>NC_080104.1:10765236-15565236 GCF_950005125.1 Chionomys nivalis | reverse complement strand
AGAAAATGACATAGAAGGAAACTTGAGGATAATTTTATTAGATGATAAACAACAGGGTAGGAAATCTGAAATTCCCAGTGTCAGGTCCAAAAGAAACTCCAGTACAAGTGGCTAATGGTGGTGCGTATTAGCACACCCAAGTGTCCTCAGGCCTCCAGGCTCTCTCAGTACTTGTGGTTCCCCTCAATTCTTCTCACCCCACCCCTACCCTAAACTTGTTCAGCTCATGAGCTTCCCTTCTCCCAGCTTCTTATTCCTCCTATATGCATGCCATTCTGGCCATGTTCTCTCTTAGACCCATCGTGGCCCCCTCCCTATTTCCCCTCTTCCGATCCTCCTCTCTTGTTATGCCTCTCCCCTCCTCTCATGGCCTCATTTACTCTGTTGACTATGTTTACCTTACTACCTTCACTCCCTGCTCTGAGCTCTTCCAGATGCTTCTGGATGTACTCTTCCCCCATCTCTACAATAAAAACCTTCCCTTCCAACTATGCTTTGGGGTGGTCACGTTCTCAGTTTGTACACCCAGTACCTGCTTAGGGGAAGGCATGGCAACAAAGAAGAGAGAAGGCTTTTGGAGAAAAGGTCTGGGAAAGCTTCCATATTCAGCAATGGAGGACAGCAGGCAGCTTGTGTGAAAGGGGTGGAGCTTTAGAGAAGTGTGGGAGTCAGGAAAACTGACTGACTTCTGACCAACATCAGGAAGAAAAAGAGATAGGAAAGGCGGCAAAGAAAAGTTATGCTTTTCTGAGTTTGAAAGAAAAGCAAACAAGCTGAATGTCAGAGGCTTTGTAAGTGGCTTCGTAGACTGTGGGCTTCTTGGAAGGATGTGTGCATTATCTCTTCAACAAATAACTATTTTTCCGTCTCTTTAGAACGTCCTTAAGTGGATAAACAGTCCTTAGGTTTCCTGGCCAGGGGATTGATTTACAGGCCCAATTTTGGAGCAGATCAAAATGTCTCTCTCCACCCAGAACCAGAGGCAGATTTCATTCCTTTGACCAGGAAACCTACAGAGGGGCAGTGAAAGTTTTCCTTTCTAGGGTCAGAAGGGGCACAGGAGGTGGGATCCAAAGCTGATCTTGAGGGAGAGTTGATTCTCAGTGCCACCAATGCCACCAACTTCTGTGTAGATAATTAACACAACCCCCAAATCCCCAAGACATATTGGTTTTCTGCGGTCCCACATTCTCTGTGACAAACCTAGCTGTCCATGTGGGTCAGGATGCTCTGTTCTTAGTCACCCGCCAATGTCTGCTTGATGCTCCTCCCTGCCCCAAACACACACCTCCCACATCTGTTCACTTCTTCTCCAGCCGTAAGACCCATGGTTGCCCATCTCTGTCCCCATTGTCCTAGACACCCCTCCACATCAGTTCCTTTGGTGTTCTCTGATACACAGCACATGCATTGCAAGTGTTTGTGGAACAGCTCAGTGTGGGCCCAGGTTTTCCCTTTACTCCATTTTGAATTTTTTCATGGTTTTTACATTCGATCACAAAACAGAGACTAGCAAGAGAGACTGTTTTTTGGGTTTTTTTCTTCACTTGTACCATTCACAATAGGAGCATATACTAAGAAATCAGTATATATTTATTTGAATTAAAATTACTAATTATTACAATTATCTCTCTTTCTTTATTCTATCAAGGTTTTTTGTTTCTATTCTGTAACCTCTGATAGGAAACTTACTGACTTAGAATCTCTAAGAGAGGGGCTTTAAAAGTTTCAGAGGCATTCCCAGCAGTAATCAGTGCATGTGTGCTCTTGTTTGTGGTGCCCCGCCATGGTATAGGGTCAGTTCCGCTAAATGCTCTCAAACACTAGAAATTGTTCCAGCTGGATAGACATTACTGATTAATTTGAATGTAACATGGTTTTTTTGTTGTTTATATGTGATACCAGATGAACATAGAAAACTGCACACGCTAAACCAAGCCACAGAGGAAAGCACAAAGTACATACAAAAACACACATACATATACATTATAATTTATACAATGCACCATAAGTATCATGTACATATGTAAACATATGCACACATATGCACAAATATACACATGAAAGCACATACATATACAACATTTGCATAGTAATCGGGACATAAGCATATACATTTGTACATTTATAACACATATATACATATACATGTGCATACACATACATATATACCTACACATAGACAGTGTTTGGACTTACACACAGGCATGTATATACCATATACACATATGCATACATGCAAATGCACATGTATACATGCGTGTACACACATGCACATGTACACATATTTGTACATATACATAAAGACACACAAATGTACACACACATATACCATATAAATGTACAAATATACATATATAGACAGAGGCACTCACATACAGATGAACACACACACACACACACACACACATTTTAATTGCCTAGAAGCTCCCTCAGTTCAGGACAAACTCTAAGCCACCCCACTCATTCCGGGTGGTGCAGCTTTGTGTCAGTGTTGGTGACCTTACTTCACAATAGTGACAACCGTTAGCAGCCGCTCCCCAAAGCAAACTCCAGATCAATTACCAAAAAAAGACCATATTTACTGTGGGAATTTATGTACCAAATAAGTTTACTAAACTAAGGTCATTTAAATAAATTTGGCCTAAAATTTCAAAAATACCTGGATTTCGATATTAAAAGAAATAAAAGTTGTTTCCATGGCAGCAGGAGTCAGGAAACATCAATCAATAAATTGACATTTAGGAAACCTTACAAATATAGGCGTTAAATTCATACCTCACTGAAGACCTTTTTAAAGTACCTTTTATTTTTTAATTTTGTGTGTGCGTGCATGTGCATGTAAATGCATGCATGTGTGCATGTGTGCGCGCACATGTGTGTGCATGCATGTGTGCATGTGTGCACACGTATATGCATGTGTGCATATGTATGTGCATGCATGTGTGCATGTACATGTGTATGTATACATGCATGTGCTTGTGTATATGTGTATTGCGTGCATATGTATGTGAGGGGGTGCAGGAGTGTGTGTGTGTGTGCACGTGTATGTGTGTGTGCACATGTGTATGTATGTACTCTCACATGTGGAGTCAGAGAACAACTTGCTGGAGTTGGCTCTCTCCTTCCCCCATGTAGATTTTGGGAATCAAAATCAGGTGGTTAAGCTTGGTGACAAATGCCTTTATCTGTTAACTGTCTCTTGAGCCCCCTTCAAAAAATGTTTTAATGATACCAGAAAGGAATGGTTTATCATTCTATAATATCCTTTGGTGTGAAACCAGTTTTGTTTCTAAACCAAAACTAAAAGTTTTGGCTGTAGTCCTGCAGAGATAGTTACTGTTAGGTCCAAAGAAGCTCCCAAAATGGCGGTACTGGTGACAATGTCGTAGACCTTCCTTAAACCACCCTTAAAAAACCTCCCTTAAATCTGTCAACTTCCTAGTTCCTGGTCAATCTCAAAAGCCTGTATCATCTCAAGGACACTGCTGTCATATAAAATCTACTTGTTTTTCTACCATTTTGCTCCTCTCACTGACCCCCACAAGAGACAGCCTTGGTAATTTGATCCTTAATAACCCTTCTCTCTGACCAAGGAGAGGTTGAGTTTGGTGGTTTCACTTTGCCCTTACTTACAGTTACTAATTTTGTAATACAAAAAACAAGATGACCAAATGACTCACACATAGGGCCATCTCTAGTCCTAATGATGTCTTTAGTCTGAAGGCCGGTCCAGAGGGCTGCCATTTACCAAACCATTGCAAAGCTGCAATGTCAGCCTTCCAAGACCTAAACCATGAGCTGAGAAGACTACCCTGCTGATATCCATGAATATTGTGTTGTCATTGGAAAAGCCCATCTTGAGTGAAAACGCACATGAGTAGGTTAGGAAAAGTAAATGTATCTTATATTTATTTCTAAAAATAATACCCCAAATTTTCTTTATTTACAGTTGTTTAAAAAGAAACAGTCATAAACACATCCACATTTCAATAGGAAGAACCGTAACAGCACTGTGTCTGTCTCACAGATGAAGAAGCTAAGATCCTACAAGCCAAGTTTTCTTACTCAAGGATTAAAATAATAAGCACACAGAACAGCCACCCAATGTTCTTTTCCTATTTAGGGGAAACTTAACATGAACAAACTGCAGAGTAGATACAGTATCCTTCACATTTGACCTTTAACCCTGCCACTGACACTGGATCTGACCTGAATACTCCAGGTCCCAGGATCCCCTCAGTGCAAGGATGTCTGGATCCAGGGCAACGGAGAAGCTTGGGGGATGAAAGCAGACAGTCCACAGGCAGCCATGGGCTCACCAAGGAGACCACTCAATGCTTTGCAGATGGAGGGTGAATCTGGACCACGTGAACAAATACCAGTCTTTGTCAAATCAGAGCCAACAGGCCAGTCTTTGGAAAATCCCGCTTGTCCACTGTGAGCCTCAGCTGGTTCCCAACTGAGGTAATGCTCCTGGCTGGAAGAGGATGTCGCTTTATTCCGGCTATGTTTTTTTGTTCTTCCTTCTCTTGGAGCCCCTCTCCATCCCAGCATGCAAGCCATCTCTGAGAAATAAACAATCTGGACAAGAAGATGGAGCACTTGTTGGTACATAGAATGATAGCTGGCATTTCTAAAAACTTAATTTGATCCAGGGCAGAGGTTCTCAACCTGTGGGTCGTGACCCATTAGGGTCAAAAATCAGATATTTACATTACAATTCGTAATGGAAGCAAAATTACAGTTATTAAGTAGCAACAATATAATTTTATGGTTGGGGGTGTCACCACAAGATGAGGAACTGTATTAAAGGGTCACAGCCTTAGGAAAGTTGAGAACCACTGCTCTAGGGGAATTATTTTGTTTATCCTGAAACCAACCTGGGAGAAATGTGCTGTTTTCCCTATACCATGATTAACAGAGGAGGAAATGAGATTGAGTTGTCTGTATATCGCACAGCAGCAAGGCTGCTCCCTGCCTGTGTTGTCCTGATTCCTGGATCATAAAATGAACTAAGAACCCACGTTACTCTTCCCAGTCTCCAATTAGTCTTTAGAAGGACTCCAGGGCTCTGAACTTACATTTGCATCGTTTTCTTCTATTTTTTGTTCATGAATCTTATTTCCATAGGGAAATGAACCCTGGCTCCTTTTAGGAGAGCTTGAGGCTTAAGCAAACATGGCCACGGAGGGACTCTCCCTAAGGTCAGAGAATCACTGTGTCCCAAGGCCTGCTGCAAGTGTGAACAGCAGGAGGCGCTGTGCAGCTCTGGCCTCCATAGGAATGAGGTTCTCCTCTGTGTCTTCTCTAACCCGATCTGCCATTCAGAATCCACCCCTGAACCAAAGCACCCTGGTGTTCAGGTCTCTGCAGTCCTTCCTCACCATGGGCCTCAAGGACAGAGCTGTTGCCATTCTGTATGTACACCCAATCTTGACCTGAGATCAAGATAAAGGCAGCCTCCATGAACTATGTGCCCCTCTCTCATCCCAAATCCAGTCCTAACCTATGACTGCCGGAGCTCAACTACTATTTAGTCTATGACCCAGCATGCAGTTTAAGAGCAGCCAATACTGCCTTGTCTGCATGGCTTCACCATGACCGGTCTACACTCCTACCTTGTATGCACCAAAAAAACAGCCAGAGTGTTTCTGTGGTTGGGACTCCCTTTGTTGAAAGACACTCCCACCCGACATACCCCACCTCCTCCCCTTCGCCCCTATGCCACCAAATCTCCTTTCCGGACTTCAAATTTTCACCTACTGTGACTTTCATGACCCTCTACACGAATGCTTGCTTATTTGATCCCTTTTTCTGCCACGACGCCAATTGCTATTCCAGAGTCCTTTTAATACCAGGTATGTATAGGTGTAAATTCACGGCCCAATGACTGAGAAAACTCAATAGGGAGAGAGACACCCGCAGAGCACACGCCGAAGAGATTCAAAACTCAGCTCATCATCTACCTCTTAAGTCCAAAAATAGAACTGAAAATCAAATAACAACATAGAGTAGCCTTTGCTGACAGTACACTCCCAACTTCCCAGTCTTGGTCCAGTACAGACATAAGCCCTCCTGAACTCCAGGACAGCGTGGCCCTTGTCTTATAACCTGCCACCTCCATCGCTGGCCGGTCAGCTCAGCTGGTTAGAGCCCGAGGCTAATAATCTGTCACTTTCCCGCAACTGTCCAAGTGTGCTCAACCAGCTGGAGAAAGGGCCTCCTCTCCGTTCTCCTCTCCAGACTGAATGGGTAAAGTATCACCAGAAGACAGACCTCCTCCCTCAGACATGGTCTAAGACCGTTGCTGGCAACTGAGACCTTGCTAGAAAGGGCAGCTCTGATTTTCTAGTAGGAGAAATTAATTATACATAATGGGTTTCATTAAGCCATTTTGTACACACATATAATGTATTTTGGTCATGTTTAACCCTCCTTCTTTACCATTGCTTGTCCCTCTCCCACTTCTTTTGCTTGTTGTTGTTGTTGTTGTTTAATTGAATTTTAGCTGTGTTGTTTTTCTGTGTTTGGGTTTTGCTTTTGTTTGCTTGTTTGTTTGTTTGAAACACAGACTCACTGCGTAGTGTCAGCTGTCCTGGAACTCACTCTGTGGACCAGGATGACCTTGAACTACAGAAATGTGCCTGCCTCTGCCTCCCTAGTGCTGGGATTAAAGGCATGCGCCACCACTGCGTACACTCCTCTCCCACTTCTGCTGATCTCTCCAGCTAATGCTGTCAGTAGTTCAACCAAATTACTGACAAGCTGCAAACTGCTCTACTGTGGGGGAGTCCCAAAGGCTAGGGAATGGCCAGAGCCAGTAAAAGCCAGACTTAACACTTCAATATTAAATCCAAATGTGAGAGTCATCACAGAAGGACTCTATGCTTGTGGTGATTTGAATAAAAACGGCCCCCATAAGCCTATAGGGAGTGGCTCTATTAGGAAGTATGGCCTTTTTGGAGTAGACGTGGCTTTGTTGAAGGGTGGAGATGTGGCACTAGGTGGGCTTCGGGGTCTCAGATGCTTAAGCCATGCCCAGTGTGGTAGTCGCTTCCTGCTGCCTGCAGATCTGGATGCAGAGCTCTCAGCTCCTTCTCCAGCACTGTGTCTGCCTGCATGCCGCCATGCTTCCTGCCGTGCTGACAGTGGACTAAACCTCTGAACTGTGAGTCCCAGTTAAATGTTTTCCTTTATAAGAGTTGCCATGGTAACGATGTTTGGTCACAGCAATAAAACCCTCAGACCGGTGCTCGATGGTTTTAACTAGGTGTGTCCAGTCTCCACACAGCCTAGAATCGGATCACCTGGGAAGGGAGTCTTAATGCGGTATTATCTATTTCACATGGGCCTGTGGGCAAACCTACAAGACTTTGCCTTGATTGTTGATTGATGCGTGAATACTCAGCCCACTGTGGACTGCCCATTCTGTAGGCACGTGATCCTGAACAGCAAAAAGGGGGAGAAAGCTAGCGCAGAGCAAGCAAGCATCCACATGTTTTTGTCCCTCTGCTCTTGACTGTGGATATGAGGTTTGAAACTCCTACCTTGACTTCCTCAAAATAATGAACTCTAACCTAAATCTGTAAACCAATAAACAATTTCTCCCCTAAATTGTGTTCTTTTTGTTTTATTTTGTTTTTGGAGCCTGTCCTGGAACTAGCTCTTGTAGACCAAGCTGGCCTTGAACTCACAGAGATCCGCTTGCCTCTGCCTCCCAATTTCTGGGATTAAAAGCGTGCGCCACCACTACCCAGCTCCCAAATTGTGTTCTTATTGGTGTATTTTCTCAGGGCAACAGACCAAATGACATGACAGCATCGTCTTTCTTTTGCTTCCCAGCACTCCATGCCTGTTAGTCTGCAGAGATGACTTTTTCCCTTCAGCCTTCTCTCTCTCCCTTTTCTGAGACCCTGTGTCAAAGTCCCACACCAGTACCTCAAGTTTGTAGGATTTGTAATGCCAGAAACTTTACAAGCTTTCTTCTAATTCACAGTATCTTTGTTTCCTCCACTAAATTGCTTCAAACCCCTGCCTATGCCATATGTCAAAAAGAAAAAAAAAAAAAAAAAAAAAAAAAAAAACGAAGACATGGCCACTGCCAGGTGATGAAAGATAGTCACATTCAGCTACGTTCTTGTGGAAGGACCATGGTAACTTCTCCAAGACTAGGTCTGATACGAACCTGTGTATCCTCTACCTGCTATTACTAGTGACCGTTTCTGACTGCTGTTTTGTGACTTAATCACCTCCTCGTGACTGTCTAATTTGTTACCCTCCAATTTCACCTGTATAGAAATAAATCTCAGGGGTCAACTGTGAATAAGCAGGTAGCTGCCACATGGACACCCATATCCTCTTAGGAATGATTCTAGGCCCCCCTTCACTGGGGAGAGGCACGTCTGCCCATTGCTTTGCGACTTTAATCAATCAATGCTTTTGTCTCGGCAGCAGAGTTACTGTAAGTGCCAAAATCGATTCACAAGAAGGAACTAAGTCCTTCTTGAACAATGAACAGCAGTGAATGCAGGGACCCACTGCTCCCAAGAAGCAGAAAACAAGCAACAGTAGCAGGCTCAACTCTCAAGAGACATGGACACCGCCATCTCTAAGGCGTGGGAGGCACTGTGGAAGATGGGGGGGGAGATCTGCAAGATGTCATTGTCATTCTCTGCAGTCTAGATGTCTCTAGAGACCACCGCAATCATCAGTCATGATGACTGTAGATGCTTACACTTGAATAGGCCCTATGCACAGTCAGTCATGGAAAGGAGGGGCTAATGATGCCCCACCCTTTGCCTCTAGACTGCGGGCTAGTAATAGATTCTGGAAGGAAGGGAAGTCACTGTCTTCTATTGTATGATCACTGCTGAGCCCACCAGGCTCCATCAGTTAGCTCCAAACCCATGGTCATAGTCAGCCCTAGTTGACGAGAGAGAAACTTGTGGGGACAAATGAAGAAGGGCGGGGGGATAGGAAGGTAGTAGGTGGCAGCGGTCAGTATTCATTGCTTACACATATGAAACTGTCACAGAGCAGATTTACTAATAAAGAAAATAGAAAGTTTAGAAGGGAACTAAGATGTGTGAGCTTGGCAAATGGCTCAGTGCACCATCTATGAGCATAAGCGAGGTCACAGCATCTCCTGGCCAAAGCCATGAGGTTGAGGTCTGGTCATAGAAACTCAGTTACCACTTTCCCTGTGCTCACTTTTGTGCTGGGCGGTAGAGAACTACCCCTCCTCTGATAGTCCTGATGTCCGTTCTATTCCCTCTCGTCTCAGACATGCTCACAAGTGCCTCAGTGGCACCTGCAAGTACAGTTTCTACCCGAGTGTTCAATACTTACATTTTAGTCTCAGTGACTCAGTATTTTGGATGCATTGGCTGGACTTAACGATGCCTTCTAAATGGGGTGAAAATGACAGAGTTGTCAATGAGTGATGATACTGTCAAAACTATGCATACTTATAGATTAACCTGCGGGCTGCCTAAAGATAACAGTGTGAGAATGAAGCCCCAGAGAAATATCCAAATTGATACAGCCACAAAGAATAGAATTACCGCATTTCACTGAATGCAACATTATGGGTGACTTCATTGTCTTTGCTCTGTTTTTTTACATAAAAAAAAAACAAAACCAGTTGGTTAAGACACAATATATTAAATGGCTAGGTATATGTTTAACTTAAGAGATGTTAAATAATGGTAAAGAAAATTTCTGTCTTAAAATTAATGAACTGTGATACTAAAAGTCACACTTGGAAGTATCCGTACATAGTGTGTCTCAATACATCTACTCAGGCTTGAAAGCATCCATAGATAGTGTGTCTCAATGCGTCTATAAAGATTGTTTCTAAAGCTCAGAGGAAGAATATACTGGTTGAACATATAAATTTTAGCAGATTCAGAAAATTTGGCACTCAGTCAAATTTTCAAAGACAGATTGCCCACTCCAAAGTCTTCGTTACAGTCAGTACATATACCGTTACTCCAGTCTATGGAAGTGTGGTCTACTGGAAAGAGTCCCACACATAGAGGGTGGGCAGGCTTTGGTTGGCATTTCCTCCTGGCAATGATTCTACTTCTAATAAGATGGGTGACCTTGCACACAACCCATTAAATTCTCAGCTACACTCCTCACCGGTAAAACGAGTGGGTTAAACTTTCTCATTTCCTAGCTCCCACTTTTTAATAAACCACTGGTCCTGGGTTAATCTCAATGGCCTCATGTCAAGCTAAAAATGTACACACATGCAAAATTCCCTTGAAAGGGATCTTCTGCTAGCTTTCCATTTCAGCTGATTCTCTCTATCTTTGTGAAATGGAAAAAAAAAAAAAGAGTAATTCATTTTACTAACAAATTCTGAGTCCTGGACTATGGCACCCATCTCTGCATGCGTGAGGACACTGACCCATCAGTGTGTCACTAGAAGGAGCGACCTTACCTCTGCTGCTCTCGACTTCCCCTCATCCTCAGAGCATCCCTTATCTGAAAAGCAATGACAGTCAGTGATCCATAGACATCAGGAGAGGCAGCGGCATTCCAAAGTCCAGACACATGTTCTAGAACTTTAAGACCAGTGAGTCTGACCAGAGCAGCATTAGGTGGTTCAACATTGCACCCAGAAAGCTTTTGGATGAAAGTCGAAGCATGATATTAACAATAGCAAAACTATTTTCAAATTGTAGCCATGGTTTCCATTCTTTTTCCCAACAATATCCTCATGCAATCTCTGCTCGTCTTGACAATAAGCAAGCAGAAAGAGTAGAGCATTCTCGTCTTCCTTCCTCATAGTTGCTTCCCTGAGCTGTACTCAGTTCAGCAACCCTAGACTCCCAATAAAATTATTTCACCCTCCAGATTCCCTCGGCCACAGGAAATTATCTGGCAATGAATGAAACAAATTCAAATTACCTTGTAATCCATAATCGTGCCGAACACCAGGATGAAAAAGCCCTGTAGTAAAATTCAACAAAATCATTAAGGAAAACTTCCTGAGCAGCATCCTAGTGTTATTTTAATCCTACTCTTCTGACCCCTGAACAGTGCCTGGACATTAGAAATCCATTTCCACTGACGCAGATGGACATGCAATTGGCAGAGCCTGGCATAGTGGTACAGATCTGTATTCCTAACTCTTGGGAGGCAGAGGAAGGAGAATCTCTAGTTCAAGGCCAACTATATGTATAATGAGTTCTAGACAAGCCTGAGTAGCTTAGCAAGACCCGTTTCTAAGATAAAGAAAGTAAAATGGGCCAGCAAGGTGACTCAGAAGGTAAATGCACTTGCCACAAGGGCTCAAGACCGGAGTTTCACCCCTAGGATCCAAGTGGTAGAATTAGAGAAAATAACCCTGGTATGTTGAACTCTAACTCCACATACAGGATATGCATGTGTGCGCGCACATACAAATGAACAGGGGTGGCAGAATAGATACATATTTTAAATTAATGAAATAGACATTGATGGGTCTTTTCTTTTAATCTACCTTCTTCCCTGGCAATGAGGATCAGCCTCATAGACTTGTGCACATGGGTTATTGAGGCCTATTGAATGTCCAAGGATGTAGAAAGAGTTTTCAACTTTACTCTATTGTTTGAATGAGAAGCATCCCCCATAGGCTTATGCACTTGAACAACTAGTCTCCACCTGCAGATGCTGTTGTGAGATAATGTGGAACTTTTGGTGTATGAGGCCTAATATACAGATGTATGGCAGGAAGTGAGGCCAGAAGTCTGTAGCCAAACCAGGTTCCAGCCTGAGCTCTCCTCTTCCTCATCCACAGAAGATGGGTCAGCTCTTGACATCAAGCCCTGAGCCCCAGCTCCCATACTACCACCCCACACCCACTGCCGTGAAACTAAGAACTGAAATAAATGCCTTCTTTTCTTGAGTTTCTTGGGTCTGGCATTTTATGACAGCAACCAAAACGAATCCTAAAATGTGGGTTCAATCCCATAATTTCATCTCAAGTATTGAATTGTTGAGTCATTCTCAGGATGACAGGTATACATGACATGGGATCTGGTCATTTAAAAATCACAACCAGGGAAGCAGGGAACTAATCTTTAAAGAAATGAAACTTGTGTCCTGGCTTGTTTTGAATTGGGGTAAACATTTTGTGACTAGTTAACCATAGACTCTGAGATGGTAGAATTTTTTAGCAAAAGTAAATGAAAACTACAAAGACCTGGAAGCTCAGAGAACCTTTTCTCAGTCAGTTTTGCTGCAAAGAAAACCTGATCAGGTGACAATGAAATATTAAATGTAAGTCACGGGGAACTCTAGCTAAGAAAAAAAGAATTTAGCAAAACTAAAGGTGTTTTTAGCATTATCTATGAATAAAAGAGAAATATAAGTGTTCTGAAGAGGAAATACAGATAAACTATTCCTAAGGTTTAATTAAGTGACAAAGAAAAAGGTGAGAGAAGGAACTGCAGTTCCATGGTAACTGCTGGCATAGCTTGTATGGGGCCTGGGTTTGGTTCCCAGCACCAGAAAGAAAAGAAGGGGACAGCGAAGGAGGGAGGTGAAGAGAAGAGAACAGGGGAGGGGGAAGGAAAGGAATAGAGAGGGGAAAGAGGGGAGAAGAGAGGGGGAGAGGAAGAGAGGAAAGGAAGGGAGGGGAGGGGAAAAGAGAGAAAAGGGGAGGCGAGAGGAGAGGAAGAGGGGAGGGGAGAGGAGAAGAAAGGGGAGGGGAGGAAAGAAGATAGGAAAGGAGAGCAGAGAGGAAAGAGAGGAGAGCAGGGAAGAAGAGAGGAGAGCAGGGAAGAAGAGAGGCGAGCAGGGAAGAAGAGAGGAGAGCAAGGAAGAAGAGAGGCGAGCAAGGAAGAAGAGAGGAGAGCAGGGAAGAAGAGAGGAGAGCAGGGAAGAAGAGAGGAGAGCAGGGAAGAAGAGAGGAGAGCAGGGAAGAAGAGAGGCGAGCAGGAAAGAAGAGAGGAGAGCAGGGAGGAGAGGGGAGGGAGGAAAGAGAGGAGAGCAGGGAAGAAGAGAGGCGAGCAGGGAAGAAGAGAGGCGAGCAGGGAAGAAGAGAGGAGAGCAAGGAAGAAGAGAGGAGATCAGGGAAGAAGAGAGGCGAGCAGGGAAGAAGAGAGGAGAGCAGGGAAGAAGAGAGGCGAGCAAGGAAGAAGAGAGGCGAGCAGGGAAGAAGAGAGGAGAGCAGGGAGGAGAGGGGAGGGAGGAAAGAGAGGAGAGCAGGGAAGAAGAGAGGAGAGCAGGGAGGAGAGGGGAGGGAAGAGGAGGGGAGGGGAGGAGAGGGGATGGAAGGGGAGGGGAGAGGAAGGGAGTGAAGTTATTTGTTACTAGAGTAATTTCCAGAGTGGGAAAATTAGCCACAGATGATGGCTCACACCTGAATCCCATCACTCAGGAGGCTGAGGCAGGAGAATCGCTACGAGTTTAAGGCAAGCCAGGGCTAAAAAGTAAGACCTCTCAAAAATAAAACAGAACAGGGATTCAGAGAGAATACTCAGCAGTTAAGAGCCTTTGTTGCTCTTGCAGAGGACTTGTGCACCCACATGGTAGCTCACAACCATTTGTAACTCCAACCCAGAGGATCTTATGCCCTCTTCTGACCTCCTTGGGCACTGTATGCACATAACATAAAGATATACATGCAGACAAAGTATCCAGGTGCATAAAATAAAAAAAATAAAGGGAAAAACTTTTAACTTAGGCAATCACGATTTTTTAGTTCAAGAAAACAAAGGGTGAAGTCCGTGTTTCCTCCTTACGACCATATAACTGTTTAAGAAAATGCGTAAGATTCACGAGCAGCCTAAGCTGGCATCTCTTTAAAGTCTGTGCCTGGTTGGCTCCTTGGGCCGTGCCTTACATACTGACAAGCCAACAGGAAGGCTGTTTTGTTGGACAGTTACAACGCTTAGAGTGGAAATGAGAAACCTTCCCCAGACACCAGACCGGAAATCTTTGCACATTGCCAGCCTTCCCCTCTGCTGCAACCTCTCAAATGTGCCATCACAGCTCAACGTTGGCTACAAGAAAACCGTGAGAAAAAAACAGGCACAGCTGTGTGCCAGTAAAACCCTATTTACAGAAACAGGCAGAAGCCTGAGTTTTCCAAGCCCTGATTAAAAGTGTAATTAAGGCCGGGCGGTGGTGGCGCACGCCTTTAATCCCAGCACTCGGGAGGCAGAGGTAGGTGGATCTCTGTGAGTTCGAGGCCAGCCTGGTCTACAAGAGGTAGTTCCAGGACAGGCACCAAAAACTACAGAGAAACCCTGTCTCGAAAATCAAAAAAAAAAAAAAAAGTTAAAAGTGTAATTAAGACTATCAGCCTGCCTAAGTTTCTATTACTCATAGGTAGGGGATGCAATCTGATTAAATGGTAGGGTCCCCGAAAGGCATGCTTAGAACAAGAGGGACCATCTTGTCAGAGCGTGTGTGTGGGAAAATACAATGGAGATCATTCCAATCCAAATCCGTATCTCGCCGGATGAGAAAAGTTGAGATCTGCCAGGCGGTGGTGGCGCACGCCTTTAATCCCAGCACTCGGGAGGCAGAGGCGGGCGGATCGCTGTGAGTTCGAGGCCAGCCTGGTCTACAAGAGCTAGTTCCAGGACAGGAACCAAAAGCTACGGAGAAATCCTGTCTCAAAAATCCAAAAAAAAAAAAAGAAAGAAAGAAAAAGAAAAAAGAAAAGTTGAGATCTGGCAGGAAAATGGCTTTCCCAAGATCAGATAACATAGGACTATATCTAGATATAAACAGTAACTAACTTTTATTTCACAAGAAATGGCAAGAAAGAATGATAAGAATTTCTTACTGGTCAAGTTCCAACGTGAAGGTCCTCTCTCTGCACTACAGAAAAAGTGTATTTTGCTGAGTTCCCTGGAGAAGGACGGCATTACGCCTATTTTGATCAAGGAGCAACTTTTTACATCCATGACC
The DNA here is from genome assembly GCF_950005125.1 of Chionomys nivalis. Lineage (NCBI taxonomy): Eukaryota > Metazoa > Chordata > Mammalia > Rodentia > Cricetidae > Chionomys > Chionomys nivalis. The sequence continues at coordinate 15,550,320 of NC_080104.1, read as the reverse complement.
AAAGAACAGTCATCAATGTGAGAAGACTGCTGTGGGCATGATAGGGAAGGCTCAGAGTAAGTGAGAGAGAAGGAAGGACAGGCCCCTCCCACCAGCCTGGTCAACTGACCCCAACATTATTGGTGGTCAAGTATATCAAATCGCACCTATAACCTCAGCACACAGGAACCTGAGACAGGCAGACAGGTACAAGTTTGAGATCACCCTGGCTACAAAGTGAGATCTTGTCTCAAAAACAATCTTTTTTTTAAAAGACGGGGGTGGGGGTACCAAGTGAGGTGACTCAGCGAGTGAAGACTCTTGCCACCAAGCCTGATGACCTGAGTTCAATCTCCAGGTTCTGCACGGTGGGGAAAAAGAAGTGACTCCTATAATCTGTCCTCTGACCTCCACATATGTTCTGTGACACGCATATGCCCCCCCAACATACATGGACAGAGTGTGCACACAATAAATAAATATTATTTTAAGTGGGGAAACAAGCCAATCTAGGTGGGATATGCTACGCTTAGACACCCCTGAAATATAGAAAGAACACTTGGTACCCTTTAATAGTAAATAAATCACACCCCCCATGCCTTGATGTCTAGCCAGAAACACAAAGCAAATCCCCTTTATTGAACTTACCTGGAAAGCATTGAGCAAGGCAAAGATTATATGAAATACCAGGTGTGTGCCTTCTAGCATGGTTGCTAGACCAAAACCCCAGGTCAGTCCCAGCAGCGGGGTGAGGATGGCAACATTTTTGCTGATCCTGAAAACTATGGCCATATCCTGAGATTTTGAACTGCCCATCAAAGGCCTCTGAGTATTGATAGCCACCGCCAGAACCACAAGGAGATTCACAGCAACAATGGCCAAGGCTGGGATGGCAAACGCAAAAAGGGCTTTGGTTTTGTTCCAATTAAGCCAACAGGCATCATCTCTGATGTAACCTTTCTCGGGCCCCGTGACGGTAACTGTAACGACAGCAATCACCAGAGGACACCCATAGCCAACGAGAAAGCCTATGGCCATCATTCGAGACTTCATTATCCGGCGGAAAACAACCAAGATTCCATAGACTATGAGCAGCGCTTTGAAGAGCATCCAGAAGAACAGAGAAAGGAAGAAGAAGTGACTGAAAAATGTCACAGCCACACACCACTTGTGGTCGTCCCGAACATTTGCATTGGAGCCAATGATGAACCAGACATTCGCAGTCAGGAGGGACACTGCAATGTTCACGATGCACACGTGGCGCATGTAGGATATCTCGGTCACAACCACCCGGGACCAAACCACAGCTTCGATGACCAGGCAGAGCGCCAAGCTAAAGATGGAGACGCTGAGCCCAACGAAGGTGATATAGTTCAGAACCTTGTTTCCTACAGGTTTGGATGACATGAGAATGGAGAAGGACATCACAGTTCTGTTGCATTTACAATGGCAGTTCACGGCGCCTCTGGTATCTGACACCGTTTTACAGGGGCTCTCGTCCCACTGCCTTTTCTCAGAATGCCAGCCGGCACACCGGCTGCTGGCACTCTGGGATTTATTGATCTTATCAAAGGTGAGTATGATTTCTTTCAGATTTTCTGGCAAAACCAGTGACAAGATCAGACCATTTACGGGCTTTGGGAGATTGACATTTGGCCCATGGGCTTCTTTCAGAATGGCCCCCAACGTTGGAAAAGCTATGCCAATGGCTTGGGAGACATTGGATGGCAGCTCACGTAGTGCTTGCCTGGGAATTTCTATCAGTACTAGGGCATCTTCTGTGTCATCGGACACTGGCATGGAGAGGTTGAAACTGTTCTCGGAGCTGTTGCGATAGATGTGGGCACCTTTTGTCTGAATGAAGAGTTCATTGACAATGCTCTCGGATTCACGGTGGATTTGGAGTTTCTTGGCAAAGGAGTTCACTGACTCCAACAAATCTGAGCTGGCATTTTTATTGGGAATGAAAGCCCAATTTGAAATGGCAGTCTTGTTAAGGATGTGGTTGGCCATTTTTCCATAGTTCTGCAAAGGGAACAAGCCTGTTAGTGTAATAAAGAGTTAATTTCTAAAACCCAAAACTTTGGCAGATCTAATTATTTCATCTCGTCTGATACTGGCCTCTTCAAATTCACTGTGTACTGTGATTGTGCATGACGAATGCTAATGGAAGAAAATTAAAAGGATATAAACAATATTATTTTAGTATTAAAAAATAGAGATACTCTCAGCAGTTGGTCTGGCTAGTTTTATGTCAACTTGACACAAGCTAGAATCATCATCTAAAAGTAGGGAACCTCAATTGGAAGATATGCTTCAATAGATTCAACTGTAGAACATTTTCTTAGTTAGTGATTGATGCGGGAGAGCCCAGCCCATTGTGGGTGATGCCATTCCTGAGCTGGTGGTCGTGGGTTCTATAAGAAAGCAGGCTGAGCAAGCCACGTGAAGCAAACCATTAGACAGTACCCCTCCCTGGCCTCTGCATCAGCTCCTGCCTCCAGATTCCTGCCCTACTTGAGTTCCTGCCTTGACTTCCTTCAAATGATGGGCTATGATATGGAAGCAGTATAAGCTAAATAAACTTTTTCCTCCCCAATTGATTTGTGGTCACAGTGTTTCATCACAGGAATAGAAAGCCTAAGTAAGACTGCAGGAACTGACCCAGGATCAGTTCCCAGCATCCATATGGCAGCTCACAGCCATCTGTGACATCAGTTCCAGTTCTGGCCTCTGAAGGCATCAAACACACATTGTATACATACATGCATGCAGGCAAAACACTCATACACATAAAAATAAATCTTTTGAAAAATATATATGATATATACATATATATCGTATATTATACGTGCTTATCTAAACATTATTATTGCATCGGAGGAAGATCCTCACAGTACAGAATATAGAACTCAAGTTCCATTAAATGTAAAAAATTGTTTTTGGAAGGAAGTATATGTGAATTCCATGATAGGTTTGAGAAATATTATATACATATCACATTCCTATATCCCTCCCTTTAATAATAAATACCAGTGTTCATGAGCACAGTAGAGTCCCTGAGAAGATGACCAGGTCTTGCTGGAATTGACCTCAGCTAGGAGACTGTTTTCTCAACATCCATGAAAGCCTGGGTCCCCTTCCCAACACAGCAAAGACTAGATGGAGCGATGTTCATCTGAAATCCCAGGCAGAGGGATGTGGAGGCAGGAGAATCAGAAGTGCAAGGTCAGGCTTAGCTGTATAGGAAGTATGAAGCTAGCCTGGGTTACATGAGACCGGATCTCAAAACCCGAAACCAAAAGACCCATCCTAAGGGAACACATTTGACTTTGTTTAACCCCACTGATACTAACTACTGTTGTAATGCACAGCTCCCTTCTAAAAATGCAGAGTCAAACAACGTGATCTACTAGGGTAGACTTCATGTAGGCCATCACTATGTATTCACAGTCTAACTTTTTTATAAAGAAGAATGTGTTAACACAGAAAGCTGAACAGAAGTGTCGCTGCTGGAAAGAACACTTGAAACTGTTAAAAATAGCAAGATTTTTTTTTAAAAGTGTGTCTCGTGTTTAATGAAATTAATTTCTTGAGTACCTTCATTTTCTCGTGAGTCACATTCCCATGTTTTCCGTCCAAAGTCTGCAAGCCTGTGGAGATGTTTTTTAATAACTCTACTACGAATGCAATATTTCCAGACGTAACTTTGGAGGACTTCACAGGGTCGACTATGCAGACGTAGTCCTCGGGGCAGTACTTGTGAATTCCTTGAAAGACATCCCCAATATGGTGCTGTGCCTTGCTGTCTACTAAGTTCATGGGGAAAAGGGAGGACGATGCCATGGAAAGGCTAGCTGCAGGATTTGCGCCCTGTGGAAAAAAAATAAGAACCCAACATGCATTTGCTGAAAGGAACTAAACCACCAACAATCTCTGTGGGAAAAACAGATAGACAAGGTGGCCCTAGAAGGAGCTCGCTTGCTGAGAATAATTTAAGGCAGTCATGGGAGCCCTGGCTGCCACCAAAATTCCCAGAGAGCAGACTAGTGAACCTTTCTTGTGTTTACCGGCACAGCAAGAGCTTTACCCACTGAATCATCCTCCCCAGTCCTTCAAGATTTATAACAAGACATATTCCACAGAAAAGGGGGAAAGTAAGATCCAGGTGGAATGTCAAAGGAGAATTGATTGGGAAGAGTTAGCTATTCAAATGTCACATACTAAAGAAGCGCAATTTTTTTAAAAATGTGCATTGTTCCAAGTGTATGTTGTTGACCATTTCCTGTTGCTTTTTATGTATACTCCCTCAGAAAGTGACTCTGAATAAGCAAGCACTTTTGCTCTCTCACACCTGTCACCAGAGTTACATGGACGTCACCCCTGGACTGGAAAGGCAACACCATCCGCAATTCCTCTATAAGGAAATACAGAAGTGTAGAGATGTGTATCCTTCAGTGGGGTTGGAGGGAAACAGAGAGAAGTGGGTACTTGATAGAAGTATACAAGACAGATTCTTATTGTAATTGAGACATGTAGGAGCCATTGAATTCTTATTCCTGCTAGATTCTCTCTGTTTTAGTTAAAGGATTGAAAGCATTAGAAAAGAAGTCATGCTTAATTTAATTCAAGACATATTCAGTTGATTAATTAGCACAAGGGGCATACAATTTCACCCATAAACCTAAGATATTTTACTGTGCTACTGTAGGGCCCATCATTTGCATGTAGTTTAAATAACTTTTACTGGATTTATTTAACCTTTTGTTTCCAAGGTTAGAGTTGGCACAATCTCTATTGCTCAGCTGGACTTCTCACCCAGTCTTGGAACTGATCTTTCCTGAGAGGAAGACTGAGAGAGTGAGGAGAGACATAAGTACATCAGTGTGCGGGTAAGGAAAGACGGCCAGGATGCAAGCCTCGCGCAGCTTTCCCCAAGTCCAAGCCTGAGACTTACTGCCATTTAGAACAGACAAGAATAGAAGTGCCACCTTCCACCCCCCACCCCAGGAGAGTTAGCTCCTGTAACCAGGAGTGTATCGAGCATCACCTGAAACAGGGCATCCACAGAGAGGCTTGTGCATGTTTCTGTTGTTTTCTGCCATTTGCCTTGACTACATGTGAATACTATTTCTCCACGGAAATAGGGATCACAGCTCTGGCTACAGTTGGAAGGCGAGCTGCAGTTTCCACTGCATTTATCTAAAAACAGGGAGGGGGAGGGAGGGAAGGATGGAGGGAGGGTGGGAGGGAGGGAGGGAGAGGAGGAAAGGATAGAAAAAGAGAGGGAGGGAGGGAGGAAGAGAGGGAGGGAGGGAGGGAGGGAGGGAGGGAGGGGGGAGGAAGAAAGAAAAAACAAAAACCAGCAAGTTAGAGGCCAAATTACCATTTCCACACTGACAAATGCATCTAGTTCAAATGCATCTAGTTCATTCTGGGATTCTGTGAACAGCTCGCCAAGGAGATGACACTGAACTGCATTCTCAGCAATAAGAAAAAGCTGCATGGTTGCTGGTGAAGCTATTGTCCAGGAAGAGTGAGCAGAAGACAGAAAAGGATACCTCGGGGTATTCAGAAATCCCTGGTTAGAACTCTTGAGGTGGGAGTAACAGAAGAGAAAACAGGAGGGAACACAAGAGCCTTCAAAACTCTTGTACAATGTATTTGAGTTTGGTCTCTAGCTATTGCACTGTTTGGGCAAGGTTATGGAACTTTTAGGATGCCAAGTGTTGCTGGAGGAATTATGTTCCTGATGACAGGCACTGAGAGTGTACAGCCTCACCCACTTCTAGTTTGCCCTCTCTGGTTGAAAATGTGACCTCCCAGCTCCCTGCTCTGGCTGCCTGCTGCCGTGCCTCCACCAGTTATGGACACTCCTTCTGGAACTCTCTCTTGCTGAAGTTGCCTTCAGTCAAGGTGTCTTATCACAGCAACCAAAGATAACAGATACAAATGGCCAGGCAGAAACCATGATTGTATCTGTGGTTGCAGATACTTGGCAGGTGCGGAGAACAAGAGTCAGTGGGCCTTTCTGTGCAGAGCTATACAAACAGAGTTGGTGGGTACAGCACAGAAAATGCACATAACCTTTACATCACTGGAGGTGAAGTCTCTTGTCATTATTCACTGGGGTTACTTTCTATATGGTCACCATGAATGCTGAATTAGCAAGCACTAATCGACTGTTCCCAGAGGAATATAAGGTGAAATTCCTGGGAATTCCTGTTCATAATATTCTCAGCAACTGATGAGATATTCTCAACAACTGTGGCCTTCCTCTGTGTATACTTCTGAGTAAAGACTAATCTTTAATATGCATTGCTAATATGTATTGTTGATTCATTAAGTTGAGCTCACAGTACCCAGCACTTGGTGCACAGTGTTCTTACTCAAGCCTGAACAGTGCCGACCTAACACATACATTTTCTCCATCACAGCCTTCTTTTAGCTAAGAAAACTAGATGAGGGTGAGCTGGTGAGCAAGGCTGAAAGCGGTCATCCTCCGAGGATGGTTCCTGCTTTAGCTCCTACTCGAGTTCATGCCATGACTCCTTTCAGTGGACTTTCTCAAAACCGAAAGCAAAAGAGGGGGGAAAAGGGGGGGAAAGAAAAAGTGTTGAGAGATATTGCAGTGTTGAAATCAGCAAAAATGAGGTAATAATTTGCAGCAAATGAAGGGTACCACCATGGTTATAAACTGGATAGCTCTAGGTACAGTTCCACTCCTGGCCAAAGGAAGTAAGGGTTTGTATTTTCCCTTGGCATCTATCCAGGATACTTACTTTGGCTAATTCATCAACTAGAATAGTACTGAATTTCTCCATCCACTGGTTGGTGATGCCATGGTGTTGCTGCAGATATGCCATGGAACAGCGTCTTGCACAACAACTGCTAACTTCCTTTCTGCCCTCTTTCCCTATCCAACATCACATTGCAGAAATATGTGTATTACCAGCCTTAAACCTGACAGCGACCTGAAATGTCTGGGTGAAGCCACGTGATGCTAAAATGTTGGTAACGCTAATGTTCTCATTCCTCCACTCCAGGAGTGCGGCCAGTCTTACCGCCACCAGATCGCCTTGCTTTGCTTTACCAGAACTCAGAGCACAAGAGTGCTGCCCACATTTAAGAATCCTGAATATACCTTTGGAGGAAGGAAGAACAGTGTCCCCTTGGCCTCTTTTAAGTTTAACAAACTTATTTCCCTGTTAAGTGAAAATGGATATCGGTCTTCTCTTCTAAAGCATGTGTGATTATGTGTCAACTTGCCTGATTAGTTACGTAAGAAACCAACCGTAGCCAGGCGGTGGTGGTGCACGCCTTTAATCCCAGCACTCGGGAGGCAGAGGCAGGCGGATCTCTGTGAGTTTGAGGCCAGCCTGGTCTACAAGAGCTAGTTCCAGGATAGGAACCAAAAGCTACGGAGAAACCCTGTCTCAAAAAATCCAAAAAAAAAAAAAAAAGAAAGAAAGAAAGAAAAAGAAACCAACCGTAAGACAATATATCAATGCTGAGAAACACAGAGAATCACGGGAAAGCCTGAGGTCTGAAGATGCTTCCACCATCCACCTCCTTTTCCCTTTTGGCCCCATCTCCAAATGAATGAAAACTATATTTTACAGCCTTACCTACCTTGTGTCCGACTAAACTTATGCTTCCATAGAGGTGTTTGAAAGTCATCTTTATCCTGAAAAAAAATAAATTTCAAAAACAATTACCGTGTGATGTTCTCTTTCAATTTCAGTTTAACTTAGAGGATCCGTGTTAATGTATAGAGTACAAGCTCTCAAGAGTAGGGTGGCAACCATGGCAGTCTCGAGAGATGGTTCTGAGGGAACTCGCTGGAGAAGACACAAGTCAGGGCACACCACTGTCTGAGAGCTCACCTCGAAGGTCACCTGAGCTCTGAAGGTCAAGTTAATGATGGGGTGGATCTCTTGTAGCTTTAAGAATCCAGAGAGAACACAGAAATGGCAATTACACCATCAATCTAGTCTCTGCCTGTATTGACTGCCCAGATGGAATACAGCTAAGGAGAAACCCCAGGTACTCTAAATCCATCCTGAGAAGGATGAAAAGAACAGAAAGTTCACTGGGTTGCAATAATTGAATCATAAATTCTGTATTCACGTAAAGGATTGGAGGTATCACCTTAAAGTGTAAAATTTGATATGATAAAGATATATGACAAAGAAATTAAGACTCTGTGAAGCAAAACAACTCCCAGAGCCAGCAAAAACTCAGTAAGATCTGAATCTAAATTGCTCTGCTGCAGTTTACGTCTTTCCTGTCTTGGCAGCCACCTGTACGCAATCTCTGCGGCTTGCAAAGTGACTGCCACCCTGAGCTGCTGCCTCCTGGGCTGTTGTTCCCTGCCGCCTCCTAACTTTTGTTGTGGTTGTTCCCTCCCTTTGAAAATGACCATCGATAAGAGTAAAGCTATGATCGTGCAAAATTGTATTTTAATTGGTGTGTTACTTATCAGCTACCTAAGACATCTAAGGGAACTGAGGGATTTCTTGTAGGATCACACAGGAAGAGAACAAACTTACTTTTCTGTGATTCTTGGGTTTATAGAGAGAACATTCCGTGGTCAGAAAAAACAGTAAAGAGCAGACGATGGTCACCTGGGCCTTCATTTTCACACATGGGGATTTTACCCTGAAACAAAAAGCAAGGAGGTGGGGTGAGCTGGAGGTGATGACGTCACCTGGCCTACTCAGTGCCCGGCAGGGTGAACGCTTAGTGAATATACCAGACAGAGCCACCTTGGTGTGGCTAGAGCCACGGGGAAGAAGGGACTCAACTGAGAAAACAACCTCCTCCCGTTGGCCTACGGACTTCTCTGTGGGCATTTTCTTGATTAGTGATTGATATAAGAGGTCCTGGTCCTCTGTGAGTAGCTCCACCCCTCAGCAGATCCTGGGCTGTATAAAAACGACTGAGGAAATCACGTGGAGCAGTTCCAGAAATCAGCGTCCCTGCATGGCCCCTGCTTCTGTTCCTATTCCTGCCCCGGCTGCCCTTCTTGATGGACTGTCGTTGGAATGTGAAAGGCAGAATAACCCCTTTACTCCTCAGGTTCCTTTTAGTCATGATATTCATCACAACAATCAAAAGCCCACCAGGTCACACACCAAACAACATTCCTTAGGAGAATACTCTAATACCTATTTTCAATCTAGTTAAAGTGCAAAAAAAAAAAAAAAATTAAGAATTTCTCTCATCATTGATCTTTCTACTGAAGAAGACGATGGAAGCATCCAGAAAGATGCATATTCAGCAAAACTCCAGTCCCGTAAATTTCTTGAAAGCAATATTTATCAAATTTTCTAGAGAGACTGGGAAGATGGTTCACTCACACCTGTGGTCCTTAGCACTAGGGAGGCAAAGACTAAAAGAGCCCTGGGGTTCACTGGCCAGCCAGGCCAGCCAGTTCTGGGTTAGTGAGAGACCCTGTCTCAAAACTACAGTGCAAAGTGACAGAAGAAGAAATATCATCCTCTGGCCTACATATGTGCATACATTCATGCGCACGCACACACATGCATGTGTACACATGCGCACATGCCCATACACATGCCCGTGCACACACAGGTACGTGCACACATGCACACTCACACACATGCACACAGGCCCACACACATGCCCGTGCACACACAGGTACGTGCACACATGCACACTCACACACATGCACACAGGCCCACACACATGCCTGTGCACACACAGGTACGTGCACACATGCACACTCGCACACATGCACACAGGCCCACACACATGCCTGTGCACACACAGGTACGTGCACACATGCACACTCGCACACATGCACACAGGCCCACACACATGCCCGTGCACACACAGGTACGTGCACACACACACATGCACACACGCACACATGCACACGGTGGGGGGAGGACAACTACCCAACTGCTCTGCACCAAGACTCTAGTCACTCGCGGAGAACCAACTTGAGGTAAATTAATGTACATACTTGTCTGCTACTAGGTCGGGTGCCTAAACTCCCTCTAGTAGATGGACCAACAACTGTACACAGAGACGTGGGGGGCCCTGGAGAGTAATTACCTCTTCCATGGCCATGTCTGCATTTCCTGCCCTTTTCCTTAACAACCTTTCAAAGTCGTATCCCTAAAAAGGTATCACCACAGCACTTCATGTGAGATAGGAGCAATTTAGACCCCTCACTTTAAAAAACTTTTTCTTATAATTTTTCTCTTGGGGGTGCAGACACAGAGGAGCAAAAATAGCTTGGATTTTGGGGACAGCGCTAGGTCTCAGGTTCCTGTCTACTATTGATTAACTGAGTTTACCTAGCCTCTTTTCCCATCCATCTCTTTAGAGGTAGATACATCCTGCCAACCAGCATGTATCAGGTAGCTCTTATTCACAAGAAATTGCATCAGATGTGAGAGAGTAAAAATAAAGAGACTAGTGGTATCGGTTACTTTTCTGTTGCTATAATGAAATACAATGACCAAGGCAACAGAAGAAGGAGTTTATTTTGGTTTATGGTTTCACAAGGACACAAAACCATTATGGCAATGCTGGGCGGTGGTGGCGCACGCCTTTAATCCCAGCACTTGGGAGGCAGAGGCAGGTGGATCTCTGTGAGTTCGAGACCAGCCTGGTCTACAAGAGCTAGTTCCAGGACAGGCTCCAAAACCACAGAGAAACCTTGTCTTGAAAAACCAAAAAAAACAAAAAACCATTATGGCAGAGGGGTATGGTGACAAGCAGCAGGCATTGGGACAGGAACAGGAAGCTGAGAGTTCACATCTTAATTGCAAGCATGAAGCTGGAGCAGGAAAGTCCAGAGGGGAGTGGGAGGGGGAGAGGGGATAAAGAAGAAAATATGGGAAGATTGCAAAAATTAAGGGTCATTTGAGGGGGAAGTATGGAAACTTAACACAGTAGAAGTTTCCTAAAATATATACATATACATCTCTAAATGAAATCACCAAACAATGGGAGAGTCAGAACCCTAACGGGACATCCCTTGTCAGCAAATGAAGCTTCCGGTGCTGGGATTGGGTTATATCTAACTGAGTTGTTGACTGAAAGGGTCCCATGGGGATTCTCAAGCAATCCAGACTGTTTCCAAGACTATAGGTTTCTCCCCACAAACTCACAGCCAGGCACAGTGCCTAAGACAATGACTACACAACTCGTTGAACACGGAGAAGTAAAACTGGTGCCCACATAAAGCCTTCACCTCTATCTGCCAGTGTCTTTAGTACAGGAAGGCGCTCTGCTCACTATTAAAAGAGAAACATAAACACCAACCCAGTCACAAACCCTTGGATCTACATGATGCGCTGCCTGCAAGATACACTAAGGCAATAGTGGTGCAAAGCTTGTGGGAGTGACCAACTAATATCTGACTCTGATTTGACTTAAGACTCACTCCACAAGATGGAACCCGTATGTGACACGGCTTGCATGACCAAAAACCTGAGACTATAAACCCAGGATCTAGGGTAAAACCAAACACTACTGATCTAAAATAATAATAATAATAATAATGACTCCTAATGACATTCGGCTACACTCACAGATCAGTGCCTTGCTCAGCCATCATCAGAGATGCTTCCTCCTACAGTAAATACAGAAACACGTAGCCAGATGTTGTACAGAGAGTGAGAGACCTAGAACTCTCACCCCTAAAAAAAATTTCTCTAACAAATCCTTTCCCTCGGGGATCCAGAGGATGCAAGAGGAGGCAGAAAAACTGTAAGAGCCGGAGGTAATGAAAGACACCAAAAAAAAAAAAAAAAAAAAAAAAAAACCCTCTAAATCAACAACATGATCAAAGATCATCTGAACTCACAGAGACAGAGGCAGCATGCACAGGGGTGGCAAGACTGTAAACCAGGTCCTCATGCCTTCCAGTTTAGTGTTTTTGTTGGAGTCCTGAGTGTGCAAACAAGTGGGTCTCTGGTCATGTGCCTCCTCTTGGACTTTCTTCCTTCTGATTATCTGGTCCAGTTCCAATGTGTTAGTTTTTGTTTTATCTTATTGTATTTTATATTATTTTTGTACCTTGGAATCCTATTTCTTTTCTAATGAGAGACAGAAAAGAGATGGATCCAGATGAGAGAGGAGATGAGGAGGAACGAGGAGAACTTGAGGGAAGAGAACGAAAAAGTAGGATATATTATGTAAGACATATATATTTCAATAAAAGGGAAAAATTAAGAAGAAATAAAAAGTCTGAGCAGGGAAACAGAAGCGGGAGACCAGTGACTGAGGAGAGGCAATGAATTTGCAAGGACACCAGGATTGTGTGCATAGAATTTATGATCTTCCCCTGTGGGTGGGAAGAGGCCCCAGTGTCTAATTATTCCAAGGTTGTGCTGAGCAATGCCACAGAAGACATTGTGATGGTTAGTTAACCATCACAAAACAAAATACCAGAAGAACCTGTGTAAGTCATCTTAAAGTGCCCACACATTTCACAGACACACCTGACTTTCAAATTTTGTTACCATGACACAATAGAAAACAGTATACATTATGAGTCAGTATGCATGTACAAATACAGATATGCCTACAGATTTCTACATACAAAACTGAAAGAAACGTAATTTTTTGCCTTAAACATTTTATTTGGAAACCTTTCTCCCACACACATGCACACTCCGCCAGAGACCAATACTCCCGGTATCTTCATCTTGTGTGCTAGTTTAGTTTACCTGGTATCTTCTCGGTACTAGTTGGGACCCCGTATATCAAACTCACAAGCCTCTAGTGCATTCTCTCCTGTCAGTTAAAAAACAGACAGTCACTACAAGGTTGACCGCCATTGTCCTTTCCCTGACATCTTCAACCCTTCCTCTTTACTCTTCTTCATGATTATTATGAGATCTCCTTCTCGAGGTATGTGCATTAGAGATAAAACATACTCATACTCAGGACCAAGGACCAAATATGTAGAACAAATTCTGAAGATTAAACAAAGTCTCCTCCATGAGAAAAGAGAATGAGAAATGTACGACTAGACAAAATGCCTAGAGGTGTTTGTAACCAATAGCAACTGTCCCACGGTGCAAGACCCGGGCTACTTTCCTGGCACCATTTTTTAACATAGGAATTTTGTTTCAAGCTAACCAAGCTTGTCAGGCATGCTGGTGTACGCTGGTGTTCCCGGTATACGGGCTGCTGAAGCAGGAAGTTTGTGAGTTGGAAGCTATTCTTTCCTACACAGGAAGTTCCTGTCAAAGAAAAAAAGGAAGGAGGCAGAGAGGGAGAAAGGAAGGAAGAGATGGAAAGAGAAAGAGACAGAAAAAGACTAAATAGAGGGAGAAGAAGGAGAAGGAGGGAGAAAAGGAAGAAAGGGGACGGGAGAGAGAGAAAGAGACTGAAGGGGGAAGGGAAGTGGAGGGAGGGGGCCAACTTGCTGGAGGAAACTCAAGCACAGTGATGTGGGATGACTTAGGGGACACCTAGCAGCAGGACTTCTGCATTCACAGAGCTCCTAAGAGTGTCTGGGGGCAACGGATCCAGCAGTCACAAATCGCCAAGCTCTTTGAGAAGCTCTGTGGGGTAAAGAAACAAGTTCTATATTCCTACCAACCAAGAAAAATGTAGCCAGGGGACAATGTACATATACGTGTGAGGCCATAATCGGGACTGTAAGAAACAGAGATAAACTCAGCACAATTAGCTAGACGGTTTCGGGCATTTGTGCTATTGCTGTCTGGGCTGTGTGATGATATATCATTTGGCGTGATGATTATATGTTAAGTTTTTTCAGCTCCATCAAATATCGGGGGAGAATTTGAAAGCTACTATCCCACAGGAGTCATGGCATTCTGAGTTTTGCCTTCTCTGGTTGGCATGGATGGATCATATAGATGATTTCAGGTTGGTTTAGTTCTTGTAAGAAAGCATTGAACAGGAACCGTCACTCTCGAACTTGGACGTGACCAAGGATAAGAGCTGGTATGCTCCATAAAACAGCGAATAAGATTTAAGAATGGGAATTAAAAATATTTTAAAAAGAAGAAGAAGAAGTATCCAACCAGAGCACAAAGTTTTAAGTCACAGGGTGAAGGAAATGCTTATATTTTTGATTTATACCTTCTTAGATTTACTATTGATAAATGTTTAAAGTGAATTAAGGACTGTGAGATAGCGTGGCATATAGAGACCCTGTTAGCAGTCCTGATGACCAGAGTTGAATCCCAGAGCCCATTTAAAGAGAGGAAAGAGAGAACCATCTCCACACAGTTATCTCTGACAGGCACACTGCGACGTGGTCCTGCACAGACATGCACCGTAAATAAACACATGACAACTTACACTTAAAAAGGATTTTACGTTTTGCATGACTCCAAACTGAAAAGTTTCTACAAATGCATTAAATGAAGTGCCTCTCGGGTCCTTAGCACCATCTTCTATGTACTATATTATCTCTTAATAAGGTAGAAAAAACCCTAAATGCTACATTAAAGGCAACAGAAAGGTGTAAGCCATCCAAAAGAGCAAAACATGTATGACAAAGCGCAGCTCTCAGGCATGAGCCTCACCTAGGCTGTCTCATGTGGCTGAACAGTTTAGAGGTTCTCGGTGAAGACGAGTGTCAAGCCTTATGCTATGTAAACACTAAGTATCGCCGCACATATATGACGCTCAGCTCTGTTCTGCAGTATATTCAGCTTGGCGCCAAGGTTGTGTGCATCCTTAATATTCATTGCCGCAAACCATGGGTCTGGCAGCAGAGAAGCTCCCAGTAGGAAGATAGCTCACAGGTTTCTTAAATCAGGAACCTAATTTGGGGTTAGGTGTGTGACTGCATGGTAAACACACCCACTCAGCTTAGAAGAGGCCTTGGCTTCAATCCCTAGCATGTGATGGGGGGGGGGGGGAATAGAGAAAGAGAGGGAGAGAGGGGGAAGAGGATGGGGGAGTACCCTGTGGGAGAAAACAGAATAAGCAGGGTACCACAATAGTGCATATGCTTATCTGGGACAGTTTCCTGTTACCCACCAATTCTTTTCTCAACCATCTGCAATGGGCACGAAAAATAAAAGAAAGAAAATAAACAAAAGAAAACTTTAGCCACGAGGGCATTTCTATCCACTGGCTTCGGTTTTCTCTGAAGTTGAGAGCTCTGTCTGCTTTCCCCTGGTGGGCAGTGTGGGTTTCATGAGCATGGGATTAGATGCTCTAAACTGGCATTCTGTGGCATCTTCGTTTCCCATTATATAAACTCAACCTAGGGAGCAAAGTATACTATGACAGACTCCCTCTTGCCCCCAACACGTATAGAGGTACACACATACACATGCACAAGGTGAAATCCTTTCAGAAACAGTTGCTTCATCCAGATGTTACCAAAATATCAAAAAAATGCCTCAGGGACAGAGGAGAGGTTGAGTAGATGGATCAGAGGTTAAGAGCACTGACTGCTCTTTCAGAACACTCAGGTTCAATTCCCAGCACCCACATGGCAGCTCATAACCTCCTGTAGCTCGGGTCCCAGGGACCCTCTTCTGGTCTCTGCAAATACTAGACACACATGGTGCACAGACTTACGTGCAAGCAAAACACCTATACCTGCTCTTTAAAAACATCCTGAGGGAGCTACTGACATGGTTCAAGAGAGGAGAGGCCTTACTGTTTTTTCAAAGAATCTTGGTTCAGTTTCCAGTATCCAGGCCAGATGGTTCACAGCTGTAATTCCAGCTCTAAGAGACCTGTCTCTGTGGACACTCGCACTCACGTATACACAGTCACATACAGGCATACACATAATTAGAAACAAAGATAAATCATTTTAAATGCCTTGAGGAACAGGAAATTGCTATTACGTGAGAAGCATGTTATCTTAGAGAAAAACACGCTGCGGTATCTGGGTTCGGACCCCAGGTGTATTAGTTGAGCATCTCGCCAATGCCCATCCCTATGTTGGTATGTTCACAGGAGGCACTTGCATCTCTCGTGCCAAAGCTCTGGAAAAACACAAGAAGGAAGGGCAGAATCAGAAATGAACATTGAGGAATAAACAAAACACCAAAGACCTTTAGTTTGAGGTCATTGGCAGCAATGACGTCAATAGCGAGTCACTTGTCATTCGCGAAGAACCTCTCTCCGGTTTCTCTACCAGCCCACCAGTGAGGGCAGACCCACACCTTATTCACCAAGAGAACAGAACAAGGTACTAATTTCAGCCATAAAAGCAGCTAATCTACCTAGCATGGCAGTTTCTCAGGTCCTGTAAAAGTAATTGAAGCACAGTCCAGGTCTCTCCTTCCCCCGGAGCAGCTTGTCTCTCCTACGCCCTGATAAAAGCGTGAATTACCCTCCGCCATCCACTTTCACTTCTCACACAATAATAAACAGCAATTCTAAGCTGCCAAATACAGCCAGGCTCCCTGTTGTAACCTGGTGATTACAGAGAGAAAATCACATGGGCTGGCCTCAAAGGCTTAAGGGGAAAATACATCTAAATCCACCAGCCAGCCCGGAGTGGAGTATCTATGTAACTACGCCTCCCAACCTAGTTACTGTCCTGGACAGAAGAGTTCTGATCACAGTGGGTCAAGAGAAGCTGAGAGAAAGCAGGCCCCAACTGAAGAGAAAAGACAATCCTGTCAGTCAGGAGGTGGACATCTCCCCTTTCTCTGCCCTCGGCCAACTCAGCATCCACTCAGAGTGGGAAACCCTTGCTGTATAAATGAATGAGTGAATGAATGACCCTGCAGATTGAATGCACAAACGAAGATCCTAGCCCAGCGTCTGAAGGCTTGGCTCTAAGATCCTGAGGAAACGCTTCTGTCCTCAAGAAGCACGTGGGTGAGCAGGCAGATGCCCCTTGGTAGACTCCTTCAGACACCAAAATCCCTACATATTGGTCTTTTCCAGAAAAATGGTCAAGCATTTGCACAAACCCTCTCCTGCATGTCACAGCATCTCAAATGCTGTGGAGGTAGTTGTTACTCCGAGCCACTTAGGAAATCAGAGTGACCGACCCATCTGCGTGTGCTCGGTTCCAACATAGGATCCTCCCTGCAATTAGAGATGTGGGCATGAGGCACGCAGACACAGAAGGCCCTGGCACTGGAAACTTCTGATAATTTTGGAACCTGCTGACTTTTGTAGAATTGTTCTCCCTCTCATCAGGCCTCCGTTTTGTTGTACCATCTGGGCTCTGGTTTTAAAAAAAAATGTATATAAAGTTTCATATAGGAAGATATCTGGAAGGGAGAAGGGAGGGGGAAGAAAAGGGTGAAGCAAGGGAGGAGAAGGAGAAAAGAGAGGGCAAGGGAAGGGAGGGAGGAAGGGAGGCAGCATGAGGTCACAGTGGCGTTGGCTGCACATGTGTCTCTGTTCTATCTCCATTTTAAGTCAGGAATTACAAAGCACTGGACAAATCGGGAGGACTGTATGTTCCTGAACACTGCCTCCTATTTGCTCCATCTTCCTTGCACGTACAACTGAGTTTCGGAGTAAGTTGTAATTCAAAATGATAACCGGTCTTTCTGGGCCCTGGATCTCACTGTTGTCACTGACTAGTGGAGCTAGGAGCTGCAGGGTGACTCACGCTCGCCAAGACATTCCACGCCCGTCTCAACGTGCCTGCAAAGGGCTAGCATCGGGATCCCGAAGAAAATAAGAAAAGGTCGGTCCAAGAACTGTAGAGTAGACTGTGGTAAAGGATGACTGGCATGTGAACTCTCAGCCTGGTTGGTTATCTCCATACTCCAGCGATGTGTACAGGGCAAGAGGGAGGCACATTCTCTCTGTCTGTTAACCTTGTAGACAGCAACTGGCTTCATAGTGCTTGACAGATCCTACTGTCTTGTGGGAATGACTAATTCAGAAAGGTTAACTGGGGGATAAGGAACTTAAGAGTGAGAGGTGTGTGTGTGTGTGTGTGTGTGTGTGTGTGTGTGGTGTGCATGCACATAAACATGCATGTGTGTTGCTCTCCTAAGCCTGATTCCATAACCATATATTACTATTCTTGTGTAATTAGAACTTTCGCTGTAACATCAGATGGCTAAATGACTCGTTTATCTTTTGACCTCAATAATAGAATCTACAGACTTGTCTTTAAGAGACAAAAGAAAACACTACTGGTTCTCTTTCACCATGGGTGAGATACAGAGCCTTGGTGGAAAGAGAACTACAGAGAACTACCAGAAATAAAACCAGGCCTATCTCTTTTTGGCTATTTTAGATGGCGTCCATCCACCATTTTGTAGCTAGACCCAAATTCTGACATCTCTCAAGAAGCACAAAATTTCAGAGTTGGAAGGCATCTTCATCTCTTAGACTATCTCTGCTATTTAAATAATTATAGAAACATTATTGGGGCTGGAGATTTCTCTGTGCTGTGAAGGACGCTCACTGGAGTGCTGACACTAATCATGTAGACAATACAACACCCAGTAAAGCGAGAGCCCAAAGCTCCTGCAGCTTCCCTCTGAGTCCAGGGCACAGGCCTTCTAGAAACCCACACTGACCACTCAAGACAGGGACACTGTAGGAAGGGTTTCCAGCAGTCACAGTAGGTAGGGCTTTCCTTTACATTGCTATTAAGACAATTTGTCGGGTTCATGGAAAGAAGAAACTAGAAGTTTAACACTTTGCGTTCCATCTTAAGGGACTTGAAATTTATCTGGCACGGAGACAGTGCAGAGGCCGGGAGTCTAATTGGCTGGCAAGACACTTTGCAGTTTTACTCCAAGGAATGAGCAATTCAAGGCTGACAGATGACTCCACGGAGAAAAACAAATACAAAACAGACACTCCAACTTTGAGCTGGCCAAATTCAAAAAGCATTAGCGAGGGAACACTGCGGGATCGAGCCTTCTGGAAAACACCGTCCCAGATGACACATTTTCCCCTGTTCTGGAAAAGATACAGCAAACAACCAACTCTTTATGGGAAAGGGGTGATAGCACAGACCAGTACTCACGCGTCCAGGAAGAAGTCTAGCGGCCCAGAGACCGACAGTCACCTGGTAGGGAAGTCAGCACTGCACTGCCCACCATGGTGCCCCACCGTCACATGTCCACACCAGACCGCTCCAGCATCCTTCAGTGACAGTGACCCATCTCATCTTTTGAAAAGGTATTCCCGGAGGCCCAAGTGAGAAGCAACTGTTGGTAGTGAGAAGCCAATCTGGTCACTGCAAGCCAGCCCACAACCTCGAGGCTTGTGTGAGGCTGTGATTCACCCCCACAGTGAATCTGTCAAGCACGCCTAGGAGAAATTACAGGTTTCTCTTGTCTGAAGCGAATCCATTGAAGTGAGTCACTTGTTTGTCCTTCAGCTCTTCATCTTTAATCTCAGATGATCACATGGGAGTCTGTGTTGCATCGTCCCTGTTGTAATTAAAACCATGGTGACAACATGCAAGGTTGTACCACTATTGTTTATGGTTTCAAAAGGCTATTATTGTATTTTACCTCTACCTATGAATTTGGAGATAAACTGACCAAGAAAGTGACCAGGAAATTATAAGCTAGTCTCTACCTTGGCGCCAGAAAGATTTATGATTTATGGTTCTTTCTTTATATTTTATTTCACTAGGGGTGTGTGCATGGTTATCATGGCACATGTCGAAGTCAAGGGCAACTTGCAGGAATCATGAAGCCCAGGAATCAAACTCAGGTCGTCAGACTTGGTGGCAATTTGCCTTTCCCCACCGAATTGTCTTGCCGGCCCTACTTCCTTGGTCTTTTCTTTGTAAGGAATAGGATGAGATGTTCTTTTGTGGATCTCCATGCTCATCAGTAATGCCGTGCCAGAAGGTAGTCCCCACGTGCAGAAAGCTTCTCCTGACCCAGCTTCCAGATGACCTGCCAGTCTGGATCACTGGCCTCAGCAGCAGAACCCCACATATGCTAATGTCGATGTCTCCCATGTATAAGCCTTCTTTCCCCAGGTGCTGCAATCCCCGACTTGGAAGTCATGAGAGCATGACAAAAAGAGAGATAAGTAAGGGGCCATTGTGTTTCACAACTTACAGCAGCGCAGGTCAAGGAAGCAACGTTTGTAGAACTGGGTCAGCTCTATGTAGGTCACTCGTTAAGTACTGGGTCGTTTGTGATGCGGAAAGGAGAAACACCGTCTCAAGTGGCTGTGTCATCAAAGGACTTTATTGAACATGCACATTTACTGAACATACTCTGTACCTAAGACACTTGGTTGCCCTAGCAGCACGCAGAGGAATGTTACAAAGTGGTTATCAAATATGTCAGCCTGTTCCTAAAGATTTGCAGGCTTATCTGGGAAAGAAAACAGAGAGAAAAAAGACCTAACCAAACAAACTCTACAGCACAGAAACAACTAATGAACAGTGAACCACGCAAATGATAAGTAGTATAGGGAAGTATGTGGGGGTACCAGTCAGGGAAGGCCCCTCAGAGAAGGCAGAAAGGAAAGCCAGGCTTGGAAACACCACAGAATGAGTGGAGTCCCACAGTAGACAAACTTGTTCCTCAGGAGCGGAACTATGCATCGGGATCAGGCAGCACTGGGTAACAGACTCGTTCCATGAGCCTCAGTGGGTGTTGCTGGCTCGTAACCCTAATGTTACACAGAAAAAGTCAAATGTTTCATTGTTTTATTTAGAAGTCAATTAACTTGCTCCCATGAGGGTTATCTTCATTCACAATCATGCCAGAGGCCATGGTTGTGTTTACATGTGTGTGTTATGTGTGTGTGTATTTATATGTGTGTGCATGTATTCACAGGCACTGTATTAAGATTAACGTTTTAATGAGTAATTATTGTTTCCAAGCACTATTATAAATACTTTATTATTTAGAATCGTTACACTAATCCTTAGGAGGTAGCCTCACTTAGAAATGAGAAGACAAGCCGGGCGGTGGTGGCGCACGCCTTTAATCCCAGCACTTGGGAGGCAGAGGCAGACGGATCTCTGTGAGTTCGAGACCAGCCTGGTCTACAAGAGCTAGTTCCAGGACAGGCTCCAAAACCACAGAGAAACCCTGTCTCGAAAAACCAAAAAAAAAAAAAAAAAAAGAAAAGAAAAAAAGAAAAGAAAAGAAATGAGAAGACAAAATTCTAAAGAATTTAAGTGACTTTCCAAGGAGGGCCACAAAACTGCTTCAGAGAAATGTCTCCTTGAACCACCTGACCATACCGCATCTTTGCGAGATGGAGAAGCATACTACAAGTGTCTCTATTGAGGGTCAGTGTAGTCCCTTGACGTCTCTCAAGATGCTGAAGTGTGTATTTTTGGCTACAGGAGAGAAGGCACGTTCTTGAGGAAATTCCCCAGGAATGCCAGAGTGGTTCTCTTAGCATCTACTGGCCTTTCTTGATTAGTGATATTACTACCCTGTCACAGAGTGTCTGCACCTGAGTTGAGTGCTTTCCAGTCAGATGCACCTGCTCAACGTGTAATACAAACAAGACATGGTTCCCTCCCTCGCCCCCTGGGCTCGGAGTTCTCATCTTGACATGGACAATACTTAGTCTTTTCCAAGTTTTCTGTACTTTAGCATTCTTCCACCAGTCTAGTTACTTGAGACTTCATCTTGACTTCACTACATTGACCATGAGCGAGTTAGTTCATGATGCTGTGGCATCTGCACTGAGGAAAAACCAGCTCTGTGTCTCCTCATCTTTTTTATTTAAAGAGATCCAGGGATATGCTGGAGAGTAGCTGACTGGACCACCTCTGATCCATGGAAAGGAGGAGAGCTACTCACGCACAGAGTGAGCCTCACTTTCCCATGTGTGTCTTGTTTTGGGTTTAGTTGGGGTTTTGCTGTTGTTTTTTTTTTTTTTTTGTAGTTTTGTTTGTTGTTCTGTTTTTATTTTATGTGGGGGTATTTATCAGACGAGATCTTACTCTTTAGCTTTAGTTCACCTAGAATTCACCATGTAAACCAAAATGAACTCAGAGCATCTCTCTATGTCTCTGCCTCCCAGGTGCTGGGATTCCAGAAGTGCCCACCATGCCTAGCCTCCCATCTGTAACAGAACATCAATGATAGTGGATACTGGCCTCTAGACAGGACAACGTGGGCATCTGTCTGGGTCCCTTTTTCTCCAACTTTTGCTTTTCTTCTGGGACAGCTACCTGTGGGCTTGCTTCAAAGAAGCCTTCTAGCCCCAGCATTGTTCTCTGTTAGGTGACGTCTGCTTTGAATGTTGAATGTGTTTACATGCAGCTATGAAAATGAGCATCACAGGGCTTGACATATGATATTTCCTCTCCCCGCATCCAGGTTTCAGCAACCTCTCATGTCTGAAGGTGGAAACAAAAAGCACCTCAGAGGCCCCATGCTCTGGGACAGAAAGTAGTTTAGTGGTATTTCATTTGTATTTTAACAAACAAAGCTTGCCTGAAGATCAGAAAATAAAACAGCCCCCACTGGTCAGGCTTACAGACCAGGCAGTGGTGACACCTTTAGTCCCAGTAGCCACACTACTTCACCAGAGAAGTGGGACAGCAGTGGTGCAAGCCTTTAATCCCAGCACTAAAGAGGAATACAAGACAGGAGGAGATATGTCTCAATCAGTCTCATTCTGAGGATTCGTGGAGGCAGGATCGCTTTTTCAGTCTGAGTATTTTTTAGAGTATTTCTTAGCTCTCTAGTTGCTTGGCTGCTTTGCTTTTCTGATCTTCAGGTTGAACCCCAATATCTGACTCTGGGTTTTTTTAATTTGTGTTACACTTCGCTCTCAATGTGAGGCTTGAACCCACAACCCTGAAATTAAGAGTCTCATGCTCTACCGACTGTGCTAAAATTTAAGTTAAAAGATATGTTATTTTGGAGAAAAGGTCTTGCTTTTGTTCCCACAGGAAATGAGAAGCTATAGATTCATTCTGGATTAAGAAAAATAAGGTTTGATCAAGAAAGTTCCCCTGAAAAAAATCTCCAATGGGAAGTGATAGCCCAGATAATCCAATGTTTCAGAGCATCTCTGTTGCAGTTTCCTCTGAGTTCTACATCCAGAACAATCTCAAGACTGCTGGCTGAGATGATCCAGTCTCACAGAATACTCCAGAATGCTCCAGTCAGGACTTGACCATAATCTTAAATTTTCTTTGGGTCCCTATAAGATTATCAGCACTCTCAATTAGCCAGAAGTAGCCTAGAAAACTATGCCCACATTCCCAATAAATGGATTATGGATGTTTGTCTTGCTTAGTATTGGTTACAAGTTGTTATGGATAATGATCAGGAAAAAGATCAACAAAGGAGATTAGATTCAGAGTCTTGTTTTGAAAAGAGAAAAAGGAGGAATACTGGGGGGTAATATTTTTGTATACTGTAAAGATTTGTCACTTGTATCAGTTTAATAAATTGCTGATTGGCCAGTAGCCAGACAGGAAGTATAAGCAGGGCAACCAGACTAGGAGAATTCTGTTAAGAGGAAAGGAGAGATGTAGTCACAAGCCAGGCACAGAGGAAGCAAGATGAGAATGCCTTACTGAGAAAAGGTACCAAGCCACAAGGCTAAACATCGATAAGAATTATGGGTTAATTTAAGTTGAAAGAGCTAGTTAATAATAATCCTGATCTAATAGGCCAAACAATTTATAGATTATATAAGCCTCTATGTGTTTATTTGGGACTAAATGGCTGCAGAACCAGATGTAACAGAAACTTCTGCCTACAAAGTGAAGCCCTGGAAGCCAACAGAGTTGACCCAGCTTAGCAGAGCTGTGACTCACAGTTCCAGGTTTCCACTGCATCTTAAAACAGGCATCATTTCCAATTCCAACACTCTACAGTTTTCTCTTGGTTCACTGTCCAAGAAGTTGCATTCAGACCCCAGCCAGACTTGGTTTGATTTTGAAAAAGTAGAATATACTGGCAAGAGGCGCCCTTCTACACAGAGCCAGCTGTGAGCTACTTAGAGTCAGTCCGACTGTTGGAGACTATTCTTGAGAACTCTCCTTTAGAATCCAACGCATTGCATCCTAGGCCACCTTTGCTGAGAAAAGCCGAGCTCTCTCCCTGACGATAAATATGACCCAGCAGCGTGGAGGTGGAGGCGCCAGTGAGACACTGTTGTTGATACCCACTTTGTCTTCTTGTCCCTTGCAGATGCTTAGTGTGTCATATGTAGATTTGCAGTTGGTGGGCAAGACATGTTTAGAAGCACAGAACAGCTTTGACAGAGGGGCCTTCCACATGTCACCCCCTCCTCCATCAGCTCTGCAGGGTAGAGGCTTCCGTCGAAGTACTCAGTGGCAAGAGGACAGGAATGAAGTGCATGCTTCCTCAGGCACTGCCATTCCAGGAATGAGTAACCTTGTCAAGAAGAGAAAATCACAGCTTAAATATACAAGTAGCAAGATGTGAATGCTTTGCACAGTGACCAGCTGCCTGATGGACAGTCTCTTCCTGTAAGGCTCTTTGGGACCCAGGAAATTGTCCTCCTCTATTCCCTGCAGGTGCTGAGTTGTAAGCCTGGCCTTTCTGTAACATGAACCACTTTATTTTGGGAATAGGGTGAGACAAGACCTCAGGTAGCACAGATCAGTCTCAAACCTTTTATGTAATTGAAGATGATGTCATAGTCATAATCCTCCTGCCTCCGCCTCCCAGGTGCTGGGATTACAGAGGCATGTGTTACACGCAACTGAACCCATTTCCTTTGAAATATAACTCCTCTCAGCAGTACTATTTCTTTCTACAAGGCCTTGGACCACTGTCAAGGCCACGAAGGCTGCTGGAGCCTGGATGTGATGGAGGAGGGGATGAGAGACTCTCTTTACATACCACAGTGCCTCTCTCTGCATCTCCCTGTTTCTCTGTGTGAGTCGTGGTCTGTGTGTACATCACCCTCTCTGAGTCAGTCTGCATTTTTCTGAGTTCCCTATATAGCCCTCACTCTCTCTGTGGACAATTCCCATTTCCATTGTCTTCCCATGGATGTGAGTACTTCAGTATACTTGTATGTGCTCCACTATGTTTGTGTGTTTGTCTCTGTCTTTCACCCTGTTGTTCTAGAGTCTGTACATGTCTTAACCTTTTAACACTAAAGAAAGAAAAGGGACCACAGTAGGAGATTGATGATGCAAGATGCCCTGGGAGTAGACAACAAGAAATGGAGAAGAGAGAGCTAGGAAGAGAGGAGATCCCTACTCAACCCCTTAAGCATACCCAGGCCAGGTCATGAGCCTTCTCAGACATGCTTTATTGTCTTATGGGACAAAAAGTCAGTAACCTAAGAATTTAAAAATGTGCCTTGCCAAGACAGGAATCAAGAGAATTTATTTCTAATTATAATCAAAGAAATGCCATAAACACGAAGCATGCTTAGGGACTAGACTCTCTTGCTGCATACTCACCTCCCATGGTAGGGATGCATGCTGCTCTGTTAGCTTGGCCCTTTGGTAGGATGGCAAGAGAATTCAGAAGAAAGATCCTGTTGAAGACAAAATATTGCATTTATCAGTAC
Organism: Chionomys nivalis; assembly: GCF_950005125.1. Classification (NCBI taxonomy): domain Eukaryota; kingdom Metazoa; phylum Chordata; class Mammalia; order Rodentia; family Cricetidae; genus Chionomys; species Chionomys nivalis. The sequence goes on along the minus strand of NC_080104.1, from coordinate 15,524,919 downwards.
CAGTCAATCTGCACTTATCACGGTGATTCTGGGCACACAGAGAACCTGAGGCATGGGAAAATATTTTACCCTTTTATATCACCTCCTCCTTTCCTCTTCATATTAAAACTAACAACCTAGCAACAGGCTTGTCCAAGGAGTCCCACTCTACCATAACTGGCACCAAGAGAATTCTGAAAGAGGAGGAGAAAGACAAGAAAGGGGAGGAGGAGCAGAAGGAGGAGCAGGATGAGGAGAGGAGAAAAAAGAGAGGAGGAAGGGAAAGAAGAGTAGAGGAGAAGAGAGAAAAGGGGAGAAGAAGAGGAGGGATAGAGAGGGGGAGAGGAAAGGAACCTGGTGTCCTGCCTCAGTTTCTTAACAGCTTTTCTACTGAGATCCTCAACATTAAAGTTCCCCTATACCTTTTGTGTATGTTTTAGACATGTGTGGTCTAAAACAGCAAGACATTTAAACATTGGCAGATCTGTGGCTACATGAGCATAGGCTAGTTTATCTTGTCAGCTACAAAATGAACACAACAACATATGGTGTCTTGGGTGTTGGGGAACTGGGACTGGTCCTGTCCAGGTAGGTGCCTTAAAGGGTGACATAAATCTGGACTGTAGAAGATTGCTACCAGGGATTAGTGGCCTTCAAAGCAGAACAGCTAAATGGATGGTAGCCCTGCTTCTGTACTTGGGCAAGGGTGGTAAAGCTAATGACAGGCAATGGCCTGAGCAGAATGAAGGAAAAAATGCAAGATGAAAGGTAAATATATGTTGTACTTAGACCAGAGGCTTTTAACCCTGACCGCATGCTAGAATCACTGCAGAGCTTAAAAAAATGTGTAGGCTCAAGTCTTGAGAGTTTCTGCTTTAATTTTTGCGTAGGCCTGAACTGTGGTTTGGTGTAGGTTTTTTATTTATTTATCTGTTTGGTTTTGATTTTTAAGCTCCCTAGATATTTCTTAGATACGGCCAACATCAAAAACCACTGACTTGGACCATCAACAATAATGAAGGGCTAGGTGACTTTCTGACTTACGTAAAAACCAGAGAGATAGAGAAAATGACTGTTTGTCTTAGGCCTCAATGGCCAGAATTTCCCTATGGTGGCCTGAATAGATCATTCTAAAAACACACGAGGGAAGGACCAAGGCTACTACTTTAGAAGGGATTTGAAATAATCAGGCCAAGTTCGAGAAGAGAGCCTTTGGTGGTTTGAATGAGAATGGCCCCTATAAGCTCATATGTTTGAATACTTGGTCACCGGGGAGTGGCACTCTTTGACAGGATTAGGGGGTGCAGCCTTGTTGGAGGACATGTCTGCTCTCAGTAAGTTTGCCCCCTTTTTTAGATGGGAGAGAGCATAAAGAAATCAGTAATCTCCCGGAAGGACTAAGAATGAGAGCGAGTGAGAGAGAAAGGAATGGTAGGTGACAAATCAAAGCCACAGATGCCCTTTTGTTGTTGCTGTGTTGCTGAGGTCAACCCTGAGTCCCTTTTACTAACATGCAAACATCTTCCCTCACCCAGAACAGCCAGGCATCACAATGAAGTTTATAAATTATAGAAAGAGAGGATACGGTAAAGGCACATCACAATCCAGTTCCCCAACAATGCCTGGAGCACCTCCACCACATCCCTGAACTGACCCTGTGCCTATGCCATTCTGGTAACCATGGCAACTGTTTCCTTGCTAATCAAGCTCCTGGGAAGTCCTTTGTATTGGGTTTCAGCATGCGCATCCCTAGAATTTTCACACTTTGCACGTGACCAACTGAACAGTATCAGAGAGAACCAGCAGGCTGTCCAAGGAGCCTGAGATCCCTCATCTCCTTTCATTGCTCCTTGTAGTCACCTGCTTCCTGTTTCACACCTACAACATCTGCCACCTTGTCACCCCTCTTTATACATCTAAACTGACTTTTGCCTTCATATTCAGACATCATACTCCATAAAGATTCTGAACAGCTCAAAGAGGGACCCACTCAGAAAAACTCTACACCAAAGGGTTTACACCATTACCTTGCCAAATGAAAACACAATGTGTTTACCTCTGATGCTCTGGAGACCCATTTGGCAGACAGTACTCGACTCTTTAAGGCTTCTCTTATCTGGAAATTTAACAAAACGGGTTAGCAATCGAACGTTTATAAGAAATTAGCAGTGTGCTTGGATGTGACTAACACTGTGACAAGGACACAAGTGGCTATCTGGGTCCTTTCGGTGGGTCAGTAACAAGTGGAGTGAGCTAGAGAAAATCCAGGAGACGAGGAGGGGCAGAGAGAGAAAGCTTATCTGGCAGGCGTGGGTCCCTGGTCTTAAACATGAACCCAGTGGCTACGAAGCAAGTTTGCGCAAGCTCATGAATGCTAATTACAGCTTTGGCATTATTTTTTGAACCATTAAAGTGGTTCATCACATCCCACATCGCATCTCATTTGGAATTATTAAAAACTTCTATAAAGGAGGAGAAAAAATACCACACAAGGTCATCAGTGGCTCCAGATTCAGGAAATCATAATAATAGTGGCAATTTTATGATTTTACAGTGTTTTTCATGTCTGCCATCCCATTTTATGAAGAAGATAATCCTCAGAGATAGATACTATTGTCTCCACTACACTGCCAAGGAAGCTGAAACCTCAAGATCAAATAACATCCAAACTCAGCCAGCTGCACAGATACAGATCCAGGTCTGGGATTCATGTCCATCCACTGTAGACCTTCCTGCCTCCCTCCCCAACCCTTTCCTGTTTCCCTTCCTTTCTCCCTTCTGCCATAGAAAATGCTGCTTTCTGAGGCCCTGCATACATTGTCTTCACACTAAGGCCTGTGAAAGCCCTCCAGCTCAGGGAGACTTCATCGCTCCCTGTTAAGATGTAAAGTCTTTCCTGCAAGTTTGTAAGGGAGGGAGGCGCTCCTGGAATCCAGGGGGATCTTCGAGGCCATGCTGGCACTTCTATTGGCATTTCTACTCTGACTCTTTTTAAAATTTTGTATTTCATAATTGCACAATATTCGCTTAATATAATTGTATGCTGTGCACATTAATAGTAAGTGCACTTTGAAAAATATGCTCAGTTTTCAACTGCTGGTGGGGTTTCCAGGACACCTCATGCACATCCCTTTGCATCCCTTAGTCATGTCTGGCCCTGTGACGCTTCCTGTATTTGTCTTTTACATTTTAATTTTAATGAAGAGATTCTGATCTCGACAGAGACTGCGTAGCTTGTAATTCTTTGCATCTAACTCTGGCACACAGAGAAAAGGTGTTGCCATTATTTGACTCTGTGTATTAGTTACAGCATCAAGTTAGTAGACACACAACCCGGGCAACTACGACTGTGGGGTACTGTAAATGCTTCCTGTGTGTTTGCACCTATAAAGTTGCTTTACAATTTTTCATTTAAATCTGGGACTCTCAAGCACTGTGGAGCAAGACCAGCATTTTCATTCCTTGTGAAGGTGGGGGAGGGTTTATCAAAACAAGCCCATTGTAAGCTTTGTGACACTGTAGAGTGTTGACTGTTTCCCATTGTAAGCTCATGGCTGCCTCAGAGTTGTGGCTTGCTGCCACTTCCCAGTCTGGTGAGTGTGTACTATGCTGCATGACGTTAGCCCAGGAAGGGAGCTCGGTTCAAGTGGTGCCTCCTCTGAGTGTGTACCATTTTGCACAATGATAAACTCAAAGGCTTATGAGTTGGAACGTTATAAGCCTGAGGCCACCTACACACAGAAATTCTACGGATAAGTCTGTGTCACTGCTGAGTGACTTCCAGAGTGACACAGCATGTTGGTAAGGCAATGAGAGGACTTTTTTTTTTTTAATTCTGTTCACAAACCTTTGATGTTAACTTCAATAACATGAGTACTTTAAAAACTTGTTACCCTAAAGTGGACACAGGTGTTTTGTTTCCAATTTTGTTCTGATGTTGCTCCTTTTTCATTTTTCCCTTAGCTTTTTACTTTGGAGTCGTGGCTTATTTTCCTGTGTGAATGGATCTGTATCATGTGTGTGCACTGCCCCCAGAGACCAGAAGGAGGAATCAGACGCCCTAGCACTGGAGTGATGTGTGAGCCACCAAGTGAGTGCTGGGAACTGAACCACTTGGCATCCTTCGTTGAGCAGTCCTGTATTCCTGGCACACTTCCTTCCAACCCAATAGATATCCTTCCAAAATAATATTGTGAGATTTAACTAAAAATTCCATTTCTGCCATTAGAAATCAAAGCAGGACCTTGAGGAAACTGTTTCTTCACCCTGTGTCTCTCTTTTCTCATCTCAAAGACAGAGAATAGAAACTCCTCGACTGTTTTGAGGTTTAGAGCTACTGTAATGAAATGTGCTCCTCAGAAGAGCTTGAAGGACAATGATAAGAATCACCTGCATTAAAAGAACCCTGATGGGGCTGGAGGGATGGCTCAGTGGTTAAGGGCACTGGCTGCTTTCAGAGGACCAAGGTTCAATTCCCAGCACCTATGTAAACAATTCACAACCTTCTGTAACTCTAGTTCCAGGGGATCCAACACCTTCTGGGCTCTGCAGACACTACAACACGGTGCACAGACATCATTTCAGGCAAACACTCGTATACATAAACATAAATAAAATCTCAGAACATTTTTTAAATGATGCTCTGTTTCAGGGGGCTGCACAGATGCCTGAGGTCAAAGTTCAATAAGTATTCTTCACAAGTCAGCAGATTTCAGGTCAAGTACTCAATCCAGAAAAACCAAGAATGGCTCACACACAATACCTTTGGATCCAGGATTGTTCCAAACATGAGGATGAAGAAGCCCTGCGAAAGAGGGAGAGGGGAGGAGATGCATTAAATACAATGATGGTAAGAGTACCAAACACAACCTTCATCACATCATTGCTACTCTGGCCATAAGAAAAGAGCTTTATTCCACTCATCCCTCATCTCAGGCCAAATGTCTACCCACCGGTTCAACAGATATTGCCTGAAACAACAACAAACCTGTTACTTAACAAAGAGTACCACTGTTGACATAGAATAAGGTCCCTGCTTTATGTGAGGATCTTTGGAACTTCAGGTTGAGCATCATGAAAATTCTCTTCATTCAACAGGAGCTGTTCCCCTCAAAATATAAATACTCAAGAAAGATGTAGAGAAGATGCAAGGCAGTGTAGGCTTGTAGCCTCTAGCAGTAGCTAATAAAACACACTTGCACAGCACAAAGAAAAGTAAGCACACTTGGCTGCCCATAACCCCCTCACATCACCCATGCAGAGGAAGACTACATCAGCAAAATGAAGACCATCCTCCACAGCTATGATCCATCTGAGGTTCTGTCTTTTTGCTTTCACTTGTCCGCTAGTCACAACATAAAACCTCCCTGGATGAAGGAATTTCAAGGGACAGCCCCATTTTTCTGATGAGGAAAAAGAAGTTCAGAAACACAAGTTTTAAAACGCTGTAGACAGCAACATCCTTTCGACCTATTTCTTGGATGCTGGGTGACTTGGGTGGTAGGTGGAAAGGGAAAGTGAGAAGTTGAGCTTCCCTATGGGCACTCCCTGCTAAATCACTTTGGCCATAGCTGAACGTGAGCCCAGGCAGAGGAATGCAGCTGGCACCATAAAGATGTCACGGTCAATTGTTCAGCAGTGAGACGACAGCCTATTACTGCTACCACAGTTGATGAAAATGCAGTTGACAGATGGGAGACGACAAGAACCAGTGTGAAGCCAGACAGCTCATTCCTTCCTCTAGTGAACTCAAATGCTCTTCACCATAGACAGTCTATAAATACCCAAGCTTGGTCTGCATGGAGATTTTATCAGACTGCATATTTGTGTGAACTCTTATTTTAGAAATGCTTACAATTATTTAACTTCACTTATTATTAAATAAGTGTGTGTGTAGTTTATAGACATGTAACTATGGTGGGTATGTAGATGGATGTCATGGCACACATGTACATGTCAGAGAATTGCTTCAAGTGGTCAGTTTTGACCACCTGCATTGCTGTGTTGGAGTCTCTCTTATTTCGGCCACACTGCATTCTCTATAGGAGCTGGTCTACAAGCTTCCGACCAATTCTCCGGTCTTGATCTCTCATCTTCTGGGAGATTTCTTGGTAACAGAAGCTTACCATTGTATCTGTATATAGTACCATATGTATACACAGGGTGGAACTCAAGTTGTCAGGCTTGCATACCAAGCCCTTCTACCTACTGCTCCATCTCACCAACTCTCACACTCCTAAGCCTACACCTGCCTTTAACTCTAGTGTGAAGATGCCATGGTTGACATGAACCATTAGTTTTCAAAGTATTACTCTTGTGAATATGCTTGGAACAGACACACACCAGCCTGGGTCGGTACTAACAATGCATTTGAAAATCAAAATATTAATGAGATTGGCCCAGTGTAGAGATTTACTTAGTGTAGATTTGAACGGGAATGCCCCCCAAAGGCTTATAGGTTTGAATGTTCAGTAGAACTGCTTTAAAAGGATTGAGAAGTGTGACTTTGTTAGAGCAGGTATGTCACTGGGGTGAGCTTGGAGGTTTCAAGAGCCCATGTGAGACTCAGTTTCTCTGTCTCTTTCTGAAACCTGGAGGTCAGGATGTAAAGTCCTCAGCTATTGCTCCAGCACCTGTCTGCCTCCTGCAGGGATGATCATGGACTAACAGTCTACACTGAAAGCAAGCCCCCAGGCAAATGCTTCCTTTTAAAAGTTGTCTTGGGCCGGGCGGTGGTGGCGCACACCTTTAATCCCAGCACTTGGGAGGCAGAGGCAGGCAGACCTCTGTGAGTTCGAGACCAGCCTGGTCTACAAGAGCTAGTTCCAGGACAGGCTCCAAAACCACAGAGAAACCCTGTCTCGAAAAACCAAAAAAAATAAAAATAAATAAATAAAAAATAAAAATAAAAGTTGTCTTGGTCATAGTGTCTCTTCACAATAATAGAACAGTAACTAAGACATCTAAAAAACCACAACTGTAGACTATTTCCTCTATACAAATTTGTGGGGTTTTGTTTTCGTTTGTTTTCTGAGGTCTTCATCCATATTTTAGTCTAGAATGCTTTGGTCTCCTACTAAAATATCCTTGGGAGATGAGGGTCTCTCAAAGTCCCACCCAGGCCACAGTAGCTCTCAGAGAAGACAGAAGAGGGAAGAGGCAGCAGCTACAATGACACCCAAGGTGGCCACTCTCTCCACACTAATTCTTCCACAGTAAAGGGATTGGCTAGCACCCCAATCAGTAGCGATATTTCCACAGGACTCTAACCAGGAAAAATCTTGTTTTGAAAGGGCTTGTCTCCTGTATCTTCTGCCCTCCAGCCTGTTGCTCGGTCAGCTTCAGCTGTCCCCTCACCTCTTCTAACCCTAAGCCCCACCTCTGCTGCTGCTTCCCATCCTGCAGATGGTATCTGACTGCAGAGGATCCATGGCTCTGCTCCCTTTTCTCATTACTGAGCATCTCAAGGATGCCCTGATACAGAGATAGGCAAAGGCATCAAAACAGACAAACAAAGAAGTGTGGGGATTATAAGACTGTTGTTTTTAATGTGATTCATTTCCCTGTCAGTCTGTGTCACTGAATTTTACTGATGGCTGTATCTATAACCAGCTCACAATATTCCTAAACTATAAGTCAGCTTCCATGAGCCAGCACAAGTCAGTACAGCACTGCCTTCTCCCATCCCAGTGTCTAGCCCTCCACCCACACTGGTTGGCAGCTACCCACGACCACATAGGTACTGCCATCTCAATGACTTCATCCTTTTCCTTGCCAGAAGTAAAGACAGAAAATAACTTGAGTTTCAAGTTGATCCTAAGACAATTGAAAATGCCCACAGTATCAAAACTCAGGCACTCACAGTCCACTCCAAAACAAGAGTCACAAGTCAGGTAGCCTGAGGGGAGCATAGAAAGGTGCTGCTGTGGTGTGAGTGGCGTGAGACAGGTGTGTAGTAAGGGTTTACGAAGAGTAGCCTGTAGATTGGCTGAGCTGAAAGTTAGAAACACAGGGGTATTACCTCAGCCCCATCCATGACTAGCTTTGTAAAAATGTTTAATGAGCTGACAATTTCTGACACTGCTATAAATCTAGACTGCAATAACACTTTCTATAGAAATATAAAAAATAGCCAAGGTTTAAAATGTTACATGTGCTCTTGTACTATTAACAGTGCTCTCCTAGTCCTCAAAATGTTTGCTATAAAAAGTGAATCATTTGTATTCACATTTTAAATGAGGAAAATGAGTAGATATTTGATTTGAAGTCTCTGTTACCAACTTGTAAACATATATTTGGAAATACTTTTACTGGCCACTCTACACATTCCAAAAAAAATGTATAGCTCTTTAGGAAACTAGAAACTTTCTTTTTAGTTGATTGCAACCTTTATATTTAATGTATGTAATTTCCAAAGAAGAAAAATGTTAAATGTAAAGTACTATTTAGACATTAAATAGACCTATATGTTAGATCAGTGGAAGACTGAGATGTAACTTTGAGTGAGAAGGAAAATTGCACAATAGCTATGATGTAGTTCAGTGGGTAGAGCACAGTCTACAAAACCTTGAGTTTTGGAATGTTGGAGGCATGCATACCTAACAGGTACATAATCATACACATAAGTTTTCAATTCTTATATTCAGTATATATTTGTATAAGCATGCAGAAAGAATTTGGCGGTGATACAAATGAAACCGTGAACATTGCTTCATCCATACAAGTGTGAGAAATGCCCTTAAAGACTCTGCTGTAACCTGCCTGGTTCACCTAAAATGGCATGCACTGCTGTCTCAAACCTCTGAGTAGCAGACAACACAACAAGGGTAAAAAATGTAACAAACACCTCCAATCTGAGACTAAATTTCAGAAGAGGTGATTGCTAGCTTTCTAAGTAGTAACAACACAGAGTTAGCAATACAGTTCAGTTGGTCCAGCATTTGCATAGCATGCATGAAGCCCTGGGTTCTATGTCCAGGACCCCGTAAATGGTGCATGGTGGTGTGATGTGGGACTCCCCTCTGAATGCTGTGAATATTTCTTATTACTATTGATTAATAAAGAAGCATGTTTTGGGCCTACGGCAGGGCAGAATAGAGTAAGGTGGGAATTCCAAGCAGATAGAGGAGGAAAGAAGGCAAAGTCAGGGCGACGCCATGTAACTGCCAAAGGGGACAGACACTGGAACTTTACCCAGTAAATCACAGCCTTGTGTTGATACACAGAATAATATAAATGGGTTAATTTAAGATGTAAGAGCTAGCCAATAAGAAGCCTAAGCTAATAGGCCAAGCACTGTTTTAAATAATATAATTTCTGTGTGATTATTTTGGGTCTGAGAGGCCAGGGAAACAAACAAGCAGCCTCCGCCTATAAATTGGCATGCCAATGTGGGCAGACTACATCCACATAAAACCTGAGAGTGCATGCACACACACACACACACACACAAAATAAACATAGTTTAGCACAGCTAAAAACACGTGTTTTTTTTTTCAGATGGACTCTGTTTGCTGGCAGTGAGCAGGGGACCTGCAGCCCCTTTAAAAGAGGTTTTCCTGATTCAGCAATAGCGGCAAAAACTCCCATAGTTTCAAGAAGTCAGATTCCTGGTTCATGTTAGTTGCATGAACAGCTCTGACTCTTTCAAAAGCTGAGCACTTAAATGGGATCTGTGACCAGTGTGTTACAAATTACTTAATGGAAACATTGACCTGCTGTGTTCCTGGATTTGGGACAAAGAGAATGGCTTACAGAGCTGGCAGTAAACATATTTCCCTCTGCCATGTTGAACTTGGCAGAGCCAACAGGTAGGGCCACAGAGTTAGTCCTAGCCACACCTGCTTAGTATTTAAAAGAAAAGGCTCTCCTGGTCAAAAAATAATTATAGATACACATTCAACAAAGATAGATTCAGATGAAAAAGACCTCTAAATGGGTCACAGTATTGGATAAATGAACATAGGCTTAAGAGAGAGAAGAAAAAGAACACAGACAGTTATAATATAAAAGCATACAGACAGTCATAGATTAAAGGAGTAAAGATAATAAAATAAATATTAAACTTGTGAAAAAAGTAATAGAGTAAGAAAAATAAACCACATAAAGATGGGCTATACACAGAGAGTCTGGATTATGTATATTATTGTGTCTTCTTTGATTTTTTTTTTACTGTGAATGAGCTAAGTACAGAGAGATATTTGATTCTGGGGGCTGCTAAGCTAAATCAACATATATATTTTAAAGGTATCTTGACTTCAAAATTTGGGTCTAAGGCTATGTTGTTTTGAAAAATAGGTTCTCCTTTTGTTTCTACAGAGGATAAGAACCTATGGAATCCTTCCAGGCTATTGTGGTTTGATGAACCAAGACCTCCACGAAAGGTCCCATAAAACCCCCAAAATACTTCACCCAACAAAAAACAAGGATCATTTAGGAGATGACTATGCCCAGATTTCCTAAAGGATTGTTTATAAATGTTTGTTTACATTTAAAGGGGGATATGCTATAGAGATGAATATTTTGCATTTTTATAGATTTTGGTTTATTGGTACAAATTTAAGGTCAATTTTCGTATATATATATTTCTGTTGTTGATTAAGGTATTATGCTTGTGCAGCTCATTGAAAATTTAATATATAGTTAAGAAATACAGATTAATAGATGGTCATTTATAATAGTCAAGCTGTAGTCATGTTAGTAGGTTTTCTAGATGTACAAAGATATAGTTCAGATGGATAGGTATTCAAATGTTTCACAAGCGTACAGAAAATGGCATTTAAAATATTTTAAGAACTTAGAAGAGGCAGGCGGATCTCTGTGAGTTCGAGACCAGCTTGGTCTACAAGAGCTAGTTCCAGGACAGGCTCCAAACCCACAGAGAAACCCTGTCTCGAAAAACCAAAAAAAAAAAAAAAAAAGAAAGAAAGAAAAAAAGAAAAGAACTTAGACTTTTCTCGACAGTGAGACATGTCTGCTTCTGGCAGCACCAATTACTTTAGAGAGATTGATAAACATTGAAAAACTCATTATGAAATTTGCCTTCAATGTAACAAGGCTATCCATTTGAGCAAGAAACTGCTCTTGCCTGGACTGTTTGATGGTAGATATGCTATATAAACTGGATATGCAGGACCTATAGAAAAATGACTTCTAATGTTGCCTAAAGAAGGTGAGACAGTCCTTCAGGGTTCCTGAATCAAGAAAGAGTCTGCCAGACAGTCTGCAGAACACAGAAAGAAGTGACTGATAAGCTGTTAATATAGGCAAAATGTCTCTGAAATTTCCTGCTTCGTGGAAAAGCCTGCCAGATACTATGGGCCTACAGGCTGAAGATGGATACCCTAACATTACAGAAGAACTGTGGCTGACTGTCCAGGCAGCAATATTGTCTCTGTCAATTCTAGAGTTTTGGAAGTTGCTTATAATGCACTTCCTGTTTACTGAGGTAATATTATATCCTTCTGGGGTCTTTAGTGGAATTGTAGAATAGATAGTTAAAGTTTTCCTTAGTTATTATGATAAAAGATAAATTAGATATAAAAATTTAGACTCACAAATATAGGATAGATGATAGAGTATTTTCCTTAATTTGTCAAATATAAATGGACTAAAAATTGTAATTATAATTCTTGCTTGATTGTCGTATGTAATCTCGCTATGTTAATGATGGAGGTGGGTCTTGTATCTATCTGTTTCTTTCATTGGTTAATTAATAAAGAAACTGCTTGGCCCTGATAGGACAGAAAATTAGGTAGGCGGAGCAGACAGAACAGAATGCTGGGAGAAAGAAGCCGAGGCAGTCAGTCACCATGATTCTCCCACTCCAGACAGACGCAGGTTAAGATCTTTCCTGGTAAGCCAGATCGTGGTGCTACACAGAATATTAGAAATGGGTTAGATCAATATGTAAGAGCTAGCCAATAAGAGGCTGGAACTAATGGGCCAGGCAGTGTTCAAAAGAATACAGTTTCCGTGTAATTATTTCGGGTAAAGCTAGCCATACGGGTGGCCAGGCACCAGGAACGTAGCCCTCCACTCCTATTACAACATGTTAAAGTTAAAAACTTTCTTTTGAATTAGACAGAAAAGGAGGGTGATGTGGGATTCCCCTCTGTATGCTGTGAATACATTCTATTACCATTAGTTAATAAAGAAGCTACTTTGAGCGTACAGCAAGACAGAATAGAGTAAGACAGGAATTCCAAGCAGAGGAAAGAAAGCAGAGTCAGAGAGATGCCATGTAGCTGCCAAAGGGGACAGATGCCAGAACCTTACCCAGTAATCCACAGCCTTGTGGCAATACACAGAATAATAGAAATGGGTTAATTTAAGATGTAAGAGCTAGCCAATAAGAAGCCTAATCTAACAGGCCATGCAGTATTTTAATTAAATATAGTTTCTTTGTGATTATTTTGAGCCTGAGCAGCCAGGAATCGAATGAGGAGCCTCTGCCTACAGTGGTGCATGTCTGTAATCCCAGCACCTGGGGGATGAAGACAGGAAGATCATAAGTTTAAGGTCATAGTGAGTTTGAGGCCATCCTGGGATACATAAGACCCATCTCAAAAAGAAAAGGAAAAAGAAAAAAAAAAACAAGCCTAATAACAGGTATTGATGGTCTCTAGTACCTAATTTTGGTACTAACTTTTGAACTTGTTGCTTTCAGATTCATACTTACTTCATTTTCTGAGCACCTCTAGAAACTGGCAGTCTCTTTTGTGACAAGAAAAACATGCTTGTAATAACCAGACATGCAAAGATCATGCTACATATTCTTTGTAAATAAGAGGGTCAGAATTCAAATCCAGGCCTTTCTGAAACAAAATATATCTCTGTTTCATCGTCTTCTGCATGGAAGACATGGTGCCATGGGCTCCTGATCACAAAACAGCTTCACAGACCATCCCACTTCAGATTCTACCATAGCATCTGGACTTACCTGTAATGCATTGAGTAAGGAGAAGATAATGTGGAAGACCAGAGAGTGACCCCTGATGACTGTGCCTATTCCAAATCCCCAGGTCAGCCCCAGCAGTGGCGTGAGGATGGCGATGTTCTTACAGATCCTCACGATGGCTCTTACTTCCTGGAACATGGAACTGCCAATGGCAGCCCTCTGGGTCTTGATGATAACCAGTGTGACTGTAATCAGGTTTACCACTACGATGGCCAGAGCTGGGACCACAAAGGCTAGGAGAGCCTTGGTCATGTCCCAGTTAAGCCAGCAGGCCTCAGGACGAAGGTAGCCTCTTCCAGGCTCTGTGACAGCAAGTGTGGTAACAGCAATCACCAAAGGGCAGCCATAGCCCACTGAAAAGAGAGAGGCCACCAAGAATGACTTGGGCAGTGTATGGAACACGATCAGAATTCCATAGAGGATAAGGAGAGCCTTGGCGAGCATCCAGAAAAACACAGCCAGATAAAAGAAATGAACAAAAAAGGTTGCAGCCACACATCCATTGTAGTGGGATATTGGGCCACTGAGGAAGGAAGCCACAATGAACCACACATCAGCCATCAGCAAGGTGGCTGCAATGTTAGCAATACACAGGTGACGCAAATATGAGATCTCTGTTTTTGTCACTTGACTCCAGACTAAGGCCTCAATGAACAGGCAGATGATCAAGCTGCAGATGGAAATGCCCAGGCCTATGTACGTGATATAAATTAGAACCGGGTTCTCCAAGGTATCGGGTGACATGAGAATGGAGAAGGAAGAAAACGACTTGTTTGGCCAACACCTGCAAACAGCCTGCTGGGAATTTTCTTGAATCAGCTTACAAACTTTCTGGTCCCATCTGCTCTCCAGGGAATGCCAGCCCACACACTGGGACTTCCTCCCCTCTGCCTTGCTGATCTTTTCAAACATCAATGAGATATTTTTAAGCTCCTTAGGCAAAATGACAGACAGAACAAGCCCATTCACGGTCATGTTTTCCAAAAGACTGGCTTCCAGGATGGCCCCGAGAGTAGGGAAGGCGATGCTGATGACCTGGGAAGGAGAAGGAACCTTCTGCAGGTCTTCAGTTGTGAGAAGTACCCTCCCAGTGACTTCATCACTCGAGTCATTAATTCTCATTGAGAAAGTGAAATTCCTCCCGCGGCTGTCCCTGGACATGATGGTGCCCAGGGTATGAATGAAGACATGTGATATGTTGATGAGATGGTCCTTCACAAATAGCTTGCTTGCAAATGAATTGATTGATTGGAGCAAGACACAGCTGCTGTTTCTGTCTTGGATGAAGGTCCAATTTGATATGCTTGTGCTATTAAGAATATGGTTAGCCATGGCGCTGTAACTCTGTCAAAGAAGAACTGGCATTAGTGGTAAGCCACTCTTTGAAACTTCCAATACATATAAGACTTGCTATTACAAAGTGTGGTCTTCTAGCCAGCGGCATAGGCACTCCCAGAGATCTCCTTAGAAATGTCCACACAAGCCACCCCAAACTCAATGCGCCCTATTCAGTATCTTAACTGTACCCCTGGGTGACTTACTTGCACAGTAAAGCTTAAGTTTACCTGCAGCTTGGAACCCACATACTGCATGCAAATGATAATAGATATTAATGCAATCCAACACATTTGTACATGACAATACCATATTACAACATCAGAAAGTTGGACAGGAATTCAGAAACAGCTCAGTCACTAAAGTGCTTGCCATACAAGCATGAGGACCCAAGTTCAGATCCCCAGCACCTACATTAAAGACAGACATTGTGAAACATTTGTAATCCCAGCACTAGGGAAGCAACAGGTAAACCCCAGATGCTCATTTGGTCAGTCAATGTATCCAAATCAATGATCTCCAAGACCAGCAAGAGATTTTGTCTCAAAAAATAAAGTGGAAAGAAACTGAAAAAGACATTTGACACCACTCTCTGACCTTACACAAAAGAATACCTGTACATATGAGTACACACCCACATGAATACACATTCACACACACACACACACACAGAGAGAGAGAGAGAGAGAGAGAGAGAGAGAGAAAGAGAGAGAGAGAGAGAGGAGACCCTTGGATAGCATTTAGAGAATGTTAGTTATCTGTAAAGGAATTCCTTGTCTTGCTTTCCTCTTATCTGTTAAATGCCTTCCTGGGAGACAAGGTGAAGGCGAGCAGCTTCTACTTGCTCTTTTCTACCACCGCTTCTGCTGCACTCCTGGGCAAAGCCCATCATTCAATTGCTTTTTCAGAGTGCCCGTAACGTAGCTGACACCTGTTAGTCCCAGTGTGTTACAAGATGCTGCGTGGGACTATGCTGAAAACTGGAACGTGACCACAGGGTTGAATCACCCCTCACTACTCCCCACTTTAAGCACCAAAACCGTGAAGAAATGAATCCAGTTTCATTTCACACTTCTGTAGTTCAAAGGTTTGGCCACTTGTTCTGCTTCCTGTTTTAACAACTTGTTCTAATTCGCAAAGGAACGTACGTCTTCCTTTGTGCACGACCCACAGTGTTTCTTCAATAATTTCAGTAGCTTGAATGCGCTATAGGACAGCAGACTCTGGCCCACTACAGATTCATCCTCTCTGGCACAAGTCCTCAGAGACCCAGAGCTTTGAAGGCTAAGGCAACCATGGAATCCATCGCACACAGCCTTGAGCCTTCACAGATTCTACCCGGCATTGAATAAACCCTTCAAAGGCTCAACTTCTCATGGACTCAGCCCCTCCCAGATTCAACCCATCACAGGCCCAGACCCTGGGGGAAAAAAAAAAAAAAGACTGAGATGCATACCACAGAACCAAGAAAGCTCTCTCTGGTAGTATGTCTTGACCTGGCATGTGAAGTATTCTTTTATTTATTATTCTTCCTTCCATAAGATTCGTTAAGCACTTGCTACGTGGCACATTAGAAATACCAAGAGGAAAATATGGTTTCCAATCCCTGGGAAGCTCAGAGGGTATTCTAGCTAACTTAAGTTCCTCCCCCAAAGAGATAACGCTGGTTGATCTACAAGACCACTCACCCGCATCTTTTCCTCGTTGACCTCTCTGGTTAGGACTGTGGAGATGTTGTGTAAGAGATCTACCACCATAGCAATGTTCCCTGGCATCTGGGGAGACTTCTGAATGCTTCTGATGATGCAAGATAAATCCTTGGGACACTTTGCCATCAGCATATCCGTTATAGTCTGAGATTTTCTACGTGAATCATCATGTAGAAGTATAGTCGATTCAGTGGACTGAACTGAATATAATTCCTCATCCTCCTGAAACAGGACCAAAGGAAAGAAATCCTTTATTTGTTCGTATCAAATACAAAAGTACTTCTATTAGAATTTAAGAAAGCCCTATTATACAATTGCACATCACATAAAATGCTTTCATTTTTCATTTTCAAAGAGGCATCTAGGGTGGAATAATTTGATCAGCACCAAGATGTATAAAGCAAAATGTAAGTCTGAATTCCCCCAAGGGATGGCTCTCTAGGGCAGTCTGCTCAAACATCAACTGTTTCCTTTAACGCATCACTTCAGACACTTCCTGGGCATGTACATTTTATGTATATCTTGTACGATTAAATGGATTCCTATTGACATTTAACTTATTTTTACATTATCAAGAGGGGAACCAAGAGACAGTGTTTTTTAAAATTAGCAGGAGCTGAAGACTTGGCTCAGTAGTTAAGAGTGGGTACCGCTCATGCAGAGGACTCGGGATTTGGTCCCTAGAACCCACACCAGGTGGCTCGCAGCTGCCTGAAACTCCAGGTCCAGGAAACCTTCTCACCTAGCAAAGTCTGGGGGGTGCAGCCCAGATTTCATGAGTCTAACAAGTTTGGGGGGTGTTACTAGTCAGCAAAGTACACTATGAGTATCAAAACTTTGGGGTATTTTGAGGACTGAAGGCAAAGATGTTTGACTCTAGTTTGACTGTGGCAACTCTAGAAGCCTCTCCTTGCTCTGTCTAGATGGACAGATTCCCTCAAGTCATGCAGGGAACAGGATACACTGCACTGGCTTTCAGACACAGAGAAGAGAGGTGTTTATGAGTTCATGGACTCACAACCCATTGCTACCGTGGAAGCCTGTCTCTTCCCCTTAAGTGGGCCTCATGATCTCATCTGAAGCTCCACTTCACTCATAGAGGCCTCGTGAGAATTCCTGATAGAGGAGAAAAGGACCCTTACCTCAAACATGTTCATGGCATTCAGAGTGTGGCAGGTTTCAGTAACTTTGTGCCATTTCTTGGCCTTACAGGCAAATTTCATGCTGCCCTCACTTTTTGGAGGGCAAGATTGAAAGCAGGGGCCATCACTGTCCTTACAGACACCCTCACACACACCTGGGGAAATAAAAGGCAAGACATCCATATCAGATGGAAAGGTCTGAGGTCATGGCTGCCCAGCCAGTCAGTAAGGTGTCTGTCTCTGTGGCAAAGGCACAGCAATTCCGTCGACATGGGTATCTTTTCTCAGTAAGATTAATGATCGGAAATGGATTAGCAGTCACTCCATACTTGTGAAGCAGGACCCTGTTCTTCCTGACAGAACGACATGCCACATTCCAGTGTTGAAAGCTGACTCAAGTATAAACTCCTCCCATCAAATGAGAGGGAAGAACCCATGGGTTACTCTCCTGAGCCACCCTCCCCTCCCACACCCACAAAACCCTCAAAAGACCTCCTGGGAGTCCTAGAGATAGGCTTGTCACCTCTAGTTTGGGATGTTATAGCAAGCTCCATGGTCAATGAGACCTTTTCTTGTCACTGCCCTGGTTTGAATTAGCGCAATGAGAATTCACAGCCAAGAAGTCTGAGACACGGTAGAGCAGAGGATGCTGGGAAGATACAAATATGGCTAGGGCTAAAGACACAGTGGACTTGCATGTAAGTAAGGAAAGGACAAATGTCATCTGTCAAGGTGAACCATGTCTCATTTCGTGAGCCAGAGGGCTGAGAATGGCCTGCTGTCACAACAGATGATAAGACTCCCGTGTGACTGGCAACTGCTACCAACATACCATGTGGCCTGGACATCACCGTGTCCTTGCTTTTGCTGGTGGCCTGAAAAGAGAAAAATCACAATTCTCAACAAAATCAAATGTCAACAGTTGATACCACTGGTTCATTTTAATCACAGACAAACAACTATATCCAAGTCAGCTGCGACACAAACGCAGCCACCGAAAACCCAGATGTTGTATATGGTCCAATGACATATCTTTCTACTTTTCCCCCCAGTGCCAGGCAGGGGTACTGTCCCCTCCTCCCAGTCATAATTCCGTATCACTACAGTCTCTAGTCTACACATAAATCGCATCATGGGCAGAGGGAAGTTTACTAGGAAGCTCATGAAGACTTCCTTCTCTTGTATGGGCCCCACTGAAGACCGGGAGAAGGTCATACCACATGATCACATGTTCACATGATTATATTTATCGTATTTTCAAAGACAAACTATTCTAACTGCCTTCCTAATGGTAACTGTTGAGGTTACCATTTTTGTCTTTCACCCCTCCCCCTTCACACTCTGTCCTGTTTGGGTATCACCAGAGTGGCACATTTATTGATGACACCAGGACAAGGAGTTGAGTAAGAAATCCATTTGACTGGATTTAGTAGGGTGTATTTATATAGTTTGCAGTCACTTCTAGATTACAAGAACATCAACCCTGAAGTGTCATTAATTCAAAATTATTCACAGGTGGCCACAGAACAATACAACAACAGATGTTAAGAGCCCTGACACCTTGCAGCTCTGCGGAAAGAAGCTGGAAGTTTCCCTGACTTTTATAGCAATCCTGCATATTTACACAAAACTGCTATTAACACGTTGGAGAACTAAGCCGTGTTATTCCATAGTAGCAGCAACAAGGGAAGTGTAGGGCAATGCAAAAGGGAAGAATGGGAGGCTGAAGAGATGCCGCGTCAGCTCACTAGGAGCACCAGCTATTCTTCCAGAGGCCCTAGGTCCACCTGCAGCTCACAACCTTCTGTAACCACCATTCCAGGGCCTCCCAGGGCACCATGCACACACGTGGAGCATAGATGTACACACAGTCAAAACACCCATGCACATAAAACAAGTGTTTAGAAAATATTTAGAAATGAAAGAATGATTTTTTGATTCTCTATATCGCAGAAATTATAAACTCATTAACATGCACAATGTTAGAAAATGCAAGTACAGCTCCTGAATTATTATTACCGGTATTATTTTTACTGTATGACTGAATGATGTTGAGCAATTACTGGATACAAATTCTTTAAGCAATTCCCTTTGAAATTTATTTCGATTCATTTTCTCATTCTAAAAAAAAATGCTCACTTTCATTTTGTATTTTGTGTTATTCTTCTTTAAGGGTGCCCCCTACCCCACCCACCCATGCATATCTGGCTGTCCTGAGTAAGTGGTCTAGGAAAAGATCACCAACCCACCTAGTCTCAATTCCTGAACTGTCCCTTAAGAAGGACCACTCACCTGTATATGCCTTCACTTCCCCATCTGTAAGCAGAACAGGCATTACGGCTCTTATGAGGGAATAAATGAATTGACCATGAGAAACCCTTGGGGTTGCCCTTAAAAGTGTGAGATCTGCTTATGTCTTGGCAGCGGTTACTATTCTGATACTGACCAGTGATTCCATCGAGCTCATGTTTCTCCCTTCTGAGTGATCTTTTCTGATGGCATTCTGGATGTGCTGTTCTCCATCTGCCTTCGGAAGGACTTGTTACCCACACTACCACACAGTACTGCCTAGCCTCTGCTATCGGCACAGCACTGCCTAGCCTTGGCTACCTGCACAGCACTGCCTAGCCTCAGCTACCTGCACAACATTGCCTAGCCTGGGCTATCTGCACAACACTGCCTAGCCTGGGCTATCTGCACAACACTGCCTAGCCTGGGCTACCTACACAGCACTGCCTAGCATCGACTACCTGCACAGCACTGCCTAGCCTCAACTACACGCACAGCACTGCCTAGCCTCAGCTACATGCACAGCACTGCCTAGCCTTGGCTACCTGCACAGCAATGCCTAGCCTTGACTTACCTTGCTGCTACCATTCTTCTCTTTTTCATGCTAACTTCTCAATTAAAATTTAAGTTCCTTAAAAACACAATTGTGCATTGTCTTCCTTTCCCCCATGTAAATAACTCAAGGTCTCTCATGTATGTACACTTGTGCAATAACATATTGGTATGCATGTGTACATTCACAAATACAGACGTGCATATGTTAACATGTGTATGGGAAAAGAGGCAAACTCAGTCTTCCTATTTCTGAATGAAATGAGTGCCCTCTAGTGGCCTGGAAGAGCATTAGCCATAGCTCCAACTTTTATTTCCAGATTCTAGTTTCTAGGGAAGAAAGACATTTTCTGGACATTTGTTGTTTGGCCGACACATGGTATTCATTTTCCTTTCTTATTAAGAATGTTATATTTCTCCATGTTATCAAAAACAATAATGAATATTCCCTGTTTGTTTTTTTTCTATGAAATAATGCTATGGAGACTCTGAATTGAGTGAGGTCTCTCCAGAACTGAGATGTTACTGAGGAACTCATGAAACAGGATTCCTTGGACTTGCCAGTGCATGACGGCCTCTCATTTGTATTCATGGGAACAAATCCCTTGGGTTTCAGTCAAAAAGCTGCATCGCTTGCACTAAACTGGAAGACTACAATAATATTTCTAGACATCTTGAAGGTTGTGTAGATAGTCCATCTGACCTCCTTATTTTATGAATAAGAATGCAGAGACTGTTGTAGAGGAGGTGACCCGAAAAAGGTCACACAGGGAACTCTTCTTATTCCTGACATTAGAATCTGTTCCTTCAGCACTGCTCTTTCCAAAGGTCAGGCACCAGATCAAGAGCCAGCAGGGATGTGTGGCAGGAAGTGAGGGCTCTCGAGTCACCCAAAGCCCGTATACAACTGTGGAGGATGCCTGGTGGCTAAACACTCCAGAGAAGGTTCGGGTGACTAATTGGGTGTGTGGGCAGGACATGGGATGCTGTCGACAAGAGGATCTGGGAAGTCTGCCTTCTTACTCTGCTGACAACAAGAGGTTCCAGAAAGTCTGCCTTCTTACACCAAAGACCTGATTTGCGTCAGCCCGGTTAGCTTCCTTAGGTACATCATGCCTGGTCCTTTCGGTCAGTTCATGTCTAGGTAGCATCCAGAGTAGCTCCAAATATTAACATTCCTCAACCTCATTCTAGACAGAAAGGCAGACACTAACCTGCCCCGCTTGAACTGGAGAACTTCCCGGTGGGCATGTTTACCTATGGGAAAGTCAGGAGAGGGGTAGCACCGGGCAGCTGTGAGGATCAAAAACATGAACAATGGAAGAAAAGGATAGAATGTTCCAGGCAGGGTGAGCCCCAACGATAACAATAACAACTGTCTCCCATGCAGATGAGAAAACAAAGATAGTACCAAGCTATGGGCATCAGAATGCCCCCAGCAGAGCATCTTCCCATAGCACCTATAATCTTTCTCAGAAACCAGGTTTCAATCTTTGTGACGATGAAGGGGGTCACAAAGAAGAAGGCCAAGCTAATTAGATGGCGAATGTTGTTTGGAAAACTTAGGACAAAACTTCCAAAACCATTCTCGCCTAAGGAAGCTCTTGTTATCTTAGCTCATAAGAAGTCATTCCTTCAACACCAACCTCAGTCCCATCGTCTATAAAGTAAGGGATAAGGGCTTCACCCATGAGTCCCAAGACGACCTTCCAGGTCCCACAGTCAAATAATAGCGCTCTCCCCCAAAATAATACTTTAAAATTGTCTCTTCAATGTTTTATAGCACCATGTTCCTTCACACCTTCTTTTCAATAAATAAGCGGAAAATTAAAGCCCAGGATGAGGGGAAATATTCCACAGAGAGTCGCGGGGTTCACTGGTCCACATACTAGAAGAGTAGTTTACTATAAACCCCACCCTGTTCTTCTGCCAAGATTCTAAAAGGAAATGATGCTATTGCCACTTTGAATGAGATGTTGCCTCATTGTGCCAAATCATTCTGAGGTCCTGCCCACTAAATATCTCTAGCATCTCCTGGGCACTGTGGCAACCTTCCCTACCGCTACTACTCACGGCCTCGGGGAACCGCAGCAACCCTCGGTGTGAAGCAAAAGAGTCACCGCCAAGAATACGGGGGTGGGGCATCTTACCCTTAAATCACATTAGCTTCGCTTGGGCAAATTAACGTGAGACAAGTTCGTAGCAAGGCGGTCTTTCCTGTCGCCTGTCGTTGTCATTTCTTCAGGCTGTGCTGGCCCACTTCATCCCCACCTTCCCCTTACACTTCAGCCCTCGGAGCTGGCGACTGAAGCATTCTTTGTCCGTTTGTCACCCACTCTCCCCCATTTGTACCTGGCATAATATCCTGCAGGATTCTGTAGGCAGAAGAAGCACCAAACCGTACAACCAAAGGGCAGGGGTCATTGTCTTCCACACACCCGAGATGCTCGCCTCTGTGAAAAATAAAGACAAGACATCGTCAATGTGAAGCTTTTATAGCACGGTGCCCCCGCAGGACAGTGCTCACAGAAGACCTGACTCTGTCTTCAGCGCTGCCCAAGCAGCTGGCTCTCTGGCCCACAGCAGTGGCCCTGTGTCCTACCACAGTCATTACCAGGAGGGTGCCGTGGGAGCACCGGTCCTGCTCGCTGTCGTTGATTTGCGTGGCACGCCTCACATAGGAATTCCTCACATAGGAATTCCTCTAAGCAAAGCTGCTTGATGGATTTCACCTGCCCTACTGGCTCTAACAACAGCCTGTGTTTAGGCAATGGAAATGTCAGTTTACTCCCTGGGTTAGACCAGGGCTGGGAACTGTGTAGGAGGCTACGCAAGATAAACAGGGATTCTTGTGGATAACCGTGGCCTAGAAATACCTTTGAAGGATAAGTGATAGGCTTATCCTATTATCTCGCTCCTCCTCAACCCAAGAAGTGTGTCTCCATACATAAATAGGAATTTCTGGAATTGAAGTGTTCTTGTTACGTTTAACAGAAATTAAGACAAAACTAAAGCAATTGCTTACCATCTCCAACAATGTTAGCATGTCATAGTCATATAATATACTCGGAAATATACCTAACAAAGGAAAAAAATGGATGAAGAGGGCAGGAAGAAAGGAAAGAAAGAATGAAATGTTGGGGGCGATCTGACAAAATGCATAAGGGACACAAAGGATTGAATAGAACCCGCTGGCAAGGATCCGTCTGAGAATGTTAACATTAACTCTTACTATTTTCATCCTGAGTGAGATAGCAATTGAAAGATAGTAGATGTCTACACTCCCAGATAAAAGGATTTGCATAATCAGAATTCACTGTATGCATGAATAAAGCTTCAAGTATAAATCCATTATTATACATAGTTAACACATGCCCATACACATTTTTTTAAAATAAAATTCAACATGTACCCAAAGGCATGTGCCCCTCCCACCATGATAGACAGATCATGGTAGATAGGTAGATAGGTAAATGGTAGGTGGATAGATAGGTAGGTGGGCATTAGATAAGTAGTGGTGTTGGTACTTTTATTCCTTTGCTCTTTAACAAAGCCACCCAGCTCCCAAATAAATCCACATGGAGTCTTATTACTATTTATAAATGCCCAGCCTTAACTTGGCTTCTTTCCAGTCAGATTTTCTTAAATTATCCCAACTGTCTTATGCCTCTGGGCTTTTACCTTTCTCTATTTCTGTGTGTCTTTTCTTTCCTTCTTACTCCATGGCTGGCTATGTCACTGGGTGGCTGGGCCCTTCCTTTCTCACTCCTCTATCCTTTCCTCCTAGAGTTCTCTTTTTATTCTCTGCCTGCCGGCCCTGCCTATGCTTTCTCTTGCCTTGCTATTAGCCATTCAGCTCTTTATTAGACCAATTGGGTGTTTAAGATAGACAAAGTAACACAGCTTCTCAGAATTAGGCAAATGCAACATAAAGAAATGCAACACATCTTTGCATCATTAAAGCAAATGTTCCACAGCATAAACAAATATAACACATCTTAAAATAATATTCCACTAAAAAATAGATGATAGACAGATGGACACACAGATGATAGATTGATAGATATATAGATGATAGATAGATAGATAGATAGATAGATAGATAGATAGATAGATAGATGAATGAGAGAGAGAGATGATAGCTAGATAGATGATACATATATAAATGATAGATGATTAGATAGATGGATAGATAGATAGGTAGATAGATAGATAGATAGATAGATAGATAGATAGATAGATAGGTAGATAATTGAAAGAATAAGATTCTTGGCTTTAATTGAAAAGCCCAAGGGCTATCACAATGGTTGACTTTTTGCTACCTGCTCATTTTTAGCCAAAAAGAATTCTTCCACCCAATCATGCATCATATGCAATAATGTCATTACTAAAACAATGAAATTATATTAATTTTTAAATTCATGCTTTCTGCCTTGAAAGACAAATCTAGCAGAAATTCTGCTAAAAATCCCACAATTAACAAAACCTTCACAGCACATCTTTCAGCATTCAGTTAGCACATTTAAGCCTCTCACACAATGCGAAGGGGAACATAATTCCCAAAACCTCACACCTATTTTTCCATCCTTCTCTCATCCTAAGTCGATCAAACAGACAGTGCCTCCTGTTGAAAAGCATGCTAGTGATCTGTCAGATCATCACCAAGGCCAGCACCGCTTTGAGCACACTTAGTATGACAGAAAATTAAAGCCGTGGATGAGTTTGTTGCCATAATTCTGAAAAAAAAAAAAACTTAAAAAGAAAGCCAAATATTTCTGGATTAACTATCTTTAAATTTTGTAGTCAGTATGGGAGACAGCATAGGGGTGGCATATTTGCAAGACTGTGGCTTCAATCTCTAGCATCTCTCTCTCTCTCTCTTTCTCTCTCTCCACACACACTCACACACACACACACACACACACACACACTGCTATTACCACCACCACCAAGAGCAACAACAACCACTCCACAAACACAGTTCCCTTAAGAGACTGGGAGATGGCTAAGTCAGCAAGCTGTCAGTTGTGCAAGCGTGAGGAGCTGAGTTCAATTCCCAGCACCCAGATGAAAACCAAGAGTAGCTTCAGGCACCTAGAACCCCAGCGCTACAGAGGCAAAGACAAAAGAGTGCTTGGGGCTCACTGGCCAGCCAGTCTAGGCAAATTGTCAAGTTCCAGATTGAGTAAGATGAGTAAGAAATCTCAAAAAAAAAAAAAAGGTAGGGGGACTGAAGAGATGGCTCAGAAGTGAAGAGCACTTAATGCTTTTCCAGAGGATGAGAGTTGAGTTCCCAGTACCCAGACTGTGCCACTCACAAATGCCTGTAACTCCAGGTTCAGAGCACAGAGACCCAATACACTTGCATACACATACTCACAAATAACAATAATGATAATAATAATGTAGAGAGCCATTGAGGAAGACACTTGATATCGGCCTCTGGCTTCCACATGCATGCTCACATATTCACATATGCACAAACAGATTTGCACACAGAAATATGTGCAGATAGTCACACATACATATGTGCAGATACAAAAATACAGACAATTATTTATCTTAAGGGAAACAAACTTTACAAATGCTTTAAGAAATGATAAGAAGTAACAAAGCTGGATGTGGTGGCTCTCACCTGTAATTAAACTGAGGCAAGAGGATCCCTGAGAGTTCAAGGCCAGTCTAGACTGCATAGCTAGGCCCTGTCTTCAAAGAGAGAGAGAGAGAGAGAGAGAGAGAGAGAGAGAGAGAGAGAGAAATGAAGGAAGGAAGGGAGGAAGGAAGGAAGGAAGGAAGGAAGGAAGGAAGGAAGGAAGGAAGGAAGGAAAGAAAAAATAAAATAGCAAGCATTACTCAACCCAAAAGCTTAAGTAGACATTTATTTTTTACAAAATAGCAATTGAGTTCTACAAACCAAGATGGAAATTGTTTTGTTTGCCTATAATTATTGTGTATTATACATAAAACTTTGAATATATCTTTTTACTTCAACAGGTTTGGTTTTGTTTTTTTTGTTGTTGTTGTTGTTGTTGTTGTTTTGAGAAAGGGTCTCTCTGCATAGCTCTGGCTGTCCTAGAACTCTCTATGTAGACCAGGCTAGCCTCAAACTCACAAAGATCCACCTGCCTCTGCCTCCAAGTGCTGGGAGTAAAGTTGTGTGCCACCCACCCGGTGTGCTTTAACTTTTAAAGAGTTAATGTAATGTTTACAAAAAATGATGTTGGTTATTACTAAACATGTACATGGCAAATAATCACTGTTTGATGTGGAAACATTCCTCACGAGGCCTTCATTAGACTTTGCAGGTTGGCCTATTTGATGGTTCTGATGCTAGAGAGATCCAGAAACTTCTAACACCATCTTTAGTACCCAAGAGTACTAAAACCATAAATACATAAAAACCAGACTTTGGAATGCTGTCTTTCCCCACGTTTCAGAATAGAATGCCTCCCGGTTTTTGTTTTGGTTTATGGGTTTTGGTTTTGTTTGGTGCCTTAAGCTTTTCCTCAAGGTTAAAGGTATTTTTTAAACTTGATCCTTTCTTGGATTAGGCTTATAGAGCCAGTTGCTTGTTAAGCGGAGCCGTGTGTTTCAATGTTGACCTGTGCCCATTGCGTTCACAGTTACTGAGCTGCACCCATTAGCCCCTTTTCAGTGGCATGAAAGCGAAAGGTTCGGAAGCAGCAGGAAGGTCAAACTGCAGGACAGAGGCATGACTTGAATAGGCAATGCCTCCCCATTCCTCGAGTTCTGCATTCAAAAGTCACGGTGTGAGGTAGGTAGATACAAACACAAACCGTAAGTATTAATTAACAATGACTTTTTCCCTCACCCTCCACAAGGAAACCAAAGTATGATGGGGTACCTGGTGCCCAACCCAGGCCTGAGATTGCAAACAGGGTCTTTTTCCTTGGAGGACAGCGTACCCTAGAGATGAAGTACCTGTGCTCAATGTGCAGAAGTGTTCCAAATATCCAGATCCCACAAAATGATCCTCATCTTTGATGGCAATTTAACTTTTAAATATTCCTCCATATATCTAACACCAAAATGCTTCACCCTAAAGCTCTCCCAGGTGACAGTCCACAGCACAGCTCACACAGCTCACACACTCAAGACATCGCAAACACAAAGCAACCATGTAGGGAGTGCACTGGATGTGTTGAGTGTACGGTTGCTTCGGAAACATGACTCAGTTCACTGAAAACGTACATGCCATATTGCATTTCTCCAGTGTAATTTTGAGAAGAGAAAGGAAATATTTTCAACAGCTTGAATTCCTCTATCTATGCTGACTAAGGCAGTACGCGAACAGCAGTCAAAAATCCCACTGAGTACGAAAGTGGACAAAACTCCAGAGTTTAACAGTTTAACTTTGTCATTCATGGGCAAAGCTAATGACAGTCGTCAGCTCCTGCCTGCGTGCTTAGGTTCTGTGATGAGTTGTTTGTCAAATAAGATCCATAAACAGACTAAAAGGCTTCCAGGCAGACAACGGGAATGCACTTCAGATGGTCTCAGCTAGAAGATTCCGTGGCATCTGTGAATAGCCAACAGCCTACTGTTTCACCCTTGGCCAGCAATGGATAGAGGCATCCTAATAGATGCCGCCATTATGAGAGAGGGGAAGAAAAACTTATTGCCTCTTTACTGTCCGGATCTATGCATTCACTCTTCCAGTGCTTTCAAACAATTCTGGGCTTCTGAAAGGACTTCTAGCTCCCTAACCGAAGAGCAGTTGATAAAGCTGGTTCTCCTCAACTCACAAGTGCCAGGCAGTACAACTGGGATCTGAACCCAAGTCTGCAGTTTTTCCGGGCTACCGTGCCACTGTTGTAAAATAAACGTAGAAGAGCTGGTCTTTGCACAGATTTCACATCTAACTCTCCTCGTGATGCCATAACAAATGTATGAGCTTCAGAGGTAGATGCCACGACTCTCTTCTATCTAGGAGGAATTGTGGTTCAGAGAGTAAACTGCTTTCCCAAGGTCACATTTCAAGTTATTGGAAAATTCAGATTTGTCTTACAGCTCCCGATCCGTGGCTCCTCACTGAGCTTGTGCTTTGGTGCCCATGAGGGACTGGTGCCAGGACCTTTCGTGTATACTGATGTTTGGGAATGCTCAAGGCTTGTACAAAAATGCACACGACCCCTCCCCCCACATCCTTCTTAGTCATCTCTAGCTTATCACTTATGACTAACACAATACAGGAAGGCAAGAGATGAGCCAGTTTGGGCCAGAAAGCAAGGTCCAGGGTTGCTGAGCTCGTGAGCGTGGCTCAGAGAAGAGGCTGTGAGGAGGAGGGAAAAACCACAGATTTACCTCTTGCTCTTTCTGAAGTCATCAGGAGGTTGCATGTGAGTGTTGCTGGACAAAAGAATAAAACCCTCGGTATGTATGATAGTGCCTGCCTAAAATCCCAGTGATTCCAGGGGCTGAGGCAGGAGTTCGAGGTCAACCTGCATTGCACAGTGCCCCCCCCAAAAAAAGGAGAAGGAGGGTAAGGAGGAAGAGGAGGGAGATGAATAAAATAAGAAGGAAGAAGAGGGAGATGAATAAAATAAGGAGGAAGAGGAGGACGATGAATAAAATAAGGAGGAAGAGGAGGAGGAAGAAGCAGCAGCTGCGAATATAATGTATGTATCAGAAGGAGGAGGAGGTAACACAATGCAAATACTAAGTAGATAGTATTGTTATACTGTATTTTTAATAGAATGACAAGAAAGTGTACATATTTGATACAGGTGCAGTAGGTGCGTGTGTGTCTGTGTGTGTGTGTGTGTGTTTGTCTGTGTGTGTCTCTGTGTATGTGTGTGTCTGTGTCTGTGTGTCTGTGTGTGTGTGCATGCGTGTGTGTGTGGCCACAGTTAAATCCACAGATGTGAACCGCATGGTCATGGAATGCCAACTCTGCATAATTCTGTGCTTGCTTTCTCTGCCCTTGTTGGAAAGGGAGAGCACTGGCTGTCCTCACTGGTAAAGCAACCAATGACAACAGTTTTGTGGATTCTGTCTCTCAGATTCTTGTACATTCAAACAGGGAATTTCTGAGGCAGCCCCTCTGGTGGCAGGGAGTACAGGCTCCATGTCATATGAACAGGAGAAATCATTAGAAGCAAGGATGACTTTTTGTAACCCAAACCAAACCCACAGAGCTGCAAACTCATGGGTGGGTGAGCCCTCCGTGTCCCCAGAAGCCCAGTTTGCTAAAATTCAGGTCATCCATAGGTTCTTCTAAGCCAGTTCCTCTAAACCAACAGCTCTCAACTTGTGGGTCTCAACCCCCACAGCAGCCATATATCAGATATCCTGCCTATCAGAGATTTACACCATGATTCATAACAATAACCAAAGTGCAGTTCTGGAGTATCAGTGGAATAATTTTATGGTTGGGGGAACAGAATTAAAGGGCTGCAACATTACAAAGGTTAAAACGCTGTGGAACTGGGCTCTTTCCTCCTCACATATCCAGGTCTCACGCTGTGCAGAAAGCCGATGAACGCTCAGCCTAAGGTGCAAACAGCACACGGGGTGAGCATGCGCACATGCCATCTATGTCAGTGCTGACCAAGGTGTGTCCATCCACCTAGTGAGTCATCACAAAACCAAAGACAATTTACTGTCACCCAGACTCTGCAAGCAGCAAGACTAACAACATGCAAAATTTAGGGCTGGGTTGTTGGCCAAGTCAGCTAAATGCAAACATGAGAACCCAAATCCTTGGACATCAGTTTAAAGAAGAAAATATAAAACAGCAAATAATTACAAATTATTATAAAACTTGGGAAGTTGGACTAGGGATATGTTCAGTTGGTGGAACGCTTGCCATGAATGTGATCCCCAGAATCACATAAAACAGACATCATGTCACCTGCTGGTAGTCAAAGCACATGGAAGGTGGAAAGATCAGAAGTTCAAAGTCATCCTCATCTACACAGCAGTTGAGTCCAGCCTAGACTACTTGAGACCCTGTCTCAAACAGAAAAAATACTTCCAAAATCAAAATAAACACATGGACTTCATAAATGAATTATAATGAAGCCAAGCGACACCAATAAAAAGTATCAACCTAAAAATCATTGAGGCAATTCAGTAGCTCGTGCTGATACAGGAGAAACACAAACAGAAAGGCAGTAACTGTAACAGCTAATTTCAACTATCAACTTGATTAGATAGAGCAACATCTAGAAAATTGAAGTGCACTTCTGGGTGCCTCCGTGAGGACTTTTGCAGAGATGATTGACACTTGGGTTAGCAAATGAGAGGGGAAGACCCACTCTGAGCATGGGCAGCCCATCAGAGGCTGGAGTTTCAGATGGGGAAAGGGGATAGAAGGAGGAGGTTCTCAAGTCAGGGCACCTGCTGGGCCCTTATGGGCTCTTAGAAGATGGACCAACAGCAACTCTTCACCAAGGAGCTTCCCGGCCTTCAGCCTCATACAAGGCCTACATCATTGGTCCCTCTTGTCCTGTAGATTGTGTGTGCCGATCTACAATTCCTCTTCTGTGCATGCTCACGAATGGGAGGGGGTGGCTAATATTTCTTTTCCTCTGGAGAATCCTGACGAATACACTAATAAAAGCATGAAATTGATAAAATAACTGAGAGTAAAGGTATAGTCCATGAAAAACAGAAAATGTAATTCTAAAACACACACTCACACATACACATATTTGTACACATACATGCTCATATACACACTCACACATATGCACACTAACACACATATATACTCATACATACACTCACACACATGCATACATACACATATACACACATTCACACATATAAACACACTCACACACATATATACCATACATACACTCACACACATCCACACACTCACACACATGCACACAAACATGCACATATATACACACACTCACACATATACACACATTCACACACATATATACTCATACATACACTCACACACACTCACACACATGCTTACATACACACATTCATACACATATACATGCTCACACACTCATTCACAAACACATACACTCACACATTCACTTGTAAGAAGAGAATGGGAGGGATGATGGGTTACGTCACAAATGGACAACAGCCTGACATCCAGAATCGGTCTCCATGGAAATTAGCTTTGACAACAGATTTTTTTTCTGTTGAATAGTAGAATCTGTAGTTTTTTTCTCAAAATTCTGTGTCAGGGGGCTGGAGAGATGGCTCAGTGGTTAAGAGCATTGCCTGCTCTTCCAAAGGTCCTGAGTTCAATTCCCAGCAACCACATGGTGGCTCACAACCAT
This sequence comes from Chionomys nivalis, assembly GCF_950005125.1. Classification (NCBI taxonomy): domain Eukaryota; kingdom Metazoa; phylum Chordata; class Mammalia; order Rodentia; family Cricetidae; genus Chionomys; species Chionomys nivalis. The sequence continues at coordinate 15,493,679 of NC_080104.1, read as the reverse complement.
CTGTAAAGAGGTCTGGCGCCCTCTTCTGGCCTTCAGGCATACAGACAAAATATTGTATACATAATAAATAAATAAATATAAAAAAAACTTTAAAAAAAATTCTGTGTCAGCAACATGTGAAAAATAGGAGATTCTATTGGACACTTTTAATCCCAACCATCAGAAGGTAGAGGTAGGAAGATCTCTGTGAATTTGAGGACAGCCTGATCTACACAGCAAGTTCCAGACTAGACAGGGCTACATGGGGAGACCCTGCCTCAGATGATAAACAAAAGTAGATTTTTAAGTATCACTTCACCCTCATTGTATTTTACATTTTACAGCTCCTCTCTTGAATATTAGAATGATTGGAAACTAGGGTTACTTATAAGACAAAATTAAAATGCAGTGATCCCTTTAGTACTTTTAATAGAAAATATAGTATAATAAATATAACTGTATTTTTCTGCTTTATATTTAGGGGAAGGAAAGTCATGTATAGTAATTACATACTTAGAGTCAGTAATTTTGGTGCCATTCATCAAAAGGGAAAATAAAGAAGAAACAAATCTAGAAAGACTCAGAAAAGCTCAACATGAAAACTCACAATGAGAGGCTGGAGAGCCTCCTGTGGAGGATCTGGGTTCGGTTCCCAGCATCCGTATCATACAGCTCACGATGCCCATAACTCCAGTTCCCTGTGGTCCAGTGATCACATCCAGCCTCCAAGGGCACCAACATATACGTGGTATACACTCACACAAACACAGACATACACATAAAACATAGAAACAAATTCATTTTTCTATTTATTTTTTTTTTTTTTGATTTTTTCGAGACAGGGTTTCTCTGTGGTTTTGGAGCCTATCCTGGAACTAGCTCTTGTAGACCAGGCTGGTCTCGAACTCACAGAGATCCGCCTGCCTCTGCCTCCGGAGTGCTGGGATTAAAGGCGTGCGCCACCACCGCCCGGCAAATTCATTTTTCAAATGCACAATTATATGACGGTCATGAAAATACATATAAAGATGTGATAGTTAGCCACACAATGATGACTCTTTTTTAACGGACAGATGTTTATAAAAGCACTACACACAAATCTTTACATGACCTTCACATCTGTGCTCATCGGTAAAGTATGACTATTTCTTCTTTCACAAAAATGAGGATCTTGAATCAAAACTTTTGAGTTGCAGCCGAACTCCAGTTACCAAACAGAAGACAGCATTAAAAGGTAGACTCTTGACTCGGGGGCTTAATGGTTACATTTTAAAATGCGCACTTACACAGCCAACAATTTTTAACCTGGTCACAACTTGGAGTTGTCAATTTCTACTAATTCATCCATCTTGTATCTTATCTCTCTTTCTGGCTCTCTCTCATCTCTCTCTCTCTCTCTCTCTCTCTCTCTCTCTCTCTCTCTCTCTCTCTCTCGTGTGTGTGTGTGTGTGTGTGTGTGTGTGTGGTCAGAAGACAATGTGTGGAAGTGGCGTCACTTCTCTCCTAACACGTGGGTCCCAGGGATTGAAGTCAGATCATCAGGCTTAATGGCAGGGACCTTTCCCGGTCGACCATCTCACCAGCCTGAAGTGTAATCGTTTTAAACGCTGTCCTGGGGCAAACATTAGCCCTGCTACAACTGGAATGTTATGCTGAGCAGAACACTTTTTAGTGCTTACGTGCTTTGTCCTGTGCACAGCAATCTGGATGGACCACTCTGATAGGGATAGAATTTGGGGATTGTTGCCCCATCTGTTTAATTTGTGTTTTCTGCTTACAAAGCTTTCCTACTGATAAAAATGAGTCATCACACCACCCCACTCTTTCCAAACAAAGATATAATTGGAAAAGGTAGTCTCAATAATAAATAAGGACTTTGGCTGATCAACAGTCAGGAGCTCTCAAGTTTAGCAGCTCAGGGATGGCTTTGCCTTCGTGACGGTAGAGTAGGTTAGACTCCTGGTAGGATTATTGTTGTTGTTATTGTTATTATCATATTATCATTAAGGCTACTAATTGCCTGCCTGGCCATGTTCACAGCTCAACCAAACTCGTCTGGAATTTGCCTGCCCTTTCAGTGTTTATCATGGGTGCAGCCACGTGAACAATAATACGCTTGGCCCAAGTCTTTGAACTAAGAGAAAGCAGCTGACCTCACTGGGTCCATAAAGCCTCAGCACAAGAATATTAAAACCTAAGGAAAAGAAAAGAAGAAAACAATGGCAGTTCAAAGTGGTAATTCCTGATTTAATTGAACAATAGGATTCCAAGAGGAGCTTCTGTGAAAATACCAATGTCTGAAGCCTGGATTCAATGAGAATTTATGGAAGTAAGACTCAGTCACCAGAATTTTCCATAAATCTTTTTTGTGACTGTTATTTTGTCATTTTTACATAAACTACAGTTACCTCGGAAGAAGGGGTTAAAGAATTGCCTGTCAATAAATCAGATGACCCATGGGCACGTCTGTGGGGCATTTTCTTAGCTGAAAACTGATGTTAAGAAGATCCAGCTCACTGTGGGTAGTGCCAGTCATCCCTGGGCTGGTAGGTTTGGACTGAATAGAAAAGAAGCTGAGAAATCCAGGGGTAGCAAGCCAGTCATCAACGTTCCTTGGTGCTATCTTCTTCAGGTTCTGCTTTTAAATTCGTCTAGACTTGCTCCTGTGATGGACGACGGTACAGAAGCTGAAAACCAACAAACCCCGTTCTCTCCAGGGTGGTTTCGGCTGGAGTTTTATCACAGCGAAAGAAAGTAAACCCAAACATCTTCATTCTACATTATTTCATTGCTCCTGACCAGCTGGCGTGGAAGCGTGAGGGCGCCTCTGTGTGCCACACCTTGACTGCGCTCCCCATTAGTGAAGAGCCAACTCTCGGAACTTCCAACCCCTGTTAACACGTGAAACTGAGGAAAACCCAGGACTGATATTGAGCGCGGTCCATCCCCTGAAGGAGACAATGAACAAATCAAAACAACGCCATAAAAAACAAAAGTGAAAACCGAGAGTTGGACCACTGCTTTCCACGCCCTGCATCCTCCAAAATGTCCAGGATGGTGAGGCAGTCCCTTTGGGACACTCAGCTAGAGGCTTAGGAGTTTGCTTGCTGTGTTTAAAAGGTTTAGAAATAATATGCAAAGGCAGTAGGAGTTTACAACTTTTATAAAAATAAAATCAGGGACAGGAGAGGGTGCTCAACAGGTAAGAACACTGGCTCTTCTTCTACAGGAACCGGGTTCGAATCCCAGCACCCACGTGGCCGTACAACCATCTATAACATCAGTTCTAAGGGATCCAACACCCTCTTCTAGCCACTGTGGGCACCAGGCACACACGTGAGTACACGGATATTTGTGTAGACAAAAACATCTACAACTTAAAAATAATAAAATCAGAGGCTTCCCTGTCTATTTATGGCTATTACTGGCTACTCTACTAAGAGAAATAGTTAGAAATCACAATTTCTGTATATCTCCAAAGCTATATACTCCCAGGACCATCCCCTAACCTGTGGGGTTTCAGAAGTTCCTAAGATGGACTGACTTCAGTCACCTCTCAGAGACGGTACCGGGGATCAGTGGTGGCAGTGGGAGTGGCCTGTCCCTCTAGGCAGAGGCACATTATCACTTAGTGGTCTAGAATTTCCAGAATTTATTGAGGATTAAATAAATAAAGGAAAACAGACTATTTTTGAAACACACTTGTGCCATTGTTCTCTATAGACACACTACCCCCACTGCCCCTTAGATCCAGGGAAAACTGTTTCTAGTCTCATTCCCTGTGCTCCCCCTTCCCCCAACCCCCTCATATCCAAATTTATAAAGACCAATCCTGGTTCCTGTTTACAGATTTTCATTCATCCAGCAAAGACACAATGATGTTATAACTCTATATTCTGCAAATATGGTGGGAAAGGGATGAGGGTGTATCTGATCGTTTAATATAATCTGTAAAGACTCAGAATGCAGCATTTGGGGGTTGGGAACTGAGTCAGTGCTCGCTGCTCAAGCATACAGACCTGAGTTGTCTCTCCTGAGCACCAGTAGCCTCTGTGTTAAGGGGTAGAGATGGGGGCAGGGGGCAGGGGTTCCAGTACAGACAGACCCTGCCTCAAAATATAAGGTGAGAAGCAATAGGAGACACCCAATCTCAAACTCTAGCCTCCACATGACATGAATGTACACAGATGTGCATATGCAACCCACATACAGATGTGCGCCCACTTGAGCGCTCTCTCCCTCCCTCCCTCCCTCTTTCTCTTTCTCTCTCCCCCTTTCTCTCTCCCTCCCTCCCCCCTCTCTCTTGTGCATGTGCTCACACACACACACACACATACACACAATGCAAGGCTTTCAGTTCAATTCAACCTTATTTGCTGAGTGCACTGAAGATCTCTCAGCTGAGCTACTAAGAAGTCAAAGTAATTTCAAAATAAAAATACAAATACAGATCAACTCTGAAAGAGTAAGTGAAATATCCCCAAAAGAATGAAAGGTAACTGTGAACCTCCCTTTTCAGTCAATAAGCTTCTTCCAGTGGGGAAATAAACATTTTGTCAAAATTCGAAGAGTAAACATTTTGAATAAAAAATAAGCTTTTAAAATTGCATTCAGCTGACAAAAACTCCTCCTGGGAAAGGAAAGCATAAAGCAGAGAATCAACCACAATATGGTTTTAAGAAAAAAAACCTGAAAATATAGAGGGCCGGCAAGATGGCTCAGTGAACAAAGGCAGGACAACCTGAGTTCAGTGACCCACGTGGTGAAAGAAGAGAAGGGACTCTTGAAGACTCCCTTCCAAACCAAGAGAACGACCCCCATCCCCCGCAAGCTAAGACTTGCTCGGTGGAAGTGTAGTGCCTCCATTGGCTGAGGGCACTCCAGTGCTTTTTTGGTACAATATAAAAATTCCCCTCTGGTATCAAGGAGATTTTGAAGTTGGCAAAACTTCCACAATAAAATTGAGTATTAAACATCACAGCATGATGGAGAAAAATGATAAAGGCTTCATGACCGTCTGTGTTTAACCATGTGGAAATTACCTGGAGGTCGGATGGAATCAGATGTTCCAACATTCCAATTTTCCAAATTCTAATTTTCCAAATTTAGCTGGGGTCAGGAAAGCACAGAATCAAAGATGGAAGTAAGACTTTTTCCACCCAAGCCTGGAGCTCTTGTTGAATAGGGAGCCTCTAAGTCACCAAATTCTTCTTGGTCCCTATTCCCTGAGAGTGTTATTAATTGAGACCTAAATAACCAAAGCCTTCCAGCTATGCTGTCATAATTAGCTGCTCATTTCTGAAATTCCTCAGCACAGGAGGTCATTAGAAGGAAGAGGATGCAGGAGTACTCACTGTGGCTGGTCAACAAGACTCTCGCAGACACCTGCTCTCTTCCCTGGTGGCTGAAGAGGCATCAATGGCTTTCCTTCATCAGATCTCTCTTCAGAGCAGCAGCTGGGCTCCTGGACCTCTTGAGTAGTCACTTCGGCCCTGAATGGCAGCTCCAGAGACTGAGGCAGCTGTGCTGGACTCTGCCCTCCCACAGACAGCTGCCCCATGTGCAGAGGAGCCCCAGCCTGACTGACAGGTCCTGCCTGGGAGTAGCAACTGAAGTGGGAGGGGAAGAGAACTGGAGAGAGGATGAGTCAAATGCTGAGACACACATCCCCTCTCTCTCTCTCTCTCTCTCTCTCTCTCTCTGTGTGTGTGTGTGTGTGTGTGTCTGTCTGTCTGTCTCTCTATCTCTCCCCCCCCCCAGGAAAGGTTCTGCCTTTGACAAGGGCCACAGGGCTATGGTGGTGGCACAGGATCCTGGTACTTGGCCATTGCGTTCTCACCTGGCAAGTCTACCTGAGCCTGAGAGTTGGAGCTAGAAACCACAAGTTGTCCACACCGGGGCTATAGTTGGCTGGTGTTGGAGACACTAAGATTATTCTAGCATGGCTTCACCCATTCCTACTTGTCCTCACTTGCAGGGCTAAGCAATAGTCAAATTCTGAACCCCTTGGTGGTTATGGGGACATAGATAATCCACTATGGTGACCGGCAATTCAGAATGCCAGCTCCTCCACCAACATGGGTTGCATGTCACTGATAAGCAGGTCCTTGGCAACTGGCAGAAGGCATAAGAAACGGTTGTTTTTTAGTCACTGGTATTTGGAGCTAGTTTTTACCGCAGCAAAACCTAGACTATACTGACTGATACAAACTCATAGTCTCTTTAAAAACAACAGGACTGTAGCTTTCTGAAACTTATAGGGTTTTTGTGGGGGGAAGAGGAAAGGGGTGTGTGTGTGTGTGTGTGTGTGTGTGTGTGTGTGTTGAGGGGACATTGGTTTTGTTTACATATTCAGGGCCTTTTTAGTGTTCACTCATGTTTGGAAGCTGCATTGATAGTATATAGACTATGTCCTTTTCTTTTTATACGCTCCTGGAAAAGCTCTTGTAGTGGAGTGAGAGGCGCGCTGCCCTAGTTTACTCTCCATTGTTGTGACAAACACCATGAGCAAGAGCAACGTGGAGAGGAGAGAGTTTATTTCAGCCTATAGCTTATAACCAATCATCCATCAGGAAGGGAGGTCAGGGCCGGAACCTGGAGGTGGAGGCGGGAACTGAAGCAGAGGGCATAGAGGAATGAGACTTATTGTTTGCTGTCTGTGACTTGCTGTCTGTGACTTGCTCCGTCTGCTTTCCTACATTCTAGGACCTCCTGCCCAGGGGTGGTACCCCACTGTACTAGGCCCTCATCGTGAATCACCCCTCTAGACTGGACCACAGAGCAACATGATAATGGCGTTCTCTCAGCTGAGGTTCCCTCTCCGCAGCTGACCCAGGCCTGTGTCTCACTGACAACTGACTAGCATACACACTTTCATGCTAACCCTCATCCAAGAACTCCCATCCTCCCTCTGTGCCCTGGACTATTCCAAGGGTGACCAGAGCATAAAGGGGGAGTCCGTAGGTGCTGACTTGGTTTTCATTTTCACAAACTCTAGGTTTCAGAATCCTCTTTGGGGTAAATACTCCAATCTGGAAATCTTGTCAAGTACCTCAAATGAGAAAATTCTATTTTCTGGTGTATTTTATTTTTGGAAGGTTAGGTTCCCAGTGAAATTGACCTGAGAATATAAAGGTTAATTGGAGAGTTTTGATTTAAAAGTACAAAGTCTCTCATTTATCTCCACCACATACTTGTACAGCTCAGACTAGTAAGTATGTCATGACAAGCAAAGAAACTCCACAGATACATCCTCATCAATCAGTTTCCTTTTCAATATGAACGATTTCTGGTACATTCGGTATATGTGGATATGCAGACTTGCTTAAAGATGACCCTTGGGCAGGGCTTATGAACCTCCACCCCTCAGTGAGGCACTATTGGCAACTACTGGCTGCCCAGGGAGAGAGAATCCATCTTCTACAGAGATGCTCCAGTAGGTGGCCCTACTTCCAGGCACATACAGGAAGCATGAGCGGATTTGGTGGGTTTAAACAAACAATAGCAGGTGAAGTTGGAAAACAAAAGTTGAAGGTAGAGCCAGAGAGAGAGGAGTAATGGGAAATTTGATCGGAACCAGCATGTGCGGGTATGAGCCTTTCTCAGACAGTCGAATAGAGATGCCTCCTTGGCTTCCAGAGTTCACAGTCTTGGGGGAAGAAAACACATGAGCATCAAGCACATCTGAGAGTTTCTCTATTATGACCTGAGAGAGTCATTGCGATTGCAAAGCATGGAGGTGTGGCTGGCAGCTGCCTTGGTCTAATGCCGCCCCAGGGACCATCTAGGTCCAGTCCAGACCTAGAGGAATTCAATCACTCCATATGAAAAGCACTGCTTTCACTAACACTTTATTTGTCCATCAAATTTTTTTTTTTTTTTTTTTTTTTGGTTTTTCGAGACATGATTACTCTGTGTAACAGTCGTGGCTGTTCTGTAACTAGCTCTTGTAAGACCAGGCTGGCCTTGAACTCACAGAGATCCACTTGCCTCTGCCTCCCGAGTGCTGGAATTAAAGGCATGCACCACCACCGCCCAGCGTTCATGAAACTTTTAAGCATGTACTAAAGACCATGATTGTAAAACCTGTAAGTGTTCTTGCAGATGATCCTGAAACAAATGAGAAAATCAACTCAACTCTCATTAGCGGGGCTGGGACATCCAACTTTAAGGGACTGGCCTTCACTCAACAAAGCAAGGCTCCAGCTGCAGTAGAAGGCATACTCTTGACTCCCATGTGATATTCCGGCATTGCCTCACTGAAGGCTTTTTATTTTTTGGTTGTGAGCCTAGACTTTAATGACCGAGCCATCTCTCCAGCCTGCAGAAGGCTTTTTATCTTGTGTTGAGCCTCAAGCTTTGCTCCACACTGTCCTGTCCTGATGCTCTCCTTCATCCCCTCTTCTGTGACTAACTCCAATACTCAAACAGGTTCAACCCAGCCCTTCCTAGAGGAAGTTTCCCCCAAAGCTCAGGCAAATCCAGCACCCTACTCCTGCATAGGTTCCCTTATCACTGATTCTCCAATGTTGAAATCTGATCTGTGCTCCCCCATCCCCCACAAGTCATTTCTACCAAGGTAGCAACCTACCCCATCCTGTTCATCCTGCTCCAGCCTTAGAAACTGGTTCCCAGCCCTTGCCTCTCTGTTGGCATTTATTGTAGCCTGAACAGCCTCCACCCATCCCCACCCACAGCTTCACACCTGGCTGACTCACCTGTGTCCCAAGTGTCTCCTCCTCTGTCAGGTTTTCCATGACAAACCTCCCTGACTGGCTTCTCCCTTGGCATTCCAAAGCATCCAAGGCTGGCTCCACCTTGCCTTGTGATTTCAGCTCCATCGCATCAGGCACACATTCCATGGTAGAGCTGTCACCATTGGCTGCCCCACACCATACTGCTTTCTCCTTCTTCTTTCCTTCCTCTTCTTCTTCCTCTTCCTCTTCTTCTCCTTCCTTCATCTTCCTCATTTCTTCTCTTCTTCCTCCTTCTCCTCCTTCTTCCTTCTGCTCTTCTTCCTTTTTCCTCTTCTTCTCTTCCTTTTCCTTCTTTTGTTTCTTCTTTTTCTTCTTCCTCCTCCTCCTCCTCCTCCTTCCTTCTTCCTCCTTCTCCTTCTCTTTCTTCTTCCCATTTTTGATTACTCTCAATGACTTTTAACCAGTTGTGGCAGGTCTTCTTTGTTGGTCACTGAACTAGATATTAGATAAAAATGATCATCAACTTATAAGTTTTAGGGGATCTTCTGAGGAATAAGTGGTGTTCCGAGAAGGATATTTGCCTGGAAGATGAAAATAGTTTTCTAGGTACACTAGAAAAATAGCCACCTTGTCTCCATTTCCCTACCTTCCTTTCTTCCTTCTGAGTTTATGATGGGAGGATGATGCAGTGTATGCAGATAGGAGAGCCATTTTGAAACCTTGAGGTGGTAAGGCTGAGAACACCAATATGTTGAGCCAAGGGCTGGAGGTGTGGTGGGTGTAGGAAGTTAGAAAACCACTTGGTCCTTGATAGCACCACTAATTTCTGGAAACTTACCTGGGATCATTAGCTTCTAAGCTGTTACAATAAAAAACTGATGCATTGTGAACTTAAGCTATTGTCAAGTCTCCGGTTACTTATGGCTGAAATAGTCGAATGGATCCTAGCTAAGGAACACCGAGTCTTTCTCTATAACATTTTGTTTCTTTTCCTCATATCCATTAGGCCTCACATGACAGTGATGTGTTCTGAGACAAGCACTGCAACTTCATAATTGTGTTACGCCGCAGTGTGTGCTCAGATAAGCCTAGACTGATGCAGGCCGGTCCCTCCAGATGAACTGCTGATACACAGTGTGTGCTCACAGAAGCCTAGACTGATGCAGGCCGGTCCCTCCAGATGAACTGCTGATACACAGTGTGTGCTCACAGAAGCCTAGACTGATGCAAGCCGGTCCCTCCAGATGAACTGCTGATACACAGTGTGTGCTCACAGAAGCCTAGACTGATGCAGGCCGGTCCCTCCAGATGAACTGCTGATACACAGTGTGTGCTCACAGAAGCCTAGACTGATGCAGGCCGGTCCCTCCAGATGAACTGCTGATACACAGTGTGTGCTCACAGAAGCCTAGAGTGACGCACCCCGGTCCCTCCCGATGGATTACTGATGCACACAAGAGCTGTGAACACGACAAGGTATATGTGGCTGCTATCAGAGTCGAGAGTCCATGATATCCTATAACAACTTTTCAAAGTAGAAAGAGTATATTCTGAATAATAATAAAAATAATAGTATTATAAATGTGAAAACTGACATTAAGATAGTTGTTTCCTGGGCTAAGGAAATGACCCAGTTGGTAAATGCTGCACAGGTATGAGGGCCTGAATAAAAAGCTAGATGTATTTGGGATGCACCCTAATCCAAGTTCTGGGGAGGTAGAGACAGGAGGCTCTCTGGGCTTGTTGGTCAGCCAGTCTAGGGACTCTGTATCAAAATAATAGAGTGGAGAAGAAACTAACATTGACTTCTAAACCCACAAACACACACACACACGGGGGGGGGGGCACTTGGGAAACACCTGGAAGCCCAAGGAGCATAATCGGCCACATAGTGAGTGTGAGGACAGCCTGGGCTCCATGTGAGTGTGAGGACAGCCTGGGCTCCATGTGAGTGAGTGTGAGGACAGCCTGGGCTCCATGTGAGTGAGTGTGAGGACAGCCTGGGCTCCATGTGAGTGTGAGGACAGCCTGGGCTCCATGTGAGTGTGAGGACAGCCTGGGCTCCATGTGAGTGAGTGTGAGGACAGCCTGGGCTCCATGTGAGTGTGAGGACAGCCTGGGCTCCATGTGAGTGAGTGTGAGGACAGCCTAGGCTCCATGTGAGTGTGAGGACAGCCTGGGCTCCATGTGAGTGAGTGTGAGGACAGCCTGGGCTCCATGTGAGTGAATGTGAGGACAGCCTGGGCTCCATGTGAGTGAGTGTGAGGACAGCCTGGGCTCCATGTGAGTGAGTGTGAGGACAGCCTGGGCTCCATGTGAGTGAGTGTGAGGACAGCCTGGGCTCCATGTGAGTGTGAGGACAGCCTGGGCTCCATGTGAGTGAGTGTGAGGACAGCCTGGGCTCCATGTGAGTGAGTGTGAGGACAGCCTGGGCTCCATGTGAGTGTGAGGACAGCCTGGGCTCCATGTGAGTGAGTGTGAGGACAGCCTAGGCTCCATGTGAGTGTGAGGACAGCCTGGGCTCCATGTGAGTGAGTGTGAGGACAGCCTGGGCTCCATGTGAGTGAGTGTGAGGACAGCCTGGGCTCCATGTGAGTGAGTGTGAGGACAGCCTGGGCTCCATGTGAGTGAGTGTGAGGACAGCCTGGGCTCCATGTGAGTGAGTGTGAGGACAGCCTGGGCTCCATGTGAGTGAGTGTGAGGACAGCCTGGGCTCCATGTGAGTGAGTGTGAGGACAGCCTGGGCTCCATGTGAGTGAGTGTGAGGACAGCCTGGGCTCCATGTGAGTGAGTGTGAGGACAGCCTGGGCTCCATGTGAGTGAGTGTGAGGACAGCCTGGGCTCCATGTGAGTGAGTGTGAGGACAGCCTGGGCTCCATGTGAGTGAGTGTGAGGACAGCCTGGGCTCCATGTGAGTGAGTGTGAGGACAGCCTGGGCTCCATGTGAGTGAGTGTGAGGACAGCCTGGGCTCCATGTGAGTGAGTGTGAGGACAGCCTGGGCTCCATGTGAGTGAGTGTGAGGACAGCCTGGGCTCCATGTGAGTGTGAGGAAAGCCTGGGCTCCATGTGAGTGTGAGGACAGCCTGGGCTCCATGTGAGTGTGAGGACAGCCTGGGCTCCATGTGAGTGAGTGTGAGGACAGCCTGGGCTCCATGTGAGTGAGTGTGAGGACAGCCTGGGCTCCATGTGAGTGAGTGTGAGGACAGCCTGGGCTCCATGTGAGTGAGTGTGAGGACAGCCTGGGCTCCATGTGAGTGAGTGTGAGGACAGCCTGGGCTCCATGTGAGTGAGTGTGAGGACAGCCTGGGCTCCATGTGAGTGAGTGTGAGGACAGCCTGGGCTCCATGTGAGTGTGAGGAAAGCCTGGGCTCCATGTGAGTGTGAGGACAGCCTGGGCTCCATGTGAGTGTGAGGACAGCCTGGGCTCCATGTGAGTGAGTGTGAGGACAGCCTGGGCTCCATGTGAGTGAGTGTGAGGACAGCCTGGGCTCCATGTGAGTGTGAGGACAGCCTAGGCTCCATGTGAGTGTGAGGACAGCCTGGGCTCCATGTGAGTGTGAGGACAGCCTGGGCTCCATGTGAGTGAGTGTGAGGACAGCCTGGGCTCCATGTGAGTGGGTGTGAGGACAGCCTGGGCTCCATGTGTCTTGGGAAGAAAAAGAAAAAGGGATTCTTCAGTCCAAGGCTGTGAGGACTATGCTTCCATGCAACCAGGCTGCAGTAGGATTTCTATAGTCTCGTTACCACAAGCACATAAGTGAGGTACTGGACTACGTTACAAAAGCTCTATCACTAGATCGTAGAACATTTTCATCTCCATTCTCATCGTACAGGTCCACACCCTGTATGCTGTCTGTTACTGAGCAAATTGTCAGTCTTAGGCATCTAGTAGTAACCTGAAGAGTGGAGAGCCATGCCGTCTAGCCTTCCTTCACCACTGTGACGAAAGACCAGGCTCACTCAGTGCAAAAAGGAGGGAAGGTTGACTTGAGCTCACAACTTTACAGGTTTCAATCCATGCTTGATTGGTCCACTAATTTCAGGGCCTGTGGCAAAGAAAGGAAAGCATATCGTAGTGAAAACATACGGCGGACGTTGCTCTCACCTTCTCCAGAAACAAGTCAGAGCAGTAACCAGAATCCCAATATCCCTGCTTAGTTTGGGGTTACTGTTGCTGTGATGGAAACCATGACCAAAGCAACTTGAGGAGGCCAGGGTTTATTTCACTTACAGTCCCATATCACTGGTCATCATCAAAAGCAGTGAGGCCAGGAACTCAAGCAGGGCAGGACCCTGGAGGCAGGAGCTGATGCAGAGACCATGGAGGAGTGCTGTGTATTGACTTGCCCCTTGTGGCTTCCTCAGCCTGCTTTCTTATAGACTCAAGGACCACCAGTCCAGGAATGGCACCATCCACAACGGGCTGGGTTCTCCTTCAACAATCATTAGTTAAGTAAATACCCTTGCCTACAGCTAGATCTTATGGGGGCATCTTCTTAATTGAGGTTTCCTCTTCTCGGATGACTTTAGCTTGTGTCAAGATGACATCAAACTATCCAGCACAGTCCCTTTCAAGGCAATGACCCCAGTAGCCCAACATCCTCTCACCAGGTCCCAAGTCTTAAGTTCCACTACCTCCCCATGCTGCCACAAGCCTGTAAACGCATGGACCCTTGAGAGACAATTATGCAAACCATAGCAACCCTTCATCTAAGATGTACCCTGTGAGCTATACATACTAGACACCTATCAGCAAAAGTAACTGGCAAAGAAACTCTGAGCCATTCATTGTTTCCTGAGCACTCAGCATACAGGAGCAATTCTGGCAGTGCTAACGGAGCTCTGGATGGAACTCTTAGGAGCTGCCTCCTCCCCTGGAGGCAACCCTTGAGAATCAGGTATTGATTATGTGCCACCCCCCTTAGGACATGAAAATAGGCTCCTCAGTGTTGTTGCTAATCTTAAAGTTGCTTTCAAATGTCAGTCTCACCTCTTAAACCCAGACCTGGAAGAACTGCCTTCCCCATGGCTCCATGAGCCATGGAATGCCACAGACATGAAATTGCAAGTTGTCTACATGTTGGCCTGACTCCCGGGGCTGTTGACTGTAACATGGTCAGTGTTTCACAGACCACAGACGGAAAAAAGAAAAAAGACAAACTATTAAACAAGGGCAGGAAAGGACACTGTGGAAAAACGAAATAATCCTGCAATGTAGCCCAAGTTCCCAGCTGAAAAAAAAAAAGGTGTGTGTTAACCCCAGATAAGTAAGGAAATCAAAACAAGCCAGGAAGACAAATACCGTGTGTCTCATCGGACTCTCTCTGGACTAGTTGACAGAAAACCCCAGAGATTTTCCTGTCTCAGTTCTCTTAACTCGGGGACTTCAGGGTGTTCCACCACATCAAGATTTTTATGGGGTACAAGGAGTCCAAACTCGGGTCCTCAGGCTTGTACAGTAGTTTGCCAGCTGAGCCGTCTCCCCAGCCAGGCTGAACCCTCAGAAGTAGCTGTGTCTACCCGCATGGCTTTGGATTTGACCTGGCTGGGGACAAAAGGAAATGCAGAGAGGACAGATACACAGACACAGCTACAGAAAGACTCAGATGGAGAGTTACCAGCAGTTAGGAAACTTGGGGTGTTTATTATACAATGCTGGACGAGGGGGCAGGTTTATCGAATACAACTGAACAAGGAGATAGGTTTATCATACACAGCTGGATGAGGGGGCAAGCTAGCTAGTCTGGATGGGTGGTCCTGCTGGGAACAGTTCTAATGTTGCTGTCATCAGGGAGAAGAAAGCTGTGGTTCAGAGCTTCTGTACACACACACACACACACACACACACACACACACACACATTAGCTAAAGGTCAATGCTTAATAACATCATTCTTGTCCAGAGGAAGGATTTGCTAATCCTCTGAGGCTGACCAGGGGAAAGCTTTGCCTATTCCCATGGGTCTGAAGCACCGGAGACATGCATACAGGACTTCGTCTGCTCCCCACAAGTAGGTCTACCCACATCAGCCTGGCTTCAGTTGGTTGATCTGCCAAGAGTAATCACGCATGAACATAGCAGGTACCATACCAAGCATCTCTGCAGCACTAGCCAGCATTCCCATGATGCTCTTCACCAGAACCTGCTGCTAATGTAGTCACTGTCCCAGCTGCTGCATCTCTCACTTCCGGCATCGTTCAGCCACTGTCACTTATATTCCAGGACTTCAGCCCTCATGTCATTGAGCTTACTGTCATTAGTTACCAGGTCCTCTGTATGGGAGGCTTGGCATTTGGGCAGTGGCTGTACTGTCTGGTTCTCCAATAGGTAATGATGCTTCTTTGTCTATGGGTCAGGATGGTCTCAGAGGAAGGAGATACGCAGCATCTGGGCATCTATGCAATAAGTCCTAAGGATCTGCTCCTTAGCCTTGCTTGCTTGCCAAGCCGTTGCTCTGGGCGGCAGCTATGGTCTCTGGGTGCAGTGCTTGTGCCCTGGCAGATCAGCTTATAGCTGTCAGGAACAGAGTAGGGGATACCATTGCTTCTCGTGAAGCATCAGGGGACCTTCATGCCCAAATGGAGGGAGGCACGCGAGGACATTAGTCTGCAACACAGCGTTGATAAGCAGTCAGCCATTCACAAGCTTCCAGAGGTCCATGTCCTCGGTCACCCAAACTGTTGTTTGCTTTCCTTCACATAGTCTACGGCCTATGGTCGGGGTGGGACTGGTTGTCACGGGACTTGGATTCCCTCTTTCTGCTGGAGGGTGATTCACACCCTGATTCCCCTTCACTTTGGTTGGAAACTTTGCTGTGCTACTGTGTGATGCCAGTCCTAGGGAGATGTAAAGAAACCTTGACTCCCTTCAGATAGGGAATCAAAGGCGGAACAGAGTAAGGAGACCATCAAAGTCTGACTTGGTGAACCAATGAATGTATTGGGGTTACTAAGAGGAAGATTGTAAGAGTCACAAGTCACAGCTGGGATGGGAAAGGTATCCTGGCAGTTGGGAGCCAAAGAATACCACAAAGTCACACCACAGTACACATCTCACACAAAAGATGTATTGGGAAGGAAACCCCCAGGAGTGTGCTACCTTTGGATGAGAAGCAGCAGAGAACTGAGCGGAAGGCAGGATTTTTGTAGGGTGTCTCGGGGGGCAGAGCTTTCTAGCGTGGCCTGGAATTGGAAAGATTATGTGGCCTTATCTTGGGGCAAAATGGGGAATTGGTGGGATTTTTTTTCTATAGGGCAGGATCTGGCCACACTCCACCTTAGGGGGCTGAGAATGGCTGTTCAGACCATTGAAAGAAGTCCAGGGTGAGACTAACCCTTGGCTGGGCGGTGGTGGCGCACACCTTTAATCCCAGCACTTGAGAGGCAGAGGCAGGCGGATCTCTGTGAGTTTGAGACCAGCCTGGTCTACAAGAGCTAGTTCCAGGACAGGCTCCAAAACCACAGAGAAACCCTGTCTCGAAAAACCAAAAAAAAAGAAAAGAAAAAAGAAAAGAGACTAACTCTTGGAGCTCCTCAATCTAGGGGTGGAGCCTGGTGACCAGAGGTCTCCTGGGGCAGATACTACACTGGGAGTCTCCACTTGTAGCAGGAAAAGCCACCCCCACCGTCTGAGTGAGTAACCAACAATGATGGGAGCGGGGTTGCTTACAGGAACAGACAGACTCAAAGGCACCGCATCACCGAAAGGCCATCTAGCACGGGTGATGGCTTCTGAAAATGGGAAACCTGAAGTTCCCTGTATACCTTGCTGGCAACTCATCTTCTGGGCAGTCTGGCTGGTCTGTGCTTCTTCCAGGTAGCTTGCGAGTCTGAGAATGTCTCTCCCCACGCAGTCCTTACCTGCTTATATAAACGTGAACTGGGAAAGGGTCTAGTGTATCTGGTCAGTTTCGAGGAGTTCCTGGGGTTTCTGAGTTGCTTACTTCCTAAGTTTTAATGAGCCTCATTTTAAGATTTTCTGAGTCTTAACCAGCTTCCCCGCAGGATGGAAAGTTTTATCTCTGGTTAGAACAGTGATTCTTAACCTTCCTAATGCTTCCTAATACTTAATACAGTTCCCCATATTGTGGTGACCCCCATGCAGGGAAAAAGGTCAGAGCCTACTTCCGAGTTTGAAAACCTACCAAAGCTCACCAGTCTCTGAGCTTGAAATCTTCACCAGTCCTTGGACTTGGCTTGAAATTCCACCAATACACACCCTGGAAATCTCCACCCTAGAGAACACCCTTGGCCCCCAGAAACCCTATATAAAGTGTGCCTCCTGCTCAGTTCTTTGCTGTTTCTCACACGAATAGAGGCAGCCACCTTGTGTGTCTCTACCAATAGATCTCCTTGTTGTGTGGTGTGATTTGGTGGTATTCCTTGGCTTCTGACTTCAGGATAGCTTTCCTTGTACAGCTGTAACACTTATAAAAGGGAACCCACTCCCTCAGAGATGTACCATACCCCAACCATAAAATTATTTTGTTGCTACTTCATAACAGTAATTTTACTACTGTTATGAATTGTAATGTAAATATCTGGTATGTGACCTCCCAAAGGGGTCTTGACACATAGGTTGAAGATTTAGAACATCCTGCGTCTTCAGGAGTTTCCCTCCACAATGAGGTGCATCAGTGCAAAGAAACACATGCTTTTCTCAACCAGCTTAGTATCCAGCTTCATCCTAAAAAATCTGGACAGGTGGGGCTCACATCTTCCCTGCCAGTGGCTTCCTACCCTTTGAGCAGCAGACAGTGTCTGGTGTTATAAGGACATATCTGGAAACTTCTGGAAGTTTCTCCACCTAGACATCTGCAGCCCCGGTATCAGGGTCAACCTCTGTGAGGTTCATTATCCTAAATTGTCACACCCTGCTTACGTCTTTCAGCTCTATCCAAATTTATAACTAGACACATGCTTCCTTAGATGAAGGTTGTTCATATCTTACACCTACCCTGTCCCTAAGGAAAATAAGAGCCATCCACACAGGACATTTGGACTTTAAGACCACAGTTTCTTCTACTCTCCTTGAATAATATAGCTTCCATCCACTCCCTTCTGCTTACCAAGCGGGGGTGGTATGAAGAGGGAAAAGCATTAACTAGAGACTGATATGAGAAAGAAGGTTTCTGTGAACATTTTGAATTTCCAAAGGTAAAAGTGATTAAGGAATTATTGAAAAACAATCTTCAGTGACTGGAGAGATGACCATACACAAGCTTTTGCAGAGGACAGAGTTCATTTCCTAGGACCCATGGCAGGTAGGGTCACAAGAGCCGACAACGCCAGCTCAAGGTGTCTGACGCCCTCTTCTGGACCCATAAATAAATGCAATCATGTCCATAATATCCCCACACAGACACACATAAATACATAATTAAGAATTAAAATAAAATCTCTTAAATATAATCTTAACAGTCAATCCAGTCTTCAAAATTTAAAGGTAATTTGATAAACTACAAGGTATTTATTCCGAACAAGATGAGATATATTTAGTTTTACACATGAGAGCAGGATGGCTTGACATATCAACTACCAGACAACAGTAAAACAAAGTCAAACAAATAAAAAAATTAGGAAAAAAATCTATTTCTCAGTGGCTAGGGAAATGTTCCAACCAGAAAACTACTTGCTACATAAACATAGAGACGCAAATTCAATTCCAGAATTTACATTAACAGTGTCAGGCGGGGTGGAATGCTCCTGTAATCCTAGTGCTGACGAGGAGAGACAGGAGTGGAGCCTGCGGCTTGCTGGCCAGCCTAACCCACTCAGCAAGCTCCCAGTTCAAAAAATAATAATAATAAAGTGAAAAGCAATAGAGAAAGCTCCAACGACAACTCCTGGCCCCCTCCCACACACAATTATGTTTAAGGGAAAAACATTGATATTCAAAACTAGGTCAGTTAACACTACTGTAGATAGTAGGACCAGCTCCGCCTGCACAGACAGAAAGATCCAGAAGATAGAGTCAGAAGGAACAGTCACGGCACAGTGTTGGAGGCCTTGGAAACTGGGCAACTGGCTCATGTTGGGCAGAGTTAATGACATATTCGGATAGATGGACAGAATTTGGTGACAGTCTCGGCTGAACCTCAATGAACAAGCTATTCTTTCAATAAAACTTTATTTTGTTTGTTTGGAAGAAATACTTTCTGGAGAGCAAATGGCTCATCGCCTCCTGGCTTTGTTTTTCATTTCCCATAAAGATGCCTGATTGCATGTAGGAGAAATAAATTTCTGTTCTTCACAAATTGTCCAGTTGCCTGTACTCTGTTACATTAGCACGAAGTGGACTATAGTCTGATATATCACAAATCCTTGATAAATGTTAGCTATCATCGCTATCACTGCTATCGCTCCCACTGTTAACAATACTGGGCTCTCTCCACTACCAGGTACTGGTAGGATAGCTTTGAACATACATGCTTTGAAGGGCACGAACAGAATAAAGGAAGTCTGAAAGAGTTGGTAGAGAACAGACAGGAAGTGTTGAGCATATAGGATCCCCAGCTTGGGGGAGTGTTGATTCATGCTAAAAATTCATCCTAAAGAAAGACAAAAGGCGAAACAAACTCCATTTAGGACAATACATACAGGCGGGGAGGATGTTATCTAATTCAGTGTCCTCTGATCTCCATTTCCCTCCCCTTCTCGGCCTCACTGTGAGCCTACTCATGACATGTGCAGACTGAGGTAAGTCTCAGGAGAGTGATGGGAGGCTGCGTAGCCCAGCTGGTAGAGTGCTTGCCTAGCATGCACGAAGCCTGGGGTTCAATTCTCACTACTAGATAAACCAAACATGGGAGGCCCACACTTATTAATCCCAGAACGTGGACTATGGAGGCAGAAGTATCAGAAGTTCAAAGTCATCATCGACAACATCGTACCTGAGGCCAGCCTGGGCTATGTAAGACCATGTCTTAAAGAAGAAGAGAAAAGAAAAGAAAAGGAGAGAGAGAGGAGAGAGAGAGAGAGAGAGAGAGAGAGAGAGAGAGAGAGAGAGAGAGAGAGGTGACATGTAGTGGGTACTTGAGAGGCCAAGGCAGGAGATTCATAAATCTGAACCCAGGTTAGGCAACACAGAGAGATGTTGTCTGGGGTGAGGGAAGTATAATTAATTGGTCCAAGTTATTTATATAATCATTGGTGGAATAAAAAAGCACCAGAAATCTGTGTAGTGAACTAAAATGAAAAAAATAATTTTTATTTCATTTTTCTGTTTCTCTTTGCCCTATATAGCACTGATTATCTTGGCAGAACTAAAGAAACAATTCCATTTACATCTGAACACTGTTCTCTGGGCTGTGGCAAAATACACAACAGGAGCAACTTAAGAAACGAGGGCATTATTGGGGTGCAGACCATCAGCGCAGGGAAGGCAAGATGGCAGTGTCGTATCTGCAATCAGGAAGCAGACAGGGCTGAAAGTTGCTGTCCAGCTTCTGTCTCCATTGGATTCATCCTGGGACCCCAGTCAGTGGAATGATGCTGTTCACATTTGCTGATCCCCCCTCCTCAGCCAGTCATTTCTGGAAACAGCCTCACACACGTGCCAGAGGTGTGCCTGCTAGGTAGTTCCAAGTCCCTTCAAGTTGACACTGAAGATGAATGATCACAGCATCCCAGAAACATCATTAAGAATCTCTGGTTTTGAGTCCTGTAAAGCTCTGAGCCAAGGCTAACTGATACATGTGGGAGCTTTCACTTTTCCAAGATGTGTGCTTCTGCTAACTAGTTGTGGCAAACTGTGTGACGCCACCTCACCTTTCTGGGTCCTCCTACAGAGCTCACGGCGTATCTAGAGTCCCTTAGATGAGCATGTCATCTCTAAGGCAGACTTGTTTCCGATTTCTGTGACCCTCTGCTTATAGCATTGCCACAAGACAGAAGCTTCAATGTCCTATGGGGATTGAGGGTTTTTGTTTGTTTGTTTAGTTTTTGTTTTTTAACTTTTTCTTCTCCTCTGGGACAGTTTCACTATATAGCCCTGACTGGCCTAGATCAGGCTGGCCTTCTTGCTTCTGCCTCCCAAATACTTACGTCCTCTTGGAAATGACAGTTATTTCCTACTTGAAATTAAACCAACAAATAAATATGCTTCTTCTGGCGCTGTCCTGCTACCATAGTCTCCACAAGTCACCCTCTCAGGACTGTAGGATAGATTACTGTAGGTTCCAGGGAGAAGAAAGGAACAGAAAAACACGAGATGCCCTGTCCAGAAACTCGCCAAGAAGATACAGCATGCCTTATTGTGAGGTTATTACATATAGAATTGTAGAAGAGATGGATTTCCTCTCGGTCGATGCAGAAGTGCGTTATATGACAAAATAGAGAAACAGGACCCAGCATGGCAGTGAAAGGTGGTAGGTGACAAGGCGGAGGAAGGACTGGAAGTCTCTTTGGAAGTCTCGGGTTGAAGGCACCACACACTACCATGCCACTGGGCTAACAGGACAGCCAGACAGCTCTGTGACTGCTGTGTGACTTGAATATTTTCCTCAAACCTGAGGGCACTTTTTCTGCCCTCTGTCAACCCCAGTGCACAAGAAGAAATGACTTCAAACTGTAGCAGGAATTTTTTTTGTGTACATCTTAATGGTCAGAGAAATGATTTCTGGACATATAAAGTTACTAATTTTGAAGGCCAGTTTTCAAAGCCACATTGGTCTGATTCAAAGGCCCTCAACCCCATGTCTCTAGCAGTTAAATTTCTGCTTGGGGAGGTAGTCAGGCTGAGAGAATGAAAAGGCTGTGTGCAGATCCGGGTTATCAATCAGTAGCTGGAGCCCTCCGTTGCTCTACATACAAGTACATGGTTTCGACAAGACACACCAAAACTGTGGGGCCTTGAGTGCCACCTAGTGTTCATTTAATTTCCTTTTAGAAACTGAGCATTTTATCTCAGAAAATCATTTGAGTTTACAAAGATGTGCACTGTAAGATAAAGAAGGTCCTCTAACGCTCTATGTGTGAGCATGCCATGCAGAGTTATCTAAACAGATTATGAGGAATGGCAAATCACCCTGACAAATTATGGAGGTTCTCCCACCAGTGGAAGAAAGTTCGCAGAGGATCATAAAGAACAAAAGTGGAAGTAGAGGAAATCTGGAGACTCCATTCTTCCTCCCTTCCTATTCATTATCCACACAGAGCAGTGTCAGTAACTTGTCTGCCTAGGAGCTCAGGCTTCAAAGCCAGCTCGGGACTCAGAGCTACAGATCCATCCATTACTAGCTGTGTGGCCTTGGTCAGGCCACTTAACTTCTCTGAGCCTGTTTCATCGGCACAGCTTTAAATATACTTCCTCCTCCTTCACGGTGCAGTTAACTAAGTTTTTCATTGTTAAGGGGTCATATGCATCTTGGTTTTATATATCTGCAAAGTTTTCCTCCTAGGGCATAAGAGATTTTAACAGAGGCTTTTGTAGTAAATGAATGTGATGAAGGAAAGAGACTGGGAGGAGAAACAAGGTTGAAGAAAGATAAAAGGAAAAAAAGTTTTATGGAAGGAAAGAATAAGCAGGAAACAAAACTAAATAATAAAGGAAAAAAGTAAGCAGTAAACAAAACTAAACATAAAAGCACAGGACTTTCTCAAGATAATTAAAAACAAATGAGATAAATATAAGATTGATTTATTAAATTTAACTGTGCTTATTAAGTTTAAAATGTTTTAAAAAATAATCTCAATTAAATTAAAGCCCAAGCCAACAGCAGTATAAATTGCAAGGTAACAATAAACTGTGCAAGGAACATGAAAAACAAGTCAGTAAGACTCCTAAACTCAGAGACTGAAACAAGTAAAATGTCAGAGTTTGAATGCTCATTGGTGAAAATGAGAAATAACCTGAAAAAAAATGACACAAAAAACCACATGTATTCACTCAGTCCAGGCCCTGGAGGGAAAAAGCCACCAACACAGAAGACAAAGTTAGCAATATGAGAAAAAATGCCAGCAGAAACTGAGAATTTTAAATTTAAAAATAGGTATCCTCAATAAATAATCTTAAGGAGAAAGCGTTAGTACGATTCAGCAAGCTGAAGTATCAAGGATGCAGAGTGAAGCTAATGAAACAAATATTCACACTGGCACTCCTAACATAGAGACACCATGTTCACACTCATGGGCACACACACAACAGAAACTCTACAGCTACAGGGAGATGGTGACAGTGGCAGGAAAACGGAGCCAGAAGTTACTATGCTAAGCAGTTAGGCAGACCGAGAATTTTATCTCTAAACATGTAGTTTAGATTTTAAAATTATGTACATTTGTATATGCATCTTACAGTATTGTGTAGGCCTTGAAAATAGAATGGGGGTAGGTAATGAGAAGGAAGGAATCTTGGAAGTAGTGTAATGGAATATGTATGATAAATAGAAAAGGGAACTGTCTGGAGGAAGAAAGGGAACCAGAGGGGAGTGGTTCTGGGAAGAACAGGGGAGGGGAATGAATGAGGACACGATATTAATAATATATTCTCAAAACTTTAACAAAGGCCAAGGAGATGGTTGACTCACTGACCAGAAAAATCTGAGTTCTAGGCTCAGTAAGACACTTCAAAAACAAGGTGAATGGTTCTTGAGAAAGGGCTCAACACACATACACCTGCCCCCAAATACACACACACACACACACACACACACACACAATGAAGCCCATTACTTATTCCACTAGCCTCCAGATTAAAATTACTGGTTATGGTAGTGGAATGGAAGGTCATAGAACCGATCCATTTAAGCTGGTGTCTGCTTTTTTCCTAGAACTGGATTCAACCTTCAGACAAAAATCATCTGCACAAAGTTGTTAGATAATAATTACCTGACTCAACCCTTGCTCAGCATTTCTCTAAACAGCCAAGTTTTGTCCTGTATTTATGCAGATCCAAGGAAGCAATCAGAATCCAAACATGGTGGCAGACACCTGTAATCCCAGCACTTGGAGAAGCTGGAAGGTTTCAAATTCAAGGCCGGCTTGAGACACTGACTCAAAGGACCAGCTCAGCAATCCCGGGTTTATAGTGGTTCCCACCAGCCAACTCACAACTGCCAATAAATTCCGGGAAATCCAATGCTCTCCTTTGGCTTCTGTGTGAAGCTAAAAAATGCACACACATAATAAAATTAAAGCATTTTAAGGTTTTTTTTTTTTTAGGGTATCAGGGGTACAGTGCTTGCCTAAAGTGTGGAGCCTCGAGTTTCAATCCTCAGCCTAAAAGCAAAACAACAAAGAGAGAACTGAAATTTTAAACTAAGAATCCTCATTTCTAACTTAAAGGAGGCAGCACGTTTATTTCCCATACTCTACATGGTCAGTCTTCCAGCAAACATTTAAAGCGACCTTAGAGACCCATTTTCAACCACGGCATGTACGACTTGCTTTTTTTCTTTTCTTTTTGCCAAAATTTATGCTGCTGGAGGTTGAACCCAAGTCCATGTAAATACTTGGTGATACTCTAAAACTAAGTGACTTTTACTCTCCATTTTTTTTTTTAAACCATTTGGACTCTGGGAACTAGGAAGCCAATAAGCTCATGAGATGTACTTACAGGAGCCAAATGTACAGCTGAAGCCTAAAGAATGACTGTTGTTGAGTGGCAATCCTAGCTCCTCCCACAACTCCGTGCTCTACTGAACTTCCTTCTTTCAGAAGGGCTCGCACACTTACAGCCTTTACTTCCAGTCTGAAAAATCCCAGACTGAGACCAACCAGAACAATTTAAGTATTCTCTGAAGGGGCAGCTATCTTCAAACCTGTCCCAAAAATGGAGTAGCCAACACCCCCACACACACCAAGAAAGGAATGCTCTATTCAAAACCAGAGGAAGAAGTCTTTCAAACTCACCTCATCTGCATCACACTGACACTGTAAATGCTTCTGAAGAATAAGATGGCAATTTCCATTTTTTTTTTTTCAATCTAGTTCTGGACCAAGGGCTCTACAAGGTGCTTCACAGAACCTCAAATTCTGCCCCCATCCTATGAGGTAGAAACTATCTAAGCAGTTTCAAATGAAAGAGATACTAAGAATAGTTCTGTAAAATCCAGCCAGTCAGAACTTGCAATGCTATAAAACTTGGGCGTTTTTTTTTTAACCTTTTTTTGAAAATTCAAAGCAATACAAATAACTCTCATCATCCTTAAAAACACAGCATATAATAAACAACATGGTAGTTTGAATAAGAATGGCCCCCACAGGCTCACATTAGAATGTGTGGTCCCCAGCTACTAGACTGTTGTGCAAAGGACTGGGGGATGTGGCCTTGTTGGAAGATGGTGTCACTGTGGATGGGCTTGGCAGGTTCCCAGTGTGTGCCTCTCTCAGCCTCCTGCTGTGGGTCAGGACGTGAGGAGCTCAGCTGTTTCTATGCCTTGCCTTTGCTTTGTCATCCATCATGGACTCTACTCTCTGAAACCATGAGCCAAAAGCTGTCAATTATAAGTAGCCTTGGTCATGGTTAACTAAGGTAAACAACAACCAATAAAGACTGACACAAGTAGCAATACAATTCTTTTTTATTATTAATTTTGTTTTAGGGAAAAACATGCTTTCATTTCCTTCTTTTAACAGCACCTGTAAAAAAATGAATATACTATTCTGAGAATATATATATATATATATATATATATGGATTTTGGAATGTTAGATTGTCTAAACATCAACTGCATCACATTAATAGCTACTGAAGGCAAGGTAGGCTACACAATTAATTTTAAAAATATTCATAGCAGCAACTTTTGAAAGATGATTTTATTAAAGTCATTGCACATGGTCATTTTATTGCTACAGCACAAGGCCATTCAACTGTAACACTTCTCAATTCTGATTGTAAAGATTGTCTCATTCTGTTCATACATTTCAAGTTTAAACGTAAGCATAAACATTCATCAAAAAATCCAGAGTACTTGGAGCGTTTTCCTCTATGTGATCACTGTAAGGGAGTGTTAAACCAGGCCCATTCTCTCTGCACCTTCCAGCTTCCCAGTGAAATCTTGCACAGCTCAATGGAGCTGACAGCTTTATAGTAAGAAATAAGCTTAGTGGTCACAAGCACACCAAAATAACATTGAAATCCCATTAGAAATGAGCTTAGTGGTCACAAGCACACCAAAATAACATTGAAATCCCATTAGAAATGTAGTAGTATTGTTTCAAAGAACAGAAATCTGATTTTCATTAGTAATTTGGCAATGATAGATTTAATGTTGTCTTTTATACATGTGGGAGGATTTACCTCAAAATCGAAGTTATAATTAATATCATTTTGTGATATTAACTTTAGGAATAGTAAAAGTTCCCATATCAAGGGCAAATACTGGCGAATTATTATTTTAAGGAAATCATTTTTTTCCCTTTAGTAAGTTCAAGCTTGCTTGTTTTTTTCCTGAATTCTATCGCTCACGTCAGAAAACCAGACATACAGAAAAAAGGAGAACAAAGCCAGTACGACTTCTCCGTTCTGACTGAGAGGACGATAGTGTGCGCTGCGCACTCATGGCCGTTCTGACTATACAGGCGAGTGCAGAGCACACACTATCACCATCACTGCCGCCACAGGAAGATTGTTTCCTTTCTAACGGACACTGGGTCTCTACACTGTCCAGGCTGGCCTTAAACTCAGTCCGTTCCTTCCTCAGTCTACAACCTACAAGCATGCAGTCACCATACATGACTCCAATAAATTTTAGTAGCTCACAAGTATTAAAATATATGTGTTGCCAGGGCCAAGATCACCAAGCAGATAAATGATACATAATAGTTCAGAAAGGAACCAAACTGCGCGAATTTAATATACAATAAGGGATTGTGCTTTTATTTCTCTTACTCATGCTTATATCACATAAATTCAGTTTTCTGTTATCTGTTTTTCTATAAGAATTATTTTCCCAATTTTTTACATTTTAATTAGCATCTATGAGCTACATGTTTGTCCAGAAAGCGTACACTAGTCACTCGCCTACTGTTGAATATTTACGTTATTTTTGTATTAAAATAACCTTCAATGGGAAAATAACAAAGCTTGAACTGCTGGAACCTTTTCCATCCAGCATTCTGGGGGAAGACAAAGCTCCAGTGCGGAAAGCAGGGGGTGATTTCTAAGATAGGATCATTTACTTTTATCTGAAAACTGTCATTAAGAGCTAGTTTATTAACAAAAAGCAAATTGATTCATTTGACTAATCACTTAAAGATAAAATGGAATAATTTTGTCCATCAATAACCCCTCATTAGATGAGCTTAGACTTGAAATGTTAAAATAGCTAGGCACAGTGGTATGGCTGTCATCCTAGCACGTGGGGGGCAGAAGCAGAGGGATCAGAAATTTAAAATCATCTTTGCTACATAACAAGGTTGACTCCAGCCCAAGCAATATAAGACCCTTTTTCAAACAACCAAAAAAGCTAAAATGCACACTTGATGTAAAATTAATGCTGTCCCCAGAAGTTAATCAAGTGTAATTTTGTGTTGGCAATTCTATTTTCTACTTCAGTTCTTTTTATTTGAAGTAACACAAGACATTTCACTTAAAAAGATTTTTCCATTTTAAGATTAAAATGTAAAGAAAAAGTATTTTTTAAGAAGCATGATACCTTCAATCTGATCTTCATTTCATTTAATAAAGTAAACTTTAAAATATAACTTGATTTTCAACAAATAAAACCATTTCCTCATTGTTTTTAAGACACGTTGACCCACAGGGCTGAGCCATACCACCCTGAATGTGGCTGATCTAAGATGTTCCACTATTGATTTGTGATGCTAAAAAATGATTAAGCATTCATTCTGAAATGATCTCCAACATGGTCAATTATATTTGATTTTCATAACCCATAATGTTACTATTTGTGAAATACTAACACTCTTTTAACATTTACATAAGTAACAACCCAAAATATTTCTAGGAGTTATTGTGTTCTATTTTGAGAAATTATGTCTGTAAAACCTGAGTTTACATTATAGCTTTCCCAATATGAACCTTCATTCTAAAATTTTGAAAAGATCTGGGTTTAGAGGCCTTGTGAAAACTAAGGGAAGGCTACAAAGAGCTAATTACAAGATAATGAAATGAGTAATATTTAGAACTGTAGAATGAGCACAAGAATACAGCAATAAGGCTGGTGTCTACATTATTTAATATGTGCTGCAGTGTCTAGGCACAAGTAAGAATTAGCATGACATTTTTAGATTCCTTAGGCCACATGAATTGAGAATAAAGTTCGTATTTTCCCAAAGATTAATCCAGTATATTTTAACTAACTTCCTTTAATGAACCCTATAGTGTGAGCATTAGAAAACACCCTGCAAGTTTAATTTACTTTTATTATTTCATTATTGATTCATTATGCATGGGTGAGGAACCTCGTAATTAGGAACTCCTATTTTACCACCCAATGTACAAACAGCACTGCAGACACAGGCACAACAGTGTAATCCTAGGTAAGAAGCTAAAAGTGTGTGTGTGTGTGTGTGTGTGTAGTGCAAGTATACAAGTTTATGTCCTTATGTATTACAGAAAAGCAGTGATTCTAGTTACTATAAAGCTAACCCGTCCATCTCAAATAGTTTATCTTACAGCTTATTTGTAAAGATAGTACGATATTTATAGTATAGAACTCTTTAAAAATAATACAAGTTTCAATAAAAAAAACTATTGTGAATTTTCATTCCTTTTTATACAGATTCAGTAGTATTTTCAAGCAAACAACATAAATGTTTGCTATCCCAGCACAGTAGGAAATAAGGCCTCCTTTTTCATATTGGCAAAACAAAATATATATATAAAAAAATTGTCACACTCCCTAACTTTCCAGTAATATCACAGTTCATGTCCTCTCATTTCTTCGTCGCAACACCACATCTGCTGTCTTAACAAGTCGGTTAAGTTCATAGTGTTGCTCCTAAATCACTGGAGCATTAAAGACACTGGGTCCATACCACCTCAAGAAGACAGAAGAACTTTCTTCAGCCTTGCAATTTCCACCTAAAAACAAAACATAAATTGTACAACATAAAATACCTTTAGCAAGGTTTAAGTAAGATTATCTGTACTACATGACCACACTTTCCAACCTCTGAATTCTGATGTCAATATCAAAATCTAATTCTCCAGAGTGCAAAAAATAATACTGTTGAATAAGAGTGTCAGTAGAAAATAGAGCAGTGCAAGTACCTAAATGGTCAGAAATAAGAAAAAGTAGTGTATTTCTTTTAGCTAGAACAACAATGCTAAATGATACAAGCATTTGAAATAGGTATTGGAAAAAAACCTGACACACGTGTACACCCCTCACACATGAACACAAGGAAAAATCTCTTGAAAGGAAAGAGGGAAAAAAAAGAATGTATGGCCACTGGATCTAGAAAACCTTTTATAGGTGATAATGGAAAAAATGTGACACACTACAGAAGCTGAAGAAGAGACTTAGAACTGCCATCAGCAAGCATAACCTAAAATGCACAGGGTTGAGGCTGGATGTGGTGGCCCATGTTTGTATTCTCAGGAGGCCGGAGCAGGAATATTGTAGTAGGTTTAAGGCCAGTCTGTCTCAAGAAATCAAACAAACAAACAAGAGACCGATTTCAAGGTAAAGAATCTGAGATGAAAAATGCAGGACATTTTTAGGGAACAGAGTGAGATCTATGTCTGTCTTGTGGCAAACGAACCCGAAATAAAAAGTGAAAAGAACTACAGCAGACCAAGAAAGGCTTTGTCTTTAGATAAAGGAGCACAGGAGGAATGAGTATTTTCATACAAAGAAACAGGGTGCCAAAAGGAATCAATGGAGTTGTGGTAACTGATAAGGGACCTTCAGGACAACATACACTGATCCCAGAGAGCTATGGGGGATAAGGACTCCCACGGGGCAAAGGATGAAGGCCATGACTCTAGCTGCATCCCACTGCTATACCATGACCCAGTTTCACCTGTATAGTAGGGTTAATAATCCTCATTGCTCCTTGCAATATCTAAGCACACTGGATATGGAGCTGAGAAGTAGCCCTTGGGTAAGTCAGGAAGTTGAGAAAACACACTTTCTGATCCTCTGACAGACAAGGAAGGTAAGCAATGAAGCAAGGTAGGAGGGTGACGGTGGTAGTGACCAAGGAATAGAAGGCTCAGAGAGGCAGAACACAGTGGAGAGAAAAACAGGAGAAAAGTTAAAATTAGGAAATAGTGTAACTTCCAGCTATCCCCAGAAAACAAAATAATGTAACCTCTCCAGTGGCAAATGGAAGTGAGTGACACAACCTGTTTTTCCCTCAAGGTGAGGTGGTGGAGGGGGGAAAGGGAGGCAGGCAGACAGAGAGACCAAAGAAAACAACAGCATTTATTTACTCAGACCCCTCAGATACCAGGTGCCTCCCACACTGTCCTGAGTTAGTACTCAGATAAATTACTGAGCTGGGACTACAGCTCAGCACCTGAACCTTTCCTTAGCAAGCACAAAGCCCCATGTGTGATTCTCAGAACAGTAAGAAAAACAATTTTTTTAACTGCATGAATAAAACAATGTTACCAAGTCCACAAGAAATGTAGGAGATTTAAGAAAGCTCATTTGAGGCAGGCAAGCACAATCTGTAGCAGAGCCAACCACACTGTGAAGAGAGGGAACACAAAACCTCACACTTTCTAGAATTGGAGATGCATTACCTCTAGGTTACTCCGCATGGCCTTCTCTTCTTCCAATTCTCTGCGTAGCTTTTCCAGTTCTTTCCTAAAGGCAAAGTTTACTGTTCATAACTGGAGCTGTAACTTACACACACACACACACACACACACACACAGAGACAGACAGACAGACAGACAGAGAGAACAATGACCGTGTTCATTTGAAAATTTTCAAATTCTTTAGTTTGAGTATTCAATGTAAGATTAAAAATGGTGCTTTCTACTCTTCCAGAGAATCTGAGTTGAGTTTCAGCACTTATATGAGGGGCCCTACGACCACTCCTAACTTTAGCTCCAACAGAATCTGATATCATCCTCTGGACTTTGTAGGAATCACAACCACGTGCAGAAACATACATTATAATAAAAGTAAATGTCTTTGGTGTTATTTTATACCTCCCCATATAAATAATACTAAAGACCATTTGAAAAAGTCATATAAAGTTACTACTGTAGAGGTTTCTAGGTGTGTGAAGGTGGGGTAGGGCAAGAGCTAAAATGGGAAGATGGGACTGGAAAAATAGCTAAGCGGTTAAAGGTACTTGCTGCATTTACAGAAGACCTGGGTTGGTTTCCAGCACCCACACGGGCATGGCAGAAACCAGAGGCCTCAAACCAGAACTCACTGCAATGAACATTTGCAAGTAAACATGTATGGACTAAAGGGTATACTTTGTACCTCACTGCATCACACTAAAGCTTCCATGATAAGATTTTGCTTTTCGTTTCTTTTTTTAAATTTTATTTTTTCTTGGGGGTGGTTTACAAGGGTAGAGGGCAGATGTAAAAGGATGGGGAGATGAGTGGGACTAAGATGCATGATGCGAAATCCACAAAGAATAAAAAGTTAAATTAGAAAAAAAAATCACTAAAAGAGTGACAATATATCTGAAATAAAGAAATTAAGCTAGGCAATGGTGATACACATCTTTAATCCCAGCACTTGGAAGGCAAAGGCAGGCAGATCTCTGAGTTTGAGAATACCCTGCATCCCGGTCTACAGAGCAAGTTCTAGGACAGCTAAGGCTACACAGAAAGAACTGTCTTGAAAACGAACAAAATAAATGAACAAATAAATTCAAAACAGCTAAGGACAAATACAGAAATAATACCTGGCTTTTAAAAGCAGTTCTCCATAATCGCCTATTATACATTTTATAGGCTGGACACTCCAGCACTCAAAACAAATACCAAAGTGACAACTGAACTTCAAGTTCCTCTCTGTTGCTTTCAACTAAATATTACAGTAAATTCCCCAAGCTAAAATATTCCAGCCAATAATCTATATTTTTAAAATCATGTTGTTACTTTTTCAATTCCTTCTAATCTACATTTTCTATACAGTATTTCTGTAAGTATTTTGGATCATGTCTACACAGTAATTCTGTATGTATTTATTTTGTGTTGTGTTTTTTTTTCCAGAAACTGTTTTGAAATATATACAAGCTGTTAAATTTTACTTTTATTTTTCTCAGTAACAATACAGCCTCACCAAGGAAGAAGTTCAGGAGCTACTGGCAATTGATGGCTGCTGAAAGAACAATCAGTTCTCTTCAAGATTTTGGCCCAATGGCTTGTCTATGCTCCAGTGGATGACCCTTGACCCTTGTGTACTAATTGGACCCAATGAGTTACTAAAAATGAGTAAATAAAAGGGCATGTGGTTGAGAAAAGAATGATGTAGTTGAGAAAAGGATGATGACTTAGAAAGGGGTAATAAGAGCAGAGGTAGACATCATCAAAGTAGTTACATGCACATACACACACACTCATGTATCAAAAATACATATAAAATAAAGGAGTGTTCAAGTCCCAGATCCCACATGGTGGCTCATAACCATCTATAATGACAGACGTTGCATGTTCACGGACTCTCATTCTCTCTTCCTCTCTGTGGTAGCCTGAAATTATTTAGGGCCCATAAACTCATAGGGAGTGGCACTATTAGGAGGTGTGGCCTTGTTGGAGGAGGCTGAATGATGTGTGCTTTTAAGCCAGACCTTGAAACTGGAGAGCACACCTTTAATCTGGGCCACATCATCTTCTGTTGGAAGCCTGTTAGATCTTCTGCCTACATGCCACCATACTCTCCTCTGAACTGTAAGCAAGCCCCCCGAGTTAAATGTTTTCTTTATAGAGTTGTAGTGTCTCCTCACAGCAACAGAAACCTAACTAGCACCTCCTCCCCCTCCCCACAGAAAGCAGAAGACGACACTGTGGAGTCAGTTCTTTCCTTCCATTATGTAGGTCTTGGACACCAAACTCCAGTCATTTGGAGCCATCTCACTGGCCCCAAATATATCCTAAAACAGTATTTTTTTCTTGGTTCCATATTTTTTTAACTTTATATACAAGGAGTAACACTGTATGTATATTTCTGATTTGTTCCCACCTTTCATTTTACAAACTGACTGATACTGATTCACGTAGCCACAATCATTCATCATTACTTACACACTGTACATTTCTTAATTAGTATACCAATAAGTATTGTTTATTCCTTCTCTTGTTGTGGCTCTATGATTTTAGATTTAATAAAACAACAACAAGAAAAATCCCTGCGGCCGGGCGGTGGTGGCGCACGCCTTTAATCCCAGCACTTGGGAGGCAGAGACAGGCGGATCTCTGTGAGTTCGAGACCAGCCTGGTCTACAAGAGCTAGTTCCAGGACAGGCTCCAAAACCACAGAGAAACCCTGTCTCAAAAAAAAAAAAAAAAAGAAAAAAAAAAAAGAAAAATCCCTGCCATGGACCTTTATCTTTCCAGAGAAATTTGAGATGCTTAAATGATCTTTGGAAAGATTTTTAAAATATCTAATTGTACATAATAAATCAAAACTATTGTACTCGTTCTACAGATAATTTAAGAGAGCATACAGGCAATTTATGTATGCCAAGTGCTACTTCATTAAAATCCTAAACTTGGGCTAGTTATGGGGGCGTATACCTGTAATTCCAGCACTTGGGACAATGAGACAAAAAGATTAAGAGCTAAAGTGATTATAAATTTGAGAGCACAAGGCCAGATGGAGCTACATGATACACTGTCTCAAATCAGTACACCTGGTACTCAATGTGTAAAACAACAAAATTTGCAAGTCAGGAGAATTTTATAACTGGAGGGAGGTATTCATTTACGGGGGAATGAGCATACAGCTTCTACCATGTGTAGTGCAGAATTTATGAAATCCTTTCCAAAACAGATCAATGTACTCAAGAAAAACCTGGCATATCAAATGACTAATTCTATAATCACAATATATTCAGTAAATAATATATTTCAGTAGTTATCTTAAATAAAATTTTTGCCCCCATCTGTTATTTTTTAATTTACTTTTGCTATTTGATGTAGAGTCCCTCTACACAGCCCTGGGCTAACCTGGAACTCACTGTGTCAATTAAGGTGGCCTTGAACTAAAAGATTTTTCCCTACATCTGCCTCCAGAGTGCTGGGATTGAAGGCACTCATCACTATACCAGGCTCTACTTTATTTTGCTAATACCACCTTTCATAAAGAATTCTATGTGTTGTGCAAATTAAAAGAGAAATGATAAAATCAGACTCAGGGTCTAAGCATAAATTGTATATCCTAGTCTAGGAAATCTTTTGGGGAAAAAAGGTAGACGATGAGATGGGATGAGCACGCTCATCCTCTTTTTAATTAGATTAGCTGACTTTCATCGGATTTATTTATGGGGTTTGCAAGACTATAACTAAATATCAATAGGTGAAAAGATGTGCAAACCAATAAAGAAACATGGTTTTGAGTGTGGGCTGTCACTGAAGAATAGGTAAATAGGCTTACTTCTATATGCTGATTTCTTCATTAAAACGGGGAGGAGTCTACAACAGGGCATCTTTTGAACTTTTAGAACATTAGGCATGTATACTATATACCATATCAAAAACTTTCAGGGCTGTGGTAGAAGAGGGCATTAGCACAACACTATGAGCTTGATCCATAACACTAACAGACAACAACGAATACTTTCAGAGTTAACAGAAGGGCTTTAGCGATCTCTTGTGAGTTGGCACCCATTCATTTTGTAACCACCTAATGTAAGCCTAGCAGAAATAGGGGTCAAAGTCCTCTAAGAGATAAGTATGAGATCTGGATCCTACCAAAAATGGCAATGCAGGTTTCTCAGGATTTTCAAGACTGACATCTGTGCCTGGCTAGCTCCTGGCTAAACACAAAGGTACATAAAGACCTTCTAGAACTGAACCACTGGAACAAGTTTTCCAATCAAGGTTTTTGCTGAGAATGCTGTAACAAAAATGTCTTTGGAAACATGTGCACTTGTTTAACTTAGGAGATTAGACCTTCCAATAACACCTAAAAGAAGTCTTTGAACATGTTAGGGGGGTGGCTTAGGAGAAAATAAGTGTTACTTACCCATGATCCTTTTTCAGTGCCTCTACAATACACAGTAATTCAAGAATCTGGGCTCTAAGGTCATCCAGGGAACTTTTTTTCCCATCATCTGTTTCTGCTTTAGCTTTGAGTTCTAATGGAGTTAGGAAAGCAGATGTATTTACTTTAGAAGCACTTGAAGGTGTAGAAAGAGATGGCTGAAAAACATAAAAATTTTCTCATTATGCTTCTGTTTATATTTAATATAATATTTAAATTGAGAAGATTATGTTTTGTTCTGGTTTTCATTTTTAATACAGGTCCACATGTAGTCCAGGCTGGCTTGTAGCTCCAGATCCTCATATATTAAACTTCTAATCTTCCTGCCCCACCTCCTAGGTATTGAGACTACAGTTTATACATTATTGGGGATTAAACCCAGGGCATGCTAGACAAGCACTCTGAGCTACATCCCCAGGTCACAATACTTTTACAAAAAGAATACAAACAATTAATGAAGTATATATTAAGCAGTCCTAATCTGAAAATCCCTAACCTTAAAAACTCTACACCAGACTTTGCTTCAAACTGCAGGCATGTTTAAATATAGGTAAGGAATTACATGAGACAAATAAATTTTATGTTTACTCGTGAATCCCAGCCCCAAAATACGTTTAAATATATATCTAAAATTTTCCAAATTTCTGACTTCAAGCATTTTAGAAAAAAGATTTTCAACTATGGTTCAGGGTAAATGGGACTCACTGCACTGGATGTGGGACTGCTTACAGCATGACTATGAATTCCAACCAGAACTTCAGATTAGGGCATCACTCAAACCTCACTAGACAAGCTTCTTATTGTAAATGGCAATTAAGGCAGAGACCCATATACAGACAATGTGCAGAGAGTAAGAGAAGTTGGAGTACTCAGTGCTACATGGGATGTCTATGTCACACCCCTCCCCTCATGGTCCAGGGACCTAAGCTGAAAAGGATGCAGAAAGATAATAGGAGGCAGGGGTGGTGGATGACTTCAAAGACAGGAAGAATTTTCAGGACCCAACAGGGCAGGTGCACATACAAACTCATATAGACTGGAGAGTATGCACAGGACCTGTACAAGCTCAGGCCAGACAAAATCCCAGCTCAGGGCAGATGGGGCATATAGTCCACCCTGGCAAAGATGCTGTATGCAATTAACAGCTGCTAGGATACACTCCAGGGCAAGTCCCATGCTCAGGTGTAGTTGGACAACAAAAACTAGATTCTTGTTTTCTTGTGGGTTGCAATGATTTTGTTATGACAGAAAAAATGTGAAGTTTGGTAGGAAGGGAGGTGGGTGTGTGCGTGTCTGGAAGAGTTGGAGGAAAAACAAGAATATGATCAAAATGTACTGTCTGAATTCCCAAAGAATAAAAAAAATTTTAAAAAGGTAAATTTTACAAAATTAAATTCCAAAAGCAGTTGGTATATTCATTGTGGGGAGCAGAGGGGTGTGTGAATAATCAATAAAAAAATGATCTGAAATCTAGTGATTTTATTTGTTTAAGGAAGGAGATAACCACTGGCTTATCTAATGGATTGTTTGCCTAGTGCGGCATCTACAAGTAAAACTGTATCACATTAAGGTGCTGTTTCCATCTTATTGTTATAAATATCCAAAGCCTCACTTAAAAGTAATTATGAAGAATTTAGTTCAGTCCACATGATTTCACTAAAATCGGTATTTTTAGAAAACTTTTAAGAGACTTTTTCTGCTGATAAGATAGAGAATCAGATTAAATATATTTAATTAATTCAAGAAGTGGCCAAATATTTTAGAATGAAAATAAGAACTAACTGATGGAGGAAGGTCATTGGCTAATAAACTGCTTTGGCCTATTTGATAGGCCAGCCTTTAGTGTGGTGGAGTAAACAGAACAGAATGCTGGGAGGAAGAGGAAGTGAGCTCAGATGCAGGGCAGCTCCTCCCAGAGCCAGAAGCGATGAAGCAAGCCGCCAGGTCAGACATGCTGAATCTTTCCTGGTAAGACTGATGCTACACAGATTATTAGAGATGGGTTGATCGGGATATGAGAACTAGCCAGTAAGGGCTAGAGCTAATGGGCCAAGCAGTGCTTAAAAGAATACCGTTTGTGTGTCGTTATTTTGGGGCATAAGCTAGCCAGGCAGCCATGACCAGCTGTGGAAGTGGCC
The DNA here is from genome assembly GCF_950005125.1 of Chionomys nivalis. Taxonomy (NCBI): domain Eukaryota; kingdom Metazoa; phylum Chordata; class Mammalia; order Rodentia; family Cricetidae; genus Chionomys; species Chionomys nivalis. The sequence continues at coordinate 15,456,776 of NC_080104.1, read as the reverse complement.
CGCAGCACCCCACTACAGAATGGCGCCCAGACATGGGGCACTGAATCTACTGAAAGCCTGAGAAAGCTTGGGAAAGAATAGAGTAAAGCATGTTTTCTTGGTAGCAGCAATTCTTGGGTCTGCTCTGCTTGCTAGAGGCATGCAAGCGCTCTCATCTAAGAGAGGCTTCCTGACTCAGCTTTAGCTGCAAAACCTGCAGCTCATTAAGAGGTCCTGCCATGAACACTTGAACGGTGTTGATGAAAAGCCGACTGCATGATTGTTTGTTTTCGGCCGTAGCAGGAAAAAAGGTTGTGCTGTTTTAAAATGCTGGCATTCTGGTCCGTCCTGCCAGGGCAAACTCTGACTCTGAGGCAGGAGGTCAGCTCTGTTGAGAGCATTTGAGTGTTGTAGCTTGTTTGCTGGCAAGGACCTTGAAACGCCACAGAGTTGTGGTGATAAACATGGCTACAGCCGGTACCTCCGCCATGAGGCTGGAAAGCTAAGGAATGGGCTGGATCTAGCTGGCAAAGCCACGGCTTTAAACCTACCATATTGCTCAGTAATTTAAAGGCTGGTGTGGTCAGAAAAAGAGAGAGATACAGTAAAGAGAGATTCAAAGACAAAGAAAACCTTTAAATGATTTACGGTGTACTTAAAAATATATGCAGACTAAATGTTAGTTCTTAAAAAAAATAAGGAAGAAAGAAAGTAGTTGGGTGTGGTAGTCCACACCTTTAATCCCAACACTTGGGAGGCAGAGGGAGATTGACCTCTGTGACTTCAAGGTGTGGTAGCACACGCTTTTAATCCCAATGCCTGGGAGGCAGAGGCAGAAGGATCTCTGAGAGTTCAAGGACAGTCTGGTCTACAGAGTTATTCCAAGACAAATATATACAGAGAATATAAAACAAAAGTAAAATAAACAAAACAGAGTTAAAATAAAGCTGCACAAAGATGGAAAATACACAGAGAATCTTGATACTGTATGCTATTATGCTCTCTTTGAATTGTTTGAATGCTGAGGAAGGAGCAACAGATGCTAAAAGATATTTGTTTATAAATGCTGCTGAACTAATCCAAGATATATATTTTCAAAATACCTTGACTTCAGAATTTGGATCTAAGGATATGATACTTTGGAAAAGAGTTTCTTCTTTTGTTTTCACAGAGAATGAGACTCTATGGATTGCTTCTTCGATCCCAATATGGTATGATAGACCACGTCCTCCTGAAGGGTTGCTGTGAACACCTTCAAAAAATTGCTTCGCTCAACTGCCAACTGAGATGAACCTAGCAGACAAGTTATCCCATAAAAGACCTGAATAACAGCGTCCCCAATCAGCAGGAAGCAGTTTGGAGAGAAAAAACTGCGCCCATGTTCCCATATAATGTTTATAAATGTTCTTTTACATTTAAAGGGGGAGATGATATAGATGTGAATAATTTGCATTGATATGAATCTTGGTTTACTGATATTAATTTAAGGTCAATTTTATTATATGTATATGTATTCCTGATATTGATTAAGGTTTTGTGATTGTGTAGTTCACTTAAAAATGTAATGTATATAGGTTGTTAATAGATAATCATAATAGTCAAGTTTGTAGTCATGTTAGATTTTCTAGTTGTGCATGCATATATTTCAGATAGGCATTCATCATATCTTTCAAAGGCTAGAGAATATGGCATTTTAAATGTTTTAATAACTTAGGGTTTTTCATGACAATGAGACACTCTGCTCCTGGCAGCACCAATCTACTTCAAGAAGAAGATGGGCATCGAAGAGGCACCTTATGGAGTTTGATAGCCATTTGGGCAAGAAACTGCTCTTGCCTGTACTGTTGCATAAACTGGACACAGAGAACCCACAGAGAGAGGACTACTGAACTTGCCTAAAGGTGAGATGACCTTTTGGGGTTCCTGATTCATGAAGGAGTCTGACAGACATTCTGCAGGACGCAGCAGATAGTGACTGAACTGACTTTGAAATTTCCTGCTTCATGGAAATGTCTCTGGATACTATGGGCCTGTAGGCCGAAGATAGATGCCCCAATGGTACAGAGAAACTTTGGGTGACTGTCAAGGCAGCGAGATGTCTCTGTCATTTCTAGAGTTTGAAAGTTGCTTATTTCTTGTTTGCTTGGGTAATATTGTATCTTTCTCGAGTCTTTGATGGAGTTGAAGAATAGTTAGTTGTAGTTATAGTTTTCCTTTGTTATGATAAAGATAAAATAGATGTAAATATTGTAACTGTAATTCTTACTTGATAACTGTTTTGTTATATGTAATTTTGCTATGTTAAAGTGAAAGCCTTTCCTTTTTGTTTAAACAGAAAAAGGGGAAATGATGAAGGAAGGTCATTGGCTAATAAAGAAACTGCTTTGGCCTATTTGATAGGCCAGCCTTTAGGTGGGTGGAGTAAACAGAACAGAATGCTGGGAGGAAGAGGAAGTGAGCTCAGATGCAGGGCAGCTCCTCTCAGAGCCAGAAGCGATGAAGCAAGCCGCCAGGTCAGACATGCTGAATCTTTCCTGGTAAGACTGATGCTACACAGATTATTAGAGATGGGTTGATCGGGATATGAGAACTAGCCAGTAAGGGCTAGAGCTGATGGGCCAAGCAGTGCTTAAAAGAATACCGTTTGTGTGTCGTTATTTTGGGGCATAAGCTAGCCAGGCAGCCATGAACCAGGCTGTGGGAAGTGGCCCGCAGCTCCCCACTACAACTAACCTTACTTATATATGTAATTTATAACAAAACTATCTTCAATAAAAATAATTAATTTTAGAAAAGAAACATCACCATGAAATAAGATGGATCCTTCTGCCACTCATCCCAGCACATGCAGAATGCTTAAGAGAATGCCAAGAACCAAACTAAAGAATGAATAAACAAATCATGATTTCCAACCTGCTAACCCTCAAACGTAATTAGACTGAAATTTTCTGGGAGTTGAGCACAATCCTACATGCCTATGGAGGTGGAGGCAGGAGGATCAACAGAAGTTTGAGGGAGCCTGGTAAACATATGAAGAGACAGACCCAGTCAGGGCCACATAGAAACCCTATCTCAAAACAAAAAAAAAGGCCCCACCCTCAAATTATTTTAGGTAAACTAATTCCAGAGTGTATATTCAGTAAGAAAAATGAAACAATGTACAGACCTACGTCTTGGAAATACAAAACACAGAGTACATTCTTTAAGTGCTTCTATTATGAAAAGAGCTGATGTGACTGAAGCTTAATAATTGAGAATTACTTTATTTTTTGGCAGAAGACAGAAAATAATGTTTCTAAAAGGACGCCTTAAATTTCCTGATTGATGACTATAACACATCTTAAAAATTAAGAACCCTAGGCCACAGTGAGTCTACCTTTGAAGAGAAGCTTGTATCCCTTTTAAGCTCCAACGGCTTTAGGTTGCCACTATCTTCTTCTTTTGGTAACTTCAATGTTTTTTCTGGGCTTTGAGTTGGCTACAGGTTTAACATAAAAAGAAAAAATCAAGACACAAATTTTATAAAAGGGAAATTTTAAGAAGCACGTGCACAATATAGCCAACACCCCCACCACTTAGCTACTGCTGTTCCCACTGTTCACTGCTGGACAAGATGTCACATAACTTCAGACTGAGTAATATTTTTCATATCTGAAGGGCAAACCAGCTTTCCTCACAGAAACAGAGCTTTTCCCACCGAGGTAATTTTAAAGTTACACTGTGCTGATGAACTAGTACTGGAACGCTGAAGTAGATCTGCCTTCCAAACAACAAACAGAAAGCAGTTGTAAAGAGAAGGCATCCCAAGAGGTGGGCGAGTACCCCATTCCCCGGAGTCTGGATCTGCTGCTCACTTTTCCTCACTGCCCTTCCTGTGCTGACTGAACAAAGTCCCTGCTCCCCACTGGCCCTGTGCTCTGACTGTGGTCTTAAGACAACTCTATTTTCTGACTCTGAAATCTTCCATGCAAGACTCTATTATTAAACTGATCATATCTCTTTTCCTCTATTTTCTTAAAGAATCACAAAGCTGTCTTTCATCTTTTAAAATTGGATGTGGCTATAAATCCACTCGTTCTCATCTTAAAGGGGACTCAGCACTTTCTTCTGTCTACATTTTCCTAAAGTAAGGGAAACTCACAGAATGTCCACCATTGAAGCGGCCAGGCAACCTTCTTCCAGGCATCTTGGGTCTATTTGCAGTGAGATGTAACAAGTTCTCTGAGGAAGCTATATCATCAAAATTTACAGTATCTAAAATAAAAATAAGTATTACCAACTAAGAGAGTTACTCCTTCTAAAAAGCAAAGAATAATATTTCTGGTTTTTTACACTGAAAAAGAGGCACCACTAAGTCAAAAAACTCACAAATTGAACAGTGCTTTATATATGCATTTGGAAAACAACACCCATGCTCTTAAAAAAAAAAAAAAAAAAGTCAAGATCCTTTAAACCATGTTAAGACCTGTTTCCAGCTCAACAACGTTCCTACAGGAAGAATTCTGTACCACGAACTGCAGTAGAATAAAAGCTATGATTTGAAATTCTCACATTTTTAAAAACCTATTTAAATTCTCAATTAATTACACCTTAGAGAAATTTTACATGTCCAATATTTTAAACTTTACACTATGGACTAATAAAAAATTTGAAGGACTATACTGTATCTGACACCCTACTGCTTTCTATTATTCTCAGTATAAAGTGAACTTATGATTTAATTACATGAATATATACGGATGTTACAGTCAGGACTCAACCTATGAAATAAGAATCATAAGCTAGTTTTACATTTAAGGCAAGTAAGATAACAAGCGCAAGTGCTTCATAGATCACTAACATGTTTCTCTGCCATCAAAGGCTAGCTGCCCTTTGACCAAGTAATTTGTGTTGAAGGGCGTATAAGATATATATGGTAATTCATACCCTTTAAACAATGGTTTGTAAAGCAGCTAGAAAATCTTAAACAAGTTGTGATTCCTCTGAAGCTCAGATGTCTATACACAGCACTGAATCTTTTATAAATTCCTGATACTGCCCTGATTGGTCTAACTTCCTGTAGCTCAGATAAGAAACTAGGAATACTACCCACAGTCAAAATATCCCAATCTTCCAGAAGATTCCTTTTCCTTATTACAATTTGTCTGAGAGTTGTAAAACTTATCAGACACTTACATGTCCAAATAAAATGATTTGCTGTTTCTTTATAAAAGACCTAAACGTACTCATTATGGTCAACCTCTTAAGTTTAATTCATCAAACTTTATATTCAAAGTAATCTACAGAATATTCATTTAAGAGATGGAAAACACAAGGTAAAAAGTCACCACTTTGGAAATGTTCACAGTATAACTACTTTACTATTAAGTTTTTAATAGATTACTTTGTGTGTTCTACCTGGGACAAATACATCAAAACAGATGCTATGGTCTTTTGATAATTTTAATTATAAAATATAGCAAACCATAGAAAGAGATAAACAACATTAGTGGAAATGAATTACATAAACTAGAAGGTCTGGTTTAAATGTTGCATATATCTCATTCTGTTTATAAATATATTAAGAAAAATAATTGGAATAAAAATATGTTAAACTGATAAATGTGCATTGGTGACCTATGGGAAAACTCTGAAAAGTAAAACCCTAATATTTTGACCAAAGAAATAATTTTCAAATGCATATTTAAGCAACTTGCAGGGAAAAAAGAGAAACAAAATAGAAAAATATGGAAGAAATTAAAATAAAATGAAACAGAAAGGGTAGATTGTTTTAAAATGTAAGTTTATAAAGAACAGTATACTATATAAAATGCCTTCGTATGTCCAATTTAGAGCTAAAACACCAAGACAACTTTACCATTCTAAAACTCTCTCAGGTTCTCCATTTATGATATCAAATAAAAGACAATAGTGCACATTTTGGATTTATGACATACCTGAGCCTTTGTAAGTGATGCAAGATTAATTAACAATAGATTGACACTGTGACAATGGCATAAAGGCATCAACTCTAACAAGCATATCTGTTACTCGGACAGAAACTTACACTTCTGTATGTTCTAAGGAAGACAAGGACAGGCTTTTAAGAGCCAAGTGATACAACAATTGTAGGAGAAAATCTGATTTGTGTGGTTGTCAATTTTTTGGAGATATATTACCAAAGAGTATTTTAAATTATAAGCAAGAAAGGTTTTTAAAAATGAACTTCAATTTATTTTAAAATGGAAAACCAAAAGGGTTAGAATAGACAAACAAACACGTACACTTTTAGCAGAGTTACAATGAAAAAGATTGTGTGCACCACCTACTTCTATTGAATATACTACTTTGATTTCTTTTATAAATTGTTATCTTACCAAAATGGAGAAGGGTAGGATAATTTCCTGACACGTAAGAAGGGAGGAAACATGGCAAACAGGCTAGGAAACAAAATCTGGAAAGAAAAGTCAAGGATAGGAATGTCTAGAAAAAAGACTAAACCAAAAAAATTATTTTACAAAGCAGGAAAAAAAGGAACAGTTGTAGATGAATAGAAGCACATCAATGTCTAGCGACCAAGGTTATCTGAACTTATACAAAATGTGTACTTATTTTAGATTTATTCCTTTAATTTCAATATACATTAAGATTTCTAAGCCACATTATATTACAATACCAACACAGTTTCTAAAAGGACAGCTCATTACTGTAAAAGGCCAAGGGTGCAAACCAAAGTTCTAACATCTCCTAAGATAGTTGTAACTAAACTAACACCATCTTCCAGTCAAGGTCTAGTGTTTGCTGCATCACAGTAATTAAGGTGATTTTAATTTTATGACATTTTAAAATTTAAAAAAAGTCCCAAACAGCAAACAGTATCTTTAAATTCTTCACTATAAATGTAATTCAATGCAATCTGTGACAACTCTCATTTTAGAGAGACAGAGAGAGACAGAGACACTAAGGAAGGTCTTAATGCTAGCTTTTGCTTCTTAAACATTAGTATTTTAGAAATATGACTGTTAACTGATAAATAATTGGTAATAAAATGAGATTTTCCTTAAAACTAATTTTTGATGAAGCATTTGAAAAAAGAACAAAATTAAAGCACAGTTACTAACAGCTCTAACATCTGTAGTGCTCATTCATATATATATGAATGATATGACCATACTGGTAAGAGAACTGAAATTATTTCATACCATGAAAATAAAACTAAAAAACAAATATTCTAGGAATGACTTTCTCTTATTTTTAAAGAGCATATATATATATATATATATATATACATATACACACATCAATGTTTATATTATGAAAATATTTAAATTATGAAAATGAGGTAAAAAAATCATGTTCTTCATAGATCAAAGCAGAAAAAGAATAAGATGGATTTAAAAACATGGAGGGGCTAAAGAAACAAAACATTCACAGTATCCTCCACATTCGTTGTCCAGGAAGACAGAGGATAAAGAGGCTCATTTGATCACAAGTTAAGCAAGAAAAATGATCCAGGGGATAAACCTGCTTATTAAAGAAAAAACACAGTTTTAATGCCAAAGTCGGCATGGTTTCAACTACAGTAGTTCATGTCAAATTATTTAAATGATAACGGACCTCTCAGTAAGGTTTTGTGTATGTTTAATATTCTCTTTTTTGAAAAGAGAGATATTTTATATGACTGTGGCTGTGTTGGTTATGTGCACATGAATACAGTGCTGAGGGAGGCCAGAAGAGGATTTCCTATCCCCAGGGTCTAGAATTTCAGGGAGTTGTGAGCTGTCTGATGTAGATGCTGGGAACTGAACTCAGGTCTTCCGCAAGAGCAATTCTCTCTCTTAACTACTGAACCATCATCTCTTCATCCCCTAACTTTACATTTCCTGAGACTTAAAAACCAGGCTCTAGCCGGGCGGTGGTGGCGCACGCCTTTAATCCCAGCACTTGGAAGGCAGAGGCAGGCGGATCTCTGGGAGTTCGAGGCCTGCCTGGTCTATAAGGGCTTTCTGGGACGGGCACCAAAGTTACAGAGAAACCCTGTTTCGAAAAACCAAAAGAAAAAAAAAAAAACAGGCTCTAGCCTAATGCCAAGCCCCAAGTTGTACTCAACCCAAAACTCACAAGAGAGGTAGAACATTTATATATTATAAGAACAGATTTAACAATCCCCAAATTGAAAACGCTCAAAAAAACAAAAATCAAGCCTTTGAGTGGCAAACTTGATTCTATCAGTAGAAAATTTCACAGTTGGCCTCAAGGTACAGGCAGAAATCAGTCAAAACAAATGTACACTAAAAAAATTATCAAATTACCTTAAGAAAATACATTTAAAATTATACACAGAGTATATGAAACTAATTTTGTTTGAAATAATGTTTATAAGAAGCCATTTGCTGCCAGCCATGACACCTTTATCCTAGCAAAGAACATGTGTCTAGCATACTTCTAAGGATGTAACAACTGCTCCTTAAAGAATTTGTACTTAATTGCCAAAATTTGTAACTACTGAAGATAGAGCATAAGTGTGGAACACCAAAGTTTGCCAAATTAAGTAAAAAGAGTCAAAGACAGTTGCTAATTTCCTGACTTGTGACCATTTTAGCATCTCTATACTCTTTACTTACTAAAGAAAGAAAATAGAAAACCAAAAATTTAACTTTTTACACTCTATTCCACAAGATCTATTATATGAAGAGTAAACAACCACCACTGATATAAGACAAACATGTAGATTTTACTTTCCAACCAGGAGTTTAAAATTCTTACATGAACTGTTTATCTGTAAACATTAAAATAAAAAAAAAAAAAACTCTTAATAGATGTACATAGAGAAAAAAGACAGTGAAAACTTGAAGGCTTGGAGAGATGGCTCAGCATTAAGAGCTATACTGTCTTTAACACATGTCTTTAACCCCAGCACTCTAGACCAAAGGCAGGTGGACCTCTGTGAGGTCGAGGCCAGCCTGGTCTACATAGCAAGTTACAAGACAGTCAGGGCTACATAGAAAGACCCTGTCTCAATCAACAAAGTAAGAGTGTGCGCTGCTCTTGGAGAAGACCACAGTTTCATTCCCAGTACCCAGAGGAGGCAGCTCACACACTACCCCACAACTTCAGCTCCACGGGGCTCTGATTTGTCTCACTTCCATGGGAACCTGAACTCACATACACATGCACACACAAACACACATATGTATGAAATTTAAAAAAAAAAAAAACAAGTCTTTTTTTAAAAGCTGAAGCTTATTTTATCTAAAGTGTTTTGAAACTTCTACCTTAAAATCAAATACAACACATAGTCAAGAGTCACACAAAGAAACATGAAAAGAAAATTCCACTCCTAAAAACAGACATCAAATTTAAGACTTTTGTGATAAAGATCACAAAAATTGGGGCAATCTGAAAGATAATACAAATGGATGCTTTTATTTAAAACATTAAATTTGTATAAGTAGCTGGATTTTCTTCAACTCTTACTTTTGAAAACATATTTCTGGTTATATTTTGAGTAAATATAAAACAAGAGCTGTGACAATTCTATCATTTTACTAACATCTATAGAAATAACGGATATTTTAAATCATTTTGCCATTTATTTACTAGTAAATAAGGTCAATTTTTAGCAAGTAAGGCACAGTATGTTTTAGCGAACTTTTCTAAGCTATAATTAGCATCACAATTCCCAAATATTTGGTAATGAATGTAGCATCATCCACAGAAGGATGCAAATAGGACAAAGGGATTTACAAAATATTTAAAGCAGACAAGCCTCTGCATTGATGAACTGAAAAGACAGAAGAAAATTTTAAATTCAATAGTATATTTTATAAAATTATGGCAAAAGGTCTAAGTGTAATTACCACTGAAGTTTAAATGTAAATATAAAATGTCAGCACTGAAGTCAAAGACTATTATGACACTAAACATTTATCCACATACAAGGACTTCAGCACTCTCTCGCTCATGATGTATACATTGATGTATCTGTACCTGTTTACAAATAAAATGGGGAAGCAGCATCTATTTCCTAGGGCTACAATAAAAATAAGAAAAAAAAATACATAAAACGTCCTCTGAAAAATGTAACTAAAAAGGAATGCAAAATACTATACAAAATAACATCCATTACCATAAGGTAATGACTATCAAACACTCTTAGCAGGTAGAACTTCACCAGGATGTCTGTGCTTCTAGCTTTCCACCTTCCACTATACATGGACAACACAAGACAGCAAAAAAGTCCTAAATCTTAAGAAACACTATTTAGCAAAAGTGAAGCTAGTTGAATAAAAATATTTTCCTGCAGGTAACAAAAGTTTCTCCAAATGAAGATAAAAATTTAAGTTTTACAAAATATAAATTTTTGCTAGCACTGAAAGTCTGTCATCCTATTATCACATTTTTTAAAAGCATGCATGGAGGTGCAGATGGTGGCCACAAGAGGGCCTCAGGCCACCTGGGGTTACAGACAGTTGTCATGCAGATTCAAGGAAACAAGCCTTTCCTTTGGAGGAGCAGCCAGTACTCATAACCATCATAATCATCTCTCTGGCCCCTTGTTTTCAAATATTTAACACCAAAATGTACTCAGCTCTGACTAATTTAAGAGATATTGTCATTTCATTATGAAGACATAATGAGATACCAAGCGTGTCAATCTTGTTCATTTTTTGATCATCAGTAAGAAATCCCGGCTCAGACAGAATTATATTCTACCACCTTATTTTTCTACTCTAAGCTACAAAATTTTAAGTCTATTTCAACTAGTTGATATTATTTCATACACAAATTTCGAGTTTTTAAAATCCATTTTGACTCTTTTATTAAAAGCAGTATCTTGTCCATTTCAACTTACCTGTTTCTTTGGAATTTCTGACTATGAAAGCATCAAAGTCTACTGATTTTGGCCTGACTGGCAATTGTTCAGGGTCTAGCTTTGGTTTTGATACTGGCTCAGCTTCAATCTTTGAAGAAACTGTAGTAGAAACGTCTCCATTAATTCTTAAATGAGAAAACAAACATGCAAAAATTACTTGAAGGTAAAATAGTGACTTAATGACATTAAAGATTTTTGTGTGACATAATACTAATTTCCATCTGTTCTGTAAAACTATGTATGAACATAGACTTCTAATCCTAAAACTAATCACAACAAAATCAGAAATGCAAAAACAGTTTAAGTGAATTCATTTATCCTGATGTAAGATTAACATTTAAAGAACTAATAGTCTACAAAGAAATAAATATATGGAAAATAGATACCTAAACTTAAAAAGGCAACAGAGGCCTTCAGGTCAAAGTGAGTAATGAGCACCTAATTTTAAATCAGGTTAAAGCTTACTTGGCTGCTGGTGGTGGAGGAGGAACTGGTTTGTCTGGTCGCTTTGGGTACACTGTTCCAGGAGACTTCAATAAATTATTGGCTTTGGTAGGTGGAGTGGGCTTTTTGGGTGGGACTTGAGGAGCAGCTGGTTTAGAGGGTTTCTGTTCCAGCAGTGCTTTTTCATCTGATGATTAAAAAATATTTAAATAGTCAAAACTATTTAGGTGTTTTTTTTCCAGCAAAGATCAATATTAACCTTCACATTGCGTATGTGTATAAGCACACAGTTTGAAAGTTGCACTTTAACATGTTTAAGAATCTTTTTTAAAAAATTTCCCAGTGGAGCCAAAACTCATTAAAAACCTAATTACAAATAATACATGCTTTTTGTTATACTTCTAGCAACCTTGGTTTGCTATTAGGGGTGGTAACACTATTTTAGTGAAATAAATATTTCTTATTTGATAGAAAAATGCTTAAATAACAGTATTATAATGGTTGTATACCGCATTCATTAAAAACAACCTCACCAAAAGAAAGACAGCAAACACATCCTACAGAAAGCATATCCACTTCCTTATTTTCAAGTACGAAGCACAAATACTTAGCAGAACATCTGTGATTACACAGCACAGATCCACATAGTAGTACGACAGACACAATTAAAAAACAATAAACTTAGGACCAGCACTGAATGACTATTTGTCTTCAAAAATAATGCAAATAAAAGCTCACAAGTGATTTTATGAAATTTCCTCTTAGTCAGAAGTTGGTAAATAATAAACTTGAATCAGTATCACAAGACACAGCACACCTTCTTTAAACAAATTTCACCTTAAAATAACAAAAACTATAAAATGTAGGGTCTGGAGAAAAGGTTCAGCAGTTAAGGGCACTGGCTGCTCTTGTAGAGGACCAGATACAGTTCCTAGCACTTACACAATAACTCGCTGTCTGTGACTCCAGTTCCAGGGATCTAATGCCCTCTTCTGGCCTCCTTGGTACCAGCCATGCACACAGTACACATACATACATGTAGGCAAACACTTATTAAATCAAAACAAATAAGTATTACTACCTCTACTCTACCATGTACAAATAGAGCTTGTTTAAAAAAAAAGTAATCTGTCAAATTACTGATCATTATTCAGAAGTCTGTTGTTTTGTTTTTGCCGAAGACAAGGTGTCTCTATGTAGTTCTGGCTGTTCTGGAAATCACAATGTAAACTAAGATGGGCTTGAGCTCAGACTGCCTTCTGCCTCTGCCTCCCAAGTGCTGGAATTGTCAGCATGTGCCACCATGCCTGGCTAAAAGTCTATTTTTATATGGCCTCAAAATATAGCAATGTATCCCATCCCTATACCACCAGGAGAAAAATACAAAGCTTCCTATTTCTATTTCATAATCAAGTAGAGCCCTTTATAGAGCAACAGCTAGCTAAATTTGAATCTCTAGAAAATACTGAAAAATATTTTAAGGAAATTGCATATAGGTTTGCTTAGCCCTCCCTCTAGTCCACTGCCATTCTTGGGCATCTTTCTCCTTAAGAAACTGTCCTATCCTATTTCTAACCATGTGTTCCCGATGCAACCCTTTGCCCTGAGACACAGGAACCTGGAACTGGTTGCCCTATGAACTCAGATCTGCAGCTCTGACTGAGCATGTTTGCCCTGAAACTATGGCCTTCCTCACTGCTCCTCTGACCTCCACATCTAACTTAACTGGCATGACTTATTCTCCACCTCCCCTCTTCCTGGTAGCTGTCAAGATTCACATCATACAGGCAAAGCCTCACAGTAATTCCAAAGCAAATCTCCAAGTGCTCCTTTTGTGCAGAACCCCATAATACTCTGGCACTCTGCACAACTGACTTAGTATCCCACCCTAAAGGTCTACTCTGTGCCTTCAACTCTGCAAGAGCATCAGGTTCTGTCTGACTTTTTTCCTACAGCATAATACATGCCTTTAGGGCAGGCTAAGAAGCTAAACAAAACTCAAAACATCACAAACCTAAATGTGAAGAAAAAATTATAAAATTTCCTACAATATAACAGAGAAAAGATCAAAAATGGTCTTGAATATATATGATAACTTGAACCAACGGTGATAAGGAGAGAACCAACTCTCAAAAGTTGTCTTCAAATCACATGCACAACTCTGGCACTGACATACAAATCATATATACATACATAATAATTTCCTTAAAAAATTTAAAATTTCAGTAAAATAAAATAAAATTTCTGTTCTATAAGAGAAATAAGACACACAATGGAAAAAGAAGTGTTTGTAAAAAACACATGTAATAAAGGGTAGCTACTCAATAAACAAAGAACTCTTAAACTCATAAAAAATGAACTAAAAATCTAACATACGTGTCACCAAAGTTGTCAAGCACATGAAAAGATGTTCAATATCAGATGTCATTAAGAAAGTGGAACCATATGACACCATTACACAGCTATCAGAATACAAACACAAAGCAGAGAAAACATTACATACTGCTGAGGACACAAAACAAAGTTTCACTACCAGTAGGAATACAACATGAGACTATTTGGGAATAGATTGGCAGTTCCTTAGAAAACTAAAAATACCCTTACCAAAGGATCCAGTGACTTCATCATTGATATTTATTTAAATGAACTAAAATGTATGATCAAATTAAATCTGCATACATGTTTATAGCATCTTTCCTTATAAGCGCAAAAACTTAGAACCATTCAAAATATTCCTCAGTATACATAGGCAATACACATGGACAATGAAGCAGTAGTAAAAGCAAATGAACTACCAACTCATGAAAAACCATGGGTAGATTTTTTTTACATACATAGTAAATTAAAGAAACAATAAAAATGATTACATACTACAAATAATGGGAGATGCAAAGGTATAGAAAGAGATAAGGGAAAAGTGACTACCAAAGGTTAGGATGAGGGTAATCTAAGATAAGAGTAGAGAACTTTCAGAATAGTGAAACTTGAAGTATAAGCCAGACAAGGAGCTATAGTGAAACTATTCTGAAGACAGAATGGTGGGTACACGTCACAACGCACTTGTCCATCCAACAGAATGTACAACACACAGTAAATTCAACTGTAAGGAATTCAGGACAGCGAGGGGTGCACCCACACACTGAGACAATGGGGATGTTCTATCAGGAACTCACCAAGGCCAGCTGGCCTGGGTCTGAAAAAGCATGGGATAAAACCGGACTCGCTGAACATAATAGACAATGAGAACTACTGAGAACTCAAGAACAATGGCAATGGGTTTTTGATCCTACTGCACGTTCTGGCTTTGTGGGAGCCTAGGCAGTTTGGATGCTCACCTTACTAGACCTGGATGGAGGTGGGTGGTCCTTGGACTTCCCACAGGGCAGGGAACCCTGATTGCTCTTAGGGCTGACGAGGGAGGGGGACTTGATCGGGGGAGGGGGAGGGAAATGGGAGGCGGTGGCGGCGAAGAGGCAGAAATCTTAAATAAATAAATAAATGAATGAATAAATGAATGAATGAATGAATAAATAAATAAGGAAAAAAGAATTCTTAAAGATGATGGCATGTCAATTATAATTGTAACCACCAGTCATAACCAATACACTACACCAATGCAGAATGTTTATAGTGGAGGAGAATGAGCCAGAGAACTCATAGGGGTTACATATGGCCCAGTACATGTGTGGAGGTCACAGTCAACCTTGATGCGGGGTCCCATGAATCAAACTCAGATCATCAGGTTTGTGTAGCAATGTACTTTTGCCTACTGAGTCAATCTTGCTAGCCCTTGGTTCAACTTTCTGTGACTCAAAAATTAGGAAGGAAGAAAGGAGGGAGGGAGGGAGGGAGGGAGGGAGGGAGGGAGGGAGGGAGGGAGGGAGGGAGGGAGGGAGGGAGCAAAAGAGAGATGATTCTGAATATGCTATGAAGTACAAGCCAGACAAGGAGCTAAAGTGGGAAAAATCAGTTAAGACACATAATTCAAGTAAGAAACAATGACAGGTTAAACTCTAACACTAGCCAAAGAAATAAAGGCATCCTGAAGCAATATTCCAGTTTGTGCCCAATCTAATAGAGACAAACATCATAGATCTTTTTGTACAGGAAAAATCTTATTTTCCTAAATTTAATAACAATATAAAATGTTTTTTGACAAAATACATGGTATCTAGGAAAAACTTCCCAAGTTCATGTACAAGATTAAAAAAATACCTAGTAATCTCCATAGTTAAATTCTTAAAATTTTTTTAATTTTCATCAAGTAGCCAGTTTTTTTAAGATTTATTTATTTATTTATTTGTTTGTTTGTTTGTTTGTTTGTTTATTATGTGTGCAGCATTCCTTCCATGTGTTCCCACATGCCAGAAGGGGGCACCAAGTCTCATTATAGATGGCTGTGAGCCACCATGCGGTTGCTGGGAATTGAACTCAGGACGACCTCTGGAAGAGCAGTCAGTGCTCTTAACCATTGAGCCATCTCTCCAGCCCAAGTAACTAGTTTTTTTATACATAATATGAAACAGATACTACATCTTACTGAGGAATTCATTTACTTTTGTTTTGTTTTGGTTTTGGTTTTTCGAGACAGTTTCTCTGTAGTTTTGGAACCTGTCCTGGAACTAGCTCTTGTAGACCAAGCTGGCCTTGAACTCATAGAGATCTGCTTGCAGTCTGTCTCTGCCTCCTGAGTGCTGGGATTAAAGGCACGCACCACCACTGCCCAGCCTTCATTTACTTTTTTAATGAATGTAAATTATCAGTATGATGAAAGATTTAATTTTATATCAGTTTTATATAATATTCATTCCTAGAAAGCTCTTAGCACTGCAAAGTAAGTATCAACAAGTACATAAAGACCGTGTAAATGATCTATCGTGGTCATATTTCTTTAAGACACAATCAAAGAAAGGATTTTCTGGGTAAAGGAGGAATCGGCCTTACCTTTTTCTTCAGATTTTAGAGGAAAAGCTTTCTTCTCTGCAGCTAACAGGTCAGGCTTTGGAGCTAGTGGTAGGGAAGAAAGTGAGTAACAACTTTTAAAAAATAATATACGAGAAAAGAACAAAAAGATGGTCATTTCTGGTACCCAATTAAACATCAGAATTCAAATTAATTTCTTCATCTGTACTTGGATTAACATGAAAAACCATTAACATTCCTTGATTTGGCATTTTTATGTTATGAATGCATCTATACTCATAAGATAACACTTTATTTGAGTTGCAAAGCCATATAATAGGGATGGCATGATCGTAAAACACCTGAAATTGCAGCACTCAGGAGGTAAAGGCAGATCCTAAGTTTGTGACTAACATGAGCTATCTAGTTAGCTCAGGTTTCCCCTTCAGCTACACTGTGAGATCCTGGTCTCAAGAAACCAAAAGCAAAAACCCAAAGCAAAAGAAATGCACAATACCTCCAAAGTATATTTAGGAATACTTTGTGTAAAGAAGCATTTGTTCAAAAACTATGGATAAAAAAAGTAGAGTATGGAGACAGGTGTCATGGCACATACCTCTAAACCCAGCATTGGAGAGGCTATGGCAGGCAGGTCTCTGAGTAAAGCCAGCCTGGTCTACATAATGAACTCTACACTAGCCAGATCTACATATTGAGACCCTGCCTCAAAACAAATAAATTAATCAATCAATTAATTAGCAAGAAAGACAAAGTAGAGCAGAGGAGGGACTGACGGCTCAGCAGTTAAGTGCACTAGCTGTTCCTCCAGAAGACCCAGGTTCAGTACTCCCACATATGTGGCAAGCTCTTTCAACTATCTTTAACTCCAAACGTAGGGTGGATCTGGTGCCCCCTCTGGCATCCATAAGCACTGTATGCACATGGTACCCAGACATGCATGCCAGAAAAAAAATTATATATATATATATATATATATATATACATAAAATTTAAAATAAGTAGAATATATAATTCAGCCAAGTCATTTTAAAATAGGTTTAAACTTGATAATTTGTATTAATTCAATATTCCTATTACTGAAGTATTCAAATTATCCCGAAGATCCTTATTTTATTTTTGGAGACAAGTTCTAACTATACAGCCCAGGCTGGCCTTGAACTTAGAATCCTAAAGGGGCTGGGTTTACAGATATGTACCACCATGCCTAAGTAGGATCCTTATTTTATATAATTTGTACTTTTAAAAATAATGAATAATGCATGTGAACATTTAATTTTGCATAGATCTAAAATGCCTTAATACTAACTTTAATTGGTTTTGCTAATAATAAAATTCAATGGTTTACATTAAACCTTATTATTTTGTAATTTAAAAATATGAAAAGTAATCAACTAAACAATGCATTTTTTTTTTTACAAACCTGGACCCTTTACAGGAGGAGGTGGTTTCTTTGGTTTCTGAAGGAAAAAAAGTTAAAACTGATTAGTTATTTAGAGTAAAAATAAATTAATATAAATTATATTGTTTCTCATCTCATGCTTGCCAAGAATATAAAATATTAAGAACCTAACAACTAGGAAAAGCCACTGAAAAAAATATTATTACAACAAACAGATTCCTGGATCAAAAGCTAGTCAAATACTTTTTTAAAAAAGAATTAGTTGCCGGGCGGTGGTGGTGCACGCCTTTAATCCCAGCACTCGGGAGGCAGAGGCAGGTGGATCTCTGTGAGTTTGAGACCAGCCTAGTCTACAGAGCTAGTTCCAGAACAGGCTCCAAAGCCACAGAGAAACCCTGTCTCGAAAAACCAAAAAAAAAAAAAAAAAAGAATTAGTTAATCAGGTAAAAACAAAAAATCTTGGTGAGCAAAATTTTTTCATCTTCATCTAATTCGTCTTAGATTTCCAAACAAAAATTTGCCCCTTCTTCCCAGCTCAGGGACAGAAGGTAAAAGGCCTTGTGCCCACTGGTGCACTAGTGGCAGGACTGTATGGAGGTAACCAAGCACCTTCTGCTTAGATTTCTGTCTGCTCTACCAGAGGGACTCAGGCCTGATAATACAAACCTGGTCAAAAACACATGGAGTGGGAGGTCATAGGCTCCAGAAGGGAAACTACTACTAACATTTTCTATACAGACATGATATAAAACTGTCCTGTAAATATTTCTATTTATACTCATAGAGTGTTCTCTGCCTTAAAACAGAGTAGCTTCTGCTTTCATCAAGTCATAGATAATGCAGAGACTCATAACAGGATAAAGTGCCAAGAATAAACCATTTTTCAACACTCTGACTTGGCCATGTATATCATACCCATCAAGGAGGCTCAGAAATACCAAAGAAGTATGTGCAGAAAGAAAAAAAAGTAAGAGACAAGAGGTGGGAAGGACATCTGTGGAGAGCTGGCTTTTGGATATGAGGAGGACATTCATCCATGACCTCTCCCTAGGACTGAGCCCATCAGCACCGCACTCATCATGCCCCACTCCCACTGAGGAGCAGCTACAGGCAGTAATGGTTCCTAGGTGTGAGGTGTCATTCTTCTGTGGTGGAGCCACTGGTAATTTGCCCTTCCTCAAGGCTAAAGCAAATAAACCCCCATCCACAGTCAATTCTAATTAAATACAGTTGGTTACAAATAAAAATGAAAATAAAAAAGGACTTCTTGGGATGGAAAAGGATTTGCTGAGAAAGAGGATGTGATAAAAGAGGATAATAAGGGGGAGTATGATCAATATTTACATGTACAAAACAGGAAAGAATAAGTTAATAAAAACTTAAAGTACATATGAGAAATTAGTAATGATAAACCTAGCTATCACTCTTAAGTCTAAAGAACTCTCATAGATAGTTAAAAGCAAAGGCCTCCTTTCCCCTCCATTTTCTAAGCTTTTAATTAACTTTTAAGACTTAATTTAGTGTCTTAGAAAGTTTCTAACATTTTTAATCGTGTTGTTCCAAATAACGAATAACTAGTAATTTATATAATAAAAGCAGGAAAAATGCTCATTAAAGAAAGAATAAAAGTAAACTGGAAGCTGAACCAAAACTGAATGCAATATAGCAAAGGAAAGAACTCAGACAGCCTAAGCTTCTATAATATAATTGCCAATAATTTACTTGATTAAAGACTACAAAGATTAGCATGCTCTGCATCGGCCTGAACTGAAGATGACAGCCTATTTTGCTGTGTACACCTAACTGCTTTGCCTTCTAATTGGTAAGCTCGAGTAACCTTGCATGTGGAGAAAGTGTCAAGGCACGAAAAGGCAAAAGATCTAGTACTAATGAATGATTAGTTTTCTCTTGAGAATTTATACAGAAATATTACATGTCTAAGGAGGCAAGCACCCAGTTTCACAATACCATACAATAAACTGACATTTTTCATTAACATTAAATCTCATTCAGAAAATTAAGAGTCTATTCAACTTATATAAACCCAACATTTTTGTGACTCAGAAAAGGTAAAGAAGGCACAGCTGGTTTTCAGTATATAGAGAGCTAATATCAAGAACAAAATACAAGACTGAAATAAAATGTTTCACAGCAAATCAAATTTTACTTAAATGCACAATTTTATGAAATTTGTTCAGCAATATAAAAATTCTATTTTTGAAAAACTATCTGCAAACGTTAAAGTATCATCATTACTAAAAAGCAAATAGACTCTTACTGGAAAGTCTTTATCTAGTTCACTTATCAGAACAGCGAAGTTATCTGGAAACACTCCTTCTTTGCCATTAAGCTCACCCTTCCACCAGCCTGCTTCTCCAGTGTCCTAAAACACAAACCAAGCAGTTACACTAATGTATCACATTTTCCACATTTTCTTTTTTTTTTCCTCTTTTGCAGTGGGGGGGGGGGGGGCTAACCGGGTAGCAAAGGCTGCCTCAAATTGAATATCCTCCTGCCCCTAGCTCTGCAGACACAAGCTAGTAGTTATTAAATAAGGGGAAAGTTCACAAGAAGCTAGGATGACTTCTATGATCTTTAAAGGAAACGGACTATGGTAGGCAGTTTTCCCAGAAAAACTATTCCCTGCATACTACACTTTTAGTAGTAGTTAGAAACTGGACTTAATACCTAGGTGTGATGGCACACACCCTTAAATCCCAACTCAGGAGGCTGACGCTTACAGATCTCTGTGACAATGAGGCCAACCTGGTCTATACGCCAAGTTCCATGCTAGTCAGAGTGAGACCCTGACAAAAAATTTAAAATCAAAACAATTTTAAAATGTTCTCATGGGGACAGGGGTGGTAGAGAAGAGAAAAATACAATAGGTAAGAAGAAACAGGAAAAATATAAGAATTCCTAAACTTTTACTATCTTAACATTTTATATGCAATACTAAAAATCACTTACGCAGCTTCAGAAATTAGCACTTCTAAAGATCACCTGCATAAAGTATTAAATTTTATCAATATAAACTCTATGAATATTAAGAATTATATACAGGGGTGATGTTAAATGTTGTGGACTACAGTTATTTATCATGTAGGTAGGTAGTTAAGCGAGATGTTGAACATATTCCTTTCATTAGCCTTTTTGCTATCTTTTTGGATTCATAATTTATACACTTTAAATGTACACAATAAAATGTATTACTAAAAAAGGATCACATACACTAACCCAAATGTTAACAGTTAACTTAAAACAATAAGAACTTCAAAACAAAATATTCCACAAGGCTATAGCAAAAGTAAATACTTATTATTCTCTTATAAGTAATTATTACTATAACATTCTGCCCAGACCTAAAACCCAGGAGGTTTTATTTTTGTTTTGGGGGCAGGGGGTTCTTGTTGCCTTAGAATTTATTCTAATTTATACAATCATTTTGTTCTTTAAAATAGGGGTACCAAGGTCGGTGAGATGGCTCAGCAGGGAGGGGTGCCTGCCATCAAGTCTGATAACCTAAGTTCAAATCCTAGGACCCACAGGGCAGAGAGAGAAAAACCAACTCCTACAAGCTGTTCTCGGACCATTTCCCACAGCAAGTCGAGTCTCATGAATGACGTCTTACTTACTAATGAACATTTAGGATGTCCAATTCTTGTAGTTAATAAAGGAATAAAAATAAGCAATGTAATCACTGGTCATTTCTTTCTTTTTTTCCTTTTTAAGATTTATTTAAGTGTTTGAATATTTTGCCTACATGTGTGTATGTGTGTGTGCTCGCGCATGCTGCATGCATGCCTGATGCCTGCAGAAGTCAAAAGCGGGTGTCTGGTCCCCTGAAGTAGATGTACAATGACTCTAAGCAACCATGTGAGTGCTTAAAACTGAACCCTGGTTCTCTGCAAGAACAGCAAATGCTCTTAGCTGCTAAGCCACCTCTCTAGACCCTATCACTGGTTTTTAGTATATAAATTATAAGCAATACAAACAATAAAAACTTTAAAATCACTTTAAGAGCTTGTATTTATGTTCCCAGAACCCAAAATCAAGATAAATCCCAACCCATCTGAAGCTAATATTCTACAGGCATTAAAAGAATTTTGAAAGATATTTCTATGAATGATGATTCACAAAAGAAAAAAAAAAACCACCTTACCTTACTTATCAAATAGATTATCTCCCCTTCTTTAAAAGTAAGTTCATCTTCATTGGTTCCTTCATAAGCAAATAATGTTCTACAATATTCCTTAACTGAAATAAGGAATATAAATAATGTGAATATATAATATGACTTATACAAATTGATTAATACAGCAGATACTTATTAAGCCTCTATGTAAAATAATATACTCATTAAGCTATTAAAAGTTAAACTATTAATTTTAAAACTTATACTCAATGATAAGAAAAGTTTACCTGTCATTCAAATAATACTCAGTGTCTGAGATGTACAAAATACAGTTTTAACTTCAGAGATTCTTAAATGAACACAGCACTCCAGAATTCTCAACCTTGTGTGTTTTTCTCCAGGAGGATTTACTATTCTGGGAATGAGTACAGTGTGACCAGTCCCTCTGGTGAGTTAGCACTATGACCCGTATCTATACCAGAGTGGTTTGCTGCAGAGCTTACCTTTACTTTTACCATCGGTGTCTGGTTTTGTCACCTCCACACTCTGGGTTCTGGATCCCAGTGACTGCAGAATTGAGGGCTAGAAGAGGATAGAACACTATCAACTAACTTGAGCTAAAATAAAAATAATGGTTTTAATTAATATTTTTACTTTTCAGGCTCAAGAGACAGCTCAGTGTTTAAGAGCACTAGCTGCTCTTCCAGAGGACCCAGGTTCAATTTCCAGCACCTACACGGTGGTTCACAACCGTCTGTAACTCCAGAATCAGGAGATCCTAGCCCCTTTCTAGCCTCTGAAGGTACTAGGCACGTATTTGGTACAGATATACATGAGAGCAAAACACTTAAACACATAAGACAAAAATAAGTAAGTCTAAAAGAAGATTGTTTAAGATTTTACTTTAGTTTGTAAATTATGTGTCTATATAAGTATCTGTAAGGTGGGAATGTTCACATGAATTCAGTTGCCCAGAGGACAAAAGATGGTGTTGATCTCTGGAGCTGAAGTTACAGGTGGTTTTAAGTCACCTGACATGTATATAGGGAAGTGAACTGTGGTCCTCTATATGACCAATATGTATTGTTAACTGCTAGCCCATTTCTCCAGCCCAAGAATAACAGAAGTTAAACCAAGTTTTCCTTTACACTTCCCCAGTCCTCTATAATGGTACTTATAGTTAGGTTTAGTAATCTAACTAAAGATTCAGCAATAAAAAATTAACAGTCTAAAAATTTCCTCAAAATATGTATGACTGTTTTATCTGCATTTACATCCGAGCACCGAGTGTAGGCAGTGTCCATGGAGGCCAGAAGAGGGCAGTGGATCCCATGGGAATGGAGTTACAGAGGGCGGGGAGTCACTATGCAAATTGAACTAGGAATCTAACCCAGGTCCTCTGGAAGCCATCTCTCCAGACCCAAAAGCCATTAATTTTTTTTTAATTATTTTATCTATCTATCTATTTATTTATTTTGGTTTTTCGAGACAGAGTTTCTCTGTGTTGCAGCCCTGGCTATTCTGGAACTTGCTTTGTAGACCAGCCTAACCTTGAACTCACAGAGACCCACCTGCCTCTGCCTCCTGAGGGCTGGGCTTATAACCACTAATTTTTAAAACTATCTTAAAATAATAAATACTCAGGTATCCACTATCTATTTAATAATAGAAATTCTAAAATAAATAAAATAACCACTTTATATAGACTGAAACTTAACCCTTACAAATTTCGGTATCAAGTATGGATTGTCATTCTTCTTTTTTATATTAGGAAGCAGTTAACCCATCAAAGCAGTGATGCCCAAATCTGAATCTACAAAAATGGATACTTAACAACACCAAGCCTTAAAACTGGAGGGGAACTTTTCAATTTATTTTATTTATGCATTATTTGAGAATTTCTTACTGTATTCTGTAGCTTTGGGTTTCATATGAGTATTGCATCTACATCACTCCTACCCCACCCAAACCCTGAAATAAGAGGGAAATTTAAAAACTTTATACTTCATTACTATCTGAATGAAAATATTTAGGTACTGTTACAACTCTTACATAGACTACTTAGACATTTCTCCATAGAGTATGCCTACACCACCTTCAATGAGTGCTTCCTTGAGTTCTCTACCCAAATAGAGCGGCACACATGACATTAGAATGTAACGGTTAAAAATATGAATACACTGATAACTAACCTACCAATACGTTTATGTGTCTTCAAAAAAACTCACTTTGATTTCTCACAGTTTTAACCATACCTTTTAATATGGTATCACCTAAAACATAACAAGTGCTCCCTACTTTATTAAATAATGTTACTTTGAGACTACTCTCACTAATAACTGCGTAGCAGACGTTATGAATTGTGACTGGCAAAATACTAATGCAATGTCATTAATCCCTGTCGAGAAAAAAAAAAGTTAATCAGTACCATCATACACTTTTAGAGCTCAAAGGGACCTATGATCATTTAGTCCAATGTCCCTCAAAAGCAAAAAGCTGTAGAACACCATTTCACAAAACTGAGACTCTAATCCATTAATTCATTATACCCTATAATCTTTTTTTTGGGGGGGGGGCAGCATTTCACTATGGAGCCCTGACTGCCCTGGAAATTGAGATGTAGACCAGACAGGCCTCAAATTCACAGAGATTCATGTGCCTTTACCTCAAATACTAGGATTTAAAGATATATGTCATCATACTAAAATCTTAATGCCAAGAGTCTCAGAGGTAGGAAAGGGCAAGGTAGGAAGCAGAGATGCTCTTTCCTAAATCCAACTCACAATTAAATAAAAAAAAATATGTAGGAACCTGGCAGAGGAGAAGACCACCATCTCGGGAGAAATAACAATGTATTACACCAACCAAATGAGATGTGGCTGAATTGGGTAAATAATTATTTTAAAATTTTAAGAGATAAGGAGATATAAATGAGAACTATAGGTCCTAGAGAGATGGCACAGCTGATAAGAGCACTTACTGCTCTTAAAGAAGACCCAGGTTTGGTTCCCAACACCCACGCAGAAACTCAATCAAGCACATGTAACTCCACTTTCAGAGGACCCAGCTCCCTCTTCTGATCTTCTCAGGCTGAAGTGTGCATATCACATATACACATAAACACAGCCGTGCACACACATAAACATAAAATAAAGCTATTTTTTAAAATGAGAATTATAGGGATGAAGTTTCTTTCTTCTGAAGTACTTGCTCAGTCAGTATCTCCAAAATACAAACACTGGGAACCAAAACTTCCAAAGAAAGGCTCAAGATTGCAATTATTCCCTCCCAAAACAAAAACTTAAAAGCTTACTTTTTTAGCTTTTTATTAGATTTTATAAATTATGGATTGTTCACTTGATTTCATTTGAAAATGCTAGTAAAATGCTAATAATATTATCTATTTGAGGTTAGTAAATTTAGCTACTGTTGAGAATCCAGAGAAAAGTTATGTAGCACTTAAGTAATTTAACATTTTATTTAGAATTCACTTTAAATAGTTCATTCTTAGGTATTTATTAAATTATAAGAAAAATAACAAATCTTTAGCTTTAAAAAACAAAAATATTTCCCTTTTATATTTACACTGTAATAACTAAAGGACACTGAGGTTGCCACTAAGGAAAGTCTGTTTTAGATTTACCAATTAATAAGCACCCTAATAAAGTAATTAGCCATTACAAATTACAAGAAGTTTCCTTTAAGATTCCCATTCATAAGCCCGCATGACCCTCAAAAATAATTAACAGACTTTCACTCTTTTATAACTTAAAAAAAAAAAAAATGTTTAGTGATGCAGAGTGAGCTACCAGGAGGATCTTGAGGTCCAGGCTAGCCTAGGATACATAAAGAATCTTATCTCAAAAAAAGCATACAAACAAAAAGCCAATACCCTCACCCCCAAAATACTAAATGAAACAATGAATAAAATTAATCTAAGTTAAATTCATTATTACTACCTGTGATTGGTTACCTGTGATTACCTGTGATGGTTAACTGTGACTACCTGTGACGGTTAACTGTGATTACCTGTGATGGTTAGTTCTTGTCAACTAGACACAAACTACCATCACCTAAGAGGGAAGCTCAATGGAGGAATTGCTTCCACCAGCCTGGCCTGTGGGTCATGTCTGTGAAACATCTTCTTGATTGCTGACCGATGTGAGAGGGACCAGGCCAACTGAGCAAGCCAGTAAGCTGCTTTACCCCATGGTTCCTGCCTCTATTGCTGCTTGAGTCCTGCTCTGATTTCCCTCAATGATTGACTGCTTGGACATGTGAGCCAACCATCACTTTCCTCCTTCCAAGGCAGTTTTGGTCAGTATGAATTATAGTAATAAGAACCAAACTAGTACACTACCTTTTCTGGTTTTTTCTCTTCTGTTTCACTACTGGATGTTCTTGTCCTAAGTTTCACAGAGCCTTCTTTAAAAATATCTCCAAATCCAACTCCTCGGAAAACTTTCTTTGGCTGTGTAACTGATCCAGGATCACTCCCATTTCCCGGAGACAGTAATGGTGAGGTAGGGCCAGTCAAAGCTATTTCTAAAAGAATAATTTTGTTTATGAAGAATGACAGTCAAAATTACAAAATTCTTTACAACACTTTCTACAATATCTGTATCTTATACTTTGTAAAAAAAAAAAACAAAGAAAAACAACACAGTGCTCAAATGTACTTTCATTGATTTTTGCTGCTATGTTGAATAAAATAACTATTCTAACTATATTTAATTTTATGACTAAGAAATTCAGAAAACAAAAGATTCTTAGCAAGATACTACTACTTAGATATGGTTTGTCTCCTAATGGCACAAAAAGGAGTGTCACACTTAAGAGGTGACACTCTCTAGATGACTGATTCATCACCACCTGGGAAGAACTAACACCACGTTATGGTTTGCAGGCAGGAGTGCATGAGATTGTGAAAGAGCATTTTGCTGTGAAGAAGCTTCATGGCGGTATTTCTATTCCTGAAGGATCCTTTGATGTTAATATAACCATCCTATCCTAAATCTAGTATGTCTTATACAGAACATCAGGTTCTATCTTTTTTATAACCTGATAAGAGTTATAAGAGACCTTGATAGTATACTTACCAGTCTGGCAATTTTGTCCATTCAATATTCAGACCATTTATATTTAATATAATTAATAATATTTAAATCCATTAGCTTGCTACTCGTTTTTTATTTACGCATTTTTTTTAACTTCTCTCTTGTCTTGGTTTGTTTCACTGCTTATTAGCATCTCATCTTAATAGCTCAGTAAATACACCTCTGCTCTAGCTCTAATGTATAATCATTGAATATATATACACATATATATAATTATTTACCATAAAATCTGTTTCCCTTTTTTCACTAAATTTGTACAACAAAAACTACTTCATGTATACCTCCATGTACTAACATAAAACAATTTATAAAATCTGAAATGTGATCCTTTGTTGAAAAATTACCAAAAAAAATCATGAATTATACTGGGTATTAATGAAAAGTAATACAACAGAGACACCTGATGAAAACACAACATTCAATAGAAACAATCCAGTTTACCATTAATCTTACAACACCAGTCTAGAAGCTTTTAAAGATGGCTCCACATTTCCCTGTGTTTAGGTATATACATGTGAAGAAAGGAAGAGAAGGAGGGAGAAAGAGAAGAAGGGAGATTATCTTGATTATCTTTACTTGGATAGTTCCATATTCCCTAGGAGGGCTCTAACTCAACATCTCCAAAGTAAATTCACCATCTCTCCCAGCTTAAACCTAGCTCCTGACAACAAACAGTATCTGCATTAACCCAAAGACTAGCTGGTAATCTCTGACCACTCTTCTTCAGTCACTCTCCACATCCCATCATAACTAAGTCCTAAATGACACAGAACTGATGGAGCTCTCCCATTCTACCAAAGTCTCTCCATGGGTAGAATAGCATTCTTCTGTTCTACCTAAATTAACACGACACTCTCAGCTGGGCCTGCCAGCCAGTCGTCTTCAAAGCACTCTCCACATGCAACCAAAAGAATCCAGCTTAAAAGAAAAATTGATCATGTCATTCCCCTTCAAACATTCTCTGTGATTTAGTGGCTTTAGTGGCTTATGCCTGACGTTTCTCCATCCTTAACACTTACCACCTTCAACTATATAATCCAAAATCTCTCTGAAATGAATGTCTTCCAGGTCTTGAAAACCTATAGCCTTTCTTCACTCTTCAAGTTTGCTGAGGCACTGGCCTATTGATTTTGAGATCTCAACACATGACTTCTGCAAAAGGTGTTTTCCCCCTTTATGTACATATATAGTACTCAGAAGTTCCTTGTGACATATTTCTCGTGTCAAATTACATTAACTTTGACTCATTTAATAAAGTCTTTTCTTTTTGAATGGAACAAAAGCTTCAAAGTTGGGGGGCTGCTTGTTATTCACCACTGAATCTCCAGAATCTAAGCACAGTATGTTGGACAACAAACGCTCAACATACTAAAAGTAAACAAACTATAGATGCTAAGTGAATAGCAGTTTTTTATATGTGGGCTTCCTTTCGGTCTGTAACTATTACATTGCAGACTTAATGACAAGCCTCCACTGAAATGTAAATGAGCTCTCATATCACTACTCAGCACTCTCAGTCATGACTCGGAAATCAGAGTCCAACAGGCAAACCACAGGGCTGCAATACTAAGAAATACCTAGTACCTAATTTCCTGGTCATGCCTTCTACACATTAAGAAGTATAAAAGAAATCAACAGCAGCCCAACTATGATTTACTACTCACTGGATAACCAGGTGTCCTATTTCATCTCCCTTAGTAAGAGTGACATCAATACCCTCCAAAGTTAAGGGTTTCACTTTCTAAACTGCCTGAAAATTCTCTGTATACCAAAAAGTATTATTCTTTCATTTGCTGACTATCGACATGTCACACCATTCCACAAAATAGGCATTTGGCAGTGAACAAAATTTATATATTCTAATAAGTAGTGTGTGTGTGTGTGTGTGTGTGTGTGTGTGTGTGTAAATAAGGAAGAGTAAATTCTGCTTCAAAATTAAATCAAAGAGAATATAATTTTAAAAAGGGGGCTGAGTCTTTCGCTTTTATATACAGAGCATTCAGAAAAGGTATCAATAATAAAGTGATTAATAAGAGTATCATAAACCATCAGAATACTTCAAAGAGTCTTCCAAGCAAAGACACAGTGAGGTCACAGTATCCATGAAAGTTCCATACTCAAGTGTTCTGTATCCAGATTCGACCAAGTGGAAATGTGGTTAGGTATATGATGGCTGCATTTTTACAGACTTTTTCTTGTTTTTCCTTATACATACATTGTAATAACTATCTACATTGTCTTAGTTATTATAAGTAAAACTGGAAATTACTTAACATGCACAATCAGATGTGCCTAAATTATATGTAAATTCTGTCATTTTAGAAACTATAGTGTCCTCTGATTTTGATATCTGTGGGGAACCCTAAAAACTAAGTCTCCAAGATCTTAAACAAACAATGTACCTAATCCACTCAAGAAAAATCAAAGCAATTGTTGTACAGTCCCCAAAAGTCTTAATGCCCAAAAAAGCAGACAGAAGATAAAGGAACTGGTCTAAAGACCAATTAAAAGGTAAACCATATGTGTGGTTCTAAGTTCAAAAGAAAAAAATCATTATAAAACAATAGGAGAACAATTAAAGAAGTCTGTAGATGAACTATGTGTGAAACAACATCATCAATACAAAGTGTCCTGATTTGATGATGATAATAATGTAACTGAGACAATCTTTGGTCTCAAAAGATAAACAAGATTTTTCAAACAGATGTAGAGAGAACATGAACAATAACTAGACCATGGTGAATTGTTAACTAGATAAAATCTGGATAAAGGATATATGACAACTCTTCCATTTTTATGTTTCTCCAAGTTAAAAAGAAATATTTCTAGCACAAGCCTGTAATCTTAGCACCTAGGAAGTTCAGGCAGAATTACCATGAATTTGAGGTCAATCTGAACTATACAGAGCAAGACCCTCTTTAAGAAAAAACAAAAACAAAATGCTTAAGATGGTCCTATAAGGCAACACTTTGCAAATAAAAGTACTCGGCAATGGGATTCAAATGACCAAACTCTTAGAAATTTTGATTCTTCAATAAAAATAAAAGCATAGTGTCAGGTTTCTCTGCTATAAAATGAAGGGCTAGGGGCTCGAGAGATGGCTCAGTAGTTAAGAGCACTTACGCTCTTCCAGAGGACCTGAGTTCACTTTTCAGAACCCTTATCAGTCAGCTCGCAACTGCCTGTAACTCCAGCTCCAGGAGATCTAACTTCCTTTTCTGGCTTCCCCAGGCACCCACATACTCACATGCAAATATACATACCCACAGTGAGAAACAAAAATTTTAATAAATAAAAATGGAAATCAATCAGTCAAATGATTATAAGGACTTTCTAGGTTTCTAGATGTTTCTGAACTTTATCTCCTCATGCCTTTTTCTGCCATTTAAAAAAACCTAGCTTTTCCTCCCAAAATCAATTTTCTTCATGTTTTCTACCATTTAACAAGATGCCTTCTTGAGCTGGTGAAAGAGTTCAGTAATTAAGAGAACTCTAGCACAGGCTGCTGTTCCAGAAAACCCAGGTTTGATTCCCCGCATACAAATAGCAGTTAACTCCAGTCCCAAGGGATCCAACACTCTTCTGGCCTCTGTGAGAACCAGGCACACATGTGGCATACATAAAACATACAGGCAAAACCCCACAAACATTAAATAATTTTTTTAAAAAAAATAAAAAAGGGCTGCCTGCCTGCTCTCTAGGCTTCAAATTTCTTAGGTTGTAGAGTTAAAGAAGATACCACCTCACTCACATGCAAAAAAAAAATACAAAATTATGAATGATGACAAAAGTAGCAGGAAATTCTCTTGAAGTCGGAAATAGAACACTTGAGAATAATTTCAAAACAACTCTAGATTTCTTTTATCAATTACATTTAATGCTACTGTACATAAATTTTTATTTTGTAAGGATTTATTTTAATTATTTGTACGTGTGGGTATGTGCACATGACTGCAGATGCCCAAAAAAACCAGATCCTCCTGGAGATGGAGTTACAGGCTGTTGTGAGCTGTCCAACGTGCATGCTGGGAAACCAACTGCTCTGCAAAAGCAGTATGTACTCTTAACTGCAGAGCCATGTCTCCAACTTCAAGTCTATGAAAGTTTTAATTATTATTTGGATTTATTTTCTCTAAAAGTCTCTTATCATTCAGTTCACTAAAGCTCAGAATCCATTCTCTGCGCATTAACAGCTTTCACTTCAAATCATTTGCACATCTGTATATAAAACACTAAAAGTACTGACAAAAGTCAAAGAAAATAATAGCTCAAAGCAATGCACTGCCCTGCAATTGCATATAATACCTTTCTGATAAAATCATTACTCTCGTTTGCAAATTAATTACAGAAAGGCAAAGATAGCATATATTCACTGTCACTACTCACATAAACAAGAAACACACACACACCTCGGCATTATACTGACTCTAAAAGAAAAGAAAAAGTAACTGGCATCTTACAGGTTATAGACTAACCCTTAAAATCCATAACATACATAACCAAAAATAGCTATGTATTACTTATCCTCACTATATGTACAATCCTACCTACACTTCAAAATTTAAGTAGTATTTTAAAGCAACTTTCCTAAATACCACAACAGTGGTTTTTTTTAATAGTATTAATTTATAATTAGCTTGGGTTAACATTTCCTCAACTAAATCCTTAAATGATGAGAATATTAAGATGAATTTCTGTCTCTAATTGACAAGAGATCAAATTTATTAAGCTAAACACGGCAGGACACACACTTAGAATCACAGTACTTCTGAGACTGAGACGGGAGGATTGCTACAAGTTCAAATAAAGTGTGGTTCTACACAGTGAGTTCCATGTTGACAAAGTTACATATCTCAAAAGACCAAATAACAATAACAGCAATAACAATTAATTAATTAACTGGCATTTGATTTTAGAGAAAACAGAATCTGGATTAAGAATACAGAAAACAAAAGACTGCTATTTAAAATTTTCTCAATTATTAAGCTAGGCCATTTGCAAACTCAGCAGTTCAAATAGTATGCTAAACAGAACTCAGGGAAAGAAAAATAATAAACTGAGCAGGTATTTTTTCCCCTTCTATTCTCATTATAATCTGCTCTTTAAAACCAGGCTAACTGAAACTGATTAAGCACTCAAAAGAAGAATTCCAAGAGATAAAATCATAGTCAAGTTTTTTCTCCTACCTGATTCGTCCTGACCTTCATGAGTTTCACCATCCTCTGTGAGCTCTAACTCTTTCACAAAGTTTGAGGGGAAAAGTCCCAACTTATTGTTCAGGGTTCCACTCCACCAACCTTCCTCCACCTGAAAAAGTTCACAGCCCAAATGTAGTAAAATTCTTTTAAGTGAAAACCTCACTCTATGGAAAAACTAAGTAAATAAAATTTAAGTAGATGGTTTCTAACCAATATTTCTAAGCTAATATTAAATTAGTCATGCATGGGATTAATTATATTACTTGTAATGTTCACAACGAAAACTTATAATCAATTCAAGCTGTGAAACAAACACTTTTTACTAAGTGACAGTAGAACATAGCACATAGCTGAGGAAGCACATAGCCCTGACTGGAATGGCACTCAGACGTTACTGAACGTTGCTTTATAAAAATAAGATAAATTATTTACTTAAAAATTTTCGTTTGGACAAAGTTTAATAACTCTAAGGATATAACTTTGTGAACCAGTGAAATGACTCAGCAGGTAGGACTGCTTGCCAACCTTGACTACCTGAGTTTGATCCCTGAAGCCCACAGAGCAGAAAACTGACTCCCAAATGTTGCTCCTGGCCTCTATACATGTGTCATGGCATTAGCACAACACACGCAGGCACAGGCACATGCATACGTGTGCACACAGACACACACACACGCGCTATGGAGTTAAGAATGCAGAGGATCAAAATTCAATTCCCAGTATCCATGTCAAGACAGCTCACAACATCCAAGCTCTTGGGGATCACAAACCTCAAGCCACTTCAGGCACCTGCACACATATGTACATACCTACACTCAGACCCACACACATACATATAATTAAAAATAAATTTAATAATAAATGTAAAAAATATTTCTAAGAATGTTAAAATGTATAAAATCTTATTTCTCCCCTTTTAATTAAACAATAATTATTAAGCAAACTATGAAAAAAAATTTTGGTTTTGTTTATTATTTTGTTCATTTTATGTGTATGGGTATTTGCCTGATGTGCTGTATGTACTGCAAGCATGTCGTGGCCCCAGAGGCCATAGAAGGCATCAGAAGCCCTGAAACTGGAGTTACCATGATACGAGCCATGTGAACGCTGGGACATGAGCTGGGGTCCTCTGAAATACTGACCCATCTCTCCAACCCTGAAAAAAATCACTTTCAAAATTCATCTAATAAGCACCTTACTCCAAAGAAAAATGTTCTCATGAATCAAATTCTTTAACACGGCTGAAGAGATGGCTCAGCAGTGAAGAGCACTGGATGCTCTTCCAGAGAACTCAGATTCAATTCCCAGCACCCACGTGGCAACTCACAACTGTCTATAACTCCAGTTCCAAGGAATCTGACAACCTCATATAGACATAACATACAAGTCAGCAAAACACCAATGAATTTTTAAAAAATCTTTAAAAAAGCCTTTATACTCACTAATAATAAGATTGCTCAATTTATTAAAAAAAATCAGTGACTGTTTTCAGACACATAGTTTCTGTTGTTGGACAAAGGATGCTAAAGGGATTTAGAGAGTAACAGTAAATTTTGTAGAGTACACTGCTAACTGTCATAATTTACTTATCAACCTTACATCACAGCTAGAAATATCTCATTTACATAAATCATTTTCAGTGCTATCCACCTTATAACTGAAAGCAAACTGATCTCTACATAAACTTTTCTGACTGTCCTGAAACTCACTAAGTAGACCGGGCTGATCTCAAACTCACAAATATCCACTTGGTTCAGCCTCCAGATTAAAGGCATGTGCTACCATTCCCAGCCTGAAAACAAAATTTTTAATAAATAGTTAATGTAATAGGCACTCTTTATATACAAGCCATGATTTTTGGCTGGGAGAAGATTCAAGCCTTGCATATAAAAAATTCCTTCCTTGCCTTTGCTGAATAGCTCACCTAGGAGAATATTAGACTGCAGCAATCTCTTGAAAAACCAATCTAAGAAAGCAGTAAGCACATAGTTAGAATGTAATTGCTAGGCATGGTGGCACACCTTTAAAACCAGCACTCAGAAGAAAGAGACAGGTCAACCTTTTTAGTTCTAAGTCAGCTAAAACTACATAGTGAGTTCCTGTCTCAAAACAAAAACAAGTAAACTAATAATAATGAAATGTAAAAATAAGTGCTGTAATCAAAGTGAGAAAAGTGCAATAAAAGCACGGGAGCATAAGCTGGAAAGTATCAGAATCTTCTCCCCTAAAAGCCAATGACCAAGAAACTCAACACTAAGCCTAAATGAGAATCTTCTAGATAAAAAGCATATGGGGAAAAAATAGTCACATCAAAATTCATGATGGTTACAGACAATATAGCTGAACTACTAATAGCCAGATACAGTATGCTTGGGATGGCAAAGTAAAGCAGCAAGCATGAAGAGTTCAGAGATTTTAGCAGACCGAAGGCAAATGAAACTGAGCATGAAGACTCATGTCTGACCACATCACTCAGGGAATAGGGCAGGAGAGTTGCTTTGAGTGTAAGGCCAGACCAGGCTAAATTTTAAGTTCAAAGAAGTGTGCTACAGAATGAGACCCTGCCTCAAAGAAAGAGGAAAGAAAGAAAGGGAAAAAAGAAACTAAGGTAAAAGGATTGAAAATTATAGGAGCTATGTGTGGTATGGAATTAAATATGACAAAATGGAACAGCCACAAAGTAAAAGAAAAACATCAGTATTAAACTCCAAATATCAGCAACTTGTTAAAAGTTATTTAAGGAATTCTTGGGAAGAGTGGCAGTGAACACTCATTCAAGCATAGCAATAATGAACTGGGCATGGTGACCATACCTGTAATCCCAGCACTGAGGAGGCTGAGGCAGGAAAACCACCAGTTTAAGGCCAGACCGAGCTTTGAGACCCTTATTTGTCTCTAAGAAACACAAATAAAAACAAATACAAAGGAAAGCAATCATTTAAAAACAGACTGCAGTTGAGCCTGCAGGCACATGCTTGTAATTCCAGTGCTCAGGAGGTGAAAAAGAAGACTACAAGTTTGAGGCCAGCCAGAAATACATGGTCAGACCCTAGCTAAAAACCAAGGGCCCACTATACACAGAGTCCGGGGTTCAACTCCTTCATGTGGGGGGGGGGAGTAGGAAGCTGTTCCAGACAGGCACACAAGAGGGCAAACTACACACAATCAAATTCAGGCCACTACATGTCAGGCACATATGAAGTTAAATGAAGATGGTTTTACTCCTGACAGTTTCTAAGTGGTTTGTAAGTAGCTATCATTTCCAAGGCTAGACTGTAAAAGGCACTTCCCCACGTATGCTGAATTGGTTGCACTCTGAGTTGTGAAACTGCTGTGCAAATCAAAATAAGTGCCCTCTACTCAAAATGTTTTGGATTTCAGACTACGGAGTGTTTACAATAACTCGACTCAAAATCTGAACCTTTTTGATTATTATGCGGGTAGTTAGGAGGTTTCAGAATCTTGATCATTTCAGGTTTGAGATCTGTTATGTTCAGACTATAAGACCAACTACCCAGACACTCCCATCCTCTAAGAAATCCAAGCCAAATGGAAACGACACTAGAGAGCTGTCCAAGTGGCAGTTCTAGTTTTCAAGGCTATCAGACATAGATGTAAATAGAGCAACTTTCTTACAAAGGCTCTCACCAGCCCCTTACTTCTGAACCTGTCCATCTGGGGTCCCAGACATCATGGAACAGACAAGCCAATTCCTTGTGATCTATCTGCATACCTGAACCACACAACCCACAAGCATAACAGTTGTTTTTGCCACTAATTTTGGGGTAGCTTCTTCTGCATCACGAGTAACAACTATAAGCAATGTGGTTCTCTATGACTCAGTCTCTACCTCTGAGAAATGAAGATAAATATCCCCTTCTGTTATAAAGGAAGAAAATGTCAAACTTATTTAGCACAGTACTTCCAAATAAACGTTAACTGGTGTTGCCATCAGACAGACATCAGACGGCCTCTTGTATAGGTATTCTCGAAGTTATTGTAGATACCAGTGATAAATGAGAAATCATGACACAAAATCAATTCCTGCTACAATACATTTTATCAAAGCACTCTCTAAAATAGCATCTTCGCTGGCCAGCAAAACTTTAAATATTCCTTCAATGAGAAAAGCAGATGTAAGAAATTAAAAACATTTTCATATCTTAAAGTACTAAAACTGTGAAAAAAGCATACTTGGCTAGAATTTAAATACAACAATTCAAACAAGACAGACTTTAAAGCAATTTCTGCATTGTACTCCTATATCATTCAAAAATAAATTTTTGTTATTGTTTTGTGCCAACGGAGAATTAAGATGAGGCTCTCTGGTGTTTGGGACTATTTAAATAACATTAATTTTACTTTTTAGCATTATTATAATGGTATGTGTGCACAACGTGAGTATGCGTGTGAGCATGTAATGTGCATGCAGAGGTCAGGGGCAACTCTGTAGAGTCAGTTCTCCTTTCCACCTTTATATGGGTTACAAGGATGGAACTCAGGTAGCCAGGCTTGGGTGAGCTTCTTGCCAATAGAAAATTACATTAATTTTAAGCTTAAAAAATGTTTATTTTTATTAAGACAAACACACAAACAGGACAGAGCAAGCACAAGTAACAAGGACTATCTTTAAATTTTATTGAAAACGGGCATAAATTTTTATAAATTTTAACAATCTGACAAAGCCCTCTTCTAGAAGCCACCCCACGTAACTGCTATGCTACTGCAAATGTACAAAGTCCTTCTGGTGCTTACCTCTTCGTTAATATCAATGATATCCCCCACTGTCAGTACCAGTTCGTCCTCATTTTGTGGAAGGTAGTCAAAAAGAACTTTACACTGACGCTTTTTTGTCTCTAGAAGAAATCATTTTAAAAAATATGTTTAAAAAGATCATTTTTTAACTAGCACCTTTATTCATATACCACAATTATAGTTACAAGTGTGTAAAAGAGAAAAAAATTAAACAAGCAATCACAAACAGCACTGGGTGATTTTTAAATATGTCTCACACAACACAACATGTTCACCTCCAGATAAAGTGTAAGGGTTCCGGTACAGAAAACGGGTACACTTGATTCCTTTCACACACAAGCAAAATATCCACAACAACTTTTAGAACTACAAAGACATTCTGACAATAAAATTATTGTAGGCAAGTCCCTCCCAGTGGTAATTTTCAGATGACTTCTTAATCAAGGCCTAGGAATATTTAAAATGTGCTACTTGAAGTGACTGTTGAAGGGAAGGCAAGACGGCAGAGCAGAAGTACCCAGCACTCACTTGCTCCTTCCAGAGAATAAAGAGGGGGAAGGGAAAAAGAAAGAAAGAAGGAGAAAGCAGGCTGGCAACAGGTAACAGATGTACAGATGCACGTTGAGATGAAAAACTGGCATTCAATCACAGAAAAAACAAAAGCATTGCAAAGTCCCAAGCCTTGAGACAGCTGCATAGTAAAAGAAAAAATACTCTAACGCCCAAGTTCCTAGCTCAGCAGCTTGGAACCCTTTCCCTTCTGGGATAAAAGTAGAAAGAAAATCAGAAAACTATCAGCACAGGCATTGATACTCCTACCTACTTGGAAGTTTTATAACCCTGGAAGCTTACATTCTAAAGAGAATCTGAATCTACCCACTCGTATAGAGTTAGAAAAAGGATTTCATCCAGCAATTCCCCAGGATATTGTAACCCGGAGGCTTCTTGAGAATAGATTGATGGAGGAAGGTTATTGGTTAAATAATAAACTGCCTAGGCCCATTTGATAGGCCAACCCTTAGGTGGGTGGAGTAAACAGAAGAGAATGCTGGGAGAAAGAAGCCGAGTCAGGAGTCGCCATGATTCTCCCACTCCAGACAGACGCAGGTTAAGATCTTTCCTGGTAAGCCAGTTCATGGTGCTACACAGAATATTAGAAATGGGTTAGATCAATATGTAAGAGCTAGCCAATAAGAGGCTGGAACTAATAGGCCAGGCAGTGTTCAAAAGAATACAGTTTCTGTGTAATTATTTCGGGTATAAAGCTAGCCATGCGGGCGGCCGGGTGCCGGGGATGCAGCCCCACCGCTCTTATTTCAACAGAGTGGCACCCAACGTGATTAACTAATGCCACGTAAAACCTGAGAGGGCTTAAAAAGGACACAGAGAGAATTTAAGACAGCTTTTTGCTGTTTCTGGGTTGCGTGCCGCAAAGAAATTGTCCTGACTCAGCAGCAGGAAAAACTGGCTGTTTTAAAATGCCGGCTTTCTGGGCTGTGCCGCCATTGCCATCTCTGTCTGGCTCCTGCGGGAGACAGAGCTTTTGAATGGAGCATTTGGAATAAAGTGCTACGGCTTGCTTGATGGCACTGTGGACTGCTGTGTGCCTGGAACTGTGTGTGGCTCAGGGGCACCAAATGGCTCTGAGGCAGGAGCGCTCAGCTCTGCCAAGCTGAACTGTGCTGGTCTCAGGCAGGAACTAACGTAATTACCGTAATAACAGCGCAGTTAAAGTTTAGACTGAGCAGTACACAGGCGGTACCATATTACTTGTACATGGTGCAACTTAAGTTTTTAAGAAGTGCTTAACATTTTAAGAAATGCTCCTGGATAGTAAAAAAATTACAGATTCACAATAGAACAGATTCAGACACTGTTGGATGAATGTACGTAGGCTTGAGAGAGAAAAAAATATATATATAAAGAATAAAGTTAATGTCTTAAAAAAAGGGTAACGTCTTTAAAGAGACAGAATACAGATAGTTTTAGATTAAAAGAAATAAAGAAAAATAAGCCACGTAAAAATGGAAAATTCACAGAGAGTCTGGATTATGTACATTGTGTTTTCTTTAAAATTTTTGACTGTGAAGGAGCTAAGTACAGAGAGACATTTCATTATATGGGCTGCAAGCGGAACCAGAATGGATATCATAAGGGTATTATGATTTCAGAATTTGGGTCTAAGGATATGATGCTTTGGAGAGAGTCTTCTTTTGTTTTCACAGAGGACGAGACCCTGTTGATTGTTTCTATCCCAATATGGTATGATAGACCACGCCCTCCTGAAAGGTTGCCGTGAACACCTTCAGAAAATTATTTCACTCAACTGCCGACTGAGATGAACCTAGCAGACAGGTTATCCCATAAAAGACCTGAATAACAGCGCCCCCATTCAGCAGGAAGCAGTTTGGAGAGAAAAAACTGCGCCCATGTTCCCAAATATTGTTTATAAATGTTCTTTTACATTTAAAGGGGGATATGATATAGATATGAATAATTTGCATTGGTATGAATTTTAAGGTCAATTTTGTTATATGTATATGTATTTCTGATCTTGATTAAGGTATTGTGATTGTGTAGTTCATTTAAAAATGTAATGTAAAATAGGAAATATAGGTTGTTAATGGATAATCATCAATAATAGTCAAGCTTGTAGTCATGTTAGTTAGATTTTCTAGATATATAGAGATATATTTCAATTAGATAGGCATTCTTCATATCTTTCAAAGATTATAGAATATGGCATTTTAAGTGTTTTAATAACTTAGGGCTTTTCATGACAATGAGACACATCTGCTCCTGACAGCACCAATCTACTTCAAGAGGAAGATGGGCATCGAAGAGGATCCTTATGGAGTTTGATAGCCACTTGGGCAAGAAACTGTTCTTACCTGGACTATTGCATAAACTGGACACAGAGAACCCTCAGAGAGAGAACTGCTGAACTTGCCTAAAGGTGAGATGGTCTTTCGGGGGTTCCTGATTCATGAAAGAGTCTGCGAGACATTCTACAAGATACAGCAGTTAGTGACTGAATTGTCTTTGAAATTTCCTGCTTCCTGGAAATGTCTCTGGATACTATGGGCCTGAAGGCTGAAGATGGATGCCCCAACGGTACAGAGGAACTTTGGGTGACTGTACAGGCAGTGAGAAGTCTCTGTCATTTCTAGAGTTTTGGATTTCTTGTTTGTTTAGGAAATATATCCTTCTGGAGTCTTTGATGGAGTTGAAGAATGGTTAGTTATAGTTATAGTTTTCCTTAGTTATGATAAAAGATAAAATAGATATAAATATTATGACTATAATTCTTGCTTGATAACTTTTGTTATATGTAATTTTGCTATGTTAAATGCCTTTCCTTTTTGTTTAAACAGAAAAAGGGGAAATGATGGAGGAAGGTCATTGGTTAAATAATAAAGAAACTGCCTAGGCCCATGTGATAGGCCAACCCTTAGGTGGGTGGAGTAAACAGAAGAGAATGCTGGGAGAAAGAAGCCGAGTCAGGAGTCGCCATGATTCTCCCACTCCAGACAGACGCAGGTTAAGATCTTTCCTGGTAAGCCAGTTCATGGTGCTACACAGAATATTAGAAATGGGTTAGATCAATATGTAAGAGCTAGCCAATAAGAGGCTGGAACTAATAGGCCAGGCAGTGTTCAAAAGAATACAGTTTCTGTGTAATTATTTCGGGTATAAAGCTAGCCATGCGGGCGGCCGGGTGCTAGGAACTTAGCCTGCTGCTCTTATTTCAACAATAGATTATTGAATCCGGACTGCCATGTTTCAGATGGGCAGACTTAACTCAGTGGAAAGACACTGACACAAATCCACCAACAGACCTATCCTAAGAATTCAGTATAAGGGATGCAGAGTGGGAGTGAAGGTATTAGCCACAAAAAACAAATGATTAGCGAGCCCACCAACTGAGATAAGGGTATATAGTTTGCCACAAGTAGATCCTGCTCAGCTCTCAGTTCCACACAGAAGTTCCTAACTCTGACAAGATGAAGAAAAGGGCTCCTAGACTGATCTCTCAACACACATAGGTGTTCTGGGGCAGTTTCAAGCAATGTCCTTGCACCATCATAATGCTACCCAACTGGTCCACAGAGAAAATGTGTCTGGATTTGTTCTTTGTACTTAGAACTAAGAGGAATTTTGCACAGCTCCAGTTGCAACCATTCCAGCAATATCCCTGGTAGATAATGATTTTTCAGAGGAAGAAAAGCCCATCCCAAGCAAGCATGCACACTAGGGGAGGGGACCTAAGCTCCCACTCTTGGACAAGTATGCCTACAGCAGCACAGCAGAACAGAAGAATAATATTTCTGCTTCCATTACAACTACATGTGTCCTCTGTATCAGTCTTCACAATGATCTTGTACAATCACACACTCCTGTTAAGACTAGGTATCAGTGGCACAGCGGAAGTGTTGTGATTTCTGTTCTAACCTTCCTAGAAGACCACTGGACTTGTACCCACTGTCTACTCAAAGAACAAATGTTTTGGACATTACATGCTTACTACAACTGCATATTCAAATAAAAGAGGCAGTATAAACAGTGCCTGAGGAAACCTCCATGACTTAGGGACTACATCTCCAACTGTAGATAAGACTTAGTACACAAGTACTCTACCACACAAGGCCAGGCCTGCTACAGCATCTCTACTCCTGTGTCACCAGCAGAAGTGGGTCTCTCCAACTCCATACTAAGCATGGGTTATGCCTCAATAATCAAACCCAAAGAAACTCTCAGGAGTAAAGTGACAGTATTATAGTAATCAGTTAGAAATAAACTCAATTCTCCATAACACATTATTACCCCCAAGATTTTACCTCCAATGAAATTAAGGAGATACTCATTTTACTAGACATGCAAATCTTAGTAGAAATAAATTAAAAAATATATGAAAAAGACAAAGTAAGCATATTCTTTAAAAAAAAAAAGCTAAATATGCTGAACAAGATGAAATTCAAGATAAAAAATTTAAGATAGTATGTTGTTATTGTTTTAAAGCTTAATGAGATCCAAAGGAATATAAATAGAATGATTAAGTAAACTTGGAAAAACAAGGCAATATATGATTAAGAAAATCATCAAAGAGAGATTTTGAAAAAGAACTAATATGAAATCTAGGAAATGATGCTCATTGAATCAAACAGAATCCATCTAAAAACCTCAACAGCAGATTTAAGGAAAAAGAAATAATATGAGAGCTTGAAGACATCTTTTTGGAAATAACATATTTGTATAAAAATATAAAAATAAGAATGAAAAGAACATGAAAGATTGGAGGATATCATTAAAAGATCAAATACGTGTATCATCAACATACTCAAAATTTTAATAAGGACAAAGCAAAACAAATGAAAACAGCAGAAATTTTCTCTAATTTTGGGAAAGGCATGCATGCACCATCAGGGACAGGATATTGTTTGTTTGTTTTCTGGGTCCCCCCACCCACCTCTGAGATAGGGTTTCTCTATAGCTTTGGAGCCTGTCCTGGAACTAGCTCTTGTAGATCAGGCTGGTCTTGAACTCACAGAAATCCACTTGCCTCTGCCTCCCAAATGCTAGGATTAAAGGTGTGTGCTACCACT
The DNA here is from genome assembly GCF_950005125.1 of Chionomys nivalis. Lineage (NCBI taxonomy): Eukaryota > Metazoa > Chordata > Mammalia > Rodentia > Cricetidae > Chionomys > Chionomys nivalis. The sequence goes on along the minus strand of NC_080104.1, from coordinate 15,414,368 downwards.
GCCCAGCTCAGGGACAGAATTGTTATATAATCCCCAACAGCCAGAGAAGATCCTCTCTACAATGTATGATAGTCAACCTTTCAAAAGGTCAGCACCAGAAAGACTTAAAACCCACAAGAGATCACATTTAAGGATAATCCTATTGGACTAATTATCAACAGAAACCCTGAAAGCCAGACAAGTGTGGTAGGTATGGTGAGTGACTGGAGGATCAGGAGTTCAAAGTTAGGCTAGGGTACTTAAAATCTGTCTCAAACTAAACAAACAGTAAGAACCAGAAGGGCATCAAATGAAATAGGCTTTAATACATTAACAGCAGGGATGATTTCAACACCTCACTGTCATGAATGCACGGATCATCCAGTCACAAACCAGGGGAAGTGGAAGCATACAGATTTTCAAGATATAACTAGAGAAAACTGGAGTAGACCCTTGTCTCAGCGCCTCCCCCTCCTTCAATGCATGTTAGCTATTAATGGCTTTGGGCAGTGGATACAAATCCCCTGTTCTCTCCTGTATCGGGCAGATGGATCCATCCTTAGGGTTGACTCTCTTGCTTTTTTTTCTTTGAAAATTAGTGATGCTGGGGCCATCAAGACAGCCCAGCAAGTAAAAGTGTAAGGAAGGAAGTAACTTTTCTGGCCTCTACATATGTGCTGTGTCACACATTTAAGTAAACAAATGTAATAAAAATTTGAAAGTGATGTTGGACAGTCCATCTCTGAACTTTAAAAAAAAAAATCAAGTCAGCTTTTTCTTTAAAAATCTACCGGCTAGATCTCCAGGTAGATGCTTATATTTCCCTTTTTAGACAAATACATGCCCTTTCTGTAAGTTAGCTAAGGAAGGAGACAGAGCTGCGTTTCCCCTACCCTACCCTGCACACTGAGGCAGACCAAATGGCAGCTATGCCATTTTTACTTGCCTGGCAAAGCACTATTTAAATATCTTTCTTATTGGCCATGTAATCTTCAAATACTAGGTAAGCATCATAAATCCCTCTTTTTCACTGTCCAGCTACAGTATTTTCTGTAGAAATCCTAATATTTTAGAGCCCATAATACAATAATATCACATTTCTAACAAGCTTTCAGGTAGCATTTTTCTACTAATTTGAGAAAACAGACTTTGAAATTAAAAAATAGTATTTAACTAACTACAAGCAACTGAATTCTTAATTCAAGCTTGTTGCATGCACCTTTACCCGCTGAGTCAAACTGCCAACCACAACTTCATATATTCACTTGACCATTTTATTTCATCCTAAATCCCACCCAACTGCTAGTGAACTTACCATCCTCCTGCCTCAACCTTGTTCCCCTTAGAATTGGAAAAACAAACTTGTATCATTATATATGATCATCTCCAAATAAAACTGATTTAAAAACCTAAAGTAAAATTTTATTTTTACCTATGTGTTTACATCTAACGAGAATGAGTTATTAAGGAAGCCGAAATTTATTTTGGCATCAGGCATTTGCCTCTCACTACTTTTACATGTTATACTGTCAAATCTCTAGATTTTTCTATGTCATAATATGAAAGCAGGGATAATCTAACTTTCTCCTTTCTTGCTCATATGTCTGGTATTTCTCTCTCTCTAACCTAATAGCTCTAGCTACACTTCTATCACTATATATACAAAAAACCATGAAAAGCCCTCCATCCCTGACCATGAAAGTCTTATCACCCTTGACCTGTTCCTGACCTTACAGGAAATGCTTTCAGTCTTTCACATTCAGTACACTGACTATGAATATAGCCTGCAGCACAATGTGGTATGAGTCTTCTGTACCTACCTTGTGCAGACCATGAAGGGATGCTGAGTTTTAGCCAATGTTTCCTCTCCATCTATTGGGATGATAATATGATTTTTGTCTCTCATTCTATTTATGTTTATTGATTTGTATTAAATAAAAACATCTATGCATCTTTGGAAGGAAACTTGCCATGCAATCTGTGGCACGCCTGTTAATTTGAATTTGCTAGAATTTTGCATAATTTTGCATTCAAAGACATTAGGGAGTATTTTCTTCTTTGTTTTGCTCTGTTGGCTTTTGGGACCAAAATAACGTTGACCTTACAAAATCAATTTGGAAGGGTTCCCTCCCTCTCAATTATATGGGACTGCTTGAGAAACATTGGTGTTATTTCTTTAAATGTTTGGTTACATTTAAAAGTGCAGCCTCTTCTGGTCCCAGACTTTTTTCTTGGTTGGTAAATTACCTGGATTTCTTTTTTATATTTTCTTGAATTTTGGTAGGTCACATGTGTTCAAAAGTTTTTCTGGACATAGATTTCACCTGTGTTGTGTGTATGTACTCTTTCTCTATTACTTATACCAAAACTGAAACTATGGTAATTTGAATGAGAACTACTCCCCATAGGCTTGAGTATTTGAAGACTTGGTTTCTAGCACATGGTACTATTTGGGTAGGTTTAGGAGATGTGGCCTTCCTGCAGGAAGCATGTTGGGGGTAAGGGCTCACCCCAATTTTAGTTAAATGTCTCTGCTTCACGCCTGCAGTTGAAGATATTAGTTCTCAGTTCATATGTTGTCTCTTTACAGCGCCACAGAATTAAAATGTAGGGTGTTAATAATGGACAGAGATCATAAATAACTCTTTCATTGATCTGGAAATTCTCGGAACACAGAAATTGCATACAAAGGTGCAACTCTGTGCTGTACATCTCTACTACGTGGCTAGTCTCCAGGAAGTGCAGTCCAGGACCACTAAAATGGCTAAGACTGTCCAGTTAAAAGTGGGATGGGGATGAACAAATATTACTTGACTATCACATTTTCTGGAACACAAAGAATAAAAAAAAATCTAAAAAAAAAAAACTTTAATTGGTCTTAGAATCAAGAAAACTTCATTGAGCCAGCAAGGGCGGCGCATACTTTTAATCCCAGGAACTGGTTAAAAAAAAGCAGGCAGATCTCTGAGTTCGAGGCCAGACTGGTCTACGGAACAAGTTCCAGGACAGCCAGAGCTACACAGAGAAACCCTGCCAAAACAAAACAAAACAACACTTTTTCTTCACAAAAATGTTTTCTAATATAACCCTGTGCTATACTGACATGGAAAATAATACACTGTGACAATAAGGGGCCTGTATGAAAACTAGTAACGCCCTTACATTTATAGTTCAAGGGGGAAAGTTCCTTATTGCCAGTTATTTAATACCATAGGGAGTTACAGACCAAACTTTCAAAGATACTATAATCGCAATAATCTCAGGTAAGAGTGTTTAAACAACTGTGGTCTGGCAAAAATGACTCATCAGGTAAAGGCACATACCTCCAAGCCCTACAACTTGAGCTTGATCTACAGAATCCATCTAATAGAAAGAGAAAAACCAACTCCTACAATGCTGTCTGACTACATACACACTATGGCTCACACACACAGGATGGATGGATGGATGGATGGATGGATGGATGGATGGATGGATGGATGGATGGATGGAAGGAAGAATATGTATTTTTGCCAGGCAGTGGTGGCACACACCTTTAATGCCAGCACTTGGGAGGCAAAAGTGGATCTCTGTGAGTTCAAGGCCAGCCTGGTCTATGAAGTTAGTTCTAGAACAGCCAAGTATTACACAGAGAAACCCTGTCTCAAAAAGAAAAGAAACGAAAAAGAATATGCAGAATATACACTTTTAAAAATACCAATAAACTGAACTGTCCCACATGGAGTTTAATGGGATTTTTAAAATAATAAAACCTTTAGTATCCACTGTCATAAAGACTGTAATTGTACATGTTTAATGCTTCATACTTGTAAATGGCATTGTTGCCTCTCTTTTCCTAACTGAAGTTTAAAAAAAAACTCAAGTAAACTTAAGTGAGCTGAGGTCATAAAAGAGATCAAGTTTCTAAAATTTAAAGTACGTTGACATAATAATCCTTTGGACTCAGTAATGGCACATATACCTTGGTGGCAACCAACAGCTTTCTAAGGACTTACAACCCATTCAGCTAGAAGATTACCATGCCTGGTACTGGAAACCTAACTATTCAGTACTAATGAAACCGTGGTTTTTGGAAGAGATTTACAACCACTAATTTACTAAACAATCATAATCCCTAACAACAATATATAAATATCTGTCTTAATACCCACAGGTAAGTGTTGTCTTCACCTTTCATCAAGGAATCTTCTTTGCAACAGATGAAGACCACTACAGAAAACCACAACCAAACAAAATGCAGAGTTGTGGAGCCCACTCCCAATGGATTCATATACAAACCACTCCAGAACCTAAGGCTCTGGAAACATTGCAGAATAGAAGACAAAAAGATTGTAAGAGCCAATTAAAATTAGGGAATTCACTGGGAGACTCTGTCTCCTACTAATATCAGAACCTATAACACATGAAGTCTCATCAATATTATCCACCTAAACATGAGCTGTGCAAGAATTATACCAACAAACATGCCAAACTAGATCAGAAAAAGCCCACGTGGCCTCAAGCCTACACAAATTACTCAGGCAACTGAGTAATTCTGGGAGCAGGAGAGGTGGTCCTCCCCAGGGAAGAACACACTAATAGGTTGTCTAGTATCCAATGGTCAGACCTGAAAATATACATACAAGTAGTATTATGTGAACTCTGCAGGTTCTATTTAGCAGTATGTATGTACAAGCAAATATATACATGCATGCAGTAACAATTTAATGAAAAAAGAGACCATGAATTTGAAGGAATCTGGGAGGGGTATATGGAAGGGTTTTGAGCAAGAAAGGGAAGGGAGAAATGTTGCAATTAAATTACAACCTCAAAAATAAAACAAAACCTAAGATATGCAGGACTGGGGAGACAATTCAGTGAGTAATAGTGCTTGTCGCTCAAGCCTGACACCCTGGGCTCAATCCCTATGGCCCATATAAAACTGGGAGAGAACCAACTCTACAACATGTCCCTTGGCCTCCGCACTCAACATCCACACACATAATGAATTTAAAAAAAATTTTTTTTCAATAAAATATGGTACTCTTTCTTGGTCTTCCCCCTAACTCATTTATAAACAAAAAACTTTCCAGAGCAGGAGGATCACATATGAAGTCAACATAAGCTACTGGGAAAGACCCTATTTCAAAAGAAAAAGAAAAAAACTTATCAAGACATTTCAGATTAGCAGATACCTCAACAATTAGTAAGTATTATTAAATACAATCAATGTGTCAATCATTCAGAGACAGTAAAAGAGAAGCCCGATATCTTCATTTACAGTTCCTGTATATGGCTACCAGCTTACTCATGGTGGATTATCAATGTTACTGACTCATCATGAGCAAGTACAAAAACTATGTGTGCCAATCATCAGTTCATGAGAGTAAATTAATTACTGCAGTTGGCTGTAGAAGACTGAACACATCTCCCTGAATTTATGAGCAGTCATAACTAAGAAGGAAAGGAATTGTTTACATACTCTTCTTAAGGGTTTTGGTTTGTGGATGTGGCTGAATTCCTCCAGCTGGAAGTCCGTAAGTGCTGATTCGCTGTACAAGACTGGCTACATTTCCATGCCTTTCCCGTTTGATGGGCAAATTGTTATCCTTGGGTTCCGTCTCTCGCTTAATTTCCTATAAAAAGGGAAATCAGTAAAAGAGAAAGATACTTAGGTGTGTCTTAACCAATTTACATTCTTAGACATATTTCTGTATTTTTTAATGTAGCCAAGGCTAGCCTAGAATACACAGCAATCCTTCCACCTTAGCTTCCCTACTTTTTGCTTCTCAAATGTTAAGATGTCAAGACATAGCTACAGTGATTACTAAATAAATCATGACATAACTCATTTTTAAGCTGAAGAATGCAGATCACTTGCCAAGCATGGCATAGTATAAGTTTACACCTTATTGAAACTGGAGAAAGGGTAGAGTTTCAACCTACCCTCCCTAACATACACAAGAAAATCCTGAAACACATAAACAAGTAACAAGTGTACAACTTCTTTCTACAAAGCACTATATACTAAATGTTTATGGCTACCAGTCCATACAATTTCTAATATCAGTTCTGTTACATGTAATTCAAATGCAGTTACATACCTAAACAACTAAACCCAGACATATTCTAAAAGAATTCATGAATGTAAGTAAGTTAAGTTGGGCATGGTGGTCCACACTTGCAGTCCCAGCCCTTGGGAGTTAAGAGGCAAGAGAATCAGGAGTTTAGGTCCTCTTCTAGTACAAAGAGACTACAGTGAGTTCAAAGCCAACATGTCTGTGTGAGACTCTATTTCCAAGAAAACGGGGGGGGGGGGGTGGGGAGGGAGCGTCTTTTAATTTTCACATATTTTACACATAATTTAACTTTCTCTTAATTTTCCCCCATCCAATCATAAAAATCTTAGCCAGCAACCTTAAAACACAGATCTTGTACAAGCCAGTGACATGTAGATTCTATCTTACAGGTTTTAACTTAATGGCTCCCTGCTCTAATTCACAGGTATAATAAAATGAATGCCAGGTGGTAATCCCAGCACTCAGGAGGCAGAGGCAGGGGAATCTCTTAAGTTTTAGGCCACCCTGGTAGAGCAAGTTTCAGGACAGCCATGGTTACATAAAGAAGCTCTATCTTGAAAAACCGAAAGAATCATCTTGGGAAAGAGTATGGAATTTTACTAGAAGAAACAAAAAAACCACATAAACATGAAGTCATGCCATGTTCAATGATTAAAAGCTTCGTATGAGAGGCAGCTCTAGAGGTGGCCTCAGTCCACCATCACCCTCTGTCCCACCATCCAAAGTTACAAACTTTAGTTTACCTAACATAAATTTAGCAATGGAAAGACAAATCAGGGTAACTACACAAAGTAACCTCTGGGCTGGTGAGATGACTCAGTGGGTAAAGGCACCAACCAACAAGCCTGACAACCTAAATTTAACTCTCACACACAGTTGGAAGCTAGAACTGACTCTACTGTGACAAGTGAGTAACAGGCAGCAAGGCACAGGGAAGGAACATAAAAGATAGAATATGAACAACCTGACTGGAAGACAAAACAGAGCAAAACTTCTAAGAAACAAAGGTGACACTACGTATAGCTGAAGCATGAATATGAAGAGCTCTTAAGAGTCATAAAGACTAAGAACGAGGTTGGAAGGTTGATGATACAAGGCTCTGAAATACACTACAAAGAATGTGGGACAGTTCCACAATGCAAGAGATCAGCACATGCAGTAAAACAAGCTTACAGCAGGTAGGTACAACTGACAATGAATGAATGTTCCCTGAGTCAATGACAGAACAAAGTTTGAAAGGTTCAGAAAATATTCAAAATACTAAGAATCTTGAAAATTCATCAGCTCCAATTCAGATGACAACTAAATTCCTGACTTGATCAACTCTCAGATGGCGCTACCATTCACTAAGCAACGGTCTAAAAAAAGGATGTCTTCTTTATGATCTCCTGTATTTAAGTGGATAATTCTTAAATACAGAATTACCCAATAATAGAGCTCCACTTCAAACTTCAGTCAACTCTAGCTTTTGTCTGCACTACATGTGTCTTGTCTGAATTTTTTCAACAGAGATCACAGGGACTAGGGAGCTAAAGAAAAATTCAAGGCAAGATCCTGGTACATATTTTAGTATTCCCATCAAGTTGCAACTGGATTTCTTCTTCTTCCTTCTTCATCATCATAGTTACGTCATAGACTTCCCTACTAGGGTTGAGATCATGGGATTCCCTGATCTGTTATACTTACAGGTTTCCTCAATGTATACACTTCTCTTAGCTACAGGATCTCACTTTCTTGTTTTCAGGACTATATGTCTGAGGTCACTCAATCTTGATCCACTTGCACTTCTGTCACCTGCTATATACATATAACCAAACTTAGACGCCTTTTTCAAAATGGAGTGGCTTATACTCATAAAATTTTGGGTGTCCCTACTGCCATGAGTTTCCTATCAGATTAAAGCACTTTGGTTTTTTTGGTTTCTTTTTTTTTTTTGGGGGGGGGGGGGGGTCTGAGACAGGGTTTCTCAGTAGCTATGAAGCCAGTACTAGAACTCACTCTATACACCATGCTGGCTTCGAACTCACAGAGATCCGCCTGCCTCTGTCTATTGAGTGCTTGGGATTAAAGGTGTGTGCCACCATCACCCAGCCAGATTAAAGCACTAACACCAGACACAAACAGTAGGTTCTTCTGATTTTAAGTCATATATTTTCCTTTTGTTGTTGTTTTTTGAGACAGGGTCTCTCTGTGTAACAGTCCTGACTGTACTGGAACTCACTCTATAAACCAGGCTGGTCTTGAACTCACAGATATCCACCTGCCTCTGCCTTCTGAGTTCTAGGATTAAAGGTATATACCACCACCATCCAGCTAATTTTTCATAATATACTAGCTTAAGGGGCCCTTGTGGACATAAGCCTTCAATACACTGTAGCCAAGATAAGCAACTATTTCTTTTTACGTTTTCTCCATAACTCTCCAGAGTATTATAGGGGGAAAAAATCATACCATATCTGAGAGAGGCAATCATACCTTTACTATGTACAAAAATTATAAAGGTAAAACTTGATTCCTACCAGTTAGGAGCAACTCCAGAATAGGTTAATACATGCTACATCTGATTCTTACATTTAGAAGCAAATAAGATAATGCCCCAGTTGTTCACTTTATTTTGGTAAGGCTCAAAAAGAAGGATGTCTTCTTTATGATCTCCTGCATTTAAGTGGATAATTCTTCAGTTGCTATTGATTCTTCTGAGATGTATCCTTCATAATTTGGATACATTTGAACCCAAAGCCTTGACAGAAGTTAACTCGACTGAGAAGGTTTCATACCTCCTTTGTGATTTACGGCTGGAGAGATGTCAATGTAAATGTTTCCTGCTCTTCAGTTTAGTTCCTAGCACCCAAATCAGGTGGGGCTATCAATTATCAGCTCCCGAGGGATCTGACTCCCTCATCTGACCTCCGTGGGGACTTCACACACACACACACATGTACACATAAATAAAAGTGAGATTTAAGTTGGGCAGTGGTGGCTCAGGCCTTTGGTCCCAAAACTCAAAAGGCAGAAGCAGGCCAGCCTGATCTACAGAGTGAGTTCAAGGACAGCCATGGGTACACAGAGAAACCTTGCCTCAAAAAACAGTAAATAAAATAAATAAGTGAAATTTAAATTTTCAGAAATATCACCCAGAATTATACAGTATAACCAGACAATTTAAGTTAGATAGTAGAGAAATACAAACAATAACCAATAATTACTAACTAATGAAAACCTACTACTGTTTTAGAAAATCTTAAAAAGCACACTCCCAAGAAATCTCCAGTACTTTGAAGGCTAAATTCTTTTCCGAGACAGATTTTTCTTACTCAATCTGCCCTTGGCATTAGAAGATAATTACAAATACTACCAGTGATATCTGAGATCACTACTAATAACCTACAGAAGATAGTAAATTCTGTTTCTATAACCAGCACCTACAAGAAGAAGAAAATTTAGGACAAAAGGAGGTTAATATACAAGACAGGGAGAGAATACGGGAATGAAAGGCATACAGAACTTCTCGTAGCTATATTGGTTAACAAGATCTTCCACTGACTCTCTCTAAGGGGACACACACTGACACATCAATGTTAAAACTGTAAGCATTCAGATCACTGAAGAGAAAGTGCCCAAATACTGGGTGTACTACTAAGACTTCTTGTCCTCAATGTGACATGATGCTAGAGGGTTAACTGCCCTCAGGATCAAAAGACTCTCAGACGAGAGCCCCTGATGCAGCCCCTGAATGAGGTGGCTCAAAATAATCACAACAAATGGGATGAAGCCTCAGGTAAACCTAGAAGGCTCAGTTCCTCTGCAGTGGTCAAACTCCATATATCTGGGTGTGACCAACTGCTGTTCAAGGTCTAAATTAGCAAGACTGAAATCTCTATACTCTTGTATGCCTCACTTCAGCCAGAAGTAGCCAGATCAAGATGATTCACATCTCCACAGTTATTCTGAGGTCTCGGATCCTTTATTCCTATTACTACACGCATGATGTCATGGAGGTCAGAGGACAACTTCCATGAGTCGGTTCTCTCTTTTTCCCCCAGCAGAGGTAGGGTCTCTCTTGTTAATGACAGGCTGGCTGGTCTGCCCACAACTTTCCAGGCAATTCCCCTACCTCCACGTTCCATTTCTCTGATACAAGCAACCTAATCCTTTTTGTTTTTCTTTTTTTTTTTTTTTTTTTTTTTTTTTTTTTTTTTTTTTTTTTTTTTTTTGGTTTTTTGAGACAGGGTTTCTCTGTGGTTTTGGAGCCTGTCCTGGAACTAGCTCTTATAGACCAGGCTGGTCTTGAACTCACAGAGATCCGCCTGCCTCTGTCTCCCAAGTGCTGGGATTAAAGGCATGAGCCACCACCACCAGGTCCCTAATCCATTTAAAAAAAAAAAAAAAAAAAAAAAAACATGGGTTCAAGGATCAAACCCAGGTTGTCAGGCTTCTACAAGAAGCACTTTTAACCACTACACCATCTCACTAGCCTGGGTCTCACCTCTTGAGGAAAGATTGTAGCTAGTTAGATATTAGCAGGTTTAGATGTCACTAAGGATGGACCACTCCCTCATAATCAGCAGCCTATACAGCCAAGTACTAAACTGCAGTACTATAATTACTGGTCAAAAATGGGATCTGAAACAGCAGTGGTCCTTGGTGAAAATAGAAGATCACAAAACTAAGTACCGAGATTACTACCTCAATGAAGGCTTCCAAGTCATGTATAAGGACACGTCATTGAATTGTCCCTTCCTCAGTCAATCCATTACAGCACTAAGGAGTTCAAGTCTAGACTGGTCTACATAGTGAATTCAAGGTCAACCAGAGCTACAAAGTGAGACCTAATCTCAAATACAATAGTCAATTTAACAAGCATGGTGGCAAGCCTTTAAATCCTGGAAATAGGGAGTGAGGCAGGGGCAGCCAGATTTGTGATTTCAAAGCCACCCAGGGCTACATAGCAAAACCCCATCTCAAAATGGGGGGGGGGCTGTTAATCACTTGAACAAGAAAATACTCCTTGGGAAAGCTGTCTGCTATAGAAATTTTAGAGATGGTATAAAGTCTGCCTAAAATATAGGTGGACACATACTCTCCTTGGACACTGTCCATTCTCATCCATTGCTGCAATGGTCTCTTGCATCAATGTCCAAGGTCACCCCTTCCAAGTGTGCTATGCCCTCTACTCTAATAAATTTTGTGTACCTTTTACACACACACACAAAGAGGAAGAGGGGTGGAAACATATCAAAAGAACAAAATATGCCACCAAAAAATTTGCAAAGATATATCTAATAAATCTTATAGAAAAGCAACAAAAAAACAAAACAAAAAAATGGAAGACTTGTGGGACAAATCTAAGACACCACCTCGAAGTGCAACCCAACTGGAAACTATTATCTATGGTTTTAAAAAAAAAAAGATAGGCTGGTAGATACATGCATACAAACATAAACAAACACAAAGATACACATACACAGCATTACTGTACAGCAGGCTACCAATCAATAGTAAAATCTATTACAGATGTATCTGTACCTGTGCTTTTCTAAATGTCAAGGATAGCTTTAAAGTATTTTCATTTCAAACATATGTATCTATTTGACATACAGAGTTAATTCTGTGAAGCAAAAGCAAGAAATTAAACTGAAAATATTTACCTTAACGAAATTATCAGGGAACATCCCTCTTCTCCCATTTAATTCTCCTTCCAGCCATCCTTCTTCCTGTAGTTTTTTCACATTTCTGATGATTTCCCCAACTCGAATACTTAATTCATCATCATGTACAGCGTCATAGTCATACTCCACCATATAGTCAACTAAAAAAGGAGAAAACAAATGTCTAAAATATAATTTACAAAATTACTATAAACCATATTAACAATCTTTCAGCTACAGAATCTGTGTAACAACAACTAATACTGCAAAGATAAAGGCTTGTCACACCATAGGAAAGTCCTTAATCATCTAAATATAGAATATAGTACACTGTTGTAGAATAATCTTTTTTGTACACTGTGAAGATTTGTCACTTGGACTGGTCTAATAAAAAGCTCAACAGCCAATAGTTAGGCAGGATTTTCAAGGCAGAGAGGACACTGGGAAGAAGGGCAGAGATGCAGCGAAATGGAGAGGAAACAAGACGGTCAGTACAGAGTAAAGGTGATAAAGCCACAAGACAAAAAAAATATATATATATAGACTGATAAAAATGGCTTAAGTTGTATAAGGCAAAAGACTTGGGAATGATGGCAACAATCAGGAGTTTAGAAACAATCCATCTACAAAACCCCTGGTGAGAACCCAAACCTGTGAATATTCTCACTGTGGTCTCACTGAGGACACTAGCTCTTACAGACCAGCCTGCCCTTGAACTCACGGAGATCTGCCTGCCTCTGCCTCCTGAATGCTGGGATTAAACACATGTACCACCACCGCCCCACTACTGCCCACTTTTAAAAAGCAGAACAGATTTCTTATACAAGATGGCAGATTACCAGCTATAGCCATATTTTCTTCCACCTACAACCATAAGAAAAAATAAACATTCAACAAAGCACTTCAAAACAACAGCAGCCACCACTAACCCTCCAATTTCTTACAGATCCTTAATTTTATTAAGATAGTCTGAAACCCTGAGCTTTACAAAGTTTCTTGCAGGCCAGGTTAGATCTTGACTAGTCTCTATCTGCTTTTCTCAAGCACGAAATCTAACCAAGTCATCTGGGAAATCTTGTTTAAAAGAGGACTGAATAAAGCTCATGCATCTAAAGCTGTTGGTAAGAGACAAAAGTTTAGAGATAATTTATTCATAATCATTCTAATTCTGCCCAATCACACTCAGGATTCTGACTTTCCTTTTCATTTGGCTTAAAAAGCAAAAACACAGAGGTAGGAGTATAGCTCAGTTGTAGTGTCTGGTTATTATGCAGGAGGTTCTGGTTCAATCACAAACACACATGTATCCAAAACACAAGGGCCAGGCACCACGTGATACACGCCTATAAATCCACCACCCAGGACAATGAGGCAAGAGGAATACGACCTTGAGGCCAGTCTGGACAACACAGTGAAAGCTCTCTAAATACAACAAGTGAAAGTCTCTAAAATACATACAAGAAGTAACACCCAAAGTTGCTCCAGTCTGAGATTTAAAAAAAAAAAAAAACAGATATGATTAAGGCAGAAAAGATAGGAATCTGAGCAGATTTATCAAGCTGCTACCCTAACCAAGCCCAATTTTATCTGCAACACCCCAGATTTGTTATGTGATTCATGTCAATTTCTTTGTTTGGTTTTTGTTTTTCTCAAAACAACGTTTAATTGTGTAACAGCTCGGGCTATCCTGGAACTTGCTTTGTAGACCAGGTTGGCCTCAAACTCTAAGAGATTAAAGGCGGGAGCCACCACCACCCAGTGAAGTCATTTTTTGTCAGGAGCCATTTCCCTCCAAAATTATTGCAGGGACCATTGTCCTGGGGAATTTGCAGAGAGCCCCACACCCTAACAGTATTTAGAACTGTTTTATTGGCAGAGCCTATCCCATACCCAATTATCTGTTAACAGAGAGCTACCTGTTAGCAGAACCAGCCTCACATTCCAACTATCTGGAGAACTAGGCGTGTCAACTTGTGACCTCCTGACCAAGGAATCATGACCTGACCAATGGTAACCTCCTGGCCGACCTCGTGACCGGCTAGGACCATCGCGGCAAGATCCCTTCCTGCCCCTGCCCCTGCCCCCATCCCAACCCAAATTCCTCATCCAGGGGCTATATAAGCCACAACCAAGACGCTAATAAACGGAGGCTCCGACAAGAACTCTGCTTGGCCTCCTTCCTGTCTCCCACCCATGTCTTTCAGGTAGCGCCTCTCCGGGACCCTGGAATAACTGACCAGCCAGGCGGGTTACAATCCCTAGACTAACTGACCCAACAAGGCGGTCTACAATTTTTTTATTTAGTTTGTAAATGAGTCTTAGACAGAATTTCTACTAGAGGTAAAGACAAGGCAGAGAGCAAGCAGAACTGATAAAACCAGGAAGAAGCTTAAAGAATTTAGGAGGCTGTAACTGCTCTGCTTAAGGCCAGAAAGGCCAGGAAGATGAAAAGTGGGATGGAGAATAAGAACACTGTCAGTCACAATACTTCAAGAAGACAAAATGAAGGCCAGGCATGGTGACACATGACTTTAATTCCAGAATTTATGTAGTACTCTGGACCTGCTCTGGGTCCTGACAATGTCATCAGCTACATCACCACAGCTATGTCCCCTCATAAACGGCAGCCCACCCACCTCCTCCCTCATTCCTCCTCTCTCTCCTCTCTGCCTGTCTCCAGAGGTCTCCTCCCTCCCCACCCCTTTCCCATTCCCTTCCTCCAATAAAAAGCCCTCCACATGAGCCCTGTTGCAAGATGGGGCTCTCTCCCACTGTTTTTTAAATTATAACATACCCCACCTCACATCTCTCCCCCCCAAAAGACACAGATGTTGTGAGCTACAGTTGAAAGAGCAGCAAAATTTAGATTTCATCTTATGCCCACTGAAAAACTGAAATTTTAATTTTATGATCATAGACTACTATCCTCCATCACCTTTTACAGCTATACTAATACTCCAGTAACAGTGTACTGTAACTGAAAGAATCAAAAGATGCATATTCTGAGTATTTAGAGATACTCAAAGACAAGCAAGGAGATAAACTAAGACTCTAAAGGAATCTGAACCCTTAGAAACCTACAGCTTGAATAATCATTAAACAATTTACAAGTCCAAACCAGGTAAAACAAAGCCTCAAACTAAAGACCATGGTGCTATTTCTAGGCCTAAATATATATCCCTTAGTAACACTATAAAACACAAACGTGAATAGTATTTTTTAATGTTACTGTATCTCATTAAATTCAACAAAATTAGGTATTATATCCATGTGAAAATATTAATTAAAAGTCACAGTATCTCAAAAAAAAAAAGTCACAGTATCATCCCAAAAGCCCCTTTTATCAGTTATTGATCGCTAAATATAGAAATAAGTATATCTAGTATTCTTCTATTTGTGTGTGGGTGTGTCTGTCTGTCTGCTTTTCAAGCAGGATCACACACTGCAGCTCAGACTGTCCTGAAACTATGCAACCCTGGCAGTCCTCAAACTCCCAGCAATCCTGACTGCTAGGATTAAAAACATGATCCACAACGCCTACTTTCTAGTTGTGAATTTATTTCTTTGTTGAGATACAGGGTCCTACTCATTCAAGGTGAGCCTCCACCTTCAATACCGGGGTTGCAAGCAGGAGACAAGTGTTGGGATTCCAGGTGGCCCCATCACAACCTAAGATTTTATCTAGTGTTATGGATTGAACTCAGGTTTCTGTGAATTGGCTACTCTTCTGGTGCTGTGACTAAACATCTTCAAAAGCATCAATAAGACTCAGTAAGCAACATTAGAGAAAACATGGCAAGGCAGCTTATGTCACAGTACACAGGACACAGACAGGAAGATGCCAGAAACAAGATACACTTAAGGACCTACCCCAGCCCTACTTCCTCCAAGCAAGCCTCACCTCTTACTTTCAACATGCTCCACCGGCTCAGGTCATGTGGGGACAGTTCAGACTCAAACTCTTAATACCTTTCTCTTCCTGTTTCAAGTAGTGTGTAAAGATGTACATAATGTGTATACTCTGATCACATTTCTCAGAAGGAAATTTCATCAGATTTTTTTCATAGTATTCTAATATTCTTTTCTTTCTAATATTATAAACTAATGACATACCCAGAAAAAAACTCAAAAAGTTACTTTGATCTTACAAAGACTAATTGCTTATAGTCATAACTATAAGCAAAGACATTTTCATATGCATAATCAATTCCTTCTCCCAAAGTAACACTCAAAACCCATACTAGGAAAAAGCAAGTTGGAACAGTCACAAAGTTTCTACATTCCTTGTGTGTTTAGGATTTTTGTTTCCTTTTGCTTACACCTCCCACTATCACCACCCCACCCCCACCCCACTCACCCCATCCCCATACACAAAGGGTCTTGCTTTGTAACTGAAGCTGAACTCAAATTTACAGCAATCTCGACTCAACCTCCTCAGTACTGAGACTACAGGTACGGACGCCACAACTAGCTCTTAATTTCTCAATTTCAATACTAGAAGAGTGTTAATTTTCAAAATCAAACCAAATCATACTGATATAAATATTCACTGAAGTTGTACAGAACTCAGAAAAAAATAGAAAGATAAAACCTAATGAATATATAAAGAACCTGTAGTAGTTTGATTAAGAACGGCTCCGAGAGGTTTGAATGCTTAGTCACTGGGGACTATCACTACTTAGAAGGATTAGGAGTAGGTGTGGTCTTGTTGGACGAAGCAGGTCTATGGAGGTGGGCTTTGACATTTCAAAAGCCCAATCCAGGCCCAGTGACTCTCTTCCTGTTGCTTGTGGATTCAGATGTAGAAATAACTTTCAACTTCTCCACCACCACATCTGCCTGCACACTGCCAGGTTCCCCACAAAGACAATAATGGAATAAATCTCTGAAACTCTAAGCAAGTCACAATTAAATTCTTTCTTGTATAAGAGTTGTCATGATTATGGCATCTCTTCTCAGGAACAGAACACTAAGACAGAAGCAATGTGCAAAGCAGTATATTCCTTAAAAGTATCTTGAAAGGAGTTTCTTAAACACCTGAACAATGTATGGTATCCATCCACAATTTCTAGGAGAGTTAAGTTTGCTTGGATTGTTTCTGTTTTGAGAAAGGACTCATTTGGTTGCTCAGCATGGTCTCCTAGGTTTTCAGAGTAGCTGGTATTCATGAGTTTCAGAGTGCCATTGTGGTTAGCTAAGCTTCTTTATTTGCATATAACAAGGTAGTTGTTACAATCTTACTTTCTTTGCTTAACTCAACATTTTCCCCTTTCCTAAAATTTTTTTAAATGTTTGAGAAGACACGCTTTTAAATCAAATCAATGCAAGTCTGAGCTTGACTCCCCTGCATCCTGACTCTAACCTCGGGTAAGCAACAATTTCTATACTTTTGTTTGTTTTCTGAGACAGGCTTTCTCTGTAGCTTTCCAGCCTGCCCTGGAACTAGTTCTTGTAGAAGATGCTGGTCTGGAACTCAGATCTGTCTGCCTCTGGTTACCAATCTCTATACTTCTAAGGACTGAGGGCATCAATCTGTTTGCTACAATACTCTTGTGGAGATTAAAATTTCAATGCAATACCTAATATGGTAAGTATACGCCAAATGAATAACTGGCAAAACATCACCTAAAGAGAGAAAAGTTAACTTAGCAAACAGGAACTTGCTATAAAAGTTCACTCATTTGCTAAGTAGATTTTAAAAACGAAAATAAGTTATACAGATAAATGCAAACTCTAACACAAGATGTATGGATCATTAAAATTTCTGAAACAATCAATTAAATCTCTGTGTATTTCTAGGCATCCTCCAAAAATCTGATTTCCAATCAATTTAGTTTTCATATGTAATAGAACATGTATAATCAATCATGTTCCATCTTCATTCAGCAAATCTTACCTGGTTATTCCCTTAAAAAAAACCACTTGGTCTAAGCACACTTAGGATACATCTAAGAAAAAATAAAGCTCTCTGAACTCCTGAGGTTTACATTCTACAGTACTGCTTGGATGAGTGAGAAATAAAGATTAAGTAGGCTAGGGATATAATTCAGTGGCTAAGAGCCTGGGGTTCAATCCTCAGCACCAAGAAAGAAAGGTAAGGAGACAATAAAAGAAATTCCAAAAACAAGTTACAATCTGGAAGAATGTAAGAAAAAATAGGGCAGGATAAGATCAAGAATATCTACAACCTGTAACTCAAATAGCTCCCAAGGAAAGAATGAGCTGGTCTACTCTACAGCACTGAGAGTTCAAGTAGTGAAGAGGTCTGCCTAGGTCCAAGCCTTGGCCTTGAATTAACTGCTGTGGTATTGTTTTCCAAACTACAAGAGTAACAAGACCAGCAAAATGGCTCAATGGGCATATATGTGTCTGCCACCAAGTCTGATGACCTGAATCCAATCCCTAGGACCCATGCCCTGCAGGAAAGAATCAACTTCAACAAATTGTCCACTAAACTTCACACATACACTGTGGAACCTACATACTCCCACACACGCACACATACAAAATAAATATAAAAAATGTTTTTCAAAGACTAATAACAGTACTCAAAAATGATAGACTTGTAAGAATTAAATAATCCTTAGAAAAGAGCTTTAAAATGTACCTGAAGCAGAAATACCTAATAATCACTAAACGTTAAAATAACACCAATCCAAAACACATTCTTCCCACTGAGCATCTAGAACAAGCATTTTGTCCACTTTTTTTTTTCCAAACAGTTTCATGTAGCCCAGAGTGGCAGTGAATTCTTTACACAGGCAAGAATGACCCTAAACCTCCTGCCTTCGCCTCCTATGAACTGGGATTACAGGTACACCCTACCTTATTTATACAGTGGGAGGAGACTGGAACCTTCTAGCAACTTAGCTACATCCTTTAGTCCCTTAGTCACCATTTTTTTTTTGCGTGCTTCTGTTTGCAATGATATAGGCAAAGGTTTCAAAACATATTTGATGAATTTAACCAAAGCATTTACTAATGGGATAATAGCTATCATTACTCTCAGAAAAAAATAGTATACTATGAATGGTTAAAAAGAACTAGCGCATAGTAAAACTTAAAAAAAAAAAAAAACAGATGATGGACTTGTGAAGCACAAACTGCTATCTAACTGGAAAATTCCATGAAAAAAAGTGGAAGAATTGGGTCATACCTGTAACCTTGGCACTTGGGAGGCTAAGGAAGAACTACAGAAAGCTAGAGGCCAGCCTGAACTACAAAGTGAGTTCTAGGCCATCCTAAGCAACAGTATAAGAACCTATCTCAAAAAAAAAAAAAAAATACATACATACCATAAAGACATAGGCTCTTTTCTCAAAACAATCCCATCACAAAAGTCCACATTTTGCATATTTAAATCTGATGGACCTGGACAAGTCTGATGTCTCAACGGATAAAAAAAAGCACTTGCTTCAAAAGCACAGTGACCTGAGTTCACATGTATCTGTGACCTGATGACAAACGTACCATACATAGCACATGTGTACCCATGATCACACACAAAACAAGCAAACAAACAAAACAAAAACATGGTGGACTATAAAATGCTTCCCCATGCCTTTTTTTAGAACATTATTACATTCCTATAAACTAAATTACTTCCTTCTGAGGTCTTCACCAGCATCATTCAGTTGTTACTGAAATATTTCTCTTAGGTCTTCCTTTCTTTCAAGAGAGGTCTGGCCTGGACTTTGTGAAACGGCTAAACTAAACTCAAATGCACAATCTTCCTGCCTTATCTCCTGAGTGCTGGGATTGCAGAGTGCTGTAGTGAGAGCGGCGGGGCTGCGTCCCCAGCACCCAGCTGCCCGCATGGCTTTACCCGAAATAATTACACGGAAACTATATTCTTTTAAACACTGCCTGGCCCATTAGTTCTAGCATCTTATTGGCTAACTCTTACATATTGATCTAACCCATTTCTAATATTCTGTGTAGCACCACGAGCTGGTTTACCAGGAAAGATCTTAACCTGCATCTGTCTGGAGTGGGAGAATCATGGCAACTGCCTGACTCGGCTTCTTTCTCCCAGCATTCTCTTCTGTTTACTCCACCCACCTAAGGGTTGGCCTATCAAATAGGCCTAGGCAGTTTCTTTATTAATTAACCAATGAAAGCAACAGATTAGAAAGAAATCACTCCCACATCAGCAGAGTGCGAGTGCACTACCATGGCTCTATGATGCCAGGCAAGGTGACACACGGTTTGAAACCTCAGTGCTAGGGGTTGTTCTCCACAAGGGTGGAGCTCTGTGAGTTTGAGACGAGCCTAATCTTCATAGTAAATTCCAGGTAAGATCCTTTCTCAGGTAGGCACAGACAGACAGACAGACAGGTGCGGCTTCCTGCCCAGGTTGGTGGTGATGCACATGGTAATCCCAACATCTGAGAGGCAGAGCAGGAACACCATATGTTAAGGCCAACCTGGGCTATACTACACAGACAGTTCTGGGACAGACTGGGGAGGGAGGGAAAAAATTATAAGCTAACATATTACCAAATCGAGTATTATTAAAATCAAACCACAATTACAAACATCAATCTAGATGTTGTTTAATAGCTTTAAATGTACTATTATTGTTTCTTAAGCTGTGATCACAACCTCACAGAGTCTTATAACTGAATGTGCATATTGAAAAATACCTGGCAACAGCAAGGTCTATAAACACAATGATCAAAGATTAATTCAAAAATCAAATAAAATGAATCTAGCACATTTCTGGTGGTGCACATCTTCAGTGTGTTGGTTCTGAACACATAACATGCTCACGTTGCACTACACATGCCCCCATGCCAGGCAATGCTAACTATCACTACCTAAACAGACTCAAGACAGTTATTTTTATGAACTGCAGTGTTTACTACTGTACAAGGTTTTTGTCCCTTATAGATGAAACAGAAAACAAAAGACTATTTACCTACTATCACTCCTCAGTGCATAAGTATCAAATAAGTATACCATTGAATTGAACTGGATTAGAATGTTCGACCTGAAGAACTTTTCTGAAAATGTTAACTTGCATTTCATTTACAAAAAAAAAAAAAGTAAAGAAACCTCAAATGCATTTTGGCTTTGGATTAGGAAAAAATTTACAACAATTTCTGTCATGGCTCTAAACACACTTCTGCCATTTTATACTACATATCTACATGAAGTGATCTCCCAGCACTGAAAATTATAAGATAAGTATCAGTCAGGCACCATGGTTCATACCTGTAATTCCAGCACTCAGGAAGCAAAGGCCAGATGACTATTACAAAATCAAAGTCAACTCAATCTACAAAGCCATTTCCAGGCAAACCCGGGTTATAGCAAGAAATGACTTACAACAACAAAACAAAACAAAAATAGCAACTACCAATGAACTGTAAATCTGAAGATGTTCTACATCATGCAGTATTTAAAATACTGCCAAGATTTTAACTCATGTACATAGGACCTGAAGAAGTGGTTCAGCAGTTAGGATCACTGGCTCCAATTCTAGCGTCCACATGGTGGCTCACAACTCTTCAACTTCAGTTGCAGGGGATCTGACACCTCCTGGCTCCTTAGGCACCAAGTATACACATAATGCATAGACATGCCTGTAGGCAAACACTAACACATAGAAATAAAGCAAATTTTTAAAAAGAAGCACAATTATCTCATCAGTATGTAAACTTACTTTCACCTTTAATAAATGGTAAAGTTATATATACCAAAGAACTATTTTTTGGAGGGGAGGGAGAGTGTTTGTTCTGAGACAGGATCTCATTATGTCCTGGAACTCTCTCAGTAGACCAGTCTGGCTTCCAGCTCAAAGCGCCACTGCCTCTGCCTCTGCCCCTCTCCCCAAAAAGTTGGGATTACAAGTATCACATGCTTGTGCTCAAAGAAATATGTTAAAATAAATTTCTTTTTGATTATTCCCATTAGTACTTGATTTATTTATATGTTGACTAATTTTATGCCAATCTGACACAAGCTAGAGTCATGTGAGATGAGAGGAGGAAACTCCAGTTGAGAAAATGCCTCCATAAGATGAGGTGACAGGCAATCCAAGAGGGCGTTTTCTTCATTAATGATTAATGTGAGAAGGCCAACACCACCGTGAATAGGGTCACCCCTGGGCTGGTGGTCCTGGGTTCTATAGGAAAGCAGGCTGAGCAAGACGTAGTAAGACAGTAAGCAGCACTTCTTCATGGCCCCTACATTAGCTCCTGACTCTTGGTTCCTGCCCTGTTTGAGTTCCTATCTCGACTTCCTCCAATGAACTATCTGTGGAAGTGTAACAACGTGGTTTTGGTTATGGTATTTCATCACAGCAATAGTAACCCTAAGAAAATTTGTATGGCCATTTTATATACATGTACACATCTGGAGTCATATAAAAATTTCTGAGGACAGAAATGCCCATGGAAAAAAGTTAAACCCTATCCTAATACCCATGATTGCAAGAAACTGTTATTTAGAGCACAGGATGAAATAAGCCTGAAGGCTACTGTATTTAATTTCCATGAGAAAGTATACTTGAGTATAATAAATCAGCACCAGTTAAATATCTAACAAAAAATAATACTTCAGAAATATTTTTATACACACTCCCTACAAAAACCTACAAACTTCACATTCTAAAAAATGCACACTAGGTTCCCCAGTCGTCTTTGCCTAATAAGTGGGTTCTCAACCCTCATCAAAGCTGATCTCTGCAGCATATGCAGACCATTGCAGAAAACCACAACTGGTCAAATTATGGAGAATTTGACCATGCCCAGTTCCAACAGATGTATATCAATGATGAAACTAAGAAAACAACAATGGTTTAGGCAGACATGCCGGTACAAGCCTTTAAGCCCAGCACTCTGCCATGCAGGTCTCTGGGAGTTCAAGATCAGCAGGGTCTGTGGTCTATGTGCGTTCCAGGCTAAGCAGACTGACATAATGAAACCATCTCAAAGGGAAGAAAGAATGAAAGAAAAAAAGAGGGGGGAGTTTAATTAGTGCTGAGTAAAAAGGGATTCTCATTTTATATGGTGACTACACAAGCAAATCTGCACACTAGGCAGCAAGGCAAAACACTCACCAGAATTCAATCTCCTACAGCAGAAAAGGAATTTTAATTAATGCCTACTCCAAAACTTGGATCTTAGGAGAACATTTTTGGTGGTATGTTTGTATGTTTGTGCTTGTGCATATAGAGGCCAGGATCAATGTCAGTGTTCTCCCTCATTTGCGTTCAATCTTTTTGTTATTGTTGTTACATTTATTAATATGGAGGGGGTTGCTTTTTAATGACAAGGTTTTTGTGTAAGTCCAGCTGTCCTGGAGCTCAGTGTAGACCAACTGACCTCAACTCCAGAGATCTGCCTGCCTGTGACTCCTGAGTGCTAGCTAGTATTTAAAGGTGTGTGTCACCACATCTGGCTTACATTTATTTAGTATAGAGATGGGGTGAAGACGAGGGCTCCAGCGTGCCTGTCAAGTCAGGTGCTCTCCTTCCATCATGTGGGTCCTGGCATTGAACTTAGGTAATTTACTTACTGTGCCATCTCACGGGTACTCCACGTTATTTTAGGAGACAGGGTCTTTCAATGAACCTGGAATTCCACCAATTCTGCTGGGCACAGGGATGCTTTACCAGTGCCAGGATTACAGGTGCACTGGTTTGGTTTGGTTTGTTTTTGTAACACAAGAGTGGAGATCCAACTCATGCTTTGCTTTGCAAGTACTTCATTGAGCCATCTCCTCCAGCTTTCTTCCTTTGTTTATTTTGTTTCTGAGATAGGAGAGGTCTTGGGTCCAAACTGACCTTGAACACTTCCAGCCAAGGAAAGATGATGACCTTCAATTTCTCAACCCTTTTCCTGCCTTTACCTCCTGAGTGCTGGGATTACAGAGGTACACAAGAAAAGACATTCTTAAATAAACTGAAAGCTGCTTCAACACAATGAGAAATTCTGTGCACACGACAAGTATTTGAATGACCACAGTGGCAAAGCACTTTCTTAGCGTGTGCTGAAGCCCTGGGTTCAACTCCTAAAACATGGGGCAGGAAGGACACTATAAATATTTCATTTAAAAAAAAAAAAAGTAAAGTTATCCAAATTAAAATTACAAATATAGAAACTTCTATATTTAAAATTGAAAATGTTCTGTACTTAGCAATTACAGTAATTTTGAGTATGACACTCTTACAGCTCATATTCAGTCTACAGAATGGAAATATTTCTAGTATCATCTTTATTGGGTACCAATAGGTCATCAATATCCGTAAGATAGTCTTACTACTTCAAATTTAAAAAGTATCTCAAAAGGATCACCTCAAGCAAAGGCTTGCTTAATTCAGAAGATGTGATGCTCGAGAAGATTTTAAAAGTACCTTGCTTACTGTTGCTACAGTGTGGATCTTGAATGCCCCTAAGACTCTTGTTTTGAAGGCCTAGTCTCCCACCATGGCCCTATTAGGTGGTGAAAACTTCAGGAAGTGGAGCCTTATGGAAGGAAGTTAGGTTTATTCCATGTCCTTTAGGTCACCTCTTCCTGTCTCTCCTTTATGTTTTCCAACTATTACGGTCTTAGTTAAGTTTCTATTGCTATAATAAACACTATGACCAAAATGGGTTTATTTGGTTATCACAGTCCACAATAAAAGAAAGTCAGAGCAAGAATTCAAGGCAGAAACCTAGAGACAGAAATTAAGCAGAGACCATGGAAGAACACTGCTTACAGTTTTGATCTCTATGGCTGCCCAGGTCATTTTTCTACATAACAGAGGACCACCAGCCAAGGGGTGGCACTGCTTACACTGGGCCAAGCCATCTCAAATTAATCATTAATCAAGAAAATGCACCACAGCCTTGCCTACAGGCAAGTTGATGAAAGCATTTTCTTGATTGAGGGTGTCTTTTGCAAGATGACCCTAACTTGTGTCAAGCTGACAAAAAATAATAATAATCAGCACAGTCATGAAGACAACAGACTTCCAGCCCTACAGCAACAGTCAAGAGACTATAAACTAAAATTCGGTATTGTGAGCTAAAGTAAGCCTTTCCTCCTAAGTTGATTATCTCAGGGGTTTCTTGTCACAACAAAGGAAACAATCACATCTGCCAAGCACTTGCTTTATCAATGATCAAACTAATGAGATGAATAAATCCTACTTCCTCCCAATACAAAATTTCTCATTATAGCCTTATTCTTCTCATTACATTTTAACATTTTTTTATACCAGAACACAGCCCTAACCCCTTAAAGCATCACAATCCCTGGTTTAGGTTTCTAAAGAGGTTCCATGTTGTTTCATTCCTACTATTACAACCTATTTCTAGTACAACACTAATAAGCCATACGAAAAAAATGTATAACATCAGAACAACAGGAAGAGACAGGAACATTCTTATCAGAATCCAGAGGTTGTGGGAGTTTCTGGTTTTTTTTTTTTGTTTTGTTTTGTTTTGTTTTTTTTTTAAAGAAAAGAAAACAATACTTAACTAATCTCTTGGCAGCAGCTTCTTTCCTTGACATGACCTTGCATTATACCATTCCTTTTTGGGTGGTCATAACAAATTCATAGCCCACCAAAGCTAGGTTAAGTACTTTAACGCTGAGTACATTCCCAGTCCCCACATCATTCTGGTAAATTGGTGGCAACTGTGCATTATTGTGATAAAACTTAGTATGTTTCTACCTGAAATCACTAGGGATTAAATGCTTCACAGTCAATCCCTTGGAAAAAAAGTTACCTGGACTCTGAATCATCTTGAATAACCTAAAATACACCCAATATGGTATCTGGCACGTTCAGACAGCTTGTGTCCAGAAGTTTGAGGTCATCCTAGGGAACATAATAGGACCCGGTTTCCAAAGGGGAGTAGGGTGGAAAGCAAGTACATCAAATCACTAGGAGCAAGTAAGAGGGGATGCCAGACTGTGACAAAGGAAGACTCAGCATTTTGATAAGCAGAGAAAGCCTTTAAAACCCAAAGCTATTCATGATCACTATATAAACATTTAATCACTAATGTTGACCAATAAAATCTTAAGACATATACTGTGCAGTATAACATCCACAGCTGAGAGGCTTAAGCATCATATCAGTGATACTTTTGGGCTCATCTGAAACAATTTCAGTCAGTAATCAGGCTCCTGTTCCTAAAAAAGAGACAGAGAGAAAAAAAAATACCTTGTATTTCTCAGAAAAATACTGGACCTAGCCAGGTAGCGGTGGTGCACACCTTTGATCCCAGACTAAGGGAGGCAGAAGCAGGTAGATCTCTGAGTTCCAGGACAGCCTGGTCTACAGAGTGAGTTCCAGGACAGGCAAGGTTACTTCCTGCCTGCCTACTATTTATTTGCATCAAATCTATATATAGTAGATACTAATTTTATTAATCAAAGGATTCAAACTTTTAAAAGCTTTAATTATCTGATCATGAACACAACATACTCTAAGGAGTAGACAAACTGCTATGATTCATTTTTGAAGGAAAACTTCCTTTTCATGCTCTGAAACTACGTGGTAAATCACAAGATACCAACTTACAAATATCTGTACGAATGAGTGTTTTTACAAAGGAAATCACTCACTAAAGAAGTACTTTATCTTCTAAACCAACTGTAAATTTCTATTAAAACAACTCAGTCAAGCAAAGTGTCATCCACCCGTAATCCCACCCCTCAGGATGATGAAGCAGGATGGTCACTGTGAGTTCAATGCAAACCTGATGTACACAGTGAGTTCTAGGTCAGCCAGAGCTAGAGTGGAAATCTGGTCTCAAAAACTAAAGAAGTAAATTATGATTGGTGTGTTTTATATACACATAAAACACTCTCAAAACTAATTTTATATTTAATTTTGATGCTGTAAAATAGCATCAATTGTCTGTCCCACAGAGGAGCCATCTGGCTGCCTTGAACAAGGTAAAGTACATGCTTGCTGCCACCACAAAACCTTCAAGTTTTTGAAAACACAAAGTATCTATCTGTACTTCTTCCAATCACAAATTTCTGAAACAATCTTGTTATGCAGCAGAAGTTCCCCTGGAATTCATGATCACCTCCTACACCCACTCCCAAGTAGGTGAGAAAACAGGTGCCTATCACCAGCCTTGACTGCTTAACCCTGAAATTATGAGTGTAGAAGATAAGGCCTCTGTCTGTACACAGAGGCTAGAGAGATGGCTCAGCAGTTAAGAGCACTTGCTAAGCAATCGTGAGGCCCAAAATTTAGATCCTAGCATGCATAAAGCAAACTGGGGCCACCACAAGCACCCATGGCTCCCAAGGAGGCAGAGACAGGAGAATTGCTGAGGCTTACTACTACTGTCTTTAATCCTAATCAGAAAAACATGTTCCCTAGGGTTCAGAGAAAGACCTTGCCTCAAAGGAATTGGTCTAGGATCCACACATGCACACAGGTACATGCATCCCCCTCACACACAGCTTATAGGCACTAGAGTGTACACACGCACAGACACACAGACATACGCACAAGTAATTTGTACATAAAACATTATGTATGCATTTTCTATCTGACAATAAAAAGCTCAATTACTTTCATGGGCATAAACTTTATTGTGGCAGTCAGATAAAACAGTAAAACAAAATTAAGATTTAAAAAAATTTATCTAAAATTAAGAGAAACTTAAGTCTTAAGTATCTACTTACCTTTCAATGTGTTTATGTGTATGTATATATATGTATATTCATTTTTGTCTTTCTTCACTCCAAAATGCATTATCTATTTTTGAGGGGGGCGAGGGAGATGACTCGGCATTTAAGAGCACTGACTGCTCTAACAAAGGTCCTGAGTTCAATTACTCACTACCATCTAGAACTATAGTGCCAATGGACTCTGAAGCTCTCTTCTGTTGTGCAGATGTACATGCAAATAAAATACATAATTTTTTAAAAAAAGTATTGCCTTTTTTTATTCCCTAAATGTATTGCCTTTCTTAATTCCCTACAACCTTTTCTTTCTAATTCCTTCACACAGGCACCTTAAAAGTAGACAGGTATTTTCCCCTACATTTAATGTTGAAGCTAAAAACATTAACATAACAGAAAACTTAAATGTCTTTAGTAGTAGAAATCCTTAAGTTTTTCTCAACAGTTAAACATTTCAAACGATTAAGTTTCTCACAGATTGTCTAATATTGAAAAACCATTTTCGTCAAGTTATACTATACAGAATTCAATTTGTGTTAACACAAAATCATCTTACTGATCCTTGAAAGACAATATTCTGTTTTTAACAACTATCAAACTTTACTCCCAAATTAGAACTGCAGAAATCTTTTGAAAACACTAGTTAGCATTATTAGCTCATTCATTCTCCTAATAGCCTGTGATTGGTGCTTCTCACCAGTTTCTAGATCAGGAAACTCAAGCACAGACAAGTTAATTAACTTTCTAAGTAGCAAAGCTTGTTGGTAAGACTAGGAAGTCCTTGCTCAGAACCCTTTTCCCCTCTTTCAGCCAGGAAGGCCTTAAATAAGCTTCGTAAACAAAGCTGGCCTTAAATTCAATACCTGCCTCTACTTCCAAAGCAGTGTAGGTCTAGGCTTCAAAAACTCTTAGCTACTAGCCATGTGCATCCCTTAAATGTCCTTGTTCATCTCAAAACAAGTAAGACTTAGAAATTAGATAAAACATTTGAGTATTTTAGGCTGCATCTTTAAGTATGTAACTGTCATGGGGTGGGGTTGCCCTCAGAAACCAGAAGAGGCTATCAGATGCCTTGTATGTCAGTGGCAATCATAAGCCACCCAATAAGAATGAAGAATCAAATCAGAGTCCTTTGAAAGAGCAGAGAGAATTCCAGAGCTGTGCCATGAATTACAAGAAATACAGGCAACCAGCTAGCTGTGACAGCTAAAACCTATAATCCCAGCAACCAAGTGGCTGAGGCAGGAGGATCACTCTAAAATCAAAGCCAGGGAGCACAGAGTGAGGAGATGAGACCTTGTCTTAAAAATGCAAGAAAAAGAACAATGGCAGGTAACTGAACAAATTATATATTAAAGAAAACTCTTTTACACAAACTTGAGGATTTCAATAACTGCACAACCAACAAATTTTAAGTACACATTCATCTGGAAAAGATTCAAAAATACTATACGGAAAAACAATGACAAATACCCAAAATAACAGACCTTAAAAGCACATATGACAGTATGGTAAACAACTTTCCCAAGATACTCTAACAACTCACCTAAACAGACCAAAGCAAGTCACAAAGAAAGGACCTGTGAACAATAAATATAGGTATTACATTGTATAATACTGCTCATTTACTTTCTTAAGAAAATACTTTAGCTGGGTATAATGGCTCATGCCTTAAATCCCAGCACTTGTAAGGGAGGTGGATCTCTGAGTTCAAGGCCAGTCTGGTCTACAAAATGAGTTCCACAGCAGCAGGAACTATGCTGTAAGAACCTGTCTTGTAAAAAAAAAAAGAAAAAGAAAAGACAACGACAACCTTATATTCACGTTATGGGTCCACTGATTTCCACTATGACAAATGACAAATTTAATTTATTTCCACAGTTTGAAAAAACCCAGTGAGAAAGGGGAAGGTGAAAGTAGATACTGATCACAGGTGCAATACTGTCCATCCAACAATAGGAGAAAGTGCACTTAAAACAACTGCAAACTGCAAAGGATTAAGTCTATTCTTCAGCACAGGGCCCTACAGTCTACACAAGAGCCAAAGTGGGCCCAGCAGTGGTGGCACGCCTTTAATCCCGGCACTCAGAGAGGCGGAGGCAGAGGCAGGAAGGTCTCTGTCAGTTCGAGACCAACCTACTCTACAAGAGCTAGTTCCAGAGCAAGCTCCAAAGCTGCAGAGAAGCCCTGTCTCGAAAAACCAAAAGGATGCAAGGTGGTTAAAGGGCTCGCAGCAAGTCAAAGTCACAAAATGATTATTCTAGAGCATCAAAAGATGTTTAATTACATTCTGCATCCTGATTTAAGACAGATAAGAATTGTATACTCCGTTTTAGCTTTTCATCCAAATCAGTTAAGCTAGCTTTTGATGCTTAAATAAGCCTGCAATTACCCCATAAACTCAACTAATCAAGTGGAAAGGAATCCATTTGAAGGTCCCCAGCAGCAAAAGCTTGGCTCCTGGGTTAAGGAGCACTTCGTATAGAAAAGAGACACAAAGAAGGAGGGAAGCAGAGGGAGCATAAAATTAGAAAGGCTAAGAAAACAGAAAGGCAGTGTCTGTAAACACTAGCTAAATTCGTCTCCCACGGAACAAAGTGTGGGCACAGGGTGCCACATCAGCACGACTCCTGTTTTGGTCGTGCTTCTAAATCCTCCGTTTGTTTCATGAATTATTGATTTCAGCAATGGTTGAAGCAGCACCAAATTTCAACTGAGTAAGAGCTATAACCTCTTCCTGATTTATACCACAAAACCAAATTCGGGTTTCACAACTTACTCAACACACACTTGCCTTATGGTGACACAGATCTGATTTTAAAAAGAAAAATACCCTATCTTTAATTGTCTTTAATAGCTTTTTTTAAAAAACTATTTCTGTTAATTCGTAGACATCTGAGGGAGTTAGTGCCTTGCCCAGGCAAAACTTTGTTATCAAAAGAGAACTGTTACAGCACTTAACAAAACTCCTTTTCACAGAGCCCTGCAACACACTCAAGCCTTCTCTAAGGCCAAAAGAAAACCCCAAGACGACTCAGAAAACAACCTTGTGGGCCCAGTACTTTTTCTCCCCGGCGAGGAGGAAGTCTCGCTCCAAACAGGAAACTGCTCCCCCAGAGGTTCGGCTGGGAATCCTCGAAGACCGAACCCCCAAGACAGCCCTCAGGTGGAAATCCGACGGACTGCTAAATGCCAGCACACCTGACCGGGGAGACTGCCCGGAAAACACTTCCCAAACTACCCACGGAAGGGGAAGGAAGAGGAGGCACAAATCACTGCCAACCCCAGCCAACGGCAAATGGCAGACTTAACTATTTTCTGCGCTTCCAGCTCTCGACGACAAAATGTCTGTGTGGGCATAATGGACGTGGGGGTGTGAGAGCTTTCTTTTTTCTTTCTTAAAAACCCAATGTGTGCCCAGCCTCGGAGGAGCAGAGCTGCCAGCGCCACTTTGTCAAGTTCGCGATCACCCTCCCCCATCGAAGTCGGAGGCTCCCGGAGGGCGCGGGGCGTCCGGTCACGGGTTCGAGCCCCCGCTGTCCCGCAGAGAACCGCCGAGGGGGAGCGTCCGACCCGACCAGCCTCGACCCGCGCACGAGCCCCGTGGCCGGTCGGCGCGACGATGCTTACCCATGCTGCGGCTCTGGCGGGGAGAGCGCGGCCCGGCGCGCGGCCTCTCCTGTCCACCGGCTCAGGCGCGGCGGGGAGGCGCCTCCATCCGCCCGCGAGCGCGCTCCGCCGCTCCTCACGCCCGGTCTCCGCCGCGGTCTCCGGCAGGCGGGAGCGAGCGGCGCCCGCGCGTGCGCACGCGGCGCCCTCCGCCGCGGTTCCCGGTCGCTTCCGCTTGCCTCGGCGGCACCGGCTAGCCGGCCCCGCACCCACTCCCTCACAGGCCGAGCGCGCCCCGCTCGAGACCCGGGTGCAATGCACGAGCCGGTGCGCCGAGCGTTGGGACCCGGCTGGGGCGAAATCTCGCGAGAATGGTCTGGGATTTTTTTTTTCGGCCACGCCCCCTGAGGCCCCCGCGCGCCACCCCGGCTCCCACAGCTGGTGCCAGGTGCGGTGACGTCACGGCGGGGGCGCGCGCCGCCCTCCTCCAGGTGCGGCGAGCTGCGGGCGCGCGGGGTCTGCGTGGGGCGCGCGACCCAGACGGGTACCGAAGGGGTTCCGCGAAGTGAGCCTGGGTTGCCCCGTTCTCTTTCCTGCAAAGACGTAGCTTGTGGGAGATCTAAGAGGGGAAAACTAGGGGAGCGAGCGCTTTGATTTCGAAGTTCAAGGCAGGCCCGGCAAACGTGGGGACCCCACAGTCCACCTGCAGAGCACGCGCTCTCCTTTGGGGGGGGCTGGAGGGGGCACGAAATGACTTGTTTCGTAGGACTACATTACCGTATTCCTTGAGTCTCTTTTTTTTTTTTTTTTTTTTTTTGGTTTTTTTTTTTTGAGACAGGGTTTCTCTGTGGTTTTGGAGCCTGTCCTGGAACTAGCTCTTGTAGACCAGGCTGGTCTCGAACTCACAGAGATCCGCCTGTCTCTGCCTCCCGAGTGCTGGGATTAAAGGCTTGCGCCACCACCGCCCGGCCTCCTTGAGTCTCTTGTTGGCCAAAGACGACTTCCTAGTCCCTGTTTTGAAATAGAAGTTATTCTAAATTAGGTATCATGGTTTGAAACATTGCCAGGCATTTTTTTTTTCTAGACTCAACATGAAGGTCGGCTTAGGACTACTGTAATCAGACAGGAGCTTTCTTCGAATTATAGACAAATTTTATTAATTCAGCGTAATTTTCCTTTCTTTTTTCTTTTCTCCGCTCCTAATTGGAAAAAAAAAATCAACTTCAGCTCCTGAGCGAATATGTGGAGCAGCATGTGTGGACTGCCGACTGTTGTGCCTGGTGCTTTTCAGAGAAATTAAGTCATGGAATTCTCACACTTAAAACTACTCGACACTTAAAACTGTCTTTCCCTTTGGGACCAGGCCAAGTTGGGTCTCTGCAACTCAACCCTGCCATTTGTTTGTTTGTTTGTTTGTTTGTTTGTTTGTTTATTTTGTAGGTCCTTGAGTTTAAGAACCTGACTGGCACTTCAACTCTTAAAATGTGTTGAAAGAAATCTGTGTGGTGTAGAACAAGGACCTGGCTGGAGTAGTAACTTTGTAAATATCTCTTGTCACTGTCTCCCATAGGCCTGCTATGGGCATCCTTTCCTGCCTCGAAAGGGTTGCCTTGGCGATTTTGAAACAGGAATCATAAAGATTCACAGTGGATCAAACCTTTACGATTACAATGGCCAAGCAGAACCAAGGAAAACATTTAGTTTGCACAACTGATGCCAGCTGCACAGCGTTGAAAGCACAGCACACTGCCTTGCTATAGTCAACGAATACTTATTGAGCAATGTGTTCATTGTCTCCTACCAAGCACACAACACGAATAAAAAATTCATAGCCCTTATCTTCAGTGACGTTGCATTCTAACCCAAAGGCAGAACATAAATACATAATAAACAGCCTGAAATACACAATGTCAGGTGTATAAGAGCTTTAAAAAATGTATGTTATAGCCGGGCGGTGGTGGCGCACGCCTTTAATTCCAGCACTTGGGAGGCAGAGGCAGGCGGATCTCTGTGAGTTCGAGACCAGCCTGGTCTACAAGAGCTAGTTCCAGGACAGGCCCCAAAACCACAGAGAAACCCTGTCTCGAAAAAAAAAAAAATGTATGTTATGAATAGGGCAAGGCTCAGGGAGAAGGGCGGAACAGCAGAGAGGTAAAACTGAAAACTATCAGTCTTAAAGTCAGCAGTGTCTTCCAAAGACAAAACCATGAAAACCAGAAATGTATTTATTTTTACATGTATGTGTGAGTTCCTACCAGTTTGTGTACCCATGTGTACCAGTGCCTGTGGAGGCCATAAAAGGTCAATAAATCTCCATCTCCAGAAGCTAGAGTTACAAGGCAATTTTCAGCCACCAGAGGTGGGAGCTGGGAACCAAACCCAGGTCCTCTGTGAGTGCAGCACACCCTTAAACAGTTGAGCCATCTCTCTACCCCCAGAAAATTTTTTTCAGAAATTTATTTTTAAGCTTTAAAAATTATCTGTAAAAATACTTCCTAAGGTCAGCAAGATGGTTTTTTGGGCAAAGGCACAAGCCAAGACTCCATAAATCCCTTCCTTAAGACTCTCATGTCACTAAGGAAGTTTGTAAGTACTTCCTAAACTTCCAAGTGTGCAAATGTTAGTTCATCAATTCTCCGCTCTTTGTTTGCCAGGGAAAGGGATTCATTTCACTCTGACCAATCATCCTTTTTTTTCCTTCTACATAGTGAACATGTTACTCTGGCTTCAAGAATGTTGCGATCTCTGTGACTGACACAATTTCCGACCAATCCCATTCATGCCTCTCCTGAAGTTTTCTTAGGCCACGGACAGAAAATGACTGTGTTAAAACACCACCAATTGTTTTCCTGTAGGCAAAAACTACTTTACAAGGACCAGCACAGTAAAGAAAGAAAATTAAATGTTTGTTTTTAAGTACTTGTTGAGCTCAAAAGGTGCCAGAAACTAATTCTTCATTGTTTCTTTGTTCTTAGTTTCAAAATACTAGGCTTCCTGAGCAGTGTTTTATAATCTTGTTTGGCTTGGCTAATTTCTGCTGCAGTTAAGTTTCTACCACCTCAATCTTTTTTTTTTTAAATCCCCTTTTAGAAAACAATTATAATTGTAGGAAATTACAATCTTAGTCATGAAGACTATACTGTGTGTTCAAGAAAAAAGTAGGCCTCCAGCCTCTTCCTCACATCCCCTCCCCCACCCTCTGCTAAAGCCCGTGTCCTATCCATCAGCCTATGACAGAGTCCTGTTATTCCACTAGCAGTTTGGGGGCTATAGGGAGACCTGTGACCACTCTGAGCATTTTCTCTATTGTACTTCTTTTAAATGTTTTAAACTCTAGGGCTGGTGGGGAGGCTCGGCGGATTGCTCACCTAGTGTGCACAAGCCCAGATCCCCAGCTCTGAAAACTTGTGTTTAATTCATTAATAACAGTAAAGTAGAGAGAGAAAAAGCAAAATCCTGACGGCCCCATTCAAACAAATGACCATTCTGTGTTCCTCAGGGATCTTTGTAACGATGCTATTTGCCGTGGGTTGGAGGCCAGTGCAATAGGCAGGTCACAGGAGCCGGGATCTTCCACAGGAGGCGCTTTCAAGAAGTATCAGTCTCCCAGATGTTAAAGCTGTTTGTCAGTGGCAGGCTCTCAATTTGTAGCCCAGGCTGGTCTCCAGCTTGAGACCTTGCTTCCTCTCCTCCCAAAAGCTAGAACTCCAAGTTATGCTACCTTTCTATGCTTTTGTTTGTTTGTGTGTTGTAACTGTTTTTGTTTTTAAGATGGGCTCTCCTGGCCTGGAACTCACAGAGATCCTCCTGTCTTTGCTTCTCTGGTGCTAAAACTAAATGTGTACCTTCCATGACTGGTTCTCCATGCCTGACTTTCCATGCCATGCTTAAAACTGGCCCCTATTGATTGTGAAATACTTTTTTTTTTATTTTTTGAAGATTTTTTTTCTGTATGAGTGTTTTGTCTGCATATAATTAATTTACTGTAGTTTGGATGAAAGCCCCTATTGCAAAAAAAAAATGCTGTATTTAGAATCGACATAGCACAGAGCAATAAAATGTGAACTCTCCCCTCTTCCTCCACCCTTGTTTGTTTGGCGTGGTTTTGTTGTTGTTGTGTTGTTTTGGTTTGTTTTGTTTCTGTTTTGTTTTGTTGGTGGGTTTGGTTGATTTTTGAGTCAGGGTCTCACTGTGTAGCCATGGCCAGTCTAGAACTCACTATGTAAAGCAGAAGAGCCTATAATTTACAGAAATTAAATTAATTTTCTGCCTCCCGAGTAGTGGTTGCTTTGCTCTGTACTTTCATTTGTGTATGTTTGTTCTACATATTGCTACATTACATGAGGGCATTTTCATATAAGTATCATTATATTTGGATCTTATTTCCTCCATCTGCTTTTCCCTCTCCCTTTCCTCCTATCGCCTTTCACCTTAATTTCTTTCGTTCCTCTCCAGTTTCACTCCTACCTTCATGTCATAGTACATGCATAACTTCACATATCTTCATAAAATCTAAGAATTGCAGGTGGGAGAAACCATGCAATGCCTGTTTTTCTGAAACTGACTTCCTTTGCTTAATATTGCATCCAGTTGTACCTGTTTTCCTGTAAACAACATTTAACTTTATTTTTCTTTATGACTAAAAAATTCATGTATATGTATATGTATATCTATGTGTATATGTATACACACACACACACATGTTTTCATCCATTTCTTTGTTGATAGACTCCTAGGTTTGTTCCATCACTTAGCTATTGTGACTAGTACTACAGTAAACATTGATCCTGTGACATGTCAGCTTGGAGTCTTGTGGGTAAATACCCTGAGTGGTACAGTTTGGTCATGTGGTATATACTTGTTTTTAATACGTTGAGGAACCTCTATGTTGATTTCCATGGTTGCTACATTATTTCATTCCCATCAACATTGTATGGGGTTTCCCCCACTTTAGTTTTGGTTTATTTTTTCTTCTTTTATACAGGGTTCTCACTATATGACCCTGGCTGGCCCGGAACTGACGATATAGACCAGGTGGACCTGAAATTCACAGAGCTCTGCCTGCCTCTGCCCCCCTCCTGAGTGCGAAGGGTAAGTCACGCACCACCAGAGGCCCAGAGAGGTTCCCTTTTTTTTATTGCCAGATGTTTCATTTGTTTCTGAGACAGGTTCTTGTACATGCCAGGCTGGCTTCCTACTGCTCTGTAGCTAAAGACGATGTTGGTCCACCCACCTCTGGCTCCTGAATCCTGTGATGACAGGCTTGGGTGCCTTATTATTCATTGTCTTAATGACTGCCTTTCTGACAGGCTCGAGATGGGATATCAGCGTCATTTGAATTTGCATTCTCTGAAGACTAGTGATATTAAACTTTCTTCATATATGTATGAGGCATTATGCTTTAATCTTTTGAGAAGCATCTTTTCATTTCACTAGGCTATGAATTGGTTGAATTGTTTACAATGAATACTATTGTGTTGTATTGTGCATAAGCCAGTAGTAGCGGTGCATATCACAAATCACTCCCCTGCAGGAACACTTTCTAAAGAGGATAATATTACGAATTTGTGTCTTCATTGCTCAGGAACTTCTATAAATTACACAGCCAGGCATGGATGCTCATGCCTGAATCCTAGCACTTGGGAAATAAATAAAGGAGGATCAGGAGTCCCAGATCATCTCAGCTATGCAGTGAGTTCGAGGTCAGCATGGGCTAAAAAGTCAAGAAAGGAGGAGTAGGGACGAGGCTCCGTTAGTGGAGTGCTTGCCTAGAATACGTGAAGCCCCCCTGGGTTTGATTCCAGTACCAACATAAACTAGACATGGCGGCCCACATTTGTAATCCCAGCACTCATGAAACAATTACATGATAGGGCTTCTTCTTAAAATAGTAACCCAAGGGACTCTGAGCAGAAGATCCCATCCATATGTGCTCATTATCCTCTGCCCAGCGTCTGACCTAATATGGTACTAAAAGGCACTCGTTCAATTAGTGTATCTCTGTGTTTCTGTCATTGTCTGTTTCTAAAACAAGAAGTGGAAATTTTATTTTAGAACCCCACGTAACTTCCCCAACTGTGCCAAGGACAGAGAAGATTTTATCTCTCATAGGACACTGGAACTTTGAATCAATATCTCCCCCAACCCCGTGTGTGTGTGTGTGTCTGTCTGTCTGTCTGTGTGTCTGTGTGGTGTGGTGTGATGTGTGTACGTGGTGTGGTGTGTGAGTGTGAGTGTGTGTATGTGTATGGTGCTGTAGACTGAATGTGGGAAATGAGGTTCTGGAGATTAAATGTACATGTATAATACTGGTATGTGTGGAGAGAGGTGGGAGTGTGTGTGTGTCTGTGTGTGTGTGTGTCTGTGTGTGTGTCTGTCTGTGTGTCTGTCTGTGTGTCTGTCTGTGTGTCTGTCTGTGTGTGTCTGTGTGTGTGTGTGTCTGTGTGTGTGGTACTGAGCACTGAATGACATTATTTTGATGCCAAGAATTAAATGCCTGCCAAAGCAGAAAAAGCTCATAAACCAAGATGTTCCTCTCTCTTTCCTGAGCCTTCACATTCCATTCTGCTGGTTTCCGGCCACATCTTGCCACTCCCACAGCCGCACCACATTCTATATGTGGCTCATCAGCCAGGCTCTGCAGCCTCCAGTCAGCCGGCGCCTGCTCTGACTTCTCTCACAGGCGTTATCTACAGAAGGCAGGGCTACTTTACCTGAAACACCGGGACCTTCAAGGACACTTCCACCTCCTGGTCCTCGAGGCTTTTACTTACACTCTAACCTTATAACCAGGGAAACTGGTCAACCTAAATGGCCCCCTACACCTCTCTCTACTTTCTGACAGAATTGCTTCTCCTTGGGCATGGTCTTCTCTTCTGCTTTGCTTTCTGCTGTTTTGACAAAACATTGACCAAAACCAACTCGGGAAAGAAAGAGCTTATTTGACTTCCAGGTTCCAATGTGTCATCAAGGGAAGTCAGAGCAGCAGCTCAAAGCTAAAACCTGCAGGCAAGATCAGAAGCAGAGGTCATTTCCTGTGTCACTTTCCATGGTCTGTTCAGCCTGCTTTCTCATACAACCCAGGGCTTGTACCTCTCACAGTGGGCTGGGCCCTCCTATATCAATCGTTAATCAAGAAAATAGTTGGATGTGGTGGCGTACACCTTTAATCTCGCTCTTGACAGGCAGAAGCTGGCAGACCTCTGAGATTGTGGCCTGCCTAGTCTACATGGTGAGTTCCAGGCTAGCCAGGGCAGCATAAGTGAGACTCTGTTTAAAAAAAAAAAAAAAAAAAGGAGGAGGGAGGGAGAGAAGGAGGAAGAAGAAGAAAAGAAGAAATATACACAGGACAGATAGAAACGAAGGAAGGAAGAAAAAGATAATCCCTCACAGACATGCCCATGGGCCAATCTGATGGAGAAAATTGCTCAGCTGAGGTTCCTCTGAGCTGCTGACAGAAATAACCAACACACCGTGTTTCCTCATCAGAAGCACGTCTCTGACTTGGGCTGCTCGTTCCCTCAACAACTGTATCTCCTAGGCCTTATCTTCACCCATTTTCCTTTCTTCCATCCCTTCTTTTCCTCACTAACTTTTAATATTCTCTAGATTGCCAATCCGGTTTTGCCAGTTCAGTAAACCCTACCTACGTGGCATATTTTGGATTTTCTAACCTTTCCTCACTACCAAATACATTTTCACAGAATACCTTTGACTTCAGTCAGGCTGCTGTCTTTTTCACAGAGTAATCCTGGACCCAACTGCAGCCACTCTAAATCACTGATCTTTCACAAGATAGAAGCTTATAATAGCCATGCATGCCTTAAAATCAGTCACTGAAGGGAGAAACGCTCTTTCTACCTTGACAGTAGGAGCAACAATGACACTCAGGACAGCAGCCATCATCTGGCCCCTTGGAGTCTCAGACACCATCAGATACAGTGTTGCCTCCTCAGACATGCCTCTCACTGTATCACTGGGAGCAGGCAGTAAGACTGTAGGGAACTCAAAGTGTAGTTAAGTGGCCAAAGATCACATGACCTCAAAGCGGTAGAAAATGAGCAAAGACTACAAGACTAACTCTCCAGCTGACACTCTAGCCTGTTCTAAGTCAATTTGATTCTTGAACTAGGATGTCTTCCTTTGTTGAAAGAAGAGGAGGGAAGGGGTGGGCAGAAGCACGGAAGGGCTGACTCCTCCCTTGTTCTTTGTTGTGTGAGCACAGATTACACACCATCCGTGAAGCCAATCAATTTCCCTGCATCACTCACTGAAGATCTACTCATGTCCAGGCACTGAAGAGGTGCTTATGTAGCTGGGTAGCGAAAGATAGGAAGGAGGCATCATTCTTACTGTTGTGTAGCTTGGGTTTAAGCTAAGAAGCCAGGCTAGATATGATAGAGTAGGCCTTTAATCCCTGTACTCAAAAGATGAGACCGTGTCTCGATAAAATAAAATAAAAAGGTAGCTCAGTGGTAGAGCGCTTGGCTAGTATGTACAAAATATGGAACACTTACAAATAAAGTCCAATAAAGAGTGGTAAGAAACGGTGTTTTACACCACGATCCTAGCCATCAGGAAGGACAGCCTGGTCTACATAGTGAGTTCTAGGCCATCCTGGGGTACTGAGTGACACTTATGTCACAAAACAAAAGTAGGGCCTGGAGAGATGACTCTGTAGCTAAGAGCACGCGCTGCTCTTGCAGAGGATCCAGACCAGGAGAGTTAACCACCTATAACTTCGGCTCCAGGCACCTGTACAATGTGCATACTACCCCCCCATGCACACACAATTAAAAATAAAAACAAAAATCTATTTTAAAGGGTAGGCCAGTGGATAGAGTTATAGACAGAACTGGATACTTTAAAGGCCAAGCATGGTGGCTTACACTTGTAATCCCTGTATTTGGGGAGTTTAGGGTGGCAGATCATCATGAGTTCAAGTCCAGCCTGGGCTACATAGTGAGTTCCAGGCTAGTCTGGGCTAAAGATTGAGACACTGACTCAAAGGAACAAAATAAACAAATAAAGAATAAATAAAAAAGGAGTCCAACTTCATTGTAACCCAACTCCCCTCTCTGGTGTTTCTTGCCCTCTTCTCCATGACTCTCTTGAATATAATTCTCATGCCTCAAAAAAAAAAAAAAATCTGTAAATCTGTGTTTAAACCTCTTCTGGGATACTCAGTGCATTTACTCTTGTAAAACAGCTATTTTCATAACGCTTTCATTTCCTGTTGTATGGGTGAAGCCTTACGAGTCTGAAACTGTCCCACGCATCTCTACTGTCTCACGGGCTGTGCGCACGTGGAAGGCTCTCAGTAGGGGCAGGCTAAGAGGTTGGTAGGGCTGTTAGTTGCTTAGTGGGGACCAGTTTCCTCCCTCAGGTATACAAGATTCTGGGCGTCTAGTATAACCAAAAAACAAAACAACAACTGCACTAAATACAACAGCATTTGAAAGAATAAAAAAATAAATATTTTTTTACCTCTTCAAGATTTCAGATCAAGGAATTATTTCTTCAGTATTTACAGTTAGTATTCAGGTATCTATACCGGCTTCCCTTAGGGCCCTGACAGGATACGTCCTCAGAAGCAGCCACTAAGAGCACCCCCTGTGCACATCTGTTACTGTCCCTTTCAACGGGGGGGGGGCTTGCCCACCCCCGTCTTTCTCCCTCTCTCTTCCACCAATCTTGTCCACCTCCCCTCTTTCTCTGTTTCTGTTCTCTCTCTTTCTTTCTCTCTCTCTTCTGCCACTCTTGTCCCCAGAGACTGGTCTCTGCCCCTTTCTCTGCTCCCTCTCTCTCTTTTTCCAGTAAATCTCCTATGTGACCCTTGTTGCAAGGTGTGACTTCTCTTCTTTTTAAATAACTTACAACATGTACAGAAAACTGTGTTTTTGTGAGACCACTTAAGCTGCCTTTAAATTCTCAATCCTCCCGCTTTAGCCTTCTCCCAAGTGCTGGGTTCACGGCCACACACCGCCATGTCCAGCTGCAAAGACTTTTAATGAGTGAATGAGACTTAATAGCAAATTCTTGGTGGAGATGTTGCCTAAGCTCATGATTCACACTTACTTTGTGTTCCATTATCATCTTCAGTGGAAATATTATAGATTAAACAATTAAATAATAATGTAAAAATTTTTTTACATATTTATATTCCAAGGACTGGGAATATAGCTCAACCGGTAGTTTGCATGACTAACATGCACAAGACAGTGGATTTGGTTCCCAATACGGCGTAGAGCAAGAACAGTAGCAACATACCTGTTAGCCCAGCACTTGGGAGATGGAAGCCGAAGAAGTCAGACATTCAAGATCATCATTTGTTACAAAGAAGTTTAAGGCCAACCACATTAAACTAATGACCCAGGTAAGAGGGGGAGGGAGGGGGGATAGGGAGGGAGGGAGGAAGGGAGGGAGGGAGGGAGGGAAAAAGAGAGAGAGAGAGAGAGAGAGAGAGAGAGAGAGAGAGAGAGAGAGAGAGAGAGAATATGAATCTCAAAAATAGTTGTAAGGAAAGTTCAGTGGTTAAGAGCACTTGCTGTACCCTTGGTAGTGGTGGCTCATGCCTTTTATCCCAGCACTTTGGAGAGAGAGGCAGACAGATCTGTCAGTCTGAGGCCAGCCTGGTCTGCAGTGCAAGTTCTAGGACAGCCAGGGCCACACAGAGAAACCTTGTCTTGAAAAACAAAACAAACAACAAACAAGCAAAGAGCACTTGTTTTTGCAGAAGACACAGACTCGGTTCCCAGCACCCATATGGGGGTTCACAGTTACCTGTAACTCCAGTTTCAGGTTTTCCTTTTACCCTCTTCTGACTTCTGTGCCTACAAGGCACAGGCATGGAACACAAGTACACACACAGGCAAAACATTCATACACATACAATAAAATAAATTTGAATCTTTAAAAAGCCTTTAATCCCAGCAATTGGGAGACAGGGGCAGGTGGATCTCTCCTAATTCAAGGCCAGCCTGGGACTACAGAGAGAGTTCTAAGCCAGCCAGGATTACATAGTAAGACCCCGGCTCAGTAAATAAATGAGTAAAATTTTTGTTTGTTTTTCGAGACAGTGTTTCTCTGTGTAGCCCTGACCACCCTGGAACTCTCTGTGTAGACCAGACTGACCTCTGACTGAGAGATCCGCCTGCCTCTGCCTCCTGAGTGCTGGGATTAAAAGCATGCGCCACCACCATAATATTTGCCTGGCAAATAAATATTTTAAAATGGTTAAAATATATTCAGACTAGATCTGTTTTATACTATTAGGTCATAAACTTTTCTAAACTACTGGGTACAAAGAGGGGTAGGGAAGTAAATGCCCTTCGTGTGAGATGCTGGATTGGTGTGAGTGCACAATGCTCCCCATCCAAGCAGCCAGTCCTACCAGAAGAAAGCTGGCCTTCCAGAGACCACTGTCTATGCACACAAACACATATTTGTGTTTACACGTGTGTGTGTGTGTGTGCGTGTTTATCTACCACAGACCCGCCACCCTGTTCAAACCTTACCTCTCACCTGTAACAAAGAAAAAGCAAAGAATGAAGAAATCTAGCCTCTGACAACATCACGACCGCGTATCCCAAACACCCAAGAGTCATGACCTTCTGCTTAGAGAAGTAGTCAGTGCTTGTGTGGTTGAATCTAAAACCAGATGTAAAGGAGTAAGTCAGCATTCAGAGACACGTCGGGTGTTTCAGAACTCAAGTAGGCAAAGACAGAAAAGATCTGCAGAACTGAAAGGTCTTCCAGTCACCAGACATCAGCGCTTTGCCGAGGGCCCAGGAAATGACACGGGTGAGAAACTGCTGGCAAGGACTTTCCGTGTCTAACTAAAGTTCCAGACCAGCGTCTCTTCCCCAAAGGAAAGTATCCATTGGCAAGTTTCTGAAATCAAAATGAAAGGGAAAGGGCTTTCCTTTGCTGACTCTTCGAAGAGACAGGAATTGAAAGTACCGGGGAAAGCTTTGTTTGGAGGGAAAGAACCTTGAGAAAGAGGAATTTGAGTTTAAACAAATTTAGTGTGGTAGGGAGAAATACCAGTCAGCTGCAAGTATGTAAGAAAATCACTTCTAATCACTCAGCCAGACAGTCATCCATTTGGGGAGAGGCGTCCTGGACCAAGACCAGAACCTCATGCGTGCTATGTGCACCCCGTACCACTCAGCCAAGCACCCACAGCTCTCTAGCTCAGTTTCAGACTTTTCTAATCGGGCAAAAATTGTTTCATGAGGGTCCAGAGAGATGCCCCAACAGGAAAAAGCACTGCCTGTCTTCCAGAGGAGTAGAGCTTAATTAGCTGCACCCACATCACAGACTCACAAAGGCTTAAAACTCTGGCTCCTAGAGATGCAACTCTTCTGGCCTCCGCAGACATATACACACATGCACATACCTTTACACAGGTATAAGGAGAAATAAAATCTCAAAAGCAATTAGCCTGTTGAACAAAAGTCAAACAATGCACTCCAGATATAGGTAAAAAGACGACGTTCTAGATATTCCAAAGACCTTAGTTCTTTTTCATATTTATTTATGTGCATGTGTGCACACACATGCACGTGCGCACACACACATACATGTGCACAAGCACACGCCCGTGCACGAGAGAGAGACAGAGACAGACAGACAGAGACAGAGAGAGGGAGACAGAGAGAGAGAGAGAGAGAGAGAGAGAGAGAGAGAGAGAGAGAGAGAGAGACCGAGCACTACAACACTCACGTGGCCATCAGAAGACAATGTGGGGGAGTCAGTTCTCTGTCCACTATGTGGGTTCCAGGGCTTGCACTCACTCAGAACACTTCTCTTGACACCAAGGCTGCTTTCATCATCCATGGTGCACTGCTTCTAGCTTAGGCTCCCCTTGAAGAGGCCTGTAAGCTTTGGGCTCAGCTGGCTGATCCGTTCATTGGCTGCTGGGATAGCTCATCTAACCTTGTCCTTCCAGTTCCCGTGTGACGAAGCTATACTTGTACCTACCAGAGCTTCTTGCTGGCTTCCCAGTTCTTCCGGCCGTGAGTCTTGTATTTGCTTGTCTTTGCTGCAAACACTTGGAGGAGTCTTTCTTTTCCTGGTTGGACCCTACCTGATGTCTTCGGTCAAGTATGACTTGATTGATGTTTAATGTTTGGGATTTGTTTATTTGGTTGACATTCCATGGTGCTTTCATGCCATTTAGAAAGTTTAACCTGGCGTGGTAGCACAGGGATCTACTGCCAGTCCTTGGGAGGTAGAGAGGCCGAAGGATCCAGAGCACAAAGCCAACCTTGCTTTATAGAGTTTGGGGTTAGTCTTGGCT
Source organism: Chionomys nivalis (assembly GCF_950005125.1). Lineage (NCBI taxonomy): Eukaryota > Metazoa > Chordata > Mammalia > Rodentia > Cricetidae > Chionomys > Chionomys nivalis. The sequence continues at coordinate 15,370,122 of NC_080104.1, read as the reverse complement.
ACATGAAGTACCTTGTAACAAGTCTTATTCTGTCCCACCAGCCAGTTCCCACATAATGACACAGAAACTTCTTATTAATTATAAAAGCTCGACCTTCGCTTAGTTTTGTCCCACTATCTCTTATAACTTAAATTAACTCGCATATACTAATTTATGTTCTGTTGCTTACTGTCCATCCTGTTTCTTCCGCGTCTCCTGGCATTTTTCTTGCACCTCCATGATCTCCTCCTCTTCCTTTCTCTCTCCTGAAATCCACATATACCCCCTGCCTAGCAATTGGCCATTCAGCTTTTATCATACCAATCACAGCAAATATACCTTCATACAGTGTACAAATATCCCACAACAGAACTTGTCTCTAAAAAGAAAAAGAAAAGAAAAAAAAAAACCACAAAGCTGCATGTCGCTCTGTTATCAATATTTTACAAGGGTTGCCGGGGCCGTGGTGGCGCACGCCTTTAATCCCAGTACTTGGGAGGCAGAGGCAGGCGGATCTCTGTGAGTTCGAGGCCAGCCTGGTCTACAAGAGCTTGTTCCAGAACAGGCTCCAAAACCACAGAGAAACCCTGTCTCAAAAAAGCATATATATATTTTACAAGGGTTTGTAAACTTTTTTTTGCATGGGTATATGTGTTGTATGAGTGTGTATGTGTGTATACATGTTCACTTATGTGTGGGCAGAAGTACACGCTCATGCATGTGGATCCCAGAGGCTGACGTCTGGAATCATCCTTTGTAGCTCAACATCTTATCCACTGAGGCTGAGGCTCTCACTCAAACCCAGAGCTCAGCAATACCTCAGTCTAGTTGTCTCGTTTGTTCCAGGGATGCTGTCTCTTTCTTCAGATCACTAGGCTTCTCTATGAGCTGCCATGGGTGGCTGGCACTTATAAGGTTCTGGGGATCTGAACTCAGACTCTCACAACAAGTACTTCAACTACTGACCACTCTTCCCAGCTTCCAAGACTTTGAGATAAAACTAGACCTCTTTGCTTTGTCTTGCCATGCTGGGATCGTACCCAGGGCCTTGTACATTCTAGGTGTGTACTTATAGCTATACTTACACCCCTAGGCAATTTTTTATCTATTCTTAAATCTTTCATTTTTAAGATATTTCTTATATACTATAATATATAACCACAGAAGTATATATGTCATAAGTACAGCTTGATAGATTTTTCTCTCTTTTTTAGAAGTTTTTTTTTTCTTTTTTGGTGGGCAGTGGTGGGACACGCCTTAAACCCAGTATATAGGAGGCAGAGACATGCAGATCTCTGAGTTCGAGGCCAGCCTGGTCTACAGAGCTAGTTCCAAAATAGGCAGGGCTACACAGAGAAACCCTATCTCAAACAAACACATAAACAACAGCAAGAAGGAGATTTTATTTAAAAATTCTTTTATTTATGTGTCTGTGTATGTGTCTATGTGTGTGTATGTGTATGTGGGAGGGGGAGAGGCAGGTGCCTGTGAAGGCCAAGAAAGGACATCAGATCTCCTGGAGCTGGAGTCGCATGCAACTGTGCGCTGCCCCACAGGAGTAGTGGGAACCTAACTCTTGGACTCTGAAAGAACAGGAAGTACCCTTAACCTCTGGCCATCTCTTCAGTTCCCCCCTTTTAAAACTGTGTACATTCAGCACGCCTGTGTGTGTGTGCCTGCACATGAGTGCAGGTGCCTCCGAGGCCAAAGGAGGGGGCCAGATCCCCTGGAACTAGACATACAGTTCATTTTTTATAGGTAAGGTTGTGACACCTCTAGATTTGATTTGAGAGCACATGGATCAAGATTGTACTTAAGCTTTTTTATTCTCTTCTCAGTGACTATTGATTGAGTATACATATACATACATACACATATACATATACATACATACACATATACATACATATACATGCATACACATATACATATACATACATACACATATACATACATATACATACACACATACAATGTACATACATATACATGCATACACATATACATGCATACACATATACATATACATACATACACATATACATGCATACACATATACATATACATACATACACATATACATACACATATACATACACACATACAATGTACATACATATACATGCATACACATGTACATGCATACACATATACATATACATACATACACATATACATGCATACACATATACATACATACACATACACACATACAATGTACATACATATACATGCATACACATGTACACGCATACACATATACATACATACACACATACATACACACATACAATGTACATACATACACATATACATACATGCACATGTACATATACATACATACATACATACATACATACATACATACATACATGTATATGTGTGTGTCACCTCATGGTACTGGAGAGATGGCTCCATTGTTTAAGAGCTCTTCCTGCTCTTGCAAAGGACCTGGTTTCTGTTCCTAGCAACAACATGAGAACCTGGTTTCGGTTTCCAGCAACAACATGGGGGCTCACAGGCATCTACAACCCCAGTTCCAGAGGACTCAACACCCTCTTCTGACCTTTGAGGACCAACACACACATAGCGCACATATAAGCATACAGACAAAACAGTCACACACCTAAAAGTAAATAGTGAATTAAATAAATTACCACCATTACCATATACCTAATTCTGCATATAACTGGTCAGTTTCTGGACTTTACTATATCTATTCATATGTTCATGTGTCAATATTTCATGTGTGTGTGTGTGTGTGTATGGAGGCCAGCCTGGCCTATAGAGCGAGTTCCAGGACACACACACATACACACACACCCATATAATGTTGATTTGAGACCATTCTCAATAAGTAGCTCAGGCTGGCCTTGAATTCACAGCGGTTCTCCTTCTTCAGCCTCTTGAGTACTAGAATTCCACGCATGAACCCCCACACCCAGCCTCACTGTTTCACAGTGTGTAATCCACAGTTGTGTTGGAATCTCCTCTTGCTGATGACTGGCCATCAGAGTGTAAACTGCTTTAAGTGTGTAGAATAACAAAGGGGACTTGCCCCTGCAAGACAGAATGAGTCAAAACAGAAAAACAAATTCAATGCCAGTAGCAGAGAAAGTAAATGGTCTTGTATAACTCTGAGCTGATGTCGCCAGCCTATCCAGGTTCTGACATATGTAAATATTCAGCAGAAAAGTAGCCCAGCTGAGCATTTTAAGTCCAATAAATGCACACTTTGGCTAAACTCCAGATGGAGTGGTAAAATCAAGTTTTAGCAGAAATGATCATTGCTGGGTGTCAGTATCATTGATTAAAATCCTGTTGCATTAGAATAAGGACAAATTTGTTGTTAAAATTATCATTCCAATTTTATTACTTAAATTGTAAGGGCCTGGGAAATGGCTAGGTAGATAAGTGGTTACCATGTAATCAATGTGGATCCTATTTTGGATCCTTGGCACCCATATTAAAAAGAGGCTTCTACGGTGACACCTGTAAGCCCATTGCTGAGGCCGTAAGAGGCAGGAGGATCCCTTGGACTTGCTGGCCAGTTAGCATAGCTGAGTCAGTGAGCTCCAGGTTTAGTGAGAAACTCCTCCCCAAAATCAAGATTGGGAAGTGATTGAGAAAGAAACTTGTGGCTTTCACATGTGACCGGCATATTCACAGGCACCTGCACTTGCACTCACACACGCACACAAGCACACACATACACAAAATAAACAAGTAGCGGGCGGGGACATGGCTCCGTGGCTCAAGGTTCTTTCCACCAAGACTGATAATCTGAGTTTGAATTTCAGACCCTACATGGTGAGAGGAGAGAGCTGACTCCACGGGCCGTACTCTGACCCCCACGTGTGTGCCGTGGTGGGCAAACACCTAAACTTATGCGTACACGTCATCATGCACACATACATTGTAGAGAAAAACACAGTTTCTTGTTACTCTCACCTGCTCTGATGCTCCTGTAGTCACGGTAACGTGTCTTCTACAATAAAAGCACATTTTAATAGTGGTCTGTGGATGACTAGGATCCAGGCTTCCAATGGCCTTGGCTGGTTAGGGAGCTCCTGGAATATTGCTACCAATTTTATGAGCTTCCTTATTTCCCCAGTGGTGATTGACAAGGACCTGCCTTGTAGAGCAAAGTGTAGGCGTTGACTTCCCAGAACACCTTCTTTTCCTATTTTGAGACAGACTCTCTTGTTAATGTATTCCAGAATTTCTTATCTTCCTGCCTCAGCCTCCAAAATACTGGCATAACAGGTATATGTCACCATGAACACCCAAATTTTTCATAAAATTCATAAATACATGAATGAATTAAAGGTAAAAACTGATTTTGAAAGGATAGGACGTTTCCCCCAAACTCTTTCTCAACACTCAACTTTACTCTGAATGGAGTTCACTTCACTTTTTCTCCTAGGGATCCTGCTCACAATCCTTGGCTGCTGTCTCCTTTGTATAGCCTTGGAACCAACAACATGGCCTCTCTCTTGTCAAGCTTTAATCCCGCTCCGGCAGTGCCCCGCCTTCCTTCGCTCACATCTATGTAGGGGGCGCAGGTAGAGTTTTGGCGTGTGTGCACATGGAAGGCAGGGATCAGCACTAGCTATCACTCCTCGGGAGTCATCAATCTTGTCCTTTGGTGGATCTTCGCGTATCTTCTGCCCTCTGTTGAAATTCAAGTATGCAACATCACACTGGCTTTTTATGCGAGTGATGGGGGTCAAACTCTGGTCCTCATGCATGTGTAGCAAACACTTTACTAACTGAGCTATCCCCCAAGCCCCTGGAGTGGTATTATAGGCTTTTATCATCATAGCAGCCTCCTCCTGCTGCGCTGAAAGACACTTGGAATTATTTTAGGCCCACTGTAATAATCTAGGGTGCTAAATTTAGCAACCTTAATTCCATCTAAATTCCCACTGGCCATGTAATATGTCATATTCTCTGCTTCCAGAGATTAAGATATAGACCAGAGGAAGCATTATTCTGCTTACCGTGCCAAATGTATTTATGCATCTTGTAGATCAAAATTATCACGGTTCAGTTGTAAAGAACATAATCTACTCTGGGCTAAGCAGAGACTTTGTTTCGGCGGCCTTGGAACTGTTGGCTGACTAATTAACTAAACTTAGCTAAGCCTCCCGCAGTCACTTTCAAAGAATGCAGTGCAGGACTAGGTGCAGAGTTGACTGCTGTGCTGTAATCTCAGGAATCTTGAGCCTGTGAGGCAAGCAACAGCACCTCCACTACTATCAAAATGCTACATTTGACTGGGGGATGGGAGGTGCCCTCTCTGAGCTGAGGCAGGAGGATGTGAGTTGGAGGTCAACCTGAACAACACAGGGAGACTCTGTGTCTAAAACAAAACAAAAGATGCTGCTGAATCACGTGACACCTGTTGTAACCCACTCCAACAGAATGACACCTTCTGTCCCCACTGTCCTATTTTAGCTCAAAAACAAGGGTAAAACAAGCGCATCCAAGTAGAGAAAACCCAATGACATCAGGAATTTGGATTTTGGAAGAAGGTGGTGGTGGTGGTCTCTGTGTAGATCTGACTGTCCTGGAACTCTCTCACTCCGTAGATCATGTTGGCCTTGACTCAGAAATCTGCCTGCCTCTGCCTCCCAGGGATCTGAATTCTGATATTGTCTTGTGTTTGTCTTTTGAGCTCGCTAGCCTCTCAAACGCAGTAGAAGGTAGGGACAGATGCTAAGCATAGCAAACAAGATACCTGCTAGGAAGTAGGTGCTTGTGACTCCTGCTATGTACTACATCTTTGTGGGGGAAATCTCAGACACCAGCACAGTGCATGGAGCCAGAGGGACGCGAGGGTGGGTAGAGGAATATTTTATTCTCACTTTATAGCCTTTTGTCTATAACTATTGGAATCTGTAACTTTACATGTGTACTTGTTATTCAAAACAAACGTTTTTAAATAGCACAGAGTAAAAAAAATCGTATGTGATTTTTTTTAGCTGCTTGTGTGTTATTATTATTGTATGTGCATGATGCATGTGTGTGGATATGTGTGGCCCAGTGTGCTTGTCGAATTAAAATGGAAACACCGTGGACTTAGTTTTCTCCTTTAACTTGTGTTTACTTGTTTTTATTATTATTGTTATTTGTTGATTTGTTGGTTTTTTTGAGACAGGGTATCTCTGTGTAGTATTGCCTGCCCTGGAACTCAGAGATCCTCTTGCCTCTGCCTCCCAAGTGCTGAGATTAAAGGCAAGAATTAGCACTACCTGGGTTGTTTTTTTTTTGTTGTTGTTGTTAAAGGATTTCATCATGTGGCTCTGGCTGGTCTGGAACTCACTACATAGACCAGGCTGGCCTCAGACTCATAAAGAACTGCCTGCCTCTGCCTCTTGAGTGCTTGGATTAAAGCTGTGTCCCACCACGCTCAACTTTTTACTTCCTTTTTAAAAATTGCATTTACAGGTTTACCTTGGGTAAGTTTATCTGTTTTCAAACCACAGCCTGTGTGGTGGTCAAAGGAAAACCCTTGAACGTCAGCCCTCTCCTTCGACCTTGTGGGTCTGGGCAATCAAACTAGGGCTGTCAGGTATCCAGCCAACAGCCCTCATCACAGAGTCAGCTGTGGTCAGCCCGTTCTGAAGACAGCCCCTGAAGTAGAAGTAGAAAATCAGTTAAGGAAATTTAAATTTAAATTCCAAATTTAAAGAGAGGACAAGAAAATAGTAACATCAGGTACAGTAACCAAGACACCCATCGGACCTTCGTTAGCTCTTCATTGGGCAGACTTGACCATGCATCAATTCTGATGTGGGAAGTGGGTAAGAATAGCAATCTGGGGCTTTTCCCTCCACAGTGAGCTTGAAACGGTCCTTCAGTTGAAGTCCCTTATAAGCATATGTCACAGTAAGAACCTCTGGGGCTCCCACAGGCTAAAAGAATCATGTAGAAAAGTTTACCCCACCCTAGGTGATCAGAAATCTGTGCCTGGGCACACATCAGGGGACTTCCCTTTTCTAGCAAAGGGAAGCCTGAATGGGTGGGAAATGGAGACAGCAACTTTTTTCTTTCTTAGTGTGTCAATGAGAATGACAAGCCTTTGTTACTGAGCAAGGGACTGCTTTGAAGAAAGGGTATCAGAGAGAGAGAGAGAGAGAGAGAGAGAGAGAGAGAGAGAGAGAGAGAGAGGGAGGGAGGGAGGGAGGGAGGGAGGGAGGGAGGGAGGGAGAGGAGGAGGAGAGAGAGAGAGAGAGAGAGAGAGAGAGGAGAAAAGTCACCTGCTGAGTTAATGACTGACTAGAACCAGGAAGACAGCCCTCCCTGTTCTCAGCAAAACCCACAGGTCCTTGGGGAAGTCAGCACATGCCCCAGTGATTCCACCAAGCACACACTGGCTGTGGAGGAAGAAACTACTTAACTTTAATCTGTGATCTGACCCATGACCAGAAACCTAACTCCAGTGAAGGATGCTTCCGCAAGACACTGTATTAGATAAACTCTCCACCAGTGACTGGGGGAACGGACCAGAGGCAGGAGAAGGGTGACAGGCCTGGGGCAGAGAGTCCAGGCCCTCGGTGACTCAGGCTTGCCTCAGAGTGACTGCAGGAATGCTGGCTGCTGGCAAGTTTCCTAACCTGAGATGCCTATGATAAAAATTTTGCCTTGTCAAGAGATCTCCCTTTAGGGCCAGGTAGATGTCTTGGTGAGTAAAGGTCCTTATGACCACCATGTCTGATGACCAGCTGATCTGAGCTCAGTCCTCAGAACTCACATGGTAGAAAGAGAGAATTGATCTCTGCAAGTTGTCTTTTGTCTCCCATTCGAGTAGCATGGCATGAAATGCCCTACACCACACAATAAACAAACACACAAATAATGTGAGGACCTGAGTTCGGATCCCCAGCTACCATGTAAACATGTACTGTCTGGAACACCCAGATCTGTGGACTCAGCTCAGTGGCCTAGTACTTGCCTAGCATGTGCATGACCACAGTAACACAGATGCACACATGTGAACACGGCCACCAATGGCAAAAGTAACTAAAGACTCCTCTGTTTCGTACACCAACCCCACCTAACTCATTCATTCATTTATTTTAAGACAGTTTAACCCTAGCCAGCCTGGAACTTTCTTTGTAGTCCAGATTGGCCTCAAATTCATATTGATCCTCCTGCCTCTGCTCCACAAATGATGGGATTACGGGCATCTACTACTTTGGTCTGCTGAGAAGCTGAGATTCTACTTGGAGCTAGGGAGAAGGAGGCTAGGAATCAGACTGCCAGCCTGTTTCCCATGCTGCTGCTGCATGGGAAACATGATAATGACGATGATGATAATGATGGTGATGATGATGATAATGATGGTGGTCGTGGTTGTAGTGATGATGATGGTGGTGGTAGTTATAATGATGGTGATGATGGTGGTGATGGTGGTGATGATGGTGGTGATGATGATGATGGTGGTAATGATGATGACAGTGATGATGATGATGGTGGTGCTGCTGCTGCTGATGGTGGTGGTTGTGATGATGATGGTGGTAATGATGATGATGGTGGTGGTGATGATGGTGGTGGTGGAGGTGGTGACGACGATGACATGACTATCAAAGGAAACTCCAGGATCCTTGCCAAAGCTGCAGGAAAATTCTAAATAACAATTGAAAAAGAAGGTATACTAGGGAGAGCAATCCTAAAGTCCCCAACCCACAGCACACACTATAGACTAAAACCTCCCATGCCCTCATTTTGTTTCAGATGCTTGGTAGACAAGATACAGAATACCATTCATTAACACCAGCAAAGACTGGTGATTACTCCAAAGGTAGGCATACCTACCTAAAAACATAGTACTCACTGACACATTATTGAAGCTCTGTGAAGTTATGAAAGCCATGGTTGAGGGTAAACAGACGCCAAAAACTAAAGACTAGTATATATACAACAGGTGCTGGCATAAAGATGGGAGACAGGACTCTGGAAACACTGGCTGACGGGAAAGAATCCTTTATCTCAACCATTTACCTTTCAGCTCAGACGAGTCAATTGTGATCAGGAAGTGTTTGTGTGCTTCCTACATTCATAAAGGAAATAAGCATATATATATATATATATATTTGCATGTGTGAGTGAGTTCACTGCACTGTTAATGACCTCACACTCTTTAGGGCCGGGAGGTGAGGTTGGAGTGTAGTGTGATTCAGAGTCATTATTGACTGGGTGTAATGATAGACCCGATAATCCCAGGCAGATCTCTTCCAGGCCAGCCTAGACTACAGAGTGAAATCTTGTCTCAAAAACAAAACAAAAGTAAAATGAAATGTGTTGCTTAATGTGCAATTTAACCAGGAAAAGCTTCCATGAGCACAGTGATGAGAAGGCGCCTTTCCTCCCACAGCTGTAGGTGTGGCTATAAGATTAGCTTCGCCTCATTATGCCAGCACCCAGGAAACATTAGAACATTGCATACAGCAGATCGATGCCAAATGGCACACTTTCAAAAATCCTGGTTAGCAATACTTTCCAAGCACAGTATATTCTAGTTGGTTAGTTTCATTTTCAAAACTTAGTGCAAAAGCAGGAGATTAGGGAAGAGGAGGATGAGCCCGTGCTGTGCCATGGAACTTGGCACATGGCAAATTGGAATGCAGTTCCTTTTCTGAGGTGAGATATCCCTCTGTATGATGTGAATATGTTTAATTACCATTAGCTAATAAAGAAGTCACTTTGGCCTATGGAAGGGCAGAATATAGCTAGGCAGGAAAGTCAAACAAGCTAGTTAATAATAATCCTAAAATAATAGGCCAAACATAGGTAATTAACATCAAGCCTCTGAGTGGTTATTTTAAAAGCAGCTGTGGGACCAAGTGGGACGAGAAACCTCCAGTTACACTTTCCCTTCTTTGACCAGATTGCTCTTACTGATCCGAGTCACAGCAGGCTAAAGGGTGGGTGGCAAAGATGATGGATCTATGGCTGGGAGTGTAGTTCAGTTGGTAGAACACTTGCCTGGTGTACACAAAGTCCTGGGTTTCATTCTTGGTCTCTGTAAACTAGGTACAGCGTTACATGTTTGCAGTCCCCACAGAAGGTAGAGTTACACAGAGAGTTCAAGGCCTGCCTGGAACACAGAAGACAATGAATAACGATGTGGCCGGATGTGCCTACGCTGAAAGGGAAGTGTATGGCAACTTAGATGAACTATGTCACTCACTCACTGTTTTCTTGCCTCCAAGAAGAGAATATTTGCATCGTGGGATTGTTATTATTTTAAATTTTCTTTATCGTTATTGGCGTGTGTGTGTGTGTGTGTGCGCGCGCACGCATGCGTATCACATGTATGTACGCATGCACAGAGGTATACATGTGGAGGGCAGAAAAAAACTTTCTGGAGTTGCTTCTCTTTTTCTGACTTTTTGTGGAGTCCCAGTTTCCACTTTATTCCTATACTAAAAACATTCTGATCAAAAGCAATTTGTAGAGGAAAGAGTTTATTTGGCTTTGATGTCCAGGTCCTAGTCCATCACTGAAGGAAGTCAGGGCAAAAATTTAACGCAGAAACATGGTGCAGAAACCATGGAAGAGTGCTGCTCACTGGCTCCCTCAACAGCTTATGCTGAGCTAGATTTCTTCTAAAGCCTAGGTCCATCCGTCTAGGGATGGCATCTCCCACAGTGGGCTGAGCCCTCCCACCTCCATCATCATTAAAGACAATCTCTCACAGACATGGCCACAGGCCGGTCTGATCTGGAAAATTCCTCAACTAAGGCTCCCTCTTCCTAGGTATGACAAGCTAGCAATCAAAATGTTTGGGGGAATCTGCTGTGGGACAATGGCCTTATATCCGGTAAAGGTTTGTCAGTTGTATTGCTTTGATAAAACGCTGATTGGCCAGCAGACAGGTAGGAAGTATAGGCAGAGAATTCTGGGAAGAGGAAATTCTCAGTCTGCAGTCATCACCCAGATGTGCAGAGGAAACAAGATGAGAATGCCTCTCTGATAAAAGGTACCAAGCCACATGGCTAACACAGACAAGAATTAAGGGCTAATTTAAGATGTAAGAAAGAGTTAAGAAGAAGCCTGAGCTAATAGGCCTATCAGTTTATAATTAATGTAGGCCTCTGTGTGTTTCTTTGGGACTGAATGGCTGCGGGACCAGGCAGGACAGAAACCTCAGTCAACAGGGATCAAATTCAGGTGGCCTGGGTTGTGTGGCAAATTGCTTTTACATACTGAGTCATCTCATCAGTCTGCATAACAAGCCACACTCCTGGCATAAAATCTAAGATGAGGACAAACACAATAACTGCCCAACTCAGTCACTAACCAACAAGTTAAGTGACAGAAATGCTTGGATAGCACACCTATGTCATTCCTATCATATGTGTTATGATATGCCATTCATATATATGAATGACAGCATAACTTGTCATTCCTATCAAATTTATTAATTTCAAATTTAGAAGATTCAATATACACACACACCTACTTGCTTTTTTACTTTTTAAGATTTATTTATTTTATTATGTGAATGAGGCTTTTGCCTGCATGTATGTATACTCATCACGTGTGTGCCTGATGCCCTCAGAGATCAGAAGAGGGCATTGTGTCTCCTGGGAATGGAGTTACAGTGGCCATTTGAGTGCTGGTAATTGAACCCTGGTCCTTCGCAAGAGCAACAAGTTCTCTTAACCATGAAGCCAACTCTCCAGCTCAGCTTATTTTGCTGTATTTTGAGTTGGGCTCTCAATACAGAGCCTAGGCTGGCCTAGAGCTTTCTGTAGACTTGCTGGCCTCCCAGTCATGATACCTGTGCTTCAGGCTCCAAGTATTAGAATTAGCCATGTGTCACCATATCCAGCTAGTAAAGATTCAGCATTAAACTGCTCCTAGAGGTCATTTTTGTTCGTTTGGTTTGTTTTTTTTTTGTGAGACAGAATCTTACTTTGTAGCCCTTCTGGTCTGGAACTCACTATGTGGGCCAGATTAATCTCAAATTCAGAACTGCCTGCCTCTGCCATCGGAGTGTGGGATTCAAGTCATTCACCACCATAGGTCACCTGATAGGTGACTATGTAGACCAGGCTAGCCTCAAACTCACAGATTTTCTTGCCTCTACCTCCCAAGCACTGGGATCAAAGGCATGCACCACCACATCTGGTACAATAGAATGTTTTTAAGCGAGAAAATTGAAATTTGATTGATTATTTCTATTTATTATGCTGCCAAAGTCTTAAAAGAAAGAATTGTGTCCTGCAATGCATAAAATGAGAATCTGAGTGTGACCTTTTTTACTTTGGGGAACAAAGGCAGTAATATGAGTTGAGACAGTGATTTGATGCTTGTCAGGTCTAAAGTTGCGAGCAATCATGAAAGTTCCATTTCCCCAAATGGTGAACATGAATTTTCTATTTAAGGAAGAAACGTGGTCTACATTCTCATAAAACGTGTCCTAAGTAATTTAAGAATGTGGAAGCTGCTTAGGAAGTGCAATTATAAATTACTGGCAACAAAAGATTCTAAGTATTAGCACCCAGGCATTCAAAGCTGGGCAGCGGTGCATGGGAGCTACTCCCAGTGGAAGAATGCATGGAGCAGCCAGGAACTTTGAGTCACAGGTAGGAGGACAAAGGAAAGAAGGATGTAAATCCTCATAGCCTGTTCTCAGTGAGCAGGGCAGCAGGTCCTAAATCTTCCCAAGTGATACTCCAACTTAGAAGGATTAATTTCTCTTACTTCAAGCCCAACTTTGCTTTCTCTTTACATAAAAAACTCTGTGAGTGAGCCGTAAGATGCCTCAACCCCTCTTTGACAGGAATGAATGCTTACAGGAAAAATGTTTATGAATGATAAATTGTTTGTTTAAAAATTTGTTTTAAATGTAATTATGTGATGTGTGGAGGGTGGGTGGGGGGGTGGGTATGTGAATGTGCATTCTGTATCCTGAGAAAGTTAACACCTTGGATCTTCTTGTAGCAGGAATTACAGGAAGCTGTCAAACATCTGACCTTAGTCCTGGGAATGAACATTTCTTAGTCACCTAGCCATGACTCTAGTGCTGTAAATATCTCAAAGTCTATAGCACTTTGAAGTCTGAAAATAGGAACAAAGAAGAAAGCCCTGTTTATGAAAACAATTGGTTAATGACTTTAGACATCACAGTTGCCTTTAGCTTCAAAAAAAATTATTTTTCATCATAGCCTTTAAGGAAGTAAATTACATACCATGGCCACTCAAGACTGATGGAAGAGATCATTGCATTGTGGTTTCTATTTTCGAAACATTTGAGGTAGGTACTCAGGTGTGCTTTGTGTGTGGCAAATCCATTTAGTGCAGTTTATTTTGTAGTCCTTATATTCTTTCTATGGCTTTTGTTCATCTTCTATTCGGCCTTTATCTACTGATAAGCATCTTTCTGCTGTAATGTATAAAATGGTATCCCCATCATCTAAGTGTCCCATTAGTTATTAAAATATCAGGCCATGTGTGACCATACTTTTCATGAGAGGGTGGTGGGTTGTTGTTCCTGGTTTGGATTTTCATCTTTTCACAAACTCCCTTGAGATTTTGTTGTTTGTTATCCTAGCTTGGATGTCAGTAAAGAGTCAGGGATACATATGAACTCATGATGCTCATGTATCTTCGTCCTGAGTACAAGTCCAAGGCTAGATGATGAACTCCCATTGTGTGGTATTTTTAACAATGTTAATGTTAAAATGTTTTATAGAAGCTCTTATAAGAAACATTAAATATCTCATGTGTGTATTCAAAGAAGTATTTTCTTTTATCTGATATATATATATATATATATATATATAATAAAGTAGTATAATCAGAAAAAAAAGAAAGGAAGGAATGAAGGGCAGGCAAGATGGCTCAATGGTCAAGGTGCTTGCCATTAAGACTAATGACCTGTGTTTAATCCCTGGATTCTCCAGGGTGGAAGGAGAGAACTGACATCCACATATTGTCCTCTGACAGCTACACAAATGCCCACCCAGACACATACAACATAAACAATCAAACAAACATTAAGGGAAAACCATTTAAGATAAGCCTAGAAGGAGAGCCTAGAATACAGGTTTACTGACACAAACATCAAAATTCACTTCATCCTACCAGGCCCAGGGTGACACGCCTGTAAATGCAGAACTCGGGGCTGAGGAAGCAGGTTCAGGATGGAGAGTTTAAGGTCAGCCTGGGCTAAAGCAAAAGAAGAGAAGGAGCAGAAAGACAAACAGGGCAGGTGACATGCTTTCTTCACACGATGTACGGACCCCTTGCCTTGTCTTTGTCCTGTCCTAACATCTCTACCAATGTGTGCCACCGCATATACGCCATTAATCGGCCAAAGAAAAATAGGTCTGTCTTTCCTTCTTTCAAATCAGTGACAAGTATTTCAAAGTTTTTGAATTTATATGACAATAATTGGGATAATTGATTTAAATTTGGTTTTTGGTTTCAGGAGAGGGGAGCTCAAAGTTGGCATAGAATGCAAGCTGACCACAAACTCCTGATCTTCCTGCTTCTCCCTCCCAAGTGCTTAGATTGTCAGGAGTTCTAGGCCAGCCTGGACTAGAGTGATTCCTGCCAAAAACAAACAGAACAAGGCTGGTGAGATAGCTCGGTGTTAAAGGGGCATGCTACCAAGTCTAATGACCTGAGTCAGATCCCTGGAACCCACACGGCGAAAAGGAAAAGCCAACCCTTGAAAGTTGACCTCTGGCTTCCATTTTCAGGCCAGAACATGAGTGTTCCACCCGTGCAAAACAAATAAATGAATGTTTTGTTTTGTTTTGTTGTGTTTTTTAAAAAGGCCAGTTGTGGTGGCCACACCGGTAGGATTTGCTGAAGGAGGCAGAGGCAAGAGGATCACAAGTTTGAGGCCAGCCTGGGCTACACATTTGCTGGGCGGTGGTGGCACATGCCTTTAATCCCAGCACTCGGGAGGCAGAGGCAGGTGGATTTCTGTGAGTTCGAGGCTAGCCTTGTCTACAAGAGCTAGTTCCAGGACAGGCTCGAAAATTACAGAGAAACCTTGTCTCGAAAAACTATATATATATATATATATATATATATATATATATGAACAAGAAAAGTTATGATAGATTTTATAAGCATTTATTTTTCACAATGCTGGAGGCTGAGTTCAGAAGGTAGTGCAGTCAAGTTCTTGGTCTATGCCATTCTGGTTTCCAGAGGGCTATTTTCTTGTTGAGTCTTTACATGGAGACAAAGAGGCAGCTAGTTCCGTACCACATCCCACTTTCAAGAACTGTCTCATTACATAGTGCTGCCTTGCTACGTAGACCAGACAGGCCGCAAACTAATAAATAACCCTGCCTCTGCCTTCTGAGTGCTTCAAAGGCGTGCATGGCCAACCCGGCTGACACTTATCCCGTACCTGAGCCATCTTTCCTGGCATTTTACATACTTCCCAAAGGCCCCACCCCTATGTGCCACCATACCAAGGTTAAGATTTCAATAGATGAGTTTTTGGGCAAATGCATATTTAGTCCTTTCGATAAGAGAAAATAGAAGAGGCCCAAGAATATCTCCTGTAGATTTCTAGCAAGACACGCAGCTCCTGCATTGGGCAAATTGCTCAGAAGACCACTAGTAAGCCAGGTGTGTTGGTACACGCTTGTAAACCCAGCACTGAGATTGAGATAGGGGGATTGCTAAGTCAAAGTCCAGCTTGGTCTACAGAGTGAGACAATGTCTCAGAACAAAACAAAACAAAAACCCCTCATTTTACTTCATTTTGTCTACTTTATGTGTTCTTGATGAAAAACCATAATTATTATAGGATCTGAGAAGCTTAAATTTCATAGATTTTTTTTTTTGCAGAATAAATACATTAATTGCTAACGTGTTGTTTTTTTTAACATCAGGCTATTTGGATGTTTAATTAAAACTGAGCGTGCATCCCCCTCTTTTCTTTTCCCTTAAGGCCATCTCTATGAAAATATAGTACCATTATTTAATTACTCAGTATGTAGATGTTTAATTATATGTGTGGCTGTGATTGATGGAGGCATATTGCAAGAGTCACCCCTTTTCCTTCTCACAGACGCGGATGCTGGTCTGCAGGAGAGCCCACAAGGGGAGGTGTTTATTTTCCCTTAGGGAAGAGTAAGTAGAATGTCTGAAGTTATTACTTATGCCCCTCCCACTGCTCCAGCGTCCTCCCTCCCCTTTGTACACAGAGTCTCCAGTCAGCCAGGCTGCTCTCAAACTCAGGAGTGGAGCATGACCTTAAGCTCCTGAACCTCTTGCCTCCTCCTGAGTACTGGCATTACCTTGATATGCTATGCCCCTGATTTTACTCAATGCTGGAAATCAAATCCAGGGCTTTGTGCACGCTAGGCAAGCACTCTACCAGTGGAACTACATTCCAGCCTCCTCTTCTTTTCTTAAACATTATAAAAGTCAATTATAAAAGTTATTATAAAATTATAAAAGGTATGTGTGTTGTTGGTCCATGCCTTTAATCCCAGCACTCTTGAGGCAGAGGCAGGTGGATCTCTTGAGAGTCTGAGGCCAGTGGGCCTACATAGTGAGTTCTAGACTAGCCAGGGTTACATGATGAGATTCACAAATATCTAAAAGTAAATAAATAAAATAAGTAAATACTGAACATGGCTCAGTGGTTAAGAAAATTGAGAGCATGGACTGTTCCTTTAGAGGACTCAAGTTTGATTCCTACCTCACACATGACTGGTCATAACCTTCTGTAACTCTAATTTCAGGGGATCCAGCATTTTCTTCTGGCCTCCAAAGGCCCCACACACACACACAGGCAAAACAACAAAAGGCTAAAAATGTTAATTACTAAAGTGTTTTTTTTTTAAATTTTCAGTAGTGCTTTTCATAGGATAATATAATATTATTCTCATTGGTTTAATAAAGAGTCAAATGGCCAATAGCTATGCAGAAAGAGGTTAAGTGGGAGAACCAGACTGACAACACTGGAAAGACTGCTAGTCTGACACAGAGAAAGTAGGAGATGAATATACCTTGCTGAAAAAAGGTCCCTCCTCGTGGCAGAGCACAGAGAAGAGCAATGGATTACACTGTAAGAGCTAATTAGTTACAAGCCTAAGCTATCAGCTGAGCATTTGTAATTAATAAGTCTCTGTGTGGTTATTTGGGAGTTAGTAGGCAGGACACAAAAAAATCACCTAAAAAACCCAGTCTCATAACCCATAGTCTTAATATCCTTGACTTAAGAAAAAAATATACAGAATTAAAGATAGAAGACAAGACCAAAGAAGAGAAGAAAATCACTCACATTCTGGTGGCATCTCCTCTCTGCCTTGTAGAACCTGATTTAGCGGCCAGTCTGTGCTGTAAGTCTTCCTACTTAAATAGTGTCTCTGGGTGATTAAGGCATGTGGTGGTTTGAATGAGAAACACCCTACCCCTTTGCCGCCTCCCCTCGCCAATAGGCTAGAGGCTTTGATCGCTTGGCCCCCAGTTGGTGGCACTGCCTGAGGAAGTTTGAGAAGTGCCATTTTGCTGAAGGAAGTACTTCACTGAGAGCCAATTTTGCATTTGACGTCTCTGTTTTTTCTCTCCTCTTGTGATGGCTCAGCTTCCAGCTTGTCAGCCTGTCTGCCCCTTGTGGCGATGCCTCTCTTGCCGCTGTGGATTCTAGAACTGTAAACTCAAGTAAAACTCTGTCCATAAGTTGCCTTGGTCATGGCATTTGATCACAGCGACAGAGAAATAACCGATACAGCGCAATGCGTCCCAAGGCTCTCCATCCGCGATAACCGCAATCCCACTTTCCGTCTCATTTCAGGCCGTGTGTTGAGAGCCCTCCCCTGCCTCCAGTCCCACAAATTATGAGACAGTTGTTGTACTCAGCTCTTTGTTCAGCACATTTAATAGACCAGGCCACGTGCCAAGAATTTTGTCCAACGTGAGCTTCTGGTTTCTTGTTGGGACTGGCAATTACATGCCTGAATGCCTGTAATATGGAAAGCCAATGGTAACATGAGATCGAACTCAAAAGTTCTGGGGGGAAAAACTATCACAAGCAAGGAAAAAAAAAAGGGCATTTGAACAGGGCTCTGGAAAGCAGAGTGATTTAGATGTGCTGAAAATTGACATGGGGAGCATCCTAGGCAGGACCAACATGAACCAGGGAAGGTGGAGTGTGTGTCTAAGAAATACCAGATAGCCAGTGTTACTCTAAGCATAAAATATAGGAAGGGACATGAGGACTGCATCAGAGACAGGCTGAGCTGGTGAGAAGTGGTCAGATGCCAGTTATGTAATGTTCTGTAGGGAATGGAAAGCAATTTTATTTTATCTATTTATTTATTTTTAGACGGGGTCTCTCTACATTGCCATGACTGTCCTGGAACTCACTACGTAAACCAGGCTGTCCTCAAACTCACACAGATCTGCCTCCCTAGTGCTAAAATTAAAAGTATGTATCGTCATTACTGGCCCTATTTATTATTCTCATATTTTTTTATATGTATGGATGTTTTGACTGTGTGCCACGTTTTTGGTTGGCAACCATGGCTGCCTAAAGAGGGCATCATACCTCCTAGAACTGGACTTACAAATTGTTGCACGCCACCATGGGGGGTGCTGGGAACTGAAACTCAGGTCGTCTGTTAAGAGCAGCAAGTGCTTTTAACCACTGAACCATCTCTCGAGCCTGTTTGCTTCATGGTTGTCTTTTGTTAGTTTGGGGGGTTTTGGTGTGTGTGATGGGGTCAAAGATGATGGGATTTCTGAATCCCCACCTCCAACCTATGTATGTGCGGGACATACATTCCTGTATCACTAGTCACACTTTGCTTTGCTCTCCTTCAGTCATGATTCCTGGCTCCGTTGCCTTCACCTGACCTCCTGTAGTTGAGCCTCATTCTTATTTTTCTGCTGCTGGGCACTAGTTTTCTCCTGAGCCCTCTGTGCTTTGACTCAGCTTTCCCTTCTTGGTTTACATCTCAAGGAGATACAGGATGCCACAACCCCAGCCTTCGCCCCAGAGAACACACTCCCACGTTGACTGATGAAAATTCACAGCTGCAGGCAGAAACAACTTTAGGTCAATCAAAAAATACTGTGAATTGAAGAATAGGATTTGGTTGCAACAGGCAAGAGAGCCAGGATCCAAGACCACGCGGCTATTATGTTCCTGAAAAGATGTTGCTCTGTTACCATTCTTGGCAGGCAGTAGGTTGCAAGGGCTGATATTCCTGAGTTGTTTCTTCCCAACCTCAGGTCTGTCTCTATGTCTATTTCTGTCTGTCTCTGTGTCTACGAAACACAACAGTGAGTGGGGATAGAGGGATGACAAGCCTCAGGAATCTTAATGCCAAGGACCTGCTTTTTCATAGATGTCCTCATGGTCCTGGGAGAGTCCTAGAAATGTCCTAATTTGCAGGAGATGTTGCTCAATGAGTAGAGTGTTTGTATAGCATGTGCTGAGGCTCTGGGCTTCATCCCCAGCATCACACACAGCAGTGACATGTGCCTGTGTCCTAGCACTTGTGTGGCAGAAGCACGAGGAGCAGGGGTTCAAGGTCACCCTCAACTACGTGGTGAATTTGAGACCAGCTTGATATACATGAGACTTTGCCTCAAATAATAGAAAATAGAATGTGTAGTAGGAGCTGCGGGCTGTGTTCCTGCCGCCCCAGCTCCTGGTCGCCTGGCTAGCTTATGCCCCGAAATAACAACACACAAACTGTGTTCTTTTAAACACTTCTTGGCCCATTATATCTAGCCTCTTCTCGGCTAACTCTCGCACCTGGACTAGCCCATTTCTAATAATGTGTGTAGCACCCCAAGGTGCGCTTACCGGGAAGATTCTAGCCTACGTCCATGCTGGGTCAGAGCTTCATTGCATCTGCCCCAGAGAAGAGCAGCATGCTGTCTGTCTCTGAGAGGAGCTGCCCTGCATCTGAGCTCACTTCCTCTTCCTCCCAGCATTCTGTTCTGTTTACTCCACCTACCTATGTTCTAACCTATGAGGGCCAAGCAGTTTCTTTATTTTTTAACCAATGACCTTCCTCCATCAAGAATGTCTTGGGTTCCAAAAAATTTTTAAAAGAATGACATTGCAGCTACAACCTTTCCCCTTCACTCACATGTACCACACTTACACAATATTGTAAGCCATGACTTGCAGAGCTTAAATAAAAATTTTGCGAGCTATAACAAAGGATGATGACTCACACCTATATTATTAGCATTCATGAGGCTGAGGCAGGAGGGTCACCATGAGTTCAAGGTCAATCTGTACTACTAGTGAGTTTCAGACCAGCCTGGGCTACAAAGTAAGACCCTGTTACAAAACACAACACACACACACAAGAAGTTTTAAAGTAATCAACAATCTGGGCCGTAAGATGCCACAGAGGACAAAAGCACTTGCTTCCAAGCCCGATCACTTGAATTTGATCTGCGGAATCCATACAACAGGAGAGAATGGATTTGTTTTCCTTTGCTATGGCATATGTGCACACACATCAATAGATGCATATAATTTGGGGCCGAAGAGATGGTTCAGCACTTAATGAACATTTACTGCTTTTGCAGAGGACACAGGCTGGGTTTCCAGAATCCACAAGGGGCAGCTCAGAACAACCTGTAACTTCAGCTCCAGGGGATTTTTATGCCTCTGGCATCCCTTGGCATCTGTACACACTTCATGCAGAGAGACACATACACATACACATAATTAAAAATAAAATGAATCTTTAAATACAATTGAAAAATAGCAAAGTATCTTCTCATTCTTTTTTTAATCAAAAACATGAAAACATCAGACCAAGTAGAGTGTAGTTCTCAGATGTCTAGCTCCAAAGAAGCATCATTCACCTTGAGTTTGTTTGAGCAGCAAAAAGAAATAAAAGTTTGTACATGCTGGTCGTGGTTGTGTTGACTGGTTTTGTGTCAACTTGATACAAGCTGGAGTCATCAGAGAAAAGAGACCCTCAGTTGAGAAAATGCCTCCATGAGATCCTGCTGTGGGCTAGCCTATAGCTCCTTTTTCTTAATTAGTGACTGATGAGGAGGGCCATGCCCATCCTGGGTTGTGACCTCCCTGGGTTTAAGGCCCTAGGTTCTACAAGAACGGAGGTTGAGCAAGCCATGAGGAGCAAGCCAGTAAGCAGCACTCCTCCATGGCCTCTGCATCAGCTCCTGCCTCCAGGTTCCTTCCCTGTGTAAGTTCCTGCCTGATTTCCTTTGAGAATAAAATATGATGTGGAAGAGTAAGCTGAATAAATCGGGTCCTCCCAAAGTCTCTTTGGTCAAGTACTTCATTGCAACATAGCCCCAGCTGAAATACTGAAATTTTGACTTCTTTTGGACTCATAATCTGTGACTCCAGGTTCAGAGCACCAGGCAATGCACACAATGGATGCACAAGCTTACATGCAAGCAAAATACTCATAAAGGTGAAAAATTCAAATAAAAACAACAGAAAACGATAGAGAAATGCACATCACATAAACAAACTATCAATGGCGTAGACATGTTGAGGCAGGTCAGTAAGGGGGAAAATGCCTCAGAGGGATTCTTAGCAGGAAGCCATGAAAAGAAAGAGAAACGGTGTTCTGGGGTAAAGATTGGAAAGCTGGGCTTGGAGGAGCCTATCTGTCTAGAGCACTTGTCTGGCTGGTGTAAGGCTTTGAGTCCAATTCTCAACAAAGCAAAAATAACATCAAGCAGAGGTAGAAAAGGTATAATGATATTTCATTTGTATTTTAATAACTAAAGCTTGCCTGAAGGTCAGTGCAAAACAAGCACACTAGTCAGCCATACAGGCCAGACCATGGTTGCACACACCTTTAATCCCAGCAGCCACACTAGTTAGCCACACTAGAGGCCGGGTGGTGGTGGTGCACGCCTTTAATCTCAGCAGTAGAGAGGAATATAAGGTGGGGGGTTGGGGTTGAGACAGGACTTTGCTTCTCTTTCAGTCTGAAGATTCCATTGAGGTAAGAACTCTCTAGTGGCTTGGCTGTTTTGCTTTTCTGATCTTCAGGTTGAACCCAAAGATTTGTCTCTGGGTTTTTATTAATCATGCTACAGAAAGGAGATTATGTAAGGAGGTAAACTAGGAAAGCTGAACACTTATATAAACAATCAGGGTCTTGACACAGAAATGAAATGCCTTCACCATTTTCCAGGAGACTGCTCAGTTGCAATTAGTTTGCCCTGATTCAAAGATATTTCCTTGTTAAAAGTCTAGTTTCAAGCCTCTGAGCTAGGGCATGGTGGCTCTTGCCTATTAGCACTTGAGAGGCTGAGCCTTGAGTGCTGCTGTGAGTCTGAGGATAGCCTGGGCTACACAGTGAGCTCCAGGCCATCTTGAGCTATTGGGCCTCCAAACAAACAAACAAAAAACAAAAGACAGACTGTGCAGGACTGTGAACACCTGTACTCCCAGGACTAACGGGATGCAGTAGGAAGCACATGAGTTCAAGGTTGGGCAGTGAGATGGCTCAGTAGAGAAAAGTGCTTGCCCTGTATGCCCGACATCCTGAATTCGACTCCCAGAACCTACAAGGTGGAAGGAGAGAATTCATGCCTGCGAGTTGTGCTCTGTAACTGTTCCTCCGCATACACCATGGTATGTGCTCATCAGCACACACATGCATGAACATGCATGCACGCACACACACACACAGAAATACACACTTACAAATTAAGAGTTCAAAGTCATCTTCAGCTGCATAGAGCTTGAGAGCAGCCAGGGCTGTGTAAGAACTTGCTTTAACAACAACAACAAAGCAGAAAACAAAGTGAAGATAATGTTTCATTGAGCAAGAAAGAAATTGAGGGAGAAACGTTTGATTCTGAGAAGGGAGTGGAATTTGGAATGCAGGAGGATTGTTAGCTCTTTTGAAGAGCAGAAGAGATAGGAGAATACTCTGTATTTTAGGGTAGGCATTTCTTGCCACAACTTGTCTCAAAAAGGAATGATCCCAAGAATTCCAGCCTCAAGAAAGCCGTTTTAAACAAATGTCTTGGGCTGGGGACGTAGCTCGCTTGGTGGAGTGCTTGACTTGAATGCATGAGATGTGGGGTTGATCCCTGGCAGTCCATAAACTAGATTTGCTAGTACATATCCATGATCTCAGCACTTTGGGTATAGAAATGGCATTTCAGGAGTTCAAAGACATCCTCGGCATCTTAGGGAGTTCAAGGCCAGCCTGGGCTACACGAGACTCTTGTCTCAAAATAAGAAGATACAATCAATAAAACTAAATAAGATAAAACTCAAAATAAGTTCCTGAGAACATGAGAACATTTAGGGGAGCTGCAGCACTTCCCTGCCGTGCATGTACCATAGGGTCCATCAGAGGGGTTTCCTCAGAGAACAGAGAGCTCAGAGCCCAGTCAGGGCAGGCTGGCTGCCTGTGGGGAAGTGGAGAAGACTGTGCTCTTTACTGACCTTGTTCAAATCGCCTGACACAGGAAAGTGACAGAGGTCATCTACTTTAGTCACATAGCCGGACATAGGAAAGTGACATAACGCATCAACTTTAATCACCTAGCCCAACTCGGGAAAGTTACAGAGGTCATCAACTTCAGTGACAAAGCCTGACGCAGGACAGTGACAGACAGAGCTCATCAACTTTGAGGACAGCCGTGAGGAAGAACTGAGAATTCTGAACTAGGAAAGAATCTGAAACAACTACATGTGTATAAAGCAGTCTTGCTGACTTTCATCAGTGGGAAGAAAGAGCAACACATTTGTCTTTTTGGTTTGTTTTGAGACAGGGTCTCACTACATAGTCTTGGCTGGCCTGGGACTCACTATGTAGACCAAGCTGTCCTGGAACTCACATAGTTCTACCAGTCTTTACCACCCACCTCCAGTGCTGGGATTAAAGACCTGAGGCATCAAGACCAGCATGAAGGGTATTTATAGGGAGGCTTTTGATCTAGAGAATTCCAATCATTAAATTTTTTTATTTATTTTAGTTTTTATTAGCATTTATCAATTGTATATAATAATTGGTTTCATTCAATATTTCCCCATATATATGTAATGTATTTTGATCACATTTACTCCCCATATCCCGTTTTTAGGAGAATAGGGTGTTGATGTTTTTGCCTTCTCCCTCCCTCCCTACTTTACTAGCTCCTTTAACTCACTTCTGTCCCCTCCCTCCCTCCCTCCCTCCCTCCCTCCCTCCCTCCCTCCCTCCCTCCTTCCCTCCCTCTCTTCCTTCCTTCCAAGTCAGGACCTCATTGTGTAACTCAGGCAAGCCTCAAATTCACCCTGTAACTCAGGCTGGCCTCAGACTCATTGTGCATCCCAGGGTGACCTGGAACTCACCATGGAGACCCTGCTGATCTGAAACTTACCCTTAAAATCCTTTTTTGATCCCTTTCCTCTTCCCAGTCAGACCTCTTGGTCTGTTTTTATGGTCACAATGTTTAATTGGGGATGCTTACAGAAGCATGGGTGAGGGGTTGTTTACAAATACATAGTACATTATAATGCCATGCCACTTGGAAAATATGCTTCCCTCTTCCAGCAACCATTAACCGCATCTGTATCCTCAGGGAGGATACAGGTCCTTGTGATCCTCCCCACACTATGACAGAACATTGACCAGTCCAATCTTGTGCTGATGCCCATAATCCTGAGACATCAATAGTGCAATGACCACGTAATATCCAGGAGGAAGCCTTCCATAGTATTCTAGCCTTCTTCTGGCTCTTACAGTCTTTCTGCTCTTCTTTCTTGATGCTTCCTGAGCTTTGGAGAGAGAGTGTTTGTGTGTGTGTGTGTGTGTGTGTGTGTGTGTGTGTATGGAGAATGGAGATCAGAGGACAACTTGTGGCAATCAGTTCTCTTTCCACTATGTAGGTCCCTGTTGTGTAATAACTGTGAAGCTGTGTCATTGCGTTTGGTTTAATAAAAAGCTGAATGGCTAATAACTAGGCAGGAGAGCATAAGTGGAATTTCTGGGGCAAGAAAGAATTCTGGGGAGAATAGAAGTGGGGAGACATCAAGGAGACACTGAAGAGGCCGGATATGTGTCCAGAGTAGAGGTAACAGCTGCGTGTTAGAACATGAATTAATAAAAATAGATTAAGTTATAGGAGGTAGTGGGACAAGCCTAAGCAAGTGGCCAAGCTTTCATAATTAATAAGAAGTCTCTCTGTAACTTTTTTGTGGGCTGGTGATCTGACCAATTTCTGTCTCTAGGTTTTTATTAATCATGTTTCATTTTCACTCTTGTTCAGGGTATTGTACTTATGCAGCTCATTTTAAAATGTAGTGTAAATTTCTAGTCCTTGAAAGTTATTATTAAAAACTATTTAGGATAATAAAAATACAGGTTAGTAGTCATCTATAACCATCAAACTTTTAGTCATGTTAGGTATGTTTTCAAGGTCATGCAGAAATATATTTTAGATAGGTGATCATCAAAAACTTCAAAGACCTACAGAATATGGTGTTTAAAATATTATGATAACCTAAGGCTTTTCATTACAGTAAGTCACACCTGCTCCTGACAGTACCAATCTAATTCATAAAAAGATAATGGGCATTAAAGAACCTTTTACATATGGCATTTGCTTCCTTTAGGCAAAGGCTAGTCGTTTAGGCAAGAAACTGCCCTTGTCTCCACTACTGATAATATACAGTCCAAATTAGACAAGCAGGATACAAAGGAAGGCATTTGCCAAACTTGTCAAGACAAAATAGGACAGTCAGATATTCTAGGCCTGTAGACCAAATATGGATGCCCCAATGTTGCAGAGGAAACCTGAGGTGATTGTCCAGGCAGCCAGCTGTCTCTATCATTTCTTAGTTTGGGGAGTTGTTTACTCTGAATTTCCTATTTACTCAAATAATATTATATTTTTCTGGGGTCTTTGATAGAACTGAAGACTATACAGCTATAGTTGCAGTTTTCCTTAATTATGATAAAAGGTAAATGAGGTACAGAGCTTTGGATTCATGCAAAGAAAATAAATAATGGACTATTTTCTCCAAATATGCAAAATACAAATGGACTGGACATTGTAAATGTAATTCTTACCTGATAATTGTTCATATTATTTATAGTTTTATTATGTCATAGTTTAAATCTTTCTTTTTATTTAGACAAAAACGGAGAAATGTTGTTGAATATTCCTTTACACACTGTGTGAATATATGTCACTGTGATTGGATTAATACAAGCTAAATGGTCTAGGCAGGATTTTTGGAGCAGAGAGAATTCTTGGAAGAAGAAGAAGAGTTGCCAGCAGAAGCAGAAGGGGCAGCATGGGCAGTGCATAGATGAGGTAAACAGGCCTTGGGGCAGGATATAGATTAATAGAAATGGATTAATTTAAGTTAATTTAAGAGCTAGTTAGTAATAAGCCTTAGTTATGGGATGAGTTTTTATAATAATAAGAAGTCTCCACGTGCTTATTTGGGAGCTAATTGGCAGGAGAGAAAAAGCTACCTACAGGTCCCCAGGATTGAGCTCAGAATTGATTCTGACTTGACAGGAGGTGCCTTTACCTGCTATAATGACAATTTTTGGTTGTCAGCCAGGCTACATATGAAATTAACTAAAATCTAAATTACTCACACACTTGTGAGGGATTTTTTTTCTTAATTAAATCATTTGAAGTAGGAAGACCCACTTCTTTTTTGTTTTGTTTTGTTTTGTTTTGTTTTCCAGGAACTAGCTCTTGTAGATCAGGCTGGCCTTGAACTTGCAGAGATTCTTCCTGCCTCTGCCTCCCGAGTGCTGGGATTCATGGTGTGCACCACCACCACCCGGCTAGGAAGACCCACTTCTAATCCAGATCTTTGGAGGTGGGAAGATGCACCTTCAATCTGGGATATGCTTCTGCCTGTAGCCTGTATACAGAGGACATGGAAGAAGGAAGCTTGCTCTCTGTGCTTCCTTGCTCCCACCCTCACTAGCAAGTTCCTTCCTTCACTGGCATTAGAACCTGCTTCTTTAGGATTTCAGCATATAATGAAGACTAGCTGAGGCATCCAGCCTCGGAGACTGAACAACTACTGGATTTTTGGACCTTCTGTAGGTAGGCAGTCATTGTTGAACTTATCCTGTAAGCCATCCTAATACATGGTGTGTGTGTGTGTGTGTGTGTACACTCATATAAGAGAGTTGTTGCTGGTTGTTTTTACTCTTAGCTCTTATTACTCTTTGCTCTTTGAGGGGCCTGCCACCTAGCTCCCAAATAATCACACACAGAGACCTTTTCTTACTTAGAAACACCCGGCCTTAGCATGACTTATTTCTCACCAGCTTTTCTTGACTTAAATTATCCCATCTACCTTTTACCTCTGGGCTTTTTCTTTTTCTTACTTCTATATGTCTTACTTGTCACTCTTACTGCATGGCTAGCTGGGTAGCTGGGTGACTCGGTGGCTGGCCCCTAGTCTCCTCCTTACCTTCTCTTGCTCTTTGATCTTCCCTCCAAGATTTCCCCTTCTATCTATTCTCTCTGCCTGCCAGCCCCAGCTTTCCTTTCTCCTGCCTTGCTATTGGCCATTCAGCTCTTTATTAGACCAATCAGGTGTTTTAGACAGGAAAGTAACACAGCTTCCCAGAGACAAACAAATACAACATAAAGAAATACAAACATCCTTGCATCATTAAACTTATGTTCCACAGCATAAACAAACGAACACATCTTAAAATAACATTCTACAACAGTCATTCTCTAAGTTCTGTTCCTCTAGAGAATCCTGACAAATCTGCTGAGCCATCTCAATAACCTGGTAGAGTGCTGAGATTAAAGGTGCGCTACCATCACCCATTCACATTACCCAAGGATAGCGAAGTAAAATTATCAAATGATACCTCTAGAGGGTCTCTAACAGACTTCCAAATAACCAGATCTTCACATTACCTCCTTCCCTTTCCTTCCCTTCTCTCTCTCTCTCTCTCTCTCTCTCTCTCTCTCTCTCTCTTTTCTTTCTTTTTCTTTTTTGAGACAGGCTTTCTTTGTGTAACAGCCCTGACTGTCCTGAAACTTGGTTTGTAGATCAGGCTGGCCTCAAACTCACGGAGATCCACCTCTCTGCCTCCCAAGTGCTGAGATTAAATGTGCACTACCATGACCCATTCACATTACCCATTCTTTGGTGATCTTTTCCTAGGCAGATACAAACCAATATCTACTCGCCCCAGACAGAACACCAATGAGAGATCAAAGTACAATTCCAAAGAGAGCATGGATGAGTGATTACTCACAGAAGCACAGGTAGCTGCATCACTGGGAAGTCTCAGCCTGCCATGGATAGCGCTTCTCCGCGCTGCATAGGTGGAGTAGGCTAATTTTTTACACTCTTAATCACCTTCTGAGACCATGGACAGCTGAGGCAGAATTATATACATGTAGCAGGGAGGCACGGGGTGGGGGAGCAGCTGAAATCTCAGGGGATTCTCACCTGGAATCTGTGAAGGGGTGTCAACAGTCTTGAGCATGAAGGTTTCTTGGAAGTAGTCACAGTTGCTCCGATGAAGACAATGGGCTCTTATGCTCAGTCTAGTGTTCTGCAGCACTGGCGGATTTGCACAAAAATATCCTGACAGATGCCTATGGGTACCACTATGCACGTCTCTTATAGCTGATTTCTTCTCTCTTCTTTTTAATCACCACACAAGCGATATTTGAGCAGCTCAATTATAGTATATAACGCCCTTCCCTTCTCTTTCCTTCCCTTCATTTCTTCTCCTTTCTTGCTCCCTCCCTCTATCCCTCTCTCCCCCCCTTTCTCTTTTGTGTTTGCATGCACTCATACATGTGCACGTGAGTGTGTACTTTGAGACAGAAGCTAACTCTGTGGTTCCAGCTAGCTTGGAACTCACTATGTAGCCAAAACTGACTTCAAATCCATATTGATTGTCCTGCCTAAGACGTCTGAGTGCTCGGATCACAGGTTCAGCCCCCATCGATATTAGCAATTGGTATTATCAGTAATTTGAAAGGTATTTTATTTTAAAGGCATTTTGTTTTATATTTTGGAGATGGTGCCTATATCCCAGCCTCTAATCTTCCTGAATTTATCTCCCGAGCGCTGGAATCAGCACACACCACCATGCCTGGCTAAGGCAGTGCTGGAGAATCAGGCCAAGGCTTTGTACATACCGCATCCCCAAGGCGTTAAAGACTGGCATCCAGTCATGGTCAATTTCACAAATGGCTAAATAGATTGAATACCTCTTTATATGCTAATTTGCTATGTCTCCATCTTTTGGGAGGTAAATGACAACCATTTTTTGAAAACATACTTTCACAAACATGCTCTGTACCCTCTTCTGAACCTCTAGTGAAGCAGAGGTTAACCTTTGCTTTTATCTCACAGGTTCTTGAGGATCAGTTCATTTTTTAAAAAATAATTTTATCATAGGATTTGAAAACCACCAAAATTATAAGAACTTTTATATCCAATTCCTCTTCTGGGGTAATGTTAAGTTGTATAGATTATTATGCATGTTTGCTGGATATAACCCTTGTTTTGTGATGTAATTGCTTAGATTTGTTGTTAACATTAGATTATTGGTTGTATTAAATAAATTCTCAATGTGGTTATTAATTGAAAAAAAAATTTTACCTGGTATTCCTTGGGAATGCTCTTGGGAGTTCTTTCTTACTTTTCCTTAATAAACCTGTTCTCTGTGTTCAACAATTATCTCTGTTATTCAAATTGTATAATTTTCTCTACCTATTTTCACACCCATTGATTCTGCATTTTATTACGGCTGATATCTCTTGGCAGCTGATGAGTTTGGCTCAGTTATTTTATTTCCATTTCTAAGGCTTCCATTTGTTTCTTCCTTCTCTCTTTCTTTGCAGAGTTTACCTAGTTTTCTTTCTTTTTCCTCTCCCTCTCCTTACCTTTTTGGAGGTTAGGTTTCACATCCCCGAGGGTGTCCCTTAAATGGCTACGTAGCTGAGGATAGCCTTGAGTTTCTGACCCTCCCCTCCCCCTCACAAGTCCTGTCATTGCAGGTGTGCCCTCCCACACGCGTGACGCAGGTGATCTCCCCCAGGGCTTCAGGCTTCCCAGCTCAGCTACATTCCCTGCCTCCTCCTTGTTTTCTATTTGACTGAGAAAGCATGTCGGCTATTGCTTGTTGGGAGTATTTTACAATGGTTACATTAAAGTCTTTATGAGTTGATTCTTTTAAAATTTATTTTATTTAAATCTTTTATTGGAATATGGTGGTTTTATGAGAAATGTCCTTCTGTGCTCACATAGTTCAGCACTTGGTCTCCATTTGTGATGCTGTTTAGGAGAGGCTTCGAACCTTTGGGAGGTAGAGCCTTGCTTTACAGGGGCCAGGCTTGAGGAGTCACAGCCTCTCTTGTACTCCCAGTTTGCCCTCAGCTCCTTGCTCTGGCCACCTGCTTTCCCGACCATTAGGGACTCTCCCTCTAAAAACGTAAGCCAAAATAAATTCTTTCTTCTCCCATAAGTCACAAATGATAGCAACAGAAAGTAACAAATATACAAGCATATATTTTGAGTATAGTCCCTCATATCCTTTACCCACCTTTTTCTCTTCCTCTCTACTTCCATTTTCTCTTTGTTTCTCTAGACACTGTCATTTTTGCTTCTCTCTCTCTCTCTCTCTCTCTCTCTCTCTCTCTCTCTCTCACACACACACACACACACACACATTCTAAGAACCACAAATGAGGAACACACACACATTATCAGATAATTCTAACATCTATATCATCTTGGTAGCTGTTGCTTGTCATTTCTAATTCAAGTTGAAATTTTAATGATTCTTTGACACTGAGTAATTCTGGGTTGTGTTCTACATATTCCCAATATTGTGCAAGAGGATGCTGGCTCTCATTTAAATCCTATATAAGTAAGCTGGTCATGGCAAAAATCCTAGCACGAGGGAAGTATAGGCAGGAGCATCATAAGTTCCTATTTAGTTTTGGCTACATATCAAGTTCCAGGCTAACCTGAGATTCATAAGACCCTGTCTCACAAATACACACACAAAAAAATCCTACAGTGGGGAGTATGGAGATGACTCAGAGGTTAGGAGTGTGTCTTAGTCAGGCTTTCTATTGCTGTGAAGAGATACCATGACCACGCCAACTCTAATAAAGGAAACATTTAGTTGGCTCTAGCTTACAATTCAGAGGTTTAGTTCGTTATCCTCATGGTGGGACATGGCTGCACGCAGGCAGACGTGGTGCTGAAGAAGGAGCTGAAAGTTCTACATCTTGATCCGCAGGCAACAGGAAGCAAACTATTTGGCACACTGAGTGCAGATCGAGCATAGGAGACCTCAAAGCCTGCCCTGTGCACACACAGTGACACACTTCCTTCCACAAGGCCACAGCTACTCTAACAAAGTCATACCGCCTAATAGTGTCTACTCCCTTTGGGAGCCAATTTCTTTCAAATACCACAGAGTGCTTGCTTGCAGAGGTTCAGTTCCCAGAACCCAGGTTGGATGGCTCACAACTGCCTGCAATTCTAACTTTAGGGAATCTGATGACTTTTCCTGGCCTCCAAGGACATCCTACACACATGTGGCATTTACACATAGACACACATAAACATAAAATCATTTTTTAAATCCCTAGACTGTATCACTGGATGGCCTGGCTGGATAGACCATGCTGACCTCAGGCAGAGACTTGTCTGCCTATGCCTCTCAATGCCAAGTGCTATAATTAAAGGCATGTGCCAGCACCCTCATCAAATATTGCTGTTTTTGTCTTAGCAGGCAACCAGTTTGGTTAGGTCCCATGCTGGTTAGGTTTTTTGAATGTGATATAAGCTACACACATCTCAGGGGAGGAAACCTCCATTGAAAAAATGCCACCATCAGATTAGCCTGTAGGTAAGTCTGTAGGGCATTTTTTTTTTTTATTTGCTTTTGTTTTCATTGCAACAGGATCTTGATTATGTGACCCTGGCTGGCTGGGAATTTGATTTGTAGACGACTGGTCTGGACTTGAACTCACAGAAATCCCTTTGGTTCTGCTTCCTAAGTGCTAGGGTTAAAGGTATGTGCCACCATGCCCAGGATTTCGGGTATTTTATTGATTAATGACTGATGTTGAAGACCAAGCAAACCCACTGTGGGTGGTGGCACCCCTGGGCAGGCACTCCTGGACAGGTGGCCCTGGGCAGTATTAGAAGACAAAACAAGAAAGCTGGGGAAGGTGGTGTCACAGCAAACAGCATTCCTCCATGGCTTGTCTTTGTTCCTGCCCTAGCTTCACTCAATGAGCTGTGTCCTGGGATTTTTAAGCCAAGGAACCCTTCTCTGCCCAAGTTACTTTCCATCCTGGTCTTTACCACAATAATAGACAGCAAACTAAGGTGGATCCAGTTAGTGATTTTCAACGTGGATTCAGTGCTATCCTCCAATAGCAAGTCAGTTCTCGAAGGCTCTGTGATGTTGTTAGACCTGTCCTGTGTGTATTACACGGTGGCCAGCCTGATACCGGGGCAGCTAGTGCCACTGGTAAGTTCTCACAGTCGTTTCACGTCATATTCCGGGAGCAGGCCACAGCCTGGGTGCTCGCCTCTCATCCACTAAAGAGCAGCTGGATTGTTTGCAGTTTATGGCTATTATAAATAGAACTGCTACCAACAGCTTTAGATAGGGCAAGGTCCACGCATACGTAAGCATTAAAGTAAACCGAGCATTTATAAATAACTTTTTTTTTTTGATCTTTGAGACAGGTGTTCTCTGTATAGCACTGGCTGTCCTATAACTCACCCTGTAGACCAGGCTGACCTCACAGACATCCGCCTGCCTCTGCCTCCCGAGTGGTGGTATTAAAGGTGTGTGCCACCATCGCCTAGCTATAAATAACATTTTTGTACAGGCTCTCGGAATACATTGGCTTGAGTTCATGCTCCTTCTTATTACTGAGATCATGGGCACACACCACCTCATCTGGATTTCACTAATTACCTTATAGAATCACTTTTTAAAGCCCTTCTTTCCCCTAGACCTTTTGGTACCCCCTGATTTCTTGAACTCTTCTATTTTTATTAGATTATGTATACATAGTATTTATTATATATGTTATAATATTTGTATATGCTTATGTGTTTGTGAACGTGAGTGTAGTACTCGAGGAGTCCAGGAGAGTGTGTCAGTTCCCCCTGGAACTGCTGTTACATGCAGC
Organism: Chionomys nivalis; assembly: GCF_950005125.1. Classification (NCBI taxonomy): domain Eukaryota; kingdom Metazoa; phylum Chordata; class Mammalia; order Rodentia; family Cricetidae; genus Chionomys; species Chionomys nivalis. The sequence continues at coordinate 15,337,005 of NC_080104.1, read as the reverse complement.
TCTGCCCAATCTGGGTTCTGGGAATTGAACTCACGTCTTCTGCAAGAGTAATGCATGCCTTAACCACTGAGCTATGCCTTCAGCCTCTCTCATCTTTAAAAAACAAAACTTTTGCTTTTATTCATTTGTTTACGTGTGCATATATGCATATATGTGAGCATGAGTTTGCCTCTTTGTGGGAGGAATCAGTTTTCTCTTCCCACCGTGTGAGTTCCTGGGAGAGAACTCAGATGGTCAGGCTTGGCAGCAAGCACCTTTATCCATTGAGCCATGGCTATGACCCAATTCCCATCTTTTTATTGGCCTAAAACATTCGGTGTTTTATCAACTTGACAGAAGTTAGAGCTATCTGGGAAGAAGGACCCTCAGTTGAGAAAATGCCTTCATTATATTAAAATTTGTGGAGCATTTCTTGATTGGTGTGGAAGGGTTTAGGCCCATTGTGGGAGGTGCCATCTCTGGGCAGGCGGTCCCAGGGTGTACCAGAAAGCCAACAGAGCTAACCAAAAGGAACAGATCTGTAAACAGCATTCTTGTTTGGCCTCTGTTTCAGTTCCTGCATCCAGGTTCTTGCTCTGCTTGAGTTCTCGCCCTGATGTCACTCTTTGATAGACTGTGATTGGGAGATACAAGCCAAGTAAATCCTTTCTTCCCCCAAGTTGCTTTTGCTTTTGACCTTTGTCACAGCAACAGAACAGCTGACTAGGGCAGGGCTCTATTTGTACTGCTGAACTACAAACCTCTACAGGTGTGTCCACCTTCAGGGATAAGTCTTCTGATAACCGGAGAAAGGGCATATTAAACCAATAAGACTGAGACTTCATGGGCCAGCGGTACTTCTGATTCCGGGCTTACCCCTTTACTTACCACCTTTCCATTATCCACTTTTTAAATAGGTGCTCCAGGCACTCTGTAGGAATTCTATAGCTGAATTTAGTGGTAAAGACATGAGGAGTGTCCTCACCGGTATCTGAGCATCACACAAGCTAATATGAACAAAACACAGGACTGAGAGGGAGCTGGTGTTACATAATGTATGTGGGCATGGTAGTGGCCACTTTTAATCCCAGCACTTGGGAGACAGAGGCAGGTGGATCTGTAGAATGAGGCCCTGTCTTTAAAACAAAAACTGTGGAAGTGTCCACACACTTAAGGGGTAGGTGTGGTAGGATTCTTGGAAGTGAGTTGCTACATCAAGAAGACAAGCCAGCATGGCGATTGGTGTCTGTACTCCCTGAGCCCAGGATGCTGAAGCAGTTGTTAAGTTTGAGGCCCACCTGGGATACACACTAAGTTCTGAGACAGTCAGGGCAACAGAGTAAGATTTTTGTCTCAAAATAACAACAAGTGTATCAAATCTGTAAACAACAGCAAAAAGACACTAAAATCTAGATGATGCTGCACCTGTTTCATGACTTGTCATCTTTTTTGTTGCATTTGTTCATTAGCATATTTGTGTATATGTAGTGTTTGGTGGCCAGAGGGCCACTTGTGAGAGTCAGTTCATTCCTTCTACCATGTGGGTCCTGGAGATCTAGCTCAATGGTTAATCTTGGTGACAAGCACTTTGACCCACTAAGCCATCTTGCTAGCCCTTTGTTAAGATGCTGGTGATTGCGAGCATTACACAATGAGAGTACAGTTGGCGAAATCGTTAGGCTACTCCCAATATGCAAAGTTTTGCCAACCTGTCTTTCTTTTTTTTTAATTAATTAATTTATTTATTATGTATACAATATTCTGTCTGTGTGTATGCCTGCAGGCCAGAAGAAGGCACCAGACCTCATTACAGATGGTTGTGAGCCACCATGTGGTTGCTGGGAATTGAACTCAGGACCTTTGGAAGAGCAGTCAGTGTTTTAACCGCTGAGCCATCTCTCCAACCCCCGAACCTGTCTTTCTTATGAAGTCATGGTGGTCCTCTCTTTCCTTAGTGGGATTCATCCCAAAATACCTCAGCCGTGTATTAACTATCGGCCATAACCCTCGCATGTACTGTTGTGCTGGATGACTCTTCATTTGACTGTATAATCTTGATATATAGAACATATGCTGGGTGCCTTGAGTTCTGGAAAAGGCCCCAGAGAAAGGAAATGCTTCTCACTTGGGCGTCAGTGGGAGCAAAGCCGCATCTTGGGAAGCTGGAAATGCCAGACTCTGGATTTTACACTGCCACAGTTTCCCCTTTGATCTAGCCACCTTAGATGTTATCTCTAGGGCTAAGAGAGTCCATTCCCTCTGTTTCAGCTAGCAAGTCTCTGATACAAGCGCTAACTAATCACATAAATGTAGTCAACACACAACCGCCCCCCCCCCGTCTTTTCTTGTTCTTAGAATTCCATACTGACTTAAAGCCCCATCCTAGTCTTCCAGTTATCTACAAGGGAGCTTCACAGCCACGCCCCCTCTGAAGCAGTAGTGGACAACTGGTGCCTACTTTGTCCATTCTGTTAGCCTTAAGAAAGGCTTGCTTGGTATCACTGCTATTTACCAGAGAATCGTTAACTGTGTATGTGTGGGTACATGAACTGCAAACCTTGTGGGATGAGAAGAACAGTGAGGGACATCAAAAGAGGAAAAGATGAGGAACATCGAGAGGGGAACATCAGGAGAGCATTAGAGAGCATGGAAAGAATAAATGAAATATGATAAAAAGGCACGTGAATTCATTTATTTACCCTCAGATATCTTTAGCCAGTTTTTGTCTGCTATAGTAATCCTTCTGAACCCTGAGAACTTTAAGGGGGTTAACTCCCCAACATAAACCACAATATTAAAATATCTTTAATAAACTCCTATGAAGCTTCATACTTCAAGACAAGTCTTGAAACTGCTTACAGTGTTGAAATCAAGACTCTGATACCCATAGTCGAGGGCTGAGAGAAACCAATGTTCACACCCATAGTAGAGGGCAGAGAGAAGCCAATGTGTACATGATTACTAACCAGCTCACTTTTCTCCATTCTCATATAGCCAGTCGAGGGAATGCTGCCCCCAACAGTTCCAACAGTTGTATGGGTCTTCCCACATCAAATAATGTAGTCAAGACTATGTCCCCCAAATGTGTGCACATGTTAACTTGATCAAGACACTTGAGGTTCTCTTTCCAGATAGCTCCAGGTTGGGTCAAGTTGACAACTGAAACTAACCATCATACAGGGCCTCAGACAGGTTAGGTACTTAATTTATGACTGAGATAGACATATTAACCATTTTCTTATTTATTCTCTAACATATGTGTGTATCTTAAAAATGATCACACACTAACTAATTTGTTTGGGGGTAGATCTATTTCTGGGTGAATATTGTGAACTCACTGTGTCAAAATTATTTGTGTCTTTCTACAATGTCAGAATTTATTGGATAAAACAAATTCACAATATAAGCTTCTGTTAGTGATTTTTCCAGGTAGTCCCACTTCTCTTGATAGCCCTGACAGAGCCAAACATGGGTCCTTTCATTTTGACCATTTTATTTATTTGAAATAGAGTATGATATAACCTAGGCTAGCATCTAACTCTTTATATAGCTCCAGGGTGATCTTGAACTCTAGATTTTTTTGTCTCTACCTTCCAAGGGCTTGGATTACATGTATATGCCACTATGCTCAATATGGTGTTATTGATTGAACCCAAGGTTTCATGCCCAGTAGGCAAGCACTCTACCAGCTGATCTATATCCCCAGTCCCTTTTCTTCCAGTCTTAATAACTAATATAACTAATATCAACTCTTAACACATTACATACCACCCAGTTAATTTAATTATTTAATTCTCTCTGTGTGTATATATCTCTTTGTGTGTGTGTGTGTGTGTGTGTGTGTAGGTCACAGAATGGTTATTGAGGGGTTAAAGGGGCTACAGCAGAGTATGAGTGCTTTCAGAGGCTGGAGAAGCAGGGAAACTGATCAAGATGGGAAGAGAGTCCTTGGCTGGAGATCAGCTAGAGAAGCTGCCTGGTTATGGGTTTCAGTGGAGCTGCATCGTTGATCCAGCTGCAGAGGTGAGGGGTGGGACTATGAAGCCAAAACCAGGTCCAGGTGACTGACTGGATAGATGATGGATGACTAGATAATAGGTCCAATGGGTGAAGCAGAAGAATGACAGACAGCAATATGAGTAGGTTGTGCCAACAAAAATGACCAAGCTGAGCTTGGTAATTCCCTTGACACACAGACTGAGTTGTCAAATGACAGGCTGGTGGGGGCCTACTCATCATAGTATTAGGTATTCACCTCTTTATGGGGTCTAAGTAAGAACCTTTCCCTCAGTCTGGTGTGTCTGGAATTCTGGAGTCTGGTTTTCTGATACAATTTTAATACACTCATGTACTCCCAGGTACAATTCACCCTGATAAATATATTGGGTGGCACCCTTTCTTCTTCCAGGAATGATTCATTTATAAGTCTGTGTTGTGTGGGTGTTAGTCAAATGGGGCCATTCACATGTCCACCAGTGTGCAGAGTCATTCACCTCAAAATGGAGTACTGCTTATAAAATGGAATCTCTTACAGATGCAGAAAAGCCATATTTGCCAGAGATAACAATGATCTTGCACACGTGAACTCAGAGCAACTTGGGTCATATGCACAAGACCTGTACAAGATCAAGGCAGACAAAATCCCAGTATATGGGAGGAAGGAGCTCATGCCCGAGGATCTATTCACCGTTGATGGCTCCTATGGCGAGTGAGAGCTGGGTTTCTTTAGGAACGTGGACACTGATAGACAGCCCATATTCCAGAAGATGGATCCACACCTGTATATCATCAGGCAGAACTAGTAGACTCGGGGTCTAGAGAGAGAGAGAGAGAGAGAGAGAGAGAGAGAGAACATAATGTTGGAGAACGCCGGGCGGTGGTGGCGCACGCCTTTAATCCCAGCACTTGGGAGGCAGAGGCAGGCGGATCTTTGTGAGTTCAAGACCAGCCTGGTCTACAAGAGCTAGTTCCAGGACAGGCTCCAAAACCACAGAGAAACCCTGTCTCAAAAAACCAAAAAAAAAAAAAAAAAAAAAAAAAGTAAGGGAGAAGATCAAGGAGGAATTAGAGAGGTGGGAATAAGGAATGGATTCATCAAAACATATTATATGAATGCATAAAATTTTTAAATAGTAAAATGTAGTGATGAGCTGCGTGCAGGCCTGCTTTTCGTCCCTCCCAGCTTCCGCACTACTAGCTTAGCACCCAAAACAACAACACACAAATTGTATTCATTTAAACATTGCTTGGCCCATTCGCTCTAGCCTCTTACTGGCTAACTCTCACATCTAGATTAACCCATTTCTATTAATGTGTGTAGTACCACGAGGTGGTGGCTTATCAGGAAAGATTCTAGCCTACATCCATCTCGGGTCGAAAACTCATGGCATCTTCCTCACTGCTTTCTTCCTCCCAGCATTCTGTTCCATCTTCCCCGCCTACCTATGTTCTGACCTATCAGGCCAAGCAGTTTTCTTTATTAATTAACCAATGAAAGCAACAGATAGATAGAAGACCCACCTACATCAGTAAAAAAAACAAGTTTCTCAGAGCAAGGCACAGGCTCAAAAAGGCAGTTTTGTACAATACGGAGTAAGTCAGGACAGGACACAGCCTGGTTCCAACAGGAGATGAGGACTTTTATGCAGTGTTTGAGTTTATGAAGTGATCCAAAAGCGATAGAATAAAAGAGAGAAATTAAGACAGGGAAATAGGACTCTATTTCAATAGATAAAATGAAGATTTTGCTTTGAGTGATTGGAAAGGAAGTGAAAAAGAAGATAAAGGAGACATTGAAAAGGGAAAGTAGGCCGGGGGTTGTAACTCAGTTGGTAGAATGCTCACCTAGCACGCCTGAAGCCTTAGGTTTGATCCAAAACTGCATAAACATTGCACATGTGTAATACCAGCTTGTGGAAAGCTGAGATGGGACACTCAGTATTGCAAGGACAGGGCCAGCAAGGCAGCTCAGCCAATGAAGTACTTGCCACCAAGCCTGATGCTTGGTGTTCTTCTCCAGGTACCACACGGTTGAAGGAGAGAACCAGCTCATGATGTTGTCCTCTGACCTCCACATGCACGTCACAGCAATGTACATCCTCCCCTACTAAATAAACAAACGTAATATAAAATTTAAAAAGGAGTTTGTGGATGCTGAATTACATAGCAAATTGGATGTAAGTCTAGGTGAAATAAGACCCTGTTTTGTTTATTTATTTATTTAGTTAGGTTTTTTTGGGGACAGGATTTCACTATGTAGCTCTGGCTGTCCAGGAACTTGCTAGGTAGACCAGGCTGGCCTCAAACTTGGGAATCTGCCTTCCTATGACTTCCAATTACAGAGATTAAAGGTCTATGCTACTAATTTATGGGACAAGACCCCGACTTTAAAGGGGTGGGGAGGAGCTAACCCTGGGAGCCTGTTAGCTACAGAGAAAGATGTCAGGGACGACTGTACATTTTAGGACTAGTGACTGAATAGTGACATATGCTAGAAATAGTAACATATGCTTGAAAAGTTAAATGCAGAAAGCATTCAGAGGGGGCAAAGAAATACTTCCAAAGGGACAAGAAAAAGATAAGGAGTTAGGGCTTATGTGTGTTAATTCTTTTAACATTTGTTTTTATTTGTGTTTGTGTGTGCGTGTATGTATGTGAACATGTATGCAGGTACCCATAGAAGTCAGAAGAGAGCACTGGATCTCCTAGAGCTGGAATTACAGGTACTTCATAGTTCTGGGCTGTTGGGAACTAAGCTTGCAAGAGCTGAGTCACCTGGCCAGCCCTCTCCAGGGTAGCCTCAGACCGGAAAGACAGCAGGTACATTTTCAGCATAACAAACAACAGCCAAAGGCCCGGGGACTCCTCAGAATGGGTCTGACAGGCTCACTGGTAAGGCAGGGTTCACAGGTAAGACAACACTTTTCCTAGTGTTGTCTTTGGATGCTCACAGTTTTGAGAAATAGTCACTGGCAAAGCCAGCTTAAGGCCAATTTACACCTGGTGGGAAGGGTGTCCAACAGTGAGGATCTTTATAGAACATGACGGCCTAATATCAGGCAAACTTGCCTCAGGAGCCGCTGTATGGTAGCTGAGTAACAATATTGAGAAGGATGCTCATCAGGCTTCCATTATGAAGACACAAATGGAAAACTACTGGATGTGCAGGGTGACTCAGACCTGGCTATCAAATGCAGAGACCTAATAGTACACGGTTTACATTAGAAGGGTCTCGCTCTTGATTCCTGGGCTGCCTGGGTCTTGTGATCTCAGGGGAAGGAATTCAGATAAGACACAAAGCGTAGTGTAGTAGACACCTAAGATTTATTACAGAGTAATGTGACGCAATCATAAGGGTGAAAGAGGGTAGAGGCCTCAGGGAACACTGGGGAAGACACATTCTCAAGAGAGAAAATGAACAATGGCTAAAGAGACCGCCCTGCCGAGCCGTATGTTTAGGCAGCTTTCTGCTGCTTTCTGGAGTGTCTGGATCCCACGGAGCCTTTCCTGGGGAGCGTTTTCGTATCCAGGTGATTGGCAAGCCCGAAAGATGAATTCCCAAAAGAAGGATCAACACTATGTCTTTGTTCTTTCCCAGAAATCCCTCTGCTTGATAGTAATCACAAAATGTTCCCCCAGTTCATAGCCATGTCTCCAACCAGGGCCTGAGATTAAAGCTCAGATTTCACGCTTTTGACCGAAAATCATGCAATACAGTAGATTAAAGAATGTTAAAGAGCTGGCTGGGGCTGGAGAGAAGATCAGTGGTTAAGAGTGAGTATGGGTCTTGTCATGTGCCTGAGTTGAGCACTCTATGTGCACAACTGGACAGCTCAAAACTGCCTCTAACTCCAGCTCTAGGCAATCTGACCTCCTGTTCTGGGTACCTGCACTCATGCACACACACACACACACACACACACACAGGCACACATACAAGCAATTTCAAAAACAAGAATGTCTTTAAAAAAAAAAAAAGCTGGGCACATAGGCACACAGCTCGACTCCCATCATCCCAGACGCAGAGGCAGGTGGGTACGTCTGTGAATTTTAGATCAATCTGGTTGACCTAGGGAGTTTCAGGACAGCCAAGGCCATACAGTGAGAGCCTGAAAAAAGAAGAAAGAAGAAAAGAAAGAAAGAATAAGGACAGAAAAGAGAAAATAAAAAAAAAGAAAAAAAATGATTATAAAAGTAGCCTTGTGTTACCAGGAAGAAATGGTTTTCTCTTAATCGGCCTCAACAAAGTCCTGCTCCCTCCAGTTACTTCCTTTTAGTCTGGTTGAGAGCTAACCTTTCGCAGACTCCGTTCAGCTCAAAGCCGAGATGACTGGAACACGTTTGGCATCCTTAGACTGAACTTGTTGACAGGAGGCAGAGAAACAGGTCTGGCAACATTAGGGCCTCAGCTGATTGCGCTAATGATCTCTAAGGCTGTTGATTTCCGAGTAGCTAGCCACCTGACACGGGAGAGGATCATTTAGGGGAAAGAAACTGTGCTAGTTTCATTCTGTTGCTGTGACAGGTATCCCGACACGAAGCGACACAGGTGTGAAAGGGTTTATTTGGCTTGTATTTCCCTCCCAGGTCTACCGTTTCTGGGACATGGGTCATGTCACAAGCATGGAGAATAATCTCAGTCACGCCCATGGGCTGTCCTGAGATGAATAATCCCTCATGAAGACTCTCTTCCCAGGTAGTTCTAGGTTGTGTCAAGTTGATTATTAAAGCTGACCAGCCCAAATATTAAGGGTATAAAGCAGTGACTGCCCTCTGAGTGGAGCTACTTTATTTTATTTTGGATAACAAGAGTTTCTTGACTTGAAGCAAGTCTGGGAAAGAATTTGGGCTCCAAGGCCAGTGGTTCTACTAACGGTGTAATTTCATCGTTTGTGCTTTTGAGGTGGACTCCAGTTATGTGGTCTCGGGTGGCCTTAAACTTCCGCTTCTGGCTTCAGCCTCCCCAATGTAACTAACCTGATAGCAGGGGCAGATACTAAAGTGGACCCTTGAACCCTTCCCCTTGGCTATGGGACTGTTGAGACAGTGGTCCTCAAGAAACTGGAGTTTCCCTGGGGATCCCATGCTGGGTGAAGGAAGAGGCTGAAGCTGGCTGAGAGCCAGAGGATGAACTCAGCTTCCCGGAACAGATTCCATAGTCGACGGTCTTTCAGATGACACTCAAGAAAACCTACCTTGTTAGGCCTACCGGAGCACAGGTCTGACTCTAAGGACCTCAGCAACTTTAATGACTGGAGGTTACAGATGCCATTATGCCTGAGTTCTTCCTCTTCCTCCTCCTTCTTTTGTGTTTTCTAAATATACATATTTCTTTAATTTTTGAGAGTACAATATTATTGCATCATTTCCTCCTTCTCTTTCCTCCTCCCAAACTCTCACATATATCCCTACTTACCCTATTTCAAATCTCATGGCTTCTTTTTTCATTAATTGTTGTTACATGCATATATGTATAACATATATATGTATCTATCTATATTATATCTAAATACCTAAATACCAACTGCTTGGCCTGTAGTTCGTATGTTACTTGTGTGTACATGTTGTTCAGGGATGACCATGTGGCACTGGCTATTCAGTCGATGTGTTTCCGTGGAGAAGCTCTCAGCATTTCTCTGTGAAGGGTTGAGGCTTAATGAGCTCCTTCCCACCCCAGTCCATAGTGTTGTCCTTGTTAAGCCCATGCTTAGGCAGTCACGTTGGTGAGACCTTATGGGTGTGGCTTCTGACATTGCTGAGAGACACTGTGTCACAGCAAACTCCCCAGTTCTCTGGCTGTTATCTTTTTTCCATCTCCTCTTCCACAGTCATCCCTGAGCCTTAGGTACAGGAGTTGTGATGTAAATACAGCAGTTGGGACTTGGCTCATCATCAGTTGCAAAGAGAATTTTCCTTGATGTGGGATGAGGATCTCACTTTTCTACGGGTAGAAGAGCAAATATTTAGAATGTAGTTAGGGATTATTCTGTTTACTAAAGTGCTGGTTGTTGATTCTCCTCCAAGATCCATGACTTCATCAGCTCTGGGTTCTTGGCTAAGTTTCCAGTAGCAGGCAAGACTTCCCTCTTATTGGGTAGTTCTGAAGTCCAATTAGAGAGCTGTTGGTTGCAATCAAGATGCACATGCCACCGCTGCACCCTTCGGGTTATTGTGCCATGCTGGATGTTGCAGTTCATAGGCACCCTAGCTGGGTAAGACTGCTGGTTACTCCTCTCTTCTGGAAGCTTGTGTGGTGCCTTCCGGTGCCATGAAAGTTAGACCCCAGACAGGAGGCTTTAGTTCAGCTCTAGCTCAAGGGCCTGTAAACTCTGTCTGAAGTACATGGTATCTTCAGCAATATGGATTTACCTTCTACCTCTAGGGGTATCAAAGGACAGCAGCAATAACATAGAATGTTTTGGAAGTCTCTTGGACAACCCTGACCAATAACTAAAAAGGGCCTCTCATGCCTGGTGTTGGGATTTTTGGTAGATGGTCTTTTGTTTTGGGGAGAATACTGTTAGCCAAGGCAAGAAAATTTTATTTAAACTATATGTATAGATTTGTACAGTGACTTATGTGTATTATAAGTATTTTTAGGTAGATAGTTAATTGTATGGTTCCTTATCTTTTTCTTAAGATATCCTTACTATTACTGTACCTTCCTTCTTCCATATTTATCTCCCTTCCCATTGCTAATTAAAGCCCTCTCCCAGTTTTTCCCATTTCCTCTGTCAGATCACTTGTAACCAGCTACTCTCTTCTCTCTACCTACTTCCCATACTCTACAAAGGTCAATTTTTACCTTCTTGGTTTCTGCAGTTCCTGTAGGTGATATACTCACATCTAAAGATCTGAAGCTAGGAGCCTCAGGCAAGAGGCTGGACATTTGTCTTTGGGGATCTGGTCCACCTCACTCAATGTGGTCTTTTCTAGTTCCAACCATCGGGCTAGACCTTGGAAAGGGGTTTCATGAGTGAACACATGCATGTGGGTTTATGATGCCTATGTGGGTGTAAGCGCCTGTGAGCTTGTACTACGGTGCATATGTGGAGGTCAGAGAACAACTCTGGGGAGTCAACCGTTTTTACCTTGTTGAGTTGGAAGGCTCTCTCTTGATTTTGCCATGGTACATGTTCAAGGTTAGTTGGCTCTTGGGCTTCTGGGGGATCACCCGTTCTATCTTTCACCTTGCCTTAGAATCACAAATATGCACCACCACATCCATCTTTTAAAAATATTTAATTTTACTGCTGTTTTAAATTTTTTCCTTTACTTTATGAATGTAAGTGTATTGTTTGCATGTATGTCTGTATACCATTTTTTTTTTCAAGACAAGGTTTCTCTGTAGCTTTGGAGCCTGTCCTGGAACTAGCTCTTGTAGACCAGGCTGGCCTCGAACTCACAGGGATATACCTACCTCTGTCTCCCGAGTGCTGGGATTAAAGGTGTACGCCACCATCACCCAACTTTGTGTACCACTTTTATGCCTGGTGCCTGAGAAAGCCAGAAGAGACCATTGGGTCCTTTAGAACTTCAGTTATAGACAGCTGTGAGTTCTATGTGGGTGCTGGAAATCAAACCTGGGTCCTCTGGAGGATCCGTCAGTGTTCTTAACCACTTAGTCATCTAGCTAGTTCCCTATTTTTATAATTTTAAACTGTTATATGTATACGTCTGGGTCCTTGTGTGCATATGTGAAGGTGAGTGCAGGTTTCTTCAAAGGCCAGAGCAAAGCCACTGGAGCTGGAGATACAGACCACTGTGAGATACTCAATGTGGGGGCAGGAATCAGACTCAGGTTCTCCGAGAGGGTAATACACACTCATGTGTGAGTGTGTATGTGTGTGTTCATTTATTTATATATATATTTTTGCATCCTGACCAAAGCTTTTCTCCCTTCCACTCCTCCAAGTCCCTATTCCCCATCCCATCCCCGTTTCTCCCTCTACCATCCACTCCTCCTCCATTTCTGTTCAGAAAGGGGCAGGCCTCCCATGCATATCAACACAGCATGGCATGTCAAGTTGCAGTAAAACTAAGTACATCTCTTGTTTTAAGGCTGAGCAAGGCAACCCCATATAAAGAACGTGGTCCAAAAAGCTAACAATAGTGTCAGAGACAGTCTCTACTCCCAATATTAGGGAGTCCTACAAGAAGACCAGGATACAAAACTGTCACAAATGTGCAGAGGGCCTAGGTCAGTTCTGTTAGGCTCCGTGGTTGTCAGTTCACTCTTTGTGAGTTCCTGTGAGCCCATGTTAGTCGATTCTGTGTTTTTTTTTTAATGATGTTCTTGACCCCTCTAAATCCTACAATCCAAGAAATCAGAAGATGGAAAGATCTCCCATGCTCATGGATTCGTAGGATTAACATAGTAAAAATGGTCATCTTACCAAAACAATCTACAGATTCAATGCAATACCCATTAAAATCCCAACACAATTCTTTACAGAACTTGAAAGAACATATTCAACTTCTTATGAAAAAACAAAAACCCAAGATAGCTAAAACTATTCTGTACAATAAAAGAAATTCTAGAGGTATCATTCTCCCTGGTCTCAAGCTCTGCTACAGAGCTATAGTAATAAAAACCACATGGTATTGGTATAGAAACAGGCAGGTGGATAAATGGAATCAAATCTAAGACCCATATGTAAATACACACACCTATGGACATCTGATTTTTGACAAAGAAAAATTATTATAAAATGGACAAAAGAAAGCATCTTCAATAGACTGCGCTGATCTAACTGGATGTGGGCACATAAAAGAAGATGAATAGATCCATATCTATCACCCTGCACAAAACTCAAGTCCAAACGAATCAAAAACTTCAATATAAATCCAGACACACTCAAACTGATAGAAGAGAAAGTAGGAAAGCCCTTGACCACACTGGCATAGGAAACAACTTCCCAGATAAAACACCAATAGTGCCGACGCTAAGATTGACAATTAATAAGTGAGACCTCATAAAACTGAAAAGTTTCTGTAAGGCAAAGGGTACTGTTAATAGGTCAAAATGGCAGCTACAGAATGGGAAAAAATTTTCACCAACCCCATATCAGACAGAGAACTGATCTCTAAAATGTACAAAGAACTCAAGAAACTAGATACCAAAAAACCAATTTAAAAATGAGGTACAGAGCTAAATGGAGAATTCTCAACTGAAGAATCTCAAATGTCTGAGGAAAACTTGAAGAAATGTTCAATATCCTTAGCCATCAGGGAAATGCACATCAAAATGACTCTGAGATACCATCCTACACCTGTCAGAATGGCTAAGATCAAAAACACTGATGACAGCTTATGTTAGAGAGGATGTAGAGTAAGGGGACCACTCCTCCATTGTTGGTGGGAATGCAAACTTGTACAGCTGCTTTGGAAATAAATATGGTGGTTTCTCAGAGAGTTAGGAATCAATCTACCTCAAGACCCAGCTATTCTAATCTTTGGCATATAACCAAAAGATTCTCAATCATATCCTAAGGGCACTTGCTCAACTTGTAACTATGTTCATAGAAACTTTATTTGTAATAGCCAGAACCTGGAAATAACCTAGATGCCCCTCATCTTCAGAGTGGAGAAGAAAAATGTGGTTTATTTACACAGCTGATAAAAACAGTGACATGAAATTTGTAGCCATATTGATGGAATTAGAAAATATTCTGAGTGATACAATATATACTCTTAATCAGCCCCTAATTTATGTTTTTTATGTGAATTCTGGAGACTGAACTCTGGTCATCATGGTGGAAATCTCTTTTTCCCGCAGTCATCTTGTTGATCACAATTTTTCACTAATACGTATTATTTTACACAGTGGTTTTCATTTTGACATTTTTGTGCATGTATTAATGTATGTTGATCATATTCACTCTCTTGCTTTCCTCTCTTGTCCTCTCCCCTTCCCATGACTGCTTCTTTTTCTTCTTCAACGATCTCTTTGGACTATGACAGGATAAACTAAAAGTATAAATAAGTATGCCCCCATATACATGCGCATATGCATGTATACATATGTGTATATATTTAAATGGACAATAATTTCAGTTCAGGAAGCAATTCTAGAATAATGAGAAAAATGTAAATGCATCGATTTGAATATATGTAATTATTATACTACTCAGTCATATTAACATTTTAATATGTTTTAAATGAGCACACAGTGACTTAAAGGACAGTAAGTCTTCAAATGAAACAATGGAGGATGATGTGACAAGGGCCTGATTCACTGTGAAAAGTTCAGGGTGGGTTTCCAACGGGAATAACGAAGTGGTTGTTCTCAGTGCCAGCTACCAACATGTCAGTTCCTCACTAAAGAATATCTCTCCCTTGTAGCTACATCCTTTAAGGGTAGACCAGAGAGTCCCAAGCCTTATTTTTAAAGGTTCTTGGTGGTTGAACCTGATTACCCCGATTCTGTCCCAGGAAAAACTGTTTCAGGAAGGCAAGGCCAGTGTGGTGAAATGCCCACTCAATTCACGACACTTTCCAGGGGAAGATGGATTAGGTGGGCGTGAACATATTTACAGTCTTTTCCATTCCAAGGAGGTGATTCAGAGTTCCAAAGGTCCACGGACCAGCCACCCACGGCTGCTTTCTGGGCATACTTTAACTGGGTGCTATGATGGATTGATTACAATCCATAATCGGGTTGGTGGAGAGTGGAGAAGGAGGAATCTTGACCCCACCTGCTTGCTCTTTGATAGGACAGAGAACAGAATCCAAAGGAGGAAGGTAGGAGAGGGATGAAAGACCTGCTGTTTGTTTTCTTATGCTGACAGAATATTTGCCCAGATCAAGCAGAAGATACTGAGGTCCACTGATTGAGCTCACATAATAGAGACTCTTGGCAACATGGCTAAGCATTTAGATATATAATATATCGAACAAACAAACAAGCATACAACCTCCAAACATGTTAGCTTGTCATCTTTTTGTCTTCCTGCCTTTCATTTGTCTGTCTGAAATCTTCAGGAGATGATCTTTAAGATTTATTATTTATTTATTTGTGGTGTGTGTGTGTGTGTGTGTGTGTGTGTGTGAGAGAGAGAGAGAGAGAGAGACATAAGTGGTACTTGAAGATACCGAGAGAGAGAGAGAGAGAGTGAGAGAGAGAGAGAGAGAGAGAGAGAGAAAGAGAGAGAGAGAGAGAGAGACATAAGTGGTACTTGAAGATACCAGAAGAAGGTGTCAGATGCCCTGAAGCTGGAGTCACGGGTGGTTGTGAGCTGCCCTGCATAGGTGCTAGGAATCAAATTTGGGTCCTCAGAAAGAGCAGCAAGTTATCTTAACCACTAAGCCACCTCTCCAGCCCTGGACTAGGCAGGCTCTCTAAAGGAAGTCTATTATACTAAAAAATAATTGAATGTCTAATCATATCATTTGGTTTATTTCTTAAGAAAAACTAGGAAAGAGGAAGTTACCCTCTTTTAGAAGACCAGAAGAAATTCACCTGTTTTTATATTGGCTTTCTTTCCGTGTCTTCCTGGGAACAGGGAGGGAGAGTCCATGTGCTCTTATTTGCTAATGACCGAGGTTTGATATGCTGGTTAATGTTTACCTATAGTAAATAGGATTTTTCCAGTTTATTCAGACTCAAAGAATTTCTTGACCGGAAGCAACAACCAAATAACCTTCAAAGCCAAGGACATGAAAATTGGGGGAATTCCTCTTTTTATTTATTTATCTTCTGAGGCAAGGTTTCGCATATGACAGGCTAGCCAAACATTCACTGCATTGCTTACCTTGAACATCTGATCCTCCAGCCTCCACCTTCTGTGCTGAGATTACAGGTGTGTGCCTGCCATGTCTGACTGTTTCCTTCTCTAGCACTAGAAAAACTAAGCTCATATCTAAGGCTCCTTTTCCTAAAGTTTTTAAAAAATTAAGTGGAATCTTAAAAATGTCCTTTAAAGCCTAGGAATGAGTTGGCTGTGCTGGTGCACGCCTTTAATCTCAGCAGAAGCAGGAGTATCTCAAAGAGTTTGAGGCCAACCTAGTCTACACAGTGAATTCCAGGCCGGCCAAGGCTACGTGGGAGAGACCTTGTCTAAATAAATAAATCCTAGGAATGGGGATCAGATGGCTCCTGGGATAAAGACAGCCTGTTCCCTAGCAAGTGGTCTTCTGACCTTCATTGTGCCCTACTTGACCTCTATCCCCAATAAATATATAAATAAATTGAAACAAAGAACCCTAGGAATGGGGTGTTGAGATGGTGTGGCAGGGATGTACACTTCCTGTCAAGCCAGAGGATCTGAGTTCGATCCCTGGGACCCACATGGGGGAAGAAGAGAGAAAACTTCTGTAAATTGACCTCTGGCCTCCATATACATGTCTTGGCACATGTGCACCCCCTTACCCCCAAAAAATATCTAATAATAATAGCTAGGAATGATTTGAGGTCAAAACAGTTGGGCTGGGGAGATAGGCCATTGATAGAGTGTTTGCCTAAGGAGAGAGTCTATCGCCACAGGGACCCTGATGCTAGCAGCTGGACGTGGGGCAACCTGAGACTTTGTTTTTGTGTCTGCCTGGGTATATTTACACTCAACTACAGCAACAGCAGTGCAGATGCAAGGTTTAATGCACATTGCATTAAATGATCTAAATTGGAAAGCGTTCTTGAGACATTATACGCTTATCATTCCAGTATTGGGGGAGGTAGGGACAGGAAAATCAGGAGTTTAAGGTCATTCTTTCTACTTAGTAAGTTACAGGCCACACAAGCATAGATGAAACCCTGTTTCAAAAACTAAACAAACAACAAAGTAACCAAAGGGGCTAAGAGTCTGGCTCAGCCGTACAGCTCTGGCTTAGCAAGTGTGCAACTCTGGGTTTGAGCCTCAGTGCTGAGAACACAATGCCTTGTTTTAGGCACCTCATGGGCCCTCTGTGAGACTGCCTGTCCTTGAGGCACCTTAGCTGCCAGGTCTTGTCCTGATCTGTACATCTCCTGATATAGAAAGAAGCAAGCAGCCAGGCATGGAAGCTCACATCCGTAATACCAGTACCCAGGAGGGAGAAGTCAGAGGGACAGACATTCAAGGCTATTCTCCACTAGGTAGTGAGTTCAAATCTAGCCTGGGCTACACGTGACCTTCTCTCAAAGCTTTCATTTACACACCAGCGTGCGCCAGCAACAGCTGTCAGAGTGAAACTGCCGTCATCTGAGACTTTCGACTTTCTCTTTGATGTTTTCGTCCTGCTCCCGTCTCTTGTTTACTTCCTTGTAATTAACAGTACAGCCAAAACTAACTAAATGCCAACCTTACAAAGGTTTCAAGGCGGTCACAGAGTTATAAATTCTTCTAACGTAAGGAGAGGACAAAAGCCCTCCTGAAAACACCACTAAAACCGGAAGCTAGTGTTGAGGCCAGAGAGATGGGTCAGTGGTTGAGGGCACATTCTGTTCTTGCAGAGGACCAGAGTTCAGTGCCCAGCACCCATGCTGGGCAGCTCACAACCGTCTATAACTCCAGCTTCAGGGGGTCCATTGCCCTGATTCCCACACACACCTGCACCCTCGTGCACAGACCCTCCCCCCATACACATAATTTTAAAAATTAATAATACCTCTAAGCAAATAAAAAGAAAATGGAAGCTGGGATTTCTGGCTCAGTGATCAGAGACGCCATGCATGTCTACTGTCCTTGCCACACTTTGGTCTACACACTGCTACTCTGGCTTAGAGAGGAAGACCTTCTCTTCACCTGTAGGAGGATGGGACAGTAGACAAGGCACACTAAGGTGAAACATTTGAAAAATGTGATGGTTAAGTGGACATGCTGGCTCATGCTTGCCAATACTAATGAGGTCAAGTTAGGAAGATCACTGGGAGATTGAAGCCAGCCTGGGCTACACTACACAGTGAGTTCAGGGCCAGCCTGAGTTACACAGAAAGATCATTTCTCATATAACACAATGCTTAAAAAAAAAAGATGGTGGCTAAATATTGAAGCAAAATTGCAATTAAGTGTTACTGTTTGTCACTTTGTGGTCCAAACTAATTAATTTTTAAATTACATGTTATTTACTGCGCAATACATGTGTGCACAGATCCGATGGTGTGTCTGTGGTGATCAAAGAACAGCTTTCAAGGCTTGGTCCCCTATTTCCACCTTGTGGTCCAGGGGATGGAAGCAGGTTAGGGTGTAGAACTAGGCAAGCAATCATCTTTGCCCACTGAGTCGCTTCAGCCGCTGAAGCATGCTAATTTGTTTAAAGTTTTATTTTCATTTTATGTGTATGAATGCTTACTCATACGGTGTATCCGTGGTGCCCTCAGAGGCCAGAGGAGAGTCCTGGATCCCCTGGAACTCTAGTAACAGATCGTGAGCTGCTGTGTGGGTGCAGGAAAGAAGCCTGGGTCCTCTACAGGAGCAACAGTAGCGGCTCGACTGTTGAGCTGTTTCTCCAGCCCGACCCTTCCTACTACTACTGATATACAGATACCAGAGAACTCCTCTCAGGTACGAAAAGTTAAGCCGTGTGATGATGGGGGCGTACACCTTTAGTCCCAGAATGTGGGAGGCAGAGGAAGATAGACCTCTGTGATTTCCAGGCCAGACTGGTCTACAGAGCGAGTTCCGGGACAGCCCGCACTACACACACACACACACACACACACACACACGAACAAAAGTTAATGTTAACCAATTAGGGAAGAGTCTCCCTGTCTAATGCACACCTCTCCTCTCCCTTTCTTCCCTTCTCCCTCCTCTCCCCCCTCCTATGTCGAGCACCGCTATGCAGCCATGGCTAGACTGGAGTTTGCTGTGTCCAAGCTGTCCTGTCCCTGAACTCTGTCTCCCATGGACTGGGATTTCAGGCTTGGGCCGCCATACACTGAGAGGCTTTTGCCTTTCCGTTTACTGACCTGGCTTGTATCCTTTAAAAATACTTAGACATTTACACGTGTATGAATTTGTAGCCTTGGTGAGCAAGAGTGCTTGACTTGAAAGTGTAGTGCCTTGTCAAGCCGCAATCGTGGATTTCTATCCCTGCCAGCGCTCCTCTTGTCAGTCAAGGAAGAGAAGCCTCTTGAACCAGCGTTGCCATCTAGTGGTCAAAATGGAAATTGCAAGGTGTATTTACAATGCACACGGCCTGGAAGTTCCACCCCTAACTGAGGGGTTGATAGTGCAGGTAGAGTTAGTTTTCTTTAAACATGTGACCTCTGATAGTTCTAACAGGTGCCAGTGAATGAGCACACATCTAAGCATATATAGCCAGCACTCACTGGACAAATGGAATTGAAAAAAATGAATGAACAGGACAGCTAGAGTTGTTACATAGAGAAACCCTGTCTTGAACTCTCACCCCCCTCCCCCCCAAAAAAGAATAAAGAGATGAAGAGGCTAGTACACCACGGGGGGTCCAGGGATTTACCTCAGGCTGGGCAACAAGTGCTCTTACCCACAGAGCCATCTTGCTGGCTGGAACCCGCAGCTTTAGCAGGATTCTGAATGTTATATATTAGCCCAAGACGATTTTGTAAGTGGTTCCTAACACAAGCACAGATTCATCGTTTTACATGGCCTTTGTGGGAGAGGTTCTAACTTCAATGGGGCTCTGTTGTCTTGCCATCACTGCTGGCTGGGTGTTGATGACACCTCCAGCGCGCTCCACTTAGCATCCAGCTCTCATGACAACGGAGCAAAGCGGGTATTACCTATCATCAGCCCTACTGTTAAGAGGGGAAACAGACATGGGGGAGCTAATGTGCCAAAGGCTAGACGAATGATAAATACTTGTATTTAGAATTCAGTACCAAAGCTACAAGGAGGCTGGACGCACTCAGAATGTAGATGGAAATAATGCCAAGAGGGTCACTGAACTGTTCCACCTCAGAGAAACCATCAACACAGATGGACAGAGCACAGGCATGTGCCCTGCAGCCTCAGAGATGACTGAGATGGCCATGCTTTACGAACATGATTTTGAGACTGACAAACAGAATCGTGAGACAGTAATGTCAATGTTTGGTTCTTGCTATAATCAGAAACAATGGAACTACCACAGAGAAGCGAAATGACAGGTTCAGTCACGAGAAGTAAGTGGCGAGGCCCCACAGTGTGCCAGGCTTTGTGAGAGGCTTTGGAAGTCAAGTGAACAAGGCCTGGTCTTGGCAGGATTCTGAACAGAGTAGGTGGCACGTCTACAGTACCGAGAGGCTGGAAATCCAGAGACTCAACCCAGCTCCCCCTTACCCAGGAGAGCTGGGTAAACCTGCAGAGCCTCCCAAATGACTTGACAGTAGTGCAAAAAGCATTTTCCCTTTACATACCCACACTGAACTCACCTTCAATTCATTTCTTTCTTTAAAAAAAAAAAAACAAAAATAAAGGAACATCCAATTAACAACACCGAGATCACAGCCGATTCATCCTCAGCTCAGGAAGAGAAAAAATTCTATTCTCTAGGAAAGAAAATTTTCTCTGCAAAATCTTGCTATCATATTTTTTTTTTTTCCTGAACAGGGTTTCACTATGTAGCCCTGGCTGTCCTAGAACTCACTCTGTAGGCCTCCAAGTCACAGATATCTGCCTGCTTCTGCCTCCCAAGTGCTGGAATTAAAGGCATGCACCACCACCACCTGGTTGTCATAATATTTTAGGAAACAAAAAAACATGGCTGCACAAATGTCTTGAAATGGTCAGTAATTAAAATCATCAAGCGAGGTTAGCTGGATATAGAAGGACTCTGATTGTACAGTCCTCCAACTCAAGTATCCCACTGGCCAGAAACTTCTTTTGTCAGTGCTTTCTTGCAGTGGTATTATTGAGATAGAGTCAGAGCCAGGGGTGGTGTCGTGAATGGCTGTAATCCAGGTCTTGGGAAGTGGAGGCAGGAAGATCAGGAGTTCAAGACCATCCTGGGCAACAAGAAGGCTAGAATTCTGACCTTCAAGATAGCACAGTGAGCAGAGGGATTTGCTCTGCACACCTGGAGATCTGACTTTGATCTCCGGAACTGATGGAAAGAGAAAAGGAGAGACCCAACTCCACAGAGTTATCTTCTGAGCCCCACACACGTGTATTTGTACACACACATCCCACACACAGACCCTCACAATATTAAACGTAAATTTTGCTGCTGTTTTTGTTGTTTCAAGACAGGGCTTCTCTGTGATCTTGGCGGCCCTGGAATTCACTCTGCAGACCAGCCTGGCCTCAAACTCAGAGATCCACCTGCCTCTGCCTCCCAAATGCTGGGTTTAAAAGCACGAGCCGCCATTGCCCAGCTTAATACACACATAGTTTCATACCTGTAACTCCAGCGTTTGGGAATCTCAGAGCAGGAAGATGCAGCCACAGGCGCTATTCCCAGGCACTGGCCATTTTTGTTGTTCTGACTTCATCATTATTATGTGAGACATGGGGCATGGTGTGAGGGGTGCATGTAGAACTCAGAGGGCAACTCTGGGAAGTTGGTTCTCTCCTTTTACCTCTACACGGCTTTTAGGGATTGACCTCTGGTCTTTAGGCTGGCATGGTAGGTGCTTTTACCTGGAACCATCTCACCCTCCTCCATACCTTGATTCTTTTTTTTTTTTTTTCTGGCCTGGAGCTCACCCTGTAGGCTAGGCTGCAGGCTGACTGGCAAGTAGGCTCCAGGAATCCATCTGTTTCTGCTCCTCAGTCATGGGGGTTACAATGCCTGCAACCGTGACCTGCTTATTTTTCTTTTCTACCTGGGTCCTGGGGATGGAAGGGAAGCCTCTTGCTTGCACGGTGAACACCTTCTACCTTCTTAGTCTGATGGGAGGAGTCTTTAACTGCTTCATTTTACAGTGGGGAGGAGCTGGGGTTGAGCCTTACAGGCCCCTGAGGTCACCTCAGCCCTGCCTGCTGATCTATACTGACCCAGAACCGGAAGTCAGATCTCCTGCACAGGCTGCATTCCTTCCTCCCATCCCTACTACACACACCCCTTAGTCTCAGCACCAATCTGAGCATTTACAGGGAACTCACCCTCTGTGATTACTCAAAAAAACACGTGTGGAATTGAGACACACCCCAAGCTAGGCTCGTCCACCAGACGGAGGGAACAAACCTGCAAAGGAGCGGAGCACACGGCAAGCATGCAGCAGGGAGATCCCAGGACGTAAGGGCTGCATACTGCTTCCCCTGACGCTTCCATCCTCAAAGGGAGGCAAGTCTAGATGAATCTGAGCTAACTCTGCAGAAGTGGGACAGAGAATTCAAAGCACATTGTCAACTCACGCAAGAGGAATGGCTAGGAAAGGATTTGACTCCAGCTGAGCAGAATTGCAATGCTGGCCTCTGCCCAGCTCAGAAATAAGGTCAGGTATTTCAAATTGTGTCCCAAAGAAAGCCCGGGTGTCACCAGCGATTATCTTCAAAGTCCCCTAGGAAGCATGGTGGGGTGGGGGGCAAGCACGGGCATGTGTTTCCCTCCGTGTTGGCTTTGATCTGCTCCTTCCCTCTTGGCTTCTGTGCACAGGATTTACTCCACGTCCTGTAACTAACAGGCTATGCAGGGTCATCTAAAATCCCCCTTCTCTACAGCAATAAATCTTGGTCTGTATTGCTCTTGCATAGTGCACACTTCTTGGGGGAGGGCAAGCCATCATTCTTGCTGCACTTAAAGAGGGAGCCAATTATGGATTTTTACAATTAGGACTCTGAAACATGACACTTGAGCCAGGCCTATGCTCATCTAGAGACCCCTAGGGCTTAGTCTAGATATGAGCACAGTACAATGCCTACAGACTCTCAGAGTGCCCTGCAAAAAAAAGAACTGTGCTGAGCAGGGTCTTAGTGATTGACAGCTAGCTCTTGACAGCATTTTCTGAATATTGGAAGGTTTGGTATGTCACAAGATGACAACAAGGAGTTGAAGGTATCAAAGAACTCCTCCACTGACCCAGTGGGGCCTGATTCTATTCCAGCTGTGTTAAACTCTGTCTTTGTTAGAGTTTTATTGCTGTGAATAGATGCATGGCCATGGAAATGTTTTAAAGGAAAACATTTCATTGGGGCTGGCTTACAGGTGCAGAGGTTTAGTTTATTAGCATCAGAGAGGGAAGCATGGCGGCATGCAGGCAGGTGCTGGAGAAGGAGCTGAGAGTTCTACATCCAGATCAGCAGGCAGCAGGAACAGAGAGTAACACCGGGCCTGGCTTAGGTTTATGAAACCCCAAAGCCAATCTTCAATGACACACTTCCTCCAAAAGGTGACACCTACCAGCAATGCTATTCCCTGTGAGCCTAGAGGGGGGCATTTCCATACAAACCACCCCGAACTCTAAGGATTACCAGGGTCTGCCCTGCTTGTACTCCAACCAGTAGAAATAGGGCCCACCCAACCTCAGAGCAGAGAGGCAGAACAAACTTCCCTGGGCATAATAGAGCTGAGAGGATGTTGGTTATAGACACGGAGAAGAAAACAGCAGGTATGACTCACCCATACTGAAAACTCATAGGGGAGAAGTGCTGATCTCATAAGCCTGCTGGGAACTAGGGAACAACTCAGTGGCAACATTGATCCTTGCAGAGACGTAAAAGAGGCAGCTTCCATCTAGTGAGGATTTTGCTTTTCACCTGGACACCACTCAGGATGAGGGTCTCACTTGTCCTTACCTCATTCCTCTTTGGAATTCAGCATTGGACCTTTCTGGATCCTGGCTGTCCCTTGATGTGGGAGTGATTTCTTTATAATCTGTTGCTTTCATTGGTTAATTAATAAAGAAACTGCCTAGGCCCATTTGATAGGTCAACCCTTATGTGGGTGGAGTAGACAGAACAGAATGCTGGGAGAAAGAAACCAAGTCAGGAGTTGCCATGATTCTCCCACTCCAGACAGACGCAGGTTAAGATCTTTCCTGGTAAGCCAGTTCATGGTACTACACAGAATATTAGAAATGGGTTAGATCAATATGTAAGAGCTAGCCAATAAGAGGCTGGAACTAATGGGCCAGGCAGTGTTTAAAAGAATACAGTTTCTGTGTAATTATTTCGAGGAATAAGCTAGCCGTGCAGGCGGCCAGGTGCCAGGAACGTAGCCCGCCGCTCCAAATACTACAGTCCCTGATACAGGAAATGCACTGGGTGCCCACTATCCTAGACTGAGCCTGGGGATAACACATATCACTGGTGGAGCAACAACAACAATCACAACACCTGTAAGCCTGGGGCCTTCATGACCCTGGTATGACTCACTGTAATATTAACTACTGATCTTTTGTTGAGTATAGTTGTCATACTTGACACAAACCTAGAGTAACTTGAGACCCGCAACTGAAGAACTGTCTCAATCAGGCTGGCCTGTGGGCATGTCTGTGGGGCATTTCATAATTGGCAATTGAGATAGCAAGGCCCATCCCACTGTGTGTTGTGACAATTCTAGGCAAGTGTAGGCCTAGGCTGTTGCAGGAGACTGCTTGTTTCCCGGCCTTCTGGCAGCTCAGACCCAAAATAACTACACAGAAACTGTTTTAATTAAATTACTGCATGGCCTATTAACTCTAGTTTCTTTTTGGCTAGCTCTTACATATTAATTTAACCCATCTCCATTAATCTGTGTATCGCCACAAGGCTGTGGCTTACCAGGTAAATGTCCAGCATCTATCTCCGGCAGGGCTGCATGGCTTATCCTTGACCCTGCCTTCTTTCTCCCAGCATTCAGTTTAGTTTTCCCTGCCTAGCTAAGTTTTGCTCTGAGCAGGCCCAAGACAGTTTCTTTATTAACCAATGGTATTCACAGCATACAGAGGGAAATCCCACATCACCTCCCCCCCCCTTTTTTTTTGGGAGGTTCCATTTATTGTGTTGCTACTGGTGCTACATTTAGGAAGTGGTCTCCTGTATCAATGTGTTCAAGGCTACTTCCTACTGTCTCTTCTATCAGGTTCAGTGTAATTGGATTTATGTTGAGGTCTTTTGTCTACTTGGACTTGAGTTTTGTGCATGGCAATAGATATGGATCTATTTGCATTCTTCTACATATTGACACCTAGTTTTGCCAGCACCATTTGTTTAAGATGCTCTCTTTTTTGATTGTACAATTTTGACTTCTTTGTCAAAAATCAGCTGTTTATAGGTATGTGGATTAATGTCAGAGTCTTTGATTCAATTCCATTACCCCTGTCTGTTTTAATGCCAATACCAAGCTGTTTTCATTACTGCTGCTCTATAGTAGAGTTTGAAGTCAGGGCTGGTGATACCTCCAGAAATTCCTTTATTATACAGAATTGTTTTGGCTACCCTATGTTTTTTTGTTCTTCTATATGAAGTTGAGTAATGTTCTTTCTGATCTGTGAAGAATTGTGATGGGATTTTTCGTGTGGTTACTCTCTGTATACTGTGAATACCATTGGTGAGTAAAGAAACTGCCTTGCCCTGTTGATGGTGTAAAACTTAGGTAGGTAGAGAAAATTAAATGGCATGCTGTAAGAAAGGAGGCAGAGTCAGAGAGAAGCCATGTAGCTCCACTGGAGACAGTTACCAGAACTTTTCCTTGTAAGCCACAGCCTCGTGGTGATACACAGATTAATGCAGATGGGTTAAATTAATATGTAAGAGCTAGCCAATAAGAAGCTAGAGCTAATAGGCCAAACAGTGATTTAATTAATACAGTTTCTGTATGATTATTTCCGGGCTAAGTGGCCAGGAACTAAATAGTAGGCTTCTCCAACAGATTTTGATGGATATTGCACTGATTCTGTAGATTGCTTTTGGTAAAATTGTCATTTTTACTATGTTGATTCTACCTATCCAAGAGCATGGGAGATCTTTCCATTTTCCTCAGTTTGTGTTTTCTTTATTGCCTCTATTTCAATTTTCAAGTTTTGAACCATTTATTTCACCTGTTTAATTGCCTTTTCTTGTTTTGCTTTAAGGGATTTGTTGATTTTTTCCAATGTTTTGTTTGTCTTTTCTGCTATTTAATTAAGGGAATTTTTCATTTCCTCTTTAAGGGCTTCATCTTCATAAAGGTTTTTTTTTTTTTTTTTTTTTTTTTTTTTTTTTTTTTTAGCTTGCTTATTTTCTTGCTTCATCTGCCATTGAGATGTTCAGGTCTTGCTGTTGTAGAACCACTCGTTTCTGGTGGTGCTGGATTGCTTGCTCTTTATATTGTTGAGTGTATTCTTACCCTGTTGTCTACCCATCTCTTCCTCCGATCTGAATAGGTGGAGTGTATGTTTCGGGGGGGGGTCCCTTTTCCTCTAAAGGCTGTATTTGGGGGCTGTAGTTTTGTTGAATGCTCCTTTAGGTGTAAACAGGGCAGAGCCTTCAGTGATCATTTCTCCAGGTGCCTATGGGCCCAAGACTCAGATGGATGCTCCTCCAGGTGCAGGGGTCCTGAGACTGAGGCTCCAGTGGTCAGATCCTTTCTGGAGGCCGCTGCTGTCACCGCAGCCTGCCATGCTGCTGAGGCTTCTCCTGGCGGCCTAGATCTCTGTATATAATATAATATATTATTTATTTGTCTCTCTGTGTGTGTGAGAGGGGGGGAGGGGGGAGAGAGAGAAGGAAAGAGAGGGAGGGCGAGAAAGATAGGGAGAGATAGAGAGAGAGAAGACATGAGTGAAGGTGACCATTGAGCCAGGAAGAGGGCATTGGGTCCCCTGGAGCTGGAGTTTCAGGCAATTGCGAGCTGGTGTGAGCGCTGGGAACTGAACTCCAGTCCTCCGGAAGAGCAGCAAGCTGTCTCTCTCAACTGCTGAGCCATCACTTCAGCTACTCCCCACTTTTAACTTTAATTTTTAATTATGTATGTGTGTTTCTTTATTCATTTTCGTGTGTGAACTTTAATGCAGTCGCTTGTGGAGGCCAGAGGCATTAAATCCCCTGGAGCTAGAGTTACAGATGGTTGTGAACCGCTTGAGGAGGGGGCTGCTGGGAATAGAACTCAGATCTTTGTAAGAGCCATCTCTCTACCCACCCCACCCCTTTTCATAAATGTTTACTTTTGCTGGGGCAGTGATGGCACACACCTTTACTCCCAGCTCTTGGGAGGCAGAGGCAGGTGGATCTGAGTTTGAGGCCAGCCTGATCTATAGTGCCAGTTCTAGAACACTGGGAAACCCTGTCTCAAAAGAAAAAGTTTACTTTTATTATATTTTCCTCACAATTTGATTAATTGATTGATTGATTGA
Source organism: Chionomys nivalis (assembly GCF_950005125.1). Classification (NCBI taxonomy): domain Eukaryota; kingdom Metazoa; phylum Chordata; class Mammalia; order Rodentia; family Cricetidae; genus Chionomys; species Chionomys nivalis. The sequence goes on along the minus strand of NC_080104.1, from coordinate 15,309,893 downwards.
TGTAGGGTGTTGTAAGCACCTGCACTTACTTACCAGGCCAAGGTCACCTGATGTGGCTATGAGGAATGAAATCAGGCCAGGTTGGAGGGGCCACAGGACAACCAAGGCTGCGACAATTTTATTGAGAGCAATCAGACTTTTATACCTTTATCAGAAACAGAATATAATGGTAATTTCCAGGATCAATACAGTTGTAACTGCCAGGATACAATGGAAATCTGCAGGGTACACAAAATTAATGTCTAAGACCAATTGTCCTGTCAAGCTTCCGTGTTTCCTTGACTTCTAAGGGAACATGCAGAGAAACACAAAGCAGCCAGAACAATTCACTGTTCACTGGGGGAGTGTATGGATCTCTCAGGAGCTAGAAGGCACGTGCCCCAGCAGCCATGGACTCTAACCTGAAAAACCTATGATGCCTGCCTCTCAAGGCAGCTAGGCCAGGCCAACTCCTTTGTTCCCTGCAGGTCTCACTCTGTAGCCGAGGCTGGCCAGAAACTCCCAAAGATTTACCTGCCTCTGCAGTTCAAGTTTTGAATTATAGGGTATTTTCTATTAACTTTAAACAATAGTGTTCCTCTCATGAGAGTGCCTAGCCCCTGCCTTCTGAATCACATAGAGTGACAACATGGGATCCTCTCTACAGGAACCCCATTCTCCTGTGGAACCGCTATGATCTTTAGGCACAGTCTCTTTCCCAGAGCCGCTTGGCCGCCTTCTGCTTCCCCTCCTATACCAGGGAATAGCTTGCCAGAGCCGCGCACAGCTTCTTTGGCCCCCACCACCTCCTCCGGTCATTCTTTTCTTCCCTCTTCACTGTCAGCCCTCCAGTTTCTGAAGCTCCCTCTCTTTGGAGTAAACTATTCATTCCTTAAAGATTTTTTATTAGCGTATATTTATTATGCATGGTAATGGGTTTTGTGGCATTTTAATACACAATGTATTCCCCCTCTTATCCTTAACCATCCTCAATCCCTCTCCTTTTCCTGATGAGCCTCCTAGTTATTTTCATGCCTCCTCCTCCTCCTTCCTCCTCTTCCTCTTCTTCTTTTCTTTTTGGAATGGCCCATTGTGTTGCATTAGGGCTGTCTATAGGAGCTTGAGTGGGGTTTGTTTACGGGAGTGTGGGCACCTTCCTACATTGGTTATGCCACTGATGAAAATGTCTCTCCCTGCTCCATAAACTGTTAACTACCAATAGCTCCTTGGAGGGGCGTAGCCACGAGTCCCTCCTTATTCTGTGACAGGGTGTTGCAAGTCCAACCTTGTAAACACCCTGTTCAGACAATGCAGATGATGTGAGTTCAAGAGCACACTGGCCGTGTGGTACCCAGGAGTCAGCATCCCTCAGTACATCCCACCTTTCTGCTGCCCCTCCTCTCATAACACTCCCCGAGCCTTGGAGGGATGATGTGGATGTCCAATTTATAGCCGCTCATTCAACAGTCATGTTGTCTCGGTACTTGGACCAGTGTTGAGTCTGGCAGCCATTGCAAAAAGAAGCTTCTCTGAGCAAAGCTAGCAGGCATTGGTGTGGCTTCTTCTTTTCCACACTTCATCAGTCAAATGAGAAGCTTCTCATCCACCATCTTTACCTGGAAGTCTCCACGTACCTTTTATGTATTTATATTTCCACATACTTTTTAAATATTACATGCGTGATGCAAATTGGGCATAGTGGTTTATGAATATAATCACAGCTTGCAGGAGGCTGAAGTAGGAAAGTCATGGTTAGAGACTAGCCTGGGCCATGTAGTGAGACCTCATGTTATTTTTTTTCTTCTTTAAAAAATTTACAAAATGATCTGCTCGTTTTGTTGGATTGTTCTTTGAAACAGGGTCTTACTGTGTCTCACTCTTTAGCTCTGGCAGTGAACTGGCAGAAACTTGTTATGTAGATCAGGCTAGCCTCAAACTCACAGAGATCTGCTTGCCTCTACCTACTGAGTGCTGAGGTGTGTGTAACATATATGTATAATATCCACAGAGGCCAGAAGAGGGTATTGGATCCCTCAGAAGTATAATTGTGGAGTTACAGACAGTTGTTAGTTGCCATGTGGGCACTGGATGGAAACCAGGCCCTCTGGAAGAGCACCCAATATGCCTAACTGCTGAGCCATTTGTCTAGTTTAAGGCTTTTTTGTTTTCTTTTGTTTTAAAGGAAAACACCTAACAAAAGAACAAAGCCAAGCAGTGACACCATTCCTTTCAGATAATTCTTCACCTTTGTGAAGGAATATGCCTGGGTGTAGTACATGTGTGCATGTTTGTTCATGTGTACACGTTTATGTATGCATTCATGTGTGTTGTGGTAGTAGGCACAAACACTCATACGTGTGTGTGTGTGTGTGTGTGTGTGTGTGTGTGTAGGCAGAGAACAACCTTCAGGAGTTGATTTTTCTCCTCCCACCTTGGTGAGACAAGCTAGCTCTTTTTATTACCATGGGCTATTTGCCTATCTCTACCACTCCCCATCCTTTGACTCCCCACATAGAAGCTGGGTTTATAAAACATCTCCATTGCGTGTGGCTTTATCTTGGGGACACAAAGCCCCAGGGATCTTCCTTTCTCTACCCCTCCAGTGCTGGTGCTGGATATGCTGCCTCTTTGTGGGGATGGGGACCTGATCTCGGGCCAACGCATCAGCACAGTTCAGTTCTTCACCAACTGAGCCATTTCCCTACATCTAAACATATATGCTTTTCCCGTAAATATAAACATAGGGCTAGACGTGCAGTGCAATTGCTAGAGTGCTTGCCCACCACGCACAGGTTTCTGGGGTTGATATTTAGCACTATCTAAATGGGGCATAGTCTATAACTACAAGTCTTTAATCCTAGCACTCAATAAGGGAGGTAGGAAGACCAGAAATTCAAGGTTTTTCTTGACTATGTAGTGAGTTCAAGGTCAGTCACATGAGTCTCATCTCTATCTATCTATCTATCTATCTATCTATCTATCTATCTATCTATCTATCTATCTATCTATCTATCATCTATCTATCTATCATCTATCTATCTATCATCTATCTATCATCTATCTATCTATCTATCTATCTATCTATCTATCTATCTATCATCTATCTATCATCTATCTATCTATCATCTATCTATCTATCATCTATCTATCATCTATCTATCATCTATCTATCTATCTATCTATCTATCTATCTATCTATCTATCTATCTAACTGTAGCAAAAAAGTGAATGAAAAATAGAAGCAAGTGAAGATGGAGATGGCTCAGAGGTAAGGATGGTTGCTATGCGGACCTGAGTTCAAATCCCAAGCATGTAAAAAGCCAGGCATGGCCAGGACCCCGGATGCCTGTAACCTCAGCGTTGGAAAGAGTAAAGGCAGGAGGATTTCTGAGGTTTTTAGCCATCACCTTAGTTCCTGTCTCAAGGGGAAATGGCAAAGAGTGAGAGAGTAGGATGGCAGATATTCTCTGGCCTCCAAACACGCGTGCTGGGGAGATTGTATCCCAGGCTGAACCCTAGTGCCTGCACACACACACACACACACACACACACACACACACACACACACACACCAAGCCTACATGTTAAGACCATGCTGTTTTGTTTTTGTTTGTTTGTTTTGTTTTGGTTACTAACGTTCTCAGGGGCAGTCCGTTCATTTGATTACACCACCTAAACTTCTAAGTTTCACTTGAGATAATTTTTTGTCCATAGCTGAATTCATGCTACTAAGTCCACAGATGGATGTGCAACCCCAGAAATACAACTACACCCAAAAGGTTAGTGGTTTCCTTGGTCCCTGATGCTGAAGTTAAAAATAAATTTTAAAAAAATCAACAAATGGTTAATGCTGTTTTATATTACACAAGTTTTTTTCAAGAGATTTTTAAAAAGGTGGGCACAGTGGCTCTCTTAGTGTTTCTGTCGCTGTGATAAAACACCATGACTGAAAGCAGCTTGGGGAGGAAAGGGTTTATTTCAGCTTCTATTTTATAGTCCACCACGTGGAACATCTGGGTAGGTGCCTAGAGGCAGCAGCCTGGAGGTAAGAACTGAAGCAAAAGTCCTGGAGGGAGGGATGCTGCTTCCTGGCTTGCTCAGCCTGCTTTCTTATAGATCCCAGGACTGCTTGCCCAGGGAGTAGTCACCCACTGGACGCTGAGTCCACCCACATCAATCACTAACCAAGAAAACACCCTACAGGTTTGCCAGTGGCTAATCTTATGAAGGTGTTTTCTCAAGTGAGAGTTCCTTTTCCCAGATGACTTCAGCTTGTGCCAAATTGACCTAAAACTAGCTAACACAGCGAGTGCTTCATGCTTGGGGTCCCAGCACGTGGGAAGCAGAGTGACAAGTTCAATACCAGATTCTGAGCCATCCAAGGACCACATAGCAGGACCCTGACTTGAAAATTTGGAAGGGAGAGAGGGAGAGGGAGAGAGACAGAGAGAGACAGAGACAGAGAGACAGAGAAAGAGACAGAGAGGCAGAGAGAGAGAGAGAGAGAGAGAGAGAGAGAGAGAGAGAGAGAGCAAGAATCTAGAAATCCAACCCACAAGACGTGGGCTGCTGCTAAGGCATCTTGAGATCCTTCAGTCTGTCGTTTCTGTCCTCAGTTTCCCAGTCATTAACATTTCAGTAACAGAAGTTTCTTTCACTTCTCCCTCTGTAGTTTTCAAGTCTCTCTTCCTTATGATTTATTCATACTGACTGTGTTTTTCCAACACCACGAGGCTAATACCGATGTGCTGAAACCTTCCGGGACTCCATCACGCCAATCATTTTCCCTGCGTTCACTCTCTGCTGTCTCCTCAGCAGTTTCCAGGAGACAGTCCACCGCGCTCTCTGAGTCACCACACTTTCCTGCCATCTCATCTTGGAATGATGTAGGACTTGATTTAAAAAAAGCAGAAAGTGGTAGAGGGGCTGGCACGGTGGCACCGTGGGTAAGAATAATCGCTGTGGAAGCAAAGAACTGAGCTCATTTGATTGCAAGTCCTTACTCTCACAGAGAAGCTGGGTGTGTGTCACCTTGTTCGCCTGTAACCGTGACACTGCGGATGGATGGACGCAGGCCGATCCCAGGAGCTCTGCTAGACAGGACCTTGTCTCAAAAATAGGGTGGGCTGTGATAGAGGAAGACAAGCAGCGTCCTTCAGTGGCCACTGCAAGTGTATACACAAACACACACACACATGCACACGCACACACACCACACAAGATTTTTAAAGAAAAGAGAGATACTCATCTATACTGTGATTTGAAACCATTAAAAATTAGATATATAGGCTTAACAATAGGACACTCATAAAATTTCTATGATTTATTTTTAGATTCACATATCAAGTGTATCTGCCAGCATGTATGTACGCATGTGTACTGCTGGCATGGTTAGTGTCCTGGGCGAACAGAAAAAGACATTGGACCCCCTAGAACTACAGTTACAGACGGCTGTGAGATGCCATATGGGTGCTGGGCACCAAATCCTGGTCTTCTGCAAGGGCAGCTGTGAGTCATTCCTGCAGCTTTCAAATTCATGCAATTTTAAAATAGTCTCAAGGGCTGGGGAGATGGTTTTATGAGTAAAACGTCCTGTGGCCACCCTGAAGATCCGAGATTGAAGCCTGGGCCCGACACAGTGGAGGGGTGACTGACTCCTACCAATGGTTAGCAACCTCCACGTGTGCCATGGGATATTCACACCCACACCTACACATTAAGCATGAAACATGTCATAAAAATGTATTAGCAGTCTCAGAACAAGCATCTGATGCTTTCTTGCCTGCGCTTCACACAGAAGGTAGCATCTGTGAGACAATGGTGGATTTTTTCCCAAATCATATCTGTCTTTTACAATATTTTTAAAAATTTATTTACTTATTTTATGTATATTTGTGTGTGTGTGTTTGAGTTTATGGACACCGTGTACATAAAACTAGAGTTACAGACAGTTGTGAGCTACCCTGTGGATGTGGGGCCTCTGCGAGAGCAGCCTGTGCTGTTAGCCACTGAACCGACTATCCAACACCGCTGTCAGATCCCTTAGTTCAAACGCCTTGAGGTGAGGGTTGGGTGATCTGTCTCCGAGGCCTGTACCTAGAAATTACATTAGCTCTTAAAGCTTCTAAAATGGTAGGCTTGGTTTCAGTTTCCAAATTCCTTTAACATTTCCTATAAAAATATTTCTCTTAACTATTTATTCTCCTTTGGGTGGGAATAAATTAAACCACTTCAAGTCTGTATGTGGAGAGGCCCACCTGCTTGCTGCGCAGCTCTGCCCACAGTAAACATGAGCTGGAGAAATAGGAGAGAACGGAAGTGGAGCGATTCATGTGCCATGGGGAGAGGACCGGAGAGGGGGCAGTGGCAAGGAGCAGGCTGATGCAAGTGGCCTGTGCTGTCACTTGGGGCCATGTGCTGTCCAGGACCTGTGCTGCCAAGGTGAGCAGGTCTGGTTATGTGGTCTATGTTGATGTCTGTGGCCCATGTTACCACCAAAAGCCGTGTGGATGCCTGGGGTCTGTACTGCTGCCTAAAACCCTTGCTGGCCCTGGGAGAGCTGGTCCCACCCATCACTGGTGTGTAGGGTGCGTCCCGTCAGAGGCCTGGGCTGACCAACTCAGTGACCACTTAGGCCCACATCCTAGGTTTTGAGTTGACGTACTCCAATGTCTGCCCCATCTATGGCCTGTTGGAGCAAGTGAAGAGACTGGTCCTGTGGAACCATAGCCACAGGACCGCTTGACTCAGGACAGCAGTGGGGTAGCTGAGAGCAGTTTCAGTGAGGGTCCAGTGTTGATGGGATAACAGAAGCCAGAGGCTTTTAACCAGACTAACAATTCATTGCAAGGATTTTTTTTTTTTTTTTTTTTTTTTTTTTTTTTTTTTTTTTTTTTTTTTTGGTTTTTCGAGACAGGGTTTCTCTGTGGTTTTGGAGCCTGTCCTGGAACTAGCTCTTGTAGACCAGGCTGGCCTCGAACTCCCAGAGATCCGCCTGCCTCTGCCTCCCAAGTGCTGGGATTAAAGGCATGCGCCACCACCGCCCGGCTTACAAGGAAAGCTATTTGGACAAAAGTGTCTACTGCGTAACTCACCGAAGCTCCCAACGCTGCTATAATGAATGAGTATGGAGAGACGGGCGAGATGGAGGATTGAACTGGGTTATTTTTATTTTGGGGGAGGTTGAGGCTATAAGGGTTGGGGGCAGATATGGAAGGACTAGGAAATAGATGGGATTGGGGTGGACAATGTGAAAATCCCAAAGAATCAATAAAAAAAAAAGATAGTTCAAAAAACGTTTGTCTCAAAAAACCAAATTTAAAAATAGTTTATATATGCGGTCTTTTCCTGAACTTTAAATTCATAGCAAAAAGCAAAATGGTATTTCACTAGTGTGTTAAAAGGTCACACTTAAGTATTCTGGATTTCTGGGGACATGGAGAAGGCACAGAAGACAAGAGAGCCTGGTTGGATTTTATGCTGAAAGAGACCCAGGGGACTTGGGGTGCTCTAGCAGTCAAGTGCACAGTTTCAGTCTCGTGGTGAACTTTGAGTGAACACTGCAAGGTAGATAAGCCAGGAGCAAAAGAGCCTGTCACCTCACAGGTTACTATTGAGTTTTTAACTTCCATCGCTAGTCTGCATGGATGTATGGCCGTTAGTGTTCACGGATTCTCTACAGCCAGGTTTGCTAACCTGATAACATTTTTTTGTAAGCCCCCAGTCAACACTCATGGTGCTTTTGAAGTTATCTGCAGACATACATACAGCGGTGGTAAAATGTATGTGTGTGTGTGTGTGTGTGTGTGTGTGTGTGTGTGTGACACTTGTGTTGTATAGAGGGCAGAGAGGCCTTGTGTACACAGATAAGCACTGGGGAAGTAATGAAAATTAAACACACAGCTTACCTCTTCGGAGGAAGGAGGTGCGCAACTGCTTTTCCTGGAACGCTAGGAATGATGTAGTTTTATAACCTGGTGATCCTTTGCTGTCTGATGAGACAGGCTCTGCCCATATCCCCCAGACTTTATCCTAGACAATATCCTATCTCCTTAAACAACATCCTTTTCCCTCAAACCCTTGAGGGTTACTTTTAGGCCTTAAAACTCATCCTTATGAGTAATGTCACTGTGCTTTACAGCAGCCTAAGTGGCTTCTGTTTTACCTCAGGAGCAGGCCAGTCCCGACACCCCAAGCATTGTGTTCACCTCAGTCAATCTCTCTAGACCCTTCTCTTGAGACTTGTCTCTAAGGCAACAAGAAACCATCTTACAGATAAAGTATTATGTATTTGCTAAGAGCTTCAATGTAAACATGTCTTAAGCTTTGTCGCACTCATGGTGCTGAGTTCATTGTTACCTGAATACTTTTTCCAAAATAGTACTGTGCTTAAATATGGCTAAAGTAAAACTATGCAGACCAGACTCTAGCAGTCCTGGTTCAGCACGGGTTACAATAAAATCAAGCGGGGCTGAGTTTCATTCTTGCCTCACCCGTGTCTGTTGTCCCTGCCTGCTGTAAAGCCTGACCGAATTGCCACAGTACTGCCTACCTGAGGAAGAACAGAGTGTGCTTGCCTTCTTCTAACCAGTATGCTAGAAACAGAAAATCCTTTCCTGATCTGTTTACTATCACATTTTTTTAGAGATTTTTTTCCTTTTTATTGGTAGATTTACCCTTTAGGATGTTCCTAGCTGACCCTCAAGAAATAGGAATGTTTGTTCATCTTCTAGAAGACAGGGCCTTTCAGCACTTTACATGGAAGGCTTACAAGCACCCCCGTAACGTCAACTCCAGGGGATCTGATGCCCTCTTCTGGCCTCTGAGGGCAGTGCGCTCATGTACACATACCCATACATATGAGCAGGAATGCATACAGTCATAACATAATTAAAAATAAATCTTTTTAGTTGGGTAGGGTAGTATACACATTTAATCCTAGCACTTGGGAGATAGAGTTGTGTGAATCTCTGTGAATTTGAGGCCAATCTGGTCATTATAATGAGTTCCAGGTCAGTCAGAGCACTGCAGTGAGAATCTGTCTCATAAATCAATAAATCGTTTATTTTTAAATTTTTATTTATTTTTATGTGCATTGGTGTTTGCCTGCACGTTTGCTTGTGTGAGGGTGTCAGATCTTGGAGTACAGACAGTTGTTATCTGCCATTCAGGTTCAGGGAATTGAACCCAGGTCCTCTAGAGGTGCAGTCCGTGCTCTTAATTGCTGAACTATCTCTCCAGCCCCTAAATCGTTTATTTTTAAAAACAATGTTCTTAAACATGCAGAAATAGTGGTATGAATTTGAGAAAATGTGTGCTAATTATTTTTATCCTTTTTTTTTGTGAGGAAATAAACAGGTTAAAATTACTAACCATAGCGGGAAAGGATTCACGTAGCTGCTGCATATGATCTCAATGCACAAGAGTTTGCTTTATTTGCTTATCTCTCACTCGTTATTTACCTCCTTACTTGATATGACGTGTTTGCCTCTCCTTTAAAGTACAATGCAACACACGGCACATCCTATTATTTGCTTCCTCAGAGGCAATGGCCATCACAAAAGTGTTTTTTGAGCAATCTTTAGCCTGCACTTCATACGTTCTCACCTGAGAACTAGCTCTGATGGCATTCTATTGATTCTTGTCATTTGCATCCTTTGCCTTGGGCATGCGAATAAACAGGTTCACCAAGTTTGGTGGCACACACTTGCTATGCCAGCATGCAGAGCAGTGGCAGGGGGATCACGATAGCTCAAGGCCAGCTTAGCCTACATAGTAAGTTCTAAGCTAGCCAGGGCTACAAGAGGAGAGCCCCTGTCTCAAACGCAATCACTCAAATAGTTTCATTTCTTTTAGTGACTCCAGTATCTCATCATATGAATATTATGCACCCCCTACTGGTGGCTCTTGCGGTTACTTTATTGCTATTTTAAGCAGAGCTGGAATGAGCATCTTTGAATTTCTTCTTCTTGTGTGCACATGCAAAAATTTTTCTTTAAGCACATATGCCTAAAACTGGAATTGCTATATCAGCAAATGAGCATATTTAGTTGTATGAAATAGTTTCCAACTGGCTTTCAAACACTTTATATTCTTGTACACAATCTGTGAGAACTCAGAAAAAAAGCCTGAAAAATGTTTGTGTTAGACTCTTTGGAGATGTCTATTTGAGCAGCCTGAGGCTGGAAACCCCCAGGCTCCTTGGAGATGAGAGTTTCTTTTTGGTCCAGTGGCTTCTAGTTATTGCCATGTGATCTAAGAGCTAGGTAGCCACAAAAACTGTGCCCCTCACTGTGTGTGTATGTGATGTGTGTGTGTGAGAGAGAGAGGTGGGGGGGAATAGAACTCACACATGCTAGGCAAGTACTCTTCCACTGAGTCATCTCCAGTGTTTAAAATGGATTAAATAATTTTGGAGACAGAGTCTTCCTCTGTAGCTCAGGCTTTCCTACAATTTGTTGCATAGCATAGGTTGGCCTTGAACCCACAGTGATCCCCTGCTTCAGCTTCCCAAGGGTGGAAATTACAGGCAAGTGTCACCACATCTGACTTAAAATTGTGTTTCCAATACTCCTTCAGACGTGGAAAGTCTTCATGACATAATATCATGTGGCCACGAAGACACCCAGCTTTGATAGCACGTCTGCAGCCAGGCTGGGTAGGAGAAAGAACGACAGCAGCCACAATGGCTTCCCTCAGACTTGCTCTCCTTTCCCCATTCTTGTGTTTTCTAAACTTGCTCAGAGGATGCTTTTTCTGCAATCAAAGAAAAACTGAATAAGTGTTAAATAATGATAAATAAATGACTAAGTCCTACTCCTTTATCGTTGTTATTGCTTTTCTGAGACAGGGTCTCACTGTGTAGCCCTGGGGACCCTGGAACTCGCTCTGTAGACCAGACTGGGCTTGAACTTGCAAAGATCCAACTGCCTCTGCTTCCTGAGTGCCGGGATCTAAAGGTGTGCGCCACTACAACTGCCCTCTCCTATTCTTTGTTAAAACCTCCAAATCCCAAGATTCAAATCAAGGGTTGTTTTCTTAAATTAATTTTTAATTAAAGAATTTATATATATCTGTGTGTGCCTGTGTGGAGGTATGTTCATATCTGAGTGTAGATGCCTTGGGAGGCCAGAAGAGAGCACTGGATCCCCAGGAGCTGGAGTTGCAGGCTCTGGGAGCCATCTGATGTAGGCTGGAGCTAAAGTCCTTTGCAAGAGCAGTATGTGCTCTTAACTGCAGAGCCAGCTCCCCAGTTCATCCTAGCGATGACCAATTCTATTGCTTAGTTCTAAAAGAGCCTACCCTCCAGAGATGACCCCTTGGCACGCATTTCCTTGCTGTTAGCATTTCATCCTTTTGCTTTTTTTTCCTCCTATCACTGAATTACAAAGGAGTCTCAAAGCCCCACCCTAATCCTACAATACTCTTCAAGGTGGAGTACCATTCTTGTAATCTCAGATCCATTTTCCAGGCTATTGTGAAGAGGTGGAAGAGGACAAACTGAGGGGTGGAAGCAGGAGTAGGGTGAGGCCTGTGAAATATCAGGGAAGAGACACGGAACTGTCAGCATTTGGAAGGAAACTGCTAACGGGGCTAGGCTTTCTGCAACTAAGCACTGTAAACAGGTGCATGGTGGTAGAGAGAATTCACTTGTGCTACCTGCAGAAATATTGGGCAGTGCTTGTCTATGTATGCAAATTTAAGATTCAAAGAATTCGTGTCAATGATTACTTGGCAGCAAGTGTGAGAGATTTTTGATATTTTACTTTTACTTTGTGAGACGTCTTGTCAAATTTTACTTGAATGGCCTTATATCTTGTTAGCTTGAATTTTACTTTGGGGGGGGGCAAGTTCTCTACAGTAATAAATGCATCTGTTGCTAGGTAGAGCAAGTTGCTAGGGCAGGATCTTCTCAGACAAGCAAGGGAATGATTACAGGACTACCGGTAGACGGGCAGGTTTAAATGGAATAAGGTATGGAAAGCACATGGCATGGCTCTCTCTTCAGATTCTACATTCCAACTAATCTTCAAGATAGCACCGATGAGCCTTTCTTTTGGAGGCAGGGTCTCATGTAACCTGACCTGGACTTGAACACGCTATACAGCCAAGGAGAACCCTGAGCTCTTGATCTTCCGGCCTCCACCTCTTGGTTTGTGGGATTACAGACATACACTATCATAATTGGTTTAGGACAAATGAAAGCGTGTGTGTGCATCGTGTGTTATACATACGTATATAAATGTTCAAATTTGTATAGATCCATGCGCATGTGCTCACGTGTGTGTGTTATACATGTGTATATAAATGTTTGAATTTTTGTAGCTGCATGTGCTTACATGCGTGTGTTATACATGTGTATATAAATGTTTGGATTTGTGTAGCTGCATGTGCTCATGTGTGTGTGTTTTATGTGTGTGTATAAATGTTCAGATTTGTGTAAGTGCATGTGCTCACATGTGTGTGTGTTTTACATGTGTGTATAAATGTTTGGATTTGTGTAGCTGCATGTGCTCATGTGTGTGTGTTTTATGTGTATGTATAAATGTTCGGATTTGTGTAAGTGCATATGCTCACGTGTGTGTGTCTTACATGTGTGTATAAATGTTTGGATTTGTGTAGTTACACATGTGTGTGTTTTACGTGTGTGTATATATATTTGGATTTGTATAGATGCATGTGCTCACATGTGTGTGTGTGCTTTATACGTGTGTATAAATGTTTGGATTTGTGTAGGTTCATGTGCTCACGTGTGTGTTGTACATGTGTGTATAAGTGTTTGGATTTGTGGAGGTACATATGTTCACATGTGTGTGTTGTACATGTGTGTCTAAATGTTTGGATTTATGTAGGTGCATGTGTTCACGTGTGTGTGTTGTACACGTGTATATAAATGTTTGGATTTGTGTAAGTGCATGTGCTCGTGTGTGTGTGTGTGTGTGTAGGTTTCTGAGGTTGATGTAGAGAGTCTTCCTCAGTAACTTCCAACCTTATTCACTGAGGCACCGTCTCTTAGTTGCACCCAGAACTTGGAGATATGGGTAACCTAGCCAGCCTGTCCTGGGGATCCTCTGTCTCCATTACTTTCTCAGGCTGGAATTACAGGTGCCAGGCATGCTTGTTTGGCATTTACACGGGCTTGGGGGATCCAGATAGGAGTTCTCACATTTATGGGACAAGTGCTATTTTTACTGACCTGTCTTCCCAGACCAAGACTAATAAACTGTTGACAACATCTAAGAAACTAAGGCAAGAGAAGCCTTTCAAGTTGGCATTCTACCATGGGAGTCACCAGAAAGGAAGAAAAGCCATTATAGTTCCTGCTGTTCTATTGGAAGACTATGCTATGGTTAGCCTTTTAATATCTGTCGTGTAAACAAAACCAAGAAAAGGCTGGGAGGGAGGCGTGGGAGAAAGGCACTGTGTCTCAGTAAATCTGCTGAGCAGATAGACCAAGCTCTGCCTCCTTGCTGCCTGGCAGCGACCATCAGGTGACAGGAGATGGATGGACGGGAGTACAGATTGGAGCTACGAAAGACGCAGCATTGGCAGCGATTCCCAGTGCTGCCAGCAACAAGGGTGCCCCAGGGCTCCCTGCCCCACCTGACTGTGTGCAAGGTCAAGTAAGAGTATGTCATATTCGGGATCCATGTTTGCTGTGATGGCCTCAAATGCCCATTCCCTCAGGGCCCATCTTACGGCAAGCCTGGGCACGATGGTGCTAACCACCTGGAGTTTGCTGAAGCCTGCAGTCTCTTAGTAAGCAGGAAGGCAGATGCTACTACTGAATTCTTACTGTGTTGGTAGAATCCGTAAATGCATGCTTTGATGTTATACTCAGTGACCTATCCCATAAAGCTATCAGAAGACACCTGACACCCAAGGGATCTCTGAAGTCCACAAGCACAGGAAGTTCATGGGCTGACATCAGTGGGTCACAAGTTTCTTATACTTTTTTAAAATTGTGTGTGTGTGATACATGCCTGTGTGGGTGGGTCGGTAGGTGTACGGAGGCCAGAGAAGGGTGTCAGGTGTCTTTCTCTTACTCTGTCTTGTTCCTTTGAGGCAGGAGTTTCTCTCTCTCTCTCTCTCTCTCTCTCTCTCTCTCTCTCTCTCTCTCTCTCTCTCACACACACACACACACACACACACATACACACACACACACACACACTATCTAGGGTGGCAGTCAGCAAGCCCCAGTAATTCTCCTATCCCAGCCCCCTCAGTGCCGGAGTTACAGGTTTATGTGAGACCACATCTGGTTTTATGTGTATGCTCAGATACAAACGCAGACCTTGGCGCTGGCATAGCAGTCACTGCTAACTGCTGAGTCATCTCTTCATCTTTCATTATTTTTTCTTTTTGAAGAAACATTGAAGAAAATTTTTATACGTTATGTTTTGATCATATTCTTTCCCTTCCCCCAACTCCTCCCAGATCTTCCCTATCTCTGTACCCTCCCAACTTCATGCTCTTCCTCTCTCTTTCAAAAACCAAAGCAAAAAACAAAAGAACTGGAAAAACAAACAACAAAGATCAAAACAAAGAACCTAGAAAAAATAGATAAGAAAATACAAAGAAAGAAAATCATTAAAACAAAACAAACAAACACATAAGAAGTGCACAGAAACAAAGCATGAAGTCTGTTTGGTGTTGGCCAACTGCTCCTGGGCCTGAGGCCTTCCCTGCCTGGAGAGGGGTTGATGTACCTGGGGACACTCCCCTGGAGAACACTGATTTCCTTTCCCCAGCAGGTATCAGTTGCAGAGAGTTTCTAGGTTACACATGGGACTTTGTGCTCCCCCTTCTCTGTGCTGGTCCCACCAATAAATGTCTGTGCAAAGATGTTTATGTCTCAGGCTGTATTGCAAAGCCCTGAGGAAGATACTGGTATGCAAGGAATTCATCAGAGAGTGCTTGGGGGTCAACACCTGTGAAAGGGAAAAGAAAGAAGAAATATTAAACAGGCATAAATTGACCTGCAATACAGTTTCAGTAAGGGCCCCACCTGACTCTTAGGAGTTGTCCCAAGTTGGGACAAGGGAATAGACCTTCATTCTCCTCACCAATCACTCACTGGCATAAACTTCTTAAAACCATGATATGACCTGGCATGTTGCAGTTCTCTTTAGCAGAGGGCATTCACCAAATGGAGTGGCAAGGCCCTGGGGAGCAAATTCTCCAATCAGAGCAGGATGTTGGACAGGCATTGTCAGCTTGAGCCAGCGAGCCATCTGTCGATCTGTGCACACAAAAGACTCCTGTAGGGCTGGAGAGATGGCTCAGAGGTTAAGAGCACTGACTACTCTTCCTAGGTCCTGAGTTCAATTCCCAGCAACCACATGGTGGCTCACAGCCATCTATAATGAGATCTGGTGCCCTCTTCTGGCATGCAAGTATACATGAAAGGAATGTTGTATACATAATAAATAAATAAATCTACAAAAAAAAAAGGAGATACTGCCTCATTTGAAAAAAAAAAAGACTCCTATAATGGTAAAATGCTGTGGCACTGGCACAGTTACCCGCCCCCCCCCCTCCAGGGGCTCAGCGGGCTACTGCCCATGATTTAGGGCAGTGGCAGGTGAGAGACCACTGTGGGCCATGATGGGAAGCCGATCCCACCACCCAAGACCTCTGTGGATCTCAGGTGGATGGGAGGTGGTGGGTGAGAGACAGAGATGGATAGGCATGCCATACGGAGAAAGTGGGTATTTATTTAGTGGGTTATGGAGGGGAAAAGGAAAGGGGGGAAGGGAAGAGCGAGAAGAGCAGAGAGAAAGTCAGAGAGGGAGAGAGAGAGAGAAACAGGGTGGCAGGGGGAGGAGAGAAGCTACCTCTTCAGGAGAGAGATGGAAAAGAGGTAAGCCGAAGGAAGATCTGCTAGCTGGACCTTGAATTTCTGATCCTCTTGCTCTTACCTCTGGAGTGCTGGGATTACAGGCAGGTAACACTATGCCTGATTTATGGGTACTTGGTATTAAACCCAGGCCTTCATGAATGAAAGGCAGCCACTCCAATTAAGTGGCACCCCCAGATTCACGGTAATCTTTTCTTTCTGTTTTAGAAGTTATGGAAGTGTGTCCTGAGGATCAAATGCAGGCCATTAGGCTTGGTGCCAAGTGCCCTTAATCTGCTGAGATTTCTTCTCTTCTGGTTCCGTGTTTTGGGTGACAGTGTCTTACAGAATCCAGGATGGCCTTGAACTCCTGATCAGGCATGGGCTTCCATGACTGTTTTTGTCTGTAACCTTTTTGTTGTTTGGAGACAGGGTTTCTCTGTGTAGTCCTGGCTATTCTGGATCTCTCTCTAGAGAAGGCTGACCTCGAACTTAGAGATCCACCTACCTCTGCCTCACGAGGGCTGGGAATTAAGACGTACGCCACCATTGCCTGGCTGTCTGTAATCTTCTTAACATTGACAGTCCATATGTTTTCTTTTATTCCCCATTAGTCAAAGTTGAAGTTTGTCGATTTTATTGTACTTCTTAAATAGCCACTTTTTTTGGGTTACTCATTTGTCTTTTACTCTGTTTCACTGATTTGAATCTTGAATCTTATCTCCATTACGTTCTTTATTCCTATTTCTTATTTCTTTCTTTTTTTTTTTGAGGGGTTATTTGTAGTCTCTTAGACAGAATCTTTTTTAATATATATTTTTAAAAATATTTATTTTGGTCAGGCATGGTGGCACACACCTTTAATCTCAGCACTCGGGGGGGGGGGGGCAGAGGCAGGAAGTTTGAGGTCAGCTTGACCTGCAAACCAAGTTCTTGGACAGCTAGGGCTGTTACACAAAGGAACACTGTCTCAAAACAAAGACTTATTTCATTTTTATTTTTGTGTATGTGTATGTGTCCATAAACTGTGTGCGGAGGCCAGGAGAGGGCAACAGGTCACAGGGAGCTGGAGTGACAGGTGAGCCACCTGACATGCGTGCTCGACACTGAACCCAGGACCTCAGCAAAAGCAGCAAGTGCTGTTAGCCGCAGAGCCGTCTCTCCTGCCCTTATTTACCTTTTTTTTAAATCCATTTTTTTTAGTGTATGTGTGCCTGAGGTTTTTATCCTCGCAAACACTGCCCCTCTTTGGGGATAGGGTCTCTCATTAGCCCATGTCTCATCAATTAGGTAAGCTGGTGGCCAGCAGTCCCTGGGAGCTTGTCTACCTCTGCAGTGCTGGGATTATGAGCATGCCCCGCCATACTCAGTAGGTTTGCATAGGTTCTGGGGATTACATAGGAGCTTGGGGCCAGGCACACATTTTACTGATTGAGCTACTTTTTCAGACCCTTTCTTTTCTTTCTCTCCTCTTTTTTCCCTTCCAAATACAAATTTTTAATGATAGAAAGTTTCCCCAAAAAGCCACTTTAACTGTACCCCACAAATTTTGGCATACTGTGTTTTCCTCCCTCCCTCCCTCCCTCCCTCCCTCCCTCCCTCCCCTCCCCTCCTTTTTTTCTTCTTCTATTATTTATTTATTGGGAAGAGGCTGGCTTCAAATTTCCCTGTATAGCTGAGGATAGCCTTATACTTTTAATTTATTATTTATTATTATTTTTTAGACAGGGTTTTTACTATGTAGCTCTGGCTGTCCTGGAACTCACTCTGTAGACCAGGCTGACCTTGAACTCACAGAGATCCACTTGCCTCTGCCTCCCAAGTGCTGAGATTAAAGACATGTGCCACTAAAATATTTTTAATTCGTTCTTCAAAAAATTTATACGTTTACAATATGGTTTGATTGCATCTAACACAAATCCCTCTTTCCATTTCACCAAGCCGCTAACACATACCTTTTTTACCGTCATTTCCTCTCCCTCTTCTTCCTTCTCTTCTTTTTGTTTTAGTAACCCACCAAGTTCAATTAGAGCTGTCTGCATGTGCACGGATGTAGGAGCATGGGCTGAAGCACAGGCTGTCTGCTAGTGGCTGCTAACTCTACCAAACAAGAACAAAGACCATTATCCAAATTCTTTGGTTACATTAAACAAGCTTTATTTTCTGTCATGCAGGGCTATCTCCCTACATTGGGGTTTGGAAATACAGCATTGAACATAGAAAAAAATGGGGCTTGTGTAGCCTAAAAAACTACAAGAATAGGAGGTTTTCAAGGGTTGGGGGATTTCCAGAGGAATTTTGGTTACATTGGAACTTGGCTGAACATTTCAGAATTATTTGGCAGAACATACTATCTTATCAAGGTAAATTCAAGGTATGAGTCAGACTCCATAGGAGGGGTAGGGTGGGGAGCATATCAAATTCCAGAAGTAGGTTAAAGCGTGGTTTTTCAGGAAACGGAAATGCACTTGTTCTGATCTTATCCCTTAAGATGGAGTCAGGCTGGTCAATCACTCATCACACCCCTGAAGAAAAATTATCTTCCCTCCCCTAACTGTCATCAAACGCTAGCAACTTCTCAAGTAGAAATGGAGTCTCATGAGCCCCTCTCCCATCCAGACTGGATGTGGGCTGGCTTGATCTCACGCAACCCGCTGTAGCGACTGTGAACTCACCAGTGAGACAGCCACGCCACGTCCACTGCAACCAGTGGCGACTGTGAACTCAGGAGTGAGACATCCACACCACGTCCACTGCAATCCGCTGTAGCGACTGTGAACTCAGGAGTGAGACATCCACGCCATGTCCACACCTCACAGCACACTCCTCCCATCCGCTGGCTCTTTCCTTTTGTCCTCTCTTCTAAAATGTACCCTGAGCCTTGCAGTAGAATTGGCATAAATGTCCCATTTAAGGGTGAGTACCCCAACAGTCACATAGTCTCGGTACTTTGGCCAGTTATGCATCTCTGCCTTGCCTGCTGCCCCACTGCAAAGCCTTCTCTATACACTTACCTGTGTACATAAAACATAAACGTGCAGAAGGTAGTTTGGCAGCATGCCCACTTAGCAGCACCACAGGAGTAGCAGTGTGGACTCGGCCCGCGGAAGGATGTCAAATGGCCTCGTCACAGAAGTCCACTAAGACCATCGGAAATATCAGATATTTACATAACGATCATAACAGTAGCAAATTACACACATGAAGGAGCAACCAAAATAATTTTATGGTTGAGGGTCACCACATGATGATCTTTACTTATTTTATTTATTTAGAGACAGGGTTTCTCTGTAGCTTTGGAGTCTGTCCTGGAACTAGCTCTTGTAGACCAGGCTGGCCTCGACTTCACAGAGATCTACCTACCTCTGCCTAGGGAGATTGAGAAACAGTGCCTAGAGCCTAGCTTTCCCAGCCATAGGCACTTGACCAGGTTTATAGCACCAGATGCGAATTTTTTCATCTGGAGCAGCCCTCAAAATCAAATTCAATTAGAAATTGGTTGGTTACCCAATAACTGCTACATCACTATTAACAGGCATTTCCTACAGCATGCAGGGTCCTCACTTCTATTTAGATTTATTTATTTATTTACTTATTTATTTATTTATTATGCATACAGTATTCTGCCTGTATGTGTATACAGTATGTATCCCTGCAGGCCAGAAGAGGGCGCCAGATCTCATTATAGATAGTTGTGAGCCACCATGTGGGAATTGAACTCAGGACCTCTGGAAGAGCAGCCAGTGCTCTTAACCTCTGAGCCATCTCTCCAGCCTGGTAAGTGCATCATTCTTCCCCCTAGTGGCGTGGGTAGCACTTTCTAACACTAGGAAAGCTAGTCAGTGGAGAGGAAGGTTGTAAGGGCCCTGTGCTTCTGATCTTTCTGCTTCTATCCCTTAAGTGCTGGGTTCACAGCCTGAACAGCCACACCCGGCTTATGTAATACAAGGTCTCGTGCACACTAAGCAAACAATCTATTAGCAGAACTAGGCTCAGCCCTCAGCCATCTCATTTAGTGTTAGTTTGTTGGTGCTAACTTTTATATTCACCATGTAGCAATTTATTCCCTGCATGCCCCACTCGTTTTTACTCCCTTTTCTTTTCCTGCTTTGTTTCACAGCACACACGCACGCACACGCATGCACATGCACACACACACTAGCATTGTGTTTTCGGGGCTTCAGTGTAGTTAGTGGTACAGCATTTGTCTAGCATTCCATTTTATTTTTGCTTTTGGCTTTTAACTCTACTTGTTCTATTGATGTAAGATTTACATTTGTTGTTGTTCTGGGTTTTTTGAGACAGGGTTTCTCTCTTTGGCTGTTCTGGAACTAGCTCTTGTAGACCAGGCTGGCCTTGAACTCAGAGATCCTCCTGCCTCTGCCTCTTGTGTGCTGGGATTAAAGGCGTGCGCCACTCCCGCCCAGCTTGCTTCAGTCTTGGGTTCAAATAACCCTAAATTTCTTTCTTTCTTAAGAGCTTGTCTTTGGTGGGGTAATGACGGCACACAGCCTCCTGTGCACGTAGTTCTATTAGCTTCAGCTGTCAGCTTGTCACAGAGTCACCTAATGGAATTTCAGCTGGGTGATTTCCTACTCCACACTGACTGGGGACGTGTCTGTGAGAGTTCATCTTGAGTGAGCTCCTTCAAGGTTATGACAGGAGGTGACCCAAGGAGCGGCTGCCTACGGGATGCTTGGCCTGAGGTGGGGTTGCTGCATGTCCTGCCAAAACAGAATGATTAACTCAGGATACAGTTACTTGATGTTTTGGGTATTGAAGAGGTAACTATTTTGTTTGTTAAAAGTCTTGTATTCTTACCCCCTTTTAGATTGGGGTATAGAAGGCATATGGAAAATAAATGCAGGCAAATTCAATATTCACTGGGTTGCCCTCCCAACTCTATTCTGTGTCTCTGTCTATTTCTTTTGTATCTCTGTTTTGTCTGCCTAAAATGCCTAATCCACACGACCCTACCCTGGAACGTACAAACCCGTCAAGGCTGGACCCTAACAGATGTCAGCCCAACATGGAACCCCAACATCTCCAGACCTTCCTGGAATTACCTTTTAAATGAATTCTTCACATCCCAAGACTTCTTTCAGGGTCTCCTTCTTGGAAAAACACCCCAAGTCACTAACTTTGACCAAATGTTAGCATGCAAATGGGAGAACTTTGGGGAAGAATGTAGCGATAAAAGATGATTTCAAAGCATTCAGTTAACCTTGATAGTAGGAAGATAAACAAACTTAACATGTGTGATAAATTTTCTCTGGCGGTGTCTATTAATTGGCAACATACAATACAGTGAAGTTGACTTTGACTCATAATTTGTTGAGTGAAAAGCACATTACAATGGGATCGCTGCTACTGCCATGACGTCATCCACACGTTCCTTTTATAGCTCATTTCGCCCATGGTAGAGCCTTTCTCCTTTGAGCATGGCATTTGGAACCTTATTTCTCATATCTTATGATCCTCTTCATTCTTTTCCCCAAATCTCTGGATCTAAAAAAACTGCCTTAATTTTGTTCTTCTTCAGCAATGTTTCCAGCCTACGGCTAGCTCGCCTTCTCTCCTGGAAACCCAGCGAATCTGATGGTCACCATTCTTTTCCTGTCCCTGACAAGGCCACCTATGACTTCTAGATTCCTGAAGAGGTTGAATTTCATGTGCTGGCCACAGTTTCCTCTTTCAAAATCCTTTCTGCCTTCAGAGTCTATGAGCCTGATTTTTAAAAAGGATTTCTTTGTTTTGTTGTGCCCAGATCCTCACCCCCCCAAAGAGACCACCAGGGATCCAGGACTTGGGTGCAAAAGCAAGGTTATTCCAAAACACAGTACAAGCTTAGGCAAGGAACTCATCCAGCACACTCAACGCAGTGAGGGCGGGAGGAGCTGCCTTCCAGAGATTACAGGACGTTGTATAGACAATCTTGCAGGACCACCAGTTCTCACCTAATTTGCATACCCGGACCTAATTGACGACAGCAAATAATTACAAAAGGGCACAAAATTCAATAAGCATTACATCATTATGCAAATGAAGTATGGATAGAAGTGTGTTCTCAGTTGGCCCATTCCTATCTGTCCTTGGGGTGTGTAGATGAAGCATACCATGGTCATATTTTTAATTGGTCAGTTGGAAACCTGTTGAGACAAATTCAAACTGGGAACAGAAGTTAAAATTTATATATTTAAAGGAAGATAATACATTTGAAACTTTCAGGCCCATATCAAAATCTATATTATAGAAAAATCAAATAAGAGATACCTATAAAGCAGCAAAAATAGACTCACTTTTGAGTCCTAGGAAAAACAACAACAACAACAACAACAACACAGATTTGGGTTAAAAGTGTGTAAACTTATAATTAGAAAATCTTGAGCTTGCGACTCAAACAGTAAGTAGTCATTGCTCTATCAGCTTATCAGAACTATAACACAGAAGGGTAAAGAAATCTGAAACATTTTTGTATTTTAATTATTTATACCCTTGTAACCTATATTTATATCTTAATTTTTTTGTTCCTGTCAAGTTAACAAAGCTATGGCTAGCCTAACCATCAATACTGTCAGAGATCTCAGAAGGATAAATAAATTATATTTAAGCATAGACCAAACAGCCTTTGAAACTATTAAAAATGACAGAGACCAGCCCATGAACAGTCATACCCAGGTGTCCATAGCATTGAAGGCAGAAGTATCAGAACAGCAGGCTTTACCACACCCGTAAGGTGAGAGGTTCCTGTGGAAGAGGGACATGGAAAAGACTGACCTTATTTTGTCTAGGCAAAAGTGATGCAATCAGTTCTCCAATGTTCTATTGTTTGACCATAATTTGGGCTGGATCCTGGCAGCAGGTGATGCGTTGGGGCATCTTTTTTTGGGGGGGGGTGTTTCGAGACAGGGTTTCTTTGTAGCTTTGGTGCCGGTCCTGGAACTAGCTCTTGTAGACCAGGCTGGCCTCGAACTCCCAGAGATCCGCCTGCCTCTGCCTCCCGAGTGCTGGGATTAAAGGCGTGCGCCACCACCGCCCAGCTGCGTTGGGGCATCTTGCCCAGTGGTCAGCGTCATCATTATCCAGGTGGAGACATCGTGGTGGCCCTAATCTTCTTTGGAGACCTTGGGTCACTGCTAGGATCTGAGAATCTCTTTCTGATATAAACTTTTTAATTGTCATACATACCATATTCCGCAGATCTCTGAAGTATGAGGGCTGCCTAAATATATCTGATTAGACAAACTTTGTTTCTAGTTACTTGTTTTAAATTTGGGTGATTATTAACTTATATTTCTAACAGACTACAATAAATTTGCATCTTTAATAAGACCAGGACTTTATATCATATTTTTTTTTATCAGATTTAACCTTTAAATTAATGATTTTGAATTGAAGCTAGTAAAGAAACCAAATTAGCCATTCTGAGGATAAAAAAAAAACAGAACAAATTTGTATTATATTGCCATATATTAATGGAAAAGCTCCTTTAGTGTATACGACTCAGTTTATCCAAATAGCTTAAGCTTAACAAAATTAGCAAAGACAATGAGGCTAGACATAGATTTTTTTAGCCCGATTAGATTTTAAGTAATGAGAGATATTTTTTTAAACCATTGCTTTTTAACTTTTTAAAATCCAAACATTAACAATATAAAACATTTTATAAGCACACATGTTCCATAACCTATTTTATTTTATTGCAGCCGACGCTTCTGGTGACGATCACCTGGCACTGGTGTTTCTAAACTCTTAAGGTCCATCCTTGCAACCGTTCTTTCTTTAGGACTCTAGTCTCAGCTGTTCCCTGCGATCCATTTAGTCTTTTATCTCTGTGACTCTGGAGTTACAAGGTTTAACTGACAGAGTAAGGTACATTCTTTTTTTTTTAATTTATTTATTTATTATGTATACAATATTCTGTCTGTGTGTATGCCTGCAGGCCAGAAGAGGGCACCAAACCTCATTACAGATGGTTGTGAGCCACCATGTTGTTGCTGGGAATTGAACTCAGGACCTTTGGAAGAGCAGGCAATGCTCTTAACCTCAGAGCCATCTCTCCAGTCCCCCTGAGCCATCTCTCCAGTCCTCCTGAGCCATCTCTCCAGTCCCCATGGTACATTCTTGTCTATAAAAGTATTGAGGTGCAGCGTTTCAATGAAGAACAGCGTAAAACAGTTTTAACATTATTTACATCAAAAGACATCCAAATTCCTGCTAACCTGAATCTAGTGACCAGAGCTCAGAGAAAAATTACAAGTACAAAATTTATAGTTACCATAGGCTAACTTTTCCACAAAACAAGCATATACAATTTTCTCAAGAAATAAACATGACTCTTTAACAAGACAAACAAGACTTTTTAAAACCAGAATTAACCTAATATGTCAGGCCCGGCTCAGAGCTAGGGGTGCAGACCCGAGATGGGCTGCTGCCAAGTCATCTGCATCGGAGGTGCTGTTGTTCCTGTTGTGTAAACCCCCCCCCCCATTTAAGCTCTGTCTCATTTTTTCAGTCCTTGTTGTCAGTCCAGTCTCAAACACAATAAACAAAGAGACAACAGCTTCCTGGAATTCCAGGGGACGACTATCTGCCCTCTGCAGTGGGAGATACCCAAAGACACTCCAAGTCAAAGGTATAAATTCCACAAGTGCCTCTCTATTCTCTCTCCCCAGTTCTGTATGGAAGTTTCTGAAAGTGAACAGCTAGACCTCGGGTAGAATCTTTGGGGGGGAGGGTTCCTCTCGGACCCCTCCACCTGGTCTAGGGGTCCAGACGTCTCCGGATTCCTCCAGAATCACTGTCCAGTGTGTCTGCCACAGTAAGAGCCTGTCACTTTCAAAAAAAAAAAAAAACACAAAGAAAACAACACTGACAAACACGAACGTGAAAGAGAAAAGACAGACAAGAGCTCTCTTACCGATCAGATTCAATAAACCATCAAGACCTTGGAGGTCCCTGAGGGTCTCTAGGGTTCCCAGCCAATGCAGCAAATGTTGCCCAGTCTCTTGCCCCCCAAAGAGACCACCAGGGATCCAGGACTTGGATGCAGAAAGCAAGGTTTATTCCAAAGCGCAGTACGAGCCTAGGCAAGGAACTCGTCTAGCACACACGACGGGAGGAGCTGCCTTCCAGAGATTACGGGACGTTTTATAAACAATCTTGCAGGACCACCAGTTCTCACCTGATTTGCATTCCCTGACCTAATTGAGGACAGTAAAGGGTTACAAAAGGGCGTCAAATTCAAAAAGCATTACATCATTATGCAAAGGAAGTATGGACATAGTATGTTCTCAGTTGGCGTGTTCCTATCTGTCTTTGGGGTGTGTAGATGAAGCATACTATGGTCACATTTTTAACTGGTCAGTTCTTGGCTATCCTTGAGGCAATGCTCTCCCTGTTGTTAACGGTTCCCGGCCCTTGTCAGGTATGAAATGTTTTAGCCTCGCCTAAACAGCGTGGTTCATGTGGAAAGCAATTAGGCCACTCTGACCGGTTTTTCATTTCTCTCAATTTTTCTTTCTTTCTTTTTTTTTTTATGTGTTTAGTATTTTCCCTGTATTCACTCTGAGCCCCATGTGCATGCAGTGCCTGCATGGGCCAGAAGAGGGCATCAGATCCCCAGGAACTGGAGTTACAGATGGTTGTGAATCTTAGCTCACGTGCTAGGAATCCAACCTGGCTCCTTTGCAAGAGCAGTCAGTGCTCCTAAATCCTGAGCCATCTCTCCAGCGCTTACCTTTTCTTTCTTTATTCCTCCATTCTTTCTCAGTACCATTTTGCTATCTCCTTTTAAAGTAGGTATTCTCTACTAGTCTTGACTCAGCTACCCTACCTCCTGTGGCAGGGAACAGGGGTGTGGATGGGAGTGGTGCTGGCCAGGTGGACTCCATCTCAGGCCTCAGGGCTGTTTACAAGGCAGTTCACTACACTAAGGGCTGCCGGCCCAGCCTTTCACACATCTATTTCCTTCTCTTCCCCAGAGATTTCACATTTTAAGTGAAAACTATTTTCCTGATCAATCTGAAGACAGATCTGAGTGTTTGTCAGACATACCAAAGCTAACAGAATCCTTATGGTCTTGTCAAACATTTCCCCAGTGCTACCTATATAAAACTTCTTATTAAAGTTTAATGATTTACTCCTTTAGTGTTTTATCAACTATATATTATGTTCAATTCCTTGACCCTGCTGTATTCATTGTTTAACTACAAAAGCTTACTCACCCATTAACAAAACTCCTTTCCTTTCTTCCTTCCTTCCTCCTTTTCCTTCATCTTTCTTTAATTCAGCAAATATTTGTTGCACGTTTCTGCTTCCTGAGCTCAGTTCTGGGTGCTGGAAGGACATCAGTAAAAAAAAAAAAACAGCTCTAGATGTCCAGTCCTCATGGAGCCTACATTACAGAGGGATTAGTGTAGACACACAATGAACACTAGAGATGATGAATGACCAAATCCATACACTAAAAAGTAGTGAAGGATTTGCAAAAATAAGATATACAAGAGAGAAAAGGAATATGGTTGCCAGCATTAGTGTGTGTGTGTGTGTGTGTGTGTGTGTAAGAGTGTGTTGTAAAGAACAGGTTGTTCATGGAGTGTGAGCAGCAGATGTGAGAACCTCATGAACAGAGGGCCCTCTAACACAAAGTTCCTATGCTTGACTCATCAGAGAACAAACTAACCTCAGCAGAGCTATCCTTCTGTGACTAGCAGATTCTCTAGGGCCACCATGCCTGAGAACACCAGCCTGTGCAGTTACTCATAAAGAACTTTGATGGAGAAAACAGGAAATGGATGATGTGTTTATGCATATACATCTGGATCAGCACGATGGCTCATGAGGAAGGGTGCTTGCTGCCTAATGACCTGAGTTTGGTCCCTGGAATGCACATGGTGGAAGGAGAGAACCAGCTCCTGAAAGTTGTCCTCTGACCTCCACATGAACACTGTCATGAACACATGGCAGTAAATAAATGCATTTTTTTAAGAGAAAAATAAATACCTCTGGTTAATATATAATTCATTTTTATTATTTTAGGTGGCCAGATTTCTAATACACACCAGCATAGAAGGCACAAATACACTGGGTAACATACAATAGCAAAGTGACTTACATTAAAATACATTAAATATTTAAAATATAAAAACATGAAAAGCCAACATTTTGTCCACTTTGAAAAAAAATAGAAAAGTCTTATTTAGCAGCATGGTATACACAAAGGTGGAAACATATCAGAAAACCCCACACACAAGCTAACGTAAGATGTTTTTAGTCTTTATATATCCACTTATTTTTTAGATATATGTATTTTGTATATAAGTATTTTGTCTGTATGTACATCTGTACCATTTGCATACAGTGCCCAAAGAAACCAGAGAGGGTGTAGGATCCCTCAGGAACTGAAGTTGCAGATGGTTGTGAGCCACTGTTTAATGATGGGAATCTGACCCAGGTCCTGTGGAAGAGCAGCCGGTAGTCTTAACCACGAAGCTGTCTCTCCAGCCTTATATATCCACTTTTGAAGTAGAGATACATTGGGCTTTTCATTTTTATAGAAATGACTTAAAGCATAGTCTGCACTGTGTTTAAACAGCAGAATATTGTCCATTATATTTCAAAAATATAGATAAACATTTAAACACTTTTAAATGATATTTTTTTTTCTAAGACAAGTACTTTTAAGAGGCTCATGTTGAAGAAATTCAGTTGTGTCAACTTAAAACACATATTTTATTAGGGCTATAGAAATGGCTTAGGTTGGTTCCTAGCACTCACATCAGGGGGCTCACAGCATAACTTTCTGTAACTACAGGTCCAGTGGATCCAGTGCCCTCTTCTGGTCCTCTGAAGCACCGCCACACATGAGGCCAACACACACAGAAGCACATTTACATGAATAAAACCAAAAATAAAATCTTCTTTTAAAATCCAATCTCTGACAATACTCCTGTAATTGACTCATTTATGATAGGTAGTCCTCCCATGACTTCTCTTCTCAAGCTGAATCTGTCTGTTTGTGTGCGTGTGTGTGCGTGCACACACACACATGCATGGATGTACATATATGCACAAAGCAATACCTTCTGAGAGATCTGGGAGGGAATGAAAACTGGAACTCTGAAGCTTTGGGTGTGTGATAGCCTTTTAGATGAATTTCCACCTAACACTCACCACAGGGCCAGCAAGTTGGCTTAGCAGGCAAAACATCTGCCTGGCCTGATGACCTGAGTTCAATCCCCAGAACCCACATGGTTGAAGGAGAGACCTGACTTCTGCAAGTTGTCTTCTGACTTCACATGTGGCACATATGGACCCCTCTCCCCAACACACACAAATAATAGGTATGCTAGTAATAATTCAACACCCCAAATCCCCAGCAGAACCTGGCCTCTATGTCTATCACCCCTCTCTATCTTCACTACTTTCCTTCTGGTCCTTGGGATGTCAGGCACACTATTGGACCATTAGTTCCATTAGACACTGGGTCGCTGAGCACAGCATCCTTTGTCATGTCGCCTGATGGCTTGTTGTTCTTCTGCTATGTAAGTCCACGTCATATCAGCCCCTTGAATTTCTCACGGATGTGACTCTTTGTGTGAACCCTGCTCAGAAACTGTTGTCTTTTTCCTCACTCTGCCTTTGGCCAGCCCAGTTTGTCAGCCTCAGCTGGAGACCCTGGAAGACAGTAACAGCAACAACAGCAGCAGAGCAAACTAAAGAAGCCTACCTCCTTGTGTCATAATGCCAGTGCTGGTTATTATTGTATAGATTACCCGTCGAAGATGATCGTGTTTGTCTCTTAAATTTTATTTATTTTGTTCATATGTACATGTGTATGCCTGCTTATATGTTTGAGTACCACATGCATACAGGGCCCAGGGAGGCCAGAGAGAGGTCTCTGAGTGCTCTGGAACAGGAGTTACAGGCAGTTGTAGGTGACACAGTGTGGGTGCTGGGAATTGAACACAGGACCACTGGAAGAGCAGTAGATGCTCTTAGTCACTGAGCCATCTCTTCAGGCCCCAGCTAGAGATTTCCAAGACTTAGAAAAGGGCTCATAAGCAACCTGGGGCTCAGAAGGGTTTTTTGGGCTTTTTTGTTTTGTTTTGTTTTTTGGCGGGGGTTGATTTGTTTGTTTTTGTTGTTGTTTGTCAAAAAATGCTTTTAAAATATGGCAAGAGAGGACTCTAGGAACTGAGTCAGATGAACATTCTCATGTGTGTCCTGGTCTTTTTGAAATTTGTCATTTCTAGAATGATTCTGGTGCTCTTTAACACGTGAGGAAGGAGCATGAAAACAGAACAGACACCCAGGCCAGAGGCAGTGTACGGTCTGAGACTGTTTCTTCACTGGCTTCTCGGCGTCCCCTGATCTAAAGCTCCCTCAACCAGGCTGTGCTGATCAGCAGCACACTATGAAGATGGAACTGAAACCGGAGTAAGCAAGCCCAGGCGGAGGTACTACCCCTCACCCCACAGTGTTTGCCTGTGCCATTCAGGGTGCCTGGCAGGTGACAGATGGAAGCCACCTGTTTGCCTCGCC
Source organism: Chionomys nivalis (assembly GCF_950005125.1). NCBI lineage: Eukaryota > Metazoa > Chordata > Mammalia > Rodentia > Cricetidae > Chionomys > Chionomys nivalis. The sequence continues at coordinate 15,280,528 of NC_080104.1, read as the reverse complement.
AGATAGGAAGTGAGAGGAACAGAAACACAGTTTTGATCTGCAGCATCTAAGGGGCAAGCACTGTGCCCTCCGCCTCCTGGTGTTGGCTGTGCTCTGCCACTGTGAGCTGGCCTAGTTTTCATCTTACTGTTTACCTTCTTGGACTTGTTTACCTCCAGCCGATCCCTTCAGTGCAAACTGAACCGAAAGTCCCATGTTTGGACACAGCACTACATGCAGGAATCTGAATCCTAAGTCAAGTCAAGGGCAGCCACGTTTTCCAGATTTGTGAGTCTAGATTTTTCCGGTGTCTTGTTTTTCTGTCTCTAAAGTGATGACACCTACCTCTCCCCAGACACCTTGGGTATGGTTATTTGTAGCAAACTCAACACTTTTGTACTTGGATAACGTCTTCCTTTGCACTTGGACTCAAGTGTTCACAAAGGGAAGGATTGTCCCTCTGCACGTCTGCTGAGTCTTCGGCTTAGCACAGGGCATGTGGGTACATGTGGTTATCCCGCAGAGGCTCAATAAAAACATGTGGAACCAATCAACACATGACACATGCATTGCCTCATGTGTGCATTATTAGAATATATATGGGTGTTTTGCCTGCACGTCTGTGCACAGCTTGCATGCAGGTGCCTGAGGAGGCCAGTAGAGGGCATCAGATCTCCTGGAAGTGGAGGTAGAGATGGTTTTGTGCTGCGAATTGAACAGAGCTCCTCTGGAAGGGCAGCCAGTGTTTTCAACCACCCGGTCATCACTCATACCCATACCCCATAATATTAAGGAAGCTGAACTCCAAATGATTTAGCCTCACTGTAGACAAGGGGAAACATGTCTCTTTGACATTCTCAACCAAGAAATGGGGGGGGGTTCCCTTGACATAGAAGCCAGAGGACAGCTCATGCTGACTTGACACCATTACCTGTATTATTATTATTATTATTATTATTATTATTATTATTATTATTATTAATTATTCCATTTTCCAAATGCCACTGTGCATCTGGTCCTGCAGATCCCTGGGAGACTTTCACCTGCTTTTTAAAGTTTTTCAGTGCTACTATATTTCTTTGCAAAAAATACAGTAGCAAAATCCCCTTCCGGGTGAAGAATTCATTATTATAGGGTGGGTAAGATGGCAGAGCAGTTTAAGGTGTTTGCTGCCAAGTCTGATGACCTGAGCTCAATCCCTGGAACCCACATGGTGGAAGGGAAGAGCCGGTTCCCACAAGTTGTCATCTTGATCTCCACACGAGCACACAGGTGTCTGTGTGTGCATGTACACACATACTAAATAAGGGAAACTTCTTTTAAAGTATGTATTATTTGCTTTGTAAGAGAACACCAAAAAGGGTCTGGAGACATACAGTAATTTCAGATAATTTGACCTTCTAGAAAATACTGCAGTGGCCCCTTTCCCATAAAGTAGTAGAATGCTAACATTATCTCAGGGTGATCTAGATGAGCAGGCGCTTACAGCTCAGGGGAGCAGGGTGTTGGATTTTCCTTCCTATTTGTTTTGAGGAGTTCTGCTCCTTAATCCTCTGCTCGCCCAGCTGGTCTGTGAAATGGGTGTGTGAACCCCGTTCCTTCCTGCAGGATGGCAACAGACGTCAGCACACTTCATTAGCTGCTGTTTGTCTAAGTACAGAGAACAGGGGGTGGAAAGTATCTTAATTATCTCTCTTCCCACACGCCAGGTGCCACTTGTCCCATGTGCGCACTGAGATTGCATCAGCTGACTAGGCAAACAAGGAACCGTGGAAATGGAAGACCGAGAAGGGGCCCAAGAGAGGCTGCAGAGGGAGTGGGACTCACCGCCCCCTTCCAGGAGAGTGTGGCAGAGACACTTGTGCATGAACGCGAGGCCAAGTCAGGTTCACCTCTGTGCTCCGCTGCACGGTAGCCAGGGTCTAATTACTTAAACACTTTAGCCCTGTTTCCAGGATTAAAACTGGGATGGTGATAGAAAAATTCTGGGAAGAGGAGAGACGCGTGTATAAATCACATCTCGTTGTACCGCTGGATAATCGGCAGGAGCGACTGTTTCCGACTCTGCAGAGGGAGGAGGGAAGCGTAATGACTGGTACTGTGTGTGCAGGTGGCAGGGAGCAGCTAAATATGACTTTTCAAGCTAAAAGAAAGCAGGCTAATTGTGGGTTTTGAAGACTGAACTCTGCTTCAGAAAAAAACTGTCCTTATCCTTCTTTACCCACTGACTCTGCTTTCTTTCCTTTTCTCCGGAAGCATCCTCTGGATGGACTCGCCCTTGGCTGCAGCAGACACTACAGGAGAGGAAATGAGAGCGGCATGTAAATTCTGCTGAGCAGATGCTCCCCCAATCCTGGCACTGTTTTATTGTCTTTTCTCATATCTTAAGCGCCACGAACCCAGTAGGCAGAGGGCGCCTCAGAAACACAGCAGCTGGAAACACTTGATGTCCCACGGATCGTTTCCCATCACGGTACCCAGCAGACCTCTGGTCTCTGAAGTCAGAAGAAGGCACACAGTGCCCAGGAGCAGGAAATGAAGGGGTAGGAACCTTGGGTGAGGAGCCATACCTCGTGCGGTTGCTTCTTCAGGGCAGCATGTTGAGGGGGGAAGGTAGCACGGAGTCCCACTCCAAATAAAATATAAGCCTCTTCTTAAGACCCCGTGTGGACAACCCAATACGGAAGGAGAGAATTAAAAAGCAAAGGAGAACAAGGAAGAGCTGGCCATGAATTTTGCCAAGGTATAATTCCAAGTAACTTCAGTTACGTTATCTGCCCTCAGCCTTATTTTCCACAGCTGTAAAATGCTGATAATACCTACTTCAACCACCTATCATCATGATTAATTAAGATAGTGGTGTTGAAACATCAGAGTTACCTAGACTACCTATCAGATACCATCTGCTCTGGCAAGTCTTCCGCCACATAGTCATGTGCTGAGGCACTCGTGCCAGAGCTATGTTCAGCTGGGCAAGTCCCTTCACTCCAGGAGCAGGCATCCTGCTGGGAGCTTGACATCTGTAATAATGATGATGGAAATCCAAACCACGGAAACTGGTGAATGAGACAAGCTTTTCTCATTATTGTACTCTCTGATGAGAAAAAAATAAAAATATATTTTTAAACATTGACAGTATGTGCCCTTAAATGAGCCATCTCTCTGGCCCCACAAAAGCTTTTGAAAAGAAATGAAAATGATTGAGAATAGCAATGACCAATGCTACAGAAGTCCCAGTGACATGCCCTCTTCAGAAGGATACTCAAGACATTTGTCCGAGCACCCTGGGCGAGCAGAAATCACAAGACCAACATCGCAAAGTAGAAAAGAAGGCCAACAAACTTACCTTCTAATCAAGCCATGGTCAATAAGCTGACAGACCGAAATTCTAGAATGCCAGATGTTTGGAACACAACAGTGATACTCTATCCAGTCTTTGTCTTTAGGGGTCTTGTTGGTAAATGGGAGCAGGCTGTCAAACCAAAACAACACCCCCGAAGAAAGTACTGTGAATATAGGTGTTTTTAATCACGTATGGGTATTGAGTTCTCTGGTGGGTGTGTACATGTGTGGGTGTGTATTATGTAGGTGTGCATTGTGTTGGCATGTGTGGGTGTGCACATTTGTGTGTGCACGTATGTGGGTGTGCATTGTGTGTGGGTGTGCGCGTGTGTGTGTGTGCATGTGTGTGGGTGTGCACATGTGTGGGTATGCACATATATGGGCATGCACTGGGTGGGTATGCACGTGGGTGGGTGTGCACATGGGTGGGTGTGCATGTGTGGGGGCATGCATGTGGAGGTCAGATGATAACTTTTGGGAGTCAGTTCTGTCCTTCCACCATGCGGATCCTGGGGATCAAACTCAGGCTCTCGGGCTGCCTGGAAGGTGCCTTTGCTCACTGAGACATCTCACTCGCTCTGGAAGAGTAGCGCATTTGACTGTTGAGAACTTGACATTTTGCTTTGTGCATAGTAAGTTAAACACACACTAGATTTTGAAAATTTAGTGCTAAGAAAATAGACAACCAACAGTTTTGCAACGTGAATTATATGTTGAACTATTAACATGAGCACATCATGTTCAATAAAATGTTAAAGCCAGTTTCAGAAGGTGAAGAAACAATTGAGGAAGGCATCCAGATGTGAACCTCTGGTCTCCACAAACATGTGAGTTCATTAATAAGTTAATTAAAATTAATTTTATTTCACACTTTAAAATGGAGCTACTGGATAATTTAAGATGGATTATATAACTTCTGTTGGACATTCGCTTATCTTCTTTTGGAAAATATGTATTCAAATTTTTTCCCTATTCTTAAATTGGATTGCTTGCTTTTATTGTATTTTTTTTCTATTTCAAGTAATATAGTCTTAGCAGAAAAATGATTTGAGAAAGTTGTTCCCAGTGGGTAGGTTCACTTTTTTTTTTTCTTTTTGAGACAAAGTCTCACATGACCTAGGCTGGCCTCAAACTTGCTAGGTAGCAAAGGATGATCATGGAAGTCTGTGCTCTTTCCCCCACCTCCAGTGCTAGGATCATAGGCATGTGCCACCACACACCGCCTTACTTTCTTTTTAAAAGTTTTCTTTTCCTCTTTCTGTGTTTGTGGTTGCTCCATGTATGCATGTTCCCTTGGAGGCCAGAAGAGTGTGCTCTGCTCCTTGAGCTGATCTTACAGGTGGTTGTGAGCTGTCCGACATGGGTGCTGGGACCTGAGTTTGGGTCCTCTGGAAGAACTGCTGAGCCACCTCTCCAAGCCCCGGCCTTACTTCCTTAACAGGACCATTTTCCCAGATTACTTTATACTCAGGGTCACTTGTCTTTCCACATAAATCTCAGAATCAGCTAATCTATTTCTATAAAATACATAGTTGAAATACTGATAAAACCTTCATTGAATCTGTAAGTAAGATTGGCATTGAAAAGTATTAAGCCATCCAATCTGTACATATTTATATAGCTCTTCTCTGATTTCCTCCTGCCATGTGTGGTAATTTTAGTGTACTTGCTTGGTTAAATCTTTTCCTAATTATTTTTATAAGCACTAGTGCATGGCTCCGTGTTTTAGGATACTTGTTGCTCTTGTAGAGGACCGGGGTACGGGTCTCTGCACACGTAGGTAACAACCATCTGAAACTTCAGTTCCAGGGGATCCAATACCCTTTTGCCTACATTGGCACTGCATAAATTTGATACACAGATGTGCATGCACCATACACATAAAATAAAAACTAAATAAATATTTAAAAATTAAAAAAACTACTGTAAATGGAATTGCCACACTGCAGTGATGGAGATTTTATTATGATTGTTCATTTTTCCCATCTCTATGAAGCCGTCTGCTGTGCTGGTGCCAGGGTCTAATTCTCCACTACTTGGCTGGTGCTTCCATTGGTTCAGAGTCCTGCTCTGCGGTCTGATCCAATTAAATCCAGGCTCTTCTGGCCCTGAGGTCATGAAAAAAGTCCCTGGCCCTCACCAACTGCCACGCTTGGGAGAACAGACCATGCATCTTGTGCAGACAGCAGAGTAGAGCTGACCCTGTTGTGGGGGGCAGGGGCAGCATAGCAGAGCTGACCTTGTTGTGGGGGGCAGGGGTAAGCTGGCCCTGGGGTGCGAAAGCGAGGTAGCTGCCCACCCCATCTGCCATGTGGTGGTGAGGGTGAGGAAAAGATGCCCCCACCAGCTGACCTCCCCACTTCCAGTGGCAGCCCTCTGCACTTCACCTGGGTAGCGCTAACCCTGCAGCACTAACCCTGTTGAAGTGGGGGAACAAGTAGTCCTGAGAACACGAGAATGAGAGATCTGGCTTGGCTCATCACCACCGTATGGTGGTATGGGCAACGGCAATGCAATCCCCGCCCCCCATTCACCACCTCTGGCAGTTGGGATACCTGGTTGTAAGAGCATTGTCCCTGCTCCTCAGCAGCTGCAGCACTGGGGAGAGTGGCCCCCGCACTTGGGCAGCACTTTAGAACTGGACCACCAGCTGTGGGTGTGGGTGGGCTGACCGTGAGGGCAGGAAAGCCGGAGAATTGGTCCTGCCCCTTGCTCCTTGCTGCATAGGGTAAACAAGCGGGGGGGGGGGGTGCGGGCAACACTGGAGAGGTCACCCTGGTGGTGGTGGCAGTGGCTGTTGGGCTGACCATCCCTACAACTACCCAAGCCCAGAACCAGGCAGGGCTATGAATTGGCCCACACCACCATCCATTTTGTTTATGATCTGCTGGAACACGTGAAGGGGCTGGTCCTGGAGACCCAAAGCTGCAGGACCTCCACAACACGCGACAACAACAGTATATCCAAGAGGAGCCCCAGTGAGGGCCCAGCATTGAAAGTGTGGTAGCAGCCAGAGGCCTCAGCCCAGACCAATGACTCTGCAATGAACACTGGCAAGTAAGATAAAGGGATGAAGGGGTTTACTGTTTGACGCACTGGACCACACTACAGCTTCCATGACGAGACATTTCTTTTTTTCTTCTCACTTTTCCTTTTCTTTTCTCTTAAATCTTATTTTGGGGGCAGGGAGATTGCAAGGGCAGAAAGCAGATACAAAGGGACAGGGAAAGGAACAGAATTGAGATGCATGGTGTGAAAGACATGAAGAATTAGCAACAACAACAACTAAATCTAGGCCTTCCAGAAGGTGGTTTTATTTATTTTATTTATTTATTTATTTACTTTTGTTTTTTGAGACAGGGTTTCTCTGTACCTTTGGAGCCTGTCCTGGAACTAGCTCTTGTAGACCAGGCTGGCCTCGAACTCACAGAGATCCACCTGCCTCTGCCTCCCGAGTGCTAGGATTAAAGGCGTGTGCTTTGGTTTTAGAGGCAAGTCTTTGGGGCTTGATCTGTTCTCTGAAGGACTCTCTATAACTGCCTTCTTCCCTGGTGCTTTTGGTAAACCAGATGGCAACTGGTTTAACTTCTCACCACAAGGCAGCACCCAGCCTCTTCCTCTAGGCTTTCCACCTTATTGTTTTTCAAAGCGACCTTAGACTTGGACTTCCCCAAAACTTTTTCCCATCAAACCAATTCCTTTGGGAACAGAGCTCCGGACTCCAGACTCCAGACGCCTGTCTGTCTGTGTAGTGTATCTGAGGGCACAGTGGGACAACACTCCCTTAACAAGCTGGACCGGGATGATAACCTCCGATCTTCTCTGCTTGCCTCTCCTGGCATGGAATCTGGGCTGACAGTCATTTAATAATAATTATTATTTGAAACTTGTCACATCAGGGTCAAATCTTGGCTCCTAAAAGTGGCAGATGGATGAATGAAGATGTCCTGTACTTTTCAGCTACATCTGCTAAGAATTCAGCCTCAGAGCTTGGAGATGGAGGGACATAAACATGACTGGGCATCCCTGGTTGGAGGGCCAGCCTGTTGTTTGGCTGGAGACTGCTTTCTCAGTCACACACCACCGCCGTCATAGCCGCCGCTCCATCACTGAGATGTGGACAGAGAAGAGCAGTGGTGGAAGCCCTGGTGCTCTCTCTGAGACTTAGGAAGCTTCTTGAACAAACATTTCTTTGCTCATTGTCTGTCCCTAGAACAATTCCCACAGACTCTAAATAATGATTGTTACACAGTTTTTAGGACTCATCACCATTTCCTTGGAGTGAGCGCTCAAGTTCCTGATGCTGCCATTCTTGAAGTGGAAATAGTCGTGAGTTGTATAGACAAAGTTGCAAACCGTAAAGAAGGAAATCTTCATGGTTCCAGAAAAGCATTTGGTCAGCAAGGAGACAAGAATCAACCAGTGCACACGAGGCAGCAGATTAAAGTGAGATGTTTACAAATACGAGAATGATAGTAAGTTGCCTTTGTTAACAATAAGATGTTTGGATCCCAATCTAGAATGCATCCCAATTCCTGTAAACACACACACAAAACAATGGTAAAATGGGCAATAGGTATAAGCAGGCAATTCACAGAAGGCAAAACTCTTTAAAGAAACAAATTCATGAATAGATACTTGACGCTATTAAAGCCTTTCAAATGCATTTAAATGCTGAGGAGATGGCTCAGCAGTTCAAGAGCTTGCTGGGTGACCAAGAGGACTGGAGTTTGGGTCCCCAGGACCCAGGGACATGCCAGGTGGATACGGCAGCCTGCCTCTAATTCTAGCATTGGAGGCAAGGGATCTCCAGAACAAAATGGCTTGTGAGATCAGCCATATTGGGAAGCTCTGTGTTCAAGAGATAGAGTCTGAATCATTGAATAAAGAGAAGAGCAACAGAAAGAGACTCCTGCTGTCAGCCTCAGGCCTCTACATGTATGTGAACACATGCATACACATGCAACCACACATGTGTGTCCACATATTTGAAAACAAGTGTTCACATACAATAACACATAGACATACAAAACAAAATAAGTAAGTAAATTCATGAAGAGAGGCTTAACATCATCAAACAATTTTTAAAAGTAAAATTAAGGGCCAGTGAGATGGCTCTGTGGTTAGGAACGCTTGTTGTCAAGCCTGAAGACCTGAGTTCAATCTCCAGAATTCAGATGGGGGCAGGAGAGAATTAGCTCCTGAATATTGTCCTCTGTCCTTCATGTACAAGCCGTGGGACACTCGTGTCCACACAAATGTGCATACACATATAAATAAACATATGCAGAATACATGGAAGCACACTTTTTAAAAAATGAATAAAATGAAATTAAAATAAGTTCACTCTCTACTCCTTCCTTTAGGAAAAAGTCTTACATGATTGTCCTATGTTGTATGTTGTCTGTCCTGTGTTGTATGTTGTTCATAAGACATGAACCAAGATCAACTTGGGGATGAAAAGGTTCATTTAATTTACAGGTCAACACTCCACAGCTGAGGGCAGGAACCTGGAGGTCAGAACTGAAGTCAAGACCGTGGAGGAATGCTGTTGATGGGCTTGCCCCCGGGCTCACATTCCACTGCTTATACTTCCCAGGTCAACCTGCTCAGGGACAGCACTACCTGGGTTCTCTTACATCGATTGACAATCAAGAAAATGCTGCACGAACATGCCCACATGCCAATCTGTTGGCGGTTTTCTCCACCGAACCAGCACAGTTCATCAAATCCTGGTGAAAAAATTGGGGAAACAGAAAGCTTCGTCAACTATTGGTAATAATATGAGCTTTAAGGAACAACTTGGTGGTTTTAAGTGGAACTAAGTACGTTTAGTGCATAACTAAGGCAATCACATCCTGGAGTCACTATCTTAGAACATCTTTCATGAACAAACTAGAGGAAGGTAACTCAAAGCAAAAATAAACTATTAGTATGATCTCAAGCCAACCTAAACAGCCTCAGGAATGAATGATGATATAGTATGCTGTATGTCTGCTATGAAGTATGTGTGGGAATCACAAAGAAAGAACTGATCTACATATACCAGCAAGGACAGTTCCTAGATGCGATACGGATCATAAAAAATAAAATGAAACGATAGCATCTTAAAATTTATGTAAAATGTGAAATAACGCTTTATGTGGTTTGTTGTGACACAAATTTATGAATAAAGCTGTGGTCAGTGGGGTGGCACGCACAGACTCATAAACATGGGTCTGTGGTAGGAGAAGAGACGCAAGTGGGCATGGGAGGCGAAGGTGACAGCGGTAAACACACTCCAATGCAGAAGGGAGTCGAGAGCCTGCAGAGACGGCTCAGTTGGTAAAGCACTTCCCATGCAAGCAGGAGAATTTGAGTTCAAATGCCTAGCACCCTTGCAAAAAGTTTGGCCCAGCAACACCTGTCTGTAATCTCAGAGCTGGGGAGGCAGAGACAGGCAGATCCCTGGAGCTCATTGGCCAGCCAACTTAGCTGTATCTGTGGGCTCTAGGTTCAGTGAGAGACTTTGTCACACACACACATACATACACACGCAAAGTGACGAGCATGTTGGCTAGTTTTAGTTAACATAAGCTGGAGAGTCATGTGACAAGAGGAAACCCCAATTGTGAAAATGCCCCCACCAGAATGACCGGTGGGCAAGCCTAGGATACATTTCCTGTGGGATTGATGTGGGTTGATGTGGGATGGCCCAGCACATGGCGAGAGGCACCACGGTTGGGCAGGTGGTCCTGGGAGCTGTAAGAAAGCAGGCTGAGCGTGCTGTGGGGTCCCAGCCAGTAAGCTGCACTGCTCAGTGGCCTCTGCTTCCATTTCTGCCTCCAGGTTCATGCCCTGACTTCCCCCAGTGATGGAGTGTGACCCGAGAGCTGTAGGCTGTTGAAGTAAACCCTTTGCTCCCTCCCCATGTAGACAGGGCCTAGAGAGATAGTCCTGGTGATAAGATCAGGTGTTGTGCAAGCAGGAGAACCTGCACCCACATTCCAACATCTGCATAAAAATCTGGGCGTAGGCACACCTATGCCCGTGACCCCACTTTGGGCATGGTGATCATGGGGCAGACTGACCTGGCCATGAGCCTAGTTTCATGTCCAGTAAGAGACCCTGTCTCAAGGAAATAAGATGGAGAGGATTGGTGCATGGAACTCTCTCCCTGGCATTTGCATGAAGGCGTGGGCATCTGTCCTACATGCTAATACAGTACTTACCTACACGCTTGCATGCGTACATACACATGTACAGCAAAAAAATAAGGTGAAGAAAACACTCCATGTTGACTTTCTGGCCTTTACATGCATACACACACGTGTATGTGCATCTGCACACGTTTAACACGTATGTACAACACACACAGGTGGTCAGGAATGTACCACAGATAAGGAGTATGATTGGTATAATGATTTAGATAAAACGGCGCAGTGGGCAGTGGGCCACGAGGGGCAACTGCTTCCATGAGGAGCTGCGGTGGGTGGGAGACAGATAGGCAAGCCATACAGATAGAGGGTTTGGGGCAGAGTTTATTCAGTGTGTTATGGGAAGAAAGGGAAGGGGGAGAAAGAGAGAGAGGGAAGAGAAAGAGAGGGGGGAGCAAGAGGAGGAGAGGAGAGGAGCTATGGTAGCAGCCACCTCTTCCGAAAGGGGGGGCAGAGAGAGAGAGAGAGAGAGAGAGAGAGAGAGAGAGAGAGAGAGAGAGAGAGCGAGCAGACTAAAGAGGAAGGAAGACCCATCCACTTGCCTCTGCAGAAGGAGGGGGTGGATAGGGCTTGTCTCTTGAAAGGGCAGTACAGATCATTACATTCCCGTCTATCTCTCTCTCTCTCTCTCTCTCTCTCTCTCTCTCTCTCTTTATAATAAAAGGTGGGAGATTAGGCACAACAGGTTAAAGGAATCAGGATGGTGGATTCTCAAGACTGCTTCCTGCTTATTTGTGGGCATCATCTTGTGGGGGCGGGGGCATGAGAAATCTGAGTGCTGGTCACATTCTGGGGTAACTGGTCTCTTTACTCCTGTCCAGGGTTTGTGGTATGGAAATGTCCCGTGCCTCTTAGACCTGTTTAAGGTATTGGCAGAACAGAGGACAAAGTTAAGTTTAGGAAAAAAAAAAATAGGGAATCGAGAGGGGTGTGTCTGACCTGTTTAAGATGGCTCCTTCAATTCAGCTCCCTGGAACTCACAAGAGTTTTGGGGGGTTGTGAAAATATAAGTTTTAAACAGCAGCGTGTTTATACCAGAATAACTGTGGCAGATATTTTTGCATAATGAAAAGTACCTTTAAGACTATGAAAGGCAGCGTGAGAGAGAAATTTGATAACATGCATTGTCCTTACACCTTTATAACTTGCAGGTATAGGCCTTAATAATGTGTCTTTGTATTTTACTGAAATTTGTTTGGTGAGGCTATCCTTTTAAACGACAAAACCTCTCAGCACACCTTTAACACGGATGTTCAACACACACAGAGGAAGAGATTATACAGGTGGCTTTGTCAGTAAAGTACCACAGACAAGGAGTGTGACTTGTCCTTCCAATCTGAATCTTAGCAATGAAAAGTGTATATCAGTGCTGGGCAGTACAGCCAGTTGGGCTACATCTCCTTTCATTTTGGATTATTGAGTCACACTAGAACCAGGGAAATAAATATTTGATAGACTTTGAAAATTCACACACACACACACACACACACACACACACACACACACACTATGGTTTGAATTGCTTTTTATAAAAACCAGGTCTGAGTTACTATTTTGAACGGTATTATTTACTTGTTTGCACTGGCCAGTACCTCAGTCAGGTAAAAAGACATCCAACAGGAGGGCAGAGCTTAAACAGAAAATGTTTCAACAAAGCAAGCTATCTCGGCTTGTGTGAATTATACACTGAAAGTGAAAAAGAAAATAAAACGTGCTGGACCAAAATCTTTAAGTTCTGAAATACGGTCCAGATAGTACCATCTGCTCATGAAAGCAGGAAGAGGCTTCTGGAACTTTCCAGTACAGGGTTGGGTTGTCGCCACTAAGCTGCCTGGGCACGACCCCACGGCACTGGGTCATCAGAGGAATGTCTATAAGGGAAGAAGACACTAACATACTTCCTCTTCACCTCAGGGTTTCTCTACAGCACCCCTTCTCGCCTGCCCCCAGATCACAGGACAAGAGAGCTTACCCTGCTAAGCCAATCGTCAAACCATACTTTCTCTTCTCCAGCTGCCATCTGGGACGCCTCGACTCTATTACTACCATGCATGCAACGCCTAACAATTCTCCAGGTCTCATCTCAAGTCCAAGAGAGGGTGGACTGAGCCAGAGTACAAGAAAGAGACACACCAGGTAGGAAGACAATCAGTTGCATGAGTTTGTGTGTAGTTTCAATCCCACTGCACAGCAATTTCCTGAGTAAAACAGAGAAGAGGTCTGATTTTTGAGTCACTGAAAGAGTTAAGTAAACTAAGCTCTCTGTCAATATTTGCACATTTTTAGGCTTTGTGGTCCTTCACTTCCCTGTCCCTGACCATCTGTCCTCTCTTGGAACTTCCCCATCCCCTGTAGGTGCAGCCCCACAATTTACTGTCCTAACTACAGTCTCACTTCACAACTGGAATCAAGTCTTATCTTACCAGGAAGTTTGCAGCAGGGATGCTTCCTTCGTTCTTCGGAGTCCCCTCCTTCTGTCTCTTCTCTCCATTTCCTTCTCTACACTGTTCAGGGAAAGAGGTTCTGGGCTCCAGGAAAGTTTCAATTAAGTATAGGATGTCTGCACTGAAAAAGTCATTGCCAGAAAGTGAGGCCAAGTGTTCTGGCTGAACTAGCTGACTGCAGAGGATGTGGGCAAGGGTGTCAGCACTCCCAGAGTTCCTCTTATGTCCTGACACCTCACACAGGAATGGGACAGTTTCCGACAGGGCCTTTCCTTTATCCTTCTCTCACGATTGTTTCCTTCAAGAGCACTTGAACAGCACTTTCTGGAATTCATGGTGGCCCCAGAGCTTCCCTATGTATAGCTGAAAATGGCTTTAACTCTTCCACACTCTTCTGAAGGAAGCAGGTGAGTCAAACACAATGTCTCCTTTGCCAATAGAGAATCCTGCTCAGCTGTTGTAGCCTTGCTTCTATGCTGAAGGATACCAGCAACGGCCTTCCATTTACTAACCTCACACCTAGACCTATGAGGCATGCCTATCGTTGTTTATTACTCATACTTAGCTACAACCCATAGCTAAATGAAGACTGAGGAAAAGGGATACCCATTCCCTCATCTCAGTGAAGAAGTGGATGGCATAGTAGTCTTGTTTTCTGGTTCCCTACAGAAGATAGGATGGGATTGGGTCTCAGCAACAACATGTCTTCTTATTGTAATGTCCCTTTCAGAGACAAGCCCCGCATACTCCCTCCTCCCCCATTGCAGAGGCAAGTGGATCTTCCTTCTGCTTCCAGCCTGCAAACTCCTCCTTTTCTGCTTTGCTCTCTTCATTCCCCTTCTCCCTCCCTCTCCCCTTTCTCCTTCCCGTTCATAACCCACTAAATAAATATCTAACCTCACTCTGCATGGCGTGCCTATCCATGTCTGTCTCTCATGCTCCCTGTAGCTCCTTGCCTGGGACTTGCTGCCCCTCATGACCCACAGGCCCCTAGGGTAATTGCAGTGTTTTGTTTTTATCGTTACCCTTATGTGATCAGTGGAGAGTAGAGAACTCTTAGGCTTTTCTATAAGGATGTCTTCAGGAGGCTTCGTAACCAGGTGATCTGGCTATTACCAAGCTAAGAGAAAAAGGCCGTATGACAAGATGCATGAAGAAACCCTCTATACCTGGGAGACTGGTCAGTGGTAAAGTGCTTGCCGAGCAATGATGAGGATCTGAGCCCTCATAGAGTGTGGATCCCCAGAGCCCTCATTGAGTGTGGAGGCCCCAAAACAATCCTATTTCCACCTTGTCTGAAGGTCAGAGAGGTTGGAGGTTGCTCAAAATTGTTGACAACAGGGCTGTACATCCTGACCTAGGGTGTGGTAACTTGGTCCTTTTGACATTAAGATGACCAATACAGGTATATCCACTCCCCAACACCAATGGTCAGGATATCCACACACACTTCTGCTCTTTCTTTTGAAATAGGAGGTTTGACCTTGGGAATGGCTGCCTTCAGGATACTTGGTCTAGGGTGGGCTCACTACCTACACAGCAGAGTGCTAATGACTTGATATATTAAAGTATTGAAGCAAGTAATTGTTCTAGTTGTCCTTTGCATCCTGTTAGAGCGGTCTTTGTCTTCTTCCCCCTGGTGTATCGGGGTGTAAAAGTGTATGGAAAACAATGTGGGCAAATTTAGCATTCAGTATTCGCTGAGTTACCCTCTCGGTATTATCCTCTGTCTTAGCGATTCTTTCTTACCTGTGTTCCTCCTACTTAACATGTTTCTAATCTCCATGCCCCTACCCTGGTAAGTGGCATTCTTGTTGAAGCTGGTCCCCGACCATAGAGCTGGCTGGACACAGGGGTGTATACACTATCTACAATTCTGGTGCTCCTGGGAAGAGAGGAGGTGGAGAGAGAATGCCCAGAAGCTGCCCGGCAAGCTAATTGGCATGTGAAGTAGAGAAACAAGAGACACTGGTCTCAAACAGGGTGGCAGGGCAGGCCTCTAAGACTGTCCTCTGATCTGGGTACTTGTGCTGGGGCATGAGCATTCCTGCATTCACATATAAAGTGAGAGAGACAGACAGAGACAGAGACAGACAGACAGAAGAGAACTTTAAAAAAGAAAAGTATTTCAGGGCTGAAGTTGGTAACATGCTGCCTTACGAACACGAAACCCTGAGTTTGGAGCCCCAGAACCCATATAAAATCCAGATATGGAGTGTGCTTGTAGTCTTGGCACGGAAAGCCACTGCCTGACTGTCTGCTGCCAAAGGACTGCCAACAGATAAGGCCTGGGGAAGCCCCTCTCACCACAGAAAGTACCTCACAGACAGAAAAATACCAAGTGGAGAAGGCAATCCTCAGCAAAGGAGAGGCGATCTTTCTCTTGTCCTAATGGTGGGGTGGCCCCCACTTTTAGAAGGGATACTCTTTTTCTACATGACTTCACCTCTACGTTTACAAATGGGTGGGTTTGTTTCACTGTTCTCCATCTAGAAATGTTCAGTTTGATGGTTGAAAGGTGACAATTACACTTAGTATCAACCCCTTAAGCCATGTGGATGAATGTATGGTCACATCTCTTGACAGTTTCCCCCAAATGTGCAAGGAAGAGAAAGGCTTCCTGCTTTTCCAGGACAGGGAAGCTATGGGACCTGCCGGGGTGAGGCACACAGAACATGTTTCAGTTTCTGCATCATAGCCAAGAGCATCACCAAGCAGGTCTAGGATGTCCAAAGGGAACAAACATGTCTCTGTTGTGTGGAAGCGGCGGGGCTGCATCCCGCCACCCAGCTGGCTTTACCCGAAATAATTACACGGAAACTGTATTCTTTTAAACACTGCCTGGCCCATTAGTTCCAGCCTCTTATTGGCTAGCTCTTACATTTTGATCTAACCCATTTCTAATATTCTGTGTAGCCCCACGAGCTGGCTTACCAGGAAAGATCTTAGCCTGCGTCTGTCTGGAGTGGGAGAATCATGGCAACTGACTGACTTGGCTTCTTTCTCCCAGCATTCTGTTCTGTTTGCTCCACCTATCTTAATTCTACCCTATCAGAGGTCAAGCAGTTTCTTTATTAATTAACCAATGAAAGTAACAGATAGAAAGATGGCCCTCCTCCATCATGTCTCTGCGGCCTTATGGTCTTCAAAGGAAAGAAAAGCCACTGTATTCTGGCTACCGTGTAGAGGGCTCCTGTTCCAATCTAGTTACAGTCCAGTTTGTACAGCTGGTATGTGCTGAAAAGCTGCTGTGACCCGAGCACTCGAGAAACCCCTGAGGACAACTGTACTGCATTCTGAGAAGTAGAGGACCAGATAATGTCAGAGGCTTTCTTTTCCTCTTTTAAACAGCCACACTAAAGATCCACATACATGCCACTTAACTTACCCATGCACAGTGATCGCTGGCCACAGCACCTGACAGTTTCCCTAAAAGGAACTAGGAAATTTCAATAAATAATTTAATCATTTTCAGTAACTTTACAAACTGTGTAAAATACTCAAAATCCAATTTTAGAACATTCCCATTACCACAAAAGGTGAAGGAGGAGGAGAGAAGGGAAGGGAAGGAAAAGAGATAGATAGATAGATAGATAGATAGATAGATAGATAGATAGATAGATAGATAGATAGGCAGACACAGGTAGGTAGGTAGATAGGTACAGAGTTAGGTAGATAGGTAAGTAGATACATGATGGATGGCCAGATGGATGGCAGACGGCAGACAGACAGACAGACAGACAGATAGATAGATAGACAAATAGATAGATACCATTTCACTTCAGACAAATTATGTCAGGGGTATATATTTTTGTTTTGAGAGAGGGGTTCATATATTCCAGTCTTGTGTTAAGTTCACCATGTAATGGAGGATGGCCTTTAAACTCTGGTCCTTCTTCTGCCTTCACTTCTTGACTGCTGGATTAAAGGTGAGGGTCAGTACACTTAGATAAGTCAGAGTTGGTTTTAGTTATTTGGTGGTGGTGGGTGGGGTGGGAAGGTGGTGGATGACTTCAACAGCTTCTGGAAAGATTCAGCCTTGCAGACTGTACAAGGAAGGATGTTTATAGAGGGTGCAGCATGAGGAGTGTCTACCCCTGCTCCTAGGGAACCTGTTATCTGTAAGTAAGAGTTCTCAGCTTTGGTGACATTAGCTAATTTGATGATGTCATGGAGAGTTGCTGTGTGCACTGTGGGATGTTTCTGGGCACCCTTGGCCTCTTCCCTCTGGTTGCCAGAAACATATGTAGACAGGGACAAATGTCCTCTGGGGAGGAGATAGCCCTGAACTGAGAGCTATTAATCTGCATTCTTTCTATTATGACTGCAAACAAATTGAAAACTTGACAAACATTAATACTACAAGAAACTCAGAAAACAACATGATAGTATTTTCTTTGAAACCCAGGCTGGCCTTGAACTCGCTATATAGTCAAGGATGATGTTGAACATCTGATTCTCCTACTTCTACCTTATAAGTATTGGGATTATGAGAAGGAGCCATGACACTCAGTTTTTGTGGTGCTGGGATCAAGCCATAGGCTTCCTGCATTTGAGGCAAGCACTCTATCAACTGAGTTACATCCTCGATTTTAGAAATTAAAGCGAAAGGATGGGAAAAGGTACCACATTTATTTTAAAGCGCTGTAGTGGGGAGATGCTGGGCTTTGTGTTAAGGAGAGATAAGCTGTGGTCCTGGATCTTTGTCTGGTTTGGTTTTATGATCTTGAACACCACAGTCAGGTTTGGTGAGTCTGTTTTCTCAGTAACTGTTGACTATGTAATAACAGTGCTATCTACAGAATGAAGATGGTATCTCTCAGTGCACCCTTGCCAAGGGAAGATTTTTGTCTCTCCAATACTGTCAATTGCATTGATTGGACATTTACCCTGTGCCAAGGGCTGTGATAAATGCATGATTTCTTATTCCTTCCTCATGGCAATCCTGCCAAATGGTAAAAATTATTAGCCCCAGTTTGAGGATACATTAAATGACTTACCCAGATCAGAGCTTGGTAAATGTAGGGTTTAAGAGTAGACTTGAAAACTGGCGTGCTTGACAGCTCTGCCCAATGACAATGCCCGTGAAGCATGGTCATCATTAAGAAGCTGTCAGTGTTGAGGAATTCTGGAATAGGCATGGATCAGCATTGCCTGCAACCCCACGGATGACCTTTATGATTAGCCAAGTTTGGAGATGCCTGTTTCATGCTTCCTTATCAATGCTGACTAAAGATTAAATAAAAATAAGTTAGCTAAAAATAAAATGGCTAAAAGTTCTGGTTTGGATGTATATTAGTTATTCTTCTGTTGTTCTGCTAAACTATTGTGACCAAGGCAACAGCAGATGGGAGATTTATTTGGGCTTATAATTCCAGGGGGATAAGAGCCCGCGCCATGGCAGCAGGCAGGCGTGGCACCAGTGCAGGAAGCAGAAAGAGCAAATTGGAAGTGAGCGGAGCTACAAACTCTCAAAGCTTGTCCATCAAAACTGCACCCCATGGCCGGCTGGGACCACCACTAGGGATGATCAAGTGTTCAAACATGTGAGCTTCTGAGGGCCATTTTTACTCAAACCACCACTTCCCACTACCTGGATCCCACAGACTTGGGGCCACATCATAATGCAAAATGCATTAGTTCAACTTCAAAAGTTCCCATTCTCCATCACAGACTCAACATTGATTGAAAGTCTAAAGTCTCTTTTGAGACTCAGGGTAATTTCTTAATTCTGCCTGCCTGCAGAATAAAAAAGGAAACAGCACACTTTTGAAGTATAATGGCACAGAATATTTTATTCCCATACTAAAAGTTGGGGAGGGGCCATAGAGGGGAAATACTGGGCCAAAGCAAGACCGGATTCCAGCAGGGCAAACATCAGTCTTAGATCTCCATGTCTGAAACCGAAGGCCTTTGATGGCGCTGTCCTTCCAGATTTGGAGACCGCAGCGAACATCTTTCGTGAGCTGATTCTTCTCTGGTATCTCCATCATCATCATGGTAGGCTCTCCACTGCAGCCCAGGCTTCACTTTGACAGCTTCAGATAGTGACCTCACACAGACTTCCTGCGACAGTTGATGACTCCAGCTGCCCTCTGAAACAGAGGGGGAAGAAAAGAAGTAAGGTCTCTTCTCTCTGGCGCACTCTTTTTCTTAAAAAAAAAAAAGTAATTTATTTATTTTTATTTCATGTGCATTCATGTTTTACCTGTGTGTCTATGTGAAGGTGTCAGATCCCCTAAAATTGGAGCCACAGACAGCTATGAGCTGTCATGTGGGTGCTGGGAATTGAACTCGTGTCCTCTGGAAGAACAGTCAGTGCTCTTAATTGCAGAATCATCTCTCCAATCGTCCTGTCCCCTCGCCACTGCCCCCTTCAAAATCTATTTTCTTTTCTTTTTTTTGTTTTCATTTGTTCGTTTGAGACAGGGTTTCTCTGGGTAGCCATGGCTGTCCTGGACTCGCTCTGTAGACCAGGCTAGGCTGGAACTCACAGAGATCCGCCTGCCTCTGCCTCCCAGTGCTGGGATTAAAGTGTGCGCCACCACCGCCCCCTCTGGCACTCTTCATGCCCCTAAAGCTATTTTTCTGTGGACAGCACTGCCAGATTTGGGTATTTGTCAGCTGGGGGACCCTCCACCCCCTTCGCCACATCAGCGTCATCCTCTGTGTGCTGAAGAGATTGCTTTCGAGGAGCTGAAATTTTCCCGTTCAGGCAGAAACCTATCTGGATGGGTCTCCTCTTGGGGAACCTTACCGTTTGCTCCCTACATAGAGCAGGAGGCCTCTGCTTAAGAGCGCTAATTTCCTTAACAATTACAGCCTCTCTGTCAGAACAAGCACCTACATCATTGCTGGGCTCTTTTTCTCTCCAGATTGCACATTTTGTATTTCTTTCCGCCTCACTTGCTCATTTTTATTATAGACTCGCATCAGGGTATCAGTAACAAAAACTGGACTCAGCCGGGCCATGGTGGCGCACGCCTTTAATCCCAGCACTCGGGAGGCAGAGGCAGGCGGATCTCTGTGAGTTCGAGACCAGCGTGGTCTATAGAGTTAGTTCCAGGACAGGCTCCAAAGCCACAGAGAAACCCTGTCTCGAAAAACCAAAAAAAAAAAAAAAAAAAAAAAAAAAAAAAGTCAAAAAAAACAAAAAACTGGACTCAAACTAGACTCAATGTTATCCTGACATTTCCTCTGCCCAAAATTCATCTATTACTTTTTATTTTTTATTTAAAAACAATCTTTTTTCATTTTACATACCAATCCCAATTTCCCCTCCCTCCCATCCTCCTGCTCCCCACTATACTACTCAGAGAGGGTAAGGCCTCCCATGGGGAGTCAACAAAGTCTGGCATATCAAGTTGAGGCAGGACCAAGACCCTCCTGTGTCTAGACTGAGCAAGGTATTCCCTCCATAGGGAATGGGCTCCAAAAAGCCTGTTCATGCACTAGGGATAAATCCTGGTCCCACTGCCAGTGGCCCCACAAACTGCCAAGCTACACAACTGTTGCCCACATTCAGAGGGCCTAGTTCAGTCCTATGCTGTCAGTCCAGAGTCAGTGAGCTCCCACTAGCTTGGGTCAGTTGTTTCTGGGGGGTTCCCCAACATGATCTTGACCCCTTCGCTCATGTTCTCACTCTTCCCTCTCTTTGACTGGACTTTGAGAGCTTAGCCCAGTGCTTAGCTGTGGATCTTTGCATCTGCTTCCATCAATTACTGGATGAAGGTTCTATGATGACAATTAGGGCAGTCTTCAATCTGATTACAGGAGAAGGCCAGTTCAGATACCCTCTACACTGTTGCTGGGGTCTTCCTTGTAGATTCCTGGGAACTTTCATAGTGCCGGGTTTCTTCCTAACCACATAATGGATCCTGTTAGGAATTTTTCCTAATGTGAGCTCTCTGCTGACGCAAATTCCCAACCAAGCCAAAACAAAACAAGACAAATTAAAAAATATTCAGATTTAATGGGATTCCTGCGCTCTCAGGTGGCCCCAAGAGGGAACTGGGAGGCCGCAAATATGACCACCTGGGGGAAGGAAAAGGGACCAGGTGTTCCTCTTTTGGGAGTTGACTTAAATACTCTGTAGGAGAGGGCATCCTGGGATTTGGAGTCCAGACCAATACAGCTCTCAGGCCTGGGGGCTGGGGGTTATACTCCCAACTTAACAGATCCCTCTATCAAGTTATCTCTTTCCTTGCTCTCCCTCTCCACCCCTTCCCTAACTCAACCACCCCATCTCGTTCCCTCATGTTCTTCTCTCTTTCTCTTTCCTCTCCCTCCCATGTCACAATTTACTCAGGAGATCTTATTTAGTTCTCCTTCCCAGGGGCATCCATGTATGATTCTCTTAGGGTTCTTCTTGCTACCTAGCTTCTCTGAGGTCATGGACTATAGGCTGGCTGTCCTTTGCTTTATGTCTAATGTCCACTTATGAGTGAGTACATTCCATGTTCATCTTTCTGGGTCTGGGTTACCTCACCCAAGTTTTTTTTTTTTTTTTTCTAGTTTGCCCATTTGCCTGCAAATTTCAAGATGTCACTGTTTTTTTTTTTTTTTTTAAACCACTGAATAATACTCCATTGTATCAATGTATCACATTTTCGTTGTTCATTCTTCGGTTAAGGGGCATCTAGGTTGTTTCCAGTTCTTGCTATTATGAATAATGCTGCTATGAACATACTTGAGCAAATGTCCTGGTGGTATGAGTGTGCATCCTTTGGTATATGCCCAAGAGTGATATTTCTGGGTCTTGAAGTAGGTTGATTCCAAATCTTCTGAGAAACCGCCATACTGATTTCCAAAGCAGCTGTGCAAGTTTGCATTCCCACCAGTAATGGAAGAGTGTTCCCCTTACTCCACATTCTCTCCAGCATAAGCTGTCATCAGTGTTTTTGATCTTAGCCATTCTGACAGATGAAAGATGGAATCTCAGAGCTGTTTTGATGTGCATTTCCCTGATGGCTAAGGATGGTGAACATTTCTTTAAGTGTCTTTTACTTTTTAATTTAACTCCAGGCAAGTTCTTAAGAAATTTTCACTAAAATATCAGGTAAATGGCCCTTGGCCTGGTTGCTAATATTGTTTTCCTCTGAAACCTGTTGGGCCAGGCCTGCAAAGTGCGCATTTCTCTGAGCACTACCGTATTCCGGCATTCAACTGGCTTTTCCAGTGCAGTTTCAATGTCTTCCGCCACATTCTTCCTGCCAACAACGCAATCAGGTTCCTGAGAGCAACAGCCATTCTTGGTTTGGCTGTTGTGTTACTTACCTTTCTGTTGCTGTGAAAGACACCTCAACTAAGGCAGCTTATAGGAGAAAGGGTTCGTCCGGGCTTACCCAGAGGGATAAGGGTCTATAATGGTGGGAAGACATGGTAACAGTCAGGCCTGATGGCCCGAACAGGAAGCAGCGACACAAATGGAAAGTCGGGTCAGGCTAAGAAAAGACCTCTTATAACTCACCACCTGTGACGTGCTTTTCTCAGCAAGGCCATGCCAGCTCTCCAAACAGCTCCACCACCTGGGAACGAAGTGTTCAAATACATTTGCCAGTGAGGAGTGCGCTCATTGCAGCCACCCCAGCAAAGTTAGGGAAATGTATAAAACTGTACACAGTCGGGAAGGGGCAATGATTGACAGATTGTGCGATGTCTCTTTATTCAGGGTTTTGGCAGGCCTCTTATACCCCCTCTCAAAGTCCCATTGGCTCAGGTAGCCCACTAGACTGTGTTGTCCTTTATTCATTGGCATCTTGAGTCCTCTGTCTCTGCATCATGCGTCTCTGGGTGCAGCGGCAGGCTTTTGGTTGGCTCTGGGAGGAAGTACCTGCCGCGCATGCTCACGGGGGCTGGTTTGGGCAGGACGGCTGAGGTTCACGTAGGCTGGCTGACAGTTTCTGCCACAGTACCCTTCTCTTTAGTCGCGTTGTTATTTATCTGCTTGTTTTAGATTTTATTTTTAATTATGTACGTTTGTTTGTGGCTTTGTGAACACGAGTGCAGTGCCCATGGGTGGGTAAAAGAGGTTACTGGGAACCGAGCTCCAGTCCTCGGCAAGAACAAGGGCTCTTACCAGCTGTTTTTCTTTTTCCTTTTCTCTCTCTCTCTCTCTCTCTCTCTCTCTCTCTCTCTCTCTCTCTCTCTCTCTCTCTCTCTCTCTCTCTCTCTCTCTCTCTCTCTCTCTCTCTCTCTCTCTCTCTCTCTCTCTCTCTCTTTTTGAGACAGGCTCTCATGTAGTCCCGGCTGGCCTCAACCTTGTCATTCAACTACAGATGACTTGAACTTCTGGCCTTCCCACTCTACTTTCCCAGTGCCGGCGTTATGGTCATATACCACCATACCTAGTTTTATGTAGCCCTGGGAATGAACCCGGGGTGCTTATACATGCTAGGCAAGCACTCAACCCAATAATCTACTCTTCTAGCCTCTGCATATTGCTGTAAGAGTTAAAAAGTTTAAATGTCAATTGGCATAAGAATGGCCAATACATATATGGTATGTATGGGTGCATTGAGATCGTTTGATACACAAATATAGCATGCAAAGATTAAGGCAGGGTGATTGGCATTCCCAGCTCTTTAAACTGATTAACATTTGCTCAGATTGGTGGCGCCTCCCCCCACCTCACCTTGTCAATTTACTGCTTTTCAAAATTACAGTAATTCTTTAATTCCAGTGCTCAGGAGGCAGAGGCAAGGTAGATCTCCTCGAGTTTCAGGCCAACCTGGTCCATATAGTGAGTTCTAAGCCAGCCAGGGCTACCAGAAAGAGTGTCTCAAAAATAAAATAAAATAAAATAAAATAAAATAAAATAAAATAAAATAAAATAAAATAAAAGTCCTTAGTTGTCAGTGTCCTCTATTGCTTTTCCCTCTTCTCGGCTTCCTCTTTTCTTCAGCTGTGTCCCCTCCCACACTGTCAGCATCTGTGGAGATGGGACCATTAATTTATCTGAGCAGACATGTGTCAACATTACTTGGAGAAAAGGCTGGAGACTCATAACAAACACACGGCTAACACAATTAGGACCAGTTTGAGAGCAGCAATCCTCTGGCTCCCTAATTAAGTCCTGATTCTGTCAGGACTCCAGACTGTCTTCTTAGCCAAGTTTTCCTTCCCTGTGTCTCCCTCCCACCCTCACCCCTTCCCTAACACACACACACATGCAAGCGCGCGTGTGCCATGTACACACCTTACACCCATACAGAGTGGGGAGAACAGTATGTGTGTCTGCATGTGTGTGTGTGTGCACACGTGTGTGTGCGCATGTGTGTGTGGGTGTGTGCATGTTTGACCATCTGCCTTTCCTTTGTTGTTCTGTAACTTGGTACAATATCTATGGGGTTTCCTTGTAGAAGAGATAAATTCTTAGACCCTCACATCCCTGATGCAGGGTGGGTGGGGTTAATATTATATGAAATTGGATCCAATCCTAATCACTTCCTATCACTATTAGTTTCCTGAAATCCTAAAGGACAGAGAGCCTAGATCCTGTCTTATGAAATTCAACTCTCATTTTAGAAAAAGACCAGTATCAGAGAAACTTATTTGAAAAAGACTATGGAGTTGAAAGCAATTGGGGCTTATTCTGGTTCTCTCTCTCTCTCTGTATGTGTGTGTGGTATGTACATGTGGTGTGTATGTGTGCATTCAGAGAAAAGTGTATCCTGGGCGCTCTACACTTTTCTCTAAATGCACACACACACATCACATGTACATACCACACACACATATACACACACACAGACATGCTCAGTTCAGCTTGCACCCACCGTGGGCACACTCCCTCTCATGTTATCCAGCTTGTACCCACCATGGGCACACTCACTCTCATGCTCTCTAGCTTGCACCCACCGTGGGCACACTCAACTCTCATGCTATCTAGCCTCCAAGTCCTCTGAGATAGAGGGACTGGTTGATTTAGTCAGTTTTCTAATTCGTTCTTCAGGAGAAAATTTCTTTTTCTTTTTTAAAAATTTAATGTGTTTTAAGGTTGATTTGTTTTTACTTTATGTGCATGTATGTTTTTACCTGCATATATTTCTCTGTACCATGTGAGCTGGTACCCACAGAAGTTAGGAGAGGGTATCAGAGACACTGAAACTAGACCTCGGGAATCAATCCCAGGTCCTCTGTAAGAACAAATGCTTCTAATGACTGACCATCTCTCCAGCCCGGGAATATTTTTTTTTGTGTGCTAGACTTTTCTGCAGGCTGACTGTGGGGGGTTGAAAGAAAAGGGCCCCAAAGGGAATGGCACTAATAAGAGCTGTGGCTTGTTGGAGGAAGTGTGTCACTGTGGGGATGGGCTTTGAGGCCTTTTTCTCAAGCCTCACTCAGTGTGACAGTCAGCCAATTTCCTGTTGCCTCTGAGTCAAGATGTAGGACTCTTGGTTCCAGGACCACATCTGCCTGCACGCTGCCATGCTCCTCACCATGATGCTAATGGACTGAACCTCTTAGACTGCAAATGAGCTGCCCCAATCAAATGTTTTCCTTATAACTGCTACCGTGGTCATGCTGTCTCTTCACAGCAATAAAAACCCTAACCAAGACACTGACCTGGGTCAGTTCTGCATGGATCCATCTCCTGTGGCCAGCATGGCAGTTGTATTTATTCTTATAAGGAACTCTACAGTGTGGAAGTCATTAAGTTTTGTTTCACTCCAGCAGACCTCCCATAGCTATGAGACAAAGATGGACTCGGATGCTCATATTCCTGGTTCAATGTTTTTTGCTTAAAAATATTTTATTTTAGGGTATGTGTGTGTGTGTGTGTGTGTGTGTGTGAGAGAGAGAGAGAGAGAGAGAGAGAGAGAGAGAGAGAGAGAGAGAGAGAGAGAGAGAGAGAGATTGCATATGTAGAGGCCAGAGGCTATCTTTGTGGGGTCATTTTCCTCCTTCTTTTCATGGGGTTCCAGGGTTGGAGGTCTGGTCACCAGGCTTGCAGAGCAAGCACCTTTACCTGCTGGACTTTCTCATTGGCTCCTAGTTCAGTGTTTCTACTGTGGCAAAGCTATCAGGGTTCTCAGGGACTCTGCATTTTTCTTCTTCATTTTCTTCCTGTCAATTAGCTGCTTCTCGGGACCTGCACAGTGTCCCACGGACTGGATCAATGCTCTCTGAGAGCTTGATATTATTCAGATGTACATGAATGAATTATAACTGAGAATGACTTACTCTATTTTCTGGGGCATTTGCATTTTTATGTGTGTGTGTGTGGGGGGGGGTGTAGATGTTTGTGCACTTGTAGAGGACAAACAGAGTGAGGTTTGGCCTGGAGCTTGCCATTTAGGCTACCCTGGGCTGGCCAGAAAGCCTCTGGACTTGCTTCAACGCTGGCATTACAAGCACACGGTGAGGCTTTGTCATTTTTTTGTAGAAGCTGGCTCAATTTGGGAAATAACCAGCCTAGCTAAAAGATAAAACAATTACATTTTTATTTATTATAAGGGGAAAACTCATGAAACAGGAACAAGAAGTCCAAGCTCAGCTGTGCTGCAAGGGAACCACACAGAGAGGGGGCACCTGGGCTGTGCACCATTTTTCTCCGGGTCCCAGAAAGCCACACCCTAAGTTGGTCCCACTTCTTAAAGATAGTTGGTTGACAAAGATTCCCCATCAATTTTTGTGTGAAGCTGGGCGTCGAACTCAGTCTTGTGCTTGAAAAGTAAAGGCTTTGCCTACAGACTCACTGTTTCCCATCTGATATTTATGTTTAGAATTTTAAATTGTTATTATTTGTGTGCATGGGTACATGCTCCACATTTTATGAGTGTGTATGTGTGTGTGTTCAGAAGTCAACTGCTGAGTTCTGGAGACTAGAAATTCCACGTGTAGTGTGCTAGGTACAAAGTGTCGCTTATTTCCACTGGAGTTTCTCTGAGGGAATGTTATATAGAGCCTTGGCCAGGGACCAAGCCTGCGACTCCAGCTGGAGCATCTGTCCCCTGCTCTGTCTGTGCCCTGCTTCAGCTCCCAAGAAAAAGGCAGATGTCAGAAGATTGTCACCTAGGGCTCAGATCCATGCCTGTCTCTGGCTCTTGCTTTCAAACTCTCTTTAGTACCAGGCATCAAATAGCAAAGTGGGAAAAATGTCTATTTCCCTAACTGTAGAAAACTTATGAAGCCTCTGTTTTTTTTTAAGCCCATTTTCCTCAACTCTGACATTGGGGAAACAATAGCACTTTCATGGTTATGAATACAAGCTTGTAATATTTAAAGTATTTTGCATTCACTCTTTAGGAATTTCATACATATCTCTGCCCTCCATTCTGAACCCCAAACTCTTCTCAGACCATGTCTTCCTCCCAATTTCATGTTGTCTTCTCCCTGCCCTCCCCGCTTCCCCTACTGAATCTGGGTAGTGTTGCTTGTACACACACAGATGCGGATCCACTGAGCATGGGCTACCTACCATGGGCCACACCCCTGAAGGAAAGCGATCCTCCATCCTCCAGCAGACATCATCTACCATTCCACACTCAGCTAGGGGGCGGGGTCTTGTGAGCCCTTCCCTCCCAATGCTGGAATGCTGATTGGCTTGATCTTGTGCAGGTCCTGTGCTGGCGCCCCAGCTTGAGTGTTCGCACGCCCAATAGGTCTCAGTTATAAAGTAATTCTCCCCAAACACCGACTCTTATCATCTTCCTCTCCAGTTTTCGCTGATGTTCTCTGGGTCTTGCAGGATAGAGAGTGGTATAGATAATGAGTCTTATTGGTGTCAATGGTCTTTGTGACACCAGCATTACTGATCCTGGAATAGCTGCTGCTAAATCAAGGGAGATGACTTTTTAAGTTAAATTCAGAGGTCAGGTAGCAACAGATGGCCCATATACAGCACTAAGACTTAACTCTGTATTTTTTATTTAAAAAATTGTGTATGTATGTGTATGAGTGTGTTGAGTGAAGGCATGCACATGTACGAAGGTGTGCTCATGCATGTATGTGGTTATGGGATCATACGTCAGAGGGAATTGGGTGTCCTCCTCTATGACTTCCTGCATTGTTTCTTTGAGGCAGGTTATCTCCCTGAACCTGGGCAGCCAGCAAGCCCTAGGGGTCCTCCTGTCTCTTACTCCCTCACTCATCTCTGGAGTTATACAGATGCATGCAGAACCATGCCTGCCTTCTTAGGCGGGCACTGGGATCTGAACCCCGGTTCTCATGGTCACACAGCAAGTGTTCTTTTATTTTTATTTTTCCTTTTTTTTTTTTTTTTGACAAGATTTCTCTGTAGCTTTGGAGCCTGTCTTGGTACTAGTGGTACTCACTGTATAGACCAGGCTGGCCTCGAACTCACAGAGATCCACCTGACTCTGCCTCCGAGTGCTAGGACCGAAGGTGTGTGCCACTACTGCCTGGCACAGCAAGTGTTCTTAACTGCTGAGTTCCTGAATTACTTTTTTGTCATACTATATATACTATGCTATGCTATACTATACTAATTTGTTATGAGTGTGTGTGTTGTAGGTTTTCTTGCATCATGAACCATGTCTCATGGTCAGAAGACAACTTTTGAAAGGCAGCGTCTTTTACCCATTGAACAATTTTGCTGCCCATCCCAAATTCTTTAAATTAAAATTAATAATACTTTTTTGGCTTAACAAAACAAGAATTATATTCTCTTATATTTAAGATAGATGAGAATATTTCAGATTTCAAAATTAGCCCCCTGAGTTTCCACTGAAGCATCTGCTTCTTCACCTCTGCTTCTCTCATGATGTAAGCATTTATTGATCCAGGCTTGCTTCTGGGAAACATCTCTGAGCATCCCCAGGCCTTGGCATGTTGTGCTTCCTTTCCATTTGCTCAAGGCAAGTTTTAATTTCTCTTTTAACTTCTTCGTTAGCCTATTGGTTATTTGAGGAGCATGTCAAATTTCCTGGGTTTTGTGTTTTTTCCAAAGATTTTGAAAGAACACATGCTACAAATGGCAACAAGGTCACTTGAAAGTCTATGAATTTCCTTATGTTTATATAATTTGTTAAATTTTGAGTTCATTTTTGTTGTTTTCACCAGTGTTTGTCATTGCTCTAATTTTGTTTGACTCTGACCAAAAGCCACTTGAGGGAAGGCTTAGGCCAGAGGTGAAGCTCTGAGGACTAAAGGACAGAAAGCGGAGCTGGGATGGCAAAGGTGTAACAAGGACAGAGACCCCTAGGGCAGGAAACAGTGCTCAACCCCACAGTGCTAACGGTGGGGTCTGGGGAGCTGCTGCCCAGAACAGCGGATGGTAAAGATGGCAGATGATGGAAGGAAAAGCCAAACTGAAGAGGTAAGAATGTGGATATGGAAAAAAATTTAAAGTTTGCTGATTAAAAAAAAAAGGATCAAGTAGCGATTGTAAATCAATGTGAAGGCGTAGCAGGCTGACCCAGTTGGGTTTGGTTTCATCACTTAAGCATTTATTGACGTACACAAAGATGATAACACCTGGGTATCCCATGTCTGATGACAACCAGAAAAGAGAGGGGCTTTACGATGCTGGGAGAAAAGCAGTTAGGAAGTCGGAGAAGGGAGCTGTAAAGTCAAGACCCTCAGAAGGAGCCTTGACAAGGACAGGGATTGCCTGTGGAACAACATCAGCAGGTGAGGTCTGCAGACCCAAAGAAGGAGGACATGTATCAGAAGGTGGGATGCTGGGCCACAGACCTTAGGGCACGTCCTGGGACACCAGGAAGGAGAGATGGGAGAGACTCGTAGACTCGAGCGAGCATCCAGGCCTGAAGGATGGAGGAAGGAAAAGGGCTCTGGTCTGAAAAGGGGAAATTTGGAGTTTCAGATGCTGTCTCGCATCTGTCTTGAATTCTGAAGCTAAGAAACCCAGCCAGTTTATTTCAGTCCAAACCACCCGATTAGAGGAATAACTCACTTAGCCTTGCCCAAGCGCAGCCATGCTCTGGTTTGCCTCCCACCCATGACTCACTTGTCTTAGGACTTCCCACGGCAGAGACTGTACGGGGAAGAAACCGCTTTCAAGAGCGCTACCTCTGTTCTTGGATGTTGATTAGGCTTCCTGCCCGCCTTGCTGAAAATTCTGTCAGTAGCCATGACTTTTCACACCATCCTGGGCCAGAGGAAGTCTTCTGGGACTTCTTGGTGATTGACAAATAGATGGAAGGTGAGCGGTCAGAGAAGGGAAAAAGGGTGGGGGACTCAACAGCTGGTACATCCTAAACCTGGCAGGCAACATCTGCTTGGAGCCTCTGGACAAACAGTTCCTTCGTTACTCCTGGCTCTCTCCAGCCTACACCATTCACAGCCAGGAGAAAGCAAAGTGTCCATGTGATGTTTTCCAATTAGTGTTCTAGAACTTCAGTAGTAGAAAGGGTATAAAAATGACAGGGTAGGGGGTACTCAGTGGTAGAGTGCTTGCCTGGCGTGCATGAAGCCTTGGGTTGATCTCCAACAACAACAATACACACACATACCGTATATACACACTATACACAAACACCATACACACACACACACACCACATACACCATATACAAACCACACACACACACACCACATGTGCACATACGCACACACCATACATATACCACACACCACATGTGTACATACAGGCATAGACCACAAGCACACACAAACACACACACCACATACAACACATGTGCACATATGTACACAGACCACAAGCACACACACCACACTTAGTCTATAGTTATCTTTTTTTTTTTTTTTTTTTTTTTGGTTTTTCGAGACAGGGTTTCTCTGTAGCTTTGGAGCCTGTCCTGGAACTAGCTCTTGTAGACCAGGCTGGCCTCGAACTCACAGAGATCCGCCTGCCTCTGCCTCCTGAGTGCTGGGATTAAAGGCGTGCGCCACCACCGCCCGGCATCATTTTGTTTTTCAAGAAGTTTAAAATACCAGAGGGCTGGAGAGATGCTCATTGGTGAATAACACTTGTTGCTCTTTCAGAGGACTCAGTTTCCGGCACCTACAAGGGAACCCACAGCCATTAATAACTCTAGTCCAGGGTATCTGACACCCTTCCCTGGTCTCCACAAGTACCAGGCACACACACAGGACACATATATACATCCAGGCCAAACACAAAAATAAAAATAATTAAATTTCCAAAAAAAAAAAAAAAAACCCATGTCAAATAGATAGGGGGAAGTGCAGAGATTTTTTTTTCCAAATCACACACTGCTGGTGAATGAGGAAGTCAAGAAATAAAAAGACCAAAGAAGGTTGGAGAGGTGGCTCAGCTGTTTCGAGTGCCTGCTGCTCTTCCGGAGGTTCCCAGGGGACCAGGGGACACCTCACAGCAAGCTGCAGGGAAGTAGATTTTTTTTCCTGGCCTCTGAGGATACCAGGATGCAGAAGACACAGACACACATGGACACACACACATACAAACACACAAATAAAAATGAATCTTCCTGGCCTGTTGGTGCACACCTTTAATCTCAGCACTAGAGAGGCAGACAGATCTCTGTGAGTTCGAGGCCAGCCTGGTTTACAAATTGAATTCTAGGTCAGCAAGGGTTGCATTTTGAGACCTCATCTCAGCAAAACAAAACAAACAAACAAACAACAAAACCCAAAAAGTAAAAAGTTAGAGGTAGGATTCTTAAGAGCACATGGGATGAATGTTTCCAGGCAAGCATCCTTGTGCATGGTGTTACATCTATTATGATCAGGATTCGTTCAGAAAATGGTGGGCATTTAATCACCCTACTGACCTTGGGAGTGAAATAGAGGTGTCACCCCTTCTGATTAGACTTGTCATCTTACTTTTCAAACCACCCATCCCTTATCAACTAAGAAAGCAGGGAGACCCTGGAACAGTGCCTGCTCTGCTCCCCTGTCCTCACTTGTCATGGTCACCATGGAGACCCGATCAAACTCAAGCACTTGATCTTGCAATCTGTCGCTGAATGGTGGATATTCTTTCTGAGATCAAAGAACAGGAGGTTCCTAACTGAGTAAGGGAACGGAGCTATATAGAACTTGTTTAATCGGAGTCCAGGACTGAGCGGGACATTGGAAATACCCTAGAGTACAGCTTTATCATTTGTACACAACTCGGAGTGTTTGAGTTAAAGGAAAAGCAAGGTGTGCCTCAGTGTTAGCTATTCCACTGCTGCCAAATTTTCCAAATTTGTTTAACAAATATTTATTGAGCAAGGTCATTATGTCCAATTTTGGCTATGGAAACTTGAAGATTAAGATACGTGTTTTGTTCTCAAGGACCTCCAAGACTGGGAGAGGCACACAGAGGTAAGCTGGTCACAGGGTAATGTCACAAGTGCCACCATTGAGCCATGTGGGGGAAAACCAGAAAAAGGTCGTCTTCTTCAGACGTAGAGAACATTTTTCAGATAAAGTGCCATTTGACATGACTCTTGATAGCCCCCAAAGCTCATTTTCCTTAGCCCATGAAGGAAAGGCTTGTTGAAGGACTGAGAGATCAAAAAAAAGAAAAAAAAAAAGAAAAAAAAACTATCAGGAGGGATAAGAACCAACCAGGAAAAGGGCTTGACTGAGTGGAAGGGTTAGAAGTCACAGGGGATGGAAGTCAATTAGAATTAAGATAGAATTAGCCTGTCTCCTAGATACTATATGAACAGGGTGATGATAACCCAGCCTTAGTCAATGGGAAGTTTCCTAGAAGGGACACAAAGCAACTCCGATTGGACAGATCTTTAGCCACATGCAGTGGGTGGGCAGTAGAAATTACACCCTCTTGTTCTGGGCAGCCACACTCTCAGCAGAAAATAGATGTGCATTATCTATTGTAGGTCCAGTGACTGCTCCTATCATCCATACCTATGTTGTAGCTATGCTCCTTGAGTTGCACGCGCGCACACACACACACACACACACACACACGCACGCATGCACGCACGTGCACACGTATGTGCAGGGGAGTGGGCATTGAATCCTTGGCCTTGCACATGGCAGATAAGGACTTGACCATTAAGCTACATCCCCTGGTACTCTTAACTATTTTTACCCATTTCCTCTGGAGAAGAGATGGTGGGGTCTTCGTGCATTAGAAAGGTTGTTATTGTATCTATGCTATCTACACTGTGTACACAGATACATAGGACGTGTAGAAACAGGAATTCAAGCTTAGATAGCTTGTCATGTTCTTCCTCCCCGTGAACTTGGCTTCTTACACTTTTGGGTGTTCAAACTCATCTTGTTAAATTCCTGCCAGTCCATCCTAGCTCAGCCTAACCCTAAGCTTTCCAACAGGTTTGCAGAACTAGACACAAAATTGTCTATGGATCAGGCCTTAAGTCCCATCAGAAAGCAGTTGGCTACCCACAAGAGTCATATGGGTTGCATTTTAAAAACAGAATTATTTGTTTTGTATGTATGCGTATCTTGTTTGTATGCGTATGTGTGTGCCATGTGCATTCCTGGTGCTTGCAGAGGTCAGGAGAGGGTGTTGGGTCTCCTGGAACTGGAGCTATAAACGACTGTGAGCTGCTGTGATGGTGCTGGGAACCAGACCCAGCTTCTCTGCGAGAGCAGCAAGTGCTCTTTTTTTTTTTAATTTAGATTTTAAGAGAATTTTATATACAGTATTTACATCATTTCCACCCTCCAATCCCAACCGCTCCACCCCAAACTAATGACCTCTTCTTTTCTTCTTTGAGACTTATTTATTTTGTATGTATAGGTGTTTTGCCTGCTTATGTAGCTGTGCGCCACATGCATGCCCGGTGCCCAGTGAGGCCAGCAGAGGGCATCAGATCCCTTGAATGGACCTGGCGTTACAGGTGTCTGTGGCTCTTCTCACTTTAGAGAGAAGGCTTCAAGGTCAGTTTCAGATTCCTTCGAGCCCTGTGTGCAAAGCATGTGGCGCCTTCAGCCATGTTACCTTCAAGGATGGGGAGGCAACGTAAGGCAGCAGCAGAATTCTCCTGGATTCTGACCAACACTCAGAAGGAGGCGTTGGAAGACTGCTGGACTCTCTGACCAACTCAGAGAGAAGTTTCTCATGCCTGGTACTAGATATTCTGTTAGATAGCCTATGGCTCTTGTGGGGAGTGTTATCACCCAAATGGTTCAACTCCATTTAAACCACACACATGTAATATATGTATATACATAGTTTTTATATATAATATGCATGTGTTCTTTTTAAAGATTTATTATGTGTGTATGAATGTTTTGCCTGCATGTGTAGTGCATGTGTGTCTGCTCCTGAGGAAATTAGAAGAGGGCACACATTGTCTGGAACTGGAGTTACAGACAGTTATGAGTTTCTACATGGGTATTGGGGATTGAACCTGGGAACCTGGGTCTTCTACAAGAGCAGTCAAAGCTCTTAACAACTTAGCCTAGCCACGTCTCCAGTGCTCCAGTACCCCATTATGTATACTTTTCATGTTCTTTTCTTTCTTTCTATTTTTTTTTTGTTTGTTTTTTGAGACAAGGATTTTCTATGTAACAGCCCTGGCTGTCCTGGAACTAGTTTTGTAAACCAAGCTGGCCTTGAACTCACAGAGATCCACCTGTTTCTGCCTCCTGGGTGCTGAGATTAAAGGCTTGGGCCACCACTGTCTGGTTTATGTATGCAATTTTTTTGTTTTGTTTTGTTTTTTTGTTTTTCGAGACAGGGTTTCTCCGTGGCTTTGGAGCCTGTCCTGGAACTAGCTCTGTAGACCAGGCTGGTCTCGAACTCACAGAGATCCGCCTGCCTCTGCCTCCCGAGTGCTGGGATTAAAGGCGTGCACCACCATCGCCCGGCTATGTATGCATTTTAAGTAAACATGAAATAACATTCCCCTGTGGCTTTTCGAAACACAGTTATTCCTATTTACCCCTCTCTCTGCTCTCCCCCTATTTTATCCTCACTTCCCCTCCCCCATTAAAAGCCTGGCCCTGTTTCCCCATCTCCCCCTCTGCAACACCACAGCAAGTGCTCTTAACTGCAGCACCATCTCTCTACACACGTTTAAACTCTTTAGAATTAAGAATTTACTACAACTTCTGAAGGGAAACAAAGGAGAAGGTGGCAATCCTGGTGCTTCAGTGGACAGGAACCTTTAGTTGGAAAAGGAAAAAATGGAAACATAGAAAAATATATTGATTAGAAATATGTTGACAAATGTTTCTGTTCTGCCTGATCCTGTTCAGTCCCAAAGAAACACATAGAGGCCTACATTAATTATAAACTGGTTGGCCTATTAGCTCAGGCTTCTTATTAACTCTTACATCCTACATTAACCCATAATTCTTGTCTATGTTAGTTATGTGGCTTGGTACCTTTTATTAGCAAGGCATTCTCATCTTGCTTCCTCTGTGTCTGGCTTCCTCTATGATGACTACAAACTGACCCTTTCCTCTTCCCAGAATTCTCCTGTTCTCATCACCCTGCCTCCACTCTCTGCCAGGCTACTGACCAATCAGCATTTTATTGAAACAATATAAGACCATTGTTCCACAACAACTCCCCCCATTTTTTCTAAAACAGGAACTCTGAATCTAATCTCCTTTGTTTAGCTTTTTTTCCAGACCATTATCTGTAATAACTTGTAACCATCACTCTAAACAAAGATAATTATCCATAATCCATTTTTTTTGGCGGGGGGGAATGTGGGCATAGTTTTCTGTCAGGGTTCAGGACCAGCCTAAATCTATATTATTTCTCATACCAGAGTGGAGGTGTGGGAATAAAAATATAACTTGCTAGGTGGTGGTGGCATACATCTTTAATACCAGCACTTAGGAAGCAGAGGCAGGCAGATATCTGTGAGTTTGAGGCCAGCCTGATCTATAAGAGCTAGTTCTAGGACAGGCTCTAAAGCTACAAAGAAACGCTGTCTCAATAAATAAATAAATAAATAAATAAATAAATAAATAAATGAAAAAATAAAAAAGTAAAATCACAACTCTCATGGCATGGAGGTTTTCCAGGCTACTTCCTGCTGATTGGGGGTGCTGATAATCTCATGGGGACCTAAAGAAGATTTAGAATTATGATCAAGTCCTGACTGGAGTATTGTGTAAGGCTTTATCATCTCAGCCAGCAGTCTTGAAACTGCTCTGTGTGTAGACTCAGAAAACTCCAACAACAGTCCTCTGAAATGTTGCATCATCTGGACCATCCACTCCTATTGGAGATTATTCAGAAGTTCTTCCTTGATCAAACAGGATTTTTTTCTTAACCCAGAATGAGTGCACAGTCTCACATTTCCTGTGGAAACAAAAACAAAACATCATCTCCAAAGTAACATATCTTTTAACTTAAATTTTGAAGTCAGGGCATTTTCAAAATATATATGTTGTATTAATCCAGCAGCATTTGTAATCAATATCTTTTAGCAGCTTTTGCTCCTTTCTCAGCCATCAAAGCATTCAAAGACAAAACAATAACATACAGTATTCAGACTCTGTGTTTTCCATTTTTATGTGGCTTTATTTTAAATTCTATTTCTTTTATTTTTATTTTTAATTTTTCTTTTTTGAGACTAGGTTTCTCTGTGTATCTTTGGCTGTCCTGGCACTCCTCTATAGACCAGGTTGCTCTTGAACTCAGAGATCTGCCTGCCTCTACCTCTTAAGTGTTAGGATTAAAAGTGTGTGCTACCACCCCTTGAACTCACAGAGATCTGTCTGCCTCTGATTCCCAAGTGTTGGGATTAAAAGTGTGTGCCACCACACCCAACTATGCTTTCTTTCTTTTTTTTTCTCTCTCCAAGCCCCTCTCTCTCTCTCTCTCTCTCTCTCTATATATATATATATATATATATATATATATATACATATATATATATATTTTAAACACACTGTAAACCATTTAGAGGTTTTCTTCATCTGAATCTATCTTGACTGTATATCTCTCTTTTTCTGACCACATGAGTCTTTAATTTGCTAAGTAATATGGCTAGGATTAAAGTTGTGGCTTTGACGGCTGTATCCACCCCATTCCTCAGCTTTCTGAGAGTCCCCTAGCCTCCTGGTGGAGGTACTGGCCAGAGCCATGTTTATTGCCACAACTCTATGGAATTTCAAGGTCCCTGCCACCACCAAGAAGCAGGCTACTGGCTATTCATCAACACCATTTAAGTGTTTGGTGGTGGGGCCTCTTAAAAGAGCTGCAAGGTTTTTGCAGCTAAAGCTGAGTCAGGAAATCTCTCTTAAATGAGATGCACTTGCCTTTACCAAACAGAGCCCATCTGAGAAAATGCTGCTATCAAGAAGCCGTGCTTAAGCCGGGCGGTGGAGGCAGAGGCAGGCGGATCTCTGTGAGTTCGAGGCCAGCCTGGTCTACAAGAGCTAGTTCCAGGACAGGCTCCAAAACCACAGAGAAACCCTGTCTCGAAAAACCAAAAACAAACAAACAAACAAAAACAAAAACAAAAAAAAAAACAAGCAAAGAAGCCGTGCTTAACTCTGTTCTTTTGTGTCTAGAATTACTTCCCAATCTCTCTCAGGCTTTATGTGGATGAAGTTAGCCACATTGGCGCCATTTGTTGACAGAAGTTTTCTGTCCCGCAGCTGTTCAGTCACAAAGAAACACAGAGGCCTACATTAATTATAAACTGGTTGACTTATTAGCTCAGGCTTCTTATTAACTCTTTAACTCTTGGTATATTAACAGAAATATACCAAGGAAATGGGAAATTCTAGTGATGAGGAGTTTGAGGCTGGGAAAACAGGAGATCTATATGGTATTGGAAGAAGTACAAAAAGTTCAAATCAGGCTGGAGGCCAGAGGCTGTTGTTTTATGGCAAACACAGAATTGGGTTTATCCATTTTGACCTCATTTGTACCTTTCAGTTTTTGCTATAGTCATGCTTTATTAATAATACTTATCTTCTCTTTCTTCGGAGCTTAGGCAGAAAATCCATTATTTATGGTTGAATATTCGCCACGTATGAGTAAATAAAGACATCTGCATGGCCATAATGAATATGTGAAGTAGTCGGTGATAAAAGCATTTTCCAATCTGAAGTGAAAGACAGTTTTTTTAACATACAATGGAGAAATGACATTTTATATTCTAACTAGGTTCAAGAGATTTGATCGATTCTTTATTGGTTTATCACTGATACCAAGGAGCATTTACTTAGCAATAGGCAAGAACAACTGAAGCTTTTCAACAAGAGGCTTAGTGGTCGGTGTTCAGGTGGGGGGCTGAAGCGGGGTGGTCATGCATTGAAGGCTAACCTGAGCTACACAGCAAGACCTGGTTTAAAACAGATAAGAACCAAGCAATCAACCAACCAAACCAAACCCAACCGGAAAGGTGTGTTAAAAGTTGAGTCCAGGTGATTAATGTCCTGTAAAGACCCCAGGGGATGCAAAAGCAGTGCAAAGAACAAGAGGAATGAGCTGGTCAGAGCTGCAGTCACCCAGCTGAAACCCTCCCAGCTCAGGCAGATCAGTCACGCTACCTGAGCAACCCGCATTTGGATGTAAGGTGCTGACCTCCTCCTTGACTGTCTCACTTTCTTTTTCTTTAGACAAAAAGACCTAGGAGAGTAGTGCTCACTAATTTTGAGTTTTTCTGGAATTAATTAGCCCTACCATGCAGAGAGACATAGTACACACCCCTCACTTTTGGAAACTTTAGAGACAGCTTGAGGATTTCAAATCGAAATATCGCTCCCACCCCCATTTCCCAAAATTCTGTATTTCATGATAGTATTTTTCAGAACCTCTTTGAATTTTACTGGAGACTTTATATTGCAGCTTTCCCTTTAGTGTTTATAGACAATCCTTTTCTTTCCTGGCAGATGTTTGAAAGATGAGATTGATATTAATCTTCATATTAATTTTTAAATACATTTTTATCTTCCAAAGGACGCTGAGAAAAAGAGCCAACGCTCAATGTGCTAAGCGATAAGGAAGTAAATAGGGCCCCTATCATAGCCTAGTCTTGTGTCTCTGAAGTAGTTTTCCCACGGCTGAGATCACATACACAACGAAAGCAGACACAGAGGAGAGGTCTGATTTGTCTCGCCTTTTCGGAGGCTGCAGTTATAGTGGGAGCCGAGGGGCGGCAGCTGGTCACATTGTACCTGGAGTCAGGAAGCAGAGAGCCCCAGAGCAAGGCCGAATCAGTGCACAAGTCTGCTCGTGTCTGAATGCTGATGTGAACTCCGTGGTTGCTGGTTTTTTGCTTGTTTAATTAATTACTTTTTGAGACACCGTTTTACTTCGTAAGCCAGGTTTGTGTGGAACCCTAGTTTTGGCTGGCCTAGAACTGGAGAATTTCATGCCTCAGCCTCCAGAGTACTTATTGCTAACATATGCTCAGTTCATTCACTCATTCACGCACTAATTCATTCATTCATGCATGTATATATGTATACATTCACGAGACAGGGATTCTGTGTATCTCAGGCCTTCTTCCAACTCCAAATTCTCCTGCCTCAGCTTTCCTAGGAAGAACATACGGGAGAGCGCCATAACGCTCAAGTTATGTAGGTTGTTGTTAAAACTTGTGTTTGAGAAAGAAATTAGTCTCTGCTTTACATATAATTTACTTGGAATCATTTTGCAAAAAAAGAAAAGTAAGGGGTGTGTACTGGACTCCCAGGTTAACAAGCAAGCGCAATTCTTCCAGCTAACGCCAAGGGGCACCCTTTCCTTCCCCTCCGTTTCTAGACCGCCTTTCGCTCTCCATCTGCACAAAGAGCCCAGCCTCCTCCCGGGTGACATCACAAAGGGCCGGTTCTCCGCCCCTTCGGCGCCACCACGTGTGTCCCCGGGCTGAGTGGCCACCCGACTCAGTCCCTCGCCGGCCGGTCTGGGCAGCGGAGGAGGCGAGTGGTTGGTAGCCGCTGGAGGCTTCGCTATGGGAAGCCGTTCCTTCGCTGTGTCTCCGTCAGCCCTGCTCCCTGGTTCTCCGCAGCCTCTGTCGCTGGAGAGCACCGGGAGGCGCGGGTTCCAAGCGCGCCTGCTTCTCTCCGCCCGGGCGCCCGCGCCCCTGGGCAGGTGCTGAGCGCCTTCCCGAGCCTCCCCTGCCGCCTCCCTCTTCCGCCCGGCCGCCCGGCTGCTGCAGTGCACATGGGCTGCTGGAGGTAGATGGGCTCCCCGCCTGGGAGGCGGCGGTGGATGCGGCGCTGGGCAGAAATAGCCACCGATTCCAGCTGCCGTGGGGCCGCGCGCTCCGGGCGCCCCTGCGAGCCCCGGGCTCGGCCATGGGGACCTCGGCAAGCAGCATCACCGCCCTCGCCTCTCGCAGCCGCGTCGCCGGCCAAGTCGGAGCCACGATGGTCGCCGGCTCCCTTCTCCTGGTGAGCCTTCGGAGGGAACCCTAGGATGACGGTTGTGTTCGAGCCGACGTGCGGGAGCGGGGCGGGTCCCCGGGCCCGGAGTGCTTGAGGCGCGCGGTGGGACCAGCTCCTTTGGAAGGTTACAAGTCCGAGGGGGGACTCCTATTAGATCATTTTTTTTTTTTTTGAGGGATAGAGAGTGAGCTACGACTGGGAAGTGTTAGCATTATTTTTAGTTAGCATTATTAGTGTTAGAATTATTTTTCTTGCAATCTGACTGCTTGGAGGAGGCGCGAGAGGTGGCCGCCCTGGCGTTCTGCGCATTTCAGGGTTTTTACCCCCGACTCGGCCTACCTCGCACCCCAGCACCTAGCCTCACCCCAGTATCATTCGCTGCCTGCTCCTCTGCGTGGTGCGAGACCCGGGCAGTCCTGTCAGTTGCCTGCGGCCGGTTGTGGCCGCCGCTTTGTCGCTGCTGCAATGTCACGTCCGGATGCTACCGCAGTGGAGACAGCGGGACCAGTGCGCTCTGGACGCGAGCAACCGCTGCGTGCTTCCGCGCGCCGGGCGGGCATTCCGGAGTACTGAGCAGGCCGCCTCTTGCTCAAGCTTTCTTGCTTCTCTCCTCCGTCTTGGCTCGGATGGGTCCTGATTTCTGCACGCCAAAAGAAGAAGAAGAAGAAAAAAGGGACCCCGAGACCCATTCTCAGGCGCCTCCTAAGCACCGGCTCGGAGCCAACAGGCGCTCTGGCTCTCCAGTAGAGGGGGGAGGGGAAAAGAGCTACATAAAGGAGGATTAATTTTTCTCCATCCTTATTTCTCCTTTTTTGTGTTTAGGCATGTCACCACCCAAGATGATGCGGGCTCCCTCAGCGCCCAAAGCTGGGGCGTGCCCTGAGCATAGTCCTCCATTACTTTATCTGAGTAAAGTCTGACATCATTCCTTATCCAAAACTTACCCAAGCCATCCCTTTATTTCGAGTATTGGGGCCAAGTAGGGAATTGGGTGGAAAATAATTTGAATTCAAACCCTTGAGCCGTCATAAACCAACCATGCCTTTTATCCCAGCAGGGAGGATGAAGGTTGTTAAGCTAAAAAACCAAACAAAAACAAAAAGAGCCTGTTTTCATGGTTGGGCTGTGTAAGGGAAGGCAGGCCTCTTGTCTCCTTCCCCTAAAGGACTTAACTGCCTGGCCAGCCAAGATCTACTGCTTCCATCTCAAGGCATTGCAGTTGCTATGGCCTGAGAATTCACCCTACAGATACTCAGGTCCACCCCCATCCCCCTGCCCCTCTCTCTGGGGTGTGTGTGTGTGTGTGTGTGTGTGTGTGTGTGTGGAGAGAGAGAGAGAGAGTAAAGAAAGTTTGTTGTTCTTAGCCTTTATAATGAGGCAAATCTCAGTACCCCTTAGGAGGCTCTTTTCTGTCTGTTTATAATAACAGCAAAGTCCAAGTCTGTTCCCTTGAAACAAGCAGTCAGTGAGTTCTTGGGGCAATGAACTTGAACTGACTGTCTTAAAGCAGAGTTCACGGGAACATTGATCCTACTGACTGGAAGAGATCAGGTCAGCACACGCTCTGGGCCCCGACTTCACACACACATTCAGTCTTAAGTTACTGCTCAGTGTGTAACATTTCATATTTTTTTTAACTTTTAGCTTGCAGTAGGTACTTGAAGCTCTCAGTCTATAAAAATGCATGCTTTAGCTAACCTAGAAAGCTTCTTTGATTAGCTTATCAAACTCAACTTACCCACAAATTGCGCAACAAATTTGCAGCTGATGGCCGGACAATGTACGTTTGACAGTTAAAAGGGAAATTCACAAAGGCATTTTGGAGGCGATCTCTTGATCTTCTGGTGACTATAGTAAACAGACTTTGCTTGAGTTGTTGGATCAGAAGAAGGGTCTGGTACTCCTGAAGGGGTGGGTGTGCCCGGAACCATCTTCCATCTCACCCTGCAGGCCCCGGCCACCAGGACAGGCTTTGTTAATGTGTACAGCAGTGATCTGGTGGCATTGTTCTCAGCAGTCTTGGCCACGTTAATGACTGACACCTGGTAGGACAGCTCACGTAAATATGGTGTGAGGGACCTGGAAGACTAACGGGGGTGTCGGGAGGTTGCTGCTGCGCTTGTACGGTGTGGTCAGATGAAAGAAAATAATGCTGCCAGCGAGGCAGCTCATAATGTCTCCAGTTGCCCCCTCCCACTTTTTTCCCAGCAGTCTTTGTTACTATTATTTTTGTGACACTTTTTTTTTTTTTTTTTTTAGCATGACAGGCTTAAAGGGAGCTTACCATAGGCTCTGACATGGATACGTATTGTATGGCGTCTAATATGATGTATTTGTTTGGCGACTATATGAACATGTAGAGAGAGCAGCAGGGTATTTTATACACAGCGTCTCACCATGCCTGTCAAACAGGTGCTGCCTCCATTCTAGGGGTGAGGAAGTAGAGTCTCCACACACATGTGGTGTGAGCTCTAAGAGCCCTGTTGCTGATGAGCTGAGGTGACCGTGTCAGGCTTGAGAACTGCACACGAGCTGAAAGACAGCATACATGTTCCAGGCTAAAGTTCTGTAAATGACATATTCAGATTCCTGGTAGGGCTAAGCTAGAAGGACTTGCTCACACAACACTGGATGCAGTCAGAGGGGCCTGTGTCTTTAGGGAGCTTGTTTTGA
Organism: Chionomys nivalis; assembly: GCF_950005125.1. NCBI lineage: Eukaryota > Metazoa > Chordata > Mammalia > Rodentia > Cricetidae > Chionomys > Chionomys nivalis. The sequence continues at coordinate 15,237,675 of NC_080104.1, read as the reverse complement.
CTATACAGATTGATCACAAGAGCCAGTCAAGGCAGAAAGGAGACTTCCTTGATAACGGCATTGGACCTGAAGCTTTGGAAGCTACTCCTATCCCTGTATTGAGAATTCCTGCACCAAGGCGCAGGGAACACAGCAGAAGACAGAATGGAAAGAGTCTAAGAGCCAGAGGAATGGAGGGAGGTCTCCTGGGGGATTGTGTTTCCTAGAGATGTCAGGGAAGCTTCACTTGTGAAGTCTCAGCAACATGGCTGCCTAAACAGGATCTGAACAGGGACAATCCCGATAGACATGATAACATGGAAGGGGTAATCTCATGGGGTCCCAGCCCTAGACAAAGGATTAGAATTATGTGCAACTAAGAAACGTGTATAGATGTATTACAAATATATATATATATTCTATGATATATATATTCTATGATATATGTATATATATTCTATGATATATATATATTCTATGTATCGGCAATTGAAGACAAGGCCATGAATTTGAGAGAGAACAAACGGTACATGGGAGGGGTCGGAAGAAAGAAAGGAAAGGGAACAAACTGTATTTAATAATTACATTTTAATTTAACAATAAAAGAATTCCAGACACAGGGCCGTTTGCTAAGTACCTTGTCCAGCTCTCTTTCCATCTGTCCTTTCTCTAGGCAGTTGGCATCTCACCATTTCCCATCACCTAAAGAAAAGACTTTATTCATTATTTTTTCTTTTTGGTGGTGGGAAATGGTGAGACACATCATCAAGCTATCTCTGCCTAGAGAGTACCAAGTGTCACTTGTTCTTCCTTCGCCTGTCATAACAAATGGCTGGTTGCCTAGGCAGGAGTGTGGGGCGATCTGGTTGGGCTCATATCTTTAAGATTTGGTGACAAGTTCAAGGCGAACATTGAATCGGAGCTGGCACTGTACACAGGGGACTTTCTCCCTGCTATATACTTTAAGTGTACCGTCTTGGACTGTGGGGCTGGAAGGAAACCCAAGCTGTGACTGATATAACACCCCACACAGCTTGGCTGAGGTAAAGACCAGCCTACCCTGAGGAAGTGACGGTGTGCCCTCCCTGAGGGTGTCGTCCTAGGCAGCAGAAGTACAGTGATGGAGTGGGAGGAGAACCTCGCCATACAAAGAGTTTCTGTGACTTAGAAAGCGTGTGGCTGTCAATAGAACCGATGGAGTTTCATTCTGGGGGATCAGTGGATGCGCATGCTAGACCCAGAGTGTTGCACAAATGCCGTCTGTGTTCGCATCTTTGAAACAGTGCAAGTAACTTCGCCATTAGACAGGGAAATACTTCTGTTTTGGGAAATTTTTCAATCCTGGTATAATGTATCAGTCTTAGTAGGGAAATTGACTTATGGGAAATTGGGAATGAGTGCAGAACTTGTATTGGATTGAACAATTCCCGATTCTCGTGAGTTATCCCCATAACCAAACCAGAGAATAGGATCAGGTATATCTCATCTGCACTAAAGGTATATGTCTGGCTCTCTCTGAGGTCTAGTCCCTAACAGACAGACAGACAGGTAGAATCTTTAGCACAACTAAGCTAAATCTACAAGAAAAATATTTCTTCAAATAAGATATATCCTTAGAATGAAAAAAAAAACCCCTCTGTGACTACATGGGAACAGATTTGCCAACTGCTCACTTTTACACACTTGGACAATGTCTACAGAGTTACAAAGAGCAAGCATATAGTTAGTGCCACCTTCTTTTGAGTAGTTTGCAGGCTGGTACCCTCTCCAGTACTCAGGAGTGGGTGTGGCTCCTCGGCTGGGTCTGGTGAGTTGTAGTTGTTGGAGGTTGGGGTTTGGAGACATCACACTTTGGCTTTGCATTTGATTTCATCCTGAAGAGACGCAAAGCCTCCTGGGAAGCTTGGTAGAAAAGTCGCAAATTGGTTTTGTGCTTACTCAGCTAGTATGTAAACTGTAATTGACCTAAGTAAAGTTCATTATTATTATTATTATTATTATTATTTTTTGGTGACGGGAAATGGTGAGACACCTCGTCAGACTCTTCAGGGGCTGGCAAGAATTGGGTGACTTTCCCTTGCATAAACAGCTCTGCCTATTTTCCAGAAAGCAGTAACACTCCCCTGGCCTTCTTTCCCCACACAGGCCTGGCAAGTGCGGTAATGCCAGGTCACCATCAGAAGCTTCTTGGCAAGCTCAGAGGCTTCTCCTCTGTGACACGAGGAGCCCAGATTATCTCAGAGCTTTGGTGGGTGTCCAGTGGTCATTTGGAGTCGAATCCCCTCTGGCCACGAAATGGAGATATGTTTCATGGTCAGGATGACAACTGAGCCATTTATAGGAGCAGCTTGGTCCCAGCTTTTAATCTCCACCGAGTGTCCGCAGGAGGTTGACACTTGCTACTGCCTGAGCGACTGCTGAGCTTGTGTTCTTTAGGAATTGGGGCAAGATCATGAATAAACACTGGCTTTCCCCTGTGTTTATATTTGTCAAATACCTCAAAATCAACAGGATCTGAAGTTGGCTTGAACGCTGCCACCTGGATGGGCAGTGGTCATTAACCTGGGGGAAGCTGGCCGAGGTCCAGATGGATGGAGAGGCCCTCTGCTTGAAGGAGGGAGGGACTGAGGATCACGCTTGTGACTGAAGAAGGCAGGTGAGCAGTGCTGAACTTGTGTGTCCTGGTGTCAGTGCGCTGGCTTTGGAGATGAAGTGTCTGTGGTACTGGGAGAGCTGTGCTCAGAAGGCTCCCAGGAAAGTGTGGGATGCAGCAGGACCCGTGTAAGTTGTCTTTTCACCTCTTCAGGATATCTGCAGACTGTGCCGGATACTTGTCTGGACTAAAACAAATGACCAGAACGGAGATGCACTATCCAGATCGTAGCCAGGCTCATTATCTCATATCTACATAGCTTTCCATTTGTTCCTCTGCAACCAGAAGGACGTGGTGGCTTGGTTGCTTGGTACCATTTGCAAGTCTTCCTGTTCGCGGGAAAAGGAACAGGAGCTTAATGCATTTAAAGGAGAAGTGGAGGGTGTCCACGTGCCCTGGACTCGGCTGTGGATGCAGTAGGCTTCTGTACTTGTAGCCTTCAGAGGAGGGCTAAGCACATGGCCGGCAACCATTCATATCGGGATGTGACTGGTCCTCGTTTACTGAGCATTTTTTTTTTTTTTTTTGGTTTTTCGAGACAGGGTTTCTCTGTGGTTTTGGAGCCTGTCCTGGAACTAGCTCTTGTAGACCAGGCTGGTCTCGAACTCACAGAGATCCGCCTGTTACTGAGCATCTTTTAGAAAGCAGCACAGCATCCGTATTCCAAGTCCCCAGGTCGCAGCCTTAGTCCCATTTTACAGATCCCAGAGTGAGGGTTGATAGGGTTTTCTCTTCTGCCCCTCATTAGTTATGGAGAGGGGAATGACATGCAGGTTAGCATAGTTTCACAGTTCTTTCTGCCATGTGGCGGGTAGGGGTTCACTTCAATGTACCATATGTTTGTTTCCTCTAAAGGGGGTGATTTTGGCCAAGAGTCGAGCGTGCTCTTTCTGTGTTCTGAGTTCCGTGCTGGTGCCTTGATGGTTTGCCAAAACTCCCGGTGAGAGCACGGCATGAGGGGGTTGAGAGGGGAGGGTGTGGAGACATGGGCGAGCATTTTCCTATGGTGTGACTCTGACAGGCCGTGGTGCTGTGGTGGAAATGGAAAGACCCTGCTGCACACTGAAATGTTATAAATAGGGGATGGGTGCGCTGCTCTCCTGCAGCCTGGGCCATTTTGAAAAATATTTGCTTAGTGAGTAACGGCGTGGTGTGGGTTCTGCTTCACAGTGTAGCTGCTACTCACTTACTCTGAGGACCTGCTAGGGTCCTCTTGGCTGCCAGCCTAATTATGTGTATAGGACAAGCCTTCAGCTTGTGCCAGCTCTGACTAGGATTTCTTCTCCGCGATGAGGATTTAACTCCATGATTTGACTGGCTGACGGATGCTGTGAACGTGGCATGGAGGTTGCCACAATTACTGGGGGCACCTTTCATCCGTCTATTCAAACTTAAGGACCGTCTATTAACTAACAGGTGTGATTAGACTGTGGCTACATAGAATCGAGAGACTGTCCGTGGTCTCCCTTGAGCTCGTAGAAGAGGTGACGTTTCCTGGTAACCACCATAGAGCAGAAGGGAGAGGATTCCAGTGGGAGGGAACAGTATATTGGAATAGCCAAGTGCAGGATAGACTGTGACCTATGACCTCTGGTCACTACGGCTGGGGCTCTGTGAAACGGAGCAGTGGGAGCTCGGTGGGAGGAGGCAGCAGGACTGCCATGTGGGACACTTGACCGTGTGAAGGCCTCACTCACGAGAGGGAGGGTAACAATATGGCTTGAAACACTTTGTAAAAAGACTTACATATTTGAGGTGTGTGCGTGGATGCGTGCATGTGTGTGTGTGTGCGCACGCATGCATGTGTACATGTGTGTGATATGCATATATGTGAAGGTGGCCTCAGAGACCAGAAAAGGGCATCAGATCCCCAGGAGCTCAAGTTACCGGCAGTTTTTGAGATACCAACATGGGTGCTGGGAACCAAATTCCTCTGCAAGAGCAGCAAATGCTCTTAACCATTGAGCATCTCTCCAGCCTGCAAATAATAATAATAAATAATAATAATAATAAAGTCTTAATTTTGGAGAATTTTTATTCAGCATATTTTGATTCTATTACCCACTCTCTGATCTCCTTCCAGATTCCTCTCCTACCTCCCTGTATTGAATATAGTTTGTGTTGGTCAACTATTCTTAGGCAACAGGCCACAAACAAAAACAAAAAAAGCTGTTTTTTCAAGCTGAGGGACGGAACCTAGGGCCTTGTGCATCGCTAGTGCTCTACCGCTGAGTTACACTCTCAGCTCTCAGCTCACCCTGGAAGCCTGGTAGAGCGGGGCTTAGAGAGATGAGTCCTGGAAAGGGGGCCAGTTTTTTTTTTTTTTCACAAGAGTACAGGGTGGAGATCATGGTCCTGGGGTATCGGCAGTGAAGATGACAGCAATAGAGATTCTGGAATGTTTATTTGGTGGTGAGATGGGAGGCATAGGTGGTGTCAAAGACGGTGGACCTAGGTTTCTGAATTGAACAGTCGGTGACGGTGACGGGAAGGACAGGCTAGGGAGGGGAGAGGGGGACTGGAACCCAAGGCTCGGATGTTTATTAAGTAAGTTTGAGGTGCTTATGACGTACATCGGCTCAGGCCCTTTTCTTGCCATTTAAAAATAGCTGACTCTGCAGGTCTGAAAGTGTGTTGAGCCATCGCTACTGTCGCCGGGTGCGCGGGTGCTGGGCTGCCGTCATTCGTCCACAGCGCTCAGCGGCACAGACGTCGCTGTACGCACGGATGCTCTGCTCCCTTTTAGGTTTTTCTCCCCCGAGTGAGTTCCCCAAAGTGGCATTGCCAGGTCAGAGGAAACGAATGAGTGGTTTTATGGCGTTTGCTGCAGATTGCCAGATTGTGTTTTTAGGAAGACAATCAATTCAGAATGCCACCAGCCACCAGTAAATGTGCTTTCTAGCCCGTGAACCTGCCAGCGCTGGAGTTTCTCATTGCGAATTACTTATCCTCTTTTTAAATTAAGATATTTTTTGGTGGTCTTGGTGACATTGTAGTCATTTAGGGGATCATAAACTTACTTGAGCTTGTCTTTTAATGGTGCGTGTCTCTCACTATTGAGTAGAGGTTATGTTATTTTTATTTTTATTTGTTCTATGTATCTTTCTGGTTATAAATTCATATTAACTATGCATGACATATTGTTTTACAGTCTTCATTTTTTCTGATTACATTTATGTATTTCTCTCTCTCTCTCTCTCTCTCTCTCTCTCTCTCTCTGTATGGAGGGCATCCCCATGCCACAGTGCCAAGGTGGAGGTCAGATACAACTTAAGGAGTCTGTGAGTCCTGGGGATAGGAATCACCAGGCTGTCAGATCCAGTTAAACACCTTTGCCCACCGATTCATTTCACCAGCACCATATTCTGTTTCTAATATTCCTATAATGACATGAAAAATTAGGCTTGTGTTATTAACCCTTTTCCTTTCTGGGTCTGAGATTATTCTTTGTTGTTTGTGTTTTGCCCAGTTTTGTTAAGAATTTATCCTTTGACAGGTAGTATAAAGGATCCTGATAACTTTGAATTTTAGAATTTTATTGTGTGACTGTTGGGCATGTTGATGCTTCTGGATGTTGGTGTCCTATTTGTGGTGAGAAGCCCCTTGGTGTGTTCTGAAGGCTATCTGCACACCTTGTGTGTGCAGAGGATCTTGTGGGTAAACATGCAGGGGCGTGCGGGACACAACTGATTCACACTTCAGGCAGTTCTTTGGCAGAGTCTTAGAACCAGTCATAGGCTGGTCTATTAGTTGTGCCCTTCTGGGAGAAGGTACAAGAACGAATAGTTTCTCAACTCTAGACCAGGGGATCAGTAAACTTTTTCTCTAAAGAACTAGGCAGAACTTCTACCTTATGATATTTATAGAAGCTAATTAATTCCACCTGTGTGTAGACATAGCATCCCCAGACAATGCCTCAAAGAATGAGCATGGCAGTGTTTCAATAAAACTTTATTTGTAGACACTGAAATTTGAATTTTACATACTTTTCACTGGCACTCTATATTCTTCTTTTCATTCCTCCCCATCTCCCAGATATTCAGAGTATAAAAGCATTGTTAGCCTACGGACTGTACAAAAGCAGGAGGTGCTGGGGTCTAGTCTGTTTCTAGACCAGGGCATCAACACTGTGTGGGATCAGATTAGGGAAACTCGTTCTGGAAAACCCTTACTTAATTGTGCCATGAGCACCTAAAGTGAGATTATTAATTGTAGATCCTTTCTCTTATGATATTTTTGTTATAAATCAAGATTTATTTCATTTTAATTAATTAACTAACTTACTTTAGATAAAGTCTTAGGTTATCTAGGCTGATCCAAGGCTGACCTTGAACTGCCTCCTCTTTGAGTGCTGGGATTAGAGGGCATGCTGGTCCTGGAACTTGAGGGTTTGCACACTCAGGCAAGCTCTCTACTAATTGAGCAACACCCCTAGAGTCTTAAGTATTTATTTGTTTGTTTTTAGTATATTTTGAAAAGTAGCCTTTGTCTTTCTTGTCTTTATCTTGACATCTGCTTTAAAAACAAACCAATATAGTATGTTCTGTGTTTAGGGAAGTGTGTTTCAGGATTTTAATCTTTCATTAAATGAAAAAAAATTACCAAACATTTGGTTTTTGAGAAAGGACCTCCCTATGCAAATCAGCCTGAATAGGAACTCAGTGACTAGACCCACCTGGCCTTACCGTGTGATCTTCCTGCATGTGCACCCTAACTTCTGGATCTTAGGCATGTACCACTGGTGCACAGACTTGCAACTAGGTGGAAGTTTTTGTTTTATTTGTTTGTTTTGATCCAGTTTTGCTGTCGATCTCTGCCTGACTTTGAATATTGCCAACCTGATCCTGAACTATGTTCACCAAGCTGGCCCGGAACTTACCTTGTAGATAGCCAAGCTAGTCTTGAACTTGCCTTGTAGGGAGACCAAGCTGGCCTTGAGCTTACTGAGTACACCAAGTCAACCTTGAACTTACTAGGCACACCAAGCTGATGCGGAACAAGCTACCCCAGTAGATCAAGCTAGCCTTGAACTTGTGACGTCCCTCGCGCCTTTGTATTCCGAGCGCTAGAACTACAGGTGTGTGCCATTCGGCTGGTATTACTCCTTTTAAAAATCTAGAATTGAGGGATTAGAAATGTTATCTGCCCAGCACATAAATAACCTTGGATGTAGTTCCAGCATGACAAATAATACACAAATAAATTTATGTATCTCCGGAGTCACATATTTGAGATATAATTGAGCTGTTTTAAAAGATTGTCTAATCTCCAGGAAATAGACTTAAAGTAGAGTAAAATAATAAATTGGTGGGGTGATAATTTCCCAAACTAATAATCATGTAGCAATTACCGTGACAGACATGTTCTCTATGCTATTTTGTATGAACCATTAATTATCAAAACAGCTTTGACTGACAGTTACTATTGATGTCTCCATTTCACAAGTGAGGTGGGAGAGGCTCGGAAGTTGAACTCCTTTCCAAGGTCACCCACAATAGAAGGATAGAAGAAATCCAAAATGGTTTGCCCGCTTTCAGACCAGAAACCAGACTCCCCATCTGAGACGAGCAGGGTATCCTTAATTCACTTTTGACCCTGTTTACTCGGAGATAGCCTCCAACACCCAATTTGCTTGGAGATAGCATCTAATACTCTATGCGTTTGAAGGCTCAGTTCCATCCAACTGACCCCGACTTTAAACATCAGTAGCAAAAGCCAGGTTGTCACCTGTGTTCCCGGGTTGTCTGACTATAAATCAGAGGTCTCATAATCCTCTGGGGCTCAGCTGATTTGCAGGTGTGGCCTCGCCTATCTCAGGGCAACCCTTTCTGCTCATCACTGGCTTCTGTACACAGGAGATTCTAAAGGATTTTGAGGAAGGCAAGCCTCGGGCGGCTAATAGGAAGTACTGCACAGCTGCCAGGTCCACTCTGGATGCTTCTCCCGGGTATTCGCACCTGTTCAGCTAGCTTCCAGCTCTCTGAACCTTGTCCTGAGGGTTTTATGGAGGCGTCGTTATGAAGGCATGATTGGCTATGACATTAGCCTTTGGTGATTAACTTAACCTTCAGCCCGTCTGCCTGTGGGAGACTGGAGTGGGGCTGTTTTCTGATCTCCCCGAGCTTCTTGGAGCTCTCACAGCCTCCAGCACGTCAGCTCCTCAGCATAGGGAAGATGCTGGTCACACTTGCTTTGGGGTTTCCCACTTGTGATGGGAGCTAACAGGAGAGACGAAATCTTTATTTCTTTTTATCATAGTATCACACCCAGCTATTTCCCGGAAGAGCAGGGTCTACATGGTTCATTCTAGGTGTCAGTAGGTTTTCCTTATACTTGTAGCCTCAGTTCTGTGTTGGCTGAAAACTGGGTTTTGCCTGTGTTTATGTGCTTTTCCAGACATGCCCTGTCAGCATGAAGTGGCATCCTTCCATCTTCTCCTGCTGTCTTCTACGTAATGCCACTCATTTGTTACTCAGTGGGCACCCTACTGACGTTTCAGTGGGCAGAGGACAGAGAGATCGCTGCTGGGCTGCAGGGAGACAGTTCGCGGGTCCAGTGACAGAGTACTGTATGCATGCATAGTCTCCTGCATTGCAGGTTCCCGAGCAAACAGCACCTGTACGGAGTCTTCCTGGGTTTTTCCTCTCCCATGTTCCCTGAGCTTGCCTCCTTCTGTCCCTACAGTCAGCACATTCTGACGCTGGCCTTTCTAGAGTCACCAGCTTTGAAAACAGTCCCTGCTTCTTGTGCTTTGGCAACAGTAGGCAACTTTCTCAGACAGGGCAGTAGGAAATGAGAGAGAGAGCCAAGCAAGTTTATATAACACAACTGGAAATACTCTGTCTGCGTTTGTGGACCCTTTATCCTTGAACTGTTCCTTCTTCTTCCTTCTGTTGTCATTGCCGCCCCCATCCCCCACCTTCAAATCTGGGGAATTCAAGTCACCCAGTATGTTGATATTAGAAACTAAAAATGATGCCCCGATAAAACAGTCAGCAGTTCTGAGGGTTGCCCATCTCTCCATGGCGGTTACCCTTTGTCATCTGGTAGCATATGTCACAGTCAGACTCCCAGGGTAGCCTGATCATCTTACAGTCTCTATAGTAACTGAATTTCAAATACACACACACACACACACACACACACACACACACTAGCTCTATACAGCACTGAAAAAAATTTTACATCAAACTCTAGAGCAATTTTCCTGTTCATTCATAAGGAAAACCAGGTTTACTTAATTGTTAGATCATTATTAGAACTTGATAGGGAACAAAAGTGACTCAAGTCTGGGGCAGGGACGATGGCTCAGTGGGTGAGATGCTGGTTGTACAAGTGTGAGGACCTGAGTTTCAATCCCTCGCAGTGACGTGAAAGCCTGGGTGTGACCTTGTGTGCACCTGTAACCCTAGCATTGTTGAGGCTGGAGACAGGAGGATTGTGGGGACTCGCTGGCTGCCAGGCTAGTTGAAATGCAAGCTCCAGGTTCAGTGAGAGATCCTGTCTCGAGGGAATAAGATGGAGAGCGATTTAACAAGACACTCTACCGTCCTCCTCCAACTTCCCATGGGCATGTGCACCTGTGCACACATACACATATACCACACACGCACACACACATACAAACAACAGCGTGAATGACACAAATCTGCTGTAACCTACAAGAGATCTGAGGATGCCATCACGGAAGGGAAATTGTTGAAGAACAGATCGATGTCAAGATCCTGATGTGTATTCTTACACACCCAGGCGCTGCTTGCCTTTCTCGGTGCTGTAAAATCCAGGTGACATGTCATAGGTGCGTCGTGGGCCACCAGGATGAGCAGTGAGCCTCTGGGAGACGTGGTAGTGTGTCGTGTAAACCAGCTACTGCTTTCCACTTGACTTTTGTCTCTTTCTCCTTTCTAAGCGTTTAGTCATTCACTAAGCGCTGGTGACTTTTCGACCAAACATGCAGTTTGGGACTGCATGCTGATATTTACCTCATCTGTCTATTGCTGGTGAAGCGAGTTCCTCGTCGGGGAAATGGAATTTTCATAATAACTGCAGTTTAAACACAGAGAAAATCTAAGCTCCTTATACTACTGTTCATAATCTTAAGCACTAAATGTGATTTTTTTTTAAATGAGTGGAGAGTATTGAACCCTTTAGTAGATTAGCTTTGTATTTTCAGTGGCATGAAGAAACCAACTCTTTATAAGCCAATCGTGGTTCTGTTAAGACCTCAGAGTCTTTGGAGGTGAATGAACTCTTTGCTTTGATGATTCAGGGAACCAGGATGCTTTTTTTTAGATATTCAGTTAATATTATGGCACCGTTGTGGAGGGTTTGGGGTTTCTCACAGCCAGCAACATAGTCCATCTTAAACCACTCTTTTGTTTACTAATTCTAATTATTTACGGTCTGCAAATTCAGCCTTCTAGTCAATGAGTCCTTGTCATATAGACCATGAGCTGGGTCCTGGAGGTTTTGGATAGTACCAATGGGTCATAGCAACTCAGCCCTTCACTTCGCAAAGGAAACAGAGGCTCAGTGATCCAACGAATGTGTGCTGAGTCTGTGTGCTGTCCTGCATTGCAGGTCCCAGGGAAGACACACGAGTAGCTAAATGCATAAGTAGAAAATGATGACAGCTACATAGGGAAATGAAGAAACAGAGGAGGGCTTTTCAGTGGGGGTCGGGAGACAAGGATAGCAGCTGGGAGGAAGTCTTGTCTCTCCGGATGATTTTGCTTGTCGTCGGATGTCAGGTGGGAAGTGAGTTTTAGGCTGGGTGTGAAAGGATCAGACTGAGTGTGTGAATTAGAGTGGGTGTAGAAAGAGGGAGAGAGAAAGAACTAGATGCTCATTGGAAACTCCCATGAGTACCTAAGGGTTCCTGTGAGCTTCCGGTCTCTTTATTGTTTGGATTTCTTTGGATGCCCGTGCTGGGAGTTGGCAAACTTTGTCTGTAAAGGTCCAAATGGTAACAGTAGGTCACTGAGGTCTCCGGGCATGTCGTAGCCTTTCAGCTTTTCCACAGTAGCATGGAAGCAGCCATGAGTGCTAACGACACTGGTGTCTGGATTCTAGGAAGCCTGTTCACAAGAACAACCGAGTGTTGGATTTCCTTTGCCAGCTCCTGGCTTGAAGGATGCTTTCCTTGTTATGTCTCTGGTCTTCATTAGGTAGTTGAGCAAGTAAGAAAATTGGGGTATATGTGGCAGTCCCTGGCCTCGAGCTGCTTATAACCATTATGGGAAGATAAGTATATACACTTAGGAGGCTGTCGGCCAGCGTTACAAGACACTATGTAATTAGGCACTAATACGAAGGACAGAAACAGGAAATGTGATGGGCCACTTGCTCATCTGCTTGGCATCTGAGTGCCTAGGAAGAGTTCTGAAGGCTACCTGAGGATGGCGGGACTCAACAATATCAGAACACACAGGTTAGGGCTGACTGAATGCTAGGCCAACCTGCTAATCTTATAAGTGAGCAAACCAAGATCCTGACTTGGAGACAGGTCAGGTAAGAATATGCCTCCTATTTTCTGTTTTCACAAGCTTTATGTTGTTCTTCTTTGAACTCTAGCCTAATCCACCCGTGGGTGCATATATGTATATATATAGATAGATATTTCGGTATGTATACATTTTTTATTGTTTAGGGATGAGAGAATGGAGTGAGGGCTTCAGCTTATTGGTTGCATTTTGGACCTCAAAAGAATGAGAGCTGTGGGGTTGTGTCAGGTACTTGGAATGAGGAGGCAAGAAAAGGTGAGCTGGGTGGGGCATGGGAAGAAGATGAAACGGGAAGTATGCAAGATAGAAAAATATACACTGACCCATACACAAGAAAGCAGTCAACATAGCGTTGGTGGGAAGGCCTCTAAAGTACCGTAAGGCATAACCAGTACTGTATTGCTTTGACAGGTGAGCCAGCTCTCTAGCCTGTACTCATTCTGTGGAAGAGAGCTTAACTGTTAGAAGGAGGGAGTTTGCATGTTCATACAGACACATCTCAGTGATGTAGTAGCAGAAGTTAGTCAGAAAGAAATCCCAGATTATTGGGGTGGTTGGCTTTACCTTTTGCATATATAAAACCAAACTCAAGCAAGAGAACAGAGAAGCTGACTCAAGGGTGTGTGTATTATGAGCAAATTCTCAGCGAAGGGCTTGGGAAGGTGGCCACCAGTGTCTACAGTGACTCTCTCTGGGGATGAGTCGATTTGCTCAGAGAATCTGTAGTTAAAATTTGTAGGCTTGTTACAGGGATGTTTATTCCGGGTGGTAAAAAGTTAATAGAGATCAGTATTGAGGTAATTAAAAATGCCAGGTTGGTAGGGATGGAGGGGGTGACTCTGATAGTGGGATTGGGCCGTGTCCAAAATGGGGCTTAGGATCAGAGAATTTTAGAGCCAGAGGAGACCTGGCTTAATGGTTTAATGTTAGGCATCAAGATTTAGTTGGGTGTCAGAAACACTCAGAGAGCTGAAAGGCAAGACAAACCACAGACAAATAAAATAAGATCCTTACCCTGCTTGAGCCTCACAATGATCTCAGAGATAAGAAGGGGCAGTGGGAGGTGTATTCAAGACTCATTCCAGGCTGTATTATTTTTTTGTGTATGTGTGGACACACATGTGTCCATGAGTGTGCACATGGAGACCTGGGTTGATGTTGGGAAACATCCTCAATTGCTCTTCCACCCTGTTCAACGAGGCAGGGGCTCCCAATCAAACCCAGAGCTCGCTGATATGGGTAGTCAGTCTCTAGCCGGTTTGTCCTGACTACCTATGCTGGAGTTACTGGTAGACCGCCGCCCCTGCTCGCTCTGTGCATGGCCTCTAGTAATCTGAACTGTTTTTTCATGCTTGTGTGGCAAACGTTTTAACTACCTTCTCTTCCCAGACAATTTTAGTGTCGTATTTGAAGCCTGAAACTTTGGTAGACCTCGCTGATCTGTCTTATCCATGTCTGTGCAAAGGGGAGAATCAAAGGTCGTGTTTGGAAGGACCCAGCCTCTATCTATCACTTATCAAGGACTTTGTTTGAGTCCCCTGTTCCAGTGGTTTTTTTTTTTTTTGTTTGTTTGTTTGTTTTTTTCCAGTATTAGCTTTCACTATCATCTTTTTGTATTGTGCAGGGAGGGGCTATCTTTACATATTGTCTTTCACTTGATCCATCTTATCTCTGCCCAGAGCTCCAGATTAAAGGGAAAAGCTAGTGTGTGTGTGTGTGTGTGTGTGTGTGGTGTTATGCACTCTATCTATACTCTGTCTGTCTGTCTGTCTATCTATCTATCTATCTGTCTGTCTGTCTGTCTGTCTAACTATCTATTTATTTTGATATTGAGACATGTTCTCAGGTAGCCCAAGCTAGTTTCAAACTTGCCATGTAGCTGAAGATAGCCTTGAACTCATGATCCTCCTACCTCAGGCCCTCAAGTACTGGGTTTACAAGCATGTGCCATCATAAGGGGATATTGTTTTGCTTTGGGACAAAGTCTCTTTATGTAGCCCAGACTGATCTGGATCCTGGATTCTCTCCCCCAAGCCTCCCTAATGCCGGAATTACAGGCAAGTGCTTCCACACCTGACGGGAAAGTTCTGGTTGAGATGGGGACTTCTTGGTTGACTGAAAGCTCTTAGGAGAGTAACTCTTTTTTGGTGTCCTGTCTCTTCCTCCATTTGAGCCTCTGGGAGGAAATCCCCAGTTCTTTTGGCACAGTGGGATTAGCTGTTGCCTGGATTCAGAAGAGACTTTAGAGGCCCCTGTAGTCCTTGCTTTAGAAATGTTTACTTTAAAGGCCCCTCACTCAGAAGCCTGAGTAGGCTTTACAAAGCAGAGAGGCTTGTTTGAGACAGAAATGAGGGGCTTGGAGCCTACCTCCTGTTGCTCCTTGGCCAAGAGCAGCCCTGTGATCTCTGTCCAGCTCAGGCCTTGCTTCTGTCCCATTGGTTTCTTCCTTCTTCCGCTTCACCAAACACAGTTAATCCCCACTCTCCTTTATTCTGTTTGTAGGAGATAGAATTGTAGGAGGCAATTTATAAGTCAATATTATAGTCTCTTAAGAATTGATATATCAGACAGGCATTGTTGTGACTACCTAGAGTCTGAAGCATAAGGATTGCAAGTTTCATATCAGCCTGGGCTGCATACTGACAGCCTGTATCAACAAAACAAACATGAAAAAAATAGCAAAAATAACTAATCCCGCTCAGTGGCTCATACCTGCAATACTAGCATCTGGGAAATCTGAGTCAGGATTGCCACAAGTTCGAGGCCAGCCTGGGTTATAAAGTAAGATCCTATCTCAAAATAAAGCATCTTCAAAATGAGCTAATAACTAACAATGCCCTTTACCCCCCAAGAAATTAAGAAATCCAAATAGAGCAAGCGTGGTATAGAGTGTAGGGGCTGTGAGGTTAGGGGTGGGTTTTATACACTGCGGTGGCCTCTGAAAAGTCAGACACCAGGGGACAAGTGCAGTAAATGCCATTCCGCATCCTAGACTCGGAGCTGGTGGGCAGTCAGCGATAAGCACACTGCGGGTGGCTCCGTGGGTTAGAGCCCCAGCACAGGGAGGCTGGTGTTGAGGCCCCGTTTCCTAGAGCTTCGTGCATTTCCCCAGGGTGCACACTGCTGAGTCTGGGATGTGGGCGTGGAGGCACTACACTAATCCTGTGCTTGGTCTCCACTGGGCAGATGGTTTTCTCCTCACAGTGAATCTGCTGGGCTCAGAAGAGGGTGTTTGGGCTCCTTGCGCAAGCGGAAGGAGCCAGAAAAGGGAGCGCCAAGCCAAAAGCTGAAAGGGAAGGCACAGCATTTCTCTTTTCTTTCTCAGTCTCCAAGATGAAATTAAGTTTCTCAACGAGGAAATCAACCACCACCCACTCCTGTTCATCCCCCCCCCCCCCCCCCCCCGCTCTTTCAGGCTTAGACGAAAGAAAAACTAAGCATATAGAAGGCCAGAAATCAGCCATTGTCATGTAAAGAGCGGGGAAGAGACTCAAGAAGTGCCTAGGCCTCACTTGAACATGGGTTGGGAAGGGATAGACTCAGGTTAACCTTCAAGATTCTAAGAAGACAGAAACTATTGATGAGTGCGCAGAAGTTCTTGCTTTGTTCTTTTGGCTACCAGTGTAGATGTAAATCTAGAAGGAATTTGTACTGGAGTTGGTAGCTCAAGACAACCGTCATTTTCTTATAAACGTCTGCATCTTACTGAGGATGCAAGAACTGTTGGGTCTCTCCATTTCCAGGGCCCTGTACAGGGAAGCTGTCACTCTGGTCCTCAGTTCCTGCTCCTTACCACCATCTTCTCTGGGCATCTCAGGATTTGTGCTCCTGAAGCCTTTTTTTTTTTGAGATCGAGTCTCACTATGTTGCTCTCCTTGTCCTGGAACTCACTCAGTAGACCAGTCTGTCCTCAAACTCTGAGATCCTCTTGCCTCTGCCTCCCAAGTGCTGGGATTAAAGGCGTAAGTCACCAACTACCACGCATACCAGGTCCCCCAATTTTTTACTCTGGAAGCTGGTGTAACTCTGGCTGCTGGGTGAAGCTTTTATTTTAAGCATAACATGACCACTGGCTTGTTCTTGCTGGACCTGGCTCACTGCATAGATCCCTCGGTGGGTGCTTGTAGGAGTGTGTATCTACCTATCAGTTGTGGCCTTTGGAGACCGGACAAACCAGGTTTGCCTCTAGAAGCATTGGCTCTGTTGTTTAAGATACATACTAGGAATGCCAAAAGTATGCCTTTGTGTAAAAACAAGACAGAAAGGTTTAGCATCAGGCATGCAGGTGCTACAGAACTAAGGACTTCCGCACGGGCCTCCCTGTTCCTGGTGTCAAGCCGATGTGGTACCAGCCAGACTCTGAACAGTGCAGGTGACAGTGTTGTTACTATCGCTGGTGCTTTGTTCCTCTGCTCTGATCTGATACCTCTCTTATTTCTTTTAGCTTGGATTCCTCAGCACCACCACAGCTCAGCCGGAACAAAAGACTCCGAGTCTCACAGGCACATACCGCCATGTTGACCGTACCACAGGCCAGGTGCTAACCTGTGACAAGTGTCCGGCAGGAACATATGTCTCCGAGCACTGTACCAACATGAGCCTGCGAGTTTGCAGCAGTTGCCCTGCAGGGACCTTTACCAGGCACGAGAATGGCATAGAGAGGTGCCATGACTGTAGTCAGCCATGCCCGTGGCCGATGATCGAGAGACTACCTTGTGCTGCCTTGACTGACCGAGAATGCATTTGCCCACCTGGAATGTATCAGTCTAATGGCACCTGCGCTCCCCATACAGTGTGCCCTGTGGGCTGGGGTGTGCGGAAGAAAGGGACAGAGAATGAGGATGTGCGGTGTAAGCAGTGTGCTCGGGGTACCTTCTCTGATGTGCCTTCCAGTGTGATGAAATGCAAAGCCCACACAGACTGTCTGGGTCAGAACCTGGTGGTGGTCAAGCCGGGGACCAAGGAGACAGACAACGTCTGTGGCACACGCCTGCCCTCCAGCACACCCCCACCTACCCCTGGCACAGCTATCTTTTCTCACCCTGAGCACATGGAACCCCATGAAGTCCCTTCCTCCACCTATGAGCCCCAAGGTAACTTAACCTCATGAATTACTTGCTGGAGGAAGACTTTGAGCCCAGTAGAGTGAGCTGATAACCAAGCGTGTTTTCTCTTTGCTAAATCTAAAATCATTCCTTGGAGAAAGGGAACCTTCATTTTTGTGGCTAATTAAATTTGGCTTCTTTGGACTTAATAGAAACATTTAACTCAGAAGGTTTCAATTAGGAGACAACAGATATCTAAAAACTAGGTTACATCAAATCAGCAAATAAGAACGGAGAGAAATAAGGACAGTGTTTGACTTTATGTAAAACAATTAACCCCTTCAGCTCTCGGCTTCCAACTTGCCGAGTGAGTGAGTGAGTGATTTTAAATGTTTAAGGTTTCTTTCAGATTAAAAAGTTAAGCAACATGGAGTTAATCCTAGGTAGACAATGCCAGAAGGAGAACCAGTAAGGGGGAGCTCGTCCTAATGTCTGGAAGGAAGGACTGCTGTCCATGGTATGACAAAACCATAGGAAAGGAAGTTAGAAACTTCAAAAAACAAACAAGATTAAACCCACGTAGAGATCACTAGCTCTCACACCTGGAAAAGAACAACTTAGTGTTTTTTCCAGCGGTCTTGACTTCTTGTCCTTTGTCTGGTGTCCCTGGTTGCCTAGCATCCCAGTCGGCACTCGGACAGAAGTTCACATTCTGCCATATCCTCTCTCATGGCCTTAGTTTCCGGGCCGTGAGTGCCGATGTAAATTGTGCCCCCAGCAAGGGGGGCGGTGCGGTGCCTGCACTCCATTGATAAAAAAGGGAATGCTTTCTCCCGCCCACCGTTCTGCCATGAAGAAATGGGTGTGACGAGCTTCAGGGGCTGACACAGGCCGGGTTTGGTCCCCGGAGACTCTCAGCTCCCATTCCTCACACTCTTTCATGAAAGCTAATGTGGAAACTTCTTAGAAAGAAGCCCCCAGAGCCAACCCCAGCCCTGTGTAACCTCTGGGTTCCAGCTGCTTCCTTTGTGTATCGACCTGTTGGGCAGGGTTGGAGCTGAGCCTGAGCTCTTGTCTTTATCTTAGTGACAGGCTCTGTTTCACCTCTGAAACTAAAGGTGACGGAGGAGGAGGATGCGCAAGGGAATTTAGCTGGAGCGAGTTCTCTGCGCAGTCGAATCAGTGGGGGGTTGACCCGTGGCAGGTGCCCACTTGTCCACAGAGTACCTAAAGTCTAGGAGAAACTATCTGGGGTTCACCCATTGGCTCCCTGAGGATGCCCGTGTTCTGAGTGCCAGAACCCGAGTTTCGCTATTCAGATTTTTATCTTTTATATAAAGATGCCATTAGGACCTTTATGAAAATATGCAAGATAATATTTGATCTTAAGATTCAGCAGTCACCTCTTCTTTGACTGTTTGACATGACCAGGGACAGGAGAGAATGTGTAGATGCCCAAATATGGAAAAGCTGTTCCCCCCTCCTTACTCTTTCTTCTAGGCGTGAACTCAACAGAACCCAACTCTACTGCCTCTGTTAGACCAAAGGTACCAAGTGGCATCCAGGAAGGGACAGTTCCCGACAACACAAGTTCAACCAGTGTGAAGGAAGGCACGAACAAGACCCTCCCAAGCCCACCCCAAGTTACTCACCAGCAAGGCCCCCACCACAGACACATCCTGAAGCTGCTACCGACATCCATGGAGGCCACTGGGGAGAAGTCCAGCACTGCCATCAAGGCCCCGAAGCGGGGCCATCCCCGGCAGAACCTGCACAAGCATTTCGACATCAACGAACATTTGCCTTGGATGATTGTGCTCTTCCTTCTGCTGGTGCTCGTGCTGATCGTGGTGTGCAGCATCCGCAAGAGTTCCAGGACTCTCAAAAAGGGGCCCCGGCAGGATCCCAGTGCCATCGTGGAAAAGGCAGGGCTGAAGAAGTCCTTGACTCCGACCCAGAACCGCGAGAAGTGGATTTACTACTGCAATGGCCACGGTGAGCCTCTCCTGTTCCCTCGGTGTCTGTAGAGCTCCCAGCCTCCCTCCTGTTCCCTAGAGGGATGGGAAAGCCATAGTTTGTGGAGTCCCCTTCCTTCCTTCCTTCACCAAGTGCTTCTTGATCTAGTGTGTTCCAGCAAATGATTCTGACCAACTATTTGGAAATAATGCATTTAGAGGGAACCACCTCTTTCTATTCCCTTCCCCTACAGGCACTATTGAAACTGGAGAACGTTGCGGACTCAGAGACCTGCGAGTCACTTTCAGGGACTTCTTGGTTAACTTGTCTCATTTCGCAAATGTAGGAATGTAATTCAGAGAGGTTTCGCTCGAACAAGAGTCTAGTTGTTTGTTGACGACTGGTTGGCACGAGACTGCCCGTCTCTTACTGCCGGAGCCCTTCCTCTTTTCGGTTTTGAAAAGTTACAAAGAACATGTTATTTGTGTATGGTCATGCTGTGTATACGCGTGTACACACGCACATGTTATGGCACGCACGAGGAGGTCAGAGGACAGCTTTTGGGAGTCAGTTCTCTCCTACTGTGGGCTCCAAGGGTCAAATTCAGGCTTGTGTAATAAAAGCTTTTTAACACACAAAGCCGTATTGCCAGCCCACACTTCCCTTTCCTATGCCTCAGGCTAAGGAAAATAATAAAAGGAGTCCAAAACTAATTTGTTGTAAGCTAGCTGGGCTGTAAGATTTAGATGTGAACTTTGCTTTTCATTCTATATCTTTATATGTACACATTTCTTCACACACACATACACACACACACACACACACACCTCCTACCTAAATGTTTAGACTCTCACTCAATCCAGGGTGCAGGAGGATTTTTTTAGATGATAGACGCCCACAACATAAGAGGTTCCTCTTGGTCTGAGGCCGTGTCCTACATCTCTCCCTTACTAGTCAGTGTGTGTGGATAGACGCCGGAATATTTTGCTCTTTTCTCTTTTAAGGGCAAAAATAGCTTACAGTACTTGCTTGTCTCTGAGCTCAGTTTGACTTGAAGGCTGCAATTTTGTTCTCCTGCTGTGGCTGCAGCTTCCTTTCCTGAGTGAAGGCCAGCTCTGGAAATCCCACTCAGTTGTTTCCTTTCCAGTTACAGATAGAGGTGTGTGCTTACCTTCCTACAGCCTGCTTATAGTCTTTTCTACTGAATGCTGGAAATGCTTACACTGTTTGGTCTAGTAATTCTATTTCTGGGACCCTGTCACAGAAGGATAAACAGATTCTTTTTTTTTTTAAAGTAATCTCAGTGAGCATAGACGTTGTCTTGTAGGGAGAGGAAAGCAGCTTTAGACAGGACCTTGCTCTGTAGCCAGGCAGGCCTTGAACTCGCGATTGCCCCATGTCAGCCACCTTAGTGTTGGGATTAGAAGTATGGGATGCCATGGCTGGGTAACCTTATAACCATTTAACATAGCCTCATGAGTCATAAACATTGCAAACAAATGAAGTAACAATTTTAGGGAAATAACTGAGTAAATGGTCAAGTGTCCATGTATAATAGAACATTTTCCCATACTCAAGAGACATTTATATTAGGTAAAAGAAACACTCTCAATGGAACGACAGTTTCTAAAAGTCCCAACTCTCCTAAGCCTTCAGAGGCTGAGAGGGAGGGAAGGCACCAGAGGAGAGAATGTTTTTCCAGTGTGGTAGGATTTTTGGACTCTTTGCCCTCCGTTTATTAGTATCCCACACTTTTCCTAAGTTTTGATTAATAAAACACTGTAGGAAGTTGTGGGGGCTGGAGGGGCATTAAAACCCACTTAGTCCACTTCCCTCAGTGACCGGGTGAATGGGCAGTGGGATGCTGTGGCGGCACTCTGCCTGGTGCAGACTCTCAGAGCTGTCCCAGATTTGCCACCCGTGAGTGTGCAGGGCCATGTGCTGACCCAGGAGGCCTGTGGTCTTTGGGCTGCGGGTTGGACGTGCCTGGCTGAGAGCCTGTGTCGACCCTACTGTGGCAATCTGGAAACCCAGTGACTGGAAAAGCTTCACCACCACCCCCCTTTAGTGAAAACCTTGAATAGCTTCCTATGTGCACATAATTCTAACTTGGGGGTGGGGGGAGTTATAAGGATAAAGCATGTGTATTCCTGTGCCCGGGCTGTTCTTCCTTTTGCTGTGTTTTGTGACAGTGCCTGGCATAGTCCGGGTTGCCCTCAAACTCGCCATATAGTCAGAGCTGCCCTTGAACTCCTTATCCTCCTGCCTCAGACTCCCTAATGCTCAGATTATACACGCGCCTCCATATCCAGCTTAACATTTTACTCTTTGTCACCTCTGCCCTTTGCTTCTAAAGCCATGCACTGATTCCATAGCCTGTATTATAGAATAGCTTGTTATATTTAATGGCGTGAGTATTGCACGTCACATGTATCTACACATAAATTTCCCACATTGTTCCATGGCTCTTTACCCCTCAGTAAATTAGTGTATTTCCTAACAATAAGGATATTCTCTCTGTAAAATATTTTGTAGTTTCCATCCTCATTAAGGTGAACATGAGAACAGTGCTTTGTTGTGTACATGTCCTTGTCTGTTTTGTTGTTCACCCGGTGTCCTAGTTAGCTTTCTGTTGCTATGATAAACACTGTGGCCAAAAGAAACTTGTGGGGGTAAGGTTTCGTTGAGCTCACACTTCCAGGTCATAGTTCATCGCGGGGGTGTGGGGTCGGGGGAGTCAGGGCAGGAACTCAAATAGGAACTAGAGGTAAGAACTGATTCAGAGGCCATAGAGAGTCCCTACCTCCTGGCTTGCTCTCCATGGCTCCCTTAGCTTGACTTTTTGACAATCTTCCAAGTGGCAGTACCATCCACAGTGGCCCTCCCACCATGATCAAGAAAGTGTCTCAGAGACACTCTCTCAAAGTGGTTTGAGAGAAAATGGCCCCCAAAGGGAATGGCACTATTGGGAGGTAAGGCTTTGTTAGAATGGGGGTGGACTTGTAGGAGGAAGTGTCTCCCTGTGGAGATGGGCTTTGAGGACTTACATACGCTTAAAGTTCCACCCAGTGTCTCATACCACTTCCTGTTGTCTGCAGAATGTAAGACATTCAGGATACTTTTCCAGCACCATGTCTGCCTGCAGGCCACCATGTCACACGATAGTGATAATGGACTAAACCTCTGAAGATGGAAGGCACCACAATTAAATGTTTTTCCTATAAGAGTTGCCGAGGTCGTGGTGTCCTTTCACAGCAACAGAAACCGTAACTAAGGCATGGACATTTCTCTGGTCCAATGTAGTGGAGTGGGGGTGAGTGCGGGGCAGTTCCAGACAGGATTTTTCTGTGTAGCCCTCGCATTCCTGGAACTCACTTTGTAGACCAGGCTGACCTCAAACTCACAGAGATCCCCTGCCTTTGCCTCCCAAGTGCTGGGATTAAAGGCGTGCGCCACCACAACCCGGTTAGCACTCCAGCTTTTACTTAGCAATCTTCTGTCTTCACCAGCCAAGTGCTGGGATTGCCAGTGGGCCTTGTACCACCCTGGCTTTTATACAGGTGCTGGGGATACGAGTTCTAGTCCTCATACGTGCTTGACACGCCCTCTATCCACTGAGCTACCTTACCCTAAGAAGTATACCTTTTCCCTTGAGTATAAGATCTTGTCCAGGATCAAGTTTTGCAGTGACCTGTGCTCTGAATTTACCTCATTAATAGAAACAGTATGACTATCCTTTTAAATTATGTAAATCTAGAACTATCCTTCTATGGTCATGTTATTAATCAGTAGTTGCTGTCATGGTTTATGATCAGATACATTTTGAAAAATGTTTTGGCAGCATAGTTCTAAAGTCCTAGAGAACACAGCGGGTTGTAGAAACAGATTGGTCCAGGAGCAGAAAACAGCACAGTACCATGACCTTAAACACTCTCTTAAACGTTGTATTACATTATTTATCTAGCGTGCTGGGGTGCGTGCATGCCAGAGTGAACCCCATGGTGAACCTTGGAAGGTTAGAGGAGAGTCTGCAGGAGCTGGTTCTATCCTACCACGGTGTGGAGTCCAGGAATGGAGCTCAGGTCTTCCGGCATAGTGCCAAGGCCCTCTACCCTCTGAGCCCTCTTCCGGCGTAGTGCCAAGGCCCTCTACCCTCTGAGCCCTCTTCTGGCCCAATGCCAAGGCCCTCTACCCTCTGAGTCCTCTTCTGGCCCAGTGCCAACTCCCTCTACCCTCTGAGCCCTCTTCCGGCATAGTGCCAAGGCCCTCTACCCTCTGAGCCCTCTTCCAGCATAGTGCCAAGGCCCTCTACCCTCTGAGCCATCTCACCCACCTGGCTTTCACCATTCTTGCAGCTCTTTTTACCCTATGAAATACCATGTGTCCTCATAGCCATATCCTCCTTTATTAAAGAATGGAAGTGGCAAATCAAACCCAACCCAGTCACCCTCCTGTGCTGCTTCAGTGCGGTGCCTTCCAGTGTCTCCATCGGTGTTGGTAGTGTAATTAGCCCTTCCTGTAGTTTAGCTTTTCCTAGGTTCTGCATTGGGATGTGAGGCCTTTCGGTAAGGAGGGCCTTCTCTTTCCAAATTGCTGGTTTCCATGGTGCAAGCAGGTAAAATCCTGTTACAAAGAGAGGTTCTGTTCTGTAAAGGCTACCCCAGGTGCACTGTGCTCTCTGTAAACAATGCCTCGTTGATCTGACCGCATTGTGTTCTAGCAGGAGATTATCCCCGCATCATAAGATCTCTTCCTGACTTTCGGCCATTCACTCCGAATGGCCGTGAGCATGAGGACTGAATGCCCCGGGAGTTTTCTATCAGAAGTTTTGTGAGACCTCCTTTACCCCTGCCCACTGTGATAGGGACATGCTGGGCTCTTCTTTAAAAAGTATTGTTAGTGTTTGACAGTTTTGTACATATGCACAATGCGCTGTGATTCTATTCACCCACCATGGACCTCTGATTGTCAGTCTTCCTGTCTCTGAACACTTTCCTCTGTCTAACTAGTCTACCAGTTGCTTTCCCATCAGAAAAAATGGTACCCCTCCCACAGTATCCATAATGGTGAGATCTTTAGAAAGGGCTTCAGGAAGGGAGCGTGGGCTCCTGTCACTTCTTATCTCCATGATGCGGCCTTAGGGCTCAATCTTGAGCAGGTGTCTATTGCTGCTGTTCATGGTTGCAAGGGCTATGTTGTGTTCCAGTGACCGGTGTGTGATGGATTATGAAAAATTGCTGAGGATCCCCGAGTAGCTTGCTTCAGGATCCCCGCCGGCGGCAGGCAGTGGGCAGGGTGTCCTGAGAGCAGTCAATCCCAGGCAGGGATGCCCAGGACCACGCAGCAGGTCTCCAAAGGTGACTGGTCCTGGGCGGTGAGCTATGTGGTGAGAGACAGACAGACAGACAGATAAGTACACCATACAGAGTGAGGTTAGATATTAATTAAGTGGGTTATGGAAGTATGGAGGGGAAGGGGGAAAAGAGAGAAGAGCAGAGAGAGAGACAGACACAGAGAGAGAGAAAGAGAGAGAGACAGAGAGACAGAGAGGTGGGGGAGAGAAGGGAGAGACCAAAGCTGCCTCTCTGAGAAAAGAGAGAGAACTCAGGCTGGAAGCTAAATATCACCTTGCAGTAGCGGATGGGGAAGAGAGTGGGCATGGCTTGTCTCTTAAAGAGACAGATCATTACACTGTGGCCTCTTGCTTGCCTTGTTGGACCTCAGGACTCTGCATTCTGAAGCGAGGCCTTTGGTTCCTGTCTTCTCACCATTGAGACCTCTTATGTCCTGTTGCCATAGGGTCCTGTGGTTGGACCCTGGAGCTGCACCTTCTGAGGGTCAGTGTGATGGCACCCTAGCTCCCTTCCTTCCTGAAGTCAGAAGAGCTCAGTGGTCGCTAGGTTGTCAGGGACTTTGGTTTCTCGCAGTATATCCACTTTTTAGAGATTGTAGAATTTCTATCTATGAAACCTATTTAGGATTTTATTATTAGGTTGAGTTGTCATGATGATGTGAACCTATTGTTTGGGCTTTAATCATCATCCTTCTGTTATTTTGTGGAAATAGATTTCTTTTTGTATTATAACCCCAAGATAGTGGGATCAGTGTGGGTGGGAGTACAGAAGTTTAATCTGATTTAAAATGAAAATGAAGGTGCTAAAAAGGTGGTTCAGTGGGTAAAAGCTCGCGCTGTTCTTCCAGAGGATCCAGAGTGGCTTATAACAGCCTACATATAACTCCAGCTCCAAAAGGCTGTGAGTGATCTCGGGCCAGACATGGACTCTCTTTGGTGGTCAGCTTTTTCAGTAAAACGAGGAGACCTAAGCCCATCACAGGGATCCAGTTGAAGATGATCAAGGTGATCATGTATTTTTGCCTTACCTGAGTATACTTCCTGTCACCCTGATATCCGACAGGAGAAATGCAGGCCCTGTGGATCCTACAATCTGCTGTAGTGTGGGAACAGTGTGTGGCTGGCTAGTCATAGAGAGGAAACAAGGCTTGATCCCAACTCTATGCTGAAGACGGATCCTATAGGGGAAGGTGGGGGAGGGATGGAAACAGAGGGGGGAGGGAAAGCTGCAGCTCGGGTTAAATGAATAAATTTAATTAATAATAATAAAAATGGACATTCAGTACATTGGTATTCAGCTTAATGCATACCAGGGCACATGGGAGGTTGCCACTAAAAAAAAGATAAGATGTATATTTTTAACAATATATCACTGTATGTTAGAATTGAATAAAAAGGATCTTAGGTTCACTGCAACACAAAGGGTTACCCTGCAGCTGACGACAGAGTACAGTGGGCAGTAAATGGCTCTGCTTGTGTTAGGAGACACGGCCCGGCAGGGCTGAGAGAGCATACCATGGCCCTGTGCCTTTGTGGGGTGTAGAAGATCCTTCGGTGTTGAGAGAGATTCAACAGTTAGTTCAGAACTCATGTCTGGAGCCGATCTTCTCAAGTGTGTTATCCAAAATTCCAGGACTCCAACATGCACAGTGGTGGTAATGGAGGGGGAAGCCCTGACCGAGGCTTTCAGGTATCTCTGAACTTTGGTGCTGCAGGAGACCTCGGTGTCTGGAGTCTTTTTCGTCACTCATGCTGGCTGAAAAGAGGCCAGCAGCTCCTGTCTGTCTATAAAGAACAGGGCTGGGGATAGATGCATCTAAAGCCCTCTGATTCCTTCTCAGGAGTCACAAATAAGGTTTAGACTAGCCTGCCTCTTTAAGTTTTATATATTCTGACCATGGCTTATTACTGTGAGCATTACGTCTCTCCGTAAAAGGATTCTTAAATTGCATGTTTACCCCAGGTCAATGTCTGTTTGCAATTCTTCTCAACTGTGAGTCTAAGTTCTGTAGACTAGTCCAAAGTGGTCCTTTGGGGTGGAAAAAACTATTGCTTGTATAACGGTAGAAAGCCCAGGTTCCAGAAGTGAGTTACGTCATTTCCAGAAAGGCCACAGCAAAGCCTTGCCTTGAAGAAGGTGACCCTCCAGGGGCCCAGGCAAAGCTCATGTCCGTTGGGGACATCTTTAGTCATGGCAACCATGGGTTTCTTCAGGGACAAATGAAGCAAGAGATGTCGGGCTAGAGGGAGATCGTTCTCTTAGTTACCACCTCCTCCCTCTTTGCCCTGCATCTCGTTCTCTCCTCTGGGAATTACTGTTACCTGTTGGATGAGCTGCTTTCCTGCAGGGAGCCTGAATAGCCAGACTGCTGCAGCTGAATTGCTTGTTTGGGTCATACAGGAGGTAGGCATGGGCAGGTGCGGTGTGCTAACCCATTCTCAGACAATAGGGGAATTATGGGGTAGATTCGTAGCCAGCTTCGCATCTAAGGAATCCTAAGGTAAACAAAACGTTGGAGTTGAAAAAAAAAGATCGGTTATTAAATTGTTTTTCGTGTGATGTTTTCATTTCATTATGTGTGTTTGAACATTAAGACCGAGGCATTGTCTTAGTAGACGAGGGCTTACAGGACCTTGGTAACACGAAGACTGTTTTGATTTGCTTTTAGAAGACATAGATTGGACAGTGCTGAGCTCCTGGGGTGGGGGGAGAGACGGAGGGTGGAACTGAGCACAAGGGAGTGATTTGCTCAAGGTCCGGGGAGAGTTGAGGCCTCCGCTCCCTGACTTCTGGGGTAGTACTCTTCATATCACGCTGTGCTCAATGCCTTTCTAGTCAAAGGAATGACCGCTTGATTTTGCCCACTGCTACAGGCAACAGTGTGGTTAGAAAATCACTCACAGTTCTTGAGTAAGACAGCAGAGAGGACGTTTGCCTTTGAGGGTCCTGGACGCCGAGGCCGGGCAGGAAAGAAGCGTACATTGGTCATCAGTAGTAGCCATGAAGTAGGTGAGGATGAGGGAAATAGGTAGGTGCCCTGTCCCACCCAGACCAGGAGTGCCTAGAAACCTGCTGAATCTCCCCAGATTGCCTCTGTGAGATAGGTGGTCTGAGGGGGAGCTGGTGTGTCTCTTCTTTTGCTGAGCACCTCAGGGGGATGTCTCCAGACGGTGAGAGACAAAGACCCACAGCCGTGAGGGGCATGAGGAGGTCTTGGACCGAGATTAAACTGTTAAACTCTTACACAAAACCTCTCCTCCCTGGTCGTGAAGAGCAGAGGCAGTTAGTTCTCTCCAATCCCCCTTTTCCTTCACCCCGACACAGACAACAAATCACTGTATGACCGCTTCTGACTCGGTTGTTCATGAAAATTCTCTCGTCTAGGGCAAATCTGTAAGATTTTCTCTTTTTCTTTTCCTTTCTTCTCTTCCCTCCCCCCCCCCCCCAGTATACGTGTGTGTGTGTGTGGAGGTCAGAGAACAACCTCTAGTGTCTGGCCTCCTTTGCCACCGTGTCTGGGCACAGGATCTCTGGGTCCTTGTGCACACTCCTGCCCCGCTAGTCTCCAAGCTCCCAGAGATTCTGGGATCTCTGCCTCCTTGTCTCCATAGGAACAGTGGCTTTACAGATGCTCACCGCTGCATCTGGTTCAAAGGATTCCAGTTCAGGTCCTCATGCCGGTACACGATCTGCCCACTGACCCATCTCCCCAGCCAGTTTAGAAAAACACTTTTGATTATTGATGCTGGCCTGGGAGGAGGAAGAAAAATGATCATTCATTTGTATCAAATGCTTCCTATACGATGTGAAATTTATCTGTAGGTTCCCCTTTAATTCTCAGAAAAACATTATGGTGTGAAGATTGTACCCATTTTGCTTATCAGAGGCAGAGGAAGATGCAGAACCACGAGTTCATACCCAGTTAGTAGCAGACCTGGACTGGCACTCAGCCACTTGCCCTTGGACGAGTGTAATGAGTGTGATACCCGACTTCTCGCTCCTACCCTCTGTAGAGAAGGTGGATTGGGATGTGGGCAGAGCTGGAAGCCAGACCATCACAACAATTTTTCCTAACTGTCTGCCCTTCTATGACCCCGTGGTGGGAATGTGCATTGTGGGGAATCACAATATTTATGCTAAAAAACACATCCAAAGTTCTGAAGGAATGGTTTAGTTAGTACGCTTGCCTTGCAAGACCGAAGACCAGAGTTTGATTCCAAGAAGCATGCAGAGATGCCAGGCAGGGTGTTATGTTACGCGTTTGCACCCCAGTTGCTGAGGAGGCAGAGACGGTAGGTCCCTGAAGCTCACTGGCTGGCTACTCGGGACTCTGACATCCAAGGTTCTCCTCTGGCTACCAAACGCATGTGCACACGTGTGTATCCATACAAGCTCAAACACACACGTGCGCATGCGCACACACATACTCAAAACACATTTAGGCCTTGTAAAGATGGCATAGGGAACTCTTAGTCCCAGGAAGTAGCATGGTGCGGTGACAGAAGAGGGCCAGCTTCACCAAGGACTGAGGTCTGCGGCTCACTACTGAGCCTCCTGAGCCTCCGCTTAGGTTCTCACCTCTGTGGTGGGCGTGGCTCCTCTCTCCTGGGCTTCCTCTTGTGGACTGAATGAGATCATTAGTAGTATTGATTGATAGGTCTATTAGCTAGCTTGGCTTCTTGCCCCCAGGACACTGCCACAAGTTGCCCCGAGGCATGGAGAGCTGAGGTCAGGACAGAGACCCAGTATTTTTAACTGAATTAGAAATTCTTATGGGTCAAATTTAATGAGTTATGTGTAGCCAAAGAAATGACTATAGAGAAAAAAATGTTTACCCAAGGAACTTTGGCTATAAAATACCATAAAGTCTTAATTGTCCATTATAAATGGAAGGGGAAAAGAAAGAGTGTTACCTGGTTCTTCTCATTCTAATCCTTCTAGAGGCAAAGCCCTTTGTTCTGGCTGCCTGTCCTTGTAGTGAACAGAACTCTAGCGAGGGTGACCTGGGAGAAGGGACCACTTGAGGCACAGGCAGACTGGATCCCTGCTCTTGTAGGAGGTATGAAGTGACAATTCTCGCTTGGCCCCCATGGGGACACAAAGGAAGCATGTTGTGAGACTTGATTTTGCCCACCTGGATCATGAAAGTCTTGGGTTCAAATAACCGTAAATGTCTCTTTCTTAAAATCCTGCCTTTAGCTGGGCAACATGCCGTTAATCCCAGCACTCAGAAAGCAGAGGCAGGCAGATCTCCAAGTCTGAGGCCATCCTGGTGTACAGAATGAGTTCCAGGACAGCCAAGACTACACCGAGAACTCTGCCTCAAAAAATAAGATAAAGTAAAATAAAAACAAAAACAAACCAAACAACAACAAAACAAAACACCACCACAAAAAAAAAAAAAATCCTGTCCTTGGTGATACAAAAATAAAAAAAAAAAAACAAGAGCTGAGGGTATGTTGGCTCATATCCTAGCTCCTAGAAGCTGAGGCAGGAGAATCACTGCGATTTTGAAGCCATCTTTGGCTGTATAGTTAAGTTCCATGTCAATCCTGGCTACAGAGTGAGATCCTGTCTCAGAAAAAAAAAGAGCCCCAACTCATCACCAAATTCCTTCCAACTCAAAGTTGGCTTGGTGGCAAACCTTATTTGCATGACGTCTGTGCTCCGAGCAGTATGTAATGTTGGCTTAGGACAGCAGTGGTTGCTTAAGAAGGGGGGCTTAATTTATGCAGAGTTCATTTTCGAAACCGCTGCTGAGCTGAGCTATGGTTTTAGTTGAAATTTTGGAGATAACATTGTTGTTTCTTCCATTCTGCCCCTTCCCCAAGCTCGCTGTCTAAGCCAGGGAAAACATCACTTCAGCCCACTTTACCTCGTGCGCAAAGACAAGTGATTCACGAGGCAGTACTGGTCTGGCCGTGGGGACTGTATTTGTGTTTTGCATGTATTTCTCAGAGGTCGCAGCGGAGGGGTGACAGGTGTGTCCTGGGCACATCAGGAAAAAGAGGAAGCCGGAAATCAAGAGCACTTGAAGGAAACATTTCATCGTCTGAGTTAATAAACCTGCAGGGTGCAGTGCTCAGAAGGGAAGGGACCGTCAAGGGTTAGCAACTGGGAACTAAGTCAGAGCTTCTCCATTACAGTTGTTTTCCAAGTGGGGTCTGGGATGTTTGCTGATAGTGACCCAAAGGTGATTTTGGGGTGCAGACTTAACAGACTATGTCTACTAAAATGGACTTTTAATTTCATTGTGATTGTGTGTGTGTGTGTGTGTGCTGGTGTTGGTGCAGACATGTCTCTTGCATGTGTGGGGTCAAAGGGTAACTAGCGGAGGTTCGTTCTCTCCTACCTTCTGGGTCTCAGGGGTCAAACTAGGTTATCAGGCTTGATGATAGACACCTTTACCCATGAAGTTCTCTCCCTGGCCCCTAAAATGGATCTTAAAGCTTGTACAAGGGCCTGTTAGCTACCTTTCTTGTTGCTGTGACTTAGATACCTGACGGAAGCAATGTGAAGAAGGAAGCATGAGGGAGGGCTATGATCCACAGAGGCAGAGAGGGTGTGGTGGCGGGATTGTGAGGCGGCTGCACGAGTTTCCACCGGTAGCCAGAACACAGAAAGAGATCAAAGCCCGGTTCCTTCTTTTCTGTCTTAATTCAGCCTGGGATAATTCAGCCCATGGGATAATGCGCTCGGCTACCAGGTGGGTCTCTCTCCTCAGCCAAACTTCTTTGGAGATGCAGACACACCCAGGTGCTCTTAGTTCCTTAGTGCTACAAGTTCAAGGTAAAGATTTCCCACCACACGGGGGTTTTATTGCTTGCTTTATCTTCTCTAAGTAGGTCCAGGATGGCCTTGAACTCACTAGATTGCCCAAGGCTAGTGTTGGGGTCAAGATTGTCCTTCCTTAGCCTCCTGACTTCTGGGTAGCAAGAGTACACCCCCAACTGTCCTTACCCACATTTCCAAACTCAAGGCTCAGTGCTCTACCGCTGAGCTAACCCTCCTGAACTCCACATAGCTAGAAAGTGGCAATGCCAGGTCTTGTGTCACTCTGGTTTTCCATCTATTACTCCACACCAAACATTTCTAAAGTTTGGGGTGATTATTATCATGATTATTTTTGGTGCCGAGGTTGAAAGGGTCTCGCCCATGCTAGCTAGGTGAGGATTCTAGCAATGAGCTGTGCTCCACAGCTCCGTATGGTTGATATTTTAAAACATGCTCAGTCAAGAGAACTGAATATCTCTTAGCCAGTTTGTTCTGAAGTAAAACGCCTGTAGTTTATTATTAACGATGAGCTTTTTCTCTTAAAATTTGCACTAGTTTCTGGATTTTCCGTGAACTGATTAGAGCGGAAAACTTAAAAAAGGAAAAGGGCAGACAGCGGTTGACCGGTCTCCAGGGCTGTTTGTGGTATCGGAGGTAGCAGCATCCTGCCGATCCAGCTCACTTGCCTGCGTGGCTTGGTGCTACATCACCTCCAGAAAGCTGCAGCCGGGAGCACGCCACGCCCTCCTTACCCGAGACTTCTTGACCCAAAATCCCAGACGCTCATCCTGTCTGCCAGCCCAGATTTCCTATGGGAAGTGGACTTCAAGTGTAAACACCAGGAGGCCTCACTGAAGGGAGCAGATTTTTCCCCCTTCAGTGGTTGCTGTACCCCGCCAGTCCAGCCCTGGACTGCCACCGCTGCGGTCATTAGACCGGCTGGGAATGGTTGGGCTCCCACCTCCCACCGCCTGTGCCACTTGTGCTCTCAGGCATGCCATTCCCCTGTAGATAGCACCATCCTGTTTAAAACACCCAGGTTTCTTCCCTGTTCTACCCCTCACCCCCTCTCCTCTTTTTATTTACTGTGGTTCTGGAGCTAGAACCCAGGGCTTGCCCACGCTAGGCAAGCACTCTACGTCTGAACTATAACCTCGGTAACCTCCACTTCTTCTGTTCATTTAATCTGTTAGAATATTAGACTGTGTGTGTGTGTGTGTGCGCGGATGCACTCACGTGAGATATGGGAACTGCACAGTGTGCTACTCTGCACGTGGAGACCAGAAGAACACCTCAGGTTTTGTTCCGCAGGCATCATCCATCTTGCGTGCCCCCTGACCTCCGAAGTTTCCGGGTTTTTTTTTTTTTTTTTTTCTTTTTGGGGTTTTTCGAGACAGGGTTTCTCTGTGGTTTTGGAGCCTGTCCTGGAACTAGCTCTTGTAGACAAGGCTGGTCTCGAACTCACAGAGATCCGCCTGCCTCTGCCTCCCGAGTGCTGGGATTAAAGGCGTGCGCCACCACCGCCCGGCTCCGGGTTTTTTTTTTTTTTTTTTTTTTTGAGACCGTGTTTTCTCTGTGTAGCCCTGGCTATCCTGGCGCTTTCTCTGTAGACCTTGAACTGAGATCTGACTGCCTTTGCCTCCTGAGTGCTAGGATGAAAGACACGTGCCACCACACTTGGCTCCCACCTTGCTTTTTGAGACAGTCCCCATTGGCTTAGAGCTGGCCATTAGGCTAGACTGTCTGGCTGGTGAGCCCCAGGGATCTGCATCTTTTTTTCTCCCCATGCATTCGGGGGATAAAAATTACATCCTGATTTTTTGCAAAACAAGCACCTTACTAACCTGGCTGTCTCCCCAGACCCATCAGAGGACTTTGAAACACACAGAACTGCTGGAGGAGCAAGGCCTCTTACTGGGCCAGCCTCGAGCAGTCATTAGCAAGTACTGGATCGGCCAGAGACCTGCCCCCTACCCCTGCCCCCTACCCCGGACCCCCAGGGTGTGTATTTGGCATCTGAGGTATTTGTGTACTCTCTGCCAGCCAGCCAGCCAGAAGTTCTGCCTCTAAGCCTTAGGGGAGAAGATTTTATTATGATGATTTGTATTGTTAAAAGTTTACCCAACAGTCTTCCAATGTAAGCTCTTTGAGTTGGTGAAAAACAATTTCGCATTTTCCCTACAAAGAATCCAAATACAAATAGAATAATAATAAGAAAAAAATCCCTAATGTGTGCACTTATGTCAGCCAGGTCAGACACATTTTGCAGAGGAGAAAGGCTTTCTGGAATTCTGTTGAAGGTTCCTCAGAAATCAATGATTGTTAACACTGCAGCCAATGCATAGAGCTCAGTGAACTGGGTTTGTGGATTACATCAGACTTGGACTTGGTTCAGATAAAAGCAACACCTCGGGATAGAATAGCTGGTGTACTTGATCCAGACTGAACTGCCACTGACTGTGAGACACACCAGTCTTTTCTAAGAGGGGGAACGAACCCACGAACGCTGCCACAGCAGAAGCCACAGAAAGGACTGGTTTCTATATGTATTCTGATAATCAGAGTGAGGGAACAGGGCGGTATGTTAGCCGCGCTTTTGCTCCGCGCATAAGCACACAACCCTAGAGCTCAGCTCAGCTCTCAGTCGGCCTCCACTTGGGCTGTGGCAGCTTTTCCCACTTGCGTCCCCTTCCCTAGGGTCTCTTCCCTCTACGGACTCCCTGTTCTCCTCTGTTGCTGGCTGTTCCTTCCTGGTAGGTTCCTCTGACCTCCACATAGTAGAGAGCCCCAGGCTCCACCCTGTGTCTCTGTCCATGCTCACTCTCCCTACCCTGGCGATCCTAGGCTTGCTTGCTTGCTTTATTTATTTATTTATTTATTTTTGAGACAGCGTTTCTCTGTAGATTTGGTTTAGGCTTTTATTTTATTATATTTAGTTTTTGTTTTGAGACAGGGTCTCCCCATGTAGGCCAGGCTGACCTCAAACTCATAGAGATCCACCTACCTCTGCCTCCTGGGTGCATGCACCACCAAGCCTGGTTTGATCCCAGGCTTTAAATAGTACTTTTCTGCTCTGAATCTTCAGGCCCTGAACTCAGGTTATAAAGCTTCCACCTGCTCGGCAGATCTGGATGTCTGAGAGATGCCTTGTACTTAAGATGCTTAGCCCAGCCCAAACCGTGGCTTCCCGGTAGGATCAGGGCAGGGAAAGAAAGGGAGTCTTGAACTCATGCCTCCTGTTCCTCGTGTGTTCATTGCGGAGGCCACTGTGTGTGTGCTGAGATACAGACTCAGATAATGGAGAAGTCGGCCCTGGGAGGAAATGGTATGCCTCCTTGAGAATGTTCCCATCTGATAGCGTTCCCCTCTCTTTGTAGGACGCTGTGAACTCTTCATATCTAATGGTTCTGAATGAATGTGAATGCTTGAGTCTTTTGAAGAGATGAGTTTCCAGTCAAATTTGTCTCTTGAACTTCCGTGTAAAGTCTGGGTGTGTGGCATGAACCTCAGTGTCTTAGATTGCTTCTCCACTACTGTGATAAAACCATGACCAAAAGCAACTCGGGGTGGGAAGGATTACACTCTGTGAGTTCCAGCCCATTACGAAGGGAAGTCTGGGCCTGAGACAAGCAAGGACTTGGAGGCAGCAATTGAAGCAGAGACCCCAGAGGAACACTGCTTATTGCTGGCTCTCTATAGTCTGC
The DNA here is from genome assembly GCF_950005125.1 of Chionomys nivalis. NCBI lineage: Eukaryota > Metazoa > Chordata > Mammalia > Rodentia > Cricetidae > Chionomys > Chionomys nivalis. The sequence goes on along the minus strand of NC_080104.1, from coordinate 15,202,707 downwards.
TCACCTTCCCCACTGAGGCAGGGCCTCTCAGTCGAGCCAGAACTCTAGTCTGGCTGTCTGCTTGCTCCAGAGATTTCTCCACCTTCTAAGAGCTGGAATTACAGGTAGGCCATCAAGCCTAGCTTCCAACACTTTTTTTTTATTATTAAGGAAAAACATGTTCCAGGTCTGACAGCTTTGTTTCCTTGGTATTGATCCACTTCCTTGTTAGTAAACTTCTCTGCCTTCAGATTTCAGATGGCAGTCTGCTCAAGAAGCAGCGTAATATGGCAGCTGCCCTTAGACACTTGTGAAGTGGTCCCGAAATCTTATCCCTGGTGGTGATGGGGTGGGAGATCAGGGACATGTTCTGACTCCTTTTCTCCCTGGGGTTTTGTGACTGTATGTTGGAAGGCTACTGTCTGTTGGGGAAGCCATTGTTTATCTTTGAATTATCAGCTCTGGAATGGGAGAAGGCAGTGGCAAAGAGATTGGCCGTTATAGGTGAATCTGCGGAGTTGACTCCATGTTTCACAGTGCAAACATCTTCCAGGGAAGAGGGCAAGGTGAAACTGAACGAGGAGACTTTAAATTTAGTTTGAAGTTCATTTGAGTTAAGGAAAATCTCATTGTGCCCATTCTCCGTTTTTTTTTTTTTCTTTTCTCATTTTCTTCACCATCTCCCATCTCCTTTCTCTTTATTTTTGTGGCTGAAAAAACAATACTGAGTGTTGGATAAGGGACCATTCTTAGGTTTTCATGCTCTGTATTACTATATAAATCACTATATATTTGGATGTGAAATGGATTGACCTCAAGTTTTCATGTTCAGAATATATGGAACATTTAAAATCATGTGGGTGATTTCTAAACTAAATTAACTCCATAGGAAATGCTGTTCACCTCAGCCCTAGGGATGACAGTGAGCCTTTCCATTGTAAGGTGAGGAAATGGACTTGACAGTGGTTTGCCCAAAGCCACACTGTCACGGGCATCCAGAGGATGGAAGCAATAGTCCTACTTATAAGCAAAAGCTCCGTGTTTTCATGTAAGACACTGTAGGCTTTACTCAAATTGACCTAAATTAAGATTCAGGGACTAACAAGCCTCCGGTGTTTGGAAGAGCCTACCACATTAACCACAAAGAGCTGGCTTGTTTCTTCAAGTTGAGGCTTTAAATAGGCTTTAGGCTCTCTCTCTCTGTCTCTCTCTCTCTCTGTCTCTCTCTCTCTCTCTCCTATCCTCTTGCTTGCTTGAGAAAAACTGTACATCTGTCTAAATACTGCCAGGAAAACCGAACCGCAGCTGTTGAGGCTCACCACGATGACGTCAGCATCTCAGTTTGTAACAGCCCATCATTACTGTTGTTGTTGCTGTTGTTTGTTGTTGTTGTTGTTTGTTTTGAGAAAGGGTTTCCCTGTGTAACCTTGGCTGTCTTGGAACTCCTTCTGTAAACCAGACTGCCCTCAAACTCAGATTTTCAACTGCCTCTGCCTCCAAGTGCTGGGATTAAAGGAGTGTTCCAGTACCACTGGTTTTTTGTTTTTGTTGTTTGTTTTGTTTTTATTGAGCTATACATTTTTCTCTACTTCCCTCCCTCCACCCCCTTTGTGTGTGTGTGTGTGTGTGTGTGTGTAGCTTTCTTTTTTGTGGACAAGAAAGAAGTCTTATATTATAAACTTAGGTTTTAAAAACAGTTTCAGAGGTTGACCTGGCCTGTATGTATACGCAGCCCCCCATCACATCTACTTCTATAAAACTGAGTGGGGGATAAGAACTTACACAGAGGCACTTCCAGGTCCTCCAGTTCCAGAGAGATTTCTGTAGTTATTTTGTTCTTGGCCAGAATGTGCTAGCTCCTTAAGAGCCACTTTTCAGACATCAATCCCATCATCCCATCAACAGTTCTGGTTTTGGGGATCGCCTGTGCTCCTGACATGAAACACCATGTAGAAATCTGGGCAAAACCAACTTGCAGTTGCAGAGAGAAGATGCCAGAGACACCAAACACCCTTGCCTGACTGATGGCTCTGCCAGGTGATTATCTAAGTGTGTGGCTCCTGAGATTTGATTTTACCCTAGGTCCATCAGATTTAGGGAGCAACACACATGTTCACAGAGTTGACAAGTGACCAGAGAAGAATCTTCCCTTTCTTCCCTTTTATCCCTGGTTGCTTTCTGTTCAGAGAAACACGGTAAAGTCTCCCACCATCCATTTCAGCATCCCTCTGCCCAGTGTGTTCATGCTGTATATGCTACCCTCTCTCTAGTCCCATTGTGCCTAGCTATCTTGGTTAAAGGTCAAGACCTTTAATTCACTTAGCAGTAGTCTTGGAGTACAGGAGTAATAAGACCACAGTTCAAATAAGTAAAAAGGAAACCACGAAATACTTACGTTAAGTGAAAACGTAGACGTTCTCCACTTAAAAGAAAAAATCCCATACTGAGAATGTTCCATTTCACCCTCCACACCCCACCTCTGCCTTCGAGTACTGGGATTGCAGCCATGCTCAGTCACATCTTGTTAAGTTAGATGTTCTTAAGGAATGATTGTCTTGGGTTGAAATACCTGGGTATTGATCTATTAGCACAGTAAAGAGGGATCCTCTATTCAATCGCAAAGTAAAGAGAAATATACACTAGTTGTCTCTTACTTCAGACTGGAAGGCACATATCACTGTTTGTGGTAAGCGCCAAGTTAAGATGGGAGAGACATCAGATTACAAGGTTGGACACTGTGTTTTTAAGCATCTATGGGGAGTCCTGGATCGTGTCCTTTGGATGAGAGGGACTAGTAGATATTAAACCATGGGGCAGGGTACAGATACCTTATAGAATAACCAGCCTTGATTATTTACTCAAACATGTTCTCTGTTTCAGAAGCTAGCATGTACTGACATATTTAATGGTGCTTGCTTCTATGAAAGTTCTGTGTCCAACCTGGTGGGCTCAAGTCCCAGCCACCTGCCTTTGCAATACTGGGGTGGTGATAGTCTAACTCTTCTGATGTTTTTTTTTCTTCGTCTAAGTATGCGATTGGAATGTTAATGTCTTCTGAAGATGTTCCGTGAGCTAAATGCTTAAGCTTAACATAAAACCTGGAAGATAATAACTACCACCAGTGTTATGCTGTCATTTGGGCCTTTGTCTGCACTGCAGCTGTGCAAGTCAACGTAGAAGACTGGATAATGGAGCAGAAAAGAGCTTGTAGAATCAGATGAGAGGACAGATGGCCTTTTTTCTCTTTCCTTTTGAGACAGGGTCTCCCTGTGTATCCTAGGCTGTCTCTAAACTGGTCCATCAGGGATTACAGACCTGTGCTGATATGGCCCACTAAATAAGATGTTCTTTTAGAAAAATCATTTTACCTCTCTCTCTCTCTCTCTCTCTCTCTCTCTCTCTCTCTCTCTCTCTCTCTCTCTCTCTTTCTCTCTCTCATGCACATGGGTGTAGTGGCCTCAGAGGGTAGAAGAAGGTTAAAGATCCCCCAGAGCTGGAGTTACAGGTGTTTGTGGGTTCCAGAACTTGGGTCCTCTACAGGACCAGTATGAGCTTTTCACTGCTGGACCAACTCTCAGCCTCCTAGTGTATGTGCTTACAGAGTGACTCCACTGGACTGGGGCAATGGGGTATGTGGTCAGTTGACATAAAAGACACTGATCCTACAAGATGCATGTTATTTAGCCAAGGTTGATTCTGGAGAGACGGTCTGATTGCTTTCGTTGCAGTTGTATTTAGTAGTAACAAAGGAATCATTGGTTGTCTTGATTGGTTTGGCTTTCGAAAGCAACTCTTGGGGGAGGATTTGTTGTGCCTCTGAAATCAGCTCTTCTTTTGATGTGTATTCAGGAAGCTAACCTGTTGTTTAAAGGCTCATTATTTATTTATTGATTCTCTGTGTCTGTGTGTCTCTGTGTGTGTCTCTATATGTGTCCGCATGTGTGTGCTGTTAGGAATCTAATACAGCACCTCCTGCATGCTAGGCAAGTGCTCGACCACTGATCCACATCTCTCCTTCACAAAGTACACAAAGTAAAGCTTATAATGTCACCTAGCTGTCCCAAGGTGGGCTGTGTATGCCAAGTACTTACAGAAGATGGAGACGATAGAGCGCAACAGGAAAGCTTCCAGTAAGACATGCTTGTGTTTACTTATTTTATTTTCTTTCATCCCTGGCATAGGTATTGACATCTTGAAGCTTGTAGCAGCACAGGTGGGCAGCCAGTGGAAGGACATCTATCAGTTTCTTTGCAATGCCAGCGAGAGGGAGGTGGCTGCTTTCTCCAATGGATACACCGCAGACCACGAGCGAGCTTATGCAGCCCTGCAGCACTGGACCATCCGTGGCCCCGAGGCCAGCCTCGCCCAGCTAATCAGCGCCCTGCGCCAACACCGACGCAATGACGTGGTGGAGAAGATTCGTGGGCTGATGGAAGATACCACGCAGGTAATAGAGCCCTATACGGTTGTTTGCTTTGCCGCTAATCTGTTTGTCTTTGAACTTCACACTTCATCAGGTATGTTTACAAGGGAAAACAGCTGATCTTAGGTGTTTGAGTAAGCGTGCTTGCCAAGTGCTTACACACATGCGCGCGCGTGCGCGCGCACACACACTCAAGCACACCTCTACTCTTTAGGGCAGAAGTCTTCAGTGGCTGTGGTTTACAATATGCATGGGATTTCTGTCATTGTTTGATGCTTGGAACCCCACAACACACCTGTCAGAGTATCTGAGGAGGACATCACCTGTTGTGAATCACCTGCTTTTAAAGCTTTCTGAGTGTCTTGTGCGGAGTTGAGAATCCTTATCTTTGGAAAAATGTTCTAGAATCAACCTATGTAGCCAGAACTATTCTTTGTTAAACTCAATTTAAAACCTCATTTTGCATTGCATGTTTTGAACAAAACCAAACAGGGAATCCTTCCTCTTCCAGAGGGTGTGTGCGCACTCATGTGAGTTTCTGGCTTAGTTACAGAGGCCCTCTTTGCTTGTGAAATAGCCGACAGCAATTGGTAACAGGACTGACCCTCACTGGTTAGTCAACTGCCCTCACCAAGCCTGAGGAAATCCCACCCGTGTATGTTATTGATGTCAGTGAGCACTAATTTTGGAACCAAACACTGGATCCAAATCCTATCTCTGACACGTGTTAGATGAATGATCAGAGATAAGTTTCATCCAGTCTGGCTGATACTGATCATATTTGCAAACCTTCTTTATGGTCATTAATAACAACAGCATAACTATGGAGTATAAGGTGCCTGAGTTATTGGTGTTATTCTAGCATGGTAATTACTATCATCATGTAACTCATTTCACCCAGCCATTCGTTATCTAATAGTTCCCTAAAAAGCATGAAATTAAGCAGAAATTTTGGTATTGGATCATAATTCAAATAGACTTTGACTAAAACTTGGGGACATATTCTGCCATTAAGACATGATAAAACCCACTTGAGGTTAAAGGTCATTCTGCATGTGTTATGCCTTCAGAGATTCAAATTCATTTTTTATAAGAGCTGAGTAGAAATTAGTTCACCACATTAACTCAATTCTTGACCATTCTGCACCAAATTTTGTACAACAAGGGGTTACAGGCATTACCAGTGCAATGCCTCTCCATTAGTAGTGCAAACAAATTGGTCAGGTGAGCTTTATTTTTAATAGCAATGTTAGGATACCAATGTGTATGTGTAGACTCACTTTGAAGGTGGCTTTCAAAGTTCTTAGTATATTTTTAACCTCTTTGAAATGTAGAACTTCAGAAAAAAAGTTTACTAATAAGCCAGTTATAAAAATTAAAAGGCACACCTGGATGTGTTACAAGGCTGTGTTGTGAATTTTGAGACATTTTTTAGAAGTATCATACACAGCCACAGCTGGGTTCTTAAATAGTTGGGTTTGGAAAGGCAAGAAAAATATTTATCCTCCACTTAAATATTTGCTGTTGAAATAGAAGGAGTGCAGAGGTGGTATTCATGAGTGTTGGCTATGAGGGAAAGAACTGGTCAGACAACGGAAGACTGAAGATAGGAGCAGATATTTGGAATAAACCGCCAGATCTCCTTGACGATACCTAGGAGAAAGATAATGCAAGTTAAGCTACTGTTTGAGTTTTGGTTATCTCAAATCTGTGATGGTCCCAGAAGCTAAGAGGTCACTGTGGCCGGTGGTGGTTACTCACGCCTTTACTCCATCCCTGAATTTGGGAGACAGAGGCAGGCGGATCTCAAGGAGAGCCTGTTCTACATGTTGAGTTTCAGGACAGTCAGGGCTACATAGTGAGACTGTCTCAAAAATCAGAAAACTAGACAAATAAGTAAAATAAAAAGAGATGACTGGGTATCCAATGGAAAGTTTGATAAGCTAAAAGGCAAAAGAAACTTATAAGAATGAATTAAAACACAACGTGTCTTCCTGTATGCTAACCTTATACACACTTCTTTCCTATCTCTCACTTCCTCTGTACTAAAAAAAATTCTAACCTATTTTTTTTTTTTAATTTGTATTTTGAGAGGCCACGGTGTGATAGCATTCTAAGCTCCCAGCTTGATTTTTCTGTAGCCTAGGTATTACGGTGCATGCTGGTTGCACAATAATAAGCTTCTTATTGCATGTTTTAACAATGTGCATCATTGTATTGCAACACTCTGGGTCTGGTTCTTAACTAATTTTAGGAGCTAACAAGCCTGGTTCCTGGCTGCCAGTTCTTAACAAATGCACAGTATGGAACAGTCCGCCATCCATAGCTTCTCTTTGAGGTTTGCCAAGTCAAGCAAGAGACCTGGAAAGCAGGGGGCATAATTAAGACTCACTCGCCACATTTTCTGATGGAATTGCTTTCCCTGTGTATTGTAGTACTTCTGGGGATTCAGGACTTTGCCCCAGGAGTTAATGGACTCTTAATGCATAAAAATGACTCATTTTAAATGGTTAATGTTTCTTCTTGTTTGTGAGGCTGAGAACACCCACATTATGCTGCCTTCCAAAGGTTGGCATTCGTGTGGCTTTTCGTTACCTCCGTCCAGAACAGCTGGTCCGGTATTAACCATGGTAGCCACTGTCAAGTCCATGCTGGGCCTGACTCTTTCTTCATCTGAGATGTGAAGTGCACTCTGCAGGCGTTCTAAGACCAATGTCTAAACTGAACCCAGATCTTCCAGAATTGTGTCTCTTCTTCCAGGCGTGTGCATTTGAGAGAAGTAGCTAAATGGTTGAATGGGGTTTTTACACATCTGTTTAAATGCACACACACACATACACATACACTCCCAAGAAACTGCAGCTACAGGAAGTCAAGGGTTGCCCAGTGTTGAGTGTTGATACTGGGTGCTGAACTCCAGTCCATTGAAGGAAAGCAAGTGCTTTGATCTGCTGAGTCCTCCTTCCAGCACCTCTCCCACAAACAAAGCTATTTTTTTTTTAAAAATGTAACATTCTTGCATTCTAAATTGTGTTACCTCTCTTTTGTCGCCTTTGACTTCATTTTGTGTGTAATTTTATCTAAATTTTGTCTTTGATTAAGGGGAGATGACTCAGTCAAGTGCCTGCCACACAACTTAAGGTCCCAAGATGCCCAGAATCCACTTAAAAGGTGGGCTGGTCATGGTGGTGCATGCTTTTAATCCCAGCATTTGGGAGGCAGAGGCAGGAGGACCTTTGTAAGGTGGAGCCAGCCTGGTGTATCTGTTGAGTTTAAGACTAGCCAGGGTTACATAGAGAAACCCTGTCTCCCCTCTCCTCCCCAAAAGCAAATAAATAAAACCTCCCTAAACTTCAGGCTTTGGCTTCCTGGGTCCCCCTCTGCTTCGTGGAGGGTTTTTCTCTCTGTGTGCTTGTCTGTGTGTTTCCTCAAGCTTTTCTTGACCACATGGGAAAAAGTAAGGCCCGGCCAGGTGCTCTTGTAACCCCAGAGCTGGGGCAGTGGATAGAGGCAGGGGGATTCCTGAAGCTTACTGGCTAGCTAGTCTAACTGAATCAGTGAAGCGTGAGTTCAGCGAGAGACCCAGCGTCAAAACTAGCGGTGCAGTGTGACTAAGACGTCAGCCTTTGATCTCCTCATGTGTGTGCACCCAGTGTGCACAAATGCATATTTTTACTGTAAGAAGCCTGTTCATCTTACACTGCATGAGCACACACACAACACAACACGCACACACACACCACATTTAACACGCACATGTGTGTGTATATATATATATAAAATGCTGTATTTACACATATAACACATTTAATATATATGTATATAATACCATATTTAAACGCACACCACACATTTACCATATATCTGTATAATACCATATTTATACACACACATATTTGTTGTTGTTTTTTTTTTCCCGAGTACGGTTTTTCTGCATATCCCTGGCTGTCCTGAGACTAGCTCTGTAAGCCAGGTTGGCCTTGAACTCAGAGCTCTGCCTCCTGAATGCTGCGATTAAAGATTTACCTTATTTTTAATGAATACCATGAGCATTATAGCATACTTCAGCTACAAAGTACATTACAGATGTGTGCTTTTTGCCATTTTCCAGAAAACTTTAGTCCTATTTATCTTTCTCTCATGTTTGCTTTCATTGACAAGATTTAAGGGGTCTGAGGATGTAGGTCAGTGGCTAGAGAGATTGCCTGGTGTTCAAGCCATCCTGGGTTCCACCCCCAGCACTGCATAAGTCAGGCACACTGGACACATGCCTGTAATCACCAAACTCCAGATACAGTGGCAGGAGGATCCGGAGTTCAAGATCATCCTTGGTTATAGAGAGAGTTTGAGGCCACCCTGGGGTATTCTGTCTTTAAAAATCATTCATCATCATCATCATCTTAAAGATGGTAAAAAGAAATTTTGTGCTATAAGCACACTGCCCTGCAAAGCCCGGTGAGCGTGTCCTTCCAAAGTCAGGGTTTGTGTTGCTCTCCTTGACCCTTCTCTGCTGTCTTTTCTGTAGCCTCCATATCGCCCTGGAACAGCTAGGAGATGATGTGGATTTTATCTTTAAATCTCTGTTATCTGAGAGTTTATGAGCACAGTATGATACTAGGCACTTTGGGCCCCCAGATGAGTAAGGCAGTCAAGGGAACTTACAGTTGACCAGAAGTAGCTCACACAGAGCTGCGTCATCAAAGAGCGCGGTCCAGGAGGACGAAGCGAGAATGTACTTGCTGTTCTTGGAAACAGCCATTAAAGTTCCGGTCAGAACAGGGGTGTGAGATGAGTGATGGGCTAAATTCCTTGGTATGATCAGTTTGAGGACCCTGGGTCCACCCCTGCACTTCTCTGCCTCAGTTTCTTTGTGATAAAACATGATGCTCGTGGCTTGCTTTGGGGATGAATGTGGCGTGGCTGCCAGAAAGCAGGCACTGTGTGTTTATTTCTTTTTAGATGGAATGACTTCCCAACTTGTTCCTAACCAGCTCCAACTCACACGCATAATGGGCCTTTTAAATCCCGAAGGCTGGGGTCACATAGTTTTGGGCAGGGAGGCTCAGCAGGTTTCCAGGCTGCTGGAAGTGGATGTCAAGGCGGAGTTGCTTGGGTTCAGTGGCCGAGGACTAGAAAAGGCAACTGACTGTAAATATTTATTCGTTCCTGCCTGAAAGAGCGAGTGCTTCTTGGCCGCCTGGAATGCTTCCCCTTGCGAGGAAATAAAGGTTTGTGTGGAGATAAGGCTTTCCCCTTCTTGGCTCTCAAGAGAAGAAGCATGACATCACATTGGCTGTTTGAACTCTAATTTTTCTTCTTTTCCCTGCCTTTTAATTTTGGCCCCTTGTGAATGCAGATAGGCTGAGTGAGTGTAATATTTGTTGACTGGTCTTTTCTTTACCATCCCCTTCCCTTCCTTTGGTGAGGTGTGGGGGTGGAGTAGGGTCCAGTTTTTTCTCCACAGAAAGCCCTGGGTGAAATCTGTGTGCTTGCATGGGAATTCAAGGCCATACTCTTCACACCTGAAAAGAGCTGACTGGCCCTACTCTGGGATGAAGAAGACAAGGTGTGGGAGCAATGGCTAGCCACTCACTTCTGCAACACTCTGATCCCATAATTTGTGTACCAGCACTTTTTATTATTTCATCTTGACTTTTTTCTTTTCAACTGGGTCTCACCATGTAACCCCAGCTGTCCTAAAGCTTAGGAGGCAGAGGCAGGCAGATCTCTGAGTTTGAGGTCAGCCTGTTCTACACATTGAGTCCGGGACTGTCAGTGCTATAGAAAGAGATCCTGTCTTAAAACAATAATAATATATTTGATTTGGTTTGGTTTTTATTTGAGTCAGGGTCTCTCTATATAGCCCTGGCTGTCCTGGAACTCACTCTATAGATCAGCCTGGCCTTGAACTAAGAGATTCTCCTGCTTCTGCTTCCTGAGTGCTGGGTTAAAGGTGGGTGCCACCATTGCTTAGCATTTTTTGTTGTTGTTGCTGTTTTTTAAACAATATTTTTTTTTTTAGTTAAGGGGCTGAAGAGATGTCTCAGCATTTAACAGCCCCGCTGCTCTTGTAGGATCCAGCCACAGTTCCCTTACACTATCTCTAATTCCTGTTTTATAGGGTCTGATGCCTCTTGGCTTCTGTGGGCACCAGATACACATATGTTGCAGGGGGAGGGGACCCTTTGTTTGTCCCGGCTGCCTGGCTAGCTTACACCCAAAATAACCACACAGAAATTGTATTAATTAAAACACTGCTTGGCCATTAGCTCTAACTTCTTATTGGCTAACTCTTACATATTAGTTTAACCCATTTCCATTAATCTGTGTATTGCCACGTGCCCGTGGCTTACCAGAGATTCCAACCGGCATCCATCTCGGACAGAGAATCCATCTCCCACTCTGCCCTTCTTCCCAGCATTCAGTTCTGTCTTCTCCACGTACCTAAGTTCTGCCCTATCAGACCCAAAGCAGTTTCTTTATTCATTAACCAATGAAAACAACACATGAATAGAAGAACCTCCTATACCACACATACATACATGAAGGTAAACATTGTACACATAAAATAAAAATAAATATAACAGAAAGTGTAGTAGACCATCCTATGATTCTTAGGAGGTTGCTGCAGGAGGCCTGCAGATTTGTGGGTGGCCTAGGCTAACACAGCAGAGGCAAGGAAAGGGAGAGGAGGATAGAGACGAGGGAAAGAGGGAGGAAGGAGTGAGAGAAGCATTGCAAGTTTAGCTGATCTAACATGTGACCAGCTGCTTGCTGAGCGTGGTGTGGTGCAGGGCGGTTGAGCCTGGCTGTCCGCTCGCTTCCTCTTTGCCTAGTGACGTAGGTAGGTGAGACTACACTGTGATTTAACAGCCATGGAACTCAGTTGATGTTGTTGTTTCTTACTTGAATGATTCCTTGTCCTTAGGGACCTTTCGGCCTTTCTAGAACAACATAGAAGAGCTAACCCTCTCAGGATCAGAGTGCTTGGCCATTCTTACATGCTATGTCCCTCATCCCCTTCCAGCCTCCCCCAGCCCTCCCCTCCCTGTCTTACATAGTAGCCTTTCTCTTAGGCACTGGGCAGTTTTGCTCTAGCAGCTGGGAGAATCCAAGAGCTAGGGAGGGACTGGGACGCTCCTGCTCTGGCTGCTGAGGGGCCACAGCTCCTGGCTTTTGCTGCCAAGCTGCAGGATGCAGCTGTCCTTATCTATGGGACTAGCTATTTTCAGAAATGCAGCGAGCGTGAGCTGAGGCAAATACCAGCTGGACATTTCAGGAGACTTTTTAGGGATTCAAATGAGTTTGATTTTTTGTTTGTTTGTTTGTTTTTATGCTGTGTTGTTGTTGTTGTTGTTGTTGTTAATTTTCTAGAAAATAATACTTATTGTCTTCAGGCTTAAAGACCTAAGACCCAAGCTGTTAGCCAGACTTGGATGGACCTAGGCCCTGCTCTTCTTCGCTGTGTCTCTACAGCATAGAGGGTCATTTAAGGACGCTGCTGAATCACAGGGTGTGACTATGGGCTCTGGGGAACTTCCAGTGTAGCAAAGGAAGACAGTCCAGAGGGACCGCTGAAACATTCAGGCTCAGGTGTGCGCTCAGGTATGTTTCATGTTGCTGACCACAGGGCTCAAAGAGCCAGGTCGGCGAGAAGACTTTAGACTTGTAATGGCCTTTTGGGCTGGCTTACGTATTACCAGATCTCCAAGTCTCCACTGAACACGGTGGCTCACATCTATAGTTCCAGCACAGGAGGCTGAAACAGGAGGATTGCCAAGAGTTTGAGGCCAGCCTGGGTTCCCCAGTTCAGCTTCGATACACAGAATAACTTGTCAAACAAACAAGTCCATAAACGAAACAAGTGTCAAAATGTTCTCCACAAAGTTTCCTAGTTATTCCCGCTAGTGCTGCGGGTACTCGCTGCTGGCCTGATACCAGGCGAGGAAGAAAGGTGGTCCCTGCCTCTCAAAGTACTCCCTCTCCGGGGTGAAGATGAGTGTGCAAGGACTGGTAATTACAATTCACGGGCATGAGCAGGTGTTCCATTGGAAATTCGTGTGTGAGTGTATAGTATCGGGACATTCTCAGTCCAATAAGTCTGGGAAACTAAAGGTGATGCAGGCTTGTGCATTTTAGGACAGGATGCTGGTTTCGCTCAACACTGTGCTTTGGTCTTCTTCCCTGAGACTTCTCTTCCTGCCAGCAGGCAGTCACATCTGCCTGTTTGCAGTAGGGACGTCTCATCCCTTCGCTGTTGCAAACAATGTGTGTTTTCTTACATCCCGTTTTCCGTGGCTCAGTAGCAAGCTTTACAGAAACTTAGAACTGGTCCGTAGTGAGAAAGGTACAAAGGGTGAGGTTCCGGTGTCCCCTCCACATCAAATGCAGGGGCTTAGAAGTTTGAATAATATGTAATGGAATAAATAAATCCAAAATTTGGGCTTCCTCTTGGTTAGAGGTGAATTTTGTTTCCCACACTCCCTCCCTTTGTGACCTTGGGCAAGCCAAGTTCTGTCTCCATGCCTCAGTTTCTTCCGGAAAGCTTTGTAAAGCTTGCCAAAACTAGGGGGGTGTATGCACCCAGACCTGTGCTTGACGTGGATAGAGGGGTGCGTGCACAGTCTGTGCTGAGATGGAAGAGGGTTATATGCACCCAGTCCTGTGTTGACATGGATAGAGGGGTGTATGCACCCAGTCCTGTGTTGACATGGATAGAGGGGTGTATGCACCCAGTCCTGTGTTGACATGGATAGAGGGGTGTATGCACCCAGTCCTGTGTTGACATGGATAGAGGGGTGTATGCACCCAGTCCTGTGTTGACATGGATAGAGGGATGTATGCACCCAGTCCTGTGTTGACATGGATAGAGGGGTGCATGCACCCAGTCCTGTGCTGACATGGATAGAGGGGTGCATGTACCCAGTCCTGTGTTGACATGGATAGAGGGGTGCATTCACAGTCTGTGTTGACATGGATAGAGGGTTATATGCACCCAGTCCTGTGTTGACATGGATAGAGGGGTGTATGCACCCAGTCCTGTGTTGACATGGATAGAGGGTTATATGCACCCAGTCCTGTGTTGACATGGATAGAGGGGTGCATACACCCAGTCCTGTGCTGACATGGATAGAGGGGTATATGTACCCAGTCCTGTGTTGACATGGATAGAGGGGTGCATGCACCCAGTCCTGTGTTGACATGGATAGAGGGGTGCATGCACAGTCTGTGCTGACATGGATCTTAGTGACTCTGCTCTTTCCTTATAGAACAATGAGCCCATAACGGAAACACGGGGAAGTAGAGCAGCATTTGCTCAGACTCCGTCCGTCACATTTCAAGGTGTTTGGCCTCTGTGCTCAGTCAGCAGTGTATGTAGATGTCATGGTTCCCAGCTGTTACTGTTTTTCATTGGATTCTAGCTTGATCATAAAAGGCACTAGGGTGTGCCCCTGAAAACAAGATAGGAACACCACCAGTTGTAGTTGAAAGATACACCTTGCTGTTGGATGTTAAAATGTGCCTTACAGAACCAGCGAAATACAGAAATTGAATTTGCCCTATGTATAGATCGTGAAGAGAAAAACGAGAGAAATAGATTCTTTCTTTTTAAAAAAAAAAACTACTTCCGCCCCCGTGTGTGTTGTATGGACTTTGCACTTGGTGTGGTTTGTGTAAGGACACACGTATGAATTCACATCTTCCTAGAGGCCAGAGGTTGGTGTCAGTGACCTTTCTCTGTCACTCTCCACCTTCATTGCATGTCACAGTCTCTCCCTGAGCCTGAAGCTCACGGATTCAGCTAGGCTGGCTGACCAACGAGCTCAGGGATCGGCTTGTCTTCTACCAACACCCGTGGCTTTTCTCATGTGACTTCTGAAGTCCAAACTCAAGTCCTCACGATTACATTTTACTGACTGAGCTAGCCCTTCAGCCCAGAAATAGAGTCATAATAGCGCTACACCTAACACCCGCGTGTACCTGCACGCACACACTTTTAATTATTACTGTTATTATTCTATTTTTATTTTATTTATTCATATTATTTTATGGTTGTCATTGCTTTGAAGGGTAGGGTTTTTTACACAGGTACTTTATTTAGTAAGCATTAATCCAGTGTCACTTGTGTGCTGAGCACCGTGCCCAGCCCTGAGACACACCCTGAACAGTCGCAAAGGACAAACCGGGGGGCCATCCCTTCTCTGCTGCCATGTTTGTAAGAAGGACAAGTATGTGGGACAGATGTTTAGACTATCGTCTTTGAAACTGCTATGGAGACATTAAAGTGGACTTTTGAAAATCTTCCTTTTACTCCGGGCTGGCACCGGACCCCGACACTCCCCTCCCCTCCCCCCAGATGGTATCCCCGAAAGGCTAAGTATGTTACCAATGACACTTTCCATCCTTTCAGTCCCCACCCTTACTGGCCTTCTCCAAAAGCTCACGGGAAGAAATCAGAATTAAAATTATAGAAAAGAGTTTCTTTAACGCTTATTTCACCATCATGACTGAAGACCACGTTTTATTTTTCTGAAGCCCAAACACGTGTGGAGACAAACTGATGGCTTCCAGCTTGGCCAGGCTTTGATCCTGCATTTCACGACGGTCCTCTAATCAGTTACAGCCCTGTCACTAGCCAGTCACTAGCTCATAGGGAAATCGCATCTCGTCTGATCTGAAGTAGGTTTGATTATTGTACAGGCGTTAATTTCAACATTTTCCTTGAAGGGCAGACAATATCGCTTTGATTTTCCTGTGAACTTCATCCCTGGAGAGACATCCACTTACCTCCTGGAGTGAGTCAGAAAGAGCAGAATCGCCTATCATTAAAATAATTCATTGCCAACCGTGTGGGGGCGGGGTTACTTTGTGTCTTTTGTGTCTTTATAATCCCATCTGTAGGCAAGGTGCTCCTGAAAGTGGCGGAGAACATAGAGGATGCACACAAAGTGAAATCCTGGGTGTCTTGGCATACGCTTCAGCGAGCACTGCCAGACCCGGCAGAGAGCCTGCGTGCCGTCCTTTGAGTTGTGAACAGTGTGTGATGTTCTGATCTCTTCTGATCCATGAGGCACATACGGCTGGAGGAGATGGTCTACGGCACAGAATGAATGTCCTCAAGACAGAGACAAGCCAGTTGGCATTAGGAGGAAACTGAGGACTTTAAACGTGTGCCGATGTCCAGCTTCAGGCTGGCAGAGAGGAGGAAGGCATGGTGTGATGCATTCTTCTGGTTTCGGGACTGTTTCCCTTCCACACAGATGCAAACCCTAGAACGCGCACTGCTGGTGATACCCGCTATAGCTAGGGTCGAAGCCACCCAATGCCAGAAAAGGTGAGGTCAGCTGTGGGCACCTACACACTTATCAAAGGAGCGAGTCAGCTTTGACTGCTGCCCTCAAGAATGTGCAGGCTGAGACTGTTTGCTCCTGCTTATTGGTGCTGTGTACGTATAGACGCAAGGAGCAGTGCACAGGAAACGGTCATACACTGGCTAACCGCTATGGGGACAGAGTCAGAGCCACCGAAACCTTGAAGTCTCAGAGGACCACCGTTAGGGTGGAAACCGGGTGGTTGAGGTTATAACAGCACAACTCAATGAATTTGTTAAGCAATACTCATCTGCCAAGCTCATAAAACCTAACGGAGGACCTCTGAAGTGGCTCAGAGGGTAGAGGCACCGCTGCCACACCTGGGTACTTGAGCTCCATCCATCACTACAGGGTGGACGAGAGAACCAACTTCACATCACTGTCTGACCCCAATGTGATCGCTGTTGGATATCAGGTCCTCAGGCAAGCTTTTAAGAAAGCTTGTGTGACATGTTTTCAAGGTTAGACCTGTCTAGACTGCACTGAGGGGAACCCCTTATTTCGAACAACATGACCTCCCAGTGTCCTGATGGTGTTGAGCTTGGCAATACTATCCTAAGATGTGAGTGGGTTCCCACTCAGAACCCAGAAAGCCCGCTTGCTCTCGTCCTCACTTCCTTTATTGAGAAAGCTAGTCAGTGAGTCAGCTCAGGGCCACCACAGTGAGCAGTGCCCTTGCAGTCGGGACAGCTTGCAGACACCCGCCCAAGCAGCTGGGCAGGGCCCTGCCTCCCTCCCCCTGGAGCCAGCTGGTTCTTACCAGCTTTGGCAGCTTTTGAAGCACATCTTGTGGCTTCCTGCAGCTTTTTCTCCGTGTACCCAGGAAAAGGAGAGTTCTTTTGCTTAGGGCAAAGATTGACCATTCACACTTTGAGTTAAATGTCGTCTCTGAAGTCCCTATTGAAACTAACTCTGAGGAATGGTCAGTATTCGTGCATGCAATACTGCTAACCCGCTGGCTTTAAGTCGGGACCTACCATTGCCAATTCGCCGCTGGCTAGCCTACCTACAGTCTTCAGTAAGACTTCAGTTGTAGCCGGGCGGTGGTGGCGCACGCCTTTAATCCCAGCACTTGGGAGGCAGAGGTAGGCGGATCTCTGTGAGTTCGAGACCAGCCTGGTCTACAAGAGCTAGTTCCAGGACAGGCTCCAAAACCACAGAGAAACCCTGTCTCGAAAAACCAAAAAAAAAAAAAAAAAAAAAAAAAAGACTTCAGTTGTAACCAAATCGTGGCCAATTTTCTGCAGCCTCAACTAATCAGGGTGGGTGGAGTTGTCTCTTCACGTAATTTCCCAGTGGCTTCAGGTACTCGCTATCCAGGTTAACCCGGAGTTTCTCTCCACGGTGGGTAAACTGATGCTACAAGCTTGCACTGGCTCCCAGATTCTCCAGTTAGACACATCTATGCTTCATCTGTGGCTTTGCCTGGGAGTTCCCAGGGAGTCCCATCCTGGCTTGTGTTCTTGTTCCTACGCCATCCCATGACCTTCAGTGACCCCAGGGAGAGCAGACAGCAGAGGGCCTGTGCTGGCCGCCTGCTAATTGGTCATCTAGACTGGAAGTGTCAGCTCGGTTCCTTCCTCATGCAATAAATATACTCCTCACATGTCTCCCGAGGTCTGGGCTGAGCTGCAGAGGAAGAGAGAAGGAAAGATAAGAGGCTTGGCGGACCATTCTTTCCATTTCAATATACTTGCTTTATCTCTGCATATGTGGCTCTTTCCAATCCATGTTTCCATTTCTGTGTCTCAGACAGCTGATCAAGTTCTCCCGAAAGGCTTGGGGATGAATCGACATCATGCCACTTGCATCTATGTATGTTTTTTTTTTAATCTGGAAAAAAAATTGTCAGTAAATGTGGTTTATTTCTGAATTGGGTCCAATAAGAATTCACACTTCAAAAGTGGACTTAAAAGTCATTGTTAGGGTTGGAGGGATGGTTCAGTGGTTCAGAGAGCATATTGCTTCTGTAGAGTCCCTCAGTTCGAGTCCCAGCACCAGCAACAGGCGGCTCACAGCTGTCTGTAATTCTAGCTCCCAGGGATCTGACGACCCTCTGGCCACACAGACATACACACACACACACACACACACACACAAATAAGTAACAATAAAGTATTTTTCTAAATTATTGTCTCCTCTCATTTAAGATTTAAAGGAAGCCTACCCCTCCTTTCAATGAAAGCAGTGTGGTTTTTGTTATTCTCTTTGCTTTTTGAGAATTTAATATAATAGCATCACTTCCCCTTCCCTTGCCTTGCTCTCTTTCAATGCATGGCTCTGTCTTCCCCCAATGACTGTTAAGGCGACATTATCACAGGCATTCTTCAGTCTGTGAACTCAGGAATGGAAGAGATTCAGATAAAAATTTTTATGATCTGGCTGCTAACACCACTCCCCCTTATCTGAAATCCCTGGAGCACATAGATTTAAACTCCTTTTTAAATTTTATTTAATGTGTAGGCATGTTTTGCCTGCGTTCGAGTATGTGCGCTGCATGCATGTCTGGTATCTGTGGGAGTCAAAAGAAAGTATTGAATCATATGCAGCTGGAGTCATCAAAGGTTGTGAGTCACCCTGTGGGGCCTGGGAATCGAACCCCAGTTTTCTGCCAGAGCAGTCAGTGCTCCTAACCACTGAGCCACCTCTCCAGACCTGAGTTTAACTTCTTTACTGCTTTATTGTCTGTGTTCTTGCTCTCCAACATAAGGACCAGTGGATTCGATGGAGTCAGATATTACAAAATACTGACCTGGCACAGAAGACAGGGCTCAAACTGGGATTCCCACATGGATCCGCAGATGGTCTGAAATCTAATTTCATCTGTATTATACAAGCAGCTGGACGGCAGGGGAAACAAGCTTGAGATAACATCACACTCCTCACATAGTTATCATTTTAGACTTATTTGTGACTGTAATTCCCTTCGGATAGCCCTTTGGTGGAAATTCAGTTTGTTTGTTTTTTTAACTGGTTCTTTGTGGGTCTGCTGGGGTCTGAAATATTTTTTTTTTTTTTGGTTTTTTTTCGAGACAGGGTTTCTCTGTGGTTTTGGAGCCTGTCCTGGAACTAGGTCTTGTAGACCAGGCTGGTCTCGAACTCACAGAGATCCGCCTGCCTCTGCCTCCCGAGTGCTGGGATTAAAGGCGTGCGCCACCACCGCCCAGCTGAAATATTTTCAAATAGAAAACAAATTATTGGTCTCAAGCAAAGTGTGTGGTGTCTAAAGAATGTCCCATTCATCCTTTTATCCTAGGACAGCTGTCCAGCCAGAGGGTAAGACCACTATTGAGTTCCATGCCCTGGCAGCCCCTTCTGACCGACCCTTACCCTGCCCAGGGGGCGGGGCAGCTTCTTGCGTTCATGTATGGTTGGTGATGAGATTGCAGAATCCAGCTTCTCTAAGCACTGTGGGCTTTTGTTCCTCATCAGTGAATTACAGGCAGGTTATACAGATTCATCTTGGCATTTTGTGAGGGCCAGTTTTCCAATAACCCCCTCCCCCGCTTCACCTCTTTTCAAAGATGGAGTCTCTTATAGACCCTGAACTTCTGACCCTCCTGTCTCCACCCCCTGAATGCTAGGATTGCAGGTATGTGCCGTCATGCCCAGTTCTGTGTGGTGCTGAATATCAAGCATCCTAAATGTGCATACTACCAACTGAACTATACTCCCGCTGGGGATGACTTATTTCTTAAAGTCCCCTCCTGCTTACAGGATCTGGGTAGCAAGCTGTTCAACTCGTGGAATAGCGATTAGTTTCAGTTGAGATTAGCGAAGGGTGCTCTTGAAACCATTATGAAAAATGATATTTCCACAAGCAAGCTGAGAAGCTCCTTTGTGTTGTTACAGGAGATGGAGAGGGGCCATTAGATGGGAAGGTCAGCTTTTGGGTGTCAGGAGCTTCCTTAGAGGCCACCAGGCACCTGTGGCTAGTGGTTACATCGAGGAGAAGAGATTGTGGTGATAGCCATGTAGGACATGACGGGGGCTAAGGGGTTAAGTTGAACCATGTTAACAGGCTGACGAGGAGCATCCAGGCTGCGTGATTAATGCTTCATTCCGGGGGATCACTAATGAATCAAAGTCCTTAATTCATTTCGTGAGCACAGATTGCGCCACCACAGGGGGAGATCGTAATTGGGTGGTAACTGACAATAACTCTGGTGAGCCTTAGTTGCGTGAACTAATTGGGGATAACTTGGCAAAGGAGAAAGGGTCATGTGGGGGGCGAGGGTTAGGAGAACGAAATGGCAATAATAAAACAAGCAGTGTGTAAGATAGTCGGGATGGAATTAATTTAGAGGTGCCCTAACCTACGCTTTTTAGTTTAGAAATGAAAAAGGAAGTGGGGGTCTCAGGAGGGAAGTGGTTTTCCTAAGACCACACAACTGATTAATAGGACATCTCCTTGCAGTGGTTTTCTGGGACTTTTGAGACTTCTTAATTTTATTTAATTCCTTGAGCATTTAAATGTGGGAAGTAGGAAATGCGGGCTGGAAGTGCCTGGGGGCCAGGACAGCCACTGTACTTCCTGTCGTGGAAGTACAGAGGGACTAAGCTGTACGTGCTGCCAGCCATCCTGTTTTTCAACCCATTAAAAATACAAGTTGCCACAGCCACAATAGCTTCAAATTAGCAGAAGGAAAATATACTTATCAGCCTGGGTGCAGAGGACGCAGGGGGAGGACAATTAGACCATTCGGACCTCCCTTGGTGTCACTGCCAGTCTTGTCAGGGGTAAGGAGGAGAAGGGTTTTCCTTCAGTGTCCACACTCACCATCCTGGAAGCTAAGGAACACTGCACCCTCCGAGTTGGCCAGGGGAGGGCTTGTCCCACCTTCAGAAGAGCAGTGTGGGTTTCCAGTTGACCTGAGGACACAGAGTGCCCTTCAGCTTAGAACTGGGAGGGTTGACAAAGACGCAGTGGGAATGGGGCAAGGAGACCATCACCACTGCTTAGATGGCCCTGCCACGGTCCTCAGAGCCCAGATGCTCAGGCCCCAGACTCCACTGTGTATCAGATCAGATTAAATGACTCTTTGTCTTCCGTGTTCCTGATACTCGGAGAGGAAACCACAACCATGGGGCTATTGGGCTGACTTGGCTGTAAGGTCGGGGCGGCTGTTTATCTCCCCTCCATACCACTGGTAATAAGCACCTGGAGGCAGTAAGTGTACTTGTGTGGAGACTAATGAGGGGGAACAAGGACCCATTGGGCCAAACAAAATACCATGCTCTGGAAGCACACTCCATAGCACTGTTGTGGTGTGGGCTTCCTGGAGAGCCTTGGTCCCCTTTGCCCTTACCCTCCTCTCCTCCCCACCTGTCTCTCTGGCTCTCCCTTCTTTCTCACATTGTGTCGCAATGATCTCATCTGGCAGCGTTAAAGCAAAAAGAACCACGGCTTTCTAGTGTTTCTGGAGGAGCAACAAGGAGCTGGCGGGTACATTTCCTTTCTGGCCAAGTTTCCCCGAGTCCTCTCCTCTCGTCCTCAGTTGCTCTTCGTCAGATGGGGGTGTCTGAGCCCATGGGCCTGTCGTGGAAGTACAGAGGGGCTGAGCTGTACGTGCTGCCAGCTGTCCTGTTTTTCAACCCAATAAAAATAAAAGTTGCCACAGCCACAACAATAGCTTCAAATTAGCAGAAGGAAAATATACTTATCAGTCGGGATGCTTTTAAAAGTAACACGCTTTATTTCTCTATTGTAAAATGGATATGCCCCCACAGAGAACTTGGAGAGCCCGAAGATACTTAAGGAATAAATTAAGTTACTCTATTGTGATCGTTTTGACAAAGCTTTTGTATAGTCTCTTAAAGCTGATGCGACTCTCTTCTGAGGAAATCTGGTTTTCTTGTTTTGGTGTCTTCTCTTGCTGGCAATGTGGCTTAATTGGCAGAGCCCTAGTCTAATATTCACAAAGCCCTAGGTCCTCATCACTGCAGAATCCAGACTGTAGCTACAAGAGGATCGAGAGTTCAAGGTCATCCTCGCTGCATAGTGAGTAAGAAGCCAGCCTGGAGTATATGAGACTGTGTTTTAGTAAAAACAAACAAAAAGCAAAACAAAAACCCCAAAGTACTTGCCTTCTCTCTTAAGTAATATTGACATGTTAATATTGATGCTCTTTGTTACTGTAAACTCAAAACACCAAGTCGTGAACTTCCATAATTAGTGAGTGACTGTTTCATTCCAGAGAGCCCAACAATCCAGTTTGTTGGTTAGAGACACGCCAGGAAACGCAATACCTAATACAGGCTTGCAAAGCAGCTTTGGGAACTGATTACTATTGGGTAAAAAAAGGGAAAGGTGTTTCTGTGAACTTACAGGAAAAATGCAAGGAACCTCCGGCTGGATTCCAAATGCAGCTGGCCACCCAAAGCCAGAGAGAGGAGTTTTGAGAAGGATGCTGGGCACGTGGTCTCTGGCTCTTGCTATTCTCAGCTATTCTCACTAGGTAGCTCCAGCATGGTGGGTGATGCAGGCCATTCCCTGGGGCAGCTTGGTAGTCACCTGGCTGGAGGTAATTACGGTGGCACCAGTCAGCTCAGCACCTTGTGCAATTATGCTGGAAATCTGCTGCTTCACTTTCCAACTGGAAGCAAAGCTGTTGGGAAAATAAAGATTGAAAGTTTTAAGTGGGTGCAGGAAATAGGTGGGTGGACTTTTCATTGGTGCGCATCTGTGGGTGGGAAGTGCTTTCTTTCTCTTCTCCTTTTCTTTCTAAGTAAGAACAGTGTGCTATATTGAAGGGCCGTGTCAACCAGTGTAATGTCCCCGAGAACCAGAATGCAGACAAATGCTCTTTGTCAGTTGGGGACACAAAGAAGGATATTGGCGTGAATGAGTGGCTACATGCATTTTCAGGGAACAGCGCCCTACGCCAGGCCCTGTTGAATTAAACCTCAAAGCCTATGCATAACTCTTATCTGGGCATCAGCAAGGCCCTCTAGGATGCACGATGGCCAGTTCTGAAAGCAGAGTCAGCTCTGGGGGGTGGTTTAGGGGAGCATCCCATTAGGCTGTCAGGAGTGTGCAGGAACTGGCCGCCTTTGCAGACCCTCAGTGATTAAGAGTTGTAGAAGAGGCAGCCACGTTGGCTTCATGTCTTACATAAGTCTAATCTGAAATCAGAGTCAGTCTTTTGTCTGGAGAGCTTGACAGCATCTCACTTGAAGGGCTTGAGAGAATGACAGATGTTGCCAGGGTGGTCTTCCACAGCTTTGGGAGAGTGTATGTCATCCCGAACATTGTCATGGGTGACTGCTCATCTACTTCCTGCACACTCATCTGTGCTGTGTATATTTGGGGAGGGGGGGTGCGTGTTTTCCTCATTGCTGTGAACAGATACCCGATAGAAGCAATTTAAGAAAGTTTATATTAATTTATAGTTCAAGGGTATGCAGTTGAGGCATGGCACCAGGAACTTGAGACAGTCGGTTACCCTGCCTCTACAGTCAGACAACAGAGAAATGGCGGCTGACACTCAGCTTTCTTCTTCCTTAATGAGCTACTTATTTAATTTTAATTTATGCTTATCTTCGTCTGTGTGTATGCCACATGTGTGAGGGTCCCTGTGAAGACCAGAAGAGGGCACTGGGTCCGCTGGAGCTGGGATTGTAAGCATTTGTGAATGTTGAAAACCGAACTCTGGTCCTCTGCAAGGGCAGCAAGTGTTCTTAGCTGCTGAGCCATTTCCAGCGCCATGTTCTCCTTCTCCCAGCCAGGGAATAGTTGCTGCTTTTAGAATGAGGCTTTCACCTCAGTTAACCCAGTCTCCAGACACCCTCACCAACATTCCCAGGGGATCATCTGCTAGGTGATCCTAGCTTTGTCAACTTGATTATCAGTAATAACCTTTATACCAGGAAAGCCGATAAGAGCATAAAATCAATGGGCTAGGGGAGCCGTAAGTGCCTAATGGAGTTCTAAAGCATTTCTTAAAAGTGAAGAGGGAAAATAGACTTGAAATGAGCACTGGCTTCCTTGGGATAACTGTGTGTTCTCCCTGGGCTTTGGTCTCTTCACCCATAAAGCAAGCTCCACCCCCATGCCCACTGCATGTTTCTGGTATAAGCTGTGGTCATTCCTCACCACAATCCAGGTTCCTGGCTTCTTGCCTCCCTAAAGCTACTCCCTCCCTCTCACACACATGTACACACAATTTAAAAATAAAGAAGATAATTCACATTTCCAGGGTGGAGTTTCTACCTCTTCGGGATATTGCATTAATTTTGCTATGAGGTATCCACCAGAGAAGACCATTTCTTTCTTTTTTTTTTTTTTTTTTTTTTTTTTTTGGTTTTTCGAGACAGGGTTTCTCTGTGGTTTTTGGAGCCTGTCCTGGAACTAGCTCTGTAGACCAGGCTGGTCTCGAACTCACAGAGATCCTCCTGCTTCTGCCTCCCGAGTGCTGGGATTAAAGGCGTGCGCCACCACCGCCCGGCAGAGAAGACCATTTCTGACAGAGGGAAACATCTGGATATGATCTAGGACTCTTTCTGGTTTTTAGAGTTTGGGTTAGACTGAGTCTTTTCTTACCTGTGTGCAGCTCCATGCCCTTGAGGTAACAACTTGGTGTGAGTGTGGCCATTCCTGGACGTGTCCATGTTGACAGATGTGAAAAGATCCATCATTTTGTTTCCCTCCCTCCTTCCCTCCTTTCCTTTTAAAGGAGACTGGACCACCATCACACAGGGCACCCTGAAACCCACCAGGCTAGCCCCAAACCTACAGGTGCCATTCTGCCTCAGCCTTCCGCAGTGCTAGGGAGAACCACCACGCACTGTCTACAGACCCGTCTGATTTGTAGGCAGGGCCATTCCCAAGGCAGGCTCCTGGATTGCATAAGGAAAGGGAGCACTAGAATTCCTGCGCTCATTGTTCTCTGCTTCTTGACTTTGGATGCCGTGTGACCAGCTAGCTCTCTGCAGCCTTGATGACTCCAGCGAGGTGGACTGTACCTTGAGCTGTGAACTGGGATAAATACTTTCTCCCTCCTGTTGCTTTGGTCAGAGTACATTATCACATCAACACAAGTGACAGAACAATGCATACAAATGCCCCCTTCGTGTTTGCATTTATCTTTTTAGAGCGGTACCTTGCTGTGTAGCCCGGGTTGGCACCACATTTGCCGTCTCCAGAGCAGCTGGGGTTGCAGGCACACGTCACCTTATGGGTCTCCTCACTTTAATATTACACTGTCTGCTCACGTGTGCTTTGTTTTGTTTTAAGATAGACTCTTGGGGCCGGGCGGTGGTGGCTCACGCCTTTAATCCCAGCACTCGGGAGGCAGAGGCAGGCGGATCTCTGGGAGTTCGAGGCCAGCCTGGTCTACAAGAGCTAGTTCCAGGCCAGGCACCAAAGCTACGGAGAAACCCTGTCTTAAAAACCTAAAATAAAATAAAATAAAGATAGACTCTTGGTAGCCCAGGCTATCCTCAAATCCAGACTTGGCCTGTCACCACACATGGTTTCACATGTCCTCTGAAAAGGTTTAAGAATGAGTTGCGGGCAGGGTGTGGTGGCGCACACCTTTATTCCCAGCACTCAGGAGGCAGAGGCAGGTGAGTCTATGAGCTCAAAGCCAGTTTGGGCCTCATAGTAAGACGCTGTCTAAAAATGTGTATGTGTTTACCAACAATGTAACAACAAATCAAGATTGTATAAATAAATGGAAGCACCAAAACATGTTAAGAGAGTAGGGCTTACTTTAATTTTATGCCTATATAATTTTGATGTATAATAGACTTCTTTTCTTTTCTTCCCGCAGTTGGAAACTGACAAACTGGCCCTCCCCATGAGCCCCAGTCCACTGAGCCCAAGCCCCATCCCCAGTCCTAACGTGAAGCTTGAGAACTCCACCCTCCTGACAGTGGAGCCCTCCCCTCTAGACAAGAACAAGGGCTTCTTCGTGGACGAGTCGGAGCCCCTTCTGCGCTGCGACTCCACATCCAGTGGCTCTTCCGCCCTGAGCAGGAACGGCTCCTTTATTACCAAAGGTACCAGCATCTGTGAGGCCTGGGGCCTTCTCTCTGGCCACTTCCATAGTCCCGCTGCAGCTGAGCCAATCGAATGACTGGTTCAGGGGCCCTCCAAGATAAAAGTGGCCTCAAGGAAGCCATACCACTGGTTAACATGGACACGTTTAGAAAGTCTTTCTTTACAACTCTGTCCCTGTGCCAGTTCTGACACATACTGTCACCTTCTGTTCTCAGCATGCTATCCAATGTCTGCTTCAAGGGGCATCTGATAAAATGCAATATAGGTGGTTTTTAAAAATTATCTACCACACTTGCTAGTCTAAGGATTAAAAGCATAACCCATCTGGGTTGTTGTATATAGGTTTCGTTTTGTTTTGCTTTGCTTGTTTTTTGTTTTGTTTTCCGAGGCAGGGCTTCTCTGTGTAACCCCTGGCTGCCGTGGAACTCACTCTGTAGACCAGGCTGGCCTCGAACTCAGAGCTCCGCCTGCCTCTACCTCCGGAGTGCTGGGATTAAAGGCGTGTGGCACCGCTGTTGAGCTTTTTTTGTCGTTTTTTTAAGTTTCACAGTGTAGTTGTAAAGAGACAGAAACAGAGTACACCGGCTTCGGACTTCCTCCACAAGCTTGTCAGCACTTCTCTTGAGTTTCAGAAGAACTAAAGACTTGGCAGATGTCACTTTACTAACACAGTAGGAATGCACTGAAGGGGCCTGGAGAGATTTAAAATAAAAAGTTGTGGGTTTTTTTTTTTTTTTTTAAAGCATCCATTCAAACAGGTCTTTGTCTCATTTCTGTTAAGCAGGTCTTTTTCTGTCGGTGTTTTTGTTTTGTGAGACAGGGACTCTTGTGGCTCAGGCTGGAGGATGCTCTTGAACTCCTCTTCCTGCCTCAGCCTCCCAAGTGCTGGGATTACAGACTCGGGTCGCCACACCCCCCGAGAGTCCTGTTTGCTGTCCTTATGCGCCATGCAGAAAAAGAAACTTAACGTTGTTTAAAATGTACCAGAAGGCCACTCACTCACGCTGGAGGGAAGCTACTAGTGTCTCAGACTGCAGGCATCTACCGCTGCTGCCCCTCTCATCCGTCTTTCTCTCCCCCCTCCCCGTCCCCTGCAGAAAAGAAAGACACAGTGTTGCGGCAGGTCCGCCTGGACCCCTGTGACTTGCAGCCCATCTTTGATGACATGCTCCACATCCTGAATCCCGAGGAGCTGCGGGTGATTGAAGAGATCCCCCAGGCTGAGGACAAACTGGACAGGCTCTTCGAGATCATCGGAGTCAAGAGCCAAGAAGCCAGCCAGACCCTCCTGGACTCTGTGTACAGCCATCTTCCTGACCTGTTGTAGAACACAGGGCACCGCATTCTGGAAACAGACCTGCTCCAGGGTGGCTTCATTTCCTTTCCGACTTTTGTGTTCTGGTGTGTGCGCGCGCGCGTATGTATGTGTCTAACGGAGTATATGGCTGGTGCTTGAGTTTGGGGTTTGGGATTTTTCTTTTCTTTCTTTATTTTTTTTTCCTCTCCTTGAAAGTGAATTGATAAAGCCTTTTTGATGTATAACTGTTGGGAAATGCCCACCACTAAAGTTTATTTTAAGTTCCCCATATTCTCCATTTTTTGCCTTCTTACATATTTTCAGAGCTGTCCTGCGCACTTTAAAAACTTAAGGTAAATGCAGTGTGACTTTTCCCACATGCTGGGTTCTGAGACTCTTAACTCCTAAAAAACACAATGGCATCTCGTGACTTCTATAAGCAGATATAAGTCTCTCAGCATTCATGCCTACTTTTTCTTGTTTTTTTTTCCTCTTTATCTTACTGTTTGTCTTTTACAAGTGTTGTTAAGGACTGAGGGTATTTAAGACCCTGTTGATTACTGTAATGCAATTAGACTCCGAGTTATCTTTCTCATGTCTTGTCGTATAGTTCATATTCATGGCTGAAACTTGAGCACACTCTCTATCGCTGATTGTATGGTTTTCGTCTGGACACCGTACACTGCTTGGTAACTTGCGCTCCTCTTAACGCTGATTTGCTTTGGGCTGGAGACCGAAGTCCTCGCGTCCTGAGGACCTGCTGTTTCTGTGGCTTGTCACCCGGGCCACCAAAGAACTTGATCTTCATCCTTAGGGCCAGCTCTGCTGCACCTTGGGAAGTCAACCTTGCGTGCCAGTGGCAACTTTTGCCCGGCTTTGCTTTGAAAGATTTTTTTTTTTTTTTTAAATACACATAGTCAATAGATCCAGCTTGCCTGCAAGGGCTGGCTGGGTTTTGTCGTCATTCAACCACTTTAAATAAGAATGGCTGCAGCTGTAAGAACTCTTGTCTGATATATTTGCACCTGTGCTCTCCCTTACCCACCTGCCCGCTGACACTCAGCTGTCGGGTTCTCATGCAGAGGTGGAGCTGGCTGCCTTTGTGTGGGCGGGCTTAGCGGTGAGGAACTGATATCAGAAAAATGCCTTCAAGTATACTAATTTATTAATAAATATTAGGTGTTTGTTACTTGAGTGGTTCGAGTGTATTTACTACTTAACTTTCCCCCTTGCCTCTATGCTCAAGTTCTAACCCTGTTCATCTCTTGGGAAGAAAATGTATGTTCTAATATGTAAACCATGTCTAATACATAAATCATGCAAATTAGTAAAAGTCCTTTTTGGAGAAGTACCTGAAGGTTCAGAGCACTAGCTCTGTAGACCAGGCTGGCCTCAAACTCACAGAGATCTGCCTGCCTCTGCCTCCTGTGTGCTGGGGTTAAAGGTGTGTGCCCCTACTGCCTGGCAAATTGTAGGATTCTCTTTCCTCCAGGTAATTTGCTACTTGTGGGGTGATCTGCACACATACACAGGCTTCTAACCGAAGCCTCCCTATCCCTGCTGAACTCCAGAGAGCTTTCTCAGCAGTGGGGCAGGTGGAGTCTCGTGTTGGTGGGATAGCTCATGCTCACTGCAAGTTCCCCTTAGCTTGGAGCCCCTCATCTGCAAAATTCCAATGATGAAACGTTAGCAACTTTAACTTCCTCTTTTGATGAGAACCTGGAAGTGGGTCCTCTGTACACTGCAACACCATGTCAACAACATGGATTCGTCTGGTTTCGCCCATTTCCAAGAAGCTGATTTCTAGAAACAACCCAACACTCCCAGTTCCCACGATGGGTTTCTCTTCTCCCTTGTTGATAGAAAACAAAAACTCTGTCTCATGCACACACACAAACACACAACAAGAGTGGGTCTGTGGTGGGGGGAACAAATTGTATCAGGCTTTCACTGTTTCAGAGAATTTAGGACTCTGAGAAATACAATTTATTCTTTAATTACTGTTATGGTTAAATTTGTAGACTGTTAGTAACTTGGGGATGCCTTTATTAATAGCTACAAAATTTATAGCTTTATATAAATGCATAGCTTTATATTTTATGAGGTGCTCTTTATATTACTTTATTGGATCTTTCATATCTGTCTTGTGAAACAGGTACCATTATTATGCCCATTTTACAGATTAAAAAAGGCTTGTAAAACTGAGTATATTAGGCAGTTTCTTAACACTAAAACAGAGTACCTGAGGGGGAAAAATTGCTTTAAGGGAGGAAAGATTTACCTCACAGGGTTTCTAAGGTTTTAGGCCTATCATCTACTGACTCTTGCTTTCGGTGGGGTGGCAAGGCACATACATGGTTGCAAGGCCCAATAGAGAAAAACTGCTTAACACATGTTAACACATGGTGGCCAGGAAGCAGCTAGAGATACAGGATGGGTCTTGTGTTTCATTCAACTCTTCAGTGCCAAAAGTCCAGTGACCTAGCTAGGACCCACAATCTCATAGCCTATTCAGCCATGAATTCATCAGTGGCTGATAAAGTTAGGGCTGTCATAATCCAACCTCATCACCAGTTGAAGCCCGAATCTTCAGTAGATGAGCTTTTGAGGAGACACTTAATATCCAAGGCATACTGTTATTCTTTTGATCCCTTTAAGGGACAAGCCACGCCCACTTACTGCGACTTCTGACCTCTCGCCGCCTTCCTGAAACTCTCTTACTATCCCCTCTGGCGGGTGCACATGTGTCTGTCTCTGTCTCTCCCTCTCCCTCTCTCTTTCTCTCACCTTTTATAAATGTTTAGCTTTATGTCTATTTTATGTGTCTATGTGTCTTTTACCCGCCGCGGGCTGGCTCTCCCGTCCGCACGGGCCCGGGATGGGCCACCACTCGTAAACCCGCCCTGGGATCTTGCAGGGACCCACAACCATCTCTGCCGAGCTTGCTGCCTGCCTACAGCCGCTCGGGACTCGCCAGCATTCCCCGCCGCTAGCCGCCCGGGATTTAGGAACATTATATACCACCGACGAACTTGCTTAAAAATTCACGGAGAAGTTTCAAAGGTTAGACTTGGGACTGTTGTGTGTGTTTGGGGGAGGCAGGGTGGAAGGAATGGCTGTAAGCCAAGAGTGTTCAGTCTCTTTAAGAGTAGTAACCAGAAATCCATTGTCAGCTCAAACAATGGGCAGAAGCATGGCAGTGAAATTTGTCTGGGTCACCAGTAGAGTTCAGATGCAAGTTAGCATAAGTGGGGACAGCCTAGGCATTCGAGCTAAACATAAACATTGCACCGAGATCACGTGGTATGTAGCTTTTCCAGTACCATCGGCTACTTCATTAGAGTACACAGGGCCAAGTGTGGGGGCACACGCCTGTAACCCAGCACTCAGAGGCACAAGCGGGAAGCCCGGGGAGATGGCTCAGTCCGTAAACCATGTGCCACACAAGCTTGAGGACCTGCATTAGGATGCCTCGCACAGCAAAGCACAGGGCTCTGTGGTACACGCCTACAATCCGTGTTGGGCAGAGACAGGAGCATCACTATAGCTTGCCTGCTGGCCAGCCCAGCTGAATTGTGAACTGCCAAGCACTGGGTTAGAGAGATGGCTTAGTGGTTAAGAGCACTGCCTGCTCCTCCAAAGGTCTTGAGTTCAATTCCCAGCGACCACATGGTGGCTCACAACCGTCTATATTGACATCTGGTGCCCTTTTGAGGAAGAGACCTGGGTCAGTCCGTCCTCATCAACTTAGACCATGAAACCCAATATGGACAAGTTCAACAGAACCGCCATATACAGGCTGCCTATGCATGCTTCAGCATTGCCAGAGCAGAAATTTCATTTTCATATTTCAAACACTGGGAGTCACCCTACCTTAGAAAGGAAGGTGCAGAATGATTGAAGAAGGTACCTGACACCCAAGTCCCACCTCCACACAAACTTGAGCAAGAGGTTACACACCACACATAAAGAGGGAGGAATTCAAGGTCAGCCTACCCTACATAGGAAGAATCTCTCTCAAAGAGCCATATAGGGATTGGGATTATAGCTCATTTGATAGAGCGCTTGCCTTGTGTGCGCGCAGCCCTAAGACTTGATTGACAGCGCTGCAGAAACTGGGTGTGGTTATGCTTGTCTCCAAACCCCATTATTCCATAGGTGAAGGCAGGTGGATGAGGAGGTCAAAGTAACCTTCGGATATATAGTAAGTTGGAAACCAGCCTGGGACATGTTGTTAAAACCAAACCAACTCAACAAAACAGAAACTAACATAAAATATTAAAATATGCAAAGCTCTGATCGAAGCAAATAATGACACCATTTACACCGTGGAAAGGTTCGTCTCTGATTTGGGTTGCCTTCCTCTGAGGAACAGAGACGGCTGAGGTGGAAGGCTGTCTGTGTGAGGGTGGGGGCGGTGGGAGGGTACATCGAAGAATAAGGAATTGAAGCAACTGTTGGGAAGTCTAGCTGGATTCTGTCACACAGGCAGGAGAATGACTCGCTTCAGAAATTTGAAGGACAAAGGAAGAGACCATTTCTTTTTTCCTCAGAGAGTAACAGTTTCCTCTGGGCTGCTGAAGGCGAAACTCAATTAGACAGGGCTGTTTTTCAAGGGGAAGGAGCTAGGCCGGCGTTAGTGGTCCTCCAACCTTCATGTCAATCAGTCAACTGGGAGCGAGCAGCCTTTTCACTTTAAAAGGGCCGAATTCCACAATGTGATTGGGGAGGTTTGTGGTGGAATCTGAAATGAAGCCTTTGCAGGCTTTTGGGCCACACTCAAAAAACTATCTTTAGTGAATTTCTGTTCCTGCCCCTGGGGATAAGACCAGCTACAGCTGGTTGGTTAGACCTGCACTCCTTGAGGCCTCCTGTCTGCCCTTCTAATGTGCAAATGAGACACCTGGAGGTCTTGTTAAAATGCAAACTCAGTTTCTCTAGGGAAAGGGCCTTCGGCACCTGTGTTACCCAAGCTTCTGGGTAGTGTGGGCACTGCTGTTTAGTTTTTTCGTGAAGCCTGAGATGATGTCTTGCCTTCAGGAAAAGGGCAGAACAGATGCGGGAGATGATTACACCAGTTTCACCAGAGGGAAGAAACAAACTCTGATGACCCTGAAGAGACGTCCAGAGCCAAGCAAATCTGGTCAAAACTTGCAACCGAATGGGGCTGGAGAGACGGTTGGTAAGGTGTCTGTGGCACAAGCATGAGGAACTGAGTTCAGAGCCCCAGCACCCACCTTAGAAAATAAGCCAGGTACGGGGTGCATGCCCCATACTCCCAGTGCTTGGTGGGGAGCAGGGACAGCATCTCAGAGGTTTGCTGACTTCCCTGCTCCAGGTTCCATAAGAGAATGCCTAAAAAAATAAGATAGAAAAGCAATAAGGAAGATATTGAACGTTGAACTCTCTCTCTCTCTCTCTCTCTCTCTCTCTCACACACACACACACACACACACACACACACAGGCCATGCCTCCTCCAGCAGGGTTAGACAAGCAGCAACAATTACTGAAAGGAAACTCCTCACAGCCCAAGTACTTGGAATTTGTGTAAGGAGTTCTAGGGATATAACTTTCACAGGTGGGCTTCTCTGTGGTACCCTTACCTTTGAGTCACCCCTACTTCTCCAAGCAACCCCAATAAAGTCAACTAGACGTGAGAAGAATTGTCTTTTAGTTCTGCCATCAGTGCCCTTTTAGAGGAAAACAAACACTTGTGTCTCCCCAGGAAAAGCCACAGAACAGACGGCAAGGCTGCGTGGCAGAGGAAGTCTGTTTACTTTGTGGTGAGCCAGAAAGAAGGAGACAAGAAAGGCCAGCGTCTCGATAGACCCTAGAGGAGCATTTCCCGGTGACCTGACTTCCTTCCGGTGGGCTCCACCTATTAAAGTTTCCACTACTTCCCAAAAAGAAACTGGACACAAAGGTTTTAACACTCGCTCTTTGGGGCTCACTCCAGACTGTAGCACTGGGCTATGAATTTATTGCTTTCCTCCTGCTGTGGCAAAACACCTCGACCAAAAGACAACCTAAGGAAAGAGTCTGAGTTTCCATGTCCTGTGGGAAAGTCCATAATGACAAGAAAGGCATGGCAGCAGGTCGCTGGAGCAGGAAGCTGAGAGATGGATCATATCTCCCACCTCAGTCAAGAAGCAGAGAAAGTGAACTGGAAGTGGGTGAGGCTATAGATTCTAAAGTGATGGGCTTCTTCCAGCAAGGTTGCCCCACCTCACCAAACAGTGCTACCCAGGGCCAGGCACCCAAGCACTTGAACTTGCCCTGGTTGCTTTTCTATTGTTATGAAGAGGCACCATGACCAAGGCAACTTCTGATAGGAAGCATTTAATTGGGGCTTGCTCACAATTTCAGAGTTAGTCTGTAATCATCATGGTGGGAAGCATGGCGGCAGCAGGGGTAGCCGAGAGCTTGCAGCTCACCTGAAAGATGGAGACAGAGTGAGGCAAAACTGGGCCTGGTGTGGGCCTTTGAAACCTCAAAGCCTGCTTCCTGTCACACTCTCCTATAACAAGGCCACAATCCCTAATCCTTTCCAAAAACAGTTCCACCAACTGGGGACCAAACATTCTAACATATGAGCCTATAGGAGCCATGCTCAATCCAAACACCACAGAGTCTACAGGGGTTGGTTATTCCTCATTCAAAGCACCATGATATAGCTGTGATGTGGGATTCCCCTCTGTTTGCTGTGAATACCATTGGTGAATAAAGAAACTGCCTTGACTTGTTGATAGGGCAGAATTTAGGTAGGTGGGGAAAACTAAACTGAATGCTGGGAGAAAGAAGGCAGAGTCAGGGAGACGCCATGAAGCCTCTGCTGGAGACAAGACACACTAAAACTTTGCTGGTAGGCCATGACCTTGTGGTGATGCACAAATGAATGTAGATGGGTTAAATTATGATGTAAGAGTTAGCCAATAAGAAACTAGAGCTAACAGGGCAGGAGTGATTTAATGAATACAGTTTCTGTGTGATTATTTCTGGGCTGAGCTACCAGGTAGCTGAGAACAAACAAGCGGCCTCCCTCCAACATAGCTAGGCCTATATGAACCAGACAGGAAGTGCTAGCCATAGCTCTGTAGGTTCTAGCCTTCGTTCTGCCTCTTACAAGCAGCAGGCTCCCCCAGCTCTCCACGCTTTTCCTGAGGCCTGCTCCCCAACAAACACAAAAGTCCAAATGAAGAGGTTTAAGCTCAACATTTAGAAGAATAGAACACAGTAGCCATTTTCTGCCCCAAATAGCTTGATTTCTCAGAACAGGAATCCCTCATAATGAATGTCTTCGGGAGGAAACCCATGAAAGATTTCTAGAGTTTTCCACAGTTCTCTGGAGATGTGCCCGTTCTGTGTTCGTTAGCATTGTCCTACTGGCTCCCAGCCTGCTTCACCAACAGCACGATCACTGAATGGGAAATCTCCCAGGAAAGAGGCAGAAAGCTCATTTCCAAGATCATAAGACAGTTATTTCCAACAGTGTGGAAGAGTAGATTTAGCATCAAGTTTTCTTCCCATTTGTTTGAATACAACGTACCTACCTATGCCATATTCTTCCAGCCACCCAGCCATGAGAATTGGGACGGCTACCTGGTATTGAGCTAGGAGCTAGACATGTGAAGAATTTGACAGAGTGCTGTAGCTGCTGATGAGGAAAGGGAGCTCTCTGTTCAAGGCTTCATCCGGGACATCCCAGGCTATGCATAGAACATGCACTCACTCTATAGACTGACTAGGCGGGAATTCCTATTCAGCCTATAGAGCGAAGCTCCTGGCTTCAGGAAGTTCACAACGCAGTAAGAGATGCTAAGACATTTATATAATAATGAGAAATGATGAGAAATATGGACAAAGTCATCAATTATATTCAAATATAGTGGTCACATTCTGAGGTAGAATTAAATGAGCCAGAAACCAAATAAAAGTGAAGAAAAAGGGATACAAATTTTTCTAGTGTAAGCCTTCCTTCGTAATTTCAAAGAAAATCATCTCGGGAGTCAAGAGTAGACAGGTGCAATTCTATCCGCTTCAAAGCTTCTGCCATGATGGAAAGGGTGAGGCCATCAGAAGGGAAGCACAGGTGAGCAGGGACCGCATAGGAAGTATGCTGTGGAGCATGTTACATAAGCAAGGATGCCTTAGTTCTTCTGCTCCAGCTGTTTCATTTTCAGGCTTATCATTAACTGTCATCATGAGATCTGAGGTTGGGCGTGTGGCAGCTGGGCAGACGACAGGCTGGGTGAAGCCCCTTGTAGAACTCAGTCTCTGAGAAAGTGTTCAAAGGCTCTGGGGATGCTCATTGCTCAATCTTAATTTGAAGCTTATGCTAGAAGTGTTATTTCCATTCCGTTGAGGAGGCTGGGACATCGATCGTGACTTCTTCAGCATTACACAGCTAGTGGTGGGTGGAGCCAGGAAGGATGTCTGTGGACCTGAATGACTCAAGGTCATGAAATGGCAAGTAAGGTGATTTGACTCTTGGAACCTGCCTGGACTCGACCAAAAATCTCCTTATTAATTTTTTTTAAAAGTCCAATGTTCAATGTATATGTATATATGTGTACCTGCATAAGTTTATGTGCACCATGTATGTACAGGAGCTTGAGGAGAATAGATGAAGACATCTCAAGAGATCCTCTGGAGCTGTGATCTGCCTTCGGGTGCTGGGAACCGAGCCCCCATTCTCCATAAGAGCAGTAATCACACTTAACCACTGAACTACGCCTCCATTTCTCCCTTAGTGATATATTTTTAAATGTAAATTGCCTTTGATATACGTACATGCAAAGGCCCATGCCACTGCAGGTATGTGGAGGTTATGGACAATATGCAAGAGTTGGTTCTTCCCTTCTACCACATGGGTCCCAAGTATCAAACAAGACTGTCAAGCTTGGTAGCAAGAAGCTTTCTTTATCCACTGGCCCAACTGGCTGGCCACTTTGTGTGTGTTTTGTTTTGGACTCATGGCGTATTCTGCTATGTAGTTAAGACTGATATTCCTGACTCAAACTTCCCGTGATATAAAACGTGTCTCACATTGGTCATTGGAGTTCTTTCTAATTTTTGAAATAAATGAATACATGTAAGTTTTAAAATACTACAAAGTTCACATTTTCTTTTCATTTAGTTTCTCCCAAGGAAATCAGCCTTAGGTATAACCAAAATCAGGAAACTGGCTTTGTTACATCACCATGCAAACTGCAGACATCATGTGGGTCACACTAACCACTAGTTTCTGCGCGTGCTCTTTTGACGTGTGCTAATCTTCATCGATGTACTGATTCATGTTCCCACCACTGTGATCAGGAAACAGCTCGACTAAACTCCTGAAGGACACTCTTATCCACAGCTGTACCTTCCCTTCCACCTCTAGGTGGGCAACTGTTCTACTCGCCATTTGTGGAGCCTTCACACATGGGGATGGGGAGGACATGCCATGCAATGCCATGCAATGGCCATGCAAGAACAACAGCCTGAGTTCGGCTCCAGGAACCCACGGAAGTACCACAGGCCAGCCTGGTCTAGGCAATCTCCTAGCTGAGGCTGTGTCCTCAGGTGATTCTGGCTTGAGGCTTTAAGTCTCTAATTGATCTAGAGTTTGATTCTGAGTCTATCCTAAGATAAAGGCCTGTTTTAATGTTTAGGAAAGCCCCAGCTACGCTCTGACTCTCCTACCCTGTCAAGGTTCTGTTGAGGGACCTTACCTCAGGCAGCTCCCATTTAGTATCAGAGAATGAAGTTTAATGCAGTATCTTTTGCATGGTGCTTTGGGGGAACGCCTGGTAAAATATGCAGTGTGTCCCCAGAAAAGTCATCTATAGGCCAATATATTTGAAAAAAGAGCCTCAGCCCTGACTCCCTCTAGGAACCCACTGCTGGTAATCTATTAATCTTATTATTATAATTGGACGTAGGGTGTGTGCACGCCCCAGCAAATGTGTGCAGTCCAGAGACCAGCGTTGTGAGGCAGTTCTCTCCTGCCTTTCCCTGGGTTCTGGGAATTGAACTCAGCCTTAGGGCTTGAGTACAAGTATTTTATTTGCTGAATAATCTCACAGCCTACATTACCAATATTTTAATGCTACCATCTGTATATTAAAGGACTCAAGAAGTCTATAATGCAGCAACCTTTTTTTAAAACAATTTTAACCCTATTAAGATTACAAGACGATGTAACACATACTAATTAATATATCCTTTAAAATCTCTTAATTTGTTTGCTTTTACAAATGCAATTTATTGTCTCATGGAACAGTTATTTTCTTCAGAGTCAAATCTAAGAGACGCTGAGGTAATTCTGCCTCATCCAGGAAGAACACTGATCTTAGTCACGAGTCCAGGACCCCTGTCACTATTGGGTAAGTCTCTACATTTAAGCCAAGTTCTGAGTAAGAGAATATTCCAGAAACTAGGGTGGCTTTGAGAATTGTGAGAGACCAAAGGTTGTGTGATAGACATGGTGACCATTGCCAAGCCAAGTGTGGTTAGAAATCAGAGTCCAGAGACAGACTGGATACCAAAGAGAAGCAGTCAGAGAGTGATAACATGGCTGATAACCCAGGTGATGCCTGGGTGGAGACAGACATGCACAGTTGCTTTCTCCTGGGTTCTTAGGACCATGAGTCCGGTTGAGTTGTAAGGCAGACTCAGTCTGAGGTCTAGATGGACTCACAGAAGGTGACATGGGGGCAGGTCCAGGGTATGTATCTCAGGGTTACAACACTTATAGGTTGCAAAGACTGATTCTAAAGTCCCATACTTTAAAATCTAGAGGTCCAAACAATAGCGGGGATCCCAGTCTTGGCCCTAGGAGCAGATGCTGCTGTAGACCATGCTTGTAGCCTATATTGGATGGTCAAAGCTGAAAGACTGAGGGTAGAACAAAAACCCCATAGTGATAGACTAAGGGAGGGGGTGTGGTGGTTTTAATAGACTTAGGTGTTTGAATGCTTGGCCCATAGGAAGTGGCACTAAGGGGATGTGGTCTTGTTGGAGTAGGTGTGGCCTTGTTGGAGGAGGTGTGTCACTGTGAGGTCAGACTTTGAGGTCTCATATGTTCAAGCTATGCCCAGTGTGGCACACATCTCCTGTTGCCTGTGAATCGAGATGTATAACGATCATCTCCAGCACCATGTCTTCCTACGTGCCACCATGTTTCTCACCATGACGACAGTGGACTAAAGCTCTGAAACTGTAAGCCAGCCCCAATTGAATGCTTCCCTTTATAAGAGTTGCCATGGTCATGGTGTCTCTTCATGGTGATAGAAACCCTAGCTAAGACAGGGTTAAAGATAGTAGTAAATAGGAGTAGACTGTAAGCAATCCCCCAAACAGCTCTCCCTCTGTAAGATGGGATCTGTTCCCAGAGGAAGGGCCACAACTGAGCTTCCAAGTGAGGTAAGATTTGGGAGAACAGTCATAAAGAAAGACAACATGGAGTCTAAATATAAAATAGACCACAAGTAGAAATACAGTTCTGTGAATTCCTGGCTCAGACAGGCATGCAAATAGGTAGAAATTAAGTATTGCATGGAAGGAGGGGCAACTGGAGAGATGGAGGGGGTACTGGAGAGATGGAGGGGGAACTGGAGAGATGGAGGGGGAACTGGAGAGATGGAGGGGGAACTGGAGAGATGGAGGGGGAACTGGAGAGATGGAGGGGGAACTGGAGAGATGGAGGGGCAACTGGAGAGATGGAGGGGGAACTGGAGAGATGGAGGGGGAACTGGAGAGATGGAGGGGGAACTGGAGAGATGGAGGGGGAACTGGGGAGATGGAGGGGGAACTAGAGAGATGGAGGGGGAACTGAAGAGATGGAGGGGTGCTGGAGAGATGGAGGGGGAACTGGAGAGATGGGGGAACTGGGGAGATGGAGGGGGAACTGGGGAGATGGCATTGCTGTCTTGAAAGAAGACTCTTGTTGAGCCCTGAAACTAAGTCTCATAAGCCCAGATGAGGTTGAGAATTTACATCTTGCCAAGTGTGAAACCAAATCTCATGGTCAAATACCTCCCTCCACCATCTAAACTAGTTCATGACTTATGGATTAAAATTGCGTTTATTTTTAGGCCAGAAAAAAATTACTATAAATTTAAGTGCTTCAGATACCTGTGGCCCGAAGACTGGAGCGTTATATAAAGGAAGTTACATCAGAGGTCATTTCATGACACTTCCCACTTCAGAGCTTTCTATTACATGCTTCACAGCAACTCAAAGTCATGACCCCTGGAACTAAAAACATTACCCATCGGCCTTTGAATGCTGAAACTGGTCAAGTGCAACAAGTCCAAAGCTAAGTGCGGAGCTTTCAATGGCTGAGCAAGGCAGCGATCAGACCAGATCGGCGGCAGTGAGCACGCGTCCCGCCCTGACTCAGCAGGCACCCAGTCACCCTAGACAAGGGTCCACTTTGATTTCTACAGATCTGGCCTCAAAAGTCTCAGCTGCATGACTCGACAGCCCGGTGCTAGGAAATGAGCCGTTCTGAATGTATTTCCACAGGTGCACTGCAAGTCCCCGCCAACATAATGAAAACAGCCACTACAATGGATTATTTACGTCAGCACCCTCCCATTTGGTTGTGCTAATGAAGCAAATGTGTAAAGACAATGTTGGGGCTAGTTTCTGATTTGAAAACATTTTCTGGGAAAGTAGGTGTTTGCAAACCAAACAGACCTGCATACCATGGATAATATTCTTAGTTGCCAGGTCAGTTCTTCGCTGAGGACAAATCTTGGGAGGAGACACTACATGATGCTGGTCACGGGAGAACATATTTTGATAGAAGACAGTGTCTAAGATGAAAACATTTTGGAGAATCCATGTGGTGGGGGAGTTCCTCATAGCTATTTCTTCTTTTAAATTTATTTTTTTAAATTTTATATGCATTGGTGTTTTGCCTGCATGTATGTCTGTGTGAGGGTGTCAGATCTTAGAGTTACAGACAGTTGTGAGCTGCCATGGGGGTGCTGGGAATTGAATTCAGTCCTTTGGAAGAGCAGCCAGTGCTCTTAACTGCTGAGCCGTCTCTCCAGCCCCTCATAGCAGTTTCTCATCAGAGGACTTCTCTCTCCTATTAACCCTATTCCACACAGCTCCCCAAAATTCTAACAGAACTGAGACTCAAGTCTGTTCGGAATTAACGCAAATTTTGAAGCCTCATTATTTGCCCTTCTATCCACTCCAACGTTTTAAGCTAGCCATATGGCACTTTTTTCTTTTTGTTGTTCCCTGGATTTCTCCTACGTCTTCTTTTTTTGTTTGTTTGTTTGTTTTTTTTTTTGTTTTCTTTTTTTTTCTTTTTTTTTTTTTACTTATTTATTTATTTTTATTCTTTTTTAATTAAAATTTCCACCTGCTCCCCATTTCTCATTTCCCTCCCCTCCTCCCAAATATTGCCCTCCCCCCACTTCCCTCCCCCTATCCCCACTCCTCTTCTCCTCCCCCCACTCCATTCCCCCTCCCTCTCGATACTGAAGAGCAGTCCAAATTCCCTGCCCTGCGGGAAGACCAAGGTCCTTCTATCTACGTCCAGAAAGGTGAGCGTCCAAACAGGCTAAGCTCCCACAAAGCCAGTTCATGTATTAGGATCGAAACCTAGTGCCATTCATTGTCCTTGGCTTCTCCTATGTCTTCTTGATGGAGATACTTCCTTTACCCCAAATGTCTTTCATCACCTCCTTTACTGGTTAATTCTCTCTTCCCCTCTAAGACTCACCACGCGGTCTTGTCCTCTGAGACGCCTTCCTGCCACTCCTCAGTCCCCACTCGTCTACTGGTTTCTCCCATCTCACTTTTGAATGCTAGGAGCTAAAGAAAGGAAATTGGAAAGTTACAAGAGATTAGTTTGAAAGGAGGGCAGCATGCTAAGAAGGAAAGACCAGAGGATGCTAAAGACCTACGGAGCCACATGGAGCTCAGTGTGGTGTGTAGGAAAAGAAGAACGTGGGTCTTGCTAACCACATGTTCCCAACTCATAGCAAGTTCATAAGACAAACCCAAGACCATTAATGCCACAAAACACAGGGCAACACATACAGCAACAAGAATACAGAATATACCAGGGACCAAAGAGATGGCTGAGCAGATAAATCATTTACTGAGCAAGCAGAAGGACTGACATTTAGATCATCGGCACCATGTAAATGCCAGGTGAGCATGCAGGCCACGTGTAGTACCAGTCTACGTAGGCTGAGGCAGGGAGCTGCAGCACAAGGTGGCTTGCTGAACTGGCACAGAGAGCTCCCGATTTAGCTAGAGATGCTGCTTCAGTACATAAACCAAAGACAATAGAGGAAGCTCCTCAGGGTCTACCTCTCTTCCCCACACCCACATTCACACTTGCACCCATTGTATCCACCCATCCACAGGTAAACATGCATATACACACATGTGTCTGCACATCCACACACACACACACACACACACACACACACGTGGGAACAAAAGGGAAAAGGAAAGCATGAACTAGGTAAGTAAGAAGCTGAAAAACAATTTAAACAGGGTAGAGTTGTTTTCTGCCCACCCTGGAAAATGGGTGTTTTCTTCTTTCTCAGCTCTGCCCCCCCACCCTGCTACATTTATGGGAAAATTAAACTTATGTAAATTTATGTAAATTTAACCTTTCATTTCTCTTTCAGATATCCATGTCTTGAGAGGATGTGGTTACTAGGAATTTGTTCACAATGCTTCAGGTTTTGGAGTGGGGCATGTGTGCACGTGGGCAATCTGTGAAACTTTGCTGTGCGCTGATTCTTGTAGAGCCTGCGTGTCGGGTGCACTGAGGTTTTTGAGGTCCATCGACATTCGTGTGGGCTTAGGATTCTTCACAGTAGAACTGCAGAACAACCCCTCATCAGGAACTGAGTTCTCAGTGGTGGGCATTAAATATTAACTGAATGTTTACACACGCCTTCAACGAGATGCAGTGTGCATGCACTGTGTAAGATACCTGGACAAGGCACAGGGTAGTTAAGATGAAAAACACAGATTTTCCTAAGCTCTTGGCTTCAGTCGAAATTCTGCCTTTCCTGAACTCTGGCACTGTTCAGGCAAGATTTATTTGGGGGTAAGATAGTGAGGTGTCTCAAAAGGCCCACAGCTGAGGATGGGGTTGTGTTTGCTCTTCTCACACGATCTCTGAAGGCCTCTTCTCTTCAACAGTCACCAAATCTGAGAGTTCCTACCATGACCAATGCCATATCCCCTTCCTTATTTTCAAAGATGGAAAACAGGGTAACCAAAATGTATAACTTATAGGGTCTTTATGGGGGCCCAAAGAAGTAGCTCTGTTTAACCTTGACTTAAGGAAGGTCAGAGAGTTCAGAGCTAG
This sequence comes from Chionomys nivalis, assembly GCF_950005125.1. Lineage (NCBI taxonomy): Eukaryota > Metazoa > Chordata > Mammalia > Rodentia > Cricetidae > Chionomys > Chionomys nivalis. Next base: position 15,160,291 of record NC_080104.1, on the reverse strand, counting down.
TCTTGCTCCTTCAAGGTTATTGACAGGGTTGACCCAGGGTGTGGCTACTAACAGGATTTTCTGACCTAGGGTGTGGTTACGTGATGGTTTGGGTGTTGAGAAGGTAATTACTTTCTTGTTTGTATCTTGGTAAAGAAGTCTTTTGCCTTCCCACTCCTTTTTGGATGGGGTATATAAAGGCTATGAGAAAGGAACATGACTCCATTCACTGGATGACCTCCTGACTCTGTCTGCTCTCTCTTGTCTATTTCTTTCTTAATCGACACTCCTCCCCCAAGCATGGACGAATAGGTCAGATGAGATCCGGTAGGTCTTTGGTAGAGTAAATGTGTTAACATACAAAATTGCCTAAGGTTTTGTCTAGCCAGGGGTTGGCATCCAACACCTGTGTTTTATGATCAGAGTTGGTGTTTGCATTAGAGTTAGTCTGAGTCAAGAGTTACCTTAGTTAACTGGTAGTTAGAATAGAATTTGGAGGCATTAGAGAACAACATGAGTTGATAAATACTCACGCTGTGATGGGCAGGCAGTTTATAGTCAGATGTGATTTTCTAACTATAAGAGGGGGAGGGGCAGCAGAGCTAGGAATGAGCAGGGAAGACTTGCAAGGATGCAGCTCTGTATAACTTAGGCAGCAGGGTGTGTAGGGGAGGGAAGGGATATGGACTGGGGAGTAAGGCAGGTCTCCATGGATAATGGGGGGCCAGGAACGGGGCAGCAAAGTTGAGACTTGAAGCAGCAGGCCCTGTGGAGCCAGGGAGTGAACTGGTCCAGGGAGGGGTGAGATGAAAGCATATTTCAGGAGGATTAGGCTGGCACGAGGTATAGAGATCTTGGTTTGTGACAGGTTCAGACCAAGGGAGAGAAGCTCCTATGGTGTTGACTATTTCTGGACTTCATCCGGCCTCCATCTCCAAGCTGCAGCACCCCACACTCCACCTCGCCCCACCCCCACCCCTTGGGAGTCCTGGAGTTCTCCAGGGGATCTAACAATTCATCTCCGTATCTCTATCACCTTTCGGTTTGTTTCTGTGTCGCGGTTTTATGTAACGCTTCCAGCTTGCGTTAGTCCAAGCAAGCTGGGGTTTTTCAAAGGTTGAACTCTAGAACCTGCCTGGCCTGGGTGGCCTCTCCTGAAGCCAAGAGAGAACGTTTTTTCCATTGACCAGGGTCCTTGTAGATAGTTGGCCATAGCTGACCCAGGCTGCTCTTTGATTCACCTCCTAATACCCTCTCCTCTCTGTAGCCCTTCCCGGACCTGTTTATACAAAGGCTTACACAAACCTTCTCCCCTCCCCTCTGCTTCTTCCGGTGGAGTCTCTAAGGAAAATTCTGTTGCTAGGCCAAGGAGCAAGGTTTGGAAAGACACTATGTGCTGCCAAGCCCAGGAAGGCAAGTTAATGAGAAGGTGAGATTCCGTCCTCCCACTTTCTTTCATTTGTGTATTTTTTAACTAACAAACAAAGCTCCGGGCAGGTGTTTGCATTCCACTCCCAGGTCAAGCAGGAGCTGGACCTGAGCTGCAAGTCCCCTCGGCCATCTCGCACTCCAATCTCTGCATATGTCCAGACCTCCAGCCCAGCCGAACCATGATGGTTCAGGCCCTTCCCTTTCTAAGTCCTTTTGAGCTCCAGCCTCCCTGGATGCCCTTCCCAGTTCCATGTGCTGGTCTGGTTGAGTTCTGGATCTAACCAGGGCTATGCAGAGAGGGAAGATAAAGAAAGACTCATGGAAGAACCAGATCTACTAACAACAGTCATACTCACGGGGGACAAGTATACACACACTCATACGCACTCACATAAAAATATACACACCTGTGCACACGTGTGCACACATACATGCACACACATGTACACACATGCACTGCCTCCTATGATTCTATCAAATTTCATTTGCATTTCCTAAATCTTAGGAGACTATATCATCTGTACTGTATCCCTAACAGACTGCTGCAGCTTGCTAGGGCCCTCAGTTAAGGCCAACAGAGAGGAAATCTACATATTTAATATGCTCCTATGATTCTAAAGTCCCACCCTCTCCTAGTTCTTTGGCTCTGCTTCAATCCCCTTTCTCGGCTATTCTGTCTTTATGAGAGCCACAGTCAGTAGGTGATGGAATAGGTTGGAACCAGTGTGCCTGCATGACCAGTGGTACTGTACGGGTCAGTGCAGGTCGGGGGTTCAGCCCGAAGAATAGTGTTAGTCTGCTTAGGGAAGACAGGTAATGAAAACTAGGGAGGATGGATGTGGCCGCTACCCTGTGAAGGAGACACTAGCAGTCTTCACGAGTCTTCAGAGACTGGAGAGCAGGTAGGTTGAAGGTAGGCTCCCATAGGACATGTGTGCGGTTGTGTTGTTAGGATTGGGAGCGTTCAGCAGGAGTCGGCAGAACTGAGATCTCAAGGGCACCTGAGTGTTTAGCTGTGTGAGGAAGGAGAGGTCCGTGAACATCCTGGACTTGCCCGTCTCACACATTTTATTTGCAACAGGAGATGATGTTGGAACTAGGGAAGCAGGCATCAAGGAAAGACATGGGGTACGAAGCCAGAAAGCGGGGAGGGGGGGGAGATGACTCAGCATTTAAGAGACTTACTGCTTTTCCAGAGGACCAGCGTGACTCACAATTTTTCTTAGTTTCAGTTTCAGAGGATCTGACACCTTCTTCCAAACCTTATGTGTCAGGAATGCCCATGGTCCACACACATACATATAGGCAAAACATACGTGCACAAAAACAAACCTAAAAAAAAAAAACAACACACAAGCAACAAGAAAGATCTAGTTATTTGTACATCTGTTGTGGGGTTGTTGCTTTGTTTTGTTACTCATGTTTGGTTTGAGACAGGGTCTCACAATGCAGCCCTTGCTGTTCTGGAACTCTCAAAGATCCTCCTGCCTCTGCTTTCCGAGTGTTGAGATCAAAGGTGTGCACTACCACACCTTTTATAAGAAGGTTGACAGTGACTAGGATTGGGTTATGAGTTAGTATTTGCCAATGAATCCAGACCACCTTTGAGAAATGAGCATCACTGAGAGATTGCTTTGCTCTTGGAGGTGGGACACGGCTTTCCTTAGAGATAAGGTTTGCTTTCTGTCACCTCCATGGTTTTCAGTGCAATTGCTTAATGTGATGCTTGTGGACTTTCACAGGGTTTCCTGTGGCATTACAAGCTGAGATGGGAGGGAGAGAGTACATTGAGGAGGCACATGGCGGGGGGGGGAGGGTTCGGAGGGGACCAGACAATGCTATCTCACTACTTTGTGTTTAATAAACACTTTATTGAACTGGAAGAGAGAAGGGGACTGGAGTATACTGGAAACACTGCGTGGTCCCCTAATGGTGGACTCTCCAACCTATGAGATCAGTAGTAGAATCTGGTCCCGTTATGGTAACAGCATGCTTGGCAGTCAGCTCCCCTGGGGCTCCTTGGTTTGTCTTCTGTCCTTGGGCTCCACGGTTCTCCATAATCTTCCCCTCTATTGGCTTTGCTTTCAATAATACCCATGAGCCTGGGCTATCCACCTTACAAAGGAATAATCCCTGTGGGCATGAGTACTTCCATGTTAAGTTGTCACCACTACCAAACAGCTATCATGAAACAGCTTGTCTGGCAAAGAGCCATTTGTGACCCCTCTTTGGCTATGAGGCTATTGAAAGAATGGATCCCAAGAAACTAAAAATTTCCCTAAGAATCTCCAGCTGGGAACAGAACTAGCTGTAGTCCCAGTGACATCCAAAGGAGAGCCTTATGTCCTGTGAAGACTTCTTAGATGATTTTGGAGAGACAGTAATGGGCAGAGGCCACACCTGGCCGGACTGCTGAGTTACGCACATCCCTTGTTGTTTATATGCCCTTGTGTCTGTACCTTGAAATTGGATTTGGAGGTGGTGGTCATTGCATCTCTTTGTTCCTCTTTCCATTGTGGCCACTTTGAATAAATCTCCAGTTTGCTATTTTTCACTATTAATTTGGCTCTTTCAATTGCCTTGAGGATAGGTGTCCAAACCTGGCTGTTGGGGTTGTAACCCTAACAGGTTGTAACCCAAATCTGGTAACAGTAACAGGCCTCCTGAGTCTGGACCTGCACAGCCATGCCCGTAACAAAGAACAAGTGGCATATGCCACCTCTCCCAAGGGACTGACTCTCACCCCTGCTAATTAAGCAACAGCTAATTGAACAAGATCAACTGAATGCTTTTTATGCCCCACGGAATTTGGGGGCAACCTCCTCTCTTTCACTACTCCTGAATTCTCATTCTGACTTGACCTTGGAGTTGTGTTTACTCCAGACTCACGTGCTTCCCTTAATTATTGCTGTGCACTCCTACCCCAGAAGCTGAGTATCTGATCTTATGTTCTTGCAGAGAAAGCAAAGAAACTGCACCACCTGATCAGTGCAGAAACTTGTTCTGTTTTACTGTTGTCCAGTGCATTTGAGATCGTGCATATTTTTCCTCTTAAATGTATAGGTCATGCTTAGAGAAAGGAACTGGACACTGTCAGTTACTTGAATACTTACTGTCTAGGTACCAGAAATTAACATTTAGGAACAGTATCTCTGAATTCCTTTCTTCCTAAAGAAAGAGCTTTGTATTTAATCCTGTGAACTCGAACTGAACTGGCTAGCCCTGCTCTTGGTCTTTCAAACGTGGTGATGGGGATTAGGGAGGAAGCTCAGTGGTAAAGCATTTGTTCTGCAAGCATGAGACCTTCTATTTAGATCCCCAGAACCACATTAAAAAAACAACAACCTAGGTGTGGTGGTGCCTGCCTGTAACCCTAGCAGTTGAAGGAAGGAAACAGGTGGATTCTTGGGGCTTTCTGAACAACCAGTTTAGCCAATCAGTGAGCTCTATTGTCAGTGAATGAACCTGTCTCAAAAAATAAAAGCAGAGGACTGGAGCAATAGCTCAGTGGTTAAAAGCACTGGCTGGCTCTCCAGAGGACCTGAGTTCTATCCCTAGCACTCACACCCTCTAATACTAGTCCTGGGGGATCGGATGTGCTCTTCCAGCCTCCAAGGGCACTATATGCACATGGTGCAGAGACATACATGCAGGCAAATACCCATGTACACACAAAATAAAAATAAATAATAAGAAAAGACAGATCTGTGTGGTAACACACCTCGGAGGCAGAGACAGGTGCATCTTTGTGAGTTTGAAGCTAGCATAGTCTTCAAAGCAAATCCCTAGGCTACACAGCAAGATGACATCTGACCAAAAAAAAGAACATAAATAATGTAGAAACAGGAGCAGGGAAGAATCCTACAACAGACCTTTGGCCTCCACATACATGCTCATACTCTTACACACATCTGTGTACACATGATCATGCCCATACATACAACACACACAGGTTTAAGACATATAAGGGTCAATGAGATGGCTCAGTGGGTAAGGACACTTGCTGCCAAGCTTGATGACCTGAGTTTGAGCCCTGGGAAAGAGAACTAGCTTTCACAGATTTTCCTTTCATCTCCTCATGCATACAAGTGTGTGTGTGTGTGTGTGTGTGTGTGAGAGAGAGAGAGAGAGAGAGAGAGAGAGAGAGAGAGAGAGAGAGAGAGAAAGAGAGAGAGAAAGAAGAAAGAGAGGAGAGGAAGAGAGAAATAGTCCCTGGAAGTGGAGTTAAAACTGGCTGTGAGCTGCCATATGCATGCTGGGAACTAAATCCGGGTCATCTAGAGAAGCATCCAGTTCTCTTAATTATTAAGCCGTCTCTCTAGCCCTAAAATAATAACAATAAAATAATATTGGTGTTTTGAGAAAAGATCTCAAAAATTGTAAGTTCAGCAGGTTAATTTCTCCAGCCACAAAATATTTTGGGAAGTGTTGGGAAATCTTCCAATCTACAGCATAAACAAATCCATCCATCTTTCCCCAACTGTCTTTGCTGTCTTCAAATCCGTCATATCCGGTACTTAGCACTGATCCCTTCCCTTTATGTCCTTTGAAATCCCTAGGTTCAACGTCACTTTTCCCATTTGGACAGGTTAAGCAATTCCCTGGATTATTCTCGAGGGAGACAGATGTGTGAAGAGTTAACTCAACCTCATTAGTCAGTTGCTACTTCAGCCTGTAAGCATCAATGCTGAGTTGTTTGCCCTTGGATCAGATCATAAGGGGGTTTATGGATGGAGTACGCATTCACACTTGCTGAAGGAAATGATCTGGTTTAGAGAACTGAGAATATGCAAAGCATATGAGAAGTAGTGAGGACATTTGAAAAGGTAAAGATGATTCTTAGCAAATTCTAAATTTCAAGTCTCATTACAGATACTAGTTTTTAAATTTTTAAAAACATTTCTTATTGATTCTATTGAGCTATACATTTTTCTCTGCTCCCCTCTATTCCCCTCCCCTCCCTTTCTACCCTCTTCCATGGTTTCCATGCTCCCAATTTACTCAGGAGATCTTTTTTTTTTTCCTTCTGCTTCCCATGCAGATTAGATCCATGTCTGTCTCTCTCAGGGTCCTCATTGTTGTCTAGGTTCTCTGGGATTGTGAATTGTAGGCTGGTTTTCTTTGCTCTATGTCTAAAAGCCACTTACAAATGAGTACATGTGATATTTGTCTGTCTGGGTCTGGATTACCTCATTCAATATGATGTTTTCTAGATCCATCCATTTGCCTGCAAATTTCAAGATGTCATTATTTTTTCTGCTGTGTAGTACTCCATTGTGTAAATGTACCACATTTTCCTTATCCATTCTTTCATCAAGGGACATTTAGGTTGTTTCCAGTTTCTGGCTATGACAAACAATGCTGCTATGAACATAGTTGAGAACATATCCTTGTGGCATGACTGGGCATCCCTTGGGTATATATCCAAAAGTGGTATTGCTGGGTCTTGAGGTAGGTTGTTTTCTAATTTTCTGAGAAAACCCATTACAGTTATCCAAAGGGGCTGTAACAGTTTGCACTTCCACTAGCAATGCTGGAGTGCAGGAGTGTTCCCTTTAAGCCACATCCTCTCTGGCATAAGTTGTCATCAGTGTTTTTGATCTTGGCCATTCTTAAAAGTATTAAATAGAATCTTAGAATTGTTTTGTTTTATATTTCTCTGATGGCTAAGGATGCTGAGCATTTCCTTAAGTGTCTTTTAGTCATTTTAGATTCCTCTGTTGAGAGTTCTCTGTTTAGGTCTATACCCCATGTTTTTTATTGAATTATTTGTTCTTTTGATGACCAGTCTCTTGAGTTCTTTGCATATTTTGGAGATCAGCCCTCTGTCTGATATGGTGTTGGTGAAGATCTTTTTCCATACTGTAGGCTACCATTTTGTCTTGTAGACTGTGTCCTTTGCTCTACAGAAGCTTTTCAGTTTCAGGAGGTCCCATTTATTAATTGTTTCTCTCAGTGTCTGTGCTACTGGGGTTATATTTAGGAAGTAGTCTCCTGTGACAAAGGGTTCAAGTGTACTTCCCACTTTCTCTTCTATGATGTTCAGTGGGGTTGGTTTTATGTTGGGGTCTTTGATCCATTTGGACTTGAGTTTTGTGCATGGTGATAGATATGGGTCTATTTTCATTCTTCTACATGTTGATATCCAGTTATGCCATCACCATTTGTTGAATATGTTTTCTTTTTTCCATTTGATATTTTTTCTTCTTTGTCAAAATTCAGGTGTTCGAAGGTGTGTAGATTTTTTTTTATTTTTTTTTATTTTTATTTTTTATTTTTATTTTTTTTTTTTGGTTTTTCGAGACAGGGTTTCTCTGTGGTTTTGGAGCCTGTCCTGGAACTAGCTCTTGTAGACCAGGCTGGTCTCGAACTCACAGAGATCCGCCTGCCTCTGCCTCCCAAGTGCTGGGATTAAAGGCGTGCGCCACCACCGCCCGGCTTGAAGGTGTTTAGATTAATATCCAGGTCTTTGATTTGATTCCATTGGTTCACCTGTCTGTTTTTATGCTAATACCAGGCTGTTTTCAGTACTGTAGCTCTATAGTAGAGTTTGAAGTAAAGGACTGTGATGCCTCCAGAAGTTCTTTTATTGTACAGAATTGTTTTGGATATCCTGGGTTTTTTTGTTTTTCCATATGAAGTTGAGTACTGTTCTTTCAAGGTCTGTGAAGAATTTTGTTGGGATTTTGGTGGGCATTGCATTGAATCTGTAGATTGCTATTGGCAAGATTGCCATTTTTACTATGTTACTTCTACCTACCCAAGAGCATGGCCATTCTTTCCAGTTTCTGGTGTCTTCTTCAATTTCTTTCTTCAAAGATTTAAAGTTTTTGTCATACGAGTCTTCCACTTGTTTGGTTAGATTTACTGAGATATGCTATTTGAGGCTATAGTGAAGGGTGATATCTCTCTGATTTCTTTCTCAGCCCATTTATCATCTGTGGAAAGGAGGGCTACTGATTTTTTTAGTTAATCTTGTATCCTGCTACATTACTGAAAGTGTTTATGAGTTGTAGAAGTTCCTTGGTAGAATTTTTGGGGTTGCTAATGTAAACTATCATACCATCAGAAAATAGAGTTTGACTTCTTTTCTGATCTGTATCCCCTTGATCTCCTTTTGTTGTCTTATTGCCCTAGCTAGAACCTCAAGACTATATTGAATATACATGGAGAGAGTATTGTTCCTGATTTCAGTGGGTTCACTGTGAGTTTCTCTCCATTTAGTTTGATGTTGGCTGTTGGCTTGCTGTATATTGCCTTTATTATGTTTAGGTATGTTCCTTGTATCCCTGCTGTCTCCAAGACCTTTATCATGAACAGATGTTGTATTTTGTTGAAGGCTTTTTCAGTATCTAATGAGATGACCATGTGTTTTTTGTTTTTCAGTTTGTTTATATGGGGGATTACATTGACAGATTTTTGTATGTTGAATCATCCCTGCATTTGTGGGATGAAGCCAACTTAATCATGGTGAATGATTTTTCTGATGTGTTCTTGGATTCGATTTGTTAGTATTTTATTGAGTATTTTGCATCAATGTTCATGAGTGATATTGCTCTGCAATTCTCTTTCTTAGTAATGTCTTTATGTGGTTCAGGGTAATTGTAGCCTCATAAAAAGAGTTTGACAATGTTCCTTCTGCTTCTATTGTGTGGAACAATTTGAAGAGTATTGGTATTGGTTCTTTGAAAATCTTGTAGAATTCTGAGCTGAAACCATCTGGTCCTGGGCTTTTTTTTTTTTTTTTTTTTTTTGGTTGGGAGACTTTTGATGACTGTTTCTATTTCTTTAGTAGTTATAGGTCTATTTAATTTGTTTGTCTGGTCTTGATTTAATTTTGGTAAGTGATATTAATCCAGAAAGCCAGAAAGTTGTTAATTTATAGTAAGTTTTCCAACTTTGTGGAGTACAGGTTTTTGAAATATGACCTAATGATTCTCTGGATTTCCTCCGTGTCTGTTGTTATGTCCTTCTTTTCATTTCTGATTTTGTTAATTTGGATATTTTCTCTCTGCCTTTTGGTTAGTTTGGATAAGGGTTTGTCTATTTTGTTGATTTTCTCGAAAAACCAACTCTTTGTCTTATTGATTCTTTGTATTGTTTTTTTTGTTTATATTTGTTGATTTCAGCTCTCAATTTGATTATTTTCTTCTGTCTAGTTCTCCTGGGTGAGTTTGCACCTTTGAGCTCTAGAGTTTTCAAATGTCTGTTAATTCACTAGTGTGGTATTTTTCCAGTTTCTTTATGTAGGCATTTAGTGCTATGAACTTTCCTCTTAACAGTGCTTTCATTGTGCCCCACAAATTTTGGGTATATTGTGTGGTCATTGTTATTGAATTTTAAGAAGTTTTAAATTTCTCCCTTTATTTCTTCCTTGACCCATTGATGCTTCAGGTGAACATTGTTTAATTTCCATGTGTTTTTGGGCTTTCTGGAATTAGTGTGGCTGTTGAATTCTAATTTTAAGTCATGTGATCTGAATAGATACATGGGGTTATTCCATTTTTTTTTTTTTTGTCTGTTGAGGTTTGTTTTGTTACCTATTATGTGGTCAATTTTTGAGAAGGTTCCATGAGGTGCTTAGAAGAAGGTATATTCTTTTATGTTTGGATGGAATGTTCTACAGATGTTTGTTAAGTCCAAATGAAGCATAACATCTGTTAGTTCCCTCATTTCTCTGTTAAGTTTCTGTCTGACAGACTTTTCCAGTGGTGAGAGTGGAGTGTTGAAGTCTCCCACTATTAATGTGTGGGGTTTAATGTATGATTTAAGCTTTAGAAGTGTTTCTTTTACATATGAGGGTGCCCTTGTATTCAAGGCATAGATGTTCAGTATTGAGATTTCCTCTTGATAGATTTTTCCTGTGACTAATATGAAATGTCTTTTGTCTCTTTTGATTGATTTTAGTTTCAAGCCTATTTTGTTAGATACTGGGATAGCTACACCAACTTGTTTCTTTCTAGGTCCATTTGATTGGAAAATATTTTACCAACCCTTTACTCTGAGGTGATGTCTGTCTTTGATATTGAGGTATGTGTTTCTTGTATGAAGCAGAGGATGGATTCTGTCTTTATATCCAATCTGTTAGCCTGTGTCTTTTTATAGGTAAGTAGAGTCCATTTATATTAAGAGATATTAATGACCAGGGATTTCTAGTTCCTGATATCTTAGTCTTCACTGTTGATGATGTTATTGTGTGTGTTTTTCCCTTCTTTGGGATTTGCTGCCATGAAATCATCAATTGTCTGTGTTTTTGTTGATGTAGCCAACTTCCTTGGGTTGGAGTTTTCCTTCTAGTACTTTGTGTAGGGCTAGGTTTGTGGCTAGGTATTGGTTAAATCTGGTTCTGTCATGGAATATCTTGTTTTGTCCTTCTATGGTGATTGAAATATTTGCTGGGTATAGTAGTCTAGACTGACATCTGTGGTCTCTTAACGTCTGCATAATGCTTAATCAGGACCTTCTGGCTTTCATTGTTTCCATTGAGAAGTCAGGTGTAATTCTGATAGATCTGCCTTTACAAGTTACTTGGCCTTTTTCCTTCGCAGCTATTAATATTCTTTCTTCATTTTATATTTATACAGATGTTTGGTGTTTTGATTATTATGTAGCGAGGGGACTTTTTTTTGGATCCAGTCTTTTTGGTGTTCTATAAGCTTCTTGTATCTTCGTAGGCATATATCTTTCTTTAGGTTGGGAAAGTTTTCTTCTATGATTTTGTTAAATATAATTTCTGTATTTTTGAGTTGAACTTCTCCTTCTTCTATCTCTATTATTCTTATGTTTGGTCTTCTCATGCTGTCCCATATTTCCTGGATATTTTGTGTTAAACTTTTGTTAGATTTAATGTTTTCTTTGATTGATGAGTCTGTTTCCTCTGTTGTATCTTCAATGCTTGAGATTCTTTCTTCCATCCTTTGTATTCTGCTGTTTATGCTTACATTTGTGGTTCCTGATTGATTTCTCATAATTCTGTTTCTATAATTCTCTTGGCTTATGTTTTCTTTATTGTCTCTATTTCAGTATTCAAGTCTTGAATAATTTCTTTCATATGTTTGATTGCTTTTTCTTGGTTTTCTTTAAGGGATTTATTCATTTCTTCCAATTTTTTGTTTGACTTTTCCTCCATTTCTTTGAGAGAACTTTTCATTTCCTCTTTAAGGGCCTCAAACATTCTCCTAAAGTTATTTTTTAGGGCATTTTTTTCTGCTTCATCTATATTCGGTTGTTCAAGTCTTGCTGTTATAGGGTCACTGTTTTTTGTTTTTTTGGTTTTTTTTTTTTTGGCGTCATGTTGCTCTTTGTGGTGTTGTGTGTGTTCTTACCTTGTCCACCCACCTTTTCCTCTGATGGTATAGTTGGGGCTGTCTGTGTCTCTAGTGATCAACCTTCCAGGTGCCAGTGGATCCAAGGCTTAGATGGTTGCTCCTCATGGTGCACTCAGGGCCAAAATTCCAGTCACCCTGTTGGGTCACTTCGTGTCCCTGGAGGCCACTCAGCACTGGGAGGTGGGGAGGTGTTGTTTGGCCTGCTCACACTCTTCTCCCATGGAGATTGCTTGCTTGGGGCTGTTTCTGCTGAGGTTGCTGCCTTGGGCCTGCTCTGGCAGAGGTTGCTGGCTCAGTCCTGCTACCTCAGCGATCATGGGTTCACACCCAGTCCCATAGAGTTGTGTGGCTCAGGCCTACTCTCAGCAGTTGCTCCCTCATATCTGGTCCTGTGGAGTTCACTGCCCCAGGCCTGCTCTGGTGGGTGTCTCTGGTGTTTCTGTAGATGTCCCTGGCCTGGGTGTGTACCTTTTTAAAAAAAATACAGGGTCTCACACTGTAGCCCAGGTTAGTCTCAGGCTTGCTATGTAGCCAAGAATGGTCTTGAACTTCTGGTCTTTCAGTCTCTGCCTCTAGAGTGCAGGGATTAGAACCACCACCAGGCCCTGTTCTGTGATGTAGATGATCTAGCCCAGAGCTTTGTGTTGTTTTTAAATTTTTATTTATTATTATTATTGTGTGAGAGAGACATGTGTATTATGCATGTGTGTATGTTTGCATGTTCCACAGTACAGTGTGTATATGGAGGTCAGAGGTCAACTTTTGTGAGTTCACTTATGGGCTCAGAAGCTCAAATCAGGTAGTCAGGCTTGCACAGCAAGCATCTTTTCACATTGAGGGATTTTGCTAACCTGAGTGTCATAACAATACCATTAAAAGTCATTGTCTTCAAGGGCAAAGGTGATGCCATAAAAAGTTTGTGCTTAAGTCAGCCAGACACAGAGAACAGTCCGTTGAGCTCCACCCAGATGACAGTAGTGTTCAGTGCACTTAGCTTGAACTATGAGAGGCCCACAGATGACTAGTATATAGACAGTTCACTATTACTGAATTGCGTAGCCAAGGAGACAGACACACACAACTAACAAGCTAGCAAGAAGCAGATGGAAATGTGGAGAGATTAGTGAGGGGGATCAGGTGCTGATTCAGGAAATCCCTGGTGCTTACTGAACAGTCCGTTCTCACTGAAGGAATGTAGGAACATTTAGGACAAGGTGGCATTTGATTGGCCTTGAGGGATGAAGGGACTTCAACAGGAAGAGACATTGGGAGTGAGGATGCAGGCAGTGAAAGGGAAGAAGTGGAAAAGATTATAATCCGGACTGAACAGGTGCTGGAAGACACAGTGACTTAAACTTCCATTGAGATTAACCTCACACAGAAGTATTCCAAACAATGTCTAGGACACGGCGACGGCTATGGTATGATCACTGCTTATGGAAGCATCTTGAAGGGCTCAAGGAGGTGGTGATGGGTTCAGATCTGAGTCTTAGACAGAGGACTCTAGAGCGTGAGTTGGGGAGCCATCAAAACTGGGGTGAAAAGATGACAGGGAGTGAATGCAGTCATTCGGTAGAGTGCACTGGGATGCAGGTGTGAACTACTCAAGAAGGAGCCGCTGCAAGTCTTGAGGGCCCATCAAGTGAAGATAGGAGGAGTTAATTAATACCCAGGGCTCTATTTCAAAACATGACTTTCCATTTGTAGCCTAACTACACACATTCGTGCATACAGGGGTAGGGGAAAGGGAATGAGAGACAAAGAAGAGGGAGGAAGGGAGAGAAAGGGAGAATAATGATCACGACTTTTAGGGTCAGGGACAGGTGGACCTGGCTACAATAGCCTCACTTTTATTGATTTAATCATGGCATCTCATCTATGTTATTTGACCTTGTTGAGTTTTGACATTTTCCTCCCCTCAAAAAGAAGTTGATAAACTTGACCCTGGCAACGTTGTGAGAACTGAAATGAGACCAAGTCCTGCCTGGTGCCTGAGTCTTACATCACAGGTACTCGAGAAAATGTGAACCGGGTGCGCACTGGGGCCCGAGAGCACAACGTTCCCCCAAGACGCTCCTGTGGTCAAAACAGCTCCCCAAACCTGTCAAAGCCTTCATAAACTGTCTGACCCAGCACTCGCTGGAACTGCGGGCAGAACAGAGAGGTTTTCCAGATGTTCTTATCTTGACTGTCCTATTTCTGGGAACCTGGGACTCTTAACCTTGTTTGAACTCCTGGGTGTAGGAGAATTCACTGAGTCGCGTGGAGACGGGACAGGGACTGCTACCCGGAAGAGAGGGACAGGTGCCCCGAAGACTAATGGCTGCAGAGGCAGAGCTGTCCGTGTCTGCAGGGGAGATTCCTGGCAACAGATTAGCCTCCACTTCTGCAGGAGCTCGCTCCCCTGCCGAGGCCTATCTGAGCGGTATGGTCTTGATTGACATTCCGATTCTTACTTTCTGAAAAGTTCAAGGGACTTTCCGTGCTTAGCTGCAGGAGACAAGAAAAACAAACACCAGGCCTCAGCTGAGTGGATTTTTTTTTGCCTGCTGCTGTCTAGAAAGGTTTCAGGCTGTGACTGAGCCCCCCCAAGTGAAGAAACTCACTTCAAAACCAGCCGGTCCTGGTCTCGAAACAAGCCAGCGTTTGTAGAGTTGAACTTGAGGTGACACACACCAAATCCATCTCCAGTTTGCGCTCAGGGGCGAGTCCTTGACTATACAAAGGGCGAGACACTTGGGGAATTTGTGGACTGTCCAGTTAATCAGATAAAACCTGAGAGAATCAGAAAGGAGGTTTCTGGGAGGGTTTCAAAGTTTTACTACAAACAGCTGAAGCGCCTGCAGCTAATCTGAGCTTTCCTTCCACCCCGGGTTGGAGTTTGCCTTCAGTAAACACAAGCGACTTCTCTCTTGCTCCCCTCTCTGAAGTACAAAGAGAGTCTTCATCTGAATTCCAGAGAAAAACTAATCTGAGTCTAGCGTGAAAGAACGGGATTTCAACGGGGAATGAATTGATCTGTCTTCCGTTTCTTCTGCATCTCAATAGTACACACTATGTGGCCAAACCAACTCTGACCAACAAAACCTTAATTATAAAGTAGAAATTATAAAGTAGACTCAAACTGAGGCCCAGCTGAGACTTACTGACCTCCACGACGATGGACTCTGTCCTTTCTTGTCATCACATTTAATTATATTAATTTTTGCCACAAATAGGGTGTGTGTGTGTGGGGGGAATTATGACTCTTGTTATAGCACAGGTGTTCAAGGTCTCTTAGCTAATATGTATCTCAAAATGTTACCAGTTTCTAAGCCAAGGATATGTCTTTTCTCAGACCAATGTCTCCCTTCAACTTTCTTTTTTCCAGGCAGGGTTTCTCTGTGGCTTTGGTGCCTGTCCTGGAACTAGCTCTTGTAGACCAGGCTGGCCTCGAACTCACACAGATCCGCCTGCCTCTGCCTCCCGAATGCTGGGATTAAAGGCGTGCGCCCTCAACTTTGTAAATGTTAGCTTTTTGTTGGATGGCTAACTCAGCCCTCCATCCCTGCACCCCAAACTATCCTGATATAGTTACGTTCCCAGCCTCCTATTCCTCTGGTCCTGGATGCTTATCTCAGTTAAAAATTATATGCAGACCGTTTAAAGAATTTTTTTTGTACTACTGCTGTTTTGTTTTTATATTTTTATCAAAATGTTTCAAAGTTTGTGTGGATTGAGTGTATATGTGAGTTTGCATGTGAACCTATGTGCAGGCAGAAGGAGGCCGGAGGTGTATTTCTCTATGGCTCTTTACCTTATTGCCTGAGATGGGCCCTTACCGCACCTGAAGCTCACGAATTCATCTAGACTGGCTGGTCAGCAGATTATTGGGATCTACCTGTCTTTATCCCCCAAAGCTGGGGTTGCAGACATACGTGGCAAAGCCTGGGTTTTTATGTGGGGATTTGAACTCGGGTCGTCATGCTTGCACAAGAGCTCTTACCCACCGAGCCATCACTGCAGCTTCATCCTATAGTTCTAGCTTTGTCTTTTTGTGTGTACAAGCGTATGCGTGTAGATGACAGAGCAGTAAGATTATTTTAGGCGCTAAGGGTCCAGGCATAGTTGCGAGAGGCAGTATTAGCAAAATCACGCAGGTTTGATGTATTTATCACTGTGCTCTTATCCCAATTTTGGAAGTGAGAGGCACGGTTCCACTGCATTGCCTAATATGGAGTTGTTCACCAAGCAAGGCCGAGGCCAAGCGCCACCTTGTAATGGCGGCCACTCGAATCGGCTCCCAGCAAGGGAACAGCATGAGAAAGACCAGTGACTTGATCTACGGGTAGCAAAACTGGGTGTCTCCTAGCTGGGTGTGGTGACATGTGCCCCTAAACTGACCACTCAGGAAGCTGAGGAAGGAGCTTCCCAAGACAGAAGCTAGTTTAGACTCTGTAACAAAGCCCAGGGGGGTTATGGCTTGAGCTATGTGGTGAGTTCTTGTTTCAAAAAACTCCTGTAAAGGGGCTAGAGAGATGGCTCATGGGTTAAATGTGCTTGCTGTGAAATCCTGAAAACTGGAGTTCAAATTCCAGAAGCCATGTAAGAAACTGGACATACTGTGAAAATCTGTAACCCCAGCTCTGAGGGGAGGTTGAGACAAGAGGGTTGTCCGCCGAGGCACAAAACCAAAAGGTTAAAGACAACCGGGTTTCCTAACGGCCCCTCTTCCGGAGTTCGGGCCTGAAGCTTTGACTGCTTTGAATTCAGAATATTTTATTTTATCTCAGTCTATGTAGATCGGTCCCAGGGCTGAGTGTGGTCCCAGGGCAACTGGAAGTAGATCCGTATAACTAGAAATGTAAGTAAACTCGTCAGGCCGGGCGGTGGTGGCACACGCCTTTAATCCCAGCACTTGGGAGGCTGAGACAGGCAGATCTCAGTGAGTTCGAGACCAGCCTGGTCTACAGAGTGAGTTCCAGAACAGGCCGGACTGTTACACAGAGAAACCCTGTCTCAAAAAACCAAACAAACAAACAAATAAACAAACAAATAACTAGTCAGCTATTCCAAAACAGAGGTGCCATCATACCCTGCTCTGTTCTTGTGTGAAAAACTTCTCAAAAATTTAAATATGTGTGTGCATGTGTGTGTGCATGTGTGTGACCTTTTTCTCCCTATGTTTGGTTTCTTTGAAAACTTGCTGCTGCCTGTTACATGGTGTTCTGAGACCAGCTTCTTTTTTTTTCTTTTAATTGAAAATAGGGTTTTTTTTTTTGCACATAATGATTATGGTTTTTGCTATCTCTACTCCTCCCAGTTCTTCCCCATCTCCCATCTCACCCAGATCCACCTGCTTTCCGTCTCTCATTAAAAAAACAAAGTCTTCTAAGAGATAATAATAAAATAAAATAGAGTAAGAAAAAAAAAAACAAAGACTAACACATCGGACTAGGACAAAACAAAAAAGCAGAAGAAAAAGAACCCAAGAGAAGACATGGGAAACAGAGCCACTTGTTCCCACTCTCAGGAATCCCATAGAAACACTAAACTGGAATCCATAACACACACCCAAGGGACCTGTAGGGTTAAAAAGAAAGAAGGAAAAAATACATAAATGAAATAAAAATAAAGACGATAAAATTAAAATATCAAAACTAGGCAGAAAACCCCTGCCACAGCATTGTCTTTGTAAGACAAAGAACCAACAAAAATGTCATTAAGTTCCTTTTCTGTTGGTTGTCTAGCGCTGGGCGTGTGGCCTAACCTCAAGAGTAGTTTGATTCCCCTGTGAGACTCATTTCAAATTTGCTTTGGAAAGTGGTTGTCAGCTGTAGATAACGTCTGGGTTAGGGACGGGACATGTGTCCTCCTCTCTTTTCAGCTCCAAGAGCTGTCTGGTGCACACATCCAGGCCCTGTGCATGCTGCCTCTGTCTCTGTGAGCTCGCGCGTGCATCCCTCCTGTTGATTTAAACGGCCTTGATTTCTTGCTGTTCTCCATCCCTTCTGGTCCCTATACTCTTTCTGCCTCTGCTTCCCAGGGTTCCCTGAGCCCCAAGGGAAGGGGTTTGATGGAGACATCCCATTTAGGGCTGAGAGTTCCAGGGGCTCTCATTCTCCACATGATAACTGGCTGTGGGTCTCTGTATTTGTTTCTGTTTACTGCAGGCCGAAGAATCTCTGATGATGGAGGAACAAGGCACTGACCTATGGTACAGCAGAATGTCATTAGGAGTCATTCAATTGCTACTTGTTTGATTGTTTAAAAACAGTGTATCTAGTTTTACCCTAGGTCCCTGGGTTATATCTAGTCTCAGGTTCTTGGTTATCCAAGAAGGGTCAGGTATGGGTTCAATCTCATGGAGTGGGCCTTAAATCAAATTAGAGTTGGTTGGTTACTCCCGTAAGCTTTGACCACCATTGCCCTAGCTTATTCTGTAGGCAGGACACCATTGCAGACCTAAGGGTTTGTGGTTGGGTTGGTGTTTACCATTCTCCTTTGGTAGTGTGCAGAGTAGCTTCCTGTACCAAGGACACCAGTGTCAAGGGGCGGAGGCTCTAGGTAGGCACCAGCTTAACTTCTCCGTGTTCAATGAGTTGTTGTCTTCAGCAATTTTGAGGGTCAGTTATATATACTATCATATCATCTATGAATAAAGATACTTCGACTTCTTTGTTTTCAATTTGTATCGTCTTGATCTCCTTCAGTTGTCTTATTACTCTAGCTAAGACTTAAAGTACTATATTGAAGAGGTATGGAGAAAGTGTCTTGTTCCTGATATTAGTGGAATTGCTTTGAGTTTCTCTCCATTTAAGTTGATATTGGCTATAGTTTTGCTGTAAACTGCCTTTATTATGACCCTTGTATCCCTAATCACTCCAGGACTCTTATCATGAAGGGTTGTTGGGGTTTGTCAAAGGCCTTTCCTGCTTCTAATGAGATGATTATGGGGTTTTTATTTTTCAGATTGTTTATATAGTGGACTACATTTATTGATTTACATATATTGAACCATCTATCCCTGCATCTCTGGGATGAAGCCTACTTAATCATGGTGGGTGACCTTTTTGATGTACTCTTGGATTCCAATTTGAAAGTATTTTATTGAGAATCTTTTCATCTATGTTCATAAGGAAAACTGGTCTGTAATTTTTCTTTGCTGAGTCTTTATGTGGTTTGGGTGTCAGGGTAACTGTGACTTCATTAAACAAATTGGGCAACGTTCCTTCTGTTTATATTTTGTGAACTAATTTGAGGAGTGCTGGCATTAACTCTCCTTTGAATGTCTTGTAGAATTCTGCACTAAAACCATCTGGGAGACTTTTAATAACTGCTTCTATTTTATGAGGGGTTTTGGTGTGTTTAAATTGCTTGTCTGATCTTGATTTAACTTTGATAAATGGTATGTATAGAGAAATTTATCTATTTTAAATTTTACAATTTGGGCCGGGCGGTGGTGGCGCACGCCTTTAATCCCAGCACTTGGGAGGCAGAGACAGGCGGATCTCTGTGAGTTCGAGACCAGCCTGGTCTACAAGAGCTAGTTCCAGGACAGACTCCAAAGCCACAGAGAAACCCTGTCTCAAAAAACCAAAAAAAAAAAAAAAATTTACAATTTGGTGGAGTACAGGTTTTTAAGGTGTGTCCTTATGATTTTCTGGATTTCTTCTGTGTCTGTTGTTATGCCCCCTTTTCATCTCTAATTTTGTTAATTTAGATATTTTCTCTCTGTCTTTTAGTTAATTTGGGTAATCGTTTGTAAATCTTATTGATTTTTCTTAAAGAACCAACTCTTGTTTCATTGATTCTTTGTTTTTTGTTTTTACTTTGCTCTCTACTTTTTTGGGTCTGAATTCTTCTTTTTGTTCTAAAGCTTTCGTGTGCACCGTTAAGTTAGTAGTATGAGATCTCTCCATAGTTTGTTTTTTAATTTGCCTTTTAGAATTGCCTTTATTGTTTTCTATTAGTTTGGGTATGTTGTTGATTCATTTTCATTCAGTTATGGAAAGTTTTGCTTCCCCTCTTGACCCACTTTTCATTCCATAGGGAGGTGCTGGGTTTCTGTGACACTGTAGGTTTTTGTTGTTTCTGTTGTTGTTGATATCCATCTTTAGTCTGTGGTGCTCTGATAGGTTGCACAGGGTTATCCCAGTTTCTTGTATCAATTGAGACTTGCCTTGTGTCTGAATGTGTGGTCAATTTTGGGGAAAGTTTCATGAGGTGTTGAGAAGAAGGTGTATTCTTTTGTGTTATGGTGACATGGTTTGTAAAGATTTGTTAGGTCCTTTTGGTTTATAGCATCTGATGGTTCCAGCATTTCTGTGTTTAGTTTTTGTCTGGTTGACCAGACCATTGGGAAGAGTGGGATAGAAAAGTCTCCCACTATCAGTGTGTGAGGGTTAAAATATGTGACTTAAGCTGTAGTTGTGTTTCTTCTACAAACTTGGGTGTCCCTGTGTTTGGAGCATAGATGTTAAGAATTGGAATATTGAGGCTGGATATATGACTTAGTATTTAAGAGTACTGGGTGCTCTTCCAGAGGACCTGGGTTCAGTTCTCAGCATCTAAATGGTGGCTCACAACCATCTGCTACTCCAGTACCAGAGACTCTGATGCTCTCTTTTGATCTCCTTGAGCACCAGGAATGCATGCTGTGTGCAGATATACATGCAGACAAAACACCCATACACATAAAATTAAAAAATTGAAAGAAAAATTATAGGATTCGTAGTCAAATCAACTTCCATAGCTCCAAATCAACTTCTCATGAGAACCAAACACCAACTGAACTGGCAAAGACTTTTTTAGCCAGACATTGGTGGTGTATGCCTTTAATTCCAGAACTCAGAGGCGGGGAAAGGTGGATCTCTGTGAGTTCAAGGCCAGCCTGGTCTATAGAGCAAGTTCCAGGACATTTGGGGCTACACAGAGAAACCCTGTCTTGAAAATCAAAACAAAACAAAACAAAACAAAAGTAATGGCAATGTTGTCTTGGTGGATTTTTCCTTTGATGAGAATGTAGTGTCCTTCTATATCTCTTATAATTAGTTTTTATTTGAAATCTATGTCGTCAGATACTAAAATGTCTACACCAGCTTGCTTCTTGGGTCCATTTGCTTGGAATATCTTTTATGTCCTTTTACCATGAGGTGATGTCTATTTTGATACTAAGGTATGTTTCTTGGGTGCAGATGAAGTATGGATATACTATTTTCAAATTCACACTGTTAGTTTGCATCTTTTTATTGGGCAATTGAGACTTTTGATGTTGAGAGATATCAGTGGTCAGTGTTTATTGATTCTTTTTATTTTGCTGTTGTAGGGTGTGTGTGTGTGTGTGTGTGTGTGTGTGCGCGTGTGTGTGTGTGGTTTTCCACTCTTGATTTTCTGGTCTGAGATTATTTATTCCTTGTGTTTTCTTGAGCATGGTTAACCTGTTTAGGTTGGAGTTTACCTTCTAGAGCCTTCTGTAAGGCTGGATTTGTAAATAGATATCTTTTCATTTTAGTTTTATTATGAAGTGTCTTATTTTTCTCAATTTATTGTGATTGAAAAATTTCTGGGCATAGTAGTCTGGGATGGCACCTGTGGTCTCGTAGAGTCTGTAGAACTTCCATCTAGGCCCTTCTGGATTTTAGAGTCTCCATTAAGAAGTCAGGTGTAATTCTAATAAGTTCGCCTTTAAATATTACTTTACCATTTCCCTGGCAATTTTTAATATTCTTTCTTTGTTCTGTGTATTTAGTATTTTGATTACTATGTGCTGAGGGAGATTTCTCTTTTGGTCCAGTCTATTTGATGTCCTGTAAGCTTCTTGGACCTTGATAGGCACCCCCTTCTTTAGACGTTTTCTTCTGATTTTGTTGAAAATATTTTCTGTGACTTTGACCTGAATTTCTTCTCCTTCCTTGATTCCTATTATTCTTAGAGTTGGTTTTTTCATAGTGTCTCATAGTTTCTGGATGTTTTGTGTGAGTTTTTTTTTTTTTTAGATTTAATGTTTTTAAATTAATTAATACTGAGGTATTAATTTTTTCTATCGTGTCATTAGTATCTGAGATTCTCTCTTCCATTCTATTCTGTTAGTGAGTCTTGCCTCAGAGATTCCTGTTTTAGTTCCTAAATTTCTCATTTCCAGATTTCTCTCAGTTTGGATTTTCTTTATTGGTTCTATTTCCGTTTTCAGGTCTTGAACTGTTTGATTCATTTCTTTCAACTGTTTGTTGGTGTTTTCAGGGAGTTCTTAAGGGATTTATTCATTTACCCTTTTAAGGACCTTTATCAGACTCAGAGAGGCCATTTTAAGGTCTTTTCTTGTGCTCTAGCTACACTGCAATATTCTCAGGGCCTCCAGTGGTAGAGTTGCTCGGCTCAAATGGAGTCACATTTTCCTGACTGTTATTGATTGTGTTTTTGCACTAATGTCCAGGCATCTGGGTCTGGGAGAGGAGAGAGAGGAAGATTTGTAGTGAGCCCACTTGCTTCCCTCACTGGAATGGCCTTCGGGTTCCCAGGGAGAGCCTGCTGTGGTTGGGGGCTTGGATAAAGTAATAGGTGTGGTGTGGGGATTAGGAGGGGGAGATCTGTGTGGTTCATTGGAAACCAGGGTGGGGTAGGGGACGCCAGGGCAGGGGATGCCGGGGCAGGGCATGCCATGGCAGGCCATCTCCTTCAGAACTAGGGATGGGACTGGAGGATTTGGATTTAGAGGAGCAGAGAGATGAAGATCTGCAGTTTCCTGCTTCCCTGGCCAGGATGAACTTAGGTTCCCAGGGGGTGCCTGTTGGAGTTGGTGATTGGAACAAACCAAGCCTATGTTGGGAGGACATTTGGAGATCTGTGTGATCACTGGAGATGGAAGCAGGGGGTGGGGAAGGCTGCAGCAGGCAGTCCTGCTACAGAGCTGGGGATGGGACTGGGGGTTGGATTTGGAGGAGTCGGGGAAGAGATGAAGATCCGGCAGTTAGCCTCCCTGCTTCCGTGACTGCAGTGACCTGTAGTTTCCCAGGGAGTACCTCTGGAGAGGTCCTCCACCCCTCACCGGCTTCTTGCTTAAGCAGCCATCTTCCCTGATCTTTGTTATAAAAGGATCTGTTTACTGGAACTGTAGTATTTGAAGAATTTCTCTTTTCTTTTTTAACAGGGCCTCCCTACGTAGCACTGGCTAGCTGGAAAGGTTCTGTAGACCAGGCAAGCCTTGAACTCGTAGAGATTCGCCTGCCTCTGTCTCCCAAGTGCTGCGATGAAAGGCATGTACCAGCAAGTCGGGCACAATTCCATTCTTGTGAGTATGGTTCTTTTTTCATTGAAATCAAATAGCACAACAACCATCGTGTGTGATTTCCTGTCAGTCATGTTTTATATCCCAGAATTCTCCATCTATTAGTTTAACGTGTCTTTTGCACTGAACGATAAGCCCTTATGAGTGTGGAATGTGGGTTACCATTGACCACTTCATCTCCAGAATTGTGGTAGGGACTTAGTGGATGCCCAGTAAATATTGGTGAGATGTTGACTATTGAGTGGGCTTGGAACTCAAATTGGTTCTGATATTCTGCTGTGTGGTTTATGAGCCAAGTGACCTTGAGTAAGTTGGTTAACTGCTCTGAGCCCTCGTGTCTGCGCTTGGAAAACAGTGGCAGCGATGCACAGCTCACGGCTGTGTGGAAATTACTGTGGTCCTGTGACATGCTACTGTACCCGTGAACACACAGCAGTGGCGGCCACCTGCACAGGACTGGGCCCATCAGCATCGTCATGGATTTAGGGAGTGTGCATGAGACCCTGACGTTGCCAGGGGAAGTTAATCGTGGCCACTGGCATAGTTTTGTCCTTCAAGTAAATAGACCCTACCTATGATCATGCTGGTGACCCCAGTTAAGTGCAGTGGGTCTCTCCCCTGCCTCCCTGAAGACAGGAAAGGGCAAAGGGCACTTGAGGACAAGGAGGAATTTGATGAATGAGGGAAAGAGGATGAGAGGTGATAATGAATGGGGACTTTAAGAAAACTACATTCCGTATATGTATGAAATTATCAAAGAGTAAAGAAGCTAAATAATAAAAAATAAAATCAGTTTAGTGTTTCTCACACAGAATCAGTATGAATGATACTGAGCACACTGATATTTTGTAGAAAAAAAATAATTTTTCAATAGTGTCAGGACCTAAAAGTATCTCCTACAATTAAGAACTAGTAAGCAACCTCAAGAAATTATTGCAATAACAATTTTCAAGTTTTCCCACTTGCCTTTTCCTATAAAACTTCATTTCACTTCAAGATGACGAATGCAACTTATCCACTGAATTCATGCTAAACCTCCAGAGGCTGCAGGAAATCTGGCACAGGAAGGAACTTATATTGTGAAAGGGGATCAGGGTGAGATTTAGCGGTCCAGTAAGTCTTACAGGAGACTTAACAAGACCAGTGCTTTCCACTCTGTGTGAATAACGCCTTTCAAGAAAGCTATGCGCACTTGGAGAGTCCACTCAGCAGCTAAGAGTGCTTGCTGCTCTTCTAGAGGACTTGCGTTTGGTTCTCAGAATTCAGCTTGGGAGGCTGACTACTGTCTGTAACTGCAGTTCAGGAGATCTAGTACCCTCTTCTGGCCTCGCTAGGCACTGCACCCATGTGACATAACGGTCATAAATGCATATGTGAAGAAAATAATAAACTGACTAAAAATGAAGCAACAGATAGTGGTCTGCAGGCTTCAGAGTTTGGGGCAGTGAGGGTTAGTTTTCAGTCTCTTCTTGACACAACCCAGAGTCGCGTGGAAAGTGAGTCTTGAGGAAGCATCATCTGGTTAGGTCGGCTACAGGCAAGTCTGGGAGGGATGGTACTAGTTGGGTTAGTAGTGGTGGGAAGGCCTACCCTGGTTAGCGGTGGTGTCACTGAATGGTCTGAGCTCTCGGCTGAATGAGAAGGAGAGAGTGAGCTGAGCACTGGTGTGCGTGCATCAGCAAGAGCTCTGGGCTCTTGACTGTGGGTGTGACACTGTGGGCGTGATGTGACTGGCTCTGTCAAGCTCCTGCTGCCTTGACCGCCCTGCAGTGATGGCTGGAACCTGGACCTGTGCGCCAGGCATACTCTTCTCTTAAGTTGCCTTTGTTTTGTTTGTTTTTGTTTTGAGACAGGATTTCACTGTGTGGCAATGACTGTCTTAGAACTCGATCCGTAGATCAGGTAGGCCTCAAACTCACAGAGATCCACCTGCCTCCGCCTGTTCTGGGATTAAAGGTGTGTGACACCACTGCCTGGCCTTACTTTGCTTTTATCCCAGCATCAGGAAACAAAACTGAAAATCACTGAAATGAATCAAACTCTCATGCATAGAAATTCAGACTTGTACTAAAGTAAGTGCAGTAATAGAGCTCATAATAGAGAGAGGGAATTAAGATGTTCACTCTGTGCTTCTTAATGTTGCTGTACATCTGAATATTTTTATAATAATATTTTGGGAGGAAAACAAAAATAGGAATACCTTTGTGACAAACCCCACCTTGAGCTAGGAAGGCTTGTGCCCACTGGCTTCCAGGTCCACAGTGCTCAGTGTCATGATTTAATGAAGAGTTCCTGGGTCCTCTGCCAGGGCTCTAGAAGCTTCCAACACTGTATCTGTACGATGCAGACATAAAAGACGGGGTGCTAATGCAAAAACACGGCTCTTCTCACCTCAAATCAGGTAACAATCAGTTTATTCTGGAGCCAAATAGAAGTTCCCGTGGTCTAGCAACACAGATTTGAGTTGTCAGGCATTCCATGTTCCAATGTGGTAAGATCTGATAACGTTTTTATGGTAACAGAACAAAAGACTCATAAATCAAGACATTTTTTTTTTTCAAAGACAAGTGGAGGCATCAAGTAGGTGGGTCGTAGCAGTGCAGGGGCACCTTTGTTCTAGACGCCGGTGCTATCTGATGCCATTTCTTAGTTCTTTGGTAGGTTAGAAACTAAGAGTCTGTTCCCTTCCATAGAATTTACTGAATGGCACACAGAAGACCAATAAATGGCTCTTTAGGTTCCTAAAGACGCCCCCAAGATAATTTGGCTCTGAACTTGTAACATTCTAACCTCACCACATCATTTAAGTTCTCATCAGTTTGTCAACCTTCCCAGGGCTCAATGGAAGGTGACATTCTCAGTAACTTTCCTTCCCAGAGGTCTGAGGTGGAAAACCAGCAACAAAGAGGATGGATGGAGAATGGGGACTAGCATCTAGCTGTCCCAGGGGACTCAAGAAATAACTAAGTTACTTGAGCACTACGCATCCGGGATTGCAGAGGAAAGCTCTGAGCCTTGGTTACTAGACCTCTGAAATCACGAGGCTGCAGCTCTTTCAAATCCTGCACCATCTGGTAGAGGCACAGGAACGAGCTTGAATTCCACCCGTGTCTTTGAAAAGATGTTTATGACGTTAAGTTGGGTTTTCATAATATAATTATTTTTTGTATTAAGTGATAAAGAATTTATAAAAGTTTAAAGAATCGCTCTTCAAATTAGAGTTTCAGTAGTTTGAGCACAGCCTGCTGCATGGCTCATTGGTAGAGAGCCTGCTATGTGTGTGTGCTTGGCGAGATCTTTAGCGCTTTGAAGGGAGGGAAGAGAGGGAGGAAGAAAGGAGGGAGGAAGTGCGGAACTCACTTATAGGCTGACGGCAGTTTTCATGTTTACACACACATAGATGACTATGGATGCAGCCTGACATCTGAGGATGCATAAAGACCTCTTCCTCTCTTGGCTAAGGGTTGCTAAGAGTGTACAGGAAGTGTAGAAGGAAGAGAGCAGTCAGTAGTCACAGTTCGTATATTGAGCGAAGGGACAAGTTCTTGCATCAGCCATTCAGTGCCAGTTGTGAAGTGCGTTTCCTTGTCTTTCTCTTTTGTTTGTACAAGTGGAAATACCCTCTAGATTTTTTATTAAAAAAGTTTAAAAACCGGGAATGTTGAATAAACACTGAAAATTGGTTTAAGCAGCACACAGTGAACATCAAGAGCGTTCACAAAACTGACGGGCTGAGTAGGGGGAAAATGTGCAACCTCCAAGAGTCCCGGCTGGACGCACGCCTAAGCCAAGGACCTGGCTAGGTTCAGTCAGAACCCAGGGAAGACAGCAAACAGCCTTTGCCGTATGATTGGATGTAAGACCAGCCTCCTGTCTGGGTTTCTAACGACAGAACACATGGGTGTGTACCCCAGGTCAGGTTGTGGGGAACAAGATTCTGCTGCTGTACCTGGTACAGGCCTCAGGGCTCTTCAGCACATCCCTGTGTTATTTCAACAGTTGCTTCCGGGAGGTTGGAGCACAAAAATGGTGTGATGCAGACTGGGGGAGAGGGTCCCTCCCTGTAGTCCCTTTGTCAAGTGGATGTACTATAATCATGGTGGTGAGTGCAACTATCTCCTGTGGGGGTGTCCCCTGGTCACCAATGAGGAATTCAAGTTGTAGACGCCTGAGCCACCTTTATGAAGACTATCCCAAAACATGAGCTTCTCTTAGGCGCATTCGTTTCCAGGTTGGCCATCACACATAGACGTCTCGGCACCTATGACATGCACAGTACACTGAGAAGTACCAGGTTTGCTCTCCACAAATGCCTAGGTGTTTCTCTTCTGGTTTGGGAGATGGTGTGGTAGCCCTGTGCTCCCCAAGTCACTGCAGGATGAGGAGGACTCTCGGGGAGGAGGGACCAGTCATTCCTCTCTGGTACAATCAGAGAAGGTTATGTACTGGAAAGGTGAGGCTTGAGCTGTGCAAGGAGCATACAGGGCCCAGGAACACAAGGAGGAGGAGCAGTGTGAGCGAAGGTGAAGAGTGAGGCTCAACCTCAGTGACCCCGACTCACCTGTTCCCTGTTAACCACAGGCCATTCTGGGATTCTGTAGACCTTCACCATAGCTGCCATGGCCACCACAGCCACCACAGCCACCAAAGCCACCACAAACACCACAGCCAACCGCCACCAGAGCCACCACAGACACCACTTCCACCACAGACACCAGAGCCACCACAGCCACCAGAGCTGCCACCACCACTGCCACCACCATCACCACAGCCACCACCATCACCAGAGCCACCACCGCCACCACCACCACAGCCACCACTACTACCAGCTGGAGACACCTATCTCATACCCCATGTGTATGTATTCAAGATTCATAATTTTAAGGTCCTAGAAGACAATGTGGAAGTGTGTTGGTGTAAGACACCATGCACATTTTGTAGACACAGGATTTAATGGAGGATTTCTGGTCCAATTGTCATAAAACATTTCTAAAATATTTAAAATTACATTAGAGCAGAAAGAACTCAAGTTTGATGTTTTGCTGGGTACTCCTCCCCCAATTTAATCACCTTATTTACTCATTAATTACTTAATTTTGTTTATTTATGATTGTATATAGGCACATTTGTCCCACAGTGCATGGGTGGAGGTCACAGGACAGACTGTGGAATCATTTCTCATTTTCTACCTTTCTGTGGGTTTCAGGGCTCGTCCTCAGATCATCTGGCACATGAGGTCCTCGTTCTATTTAACCATCGTTTGGTGTAAGAGGGCCATCTGTCTATGTGTTACTTTCATTGGTTAATAAAGAAACTGCCTTGGCCTTTTGATAGGACAGCAGCTTAGATAGGCGGAGTAGACAGAACAGAATGCTGCAACAGAATGCTGGGAGAAAGAAAGCAGAGTCAGGCAGACACCAGGGTTCTCCAGCCCGAGATGGACGTAGGTTAGAATCTTGCCAGTAAGCTATGACTCCGGGGTGATACACAGATTACTAGATACAGGTTAAACTAATATGTGAGAGCTAGCCAATAAGAGGCTAGAACTAATGGGCCAGGCAGCGTTTAAATGAACACAATTTCCGTGTAATTATTTCAGGTGTAAAGCTAGCCAGGAGGATGGGAGCCAGACTGCAGGAAGCGGCCTGCCGCTCCTATTACAACAATTGTTTGGGCCCCTCAGTTGCTTTAAATATCAACAAGTTATTACCTTTATTTTGTGTCTGAGGATCAGGAATTTGCAACCCCTTAGCTGAGTAGGTCTGGCTCCAGGTCACTCATAGGGCAGCAAACACACATTGGCCAGGGCTTTGTCACTTGCAGCCTAACTGGCATGGAGACTCTTCCGGTGGTGGGCTTCTGTCCTTCAAATGGGGCATCGCTGTGTGGGTGAGTGTCCCCTTGACATGGAAGCTGTCATCACTGAGATGACCTCTAAAAGATCAAACAGGAGCCATGTTCTTCTGTGCCCTGATCTCTGACAAACTATCGCTTCTGCTGCATTTCATGGGCCACTCTAAGAACCCTTGACTCAATGCGGAAGAGAATAAATACCGGAGGCTGTGCACCAGAGGGGGCTGCAGCCAAGGCCACCTCATAGTCTGGAAGATTAGAGCTTTCCAAAGATGAGCTTGGCATGTGCCAGTAGGCTCAAGACTCAGAAGACTGAGCAGACTGTCCAGGCCCGTCTCAGTTATACAAGTGAGTTAAGGTCATTCAGGGTTACATGACACTCTGGCTGACAACAGCAAAGTATATACACACACCGGAGGATCAGTGAACTGGACACCCTAAAACGTTTCTCCCTTAACATACCTAAACATACTGAATAAAACATTTTAAAGATTTATTTTGATTTTTAAATTTTAGGTCTGTGTATCTGTGTGTGAGTGTCACATGTTAAAGGAGTAAGTCACAAAACAAAACAATCCCACACCAATTTGGAATTATGATTAATAAAAGGGTTATTTATTTAAAGGGAAAAAACTTACAGATCACCGTCCTAGACAACAGCCTCCTGCACGACCAGGAAAAGCATCTGATAGTCAGAAGTGGAATCCGAAGCAAGCAAGAGAAAAAGAGGGCAGCCGCCGCTTACTTTTAAAACAAAAGATACCACACCCCAGTGGGCTGGTATCTCAAAGGCTATTGGCTAAAGGAGCAAAAGTAGCTCCCGCAGCAACATATATCCAATACCCACAGAGGACAGAAGAGAGTCCTAGAACTGGAGCTATAGATGCCTGTGAAGCACTCCGAGGGTACTAAGAGCTAAACCCTGGTCCTCCGCAAGAGCAAGACAAGCTCTGAATTCCCAAATCATCTCTCTGGCCCTCTGAGTAACATATTGAAAGACCCCCATACTTGAAAGACCCCCATGCCCATGTACTATGTTAAACTTTGCTGAAATTTAGCTGGGACCCTCAGCTCAGCCAATGCTAAAACTGGATATCTATGGGTTGCAGACTCACTGACTAGGCTAAGAAGAGGGAATCCTCTACCCCCCAAGGCAGTTTATCTAAATTGTCAAACTTGCTGCAGAGTGCTCTATCTAGCTTTGTGGTTTTTCGGGACTACTCCACCCCCTCCAAGACATCCTATCTAAATTGTCAACCTGCTACAGGGTGTTTTATCTGGCTTTATGGTTTTTTGGGGGGAAATTCGGGAATAGACACGGGGCCGTCCCCAGGGTGAGCTAAGCCCGCCAATTTGAGAACCAATGAAATGATGTTGCTAGACAAGCCTCTTATGTAACTCCTAAATCCTTATAAATACATGATGTGCCATCAGCCTGGCATGCTCAGTAACTTAATTGTAACTTAGTTGCTGCAGCATCCACAGGCGCCTGTGTAATCAATAAAGACACCTCTTGCTGATTGCATCTGTTGGCCTGAATTATTGAGACTGGGGGATTTCTCCCACTGCCCTTAAAAAACGAGGGGTTTTCAATATATATTCAAATTGCATGATTATGCTATCGGGAGAATCAGGGGGAAACAAACACACGAGGAAATGGAGATTGAAAGAGATAAGTAAGTGCTTAAGCTGGAGCCTCCCCTAGGCACATCCGTCTATCCTCGAATGATGGGAAGATTCATCAGTTTCCCTCAGAGGTCTACAAACAAGGCACTGTGGCATAGCAAACAGGGTACAACGCCTGGGAGGATGTAGGGGGTCTGAGCAGAGACCCATGTGTAAGTGACCCCAACGGGTAGCCCTCAGTGAGGGTTTGCAGCAGGAATTTCCCCATTCTCTTTCCTCGTGCAAGGAGAGGAAACTGTCAAGCCTTTGCTTGGACTCTGATGGCTCGGCAAAGTCAGGCTCTATAACCCGAGGCTGGTTTTATGTGGGCATGCAGCCACACTCAAACTCTCAGCGTGAGTTACAAAAATCTAGCCGAGAATACGTTTTAAAATAAGACCCAGTGTTCAGAGTGCTCTCAGTCTAGAAACTAATGGAAATCTCTATGAAGGACCACTGTTCATGCAGTGCCGGACTCCCAGGTAGACACTTCCTTTGAACCAGAGCTGACTATAAATGAAAAGAAGATGAAAAGAATCACAATACACTTGACGAAGAAAGGCAGAATGGGGAAGAATCAAAACAAACGGCAAATGGAGGTTGACAACCACTTCAGATAGTGAGTGACTGGTTATGAAATAAATTTCAGCATTACATTTTTTTAAGATTTATTTATTTATTACGTATACAGTGCTCTGCCTGCATGTGTTGTAATAAGAGCGGCAGGGCTGCGTCCCCGGCACCCGGCCGCCCACATGGCTTAGCTTATGCCCCCAAATAATTACACGGAAACTGTATTCTTTTAATCACTGCCTGGCCCATTAGTTCCGGCCTCTTATTGGCTAGCTCTTACATATTGATCTAACCCATTTCTAATATTCTGTGTAGTACCACGAGCTGGCTTACCAGGGAGAATCTTAACCTGCGTCTGTCTGGAGAGAGAGAATCATGGCGACTCCCGACTCGGCTTCTTTCTCCCAGCATCCTGTCTGTTTACTCCACCCACCTAAGGGCTGGCCTATAAATGGGCCTAGGCAGTTTCTTTATTATTTAACCAATGACCTTCCTCCATCATGCATGTATGCCTGCATACCAGAAGAGGGTACCAGATCTCATTATAGATAGTTGTATATCACCATGTGGTTGCTGGGAATTGAACTCAGACCTCTGGAAGAGCAGCCAGTGCTCTTAACCTCTGAGCCATCTCTCCAGCCCAACGTTACATTTTTATTGCATTTACAGGGTGTATGTATGTATGTTTTATGTATGCGCCACAGTTCACAGTGGAGATCAGAAGACAACTTTTAGGAGTTCATGCTTCTCTTCTGCCATGTGGAACTTGAGGAGCAAACTGACTTAGAAAGCCTAAAGCATTTAGTATCTGGGTCTTTATAGAAAAAACAATTGGCAATGCTTGTTGCAGAAGTACCTGCACAGAAGCCCCCCAGTCAGCCTGGAGTTGAAACTCTAGAAAGAGTCACCCAGCAAACTGACCCTCATGAAGCAGGAGGAACTGAACAAGGGAGGCTGGGGGATGGAGAGAGGGTTTGGGCTTAGTAAAAGAAAGCAGGGGACGCTTATGTATTATATATAGTTTGTTGGGTACCTGAAATGGCCCCATTTTGCTTCTGAGTATTGAGTGTTTAATGGATGAGTGTAAGAAGCCTGGGGAGAAAGACTGGTCCAAGCATGTACTTACTATGTAATTGTGAATGGAGTTCAGCCAAGAGAGAAAGTTAAGTGAAATAGAGGAAGGAAAATTCTTTTTGATTAACAGCTCTTTATTTATGTACCCGGTATTCTGATCCCCAAATGTATTAGAGCTGCGGTGAGACCCCATGAGTGCCAGTTTGGGCTCCAATGCTGTTAGCACCAAGTGCTAACACAACATGCTCCCCCAGAGCACAGGGGAGGGTTGGAGATGGTGGCCGTGACCTGCCGTGACTGCTTCAGGCTGGTAACAGCTGTACAAACCAATTACGGGAATAATTTGGAGAAAGGAAGGCAAGAGGCACACAGAGCCTCAGGGCTCTTGTTTGAAGATGGAAGACACACCTGGCTTTTCCCACTCCCCCGGAGGTACGTGTTCTGCCCTTCTGTGGCTCTCCTGAATGAGTCAGCGAGGACTGGGTTGTAAAAGAAGGAGCTGGGTGACGAGCAACCGACGTCTGAGCCTCTATTATATGCTTGCCTTTGCATATTTGTCACGGTCCTTATGTCACCTCAGAGCAGACACTGACCTCTTGTTCTGCAAATGGGGAGACTGAGGCCCAGAGAGAAGTCTTAAGACTACAGAGAGAGGTGTCACTCCAAAACCCCATTCTTTTCTCCTCTCTAAGCAGTGCTAGCCAAGATCCACATGGGAGAACTCAGTCCACCTCCCCTGCTAAGAACAGGAAGAATCCCTGACTTCCCCGTTCTCCCCTCCCTTCCTGAGATTTGATAGACTGTAAACTGTTAGGGGGACCAGCTCATGAGACCCAGACCCTCCTGAGAATCTACAGGCAGTTAATGGTAGCTGCGGGAGCAGGGCCTTAAGTTGTGTGACCGCTGGTAAGTTTCCCAGGTTCCTATAAATAACCCCTCACCCTGCAAAGTTGCTTCCCTTTGACTAGCCTCCCTAGTCAAACTCACTGGGTAACACACATGGGGTGGGCATGAAAAAAAGAGAAGGGTTAATTGAGAAAAAGGAAATCAAGAGCCTGAGGGGACAAGAGAGGATAACGGTGGGTGAATGCAAAGAATATACATTACATACATGTCTGAGAATGTCTCAAGCCCGTTATCATATATAATTAATAACTAATTTACAAAGACACCACAGGAAGGAAAGCTGGAAAGGAAGCCCTGCTGCCCCGACTCAGAATCACAAATGGGTAAAGGAACAGCAGCATAAATCTCCCTTCTCAGGAAGTTGCCATGGAAATAGTCACATGTTGGGAGTGGAGACCTGAGGGCTGGATGCATTGTGTAGCTACAGTCAGGGAAAGCCAGGGGAGCCGAATCCCGATGCCAAGGGGCCCATGTACAGCCAAGAACAGGAGGGAGCCGTGTAGAGGGTGGGCGTGGGTGACAAGCTCTCAACAGGGAGAACAGACTGGAGGCCACTGTGTGGAGACTGATTTCACTCCTGGGTCTCATGGTGGCCTTACTGAGTACACTCTCTGCCAATCGGAGAACAGTGCCACGAGGACACCAGAGATGGGGACAGCAAAGAGAGAAGAGTACTGTCATGGTTAGATGTGTGTGCCAACTGCATTGGGTCACAGGGTGCTCGGCTATTTAGTGAAGCGTTCCTGATGCCCATGTCCGCGAGAGTGCCTCCGTGTGAGTTACCTGTGAACTGGTGGACAGAGGGCAGCAGACTGCTCTCCCCAGCAAGGGCGGACCTCAGGCAAACCATTGGATACCTGTGTTGTGCAAACTGGCAGAGGTAGGGAAATGTTTGCTCCGCATGGAACACAGATGCTCTGCCTCTGGAGTAAGATGGGGGATGGGACTTTTAGGTGCAAGACTTTCCTGCCTCTTGGATGAAGCTTTGGACTGGAATTTATCAGCTGTTCTGAGTTTGCAGTTCTCACCTGCGGGTCACCACACCTCAGCCTTCTTAACTTTGGAAGCTAATTAGTTATAAGAAGTCCTGGGGCTGGAGACCGTGGCTCAGCAGGGAAGAATGCTTCCTGCTCTCTCAGAGGACCAGAGCTCAGCTCCCAGTATCCATATCAGGTGACTCACAACACCTGTATCTCAGGCTCCAAAGGATCAGATGTCCCCTTCTTGCCTGTGTGGGCACCCAGATGTATGTATAAATAAAATAAATACACATAAATAAAATAAAATAAATCTTAGAAAAAAGGAACCCAATCAATCAACCATCACTTAGCTTGCATCCTCTTGGCTCTGGTTCTCTGGAGCACCCAGACTGCCCTAAGACCGAGGAAGGGAAAAGAGCGACTCAGGGGCTGCGAAGGAAAGTAAATGCTGGCAATTTGGCGATGTCCCAGATAGGGACAGTGGACTCAGGGCCAGATTCCTGGCATATGCCCGGGTGTTGACAACTTCATGGACACAGCAGGGTCCAGCCACACTCACCTTAAGGCTCTGCTGCTGCGGAGTTGGAATTTTTATTATGTTTCAATGAAGGGGAATTTATTTTCACACTGCACGGGTCCCTGCGGAGAAGGTATAGTCTTTGATGCGTGGAGGGTTGTATCCCTTAGAGAAATGTAGACCGAGGTGGGAAATGGCAGGAATCGCTGTTGCCGTATCAAGGCTGGAGAGTTTTCCACCAGATTGATAGTCTGGCATCAACCTCAGCAGCCAGGAGCTCCAGTTTTTGCTTCAAATAATTCGATGGAGGAAAGATGGATGGGGTTGATTATACAAACCGAAAAGGTTTCCCTGAGAAATAAATGCCAGGCCTGAGGCTGGGTCTCACTCTTTTGTAACACAGACCTTTGTCCCTAGATCTGACTAAGAAGTTAAGCAATGAGGATACGTTGGCCAGGCCTTCCTCTCCCCAGAAGAAATAAGACTTCCCTAAGGCAATAGATGTGAGTCAAGCGTACTGTAGGAGAGGAGGGCATGAAAGCAGAGCTGGGGAAAGGCTCTGAGATGCTCTTACCACTGTGGGGCTGAGCTCATCCAGCTGGGTATCAAGCCAAGCGCCATTCACATCTCTGACCTTCCTTCAGGGAAAATTTCAGCGTGGGTGCTCATGAGGCCCCATTCCTCTGTGAGTATCTATAGGCAATAATTAATAATTGCTGAGGAAGACATGTTTCCTTCAGTGGTGTAGCCATTGGTAAATTGCCCATGTTCTTGTAAATAACCCCTCACCCTGCGCCTGAGATTAATTGACTGGGACACACAACACAACACACACACGTACAGACACACATGGGTGGGAGAGAGAATAATAATATTAATAGTAATAATAATTAATAATAACAAAGCCAATATCAAAAAACCATCTAGTCTTTGTTTAGTGAGGATAATGTACTGTGTGGTATACTTAAAATTGTGAGCGAAAATCAAGCCAATCAGTAGACTAGATGGAAGGATCCACAGTCTGAGTGTTCTTGTGATGTTCAAGTGAAGGCTTGTGACAGTCTCTAGACCCTGAAGTTACGGGCAGCCACAACAAGGTAGACAGCAAGAGTCATTGACGTTAGTGCTAGTCAAGCACAGCCAGGTCAGGGGAGAATTGCTGGGTGTGTAGGGACAGACAGGGTGAAAGTTCGAGAACAAATGGTATCTCTCCGGTAAGGACTTGGTGATAATTATAATCTCTATCATCATTAGTAGAAAAAAAAAATGAAAATGATGTCAATCAAGTAAGGACTAAGTAAGATGACGTGCCTAATGTTTAGGAAGACCAGGGTCAAGTTAAAAATGACCTGGAGTAACCAATCGCATGTATGTGTATCTTTGTGTGTCTTGATGTGATGGGGTACGTGTGTGTTCATGTCTGAGCGCTCTTCAGAAATGAGGTGATATTGCAGAATATAAATTCTTCCTTTCAAAAACTTAAGAATATTTCATGGAAACTGATCATTATTTAGGGAAGAAGGGAGGTCACGCATCATACTAGAGAGATTTTGGAGCCAGGTATACTTTATTCAAATATGATTTTGGACCAGACATGATACTGCACACCGATAATCTCAGTACTTGGGAAGCAGAGGCAGAGAAGAGGACACCCAGTGTCAACCTTACCTACACACACACAAGCATGTACACCTCTTCACGTAAACACACACACACACGCACACACGAGTAAATGCATGCGCTTGACCATTATGGGAATAAAGAAAAGTAGGAAGAAAAAAATGTCTATTATTCCTTGTATTAGTGAAAAACATCCACTAAGGGGTGTGAAAACCAGTGTACATCATGTGAGGTACAACAGGGCACACCTACAGTCTTCCTGTCTATGCATACCACCACACCCAAGTGACGAGATTGTAGGTGTGCCCTGCTGTACCTGACCTGATGTACACTTTTTACGTCAGATCTCACTGTGGAACCTTGGCCACAGAACCAATTGCATGCCAACCAAGGTTCCACAGTGAGGTCCGATGTAAAAACAAACAAACAAGCAAGCAAACAAATAAGCAAGCAAAAAGCTAAAATGGAAGGAAGGATTTTGGCCCAGGAAATAATATTCGCCATTAGTAAATTGTATTTTATATGATAATATTGTACTATATTTCAGCATTATCTTTACTCCTCAGAGTTGCGGGCGTTCTCCTGTGATATGATAAGTCACTTGATTTAATCCAAAAGCTTTCATTACTTCCTTTCAGGCTTTTCACATCTCGAGGTATTTTCTCTCCTTTCCCCGACTACAGTGAATAATCCAGAAGGCGAGCATGTCTGCATAGAAAGGACTTTCTACCACACAAACGTAGGCTCTTACACGAGCACTCACCTCTGTTGTAGGTGTCTTCCTTACTGGAACTTGAGCTGGGTGAATTAGACACGTCCTAAGGTCACCCTTGGTTCTGAAATATGACGGTTCTAAAGCCTGCAGGGACCACCACGGGACCCTTCTTCAACCTCTGGTATCAGATTCTGACCCTACTCTCCTTACTCATTATCTGTACAGAGTCGTCTTCGCAGAGCCGTCCGCGCAGAGTCCCCGAATGAGCAAAGTCTCTCAGTGCTGTTGTGAGATGCCCCGGAGCCTTCCTCTAAACTCTATTAAGGAAATCCCCGAATAGTATATCCTTCCCAAGATGCCATCTTGTCCCAGGCCTTGGAATTTGCTTTGTTTCTTTGACTTCTGCTTGGTGAAGATAAAGACCAAGAGCCTTACATCAATGGCACATCTGGTCAGTGTGGCGACCAAGCCATCTTGACTGCCAGCACCACCACATCCTTGCTGCATTGGAGGGAGCACCGGCTGGCATGTTCCTGAGTCTGCAGCGTATGCTTCCGGACCCCACGCAGTAAGGCCTAGTGTATGTTTGATGCTGGCCAGTGAAGGAAGTTTCCAGCAATTTCCTGAAATCTATAGAAAAGGAATCGTTAATAAAGTCAATGACAGAAGCCATCTTTGGTGAATGGGCAGTTATAGAAGGTGGGAGAGGTATTTCTGGATAGTTCAAGGAGCAGAAGAATAAGACCAGCAGGGCTATTTGAGCACTGATTGATGCCTTCGAGCATCTTGTTTTGCTAACAGAATGACATGCACTGGGCACTTTCTAATGAACAGGTTAAATGGCTTATGATTCTGGAGGCCAAACCCAAGACTGAGACAGTCACATCTGACAGAGGCCTTCTTGCTGTGTCTAATGTTGTAGACTTCAGTGGGCAACAGAAGGACAAGTGGAGAGAGAAAACTAAGAGTCTACACACATTCTTCGTTAGAACCCACTCCTCCAATGGTGGTCTTCATCTCTTCACCCCGCTCTTAGAGCTGAGTCATTTCACATCTGGCTCTGCCTCCCGTCACCGTCGCCCAGGAAAGGAGGAACTCCAATGCATGGTGATGAGAGTACATTCTCACCACAGGAGTCGGAAGCCTCCAAGGGAAGGCAGCAGACATCATTAAAAGTCAACAGGCTTGGCCAGTTAATGAAGCCATAACTCTAAGAGGGAATGGTTACTAACTAAGGGAAACACAGGACCTCCTCCACCCCCTTTGGAGGAAGTTCAGAACTCTTACTGGTGGGGATGTAATAATCTTGCTCGAGAAGCACTGTTGATATGCTCCTACCAGGACAGAAAGGGAGTTGGGACTAATCTGAAGGAAGAGTGATGTGGCCGCACCCAGAACTAACTACACTTGCTCTTTCTCTGTTGGGTTAGCCTAAGGTGAAAATCTATGGTAAACAAAAATGTATATTAGGGACTAGGGTTATGGCTCAGCTGTCAAGGCCACTTGCTGCTCTTCCAGAGGACCCATGTTCAGTTCCCAGCACCCACGTCAGGCAGCTCACAACAGCTACCCGTTATTGTTACTGTTGCTTCAAGAGATCCAATGCCTTCTTCCAGCCCACCTCCCTCTCCCCTTCTTCCCCCTTCTCATAAACATAAACTTTTAAAAAATTATATTAGGAATAGAGAAATTTAAGCCTCAAATACAATGGAAGACATGAAAGGGAGCAGACAAACACATTTAGCAGAGGAACCAAGAGCACCTGACTTCTGTGCCAGAGTCACGTTTTCCTCAAAGAGATCCCAGGGAGAAACAATAAAAATGAGCAGTGCTTCTCGCTTTGTGCTAGACACTGTTAGGAGCACGTTACATTCAGGATCAGCTGTTTTAGTTCTTATATCAGATGCCACGTCAAGAGAAATATTGCATTTTCAATGTTTCAGCCATTTGGGAACTGAATCTGACTTTATGGCAGTCTGTGAGACAGAGAGGAAAATGGGCTGGCCCTCAAAATCCATGAATGCAGAGGAGTCACCATGGGACACTGAGAGATGAAGATGAGAAGCGATGGAAAGTAGCCTGGCTAACTGTCTGGGTTCATTCAATTATTCATTTTACACTTAATGCGATGTGTTATGGGGTATGTCTGTGCTCAACCTAGTGACAAGCTGTTTTAAGTGTTTAAGCTGGTGCTTAAACTCCCAGCGACGACACATCCAATATCTTATTAGTTCTCATCATTCTACCGCTTGACACCAACAGCTCTGATTTTTGACCGTGTGCACATTTTTTAAAGAAAAAGCACCAGATCTTTTGGAATTGGAGTTACAGATGCTCGTGAGCCCGATGTGGGTGCTAGAAACCAAACCCAGGACTTCTGCAAGAGCAGCACGTGCTCTTAACTGCTGAACTGTCTCTCCAGTTCCCTCGTAAATATCTTGGTAACAAAGGAGCATCTGAACCCCCATTTGTATTTTTCTAATCATTCTGGGGACATGCACTCGTGGATTTGCACAGTAATACGGGCAGCCGCATGTTTCATGGTGACCAAAAAGTTCAAGATTATTCAGCCTCCTACCGAATGGTCAGACTGCCCGAACATTCATACCGTGCAATGAGGTATCACAGAGAAAAATGGATGAATTATTATTATTATTTTTTTTAAATATTTATTTATTTATTTATTATGTATACAATATTCTGTCTGTGTATATACCTGCAGGCCAGAAGAGGGCACCAGACCCCATTACAGATGGTTGTGAGCCACCATGTGGTTGCTGGGAATTGAACTCAGGACCTTTGGAAGAGCAGGCAATGCTCTTAACCTCTGAGCCATCTCACCAGCCCCCGGATGAATTATTATTATAAACAATAACATAAATGAGGGACTGGAGAAATGGCTCAGGGGTTAAGAACATGCGTTGCTCCTGCAGAGGATCCAGGTTTATTTCCCAGCGCCATGTCAGGCAGCCCACAACTGCCTGTAGTCCTAGTTCCAGTGGGGAATCCAATACCTCTGGCCTCTGAGAGCACCTACATACAGCTCCACCCACGTATACACAAACACATCATTAAAAAATAAAAATGAATTTAAGGAAGAATTCAAAAATAGCAGGATGAATAAAGACTGAACAACACAGCAACAAAGGAAACTCTGGGAGAACATTGGCCCTGTATTTATTCTTTCTAAATTTCACTTGTCAAAACAGCAGTGCTTAGGGATAAACAGTTGGTTGCTGTCTGAGATAAAATTTCATCAGTTTTATATGCAGGCTAAAGTTGGTATTTATAAAGCAAGAAAATTCGAGGTGGAAGATGTCTCAGTGGAGGCGGAGGATGGGAAGAAAGAGCACACAGACTGGCCATGTTCTCACTGGGCGGGGCGCTAGTGACAGAGATACAGAGATACTCATTAGAAAATAAGGAAACTCGAGGGACTAAGTGGGATGAGAGTCACGCGTGGGTGAGTGCCTAAGCCATTTCATGAGCCTCGAGTCTCAAATGTTCTCACTCTGGCACCTGCTGAGCTCCTGGCAGATATGGGACCCAAGCTCTAGATTTATTCTGAAGTAACAAGAGGCCCTACCTCTCAGCTGTGAGCTGCCTCCCATGGGTGTTGAGACCCACACTCAGGTCCCCTGGAAGAGTAACAGTCAAGGGCTCTTGACTGCTCAGCCCTCTCTCTAGGCCCGAGATACAGAACTTTTGATCTTCATGATTTTCCGTCATGTACATAATCTTCTTCTGAGCATCAAGGGTATAACTTCTATGGCCTGCTCAGAGTACCAGGCTGTGGTCATAGTGAGTGAAGGGTTCTTCACTGAGGTGGCTGATGAATGAGATAGTGTCTCTGCTAATTTAACTTTTCCTTGACAGTCTCTTTAATTTAATTCTAACTAGCCCATACCGGGACAGACTGGAGCATTACAGAGTTTCCGGTCAATTTAGAAATCATTCAGTGTGAGTTGTTAGAAGATTATAGCCCATTTTCCTTCAGCCGGATGTATGGTCTCATAGACGTACACAAGAAGGGCTCTTGAAATGAGCAGGTGTTAAGGTTCTACTGCGAATACCCCTATAAGCTCACATGATGATCACTTGATCCCCAGCTGGTGGCGCTGTTTCAGGAGGTTGTCTGGAGCTGAAGCCTCACTCAGAGATGTTGGAAGTTGGGATGAAACCTGAGGGTTATGGGCTTGCTCTGATTCCGGCCTTGTTGCTCTGTCTCCTGATCAGGTCAGGTGGGAATAATTGGTCTCCAACTTCCACTGCCGCAGCGGGCTGGTTCTGCCTTTGTGTCTTTTCCATAGAGGGGTTGGATTTCATCCTCAGAACCGTGCACCAACACAAACCCTTCATTGTTCAAGTTGGTCGTGTTAGGGTTTGCTTGCCAGTCTGGAGAAAAGCGACTCCCATAGCTGGCTCGCTTATCTTCCAGTCGGTCAATATTTGTGCTCCACTGTTAGTTTCTGTTGACCGAACGCTGATCACAATTGTTGAATATATAGCGAATAAACATCCCCACTCACGTCCTTTATAAAAATGAATGAAATGCTAACTGTGCTGTGGGCATGGATGTCATAGCACACAGATAGCCATTGACCTAATTATTACTCATTGAGTGCAGTGGAGGTCTTTCTTAGACAATTTGTCATTGACTCCCGTTTCCATGGATTTTACAAGCTTCCCCACCCCAGTCTTGTTCTTTTGTAATTTTTACTTTGTCTATCTTTGAGAATTCATACATGTATGCAATGTATGTATCATATCCATTCCCACCATCCCCCTTCAATTTATCCCAGATGCACCCAACCCAACCATATCCCTTTTATATTTTCATATTTCATATTTTTGTTCTTCAAAACCTAGAGAGTCCTATCAATGCTGTCTATACAGGCTCAGGTATAGGGCCATATTCTGGAGCACAGACAACCCACGAGGGGCCACATTCCTGAAGAAAATCCTCTTCAGTGTCTCCAGTGGACACCAACTGCCAAGGACTCTCGGTTAGTGCTGAGGGCTCTTGAGCCCCTCTCTTCCATACTGGAATGTTGGCTGGCTTAATCTATGTGGTCTTGTGCAGGCAGCCATGGCCGCAGTGAGTAGGTGAGCACTGTGGCCCCGTTATACCCGGAAGACGCTGGGTCACACCAGTCCCTCCCCACCCTGACCTCTGGCCTTTATAGCCTTTTAGCCGTCCCTTCCACCATGTTCCCTGGGAGGGGGCTGGTGTAGATATCTGTTTGGGGCCCAGCACCCCATAGCCATTCCACATTTGTTCTTCAGTGGAAAAAAGTATGAAATAAAACCAAAGGAGCCAGCTAGACTTTAGCATAGTTTAGGAACTAAACTATATAGGAAAAAGAAAGAAGAATGTGCTTGAGGATTTGTTGAAAATGAAGACCATTTCCCTCCCGTTTCTCTCCATTACAAATACTCGATTACACACACGCTACTCTAGGAAAATGACCATCTACTGATACAGGTGCAGACGTCTCCAAAGAGTTCTTCTCAGTTGTTTGGGAGATATTTGTACTGTTCCGTTTTTGATTGCTAGAGCCATTTCTTTCCTTACGCGTCAGGCACTGTGCAAGAGGTAGGCAATGCAGCCACTCTCAGGACAGGGGTCCTGGAGCTAATACCAGCAGGAGGAAACCAGACAAGCAACTCGTGATCACCCAAACTGGGGTCTGTACCCAGCAGAATCTCAGCAAGTCTGGGGAGTAACTGCCACATCACCCAGCAAGCGGTCACCTGTGAGAGAAGTTGAAAAGTGTTCGGATAGCCGGGCGGTGGTGGCGCACGCCTTTAATCCCAGCACTCGGGAGGCAGAGGCAGGCGGATCTCTGTGAGTTCGAGACCAGCCTGGTCTACAAGAGCTAGTTCCAGGACAGGCTCCAAAACCACAGAGAAACCCTATCTCGAAAAACCAAAAAAAAAAAAAGTGTTCGGATAGCCCCCGGAAACGGTCTTTCAAATGACAGAGCCAAAGGTCGGTTCCAGGCGCCAGCGTCTGCTGCACTTGCTTTGTGTCTGGCTCCCACACCCTGACCCGATTTACAGCCCCCTGCAGCTGTCGCCTGCATACTTTCCCACGTGAAGTTATTTGTCTTTCTTAACAGTTAACTCGATTTCTTCCCAGAGAATGCTCCCCCCAGCTCGTCCGGTACCCTATTCCTGCAGTAATTGCCATTGTAATCAAAATTCCTGAAGTAGCGTATGTTTCTCTTCCGCGGAGGCAGTCACCTCTGTTTAGACCCTTTCCAAGTCTTCTCATTGCTTTGGCGTTGGCGTCCCCCATACTGTTGGAAACCTTACTCCGGCTGCCTCTCCCCGCTTTTCCAGACTCACTGTGGGCTTTGTGCACCCCTAATCTACTGATTTCCTGGCAAAGCTACAACTACTTCCTCTTCCTAGAATGACGGAAGTGTCTCGTCCTCAGTGTCATGTGGCTTCTTTTTCTTCCTCTGGTCCTTTCTTAACCCACTTTATCGGGGCATTCACCTTTAAGCTTGAGCCTTGGTCAGATTTCTTACCATATGCACCATGCCACAGACATTTGGACTTTAATTACGTTTCCTGTCTGCTTCTCCCCATGCTGTAAGTTCCATGCCATTGTGTGTGCCCCTTGTACACCATCATAGGAAATGACTTGGTTTTTGAATTGATCTCTCCCTGGAGCTGAAGGTTGGTGGTAAGATTTTCTTATGTATTATCTACGATCCTGACGTCATCTCTCGGGCCAGGTTTTATTATTTAATTTTTGAGATAATCAGGTCCACATGCAGTTCTAAAAACAAGACAGAGGGGCTAGAGAAATGGCAGGTAAGAGTGCCCACGGCTCTTGCAGAGGGCTGGAGTTCACTTCTGTGATACCTAATCTTGGTTGTTGGTAATGTCTGGAATCGACTAAAACCCAAGCTGCTGGGTAAGCCTTTG
Source organism: Chionomys nivalis (assembly GCF_950005125.1). Taxonomy (NCBI): domain Eukaryota; kingdom Metazoa; phylum Chordata; class Mammalia; order Rodentia; family Cricetidae; genus Chionomys; species Chionomys nivalis. Next base: position 15,116,445 of record NC_080104.1, on the reverse strand, counting down.
AGGGATTTTCTTATAGCTTTGGTTGTGAGCCTCGCCTTTAATGGCTGAGCCATCTCTCCAGTCCCGTGAGGGATTTTCTTAATCAGATTATTTGAAGCAGGAGGATAGTTCTTAACTCTGGGTCCCACCTTCCGTTGGCAGCCCAGATAGCAGGACACAGAAGAAGGAAACTTTGCTTTCTTGCCTCCTTGCCCCACTCTCCCCGGCTTCTGTCCTGCTGTGGGACAAGCCTTCACCAGTAGTCAGGACTCCAGCTGAAAACCAGCAGCTCTCCAGGAATCCTCCAGGGAGGATCACTGAGACATCCAGCTTTGTGAACTGAACAGCGACCAGACAGGATGCTTGGCCTTTCCATCATAACATTACCACTGTTGAACTACCTGCGCCATATCTTATAAGCCAGTCTAACACACGTGTGCGTGCACACATGCACACTCATACACACACTCACGCACATACACATGTATGCATGCACACTCACACAGACACACACATATACATGTATGCATGTACACACACACACTCATGCACACACATACACATGTATGCATGTACACACAGACACACACGCACACACATACACATGTATGCATGCACACTCACACAGACACACACACATACACATGTATGCATGTACACACACACTCACGCACACACACATACACATGTATGCATGTACACACACAGACACATACACACATACACATGTATGCATGTACACACACACAGACACACACACAGAGTTCTGCTCCCTTAGAGAATCATGACCAGTATAGATTGTCAGAACTTACACTGAACAGTTCACAGTAGTTTGAAAATCTAGTGCTGTGGGATCTGCCTTCTTCTTCTGGCTTCTTAAGGCACTGCACTTGTGTGCACAAACCCACATTTAAATGTGCACACACCCTACTACTGCTACATAGTAAAGAATTGATATCCATACCAGTTTTTAGTAGTTGACAACAGTTTCCATAACTACAACACAATTTCACTACCAAAAAATTGACACAGATAGACTGTCAACCTTATCCAGGTTTCATAGTTCTTATTGTGTTTATAGATGCATGTTTTACTCATCAATTGACATAATGAATAAAATACTGCCATACTAGGAATTGAACCTAACAGGCTAGGAAAGTCCTCTACCACTGAGATGTATTCCCAATCTTCTGTTTACTGTTGACTTTGAGACAGTCTCACTAAGTTGCCCAGAGTAGCCTTGAACCTAATCTGTAATACAGGCATGGCTTGAACTTGTAATTCTTTGGCCTCAACCTCCTGTGTAGTTGAGATTACAGGCCTATGCCACCCAACCTGAAACTTTATTATATGGAGAGTTTCACGTGGGTCTATGTGAGATACAACACACAAAAGTTTGAATTTCCCCTCCCAGCATGATTCTCTTGATATCCACCTATCTCAGTAGTCTTCTCATTTTTATTGGTGAGTAGTGTTCCGGAGTGTCAATTTGGCACAGTTTGTCCAGTTACTCACTTGTTGTAGGATGCTTGGGTTGTTTCAAGTTATTGCAAGTCAATCGACTATGGAAATTCATACGTAGATTTTGTGCATTTTCACTTATGTGGGATAAATGCTTTTAGAGTATGATTTCTGGGTCACATGGTAAGTATATGTTTGATATTCTAAAGAAGTTGCTGCCTGTTCCCATTTTACATCCCAGTAGCAATGCATGAGTCTCACATCCCTGCCAACATTTGTTGATGTCCTTAAAAGTTTTAAGCCATTCTGATAATAGTGTAGGATCTTTACATTTTTGTTTTGTATTGTTTTGTTTTTCAAGACAGGCTTTCTATGTAGCTTTGGAGCCTATCCTGGAACTCACTTTGTAGACCAGGCTGGCCTCGAACTCACAGAGATCTGCCTGCCTCTGCCTCTCAAGTGCTGGAATTAAAGGTGTGCACCACCACATTTGGCTCTTTAAATTATTTTATTTATGTGTGTGAATATAGGCATCTCTGTGTGTGTGTGTGATCCCAGGAAGCCAGAAGAGGACATCAGAGCCCCTGGGGCTGGAGTTACAGGCAATTGTGAACCACTTGACACGGGTGCTGGGAATTGAAGTCAGTTCCTCTGAAAGAGTAGTGTGTGCCCTTAACCCCTGAGTGGTCTCTCAGCTCCTTAGGGTATCTCACTGCTAATCTAGCTTGAGTTTCTATGATGGCTGATGATGTTGAACCTCTTGTCACACACTCCTTTTCCATCTGTTCATCCTCTTTAGTGGAAGACTAGTCTCTTCTAATTTTTTATTCTAAATTTTCAATCACTGAGCTTTGAGGCTCTTTATATATCTTAGGTACCATGAACCTCCCTCCTCCTTTCTTTATTTTTAGATGAACAGAAGATCAGTGGGGTTGAAAGACTTCTTCAGTTATTTAGCAACCAAGGAAGGAAGGGTTGCAACTCTCTCCCAAATCTCTAGGGGATCGGATCTTCTCCACAGCTCACCTCAATGTCTCCCCAACTCAACAAACTCCCTTCATTTTAACCTACTAAACACTCCTCTTCTAACATAGCCTGTTAGACGGGAGCTATCTAAAGTCTGTGTTCTAAAGGTTCTGGCCTGTATTAGTTATTGCCTCTCCCTACATAATCAGGAGGGAGGGGGTGGTGGGACGTGCCACCTAAGTCTCCCTTTAGCACCCAAGGACTCTCTACCCACAGATGTAGAAAGTGGTACTGTCCTTAGTGCCTTCAGTTGTCCCTCCTCTCCAAAACTATTTAAAGAAGGTCATCTAGCCCGAATTCAAGTCCTCCGTGCCAGATTAGAACCTATCTGATAAGTGGTTCTAACGCACATCAGGAAGATAAAGAAGCCAGTCCAGGGACTGGAGAGATGGCTTGGTGGGCAAAGTGTTTGATCGCTTCTTCTCAGATCCTCTCCTGGTCACCAGGATAAACCCTATGGATATATTGCAACATCTTGACAGAGGTCTGAGCTTGGACTGATAAGGGAAGAAGCTGTAAGCCAAAACAAGCACCAGGACCTAGCCAGTACAGGGACAAAAGCCAGGAGACTTTAAGGGGTACTCGATTGTGAGAAGCTTCCTGCATGAATGGCAGTATTTGACGGAGATGATGGGGAATGTGTTTCTTGAGGCATATTTTTCTTGGATACAGGAGCTATTCTATCAAGGCAGCTGTGGATGGCATGAATAAGAGACTAGATGATTTAGAACCTAAATGAAGGACGGAAAAAGCCTATTACAAAGTAAAATGGAAGTACATTATTGTCATCATTATGGATGCTTCCTAGGCATGAAAAGACAATGGTAGATGACATATGGCCCTGAATTTCTGGATGACTGTTATGAGGTTATTGAGCAGAGCATTGAGATATGGACTAAGAAGGTGAGTTCCAGCATAACTAAAAAACTCATTGGTGACAGGGTGTAGTAATAAGAGCTGCACCCGGCACCCGGCCGCCTGCACGGCTAGCTTATGCCCCAAAATAATTACACACAAATTGTATTTTTTTAAACACTGCTTGGCCCATTAGCTCTAGCCCCTTACTGGCTAGCTCTCACATCTTTGATTAACCCATTTCTAATATTCTTTTTTTTTTTTTTTGGTTTTTTTTTTTTTTTTTTTTTTTTTTTTTTTTTTTTTTTTTTTCGAGACAGGGTTTCTCTGTGGTTTTGGAGCCTGTCCTGGAACTAGCTCTTGTAGACCAGGCTGGTCTCGAACTCACAGAGATCCGCCTGCCTCTGCCTCCCGAGTGCTGGGATTAAAGGTGTGCGCCACCACCGCCCGGCCATTTCTAATATTCTGTGTAGCACCACGAGCTGGCTTACCAAAAAAAATCTTAACCTGTGTCTGGAGTGAGAGAATCATGGCAACTCACTGACTCGGCTTCTTTCTCCCAGCATTCTGTTCTGTTTACTCCGTCTATCTAAATTCTACCCTATCAGAGGCCAAGCTGTTTCTTTATTAATTAACCAATGAAAGCAACAGATAGAAAGATGACCCTCCTCCATCCTAAAGGTGGTGTGTCTGACCAGAGCCATCATTGCAGAGATTGCCAGAGGATTTGGGCACACAGAGGAGGACCCCAACACAACAGCTGCAGGGGTTCCAACAAATACCTTAGAAGGCAGGGGATAGAATTTATCAAAGGAGGAATGATCAAGAGATCGGACACACAGATAAGGATGGCGATTGTTAACCCAGCTGCACAACACTAGGGAGAAAAGAGATGGCAAGCGACGAGAAAACCGTTCAAGCTTTCGGAGCAAAGGGAACCAAGAATGTATAACCACAGTTCTACAGGCAAGATTTCCCAACAGCATGTTCTCCCTCCCCGGCTCAGATCTAGGCCAGTTTTCAAACACAGAGCCCAAAGGCAGGGTGATCAGACTTCCTGGAAAAGGATTTCTTCGAAACTGTGGCGACTGACACTTCCGGGAAGCAGTTTACAAATGCAAACTCAGTTCACCACGTGTTATGGAAGCCCTGAGTCCAGATATGTCAAGGTCATGGGGGTCACAGGTACACAGATTGAAAGGATTAACAAGGACCCTCTCTTAGACCAGGAGCATATGACACCTAGCAATACATGGGAGCTCAAGACAGTTTCAGAGTTGCAGTGTGTCTGCAGAGTCCATAAACTCAACCAGAGGTTCTCTCCTCTGTCCTGGAATGCAAAGTTGAAGAAGATGCCCTTGGCAGTGGACTCGGGTTGGATTGCTTGACCTCACCTCATTTTCACCCTGTGGGGAAATAAAAACAAACGAGCAAGCAAGCAAACAAACACAACCCCTCCTGTCTTCTGGTTGAAGGAAATAATCAGAAAGTGGGTGGGCACAGACTTAGCCATGCCTCAGAGAGATTGCATTTATCCAGGGTTACTTCTCATTCTGTTTGCCCAGCAGAAGGAATTGCTGACTCCTAATTGTGTAGTCACTCGACAGGTGCTGTCCAGGTTATGGTCCACTCAGAGCTTGGCTCACCGAGCATGGTCTCGCAGAGATGATGCTGTCTTTATTTCGCGCTGCATGGTAAGGCCTCCCTGGGATGATCGTTGTTTCCTGAGGAATCTCTCTGTTGGTGTCTCTGTAAGGCATCTCAGAACAAAAGTCAGGGAGAAAAGTGCTTACTATGAGGAGCCTGCTTTAGATCCCCAGCACCCACATAAAGCTAGACAGAGTAGGGCCCATCTGTAACACCAGCATTCCTTCAAAGAGATAAGAGGTCAAATCGAGAGAATTTCAGGAAATGTGTGGGCTAGGCCGCCTGGTGGAACAGGGAACAGGAAACTCTGTTTCCACAAGACAGACATTGAGAACTGACAGTCACACATGCACTGTGATGTGCATGCCTGTGTGTACACATGCAAGTATACACACACAAGCACACATATGCAAGCACACACAAACACATACACATGTGCATAATACATACAACACAAACAGACAAAAGCACACACAAATATATAACAAGACCATGAGCAGATCTGTCAGCAGCCTTTCTTGAGGCAGCCTTGTTCCTACTGCACAGTGAGGTGGATTGCCCTAGGGCAGACACCAAGAAAGGGTGGGAGGAGACAGTCCCAGGAAGAGCGTGATAATAACATTTTACTTGAGCTTCTTTGGGATAAGGAGGCTGGAGTCATATTTATCTCTAAATGGGACAACTCTGTCATCCTCTCCAAGGTTCAGGAAAGAGGGGACAGAAAGAATGTCAGAGCCAGAATCTGGGGAATGTGTAGCAAAAAAAGACGTTTTCTGGACATGGCATAGCTATTGCCTTCATGTGGTCACCTGAATAAGAGCTGTAGGAGATCAGGCCGGTCAATATTCACCAATTGTGTGGAAAGGACCACGAGGTCCTGCCCTTCTCTACTGAACTAATGGAAGCAAATGGTTGCCCAGGGAGTTGCTGTCATCATTTGCATTAGTTTAGTCACTGACAGCTTGCCCCTGCTCCAGGAAATAACCTTCTACCCATGCCCATGCAAGCAACTCTAATTAGACTGTTCCACACATGGAGGAAGACCCAGAAGTAGGAGGGGCTCTTGTTGGGAAGAGGAAGGGCTTCCGTGGGAGGAGGCTAAGATGACCGAAATTCATTATGCACAGGTATGAAACCAGCAAAGAATAAAATAAGGAAGAGCAGCAGCTGCCTCCCACAAGACGTGGCCGGGAAGCATGCAGGAACCTGGCTCTCGCCACCGGGGAAGGCTGACACCAGACACCTGACAGCTATGTTCTTTTCCTTCCACTAAGTGACTTCTATAGTTTACATGCTGATTCGGGAGAGAAAGACCAAACTATTATTTAGGATGCTATTACTCTTGTCTATTTTTAGTTTTAGTTCTGTATCTTTGTATGTCTGTGTATGCATATGTGCACGAGAATGGAAGTGGCCGCAAGGCTAAGAAGGGGCTGTCGGGTATCCTAGAGAGGCAGCTAGAGATGGTTGTGAGATACCATGTAGATTCTAGGAATCAAACCTTGGTCCTCTGGAAGAGTAGCCAGTGCTCTTAATCACTGAGTTGTCTCTCCAGCCCCACCAGCGTGTTGCATTTTTGAATAAAGTTTTTTTTTATTTTAATTGTGTATATATGTGTGTGTTTGTACACATAGGTTCAGTGTCCAAAGAGGCCAGAGGGCATTGGATCCCAATGGAGCTGGAGTTAACAGGCAGGTGTGAGCTGTCTGATGTGTCATTGGAAACCAAACTCGGGTCCTCTAGTAGAGTGAGCCATCTCACTAGCCCTCACCTAGCTTTTTAGCGTCCACCTAAGTCTTGGCTTCCAGTCTTTCTGTAACCATGATGGTATAATTCATAAGTCACACATGGTCGTACGAGCCTTTTTACAGGAAAATATTCATTTAGAATACCAACAGTTTTTTTTTTTTTTTTGGTTTTTTCGAGACAAGGTTTCTCTGTGGTTTTGGAGCCTGTCCTGGAACTAGCTCTTGTAGACCAGGCTGGTCTCAAACTCACAGAGATCCGCCTGCCTCTGCCTCCCGAGTGCTGGGATTAAAGGTGTGCGCCACCACCGCCCGGCCAACAGTTTTTTTTGTAACTAGCACCTGCTGGAAAAATAAGAAAGACAGACAAAACCCCAACCCGCTACAAGAGACACATAGGCGCAGAAGGCAAGAAAACCAAAACAAGCACCGCCATCCCTGGCTATTCAAGTCAAGAAAGAAAAACGTCCACCTCCTACCTGTGGTCATTGCTTGGTGAAAAATAAAAGTATTTTTCCTCTTGGTCTTTCTTTTGTGACCATATAAATAACGAGGTGATTGAGTATTCGCTAGTGGGCATGCCCCTGCAGTGAGCCGAAAAACAAGCATGTTTCCTGTGGGTATAACTCAGCCTTCCCTTTTTTTCTGTCACTGGGGAATGAAGTGATTGATGACTTTCACATTCCACTTAACCTACCCCCTCCCCCACCTCCTGACTAACTGAACTTCCCAGAGCTCTGCTGGAAATTCAAAGGTCAGTCTCCCTCTGCCTTCAGACTTCCATCCAAAGTAAAGCTTCTGTGGCTGCAATAGCTCTCACATCCGGGTTCTGTCTTGGCAGCAAGTTGACATTTGACACCTGTGTAGAGCTGGTGACAAGGAAGCACAATGACCTCACTTTTGTAATCCCCACCCCCACCCCAGGACAACCTCCTTCAGGGCACAGCAAACTAGGCCACAGGTCTTGAGATGGGCATTTCCCAGAGGGTGGGGTGGGGAACTTGAGTTTACTTGAGGCCCTGGCAGGGTGAGGAGAAAAGACTTACCACCTTCTATAACAGAAGGCATCTCCCATCCTCAGACACATCCTTAGACCCAGAGGAGCCCCAGGTCGACCCAGTAGTGCTGACTAGCAACTGTGATGCTTGCTGCCTTCCGGTAAAGCACCCCCTCCTCCTCCCTCCCCCACCACTGCAATCTCTTTTCCATGATTTCCTCTGCTCATCAGAGGGACAGCCTCGCTACCAAGCTGCTCTAAACAAGCTTCCTGTTACTAATTTTGCTTCAAAAGGCACCAGAGAGATTGACTTATACATCCCCAGGGAAGCCTTGGCTCTGTCTGGGGTCAGGGTGGGGCTGGCTGGATTTCTTTATTAAGGGTGCTGGGAGCCCTCTTTGGGGCTTTGAAGCTTCTTCTTCTTCCTTTTTTTTTTTTTTTAGTACAAAGGAACAGGAAGTCTCTTTTTATTCCTCCTGGGCTTGCCATTCTCCTGGGGAATGGAACATGTACAACCCGTCAGCCCCCCAAAGCCTGGGGCCAGCGCTCTGTTGGGTTGTTTACACATCCCAGCAGAAATATCTGTGTGCAGAACAGCAGCTGGTCTGCTGTTGCCAACAGCAGGTTCATAGGACCAGGGCCAGCGCCTTCTTCCTTAGAGGCAGCCCCAAGGCGCTGTTTACATTTAGAGAAGAGATGTTCCAAAAATATTAAGTGGGGGTTTAAAGGCTCTTTTTCAGGGGCTCTGCAACACACTGACCTGGTCACTGGTTCTCAGAATCTGGGCTTACTGGAAGATTGACCCCAGAACTCCTGACCGAGTAAGCTGAAGGATGGTGAAGGGTTCGAGAACCTGTATTTTTTTTTTTTTTTTTTTTTTTTTTTTTTTTAAATATATATTTATTATGTAAACAATAGTCTGTCTGCATGTATCCCTGAAGGCCAGAAGAGGGCACCAGACCAATTACAGATGGTTGTGAGCCACCATGTGGTTGCTGGGAATTGAACTCAGGACCTTTGGAAGAGCAGGCAATGCTCTTAACCGCTGAGCCATCTCTCCAGCCCCCGAGAACCTGTATTTTTAAGTCCTGAGGTCGGGCACTGATGATGCTGTTCAGAACTACTCTCAGGAAACCATTGGTCTGGCGTATTTCTCCTTTGGCTGTTGTGGGCTGCAGGGTGTAATACAGATACAGGGTTTATTGCCAGAGAGATGAGGGTCCATAGCTTGTTGCCATTCCTTATTACCCGTGTCTCCTAGAGCAAACTATTTAACCTTCCTAGGCCCAAGTCCCTCACACTTGATTGATAATCCTTTATACGGAGATAGTTTATATCAGGACCCTAAGCATGTTTGGTACATGGCACGTGTTTATATAACACCGACCTCCTTCCCTATTCAATCCTTTTCTCTCATTGCCATTGAAAGAGTCAACTCAGGGCCTGGTAAGATGGCTTAGTGGGTAGAAGGGCTCACCATCAACCCTGATGATGGAAGCGCAATCTCTGGGAATCCCCGGTGGAAGGAGAGGACTGACTCTCTGATCTCCATGCATGTAAATTGGCACATGTGTCCTCCCTCACACACACCCCCACACACACACTATACACATTTTTATTTATTTATTTTTTTTGGTTTTTTTCAAGACAGGGTTTCTCTGTGGTTTTGGAGCCCGTCCTGGAACTAGCTCTTGTAGACCAGGCTGGTCTCGAACTCACAGAGATCCGCCTGCCTCTGCCTCCCGAGTGCTGGGATTAAAGGCGTGCGCCACCACCGCCTGGCACTATACACATTTTTAAAATAAGGTCAGTTCACAGGAGATGGTCGTGCCAGACAACTATGGGAAAGAGATCAGTCTCGGATTTCTCACTCTGGGCTGCGTGGGTGACTGTGGGCTTGGGCCGTGGCTACCAGGACGTCTCAGAACACCTGACCACTGTGAGCTGCAGCTCTCAGCCTCTCAGTACCATGTCACAGTCACCCCGGACACGGGCCGGCTTTTCTTCAGCAGTCCAGGGCTTCCTAACTGTCTCCAGACAGAAGGCTGTGGCAGTCATTCTGTCTGCTTCTTGGCTGTTGCCCCCTTTTTCACCTTCCATCAGATAAACTCCTGCCCTGTTCTTCATATTCCACTCTCTTTTCCATTCCCTTGGGGAATCTCTGAAATATGTGGCTGGGTCTGGATGCTAAAAATACTTACGGAATTCTGCTCTTTATATGATTATATTTTAATTGATATAAGTATCTTTCCTGAATGGCAAGATATGTGAAGGCAAATTCCATGTTTAATCTCTTCCCTATATTGGTGTTATTAGGCATTTATTGCCATCTAGTATTCTGGAATGGCTCTGTTAATTTTTTTTTTCTCACCGGAATCTGTTTTTAGGCTCTATTAAATTTTTACTTTGTGTGGGGCCATAGCCAGAGCCCATCCTGCATGTTAAGTGTGGGAGTCAGAGGTGTGTACAATTAAAATATAGCAGATACTGTAAGGGAGCCATCTACATTAGGATTTCTGGAATTACAACAAAATAACCAAGGCTGGGCTAACTTATAAAAAAGAAATAGAATTCTTTAGATTGTAATTTGGGAGCTAAGAGTCCAAATAACAACAGTATTATTTCTGGTAAGGACTTTGTTGTGGGTGACATTGTGGTGGGAATTTGTTGATTACTGTGTGTGGTGTGTGGTGTGTAAATGTGTAGGGTGTGTGTATGTGGGGGTATCTGTGTGTGTTGTATGTGTGTGAGAGGGTGTTTTGTGTGTTGTGTGTGTGTGTGTGTGCTGTGCTTGTGGGCATTTTGGGTGTGAATGCATAGTGTATGCATATTAATGTGATGTGTGTGTGTGTAAATGTGCAGTGTGTGTGTACATGTGGGGATATCTATGTGTGGGATGTATGTGCATGTTGTATGTGTATGTATGTGTGTATGTGTGTATGTGTGTGTTGTGTGTGTATGTGTGATTTTGTGTGTGTGTGTGTGTGTAACAAAGACGAGAGAAGCAGCCACCCTAGGACCAGGCTCCTCAACAGGAGCACTGACAATGCTGATGATTTGAGAATGGCTTCAGACGCCTGGGAAAGGTAGAAAGACTTTCTGATTATTTTTAGAAAGCCAACATAACATTGTAGCAAAATCTTATGAAGAAAATATTGAAAAATGAAAACCGGCATCTGATCTCTTTACAGAAGTAACAAATCCTAAATTATTTTTTTAAAAAAATGTAAGCCAGCAAAACATTAAAACGTACAATGTGAAATCCACTTCTGAAAATCAAGCACAGCCCCTTCTCAAACACACGTAGGACTGTGCACCACCTAAAAACAGTCCAGAGGGGAAGAGTATTCTGTGTCAGAAGTGACCCAGCAGCATCTGCCGGTTCATTGGTTCATTCTTAGTCAGCTTGTCACAGCTAATGTCATCTGGGGAGAGGGACACACTGTTGAGAACACACCTCCATCGGGACTGATGTGGGAGGCCCAACCCACTGTGGGCGGTGCCACCACTGAGTATATGGTCATTGGTTGTATAGTTAAGGAACCTGAACATGAGCCTGGAGAGGAAGCCAGGAAGCCCTACTCCTCCATGGCCTCTGCTTCAATTCCTGCTTTGAGTTTCTAACCTGAATTCCCTTTACCAAGGACCATTTGCTGTAAGGAGAAACAAACCCTTTCCTTCTCAAGGTTGCTTCTAGTCATGGTGTTCATCCCCAGAGTAGAAGGCCTGGTAGGACACATTTAAAGAAACCCAGCCACTGGTGTCTCACAACACAGGTCAACTCTTACAGATGGCTGCTTTATTTGCCTAAGAACAGTAAAACTTCATTTCAAACTCAGAGTCAGGACTGCCTTAGGGTGAAAACAAAAGAATCTAGAAATCAAGGTTCCCTGGGATCAGTAGTGTTCTGCTACGCTGTGTGCCATGCACAGTCGCAGATAGCACAAAAATAGGGACTTAAAAGATACATGTTGTAAGGAAGATCTAAGGGAAATAAATTGGAGAAGTATTAAAATAGCAAGAGATCTTAAATATGTATCAAATTTTACAAACGAGGGACATGCACACAGAGACAGACAGACACGCACAGAGAGACATACATACATAGAGACAGCACAAAATAATAAGCCCTGAACTTGTCCCCCTCACTGAAACATTTGGAAAGAAAATCTGATTAAACTCTTAAAACAACAGCTCTCTTGTTGTTTGTTTGAGACAGGGTTTCACAACCTAGTCCAGGCTGTCCTCCACCTCATGCTTCTCATGACTCAGTTTCCCAAGTGCTGGGATTTCGGGCACACTGCCACCTTGCCCCAGAGAAATAACAGTTTCTGAGACTATGGTCGTTGTTCACTGAAGGACAGTGGACTTGAGTGCTGGAGGTGAAGAAGGCGAATGCGTGGCTGCCCAGCTTACTGCTTTCAGACAGCTCCCAGCCCATGGTCCAGGACTGTGGTTTGAAATGCTGCAGGTGTTTGAACACTTGGTTTCCAGCTGGAGGCATGTACAAAGCCCTGAGTTCAATCCTCATTACTACAGAATAAATAGTAATAATAATAACAATAGACATTCTCATTAGTAGATTCACCTACTTAAATGCACTAGACAAAGCCTGACTAGGTTTTTTTTTAAATACAGAGTTTGCCGTCATTCGTCCCTATACTTTCCTATTACTAAGGAACATTTTGAAATGGGAAAGTGTGCATCCTCGTACAATGTGAAACAAGCACATTTTTGTTTCAACTCAGAGTTCATGTTAAGCCCGCCAGTGAGAGAAAACAAGTCACAGAGACACAGGAATAGGCCCTGGGAGTGAACTGCATTTGTTAGGGGATGCCCAACTGCTACCTTGGCCACGGAGAGACGGAGTCTCCTCTAACCACAATTCCATTACATATTTATAGTGGAGATTGATTCATTTGTATTATTTTCAGGCTTCCCAGTTTTACAGATTGCTAATAATAGCCAATTATTCTTACATCTCAATTCGTTGAGAGAAAAATTTTTTGATGGTATTGACACATCTCCGGAGCAACTCAGAGGTAGAGAAAGAGTGACTGAAGAAGGTAGGAGACGGAGGTGCCCAAGCTTAGCCATAGATACTAGTTCTTTCTTTATTTTTCACGTGTGTGTATGTGTGGGGGCATGCACATGCTGTGACATATGTGAGGATGTCAGAGGACAACTTGCAGGAGTTAGTTGTATTCTTGTACCATGTGGGGTTATGGGAACTCAATTCAGGTCAACTTGGTGACAAGTGCCTTTGTCTATGGAGCCATCTTATCTGTCCACAGAAGCTAGTTCTTATCCCACAGATGTGTGTAAGATACAAAAGCTAAGGATATGACTTTGTACATTGAAATAGTATACATCCAAATGCTTGGCTTGCTGTGGGATTTTCTTCTGTCATCGTATTCTTTTGTTCTGGCCTTTAGGATCTTTCTCTGAAGACGTAAAGTTGGTAGGGAACCCTACTGCAAAGTCGAGAACAGCTTTTTAATGCATCACCATGTTTGAGTAGTAGTGGCCAAGAAGAAAGGAGATTGTTGTAAGGTTTGGAGCTGTCTTAACTCATTTTCAAGAAAGCACAAAAACCTGGCCAGGGAGATGGCTTAATCAGTAAAGCACTTGGTGTGTCAGTCTGATGACCTGAGGTGATCTCTGAAATCCACAGCAAAGGCTGGATACAGAGAGCCAGATGTAGTGGCAGGAATCAGTAACTGGCTACCTGGGTTCTCCTATGGTGAGATGGGAGAAGACCAGAGAATCGCATGATGCTTAAGGCTAGCTATGGAGTATGTGGTACAAGAGCAGAAACCAGAGAGACTCTGCCTCAAAACAAAGTGACCTTCACTGGGTACTTGTGAGCACACACACACATACACACTATTAAAGCTGATAACAGTTACAGGACTACACAGAAGGACAAGGAGATGACTATAGCTAATAAAACCCAATTCCCAATTTACTAGCCCCATTCCCTATCTGCAAAGTGCTAAGTTCAAGAGGAAAGATTGTCCTCCACCCAGTGTGCCTATAAAACACCTGTCTCTTGCTCCGGATGGTGGTTTTCTAAAGAAAACTAAACTCAGAAGATACTCCGCTTGTCTTCCCCTACATATTCAAAAGACATCTTTTAAAACTGCTTTTTGAGACAGGATTTCGTGTAACCCAAGTAGACCTCAAACTTCCGCTCTTACACCTCTACTTTCTGAGTGCTAAGACGGCAAACACATGCCTCCATGTCTGATCTATGCAGTGCTGGGGCCAGAACCTAGAACTCTGCAGTGCTGGGTACGTGCTCTGCTGAGTCATTAGCCCCCAGCCCTCATGTGACATTTTATGCTGCTAGTCTTTCTCTGAGAAAGAGTTTATAATACCAACTTCCTGATCTAGCCAAACAAAGAGTTCTGGGGATAGCCTTTCTCTTCCTACTGTGGGTATGGATGTTCCAGGATGAAAGGATAAAGTCAGAGGAAGGGACTCAGCTTTTGTGAAGGTCTCACTATGAATCAAGTTTGCTGATATGCCTCTTGTCCTGTGGGGTGAGGATGTCCCCTGCCACCCTCTTTTAGAAACCAGATACCAAACTGCTGTAGCGAGGCTGTGTGCATGGCGGCTAGGAGGAGAGCTCCTGAGTTGCTTTCTGTCACAACTGGTCTGCATCTCATCTGTGGGTCCCTTCTGTAGCTCTCTTTCTGCTCTACCTTTTATCGTCTAGTCTGTGGTCCACATCCCCTAGAAGGCCACTTTTGGAGTTCTTTCTTAGCCCTGCTCCTACATTCTCCCTTCGGATTATCTGTGATGCTCAGTGCCCTCTCTTGGGGCAGCTATGAATCTCCTTGAAAATTTCTCTCTCTTCTCTGACGTCTCATGATGTGTAGACTTTACTTACCAGTCATTTGGGGGCTTATGTCTTGTTCTCTCTTTCATGCAGTTCCTAAGTAGATGGTTGTATGTCAAATAGAGATGTCTCGAGCATTTTTGAAAGTCTCTGCTACAAGCATAGATCTTGCAATGAGTAGGGTGTTCAGTCAACTCTTGTTAAATCCATGCATGAATGAAACTCTTCCCGTAGTTTTCCCAAGCTTCACCACTAAAATAGTAGCCACAGAATCTCATTTCTTCACAATTCCTCTAAAAGGGGAACTTCTACTAAGTGTGAATTTTCTAAGATTTGAATTAGTAACCAAGGTCTGACGTAGTCAACACTCCCAGAATCACCACTTGGCTTTTCCACAGGGGTCAGCATTTTTCTTTTACATGAATATGTAGGGGTTACAGGAAAGGCAGAAAGGGGAATATATCAGTTAATGTTCTATTGCTGTGATGAAACACCATGACCAAGGCAACTTTCAGAAGAAGAAAAAGTTCTTTGAGATGATAGTGCCAAAGGATTAAAGTCCACAGCATGCAATGAAGGTAGCAGATTGTAGGTAACTGCAGTAAAAACTGAGGGCTCACATCCCCAACTGCAAGCAGAAAGGAGAGAGAGAGAGAGAGAGAGAGAGAGAGA
Organism: Chionomys nivalis; assembly: GCF_950005125.1. Taxonomy (NCBI): domain Eukaryota; kingdom Metazoa; phylum Chordata; class Mammalia; order Rodentia; family Cricetidae; genus Chionomys; species Chionomys nivalis. The sequence continues at coordinate 15,101,219 of NC_080104.1, read as the reverse complement.
GAGAGAGAGAGAGAGAGAGAGAGAGAGAGAGAGCACAGGAATGGTGCTAGGCATTAAAACCTCAAAGTCCTCCCCTAGGCCACACCTCCCGTACTCCCCAAACAGTGCCACCAATGGGGACCGTGTATTCAAACATCTGAATCGGGGAAGGGTATTCAAACCACAGAGAACTATTTTGTCCTGTACACTGTATTATGGAGGAGGCTGACAAGTACCAGGGCTTCCACTCCGGCACACAGTAGGGCTGGCACAACGAATGTGACCATACTCACTACCTTCTTTCCACCTTTGTGCCCTTCCTGCGCACCCCAAAGAGCCTTCCTCGTCCTGCACACACATTTTGCTCCTGTCTCTGGCTGTAAAATGGGGCTCCGTGGGGCTGTGTGTGTGTGTGTGTCACTGTGAATCAGGCTCAGTGCTATCTGTCTTATCCTGAGTTATAGAGTTCCTTCCTTGCCCCCACCCGCACCACCAACGTCAGAAGTCAGAGCACAACCTAGTAAGTCTGATTTCTTCTTCCCGGAATGCTCCGAGTGATGCAGCTTCAAGCTGGCTTTGCCTTTTCTCTATATGCCTGCATTAACCACAGCCTGGATGCAGCTGCTCGGGGTTTTGTCCCACCCCAGCTTCTCAGGGTGACTCCGTCAAACCTAGGCCAGCCTCTGTAATCGAGACGATTCACTTCATTAACTGTAATTAGGTTCCCATCATTTTCAATAAGTCTCTTTCCAAAACACCACTTGTGGGACACATAGCTTCCTATCAGTTAAAAACATTTTTTTTTTTTGGTCTATTTAGTTCCAGGAACTGAATTTACTCATAGATGTCATTGCCCAACTTCATGTCTAAATGTTTTAAATTAAATCTTTTCGATCTGACGTGACAGGCTACGGGACGAAGCCCCAGTTTTCCACGTAGAGAATGGAGGTGCCTGTGCAAACAGCTTGTTTGGGCTCCGCCAGAGGGAGTATTAGTGACTGAACCTCATGGTCTCTACTTCTGGGATCAACCCCTTCCCCAGCAACAGCTTTGTTAATTAGGCTGTGGGACTCACACTTTTGGACGCCAAACCATTCATCGAAACAAGTCATTTTGTCTGTTTGAAGCCATGCAATGATGCTGGAATAATTCGGCAGTAAAATGACATTAAGTCTCTGACTTATATAAGAGGAAAAAGAAAACCAGGACTTTCATATTGATCCTTTGGGCAGGATACATCTTTAAGAAATTATGGAAGAGAATAGTTTCATTGAGAAAGCGTTTAAGGGTTTTTTTCCTTCGGACATGTCATGGTTTAATATCAGTTACCCAATTTTCTTTGTGTTGCCCTCAGAATTCTTTCTGAGAAATTAGCTTTAATCTTCTGCTTTGTCTCAAAGTCTGCATTAAATTAAACCTCTCTCTTTTGGGGGGAGGGTTCATTTAGGAATGAATTAGTTAGCCAGCAAAAATTAAATTTAACAATTGAGCTTCTCCGCATGGATTTTTCTCAAGACCCCAGACTGTGGGTAAGACTGGTAAACTCTCTCCTACAGAGCCTTTGCCTCCCAAAGAACTGTGTCGGGTGTCACATCAGCTCGAAGCGCAGACTGGCATTAGACGTTGTTCTTCGGTTCCTTCAGGGGGAGGCTGTAAAGTTCTAAAATTCATAGCATTGGAAAGAAGGCAAGAAATCTTCACAGCCAGTGAACAAAGTGATGTGGTGTGGAATACTGCTGCTAACTGTAGACTTGAAGACCACACGGCTCCAGTTATATTCCCGAATGCCTTCGGTGTTTTATTTACTGATTTATTTTGCGCGTGCTTTTGTATAGTGTGTGTATGGTATGTGCATTTAAGTGTGTGGCTGTACATTCATGTGCATGAGTTCATGTGCTCACATGTTGCTCCACACATGTGGAGGTCAGAGGGCAATCTCGGTGTTGTTCATCCCTTTTGCCCTGTCCTGTGCAATCCCTGCCTCCAACCCTCCCCTCCGCATACACTGGGCTAGTTGGCTCAGGACCTTCTGGGTTCTTCTGTCTCTGCCTCCCCATCACTGTAGGAGACTCGAGTCACAGACATGCTGTGATTGGCTTTACGTGACTTTTAGGAATGTGAACCCAGGTCCTTGTGTTTGTGTGATAAGCGCACACGACACTGAGCCATGACGCAGCCCATTTCATTTTGAAGCATCATCTATAAGGCTGATTCTGCACCCCCGCTATACTCTCTACAATGCACCCCCCTCTTGATGCAGGCCCTGGAAGGTGTGGTCAGGAGTCACTCAGCTTGTTCTGAATGTCGGCTCATGGCTCCTCCTTAGAAAACACTTGGGGCCAACGTCTCTCTATACCACGGTTCGTCGTTTTCTAACTTCTGTTTTCAACCTACTGTGTATTCCATTTCCCTCGGACAGCGTTTGCTTATTGAAAATGCTGATTTTTTTTTATTTATTATGTTTACAGTGTTCTGCCTGCAGGCCAGAAGAGGGCACCAGATCTTATCACAGATGATTTTGAGTCACCATGTGGTTGCTGGGAATTGAACTCAGGACCTCTGGAAGAATAACCAGTGCTCTTAACCGCTGAGCCATCTCTCCAGCTCCAAATGCTGATGTTTTTGCTACTTGAAGACTGAGTACTTTGTGGGATTGTATTCCCAATCCTTCTCTTACAAGCTTCTTCATAGTGGGATTTTGCTTTGGGCTGCTAGCTCCCAAATAACAGCATGGCAATTTGTTATTAATAATGAAAGCTCAGCCCTAACTTAGGTATGTCCCACTAACTCTTATAACTTAAATTAATCCATATTTTTATTAACCTACATTCTTCCATGTGGCTTTTTCCTCCCTCCCATTCTGTGTGCATCTTTCTTTTGCCTAGACGTGTCTCCTACTTCTTCTCTCTCTGCCCCCTCCCATACCTCCTGCCTAACTATTGACCATCCAGCTCCGTATTAAACCAATCACAGCCATATATCTTCACACAGCGTACAAATATCCCACAACATTAATTGAGGCAGACACCTATAGGGACAAAATCCTACAACTTACTGAAGAAAAAGGTTGCAGTCCCTTCAAGAGCCTATTAATATACATTCAAGGTTAGTGCTTTTTTCTGTTCTAGCTGCAGATCTTTGGAGAACCATAGAGGAAGTGCCCAAGGCTATTGAATCAGTCTGACCTAGGTGACCTAGAGAAAATTTGGCTGATTAGAATTTGAACTGAGGGCCTCAGAGGTTTTTCTTGGAGAGGATCCAGGTTCAGTTCCCAGCACCCACATTGGACAGTTCACAATTGCCTGTTACTCCAGTTCCAGGGCATCTGTCACCTTCTTCTGGCCTCCAAGGTCACTTCATACACAGGGTGCACATACAAGCAAGTAGGTACATGCACATAAATAAAAATGAATTAAAATTCTAAGTACAAACCAAGCATACCCAGCAGTGATCATGTCCATTAACTTTTCCTTTTGAACATGTGCTCTGTCATCTTGAACTGGGTAGGCTCACAAATATGGCCACCTCTCCACGCAGTTCCTAGATGAATATGTATAGACTCCTGGAAAAACCCCAGCCTTCTTTTGTTTGGGGAGAGCGTGTCTGCATTGTCCCTAGTGGTCTCCTTACTTGCTACAAGGAGTTTTCTTTCTCTCTTCTCTTAATCTGCCTCTCATGCTTATTGGTTTCAGGTGCACCAAGAGGAGACCTGGTTAGATTCAGTGACAGAGTCACTCAAATCTCTTAAGCTCAGCTTACTATCTCTAAATTATTGGTCTAAGAAAGCAAGGTCTTCCAAGCCTTCCCAACAATGGATGTAATTAAAAGAAATAAAAGCTGATACTCTTTGCTCTATGTGGATTTAGATGAAATGTTTGCCGTGCACAAGAAATACTTTCAAAAAGCCAATTGATTTTGCACCCCCAAAGCAAGGATTGTCTAAGAAAAAGCAAAACAATATTTATAAGGGTGACCGTGATAAGGACAATACCCTGCATTCCTAGCATTCTCTCTTTCAAACCCCTTTAATTTTTTTTTTTTTTTTTTTTTGGTTAGGTTTTTCTTAAGACGAGTCTCTCCGCCGACGCAAATAATTCCAATCAGACTGAATCAGACCAAATAAAAGATGCCCATGTTTAATGCAATCCTCCCTGGTGCCCCTGGGAGAAAAGGGGAGACCATGCAAAACCCAGAAGACCACATGTTCATTCTCTGGGGGGCAGTTTAAATAGCCTGTGGGAGTGGTCCCGACCTTCCCTGTGGAGGGGTTACAATTTGGAGGGCTTTCTTGGAGGCAGAGTTTGGAATAAGGCAAATCCCAGGGAGGAGGCTTGAAATGGAGTTTCCTGCCCAGTGTTCCAAAGATGGATGCCAGGGGGCCCCCGATTGTAGCATTTATTTATTTATTTATTTATTTATTTACTTACTTACTTACTTATTTATTTTGTTGTTGTTGTTTTGTTTTTGTTTATCCATTTATATGTGAGTTAAGGCTTAAGTAAGTGTGTTGATGTGTGAAAGGATCCCACGCCAGGAAAGGAGAGGAAATCAGCTCCCAACCTTCCTTTCAGGGCTCTGAGCCCTGAACTGTACTGTTCTCTGGAACACAGTTCAATCATAAACGGAGTCAAAAGTCTACCTCTCCCTGGCAGTATAAGGCAATTAAACTATCACAAGGCCATGGGGTAAACAAACTATCACAAAGGTCTGGGATAAATAAACATGAACAGGCTGAGAAAGCATGGGAATTGCTTCCCAAAGGAGGTATGCAGTCTCTCCTTGGTGGAAGGTTTACCTGAGGGGACAGGTTTGGCGTTCGTCCCTAAAGCAGTCTGAAACCAGAAGACAGTTTGGCAATAGGGATCAAAGACTTTAACAGGCCCTGAGTCACAGTTGTTTCCAGCAAATGACTCAGTGTCTCTAAAGTTACTTTCCTTGTCTGTGAACAACAGGGTCCGAGGGAGGATTAAATGGCGCTTGTGCGGGGCACAGGGCACATTCAGTAAATATTGTTAGCGATTTCAGAATAACACTGATAATGTTTTTCCTTGTAAGAGGAAATAATGAGCACACAGATTTAGCAACAAAGATATCTTTTGTCGTGCTTTTAAAAGTCACGGTGAAAAGTTAGAACCAACTTGATGTCCAGCAACAGGGAATGGCATAATAGGATCTGCTGATATATCTAGACCCTAGATCATTAGCTAGCCATAGAAGCGGAAACAAATCTTCTTCCCTAGCAAGATGCTCATGGGTTTTTAAGTATATTCTTATTAATTTTTTTGAGAATTTTATATATGTGTGCAGTATATTTTGACCATATTTGCCCCCATTCCTCTCCCAAACTTCTTTCAGATCCTCCTAAACATCCCCATCCTTTATCAACTTTGATATATATATATATGTGTGTGTGTGTGTGTGTGTGTATAACCAAGTAATATATATATATATAGATCACCAAGTCCGATCCATGGTGTCCATGTATGGGTGTGGTGCCGTGTGCTGACTTAGGCCACACATTTAAACAAAATGGACTCTCCCTGATGCAGAAGTCAACTTCCATAGCTCCTCAGCAAGGGTGGAGACTCGTGAGCCCCCTCCCCCTCTAACTGGGAATGTTGACTTGACTTTATGCCTGCAATCACAGTTGCTGGGGTTCAAGAACGTAGGAGTGGGGAAGGGGTATAATACAGATGTCCTATTGACGGCTAAAGACCCCACAGACACTTGTCATCTGTGCTTAGTCATGAGCTTTTAACTTTCAAGATTACTTATAAAACACTAAATCCATATTTTTAAGTTGGTGCTTTTTTGTTAAACATGTAAATTTTATATATAGATACAGAGATAGCTTTACAAACCTGTGTAAATTTGCAGCACTCTGTCAACAAAATTGACCTTTCCGGGAGAATTAGGAATTGTCTTTTTCAGCTGCTGGCTCTATTCATTTAATCAACAACAAAGGCAAATGTCACGTAAAATAAAATTGTGGGTTTTTTTTTTCTCAAATTTCTGGCTTCCTTGTTTCCTATTCTTTTCTTCAGTTTGTCAGGCCTGTGCTACAGGGTCCTATAAACAGACGAAATTCCCTAAACAGTTGACTAACAGCAGTTTTTGGGTGTTGACTGTTGCCAAGGCCTTCTTCTGATGTGCGGATAAGCCAGATGGTCAACAGTGCTCTTCAAAATCGTAAATGTGAGGGCTGGAGAAACGGTTCAGCAATTAAGAGCATTGGCTGCTCTCGCAGAGGACCTAGGTTTGACTCCTAGCACCCACAGGTCCGTTTACAGCCATCTGTAGCTCCAGTTTCTGGAGATCTGACACCCTCATCTGGCCTCTGTGGCACCAGGCACACATGTGGTATATACACATACATGCAAGCGAAACATGTGCACATAAGGATAATAAGTTTTTAAAGGGTAAATTTGCCGCTGGGCACAAAAGTGTTTGTCTGTAATCTTGGGGTCCTAGTGTCTGAAACAGGAGGTAAATTTTCAGCTAGGCACAAAGGTGTTTGTCTGTAATCTTGGGGTCTCAGTGTCTTTAAGCAGGAGGTAAATTTGCCACTAGGTACAAAGGTATTTGTCTGTAATTTTGGGTACCAGTGTCTGAAGAGCTTGACTTCAGCCTGGGCTACATAGAGAGGTCCTCTCTGTTATTATTTTTTATGCGGGGGTGTTGTTCGGGAGGGGGAGACACGAGACACGCGGGGTTGGGGAAGGAGAGACGAAACACGCGGGGTCCCACGTGGGTAAACTTTAATGGGGGAGGGTAACATACAAGGAGCGGGAGTGAAGAGACGGAAGGGAAAAAGGGAGGGGAGAGAGAGAGGCGGTTTGGAACGCCCATTTTTAAAGGGCTCTGGGCATTTTGGGAGGAAGTGTCCTGCACGTGCGTGGTTTTCCATTGTACCACTGGGGTTTGTAGTCCACTTGGAGACTGTATTTTCTGCGCATGCGTGGCCTTGTCTCCAAAAGAACAGCATTCCACCCTTTTGGTTTTATTAAAAAAAATTGGGGGGGGGGTTGAGGGTCTTAACGGGTAGGGAATAGGGGCGTAGCCCGGTCTCTCATGACTGCTTCCTGCTGACTTTGGGCGTCGAGGGGTCCGGGGAGCGTCCGATTGTCCTGATCATCAAGTGGCTGATTGAAGAAATCGCATCTGTCTGGAGATCGCATCTGTCTGGAGATTGTATCTGTCTGGCTCTTGAGTAGCTGGGTCACCGTTAGGATGCTGGAAAACGAAAGTCGCATTAGTAGAGAGAAAAAAGTTAGAGGGGAGATTTGGGGTGGAGGGGGTGGGCTTCAGGAGGCCAGGGGTTAAGAATAAGAATAAAAAAGGTAAATGATACTTATTCCGTTAATTGAATGATACTTATTCCGTTCTGCTTGTGTCTGCTTTGTCCAGGTGAGTCAGGCTGGTGTCTTGGAGCTTAAAGAAAATGTCTTAAAAGAAATAGATTTTAATTATATATTTCTTAACATTTTAGGGGTCACTGCTGCAGTCAGTGACAAACCTGTTATGTCAGGAACTTGGTTAAGCATTTGCTTATCACCTGAACCTCTTGGCTCTGTGTTTGATGATGATTCCTGTAGAGACAACTGGATAGTTATTTAGGAATTTAGAAAAGGGAGGGTGTATTAGCACAGGAGTAAAAAATGAAAAATGAGACCATTGTTTTCCTTAGGGTGGAGTAGAGGGGGTTGGACCTGTTGTCCTTTGGAACTTGAGGGAACATGGTCCCGTCTGAGTTACCGTGTAAGGAGGATTGTTCTGAGCTGTAGGAATGAACGGTTTTAGATGTGACAGGTGAATCCAGTGAGGAATTCCCTCGAGCTTGGCAGCTGTGGGAGTTAGAAGAATTACTCTGAGGGGACCCTGCCATTTAGGGGAAAGGGGTGAGGGACGTTGACCTGGAGGTGAGAATAAAACCTTATCTCCTATTTTAACCGGCGGTGGACATGTGTTAGCACATGGTTGAGGTAGTGAGTGATCCGTGAAGTCCCACAGCAGTGAACGTAGGTGGAAAAGGAGGGGAGTGAGCAGGTGATCAGGAAGGGGAGAGGTTCCTGATGGGAGGCCAGGGGTTAAAACTGGCCGCCCATACATGAGTTCAAAGGGTGAAATGAAAAGAGGGCCCTTTGGGAGAGCCCGAAGCCTGAGAAGGGCCAGAGGCAGAAGCCTTACCCAGTCGAGGTGAAGTTCTTGTGACATCTTAACGAGAGCATCCTTTAAAGAGCGGTTAGTCCGTTCTACCTTACCTGAAGACTGGGGGTGGTATGGTATATGAAAATTCCAGGGGATTCCAAGTGCCCTAGACAGATTCTGAGAAATCTGGGAAGTAAACTCTGGGCCGTTATCTGACTGAAGAGAAGTTGGGAGCCCGAACCGCGGAACAATTTCTCGGAGGAGGATATCAGAAACTGTCTGGGCTCTCTTGTTAGAGGTGGGGAAAGCTTCAACCCACCCAGACATTGTATCCACCAACACCAGGAGATATTTAATTTTTTTAACTGTGGGCATATGAGTAAAATCCAGCTGCCAGTCAGTTCCCGGAAGGGAGCCCCTGGCTTGGTGAGTAGGGAAAGGAAAGCTACGATATTTGGTCCTGGGATCTGACTTTTGGCAGATCTCACAGGAGGCAGTGGTAGCCTTTAGGAACCTGATATCCTCAGGTGTTGGTTTAATATATATTTTTACAAAATTAAGTAAAGCTTTTTCATTGGGATGAAATAGCTGGTGCAGGTAGGACAGGATCTGTTGGGTGTCAGGAGGTGTCTGCGAGGCCATGGGCTGTGCTGTTAGTACTCCCTGAGGTAGCTGAGGCAGACCTGGGCTCTGGAGTGCTGCTGTCTTAGCGGCTCTGTCAGCTCGATTGTTTCCCTTGGAGACAATAGAGCTGTCAGACTGATGAGACCGGCAGTGAATAATTCCTATAGCTTTAGGGAGATGGGAAGCTTTTAGTAAGTCCATGATATACTCTGAGTTGGTAATAGAGCCTCCCTTCGTTGTGAGAAGCCCGCGCTCCTTCCAGATGGCCGCATGAGACAGCAGGATATGAAATGCATATTTAGAATCTGTGTAAACATTTAAAGATTGCCCCTCGGCCAACTGAAAGGCACGGGTGAGAGCTATCAGCTCAGCCTGCTGGTTAGTAGTATGAGCAGGGAGTGCCTTTGCCTCAACTATCTCCGTGTCTGATACTATGGCATAACCTGCTCTGCGAGTCCCATCACATAGAAAGGAGCTGCCATCCGTGTACCAGGTATGAGTAGCCTGGGACAGACTGCCCTCCTGAATATGTGAGGGGTGAGGCAGTAGGTCTTCCAGGACCTCGACGCAGGAGTGAGATGGGGAATCATTTACATTAGGTTGAGGTAGAAGATTTGAAATATTAAGGGGTGGGCAGCATTGAAATGTGAGACTGGCATCTTCCACCAGTGCCACCTGAAGGGAAAGAACTCGAGAAGGGGGTAGGGTCTGTAGACCTTTGTAAGTTAAGAGGTTGGACAGGTTATGATGAGAGAAGACTGTAGTGGGTGCTCCGAAGGTTAGTTTTTTTGACTCATGAATAAGAAGTTCAGCGGCCGCCAAGGCACGTATGCAAGATGCCCAGCCCTGAGTGGTGAGGTCCATTTTCTTTGACAGGTAAGCTACAGGTGCGAAGGAGGGTCCCAGTTGATGGCCTAGGACTCCCAGAGCGTAACCTTCCTTTTCTGCTACGTAGAGAGAAAAGGGGAGGGTTAAATCTGGAAGATGGAGGTCTGGGGCCTGGATAAGGGCCTGCTGGAGTCTCCGGAAGGGTTTGGTGATGGGGTGGAGAAGGGGCTCATGCAGAGAGCCGAGAGCTGCTTCGTATAGAGGGCGGGCAAGGAGGGAGAAGGAGGGAATCCAGGAACGCAGGAAACCAGCCACTCCTAGGAATGATAAAACCTCTTCTTTGGTGGAAGGAACTGTAAGAGATTGAATTAGTTTTTTCCTGTCCAGAGTGATGGCCTTTTGGGTTGGGGTTATGGTTAATCCCAAATACGTTACCTGAGTGGTGGACAATTGAGCCTTAGAGGGGGAAACTCTGTAGCCCTTTTTGGATAAGAAATTTAATAAGGCGGCGGTATCAGTCCTACTAGTCTCCAGAGATGGGCTACACAGCAGAATGTCATCGACATAAAGTAGCAGTTTTGATTTAAGGAGGGACAGTGAGAGCAGATCAGAGGCCAGGGCCTGGCCAAAGAGGTGTGGGCTGTCCCGGAATCCCTGAGGGAGGACGGTCCAAGTTAGTTGTGTGGAGAAGTTAGTATCAGGATCTGTCCAGGTGAAGGCGAAGATGTTTTGAGATTGAGGGCTGAGAGGGATAGAGAAAAAGGCATCTTTTAGGTCTAAAACTGAGAAGTGGGAGGTCCCTGAAGGAATGTTAGACAGAAGGGTGAGGGGGTTAGGGACAACTGGGTGTAGCGGGACAACAGCAGAATTAATGAGTCGGAGGTCCTGAACCAAACGATAAGTTCCGTTAGATTTCTTAACAGCCAGTATAGGAGTATTAAAGGGAGAAGAGGTGGGGCGGAGCAGCTTTTTCCTTAGAAGGTCAGAAATTATGGGTTTTAGTCCTCTGAGGCTCTGAGAAGAGAGGGGGTATTGAGCTTGAGTAATATACTTGGTGGGATTTTTTAACTGAATAACGATGGGGGAGTGGTGTTTAGCGACGGCAGGATTCTGGGTGTCCCACACGAGGGGGTCCACCTGGGAGGCTGGAAGAGGAAAGGGCGTGTTAGTATCAGGAGATCGTGGGGCCAGGAGAAGAAGCAGCTGCGTCACCGACGAATCTGGAACAAAGCGGGTGGGGGTTGCGAAAGAAATGAAGGCCCCCAACTTGGTTAGGAGATCCCTTCCCAAGAGTGGGACCGGGCAGGTTGGTAAAACTAGGAATGAGTGGGTGAGAAAGATATTTTTAAATATACAATTGAGAGGTGGAGTCTGGTGAGGAAAATAAGGCTGTCCCCCTACCCCAACAATAGGGGAGTTTGAGGGAGAGGTTGGTCCCCAAAATTCTCTTAGAACCGAGTAGGTTGCTCCGGTGTCCAAAAGAAACGAAATGAGGCATCCCGACACTGTGAGAAGTACCCGTGGCTCCTGGTTGCAGATGGGCGTGGCGGTCGGGTCGTCGGAGCCCGGGAACCTTCAGTCCTCCAGGGCCAGGCCCAATAGATCGACCTGAGAACCCCCTGGGCCTGTTGCCCCCGTGTCATCAAATGCACGGGGACAATCTATGGACCAGTGACCCTCCCTGTGACATTTTGGGCAGGGACCCCTCGGGTTACGATGAGGGTTAGGGCAACCTTTTGCCCAGTGACCCGCCTTACCACACTTGAAGCATGGGCCCGGTGGCTCACGCACCCCGGGAGGTGGGGGGGCAGCACGAACAGGACGGGTCGAGTCTGTCACCTCTGCTGGCCGGGCAGGTGCGGTTATCACGTGGCAGTGGTTGCGAGCCTTGTCGTTCCTGGCGTGGTACACTTTGAAGGCCACCTCCAGAGCCTGTGCTTGTGGGGTTAGGGGACCCTTTTCAAAACGTCTGAGCTTGGCTTTGATATCCGGGTAGCACTGGTTAATGAAATGGGTCATTAGAAGCTGTCTGCCCTCAGTGGATTCTGGATCCATGTTCGTAAACTGTCACATGGCTTTGGTAAGGCGGTCAAGAAATGCGGAAGGATTTTCCTTAGTGTCCTGAAAAATTTCTGTGAGTTTAGAATAGTTTACTGGTTTAAGGGCAGCCTTGAGGAGCCCTATCATGAGGCAAGTTAGGAACCGGTCTCTGGCCAGAATGCCCCCAGGGGAGTTATAATCCCAGTGGGGTTCTTGGTCTGGCACCGCCTCGGCCCCCGGAGGATGGGAGGCTAAGGTTTGGTGGACTTCATCAGCATGGAGTCTCGCTTGCTCCCAAACCCGCCTGCGCTCCTCGGGAAGCAAGTTATTAGACAGGATCATAAAAATGTCATGGTAAGTTAGGTTATAAGATTGGGTTAAATATTGAAACTCCTTTGTGAAATTGGTGGGATTAGCCGTGTATGACCCGAGTAACTTAGAAATATGTGAGAGTTCCGATAAGGCGAATGGAACGTGGACTCTCATTACACCCTCTGCCCCAGCCACCTCCCGCAAGGGCAGAATGGTGGCTGGTCTGACTTGACCAGCGTCAGACTCCGCAGCACGCGAGCGCGTGAGCGGAGGGGTGAAAGAAGGTGCAAGGCGGCGGGCGGGAGTGGAGCCCAGAGGGGCTTTGGAAGATCGCGGCTGAGGGACGGGGCGGGAGGGGGATGGGGAAGAATCCGAAGACGTTTCCGACTGTCTGCATGTCCTGCGGTGGGGGCGGGTGGAAGCCTCCACCCCACCCTGCGACCTGCGGTGGGGGTGGGGAGAATTTTCCAGCCGCTCCTGGGATCGCTCCCGGGATCGGCGGGGGCGGGTGGAAGCCTCATCGGAGGAACTGGGCGAAATCCCTGTAGATCCAGAACGGGAGCTTGTTGGGGAACTAGACGGAGAACGGTTAGGTGACCTGGAGGAGGATTTTCTGTGCCTAAAAGAAACTTTGGAGGAAAGGGGAATGGAAGAACCATCGTTAGATCTGGCAGAACGGGAAGGAGTAGCCCCGCGAGGCCGGGGAGGTGGAGGTTCGTCCGCGGGGTCCATAGCAGGAGCAGGAGGTTCCGGGTGGGGCGGCATTGCTAAGAACATGTGAGCAGGTGAGCACTGAGAGACAGTAGAAGGATCCGTTTTTAAAGCCATGTAAAAGAATGCCATAATATACATCATTTCTTTCCATTTAGCAGAACGGTGGCAAAAGTTAGCTAGTTCCCGTAGAATATCGGGGTCAAAAGACCCGTATGATGGCCATTTAAAGTTCCCCTGTAGGGCATAGGAAGGCCACACCTTAGAGCAAAGACGGATGAGTGTAGATAATTTAACAGAAGGAATTAAGGTGTGGGGCTGTAGAGCTTCCAACAGCTGTCCCAGAGGAGAAGAAGGGGGAATTGGTTTTGAAGACTTAGCGCCCATGGCTAGAACCGTGAAAATATCCGCAGAAGGCACCCGAAGATGCTCCGAACACAGTTGCTCTGGACACAGGCGTCAGAGTACCCAGGGGACCGTGCTATGGGCTAGCTGACCCAGTCCTAGTTTTCGACGGGAGACGGGGGTCTCGGCTAGGTGGGGACAGTTATGCCCGAAGGCTGCCCGTTGCAGCCGAAGCCGTAAATGGCACGAACACCCAGGCCCTGTGAAAAGGCGTCCGATTTCACAGGGGGGGTGGTAGGACCTGGCTGAGTCGAATTCAGCCAAGGTCAGGCCGCACCGTAGTGGGCGGCGGGCCGCACCGTAGCGGCGGATACGATGAAAAGAAGGAAGAAAAGGAATGAAACAGAGGACAGAGAACCAAAAGCACCGGACTTTTGGGCGCGGATAAAAACAGGTCTAGCCTAGGGCGGAAGGTCGGGGGAAGGGGGGGGTTAGCAACCACACCCAGGCCACGCCAGAGGAAGCCGGGAGCTCGGCCGGCCTCCTCCAGGTGAGAGGGGATGGTTAGCCAGCCCAGGTAAACTCACAAATTAGCCGCTGACGGTTGGAGAGGGAGGGCCGTGTCGAGATGGCTGGAGCACGTGGAGTGGTTGCAGGTCGTCCGGTTCTGACCTTGTCCCGGGGGAGGCCCCGAGCTCCAGGAGGCGCCAAAACCCAGAGCCGAGGCCTCAGGTGAGGGCCCCGGGGCGAGAAGGTCCCCGAGCAGACGGCACCAAAATGTTATTATTTTTTATGCGGGGGTGTTGTTCGGGAGGGGGAGACACGAGACACGCGGGGTTGGGGAAGGAGAGACGAAACACGCGGGGTCCCACGTGGGTAAACTTTAATGGGGGAGGGTAACATACAAGGAGCGGGAGTGAAGAGACGGAAGGGAAAAAGGGAGGGGAGAGAGAGAGAGAGAGGCGGGTTGGAACGCCCATTTTTAAAGGGCTCTGGGCATTTTGGGAGGAAGTGTCCTGTGCGTGCGTGGTTTTCCATTGTACCACTGGGGTTTGTAGTCCACTTGGAGACTGTATTTTCTGCGCATGCGTGGCCTTGTCTCCAAAAGAACAGCACTCTCTTGGTGAAAACTAAAGCGTGCATTTAGTGAAGGGACCACCACAAACATAAACGTGGAAGGATGGAGATTAGATCCCTTATCCAGTCGAGGTGGGGAATTTCTAGGGGAGCTATGCCCTCTCAACAGGGCCCAGTCCCTCTTCCCCCCTGGAACATTCCCCCCGCCCCCACGCCAACTGAGCTCCAAAGTCATCTATGTGGACAGAGGCTGCGCCTGGCAAAGTGCAGTTTGCTCAGGGGTAACCTGTTGTGTCAATATTGGTAATTTGTATTTCACCGTGAGTCATTTCCGGAGAGCAGATTATCTACCCTCGAAAGGAAAGGGGCTGGGAGTGAAAGTGAGCTGAAGGGGACACAGGTGGAGACTTGGTTGCACAGCTTCCTGCCTCCACAAAGCAGACAGAGCAGTTGTGGGCTGAGGTGCAGGCGCTGGGACACGCTGGAGCCCAGAGGAGCCGCCGACTCTCGGGCGGAGGATAAGCAGAAAGTGGGGACAGACTTAATGTTTTTTGAAGTAGTTCTAGGTCTGGAAACAAATGCAACCTTCTGTCCTTCCCATTTTCTTTCTCTCTCCTCCAGCTTCCACTTCTGTAGCTGGGAAGCAAACCCATCGTCGGAGTTATTTTAATGTGACCTCTATCTTACGGCTTGATCCTCCATTTCACCCCTTGTTGGGGAAGTTCTCTGGTTTCTGACCTCCCTATCATGTGACGTTTCTCTATGGTATTCTTGTGCAATGATTCATTTCTACATTGTCCTGGAGCACCCCACCTGTCTCGCAAGAGTAGGTGACCATTAAGGTCTGATCTCTATCTGTGGGTCTTGGCATGGCTTAAAACCATGAAGCAGACATAAAAAATAATCACTGTTTGGCTGGAGAGATTGTTCAGGCATCAATAACACTAGTTGCCCTTCCAGAGGGTTCTATTCTGGATTCTAGTCTAAGCCTACAAGGCAGCTAGCTAACCACGTCTGTACCTCTTCGTCCAGGGGGGTGGATCTAATAACATGTGAACACTGTCCACATGCAGTACATAGACACATGTACGGACAAACACCCGTGCACATAAAATAATAAAATACAAAATTTAAAAAGATGTTCATTGTTCATGGTAGCACAATTCGGCTAACTTTAAGTATTTGGTAAGTGTCTGTTAGCTGAACTGAAGGAATGAACAAGTAGAACAAACTTTGCTCCACCCGACTTCTTTT
The DNA here is from genome assembly GCF_950005125.1 of Chionomys nivalis. Lineage (NCBI taxonomy): Eukaryota > Metazoa > Chordata > Mammalia > Rodentia > Cricetidae > Chionomys > Chionomys nivalis. The sequence continues at coordinate 15,085,901 of NC_080104.1, read as the reverse complement.
GGCCATCCAAACAGGTGGTCACGGCAGGTAGACCAGATCTCCTGACACTGTGGTGTCTAGCCCCTGCTCTTCTGGATCACGTGATGGACAATTTGGTGTTCCGCCTCTGCTCCTCTGCGTCTCCTGACTTTGTGGTGTCGTCATTGTCGTCATCATGGTGTGTGTGTTTTCACTCTTCTTCCCTCTGGGCCACAGGACTTGACCAGAAGTGATGTCCTGGATCTGGAAGAACTTGAGACACTCGGATGGTATTTAATTAAACAATAACAGGGGTTCAGCTTGGTGAGCTGACTGACTGGGTCAGGTTGATGCTGTAATTGCGCAATCCTCTTGTCGATATCAAAATCATCTTTGATTTCCTGAGTGAAACAGAAAACCAGGAGAAATAGAACCATGCAAGGACGGTAGAGGCTCCAGATACTGGCTGAGTGGTCACCCATGAATTGAAGTCAGGTTTCACTGCATCTCTCCCCAGCTAGACTCAACAGTCTTTAAAGGCTTCTGAACTCCAGTATGGATACAGTTTTGTGCCCCTGGCTGGTCTATTTATAATCTACTAGATGCATGAGAACTGGCATTATAAATGCTGAAGTGTATTTTCTCACTTCCTATAACCTAAATAAACTTCACCCACTGTGTGGGTTTCCTAATCCCTTCCTCATCCTTGTATCCACCACCCTTTCTTGTTTCCCTAGCAACTATACACAGTGGAGCACAGAACAGAAGCCTAAAAGAGAACAACAGTAAACAGAATGAGTGACAGCGTGGTGGACTGTGGAGGGGCTGGCTCTCTAGTTGACTACTTGAATATTCCTGATTGTCGTCTCTTTTCGTGCCCGGGATTGTGCAGGCCTCACATCTGTCTGCACAAGGCAGACAGGGAGCACAGATAATTTCGGCATTTTTAGAAAGCTAACCCGAAGAAAGAGCAAGGAGCTAAGACAATTCCTAAACCAGGAGATTTGACCTATGCTGTTTCTCAGATTGTTTGCATTTGTATCCCGCTATTATCATTTTTTTTTTTTTTTTTTTTTTTTTTTTTGTATTTTAGGAGTTCCCACAGTCCCAAGCATCATTTAGAAAGTGCCAGATGTTGTCACGGAGCATGACCAGGGTCTAGCACATCCCGCAGCACTGTGTGGTCCCCATTCTGACTCTATCCCACATGGAACCGGTGTCTCCTTTCTGCAGCTTTTCTTGTTTGTTTAGCTTCTCACCAAGAGAAATAAATAAATTACAGGCAGCACACCTATGGAGTGCTACATAATTCATTTTGTTTTTGAGACAGGGTCTCACTATTTAGGGAAGGCTGGCTTTGAATGGTTCCTTAGTACTGGGATTAAGGTGTGCACGCACATACCCCAATTCATGTACCGATTTTTTGATAACTACAAGAAAAGAAAAAAAAGAGAAAAGCAAAGAATACCTTTCTTCAGCCATTCAATATCTATTGTATTCAGCACTGGGCTTTTGAAATACTTAAGCAAAGGGACAAGAATGCTGGGCACTTTCTAGCTGGGGTCTTCATAGGCAGTTAGTTGTATGTTCTTATATTTATTGGCCAATTGCAAATCTCACTGTTGATTTTGTGATTAAAAAAAAAGCAGAACCAAGGAAGTTATTTGTAAAGAGATTTTTGCTGGTGTTTATTTGACTTACCTTATCTGTGCTTAAAGATTGGTGGGGACACATTGAGCTATTTGTGCTTGGCCAGATCCCCAATTCTGAAAGTAGGGCTTTGGCTTGTCAAATTTCCTCCTTCGTCCTCTTGCCAAGCGGTTAGCCCTGCAGAGAATAATTTGTACCTTTTGGCCCCACATATATCAAATACAAGAACACGTCATCTCAAGGTTTTCATTGACTCTTGAGGCACTGGAAGCTAGTAAGAAGTGTCCCGAGAAATCTGTATAACTCTTGGCCACACAGTGTTTTCTTAATATCTAGCATTGCTCACTCCAGGAAAAAAGGAGGTGTGACCCACTGCAACCTCTGTGTCTGGAGAGCGAGACTTTAAGATAGCTGCTAGTGTTCCTTAGAACTTCTTCCCAACATTTCCTTCCCTTTGCTTTTCTTTCCATTTCTTTTTTTCTTTTGTAGAGGGTCTCCAACTGAGGCTGAGGCTTGCTGAGTAGGCTAGGCTAGCCGGTCAGCAAGCCTCAGGAATGCAACATGTGCCGCCATATCTGATTTTGTCTCTCTCTCTCTTTTTTTTTTTTTTTTGCCATTGCAGGTATGATGAAGTAGCGATGAGAACCACCACAGTCAGCTCCTGCCTTTGTCCTGTGACAAGAGTTCTCACCGTCACCCCTGCTCTGCTCACAAAATCCCAGGGAAAGGAATGGACATCTTCCTATATACAGACTTCTTTATCCCATTGCGCGGACAGAGAGGGGCTAATATGTTATCCATTTCCTACATAAAAATAGCTCCAGTGAGCTTCAAAGTGTTTGTCACTCAGCAGAGAAACTACAAATCATTACTACAGGGCTTGGAAAGGAAGAAGAAATATCCAGAAAGAATTTTTTTTGTCCACTTGTCCCACTCAATAGCATCGCAGAGTGAAGATTTTTCTTTTCTCAGCTATGAGCTAGGCTTTTGCATTTTTGTTTGTTTGCTTTGAGACAGGGTCTCACCATGTGGCTCTGGCTGTCCTAGAACTCACCATGTACCCTAGGCTGGATTTGAACTCATGGAGACCTGCTTGCCTCTGGCTTTTGAACTTTTATGTTTTGTGTTCTGCCTACAGCACTTAAGTGTAAGAGTGAATGATCTCTCAATTCACTTCCCACAATACAAGAATTTCCCACATTTTATAAGTTTGTTCATTTATAAAGAACAGAAACTCAGCTTGGGTCAGCAGACACCAGGGATTCCCTTTCTGGGTGTCACTTATTCTCCTTCAAATTTCCCAAAGCCTCCCAGATACCACTCTTCCAGTTCAGGCTGTTCCGCAGCTTTCCAACTAATGCTGGTCCCCACTGAGGTCCTGCTTGACGCTGTTTGGTATTCTTTTCTGTACAAGGCATTTGTGGTGCACTTTAGAAGCTTCCTCTGGATGACTGTGGAGCCCCATGCTCGCATCTGTGCCCTTTGGAAAGAAGCTTCAGCATCTGGGCAAGAGGCAAGCATTTGTCTTCAGAACTGTATGTCTCCCCTTTGTTCTTATGGAGCGTTGGCTTCTCCTCTCTCTTGGTTATGTGTCTCCCCTTGTTCTTATGGAGCGCACTGGCTTCGCCTCTATCAACTGTCTCACACCTACAGCCATTTCCTTTTCTTTTCCTCTTTGACAAACTACTCAGAGCAGCTTGCCCTCAATTTTTTTTTTAAAAAAGTTATTCTTTGTTCCATTTCCATTTGATTTTTCTCATTAATTAAAATAAACAAAAATATTGATTCACCCACTCGTCTATTTTCTGGGCATATCTCTCTGGGATTAAAGTGAAATTAGGCTATGCTCCTAAGGGTAAACCAGTTTGTAGGGCTACTGTCATTCACCTACTGTCTGGATTGACCTATAACCCGAGGACATGGCTGATTTTGGCTCCAGTCAAGAACTAGTCTATTTATTATTGGCCCGGCTTTCATATTCCGCAGCCCTCTGGTTTCCCTAACATAAAAACATAAACATTATATGTATTTATGGAGTACCATGTGGTGTTTCAATAATATTTACATAGTTCGACCTGAGCTCTGCCCTTAATCATTTTGGAACCCTAATTAGAGAGACAGGAACGATCCCTCATTCAGTCCCCTTGGTTATCTTGACCGCTATAACAAAACACCTCAGACTTGTTCATTTATAAAGAACGGAAACTCAGCTTGGGTCAGCGGACGCCAAGGACTCCACGATGGCCTCGGCTGTGCCAGTTAAGGAGAAAGAAACCCGTGCATGTTAAGTGGAGGGGTGTGCTTGCAAGCTGGATATTGATACTGGTTTCACCCCCAAAGGCGTTCCTGAAGCATTTCAGATGCTACAGCTGGATTATTGACACATCAATGTGATGAGAGGGGACCCTGCTTGGCCTTTCAGGTGTCACCAAACATGAGAAGCAAGGCACGGAGCACCGAAGAGGGGCCACTGTGGCGGGCACTCTGCGCTCCAGAGAGAGACAGCCCGTATGGCCGCCATCTGTGGTCAACTCAATTAAGGCTCAATTTCTTCATATCCTGACAGAAGACTATTACCCAGTCAAAGGAGGCAGGTACGAACGGAAAGGGGAAACAGGAAGAAGGGAATTTAATAGGAGAGAATTGTATTGAGGGAATTACACCAGTCTGAGAAAAACAAATATGTCATCCTTTCTCTTACTTGTGCTTCTAGATTTCATATAAACACATAAAATTGTGTGTGTGTGTTTGTTTGTGTGTGTGTGTATACAACATGGAAGTCAGAGCAAAACTGGCTAGTGGGGCAAAGGGGACTAGCAGGTGCAGGGAGAGAGGAGAAGAGGGGAGAAGGGGAGGCATATACTCAAAATATAATATATACTTGTACAAAAACTTTAACAAATACAATTTAAAGATAGAGATTTATTTCTCCAAACTCTAGAGGCCAAGAAGTCCAAGATCAGCACGTTAGCAGAAGCCTGGTCTGACTGCACTGGCTAATCTTGGCTGTCAGCTTGACACGCTTATGAAGAGGTCATGTCAATTGAAGGAAGAGGTGCCTCCATCAGACTGGCCTGTGAGCATGTCTGTAAGGGCATTTTTCTGGTTGATAACTGATGGGGGAGGACCACTCTGGGTAACACGACCCATGGGCAGGTGGGCCTGGGCTGTGTAGGAAAAGTAGCTGAGCAAGTCAGAGGAGCAAGTCAGTAAGCAAAATGCCTCCTTGGTTTTAAGGTCCTGCCTTGTGTTTCTGCCTTGTTGATGGACTGTGAGCTGTAAGATGAAATAAACCCTTCTTTCCCAAGTTGCTCTGGTCACGGTACTTATCACTGAAACCAGAAAAAAGTTAGATCAACAGTAAAGGGGAGGTCCTCGTACATGGTGCCATCTATGATTCTGCCATGATAGAAGAAAGTCAGTGGCTTGAGCTGGGTTCCTTCAGTCTCACTCAAGAGAGCACAGACCCAATGTCCTAAGCTCCCAAACGCCCCCTGGTGATTAGGTCCCCCTAGTACATGAATGTTGGAGGAACACTGATATTGAGACCCACAAATGATGTGTAGCAAACAGGCACGCAGAGGGAAGTGTTAGTCTGCAGAGCAGATTCTGGCTATTCTGTTGTTATCAATAGCAGACACTTTCACCAACAACATGAACACACATAGCCTCTTCCACACTAATTAGACACTTATTTATAATATTATGTGGATACCTTTTCTGAGTTCCACCGAAGTATACCTTGGGTTAGAAAGAGCCCCACAATATCTAACTTGAGTCCTGGGCTTGCTCTTAGCCTGCAGGAAGGAAGACAAACCACTCACCCTTGTCTTGCAATCCTGGGATAGCATAGTTAAAGGGTGATTAGTGATCTAGATATTATAGAAGGACTTTATTAAAAGAGTTATATGCATGCATATATCGTCTTATTGCTGTGAAGAGACACCATAAACATGGCAAACTCGCATAAAGGAAAACATGCAATTGGGGCTGGCTTGTAGTTCAGAAGTTTAGTCCATTGTTGTCATGGTGGGAAGCACGGTAGCATGCAGCAGGCAGGCACGGTGCTGGAGACTCCAGAGAGTTCTACATCTGGATCTACAGGCAGCAGGAGGAGAGAGGAACACGGAGCCTGGCTTGAGCACTTGAAACCCCTAAGCCCATCCCCAGTTACACACTTCCTCCAACAAGGCCACACTTCCTGTCAAGTAGCACCTCTGCTGTTGGGTCTGGGAGTCACACAAATATTGAGGACGAGATCCCCAAAGTATGAAGAGCAGAGGCAACTTTATTCCATCACCACTGGGTACCAGAATGTCTAACCAGTTAGGGCTTCTGACACTGTGACGGTCCTTTTTAAAGAAAAACACATAAGTGCGTGGGGGAGGGACACGGGGTGATCTAGGAAAAGAATTTTTATAAGTTGAGGTTAAGTCCTGGGTGATGGTACATTCCGGGAATTTATAACCTGTGATAACGTTTTACAGCTAGTAATATAATTGTGATAACGAGGTGTTTGTACAAGCTTAACAGGAGGTTTGTTTACTCACATCAACATAGCTCTCGACACAGCTGGGGTCTTGTCTTCATTTTTAATCACTTGTTCTTCTCGTAACTGTAGAGATATGGAACAAGGGCCATGCAACAGAAGAAGCAGGGCAGGCAGCTAATGTATTTGAATTAATGTGGACTCCATACTCCCTAATGACCAAGTATTCAAATATATGAGCCTCTGGGGCCATTTTTACTCAAACCACTCAGCAGGTGTGCTAGTGTGTAGGCAATGCCCTTTTAAATGCAGGTGCCCATGGTCCGGAGAAGGACTTTGGATTCCCTGGAGCTAGAGTTCCAAGCGGTTGTGAGCCACCCAGCATGGGTGCTGGAAACCAAACACAAGTTTTCCCACAGGAATAGTACGGGTTCCTAATAGCTGAACCATTTCTCCAGTCGCAAAATTTTCATTTTTGTGAGATAAGACATTTGGGACAAAAGATCCACATCACCTCTTATGATATGAGTGATGGTGAACTCATTATTCTTTTGGTTGATAAGAGTAGCATTAAATGACTATAAAGTTCTTATAATTATTTCTGAAAAAAGGATTTAAGTAGAGGAAAATTATCTTTTCAATTATAAAAATTATTTTCCAATGATAAAAAAAAAAAAAAAAAGAAATCTGAAATAAAATAACCCTAAAGTTTCTGGCCTGAAATGTTCATAGATTTCTAAGAGATTAGACAGTCGTCAATATAGTTATTAAGATTACTAACCCAGACCCAGGTGTACGGGTTCCAAGCCTTGTTGGGCCAGTTGGGTGTGGGGGGAGTGACCTGACATTTCTCCTCAGGAAGATGGAGACAATAATGATAAGGTAATTTGCGAGATGTCAGAAAGGATTTATTAACGGTCACCACTTCTTGAGCAAATGCTGCTGCTTCAGGTTTTCTGTTGTTAACCGAGTAAGTAACTTCAACAACAATCCCAAGAGAGTAGCTAATGTATGCCAATCTGCCCATGCCTAACTGCCTTCAAGACGTGCAGCCCAACTACCACTTAGTGAGGTCCACTGAGTATTTCTGTAAAGATTTAGGGGACAGAGTGAAGACAGCATGGCTTGGGTTGAAATAAGCAGTTTCACAGAAGGGAGGGTATTTCAATAGAAGACAACCAACCATAAATCTTAGTTAAGAAGTGAGTTCATTTGAAGGAGTCTGTCAGCAAGTGCCTGTTAAGTGAAGTCAGCTGGAGAGCTCTGCCTTAAGGCTGTAATTAAAGAGTAAATGTAAAACAACAGGAAGTTAGGTGGTGCAAAGAGGCTAAGAGAATGCCATAAACACTAACTCACTTCTCTCAGTGAGAGCGTAAGGGCACTGGGCTCAGATGGCGAAGAAGCAGTGAGCCTTGTGTTTGCGGTTACCCTGTGAAGAATGCTGGACCAAACTCCAAGTGAGAAGAGGATCTGAATCAAGCAAGCAAAGAGATAGATGTTCATGGATAGCTAGGAAATTAATAAAAGACTGAAAAACAGAAAAGTCTGTAATTCTTCTTGAACATGAAAAAGAAGTGATGTCACTCCAGGCAGTGGCAGCACACACCTTTAATCTCAGCACTTGGGAGGCAGAGGCAGGTGGATCTCTGTGAGTTCAAGGGCAGCTTGATATACAAACTGAGTTCCAGGACAGCCAGAGCTATTACACAGAGAGACCCTGTCTCAAAAAAATGAAAGCATGTTAAGAAGTGAGATCACAGGCAAAGTGCTGCCCCTAAGTCAGGAAACAGGAAACAGGCAAGAGAGGGCAGCAGGGGAAGTGGCTCAGAAGACAAGCTGTTTGCATGCAAGCTTGAGGAGCAGTTTGGATCCCCTGAATTTATGTAAACACGGGGAAGGTGACAAGTGTGGAGACAGCCTGGATCCCAGCACCTAGAGGCAGAGCCAGAATGCCTCCAGGGCAAGTCCCTTAGTCATTCTAGCCTGAGTTGGTAAACTCCAGGTTCAGCGAGAGCCTCTGGCTCAAAGCACAGAGTGAAGCACAAGTGAAGAAGTGATGGAAGCAAAGACTTGTATTTTGAGATTTGTATTTTGCTTACAGCCATCTTAAGTTTACAAGTAAGATATTTACCTTTGCAGGCAAGTTCCGGACCTAGGACTTTAGCCTAGTGAGACCTGCAGGCACCAGGCTTTTAGAAACAATTAGCATTTCCTTTGTTAGTCAACAATCACAGACCCTCAGTATTTCCTTTTCAGCTAGGGATGTCTCCAGGCCTGAATTCCAACAGAACTGACACATCTCCCCTTCCACTATCCTGTTTGTTATATAACAGCTTCTGAGGAAATAATAAATGGTGGTTTGATCAGAAACCCCGTCTTGCCGTCATTTCTCATGTCTCTTGTACCCTCCATTCCTCTCCCCTAGGTTTATCAGGGACCACCGTTCGCATCCCGCTGGCTGGGATAAAGAAGGCATTAAACCTTTGGTCTCCACACGCACACATCCTCGAATATGTGTGCTCCCACCCACACATCTTACATATGAACACATGCACAAAGAAAGGGGGAAAGTTGAATCGATATTAGATGATCACAATTTATGGGGACAGAAAACTTGATGCCACAGAAATGGGCCGCCGGGTAGCCAAGCTACCTTGACAAGTTGGCAGCAAGGCTCAGGGAAGGACAAAAGTTGTCTTAGCTGGCTAATTGCTGGAGACTATATTGACAACCTCCTGAGTTGACTCCAGGAGACCTACGGGGTCATAAGGAACTGGAATCACAGACAGTTATGCAATGTCTCCAGGTCCTTTGTAAGAGCGACAAGAACTCTTAACCAGGGAACCACCTCCCAAGAACCTGGAGCAGTACCATCAGCGCTCACCCTCCAGAGGCACGGGCCCATTCAAAACCTCATCATGGACTGGAGGGATGGCTCAAAAGTTAAAGAGCATGGGCAGCTCTTCCAGAGCCCTTGAGTTCAATTCCCAGCAAGCACGTGGTGGTTCACAATCATCTATAACGAGATCCAGTGCCCTGTTCTGGCCTGTAGGCATACGTGCAGGCAGAACACTACACATAATAAACAAACCTTAAACAACAATAAAAACAAAGCCTCATCACAGGACCGTAGCGTGCCATCTTCTTCACACTTTGTCTCAGTAAAGATCCATTTTTAGGCATTCCTTTTGCTTGGGACCTCATGTTTAACTGTCAGAAACTTACACGGCATGCTAAAAGGTGTGTGTGTGTCGGGGGGGGGGGGGGAATCATAGTTTGAAGAAATAGAGAAAGTATGAGAACCGGATTCAGATAGAACAGGCATATTGAAGTTCAGGTTAGAAATTTAAAATTACGATGATTAATAGATCATCTCTAATTCCATCTATTGTCCAGAAAAAACAGGATTTTAAATGTATTTGTCTGTTCATGCGCGTTTAGGCTGACTCTGAAACTTTGCCATTGTGAACAGTGATGCAATGGAAATGAATGTGGAAGAGGCATCGCTCAGGTCTACAGCATGCAAATTTAGACTCCTTCAGGTGTATTTATCACGATCTCATGAGACTTGTAATTTCTTTCTCTTTTTTCTTTCTTTCTTTCTTTCTTTCTTTCTTTCTTTCTTTCTTTCTTCCTTCCTTCCTTCCTTCCTTCCTTCCTTCCTTCCTTTCTTCTTTCCTTTCCTCTCTCTCTCTCTCTCTCTCTCTCTCTCTCTCTCTCTCTCTCTCTCTCTTTCTTTTTCTTTTCCTCTCTCTTTCTTTTTGGCATCTCAGTACTGATTTACACGTTGGCTGAATTAATTTCTGGGCCCAGGAGCGGGGTTTGGCAGCCTCCCTTTCCCTGTACCCTTGCTGACTTTTAAGCACGTCTTATAATTTGCTGACAGTTGGTTTGTTGATAGTTGTTTTTCGATTGATAGCCAGCTGTCTGGGATAAGAGAGCTAAATATGCTGCATGTTAGTCTATTTATTTGTGATTTTTTTTTTAGTTCATTGCATATTCTAAATATTAACCTGTCAGATGTTTAGCTAGTGAAGATTTCCTCCATTACATAGGCCGGCTCTTCATTTGGCTGTCTCTTTGCTGTACATAAGCGTTTTGATTTTCTGCAACCGCATTAGTCCATTTTCGGCATTATTTCCTGAGGGATTGCAATGATTTATGGCTTTCGGAAAGTCCTTGATTACCTATGCCTACATCATGAAGTGTCCCCCGTTTTTCCCTTTACTAATTTCAGTTTCGATCTAGATCAGGGTATTACAACTCTTTTGAATTGATTTTTATACAGGGTGAGAAGTAGAAACCTGGTTTCATCCTTTTACGTATGAATATTCAGTTTCCCTGGCACTGTTCGCTAAAGCATCTGACTTTTTTCCAATGTATATTTTGATAATTTTGTTGAAACTTAGGTGGGCATAGATGCATGAATTTACCTCTAGGTTTTCTATTTCTTTCCTTGAATCTCTTTATGTGATATATTATATTTGCTGAATTGACTTTTCTGAACCATCTTTGCATCCCTGGAACTAAGCCAACTTTGTAATGGTGACTGTGGTGGTTTGAGTAGCTATGGGCCCCATAGATTCATGAGTGTGAATGCTTGGCCCATAGCAGGTAGCACTATTAGAAGGTGTGGTCTTGTTGGATAATGCGCATCACTGTGGGGGTGGGCTTTGAGGTCTCATCTGCTTATGCTATACCAATGTGGTACACAGACTCCTTCTGCTGCCTGTGGATTAAGATATAGAACTGTCGTTTCCTTCTGCAGCACCAGGTCAGCCCACCACTGTGTTCTGCCATGATGATGAAACTGTAAGCCAGCCCCAATTAAATGCTTTCCTTTGTAAGAGTTGCCGTGATCATGGTGTCTCTTCACAGCAATAGAAACCCTAAGACAGTTATTTTTTTCTAATATGTTGCCGTTAAATTTGGTTTGCAAGTATTTGACTGCATCTATACTCATCAATGATATTGACCTATGATTCTGTCTGTCTGCCTGTCTATTCCTTTAATTGTGTCCTTACACAATTTTGGTATCAGAGTAATGCTGGCTTCAGCAAAAAACTTTAGCAGTATTCTTTCCCCTTCTACTATATGAAGTGGTTTGAGGAGTGTTGGTCTTAGTTCTTCCTTAAAGATCTTCTAGAACTCATCAGTGAATCTATATAGACTTTGACTTATTTTTAATTTGGGAGATTTTTTATTACTACTGTGAGCTCCTTTTCCACTATTCATCTGTTAAGTTATTTATATCTTCTTGGTTTAATTTTGGTAGATTATATTTGTCTAAAAGTTTATCAATTTACTTTAGATTTTCCAATTTACTAGAATACAGATCTTCAAATTATAACCTAATGATTCTTTCAATTTAATTGATATCTATTGTAATGTCTCCCTTTTATCCCAAATTTTATGAATTTGGATTTGTTTGCTTTCTTTTGCTTAGTTCGCTGAGGAGGCTCTAGCTTCTGGTTCAGCCTTGTAACATTTTAACTTCTGTACCCAGAGAGAACTGCTTGTTATGTTGATGTCTTCAAGTTAAAGTTTATAGGGGAAGAATTCTAAGTCAACTCATGGATATGCACCACACACAGCTTCTGTGTTCACTGGGCACACTATGATTGGCTGTCTTTAGATTGGCATTCTCCCTCAACCTGCTGACCAGGAGCAGTAGAGAGAGCTCCCTGGTACAAAGTGTACTTCATCAGTGTTATTGTTAAGGCTGATTTAACTTGAACTTTCTCCTGAAACCAGAAAGCATTGGCAGGGACTCCCTGCCAGGACTTCATCCTACTGGGAAGTATAGGATTGTGATTAACTATGACCAGACTTGAATCCTTTCTCAGTCACTTGCTGTTTACGTCCTCTTGGGTAAATTACTTAACTTCTCAGACGTAACATGGAAACCAAGAGTGATCAGAGTACTTACCCCTAGGATCACGGTGCACGTAAAGGACCCATGCTCAATACGTAGCAAGTACCCATAGAAACTTAGAACTCATCACTAAATGAGCCATCAAAATGCTCGGGCGGTAGTCATAAGTATCCATTGGAAGCTAATGCTCTTCAGTGAGTTTCCTTCTGAGTTGGAGAAGGGGAGGTGGTTACATGAGAGCCTTAGGGATAGTCCCTGGGCCAGCTTACTCAAATGCCTCTTTTCTCCCTTATCTGTGGCTCTGCCTTATCCAGGTCACCTTGTCTTTAGCCCCTGCATTTTTTTTATTTGGTCGTATCTGTATACTGGATACCTGTAGTGCTTCCTTGATCATGAATACCAGACTGTTTAGTTTTCCTATCTCCTTAACCTCATCCCTCTTTCCCAAATCTTACACTTCCGTCTGTTCCTCACAGAAGCAGACACAAGGCTGGTAGAGTCTGTTTCCCATGGGCATTCTCTAAAACCACCACCACCACAACAACAAAAGCAAGAACCAAGTAGCCGCTCCCATTTACAAATATGGTTCTCACTGAGCACAAAACTAAGGAATCAGAGTAACTGTGACATTTGTTTTAGTGTGATTTTTTTTTTTTTTTTTTTGGTTTTTCGAGACGGTTTCTCTGTAGCTTTGGAGTTTAGTGTGATTTTAAAGGGACCGAGTGAAAACCTTTGCAAGCATATCAATGTTTGCCTCAAGGTATTATTCATCTATTACAAGTCTATATTGGAAGAGTTATATTCTTTCATGCTCTTCATGTTAAAAGAAACAGGTGGGGTTTGTTCTTAGCTTCCTGCTATTGAGATATTAAGTTGCCCTATAACTATTGAAAATATCATGGAGTCGGGGTTTCTCTTTATAGCCCCAGTTGTCCTGGAACTCAATCTGTAGACTAGGTTAGCTTTGCGCTCAGAGATCCACCTGCCTCTGCCTCCTAAGTGTCGGGATTAAAGGCGCAGGCTATCGCTGCCAAGTGGGAACTTCTACTTTAAACACTACTTTTAATGTTCTGTGTTAAGACCTAGAATTATCTAACTATGCTAGCAAGTCCAGGCACAGTGCCATGTGCTTGCAATACAATATCTGCATGTACAGTTTTTCAAACAACAAATTTCATTAAACAGATACTTCAGTAATAGTTTATGTTCACAATGCGTTTTATAATGCAGTGGTTATTTGTAAGTTCATGAAGCACATATTAGCACCATGACTCTGGTGGATTGAACATGAAATATCCCTCACAGCTCAAATATTTGAACACTTAGTCTTCAGCTGGTGGTGCTGTCTTGATACAGCCTTGTAGCCTTGTTGGAAGAAGTATGACACTCTTTCCATTTCTTTCTTTCTTTCTTTCTTTCTTTCTTTCTTTCTTTCTTTCTTTCTTCCTTTCTTTTTTTTTTGGTTTTTCAAGACAGGGTTTCTCTGTGGTTTTGGAGCCTGTCCTGGAACTAGCTCTTGTAGACCAGGCTGGTCTCGAACTCACAGAGATCCGCCTGCCTCTGCCTCCCGAGTGCTGGGATTAAAGGCGTGCGCCACCACCGCCCGGCGACTCTTTCCATTTCTTAATCACATTTGCAGTTGAGACTTTTTTGCTTCCTTCTCACAGGTGCCGCCATGCCTCCCCACCACGATAGACTTACCCCTCTGGAGCCACATGTCCCAAAGTTGCCTTGGTCACAGTAGTCTATCACAGGAACAGAAAATTAGCTAGTACAGAAGTTGGCACCAGAGAATGGGCTGTTTCTGTAAAGAATCTGACCATGTTGGTTTTTGGAAGACTGGAAGTTTTGGAAACTGTAGACTAGGAAAACCATTGAATGCTATGAAAAGATCTTAAAATACCATCTGAGTGGGAGCCTGATTGACAGCTGCGCTGAGAGCAACGGGGATGACGGAGGTCAGTATTAGCAATGGGGTTGGAACCCATTCATGTGTTGTTTTGACAGAGAGCCTGGCTGCTTTCTGCCCGTGTCCTGAGAACTTACCTGAGGTTAAGTTAAGAAGTAGTGGACTAATTTCTTTGGCAGAGGAAATTTCAAGACTGAATAATGTTGACTCCATGGCAAGACTGTTACTGATAACACTTATATAGATCTAAAATGAAAAAGAACACACGGGACAGAAATAAATACAAATTGTACAATTCAGAGAGAAAAGGAGCATTAGGAAAGTTAATGTTACCATCAAGGTGTGCACAGGAAGAGAGCTGTGCTTGTTAAAGAGGATGAGGAATCTCAGGCTCCGAACTGGAACAAAGGGAAGGGTGCCTCAGGGTAAGACCCCACCTGGCTAAGCTTCCACCTAGTTGAAGAGCCTAAGGCATTTTCTGCTCCTAGAAAGCAAAAGTACTGCTGTCAATGTGATTCAAGGGGCTAAGGTTTATCTCAAGCTAGCAGCTGAGCTTGTCATTGTCATCCACCTGGTTTTGCAGTGGCTCTCAACCTGTGGGTCATGACCGTGAATGACCCTTTCACAGGAGCCGCCAAAGACCATCTGTATATTAGATGTTTACATTATGATTCATAACAGCAGCAAAATCATAGCCATGACATAGTAACAAAATAATTTTATGGTTGGAGTCATGACAACATGAGCAACCTATTAAAGGGGTCACGACGGTAGGAAGGGTGAAAAGCACTGGGTTAGAACCATGCAGGATGCAAGGGAGAAGTTCTTGTGGCCTTTTCCTCAGTTTCAGAAAGCGATGGAGGTCAGGCAGCACCCACCAGAGCCCCGGCATCAAGGCCTTGAGAAGGAAAGAGGCTGTGAGAGGCACTGCATGAAGCCCTGAAAGTGAAGCCTTGGTAAGTGAAGCCTTGGTTTCGATGGAGCCCTCACGATGTTGGAGAGGTTAGGGCCATAAGACATCTGGCAAGGAGAGCAGCACACAGAGGGGAGCCAGTCAAGGAAGAGATGAAGGAAAGAAGCCATCTCAATCATTTGAGACAAGCCATGGAGCTACAGAATTTGGTACTTGCCTGCCTATATTTTGGTCTTGATTTTAACTAATATTTACTCACCATGTCCCCATTCCCTCCTTTTGCAATAGTAATGTATATTCTGAGCCATTATATGTTGGAAGTATGTGATTTGCCTTTTGATTTCCCAGGCAGTTTAACACTAAGCAATTGTGTTGATTTTTAGAGCTCTTGGACCTTTAAATGGTCCTGTGACTATGGGAAGTTAAAGTTGGACTGACAACATTTTCCAATGGGGGCCAAGGAGTGGAATGCAGTGGTATGAACAGAAAATATCCCCTCTAAGTTCAGGTGTTTGAAACGTGGTCTCCAGTTGGCAGTGCTGTTTGGGGAGGTTCAGCAGGTGAAGGCCACTGCCGTGGACTTTGAGAGTTTAAGGCTCCTCACTCCACATCAGTTTGTTCTCTGCTTTGTGTTTGTGGTTAAAGATGTGATCTCTCATCTTCTAGCTCCTGCCATCGTGACTACTGTGTGTTGCCACACGGCCCTTCTACTAAGGACTCTCATCCATCTGGAGCTCTAACCAAGAAGAAGTTCTTCCATAAGTTACTTTGGTCATGATGTTCAATCCCAGTGACAGCAAGGTCACTAAGACAATAGCTCTGGAGAAAAGACCAGCTGAGAAGGAGGACAATGAAATACTGCCACAGCAGCGTCTGTTTGTCTTCAGTTTCAACCCAGTATTTAATTTATTTGTGTGTGTTTGCATGTGTCTGCGTGGCATGTGTTTGTGTGTGTGTATGTGTGTGTATGAATACACGTGTAGGTGTACTCATCCATATAGGTATGTATAAAGGCCATAGGTTGCCATTAAAATGTCTTTCCTCAAGTTTTTCCTCTTAGTTTTTTGATACAGGGTCTCTTACTGATCCCTTACAACGTGAAGCTTGTCATTTGAGCTATTCTGGCTGGTCCCTGAGTCCTTGAGATCTTTCAGTGCTGGAGTTACAGATGTACCCTGCAGTATGTGACTTTTATATGGGTCCAGGGAATCTGAATTTGGGTCTTCATGCTGTGCAGTGAGCGCTTTATCCACTGAGCCAGCACCTCAGTACTTTTTGCTGAACATTTGAAGAAAAACTCAAGTGATTTGATTGTTAATGACACAAAACTAGAAAGAATAAACTAACGAGAAATCAGAATCTAGAGTCTAAGTGGTCTCAATAAGTTAGATTAGCAAGCAATTAGGTCAACTTGATATTATCGACTATGATTAGACTATTACTTTTAGTGAGACCAGAATAAACATGAAACATCCAAAGATACTGCAGGATCATAAGAAGACACTTATTTGAAAAAGGCAAACTGGCATTTACTGACCAGGAAGACAATACAAATCAGTTGTGGTCTTTATACAGCTACAAACATGCTCACGGTGTGGTTAAGTTGTATTAAAGGACAATGTGGCTGATATAATGTGGATTTTGCTGCATCAGAATGCAATTTAGAAACTTGTATAATCATCTAGATATTACATTTGCAGAGGGACATTGATGAACTGAAGCATTTGGAGGGGAGGGAGTACTGAGTGCTTCAAGACCAATCATGCTTGAGGGAGGCTTGATGGAACCAGGGCTGTTCTACTAAAATAGGAGATTTGGGGGGAAGCTTGTAAACCTATTCTCAAATACTAAGATCAGCAGCAAACTCAAGGATGACCTAGGGAGAGGGCAGAGCACCTTTCCAGTCATTCTTATCCTTTCCTTCTCTGTTATTTTATGCTATAGATGGAGTCAAGGTATGACTTTATCAGATGCATGCTGCCCTACTCTGCTTCCATTGCCATGGTAACCACCACAACCAAAAGCAGCTGGGGGAGGAGTTTATTCAGCTTATGTTTCCAGGTAGCAGTTCACCACTAAGGGAACGAGGGACAGTATGCCAAGGTGGGAACTGAAGTAGAGACCAAGAAGGAACGTTCTGTGCTGATTTGCTTCCTTGGACTTACTCAGGTGCCTTTCTTATTTAACCCAGGACACCTACCCAGGGGTGGCACTATCCACAGTAGGATGGACCCTCCCATATACACACAAATCAAGAGGTCCCACAGACATACCTGCAGGCAAATCTAGTCGACACAATTCCTCAATTCACGTACCCTCAATTCAGTCACCCTCAGGTGTCTCTAGTTTGTGTCAAATTGACAAAAACTAGCCAGTACACACATAAACACCCAGGCACTTTAGTGTTATTTTGTTGGATAGCCTTTTTATTCTCCTAGCTGCCTTCTGTGACAAATTGCCTTTCTAGCAATCCCACCCACCACAGGTCTTTATAATTAATTGTTTATTAAGTGAGGTTCATCTTTCCTGGGTGCACAATTAAGGACTAACTGGTCTCTACAATGACTCCATGTTCAAGGAACCCAGAAACCCATTTTTCTGTTATCCCACCACCCACAACTGTCTTTTGTTTTTTGACTTAATCGTTCTCTCAAAATCCACACGTAGGTAATCAAGGCCCAAAGCATGGAATAAATTTTAACCTGTCTTATCTTTCTTCTCTGTGCTCGTGAAGTCCTAAGCTCTGAATTGCAACCAGGTTATGTCCATCACACAGTGGCTTGGCCCAACTGCAGGACGTTGACTAGAAACTGTCACGTGTTTGTGTCACGTGTGCCAGTGGTGTGTGCATCATCAGAAGCAAAACAGAGATGCTACACATGGCGGAGAGACTGGACAAAATCAGAGGAACCATTTCTAACTTCTGACTCTGTGTTAGAGTATTCGGCCCTTTGGTCATTGAAAACCCCTTCCTGGAAACGGGTCAGAAAGATGTTTGTTAAATTTGAAGTAATTAGAACCAAATCTAGTGGCAGATGGATGAAAATACCACAATGTAAACCTTTGACTTTGTATGTTAACTAAAAGAAAATTTATAATAAAAAGAATGTAAATTTGTAAAGGTTTGAATGGATCTCATGAATTGAGTATAGTTCTTAAGGAGCAGGAGGATGACCTAGCTGACCCTTAGAGTTTTCCTCAGTCTGAGCAAAGTGCCTTGAGAATGGCTGTGTATCTCACATGAAACTGTAGGAGATGGGAGTTAAGCATGAGACAAAATGCCTTGTTTGGCTGTTCTCGGCCCCCTGGGTTTTCAAGGCTGGTGGCCAAATTTCGAATATTGAGAAACGAAGTGGTCTGTCTGCAGCTCAGTTTATCCACATTGACTCTTTTTTTTAAATATTTATTTATTTATTATGTATACAATATTCTGTCTGTGTGTATGTCTGCAGGCCAGAAGAGGGCACCAGGCCTCATTACAGATGGTTGTGAGCCACCATGTGGTTGCTGGGAATTGAACGCAGGACCTTTGGAAGAGCAGGCAATGCTCTTAACCACTGAGCCATCTCTCCAGTCCCTCCACATTGACTCTTAATCAGTTCCTACCATCTATATTGTGAAAGCATTCAGACTAAACCTGGGGGCTGAGAGAGTAGCCAGAGCTCACTGTTTGCCTCATTGCTCCACCTACTGGCTTCAGTCATCAAAGAGCATTGGCCCAAGCTGAGGGCTAGCCTCCAACTGTCAAGCCTCTCCATTTCAGGTGGTCCGCCTTGAGGGTATCACCCTGCAGGGCACGTTTCAACAGACCTGGTGACCTTGAAGCTGATGCTGCGGTACCTCCTCAATGGCCTACAAAGAGTTCCTTGGCAGGCTTCCTCTGGGAACTGAAGACATGTGCGACCAACTTGTTGCTCCAAGACTGTGGTTTTGGGACAGAGGGTCAGAGTTGGGGAGTCTGGGGATCTGGGCAGTGCTGGGAGACACTAACTTTAGTTCCAGTCTCTTGGTGTTGCTTAAGATTATCTGCTGCGAGTGGCCATGTGGTAGGCCTTATGGAGGAGTCTCCCAGGCTTTGTTTATAGCAGGGGCTTCTTGGAGGGTGCATCAGTTCTGGGACCCTTTGGGCTCAGGGGGTCTGTTGGGAGCTGGAGGCCAGTTGCGTGCCGAGATTCTGAGACTCTGTTACAGACTGTTCCTGGGCTGTGTCTTCATTTTGGAGGGCTTTCTCGTGACTTTCAGTCTTAAGGCAGGCTGTTCATTGGGGACGGGGGACTTGGCAGGACAGGATGTAAATATTTGCCTGCGTTTCATTGTTGGAGTCCTGGTTCTTCTATCCATGGTTGGGGCTTTGGAAGAGGACTCTTAGAACAACAAAAACAATAAAAACACTAATGAAATAAGGAAAATGTCAGCAGTGTGCTTTCCCAGGGTTCTGGTGTATACTAGCTGCTTGCCATATTTATGTTACGAAATTCTTTGCAAAGATACAATGGTACGTTATACTCCAATGTGTCATTCTTGACTTCATTTTTCTAACACAAAAGCCAGGATTCTTAGGTATGAGGAAGCACTTTAGTGTCATACAACACACAATGACAAGGAGACAAAAGACCTGATCCTACACTATCTTTCTTTAAATTGCTGCTTTATATAAAAGGTTTCTTGACATTGTCCTGCACCCTCAGCTTTGGACTCACCAGCTATGAGTTAGGCACAAGATATTTGAGGTTTTTTGCATGTAATCAAAAGGAGAAGTTGAGAATGCATTGGGGAATGACACAGGATGAGTTGGGGGTAAGTGGGAAGCACAAATGATGGACATACAGACTCAGGTGTGAAATATTCCCAAAAAAATCTCTGGTGGGGGACAATTCTGTATTCTGTCAATTATGTTTTAAATAAACGTTGGTTGGCCAGTAGCCAGGCAGGAAGTATAGTTGGGACAACCAGATAGGAAGTAGAGGTGGGTCAATGAGAACAGGAGAATTCTGGGAAGAAGAAAGCTCTTTCCGGAGTACTGCCCAGACACCAAAGAAGGAAGATGTGACCTGCCCCGCTGAAAAAGGTACTGAGCCATGTGGCTAGTATATACTAGAATAATGGGTTAATATAAGTTAACATAATAAGAGTTAACAAGAAGCCTGAGCTAATGGGCCAATCAGTTTATAACTCATGGAGATCTCTGTGTGATTTTCTTTGGGATTTACTGGCTGTGGGAACTGGGCAGGAGAGAAACCCCAACAAGCAGGCCATCATGTTCAAAACTCAAGATAAAGAGAGAGAGAGTCTTCATGGGAAAACATTTGAGAAAATAAATAAAGAGAGAGAGAGAGGGAGGGAGGGAGGGAGGGAGGGAGGGAGGGAGGGAGGGAGGGTCTAGGAATGGAGACTCAAGCCAGTAATTGCCACCCCAGGGAACTAAGACAAGAGGGTCTGAGTCGGAGGCTTCTCTAACTATGCTGAGCATGTGTGACCTATTTAGAAATTCCAGAAGGGACGGTGAGAAGCAGATTGTAAGCATTCAAATCCAAAAATGTAAATGTATATGAACTAGGTAGGAAAGAGGGCCTCCGGATACTGAAGGCTCAACTGTCCAGGACTCCAACAGCTTACTAGGTTAGAAGCAGTTGGGTCCTGGGATGCAGATGAGGCCTTTTGGGGAGTGAATCACATCTGTAATGTCTTTGTTTTTGTTTTTAAGACAAGGTTTCAAGTAGCCCTGCCTGGCCTAGAAGGCTATTTAAGGGAAGATGACCTCGAAATCCTGGCCCCTTTGCCTCTGCTTCCCATGTCCTGGAATTCATGGCCTGTTTCACCACCTCTGGCCTTGAACTGAAGTCTTCTTGGGATCTTTCCAACTTTATAGTTCTGATCTGGTCACAAGGTAGAAGCAGAGGGTTTTGATTGTATTTCTGTGAAAGAATGCCAATAGGAAGGAGCATAGTTAGGGGAAACAAAGATAAGAAGGCCGACTCTGTGAATAAAAACTCTGGAAGAGGCTATGTTTGCAGAGCCCGGTACTGTTCAGAGATCAGTACTGTGGAGAAGCCTGGCTGTGGCCGGTCCAAAAGCTACTTGCCTCATCCTGGGTGCCTTTTCTTGCCCACTTCTGTGCCAGAACTAGCAGTCTCTGACTAATAGACACCGTTTACAATCTATTAACCTAGCAGACCAGTAAGCAGCTTCCGCCAATTCCATAGCTTAGAATGTTCGCAGACACTCTCTCGGGCCTGGAGAAAGGTATCCCCATCTTGCTGTAACTGCCTCTTAAATGTACCCACCAATATATTTGAACTTGCCTTGGTTTATGACTTTTTTGTTCCCTGAAACTATGGAACTACTTCCACCTTGGAATTTGGGGTAGCCTAAATCTGTATTCCTCAGGCATG
The DNA here is from genome assembly GCF_950005125.1 of Chionomys nivalis. NCBI lineage: Eukaryota > Metazoa > Chordata > Mammalia > Rodentia > Cricetidae > Chionomys > Chionomys nivalis. Next base: position 15,064,715 of record NC_080104.1, on the reverse strand, counting down.
GTCACTCAAAATGGCTCCAGAATGAACTGTCTCTCATTCCCCTTTAGATGAGAGCTGTAATTTTTGGGATTGACGACTCTTACTGTGTCAAGATGTAACAAACTGGGCTGAAGAGATAGCTCAGCTGGTGAAGTGCCTGTCTTACAAACACAAGGACCTGAATTTTGTCCTCAGAACATTTGAATATGAAAAAGTTGAGGCATATTAGTAATCTCAATACCAGGGAGGTAGGGACAGGAGGACCCCTGGGACCAGACCCTGATTCAAAGGCGACAGATCGACTTTAAGAAGTGACACCCAAGGCTGATCACGGTGGGGTGTGCCTTTAATCCCAGTGCTTGTGAGGCAGAGTCGAGTGAATCTGAATTCAAGACCAGCCTATAGCCAGTTCAGGCTAGCCTGGGCTATATACTGAGACCCTGTGTCTTACTTTGGTTCTAGTGCTGCAACTCAGAGCAGCATAGGGTGGGGGTGGGGTTTATTTCACCTCACAGCCCATCACTGAGAGAAGTCAGGACAGGGACTCAAGGCAGGAACATGGAGGCAGAAACTGAAGCAGAGGCCATGGAGAATACCTCTTACTGGCTTTGCTCCTTCTGAATTAGTCAGTTTGCTTTCTTGTACAACTCAGAAACCCCTGCCAAGGGGGTGGCACCACCCACAGGGGCTGAGTCCTCTTACAATAATTATTAATTAAGAAAATGCCTTACTAGCTTGCCTTTAGACCAGTCTTATGGAGGAATTTTCTTAGTTGAGGTTCCCTCCTCTCGGATAGCTTGTGTCAAGCTGATAAAAAAAACAAAACAAAAAAAAAACTAACCAACATACCCTCCCTTAATAAATAAATGGAACACATGAGGTTGTCTTTTGACTTCCATGTGTACCTGCACACACACACAGACACACACACACACAGCAGAACAGACACATAAACAACTTGGTGTACAGCTCTTTGACAACTGCCGTTAGCTATCCCTATGTGGGGATAAATAGAGGTACCAGGGGTAGTGTTTCCTTTTTTTATTTTTCCTTCCTCTTATCTATTTTATTTAATGTTTTATTCTGAGCAACTTTCACATCAGAGGCTAGACTTCAATAGCAAGATAATTTTGGCATTTGATTGCCTTTTGTAGTTTAGGTTGTGAAATTTCCTGTGTCAGACAGAACAATCCGCCCTCTTCAATTTTAGACAGATGTAAACTCAATTCCACTTAAAAACAATCTTTTTTTTGAGCACTCTTTTGTCTCCTCTGTGCTAGGAAACTGTGGAAGTTTTTGAGTTAAGAATAAAACTTTACTCTGACTTCAAAAGATATAATTAAGGATGCGAGGCATGGTATTCTAATGAGCTCTAATTGCCAACTTGACAGAGCTGAGAGTTGAGGAACTGAGTAATTGCCTGGATCAGATTGGCCTGTGTGCCGCGCATCATCGTCTGCATTGTTAATCGATAGAGGAGGGCCCAGTTCACTGTGGGTGGCACCGTTTCCTGGACAGGTGGTCCTGCACTCTAAGAAAAGCAGGCTAAGTATAAATCAGCCTGCAAAACAGCAAGCAAGCTGTGTTCTCTCTGGCCCCCACCCCACTTCTTTGGCTGTTATACAGTGGAGGTTATACATTATGGAGTAGAAAGCAGGCTGTCTTCAAGTTTCTGCCTGAACTTCTGTGACTGATTGACTGTGGCCTGCAGTTACAAGCCCCCAAAATGGCCAGAATGTTTTATCACGGCAATGGATATTAAACTAGAACACATAGTGACATAAATAGGTAGAAAAGGAAGGTGTTGTAGCTCTCAAATGGCAAAGAATGGTTGTATTTGAGTAAGAGGTATGAGACCAGAGCCTTCAGGTTGGTGAGCCATGGGTACATGCTTCTCAAACCCCACTTGAAAGTGGGAGTAGGAAATGATAACGTGTATTGCATGTAGACAAATGGTATATTCTTCCATGGACTTTTTTCAGTTATGGGCACTGTCCGCACACACATATGTGCACACACATGCCTGTGACGGGCTTGATTCCATAAAGTTATTCTCATGGATTAAACTCTAAGTTTCAAAGATGCTCCATTAGCCATAGTAACATTCACACTACATTTTTGTTATGTCACTTACTAGACATCGCCAGGCACAAAAATTATGGTCACAACATTTCTAGGACATGAACAACACACAAGGTTGACCTCTGGCCTCTGTGTGCTTGCACACATGTGCACACAACCAAAAAGGTATTTCTAGTCGAGCCAGAAAATGATCTTCATAATAGTGATAAGGGCAGGTGTAAAGGTGAGTGTCTGTAATCCCAGCTCTCAAGGTGTAAAGACCAGAAGTCCAAGGAGTTCACACCAGCAGCGTGCAGAGCAGGCATACCCTATCCCTTTAAAAGGTGAAACTCTGCCTACCCCTTCTCTCTTCTTTCTCTTTCTCTTTCTCTTTCTCTTTCTCTTTCTCTTCCTCTCCTCCCCCCTCTCTCTTCTTTCTCTCTCTCTTCCTCTCCTCCCCCCTCTGTCTCTTTCTGTCTCTTCTCTTCCACCACCCCTGTCCCCAGAGGCTGGTCTTTTCCCTCTGCTTCCCTCTTCTCTCAATAAACTCTCCATTTAAGCTCTGTCTACAACGGCCTGTTTGTCCCTCTTCCGCCACAGGCTCTCACCCATTGTGGATCCAACCCACCCGCCACCAAGGTCCTCTGGCACAGAATCATATCACAGTTTTTGTTTGATTTTTTTTTTTTTTTTTTTTTTTTTTTTTTTTTTGAGAGAGGATTTCTCTGTGTAGCTATTCTGGAACTCCCTCTTTAGGAACTCACAGAGATCCACCTGCCTCTGCTTCCCAAGTGGTGGGATTAAAGACATGCACCACCACCGCCTGGCCTTTCAGTTGCTTTGATCAAAAGAATGATTCTACCTCTTCAGAGGCCTATCTGCTTTTATTTCCAAGACATCTTCGTGGGTCAATCTAATGGTCAGCATCTACTGACCCTGGTTACAGCCACAGATGGTCTAGGCACGCCAACTGGCTAAGACAATTGTAGACAGAGGCCGCCGTTGTTCCTCATTTCCAGAAGAAACTGTGGATGTTTCCAGAGGTTTCATGGCTCATGGAACTCTAGCACCTGCCCGCCTGGCCCCAGAGCCAAGGCATTTCACCGCAGGGCTCCATCTCTTTCCGAAGACATATGCTTCTCGGAGACCTTTGTATCATGGAAACCAGAAGCCTTTGGTGTCTAACTTCTTTGAAACATTTAATAGTGATAGGGTGATTCACCCCTCAGGGGCCTTTCTGGAAAGTGGTGGACAGAGCGCATTTCCAGAGCTCTGGTTGTGGAGGGTGGGTGCAATTGTGGAGGCAGCCGATACCTAGTCTGTGTCTAAGGAGCTTAATCCCTCTGCCTCCTGCAGCTTCCATCCCCAATCTTCTGAGGTGACCCTCTCTCTGCCTTCCCGAGTCATGGGGACTCTCCTCCATCCTCTTGTCTACCAAGAGCAAAGTTCCCAGTCAGCCAAAATGAAGGACAAACAAACAGAAACCCTACACTTGGGAGTCCCTGGAACTGCAAAGAATTTCTCTGGGTCAAAGGTCAGCAATTTCCCTTTCTTTCCCCCATGAAGGAACAGGCCATAAATATTTTCATCTGTGTGAACAAGCACGCGGCTCTGCTGCGGAAGCCTGGAGCTGTCATGGTGTGGCTGGGTTTGGCCTACAGGTTGTGGCTTTCCAAGCCTAGTTTCCAAGCCTGCCACAGGGGCTTCGGTACCAGCAACAACAGAGCAGCAGTGTGCTGGTTCACCTTGAGTAAGTTTTGTCCACCCTGTGTTCTCACACGCCAAAAGTTATGAAAAGTTCTTGTCCATCTCATTGAAATCTTTAGACGGTCTTTCTGTCGAGGGCATTGTTGGGCAGGGCTTTTGTTCCTTGGATAGGCAAGGAAACGGGTTTACACAATGCGGTGGCCAGGCTCCCCATCACACCATGCATCGTGTCATGTCTCTCTCACACACACGTTTATAGAGCACACACTTATGGGAAACCTTCCTATAGATACATAATTCATGATACAACATACAAAAACATCAGCAGTTGATTGCTCACGTTACAATTATACATTGTTCTTTTTGGTGTGTGCGTATGTATAGAGGCCAGAGGCCAGTTCCATGAGTTGTTCTCCAGGACACAGCCTACCTTTTGGTTTTATTTTTTGAGAAAGGGCCTCAGGTGGCTCAGATCACTAGTTCAATGACAAGCCCCATGGAGCTGCCTATCTCCCCTCTGCAGCGCTGCTGTTGACGACAGCGTGTCTGGCTTGCTTTACGTGGGTGCTGGTGACCTAACCAGCAAAGCTAGCTCGCTAGCCCTTAAAAACATTGGAAACATTTTGTGAATTTTGTGTAGAGAGCAAGGACTAGTATTATTCTCAGGAAAATTGAAAGCAATAAAGCCCCTTTCAATCTTTTTCATGGTAGTATTTTCTACACTAGGAGGAAGAAAGGAAAAAAAAATCTTAAGGAGCCTTGGGGTCTGGAATCTTCCCATACTCTTCTTTCTGAGGGAAGGTTGGGTGTAAAGACTGGGAGCTGTTAAAGATGGCGTTGTGCTTCCTTTTTGGAATTCCTCAGGGGAAAACGCAGGGCGTGGGAGCAGAAGTGTCAGGCTGACGAGCGACCTTCCCACGTCCTGTGTTCGGAAGAGGAAAGATAGCTTTAAATATTTGAATGAAGGAAAATGAGATTTAAAACGAGCTCCTGGCTGTATTTTTGTTTTTATTTTAAAGAACTGCGAACCTACCCCCTTTTCCTTAGCCCACGCTGATTTCAGTCTACCGTGCGAAAGCCCACATCTGCATTTTCCAGGAGGTTGTGGGAAACAGAAGAGATGGAGGACATGGGCTGCTTGGTGTTGTTCAACCAACATTTAGTCACTGCTTCCTCTTGGCTGACCTCTGTTTATGATAAAGGCCAATCATAGACTAACTCAGAAAACTCAGAAACCCCATCCTTTCAAGTGCTACCTACTTGTTACCTCCTCTTTGGGAATACTGACTTCACATCGGAAAGACTCTATTCCATTGGAGCACTACCTTACTTGTGGGAGCACTACCTATCCTTTTGCAGCACAGACTATCTCTTCAGAACACTGCCTATACTGTGGGAGCATTATCTATCCTTTGGGGTCACAGTCTATACTTTGGGAGCACTTTACATCCTGGGAGCACTACCCATTTATTGGAGCACTGTCTAAACTTTGTGAGCACTGCCTCTCACAGTTGTCCTCATCCTTGGCTGTACCTGAACTTCACTGGTGTAGCTACTGAAAACTAGTGATGCCAGAGCCCCAGCCCCAACCACTGGCTTCATCTCAGGGCAGAAACTGAGCACAATGGTCATCTTTAAAATCAACCAGGCGGTGCTAACACGCAGTGGATGTTAAGAATAGCTCAAAGGTAGAGGATCTACCCGTCAAGACAATTCCGTGTGCTGTGTACTATGGTAGGAATGTGTAAGTTAGTCATGGCCAAGGAGGCAGAGCTTAGTCTTGCCTTGGGAAAGGATGTTTTCTGAAAAAGGCGTACTAGAAGGGACACACGGGCTAAATCTCCAGGAACAAGGATGGGCAGCTGTTGACCCAGTCAGACAAAGCAGGGTGTGATGGGGACATTCTGCCAAAGAATGTCACGCTACAGCATGGTGACGTGAAGTTTCAGGGTAGACAGTGAGGCTGTGCTGGGAGGGAGAGGTGGGCAGTTTATCTGTGTTTGCGTGGACCAAACAAAACACCACGACTAGGTGGTCCAAATGCCAGAAATTTATTGTGCCTTAGTTCTGGAGGTTGGAATTTCTAGCTTAAGGTGTCCGAAAAGCTGGTCCCCTTTGGCAGTGATGTCCTAGTTAGGCCTCCAGCTCTCCATCCTTTCTGAAGCTAAGCACTGTAGCTGAGAGTCCTACATCCTGAACTGTAGGTGGCAAGAGAGAACCTGGGCCTGGCATGGGCTTTTGAAACCTCAAAGGCCACCTACAGTGACACACTTCCTCCAGCAAGGCCACATGGATTCCAACAAGGCTATCCCTCTGAATTCTTCTAATCTTTTCACGACTATGCATTCAAATATACGAGCCAGTAGGGACCATTCTTATTCAAACCTCCATATACACATGGCTACAGATCAATTTGATCAAAGCAATTTTTCAGTTGAGTGCCTCTAGTGTGCTGGCTATTTTAATGTCAATTTGACACAAATTGGAGATTTAAAAAAAAAATAATAAGAGACCTCAATTCAGAAAATGCACCCACTGGGTTGACCTGCGGGCAAGTCTGTAGTGAATTTTCTTAATTGGTAGTTGATGGACATGTGGATCTAGGGGGCATAAGAAATCAGACTGAGCAAAGCTTGGGGAGGAAGCAAGCAGGCAGCCCTCCCCAATGATGTCTGTTTTAGCTCCTGTCTCCGGGTTTCTGCCCTGCTTGAGTTCCTACCCCGACTTCCTGTGATGATGGACTATGATATGGAATAAATACTTTCCCCCTAAGTAGCTTTGGTCATGATATTTTATCACAGCCATGGAGATCTTAACTAAGACATTCTAGGTTGGGTCAAGTTGGCAATCAAATCTAACCAGGACACTCACCAAACCCCAAATAAGGTGCTCTGGACTGCTGATGCCTTCACTTGTATTTTAAACATTTCTATTCTTGGCAAATCCCCTCCTTCCTGTCAGTGCACGCGGGCTAATTTGGGAGGCCATGATCCATGGTAATTTGGCTGCTTCTCCTGGACCCGGGAAACGGCTGTGTCATTGGCTTACTTAAAGGCTACCATGTAAAAATATCAGAAGCCAGCATGAGTGAGTGGCAGCAAGTCTTCGGGGAGTTGATGGTCTGGATTTCCAGCAAAAGAACAGCTATGTAATGACCAGAGATGTCTCTGTGGCTAAGCATGTTGCCGTTCTTGCGGAAGATGCAGGTTCCATTCCCAGCACCCACATTAGGTTGCTCATAACTGCCTGTAACTCATCCTCTTCTGATCTCCATGGGCTCTTGCATGCACATGGCACACATACCTACACTCAGGTCCACAAACAAATAAAACAGAATAAATACAACAAGATAACAGCTACACAATTTCCCTTCTAGATGCATCTTAACATTCTCCAGATCTCCAGGAGAAGGCAGCCTAAGCATTGGAGATAGTGGAAACCCTTCGGGGTACACTGTTGTCTTTGTGAACTCTTTCCTTTGACCTCCTCCTTTTCACAAGGGACCTAGCAGACAGCCCATGCCCCACAGGTCAATGTGCCAGGAAAGCCCCTTGAATGTTGTGTGAAAGAGGCTTGGAGTTAGTGTTGCAAGAGTGAATTTTCATCCCGTGTCACAGCATTAAGAAAGTCACATCGCAGACACTGAGAAAGAGGATCCCCAACCAGCTTCATGTGTGTGAGCATGTGTGTGAACGTATTCGTATAGACCAGAAGACAACCTTGATTCTCATTACTCATATTTCATTCATCTAGTTTTTCACATAGACTCTCTCATTGGCCAGATGCTCACTGATTTTTCTAGCTTGGCTCTCTAGAAAGCCCCAGGGATTCTCCTGTTTCTCCCTGTTTTATCATTACAAGTGTACACCACACACACCTAACCTTAGTATCCATTTTCTTTTTTTTTTTTTTTTTCGAGACAGGGTTTCTCTGTAGCTTTGGTGCCTGTCCTGGAACTAGCTCTTGTAGACCAGGCTGGCCTCGAACTCACAGAGATCCGCCTGCCTCTGCCTCCCGAGTGCTGGGATTAAAGGTGTGCGCCACCACCGCCCGGCCTTAGTATCCATTTTCAAAACATTGATTTGAGTGATCAAACTTCCAAGAGCAAGTGCTTAAAGTCTAAGCTGTCTCCCTCACTCCCCAAGCCTGGTTTTTCATTTTCCAAATAAGCAGACTAAATGACTTTAGAGCTCCCCAAAGCACCCCAATTCTGCTGTCTTTTAAGTCCTAATTAAACCTTGGAACAAGAACTTTTAATGCTCATGCCACCTGAAGCTAGCATGCCAGTGTTAAGCTGGAGTATTGGCTATAATAGAAGTCTTAGTTGGCTCCTTGTCTGCTTATATTTTCTTCCCCTCCAGGGCCCCGCAGCCAGGGTTCCTCCCTGCTGTCTTTTGTCACCTGATGTTTGCACAGGGAACTGTAGTCCACAGAACTTGCTAGATGCAAGCAGTTTCCACCAGCTCTGGCTTCTCAGCAATTAAAGCCAACAGCCTCTCTAAGGATGTTTGCCCATTCTCAGCTACTGCGGCATCAGAGACAAACTTCCCCCTCGTCAGTGGGTCCTGTTTGCCAAGCTGTGCAGGTAGCCAGCTGTCTTCTTCCTTGGCGGTTTTATTGTTATTATTGCTGTTTTAAGAGAGAGGCTCCTGTTACGGAGGCTGGCCTTGAACTCCTAATCTTTCTGCCCCCACAGTTACGCACCTCCACACCCAGCCCATTATTCTTTTTTAAATGAGAGTATTTTGAGTCATTTGTTTGACGACTCCTCCTCAGGAAACGGGTGGGGCAATGACTAAGTTCAGAAAGGACCTCAGGGCCAAGCAGCTGTCCTGTTAGTCCTGAGAGGACAAAAATGAGTTTGTTTCTTCCGTGACAATTACCTTGTTTGACCATTGCTAAGGTAACCGAGGAGTATTCGCTCCATGTTTCGCTGCTAGAAACATAGAATCAGACCACGGGAAGCATGGCATTGAGAGATCAAACAATGTGCTCAGACCATCTCAGGGTGGGCCAGGGAGCAAGGTCTACTTGCCTTGAAAGCACGAAGACCTGCCTCTGATTCCCAGCATTGAGGTAGCCGTGTGCACTTGTCATACCAAGTCAGAGAGAAGAGGATTCAAAGGTCTCACTTGGCCAGCCGCCGGTCTAGTCTAATTGGTGAGCTCTAGGCCAGCGACAGACCCAGTCTCAAGGGAAATGGACAGTGGTTCTGGGGACGACACTTAATTTGTCCTTTGCTTCAGAGACACGTGTGTGTGCCCATGAACACGTATGTGCACTAGGTCTTTCTTTAGGCTGCCAGCTCCTGAATAATAACACGGAGACGTTTTATTAATTATGAAAGCTTGACCTTAGCTTAGGCTTGTTCCCAACTCACTCTTAAATTTATCTACCTTCTGTCATATGACTCATTACCTCTCCTCAACATTGTGTGTTCAACTTTTTCTGTATCTGACTGCCAAATTTCCAGCACCTCAGATTCTTTCCCAGAGTTCCCATCTCTCTCTAGAAGTCCCGCCTGTCCTCTCCAGCCTAGCTATTGATCATTCAGCTATTGATTAAACCAATCAGAAGGTGCCTTAGGACGGTGAGGTTAAACAGCCACATCTTCGCACAGGGTGTACAAAAAGATTATCCCAATGTGTGCACGCACACGCGCAAGCGCACACACACGTACACACATACTCAGGAAAGACTATTAGGCTTACCAGCTTAGGACTGCAGAGTCCTGGGTACCTGCCACAGACAGCACCAGCTACCTCTGCTGCAGACTCAGCTGCTACCATCTGAGAACAATCTGCAGGGCTGCTATCCCCCTAGGCAGAAACTGGGAATCTGTGGTGGGAGCCTGCTGGCTCCGAGCAGCGTATATTCCTGGTCAGAAGCCTTACCTGGCATTAGCTTCTGATACCTCATTCCCATGTCCACTCCCAGCAGCCCCAAGACTGGACCTCAAGCACACTCAGTTAACCCAAACCTGACATATTGGGGTAACAGCAGAGATCCAAATGTCCACGCAACAAAAGTGGGACAGACACCCGGGCCAAAAGACGTTATGAGAAAGATCATCTTAGAGGTCTCCTTTGAGGATAAATTCCAAGCTCAGCCTGAGGGGCTTCACGTGCAGATCCACACACGTGCGATCTTGCAGAGTCATCTGGGCATTCAAAACCTTACTCTCCACTTTGTCCTCCGGCTGTCTTATACTTCCTTGATTTGCAAGGCAAAGAAGAGACTTAGGTGCTGCTAAGAGACCCAGACTCCAGGAACCAAGTCAGTGTGTTTCAGGGTACCCCTGCTTCCAGAGGCCCAGACTCACAATGCTTTCCCCAAACTCGGAAGTCTCTTCTCATGTCTCTGCTTCTCATTTAGAGGGAAGATAGTTTCCTTGCTTAGCAGCCTTACAGAAAGAACAAGGCTTCGCAAGAGACCACACCTAACTGTGAGCCCATGGCAATAAATACTCAGCCATCCCCGAAGGGGAGTCAGGAGAGATGGTGCCTGTGAATCCTGAAATGGGCAGGAAACTCGCAGCATCGTGGTCACCTCCCTTTCCCGGGGCAGGAGTGCAGATACATTTAGTCAGTCGGGCTAATTTTAGAGATTGCAAGATCTGGCGATTTTGCGATCCCCTCAGAAAGGCACTGCAAGCCACCTTTGCAAGTCATTCTTTATTTCGTCTTTCCTAGGGGCCTTTTTTGGGAGCTGTATAGTTCCAATCAGCCCTCAGATTTATTTTTGAGTTTACTAGCACATGCTTCTTAACCTTTTCTTCAAATCTTTGAAAACATTTTCCAGACATCTGGCAAATTATTAGAATTTTATTTCATGTCATTTCTACAATTGAGAAGAGTCCTCTCACACAAGCTCCTCCGCTTCTGTATTTTATACTGGGCTCTCTCTCTCTCTCTCTCTCTCTCTCTCTCTCTCTCTCTCTCTCTCTGTCTCTCTCTCTCTCTGTCTCTCTCTCTGTCTGTCTCTCTGTCTGTCTCTCTCTCTGTCTCTCTCTTTCTCTCTTTCTGTCTCTCTGTCTCTCTCTCTGTCTCTTTCTCTCTCTCTCTCTCTCTGTCTCTCTCTCTGTCTCTGTCTCTCTCTCTGTCTCTCTCTGTCTCTTTCTCTCTCTCTCTATCTCTCTCTCTCTGTCTCTCTCTGTCTCTTTCTCTCTCTCTGTCTCTCTCTCTCTGTCTCTGTCTCTCTCTCTGTCTCTGTCTCTCTCTCTCTCTCTCTTCCTCTGTCTCTTTGTCTCTTTTCAATAAAACCTGTCCAAGTGTGCATGGCATGTCTGTCTCTCATTCCCTCACTCACCATCCCATAACAATTCTGAGTTACCTAATGAGGGTCTTGTCTCAAAACAAACAAGCAAACCCCTGCTTCCCAAACTAAGAACTGTGAAAACAGTCAGCAGTTAAGAACGCTTGCTCCACAGTTATGGCCAGAATTCTTTACCCAGCACCCAGCAAGCTAGGTGTCTCATGTACTCCTGTAACCCCCGTTCCTGGCAGAACAGAAAAAGAAGGGTCACAGGGGTTTGCTAGCTCACCATCAAGGCAAGATGACACAAGCCCTGGGGTCAGCGAGAGAACCTTCATCAAAAGAGGTGGAGAGTGCCGGAGAGGGAACTCTGACATTCTCTTCTGGCCTCTGTGTACCTCCACATACAAGATCTCTCTCTCTCTTGCCGGGCGGTGGTGGCGCACGCCTTTAATCCCAGCACTTGGGAGGCAGAGGCAGGCGGATCTCTGTGAGTTCGAGACCAGCCTGGTCTACAAGAGCTAGTTCCAGGACAGGCTCCAAAACCACAGAGAAACTCTGCCTCGAAAAACCAAAAAAAAAAAAAAAAAAAAAAAAAAAAAGAAAAACTCTCTCTCTTTCTCTCCCCCCCCCAAACATATTTTCAAAACAAAATGGTACATGCGTTTTTCATAGACAAAATAGCTCTTTGCCTACACAGAGAATTCCATCTTCATAGAGAGCGATCATCCTGACAGTGGTGAACCACGTCAGCAGTGCAGACAGAAAGACCAGGCGCAGTCAATGGGCTTAAAACACCACAACCAATCATTGATTTTCATAATAACAGTCATAAGTCATGCAGAAAAGTCATCATTGACAAAGGTTTGTCCGTAAAGTTTGTTGAAAGAGCTGGACAAGTGTGTTTCCGTCTCCAGAATGCCTTCCAGGTAGATGAATTCAAGTTAATTTAGTCTTGACTTGAAAAGAGGTCAGTTAGACACTTTACTGATTCTATTGTCAAGAAAAGGTGAGTCAAGAGCTGCTTTTGTTCACAGCATCCTTTGACGGATAAGGGAAATACAGAACAGAGAGAAGAAAAGGCCTCCTTGGGCAATTAGGGATACTTGAGGACTAGGGAGGGGTGGCCTGATCAGGAACTTTTATTTAACTTCCACAGAAATCCCACTCAACTTGAAAATGTGCAAGAAACTCTGAGCTAAAAATAGTGTAACATGTACTTAAGCTGTGTACCCGGTAGGGACCAGGGGCAAATGAAAACTCCAGTTTCTGGTTTTTTATTTAAAAAAAAAAAAAAAAAGCTTCCTAGGGGCTGGAGAGTAGGCTCGGTGGTTGAGAGTATATGTTCTGCTCTCACAAATGAGCTGAGTTTGGCTCCTAGCAGCTGCATCAGGCAGCTCACAACCTTCTGTAACTCCAGTTCTAGAGGAGCACGCGCACGTGCACATGCGCGCGCGCACACACGCATGTATACATGCATGCACACACTCTCATTAGCTTTATTATTTAAAATAATAAAAATTAAAATTTCACTGTTTTATTTTTTGTTTTTTTCCAGACAGGGTTTCTCTGTAGCTTTAGAGCCTGTCCTGGAACTCACTCTTGTAGACCAGGCTGGCCTTGAACTCACAGAGATCTACCTGCCTCCGCCTCCCGAGTGCTGGGATTAAAGGCATGCACCACTACCGCCCGGCAAAAATTAAAATTTTAAAAGAACCCCAAAATTCCTGACAGTTGCTAGACTGAAATTTTCAATAGCATCTTGACTTGTAGCACAGGCTGCCCCTTTGGTGCCCTGTGCAGCTGACTTTCAAGGACTAAGAGAGGACACATTCAGAACCTTTAGGCCAAGATTGTGCAAGCATCCAGCTCTGGTGAATTCACGATCGTCACTATTCAGACTCTCTGCTTGCACCTTGATCAACTATTGAGCTTAGCCGTACCCTCCTCGAGGACACACACGAGATCCCAGCTCAGCCGTACCGCAACTATTCTTCACAAGACTCGTTCAGTATTCTCTTCTGAAACACCGAATGCCGACAACACACCCATCAATTTTTAAGAACTGAAGAAACAACCCATGGAGGTTGTCTTTCTGAGAAATACATAGTGTTTTTATAGGCTGAATTGATTTGTTTAAATTTTCAAAATGAAACCAAGGCCCAGTGAAAATGGAAGCATGAACCAAACATCTTGTTAAGAAAGGAAGGCCTCAGCAGTGGGTACTTCCCAGAATGCACCTCTGTGTATCTCCAGAGAAACTGTATCTGTAACTGTTAGCTATAGCTAATCTCAGTCTTCTGAGACCCAGCCAGCCACCGCTTAAATCGGGAGTCTGTCTTTCTCAGCAGCTTTCTCAGTGGTTCTGATGAGACCTGTCCAAAGCTGGTTCCCAAACACTTGTCCTGGGGACACTGAGCCAGAAGCTGTCATCTAAACTGTATTTGTTGAAGGTCCAGCAAGATCCAACAGGCAGTTTTAAATGAGTTATTGGAGGAGACTTTTAGCGGGATGACTTGAAATGTATGCAAGAGACTCCGAGAATGGCCGGGAACCCCCAGGAAGGTCACACCACACATATCAGCTGTCAGTATTTAAACTCAAAGAGGCCAGAGTGTGTGTCCCATAATCAGGAGACAGAAGGGGCCTCCTGACGGACCAGGGCTCATTACTTGAGAAATGCATCCAGTTAGCTTGAGCCAAATCCAACTAGAGTCTGGAAGGCCCAACAGCTATTGTTCATGGCCTCAGCAGCCAGCCTACTGGGGGACAAAGTGGAGGAATACCCCCAGGACAAGGGTCTAAACTAGCAGCTCTTCAATTTCATGCAAAATTGTTTCCTGGAGTGTCTCTTGGCTCCTCATATCTCTATTGCCAGAGACAACCAACAACCAATGCCCATTATTTGCCGTCTTCTTCTTCTTCTTCTTCTTCTTCTTCTTCTTCTTCTTCTTCTTCTTCTTCTTCTTCTTCTTCTTCTTCTTCTCCTTCTTCTTCATCACAGACTGGTATCCAATGAGTATATTCTGTTATTCTGTGTACTCTGATGTTCTCTCTCTCTCTCTCTCTCTCTCTCTCTCTCTCTCTGTGTGTGTGTGTGTGTGAGAGAGAGAGAGAGAGAGAGAGAGAGAGAGAGAGAGAGAGAAAGTTTTGATGTCTTGTTCCTTTCGTAATCTCTCTCCACCTCATTTTAAAAATTATTATTTTTAGCATGTGTGTATATATTAATATACATATGGGGCATAAGCATGCCACAGCATATGTGTGGAGGTTTAAGGACAACTTTGTGGAGTTGATATTCTCCTTTCACATTTATGCTGTTCTGAGGATTGAACTCAGGTAGTCAAGCTTGCTTGGCAGGCACCTTTACCCTCTGAGCCTTATAGTCAGCCCTCCAATTTATTTTTTCGGACAAGACCATTCACTGAACTGGGAGCTCACTGGCTCAGCTAGACTAGCTACTAGGCAAGCACTGGGAATCCTCTTGTCGCTGCCTCCCCGAGGCTGAGATTTTAGGTGCATGCCACTGTACATGGCTTTTACGTGGATGCTGATCTGAACTCGGGTCTTCAATCCTGCAAAGGCAACTGAGCCCTTAGCACTCCAAAGTATAGAGCACCTCAAAGCAGGGATTATCATTCTACAGTAATGATAAGGAAATTAATGTAAAGATTATACAGCTCTTTTGAGTGGGGCAGCAATATAAAATAAACAACAGGTCATAGCTGGGAGCCAGGAATCATCTATGACAACCCATGTTATCAGCCGTTATGCATTTTTCCCGGGCAAATATCCACTCCAGTCATTTTGGGTTACTTCAGTGTGCAATGTAGGCATGTTTGTTTTCTTTGTACAGCATTTCGTATTCCTTCATGAAGGGTGTTTATGTTTATTAAATATTACATGTTTCCTCTTTATATCCAGGAGGCAACTTGGCCTTGTGGGGTAACTCTGTTTTCTGCATCCATGCGTTGGGGATTAAGAACCAGATCTGGTTCATTTTTTCTATGCTCTGTATAATGCAGACTGCAGTTAAGAACCACCCATGGCAGTATGTGCTGGAACGAGGGGTTTCCTTGGACATGGTCACTCTAATGCCGAGCCTAGGAGAGATCCTAAGGTAGCTGGGATGGTTGGTAAAGGCCATGATTTAAAGGCAGTCTCAAATTTATAACGAGAAGTTCAGACATTCTAGAATCACATTTTAGAACATATAAATAAAAATTTAAAACATCTCTGGAAAAGAAACCAAAATGGTGAATAAAAGATTAAATGTATCTTTCTTCATATCTTTTTTTTTTTTTTTTGGTTTTTCGAGACAGGGTTTCTCTGTGGTTTTGGAGCCTGTCCTGGAACTAGCTCTTATAGACCAGGCTGGTCTCGAACTCACAGAGATCCGCCTGCCTCTGCCTCCCAAGTGCTGGGATTAAAGGCGTGCGCCACCACCGCCTGGCTCTTTTTTCATATCTTATGAATCTAGGGTTATTCTCACAGCACCAGAAGCATAATTTCTGGTCTTCCTTATGACAAGTCAAAGCACAGAAGTCTCGTGACAAGGAGACCGGGAACTGGGAGATGGTTTGGCCCAAACAAGTTGGCCTGGCGTCTAAAGATGACGGGTGATGAAGGATGCAGGCTGTTGTAACAAAGCCCAGAGCCCCATCCCCTTCAGCCTGAGCTCTAAGCATGTGACACTTGTCTCAGCACACACATGGTGTTTATTTCACTGTGTTGCAACTGCTTGTTTATTGTTTGTTTCCCTTGCTAGACAGAAAGATCATTGAGGACAAGCATGGCACTGTCCTGTTCCATGCTCCTCGCTCAGTGATTGTGGGAAGCATCTCAGGCTATGAAAGAAGCACATTCTCTCAACGTATGTGTTTGAGCGTTCTCGATTTGAAGTAAAATATGGCTTTTGAAGACACCAGGTCCTCAAGTGAGCATGGGGGAAGGATCCTCACAAGGTAGTAGGATTTCCTGCTAAGTGGCTTCCAGCCTTACCTGCCCCTGGGGCTCTCTTGATTCTCCTCCCTCCACTCCCCCATGGGCCTTCTTGCTTATCTTGCTTCTGTACCTCATATATGCTTCCTTATTGTTTGGCAGGATGCCAGACAAATAAAAAAAAAGTTAATTTTTTAGTGAGGAAGTAATTCAAACAAACAATGAGACCTCTTTAGGAAACCACCCAAGAATTGGTGTCAACACACACATCATGAAAAGGTGGTGAGAAACATGGAACCCAGCTAACTTTTAAGTATTCCTGCTGTGCAAAGCGAAGTACGGTGTGTTACATGTCATTTCCGGTCACAGGTGAGGCTGAGGACTGCTTGTGTCATGCGCCCAAGGTCTGGACCAGAGGCAAGATCTCTGAAACCCAAAGATTGGTGTCCTTCACTATCATGCGGTCCTGAAGCCTCTCGGCCTACAAGTATCTGGCTCCCGGAATGCTGGGCTTCTCTTGTTTTCTGACATTATCCATGCCCTCAGTGAGAAAAGGGGTTAGCCACGAGAAAAGGTCTCCCAGTGCCTGGAGAGTGGCAGGGAGAAAAAAGAAGAAATGACAAGCAGCATAAACCATGGCGAAGGGCTTCTTTCTACCACTGGGGGAGAAGATATCACGTTTATAAGCGCTATGAAAGCCCGAGGTTCGATTTCAACAGTATAAATTATTCACGGAGAATGCCAAGGGTTTTCCCTCCCTGCAGGGTGAACAGCTGGCGTGCTACATCCTAGTCTGGTGGGTTTTTTGAAGACCAGCGCCCTCTGGGGGTTGAAGTCAGAAAAACAAACCTACCAAGAAAGAAAGGCGGAAGAATTTTCGGCCCTTGCCTCCCCTAAGGACAAAAGCTGAGGAGGCTGGGAGGGAGATAGATACATTCTAGCGCTACTTGAATGTGGAGTGTCAGGGGACCGTGGGGCCGGTGGATTTGAGGCTAGTGTGGCCTCAGCAATAACCCTTCACAGGGGTTGATTGTCCCCTGGAAAGAAGTTTCCAGTTCATCTGGAGAGCCAGATTACTTTCTGTAGGAAGGTATGAGGTTGTAAGAAGATGTAAGGCCAAGCTGGGTATGCTGGTGTGGGCCTGAAACAGCTGTCTCTTGGGAGGCTGAGGCGGGAAGATCACTGGGAGTTAGAGACCAGGCTGGGTAGCATGGTGGATCCTAGGACGGACTAGGCTTCAAATTGAGACACTGCCTCAAAATCAAAGATTTAAGTCTTGTCAAGAAGACAAAGTATACCATGACGACACACGGCTTTAATCCCGACGCTTGGGAGGCACAGGCAGGAGGATCTCTGTGAGGTGATGCTAGCCAGATCTATATATATCAAGTTCCAGGTCAGCCAGGGCTACATAGCGAAACCCTGTCTCAAAGGAAGAGGAGAGGGAGGAAGACAAAGAAGAAGCCATATGACCGGGTGTGATTAGCTGTGAGCTAACAATGGCCAATGAGCATCCCTGCAGGGGCTGGTGAGCAAGTGGCCTAGCAATCATTAAGCTGCCACTCCAGACAAGCGTCAGATTTACCTCACTGATTTCCTTAAGAAGAGGAATCCTGTCTCCTGGTTGATCTCAAGCCATTGAATGAGCTTACTGGTGGATTGTCAGTGTGTCACTTTGTCTACAAGCCATGGAAAGGGGGCCACTTTGGGAAGAGCCGGCCAGGAGGAGATGAAGCGATTGCACAGCCGTGACAGAGGAAGCCTGAGAAAGCTCCTGCCTGTGGCTACTGCTGAGGGTCTACAGGGGTGCCGGGGTCCACACTGCCTTCTAATTCCCCTAAAAAAGAATTCCAAAGTCCAGATGCACAATGCAGCTAAGAGGCTTGACATCCCTCGAATGTCTGTTTGGAGAGCTGGAATTTGTTGGCGTTCCTGCATCCCAGGAATATAACTGTGTTATATTCACAGTTCCCAGGGCCTTGCCCTCTTCCTGCAGCTTAGGTCTTGACCTGGATACTGAGGCAGACAGCAGTGGGCAGACTACCAGATTCTCTCAACCTGTATCATTTCCAAGCTTGTTGGTTCACCTTCTAGCTGGCAGCATGAATGTATGTTTGCTGACTTCTTTTGGAGACACAAATCCTCTAGGGCCCTGGGCACTGCAGGCCAATAGCGCTGAGGAGATAAGAGCACTCTCCGGCAGCCATTCGACAGGGGCTTGTGTTTAAACCCACTACACCAGCAATAGACCGTAAGGACAGCTGTTAGTGAGGCCGCACTAAAGGCAACCTTCTTTAAAATGTTCTTGAATTTCATAAAGGCAAAACTGCACCTCAAAAAGGCAATGTTAATTCTAGGAAGTAATTCTCCCAAAATTCTTGCTATGGCCTTGGGCAAAATGATCTAATGTTCATTGTATAAACTCGGTCTCATGAGAGTCAAAACCCTTGGGTTTAGGAGACTTTTAGCTCTCCTACCAGATCCAGGCATCTCAGAAGAGGTTTTGCAATTACTTCTCTCTTGCTGGACCACAAATGACTACCAGGTTTAGTGTATTAGGTCACCACCATCTGCCACAATGACTATGGGCAGAAAATTGAGAGGAGACCTCTCTGAGTGGGAGTTCAGAGCTCTGCCAGGTTGTCATGTGCTGGTCATTGTTTGAGGAACGGCCTCCTTGGCTGCTCCATTACACACCTGTAGGACAGATGTCATAGAGAGACCTTCTGTGGAGCTGCTGAGTGTCGCTGTGGCCCGGCAGTCTACACCCTTGAGGACAAGCAATGTGAAGAACCCTGTCAGAAGCTACGTTACCTTTTCTGACCTGAGCTCAGAAACCAGGCTCTGCCATCTCTGCTGTGTCCTGTGGTCACACACGTCAGTCCTGATTCAGAACGAAGAGACCACGTGAGGCATGGACACCAGGGCAAAAAGGAGGACCATCGGCCACCGGGGAGCATCTTGCAGGCTGGGTATTATGGGACTCAATCAACATTCCATGAGAGGTTTGGGGTGGGAGGACTGAGGTGGTTCACTGAACTCATGTGAATTCAGTCTCCAGAACTCATGTGAAAAAAAACAAGAGATCCTGCCTCAAAAGCCAGGCTGAAGAGGAGAGCTAATTCCTCACAGTTGTCCTCTGATCTCCACATATGTGCATGCAGACATCCATGCTCACATGCACGCGCGCGCACATACACACACACACACACACACACACACACAATGGCAAATATAAAATGGGGGGGGAAGAGGTTTGAGGAACAAGATATATGAATCAGCAGAACGTTAAAATTGTACTGGAAAGAGCTGTTGACCAGGTCAGAACTATTTAAAATTGTTTCCTTATTGGCTAATTCCCCATAATGCCATTAACCCCAGCAGGCGGTGATCGATACCCTTAGGTCACAGATGTTACAGTCTGAGGTCAATCTTTGCTCTGATAGAGACCCCTCAGAAAGAAGGCCAGCGATTTGCAATCAGAAAACCACCTTTGCATCTCGGGAGGGATGCTGAACCTCGGACAGCTAGCTTTCTCTTGAAAGAGCTGGGCCAGGGCTCGGTCAGAGTGCTGCGCAGGCAGGTGTTTTCCTGGGCAGGAAGTGGCCGCACAGTGGCCTCCTTTGTCGTGCTCTGGGCAGAGAGATTGCGCCTGTCTGGCTGCTACTCGGCTTGCTTCCTGGACACGAAGGTCCTACCACTTGGTGGACAGGTCTGTTCAAAACAAATATGTCTCTTGTGCCTCAAGTCCCTATCCCAGTGCTGAACCCCAAAAGTTGTAGAACAGAAGTGATCCACAGACTCTACCCTCGGATATCACTGTTCCTACAGAATGATAAAAGTCAAGTTCCCCTTGCAGAAATAAACTCATCAACAGAAAAGCAGAGGGCACAGCCCTGAACAAAAGCATAAAAATATGGAATGGCGGCAGCTTGAGGAGTCTTAGCAAGCAGCTGTGGGCATGACCCGGGATCTCCAAACTTGACTTGCAGGAAGGCAACTTTTCTTTACTTTTTTAAGTTTTCCTTTTCTCTCCCTCCCATCTTCTCCTCTTCCTATTCTACCTGTTCTTTCTTATTATTTGAAAACAAATATCTGAACAGCACTGCGATGTTCTGTCTCTTTAGCGGGTAACGGGCTAAACTGTATTCTATTACCTTTGAATTGTCTCGAAATAACTCTGAAGTGAAAATTATCAGCTTCTGTCACTCGGCTAAAGCATCAAGGCTCAGTCTCCCTCTTCTCCCCCGTTATATAACAGGACTTTATGGATCATCTACTCCTTGGCATTGTGTCTACTTCTGTGTACTGGCCTGTTCGGTTATTGATGGTTTAAACTCTGGGAGGTCTGGGCACATCCATAATCCTGAACCTAGGAGGCTGAGGGAAGGCGCTTTTGTCAAGTTTGAGGCCTGCCTGGCTATGCGGTGAGTTCCAGGTCAACCTAGCTTACAGCATGAGATTCTGTCTCAAAAACAAAACAAAAATAACCAAATGAATGAATAGCAAAGTCTACAAGCACAGGCATTTTGGCTACTTTGCTGTCTGTTACAGTCCTCTTATCCTCTGGAAAATAAACAGCATTGTGCTTCCTTGATAAATAGTTGCAAAAAGTTGCAGTCAGTCAGCTGGAGGACATTAAATCATTTCCCAAGCCTTTTGAGTCCAGATTTAATACATTTTTTGTGTTATCCTGCTTTTCTCTATTCTGTATAGAAAAGTATGCTATTCAGGAGGCTGAGGCAGGAGGGTCATAAGTTCAGTTCCAGCCTGTGCTACAAAGTTAGTTCAAACCCTAATTCATGGCACTTAGCAAGACACTATCTCAAAAATCAAAGTAAACCCAGGGCTAGGGATATATCTAAGTGGTAGAGCCCTTGGTTAGCATGCATGAGGCTCTAGGCTCAATTCTCAGAGCAAAGGAAACAAGGAAACAGAAGCTCCAAACCTAGGAAAACAGGGCTACCAGCTGCACGGCAGGGTGAAGAAAGAACCCAGACGAGAGCTTGGCTCTCCTGATATTTCCTTACTCAGCTTGGGTTTTGCTGTCTTTGCCAAGACAAATGTTTCTTTTCCAGTGTGAGTTACTGCTGAGGTTAGCAAGTGCCCTTTCATCCTCGTGTGTGGCTGTTGGGCCTCTTAGCTTATGGGTGTGCCTCAGTGCCTGCACCACCTTGTCTGTTCTACCTCCCATCAACATGGCCACAGAAGCAATAGCTTGGAACAGTTACGTGCCACTACCAAGCCCACTTAGGTGCCTTCATCTGGGTTTCTACCAGTGAAGAGCTGATGTCTAAAACTCTAAGCAAAACACCCGAATCAGCACGTGAGCCGGTCCCCTGGGACGGCAGCAAGGACCTCAGCTGCTTCCTGTCTTTGTTGCTCCTGAGAGCTGAAAGTAAACTGCCCAGGATTCAGCAAACCCAGTATGTGCCCAGGAATTTCAGTTTTGGAAGTAGCAGCAACAACACCCTTAGAATCATTTACTTCTCTAGCTAAGAACAACCCAGATATATCCTCAGGAAGTAGACCCTTACTAGCCAACAGATCGGTCCAGTTAATGGTGTTGAAGCAGCTTAGGAGAAGGGTCATGGTGTGACTAAGAAATACAGGTTCACATGCAAATAACATCAGCATGCTTCTCCTGAGGACAGTGTGGGAGTCCATGTATCCTTGGTGTCCATCGGCGGCCACTACGCCACTTGAGGAACTAGCCTTCTAGGTCCTGTCTCCACTACTTGGTACCACAGAGTAGATCAAATGAAGTCACCTTCTAAACTGCTTATGAACCCCATCAAGTGGGCAGAACAGGAACCCAAGCCTTTGCTTCCTGACTACGTCAGAGCACGTAATTACACAGAGGAACTTCCCACTTGTTTCTTATGCTCACGGCTTATTTTGTCCTCTGCGGACATAGCATAAAGATTTCTCTGGAATCAATGGAAAGAACGCAGGCCCTGGAGTGCAAGTTCAAATCCACGACCTCCTGTTTACGAACTGTCAAGTCTCGAGGGCATTTATTAACTGGTCCAAATCGCCTTTGCAGTTTTCATCTGTAAATCAGGCACCATGGCAACCCTCTTTCAGGATGCTGCCGAGCGTGAATAATATTAACACAGCAGCCGAAGGGGCCAGGCAGAACTGGGATCTTCATCCCTGACAGTGAATGACACCGCCCCGGATGGTATCAAGTGACTACCCCATGGGTCAGCAAGCCAGCTACTGGAATGTGATGGAGAGGAAGCGCGGGAAACATGTCTGTCCTAGGGAGTGGCAAGGTCGGAAGCTCCGCTGAAGATGATGCTTTTGTTCACACATTGATTGCTAAGTGGGATGTTACACTGAAACTTAATAAATCCCAGCTTTATGAGCTCTTTTATTCAACACTGATTATGTCTTTTTATTTTCATTTCATTTCACTCATATAAACATTTAAATTATGTTTATGTATGTGTCTACGTGGGTATGTACATGTGAGTGCCGGTGCCCGCAAAGGCCAGGTAATGGTGCACGATTCCCTGGAACCTGAGTTGCCAGTGGTTGTGGGCCTCCTGATGTAGGGGCTGGGAACCAAACTCAGGTCCTCTGGAAGAACAAACAGCAAGAGCTCTCAGTCTCTGAACCATCTCCCAGCCCCACCATTATGTTTTAAACATGCTAGAATCCAAGGAAAATAGGAAACAATCTCTGACACTGTGGGACTGAAAAATCTATTAGGGATCTTGTGATTCTTTTGTACATCAGAATTCTCTCCCTAAAATAGACATAATGTTCTGGCTAAAATAAAAAGAACACAACAAATTTAATGAGTATTTCATTTGGAGGAGCAGGAAGGAGAACAGAGGAAGGTCCTAGAGTGTTGGGCAGACCGAATGAAATCATGACTACCAAAGGAAACTGGGAAATACAAACCACAGTGCAGAGAGTGCTAAGTACGGTCTGTGGAGATGGCTCAGCTGCTAAGGAGCTCAGTGAGCAAGCATGGGGACCGGAGCTCAGATCCTCAGCACCCTTGTGAAAACCCAGGGATGTAGCTCTGTCTGTAACTGTGAAGTGTGGCTCTACCCGTTCTTACTGATGTGCGGATGAGTTTCCCGCCTTCTTTTCCAGGTCAGCTAAAGGTGGAAAAGCAGGCCAGAGGAAAGGGAAGATTTCGTTGTCCTTTTAGGGCCAAGGAAAGGATGGCATGCTTCAAAGTCTGTACTGACAGGCTTATCTTTGTGTTTGTGATGAGTGTCGCAGTGCCTAGAACCTGGAGCATAAGCTAAGAATATTGTGACTCAGTTGCCAATATACCTTCCACTTTGCCCACCTAGTTTTCCATTAGAGGGGGCATCTGAGCAATAGTATGTTTTGAGAATTCTAATTCTCATCTGTCAAGTAACTCCAAGATACCTAATCTCATAGACATGGGTATTTTTTTTAAGAAATACTATCGACAAAACTGGTTTTGTTCTGCCTGTTTGTGTTTTAGAGTTGTGGTGCCATTCTGGTGTCCAACTGGCCTGGGATTCACTCTATGAATCCATACTGGTCTTGAACTAGCAACAGTTCTCCCCTTTCAGGCTCCTGAGTGCTGGGATGAATCTAAAAACAAACAAACAGACAAACAAAACAGTGCCTGGGTCTGGAGAGATGGCTCAATAGTTACAGGTCCTCGCTGCTTTTGTGTCTTCACCTTCGTGCGGTTCCCAGTGCCCATGCTGGGCAGCTGACAACTGCCTCTGACTCCAGCTCTAGCTGATTCGGTGTCTTTTCCTGGCCTCTCAGAGCACCTGCATACACGTGGAAGACACATGAGCATACACCCTGGCACACGTATGCACATATCCACCCCTGCCACATGCACACATCCACACCCCCCACACACATCCACACCCCCACATCCACACCCCCACATGCACACATCCACACCCCCCACATCCACACCCCCACATGCACACATCCACACCCCACACACATATCCACACCCCCCACATGCACATCCTCCCACATGCACACATCCACACCCCCACATGCACACATCCATCCCCCTACATGCACACATCCACACCCCCACATGCACACATCCATCCCCCCACATGCACACATCCACACCCCCACATGCATGCACACATCCACACCCCCACATGCACACATCCACACCCCCACATGCATGCACACATCCACACCCCCACATGCACACATCCACACCCCCCACATGCATGCACACATCCACACCCCCCACATCCATACCCCCACATGCACACATCCACACCCCACATGCACATATCCACACCCCCACATGCACACATCCATCCCCCCATATGCACACATCCACCCCCACACGCATACACACATCCATACACCCCACACACATGCACACATGCAAACATAATTCTTAAAAAAAAAATTAGCCAAGAGCAGATGTGAACATCCCAAAAGTCTCCCTAGAGGCATGGCCCCTCCACTCTTCATGAGAAACAAAGAGGAATTCATGAGGGACAGTCCAGATTTAGAGACGTGAACAAGACCAGGGGCATGTACACAAACAAACAAACGCAGCCAGGGTGCTGGAACAGAAGTATTAGCAATGAGTTAGGAACTGGGGTGTTAGGCGGCTTCATGCTGACAGTTCCCTGGATCTTGGAGAAGATCCCTTAAGTCTGAAGGAGGGGACTGCCAGCTGCAGAGTGACCAGCAGGGCCCCAGCAGCGCCATGAGATTCCGATAAACAACTGTGCTAAGCACTTCGCTGAGGAGGCAGGAATACACAGAAGGGATATTCCTACTCTGAAGGAAGAGGCAACGGCAGAGCGTTTCTGCAGTCGCCTTCCAACCTGGTGCATCTGCGCCCGGTTTGCGGTGGCAGGAGGAAGCGGAAGTTGCACAATGTGGCTTCAGTCAGTCTATCCGACCGTTCCATTTCCCAGTCGGTGTTGGGAACTTCTAAATCAGAAGATCTGAAGGCACAGGTGCCTGAGAAATTCGTGCTAGGCAAGCCACACAATTATGTTTAGACAAGGAATTTGTTTAGACAGAATTGCAAAGACCAAAGAAGTTTTAAGGACACGATTGTTACTGGAATGCCAAATCGCGTGTAGGCATATAGGAAACCCCTTCACAGGGCTTCCTGGAATTGCTGAAGCCGACTCAGCCCTCAAGGTAACAGAGTCTTGCCCTGTTCTCATTTCATACCCATAAAAACTCAACTCTTACCAAAAGAGATTATAATTTGAGAAAGAAATTCTTTTTTGTTTGTTTTTGTTTTTTTTTGAGAAGGGTTTCTCTATGTAACAGTCCTGGCTGTCCTGGAACTCGCTTTGTAGACCAAGCTTGCCTCAAACTCACTGAGGTCCACCTGTCTGTGCCTCCCAAGTGCTGGGATTAAAGGTGCATGCCATCACTGCCCAGCTGAAAAAAAATTTCTTATTTGGAGCTCCTTTTAGATATAGGAATGATTTTTTTTTTTAAAGTAACAATGTGAATTCAGGATTTCTCATTTACTTTCGGTTTTTGTTTGTTTGAGAAAGGGCCTCAGTTTCCTGGGCTGGCCTGGAATTCCTTAGGTAGTTGAGCATGACTTTGAATATTTCCCACCCTGCCTCCACCCCTAGAGGGCTGGGATTACAGCTGTGTACTGCCATTGCCCAGGTTGTGCAGTGCTGGAGGTGGAACCAGGGACTTGTGCTTGCTAGGTGAGCACTCTACCAGCTGAGCCAGGCTCCCAGCCCTCCTTACCTGCTAACGGCAGAGAATGAAGAGGTCCGCAGTGTGAGGGTTCAGGAAAGGGCTGAGCGCTTCCACATAGAACCCCCAAGTAGTCAACTATCTGGAAGTTGAACTGTCTTTGGGGGGTTTTATGGACACTCTAATGCACATACACATTGATTACATCCTTGGACATTGGCGATCAATTTGACCTCCAGCTAGGGGGCACATAGGCGATAAAAGACCGGATGGCTATATATTTTCATGTTTTAGGGAGGAGAGGTCCACAAATCAGGTACAAAATTGAAGGATATGCCAAGAACAGCAGGAAATCCCAATAGTTTCACGTAGTATTTTGATTTTAAAAATATTAAATGTACAATGAACAAACTATCAAAAGTTTACATAAATATAGGCTATTGCTGCTTGTTCATGACCGTGTGACAAGGGTCTTTAGGTTACCCTGTTTACAGGTCCGTGCTGACCCTGTGTCTCCCTGCGTGTGAGGGCGCCTGTGGGAATGAGAGCGACCAACTGGCTTACCTGGCCTTAGGGAGAGGTAAGTTTGGTTGTCATTTTGTATTGGTTTTGGCTTTGTGTCTTCATTGTAGATATTTCCCTAGTATTTTCACTGGCTCAACACCATGGGAGGACAAGCCAGGCATTGTGGCACACGCTTGTAAGTCCACATCTGGGAAGTTGAGTCAGGGAGATTCAGAGTTTGAGGCCAGCCTGGGCTCTACAGCAAGACCCGGACTCCAAAACAACTCTTTTCATCAAGTGCATGCAGAATACACATTTTCTCCCTCTGTCTCAGCTTCTAATAGGGCTCAAGTAATTTGCACCAAGCAGGTTACAGAGGTCATGGCAGACCAAGGATTGGTCAGAACACCCCGTACTGAGAGCTTGGCTTCCCAGAGGGGTTTTTGAGAAACAGGATGAGTTGATTTCCCAGCTGAAGGTTTGAGAAAGAACTCTCTGTATGTCTCTAAGGGTAAGGACTAAGGACAAGGAAGACAAGAAAACTATAATGATGGACTCTAGGAAGTGGAGAGAGCTTCCATGGCAAAGTCAGCTTACTGTTCCTGCTCCTATGCCTGACTGTCCCCAGGACCTGACCACAACACCTTTAAGAGCCTCAAGGAAATGAACTGCTCATCAGATTGCCCTGAGCTAGTATCTCTTCCTGAGTAAATCTATAGAAGTCACAGAAGCCAGGCTAAGCTGTTTTAACTGAAGCCATTGTATGCTCTGGAGCTTTAAGGTTCTCAGGAATTAATGTACTGATTTTTTTACCAACCCCAGATGGGTTTTTAAAGATAAGTTGTTTGAGAGACTACGGGGCCCTCATGGATGCAATCTGTGCTTTTCTAAAAGTGGCCTCAGGCTTGGGAGAGACCCCTTCCTCCTCCTATTACATGAGGATACAGCAGGAAAGGGTGGTGAGTCAAAGCATCTTCATTGAACTCCGCCTTGATCCTGGACCCCTTAGCCTCCAGAGTCATGGGAAATTGGTTACTGTTTATAAACGACCTTGCTCATGGAACTTCATCATGGCAGCTAAAATGGTCTGGGTGTGTGTGTGAAAGCAAGACCTTCACCTTCAGCAGACCCAATAACAGTAGAAGTCCCCTCTGCATCTCAGGGCTCCTTAGTGGACAGAGGGAAAAACACTGAATTAGGAATGAGTGATGGCCAATTCTGACATCCTGCTCAGGCTCAGGAGACCACTCTGTCTGTACTCTATGTTGAAAACTTGATAATGAAGTGTTTACCCTTGTCAAGGAAAACCAGAGGAGTCTCCAGCCTCTGAACCCAAGACTTTTGGGTGTGTCCTTGTCCTGTTTTTGAGCCCCTCCAGCCTGCAGAGCCCAGGGAATCAGTAGACACAGCAACAGGATTTAGTCAGCCTTCCTGCGGCTAGGGCAATTATACAGTGGGGTGAGGCACTCTGCCAGGATCTTAACATGAAGCAGGCACCCTGGGGAACATTGACAAATGACTGGGGGCTGTCTGTACATGGCTGGCAGCCAATGGCAGCCAGCTGGACTCTTCTTCTTGATTCGTGTGACAGTTCCAGACTTATGAAACACTTTAGGACCGGGGGCAAATGACTCTAGTGGTATTCCAAACAACAGTCTTCAGCCTCATCCAAATTATGGCTCTTCTTACTTCTCAACTATCATGGGTCTTCAAGGACAGAACAGTCTACTCTTAAAAACATAGATGGTGGGGCACAGCTGGAGCTGCAAGGTTAGCGGGGGCCTCGGTTCTAGCAGCTCTAATTGGAACCTTAGGTGCATCTCTCCCTAGCTACATGGTCCTGGTTCAGATTTCCAACCCATCAGAACTTCAAGCTCTGTAGCTATGCAACAGAACTGGAATGTTTGATGAAGGAGGAACTGGGATGTGGGATGGAGGAGGAACTGGGATGTGGGATGAAGGGGGAAATGGGATGTGAGATGAAGGAGAACTGGGATGTGGGATGAAGGAGGAACATGGATGCAGGGTGAAGGAGGAACTGGGATGCGGGATAAAGGAGTAAAGATTATAAGTGGGAATGTGTGGGTTGAAGGCATGCACTAGGTGCTCCAGCAAAGACCCTCTTCCTTCCTTTCTTGTTTCTGAAACACCCATCTCCCTAAAAAAAAAATCAGTTAAGAAAGTTTTCTGTTTTAACCAACTTTGAGATTGTGTGTGTGTGTGTGTGTGTGTGTGTGTATGTGATGGTCTCATTTTTTCTCTTTCTGTTTTCCAAGCCTCGCAAGCGAGCGTTGTATCAGTGTGTGCAAGTCTGTTTTTTTTTTTTTGTTGTTGTTGTTGTTGTTTTGTTTTTTTTTTTGCTTCATTTCTTTTCAGAAATTAGTTTGGGAATGGCATCCGACATGTTCTGAGCATATTCACTGCTCTCCCAACTCTTCCCAGATCTACCCTGTCCTTAGTCATCCACCTTCGTGTCCTCTTTTCTTTCTTAAGGTCAGTAAGTCCAGTTGTGCTGCCCATCTACTCTCGGATGTATGGCCTTTCACTGAGTGTGGTCAGATTCCCAGGAGCCGCACCCTCAAAGAAAACTGAGTGTCCTCCTGAAGCTACCACTTGTGTGTGTTGTGCTTACAAGTAAGTGTGTTTACATGCATGTGGACTGTGTGTGCAGGTGCACATGCACGTGTACCTGTGGGCATGTAGGAAGAAGAGATTAATGTCACTGTCTTTCTTAGTTGCTGTCTATGTTATATATTGAGGCAGGCTACCTTGCAAACCCAGAGCTTACCAATTCAGGAGAGTCAAGCTAGCCAGATGGCCCCAGGGATCCTGTTCCTA
Source organism: Chionomys nivalis (assembly GCF_950005125.1). NCBI lineage: Eukaryota > Metazoa > Chordata > Mammalia > Rodentia > Cricetidae > Chionomys > Chionomys nivalis. Next base: position 15,035,762 of record NC_080104.1, on the reverse strand, counting down.
CTTTCTGAGTGCTGGGTTACAGGTGGCTGCCATAATTGCCTAGTTTCTATAGGGGTTCTGAGGATCTGAACTGTGGTCCTCAGTCTTGAATAACAAGTGTTTATCCACTGAGTCATCTCCCCATCCCAATATTCGGATATTTTAAATATGGTGATGCTTGAATAATATTGAGGTTCACAGAAACAGTGAGATAACATATCCCAAACAAAAGCTAATTTCTCTAAAATACAAAAGGATTCTAGATGTATTTATAAATATATTTGCTTTATAGGTAGAACTTATACACATGCGTATCTATACATGTATATAAACTGTGGTGCTGGGGTTGGACCTAGGGCCTTGTCATTAAAGAAATTAGGTGTGTGTCTGGGGAGTACAACTCAGGGGCAGCGCTTGGCTAGTGCAAAGCTTTACATTTCTAGTGCTTCAGAACTGCCAAAAGACATTTCTTTTTATTTTTTGTTTGTTTGCTTGTTTTGCAGAGACTAACAATCCAATAGAAAAAAAAAATAGAGGAAAAAAGCAGAGAGTTCTCGAACTAGAAAACACAAATGATTCTTTGTTCATGCGTTTGTTTTGTTTTTAGGACAGGATCTGTCTGTGTAGCTCTGGTTAGCTTAGAACTTGCTCTGTAGACCAGGCTCACACTCACAGAGATCCTACTTCTCCTTCCCAAGGGCTGGGATTGCAGGTGTGGTGTGCCTGTAAAATCTGTAAAATAATGTCCACGATTACTTCGAATGGGAAACTAAACTGAATGCATACAAAAATGATGGCTTTGAAAGAAAATAAAAGATAACCACTTCCTAACATGAAAAACTTTATTTTACGATGTCTTCTTTTAATTTGCCGCAACCCAGACTCTCACTGGGAGACTACGTAGTGTTCATCAATGCCACATTCCGCCTGTGCATTGGTTTTGTGACATTGTCACCAAATGGGTGTGTTTATAATCTATATAAAATATATGTTTATATATATGGCATATTGTTGTTAAAAATAATCAAGCAGTCAGAACTCTATCACCCAAAGGAGGATGGATTCAGAACTTCTGCATAGAAGGAGCTCAAAGTTCTTAAAGAATCTCCGGAGACTGTGTCAAGGTCTGACTTGTAGAAGATTCTCTTTTTAATAGAGATCCCTGGGTTGAGGGTGTAGCTCAGTGGTACGGCGCCTGGGTGTAAGGGTAGTATCATCGACTCTACAGCTCAAGAGTCACTTAGGAAATGAGTGTCTGGGCACATCTGTGAGGGATTATCTAGGTTAGGTTTGTTGAGGGTCTCCCTGCTAATCTTGAGTGTACCCTTCTGTTTCCATGGGCTAGGAGCTTGGGCTGAATAAAATGGAGCCGCCTAGCTGAGCACGGCTTTCACCTGTGTTTCGGAACTGTGGATACAGTGTGAGCAGCCTCCTCGATCTGTCTCTGTGTCGGAATTGTGGATGCAGTGTGAAAAGCTGCCTTGATTTCTCTCTGTGTCAGAACTGTGGATGCAGTGTGAACAGCCCGTTCGATCTCTCTGTGTCAGAACCATGGATGCAGTGTTTGCAACCACCTCACTGTCTTCTCATACACCCCCCACCATGCTGAGCTGTGACCCCTAGAGCGGTGAGACAGAATAAACCCTTGCTTCCTTAAGTGGCTTTTGCTGGCTATTTTGTTGCAATGATGAGACAATGAGCTGCTACAACCAGCATTCACTAGTCTCTCTGGCTCATCACTAACACTGGAAAAAAAAAAACAGGGATTATCTTTATTAATGCACCAAAGTTGGTGTTGATATCTACCCTTCTAAACTGTTTTGCTTTTTTGCTTTTTAAACACAGGTTAGAGTCTCCTGGGAAGAGGGGACTTTCATTGAGAAAATGCCCCCCTCATGTGGGTATTTTCTCAGTTAGCAATCGATGTGGGAGGGTCCAACGCTGGGGCAAGATGGTCCTGGGTTCTGGAAAGGCAAGCTGAATGAGCCTTGGATAAGTAGTGTTCCTCTATGGTCTCTGCTTCACTTCCTGCCTCTAGGTTCCTGTCTTGAGTTCCTGCCCTGACTTCTCTGAAGGATGTAGTTACCTACGAGTTGTAAGATGAAATAAACTCTTTCTTCCCCAAGTTACTATTGGTCAAGGTGACTTACCATAGCAACGGAAAGCAAACTAGGGCATGTCTGAAGTGGAGTGTTTTCCAGAGGTGGTCCCACAGTGTACCTTACCCCATCAACTCTTCCTGCAGTGTTACATGTTTCTCTTCTCATAGGAGTATCTATGTTCCCACATAACCGCAATGACTGAATTGTGATTTCCCCCCCAATCCCTTCATATGGTGAAATCCTAACACCCAGTGTCTCAGATTGCAACTTTGTTTGAAGATAAGATCTTTAAGAGCATTCAATGAAAATGAGTTATGTGAGTAGGCCTTTATCAGTAAGATGGGTGTTTTTATAAGCAAAGGAATGTGTATACAATTAGACATGCGCCTGTGCAGAGAGATGGCCCAGTGAGATGCAGTGAGAAGGTGGCCTCAGGAGACACAACCCTGCTGAGACCTTGATCTCAGACTCCTACCCTCCAGAGCTGTACAAAAATATTTTTGCTACTTTAACTACTCAGACTAGCATTTATGGTCATCTAGCCCTACTGTCTCATTTCAGGTTGCCCTAACAAAACACCACAGAAGGAGAGCTTTAAATGTTGACATTTATTTCTCAGTTCTCTGGAGGCTGGGGAGACCAAAATCAGTGGCTTATCCAGGACTATATTCTTGTGAGAGGCCTCATCCAGTCTGCAGAGAATATCTCCTGACTGTGTATGATGTAAGAATGGATGATGAGGGGCGGTGAGGGGAGCACACAGAGAGGAGATGGGGTGGGAGAGAGAGAGCGAACCCAGAAAGGAAAGGGAAGAGGATGAAATAATGCAGAAATGAAAGAACACAGAAAGGAGAGAGAGAGAGAGAGAGAGAGAGAGAGAGAGAGAGAGAGAGAGAGAGAGAACAATAGCTATTGAAAGGTTTCTGTACCCCGATATCAAGTCTCTCCACTGATGCAATAAATCAGATCAGCTAAGTTAAAAGTCCAGGTTTAGTGAGAACAGCAAGCAACTCTTGGGTGATTTTGGGGGGAAGCAGGAGAGAAATCACACTGACGCTGCCAAGGCTGGGTCTTAAATACCCTGTAGACTTGGTCTTTGAGCAGTTCCTGGGGAGGAGTCACTAATGGCAGGCTTTCTAAGAAGGGCAGGGTTTAGAATGGGGGAGTGAGGCCGGAGTGGAGATTCCTGGCAGCTATTTTAAGGGGCACTAGTCTTAGTATAGACCTTCATCCTTAACTGAGCCTAATTATGTCCCAGTGCCTACTTCCAAATACCACCACACCGGGAAACAGGTCCTCAGCGTGTAGGTTTGAAGACCACAAGCATTCAGTCTGTAGCCCTTCCCTTTGACCTTCGCATCTCTGTCGTGTTCTGAGATTTTCAAGGCTCGCTCATAAAAACACCAAACACTCTGTTGTTCTCTAGGGGGGTCATCTTGAAATCTAGCGTCACAGGGAAGCCAGGTAACCTCATAAAGGCCACGGAGTATGGGCTTTTCTAGCTGCTGGGAGACCACCCGGCCGCACCTTTGTGTTTATCTCCATGACTAGGTCAACCTCAGTCCTCTAGGCGCTAAGTCAAATATACACACAAAAAACAATAGTTTCAGCTGAGCCTGTTTAAGTTGTGGGAAAACCACCTAATTGCCTTGGCACTAAGTTTGGGGTGGTTTATAAAGTAGCACTATTGTCCTTTATTGATACTGTGTCCTTTATCTGCTGGTTTCAAAATTTTTTGCTTTTTTCAGAGAATCTCTCTAGGCTGGCTGGAATCGCTGGGCATGGTGCCCATCATCCTCCATCTCAGGATAGTCTTCAGCCTGTAGCTGCTTAGTGTAAAACGTGATCTCTTGTATCAAGCTGAACTACTGAACCAAGTCTGTGGGAAGGCTGTGACTTTAGACTGTTGCACACAATTAGGCTAAAGCGAAAAGGGGTCGTGGGCTTGTGTCTTTGTCCAGCTCCTTCTGAGTTCCATGTCCCTCCTGGCATCACTTTCTCACACACTAGAACATGTGTTCCAGATGCTATGCCTGGGCATCAGATATAGAACAGATGCAAATAAAAGTTACTAAGAAAGCCTGGCAGGAATTATTCATACCTGTCTCATACCTTTCCTGAGAAAAGACAAAACGTTAATATTTTGATATATGCAAAGTTATTTAATACTTGTAGGATACTGGTGTATTTCCCAGCACTTCCTAGGTGCTAGTCAGTTGTCCACTCTATTTTATTGAGACATGGTCTATGTAGCCCAGACTGGCTTTGAACTCACTATGAAGGCCAATCTGACCTTGAACTTATTGCAATCTACCTGCTCCAGCCTCCTGAGTACTAGGATTTATAGACATGCATCACAGCAGGAAGCTACCACATGCTTTTCTATATTTAATAATAATGCCTATTCATTGAGCAGCTACTGTGTGCCAGACACTGTTTTAAGTATGCTTCATGTGTGACGGAATCCTCACCACAGCCATGTCAAGTCAATGACTGTCATTGCAAATGATGCCACTGAGACTAACTCATGATCAGAGGTGTGCAGGCAAGATACAGAGCCGGAAGAGCCTCTATCGTACTTGGCCAACGGGGTGCAGCTACAGCGAGCCCCCAAAGTGCAGTAGGGTGCTTACCCAAATGGAGTGAACCAGCCCAGTTCTTCTCTGAGCCATTCTGCCGATCCACCACGTGGCAGCATCTTTCGGATAGTGGTTTCAGTGTGTTTGTGTTTTCTTTCAGTGGCCGGCCTCCTCTCCTCTCTTCTTATCCAAAGCCTCTTAGGACTCAAAGTAGTGCTTCTCTATTCAGAAAGATAGAGACATTCCCACATCAACTGCCATCACAATAGCATCCTGGATGCCCACCAGTAGACAAACGGGTGTCAAAAATGTCCACTTGTGTATCCTGAACTATTACTGCACCCTAAGAAAAGAGATCCCACAAAGTATGAACACCTGGATGAACTGGGCAGTAAACATGCCCTTAGCAATGCCCACATGATTCCACTTATCCAAGGTATCCGGTGGTCAAGTTCACGGAAACGATGAAGTGAGTTGCGGTTGGCAAGGGGTTTCTTGCACTTGTGTGGCTTCGGTTACACAGGTGAGTAAGCTCTAGAAACCTGCAGTTTGACATGCTGCCTGTTGATCATAATACTTCATTTTATACAAAAACTACGCTGTGAGGAGCAGGCAGGACGGACTCAGGGGTGTAAGTGCTCGCCCAGGTAAGCCTGATGGTTGGAATTAGATTCCCCCAGCATCCATGGTACAAGGAGAGAGGAGACTGCACCAAGTTGTCCTTTGAATTTCATGTGCCTACCAGGACACTCCATAATAAATAAGGTTAAACAATTCGGAACATGTTGGTCTACTGTCCTGGGATAAACACTGTGGCCAGAAGCAGCTCTGGGGAGAAATGGGTTTGTTTCATCTTATACTTTACAGTCGGTCTTCAAAGGAAGCCATGGCAGGAACTTGCTGGCAAAACCCCAAGCAGACCACTCCTTACTGGCCTGTTCTTCCGGCTGCGCAATCTGCTTTTTAACACAGCCTCTGCCCTCCTGCTGCTCTTATGATCTGTGGTGAGTGCCAGCTGTGTTAACTGGTAGTATAAGTCATTTCTACCACCCTGCATTAACCACTGTCGCTAGTCCTGACTCTTCCCCTGTAAGCAGGACATGTATTGGGGCAGTCTGAATTACAAAGTAGTTGAGATCTAGATCTAGTTGGTTTTGTTGTTGTTGTTTTTCTTTTCTTTTCTTTTTTTTTTTCTTTTTTTTTTTTTTTTTTTTGGTTTTTCGAGACAAGGTTTCTCTGTGGTTTTGGAGCCTGTCCTGGAACTAGCTCTTGTAGACCAGGCTGGTCTCGAACTCACAGAGATCCTCCTGCCTCTGCCTCCCGAGTGCTGGGATTAAAGGCGTGCACCACCACCGCCCGGCTGTTGTTTTTCTTTTGACTCAACTCTTTCTAGCAAGTGCTGGGTTCATGTCAGAAATAGTCATAGAACTGAGGACTGGGAAAACAGATCAGTGGGTAAGAACGTTTTCTGTGCAAGTGTAGAGGACCTGAGTTAGAATCCCAAGCATCTATATAAAAAGCAGGATGTGGTCTCATGCATGTCTATAACCTCAGTGCTGCAAGGGGAAAGGGATAGATCTGGGGTTTGCTGGCTATCAGCCATGATCTGGGCTCAGGGAGAGATCCTGTTAGCATCCTTGCACATCCAGCCCCTCCCCTTGGGGACCTGGAAGAGTGTATCACCCCTGCTCGTGGCAGGCGCAAAAGGCCCCTTTAAGAGACAAGCTCCTCTCACTCCTGCTCTGCCTTTCCTCCTCTTGTCCCCAGCAGTCGGGCTCTCCCCTCCCCTCCCCACTTTTCTATTTCCTGTCTCTTAATGAAACTTCTCCCACATAAGCTCTAGCTGCCTGGCATGTTTGTCTCCTACCCTCCAAGGTCCCATCTTGCCATACCATAACAGTTGCCATCTCAAGAGACTAAGGTAAAGAGCAACAGGACAAGACATTGATGTCCTCCTACGGCCTCTGCACAGGCGTGCATGGGCATATCCACCTATGTATGTGCATGTCACACACACGTATGCATAAACTGTATGCATAGCACACAGTCACTGAAAATGCAGAACTGAATCAGAGACTGTCTACCGTGGGGGACTGGTCAGGCTTTGTTCCTTTTCTGGGAAAAAAACAGCTCTGTCAAAAGGAAAAGTCCCGTGTGAAAACCTACTGGAATTAGCCCATCTTCTACATTTTTGAGCTTGTTACAGGGTCAGCCCTGTGTGCGCTGTTGCCACAATACTACATGTGACCAAATGTCCTTGATTTGACCTTGTGGGAATATGTAAACCACGGGACTCAAGGAGGGATGTCTGTGGGAGGAAGGATCATGTGATGTGAAGCAAACTCTGTTTTTGCGATTCCCTGACTGCTAGTGATTTCTGGGAAGTGGCAGGAGGGGACCGCACAAAGAGCCCAGGCCCCACAAAGACAGGACTTCTAGGTGGGCAGGAAGTGGGGAGCCAGGTTTCCGACTGCAGGTTCTGCTCAGCACTGGCGTTTCCTGGGCTACGTCTGAGAGCACGAAACTGCTTCAGGCAGGAGCAGAAGACAAGTTAAGGGAGTACCTACCAGTTTGCCTCCTTGTGCTGGGACACCAAATCCATGTTTGGCTGTAAATAAAAGCTGGTTTTCAAATTGTATTAAGGAGCTGGTTGTGGTGGCTCAGGTTTATTATACCAGTATTCGAGAGACTGGGGAGAAAGAGTAGCGAGAGTTTGAGGTTAATCTGGGCTTCATAGTGAGTACCAGGATAGTCTGGACTTCAAAGGGAGACTATGTCTCAGAAAACAAACGAATAATAATATATGGAATCAAATACATCTAGAAAAGCTGAGACGGGGGCAGAAATGATATAAATACAGCATAAAACTCTCAAGGAAAACAGAACCCAGCCCATGTAAAGAAAAGAACAAAAGGAAGGAAGACAGAGATAGAGATGAATGGATGGATGGGCAGATGGTTTGAATGGATAGACAGACAGACAGATAGACAGACAGAAGTTAAGAGTGATGGCTCATGCCTGTTAACACTGAGAAGCTGAGGTAGGAGTATTCCCTTCAGTTTGAGGCCAGCCCAGGCTGAAGGGTTTGTGTCAGGCAAGCAAAGGCTTTATAGCAAAAATCTGTGTATAAAATCAAACCAAACTGAAATTAAATATTAATAATAATAAACTACATTGGGAAGCTAGTTATTTAGAATATCACAGCCATCGCTCTCATAACCCCTCAACTGATCCCCCCTCAACTTCATATTTGCAAACATACATGATGTATGTTGGCGATTATCCAAAGAAATGTACGTTTGTGTTTTAAAAGTCAAGAAAGAAAAAGAAATTGAAAGAACCTGAGGTCCAGTTCTCCTGGGATAGTCCTTAGGTTTTGGGAAAAGTCTATCCTTGCTGACAGTGGAGGGTGCCCCTCATGTTTAGGTGGGACTCCGAGGTTGCTGTGAGTGCGTGTGACTTTAACTCAGAAGAGAAGACGGCTCCCCTGAGGCCGGGGTCAGGGTTGGAAAGGGAGATATTTAGGGCACCCACAGCTGTAGGAAGTGCACGCTCTCTCTTAATTTTGTTTACTTAAGAAGAGAAAAAGAAACCCACATGTTTCTTTGAAGCCCTGTGGGACTGTTTGCTCTGAGATTCCACAGAGAAAGCCCAAGACTGTTGCCAGAATGTCGATCCCACCATTTACTGTCCTTGGATTTCATGCCTGCTTCACACTTGGAATAAAGATTCATTCATTCCTGGGCCAAGAAACACAGAATCCTATTGTTTTCCTGCCCAAATTGTTCCAAGACCATCTCTTTCTTTCTCCTTTTCCTTTGCCCTGGGGCTGGCAAGCCCAGATAAGCATCTCCATTGGCCCCGGATCTGGTCTCCGCAGGGACAGTATCTTTTCCTTGCCAGTGCCAGGACAGAACACCCTGATGCTCAGAGCAAGTTTGCCTCCCTCGCCCCTTTCGCAGGCACCCTTATTAAACTTTCGGGGTTGTCAAGCCAGATCTGCTATAATTCCCCATCCTGGGGACGGCTGTGCCATTTTAGTAGGCAGGGTGACCGTGAGCTTTCGCTCAGTGGCAGCCAGCAGGTCCACAGAAGAGAATGAACAAAGCTGTGCTGCGTGCTATGACATGTTTCCTCAAAGGACATTGCCTGCTTTGGCCTCGGAAGAAAGGCTGACTTAATTATAGTGAACTCAGAAGTGTGAAAAAAAAATAACAGGGGAAGGGATTCCAAGGAAGCTGGTTATCTCTTCAAGTAAAACCACTTTCCCGGCTAGGGTCTAAAATTTTTCTTTTGTATTCCTTACAGAATGTTCTCAGTCACTTAGAGGATTGGTTTCCAACTGTGGCAATGGCCATGCTGGCTCTTTCATGCCCCCCGCCCCCCGCCACCTCTCTGACTCCCCAGGGGCCTTCCACAGACCCACTGCCCTGCAGCTCCACAAGGACGCCACCCCAAACCTTTTCCCTCCAGTTTCTGACAGAGACAGCCTCTCTCCTCCTGGATGTCTCAGCCAATCAACTCCTCCAGAAATGACCTACAAGTTATTTAGTCTCTGTCCTTCCTTTTGTCTGCTGGCTCCAGTCCTCTTATTTAAACAAAACACAACACAACAAAAGAACAACAGCAAAAAAAAAGAAAAAAAGAAAAAAAAAAAGAAAAGAAAAACCACCCTTTTTCCCCTTTGTTCCATTGGACAACTGTCCCATGGCTTCTCTTCCTCACCTCCCACAATACCAAAATCACCTTCAAGCCTTTGCAGGACCCGATACCAGAATTCCTTCCCCTCCTGCTAAGAAGGCTTTTCCTGAGGGCTACCCTATCCCTCATTTCCAGTTACAGCTGTCCCAGCACTGAGACCCATGGTAGAGTCTTCACTTAGGGAATAAAGATCCTGCCTTTATTGTCCTGTCTTTACACGACTTTGTTCTTTAATAGCTACCTACTTATTTAGTACATGTGTGAGTGTGTGTGCACATGAGTGTGTGTGCATGTGCGAGTGCGTGCCATAGCATGTGAGCGGAGGTCAGAGGTCAACTTGTGGGAATCAGTTCTCTCTTCCCACCATGTGGGTCCTAGAGATGGCGCGCAGGTCACCAGGATTGCTGGCAAGCGTATTTCCTCCCCGAGGCGGCTTGCTGGCCTGGCCCCTGCTACTTATTTTTGGTTTCAGCATTCATTAATGTGAGGACTGAATACGAATCTCTCTAACTGAAATAACAGGCTCGCATTCTTCGTCTTCCAGATGCAACTTATAAAGCCAAACGGTTATAAGTCACATCTGGGCTCCCTGGGTTCCCCGCCCTCACTCTCTGCTAGGGATTGAACCCGCGGCCTCTAACATGCTAGGCAGATGTTCTACCTACGATCCCTTAGGTTAGTAATAACTGAGAATTCAGATCTCCTCATCCTGTGTCTCCTGTGTGCTGGGGAGTGTGAGAACATTTTGTCAGGCCATCAGATATTAAAAAGACTTATTTTTTAGTAATGTTGAGATGGCTCAGTGGGCAAAAACATTGGCCACCAAGCCTAATGACCTGAGTTTGAGTCCCTGAATCCACAAGGTAGGAGAGAACTGTTGCCTTCGGGTTGGTCTCTGACTTCCACATATATGATGCAGCCTCTGTGCCCGATAAAATAAATAAGTGAAAGAAAAGAAAAGAAAAAAAAGAACCTCGGCTAAATAATCTTATTGCTCTTTACTCTTTTGAGTGGAAGTAATAGTTTGGAATTAGAAGTCACCAGAACTTTGGGTTTATAAAACATTCCAGATGGGTTTGCATCTGACTCTTCCATATTAGTGATATGATAAAGTTTATGGCTTATACTTTGCCTTTTGCAAGCCTAGACCTCACTCTTGGGTAACCATGGGTAATATATCCTTAGGCACAACCTGGTAGGCTACTGGCCGAGTGGTAGAGGGAAGGGTTACTGTAACACTGCTCCTGGAGGTTGGCTCTCTCTAGCCCTCCCTTCATGACTTCTTATTTGCTGCTTGTACCAGTTGTGGCATAGAAGGCTTCTTCTGTACGTGATTCCATTCAATGGCTTCTCAGCAACTGGTTGCTGCTCAGGGGTCGCTTGTGCTTCTGAGATGTCTGTGTGTGGCAAGGAGCAGGAGGTCTTAGTGACTCCTCGCTAGCTACTTCCTTCCACACTCACTGGTTCTTCTCGCCGTTTTGCCCTGGGGTCCTCGTTCTTCTAACCAGCCAGCATAGAGACCAGGATGTGTCACTCTCCCGCCTTCTTTCTTGTGAGGATCTTAGGGACTGGAACTGGCTGTGTAGCCCAGGCTGGCCTCAAACTTCCTATGCTGTGATGACAGGTCATGCATTGTCACCCCTGCCTCCGCCATGATTCCCAAGCACCTCCCTCTCCCATGCTGATACCTGGAATTCAACTGGAGGTTTTGCTTTAAGATGAACTCAACTGATCCCCTGACTGTACCTATGTCCACGGCACTGATGGGAAGGTGAAGAAATCTTCGTCTTCACCATTTACAGGAAACCTTCATCTTCCGGGACTTTCTGGACACTCTGCCATTCACTGTCAGCGTAAGCCTTAGCGTGAAGTGTAAAGCACCAAGCAGGAATGGGTCACGTGACAACTGGCAGGAAGACGTGCTATTTTAAGGAAGGTGTGAGGTGTTGAGTTGGGAAAGCATCCAATTGGCTAGCATAGTGTTGTTCCATAGAAAGAAACCGAACCACATAGACATTTAAAAATTTTCCAGAAGCAAAAAATGTAAAAGGAAACAGGTGACTTTCACTTTAATAATATGCTTTATTTAGCCTAAGTGATTCAAAATAGCATCGTTAACCACATAATCAATCTAAAATATTTATGACTTTTGAAATTTTAGTGATAAAATTTTTTAAATACAGTATTATTTTGCCCGCTGAATTAGTTATACTGTCAGTATTTAGTAGCCAAGGTAATAGCCATCATGATGGATAGTGGCATCTCTGAACCCTCCCGGTATAAAACACCCCAGAAGATGTTAAATCCCACAGGGCTCAGAGGTCTTCAAATGTCTATAGAGTGTCTAAGCTAGGTATTCATTCTATCCATGGGTGGTCATAACTGTTAACCCAAAGGCTGAGGCAGGAAAGTTATGATAAATTCCAGGCAAGTGTGAGGAGAGGAAGAGAAAGGAGAGAGAAAGACGCTTAAGAAAGAGACAAAAATGATAAGCCCGTGAGTGTGTGCAGACTTCTTGAGATCTGCATGTAGGTGTCTTAATAATTGGTGGCCTTTGGAATTTCATTGCTCAAAGTAAAAGATTAGGTTACTCTGATATAGTTACTTGAAAAACTTTTCTAGTAAATGAGGTGATCACATAGCCTGAGGTACTCTTTACAGGTTCACAGAATCAAAAGAAAAGAGAAGAGGAAAGAAAGGTCAAAGCAATCCTTGCTGTCTCTGGGTGGCAAAGAGGGCAAGACAAATTTTGACTGTGAACCTGGCTCCTAGTCTATGTCACTGTCTGAACTCTCAGCCAGCAGGTACCAGGGAGTCCTTTCCTACCCATGGCCCCTTAATGGTTTTGCCTTAAAAAATTATTTTTATTTTGTGTGGGTGAGTATTTTGCCTGCGTGTATATATGTGCACCATGTGCGTGCATTATCTGAGAAGAGGCTGTGGGATGCCCTGGGACTGGAATCACAGAAGCTTTTGAGCTGCTGCGTAGGTGCTCGGGACAAAGTCTGGATCCTCTGTAAATGCTGCAAGTGCTCTTAACCAGTGAGCCATCTTGTCAGCCCTTCCCTGACTTCTTATCTTTCTCAGTTTCCTCAGAAACTTTGATCCTGTAATCTTAAGGATTAATGACAACCAAACTTCTTCAAACACTAGGGTGTCGACCCTACCTGGCCAAGAACTGAGAGTCTCCACCTGCCTGATCTAAGGGGATGCAGTGAACTGTGAGCTCAGTGACCACAGGGTCACCCTTTGATGGGAATTGTCATCACCCTGAAGGTCATGACACAGAAACTATAAAGCACACAGCATATTTCCATTTCTGACCCTAAGATGAGCACCCCATACAGAAGGGGGTTTCTCTATCCCTCGCTTTGTCTCTGCAAACCACAGTATTAGTAAATCATCAGAACCCAAGGCAGTGTTGGCTGTGGTGGCTTTAGAGGCTTCAGCACAAGATTCTCTCATGCCTAGCCTGGGCTACAGAGTGAGTCTCGGGCTAGCAAGAGATACTGTTTAAAAACCATTCTCAATAAAACCAAGCAACCAAAAAAAAAAAAAAAGCCACCAAATTTAAAAATCCAAACAAAGGCAAACTTAAGGAAAATCTGACACAGGTGTGGATATACACAGCATTCCAGTCCGCTTTGACAGTGACATGGCTTCCTCTCTCTGCTCTCAGAATGCTGAGGGCCATCTGCTTCTGCTGACTGGCTGAGGTCATCCTCTTCACGTCTGTGTTGAAGAGCGAGACCCTTTAGCTGTAATAACAAAACACGTACTGGTGGTTAAATAGTACAGCTAAGACAGAACAGCAGGAAGGAATCCAGCGGTTGAATAGATTAAAAGAGAAATGGGTTACACCCACAGTCACGGAAAGAAATCTAAGAAGACATCAGGAAATGGAAAGATCTCCCATGCTCTTGGATAGGTAGGATCAACAAAGTAAAAATGGCAATCTTACCAAAAGTAATCTACAGATTCAGTGAAATCCCCATCAAAATCCCATCACAATTATTCACAGACCTCAAAAGAACAATACTCAACTTCATACGGAAAAACAAAAAAATCCAGGAGACTCAAAATAATCCTGTACAATAAAGGAACCTTTGGAGACATCAGCATCCCTGACTTCAAGATCGACTATAGAGCTATAGTAATGAAAACAGCTTGGTATTGGCATAAAAACAGACACATGGATCAATGGAATTGAATCAAAGACCCTGACATTAATCCACACACACCTATGAACACCTGATTTTTGACAAGTCAAAATTGTACAATGGAATAAAGAGAGTATCTTAAATAAATGGTGCTGGCACAACTGGATGTCGACATGTAGAAGAATGCATATAGATCCATATCTATTGCCATGCACAAAACTCAAGTCCAAGTGGACCAAAGACCTCAACATAAATCCAATTACACTGAACCTGATAGAAGAAAAAGTGGGAAGTAGCATTGAATACATTGGCACAGGAGACCACTTCCTAAATATAGCACCAATAGCATGGACACTGAGAGCAACAATTAATAAACAGAACCTCCTGAAACTGAGAAGTTTCTGTAAGACAAAGGACACTGTCACTAAGACAAAACAGCAGCCTACAGAATGGGAAAAGATCTTCATCAGCCCCACATCTAACAGAGGGTTGATCTCCAAAATATATAAAGAACTCAAAAAGCTAGACATCAAAATACCAAATAATGTAATTTAAAAATGGGGTTCAGATCTAAACAGAAAATTCTCAACAGAGGAATCTCAAATGGCTGAAATACACTTAAAGAATTGTCCAACATCCTTAGTTATCAGGGAAATGCAAATCAAAGCAACTCTGAGTTACCATCTTACATCTGTCAAAATGACTAAGATCAAAATCACTGAGGACAGCTTATGTGGAGTAAGGGGAACACTCCTGCATTGCTGATGGGAGTGCAAACTTGTACAGTCACTTTGGAAATCAGAAATTGGGAATCAACCTACCTCAAGACCCATCATTACTATTCTTGGGCATATACCCAAAGGATACACACTCACACCACAAGGACATTTGTTCAACTATGTTTATAGCAGCATTATTCATAATAGCCAGAAATTGGAAACAACCTAGATGTTTCTCAACCAAAGGATGGATAGAAAATGGAGTATTACTCAGTGGTAAAAAGGAGTGACATCTTGAAATTTGCAGGCAAATGGAGGGAACTAGACAAAAACATCCCAAGTGAGGTAATCCAGACCCAGAAAGACAAACACAGTATGCATTCACTCATTCGTGGATATTAGATGTAAAGAAAAGGATAACCAGGCTACAATCCAGAACCCCTGAGAAGCTAGGGGGATCCTAAGAAATACAGGCATGGATGCCCCTGGGAAGGGGAAACAGATAAGATCTCCTGAGTAATTGGGAGTGTGTGGGGTGGGGGAGAAGGAAGGGTGGAAGGGGAGGAGAGGGGGAGGAGACCTTGAGGGAAGGAAATGGTTGGACTGGGGGAGGACAGAGAAGGAGAACAAGAAAAGAGATATTTTAATAGAGGGATCCATTATGTGTTTAGAAAGAAATGTGGTGTCATGGAAATTCCCAGGGATTCACAAGGAAGACCCCAGCTAAGACTCCAAGCAATAGTGGAAAGGGTACCTAAACTGGTCTTCCCCTGTAATCAGATTGATGACCACCCTAATTGTCATCATAGAACCTTCATCCAGTAACTGATGGAAGCAGATGCAGAGATCCACAGCTAAGCATTGGAGCTCACTCTTGGAGTCCAGTCGAAGAGAGGGAGAAGGGATTATATGAGCAAAGGGGATGAAGATCATGATGGGGAAACCCACAGAGACAGCTGACTCAAATTCACTGTACTTGCTCACTGACTCTGGACTGACAGCTGGGGAACCTGCATAGAATCGAACTAGACCCTCAGAATGTGAGTGACAGTTGTGTGGCTTGGCAAGTCTGTGGGTCCTGTGGCAATGGACCAGGATTTATCCCTAGTGCATGAACTGGCTTTTGGGAGCCCATTCCCTATGGAGGGATATCTTGCTCAGCCTCAGAACAAGGGGGAAGGGCTTAGTCCTGCCTCAACTTGATATGCCATGATGTGGGATTCCCCTCTGTATGCCGTGTATTCTGTGAATATCTTTTATTACCATTGGTTAATAAATAATCTGCTTTGGGCCTATGGCAGGGCAGAATAAAGCCAGGCAGGAAATCTGAACAGAAATATAGAGAGAAGGTAGGCGGAGAGATGCCATATAGCGGCTGAAGGAGAAAGACACCTACTGGTAGGTCACAGCATTGTGGTGATACATAGATTAATAGAAGTGAGTTAATTTAAGATGTAAGAGTTATCTAGGAATATGTCTAAGTCACTGTTGTAATTAATATAGTTTCAGTGTGATTATTTCGGGTCTGGGTGGCCTGGAAACAGACAAGGGGCCTCTCACTACAATGCCAGGCTTTCTTGACTCCGTATGAAAAGCCTTACTCTTTCTGAGGAGTGAATGGGGGTTGGGTGGGGGGATAGTGGGGGGGAGCAGGAGGAGTGGAGGGAGGGGGAACTGTGGTTGGTATGCAAAATAAATTTTAAAAAACGTTGAGATTGTCCAGTGTCATCCTTCCAAGTAGCTGGGATGGCAAGTCTGAACCTCCAGGTCCAGCTAAGGTTCTTTGAGATACTGGGAACTGAAACAATGGCAATGAACAAGCCAGGCAAGTACTCGCTACTTTTGAGCTATATTCCCAGAACACACACACACACACACACACAGAGTGTGTGCATGGGGGGGGGGAGAAAGAGAGACAGAGACAGATAAAGAAAGAGAGAGAGACCCTAAGTTATCATGGCTGGTCTTGAACTCAGCCTGTGGCTCAAGCATCGCTTGCATTTCCAGCTACCCTCCTTCAATCTTCTGAGTTGCTGCGACTACAGACATGTGCCACAAGCCTAGCTGCACTATTAGACTGAGTTAAGGGACATATTTGGAGTTATGAGTGACATTACGGTGCCTACTGCAGGAAGCATCTGAAAAGAAGAATAGAGCACAGCCTACCAGCTCTCAGAATGGTGCCTACGAATCTCTGTAAGCTGATGATCAGTCGCCTCTTCAAACTTCTCAGAGGTGCCCTCCAGAGCTTTTCTGACTCGTCCCGGGATAACTTGCTGTGACTTCTCAAGTCACATTTTAGAAAGAAGGATGAGTTCTGAACAACTGAGATGTTCTTTTTTGTAGCTCCTTCCATTGGTGCCTATCCCCTAGGAGTGGTTAGGGATTAATTACCCATCTGTGATTTGGGTGGAAGTGTCCATCATAGGCTCATGTCTTTGAACACTGGTCCTCAGCCCTTGGTGTCTTTTTGGAACCTTTAGGAGGCAGAGCTTTGCTGGAGGAAGTGAC
The DNA here is from genome assembly GCF_950005125.1 of Chionomys nivalis. Taxonomy (NCBI): domain Eukaryota; kingdom Metazoa; phylum Chordata; class Mammalia; order Rodentia; family Cricetidae; genus Chionomys; species Chionomys nivalis. The sequence continues at coordinate 15,019,011 of NC_080104.1, read as the reverse complement.
TCACCGAGTGGACCCTGAGGTTTGACTGTCCAGCCCCACTTTCTGAGCTTCCTGACTGTGCAGATACTCAGTTCTACTCACACCAAGGCTTCCCTACTGTACCCCTTGAACTGTAAGCCAAAACAAACTCTCCTAACTTGAGACGGCTTCTTGTTGGGCATCTGTCACAGCAACAAGAAAAGCTCTGTGGTCGTGGTTTAGGGGGAAGGAGAGTGAAGGAAGCAGGAAGTATGAGGGAGGAAGGAAAATATGAGCGAAGTGGGAACGAGGAAAGAGAAGGAAGAGGAATAAATAAGCCAGCCACAGCAGCAGGAAGTGATACTGCTGGGAAGCAGCTGGCTGAAGTGATGCTACCGATCTACCCAGCATGCCCTTCTGCAGCACAAGCAGAGCACAGGTTAGCTCCATGGAAGATTTGTGAGAAGCAGGAAATATACCTCCTTGGGGAAGATGCTGCCCTTGGTGAGGAAGAGACTGGCTCGGTTTCAGACGGATCCATGGACAGCTGCCTTCGGGCTGTGTTCCATCTGGGACCTTCTACAGTGTCTGAATGGGAACCCGGCTATCGATAGGGCTTTGACTGGTTACAGATTGGATTTGGGGCTTTTTGACCAAAATCTCTTTTTCTTCAGCCAAGAGAAGTCTCTGGTTCCTTCTGTCTGTTTCCCAATCTCCCCTGGGATTAGTTAATGGACCCATGCTGAAGGATATAGAGAAGCTGGCGATGTCTTCCCTCACCCTCCCCTAAAACAGGAAGTACAAATGGCAGCGCAATCCAGGCCTCGCTAGCTCTTTCCTTTAAGTCAGTGGCCAGAAGGAGGGGTGGGAGGCAAAGCAGGAAAGGGGATCAACTAATGTTGTTTAAGACTGCTTGGCACGGTGAGTAAAAGCCTCCGGGCCTCTGGCTGAAGATAGCACAGAAAGGGACAGACAGACAGAGCCAAGCTGCAATCATTTCTCATCAGTGTTTACATCAGCAAGCCCTGGGCACTGCCTGGTTGGCAGCCTGGGTGCTGGTAGTATTTGGCTCACGGCCCAGTTGGAGAGAGGCTCCAGGTTTTGGAGGGGGCGGAGGAAAGCAAGAACAACACGTTCTGTTTATGCAGGGGGTTTGGAGGCCTCCGTTGTGGCCAAAAGTGCAGGTCACCTGGTTTCAGGGTGATACACCCGCCCACACCAGGCCACAGGTGCCAGTAGGGTTCTGAGTCTGCAGCTGAAAGAGGTCTTCCATAGGGATGCGGTGAGCTTTCCATCTCAGCTAGGCAAACAGCATCCACCCACGTTACAGAAAGCTGCCCTCTGAGCCTAGCAGACATTACTATCAACACCAGAGAGGCTGTTATTAATTGCTAACCCCCTTCAAGACAGGGCCTGGTCAAATTCCATAGAAGCGGATGTGCATGTTCATTTGACCTTGCCTGACCACTGTGTATAATTCTGTCCGAGTTTCATGGGGTCTCCTGATCTTGTGGTCTTGGGAGGTAATGGAGTGCATAGAACGTGAGGTTGTTTGAAGAGGATGATTCTGCTTACACAGCTGTGGGTCAGTCCTCATTCTTGCGTGAGTGGAGCTTCCCAGGGCTGTGACTGCCCTGGGGGTCACCCACACTCCTGTGAGTAACCCCTCAAGCACATTCTGTAACCAAGTCCACAAACTCATTTGTTTTTCTAGGCTGGACTTTGGTGCTGTTTTTTTTTTTTTTTTTTTTTTTTTTGTTTGTTTGTTTTGATTTGGTTTCAGTACCTTATCTGGGGTGATTAGATGCTTATTCAGAAGTCCCCAGGGAGCAATTCATTTTATAGATAAAACAACCAAGGCCTGGCCTCACGACAGGTTGTGTCATTAGAAACTGAGACGCTGAGGAGAGGGGAGGAGTACAGTATAGAATCCTTTACGGGGCACTCTGGCAGCCATGTCTGTCCAGGCCAGCATAAACAGCGTTTGCCTCCTCACCCGCTCAGCCCGCACCACCACCTTCTGGTGTCACTGGAGTCAGTCTATAATGCGCAAAACAATCCCACACCAGTTAGGATTTAAAGGGGTATTTATTTTGGGGGATAAAACTCACGAAACACCAACCGTCAGGAAAAGAGCCTAGTCGCTGGAGCAGGAGCCGGAACCAAGCACTGGAATCAAGAGAGCAAACCGAGGCTTGCCGCTCTTTTTTAAAGATAAATAGACCACGCCCCAGTGGGCTGGTATTTTAGCAGCTATTGGCTGAAAAAGCGGAAGGTCCTCCCGCAGCAAGTCTAGCAGGCTGTATCCAAAGTTAGAGTGTTCGGTGTCCCCAGGAGTAATTAGGAAAAGTTCACAGAGAAAGGAAACTACTCAGGCTCACATCTTTGCAATTTAATATCTTACAATTTGAAGAAATAAACAGAGTGTTAGACATTCTAGGAAATGAATTTTTTGCTTGTAAAGGTATATTGTGTTTGTGTGTGTGTGTGTGTGTGTTTGTGCATGGTGTGTACACCTGTGAATGGAGGCCAGAAGAGGGTGTCATATCCCTCAGAGCTGGGGTGACTGAAAGGCTTGAGATATGGATGCTGGATGCTTCTCATGATTAAGTAGCCATCTTAGCCACTGACCACCGCTCCAGTCCCAGAAACGATGATTTACTGTATGCTAGTTGGAGGCAAAGCACTGCCCATATCATCTCACTGAATCGTGTGTGTGTGTGTGTGTGTGTGTGTGTGTGTGTGTGTGTGTGTGCGCGCGCGCGATAACATGCATGCATGTGAAGGTCAAAACCTGAGGTTGGGTGCCTTCCTGACACACTCCCCACCCTATCTTTTTTTTTTTTTTTTTTAAGATTTATATATTTATTATGTATACAACATTCTGCCTCAATGTATGCCCACAAGCCAGAGGAGGGCGCCAGATCTCAGTACAGATGGTTGTGAGCCACCATGTGGTTGCTGGGAATTGAACTCAGGACCTCTGGAAGCGCAGCCAGTGCTCTTAACCTCTGAGCCATCTCTCCAGCTCCCCCCCCCCCCCATCTTTTTAGGATCTGAGCCTGGAACTCAGCATTTTCACTGCATTGCCCGCTTAGCAAGCCCATGTGACCATCTGTCTTTCCTCCCCAGCGTTGTGACAGACTTCTTACAAGGGACCTGGTGGTGCTAACTTAGGTCTCCATGTTTGTGCCCTCTCCCTCGCGCTCACCCATCTACTCTTGACAGTGACTCAGCTTCATGGGGACGACATGCCGTGCTTAGTGGCATGAGCTTGTGGGTGACATGGAATTCAAACCTAGCAGTTGTCCCTGGGCTTAGCCCTGTATGACAAATTTCCACACCTTATCACAAGTGACGTCATGTAAGAGTCACTGGGCACCATGCTGACCTAAGAGCCTAGAATGTAGACTTTTACACCTGGCAAAACCAAGAATAAAGGCCTAATTCATTGGCGTCTGTAGATCTGTGAAAGTCCCTAAATGTACTGACTTTGCTTTGGCTTCTGGAATTCTGCTCCTGGCTAACTGTTCATGCTAACTGAGGTGTTAACCTAGGGTGTGTTTTGTGCTTAAAGTTCACTATGAGTAAGTAAAACTTGGGACTGCATTTGGGTTACAAACATCCAGTTTTAGTCAGTGGCCAACTCATAAATGACTTTCTATTGGCTTGAACCCATGTCTGAATGGTCTTCTGTGGTGGGTACCTCAAAGCACCTGCCAGGCATTGCTTCTCCTGGTGGCACAGGAGAGAAAAGAGTGCTCTGAGAAGAAATGGAGAGTGGAATTGGATTGGCTGAATGGGTCTGATTGACAGAACTTTCCTGTGGATAGGTGCTCAGTATTCCTTGGGCATCTGCTGTCTGTCACCTAGCCATTCCTCACAGTAGAAACCGAAGCTGTAACACTATACATGGGATCTGCTGATGCAGTTTTATAGGAGACGCTGCCAGAGCACTGATGGGCTAATGAGATGTCCTATACATCTAGGCTTTTCCAGACATTCCTAAGACGGTAGGAAAGGCAGCTATCTCAGTGTTTCTTATACGCCCGTGCCTTTCATGACTCTGTGTGCTCCTGAGACTTGGAATCACCTTTGTTTAACTTAGCTTAGCTGAAATTTCTCCAATTCCACCCTCTTCTCCACCAGCTGTCAAGTGAAGTTAACTAAATTACATCCAATCTCTTTCCAGCTATCTGGTTTTTAAGACGGTTATGAAGAACTTAGGCTTAAGAACTCCATGGCCTTCTTCTCAAGGGGTTGAACGCTCTCACTTTAAGAAAAACATATTCTTATCTTTTATGAGTTGGAGTGTTTTGTCTGCACGTATGCATGTGTACCAGATGTGTGCAGTACCTGTGAAGGACAGAAGAGGGCATCAAATCCCATGGAGCCAGTGCTGCAGGAGGTTGTGAATGGCCATGTGGGTGTTGAGAATGGAACCCAGGTCCTCTGCAGTAGCAGCAAGTACCCTGAACCACTGAGCCATCTCTCCAGCACCCTGAACTCATATTAAGACTCTAAAACAATGGTTTAGATTTATGTCTTGAGAACCCCAACAAAAGTTATGTAGGCATATTTCTTTAATTAGAAGACCAAGAAATACTATTTTTTTGTGTGTTACATGAATGGTGAACTGTTATCTTCTGAAATGTCCTAAGACTTACTGTAAAGTTTGCTTTATCCACACTTATGACTTGCAATTTCTAAATTTAAACATACATATCACAACATGATTCAAGGATAAATGAATTCAGGAGCCCAAGTGGACAGATTTTTTTTTTTTCATTTCTGGTATGACTGTGGGTGAGTTGGCCAACATTCCAAAGCTTTATTCTCGCCGGGCGGTGGTGGTGCACGCCTTTAATCCCAGCACTCGGGAGGCAGAGGCAGGCGGATCTCTGTGAGTTTGAGGCCAGCCTGGTCTACAAAGGGAGTTCCAGGACAGGCTCCAAAGCTACAGAGAAACCCTGTCTCAAAAAACCGAAAAAAAAAAAAAAGCTTTATTCTCATCATTTGTAAAGTGGAAGCAAGATTAGAACCCGCCAGAGGTGTTTTCTTGTGAGGTTTAATGAAGACTATACATTCAAAGTTCCTGGCATTGCTGAATGTTCCATGAATGTTAAGTTTGGAGGCGAAATAAATATTAGTAGACTGGCCTGAGTTATTTCAAAGGCTATGTGTGTTTCTAAGGAAGGAGTGGTTAGCCAAGAGGGATGGGGGGGGGGAAGTGTGGTGTTTGTTGTGGAATAGCAGCTGAAAGAGCTGCTCAGAAGGTCCTATGAGTCAGACCCTGGGGTGGGGTGAGGACATGTGCAGGCATTTTTATACATGGAGGGGACTGAACATGCTTCTTACCACAGAGAAGGGGAACCTCCAGAAATGTCACATTTTCAACAAAGAACAGTTTTCCTTGATTTTCTTTAGAATAGAAACCTGTTTTTCAAAATTATTATACTCTTTCTCAAACATCATCAAAAATACATAAAAATAAAATGTTTCTTAAAAATCAAATGTTTCATAAAATATAATGTTTCTATAAAAGTAAAGTGTTTTTATAAAAATAAAATATTTCTATATATGTATATTTAATCTCCTTGAATTTTGGGCTTATTTTTTGTATTTTTGATAGTTTCTTTTTTCCTTTTATTCTTTCTTTCTTTACTTCCATTTGTTTATTTTACACACACACACACACACACATCATTTGTGCACAGAGGATGACACTGGGTATCCTGCTCTATCACACTGAAATAGTCTCTTAAGACAGGGTTTCTCACTGGACCTGAAGCTCACCATTTTGGCTAGACTAGCCAGCCAGTGACCTCTAAGAATCCACTTGTTTCTGCTCTCCAAAGCTGAAGCTACAGGCATGTTAAGCTATGCCTTGCTTTTACATGGATGTTGGGGATTTGAACTTAAGTCCTCATAATTGCACAGAAATGCTCTTACTCACTGGGTCCTCTCCCCAGCCCCTTTCCTTTAAGAGATAGGCTCTTGCTGTGCAGATTGCCCTGGGCCAAAACTCTCTAAGTAGCCTAGCATAGCTTTCAAATTCAGTCCTCTTGCTTCTGTGTCCAGACTTCTGGGATTGTAGGCTTGTGCCACCACACCCAATTATACATAATCATTACAGTGTCCCAAGGACAAGAAGATATTAATAACTCTCAGCGTATGCCGGTGGTGGTTCAAAAGAAATGACCTCCAAAGGGAGTGTCGCTATTAGGAGGTGTGGTCTTGTTGGAGGAAGTGTGTCATTGTGGAGGCAGACTCTGAGGTCTCACATATGCTCAAGCCATGCCCAGTGTCTCAGACCACTTCCTGTTGCCTGTGACACAAGATGTAACGAAGCTAAGTTCCTTTCCCAGCACCATGTCTGCCTCCACAGCATGTCTCACTGTGGTGACAATGGGCTAAACCTCTGAAACTGTGAAGCCACCCCAATTAAATGTTTTCCTTTGTAAGAGTTGCTGAGGTTATGGTGTCTCTTCATAGCAATCGAAACCCTAACTTAGACAATTCCCCATTCTAAGTGGTTAACCTAGAAACCTTAACTTATTGCCCATTCTAAGTGGTTAACCTAAAAGGAGGCTTTGGAGACCTCAGGAATATCAATTCACAGTGAACAAGTGATGGTATGTGTTGATTGAGCCTGAAGGATCTGGTGATGGTGACCACTTCAGCTAGCCAGAATTGCTGAAGACAAAAGGACCTAGCATTGGCTCTCCATGTCTTGAGGTAAATCATCTGGTCATGGGAGACATGGGGCCATGAACAGCTGCAATGATTAAAGACCGCTGACGAAGAGCAGTTGACTCTTGCCCCATTGGTGACCTCTGGGATTTGCCTAATTCTTAATTGACTTTCTTCTGTTTCTGGCTGGTTAAATTGATGGATCTCCACAAATCAGCACAATATCACCATTTTTGACACACAGCTTCACAAGAGCTGCATGAACAATCTAGAACCTCAGACTGCATAGCTGTGAGCTGGCAGGTTGGTGGGTACGTAGCTAGGTGAGATGCCTAATTATGTGTACAATGTAACTGTGCCACGAAGTGTCTAGATCTTCAGCCAAATATCATTCAATATATCTCTGGGAAAGACTTTTGAATGACATTTCAGTGAAGAGTTCGGCATTTGAATTGGGAGATTGAGTAAACTGTACTTTGATTTTGGTGTAGACAGGCCTCATCTAATCAGTAGGCCTTGACAGACCAAAAACTCGACGCCTTCTCTCAAAGAAAACCTCTGCCATCTGATGCTTGAGTGGAGACATCATTCTTTTTCAGTCTGAGGCACTGGCTTTCCTTGCCAACCCTTGGGGTCACAGCGGCATCATTAGCTCCCTTGAGTTCTCAGGCCTTTTTACTTGGACTGGAATGACATATCTTGGGTCTCCAGTATGCTGGCTGTCAGCCATGAAACTTCTTAACTTCATAAGTGCTCGAGCTGATTCCTTATAATAAATACAACCTCCTCCCTGCCCTGCTCAGGTTCCGAGGAGCCCTAATGTGCTTGCAAAATTAGCCATGCTTTTATCTGGCCAAGCTAGCATGCCCAAGCATTTGATGGACCACTGCAGTCCTCTTTCCCACAGTTAATGACATGCACCCTCATCCCTGGCCAGCTGCCTAATGGTGAGCAGATGTGTAAGGGCACCAAGAGAAAGAGTGTGGATTCCTGAAAGATACGATTTTTGCCTCTACAAAAGACTTCCAACTCTTTATGGATTTTAGTTTAAAGGTTTGTTAAAGAGCTCAATCCATGACAAACTCCAGCTAGATCTTTAGCTCCCCAGTGCAGATGTGAGGGTACGTGCAGCCAAGCCTGGCCAACGAGGGTCTATGAACTATGCAAATAAAGCCCCGAGACTGAGAGTAGTCTATTCCAGAGTCTGCTCTGAAGGGTGAGAATTGATGTTGAGTCAAATTAAAGAATGTGCTTTAAGAGAAGTAACTTACATAAGACACTGCTGTGAGCTGAAGGCAATGTATGTCTGGCTAAAGGTGAAAATGGACATGTAACCTGGCCATGCTGGTGTGGTCAGAGGCAAAGGAGAATCCTAAGCAGTCCTGCAATCTCTGAGAGTGACGGGATCCGACTGATTGGCTGTTTTGCCATGTCTCATGTCAGCTGTGAGCAAGACAAGCCCAGCAAACGTGGCACACAGTAAGGCTTTGGTTAAGCCCCTGTGTTTTTGTGTCTCCTCTGCTCAGTGTGTTGGTTCAGTCTAAACAGGCAGCAGCCATTAGAAATGTTGGTTGCCATGTCTGTTACTGTTCTCATTTTTATGCATCTTGACTCCGCTAAATGATCAGCTCCTAGGGCCTGGTCTAGGTCCTAGGATCTGTGTGTAGGGTTGCTTACTGTATGTGGTTCCTTGGATGAGAAATGCACCTCATCGTCTTGTGTCTTAGCTTGGGTTCTATTGCTGTGAAGAGACACCATGACCGCAGCAACTCTTATAAAGAAAAACTTAATTTGGGGCTGGCTTACAGTTCAGAGGTTTAGTCTATTTTTTTTTTTTTTTTTGGTTTTTCGAGACAGGGTTTCTCTGTGGTTTTGGAACCTGTCCTGGAACTAGCTCTTGTAGACCAGGCTTGTCTCGAACTCACAGAGATCCACCTGCCTCTGCCTCCCAAGTGCTGGGATTAAAGGCGTGCGCCACCACCGCCCGGCGGTTTAGTCTATTATTGTCATGGTGGGAAGCATGGTGGCATCCAGGTAGACATGATACTAAAGAGGTAGCTGAGAGTTCTTCATCCTGATTGGCAGGCAGGAGGAAAAGAGTCAGAGATTGGGCCTGGCTTGGGCATTTGTAACCTTATAGTCTGCTCCTAGTGACATACTTCTCCCAAAAACTTAGTTGGCAACTTTAGTTAACAGGAACCAAAATAGGTGGTGGGTGTTGCAGATCCTGGAGGAAACATGGCTAAAACCAGGGGGGTGTAACCCTGTGCATTTATACAGCACTGTTTTTCCACAGGGCTTAATGTCCTTATGATTTCCTACAGGCTCAAGCATCTGCTAAGGAAGCAAGGGCTTCCTGGATAGCATTCCATTGTGCGTCTCTATCTGAATTTGTTTATTCCTTGGCCTGCTTTCCTAGTTTCATTCTCATTGCTGTGAGAGAACACTCTGACAAAAGAAACTGAAGGGAGAAGGTTTAGTCAGGCTCACAGGGCAAGGGTGCCATCCACTCTGGTTAGGAAGTCAAGGCAGGAGGAGATTGGAGCAGCTGGTCCCATTGGATCACGGCCCCCACAATCAGGCAGCAGAGAGAGGTGAACACACACTGTTGCTTCAGTTCTCTTTCTCACATAGAGAGCACAGGATCCCAGTCAGAGAACGGTGTCGCCCACAGGAGGCGGGTCTTCCCACGTAAACTCACACAATAAAGATAGCCCTGTCTCCTAGGTGATTTTAGATTCTGTCAATTTGACAGCACCAACCATCACTCCTACGGATGGACGCTTGTGTTTCTTCTGTATTTTGGCTGCTAACAAAAAAGGCATGAATATGACACATCAATCTTTGTGAAGATATATTGTTATCCTTTTTCTTGGATAAACATTTTCATAGGATTAGTGGGTCACATGACATGTATCTGTCTAATGCATTTTTTAAATTGCCAACCTCCAAACTGTTCTCTAAAGTAGTTGTACTGCTTGAGTATTCTAATTGTCAGTGTCAGCGCTTCCCATGGTCAGTTCAGAAGTTCTGGGCTGCCTAGTAGATGAGCATGCCACGTGGGTCAAGCATGATCAATACACATACACACACACACACGCACACGCACATGCACATGTGCATGTGGCAGCACGGAGTTCCTCACCTTGTAATGTGATTGAATTATACCCATCAAAATCTGACACTATCAGTAAGTTGAAATGTATTTAGCACAACTACCAAAGCCCGTAGCTGAGTGTAGTCTATCTCAACCTTACGTCAGCCTAGAACTGGCCAACATCATCCAACATGAAGCATATTTTATAGTAAAGAGCTGACTTTCTCCTGTAATGTGTTAAATGTTGGTGAAATGTCTCTGAGGTATACTTTTCTTCCAGCGTAAAGCCACAGGAGTCCTACCTTTATGACTGGATCAATCCCAAGGTCTTAAGTCTATATCTTTAACCTCTTGCTCCCCTTCCCTCCAGGTGATATTCCATTACAGTACAGTAAGAGGGACCTCAACAGATAGTGGACTCAACTGAAGACTTCCCAGCTTAATAAATATATAAAATAAATATATTTATTATTTATTAGATACTGGCCCTCCTCTGTTTTGGTTCCAAGAACTAATGTCTACGTCTTTTGTTGACCAGATCAGAAAGAAACGCCAAATGTCAGATTTTCCTTGTGGCAGCTCATACTCTGCTTTTGGTACCATTGTTTTTCATCATCTGCTTAAGTTGGGTTACATTATAATAACAATTCATAATGCTAACTGATTAGAACAGGTAAGCAAATGACAAAGGTTTCCACCTTCCATGTATTACATATTTTAAGGGGAGACAGCCCACCATATTTACCAATAGGTTCTTGGGTTACCAGTCTTCACGTATTATGTATACTTCCTTACATAGGTATCATTTTAAAGATATGTAAGCGAGCAAGGCGGTGGTGGCGGACACCTTTAATCCCAGGCAGAGACAAGAGGATCTCTGTGAGTTCGCCTGATCTATAAGAGCAAGTTCCAGTACATGCTTCAAAGCTACAGAAAAACCCTGTCTTGAAAAACCAAAAAAAAAGGAACAATATTAGCAACTGGGCTAATGGATAGTCATGCGCTAATTCGGCCAAGTATCTGGCTGCCTTCTGCCCAAGTCTTGATAAATTGCATGCAGAAAAATTAAAATGTAATGGACCAATCTCTTTAGTTAAAGAGATGTCAAGATTACATAATGTTCACTTGATGGCATAGTTATTACTGGTATGTGGGTGCAGGCCTACAGTAAAAAGCAAATAGGCCGAAAGAAATATAAAATGTGCCATTTGGAGAGGGAAAAAGAGCACTAGGAAGCAAAATGTGTGGCCAAGGCACTTGTTGTTAGAGAGGCTGTAGTTAAGGGGACTGCCCTTTAAGGAAAGGCCCCCAGGTCTCCATCGTGAGAAAGGGAAGGATATCCCAAGAGTCAGAACCCACCCAGGTAAGTTTCCAACCTGGGGAAGAGCCTTACGTGTTTTCTGCTCTTAGAAAACATCTGGATGAAATCACTGCTGCAGATGTGGTCCATCCCAAGCTGGCAGCACCATCTAGGTAGAGCTAGCTATAGAGGCGTGCAAGCTGGAAGAGTTAAGGGGACATGGATTCTTCCTCTGGAGTTTCAGAGAGCTGCTAAGGGCCAGGCACTGTGTCTCAGGAGATCCCTGCATGAAGGCCTTGTGAAGGCAGAAGGCCCTGCTAGTCCGTTGTGTGAACTTGTGGATGTGGATTTCGTTAGAGACCCATAGATGCTTAAGATGCCAGAGCCATGAGTTATCTTCCAAGGACATCTGCACACAGAGAGTAGAACCACCCTAAGAGACGAGTGTGTACTGCAGGCGATAAACCTGGTGCAGCCATCAAAGCCCGTACACAGAACCAGAGGATTGAGAGTTTGACCTTCTGAGTTCTGTATTTCTTCTCTATACCTCCAGTTTTCTCTTTGGGAATGGCATTGTATATTCTGTGTCATTATATGCTAGAAGTGTGTAATCTACTTTTTGATTTTACAGGGGGTTGTATTTCAGAGACTGCCAGGTGTCTCAGCAGAGACTTTGGACTTTGAAACAGTGTTCAGACTGTGAGAGATTATGGGGACTTTTGAAACTGTGCTAAATTCATTTTGCATCATGATATAGCTAAGGGCCTAGTTGGGGGCAGGGAGAGGTGGAATGTGGAAGTATGGATGAGAAATGGCCCCCATAGATCAGGCATTTAAACACTTGGTTCTCGATCGGGGGTGCAGTTTGGAGCTGGAGGAATTATGTCACTGGTTCGGGTTTTGGGAGTTTAAAGTCACATTAGTTCTCTGCCTGTGTTTGTTGTTGAGCATGTGATCTCTCAGTGTTCCACACTTGCCATCATGTTTGTCACTTGCTGCTCTGCCTCCCCTCCATGAGACTTTATTCCCCTGGGAGCACAAGCCCAAATAAACTCCTTCTCAATTTTGGGGGAGGGGGTGGTTTCAAGACAAGGTTTCTCTGTAGCTTTGGAGCCTGTCCTGGAACTCACTTTGCAGACGAGGCTGGCCTCGAACTCACAGAGATCTGCCTGCCTCTGCCTCCCGAGCACTGGTATTAAAGGTGTGCATCACCCCTGCCTGGCTTTGGTCAGCGTGTTTTGTCGCGAGAGAGCAGCAAAGTAACCAACACAGCCAGCAGTTACATGACAATTGTATGCTTTCTTCTAAGACCACTCACACTTTATGTGCTGTGTTTAAAATTTAGAACCTAGGTCAAATTAATTTTGATGTAGGTTGTAAGGGAGGAGTGAGCATTTGCACTATCCCCTCCTGACAAAGAAGACACGTTTGCGGGTTGAGACAGGGCAGCCTGTGAAACTGACATCGCAGTGATAAGCTTTTGTGATTTTGAGTTTTGTATCTCACATGAAACACCCCACGATTCACTGAAACAAGCAAATTATTGGCTGTTATGAAAGGGCCTTAGGAAAAGCATTTCTGCATAGCTTAGTTGAATGTCACCCCGTGGGAATATGGAACAAAAATTATTGGATCTTCCAATTTCCTAAAAGAATGTGAAATCTGGGTTTTCATGTGAAATCCTGTGATGTTTAAGCATAGGCAACTATTTCTAAGTTATGAAAACACTGCATGGTCCAAACAAAACACATCTGTGGGCCAGATGAGGCCCTCGGGGTGCCAGCTTGAGGTCTGTGCTTTAGACTTTTCTTCCTCTTGCCCTCCAGGGTTCGTTTGTGTGCCTCTTCTACGGTCTTCCCGGTGTGAGGAGGTCAGCCCTCATCACTGATGATTTTAAGTGACTGTTGCTGGACCAGTTTTGTACCATACTATAGGTACTTGAAGACAGTAATTATAGCTTTGGTTTGGTTTCTTCAATCCAGGGTCTAGTGTATCACGCCTTGCACCTAGTAACATTTAACATGAATGTGTGTTGGAGAAATAAATGGATGAATGGACAAACTGTGCTGCAAGCAGACCAGACAGGACAAGTCTGACTCTCAGTTCCCCTGTGACCCGGCTGGCTCGCCCTCGTCCCTCTGCGCCCTCGTTAGGTAATCTGACAGCTGCTCTCCGAGACTTTTAAAACAGGTGGTGTTTTCTGCCGCAGTGTGAGTGCTCGCCACTAGATGGCTCCCCTTGCCTAGCTTCAGACATTCTGAAGTCCTGACGTCACACTGAGGCTTGCTGAAAGAAATCATGTCTTACTCTTAACCGCATTTCCCCCAGATGTCTGTCCTCCTGGGGCCCAGCACAGAAGCAAAGCCACAGGCCAGAGGAAGGTGCCCACAGGTGCGTCAGGCTTGGTTTGTTCAAGCAGAGTTTTGGGACTGTCCCTTTTCTTCCCTGTGTTCGTCTCCAACCCAGCAAACTTGTTTATTTTACTTTGCTGTGACCTATTGGGGGTGAGGGTGGGGGTGGGGGTTGGGCGGAGGATGTGTCTTACTGAGAAGAGCCCTGGGGCCTCCAGAGTGTTCGTGCTTAAAGAAGGTCTCTTGGGAGCTGTAGCAGGATAAAGCTGTCCCCAGGGCAGTTTAAACCTGTGTGAATTGCTGTTCCCTGTGAGGTCACCGGGACTGTGTGCCAACACCTGGGGGTGTCCTTCTGCATGACCTCTGAAGGATATCGTGAGCTTGGAGAGACAGTCTATTCAGTGCTGTGTGATTAAAGACAGACAGGGGGTCTGAGAAAGTGGCCCAGTCGGCAGAGTGCTTTTGGTATAACATTGAGGACCCAAGTTCGGATCCCCAACCAGTGCTCCTCTGCAGTCTCAGTCAGTGCTCAGCAGGCAGACAAGGCCGGATTCCCAGAACCCAGTGGCCATCTAGTGATCTCTAGGCTCAAGGAGAGACTCGATAGAACCCTGTGGCCATCTAGTGATCTCTAGGCTCAAGGAGAGGCCTGATAGAAACAAACAAGCAAGATGGAGAGCGAATGAGGGATGTGGATGTGGGGCCTGGGGCAGCCCGGCCATACATACGTGGGGCCCAGGACAGCCTGGTCATACATACATGGGGCTCAGAGCAGCCTGGCCATACATACATGGGGCCCAGGGCAGCCTGGTCATACATACATGGGGCCCAGGGCAGCCTGGCCATACATACATGGGCCCAGGGCAGCCTGGTCACACATACATGAGGCCTGAGCTGCACAGCTTCCAAAGCAGGCAGCACCAGGTTCCAGGAAAAGCCATAAGCTGGCACCACCCAGGAGCAGACCATCCAAAGGAAATTTCTAACATTCCAGCCATTGTAGATAGGATCACCTGCCAGCACACACCCATCGCTTTTCACCAGGATACCCCTAGACAAATGTCAGCCAATCAGGGGTCCTGAACCTTAGAAATCCCTCACCCCCACCTTTGCTATTCTAAAAACCCAACCTCACCTGAGCTCGAGGCTCTTTAATTACCCCACGTGGGACACATAGAGTCCAAGTTTGCAAACTTGTGGAAGAATAAAGGCTGTTTGCCTTTATATACAGGACACGGTCTCCTAGTTGGTTTTGGAGGGACACTGTGATCTGGGCATAACAAGGAAGTCACCCAACATTGATCTCTGACCTTCACATACATGCACACATGTGTATACATACGTGCATATCACACATACAGAGAGAGAGAGAGAGAGAAAGAAAGAGAGAGAGAGAGAGAGAGAGGCAGAACGAGGGAGGAAATGATTCATTTGCTCTGTGGCTCCCAGCTCCCTTCCCAGCACTATCTTCAGCATGTGAACACGGCAATCTGAACGGAGCCATAGATGACATCTTACCTAGCTCCTCCGAGTTTCCCTGGGACCCCGGATGTGTTGAATGAAATGGTAAACAGATTCTCTCAGCTGTGCAGGGCTCCACAGCATCCCACAGAAGGCTCAGAGTCACGACCCTTCCCCTCCTCAGCACCGGAGCTTACCTCTGCCTTTGCTGTCCAGCATGGGCCGGACGTTTGTGCTTGTGTTCCTCCGTTGTCTTTGGGAAACAGCCACTTGCAGGTTAACAGAGTAGACTTTAAGGTCAGGCTGTGGCGGCTTCCTGGTTTATCATTTACTCAGCCACTCTGTGCCTCAACGTCCTCATCTATAAAATGGGAGCAATGGTGGGAACTATCAGCATGGAAGTTGCTCAGAACAATATTTAGTAAGTTCTCTGTAAGTCATGCTGGAGAAGTGCACGGCGCTAGACTCCTCTCGAAGCTGCTCTTCGGGGTCAGCTCCCACGGTTGTGACTGGTGTGCTTGTCTCTGGTATGGCAGAGGTTCCCATAGTTTTCTAATCTTGTCTTCTGGGGATAAAATCTTTTATCTTATGATCCTCTTGCCCCCACCTCCTCAATGCTGGGCTCATAAGCATGTGCCACCGCAGAAGGCCTGAATATCCTTGGGCTTAGGTTTGATAGCAATCCCATTGTGTGATACTCTATCCCTCAAAAAGTGTGTACCGTAAGTCACACTGCTCAAGGCTGAAGGCAGCGGTTCTCACCCTTCCTAGTGTGGCAGCCCTTTAATACAGTTCCCCATGTTGGGGTGACCCCCAACCATGAAATTATTTAGTTGCTACTTCATAACTGTAATTTTGCCTCCTCTAGCACTGCACACCCACACATATACTTACATACATGTAGGAAAACACTCATCCACATAAAATCAAAGTAAATAAATTGTTAAAAACTACACATGAGAATAATACAAACAACAACGTTAGAAAGCTGTGTCCGTTTATCTAGTTATTTACTTTGGGGACAGGACCTCAGGTATCCTAGGCAGGTATCAGATTCACTACAGGAGTGTAGGTGACCTTGAACTCCTGATCCTCCTGAGTGCTGAGATCACTGGGTGTCTCGCCACACCTTACTTAGCCCCAATCTTTTATGGGAGACCAAGCAAAAAGCAATCCGGTTCGCCACACAAATCAGCAGATGAAGTCAGTGGGGTTCAAAGCTCTTCCTTATCTCGGGTCTTGCTTTTGGTTCTCCTGAATTTGTGGAATTTAAACCGATGAGATGTACGACGCGTGAATGCGTGTTTAGCTTGCGTTTTGAACGCAGGTGAACACTTCTGTTCAGGCTAGGTGTGTTATGTTAGAGCCAATGAAGCATGTTAATCAAATTAGAGGGCACAGGTCCTCAGCTCTGCCTCTGTAGGTTAGCCCAGGTCTGGACTCACAAGGGCAAGACCTAGGGGCAGTCACAGGACCAATCCCACACCACTTCCTTCTCTCCGTCCTTTGTGACATCTATGGTATGTCCCACAGCCTGACCAGGAAGTCCTGAGGAATCCAGCTCCACGTGTTAACTGGCTTTTATGAGGAAACCAGAAGAAAGAAATAAGTGGTTTATTAGTGAGTCATCAGTTTAAACTAATGTACCTTATTTCCGAAATGACCTGAATGTTGGACACAGCCTGATCCCTTTTATTAGATTTGGGAATTAAAAAGCATCGAGTGTGTTTAGTGGTTCAGATTCGCATCCTCCTGTTTCCAAACCAATATAGTCATGACATTCCCTAAAGGCCATCGCTTGTCTCACTTTCTAGAACCCTCTAACAGGCCTCTGGTCTAATAAGAAGTGGTGGCGCTCCCACTGGTGCTGAGAGCCATGTGTTTGTCCCTAAGAAGTGGTTGGGATCAACAGAGCGAAGGTGAGGGAGGGACCTTTCCTCTGAGCCTCTAGCTGAGTCATCTTCAGCCCTTGTCAGATGACCATTGTTAATCCTCCATTGCTTCCCATCCCCTCCACCCCTAGTGTTCAACTTCACAGCCACCGTCCTGCCCAAATAACCCGTACGCTGTTGGCCCCATTTTAGTGATTTCTGTATGTACATTTTTATTTTAGAGAGTCTTTTTATATTTAACCTGGCTGGCTTGGAACTCACTTTATAGATGGCCTCAAAGGCATGCAATCCCTCTGCCTCAGCCTCCTGGGTGCTGAGACAATAGTGTGCCTCACCACACACACCTGGCTAGTCCCACTTTCGGAGCATCTTGCCATGAAGATGCCAGTAAGGTAGGTGCTGCTGCAAGCCATTTTAATCTAGACAACAGCAGAAGAAATGTCATCTATAATCCCAGACGGCTGGGTATTGGGCGAGTGCTAAGTTCTCAGCCATTTGTACTAAGTGGAAATCTGGTGCCAATCCACAACTGGTTGGTTTGGAAACAGGCAGAACTCTGCAGGAAGAGTACAAGAAGAGATTGAAATGACCTCAATTCAGTTAAAACTTTTCTTTCCCCAAGACTGGAGGATTGAGAAGGGAACAGTGCTTGGTGCCCTCAAATCATGGGGGCGGGGGGTTCATTCTCCATCACTTGAACCACAAAGCAATTCATGAGCCAGGACGCTCATCAATGCATGGCAGCCGCCCTCACAACAGACCCAGCACAGTTTTTAAAGTGGAAAGAACTTTAGATAGTAAACCAGTCATTAACAAATGTCACTCACCTTCAGCATGTTCCTGCCATCTTGTCTTGCCAGTGCTCGGTCCGTGCTTTTCCACAAGGAGGTGTAGGGGTCCTTCATCTGGTAGAGAGTATGGTGACTCTTTAGCCTTGAGTGAGAAGGTTCGACGTGGGAACACCTTACCTACCACAGAGCTCACGCACCTCCCCTCCCTGGACTTCCGCAGGGAGGCCTGCATTCCTTCAGCCCTGTGGGGTGTGACCCTGAGTGTCCAGAACTGGACAGGAGCGCCCGAGGGAGGGAGTGGCCTTTTGTAGGGTCCTGATCTGCACACCCAAGAGCATATTTGTCCTCTTTGTAGCTAATGGTCTCAGCCTCTCCTCTCTGGTGACAGACGCAGTAAGTCTTGAATCTCTGAGCTGTTCATTATACCAGCTCGGAGCCAACGGAGGCTCCAAGAGGAGGGAGAGGGAGTGGAAAGTGTCTTTGCTTTCCTTCTGCAGAGGGTGTGCCCTGGGGTTTGCTGGCAGAGGCAGTAACCTCTGAGCTGCTGAGGCACCCGTGGACCCGTGGTGGTCAGGACTGCTCTGGTCCTATCAGCTCTCACGGCCACCCGCCAGCAGAGCCAGTGGTTGGAAGCTCTGGAGAAAGGCTCAGCCGCGCCGTGAGACAGGAGGCTCAGGTAAGCTAATCACTCTGTTTGACTCTTTGGGACCTGAGCTCTGTTAGTTAAGCTGTGTTTTACTCTGTGAGGGATATTCTGATTTCAACATCTCATTTCCTGAAAAGATTCAACAAGGAAGAGTGTCTTTGAAGCAATTATTAGAAACAATGGAGTCCTGTCCCTTCTTGACTCTGTAACTTGAGTTGGTTTTTCTCATTCTTAAATGCGGTTTTCCGGCTGAAAGCCAAGAGTTCTACCCAGGGCAGGGCAGGCTCACTGCCATCGACCTGGAAGGTTCAGCTGACTAGCATATGTCAGCTTCATCCAGGGAACCTGCTAAAAGTACCATTTGTTCGGCTGTATCTAACTAGCAACGGGGCAGACACTCTTAAAATTCAATCATGCTTGAGACGATGAAGTTGGATTTTATTTATTGGGTTTGCTTGTTCAAGACAGGATCTCATGTAGTCCTGGCTGGCCCCAAGCTCACTATGTAGCCTAGGCTGGCCCCAAACTCACTCTGTAGCCCAGGCTGGCTTTGAACTCCTTATCCTCTTGCCTCCTTCCAAGTGCTGGGATCAGAACTGTGTGCCGCTGCCATAAGTGACCGAAACAGTTAGTTTATTTCCACTGTAGGGTGAATCTATTGAAACCTTGTCCGAACCAGTATAAACCTGAAAGTTATCTCCCAGTTGAACTCCCTCAGTGACCTTCAGAAAAACAACCAACCTTTACAACTGTTTTCCTCGTTCCTCAAGTAAACATAAAATGACGTGCCACATTTTACCCCACAGATCTTAAAAATTCATAATTTTTATTTTCCATAAAAATTTCACTTATAGTTCAACATGGTGTCATAAACCTGTAGTCCCAAGCCCCTGGGAGTCAGTGGCAGAAGGTTCAGAAGTTCAGGATCATTCGTAGCTTTACAGAGAATGTAAAGCCAGCCTGAGCCACCTATCTGAATCATAGGAAGGGATTCACTTACATGCACATGACACCTCGCGTCCTCACTCATGGCAGCGACAAAAAGGTAGACCGGTTCTGAAGGAAGAATGTACCCTAGGTGCAGGGCTGGCCTCATGGCTCAGCAGATTAACGAGGTGGCTCAGATGTGTGGTGTGAGCTGGATTTCTGCAGATCAAATAAAGATAGGAGAAAGCCAACGTTACAAAGTTGACCTCTGACCTCCACACATTCGCATGGCACTCACATGCCCTCTTGCATCATACGTTCTTGCTCATGCGTGTGCATACACACATGCACGCATGTGCACGCACAAAAACAACAACAACAACAACAATAATAACAATAATAATGACCAGAAGGTCAGGTGGGAGGGGATGTGGAGAAGTAACAGCCTTGGCTTTTTCATGATAGTCTCTCTCTGTCTCTCTCTGTCTCTCTCTGTCTCTCTCTGTCTCTCTCTCTCTCACACACACACACAGGCACACACACACTCGCATGTTAGAGATTACAGAAGAGAAAATAGCAAAAATGCAAAAGGGTATATTCTACAATCAGTCATGACATTAACATAAGCCTTTTGTTATATTCTTTCTAATTTCATTATTTAAAACTCTACTATTCACCCAACCAGAACCGAAATTAAAATCCATCTCTCTGATAAAAATGGCTGGGCAAGTCATGAAGCCTTGAGTAAGTTGCTCGGCTCTTCTTGTAAGAAGCTGGAGGCTTGTTTGATAATAGAGTACAGATGTGGATAAAAATGGAAGCTGAGAAGGTGTGTGCTGAGCCTGTAGATTCCAGTTATGAAGGCTCACGTTGCTCACAAGTTGATGTGGCGTGTTGCTGGCAGCCACACATGTCTTACTTCTTCCAAAAGATGTCCTAACAGCGTCAGCATCACCATTCTAGAACTTTTTCTCTTGCTAGGCTGAGGAATGGTGTGTGTGTGTGTGTGTGTGTGTGTGTGTGTGTGTGTGTACATGCTATTATCTGTCTTCTGCTGCCCTTTCCACCTCAGTTCAAAGACTGAAAATACACTCCCAGACAAGAGAAGTAAATGCACACATTCATTTAAACCAGGACACAAGCAAATGATTTTTATTTACTTACTTATTTATTGTTTATTTTTGACACAGGGTCTGTCTATGCAGCCCAAGTCTTAAACTCGATATCCTCCTTGCCTCTGCCTCCTGAATGTTGAAATTATAGGTGGGTGGTACCGTGCCTGCCAATGAATGAGTTTAACCTTTTGGTTCAGAGCAAGAAGAAATAGAATAATCATAAGGGTACAGAATGGGGTCAAGGCCGTGGAAGGTATGTGTGTCACGAGGTAAGGAGTTCAGAAAGTGGAAGGGTGGCACTGTCTCACTAGAGAAAGAATCATCCCATGATGTCAGGGTGGCCCAGTTCTTTATTGGGTAGATGTATGATCTTTATGGCTGTGAAATTTATCTTGGGACACGGCAGGTTAGAGTGAAGGGTTCACACTATTGTGGCCTCTTGGCCACTCCCAGCCTTGTAGAGACTCCGGGACTAGCACATTCTCCAGTCATACCCTCCCAGGTCAGTCACATAACATGCACGAGGCTCCTGTTCATTATTTCATTATTTTACTATGGTGCCATCCCTGGGCTGGTGGTCCTGAGTTCTGTAAGAAGACGGGGTTAGTAAGTCAGGGGCTTCAAGCCAGTAAGCAGCTCCCTTCCATGGCCTCTGTATCAGTTCCTGCCTCCAGGATTTTGCCCTGTTTGAGTTCCTATCCTGACTTCCTTCAGTGATGAACAGCAATGCTGAAGTGTAAACCAAGCAAACCCTTTCTGGCTGGGCAGTGGTGGTGCATGCTTTTTATCCCAGCACTCCAGAGGCAGAGGCAGGTGGATCTCTGTAAGTTCGAGGCCAGCCTGGTCTACAAGGGCTAATTTCCGACAGGCTCCAAAGCTACAGAGAAACTCTGTCTCAAAAAAAAAAAAAAAAAACAAAAAACAAAAAAACCAAAACAAACAAAAAAACAAACAAACAAACCAACCCTTGCTTTTTGGTCATGGTGTTTTGTTGCAGCAATAGAAATTCTAAGACAAGCTGCATCTATCAATATTCAAAGTAGTGAACCTTCTGGAACAGTGCCTTCACCCTAACCTGGAAAGGTCCTGGCTGGCCTGAGATTTGTATATGTGAGAAGATATAGGAGCCCTTAGGGAAGGTCGTGAGGTTGCTCTTGGTTCTGCACACAGCATGGAGCCTGTAAGGCTTCTGGGTGTAGCTGGAGACTGTTAGCATCTTCAGGCTCGCTGGAGCACCCAGCAGTGGTTATTTTTGCAATGACCACTTGGAGGACCTGGCTTAAAAACTTGCTTTTTCTCTAAAGAAAGTCATGACGCATGCTCTATATTCGTACCACGCAAGAGGTAGGGTAGAAGGTCAGAGGTCACCTTCATTTTACCCTCATTTTAAATAGATCTCTCTAACTTGGTTGTGTTGACATGGTGGCGCACACCAGTAATCCCAGCAGAGACAGGGGGATTGTGAATTAGAGACCTCGATTCAAAGTAAAGAAAGTAAATATCTCAGTCAGGAGGAATTTGCAGCAGCTTGCCTCTGTTCACAGGTGAAGACCCTGTGTAACACTCTCTCTAGCTCCTTCCCAGAAGGTCCAGCTTTCTTTGTCCTTGTGAAACAGAGTCTCTTCCCACTCAAGGCACTCAAATCACTCATGGTTCCTAGGATGATTACCGAGAAACATGTATGCTTCCTTTTCCCAAACAACGGGACTTGTTTGTAAGGTACGCAGATAGGGATCACATTGCAGTCCTGAATTATTAAAATCACGCTCCAAGAAATAAAATCTGACTGACCCATTGACTGAAAAAGATGATTTAAGGAAATAATGACACAGAACTTGAGGAAATAGTGATGCAGTGAAGAAGAATTCAGGTCTATTCTCTTTATGTTCCATGAATCAAAACAATTCTTTGTAATTTGCAAGGCTACCAAAAAAATTCACCATGCAGTCTTCTTTACACAGTGGTTGAAAACAAATCAATTCGTCTGATAGGCAGAATGCCCACGAAGAAGAGGTGACTGAGCTAAATAATTCGTTGGCTCCTTTAAGACTAAGAATTAGTAAAAATTCCATCTCTGTTCCTAACCAAGACCTTAGCTCTCAGTTCATCTCAAAGATGCTCAGAGCTGAATGACCAGTGTGAGGATTTCACAAAACCTTGTATTTAAGCAGCACACCCCAGACTGGATTGGCTCATCCAGGCCTCTTATACCACATTATACACACAGTTATGTGAGAGTATAAAGTATTCATTTAAAATTTTACTCTGCGGGCCTGCAGGGGCTGGGGATTGGAGATGCAGCTCAGCTGGTAGGATGAGGTCTGGGGTTCAGTCCTGAGCCCTGATTTAAATGGGTAGGGGGCTGCATGTCTGCAATCACAGCATGTGGATGGTAGAGGCAGGGTTTCAAGGCTTGGCTGCATAGTGAATGGGAGAGACTAGCCTAGGCTACAGGAGATCCTGTCTCAAAACAGCAGCTACAGATAAACAAACAAAACTCTTTATTGTCATGACTATACATAAATGGAAACCCACTGAAATTGTAAATAATTTTAATATTTTTTCCTCAGAGGAAATTTAGCTCTTAAATTTGATTTGCTCTCCAAAGATTTTTTTTGCCTTCTCCATGCACCCCACCCCCACACTGTCCTCTCTACAAACCTATCTGAAAGGCAAACAGCTCCAGGGGTTCCTATGCAAAGACACCTCCCACAAAAGTGTTACCCCAAGCTCACAGAATGAGAAGCGAAACAAAACTGAGTTTGTTCACATCTCTGCCTAACCCTGGTTGGGCCATGATTCTTTGTTATTGTTGTTGCTTTCAAGACAGTTTTTTTTTTTTGTCCTTTGGAGCCTGTCCTGGCACTAGCTCTTGTAGACCAGGCTGGCCTCAAACTCACAGAGATCCTCCTGCCTCTGCCTCCTGAGTGCTGGGGTTAAAGGCGTGCGCTACCACCGTCCGGTGAGTCCTCTGTGGAGCCCTGCTCTGTCATCCCCATGTGTGCACATGTGCATGTGTGTGTGTAATTTTATGGCAGAGAGGAGAGAGGTCATTCTATAGGGAATGCTTCTATTTATAGAAGAAAAGGCATCATTCCATAAACACTGACGGCAGAAAAGCCCAGATCTCGGTGGTGCCTAAGATGAGATTGCTGCTCGAAATGCTGGAGACTGTCAGTCTATCTATGTGAGCAGTTTCAGGTCTCCATCATGTGGATAAGGAGGCTGCTGTTGACGTAAACAAAGGGCACTCAGTGTCCACAAACACACACCGAAAGAACGTGGAGACAATGTGCCGCCGTCCCCAGAGGCACAGCAGCAAGTTTGAATGATTGTTTGTGGTTACATAAAGGACAGGGATTATCAGGAATGAATTCACTTGAATGAATTCAAGGAAGTGTGTGTGTGTGTGGGGGGGGAGATCTCCCACCACGGTTAAGTTTTTCCACAGATGGTAATGCCAACACAGCTGTCAACCAGGCATTAGCCACCCCCAGAGTGAAATGTGATGTAAATACCCACGCTCTGGTGACAAGGACAACCCACCTGTGGATTACACAAAGATTTTGGGCTCGGTCGCTCTGGCTTGGAAGGAAATGGATTAAAATGGCATGAGTTTTGTGTCTAAGAATGCAGACTTAAGGAGGATGTATATGGTTACTACACACACACACACACACACACACACACACACACACTTTACTTTCTTTAGGTTGAGGGTACTCCTTTGAGTGAGGTCATTTAGCTCCTGGAAGAAATGCACCCTGGTTGTTACCTGAAGACCTAGAGGCCACAATATCAGTGGTGTGGGTCGTCACACCGACCGCATCACTTGGATCAAGTTAATTTGACTCAGAAATGAAGTGCAGTTCTGACGTAATCCAGCAAGGAGCTGCACAAACAGCAATAAGGTGGACATAGTAAAGTACTGCTGACCTGTGTGGGCGACAGTGGACAGTGGTCACTGTTTGGGCCACTTTACATATAGTAACTCATTAGACTCTCCCAGGAACTTGGGAATTAGACCCCGATTCCCTTATCTTTCTCTTTGGTTTTCAAGACAGGGTTTCTCTGTATAGCCTTGGCTGTCCTGAAAGTCACTTTGTAGTCCAGGCTGGCCTCGAACTCACAGAAATCTGCCTGCCTCTGCCTCCTGAGTGCTGGGATTAAAGGTGTGCGCCACCACCACCTAGCTTGACTCCCTTATCTTAAAGGTAAATAAATAAAGACATAGAAAGCCTAGAACATAGGCATCCAATTGGGAAAATCAACACTGGAGGAAAGCCAGCCTAGCTCTAGAGCCTGTCTCCATCTGTGTACCTTGAGATGCCATTTCTCTCCCTTTAGCTTGTCCAATACAGGATGCCCAGATAAATTTGAATGTCAGATAAATTCATCTTATTTGACAATGGAGAATATTCCAAGTACCACACAGAGCAAAACTATCCTAAAATGTTATTCATTACTTCTTTGAAGTTCAGATATACCTGCCTTGGGGTTTCTTGTTCTTATTTAATGAATTGTCCAACCCTGCAACACAGGAAACTCTACACACTAAGGAACCAGAGAGGAAAACCATTAGTTCAAGCCTTAGCGCCGTGGTGGTTGATATTGATGTGAACCTGTCTATGAGTGACTTTCTGAATGAGGCTAAATGAGGTGGGAAGATCCTTAATGTGGTGACCCTATTCCAGAGACTGGCATCTGAGACTGAATATAACAGAGACACGGGGCTACCCACCAGCGTGAGCTCTCTCTGCCTCCTAAATGTCATTGCAATGGGATCAGAAAATTCAGTCCCTGCTACCATGCCCTCCTGGCTTAGCGGACGGTACCTTCAAGTCATGAGCCAAAATGAGTCACCCCTTATGCCAGTTGCTTTTGCCTGATGTTTTGTCATAGTATGACATTGACATACTATAGGAGACACCAAAACCTGGACCAGGTGGCCTATGGTAGAACCAGTTTAAGTATTTAGATCTTTTACCTAGCCTAGAAATCGTCCGGAAGTACGTCCACCTGGATATAAGCATTGCTGAACACCTTTAATAGTATCCATAGCTAGGCTGAACTTGTTCAAGGTTTGACAGGCTTTAGGGAAAATATGTATGCCTCTGTTTTCTAAAGAGTGCCAAAATGTTCTCTTCTATTCTCAATCCTTCCCGTTTCTCCTCTGCTGCTTCTTTCTTTTTTAGAGGCATTTTTAAAAATGATTTATTTATTTGTTTTTGTTTTATATGCATTGGTGTTTTGCCTTCAAGTGAGGGTGTCAGATTCCCTGGAACTGGAGTTACAGACAGTTGTAAGCTGCCATGTGGGTGCTGGGACTTGAACCTGGGTCCTCTAGAAGAACAGTCAGTGTTCTTAACTACTGAGCCATCTCTCCAGCCCTTCCCTTCTTTCTTTATGGTGTATCACTTCATGATCAGCCTACGGATCAATGCAAACCTGGACTGTACATCACTGATTACCATTTCTGGAAAAGTCCCAAGAGGCAGTCCAGAGGAAGGGTCAGAGGAATAATGAGGTGAAGAGGAGACTTCCTTAGGATGGCTGGAGCTGTCACTCAGGCCTTCCAAGCTGGGTTTGCAGCCTGAGGCTGCACACGGGAGAAAATGTTCTTAGCAGGAGAGAACAGAGAGTTGTGGGAATCACGTGACACCCAGGCCTTTCATTTCGGAATAGTCCTTGGCATACTGAGAGGGGACAGGTGGGACACATATACAGAGACTGTTATCCTATCTGTCAGCTCCAGGGTTACAAGCCACAAGCAAAAGGATACCTGGCAATTCAAATTAGAACAGTCTTCCTGGAAATGGAGAAAAAGAGGAAGCGGATAGCTTCACCTCCCCTTGCTATGCGACTGTACTACATCGAAGAATTAGCTTAGTCACGCTTGACAACACTAATAAAACTGAAATAAAATAAAACAAAGGAAAATATCCAAGGTTTGGTTACAGCCAGTAGTGTGGATATGCATACCCATAATCTCAAGAAATTCAGAAGTAGAGCCAGGAGGATGAGGTGTTCACGCTCACCCATTGCTGCACAGTGAGTTTGCAGCAGGCCTGTGCTACATGGGACCTTGACTCAAAAAACAATGTGCTTATTAGTTTAAATTGTCACCGTAATGTAACTTAGAGTCATCTGGGTGGAAAGCCTCACACGAGAAACTGACTGCATTGGGTTGGCCAGTAGGGAATGTGCTGAAGATCATCTTGACTGTTAGGTGAGGGCTGAACTCACCATGAATGTAGGCTTTCTTTCTCGTGGCTTTGTCAGGACATTTTATCATAGTAGTGGAAAAGAAACTAGAATGCATACATACACACATACACACACGCACAGAGTCACACAGACATACGCAGAAACACACATACAGACACACGCAGGTGTTGTGTGCACACATACACAGACACACACGCACAGAAAGAGACAGAGAATATCCAAAGTACAACTCAGAAAAGAATCCAGTTACTCTGTGTGTGCATGTACATATATTCACATATAAAATAAAATACTCATTAACCCGATCATTGTGGCTGATACCTTATGTCTGCCCT
The DNA here is from genome assembly GCF_950005125.1 of Chionomys nivalis. Lineage (NCBI taxonomy): Eukaryota > Metazoa > Chordata > Mammalia > Rodentia > Cricetidae > Chionomys > Chionomys nivalis. The sequence continues at coordinate 14,992,217 of NC_080104.1, read as the reverse complement.
GAATACATGCAGTCATTTTCTCATCATTATTTCCTAAGCAATACAACATAACATCTGTTTCCATAGCGCTTGCATCACACTGTGTTCAGGTGATCCAGAGATGACCTGGAGCCGGTGGGAAGATGTGTCTCAGTCACTGTCAGATACTCTACCCTTCCTTAATGCTTTGACCCTTTAACACAGTTCCGTATGTCGTGGTGACCCCCAACCATAAACTTATTTCCATTGCTACTTCATCACTGTAACTTTGCTACTGGTGTGAATTGTAGTTTGAAATATCTGATATGCAGGATATCTGCTATGCAACTTTGACCCCCAGTAGCGTCATGACCACAGGTTGAGAATCACTGCTCTACCAGTCTGTATGAGGGATTTGTGTAGATCTTGATATGTTCAGTGTCCCTGGACCAATCCCCAAATTCTGACACAGAAAGACAAGTCTGTGTGTATTGTACTGTGTTACCGCAGGCTGGAAAAACTTTTTTGAAATGTTCTTCACAGACAAATACCCCTTAGCTTGGTTTTGGAGAACAGTGAATGCAGGCAGTAACAGACGCACTTAAGAGCAGATAAGCCAAGACCTGAAAGAATGAGGCATAGGCTTCCACCTGCAGACTCACCCAAGATCTAAGAGGAGTCTTTGGCAAGCAGGAGGGCGGGATGTGAGAGGACCATTCCTTCACCCCAGAGGGCAAGTGATACAGATGTCGTATGTGCACCACGCTCCCTTAGCAGGCCCCAGAAGGCCCTGGAAAACCGGCCATGGATATGGTAGTCCTCCCCCATCCCTGATGCTTTCCTCTTCAGGTCTGAGAGCAGCATCCGGTGGGGATGACAGTGTGCACATTAAGGTTAAGTTCATCGAGGAGCAAGGTAAGTGGCGGAGAGAGCCCACTCTGTACCGATCTGTACGCTTACTCCAAAGGGGGATTACTGAGTTTGGGAACCATTTTTAAAACGATTTCCTGTGGAGCTGTAAAACAAATGCTGATAGACCAGGGAAATAATCCTTTATGTTCTGTCACTGCCGTCCAGTTAAGCTTTCCAAAATGATGGAAGTATTCTGTAGCGTGCTACTTAACATGGTAGCCGCTAGCCACTTGTGACTTGTGAACCTTAGACTATACCCGGTTGCTGGAGATGCGTCTCAGCTGATGGAATGCTTGTGTAGCATGTGTGAATCACTGGGTTTATCCCCAGGACCACACACTCTGACCTTGGCGGCACATGTTTATAGTCCGAGCATTTGGGATGCACGGCTGAGAGAATCAGAAGTTTAGCCTTATCCTTAGGTGGTAGTGAGTCTGAGGACAGCCTGGGCTACATGATATCCTAGCTCCAGAACACAAGGACAAGCCGGGCAGTGGTGACGCTTGCCTTTAATCCCAGCACTCAGGAGGCAGAGGCAGAGGCAGGCAGATCTCTGTGAGTTTGAGGTCAGCCTGGTATACAGAGCAAGTTTCAAGACAGACTCCAAAACTACAGAGAAATTTTGTCTCAAAAAAACAAAAGTAAAAACAAAACAAAATTACAAGGACAAAATTGTGTTTCTTTTTTTTTTTTTTTTTTTTTGGTTTTTTGAGACAGGGTTTCTCTGTGGTTTTGGAGCCTGTTCTGGAACTAGCTCTTGTAGACCAGGCTGGTCTCGAACTCACCACAGAGATCCGCCTGCCTCTGCCTCCCGAGTGCTGGGATTAAAGGCGTGCGCCACCACCGCCTGGCAAAATTGTGTTTCTTGGTTAATGCAACTGATGAACTGATTGTGTGTGTATGTGTATGTGTGTGTTACTGTAGATTGAACTCATGCACACTAGGCAAGTGCTACAGTCTTCTTCTGAGAAACTGAATTTTAAATACAATTTTAATTAAAATTAAAAATATAGAGGCCTCATGTGCCTAGTGGCTAAGTATTAGACAGAACAATTGTAAGTTAGCATGATTTTTCTTTGATATCAAGTAGCTTGGATATATAAAAGGTTAATTTTGTGACCACGTCTGTATTAGTTATTTTCCTATTGTTGTGATAAAGAATCATAACGGCAAAAGGAAGACAGGGTGTATGTTACTTTACTGTCCAGAGGGAAAGTCTATAATGGTGAGGGAGACATGGCAGCAGGCAGTGGGAGCAGGAGGTTGAGAGATCATTTATTCCAACCACAAACACAAAGCAGTGTTTTGTGGAAGTGTGAGGCTGTAAACTCCCCAACCTGACCCCATGGTGTGCTTTCTCCAGCCAGCCTTTAACTCCTAAAGCCTCCCCAAACAGCGCCACCCACTGCAGACCAAGTGTTCAAACACCAGAGCCCATGAGGGCCAGTTTTCTTTGAAATCATCACAGTGATTTGTGTTGAATTCTGTCCAAATTATTTAATATAAATAGAAACTTAAGAACAATTTGTTACTAACTCCATCAGTTATCCAGAAGGGAGCTTGCTAAACTGGCTGGTTATTACTTTTAAATTTAAGCACTCCAAATCTATCTTTAACATTTGTGCTTTGTAGAGCTCTTGGATATTTTAAGGGAACAAAGAAAATTCCGGTAAAACTTGAGGGGCTGATGCTGAATGTACCGTTTACAGCCTTGACTCACAATCTTTGCTTTAGTGCACAGCCTCCTGAGAGACCAGACACGGGGTGTCTATGTTCGGTTTAGAGCGGGGAGAAGGCGCTCCTGGAAATGAGAGTTGGGTTGCTGTGGCTCATTGCTCTTTTCCCGGTGACTGAGGGCACCAAAGGCTTCCTGCAGGTGAGTTGGCACATGTCTTCTTTCTCTTGGCAGTCATCTCTCCTCTCCACCTTCCTGCTACCTCAGAATCTGTCATTCTCCAGACAACTGAGCTACAGAGACTGGTGGACTTCACATCAGAAGTCCCATGTTCTTGTCTCGGTATTTATCATCATTCCCTGTGAGGTCTTCAGTAAATTAATCTCTCAAGTGCAGGTGCCTCGATTGCAGACGAGGCTTCTCCCATGGAAATTTAATCGTCTTGGAGATCTTGTCTAACTCAGCACATTCTCTGCCATGGTCTCTTGGGAACAGAAAACCACGTGGGTAGACACTAATAGTTCCAGGGCTGGAACTAGGTGAATTTGCCTACTTAGCACTTACACGGACAGGTTCTGGGGACCCAAACTCTAGTTGGTCCTTACCCTGGTTCAGCAAATGTTTTAACAACTGAGCTATCACTCCAACTATGGGCTACTCGCTTTCTTGATGATTTCATCTCGGATCGTGGCTTGAATGTTTTCAATTCACTGACGATTCCCAGGTGTATATTTTCATCTGGATGCTTTGGCCCAAACTCTTCACTCATGTAGCCACCATTCATGTGGACACTATGGTTCCTCAGCTTCACATGCCCCAAAATGAACCCTGATTTTTCTTACCGAACCCACTCTTCTTTTCCGGTGACACTACTCTCTTTCTGTCTGGGTAAAATGGTGCCATGCTTGAGTCTTGTGATGCTGCGTATGTGAATTGGTTTTAAAATTTACTTTAAAATCTGTCTAGATTTTAAAATCAGACTCTTCTAACTTCTTCCACCACTGTGGTCTCCGCTGAGAGCTTTATGATCCTATAGCCCCTTGGTAACGCCAGAAATGCTTGCATTGTTTCTGTGCTTGGCCGTTCTTAACAGGGCACCAGGATTAAGGCTTCTGTAAAGCAAATCAGTGTGTTCGAACTCTGCATGGCTCACTTAGGGGAAAACTAAAACCAGGGCTGCAGAGCTGACTTGGAAGAGTTCTTGTTCTGCAAGAATGAAGACCCAAGTTTGAGACCCCAGAAAGCACTTAAAAAACCTGAGCATGGTTGTAAGCCCAGTCCAAAAGAGTGGAGATAGGCAGTCACTGAGCCAGGCATTCTAGCTGTAATGATGGCCAGATTCACTGAGAACCTCTTGTCTCCAAGGAATAAACTAAAGCCTGTCAGAGGAAGACTTTCAATAGCCTCCTCTGTTCTTCTTATGGGCACATGGGTGCACTCACTAATATACCCATGTACACACAACACACAAATACACACCCAACAACAACACTTTCCTTCCTACAAAGCGTTAAAATCTTTCTCTGGTCTGATAGACGAACATACCTTGCCTCTGTCTACATGATCCGCCTCTGTGGACTCTGGGCCCCGCCTCTTGCTCACCTCCCTTCACCCACTTCTTCATGCTCTCTGGTCCCTCACTTTACTGTCACAGTGGGCACATTCAGAGCACTGACCCGCACTAATGCTGTTCCTGCCTCTTTGCAAGACCATCACTTTCTCTCCCCCTGGACACCATTACTTCCTCCAGAACAGCCTCAGCAAAGCCTTTCTTGGCCATCTGTCACCACGCCCTGCTTGGATAGTAGATCATCATTTTGGATCACCTGAGAAACTCAACAGACCTTATGCTGTGCAGGTCTCAGAGCTTCACTATAGCCATCTTCTTTCCTTTTGTAGCAGAAAAGCCATGACAACCAAACCAAAGGAGATGTCGGTGTGGTTGAGAAAAGACATTCAGGTAAGATCCTGCTAGACGTCCTGGTACTTTGGGTCCTGATGCCAAGAAAACAGGGTTCTGACCTCAGCAATTGCCAGGGGATCTTAGGCATATTATGAAATAATCTGTAAAGGGAAAATAATAATAATTCTTAAGAGCAAAGACTAAATAACGACACAGTGTATTAGTTGGTATAATTTTGGTGTGGCCAAATGTCTTACCAAAGCAAATGAAGAACCGACATATTTGGCCTCATGATTTAAGAGGCCATGCAGTCCATTCTGCTAGGAAGGAATGGCAGCTGGATCCTGAGGCAGCTGGTCACACGGTGCCCACATTCAGGAAGCTTAGGGAATGATTCTGGTGTTTAGTGTGTTTTCCTTCTTTTCCTTCTATTTAGCTCATGGAATGGTGCTGTACGCATGCAGGGTGGGCTTTCCTTTCTCAGTTAAACCTATCTGGAAACCCCTTCAGATACCTCTCAGAAGTGTGTCTCCTAGATGACCACAGATCCATGCAAGCTGACAAGGAAGATGGGCATCTTGCACCACACCAGACAGGAGCCTGTCCTTTGTTCCTTTTCTCTTGCGCCTCCCTCTTATAATGTAATTAATGGGCAGAGCTCTCAGCTTGGGGATGAGTCCTGGTGTGGACGTTAACATGCACTCCTGATGTCTGAGCACTGAATGTACTTCCTTATGAAAACACTGATCCCCTAAGATGGTTGTAGGTTCCAGAGCAGTGCACAAAAGGCTTCTGACATGCAATGCATTTAAATACACATACATGGCAAGCAGTCATGTGTTAGGCATAGCATGAAAATGTCCCCCATGCAAGGCTACAGTTCTTCAGGAAATGAAGCAAAATTTTTAACACGGAATGCCATAAACAAGATCTTCCCAACAGTAACAATGACAATAAAAATACAGTAAACATTTATTCACTGGACTGTCAGTATGCCAGGCTGTGTTTAGTTCTATTAGATCATGGCAATCTTTATTTAAAAATGGTAAAACTAGGGTTTAGGGCTAAGGGCTGTAAGACAAGATTTAACCCAACCTATCTGGCTTCAGTATCACTAACTCCTGGGAAAGTGAACAGGTTCACATTTACCCTGTTCCCCATCATTTGGGGGTACTCCCAAGACCTGTGGGAATAGTAGACAATATTTGAATCCAATCAGCCTGGCTGCAAAGTTAACACATGCAAAGGCCCAAGGTAAGATTGGTCTTGGCGTAGGAAAGCCAAGGACCCAGGGTTCCAAGTACGGAAGGCTCGTCTTTGGGGAAAGAAAGGAAAGTTATTAAATAACCAGCTGGAGGTGACAACTGTGTACAGACACAAGCCAGGCTCTAGTTGTGTTTTGTTTTGTATTTCAAGCAAATCCCTAAACCCCCACTCGTTAATGAAACATTTTAAAAACTGAGTTCTTTGGAAAGGGTGACGTTGGGGGTTTTATGCTGGAGATATTTCCAGGAAACCAAAGAAGGGTGAGTAGGATATTCCAGCCTGTTTCCCTTGAGTCTGGGGCAGGAAAGAGAGCTTGGGAACTATTGACCTAGCAGAAGTGGGAGGAGAGATCAGTGTGAGGCATGTATGAGGCGTGTCCGCTTGCTCATGCTAAGGCAATGTCTGGACGTGCGGAAAGTAGTGACAAGCATCGGGGACAGTCCAGGAGCTCTAAGCAGTACGTGATGACTGCTAAGACATCTTCCCCCCACACAGGTACCTTCTGATAACCCCTCTCTCCCTCCAGCCCAGGAGTACGAGATCCTGTTTCAGATGACATACAGGGATCCTGGGGAGAAGAGAGAATTGAAAAGATTTCTGAAGCATTTGAAATCCCCGTCACCGTGCTTACACGGGCCCAGCAAGATCATCAGAGTGAAGGCCACCACATGTAAATTAACTTCCCAGGGATGGGGAGTGTAACTGGGGAGAGGGGTGGGTCAGTCAGGGTAGGTAGGCTGTGCTTTGAAAAATGACCGTTCCATACAAACTCTGTGGTATCAAGAACCAATGTTTCTTCTTAATGGGACATGTCCATTGCATGTTGGCAATGGGGCTATGTCTGTGGTCATCCCTTAGGTACCAGATGATGAATGAGATCCTACTTCACATGTATTCATTCTGAGCAACAAAGAAATGAAATCCTGGAGACCCTCACACAGACAATGACATTTTTTAGCTGAGAATGGAAGACACTAATTTTGTTTCTATTTTATTGGCCAGAATTTATTCTATGACTCTATCCAACCTCATGAGGCCGGGATATGAAATTCCAGTATGTATCCATAAGTAATAAGCAAATCACAGAAGTGGTTCCCAGAGAAGTCTAACAACTTGGCTCAAGCTCAGGTCACCTCTACTGCCATCAGGAGTAGGGAACTGAATAGGAATACTCATTCCTTAGTACACTTCAGACCTGTGGGACCAGAAGCTTTGGGGTGAAATGCCCCAGGGGCTTCTGAAGCGTACTAAAGTTTGACAAGCACTTCCACGTAAGTTTCTCAAGCATATCCTGGACTGTCCCCTGCTTACTTCCCCACTCCCCACCCTCACCCTTCAGCTTTTTGTTAAGATGGAAGAACTTTTGATGGGCGTGTCAAGTCTAATACAAAGTAACAATTGCACAGATTTGATTGGTAGACGTTTTTCACCATTACCCCACCTCCAAATCATTCTGCCTTTCTAAGCTTTTTAAAACATTTAAAATTTTTATGTGCATGAGTGTTTTCCCCTCCAAGACAGGGTTTCTCTGTTAGCCCTGATTGTTCTGGACTTTGCTCTGTAGTCCAGCTGGTCTTGAACTCAGAGATTCACCTGCCTCTGCCTCCCAGGTGCTGGGATTATTGGCAGGCAGCGCCATGTTTGGCATGTATGAGTGTTCTGCCTAGTGCCCAAGGAGGCCAGAAGGCTTCAGATCCCTTGGAATTGGAGTTCTGGATGCCTGTGAACCACCATGTGGGTGCTAGGAACCAATCCCAGGTCCCCTGCAGAGTAACAGCTCTTAAAACACTGAATCATGTCTTCAGCCTGGCCACGTAGTTTTTAAGTCCTTCCTTGGTGTGCTGATGGGTGAATGGATGGGGACTCAAATGAGGTAGGGATCAAACACCCTTTAGACCCTTTCAATAATAACTCTTATGTTGTGACTATGTTTCCGTCTTTCTCTTCCATCGCAGTGGATACCAGTGAGATCCGTAGCCTTGTTTTGGATGCTAAGCCAAGCCATTTGTTTTATCTCTGCTAGGATTTCCCCAGCAACCTCAGAATCTTTGGAGTTGGACATTTCTATGTCTTAAATACATCGCCCTCCTCCCAGCTTCTGCAGAGAAATCCTTGGTTCAGATTCCAAGTCAGAGGCAAGGACGGAACAGAAGTTGCTGTAGAAAGCAGACACCGTGAGACTGTGGTCTATTTCTTTTTCTGTGTGTAGACTGCAGAAGCTTGAAGGGGTTCCCGGAGTGTGCCTGTGAAGACAGCTATATGTGGTTTCCTCCCTCCTGTCTTGATCCCCAGAACTGCTACCTTCATACAACTGGACCCCTCCCAAGCTGTAATTGCCCTCTCAAAAACCTCCGCCGGAGTGTCAACTTCTGTGAGAGAGCAAGTAAGCACTCTGGGCTGGGGTACTCTCTTCCCAGGATGCAGCGGAGACAGTACTGTAGTTCTTTGCCTGGCTGAGGGCAGCTGATGCTGAGAGGCAGTACTGAAGTAGAGGTACCCAGTTAGGTTGGCCTAGACCAGTGAGGGCTTCCTCAGCGCAGCAGATCCGAAGCCACAAGATCATGTTTAGATGTCATTTCAACCTCTAGATGCATGCAGCTAGCTCAACGCTGTGATTGCAGAATTCTACTGAGATTTAGAAAGATGCACTATAATCCAAGTAGGCAATGGACTAAGTCAGGACATTTCCTTCTCCCTTGTCTCTTCTTTACCAGCATTAATTCTAGATGTGTGAATGCGGGAGAGACACTTGGTGATTGTATTGAAAAGCCTGCTCTGGATTGCAACAAATACATTCCAAGTTACACACACACACACACACACACACACACACACACACAGCATATATAGCCAAAGAGTAGAGAAACCACTGTTGACTTAAGTTTCTGTTTAATGAAAGAGATGAATCTAATGGCATGGACTCCAGGCCCTAACAGACTTTATGAAAATTCTCTCTGAGTGTGGGGACTCATACCTGTAATCCCAGCACCCAGGAGACAGAAGCAGGAGGCTTGCCCTGAGTTTGAGGGCAGTTTAGGCTACATAGTGGGTTCTCAAGAATCTAGGCTATAGTTTGAGACACTGACTGCAAAGAAGAAAAGGATGAGAAGGAATAGGAGGAGGAACAAGGGTAGGAGTGTGGGAAGAGAAGGGGGAGAAGCTTGAAAAGACTGCTCTGGTCAGTTTGAAGCTCTGGGTTTTAGGTATGAGGGAGAAGTCAGAAATAGTCCTGCTTAGCTGAGCATGCCTCGTTCCCCTTCCCAGGGCCACAGCAATTCATCATGTTATGGCATCATGTGTCTATTAAGGACCATGTTCACGTCCAGTTCCAGAGTAAACCCTATTTATGTATTATCAGGCTAGTGGGGGAGGCTGGGTTGTAATATAAAAAAGAAAAGAAGGCATTTATTTTCACCAAATGCCAATGAAAGCTCCCGTCTTGCAAGAGGGCACATTTCTGATCCATCTACAAGAAATAGAAAGAAGACTCAGACACGTGATGTGCTCATGAAGGGTTTCCCATAATATGGTAGAGACAAGTACAGTCAGATGGAGAAAGCAGTGGTGGAATTCAGAGGTAGAAGGATTTTACATGTGGGGACCAGAGAAGTGTTTCCAGAGCAGTTGATGGTTAAACCCTGAGTACAGATTGAGCAGGGGTTGTCCACAGAAAGACCAGTGCAGATGCACACTAGCCCTGAGCTAGTAAGCACGGGGCTTGTAGGAGTTAGCAAATAGCTTTAAGCTGTGTTGGGGCTGGGGAGACAGCACAGTCAGTAAAGTGCTTGGTGTGTAAGCATGAAGACTTGAGTTTGGATCTTTAGCTGAGCACAGTGCATGCATGGAATCTCAGAACTGGGGAAGTAGAGACTCCAGGATTCCTGGGCTTTCTGGCCAGCTACTTTACCCAAATCAGTGAGCTCCAGGTTCAATGAGAGACCCTGACTCAAAAAATAAGGGAGACAATAATTGAGAAAGACACCAGACATCTCGTCTCCATGTATACACACAGAGATACACACACATGCACACACATACACGCACACACACATGCACACACACAGATGCACACAGACACGCACACACAGATACATACACGAGTGTTGGGTGACTTGTCCTGATCACTAGCACTTTCCCATGACTTTTAGAAACCAAACAACTGAGAATTCTGGTTTTCTTTCTTTTCTTTATTATTTTAGGTGAATATAGTTTATGAAAATTAATAGAAATACATACCATGAGTTCTGAATTGTACTTTCATAATTTTATGCTACTGATAAAATCAAGCAAGAAATTTATTGTGTCTTAATTTGCTGTATCTATTTTCCCTCTTTCCACTAGAGGTTTGGGGCACTTTTAAAATTAATGGAACTTTTATCAAAGACCTTTGGAATTCCTCCTCTGCTGTATACGCCTACTACAGAACTGAAATTGAAAAGCAAGTAAGAACTATTTGTTATGTAAGGATAATCTTTCTAACCACAAGTTTAGATGCTTTTCAATTCAGGACATGCATTTTATCCATATTTTATATGTGTGCATATTTGTATAGAGGGCTTACCCGTGTGGGCGCTGTGTGCACACGTGGGAGACAGAGAAAAAACAGCCTCAAATATGTTTTCTTTTCTTTACACCTCTCTCTCTTTCTTCCCTCACCCTTTTATTCCCCTTTTAGACAAGGGTTTCTTTGGCCTGGGGCTCATCAATTCGGCTGGGCTAGCTAGTAAGTCTATGTGATCCACATTTTAAAAAATGTGGTTTGGTGGCTCAAACTCGGGTCTTCATGCAAAACAAGTACTTCACTGACTGAGCTTTCACCATAGCCCCTTAATAACGTATTTTAAAAAGATTTATTTAATTTTAAATTTGAGTGTGTGTGTATGTGTGCATCTGTGTACATATGTGTGAATCTGTGTATAGATATGTGTGTGAAATGAGTGCATGTGCCTGCGGAGTTCAGAAGAGGCCGTCAGACTCCCTGAGTTAGGCTTTGGGTGGATTAGGAACAGAGGATGCCAGGTCCTCTGCATGCTCCTAACTAAGTGCTGAGCCAGCTCTTCTGTTCTCTAATGCATATTTACTTGCTTATATTTGATGAGTTCTTACAGAGCCACTATTTGCTTTGCCCACAGTAGACGTTCCTTGAGTATTTTCTGGAGATGTTATCCGTTATTGTGTGTTTGATGTTTCTTACGGATTTGAATACTATATTATGGATTCTAGACTAGTTTTTAGTTACACATAATAAATTATCGCGACCCAAACTCAATTATTTTAATTTGTTCCATTAAGAAGCACCTCTTAGAAGCTGAAGGGAGTTACTGAGCAAGGGCACATAAGAACTAGACCAGTCAGTGTGCCTCTGTCCAGAACCAGAACACAGATCTGGGTACATTTATCATAATATCTATTATCCTATTCCCCTTATCCTGTCACCGTCTCTGTGTGCCCGTGTGGATGCCAGAGGTAGATGTCACGTGCCTTCTGGTTAAAGCCATCTACACATGATCATTGTTATTATTTTGAGACAAGATCCCTCACTGGACTCCCCAGTTGGCTAGACTGGTTGAGTGACAAGCCCCAGGATCTCCTGTCTCTACTTCCCAGCCATAGGGTTACCAATGTACGTGGCTCTATACCCCACTTTCACGAGTACTAGAAATCCAAACTCAGGTCCTCATGACTGTGGCAATTGCTTCACTGATGGCACCATCTCACCAGCCTCTGATCAGTCATTCTTTCTTAGCATCCTCAAAAATAAATTGTGTGTGTTCTCAGTGACTATTTTAACTGTTTTGTTATGACATATAACTTCTTCTCATGGTCCCTTCTTCCTTTGCTTCATATGCTATTGGTTTATTTATTGTTTGCATCTATATTTTGCTCAATTTCTTTTGATGTGTGAGGACAGATACTGAAACATTCTCTTTTGTTTTCTTTCTAAGCTTAAAGAAGCATACAGAAGAATCCATGGTTTTGAGTCAGTTCAGGTCACACAATTTCGGTAAGTCGCATCTGGTCTAAGGGCTGTTCTAGAATTTAGCACTGCTCCTTAGAATGCCCAGTGGTATTCCTGCTGGTCCTGACAGAATTTTGAAGTCAATGCTAGGGAGATAGCTTAGTCAGTAAGTGTATACCTTGCATGCCTGAGGTCTGAATTCTGTTAATTATTAGATTCCCAGTTAATGGGTTCCTCTGCCGCCATGCAATACGCCAAATCAAATTGAATTAATAAATCCAGATTTAATAAACAGGGCAATGCAAAGCAGAGAACCCCCAGGTGACTCTCAGAAGGCAGGAAAAGAGGACACGAGAACTCACATGGCAGATCTTTGGGCCGGGTCTTAAATAGCTGCTAGGCATGGTTCCAGGCATCTCCAGGGGAGGGGCCCCCGATGGTGGACCTTGTGGAATGGGCCTCCACCCCACTGGAGATTCCAAACAAAGACTGATCCCAGAGCCAACCATAATAATGCCTTGCATGGTAGTACTCACATGCAATCCCAGTGCTGGGGAGGTAGAGACAGGAGAACCCAGGGTTCACATGCAATCCCAGTGCTAGGGAGGCAGAGACAGGAGAGCCCAGGGTTCACTGCTCAGCTAGACACACCTAATTAATGAGATCCAGGCCAGTGAGAAATCCTGTCTCAAAAGAAGTAGACAGCATTCCTTGTGACAACCTAGGTTTTCCTCCGGTCCCCACATGCAAGTACACACATGCACACCCACATACACATGTTGTATACTCATGCATAGAAGAACACACACACACATTAAAACAATTGTAAACACGTGGGCATAAGGTAGGAGCTTGAGAGGAAGGGGGACATCACAGTGCCCAGGTTCAGGAAGGGGTGAGGGGTGGCACGGGGAACGTGGGGGTAGAGAGATGAGCATTTTCCCATGACATAGGACATGCTGTTGTGTAATCTGGAGTCAAGATGGGAACCTGGGATAAAATATCCTTCTGTGCGGATATCAAGTATAGGCTATGGTTCAAAACTCAGAAGTCACTGTCTACAGCAAATAAAGGTGTATTTGGTAAATTAGCCTTTTGTTTATGATTCAATGCAGAGTTATTTGGAGCTGAACATGTGTGCATTGGTCGCCAGCTACTTGTGGTCACCTGCTGGAGGAAGTAGTTAGCGGTCGAAGAGCTTGACTCATTATTTTTCCCATGGTTAACTTCAATCTAGTCATGGGAAATTTTCAAAAACACCTGCTATAAATACACTCTTAGTCTATAAAGTCATCTAGAAAGTCCCACAGGAATAATTAAAAAAAAAATCTAACCCAGAGAAGAACCCAGTTTCTCTTTTCTTATATTGAATCTGTATAATGGATCTTCTTATTTCCTTCTTTTTTTTTTTTTTGCATTTTCTGTCTGTGAACTACTAGATGAAACTGAGATTTAACTCCAGTAATTTTACATTCAAACCCTGAAAACAACAGCCAGGTGTGCTACTGAATGACTACAATCCTAGTGCTTGTGAAGTGGAGGCAGGAGGATTGCCGTCATTTCATAACTGACCTAGAGTACAAAGTGAGTTCAAGGTTAGCCTGGGTTACGCAGGGAGATCCAGCTTCAAGACAAAAGCATACAAACAATAGGTAGGAAATAGGTGGCAAGCGTACAGGGTGGGCCGTATCCAGGCAGAAGGGTGAAGAGTTTGTCCTTTGAGGCTTCAGAAGTTCTTGACAAATCCTAATTTCCTCACCTGGCTTCTCTTTGTGTCTCCCTTCTTTATCTTTAAAATTTGGGTAGGTGGGGGTCCAAAGAGATGGCTCAGCCATAAAGAATACATACTGGTCTATAGAACATGAGTTTGGTTCCCAGAGCCCACGTCAGTTGGTTCACAGCCACCTGTAACTCCACCTCCAGAGGTATCTCAAGGCTTGTTCTGGCCTCCCTGGCACCTACATTCATGTGTGCACACACCCCCTCTCTCCGCATATGCATAAGAATAAATAAAATATTTTTAAAATTTGTATTTTAAACCTAATTATAAAAACGTTTTAAAAATAATTACCTTTTTAAAGTCAGAAAATAAAATATTGAAAGAGAGGTAACTGGGCATGGTGACTCACACCTGTAATCTCAGCACTTAGGAATCCGAAGCAGGAGGATTGCCTCAAGTTTCGAGCCAGTCTGGGTTCCACAGCAAATTCCAGGCCAGCCTGGCCTACAGAGGGAGACCTTGTCTCAAAACACTAAACAAAAGTGAAGCCACCACTGTACTGACCTCAAGGACTAACCACGGGGCTCATTTCATCATCACGTGTGCTCTCGCGTGCTCTCTGCGGTTTCAGACACTATCTGGGTGCCGCGGTTCCCAGCTTTGCCACTGTCTCTCCTCTGAACGCAGAATATCAGTCACCAACCTGACTTTCTGCTTGCTCTTCCAGTGGGCGTGTCAAACACATGTCCACCCCTGCTCTCTCGGCCAACGCACTCCTGTCCAGCCATCTTCTCACCTGTTCTTCCAGTTGCTGGACTCAAACCTTGAGCCAGACACTTCCTGAGATGTAAGGAATGCACCATGCTGTGCTCAGATAGTCAATGTACCTTGCGTCAGGTCTGACCTGTTGCCCACAGCCTGTCTGCCCAGACAGATGGTCCCCAGTACTTCCCGCTTCTCCAGTCCCTTTCTAGCCTATCTCCATGGTTACTGACACACTCTCTATGAAAAGTCGCCACTGGGTCTGATTTCTACTTCCTTCAGCTAGTTTAACATACCCCAGAATGTCATATAAGTGGAAGGTCAGGGGTTTTGTTTGTTTTTGTTTTTCAACCTGGCTTCTATCATTCAGCATGAAGTCCGTTCAGTTCATTCCTGTTTGACTCAGTAACTGCGTCACAACCTTCTTGTTGCCCAGTAGGATTCTACTGTGTAAATACACTAATTTTGTTCCTATTCTGTAAAATTATTCTTTTTTGTATTATTTATTTTGTTTTTACATCCTGACCACAATTTCCCCTCCCTCCTCTCTTTCCAGTTCCACCCTCCATCTCCCCTCTTCCTCCCCATTCATTCCTTCTCCCTTTCTCTTCAGAAAAGGGCAGGCCTCCCATGAATATCAACCTGCCATGCATATCAACTTGCAGTGAGACCAGGTACCTCTTCTCCTAGTAAGGCTGCATGAGGTACCCTGGAAGGAGGAAAGGGTCCCCAAAGCAGGCAATTGGGTCAGAAACAGCCCCTGTTCCCACTGTCAGGAGTCCCACAAGAAAACCAAGCCACCCAACTGTAACATTCATGCACAGTACCTTACACAAATGTATCATACATGCAGAGTTCCTTACACGAATGTAACATACATGCAGAGTACCTTACACAACGGTAACATGCATGCAGAGTTCCTTGGTCAGTCCTGTGCAGGCTCCTGGGGGTCAGTTCAGTCTCTGTGAGCCTCCATGAGCCCAGGTTAGTTGGTTCTGTGGGTGTTCTTGTGATGCCCTTGACCCCTCTGGCCTGTGAAGTTATTTCTAACTGATTTCTTTCTAGTACATCCCAAATCTGCTTTTTTAGCAAGTCTGCCAAATATAACCTCGATCTAGAAGTTTCCACAAAAATGGCTGGCTGTCCAACTAGTCCAAGCCGAAGCTCTGCTTTCTTAGCTCACCCTCCAGCTTTCTTTATTGACTTCCTTCAGCTGGTTTCCATATATTGCTTCTACCTTTCCCTCTCGTATTGGACGAGCCACTCTAGTCTGTAAGTCTGTCAAACGCTGCCTGTCCCAGAGCTTTCGTCGATATTTACATGCTTCTCATCACGTGTCTTCTTGTCATCTATGCTGACTGGTTTCCTGTCAACTTGACACAAGCTGGAGACAAATTTAAGAAGAGGGATTTTCAATTGAGAAAATATCTCTGTAAGATTTGCCTGTACACAAGCCTACGGTGCATTTTCGTGACATGATTACAGACTGATGTAGAAACCAGCCCATTGTGGGTGGTGCCATGCCTGGGCAGGTGGTCCTAGGTATTATAAGGTGGAGGCTGAGCAAGCCATGGGGAACACGTCAGTAAGCCCCTTTCCTCCATGGCTTCTGCTTCAGTTCCTGCCTCCAGATTCCTGTCCTGTTTCAGTTCCTGCCCTGATTTTCTTTAGTGATAGACTGTCACCTGGGAGAGTAAGCAAAAGAAATCCTTTCCTCCCCAAATTGCTTTTGGTCGTGGTGTTTTATCACAGCAGTAATGACCCCAAGACATCGTCTTAAAGGCCTGTTTCAAAAACCAGGGATTTTTTTTTCCCACAGAGAAACCATCTCCACCCAACCTGTATATAGTGTGAGGCATTTACTTCCCGTTCTATGCCTGTCCCTGTCTACATTATAACATTAAACATTTCAAAATGACTATGAGCCTTTTTATGTACATGTGTGCAAGGATACATATGGGTATGTGTGTGCATGCACATGAATATATGTACATGTGCATGCATGGATAGAAATGCATGTGTGCATTTGTATGTGTATGCATACAAATGCATGAGGGTGTGTGTGGGGGGCGGTTGCTTCTTTCTCAGCTCCATTGAGACACATAGAAACTCTTCTTTCTTTATTCCTGTGCACTCCACAGCATGCAGTCACACGTTTGCCCTGAGATACTAAATGCAGAGACAGTGAATCTCTTCTTTCTCCTCCCTCCTCACTGCAGAGAGGGAAGCATCATTGTGGGCTATGAAGTAACTGGCTCCAGTAGCACAGCTGAGCTCCTGTCTGCCCTGAAGCAGGTGGCAGAAGAGGCACTGGTGACCCTGAAAAGGCAGTTCTCGGTTGAAGACGGCTCCTTCCGAGTGTTCGGGAAAGGTAAATCCGGTTCAGTCTTTCGCTAGTCATGCGTGCTGTCTTCGGACTGCAGATGCCTAGTTCCAAGAGAATCCCTCTAAAACCCACTTCCAGCAAAAACTGGCAGCCTGCCCCCGCCCCCACACGACTCAACCCCAGCTGACTCTCCGTAGTTACTAATTGGAGATCTGAGCATCTCAGATAAACATCTTGGAACACTGACCTCACTACAGGCTGTGATAGGTGTGACTCAGCACCGCTTTGCCGGTACACACACTGGAAAAGCCTTGGAGCTAAGAGTGGTTTTAAATCATCACTCAAAACCAGGGGAAAATGCACACACCCTCCTCTCTCTATGTGTTTAAAAACACCGTCTGAGTTCACTTCCTCTTGCTGAGGTAAAATACCTTGACGAAAGCAACTTGGGGGAGGCAGGGTTTATTTGCCTCATAATTCCAGGCTATAGTTCAACTTTGCGGGGAAGTTGAGGCAGCAGGAACTGAAACAGCTAGTCACGGTCACATCAAAGTCCATGATCCAGCCGATAAAAATGGTGACACTCACATTCAGAGTGAGTCCTCTTACCTCAGCTAAGAAATTCCATGGCAAACCTACCCCCCTACCATCCCAATCTAGACAAGCCCTCCCTGAGACTTCCTTCCCAGGTAATTCTACATTATGTCAAGTTGATGTTGATGATTAAAACAAACCATCACACATTTTCTTCCTCCCCTTCCCTTCCCTTCCCTTCCCTTCCCTTCCCTTCCCTTCCCTTCCCTTCCCTTCCCTTCCCTTCCCTTCCCTTCCCTTCCCTTCCCTTCCCTTCCCTTCCCTTCCCTTCCCTTCCCTTCCCTTCCCTCCCTCCCTCCCTCCCTCCCTCTCCTCCCCTCCTCTTTCTTCTCCTTTCCTCCCCCCTCTCCTCCCCCCTCTTCTATTTCTTGGAAGAGAGTCTCTCTCTCTCTCTTTAGCCCAGACTGGCTTCCAATTCTCAAGCCCCCACCCCAGCCTTCTGATTCCCGGGATTATAGGTGTGCACCAGTATGCCGAATATTTTTTTAAAAAATTTAATTAGACCCAGAATAATCAAGCACATTTATGGGATGATAATGTACTGACACTGTGTAATGATGTAATTAGCACGTCTATCATATCAAACATTTATGATTTCCTTGCAATGCAAACAGTCAACAGATGCTTTCCAGCTATTTTCATATGCAGTACACTGCAGCCCCTGAAAAGGAGGATTCTTGTGACTTGTGGCATAATGGATAAATCTAGACGACATTAGGTTAAATGCAATAAACCAGACACAGAAAGATCCATACTGTATGACCTCACTCCTGTATGGACTCCAAAAGAATCTGTTGATCTCACAGAAGCTGAGAAATGGCATGGGGTCCTCGGAGGCTGTAGGGAGGAGGCAAAGGGGTGAGTAATGGAGGGGCAGGTCTACAAGAACTATAAGATGCTGATCAGGAGGTATGCAGATAGCAATAAATGTTGGGTATTCATTTTACTTTTCAAATTTAGCCTTAGGAGTCTTCGGTCATAGCATCTGTCAACATCTATCAATACGTTCACCCAGCAAATACTTACTATCTGATATGTCAGACACAAAACAGAACACTGGAGAAATCAAAATTCTAGGCCTTGAAGACCTAGAATGGCTTCCAATAATGCCATCTCCTGGTGCCAGCCGTAGGAGAATATACTATTAAGGAGATATGACAGGTTTTTTTTCCCCAGAAAAATGGTAGACTTATTAAACAAAGTCTGACATAATTTTTCAAATATGTTCCAAGATTAAGTGGAAAATATAGAGGAATTGATGACAACAATGTACAAACTGAATGGAGATGTTACTGATCAACCGTCTGGGACCCTTTTGGTCTCTTGGATGAAAATCATGGGCAAGTGATAAGACCCTCAGCGCTGTCAATGATCCTCTGCCCTTGGTGCTAAAACGATGTGGATGGGTTGTCCTGACACACCCAAGTGCTGAGAGTGAGAGATTATGACTACAAGTTTAAAAGCCAGAAATTTACAGTTCCAGATTTTGGGTTTATTAGACAAGATCTCCTATGGTACAGTAGGCTTGTTTCAACTTGCTATATAGCCAGGGCTGTCCTTAAACTCACATCTTCCTATATGGCAGTTTTGAAATAGGTAAATGGCAGAAAGGATCATGTCCCGGTGACAATCACTCATCTTCCAGTTGCATTATTACTCTTTGTCCTAGCAAAGATTATCAAGTATTTTCTCCCTCCCACACATACTTGTGTGAGCAGCATGTGTATGTATGCAAGTACGCTTGCATGTGTATGGGCACAAGTATGTGTGGGTGCATGTGTATGGGCACAAGTATGTGTGGGTGCATGTGTTGCACGTGGAGGCCTGAGGTTGATGTTGGGTGTCTTCTTCAGTTGCTTTTCACCTTGTTAATCAGGCACGGTCTCTTACTGAATGTGGAGCTCGTGGTTTCCAGATAGTTTGGCTGGTCAGAGGGATCTGGGAATTCCTTCCTTATGTCTCTCGAATGCTGATGGGACTGAAACAGGTGGGCTGCCACGCCCACTTGACTTTTGTGTGCGCTCCGAGGCTCTGAACTCTTGATGCGCATGCTTGCAAAGCAGGTGCTCAACACATTGAGCCGTCTCCTCTGTCTCCTAGGATTTCCTCAAGGGATTGCATCTGTCCTTGTTTTCACGTAGCACCAACTGGTCAACAGCCCAATAAGGACATTTCTGGCATTGGTCAGATACCTGGAAGGAGGAGCCATCCTCAAACAAGAGGCACAAGGGGAATGAGGATGGACATCAGCAATGCACCTGTACTTCCACGTTTTCCCGGGTTTTAAATCTGCAAATATAGCTTCTAAGTCGCTTAAACCCTGCAATTTTGTCATTGTTGTTATTGTTGAGTGCTAGAATGTTCTGGAGTTATTTCTTCCTGTGTCGGTTATTTTCCAGCCCCATGTAACAGCGTCTCCTTTGGATTCGGGTCTGAGGATGATGAATATACTCTACCTTGTAGCAGTGGCTTCCTTGGAAACATCACCGTCAGGTGCCGGCACTCTGGGTGGCAGGTCACCAAGGAGTACTGTGTGCTCTCTCAGCTGGCAGAACTGAAGAAGGTGACACCTTTTTAGGAACTTGGCAGTTTGACTTTCACAGTGGGCATCACCCAGAGAGTGTGGCTTGGTAGAGGGTCAAATGTGGCTGTTTATATCTTTAGGCAGAGTACAAAAACATGCGGGCTCTGCTGGGCCTTGAACCAGGGCTTGTGAGCGTGGCAGGCAGAGTCAGAAAATGCCTGAGTTGATGGTTTTGTCTTAATTGGGTGAAGTCCCTCAAGGCTGACAGATATGATAGATGCTAAAACAGCAACTAAGCTAACTAGTCTTGAAAATCCAAGAGGCCTTGGAACTGAAGGTTAGGGGGAAGCTTGAGTCAGTGCAATATACTTAATGTAAGCGAGGTTGTACAAATATCTCCTGTTGGAATAGTGAGTAGGTTGGATGGGAGGGTAACCCATACAATAGGCCTTGAATTTAAACATAAATATAAATATAATATAAATGTAAATATTCAGGAAACAAATGACCATGGTCCATCTGTTAACAATAATAGTGAACTAGAAACAGGGTTGCTTGATTCCTCTCCCAATGCTATGGCTTCCATTCTAGCTTTGTATTAAAAAAAAAAGAAAGGAGCCGGGCGGTGGTGGCGCACGCCTTTAATCCCAGCACTTGGGAGGCAGAGGCAGGCGGATCTCTGTGAGTTCGAGACCAGCCTGGTCTACAAGAGCTAGTTCCAGGACAGGCTCCAAAACCACAGAGAAACCCTGTCTCTTAAAAAAAAAAAAAAAAAAAAAAAAAAAAAGAAAAGAAAAGAAAGAAAGGAAAGGAAAAGAGAAGGAAGATGGTCAGGAACAAAAGAATGGAAAGCACAGGGAAAATGTCTTCTAAATTGGCTCAGACATTGCCCTTGTAGCGGACCTCCATTTTGGATAGTGCTTCCATCCCAGCCAGAGGCCTTCCTCTCAGGATAGAGAACACCAAAGAGGGCTAACTGTAAAAGTGTCCTGGAACAATTGCCAGTCCCTGTCTGCTCCCTGCGTTTCTTATCTATACACTGAGCAGCTGGCCACTGAAGTCTAGTCTTGCCCTGTCCTTCCTTGCCCCAGTTCTGAACACAGCAATAGTTAGACCTTATTGGTCCTTGATGTGTGGACCCACTGAGAGCGGTACAGGCAGCTGAGACGTACAAGGAGGTTGGGTGGGATCTGGGATCCTGGTCAACTTGTCCTGATGGAAGCAAATGCTCCTGCTTGCTGCTTTCTCAGTTATCCTGGTACAGCAGAAGGAGAAGGACCTGAAAGGAAGAAGCGATACTCTAAACCCAGCAACACAGTGGGGATTGACCGAGTCCAGTAGTCATATTGACACATGTGCCCATCTCTCTGCTCACTCTGTACAGCAAGCATAGGATTAGCCCTGGCAGAGCTCGGTACCAGCAATACCGCTTTTAGCTGAACATTCCTTGCCAAGTCACCAAATTTCAATCATTATCCATCTTCCTATTATTGAGATGGTAATGCATTTGAAATTTTTTTCAGAAAATTTTTTCATGACCCAGCTTCCTTAGAACTAAAATATCATTAATAACACGACTCCCTCCAAAGAGTGTTTAAGAGGCTCAATCAACAAATTCCTATTAGGCATTATTAAGCATTTGGCCCAGGGTCTAGAACATAGGAGTCCCTGAACCACAGCCATTTTTTTTTGCCACTACTGTAGAGTTACCTGACGATACACTTCACTGTTTGCTCTGTAGCCAAGCCGTCTGATTTAAGTCTAATGCTATACAAGCATTTCTGGGTTCTCCCCCTAGACCATAATTTTTCTTTCTTCTTTTTAAGAATTTCAGTATGATGTCAGGCAATGTCACAGAGGCAGATGTGTCGTCTTTGGTACAAAACCTTTCTGCCATCGTTCAGCAAAGCTCGTCCACCACGGCTGGGACTCTGGCTTCCGTGGTGTCGCTCCTGAGGGGTGTGTCATCCCTGTCGCTGAAGAACTCTTTAACGGTGTCTAATTTGACCATGCAGGTACGACATTTCTACACTATTTATTTAGCATATTTTGAGGCCGGGTCTTACAATGTAGCTTTGGCTGGCCTGACATGCAATAGGCAGGCCAGGCTAGCCTTGAACTCCTGGAAAGCATCCTGGTTTCTCCCTCTGAGTGCTAGGCCTACTTTACTACACCCAGGTGGAAGGTCTCATTTCAAATGCTACGTCTTGTAGGAAGCATATAAAAGCCTGGATGATGGATGATGGGGAAACTCGAGAACAACAGGGAAGCCATGTAGCAGACCCCATGTGAGTTTCGTTGACATTTCCACAGTATACAATGAACTCAGGATCAACAGACTCAATTCAGATCTGCCCATGAAAAGGCTGCTTGGGAAGGTTCAGGCTTAGCAGACGGAGTAAACCCCTTCACTGTTGAACATGGGCATTAATATTTCATTTCTTCCCTCCCCAGATCCCATAGTAGGGATTGAACCTAGGGCCCAATACTTGCTATACCCCTAGTCCTTGGCGTATGCAATCTATAGTTTTTCCCTGTGACTGTGAATTCTGACCTAAACAGTGTACGATTTACGAACTTCTTTCTCTTGACCGATTTAGTTTAGATATTTAAATTACAATGACATGATGATATTTGGTCACCATAAGAATTGAAGTGCAAACCGGGCGGAGGTGGTGCACGCCTTTAATCCCAGCACTCGGGAGGCAGAGGCAGGCGGAACTCTGTGAGTTCGAGGCCAGCCTGATCTACAAGAGCTAGTTCCAGGACAGGAACCAAAAGCTACAGAGAAACCCTGTCTCGAAAAAAATCAAAAAAAAAAAAAAAAAAAAAAGAATTGAAGTGCAACTACTTTGTTTTGTTCAGTAGAGGCTCACTGGGGGTACAAGCCACACTTAAGGGCAAGCCCCATGTGTTTACAGGTCCGTGGAATATATATGTTATGGTCTCCTGTTTTGCATTTTTGTGGAATTTCTGTGTGTACGAATGTGTGTACACCTGCATCCTTATACATTTCTTATGCTTTTCCTTTGTTTATTTTTTGTTTGTTTCTTTTGTCTTAGTCTGGTTTGCTTGTTTTTATTTCATCTTACTTTATCTTATTGTTATTATTTAGATGCTTGTTTGTTTTCTGATGAGAGAGAGAGAAAAAAAAGGTGTGGAATTGGGTGGAAGTTGATGTGGGGAAAACTGGGAGGGAAAGGCAACAGAATGTTTTATAAATTGATTTTCAGTGAAAAAAATAGAAAAAAAAAGAATTGCAGTGCAAGGCCTGGTGGCACAGAACTGTAATTCCAGCACTCGAGAGGCCGAATCAGGAGGACTGCGGATTTGAGGCCCAATATGAGTAACCGCTCTCAGAGTCTGAGTCATCTCCCTGGCCAACAATTCAACACTGCGCTGTTTTTGAGGCTCTCTGTTGATATACGGAAGCAGTAAACAGCAACGAAAACCCAAGAATTGAAATCTGAGCATCCATACCACGAATTTACAAACCTCTCCCCGTTTTTTTTTTTTTTTTTAATTGAAGGTAGATGTTTTTCATACACTGTGTCTTGATTACAGGCCCCGTCCCTCCTCTGCTCCAACCAGTTCTTCCCATCTCTCCTCCCGTTCATATTCTCCCTCTTTTGGTCTCTCATCAGAAAAGAACAGGGTTCTCAGGAAAGTAATAAAATAAAGTATGATGTGATAAAACAAAAGCACATTCTAACGTTAGTGAAAGAAGCAAAATGGAGGAGCTGTTGGAAGTCACACGTCTGTCTTTGTGCTGTAGCGTGTTCACCAGTACAGTCATCTCTTCCCACGTAGCATGTTTACCAGTGCAGGCATCTCTCCCATGTATTGTGTTCACCAGTGAAGGCATCTCTCCCCGTGTAGCATGTTCAACAATGCAGTCGTCTCTCCCCATGTAGCGTGTTCTGTTCTCCCTCCATCTCAGGGATAAAGATAAAGGAACTTGCGTGGTGTACAATGCTTGTTCCTCCATGCTGAAGAAAAATCCTACTGTGACTGTAGATTACTCTGGACCCAACTTTAAAAAGTCATTTATTGTGCGTTGGGGGGCATACACCATAGTGTGTGTATGGAGACCAGAGGACCACCTGTGGGCGTCGGTGCTCTCCTTTAATCCTGTGGGTCCTGGGAATTGAACTCAAGTCACCAAGATTGACAGCAGACAGACACCCTACCCGCTGAGGTATCTTACCACATTGACCCAAGTTTCTTTACCCAAGCACTTCTACTGTATTGGGTGACAGAGCTGATATAATTCTTAATTTTACTGTGATCCTCAGCCCACCAATTCTATGACCATTTCCCCTTAATAAGAGCGGCCGTCCACTCTCAGATCTCCAGTCTCAGGAGACCTAAACTGACTTGGATTCTCATGTTTCAGAATGTCATCAACATAGCCGATCATATCCTGAATTCGGCCTCCATAACTAACTGGACGATTTTATCCCAAGAAGACAGGAGCACCAGCTCCCAGCTGCTGGAGTCTCTGGAGATCACCAGCATTCTGGTACCTTCCAGTAATCTGCCTCTTCATTTTTCTCGAACATTCATCGACTGGAAAGGGATTCCAGTGACCCAGATACAAAGCACACAGGGTTACAACTACCAGATTGAAATGAGACAGCAAAATGCCTCTCAGCCCATCCAAGGTCACGTGCTTATCAAACCAGATCAATTCCAGAAACCCCATCCAAAGACTATTATCAGCATGACCTCATTGACCCTTGGGAGCATTCTACCCACCACCCACAGCGGAAGTGCACAGATCAACGGGCCTGTGATATCCACTCTTATCCAAAACTATTCCATCAGTGAAATTTTCCTGAATCTTTCCAAGATAAAGGGAAACCTGAGCCAGCCTCATTGTGTGTTTTGGGATTTCAGTCACTTGCTGTGGAGCGATGCAGGCTGCCAGCTAGTTAACGAAACTGCAGACACAGTCCTGTGCCGATGTACTCACCTGACGGCCTTCTCCATGCTCATGTCACCCCTTGTCCCCTCCTCGGTTGTCCCTGTGGTGAAATGGATCACGTACATAGGATTGAGCATCTCCATTGCAAGTCTAATCTTATGCCTGATCATCGAGTTTCTGTTTTGGAAGCAAACCAAGAAAAGCCAAACCTCATACACGCGCCACGTTTGCCTGGTGAACACGGCCCTGTCGCTCTTAATAGCTGATGTCTGGTTTATCGTTGCTGCCATTGTCGACCCCACCGCCAGCGCTTCTGGCGTCTGTGTAGCCGCAGTGTTCTTCACCCACTTCTTCTACCTCGCTTTGTTCTTCTGGATGCTAGCGCTCGGCATTCTGCTGGCTTACCGCATCGTCTTCGTGTTCCATCACATGGCTATGCCCACCATGATGGCTATAGGGTTCTGCCTGGGCTATGGGTGCCCTCTCCTTATATCCATCATCACCATTGCAGTCACCCAGCCTAGCAACAGCTACCGAAGGAACAACGTGTGTTGGCTTAACTGGTCGGACGAGAGCAAACCTCTCTTGGCGTTCGTTGTTCCTGCATTGACCATTGTGGCTGTGAACTTGGCTGTGGTGCTGCTGGTCCTTAGGAAACTCTGGAGGCCAGCGGTTGGGGACAGACTGAGTCGGGACGACAAGGTCATCGCCATCCGCATGGGAAAGAGCCTCCTCGTTCTGACCCCACTGCTGGGGCTCACCTGGGGCTTCGGGATAGGAACGATGGTGGACAGCCAGAACCTGGCTTGGCATGTTCTTTTCGCTTTACTCAATGCTTTCCAGGTAAGAACAATAAGAATGTTGTATTATGCATTCCTGCGTAATAGGCTTTCTGAAGCCCAATAATAGGTTTCTCTGCTGATGCCGCAAGCCAGATCAAGCCAAATTGAAAAAGGAAAAGAACAAGTTTATTTGAGCAAGCAACTTCTGCGTGAGTTTTCCAGCCCCAGAGCTCAAGGCAGGAGAAGTCACACGTGTGAACTAAAGCAGTCTGTAGGCTCAGGGCGATGGCATGTCCACCACAAGCTGAGCTTGTGCCCAATGGTTAAAACTGAATGCTTTAGGCGGGGACTTGGGCAGCTTCAGGAGAGGAGTAACTGCAGCCACCAGGAACAGGGGAACTGGGCTTTTGGTGCCTTTTCTTTGTTGGCGATTCTGTGAGAGGGTTGAGAGAGAGAGAGAGAGAGAGAGAGAGAGAGAGAGAGAGAGAGAGAGAGGAGGCTTCTCAGACCATGCCGGGGCAAGCTGAAGGTTCCAACCGAACACTATCATATATGTCTAGAGTTGGTGGATGGAGGTGATCTCATCTCCTCAGCTCTAATACAAAGTGTGTGGAAACAGAGAGAAGACAGACCCATCCATTTCCCCCAGCAGTTCATGTCGTACCAAAGCAGAATTCTGAACTTTCCCAGTAACCCATGGCAGAGCTTAAATCTATTAGAGTTCACATACCTAGTCTCTTTTGGGGTTGACTTGGTCCTCATCCTCTCATAGAAATCTCTGACAAAGCAGAGAAAGAGAATGACTCATAAGTACCTGTTGGCCTTGACTGATACAAAGCAAGTCCTGAGAATTTAATAAACAGAGGCCAGCAACCCGACACCAACAGGCAGATTACGTAAAAGACATTTTCGTGGAACATAGCTATGTCCGTTACTATACATAGGGCCTATGGCTCTTTTCTCTCCATAGGAGAGGAACTGAAACAGATGGTATGTATCTTCCAAAGCCCCTAAGACTTACAAGATAGTCTTTACTCCCCTCCCAAAAAACAAACTAGCTGATCCATACTACTAAGGATGTCATTTATATTCCATAGCCAGAGAGTGTTCAGAATAAATGTGAAAAATAATCCTTAGGTTTTGATATACTTGAAGAAAGTCTCCAGCCATTTTATTGCAGGTAAGGTAGGACCACCTGGGGCAATGACTCGGGGAAATGCTAGTCTTACTTTCAGGTTCTTTTCTCTCATGTGTCAACTGTGTGCTTAATCTCCCCATCCCTCAGTTCCCTCAGCTGACGAGCAAGGACCACAGTTCTGCTTATAGAGCAATTTTGAGAATTAAGAGCGGTAAATCAGCAGCTGGCACACACAGTGCCGCAGTCTCAGTAAATGCTTTGAGAGTTCCCTGGAGGTGATGCACCAGGCAACGCAGCAGTCCACGTGCAGGTGGTGATATAGACGTAGTCACGGAGAGCATGCTCCCGATGGTCACAGGGCTTGAGAGCACTAGGAAGAGCAGGCTTGGGAGTGGAGCGCTATTTGACATGCACAGATGAAAGGTTCTCTGATGGAGAGGAAGAAAGCTTTTGCCAAGACTTGCTAAGAGACATGCTTGAAGCGAAGCTTACTCATAGAGACCTTGCTGTCCTCCTGGGCATAGGGATGCTGAAGCTCAGTGCCTGGTGCCATCACACGTATGTGATAAATGCTTACTAAATGTTTGGTCTAAGAAAGACTAAGATAACGGCAGTCATTGGGGCTTTGAATAACACCATAGGGGAGGATAAAGTTCCACAGGAGTTTACAGCTTCATTCATTCAATCCTTTGCACATTAACACACTCATGGCAAAGCATCTGTGAGCACTCTGGGATGTACCAGGCACCGTAGAGATCATGCTATTCTTGCCTTCCAGAAACCTATAGTCCAGCAGGAGGGCAGAGAGAAAAGAAGCTCACACTGAGCATATAGTTCATGCCTATAACCCTAGGGCTTACATGCCTGTAACTCAGGGGTAGAGGCAGAAGATTCACAACTTAGAGACCAGCATGGGCTACATAGTAAGTACCAGTCTAGCCTGGGTTATAGAATTTTGCCTTACCTTCCAAATGAGAAAAAAAAAATTGACATTAGAATATAAGGTGTCGTACAGGGTGATAAAATTGGGCCGTATAATATACAGATTACTTCTTGTCTGGAAAAGCAAACACAATATAATACCTATGATTTACTCTTTGCTTTGGTTGTTAAAGGGATTTTTCATCTTCTGTTTTGGAATTCTCTTGGATAATAAGGTATGTGTATATTCATTTCTCCCTTCATTCACTATTGCAGGCATATTTAAAACCTTCCCTTCAGTTCATCCAAGGCCTTTGTCATATACATGATGGGTACTTAGGCAATAAATTCTATAATTTCACAAAAGACAGAATCATCCAGGAGACAAAAGACATAAGCCATCCTTGCTGATGAAGTATATAGATTCATTTACAAGTAAAGTGAACATTATAGCAGAGAGAGAGAGAGAGAGAGAGAGGAGAGAGAGAGAGGAGAGAGGGAGGGGAGAGAGAAAGAGAGGGGAAAAGGAGAGAGGGAGAGGAGGGGAGAGAGATAAGGAGTGAAGAGAGGGAAGGGGAGGAGAGAAGAGAGAGAGGGGAGAGAGAAAATAAGGGAGGGAGGGGAGAGAGAGGGAGGAGAGAGAAGAGACAGAGAGGAGAAAGAGAGAGAGAGAGAGAGAGAGAGAGAGAGAGAGAGAGAGAGAGAGAGAGAGAGAGGAGAGAGAGAGAGAAAGAGAGAAAGAGAGAGGGGGGCTTTTTACATTTGTTCTTTCTAAGCCTGGTGTGGTGGATACATATCTATAATCCTAGTAACTCAGAAGGCTGAGGCAAGAGGATTGCAAGTTTCAAGCCAGTTTGTGGTACACAGAGAGTTACAGACCAGCTAGAGCGGTGAGATTCTGCCTCAAAAGCAGGCAGGAAAATCTCTTTTTAATTTAAATTATGCTTTGGCAATGGATCAAGGATCAAATTGCTTTCTGAGGGGATTAATTCTCTTTTGTGCCTTGACTTCCTTTGCCTGTTTATTTAAAATATGTGGAAAGGATACAGCGTCTACATTTCCAGGCTGTTGAATACTCAGTGGTTTCTCTCATTAAACAAAATTCCCAACAAAGGACTATTAGTCCTAGTGAAAGATAAATAGGAAAAAAATTGTAAAGAACCACATCTCTTCATTTTTCCTCCCAAGCAGCAAGCAGTTATATTAAGAGGTAAAGGCAGTAATTGATGTTTTAGTGAGAACACAAAAAGATTTTATTATTGGGGCTGGAGTTGCTCTTTGAGAGGACCCAGGTGTGGTTCCCAACACTTGCATGATGATTTAACAGCCACCTATACCTCCCATTCCAGGGGACCAGATGCTTCTTCTGGCTTCCATAGGCACTGGGCATACACATGGTGTACAGACATACATGCCAAAAAACACTCATACACACAAATGAAGCATGATTAATAAAAACTCAGGGAGAGAAATCAGGGATCAACCTGAAGATTCAAAAAACAAAGCAACCAGCCACTGCTTACCTCGACCTCAGCCCGAAAATGGCCACCTTTCCTTCAGGAATCTCAGAATAAGACAGGCTGAGAGCTGTCTCCTCCCATTTTACAATCCTCTCTAGGGCTGGGATTAAAGGCATGCACCACTGGGATTAAAAGCATGCACACCGCCCAGTTTCTATGATAACTAGTGTGGTTCCTGGGATTAAAGGTGTGTGTTACCACTGCCTGGTCTAAAAGGCTGACCAGTGGGGCTGTTTTACTCTCTGATCTTCAGTCAACTTTTGTTTATTAAAATACAAATGAAATGCCACTACACTAAAAATAGAAAGAATTTTCTTGTAAACCCTTTTGCCATATATTACCACCTGTTCACAGACAGGCAGTTTCCTAAAGATTGTAAAGGTTGTCACATTCCTACCAAATGCAAGTTAGGAAACCCTTCCCTCCGTGGATAAACTTCACCCCAGCAATGATGGCCAGATGTTCACGCATTCCTACGTTAGATACTGTTGCTTCACGTTCCATTCCTGTCTTGCATCTCGGGAGCAAGGTTGTGAGAGCCGTCTACTGTGTGTTTGTGCTAATGGTCTAGAAGTGTTTCTTAGAAGCAGTGTTGCTAATTACCAGCTTCAAAGGGTGCTGTTTTCCTAGCACGCTGATGCCTGATCATCTGTCTCTTTTCGTTATTTTGCTTGCTTTATGCCCTGACAGCTGCGGCAACTTCTGTCGGACAAGTTGACTCCATTAAGTTCCTGGAAGCAAACATCAAAGGTAATGAATGACCTTCAACTCCGAGGCATGAGGTTCCAGCTTTGTGTTTCCCCCTCTGTTGTCTGTGGCTAACTCACTTCTGTGCAAGGCTCTTATTTTTCTAGCATCTTTACTTGGTATGGTGCTCGGCCAGGGCTGACGGATAGGTAGAGAGCTACAAAAGTCAGGAGGGGCTGGGTAAATGCATAGGAAGACTTGAAACCTGCGAGACTTCTGGTGTTGTGTTAGGGCTGCCGAGATGTAGCTCTGTGCTGCCGCCAGCCACTGGTGTGGCCAGAGAGTTCAGAGACTCTTGTCAGCTCTGTTTTAAGGTGGTATTCTTAACCCAGAATGCAGAAAAGACTCACAAGGCAGGCCAGTATGAAGCAGGGTTGGAATTTGTTAAGAAAACTTGCTAAGGCAGATTTAAGCCTGGGCATGAAGAAAGGGGAGGGAGGGCAAGGAGAGGAGAGTGGCACACAGCGGAGCAGAGTCTCGAGAAGGCCACATGTGGCATCTTAGAATGTTTGCCTCCTGCTGCCTCACCCCTGACATGATATGATGATAATGGACTAGTCCTCTGAAACTGTGAGCAAGCACCAACTCAATGTTTTCCTTGATAAAAATCACCTTGGCAATATTAAATGAAAACAAAAGCAAAGTTACGGGCTGGGGAGGCAGCTCAGTGGTTAGGAGCACTTGCTATTCTCTCTGAGTTTGGTCCCTAGCACCCACAAGGAGGCGCCTCATAACCATCTGACACTCCAGCTCCGAGAGATCTGACACATTCTTCTGGCCTTTGTGCACACCCACGCGCATGTGGTGTACTCAAAAACAGTAGAATAAAGCTCAGTTCAGTGAGGAAGTCATTGTAGGATGTCATCGATCTCCATTGGTAGAAACCACTGCTCTGGATGTAAGAAGCATAGCCCATCCTGGTCACTGTGCTTTGACTTAGACACCACAGACTATAGGTGTGAGGAAAGTTTCATAGTGACTCAAGGAGGCTCATCCAGTCTGTGATTTTAATAGTATGTCTTGAACTCAAATCACCAGGACCAGAAGGTGTGAACTAACGTTATGTAGTCTCAGGAAAAGGAGGAAGTTACATGAAGAATACTTATCAGTGAAAATATGGGGCAGGGCACTCCCTACCCTTCAGAGCAGGAAGCTGGTGTTTTCCTCATTGAAAACTTAAGACAGAAAAACATCCTCAAGTGAAACGAAAAAACAGAAGCAAAGGCTCCGATGCCTGGCAGCGTTTCTCCCTGCCATGTCAGGTGCTCACTAGACAATGGTGGCCACTGAGCGAGGGCCTGTTTCTTCTGCATCCACAGCCCCTCCCCATTTTGATTCAGGCCAGGTGGTTAAAAATTAGATATTTTTGGTTGTCTGGTTAAATGAGTGTCCTTCCTTCACTTCCTGTTCCTGTGATAGGCTATCAGGGAAAAAGCAAGGAAGGGTTTGTTTGGCTCACACTCCTAGGTCATTTGTTACAGTGCAGTCAAGGTGGCAGGAGCCCAAAGCAGCCGGCCTACGGTCAGGAGCAGGAGAGGGGAGAGGAGGGAAGGAGAGAGAGAGAGAGAGAGAGAGAGAGAGAGAGAGAGAGAGAGAGAGAGAGAGAGAGAGAGAACAGGAGCATGTGCTCAGCTCACCTTGTCACTTTTACACAGCTCAGGGAGCCTCATTAATATTTTCCCTCACAGGCACGCCTCTGTGTCAGTCTAAGGTAGATAAGTATTGAGATTCCTTTTCCAGGTGGCCCTGGCTATGGCAAGTCAATAATCAAAACTAATCCACCCAGTGGTTGTCTCTTGCTCTGTCTGAGGGAATTTGAATGAAAAATAAAAACCCCAAGTACTCAGATTATGGATTATTAGATAGTGAAGCAGAGATAGGAGCTAGGAAAAAAAAAATGGCTCCGTGGTTAAGATCTCATTAAGGTCTTGCAGAGAACCCAGGTTCAGTTCCCAGCCTCCCACACAGGTGGTTCACAAACCAGATCCAGGGAGTTCGGTGACACCCGTCGGCCTCTGTGGGCATTGCACTCTTGTTCCCCTACACACAGCCATACGAATGTAGGCAGCATGGGAAGCAATAGCGTTTAAGATCAGGAGCCTTGTGAGAGACAGGAACACGAGAAAGGAAGGGGGCGAAGTATAAACACAGGACCAAAAGCAGTGGGCTCGTTAAACTCGTGGGATTTGGAAAGCAACTGAGTGAAGATGATGGGAGGATGAGGAGTCCCAGGGAGACAAGCAAAATAAAGATAGCAAGAGTGGCCTCTTCTTGACTCGAGGCCTGTCTGAATGAGGGATCTGAGTAGCAGGTCCAGGTGGGAGCAGGATGCCGAGAGGTCACCGAAAGAGGGCCAGGAGGTGATGGGGGGGGGGAAGGACACTGAAGATATAAGAAAGACATGGCAGAAAGGATGGAAGAGGAAGCCAATGATGTTCTCAGCAAGGACCATCTATCTACTCTGTGTTCTGCAGAGGTTGCTCGGCAGACGGGTGTTGGTGAACCTGTGTCTCCCTTCTTAGTTTAGCAGCCATGTCCTATGGAATGAAAGCGGGAATGGAGGATTCCTTCCTGTATTCCTGATGCTTGAAACAGTGTGCAGCAAGCCAAAGCTTTCAGTATGAGGGAATGATGAATAAATATTAACAAATGGAAAATCTAAACACTATTCTACTTCCTAAGAAGTGCTTGTCTTTGCTCGAATCATTTTATTTCAGCTTAAGGGCTCATTTTTAATTTTTAAAACATGTTTATTTTTATTATATGCATATGACTGTTTTGACTACATGTGTGTAAGTATGTACACTGTGTGCATGCTTGATGCTCACCAAGGCCGTGGTCCTCTGGTGCTGGAGATACAAATCCTTGTAAGCCACCGTGTGGGTGCTGGGAACTGAACCCCAGTTCCTGGAGAGCAAGCAGCAAGTGTTCCCAACTGCTGCACCCTCTTTCCAGGCCTGTGATTCAGTTTCTAAATTATCACAGTCTCCAGTGTCTGTCTACCCACATGCAGTGGATTACTCACTAATCCACTTAGCTAAATGCTAAGTTGTACAAGAGTAAGGCAAAGCTGTACCAGCTCCTCTGTTTACAACAAACATTAGCTCTTTCATTTCTGGTAGCAAAGGTAGAAATCAATGAAGTATAAGCATGGGTATGAAAAGGGGCATCGTTTCCTTCAAAGCCACTTCCTAGTTGGTTCCTGGAATTGTAAAGGTACAGAAACACAGTTCATTTGGAAATGAACTCAGGCATTGACAATACTTTAAAAGGCAGATGAAGCAATGAATGAGTGACTATCCTATTTCCTTTAAAATAGAATCATAGCCTTTGTACGTGGAATAAGAGGTTGTTAGTAACATCAAGAGTCAGGAGATGAAACACTGAAGACAGCGTTCATTAAGGAATAACACAAGGCACTCTCAGGCATGATCATGGAGAAGGGCAAGAGAGATCACTGTGGAGGACCACGCTCTTTCGGGGTGAGAATAGGCAAAAGACAGAGAGACCATTGTTAAAGAAGACACCCTCAGAGAGCAAGGATGGACAATGTCCAGAGAGACCATTATGTCGGACTTAACAGTTTGAGGGCTAAGTTGTGTACAACAGCCAATGGGACCACTGTGCCAGCCTGTATGCTTAGTCGCCGGGACTGATAGTTTCCTGGCTTGGCATTTCCCTCTCCAAGGATTACAAAAGGTAAGAAGAATGAAGTAGTCGTGTGGTGATGGTGCACACCTTTAATCCCAGTACTCGGGAGGTAGAGGTAGGTGGATCTCTGTGAGTACGAGGCCAGCCTGCTCTATAAAGCAAGTTCCAGGATAGGTTCCAAAGCTGCAGAGAAACCCTGTTTTGAAAGAAAGAAAGAAAGAAAGAAAGAAAGAAAGAAAGAAAGAAAGAAAGAAAGAAAGAAGGAAGGAAAGAAATAAGATTTTTAACCAGGCTTCTTGTTTGGTGGTAACTTTAAGATATTCTGGAGCCGGGCGGTGGTGGCACACGCCTTTAATCCCAGCACTCGGGAGGCAGAGGCAAATGAATCTCTGTGAGTTCGAGGCCAGCCTAGTCTAGAAGAGCTAGTTCCAGGACAGGAACCAAAAGCTACAGAGAAACCCTGTCTCAAACCCCCCCCCCCCCCCAAAAAAAAGATATTCTGGTTTTCCATGAGGCCATGCTGTCACCCATAGTCAAGACAGAATTAAGAGTCCACTCTTTGATTGTGTGGCAGTGCATGTCTTTAATCTCACCCCACAACTCAAGAGGCAGAGGCAGTATGCTCTTTATGAGTTCTAGGCTAGCCAGAGCTACAGTGAGACCCTGCCTCAAGAACCAAACCAAACCAAAATAACACCACCAAACACCAACGTCATGCAGTAGAACAGATTAAGAGATGTTAAAGAAGCCGGGTATGGTGGCCATACCTTTAATCTCAGCACTCAGAGGCAGAGGCAGGTGGATTTCTTTGAGTTCGAGTCCAGCCTGGCCTACAGAGTGAGTTCCAGGACAGCCAGGGCTGTTACACAGAGAAAACCTGTCCCCCCAAACAAAAACAACCAACCAAATAAAACCCCCCAAACAAAAGGAATTAAAGAAAAATCTAAATAAGTCTATAAAAATGCCCGTGTTTTCCCAAGGGGAAGTATCTTTCCTTGATGAACCAAAATAAAGCTACCTCCACCTTATCCTTAGTTTAGTCTATAGCTATCTTTAAAATTTTTGTTTGTTTGTTTTTTGAGTCAGGGTTTCTCTGTGTAGCAGCTCTGGCTGTCCTGGAACTCACTCTGTAGACTAGGCTGGACTCGAACTCAAAGAGATCCACCTGCCTCTGCCTCCCTGAGTGCTGGGATTAAAGACATCCGCCATCACCCTAGGTTATATTGAAAATGTTAAAGACTAGTAATTGTAATGCTTTTTTTCCTTCTAAGTGTTATTCCTCAAATTACTGTGTCGGCAGAAATATAGGGCATGGGCTCCCAAACTGTATTATAAAGGCTCATAAAGGAGGAACCAAACCTGAATGACCTCCAAGTCTTCTGATTTCTGACTAGTTACCCAACATAAACTCCTTTTTTCTTGTGCAGCAAAACTCCTCGGATATAGTTACCAAATCCAAATGCTTAAAGCCGTTCAGCATATTGCAACACAAAGGTGAGTTACAATACAGCCAAAGATTGTAAAAGGTAAGAAGAGAGATTTTCAGTAGGAAGAGAATCTGAGAGTAACTCTTAAAAGATGACAGTACCACAGGGCCATACATCTGGGTTGTGCTCAGGGCTGATAAAGCAATTCTGGGAATTTGATATTCATAGGCATGTACACACACATACACACACACACACACACACCCCACACACACACATACACACACCACACACATCACAAACATACCACACACATACACCACACCCACATAACATACACACACAATACACAAAAAACATACACAAAACATACCACACACAACATAAAGCGCACACACACCAATACAACACACAACACACACATAACATATACACACACCACACACACACACAACACACACAGACACATACACCTACAGCATTGATTATCAAGATCCTAGGGTTGAGGAGTATGCTTAGACCAGCCCCAGCTAACCCCTTACTTCTTATGCCAGCTGCTGAGCAGATGGCATGGGATGATGGGCTTATGTTCAATGATGGACATCTATTATTTTCTAAACTGACCTGGGGGAGGGAGGCGTGACACCTCATGAGGTTGAGAAAGTACTGTTCCCACCTGAATTCATGTCCTGATGACTACTGGAGATGTAAACATTTCGAGGTCATTATACTCTTGGAGGAAGAAGTAGAAGAGATATATTGTGTTTCGAGCTAAGTTGTAGACATACTTAAAAGCTTCAGTCCCATTTTACATTGAATTATGACAACACCATTATTAAATATATTTAGGTTCTCATCAAAACTATTTAAATTCTAGCTGTGGAGTGATTAGTTATAACTGGGACATCTGTATTCTATCTTCTCCTCTAAAAGCTCAGG
Organism: Chionomys nivalis; assembly: GCF_950005125.1. Lineage (NCBI taxonomy): Eukaryota > Metazoa > Chordata > Mammalia > Rodentia > Cricetidae > Chionomys > Chionomys nivalis. The sequence goes on along the minus strand of NC_080104.1, from coordinate 14,956,566 downwards.
GGTCATCGTGGGAGAGGAGGCAGAATGATTGTGAGAATTGATGTAGTGGGTATCTATCCAAAAATAGTATTTGCTGGACACGGCAGGGTCATCACACACATAAAACCACAGTGGCTGTGACTGCATGCACAAGAGCTGCACAGGATCAATGCAGCCAACTTTCAGCATCCATGGAGAAAGGGTTTATGGGAATCCCCAGCTGAAGAGCCAGTTTTTCTTAAAGGTGTGGTCATTGAAAGGCTGTCTCTATTTGTTACTTTTCTGTTTCTGTAACAAAATATCATGAGAAAAGAAAAGTACAGAAGAGTTTATTTGGGCTTGTGGGTCCAGAGGGTTAGAGTCCATGATGGTAGAGAGGAGACAGCAGGTGGCAGGAACTGGATGCTCACGTCTTGAACCACAACCGGGAAGCAGAGAGAGAGTGAATTAGAAATGACATGAATCCTTAAATTCTCAAAGTTCATCCCACCCAGTGACACACTTCCTCCTATAAGGCCACACCTCCTCATTCTTCCCAAACAGCACCACTGACCGTGGACCAAGTGTTCACATGCCAAGGCCTATGGGGTATGGTCTCACTCAAATGTCCACACTACGCATGTCCAGTAGAAGGCGCTACAGAGCTCAGTGGATTTTCAAATAGAGCACATAACACTGGTAGGGAAAATTGGAAGATGAGGACAAACTGGAGAATGAGAATGGGGAAGATTTGCTCAACATTCATTATTTGCAGGAATGAATTTCTCAAAACAGTAAAATGGTTTAAAGAAACGGGGAAAAAAAAGTACTTAAATTCCAGACACAGTTCAAGTGTTGGGAAAAGTGCCTACCCCAGCCCCTTGCTTCCTTTTCACTGCGTCCAACCGGACAGACCGCTTTGAACTTCACCTCTCCAGACATTTGTTCCTCATCAGTGGGAGGCGGGGTGGGCAGGGGCAGAGAAAGACAGACAACTTCCAGGGCTCTTTCCTGCAGACTACACACTGCGTTGAAGTCTATGCTATCTCATTTTCCAGCAGTGACTGAAAACCGTGGTATTTTCATCTGTTGGGCTAGATAGCGGACAAATGCAGGCTCCTGTGGTGGCGGTGGAGGGCTGTCCCTCCCAACCAAGCAGGCATCGGCTGCAGTTTTCCTAAGCGCATTCCCAGAATCAGTCCCAGTTTTAAGACAGTCCGTAGGCTTATTGTCACTTTTATAGTAGAATCAAGAATAGCAGCAATAATGTCCCTTGTCTTCTTTTCCCCCCTCAGGCACATATGCCCTTTCTCACACTGGAGATTCGTCCAATGAGATCACATTAACCCAGTTTTTATCAACGGAATAAAGATAGGAGTCGTAATCAAGGACAATCTTCTTCAGAGCCACCTGGCAGAGAAGACACGCATGGAATCAGATGAGACTTTGTGGCTTAGGTGCCCGAGGACAAAAATGGTCATGCTGGGGCTGGAGAGATGGGCCAGTGCTTAAGAGTACTTGTTCTTGCAGAGGACCTGGGCTCAGTTCTGTCACCCACCTGGTGGACCTCAACCATCTCTTCCAGGGGATCTGCTGCCCTCTTCTGACTTCTGTGAGCACTGCATACATGTGCTGCATAGACATCCATGCAAGCAAAATATTCATACACGAAATAAATAAACCTTTTTTTAAAAAAAAAAACAGCAAAAAAATAAGTAACTTCAGTGGTTCAACCCTGCCTCCTTTATCCTTAATTAAACAGAAATGAGACTAATTACAAAGTGGGCTAAGAAGTATCTCACATGGTTTATCCAGAAGACAGGACAATGACTGAAAAGCCCCTGGCCATTTTCTCAAGCTGTGAGGAAAAATAAAAACACTAGGAATATAACACCATGTATTTACTAGACTACCCGAGCAAACAAGCCAACCCTCCCCCCAGGTGCAGCACATAATTCGATTCATCCTGAACCCTAGGCAAGCAAGATGGTCTGTAGAAAGAGAGCAGATGTGTTGGCTTAGGGTTCAGGTGGTGAATGACAGAGACTAGGGAAGGAGTTTATGCATGTCTTAATTGTAATAATGACTTGTCCTTGTATCCACCCATCAAAACATGCTGCACACCACATGCAGACCATACAGGGAGTTCATTGTCAAGAAGGCTTTTAAAGGCAAAAAGATGGGCTAGGTACGGGACAGAGCAGTGAAGTTGGTTCAAACTCAGTTTAAGAAAGGATCATGAGCTAGGTGGTGGTGGCACACAACTTTAATCCTAGGATCAGGAGGCAGAGGCAGGAGGATCCCTAAGTTCCAGGCCAAACTGGACTACAGAACAAGTTCCAGGACAGCCAGGGCTACATAGATATCCTACACAGAAATACCCTGCCTTGAAAATCCAAACCAAAGCAAACCAAACAAAAAAAAAGGGAGAGACATGGAGGGAGGGAGGAGGGATGAAAGGAGGGAGGAAGGAAGGAAAGGAAGGAAGGGAAGAAGGGAGGGAGGGAGAGAGAGAGAGAGAGAGAGAGAGAGAGAGAGAGAGAGAGAGAGAGAGAGAACTCACATGATAGAGAAAGAAAGCTGATTCTCACAGGTTGTTTTCTAAACACCACACACTGACCATGGCGTATGTGTGAGTGTGTGCACAAACATCACACCTGCACACACACACATGCACACACAACAAATTAGTGCATAATTAATGACTTTTTCTAAGAAAAAGAAAGAACAATGAGAGTTCCTGACCCCTCCCTAGGCCAAGTGACCAGACAATTGTCCCTGCCCCCAAATCTTGGAAGCAGATTACATGAATAGGTTAGAAAAGTTGGTCCCTGGGACCAAGAGTTAGAAGAAGTAACTAAGGGAAGTATTGCTACCATCCTGAAAAGAAGGGACCGAGTGACACTCACGGACAAGTCTCGTGTTTTCCAGGCAAGAATCCGAACAAGCATCTTGAAATATCTAATTCTATCAGGAGGGAAAAAAAGACCAAAGACACTGGCTTCGGCCAGGTGCTATTCAGATCATCCCAGGGGGAAGCCAGAGTGATCAAACTCCTCCCCAGGATACCCAGTCAGCTTTCTGCATTCTGCTCTGGGTATAAACAAAGTTCACCAGAGTTTCAGGAGATCCACTTTCCTAAACCAGAGTCATTTCTAACTTCCTAGTTCATTCTTTCATTGACATTCAAGTGGAGCTCTCCCCTCATCAAAGAGCCTTCTTTCTGCAGCAGACAGAAACTGTCATAGAAACCGGCATCTGGTCAGCATGCAGAGAGCAACAGACTCGTGGGTGCCCATCACCAACCAATCCACAACACAGTCCTACACCCAAGGCCCAGGGAACATTGCAAGAAGAGGGGCGGGAAGAGCCGGAGAGCCTGAGGACCACAATCTTTCCACTCCTCTTCTGCAATGTGGGGGTGGTAGGGAGGAGGAATCTGGGAGGAGTTGTGTGGAGGAGGGGAGAGGAACTATGATCATCAGATATTGCATGAAAACTCTCAAAGAATTAAGGCAAACACTATGGCTTTTTTTTTTTTTTTTTTTTTTTGGTTTTTCGAGACAGGGTTTCTTTGTTTTGTTTTTTAACGTAAAAGCCAGACATGAATTCCTTCAACTCCACTACACATGCGCAGAACAGAGTGAGTATCCGGGTCCTTCAGACCAAAGCGAGAAGGTTTCTCGCCGCAGCAGCTTGACTATGGTCCCACTCTCCCCCAAGGGCCTTTGTATCATCACTCATGTACGCTGCATGGGTCACATGTTAACTGAACCTGCTTCCTCACAACGCAGCTCCTTCCAGCCCACACTCTGCCTTAGAAGCCTTTAAGAGTTGAGCTGTCCTTTGTCTTGTGGGCCTGAAACTTTGCCTTTGGACTCCTGCTGTGGCCTGTCACCTGAAATGAGGGACACTCCCACCCCATGCGGCAAGTTCAAGCCCCAGACAGACAGCATGCAAGTGTGTCTGTGTGTGTGTGTTCTCTTTCCCTCCCTAAAATCTCATAATATACCCTCACACAACTGTGTTATGAAAAGAGAAGAGGGGCTGTTTGGGGGAGTGGGGAGCATAGGGTAGGGAACCCATTTTTTGTATGCTAAGTAAAATAATAATTAAAAATTTAAATGTTTATTTTAACTTACATGTATGATTTTTGTCTGCATACCACATGTGTGCCTGTCAGAAGAGGGTGTCAAACCTTCCCTGGCACTGGAGTTACAGATGTGGGTACTGGGAATTGAACTTGTGTCTTCTGCAAAAACAGCAAGTGCTTTTAACCCCTGAGTCATCTCTCCATCCCCTTGTAAGGCATTAATTATTCTTAATTAAAGAAAATGTAATTTTAAAAAAACGGAGGTTGTTTGGACTCGGCATAGTCTCTGTGCAAACTCTGGATTTTTTTTTTTTCATGAGGAAGAGTCATTTTATTTCTCTGCTGTTTCCAGAGCAAACGAAGAAGCTGAGAGATGGCCACTCTAGAAAGATGGCCGCTAGAAAGTGACTCAGCCCAAAGCAGGCTTCAGCAGAAACTCCCAGATTCACTTCCTTCGGTTCTTCAGAAAGACAAGGGGGCTTTTGCAAGAAGGCTGCGGAGTTGAACTGCAGTTACCCACATTAACCTGCAGGGGGCAGGCTCCGATCAAGAAACTCACCCAAACACGTTGACAGCCTCACTGGACCTGATTACCTCTCTCGCTCACAGGAGTGTAGGGGTGGGGTGGGGTTAGTGCTGCTATTCTGGTTAGGAACGGAGCTGCATCTTTACTCTGTTTACTAGGAGAGCTTAAGAAGCTCAGAGCACAATAGCTCAGCTGAGTGGCCAACAATGTTTCCCCTCACCCTGTTTGTGCCCCATGGTGCTGGGAAACAGTGCGGACCACTTCTTAGCAAAGGAGGAATCAGCCACATTCTGCAAGCAGCCTGTGCGGGTGGGACACACCCTGGACATCTTGTGTGGATACAGAGTTAAGTCAAAGTCCTTAGGCCACACTGTTGGAGACTATCTTGTACTTTTCAGATCTGACTGTTTGAAAAGAAGTAATTTGGAATTTTTGTAAGGTTTGAGCTTCCCCCTACCGACCATAAAGTGGCTGTCTTGCTCTTTTTGTAGGTTTGCTTTTGTTCCTGTTAAGAATAAGAGCAGCTCCGCTGGCGCAAGAAATCCAATAAGGTCAAATCAAACCAAATCAAAATGCCCATCATTTTATTAAGGATGACGCTCTCGGGTGGCCGAGCGCATGACGGGGGGGGGGGGGACAGGACAGCAAGGAGCCCACGCAGACCCCAAAACCATGCGTTCCTCCTCTAGGAGGCCCCTTAAATACTCTGTGGGAGTGGTTCTGACCCCCCACCCCCACCCAGGGAGGGGTCAGGACTTGGCATGCTGGGATTTGGAGTCCAGAGCAAAGCAACTCCCAGGCCAGGGGCTGGGGCTACGCTCCCAACTTAACTGTTCCTAAGGCCAAACAAGTATAAACAGAAGATTTGCAGTATAAACAGAGATTTCTAATTCAAGCACTGCCTGAGAGAGAGAGCAGAGCTGCTGACCATTAATGCCTGTCTGACTTCGCTTTCTATTGCTATGGTAAAGACCATGACCAAAAGTGACGTGGGGGGAAGAGGGATTATTTGGTTTACCCATCCCTACCCCAGTCCCCAACACTAAGGGGAGTCAAGGCCTGAATTCATGTGTGGCAGGAACCTGTAGGTAATAAATTTACCGGCTTGCTGTCACGGCTTGCTAACTTGCTTCTTTTGTACGATCCAGGACCACCTGCACTGGGGTAGCACTAGTCACTGAGGATGAGCCCTCCTGTATCAATCATTCATCAAGAAAATGCACCAGAAGCCTGCCAACCTGATGGGGACATTGTCTCAATTGAGGTCCCTCTTCCCAGATGACCTTAGTTTGTGTCAAGTTGACAAGAAAACTAAGCTGCTTTATGACCGCTCTTCAGGCCTCTGTCCTGGGTCTCAGGCTCACCCCAGGGGCAGGAGATGGTCAACAGATCCCACCCCCCATCTCTGCGATTGTTGAGTCACAATCAATCTCCCAATGCCTTCCGGCCCTGTGCCCCATAGCTAGACTGCCTACTGTGTAGAGCACACATACACATGCCCATGGAAATGGTATTAGGTCTTTAACTGTGTTCCCAGGGAGATTTCATTGCGCACATTCTTGTGTATAAATACTCTGGTGAGTAAAGATGATGTTGCCTGAATCCCACCTCAATCTTTCCCACCCACCACCCTACAGCTATGGCTGTACTTGATCTCTCTTCTTCTTCCTGCTCAGCTTTGCCTCAGAGAAGCAGCAAAGACCATGCAGCTTAGTCTTTTTGGGCTAAAACTGAACACGGAGGTTCTCTTTGAAAAGATTTCTTTCTTGCTATGGGTGTGGTGACAAGTGCCTGTTATTGCTCAGCTCTCTTGAGGCTGGAGCAGGAGGCTCATGAACTTGAGGCAAATCTAAGCTACACAGGAAGACCCTAGCTCAAACAGCAAAAGCATGCCATTTCTAACACCAAATCATGGGGTAACCCCGCGCCCCCACCAGATTCTGTGTGTATGAGCTTGCATGCGTATGTGTGCTTTGAATTGAGCCAGTGGTCCCACCCATGCCAGAGAAGCATGTTACCACACTACCATCAAAGTATATATCCTCCTCTCCCCCCAGACTTTTTAGACAGAATCTCATTTATCCCATACTGGCCATAACATCTCCATGTAACTGAAGATCGTTCTATGTCCTAAATGCTTGACTTACTGGGACCACAGCCTGCTGGTCTCTCCTGTGCTGAGAAACGAACGCGGGTCTTCATGTTTGCTAGGCAAGCCTTCTACCAACAGAGCTGCATCCTATTCAGATTCTCCTGAAAACTGGGGCCGGGTGGAAAGAGAGCTGGATCAGGAGAAAAATATAGGAAGAGTCTCGCACCTCAGTCACTACCGCTCACTCTGTAGGAGGTCCACAATTCCCCTGGTCTGAACCTCGCTAAATGAGCCAGGATTCCGGTTCGTAGATCGACTCCAGTGAGGTGAGGTGGAGGATTTTCTCCGGGTCAGGGAAACCCTGGGAGACCCACACCCAGCTTTCTCTATTGTTTTCCCAGTTCAGTTTCTTGTCTGTGAAACTGCAAACCTGCATTCAACAGATAACCTCAAAGGTCCCTTGGATTCCCGCCTTTGTATGGTCCTGTGTCCCTTCACAGTTAACACCCTGGGAGAAGAGAAATTTATCGCCACAGACTGCCAGCCCAAGTGGGTTTGCCAAGGCCTTATCTTGCTGGGTAGGGACCATCGATACAAGCACTGCCAACAGCTACGTTATATGCCAACTGCATGGGACGTGACACCCGATTGGAATTCTGACCTGACGCTCTGATCCACAGCAGAGAAGCTCCTTGCTATGATGTGCTGCCAAGGGACACATTGGTTTTTTGGATAAGGCTTCCTGGTTCTCAGATCTCAGCCCCATCCCTCACCAGGACCTGGGGAAGGCAGCTTGTGAGTTCCATAACAGCACACTACCAGGCACTGCCAAGGATAACTGTGCTGGCTCAGAGCTTCACTCGGTACTGGCAATAATGTGACTGTGTTCCCGGAGTTGGCTGGGCCAGAGAACTAGCCCATCTGCCGTCTGTTTTATCAGACGAAGGGAATGCCATGAAGCATCCACTCTTGCCACCGATGTTGAAAGGAAAAATAAGAAATTACATCCTCAGAGGCACAGCTGGAATTTGTTTAGACCATTGTTTATATATTAAAGTCTGCAAAAAAAATATATCTATGACTTGTTCATGACCTGATTTCTCTTAGACTAGAAGATGATTCTCCAGGTCTCAGTCGGACCAGCAACACCCATACCATCAAGCACCTGTTAGAAATGTCATGTGTAGGCTGGGGAGACGACTCTGTGGGTAAATTGCTTGTCATGAATATGTAAGGACCCAAACTGGATTTCCCTGAATCCATGTAAAAACTTCTGGTACAGTAGTGTATGCTGGGAATTCCTATGCTGGGCAGGCAGAGACAAGACGATCCAACCAGTGAGCCTATTCAGAGAGTTCCGGTTTCAGTGAGAGATCTGGCCTCAGAAACTAAGGTGGAGCAGGCCATGATGGCACACAAGTTTAATCTCAGCATTCAGGAGGCAGAAGCAGTGACTTTGAGGGCAGCCTCGTCTCCTTAGTGAGACTTTGTCTCAAACAAACAAACAAACAAACAAGAAAACAACCGAGAAAGACTAGATACTACCTCTGGCATCTGCACACATAGGCATATGCGCCTGTATTCACACCAGCACCGAGATACACACGCAAAATAAAATGAAACGCAGACACCAGGGACCTGCCTTTCCACACACTGTTCAAGTAATTGCTGCCTCCTCAGGGTCAGAGACACTAATCTGAAAACTCTAGAGGAGGCTGTTAGAGACTGAGACATGATTAGGCCCCAAGGGAGGATCTGAAGCCTCTATGTAAGGGGGGGTAGTAGTTGTATGAGCCATTCTTTCTGATTGATTTTCTACCATCGCTGACATTTCTCTGAGCTTCAACAGTCAAGAGAATGTTGGGAACGATCTGAGTCAAGATACTGCATGGAGGTTTTCCAGGCAATGTAATATGAGTGTTAAGGATGAAACAGATGGGAGGCCTGGCTCCTTTACGAACCTGAACTAACTCGGTTACCTTGCCAAGCCTTGGGCACATTATCCTAAGGAAGCTTCTGGATGGGAGTACGGGAGGGAAGCCTGAAGTTCTTTAAGAGGTCTATGGTGAGGGTTCAAGAGGGACATGAGGGTGGATTTTTGAAGTTAAGACATTTCTTAGAGGAGTTATCAGTGCCATGGGCAGACAGACAGATAGACAGCAGCATGACAGGGGCTTTGAGGCAAGTTCAAGCTCCACACAGACAGCATGGCTGGGACTCTGAAGAGAAGGAAATGGGGCTCACAGGGCAGAAGCGGAGTCTTTCTTAGACCTTTCTGAGAACTGGGGTTTTCATAGTGTGACTATCAACCCCTTCTTGGATGTAAACCCTAGTACCTAGCAACCTGCTGGGTGTATATCCTCAGGAGATGCCTCAGTGTAGACCCTGTCAGTATCTGTGAGAGCAGGAGAGCTGCTAGAGGCCTGCATTCCACGGCCCGAGCCATGGGTGCCTACACGCTTAACATTCTTCATAGACTTCCTGTTACTTGCTGAGCTCCTGACAAGTGGCAGCTCTTATTAATGTCACTAACGGGAGCAGGGGCAGCGAGGGAAGAATGTTACACGGTTCTGTTGTTAGTGTAACTCGGTATGGCTAAAGGAAAGGCATCATTGAGAGGACAATGCACACTCAAGCCTCTTTTCTGCCACTGACGTCCTTGGGCAGACTGTTGTACCGTGAGCTGTAAAATGGGAAAGACGACAATGACCTTGCTGGGTCCTTGGGAAGCTTAGATGGAGAAGTAGATAGAGCAGTTGTTTGGTACTGGAAGCACTGCAGATTATTAAACAGCACCTCAGCTTTTCACCGTCTGCTTCCGTGGGGGGAGCAAACTCAGGTATTCAAGCACGCAAGGACAATGTAATGTCTATTAAACATCCTGGACCACGCCAGGATCAGGACTTTGGAATTATGCATCCCTTCTCCCTCCCTCCTAGCCTTCCTGAAGCTCCTGTCAGTACCCCAAAGATAGATTTGGGGTCTCCTTACACTGGGCCCTGTTAACTATTTCTCTTTCCATGGTGGTCACACCAAATAAATTGCTTCACACACACACACACACACACACACACACACACGGGCATTCTATTCATGAAAAATGCCTGCCTAAAGCTAGGGCTGGAGTTAGTTCAGGGCTCTATCAAGTACCTAGGTTCAGTTCCTTGCATCCATGTGGAGGCTCACAGTCGCAATTTCAGTTATGGGGATCTGACATCTTCTGGCCTCCGTGGACTTCTGCACACACATGGTACAAATACACATAAAAAAACAAAATCAGTCCTGATTTTAAAAGCTAGAAGGGAGGTCTGTGGGAAAGGCCGAGAATAAGAAATATATTACCATTCCTTGTTTGTTATTCTATAGAAAACATTGATGGCCCCTCATCAGGTAAAAATTAAAGTAGCAAAAGAAGTCTGCCAAAAGAAATAAAACCGAAGAATTACAAACCAAGAGAATTTTTCTAGTTCTTTTTTCCCCTTTGTTAACACAAGACAGACGTTTTAGGGCTGACGAGGTGGCTCGGCAGGTAAAGTGACCACTGTCAAGCTTGATGACCAAGTTCAATTCTCAAGATCCACACGGTGGAAGGAGAGACCAATTCCTGAAATTGTCCTCTGACCTCCAGATGGGTCTGCGGCGTGCGTGCATGGACACATACTCTGTCCACACATAACCACACACTTAAAATAAATACACAAATAAATAAGAAAGAAAGAAAGAAAGAAAGGAAGGAAGGAAGGAAGGAAGGAAGGAAGGAAGGAAGGAAGGGGGAGAGAAAGAGAGAAAGAAAGGAAGGGGGGATGAAAGAGGGAAGGAAGGTTGGAAGGAAAGAAGACTTCTATTTAAGATAGTGCTTCCAACCCTCCTAATGTTGCGACCCTTTAATACAGTCCCTCATGTTGTGCTGACCCCAACTATACAATTATTTTGTTGCTATTTCATAGCTGTAATTTTTTTTATGAATTGTAAGGTAAATACCTGTGTTTTCTGATGATCTTAGGTGACCCCCTCAAAGGGGTTGCAACCCACAGGTCGAGAACCACTGGTTTAGGACCTCTTCAAGTATGTGCTGGTTTCTCAGGTATCTATTGAAGTTTCTTCCTAACCCAGCTCTCTCCCTGCCTTTTTTTTTTCTGCTCTAAGGAGGCCCAGATGCCAGCATGAGCCCTTTTCCGGCCTCCCCCTCCTCCAGACCATATGGGAATGTATTTTTCTTATACTGGCCTTGCAGGTGCAGGGAGCGCCCATGCGGGGCGGTAATATATGTCTGCTTGAGTGTCGGAGTGAAACATAGCTTCCATCCGGAGTATAATCAGAGGACGCACAGGAGGTGTGACTATGAGGCAGGGGGATGGACTCTTTCTTCCCAAAGGAATTTTGCTTTTGTTTATTTGTTCATCTGAGGAAGCTCAGGACGTCTCCAGAGCACAGGTGGTTGAGCTCCTTAGCTACCGCATCTTTTACACTTACATCCTCCGGTAATTAATCTCTCCACAGCTTCAGGTCCTCAGCTGCGATATAAGAAGAGCCCAGGGCCTGTCTAAGGGTTGCTGTGAGAATTCAATCAATAGTGCATTTAGCAAAATCCCTGAAACACATTCAGTGCTCAGCATATGTTAGCTATTAACATCCGTTTAATTATTAGTGTAAAACTGCATAGAAGACAGCAGAATTTCCTTTCCCTGTTAGACTCCCCTTCCTAAGTTCCCCATCCTATTCAACCTGCCAAGACACAACCTTGAAAGTTCAGATCAGCTTTTTCAAGACTGGGCTGAGAGATGACTCTTGCAGAGGACCTGAGGTCCCAGCACGCATGTCTGGCAGCTCATAACTGCCCATAATTCAGAATTTGACACCCACTTCTGGCCTCCATAAGCATCTGTATATACATTCTTGTGTATACTTACACAAACACAACCCTCCCACACACAAGTGAATAAAAATAAAATCTTTGTAAAATAAATAAAACCCTACTAGCAATATACACACACATGCATATATATATTCACACTCCTGGGCCAGTCATGATAGGACATCCCTTTAATTCTAACAATGGGGAATCAGAGGCACGTGGATTTCTGTGAGTTTAAAGGTAGCCAAAGCAACAAAATGAAACAAAATAAAAAAAGTTCAAGCCCCTGTCAAAGCTGCTGATTTGTAAGAATCAGTGATGTCAGCATTAACCGATGGTAAAGAGTGCGGCCTCGACCCTGAGGGTAACTCAAGGGAAGCTCGTGTTTGCTCGGCTTCCCTCCACATTTCCCTGGCTTTGGGCTCTGCTCACCAGGCCCCACAGCTTCCCTGCCAAGCCAAATTCCAAGTCAAAGATGACTCCAACCTCTCTCGGCAGTGCAACCAATCAGCTGCTGCTCTGTATTTAGCAACACACAGAGGACACAGACCTGGGCAAGGGGCATCTAGACTTGATGCAGTCAGTACCCTGGCACAAGGCAACAACTTCTATAAGCAAGAAGTAAGGATGGACAGCCTTATACAACCCCCACTTTTCCTTTTGGAATGCTTTTACTGGGTGAACGCAAAGGCACTACAGTGTGTGTGTATGTCTGTGTATTTGCAGGAGTGTGTGTGTGTGTGCATGTGTATGTATATATGTGTGTGTATGTATATGTGTGTGTATGTATGTGTGCATATTTGCATGGGTGTCTATTCGTGTGTGTATGTTTGCATGTTTATGTGTGTGTGCATGCATGCAAGCGTGTGCATGTCTGCATGTTTACATGAGTGTGTGTGCATGCCTGTATGTTTCCATGAGTGTGTGCATGTCTGTATGTTTTCTTGAGTGTGTGTGTGTGTGCATGTGTGTCTGTTTGCATGTGTATGTATGTGTGTGTGGAGGTGTGTGCACACCCTCATGTGTTTCTGTGGGTGTACATGTGTGTGAAGGCCAAAACTGACCCTGGGAGTTGTTCCTTAGGAATCATCCACCTTGTTTGTAAGATAGGTTTCTTATTGTCTGGAACTCTCCAAGCAGGCTAGGCTGCATTACCAGTAAGCCCCAAAGATCCGTCTCTTTCTGATTCCTCAGTTTTGAGACTACAAATACACCTCAATACCCAGCTTTTCCACATGACGTCTGGGATCAAACTCAGAACTTCAGGTTTGTGCAGTAAGACCTTAACAGCTAAGCTCTCGCCCCAGCCTTTGGGGTCCATTATGGCTCCACAGTCTGTTCGTATGTATGTATGTATGTATGTATGTGTCCAGCATAGCAAACTCAATCCTATAGATGCGGAAACAGACTTGGTTCATCTCGAAAGTGACAAAAACAGGATCCAAACTCAAGATGCCCTCATTCCAGTTTTTCTTCTCCTTCTCAATCAGGAATGCCAGGGAGATTTCTGGGGCTCCTCAGCTTCTCCTCAGCTAATGCTTTTCTTTTAAACCACTAATATAGCTCTGGCAACAAACAAACAAGCGGAAAACAAAACAAAACCTTGATGCTTAGTGGTAAGTAAACCCATGCTAGTCTTGGGTTGTGGTTGAGAGTTGAGTTTCCGGGTCAGCTCATATTCTTTGTAGCCCAGCAACTACTCGGGCTGTCAGAAGTTCTGATTCTTACCTTCTTAATTTTAACTGCTAGGACCTGAAAACAGACAATAATGTCAACAAGAGAGCACAAGGTCTTCAGCCAGCTTACAGACACACCCCAGGAAGCCGGGCTTCCAGGCTGGACTTCCTAATGGGAAGGCACTCTCTTTCCCCAGTGGGAAGCTCATAGCAGAAGCAGTTACCACATTTATTCCTAGTGTGTCCCCCGGGGAGGTGGGAGCAGAGAGGGGAGACCCTTCTCACAGTCAAAGAAGCTTAAATAATCCACGGGTGTTGGATGTTGGGATCATGTGAGGAAGAGAAATTAACCAAAGAGAAAAGATATTTTTATTGCTGCTGAAACTGAGTCTGATGTAAAGGCCAATTCTAGTCTTCCAAAGAAAAGCCAATGCAGGCTTAGAGGCTGCAGCCTGCGGGTCCTTGTTCACAAGTGCAGACAGAGACTGCAGCCTGCGGGTCCTTGTTCACAAGAGCAGACATAGAGACTGCGGCCTGAGGGTCCTTGTTCACAAGAGCAGACATAGAGACTGCAGCCTGTGGGTCCTTATTCACAAGTGCAGACAGAGACTGCAGCCTGTGGATCCTTGTTCACAAGTGCAGACATAGAGACTACAGCCTACAGGTCCTTGTTCACAAGTGCAGACAGAGACTACAGCCTACAGGTCCTTGTTCACAAGTGCAGACATAGAGACTGCAGCCTGTGGGTCCTTGTTTACTTGACAGATAGAAGACCTCTGTGGCTTCTTCTATCTGTCAGAAGGAAGAGATCAGGGAAGGAGAGAGAAAAGCTGAACTATCAAGCTCTAATTACTTAATGTGTGTGTGTGTGTGTGTGTGTGTGTGTGAGAGAGAGAGAGAGAGAGAGAGAGAGAGAGAGAGAAAGAGATGAATAGACAGACAGACAGACAGACAGACAGACAGAGACAGAAAGAACTGAAGGTGCAAGCAGAGGTCAGAGGAGGGCATCAGATCCCCTGGAGATGGAATTACAGGCAACATGAGCCACCAAACATGGTGCTGGGACCTGGACTCAAGTTATCTGTGAAGGGAAACGAAGACATGACTGCTCCTAGGAGTGTCTGAGAAGGAGGTTGTTGATGTGAGGTAGAGAACAGTCAGAGGCATCTGGACCGGGGAACTTACTGGGGAACATGACGGCATGCCCTCAGATGTGGTGCTGGAGCTGAGAGGGCTACATCCTGCAGGCAACAGGAAGCTGACTGACAGTCACACTGAGGGTAAACTGAGCAAAAGAGACCTCAAAGCCCGCCCCAGCAGTGACACACTTCCTCCAGCAAGGCCACACCTCCTAATTGTGCCACTCCCTTTGGGGGCTGTTTTCTTTTAAACCACACAAGAGAAGAAGAGAAGAGAGGGGAGGACGGGAGATGAAGAGAGGATGAGAAGGGGATGAACTCAGTGTAGGGGGCAGAGTGTGCCATCTGGGATGGTTCTGTAACAGGTACTCGTGAGGAAGAACTGAGGGAAGCTAGAGGCTAGCACAGACCTTGACAAGCTAACAGGCGTGCTAACAGGAAGAGTCATTTGTGCACACGTCCCTTTTGCCAGAGAGAAGGGGAGTGACTCCCATTCGCAAATAGGAATTATCTTCTTAAGTCCCCGAGGGAGTGCTGGTCTTTGTCTAAATGCCAGACTTTGGGGAAAGGAATTGCTTGGGACCTAACAGTCTGAAAGAGTAGTGCAAGCCCTTAACCGCTGGGTGCCCTCTGCAGGCCTCACAGTTGTTAGCTCTTCCTGCGAGGGCTGGGTCAGCACTTGGGTGGGAGCTAGGGCTGGGTCAGCACTTGGGCGGGAAGACACAGCCATGCAGAATGTGGCAGATATTCCAGGCATCAAGCAGTACTAGGATAAGAAAATAAAACACAGTCTACACCTGTCAGTTGCTGGGAACCAAACCCAAGGCCTCTTAAACGCTGACATCTACCACTGAGTGACACACACAGCCCTCTTGTTTTAGCTTATGAAAAAAATGATATCTCAACTTCCTGTGTTCTTAGTTGGGACATTTTCTTCTTACGAATCTATCCTTAATAAGGGGCCACGTCTTTTCTCCGCATTTAGCTAGAGGTGTATTGGTGGATTTAACTACATCTGAATTCACTCTGCTCTTGATCAGCTTTCCTCTGTGGCTTAAGCTGCACACACGAGATAGTCAAGATATCTGGCTTGTTTGTAAAGTGGTAAGCATTCTCGTGGCCTTTTTAAATGTCATTCCTGTAAACATTGGGGTCAACTATCAACATATACACTTCAAGGCTTAGGCAGGGAGGAGCTAAGCTTGGAGGTGATGTCCACATTCATGTACTTCTGAAAGGAGAACATTCTTGAGTTCCTTCAGCTTTACTCTTATGACAAAATGGAAAAGTAGACACCATTAACTCCTTTTTCTAGAATGGTTCCCTTAGGTGTGTATGGACTGGACACCGAATTGAGCCTTAAATACAGCATCCAAGGACTGTGCTGTGTAGTTATCTGAGAAGAGAGAGGCACACTGAGAACATGCCTTCCTCAGAGCAGCCTGCAGGCACACCCATGGAGCATTCCTCTAAAAGATATGGGAGGTCCTAATCTACTTTGGGTGATGCTACCCCTGGGCTGGTGGTCCTGGCTTCTATAAAAAAAAACAAAACAGACACAGCAAGCTGTGAAAAGCAAGACTATAAGCAGCACCACTCAGTTCCTGCCTCCAGGTTCCTACCCTGTATGAGTTCCTGCCCTGGCTTCCTTCAGTGATAGGGAAGTGTAAGAAAAACAACAAACCTTTATCCCCTCCAAGTTCCTTTCAGTCATGGTGTTCATCACAGCAATAGAAACCTTAAGACAACGACTCACTTACTCATTTATTTTACAAAGTTGGTTGAATATTTTCTGAGTTAGGCACTTCTCTGTGTTATGGTAAAAATAAAATGCCACAGGTCCCTGAGTAGCAGCAGCAGGCAGCGGGCCATGAGAAGCAGCAAGTCCCAGGCAGGGAGCCACGTGACAGGTGAGAGACGGAAATGGATAGGCACTCAGGCAGAGTGAGGTTGGATATTTATTTAGTGGGTTATGGAAGGGAAGGGGAATGAGGAGAGGGAGAGAGAAGAGGAACGAGAAGAAAGAGGGAGAGAAAGAGAGAGAGAGACAAAGAGAGAGAGAAAAGAGAGATAAAGAGAGAGGTGAGAAAGGAGAGAAATGGGGAAAAAAGAGAGAGAGATGGAAAGGGAAGGGACTCAGACTAAAAGCAGAAGGAAGATCCATTTGCCTCAGTGGTGGATGGGGGTGTGTGAGGGGGGTTGGGGAGTGGGCAGGGCTTATCTCTTAAAGGGACAGGACAGACCATTACACTCTGGCCTTAGGAACAAAGGGGTAACAAGATGTATAAGGGAGATGAGATCACAACCATGAAGGATTCTATTTGTCACTAGTCCCATATCCATGTGATAGTAAGCTGTGTCACCCAGCACATGTCAACAGCTATTAACCCTGTCTGATGAGTCTTTCCTTGCTTTCTCTTAACCTCAGCCATCTTGCAAAGAGCTATTTCTTTTGTTGTTGTTGTTGTTGCTTGATTTGGAATACACAGGGTCTGCCCATGGATTGCTCAGTATGTTCATGCTTTTATGGTTCCAGTCTAAAAGAAAACTTGTTATTTACCGTTATTTCCCCTGACAGAAAACCCAATTACTTGCACAAACAAATGTTATCTTTTCAAGGCTCATGCAGCCAATTTCTAACTACAATTTGAAATGCAAATATGCTCTCATTAATATTCAACTTGAAGTGCACCTATATTCCTTTGAATAAAATGAGATAAAAATGCGGTCTGTTTAATTTTTCTTTACTCGTTTGTGTTTATTGGGTGTATGAGTGAGTGTACATACATGCATGTGCATATACATTTGCGCATGCCACCGTGCATATATGGAGGTCAAACACTAAGGCCCCTTAAGGAAAAAGCCCCTTCCAGTCAAGAGATCAGGACCTCTGGCCTGGGTGGAAGCCTGACATCTCAGTTGGGCCAAATCAATTATTTGGCCAAGGACCCCTGTTCCAGATGCACAGTAAGCCATGCTAAGGAGATGGGTGGACTAGCTATCGCTTTCTTGAGATGCTGCATGTCTCCTTCCCAGGCTTTCCACTCCTTATTGCAGTCCCTGCAGCCAGCCCATCCCCATGAGGGGCCGCTGGGTCTCCCAACCTTCTGGCTCCCAAGGCAGAAAAAGTGTGACTTTCTCCTTTTATTTTTTCTGTCTCTCACTTTTGGAAGAGATGCTAAGCATGCCTTTTTCTGGTCCCTTAGACTTCCTTATTCTTTCTCTGGCCACCCTTGCCAACATATACCGGCTTCTCACTGACACGTCTGAACTCCATGCCAACTTAAATGACGTATTTTTGTTTTCTGTTTTCCTTCTCTCTCTCAACAGATGTGTTCTTATGACAGGCGGCATCTTATCTGTTCTCGTCCACAGGATATTGAGGCAGAAAAACAATGGAAAAAAATTCCAAAGACTGACATAGTCAAGTAGCAGCGGAGGGAGGGGGTTGAGACTGGCAGCCCTTAGTCTCTACCTCAGCTTCATTCAGTCAAGGGAGCATGCTCAGAAAAGCCTGCATTATAGGGACCTGTGTCACGGCCGCCTCGTCCAGCAAGGAAGACGCAACACTGGAGCTCTTCTTGCTGAGCAGTTTATTCAGGACCTTGTTAACAATTGTAAAATCTCTCTCTCTCTCCCCAGGCAAAACATCTCCCAGCCCTTAAATAGGCCTGGGCTACCAACCCTGGATAGCCACGTGTGCACCATTCATAGGTCCACGCATATGCAGGCAGCTTACGATCATGGAGTGATGATCGCAAGAGTCTGGCCTTTGCCATATATGGAGTTGTTTTTCCGCAGAGAGCCCTCACTTTCGGGATCGCGGAAGGCGGAAGCCAGCGCCATCTTTAAGGTGCGGCTCCACGCAGCTCTCTACAGACCTGGGAAAAGTTGCTACTTTCCAGGAAATCTTTTGGGATTATGTCTTCTAGAAATAACAGGGAAACTCCCCATGATACTTCAACAATATGGATGCTTAGGCAAGACCTGATCAATAACACCAACAGATGTGCTATCATAGAAGGGGAGAAGTCTCATGGGGTTCCTAGACAAAGAATGACAGATAATTAATGACAGGTGAGAGGGGGAGAATTAGTCTTTCCCACGGATGAGCCTCCTAATGATTCATTCAATACCAAGCATTCAGCCCCGAAATAACACACACACACATACACACACACATCAACACTAAATGGATTTAACCTGTTGTATTTATGTATTTATGCATATACATGTACAATAACAATAGTCAAAGAAAAGGAGATCATGAATTTGAGAGGGGTGGAGGCACATAGGAGGAACTGGAGAAAGGAGATTTCAGAGGAATTGGAGGGAAAAAATAGAAAGAGGAAAAGATGTATTTATATTGTAATTAAAATTGAAAATTATTAGTTTCTTAAATTAAAAGGTCCTTGGGGACCACACCTTTTCGGGCCAAGGCACAGGGGAGGAGGCATGGCATACCTCCAGGCCCCATTCTGTCTGCCCCATAGCAAAATCATCCCCTCTCCCGTAACCATGCACGGAGCTCTGTACTACTCATGGCAAAAAGGCAGAGGAAACTGGAGACTTCAACATCTGCATCCCAGACCCCCAGATCTGCTTCTGTGACAACACAATGGCTTGTTTCCATGTTGCTGCAGGTTGTGTCCCAATGCTTTCATGCACTTTCCACCTTGGGAGCATGTGTATGTACATGTAAATACGCAGCAATGTGCAGGATTTATTCTTTCAAGTAAACATCTGCATTTGGTGCGAAACAAATATGACTCATATCTTACCGTAACTACAACAGGTGATATTTGCAGAATTGGTGCTTGGGAAGCCACTGTAAAGTCACTGTAGACATCTGGGGCCCACTGGGATGGCTGTCCTACCATTCTATACAAATGGGGCATGTCTCTGAACATAAGGCTGAAAGGTGAATGAATGGTCAAAATCCAGATGAAACAGAAAGAAAGAAGATAATTGGCATCACAAATCAGGAAAGTGACCCAAGTGTCCCCATTGATAACTAATCCGACCTTAAGAGCTGTCTGTCTTGCCTTTGGCTCCTGGGAGATGTTCTGTACCCACCTCCTCCACACCCCATGCACTTGTCCTGTCTAGGAACATTTTTGTTTACATGGGCCATGCTGAAGAGTCTAACAATACGATTTAGAGGGCAGGAGACCAAGTTCATTAGTTTGATGTGCAGAGGGACTGAAGATCAAGGGTCATCCACGAGGCTCACTTAGACTGCATGATTGATCTTCCCTAAAATCTCCGGGTACTCGTGAATTCAGCTGTCTCGCTGGCTGAGGATGTGCAGTGATTTCCATAGGTACTTGCCAGGGAGACTAAGCATCCTAGTCTTTGGCCAAAAGTCAAATGGAAGCATTTAGAATGTTCATTGATTCTGACTTTGCCTGGCAGCATATTGTCTTTAATCTACACACACACACACACACACACACACACACACACACACACACACACACACACAGTCTCACATAGCTTAAACTGGTCTGAACTCCCAGCCCACCTGCATCTGTGCCCAACTGCTAGCCGAGTGCTAGAATTAGAGGATGCGCCATCACACCCAGCATCCATCTGTCCATCTTCTCATCGTAATAAACTGTCTCCATGAACACCAATGCTTCCTGCGTGAATCTGGCAACTCCTCCTGATAGCTAGTAGGAACCCAAAATGATCTTGGCGCTCTTTAGTCTTTACAGTTGGCGTCAACGTGAAAGTTATTCGTTGGATTTTGATAGATTTGGTGGGAAAACAATGTCAATATTTACTTTGTTACAAGTTCTTAATGATTTTAAAGTGAGACACTGATTTAAAATAATAACTTTTGGAAGCAATGAAATTACATTAAGCATATCTTATTTGTAAGATGCCTTAGGAAGAGTAAAGGGATTAAATGAGTCTCTTCATTGATTCATTTATTTTCTAGATTGTTTTGCTATTGTTTTGCTCTTCTTTCTTGCTGCATTTGCCCTGCTCTTCAGTCCTCCTGAGGAGAGTTGAGGGAGGGGCTCCTCAGGAGGACTGAAGAGCAGGGCAAATGCAGGAAGAGAAAAGAGAGAGAGTGATTGTCTTAAGGTTCTGTGGACGAATGAGCCAGGATAAACCAACGCACAGATGTGTGAGCAGCGGAGGGGAATGAAGTTAGAAGGTACCTGTCACTTGACCTTGAATCATCCAAGATGCTCACAAGTCTGCGAGCTAGGAAGTACTGAGATTCCCGGTCTCCTGAGAGGCTAGCTGCTGCTGCTGATATTCAGGGAGCTCAGCCTTGTGAATAACCCAGGAGCCGGTGGGACGGCTCTACAGCTAAGACTAACAGCCTTGGTTCGATTCCCAGAACCAACATGGTGCAAGGAGATAGCTAAGTCCCATACATTGTCCTCCAGTTCCACAGTGTGCTGTGATACTCATGCACTCACACATGTGCAGAAGCACATGCACACAAAACAAATAAATAAAATGTAAAACACAAAATAACTGAAAAGGCCAACTTTGAAAG
Source organism: Chionomys nivalis (assembly GCF_950005125.1). NCBI lineage: Eukaryota > Metazoa > Chordata > Mammalia > Rodentia > Cricetidae > Chionomys > Chionomys nivalis. The sequence goes on along the minus strand of NC_080104.1, from coordinate 14,935,710 downwards.
TTAGCCATTCCCAAGCACTCAGACGAACCAGGTAGGACAATACACATGTACCCTGTGGGCAGAATCCGGTCTCTCTGTTACAAAGATACTTATTAGAATTGCAAGAACTTGAGAGTTCTTACACAGCACTGTAGGTGGACATAGCTCACTTGGTAGAGTTATTGTCTAGTATGCACAAAGCCCTGTGTTCAATTCCTGGTACTACATGAAGCCAGGAGCCATGGGGTCTGTTCATATAGCCTCAGCACTCAGGAGACAGCAGACAAGAATGAGAAGTTGAAGACTGTCTTTGAGTACATAGTACATTTGAGGTCAGTCTGGGTTACATACAGCTCTGAATGATGATGATGATGATGATGATGATGATGATGATGATGCTCCATGCCAGCAAGATGGCTCAGCAGGCAAAGGCACTCTGCCCCCCTACACACACACAGACACACACACACACACACACACACACATGAACAGTGTTTTTAAAGTTCTTATACAAATCTTGAAATATTATTGGGATTTACTATGAAAAACAAAAAAATAATTAATGCCTTTAAAGTACCTTAATTCATACAATGGGAACTTCCAAGTAGCTCCCCAGCTGTCACCAAAAACTCATGTGCACGACAGATATGATAAATGCGGTGTCAGAGGGTAAATGAAGGGTGATGGATGCGCGGGTGAAGGGATGCTATTACCTTGTCATTCTATCATCTGAAGGTTAAACCCAAAGGTCTACTATTGGAGGAAATGGGCACTTTCTAAAGGGATAAAGTATTCAAATATGAAACACCGAAGGATTTGTATAGATATTTTGGAATGATTAATGGAAGTTGCTGTATATCAAGAGAGAATGTTCCTCTAAGCAAAGAAAGGAAAATAGATGTGTGGCTTTTGACAGTTTTTTAAAAAAATGATGTTTATTGAGCTCTACATTTTTCTCTGCTCCCCTCCTTGCCTCTTCCCTACCCTTCAACCCTCTCCCAAGGTCCCCATGCTCCCAATTTACTCAGGAGATCTTGTTTTTTTCTACTTCCCATATAGATTAGATCTATATATTTCTCTCTTAGGGTTCTTATTGTTGTCTAAGTTCTATGGGATTGTGATTTGTGGGCTGGTTTTCTTTGCTTTATGTTTAAAAAACCACTTATGAGTGTGTACATGTGATAATTGTCTTTCGGGGTCTGGATTACCTCACTCAAAATGTTGTTTTCCAGCTCCATCCATTTGCCTGCAAAATTCAAGCTGTCATTTTTTTCTGCTGTTTAGTACTCCATTGTGTAAATGTACCACATTTTCCTTATTCATTCTTTGGTCAAATGAATTTAGGTTGTTTCCAAGTTTTGGCTATGATGAACAATGCTGTTATGAACCTAGTTGAGCACATGTCCTTGTGGCACGATTGAGAATCTTTTGGATATATATCCAAAAGTGGTATTACTGGGTCTTGAGAAAGGTTGTTTCCTAATTTTTTGAGAAATCACCACACTGACATCCAAAGGGGCTGTACCAGCTTGCACTCCCACCAGCAATGCAGGAGTGTTCCCTTTACCCCACAACCTCTCCAGCATAAGTTGTCATCAGTGTTTTTGATCTTGGCCATTCTTACAGGTGTAAGATGGAATCTCAGAGTTGTTTTGATTTGCATTTATCTGACGACTAAGAATGTTGAACATTTTCTTAAGTGTCTTTCAGCCATTTTAGATTCCTCTGTTGAGAGTTCTCTGTTTAGGTCTGTACTCCATTTTTTTTTATTTGTTCTTTTGATGACCAATTTCTCCAAAATATACAAAGAACTCAAGAAATTGGACAGTTCAATCCATGAACAAGCATATAGGACCCTTGTCACTCTGACTCCAACATAGCCCTGAGAATATTGTGTGTTCCTAGCAGGCCACCTTCATGGGCACTTGCAAGCCCCACAGGGTTCCACATTCAGAAGGGCTCACACTTGGTTTAATTCTGTGTTGCCCTTGTCCAGAAATTCTTAACTTCTTAAGAAAGGGACTTATGTTTTATTCTTCACTGGGATCTGCAAATTTCACAGCAGAGCAGCTCTTATGGAGGTGGCTCCTAAGAAAGCTGATAGAGAGAGGAGCTGAGAAGCCATGAGGGGGCTAAATAGCTGAGAGGCATGCCAATGCTGATTGCTAAGTGCTTGTGAGAGGACATGAGTATAATCTCAAGGAAACCATGCTGAGCGTGGCAGCACATACTTGGAAGCATAGCCAGAAAGGGGCAGACCCCAGGACTCACCAGTCTACTTGCCAAGTTCTTGTTGGTGAGAGAAAGAGAGACAGAGTTGATGTCTCGACAAACACAGCAGAGGTCTCCTGGAGAGGGACACCAAAAGTTGTTCTCTGGCCTCCATATGCATACATGTACTCATGTGTATGAGCACTGCACACTTGCACTCACTCCCCAAACACACCTATCCACCAAATTCTCTATCTCAGCAGCTGTCCTCGTCCAGTGGCTCCTCTGACCTACCAGTAGTCCTGGTATTGGGTAGTATCATCAACTCCTTGCTTTCCCCAAATCTACCATATTCTGTCACAATTACATCCTTTTCACCTTCAGAATACTTCTTCAGGTTCCTGGGGTCCCTTTCCCAACAGCTTGTAAGGAGGGCCCCACCTCTGGAACTGGAGACCTTGTTTAATGACCCACCACTCCTGCCTGATAACACCTTTCCCCAGCCATACAGGGTACCTTCCTACAAACTTCTTTTAAAAAGTTTCTCTCTCTCTCTCTCTCTCTCTCTCTCTCTCTCTCTCTCTCTCTCTCCCTCCCTCCCTCTCCCTCCCTCCCTCCCTCCCTCCCTCCTTTTCATTCCCACTTCAACTTCCTGACCAGAGAAAGAACCTGAACTGATGCTCAAAGTCTGGCACAGCTGGAGCCAGGGGTGCTCAGAAGAGTCATGCTGACCCCCTGGCGATAACCAAAGCAGTCAAGGATGAAGTGCAGCTCAAGGGTATGTGCTCACCTTCTCTGCCCTTTACAGGTGCATTGTATGGTTGTTTCTACAAACATTTGGGGTTGAGTCAGAACACTGTGGGATGGAGTCGTGTGTAAATCACACCACAGCCATAACTCTAGACAAGCAAACTCTGTCGCTTACTGTTCAAAGTCTATACCCTGATGTTCAAAAATCCCCTTCTTTCAAACCAAGAATGTTGCTGTGCTTACTAAAGAATGACTTTCCATTCCCAGTGTTTATCAAGTTCTCCGTGTACTCGCCGGTCTCTTTTTTACAACTTACACCAGAAGCTGATATGTAAGTGAAAAATCAATTTTATGTTGCTCACAGTCATATTTCCTGATGGACTGGGTCAATATTTGCCTTACTGCTTCAGAAGACATGAGCAGAGTGTTGGGATAAATGGATCATTTATCTTCATTATAAATTTCCTGGGAAATTTCAAAACCTTCGCCTTCTCAAGATAGGACCCTCTGCGTTTCCTTGCCAGTCTCTAGTCTGTCTGGAGGTGTCTGCCCTTCAGAGCTGGGTATGAGACTATAATAGAAAATACCTATCATAGTGGCTAAGGCTTGTGTCTATGAGGAGAAAATTAATTACCTTCTATTAACATTATGTCATATTTATGGCTGTGCAAAAAAGATTAACTTTAGGGAAAAAGGTTACTTCCACTTTTCCCAGGCACAAGCTTTGTTCTTTTCCTCCTTCCTGAGGACACAATGTCGTTCAGTCTAGAAACAGGGAGCTGTGTAACCAAAACCTTAGGATGTTTTCATTATAATAAACAGGAATAAACGTGCTTAGAGGTTCTCTTGTCCAGTACTGTGGTTCCCACTGAAAATTTTCAAACAGAAGTTTGGAAAACAAGTATGTTTCATAATCTCTCAATTCTACGTAGCAGTCGTTGCGATGGAAAGGACGGTTCCAGAATTCTCAGTTAAGTGTAAATGTTCTCCAGGACTCTGTCTCCCCAGAGCAGAGACCGGGTCATGGCTGTGGGTATGTGTGTGAGTATGAGCCTCATGGAGCTCTAGTTGTTATCCGAACTGAGACATGTGTCTAAAAGACAGCCAGGGGAACGTTCTGAGGTCGTTACTTAGTCATTAGACAAGAGAGGTGAGCTTGTGCTGGAATGTGAGCTGCCCCCTCCATGCCTGTATGCATAGCAGGCATATCTGACCCATTGTACACGTTCCCACTCAGTAAATCAGGAATAAAATCCTTCTCAATTAAATACTACCAAGCTGTATCCAGTTGAGTAAACCTTGGGTATCTCCAATGTAACCCACGTGTGTGTCCACAAGTAGATAAAATCTAAGGGATTCTATTTGGGGATCTCTCTCTCTCTCTCTCTCTCTCTCTCTCTCTGTGTGTGTGTGTTGTTGAGACAAAATTAAGTGTATTTTATAATTTAATTCAAGAAATAGTATCTAAAGTGAGGAAATAAAAAAAATTCTCATTCAATGAGTAGATGGATAGGATCCTTAATTTCCCATTTGCCAATCTACTTTATCTCCTGAAAATGAGCAGTTTAAAAGCCCGGTTGAAATAACCAACCAATTCTATGAGTGTTGTGCATTGTGTAAAGGAATGCTTTGAGGGTCCTTAAATGAGACATAACTACCAGGCATTGCTACTTTATCGCCAGGTCCCTCAGGCTGGGGGGACCAGGAACGTGTTGACAGGGAAACAGTGGCATTTATTTTCCTTTTCTTTCTCCTTTTTGTAAGGCTGAAGGAAGGGCAGAGCCGAGTCACTGCCACTGTCTGATGTTTTCCCACCTGACAATTACCCACTTCCACGTGACTTGGAAGGGTCTGGCCACACGCCCAGAGCGTTATAAGTCATTTCTTGTACAGGGAAGATCTCTGAATATTGGGAGTCTTAGAGCAAGGTTTTTGTTTTGTTTTGATTTTTATGCACGTAATTTTACTTCAGCAAACTCAGTGATACTGCCTTGTTCGTGTTATCTCAGGCTACGGATGCAGGGTCTTTGTGAGGGGCACGGAGACTGCATCAGGATGCGGCCAGATGAGAAGAGTCTCCCCAGACAGACAGGAGGATTGGGTAATGATTGTTGGAAGTGGAAGCCCTAAGCTTGATTTTGAAGACTGAGCAGGCTACTCCAGAGCTAAAGCGAAGCTGAGATGCTTGAGAATGGGGGTGGACCAGTGTTTAACCTTGGAAGAAGAGAGTGCACCCCAGTGGGGAACCCCTGCCAGAGTCTGCACATGGGGTATATGGATGGCTCACACTAGGAAATTCACAGATGGCAGAGTGTAGAGGAAAAACAGGAAGGGCACCACCAAGATGCAAACATCTGGACATGACAACTGGCAATAGTCATAAAGAGGACAGGAAGAAGTTGGAGCTTACATTAAATTCCTGGCACAAAGGACAGGAGATATGGCCCTGTTTACAGAATGCTGTACCAGGGAACATGGCTTCCTTAACACTAGAATAGGCATCTCAGGGAATGTAATTCTGAAAGAACTTTTCATGGTCTAAGAAAGTCAACTTGCCCTGAAAAAGTCAAGAACTTTTGCCTTCATTTTTCTTGATAATCGGAATGGTTTCTTAACATGGCTTTTGTCTATGAATAAAATTATGTACACATCTAAATTCTGGAGTGGATCTTAAGATACTTAATTAATGATATCCATGAAAAATTATAACTTTCAAGGAACACTAAATAAATCAACATAAATAAATTAAAGTCTTATCTTTGAAAAAAATCAATTTGTAGCTGATGGGTTTATATATTCTACTTCAAAGACAGAGTATGTGCTACTGTAAGTTACTGGGAGTCAACTTCCCAAAGTTGGCTGTAGGGGAAAATGCTTGCTACTGGAAGGCTCTCAAGAAAGAGAACACGGAGGACAAATGTGAAACATCAAACAGTAACTCGTGGATCTGAAAAACAAAAGCTGGATAAACAGAAAACACTGAAATAGAACTTTGAACATTAGGTGACAGTTTGAGAAGAACAGCCCCATGCCCAGTGTTTACCCAACCAGAATGATGTTTTTGTGGCAACAAAAGGCAATATTTACAGAAAATAATGAAAAATTTGCAGATTAACTGGAAATGTTTTTGAAATTTGATGTTAAACTAGCCAAACACATTAAATTAGGTTTAGAAATAATCATCATACCTAGATTCAGAATTTTTACAAGGGCAGAGTTAATAATAGCTACTGAAATAAAAACATCTACTGCATAAAAGTTAATGACCAACTAAATAATGTCATCCTTAACTGTGCACCTACAACGTGGTAGAAAACAAACCTTCCAGTAGAAAAAACAAGAAAGTAAAAACTTACAAATGCTTCCTGGGATTTGTATCTGCTGTTAGGAAGTAAGTTTCAGATCTTAGAAAAGTTGAAAGCTCAGCTTAGCTTTTTAGGCCCTGGTTTAAAAGTCTGTTGAGAATGCAGCTCAGGGGCTTTCTGAAGAAAAAGAAATGTGCTAGGATGGATGTTCAACAGTTTATGTTTCTGTAGTGCTAGGGCCTGCACCCAATGTCTTATGCATGCTAGGCAAGCACTCTAACACTGAACTATATCCCTGGCCCTCAACATGATTTGAGTTGGTTATCAGGAGATGGACTCTGAATTCAAGCACACAGTACTGTGGGACGATTCAAAGACAACACAATATATTGCTTGCAGCCACCAAAAGTTGGAAGAATAAGAAACTAAACCAGGTAAGAGAATGGTCGCATATATGAAATTTGGCATCATGGAAGACTGAGGCAGGAGGATGATGAGATTGCAGCCATACTGGGCTACAAAGCAAATGTAACGCCCAATTTGGTCATGTAATCACTCACAGACATAGCGTGACAACAAGGGATGAAAGCCACCAAAGAAATTTTAATTTGTTTTATTTTATGTTGAAACTGAACTCTAGCCCAATTTTGTAGGCTCATGGTAAACATGTTTCAGCTTCTCTCGTGCCGGGGTTACAAGTGTGAGACACCACACCTAGTTTAGATTTAATGTAGACAAGTAATCAGATGTACCCCAGAGAGCCCTAAAACAACAAAGGTTTCAGGCAAACAGCAGTCTATGGCAACCAGCAAAATGCTGCAGGAATCTGAACACGAGTTGTCCACATTTTATTTAGAATGGACAGATGGATTGTATGTTGTTTTCATATGCTCTGTTAAAAATATTACAAAAATAAAAAAATCTATGTTTTATTATTTTATATGTAAAAAGATTCTAGTTGTTTTTTTAAATGTGTTTAGACATGATCCCACTTAACGCAAGCTGAGCTCAATCTCACTGTGTAGGTAAGGACGGCTCTGGGATCCTCTTGCCTCCACTTCTTGAGACAGCACCATCATGCCTAGCTTTTTTCTTTCCAATTTTCAGTAAGAAATACTACATAAGACACAAAATGGAATTCCAATAAAAATAAAAGATTTCCTGAGAGAAAAATTTTATCAGGCTTTTCTGGTCACGAAAGATGTAGAGGGTGGGGTCCATTGATTAGCAGTTTGAAGAAATGCCAGATACATTGCCATTTTCTGTCTTCTTCCATCCCAGCTTTGGGAAGCTTGACGGTAACATTAGAAAAGCTATGTGAAACTAGACTCACAAATTCACAACCCTCAAGTCCCTGCCACCTGTAATCAGACTTGGTTCTCTTCACCACAGAGGACAATCGAAGGGCAGGATGAAACCAGTAAGGAGTTACACCATCTAGCGGGAAGCAAATTCAGGTTTCCTGTGAAATTAGGGCAAATTCATGACCCATGGTAACTCCCCAAATTGCTCATTTCCTCTGTGCACATTGGGACCTTTAGACATCCTACTTCAATCGAGGTAGCTACTTCTCTGAGCTGATTGATTTTTTTTTTAATTTTAATTTTAAAACTAGTTTATTACTAAGATTATAATGACTTTTCTGTGTTTAATTTTTGCTGCCTAGGGAAACTAAAAAGGCATTTGATTTCTTTGGGAACTCCTTGATTCACTCTTAGATCACTCTTTCCTTCTCTTACTCTGTGGTTGCTAACCCAAAGAAATCCAAAAGTCAGTGCACAGGTTCCTAAAGTACAGCTAGAGCCATATACATAATCTCTGATTTTTGTTTCCTTCAAAGGACATCCTCGTCCTCAGGATTGAGCGAAGTCACAGCATCCACTCTAGCTAAGTGTCCTTAACACAACACATAAGCAATGGTATTGATTATTCTTCAAGAAATGAACTTAGTTTGAAATTTATGGAAAATGTGCTCTGCATTTCCTAAGATATGATTGGGCTCTCCAATTCCTCCCTCTCTCTCTCTCTCTCTCTCTCTCTCTCTCTCTCTCTCTCTCTCTGTGTGTGTGTGTGTGTGTGTGTGTGTGTTTGCAGAGGTCAGGCGACAGCTCCTGGGAGTTGCTTCTTCCCTTCTACCATGTGTGGAATCAAGGATTGAACTCAGGGCATTAAACTTATTGACCAGCCCCTCTATATGCTGAGCCACCTCCTTGGTCCATGAATTAAAATAAAAGGAAAAAGAAAAAGAAATGATGGCTAAATTGTCTTATCCTCAGCCACAACCCCACCCTTATTTTCTTTACATCCCTTTCATTTCTTTTCATTTTGTTTTTGTTTTTAGATCTGGGGATCAAACCTAGGGCCTCGGGGCCTCAGCATCTTACACAACTGCTCTGTCTTTGATCTGCATCTCTAGTTCCCCAATTTCTATCAGATGTGAACTGGGAGGGGTGTGATTAAGACAGCAATAGACAGAAATTCTCTGCAAATGATATATTATCAAGTTGCATGAAAAAAATCTTAATAAGGTCGGCACACTAGAGTTAAAGTGCTTTTAAATCTGTGTAGTTATGAAACAATTTAAAGGCTGAAACTGTGAAGTGCTTGGGCTCAGGATGTGTCCTGCTTGTTTCTAATGGTGCTATAGGACCCAGCATAGAGGGGGATAGGATTGGAGGCATTGGGAGAGAAAGCCATCTAAAGAGAGGAGTCCTTGGAATCCCGAGATCGTGCCCTAGTTTCATTTTGTGGCTGTGATAAAACAATCCAAAGGAAAAGCAACGTAGAAGGGGGTAGGACTTGCTATGCTTACACTTCCAGGCTAATCCTGGGTTGGAGGGAAGTGAAGGCAGGACTTCAGACAGCAAGTCGTGCCATAGTCAAGATGGAGAGCCACTGGAGAGCCATGCACTCATGTTGTCCGCTTCTGCTTCTAGCTTCCCTCTCATAGCACAGAAGCCCCTCCTAGGGAATGGGATGACCCACAGTTGGCGGGGTCTTCCTACATTAACTAACAATCAAGACAATCACCCACAGAGAGATGCGCAGGCAAACCTGATCTAAGAAATGGCTTTGTGAGTCTCTGCTCAGGTGAATGTATACTGCGGCATGTTGACACTTAACAAGTAACCAGCACAAACATGAATAAAGAGCGTAAAACAAGTTCCTGTTGATCCTGAAGAGTGAAGAGCTGAGAAAGAACTGTTTCTGTGAGAAGAAATGATGGATCATTGAGACCAAGAGCAGAGGCGTCATCCCTGTGAAGGATAAGTGAGTCCCCTGTGAAGCGTGAGGGTGAGTCCAACAATGGCAAATCCCACGACGTGGTTTCCCATCTGAGGGCAGCCCACATCCTGGAGAGAGTGCTCAGCCCACGGAGACCCTGAAGGCAGACATTCCGGAACACTTGTCAGTCCGGAAGATCAAGGACTGGGGGGGGAAATGGTTTCCTAAGTTGCTTAGTATTTATAGAAAACACTTAGTAACCAAGACCCAAAACAAAGAAGCAGAACATTCTGGAAAGTGAGTGGAACTTCGAGACCTTGCCAGTATTGCTTGTTTGCATTTTTCTATATGTCAGCATTGAGTCACCAGTGACTACAAATGAGGCCTTCTTGGTTTTTCAGCCAGTAATAGAAACTAGTCAGTCTCCCGTCTTCTCGTCTATCCTGTCTACCTGATGGCCGCATGCCTGCCAGCATCCACAGTCATTCATAAATATACATACCACTGTGTGGGACAAGATGCTTAGGATGTAGACAAGACATGCACACACCAGGAAGTTAAAACGCACAACCCCGGATGGATGCTTATTTTAGAAGGTACCCTATTGAGGTTGGATAGAGGTCAAAACTGGCACCCGCTGAACACTTGCATGGATGGATGGACAGAAAGACACTGAATTGCTGTGGATTTTGAGAACTTAGCACTTTAGATAGTAGTGACAGATGGGACCAGACAGGGAGAAAGAAAAGATGCTTGACTTGGGAGGCAGAGGCAGGCGGATCTCTGTGAGTTCGAGACCAGCCTGGTCTACAAGAGCTAGTTCCAGGACAGGCTCCAAAACCACAGAGAAACCCTGTCTCGAAAAACCAAAAAAAAAAAAAAAAAAAAAAAAAAAAAAAAAAAAAAAAAAAAGAAAGAAAGAAAAGATGCTTGGAAGCCCTGGGAAAGGAAGAGGAACCCAATCACAGCCCACAGACAGAGGCTTGAGGAGAGGGCCACCATAATCATCCCCAGTCACAGCACATGGACAGAGACATGAGGAGGGCCCCTGCCATAACCATTTCCTGGGACTTTAGGACATGGGCGACCAGTGAGCACTGAGAAAGTTTTCTGGGGTGTGACCTTGCAATCCTTTTCTCCTTTCTCTGACATTTAGTAGAAATCTGTTCCACTCAAACTGGGTTTGGGGAAGTGGGAGATTGTGGGGTTTGGTTGCAGAAACCAAGAACCACAGCTATGTGGTGAGTCATTCATTAGGGTTCCATGCTGATTGGCACTGAAGAATGCGACTCTCCCTTCTCCCAGAGGATTGAGAGATATGGGACCTGGCAGATTTTCCATGAGAGAAGTGGTTAGAACTTCAACCAGCCATTTTCATTCTACGTTAAAGAAGAGCTATTTGGTCATACACAAGAACAAAATTTTATCACTTGCCAGAAAATTGATAGAATTGGAGATAGTATGATAAGCCAGACTCAGAAAAACAAGTACATATTTCTCATATGTGTGATCTGGGTGTGGGTTAGGGCTTTGCTCAGGAAGGTAGATCTACTAAAGAAAAGTGAATGGTGACAGAAATGAGGGTAATAGGATGGCTGTGATCAAAGTACATTATATACATGTAACGCAAATGTTGTCACGAACCCCATCCGTTGTTCTGTACGATTGACACGGGCTGTTGAGGAGAGGAAGCGCTGCAAGCTTCCATGAGCTCTGCATTTAGGGAGAATTAGTCCAGTTAACCTCTGCTGATGGCATGCAGTAAGGTCTTAACTAATCTTTGGTACTGTTATTTTTGTTATTTGAATAAATGGGCTATAAAGTCAAAGATCTAGAATGTAAGACAAAAGACCAGGGAGATACATCAGTCAATAAAGTGTTTATTAGGTTAAAAACCTTGTTTTCCTTTGTCGTTGGGCATGCCATGACCACTTGTCAGTAGGACATCTCCATATAGTTGTCTGCATGGCTAGAATGCCTATTAATTCCGCTTTTAAGAACCCCTGCCCACGTGAAACAAATGCCCTTATCTTATCAAGGTCATTTGGTTCAAACCTGGACCTCTTCGCCCAGATCTGGTAAATTCCTGTTCTCTTGTCTTATGTAGTCCTGCTTTATGCTTTGCCATCTGTCCCTACTGAACCACCTAGTGGTCCAGCTGACAGTTCTACCATGTGCTTTTTCTGTTGGCACATATTTTATCTATACATGAGCTGATTTCAATATGATATTTCGACCCACACCTACTTCTTAAATTGTTTTTTTATATTTATAATGTATTTGTTAGTGGTGTGTGTGTGTGTGTGTGTACTCGCATGCACATGCAATGCACATATAGAGGCCAGAGGGCAATTTGTGGGAATTGGTTCTCTCCTTCTACCATGTGGATCTTGGGGTTGAAGTCAGGTTGTCAGGCATGGTTGCAAGTGTCCCTATCCACGGTGTGACCTTGCTGGCCCTGCACATACCTCTTCATTCCCTTCCTACTTCTTAGTGATCATGACTGCCCCCTTGTCTTAGTCACTTTTCTGTTGCTGCAAAGAAACACCATGACCAAGGCAATTTCTAAGAGAAACCATTTAGCTGAGGACTTGCCTACAGGTTCAGAGGGTGAATCTTTTACCATCATGGTGGGGAGCTTGGAAGCAGGCACACAGGTGTGGAGCTGCAGCAGGAGCTGAGTGCTTACATCTTATCCACACACTGGTGGCAGAGGACTGGGATGACCGGGAATGGTGTGGTTTGATCCCCAGTGCACACCTCCTCCAACAAGGCCACACCTCTAATCCTTCCCGAAACAGTTCCAAATGTTAGGGATCAAACATTCACATATGTGAGGCTATTGGGGGCATTCTTCTTCAGACCACCACATCTTTTAAGAGGAACTTTTCTCAGCTTCCATACACTAGAAACAGAACAAAACAAAGCATGGGAACTTGTCTTCCTATATTGGGTTTGTGTTACTTAACATAAATATCATCCATTTTACTACAAAAGTCCAGGTGTCAGTGTTAAGTGTAATAGCACAAAGCACCAATGTATGTAATAGCCTTAGTTTTCTTCCCCATTCTTCTTTTGCTGGACAGCCAGCCTGATTGCGTATCCTAGTTGTGATCTGTGCTACAATAAACATGGGCACACAGGCATCTCTGTTTTGCTGGTTTGCTTTTCTCTGTGTATGTAACCAGAGGTGAGCTACCTGAGTTACATACCAGATCTATTTTTAGTTTTCCAAGGACTCAACACCTGCTTTCCACAGTAGCTGTACCAATTTATATTCTACTAACGTATGTAAGAGCTCTGGTTTCCCTACATCCTTACCAGTCTCTTTTTCCTTCCTCCCTTCCATCCCCTCCTCCCTTCCTCATTCCCCCTCTCTCTTTCTTTCCTTTCTTCTTTTTTTGCTTTTTGCCCTTTTGATAATAGTCACTGTCACTGGGGTAAGATGTTACTCATCATAGTTTTGATTGACATCTCCTTGACAGTTCATGATATATATATATATATATATATATATATATATATATATAAAATTTTCACACAGTGTTGGTTGTTTCTTCTTTAGAGTATTGTCAATTTGCCCATTTTTTAAAAGTAGGTTTTTGTTTTGTGTTATTTGAGTTTTGAGTGGCAGGTGCATTTTCCCATTCTCCAGTTGTCTCTTCAGGCAAAGTTTTCTTTGCTGAAAGAAAGCTCTCTCTCTCTCTCTCTCTCTCTCTCTCTCTCTCTCTCTCTCTCTCTCTCTCTCCCCCCCATAGTCCCCACCTTTTGTTTATTTGTTTGTTTTCCTTTCCTGAACTTTCAAGATTCTTTCCAGAAAAATCAGTGCTTTCACCAATGGCCTTAAGTGTTTCCTCTGTTCTGTGTTTCAGGTCTTATGCATTAAATTCTTCTATCCATCTTGAACTGATGCTTATATGGGGTGAGGTATGGGGTCGAGCTTCAAACCTCCCTGTGTGAATGCCCAGTCTTCCCTGCAACATTGGTTGCATGCTGCCCTTTCTTTAGCATAAGCCTCTGGTAGCACTGTTAAGAGTCAGGTGACCAAGGATTGACACACTTATTCCTAAATTTATGATTGTTCAATTTTTCTGCATTTCTGCCTCTGTGCCTAGTACCACGCTATTCTGGTCACTGTGGCTCTCTAGTATATCTTGAAAGAAGATATCTGGATGTTTACAGCTTTATTCTTTTTGGTCAAGATTGCTATGGTTATTCAGGGTCTTTTGTGCTTCCATATGAATTCTAGGATTTATGAATAAAAGCATTGCATTGAATTTGTGGATGACCTTGAATGTAGACAGAGGATGATCCCCTCTGTATCCTGTGAATATGTTTTATTACCATTGGTTAATAAAGAAGTTGCTTTGACCTATGGCAGGGCAGAATAGAGCTAGATGGGTAAACTAAATTAAATGCTGGGAGAAAGAAGGCAGAGTCAGAGAGATGCTGTACAGCAGCTGGAACCTTATGGGTAAACCATGAGCCTTATGGTAAAATATAAAATAATAGGAATGAGATAATTTATGATGTAAGAGTTAGTTAGAAATATGCATAAGCTATTGACAAATAGGATTGTAATTAATACCGCTTCTGTGTGATATTTCTAATTTGGGTGGCCAGGAAACCTACGAACAGACTCTACCTGCAGTAGCCATTGTAAAATATTAATCCTTCTGATCCAGAAACATGGGTGGTACTTCATTTTTGGTTTGCAATTTCCTTTTTCAGTGTTTCAAAATTTCTATTATAGAAGTCTTCCTTGGTTACATTTATTCTTGTTGTTTTATTTATTTATTTTTGCATTTGTTGTAAATGAGATTGATTTACTGATTTCCTTCTCAGTAAATTTACTGTCGGTATGTACAAAACCTATTGGGCTTTGTGTGCTGATTTTACATTCTTTTACTTTACTGAATTAGTAATTGTTTGGTTGAAGTTCTGATAAAAGTTATTGTATATGTACCTTCATCTCTTCTGCCTGTAGGGATAAACTGACTTCCTTCCTAACTGGATGGTTTTAATTTCACTCTCTTGCCCAATGGCTCTGGCTAAATAGTCTAGTACTGTGTAGAATAAAGGTGTCAGGAGTGGAAATCCCTCTGTCATTATAATCTCGGAAGAAATGCTTTGATCTTTTCATCTTTCTTATGGTGTTGGCTTTGAATTCATCATCTATAATCTTTGCTATGTTGAAGGACTTCTATACTTATTTCAGAACTTTAATCCTAATGTGTATGGGGCATGTATGAATATGTATATGCAAGTATGAATGGCCATGTGTGTTCATCTAGAGGCCACAGTTCCACATTAAGTATCATACGCTCTCATTTTCTCCATTGGTTTTTTATTCAGATGAAGTCACTGTCAATGAAGAGTTGGCTAGAATGACTGGTCGGCAAGGCCTCAGGTTTCACCTTTCTCTGTTTTCCACTTCTGGGATAACAGGTGTACACAGGCCACCACAACCAAGTCTTTACTTGGGTGCTGGGAATCAAACTCAAGTCCCAAGGTTTGCACAGCATACATTGAGCCACATCCTCAGTCTCTTGATACTGGATTTTATTGAATGACATTTTATATCTATTGAGAATACAGTAATCTTTATCTGTTGTTTTAATGCATTATGTTACTCTTATTGGCTTGCATATGTCTAATCAGCCTTGCATGCCTGGAAAGACACCAACTTGACCGTGCTGAAAGACATTTTTATATACTATTTAGTTTGAATTGCAAGTATTTTGCTTGAGAAATTTTGCATCAATGCTCCTCAGGGATATTAGTATATAGTTTGTTGTTATTGTATCCTTGTCTTGTTTTAGTAACGGGGTAATGCTGGCCTCAGAATGAATTTGGAAGAGTTCCTTTTATCTCCATTTTATGGAACAGCTTGAGAAGAACTGGGATCAACCTCTTTAAAAGTCTGCAAAAATCCAACAGCAAACGCTGATGTATGGCTCAGTTGACAGTGTTTACTTGAATGTTTATGACGTTGGGGTCATTTCGAAGCATGGAAAAAAAATCATATGAACTCATCTTTGAACCCATCCAGGCTCTCTTTCCTCTCTTTTCATGATCACTCCCTATGGGGATAGAGAGGTAATTCAGCTGTTAGAGCACTGGCTGAGCAGGGAGGTGATGGTACACACCTTTAATCCCAGCATTTGGGAGGCAGAGGCATGCGAATCTCTGTGAGTTTGAGGCCAGCCTCATCTACATAGTGAGTTATAGGGCAGCCAAGGTTACAAAGCAAAGCCCTGGAGGGGAGGGGGAGAGGGAGAGGGAGAGCTCACTGACTGCTCTTGCAAGAGGATGTAGGTTCAATTCTCAGCACTCACATGGAAGCTCACAACCATTTGTGAGTGACTCTTGTCCCAGGGGAATCCAATGTCCTCTTCTGGTCTCTGAAGGTACTGCACCCCCTTAATGTAAAGCCATACATTCAGGCATAACACTCATGCACATAAAATAAAATGGGGAGATCAATCCTTGTCACAACACCCTGGCGTTCACCAGGAGATGATGATTTCAGAGCCTGTGCAGATCAGGATACTTACCTAGTGGGTTATAATCCTGGGGAAATTATGATGCTTTCTTGCAGCTAGCACTGCCAACATCTACCCTAGCGGACCTTTCTGGAATTCTCTACCTGCCCACACAAGAGCATCTCCCGGAGGTGTGGAGCCTGCGTGGCAGATGCTGGGTATTTCTCTTCTTCCACTGCTGTCATCGCAGCTCTGTACCCTTTACAAGGTTCCAGTCCCTCTCTTGCTGATCTCCAGGCCTTGCCCACAGTCACTGACCTCAACATGCCACCTGTTGCTTTGGTTCTCTGTGCCCAAGCAGGTGAGAGCGAGGTGTTCCCATTTGGCCACTTGTCTGCCTGTCATCTTACTTTAATGGTCAACATGCTTTGTTTGTTCTCTGCTTTTAGTTTAGATAGTCAGGGACCATCAAAAACCAGCCAGAACACTGCAGGAAAGAGCCTGCCATCGGAAACTGTTGGGACAACACACCGTCAGCCAGGTTAACATCTGCCTTCTTCCAAAGATCATTTTCAGAACAGCAAAATCAGAATTCTTACCTTAATATAAAATAAATGCACAACAGAGTTGCCTCTATCTTGTGAATTAATAAAAGGGGATGTAAGGGATTAAAATTTTCACAAGGGAAATCTGAAGAACAGGTATATTTATAATAGATAATCAGAAAGGCTCAACTGGATTTGCTAATGCATGCACGACTGGACAGTATCCTATAATGAACAAAAATATAATACTCAGAATAAGTGTTTGTGCCGAGAACATCAACTACACTGAACTCCACCAAACAAAACGAATCTCTGTTTCTAAGATGAGAATTATTTACTGTACCACTAGTTTCTATAAAAATAATTATAAAATGGTGAAAGATAATAAAAAAAGATAGGCCCCTATAGAATCCTACCTTCTCACCAAAAGGTCTCCTAGGGCCGCTCAACATTCTGCTGACAAGATGATCCTGTTTTTGTTTCTCCTTTAACGTTTTCCACTGTGTTTCCTGAGGCTCCCATTTTTAACGTGAATAGTACTCACTGACTAGGAGCCAAACTTAGGAGTGGCTAAGAAAAATGCAAATAACTCACTTAGCCAATGCCTTTACTTGATTTTAGATATGTGTGTACGGGGCTGGAGAGATGGCTCAGCAGTTCAAAATGTTTTCCGCTCTCCAAGAGGACCCAAATGTAAATCCAGCATTCACATTGGAGAGCTCACGACAGCCTGTAACTCCAGCTCCAGGAGATCTGACCCTTCTTCTGGCCTCTCCAGCAAGGCTCCCAACATGTGCATGTGCACCCCCCTCCCCAGACACACACACAAATTAAAACAACAACCAACAAAAAACTTTAAAATTTTCCAATTCTGAGCACAAAACTGGCTACTCGGAGTGCGCATGACCTAACTGTCTTTGCACGAGCTGGCCTTGCTTGTGCTTTAGTCAGGCAGCCCCGAGTGAAGCTTCTCAGCTAAGAACAGCCTTTGTAAACAGACAATGCAGCCTCTTGATCCTGGAGAGCCAAGGGAAGGAACCCAAATTTACATGCTTAAAAATTCCAGTGGTGGCCGTCATGGATGTGTTCTAAACCACAAAGAGACCCATGATTGTATGGCTTTACTAAAGTCCCGGTCTAAGAAAAAGGCGGCAGCCCCTGTGGTGTGTTCCAGGTCTCCCTTCGCCTCTGAAGGAGTAAAGCCGGAAGCGGAAGTGCAGAAAGCCTGTCCTGATGCTGCCCCTACAGGAAACGCTGGTGTGTGACGGGCTCTGATTTCCTGTCTCCTGGTAATGTTTTCTAACCTTTTCTCACCCCATGCTTCTTCCCGCCTTCCCCATCTTCGTCCTGCCTCCTTCCCTTTGTTTACCGATTGTTTCTCTCCCAGTCTCCCGCTGCCATTTCCTCCTTCCTGCTTCTCTCTTTATGTTTTAATGACCCGTGCCTCCCCTCACCCTAGCTAACTTTAGTCCCTTTCCTTGTGAGCATCTTTAAGATGAATCTTTAAAATGTTTTTAACATTTTAAACATTTTAAAGATTTGTATTTACTTTTATTTATGTACACGTGAGCCGCAAGTGCGGAGGGACCTGAGGAGGCCAAAAGAGTGTGGAACTAGAGTTACAAGGTGGTTGTGAGTCACTTCATGTGGGTGCCAAACTCAGGTACTCAGGGAGAACAGCGAGTGTTCTTAGTTGCCAGATCCTTCGCTCTGGCTCTATAACCTTTTCTTTTTTGCAGGCTAAGTTACAAGAAAGGATCTGAAAAGTCCCCTCTGGAATCCTCAGAACTTGAACCCTATCTGTTTTTTCCCTCAGACCTGGAAAAAAAATGGCTGGGCTTGTGTTTCAAGAAATGCTGTTTCTTCCTTTTCCTTTAGATGAAAATTGGGATAATCGCAAGACATTTCCTTTTGTAACATAGTTTCCTCTTCTCCCCAAGCCAGCTCAAATGTGTTCACCTTGTCAGTTAAACTGGGTTGAGGGTAGAAGGTAAAACATGTGAGTATCATGTTACTGAGAGGCATAGCTAACTTTCAACTTTTATTTATTTATTTATTTATTTATTTATTTATTTATTTATTTATTTATTTTTGCATGGGTGTTTTGCCTGCATACATGTTTGTGCATCATGTGTATGCCTGGTCTCTCCACAGAAGTAAGAAAAAGGTGTCAAACTTCTTGGGACTGTAGTTAAAAACCATTGTGAACCAACAAGTGGGTGCTTGGAATTGAACCAGTGTCTTCTGAAAGAGAAGGCAGTGCTCTCAACTACTGAGTCATCTCTCCAACCCCAGTATATATAACTCCTAAAGAATCATTTTCTGATGACTAGCCAT
This sequence comes from Chionomys nivalis, assembly GCF_950005125.1. Lineage (NCBI taxonomy): Eukaryota > Metazoa > Chordata > Mammalia > Rodentia > Cricetidae > Chionomys > Chionomys nivalis. The sequence goes on along the minus strand of NC_080104.1, from coordinate 14,916,873 downwards.
CAGCTACTCATAACACAGTCTGCAAGGACATGACAAACCATAGCATTTTAGTAAACATGAAAAACCAGTAATGTTTCCCATGAAGAAACTGCACTCCTTCGGCCAGAGTTTAAGCTGTAAAACCCTAACAGCAATTGTGTGTTTTCTTCTGATTCTTGCATTTTCTCTTTCTCTTTCTCATTCTTTCACAAAGATTGTATGTGATGGTAATTTATAAATATTCTTCCCAGTAAACTCAACTTATAGAAACCAAATATTTCTGAGTTGTAGGTCTTGGGGATATGATCCATACATCTGAAAGCGACAGAGATGGCGGCAGTGGGGGACCGGGGTGGAGGGAGGTTTCCTGGCTTTTGGAGTTGTGAGGACAATGATCATAGTTTGTAGGGAACAATGCCAGGAGTTGAGTTGTTAGAGAACCTGCTCTGGGGACTGTGAGAGTCAAAGGACATGGAGCAAGGAGTCTGCATGGAGTAACTCATCGGTGAAGAGAGAGAGGGAAGGAGGGAGGAAGAAGGAGGCTCACAGAAGGAATCCTTGAGATAAAGCAGGAGATGTTGTTCTGTGTCATGGTGGAGTGTTGGGCTTTTCTGCTTAAGGTAGTACAAGATTTTAATCATGGGAAGCATATCATGGAGCATGTATTTGAGGACAATTTCCCTCATAGCTAGAAGAAGAAAGGGAGATATTGGCAAGGAGTCACCTGATGATTTTAAGTGACACTTTGTAGTCTGTGTCTGTGGTGGGGTATTTGTACACTGTGTGAAGATGTGTCACTGTGACTGGTTTAATAAAGAGCCGGATGACCAGCAGCTAGGCAGGAAGAAGTTAGGCAGGACTTCTGGGGACAGAGAGAACTCTGGAAAAAAAGAAAGATAGCTTTGCCAGCCAAACATGGAGAAGAAACAGGAGGAGCAAGATAGAAGAGAGATAAACTCCACATTATAGAACAGATTAAAATAAATCATAAGAGTTAGTTAGGACCCAGCCAAAGCTATAGGCCGAGCTTTCAATATTAATAAGAAGCCTCTGTGTTGTTATTTATGAACTGGCGGCCCAAAGAAAGATCCGAATACATGTATCTTTTCACATGCCCAGTTCAACGTTTCCCTCCATGCACCTGCTTCTATTATACATCACCCCACAAAGCAAAATAGGGGAGTCTAAGCCTCTTGAAGTTAACTCTTTTGGCATTCCCAACATTTTCCTATGGCTGGGATCAGCTAGGTGGCTTACCCCATGCAGCTTTATTGAGCCCTGCGCTCACAGAGCCTCCCTTTGTCCTTAGATGAGTCCTCTGCTGTCACCATGTTGAATTTTTACACTTTTGAATGAATGGCTTTCGTTCTTAGCTTACAGTGAGAGCTTCACACTTCGTGTAGAGAGGGCTCTGCTTGCAGCAATTTATGGGTAGTAGATCACCAGTAATTCTTCAAGCCCTGGCACAAGAATGGCTTGGGAATTACTAGATTTTTTTTTTCATGATTAATAAAGACCACCATGAGCCTTTCCATAAACAGAACAGGGCAGGGAGACCCTCTTCCTGAGCCCATGCTGGCACGCTTCTCACTGGCTGCTCTGCCACACAACATCTGGACTATGGCCAGAAGCTGCATGGAAGAGGACGAAGGCACTCTTGACTTTTGCAAAGTTAAACACTTGGAGAAACTTGAGGTAGAAAGGATTAGGCTAAAGATAAAAGCGGCTGGCCTGTGAGCTCCTTGCCTGTTAGCCTGCTTCTCCTTGTTTTCATGGTTCTTAGCATGTTTATTCTCTCTTCTCTCAGTGGCCAAAGGACAAGTTTAAAATTTCTGATTTCCTCTGGGGAGCCTGAGAGAGGCAAGAGGCACTGAATACAGGAAATCATGTGGAGAGAATTTCTAGTTTATTACAGTCCCCAGATTACTTCCCTTCCTGAGCCTCCGCCTCCACCTCCAGCCACACGGTGCCTCCCAGTTTCTTCCTGCACTGAGGGACAGCTCACAGTTCACCTCTGCCCTGAGTTCTGGAAGCCTGGGAGTATCTGAAGACTGATCTGGAGAAACTCAACCCTCCTCAGGTTACCTGAATGAATGGACCGCCCTTAAGTTACACCTCCACTCAGAGGTCTGGGGGCAGAGCTTCTATATCGGAGCAGATGTGAAGAGGCTTCCCACTGCTGAAGAGGAAGGTAGGTGCTCATGCGGGATTTTTGTCTCCTTGGATGTGAGGCTAGCTACTCTAAAGCAGATGGACGGGTGCCTGTTGACCCAGCACTCTGCCGTGGCTGCCTGTTCTCAACTTGTGTGCCCTGTGGAGATTCGTTGGGTTAAAGATTGTGTGGGTAAATAGTGGTGGCCAGAGGGTATTCTGGTTGGTTGTTTTGAGTTCGCGTGTCTTTGCTGGAGAATAGTGATCCAGCAAAGAACATGAGACACAAAGCGTGACCCTTGTTTTCTTTGGAGGAGTATTTCATTGGGGGTGGTGTGTTTTGGCTTCTGTGTGATGAAGGGGACATATTTGTGCTCTGACTTGCCTTTTCCCTGCTGTGCAGACCTTTACCACAAGTGTTTTAACTAGTTTTCAAGTTAAGAATATACAAGGTAGATAGAGAGGGTGCTAGCAACAGTATAGGTGGTTTTCGCTGACACAACCGTGCTTTTAATATTGTTTTTATTTTTGAAATAGACATGTTGTTCAGTGTTGTTCAGGGATTTAGTGGACATCTGTGTTGTCTTCCACAACTTTCTTGCTTTTCCTGAGAATCCCTTAGCCACATGTTTAGCGAGAGCTACAAAGCCCGGCTTTACCTATTTGGTGTGGAAATCCTATGCAGGCATGATTGATGCTTGTCCTTTACCTGGCCACTTCGGCTGGGTGTCAGTGAGGTTCACGACCGTGCAGCCGAGTCCCAGGGAAGGCGTGGCAGATTCAGTTCATGGAGTTCTGATTTGGGTGGGGTGCGCTCATACTTCATTGTTTCACGTCCCCCTCATCAGCAGCCTTTCCTTGAGGAGAGAGATTTGCCCTAATTCCAAAGACTATCATCCAATGGGCTCAACTCTTTCCCTTCTCTTCCTTGATTAAGATGCCTCATTTGTTTATGTTTTTGCCACTGCATACTTAGCTTTGGCATTACCTTTCTTCACCCATCCCCTGTCTCCTGCGACAGAGTTCTTGACAAACGTAATTCTGCCTTTGTGGTTCTCCTTCTGAACTGTGTCTAATATATACACCCCGCTGCCTACAGCTCTACTGCCTAAGGGGCACAGGGAACGTTTGCATCAGGGATCGCTTAAGGGCTCCTTAGAAATGCAGACACCCATCTCTTCACTAGACTGAGTCTGTGTTTCATCCACACTCCTGGGTGGGTGACATGTGTAGTAAATCTTGCCAGGTCCTGCCTGCAGGGAGGGCAGATGACTCTTTCAAGGGCTGCTCCATAACATCCTGCCAGCCTCCCCTCTCACCTCCTGACTTCCCAACTGTGCCGAGTGCCACACCCCTCGTCATGTGATCCCTCTGCTGCCCACCTATGACGCGGTGTGCTTTTGTCTCTGCATGGATACCTCTCTTCGTTGTCCCCCTCGATTACCCACTACAGCCGTGTTTTACTCTCATGCCCCCCACATTCAGTCCACCCCCGACTAAGCACCCTGTGCCTGCAGATTTTATGGCACACAAAGTATGGTTGCTATGGGTTTTCTCATCCTTGACTAGACTCTGGTGCACTCAAAACAACATCTGGCATATCACTCGTGTCAATCAGTATTATCTGAGTTTTTTAATGAATGAAGGAAGGAATAAAAAATAAAAAATAAAGCGTGAACTACTATAATAATTTCAATTAATGGTCAGAATGAGATGTACAGTTAGAAGCTTAGAAGGCTGGAAGTGTCTGTAGCATCTTCCCGTACTCCTTTGATCTGAGACTTTGCTGGACTCAATTATCCACCAAGTATTTTGAGGATATACTGTGTGCCATGAGTTTTTTTTTTTTTTTTTTTAAATTCTCTACATCTCCCTGGATAGCTAACGTCTCTGGTTAGGCACTTGCTAATCCCTTCTCACCATGCTTTACCACACCAACTCAGAGATTTACTCTCTCAGCCGTGTGTACGGAACACCTTCTGCTCTCAGGCGGCTGATGGTGCAATAGGAGCATGGTAGCAAATGAATCGATGTGACCCTGAGCAAGGGACCTTTCAGTGTCCTCCCTCCTTCTCTTCCCTCTGCCCTCTAAAGAAAAGAAAGAAAAGAAACTGAGAAAAAAAAAGAGATCACAAATGTTAACATATGCAGGTAAGGGCCTCGAGAGCTTTAAGATGACATAGAGCAGAAAGACTCCCATTGTGTTCTGGGGTGTCTGGCTGAAACTCCTGCACCTGTGGCTGTCTTGCCTGGTGACTTTGGGTCTACAACCTTTCTCTAAGCCTTGGTTTTGTGCGGTGGTGGACAGGGAAGCATTGGTGTCCAGTTGTACAGAGGTTGGGGTACCTCCGTTCTCAGATTGGCTAATGATAATTGTTTTGAGAGAGGATCTCATGTATCCCAGGCTAGCCTTGAACTATGTAGCCAGAAATGATCTTGAACTTCTGATGCCCCTGCTTCCACCTTCAAGTCTTGGGTTCTCATGTCTGCCTTTATCACACCCAGTTTAGACTATACTGGAGCTGGAACCCGGGAACCATGTGAAGCAAGGTCACTACTAACTGAGTTACCCCTCACCTCTCACTATAATCTGAAGGGCAGTGAGCTGCAGTTCTCCGAGGCAAAGTCTCAAAGAGACCCTAAGAGAGTCCTTCTTGCTCTGGCTTTAGCCCCAGCCATAGGTGTCCATGTTGCCCTTTGGTGCCCTTTCCTAAGGCACTGCATAGCAGCAGCTCCAAGGGAGCTTGCAGGAAAACGAGACTTTCTACGTATACTCAGACCCAACCGCTAGACTTGGGGTGACCCAAGCCACTCTGACCTTCTCGAGTGACTTCTCTCTCTGTCATTTAACTCTCTTTTTCCTGATCCTCTACCACTGACGTTTTCTCATAAAAACCTCCTGGACGTTCAGAACTCTTGCTTGCTTCCTGTTGCTCACACCTCTTTGCCTCTCACTTACTGCACCTTTGTACAACAGCCCTTCAGCTCGTTTCCCAACTACTCAAATTTGCACTCTTCTCTATAAATAACAGGCAATAGCGCTAGTCATAAAAGGATGTTATGCTACATGGGAGGGTTCTAATGAATGACCGTACATAGATTGGTTTATATATTACGATCTCTCTCTCTCTCTCTCTCTCTCTCTCTCTGCCTTCTCCCTTTTGTGCCCCTTTGTTTTCTTTCTTCCTTCTCCACTACCACCCTTTCTGAGCTGTATGCTGCCCAGGCTGGGCTCCGTCTTAATAAATAGACCAGGAGGGAAGAGCCTTAAACTCTTGGTCTTCCTGCCTCTAAGTGCTGGGATTCCAGCTGAGCAGCACCTCACCTGGCTGACCATTTCTTTCTTTTAATTGCAGCCTTTTACCTGTGGGGTAAAAAGAGGTAAAGCCAGTTTTAAATCTCTTGTTGTTGCTTCCTTCCTTAACTAAGTAGTTGTACCTTGCTAAACCTCAATTCTGTTTCTGAAAATTTGTGCTAACACACACGGTGAAGAGAAGATGAACCGGCTAATGTATGTAACAAGCTGCTTGGCTGAACTATACCAGCAGAGCTGGGGAGATGGGTCAAGGGCTAAAATGCTTGCCTGGAAGACTTGCGAACCTGAGTTCGTATAGCCAGATGTGGCAGTGCACATCTGTAATCTTAGCTCTGCAGGGAAGGAGAGGCACAGAGACAAGTGGCTCTCCAGAGCTTTCTGCTCCCTAATCCAACCTAATCAATGAGCTCCAGGTTTGGTGAGGAGACCGTCTCAAAAAATAAGGCGGAGAACAACAGAGGGGCACCCCGAAGCCCACCTCTGACATATATGGTGTGCAAGTGTGTATACCCAGTCACACCGAGTCACACAGACTAAAAGAGTGCTTAAAAGAGGCTAAGATGGTAAGAGTGAGGATAGGATCACCCATAAAATAAATAGCTGAAGGACACGCAGGTGTTTGAAGGAAGAGCTACACCGTGTAAAATGTAAAGATTGACTTCAGTTACTCAAAGGTCTCCGGTAAGGAAAAAGAGAAAGCCACCAGATTATGGAGTAGAAATTATAGGGTAAAAGATTTCAACTCAGTTTGTGGAAGGATTTACCCACCATTAGAATTGTCTAAAAATGGGTGAGTTGTCCTGCGGGGGTGGGGAACACCCTGTCCTGGGCAGCGTTCCAGCACCCCAGGAGACCAGCGACCAGGGTGTTCCCAAAGGGATGCCTGGCTGGGTGGGGTCTGCGCGATGACATTGAAGGTCCCTTCCCGCTCTTGAGAATCTCATGACATCAGTGCCCTAATCCAAGCCACCAGATAAAAAAAAAAAAAAAAAAAAAAAAAAAAAAAAAAAAAAAAAAAAAAAAAAAAAAAATCACTAGCCTGGAGTGACGTGAGCTGACTTCTCACTTGCTAGCCGTATTTTTTGACTGCAATAATTTAAAAATAGGACCTTTGCAACAATAGACTAGTGGGACTTCCAGGAAAAAGGTGCAAAAAAAGAAATGAGACCACTGGGGTCACTCGGGAACTTGACTGTGTCTTGGTCTTGGCCCTTGCATTACAAACACATTCTTATTTGTTCTTATTTGTTAGGGAACTGCCGAGTTTGGTGCCATTTTCAGTCAACATAGAATCAGGCAACTGTCACAAGCTCATTCTCCAGCTATGAAACAGGAGTCCTTTGTGGGTGTACATGTAGGCTAAGACTTTTTAGCCACTCAGAGATCTGACTGAGACATATTGAGGCTAAATTGTTCCATGCTTTTCTGATGCCGTGATTCTGGTGTCTTACCTTTGAGGAGAGAAGAAAGCTAGCTGGGGTGAGCTGCCTTCTCTAACGTCAAGTTCTCCAGCTTTCTACACACCCTTTCTTCTTATAAAGATGACCACATTGATCATAGCCTCTGCGAACTGGTAACTTGGAGTTTCCCAGAGATCTAAGAATCAGCTTAAGTGGGCTCAGGCTGTCTGAACTTCTGGCTAATACTCAATTCTCCATAGACTCAGGAGAACTGGCTCTGCTTGCAGTCTGTTTAGGACCCTCACATCCTTCTGAGGATGCTGGGCTGTATTCCAGCATGCCTTTGCTTCCTAAAGTCTCACACAATGAGATCCCAGGGGTAGGAAAAAGAACAGCAACCGTCCCTTCTACAGAAAAGAGAACCAACAAAGGCGGCAGTTTGTCTTGCAGAAACAGAGATGCAACACAGTTTATTCTACAGGTTTTCTTAAAGACAGCTATGCAATAAAAATTCCCTTTGAAATATAATCAGCAGTGCAGGGCCACAATATAGAACCTTTGCAGAGCGATGTGTTTATTTATAGATGCACTTTGGCTACGCCGCATAGCAAAGCAGCTAACTGTCTAACATCCACAATGTGGCCCTGGGAATTTCCTCCAACAAGGCTGTGCTTCCGTCCATTGTTGCAGTACAAAGGGCAGAAGGAGGCTTGAGTGGGGATCTTGTTAACCCCACCTAGAGGGAAACATGGAGGCTGTCATCCCCTTCAGTCAATGTGATCCCCAGTGCAGGGGGTCAAGATGGAGGTCAACCTCCACTCTGGGCAAATGCAAATGAGGAGATAGGTTTGATTATTTCGTCTAAAAATATCTCAGACAGCGGTGATGGCAATTCAACAATAAAGGTCTGCTTTCTATTTCCGGCAAAGGATGTACCCCTCACCAGTGTTGGATGCTGGATCTGGTGGAGTTTTGATATGGGGTGGCGTTTGAGGAAACAGGTTAAATTTTATAACAAAGGGGTTTTTAAGCATATTACTGTAGAAAGAAAGCCATAAGAGCATACACACAGCCCCAACACGCATGCATAGGTACTTGCTAATGTAAGCACAGGTCCTTGAATCACCCAGAATTTTGTAATTATTGTAGGCTTGGATTTGTTCATCTTTAAGATAAATATAAAAGGTCTCACATTTTATTAGTTTGGAGATAAATAAGCTACTATATTACAAGCTATCAGATCTTAACTAGAGTTTCACTTAAGGTTCTACAGTATGGTTCTATTTTGCTAAAAGTTCCTTATAAGTCGTTCCTATGAAAGTATTTAACAACCAGCTTCCACTACTGTAGGCAAAAAAGCCCAGAATGCCAGTTAAGCTCGGTATGGGGGCACACACTTCTAATATTAGTGCTAGGGAGGCTGAGGCAGGAGTAGCTCTCCAAGTTCAAAGTCAGCCTGGGCTACACAGAGAGTTCTAGGATACCCTGAGCTACATGGAATGATCTTTTCTCAAAACCTCCTAAACCCTGGCTGTGCTGAGATAAGTGATGTGCTTGCCTCACAATGTGAGAACACCAGTTCAGTCCATAGAGTGCCTGTAAAAAGATGGGTACGGTGGAGCCTGTCTGGCCCGAGGACTGAGACGGCAAAGGCAGACAGGTCTTTGATGCTCCGCTGGTCCTCCAGCCCAGCCTACTTGGTAGACTCCAGGCAAATAAAAGACTCTATGTGAAAAAACAAGGTGGACGGCCTTTGAGGAATGGCAGGCGAACTTGCCCTCTGCCTACTGCATGCACGCTCACTGAAGTACGTGTGCGCGTGCACGCAGCCACACACTCAAACTCTGAAATAAAACCAAAAACTTATTTTACTTGATGGCCCGTTGTATTTTAATCACCCTGCACATTCCAAGGGAGGTCTGTGCAGCATTGTTTCAGGGCTCAGTGCCCTGGCTGGTGTCTGAGGGTCTCATGGGAGGAAAAGGTGGGTCTCACGTCTACACGCCGCATTCCACACCTCCCCTGCCATCTGTGATCATGATTCCAGGAGCTCAAGGCCCAGCCCCAACCCCAACACAGTCAAAGCCTCAGGGAGCAAAGGGGACCTGTGTGTAGAAAGAGCAGGTCAGTGGAAGCCACTATCCCTGGGCCTTGTCAGCAGGTGGCCCTTCCGGGTCCCTTCCAGGTCCCCAGATGCAGAAAACCGTTTGCCAGCCCCACAGTGAGAATACAAGAATGCTGGTAAAAATGCCTTTCTGGGTTGTTTTGTTGGCTGAGTGTTTATTATCAGACACCCCTCAGGGGTTCACAGGGCAGTTTGCAAAGGTCCGTGTGAGGCCTGGGAATTTCCTTCCATAGAGGCCGTGCTTCCTGTCTTTGTTGTTCCTCAAAGAACAAGTGGAGGCATTACTAGAGATCCCCACTTAACCCTCCCTTGCTGCTGCCTTGTGGCTCCTCATAGCTGAAAACACACACACACACACACACACACACACACTGGAGAGTAAAAGATTTATGCATTTCAACTGCATGTGTGCTCTTGCAACATGCCTGTTCACGAGCATGCAATTCTGGGTGCTTGTGTGTATACACATGTATATGCACTAATTCAGTGTCAGTTCTTTCTCAAATAAGAGTCGAGTTCCACACCTTATAGTGTACTTATTGACTAAAGCAGAGGCATGGCAAACTGAAAAACCTTTTCATAGGATTACAATGATTTATTGAACATACTTCTGCAATACTGTTAAGCACAAAGGAAATGCAAAAGTTCTAGAAAATTCTAGAGCATATGATACACACATGTGCAGGCACACACTTTCATGCATGGTGAGGGTGCAAAGATGTCAGATAATTATCTAGGCTAAGAACAGGAAGGATTAGAAGAAGGCCTTGAGTTCTCATCTTGCCTGAGACTCTTCTGTGTTCTCTAGAAACACCGTCTGGAATTCTCTAAGTACCAGGACAGTGAGTGCCCACATGCCCTCCCCCATTTTTGTACACATGTGTGCAAGCACACTTTGCCCCCTTAGGAGGAAGGCTTGAAACAGTCCCTTGTTCCTAGCTCTAATTAAAATCACAGTTCTGGTCATTTCCTCTCCGAGTCTCCATTTTCTACACAGTCGAAGTGACTGACAGCATGGCTATCATACTATTTCAGTTTTCATCCCGAGAGCGTTTGAGCGTGAATTCTGCCGCTTGTTTACTCTCCTCTCAAAGCCCAGAGAGTGGTTTGTAGAGGATGTCTGAGGGGGAACCATGGCGACTGTGGAGATAGAGTGTGTGCATTGTGTCAGCGCAGCAGCTGCCTGACCTCCTTTCTCCTAGGAGTCGAAGGAATGGAAAACCGCCTGAAAGGATGCACGCTCTCCCAGCTATGGGTTGTGGATGGGATCCCACAGCCTCTGCTGGGCTGTCAGCAGGAAGTATTGCACTGCTGTTTGTTCTTAATAAACCTAATCCCTTTACAGTATTTATTGGGTGCGTGCTCGTGTGTGCATAGGTGCATGTGTGTGTGTGCAGGCGCATGTGTGTGCTTGTGTGTGCATAGGTGCATGCATGTGTGCAGGCACATGTGTGTGCGTGTGTGTGGAATCTAGAGCTTGATATTGAGTGTCTTCCCCCATCTCTCTCCACCTTACCTTTGGAGACAAGGCCTATCACTGAACCTGGAGCTTCCTGTAATGCATCTCGACTGTCTAGTCAACTGGATCTCTGGATTGCCCCGTCTCTGTCCTCTCTCTGTAATCAGCTCTGGGATTACAGCTGTGCACTGCAGCACCCAGACTTTTGCATAGTCTCTGGGGATCCGAACGTGGGTCCTGATACTTTTAGTCATATTGTGCTAGCTGAGCCAACTCCCAGCCCGTGCTTTCTGTTTTTGCAATGCAGCAGTGCAGGAGAACTGTAAATGACAAAGGACCAGAGATGCCAGGCAAGGGGAATACAGGTATGATAAGATGTGGGTAGAGTGGTGGACAGAAAGCAGATTCCCAGGTCCTCTGGACCCTTGAAACCAGACCATGTATATAGGCGTGTAGGGGTGAGAGGCAGGAAAGGAAAACATGCTGCCAGTTGCACATTTTCCAAGTAGCATCTTTTATGGTACCCCCAAAGTCTGACACACATTACTCGTGTGTAAGAACCGTTGTCTAGAAAATTCTCCCAATGTTGGTTTAGCAGACAGTTTACAGTGGTGGCATAAGGGCCCCTTCACATGTTCTTTGGGATAGGTGTGATGGTTAGCTTGTAAACTTGACACAATCTAGCATCACCTGGGAAGAGAGGCTGGATAAGGGACTGTCTACATTGGGTTGACCTTGTGAGCATGTCTGTGCAAACTGTGGGAAGACTCAGCCTACTATGGGCAGCCCCATTCCCTAGGCAAGGAGCTGTGGTCATAGAGGAGTCGAGGAATCAAACTGAGCCCAGGCAGCTACTCAAGCAAACACACACACATTTATTCCTGTCTGTTCTCGACTATAAACTGTAATTGTAAATGGAAATAAATCTCTTTCTTGCCTAAATCCCCCTCCACTGCTCCAGATATTTCAACACAGAAATGAAACTTTAACATTAGCTTCACGATTTTCACTCTAGGCTCATCTTTACTAGAACATTTACCCTGCTGAATGTGTATCCCTGGTTTGAGGCACCATTTGGAAACTCTACCTTCTTCTGTTTCCTCTTTTGTAATATTGCATTTACCCTTCTGTTGTTTGCATCTCAGCACTTTTGTGTCTTGGAACACAATAGAATGTAGCAGAGAGAACTGGATTTGGGGCTCAGATTCTGCCTGAGCTTTTTCAATATGTTTGATTTTTCAGTCCATGTAATTTTGTGTTTTGTCTTAAGCCTTGAAAAGTTGCTTTGTTTTTATCAGTCAGAGAGAGAGAGAGAGAGAGAGAGAGAGAGAGAGAGAGAGAGAGAGAGAGAGACAAAAATCCATGTGCACCCCAAGAGAACAGAAAGAGAAGAGAGCAAGATGGCGGCAGAAGGTCAGAGGTAGTGGGAGTGGGCGTGGCTTGTCTCTTAAAGAGACAGGAAACCATAACAGAAATAGTTTACTAATTTATACAATATTATGAAAGTTAAATGACAAAGTACATAAAGCTTTATCAAAAGTGCTCAGAACACGCTTATGATGAGATTTGTTCCCAAGTAGAGACAGGAATCACTAGTAACACCTCCACCAGCAGGAAAGTCTGTAATTTTAGGAAACCTGTAACCTGTGGATGGGTTCTTTCTTAAAGCATTAATACAATATTCTATGTTATGGTAATAATTTGGTGGTAGAATACATGCTTAACTTGTAAAAAAGCCCTACATTTGATTGTTAATATGGGAGGGGGAATTAAAGACTGAAAACAAAGAGAAAAAAGAAAATACTCAGTTCTGTTTAGCCAGCAAATTAATGTTACTCCCTGATGTGAATGCCCATACTGAGAAAAGGGTAGGATTTAAAAAAATAATAAATGTCTGCCAAGAATCCGAAATCGTAGCTTTAGTTTGTAATCTGAGCAGTTGGGGAGGGTGGGGCTTTAGTTTGTAATCTGAGCAGTTGGGGGGGTGGGGCTTTAGTTTGTAATCTGAGCAGTTGGGGGGTGGGGCTTTAGTTTGTAATCTGCTCTTGGGGTGGGTGTGGCTTTAGTTTGTAATCTGAACACTTGGGGTGAGTGGGGCTTTAGTTTGTATTCTAAACTCTTGGGGTGGGTGGGGCTTTAGTTTGTAATCTAAACTCTTGGGGTGGGTGGGGCTTTAGTTTGTAATCTAAACTCTTGGGGTGGGTGGGGCTTTAGTTTGTAATCTGAGCTCTTGGGGTGGGTGGGCTTTAGTTTGTAATTTGAGCTCTTGGGGTGGGTAGGGCTTTAGTTTGTAATCTGAAAAATTTGGGTGGGTGGAGCTTTAGTTTGTTATCTAAGTAAGCAATTGGGGTGGGTGGGGCTTTAATTTGCACTCTGAGCACTTGGGATGGGTGGGGCTTTAGTTTGTAATCTGAGCTCTTAGGGTGGGTGGGGCTTTAGTGTGTAATCTGAGCTCTTTGGGTGGGTGGGGCTTTAGTTTATAATCTGAGCTCTTGGGTGGGTGGGGCTTTAGTTTGTAATCTGAGCTCTTGGGTGGGTGGGGCTTTAGTGTGTAATCTGAGCTCTTGGGTGGGTGGGTAGGCATTGAAATAGGAGGATCACTGCAAGTTGGAGTCCAACCTGCGCTACATAGAAGTTAGAGACTATGCTGGGCTATTCAGTGAGACTGTCTCAAAAACAAACTAAGAATATAGGGGGCTAGAGAGATGGCTCAGCAGTTGAGAGCACTTGATCCTCTTGGCAGAGGACCCAAGCTGAGTTCCCATCATCCACATCTGGAGACTCCCACACTTTGCCACTCCAGTTCCTGAGATCTGATGCCTTGTTCTGGCCTTATCAGGAGCCTGCACTTCTGTGTACATAGCCACATAAAAACACACATGCACATATGCATAGTTAGAAAATACAATTAAATCAATCTAATCTACTTAGATAACCTGCCTGTGAACAGAGATTGCAGCCGGACACTCAGTCACTTGGAAAGAGCATCTATAAAAGTCCACGTGTTGTCTGTACCTTCTCCTCAGTTTAGCAGCAATTCAGCCTTCTGTATGTTCAAATCAAATAGCTGACTTAAAAGTTTTTAAACCAGAGAATTGTTTTATTTGAAGTCCACATTAAATAAATGCTTTCATAAATGGTAATTTTGATGATACATTTACTTATTTATTGTGATAGATTAGCCTTCAAAATTAACACACACAGCCATTATTAAGAATTTGGCTAATATTTCTAGCTGATTGAGATTGCTTGGTTCCATTTTAGCCTCAAAAGCTAACCCATCAAGCTTGAGCATCTGTAAATGGATATACTTATACATTCATGGAGATACATGCTAAAAATTTATGGTAGTTATGTATGTGGGGGTCTTTGCTGCGGGATTGCAAGGCATCATTTGTACCAGAGATAGAGGAGAAAGGAGGAAAAATATTAGTGACCTAGAAAAAACTGAGATTGTTTGGAGAGAGAGAGGAGAGAGAGGAAGGGCAAAAGAGTGTGAATCCAACTGTACATGTGCAGGTATCTAAGCAAAGAAGCATCTTAGGTCTTTCTGGAACTTTCCTTGCTAGCAAGGAAGCCCTAACACTTACCAGGCTTAGCTCTCAGCACTTCCTGGGCATAATACCATTTAATATCTCCATTTCACAGGTGAGAAAACCGAGGACTGGAGAGGTTAAATAACTTCCCTGGCCTCCTTAGTTAATAAGTGGTAGAACCTAGGCTTTTAATCCAGCAGCATGGCACCACAGGCCAAGTTCTTGCTTTTTCTAGGATTCTAATAATACGCCACCTCAAGGATCATTCACAAACATGAATGAGCATCCACTTCTCTGGACCGCATACTACAAGGTGCTGGGCCTGAAAAGTAGGCAAACACCGACAGGGTAGGAATGGCGCAGGGAGGCGGAGAGCCTAAAAATAGATCTTTTGCAAAGCAGCTCAGTTAGTGTTCTGACAGAAGGAAGTCGGGTGTGCTCGCAACTGGAGAGGATTCCGACAGTAACCTTGAACCGGCCCCTAAAGGACAGGGCAAGCCAAAGCAACAGAGACACAGGCCATCCTTAGGCCAGGGGATCGCATTAGCTGCAGGGCTCTTGGGTAAGAGCAAAGGGAGGAGGCATTCATGTATGAAGTCATCGTTTTGTCTGTCAGAAATGTTTAACTCTTGTCAGCTGTGTCTCGATAAAACTGGGTAGGATTGGCAAAGCACAGGAGGAGACAAAGCTGGATGTGGAAACAGAAGTTCTAATTACTAAGGGTATTATTAGCTGGAGTTAAGTGTGCGTGTGTGTGCGTGTGCGTGTGTGTGTGTGTGCTGGTGTGGGTAATTGCATACGTGTTGCGGTGCGTGCATATATGTCAGGGAAGAAAGGAGAGATGCTCTGTGAATTAACTCAAGAGCACCTCTATCTGCCAGAGTTTCTCTCAAGGCCCTGATCGTCTCACTCAAGGCTGGGAGCCAAGCAGCCTCAGCACCTTCTCAAGAGTGAGAAACTAGAGAAGGCAATCCTCTGCCTCTCCATAACCATTAAATTCCCGTGTGCCCTGGAACCACCGCGGAGCTTGGTAGACGGCTAGTTGCCAAGCCCCACTGCTGGTCTATGTTGTAAAGTCTGGGGTGGCCCCCAGGATTTTGCAACACTACCTGATGGAATCCACCATTTGACACCCACATGCTAGAACCACTGTTCTGTGGGTTCTGGTCCCTCTCTCTCATGTGAAGGCAGGAACCTCACAAAATCGTTTGGATCATCCTTGGGTCTTATTACTTAGAAATGTCCTCAGAGGAAGGCCACTAAATCTCTTCTTTGTGGTAAATGCCTCTTTTATTTTTAAACATTTCTGTAATTAAATAAAACCCAAATCCAGAATATTTCTGATATTCTAGTTCATTTTGGTCTGTAAGGGGTCAAAATATGGTGACTTCTAGGGTTCTTAGGAATTTTAAGAATTGGTCCTTTGAAACCTCTGTTTGCAAAGCAGGAAGTCAATTGTTGCCCAGAACAAACACTTGAATCAAGCAATCGGTTCCTTTGGAGGACTTTCACGCTGCAGCGTTTAAGCAACTTTCCATAATAATCCAGGAGAGTTTGAAACGGAGTCTTTGTGGCCTGGACCGTGGAGGTGAAAACAAGAGGTCTGTGTCCTGTCTCTGAGCGTGCTCTGCTAGCAGAGACAGAATATATCCCAAGGGCTGTTTTTTCCTCCTGGATAGATAAGGCAGGAAGAGCTAGGAAACCAAGATCACTGACAAGAAAGGATTGGAAGAATGGATGGGGAGAAATCTGTGTGTTCCTTTACCTTCCCCTGACTTTGTTTACAGGGGTTGGGGTAGAGGGGGTGCTGAAGCCCTCCCAAATATCTCAGTTGCAGGTCAGGACCCCAGACGCCACAGAAGAACAACTGAAATCTTTTATACTTCAGATTTAAAGGGGAATGTTGGGGTTGTCAAGATGGCTCAGTTTGGCATGATAGAAGTAGAGACCCAAACCCCAAAGGGATGCCACTTTCAAAGCCATCAGAATGCAGTCATTTGGCTAACAGAGCATTTACATGGTGTTTGAACTGGTTTTACAGGCTTTCTAGGTTTAAGGGTGTCCATGTTTCCCAAACACACAAATTCAATGGAAAATTGTCTTTCCTCAAAGCGGCTCTTGGTAGGGAACCTTTCTGGTCCTCAAGATAGTTACTATTACGTTGGAAGTAGAGCAGTCAGTCCTTGAGGACCCTTTGCTGCGAGGCTCCAAGACGCACATGGGAAGCAGACACTTTAGTGGGTGAAACTGTTTAACGTAGCTAAGAAAATTCTGGTGGCACCAGTCATGGGAACACATGCCTGACATCCTAGTCTTTGGGGCTAGAAATGGAAGGATCAGAAAGTCAAGGTTGTCCTTGGCTACACAACCAGTTTAAGGTCAGCCTCGGATATAGGAGAACCTGTCTTAGAAAACACAAAGAGGCCTGAGCAGGGATGGAGGAGTAAGGAGCAGGAGGTGGGTTTCACGAGGGGAAGAAGGAGCGGCTCATGCCTCCACCAACACTCAGATGCATACACTCACACTCCTCTGTGGTCTTCACACAGTCCTTGCTCATCAAATTACAGAGATTGCCTTTTTACTTGTCTGCATTGCTCTTTCAGTCAGATCTTAAAAGGGAAAATGAATGCCACTCTGACAAATTAACGGAAGAGGCGGCTAACTCTATAGGCGACTTGAAGCATGGGAAAACTGCCCACATGGTTGTTCTTCTTGGGCAAAAAATGGCAAGGAAGTGGGAGGATGAGGAGTGTCATAAGAACTTGGCAAGATCTATGGCTGTAGGCAAATGGTTTGCTCTGGCTCAGAAGCTGTGGGCAATCATTTACTGAACTGAAGCCTGGTCAGAGAGAAGAGAAGTAAATTCTGCAATCTCTCTCTCTGGGATCCTTCCTTATACTCCCCAGGATCAGCAGGGAGCAGGGGAGCCTTCCCTGAGAGTTGCTTCATCCCTGTTCTATAGCAATGTCTTCTGAGGACATGGTAGTATAGAATAGGGCACTCAACAGGACACAAAAAGACAAAGAAGGACCTGAAGGGGAAGCTGAGACTAACCAGTACTCTTCTGTTGCTATAGTTACCGCTTCTCCTTGGTTTCTGGACCTCAACTCAACTCATTCAGATCTTGGTTGGGGTTAGTACTACAGACAGACGTAGAAGGAAGAAACGAGGGATGGATTGGAATCTAGATGACCCAGTGCCTGTATTGAGTCTCTCAGACCTTTGCTTTCCTGTCTAAGTGTACTGCGTGAGCATCTGCACTTTGCTAACTCCGAACAAGGTCCCCAGCCAAGAAAGCATCAGTGAACCTGAACGTGCACCCAGGTGTTGGTGCTCTGATATCTGCTGTGCTAGGCACATGAGACAATTTAGCCATAGCTGACCCCCACCCGCTTGGATAGGAGGAAGCTCAGGGTTCCACCCTTACCTTGCTGAGACTGAGTTTTCTCATCTATAAAATGAAGATGCACATGGTCCATCCTCAGGATCTGAGGGTCGTTGGGAACCTGACGCTGTGACGGGCAAGGTAAACAAGGGCAGTAGCAACCGCTGGGGCTGTTTCTTCATCTTTTATAAGTACAATAATTTATTAATAAATTAATCTATTGATGAAATTAATATATTACTTTTGGAGAATTTCATATGTATGCGATGTACTTTGGTTATATTCAACCCCATTCCTCCTCCCTAACTCCGCCCATATCTTACCCCCACCACTCTCCCACCCTTCCCAACCTCGAATCACTTTTTTGTTGTTTTTGAGTCCAATTTGTGCTATACTCGTGGGTGGAGCCATGTACTGCAGCGTGATCTAACTACCAGGGACAACACCCTCAAAGAAAACTGTCTCTCCCTTCCTCAGGAGCCATCAACTGCCTGAGGCAAGGAGGGGGGCAGCAGGAGGGGAGGAGGGAGCTGTGAGCCCCTCTCCCCTCTACACTAGAATGCTTCCTGGCTTGGTCTTATGCAGGTCTTGTAGAGGCAACTGCAGCTCCCAATGAGTGGTCTGTTTCTCACACAAAATCCGTCCTCTGACTGTGAGAGAGGTGTTGCCAAATGTTGCCAGAGGCACTGCCTTCTGCTCTGGGGCGGTCATTGCACACTCATGATTAGAGACCGGGTCAGGAGGTAAGAAACAGCCTGTCCTTCTGGGCCCTTCACCCCTGTTCCCCAGCAAGACTTCCTGCTTCCTTCCTTCGGGGTCAGGTGGAGTCGAAGCTTGTTTGCCTCCAGGCTCTGCAGACCTCGCTTTTTAAAAAGTGGCCCAGGGGGCTTGGAACTGAGAATTTTGATGCTTTCCTTCCTCTTAGTTAGGAAGATGTTTCCAGATGGAGCCAGTCAGGGGAAGTGGGGGGGGGGGGGGCGTGCTGGGGAAAGAAAGAGGTAGGATTAGCTTCTTCTGAAGACGGTAGACCCTGGTGAGTCTTGGGATTCACATAGCCTTCCTGTTCTGTGAGCTCTCTCCCCATTCCTACTTGGCATTAACAAGTCTGTCTTCCATCCACCTTTGTATATGAGTCCCGAAAGGATTCAAGAAGGACGCTAATTAAGACTACTGGATGACCTTTAAAGTCGGTCCCTTTGCTCCTGTGAAGAGATCCTTCAGAGGCTCCGTGACCCTGGAGTCCAGAGGGGAGGATACAGAGTATTTAAAATGAATGAAAGGGGGACCAAAGTCTGAAAAAGGTGATCAGCACATGGTAGCACTTCTTGACGGTGCTAAAAACAAATAAAGCCTTTGCTATTCTAAGTTCTGAAGAATTGCTCACAGCAGAGTTCAGCAGTATTACCTAAGCTTCTGGTTAGTGTAGCTGTGCCTTTTTGTTTAAAGTTTATTCTAGCCTGGGGTGGTGGCATAGGTCTTTAATCCTAATACTCAGGAGGCTGAAGCATGAGGATTTCTGTGAGTTTGAGCTTAGCCTGATCTACATAGGCCTCCCAGGGCTCCACAGTGAGACCTTGTGTCAAGGGAAGAAAAAGGCATGTATGCAACACTAGAGTTAATTCAGACAGCTTTCATTCATATAATGGCTCCTGGCACAGAAAGACTCAGCTACTCTGTTGCTTTTAATCCTACAGTCCCGGGGTAACGCAGATGGCTCAGCAGTTAGGAACACTTGCTGCTCTTCCAGAGGACCTGGACCTGGAAGTATAGATCCTCTTTAAAGTGAGCTCTGGGGCTAGGAACACAGAACACTGTCTTAACATGAACCAAGGGCTCCATCCCCAGCATTAAATAAATCCAGTATGGTGGCCTCCATCCCAGCTTTTGGGGAGCAGAGGCAGGAAGACCAGAAGTTCAAGATCATCTCTAACTACACAGCGTATTCAAGGCCAGGGTAGGCTACCTGTGGCTCTTTCAGAAACAATAGCTAGCTACACTAGCAAGGGGTTGGAAAGACAAAGAAACTGGGCAGGAATCACTCCAGTTCAAAAACCCTGTGACTGTGAGAGTTTCTGTTTGTGTTTAAAATTTGATAAGTACAAATTTTAGTTCATACTTAAATATTTCACTGGATTAATAACATTTATGACAAGAAATTTTTTTCATCTTAGTTAATAATTTTCAATTTAACCAAGAAAATTATGGTTTTGGCCGGTCCATGGTGGCACATGCCTTTAATCCCAGCACTCGGGAGGCAGAGACAGGTGGATCTCTGTGAGTTTGAGGCCAGCCTGGTCTACAAGAGCTAGTTCCAGGACAGGAACCAAAAATACAGAAAAACCCTGTCTCAAAAAAATAAGAAAGAAAGAAAAGAAAAAAAGAAAAAAATTATTCTTTCAAATAAAAGTAAGGGAGTATCACAGAAGATATAACCGTGCTAAAGAACTTAAATGACGTGTATTTCTGGGTTCAATCCCTAGCACTTGGGGGAGAGGGGAGACTAGCTCAATGAAAAGAGAAGAATTTAGGTAAAGATATGGTCTGGTTGTTAAATATACTACAATCCTCGGTGGTCCATAGTCAGGTGTGTATCTGCTGCCTCCTTCATTCCAACTACAGTGTGAAATTTGACTGTGTGTGAGATCCAGGTGTGCATGAGCACACACACACACACATACACACACACATATATCTGTACCTTCATGTATGTATTTGTGTGGCTAGACTAAAAATCTAAATGGCTTTCCCATATCAGCATTCCAGGTCAGATGAGGCAAGCTGGAGGGGTGTGGGCCTGGAATAGTCATATAATTGTGTACTAACCTTCAAGTCTAAAAATAGCTTCTTGGTCCTGAGAGGCAAACACTGATAAACCAAAGTCAAAGTAATTAGGAAAAGTCTTGAACTTGGAGACGTAGGCCCTTCCTTGTGTTGGGGTATGTCATCAGAACTGTGGCAGGATGGGCAGACTCCACAGGGCAAGGCACCAGTTTGCACAATGCTAGGTCACATTTCAAAGAACAGTAGCAGCCACCACAAACACCTTTCCCTTTAACTTCTTGCCCTGCCTGGAAAACAGCGTCGGGCTAGAACCCAAAGACAGTTCACCTTCATGGTCACCAACTTGATTAGGAGGGCAACCGCAAGGTCATTTCCTGCATTGGAGGTCCCCGTACCAGTGAACAAAGAAGGCACCATCCCTGTATGCCGTGCCCATGTAAGCAGGGGTATCCCCATGACTTAGGTCTGAGGAGGCAAAGGATTTTAGGCAAGCCACTAGTAACTAATGCTTTTCCCCAGTGTGAAAACCAACAAGTTCTGAACACGAGTGAGCCACTAACATAGAGTATAGAAATTATGACCTCACATCTCTTAAATGATTCCCAAGAGATAATGAAAAAGGGGGGGTCCTTGCTCCCCGTGGACCTTTCTTACTGTTTCCTCAAGGTATACTCGTGGGTCCTCGATTTTTAGCCTTCCTCATCTCTAGGCTTTAGATTCTTCTTCATAATATTTAAACTTTTTTTTTTTTTTAAAGATAGGGTTTCTCTGTGTAACAGCCGTAGCTGTTCTGGAACTAGTTCTGTAAGTCAGGCTGGGCTTGAACTCACAGAGATCCACCTGCCTCTGCCTCCTGAGTGTTGGTATTAAAGCAGTGTGCCACAATTGCCCGGCATCTCCAGACCTTTTAAAAAGCACAAGGAGTCAGTCAAACTTCAGAAAGTTTGATTTTCATTTGTGCTTTGAGTTCCATCTTCACCACTGCTACCCCCAACAACAACTTTGGGCTTCTCCTCAGTCAGCCTAATTTTGGCCCCTGAATTTTGGAGCCATTGCAGTTCTTCATAGATATAAGTGGTGCTTGGCCAATTCTTCCCATATTTCAGTCTCAAGCAAGCATATTCACGGTGCCTCACATGTGATGTATTCTTGAAGCAGCTTTTTAGAAAGACTGTATCATCTTCGTGGAATTGAGAGATGAGTTAGTAAAGGACCGTGCCTGTAGAACACAAAGATAGAGACCCTGGAGCCAAACCTTAGGTAGGTGGGTGGGGTGGCAATTGTTACTACTGGGAAACCCTTTTATGGTTGACCAAAGTCTATGCTGACTTTTTATTGCTACCCTTGTGTTGTACATTTTGGAAAGCTTATGGTTTGAGCTTTCCCCCAGGAAAAATTTAACTTCACCCAAATAGTGTGTAGAACATGGTAGTATACTTCTTTGTGTATAGAGAGTTGGTCATTCTTCTAATAATAGGGGTTTCATTGGGGTTTTAATGTCATAAAAAACCTTGTGTGGCTATGTTATTGTGATGGTTAATCTCAATGATCTATCTGATCTGAGAGATGCTTAAGAAGGATTATCGTTATTGGATTAATTAAGGAAAGAAAACCTGCTTGCTGTGGACGACACCGTTACCTTGGCTAGGATTCTGGGTTGTATATAAAGGAGAAGGCCAGTTGAGCATAAGCAATGTTTGTTCTCTGCTTCCTGACCGAAGACTCAATATGACCAGCTGCTTCAAACTGCTGCCTTGACGTCTCCATCATGATCACTATGAACCAAAAGGAAGCTTCCCTTACTTAAGCTGCTTTTGTCAGTGTCTATTATCAGCAACACCACAGTAACTAAGACAGTCAGCCACCAAGTCCCACCCTGACATTACAATTACAATACACCCTGATTGTATTGAATTATGCTAACAGCAGGTGTCCTAAAAAGCTGAAAACTGATGAGGTAAAAGAAAGCGTGCCTTTGATTCACTCATTTGATGTGGGAGGTCCTTCTGTATATATGTTGCTTTTATTGGTTGATGAATAAAGAGCTATTTGGGCCAAGAGCAGGGCAGAATAAAGTCAGGTGGGAAATATGAACAGAGATATATAGAGAGAGTAGGGGGAGTCAGAGCGATGCTATGTAGCTGCTTAAGGAGAAAGACGCTGCCCAAACCTTACAGTAGGCTACAATCTCGTGGTGATACACAGATGAGTAGAAATGGGTTAATTTAAGATATAAGAGTTAGTTAATAAGAAATCTGAGCTAATAGACCAAGCAGTGTTGTAATTAGTATAGTTTCTGTGTGATTATTCAGATCTGGGCAGCCAGAAAATGAAAGGGTCATCTCCAGTTACACTCATTCATTTCTTTGGAAAACATTAATTGAACACCTTCTTTTTAATAGTTGCTAAGCATCTTGAACCACCTTTTCTTTTCTCTCCTTCTTTGTTCCTCCATGAGCTACAACATGTGCCATAGCATGTGAAGGTCAGAGGACAACTCAGACATAGATCACCAAACTAGTCAGTTTGATGTAGGAATCCCCTGTCTCCACCTTCAGAGGTTGAAATTACAGGCAGGCCACCATGCACACCTGGCATTTACATGGATTCTAAGGATCCAAATTCTGGTCCATACACTTGTTTGCAAATGAGTTTTTCTTCAAGATTCTTCTTTTCATTTTATATACGAGCTCTCTTATATCCCAGACTGGTATTGAACCATTGTGTAGCCAAAGATGACCTTGAATTTCTAATTATCCTGCCTCCCCATCCCTAGTGCTGGGGTAACGGGTGTGCGACACCACTTCTAGTTTGTGGTGCTGGGATTGAACCTGTGGCTTTGTGCATTTTAGCTGTGATGGCTACTCTTGGTTGTCACCTTGGCTACATCTGGAATTAATTAAATCCAAAAATGGAGGGCATATCACCGAAGGATTATTTGCTCCATTTGAAGTAGGAAGATCAACTTCTAATCCAGATCTTGAGGTGGGAAGAATCATGCCTTCAGTCTGAGTTACACCTTCTGCCGGAAGGACATGGAAAGGAGTTTTCCTTTTTGCCTGCTTGTCCTCACCTTGTTAGGACATCCATTCCTTTCCTAGAACAATAATCTATTCCTTTGGAATTCCAGCATATGTTGGCAGACCAGCTGAGACATCCAGCCTTCTGGGTGGAACAGCTACTGGATTCTTGGTCTTTCCGTTCACAGCCAGCCATTGTTTGATTAACCAGATTGCAACCTAGAAGTCATTCTAATAAATCCCCATTCTCTCTCTGTCTCTCTCCATATATACGTATATATGTATATATATGTGTATTATATATTATTTGTAAAATGAATCTCTATATGTTTATTTATATTTATATAATATATTACATATAAAAGAGAGAGCTGGAAAGAGAGAGAGATTCATTTTATAAGCCTGTAACTCTAGAGAACCCTGACCAATATATTAAGCCAGAGCTCTACCAACTGAGCTAGCTCCCTAACCCTTACTTTTTCTTTTGGTGACTGGTGATGGAGCTGGAGAAGAGGTAGTTGCTGTGACAGTAACAGAGGAGCGTTGCCGTGAGTCAGGGGAGAGGAAAGGGCTGTGCCAAAGGAAAAGTTCGAAAGGCCATTGTAGAGCACACTGTTGGGCCTGATCCTCGCACCTAGAGAAAAAGGCAGTGAGACCAGAGCATGGAGGAGGAAGGAAGCTATCAGGAGAAGTGGGAGCATTTTCGTCCTAAACAACAGGGAAAAAAAAAAAAACCCAAGTGAAGCAACAAGGGACTGTTCTATTTAACTGACTTTTCTCAAGTCGGCTGCTAAGAGTGAGGTGGGGGCTGTGCGGTGGCCAGTTTGAAAAACAGCATCAGTTACAGAATGGCTTGGATATGTGACTGCAGAGATTTCACAGAGAGTTAGCAGGAAGTGGGTGAATGTGTGTGCAAATGCCATGCGGCCCTCAGGCACTTTTCAAACTCCTGCCTCCTGACCTGCTTGTTTCTCTTTACCCTCTGTCCCTTAAGGTTCTTTTATATAAAATAAATTCCAAACCTACACTAATTCACATTAATATGCAACCTATGGGTAATAAAATGGACAACAGGTCAGTCCTTCAAAACTGTGGGTCAGAGGACAAGATCTTCTTCCATGTAAAACCACTTGCTTCTGAAAGTACAGTTTCAGATATGGAGAGGCAGTGGACATAGGTTTCTCTGTTTGCTTCAAATCCTGCCACTGAAAGGCTGAGAAAATGGCTCGGTGGGTGCAATGACTTTTCACCCCCAACACACATAAAAGCCAGGCACCCTACTAGGCATCTTTAACCCCTGTCCTGGGTAGGAACAAGTGAATTCCTATGGCTCACTGGCCAGCCCAGTTTAGCTGAATCAGCAAACTTTAGGTTGAGGAAGAGATGCTGTCTCACAAACTAAGGTGAGAAGGTACTAAGGATGACACCTTATGTTGACCTCTGATTTGTACAAGCACACACACACTCTTGTAACAGAAGTGACCATTTCTGCTCTGCTGTCACATGGCGCCATGTAGTTCAGACCACTATTGTGCCGGTCACTACAGTTTCAGGTCAGTGGTATTACAACGTGCTAAAATCTGCTCAGCATCCTCCCATGGGAGGATGCAGGCTCTGGGAAGAGCTGTCCAGTTTATTTAATGTGTCTGTTATTATTAATAATATTGATTGGCTCTAATTAAGTCAAGAATCCAGGCACTGTGCCTCATGCTTGTCATCCTAACAGCCAAGAGACTGGGACAGAATTCCCATGAAATTGAGGCCAGCTTGAGTTATGTACCATGACCCCTTCTCAATTAAAAATACATAAATAAGTAAAACAAAAAGTTAGGACAAATCATAAAGAAAAGACGAGGACTAATCTAAGCTTGGCATCACCTCTTTCGGTATTCATAAATGGCCCTTCCATCTCAGATATCACTTATGGGTGACTATCTGCATCTATGTAGAAATATTGCAACTCAGCAGCAAGAGATAAAGGGATGTTAACAGTGTCCTTGAGAGAGAACTGAAGCGACAGATCCCTGAGACGTCCGAGGAGAATGTGGAGTTTTTATTAGTGGAATAGAGAATAGAATGTTGTTATCCCAAAGAACGAAGAGCTGATGAAAGGGTCGTGTTTGGGAAGGAAGAGGAGACTGGTCCTCTGGACCAAGGGTGGTGAGCCCACAGAGCCATCCACTGGAGCGCTGATGGAAACCCTGCCAGGGCGGTGTCACTCCAAGCATGTTCTATAAATACATCTTCAATCACTCCCTGACCCCTTACTGGTCACACTCACATTTCCTGTATGTGTTCCACAGAATTCACAAACCCATTTCTTTGTTTCCTTTACTTCCATTTTCCTTTGCACGGAGTTAGTTAACACAGGCACAACTGATGTGGGGAGTGGGGATTCTTTGGGTTGAGTAGCCCAGGAGAATATCCATGCTTTTAGGGGTTCACAGGCATCCGAGGATGGCTCCTAATGTCTTGGTTCTGCTTGGTTCTAGAATCCACTCTGGTGTGGGCCAGCTTTCTACTTCACACGCTCTTGTGATGCTCACCCACTATCTGGCATCATTCTAGTTAGAATCGGTGCGAGCCTACTGGAAGCAACAGAGCCACTATAGGCGCGGGTTATCCAGGGAGGACCAGGCAACCCCACAGCATTATCTGCTCTTAATCTTAGGTTGTATCGATGGAGCTCTTTCTGGGACAAAGCTGGCTGGCTGACATGCTAATGAGAAAGGTTTAGTTGTGGACATTGTCTGAGAAAGAATTTTCTGTCTTTATCTCTACGGTGCTGCTGCTCTGAGAACTCGAGAGAGGCTGAGACCTGGGTGATGTGTGTGATTAGGAGCTGGCGAAGAAGGAGGAAATGAGTCCCTGGTGCTTTCTGGCAGCAGAAATGACGTTATTAAGGGAACTGTGGTTTGAACATGTATAGAGAATGTCACTGTCTGTATTAGTAAACAGAGAAGGGATGCATGTTGGCAAATACTCCATTGTCCTCTGTAGGCCAGAGTTGTCATATGACTTTACCTCTGTGACTCACTGTTAACTGCTTCCCTTTCCATGGAAATTAAGGATGAGGGAATATGATCGAAGGGAATACCACTGGGATATAAAGTTAATAGAACTGCACGGAAAGACAGAAGAGCTAATTCTGTTCTAGCTCTGACACTAACAAGGGACTGTCACCTCGGTTAAGCCTTTTAGCTTCCCTATAACACAGATAGTTGGGACAGTCACCTGATGTTTAGTTTTCATTGTCAAGTTGACAGTCACTTGGAAGAGTCTTAATGAGAAATTGTTTAGGTCAGGTTGACTTGTGGGTGTCTCTGTGGGGTTGTTTTGAATGTTAATTGATGTAGGAAGATCATCCTACTATTGGTGGTATCATTCCCTAGGCTGGGCTCGAACTCTTATTACGTAAAGAATACTAGTAAGCAAGCAGGTATCAAGAGTGTTTTGGTTTATCACTATGGTTGACTGTGGATGCGATTTGGCTAGCTGCTTTAATTCCTCCATTGACTTCCTCCAAAATGATAGTCTATGACCTGAAACTGTAAGCCATATAAACCTCTTTTCATCGTTTTTTTTGACAGAGTGTTTTTATCACAGTGGCAGAAACGAAACTTGGCTACCTTGGCTTCCTTAATCTTTTTTGATTTTGATTTTTCTCTTGCCATACATGAATCTTTGGCTCCTATTTGTCTGGTAGCTTGGCAATGGGCTGTTCAGTAGTCATGCTAATCATCTTAGTAAATTTGAAGGAAATTAATTCCTATCATAAAAGACTGTTTTTGTTTTTTGTGGATGTGTGGTTCATGGGAAATGACAAGGCGCTGTAAAGAACTGAGAATATTGGAATGGGCACAGGAGACACACTTCTAAGTGCGTCTAGAACCTGGAGCCCAGTGTTTGCACACTGCACCCACTGTCAGTCACTGTCCATCATCTGCGGATGCACAGCACCTGCCCCAACATGCACCACAAAAGCACCAAGGTGCATGGCCAGTGTGCACAGGCATTAACATGTGTACCTCCCCACACATTGAACACTGATTTATTTACACTAGCCGAGTTCGATTTGGTTTCAATCTGATTGTGGCTGTGTCCAGATTCTGCCCTCTTAGAATAAGAAAATATTTGTTTTTGATTTTGCTGGAGCCCTAAGTTGAGAGACTTGAAACTTTTGAAGAGATTTTGGAGCTTTACAGAAATTTTGTATTTAGAAAGAGACTGGATATTTTAAAAGAGGCAGCTTTTTAAAGCATTTGAATGTGTAAGGCTATGAGACATTTTAAGAGGATAAAATGTTTTATATTGTAATGTTGATAGGAATGTGTGATCTTGGGATTGAACAAGAAAGGGAAGGCCATGTTTTAACAGCGGTGTGTTTGTGTGTCAAGCTGACAAGGGTCCATGGTGCTGGCTAGTTCTTTGTCAGCGTGACAGAAGCTGTAGTCATCTGAGAGGAGGGAACTTCAGTTGAGAAAAGGGCATCCATAAGATTGAGCTGTAGGCAAACCTGTAGGGCATTTTCTTAATTAGTGATAGATATGGTAGGGCCCAACCCATTTTGAGTGGTACCACCCTGGGCTGGTGGTCCTGGGTTCTATAAGCAAGCAGGCTGAGCAAATCATGAGGAGCAAGTCAGTAAGCAGCACGCCTCCCTGGCCTTTGCATCAGCTGCTGCCTCCAGATTCCCACTCACTTTGAGTTCTTGCTTCTTGGTTTCCCTCAATGGACTGTGAATTGGGACATGTAAGCCAAATAAAACCGTTTCCATAAAAAAAAAGCAAAACAAAATTAAAAAAAAAAAAAAGCTTGTAGACCTCAAGAAGGAAAGTACAGCTTCCTTTCCAGGCCAAGAGACCCACAACTTCTTCATGTGAGAGACCCTGCTCTCACGATACTAGGGGAGGAAGTAACGAATGGAAGGGTCGGTGACAAACGTAGTGAGTGGCCAATAACTCTGATGCCATGTGCATCACACCTGAAGTATGTGTGTGACACATGTCATGCCATAGGACCAATCAGCAATTTTTTCCCCTCCAGGAATGATGTCACCTTAGAGAACCGGAAATTGTGTTTGAGGGTTCATGTGGGCTTCCCCAAAGTAGAGGTCAATAAGAGTCAAGTGAGGGTTACTGCTGGCAACTGTCCAGAGCCACACCTCATCTTTCCCTCTCCCAGGAACAGGCCAGGAAGGTAACATTATTCAGCGCAGGTTTCTACTTGAAGAGTGTTTGGGATTTCTGGCAGAGGCTGGGGTTTAGCGGAGGCACAAGGTAGTGGGAAGAAGCATCAGCTGGTCAGCTGTCTTATAAGATGGAAGGCAAGGGATCTGCGATGGCCACCACTCTCTGAGAGATTTACAGTAGCAGACCCTTAGAAGAAGGGGTGTGTTCGCAGTGAGTGTGACCACAGCCTTGGAGGCGGCCGCTGAGCACAGGCGTGTCCGGTGCTTTTAGTGCAGACTCTGCCAGGCTCTGCATACTGCAGATAGCAACAAAGCCATCTGTATGTTATAAAATAGCTTAGCTGTTTGCCCTTGCCTTCCTCACACAGAGAAAGGTCAGCGGCAGAGACGTGAAGATAGCAAAACAGAACTGACCCTGGGCCACTTTGGTCAAAAGGCTTGCCAACACCTGCTTATGGATTGGGAAAAAAAAGGGGGCTGAGCCAGCCAAGAAGTGGAAGTGGGAATGTTTTCCCAGTCGATTTTACATGGACTTTTTTGGGTTTACTGCTTTGGGCTGTGATTTGTGGTGGTGTATTATGTTCAAATATTAATGGTCTTCTCCATGGAATTAGTGGTTATCATTTTTTTCTTTTGGGGTCCCTATTTTCTGACAGAAGAAAGGTAACCAGAGATACCAGCAAAGCTGTTAGGGTTTGGGTGTTGGTTAGGCGGAGGATGGAGATGACCAAGACCCCTGAGACAGCTCATTTGGAGGGAAGGTCAGGGATTTCATTCTGGACACACACAGCCTGAGGTCTTGCTGAGTTCTCAGCTGGAAATGGTACATCAGCAGTTGGGTAATATGGGTCAGAGTTGCAGGTCCATAGTAGAGACAGGTATCTGTGAGTCATTATACAGACATTTAAGCCAAAGTGGAGATCGCCTCAGGATACACGTCCACAGAGAATCATTCCAAAGTTGAAGTCATGGGGCACTTTGCTGCGAGGAGGAGCCAGCTGTGAGAACTGACATGGCCCCATGTAATTTCGGCAGCTTCTTCTTCTTCTTGATCATCTACTGCATCTCACTTCTAAAATAGGACCTGGGTATAAAATAAATCATACTAGTCCCTGCCCGTGAAATAAATCATACTAGTCCCTGCCCGCGAAGCACTTACAGTCAGTGCAGTCAATGAATAAATAAATCATACTAGTCCCTGCCCGTGAAGCTCTTATAGTCAGTGCAGTCAACGAATAAATAAATCATACTAGTCCCTGCCCGCGAAGCACTTACAGTCACTGCAGTCAACGAATCATCTGGCTACAGAATAGCAGCAGCAAAGACTCCTTTGACACAGCATGAGATGGGTGGAGCTGGGGAGCGGGGTGGGGGAGGCACTTGGCTTAGGGTAGGAGAGTCAAGAGGGTCTTTGGAGAAAATAAGACCCTTAAACTTAGAGAGAGAGAAAGTAACATTTTGTGAGGAAGGGGAGAAGAGAAGATTAAAATGTCTGGATCCAAGTTGGACAATGCATGTTGATGGCCTCTGAAACCTTACCCGGGAGAGCAGGAGGTCTCTCTCTTTATGGTCACACCTGGCACGTAAGGCTCTTCTGTTAACGGGCATGGCTAACACAGCGGATGGATTGTGTTTGCTTGCAGAAGTTTGAGTTCTACTTGCTAGCAACTGCAACATTCGAGAATTAAAGAGAAAGGTGTCTGGGACAGTCAAAGCCACCTGCAGCCACAGCAAGGCAAGGTGCTCTATCACAGCCAACTCTGAGCCTCAGCCGAGACCATATGGCAGGCCCATTTCCCACCAGGCTTTGTGTTCCCTGCACAGTGTGTAGTGAGCACAGAGTGTTCCCGGTGACAACAGGAGGCTGTGGGCAAGGGGAGGAAAGGGAAAGTCACTTTGTCGTCAATTCCCGTTTCACATCAGAGAGCAAACTGCAATACCGCCACTAAAGCAGGTGAGCATTGTAAGAAAGAAGAAAGGAAGAATAAAGGAAGGAAAGAGAGAAGAAGGATCTCACAGTAGTCTACACTCTTTCTTCAGGCAAAAAAAATATACCCAGTTCACGCGAGAGCATAGATGTGGAATAACACTAACTATAGGGCTCATCCTCTTTTTGCCCAAACAGTTTTCTATATTTTTTGTTTCATATACTTGAATTCAACCAACCTTGGATTGAACATGTTTGGAAAATTCCATCTGTGTTGAATGTGTACAGCCCCTTTTTGTTTGCTATTCTTTTCTGAACTATACAAAATCAATATGTAGCAGTTATATTACACTGGCTATCAGAAGTAATATAGGTAGTTTAATGTATGTGGGAATACACATATAGGTTATGAGTGAATGCTACACTATTTTATATATAAAATAAATCTTGAGCATCTTTCTTTAGATTTTACAATCTTCTGGGACTCCCAGGACTGATCCCTGAAGAGTGATGTCACCTAGCTTTTTTTTGTTTTGTTTTGTTTTTGTTTTGTTTTGTTTTGTTTTTCGAGACAGGGTTTCTCTGTGACTTTGGAGTGTCACCTAGCTTTTGTCTCTAGTCTGATTACCATCACCATTTGTCCTGCAGAGGTAGCATGGTCAACAGACAAGGTGTACAGAGAGAAAGAGGACAGAGTGGAACGGGGGAGAGACTAGATAGAGGAAGTGGGCTCCACGTCTCCAGCCTAGGCTTCTAAACTTTTTATTTATCAATTCATTTTGGGGAGGGGTGCACCTGTGTGTGCCAGGGCGCGTGTGTAGAGGTCAGAGGATAGTTTTATGGAGTTGATTTTCTCTATTTACCTTTACATGCACTCCAGAGATCGAACTCACATCTTTAGGCTTGTGTGACAAGAGCTTTTACATGCTGATTCATCTCCCTGACTTGTCCAGCCTAGGACTTTAGCTCTTCCAAAGGTTCTACAGCAAAGCCTATGAATTCTATATGGTTTTATCAGAGTTCCACACAGTAAACCTAAGTTCCAATACCATCAAGTCATATACATGGGACTGTGTGAACAGACATTGGTGGGCTCTGGTTTGAATCCTTGCAGTCGGACTCTGGGGTCCTTGGCCTGACAGTACACAGTTTTCATTAATACTTGGGACCATCTGGGGTTGCTTTCTTCCCACATAGGTTCCTGGGCCCTCACAGGCAGGACTTTTTTCAAACTTTGTGTGGACAGAGTTTCAGGAATTGAGCAGCATTTCCCACGAAAAAAAAGTTTAATTAGTGACAATATACCACGTCCCATCTTTATTTTAGCCACGGCAAGTCGCAGCTTCTCCTTGAGCTCCGGTGTCTTCCCCTTTAAAGTATGGGCAGGCAGGATTATTTTCCGTTCAGAAACTGTGACTGTGATTACAATTTACTCCTAAACTGTACTGGGAGCTTACTGGCTATCCCTCTCCATGTTTCCTTATCGTCAAATGCCGTTGTTGCTGCGAAGATGTTGGAGTGTCCCTGAATGAGTATCACTGGATCTAGAGTGTTCGGTTTCCCTGGGAACTAGACATCCCCTACTGTGACATGTTTGAAGCTCAGGTTTCCCTAAAGCTCTTAGTCAGGTCTCCATCTTCTGGGATATTTTTTACTTCTGACTTCTTGGTCCTGCTGGAGATAAGGGGTTGGTGGGTAATTTTAATTTTCCATACGTAGTCTAGGTTCACGGTCATACCTTGAGGGTTTAAATCAGGTGTCCTGCACCACACACTCCTAGGTGCTGACCCATTTTTGGTTTGCACTATTTGTATTAAAAAAAATTTTTTTTTTACCCTCCTTTGGAGAAAGGAAAGCAAGAACAAGGGGCATTGCTCAAACAAGTCTGTCCACTAGCTGGAGCGGCTTCTCAATAGGAGGACCTGAAGGACTTCCTATGGGCGTGAGGGAAATTGCACACGCCATCCGGGGAAGTGGACCAGGAAATCGCTTCTTGTTTTTCAAACAGCAGAGAGGCTCTGGCGGATGGCTCCTTGAGACTAGGAGGAGTGCAGCTTGGGGGAGATAAACCTGAGCAAAGGAGTGGCCAGTCCTGTTCCCAATGAAGCCTGTCCCGCAGTCCCCTGATTGTCTGTAAGGCCCCCCTAGAAGGCTGTGGGCCAATGGCCCTGTAGTGAAAAACAGAGAAGTTTCTAGATATCTGTTGAGAATAGGCGCCTGGAGACAGCAGTGGTGGACAGGTAAGGATTTCTTTCTTTTTTATTCTTCTTTCTGTAGTCGTGTCCCTTTGTAGCAAGACCTCTGGCAACCTGAGGCATTTTGACATTCTTTTTATGCATTGTCCAGATCCTGGTAACTTAGATTGCGCAAGATCATTGCACTGTTGGAACTGTTGGAAGTTCCCAGTGAGGTCTGCTCACGGGGTCTTCCTCCAGTTCCCTAGGATTCTTTTTTTTTTTTTTTTTTTTTGGTTTTTCGAGACAGGGTTTCTCTGTGGCTTTGGAGCCTGTCCTGGAACTAGCTCTGTAGACCAGGCTGGTCTCGAACTCACAGAGATCCGCCTGCCTCTGCCTCCCAAGTGCTGGGATTAAAGGCGTGCGCCACCATCGCCCGGCCTCCCTAGGATTCTTTAGGGTTTTCTCTTTAGTAGGGATTAATTTCCTGAACCATCCCAAACTTGTCAGGAGGATTGGTGAACTAGTACTGTTCTGGTAGCCATGGGCTGTGGTGGTGGTCTGGGGCAAGAGGAGGTTGCCCTTGAGTAGGGGGAGGAGTCCTGAGACAGGGCTTGGGTGGGGTGCAGAGACCTCCAGCCCTTAGCTGCTTGGGTGAGGTGCAGAGACCTCCAGCCCTTAGCTGCTTGGGTGGGGTGCAGAGACCTCCAGCCCTTAGCTGCTTGGGTGGGGTGCAGAGACCCCCAGGCCACGGCTGAGGAGAAAGGAGCTTGTCTGTTGCTCAGTAAGAGTGTGTGGGACTCAGAACCAGTCAGACTTGCTTTGAAGGTTGTAGAAAGTAGGAAAAATCTCTGTGGTGTATGGTTTTATTTTCTTTCCTTTTTAAATTAAATATGAATATTTATATATAGTATATAAAAAAGAATGCAGTATGCAGCTCAGAGGAAAGGCAACGGCAATGATCTCTGGGTAAAGTGATGTTTTGCTTGTATCTTTTTTTTAGTTTTTATTGAGCTATATATATATTTTTTCTCTGTTCCCCCTCCCCTCCCCTTCTTCCTTCTCCCATGATCCCCATGCTTCCAATTTATTTTCTTTCCTTTTTTTTTTTAAAGAAAGCCAAGCTGTGCAATTCCACTATAACTTTGTCCTTTCTAAGGGGCCCAATACAGTGTTGTTGTTGTTTTGTTTGTTTGTTTTTCTAGTTTTTGAGACAGGATCTTGTGTCTTGCTACATAGCCCTGGTTGACCTGGAACTTACTATGTGGACCAGGCTAGCCCCAGACTTGTGATCCTCCTGCCTCTATGTCCAGAGCACTGGGAAGACAGAATTGAGTCATTTTTTTTTCTAATTGTAAAGGACTACATTCCTACTGTAGAAGACTAGCTCTTGACAGTTTTAAATCATACCACCTCAATGCATGTTTTCTCTCCACCCTCCATTATACCACCAAGTATTCTCTGTGGTACCAGTTAAAGGCTTATTTTTTTTTGTATCTCCTGGTTTTTAGAATGAGCCAGGATGGGGTCTCACACGTTCCCAAGATCAGAATCCTGTGATGACACTTATTATATCCTTCTCCAGGGATAACGTGACACGTGAAGGGTGTGCATAACTCACTAGAACGTAGAAAGTATGAAAAAAAATGCCATTTCTTTTTACTATTTTTCTATTTTGTGGTGCTTTTGGTACTTAATAATACTTAACGATATTAATAACTTCTTAAGGATGAAATTTTGACAGTTAGTGGTTTGGGCATTGCCTTTGAAGGACATCAGAGTTAGCCTTATTCTAGAAATAAAATGAGGAAACGATAAAGAGATCAACTGGCTACGCAGATCTATCAGTCGTTCAATAGCTAAGTGGTTGACCAAGGGAGTACTGGGTGAAGGCAGAGGACGTTTGATTTTTACTTGATGGGTCATCTTCCAAATATTTTAATCTTCTGTAAAAAGGCAGCCTTCTCTCTTTGTCCCCACTCTCTGTGTTGTAAAAAGATAAAGGAGTAAGAAAAAAATCGCAGTGAACAATTCCTCATGAGTCACAGAGCACAAGAGGGGTCTTCAGAAAGAAGAAGCAGACAGGGAAACCTGGAAAACACCTTGCTCAGTTGTTCGTTTGTATTCTCTTGACGTGTCCAAGACTTCTGCACCTCGAAACCGAGGGTCACTTGGGGTTGCTGGGTCTGACCACCTGGCTCAACTTGGTTTCACAGTCCTGTCTTCCCCACCCCACCCGTCAGAGCTCTCACCCGCTGTATTGACCCAGGGGCACACCGGGCAGTCCAGTGCTGCAGGAGAATGTAGTCATACTCTGGCACGTCAGGGCAGTGACGCTCACGCAGGCTGCCGTCTTCTGAGTGGTAAGGCTGATCTGCCTCCAGTAGGTCTCAGTCCAGTCTCATAAATAACCTCTGCACCCTCAGAAGACACCCGCACCTCTTCTTTCAGTGTGCCACAGGGAAAGCCGCCCTCTGTCTGATTCTTGTTTTTGTTGAATAAAAGCGGAGAAGTGCACTCACATTTTGTGGAATACAAAAATGAAGCTAACGATTTGTCCAGCTTTACACAGCTACTCTCCTGCGGGGCTCAGAGATGAGAATTCAGATTTCTTTTCAGCTCTTCAGCCCCCTTCTTAGCCAGGAATGTGAAGATAAAAGATAAGAAACAATTGACTAGATTATCTTGAGCAGGGTAGCTCTGCAGCATGCTTTGCTGGGGATCCTAAAAGTGTATCAAGTCATTGCATCATCTGGATATTTGCAGACTAGGATACCTGCTGTTGGCCCACGAGCTTCCCAACGCCGGTGCAAGGGCCACACACTTCCCTGTTGTGGTTGAAGGGACCTATGCAGTGTGTTGTTTGCTTTCAATCTCCCCAGGGGTTCCATTATGCTCCCAAGGCTGAGAGTGGCAATCCGGGCTGTGAAGGGTGGAGGGGTCAAAGTGAGATACAGACCATTACCTGGTTGTGATTCTGAAAAGCTGGGGCTGTGCCTGGCTGTGAGTGTTATGAGTTAGAATCCTGGCAGGCAAGGATGGAGAGGACATTCCTGTCCCCACCCACAGCGGCATTGTCTTTCCCGTTTAAACTGAAATGACCCCACTGGCTTGACACAGATGCATCAACTCCCGCTACTTACAGATCTTACGGAGTCTGATTAGATGTCCCAGTAAACAGGATATGCTCAGTTAAGTGCGTGAACCAGCCGTGGGCACATGGTAAGTGCACAAGGGATTTGCCGGTCCTGCGTTTCAGTTCACGCTGTTTGGCTCAGGCCAGCACCCTCAAAAGAACTGAAATCTTGCTTACTTCCTAGAAGATAATCATACAAATCAAGACTTTAAAAACCCCAGCTTACTGGAATCAGATGTTGCTGAGCGGCCTGCTGGGTTTCACGGAGTTAAAAATGCAGGCACTCTTGTCCCGTATTGAGAATTGGAGGGACTTATGTTTACTGAGTGCTTACTGTGCTCCAAGCACCACGCCCAGTGTCTTGTAAAGACTGCTCTTTTTCAGTTGTGCCAACAGGCCTGTATTATTATAATCCTGATTTTGTAGAAGAGAAAATGTACAAAGGTTAAGTCAATTGCTTAAAGAGAAAGACTAGAGGGTGATAGAGTCGTAATTACATCCCAGGCAGTCTGACTTCAGAGTTCACGAACCTAATTATTGTACCACACTCCAGAAACCACAAGAGTGGTGCCAAGAGATCCACAAGGCTGGGCCAGAAAAGCAGCCAGGTAGAGAAATTCAGGTGTGTATTTCAAGGAAGGATGCACACCCGAAGATGAGAGACGGCATCTTACAAAGAAGAGATGAGAGACGGCATGCTACAGAGTTTAAGGGCGTGGGGTTTGGCAACAGACACTACCACTTCCTATGTGACCTGGGTTTATTGTGTGATTCAGCGAGGCTTTGGTTTTCCCATCATATGAGGGGGGATAATGGTGCTTTTCATAAGATAGGATCATTAAGAGTAAGTAAGCCTAATATGTGTGGCTAAAGCCTTAAACTTAGTCTGTAGACATGCTCGATAAAAGATAGCAGTCACTGTGATCGAGTTTAAAAAAAAGGCAAGGAGGGGGTGTACAAAACAATGCTCAAAACTCAAAAAGGAAGAAACAAACTTGGCAGTAGTCAAGTACAAGGAGACACTCAGAGGTGGCAATCCACCTGAGCCGTGTCTACTGTTAATGTCTGTGGCGTCTTTTGTGAAAGCGTGTGAGATCTTTCTGTATCTAAATATTATGGAGATGACTTTGGCTGAGCTGGTTTGGTGTTAGATTGCGGTGGTTTGTCAGGGGTTGCCTAGGCATCCACCCTCTGGCCATCTGAAAATGCTTGACGTGCTTGCGTTAGACACAGTGGTGAGCTAGAGGAGAGGTCAGCCAGAAAAAACTTACCAGTTGCTGCTGTGTAGGCTGTGTGGACAGGGAAAGGGGGGAGGGGCATTCAGGAGAGCACAGCCACCATCCAGATGTGACTGGGTGACACCCAAGAGTGTCCCAGTTACCTGGTTGGTGGGCTGTCACTCCCTAGCCTTATCTGCTTCCTGTGCCCAAGAATAACAGTAGGTCTGTGGGCTTGCATGTCTGGAGAGCAAATGGGCAGGAAGCAAGGTCGGGAAGAGATGGTTTTTAGGAAAGACAGTGGTCACACAGAAGACAACGAATTTGATTCTAGCTGAGTCCAATTTAGACCCAGATGGAAATAGTACAGCTGGAATTATGTGCCAGGGCAGAAATAAAGCTTGGAGTATTCTCACCTAAGATGACTGTTCAAACTGTGGAGCTAGACAACCTCCCCAAGAGCAAAGATGTCAAGGAAGAATGCCGAAATGGAAGGAGAGGCATTTGTCGAGACTCTGGCTACCGTGGTTATGGTGGATGAGAAGAGCAGAGAAGCAGGGGAACAGGGGAGGAAGAAGGGAGGTCACAGAGGGGACAAGGTGAGGAACCAGAGGGAGCTCTGGTGAGACACAGCGTCAGTTCTTTTCTGTAAGATACTTCTTATAATAAACTCTAAAGTCTCATGGTCCCAGTGAAGACATCTTGGAGCATTAAGGTCTTGCAGTTACATCTGGAGAGAAAATGAAATAATTATGGTCTTCTTTTCCCAGTTTGTGTGGCATAGTCCTATTGTTAACATTCTCCTCGTGGGCTGGGCGCTGGTGGTGCACGCCTTTAAACCCGGGAGGCAGAGCAGAGGCAAGAGGATCTCTGTGAGTTTGAGGCCAGCCTGGTCTACAACAGCTAGTTCCAGGACAGGCTTCAAAGCTACAGAGAAACCTTGTCTCAAAAAACAAAAACAAAACAAAAATTTCTCCTCATGGGAGAAATAAAAATTGAAGAGAATTAAGTTGACGACCAAGGATAGCCACACCACATTGCAAGAAGGTGATGTGGCCAGGGCTGGAAGGAGCAACTTCAGAAGGCTAAGATAACTTTGTAACTATGTGTATGCTGGAGTATTTTATTTGTGTGTGTGTGTGTGTGTGTTCATGCATTCCTGGAAGCGTGTCTATGCATGTATGAAAGTGTGTGTTGAGGGTGGATCTCTACCTCTCTGTGTCTTCCTCAATCACCCCCCACCTTATCTTTTGAGACAGGATTCTCTCACTAAGCCTGGAAGTCACCACTTCAGCTAGACTGGCTGGCCAGCAAGTTGCAGGGATCCTCCAGCTCCACAGGGTCTTACAGATGTTTATTGCTGAGCCTGGCTTTGTTATGTGATGCTGTGGGATTGAACTTAGGTGCTCTTATTTGCCCATCAAACACTTTACCAAATTGGCCAGCTCCCCAGCCCAACATACAGCAATGAAATAGTTAAGGTCTGGCCCAGCAGAGACCCCAGGCTGCAGGTGGCCACTAGTGTTATTTGCCTCCTCACCCACCAGCAGGAAAACCCACAGGACTGGAAAACCGAAACCTACTTCTTCTCAATCTGGTCCTGTGGCCAGCCACAAAGCTACCCCTGTCTGCAGTTGGAATGTCTGCTTGATATTGTTCTCCCTGATGCAGGGAAACCCTTTCTGTGAAACACTGAAGCTATGAGATAGAATAGATAAGACTCCAGCTAGGAACTTCATGTTTTCTTAAAGATGACAATCTCCGCTGAAAGGTTAAAATCCCCCAGTGGCTTACAAGGAGGCAAGAAAGCCGAAGGGTTATCAAGCATCAACACATGTGTCGTGTGTTTTGGAAAACTCCATCCTATTGTGGACAAACAAGCGCTGCTCTATAATCAGATGGTCTCCGAGCTCCTGGGACACAATGCTGCCACAGAAGCTTATTTCAAGGCAAAGGAAAATTAAATAGGAAAAAAAAATGTTCTTCAATAGAATTTTTTAATTGGCATTGTGTTTTGTGTTTGTGTTGAATAAATATTGACTTTATAATCCTGCATGTGCCAGGGATGAGTCATTGAATTAAATAAGGTCAACGAAGATAAGTCTTATCGACTCTGCCATGGTAAATACGGGTCTGTTGGGAGCCTCTTAAAGCTACACTTAGGATTTTGAGTCTGCGCTTCTGTAGTTCTGGAGGGAGATTATATATGGACAGCACCCTATCCTTACCAGATTCTCAACCATCATGCAGATGAACGAAAACTTATTTATTTATTTATCTATTTATTTATTTATTTACCTATCCATTTATTTTTGTTTCCTGTGTGTGTGTGTGCATGCACTTTCACACATATGTGCAGGTGCACACCCTCATGTATATAGAGGCCAGAGGTCAACACTGGTCGTCTGTTTCCATAGCTCCCTACCTTTTGGATTGTTTTTGACTCACTGACCATGGAGCTCTCAAATCGGCTGGCTAGACTGGCTAACCGCCAGTGTGCCCCAGGGAAGCTGCTGTCTCTACCTCCCCAGAGCTGGGATTATAGGTACGCACAACATGCTGAGTTTTCTTACATAGGTGCTAGAGATCGCAACTTGGCTTTGACACTTGCACAGCAATCACTTTGCCCATCCAGCCGTCCCCCCAGCCCCAGAGTTGTTTTCTCTTTGTTTGCTTTCTTGCAGCTCTGGGGTCCAAACTCAAGTCTTTGTCAGGTAGGCAACTGCTCTAACATTGAGCTACATCCCCAATAAACAAAGAAATAATCTCAGTGTGTGAAGCTGCTCCTGAAACGAGGCACCATCGTCTAGGCAAGGAGCTTTGCTTGGCATTATTCTCTTTTGGTCCGGTCATAAGTGAACATACTGTTTGTAGTCTAAGTCTTGATTTTGGTAAGGATATGTTTTCAGAAAGAACCTAGTCTCTACCCTCGGACAAGGAGGTAAGGGATATAAAGAGATAGCTACTCAACTACTTCTAAAGGGGACAATGGCATGTCTCCTTAGTGAGCCCAGCCAAGTTAAGTCAGAGGCAGGACTTCCCTTGAAATCACCCTAGTGTGAAATATAATTTGTTCCATTTATTAAAAAAAAAAAAAAAAAACTGTGGGTGCAGCATCATCCAAGTAGGTGGTGCACACTGAAGGACCATCACTCCCTTGAGACCATTGTGAACAAATTCTGGAGTCCTGTGTGTGCCATCTCCAATTCCTTACCTCCTACACAGTCTCCAGCTCTTCCCAAGGTGATTGCCACCTCGCTACCCTGTCTGAAGGTCCAGTGAATACCCTCAGCCCTTCTTCATGCACCTCTCAGAATGGATATTGTGACTACATCCTTCTTTTTTATTTTTCCAAGACATGGTTTCCCTGTTTAACAGTCCTAGCTCTGCTGGAACTAGCTCTTGTAGACCAGGCTAGCCTCAAACTCACAGGGATTCACCTGCCTCTGCCTCTTGAGTGCTGGGATTAAAGGTGTGCGCCACCACCGCCCAGCCCCTCCTTCTTAATGTCAAACCTTCCTAGCTTACATCATTCCCTGCTAGCTTTTGTCCTTTAGTTTTCTATGTTTGTTTTTGGAAACAGTCTCACATATAGCTCAGGCTGGCCTTGAGCACAAGATCCTTGTGCCTCAGCTTCAAAAGCACTGGAATTATACGCATGCGTCGACATGGCTGGCCTCTTTCCCTTCCTGCTGCTCAAGTCTCATTCCTAAATAACTGCATGCAATCATCCTCTCGGCCTGGACCTCACTGTTTGCAATTCTGTTGGATTTGGTTCCAGCCTCCTCTCCCACCTGACTCTTTATTAAATCTTGGCTAATCTTGCTGTCAAAATTGTCAGGTCTGCCTATCCTGGCTTCTGTTCACCTCACAGAATCCCTGTCTTCTGCTGTCTTGATGTCCAGGCACTCTGACCCATTTATAGCTCCTTAAATGGACTGTGATTTCGCCTACCTCAGGGCCTTTTCTAATTCCCTCCCCCTAAAGATAGTTGAAATGTATGCTTCCGGTTCAGATTATTTGAACACTGTGCCTGGGACACCTTTCACAAACCCAAGACTGGCTCAGCTCCCTCTTACAGTTTTTTTTTTTGTTTGTTTGTTTTTTGTCATTGTTGTTGTTTTCCAGAAAGTTCAGCATACTGATAAAATGATCCACACTGGATTTAGGCTTCTTACATTTAAATTCTTTCTCAAAGTTGTTTAAGCGCTATGTGACTCAGTAAATTTTAGATCGTGCTGTTAATTAAAAAGCATGCCTGAAACACTTCAGTGGGACTGTTATAAAGATGAAGCGATTAAATAGAGTTGGCTCTCAGCATTGGGTACATAGCAACTGCTCAAGAACTGCTCATCCTCCAGGGCCTTGAGTAATTGATTCTTTAATGATGTCTGTCTGCTTCATTAGCCTCCAAGCTCTTTGGAGAGAGGACTGTCTTTGTGACTGCCACTTCCTTGAGCCCAGCAGAACACCTGGCACTTGTCAAGACCTAATAAATGGACCCATGAATAGACGGGAGAGGGACTCATGGGACAGGGAAGCCCAGGGCCTGCAAGGGTGTGTGTAGGTGTTCCGGGTCGAGGGCTACTTATAGCGGCATCAAGGAACTAGCGTTGGAAGGCAGCCTTTTCCTGGACATGACGGGTGGGTAAATTTTGAATGCACAGCGACTGCTAGGCCTCTGAGATGAAGATTAATGAGCCAAGTAAACGGCAGGATTATCTGAGTTTGTAAAATACCTAAAAATAGTTTGCTGATAATTGTTACTCTCCACCCTCAAGAATGTTTTTTTGTTTGCCCTTTTCCTTTTGTATGAACTCTGGAAAACTTTTTGCACTACTTAGATACCTCTGTATCAGCCAACATCAGGAGGGGAAAGCTTATTAAACACATTATTAAAAATAAAAGCCAGGTCATGGGGGACCTTGGGTACCAGTGAAAGTGCTTTTAGTTTGAAAATCATTAAGAATAAGGGCAGCAGGGAAGGACTAGAGAGAAAGGTGCTCCAGAAAGACTCATCTTTCTGAAGAGATGGCCAAAGACAAAGCTACTGTTGCTGTGGTACTGTTGCTATGGTACTGTTGCTAGAGTACACTGGTAGGGCAGGGAGGCCTTGGCCAGGACTCATGTCAGATGGAGATGGTTTTAGAAGTTAATCTGCAAGTTTGAATCTGAGATGCAGAGCATGTAAGGAGTTGTAAATGTTTCGAGCAGTCACCGAGACACTCCAAGGCCAACTGCTGTCACTGAACTTGCTGTCATTGAGTTCTGTCAAGTCCTTGTCTTAGTTCATAAGAAAACTCTGGCTTGGAAGATAAAGTGGCCTACACCATATCCCAGGGATAACTGCTGGCAATGTGCGGCTAGAATTCCTGTTTCAGCTTCCTGGTTAATTTTGAGAGAATTCTCCATTTATTATTTCTATTTCACCAAGAAACTCTCTCGGCTTCAGTGCCCTTTCTCTGGTGGTATAGGTCTCTAGGTAATCCGTTTTTCCACTATCAGGTACTAGCAGCATGGCTCTGAGCCCTGAACAAAGCTCCCATTTCGATATGCGGACAGTAAGTAGGAATAGTTCAGTAGTCCCTCAGAGTTGAGGACCATGGAGAGGGTTGAATGAGACAATCCTCTTAGTTTTAAAGATGATATCTCACTGTGTAGCCGAGGCTACCTTTAAACTCATGATCTTCCTCCCTCTATTTCCTGAGTACTGGAAGGCTTGTACTCTGTGCCCAGAGAGCATCACCCTTACAGAGACCTTAACAGAGGCTGGGCTGTGGTATGCTACCCTCGTGGTTAGGGAGTATCAGCCCTGTCACCAGCTGCAATTATCCAAATTCCTATAATCGTGGCTCACCAGGCTGTAGGAAAATATGATTAGCTGGCATTTAAGTAACTTCTAAGGTTCTGACTATCTCCACACCTAGCTAGCTGTGAGATAAAGTCAGCCCTAGCTTTAGCATCCTCATCTGAAAACCAAGATGGCTGAGTGTATTTGGTGAGGGGCAGATGAGAGAACGTGGGAAGACTGGGCAGTATGGAGTTTACCAAACCAATCATTTCAAAAAGCATCCCACAGTGGCTCAGTTCAGAACATCCTGCATCCTTGGAATAGTTCACAGAATCATCAGACAACCTAGATGTGACAATTTATGATCAGGAGTTGAACTCTGCAAGAGACCTCTTTCTGTTTTCTTCTCCCTTGCCACTTCCTCATCTCTAATAAAATCAGAGTTAGCCTGGACCGCTGCTGGGATTCAATGTAGGGGGGTCTCAGTTTTGGACGAATGGGCTGGATTTTCGCTGTGCCTTTTCTGGTGCACAGTCACTCTGGAAGAACCCATCACTATTGATTGACAGCTGAGGAGTCAGACATGACGTGGTCCAAGCATTGCTGAGAATAGCCCTGATTTATTCCTGGAATGTGTCACACTTTCCTTATTCTGCCTCTTAAAACTTCATAGACAGGAAGACTGTGTCTGAGTTGATCAGGAAGTTTCTCAGCATGGTGGGGTTAATCCTGGGAGCTAGACCACATTTCCCGGCTGTTGTTCTCATGATTGGTCAACTCCCACAACAGGTACCTTATAGGAGACTGTTTAGTACTTTAATTCCTTAAGAGAAGGATCGGGAATGATAGCAGATGGTTTTCTTCTTTTCTCTGGGTCTTTTAGTATTTGGACTTTGCTCCAGGAATATGAGAAGCGATATGTCTTTTTAGGGGCGTGCCAACTTAAGGCCCCTGTGACCATGCAAGGCCTTGAATGCGGGAGGCAGCTCCAGATCTCAACTAGACCAGCATGGATATTTTTCTCATTAACTAAGTTGCAAAGCCCCTTCTGGTTTCTGCATAGGTGAGCATGTCTGTGAGCTGGAGGACAGATACGTTAAGATCAGGGGCAAAGCAGGGAGAAATTTCAGCTTCACACTTCTTCCCTGATGAAGCAGGAGCCTCAGTAGCTGAAGGGAACTTCAGCTGGCACTGTGTTCCCTTTGACCAAGCCCCCGCCACACTAGTTGCCAGTTATTTAGAATATTGCTTCCCCTTCTGAGTCCTGATTTCCTCCTTCCAAACAACCAGAGAATATTCGTAGGATAGGGTCCTGTCTGTCTGTCTGTCTGTCTGTTTGTCTCTCTCTCTCTCTCTCTTTCTCTCTCTCTCTCTCTCTCTCTCTCTCTCTCTCTCTCTCTCTCACACACACACACACACACACACACGAGTTAAACAATGTATCGTTGTGT
Organism: Chionomys nivalis; assembly: GCF_950005125.1. Taxonomy (NCBI): domain Eukaryota; kingdom Metazoa; phylum Chordata; class Mammalia; order Rodentia; family Cricetidae; genus Chionomys; species Chionomys nivalis. Next base: position 14,872,834 of record NC_080104.1, on the reverse strand, counting down.
TTTTTCCCAAATGTCTCAACAGACAGAAGAATGTCTACTTTACCAAGAATAGTCTCAAAGGAGGCTAGAGGCAGAGAAATGGGACTGTGTTGGCCACTGACCTATATGCCAGTACATCCATGGTGACAGTTTAGGGACTTTATAATTCCTCATGACTCTAACCCAAATGAACAGAAAGCTTCACTGGAACATTTGGATAGTACAGATCTGAGGTTTGCTCTGGTGTCCCCGGTGTCTGAGTTCCTCCCTAAGCTCTCTTTCTCGTCTCTTATTTCCCACACCCTTGATTAATTGCCTCACTGTGATGCCGACCAGTATACAGTGTACTCTGTTGTGACCTAAGAAGATCGATTTGCCTTCTGAGTGAGTATCCTTTGGAGATATAAGATGGACTTTATTCATCTTAGCGATAGCTGCTATCAGCAGCCTTCATCAGCCTATGCCTATATCAAACACGTACATAAAGACCAATTAATGTGTCCCTCTGGTTTCCTGCAGCAGATGCATCTGGCCTGTGGCATCTTCCCCCATAACTGGAATTGCGAAGCATTGCCCTAAAATCACTGAGCCAAAGAATTTTAAAAATGCACTGATTGTCAGATGTGCAAACTGAAACATTTCTCAGAGCCATGCCTTTCCCTTTCTCACTGGGGAGGCGGAAAAGGCAGTTGGCTCTTGACGACTGACATGCAGTTCTTCCTGACAGGTGCTTCTTGGCCCTCATCAGTGTGGCATCCTGATCCCGAGCCTCCGGTGCTGTCTGCAGGTCCCTCATGGCTGCCCTCTGCCCTTCACTGATCATTGGGCTGATAACCATTGTCATGTTCGCTGCGCTTAGATATTTCCAAATTCTTTTCTCAGGCGCTTTTCCTGGCTTTAAATCTCAGTTGCGTCTCAGGAAATTCTGAGAGAATTAAGGGAGGAAGTATAATGACCCATACTTTGCAGGTGAAGTATTGGGATCAAAACACATAGAAGATTTAATCAAGGATACAGGTCACAATAATGCCCCTAATCCTAGACCCTAATCCAGATCTCCCATCTCAATCAGTGACTCTTTTCACGGGCACGCATCATGTCAGAGGGTCAGGCAGATGGCTCAGTGGATAATGTACCTGCTGTATTACCATGTCATTCAGTCCCAAGCAGCCACATTGAAGCCCAGTACTGTCTTGAGCATCCGTAATCTCAGCACTGCGGAGGTAGACAGGCAGGTCCTCGGCCTTGACGGCCAGCCAGTTGAGTCAGCCGATGAGCTCTAGGTTCAGTGAAAGACCTGCCTCAAAATAGGGTAAAGCACTCCAGAGGAAAATTCCCGACGTTGACCTCTGGCCTCCTCACGTGCAAGCATAGGCGAGCCAACCTGCGCATGTACTGTGCAATCACACAAAGACAGAAAAGAAGCCATCTATACCAATTCATTTTTCTTGGTTCCTGAATGTACTTGGTTTGAGTATATTGTTCTGATTTTCAAATACAACAATGATTAATTTGGTTATAGGAAGGCTCCTGTATACATAACCAGTATTATATAAAGAGTTTAAAAATTAGTTTGTCTCATAGGATACTTTACGACATTAACATCATGTATGTTTTGTACCATGATATGGTGCTAATAAAGTAAAACTGGTGTTTTTATAACTAAACACTAACAAGGTTTAGTCAGTTAATATGGTCAAAGGGTCAACTGAATGCTTACAGAATTAAAACAAACAAAAGAAAGGTTGAGATAGACTAGGGTAGACATGAGAATGTCCAAGTGCAGCGAGTGTAGCAAACGTGGGGCGGGTTCTCTGAATGGTGCGGTCTGTATAGTGGCTTACAATAAAGAGATTCCCCATCTCTCTGTGCATATCTATGTATGCGGAGTGTGCACATGCCTTGCTGCATGCGTGGAGACTGGAGGACAACTCAAGTGTCCAGCCTTCCCTTGTTTGAGGCGGGGCCTCTTTAATGTTCTCTGCTGCATACACCAGGCTAGCTGGCTAGGAGCTTCCGGGAACTGTTCATTTCATTTCACATCTGTCCACAGCAGCGCTGGGTTTATAGATGGGTCCACCTCGCCTGGACCATCCTGGGTGTTGGGGATGCAAAATCCCGCTCTTGTGTTTGTGCAGTGTGCACTTGGAGCACCGTACCATCTCCCAGGCCCAATAGTATCTCTTAGAAAACTGTCCATCTCTTTTTCTCGTTTTCTTTCTTCAGCCTCATTTTCTTTTCCCTTTCATTCATCCTACCCTTCTTCATGTATGCAGGAACTGAACCCCCAAACTTGCTTCCTTTGTTTTACTTACTTGCATTAACACTCCTAAACACCCTCCCCTCCTCAGTCTCCCTGACGTGTTTATATCCCCACTGAGACAATGCCTGTTTCATACTTTGATCATCCATGCCCTTCCCTTCCATGAAAAAGTCATGTGTGGTGTGGCTTTCAAGACGGGGGTTAGCAATTCTTTGCTTGTTTCATAAATCAATCACCATGTCTCTAAGGGCTCATATTTCCATTTCAGGCAAAACAACTCGAATCTGAAGAAATGAAATTGCCAAGGACAGTTGCCTTCTGCTTCGTGCTTATTGTGACGTGTTCTTCAGAAGCAACGTTGAGCGAGAGCATTCATCCCCTTGCTCAGCCCTTGGTGAGTCAGTCCACATCCACAGTGATTTCCCGTCCTTTGATTTCCTGGGAAGGTGGAAATCAGAAACCAATTCTTTTAAAAAGCGGTATAGGAGGGGAGTTTGAGGTGTTCTTCTGTACAGGAATGTAACTAGTCCTTGATTTATTTACTGGACTGCAACTTTCTGCCATCTGAAATAGGTGCTAGTGTCAGGAGATGGCTCAGCCCAGCCATCTCCACTCCCCACAGTGGGCTTTGTGCATTCAAGGAAAGCTATAAATACAAAATAATCCGAAATTGTGAATTTGCTTAAAACAGTCCAATTTAAAAACCGAGCAACTCGATGGCATGGTTCTTGGTGGTAAACTCTGTAGGTGAGATGTCATGTTGCCATCTCAGAGAGTCTGGAGACGCTAGGCTGAGGCATCACATTGAGGCTGGCAGTGATGAAGCAGATTTGAAAAGCTGAGGACTTTACCTGAGCATCATACTGCAGTACAGTTCTAAAGCCTTTAATCTCTGTGTGTGTCACAGCAAACGGTGAGAGTGGCCAAGGGACCATGGGTAGCGCTAAGACTCTTCCCCAGGAAGGATGCAGGTCATTTGTCTTTGGAAGGTGGGGAGGCATTCATCTAAGTAAAGGGAGGGATGGGTAGATTGCTCCACGTGGGATTCTTTATCCCACTTCTTACGCTAGAGGCAAGGCCCATTGCTGATGGGGAGGAGAGACGTGCAATACCTATCTTCTTCTCTTCATGTACAGAATCATGCTAATAGTAGTACCAATTTCCTATGATTGTTATGAGAGTTAAATTAGTTTACGTTTATAACAGGCATAAGCATATTCTGTTATAGTCTGGGTGTCATTATCGTTGAAGTTTTAATAATTCCCCGGTAAGTAAAAACTTGTCTTTGAGATTTTCTTCTTGTATTGAACTTAATCTGAGGAGACTGGAATTTGGTACAGGGAGCATAATTTATTCACAGTGTGTTTTGAGTCTTCGATCTTGGTTTCAGCGTTTTCTTTCATCACGGTGTTTATTGGTTTTCTTGATAACTTTCTTGAGGCTGTAACAATTACCTGACATAGACAAGACAAAGACGAAGGCTTTTGTGATGGCTCGCAGCTCTAGAGACTTTAGTTGGCGGTGGAATGGCACAGCAGACCACAGAATGTGCGCCACAGCAGCCGTGACACCTAGGAAAGAGAATGCTGCTGTCTGGCTGCTTTTCTTCTTTCCCCTTCCTGCCCACTCCCACTGCCCCCTAGCATAGGGGTGATGCCAACCACTCCATGGTGGGTCTGCTCTCAGGCAAGCCTCTCTGGAAACGCCTCTGCGGTGATCCTTGATCCAGGAAGTTAACAATGAAGAGCCATCATCTCGATGATTTTATATGCTTGCTCCCTTTCCTCATTTTAGGGTCTTTATTTTGGTCTATGTTTTCTTTGTCTCCTTTGTCTTTTTCTAATGACTTGAGCGATGCACATATGTCTCTTCTCCAAAACCCCAGTTTGTGGGGTGTCACCTGGGCAGGAGATGATCCAGCCTTTGTGGGGTGCAATTGAGGCGGGAGATGAGCCAACCTTTGTGGGGTGCAAACAAAGTGGGAGGTGAGCCAGGCTTTGTGGGGTGCAACCGAAGAGGGAGGTAAGCCAGCCTTTGTGGGGTACAACCAAGGTGGGAGATGAGCCAGCTTTTGTGCGGTGTAACCAAGGCAGGGATGAGACAGCCCGCTCATTAAATTGAGGAGGGAACATTTGTGCCTGTACAGCACTGGTTACTCAGAAGATGTGGTGTGTCAAGCGAGAACTTGAGGTGATTCCACATTAAGGTTAGCCTAAACTCTCTTTCGGAAGTAATCCCAATGATCACGTTCACAGTGACAAGCTGTGCATGTCTGGCCCTGGCATAGCATGTGGATTGAAGTCCAGCTCCGACCCCATAAGCTTTAGAGAGTTCGTTAACTTTCCTTGTATCTTTGACCTCACACCCTCTGTCTAAAATGAGAATAAGCAGTATTGCTTTCTCTGGCTTGTAAGGCTGAGACATATGCGTCTTTGCTAGTTCAGAGGCCAAGGGCTTCTGAATTGGTCCTTGGAGTCGATGGGTGTTGCTAGTATTCTCTGAGGAATCTTGGTAAGGTAGGTCCAAGTTACTCAACTTGGAAGCAAGGATAAGACTGGCATGCTAGGCTAGCGAAGGGAGTGAGTGGCCCGCTCTGGTGATAGGGTCTGAGAAGTGGGGTACCTGGACTCTCGTGAACATCCTGTTTGCCTTCTTTAGATTTTTTCATTCTTATTTTTCAAGCTGGGCAGGAATGAGAAGCCAGGTTTGGTCCCCAGCATCCGTGTGGAAAAGCCAGAACATGTAGCAGTGCAGGCTGGCCATTGCACCCTGGGGAAGGGTGGACAGGAGGATCCCTGTCACTCACCTCGAGCTGGCCTAGCCAAAGTGATGAGCTCAGGTAAAAAAGAAAAGTCCTATATCAAAACTGAAGGTATAGAGTAACTGAGGAAGGCATCCAAAGTTAACCTCTGGCATCCACATGTGTACACACACACACACACACAAACACATGAGTGTACACATACACACACACACGCACACACACACACGGCACCACCTCTCATTCCTGACTGATTACCTTCTCCAGGTCTCCCCGCTTCCTCAAGAATTATTTAGAAAGTCTTCTTGTATGAAAGGTGGGGCTCTTCCTGGAATTGGTGGCCCGGTCTCTTCCAGCTGAAGCTCTGCCATCAGGAAATCCCCAGTGGACGCACTTGTGGCTCAGAGCCTGGTCTGCAGGTCTATGCTCTGCATAGAGAATGGAGACAGATCCAAGGGGGAGCTGTTGTGTCTAACCTGACAACCACCTGAGCTGTGTGATCCTTTGATCCGGGGGGGGTCTGTGCTGTCTAACCTGACAACAATTCAGAGCTGAGTGATCCTCTGGACCAATTTTCCCTCCTTAGCTATTCCAGCCAGACAGCAAAATTGAGTCGAAAACTCAATTGTTGGAGTCTCCCAGTTAACCAACTAGAACCTTCTGAGGACTAAGGATGGCAAGGATGGTCCCAGGGAGCCCAGGGCAGCAGGACACATGAGCGCATACCACCGTCACAGGCCGCATCAGGCACTTCATAGCCCCTTGCACAGGCTATGGTTTCAAATGTAGGAATGGGGACTTAGAAGGAGCGGATGACTTTTCCAGCTGATAGTATGAGGGAGCAGTGGGAGTCAGCTCGTGATGCGATCCTAGCCTTTGCCTGTTCAAATCAAGGTCCTAGCACCTAACAGCCCAGTTCTATGCAGTGTTATACAGCAGAGTGGGTGGGGACAAGATGTGGGAACAGTACCTTACAAAGATGTGTTCAGAAAGTTCCAGATGGTTACTGTGCAGAGTTAAGAAAGTTGTGATTCCTTAAAGACACCTTCACCTGTGGGAGGTACTGGTCACCAAGGCCCTGGAGTTGTGCCCAGTCAGACTAAAAAGGCTTGAGATCCTCTGCATTAGAAGTAAAATGCACCTTGATGTTTTAACACACCTCAGGCAGCAATGATTTGGGAGCCCCACCAGGAAGCAGGAAGCATGAAGGCTTGATCCAGGGGAGCTGCCCAAAGGTGGCTTTTTGAGACTGCCTCCTCTTGTTTGTCTGAGTCCTGCAAACACGTCTCAGGACTCAGATAGGTGTCTAACCTCACCCCAGCCCCCACAGAGGATGGAAACAGGACTGCAGGGTAGACGCTTTCTTCTGCCTGGGCACAGGGCCAAGCCGGCAGCAGGGGAAACTGTCGGGAACCACCCTATACATTGCCCCCGTGACTTCAGTTCCTGTGCGCTTACATTCCTCTGCAACAACCTCACTGCAGAGGAAGCAGCAGTCAGGCTTTTGAAATTCCAGTCACTATCCATCATGTCTGTTTCTTCAAGAACATTTGTGAACTCTCAGGTGCACGTTCCCTCCGCAGCCCCAGTTCCTACACATTGTAATGTTCCCAGTCAGTGTTTCTTATGGACTTCAAGGTGGGGAACACACAAAGCAGTGGATAATTTCCCAGAATTGTAGCTTAGAAAGAGGTGCGAGACCGGCCATGGAAACTGTTTCTCGAGAAGGAGAAAGGGAGCAGGGCGAGGTGGCGCACACACCTTTAATCCCAGTGCTCAGAGGCAGAGGCAGGCGGATCTCCAAGTTAGAGGCCATCGTGGTCTATAGAGTGAGTTCCAGCACTGCTAGGGGTACACAGAGAAACACTGTCCGGAGAAAAATAAAAATTAAAAAAAAAAAGGAGAAAGGAGAAAGAAAAGGAGAAGGGGAGAACAAGGAGGAAGAGACATTAGGGCAGGGAGTGATGACAAGGGAAGACTGACTCCCTGAGAGGAGTCCTATGGGTCTCCCAGTGTGTCTCCTAAGCCCACCGGAGTCAGGCTAGCTAAGTTCGGATTCTAGGTCTGGAAACACAATGATCTTAGGCAACATATTTGATCTCCTCTACCAATGCTTCGTTATTGGTGAGATGTGGATAGTCATAGCTCCCTGGATTGTCCTGCTGTATAGTGTGTGATGCATCTTAGGAATTTTTTTTATTATTAATTAATTAATTTATTTAATTAAAGATTTCTGCCTCTTCCCCGCCACCACCTCCCATTTCCCCCCCTCCCCCAATCAAGTCTTCCTCAGAGTTGAGTGACAGCAAGCGAACTAGACAGTCACAGCAGGTCACCCAGTCGATACGGACATGCTTAACATTGTATGGTATTCAGAGGTGTCTGGGCGATCATAGGAAAGGACACTCCTTGTGTGCAGGGTCCATCTGGGAAAATATCAAAGAAACGAAGCTTGTTCACTGAGCCTCTTGGGGAGCTTGCTTTGTGTGATATCCCAGGAGTCTCCCTGCAGGCAGGAAGCAATGGGAAAGAGAAAAGCCATGTTAGTTCAAGGCAAGGGGAAGGCTTGTTACTAGCTACTGAGTGGAAACTGATCCCGTGCACAAAATGGACTATTCACCATAGATAAGTGGTAGAAAGGGCGGACTTGAGAAGAACCAGGTAGCACTGTACAGACAGGGGAGAAGTATCCCACAACAGTGTGGCATCTGATTCTAGACAGTGCTTACATGCTACCAAAGCTTTCTCTTCCATATGCATAGTAACCATTTGACCTTTGCAATGACCTACATTTATCCCCATGGTCCTGATGGAGAGAGCCATAGAGGTTCAATAACTTGTTTGAGGCCACACCGCTATCTGATGGTGGAACTCAGACTGGAGCTTAGCATCAGTGGAGTCTTTGTTTTGGGGGGAGGGGCATGTGCATGAGTGTGTGCATGGGACTGTGTGTGTGGAGGCCAGAGGAGGATGTTTGGTGCCCTGCTCAGTCACTCTCTGTCTTATTCCCTTGAGAGAGAAGCTCTCGCTGAACTTCTCAATTAAAAACTAGGCTGGGAGCCAGCAAATTCCAGCTCCCCTCCTCTCTCTGCTTTCCTCTCTACTGGGGTTGTAAGTGTGTGAGGTTACCAACTTTTTACTGGGGTTCTGGTATTTTAACTCAGGTTATCATGCTTGCACACTTGCATGCTTGCATGTTTGCATGCTTGCACAGCAATTTCTTCTATCCACTGTTCTGGTTTGTTTCCAAAAGCCACTTGTAGAGGAGCAGGTTTATTTCATCTTACAGTTTACAGTCCACCATCCAGAGAAGCCAAGGCAGGAACTTCAAGTAGAAACTGAAGCCAGGAGGAACACCGCTTCCTGCCTTGCTCCCTCTGCTTGCTCGCTCAGCTGCCTTTCTTATATAGCACAGACTGACTGCCTAGCGATGGTCCCACCCATAGTGGGCTCAGACCTCCTACGTCAACCAGCAATCATCACGCCCATAGCCCTCAACCAAGAGTGGCCATTACACCTATTAAGCCATCTTCCCTGTCCAAGTCTTTGCTTTTAACCAATGTACATCATAATAACTCAGATTTGCTTAGAACCCCATACCATTTGGGGGTTCACTTAAGCCTTGTAGCGGTCCTATGATATTGACACTGTCCTTATTTCCCACAGAAAAGGAAACTGAGGTCCACTGAGTATCAGTAACTTCCTTACAGCAGCAAAGCTAGAAAGAGGCCTAGGCACATATTCACATGGTCTGATCACAGAAGCCATCTGGAGTCTAGGAGGACGGGGCCTCGGAGGGGACTGTCATGTCTAAGTAGGCGGTGGTTAAGCAGGCTGAACAGCAGTAGAAATACTGCAGCCAGCCAGGCGGAATGCTGGGAAGAGGTAGGGAGATGGACTCAGGTTATTGGCCCAATTCGGGGCCCATGTCTCAGATAGAGAGCACAGATCAGAGGAGTCTGGTGTCTGGTTCCAGACAGGGCTCACAGACCGGAGATGCCAAGAGGCGCAGAAGCGGTGAGCTCTTCTGCTGCTGGATCTAGGGTCTGGTGTATACACACACCTGTGTTCTCTCCCCAGATCTGCACCTGTGCTCAGGTGTGATGGTGAGCGGACTGTGAGTGGGAAACCAAGGGGAGAGAGTTCCCCAGTGTCCATTAACGTGTTTCCAATTGTTCTTCCAGATTCTCCACGAACATGACCTAGCCGGGGAAGAAGCAGTGAGGCAGAAACGAGCAGGTTTGTGCGCTTCTTGGGTGGAGTCCTTTATAAACCAACCAAATGGCATTTGCTGTAGCTCTACAATTGATCCTCCCTGTCTCTCATATAGGGTATGGGCCTGATGTCACCAGGCAAACACACTATCTCCATCCCTTTTGTTATGTGTTTGTTTGTTTGTTTAATGTATGTATGCATGCGTGTGTATGTGTAGGTTAGAGGTGCTGGCCATCAGGAGCTATCCACCTTGTTTGTTGAGACAGCGTTTCTTTCTTTTTTTTTTTTTTTTTTTTTGAGACAGGGTTTCTCCGTAGCTTTTTGGTTCCTGTCCTGGAACTAGCTCTTGTAGACCAGGCTGGCCTTGAACTCACAGAGAGTCGCCTGCCTCTGCCTCCCGAGTGCTGGGATTAAAGGCGTGCACCACCACCGCCCGGCAAGACAGCGTTTCTTACTGGTCAGGAAGCACTCCACCCCCAGCCCTCAGCAGGCTAGGCTGGCTGGCCAGCCAGAGCCCCAGAGGTCCACCTAATTTTCCCTCTAGAGCACTAGGACAGCAATGTGTGATAGCACCATGTCCAGGTTTGTAAACGTGGGTCCCGGGGATGGAACTCAGGTCCTAAAGCTTACGCTAAGGAAAGTACTTTACTTCCAACTGTTTTAGTCCAAGTTCTATCAATGTGAAGAGACACCATAACCATGGCAACTCTTATAAAGGAAAAGGATTAATTGGGGCTGACTTATACTTTAGAGGTTTACTCCTTTGTCAACATGGCGAGAAACATGGTGTCACACAGGCAGACCAGAGGCTGGAGAATATCTGAGCATTCTATGGCCAGATCCGCAGGCAGCATGCAGAAAGAGACACGGGGCCTGGCTTAAGCGTCTGACAACTCAAAGCCCACCCCCAGTGACAAATTTCCTCCAACAAGGCCACACCTCTTAATAGTGCCATTCTCTGTAGGCCTATGGGGGCTGTTTGCACTCACACCTCCACACCAACGTTTGTGTGTGTTTGTTTGTAATTTATAGAGAGATTCTTGCTAAATTGCTCATGTTGGTCTTGAACTTGGGATCCTCCTGCCTCAACCTTCTAAGTGGCTGGGATTCCAGGCCTCCAAATTAGACTATGGGGCAACTTTTTAAAAACATTGTGTTCTTTATGATTCAGTCTCCCAGGAACTCATGGGAACAGTCTTTTTCCTTTGCTAAAAGTAACTATAAGAAACCCCATTTTCAACTTTCTCAAACGGTGTTAAGTGGCCACAGAGACACCTTGTCACCCCTTTCTTCCCATCACCACCCTCTCAGCCTCCTGTCACTCTCTCCAGTTGCCCTCCAGCACCACCTCCCTCCACAGCTCCATCCTCACCTGCTTTTACACCACCTGCCCTCCCTGTTCCTCCCCTTGTCTGTCTTTCCCTTTCCTCTCCTCCATCTCCCTCTCGCTCTCTTCTTCATTTCTCCTCCAGTTTTGTCCTCACTTCATTCTCCCAATGGACTCTGATGTCCCTTCTGCTTCCTCCCCTGAAGCCAGCCTCTAGCTGTGTGTTTGTAAACAAGCGCAATGTCTCCCTCATCCCCTCAACCCTGTGGACTCCCCTGGGACAGGCACTGAGTCAGAGCTGTGTCCATTTGTACTGTGGAAGACTTTCATGGTTTGAAATGGAGCCAGGCGTGGAGGAGTCCCAGCTCTGGGTTTCTACCAAGGTCTGCCAGGGCTCCAGCCCCCGGCTCCCCCGGGAGCAGTTGGTCTCCCAGCTCTTCTGAGCCTGGCTGTCTATCACTCCTGTGAGCCACACAAGGAGGTAGTTCCGGGGCAGGAAATACTCGCACATCTAGGGATTTGAACATTCCAAAATTTTTCCAGGCATGTTTTCACTCAAAACAATCATGACAATGATAAGTCACCATGAACACATGTTTTCCGTTTATTATCCACGGTGCCCTGTGTTCTCGGGCCCCTAGCGTCAATGGGAGTATTAAAGAATCAACCCGTCCTCCGCAGATGATAGATTTGCCTTGGTACTTTTACAGAACCACCAAAGTAAGAAATAATCATAGAAAGTTCAGCTGCTGGGGCCTCGATGGTAGAACTGTAAGTTGCGATGAGAATGGGAGTCTCCAGCTGAGTGAAGGAAGCAGGCGGTGGAGCTTTACAGGCGGCCGTACCCAGCGGCTGCCTGAGCCTGGCCTGCTGTGCTCTTTGAGGGAGGAGTTCGGGTGGGCGTTAGGTTGTCAGGACAGCAAACCTGTTCTGGTACATGTGTGCCTCCCTTGCTGAGGCCATGAGAGCAGAAGGTATGAAGGTTCTAGAAGAAATAAAACTGGCCATAAAGTTTCCATCTGCATCACTGGACCACATCTTTAAAACTTGGCATACAAATCATCTTTCATACACATACACACACACACACACACATATATATCACATTCGTGCCTCACTCCTCAATCCATTATTAATGGCTGAATCAATATTCCTATTTATTCTCAGGACATTACAGATGTCTACATATGTGACAAGTCAGATGCCCAGGCTCATTGTCCTCCTGAGATGTGTATTTGTGTGTATGTACACATATACCTATATATCACACATCACATGCATGTATCATCATATACTTTATACATGGATCAGAGTTATTATATTTCAAGGGCTTTAAGATGATTGAAGAACTTGTAAGACATGGAGCTAACAAGACAGCTCAGTTGGTAAAGTGTCACCACACAGTCATGTGACCTGAGTTTGAGCCCCAGCATCCATATAGAAAGCCAGGTTGACTGGGGCCCCTTGTAATCCCAGCACTGGAGGATCCATGGGATTCACCAGCCTGCCAGCCTAGCTGGGTAAATCCCGGGTCCCTGTGAGAGACATTGTCTCTGAAAACAAAGTGGACAGAATCCCAAGGAATGACCCCCAAGGCTGACCTCTGGCTTCCATATGTACATACACACATACATAAACATGCTTATATACATGCTCATACATGCATGAACACACACATACATGAACATACTCACACATATACATACATGCATGATCATGCTCACATCCACACGCATACATGCATGCATGAACACATGCATGACATTCTCACATTCTCACACCTGCATACATACATGAACACATACATGAACGTGCTCACATACATACACAAACACACACACACACACACAAAATCCTCTGTTTGAAGGGACCTGATGTACCCAGCACAGAAAGGGCACTCAGTTGGCACCAGTCCCAGAGGATGGCCCGAAGGCATGAGTGTGATGCAATGACATGCTAGCTGGCATTTTAGGAAAACGCTTTCCATGCAGTTGGTGAGGAGTCTGCACAGAACCCAAGAACAGAGGCAAGAATATGGTTGGGGCTCCTTGAGAGAGCAAAGTGTGGCTTAAGAGAGAAAGAGGGGCAAGAATGGGTGAAAACACACAGGATTGTGTCGCTATCACGTCAGGAAGTAGGGTCCAGGACAGCTGGAGGCTGGCATCAAGAAATGACGGATGAAAACTGCTGAAAGGGTCAATGATCCGGGTGGTCTTTGCTGAATTACTAGATAAAGAGATCATCTGACTTGTGGGAACTGGAAGGGCAGGGAGGGAGGAACCCGCATGCGTGGAGCTGCTGGGCATGGCAGCGTCCTCACACCTTCCATCCAGAGTAAAGCCCTTACTGGAGTGGGCAGGTCTCTGGCTGCCTGTGAGGAAATCCTGACTTATTATAGTCATGGCAGGTTGGGTGCATGGGCCCTTTGTGACCTGGGATCAGAACATAGTGAGCACTTCTGAGTCTGTAGCACGGAGCCTGGGGGCTCAGACCTGCACTCTGGGATAATGTGCTGTGTGCTGTGAGTAGATTGGTGATGGGGTGAGAAAGGGCTGGGTTCTCTCTGCCTGATGTGGGGGGTTGATGTAGGGCATGGTTCAGTTTTTGACTCAGCATTGACTATAATTTGTGTTCTGACTTTGTTTTTGTTTTCTTTTTGAAAATTCTGAGGTTTTTTTTTTTGAACATTTAAAGGGTCAGATATGGTCAAATAAAGGTGAATTTTATTTTTACTACTGATACATATCATTATGTGTGTGTGCATGTGTGTATATATGCATGTGCGCGTGTGTTCGTGTGTATGTGTGTGCATGTGTGTGTATATGTGTATACGTGCGTATGTGTATGTGTGTATATGTGCATGTGCGTGCATGTGTTCGTGTGTGCACGTGTGTGTGTGTGCGTGTGTGTGTGTGCGTGTGTGTGTATATATGTATGCTTGTGTGCATGTGTGTATGCATGTGTGTGTGTGTGTGAAGTCATCAGCAATGAAGAATCACTGCCCTGCCACACAAGCTCCCTTCTCCTGGATGAGGTTGGCAGGTGTCCTTTTGCAGGCAGGAGATTCATTCATGCATCTACTTAAGTGCTGTTGCTGAGAAGCCTTAGTTCCCATCAGTTGCTAGGCAAAAATAGTATTGTTTGCTTAAACAGATGCGATTAAGACCCAGCAGTGCTTGTGGCAGTTGGTGGCCAACTTTCCAGAAATGTCTCTTTCAGATAAGTGCTTCAAGGCTGGCAGTGACTTGTGGGAAAGGAGAGGGGAAATCCTGGTTAGTTAGTGTCTCCCGGGCCAGCGGATGGGCATCGTCTGACACCAGTGACACCTGGAATGTGTTACCTTCCACTCAGGGCAGTGTGAGCCAGAAAAAGGCAGACAAACAACACAAAGGGTGAAGGAGATGGAGACAAAGAAAATACAGGGAGCTGTCAGGAGGCAGCTGGTTCAGATGGCAGAGAAGGGTGAGGGTCATCAAAGATACACACACGGAAGGAGGGGGGCTGCGGTCTGACCCTCCGGAGTCCCTTGTAGCCAAGAGCAGGACAAAGAATGTCACTTTCCCAGGCTCTGAAGTCTTCGGGTTCATGAGGGGACAGAAAGGCAGAGTTTGGCCTTTCTTTTTTCTGTTTAAAATTGTTTTTAGATTTATTTGTTTATTTTTACATGCCTAAGTGTTTTTTCTTTATGCATGTACACTTCACACGTGTACTGGAGCCTGCAGAGGTCAGAAGAGAGCATGAGATGCCTGGAACGTAGTTACAAATGGATGTGAACAATCATGTGGGTGCCGGGATCCAAACCCAGGTCCTCGGCAGGGGCAGCGAATGCTCCTAACTCCTGAGTCATCTCCAGACCCTCAAGTTTGACATTCCTAACCCAAGGCATTCCATCTGCCTGAGGGAAGCAAGAAGATATCATACTGATACCTGGGCTGCTGGGTGAGATGTCGTATTTGCCCGGCTTCCTGGAGCCTTCATGCCATCCTTAGATCTGTGGAGAAGGAATGGCCTGAGAGGGAGTTTTATGTTCATCTAGGAAGCCAACAGGTCTGCAGCTCACTCAGAGCAGCCGTGGTGGTTTGTTCTTCCCAGAGCAATGTTTTTCCGATGGCTTTCTCGTGCCTTTTTCTCCTCATTCAAGTCTCTATTCCATGCATGAAGCTTTAAAAGAGGTATTTCCCAGCTGTCCATCATCATCATCTTCTTCATCACCATCAACCATCATCATCATCACCATCATCATCATCCTGTTACCTCCGCCTCCTTCTTCTACCTCATGCAGAACAGTCTGATATTAAGATACAAACTGATCAGCTGAGGGGGGAAAGGAGGCCAGGACTTTGCTTCTTTTTATAATTTTTTATTGAGCTCTACATTTTTCTCTGCTCTCCTCCCTGCCTCTCCCCTCCCCTTCAACCCTCTCTCACTGTCCCATGCTCCCAATTTACTCAGGAGATCTTACTGGGGCTTCTAGCACAGTGCTTGGAAACAGGTACCCAGTGAATGGTAAAGCTGCAGGAAAATCAGTAAGTCAAGGAACAGACACATATAACGCCTGCAAGGCTGGTGGTCAAATGCCCTTGTTCTGAGTTTGGATTTCTAAGACATTTATGGTGCTGACAGACTTGGAGAAAGTTTTCAAGACTGGCTCATTTATAATTAATAATTTTGGCTTTGAACTTGACTTTAAAATAATTAAGAATATTGATTTATTACAAGTCTGTATTTAATAATAATATATTTTTATAGTGCTGTAGGGCTTTGTAAAATGATTGCTTTTCTTGTCATCTATTAGAGTTGCAGCAGGGTGTGATTAAACGTGAGAAAATGGACTTTGGAGCCAGCAAACTGTCCTTTTTAATCTTAGCTCAGAAATGACTGCAGGATTTCAGCTCTCTGTGCCCCAGGTTTGCCACACAGAGCAGTAGAGGTAAGCATGGCGCCGTCATGGCCCTTTACCCTGCCAGACAAGGGCAAATGGCCACTGCCATTGCTACTGTACCATCTCCTCCTTCAGCTGCTATCTCTGAATGGCAGGAGGAAGCCCGTGTCCGCTCTATTGAGGTAAAATTGGGTAGACAGGGAGTTGGAGAAGTTAATAATGCTTGTTGCTCTGCAGGAGGACCTCGCTTCCATTCCCAGCACCCACATTACACAGCTCACAACTGCCTGTAACTCCCCTGCAGGATCTGACTTCCACTTCTGGTCTCCAAGGGCCCTGCCTGTCCTTGGGATATTCAGGTTTAAGTAGATAGAAATAAGTCATAAAAATGCAAGAGGCTAAGCAAAGTTAGCAAGGAGGTGCCTGTTTGCCATCAGAATAAACATGGTCATATGACTTTTCAGAAAAAAGAATGTTCTGGAAGGCAGATGTAAATACTGTGCAGCTGCCCTAGTGGAAATGTTCCTAGTGGGCAAGATGGTGTCTGGAGTTAAGATTAGCTGCTCCTCCAGCTTATTTCATCACAGAACATTCGAGAATCAAAAAACAAGCAAACAAACAAAAAAAACCCAGGAAACTTGAGACAGTATTATTATGTCATGATATACAAGACTAGATAATATAAGATTTTACAAGTAACTTTTAAATTTTAGTTTTTAAAATTTTAGTTTAGTTTAGATTTTGAGACAAGGTCTCACAAATCCCAGATGGACCTCAAACTCACTGTGTATTTGAAGGTGGTATTGAACTCATGATCCTGCTGCCTCCACTGCCTAGGCAGTAGGATGACAATCTCATGTCACCACAGCCAACTTAAACCCCATCTGATTCTGTTTGTAAAAGGAGGAAATACACCATTGAATACGTTCCTAAAACACGTGCAGCACAGTTCTTTAAAGGAATAGCGGTTTCATTGCAGCAGGCAGAGTGACGCCAAAAGTAATAACTTCCAGCAAGGCTTTATCCTAAGACCAAGGGACTTTATTCCTCCAAAGAAACATCCATTCTAGCTTCCAGCAGGAGATATTTAACACTGGAGTTTTCTATTCTGAACTGTCTCAGTGTTTCCCAGCAATGGTCCTCGGGGTGGTTGAAATAAACGTTCTGATTCACAGGAAAGCAATTGTCTTTAGGTAGAAGACACAGACTTCTAACTTCATGTTAAAATACAGATCATGTTACGTGATTTCACTTCCATTTTAAAGAATGGTTTTAAAGTATTCATTCATTTCTTTTTAAAATATTTTCCATACCTCTGTGTGAAAAAAAAAATCTTATCCTTCAAACTTTTTCGTGAGGTAGTAACTGAGCCTATACCTTCAGCCCTAGGAGTGTATTCCAATAGACTAGAGCAATAGTCAGCCCAGTGGAGCAAACATACGACTTGGTGTTGGGGCCAGGTTTAGTAAAAAGTGATCGGGCACATGTTTGCCTTATGGTGTGCTCCAGGACAGATGAGTAAGGTCACCAGAAAGGAAGGAATCAGTTTCTGTCCCAGAAGCTTACAATTGGTGGTCAGGATATGATGTGGCTTTGGAACCTGGAGAAGAACCATTCAAAGGTTAGATAACATATCTGTAGCCTGCTGGTGTGCGTGCGTGTGTGTGTGTGTGTGTGTGTAGCACATTTATTTGGAGAGCTGGCATTTGATCACCTGGAGACAATCTGAAAAAGCAACGAAGACCTGGGAATCTGTTGCATGTCATTTTTCATGTCACCAAACTTTTGCTGACTGCCATTCAAGTTCGGGATCCTGGGGATGTGAAGCAACATAAAGAACCCACTGTGTGCCTGTGTACAAGCTAAGGCCAAGGAAACTTAAAAAGGATGGGTAATGCTAGAAGTTTTTCAAGCATGTGTGCATGCCTGTTGAGCAGTTAGAGTGTGTGCAAACTAACTACACAATATTATAAAGTTCACAACTCATTCCTGCAGGTGGAGATCACAACTCTGACTCACTGCACAGGTGTGTTGCACAGGTGTGAGAGCCTTCCTTCCAGCCTGCTATGACTAGTCTTGCCCCAGGCATATTTTGTTCTCTATGCAGGGTCTTTGACCTTGGACATCAAGGTTAAGGGTAGTAGTCAGGAACGAGTAGCGAGTAACGTAGACAAAGTTTTATTTTTCTCTCAAAGGATCCATTAGTAATTCTAATGGGCTGACGTGCCCAGTATCTATAAGAATGTGTCACTAGCTTTCATTGCTGTGGTGTCCACCAGGCTCTCTCTCCTGCCTCCACGAACGCTCATAGTCTTCGTGAAACTTTTGTTTCAGTTGCAGTGGGTGGTCCCGTGGAGGAAGAATACACCGTGGAAGTTGAGATTAGTTTTGAAAACATCTCCTTCCTGGAGTCTGTCAAAGCTCACTTGAACAGCCTCAGTTTTCCAATTCAAGGAAATGGCACGGACCCAGCCACGGATATCATGAGCATGGCAATGACAACAGGTGAGCCAGACACACATTGCTTGAGACCAGATGGCTGGGCATATTGTGAGAAAGGCAGACTGCTGTCCTCTAAATCAAGTAAAACATGGGAGCCAAGTATAATGACTGTGTGACTTTATGACCCCCTACCTCCCAGAATGAACTTGCTAGCAGTAAATTTCCCAGTCAGTCATCACCTTATTTTAAATGATGACCAGAGATTTCCTTGGTGGTTGCGATAAAGTGACCCCCAACGTATGGACAGACCCTTCCGGACAAATTACTGGGTCCTTTCCCTTTGAACAATGTGTAGGTGTAGCAGGGAGGGTCTCAGTACATTATAAGTAGTGACTTCTTTTCTTTGGGGTATCATAGGTCAGGAAATAGGAGCCAGGCACATACCTGAATCAGAAGCAAGACCTTAAGCAAAATTCTCCCAGGTCATGATTTGACTTTGTGTTTGAGGACTCCCTACTGTTTTGAAACTGTTCTTCATTTGTCTCAGGGGACCATCCCCAAAGAACCCGTGTCCCATAGATGAGGCTGCCATGTGTCCTATAATAGTTCTGTTGATTGGAAAGCACTATGGTAACTTGGTAACCATTTAGTGACTTTTCTCTGAGTAGCATCCCATTGGCACCCATCTGCAGAGCGTCTTCCAAAGAATCTCTTTGTTCCTACTTTAGACACTGATTCAGGGTCTCTGTTTTCAGAACTTTTGTTTTCTTCCCTTCTTAAATGTCTCCAGTGATATCAGAGTCCATTTGGGTTGTTTTAATGACTTGAAATGTAAAAGGCATTTATTTGCATTCCACATTTGGTATTTATTTCAATGTAACAGATTGCTTTCAGCCCTATAGAACAACAGACACGCACTATCTTAAAGTTTCTGAGGGTCTGACATCTTGGAGCAGGAGCTGGGGTGGATGGTTCTAGCTTAGGAACTCTGATCTAAAGCCCCTATTGGGCTGTAAAATCCACTTTCTAGTTCACCAGGTGCTTTTTGGCCAACTATAGTTCCCAAGTAACTACTGTTTAGAGACCTTAATTCTTTACCACGTGGTCTCTTCCTGACAGGTCTTGGCACCATGCAGTCAACTTCTCCAGAGGAAAATACAGAGAGGGAAGGAGAAGGAGTGGGGAGAGAAAGAATATGCTAAATGACACTATCACTTTCACCATGTTTATAAGTGGGTGTCACAAAAGGCTGTGAATTCCTAGAGGCAGAGGTGCTCATGGTCACCTTGGAAGCTGACTGCTCCTTCCTCTGTACCAACGATTCTTAACCTTCCTAATGCTGCAACCCTTTAATACAGTGCCTTATGTTGTAGTGACTCCCAACCATCAAATTATTTTTGTTGCTACTTCATAACTGTAATTTTGCTACTGTTATGAATTGTAATGTTTTTTTTTTTTTTAAATTTGGAGCTAGAGGTTGAGAACCACTGCTCTACATCATGGCATCCACTCACCATAGATACCTAGTGGCCGTGTCATATAAAACATGTCTATCCAAAAATAAAGGATTTGCTAGTCTGAAGCCACTCAAGCGGCACCTTTCAGATGACATCACCTAATGGTTTCGTGATGCATATATGCCTTCTAGAACCTCATGAGAGGTTCATTGAACTCTCCAGAAGGTCAATGTGGAATTGAGCTAAGATTTCCTGCAAGTATAGGCAGTTGCAATCTACAAATGTAAGGGCAGTGACCGTCTTGTCTCTCCTCTTTTGGTTGACGGCAGTCTGCACACCTGCTGGAAACGACCTCTTGTGCTCCTGCGAGAAAGGCTATGTGTGGCCCCGGGAAAGGTGTCTCCACAATCTAACTTGTCAAGAGCATGGCGGTGTCCTGTCAGGCCGCTCCTGCAGTTGTCTGAAAGGACTTCCTCCCCAGGGACCTTTCTGCCAGCTCTCTGATGGTATGCAATTGTTCTTTAAATATCTGTTAAATGGGTATTCAACTTTACC
Source organism: Chionomys nivalis (assembly GCF_950005125.1). Lineage (NCBI taxonomy): Eukaryota > Metazoa > Chordata > Mammalia > Rodentia > Cricetidae > Chionomys > Chionomys nivalis. The sequence goes on along the minus strand of NC_080104.1, from coordinate 14,852,953 downwards.
TCAAGCAAATGTCTCTTTGTATTGTCTGTATTCAAACACCAATGAGACAGTTACATTTTGTCCTGTGTTTTTCAGCATATATTACCTTAAAAATCAAAGTCAGACTGAACATAGGATTTCAAGAAGACCTCAAGAATTCGTCCTCTGCCCTCTATAGGTCCTACAAGACTGACCTGGAAAGAGCGGTAGGTTTGAGCTGCTGGAGTTGTTTACCCAAGGAAGTGTTTAGGTGGAACAAGACAAGCCCATTCCAGTGGACAGGGTGCTTACATGCGTGTAATCTAGGTGTAAGTGAAGTTATGCAAACCCACCTGAGAAGGGAAATTGAGAAGTATTCAAATCCAATAGCATTCAGAGGACAGGGCATCACCTTGGCCTATCAATTGACCCTCTTCCCCGAGTAAAAACAATTCAGATAAGATTTGGTGATATCACTTCACCAAAATCAATTCTTGGGAGGCTTAGGAGCCTGGTCCAGGAGAGGTAGGTAGGTAGCTCAGGTCTGTTCTTCAGGCATTCTAGAATTCTCCTGTCTCGTTTAGCTCAGAACACTCTGCCTAGTGGATGGCACTGTCTCCCAAGTGGGCAGGGATTTCCTACATAGATAAGGATCCTCCCTGGGAAGGGCAACTCAAGGCTTCAAGCCTGAAGTCCAACTTCGAACTCAGAGTTTCCAACTTCTCTACCCCTGGAAGTCAATGGGCACAGTTTATAGTTACTGAGCTAAAGACAGAGAAGTCTTTGCGAGTGGTAACTGTCTCCCAGCTGCAATCGTTCAATCTCTCTCTCTTCCCTCACAGCCCCTCTACCTTCTGTCCTAATTTTCTGAGTACCTTTTTGTGCACTTAATCTACTGTTTCCTTCTCTAATAACTGATATAAATTATTAGAAACTACTTCAAGGCCCTGACAATACCACCACTAACAAGATACATAAAATAAAGTCGGACCCAGGTTGATCATGAGTGTGTGTAAGCCTTGGTATTGTTCACTAGTCTTTGATACATGACCTTTCTCTTGTTTTATTTTCTAGTTCCGAGAGGGTTACAAGACTTTGCCAGGATTTAGATCGGTGACTGTGACACACTTCACGTAAGAACGATGTCATTTATTCATTTTTCTATGAGGGCAGAAACCAATCCACCGGGGAAGAAAATCAAACATCCTCGGGCTATCATTGGGGGGTGCTCGGCAGGAGCAGCTTGATAGAGGTGAGAATACGGTGGCGCATCCTTTAGGGATGGATCTCCTTAGCAGCAAGGAAGCACAAAGGTGTGCTCGTTTCATGCATGCAAGCATTTTGCAGACAGAAATACATCTGTAGTTCTGAGAGTTGGAAATGTCAAAGCGGAATCATATCGGATAGCATTGTTAAAGACACTGCTAGAAGATTGTGCTAGGCAGACAGGATTGCAGGGTTTTCTGGTGCGCCTGGAGCCTAGAAACCTTGTGGGTTCAGCTCACTGTTCCCCATCTGGTCACTTTTCTTATTTGTATTCCTGGTAAGTCTTGCCTTGGGCTACCGATTAACGTTTGAAGACAGGCTTATTTTAGTGATTCCTTGCAGATAATAGTACTATTGGCTTCTGCTCTTTTGCTTTTCCATGCAAAGAGCCACAAGGATCTAGACCCCACCTAGCTCAGATACTGCTTCACTGAACTGAGTGGTCTCTGTGCAGCAAAGGCAGTGTGATTGTGAACTTCGAGGCCCAGTTTAAATCGTCACCACTGCCCGGATCAATTCACAAAGCCAACGAGCATGTCACACAGAACCTCAACCAGACCTACAGAATGGACTACAGCTCCTTCCAAGGAACGCCGAGCAGTAAGTGGAATGTGCTTCATCCTCACACATGTTCATCTGGGGTAGGCATGGTGATGGTTGATTAGAGCCAGGGCAGAGGTTCTCGCATGGCGGTGTGTGCCGCCACGCTCTTCACAACATCAAGGGAGTGGTTGTGTCAACAAATAAGCAGGTAATGAAAGCTCGTACAACGGAACTTTCCTAGGCTGTCAAGAAAGATAAAATTATGAAAATTCTAGGACAATAGATGAGTCTAGAAAATACGAAGTCAGGTGAACCCCACTCAGAAAAACAAAAACTGCATGTCATGTTCCCTCTTCTATGTTACTGTGTGACAAGATAGCAAAAGGGAGCTCCCAGGGTGGAAGTGGTGGGTGAGAGGGAGGTTCGGAAGAGGAGATGGAACAAAATAAATTATTGCTAAAATGTTGTAACAGACCAGACATGGTGGTGCACGCTTTTAATCCCAGCACTCAGGAGGCAGAGGCAGGAGAATCTCTGTGAGTTCAAGGCCAGCCTGGTCTACAGAGCGAGTGTCAAGACAGGGTTTCTCTATGAAGCCAAACAAACAAAAAAAGTGCTATAATGAAATAGACTACTATGTATACAAAAAAAAAATAAAAATAAATAAAAATAAAAAAAGAGGGAGAGGATGAAGGCCCAGGAAATCATGGTGATATTTCTTATGACGGAGGCCTGGAGCACTGGGTGACATCTGCCCCCTTTTGACAAACATACAAAAGCCGTAGAGTCAAGGAGATGGGAACAGGGATTTATGATAGAAATTCTGTGAGTTTCCTATGTTTAGATATTCAAAATATCCATAAATGCAAGGCTAACCCCGCAGTGATGGGGGCCGTAGTCACAGCAGATGCTGACACTAAGTAGGGTCCATTGTTGATTTAGAGGGTGGTTCTTAGAGCTTGTTTGTACCACACTAGCCCTACAAAGACCCATCTGTATTTCACCGAAGTCTCAACCCCGGGTGGTTCTGATGCAAGGGGAGGCTTCCGAACTGCTGCTCTAGATCATTTAAAACAGTGGTAGGAAATACATGACTTTAGATACTCTCTTCCAGTGGGGTCCAGACATGGACTCTGTTTGGTTCATCAGCAGGCAGTGGGACCATCGTTACTCAAGGAGTGTTAAGGGGGGGCTGTGGGCAGGATTGTGACTGGCAGACGCTGAGAAGAGCCCTCAAGAATCCTGGAGAGGCATAGTCTGGAGAGCCGGCTCCACAGTTCGCATTCACTGAAGGGGAGCCCTCCCACTTTTCCTTTGAATTTCCAGATGAAACGAAGTTCACGGTTACACCGGAAGTCATCTTCGAGGGAGACAGCGTAGTTCTGGAGTGTGAAAGTGAAATCGTGTCTTCCAACACGTCTTGGTATTACGGAGAGAAACGCTCCGAGATCCAGAGTGGCGGCAGATTCTCCATCCACACCTCGGTCCTCAACAACATGAGCTTGGTCTCCCGCCTCACCATTTATAACTTCACGAAGCGCGATGCCGGTGAGCTTCCTACCTGAGACTGGGGGAGGAACTCAATGGTGTGCTCAGAGCAGCAGCCCACAGCACAGGGAATGGGGCCGAGCTGTCCACAAGAAACCTGATGACTCATGTTCCAAAATGGAAACGTTGTCCCCTGGCATTCCTGTGTGTGTATTTGTGTGTATGCAAGTGTTGTGTGAGTGTTTGCATATCTGCCTGGATGCCCTGCCAGTCGGAGGTTGCAGTCTACCACGGGCGGTCTGGCAGCTCTCTCCAGGCTCGGGCAACATGGATGACGTGGATAACTCCTTCCCCTGGCCCTGTTCTCGGTCTGACCTTATGTGGAGAGCGTCTCTAGGCCAGGATACCTGGCTATCTCTAGTATGACCCTGGACACAGTTCCCTGCAGAAGCTTTCCCTCCGCTTATACGGTCATTAGACACTGAGGCTTGCCATAGGGCTGTGCTCCACAGAGGATAACTAAAGGTTACTGGGAGCTTAATGTAGGAGTGTGCCGTTAAATACAAACTCGGTGATTCTCCAGCCATCAACCCCAATCCTGCATATTCTCTGTACTGGAATAAAGTTGAGCAGATCCACCGAAGCTGTCTCCTGGAGAGCTGTCTTCATTGTGCACACAGGCTGTACAGAGTTCTCTGTCATCGTTTCTGCCCCTTGTCCCCATGGACTGGTGGCCAACAGGCCTTGAGGAAAGGGGACCCCCACATATCCACAAGAGGTCAGACTTCAGAGTGTCTTTCTTCATTGTGCCCCACCTTGGTGTTGGAGACAGGGTCTCTCACTGAAGAGCACCCAACAGTCTGCTCAGCAGTGAGATCTGGTGGCCCACCTGTCTCCACCTTTAGAGTTACAGATGCACGCTACCGTTTCCATCTTTTGATGTGGGTTCCAGGGTCTGAACTCAGATCCTCCTGCCTGCACAGCAGACCACGAACCATCTTCCCAGTGACCCACGATAATGTTTTTAATGACACTGAAAAATCTACTGATATATTTTGAATTTTACTAGTGTATAGTATAGTCTTATGATGTTTTATTTTAATTAACCTATAAAATTTTAGTTTACTGAGATAAAATTGGCATATTACATACCGCACATATTTTAAGTATATAATTTACTAGGTTTGGACACATACACTTGAGAAGGCATCATCAAAATGAAGGTGGTAAATACATCTAGTCTCCCAAAATTCTCTTGTTCCCTAAAGTAATCACTCCCTTTGGCCTTTCCTGCACCCACAGGAACATAAATTTCAGAGATTAATAATGAGCCTAACACATTCTAGTATTCAATAACTCCAGTTAAAACCAGATGTCAGTGGGGCCAATTCTGTTCTTCCGAACCAGTAGTGCCAATTCCGAACAATAAAGAGGTCTATACATGCATGAACGCTTGTCACATCTGTGCAGATCCTGCATTTTATCACAGGATTAAATAGCATGCCAGAATTATCCATGGTCCTCCAATTCTCAGACTTACCAATTTTGTTTCCCTGTGTTTTATATTCCCACACTTGTCCTGAGAATGCCGCGGTGGAGACCTTTTACTACTTTTTACCTTATGCCATTAGAAATGCCTGATTGACTTGACAGTTTCTGAATATTCCTTCAGGGGTGTCCTTGAATCAAGCCAGGGATGCCATGATATGTGAGGTGCTCGATTTTATTAAGAAAAATTCATAGGAGTGATAATAATTCATAATCTTGTGAACTCTTTGCAGGTGAATATCGCTGCAAGCTGACATTGGATATTTTTGAATACGGGGACGCCAGAAGACTAGATGTCACTCCCATCCGGATTCTGGCCAAGGAGGAGAGGAAGGTGGTGTGCGACAGCAACCCTATCTCGTTGAACTGCTGCAGCGAGAACATCGCAAACTGGAGCAAGATTGAGTGGAAGCAGGAAGGGAAAATAAAAATTCTAGGTAAGCATGGCGGATCAAGACCTTTTGCAAAGAGGGCTCTTTGCTTACCTCTCAGTAAGGAAAAAAAAAAACAAAACAAACAAAAAACCCGAGATATTCTGAACCATAAACAAAAAAAAACATTAACTAGGTTTTGATTCCAGCACCAGCCTAGACACTCTAAAACAAACCTCCAAAAATACTTACATGCAAACATCACGCTTGCGTCGTGGGCAAGATCCTGGCAGATCAAGACGTGAGAGGGAGTGACCCTAGTGACTTGGGTCCATAGCACGGCTCATCTTCCCTTTCCTTTCTACCCTCAGCAGAAAGCTACAGAGGAGGAGGCCTGACCGGAGCTTTTCATCTTTGTCCCTGTGTGTACTCACTCCCTTACACACTTCCTTCAGCTTTTTCCGTGTCTCTGATTCCTGCTTGCATTCTCTGTAGACTTATTTCTCTTTCACTTATTACGTATCAGTTCTTACTCATTAATTTTTTTTGCATGTGTATGCATGTCGTATGTGTTTTCATGTGTTGGGCCATACGGTATGGGGATACACATGTATAAAGGGCAGAGACAGACACCGAGGTTCCTCCTTGATCGCTTTCTCTTTCTTTAACCCAGATCAGGAATTTTGCTAGTATAGCTAGCTGACTGATCCAGGGATCTCCCATCTTTCTTCTGCATGCTGGGATTTTGCAGGTTGCTGTATTTATACGGCTATAGAGGATCTAACCAGTCCTCACGCATATATGAAAGTGTTTTACCCACTGGTCCATCTTCCCAATTCTGCTTTTGTTTTGCACCGAGATCTAACCTGAAGTTCCTCACCCTCCAGTTTATGCTAGATAGTAAAGAAAAGCAGCAATGGTGTCTAAAGTCATGCATCCGTCAGCAAGAGCATTTGTTGTTCTTGCAGAGGACCAGGGTTTGGTTTCCAGCACCCACACTGCAACCATTTGCAACCCCAGTTCTAATAACTGACCTCCTTGGGCACCATGTACACATGTAGTGCACAGATGCACATGCAGGCAAAACACTCAGACACATAACATAAAATAAATTCTTAAAAAATTAAACTAGAAATAGTGACTTTTTATAACAGTTTTGCACAAATGTTAGCCCCTTAAAAATGATTGCTAGTGATCGCATCTAAACTTGATCACAAGTTTGAAGTTAGTAGTTTTACCTCAAATGAGAAAATAAGGAAATTAGGATCCAAATTAAATTGCTTTTCCCAAGGTTATCACAATATGAAAAGAAAAGAACTAGGACTCTCCAGTGATCTCAGTTCACGAGACCAGCACTTTCTCCATCCGGTGAGCCGGCTTTGGACCTAGTTGCCAGCAGGTTAGATACAAAACACCATTTGCTATTTAGAGACCATATGAGAAAACAGTCATCTCTTCTTTTAACAAACAATAATATTATGTATGAACATTTAAAGAAAAAAAATCTTTGAACTAAAATGGAGCTCTACACACTTTGAGAGTGTGCTACATGTTTATGTTACAAAGTCTTTGCCCTTAAGACTAAGCAGTGTTTTTATTACTAGTTTAATATGAACACGTCAGTCTCCACCCACACTTTCCTGAGAACCTCTAGATTGTGAAGTACATTTCACCTACACATCTGATTAGACCGGCAAAGACTGAGAAAGACATCTGGTAAACCTGAAAACTGTCGGCAGGGGACATTTAGTCACTTCCCTGGTTTATAAGAAAAAGGTGGCACAGGCATCCTGAAGGCGCTGCCAGATGGAGGAGAGGCCTTGCACAATTCCCATGGCTCTGGTGGAGGAACTTTCAACCCAGAAGGTGACAAGACCTCGCCCTCTGGCAGAGAAACCAGGAAGTCTGCAGTGGGATGCTCAGGGACCTCTCTCTCTGGTGACCCCTTTGCAGACTTTCTTAAGTCCAGCAAGGTTGACCAGCCTGCACAACAATGGATTTCCTGCATAGCTTGTTATCCTCCCACCCTGACCCCAGCCCTGGCCCCCAAAGCAGCTTGATGGGGTGCTAAGTTCTACAGTGAGGATTGCTGGTTTATGTACCCACAACACACTGACAGCCTCAGTCACACCACAGCCCTGATTGCTATTAAAGTCCCACTTGTCTTTTAAAGCTTAGAATAACTTCCTCTCCTCTGATAGCCTTCGTAGACACCCATATGAAATGACCTCCCTCCACACTTTTAACCTGCCTGCTGTACTGAATTTTCTTTTGTGGTACCTGTCCTTGACACATCCCTATTGTTCTATTTCTATACACGTCTCACTGGGCATGGTCCGTTACCTTGCCCGTTGAGTGAGAAGGCTGGACTTTTAGGGATGAGTTACATTCAGCAGGAAGAGGAAGGGGAAGTGTGACTGTAAACTCTGGTCTGAGGCTGAAGGGTGTGTTGGCAGCCAGGGTGTGGTTTGGGTTTTGAGAGGATGAAGAGGCAGGTGCCAAGGAGAAGGGCAGATTAGGGCATGTGTGTGATAAATGTTGCTACCATCGAGGGGTCTGAATCAGGTTTGTCTCATCTGCCAATTAAAGAATTTAAAGGCGCAAAGAAGTATCAAGGGCAAAGGCTAGCAATGGGAGAAATCTCCAGTATGACAGAAGAGTCAGCAGCTGAAGTAGGCTTTCATGAGGGGAGAAGAAGCACACTCAATAAGGCCCATCTAGAGAAAGCAAGACAAAGACCTTCTGCAAAGCAAAGGAGGGTTTCAGGAGACTAAAACCAGGTTTCTCCTCACTGAGGTTTTAAGGGTCTTTGAGGGGTTTTGCTTGTTCAATTTAGGGCTTGTCATTTGCAATGAAGACGGGGGGGGGGGGTCAGGTAGACTCACAAGCCTGGAGATATATTTATGCTGTAATCCAGCACTGAACTTGTTGAGCTGGTCCGTTGGTTGGGACGGAAAAACTAGTGGGAGGAAAAACCCCACTAAGTCTTTGTTTTGAGATGCCAGACTTTTGTCTCAGGGAAGAAGGGCGGGCAAGTTTGCCATCTCTATTGTCTGTTTGTCCTCTTCCTATCTGTCTGCCTACTAGGGATCTGTCTAACTCCTAGTCCACAGCGCCACACACTGCAAGAAGAACATCTGACTTTACTATACACACAAGTACATTAGATGATCAGGGCTTTAGAAAACTAAGCATTCCCGGGCGTCCTGGTGTCTCTGTGTACTTGTTGCTCAGGAGGCTGAGGCAGGAGAATCACAAGTCAAAGGCCAGCCTGAGCTACACAACAAATTCAAAGCGAGCTTGACTTATATAGTGAGACCTTGTCTTACAACTACAAAAAGAAAATGAAACTTACAGGTGGCATAATGGGTAAGTTGAAGACGGAATTAACTGAGGATTGAGACCCAGATGTAATCAGTTGCAAAGTTCAGACAACAAACAGCGGGGCCTGGGAGAGTGACCTTGCTTTGATGGAGACAGCCTTGTTTCAGGAGCTTAAGCTCAAAGAGCATTTTTTTTTAAACAAGTGTGTGGAAGTACAATGTGAGGAAGTGCAGGTAATTAAAGTGGCCTTTAAGATTTTTAATTTGTGTTTCTGCCAATATCAGTAAGAGGAAGCACTGGATGTGTGAGTTTTGTCTGGGGAAAAATAAATAAATCGCATGTGTTGAGTTTAAGGTAACAGAGATGTCAAATCAACACTTGGGAATTCGCCTCAGAAGTTTCCAAGCAGGACATTCCTCTTAGAGTCGTGTGGGCAGTCATCCAATCTCAATTAAGACAGGAGCCAAAGCTGTGATGCTGCTGAAGGAATGAAGAGAAAATGAGCAAGAGCGGGGTGGGGTGGAGGGGGTTGGGCCAAGGACAAAGCAGGGATATGCATTTGAGAAGGATGCTCGGATAGGGCCTTAGAAAGGAGATCCAGGAGGACGAGGGAAAAAAAAGATAAAGGACAGACCCGAAGGCTCAAGCAGCCACAGCAGGTGGCTGGCAGTGGGGAGGACACAGTGCAGATTGTATGGAGAAAAGGCCAGGAGGGAGGAAAGAGGATGCTCCTGTTGGTTTTCAGGAAATACTTCTGCTAAAGCAGAGGGTGACAAACGTCAGTTTCAAAGATGTAAAGTGGGAGTGGGAAGCCAGGGATAACAAATGCAGAAACATCATGAGAAGTGGGGGGGGGGGGCTTTCACGTGGGCAGACTTGGTCAATGATTTGACTCTTGTCTGAGGGTAATGTTTTAAATTTCTATAGTCAGTCAACCTTGTAGAACCCTAATACAGATGTGGCTTTCTTCTGAGAACTCAGCTCAAGAAAGGACGGGCAGAGAGAGGACGTCTTTAGAGAATTAGAAGTGATTTTGTCAACATGAAAGAGAGAGGGAAGGGGCGGAGTTACTCCAACAGACCCTTGGGTAGAAAGATGGTTGTAGGAGCTGCTTTTCTCCTCTCTGTTAGAATAACCGGAGAAGAAACCAAGATGTAGAAGCCATGGCTTATTTCTGTCTTACAGTTCCAGGGCAGACACAGTCCACCAGAACAGGGAGGACCTGGAGGTCAGGTGTGCTCATGTTTCATCCACACACAGAGAGAACAGGAAGTGTGGCCAGGCTGTGAAAGCTTAGAACCAGCCCACAGTAATGTACTTCCTTCAGCAAGTTCCCACATCCTAAAGGTTCTGCAATCTTCCCAGAGAGCAGTGCTAACTGGGGACTCAATCTTCAAACTTATGGTCCTATGGGGGACATTTGTCATTCAAACCCCAACACTGGTCATATGTCAATCAAAATAATAAAGGCATCTGTCTGTCTAGGGTGACTGCTGGAGTAATAAAACTCCATGACCTAAGCACCTGCAGGAGGAAAGGGTTTATTATGCTCACAGTTCCATATAACAGTTCACCATCAAAAGCAGTGAGGGTAGGAACTCAAGCAGGACAGGAACCTGGAGACCGGAGCTGATGCAGAGACCGTGGAGGGGTGCTGCTTAATGGGGTGCTCCTCATGGCTTCCTCAGCCTGCTTTCATGTAGATAGAACCCAGGACCACCAGCCCAGGGATGGTACCACCCACAATGGGCTGGCCCTCCCACATGGATCACTAATTAAGAAAATGCTTGACACCAGATCTTATGAAGGCATTTTTTTAGCTGGGGCTCCCTCCTCTCTGACGACCCTCGCTTGTGTCTGATTGACGTAAAACTAGCCAGCGCAGCACAGCTGACCAGCTACAGCTGAAAGACTGGATTTATTTGGACACTAACCCATCAACTTACTCTGTGTCTTCACTTTGGGAGAGTGTAAACGTCTAGGGAATGTCTGGGGACTGCAGTTGCAGGTGAAGTGGGAAGGTTGGAAATGGAGACCGGAGTGGGAAAAATCATACACAGAGTTGTTCTAGAAGCCCAGGGAAGATGATTTGGAGGGCGGGCTGTTTCTGGGAATGGAAATGATGGTTTTGGAAATATAAAGCTGCTAGCAACTGAAAACGTATGAAACTGAAGTTTCCACTAAAAAGCTTGCTACTAATTCAGAGTCAGACAACCGTAACGTCAACAGATCTGCTTGTGTCGTTTCAGGGATCCCAGAAACAGACCTAGACTCGAGCTGCAGCACTTACACCCTCAAGGCAGATGGAACCCAGTGTCCTAGCGGGTCTTCTGGAACAACAGTCACCTACACGTGTGAGTTCGTCAGTCCCTACGGAGCCAGAGGCAGTAAGAACATAGCTGTGACGTTCATCTCTGTAGGTAAGAACTCCTGCCATAGACGGTTCAGAAAGATGTAGAGTGCCCTTGCCAATCAACTGGGATCACCAGTGGACTAAATAAAGCTGGGCCTTCCCTGGGAGTGGGATGGAGGTTGGATGCCCCTCTATGCCATTTCAAGTCAGATGGAATCTATTTTAATTTGGGAAGGGTCAAGTGGGAAAGAGTGATGAAAAACTAATCCCCTAGTTTTGAAAAAGAAAGCAGAGGGGCTGGGGGAGCAGTGTCCTCACCAGCTTAGTTCTGTCGTCAGTGAATTCACGTGACAGCTAACCCTTTTCCTTCACAATTCAGTTCCCCTCCTTAAGTTCCGACATCCTCACTCGCTTCCCCGCTGTTCCTCAGTTCCTCTCCCGGTCTGCCTGTTCTAGAAACAGCACTGCAGAGAGTTAGGACAATCTGAGCATTTGGCATTGTCCTATGGTAGAATAAAAAGCTTTGTTTCAATCTGCAAAGTCTTAGTGAGGTTTCTGAAAGTATCATGTCTCCTGACATCCACACATAGGAATCAGAGAGACAACAGGAAGTGTTGGCAGGCTGTAAAACCTGTGCGCTCACCCACAGTGATATACTTCCTTCGGCAAGTTCCACGTCTTAAAGGTTTTGTAACCTTCCCAAAAGAATATCGCCAACTAGAAACTAAGTGTCCAAAGACACAAGCCTAGGGGAGACATTTCTCATCCAAACCACAGCGCTGATAATACGCCAATCAAAATAATAAAGACGCCATTAATCAGCTAGCATTACAGAGTCACCACCGCTGAAAAACTTTCCTTCCACCAAGCCTATGAAAAGGAACCATTTGCAGCCTTTGTGAGAAGTGTCATGACAACAATAACTATTTGTCTCCTGCGAGTGTTCTGCTATTGGAACTCACTGTTTATACAACAGCACAGGCTCGTGTGGGCCCCGTCCACAGCACAGCTCTCTGAGTTAGAACAAGAGTGCACAGGCATGGCAGTTTTCACCACAGAACACTGCCAATTTCCCAGAGTCCCGAGGAGTCCCTCTAGGGCAGGTGCCTGGTTCCTCTCCTGATGGCACACTGAGACTTAGCTCTTATCTGGAAACCCAGGGGCATATTGTAGAGGCACTGTTAATCCTTGCTGAAAATCCCTGGTCTGGTCATCTGACCTCTTCTGAGGACAAGAGAACCAGAGAACCAGATTTCTGGGTCCATGTGAAGCTTTGCTTTCTGCTCAGACATGGCTAGCCCTCAGAGAGCCATTTCCAGATCCCTCTGGTAAGAGAGGGCAGAGTGAGGGACACGCTTTTGTATGTGTCCTCACATGAGAACTATGACTAAGACATTATGGAAAGCACTGGCTTCTTTGGATCATCGTTAAAATTAAGATTCATATTGATTGGAGAGGCAGGCTTGTGGTGGTTGACTCAAGGAATGAGCAGTTCACCTCCATGGATGGCCAAAGCAAGGGCCCATTTCGAGATGTCAATCATGGGAATGACATGCTCCCAGAGAAAAAGAAAAAGAAATAGAACAATAGAAAAATAAACTGTGGGATTTTCATATCAGCATGTAGAACCACAATGGTCTCAACATTGTCAACATACAATGTCTTATGAATCTGTGAGAGAATGCCAAAAATAGCAGTAAACATGACATCAGCCTGTATATAACTTCAGTTATAATATTGTATATAGTTAAAACCAAATAGCTATAAACAATCCCAGTCTGCCTGAGATAGTCTAATTATTTGGATAGTGAACTTTATGATCTGTCTAGGGAAAAACTAGATCAAGAATTCACTCTTGTTTATGAAGCACTAACTATATACTAGACCATCAGTAAATGCTAAGGACACACCAACAGGGGCTAAAGGCTGTCTTTTACTGGGGACAGATGCAGAAAGAAGTGAAACCATGTCACAGTGGTGTGACGTTGGTGGTACAGTGGTAAGCACAGCTCCCTTCTGAGACGTGATGCAGTGTTGTGAGGGAACATGTCTAAAGAGTTGATGTGCGTTGCGAGAACTCAGTCCTCTATCTTTCCCTTGAGGGGTCGCAGAGGAGGTGGGAGGGGAGCCTGGGTGAAGCCAACATCCCTAAGTTTGCAACCTTTTACCCTGCTAATCATCAGGAGATAATTCCAGCTACAAAGGGGAAGTGCCCGAGGTCCTAAGGCATGTGATGGAAGTGAGTACAGTTCAGAGCACCACCGCCAACAGCCTAGAAACAAGTAAAGCCCAGGAACAGCAAGGTACCAATCCCGCGTTGGCACGAGTAGCGTCAGGACGGTCCGTGTTGCTGTCTCTGTCTTAAATTTTCACTCCTGTGTCGATGTCATCCGAAAAACTAAACATTGGATTTGTTGTCGCTTTTGTCTTGTCTGTCCCGTTTGCCTTCTTTCAGCCAACCTAACAATAACCCCGGACCCAATTTCTGTTTCTGAGGGACAAAGCTTCACTATCTCATGCAGCAGCGACGTGAGTAACTATGATGAGGTGTACTGGAACACTTCTGCTGGCATTAAAATCCACCCAAGGTTTTATACCATGAGCAGGCATGGGGATCAAGCGAAGTCGGTGCTGACGGTGAAGACCTCCACCAGGGAGTGGAATGGTAAGGGAGGGGCCAGACCCTGCAGTAGGTTGTCTAGACTCCTGCAAATGTGCAATGGCAAGCTGCAGCTGCTTCCAAAGGCTCTGAATTGGGGCATGCCTATGATGACTATCTTAATCGCTCTTTATGGGTGATATGGTAGTCCTTTAGGGGTAGATAGCATTCTCCCGTTTATAGATGTGGCATACAATGATCAAATGCAACATTAATCATGATGGTATAGGTCCACAGCCTGCACTCCTGCATCGTGACAGAAGGAGTTGTTTCTAAATAACTTCACTAGGGCCTGAGAACCGGCTTGGTCAGTAGAGCACTTACCTTGCAAGAAGAAAGGCCTGAGTTTGATCCCCAGAAGCCACATAAAAGCCCAGCACAGTAGTGACTGCTTGCAACCTCAGCAGTGATTGGCAGGGGGTGAGGGGAGGTGGTCCTAACAGGCGAATCCCTGGAGGCTTGCTAACCAGCTAGTCCAGCCTTCGTGGCAAACTTCTAGTCCAGCCTTCGTGGCAAACTTCTAGTCCAACGAGAGACTCTGTCTCCAACAGAAAACGGAACGTGCCTAGGAGACACCACATTGGAGGTTGTTCTCTGATTTCCACATGTATGTGTTTACACATATACATGCATATGTGCACACACATGTACTCCCATGCACACACACAAATAATAATAATAATAATAATAATAATAATAATAATACACCTTTACTAGATGTTTGGTACTACACTACCCGGCTGTACTATGAAAACTCTGGGAAGTGTTTACATGTCTGGTTTTAATAAGAGAAGTATTTGTATTTCTTGTTTATATCTCTATGTTGTTAGTGTTGCCAGGAAGTACAAGTTTTGGAGAGTGGTAAGGAATTGGTAGACCTGTGTGGCAGCAGCTGATCCACGGATCTTTTATGATACAGTAATTACTGTGATAAGTATATAAATATTCAGGGCAGCTGCTTCAGTGGTGGTTTGTCCTCAGGTGGCATGGTGTCCTGGAGCCTAAGAGACCACTCATTTAGACAGACAAGTGGGTGTGATGGTGCCACAGGGTTCCATCATGTCCCAGATCTTCACAAACATTCTTCTCTGCACACCCCCAGACTCCCACTCTTTCCGTGGTTGTGGGAGAACCATGGAGCAGGAAGTTTGGCACCCAGTTTCACTCTTACCCTTGGATAAGTCATTTAATTTGATTGGTTGGAGTGAATGCATATGCGAAAGAAGGAAGGTTATTGGTTAGTTCTTACGACATGGGAAGTTCCTAGGAGGGAAGTCAGTCAAGCTTTCCCAGCGTCCTTACCCAAGTTGGGGAAGGAGAGCTAAGACTCTTTTTCTCGCCAGTGATGCCCTTTAAGAGCGAAGACTTCACTCTGTCTCCCTTTTGCTCCCTCCCCTCAGGTACCTACCACTGCATATTTAGATACAAGAATTCATACAGTATCGCCACCAAAGATGTCACCATCCACCCACTACCTCTGGAGTCAGATATCATGATGGATCCTTTGGAAGCCAGCGGTCTGTGCACCAGTTCCCATCAGTTCAGGTGCTGCGTGGAAGAGGACAAAGGGGAAGAGTATTCCGTCACTTTCCACATCGGTTCCTCAGCTTTTCCTGCTGGTGAGACGCAGACCGTCCATGGTTAGGTCACGTTAGCTCATAGACACGAGGTTTTATTCTTAAAACAGACATTGAAAAGTTTCCGGAGACGGAGCCACACTTGATATAATGTAATGTAATCCCTGTTACTCAGGAAACTAATGCAGATGGGTCTGTGCGCAAAGGGAATGCCTAAGCAACATAGGGAATTCAAAGATGACCTAGGCAACTTAGTGAGGCTCTGTATCAAAATAAAACAAAAAATGAAAAGAGACTGAGGATGTATCTCTGCTTCAGAGCACTTGCCCAGCATGTGGGAGGACCATGGGATCAGTTCTCAGGACTGGATAGAGACTATCAGGGATGAAATATCATGGAGCCTTCTTTGTTATCTTGCTGTGGTATATGACTGATGACTCACTAGTTGAAGCAGCTGTGGGTGGAGCCATAGATTCATCTCCACTCTCTCATTGTGGTTGAGCAGATATTCTGATAACCCCTCCTTCCATGTTGTAAGAGAACTTGATAGAAAATGGTCCAATAATCTTTCCAAATGTATAACTGGGCCAGAAAGCAAAGAACAGCCAAGCACCACAGAAGAAAAGAAAGAAAGACCCACACTCTAGCAAGAATTATGCTTCCTGAAGGAATTTGGCATTATCAGAATCCCAGAGCCTTGAGCAGACTCTGGGGCTCAGGAAGACCTTACTCTTTAAAACAGTTTTTTAGGCCAGGTGGTGGTGGTACATGAGGCCAGCCTGGTCTACAGAGTGAGTTCCAGGCCAGTGTGGTCTGCAGAGTGAGTTCCAGGACAGCCTGGTCTGCAGAGTGAGTTCTAGGACAGCCAGAGCTGCACAGGAAAAGCCTGTCTCAAAAAACAAACAAACAAACAAAACAACAACAACAAACAACCAAACCATTTTTAAACATTTTTTTTATTTTACTTCATATGTATAAGTGTTTTTACCGGTATGTATGTGTGTGTATCACATTTGTACAGAGCCTATGGAAGTTAGAAGAGGGTGTTGAGTCTCCCGAAACTGGAGTTATAGATGGTTATGAGCCACCATTGGTGTCTGGGAACCAAACCCAAGTTGTCTGAAAGAGCAGCCAATGCTCTTAATCACTGAGCCATCTCTCCAGCCCCAGCCTCTCTTTTTTAAATGGTGGCTGAGCCTGCCACATCCCACTCCTGGCACAATGGCCGGATCGTCAAAGGTACCATGCTCAGTAGAAACTAGGGCAGAAAAACAAAAGTCATTAATCATAATTAGAAGTCTGGCTTCATCTCTGGGTGCACGCAAGTTCTTGAAACAGTATTGCTTTCTTACTCTTGCCCCCCTTTGGACATTGTTCTTGCACTGTGTGGGATTCAGGAACCCTAAGTTGAGGAATAATTAGCTTCCAGCTCTTCACTGGTTATCGTCTTGCAAAACAGAATAAAACAAAGTTCAAATCCTCTCTTGTAAAATGTCCCACAACTCCAAATCTTAAATACACACAGCTTACTAATTCTTCCAATGACTGTCTTTGGGAATTTGCTCAGCCTGAGAGCATAAGAGGCAAGGAGAAAGGGGAACAAAGGCGACCTTTTTAGATGACTCATAGAGATGACTCAATAATTGAATGTAGGGGTCTCTGCAACCACCATGGCCAGCAGAGCAATGAGCCATTGGAGACAGAAGGCAATTTGGTACAACACGACTAAGTAACTGGTGTTGATTCAAACTTCAGGAGTCTGACCCTAAGTAGTTTATTTAAGGCATATTTAAACAGTGCCATTTGGTGAAAACGTCCCTGATGATAATTAATCCCATGTGCTCAATAAGCATTTATAAATCTCCTGTGAAGAACAAAGTATGTCATCTGCTGTAATAAGCTAAATAAAGATCAAACATCTTTTTAAAGTACACGTGACACCTTCCATAAAGGTAGGTCCCATGGATTGACTGAGAAAAACGAACTCATGATAAAGGCCTGGGAAGGGATTCAGTGTGGTCTTGGTCATTCAGATAGTGCAAAGGTCACCAGGCCATTAACCTCTGCTCCGAACCTTCTGGGCGGATGACAGGCTATGCACCCCTTCCTTTAAAGGCACAGCTCTGTGTATTTAACATTCCTGGTTCCCTAGTGCTTATCTGTGAACACACAAACCTACAAGCCTCCTACAATTTGAAGGCCTTACTGCTCTTGCAGAGGACCTGAGTTTGGCTTTCAGCATCCACATTGGGCATCTTATAGCCATCTATATAACTCCAGTTCCAGGGCATCTAGCACCATCTTCTGGCATCTGTGAGATCCTGCATGTACACAGTGTACATACAGACAAGCAGGCACACATAAATTTTAAGTAAATTAATAATAATAACAATAAATAATTTAGGTATTTATTTTAACATCTAGAAAGGCCCATGCTATATAAAATGGAATGCGTATAACACTAAATATCCTAAATAAGTAGGCCAGATTGAAAAGGCATTGAAAGTTTAGAAAAGCAAGACTCCAGTTAGATAGAAAAGGCCATGTTACATTACTGGCTGACAGAGAAGTTGTCCAGATATTAAAGAATGCCATTACTTCCATATTCTGATGCCATTATGCATAAACTGGGCGTTTTTCATGTGCCAGATATTGAGACAAGCCCTGGGAGACATGAAGATAAATGAGACTGGGGACTGTCTCTACTGACACTTCTGGGTTAGTACAACAGAATGACCCACAGGCTAGAGAGGCCTTAGTTCCACGCATACACTGTTCTTGCCGAGGAGCCAAGTTTAAGTTCAGTTCACATCACCTGGCTTAGGTTGTTCAGAACCAGCAGTGGCTACAGCTCCATGGTGTCTCGTGCCCTCTTCTGGGCTCTGCAGGTAACTGCACTAACAAGCGCACACACAGACGCTCGTGAGTACACATAATTTTTAAAATTTTAAATAAATCTTCAAGTATAAAATAAAGAGATAATTGTAAATCACTGTGAAGTCAGGGACAATCAATATACCGAGCAGCATGTGGCTAGCACTCAGTCAAAGAGGAATTTATATTAATAGCCAGAGGTTGTTTTCACATAAATATGTGAACCTACCCTAAAAATAAATGTCATAAATTCCTAGGGATGTTTGGGGAAGGTTTGTTTATATCAGAACATCTTGACAACCTGTATGTCTTGGCTACTCATGTTGTGAATTCACATTTTCAATAACACCGTCTTTAGAGAGAGAAGTCAACGGCAGGCAAGCATGCTACAAATACAGCCTCCCAGCAAATTCACTCCTGTGTCCCAAAAACATTGACGTGTTTTGCCACTTTACCAATGCGGCCAACACCTCGGTCCGGAGCCCCTCAATGAAGCTCACCCTTGTTCGGGGTAAGTGCATTTCAATTATGCTAAAATCATAGAGTCATGACCAGGGACTCCTCATTCCTTGCCTCCATTTGGATAGTCAGTAAAATACATCCCCTGTGGCGGGCCTTGGGTAAACCATAGGGAATACTAAAAGAAGTCGAGGCCATGTTCTCTGGCCTCTGGCCTAGGGGTGAGATAGAGAGATGATTAAAGGTGTGGTCAAAGCTGCTGAGACAACCATAAAGAACTACTCTGGGTGGCCAATGATGCTGCTTGGTTGAACTTTCCTGCTGACAGTGGACGGCATCTTGGGAGATTAAGTCATTCTGGGGTTGGATCAGAAGCTTAAGTGGTTTGTGAGGCAGGCAGACTGGAGTGGACAGTGCCTGTGTCTCACTGAGATTCCTTGGGGATAACGTCAAGGGGGTGTGCCCTCATGAGCACCCCTTTCCTGAGATAGAGCCCTTTGAAAGGAAGAACAGGTACCTGCCTTCTCCATCCTCTGTCACCACTGAGTCAGTGTGACCTGGCATATTCTCAAAGGGAAAGGTCATGTCCTTTGGGACTGTTTCTATGTGAGCTCATGTAGAAGAAGTCACCCGGGTGACCAGAGAGGCAGACTGATAAGATGATTTCCTGGGAACAGGATCCCTGATAGACAAAGGCTCCCTAATTCTTCCACCTGGGTTGTTTGGTTTACTAAATACCCGTGGACATTCTTGCCCTTATTGGTAGCTGGGACCTGCTGATCAAAGTAGGAAGGCATTATGACCTTAAGGCCCTTGGCAGACAGGGTAGTCTCTTATTTGGATGAGCATACATTAAGTTCTTGGTGTTTTCCATTGGTTTAGATTTCATCTCCATCCAAATTGAGAGTCCTGGGGATGAGAGGTGGGCACGGATCACAGAGGAAAGCGATTGCAGAGTGGCTTTGGGGTGAAAGCAATAAGGGGCTTTGGAAAGCCAGGAACAAAATGAAGGTGTTTAGTTCTCGCCAGGCCACTGGGAGCAAAGGCAGTGTGAACTCTAGCACCAAAAGCTGCGCAGCCTGATCCTGATTTCTTCTTCCTTGTTCCTATAAACTGTCTCTTTTGAAAATCCTTATACATATCTTTAATAATCTTGACAGGGGCAGGGCAGGCAGGTAAAGCGATCTCTTGCCATCCACAGTAGCTCTGTGTTGATCGCGGCAGCTGAGATAGCATTTTCCCTCACATGCACAAGGCAGTAATCATCAGGGAAACAAACCTACAGCCAGATTTTACAGCTGGAAAGGGTTTCTGAGCAGGGACTGCCCACCTATGGCTCTGTGCTGGTGCTTGGAAATATTCAGAATTCAGAGTGACTTGGGGTTCAAAGTTTCAAATTAAAAGTGTCAACTTCTTTTTAAAAGTCACATACAGTCCCTAACCACTGGTCTTGAATTTTCTTTTTTATTTTGAATGTCACTGTAAGTTTCCACTGTGCACTGCACTGTATAACAAGAGGATAGCTTCATACAAGTGTGCAGTGCATACTGAGTATACCCCAACTCTTGGCCTCCTTCCTCTCCTCCTTCTCCCCTCCCCGAATAGTCCTTTCTGTTCCCCTGGATTATTTCATCTCTGCATTCATGCATTATATATATATATATGAATTTATGATTTTATGACTCTATATACAATCTAGGAACACAAATGAGAGACAATACACAGTACTTGTCTAAGAAATGGCTTTAATGTTCTTAGTATGGTCATCTCTAGTTGCATCCATTTACCCACAAACGATGTAACTTCGTTCTTCTTTTGACGGACAGAAATCCCTGACTGCCCCTTGTGTTTCCATCTCTCTGATACAGGGGAGAATATCACATGCCGGGATCCTGTGATAGGTATTGGAGAGCCTGGGAAGGTCATTCAGAAGCTGTGCCAATTCTCAAAAGTTTCCAGAAGCCCTGGCCAGATCATCGGTGGGATCGTCACTTACAAATGTGTGGGCTCCCAGTGGAAGGAGGAGAAAAGAGGCTGCATCTCAGCCCCAATCAACAGTTTGCTCCAGTTAGCCAAGGTGAGCAACCTGCAACCCTCGACTCTAAGCCACTGAGGAGGGCTATCCCTCTGGCCCAGCAGAGTTCTTTGCGCTTAGGAAAGTTGGCCATGCACCTCTCCAAAATGCATGGCCCAAATATGCTGTCTTGGCTACTTTTCTAGCTGCTATACCATAAACATGACAAAGGTAAGTTAAGGAAGGAAATGTTGTTTTAGCTCACAACTGGAGGGTGAAGTCCATCATGGCAGGGAAGGGATGGATGCAGGAGCACAGGGAGGCTGGTCACATGGCATCCACAGTCAGGAGGCTGAGACAGAAGATGCTGGTGCTCACCTGCTTTCACCTTTTCATGCAGCCCAGGACGCAGACCCAGGGAATGGTAGCATCCACCTTTACAGTGGCCCCTCCCACTTTACCCCAGTCTAGAAACTCCCTCTTAGATATGCCAGAAGTTTGTTTCCACGGTTATTCTAAATCCCAGCAAGGTGACAATCAAGATTAACCATTCAAAAAATGAAACCTAGAAGTGCTTTAAAAACCAGTTACATTTTAATATGACAGCAACAAAGTGTGTGTTGTGTTCTAGGATCACCTGATGTCTGACCTCAACGGCTCAGTTCCTCATGTCCAAGATCTACAAGGGGTGACACATTATACATCCTTAGTGATCTCTTTTAAGTAGCTCTGATAGTGAATAGCTATAATAGTTTCATAAAGGGATGATATAAAAATAAGGTTCAATAAATAATAATCTAATTAGGAAAATATTGAAAATTAGCTATAAATGGCATTGATGGGGATGTCCCAGCATAAAGTATTTAAAGTAAAACAAATATCTGTGTGTTCACAGAAGAAAAACTCATCAAAGGCTTCTTATAGGAGACAGATTTTTTTCCCAAATCACTCTTTTTAAAGTGTTAAAAAGATAGTTAGAAAGCAGATGTATACAGATAGATGATATGATATAATCTGTCATCTTAGTCAAGATACTCCAAGAATAAAAGGAGACAACTCTTTCTTATTTTATAATAGCATTTTTATTATTAAAATATAATCACAAAATGCTGCCCCATTCCCTTTCCTTCCTCCAATTCTTCCCAATGCCTCACATTCCCCTTTTCTCTTTATATGTTTATGCATTCACACATACATACATGCAACCTTCTCACCCTTCACTGTTGCTTGTGTGTGTATGACTTCAGGGCTGACCCCTTGATACTGGATGACCGTTTAGGAAACTCATGCCTTGGGGTAGACTACTTCCTCCACGCTCAGTGTTTCTTAGTTGCCTGTGGTTCTTTATCCAGGGTTGGGAACTCCACGAGATTTCCCCTTTACATGTCAGCGTGTCTACTCTTGTCCTTGTGCAGGTCTTGTTGTGGCAGCCATGTGACTGAGGGACCATGGGTGAAGCTTCCTTTGTCCTTTCTAGGAGACACAGTCTCACAGCTGAGTTCCAAGTCCCCTGGCTCTTGCAATCCTTCCGTCTCTTCTTCCTCAGTGTTTCCTGAGCCTTGAGCACAGGAGTGGTGTTGTAGATGTATCTACTGGGCTGGATGCCCCGTGATCTGTCATTCTCTGTGTTTTGGCCAGTTGTGGGCTTCTGTGATGGTTTCTGTCTATTTCAAAGAGAAGTTTTGTTGGTGAGGGTTGGGAAATTACACTTTTCTGTGGATATATGGGTAAGAATTTAAAATGCAGTTAGGAATTATGTGGTTTAGTGAAGTGGTGGTCTATGGTTCTTCTCTAAGATCCATGACCTCACTAGCCCCAGGGAGTTGACTAGGTTTCTAGCAGCAGGCATGATTTCCGATTTCCTTCCTATTGAATGAGCCTTCATTCCAATTAGATAATAATTGGTTACTGTCAATATAGGAGTGCCATTATTGCAACCATCTTGCCATCTTGGTCTCTTCTAAGGGCCATAGGCTTCACATAAGACTGCAGTTGGCTTCACTCCCTTGCACCTTGCATTGTATGTACTTCTTTTGTTTAAATTTCAGGACTATGAAAGTAAAAGAGGGCACTCTTAATAATTATATTGAGATAACAGATATAGAACAATGAAATAGGAAGGACAATCATATTCATACTCAGAAGTATCAGTAGTACAGGGGGAAAAGTCCGGTAGATGTGTTTCCATGTGGACAATAACAAGTTTATTTTACTTTAACTCTGAAGCAATCACATATATTGTTCCTTTGTTTCTATTGGGATTTCAGGTGGCATATGTTTAGCCCTTGGCTCTCTGTGCATGCTATCTTAAGCTTTTTCCATCTGAGAGGCATGCACAGATAGTTTAAGGGGTGAAGGCTTTAACTTACAGTATATACTATTGATTATGGGCATTGAGAAGAAAGGAGAGCACAACTCCAAGATCACCAAGATCAAAATATCTTCATTTGTTCTGGCGTTTTTTGCTTTTTTTTTTTTAAAAAAAAAAACAAACAAACAACTAGGCTTTGATCAAGAGCCCCTCCCAGGACCAGAAGCTCCCTGCGTACCTGAGGGACCTTTCCGTTAGTGCTGGGAAGGAGGAATGGGATATCCGCTCGTCTCCAGGAAGCCTGGGAGCCGTCATCAGCATCCTTGATTTGCTCTCAACAGTTCCAACCCAAGTGAATTCGGACATGATGAGGGTAAGTGTACTTAAGTCCTGTGGGAGTTTGGGGGGTTCTTGCTTTCCCACACCTCTGGACTTGTGTTCAAGAAGCATTCCTTCTTCCCCATGCAGCTGCATGTTCAAGAGCACTGATTTGCTTAGGAGGCTAGCGGCTTCTAGATCAGGGGGTTCTCAATGTCTTTAAAGAATCTCTGTTTTCATTTCTTCATTTAAATAGAATGAATTCCTACTAGTTTTTAGGAATACTAGGAATTAAAACAGTTACAAAATGTGTGCCTGGCTACAAAATATGTGCAAGGTGGGTATGATGGTGTCAGCTCGGCACCTAGGAGGCAGGACAATTGGCACACTTGTGAAAGATTGGCCAAGTTAAGGTCAGCTTCAGAGAAGGTATATGAGACTGTTTTCATTAAAATAATTAATATAGGAAGTTTCGTATTATTTGTGGGTGGCATCATTCCCTAGGCTGGGGATCCTGGGTTATATAGGAGTAGAAGATGTGAGCGATCCCTTGCATGCATGCGTTAATCCATTGCACTCTGATCTTGACCATGGATATAGTGTGTGTCCAGTTCTCCTAACTCCTGCCACTGGCACTTCTCTGCCACAGCAGGCTGTGATCTGGAATTGTGGGCCCCAACATAGTTCATTTGATGCTCAGGGCTGGAGTATGTCTTCTGAGACTTTCTTGTACTGGTGACATGCCACCTACCATAAAGCCTTCACAGGTTTATGATTTAAAAAAAAAAAAGTCACGGGGCTGGAGAGATGGCTCAGTGGTTAAGAGCATTGCCTGCTCTTCCAAAGGTCCTGGGTTCAATTCCCGGCAACCATATGGTGGCTCACAACCATCTGTAATGAGGTCTTGTGCCCTCTTCTGGCCTGCAGACTTCTGGCCTGCAGACATACACACAGACAGAATATTGTATGCAATATATATATATATATATATATATATATATATATATATATATGTTAGTCAAGGGCCTGGGCAGATGTTTGTATAGTATTTATTAAGCAAGCATGAGAGTCTGAGTTCAGTCTCTAGAACCTCTGTTGAAAAGCTGGGCACAGGGCTTGACTCCCAGTGCGGGGGAAGCAACAGAAGGATCCTTGGAGTATACCAGCCATGTAACCGCACTGAACCAATGAGCTCCACATTCAGTGAGAAACCCTGTAACAGATGTGAAGGAGACCCAGTGTTAATCTCTGACCTCAGTACCTTCATGTACACATGCATATGTGCACCCATAGACACACATGAACGTGCATATATATACAAAAATAAAAGAACAAAGAAAGAAAGGAAGAGAGGGAGGGAGGAAGGATCGAGAGAGGGAGGAAGGGAGGGAGGGAGGAAGGAAAGAAGGAAATCCTACCCAGCCAGCTAAGTAGGTCTTAGTAGTGAGGGGGTGATTCTCACAGTCATTGTTACTAAATGCTCAGCAAAGTCCCACAGCCTTATGGTCCCTGCCTCTGCCATGTTCCGCTGTGAGAAAGCAGGGAACACATGCGCTTGTGGCACATCAGAATCTCTGCTCCCCACCCTTACTTATCTACCCCAACCAGTACTCAGAAAAATGTTATTTTGTCTCTTATCTTGAAAAAATGGTTTGGTTCCCCCCACCCCTCCTTCTGTGTCACATGCAGGATGTGCTTGCCACCATTAATGTCATCTTAGACAAGTCCACCCTGAAGTCCTGGGAGAGGTTACTGCAGCAACAGAGCAACCAGAGCTCCCAGTTCCTGCATTCGGTGGAAAGGTTTACCAAGGCGCTACGGTTGGGAGACGACACCCCTCCGTTCCTCTTCCACCCTAACGTTCAGATGAAGAGCATGGTAGTAAGACGTGGCCACCCTCAGATCTACCAGCAGAAGTTTGTCTTCACAGACTCTGACTTGTGGGGTGACGTCGCCATTGATGAGTGTCAGCTGGGAAACTTGCAACCAGACTCATCTATTGTCACCGTGGCCTTCCCGACTCTCAAAGCCATCCTTGCCAAGGATGGACAGGAAAAGGCATCTTCCAACAGCTTGGTGATGACCACTACTGTCAGCCACAGCATCCTCAAGCCCTTTAGGATTTCCATGACTTTCAAGAACAACCATCGTTCAGGTGGCAAGCCTCAGTGTGTCTTCTGGAACTTCAGCCTCGCCAACTACACAGGGGGCTGGGACAGCAGTGGGTGTTCTATGGAGGATGATGGCAGGGACAATAGGGACAGGGTCTTCTGCAAGTGTACCCACCTGACATCATTCTCCATCCTCATGTCCCCAGACTCCCCAGATCCAGGATCTCTCCTAAAAGTCCTTCTGGATATCATTTCTTACATTGGGCTGGGCTTTTCCATCTTCAGCTTAGCGGCCTGTATAGTTGTAGAAGCCATGGTGTGGAAATCAGTGACCAAGAACCGAACTTCCTATATGCGCCACATGTGCATAGTCAACATCGCCTTCTGCCTTCTGATTGCTGACATCTGGTTCATTGTGGCTAGTGCGATCCACGATGGTCACTACCCACTCAATGAAACCGCCTGCGTGGCTGCCACCTTCTTCATTCACTTCTTCTACCTCAGCGTCTTCTTCTGGATGCTAACGCTGGGCCTCATGCTCTTCTACCGTCTGATCTTCATTCTACATGACGCCAGCAAGTCCACCCAGAAAGCCATTGCCTTTTCCCTCGGCTATGGCTGCCCCCTCGTTATCTCATCCATCACAGTGGGGGTCACGCAGCCCCAGGAAGTCTACATGAGGAAGAATGCATGCTGGCTCAACTGGGAGGACACCAGAGCACTCCTGGCTTTTGCCATCCCAGCACTGGTTATTGTGGTGGTGAACGTGAGTATCACAGTTGTGGTCATCACCAAGATCCTGAGGCCTTCCGTCGGAGACAAGCCCGGCAAGCAGGAGAAGAGCAGCCTGTTTCAGATCAGCAAGAGCATTGGGGTCCTCACGCCTCTCTTAGGGCTCACTTGGGGTTTTGGTCTCGCCACAGTGATCCAGGGGAGTAGTGCCGTGTTCCACATCATCTTCACCCTGCTCAATGCCTTCCAGGTAAGCCATAGAGCCAAGCACCAGCATCTCAGGAAATGCCCTTTCTCGTGGGATGAACTAATGATAGAAACACAAACAAGAGGAGGAATGGGGAAGGGTTTGGACACACAGGAGGTCGAAGTGTTGAGAAGCAGTAATTTCAAGCACTCAGGGAGACTAAGGGACACAATCCTCTGCCTCCATGGAACCTTGAACCTTTTATCACCTACATTATAACTTGGTCCCAAATGTCCCCATAGTACAATTAGGAGGGGAGTCATCGTTCTAAACTAGATGTTGCTGTTTACTCAAGATAATCTTTCCCTAGTCTTATCTCCTAAGTAAGAAGGGCACTGCCACTAAGTCAAGTCACGGCTCCATTTAGTCTCTGCACACATCAGCGAGCTGAGGCTTCCTGTGGGTCACTGTATCTCCGTGTCTAATAAAGACCTTGGTCCAAGGTCGATTCTCAAAAGTCAGTTAAAGGAAATAGATACTGGGTACCACATAGTTCCTCAGGAAAGATAGGTTGAAGACTAAACGCCCTGTACATACCAATCTATTTTATTCTGTTCAGCTGAAGACATTTCTTTGCTTTCCTGTGGTACCTAGTCACTTACAGCGGAGGCCAGTTTGTTAGATGAGCTGTAAGAGAAAGATGGACGCCATGAAGCATCTTACTCCTGGATGCTTGTGGCAAAACCATACAAATCCCGACACCTAACAATCATGTGTTGTGGGCTACAAGGTTCTTACCTAATGGTTTTCAAGTCATACTTCCATGGAAAGAAATATCTCATCCCACGATGGTCTTTACAACCTAGGGGTGTAAATGAGGAATAATGTAGATTAGTGTATTAGCATAGTCCTGTCCACGGTTGGAGGGAAAATAGGAATTATTGCCCTAGTATCCATCATTTAAGGCTCCTCACTGGGTCACTACTGTGTCCCTTCATGTCCTCATGTCCTGGACTCGTCACATCCACTCAGATGGGGAAGAAGGTGGGGGCCGACTCAACACCTGCTTCTGAGTGTTTTCTGGGGAACTGGGTGATGATGTGCCATTAAAATCAGTCCTTAATCCTTCCCACAGGGGCTCTTCATTTTACTCTTTGGCTGCCTCTGGGATCAGAAGGTAAGAACAATGATAGCCCTTGTTTCTGGCAATGTCTAGCCTGCCAGATGCAGCCTATCGAATTGACGCTGGTGTCTTTTAAACCATGCAGGTGCAGGAAGCTTTGCTGAATAAGTTTTCATTGTCAAGATGGTCTTCTCAGCACTCAAAGGTAAGCCTGGTCCTGAAGAGGCTTCCTGGTTCATACATGGACTCCATCAGTGCGATACCAGAAAGGAGACTAGCTATTGCCTTGGGATCATGATCAGCTGGGTGAAATATAAGCAAAGCCTCTGCTTCCATGACTAATTTCAGCACAGATTATATAATGATTGCTGCTTCTTGCCAGTCTTCTGGTTCAGTGTGCCGTGCATGTCTCTTTAAGATGTGACTCCACAGCTCTCGATGGCAGATCATCTGAAGGTGGCATCTCAGCCAGAGTGGTTCATAACTGTAATTCCAGCACTCAGTAGGATCTCCATAAGCTGGAGGCTAGCCTGGGCTACTGAGAAAGTAACTCTGGGGCAGCTAGGTCTGCATAGTGAGACCCAAAACCAACAGCAACATTATAGAGCTCTTTAAGGAAAAATCAAATTCTCAATGAGAAGCTTCTGGGCAGAATTCAAGGAATTAGAAGATAACAATGTAAGAAATAATAATGAAATTTTTTATGGTTCATTCTTTTAGATTGTAACTGTTCTCCTTCAATATGATTGGCTATCTTTTTTATGTCAAAATATACTAGAAAAACTAATAGTAAAGTTAAAGTAAAAAAAAGTTCACAAAACAGTAAGACATGCGTTTAAACAAGGATACAACTTAGCTTGTGATTCATGTGTAAAAAGAGCTAAACTGGTTCCTTAGCAAAGAAAACTAAAGTGGGGGGGGGGAGGAAGGGGGAGAGAGAAAGGGGGAGGGGAGAGAAGGAGGAATGCAAGAAAGAGGGAAGGGAGGGAAAAAGGAAGAAAGAAGGAGGAGCAGGTAAAGAGAAAAAGAGAGGGAGGGAAGGAGGGGGAAAAGCAGGAAGGAAAGGAGAGAAGGGGAAGAAGGAGTGAGAACTTAACTCATATATATTTGCAAACTGTTTATTCAGTTCAGGAAGTACCGCTTGACCTAAGGAAGGGATAGGATTAGACACCCAGGAAAGTAACCACTAGAAGGCAGCAAGTTGACCCCCCCACACACAAAGGGAGCCAAATAGCTCTGGTCTCTAGGACTTGTTTGATGACTGTCTTTTCCCTCTTTCTCCTAGTCAACATCCCTGGGTTCATCTACACCCGTGTTTTCTATGAGTTCTCCGATATCCAGAAGATTTAATAATCTTTTTGGTAAAACAGGTATGTAGTGATTTTACCAGGTTCTCCCAGGTGGACCAGATCACACTGGCCCTGATCTAGCACCCCGACTTCCACCCCCACTTCGTGGCACAGATCTGAACAACCATGTTTAGGGGAGAGGTTGAATTCAGGAATTTGCTTATATGTTCACAAGCGACCAGGAGCTTGCTAAAGAAGTGCAGCTACTCTCAATGGCAACGAATGTAAATTCATGAAGGTTTTCAGAAACTTGAGAGTCTTCAGAGGTCTGTCTATCCAATATGAGCAGTGTCTGCAACTTCTGGGCTTTGTGTAACACAGAATTCTTTTTATCATATTAAATAGACACATTACTTTTCTGTATCACACGAAAACTAAACATGGAAAATCAGATTGTAGGATTCAACTCAGCGTTGCTGCTCCCACTCACAGAGAACACTGACTTTATGCATTGCCATTTACAAACTGTGTATACATATGTGAGGCATCGTCCAAGCTGGATATTCTATTGGATAATCATAACTTCTACCTGGGAAATAGGGAATAAATAATGCTAATGACTTCAGAACTGGTCTCAGCTAATCAGAATGTAAATCCAGTCCCAAACCCTGCCTCCTACAGCACAGTCCCATCATGTCCTGACAAGACAGTCCATCACAGTCTGCCCCACGGGACAGTCCATCACAGTCTGCCCCACGGGACAGTCCATCACAGTCTGCCACCCGGAACAGTCCTGTCATGCCCCACGGGACAGTTCTATCACACGTCTGCCCCACAGGGACCGTCCCATCGCTCCACCCCCATGGAGCAGTCTCGTTACACTGCCCCTCAGAGCACATTCCTGTCACACTGCCTCTCCTATAAGAAAATGGCCACTCAAATGCTTTCCTTTTCATTTTTGCTCTTCTCAGTGTTGTGTTAGGGAGGGATCGGGTTCTCAATTGTGCCAAGCGAGCAGTCTACCACTGAGCTGCCCCTCAGCCCCATGTTCATCTCTTCAGAACCAGACAGACTTCACAGATGCAGCCGTAGACTGTGTCTACGTCCAGACCCTGGCTGTCACACATTTGCCATCAAACATATCTGAATCTGAGGGTTCTGAGAGGGCCATGGAGACCAAGTCTCTGGATATAGTGGAGAATTGGGGAACTGTTCCAGAGCTAGAGAACTGTCCCTTTTTACTTGGGATGGCACTGATTTGACCTCACATGAGAAGACAGAATCTTTGGAAATCCTAGAACTATTGGACTTCATAACATTTAGCATTTCCAAGAAGTGAGCAGAAGTTAAGTAATCTACTGAATCTGAACTTTGCAAAATATCAGGCCAATAGAATACACTCTTTATTTGCGAACCATCCAGACCAAAGTTAGGAATGTGGGTTTTGTTCCTGGGGTGTCAGGGCCTGAGATTCCCGGCCACTGCTGTTGGATACTCTTGCGTGGGCCATCAGTACAAAACTACTCTGGATAAGTTTTTTTTTTTGGGTGGGGGGGGCTAATTACTGTAACTTTGATTTATGTTGTCAGCAGCCCCAAAGGTCCCCCCAGGCAATGCTGGAAACCCTGTTAGCAGTGGCAGTCCATCATCCTGATGGTAGGGTAGTCACTTCGACGCTTCCCTTGCCCAGTGTATGTTCTGTATGTCCCCTGCGCACAGTGCCTGCCGTCTACCCACACAAGGCTGAGCAGTTCCACCAGCTGCCCTCCTGCTGTGCTGGTCCTTGGTACTTCTGTTGGTATCTCTCACTTTTTCCCACCCTGCCTCTTCCTCCCTTAGAGTTAGTCTTCTCTTCCCTTTTCTTCCATGTATGAACCTTCAGCTCAACGGTTAGCTCCTTCCTATGAACTTCCCCAAGTCAAGATAAACAAGGGGACCAGGAAGTTCCCCTCACGTAGAAGCCCTCAGGGCCATGCATGTGGGCGCTTAGGAAGAGGCTGCCCACGTTGAGGTCTGGCTGTTCTGTGTGGAAACCTGGCTGCTGGTGTACTGTGGAGTAGTTAGTGCTTGGTGGCTGCCGTGCATGCTTGAGGACATCACTCTCTCGTTGGTTCTCGGGCACGCTGGGCTAGGGAGGAGGGCAGGCCTGAGCCATTCCAGGCATGGCTGCTGGGCGAGAGCTCATCCTGTCTCCTCAGAAGATGTTTGCACGCCAAAGCGCATGGAAGTTTGTCTTGGAGGCTGAAATGCTGCTTTGCCTTTTGTTGCAGGAACATATAACGTTTCCACCCCAGAAACAACCAGTTCTTCTGTGGAAAACTCATCTAGTGCTTATTCGCTGCTCAACTAGGACCAGACAAAGCCAAATCCACAGGACTGCTCAGAAATGGGGCATGTGCCGAGAAAAAGGGACCCATCCAAATCTGTGGGTAAAGTGTTCTCTCTGCAGATTTCTGCAGCAGATACTGAAGAGAGTCTTTCAGTAGAGAAGACACTTTCTCTGTAAGGACAGACTAAAGCAATTGCCGTGTTTATTTTTGTTCCCACCCCCATCCGTTGTGTAATGCCAACTATGTATAGTATTTAAAAGAAACCCCACAAGGCCCAACTTTTCTATATGTATTGTAAAATAGAATTTTGAAGAGAGTTTTTCAGCCCACCCTACCCTACCCCACCCATTGACTACAAAGGTCAGTGTTGACTGGAGCTGTAAATAAAAGCAAGTACTCAGGAGTTCAGTGGATTTGAGGAAGAAGGAAAAGGTGGGAGGGAGGAAGGAAGGAAGGAGGAAGGGAAGGGAGGGAGGGAGGGAAGGAAGGAACGAAGGAACAAAGGAACGAAGGAACGAAGGGAACATTAGGGAGTACACTGTAAGGTTTCCACATCAAGGTCTAATACGATCACACAGATGTCACGCACTGAGGATGAAAATATATGGCTCAAAAGTGGACAATGAGGTGAAGTTATGGGGGCAAGAGTAGCACATTCTTGATATTTCCCTAGTTAAAAGGGTAGAATCCAAGACAGAGGAGAAATGGGAAGGGCATCATGCCACGAGGATGCTTCTGGCTGGATGGTATTATCTACAAGCAATGCACCCAAGGAGACACATGTCCTCACGACAAGGACATGCATATGAACCTTTGCATGTCAAGTCCCGAGCAAAGATGGATGAACACATGTAGGAGCTATGACAGCAACTCTATGAGATTCAAGTAAGGATTTACTCTCATGGTTTGTCAGAAAAGCACTGTGTGTTACTTTGTTTGACATTTCGAAGGCAACACATGTATATGTATATATATATATTATAACCAGTTATTGACAAATTTGTTGTATTGCACTGGACTCAGACTCCTGTATCTGTCTTACCTGTAACAGCTTTAACGAGGTACTTTCTGTGCATTATAGAATAGACTTTAATGACTGTGTAGCATGTACATTTCTGTGATTGCGGTTGTGATGTCATCATGGCTGTGGCGATGATGGCCCTTGCTGTGCTGTACAGCTAGCTGTGTGCTATCGGTTGCCAGTCTTCTAAGTGCCCAGGCCAATACACATTCAGAGCTCCTCTGGTCTGTTCTGGGTTCATGACAGCCACTTGGACGGTTTCTGGAGGACGAGCATACAGGAGGCTCTTCTGTGCCCCCAGCCACACTCTGCTTTGATAAGCAAATGGCAGACTTCCCCCAAAGGATTAGTTTATGAATTCACGCCCGTGTGGTTTTTGTATGTGTGTCTCTCAAAAATACAGATATTTATTAAAACTGCATCCATGTTAGAACACACCACGTTCAGTACCCCGGAGCAATCATACATGTATGTTCATACATGTCCAAGGGGAATCGCAGAGGAACAGTAGCTGTAAGGACAGGGTCTTCGTGAATTTCTCCTTGCTGTAGGAAGACACTGTATCAAAAGGAACTTCAGGGAGATGAGGTTTGTTTTGGCTTCTACTTTTCAGAGCACGGTCCGTTGTGGTGGAAAAAGCTTGATTGGGGGACATGAAGCCAGCCTACCACACTGCCTTGGCAGTTGGGAAATAAAGAACAGGAAGTGGGTCAAGTCTGTGACTGCTCACAGCCCTCCCCCAGTGACACACTTCCTCTAGCCAGGCTCCACCTCCTAAAGGTTTTCTAATCTTCCCAAACAGCACCAACAACGAGGTGGGAGGGGCGGGGCAAGGGTTCAAATACAGGAGCCATAGGGGACATTTCACGTTCAACAACAAACAGCAGGCTCTTCGGGGTGGGGGGGGGCAGTGTTGGGGTTTTTAAGGGATGAGAGCCGCTGTGTGCCCTTCATGAGAAAGACAGCCGAGAGGAATCTGAGCTCAGGCCGTCGCCCATTGACTTAGGTTCTGAAAGTTTTATTTTTAATATTTTAAACACTTTAAAATCTCTTCCTTTTAGTTCTAAGCTTGAATTCTACTTCTCTGTTCTTCACAGAGACAGAAAATGTGGGACAAAATTCCTTCCGTTGAGCTCTGTCTCTATACAAGTGCCACAGGTATCTGTCCCCACAAGCCTGGCCCAACCTAATGGCTCATTATTTAAAGTCCTTCCAGGAAACAAATGTAGATATGCAAACGCGGGTTCTCCAGGGAGTCTCTGAAGCAGGACAGAGTTCAGTAGAGAGAAAACAGAGACTAAATAAGGCATCCTTTGGCTTAGAATCGGTTGTTAGAGAAAGAATCGGTTGTTAGAGAAAGAACGGCTTGGACTCACTCAGCTCCTTGGAGCTCTGAGCAGGGCTACTGCACAGCATACAGCTCTGAGCAGGGCTACTGCACAGCATGGCACTGCAGCCTTGACGTCAGGGAGGCACAGCACCAGGCAAGGTGCAGAAGTCCGAGGAACGCTGAACTTTGGCCCACTTCGCTGGTGCCCCTTGGGAGCCATTGGATTTGACCTTGTGAAGAAAACCTCTATAACAGTGTTATAGCAGGAACTTCCAGCTGAATTCCATAGGATGTGGCTCTGGCCCTCTGCCCGCGTTCATTCACAGGGACACGTTCCCCCGTTGCCAGCACGCATGCTCACAGACTCTAACGGACACACAAATTCATACACAGACCCCACACTCTGACAGAGGCAGGCACAGACATGCACACACACCTGCACACTCATATGGACACACAGCAACACCCAAACACACAGGCACACCTGTACAGATGTTTTTGTGAGAACTGCCACATCTCTGCCCCAACTGAATGGCTCAGAATTCCCTAAAGGAAGTTTGTTAGTATGTAAACGCAAGATTCAGCAGGGGCTTTTCATCTTTGAGCCAACGTGTACACATTCACGCCAACATGAGCACACACATACACATTCACACCAACCTGAGAACACACATACATATTCACACCAACCTGAGCACACATGTACACATTCACACCAACATTGAGCACACACATACACATTCATACCAACCTGAGCACACATATACACATTCACACCAACATTGAGCACACACATACGCATTCACACCAACCTGAGCACACATGGAGCCCCCTCAGTCTTACAAGGCACAGCATTGGATTCCGGCTGGAGATATGGCTCGGTGGTTGAGAATGTGTACTGCTCTTACAGAGGAATCTCAAGTTTGGCTCCCAGCTCCCACGTTGGGCAGCTCCCCACCACTTGTAATTCCAGCTGGAGGGAGTCTGCTGCCCTCCTCTTGACTTTGGGGGGCACTTACATGTGCCTATCCCCCTCTCTGGCACACGTGTTTACACATAATTAAAGTTTCAAAAATAAATTCCAGAAGATGTATGTGACCAACGCCGAAGGTGCACTTGGTGGTTTTCTGCTCACGGTCCCACGCTGGCATTTCTAAGCAATACTACAAAGTAAGCATAGTACCCAAAATTGCAAAAGATGGAAGCACATGGGTCTGTGTATTGCGTGAAAGCCAGAGCCTGCACCCAGTTCTGCAGCAGCAGCGGGCACGAACTGTGGCAGAGGAGTGGGCAGTGACTTGGGCGCCAAGTGAAGCCTGTTCACTTTGCTAAGAGAGCGCCCCCTCCTGCCCGCGTTCTCCATGTCTTTTATTGTGTAATGTAAATTCCTTGGGCTCCAACTTTCTTTCCATAATGGGCTTTCCATTAAGGCAGCTTCTTGCAAAAAGATCTGTGCTAATGTTTCAGGGGCTGTGAAATTAGAGGATCCAGAACCACACAGTTAATACACAGCAATGTTGTCAGGGACTGCTGTAAGTGTCACTCCGCATCGCTCAGGAGGAAATGAAGGAACGCCATGGGAAGCCAGAGCCTCTTGTAATTTGTGTGGGGCGCTCCAGAGAGGTCTGTGTCAGAATGAAATGTACACGGAGATAAGAAAGAATACAGCAGTCAGTCAGCATGGAGGGAGACACGGGGCGGGGAAGGGGGCTAATCCCAGGCGAGTGGAGCAGAAAGTCGCAGCCAGCTAGGAAGACAGAAGAAAATCACATGAGCTGTTTATGCAGGGAGAAAGTGTTTAATTGGTGGCATGTAGAAGTGCCGTGATAAGGGGCCCTTGCACCCCAAAGAGAGAGCCAGTGATCCAGGCCAATAGAAACCTGGTTCCTTGAGCATCCACAAGGGAGGAGCCTAGAGCAGACATCAATTTCTTACTTATTTTTAAGGACAAGAGAAATAGCATTTCTGTGGCAATCAGATGCCATGGGTTTCTAGAATTATGACTCAGAGTTTAAAACCATGCCCTGCTAATACGTCAGTGTATAGTGATGCTGTCTTTCCTGGTAATAAAATAGCTAATGATTCACTGAGTTTTCTTTGTATAAGTTGTCCATTTGTCGGTCAGGTGCTACTGCTGCTGCTGCTGCTGCTGCTGCTGCTGCTGCTGCTGCCGCCTCAGGTTTCCCATGCCAACCAGAGCCCAATCCCACTCCCTGAGCACCCAGGGAGGACTTCCATTTTCTGACACTGAGGATGCCAGAGGCTCGCAGCTGAGCTAGACAGGGCCAGCAGCTTTTGTCACGCCTTCCACACTCCCAGGAACAATGTGAGCATCCAGCACCATACTGAGAGTTCCAACAGTGTCCTTGAGGCAAAGCCGTCAGGACCTAAGTATCTAGGACACAAATCAGCTCACGTCTGTTCCAACCTGTGTGGTTCAGTTGGCTGAAGCTAGATCCCTCATGCCCTATAAATATCTTCTAGCACATTCTAGAATGAGCTGAAGTTGGGAAGGCTCCCACTCCCTGTGCCTCTGGAGTGGGCAAAGGCCACAAAAAGAGGGCAGATGCGCCCAATGGCTGAAGTCCACTCTGATCAGACACCGGCTGTTTCTTTCCAAAGGCCATTGCAGGCTTTGCAGTGGCCATGAGTGGACTCAGTTGTAGGCTTCTTTCCTCACGATCAAAATCCTATTTATGGAACCAATGGTAAGCTAAAATCAGAAGTGCCATAGTCCACTCCTTCCAGACAGGCAGCTGAAAGGGATTTGAGGAAGCCAATAATTCTATTGACTCCTAATGCCACCCTAAGTAAACTGAGAAGTAAGAGTGTCCAAGACAGGACCCCCTTCACAAACAGGAAGGGCAGGAGCTGCGGGAACCAGTTCCCATCCTAGGGCTTTTATTCGTTAACTCAGATCCAAGTGGAGTGTGCTGGCAACCATTATAGAATAACCATAACCACCCCAGTAATCTAGCAGGGCTGCGGGGCTTATTCTCAGCATGAAAGGCAACAGGAACTGACTGGGCAAGGCCTGGGGAGATTGCTGTCACAGCCCACTTCCGACAGCACTGGACAGCAGAGTCCACGTGTGTCTTCATGCGTGACCTCTTTGGGAGCAATTTTGATAAGTCCCATGTTCTGTCCCCCTCCTGCCAATCAACACCCGCCCCTTCCACCCCTGTAGCTGTGGAAAGAAGTGTTTGATTTTGATTAACTGAGGAAAATTGTTACATCCATTTGCTGTTTTTTCTGGAACCGTGAGTGTTTTCCCATGCCCCGGGAGCTGTTTCACAGCTGTCTGAATCAGCATCCTCGCCGGCATCTCCAGCTGGGCTAACGAGGGACAGCTGGCCTCAATAGCGAGGTCTCCAGGACACGGCTTGCGTCTCCTGGAGCTTGATCGCCACCTGGTGGCCATTAGTGAATGTGCCTCCTCTGTGATTCTCAAAGCTGCAGTGAGGAGACTGATCTGTCCCCAGGTGGACAACCCACAGTGATGTAACTTGGGTCACTTTAACAGGGTAAAGTCCTAGGCTGCAGACTTGCAGAATGAATCACTCTCTCTATCCCACCTCCTTTCACCGTGACACTATGATCTTGGCAGGGATGAGTCAGGAAACAGAAGTGTGGACACAGACATTTGAACTGTACTTAGGGAATTTGCAGGTGGGAGGACGCTTCTTATATATACAGTGAGGACTGTCTCCCTTCTGCCTTTCATTTCTTCCATCACTAATGAAAGCTAATTTGTGTAACCAATCAAAACTAAAGGTGATCCTGGAAGTGATGACCCACTCTGCCTCATCCCCTTAAGCTTGGGCAAGCAGGCATCCTAGCATCCTAACAGACTTCTGGAAAGTATTTAAGGAGGCAGAATGGGAGCCTTCCTTGTTTCATGAGAACAAACTTTCTCCATGGGTGAGGCTGTAAAAAAAAAATGCTTTGGATTCTCCATTTTCATGTTCTCGCCTATTGAACAGTTGTATGCAGCCCTAAAGAAGAGTGTAATTTATGTCATTTGAGGGAAGTAGATGGAATTAGAGATGGTTGTTATGAAAGATAAGCTTGACCCAGGAAAAGACAAACATCTCCAAGCTTTAACACATACACACAAAAAAATACAAACATTTAGATTTAACAAGCATATGCACGCTGCGCGCACAAACACACGTAAATAAAATGGAGGCTGTTTGGGGAGAGGAAGGTGTTATAATTTTGACAAAGTTTTGTGGGAGAGAAAGGTTCCACAAGACAACTCATGTGGAGGGTTTTTTTGGGGTGTTTTTGTTTGTTTGTTTTGGGTTTTTTTTGTTTTTTGTTTGTTTGTTTGTTTGTTTTTTGGTTTTTCGAGACGGGTTTCTCTGTGGTTTTGGAGCCTGTCCTGGAACTAGCTCTTGTAGACCAGGCTGGTCTCTAACTCACAGAGATCCACCTGCCTCTGCCTCCCGAGTGCTGGGATTAAAGGTGTGCGCCACCACCGCACGGCGAGGGTTTTCTATTGGGGGAAAGTGAATGGAAAAAGTGGGGAGAGGAGACCATCTCTGGGGACAGGAGCTACAGAAGAAAAGTGTGGAGGCCCAAAAATGTGAGCCTGTTTCCACCTTGCCTGTAGGTCAGAGAATTTTAGCTCGTTCAAAGTTGTTATCAACAAGTGTGGCTACACACCCGACCTAAGGTGTGCTTACTTGGTCTTTTTGGCATTAAGATGATCCATATAGGTAGATCCACTCCACCAAACCAATGGTCAGGATATCCAAGCACACTCCTGCTCCTTTTGAGATGGAGGGTTTGACCTTGGGAGTGGCTGCCTTCAGGATACTTGGTCTAGGGTGGGTCCTAAACAACAGAATGCTAATGACTTGATGTCTCAAAGTATTGAAGCAAATAACTATTCTATCTGTCCTTTGCATCGTGTTAAAATAACTATTCTATCATCTGTCCTTTGCGTTGTGTTAAAGCGGTCTTTTGCCTTCTCTCCTCCTGTTGTATTGGGGAATAAAAGTGTACGGGAAATTAAACACCGGCAGATTTCAGTATTCACTGAAACTCCCTCCCAGTGCTAGCCTGTGTTTCTGTTTTGTTATTTTCACTCACGTCTTCGTTCTCTTTACTAATTTTTTAATCCACATGAACCTACCCTGGTAAGTGATATTGTCAAAGCTGGTCTCCGACAGAAAAGGAAAGAGAGGAAGGGAGGGAGGGAAGGAGGGAGAGAAAAAGGGAGAGGGAGAGGGATAGAAGGTGGACAGGGCCCTTTAAAAAGGGAAAACAGGGAATGTGCACAGGAGGTGCGCTTGTGGCTGCAGCTGAGGACATAACCTGTCAGGACCCCAAGGGCAGATGCCTAAATACTAACAGAAGAGAGAAGCAGGGAGCAGAGGTAGGGAGGAAGAAGAGGCCAATGGGGGTGAATATGGCCAAAGTGCATGATAGCTTGTCTAAATGTCATTATCGGGACTAGGCAATGGCTCAGCAGGTAAGAGAGCATACTGCCCTTCCATAAAACTCAAGTCCAGTTCCCAGGACTCATTTCAAGCAACTCCCAAGCACCCAGAACACCAGTTTCAAGGGACACAGCGCCCTCTTCTGGCCTCTGTGAGTACCTGTACCCATATGTACATACACATATATGCATATTTTTAAAAGATAAAATATCTTAAAATGTCATTATGAAACTTACCACTTTGTACAATGAATACACATTAATTGTTTTAAATTAGCTCATTGAATCTTCTTAGCTGGGACAGATTTTCAATCCAACTGAATCTTCATCTCTCAGGGATTGTCTCTAGCCCAGCCAGCAGCTGGAGCCGTATGGTAAGTTTCTCATCTGGCCTCTGGGCACACATTGTCAGAGAATGAGCCAATAAGAGAAGTAAACAGGGTCAGCTGTTGAGAAGGTTGGTACTAGGAGCAGAGGGACAAACTGAATTGGCTTTATATAATAGCTACTCGGTGTCTGGGGGAGATATCATATACCTTGAGATGTTGCCCCCATACCCCCCACACACATAGATCTCACATCTTTCCTCTTATGGTACACATTTCTTCACCAAATAGCAAAATCTCAATCAGAAGTATTGCTTAATATGCAAGTCTTCCTAAGAGAGGCACACAAGAACCATAAATGGAATTGATTGCTAAAACTACTACTATATTAAATGGTATCTATTGTTGTGGGGTGCCCTTCTGTATGCTGTGACTATGTATTATTACCATTGGTTAATAGAGAAGCTGATTTGGCCAGTGGCCAAGCAGAATATAGTTAGGTAGGAAAGCCAAGCTAAATACAGGGAGAAAGAAGACAGTGTTGAGAGAGACGCCAGCAGCTGCAGGAGAAGCAAGATGTGAGGTAACAAGCCATGAGCCTTGTGGTCAAACATAAACTAATAGAAATGGGTTAAATTAAGTTGTAAGAGCTAGTTAATAATAAGCCTGAGTCATCGACCAAACAGTTTGTATTTAGTATTAAGCCTCAGGGTGTCATTTGGGTGCGCGAGAGAGGGACCTCCAATCCCAACTTATTGATCCCTTACTATGTACCGTGTACCGGATTCTTTGTGTCTGCAACCAATCGTCTCTAGCAATCCAAAACTGACTATTGTTGCATCAGACCTGACCGCATTGCTCAGGGGGTTGTGGACATGTCTGGAGCTGAAGTGCCATTAAGTATTTGAAGCTACGTGGTTGCTCTGTGGGAACATGCAACGTGACGCTGACAACAGCACAGATGGCAGAGGCCTGGTTTGTGACACCCCAAAGGGAAGCAAAGACTTCTTCCACTTCAGGACCTGTGCCGTTAGTCTTTTCTCAGCCAGAGTCATCTTGGAAGATGAACTCTGAGTTGAAAAAAATGCTTCCAAAAGATCTGGCTGAGGGCAAGCCTGAAGGGCATTGTCTTAATTGGTGGGAGGGCCCAGCCCATGGTGAGTGGTGCTTGCGTACTGTAAGAAAGCCAACTAAACAAATGAGGCATAGAAAGCATCAAGCAGCACCCCTCCATGGACTCTGTCCACTCCTGCCTCCAGATCCTGCCCCAACTTAGCTCAGCAATGGAGCGTGACCTGAGGCTTACAAATGAAATTAATTTAGCCCTCTCCTCCCCAGGTTGTTTATGGCCGTGGGTCTTTTATCATACCAATAGAAACCCTAACTCAGGGTCATTTGTATGATATATTTCAATGTAAAAACCTATAATTTCTGGTCAACTGTGCCTGAACAGTAAGCTACCACTAGCAAGGGACCAGGATTTCTGAAGTGAACCCTTTCTTTACTGAGACAATTGATGCTGGTTAGCTCGGGCTAAGAGACCAGCTGTTGTTGAAAAGGACATCACCGTGGCAATGTCCTTGGGGCCAACACACAGAGCTGTGGTCCAGAGGGGGCCAGGACATGTTATCTCATACTGGCAATAAACTTGTTAATGTGTAAGCATTTCCCAGGTCGTACTGGTTTGGGTGGAGTAAAAACTGCAAAGCTAAAGGTGTCATAGGAGCAGCGGGGACTTGGCACTGCGTGGCAGGGTTAGAGTCCCTGAAAAGAGTCCAGGAGAAGCCAAGGGTGAAGGTGCAACCTTATTTGCAATGGAAGCCCCAGGACTGAAGAGATCAGGAAGAGGTTGAGTCTTGGCACCTTGTGGCACAGTTGTTGTATCTGAATAGAGGAAAAGAGACCATTGGTAAAGGTGCAGACTCAGATGCAGGGATGACATCAGCATATCGGAGGTGCCAAGCCCATGGGATGATCACCCAGGATAGCAGCAGCTGCTGAGTGGAGCCCACCTGAGTCTATGAGACAAACTGGGTTTCAGAAGGCAGAGATGGAGAAATGGAGCTGCCCGCATCTGCTTGAACCCGGAAGATTATGAGTCCCAGATGTTGTGTATCGAACTAAAGGATTTGACTTATACTGCTGGATATTGGTTTTGCTTTGATTTTATTGTGCCCTGCTTTTTCCCTCTTGGAATAAGCATTAGTTTCTGGTTTTACAGGAACCCACAGTTGAGAGACTTCAGACTTTCAAGGAGACATTAGATTCTATTTATGTATGTATTTATTTATTTAGGTTTTTGTTTTGTTTCTTTTTTTTTTCTTTTTTGGAAGGGGGTGTTTTCAAGACAGTGCTTCTCTGTATAGTTCTGGCTATATTAGAACTGGCTGTATAGACCAGGCTGGCCTCAACTCGGGTGTCTGTCTCAGACTCCCACGTGCTGGAATTAAAGGTGTATACCACCACTCCTGGCTGAGACATTAGCTTTTAAAAAGAACTTAGACTCTTTTAAAGTGTTGAAGTAGGGGACTTTAAAAAATGGCACCATAAGATTAATATGAGCTCTTGTGGATAAACCACAAGGGAAGGCCAGGGTTTGGTTACGATGTGCTCCTGCGTCAGTTTTACAAGGTCTATTGTGCTGTTCAGTTCTTGTCATCGTGCTACAAGCTGGGGTCACCTGGGAAAAGGGAACCTCAATTAAGAAAATGCTTCTCCTGGATTGGCCTGTTGGGGGGGGGGCATTTCTGTATTAGTGATTGATGAGGGAACCTCTGTGGGCAGTGCCACCCCCACCCCGTGGTCCTGGGAGGTATAAGAAAGGCAGCTGAACTTGAGCCTGGGAGGGGAGCCAGTAAGCTGCATCCATCCAAAGTGTCTGCTTCAGTTCCTGCCTCCAAAGTCCTGCCTTGGCCTCTTGAGGTGATGGACGGTGATGAGGCCATATAAACTAAATAAACCCTTTATCCCCCACTTGCCTTTGGTCTGGTCTTTATCACAGCAATAGAAAGTGAAGCAAGACATAAGCAAATATCCTTTTTTCACTTCATGTTCCAGATTTTAAAAACATAGTAAACACAGATACATTAAGAACTTGCCTGAGTTCACACAGCCATGGACCTCTAGAGTAAGTATGAAATACAGTGTCTAGCTGGAGACGTGGGAACTTCACTGTATTCCAACCTATTGTGATTGCTTTGTTACCACAAAATTGAGAGAGAGAGAGAGAGAGAGAGAGAGAGAGAGAGAGAGAGAGAGAGAGAGAGAGAACACTGTGGAAGATAGGAAAAGTAGAGGATTAAGTCTTATTTTTATTTATTTTATTTTTAAAATTTGTATGTT
Organism: Chionomys nivalis; assembly: GCF_950005125.1. NCBI lineage: Eukaryota > Metazoa > Chordata > Mammalia > Rodentia > Cricetidae > Chionomys > Chionomys nivalis. The sequence continues at coordinate 14,810,653 of NC_080104.1, read as the reverse complement.
GTGCGTGTGTGTTGCCTGCATGTATGTCTGTGTACCACATGCCTGGTGTCCACAGAGGCAAGAAAAGGGCGTGGATCCTCTGGAACTGGAACTATAGGTGGTTGTTAGTGTGTTACATGTGGCTGGTAGCAATCCAACCTTTCAAGTGGTCTTAACTGCTGAGTCATCTCTGCAGCCCCAAGTTAAATCTAACTCAAGCTTAATCATACTTCATTATTTTCAGGCAAGGGCAGGTGACCAATGTTTGGAACAAATTCAGCTTCCTTTGTCAGTCTGAGAGAATGACAAAGAATTGCACTTCAAATGGTAGTCCTGGGATTAGCCACCAAGTGGATCCCCCAGACACAGCATCTTGGTCTCTGGTTGCCATTTTACCTCCTAGCTGCCATTCAAGTACAACTGTGCGGCTCTGATGCTGAAGATGGTTTCATTCTCAGCACAGATCTATCCAGCAGAGGGTTGTGACTGCCACAGAGGAGGAAAATGTGATTTCCCAGAAATGAAGCGTGAACTTTGGAGGCAGCACTAAAACACAGAGTGTGGAGGATTGAGACACTGTCCTAATAGACTTGGCAACCCAATGCTTCTCCTTGGAACATGAAGACAGAAGCAGTGGGTGTGTGGATCATCGGATTCTGGCTTCACTTGCAGGAGTAGACAGGGGTGTGGCTGACGCAGGTGCTTGAACACGCTGCAGGGAAGTCAGTCTATGACATGCACCTTGCATGGCCAACTTATGCTGGTGGCTTGGGAAAAGGAACCCTCTGAAAAAAAAAAAGGAACCCTCTGACTCCGTTTCCACAAAGCAAAAGGAGATGATGAAGGCACAATCCCTACTAATTGCTGAGTGATTCTTATAGAGCTAGGAGATTAGAACCTAGAACCTAGACATGACAGAATAAAGTCAGCCATTGTCACTTTGAGTCATTCCCTGGGGGACATTCTGAGGTTTATATAGAGTCTCCATTCAGAGAAATAAATATACAGCCTCACCACTTTCATATTTAATCTATGGTTAGGAGTCTTTGAGACTCCCAGGGGCTGGGAAGATGGCTCAGTCAGGAAGGTGCTTCTCAAGCCAGCAGGAGCACCTGAGAGATGGAGACGGAGTGAAGAAGACAGCAAATATGGACCTTCAGCTTCCACACACATACACACGTGATCATGAACACAGGCGGGCATCACACACAAGAAAGAACTAAAAGAATTTCAAAGATACATAACTCTATTCTTTTAAAAATATCTTTATTGAGAATGTTGTACAATGTACTTTGATGATATTTGAGGGAGATTTTGTCGCATGCCCAACTTCTCTCTGTAACTCTTCCCAGATCTACCTCTACCTCCCACAACTTTGTGTCTTCTTGATTTCTGTTTGTTTGCTTTTGTTAGCACTGTGCCTCCAGTGTGTATGCCCATATACTTGTGGGTGTGTGCTCATCTCCTGAAGTGTGGAAAGGAAACTGGCATGCTCTCCCCTATGGGGACTCGTGAACCCCTTTCTACTGCAAGTCCATGATATCTTAAATCAAAAGGGAAGAGGGGATGGAAGCGGCTCTGGGAGACCTGAGTGGATGGCTTGGGTTCGGGGGTCTCTATTGCTGAGAACTCTGCTGGTGGCCATTTGCCTATGACTAAAAACCTGCCTCTGCTTCCAGCTCTCTTCACTCTTTAGACTGCTTTGTTTACTATTGGTTTGTTTGTTTGTTTGTTTGTTTGTTTGTTTTGAGACTGGATCATACACAGTTTATGCTGGCTTCAAACTCAAACTCACTCTGTAGCTTAAGTCTCTGAAGCCCTGACCCTCAGGTTGTCTCTCTCCTTAGCCCTGGGAGTCTCTCAGGCACTGCCACACCGGAGTAGATTCTCCTTTTCTTCATTCTCTTGCGGAGAGAAATCTTAACACTGCTTTAGTTTACTACTTTCCAAGGAGCTGGCGAGTCAAACGTGGGTCCAATTGTCCTAAATTTGTCTAGGTCCTGAGGAAAACTGTGACCCAAATGAATCTAGGTCTCATCCACTCTGGGATCCAGGACTGACCCTGGGCATCACTGAAGAAAGCTGGGAAGGACAGTGACTGTCTCCAGACTTCAAGTTCACTTTGAGCTCCCTCTCCTACAAGCACATACATGTGCTCTTATGCTCACATGTGCGTGTGCATGTACACACTCATGTATAGCTGCCTGACCCTGTCAAATCTCTCACATCAGTACCCTGTTGGGCTGTCTTCTGCTGGCAAATCTTTTCTGTCGTTGTCTTGCGCATCTGTGTTTTTTAGAGGTCAGCCCCCAGCATCATACTCACTGTATCTCACCCCAACATCAGTGTTTTCCAGTCAAAGAGTTCTCACTATAGAACAAATATGGTACATCTTTTAAAAAAAAAATAATATTTTGTGTCCGTGTGTGAGTATGTGTAAGTGCATATAGGTATCCTCTGAGGCCGGAAGAGAGCTGTTGTGGGGTCCCCTGGAGCTGGAGTTGCACAGTTGTGGACTTCTCGGGTGCTAGGAACCTAACTCCAGTCTTCTGCAGTTGCAACAAGCACTCTCAACCCCGATCCATCTCTCCAGCCCCACTATGTATTTTTTTAAAAGTTCATTTTGCCTAAAGATTTTGGAGAAACATATTCAGAAAACATTGAAGATAAAAGAACAGCTGTTTTAGCTCTGTTTGTAAACAGGTTGAAATACAGATGACTCGTTAGACAAAAAGGACAGTATCTGGAATGAAGAAAAACAAGAGAAAAAGATCTCGAGGTAGTATCAGACGTAGATTAGCTTGATTTTAAAGCATCTTCACAGCTGCCTGTTTTCTTAAATTTTTTTGGAAACCCATTGAGAGTAGATTCTGTCCTTAAGTGACCTGCGGCCTGTCTACTGCATCTCTTCTCTGTAGCCTGCCCCCAGTTTATTCCAATGCAGGCACTGGGCTTGGTGTCCTTGAGAGTCTGTCAAGTCACAGGGAGGACAGTGTAACCCAGCAGAAAAGAGGGGCTCATACACAAAGGGATTAGACTACAGTTTGCTTATAAATGGGCCAAAGGCAATGTTCTGCCAAAATGCACCATGACTAAAGTCAAGGGGTACCTGGGGTGCTCCTAGGAGAAACAGTCACTCTGATACTTGTAAGTTATTGTCTGAAGATCTTTCTCAACAGTCTGAAAAAGCCAGACAAATTCCAGTGTGGAGAGGGAAGGGCTCACAAAGTCCCACATTTAAATGAGGAGCCATTGGCAATTGATGGGAGAGGGAGTCGATTTTCTTCAGAGCTGTGTCTCTGATAGGCTTGTCCACACGTCAGAGGACAGTTCCACACCCAGGCAAGTACTGGCAACATTAGGTGGATTCTGTCGAGGATGGAAAGTTGAGGGAAGGAGATGAGGGTAGGTCTGATCAAAACATACTATATGCATGTACGACATTCGCAATCAATTTCAAAAGGTAACCACCATAGGTTAAAGCGCATGAAGTATGTTTAAATCTCAAAACAACAGCGACAGTTTGAGAAATATGAAGGTAAGCATGGTTATGTAATCCAAGCACTTGAGAAGCTGAGGCGGGGAATCACCATGAGTTTGAGGCTATCCTGGGCGACATAGCAAGCTCTTATTCGAAGAAAGAAAGAAAAAGAGATGATGAGGGAGAGGGAAAGAAAATAACTTAAAACAAATAACTCAGTATGGGGGAAATCATTATATGCATAAAGAATACTGGGCATGCCCTTTGCACTGAATTGCCAGTGCAGAGTAGCCAACTTAACTAGATCCTATTTGGCAGTTGTCTCCCTCACTCAGAAGAGGATTCCATTGGCTGATCCAGCCAGAGCACTGGTTCTGAACCACAGATGAATTTTTCTGATGACTACACATCCTTGAGATTGTGAGGTTGCGTAGCAGAACGGAACTGATGACTAATTAAACCCAAGAACAGCTTGCGTGATTTCTTATAATAAACACACAGCTAGCCAGCTGATTGGTCCAAGCTTACATCCAGGATGCTGGCTTGCTGACCACCTCCTAGTCGCTAGACCAACAGTATCTCTTTTGTTGTTGTTTTGTTTGTTTGCTTGCTTGGAGACAGAGTTTCTCTGGGTAGCCCTAACTGTCCTGGAACTTCCTCTGGAGACCAGGCTGGCCTTGAACTCACAGAACCCCCTGTGTCTTCTGCTGGAATTAAAGGCGTGCATCACCACTGTCCAAAAGAATTTCTTAAGGTATGTGGAGGAGGCCAGCAGCAGCGGCATCACCCAGCAGCCTGTTAGAAATACAAATCACCAGGCTACCGAAGACCTAATTAAACCAGAAACTCTGCAGAGGGGCTATGCCATGGGTGTCAACTGCTCCCAGGGAGGCTTCTGTGTCTCCAGTCAGAGAGTGCCTGTCCTTGGAGGTCCTTTTGTGGCTCCATGCAAGCTAGTCTTCTGCTTTTGCAAGGGATCCCTCCTTCACCCTCACATGTGTTTCTACTGCGTGCTGACTCCATGGAGATGCAATGACATGCCTACGAAGTCTGGTCACCTAATCCTGGGCCACTCAGGTTGCTGGGACTCTTCTGTCATCAAGAGCCAACTCTTTGCTGGCTAGGGAGGGAATCGAAGCTTTCCGTTTCATTAGGTCCCTCTTGGAACTTCCCTGTTGCACTTCATCTTACCAGCTCGAGGCTGCAGAAAGTCAAAGAGCTAAGAACTTATCTTTACAGTTGTACCTGACGCCTTTGGTCTGTTAACATAATACAATAATAACATAGCACAATTATGCATGAATACCATAGAAAATACCATTCATCATCATCAACATAACATAGGTAGCCCTGGTTGGAACTCGTACTTGAGGATGACCTTGATCATCTGGCCTCCTCTTCCTGAATGATGGATTACGGACAAGGTCTACCAAGTTGTGCATGGCTGGGGAGCAACCTTGGGCTTCATGCTTGCTAGGCAAACATCCTACAAGCTCAGAAACAAATCCAATAAAAAATAAACTCTGTAATTTTAGAATCTAAAAAAAAGAGGTTTTGGGCATCTACACATACACATGCAGACGCACACATACACACACAAAATGGAGACACAGGGTACACACGCTCCATCTTTATTGGATTTGTTAAGCCTTTTAAAAATCAGAGCAGAAGAAAGTACAGGTCATGGAAACCCAAGCCAACCAGAGGGATCTTTGAAGGCAATTCACAGGATATAAAAGGAGCAATAAGACTACTTTATGTGGTAAAAACTATTTGCTTTAAAGCACCTGCATTTAGATTTATGATCTATTTAATCTGTTTATGATCTATGCTGTATTTAAATTTAAATATATCTCTTTATGATCTGAACTAGAAATAGAAACAAAAGACTACAGTGCCACAGCTACTCACTCGTTTGTTGGTTCGTTCATTTCATACTCAGCACCCACAATACACCTGCCAAGTATGTTTATAGCACCAGGGCCAGCGCGCTAGCCTATGACAACATGCCCTGACCTGACTAGAGCTTGTGGTCAAAGGGGAGAGAGTCAAGTCAGCAAAAGATTTATACAAAATATAATGGCTGCTGTCTCAAGATGTAAGAATTTCCCAGGAATTCATAGAAGGCTAACACAGCTGCGCAGAGACGAAAGAGTAAGAGCCGCACACGCGGCCAGTGGCTTTGGTGTTGGGACCCCTTTCACAGACGCTTGATACAAAAAGATCCCAAAGTACACTGACCGCAGGAAGGAAGCCTGGGTGGAAGAGACACTTCTGCGTTCTGGTGGACGTCAGCAACAGGCATAGGCTCACTGTATCAGCTTTTGGTACGTGTTGGTAAAGGTGAAAAAGGTCACGAAGATCAAGCCAGTGATGCCACCAATGACCAAGCCCAGCACGCTGCCATGTACTTGCATGGCCTGGCAGCGCTCGCCCGTGTAGAAAAAGGCATGTCCAGAGACGCACCTGTGGAACAGAGCACAGAGAGTGGAAACTACCTGGATTGCAGGTGCGTTCTAGTAACACGACCCACCAGTAACAGCAATAACAGTACCAAACAGCCGCAGACCACTGCCGGCCTATTCATGGGTTTTATAGGGATCAATTCATTTAGCCACACCATGGCATTTTGTGGTAGGGGTTTTAATCCAGCCCTTCTCGTTGTTGTTATTTAAGCCGAGGAAGGATAAATAACTCTGAGTCCCATGGTTGGTGTTTACCACCTGAAGCCAAAAAACAGATCCTACACCAGTTAAGGCTGTTGACACATAGTAAAGGCCTAACAGCTAAACATGGGGACTGTTTTCTTTTGAAAATGTTAACCTAGCAATCACTGGGGGAAGGGCTCTGTAGGAGCCCTAGCTTCCACAATGACCATTCTGCCTTTGTTCCAAGAATCTCTGCTGCAGGTTGGGGTGCTCATAAGGTTGGGGTGCTCATGAGGTTGGGGTGCTCATGAGTTAGAAGTCCTTCTATTAGCGTGGGAGTTGTTTTATTTTCTTAGTTCTTGGGTGAGTGTTGAGATACCCCATTGGGTGGTATTGTGACATCGCAGACTAGCCTGGAAATCATCATGTAGCTTCTGCTGGCTTCAAACTCATGATCCTCTTGCACCAGCCTCTCAAGTGCCAGAATGACAAAAAGAAGACACCTCATCTGCCCCCTCCCCCTTTTTAAATCTTTAAAGAATTCATCTCTAGTTTGAGAATTTGCTTCTTACATATTAATAACAGCAACCAGACACATCTTTCTTCTGACCCAATGGCACCAGCTTGAGTGATTTTTAGCAAGTTTATCCCACAAAGGGCCAGATTCAGGACTGTGAAAAAGAATACTTTGGAGTATGCATGCCAATCCTGGCCTCTCTTCTGGGACAAGTGAGGCTAGCAGGGGGACCTACTGGGATGTGGCATCTGAGGACCTCAGGCAGAGGTACAGGCCTGTGTCTTTGATCTGCTGGTGGTGCCCTATCTGGGGAGAGTGAACATTTGTTGATGTGTCCCCAGGAGCACTGAACATAATAAGATTAATGTGCTACTGGCCTCTGGTATTTAAAGCATAAGTTCAATCTAATCATAAAAAAATCCAGAGTCAATACAAGTAAAGAAAATGTTACACAGTAATGGTGTCACCCTTCAAAGATGTCAAAGTGATGAAAGAAAAGAATTGCTCCAAGTTGACAGAGACTAAGGAGACATGGAACGAAATGTATTGTGGGGTTTGGGACCAGAAAGGGGACATTCAGCTGTTGGAAGCTGAATGAAGTCTGCTGTCTGGTCCATGGAGTTGTGTTGGTGTTGTGTCTGGCCTTTGCTGGTTGTAAATGTGACAGGAAGCCATTCTAAGGACACAGGGAAATTTGTAGTATGTGTGCTGTGTATCTCCAAGCCTAAGATCATTTCCAAGTCAAAGCTTGAAAGGAAAGAACGGAAGCAGAAGCGTTGGGGATAGCATGCAGTGTGGCCCTTACATCTGCTTTCATCCTGCCAGCTGCAGGTGATGGCTCTCTTGCCCCACACATCCATTTATGACATATTCTTTATGTTTTTATGCAAATATTAGAAAAATAACCCTCCTACACAACAGATTGCACAGACAGGCAAGGCCCAACTCCAGTATTGATTATTTGGATAATTTGGGACAAATTACCTTTTGTACATTCATCTCCCTGATATACTAGATAACGGTAAGAAGAACCATGTCTCAGGGACAGAAAAGATAACTCAGAACGTGTCATACAGTGCTAAGGAGGACACATGATATCTGCAGGCAGAAATATGATGATAATCACACGGTCTCTCTACACTTACTGAAAACATAATAACAGAGCAGAGTTGATGGATTCAAAAAACTATTACTGCTACTACTAATAGGTAACTAATAAGACATATGCTGTCCATGAAGATTTCAGTTTGATCTTGATTCTCTGTAGAGGTCACAGAGCAGAAAGCCTTAAGTCGTTTGTGAGCCCTAGTGCCACAGTCAAGGCAAACAGTATCTTGTATAATGTTCTTTTATGTGGTGTGTGTGTGTGTCTGTCTGTCTATCTGTGAACACATGTGTATGGTGTGTTCATGTGCATGTTGCCAGAGAAAGACGCTGATTATCTTTTTCAGTCTCTCTTTGCCTTCTTTTTTGAGACAGGGTCTCTCACTGAACCGGAAGCTGGCTAATTTAGCTGGGATGTCAGGCCAGTGAGCTCCATATAGTCTCCTGTCCCTACCTTCCCAGCACTGAGGTCCTCAGAGGTCACATGGTAGTCTCACTTGTCCCAGAAGACGTAACAGAGCCATTGTGCTCTGGTTTTGTGGGGTGCTACAGACCGAAACTCAAGTCCTCAGGTTGCACAGCTAACACTACCAACTGACACATCTCAGCCCCGTCATTGTGAATTTCTGAACAGCAAGTTTGACTCAGATATGCTACCTCATCCTCCCCTTGCCACCCTTGTCCTTGGAGCCTACCTGCAGCTGGCCATGCCTTTCACGTTCACGCAGATGCCTTCATTCTGGCATGGGTTTGGGTCACAGGGGTCTCTGAAGTACTGCGGCCAGTTGTGATCCTCCATGGGGCCAGTATTCTTCACTGAGCGCTTCTGTCGGTTGGGTTGTCCCTGGTCCAGGCTGCTTGGCAGGGCTTTCTCCAACATGGCTCTTCTGGAGCGTTCTCTCAAGACAGGAGGCTCCTGACCTTGGAGAAGGAGGCCTCGGGAGACGACACTTTGGGCTGGAACTGGAACTTCAGTCTGACTCAGGTGGGTGAGATCTTCAGGAAGCAGGCCACAGCAGAGAGAGGATTCAAGATTAATAACTGACTGTGATGGACACCCACTCTGCAAGTTCCCTGAGCCTCCCCTGTCTTCCACAAAGCCAGATGTTACATAGAAAAATGACTTATCTCACGCTGCCAGCTGTTTTATTGTAAAATTATTCCGCCTCACGTTTGCTGACTGAGTTTCCCGAAGGAAGCATAGATTGAGGCTAACCTGAGTCAGCTCACCGATAAACTAGCACAAAGACAACACTTTAGAAAGACGGAATTTCGGTTTCTTTCAGGTACAGTTAAATATTACAGTTTTTAATACAAAGAAATGACAGGTGTTTGAAAGCTAGGTATACTTGCCCTGGGTTGTTAGTCATATAACAGACAAATGTGTCCACTGTATCACGTGGTATACTCTGTATGACTATGTCTGATCTTTATGTGTCAAGCAAACATTATACAAAAATAGGAATCTTTGACCAAACAAGTAAAATGTGGCTATTATAACACAGCCCTTTAAAAAAAAAAAACCAAACAAACCTTATCCAACAACAACAACAAAAAGAATTCCCACCTCCGTGACTTGCTTTAAAAGCAAGGTGAATCAATAGGCCACGCAGAGCCTAGAACTGTTGACCCAGGAAGCTTAACAAAGTACCTTCAAAGTCTACGAAGATGATGAGGGTGTCGTCCTTAAGGAAGCGTCTCCTCCTCAGCAGCTCGTGGGAGATGGCCTGGCCCCAGCCCCAGTCAATGCTTTTATAACAGTTACAGTCTTCATTATAGACTCCTACCTGGGATGGCCTGTCCCAGATGACAGAGCCATTTATAGCTGCAGAGTGATGAGGGGCATACAGTTTCGTTAGCTTTTATACTAATTTTGTCTTTAATGAACATGAAGGGTTTGTTAAAACACAGATGCACACACCCCAAAAACACACAAATAAAGGGATTTTTTCCATTTTCCCTAGGATTTTATTCAAAATTGAGAGGTGAGAAGGCCAGAGAACCACAGCCCAGCTTGTTTGCCTTCTACCAAGTGGCTTCCTTAATAACGGGCACAAGGAGACCACTGCTGATTCTTCGCTAAGGCTTATGTTTCTTTTGGGAAAAAAGAAAAAGGCAACCTATTCTTTGTTGATGTTAGTTTATCTCATGGATATACTGATGCCAGTCAGTCTCAGACTTAACACATCAATACTATAGAAAGCCTTATGACACCTGACTTTGTGGTAGACATCATCTGCCTTCTCAGTTAGATTGAGTTCAATTTGAAGGGGGCCATTTGAGTTCCTGGAGCCTGAGTCTCCATCCCTGGGTCTGTTACAGAATAAGCTTTGCATAGATAAATATGAGGAAATTAGGATAAAGTAAGGACAATGGCACTGAAAAACCATAATAGGACTGTAGAGGTGACTCAGTCTACCATCAAACGGAGAAACTGAGTCTGACCCCCAGAATCCACACTAAAACAACAGCAACAACAAAACCCCTAAGCACAGTGGCATTTGCTTGTCACCCCAGCACTGGGGTAATGGTGGCAGGCAGATCCCTGGGGTCTCTGCCTCACCGCTCTAGCCTACTTTACTGGTTCTAGACTACACCCTGTGTCAAAAGAATGTGAGAGAGGGGGCTCGGCAGTTAGGAATGCAGTTACTGCTCCTGCAGAGGACCTAAGCTCACTTCCCAACACCTCCATCAGGCGTCTGTCTCATAACCTCTTGTAACTCTCATTCCCAGGGATCTGATGCCTCCACCCTCTGCTAGCATCGGGGCTTAAATGGATACATACATCTACACACATGTACTTACTACTAATAATAAGAAGAAATGTTTTGAAAAAGTTGAATGGTGCCTGAAGATTGTTCTCTGTCCTCCACATATACACCGATACACACACACACACACACACACACACACACACACACACACAACAGCCTGTAACACCACACTCACATCCCTATGTCACTCCTATACACAAGGAGAAACTGAGGGAATGCTGTTTTCTTTAACATGGATCCTGGCCATCCACTAAGGGGCATTTTTGTTGTTATTGTTGTTTTCTCAAAGTACGTACCTGCAGATGTTTGGGACCTGGAGGTAGTAAACATCAAGCTTAAGGACATCCTGTTCCTGACATCGGGGTCCTGGTCCAATATGGTCATTATGGCCTGTCTATTTTCCACTGGCCATTCCAGAATTGCATCGTTCTCTCCACTGTACAAGTGGAAAGAGAGTCCCAGATAGCCAGGATTACTGGTGAGTCTACCATTGGGGTACAGGGTCACCCCTATACCGTAGCCTTCAGAACTGTAGAACCTAGGGCTCAAGCGCGTCTCTCCTTGCACTGTGTCTGCAAGGAGATGGGAGATGTTCCGTATTGTCCAAACTCCAGCCGGGCAGGGGGTTTCTGTCAGAGTGACATCATCCAGGAAAATACCCCCAGATGAGTTCTTAGGGTCACCTTTGGTGCCCTGGAAAAGGTAGCGAAATTTATTTTCTTCTCTGAGTGTCACGTGAGCGATTTTCCAGTTGTGGTCAGACTCTCCTGAGGACAAAGGTTTATGACAGTCGATGTCAACAACTAATAAGCCTAGCATATTACTCCCCTCATTCATTCTTCGTGGCAGCTCCTACCATGGGCATCCTACCATAGGCACATTAAACATCTTTGCCAAAGACGCACCGTGATAGTTAAAGGCAGCCTCCACAGCGGTGGGCTTCACTGCGGCAACTTCACAGGCATGTCCTTCTGCTCGTTCTGATTTCCCCTGCTTCCCTACTCCTCTTCCCGAAACCAGGCTTTATTTTCCAATCGATATTCAAATCTTAATCGGTTTTGCTTTTCATTATTTTTAAAGGCACCAATTTCCTCCTGAGCCAGCTTGCTGTTAGCACAGCACGTTGCCCTCTACGGCAGCATTAAAATGCCCATGCCTTCATCTGAATCATAGAAAATAGACATCTTAGGAGTAAAAAAATCAAATAATGCATGGATTTCCTATGGCTCAGCCTGGGACATGTTGCTAAAATCTCCTGGTCTAGACTACCTCACAGATTTGGAAACACTTGTATGGAGGTGACCTGGGGAATCTAGGGTTACCAGCAGCCAGTGACTGGGTCTAAGAGCAGACAGGATCTACTTGCTCTTTTGCTGAGGCTGAACTAGAAACGGGAAGTTTGGATAAAGAGCTGAAGTAAGAGGCGAGAGGGACCAATCTAGAATATGAGGTCATGGGTTGAAAAACCAGAGTATGATACGGAGAAGTGGTAGAGACAGAGTGACTCAGTATGCCAAGCCCAGGTAAAGAAAGTCAGTCGGAAATGAAGTAGAGAGGAGACCCTAGGGATGGCCTCTGTCTGCTACTGCATCTTCTAGCCATTGCTAAGCTCTTCCCTGAACCAAGAGCATCCATATCTCTCTTGGTTCTTGGGTTCCTCTAAGAATGACCATGGAGACACTCCTGTGTGGAACTGGCCACATGCTCAGACACACTGAGGAGGCAGAGAAGGTCCATGAACCACACCAGTAATACGGGAATCTATGTAGCTGTCATCTCTTGCATTAGAACACATGGACAGGAAATGCACTGGGTGACTGAAAGTCTAGAATGGGGACATAGATGTGAACTAAGCACCCAGCAGATTACAGATGGTGGGAATTCTGGCAAGAGACTGGAAGTTGCCTCCTTGCTACTGAGTAACTGCTCCGATTTTATTTTTTGTCTTAAATACAGGTTGTGAAAAGGAGGCTGAAGTGTGGGGTGGGGTAGTGGCAGACTAGAGACTACGCCGTGTGATCGAGGACTTTGAAATGAAATTCCTAAGATTTTACCTAAGTGACAGCGTTCCCTCATTCAACCACAATTATTTGATACAATTGTTTGAGATGATTGTTTGAGACGAATTTCATCCGTGGTAGTTCAGATTGTCATCTATTCAAGGTCCTGGCCTCACTATAAACATAAGTTCTACATGTGTAGGTGTGTGTGTGTGTGTGTGTGTATGTCTGTGTGTGTATGTGTGGTCATACATTTGTATGTAAACATTGGTAGTTAAGCTTATATATAAAAGTCTTGCAGACTCCTATCTTATATATTGATAAGATATTGATAGACACATTTTTTTATGAAAATATCTGGGTTAAAATAGGCATTTCAAAAAAGATACAAGCTACACCAAGACGGTTGTAACTAACTTGTGCCAAATACCCCATAAACACCAAGTCATATTCAATTAGAAAATTTCATGGACAGACCAACCTAAGAATGGGCTGATTCCAAAATCCATTTATGCCTTATTTTTAGGGAAAATTTACTTCCCTATGGGAAGTCATATCAGGTTAAGGAACTAAATGCCACTTGGAATCGTTTCACACTTCCAGGGTAACGTTTTCAGAGTGAGCTGAACATGGTTATCAACCAGTCCACCAATATCATTATATTTACCACACATTTTCATTTTAAATATTCTTTACTTTTAAAGGGCATCTTTAAAATGCTATATGGGTCCGACTGATCTCACTGTATAATGCTTTTTATATGCTAGTTCTTTGCATTAAAGTTTTATTTATTAAAATAAAAGTAAAAAGCATATGGCCAACATCTTTCCGCCATAGTAGCTTTGATTAATTACAGCCAGGCACAGCAAAGTTGACTCTCCCCTGATGCCAAAAAGGAGAAAAAGCCATGACTGCAGAGTTCTCAGCCAGCTGATGATGGAGTGGGTAGAGGTGACTGGACACTCACTCTTCCCAAAGACATCTCAGGAAGTTTTCTCCCTTTAATGAAAGCAGTCTATTTAATAAAATGGAAACGATATTTACTTGCTGGGTTTATTTTGAGGACTTCTTTGTTGGGTGGGGAAAAAGAAAGTTTGTTTCCCTTGTTTGTTCCGAAAGACTCACAACAACAACAATAACTATTAATATTTAGCTTTAAGGAGTTAGGCCTCACAGCCCACTGCCTACCTTGGTAGCCAAAGGTTTTTATTTTGACTTCCAGAAACACACTCAGCATGTAAATGGCCACAGTGGAGTTGGCCAATTCAATGGCCTGTGTTCCTATCACTATTGTAAATGCTGAAGCAACTGGAACCTACTTGGGAAGTCCTAAGAAGGAGACTTCAAGATGATGTCATTTCTTTCCCTGAAAGAGGACCAAAACCAGTTATGGCCAACTGTTTAGCATTTCTTCGCTTTTGTGTCTCCACCTCTGAATCATCTCCTTTCTTGGATTTGTCTATTTGTATGGCCTCTTCTAAGAGTATCTGTAAGCCTCACCTTAAGCCCTTAATTTTCAAATGTTTAAAACACTCTGGTAAACAAGCCAGAGATTGTGGTGGGCTTTCAGAAAAGTCTGAGGGAGATGGAGGAAGGTGAGGAAGAAGTTGAAGAAGGATGGAAGGAGAAGGAGAGGGCAAGAGAAGGATGAAAAAGATGACAGGAGAGAGACCCAGGATAGAGAGGACCATGGCCCCAGGTTTTCATAAGCCAGTGCTTTAGGCAGGTTCTAGGTACCTTGAAAGGTCTGTATCTTCACCAGCTTGCGCACGTTGTCCGTGCCGTCATCCCTTCTCACCCAGATGCTGAGTTTGTCTGCGGGGTTTCCTGTCATCTTATAAAAAAACTGCAGGCACTGCTGCTTCCTCTTGGGGTAAAGGATCCGCGACTCCAGAAGGGCTACTTCATCTGTCACCCCTGAGCTGGTATTGAAGGACATGAAGTAACCGGCACCTGTGGAGAGAGGAGCCAACATCCCATCTCTGCCTTCTGTGACTTCTGTGACCCAGAACCCTCTACCCAAAGAGAAGTAGCAAACTATAACTGTTATCAGGCACCCAAAGCTAAAACGTCTCTGAGGAATAGAAATAGAAACATCCTTTCTCAATAGGCATAGTTACTAGCTAGCTAACACCAACGTTCTGTGCATCTCTTTGTTGTATTTATATTGATTTACTTTGGGGGAGAGTCTCTACATTGGTAAGGTTGGTTTTGAACTCATGATCCTCCTTGCTTAGCATCTAGAATGCTGAAATTTCAGAGTAATAATGTAGAGACTTCCTACAAAACATGCAAGTATCTCATATAGGCATTTTAATGTTAGCTGAATACAGTAATAGTAATACTTTGAGTCAAAATGACTTTTACCTGTTTCCTTTTAGCCTTTTATGAGGCTACTATAAGCTGTGCATTATATATGCGGTTACCATGGTGTTTCCATTGGTGGGTACTGACCCGGAAACACTGTCCCCCATTAGAAAGTCAAGTTATTAATGAGGCATGCTTTTAACAGTTTTGACATGGTAAACATACAGAGCTTTCTTTTTATTTTTATTTAAAGTATTTCAAAATATATTCCTTGGCTGGAGGGAACAGGAGGAGAAGGAAGGAGGAGAAATGTCAGTCGGGGTGTAAAACGAACAAAAAAAATTAATAAAAATAGAGAAGTGAGATAAAATCCAATGTGCTCATGCAAATATATAGAAAGATACATAGCACAACTATCAAATCAAAGTAATTAGCATATATTCACCTTCAATAATTATTTTTTCCTTGTGCTAAGAACATTGAAACTCATTCAACTACTTTGAGATATACAAAATATTATTGTTAATTATAAAAATGTATTCCTTGGCAATTTCATATATGCATACAATGCATTTTGATAATATGTACCCTCTACGTCCCTGTGCCTACTCCCGTGAAACTCCTTCCCAGCACATTCTCCTTCTATTTAAGTCATTTATTTTGTGTTGCCTACTGAGTCTAAGTAAGGTCGCCCGCATGCAGGGGTGCGGAGTTTCTACAATGTTCTTTTGCATCTCCACAGCCTGGATACTTTTTATTGAGTTCATGATTAAGATTCGAGAACTAATCTTTGTCCTTGTTCAGATTTTCAGGTCTGATAATGAGCTCAATAACCTAAAGACACCATTCACCACCTCGGGGTGATGACCTTTGACCATCACCAACCTTTGCACTGCCCCACCAAGGTGTGGTCCACCTGTCCAGGCCGACTGCTGTCCTCGTGGACCCAGTCATCGTCATCTCTGGTCCCTTGGATCATTCCACAGATGTTTGTCTTCTCAAAGGCACAGTGGTCCAGCAGGGTATGAGTTGCGGCTATATACGATATTTTTGACACATGGTTAGAAATGTAAGCATCTCATTCCAAATAGTTAATGCCTTAAGCCAATAAAGCACCACTGTTTAAACCAAACCAAACCACAGGCCTTTCATTTTCCCAAAAGTTTTCCCAAATGGAGTTCTTGCTGTCATCGGTTCACTCTTAGAATGGAGACACAGAAACATGTAGCTCAGAAAAATCAGAATAAAGACCTGTGATCATTCCTCGCTAGACAGGCCAACATGAAGTAAAGACCAAGGATGAGGCAGCTAGCTCAATGGGCTTTAGTCACTAGGCCCCTGTATACCTTTAGAAAGCTCTCTTGGAAAATGTCCCCATCTCAAAACTTTAGAGTACTTTAAGGGTAACCCTAGAAGAGAGTTTTGCAGGGCACAGCACACTTTCAAACCTATTGCCTATCTTGATTTTTCCATAATTGTTTGTGCTTTGAAAGGAAGTCAGAGGAACTAGGCAATAACAGCTCCTTATATTTGCCCAGTACCTTATAAACTGTGCGTACAACACAAGCATTCTATAGGATATCTTTTTCTAAAGAGAGATTGCTTAAGGTTGTGCAGAGCATTCAAGAAAAGTAACGGAGGCTGAGGGCCTTAAAGTCGCTTTAACCAGTCCTCAGGCCCAGAGGTACTCACTGCAATTGTACATTCGATTCAGCCTCTCTAAGTCAATGGCACTGAAATCCAGGCGCTGTCCAATGACGCTGTTAAACTCGGGGATCTTGGTGGTGATGGTCGGGATGCTTTCATTCTTGTTAAATGAAAACGGCGCATAGTGCATCACGGACTCGTAATCATAGGGTGTGTTGAGGTCTGTGATGGTGTTGTCATCGTAAGTGTTGAAGTTGTGCTCATAGTCTGTTGGAGAGAGAACCCTCAGGTACCACTCAGCCACGTTATCCTCTCCAAACTGTCCTCTTTGTTTAGATACTCAGATATTTCAAGAAGGGAAAC
This sequence comes from Chionomys nivalis, assembly GCF_950005125.1. Lineage (NCBI taxonomy): Eukaryota > Metazoa > Chordata > Mammalia > Rodentia > Cricetidae > Chionomys > Chionomys nivalis. Next base: position 14,793,833 of record NC_080104.1, on the reverse strand, counting down.
ATTGCATCTTTAGTTAAAATACATACGAATGTATACATATATGTATCTTACAGTAGAATATATAAAAGAATAAACATTGTTGATTATTAGTATTAATCCATTGACTCCATAATACAGTGTTTTGAAAAACAGTATGAATAGATTGTTAGAACAACAATAAAATAGCCATTTTCTATTAATATACATATTTATATATTAATTATTATGCATTACAAATACTTCACGCAATATATGAGAGTGTGGTATACATGTGTTTCTTTTAGACTAGCAAGTACAAGGCAAGAATTATAAACAAAAAGAAGGAAATTTTTGAATTAAGGAAAATATTCAGGATTATACTTAAGATATATTTTCTTAATAACAAAGTACACCCATCACCAGGTCTGTCCATCTTTCTACAGACCAGTTTTGTGTGTGTGTGTCCGTGCGTGTGTGTGTGTGTGTGTTAGGAAAAAGAAATTCAAGAATCAAAGGAAAAGGTGAATAGTTCAGAATGCCCATTGGTCTAGGAAGAACACATATAAGGAAAAACAATATAGGAATAAAAAACTAGCTTCCTATCAAAGGTAACTTATTGAGGTTGGATTAGTAAGAAGGAGATAAGATAGGTTTCAACAAGACGAGCTGAACTATACAGCTGAATCAATGTCCTGTCATTGACCAATTATTTTCTGTTTCAGCTTCTCAGATAGGAAGGGTTGGGAAATGTTTAATATCCTCCTTGAAGAGAGAAAAATTATACACTCACAATGCATTTGGTCATGGTTGTTCACACTATAAAAGCAACTACACATCTCTTGGGACTATAGCTTGCCAGCCTCTGCTAGACCTCAGAAGTTGAATATTTTCCCTTGCAAAAAAGGCTAAATGCTCATTCTGATTCAGAGAAGAAAAGCAGAAACTGCACCATAGTCAACACTGTGGCCTCAGGTTAAACTCAAGGCTGCGGGGACTGCACTGAGGTACAATAAAAGGCGCAAGTGACTCTGGGAACTCAGATTGGCTTTTTTGTTGCTCATTGGGTTTGCTGTCCTCTTAGAGAGCAGTTATTCAGTGATTGCAGGTGTGATTTAGATATACGGAATTTTATTGATGGAAAAAGGGATAGGAGATCTCTATGTATGCTGAACCACGTGACTCAGCCACCATTGAGCAACTCTGCCGATTACACCGGCCAGCGTGAGTTGCTCATTGGACATTGTTTGTTTTAAAACTGTCTTTCAAAGTCGTTGAGTTTTATCTTCCTCAAGACTTACAAACAGGCATTTTTTATTGCTAATGAAATTTTCAGCGAATCCAACTGTATGTATAGGAAGGTAAGAAATTCAGACTTGTAGGCAAATATAGGTGGAGTCTAAGAGAACCCTAAGGCTCATCAGTGATGTAGTACATTAGCCTACAAGTCCATTCCCCCTTTTTCCTGCACACCCAGTTATGGGACTATCGACCCTGAGAACCAAACACGCAAAGTATCATCTGAAATTTCATCTTTGGGGAAATAGATTCCTACGGAACCCTCTGCGAAGACAATGACTTGGCCTCAGTGCTTAGATGGCAGGATTTGCTGACGTGTGCGTGTGTGTGTGTGTGTGTGTGTGTGTGCGTGTGCGTGTGTGTGTGAGTGTGTGTGTGCGCGCATGTGAGCATAGGTATCGCATGCTGGTGACACTTAAAGCTTTCCTGTTTTTTCTCCATTATTCCACCTTCATTAAGTTATTAGACTATGATAGGTTGGAGGGACCCAGGCTGAGAAACCACACAGGGAAGTCAGATACGTGAGGGAACTATCCATCGTCTTGTAAGGACCACTGCCCATTTTACCCCAGACGAGCTGTGCTGGGATTCCAATTTAATATTAAAGCTTAGCCAGCTCTCATGAGCCTGAAAAGTCAAATGATTGCCTACACAGTCATATATGAACCTATGTATAAAGTGGAGTATAAATAAAAATTTCTGAGCAAGGAAATTATTTGTTCAAAACATTATGTGTGCTGAGTGAAGTTGTTTCTAGCATAGTGAAGTTTCACTATTTACTTATGATCTGAAAGAATGCTTTTCCACATACTGAGCTAACTCCCACATTCAAAACATGCATGCATACATACATATATGTATATATGTATATACATATACATATATGTATACATATACATACACATGTATATGTATACATATATGCATGTATATACATATATACACACAGGCAATACACTTATCACACACTTATTACACATACACACACATATATATGTGTACATATGCATACACATATACATGCATACATACACATTAAAGCACATATACACAATGCACATATAAAAATATACATATGTGTACATGCACTTATATACACATCGACAGACATGCACTCATACATACATAAGACATACATTGTCTTAGCTGGGTTTCTACTGATGTGATAAAATATTATGACCAAAAGCAACCTGAGAGGGAAGGGTTCACCTCAGCTTACACTTCCACATCACAGTCCTGTCATAGGAAGTCACGAAAGGAATCCAGAGGCAGGAACTGCAGCAGAACCCATGGAGGAGGGGTACTTACTGACTTGCTCTCCAAGGCTTGCTCAGCCTGATTTCTTTTTTTTTTTTTTTTTTTTTTTGGTTTTTCGAGACAGGGTTTCTCTGTGGTTTTGGAGCCTGTCCTGGAACTAGCTCTTGTAGACCAGGCTGGCCTCGAACTCACAGAGATCCGCCTGCCTCTGCCTCCCGAGTGCTGGGATTAAAGGCGTGCGCCACCACCGCCCGGCTTCAGCCTGATTTCTTACACACCCAGGACTATCTGCGCAGGTGTGGCACTAACAATAGGCTCAGCCCAGTCAATTGTCACAATCAAGGAAATGAAGGAAATGCCCTACAGACTAGCCTATATGCCAGTCCTATTGAGGCATATTCTCAACTAAAATTCTTTCTTCCCAAGTGAACCTATGTTGTATGAAGTTGGCATTAAAAACTAGCCAGCACACACACACTCACACACACACACATTCACAGAGATACACACATATATGTACACACATACATGCATAAAATGCATATACATGCAAATATACACATACATACATGAACACACAGATATATGCACACATACACAAAACCCTCTGGAGTGTATTCTCTGGTCATCATCATAAAGTCACCTCAGCCTTCTAAAGCTGCCATGCAGAAAACAGCCCTATATCCTCTGAAATCTAATTCCTTTTTCCCGTTAGAACAAGAAAACAGACTTACCCCCACAGTGAGTCACCCCGTCCTCCCATGCAGAGACCAGTCGTGAGCAAACCAGCACAGTCCGAGGAGAGCTCCTCAATCAGCTACTTCCGTGCAGCCCTTCTTTCCACTGGAATGGCTAGAACTCCTGTGCCCACAGAGTCAGTCTGGGTCTCCCACAGATGGTCTCAGAAAGCCCGAAAGACAACAGCAGTCTCTTGGCTGTGCTGAGTCATACATACCTGGAAGAATCTCATCCCAATGGATGGTCACATAATCATCCCGGTCAGTCCTTGACTGCTCATGGTAAAATCCCAGAGCGTGTAGGAGCTCATGTTCAATGATGGCCTTATAGTCACAGCCCGAGCCAATAGAAAGGTTCTGTCCCACGTGTTGATCACCAACCATAGACCAGCACCTTTAAAGAGGGAGGAGAGGAAGATGTTTTCATAGAGATATAATCTACACATTTATATATAATTTATATATTTCAAATGGTTACAATTTATAAGATTCCAGAACAAAAAGAAGAAAGTTAGGCTTGATTATTCTTTTTTAATTGGGCACTGGAGCAATTACTTAGTCGAGCACTTGCTATGCAAGAATGAGGACCAGAGCTCAAATTCCCAGTGTGTGTTAAAAAGCCAGGAGAGGGAGAGCATCCTATAATCCCTAAATTGGGAAGGCAGGGACAGAATCCCAGAGCGACCCAGCCAGTCATACTCTAGAATGTCTAAACCTGGGGCTACAGACTCCTTCAAAACGCTCTCTTCTGTTGTTTGGAAATGTCCAACACAATACTGTCAGCCCTATTTAGTTTACATCCTTCAGAGCATCAAAGCTTCCTTCTCTGAACTAGCCACAACTTTGTACCTAAGGACCAGTTTCTCAGCCTAGGAATACATGTAGGAAGCATGGCCCCTGTACAGGGTGCTTGGATCAACTAAAACCAAAATGTTTAAAGAGGAACTTTCAAGAACAGAAAGTAAAACATTTCTCTGTACTGACGGCTCAATGACAAGAATTTAGTGTGGGATGTTCTTAGCAAGCAACCTCTGTGTTTTCTTATGCCAATTCAGAGTGATAATCCATCTTAAAAGCCTCTATTTCCTTCAGGCAAACTATTGCCATAACAAGGTATCAAGGAGAGAAAATTGGTATTCGCCTTCCCCTTCGTGAAACCATAGGCACTCCAAAGAACACCATTGCTTTTAGATTAAAATACTGTCACTTATTGATGGTTGTGGCTGATTTAAATTTTCTCCCTAGGGATTTTCCAAATCCCCTACAAGGAGCCGAGGCAAATTTCATGATTGCGAAAAGCTGTGATAAAGCAAGCTAACGAGTATAGCAGTTCACAGCTCTGGATGGAGTCTGACCACTCAGGGAAGAGTGCCTACCTCATACTGAAGGATCCTGGGCAAGGAGAACCCAAAACTTCCCTAAGAGACTAGCAGACTAAGGAACTCTTGGCAGATTCCGGGAATCTCTCCGTCATGGAATGCCCCTGCCTTCTGCTGGGTGGTTGATCATGAAATGCACCCTTTAGGCTTCCGTGTTTGTCCCCAGCTGTTTTGGAAGCCGTGAAAACTTTAGGACAGTGACTTTCAACCACTGGGTTGTGAGCCATCAGGGGTGGGGTCAACGACCCTTTCTCAGGGGTCGCATACCAAGGATCCTGTACATCAGATATTTACAGTACAATTCCTAATGGCAGGGAAATTATACGACGTAGCAACAAAATAATTTTATGGTTTGGGGGTTACCACAACACGAGGAACTGCCTTAAAGGGTCACAGCATTAGGAGGCTGACTCTTACTGCAGAAGTGCTTCCCATGGGATTTCCCAGCCCAGCTCCACTTCCTATCTGCTTTCCACTTCCTGACTCAGGATGAAATGTCCCCCACCTTACTCTCCTGTCACCATGCCTTCATCACTGCTATAAACCATCATTCCTCCTCATGGTGCGAACCAGAATAAACCCTTCCTCCTTTTAGGAACTTGCTGGCAGCACTAAGTCACCAGCCCACTGACTACCTGCCTTCTGAAGGAACCCCAAGGAACACCAGGAACCCCAAATGTTCTCTGAAACTGATGGACTAGGGAACCCTATCAGACTCCCTAAGTTTAACCTGGAATGTCACTCACCCTCTTTTTCCCAAAATCTTTTGTTGTTGTTGTCTTTTTTCATAAATTAAGTTTCCGTCCTCGCTAGCAAACGTAGAATTTTCCACAAATGACCTCCTTTTGGGTTTGCGCTGTGAAATTTGGACTGACATGAAGGGTTTTGTTGGTCGATTTCAGTGTTACAGGGATAGTAAGTCGCTTGGCAATGATCACACTGCCTACTCCCCTTGCTGAGAGTGTTAGCACTGGGTACCTTTGCATTCTAATTCAAATGCCACTTGCACAAGAATGAATGTTGAGGCGACAGAGATGCCTCAGAAGCTAAGAAAACTGATTTTGCTGATTCTTATCACTTCTTTCAGCTTTCCGACCAGATGGGTGACAGTTTACAAACTGAAGGACACATGCTTTTCCCACTTTCTAATATTGCATACTAACCCAGAAAATTTCTGGAAGATGATATACGAGCTCTCGCCTTCATAGGGCTTGAAGTCTACACAGGACTTGAGGCGGAACATCTCAAAGGCCTTGAGGATGGCTCCTTTGGCATTCAGATCTGTAAAACATTGACAGGCATTATTCAGTTTGGATGACACACATAATTGTTTATAGAAGACTGTGCCACAGATATGAAATACACAGAGGTTCCATGTAGACTTTTTTTCTTTTGGGCAATAACCCAAATCATTGGAAACTGAATTTGGAGTTAGTTGCATACATGGTGCGGGCTCATAATTTAGTTGATCAAGCAAATGCAACCACAGGGCAGTAGCTCACGCATGTGAACCTAAACCACAGAACAACATCTTCCTTTTTCTTCTTCTTTTCTTTCTTTCATCCAGAGCTTTTCCTGAGAAGAGTCACATGAAAGAGCAAGAAACGGATACAGCTTTCAAGTCACTCTGACTTTTGTATGCGTGGGTGAAGTACCTTGGAAAGAAGCGACAGAAAAGAGGGATCCTTTCCCCACACTAAAATAGCATCCTCCCAGGCTGGGGATGCAGCTCAGCTGGTAGAGTGTTTACCATGCATAGGGCTTTGAGTTCATCCTCAGCACCAAGAAAACAAGTAAACAAGACACGCTAATGCCTCTAATCTCAGCGCTTGGGAAGAGGAGGCAGAAGGATTGGGAGTTCAAGGCCAACCTGGGCTAAATAAGGTACATTGGTTTTTTGTTTTGTTTTGTTTTCCAAAAAATCCCCCTTAGATGGAGGAAAGCACAGGTTAAAGAAGTGTGAAGGTTCTCGAAGAAAAAAAAGCACACGAGGTGTTACTTTGTTCCCCTGTGAGAGCAGTAGGAAGAAGACCAACCAGCCAGCACCATGTACAGTACAGTTCTACCCATGGCAAGGATAGGCGGAAAAGGAATGAACTCCCAGAGAACTGAGATTATATTTCACTTCATCTACACTTTTCCCTTACCATCTACTCACTGGAAGGAGAGAGCTCAGTTAAAAATTAATCCAAGTCATAGGGAATGAAATCCTTGGGTTTGCACATTTCATTTTATGACATTAACTTAAAAAAAAACATAAGCCTTGGCATTTTGCCAAATGATCATATCATGGTTTTCATTTCCTAAAGTACCATTTTGGAGAGTTCACAGTGTGCACCATAAGGCCATAGCGGCATCATTAAGGAAAAAGTCCTTAGCTGGGCAGGGTGGCGCACGTATATTATGTCAGCAGTTGTGAGAACTGGTGGAGTTCAAGGCCAACCTCAGCACCAGAGTAAGATTCTGTCTAGGGGAGGGGAGGGAGAAAGGGATGGGGGAGTGAGTCCTTAGTGTTTTTTTAAAAACAGTTGACTGCAAAATTCATGGGATCATTTCTGGACACTGGATTATTTTCCTTTGCATCAAAACGTGCATTGGAGAACAGACAGTCTCTCAATAAATGATGCTGGAGAAGCTGAATATCCACATTGCTGCCAGAAGACAGCACAGGGGAATCAATTCAACACACCTATATAGACAGTGGTATACTTTGGCTGAGAACCCCAAAGCAAGATCATCAAAAGCAAAACTATGTGATGTTATGTCAAACTAAGAAACTTCCACACCACCAAGGAATCAAGTCAGAGCAAAGAATCAGCCTAAAAACTGTCAAACTATTTCTCTGACAAAACATCACTATCTAGAATATATTTTTAAAAAAGCAGTAATGTTGGATTAAATGTCTTTTGCTTTATGATGTGGTTACAAGTCTACAAGGGCCAGGAAGTGGGGTGATGGAGGAATTACTTTCATTTAATAAAGAAACTGCCTTGGCCCATTTATAGGCCAGCCCTTAGGTGGGTGGAGTAAACAGACAGAATGCTGGGAGAAAGAAGCCGAGTGAGGGGGTCGCCATGATTCGCCCACCAGACACAGACACAGGTTAAGATCTTTCCTGGTAAGCCAGCTCGTGGGGCTACACAGAATATTAGAAATGGGTTAGATCAATATGTAAGAGCTAGCCAATAAGAGGCCGGAACTAATGGGCCAGGCAGTGATTAAAAGAATACAGTTTCTGTGTAATTATTTCGGGGCATAAACTAGCCATGTGGGCGGCTGGGTGCTGGGGACGCAGCCCTGCCGCTCTTATTACAACAGTGGGGTGTGGGGTTTGAATGAGAATGGTTCCCATAGGCACACACATTCAAATGCTTGTTTCTCAGTTAGTGTTTCTATTTGGATTAGAATTAGGAATAGGATAAGGAGAAAATACCAACAAGCCCAAAGTCTTTGCAGGTAGTTTCCGGCACACAGGAGAAGCACATAAGGATATTGAGGAAATAATGACCAAAGAGTTCTCACATTGGTTGTTTAAATATTACCTCACAGATCTAAGAAGCCTGAATCACAGGATGAATTCAAAGAACTTTTCCTGACCTTGAACTTGGGATCGTCATGCCTTCATCTATCAAGTTCTGGGTTTATGAGTGTTCCCCACTATGCTGCTTTGTGGGGTTCTGAGGACGCAGTCCAGTGCTTCATGAAGGTTAGGCAAATTGTTCCCAGCTAAGCTAGGTTTTCAGTGCTCAGAGGAATCTTATGCATGTTAAAAAACTTGGTCTTAAACTTCACTTAGATACAGAGCAGCCTCAGTTAACCGTCAGGTGAAGGCATTGTGCTTGGCACATACGGGGTGGTGCAGGTGAGAGAAAAATGGTAATTGAACAAAAAAGAATTCCTTCCAGCCTGGCAGTGGTGGTGCATGCCTTTAATCCCAGCACTTGGGAGGCAGAGGCAGGAGGACCTCTGTGAGTTCGAGGCCAGCCTGGTCTACAAGATCTAGTTCTAGGACAGGCTCCAAAGCTACAGAGAAAGCCTGTCTTTGAAAAAAAAAATCAAAACATAAAACAAAAAACTCCTTCTAAGGTGGTTTCTTTAATCATGTGCCAGAAAATATGGACACTCTGAATTGACAAGTACACTAGAGAAACATGTGGGGAAATGACTTAGTTTCCCAATAAATAGCTGAGAACAACAATGTTTTTCAGTCTGTTCACTGGAAAAGGTCTTAGAAACAACACTGATAACAGAGACGGGAGAATACTGGAACACAATCTACATATGTCGAGAGCAGCAATGAAGAATAGCAAGGAGTTGTTGTGGTAGTTACTGGTCAGTTACTTGAGGATCAGCCAGTACCTGTTCATGGCATCTAACAGTCATTCATTAGCTACCAATTAATATTTCTATCAGTGACTAAAACATAAGCTATACAGATCTTTATCTTAAAAGAAAGGAAAAGGTCAAAAATAATACTGTTGAGGAAATACGACTTGAACATAGGTAGTATATGCTTTTCCATTTCTCCAAAGCAGGTTGCTCTGACAACGCAAAGAACTCAGTAAGCCGGAAATGGCATCCTCAGTCTCCAATCAGCTCAGCCTGTGTCACTGAAGGGCACAATGTCACCGTTATGATGTCAAGGTTGAGCTCACAATTTTGTTCTTTCTGTTGTTCCTGATTTTACTAACGTTTTAATATGTGCTATAACTTCTGGTTATACTCATGTACATGCGTGTGTGTGTGTGTGTACACGTGTGGGCATGTGTGTCTGTGTGTGCACATGTGTGCATGTTTGTGTTGAGGTGGGTACCCATATACGAGTTTGAGCATGTAGGAGTCAATTGTGGCTCATGTTCCTCAGGTGCAGTTCACTCTATTTTGAGGCAGGGTCTCTCCTCTGTAGTTCACCAAGCAGGCTGGCCAGGTTAGCTCAGGCCCCCAGGGACCTACCTGTCTCTACTTTCCAAGCACTGAGATTACAAGCATGAGTCAGTGTGCCAGACATTTTTACTTGGATGCTGGGAATTGAACTCATATGCTCCTGTGAGGCACCTGTCTGTCCAAACCCTGACTTGTTCTTTAATGCTCTTGCAGACTGGGTAAGGAAACGTCATGACTTTCCCGTGAGATAAAGAACCTTCATGGCTCTATATTGCTCTGAAGTCGAGGCACAGGAGAAAAGGGGAGGGAAAAGTTTACCCGTTTCCACTTAAGAACGACTTCCATTACCCAGATTGTCAGCCAGGATGTACGGAATGGGGAACTTCCATCTGCTTGTCGGGTCTCTCAGGGCATTTCTGGTTCTCTATGAAAAACAAGAGCACACAATGTTGTCCAGTTCCATCCTTTTCCCTGCTGGCTTAATTTTCATTTGCAGCTGATAAAATTCCACTGTATTGACGCGCCACATTCCCCACGTGTGGGAAGAAAAACGCTGCCTGCTCTCTCCCATAGGTAGGTCGCGGCTTCTAGTTCTTAATATTTATATCTTGGTATTGGTAGAAGTGAGTCTGAGCAGGGGTTAGGAAACTAGAAAGGGACTCATGAGAAAACAAAAAAAAGGCCGAAAGGAAGATGGGAGGGTGGGTTAATAGAATACCGGTGATTTGAAGTAGAAAGGGGAACCGGGGGATGGAGGGAGAAAACATGGATGGGATCAGAGAGAATGGGAATGCCGTGGGTGGGAAGGAAAACCAACCAAAAAAACATAAGGGAAACAGCTCCTTTGTAAACTAAGTGCTGATACAAAAAATGGAGAACAAACAACAACACCAAAAAGTCTGAGAAACCCAGTGCCCAGACTACCTTCCTAACCCCCCTCCACACACTCCACAGGACTAACTCAGGGCATTTGTCTTCTCATTATAAAAGCAATGGGAACTCCTTAGAGGTAGTTTTTGGGAATCCAGAACAAAATAAAGGGGTCAGGTAACTGCTAGCTCCGCCTCAACACCTTCAAACACACTGGAGCACTTCCTGTTCTCTCTTTATTGGGGAGAATTGGATAAACTATTTGATCATTGTATATTTTTCTGTGCTTTTTAATGTTTTATTGCTAGCAACTATGTGGAAGTCCTTATAGATACAGACTGTATATGCCTGTTTGCTTTCTTCCCACGGTGGCCAGCATGGAGCTAGCCCAGAGCACAGGCTGGGCTCCGGGGTGGAGGGAGGGGGTCACAACTCCCGAGACACGGTATCATACCATTGGTAGCACTCACCGGCAGAAGGATGTCCCCTTGAAAGAGATTCAGGCCTGCCGCTGGGGTGGATTTAAAAACAAAAGGATATATGAAAAGAACGTTAATCAAAGACATGCCACAGTAAAATTGGTCTTTGTTATTATACATCTTTCATCCTGTACAGTAGTTTCTTTTTTGAAATTGTGATTTTTTTTCCTCTGAGTACATGTGAATAGCCAGTAAGTATTACATGTTCACTCCTCTTTTCAATTTTGGAGTGAAAGTCCTTCTCCAAGAACCTCAGAACTGAGCCAGGAGAGATGACATGGTGGTCAAGAACACTGGTTGTTCTTGCAGTGGACCTGGGTTCAATACCCAGCACCTACATGGCAGCTGCCTATCATCTGCAATGCCCGTTCCAGGGGTTCAGTGTGCTGTTATGGCCTTTGTGCACACCAGGCATGCACATCCATACTGTAACATGTAGTCTAAACATCCATACATATAAATCAATAATATTTTAAAAATAACTTTACAACTAAGATTAATCAGAAGTGATAATGTTGACCATGAACTCTAAACCTTCACTTCTTCAAAGGAAGAAATGAAGCCTAGAGACTCCATGAACTCGGAGGTCATTGTCCAAGTGGCATTACAGCTGGTGTCCCATCCCAGGCCTTCTTGTTCCGTCCCTTCACCTAAGTAAATGCACTGAGTTGATTTCCTCCCGTGGGGATGATGGCAGCCTTTGAACCTAAACCAGTGACTCCGCCCTTGTAATGACGGATACCAAGGGATCACGTGCAGTTCCACTCAAGGTGATATCTCCAAGCCCTGCTTTTCAGATCCTTAGCATAATGGACCCCAACACACTGCTTGAATTGCTTAATCCTGACCTCAAAGGACTTCTGAAAAGACAGTTGTTAAAAGAAAAGATCATGGGAAAACACTTCCCAAGCATTTAAAGAACATCACTTACCTTTTAAAATAATGCTTAGTTAATTAGTTTAATTTTACAGTATTAAAGATGCACAATCTAAGCTGGGGGGTAGTGGTGCATGACTTTAATCCCAGCACTCAAGAGGTAGAGGCAGGCGGATCTCTATGAGTTCGAGACCAGCCTGATTTACAGAGCAAGTTCCAGGACAGACGTCAAAGCTACACAGAGAAACTCTATCTTAAAACAAAACAAAAAAAAAGAAAGAACGAAAGAAAGAAAGAAAGAAAACAAACAAACAAACAAAAGCACAACCTAGGCCTGCCTGGGTTTGAATCTTGGTCTTGAATTAATTATTATCATGATGTTTCCTTAACTTAGAGTAACCACAATACTCTGAAATGTATAGACTTATGAGAACTAAATGATCTTATCTATAAAAGTGCTTTAAAATGTGCTCCAAGCAAAAATGCCTAATAATCAGACAGGCATGGTGGAACAGGGTTTTAATCTCAGCACTCGTGCGGCAAAGGCAGGTAGATCTCAGTGAGTTCAAGGCCAGCCTGATCTACAAAGCAAATTCATGGGCAGCTAGGGCTACACATAGAAACCCTGTCTTCAAGCACCAAGAAAATCAAAGCAATACGATTAAATACCCAATAATCAGTAAATGTCAACATTGATGACAATACACCACACTCTCCCCCCTAAGTGACTAGAGTTACAGTTTTGTCTACTCTTGTTTTTTAAACACAATCTCATATAGCTCGCATAGCCAAGGATGGCTTTGAACTCAGATCTCCCTGCCTCCATCTCCCCAGTTCTGGGGTTACAGCATTTGCCATCCTACTTGTGGTGGTTTGAATAAGCATGTTCCCCAAAGACTCATGCTTTTTGAGTGTTTGGCCCATAGGGAGCTGCACTATTAGGAAGTATGGTCTTGTTGGAGTAGGTATGGTCTTGTTGTAGGAAGCGTGTCACTGTGGAGGTGGACTTTGAGGTATCATATGTTCAAGCTATACTCGGTTAAGACACAGTTTATTTCCTATTGTCTGTGGATCAAGATGCAAAACTCTCAGCTTCTTCTCCAGCACCATGTCAGCCTGCATACCACCATGTCACCCGTCATGACAATAATGGACTAAACCCCTGAAACTGTAAACCAGTCCCAGTTAAATGTTTTCCTTTATCAGAGTCGCTGTGGTCATGGTGTCTCTTCACAGCAATAGTAATACTGAGTGAATACCCATTATGGGGGTGCTGAGGATCAAACTCCAACCTACTGAGTTACTTCCCCAGCCTGATAGCTCCACTTTTCATAACCTATGTGACAATCAGTACTACCTATAAAACATAAACATCTTCAGACAGGATCATCGGCTTGCACTGCAATCTGAGAACAGCCCTTGGATTACAACTAGGAAACCAATCGAGAGAACAATCTCCGCAGTCCTATGTAGCAGCAGAAGTCTTATTATACAAAGCATATAGTTTCTTACAAAGGACACCTCCGAGGGGCCATGTAATAGAAGAGGGCATGGTCTCACCTGCCCAGGACAAAGGCTGTGCCTGCTCTACCCCTTCTGTATGCATGCATTCCACAGATGTACTCAACCCAGTCCATCCTAACCCAGTTACATGGTAACCAAAAATTAAATAACAACCAACTGCCAAGCCATTGCAACCTCAGCGTCAGTACGAACAGATTTAGAATTGATTTTCCATAGGGGTGTTTCATGCTCATTGAGCCGTACTGCTCCCTGGGCCTGTTGTGTGCAAACATGTGCATTTCCTGGCACCTGGACTGGAGCAGGAAGTGGAGGAGGGGCACACTAAGGAAGAGGTGACCTCTATACAGCACTGTGAACGGGCTCTCTAATGGGAGTTTCCCGTCTGCAAAGGAAACACTACAAGATGGTGGTGACACTGGACATGAATGTCTTTGCAGACTCTAAGGTGTTGGTGATCCGGTCTCCCTCTGCTGGCACCAGTCCCAGTCAAAGATGTCAAGGTGCAAAGGCTTCTCTGAAACCCCAGAAGCAGAACACAGAAACAAGACAGGCGACACCTCGATCACTCGCCTTTCAGTCATGAATGACAGCATGGGTTTCCTCGATAAATACATTTCTAAACAAGCACTCCAGAGAGAAATACATTTACTCATTTCTCCATGCCTGGTCAACCAGTCATCTCGTTACTAGTACATATGACTGGCCAGTTCAGGCTTGGGCTCTTTCTTCCATTAAATAGAACTATCTGCTTATTCTTTATAATTTTTAGCAAGTAGAATAATTGCCCATTCCTCTTCCCTTTTATTTTAAACTAGAAACTACAAAATATGAAAACCCCATAAATGAAAAACCCATGCTCTGTATTCTTTGATCCAGTAGAGCTCATTAGTTGTCTTAGAAAAAGCTAACCTAGGGCCTGGGTTTGTTTTCAGTTGGGAAAACGAACGCTGAGAACGCATGAAGATCTGGTTCAAGCCCTAGAACCCAAGTAAAAACCCAGAAGTGGTTGTGACCCCAAAGAGGAAGAAGCATGTGGATCCCTGGGTCTCCCTGACCAGTCAGTCTAACTTACTTGGCAAGACACAGGCCAAAGAGATCCTGTCTCCAAAAGCAAGGTGGTCAGTTCCTGATGAGCCATAACAGAAACTGACTTCTGGCCTCCACACACATGCCTGTGTAGACACTGACATGAGCAGACACATAATCTCATACAATCCCCTTTCTCTCAGGCATCGTTATTCTCTAGAAACTTCTGACGCCAGTAGACACCAATGAACTTGTCTCTCAAAAGTGTAATCCCATCACTGGGCTTGAAATCCTTTAAAGATAGACATGGTGATGTCCATCAGCAGCCCTGGGACTCTGGGGGCTTTCAAGGATTTCAAGGTCTCAATATTTCAGAAACTGAGCTCACCTAAGTTGATCTCTGAAATATCCTTCTGTTCACCATCTGCATCATGGTCTGTCAAAATAGAAAGAAAACGTTACTAATCTTGTTGAGGAAGACTCAGAAAATTGCATGTGGAATGTTTCTTACCGTGTCCGTTCACAAGATGCTTAATCTGGAGGGAGATAAACGTACACAGAGTGAGGGACTCAGGCTAGAGCCAGGCCTCTAAATATCCATAGAAGGAGACACCTACTTACCGATACGGCTGCTATGTGGGTAGAAAACAAGATCAGGAAGAGACCACAGGCCGCTCTCGTCCAAGGCATTGTTGCAAATGAGCCAGACGCAGCAAAGACTCCTTGCCATAAAAACCTGGACCTTGTTCTAACTGTCACAGTGGGAACTTTGACCCTTCTGTAGGTACTGTATTGCCGGTAAATACAGTCCGCAGGAATGAATGACACTTTTGTGGGTGAGTACAAAGAAGCCTGCTCTAAAATCCTGGGACCCAGAGACTGGGAGAAAGTTTGAAAAATTAGTAGTAAAACAAATGTACGATAACAAGTCATTCACCACGCCCTTCGTGACAGAAATGAGTATAATCTTCAAAGTGATAATCTTAGATACTGGCAGTCAAAGATGAACTAAGAGTTTATGGAATTGTTACAAGTTGTAATTATGACAGGTCGTGAATGCACAGCTCACATCTTTTCTCTCTGCTTATTTTCTCTATTTCTTTCTCCATAGTCTTGCTCTCCTCTATAAAGATGAAATGTCTATGACAAGTCTGATGTCAGTCTGTAAGTTCAATGCCACTTCAGTAAAGATCCTACCAAGGTTCTTATGGAGCGTTGAAGGCTACTTTTTAAATTTACACAAAAGAGCAAGCTTCCAATAATTAAATAAGAAAATGTTGAAAAAAAAGTTTAACGAGGCAGGAATCGCTTTAACAAAAATATCACATCCGACACAGCCTTGTCACTGTGCCGCCAGAAGGCAGGACTCAGCTAAAGGTGCTACTGATTGCTTTTGATACTGGTGGGAGATACTCTTTTTTAAAAGTTGATCTTTTGGGCAAATATCTCACATAATTAAAGGACAAGCCAGATATGAGAAAGAAATTTACACTGCATATAACTGAATAAAAGTCAGTATTCAGGAAAGGTGTAGAGTTCCTCAAGTCCTTTAAGAGCTGGATTGCAGATGTTAATTAGTTGCTAGTTATTTGCAGCCCCGTGCGTTCATCATCCTCCAGCATCTAGAGAGTGAAGCAGGAGTCAGAAGTCCTTGCTTAGAAGCGTTTATGGTTTTGCAGTAAAATGCAAATGCTGGGGGGGGCAAAGTCCTTGCTTTCTTCTGTGCGCTCCAGTGACGGCTGTACAGTAGGCAATGAGGTAGCCTGTTGCATGAAAAAGAGCAAATTACAGCTTCCTTTAAAGTGTTGGATGGAACAGCTTCCACTGATGTCAGTGAGCGTAAGGAGTGGCGATTGAGGGAATGGGAAGCTGAAGGTGTTGAACCACCCACTCCGGCCAAGCGCTCTCCTAATCCATTACAGCCCAGGCCAGGTCCCATGGGGCTGCGCTGGGAAACTTGTAAGTCCTCCCCCTTCGTCTGCTCGTTGATGGCATGTCCCACCTCTGCTGTCGTCTTCTTCTCACTGGGTTCCTTCTGCCACACAAACGGGGCTCTGACTTTGACTGTCAGCTCTAACACAGTAGATGTGGTAGCTGCTCCTATCAGGATCCACTTAGTGACAGGGGCTCCGGCATGTGCAGGGCGAGACTCGTCAGCTTTCAGAAACATGGGCATCCGTAGGGGGTGTTTGTGTATGTAAGTGCAGGTGCCCTCAGAGGCCAGCAAAAAAGGTTCGAATCTCCCTAGAGCTGACACACAGGCCTCTGTGAGTCACATGATGTGGGTACTGGGACCCTAATTTGGGTCTGATAGAAGAGTAACGTTTTCTGTTTGTTTGTTTGGTTGGTTGGTTGGTTTGGTTTGTTTCCTATTGAAAGTTAGTTTTATTCATACAACATATACTTATCAGTTTCTCTTCCCCAACTCCTCCCAGATCCTCCCCACCTCCCAACAAACCCAAACCCACACCTCTTCTTTCTCTATCTCATTAGAAAACAAATAGGCAGGAGCTAGGAAGATGGCTCAGAGGTTAAGAGCCCTGACTGCTCTTCCAGAGGTCCTGAGTTCAATTCCTAGCAACTGTGTGGTGGCTCACATCATCTATAATGAGATTTGGTGCCCTCATTTCTGTTCATTTGGGTTGGTCGTTTTCTGCTGGACATGGAGCCTGCTCTTAAATGTGGTTTGTATACCCAGTGAGACTCCCTAGGAGAAAACTGTAATTTTTCTTTTGCAAATGATTGTCAATTGCAAGTGTCCTCTAGATGAGAGATGGAGCCTGGCGTCCCCTTCTGCTCTCGGTGCTGGGACCCCATCTGTGCACGCAGGTTCTGTGTGTGCTGTCACCGTCTCTGTCACCATCTCTGTGAGTCATATGTGTTGTGTTAGAAGGCTTTGTTTACTTGGTGTCTTACAACCCCACAGGACCTAACAATCCTTCCACCTCCTCTTCCACAGAGTTCCCCGAGGCGTGAGTGGGCAGATTTGATGGCGCCATCCCATTTAGGACTGAGTGTTCCAAGCTCTCTCACTCTCTGCACAGCATCTTGTTGTGGGACTCCAGATTTGCTCCCATGTGCTGCAGGAGGAAGCTGTGGAAGAGCAGCCTCTTCGCCAAGGTTCTCTAGAGAAATAGAACTGTCCAAATAAATCTGTGCAATAAAGGTAATTTGATGTAGGATTACCCTCTGCATGCTCTGAATATATTTTATTGCATTGGTTAATAAAGAAGCTGCTTTGGCCTATGGCAGGGCAGAATATAGCTAGGTGGGAAAATCTAAACAGAATGCAGGGAAAAAGAAGGAGGAGTCAGGCAGACACCATGTAGCCGCCAAAGGAGAAAGATGCCAGAACATTACCTGTAAGCCACAGCCTCATTGTGATGCATAGATTAATAGGAATGGGTTAATTTAAGATGTAAGAACTAGCTAGGAATATGCCTAAGTCGTTGGCCAAACAGTGTGGTAATTAATATAGTTTTATTCGGGTCTGGGTAGCTAGGAAATAAAAGCACATCCTCGTTTACACAGATATACTAGAATGGTTTCCAGGCTATGACCCTGCTAGTCCAACAATGGCTGTCTTTATACAGAAGGCCAAGAATCCAGTAGCTGCTCAGCCACAAAGCTGGATGTCTCGGCTGCTCTTTAGTCTCCACAGCAGAACAGAGAGTGACATCCAGAGTGAGGGCAAGCAGCACGCAGCGTCTCTTCATTCAGTCATCCCTACTCTCTTGCTCCAAGACACTTCATCCCTCCAGAGTCCTGGGGCAGAGAGTCCCTGGCCATGGCAAAGTCTGGATGCATCTCTTAAAGCTGGGAGGCTTGGGGCCTCAGTTTTCCAGGAATATTTAAACTCCAGAGAAAGCTTTTTCACAATATTGAGTCCTTACAAGTCCCCTCTAATGCTTACTAAGTAAGCATTTCTGAGCCTGGAATTTGGGAAATCTGATTCAACTCCAAGTGTAAGAATTGGGAATCTACATTATTTTCCCCCAACATAACATTTTTATTAATTACTTGGGAATTTTATGCAGTGCACACTGATCACACTTGCTTCCCATTCCTCTCAGGTCTACTCTCCTACCCTTGTGCCCTCCCCCCAAAAAGAAAAAAATACTGTAAGTTCAAATTGTGTTGCCCAGATATTCACTAGAGCATGGTAAAACCCTCAGTGGCCAGCCCCTTAAAGATAGCTGAGTCCTCCTCCACCCCACCCTCTTTGCCAGAAGCCTTCAACTGTGAAGAGCTACACTTCAGCGTCTTTATCAAGATATTTAAGGACTCTCTTCAATAACTTCCTGTCTAGAGTGTTTCTGGGGGGGGGTATGGAGTTGGGTTGGCAAAAAAGCCTTCAATGTCTCTCCCTTTCAGTTAGGAATTTTCAGTCATTGATACCACTGCAAAAGATGCCTTCTTGCCCCTAGCAGTCAGTGGCATTATGGACTCTGAACCTCAACATTGTTTCCACCAGCAGCATGGGCCACAGACCTCAGCATGGTGAGAATTCAAATTCGTAATAGTCATCCCCATGGTTCTATGAACTGTATGTTAATGAACAGGACTCTATAGATTTTCATCAACAAATGTTTCTGTTGGCCACTATTAGAGAGCTTCCTCTGGTTTTTCTCTCATTAAAAAAAATCAAGACTATAGCAGCGTCTTAGACCCTGGAGTATTCATCAGTTAGAAAGGACAAGAAAATGTGGTACATTTACACAATGGAGTACTACTCAGCCATAAAAAATAATGACATCTTGACATTTGCAGGCAAATGGATGGATCTAGGGAAAAAAAAACATATTGAGTGAGATAACCCAGACCCGAAAGACAAATATAATATGTACTCACTAAGCAAGGAAAAACCAGCCTACAGTTCACAACCTCAGAGAACCTAGACAACAAAGAGAACCCCAAGAGAGACATGCATGGATTTACATAGAAAGGAGGAAAAGACAAGATCTTCTGAGAGAATTGGGAGCGTGAGGGTCATGGAAGAGGATAGAATGGTAGAAGGGAGGAAGGGAGGGGAGCATAGAAAAATGGATAGCTCAATAAAAAGTTTAAAAAAAAAGAATCAGAGTTATAGTCCACACTGCAGGTGTCCCTGGGGTGTATTCCACTCACTCCTTGAGATTTAAGATGCTGGCGTGGATCTGGTGTGGAAGTTGTGAGACCCCAGCAGGCAGGGTGTGAAGGAGCAATACAATGGGTGAGGGTAAGGGCATGCAGGGGCAGAACGCAGGTGAGCCATCCCCTGATCCAGGGCAGCAGCTGACAGATTGAATTTCAGGTTTGTACCTTTGTGAAACACAAAGAACATACTTTCTCATTCTTTCTCGGTGAGCAGAGAAATCAGTCAGGCAGCTTCTTTATATCTTTTGCCAACCATCTTCATTTTGACTTTTTAAAATATTGTCAACAAGGTAATTGAACATACCCCCAAGGTCTGGCATCTCTGCCTTTCATCTGTATCTGTCTTCTTTATTTTGGGTCCCTTGCTTCCCTCTGCGAGCCAGCTTGTTATTTATTCAAAGAGTGCCTGCCTACCTAATCTCTCTCACAGCCCTTCAAGGCTAAAGTCACAGAGGTGTGTCATTACCCTGACCCTCGCACTGAGCTTGAGTTCATCACACTGAACTCAATCAGGAGCACAGCCCAGGACAGGACCGCTCCCACAGCACTGAGCAATCGTAGTAATCGCCCTTATTTGATTTAGCATATTGGGATGGATGCTGAGCCTAGCTTGCTGGGACTACCACTGTACTGGCTTTTGTCCTAAAGACTTGAGTTACATTCAGACTTTGCAAAGCACTTCAAATTAAGTCCCTCTGCACATCGCTAATGACTGGGCCAGGGGCCCAACTGGACTGGGTCTCTGGAAGAAGTGTCTAAACACATGGGGACGTTTGAAGAATGCAAAGGCACAACTGGGCCAGGCTTGTGTCAGAAATGTGGTTCTGAGGGAGGAGATGTCTGTTTTTCGCTTGCTTCAGAAGTGGGAGCGGGAGGAAACAAACTCAATTGCATAAGGGACATTTAATTACTCCAGCTAAAGCACATTCCTGGCCATCCGGGGAGTCTCGGATTTAAAGCATCTGAAGGAGGAATTGTGCATTAGTCAAGAATTGGTCTCAAGGCCACCGATGGGCAGCAAGGCTGAGACTGATGAAATCCCTCTGAAGAAGATGGTGTTGGACAAAGATTGGGTGGGGTAGAGTTTAGAGGGTTTTTCTTTTATGCGTGTCCTAGGAATTGTTACTCAGCTTTGAAGTCTTAAATGGAAGCAAAATGATGGCTAGGTCCCCTACAGAACTTCATCCAGAGAACAGGGGGGGTCAGCCCTCTCAGAAACAAATGGGATTTGGAATCCCATTGCCTTGGAAAACCATGGCGCTGGTTTCTAGCCAGCTAACTCTTTTGTGCAAGTGGACAAGGGCTTCATTCCCAACAACATCACCATCAGCACCATCAGAAGCAACAAGGAGAAGGTAAAGGAAGCCCCCGGGGTAGGGGCAGGCATGGGAAGTTTCTCTGGGTAATTGGTTCAAGCTGATAGATTAGGAAAGGAGATGTCTTGCGTTATAGCCCCAGGCTCAAGGCGACTCCACCATCTAATGACCTAGGGTGAAGGAGACAGGCCAGTTGCTTTCTAAAACACTACCACATCCCACACTAAAGAGGACAGTTTTGTGTAGTCGTGTAGGTGACAGTCTCTAACGCCTGTGTTGGCATGGATGGGCTAAATGACTTTACAAACTAAGCAAGGGAGAAAAGTAGTCACACATTGGTTTCCAGTTGACTTTCTGGAAATAGCTGATTGCCAACCCCTGGTAAAGTTGCTCACCGGAGTTACTTCTCATTGGTGACTTGGGAGGCACCAATCATATGGCAGTTTGCTTTTTCTCTCTTTTCTTTCTTGCTTTTTTTTTTTTAAAAATTGTAGACAGAATTTCACTATGCAGCTTTATCTAGCCAGAAAGTCAGTATATAGACCTAGACCAGGCTGGCCTCAAACTCACGGAGCTCCACCTGACTCTGACTCCCAAGGGCATGAGCCACCGCACTAAACTCCAGTGACTTTATATAAACTATTTTTCTTGATCTTCCTAACCGTCACATGAGGTAAGAACTGTTTCTTTACTTTAATAAAAGCCCAGAGTTTCAACAATATAGTGCTTAAAAAATATCTAAATAAAGAAATATAAGCAGGTATTTAACAAAACGGGCCTCCTGTGGCCCAGGATGACCCTGAACTTCTGACCCTCCCTCCTGTCTGTGTTACAGGAGTGGCTTCCACACCCGGTTTATTCAGCACTAAGGCTGGAACTCAGGATCTTGTCCATGATGGGCAAGCACTCTGCTGACCGAGCTGCATCCCTACCCCTAAACAAAGAAATGATTTAATGGTGGGCTTTTCTTTCCATCCTTGGGGCCTCGCTGCTCTCACGCACTCAACCATTTGTTCATTCATCCATAAAATGTCATCAGGGACCACCCCGCGACAGAGGTAAAGTCAGAGACAAGGAAGAATTCACCGTGAACCAGTGTTGCCTCAAGGAGCGTGGACACCGGTGAACAGCCAGACTATGAGACTTCAGCACAGTCCAGTATAGAGGTGAACTCAGGTAATAAACAGAATAATAAACTGTGATATGATAGGATAGAAAGCGCGGCAGGACACTGGTCCCAGGAGACTCTGTGGGTTCCGTGAGCAGCAATCTACGGTTCTCAGGAAGTGAAGAGGATTTCAACGACTCAGGCACAAGGTGAGGCTTCGTCGCATTCTAGATGGCATGTAAATAATGAGACGTGGCCATTCCTTCGCAGATTATCACCTTATCCTGGTTCTCAGAGGCCTTGAGTGAGTTCACTTAGAGGACTTTCACAACATTTTGTTGATGACTGCCTTCTAAACGGAGCAGCTTCTGAATCTGAGCCAGGCCTTGGGTCCCGGGTCAGCATGCTTCGGGAAAAATCACCCATCCGCTCCGAATCTGGGACATCAACTGGCTGAGCAGATGGAACTAATGTCTTTTGAAGGTCTTTGCCAGTGACCACACATCCCGAAATAATTAATAAGCCCCTTCCTCTATGTGGCTGGGTGTGGCGGGCAAGACACACAGTGGTCATGGAACAAAATGAGCTGGTGACAGCGGCTAGGGCTGTGTTTAGAAAAAGCTGCTCAATTCTCCTGGTGAGCGAGTACCTCGGTGCTGGCTGTTCCCCCCAAAAAGCAAAAATGTGATTTCTCAGTACTCAATGCAGTTCTTCACCATGATTTTTTTATTTGATTGTATTTGAACTAGAGTTCAAATTGCCACTAAATTCCAACCTTTCCACACTAAGAAGAAGGAATGCGCACAGTTACAGATAATCCCTCTTGCCACGGTAACCACAGCCAGTATTTAACAAGGTCCTTCACGTGCACTTGGGCCCACGCTGAATGCCGAGGGGTAAACCAAGGTGAATGTTACACAGTCTTGTTCTCGAGGCCTTTATATTTCTTTCTGTTTCCCTCCTGATAACTCAGCTTCTTTACTGGGAAGGGAAAAGATGTCTCTAACATAATGTTCACTGTGGAACATTTTTAATCTTTTGCTTTGTTTTAGTTTTTGGTTTATCAAGACAGAAGTTTCTCTGTGTAGCGCTGGCTGTCCTGGAACTTGCTCTGTAGACCAGACTAGCCTCAAACTCAGAGATCCATCTGCCTCTGCCTCCTGGGTGCTGGGGTTAAAGGAGTGCATCACCCCAGCCCTGCTGTCTACACAAGAGCAAATGTTATTTTCCTGTGTCAGGAGTGACCACTGACGGCTGCCCACACTCCAGTGGATAACACCCGTGTGCATCTAGACAGCTCGAACTAGACCCAAATAGGTTAGAAATAGAAAGGATGTGAACTTAAGGGGCAGATGTGTTGGGGAAAATTGAAGAGGACAGTGGAGGGTGACTCTCAAAATACATTTATACGTGCACGCCATTTTCACAGAATAAGCAAAACTGTCATTTTTTTAAAAAAAAAATCTTAGAAAAATCAGAAAAGCATGAATCCCACTGAGTACATATCCAGTTTTAAACCATTGTGACCACATATTTTAAGATGATATAAATGCAGATCTGTTCCAATCTGACCAATAGGACTTTGGGGGAGTTTCAGGGCTGAGGTCTCACCAGTTTTCCTAAATAATCCCTTTTGAGGGTACCCATCAGCATTCAACTCTTAAGAACAAACCTGAGTGTGGGAGTACTGCCCACAACACTGCCTATGAATGTCTCAACTCAGAAAATCAGAGGGACAGAGACCAATGTTAAGTAGCTCTCTGTTCACATTTCAGAGATGGTGAATGAAGAAAACTGGGAAGCAAAGTCAGAAAAGGCTCATTTTACTCCACCCCCAGTGCTGGAAACCACACACATGGCCAAGGTATTTTTTTCCTCTTTGTTCACAGTGTTCTTTTTATTTATCCTTCTCTGATACAATACATCCTGACCACAGCCACCTCCCCCAACTCCCCTCTCCAACAGATCATGGATCCTTTGTTTCCCTTGTTAACACAAGGTAACATCCTTTGGGTATATGCCCAAGCATGGTATAGGTGGGCTTGAGGTAGATCGATTCCCAGTTTTCTGGGGAAGCACCACATAGATTTCCAAAGTGGCTATACAAGTTTGCACTCCCACCAGCAGTGGAGGAGTGGTCCCTACTCCACATCCTGGCCAGCATGAGCTACCACATCCACTGTCGATTTTACAGACTCTGATAGGATAAGATGAACTCTTAGAGTAGTCTCGATTTGCATTTCCCTAATGGCTAAGGATGTTGAGCATGTCTTTAAGTATTTCTCAGCCATTGTGATTCCTCTGTTGAGAATTCACTGTTTAGATCAGTACCCCCATTTTCGATTGGATTATTTGGTTTTTTTTGAGGTCTAGTTTTTCACATTCTTTATATATTCTGTATATTAGCCCTCTATCAGATATGGAATTAGTGAAAATCTTTTCCCATTTGGAAGGTTGTTGTTTTGATGGTGTCCTTTGCCTTACAGAAGCCTTTCAGTTTCATGAGGTCCCATGGATTAACTGTCGATCTTAGAGCCTGTGCTTTGGTGATCTGTTCAGGAAGTTGTCTCTTGGATCAATGCATTTGAAATTATTTTCCCCTTTCTCTTCTATCAGGTTCAGTGCGTCTGGATTTATGTTGTGTAGGATGATAGAGAGGGGCCGATTTGCATTCTTCTACATGCTGACATCCAGTTAGACAAGCACCAATTGTTGAAGGTATTTTCTTTTTTCCATTTTGTGCTTCTGGCTTCTTTATCAAAAAATCAGGTGTCCATAGGTGTGTGGATTTATGTCTGTGTCTTTGATCCAATGCCATTGATCCACATGTCTGTTTTTATGAAAATACCATGAGGGTTTTATTACTATAGCTCTGTAGTGCAGCTTAAAGTCAGGGATTGATACCTCCAGGAGTTCTTTTATGGGTCAGGATTGCTTTGGCTATCTTGGTTCTTCCATATGAAATTAAGTCTTGTCCTAAAGGATTGTTTTAGAATTTTGGTTGGGATTGTGTTGAATCTGTAGGTCACTTTTGGTAGGATGTTATGTTATTGTTGCTATGGTAATTCCACCAATCCCTGAGCACAGGAGATCTTTCCATCTTCTAATATATTCTGCAATTTCTATCTTAAAGACTTGAAGTTCTTGTCATACAAGTCTTTCGTTTGCTTGGTTAGAGTTACCTCAAGATAGTTTATGTTGTTTGTGGCTATTGGAGGGGTGTTGTTTCCCTGGTCTCTTTCTCAGTCCATCTGTCATTTGTATATAGTAGGCCTACTTTTTTTTTTTTTTATTTAATCGTGTATCCAGTCACTTCAATAAAGGTGTTTAGGAGTTGTAGGAGTTCCTTGGTAGAATTTTTGGAGTCGATTATGTATACTATCACATTATCTGCAAATGATACTTTGACTTCTCCCTTTCCAATCTGTATCCCCTTCATCTCCCTTAGTTGTCTTAC
This sequence comes from Chionomys nivalis, assembly GCF_950005125.1. Taxonomy (NCBI): domain Eukaryota; kingdom Metazoa; phylum Chordata; class Mammalia; order Rodentia; family Cricetidae; genus Chionomys; species Chionomys nivalis. The sequence goes on along the minus strand of NC_080104.1, from coordinate 14,768,530 downwards.
TGCTCTAGCCAGAACTTCGAGTACTCTGTTGACTAAATATGGAGAGAGCGGACAGCCTCGTCTCGTTCCTGATTCTACTGGAATTGCTTTGAGTTTCTCTCCACTTTATTTGATGTTAGCTATAGACTTCCTGTAAATTGACCTTTTAAAATGTTGAGATGTGTCCCTTTTATCCCCTTTTATCCCAAGATTTTTTATCAAGAAGGGGTGTTGGATATTGTCAAAAGCTTTTTTGGCATCTAATGAGATGATCATGTGGTTTTCTTCTTTCAGTTTGTTTATATGGTGGATTACATTGACTGATTTTCATGTATTGAACCATATAGAATAAAAGCTTGCGGTGCATTAGGCTTATAGCCTGACTTGCAAATGTTTCCCCACATTGCTATTCTTGGGCATTGTGCTTTGCAGCGGTGAGCAATAAATTCCCTAAGTGCACATGCAACGCTTACCTAACTGAGCCTGTGCTAGGCGTACAGAGGCTATTTCCACACGATCTTGTTTATCATGGGTGATGCCACAATGGACGCAAAACTTTGCATTTGTAGTCTTAGGCACTGAGGGTTATTGCCTTAGAACAAATATCACAAAGAACCCAGAAGAAACCTTTTACAGAAAGTCCCTAACCCCTTGCCCTCTGAAGGCATCTCACCCTAAGGTTCTTTTCCCTGAGTCCCTCAGAGTTTAGCAAGTACAGGGTTACAAGGTCCCAGCCCCGTGGTTTGGGGGTTCGTATAAGGTGAGCAACACAAAAGAAGTGACTGTTATTTTATCGTAGCAAACAATGTAACAGGATGTGGTTTCGCCCCAATCTACACCACGGGGGAGACATGCGAGGGAGTCCGGCGATTTACACAGACCACCAGAAAGCCACGGGCAGCATCTGAATTCAATTCTGACTGGTGTCGCAGCCCAAATTATACCTGTTTAGTTCTCTCAACTTTACAAAGACTAAAAATTGTGATGCTGTAGGTGCTCGCCATATTAATTCTGGCTTTATGAATGGATTCTGTTTCAAGCAGAACACCAAATTTCAATATCTAACGAGGCGAGGGAAATCGGCCTTTTTTTCTTACTTTTATTGATTCTTTGCGGATTTTATATCATGCATGTGATCCCATTCATCTCCCTGCACTTCAGCATCTGCTCTCCGCTCTTGCAACACACCCCCAAATTTAAAATAAAAACCAAAAATCAAACAAAAGACGGAGAAAAATCTCATCGCGCAAGCTGTGATGTGAGTTCCATTGAGTTACACCATTAAACCATTGGTCCCTTCAGCTTCACTTGCACGTGTTCAATCAGCTTTTAAAGCTTTGTTTTCCTGGACTGTGAGGTGTCGTTATACATCCACGGTGTGACTTTCGGATTCTAAGGTTTTCTGTATAAATATTTGCTTTTATAATAAATTCACTTCTAGAGATTCCGGGCTTACATTTATGAGTGCGGCTAGGCTGGGACAGAGGCCCGTCTGCGGTTTTGTATATTGCCCACCAGGGGGCGCCCACGTTTTAGGGAATTAAATATTACACCCGTGTCTTCACAGACACCGTTTTCTCAGGCTTCCGGAAAACCACTATGATGATTATGATGGTTTGTGTTGCCTGCATGCTGTACTCTAGAGTCACCTTGAGGGCAAGTCTCTCGCTTTGCCGCTGGGAAATTGCCTTGACTAGGTTAAATGATGCGTGGGAAGAGTCGTCTTAAGCTGCAAGCAAGGCGGTTTCCTGCGTGGAGAATCCTGGACTATAGGCAGAGTGGGAGAAAGGAGCTGGGCTTGGGCACACAAACACTCATTTGGCTCTTTTCTGACTGTAGATTTCACGCGACCAGCTACTTGAAGCACCCGTTGCCTTGATTTTCCGGAAGTGATGGACTGGCCCTTAAACTGTGAACTAAACCAGGCTTTCCTCCTTAAATAACTTTGGTTAGGTCATCTACCACAGCAACTAGAAAGGGCACCAAGTCATCGCTGCAGGTGCAGGATTATAAGAAATGGGAGCACCTTTTTTAACTTAATGATTCGAAAGGTAATTTTTACTACAAGTGATTTCGGATTTCTTTTTAAGTTTATCTCTGCAAGTGAGGTGACTTTTGTTCACTGTACTAAAAAGATAAAATATGACTTTGATGTTCAGATAGCTCTATCGAAATCTCTTAATTCCTTAAATTACCAATATCCTTCTTGATAGTCATACTTCCTAATATGTACAGTCTGCAAAGACAGTAAAGACATTTTGAAACACTACCTAAATCCAAGGGTCCAATTCACAACCCACAGGCTGCAGGCCACCCAGGGGTAGCTATAAATTAGGTCCAACACAAAATTACAAACTCACTTAAAAAATTATGAGTCTTAAACAAACGAGCAAACAAATAAACCAAAAAACACTTTATAACTTCATTGCTTGAGTCTTGAATAAGAACTTTATAGGTGGCCATGTTTCGTCACTCCAACCGACACACGTGTCCATGTGCACATGTGACTTCCGTGTTACAGCGATGAGGAGCTTCCAGGGTCTTCCAAAGCAAGATAAATCAACTGGCACCATCAGACATTCCATTACAGATGAAGCTAAACAGTTACCGACAATATTCTAGTCCATCATTGCATAAAATAGGCATTTAGTGTTATATAGAAAAATAAGAGCATATTCTCATCTGACTGTGAAGAGCATGTCCTGTGAGTGAAATAATCCCTTTTCTCCCCCACGTTTCTGTTGATAACGGTGTTTCATTACATTTAGGGGAGTAAATCAGCAGCTTCAGGGAACAGTTCTTACAGAAGGTCGCACGGTAGGAAGTATGTTTTAATATGGGTTTGCATGACCTAAAGAACGTAAGTGTTGCTGGGCTTCAGTGTCTTGAACGTGTTTGTATGAAGCTACAGAGAAGCCCTGCAGGAATAGCACGGTTACCACTGTCATCATCGTTGCTCTCCTCCTGCCCCCACTAACATTGCCGTGGTCGTCATTCTCACACCGTCATTAACATCACCATTGTCATCCTCCTGCCTTCCTAGTGAGAGGACCTCGCTGGACGCTTGTGTGTTTCATTACACATGGCTACTTAAGAAAAAGCTTTTGTGAAGGTCCACATTTGCACAACCAGGGACTGAATGATTCCACTCCTAGGTGTTTACCAGAGAGAAATAAAAACACTTGAGTAAAAGAGCAATGAGCAGCCATTGTAGGTTTGATTCCAATGGCCTCACACGGAAAGCAACCCAGCTAGCCATGAATTGGTGAATCATTCAATGACATGTAGTATATTCAGAGGATAAGATCCTGGCACAGTCAGTAACTTGTGACTCTCAAAACACATGGAATGGAAGAAACCTCCCATAAAAGGATTCATTGACAAGGAATTTTTCATAGAAAACCCAAGAAAGCCCAGGCTAATCTACAGTGACAGATATCAAAAAAGAATATGGGGAGGACGGGGCAGGACCTAGCACTGACTGGAAAGACAAATGGAGGGGGACACTCTTCAGCCTCAGGAACATTCTAGCTCCATTTAAGATGTGAACGTCACAGCTCTACACATTAAACTGTTGACTTAAGCTCTGTGTGAATCACGTGTGTCAAGTAGAACCCGTCCGTAACAGTCCAGTTCTCCGGAGAAATAAAATAAAGAAATGAGTCCATGGTGTTTAACCATCCATAGAGACCTCACAAACAATGTTGGGAAGCATGAAAAAAAGCTGGTTTCACTGACAGACAGAAGCAAAGGATGGTGGGTAAAGCAAGAATAACTTTCCAGAAGCCTGGGAGCAGCACAGCTATTCAGAAAAGTCATCCCCTACCAGGGGCCACCTCTGGCACCACAGCCAGACGCTTCCCTTTGCAGAACCAACTTGTCATCAGACACAATCGAGGACCATGAATGGAGCTGACATACCGCACCCCAAATATCTGTCTGCTCATCCTATAGCTAAGCCCTCAGTCTTCTGCTGCAGAACGCTCTCCTCCAGGCATGGCATGGCCGTTGTCCTGCTGAGTTCTGGGTAGCTATAATTAACAGAAGGACAATACCACTGGATCGTGATCATTAACTTTCTGTCACGGAGCAGGACATGCTCCCATGGTCTCACCTCTCTTCACGGACTCATATATGGTTAAAGCTGATGACAAAAAGGTGGTTTTCCTCAGCAGGACAGAAGCTCCTCGGTGGCCCATGTTCCTGGAGGTAATCTCTCACCTACTCATACTTTTAAAAAAAATATTTATTTATTTATTTATTTATTTATTATGTATACAATATTCTGCCTGTGTGTATGCCTGAAGGCCAGAAGAGGGCACCATATCTCATTACAGATGGTTGTGAGCCACCATGTGGTTTCTGGGAACTGAACTCAGGACCTTTGGAAGAACAGGCAATGTTCTTAACCTCTGAGCCATCTCTCCAGCCCCCTAGTCATACTCTTATAAGTAATTCTACTTAAAACACATGTGTCCCTAAGTGAAACTTGCATGGAAGCATTCCTTTGGTCTGTCAGTATCCTTTCTGGTATGCACAGACACCGTTCATATTTTTTTTTCTTTGGTTTTTCGAGACAGGGTTTCTCTGTGGTTTTGGAGCCTGTCCTGGAACTAGCTATTGTAGACCAGGCTGGTCTCGAACTCACAGAGATCCGCCTGCCTCTGCCTCCCGAGTGCTGGGATTAAAGGCGTGCGCCACCACCGCCCGGTGACACCGTTCATATTTCCCCGGGGAAGAATTCACACATTTCCCTCTGAACCACATTCATGGGTCTGAGTTGTGGTGTACAGTTTACCACAGCCACGGGGAGTGAGCCAGCAAGTAGCACCCCTCCATGGCCTCTGCTCCAGTTCCTGCCTCTAGGTCCTTCCTTGAGTTCCTGACTTCACTTCCCTCAGTGATGGGGTGTGGCCTGAGAGCTATAAACTGAAATAAACCTTTTCTTCCCCAAACTGCTTTTGGTTGTTGTTTTATCACAGCAATAAAACCTAACTACAACAGAGATTGAATTGGGCTTCCTCTCCCACAGTGGCTTCATGTTTATTGCTTTGTTTTGTGCCAGTGTTTGAGGGTGCATTTTTGTATATTTTTATAATAACAACTGTTTTAGAAACCAGGGCCTTTGAACCAAGTTGTAAAGGAGCCAACTGGGATCGTAAATGGTTTTGTCGAATAGGTGCTTCTTCTGTCAGCAGTATGCCAGCTGCTCTTTTTGGAGTGTGTCCCCCAAAGCATTTACATTCTTTGTGAAGGAAGAAAGAGGAAACAAGAATAGAGAAGGGAGGAGCCTTGGGGAAGTGAGGAAGAAAAAGGGGAGAGAAGGGGAGGGGGAATGGAGGAAGATGGCAAAACAGTTCCTCAGGTACATTCTGGACAAAGATTGAGAGCCAGAAACATCAGCAAATACCAAAGAATAGCAGCCTTGAAATTCTATAAATGGGTACCCTCAGGAAGTCCAGCACAGGAGGCATGTCCTGCAACCCTGCACAGGAACATATTGATTGTTTGATCTCAGGCAAATGTCTTCACTAAGCTTTAGGCATAAAAACACCAGGTCTGCTGGGTCAATAGAGTATCCTGAAGAGGCCACAGAATACCTAGTGTGCAACCAAGGCTCCACAATCAGAAGCTCCTGGGATTTGCAATTGCAACCAGCTCAGTAACTTGGGCTAGAATTCACCTTGTGCCTGCCTGTAAACACCAGGCTTGGAGAGAGAATGGTTAAAAAAAAAAAACAAAAAACAAAAAAACAACAAAAAAAAAACCAGCTTCTAATTTCTGACATACGCCAGCTTAGAGCCTGTGAAGGATTTTCTTGCTGCTGTTTATTTGAATGCTTGCTTTTTTCTTTTTTCCATTTTTAGTGGGATTGGAATCCTCTCCCTTGTATAGAAAACATTTGTGACCCTATGATTGTCAGGATATATTCTGTTCTCTCTCTCTCTCTCTCTCTCTCTCTCTCTCTCTCTCTCTCTCTCTCTCTCTTTCTCTCTGTGTGTGTGTGTGTATACACATGTGTGTATGTGTGCACACTAAGGCTTATTGGATGTAAAGAAACATTTATATACAATATTTGGGTATATGGGCGTAGTTCTGTCCAAACATTTTCCTACTGTGTAACATGAACAGGGCCTGCTTATTGGGGTTTCTGTCCTGCCTGGTACCCCACAGCCAGCAAGCCCCCCAAAAAATCACACAGGGATCTCTATAAGTTATAAAGCTGATTGGCCCATTAGCTCAGGCTACTTGTTAACTCATGTAGCTTATATTAACCCATTATTCTGATCTATTTTTGCCGTATGGCTTGGTACCTTTTTCATCTGGCAGGTCACGTCCTGCTTCCTTGGTGGTCTGTGCAGGACTGGGATGAATCAACTTCCTCCTTCCCAGAATTCTCCTGTTCTCATTGTATCATTTCTACTTCCTGTCTGGTTTTCCCACCTATACTTCCTGCCTGGCCAATCAGCGTTTATTTAAAACATGATTGACAGAATACAGACAATTCTCCCACACCACTACTGTTTATTCAGAGAGTTATAAAAAGAAGTAAATGTTTTTTTAAAAAAATAAATAAATAAATAAATAAATAAATAAATAAAACAGCTGGGCAGTGATGGCACATGCCTTTAATCCCAGCACTCGGGAGGCAGAGGCAAAAGGATCTCTGTGAGTTCTAGGCCAGCCTGGTCTACAAGAGCTAGTTCCAGAATAGGTCCAATCTGTCTCAAAAAGTAAAATAAATAAATAAAACAAAGTCTTTAAAGAGACAGAGTACAGATAGTCATAGAATAAATGGAGTAAAGAAAAATAAGCCAGGTAAAAATGGAAAATTCACAGAGAGTCTGTATTATGTATATTATTGTATTATCTTTGAATTTTTTAACTGTGAATGAGCAAAGTACAGAGAGACATTTCATTATATGGGTTGCTAAACTAAATCAGCATAGATATTTTAAAGGGTTCTTGACTTCAAAATTTGAGTCTAAGGATATGTTGTTTTGGAAAAGAGATTCTTCTTTTGTTTTCACAGAGGATGAGAACCTGTGGATTGCTTCCATACTAATATGGTTTAATGGACCAATGTTGGGTCCCTAGAGGACAGGCCTTCGCACCCCCACTTGATCTGTTTTTCACTCTTGAGGTTGGTTGAAAACAGGAACAAAAACAGGAACAATCTGTTGTTTTCACCAATGTTTCTAAGGATGTTTACCCCTAAGCCATTGAGTTACGGTGATGAGCTTCCTGCTTTTGCTGGTTTGGCCTCCCCTGCTGAGGGCTATATATACTTGTGAGAAAGTGGAATAAAGGGCTTGTCTGAAGAACCTGAAGTTGTGTTGCATGTTAATCCCGACACCCCTCACTCAGAAGAATGACAGCTGCTGTGCTGGCATGGCAGACCAAGATCCCCTAAAAGGTTGCTTTAAATACTCTCAAAAATTACTTCGTCCAATAAACATCAGGAAAAAGTTTGGACAGAACTATGCCCATATTCCCAAATATTGTCTATAAATGTTTGTTTACATTTAAAGGGGATATGCTATAGATGGTTACTTTGGTATGGATCTTGCATTATAGATAAAAATTTAAAGTCAATTTTGTTATATGTATATTTCTGCTCTTGATTAAGGTGTTGTGGTTGTACAGCTCATTTAAAACTGTAATGTATAATTAAGAAATATTGATAAAGAGAGTGTCATCTCTAATAGTCAAGTTTGTAGTCATGTTAGTTAGATTTTCTAGATGTACAGAGATGTATTTCAGATGGATAGGGATTTTTTAAATTTTGCAAAGACTACAGAATATGGCACTTAAAGTGTTTTAAGAATTTAGGACTTTTCATAACAGTGAGACACATCTGCTCCTGACAGCACTAATTTACTTCAAGAGGAAGATGGGCATCAAAGAGGCTCCTTATGGAGTTTGCTAACCATTTGGGCAAGAAACTGCTCTTGCCTGGACTGCTTAACCGGACATGTGGGACCCACAGAGAAATGACTGTTGAACTTGCCTAAAGGTGAGATGATCTTTCAGGGCTCCTGATACATGAAAGAGTCTGACAAACATTCTACAGGACAAAAAAAGTGACTGACAAACTGCCAATATAGGCAAAACTGTCTTTGAGATTTCCTGCTTCATGAAAGTCTGCTGGATACTATGGGCCTGTAGGCTGAAGATGGATGCCTCAATGGTACAGAAGAACCTTGGGTGACTGTTCAGGCAGCAAGATGTCTCTGTCAATTCTAGAGTTTTGGAAGTTGCTTAAAATGAACTTCCTGTTTACTTAGGTAATATTATATTCTTCTGGAGTCTTTGATGGAGTCGAAGAATTTATAGTGATATTTATAGTTTTCCTTAGTTATTATAAAAGATAAAGTAGATATAAATATTGTAACTGTAATTCTTGCTAGATATGTAATCTTAATGTGTAATTTTACTATGTTAAAGTTAAAACCTTCTTTTTTATTTAAACAGAAAAGAAGAGGTGATGTGGGATTTTCCTCTGTATGCTATGATTACCATTAATGAATAAAAAAAATTGCTTTGGACCTATAGCAGGGTAGAACTTAGCTAGGCAGGGAAAACTAAATGGAATGTTGGGAGAAAGAAAGGCAGAGTCAAGGAGACACCACGTAGCCCCGCCTGAGATAGATGCTGGAACTTTTCCCAGTAAGCCACAGCCTCTTTGCAATACACAGATTAATAGAAATGGGTTAAATTAATATGTAAGAGCCAATAAGAAGCTAGAGCTAATGGGCCAAGCAGTGATTTAATTAATACAGTTTTTCTGTGGCTATTTTAGGTCTAAGCTAGCCGGGCAGCCAGGAACCGACAAGCGGCCCCTTCCTCCAACAATTGGAGAAACCAAAGGAATATATACAGAGGCTTTGGCTCCTAACTTAGAGCACAGTGTTAGTGAATTGAATGAATCATCAAACGGTAATGATGCAGACCTCGGTCGAGTGGGCTTGGTGCTCTGAAGCTTTCTCCTGGAGGCAGGCTAACCCTCAAAAAGGATGGAATTTATAAAGGCAAGCAGCAATTTAAAGGGTCATTGAGATGTCACAGTGAGTAAAAGCAGTTGCCACCAAGACCGAGTTTGATTCCAGGAACCCACGCTGTAGAATGAGAGACCAGTATCCCTCAAGTTGTCCTCTGACTCTAAACAAAGTGGCGAGACTGTCCACATGTGGACATGCACATTGCGGTGGTTTGAATAGAAATGGCCCCCATAGACTTGCGTGTTTGAATGTTTGACCTACAAGGTATGTGTTGGGTACCAATCTCAACAAAAATATTTCTCGCCAGGGTAAGGGTGTGGGGATTTAGAAGTATAGTAAAGAATATGAAGATGCAAATGAAAATAATAAAACAGAGAAACATATAGGATAGTATCAAGAGGGAATTTTTGTGGGTACTGAAAATTCACCTGTGTTTAATTTCCAACTGCTTAAAATACCATTGATCCCAAAAGGTAGTAGTAAGACAAAATACTGCATTAACATGATACAAAGAAAATGAACATACCAATTGAAAGTCATGGGCTACATTCATAGTTAAACATTTTGTTGCTAGAACAAAACAAGTCATGCTTACACCCTAGACCAAAGCATTCTGTAGGCAAACCACTCCCTGGGTGGAGTCCCAAGTTGTTTCCATAAAGGGAATTGGAACTCAGTTGGATTCTTAGACTTTTCTTTGAGATAGGAACAGATCTACTTCTCTATTCCTGGAGCACAAAGTCTGGCAATTAGCCACACCTGTTGACAATAAACTTGAGAGAGCAGAACTCTCTGCCCAACATCTAGGTGGGACCTCTGTTTTGAGATAGAAGCACAATAACCTTGAAGGAACTAGAAGCAAGTTCCAAACTCTCTGAACTTTGTTCAATGTGGAGAAAGACTCAAATTTCCAGGCCTCCACAAGAATGGCACTATTAGGAGGTGTGGCCATATTGAAGTGGGTATGGTATTATAGGAGGAAGTGTGTCTCTGTCTCTCCCTCTTGGCTGTGGATCAAGATGTAGAACTTTTCCCGCTTCTTCTCCAGCACCTGTAAAAGACCTCTGAAGTGGGGAGACTCTCACTCAAGTCTTGGGATAACATGACCCCCCAGGAACTCACAAGAGACTGTCCTTGCTGCAATCACATGAGGTTTATTGACAGGAGAGGAACCAGTGCACTGGGGCCAAAACTCATTTTCCACGCAGGGGTAGAAAGTTCGAACCCGAGTAGCTGGCAGAGGGGATATTTAAGGGAAGAAATCACAACCCAGTCATCCAAAGGGGGTAGGGAGGGCATCATTGGAAAATTCCGAAAATACTAATGACATTGAAAAATTCCGAAAATAGCAGTGATAATCACAAGGGGGTAACTCCCTGTTTCTCAAGATTATTCTCAAGATTATAATCTAACTTTATCTTCAGCTAGTTCCTGAAACAGAGTCACTGAACCGGCTAACCTAGATTTTTGGCTCTTCTCTTCCTGCTAGATTTTTGGGTCTATTTTTCCTGCTAGAGGGGTCTGGATTTATCCAGGTCTTTCACCTGCACCACACCATGCTCTCACCATGATGATAATGGACTAAATCTCTGAACTGTAAGTCAGCCCCAATTAAATGTTTTCCTTTATAAGAGTTGCTATGGTCATGGTGTCTCTTCATAGCAATAGAAACCCTAACTAATACACATGACTAAAGGCAGATTTCTATTTAATTCAGTGGTTGACCAAAACAGGCCCTATCAGCCATGCCTTGGGTGGTGGGCATTGCAGTTAGACTTTTCTTTGGGCCACCAGCTCACAAATAATGACATAAAAACTAATTGTTAATTATGAAAACTTGGCCTTAGTTTAGGCTTTTCCCATCTAGCTCTTATAAGTTAATTAACCATCGTTTATAAATCTACATTCTTCCATGTGGCTCAGTTGCCTCTCCTCTGTACTGTACGTCTGACTTTTTTGGTTTCTCCTGGCATCTCTCACACACCTAGATTCAGCCGAGTTCCTCTCTCTGCCTGGAAGTCTCACCTACTCTCTCCTGCCTGTATATTGGCCAGTCAGTTCTTTATTAAGTCTATCACAGTGACACATCTTTAAACACTGTAAACAAATACTACACAACAGGACATACACAAAACATTATATCCTCTTGATGTCTTGAATGTAGATCTGAATCAGAAACCAACAGGCTTATGTTATATAGTTTTTATTCTCCCTTCAAGAGTCATAGGGCCCAAATGGCATCGTTGGAAAAGCATCTGCTAAGTCTTTCTAATATACTCCTTAACGTGACAGTAAATAAACAGAGATTGTCACATTCTGTAATGGATACTACGGATTGGATCCCCAAGTGGCTGCAACGGCAGTGAGTCCCTGAGCAGTGGCAGGCAGCAGGTCCCAAGAGCAGCCAGTCCCAAGCATGGAGCCCTGTGGTGGGTAAGAAACCTCAACAGGGCAGCCAGTCCCATGAGGAGAGACAGATGGATGGGCATTCCACAAGACCATGCTGCAGGTCTCCGAAGGCAGCTGGTCCTGGGCAGGGAGCCACGTGGTGGACAAGAGACAGCGACATGGATAGGCACACCATGTAGAGTAAAGTTGGATTTTTATTTAGTGGGTTATGAAAGGGAAGGGGAGAAGGGGGAAGAGCAGAGAGAGAAAAAGAAACAGAGTGGGGAGAAGGGGAGAATTGGGGAGAAGGGAGAGACAGAAGCTGTCTGCGAGAGGGAGACAGAAAAGAAGGGACTCAGGCTGGAAGCTGAAGATCAGCTTGCCTCAGTGGATGAGGGAGGGAGTGGGTGTGGCTTGTCTCTTAAAGGGACAGAGCAGACCATTACACATATTGCTATCTAAAGGCTTTTGAATTAGTTTTTGAGGACTGTTATAATAAATCACTACATATAAGACACTGTGTTAGTTACTTTTCCATTGTGATAGAATGCCATGACCAAGGCAACTTTTAGAAGGAAAAGTCTATTAGGCTCATGGTACCAGATAGAGTCCACAATGGTAGAGCAGAGGCAATGATGGCAGGAGAAGGAGGTGGAGAGAGTGCACTGGGGATAGTGCAAGCATTTTAATTCTCAAAGTGTGCCTCAGTGATTTACTTTCCCCTAGCAAGGCCACACCCCCATGCCTCCCCAAACAGTGTCACTAAGTGAGGAGCACATAGTCTCAAATGCCTGAGACTGTGGTAGATATTTACATTCAAATTACCACAACACTTAAGCCAAATATTCTTTTTTCCCTTCAGTTTCAGAGGTTCAAATTCATGGTATCAGCAGCACTTCAGAGGGTTACTTGATGGTTAGTCTTCATTGTCAACTTGACGGGATTTGGAATCACCTGGGAGACACAGCTTTATGCCTGAATGTGAGGGTGTTTCCAGAGAGACTTAGGAAGGTTCACTCTGAGTGTGCATGGCCTATCCCATGGACTGTGGTTCTAGACTAAAGAAAAAGGAGAGACACATTGATGAGTGGTGCTCTGAATGCCTCCCCCAGACCACATGGGTTATTAAATGAAAGTTTCATTGCCACACATAAAATAATTCCCTATGACCTTTTGGTTTGGGGATGTTCAGAGGCTTCTGACACAAACATAGGCTATTGTCATTGTTCTTGGTTTTCCATAGCTAGACAGTAAGACCCATTGTTGAAGACATAGCATGTTTTGTTTGCAGGTTGTAGAGAAATCAGACTTCTCCCTGTTGGCTATTTTTAATAGGAGCCTTCTCCCTATTGGCTACTTAGAGCCACCAGTAGGTGTTAGATAGGCTGCGGAGGGAGAAAAGTCATCAATGGACTTCCCAACAGTAGACCCCCACATGATAATATACTGATCTGCCAGGCAATGGTGCAATAGTAGCATGACTATTATGGGGATAACAAAATGCTTTCTAATTTGATTTGAGGCATGCTGCAAAGGAAGGAATTCTTACCTGGTACGATAAATCTGGTCCAAAGTCCATGGCTAAGCAGGCGATAGGCCCCAGGAGGCAAACCTGCTACGGTTGTGTTGCCAAATGGACATGTTGTCAAACTGCTTTCTAAATACTTCTGTTTATACATGTAAGATTAGTGCTGCTCTCAACCTTGATTAGGGAAGCATGCAGTGGACAGAAATGTATGTAGAAACTCACAGTGTGTCAAGGTGTTGGAAATAAATGAACTCTTAAGCGCTTAGCCCTCAATGAAACATTTATATCAACACACAACGGACAACACACACAAAGAGAGAGAGAAAGAGAGAGAGAGAGAGAGAGAGAGAGAGAGAGAGAGAGAGAGACTATTCAGGGAACATCATGGAAGAGAGAGCAGAAAAGATATAAGAACCAGAGGATGGGGACGAGTGCCACTGAAGTTCTGTCTGCAAGACATGGTGGTCATGAATTCATAGCAACTATGGTTACCTGCAGAAGGCTGGCACAAGATCAAGCTAGTCAGCATTCCATCACAGATGGGAGAAGGTCTCACCGCTAACTGAGGAGTCATTGCCAATTGATGACTGCTGGCATTAGGGGGGCATCGCTTTTCTTCAGAGACAAAAACACTGGGTAAGTTTTTCTATAGCTACATCACTTTCCTATAAAGGACTGAAGCTTTCTTTTTTAAGTTTGGAAAATTCAAACCGATCCTGACTCAAATCAATAAAAAATTAACTGAAGATTGTGTAGGAATAGCTAAGGCGACTGATTCATGCAAATAAATTAATTGACCTAAAAGACTGTGAAGCTGGCCATTAGTATAAAATATGCCAGCATTATCTCTTAAGGAAAAGCTGCAAATGTCTGAATTCTATAGTAGTGCCAACAGAAATTAAATGCGAGCCACATAGGGATTTTTAAGCATTCTAGTAGACATAAATGTTTGGATGGAAGCTTCACCCCAGCCACTGACATTCTTATACCCAAGGGGTCTGGAATGATTGAGTGGAAAATTCCACCCTAAGCCTCCTCCCCTTGGGATTTGCTCAGTCCAGACTCCTGAGAAAGCCAGTTAAACAGTGACCCCTCCCCAGAGAGGGTCAAGACCATGACCACAGGCTATTTATGGTTCTCTTTCCCCCCACTCTGGTTTTCCAGTCTTCCTTCCTGCCTCAATCCCTGGGGGGCCTGGAAGGCCACCTGAGAGCGCTGGCATCCATTAAACCTGGGCTTTTTCTAATTTGGTTTGATTTGATCTGATTTGGATTATTGCTGTTGGTGGAGAGGTTTGTTGGGCCGTAAAAACATCTCAATAAGCTTTAAAAAGTAAGGCAGAGTTGGTGATGTGTGTAACGCCTGTGTTACTTTCTAAGGTACAGTTTGTGCTGTTTATTCGGGTATAGGAACAACCTGAAATACCTAGCAGCTACACAATGGTTCCTCTCAGGCAGGTGGGAAATTACCCAACCCAAAATGGAGTAAACAATGGCCCTAAAGCTAACCACCAGGGTGGCAGAGGGAGCACAGGAATAAACAGGATGTTTAGCCAGAAATTGCAACAAGAAGTCTGGCCAGAAACTGTCCTCACCATGAACCCCGAGAGAAGGGGTAGACCAGTGGGGTCCTACAATGTGACTGTGGGTAACAGTGCTGGCCACCAAGCCTGACCACTGAGTTTGATTCCTGTTATGCCCAAATCCATGGGGTCCCCCACAAAAGCCATCAAAAGAAACCAAGAGTCCTGTATGTAAAAGCAAAGAGCCTTTATTTTAATCAAGTTTGCAAACTTGGTCTCTCTGCATGTCCAACATACTGGAATATCTGGAGAGCCCCTAGCTCAATTAGAAAGGGGTTTTATAGTAGTAGAGGTGGGGGTGAGGGGTCTCTGAGGTTTAGGGCCCCTGATTGGTTGACATTTGTCTAGGGCTGTCCTGTTGAGGTGCTCTGGGAGGTGTCTCTAGCTATAGCTCTTAGAATGCCTGGCATTTCCTTTGAATGTTCTGCTCTTGGGTGGGAGTCAGGCAATCTCAGTCTGTGGTTCCTCTTGCAGCCAGGCATTGTCTCAGGGTAAACTATTGAGACTCCAGACTCCATTTAAATTCATTGGTGGCAGAGTCCCAGGTGATAATGGTTGGAAGTAAAGAGCTTTTTTTGGGGTGACCTCCCCAGACTTAGCTTATCATGGCTGGCCCCCACAATTCCCAGGACCCAGATGATGGAGAGTGGAGAGACTGGAGAGAGACGATGGACTCCCACAAGTTGTTCTCTGGCACCCAAGAGCGTACACACACACACACACACACACACACACACACACACACACGCATGTTCAATGCTCCCTCCAAAATCAATGTGATAAATGCAAAAAAAAAAAAACCACAAAAAACAAAAAAAACCCACCATTGTAATGAGCATGGAAACAGATTCCTCTGAATGAATAAATAAAGAGGGGAATCTGTAGTGTAGATAGAGCAGGAAATTTATAGAATAAGAACGAGTGCAACTTGGTGTAGTGTAAAAGCATTTCTTCTTGTGTGTGGTGTGGAAAATTACTAAGAGAAAATGTTAAGAAAAGCATGTAGGAAAAACACCCTTGTCATTTTGAGGTAAACATGTTTTTCAGTAAGACACAAGAGGGGCCTCACCCTTCTGTACCCAGTCGATACAGACTTGGGGTAAACATGTTTACCAGAAACATGGACTTGAGGGGGACCTCACCCCTCTGTGCCCAATCGATATCGATAGCCTAGGACATCTGGCTATTGGAAGTCAAGTAAACAAGTTGTTTACTAACGTATATATAAAAGAGAGGCAAAAGAAAAACAGTCATCTCACCATCAAGATGGCCCTGGTACACTGCTGAAGCCTCATAGCAGATCCTACAAAAGCCTTGTCTCCCGAGACTCTGTCAACCGAAAGCAGAGTGCATTCCTAGCACCAGACCACAGGCTATGCAGTCAAGAGTTGATCCAGCACCCGATACCAGCCTAAGACCAGGACATCGAATGCCTTATCTCCCGAACGCAGACTAAGGGGAGTGCAATCGGGCATCCAGCCTGAAGAAACCCAAAAGTCCTTTTCAGGACTACAAAAGAATATCAGGTTGTATGATGCTATTTAATGTGTGTGTGTGAGTGTTAAGAGAATGTTATGCGTGTGTTTAGTGGGTGAAATGTTAAGAGATAGTTTATGGATAATTGATAAGATTAGGAATTGTTAATTGATAAGTTGTATTAAGGTTACGAAGTATTTTATTTTATGGATAATTGATAAGATTAGGAAATGTTAATTGATAAGTTGTATTGAGGTTAAGAAGTGTTTTATAGATAATTGATAAGTCAAATGGAAGTTAGAAATTGGTTTTATGTATTAGGATTAGTAGGATTGATAACTGTGATATTGAATTGCTTGTGTGTTGCCTATCACAGTCCTCCCCTGTGTGTTAAGATTGTAAAGTCCATTGATGCATTGGATATTGAAGTTGCTAGTAAAGAATCATTATAAAGACAATTCTCTTGCTTGGTGTGGTTGCTCATCACTCTCTGGGGAGAAGGGCACTGAGTCCTCATAGCACTGCTCGCAAAGAGCCTTGAGCTGAAACCCAATGGCTCGCAACACACCAAATAATCTCATACTTAAAAACAAATAAAAATAAAAAGTAGATAGTAAAATTGTTATAGTATCTTTACTTAGCATTAAAACATCTGATATATTTCAGCAAATCATTATTAAAAGTTGATAACAAGGCAATTAACTTTTTCTTTTTTTTCTTTTTTTTATTTTATTTTATTTTATTTTTTTGGTTTTTCAAGACAGGGTTTCTCTGTGGTTTTGGAGCCTGTCCTGGAACTAGCTCTTGTAGACCAGGCTGGTCTCAAACTCACAGAGATTCGCCTGCCTCTGCCTCCCAAGTGCTGGGATTAAAGGCGTGCACTACCACCGCCCAGCTTAATTAACTTTTTCTTATACTGTCTTCAAAACTTTGATAGATTCTATACTTTTCTTGGAAATATCTAGTCTAACTTTTGTAAAATCTACAACTGAAAAACTAGACCAACAAAGCCATGTTTTGTCATTTTCTGCCAATGCTCAGTTAGGTGGGGCAGAGTCCCTCATGCCAGGCTTTCCAGTTGTCTCACACTGAGTGGGTCCATCACACATACCATTGCTCCTAGGTGGGTGGGATGATAGGAAAATTTGCCAATGCTGGCACTGTGGGCTCCCACAAAAAAAGAAAGAAAAAAAAAAGCTGAACATTGCGAAAGCATTTGCTCTTGCTTAGTCTTTGTGACCCAAACAAATTTTATTCATGGATTGAATCCATCATATTGGGAAGTTTTTAAGAGTTTTGTTTTGCTTTCTTTTTCACTTTTTTTTCCTGCCCCAGACTAATCAATTACATTGGAAGAACTCTTTGATCTTGAACATTCTGTAACTATGTGGGATGTGTCGGTAGGTGAGGGGCGGAGCATGCTGAAACTCCGCTAAAACAAAATGTAAGCAGCCTTTGGCTGTAGGCTGCTAGGTCCACTCAGGGTCAAACTTCTGGGTTTAGCTTTACGCTTTCAGGTTTTGGCACAGAGACACTGGCTCTGATAGAACACTGCAGACTTTCCAGCTGAATGGTTCGCTGTGACTTTCTGTAGAAGCCTGGGTAAGGGTGACTGAGTCAAATCCCGTGAAGACGAGGAAGCCTAGCAACAACTCTGGCTCCGTGCTGGGTCCTAGGTCTGCCCGAGTCTGTCCTGAGGCTTCCCTTCTCATAACCTCCAGGCCTTGGAATGGCTGAGCTTGGTGGAGCCTCGGATTTTCTTACTCTTTTTGTTGGTGTTTGGATCCGGGGCCGGAAGAGACAGCTCTAGCTCCCTTTTCTTGAGGTCCCAGTCTGGGTCCTGTTCATCAAGCAACAGCCCTCTCTGGCGGTGGTCCCGGCATTCCCGTTCTGCCCTACAAAGAGAACAGCCTGTGAGTGTGGGAGAAGGAGCCCGGCTAGCGTTGGCTCTGACCCTTCTTCCTGAGCACTACACACAGAGCAGGCCATTCATTGTCTAATTGAGACACAAGGAGGCCAAGCTCACATATGTCCAAGTGCACACTCTACATTCTAAACCTTCTAAAGCTCGGGTCTCAGACCCCAGAGGAACTACCCGAAGATGGAAAAGGTTGGTATGGCCAGAGTGTGATGAATCTCCGACTCAAAGACAGCTGGGAGGAGGGGCTGCTCACTGTTAAAAGTGCCCACATTTCCAGAACAGTCTACATGACACGGGAAAGCTGTTTCTTTTAATTCTACTTTTCCGACTATAAAAGCAACACACACACGTTCATTGTTTGAAATTTTAAAGTGTAGGTTGGCACGTTGCCGCCCACGGTCACGGTGCCCCCCCCCCCTCCGTCTGCATTCGGTGCGCTATTATCCAGTTCGCGAGCTTCGGGCAAGGGGGCTGGAGGTTAAAATACACAAACACACAGACAGAGAGACAGAGACACGGGTCATCCTTGAATTCCCCAAGAATGCCCCCTTTATTGTGTTCAGGGACAGATTATATAGAGATAGCCACGCCCCAGTCAAACCCACCAGAAACCACTCTCCTGCCATCAGGAACTCCTGAAGGTCTCGTGCTCAGAGCAGCTGTAGGCACTCAGATCAGGGGAAAACAAGTTGTTTACAAGAAATTCAGGGTCTGGGGTCTCACTGCTCCCAACAGCACATGTGCAATTCCAGCACCCAGGAGAATGAGGCAGCAGGATTGCTGCAGGTTCAAGGCCAGCCTCTGTTGTACAGTGAGTTCCAAGCCAGTCCGGGCTTCAGAGTTAAACTCCGTCTCAATCAATCAATCAATCAATCAATCAATCAAGTAAATTGGATGTGCAAGAAGAAAAATGTTAATTGCATAGACTGTCTGTCTAGGTAAATTAAGTAAAAATAACCTAAGAGCATACCTTCTCACAATGTGAACTATGAAGGAACCCAGTGGTGGTGTCTAATCCCACTAACCCTCTAATCCCACTACAAGATACTCACTGCCACATGCTCTATTGTGTGAGCAACTTTGCTAGCCCATGTGTTTCAGCTCATTGATCCCACGATGAGTTTAGCATTGGCTTCTTGCCCAAGTATGGTCCTCTGCCCGCCTGCTTTAGCCTGCAAGTCCTGGCAGTGATCACCCAGTCGGCCAGGGCACTCCTCCCTCCACACTCCCTCCCCTTCTTCTCAAGCACACTCTACCTATGCACATTTCCAACATGGTAGCTGCACCCAGCCCAGCAGGCTTTCTCTCCTCGCTCTGCCAGGGCTTTGGTGTATTTGCAGGACCAACCAGACTAAGTATACCTACATTCTGAATTCTTCCCTCTAACTCCTCTAACATGAGAAGGGGAGTAAGTTTCTGGTGGGAAATGATGAGAAGATGGAATTCACAAATAATACAGCTGACATTTTTGTCTGCTCAGCATTGCCTGCCTGATGTCCATGGCAGTGCCCGCTGTATTTTCATTATGCTGGACCAAATGTCATGTGCATCTGGTCACTAAGGAGGGGCTAAGATTGCTCAGAAAAAAAATCCATAAAAAGTCAAGGACAAGACTCTGGGGAATTCTAGCATTTGAAAGGCACGTAAGGATAAATACCGAGAACCTGGGCATGATGGTGCCTGGCTGTAATACTAGTTCCTGGGAAAGGGACACCAAGCTTAGGGAGGCTGTGACAAGATGGAAGGGAGAGGGGAGGGAGAAAGGGGAGCTGAGGAAGGAGAAAAGAAGGGAAGAAAGGAGGGTGGGAGGGAGAAAGGGAGAGAGGGAGAGAGGGAGGAATAGGGAAGGGAGGGAGGGATGGGGAGGGAGAAAGGAGAGCTGAGGGAGGAAGAGAGGGAGGAAGAGAGGGAGGGAGGGAGGGAGGAAGAGGAAAGGAAATGCATGAAAGATTACGAATGGAGAAGGGAATATTGTGTTAGCAACAGGACCTTTATGGTTACTTGTATGAGAAATGTATCCATACAAAGATGGGGAAGATCTCCAAAGGAGGAGCGAGAGATGAGGAAGGAGGACCGGTTCCATAGATGAACTCCGGAGTAGTTCAGGGCCCTAGGGGAGAAGAAAAGCAGTGGGAGGGTCCTCTAGCTCTGTTAATTTGTTTAAGAAAGTCTACTTAAACGTTTTCACAGACCAAAAAGGAGAGGGGAAGGGGTAGATATAACTAACAATACAGGAGGAAGTGACAATTAAGCAAAGAATAACACAGGGGTGGCTTTCTTATAGAAGGTGTGAAGATTCTAGATCAGTGGTTCTCAATCTGTGGGTTGTTACCCCTTTAGGGGCCGAACAACCCTTTCACAGGGGTTGCCTAAGACCTAAAATATTTATTTACATATAATTCATAATGCAGCAAAATTACAGTTATGAAGTAGCAACAAAAATAATCTTATGGTTGGGTTACCACAACATGAGGAGCAGCATTTAAAGGCCACAGCATTAGGAAGGGTAAGAATCACTGCTCTAGCTGGAGGAACACCATGACACAGAAAGGTGGGAAGGCCAGAGTGAGCTGATGTGGGGATTTGTAGGACCCTGAAGTACAAGGATGGGGAGCTGTTAAAAAGCTTGCTCCTTCCTGATGTCTCAGAGACAGCTGAGGTGGCCTTAGATAGAAGCATATGTCTCTAGTTCCCTGCCAATGCTCATTTACTTGTTTCTGAATATTTATGTGAAGCCCAGGAGTAGAGAGTCAAAGCCCAGAAGTGGAGAGTGCAGAAATGGCAGCCCCCCCAAAGAAAAACAAAACAAAAAATAAACAAACAAAAAACCAAACTGGGACAAATGGCTTACTGTGGTCAGCATACCAAAGAGCATGACCTCCAGGCTCTCTCAACATTATAAATACTTGTTACAATGCTGGTGTTCTGGAGCTTCACAGCCCTTCTCACCCCACCCCTACCCTAAACTTCTCTAGCTCAAGGGCATCCTTTCACCCAGTGTCCCATTCCTATATAGCCTGCTATTCCAGCCGTGTCTCTTGGCTCACTCCTGGCTCTTGGTCCGCTTGAACCTCTCTCCTCTTTACTGTTCCTCTCCCTTCTCTTCCTCTCTCATTTTCCTCTCATGGCCCAGTCTACTCTCCTGGCCATGATTAGTCTACTCCTTTGCACTGGAATGCCTCTGGCTATACTCTCGCTCAGATCCACAATAAAAACCTTCTCTCCAACCATACCTTGGAGTGGTCATGTCCTCACTTTGTAGATCTGGTGCTGAAACCCGGTTTAATCAAGAGATCCATCCATGGTTGGGGATGCTAGGTCATAAGGTACAGATAGCAAAGGGTCTAAAAGTCATGAATAGAGGCAAGGAAGGTGGGGGATACCATACCATGCCATCCAGATGGCCCGGAAATTAGTGAGCCCTGCAGACAGGAGGTAGGTTGGGAAAGAAAAATGTTGAATGTCAAGAGGTTTCAGGTTCGGACACCTGTTTGAGGACCTGAGGAGTAATAAGATGGAGGGAGCCGTGTCACACAGCAGGCATTAGAGTTGTAGGAAACTCAGTGAAGCTTGCCTGCTTCAGGGCCATGGAACACAGAGATCCCAAGTATGACACCTAGAAGACACGTCGAACTGAGGAGAAGAGTCTGTGAACAGGACTCTCCTCAGCTTGCTCTTTCCAGCTCCTCATTTATGATTTGTGATATTTTTAAATGGTGACACAATTTCAAGGCAGGGTCTCTTGAGGAATTTCTATGGATTTCCAATCTCATCTTAGGCAACAGTTTTATTAGTTTAACTTTTTGGGGATGGCAGTGTTGGGGACTGAACCCAGGGCCTCACGTGGGCTGAGTGAGCACTCCTCTACTAAGCTTCATGCTCCAGCTCTTATTTTACTTTTCCTTCTGAGACAGTCTCACTAATTTGCTCAGACGGACCTTGAACTCTCTGTAGCTCAGGCAGGCCTCACATTGGCAATTTCCGTGGCTCAGCCTCTTGAGCAGCTGCCACGGTAGGCCTAAGCGACCACCCTGTCCTAATTTAACATTTTGACAATAACTGCATTTGAAGCTCACAGGAGACGGCCCACTGTCGCTGCTCTCTACCACACACTGGCATTACTTCTAGGGCGTCTGTCCATCTCATCTCCTTCCCATGCAACCATGGTCAGACCAGGCTATCCAACGTCTCCTTGTATGAATCCCTTGTTGACCCAAATTATAGATTCATACATCTCATTTCCATTCCTCTCAGGGCTGTAACTGCAGAGAACAGAATTAGCACTCAATTATATTCAACTGCTTAACTTAATAAATAAATGAATGAATGTTTGGCAAGGTCTAGTCATGCCAGGGGAGTCATGCATGAATGGAGATAGGTGTTAAAAAACAGAAATGTAGATTCATTTGCCTCATGGTGTGTGTATGTGTGTGTGTGTGATATCTGTGTGTGTTTGTGTGCTTGTGTGTGCATGTGCATACAGAGGCAGGAGGCCAATGAAGTGAATTGTCTCCTGATGTTTTGATACAGGGCATCTCACTACGTTTACAGTTTGCAGTTCCGCTTAGATTGGTTGTCCTGGGATCCTTCAGTCTCTGAATGCTCACACTGGAGCCACTGATGAGGCCACCTTGACTAGTTTTACCTGGCTCCTGATGATCTGATCTCAGGTCCTCTTGTTTGTGTGGCAAGCACCTTCCTACCTGAACCATCTCTACAACCCCTGCTGCACTGTCAGTGTGAAGAAACTGATTGTCAGGAGGCTGGTTTATCTCTACAGAAGCACACAGCTAGCTCGAGTACCTTTCAAAAACCTGAGAGTGGCCATGAAGCTTAGGCCGTGTCCCAGACTTAAGTCCAGTCCTTATTAGAGATAATTTTTGTATGACCTACAGCAAAAAAAATCAATGTACTTTTCACTTTCAAGTTGTCATTCTTACAAAATCATCAAAAAAAATCAATTTTGAAACTTATTATAGGGACTAGAAAGATAACTCATCCTGTTAAAAGCAGTGCTTCTAGAAGCCCATATGGCTGTTTACAGCAGTTGGTAGCTCCAGTTCCAGGGGATCTGGCACCCTCTTTTGGCTTCACACAGTACACATACATACATCCAGGCAAAACACTCATACACATAAAAGTATATAATCTTCTAAAAGATTATGATACCGGTCAATTGGTCCAGTAATTCTCAAGCTCTAGATCGTGACTCTTTGGGGGTCACGGATCCTGCATATCAGATATTTATATTACAGTTTATAATAGTTGCAAAGTTACAGTTATGAAGTAGTAATGAAGAATTTTATGGTTGGGGGTCACCACAACATGAGGGACTGTATTAAAGGATCAAAGCATTAGGAAGGTTGAGAACCACTGGGTTAGATCTTTTTGTTTCGTTTTCATTTACCTGAGATTGGTCAATTGATGAAAACTCAGATCACAGGCTCCTGTCTACAGCTGGGAAACAGTACTCACTTCTCCAGGAAGTCCACACAGGCTTTCTGCCCGTAGATCTGTGCGATCCTCTTGGGTGTATCTCCGAAGAAGTCGGCAGCATCAATGGCAGAGGGCAGTGCGTGGAGAGTCTTGAGGACGTTCAGATGGCCGGACTCAGCCGCAAAGTGAGCTGCGGTCCAGCCCACGTCAGTTACCAAGCAGGGTCTGGCTCCATATTGTATCAGGAGATGTAGCACCTCCATTTGCCCTTAGACACACCATGGAGAAAGGATGTGGAGTTAAGATACAAATGTCCTCCGTGGCCTGAGACCAGGAGCAGCCTACAGTACAGATGCAGGAGGAGGCGGGCCTTTGAGGTACCTCTGCCTTGTTATCAACATTCCCCTTCCTTTTCATCCTTCTTCCTGGGAGACAGTTTCCCATCCTCCTTCCACGGAGACCTGAGCCCTCTAAGAACCTCCTGTATTCTTTCTAGAACAGTCCTTCCTTCTGTCTACTATCCCAAGTCTCACTTGAGTTCTTCTCATCTCCGCATTGGCAAACCTCACTGCTTCTACAGCTACAATAGATTCTTTGTTTGTTTTAATCATTTATTTTGTATATTTTTCTGGGATTGAATAGGTCCCCACATGCCGTACACAAGGTCTCTATCACTGAGTTGTAGTCCTTAGAACTCTCCTTACTTTTTATTTTGAGAGAGAGTAGGTTAAGTTGCGAGACTGGCTTTGAACTTATTCTGTACCCCAAATGGGTCTTGAATGTTCTGTTCCATTCATAAATGGCCAAACATCGGAAACAACCTAGATGTCCCTCAACAGAAGAATGGATAAAAGAAATGTGAGACGTTTACACAATGGGATGTTACTCAGCTGTTAAAAGATGCCATCACGGAATGTTCATGGATGAAACTAGAAGAAAATCATCTCGAGTGAGAGATCCCAGACTCACAAAGATGAATATGGCATATATTCAGTTATACGTGGTTATCAGTTATGAAGTTAGTGATAACCAAGCTACAATCCATAGAACCACAGGGGTTAGCTATAGAGTAAGGGACGAGAGGGAACAGATAGCTCCCATTAGGAAAGGGAAATAGACAGTTATGGATGGATGGATATGGAGGGCTAGAATGGGAGGATCAAGTGGGGAGGGCAGAGGAGAAAGGGTTGTGGGAGGAACACAGTGAGAGAGAGCTAAAATTAAGGGGCACTTAAGGGGTAGAATGGTGTCTAGTTTGGGTGTTATTGCTGCGAAGAGACACCGTGACCACAGCAATGATGTGACCACAGCATGATCCACTCTTTTAAAAAAAAAACCAACAACCATTTAGTTGGGTCTAGCTTACAGTTCAGAGGTTTAGTCCTTTATAATCATGGTGGGAATTGTGGTGGCATGCAGGCAGACATGTCGCAGGTGAGGGAGCTGAGAGACCAAGGGTTGAGTCACCAGGCCTGGCTTAAACTCCTGAGACTTTAAAGCCCCCCATCAGTAACCCACTTCCTCCAACAAATACCTATTCCAACACCACAACTCCTAATAGCGCCTCTCCCTATGAGCCCATGGGGCCATTTTCATTTAAACTACCACATATGAAAACCTAAATACGGTAGAAATTTCCTAAAATAAATACATCTATGAAGATGATCTAAATGAAATTGCTAAATAATGAAGGGGGGCTTAAAGTTCAAATTGGCCATTTCATTACCAGACAAAGCTTTTAGTACCAGTATTGGGTTAATCTAATTGAGTTGTTGGTCAAAGGGGGTCCACAGGAATTCCCAAACAATCCAAGCTATTACCAAGATTATAGGTTGCTCTCTGCAAACTGACAGCAAGACCCCATTGGTAAAGACAGCACCTACACAACTCATTGAAGATGGAGACATGGAGCCAGTGCCTACACAGAGCCTTCATCCCTATTCTCTTTGGTACAGGAAGGTGCTCTTCATGCTCTCAAAAAAGAAACATGAACACCAAGGCAGCCACAAACTTGTTATCTACAATGGTGCCCTGTCTGAAAGATAAGCTAAGGCAACAGTATCACAAAGCTTGTGGGAGTAACCAACCACTAACTGATCTGACTTCAGACCCACTCCATGAGAATGAACCCATACCAGACACCCTGGGTGACCAATAACCAGGGAGCTAGAAAAAAGTTAACAAGTGTCACTTATACCTGTGGAAGAGAGAAGAATCTATTTTCTCCAAAAGAGTGATACTGGGTATATCAACCACTCCAGGACAGGCCTCGTGTTCAGGAGTGGTTTACCAACATATAAGGGACTCCACAGGTTTTTGTTTTGTTTTGTTTTGTTTGTTTGTGTGTGTGTGTGTTTTATTTGTATAATAAAATAAAAGTTTGGTGTTTTTATTTTTTTCTTTTTGGGTGTGGTTGTATTTGCTTTCTTGGTTTTGGGATTATTGTAGTATTGGTTTTGTTTGTTTTTCCAGGCAGGGTTTCTCTGTGTAGCCCTGGCTGTCCTGGAACTCTCTCTACAGACCTTTAAGTCAGATATTCGTTTGCCTCTGCCTCCCAAGAGCTGGGATTAAAGGAGGAAGGAGGAAAGATATGGAAGGACTTGGGGAAGAGGAATAATATGATCAAAATATAGTTAAATAATAAAAAATATTAAGCATTAAAAAGAAATTAATTTTTTAAATAAAAAATACTTTAAGACTTGGGTCAATGAGATAGCTCATCATTCAAGCCTGATGACCTGAGCCAGAGCTTACATAATGTAGAAGAAATCCAACGCCTGAAAATTGTCCTCTGACATCCATATGACCTCCACACCATCACACACACATCCACACACTTCTACCAATACACATCATGTACAAACACACACTAGCAAAATTCATTACAATTAGTAATTTGAGCACCTTTAGAATACAGCTGACACAGTTCAAGAACACAGGTTTTCTAATCAGACAGATTCACTAACAAGTAAAACCAATGCTCAGTGCCCTCATTTGCAGATCAGGACTGTGTACCGTTAATATCACTGAATCCTTGAGGAGGACAGACAAATTCCCAGACGTGAAACACCCGGCACAATGCCCACCACACAATTGTTCCCTCAGTGGTCAACTGGTATCATTACCAATGCTCCCTACATAGATTTTTGCAAAGCCGTTTGCATTGGTCTTACTTTCTGCCTAATCCCTCTCCCCACAAGAGAGGCAAATAATTGGAACCAAAGTTACCTATAGTACTGCTTTGCTTAACATCATTTTGTGGTGTTTATTAGTAAAGATTTTTCTTTTTTTTGTGGGGGCGTTGAGACAGGGTTTCTCTGTGTAGCTTTGGAGTCTGTCCTGGAACTCACTCTGTAGACCAGGCTGGCTTTGAACTCGGAGATCCACCTGCCTCTGCCTCGCAAGTGCTGGGATTAAAGGTGTGCACCACCACCACCCAACACTAAAGACTTTTCTTTAAAGAATTTAGTTTATTTGAATTTATGTGTGTGCTTGTATGCCCATGTTCTCATGCACATGTGTGTAGGCTCCCTAGAGGCAGAAGCTGTTGGTTCTCCTGCAGCTGAAGTTCGAGGCAGGTGTGGGTGCTAGGAAGCAAACTTGGTCCTTACAAGAGCAGCGAGCACTCCTAACTGCTGAGCCATCTGTCCAGCCCTAATTTCTAAAGACGAAGCTTTGTCACTAACTTCCTGTCATATAACCGGGATGTGCTGGGAGGGGGTGGGGATGGATTATCTTCGATACTCTGTTCATGAAGTCATGATGACAGAGGACCAATTGAGAGCATATTTACAGTCTCATCATTGTATACATTAATGAATTCCACACCAAAGAACTCCAGTACAGCCTTACTTCCCCCATAATATAGAAGAATGAGTCCCCCAAGGCAATAAATAACAGGGTCCAGATGCTATCACTACTAAGGGTTAATTCCAGGGTCGGACCGATCCATCTAGTACTAAAGAAATGTCCATTTCACTCTCTGACACAGACTGAGGGCCTCGTGAAGGTGGACTAGGAAAAAAGGGTCTGCAGAGGCATTGTCTACTCACCTCTGATCGCCGCCCAGTGGAGTGGCGTCCTGTCGCTCCAGTCCACATCCTTGTAGTTTGGGTCACAGAGACCTTTCTTCAAAATCTTCTTCACTGAATTGTAGTCGCCTGCTGCCACGGCCTGATGGAGCTTTGTCATGTCTGACATTTTTGACAATTCCATGACAGAATCTGCCTGAGATACAGGCCATTTAGGGGAGTCCACACAGCCCTTCACCCCTGGTAAGGGCTCCCTGGATTTCTGACTCAGAAACAGGTTTCTGCTTTCCTATTTTGTGGATTTGCATATATAAACTTGTGTGTGCGTGTGTGTGTGTTGTGTGTTCTGCTGTGAGGGTACCTAACTCTCAGCAACTGTGGACAGCAGCAACTGTGGATAAGATCCACCATTCTCCAACCCCAAAACTACCGATGGCCTCCACTGTACCCAGAATTATCTCTGGTACTTTACAGTGTGCGCTCCATCCATCTTCCAGGGTGACTTCCTACCCCTACTTCAGAGATCTCTTAGTTTTATGCTACCTTGAGTTGGTTCTGTGTTGTGTGATGTTTTACTCTTTTGGTTTTTTGAGGGGCCCACCTCCCAGCTCCCAAATAAGTCACACACAGAGGCTTATTCTTAGTTAAGCCGGCCTTAGCTTGGCTTGTTTCTTGCCAGCTTTTCTCAAATTAACCCATCTACCTTTTACCTCTGGGCTTTTATCTTTCTCTATTCCTGTATGCCTTTCTTTAATTCTTTCTCCGTGACTTGCTGTGTAACTGGGTTGCTGGCCCCTGATGTCCTCTCCCCTTGTTCTCATGGCTCCTCTTCTTCCTCAGTTCTTTGCCTGCCAGCCCCCCTCACCTTCTGTTTCTGCCTTGCTATTGGTCATTCAGTTCTTTATTAGAGCATCAGGTGTTTTAGACAGACAAAGAATCACAGCTTCACAGAGTTAAACAAATGAAAGTAACACACCTTAAACAATATCCTACAACAGTTGTGGAGTTCTGCATCCTGTCTTTCTAGCGTGGAAAGCATCCAGAGATGCTATGGGGACAGCGACAATCTGCATAAACAGTTTGGACTGGGTGACTGGATTCAGCATAAGTCATAAGTGCTCCAAGGATGCTATGGGGACAGCAACAATCTGCATGAACAGTTTGGACTGGGTGACTGGATTCAACATAAGTCATAGGTGCTCCAAGGATGCTATGGGGACAGCGACAATCTGCATGAACAGTTTGGACTGGGTGACTGGATCCAGCATAAGTCATAAGTGCTCCGTGGAAAGTAAAAGCTATTGCCGCACCTCTTGAGGAGTACAGCTTGCCAACACACAAATAAAACAGCTAAAAACAGGTATGAGGGGTATGCCATGAGGTGTCTTAGAAGAGGCTCTCAAGAATGAGAACCTAAATTCAGGTCCCCAGCACCCACATAAAAAGCTGGGTGTGGTGGCTCATGGTTGTAATCCCAGCATGGGAAAGAGAAACAGGTGGGTCTCCGAGGCCCTCTTCCCAGGTGGTCTGAACTATGTGGTGATGTTCCAGTCAATGAGAGACCCTATCTCAAACAGAAGATGGGAGAATGTGAGAACCAGGCCCCAAAGTTGTCCTCTGAACTCTACACACACAAGCACACACCACACACACCTCTCCTCCCACACGCTCACATGCTCATACACACAGCTCACCTCCCACACACTCATACACACCCCACACATGCAAACAACACAGCTCTCCTCCCACACACTCACACACACACACAGCTCTCCTCACACACACACACCCACACACACAGCTCTCCTCCCACACAGCTCTCCTCACACACATACACACACACACACACAGCTCTTCTTCCACACACTCATACACATGCACACATCCACACACATCTTTCCTCACACATATCCACACATCCACACACACACACAGATCTCCTGCACACACTCACACAGACATGCACACACACACAAAATCCTATGCCATGAAACACCAGTGCTCACACTGTAATCTACAAACCCTTAGAGGCCACTGATTTTTAGTTTAGGGGACTTATGAAGTGAAAACGGTTTTTATTTTAGTATTAAAATGTCACCAGCCTTGTCCACTCTGCTGTCACTTACCCTGTGGTGTAAAGGTGATGGTAAAGAAAACTGGCGATGAAAAAGATGCTCTCGGCAAACTGCTATTCACCACACTTACAGGAAGTTCCTTTCACAGATAGCTTCCGGGCTCCCTGCTGAAGCTCTCTGTGAGTCCCTAGCTAGCAGATTTTCAGATGTCTGGTTTGCTCAACTGGGGCAGTGAGTTTACATCAAAGGTGGATGCACATCCTGCTCCTCAGCCCTTCTCTGCCTCCTGCCTGTGAATAAGAACAGATGACCAGAAGTTCAGTGAAGACCCTGGATCAAAAGGATCATGTGGAGAGCAGTTGAGGAAGACACCCAACGCTGACCTTTGCTTCACACACGTGCACAAACACACAGACATACATACATATATACAAAATTAACTAAAACTTAAAAATAGACATTTACTTTAACAGGAAACCCTTACCCTAGAGGATTTGACCAACAATAAATTGACATTTGTGTGTGTGTGTGTGTGTGTATGACAAGGTTTCCCTGTGAAGCCCTGGCTATCCTAAAACTCACTGTAGACCAGGCTGGCCTTGAACTCACAGAGATACACCTGCCTCTGTCTCCCAAGTGCTGGGATTAAAGCCATGCACCACCACCGCCCGGCCTATTCTTTGTTTTCAACATAATTTTTTAATTGATTCTTTGGGGATTTCACATCACACATTGCAACCCCATTCCTTTCCCAGTCTTTCTGTGTCCACCCTCCATCCCTGTGGGAGCACACTTCTAATTCTACCTGGAGAGGGGAAACAGGCAGATCTCTGTGGCTCCCTGGCCAACCAGGCTGACCTACTCAGTGAGCTATAGGCCAATGACACCCTGTCTCAAGAAACACAGTGCATGGCTCCCGAGGAACAAGACACAAGGTTCTTGTTCTCTCTGTCTACCACACACACATTCACACACACACAGAACAAATGAAGAGTGATATGTTCTATGGACGAGTCATGAAGCATGTTATGTGAACAAAGTCAGACACATAGTACATGCTTCCATGGGCACAGGCAAATCTCTGGAGTCAACTGTAAATCAATAGTTGCCTAGGATCAGTTTGGGGTAGGTGGGTGTGAGCAGTGAGTGCCGGCAAAGCACAGGATTTCATGTGGGGGTAGGATGGCGAACTCCTTGTGTGAGGACCCCATTTTGCAAACTCGGATTTAAAGAAGGGGCTTCATCTTAACTCATATAATGAGTGGAGGCTCATCTCAGCCCCAGAAACATGCAGCGATAGCAGGAATTTGAACAGAAACCCTGAAAATAGCCAATTAAAAAGTCAGGGAGCAGGGCTGTAAACATTAATGAGGTCCAGATGTTCCTAGGAGGCATCCCGTCCTTGAAGATGTTATTAATGGCCCTTTGTTCGGGTTTTTGTACCCAAAAATTGACCAATGGTTTCAGACACTCCTTTATCCTATGCCCTCCTTAGCCATTCCCAAGACCACAGGACACGAGTCCCCCTGATTACAGGGTTTCCCCTTTAAAAATTCTCCCCTTCCCTGGACTCTGGCTGCTCTTCCCTCACTCACTATATTGGTGTGCTGGAGGTGTGGTCCAAACTCGAGTTTGTATATTAAAAACCTTCATGTAATTTGCATCAGAATCCATGAATTCATTTGGGGACCAGAAACCTGGGCATCACCCTTGAAAATCAGACTGCAGCAGCAATGGTTTCCTAGCTCTGAAATCCTAACACCCACCGAATTGGATGCTTTAAACACACCCAGTCTTTTGGTATGCAAATTGGTCTGAATTCACTAACCCAACTACTGAAATTTAGCAAACTTTGCTTTGCATGAATGTTTATGAATTTGATCAAGTAAATCTGAACCCCAGTCCTCTAGGGAGATGTACCTTGACTTAGAAAATAGTCAGTAGTACATACTTGAGTTAAGTAGGATTTACCTAACAAAAAAAGATTAAACTGAGAACTAAGATTAAAAATACTGTCGGCCGGGCGGTGGTGGCGCATGCCTTTAATCCCAGCACTTGGGAGGTAGAGGCAGGCGGATCTCTGTGAGTTCGAGACCAGCCTGGTCTACAGAGCTAGTTCCAGGACAGGCTCCAAAACCACAGAGAAACCCTGTCTCGAAAAAAACCAAAAAATAAAAAATAAAAAATAAATAAATAAATAAATAAAAAATACTTACTGTCTTTTCTGGGAGCCCTGTGCTGCAGGCCACCTTAGCTGGCTGGAGTGTTAGTTTGTTTGCTCCATGGAAACTGACCCCGCCTCCTCCCCAGGCAAGCTAAGAATGAGCCTCAGCTTCCAGGTCCTTGGGGTCTGGTGAGCAGGCCTGCCTCTCTGCTTTTCATCCAAACTCTTCAAGAATTTCATCTTCTACTTTAGTTTTAACTGGTATGGTCCTCAGTAGACTTTTAAGAGCATTTGATAATCAAATTGAAATTGAAAAGCAGCTGTCTGCTCACAACCCACAAGAGACTGTAAAGCAGATCAGCTGCTTAGTAGCCACATGGGACTTGGGGACTGTCTTCCCACCTTGGATTACTAGGACAGCAGGGGCCCCTCACCTTCAGAACCAGCTGCAAGAGATCTTGAGGAAATTCCTTAATGTTGCTGGGGTTCGGGTTGTTGTTTTTTTTTTTTTTTTTTTTGCTCACTGCTCAAAGGAAGTATTTTGTTTATTTATTTGTTTGTTTATTTTTCGCGACAGATTTTCTCTGTGTATTCCCCCCCTCCCCTCACTGTCCTGGAACTCACTTTGTAGACCAGGCTGGTCCTGAACTCACAGAGATCCACCTGCTTCTGCCTCCTGAATAAATTCTGTGATTAAAGGCCTGTGCCACCACTGCAGTCAAAAGGAAACATTCTTAATCTTTTCCCTTCTGGCTATTAAATACAAATAGCCAAAGTAATTTATAAAACATTTGATGCAAGATAGATGTTTAAATAGGACATTTCTGGATGCTTTCTCCTGGCCTCCTTTCCCCTCCTCCCCTCTGCTCTAACCAAACATCTATCATGTCTCCGGTACCGCTGATCTCGGACACCTCCATCTCTCTGTCTTTCCCTCTCTGTCTTCTTCCCTCTCTTTTTTCTTCTCTCATTTTTTCTGTTGGTGTTCTGTATTGCAGGGGACGATCAAAGAAAGAGAGTCACTCCAAGATGGAACTCAGGCTCTGTGGAACGGAACCCCAAATAGCTGTACAAAGGCATTTGATTGGTTGTTTGATTGTTACACTTAAGTTATTTTATGGGTAAAACAAGCTTCTCATATCAAAGCCCCTGATCTAATCTATATGTTTTGTGAAGAAAAGCATCACACCCCAGCCACTTTGGTCCTTAATGTTTGCAGTGCCCAGTAGTGCAGGATGCTCCAGTCTGTCTTGGGACCAGGGTCATGCAAAGGCCATAGTGCTGCCTCAGAAAAACAGCTCCAGAAACAACAGAGAACAATCACTGTTTTCTAGGATGATTTCTTCCTGGGCTAAGTACTTCTAGAAAACAATGATTCATTCTGATGTTAACCCTAGACACAGTGTAAACAGCTATTTCATCCCAATGTTTACCATCGACACAACGCTTCTCCTGGAGTTCCCCTACATTTCCCCTTCCTTCTTTCCTTCCACTTTCCTTCTTTTTTTCTTTCTTTCCTTCCATTAGTCTTACTATTGTTCTTCCAATATATGTTGGGGGTTATGCTGGACCAACATTCTGGTTAGCCTTAATTGCCACCTTGGCACAGCCTAGAGTCATCTGAGAGAAGCCTCAACTGAGGAGTTGCCTTCATCAGGCTGTCTGTGGGACATAACTGTGAGGGATTATCTTTGCTATAGACTGATATAGGAAGTGACCTCGTGGATGGCACCAATCCAAGCAGGTGGTCCTGGGCTTTCAAAAAAAAAAAAAAGGTGAGAGCACCAGGCAGGCAGCATTGTCCATGGTTCCTGCTGTCCTTCCTTGGCTGTGGCTGAGTTCCCTGGTTGGAAGTAATGCTGCATCGATGGCAAGCAGTCCCACCTTCAGGTTCCTGCCTTGAGTTCCTGCCCCGACTTCCCTCAGCAGTGTACTGTGACCAGGGAGTGCTTTTGGTATGAGTATTGTAGCACAGCAACACAAAGAAGACTGGAACAGCCTGGTAGAGATAAGGCACCCTTGCCTTGACTTAATTGAGCTTTCAGTCCAGAAAGGGGGACAGTGGGGCACAGACAATGAACAAGAAAAATCATTTACATGTAAATTTACAACTTTTCAACTACCATAAGCAAACGTGCAAAGGCAGAGAAAGTGGGAGAGGATTATCAGACTGAGAAGGTGTTGAATGAATAAATGAAGGCCATGATGATCCTAGGTACGTACTAAAGAGAAGGTTTGTTGTAGATATGAGGGAGAAAACAGCCAGAGTCATCTGAAAGAGTCCAGACTGAGCTGGGCCATGAGGAGAGGTGGGGAGTGAGAGGAGAAGGAAAGAGAGGAGAGAAGGAACAAATAGACCACCTGGCAACCCAGAGGCCAAGAAGGCAAGAGGACATGCAGGGACCCAAGAAGTCCAACAGGACACACAGCCATATAGGAGTCAGAGATGCAGAGGGAAGGGATGCCCATGGGCTAGAGAGTTTAGGGTAGGGGCAGGTATGTCAGCCAGGATGACTCTGTAGCAGGGACTAGTCAATAGGACCTGGAGGAGACTAGGGGCCAGAGTCCGCTTTTGAAATGTTATATAGGCATCTCAGCCATTTGTCCTGAGTTTGAGACCTAACAGATGTCATGACTGTATTTGGTTGTCAACTTGATTGAGAAACACCTAGAAGAGAGGTGAAGAGCTATTACAATGTTTGCATATAAAAGGGCCCATGTTAAAAGGTGGGTTGTCAGCAAATAATATCTTAGAAAATAGCTGGATTATGATGGCTCTAACCTGAGCAGTAGATTCATCCAATGATGGATTCATAGTGTGTGTGTGTGTGTGTGTGTGTATTCCTTTGTCTCCATCTATTCTGTTCGAGACAAGGTCTCTTACTGACTCTTAAGCTTGCCAATTCAGTGAGCCTGACTGGCCAGCCAGCCCAGATTCTTTTTTGTTTCTGCCATGCCAAGCATGTACTGTCATGCCAACTTTTTAAATACCAGTCCCAGGGATCAAATTGAACTTCTCACCCTGTCTGTCCAGGGTCTAGTTCCCTGAGTCATCTCTCTAGCATTTGGATTCAGACTTTGGTAGCATTCTTGGGAGACGATGGAAAGGAGGATGTGTAGCTATGTGGGAAGAACCACATCATGAAGAAGGTACCTTTCTTGATGCCAACATCTTCCCTTGTTCTCTCTTCTGCCCTGCAGCCCCACTGCACTTTCTGCCACAGTCCCTCGCCATGATGTCGTGCCTCACCACAGGCTGGTGTAGCAACAATGCAGCTGACCATGACCGAATCCTCTGAATGAGAGCCAAAACAAACATTTCCTCGTCTAAGTTGTTTCTCTCAAGTATTTTATCCCAACAATGAAAAACTGACTAGTGTTAGAGTCCTGGAGAAGTCCCACAAAAGACCACCATCCACACATGCCATCAGCAAGAGCGTCTATTATTCTAGCATCCTGGGGCCTGCCATCTCCTATGGATGCAAGATGACGATGATGACCCCTAGGAGCTCACAGACACAGGAAGATCCTAAGACAGTTACATCATTTTTATCTATGATTGGCTTAAGCACGTGGCAATCATATTAGTACATTCTTATTGGTAGGGCAAGTTAGGGGTTGATTAGAGCTACAGTTTCTATTTTTTGAAAGATCGGGGCAAGGCCCAGGTCCTGTCCCTCAGTTGCTGTGGAGGCTGGCTGGCCTAGTAGGTACTGCCTGTGATGTTGGCTCAGGTCTATTACTGCATGTTCCACACCTTCTGGTCCTTTCTGACAGGGCTGTTGGAGATTGATGGTCCTTTATTCATGGCTCTTCTTCAGAAACTGCTTGTTCAGTCTCAGGAAACTGAAACTGAGGCCTGATCACTGAGAGAAGACTGAGCAGCCTGTGATGGCGTCTTCTCTCTCGGTCCTTTCAACTAAGACAAACCCACTTCAGTTATATCAGTGAGAGTGATTCTAGAGAGCATGGGGGTCAGTCGGCAGAATGAAAGCATAAAATGGTTGCTGAGTATGGACTCATCAAATAGGCTAAAGGCCTGGAGGGAAGCTCGTGCATGCCATGCCTACATCAGGCTCACGCAGCTGACAGCCCCTTTGTGAGCACATGCATCATTTTGTTACCGCCATAGCACAAGGGCAGCAATCTCCAGATTCACCAGCATTTGAAGGCAGACTGATGGCACTCCAGGGGGCTTACAAGTCAGGACCGCATTATTGCCTCTCTTGTGCCCAGGTTTCCAGACTCTTGGGCTGAATACCTACTGATTTCCTCAACTCTCCAGTTGACAGGTAGCCATTGCAGAACTCCTGTGCCCCTAACCACAGAAGCCAGTTGATAAACCCTTTCTTCTGCACTGTGTTGATCCTGACCCTCTGAAGAACCCCGACTAACAGGGAGGTGAGACCTGGCAAATCCAGAGAACATAAGGAACTGAAGAGCTAGAAAGTGTAGTCCACACAGCGGGGCACGGCTTGGCTTGTGTGAGGAATAAAGAAAGGGAGGGTACTGGCTCTGGAACGTGGACTGAGTGAGGTGTTTAGGGCAGGTAAGCGCTAGACTGTTCAGTGTGTCTGCAAATTTGGATTTCTCCCCCTATTAGAAAGAGCGTCCACTGTAAGGTATTTTTGGTTTTTTTCTTTTTCTATTTTTTGGGGGAAGGGAATGGGGATTGGTTTTTTTTTTTTGTTTTTTTGATTGTTTTGTTTTGTGACAGAGTCTCTCTGTGTAGCCCTGGCTGTCATGGAACTAGATATATAGACCAGAGGTCCACCTACCTCTGCCTCCCAAGTACTAGGATTAAAGGTGTGCACCACCACTGCCAGGCCTCTGAATGTTTTAAAGTAATGGATGAAATGACTTGGTACAACTTGTATGCCCTTCACAGGTTACTTTGTCTGATAATTCGAGAACAGATGGATGGGAGATGAGACTGCATGATGTGGGATGTCCTTCTGTATATGTGCTGCTTTTATTGGTTGATAAATAAAGCTGCTTTGGCCTATAGCATGGAAGAATATAGCCAGGCTGGAAGAGGTGTATAGAGAGAATAGGTGGAGTCACGGAGATGCCATGTAGCTGCCAAAGGAGGCAGACACCATGGAGCTGCCCAAGAAGCAAGAGGTAACAAACCATGAGCCTTGTGGTTAAATATAAATTCATAGAAATGGGTTAATTTGAGATGTAAGAGTTAGCTAATAAGAACTCTGAGCTAATAGGCCAAACATTGTTGTAATTAATATAGTTTCTGTGTAGTTATTCGTGTCTGGGCCCCTGGGAACAAAAGAGTAGTCTCTAGTTTCAACTGCAAGCATGGACACTGAAGATATCCATTACAGAAGTCTAGACAAGAAAGAACGGTGGGTGGTGGCTAATGGCTGCAAGGGTCATGGAGAAAAAGTGCTGAAGCTAGAATTATTTCAGAGGGAATAGTGACATCAATTGTCAGTGGCTTAGACATGAGTAGTGAGCTAAAGGGAGAATCAAGGCTGGCTTTCCTTGCTTAGATGACATTGGAGGTATGGGAATAGGTATAGTGGAGTGAGCTTTAGATGATGGAAGAACACAGATTAAGAGTTATGTTTTGGTATAAGTTTGAGAAACCTGTGCAGCATTAAATATCAAGGAACAGTGTTACCATTCAGATACACCTGGCCTGCCCCTGGAGACATGGCAGCGTGTGTCATCCCAATGGATAAGCTCTTACGTTGGCATGCTGTGTGTGTGTGGTCTCTGTGCACATGTACTGTGCCATTCCTTTTAAATGGGCAGAACCCCGCCTGTTCACTCTCTTCTTCCTCTTCCTCTTTCCCACTGGTCTCTCTCTCTCTCTCTCTCTCTCTCTCTCTCTCTCTCTCTCTCTCTCTTTCTCTCTCTCTCTCTGGCTCTCTGTCTCTCTCTTTTTCTTCTTTCTCTTTCCCTTCTCCCTTCCCTCCCCCAATAAAAACTCTACCTGCAAGCTCTGGCATCTGTTCTCTCTCTCTCTCTCTCTCTCTCTCTCTCTCTCTCTCACCATTTTTTAAATTATAACATTGGTGCCATGAAACTTGACATGCCCCTTCTGGTGCCCACCCTGAACGTCAGAACCCTCAACTGTGAGTCACTTTTCTAACCAAAGCATCACTGTACCCATTCATCCAACACTGGCAGTATCAGTAAGCCTTCCCCAATTCTAACCCTGTTCCCATGAGTGCAAATTAGTCTCTCAGCCTGCCTGTAAGTCCTGGTACCAGGTGACCACATGTTTTGGGCTTAGAGACTTGACCCCTGCTCTGTAAGTTTGATGAATCACAGAGCAGCCCTCTCAGCCCTCTCACCTGATCCTCCCTGAATTTCTGGGATGCTGGAAATTACAGGCCTTTGGATCCTCCTCTCTACCAAACTCATAAGAACTACTTCTTACCTCTTAGCTATCAGCCAAACGGCTGCTTACTGACACTACATATACCAATATTTCATAGGACCTACACAACTTCTGCCAGGGATCCAACAGATGGAAAGAGATTCCCCCTTCCCCTCCATCCATGCTTTCAATTTTGTCTGCCACCTCTCACCATGGCTAAGACTTAGCCTGTCTCAGGGCAGGATCCGCTCTTCACCTGGGAGCATCTACCTTCCTCTAAAGGTTCTGTTTCATGTGTATAAAATGAGTCTCCCACCCCGCTAGGCATCTCATACTTGTGCACAAAACGTCTCATTCTTCTGTTTGTTCTGTTTCTGTTCACTCCCTGCTTGCCTAGGGACTCAAGGTGGTGTTATTGGGACCTCAGTGCCACTCATTAGCTTACAGATTTTTTAGGGCAGTGACATTTGCATCTATTGCCATTTTAAAGCCCTGTGGCTTTGATCTTTGAGTACAACCAGATTATAATCCTGAATGACTTATATAGAAATAATAGTATTTAAAGACCATATAATACCTTTTTGTTTCTGCATCAAAAGGTCAAGAGTACTATCTTATTGTAGAACCATTTTTGTTAATAAATCTATTAGTTGACAATTTGGGGCCTGTTTTTCTGGTATGTCAATGGGCACTATAGGTAGTCATTTTGTCCCCCATGCCAGGGAGTTCCCCCTTGTCTCAGCATTTCAACCTATTCTGGGGAGGGAGAATGGGACAATGTGTTCTTTTCTGTAACTACTTCTAGCTGACATTGGGGCATTGTTATCAGGGATCAAGAAGGCTTAAAGGCTTAAGGAGGGGACTCATGCAATGGGACACTCATCAGAAGCATCTGGTTCACAGACTCTGTTGAAGAGATGGGGAGCATTCACATCAGCTGCCCTGGTCCACATCAGCTTTCAGCTTTCAGCAAGGCCAGGGCTCACAGTCATCTGTAGCAGGTTGTAGTCAGGACTGATGCTTAGATATGTCTTCTAGGCACGTGAAAACCTATTGAAACAAGTTTAAACTAGAAACAGAAGTTATAATTTATGTACTTAAAGGAAAGTAATACATTTCAAACTTTTAGGCCCATATTCAATCCATATTGTAGAAAAAAGCAGATAACGGATATCTGTAAAACAGCAGGAATAAACTCATACCTTTGAATCCTAGCTTAAACTACAGATTTTGGTTAGAAACTTGTATATTTTTCTGTCTAGAGAGCCAGGTATGGATTGGACAGAGATGTCTTTGGCCGGATGAGAAACACCTTAAAGTCTACGCCTAGATGACAACCAAAATAAATGACCCAACAGTAAGTAGTCATTGCTCTATCAGCTTATCAGAACTATACCGCTGAAGGGGAAAGAAATCAGGAACATTTTTTATATCTTAATCATATATTTATACCATTGTAACATGAATCTACATCTTAAGTCATTTTTTAGACCCTCAAAGCTTATGAGCTTTTAAATCCTCAGACCTTTATATATCCTAAAACATTTTTTTGATTAAGACACCTAGTAGCTTTTAAAAAAAAAGCAAGGCTTGATTTTTATATCTATAAAATGAGCTAACAATCTGGCTATAGCTTTGTGGAAGGATCTGGATTCCTGTTGCTTCTAAACTGACAATACTATAGCTGGCCTAGCCGTCAATGCTATCAGAGATCCCAGAAGGATAAATAAACTATACCTGAGTAGAGATCAAGCAGCTTCCAAATCTAATAAAGGGACCAGAGTCCATATACAGTTAGCCATACCCAGGTCTCTCGAGCATTGGAGGCAGAAATATCAAACAGCAGTTTTAGCCAGGCCCATAAGCTGATTTTTTTCCCCCTATGAAAGAGGGGCATGGAAAAGACTGACTTTATTTTGTCTAGGAAAACTGATGGAATTAATTCTCCAATGACCTGCTGTTTGTTCACAGTCTGTACTGGGTCCTGGCAGCAGGTGTTGCATTGGGGTACCTCGCCTAGTGGTCAGTGTCATCGTAATCCAGGTGGAGACATCATGGTGTCCCATAATTTTTGGAGACCTTGGGTCACTGCTAGGATCTCAGAGTCTCTGTCTAATATAGTAAGTTTTTTAAGCCTTATTTTAAATGCCATATTCTGCAGATCTCTGAAGTATGAGGGCTGCCTAGGTACATCTGATTAGATAAACTTTGTTTCTAGTTCCTTGTTTTAAGTTTGACTTTGAAAACATATACGGGGAACTAAATAAGGCTTATTCCTGTAACTAATTATATCAGTACTTAAAGGATTACTGACTAACTTGTATTTCCTAACAGTATATAATAAGTTAGAAGCTTTCATAAGACTAGAACTTTACATTTTGCAGGTTTAGCCTTAAAAAATAATGATTTTTGAATTAAAGGTAATAAAGAAACTAAATTAGTCATTCCAAGGGTAATAAAAGCAGAACAAGTTTGCATCCAGTTGTTAATGCTGTCTCCAGGGAAGGCCAGGAAAGGTCCCAGGGTGAAATGGGAACAGGAGGAAGCCTAGGGGCTAGCATTGCCCTTAATAAATTCTAAGGCACTATAAACACTCATTAGGGAAGGGTCAGAGTTCCTTTTGGTAGAGGTTAAAGAGGACCCTTTTTAGGGAGTGAGAACTTTCTCCAAGCCCCCTGAGGGAAAAGGGTTTTGTAGTTTTATGTGTTAAGTACAAGCCTTAGAAAACAACAATTTTTAATTGATGTTCCTCTTAGTATCAATACAAAAAAACATTATATGACTCAGTTACTCAGTTTATCCAAATAGTTTAAGCCCAACAAAGTTAGCAAAGACAAGGAGGCTAAACATCCATTTTTAAACCGGAATAGGCCTTGAGCAAGGAAATACGTTTGTCTTTAATGCTTTGACCTTTTAATAGTTTTTTATGTTGTGGTGATTCTCCCGTTACAAAATTGTTTTCATTGT
Source organism: Chionomys nivalis (assembly GCF_950005125.1). NCBI lineage: Eukaryota > Metazoa > Chordata > Mammalia > Rodentia > Cricetidae > Chionomys > Chionomys nivalis. The sequence continues at coordinate 14,727,638 of NC_080104.1, read as the reverse complement.
TATTCTACAACTGCAGTTTTTTCAACGTTATGAATCTCAATTTAAACATTTGACATGCAGATGGTCCTAAGCTACCCCTTTACAACCCCCAAAGGATTGAGACCCATAGCCTTGGACAGTGTTCCAAGCCCTCTATCAAACTGCTTAAGTCATTGTCTTTCTGTATTACAAGAAATGAACATCCCAGTTTCTGGTTAGCTTTTGGTGTTTATGGCTGTGACCCTAATTTTTAGCTTTTTATTTTAAGTCCAAACATTAACAATATAAACATTTTATATGCACAAATATCCCATAGCTTTAACTGTTATTTAAAAAATTAAAATCTCTTAAATGTCTTCCTACAATATCAAAAATAAAGTACCTCTTTGGCCCCACCTTCAATGGCATGTATATAACCTGTCATTTAGATCTCAGTGTAATGGTCTGTCCTGTCCCTTTAAGAGACAAGCTCCCCCTGTACTCCAAGGCAAGCAGATCTCCCTTTAGCTTCTAGCCTTAGCTCCTTCCTCTCTCTCTCATTCTCTCTCTCTCCCTCTTCCCCCTTTCTGTTTCCCTTTCTCCTTGTCCACCTTCTCCCTCCCTCTCCCCTTTCTTCTTCCCTTTCATAACCCACTAAATAAATACCCACTTTCTCTGCATGGAGTGCCTATCTATCTCTGTCTCTCACCCGCCATGGCTCCTCATGGAATTGGCTGACCTGCTGAAGTCTCTCACCCACCATGCAGCTTTCTGCCTGGGACCCGCTGCCCCTTGTAGCACACCACCCACTGCCGCCTCTCAAGGAACGGGACATTTTATTTTTACCATTACACTCAGTCTGCTCCATTTCACTGTAGCTGGTGCTTCTGGTGACTATCACCTGGCACTGACATTTCTAAAACTGTTAAGGTCCATACTTGCAACTGCATGTTCTTTGGGGCTCTAGTCCTGCCATACATTTGTAAACCTCAGCTGTTTCCTAGGATCCCTTTATGTCTTGAATACCATTGTCACCTGGGTGGTTATTAAATTAATAAAGTCTAGTTGTCTTTCAGAAGAAGGTACATTTTTGAGTATAAAAACATTGAGGTGAAGCTTTAATACTTCAAATCATTTAGTTATATACATGTATATTTTAAACCTTGTTTTTAGAATGGGACATGAGTCATCATACAAAAATCTCTCTCAATCCAAACTGTCTTGGAGATCTGTTGTTGCCATGTAGTTAGGCCCACTCTACATGGTCACCTTTAATCAAGATGATGGTGAAATCATGTGACATCTGTTATGATTCAGCCACAATATAGCTGACACTTCCAGGTTCCAGGGCCTCACATCTGCAGACAAGACCTCAGGTGTGACCCATGTGTGGTGTGGCATGGTTGAATCACCTATGTATGACGCAGCTATGTGAGTCCTTGAACACTTGCGTGAGCTCTGTCATCTATGCATGACATAACCACGTCATCCCCCTGTGCACATGTGCTAGGCAGCCCTTAAAAGTTGGACACACCATCTTCAGCTCTGTCTCTCTTTCTCTGCACAACAATCTTCACCAGGCCTATACACCCCCCCCCACAATAAACTCCTAAGCCAGTTTGTTGCGTGTTCTGTTTCCTTCTCATTCGCGTCAGGTGCAGTGACTCGGATGGCCTTGTTACAATTTAAATAACAATTTAAAGTGACCACCTAATGGCACTTTTGATCCCAATATTCTATGGGAGCTTTCTAACTACTGTCAGTGCACAGGCAAATGGAAGGAGTTTCCTTATATCCAAGCCTTTACTATCTAAGCTCTATGTCCCCATCCTATAATCTCACCTTTCATGATATCTATATGATCCTATCTAATAACCCACTTCCTGAAGAGTGCAGGTGAGTTTGGGAGCAGGCCAGACTACATGCAGATGAGATTCACCAAACACATGCAACACAGCCTCCAGGGGCTGAGTCAGTCCCCGAACAGGAACCTCACTGGGACTATAACACCCCAGGTAGAATTTTAGCTAGGGACTGGTTTTTGACTTGCCTTCTGGCAGATCTCCTTAAAACTGCACTCGAGCCAGTAAACTATAATAAGCTCTCAGAGGTCATTCAAGATACAAAGGCAAATCCTTCTGCATTTTTGAAATGCCTCACTAAAGCTCTATTACAAGATACTAACTTAGATCCAGAAACCACAGAAGGCAGACAGTTACTCATGACTCATTTTTTCCTAAGTCCTACCCTGACATTAAGGCTAAACTTAGATGTTTGGAAAAAGGCCTGTGAACCCACAGGCAGAAGTCTTAGAGTTGGCTTTTAAGGTATACCATGCAAGGAATGACAAAGCCCACAATCACTTTCACGTGCTAACCATGGCCCTCCAACTGACCAAGGTGACAGAATGCCCAATCTGTGCTGTCTGTGCTGCTTCCTTGCCCCCTGGGGCTCGAGAACCTCCAGGGTGGTATTTCATTTCAAATATGGTAGAACTGGTCACTGGGCCAGAGCATGCCCTAATCCTCATCTTGGTCCTGCCAGGCCTTGTCCAAGATGCCACAGGGAAGGACATTGGGCAGTTAATCGTCCTCGTGCACATTGTGGCATGGAGACATCAAACCCAGGAAATTCCCAAGTTGACATTCTAAGTCTGGCCATAGACAAGTGAGGCTTCCTGGGCTCCTTTGACCCAACCACAACTATCATCTGTAACAGAGCCGCAGATAAACATCACAGTATCAGAATGGCCCATCTCCTTTCTCTTGGACACCAGAGCCACATACTCGGTACCGAGGGAATTCTGAGGGCCTACCTTTCTTTCTAGCTTCCCTATTGTTGGGGTAGTGGGACAGCCTTATCTACCTCAGCAAATACCACAACTTAACTGTGTTTTTAGGGGTATTTATCTCACTCATTCATTTTTAGTCATGCCAACCTGCTCGGTATCTCTTATGGGAAGACATTTTTTTTTTAAGGAAAAGTAGGAGCTTCCATTTCATTTGCTCCTTCCATTCACCTTTCTCCACACTCACCTGCAGCTCCCCTCCTCCTTCTTCTAGCCTCCCACCCTCCCAGCTCCAATGTGTCTTTTCCTCTACCAGCCTCCCAGGTGGACCCCCAAGTCTAGGACACCCCAAACCCCTCTGTTACTAAATGCCATTTCCCCATCATTATCCAATTACAAGACCCTACAAAGTACATTACCCAAGCTCAGTACCCCCTCTCTCTTCAGAGCCTTATGGGACTTAAGCCTATTTATCTCTGACTTTCTAAGAAAAAAGCTATTTTGCCTCACCTCTTCTCCCTTTAACACCCCTATACTTGCTGTTAAAAAACCTAATCACCTGGTTCAAGACCTCCAGCTCATTAACTCCGCAGTGGTTCCTCTTCATCCTGTAGTGCCTAACCCTTACACACTTCTTTCCACTATCCTTCCAGGAACCTCCTACTTCTCAGTTCTAGATCTCAAGGATGCTTTTCCCCTATTCCTCTCAGCTCTCAATCTCAAAACATCTTTGCATTCACCTTGACTGACCCTGACACTCACCTCGAAACACAGTTCACCTGGACCATCCTTTCCCAGGGATTCCTGGACAGCCCACACCTGTTTGGTCAGGCTTTGGCTGCTCCTAAGTCTAAACTCAGTATGTAGATGATATTTTACTTTTCAGTCTATCCTTAGAGATCAACAAAACTGATACCTCTACTCTTTAAAATTTCCTGTCCAAGGGGGCTGGAGAGATGGCTCAGAGGTTAAAAGCACTGGCTGTTCTTCCAGAGGTCCTGAGTTCAATTCCCAGCAACCACATGATGGCTAACAACCATCTGTAATGAGATCTAGTGCCCTCTTCTGGCCTGCAGACATACATGCAGACAGAACATTGTATACATGATAAATAAAAATAAATAAATAAATAAAATAAATTTCCTGTCCAAAAGGGGCTATAGAATCTTACCTTCTAAGGCCCAGCTGTCTACCACTCAGGACATTTACTTGGGATTAACTTTTACCCCAACCCCAAAAGCTATTACCCGAGACAGAAAAAAGCTAATTCAGTCCATTGCAGTTGCTTCTACAAAAGAAGGGGTGTTTTTCATTCCTAGGAATAGCTGGCTTCCTGAGTTCCTGGATCCCCTCTTTTTCTCTCCTTGCCCACCCCTTATACAAGGCAGCTCTCAGCTCTCTGCACAAGTCCCTTCTCCACCTTATTACTAAACCCTCCAGAGACTCCAGCAGGCCCTTATCTAGGCTCCAGCTCTCCATCTCCCAGATTTAGCTCATCCCTTCTCACTCTATGTAACAGAGAAGGATTAATATGCCCTTGGGGTCCCAGGACATCAGCTGGGACCTTCTTTTGCACCTGTAGCATACCTGTCGAAGAAGCTGGACCTCACCACTCAGGGCTGGGCACCCTGCATATGTGCTTTAGCAATCACTGAGCTTCTTATTCGTGAGTCAAAGAAACTAACCTTTGGGTCATCCACCACTGTCTTCTCCCACCACAATCTGTCCCATCTCTTAACTTACAAAGGCTTACAAACATTACCCACTTCCCAAGTTTTTTCCCTGTAGGTGGCACGAGTAGAAGATGCCCACAGTCACTTTCCAATGGTGCCCACCCCTTAATATCTCAAATCTCCTACCTCAACCTAACATTAATTATTCTCCATCTCATTCCTGCATAGAAACCTTAGAGGATCTACTGCCCCACCCCTCACATATACAGGAGGGCAAACTGTCCCAGGACACTTATACCTGGTACACAGATGGCAGCTCCTTTTTATGTGAAGGGACCCATAGAGCAGGCTATGCCATAGTGTCAGATACTGGGGTGATGGAGGCACAGGCACTCCCTGTCCATACCGCTAATCAGTAGGCTGAGTTAATAGCCCTTACCTGTGCCTTCCAGTTAGCAAAGGGACAATCTTTAAATGTTTACACAGACTCCAAATATGCCTTTCATATCCTCCTGTCCCATGCAACTATCTGGAAGGAGCATGGGCTTCTTACAACAAAAGGAGGATCCATAACTAACTCAAATTACATTATGGACTTGTTAAAAGCCTTCCATCTCCCCAGAGCTATAGGAATTATTCACTGTCGGTCTCATCAAACAGTTCTATTATTTCCAAGGAAAATAACTGGGTTGGCCAAGCAGCTAGAACAACAACATTCCAGAGCCCAAACCTACCTCAATCACCTCAGGGGGTTCATACAGTACTGCCCACATACTTGCAGATATCCCCTGACATCCAGCAAATTCTGTCCTACCTACATCAGCTCTTTCATCCTAATATCAAAGCTCTGTTTCATTTTGTCAAGGCTCACCTCTAACCCACTCCTGAGGACTTAGAGTTCTTAAAAGCTATCACTGCCTCTTATAAAATCTGTCAAAAACAGGTTCTTAAGACCAAATATCATAGCTTCCCTTTTCCCATCCACCAGGCCAGGGGCTCCCTTCCAGAAACTGACTGGCAGCTTGATTTTATTTATATGTCCACAGTCAGATGAGTTAAATATCTCCTGGTTTTGGTGGACACAATTTCTGGGTAGATTGAAGTGTTTTCCACCACTAACAAGAGGAGCCAGACAGCTCCCAATGTTTTGCTCTGAGAAATCATCCCCTGGTTTGGAATCCCAACCTCTTCAGTCAGATATGGCCCAGCACTTCCCAGATTTCTCAAACTTTACTGAAGGCTCTTAACATTCCCTGGCACTTTCATATCCTATACCATCCTCAGTCTTCAGGGAAGGTAGAATAAACAAACTGATCCTTAAAAAATGTTCTTGTTAAGATGTCACAGGAGCTTCACCTTGACTGGGTAAAACTTTTGCCTCTGGCCCTTCTTAAATTTAGGGCTTTCCCCCAAACCTCCTTTCCATCTTGCCCTTTGAACTCATGTATAGGTGGCCGGTTTTAAACCCCGGCCTCTCACCTAAAACCTCTCCCCTTCCTGATCACCTGCTTATTCCACTGTTATCTCATCTTTGCTCCCTATTATAGGATTTTACCAACTACTCATTATCTTAATTCATGCCCACTGCTGATTAAAATAGGAGATCGGGTATTATTCTCTCCCACAGACCAATGCTCATCATCCCCTTTCCCCTAAATGGCAGGGCCATTTAAAGTAATTCTTGTAACTCCCACAGCTGCCAAGCTCGAGGGACTCTCTCATTGGATCCACTTATCTCCTTCCAGCTCAAGATATCCGCTCATATATAGTAACTCAAACAGGGACCTGATCCCTTAAGTTCCAGAGGACACCAAGATCAGTCACTTTTTCTCCAGTTCCAGAAAAAGAAAAGTTTCATCACTATACTTATAGAAGGAGCTGTGGGTTGCATTCCTGCCACCTGGCTCCCAGCCGCCTGGCTAGCTTATGCCCCGAAATAACAACACACAAATTGTATTCTTTTAAACACTGCTTGGCCGATTAGTTTCCACCTCGTATTGGCTAATTCTCACATCTTGCTTTAACCCAAATTTAGTAATCTGTGTAGCACCACGAGATGGTGGCTTACTGAGAAAGGTCTTAACCTGCATCCGTCTCAGAGAGGAGATGCATGGCATCTGACCCCATAGTGGCTGCCTCACTGCCTTCTACCCAGCATCCTGTTCTGTTTACTCCACCTACCTAATTTTCTGTCCTATCAAAGGGCCAAGGCAGTTTCTTTATTAACCAATGAAAGTAACACATAGACAGATGACCCTCCTCCATCATGTATTCAACTCTCCTGTGCCATAAACTCCATATACTCTCCCTTTTCCTCTTTCTCCTATCTACTTTACCAACTTCTCTATATCTCCAATGTTATGCCTAAATTTCCAGTTAACCACTCAGCTGCTATTGCAGGGACTATCATTAAATATAGAGCTGGGGGGTACAAGGATTGCCAAAAGTCCAGGTGGTAAGAAACAATAACGAGTTTGGGGACATTCATGGCCCCAGACTCCAAAAACTCACAAAACAGACTTTAACATAACAGGTTCATCACTGACTGCAGCAGTGTCTCCTTGATGTTAAGAGAACAAGAGTCTTAAGATTTGCTTCAGGTAAAATATTCAGGGGTCTAATAATTCCCCTTTCTAATAATTTCTCCTTATTTTCTTCCCTACTCCCCACTGTCTGTATTCCAACACTATACCATCATAATCATAAGCTTTTAATATGTCTGAAATTTATTTATTTTCAAACATTTTTTCATAAGCTCCAGGGAGCAATTTGGGCCCACCTAAATGGACCAGACTCACCCAGAATAAGTATCATTTAATTCTTCTCTTATCATTCCTGGTCTTGAGAACCCCTGGGAATTTCTCTCATCCACCCCCCTCTAAAAAAAAAAAACCCTTCTATCTTCAATCTTGGAACTCTCCTCCCTTAAACACTAGTATCTAAATTTTTTTGCAGACATAATTTTCTGCCTTTCCAACATCTTGCGAGGTCTAGGCTGTTCCACAGATCAGCCACTGCAGGACGTGGTCAAGCATCTCAGCTCTCCGATGCCCACAAAATCAGCAAAAAGTAGTCTTGAGAGATCCGACGATGCCCACAAAATCAGCAGGAAGCAGTCCCAAGAGACCTTATAATGTCCCATTCCCATCCATTAAAGACCCCAAATGCCCCAAATTTTTATAATAAACCAAAGGGTGGAATGTCATGATTCAGCCACAATATGGCTGACACTTCTGGTTTCCAGGGCCACACATGTGCGGACAAGCCCTCAGGTATGACTCACATGCTGCATGGTTACATCACCTACATATGGCGCAGCTACGTGAGCCCTTGCATTCATGTGTTACCTTCATCACCTTCATATGATGTAACCATGTCATCCCTCGTGCGCATGCACTAGGCAGCCCTTAATAGCTTGATGAGCCATCTTCAGCTCTCTCTCTGCACACGGACCTTCATCAGGCCTGTACACTTCCCCCAATAAACTTCTAAGTGAGTTTGTTGCGTGTTCTGTGTTTCCTTTTCACTGGTGCCAGGTAATTTTAGCATCCATTCTTTTTTTTTGGTTTTTTTTTTTTTTTGGTTTTTTGAGACAGGGTTTCTCTGTGGTTTTGGAGCCTGTCCTGGAACTAGCTCTTGTAGACCAGACTGGTCTCGAACTCACAGAGATCTGCCTGTCTCTGCCTCCCGAGTGCTGGGATTAAAGGCGTGCGCCACCACCTCCCGGCCATTCTTTTTAACTCTAGCAAAATGGCAGTCCAAAACCCAAAATGGGATCATGTCTGATGATTTCCTTAAAGTTACCAATGCCTAGATCTTAAGTTATCAATTCTCGATGTTACTAATTAACTTTTAACTAGTTTTATTTTAATTTTAACAAATTTTTAAAACATATCCAACAAAACAAATTTATAAATCTGAACATACAGAAAGTTCGTGTTATGTCCACATCATAGAGTCCCCCAAAACAAAGTAGGAGACTAAGTCCTGTATGTTAAAGCAAAGAGCCTTCTTCTTACACAAGTTTGCAAAATTCGGACTCTCCATGTATCCAACATATCGGTGTGGTTGGAGAGCCCGAGCTCAGTTGCGGTTAGGTTTTTAGAGTAATAAAGGTAGAGGTGAGGGATTTCTAAGGTTCAGGACTCCTGATTGGCTGACATTTGTCTAGGGTTCTCCTGGTGAAAAGCGATGGGTGTGTGCTGGTAGGTGATCCTATCTACAATGGCTGGAATGTTAGGAATTTCCTTTTGATGGTCTGCTCCTGGGAGGTGCCAGTTTATGGCTTTTCCTGGAATCAAGTGCTGCCTGCTATGGAAGCTGTGAGGCCTGGGCCCCATGTGTGGCCAGGCTGCCCTGGACCCCATGTGTGGCCAGGCTGCTCTGAGTCCCACATGGCCTGGGCCCCATGTGTGACCATGCTGCGCCAGGTCCCACAATCAGTGGTTGTCAGGGTTCACCATGTAGCGCCAGTTGGTTAAAGAAAGAAGGCATTCCAAGGTGAAATTTTAAGGCCTATGTGGAAGCAGGAAGGTTCAGCCTCTCTGAGAGACCCTGAACAGTTATACAAAGAAACATTTATGGAAAGTTACACAAAATGTTTCCTCATACTATGGTCCCTAGTGTAGTGGTATTTCATTTGTATTTTAATAAATAAAGCTTGCTTGAAGATCAGAGTGCAAAGTTAAGCCTCTAGGAGCCAGAGAGTGGTGGCACACACCTTTAGTTCCAGGACTCAGAGATAGAGGCAGTCGAATCTCTGTGAGTTCACAGCTAGCTGGGCTATACAAGATCAGTCCAGAAACAGATTCAGGTGGTGGTGGTTCACACCTTTAATCCAGGTGTTTGGGAGTTATATACCTTTAATCCCAGCACTAGGGAGGTGGAAACAGGACTGATATGGCTGGGCAGAGAGAGGAATATAAAGGGGAAGAGACAGGAACTAAGTGGAGTGTGGAGTCTGAGGATTTGTGGAGACAGAATCTTGCCCTTTCCATCTGAAGATTTGGTAGAGGTAAAAGGACTCTCTAGTGGTTGGCTGCTTTACTTTTCTGGTCTTCAGCTTGAACCCCAGTATCTGTCTCTGGGTTTTTATTATTCAAGCTATATCCTAATCTAATTGGCACGTCTTACTCAAGGAGAGCTTCGTATACTCCCATGACTCTAGCTCTTTATTATGTATTGTGTACAATACACAATAATACAAGAGACTCTGCTGTGCCTGAGGCATCTTGTGACCAAAGTCTTGGGATGGCTGAAATGCTCCTTCAGCAAAAACAATCACTGTTTTCCACAAGGATTCTTCAAGGTCAAAGTATTTGCAAAAACAAAACAAACAAATAAAAACAAACAAACAACAGGAACAACAAAAAACGGTTGTTCATTCTAATATCTGCCCCAGGTACAGTGACTCTGCTAAATTCCTACAATAGTGGTCACTTTGCCATAAGCATTTCTGGCTGAGTTGAAACTTTTTTCAAGAATTTCTCCCCAAGGAATCAAAGCCTAAATAAAAAAAAAAGGAATTTAGGGGCTGGAGAGATGATTTGGTGGTTAAGTGTACTTACCTACCCACACACAGACACATACAGAATTTAAATTAAAAATAAGACTTTTTAAAAAAGAAGGTAGTATAGTGGCATTTCATTTGTAATTTAATAAATAAAGCTTGCCTGAGGATAAGAAAAGTAAAACAGCCACATTGGCTAGCCTTACAGAACAGACGGTGGTGACACACACCTTTAATTCCAGTAACCACACTAGTCGCCATAGAAACTGAAAGACCCTCAGGCCCTCCTCAGAACCTGCAGCTGGCCTGCTCTTGTAAGAACATCCTTTTTGTTTGAAAGACCTTCAGGACCTGCAGCCAGCTGTTCCCATGAGAGCATTTTGTTCGTTTGAAGACCCTCAGGACCCCCTCAGGACCTGCAGCTGGCCTGCTCTCATGAGAACATCCCATTTGCTTAGGAGAACAGGATATCTGTAGTCCGCATATGTGGCAAACTTAGAATGTCAGCAGTTCACAAAAGGGACAGTCGTCCCCACACACACATGCTGGACTGCTAATCCTCCTGTGTCCTTCAATAATCTTCAAACATAACTCCATTCTGGGAATTGAGGCAAAGAACCCACAGATGTTTCCCTTATCACACAGCTATTCTCTTGCCCTGGAATATACCAATCACTGCTAGTAACCCTTGAATAAGCCAATCCAATAAGTTGGAAAACAACCTACAGATCACCCCCTTGTTTCTGTGGCTTTTTGCTTTAAAAGATGGACTGTAACAGCTATCAGTTGTCCTTTATATCCCGAACCTGAAGGGCCCTGTCATGACAGAATAAAAATCCTCTTGCTTTTGCATCAATTGTGGTTATGTGAGTGGTGTCTGGAGCAACTCCTCCCTGACGTTTGGACTTCTAGTCCAACAAAACCAGGAAAGTGATACATACCTAGCCCTAGAAAGGAATATAAGATGGGAGGAAACAGCTCTCACACAGTCTCATTCTGAGAATCCTGGAAGCAGGATGCTATTTGGTACTGAGATAGAGGTAAGAGCCAGTGTCTGGCTGTTTTGCTTTTTTGGTCTTAAAGTTGAATGCCAATTTTTGTCTTTGAGTTTTTATTAATGAGGCTTCTAGGTAGTCTAGAAATAATGAATCAAGCTCATTTTATACATGCAAATACTGAGAACCATTGATATTACATTTTCACTTAGGACTGTGTTCTGATAGCTTGCCTCCTTTATCACCCAGTAAGGCCTCTGCAGACTGATAGATACCAGCAAGGAAAGTTCAGGATATGAATTCTGGGCAGCTATGCCATCTTTTGTGTGTTTCTGTATTTCTTTTATTGGCCTATGCTTGGAACTATATGATCTGAATCTCTTGTATCTCACTTCCAAGAAATGATCAATTGTATCATCACATATCAATGAACCTGCTTGAAGACACACGGAAACCTAAATTGTGTGGGACAGGTACCTTGATTATGCATTCTTACTTTACAGATGGGAACACTGAGGCACACAATGAGAAGTCACTTGATGGCACTCAGAACGTTCCAGTGATTCAGTTACGGTATTCTTTGCCATCTTGCATTTTCTCCTGAGGGACTAAGTTAGTCGCATGGCAAGGTTATCAAGCTTGAGATGTTCTACCTAGGAAATGATGGAGTTCTGACTTCAATTTGCTTCTTTTTAAAAGAGTTAGATGTACAGATTAGTGAGATAGGTTACCTTGAGAACTGTGTGCTTGGGAGCCCTACTATTCAATGGATGCCTTTATTAGACATCTTTTCTTTTTCCAAATTTTCTAGATTTCCTTTCACTACCCTTGGCCCCAAACCTGATATATAGGGAGTTTGTGTACTAGGAATCTAAGGCCCCAAGGGCTTAGGCACCTTCAGGTCACTGCTCTCTATGCCCTCTTCAGAGTAGCGAAGATTGCACTCTATAGTAATGGATTTTACTCAGAGTTTGGCAACATCATTATTAGGTCCCTCATATCAGGGAGCCCCCAGTGTAATGATCTGTCCTGTCCCTTTAAGGGACAAGTCCTCCCACTCCCTCCCACATCTGCTGAGGCAGGCAGATCTTCCTTCCTGCTTGCTGCCTGAGTCTCTTCCATCTCCCTCTCCTGTCTCCTCTCTCTCTCTCTCTCTCTCTCTCTCTCTCTCTCTCTCTCTCTCTCTCTGCCTCTCTGCTCTTCTCCCTTTCTCCTTTCCCCCTCCATAACCCACTAAATAAATATCCAACCTCACTCTGCATAGCATGCCTATCTGTCTGTCTCTTACCCGCTGCCTTCAGAGACTTGAGTCATGGTCCTTATAGCATGCCCACCTGTCTCTCTTCCTGGCCTGCTGCAGCCACTTGGGGGAACTGTGCCATCCCTGTCTGGGATTGGCTGCTCCCTGGATCCCTGCCTGCTGCCTGCTGCCTGTCCCCACTCAGGGACCTGTGGCATGGTCTCATGGCCCACTGCAGCCACTCGGGAACCTGTAACATTTTTATTTAATCCATTACTCCAGCTGAGACTCAGTATCCCTTTGTAGTCCCTAGAGCTTTTGTTCCGGTCTGCAGTTACCCTCTGCAATGCAATGATTCAGCCACACAGCATGGCTGACACTTTCTAGGGCCAAGCACAAGCAGACAAGCCCTCAGGCAGATGTGCCTAATGGCCCCAGGGATCTTAAAGGACCCTGCATAACCCACGTGCAGCATGGTAGCATCACTTATGTCTGATGTAGCTGCGTGAGCCCCTGTGCACATGCGTAAACTCTGTCATCTGCGTATGACATACCTATGTCATCCCCTGTGCACATGTGCTAAGCAACCCTTAAAAGCTGGATGCCCCATCTTCAAGCCCTCTCTCTGCACAGCGACTTCCCCAGGCTTGTACATCCACCCCACTAATAAACTCCTGGACAGGTTTGTTGCGTGTTCCATATTTCCTTCTCACTTGTGCCAGAAAATTTCAGTGAAGGCTTCCTATAAGGTAGCAGGACGTTGGTTCACTTAGACTTGAGAACAGTTTGGGACTGGAGCTAGGATTTCAGTTCTGCGCCAGTCAGCTCAAGCTAGATCAGCATGTTCATCTATCTGGATGCTCATAAACTCTTGTTCATGCAAATGAGGAAACCATAGCATCATATTTCGTAAATTAAAAAGGCATTTTCTGATAGAACTATCTGGAGAGATACTGCCATTTTTATCTATGGGTGGGGGGCTTGAGTACCATTCTCAGTACCCCCTCAGAGCTCAAAATAGAATGCCTATGGCAAGCAAGGATCTGAGAGTTAAAAAAATAAATAAATCAAGTATGTTACTGCTACATGTTCTTTATTCCTTTGCAGGAAGAAACAGCAAGAAGAAAAGAGGAGGAGGAGGAGGAGGAGGAGGAGGAGGAGGAGGAGGAGGAGGAGGAGGAGAAGAAGAAGAAGAAGAAGAAGAAGAAGAAGAAGAAGAAGAAGAAGAAGAAGAAGAAGAAGAAGAAGAAGAAGAAGAAGAAGCGAGGAAAAGAAGAAGAAGCATAAGGGGTGAACTTTATGAGGTGGAAAATTCCGTAGGCAAAGACAATGGTAATATGTATATCAAAGTCACAAAAAGGTCAGGTAGAACCTAGCAAGACAGTGCTCCAAATCAGCTGACATCACCGAAAAAGAGGCACAGGAAAAAGCCAGTAACCAAGGGGAAATACCTGCCACCCCAAACCATTAGATAACGTTACCAAATGTCCATGAATCCTGGATTCATCTATTCTCCTCACCCAATCTCTTTTGTGATAACCAGCTTTAGGGACACCCAGAATTGTTTGTTAGCGAAGGTGAGACATGCTTCCTTCCTGCTCAGTGCCTGTCTTCTTTAGAAATTTCTATGTGGTTTGTTAGCAGGTAATTTTGTGGAATAGACTCTATGACTGTGAGAACAAAGAGTTAATGTTAATCGCTCTAAGGCCTCATGGTGGGGGCGAGTGGAAAGGTTATTCTGTTGCCCTGTTGCCCGTGCAGGAGAAGTCACACTACTGAGATGTTTTGGGAATGAATCCCATTTTGAAGGGAGAATCATGGCCTCACAAGGTTTCCACAGATATGACAGCGACTTTTCCAAAAGACAAGTGTTCCTGCAGCTCTGCAAAAAACACATTATTCCATGTGGACGTGGACATATACACTTCCCGCGGATGTCCCTATTGGTCTGTCAGCTGTACATGTACTGTATAGTCGTGGGCTCCAACAGTTATCCCTTGACCCAAACTGGATGCTGTGTAACCTGAGTAGGATATGCACAGCCTGCTTACAGAGGGCTGTGGGCAACCATCTTGGGTATCTCATTCTCCTTCTGTTACACCTAGTGGCCATTGTTGAGGTAGTTATCTTTTCTAGCATTACTTCTGAATCAATGGAAGGACTTGGTTCAACTAGCTTGAGAGAGTTTTCCCCTGTCTTTGTCTCTGATTCTGTCTGTGTTCGTCCGTCCGTCTGTCTGTCTGTCTGTCTGTCTCTCTCTCTCTCTCTGTGTGTGTGTGTGTGAAGTTTCACATGGTACATGTATATGAAGGTCAGAGGACTACTCCAGTCGTGGTTTTTTAGATACTATCTGAAGGGATGCTAGCCCACTCCAGCATGTGGCTCTGGCAGGCCTTGCCCTTCTACCCTTCTCATTCCCTCTGCCTTGCCAAAAACTCTTAGATTATATTCCTAAAGCTAGCCACCAAAGTCTATTCCCTTATTAGGCCACTTCCTTTTCCTGAGGCTGACCTCCAAGGTCCAACTGTCAAGGCATTAAAGTCCAGCCATAGAAGCCTCTTGTCTCATCTAATTAACATGCCCAGGTAAAATTAAACACCTCATCCTAACATCGGGTTTTCCTTTATAAACCACCATTTGCCCATGTGTCACATCTGTCTTCTCTCTATCCAGAGACAGTCCTTAGTTCCTCTGGGACAAATCCCGTATTCTCTTGTCTTCTCCCGCTTCTCCCTCATCCCCTATCTCCTTTACTACAGCATCCTAGCCCATCCTAACACAGACCTCCCCTTCTTCTCCTCTGAAATTACACCTGCAAGGCCATTTGCTGCTTTTTCTGCCTGAGTCAGAAAGCAGCCACTTTTCTCCTGTTTAATAAAGAATCTCTCTGTGAAAACAGGTGTCTGGGTGTGGTTTGCGCCTAATCAAGAGTTCAGGAGGAAGCCCCTGATGTTCAGAAGGTGTTCAGAAGTCCCCTTCATCCACCTTGTGTTTTTAGACAGGATCTCTCTCTCATTGGCTCACAGCTGCAGAGAAGTCTATGCTGTCTAAGCAGCTAGCCCTAGGGATCCAGCTGCCTCTGCCCCACCCCTGCCCAGAGCAGGAATGAAGAGTCACCACCATGCTCTGTTTGTTTGCTTGTTTGTCTTTATGTGAGTCCTAGGGGATTGAGCTCACAATTCTAATGCTTGTAGAACAAGCACTTTACCAATTGGGCTATCACTTAGGCCTAGGGAGTCCCTTTGAGAGAAATCCACAACAAATATTTTTGATCCTCTCATAATGCACGTGAAAACTGTCAGATCTCTCTTTATGGGGATGTTAGTATATTTGAGGAAGTGAAATATTGCACAAATCAAGTGTAATTCTGACCATGTGAAATGGCCTAAGAAGAGCACAAAGTGCTTTGAGACCCAGTATTGTGGAGTAAGTTGGAACTTCTCTATTTGTCTTATCAGGCCCACCCCCACCCACATTGTTCTGCCCATCGACTCACGCCAATGACTTGCATCTATGGTGGGAGGACTAGGAAGAATGGGTTAGGAAGCTGAGTCCCTTAGGTGGCCTGTCAGCCTGACTGTGAAGGTCACAGACTTGTGGGGTTGTTTTCTCCATAGAGAAACCCTTGCTGAGTCCCAGCCATAGCTTTCTGGACCTGCTCCTTCTAGTGCATGGCTGGTCAGGGCTCTCAGTGCTGCTTGGTCCAAAGCAATATACTGTGCTCCGTTGGTTGTGTTCCCTAGATTCTAAGTCTATCAACAGTCCTTTTATTAAGCACCCATCAAACAAGCCACGGGGCTATTCACCAGGACCTGAACGACAACCACAAAGGTAAATCCCACCAGTGAAGGAAATAAATCCCACCAGTGAAGGAGATGCTGCGGCATGACGTCCAGAGCGGCAGGATGTAAACTGAGCTGAAGATGGAAGGTTTCCAGGAGGAGGTTGAGGTCAGACGCTGCAAAGAACACCAACGCCGCATCAGCGTGACTCGACTAATTTCTCACTGTGTGTAGTGGAAAACATGGACCGCTTCAGAATGAGGAAGTCAAATCAGTACAGATCTCTCATTTTTGGAGAAGTAACTTTTTCATAATAACATACAATCTATTTTGGGCTGAATCAGGCCATCCATGGATGATGGAGCAACGAAAGAAAATAACACACAAATTCTGCCTCATAAAGTCCATTCCTAGTTATTCACAAAGAAAAAAATTATAAACATGAGTAAAGATTTATCTACAAAGATGTTCACTAAAGGTTATATCAAAACTTAAACCCAAGTTTTACTAATAAGGAAGAAATCTATAACCTTTGAAACTGATGTGGATATGTTTACACTGGCTTGGAAGGATGTTAGTGTCGTATTACTAAATGAAACAGTACATTATAAACACTTTAAACAACTTCAATGCTTATAATAGTCACTTATATCCACAGAGTAAGAAGAAAGAAAAACTCACTATGCATTGAATTAGTAATAAATACCATTTCCCCATAAGCATGTATAATTCATACCAACAAGCGTCGGGTAGCTTCTGAGCTCTTAGTGAGGTAAATGAAGGGTGCTCTGCATGTAGAATCAAATAACTCACAGCCAGGTGAAGGGCTAGGTGACTCAGCCACAATGGCATTGCCTTGGGCTTGACAAGAGTTTTCCTATTTCCGTATTGAAACAGCAGGGGTGTTCTCAAGGGTATACCCCAGTACCCTGGAGAACGGGTAGACGGTCTATGTACACACACACACATACATACACACATGCCTACTGAAAGCATAAAAGGGTTTTTGACACCCGCAGTTCCGGAGCCCCTAAGCGAACAGAGAAAATGAAATCCCCAAACGGTGTTAAGTCATTGCCAGTCAGATACACAAGTCAGTCCTGTGTGGGATAACCAAGCTTAGACCTGGCTGAAATTCTGAATAGGAGATTTTTCATGTTCTCTGTTCTAGAAACTCGGGAGAATTACTGTTCTGGATTTCTTGTCCCTTGGAATTGCTTCACCTTTCAACTCATGGACCCAAGGCTCCATTCTCTGACTTGCCATTCTGTTTAGCGTCTCCTGTCACTCTGCCTCCATGTTTGTTCTCTGAAGATGCAACATCGGCATCTTTCAGCTTTTCCTAGGAATTCATAATCACTTATAAATGAATTAGCCCTCCTATGTATTTTATGAATATGCATACCTTACCTATGTATAAATTGCTAACATCTCTCAAGAGCTCTCTTTGGTTGCCAAGTATTGTCCCAAGCATTTACACATATTGTTCTGTTTATCTTTTTTGTTTATTCATTTATTTACTGAGATAAAGTCTCATTCACCTGGCTAGGCTGGCCTTGCTTTGTAGCCAAAGCTAGCCTTGAACGCTCGATCCTCCTATATCCACACCCCCCAATTGTCTGAAATACAGTTGTACATTTTCACCTTTGGCTGAGTTATCCCCTTTAATTCTCAATACAATCAGTATTTATTGATTAATAAATACTGTTATTTTTAGATTATAAATTAAGAAACTGGGGGATTCAAAGTCTGTCATACTTGCCCAAGGCCATGGAGGTAGACTCAGTAAACAGAACTCAAGCCCGGTGCTTCTATCTGTTCATCTATGTATCTATGTATGTATGTATGTATCTATTTATGTATGTATGTATCTATCTATCTACCTATCTACCTATCTATTTATTTTTGAGACAGTGCTTTCTCTGTGTTAACCATTGCTGTCCTGGAACTTGCTCTGTAGGCCAGGCTAGCCTCGGGGCTCACAGAGATCTGCCTGCCTCTGCCTTCCAAGTTTTAGGATTAAAGTGTGTGCCACTACCACCCAGCTGTTCTGTGTTTTTAATCACTACATTTGTATCTGAAACTTTTCTGCAATATTGTACCAAATTGTTAAATAAGTGTCTGATGGAATTGGGCTTGTAACAGGGCTCTAGACCTTAATAGGCTCCCAGACCTTAGCATAACTGACTCCATGATGGAAATACCATTCAGGCCATAAAATCAGCACATAGACAGTACTATCTGCCAAAACAAAAGCAAAGGCTTAATCCATCAATGTCCATAGTTCTGAGAAAGTCTCTAGATGTATTAACCTTACGTTTTGACTTCTGTAGTTCTGCTTCTGGCTAACTGTCCTTGATAACTGAAATATGTCAGCCCAGAACATGGCTTTTGTACTTAAAAGCTCACCCTGAGAAAGACTCAATGCTACTAAGATCCTGAACACTCAGTGTAGTTGCTGGCCAGCTAATTGAAAGCTAAGACTTTCAATTGGCTTAACCTCATGTCTAAGCTGTCTTCTCTGGCAAAGACTCTCCCCTTTCCCTACCACCCAACTTTGTATCTTTTTTCCTTGTACATCAAGTCCATTTTTGCTGCCTATATAATCATGGGTGTGTGGCCTTCCATTGAAGCACTGATCCACCTACCAATGGGAAACACTCTTAAGGAAAATGGCCACTTCCTTTCTCAGAAGCTAGCAAGAGCTACTTGGCTAGGGGTGGGACTTCCTGTCTACCTCCCCTCTCCAGGCGGATACTTGACGAGGCTTGAGCTCTTGGGGAGCTTGTGCATTCTGTCTGCTGCTGTGATTTAGTATGTCGAGTTGACCTGTTGTGTCCAGTGGACACTGTTTTCTTGTATTATTCTTCTACCTCTGGTCCCTGAGCCTTGGGAGTAGGGGGTGCAGTAGATGTTCCAATCAGGGCTAAGCGTTCTCTGCTCCTTGAGCAGTTGTGGGTCTCTGTGTTTATCGCCATATGTTGCAAGTGAAAGTTCCTCTGCCAAAGGTTGAGTGATGCACTAATCTACAGGTATTATAGATTGACTATGACAATCAAGTTACTTAAAGTTACTGTCAACTTTGAATTTTCTTCATCTACCTCTCTTAATCATCTCTAAGCACAGGTGACCTTCCTGAAGGGACTCTGGTCAGTCTGGGCCTGACAAACATAGCCGTAGCAGGCCTTGTCTTTCTCCCCATTCTCTCTGCCTTGCAAAAAACTATTAGGATACATTACTTACGCTAACTCCCCAAATATATTCTGTTATAAGACCACTTCTTCTGATGGAGGAGGGTCATCTATCTATCTGTTGTTTCATTGGTTAATTAATAAAGAAAACTGCTTGGCCTGATAGGTTAGAACACAGGTAGGCGGGGAAGACAGAACAGAAGGCTGTGAAGAAGAGAAGTGAGGCAGACGTGATGAATCTCCGGCCTAAGATGGACATAGGCTAGAATGCTTCCCGGTAAGCCACCATCTCGTGGTGCTACACACATTAATAGAAATGGATTAATCAAGATGTGAGTATTAGCCATTAAGAGACTGGAAATAATAGGCCAAGCAGTGTTTAAATGAATACAATTTGTGTGTTGTTATTTCAGGGCATAAGCTAGCCAGGTGGCTGGGAGCCAGGTGGCTGGGAGCTGGGCCACAGTCTGCTGCTCATATCACTACATTCTTCCTTCTGAGGCCAACTGCCAAGGTCCAGCTATCAAAGTATTGATAGTAATCTAAAGCCACTGTTAGCTGCCCTAATTAATATTCCCTATTAAACATCTCATCCTATCATGAGGTTTCCCTGTGGGCCATGTCTATCTTCTCTCTCTATCCAGAGGCAGCCCTTTGTCCCACTTCAGGACAAATATCCCTGCCCCTCCCCCTCATTCCCTTCTCCCCCATCCTCTATCTCCTGTCTTTGTCTCTTATTTCCTGCCCTCTGTCCCTCTGGGGCAAATAAATCTACTTTGTGCTGAGAGTTTAGTCTTGGGGGTCCTTATACTTCCTCTCTATTCCCAGGAAAGGTGTATCACCCATGGCTGGGCTCCACCACTGGAGATGATGTCACCAAGAAAGGTTTATCACCACATGGCTGGGCTCCACCCCTGGAGATGATGTCACCAAAAAAGGTTTATCACCACATGGCTGGGCTCCACCCCTGGAGATGATGTCACCAGGAAAGGTGTATCACCGCATGCTTGGACTCCACTGCTATTAAGCCAGTTTAACTATCATTGACTATGTGGACTTACAAAGCCTCCCACAAATCTGGGCAGATTTCCACGTCACTCCCAGGTTCTTACCCTCCTTCTTTTCTCCTATTCAAGCTACAGCTGTACTATTTATTATTTATTTATTTATTTATTTATTTATTTATTTATTTGGTTTTTCGAGACAGGGTTTCTCTGTGGTTTTGGAGCCTGTCCTGAAACTAGATCTTGTAGACCAGGCTGGTCTCGAACTCACAGAGATCCGCCTGCCTCTGCCTCCCAAGTGCTGGGATTAAAGGCGTGCGCCACCACCGCCCGGCTTACAGCTATATCTTATCCTTGTTTGCTTCTTTGGGTTTGAGCTGTTTAAACTCCACAGATGTTATTTTTTGGTCCCAAGGACCTCATGCATACTAGGCTTGTGTGCTACCACTGACCTGGTATCTGCAGGCCACTATAAATATCTTAGAAGCAGTTGTCTCAGATATGTACTGTGTTTGCATCTTCATGGCTTCTCCATACTGTCTCTCCACTCTCACTCCTACAGAAAATTATTCAAAGTTCATAAAGACAAAATGAAGTTCAATCTATTCAAAAGGTCAAAAAATATAATATTGTAATACTGCATAAAATTTTCAAACTATCTTCCCTCAAGTTTCTAAATAGTTTTAGATGAAGATATTTCAAAATGATTGGAAAAATTAGTTTGAGGAGAAAACTTTGAAAAATGAAGGATGATGATTCAGAGAAAACAGGGTTGTGTGACAGGTTATGTGGGGAAATGCAGCTCGCGTCTACACACCCCAGAAAGGGAACCCAGACCAATCCATACAATTTCCCCAATGTCCATCTTAGTCAACCAATGAGTTCTTATTGGCTCTCCTAACAGGAATATGGGTGAAGGGTTACTTATAAGGAGCAGGATGAGCAACCGCATCACTGAAAAGGCCACATAACAGGGGGCGTGGCTTAGGGACAGAATGAGGTGGGGGCTGGAGATAGGGCAGAGGAGCAATTAAAGCTGCCACACTGTCGCCCTTGGCATAGCTGCATGCACCTCCGCCAGTCAAATCTCCCTCTTCCACTCTTCTGTGGTTAAAAGTCTCCAACTGCCACCTACCCCCACCGCCATTGTTTGCTGCCTTTTTTTATACTGCTGTGGAGGGGCCCTCAAGAATCTTTCAAGTTTGTGTTCCCCCAGACATGTGACTTTTGTTCACCTCCTGAGGCTCCGGAGCGCCCCACCGCCACCCCCAAACTTACCTGCTGCCTTTCTCACTGGGGGAATGTTTCTATTTGGAGGGAAACGCCTTTACCATAAGCACTAATGACTGAGTTAGACTGAACTATGAGACAGAAGCTTAAATACGATGTCCCTCAATATCAGCAAAGCAAGGAGGCTACTCAGCGGCAAGCCTTCCGGTTTGGAACAGAGTCTGCAAAGGAGTGAATCGGGGTTCCGGGTACAAAGTATCGAAATGCAGACTGTGCAGAACATTTCAGATTCTCAACTGGTGCTTAGCTATTCCCGTGCTCTTTGTGGATTTGGAGAACAGGATGAAACTAAAAAAATACGCTTGGGGGTGGCACACAGCTCATCGCGTAACAGACCTGGCGAGACTCGGGTGTCTAACTAGGAACCTAGGAGCCCAACACAGCTTCAGGCAGGTAGGATCCACGCGTGGGCTCTTAGAGGCCCGCCCTGGGGCGAGCACTGTGAGAGCCGCAGCGGCTGCAGCTCAGAACTGGGTGGAGGCCAGACTAAACGCTCCTCCCTTGTCCCTCCTCCACAACAACCCAGGAGGGGAGGGTCGAGCCTAAGTGTTGATCTTCAGCTGCCGCCTGCTCAACCCACCTCAGAGATACCCCATCCCCCTCGAGTGAGAACGACTGTCCGGAAGCCTGCTCTGTTGACTGCGAGAAGCACTTGGATCTGAGGCGCGCTGGTGGCATCGGTGAGCCCAGGGAGGGCCCCGGATACCCCGGAATAACTCAGCTCAGTGCCTAGATAAGGAGCCCCGGAACAGAGAGGGTTTTGAGTCATGGGCTTGTGGCGCTGTCACCAGGTTGTGGCGGGGATACAGGAGCGCCCACTGGGGAGGATGGGCAAGGGAGGACGTCCAGGGAGGGCGGGCTGGAACCGCAGTGTCCTCTTGTTTGATGCTGGACTGACCTCGGAGGCTCCCAGAAACAGGGCTCCAGAATTGTTAAAATATGACTGATTGCTTCCGAGAAAGCCACCCTAAGAATTCAGTGCCAATTGGGCGACAGGTGAACCTGGAGCTGCAGGGAAATGTTTTGTCTGTAGATCTCATTGTGGAACGCTCACGCACACTTCCTTGTGAGGAATAGCCGAGATTTAAGAAGTTTGCGAATAGGATAATAAAAATAAAGTAATATCACCCCTGCTTGGAGCATCCTGCTGCTGGCCAGATAATATGCTGGTTATTCCACCCTTAAGGCTGGATTTTCGCAAAGCCAAGCAAAACCACGAAACAGAGAACATGGTCTCCTTGTAGCTTTGATTGGGACCATGGAAATCCCTGCCAGGTCCGGGTCAGGAAGGAGTGGCGTGTCAGATTCTTACACACATGGGAGCTGTCACCTCTAAAGGGCACACCGATTCTGGTTTGGACGGCACCATCAGACTTGCTCAAATTATCTTTGACCCAAATGAGAACACAGGGCTAGGAGACAGGTGGTATATGAGCAGGGGTAGGAAAATGTGTTCCCTGAAGCAAGGATAATGCCAGAGGTTGGCAAGCAAATCTTGGAGCAAAACTGAGCTGCTGGGTCATGCATGGCACCAGAATCAAAATAAAGAGAAGACCTTCTGGCAACAGCGAACCAAGGGCTGTCAGCACTGGGGCAGGTTTTCTCACCCAGGGGTCTCTGGGAGCCTTATGAAGGAGACCGCTTGTTGGACATCCTTGGCGTGCCAGCTTCAGCTCGCTGTCGTCAGGACTAAGAGTGTTTTTCCTTCCCTGGACGGTTGTGCATAAGTCCTTCCCTCACTGTGTGCTGATACCACCCTTGAACCCTTACCGTGGTCTGACTGTCGCTGGTCTCAGTGACATTGAGGCAGAAGGCTCAACACGCTGAGCTATAGAGTGTGAGGAGGGATGTCAATGAGTCTCAGTCACTCTTTTAAGCTATTCAGAAATCAATCCCCTGTGAGGCGTGAAGGTCCAGGTTTTGAACTCTTCTCTGTGGTGCTGTATCTGCTCACTAGTGATAAGGAACTCCTAGGGACCCTGACTAAATCCCCCCCCAACTAGTTTTGTTTGTAAACAAATACAATTTAACATCTACTTTGAGACCTCAGCATAGAGCATTAAGAGAAGAGACAATGAGGTACTTGGAATGGGGGTCCCTGGGAAGGACTTCTTCAAAGGGGGGGTTGTCCCTCTTGTTCTTATCTTTTCATTCTAATGTGGAAAGTCACATGTGGCCCAGGCTGGCTTCCCACTTGCTACATAGCTAAGAACCTTGACCTTTGACCTTTGATGTCTCAGTTTCTGAATTGTGAGATCACTGGCCTGAAGCAACCAACCTGCTCTTTGAGGCACTGGGGATCAGGCCCAGGTCATGCTGGGCAAACACTCTACCAACTAAGCGGCACCCCGGTCATGTATTTTTGAAATATTTTATTTTATGTATATTGGAGGCTGCCTGTAAGTCTGTGCACCATATGTGTGCCTGGTGCCTAAGAGGGGCAGAAGAGGACACCAGATCCCCCAGAGTTGAAGTCTCAGATGATTGTGAGCCCCCCACCCTTGCCCCATGTGCTCTGTCTTAAACCTGCCTTTCTTTTCCATGACTCGTGATTCACGATTATGAGCCTGACTGACCCTATGAAACTCAGAGGCATTTCCATTAAGTAAAGCCCGGGGGAGAAAGTATTAAATAGAGAGAAACTGAATGAGGGAGCATTTCATTCTACATCACGAAGTTCCAGGATTCCAAGGAAGCTCTGCGGTCTGCTGGCATGGACAGAAGGCTCCCATTGCCTTTCTCTGTGAAGTGTGAGCCACCTGTGGCTGCCATCACTGCTGCTCTGAAAGATTTTCTGAAAGCGACATAAAACACAGTGGCAATACAGACTCGCACAGATTTGTTCGGCTTTTGATGTAGGTGAACTCAGCAGCTGAGCAGGGCCATTGCTATGAGAATACTCACTGAATTGCTAGTTCTTCCTAGCGAAAGCTGTGCTCCTTCATTCTTTCATTCATCCATGTCAAAACATCTGTGGCTGGGTGCTGAAGTGCTCGGGAAGCTGGAGCAGGGCAGCCTCACACATTCAAGGCCAGCTTGGGCTGTGTTGTGGGTTTAAGACCAGCTGGTGTTAGACAGAAATATCTTGTCTCAATAAAAATAACCACAGGCGGGAGTATAGCTTAGTGGTAGAGAACTTGCCTAGAATGTGCAAAAGCCTGGTTCAGTTCTAAACTCTGGAACAGACAACAAGTAGGTAGTACAGCCAGACAGACAGAGAGATAGATGATAGATAGATAGATAGATAGATAGATAGATAGATAGATAGATAGAAAGATAGATAGATGATAGATAGATAGATAGATAGATAGATAGATAGATGATAGGTAGATAGATTGATAGTGATAGATAGATGATAGATAGATAGATAGATAGATAGATAGATAGATAGATAGATAGATGATAGGTAGATAGATTGATAGTGATAGATAGATGATAGATGATAGATAGATGATAGATAGATGATAGATAGATAAATAGATGCTACTGTGTACTGGGTGCGAGTTAGAAATACTTTCTAATGTCAAAGAATTCGGAAGTCAAGAGATGAGCAAGAATCAAGGAATGATCAGAGTGAGTTCAGACAGTAATAAAAGTCTGGATGAAAAGCCAAGAGCTGTTGCACAGTGCTTTCCGTATAGGTTTGAATATGTAGACATGTGTCGGGCAAATAGCAGGGGCCTTCTTGGATTCACCCACTTCTTTTTAGATTTATTTTTATTTTTTATTTATTAATATTTGCCTGCATGCATGTATGAGCATCATGGATGTGCCTGGTACTATTGGAGGCAAGAGGACGGCATCAAATTCCCTGGAACAAGGTTTAGTGACTAACGGTTGTGAGCTACTGTGTGGGTTCTGGAACCGAACCATGGTCCTCTCCATGAAAAGTGAGGACTCTTGACCACTGAACCATCCCTTTAGCCCTGGGAACCCTGTAACAGAAGAACTTTTGGCAGAGGGACCTAGTGTGCAGGTGTGTAGGGAATCAGGGACAGTGTATAAAAGGCACAGTTGGAAGGCCAGAGTGGCTGAAGCAGGCAGGGGAGAAGAGACCTGGATGCAAGGAGGAAAGAGAAAGGGGGGGCAGGGTGCCAGGTCACCTGGAGTCTCATAGATCAAATCCAACAACTTAGATCTCTCTCCAAATAGGACAGGAGGAAGCTGGGTGTATTCGAAGCAGGGGCGTAAATTCAGAGACTTCCGTTTTGTGACACTGGCCCAGGTGCGGTGTGGACGATAGTTTATATGGAAAAAGCAGGCGAGGATGCTGCTTTAGATTTGCTGCTGGGAGCCTAGTCAAGGGTATAAGTGATAGGTAGGCACGGGGTAGGTTTTGAAGGTACAGTGAAAAGTTACGTAACGTTTGTGATTCAAACTTCCCACCTACAAAAGGGATCTGTCATTGCTACCCCTGGGCCTCTTAAAGAACAAGCTAATAAGTGTGCTTTTAAAAAATATTATGAATGTGCTCCTAAGAGGATGTAAGATCTTACTACTAATACTATTTGCTAATAATGCATATTTTTAATTCACACATACACTGCAACACAGCATAAACAATACAACATTTGCTCTCTCTGGAACATCAGAAACCATTAGATGAACCATGATAGTATAATAAGGCAAAGGATAAAATAACAGCTAATTTAATATTAAAAGTTGGACATGTTCAAGTAAAATACAAAGATGTAACATTTGAAACTGGGGATTAGGAAAAAAAAACAAATTGAAAATTTTTTCACAGAACAAATGGGTCTTTGTCCTGGCTAGGACCATGCCAGTGTCCAAGGGCGCCCAATCTGCTGAATGGAAATCCGGATGGGGCAGCAGAATTCACCAGGGGCCTTGCTGAGCCCTGAATAGCTTTCCCTTAGTGAAGCATTCTCTCTCAGAGGAGGCTCTGCAGCTTCCCTGGTTGTTTGCTGACTAAGGTAGAGGTGAGTGTTTTGAAGCTGTTTACCATCTAGAGAAGGGATGACCCTCCCGTGACAGGACAGCACACTGCTTGAGGCAACCCCACTTCTGCTTCCTCGCTTTCTTTGAGGTTCAGCTTACAAGAATGAAATGCCCTAGTTTAGAAGAAAGGGGGCCCCTTCCTTATTTTCATTGTGTGCTGTGGAAATTTTGGCTCACAATAGCCTGTGGGCGACATTCTCTTGCTAGATGCTGTTAATTAGTCAACGAATTGATACCTGCATCTGATTCTGAAACAGTCAGTCTGCTGATTTAAATTGATGGCACAGTGTGACAATGATTCTGAGACATTATCCATGATATTTCCTGAGGATCAATTGAGACTTCGTGGAGCATCTTTAAGGGAGAGGTTACATATCGTCTCTTCTTTGGTCATACATCTTCTGCTGATTATCTCTCTCTCTCTCTCTCTCTCTCTCTCTCTCTCTCTCTCTTATTTGTGTGTGGCACATGTGTGTATGGGCACGTGTGCTCACCTGTGCACGCACATGTGGAAGCCAGAAGCGGTGTTGCATGTCTTTCAGTGTTATACCACACATTTTTTTTGAGTCTATCTCTTGCAGAATCCACAATTCCCTTGTTTAGCTAGACTGACTGATCAGGCGGTCTCCCAAACCCTCCTGCATCTACCTTCCAGCATTGAGACTACAGTTGCTTGCCAACACACCCTGCTCTTTATAAGAGTTCTGGGGATCTGAACCTGGGTCCTCATGTGCTACAAGCCGCAACATTATACAATAATCGCTCAGCCATCTGTTCATGGACGACTTACTTATCAGAACCAAGGATCTAGTAAAGGCTAAAGCAAAAGGCAAGGCTTTTTGGCATTATTGCTTTGTGAATAAAGCGGCTGTCCTTTGCTGTAGATTTTTCGCTGTTGCTGAACTCCTTTTCTGTTACATATTTGGGAATGAATTCGCTAGTTCAGAACAGTTTCCCACTGCCAGGTCTTGTTCCTCTCTCCTAGGTAAGCACAGAGATCTGCCTTCCTGCAATTATCTTTATCAGCAGGCATTTGGTCGGTGTTTAGGGTCCATGCAATAAAACATTACATCTCAGACAGTCACACATTTCCAAGGACATAGAATCACTACCTCCCCCCCAAGACCGAAACAGCTGTTAACAGCATCCCCAGGAACTGATCGTTCAGGGTCCCTGCTTTGCTTCCTCCACCTAGACTATGCTTGTGCTGCAAGAAAGTTACAACCGAGCCACCATCTCATCCTCGAGGGCTGTAGAGCTATTTTTGCTTGACTCATATGGTGTATTGAAAGGTTCAGTCTCTTGCTGTCCTTCAAGAATTACTGTTATAGGCAAATGTAGTCACCCGGTTTTTCTTGAAAACAGTTAAAAGATGTAGTGATATTCAGCTCTCATTCCTGCATCAAAGCAGTCTACTGGAGTAGAATGGTAATGCCTCTTTGTGGCTAGTTCAGTTTGCCCCAATTCCTGTTCTACTGCACTGATCTCTTTTCTTCATTTAAGTTACCTGTGGGCTTCTAAATTTGACCTCAGGTCAGGGCTGTCTAGTGTATCTTGCCTCCTTGGGTGCAGTCAGCAGAGCACAGACCGTGCTTTGCTAACTATTGAAAGGCTCCATTAGTCAGTTAATGGAGTCTGGCTCCACCCAGAAAATGGCTAAGACCTTCTGTGCAGATCCGTATCTGTCATGAACCTCGTGAGCATCCCATATCGCTTCAGCAACTCCTCCTGTGACTTGTCACCCTGACCCTTGGTCTTTCAGGTTATTGTGTCTGTGCATAAACTTGCACTGGTTAGAGACTCTAAAAGGCCCACCAGATTCGTCAGATATAGTCTAGCAGGTCCAGGGCACATTGGGAGGGTGACTCCTCTCTCAAAGATGTTATGCTTCCGTCTTGCAGTCTGGGATGTCTTTAGGTTGTACTGTATTGGTTAATTTTTTTGCCAATTCCTTATTCTTTTTGGCTCACTTTTAGGGCTTCTTTTCCAGCTTGATTGTTCCTGAGTCCTTAGCAGAATGCAGTATATAGTGGCTTTCAACTGATTCTTGCTTCCCTGTGGGATAGTTGACAGTGCATGAACACATGTCTGGTTGCCACAAATACAGTATGCTGTTGACACCTAGTAGGTAGAGGCCAGAGATGCTATTGTAAACATCCTATGAGGCACAGGTCCCCATTAAAACCAGATTTATCAGCCTGGAATGCCAGGCATGAGAGGGTTAAGAAGCCCTGTTTTAGAATTGGGGCCTGAATTCAGATTCTGGCATAACTGTTTCCTATCTCTGTGATGTTGGACACATCATTTAGTCCCCCTTTACTGCATCTCTGTTGTGTGTGTGTGTGTGTGCATACGTGTATGTGTGTGTGTGTTTCTCAGTATATGTGTTTCTCTCTATGTGTCCACCTATCATCTATCTATCTATCTATCTATCTATCTATCTATCTATCTATCTATCTATTGAGCTCTGCTGACCAGATGAAGTCATTTGTATATAATAAATACTTAGGATGTTGCATGGTATTGTCAATTATCATTACTGCCCACTGTCATACATATGTTTTCATAGTTTTCTTTCTCTCAGTTTGCCTCATGTATTAGCCATCAGCAGGAAGTGCTGGTAAAGTCTGGGGTTGGCACTTATGTTTTTAACTTCATCTGACAGTTATTCAACTGTGCACTTAAGTATGTTAAGGCTCTCTTAAGAGATCACAGAACTGCCTTCCTTGATGAACCCCATTATAACAGCGTCCTCCCAGACTACCCTCTCAGTCATTCATGCTCTAACAAAGGCCAGGGAGTATTAAGTAGAAAATTCCCCAAATAAACAATGTGTGAATGTTAAGTTGTACACCATTCTGAGTAACCGAATGAAACACCATGAGATCCTGCTCTACTCTATCTATCCCAGCCTGCTCAGAATGTGAACACCTCTTATCCAGGGTGTCTGCACCGTGCATGCTACCCACCCATTAATCACTTAGCAGCTATCGTGGTTATGAGATTAACTGTCATGTGTTTAAGGAATCCTGATCTTACTCATGATGGCCACAAAGGGGAACCAGCACATGAAGCATGGAAGGATAGATTAACTCTGCTGTTGTGTGATCTCTTCCTGTGGCAGTGTGAACAAACTGGAACATTGGCACATTGTGTTATAGTAAAAGTAAAATGGCGCCATTCCCCGAGTGGCAGCAGCAGGCAGTGGGCCACGAGGGGCAGCAAGTCCCAGCAGGGAGCTGCATGGCGATAGATGGATAGGCACACGTCATGCAGAGTGAGGCTTGATATTTATTTAGTGGGTTATGGAGGGGAAAGGGAAAGGGGAAAAGGGGAGAATGGAAAAGAGCAAGAGAGAGGTAGAGAGAGAGAGAGAGAGAGAGAGAGAGAGAGAGAGAGAGAGAGAGAGAGTGGGGAGAAGGGATAGAGGCAGAAGCTGCCTCTTTGGGAGGGAAGAGAGATAGAGAGATGGAAAGGAAAGGACCCAGGCTGAAAGCTGAAGGAAGATCTGCCTGCCTCAAAAAATGGGGTAGGGAGTGGGTGGTGCTTATCTCTTAAAGGGACAGAACAGACCATTACACATTGGACACAGGATTTTTAATTTTTTTAAATTTACATCATTTTATTTTACTTTATGTGTATGGATGTTTTGTGTACTTGTATGCCTGTGTACCATGTGCATGCCTGATGCCTGTGGGATTTTGAAGAGGGCACCAGGTCCCTGAGGAATGAAGTTCAGACAGTTGTGAGCTGCCACGTGGGTGCTAGGAATCCAATCTGGGTCCTCTGGAGAAGCAGTCAGTGCTCTTAACTGCTGAGCCGTCTCTCCAGCCCCTGGGTGTAGGTTTTACCGCAAGTAACTGTGTTGTTCTCATAACAGCAAACCACATTTCTGTCTCCTTTTCTTGACCCCAGTTCTCTGATATTGTGAAATGATTGCATAAAAATCCTATGAACTGTCCCCAAAGCGTGTGTAGACATTTCTGCAGAAGTTTCAAGATTCTTATATCTTTGAGATAATATGACATTAAGTTCTGAGTTCATGAGACACTGAGATAGGGAAGGGCATAGAGTTAAGAGAGAAGGTAACTGATCTTTTTCTTAGTTAAATATTATCAAATATTGAGTAGGAATTGTCTTGCTGATTTAAAACACACACAAGGTGTTTGATAAAGGTGGGACAAGAAAGCCCAATCCCGTCCACAAACTGTTTTAGTGGCATTTCATTTGTATTTCAATAATCACAGCTTGCCTGAAGATCAGAGAGTAAAACAGCTCCACTGGTCAGCCTTACAGACCAGGCAGTGGTAACACACCTTTAATCCCAGTAGCCACCTAAGTTGCCATAGAAACTGGGTGGTGCATGCCTTGAATCCCAGTGGTGCACACCTTTAATCCGAGAACTAGAAAGGATTATAAAACGGGAGGAGACAGTTCTCAGACACAATCTCATTCCAAGATTCCTAGAGGCAGGACTGCCATTTTGAGACTGAGGTCAAGGTAAGAACCAATGGCTGGCTGCTTTGTTTTTTGACTCTTCAGGTTGAACCCCACTTTCTCTCTCTGAGCTTTTATTCATTGTGCTTCAAGCTATTCTTGAAGCTATAAGGGGACCAGTTATCAGTATTCAATTCCAAGTGACAGTTGAGGTAGCTATTTTAAATGAACCAGTTATTGGGGATGGAGAGATGGTTCAGTGGTTAAGAGCACTGGCTACTCTCCAGAGGACCCAGGTTCAATTCCCAACACCCACATGGCAGCTCACAACTGTTTGTAACTTTAGCTCTAGGGTTTCTGACACCCTCACATAGGTATACATGCAGGTAAACCACCAAAGCACACAAGATTTTTAAAAAGCCAGGTATGGTGGTGCATGCCTTTAATCCCAGTTCTTGGGAGGCAGGGGCAGGTAGATCTCTGAGTTCGAGGCCAAATCTACAATAAAAAGTTCCAGGACAGCCAGAATTGTTGCACAGAGAAATCCTGTCTCAGAAAAATTAATTAATTAGTTGAGTAATTAGTAATTAGTTAAGAGATTGGTTAATTAATTAATTAATTAACAGTTATAAGATAGTAAAAATAAATGAACCAGTTGTCAACATGTTTTCCTTTTGTCCAGGTATCTGGACAACACGAAATATGTCATTTCTTTCTTTTGTGTGTATGCACACTTAACATAAGTGTGTAAGTGTGAGGTCCACTGGCACGTGTGAACTCAAGCAAGTAGAGACTAGAGACCATCGTCAGGTATCATTCTGTGGGAGCCATACACCTTGTCTCCTTAGCTTCGAGCTCATTGATCTAGCTCAGCTGGATGGTTGTGGACCTCCGAGCATCTTCCTGTCTCTCCCTCTGTGGTGTGGGATTGCAAGGCCAGTGTGCCCTTAGTGTTTACAGACAGTCCCTGGGATCAAACTCCAGTCCTTGTGCTTGTCAGACAAGTAGTCTACCTGCTGAGCCATCTCCACAGCCAGTATTTCTCCTTTCTTGTTGACCAGGAGTTCTGTTTGTTTGTTTGCTTTGAGACAGGGTTTCCTTGTGTAGCCCTGGCCATACTGGAATCCACTCTATAAACCAGGCTGGTTTTGAACTCAAGAGATTTACCTCCACACACACACACACACTCTGTTTCCCTAGTGCTAGGGTTAAAGGCTTGTGCCACCACACTCCGCTGAACGAGGGGTCCTTAACCTTAGTACCACCAATGATTTAGGGTATCTGTATACGGTGAGGGACAGCCTGTACATTGAGAATTTTTAGCAGCCTGCTGGGCCTCTACCCATTCATTCTATGTCAGTAGCAACCCCCTTACAATGGAGGCAATATAAGACATCTCTTGGTATTTCCAAGTGTCTTTGGGGAAACAAAATCACCCGAGTTTCAAATTACTAGAAGGGTTGTTTACATCATCATATATCCAAAGGAGAAGATTCTTATCTTTCTTGACTATTCAGCCTGATACTGAATCAATTTTTGAGACAGTTAAACTACTTTAATAGACTTTCGTCTTCAATGAGGCTTTACTAAGCCTGCCTATTATCTGCTCATATATCTTGTCCAGGAATTTTACAAGTTTTCTGTGGCTGTCAAAACAATTTGCCATTTAGTGGTTCCGAGCATGTTCTGGTTGGGTTGTGAAATGTTCCCCATAAGTTTGTCTTTTGAAGGCTCCTTTCCAGCTGATGTTGCTGTTTTGGAAGGCTGTGGAACATTTAGGAGGCGTGGCCTAGGTAGAAGAAATTGCTCACAAGGGTGGACTTTGGGAGGCTGCTATCTTCCGTTTCTTCTCTCACTTCTGACTTCCTGATCCACTATGATGTGGACGGCCTCCCCCCATCTGTTTCATACATTGTTTTGTCTGAAATTATAAACTTTTCTGATATCTTACTTTAAGTTAAGCATAAACACTCTATGATCATATAAACCCATATCCTTTTAAATGAATTCTTAACAAAGCAATGCATTTTATTGTAAAAAATGATGCATATCTTTTCATTTTTTAAAGCAAAGTCAAAATTTATTAGGAAACATTTTTATGGACTTGATGAGAGAGAGGGGGAGATAGAGATAGAGAAAGATAGATAGATAGATAGATAGATAGATAGATAGATAGATAGATAGATGTAGGTAGGTAGGTAGAAAGATAAAGATGGGTGGTAGAGAGGTGGGGAAGGGGAGCGAAAATGATCAGAATATATAGACTGAAATTCTCAAAGAATTGATAAAAGCATTATTTATAAAGGAAATGTTTTACAACAAGCCCCAGTGATCCTCCTGTCTCTGCCTCAGACAAGGCTGGGGTTACAGGCCCGTACATTGCCACACTTGGCTTCTTACATAGGTGTGATGATCGAAACGTGAGCCCTCACACTTTCACAGCAAGCCCTCCTATCTGCTGAGCCTACCTCCGGCGCCCAAATTGCTTTGTGAAAACTTATTTACCAACATAGTTGACCTTGTTTCTATTTCAAAGTTTAAGGAGACGCTCTGTTCCTGGGGTTTGATCTACCCGTTGATGCTTGTGCACCCAGCTTCTTCTTTCTCCAAGAACAAGCTACATTTTTGTGTTGTGTTGGCCTGTGGTGGTGGTGGCTGTAGAAAAAGGCTTCTGTATGCGGTGACTTTGATCATTTTGTGGGCGTGGTTAGATCTCAGTGGAAGAGTTCTTGCCTCACAGGCAAGAGGCCCCAATTCTATTCCCAGCACTGTTGAACACACGAAAATAGGTGTCTTTTTAGTCTAGTTCTAAGAGAATGTTCAAAGTCACTACCTGAGATGTAAATTTAGTCAACTCTTATCTGAAGGCAGAAGGCTTGAAGACACTCTGAGAGTTACAGCCTCCTACGAAGGGTTCCACTGTGTTCCTTGGGGGCTGCGGCTGTCTCCCACACATTTCGGTGATCTCTGGAATGTTGAAGCAGGCAGTGTCCAGGAAAGCCAAGGACATCTGGTTGTTTACACGAGAGCTTTGTTCGGAAAAGCAGGAAGCTCTGTTTTCATTTTTGTAGCCTGGGGAAATTTGGGTCGTGTTTATTTAAAATATATAATACTTTCAAAGGGATTGGCCGTGCCTTAGAGTGAAATCACACGGACAAGAACACAGCTGACAGACAAAATAAGATAGGCAAACAGACCAGAAGCCAGAGGAATGTGTTGTAAGTGCCAACTCTCCCCAGGTACAGAACATCAAGAGATTTTAAAATATAAAGTTTATTAGATCCAAGTTAGGGAATGGACCGTGGTGGGGCTGAAAGCCAGAACCATGTAGTTTTCCACAGAACTATAGCCCCAGCCCTCTTTAAGTGTGCCAAATGAATGTAGAGTAAAAGTGTCGATTGAGAGTGGCCTGGAGGGGCTGTAGAGGAAGCTGAAGTTAGGGACAAGGAGCTCAAGATCCCCAGACATAGCGCACAGGGATGGCGAGAGAAGAGACAACTTGGAGCAAGGGTCACATGAGATCTATGGCTTCCACCGTCCCAGTCCTTGTCTAAGGAGAGGGTAATGGTTTCGTTTGCAAGGGATGAGCCATCCTGTGGAAAGAAGGGAGAGAGTAGCTGAGCAGGGAAATGGGAGCTCGTGAGTCAGGAAGGCTGCCTTGAGCTCCCCGTGACACAGATGGAGCTTGTAGGGAGGAGCACTCAAAGCAGAGGCGACATGCTGCTCAAATGTACATCCCATATCCCCTAAGGTTGGAGCGTGCACACACTGCTGGAGTAAAGACACAGCCACCATTCCGCAGGGCAGAAGTCATTCTTGTGTTAGCCCAGTAAATACACATGCTAACACCTGATCGGTGAAAAGCCCAGTGCAGTGGAAAGCACGCTAGCTTCGAAACAAAAGTCCAGCAGTTTCTTGCTGTCCTTTCCCTCCCTGGGAAAGAAGCCAGCCACGGTTTTAGTACTCAGAACATTACAGGAAGAGGGTGCTGAGTATGTTGAGATGAGTAATGTGGTCCATGGTTACCATGGTTACCACCGATCATAAGAGACGTGTGCACACACGATGAGAGAAGAATCAACAGAGGGATGGACACACTGCAGTGGGCACAGGGGGCAGTGAGACAGGGGCTCCAACCAGGGAAGCTAGGAGGAGTATCTTGGAAGAAAAGCACCAACTTCGCTGATCAGATCGTATGTTGAACGCAAGTGTGGTGTGTATGTGTTAGAAGGTGGATGCTTTATTGATGAATCCACGTGTTTTGGTAAACCTAAAACCACAACAAAATCTTCCTTATGTCAGCTAAAACTATATGCTTAGCAAAAGAGTTTATGGTTTAGCTTTCTCTCCTCCCCCCCCCCCCAGCCTCTCTTCCTCTCTCTCTCTGAGTGTGTATTTTGTCGCTAAGACAACCTCTCGCAGAGCATAGGTTGATCTTGGGAACTAAATAGACAGATAAGGATGACATTGAACTCCCAATCTTCCTACGTTTACCTCCCAAGAGCAGGGATGAAGGGTGTGTGCCACAGTGCCCCAAATTATTGCTCTTTCTTGTTTGTTTGTTTGTTTGTTTTATGCAGGATCTCACTCTATAGTCTAAGCTATCTTAGAACTCATGACACAGTCTAGTTGGCCTTGAACTTGGGGAAGTCCTGCCTCAGAGAGCTGGATGTGGTAAGCATGTTGGCCCAGCTTGTTATTTTCCTGATAGTTTTGAACTCCCTCTATTTCCCAGTGTGTATTTTCATCCCATTGGTACCATTGCCTGTGCTGTTTTGTTTTTAACGCTGCCTGCTGAGTCTCAGATGGGGATACTCTCTTTCTGCTTGCCATGACTTGTCAGCAGACAGGGAATGCCAAGTCCACACTGAAACAAAAAGAAAAGAAAACCAACTGCTCTCCTTTCCCTCAGAAGTGATCACTGTAAAAATTGTAGAATTGTGCTTATCTGATTTTTTTCTGTTTCCATAGAAGTTACATATTTTATAAAGAAACACGACCATGGCTCATTATTTTTTTTCTGATATGCATCAGAGTGGTGGGCTCTGAAGCCTGCCGTTCATATGACCCAGTCAGATGGCATTTGTGCAGCCACCCAGCAACTCTATGATGTAAGAGGCAGAGGCCATGGGAAGCGCGAAGCCAGACAGTGCTGTACACAGCAGGCACTGAGAAGACACCAGGCATTTACATCTCATGTTACGTTTTTTTTTTAAAGATTTATTTATTTATTATGTGTACAGCATTCCTTCCATGTGTGCCCGCAGGCCAGAAGGGGCCCCGGGTCTCATAATAGATGGCTATGAGCCACCATGTGGTTGCTGGGAATTGAACTCATGACCTCTGGAAGAGCAGTCAGTGCTCTTAACCACTGAGCCATCTCTCCAGTCCCCTCATGTTACATTTTTAAGTTTCATAACGACTTAGCAAATTTGGGATTCCAGAAGCCTAAATGGAAGGCAAAATACTTCTTTGCTTGTGGAGTTCCCATCTTCCCTGAAAGCAAAGCAAAACCCAACCAACAAGTTGAGATACGCAGAAGTCCAGCCCACATCTCCTCAGACGCCTGTGCTGCCTTCATCAAAACATGGTCGGTGTTTCCGGAAACAGGCGACAGGCTTCTTCACATCCTGCTCCATGGGGCTCTTACTGAAGTTTTGTCTTGTTTTTAAGTCTGTCTCTGTGTGTATGTGTGTGTCCATTTGTGTAGATGTAGTACATATATGCTACCATGGGTGTGTATGGTGGTTGGAGGACAGGTTTGGGTGTGGCTCCTCACTTTCCTCTTGGTTTGAGAGAGGGCCTCTTCACCTCTGCCTGTGCCAGCCTAGCTGGCCTTTACGCTTCCCAGGATTCTCCTGTCTCCTCCAATCAGATGTCAGAAGGGCTGGGACCGTAGACACATACTAGAACATGCAGCCTTATGCTGGTTCTGGGGATCTGAACCTAGGTCTTCTCACTTGCACGGTAGGACTTTACCCATGAGTCATCTTCTGAGCCCCTCCTGGGGGGAATCTATGTAGGTGACATCTGTAATTCTAGCACTTGGAAGGTGGAGGTAGAGGTTCAAGGTCATCCTTGGCCACACAGCAGAGTTCCTGGTCAGCCTGGGTATATGAGACTCTTTCTTACCCCCACCCCAGAAAAAGAGAGCAAAAGTAGAGAGTGTCAAAAACATTCTTATTTCTCTTTTTCTTCAGAAAGAAGCAGAGGTTTAGCTCTGACAGGACTTTAGGGATGCCTCACTGCTACCCCTCTGTGCCACCAGGCCATCAGGGAACACTGTGCTTTGCAGCACAACAGTCCTCTCCTTGTTCCTTGTAACTGTCACGAGAACAGTGTGCTAAGAGCAGACAGCCCACTCTGCCTTCTCTCCGCCTGAAGCATGCTCTCCAAAGTGTGCCTTTCCGGTCTGCCGCCCATGTTCTGATATCAAAGAAGCCTCTCAGCCCTCAAGGACAGCGTGGAGAGTGGACAGCCGCCCCCTCACAGCTGCCCCGTCACTCCTGTCTGAAACTTAGCAGCCAGGGACACTGGGGCAGCCAGAGTAGATTACTGCACGGGTCTGATTTATGGGACATTAAAAGTCCTCTTTACCATCATACACCTGCAAGCCCAGGACTCGGGAAGCTGAGGTAGGAGGGGTACAAAACCACCCTATGTGGCGTAGTCTCAAAACAAAACAAAACACATTCCTGTTGTCTCTAAAACAACTCTCCCCACTGGCAGGGGATTCTTTTTCCTTCAAAGAAAACTTCCGGAGGCTTTAGTGTAGTACCTCTAGGTGTCTAGGCTAGGGTTAAGGTGGATTTTTTCAAGTTGGTGAAGAAAGTGCATGTGTGTATATGTGTGCATGTGCGTATACATGTGTGTGTGTGTGTGTGTGTGTGAGAGAGAGAGAGAGAGAGACAGAGAGAGAGAGAGAGAGAGAGAGAGAGAGAGAGGAGAGAGAATGTGTCAGAGGTGGACCTCAGATGTCTACCCTATCACTGTCTACATTTTTTTTCTTTAGACATCTTCCTACAAATTGCATCCGCTGATTGACTAGATTGACTGGTCAGCCAGCTCCAGGAATCTACCTGTCTTTTTGTTTTTTGAGACAGGATTTCTCTGTAGCTTTGGAGCCTGTCCAGGAACAGGCTGGCCTTGAACTTACAGAGATCCACCTGCCTCTGCCTTTAGAGTGCTGGGATTAAAAGCGTGTGCCACCACCACCCGGCAGGAATCTACCTGTCTTTGCTCTATCTCCCCAGTGTTAGGGTCACATGGTTTATTAATGTCTTGGTCATGGTTTCTATGTGATATAACTAAAAGCAATGTGGGGAGGGAAGAGATCATCAGGCTTAGACATCCCAGATCACAGTCCATCAAGGGAAACGAGGGCAGGAACTCAGGGGCAAGACAGGAGATTCAGGGGCCACAGAGGAACGCTACTTACTGGCTTGCATCTTCTGACTTGCTCAGCCTGCTTTCTTATATGCCCCAGGACCACCCGCTCTAGGGCAGCACCACCCACAACAGGCTAAATGACCCTCCCCCCATATCACTAATCATGACAGTACCCCACAGACTTGACTACAGTCAATGTTATGGAGACATTTTCTCAATTAAGATGCCATTCTCCCAGCTATGCCTAGGTTTTGTGCCAAGTTTTTAAAAACCAACCAGCACAATCACTGTGATTTTATGTGGGTGCCTAGGATCCAAACTCAGGTCGCTGTGCTTGCAGGGCAGGACCATCACAGTTGAGCTACTCTACCAGCCTTGATTACAGAGGTGTTCTTAGAACTGAACACCTCACACAGTGGCAGCACTGTGATGAGTTAGATTTATCCAAGGTGTGATTATTACTAATTGGAAAAATTTCTTTCTAATTGGGTAAAGGAAACTGAGCAAGTGACTATAATGTGTGAAGATATGAGTGGGCTGCTCATGCTTTAGTGAAAGGATCGGGGCTTTGCGGATACAATTAGAGGTCCGGTGAGATGGGGCACGGGGCAATCTATGTAACAAACAGATGGTATATTGTCCCTTTGCAGCCGTTTCTAGTCACTGCCCTGGTGGGTGGGGTGGCTATGTCAGATGCCTAGGCCACCTCTGAAGGACAGTGGTTGTAGGGAGGGCTCCCAAGAACCTCTGCGACTTTGTGTTTTGCTTCTTCCTTGCTCCATGGTGCACATCACCTTAGGTGATGATCCTGGAGTGCAGAGCATCCCCACCCTGCCTGAGGATTCTAAAGAGCGGCATTTGCTATCTCTGATGCATCTTTTAGTCGTTGGTGGGAGTGTGTAATAGAGATCAAGGCACTGTGTGCAGGCTGGCTTTTATCTAGAGTAGTTTCCTTGCCCCCAGCACACTGGCCTCTGATGTGCAATTCCTCTCTGCATGCTGTGAATACCATTGGTTAATAAAAAAGCTGCTTTGGGCCTATTGAAGCACAGAGTAGGTGTTCCTATTGAAGCACAAGGTGGGAGTTCCAAGCAGATGGAGGAGGAGAGAGTAGGTGGAGTCAATGAGATGCCATGTAGCTGCCAGATGCCAGAGGGAACCTTACCAGTAGGCCATAACCACATGGTGATACACAGATTAATAGAAATGGGTTAATTTAGGATATAAAAGCTAGCCAATAAGAAGCATGGGCTAATAGGCCAAGCAGTGCTGTAATAATACAGTTTCTGTGTGATTATTTTGGGTCTGGGCAACTGGGAAAGGAACAAGCAGCCTCCATCAACAGACAGTCACAAGATCTGTCTTCCTCTTTCTCCTCCCCATCCCAGTGATCTTCCAAATGGATCGAATGACCCTCTCTTTTCTTAGTTAAGCTAAAAACATGAGGGGTAGCTGAACAGTGGTGGTGTAGGCCTTTAATCCCAGCACTTGGAAGGCAGAGACAGGTGAATCTCTGTGAGTTCAAGGCCAGCCTGGTCTACAGAGTGAGTTCCAGGACAGGCTCTAAAGCTACAGAGAAACCCTGTCTCGAAAACCCAACAAACAAATAAACAAACAAAATCCAAAACAAACAAACAAAAATTAAGCATTCATGAGGAGTGGGATATTCTAGAGCTTTTTATTTCAAGTAGATCAAGACACTTAGAACTTCAGTGACAATTTCCCCCACTATTTACAAGCTAGATGCTCTGACCCAGGCCATTTGTAGGGGATGACAGGGTGAGCCGTGTCCTGGCTTCGTGTCAACCCCTTGGTTGCTAATATGGAAGACTCATAGATATCACAGTTTCTAAGGGTCTCAATATATTGCTCCAAATATAATGAGATTGAGTTTCATCCTCGTTAGAGCATGACTCACTTCTGACCGAGACAGCTGTCTGTCTGGGGTCAGCTCACGAAAGGATGAAAACATCCTTAAAGTGGTTGTTTTCTTCCTTCGTTTTAGGAGATTATGGCTTAGAGTAAACCAGTTGGGCCGACCAAGTTTGAATGTTTTAGTTAAAACCAAAGAGTAAGGACTGGAGAGATGACACAGTGCTTACAAGCACTTTCTGCTCTTCCAGTGAACTCTAGTGAAGTTCTCAGAACTCTGGTTAGTCAGTTCGCTACCGCCTGTAACACCAGCTCCAGCGGTTCTGACCCTTCCCTGGTCTCGGAGGACACTGCACTCATACACACACACACACACACACACACACACACACACACTTCAAAATAAAAAAGAACGTAGGCCTCCTGGGAGCAACCCTTCCCCTAGCACTTCCTAGCAATGTGATTTGCACAAGTCAATCAAATCCTCTTTGCCTGGTTCCTTATCCATGGAATGCAGAACTCGCAAATGTTTTGGTGGTGACTAAATAGGATGCTTTGTTTTGGAAACGGTGCAAAAATGCTGGGAATATTGTAAGCCTTCATGACTTGGCAGTGTTGGGGCTGGAGAGACGACTCAGTGAGTAAGACATTGGTTGTTCTTGCTCAGGGCCTGGGTTCAGTCCCAGCACCCACATGACCGCTCACAACCGTCCATAACCCCAGTTCTAAGAGGTGAGATGCTGTCCTCTAGCCTGGTCAAGATCCAGTCATACACATGGTACACATACACACACACATATATGCGGGCAAAACTTTTGCCGATACACATAACATAAAAATAAATAAATCTTTTATTTAAAAATCTTCGTGATATTACTAGTTCAGTGGTTGTTTTGAGGAATTTAGTGTTATTTTTAAATACAGTGACACTGTTGTGCTGTGTACTAGCATGAAAAGTACCTATGTTTTCAAATTAAAACTGAAACAAAATTTTATAAACAAAATTTAAAGCTAAATGTGTATGTATTCATATGTAATATTGCTCTCTCTATATATGTCTGTGTTTATATCCATGAATGTTTTATATATGTACTTTAATTTAGCCACAGAAATACATCTGGAAAGAGACTGTTAGCAAATCATTTTATAAAGAGGACAAACTTATTCTTTTATTTTTTATCCTGTTATAGCTTTTTAAATTATGTGTTAATTTTCTGATGAATTAATAAGACTAAAATAAGACAAAACAAAATCAGTCAACATTATAAACAACTTTGGAGCATACTTCTTCCTTATCTGAAAAAGAGACTAGTTGAATAGACATACAGTCACTCTGTAAGAAACTCCAGAGACACCTTTCCCAGCTGATTGGCTTAGGCTTGTTGTTAGCTTTTGGCGGTAAGATCTGATTTTACCGCAACTCATGGCCTAGAATCCTTCTGAATTCCCTTTGCTCTGAATTGGTTCCATAGCATCGAAGAAATTTTGAATGTCTCTGAACCGTTCGTTCCCTTCCTATGTGAATGTGCTCATCTTGCTTTTGAGTCCCATTTATAAGCCATTGTAGGCCAATGATTGTGTCAAATTCTTTAGGTTTCCCAATTGCTCCCATCATGCTCCCAGTTTCTCATATCATGGAACATATATACAGTATTTGCTTGATACATACCCTTGGATTAAATGGCTGGGATCTAGTATTACAATAAAGCCATTTGATGCTGCAAAAAAAGAACATTAACAACCTAGAAATTTCAATGCTTTTATGCAACCAAAGTGTATTTCTTATCCATGGAAGGCCGTGCACATTGGAAGAGCTCTTTTTGCATAGCGGCTAGGGATC
The DNA here is from genome assembly GCF_950005125.1 of Chionomys nivalis. Lineage (NCBI taxonomy): Eukaryota > Metazoa > Chordata > Mammalia > Rodentia > Cricetidae > Chionomys > Chionomys nivalis. The sequence goes on along the minus strand of NC_080104.1, from coordinate 14,685,711 downwards.
TAGCCTTCTCAGGCTGGAACCTCCACGTCTATGACTTGACTTCTGAGTTTTGTATTGGAAAAAGAAGAGACAAATTGTCTCCAGTGTCTGAGAATATTTCTTTTCAGCTTTCCATTAATCAGGAATTATTGTGGACTAACCATAAGATAGACCAGGGTGTGCAGGGGACACAGGGACACGCAGAAGTGATGGTTGTCTAGGCCTCATCTCTATGCTATACCTCTGGGAAAATAACCATGCCATCTAGTTAGTGCCTCCTTTGCGTCAGCGAAATCGACCGACATGCACGTGGACTCTGAGGCTTGTTTCAGTGTGTGCTAGAAATCACCGTTGTTTAAGGATTCATATTGGCACAAGCAGGCATTCATTTAGTGCTGACTATACCAGGTACTATTTTATGACTTTGAAAGACAGTAGGAGGATGGAGTCCCGACTTCTCACACTGCAAGAGCTGAATTTCTCGAGCAAGATAATAAACTGATAATGCAGAGTATGTCATTTGGAAACAAATATTGGAGACATGTACATGGGGCATTGGGCCTGTACTGCTGTGTTTACGTAGCATGAAGCCCTGTTTGTTGTTGTTTGTTTGTTTTGGTTTGGGTTTTTGGTTTTTTATTTTTTGGACAGGGTTTCTCTGTGAAACATCCCTGACTGTCCTGGAACTAGCTTTTTAGAAGACCAGGGTGGCCTTGAACTCACAGAGATCCACCTGCCTCTGCTTCCCAGTGCTGGGATTAAAGGACCTGTGCCAGCGAAGCCCTGTTTTAAGTGGATAGATGAAGAACAACTCACTGGGGAGGTTAACGTTGTGGTGAGAACCAGGAGACGAGAGGCATTTGGGTGTCAAGGCAGAGAGCCTTGCTGTAGAAATACGCACAGACTTTGGGGTGGGTTGGGAGGTCAGGATACCTGGTATGCTGGCAGGTGGCGGGAAGTCAGGGTGGTGACAGCAGGTGTGCAGTCAGAGAGGACAGAGGAAAGATTTCAAGTCCGCTGAGTATGGACCAACGACAACCATGTGTGCCACTTTGTTCTACCGTATGAAGCCAATGAGGTTTGGGGGCTGAGGAGTATTACAGACATCTGTAATTACATTGGGTTTAGACTTTGAGGTTGGGACAAAAGCAGAGAAACAGTTATTACCAAAATTCAAATGAGGGGCAATGGGGGTTTGGATCATTTTCATCAACTCCCCCCAAAGTTGAAGGAACACATTTTATTTCTAGTTTTTAAAAATAGCTCTATGTCCATCTATCTATCTGTTGATCTATCTATCTATCTATCTATCTATCTATCTATCTATCTATCTATCTATCATCTATCTATCTGCTTATTTTTGAGACAGAGTCTCATATCATCCAAGCTGGTGTTGAACTTGAGATGTAGCTAAGAATGACCTTGATCTTCTTTTGCCTGTACCTCCCAAGTACTAGGCTCATCAGCATGTGTCACCAGCGCTGGGGACTGGATGCAGAGCTTCAGGAATGCCAAGCAAGCACTCTGCCAACTGAGCTAAATCCCTTGTCTGGAGAGATTCACGTTAAAGGGAGAAATTATATTACACACATATGAGTAACTTTTTTAAAAATTTCATCTTATTTTGTCTGTTGCTTTCTTTGAGATAGGATTTTTCTGTAAAACAGCTCTGGCTGTCCTGGAACTTATTTTGTAGACCAGGCTGGCCTCGAACTCACAGAGATCCACCTGCATTTGTCTCCCAAGTGCTGGGATTAAAGGCGTGAGCCACCATCACCAGGCAATACCTTTTGCTAATAAGATGCGTCCAGAGATGGCTCAGCGGTTAAGAGCACTGTCTTCTCTTTCAAAGGTTCTGAGTTCAATTCCCAGTAACCACATAGTGTCTCACAACCATCTATAATGAAATCTGGTGTCCTCTTGAGGAAGAGACCTTCTCAGTCGTTCTCATCAACTTAGACCATGAAACCCAATATGGACAAGTTCAACAGAACCGCCATATATGGGCTGCCCATGCATGCTTCAGCATTGCCAGGACATAAATTTCTCTCTCTCTTTTCAAAAATATGGGTCTAATTGCAATGTTACTTTTACTACCTCAATTCTGATATTCTATTGTTTCATCAATGTGTTGGTTTAGGAAATATTTCTCCAATATCAGCAGCTTCCAGAGGCCAACTATTTAGACCTGACCTCTGCTTTTCAGAAATTTAGTGTGGTAGGACACACACACACACACACACAAAACCACCCAGTAGTACCATACCACTTAACATCAAAACTAACCACAACAGAGCATTATAATCACAATGGGACCTATTATGGAACATTATACAGAGCCCACTAACTGCTATTTGTTATCCGTACCAGACAAGCCTTTGGGCATAGTGATGATGTGGATACATTCGTTATAATGATTATGACTTAATGTTTTTCTGACAAATGGCACTGTAGTAAAATCAGAGAAAATATTGAACTGTCTCGAAATGTTATAGATATGTTCTGCCATCCATCAGCATAAAGGATTCTGCCAGTTCAGTACCTATCTAAAAGCCAGCTCTGAAAAGAAATGTTTCATTGTTAACCAACATTGCTGGGAACTCAGGCTCACTGATTGGCAGCCACTTAAATCCTCTTCGGTTCATTCATTGCATGTTTTCTTTTTTTCTCTTTCCTTTTAATTTTCTGCTCTGCAGAACCTTACACTGAAGCCGCCGCTCAGCTCCCACGATGGCACCACCCAAACTGCACGTCCTCTTCTGCCTCTTTTGCTGCTTCCCCTGGGTGCATCCTTTTCACTGGCAAGACCCCCCTCCTTTTGACTTTAGGGCCCCAGGTAAGAGAGGTCAAACTCCAAGTGACTTCAAGATGCTGCATGTTTTGCTGTGTGAGGAAGTCCTCTTAAGAAGTGTTTGTCCAGGGGCTGGGGAGATGGCCCAGGTTAGTAATTGCTGCGCAAGCTTGAGGACCTGAGATTGAACGCCCAACACTGATGTAAGAAGTCTCCAAAGCCGGGCGGTGGTGGTGCACGCCTTTAATCCCAGCACTCGGGAGGCAGAGGCAGGCGGATCTCTGTGAGTTCGAGGCCAGCCTGGTCTACAAGAGCTAGTTCCAGGACAGGAACCAAAGAGCTATGGAGAAACCCTGTCTCAAAAAATCAAAAAAAAAAAAAAAAAAAAAAAAAGAAAGAAAGAAGTCTCCAGTGGGGGGTGGGCAGAGATGGGAGATACCTGCAACTCACTGCCAACCCATCCAAGATGACTGGATGAGCATCAGGTTCAGTGAGAGATCCTGCCTCAAAAACGCAAAGATGGAGGCTGATCGTAAAAGACACTGTTCATTGACCTCTGGCTTCTACAATCATGTTTACACATATGCACGTACACACTATCAAGGGTTTACCACACATGCACATGAATATGCACACATGCATGTAAATATATTCAAGGAAATATTCATTGTGCCGTAGGGAGGGGCCTCTCTTCTCTCTATGACCCAAACTGAACAAGGTGTGTTTTCTTGTCAGCTTGTTATGATCATGGAAAACGCCCGAAACATTTCCGCCTCCCCTCTTTCTTGTTCCTATTCACCGCCTCCCAGGTGCGGGAGAACACTTGCCTTTGGCATTTACAAGGCAGTCTTCATCCCTGCTCGTGTCTTGACAAACAAGCTTAGTCCTGGGGAGGTGGAGAGGTATGTGGGGAGATAACAATCTAGACTCTTGAGGTCCAGAGGGACAGGACTGTTTCTACCAGGTGTGAGGCGGAGCAGAAGCAAGTAGATGCCTGGAACTCCAAAGACGATTGGATGTGATCACTTTCTGTCTTTGTGTCAAGAGGGGATAAAAGAGGAGGAAGGTTTAGACTATACGAGGAAGAGTAGCCAGTATGGAACAGGTATGTCTCTTGTCACCAAGAAGGACCTATCTTGCAAGGACATTGCTTCTGAAGCATTATAAATGCCTGTTCATCTTAAAGAACTGTGACACACGTAGTCTCAACCTATGCTTGTGGAGAGCACAGCAGGAGGTGCTAGAGAATGATGTCACGCTGTCTACACCCACAGATCTATATACCTGAATGCATGTACTCACTTTGGATCTAGCTGTTTGGGCTGGTTGGGTGACTCCTTCCCACAGTATCTACAAAAGGGCTTGCGTAACTCCGTGTCATCGAGATACACTTTGCCCTACTTCATAATTGGGAAAATGGATGAATCAATAGGAAAAGGACTGGCCTTATATTGATATTTGCACAGGTATTAATAATATCTCAGGGGTCCATTCATCTCTCAACCCCTCTTAGGAAGCGAAGGCCTATGGATATGGTAGTGACTAAGGTGACTAAAAGCTTGTCATCAGGGAAGCTGTGACCTACTTGAAGTTAAGCTTTCCAAGTATCAGTTTCAGGAATTGGAAACAGGTCACAGGATGGGTACATTTTATATCATTTACTCTTATGGTACAGGGTGAGAATTTAAAGACATGTTTTCTATCCTCTTATCTTTAAACATCACTGGAAATCTGTTCCTTGAGAACAGGGTTATTAATTATTTATCTTCCTGGGACTTGTGTTAGCCTAATGCCATACTCATTCTAGATACTCGAAAGTTGATACATGAATATTTTTAAATTGTAATAGATTAAAACAGTAGATGATCAATTTCTTGTTAAAGGAATACATAGAAAATATAGTTAATTCAGGTGATGATGTTTACTTGTGAGTGTGTGTTTGTGTTATAAGTGCCTGTGTGTCTGTGAGCGTCCACACCTGTATACATAAACCAAAGCCAGAGGAAAATGTCCAGGGTCCTGTTCTAGTGCTTCCCACCTCATTCCCTGGAGACAGGGTCTCACACTGAACCTGAAACTAGACTGACAGTCAGTAAGCCCCAGAGATCTTCCTGTCTTTCTGCCTCAGCGCTGGGGTTTCAGGTCCATGCAGCCATGCCTAGTGTTTTATGTGGTGCTGCAGATTTAACTCGGGTCCTCATGCTTATGCAACAAACATATTAACTCGTCTCCCCTCACCCTCTGTTGGTTGATTGGTACAGCCTTATGTAGCCCAGGCTGATCTCTAACTCACTAGACAGCAAATGCTAGCCTTGAATTATTTATCCTGTTCTCTTTGCCAGCACTGATATTCCAGGCATGTATGTGCTGCCATACCTGGGGAAGCTTACCAGTATCGGCTAGAGATACACTACATGCTGATGAAGGACAATAAAAGTATAAAAGAGATTGCAATTTTTCCAGAATGTATACATCCCAAGACCTAGGATATTTGGCTAACAAAAATATATACCAGGTAGCATCCTAAGAGTCCAAAGTTCCTATTCAAATAAAGTTGAAGATTGGGAAAAGATGAATTCTGAGCCACAGTCTATAGCATCCAAGATGAGGTTGTTCCGACATCTCTTTCTTCCATCTTATGATGATTCCAAACAGGTAGGAGGATGGAGATGCAGGCTCATGTGATGTGCGAGCTTTGCTGCACCCAGTGTAGTACTTGTGGCTCCTAGATTTGGGTGAACAGGCTCCTAAAGTAGAGAAGGTCGTGGAGAACCATCAGTTGTTTGAGGAGGTTCCCATGGTTTCAGTAGAATGAAGACCTCGCGTGTGGGCTGTGGAACTCTTCTGATAGGAAGGTCTCCAAAGCAGCTAAGAGTTCTCTGGGGCTCCTCACTGAGCTGTGAGAGCCAGTGGTCTCCCCACTGGTCCAGCCCTGCTATGGCTGCCTATAGGTGGGGTACAGCCGCACTCTGGCTGCTCACCACAGAAGGAGAGGCAGAGGTGTCTTCTACCGCATTACTCTCTAGACTTGTCGCCTCCCAGTTACACCAAGCCCGACTCCACAGATAACCTTACATGGGAGAGGAAGAAGCTTTTGTGATTCTAAAGAAGCCCCGGAATGTTCACCAAGAGGAGGCAAAAAAAAAAAAAAAAAAAAAAAGTCTTTGGAGAAATGCCTGGAATTTTGAATGTGTCCTGAAGGAGAATGGAAGCCCTAAGGTAGATCTGCTAAGCCCTTCTAAGGACTCTCCATCCTTTGAGTGGTGAGAGGTTACCGGCTCTGGAGAAGGGAAGAAGTAACGGCAGTTGGCTGCCAGTTACATCTACAGCCAGTTTTAGGCACACGATGAATACATTCCTATCATCTGCCTTTATCCGCACAGCTGTCTGGAGGCTGGTTAAGGGCCTTTATCTCCCACTCTACCAAAGGCACCAGAGAGAGGAGTTGAATTGCTTAGGCTGGAGCACCATAGCTCATTTGTGAAACAGGGCCACTTGGGTCCAGCACTGGGCTTCACTTCACTTTACCCTGTCTATCCTGAATTGCCCCTTACCATTGCTTAATCAGTGTGGTGGGCCAAGAGGTCTGGACCACGACACAACATTTCTTCAACTTGAGTCAGCCTACTTTGAATCTTTTTGGTTCAGTTGAGTTGGAGTGAGGACTGGGATCTGCCTTGGTAAGCTCTGGGTGAGACCCATGATGCCTGCCCAAGGATCAGCTTCGCGTAGGAGGCCTTGTGTATTGAAGCCTCCATTGGCCGGCTGGTGCTTGACATCTGAGTCATCAGTGGAGAATGTGAAGAAGATTACTGCCAAGATGCAAAACCTTGCTGAGCAATGCTGCACGATAACAAGGCGGGTGCCACACTTCACATAGCTCTGGGTGTTTGGCAGAGCCTGCGCAGTGCAAAACACAGAGTCTGTGCAGCAGAATACTCGGCTCCCATGGTTCAACAAAGTACATGCTGAGGGCAGACTTAGTGTATGAAGAAAAGTATGAGTTTCGATTTGTTGTTATTTGGACCCAACATCTATTTTTTTAAAAATTTTACTGTATTTGATGTATTAGTGTTCTGCATGCCAGAAGAGGGCATCAGATCCTATTATAGAGGGTTGCGAGGCACCATGTGGTTGCTGGGAATCGAACCCAGGACCTCTGGAAGAGCAGCCAGTGCTCTTAACCTCTGAGCCATCTCTCCAGCCCATAGGCCCAACATCTAAAAGTGAAGCATGGATTTGACTGAGGTTTAGAAAGGAGGGCAGTTGCAGGTATATGGAAGGGTTTGGACTTCAGAGAAGGAAAGAGTGGGTGGGTCAGAGATGATGGGTTTGAATGCAGGACAAGAGAAGTTGGTGGTGTTTCATCTTAGTGCCCTCCTTTGCCCAAAATCGTACTGAGCCTGGTTCACCAGCAGTTGTATTTAGACTAGAGGGGCCAGCTCTTGAGCAGTAGCTAGTCTGGGCCACTGTCCTCATTCTTGTGATCATACAGAATATGCCACACCCACAGAATTCCTGATTCTGAAGAAGAAATGTTTGTGTCTGGGATCAGGGATAACTCCCAAATAAGAACAAATCATAGATATTGTATAAAGAGTTGCTTGACTTACGGGATTCTGGCCTGCAGTTCACAAGATAGAGATTCTAGGGTTCGGGGTGGGGCTGGACAGTTGCAGAGTGAGAAGAGGCAATTGGGAAGTGGCCATTTAGTTTCATCTTGGCCATCAGCTTTGATATTGCTATGGAAACATGTCAGGTCCAGATGGACAGAAGTGTAAGCTTACTGTGCAAAGTGGAACATGCCTTTAACCCTAGCACTGAGGAGGAGGAGGCCAGCAGGCAGACCTTTGTGAGGCTGAGGCCAGCTTGGTCTACCGAGTGAGTTTCAGGACACCTAGGGCTACACTGAGAAGCCCTGTCTTCTCTCTCTCTCTCTCTCTCTCTCTCTCTCTCTCTCTCTCTCTCTCTCTCTCTCTCTCTCTCTTTCTCTCTCTCTCTCTCTCACACACACACACACACACACACACACAGTATAAACACTAGTCAGAAGATGCCTGTCTACCTTTATCTTTTTATTCCCAAAAGCCCCATTCATGGTTTGTACAAAGCAGGCCCTTGAGTGGGGTGAGAAACGAGAGGGTGCTGGGGAAGTGAGTCTATCGGTAATGCGCTCGTCACACACACGTATGACGTATGACGATCAGATCTCAGACAGAACCCACGTAAAATCTGGGCATATGTCTGTAACTGCCGGTGCTGGGGAGGCGGAAACAGCTGAATCTGTGGCGCTCAATGGCCTGTCACCCAGTCCCATCAGTCAGCTCCAGGTTCAGTGAGAATTCTGTCTTCAAAAAATGGGGTGGAGCCGGGCGATGGTGGTGCATGCCTTTAATCCCAGCACTCGGGAGGCAGAGGCAGGCGGATCTCTGTGAGTTCGAGACCAGCCTGGTCTACAAGAGCTAGTTCCAGGACAGGCTCCAAAACCACAGAGAAACCCTGTCTCGAAAAACCAAAAAAAAAAAAAAAAAAAAAAAAAAAAAAAAAAAAAAAAAAAAAAAAAAAAATGGGGTGGAGAGCAACTGAAGAGAAGAGCTGACATAGACCTCGGGCCTCCATATTCACATGCACAAATGAAAACACACACACACAAACACACACACACAGCCAGAAGCTACGAGCAGTACTTATTGCCTTGGAAGTCACCGAGGACTGGGTTGCTGCCATGTGCTTACATTAACTGAACTTATTTTTCAGCATGGTTCCATAAGATACAAGCCGTGATGTCTACTGCCAGCTCTGGCCACAGTAAAATCCCCAGAGGAAATGGATCTTACCCCGTCGGTTCTGCAGACTTGATGTTCGGTTATACTAATGAGGTAATGCCTTCCTTTGCCTTAACCTGAAATCCCAAGGCCTTGCCCTTGCTCCCTCGCACACACACACGTGATGACTTGATCTCGCACTCACCTGGGAACGACTAATTGGCTGTTCCTGTTGCGACACATTTGCTACTGTGTCTCCCTTCAGTTGTTTATTGTATCCTGATTAATGTCCTGATAAATCCTACTTTATCTCAGATTTTTCTCTAGTCAGAGCATGGCTCTTCTATCTTCTCCTTCATGGTCATCTTCAGGCACTCAGCAGCTGGAACACTTCCCTAGGCTTCTTAAGGAAAGACAGGGATCTGGGTCCTGGTGAGAAACGCAAAGTGCTGCACCCGGACTGTGTTTGACTGAGTCTGTTCCTTTCTTTTCCCAACAGAGCGTCTTCTTGCGATTGTACTACCCATCTGAGGATCAAGAGCGCTTGGACACTGTTTGGATCCCAAACAAAGAATATTTTTTTGGTCTTAGTAAATTTCTTGGAACACCCCATTTTATAGGCAAATTTTTGAACTACTTATATGGTAAGATTTCTATTGGTCCTGTTCTGAAGTTATATACATAGCGTATGTATGTGTATATGTGTATGTATGTGTATATGTGTATGTATGTGTATATGTGTATGTATGTGTATATGTGTATGTGTGTGTATATGTGTATGTGTGTGTATATGTGTGTGTATATGTATGCATGTGTATATGTGTATGTATGTGTATATGTTTATGCATGTGTATATGTGTATGTATGTGTATATGTGTATGTGTGTATATATGTATGTGTTATATATATGTATGTATGTGTGTATGTGTATGTATGTGTATATGTGTATGTATGTGTATATGTGTATGTATATATGTATATAAGAAAGAAAAGTTAGAAGCAGTAAGACTACAGTTGATGTTCTATGATGGTAAGGATGGAATTTCTTTTTCCTTTTCTAACTGTGTGTATGGTATGTGTATATGTGTGTTCTTATGCACACGAGTGCATTCATGTGAAGGCTAGAGGACAGCCTGAGGTGTTATTTCTTAGGAACGCAGTCCACCTCCCAGTAATCTGGGGCTCACCAGTTAGGCTAGGATGGCTCATCGGCGAGCCCCAGGGATCCCCTTCTCAGCCTCCACAACACTGGGATTACAGGCATGTGCCTCGTATTTTTATACCACATGCAAGGCCAACACTTTAACAGTTGAGAGATCTCCCTAGCCAGAGAGACAGGATTTTCTAAGGAATTAGGCAACATTGAGAGAAGCAAGTGTTCTTTATCATTTTGCAAATTCTGATTTGGATGGGATGGGATGGGGTAGGGATGTCATATTTGCCTTAGCATCTTCTTATTCCTGCTCCACAATTTCCCTTCTTACCTCTTGTGGTGGAAGCCACCATGTGGTGAGAATAGCAAACTGTCTGGTGGGACCATTGCCTGTACGTATTGTTTCAGACAAAAATAGAAAAATAGAAGCCAAGCCCAACTACCATCTTACTTATCTAGGAGATCTCAGTTCCTGCCCATCACCCACCCACAGAGGACCCACTTCTGTCCTACAGTCTGTCCTACAGTCCAAGGCAGCCATCATTTAATATACCCGCATTATACCAAGGAGACTTTCCATTCCTATCATTTGTTAGATTGGGTGTAAATTTGAACCTATGTTAATTATACCTTCAAATTTATCCTTCAATCTTGGAGAAGCCACTAGTTTGTCCCGGCCACCCAGAACCAAAATAACCACACAGAAACTGTATTAATTAAAACACTGCTTGGCCCATTAGCTCTAGCTTCTTACTGACTAACTCTTATATTAATTTAACCCATTTTTATTAATTTGTATATTGCCACGTGGCAGTGGCTTATGGGCAAAGATTCGGCATGTCTGATTCTGGCCGCTCCATGGCTTCCCTCTGACTCTGCCCTTCTTCCTCCCAGCATCCAGTCCAGTTCTCTCCGCCTACCTAAATTCTGCCCTATCAACAGGCCACGGCAGTTTTTTTACTCATTAATGGTAATCATAGCACACAGAGGAGACTCCCACACTTCAAGTTTTTCAGCTTTGAGAATTCTCTTTAAGCTTATCTTCAGATTTTCATAGAAATTGCTTTAAAGCAGGAAAAGACCCTAAACTAGAAAATACTGCTGCATAGCATAGCAGCCATCACATTCAGTGTTCATGACCACATATTTGTCTATGAGACAATGACATCCAAATGATCATAACACGAATGATAAAAACACTAAGATGTGAAGGAAAGGGAGGTGGTATTTTCCAGTTTCGAGCTTTTTACTAGGACTTTATATACAGAGAATGGGCGCCTTATATAAAAAACTAATTAGATAACAAATTTTGTTAAAAGTGTCTGAGACCACAATCACTCCCACCATTTTGTAGAAGAGGAATCTGAAGCTGAGGACCATGCCCGTGGTCAATAACTAGTCAGTGGCCGTCTCATGCAAAGCTCGCTCTGATGTGTGAATTCCCCATCTCTCCCATCTTTGGCTGGACTGCGAAGCACCATGAGAGGAATCTCTGGGTCTCAGGTCCTGGCTAGAAGTACAATTATCTAAGGTCTCCTGCATGGTTAGTTTTAAATTAAATGTTCAACATTATCTCAAAACCTCAAAATAGAAGCAAGCAGTGTCCTTGCAGAATATGCCTGTAAGTAGGAAAAGTTCTCCCCATGGGGTCAGTGACAGTGACTAGTAATGCACTCATGGGGGAAAGACACATTGAGGTCCCTGGTTGGTGAGTGTCTAGTATCTGGCTTTTTAAGTGAGCGTACCAACTTTTAAAATCTTTGTTAAGACTCCAGGGGTTGGGGATTTGTACCTAGAAGGTAGAAAGTAATTAGTTAGCAGCATTCAAGCCAGAGGAAATACTGATTTCCCTCCTACTGTTGTCCAGGTTCAATGAAAACGCCTGCAAGCTGGAATTCTCCTCTGAAGACTGGTGAAAAATATCCACTAATTGTCTTTTCTCATGGTCTTGGAGGCTTCAGGTAATGCTTGGGAGACCAGACAGTTTTAGTTCCCAGCCATCACTGCCTAGATTTGTTGCTTTAAAAACAAGCAAACAAAGGATCAGATTTCAGAATGTAATGTTGGCCCATGTTGGATAATTGGGGTTCCCACTGACTGTGGGACTGGTCGAAAGTTGGGTAGAATCATTTCTCAGCACTGTAATCAAAGTCTAGGAAATTATTTGATTTCTGCCGCAGTAGTGATTGGCGGATGGGAATTCAAGAAACCGATTTAGCCAGCCGTCTATAGAAAAGCTGTCTGGGAGCAGAGCTACGTGCATTCAGCTTTAGCATTGTCAATGGTTGCCACAGCAGGATCGAGATGTTTTTCTCACAGAGCCGGAAGTAGCTACTCTGACCTGAAGAAGGCGGGGCTTCAAGTCTACACCATTGACCACATCACTTCCTGTGCCTCCAGCAGTGGAAAACACAGTTCCCAAACATCCCTTTTCTATTTTTGCGGACATGGACTGTGGAACGCATGGTGTGGGAAGGAGGTCATAAAAAATGGAGATGTGGCCGGCGGTGGTGGCGCACGCCTTTAATCCCAGCACTTGGGAGGCAGAGGCAGGTGGATCTCTGTGAGTTCGAGACCAGCCTGGTCTACAGAGCTAGTTCCAGGATAGGCTCCAAAACCACAGAGAAACCCTGTCTCGAAAAACCAAAAAAAAAAAAAAAAAAAGGAGATGTGGCAGGGTGTGGCTGTGACTGAGTTACATGCCGTCTTCTCACAGTCTGATCATTTCTGGAACACTAGATGTGCTAAGTAGTCACACTGCTTTAAGTAGGTTCAAGGCACCAAAGGTACACGCGCTCACTTGACCACAGCTGAGAAGACTCAAGGACCTGAAGCAGGCCAAGCAGCTAGGAAGTGATGGAACCTGACCTACCTTCCTATGGATGGCCTCCCTGTGTGCATTACCTTGTCAAAAGTTTCTGAAGTTATGAAGAAGGTTCACTTCCTGCTCTTGCAGAGAACCCAAGTTCATATACCAGAGCCCCCATCAGGTAGCCCTCAGCTACAGATGACTCCAGCTCCAAGGGATACAATGCCCTCTTCTGGCCTCCACACGCACTTGCACATGTGTGCACATACACAAATAAAAAATTTTAAATCTTTGAAAAAGAAAACCTTTAATCCCAGCACTCAGGAGGCAGAGACAGGCAGATCTCTGTGAGTTTGAGACCAGCCTGGTCTACAAGAACTAGTTCCAGGACAGGCTCCAAAAGCTACAGAGAAACCCTGTCTCAAAAAACCAAAAATAAATAAATAGATAAGTAAATAAATAAATAAAAAAGAAAACCTTAACCTCCTTTAACCCTAAATGTAAGCCTTTGTTCTTAGCCCTGTCTCATAAGTGACAGCAAAATTGGGTAACTATCTAAAGATCAGATAGCTACTAAATGACAAAGATTTCAAAACTTCAAACTTAAGTTCAGCTCACTTTAGCACTGAGCTGTGTTCCCAACTTGTGAGAATGGCTTTTCAATATGGCCCCCACATTTGCCTTTGATAATTGGATAGTATTTTGCATGTCAGTAAACAATGGACAATCAGACCCTTTTCTGAGCACTTCCTAAGAGGAAAGGGAAGTCACTAGATAAGGGAAAATTGAGTCAAGGATGAACTGAAGAAGATGGTCAGGGGAGGAATGAGGAATGAAAGAGAATAATTAAACCTCTGTGTGTGTGTGTGTGTGTGTGCATGTGTGTGCACGTGCACTGTAGACATGAATCTACATCAACTCCAAAAGCCATTATTTTGTAATCACTGTGACATTAACTTGGAGTTTCATTAATTCAGAATTCTTGACAGTTTAGACCACATAATTTTGGCTCGTTTTAGAGGTCCTATCCCATGTACTGTAGGATGCTTGGCAGTGTCCCTCTGCTCAGTAGATGCCCCTAGCCTCCTTTCTCCAGAGAAAGTAAAACACCTCCAGACACAGCCACATGCCTCCCAAGGGGTAAGCTCTTTGAGGACAAGAGCTGCCCAGTGTGCGGATGCAGGGTGTAACAGGCTCCATGTTCTTCATTTTCATAGTGGACTTGGGTTTGTAATGGCTGTTGATAATTGTAGCGCTTCCCCCTTTTTGTTTTCTAGAACAATTTATTCTGCTATCGGCATTGGCCTGGCATCTTATGGGTTCATAGTTGCTGCTGTAGAGCACAGGTATGTTCTTGTGTATGTCAAATTAAAAGAACAAAACAAAACAAAAAAACATGCTAGCATACTTAACTATACCTATAACTATTCTGTAAGCTCATAGAAGCCATGGGTGGAATTTTGCATGATGAGAACAAAAAGAGAATGAACTACATTGTCAAGACTTTCAGAAGAGTTCATGCCGGAAGACAGCAAAGGTCCGCCATGGACTAAGCTGCAGTATTTCAGGCGTTATCTTGGTCCTTTAGAATTTGTAACAATCCTATGGGATGGTTGTTTCGTTCATTTCACATGAACTACAAATGGAGGTCATTTTACCCAAAATACCTAAAGTTATTAGATGCCAATGCTGTAATTCAATTTCAGAGAGTTTTGTGTTGTGTTGTGTTATTTTTATAGTACAGGGTTTTGTGTTGTGTTGTGTTGTGTTATTTTTATAGTACAGGGTGTTGGAAACAGGACATTGTGCATGTTGGGTAAACACTTTACCATTGAGCTCTGTCCCCAGCTCATGAGAATGGCTTCCAACGTGGCCCCGATGTTGCCTTCTAGGATTGTGAAAGCAGAGGGGTTATTCGCATGTTTCTAGACAATGGATGATTAGATCCTTTCCCAAGCATTCCCCTAGAGTCCTCTTGTGTTTGTGGAGGGCAAAGTAGAGCAGAAGAGGGACGGGAAGCCAACAGATAAGAGCAAAACTGAGCAAGGATGGAACCGCAGAAGACCGTCAGATGAATGGAGCGTATCTAATCTGTGTGTGTCAGAGAGATGGATCTGCATCTGCAACTCATAACCTAATCTGTATGTGTCGTAGAGATGGATCGGCATCCGCAACTTACTATTTTGATGACCAGGTGGCTGCAAAAGCAGACAACAAGTCTTGGCTTTACCTGAAATTGCTAAAGCAAGAGGAGGAGGAGAGAGTTCGGAAAGAGCAGGTACGGTTCAGGGAGAGAAGAGGCGCTGCGGCCTTGAAAGCATGATGTCTGTTAACGTTAGCTGCTAGCTCTCCCACTTGCCCAATGGTCTGTCAGAAGGCTCTCCAAGGGGAGAAAACTCTTTTTATTGAAATGTCTGTTTCACAGAAAAACAAGCAAAATTACTCTGGCAAATGACAATAGCATACAGAATTCCTTTCTGTTAAAGTATCTAGTTTTTAAATCTCAAAACTGATAAAGAAAATGACTAGATCTTCAACCCTAGAAGCATTATTATTAAAAAGGTTTTGGAGAGGCTGAATACAACAGTCTAAATGCACAGGTCTTGCCTAGAACTCAGGAGGCAGAAGCAGGCAGACCTCTGTGAGTTTGAGACCATTTTGATCTACTTATTGAGCTCCAGGTCATCCAGAGCTACATAGTGAGACCCTGTTCCCCTACCCCACCCCCCACAAAAAATGTACAGGCCTTAAAATGCACCTCTCTGTGAATGCTGGCTCCATCACTCTGCAGTAGAAAGATGCTGAGCAAGTAAACCTGTGCTTTGATGTGTTACAAAGTAGTGAATGACAATATCTGTCTGGTGTGGTCATTGGAATCACTTCTTGAGACAAAGTATACTGACTGCTTCTTTATCTTGGGTGTGTTCAATGTGGCACGGTACTCAGACCCACACACATTTCATTGAAGTAGACTATATCCCTATGGAATCTTCCTTTCCAGGAAGCCCAGAAAGCTACATGATTCACGAAGTCCCTCCCCGAGGTTGCGTAGCTAGGATTTAGCTGACTGTCCTACTGCTTGGGGGAGATGGCTTTTGTGAGTCACCAGGCACCCACATGTAAGTGACCTTGGTGAACTGGGTTCTTTGGCCTGTTGGCGTCCTCTCTGGGGGTGGATAGACTTTGTCTACATGCTGTATACATTATGTTCACATATTGTATACACTAGTATACAATAACTAGCAACACAAACAAGTCACCTCTCAGGGAAGCCAGAGGTGAGCGTCACCTCGCTGCAGCTGCCATCCACATCACATGCCTTTATTCCCATCTTTTTCGCCTGTGATGTCTAACCATTTCCCCACAGGCAACCCTACTCAAACATTATTGTGTTACAGTATCTTGCATTATCATTTCCTTCTGATTATTGTCTCAGGTGCAGCAGAGAGCAAAAGAATGCTCCCGGGCTCTCAGTGCAATTCTTGACATTGCATATGGAAACCCCAAAGTGAACATCCTGGATTCAGATTTTGATTTGGAACATCTGAAGGTGGGCATGTAGTAGAGCTCTTTCTTCCTTGGTTTGTGATTTCATATTGTTCTTTGTTGGCTGTTTTTCTGCTGCATCGCAAGGTATGTGATCAGAACCTTTGTGATGGATGGCTAGGCTGGTCAACGTGACACAATCTAGAATCACCGGGAAAGAGAGACTCAGTGAGGATGGTCTTCATTGGGTTGGCCTGTGGGTATGTTTGTGGGGGACTGTTTTAATTAATGGGTGTGGGAAGTCCACTGGGGGCAGCACTAATCCCTAGGCAGGGGCTCCCCAACTGTGGAAGAGTGGAGAAATCTACCTAAGCCCAGCAAATGAGTAAGCTAGCAAGCAGGTAAGCCATGCATACATCCATTTCTCTCTGTGCTTGATTGTTGGTATAATACGACTAGCTGTTTGAAATTCCTGCCATCTTGACTTCCATGCCATCGTGAACTATAAACATGGAATTGTGAGCTAGAATAAATCCTTTCTCATCAAAGCTGCCCTTTTTTCTCCCAGGGTATTTTATCACATCAATAAAAATAAAACTAGACCACAACATGCCTGCATGCGTGTGTGCATGTGTGTGTGCATGTACACATACCCCCACACCCCCACATGCACACGCACACAACACAGGCAGCAGTGAAACCTGCACCAGGTTGAATTATGAATAAAACTGCCTCTTTGAACTGGCAGCTCATATGGTTCAGCTCTAGACTTTCACGGGAGGTAATTTGTTAGATAGGAATGGCTTCATATTAGCTTGATCTTGAAGACTTAGCCAAATGTTTTGCATGATATTTCTTTGGGTGGCACAAGTGTGAACGGCATGAGCTGCAGGTTGGAGGACAGGATGTAGAAGGAACTAGAAGTCATTTAGTTTGAGGATAAGATACTGATCTCTTCCCTAGATCCAACCAAGAGCCACCTTCTTCTGTCTTTGTGCTGCCTTGCACAATCCCTTGGCCTGACACAAACACCTTCTTTTCCCCCTAACTCCTGTCTAATCTTCAACACTCAAGTCAGGCATCACCTCCTCTGAGAAGCTTCTGGGGACTCCAGGACCTTTGCAGAGCCTGGGTTGGCTCTCATACGACCATATGTGCGCCTGGGCCTCAGGGCCTCAAATGCCAGGCTGCATTTCATTGTGTTGAAAGTCTCTATCGGGTTCTTCCATGGTAAACTGTGAGCTCACTGGAAATGAGACTACATTGTCTGACATGGGGGACATTCAGTAAATACTGAGATTGAATAAACTGAGAACATGGGATGAGGTAAGACAGAAATCAGAGAGGCTCAATTTCAGTGTAGGTGATAAAAACCAGTAAGTTTACCTCTGAATCTGTGTGTGTGTGCCTGTGTGTGTAAAACATATGTGCCTATATGTGTGTGTGCTCTATTATGTCATCAAGGTACTAAGAGACCTGAAGCGAGTAATGATTGTATGACAGACGGAACTATTTAATGTAATCTTCTAACACCAGATGAGACGGTAACTCACTGTTCTGCTGTTTTCACCCAGGGCGCTATTGATGGGGATAAAATAGCAGTGATTGGACATTCCTTTGGAGGAGCGACAGTTATCCAGACCCTCAGTGAAGACCAGAGATTCAAGTAAGAGACAAAACAAGATAACTAAAATTACTGGAATTGAGGGCAGGGTAATACACAGAAGAGAGAACTGTTTTGTTTTTCTGAAATTCTACAGATTAGGGGATCTTTGGGGGTTTGTACATCTTATTTTTCTGTATTTGTTTCGTTTTACATGTATGGATGCTTTGCCTGCCTGTATGTATGCTGTGCACTGTGTGCATGCTTTGTGTTGAAAGAGGTCAGAAGAGGGCATCAGATGCCCTGGAACTGTAATTACAGATAGCTGTGAGCTGCCATGTGGGTGCTGGGAACTGAACCTATGTCCTTGGCCAGAG
The DNA here is from genome assembly GCF_950005125.1 of Chionomys nivalis. Classification (NCBI taxonomy): domain Eukaryota; kingdom Metazoa; phylum Chordata; class Mammalia; order Rodentia; family Cricetidae; genus Chionomys; species Chionomys nivalis. The sequence continues at coordinate 14,667,748 of NC_080104.1, read as the reverse complement.
AAACAGTTGCTCTCAACCACTGAGCTATCTGTCTCTCCAGCTGAAGCTTTACCATTGCTCTTTGCATCATCGAGTTTGTACATTTTTTTAGGAAGAAACCATTTCTTCGTCCCGTTACCAACACCTTTCCCTTGCTGTTGGAGTAGAGCAGCAATGCGCACGGATGCACTGGCATCTCTGTAGTAGGATGTGCAGCCCTTTGGGTGGATGCCTGGCATAACACAGCTCTATGCTAGCTTGTTGAAAGCCTCCACATTGATCTCCAAAGTGCCTACAGCAGTTCACACGCCTCCCAACAGTGAACAAGGCTGCCTCTTTCCCCATGTTCTTGCTGGCATTTGTTGATTCTCACTGAGATGAGATTGTCTCTCTAAATAGTTTTAATCTGCACCTCCCTATTGGCTAAGGATGTTGCACTTTTCAAAATACGTATTTACCATTTTTTTTTCCTTTCAAAGAACTCTCGACTTGGTGCACTTTGGCCCAATCTTCTCCTGTTGTTGTTTAGTTGTTCTGAGTTCTTTGTGCATTCGTTATATAATCATATCTGCCTCGTATGTGGATCTTAGCTTCATTGGGGTGAATGTATGTAGAGACAGGGAAACCAGAAAGGGTCTCACCAGCAGTGGAAACAGAGGCTGTGAGGGAGAGTGGGGGACGTAACAAAACACACGTGACGTGGAGGGTTTGAGTGAGGATGTGTGAACGCAGAACGAGTGGGCGGAGGGAGGGGCGGCCCAGACTAAGTAAGCAGAGCATGCCATGAAGAAAGCTGCCACTTGTCAAGCTGATTTTGAAATCAGTTTCCCCGTCCTTACCCATCCCCCATTGTCCTCATTTCTCTGTAAAGGGCTTCACATGTTCACTTGGAAATTTATCTTTATGTTTTCACTGTGACGTGCTTGTGATAGTATTGCCACCATTTTACCTATGACATTGGGTTTTGAATTTTTATCGTGAGCTTTTCTTTTGTCTTTAAAATGAGGCTGGATTTAAAATCATAGTTACTGGGATCAAAGTCAGACAAGAGCCCAGTTTTCTAACATATAAAAACATTTTCTTGCCGGGCAGTGGTGGTGCACGCCTTTAATCCCAGCACTCGGGAGACAGAGGCAGGCAGATCTCTGGGAGTTCGAGGCCAGCCTGGTCTACAAGAGCTAGTTCTGGGATAGGCACCAAAGCTACAGAGAAACCCTGTCTCGAAAAACCCCAAAAAACAAAACAAACAACAACAACAAAAAAAAACCATTTTCTTTCTTCAACTACTCATCCTAGACTCACATGGACCCAACTGTCTAGGGAGTGGTCTGGACCATTTGATGTTGTAATAAGAGCGGCGGGGCTGCGTCCCCGGCACCCAGCCGCCCACATGGTTAGCTTATACCCCGAAATAATTACACGGAAACTGTATTCTTTTAATCACTGCCTGGCCCATTAATTTCAGCCTCTTATTGGCTAGCTCTTACATATTGATCTAACCCATTTCTAATATTCTGTGTAGTACCACGAGCTGGCTTACCAGGGAGAATCTTAACCTGTGTCTGTCTGGAGTGGGAGAATCATGGCGACTCCTGACTCGGCTTCTTTTTCCCAGCATTCTGTTCTGTTTACTCCACCCACCTAAGGGTTGGCCTATAAATGGGCCTAGGCAGTTTCTTTATTATTTAACTAATGACCTTCCTCCATCAATTTGAGATGTTTCTCCTCGATAGAAGGGCGTGTTCTGTTGTCATCTGCTTAGCTTACGGGTGGATTTCCAAGAGGGCCAGGGAGCAGGATCAAACTGAGTGGGAAGAAGAAAGCTTGATTTTAAATGTTGTACATTTTATTTTCACAATTTTCAATTATGTGTGTGTGTGTGTGTGTGTGTGTGTACATGTGAGTGCAAGGGCACAGGAGGCTAGAGGTGTCAGATTCTCTAGAGCTAGAGTTCCAGGTCGTTGTGAGCCACCTGGTGTGGATCTCTGCAAGAGCAGTAAAGCACTGAGCCATCTCTCCAGTCCCCAAAGTTATATTTTCTCAAGGGTTACTTCATGTGCTTCACCCTCTAAACACAGTCCTCTGTGACTGGGTATCTTGTTACTCTGAAATAGTGTAACAGACACACTGTGGAACACCTAAGACTTTGGAAATGGGCTGGAGAGATTAATCAGCAGGTGAGAGCATGCACTATTAATCAATTCCCAGCACCGTGTCAGGCAGTGCATAGCCACCTCAACTCCAGCTCTAAGAGATTTGGCACCATCTGCTGGCTTTTGTGGAAATCTGCATATACCGCTCCCTCATGTATACACACACACACACACAGATACATACACACACACACCAAAAACAGACAAGCAAACAAAAAACTTAAGAAAAACAGAAGAAAAAAGACAAATGGCTATTTTTCAGTTTTGAAGTAATTGCAACTGATTTACAGGTATTTTGGAAACCTTGTGACAAAAATGAATATTGAAAACTTCGAGAAAATGGCTGAGAGCCCTGTAGTAAGTTGCTGTGGTCTCTCTCTCCTGGCAATGCCAGGTCAGCAGTGTTCCAAAGTCAACCGTAGCTCCCTCCCTAGAGCCGGGTAGTAAGTTGCAGGGGTAGGATGGTCTCTGCTGGCCAGCCTACATTCTCCATCACTATGTGTCTGCAGATGTGGGATTGCTCTCGATCCATGGATGTATCCGGTGAGTGAGGAGCTGCATTCCAAAATCCCTCAGCCCCTCTTTTTCATCAACTCTGCACAATTCCAGTCTTCTAAATCCATCGAGAAAATGAAAAAGTTCTACCAACCTGGCAAGGAAAGAAAAATGATTACAATCAGGTAAGTGCTCACTTGCTAGATGCTAGACTTGAAACTCGGTAGAGTGGATATCATCATTGGGGAGTCTTTGCAAAATGACTGTGCTGGTGTTTAGATTTTAATATAGAGAATATACTCTGTCACCTCCAGTACTCTTAGACTTTCTTTCTTTTTTTCCCGGGACAGGGTTTCTCTGTGTAGCCCTGACTGTCCTGGAATTCACTTTGTAGACCAAGTTGACCTCGAACTCAGAGATCTGCCTGCTTCTGCCTCCAGGGTGCTGGGATTTAAGGTGTTCACTAGCACAGCTGACTTACTCTTTCTTTTTTGATGTGATGAATGTGTTTTGCCTGCATGCCTGCCTGTCTGTGCACCAAGTGTGTGCAGTGTCTGCAGATCCCCCAGAACTGGAGGTGCACACAGTTGTGAGCTTTGGGTACTGAGAGCCAAACCCTGGACATCTATCTGCAAGAACAGCCAGTGCTCTTACCCATGGAGCCATCTCTCCAGCCCTAAACTTAAGTGAAAATGTTTTTAGTTTTTATATTGGCAGCTTAGTCTGTACATTAGATATTGACTACATTCATCTGAACACTTGAACATACCAACATACATGAGGGAGAAGGAGTGAGGGACAGCAGTTCATCCTTAGGCCATGTAAGGAAGTCTTTGAAGAAAAAGTGAGAGCATCTATTGTGTTTATCTGTTGGAACAACTCATGAGTTTATGAACTTTGCCAAGCTCTAAAAGGATGCCCTTGAGTGATAGCCATATGCTTATATCCTGATGTGATTTTAAACTCATAAAATTATTATTCCAATGGGGCTAGAGAGATGCCTAGCAGGTAAGAGTGGTTACTGCTCTTGCAGAGGACTGAATTTTGGATCCTAGCTCCCCTGTCAGGCCTCTCATAAATAAATGCCTGCATCTCCAGCTCCAAGGGATTCCATGACCTTTTCTAATCTCTGTCAGCAAGTGCACACAAACACACACACATACACATGTGCATACATACACGTGCGCACACACACATACAGAGAGAAATAAAAATAAATATTTTTTAAAAGACTTTCAAGCAGAAATATAGCTCCTCCTTCTATTCTCTGAACCCTGGTTAATTCAGGAGGGGGAAAAGGCAGGAAGGATGTTCCTAGAATAGTTCCACCTACCCATAATTTGGCTTTCCAGCTTCCATTTCCATAGCTCTAGTGACCCATGGCCAGTTGTGGTCAGGGAATATTAACCGGGAAAATTCTAGAAGTAACAATCCACCTTTTCAAAGGGTGAGCAGCTCTCTATAACAGAGTGAATTCTTGTATCATCCCGGCCTGATGGGAACTGTTCCTTCGTCCAGTGCATGTGTATTCTATGTGCAAACCTCTTGATGGTCACCTCTTTTCATCCAGCCATCAGACTAGCTATCATGGGGCTAAGTATTCAAGATAAATACAGTTCAGTAAACTGGTGAGCAAGGGAAAAAGAAAAGCAGTTACTTTTCCATTTTCCCCCTTCTCTTCTTCTCTTTTTTTAACTTATTGTTTTGGTTACTTTTCCTGTTTTTGTGTTAAAGACAACAACAACACAATTCTCTGTGGGCTGGAGAGAAGGCTCAGCAGTTAAGAGCACCCGCTGCTCTGCCGGGGCATCTGGGTGATCTTCCCAGCACCCACATGGCAGCTCCCAACCATCTGCCAACTCCAGTGGAGATCGGATACCTCATTCTGCCTTCCACGGGTACTTACTGTACATGTGATGCACAGACACATTCAAGCAAACACTCATACACATAAGATGAAAATGAATAAATTATCAAAACAGTCAAAAAGAGCACTCACTACTAAAAGGGAAATGAAAGAGAAAAATACTCTGAGAAGAGTTAGCCCACAGTTCAAGGCGACAGTCTGTCAGTGTCACGGAGCATCAGAGAATTCCCCACAGGCATGCACGGGGTCCATCTTTCGGGGATTCCACGTCTATACATGGGGTCTGTCTGTTGGTGATCACACAGTATATAAATGGGTCTGTCTGTCGGGGATCCCACAGTATATACATAAGTCTGTCTCTCGGTGATTTCACATTATATAATGGTGACAACTGAGATTTGTTTTTGTTTCTAGACAGGCTCTTACTCTGCCTTATCTTAGCCCCGACTGGCCTCAACTCATAGAGATCTGCCTGCCTCTGCCTCCTGAGTTCTGGGATCAAACACATCACCACTCCCAGACCCACATATATTATTTTTATTATAATGCATTAGGCTTCCTGTATTTTTCAAGATGTTGTTCCAGCACTTGGGAGACTGAGGAAGGAGAACCGTGAGTTCGAGTTTACCTTGGCCTATAAAGATATTGTCAAAGAAAGTTTAATTATTCTAATTCATAAATTAAACTTTTCATAAGTGAACAGGACCGGAAAAAAGGAGAAACAAACAAACAAACAAAACCCAGGCATGGCTCTGTATTTGGTTTCACTTGCTCCTGTCCCTCCTGCATTAGGGAAAACGGGAGGGCTTTATCCCTATCCCTCACTGGGTTAACGAATGGGTGGAGTCATTTCCAGCTGAAACGGGTTGTTGGGAGAAGTGGCCCCACAGTGGGTCCTGTAGAACTAAGAGTTTAGACAGATGGTGAGGCACAGGTAGTTTAAAACTTTTTGTTAATGCATTTGTATGTTGAAGTCTCTAATTCTTAACCGGAAGTCTCACGGAGCACTCAACTCTCGGGCCCCGCCTCCATCTGCAGTCTGGAAGCAGAGGTCGGGGAACGCTTGTGTCCAGCTCCCCGTATCCTTCTTACACAGACTGGGGCCCCAATCCCGTGCTGTCTTGCAATGGGAGGGTCTTCACCTGTGCCTGCTGCGATTTCTCCCTACCTCCTTACCTCCTTTCTGGACTCACCTCTTAACCTTTATCTTCCTTTCTCTGTGCGAGCCCTCGACTGAGGATGACTCAGTAATGGAGAGTACTTGCTACTGCCGCGCACCAGACTTTGGTTCCCGGCTCATGACACCTCTTGTAACTAGCTGGGATTGGAGAGTGAAGAGCTGCTCTCTGAACAGGCTCTCAAGGAATGCCGATAGTAGATGGGAGGAGAGTGGCGAGCCAGGGTGTTGGGTCGGAAGGGAAGGCACAAGTGTGGAGGAAACAGGAAAGTGCCACAGACACAAGAAGTATCTGATGTTTCAGAGTAGAAAATGAAGACACAAACTCTCGGAATAACTGACCTGGCTGCCGCAATCTGCTGCGGGTAAATTAGAGAGAACTGTAAGTGGTGTAAGCTGCTTACGATGAAATACAGGGACTGTTCTAAAATCTCTAATCCTCGCTGCTCTGACGGGCATTAAATCATACTATGCTAAGGGATCGGGTAGGTGGTAGGCTCTGTAGGAGTTGATGACTCTTTGAACACGTACTACATTCCATCTTCTCAGAAGTTTTTCTGGTCAACGGAAGACTAATTATTTTTTCTAAAATCAAGACGCTGGTTGCGCCAGTTAGTTTTTGCCAACTTTATACAAACTGGAGTCATCTGGGAAGGGGGGGCCTCAACTGAGATATTACCTCCATCAGACTGGCCTGTGGACTTGTCTTTGGGGGCATTTTCTAATGACTGGTGTGGGAGGGCTCAGCCCACCTAAGAGCGTGCCACACCTGACTGGGTCCTGGGTTCTATAAGAAAGCAGGCTGAACAAGCAAGCTATGGGGAACAAGTCAGCAGGCAGCACCTCTTCACAGTCTCTTTCAGTTCCTGCCTCTGGGTTCCTGCCTCGTTCTTGCCTTGACTTCCCTCAATGAAGGACTGTATATAATCTGGAAGTGAGCTAAACCCTTTTCACCCCAAGTTGCTTTTGGCCATGGTGTCTATCAGAACAAGAAATATAAACCAGGGCACATTTTTTCCCCCTAGCAGGAAAAGGAATTTTATTTCAGGATCCTTAGATGGACATCTTTTGACCCTCATGTATATCAAAAATGACCAGATTCCACATTCTGTTTCTTTGTTTTGCAGAGAATTGTCTAACTGGGCCAGAATCACTTTTGTACAAATGTGTTTTTTTTTTCAAGTAACAGGAATTATTGATATCTTTCTCTTCTAGGGGCTCAGTGCACCAGAATTTTGCAGACTTTACTTTTGTAACTGGCAAAATAATTGGAAACAAGCTAACATTAAAAGGAGAAATAGACTCTCATGTGGCCATGGACCTCACCAAAAAAGCATCGTTAGCTTTCCTACAGAAGCATTTAGGTAAGAGACGGCCTTCCTCTGTGACTCAAGTCGCTTGGTTCTCAGGACAAAAACATTTTATATTCATTCAGTCTTAGTCTTTTTTTTTTTTTTTTTTTTTTTTTGGTTTTTCGAGACAGGGTTTCTCTGTGGCTTTGGAGCCTGTCCTGGAACTAGCTCTGTAGACCAGGCTGGTCTCGAACTCACAGAGATCCGCCTGCCTCTGCCTCCCGAGTGCTGGGATTAAAGGCGTGCGCCACCATCGCCCGGCTTCAGTCTTAGTCTTATTGTAGCTTTTCCATTTGGTTTTTAGTAGATAAAGCAGTAAATTAATTTTAAAAGGAACACTTCAAAAAAGTGAATTATGGTGCCTTGCATTCTTTAATATGTGTATATTATCTTTAGCATATATGCATTAGTATATGTATCTATATCTATATAGATATATGTATATATTCTTGTTGAACCTAACATTCCTTCTGTGGAACGTGGGGTGAATTTTCATGTCAGGGACACTGAGAGCCACTTGCTTTTCTCTCAGCCTCTCTGGAGATTCTGCACTTGCTAATGCAACCTGGTGACCTCGGACAGAACTCCTGGCTACCCAGTGTTCTGTTCTCACTGTAATGGTTCTGTAACTGGTGATTTGATGGTGCCACCTAGCGGCACCCAACTGTTTAAGAGTCTTGACAGTGTATTATATGTGTATATATATAGGACTTCATAAAGACTTCAATCAGTGGGACCCTCTGGTGGAAGGACACGACAAGAATCTGATCCCCGGGCCACCCTCGAGTGTCGTCGCCCAGTCCCTGGCTCTGCAACACTCTCCAGAATCACACGCCCAGAATTAGAAGAGCTGGCTACACAATCTACTTGTGAAATTGAGAGTGACAATAAGAGAGAGAACGAGAGAGAGAGAATGGAAGAGATAGAGAGACCTTAATGTATTTATCCAAATAACCATTTTTTAATGTACGCTGTCCTGTAGAATAATGATGGATGCCTAGACTAAGATTTTTCCATGTAAATGTAAAGAATACAATGAAGAGCATATGAAAACCATTACCAGTCTAAATCTTAATTTTCCACAGCTGGTGGTCTTTGTGTCAAATGAGAAGCTGCTTTCCTAGTATACTTACAGAAAGGTCTATTGATGGAATGATGGCGGTGAAAATCAGGATTCCCAAACTTACAATAAAAACAGATCATCCTGTCTTTGGTTTTCTGTTCTGAGCAGCAGCGTTGAGTTTGAGCCACGTAGTGTCTGCATGGAATCTGGTAGCATTTCTCTGACTTTTGCCTGAGGTAAGAAACCTCAGCTAAAGCCATTGTCCTGATGCACGCTTGATGATGTTGTCCCGTTTCAGCTGATGGTGAGTTGTGACATGGATGGGTTTTTTAGAATATCTGGGGGCGGGGCAATAGAGTCAAGACAGTTGGTATTTTAGGTTTTCAGTACGTTAATCTCTGTTCACTAAATGGAGATGCTGTGGTATTAGGCTGTGTGAGGCAGGCCAGGAGTCCCGACGCCCCCCGCCCCCACCAGTAGCTGTTTACCCAAAGACTGTGAAGGGCACAAAGGAAATGTTCAAACTTCTCAGCTAACTTGGGATGTTTTAAATTTCTATGACAATGTGGGATGATTAACAGCTAAGTGGAAGTTATGTGCACTATGTGTGTGCGTATGGGGTGCTGCATGTATGGTGTTCGTGTGTGCATTGCCTGCGGGTGCACATGTCATTACACACATGTGGATGTCAGAAAACATGTCCTCACCAGTAGCCATCAATGTAAAGGCTTTAAATAGATAAAATTTCTGAACACACAACCGAAGGCTTTTGTAACCTGGCCATGTCTTCTTGCCCTTTTGGTAATTTATAATATTTCTCTATGTCAGCCAAACTATCTATTGCATTTATCTTAAGAACAAGCCATATTTTTCAATTTGTAATAACTCTCCTCTGTGTGTATGCGCACACGTGCACACATGCAGGCTTGTGTGTGTGCGCGCGCATGTGTGCGAGCGTGCATGCCTGTGTGTGCACGCACACACACACACGCCTGCCACTTGTGCAGGTGCTGGTTGAGCTCAGAAGAGGACACTGCCTTTCCTGGAACTGAAGTTACAGTTATAAGCTGCCTCACACTGATGCTGAGAACCGACCGCTAGTCCTCTGTAAGAACAGTCTGCATTCTTGATTCTTACCTGCCGAGCCATCTCTCTGTCTGCCCTCTTCCTCATTCTGTAATGCAACTCCCTCTCCGTTCGCACTTACTGAAATAATACCCATGTGCTGTTGAGGACGATGCTTTTGCGTTTTCAAGGCAGGGTCTCACTGTGTAGCCCTGGCTAGCCTGGAACTCGCCCTGTGGACCGGGCTTGCTTTGAACTCAGGTCTGCCTGCCTTTGCCTCCGGAGTGCTGAGTGTAAAGACCTGTGTCACCATGCCCTGTTTTTAAGGTGCTTAATTCTCGCTGTTCCTGTGGGACAGCAGGGGCCAGTGTTTTTAGACACACACTTTCTAACAGTTTGCATTGGGTGTACCATTTTATTTTAGATATGGCTAAGTGCTGTGGCTGAAAGGAATTTTTATTCAAGAATTTTTTTTTTTAAACAGTTTGTGGTTTGTGCAGATTCTCAAAAGAGAAAAATGATTGGAAAGCATTCCACGAGCTACAATTTAAAACATGAACTAGCACACCGGGCATTTCCCAGAGGAATGAATAGTGCTTTACACATCTCAAGAGCCTTTCATGTTGTGTGTAATAATTTTGTATCTAATCTTTAAGAAAAAAATTGTAAAAGATTTACTTTTGTGTACGTGAGTGCTTTTGCCTGCCTGTATGTCCCTGCACCATGTGCATGCAGTGCCCACAGAGGCCAGAAGACGGCACTGGATCCCCTAGACTGGAGTTACAGGCTTGTGGGCAGCAGTGTGGATACTGGAACCAACCAAGTGCCCTTTGGAGGAGCAGCCAGTGCTCTTACTGGCTGAGCCATCTCCCCAGATCCTTCTGCCCAATTTTAACCCTTCCAGACGGTTTTACAGCTACGGCATGGGTAAAGACCAAAGTTTAAGGGCAGTACACGGCCTACTTAACTCACATATCAAGTGTTTGGGGAAAGTGTGGCTCTGGACGCGTTCCGTAGCACGGCCCGTGGACACCAGTTTTCAAAGCATGAGCTTGGAAATGAGATGGATCTGGTTTTAGTCAAGGCCTTCACATTTTTCAACTGGCCACGGGCAAATAATTTCTTTTTTTTTTTTTTAAATTTATTTATTATGCGTATAGTGTTCTGGGCACCAGATCTCACTATAGATGGGAATGAGCCATCATGTAGTTGCTGGGAATTGAACTCAGGACCTCTGGAACAGCAGTCAGTTCTCTTAACCTCTGAGCCATCTCTCCAGCCTGAGACGGGCAAATAATTTCTAAAAAGCTTCAGTTGTTTTCCTCTGTGAAACCTGCATAGTCTGCACCCCGGAATTCATCATGAAAATGGGAAATTGCCTTTAGGGAACCAGCTGAGAGGCCAGTGAGAGGTTTCAGCTGGGAAAGGGGCTGCCCTCACTCTTGATGGCCTGAGTTCCAGCCCCTGGATCCTGTTCTGCACATGGGTACCCATGCAGGCAAGCGTCTACACACATGTCCCAAAAGAAATGGAATTTTAAAAGAACCAGCCGCGTGACTCACAGGTAAAATTTTTCTATTTTTCTTTTCTTTCTTTTCTTTCTTTCTTTCTTTCTTTCTTTCTTTCTTTCTTTCTTTCTTTCTTTCTTTCTTTTTGACAGGGTCTCATTATGCATCCCTGGCTTAATATATGGAGCAGGCTGCCCTCAGTTTCACAAGAGAGGGCACTGCCTCTGCTCTTGAGTGCTGGGGTTAATGGTGTGCACCACCAGATCGGAGCTAAGTCACTAAGCTTATCCATGCCTCCATTACGGAGGAGAGACAGAAAATCAAAGGAGACGATCCCAGCTTTCAGGATAACCTTTATTCAAAGCTCATGGTGCATTTGTGTACACAGTTGAAACAGAAAAGCAGCTACCTATTAAGGAGACCAATGGGGCAAAGTTTCAAAATCAAAACAGTGGTTCTGAAGATTTGGCTAACAGCCAGGCCGCCTGGTAGCATCCTGTCATTCTCATCATGAACCTAGAATTTTCTATTTTAATATAAACAATCTATTGAAAACATACCATTTTTATGAATATAGTAATGTGTTAGCAAATTGTTTGGCAAAATAAATTATCGTGGCTGAGAAGAAAGACGACAGGCTGCAAGGCAAGCCCAGATGCCTCGAAAGAACAATGAACCGGCTGCTTCGCCAACCCGACACCTATAGTTTCCATAAGATCAGTTTCCCCCTTGAGGACAGCTGCCAGGGGTCACACGCTTTGCGTTTGCTCTGGGTACCGTGTGACTTGTGAAAGGCAGCCTCGGACTGGCAGGTCTATATATTCAGAGTTGTATCGGCATCACCTTCACACTCCTCTGAAAAAGAAGAAAGGTCTGAGTCAAGAAAGCATCCAGACAACAGGGCAGGAAGAAAGGAAGGATGGCCTAAGGGGTACCCAGAATCATTATAAAGAAGTAAGGTGTTTTCTTTCTAATACTCCGGCTCTCTGTGCCTAGTACCAACACTTACTTAGGACATGATGAAATTAGCTCATTTCATCTCTTTCTAGAATGAGGAGGGCATACAAGGTGACCGATCAGCTTGTGGATTAGCCTGGCTTTCCCACATTCCACTATGGTCACAAGGAGCCCATTTCCTTCTGAATATGCTGTGATTCTAAGAACCAGCATGCTGGCCCAGTCTGTTTTTCCTTTATCTAGTATATGTGTGTGCATGTGCCTGTGTGTGTGCATGCATGTATGGGTATGTGTGTGAAAGCAGAGACAACTTGGCAGGAGTCAGTTCCTCCTTACACCATGTACTGGTTAGGCGGGGTTTTTTTTTGTTTTGTTTTGTTTTGTTTTTTGAAGTTGACACACGTTAGGGTCAACGAGGAAAAAGGAACTTAAAATTGAGAATATCCCTCCGGTAGACTGGACTTTAGGCAAGTCTGTGGGACTTTTCCACGTGGGAGAACCTACTGCCGACTATGGGAGGTGCCAGCCCTGGGTAGGTGGTCCTGGGAGGCCTAAGGAAAGTAGCTGATGATGAACGAGAGCAAGCCAGCAAGCAGCATCCCTCCATGGTTTCTGCGTCTGCTCCTGCCCGAGTTCTTGCCCTGAATTTCCTCAGTGATGGGCTGTGACTGCACTGTCCCAGATAAACTCTCCTCCAAGTTGCTTTTGGTCATGCTGTTCATCATGAAAGCAAACTGGAACACATCACGTGGGATCCAGGGACAGAACGCAGGTCAGCCAGGGCTTGGCACTGGGCTGCTATACCCACTGAGCCACATGGCCACCCACCCAGGTACTGTTTGTGAAAAAGGAATGTGAAGTTCTGGGAATAGTCAACAAACTGAATCTTGTCATGGAGATAAGCTAATGTCCAGAAAGAAATTCCAAAGACTGACAGACAGATAAATTCAATACTTAAGTAATTCTGAGCAAGCACCTAATTTTTAGGTTCTATGTATTGTTTTGTGGGATGTAGAGAATGGCTAGGTACGTGCACAGCACATGGGCGCACAGCCCATGCGCGTGGAGGTCAGGGGACAATCTGCAGATGTTTCTCCTTTCACCACGTGGTTTGAACTCAAGTGCCTTCCCCTGCTCACTGATGCCAGCCATCTTGCTTGCCCCGAAAAAAATCAATCCACGCTTTTTAAAATGTTAACTTGACAAGTACAGAAGTTAACTTCCAAGACATATTCAAAACATCAACAAAATTCTCTCGGACATCTTCCCCCCGCCCCCCCCCTTGGACATTTTAACAAGTCTTCTTATTGACCCCATCAACTGCATTTAAACATTTTATCACCCCACCCTGCCCCCACCCCCGCCGCCACCTGGTTCCACTGACACCCACAGACGCTGAGAGATTAAAGCTGTCTGCAAGTCTTGGGCATTCTGGCTGACGAAAGGGGCTGTGGCTTTAGACAGACAGGTTACCTTTGACAGCGGTGTCAACCGACGACACAAAGGAAAGCTCCTTCTCCACTGTTTGGAATGCGGCCTAGCAAACGGAACCTCTGAGTTATTATCGTTATTAAAGTTGTAAGCACGCACACAATAGTTTAGAGTCAGAACCTCACCACGGATGACGAGAAATGGTCATAAATTCCTGATGAGTGGTCGTGGTTTGGTTACAGAGCCAGGCATCAGGATCATAAATGAGCCTCTGTTTGCCAAGCTCTCCTTCCCAGTCCCATCTCTGGGGGAACATTCCACACAGGCAGGAAAGTTCCTTTCGTGGATGCATGCTCTCCCAACCCTGGTGGCTTTGTCTGATGAAGGAAGGAGAAGGTGTTTGTGCAAATGGGTGTGCTAGTGTGCACCTATAGTCCCAGCACTTGGGTGAGGAGACAGAGGGTCAAAAGTTCAAGGTCATCCTCCACTATGGGGAGCTCAAGGCCAGCCTGGGAAGATGCAGTGTACTTGGCCCTAAAGGGAACATTCACACTGTACCCGCTGCACTCCACACTCAGATCACTGTAGAAGGGAGCAGTAAGAGTCGGTGGCCGTGCTTGGCTACAGGTGTGTTCTCAACCCAGCAGGGCAGCGGCACACACAGAATCTTAAGACAGCACGCACAAGTCCTATGCAAACCCAAGTTTGACCAAGCCCAGCACAGAGATGGGTGTTGAGGCTTAAGTCCCACCCCTAGCCATGGGGACACTGGCAACTGGGAAAAGAGGCGACAGTTTTCTCTGGAGCCAAGCAGCTGCTAAGTCAACTCTGCCCCAGTGCCAAACCACATGCTCAGTGCCTGGGCAGCACAAATCAGTCTGGAAGGGTAGAAAACAAAAAGGATTCCAGGTTGGGTGGGTGGGGAGTGAATCTGGAAAGAGCTGGGGAAGGGGTGGGGGGGTTCAAAGTTGGGTGGGTTGGGGAGGGGACCTGAAAAAAGCTGGGAAAAGGGGGGGGGGTTCAAAGTTGGGTGGGTGGGGGAGGGGACCTGGAAAAAGCTGGGAAAGGGGGGTTCAAGGTTGGGTAGGTGGAGGAGGGATGGTACCTGGAAAGAGCTGGGGAAGGGGGGTTCAAGATTGGGTGAGTGGGGGAGGGCAGTGAGTCTGGGAAGAGCTGGGGAAAGGGGGGTTCAAGGTTGTGTGGGTGGGGGAGGGGATGGTACCTGGAAAGAGCTGGGGAAAGGGGGGTCAAGGTTGGGTGGGGGGAGGGGAGTGGACTGGAAAGAACTGGGGGAAGGGAGGTGAATATGATCAAAACACATTGCCTGGAACTCTCAATGAACTGAAAAAAGAAAAGAAAAAAAATATAAGCCAAGCTTTGAAAAAAATGGGAAATGGGTCATCACTCTTCAAATAGCTACTACCATTGATGGTGAGACCCAAGTTATTAATGATTATGGTCCCTTCAATAACTAATAGCATTATATGCAAGGGAAGCTTACTGGTAAGACATTCTGTGGTAAAACTAAATCAGACAAAAATTCTGAAAAGAAATCAGAAAGACACCTAGACACGAATAGCTTCATGTGTCATAAAGTAATGTATAGATGACTCATAACACGCGTATAAGTGGGTACTATCTGAGCTTGCCCACTTCAGAGAGAGGGTCATTTAAGTCCCATCAAACAATGGTGACACTTTTCTCCTAAGTAGTTTCTCAGTATCTGCTGATTGGCTTAGTTAAGGCCACCAGCAATTGTATCTATGAACGTCCTATTCAGGTATTCCTAAGTAGGTCCTCCCGCTCTGCTTTGGTTGCTACAGGCATTTTATCCAACTAGAATTCTACATGCCTCTCCAAAGTCCACAGTGAGAGCCAAGCAGAAGGATAAAGAAATGGAGTAAAATTGTAACCGGCTGCTGTGGTCCACAAAGGGGGTAAAGAGCAAAGCCCACCACATTAGCAACCACATACTCTGAAGATGTGCAGGCCCTGTATGTCATACCTTGCTTCCAGCCTTCTGGTTGCAGCCAGTATGGAGTGAGCTGGCTCCCTAACCTCTCTCTTCTACTCATCACAGTTGTCCCTTCTGGACACAATGAAAACAGGCAAACACTGGGCAAAGACAAGAAAACTGGGACACGGGAGGTGGGTGTTTTACTCCCCATCCCCACCTGTATTGCTTTTGCACCGAGGGTAGGCCTGTGTATGGCCAATAGCTAGGCAGGATTTCCAGGCACAGAGGATTCTGGGAAGAAGGGTGGAGTCATGAGAGGACACAGAGGAAGCATGCCATGTAGGAGATGAGTTAACAAGCCAGGAGCCATGTGGCAGCATGTAAATGAATAGCAATGGGTTAATTTAAGTTATAAGAGCTAGTTAGAAACAAGCCTAAGCTATTGGCTGTCACAATAAGTCTCTGTATAGTGATTGGGAGCTGGCTAGCGGGACAGAGAAAGACACTATGGACCTGAGTTCCATCAACAGCATTCATATAAAAAGCAGGGTATGGAGGAGCATGCTTGTAATTCCTTTGTAGACAGTGGCAGAGATAGGCAGCAACCTGAAGCTTGCTGTCCAGTCAACACAGTCAAACTGAAGAGCCCCAGTTCCCAGTGAGAGACCCTGTCTCGAAACCAAACCCACCAGGGGGGATGGCTCCTGAGGAACACGAGGTTGACCTCTGTCCTCCACGTGCATACACAGGTGTACACACACATGTATTCCCTCCACATCCAAAAGGTGATATACAACACAGAGGAATTCTCAGGGGTGAGAAAGCACACGCTTTGTTAGCCCTAGCACCAACTATGAGCTATGGCTAAGTTTCGAAACAGCCCTGCGTTGTGCTTGGCCACAGTAGCCCGGGAGGTTCTCATACCTGTCTATCACTGTGTAAGTTCCAAAATGACGCCCCAGTAGCTGAAGTATTGAGCACACCTGAGCAACACGGCAAAAGCCTTGAAAACTGAACGGGCATGAGAACCATGAGCCATCGACAGATGGCGATTACAGCAGGAACCTCTGTCAACCAACTACTGAAACTACAAAACCAGGGGATGTGTACAGGACCTGGGTCTTAATAGATTTGGAATGCTCAGTACATTACCCAGAATAACCCAGCTCACAAGGAAGAAGGGAAACTTGAACCATTTCTCCAGGGAAAAGCCAGCCGACAGAGGTGAAGTGATGACCAGGCATTGCAGAGAATTCAAATGCAGCCATCCAAACACACAAACTTCCTTACCCAGGGACACATCCTGAAGGCTGTGGAAATCGCCCACCATTATAGTCCTCACAGACTGTGATGCCCCAGGCTGCAGCATCACCCGTGTTTGCCATGTGTGAAAGAATCTTGAAATTCAGTGTGAGCAGTAAATGGTGATGGGAACCAAAGCTCCAGCCTGCTTGGCTTTGCAGAGGGCGGACAACAGAGGCTGCAACCTTTTCATATTTAAATTTTAAAAACAGTTCTTTTGTTTATGTGTATGGGTGTGTCTGTGTGGGTGTGTGCAGGACGAGTGCAGGTGTTCTTGGGGGCCAGAAAGGGCGTCAGATCCCCTGGAGCTGCTCAACCTGGGAGCTGGGAGCCCAACTCAGGTCCTCTGCAAAGCAGCAGGTGACCTTAGCTCTGAGCTACCTCTAGCAACTTCGTTTTAAATTTTGTCCTATTTTTTGTTTTTTTCATCAAAAAATAAAAAATACACCATATGAGACATCAATACCAATTTCTTCCTTCCTTCCTTCCTTCCTTCCTTCCTTCCTTCCTTCCTTCCTTCCTTCCTTCCTTCCTTCCTTCCTTCCTTCCCTCCCTCGGTCCCTCCCTCCCTCCCTTCCTTTCTACCCTTCTCCCTTTGTTTTTGTGAGACAGGGTTTCTCTGTGTAGTCCTGGCTATCCTAGAACTCACTCTGTAGACCAGGCTGGGCTCAAACTCAGAGATTCTTCTGCCTCTGCCTTCCCAAGTACTGGGATTAAAGGCATGGACACCACCACCTGGCTCATTTTCTTTTTCATTCTTTAACCTCAAAGTGAAAATTCAAGGAGTAAACCATGAATGATTAGTTTCCCCAAGTGATACATGACCTCCAATCCCAGAAACATTTGGCATTGATGTTCTCAACTGTTGTTGATACAGTTTTTCCTCCTTCATTTTTCCTAACACTGGGGCTTTGAAAAGTGCTTGTCCAACTGTCTTGAAAAATGAATAGCAATGCTTGCATTAGTTAATGCTTACACAGTCATACCTCAGAGGGGTTCTTATCTACCTTGGGGATACCATTCCAGACATTCTCGGGGCTTACTGTCTCCTCCTCGCCATTTGAAAGGTTCAAAACCTACAAGAGGAAAGAGACCACTTAGTAACAAAACCAGGCAAACGCCACAAACTGTAAGAGTGAAAACAATTTCATCAGTGGCTGGGGGTATGGCCCTGTTGGTAGGGGGCTTGCCTAGCATGCAGAGCTCTAGGCTCAGCCCCCAGGGGTAGCGATGTATGCCTGTCAGCCCAGTGCTGGAGAGGTAGAGTCAGGGGGCTTAGATGCTCAAGGAAACCCCTTGCCACATATAGTTTCAGACCAGCCTGGGTTACGTGAGACATTGCCTCAAAAGAAAAGAAAATGGTTATATTAAATTTTACCCTCTATTTTAAATGCACTAGTATAAACACGTTGAATATGTATATTAAGAGATAAAAAATAATTAAAATTTAGACCTCAAGTGTTCCAAATTTAATGGAAAAAGATCTACAGTCAGGCAAAGACAATAGAACGCAGTACATACAGTTCTGCCCCCCAAAGTCTGCTTCTGCATGCTCAAACACTCAGATATACAGCTTTTTCTTGGGAGTAGAGTTTGAAGCTACAGGGAAATCAACACAGTAACAGCAGAGTGTTTCTCAGAAGAAATGGGTAAAGGAAATATTTAAAGATAATTTGGAATTAATTACGTGGTGAGCCAGACATGGTGGTGCACACCTTTAATCCTAGCACTTTGGAGGCAGAGGCAGGCAAATGCCTGAATTCGAGGCCAGCCAGGGCTACACAGAGAAATCCTGTCTCAAAAAACAAACGAGATAAACAAATCTACAGAAACACTCAGCAGAGTGTTGCCTGCGTAATGTTTAAGGAAATTCATGTACATTCTACACAGTGGTTCTCCTATTTTAAGATTTGGTTATGTGTGTGTGTGTGTGTGTGTGTGTGTGTGTATGTCTTTATACACACCACGCACATGCAGGGCCAATTCATTAAAGTCTTGGATATGCAAGTGAAAAAAGAATACAAGGCATTTTTCTTTTGGGACGTATGGCTCACATACAGCCAGAAGAGGGCGCTTGTTCCAGTGGCGCTAGAGTTACAGGTGGTTGTGAGCTGCCTGACAGGAGTTGTGGGAACCCATCTCTCAGTCTTAATGGTGTAAAAAATGTATATTCTTGAATCCCCAGCTCCAGAAATTCAGACTTGGTAAGTCAAGGCAAGGCTCAGGAATTTAAAGAAGAGGCCAGCAATTTTAGACTATCTGGCTTTCCAGATTGCAGAAAACAAAACAAAATAATACCACAACAAACTCTAAATCCCTAAATGCCAGTGTTTCCATTCAAAAGTGAGGTAGATTTGATTCTCACAAACTTCATCAAGGTGCCAGGAGAAATGAGCAGGGATAAACAAATAGCCCTGGGATCTCAGACAGTCTGGGGACATCAGTAAAGCTCTTACAGCACACACCCCTTGAAATAAAGTCCTTCACCTTCCCTTACCCTTGTTCCTTCTTCGGCTAGTTCCAGAATCTCACACTTAGACCACGTGTTCTTTAGGCTTGACCACACGACGCATTTCGATCCAACAGAGAAGCCTTTCAGAGTGTAGGTGTTCTGTAGCTGAACTGCTAAATTGAATACAGGAAGACTCAGTGTGCACAGCCTAGCACCTTAGCGTGAGACATGCAAGAGAAGCGCTTTCCTAGTCTAAGTTTACCGTCCGTGTTTAATCAGTTACATGCAAGGCGTATGTTAGTAGATTTTCTAAGTATCTTTTCCTTCAATTATATAATATGTAATATTATATATAATATATAATACATGTATGTATGTATGTGTATGTATATGGGGCCCCAACTCTATATAATATTCACTATGTCTACAAAACAACAAAACTAAAATCATCATTAAATTTGACCTCTAACAACTTAAGACTACTACTAAAAGCTGGTAATGTCCCTATCAGTGAAAGTGTCTCAGCTTCATGGCCTATACCCTACCATATACACAACTATGAACATTAAAGTCTTGGATATGCATGTGAATAAAAGAATACAAGGTATTTTTCTTCCCAGTCTGGGCTATATGGCTAACATAATGATCCCCAGTTCCATCCAATTTTCTGCAAATGCCATGATTTCACTTTTCTTTGTGGCTAAATAAGATTCCGCAGAGTGTGTTTCCCACATCTGTGGTGTTGAATCATCTGCTGATGGACATCCAGACGACTCATTCACAGCTCTTTGTGGGTCATGCAGCAATAACACAGATAAGCAAGTGTGCTGGCTGGTTTTATGTCAACAACAAGCTAGAGTAATTTATAGTAAGAGGGGCTCTCAGTTGAGACAATGACTCCCTAAGATCTGCCTGTGGGCAGGCCTGTGCTGCATTTTCATGACTGATGACGTCACAACGGGCCCATCCCATTGTTGGCGAGCCATAGGGATCAAGCCAGGGAGCAGCACCCATCTGTGGCTTCTGTACCAGCTCCTGGCTAGAGATTCCGGCCATGACTTGCCTGGATGAGGGACTACAAGCTAGAAAATAAAGCAAACACTTTCCTCCCCAAGTTGCTTTTGGTCAAGGTGTTTTATCATGAAACTCTAATCAAGGCAGCAAGACCACATGGGAGGACTTAGGAGCCCTTTGGATACATACCCAGGGATGGATGTATTTATTACAGTTCCATTTTTAACTTTTTGAGAAATCTCCTTACCAATTTTTACGGTGGCTATACCAGTTTCTACTCCCACTAGCGGCGCATAAAGGCTCCTCGTTCATCTCATCTGGGCCAACATTTGCTGTCATTTGTTTTCCTGATGACAGCCCTGGTGGCATGAGGAATTTCAAAGTCCTTTAATTTGCCTTTTCCCTGATGGTCAAGGACATTAGATGTGTTAAAATATTTCGCGTGTCTTCTTTTGAGAATTGTCTACTCAGTCAATTGGTCAAGTTATTGATCAGAAAATTTTGTGGGTTTTAAATGTTTAATTTTTAAAGATCTTTGTATATTTCAAATGTTAGCCATCTGTATGAAATACAGCTGGCAAAGATTCTCACCCATTCTGAACATCTTTTTAAAAATTTGATTTTCAATTATGTTTGAATCTGGGTGTGTATATGTGCACACGTGTGGGTACCCAGAAGCCAGAAGAGGGATCTCTTGGACCTAGAGTTACAGGTGGTTATTGTTAGGAATATTTCCTAACCAAGCTCTCTGACGGCGCAAATTCCCAATCAAGCCAAATCAAAACAAGCCGAATTAAGAAATACCCAGGTTTAATGGGAGATCTGCGCTCTTGGGTGGCCCTGAGGGGGAAACAGGAAGCCGCAGAAAAGAGACCCCCAGGAGGAAGAAAGGGGGACCACGTGTTCTTCTTTTGGAGGACCACTTAAGTACCCTGGGGAGTGGTCCTGACCCCACCCCCAGGGAGGGGTCACGACCTGGCCTGCTGGGATTTGAAGTCCAGACCAGGCCTAGGGGCTGAGATAGATGCCAGGGACTGGGGCCTATGCTCCCAACCTAACAGTTATGAGCTCGAGTCTTCTGCAAGAGCACTGTGTACTACTGACCCATGAGCCAGCTCACTATCCCCTGAACAGGCTTTCAGGGCTTAATACACAGGCTTCAACCCTGGATGACAGTACAAGATGCTTTTAACTTGTAAACTCTTTGCGACAGGGACTAAGACAATGGCCAGAGGAGACTGCACTATGGTGTCAACACTGAGGATTTCTTGGTAATAAGAATCTGTGATTTTCATTCTCCTTAAACTGTTACTTTCTCTATTTTTGTATCATTGTTTAAATTCAACAATATAAATATAGATATTTGACAAGCGCAAGGTTGATCACGGAAAGTAAAGAGGGGTAACCATTTAATGTGACTTTCACTGTTTTGTTGTTATTTTCCTGGGACTAGAGAGATGGCCCAGCAGTGAACAATGTGTCCTGGTTTTTCAGAAGATTGTGCTTATTATTTAATAATAATAACTGTGGGAGTTTTGTTGCTTTCTTAAAATCTTTTTAAGAAGCAAAGAAAACAGCAAGTAAAACAGTTAATATTTATCCATTGCACTCTGAGATTTCTCCCGATTTGGCTTTTCTTTATTAAATTAAATCTAATTTTTGTTTAAAGGTTTCTACATGAATGGCAGACTCAACAGATGATACAGTTAGGTCCAGGAAAAAAGCAACAGGCAAAGTGATTCCCACTGTAAATTTATTTAGAGGCATCCTTGACTAAAGGAAGGCCATGTTTTTAAAACTTAGCAAGACGTTTACTGTCTTGATTTTAACATCTAATTCCTTACAGTTCACTTGGGATTGTCCTTTTTTTAGACACAGGATTTAAAGCATTTATTTTGTGTGTAAGGACCTCAGTGTGTGCATGCAGGAGCATGTGGAGGTCACAAAACAGGGCCAGATCCCCTGGAACAGGAGATGCATATGGTATGAGCCACCAGGTGGATGCTGGGAACCAAACCTGGGGCCTCTGCAAAAGCAGTAAATATTCTTGACTGCTAAACTCCTAGCCTCTTAGTCATTTTAGTTTTAAACTAAGAATGAATATTCTGTCATTTCATTCAGCATTTGTCATTGCACACTGATTTTACAACTGTGTTTTCCATGCTTAAAAATGTCCTTCTTCCTGAGGCACAGGGGTGCAGAGACATGTCATCCCGGCACCCAGAGGCTGAGCCAGAAGGCGCAGGAGTTCGCGGTTAGTCTGGTGTACAGACAGAGACTCTCTCTCTAAAATCCAGACAACCAAAATGCAAATCTGAGTACGTTACTTGAATTTAACATTTCTTAAAAATTATAACTCATGTAATAGCTACCCTCCATGTTTTGAGAACAAACAAGAACCACGGAAAGACTCCAAGTTGAAAGAGATCAACACACCTGGTACAGCGCTCCCGCACTTACTCCAGTCTCTGGCGTCTCCCTCGGGGAACAGAGGGGCCAAGGCAGCCGGGTTATCTCTGTTTTCAAACTGTGGAGACTCCTCTTCGAATATGTTCACTTCCTCGTGTGTGGGGGAATCGCTGCTCTTCTCGTGGTGGTGGAGGGGCAGCATGCTCTGGCCGCCATCGGAAGAGGCCACACAGCTAGACTCCCTCTCATCCTCGGCACACCTGGACTTCTGGATGTCCTGACTGACAGTTGCTGATAAAGGACTTATACTGTCGTCCAAAGAAAGCTGGGGCGTGGGCAGTTCCAGTTCTAGCTGCTTCTCGACCTCACAGTCCAGGGGAAGTTGCACCATAAATGGCTCTAGAGCGGCTCCTGCCTCACAGCCTGGGGACAGCGGTGCCCCCGGAGACCCCAGTCCTAGCTCTTCCTTCTCTTCCTCCCCGATAGGAGAGTGCTGTAACTCAATGGTTTCCAATTCTAAGAATTCTTTGCAGTCCTCATCGGGGGAGAGCGGTACCTCTAGTGAATTCAGTTCGGATAACTCCTTCGGCTCACTCGCGTGGGGCATTATTGGGTTAAATCCTGAAATGTGGTAGCTGTCTTCAAACCTGGCTCTGTCCACAAAATGGTAATCCATGCTACTTTCCAGCCTCTCAGAACCCATTTTCCCTTGGCGTGAGTTCTCCAGAACTTCGAAAATGTTATGGGTGCTACGTTCATAGAATTTACTTGGCTTGGTTTCAATGTTTAAATCCTTTTCAATTCTCTCTGAGAACTCACCTGCCCTGCCTTCCACATATAATGTCTTCTCGTGTGCCATTTTATGACCTGGTTTCTTAAGGTCAAGGTCAAGACTGTTGGGCCCAAAGCCACCCTTTCTGTCTGGGCCATGCTTCTCATGGTACAGGTCATTCTTGGGAATGCCCATCTTAGCATATTTCTTCATCTTTTCATTAATGCTTTCGCCCTTGCTTTTCAGCTCCACAATTGCTAAGGGGATGGCACAAACATCCCTTCTGATCTCAAATATTGTTATCTCCAACACATCTTCTGTTACTATCTCATAAAAATAATCATTTCCCTCTTGAGGGCACACCCCGCCAGAGATGGTGAATCCCGAGAGGCAGCACGGGAAGGCTTGCATGGGGACTGATAGAAGTTCAGACGGGATGTTCCACAGTGCTTTTGGGTCCACGCAGTCTTCCATGTTCCCAAAATCCACAAGCCTGACGGACACAAGGTGATCTTCACATAAGTTAGTGATGAGGGCTCTGTAATAATGTCCATCTTCTCTGTACCTCACGATACATGGGTCTCCGATTTGGGGACACTGGAGACAGCTTTTCCGGTCCGCCAGCTGCTTCGCAGCACTCTGAACCTCGGTTTCTAAATACTGCAGCTTCTCAGAATCAGCAAACTGACACCAAAAGTACTCAGGTCCGTCTATCACGGTGGCATAGGCTCTCACCGACTTGGCTTTGGGATTATACCAGTTAAGAAACACTGATGTGTCAATGCTGGGTTTGGCAGTAGACTTTGCACAGTCCCCTTTCATGATTTGGGTAGTAAGTCCCATTTGAGATTTTTCCTTGAACGGAAACCGGCTAATCATATCTTCAGCTATGATTCCATGCTCATCCGCAAGAATCACTTCCCAGGTGCCTTGGAATTTAACAAATTCACATCTTATCTGAACCTCATCCGTCCTTTGGGAAAAGTAGTTCACCATCTCCTTACAGCTCACCATGTCGGGTACCGAAAGCCCCCTAAGGGAGCAATGGAGGCACAGTGCTGGGATCACGGCATCGATGGGGCCAAGCTTACCCGTTTTGTGAGTGTGGACCACAGACATGTTGCCATAATCTATAAACTGTACGGAGAGAAGGTCATTGGGCTGTTGTTCCAGGACCACTGCTCGGTACCACAAATTATCTTCTGAGAAAATGGCACATATCACATCCCCACTTTGCCAAGGCGGGCCCGTGTGACACAGGGGCCTTGTCCTGACATCATTTAATCTCTCTGAAAGATGATTGATCTCAGCTTCATCTTCCATCAGCTGGATATAAAAATCTGAAGGATCATTAATGTGCGAGACATACACAGAGGTCTTAAAACCAGGCGCTATTGTCTTTTGCGGGAACTCACAGAACTTTGGAGGCAGGTCTTTGCTGCCCGGTTCCCCAATTCTTCTCTCAGGAAGGGCAGAGTCTAGTTTGGGAGCACTCGTGGATGAGTTGCCAAACATATCTTCTTTCTTTTCCCTCGCTAATGGAAACCCTCCGTCATCTTTGTTTCCCACAGAGTCCTGATATGAGACTAGATTGGCCCTTGAGGAGCCCTGTAAATATCTGAGCTCCTTAACTCCTGGACTGATCTTGGGTTTGCAGGATTCACCCATTCTCTCTCTACTGCGCGATCTGCCCTCTCCCGGTTTACTCAAATACTCTGTGGGGGATGAGTTCACATTCTCACTTCTATCTTCAAGGGTTTCGGTCACACAGAGGATTATTTCATTCTCTCTGTCATTTTTTCTTGTGCTGTTTCGGTAACCAAGGAGCCCTAGCTTCTCATTAACACTAGCGTTAATTTGGACACTTTCATCATAGAGCTCTATAATCAGGCATCCATCTGGGTCTTTGGCGACGACTAAAGCCTTCAACGACTTATCTAAAACCGTCTCCTGAAACCACGCTGTAACCTCTCCTGGGATATGATGAGGAATGTCCGATAATGAACATTTAATGGCTTGCATGGGTAAGAGCAGAACATCGTAGGCATCTTGAGGGATTGGGAGCAGATGGTCACTTGCTACATAAGTGTTTCCAAAATCAACAAAGAAGATTTTATTTGGCTCTTTTTCGATTACTCCCCTATACCAGTTACCATCGGTATATTGGGCAAGGCACAAAGTTCCAGGGACCAAGGGGGATGCCTTTACATCCAGCAAGGCTTTACTTAGCTGCATAATGTTGTATGATAATTGTTCTAAAATATTCGTATTTCTTGCGAGTTGGCAATAAAATGTCCAAGGGTCCTCCACATGTGTCACGTACACCAATTCTTCACTTCCGATTTTTAGGTCATGTGTAGAATAGTAGTAAGAATGGAGCTGAAGAGAGGGCTCCAGAGGCTTCTGAAGTTTTACTGGCCTAGCAAGTCTCTTTTCTACTAAAAAATGGCAGGCACTCTGAAAAGGTGTTAGCAAGTCCACAACATTGAACCACTCTTCATCATGCCTCGATGCCAAAGCAAAGAGTGTGCATTTTAATTCTAAGTTATTCTGCCAAGCATCATCTATAAACCCACTAAAAACCTTCACCGCCTTTTCGTCCCAAACAAAGGGGTTGTCACCAGTTGGCTGGATTAAATTGTAAAGACTGCACCGAAATGCCTGAGCTCTCACCTTGAGAAAGGCATCACTAATGGAGAGTATGTTCCTCACGGATATCACATCTTTGTCTCCGTAGTCTACAAACACTACCCTGACGTGCTCCAGAGACGGCGCGCCACTAATCACAGCTCTGGACCATCTTCCGTTTGCTGTTCGGATTGCCAGACAAGCGCGTGTGTCCCCCTCGTAGGGAGCAGGTTCGCTTTTGCAATAGTCCTCAATATCACACATCAGGGTTTGGAATCCCTGCGCATTCCTCATCAGCTGACACCAGAAGGAGCCAGGGGTTTCGATGTGAGACACCTTCACTTCAACGGTACTGCCCACTTCCAGCTCTCCTTTACCACAGCAGTCTGGCATCGTTTTCAGGTAATTCAGTGTAAGGAGAGAATAATCGGTTGTTACCTTCTCTCTGTCCTGTCCAGTCTGTCCAGTGAGAACATTTGAAAGGCTTACTGTATCAGTCAAAGCTTCAGAAAGAGATGTGGGTTTGTTGTCTTTCTTGGCTTTCTGTTCTCCTTCGACATTTTTGGCAGAAGATATTTTGTTGGTCTCTGCAATAAAATGACTTGAACCGTGCCCCGGGGCGTGGGCACCGAGTCTGGCGTTTCCTTTCGTTTCAAACTCCTGGTACTTGGCGTATCCAGCTTGAGCAATGACTTTGCTAATGTTTTCCTCCCCTGTTCTGGATTCATCAAGAATCTCTATGACATACTGATGATCCTGCTTATCAAGAATGTGGACCACTAATTCTTTGTGGAGCACTGTCTTTTTAAAAAATGAAATCGCCTCCTGGCTCCAACTTTTCCCCAAAGGCCAGATGTCGGCCAAGGAGCACTTCAGAGCCAATATTGGCAGCTGCCTGAACTGGGGGAGCAACATCCTCACGTCACCCCAGTCCATGGTCTCAGAATTACCCCTGTCTACCAAGAACACCTCCACACTCTTGCTGATTAGCCGGGTGACCATGGCGCGGTAGTAACCGTTTTCTTTCCACTTGACACAGCAGAGGCCGTGGGGCTCAGGCTTCAGAACGACCCCGTCCAGCTTGCTGGCCGATGAATAGAAGCTGCACATTCTCTTCAGCAACTTGTTGAAGGTGCTCTTGTGCTTTCTCAGGCGAATCCAGAACTCAGAAGGGCTCTTAACAAACTCCACCTGAGCGTCATAGAAGGCGTTCATCTTCAACCTGATGTGTCTTAAGGAAGGGAGGGAAACTTCCTCCTCCATCTCCTCGGCAGGGGACGGAGACTGGAGCGTCATCTCCGCTTCCTCCTCCTCTTCCTCCTCTATCCCCTGGCTCTGAAGAAATCGGTCAGCCAGGCAACAGGACTGTACTCCGAACACACTGTTGAGGTTAATTCCGTCTTCCCCGTACAGGGTGACATAATACATGTGCTCGAAGGAGCAGTAAAATTCAATCTTCGCATTCACCGCCTGGCCCAGGATCAGAGCTTTCAAGTCACCTACTTGGGACCGGGACCAGCCTCTCCCACAGTCCCAGAGCCCATACAGAGCACAAGGGTAAGTCACCACAGGCATTCGAAAATACTCGGGCAGCAAGTAGCGAAGGCTGCTGCAGCTCACTAGCTCTTTTCTGCCGTAATCAACGTGAAGCACCTGGGCACAGCGCTGAGGCCTGAAAGTCTCAAGCAAGAGAGCCCGGTACCACTGTCCGTCTAAGCCACAGGAGGCACATGGAGACCCCGGCTTGTCTGGGCTCTCCTCCCTCTGCTCCCAGGTGGCACTGCCTGAGTCCTCATCCTCTGTCCCCGTGGGCGCCCGATATACCTGAGCCATGCTCTCCGAGAGGCGGTGGATCTCCTGCGACAGACTCCGAAGTTGGCAGTGAATACGGTGGGGATGGCACACTTGGGTTACAACCACAGGCTCCGTCACTCCCAGCTGCAGTTGGGGATAGAAGTAATCCAAGCCAGGATGCTCTTGTTTGGGGGCGGCTCGCGGGAGAACTGGAGCTCCAGAGCTGCCCAGCCCAGCTGCAGTCAGGTAGCGTTTGAGCAGCGAGCAGAAGAGACTGTCCGGCACGTGCCTGGCCAGGCCCAGCTCTTCCATCTGCTGAGACACAGCGGGCACCTCCAGCAGCACCAGGCGATGGAGGAGCAGCACGTCCAGGACCCGTCCGTGCACCTCCTTACCCTGCAGGTTGCTAAGGAAGTCCACGGCACTGGGGGACCAGTGCTGGGGTTCGCCACCGCCGGTGCCACCGCCGCCCGCGGGCACCAGGCCGGCCAGCACACAGCCCAGCACCTCCGAGGGCAGGTGGAAGAACTCGCTGCGCCCCGGTGCCAGCGAGCCCGCGCCAGCCGTAATGGTGCGGCCCTCATCCAGCAAGAAGACGCGGCTGTCCTGCGCCTGGCGGCTGACCACGCGACAGCGGTGCCACATGAGTCCCACCTGCACCAGGCACAGCTCTCCCGGCGATGCCGAGGCCCCACCCAGAGCCCACGGGCCTCGCGTGGCTGCGGCCTCCTGGATCTCCCGACTCAGCCGCACGTACTCTTCCCGCCGCTGGCCCACCAGTCCCCAAAGCTGCACCGGGATCACCTCGGGATGCACGTCCACGAAGGACACCCGCAGGGCCAGGGAGGCCCCCGGAGTGGGCAACCCTGGAGTCGAACTCATGTCTGCGGCTGGCGCAAAGCTGCCCCGCGCGTCCGGAGATAGTCCCACCTAGCCAGGCCGGGGCCACCGACGCAAGGGAAAGGACGCCTGGAGAGGCTACCCTTCGGCCAGGAGCCCAGCGCAGGGCCTCGGGGACTCGCGACTGGTAGCAGCCGGCGGCCGGCCAACCGCCCACCGCGCCTCGCAGGTTGGCAGCGCGTGGCTGCTCGCCTTTCCGGCGCGGGGGACCTCAACGCTGTCTGGACGGTAGCCTCCTGGCACAGGAGACACCCGGGGGCCGCCAGCAAGCCTGGAGGAGGCAGGATTAGACTGCTGCCTTCTTCTTTCCAGGACGCTTTGACTCGGGGATGCTCAGTGGGAGGGACTGACTGAGATCCACGAGGAGGGCGGGGCTGAGAGGTCACTTCCTTTCGGGTTTTCCTGCATTGGATGGAGCGCTGCGCGCCTGGCACGGTGTGAGCCATTGAAGTTCCTGAAGAGCCACCAGGAAGGAAAAAAATGGAGGCGCCAACGGTGCCTTCCTGGACGTTGAGGCTGGAACTTTCATTGCTGTAGGCAAGGCCTAGCTGAGGCTCAGCAGTGCGCTTGCGCAGGGCACAGATGAATTTCCCCTTTGTTTGGTGCATTGGAGACCCTGAACAGGTTGCTTTAGCCTCTCTCTAATCTATGACCCTGTTTCATGTATGAATGACAGATTCCTTGGGGTCTTACGATTAAGCCTGAGTTCAATGGTTCCTTCTCAGCATTTTCTCCGGTGTGGCTTCCTTCCCTGTCTTGTTTTTTTATGGATTCAGGGTGAGCACATAAGAAGATGTGGGGTGGGGTGGGAGTGGGGGAGCCAAAAATACTGAGTTATTTCTTCAACTCCTGCTGTGTCTGCTAAGTTAGATTTCTTCTCTCTCTCCTAACTCTTAACAAAGAAAATCGTAGAAATCGTTATAAAGGGGGTGGAAGTGGTGTAGAAAATGCAGGTATAATGTAGGTGAGCCTAGCGGACACCTACTTTAGATTTGTGATGCATTCACAAGGCGCGTACGTCCCTGGGGGACTTTTCAGTTTGTCCATACATCTCATCACATTGCAGGTTTCAGAATACATAAGAACACAAGACAATACTTACCTGTGGTCCTGGCCCAACTAAATCGCAGCATGTTCCAAGATGAGAAGCTACCACGCTTCTACATCTCCCTGAACTCCTTCTTTCCCCGTTATGCTGCAATTTATCACCTGGTTTTCCACTAGCCTGCTTGAGGTGGAGGGAATGAAATACACCTTAGCTATCGGACGAACAAATTTGATTTGTCAGAACTTTTACTTTTCCATGATGTTTTTATCCTGAAGAAAAAATAAATTCTATTTTTTTTCTGTAACTCTTTTTTTTTTCATTATGGAAGAAAAGCAAACATTGAATTAAAAAAAATAGCAAGGCGCTGGAGAGATGGCTCAGGTGTTAAGAGTACCCACTGTCCCCACCGAGAACCCAGTTTTCAATCCTGCCACCATGCGTGGCTCATAACTTCCTGTAACTCCAGCTCCAGATAATCCTATGCCCTCTTCTGGACTCCATGATCACCTGCAAACACACACACACATACACACACACACACATCTTGGGTCTGCAGAGATGGGTCAAAGGATCTGGGTACAACCCTCATTAGTCACATGACTATTCAGAACTATCTGTAACTCCAGTTCGAAGGAATCTGTTTTTCTGCAGGCACTAGGCAAGTACACTGAGCACACACACATGCAGGCAAATATTCATACACATGAGTATATGAATAATACATTAAAACAGTATGTAGCAAGAATGTCTCTTCTTGGAGACTGTTATTCACCAGACAGAAATGGTTGTTCCTGCCTTTTGCACAGTGCCAATGTTCAGGGAGCCCACTGTAGATGTCCATCAGACACTGTTTAGAGACAATTGAGTCTTTATTCCAGCTGGTTGGGACTACACTCAGGTATTGCAGACAAAGATGTAGCACCAAGTGTCCAGAGCACAGGGTTTTTGAAGTCAGAAACTCTGGCATTTCCCTTGGGGTAGGGGTGGCGGTAGGGGAGGCAATTTCGTGTAAGCAAGTAATTTGACAGTAGCTAAGGCTAGTGGTTTGTTGTGGAATGTTATTTTAAGGTGTGTTACATTTGTTTACGCTGTGGAACATTTGTTTTAATGACGCAAAGATGTTGCATTTGTTTAACTTTGTGAAGGTGTAATTCTTTGCTTGTCTCAAACACCTGAGGGTCTAACAGCTGTGAGGGTCTAACAGCTGAACCGCCAACAGTGAGGCAGGAGAAAGGATGGGCAGGGCTGGCAGGCAGGGAGTGTAAACAGGAGAAATCTGGAAAGAGGAAGGGGCACGAGAGAACAAGGAGAGGAGGACGCTAGGGGTCAGCCATCCAGCCACACAGCTAGCCATGGAGTAAGAGTGAAAGTAAAATCACAGAAGGAAGAGAAGGAAAAAGTCCAGAGGCAAAAGGTAGATGGGATAATTTAAGTTAAGAAAAGCTGGCAAGAAACAAGCCAAGCTAAGGGCGTGTATTTATAAGAAAGAATAAAACTCACGTGTGATTTATTTGGGACCTGGGTGGCAGGTCCTACAAAAGTCCAAAGAGTCAAAAGAGTAAAGAGTATGGAGTGAAAAAAGAAAGCAAACCACCACCACCAATGGTCAGCTGGAGGGTTCTGTACACGCAGGCCGGTTAACAGAAGCTAAGTTAGCTAGGGCATCCTTGGGTTCGATTCCTAGAGTAGAGTTGGATAGTGTTCCTTGGACTGCTCCATCAAAGAGATCAAATTCTAGTTAAACTTGAAATGGTCTCAGCAAGAATACAAGATGGAGGAACCTCTGCCCTGTCTTGCCCCATCATGCTATGCCATCTATGATATTTTGAAACTGTTGGCTATGTCTCCTTACTATCATAGTGTGGATTTCATCAAAGGAGGAACTCTTCTCATTCTGTCGGTCTCAGTGCCTCATACAGTGCAGGAATGCTGGCAGTCTCGAGCTAAGAACTGTGCCATAGAAGTGGGGGTTCACCCTAAGAAATGGTTTGACCATCACATGGAGTAACGGAGATTCCAATACTTCAGGCACAAGCATATATATTTAGTAATACAACCAAATATTATACACCATAAACTTCTAGATACGAGGTCTTGTTCCAGCACCGATATCATAGGTGCTTGCATTTTAACCTATGGCCTTACATTTGTTTGGCAAGTATACCATGAGCTGCATCCCAGGCTTTTCTTCCCATTTAGCCTACCCTCTTGCACCTCTCCATGCCTAGGTGTTAGTGAACTTGGGGGGTCAAAGACTGATCCAAGCCAGATTCAGCTACCAGTCCTCAAAAAGACAATATCAGGAGTCAAATCAATAGTGGAAAGAAAAAAAAAGATTTATCCAGTTTGGCCAAATTGGGAAGAGGGACAAAGAGATCCAGTGAACCCTGAAAGTCCGTCCATCTTTGGGTTCCTGAAGTGAGATTAGAGTTTAAATAGAGGGTCAGTAGCTAGCCATAGTGGTGCACGCTTTTAACCCGGAACTCAGAAGGCAGAGGCAGGAGGACTTCCATGAGTTCAAGGCCAGCCTGGTCTATACACTGAGTTCCAGGACAGCCAGTGCTACATAGTGAGACCTTGTGTCATAAAACAAAACAAAAAACAGAGGGCCGGGGGTGCACATTTAAGCAGTCCTGGCCAAGGTGTGGTCCAGTCCAATAGAGACTTGTCAACGTCTCTATTGCTTCAGTCTCTTCCAGCAAGGTAGCCTGACACATTGTTAGAGCCATGTGAAATCTCATTAAGGAGGTGAATCACCCCTATCCACTCCCCCTATTCCTGGTTGGGGCCTTTCCTTCTCCTAGCTTGAGATTCCTGGGGAAATTTCCATTTATTTGGAGTCCATTGTTTCTGATAGTCAAATTGAGAGGTGTCTGCCAGACCCCTTACATGAAGGTCTTAACCCTGCAATGTCAGGGAACAGCCACCATGTGCTGATATCCCGCTGAGTATTTCCGTGTTCTTCATCTGTTCCTGGAGTAGGTAGTTTTACGTTTTCTTTTGTCCTATTCTGCTGTAGGAAAGAGAAGTGGAATTTTTTTTTAAATATTGGTTCCTTTCCCTATTATGATTAAGCTCCAATTAAGTTTTCTCCTTTATCATTCACAATGTTTTCAGTTCTATTAAAAAGTACAAGTTCCCCTCCCTCCTATTAGTCCTGAGAGGCCTCTACCTTCAGGGAAAGGGGATATTTGAAGTCTAATCCTATATTTAAGGGCCAAAGGGAGAAGGCCAGTTGAAAGTCTTTATTCCATTCAGCTGAGACTATACCCAGGTATTCAGGACCTAAGTGTAGCCCTGACCATTTAGACCAAAGGGCTTTTAAAGGCAAACCCCACATCCTGGCATCTCGCTTAGCAGATACAGAGAGGGCTGCATAGCAAGGAGTTAGTTTAACAGAAGCTAAGTTTAGCTGGGGCATCTTAATCTCAGAGTCAAGTTAAACCTGAAATGATCTCAGCAGGAATACAATAATATATATTGGATGCCTACAATGGGTTTGGGATGGCCAGTTCAGTGTAGAAGTCACAGAAACTGTGTTCCTTCATAGTGACAGTGAACAAGCCTTGAACACCAAAGCTTTAAGGAGTTGGTAGCTAGGAGAGGAGACAGGGACAGAAAATGACATGGCAACCCCATACAGGATGAGACGAAGGAAGCCAGGCAGTGCAGGAATCAAAGCAGGGGTGGTGTCAGACTCTCCCATTCTGCAGCTTAATGCTGAATGTCATCCCTCTGCCATGAGCTTGTGCAAAGAATAACTGGGTGAACTGGGTGTAATGGTCTGTCCTGCCCCTTTAAGAGACAAGCCCTACCCACTCCCTCCCCAGTCCACTGAGGCAGGCAGATCTTCCTTCTGCTTCCAGTCTGGGCTCCTTCCTTTTCTGTCTCTCTCCCTAAGTGGCAGCTTCTGCCTCGCTCCCTTCTCCCCACTACTCCACTCCTGTCTCTCTTCTCTTTCTCTCTCTGCCTCTCTCTGCTCTTTCCTCTTCTCCCCTTTCCTCTTCTCCCTTCCCTTCCATAACCCATTAAATAAATATCCAACCTCACTCTGCATGGCTGCCTTCCTGGCCCGCTGTGGTCTCGTGGCCTGCTGCCCACTGCCGCCATTCAGGTGTTTTACCATAATACTGGGAATACTCATAAAACAAAAAATTATAGCCACGAAATATAACTATCTCTTTGCTAGTATTGAATCCGTCAAACCCAACACTCCAAGTCAATTTCAAATTCCACGATGAACAGTAAAATTTACAAAAAAAATCTCTAACTTTTTATTGTTATCTTGAAGCTATAACTGGATAGAAAATAACCACTAACTCAGTCAGGCATTTAAAAGCATTTATTTTTAAAATTCAGAATAGCACACTTTATTTGCTCCCAGGTTCCTGTTTGTTACCAGGTATTTTCAGCAAACAGATCTCTTCAAGCATCTTCAGCTGCTTTAATCAAACCTTCAAAGTGGCTCCCGCTGCTGTGGACAATCACAGCAGCCTGTCGGGGGTAAAGTGCAGGGAGAGAAAAATTATCATGTACTCCTTACAGTTCAGAAATGCCAAGACACTTGAGTGGGACAAACATGCACTTGTCTGTCTGGTTGAAATGGAAGCTGAATCTCCAGACGCTCTCTAAAATGATGTAATCACGTCAGATTTTTTTTTTTTTTTAGCTATTAGTCAACTAATTAAATGTTGTATTATTTAAAACTACCCAGTCCTAGCCTATAGGAAGCATTTATTTTACTTTTAATGTGTGTGGGGGAATGAGTATGTGATGGTATGTGTATGGAGGTCACAGGAGTCTGTTCTTTTCTACCATGTGGTTCTAGGTTGTCTATCAGCCTTGGCAGCAGGTGCCTGCATGCACAGAGCCATCGTGCCTGTACATTGTGGAAGATTTTTTTGGGGGGGAGGGTGTTTCAAAACAGGGTTTCTTTGTAGCTTTGGTGCCGGTCCCGGAACTAGCTCTTGTAGACCAGGCTGGCCTCGAACTCCCAGAGATCCGCCTGCCTCTGCCTCTCGAGTGCTGGGATTAAAGGTGTGCACCACCACTGCCCGGCTTGTGGAAGGTTTTTAACGGGTGAAGATGGTATTTCTAAAAGATTATAATACATTTGACACCAATATCTTTTCAGTGGGAAGCTGAGCATTTGGTAAATACCTTAATGAAGTTCAGGGTTCTATTGAGCATCATCTTCTCTCCATTTTGTTAAAAAGAGAAAACCTTTCTCATTTAACTGACATCCTCTACAAGGCTCCCAGAGAAGTATTATAAAGTCCTTGCTTTCGGCTAGCTCTCCCATGTAGGGCAAAATGGCATTTTTATCCACTTAGTAGGGGAAGCAATGGGACCCATAGGTGCTATAGTTCCTAAAAGTTTCTGATAGACAAAATCTGGACCTAATTAGCCAACCAGAATGAAGGATGGGCGAGGTAATCAGCTGGAAGTTAGGTGCAGGACAAAGAATGAGGGCCGCACGATGCACAGGTAGTGGAGCACGTCTGAAATAAGCAGAAAGGTGAGCATCTGATGGAGGAGGAGGTGGAAATGCAGGGAGAGAAAAGGT
Source organism: Chionomys nivalis (assembly GCF_950005125.1). NCBI lineage: Eukaryota > Metazoa > Chordata > Mammalia > Rodentia > Cricetidae > Chionomys > Chionomys nivalis. The sequence continues at coordinate 14,632,859 of NC_080104.1, read as the reverse complement.
CAGAACAAATGCGTGGGTTCAAGAGAAGACCTGGAACACCAGAGAGTGTAACTATAGTGTAGACAGAAGGAGCGACTGGAGGTTATACTACTTGGTGATGCATCAGTTACTGAAAGAAATAATCCCACGAAAAACAAAGTTCACAGTGAGACAGACCAGTGCAGGTGCTTATGTTACAAAGTCTGAAAAAAGCATTTCCAACCATGGACTATGAGGAAATAATTACACTCGGGGAAAAGCAAATCTATTTTTTTTTTTTAAAAAAATAAGATATCGAAATAATGGACCCTTGGATACTGTAGGACCCAGCCATGACAAGCTCAATAGAGACCTGAGTCTCAGTAGTTTACCCTGAGGCAATACCTGGTTCCAAGAAAGACCACAAACTGAGACCACCCAGGAACAGACCATCCAAAGGAAATTCTTAACTTACCAACCACTGTAGATAGAATCACCTGCCAGCACACACCCTTCGCTTTTCACCAGGACACCCCTAGACAAATGTCAGCCAATCAGGAGTTCTGAACCTTAGAAATCCCTTACCCCCACCTTTGCTACTACAAAAACCCAACCCTAACTGACCTCAGGGCTGTCCAGTCACTCCAATATGTTGGACACATGGAGAGACGGAGTTTGCAAACTTGTGAAAGAAAAAAGTTCTTTGCTCTTACATACAGGACTCCTAGTTGATTTTGTGGGGACTCCATGATGTGCATAACGGATACAGACTAGGTAAACACACGAAGGGTAGCAGCTTCTCAAATCTTCCTACAGAGTAGTGGCTCCTCCGTGTCTTCATATAAAGAAACAGCAACCTAGAGATGCAGAGGAATAGACTGCAGTGTCAAAGTCTGTTCTGTTAAGAGATCCCAGACTTTGAGGGAGGTTTTCAGATTTCAGGGCCAGACTTCCTTCCGCATCAACTGGCACTCAATAACAACATGTAGTTTTCTGGTAATCACCGAAGAGGAGTTTTGGTTTAGCAGGGGGAAGAGAATGTTTACTTCCCAAATATTTTGTTTGTTTGGAGACAAGGTCTTCCATGAGGCCCAGGCTGGTTGTGAACTTATCAAAGAGCCAAGATGATCTTGAACTTCAATCCTCTTATCTCCACCTTCGGAGAACTAGAATTACGGGTGTGTGCCACCATGCCATGTCAAAACCCATATCTGAATCATCAAATATTAAAATTGTGCATTTTACCCATGATATGCCTTGAAGAAATCTGTTTTTGTGCATATAGGAACAAAAAGTATAACTCTCTCCATTGCAAATATATATATATTTAAAAATTTGAAGGTTCAAAAACGAATTTTTTCACTTAAATCTTCCCCAATTTGATTCCTTTTTAAATAAACATGGCAAAAGAGACATTTTAGATTCACATGACAGCTGCAGTCTTAAAATAATTGAAGGTAAAACTAATACATTATTTGTAGCAAAAAAAAAACCTTTTCTGGAGGACAGACAAATAAATAAATAAATACAGCTATTAATAAGGGCAGTGATTCACATAAAACCAGAAGATCTCCCTAGTCCTACCTCTGAAGGATTATAATGCAATAGGTCCTGAAGCTCTCTAAAAACATATATTTTTCCTAGGGCTGGAGAAATGGAGAAGTGGTTAAGAGTAATGGCTGTTCTTCCAGAAGACCTGGGTTCAATGCCCAGGAACCACATGGCAGTTCACGACCATCTGTAACTTTAGTCCCAGGGGATTCAATGCCCTCTTCTGACCTCTTTAGGAACTACATGTAAGTCGTACATAAACACACATGCAGGAAAACACCCAGACATGTAAAATTAAAAAAAAAGTGTAAAAACCTATATTATTTCTAACTAAAAATCAGCCTTAAGAAATTCTATTTCTTTAGTTAGATATACTTGTTAATTTTCTTATCAAGAACAGAGAACTATTTGTAACAAAAATATATAGATTTTTCAAGAAGAAAAAATATTTTATGAGAGAAAAATGTGAAATTTAAAAAAAAAGAAAAACACCCATTAATACTGAGCTGCGGAAAACTTGAGAAGTGCCAGAGCTACACAGTAGGAAAGTGAGGAAGTTACAGACAGGAGTTCTCTGATGTGTTCACTTTTGGAAAGGACCAAGCATATTCCAAGTGGGTACCGAGAACCAACCATGCTAAGAAACCATGGGTGTGCTCTTCCGGTCGCAGGCGCTTCGGGAGCCGCCGATTACAGTCCAGCCATGGCCAAGTCCAAGAACCACACCACACACAATCAGTCCCGGAAATGGCACAGAAACGGCATCAAGAAACCCCGGTCACAAAGATAGGAATCTCTCAAGGGGGTTGACCCCAAGTTCCTGAGGAACATGCGCTTTGCCAAGAAGCACAACAAGAAAGGCCTGAAGAAGATGCAGGCAAATAATGCAAAGGCCATGAGCGCACGTGCGGAGGCCATCAAGGCCCTGGTGAAGCCCCAGGTGGTGAAGCCCAAGGTGCCAAAGGGCCCCACCCGCAAACTCACCTGCCTGGATTTAATTGCTCACCCCAAGCTTGGGAAGCGGATTAGAAGCTACATGGCCAGGGGTCGTAGGCTCCAAAAAACAAAGCCCAAGGTTCAAGCCAAGGCAGAGGCCTCAGCTGCAGCTCAGGCTCCCAAAGGTGCTCAGGCCCCTGTGAAGGCCCCATAAAAAAGGTCTCAGTCTGCCAATGTGAAGACAGATGGACTGGTGTGAACACCTACACAGTATTTGCAGATGTTCAGGACCTTATGCTGTTTTTACAAATAAACTTGAGGCAAGTTCTGTTACAAAAAAAAAAAAAAAAAAAAAAGAAACCATGGGTGTAATGGGACATCAGTGAGAGACACCAGCAGCCAGAGGATGCAGGGGCTTAGTGTTCAAGTTCATCTAATCCTGAACTTCATGCTGCAGGCAACACTGAGACAAAACAACACTGACATAAAACACAAAACAAAAGCCCAGGGATGACTCAAGAATCTGAGGGTTGCCATGGAGCTGGTGCAAGTTGCTTGGGTACCTAGTTAGTGTAGAGATGGTCCACTGGAATACCCATAATGATCAGGACCTTTGCGCTTTGCAGCTAAAGCAACCTTCTTTCTCTGGGCTTCAGTTTCCAAACTTGTAACGTGACAGAGTTTGCTCAACCCGAAGGATAGTTTCAAGAATTCAAGTGGATTCAGAAAGCAAAGAACGTGTCAGTGCATAGCGGTGTTTCAGTCCCAAGCCCCCAAAAGAATAAAGCTAAGCCAATTTTTAATAGTTCAGTTTGCATATAATTATTTAATTCCATCTTTACTTAGTCATAAACATTACAAAACATAGGAAAACCAAATTTTCCCCAAAGTGATTCAGTTTGTGGAGCAGAATACTTGGGGACTTAAGCACATAATAATAGAGACTATATATATATTTAGCAACTCAGTTACAGATTGACGAATACAATGGAAAGGTAGGCAACCTGAAGACGTAAAGAGATCGATCTCTGCCTTCTGCAAATAAAAAAAGTGAAATGGTTACACACACTGAAAGGTCCGCAGAAGTGTGCTTCCTCCTTTAAAATGGCAGTGATTATCCACCCACACAGCCTCTATGTCCAGCGTGACATCTATCGATTGGCTCTGAGGTCTACCTTGGGCCTGAGTGGTTGAGGTTTTCCTAGTACCATCTCCAGCCTCTACCCCATCCTAAAATGCCCTATGTCTGAGGCTGGGGGAGCAGGTGTGCGCAGGTGAATCTGGAGCAACCGTTCTAAAACAAGCAAAAGGACCAGACGCAAAGACTGAGAGATTAGCATGACCCGCAGATGGTACACGCTTGTCACATCTTATGCAAGAATGAGTAAGATTCAAAATAACTAATCCTTGGGCTTCTGAAAGTTCTAGAACGGCATTTGAATTGTCTCTCTTTCTCTCTGTGACAGAGGGGACAGATACAGAAAAAGCCACATCAGAGTGAGCTGATTTCATGTCACTCTTGCTTCGAAAACACCCAGGAAGAGCTGATGACATTATGAGGTGCTTTCTACGATGACCCCGAGAGCTGAATCTCAGTCAGATACGTTGTGGTTTCCATTTGTGACGATCCTCAGAGTTACTGACAAACGCTTGTTGTCATGGAGTATGCTACACGCGGTAAACACTCTGCTCTCACTGTCAGGGTAAGTACCCGGCTCTAGCGTGTATGGGGGAGTGACAGCCGGGGAGCACACCCGTAAAGGTGGGCCCTGCCAGCAACCGGCCTCTGCCCTTGCAATCCAAACATCACTTCAAGTTCCCTCTTTTAGCTTTCTATCCTCCTTGCCAGAGTGGTAAAGCAACTTCTTTCAGCACTAGGGAAACTCAACATGTTTATTCTTGCCCTTTCCTTTGCCTCCCGCAGTTTACGGTATGTGCTCTAGTAACAGAAAAGAGAGTTGTCACGTCGCAACAAGAGATACTGGTGCACAGGTTAAATGTGTTTCCTAAGCCCTATATGCAGTCTTTCACGTCGCTGCCGTCTATCCAGGTCTGAGGGGCTGGCTTTCTCTGGGGCTCCTCTAGGCAGACAGTTTTGCTGGGATCAGCAGCTCAAAGTCTTAAACCTTTGGGTCCAAGGTCAAAGTGGTCCAGGTTCCATTCTTTAGGAAATGCCGAGCTGGGTCTCAGTGGTTGGTCTTGAGAGATTGGGACCAGACAAATCCCTCTTAGATAAAGAGTGGAGTCAAAGAGAACTCTGGTTTCCATAGAAAGAGAAAGTGCTGCCCCCTGTAAATCGCAGTCTCTGTGGAGTAAAGTACCTTCCTAAAGAGGTAGAAATAATAGGGGCGTGTGTTGCAGATGCCCTTGTTTGGCAACGAGGAGCACTCTGGCTTTAAGGGCTTAAAATGGACTGACTCCGCTCATCTCTCTGATTTTTTCATACGTGAGCCAGAACACCATTGACCAAGGGGTCTGAAATATTAACCAAAGAGGTTAGTGCACATTTCAAAGCCATTTTAAATATTCTACATATCACATAAACATCTTTTAATGACAGAGTCATTTTCAATCCGCTTGTTAAAAAGGCAAAACAAAGCCCCCACAAATATCTTACTGTTTACCTTTGGAAATTACCTTGAAACTTACAAAGCATTTTCATGTCATATTGATCACAGATTTCCCTAAACACAACTTGCAATAGGAAAAAAAAGAGATCTTATCCCTATTTTACAGACTGCTGAGGCTTGGCAGTCCACTGCCCACTGACATGGTGTGGAATCAGACCGCAGGGTTCTATTTACTGACTGGTTCAGGCTACAAGGCTACAATAGGAGGCATCCTGACTTCTGTACTAAACTGCTCCCCAATTAGACATTCAGGAAGTGAGGAAGACAAAGACCAACCTTTAAGGGCTGCGTCATAAAAATCTCAGTCCCAAATGTCTTGCAATCTGCACAACTGAGTTTGCGCTACATAGAAAAAGGAGCTCTGGGCTCAGAGTGGCTTGACTTTAATCTGAATGACCACTCCCGCAGGAACCAGGGAGGGCGTGGGCTGAAAGGAGGCATAGATACTAGCAAGGAGGGATTCTCAGAGAAAGGGCTGGTGCTTGGACTGAAGTCCTCTTTAGTTTGGTTCTCACCAGTGCCTAGAGACAATTTCCATTCTATAGCAGTTAAGCAGTTAGGATCTAGACAGTATTTGCTAAATGTGCTTGTAAAGGAATGCATATGCCTGTGTGTGGGAATTTTAAACATGTTATATCGGCAGCCTGAGGACTTACTCAGTAGCAATTAGCTGACATTGCAACCACAAAGCTGTGAATGTACTATATTCCCGAGCCGTCAGAGGCAACTGCAGAGACCAAGGAGGCAGGGATCCTGGTTAAGAAGGACCCTGCGGCTGTCTCTAATGGTGTGGTTGTCAGCTTTGCTTCTCATATGAATGCAACAGTACAGGTTCGAAACCGCAGGGGCTGGGTGAAGCCTCCTCTGCCTGGGGAAGGGACTGCGGCAGGGTTTAGTGAGCTATGGAGTGAGTTCAGGGAGAGATGGTGTAGCGGACATCTATGGGGAGCTAATGGGTGGGACTGACTGAGCCCCTGTGCACCCATGTTGTCTGTACTTACTAAGCTCCCCACCATCACGGTTATGTCAATAATCCAACTGCATATGGTGCTGTGTTGTTGCCTCGGGTTTATCCTGGGACTGCTGAAGTCCTTACCCATTCCTGTTTCTGCAGAGCTCTATACTCAAAAGCTCTCTTTACTTGATATCCTTAAATCTTAAATTTGCAAATAAGCTTCTCCTGCTATGATACTTAGCAGGTGACCTCCCAATGCTAACCTGGGCTCATGCAGGGCTTGAGTTTATGAAGAACATGCTGGCCTGGAGGCAGCAGTTACTTGTATGATTTACCAAATGTGATGTGTGGCGTCAATACACCAGCTATTCTGACCTAATCATAAGCGTCAGAAGTCAGCTGGGTACTTGATGTCTGATGCATCAGGGTTCAATCATGCACAGCAACAACCCGCAGGGTAATAACAAGCACCCTGGTGATGCTTGTTGGGTAGGGAGCCTTTCTTTGGTACCAGTCCTCCATCTCTATACACCCCTACTTTCTAGTTTTCCGTATGTGTGCAATGAGCATGTCTGTGTGTGTGTGTGTGTGTGTGTGTGTGTGTGTGTGTGTGCAGGTGCTTGTGTTTGTAGGTATGCATGTGGGAGGCACCCAAGATTGCTATCAGGAATCATCCTCAGTTGCTCTTCTGCCTTATTTGGTGAGGTAGGGTCTCTCAATCAAACCCAGAGCTCACGTATATGGCTAGTCTGGCTAGGCCACTTGTTCCAAGGATCCCCACCTCTGCCTTCAGAGGCTGGAATTACAGCAGGCCAACACACACAGATAACGTGGGTTCTAGGATCTGAAGTTGGGACTGCACACTTATGTTGCAAGCACTTAGCCACCAAATCATCTCCCTGACCCCCATTTCTTTATATTCCTTTAAGATTTCTATCAGGTAGCTAAAGGATCTCGAGGAACTCAGCACACTGAACCAGTAAGGAGAAGGGAGTTAGAGTCAAAAACATCTGGGAGGCAATTCTGCTCTGCCACAGCTGTATGATCCTGAGAAAATCTCACACACCGAGATCTGGTTTTCCCACCTGGAAATGTGAATGATAGTACCTGCCTTACTGTATTCTTGTGCGAATTTAAAAATGATTCTTGTGCGTGAAGCACTTAGCACATAGTAGGTGCTTTAAGAAATGCCTGCGTCACCTCTACCTCCACATATGATGCTGACGCCCAAGTTACTCCCTCTTCTGTCATTTGACAAATGCCTACAGAAACATCACAGCCCAGAACAAATGGCAACTCTTTGAAGCCTTTGGTGGCCCTCAGACAGCTAACTGTTACAGCCACGCTTTCTGCACTGCCCATATTCCCACACAGTATTGTTCACGCCGCTAACAGACACAAGTGCCTTAGAAAGATGTCCTCCAACATCACACTGCCTGGGGCTGATGCTAAGAAATACTAGCTAATGACCTAACTTGGTCACGTCACGCAGATGCTATGCCCTTATTTCCTCCTCTATGAAAGAGGGACATGAGAACAGCTCACTGCGTAGATAGCTGGAGGAACTCAACCGACTGAGCCACGGTTATAAGGAAGACAGTGCTGCAGATGCACCAAGTGATTTGCTGGTGCTCACCACTTTTTATAACATTTAACCATTTACTGAAAAAGACTGTCTTATTCTTGAGTGCGGCCAGTGCCTCTAACCCATTCATTAGGAGGGAAGGCCTGGTCGGAGAAAGTAGGTCACCAGGTGTGTCGTGTGTGGGGGGGTGTTGTATGTATGTGTGTGCACATGTGTGTGCTGGTGTGCTCAGCAGTGGACTGTGTGTGAGAGGCCAGAGTCAATGCTGGGCATCTCCCGCAGTTGCTTCTCTAACTTATTGAGACATAGTCTCTCAACGAGACCTGGAGCTCACCATTTCCGCTAGACCAGCCAGCCAGGGAGTCGGCGAGGTGTATCTGCTCGCATTCCCCAGTGCTTGGGTTATGGGTGCAAATACCACTGCACTGGCTTTTTACACAAGTGCTGGGGATCCAAACTCTGCTTCACACTTTACCCACTGATCCATCTCCTCAACCCTTGGACAGGGGGTGTGCGGGGAGTCTGAAGGATCCACCTGTCCCTGGCTCCTTCCTGTAGACAGCTCTCTACTTTGCTCTGCCACATGCTCCTGCCAGGATGGCCTGCCTCACTAGCCCACAAGAGCAATGGAGTCAGCTGACCACAGACTGAACCCTCTGAAACCATGAGAGCAAATGAACTCCTCTCTTTTTCGGGTTGTTTTGTTCAGTATTGGGTATTCTGTTATAGCAAACAAAGGCTGACTGGCATATTTATGTCAGGCACTGCTAAGAGTTTCTGCTGTTAATTTCTTCTTAATAACCAGCTGCTATCCCATAGTGACAGACAGCACATATTCCCAGTTGCCACGTGGAAACGGACATTTCTTACACTCCCTGCATCTCCATCCCATCTGCATCTAAGATTCTGATTTTGATCTGTTTCTGATATTAGGGTAATCTTCTGTTCATCTGTCCATATGTCCTATAGGCATGAACCATCTGTGTCAAAAATTAAGTTTATTGCAGCTACAGTTTTCTTGCCCTGCAAATGATGTCCATTTGCACAAGCTGTTGTCAGCCCCGGTTGCCCAGAGCCTGTTTTTCCCTGTCTTCTCTGGTCATTCTGCTCTCCTCAAACATTCAGGCTTCTATACCCCAAATACCTATTAAAAGGTGTCCTCTTCCCTCTCTGCCCAACACCAATCTGCCCCACCACCATGCTTCCTCCATCACCCCCGGCCTTTTCTCAACTCAGGGAAGAGAGAATCATCTCAAGTGGCTAAGCTTCGGCCTACCCCAGTGTGCACAGTTCACCAGGCCCTCTCCAGCTGCTTTCCGCCTCTCTGCCTTGCCCTTTGCCTGCCTCCTCAGTTTCTCCATCTTGGCCTTCCTGCCTTCGGGATTTCAGTTTACCCCAGCCCTCTCCAGAGAATGTCTTCTTGCCATTTTGCAGGATCAAACCTTATTCACTTTTTAAATCTCAGTTCAAAGGTCTCTTCTAGGGAGGCCTTCTCAATTCCCCGTGTAAGCTGCACCTACTCGCTGTCTGGCTCCACAGAACTAGCAATTCCTCCTGTGAACTCACCATTTATAGTTTCTCATTCAAGACTAAGTCCTTACTACATGACATGCATTCAAGCAGGGGTAAACAGAGTTATTTATGTCTTGTTATATATGCTGATTTTGACTCTTTGAGTTTCTAACCCCATAACCCTACCACATTTTCAAGTACTGATAAGTACTTACAACAGTTCTTTGCATTTAATTCTATTTATGCCATCACTAACTCTATCTAACGCTGTGTCTCACTGCACTGTAGTCAATGACCGGAGTATTGGCATAATGCTTTCTCCTAAAGCAGGGTCTCTGATAACACCTGGAAAACTCTGTCATCAAAATAACAAGTTCTGAAGCAGCAAAACTTCCTCAGAAGAGCTCCATTCTGGAATCTGTACATCCACCTCAGCCCAGGATATTTTAGATAAGAAGACACACACCGTAAATAGCTAAATAGTAAATAGTATGTCTTTATCTACCTTCAGAACAGATTATCAACCTATTTATTAATAAATGTTGACCGGTTCATCATTTAGTCATTGCCTGTCAAGAAAGGAAACATGATTCTAGGGAGAGGAGGAAAAAAAAAAACCTAAAAAAATATTTCAAAAAGCAAGGATGGATGGGCCTGTTGCGGAGGCAGGGCCAAGCCACACACCGGAAGAGAAAATGGAAAATATCTGTAAAATACAAGTAATTTAAATACAAAAAAGAATAAAGCAAGATAGCATATTTACCATTCTCAGCCAGGACGGTAGAAAGCCTTTATATAGGCTCAGGAAGCCTTCCCCTTGGACAGCCTGAATCAAGCAGTCGGTTGATGACTTATATAAAAGTCCCCTGCAAGGACAAAGAGAGCCCTGTCACATTTCCTCCTGTGTAAACAGAGGTGTAAATAAAGCCATCTAGGGAAGGTAGAGTAAACCCAATGCTTTCTGCTCGTTTAGAACAAACAGTCTCAGTGCTCCACTGACACAGGTATCTTCATTTGGGTGTAGGCATCTCCTTGCTGACTCTTTTTTCCCATCACCCCCTTGGCCCTCTCTGAGTTCATTCCAGCAGACCTCTTCCAAAGAGAACACACAATTTTACACTACATCACATTCTGTTCCCTGAAAGGCACAGGCTCGGGACAGAGTGGTCGGTCTGCAGGTTCTCAGTAGAGGAAGCTTTCAAAACCTTGGAAAACACCGACATCACAGTAGCTACTTTGTGTCTAAATGATATGACTGTTCACTCAATTCCCCAAAGGCTCAGTATATTTGCATCAGACAAAGACAAGGTAATTTCACGTGAATAATGGCCCCATGGAACAGGAAAACAGAGGAAAGCATCTCTGTTGCACAGACCTATAAGAAACCATCTTTGGAACACCAAGATTGCTGCCGACACTCTAGCATGTGGGCACTAAGGGCTTTATCTACCTTCCCTGCTTGTCTCGAGGTTGGTTCATTATTCGGCTCTTAATGACATCAGCTGGGGTCCCCAGAATAGAAGCTACGAGTCCCGAACACAAACTGTAGACACAAAGAAATGAAAGTTAAAGAGAATACTTAAATAGCTCCCAAACTCTAAGAAAAAGCACTTAACATCGAAAAAAGAACAGAGTGCAAAATATTATTTGAGATTAAAATTAATGTTTAATTCTGTAAAAGAGGCAGAAAACATTCAAAGCATAGCAGCCAACAGGTGTGTGCCTCCCAGTGCCAGGCTTCCTGTCAAGGAGGGGGCAAGAGAGGTAAGAGTCTCCCCTTGGAGACAGCTTGGGAAATGAAAGATCTTGTCAGGCAAGCTTGATGACCTGAGTCCTGATTTCAGCCCAGCAGAGGAGAAAGCTGACTCGTGTAAGGTGTCCTCTGACCTCCACAAGCATGCTGTGGCATGCACACACATGCATGACACATAGTCACACTCCCCACCCTCCCACTCACACCCCCACCCCCACCCACAGTCACAGCCCATACCCCCTCCCACCCACACAGTCACACCCCATACCCCCTCCCCACCCACAGTCACACCCCACACCCTCCCACTCACACCCCACACCCTCCCACTCACACCCCCTACCCCCTCCCCACCCACACAGTCACACCCCATACCCCCTCCCCACCCACACAGTCACACCCCATACCCCTCCCCACCCACACAGTCACACCCCATACCCCCTCCCCACCCACACAGTCACCCCCTAACCCCTTCCCCACCTAAGTCACACCCCATACCCCCTCCCAACCCACAGTCACACCCCATACCCCCTCCCTACCCACACAGTCACACCCCATACCCCCTCCCTACCCACACAGTCACACCCCATACCCCCTCCCCACCCACACAGTCACACCCCATACCCCCTCTCCACCCACACAGTCACACCCCATACCCCCTCCCCACCTAAGTCACACCCCATACCCCCTCCCCACCCACACAGTCACACCCCATACCCCCTCCCCACCCACAGTCACACCCCATACCCCCTCCCCACCCACAGTCACACCCCATACCCCCTCCCCACTCACACAGTCACACCCCATACCCCCTCCCTACCCACACAGTCACACCCATACTCCCCCACACCCTTACTCCTACTGCTGCTCTTACTACTTAATAATCCATGGTTAAGAAGCCCCTGTTCTGGAGGTGGCTATGCTCCACTCAGGGACAGACCAAGGCAAATGCTATCTTCAGATGCTGACCAGTGCCAGGGAAAAGCAAAGTGGGCAAATGTGATAGGTGTGAACCAGTAAACCAAGTGACAGGCAGGCAGGGAAAGGCTCTGGGGGTGGCTGAGTCACCTGTCAGGGCAGATCTGGAGGAGGTGTTACAAGGACAGAGTTTCATGTACAAAGGAATATTCTTGGTACACACACAGACTCACATACATACACACATACACACAGAAATAGGGAGAACGGGAGGAAAGAAAGGGAGGGAGGGAAGGAACGGAGGAAGGGAAAGGAGAGAGGGAAGGAGGAATGTAACTCCATTTTCAACTTGAGAATATTAACATTACTCCACATATCTAGGGTCATCTCAATAGCATACAGGGTTTGAGATTTTTCAGTCTTTGGCAACAATACCACGAGCCAGAGGAAACAAATCACTGTGCTGTGAAGGACAGCAGACACCAAAAGTCATTCCTTCAAGTGGAGAAGCTGGAATTGTGTGTCAAAGAGAAGGACCCTCGAAGAGCCGATTCCGTGTCCTCTGGGTCCCTTCCCTTTGCTCTTGCTCTCGGTCTCTCTCCGCCCCCACTCCTTTGAGGCTTCTAATAACTCATTTCCCCCTTATTTACTGCTCATAGTTTTTCACACTTGTCTACTTCTCCCTGTTGGTGAGCTCCCTGGGCAGGGCCACTGCAAGATCCAGACTGACACACTTAGCCCAGAAGGCCACACATACCTCCTGCACCATCAGAAACTGCCCCTGGGGCAGCTGCAAATCAAGTACAAATCTTGGCCAAGTTCAGTCTGAAATATGGTGGAATTTTATCTGTCGCTTCCACATTCTAACTGCAATGAACGTGAAGAAAGTGACTCTTCAAAAACACAGCATCGTCCTTCTCTCAGGGTGACAGATGACGTTCTTGACCAAAAGATCCCCAAAGGTAGAATTTATGTCAGCTATTCAGGACAGGATCATATATGTGTTTAGAGAGATGGCGGGGGGCTAGGAACTCTCATTGCTCTTGTGAAGGCCCAGTGTGTGGTTCCTCCAGCTCCAGGTGACACGACACACTCCTTGGGCCTCAGGAGCCACCGCACTCAGATGTCCACAAACAGACACAAATGCACACACATAATTAAAAATAAAATTAAGCCCTAAAAAAGAAAAGGAAGCAGAGAAAACAAATGCGTTGAAAGAGCCACCTACCTGGATAAGCCATGAGTGGCGATGTTCTCCTCCAGCGGTGTGTTCAGTACCAGGTAGTGCTTTACCGTGTCATAGGTGGTTAGGTCTGGCAAAGGGAGAAGGGTTGAATTTTCACTCATTCAACAGTCAAGCATATGCTGGGCTTGGAGCTTGGGATTTGGGGTCAAGAATATGCTGGGGTTGGGGCTAGACTGTGTGACAATGAAAGATACCATTCTTGTTTTTAAGCAGAGCTACAAACAGTAGGAGAGGAAGAAAGGAAGGAATGGGCGCTCACTGTATCTAGCTACATACGTTACCCTCTGGAGTGTTTGGTGTTTGGACTAAGATATGTCTTTGTGAACCCGAGTTAACACCCTGACAGTTACAACCAACAGATCTGGACTACTGTTTTACATTACACTTGTTATACCCTTTCCTAATGACAGCAGAGAGCGATTAAAGGATTTAAACAGGAGGGGTGTACCACAGTGCTGGGGTTTATGGCGATGACCCATACTGGAGTGGAGAGGCAAATGAATGGTGGTATGGTGAGGACAGACAGGCTCCTTTTCTAGAAGTCTGGGGAAGTCGGTAAGATGAGCATCTCTGCTCGCTGACGGCATATGAAACAACAAGCGAAACAAACCACCGGATGTCCAGATGTCAGCAGATTCCAAAGCCAGTACTCTGCAGACACGCTGGAAAAGAAAAGGGAGCCCAAAGAACAGACAATGCGACGAAATCTTCAAGTTTGGCGAAAAAAGGAAGGTCTCCTGCTAAGATGACACCTACCAGAGGCCAAAAGGAAGCACATTAAATGACTGTTTAGATAGCTAAAAGAAACTCTCTCGACGAAAGGAAAGTATTGGCCACAAGGCAGGAGCTGGCTTGGGATATGAATGATGATGCAGAAGGCTGGGGTGGCAGAGCAAGCACGGGAGTCAGAGAACTGCAGGGCACAGTGCTGGCCCAGGCTATTGTGGAGAGGCTTAGAAGAGATGATGATGGCTTGATAATGGTGTTGTGCAGCCCTGCTCATCTTCTGCATAAATTTTGAAGCAGAAACAGCCAGGAGATCTAATACAGAGAAACAAAGAAAAGATGAAAGCAAGCTTCTAAGTGTGAACAACTTAAAGGGAATTGGAGATAAAGATGGAAGCAGATTATTATTGTTATTATTATTATTATTTACAAGACAACAGCATTGGTCACCTTTGTAAAGCCAGTTGGTGGGGACAAAGTGGCCATGGGATGTCTAAGAAGGGACCATTAAGGAGGCTTCTGTAGTGGCCTCAAAGGATGCATTAAGTCATCTATGAACCAAGAAGCTCCAGTGATAAAGAGAAGACAGAATTAACTGCACTCAGTGACTAACTGACACAAAGGACAATGGAAGAGACGAAACTCATACAACAAAATGGTTTGGGGAGTATTTTGACACAATGGAAAATGGAGAAGAAAATGGTTTGATTAAGAGGTTTGATTTAGATACCTTCAAAGTGAGACAGCCAAAGGAAAGTACCTGGAACATGGGACAGAGTTGAGGCAAATCCTGAAGGAACAAATTGAGGAACTACGATCACAAGGATTTCTGGGGGAAAAATATTAGCTATTATTGAGACACAGCAAATGTACATAGAGTGACATAGAAAACAGATTTATCCCTTCCACATTTAGGTGATCTGTTACTGGGATTCCCAAAAACATTGTGTATCAATCCCTTAGAGACATATCATCCATCCTAGAAGGATTCTCTCAGCAATTCATCCCCGAACATTTAATGATTCCTATCTATGAAAGATTGGGGGAAAAAGCTGAGAAAAACCATGCCATTGCCTTCAGGGGTTCACCATGTAGAGAATGACAGTGATGGCCTCAGAGAACTACAGACATTGAAAAGGACATCCAAGGTGACCAGGCACAGGGAGGGATTGTTAGAGGGTCAGGAACGATGCCTGGGTAGAGACAACAGTTTAGCTGAGTATTAAAGGGATTTACAGAAGAGAACTAAGCACAAGAGGGGCAAGACTGAAAGCAAAGAGGTGAAGACCAGCTCTGTGCCTGCAGGGGTGTGGTCTCTCAACTCAGGGCTTTCTGCTGTGCTCCTGCCAGCAGGCACAACGAACTGCTGGAAGCTGATAGCACCTGGAAAGTTCTGTGAGTTCCTACGTCATGTTCCAAAATTTCCACTTGGTTATCTAATGAGAGGCCAGAGGAAGGTGTCAAGGACACTGACAGCTTGCTGGGTCAGTGTCTGGATAGATCTGTGTACAACTTTGGGGGTGGGGATGAGCTCAGTTAAATGATTGCGGCAGGGATCAAGCTGGGAGTTGGTTTGATGGTTTGCCCTGTTGGCAGTTACAGTGGTGTATGGCCCCTATACACACCCGTGTGCTTGTATGTTTGGCGTGTACGGAGTGGCACTAATAGGTGTAGCCTTATAGAAGTAGGTATGGCCTTGGAGGAAGTTGGAGGAAGTGTGGCACTGTGGAGGTGGACTTAGAGGTCTTAGAAGCTCAAGTTTGATCAGTGTGATACACAGTCTCCTGCTGTTGCATGTGGATCAAGATGTAGAATTCTCAGCTCCTTCTCCAGCACCAGGTCTGACTGCATGTGGCCCTGCTTCCCCACCATGATGATAATCGACTAAACAACCGAACTATAAGCCAGTCTCAATGAAATGTTTTCCTTTATAAGAGTTGCTGTAGTAATGGTGTCTCTGCACAGCAACAAAACCCTAAGATGGTTACTAATGATACTGAAGTAACAGGTATTGTAATTGGGGGGTTGGCTTAAGATGATTTCAGAACATGGAAGACGCTGTTAGCTGTGACATCTACATTCAAGGGCGGCTGTGCACACACATGAAATGACTGTCCCCAGAGATGAAAACCTAGGATGACAGGAACACATCATTTATTTCTACACCCTAAATTCCGTATTCTTAACAAGACAGGTAAGCTGCTACTTTACTGTATGCTGTCGCTTGGAATCTTTCCTATCCTCTAATTCTCGTGAAGATTTCAGGTTCATTTTGGAGAATAAACATGGCTGGCATACCGGTACCCATGGCACAGACATACCTACTGTCGTCTAAAGCATAGACACCGCCAACTTCAGGACCATCTGTCTGGTGGTGGGATAGCCTCTTGATGCTATGAAATGCCATTTCCGTGTATGTTTATAGGCTCTAGATTTTTAAGTTATAAAACTGGGCATATACACTTAATCTATCTTCTTAGAGAAGGCTATATCTAGCTTCTCAATAAAGGTATCTGTCAACACACGGCTTTAACATGTTCTCCCTCTCATGTTTTCTCTGATAGTGTGAGTGTAGCTTGACTAGTAATATATCACCATAATCTCAACAGCATTTCCTAAATAGGAATATTTGGCTGATATGTCTTAATTTTTTGACATAATAAAAGAATTTATTTTATGACTCGCCTGGCCTTGAACTCACAGTCTCCTGACTCAGCCTTCCAAAAAATGAGTTTTACTCTTTTCTAGAGCTTTACTCTCTTCCCTGATGTATAATTGTCCAATGGAAACTTTATGGTTATGGCATTTAAAAAAGAAACTAGAAATCAAAAATAAGAGGCAAGGAAGGAGTAGAGGGGAATTGTGGGGGGAATGTCCATATTCCCAGGCTGCACGCCACGCTGTTCAGGGCAGAGCCACAGCGAGAGAGACCTGGGCATCTGGGAAGAGTGAGTGTCAGGCAGTTCCACACATCAGTTTCATCTCAGAGGACGTCTGGACTGGGCAGAAGGCCTCAGATAGTTTGGCCTTTTCTGCTTATGGGGACATTGCTTTCTGTCTTTGGTCCTTTTTATACATCACTGAATGATGATGCTCCAGGACAGACACTCGGTTCCTGTTGCTGATTCCTGTGATTGAAAAGCACAACAATGCCTTCCACACCCTGATGTTGGTGCCCATAACCTGTTGACTACGGCTTTAGAGAGTCAAGAAGCTTGTTACCTCCCATGTTCACAAGCGCAGCTCTTTGAATATTGGGCACCCAGCCTGCCCACAGCCCACGAATTCCTCCTTCAGCCAAGATTTTTGCAAACGCATGATGTACTCCACGGAATCTAAGGAAAATAACAAAGAGATATTAGTCTATGTATTTCTGTGTATGGATGGCAGATGGGTAAACTTCACCTTCTGCTGATCGGGCCGGGACACAGGCAAAGGAATGGCGCATGGTGAACAATGCCTTGTGGAGCCGTGAGAGAGGCTCCAGGAAAAAAGGCAGAGGCTCTGCCATTTACCTCAGGTGCATTCTGCTCCCTGGATTGTTCTCAGATGTGATTTCGTGTCTCCTGCAACACATATTTGCATTCAATGTATAAAGCATGTCTAATCTTGTTGGATGTTGGGTCATAGCGATAGAGCCCAATCCGGTGAAAGGATATGCTGAGTGCTGTCCTCAGGGTGCCCTGGATCTGGATCTGGCCTTCTGCCTTGTTTCTGTGCTTCCCCAGACAGAATCTATAGTACATGCCAGGTAACTGTGTTTAAACTGGTCTGCCTCAGAAAGTTCTGGGAAAGGCTGCTCTGTTAAGATTCAGTATGTGCTTGCTGACATGTATGTACATGTTTTTCTGAACTCAAACAACCTTGCTTTCTCTGTTACGTTCATGTATAAGAGTGCAGTGGAGCTGAAGTAGTTGTCTGCAGCGTTAGAAGGCAGGCTTGTCTTCCTACAGATTTCTCAGCCCACAGGAGCTTCTGGAGCCTGGCAGGCCCTGCGCTAAACAGCAAAAGGCAAACACGACCTTCAGCAACCATGGAGGACCCTGAGGAGTAGCTCTGGGTGCCAACCAAGTAAGCTCTCTGTCATTTTTTTTTTAATCAATAACTCAAGTAAAATTTTATCCTTCTCTAAGATCTCTGATGCAGTTTGACAGCTGAGAAGTTTTGTCAGTTAAAAAGGACAACCTCACCAAACAAATTTCAGTAAAATACAAATCCAAGACCTACAAGTTATAAAGGTGTGAGGACAAATACTAGCTATCAAACTTCTCTCTCATTGTGCCTTCCGTAGTCTTAAAAATACTTTTCATTGTGCACAAATATCTGTCACAGTCAATCTGACATAAATATGCTACTGTTTATACAATGTATATGTCTAAAACTTCCGTTTTCACAAACCCAAAGAATTCTTGTGAGTTCCAGGGAGCCTAATTGAAGGATCCATCTAAAACAGGTCAGATACATCCCCTTCAATTCCCTGGTCCTAAAATTTTTTTCCCCTTAATTTAACTCTGTTCTGCCAATACTTTAAACAGGAGTAAGAGACACCAGACATTTCCATACCACAAACACTAGAGAGGAGCAAAGAGACCAGCTATGCCAGGATGTGGCCAGCACCCAGCCTTCTGAAGTTCCCCCCAAAGACGACGCCCACAAACAAGCACGAAGAAGTCTTGAGAATCCACCTCCCCAATTCCTTTAACCTGTGGCGCCTAACCTCCTGCCTTTTTATTATAAAAAATGAGATGGGAATGTAATGATTGTTCTGTTTCTTTAAGAGACAAGCCACGCCCATTCCTTCCCCCATCAGCTGAGACAGGCAGGTCTTCCTTCCTGCTTGCTGCCTTAGTCTCTCTTTCTCTTTTCTGACTCCCTCTTGCCGCTACTGGCTCGCTGCCTTGCCACAGGGGGACCAGCTACCTTCGGAGACTGGCACCGTGGTCTCGTGCACTGTACCTGCCTGGGACTGGCTGCTCTCAGGACCCGCTGCCCCCTGCCTGCCACCACTTGGGGATCCGCAGCAATTTTTATTAATCCATTACACAGATGGCCACATGTCCTCCTGGGTTTCTGCAGCAGTTTTCTGAGACTTGAAGCCATCAGAAAAGTGATGGGACGGGCCCTGGGACAGTGGCACGTCTCGCGAAGTCAGAGTATTGTCTTTTTGCCTGCTGTGGAGCCCTCCCCACACACTCTAAGGCTGCAGGTAGCCCAGGCTACTGCGGGGCAGGCTAGAGAGGACAGGGGCTCAGTGGTCCATGGTGAACGCTCAAGGAAGGCACCGGCCCTCCTCATAAAGTCAAGACAGTTCCCAGGAGGAGCACTTCAGACTCAGCTCAGATCTCCTGTACCTTCCTCTCTCCTGGGAGGGGTCTGTCTGGCAGAGCTCGCCTTTCCCAGGAGAAACAGACTACAAGAATCTAGCAACATTGACCTGACTACATTCTTTCCAGGGGGAAAATCAAGATTTTTAGACAGTAGTGTTAACCATCAGGAACCCATCTTTAAAAATGAAGACACAGGGCTGGGCCATTTTGGAGGCAGTGGCAGGCAATCCTATTTGAGTTCGAGGCCAGCCTCATCTACAGAGTAAGTTCCAGAACAGCCAGGGATATACAGAGAAGCCCTGTCTTGAAAAACCAAAGGACAGACGGACTGTGTGGTAAGTGACTTTTAGGAAGTCACTCCACATCGGGTGACATAGAATGACAACGTTAGGGCTCATACCAGGACAGAGGGCACACGACACAGTATCACCTATAGACCAGGCTAGCCTTGAGTTCACTATGTACCCCAGGTTGGCCTCACATTCTCAGCAATTCTGCCTCGGCCTCCCATGTGCCAAGATTACAGGCTCGAATGACAATGTCCGACTGCCCAAATGCTTTACATCGATGTGGACAGGGGTCTACTCTGTCTTTTAGTAGGAGGAGGAGCACAGTCCCTCAGATACGGAGCACACACACATCATGGTGCACAAGAAGACCCGGGCTCGCACATCTCTTCACAGTCCTAATTTCAAAAGGAAAGAATCAGTGTTAATTCCTTCAGCAGAGGTTAGATTACAAACAGGAGGCAATAGTTAAATGTCCAAGAAACTTGTGATCGAGAAAGAAGGAAGAGTGAGTTTCCCGGGTGACTCACCTCAAGGGCTTCCCTTCCAGCTTCCGTTTTCCTTCCATCTGCATCTGGACTTTCACCAGGTCGGTGGGGTTGGCCAGAAACTGCCCAATGACCCCAGCCATCATCCCTCCGATGACCGATTTCCTGAGGGCAGAGGAGACAGTTGGTTTGCTGTCTGGCTTCAATTGCCCCTCATTTCACAGATTTTTACCGGGGAACCACACTGAACTGGCACAGGCCCTGGGTAGAAGGTAGAGATGCAGTGTAGAACAGACGAAGGAGAGAATAGCAGGGGCCTGACTGTTGACAGGTGGGTAGGTCCGGGGAGCAAAAGGCGCTAAAGGGCGAATCTGAAATCCTTCCACCTGAATCCGGAGGGAGGAAACATGGCTTCAGCGGCACAGACACCTGGACCCATTACCTCTCTACCCCTGGCATCTGGCTGCAGGGTAACAAAACCACAGAGATGCAATTGGCCTGAGGGGAAAAGGCAGGGAACCACAATTTCAAGCCGTGACTGAGCTGGTTTTCAAGTGACGGACGTGACAGCATTCCTCGCTCTGAAGACACGTGCGGCCAAGCTCCTAAGTCTCCGACAGTGAGCAGGACTCAAGCCTGACAATTGGTGCCACATCCCATCACGCATTAGAAGCTTTAGTAGACGGTGTATATCATAAAAGGCTCCATTGGTTTACATCTTCACAGCACTTTAAAGGGAGTTTAAACAAATTTCTCCGTTTATTAGTGATGCTACTTGTTTTTTACATGAGTAATGAACATTTATACTCCTTTTGGGAACTGGGTCTCTCCACACCCTTTCCTTAATTTTTCCTGTGTGCTACCTATGAGGTTTTTTGTTTGTTTGTTTATTTGTTTTAATAGTACAAGTACGTATTACTTATGGTGAACTATTTTGAAAATATTTTCTTTAATCTTTCTCTGTGTCGCTATCCCCCCCCCCCCCCGTGTGTGTGTGTTTGTGGTGCCTGAGAGGGCTAGAGGAAGGCTTCAGATTCCTTGGAGCTGGAGTTACAGGTGGGTTAGAAACTGCCCATCGGGGTGTTGAGAACTGAAGTCTGGTCCTCTGGAAGAGCAGGAGGTGCTCTTAACTGCGGCGCCTCTCTCCAGCCCCTGTGAGCTACTCTTTACATTTCCTGGAACTTGCTTTGTAGACCAGGCTGGCCTCGAACTCACAGAGATCCGCCTGCCTCTGCTTCTCATGGCCGGGCTATACATTTTAAGTTTCAAAGCAAGAGACATTTGTACATTATCTCACCCAAAGGCAGGCATCGCTGCTGTAGTGAGGAGAGTGGAAGGTGAAGAGGTGAGGCAGTTTCTCTATGTTCCGCAAAAGGGAACAAAATAGGATGTAAGCCCATCTCTTCACAGCCAGAGCTTTTCAAAAGAAGAACACACACGGCTCTGCTGAAAGGCGGCCACAGGAATTCTGATTGTACAGAGCTACTATGAGTCTTGAGGGTGTGTGTGTATGTGTGTGCGCGCGCGCGCGCCGTGTGTGTGTGTGTGTGTGTGTGTGTGTGTGTGTGTGTGTGAGAGAGAGAGAGAGAGAGAGAGAGAGAGAGAGAGAGAGAGAGAGAGAGGAATACCAGAGGACAGTTTTTGGCAGTCAGATCCCCAAGAGTATCTCAGGTCATCAAGCCTGGCAGCAAGCGCCTTGATCCTACCAAGCCATCTCACTGGCCTGCTACTGTGGTTCTTAATAATAAGCAATGACATGGTGGAAATGTTCATCTTTGGCATGAACAAAATGAAAGAATGTAGCACCAAACTTGAGTCACAGAGACAACCTGGAAATTGGCGTCAACTCTGTGCATGTTGATTCGGTTCTCAGCCTGTACGTGCAGTCAAGGCTACAGGGATGCACAAACACGCCAGCATACAGGGAAGAGAGAATACGATTCAGGGATAAACACGCATCCTCACGGCATGGGGCTCGTCCTGCGGAAACACTGATGACTATGGTTAGGTCCTTGCCTTGGCCTTTAGTCAGCTTGCAGCCCATGGAAGAAGACAAAAGAGAGCCAAAGAAATGTTCAAAGGGTCAAAGAGTGCAGCATCCAGGAAGCCAAAGAAGCGAGTGACTCAAAAGGACCAGAGGCACCTAACACCCAGGACAACGAGGATCTGGTTTAAAGGACACGAAATGCATTTGTCATTCTTACATCTTGGGAATGGAGTACATTAGTGTATGGGTTCAAGTCCCACAACTGTTAACGCTCTTTTCCAAACTTCTACATTTACAACCTAAAAACAAAAGAAAGAAAAAAACATATAAAAATGGAAAAAAAAAAAAAGAATGGACAATAGAAAAAAAAAAGTAAGTGACAACCTAAACTCCAGGGAACGAGAAGCTCTGATATAAAGCCATTTGCTAAACATGGTTTGGCAGAACTGACAAAGGGTGTTTCTTCATTACAATGTCTACTTTGTTATAAAAAAGGGTCCAAAGAGCACAAAAGAAGTTTCTGCGGGAAGCCTGCTGTCCTTTATAGGACTGAGGAATCTACTTTCTACTACTGAGTACTTTTTTAAAAAATTTCACATGATTCCCAAGGGAGGCTGTGCTAGCCCACGGTCTGAAAACAAGAGTCATCCAGCGTAGAAGCAGTAGACCTTACTGTCAGCCTCTGTTTAGTAGAACGGATACAGAAAATGGGAATCATGGTTTACTTCCTGGACACGGGCTTTACAAACTGAACCACTCAAAAACTCATAATAATACACAAACCAGACTCTGAAAAAAAGAGAAACAAACATGCATTTAATCACAAGTTAGCCTGCCTCTAGAGAGAGATGGTAGTTTATTCTCGGTGATGTTTTCCGAGAGAGTATTTTTCCATCCCGAAACTTAATTTTGGGATTAATGGCATCTAAACAAAAGGCACATGGGCAAATGCATTAAGATGTAAAGGGTTTGAAGGACTTTATCAGTTATGTGATGCCTCGAATTTACCAAAGCATTTCTGAAAGAGACTGGTGTCTTTTGATTATAATTACAAAAGTACATGATAATGCAATGATTTAATGTGTTACTTTTGTATTCATTAAAACAGACTAGCTATAATGAAGGTCATGTCTGGCTAGTCCTTTATCAACTTGGCACAAGCTAAGAGTCGTTTCAGAAGAGAGATTCTCAATTGAGAAAATGTCCCCGCCAGATTAGCTCATAAGCAAGCCTGTAGGGGAATTTTTTGATTAACATCTGATGTTCTGAGAGGGCCTATCCCACTGTGGGCAGTGCCACCCCTGAGCAGGTGGTGCTGAGTTATTCAAGAAAGTATGCTGAGCAAGCCATCGGGAGCAAGTCAGTAAGCAGCATTCCTCTGTGGTCTCTGCTTCAAGTCCGGCCTCCATGTTTCTGCACTGAGTTCCTGCTCTGACCGCCATCAGTGATGGACTGCTACCTGGAACTGTAAGTGAAGCAAACCCTTTGCTCTCCACGTTACTTTTGGTAATGGTATTTTATCACAACAACAGGAAGCTAATTAAGACAATGGCCTTTGAAAAAGGATGTCCCAATAGAAGATATTCCAATGAAGTCTTTATTATTATTATTGTTATTTTATTTTGAGATAGGGTCACATATAGCAGAGACTGGTCTCAAACTATCTTCCTGCCTTCACCTCTTAAGGGTTGGAGTAATAGGCATGCACCTTCATCCCAACCATAAATTCGTTTAGATTAAAATAGTAGATAAATATGAATAATTCACATATGCATTTCTGTTGTGTCTGTACAGAATTCTCACTTATTAGGATTTCTATTATTTATTAAGTCTGCTACTAAAAGCAATTTTAGTACAAATGGATAATTTTACATAAATATAATTGGTAAAATCAAAGTCTTTGTGGTCATAGCATATTGTTTTCAAAACAAAACTTACCAGAGGGGATAATGCTTATCTTCACTTTTGCCAAACACAACCTCCCGGAGATGCTCATAGGTGACCATCCGACCTCCCGAATACACTGCATGAAACACGATGGAAACAAATTCAGTCTTGTATCTAATGAAATAAGAGGATCTGTGACTTGGCCTTATTAGTCTTCCAAAGGAGGAATTCTTCCTGCTTCTCCGATCCCTCTAGGAAGCCTCCCTTCGCGACTTTGTTTACCCCTCTTCATCTTTTAGGACTCAGCTAACTATGTTTTTCAGATAGCTGCTCTTTGACCTCAGCATCCTTAGCCCACATGGCATGTTCTAACATACCAACTATCAAATTCACTAGCAATTAATGTCTTCCTATCTCCCCCTTAGGGCTTCTCCAGGTGGGTTCTCAGTGTTGGTTATATTTTTCCTTGTGGCAGACACTGATTCATCAAACATGAATCAATTTATTGACTTATACACAACTAACTACATCTAAGCTCCAGGTTGGAAGGGCTTCTGAATGCTAGAGCTTGAAGTAAGGTTAGGGAAGAGGAGCTATTCCTGTCTCTTGTTTCAGTTCTGGCCATCTTGAGCATCACCACAGGAAGGGGAGGAGAGACAGAATGCAAGGAACCCCACCAAATAGCTCTGTGTGCTGACTTTAACTCAAACACCAAGTAGGAAGCTTGGCATACAGAGGATCTTCTCTTTGAATAAACACATGTAACCGCACTAGAGAATTCATTAACATTTCTTCCCTTCCAGGCTTTAAGCACACGAGAAAGATCTTAACTGGAGAATGACGAAGTGGCGAACACACGTGAAAGAGGCAAAGCACAGAACAATAATGGGGTCCAAAGATGAACAGTTTAAAAGGTAGAAAATGGCATCATTAAAATCAGTACGTGATGCCATCCAAGAGAGTTCTTGATGTGAAATACCACACTTTCAGGAAGTGTGACTTGGTATTTCATAAAAACATAATAACAAATTACAAAACAGCATACGTTTCTGTACATAATCTGACTCTTTAAAAAAAATCCTACGCTACCCTCCTCATGTAAAGAATGGAATATTAACAGCAAGCCTGTACATGATTAAAACAGATGCTTTCTGGGCCAAGGAAACAGCATGAAGGTGGAGGGTGGAGGGGCAGAAGGCTATGCTATCTCAGTGTCTCTTGGGAACAACTTCATGTTCTCCTGTCTACAAGCCGACAGGTCAATGACCCCCATTCCTGTGAGTGGTGCCCTGGGAGCAGGGTTAGAAAGGTTTTCTCTGGGATGTCACCACTAATAACCCGCAGAAGTCGTTAGCCTGGGAGCAGAGCAAAGGTAAGTTCACCTCTGCTCCCTCTACCCTAGGAAAGTGCCACGGCTGGATAAGGCAAGGCTCCTTGCTCGCTGTCACGTCAGCCTAGCTTGGCTCTGATGCACAGGGCAAAGACAGATACTTATTCATCTTCAAAGACCATGAAAACATTTACCTGAAAGCTCATTCAGAACTTTGGATTTAAAACCTACTTCAATTTTTACTGTATTTGTGGTTTCTGAAGTAAGGGAAAAATGACGTAAATTATTCATGTTTCTCTGTCTTATACCATTAAAGAACTTACAGGGAAAAAAATATCCAAACATATAGCCACGTAGAAACAACTCTAACTCCCTTTACATCAAGATTAAGTGATAACACTTGTTTGACTTTGTTCAATTATCTTAAAGCCTTTTATAGTTATGGTGACAGTTTATTGTTTTTCTCCATGTGTATATGTGTGTGGCGTGGTTGGTGTGTAGATATGCTCACGTGTGTAGAGCCATATCAGTGTGTGGGTGCACATGCGCGTGTGTGCACGTGTAGAGGTTTGAGGCTCACATCAGCTGTCTTCCTCCACACTTTCCCTTTTATTTATGGCTCACCACTTCCAGTTAGCTGGGCTGGCCAGCTTGACCAAGGGTCTCCTGGACTATCTAAACGCTTCCGTATGTATTCTCAAAACTTAGGGCACTGACTCCTTAATAACAACTGGAAATATTTTCTTCTACTGATTTATTGTATCAGCGGGAAAAATAAATAAAACAAATGTCCTTGCTGGATTTTGGATACAGCTGAAGAGAAAAACAAGAATACAGAACTCATAGCAAACTTACCAGTTAGAGTCAAGATAAATACCTACGTGTCTGTAAATGGCAGGCGTCACTCCTTGCCACAACTTTAGGAAGCCTTCCTCCTGGACAATTCCTAGGGCTGTGCGCACCATGCCCCTATAAGGGGCAGATTCCGCTGCACCATCTCCCAACCTAGCAAGAGCAGCTTCTCCTTGCATCTGGAGTCGGGTTTTTGTGAGATCGAGGGGAAAGGTTGCTAATGAAATAAAAAACAAACGAAGGGGAGGAAAAACCCAAAGCATTCAGACAAACAATCAAAACCTCTAAAATCATAGGATTAATATTCTCCCATGATTTGGAGATTCTGAAGTATAAGAATATAGCAGAATCGGCCAGGGAATCTGTTAAGAAAATATACACTTCCTATCCCATTCCCAGGCATTCTGAATTAGTAGAGGGGTGATTTAGAAAGTAGATTCTCATGTCTTCGCAAATCAAAGACTCACTACCTAAGAGCACCCCAGAGCACCCCCAGATTAAAACCAAACCAAACCAAACCAAAATAATCCCACAAAGTAGGACAATCCTTGATCTCTTTTCAATAACAACATTCAATATTAAATCCGCTTCAATTTTCCCAATGAGAAAAAGCTTATAGTAGTCATTTCTGCTTATATATTATAGTGTCTTCTTGACCACAGCCACTATCGTTTGAGATCTGCTACAAATTTAGAATAAACTTGAAGCGGAATTCTACGACGTCATGAGTAGTTTTCCAATGCGAATGAATCAGAGAACTGATGTTTACGATGCAATGAAGTTAGAATGTCTTCATATACGGACATTCTTCAAATTGAGGCAAATATTTAATTATATTTTTCTGAATTGATAGGCTTTACACACAGTGCATTCATGAGTTCTTTGTAAGTCGCAACTTTATTCATTAGAAAATGTGTTTACATGTCAAATTAGAAACATCGTTTTTATCTGAAAGCATATTTTAGCTACTCAATCTACATAAGGAAGATGAGATTTAAAATGTCACAATACAATTTCCCGAATAACTTTAAGAGGGGTATGGAGACGAGCTTATGAACATCACTGACAGTACTTAAGATTTTCAGTGACCACTACCCGATCCTGAATCCATGGATACCTTTTCTAAGATGGAGGGGGATGAATAGAGGGGGTGTTACATATTTCCCACTAGATTTTGGAAAACAGTATATAACCAATAATTTCCCTAAGCAGTGTGTCTCGCATATACATACTTTAGGAAGTGTTTTATTGACACATAAAACTAAAAAAAAAAAAAAAATACAAAGAGGTAGGAACTTCTATCTATGTACAAATTCTGCTTCCAAAAACATATTTTTGTTTTGTTTTGATTTTGGTTATTCCATAGTTCCAGCTGTCTTGCTGAACTGGTGTGTATGCCCCTTCACAATGAACTTTCGTCTCCTAGCCTCTGATCCCTATTCTTCTAGCACCTTTCCCAGGAGTGCTCCTGGACAAGCCAGGGACCTGCAGTGAGGAACCAAACTGCTAATGTATCTATCACTCAGCCATCTGACTTTCGATGTCTATAAAAGTTGGTGAATTTTATTTCAGAAAGTGAATGATTAAAAAAAATGCTCTGGCCGGGCGGTGGCACGCCTCTAATCCCAGCACTCGGGAGGCAGAGGCAGGCGGATCTCTGGGAGTTTGAGGCCAGCCTGGTCTACAAGAGCTAGTTCCAGGACAGGTACCAAAGCTACAGAGAAACCCTGTCTCGAAAAACCAAAAACCAAAAAAAAAAAAAAAAAAAAAAAAAAAAAAAATGCTTTGTTAGCTGTGAGAGGAGAGAGACAGAGATGGGCCAGAGAGCAAGAAGGAGTCTGAAGGGCAAACAACAGAGAGTGCTGGCTACGCTAGACTAAAGGCAAATAAACCTCTGCTAGAAGAAGACTGAGTAACATTTTCAAATGACTAATGCACTAGAGACATCCCCCTTTCTTTCTTTTTTAATGGACAAGAAAATGTAAGGGTAATCTGAAATTGCTTCACAGAGACCACAGTTTGAACTCACGCCACCCCTAACGCTGGTGAAATCCCATCTGCTCATGCCAAGGTACCATAATCCACTCTAGGTGGTCTGTTCATTTTTTATTATTTCTTCTGACTCATTTAGATGAATCTGTTTTTTTTTTTCCTATGATGTTCTTGTGACACACAAAAATAGCTTCTCTTGCAACAAGCAGCAGTTGTAAGTGTCCTTCTCTGAACGTGCCCCCACAGGCCTGGAAGAAGGCCACACAGGGCTCTTTGCGACTGTACAGCCAGGACCCACTCCTGTATCAACTGTATTAATGACCCAGTTAAACAGCTACCTTGCCTTGCATTTGCCATTTTTATAAAAATTACTTCTCAGAGTCCCTCCTGTAAGGTAAACAATATAGGGTCAATATGAGGTGGCCGGCTGACTTTAGACGCGTGTTCAGGAGGAATGATTAATAACTGAAATCCTCCAGGTGCCCCCTCCCCCAATCTTAAAAAATTCTGAGGCTGCATAAGGCTATAAACCATGAAAAAAAGACGATCCCAGAGATGATGAAATATATGTGGAACAAATGAATTATGATTCCAAAAAGGTCATCCTCACCAAAGGGGAAACGTTTCCTAACGAGGTAGGAGGGCTCATGAAGAGCCCAAGAGTACTCACTCAGGCGTTAGGCATCATCCCTCGGGGTGGGAAGACAACCCTGGAAACCTCCAATCCATGCTCCTCCCGAAGCTGGCCTACTGGGCACCTGACCACATCCTTGCGAGGGTGCAACCTCTGAAGATGCTCCAGTCTGGAGCGGGGCTGCCCGCCCATCCCTCCCCCAGCGCGATGCCACGGCCACTCGCTGGGGAGACCGAGGCGGGGGCGGCTGGTACCTAGCTCGGCCACGGTTGCGGCGCAGCCGGACAGTAGGAACTTGCTCATCCGAGGCCATCTCTGCGTGAGCGGCAGCAGCGTCTCCTCCTCCTCCTCGGGGACAGACATTCAGCAGCAGGTCAGGACCACTGGGAACCGCTAGTCGCCTGTGCACCTGCCACCCTGCGGGCGCCGCCCCTCTTCAGTTCAAGAGCGGTCGGGGAGGGACCATGTGTGCCTATAAGGTACCGCAAAGTCGCCTCTTGCTTAGTAGCTGGACCGGTCTGGGGGGCCTCAGGTACTGAAAAACAAAGCGGAACCCAAGAAGCTTCTGGGAAATGTAGTTCTTGGGACTCCAAAACGCCTCTGATTGGCTGGCAGCTAGGCGCCCTCTGCAAACTGCCAGCAACTGGATAGCTAAGGCTTCAGCGTGTGTTCCCGCCCACCCGTCCCAACCGAGGCCAGTGTAGTTCCACTGATTGGTTTTTTTTTTTTTTTGGCCTACTGGCCAGAATTCGAAAGCAATGCAAAGGTGGAAGGGAGCCACAATGCAAAAATTGCACAAAAATTGGGGCGGGGCAAAGGAACTACAGTTGCGCAAGAGAATTGGTGGCCAAAGTTTCGGCTTAAAGTTTGGAACACCCGGTGCGTTTTCCTCAGTCTGCAGGGAAGGGGGAAATGCTCCGGGAGAAGTACGTTTTCAAACGTCTGTGATTCTGGAAGATGGGCGTCATGGAGATCTTTTCACCAGTAGTAATCGCCGTCCTGGGAAGCTGTGTTCTTTTCTTATTCTTTCGGTGGAAGAATTTGCGTGGACCCCCGTGCATCCAGGGCTGGGTTCCCTGGATCGGAGCGGGATTTGAGTTTGGGAAAGCTCCTCTTGAATTTATAGAAAAGGCAAGAATCAAGGTATGTAGCTGTGCCTGGAGGTGGCGGTGGGGTTGAAGAGAGGTAGTATTTTATTTTCAAATTATGTTTTTATTAAGCGCAATATTAGAACATTGAACATAAGCATACTTCTGGCAATTAATTCCGTCGGTTGTTTCTCTACACATGATCTTCAGCTACGTCCTAAGCAAAATATCAAGAAATGAAAGACAACACAGCTTGTTGGAAGGAGAGATGTCTTTTGAGTGTTAGTAACTCCCTTGAGCTAATTCTAAGTGCGTGTTTATCAACATACGGATATAAGTGCGTTGTACTTGGGGAAGATAAGTTTACATGACTGCGGTTTGTGAAAATGAGTAATAAATCTGTATCACAAATAGAGGTAACACTACGATTTTGTAAAACTTGTTTTGCTAAGTTGGTCTTTACAGATTCAAGGTTTGCCACTTTCTTGTTTTTTTCCACTCCCCCCCCCCCAGCTACTAGTTTTATTGATAATGAGTCCTTTCTTCCCGTACACCCCGAGGAGATAACTAAGGATGCATTTCTAAAAGTTTTTGTCCTTAAAGCAGCTCTTGAATGTTGAGCACTTTAAAAGAGACTGTTTTGTTGGCTTTTTTTTTTTTAATTTTACTCATATTTTAGCTGCCAAGATCTTATTATGTTTGTGGTTGGAATGATGGTTGGGAGGGTGAAGTGCTTTCTGCACAAGTATGAGAGCCTAAATTCAATCCTCATCTCCTATCTTTAAGGTGTGTGTGTTGGGGGAGGGTTGGAGAAAGCAAACTTGTGGATGGGAGAACACTCAGCTGTCAAGACCACATACTGCCCTTGCAGAGGACCCAAGTTCTGTTCCCAGCATCCACATTGGGTTGGATCCTAATCGCCTACAGCTCCAGCTTCAGGGGATCTGAAGCCTCTGTCCTCCCACGACATCCATGCACACACCCATGTATAGAAACATATATATATATATATATATATACAAATAAAATGGATCTTAATTTTTAAAAAAGCCAGTGTGACCAAATGCACACCAAATTCCAATGCGAGAGAGGCCGAGACTGGAGAATTCAAGGAGCTCACTGATCAGCAAGTCTAGGCCAACCACCAAGCTCCAGGTTAGGAAGAGAACTTGTCTCAGAAAGTAAGGTGGGGGACTGGCAAGATGGCTCAGTGGGTTAAGGTGCCTGCTACCAAGTCTAACATCTTGAGATAGATCTCCAGAACCTACATGGTGGAAGGAGAGAACCAAGTCCCTCAGGTTGTTCCCAGACTGACGTCACGTGGATACAGGCCCATACACATATAAACACAATACAATATATGAGATAAAATATTTCCTTATCATTAAGTGTTTCTCTCAGTCTGTGTGTGTGTGTCCACTCGTGTGCAGGTGCTTTTAGTCCATGTAGGAAGGAGCATGTAGAGTTCAAAGATTGATACGGGGTGTCTTCCTAATTCCCTTCTCTTCTACATTTTATTGGGACAAGGTCTCTGGATCTGGAGCGCATTCTTTCGGCTAGAATGGCAGGCTAGCAAGCCTCTGGGTGCTGCTTGTCTCTCCCACAGTGCTTGGGAGATAGAGATGTGAGCGTCTTATGCCTGGCTTTTTTTTTTATGGGTTCTGGGGATTTGAACTCTGATCCTCATGTTTGCACAGCCAGCATTTTGTCCACTGAGCCATCTCCAGTCTTTAATGGATGCATTAATCAAATAAGGATAGGATATTTGACTTAATTCCCAATAGTTGAGTTATACAGGTTGTCACCTACTGCTTTCCATTGTTTCAACCAATACCTCAATGAATATTCTAATAGTTTTGGTTGTGAGCCTAGCCTTTAATGGTTGAGCCATCTCTCCAGCTTTCGATGGATAGTTGTGTGTGTGTGTGTGTGTAGTTGTACATTTAAAGCTTATTTGACTATTTCTTCAGAACAAACTCCAAAAATAGATTTGTTTGGGGGCAAATGTACAATTAAATTGATTATGATTGTATTGTGTTATTGTGCTGCTTTGAAAAAGATGTAATATATACTTTTTAACCTTTGCTTTAGCACATAAATTTGCTTAACATATTAAATTCTGGGTCATACTGGACAACGTATTTATATGAAACGCTTACTAGTCTGATACATGAAAGATGAAAAAGAATCTTTCCTAAAACAATATTTCTTTGTTTCCTACAGCTTTCCATGGTCATATGAGTTTAGTAATTTTTATGGAATGTTTGGCAAAGTTGTCTCAGATCAAGTGTGTGGGAGGCCTCTCTAGAGCCGATTGTTATGTTACATGACACAGTGTGTGTGTGTAGTCTTTCCCTCACACTCAAAGACTATGGCTCCATTGTTTGATGTTTGAATCCTGAAGCCTACTTTTAAGGGTTATTCTTATCATGTGGTCACGATGATAAAAAGTACACTAGAGACATTTAAACCATGCAAGCTAAATGTCCCAAGTCAGGAATGCTCTCCTGCTCACTCACTCCTTCGCCAGTGCACACAGTGAGACACAAAAGGAAAACCAAACTGAACCAATGACTTTGCTTCTTCTTCTTTTTTGTTTGCCTTGTTTTTTGAGACAGGGGTTCTCTGTGTTGCTTTGGAGCCTATCCTGGGACTCGCTTTGTAGACCAGACTGGCCTCGAACTCACAGAGATGCGCCTGCCTCTCCCTCCCAAGCGCTGGGATTAAAGGCGTGTGCCACCATCGCCCGGCCTGACCTGCTTCTTTGTTTTATACAGGTTACTGATCACTAAGTAGCCTAGGCTGGCTTTGAACTTGAGTCCTCCAGCCTGAGTACTCAGCCTTCTGAGGACTGAGATTCAGGTGTGCACAGCATACCTTGCTCCCTGTCATCTTTCTCAGTCTACTTTCTCATTAGTTGCTTGCTCGGAGCAGGCAAGAAAAGTTCCGTTGTGGAAATGCTAAACCTTTTACAGCCTCTTTGCATGTTTGTGACATCATCACTCTTCGCGTTTGAAAGAAGTTTTAGAAGAGGATGTGATCTGCCTTTTCACAGAATCTGCAGCCAGTTTTAACGCTTTGATAGGGAGTTGCATTTATCTGGAAACTATGGGAATGCATGGCTTTTTGGACCTTTGAGGAAGGACTTTTTGACACACATGCTGAGCATCCCTTCAGCTCCCGCCTCTGAAGAAGACAGGGAAAGCTTTGGTGGCTGCAAAAGTCTTCCCTATAGTTTGATTTAATCTTTGAATGGATTATATATTAATATTGTTTAACATTTTAAAATATTGACTCCTGTGAGAGACTTAGGAGACGGCTCAGGCAGTGAAGCGCTTGATCTACAAGCATGAGAACCTGACACACACCTGTGATCCCAGGGGAGGAAAGAGGGACCTTAGGGCTCGCTGGCCAGCCTCTCTAGCCAGCCTCAGAGTTCCGGGTTCAGGGAGAGACTCCGTCTCAAGAAATCAGATGAGAGCAATGGTGGAAAACATCAGTGTTGACACACCTCCGCAAACATACACATAAACATGCACATAACTATAGTGAAAAATGCTTCCGTCTCTATTCCACTTAATTCTCAATTATCACTGCCAAGGTCTATAACATGAGTTCCTTTCTTACCTGTTCCCAGTAGCTGGAAATGGAGTTCGCTGGGGGCTGGGGTGGGGCTTTAGTCTCTCTGGTGCATTCCCATTTTTCAAGTCCTCCACTGAAGAAGAATTTCAGGGTGATGCAGAGTGAAGCAAAACTAGTGAGGCAGTGTTGTCTCAGTCAGCAGACAAAGCAGAATCAACGATAACAAATAATAAAGCAAAAGAGATAAGGCACACTTGAAGGGAGTCACGTGTGGACTTAGGGAAGGAACCAGTTAAATGCATCAGCAGTGGCTCCAAATCAACACGATCTGTAGCTGAGCTGCGAGATGGGGTGTGCTATGGCTGGTGCAATTTAGTTTTCTTATCTATAAAATTATGACTTTGAAGAAGAAACTTCAAAGGTGCATTGCATAAGCGTCAAGGTAGAGGAGGGAGTGTTAGAAATCAATCACTGGTCACAGGCCAGGAGGAGCCTGGATTTCAGGTACAGCCCCTTAGCTACATTAAACCGTCTGGTTGGGATGGTTCTCAACACTTGGAGTTTGTATGGGTATTCAGAAAGGTTGGCACACAATTACTGACCGTGTGGCTACACACATGCTGGAGCCACACACGTGTGCTTAAACCTACAACAATGCTTATAATCACTCAAGCAAATATTTTGGTAAAAATATGACCAGATAGGTTTGATTCTTATTTGCAAAGAACCCCAAAATGCTAATTAATTAAAGATATCCAAGATCCTAGGGGAGACCTTGCAGTGGCTGTGGTAGAAGGTTGGAAAAGCCCACATAGTCAAGATGTCCGTTGTGTTCAAATTGAAATCCAGGAGTGCTTTCAGATTCTCCAGGAGCCTTATTTTAGACTTTGTGAAGATTACTGTAAAACTTAGGTGGAAAGGCCAGGAGAATGGAGTCCCTAGAACATGCTGGTAAGGAAAAAATTTACCCGAGAGGAATTATTTCACTCAATTTCAATGCTTATTAGTCGTTAAGACTGTGATGCCGACAGAGACGTGACGGCTAAGATAGATGGAGCAGAGTAGGGTTAGGTAAGCCATCCCCACAGGTGTGCTCAGCTGGCGTGTGACAGAGACACAGAAGCAATGCAGTGGAGTAAAGACAGCTTTTTCAAATGCCGGTGAAGCAGTCCGTGCTCATGAGCCCCAAGGAAATAAAAAACATAATGATTTGCAAAACAAAATAAGGAGCCACAACCCAAGATTCACGACTTAGATGAGAAATTAACTCAAGGTGGATCCCAGTCTTCACCAGAAATACAATTAACACAAAAGTTCAAGAAGAAGAAAATTTCCCCCTGGTGGGTCTAGGAAACACTTCTTTGATTGGCACCCAAAGTGCAGTCCGTAAAAGGAAGAGCAGATCAATTGAATTTTATGAAAATCAGGCATCTCTTCTCTGTGACAGAACCCACAAGGAGGACAAAGAGAAGAACATCAGAATGGGATAAAGTATTTGCAAGCCCCGTACCCCACGGAGGAGCAGTGTGTAGTGTGTAGAAAGAACCATGGACACTCAAAAGCAAAGTACAGTCCTATTAGAAAATGGATATGAGCATCACGTCCATGACGAGAGTTTCCAGACGGCAAACACGAGGTTAGCGATAGTAACAGCCACTTGTGAGGAGAAACTGAGCCTGAAGACGCCTAATGTCCAACCTCTGTGGAAAATACTTCCGCAGTTTATTATCGGAACACGCGGCTAATCGTGTAACTCAGCACTTAGTATTTTTAGATATTTCTCCTGCAGAAATGGGAACTAGGTTTACACTGTAACCTGGCCATGGCTTTAGTATCTCTTTTTACGATACCCTTGAAATAGAACCCCAGATGTCCTTCAATGTTCTGTGGGATTCTGCTCAGAAATGGATAGATGTGACGCCTAGACAACACCCAGAATCCAGTTGACTCTCTGGAGAATGGAAACAATGAGAATTACAATGACCTTAACAATTCCCACAACAATGAGAATGACTCCCTCTCTTTTAAGTATTGACTAGCAAACAATTGCTAGTAGGTATTATTGGGATGCAGATTTGACATCTGGGTCATCGATGTGAGAAATAGGGCACAGTTGGTTTGTTGCTGTTGTTGTTATTTGTTTGTTTTTGGTAGCCAGTGATTCTTGAACCTTCAGTTTGCCTTGCAGTATCTGTCAGTCTTATCAAGAGTGTAACGCGTGCCGATCTCATGATTAGTGTGAAAACGAGTAACATCGAAGCAGCGATGAGCGGAAACGACGTCTTGAGATACTTAGGAGTCCAAAATGGTATGCAAATGTGTGGCCATTTTCATGGTGTACAGTTTGTTGCCAGCGTTCGTAATGGATACTAGAGCATAAGTAGACCACTCTGAAAAATGCATGTATTCACTCCAATAAGGCCTTAAAGTCTCGTTTCATTTCTGTTGTCATGCTGAAACATCAACTAACAGCAATTTAGAGGAGAAATGGACTTGTTTGGCTTACACTTCCAAATTACAGTTCACCATTGATTGAAGCCATGGCAGGAACTCACAGGTAGACACCATGGAGGAACACTGCTTGCCCACTCATGTTCATCTTCTACAGCTTAGGAACACCTGGCCAGGGAATGGTGCCACCCATAATGGTCTGGACCTTCCTGTATGATTGAGAAATTAGATAGTCCTCTCCCCTCAGCATGCCCACCAGCCATTAAGGTCTAAGCAGTCCCTCCATTGAGACTCCCTACTCAGTTGACTCTAGGCTGGGTGAAGTCAACAGTTAAAACTAATTAGGGCAAATCCCAGAAGGCAAACCTCATGCTAAAGATGATGTGAGACAGAAGGAAAAGAATTGCTGCTGCATAGGAAGGATGGGTAGTCTTTGAAGTCTGAGCTCTGATGCCAGGAGAAGAGGAGGGTCTCAGGAAGTCAGGCGGATGGAGAGAACGCTAGGAGCCCTAGACAGACAAGGCATGCATTATGCACCAGCAAACAGGCTACAAGGCAAGCAGACACTGCCAGACAGTCAGGCAAATGCTAGCTCATGTAAATGTGTGCTGGCTTATGTAGGCACATACCGGCACACATACACGCATACCAGCATGCAGATTGCAAATAGGCATGCAGACCTACACAGGGTCTGGTGGAGGCAAAAGGTGATTTGTTTGTGACCTCAAAGCCATATTTAGACATACTCATACAAAGGTGACAATTTGCCAGAAATGGTTTTAGAGCAGACTACTTTATTATTACTTAATTTGGGGGCTTCTGACATCCAGTATCAGTCAAGTTTTGCTGACTCATAGCCGCCTTATATCTAGCGTTAGCCATCTCGTCTGAGGCCTGGTATCCGTGTCAGCACCATGATGTCTAAACATAAACAGGCCCTTAAGGCCCGTTCCCTTCAGGTTTGTGTACTTCTCTTGAACTGTATTGAGCTGTATTTTGCTTATAAGCTTCTTGATATCTTAAATATAAGGTTCCAAGAGTACTATGGTCATATATATATATATATATATATATATATATATATATATATATAATACATATGTCACATATATATTATTGTTTATTATTTTCTAATAACCAAGAAAGGAAGATAGACTACGCATCTTATTATGCACATTCTAGGAGAGAATGAAATAGGATTCATATAATTTAAATGTGACCCACAGAATTTCTAGGAACTACTATGTGTAACCGTATTTACAAAACTGGGCCATTACTTCACTGGTATTCTTCTTTTATTCTTAAGTGTGTATGTGGGATGTGTGTGTGGGAGTGTTTGTGTGTGTTCACACACTTGAATACATGTGCACACCTGTGTGCAGGTGCCTCTGAAGGCCAGAAGAGGGCATCGGATCCTCTGGACTTATGTATATATGGCTGTTGAACTGCCCAATCTGGGTGCTTAAAGCTGAACTTAGGTCCTCTGCAAGGACAGTACACACCCTTAATCAGTGAGCCATTACTCCAATGTCAGCATTGGTGTTCTGGTGGAAACTGTTATGCAAAATCCATGATTTAGAAATGCTTACTAATATATCTGGGTTTTGTGTTTTATTCTAGTATGGACCAATATTTACCGTCTTTGCTATGGGAAACCGAATGACCTTTGTTACCGAAGAAGAAGGAATCGATGTGTTTCTAAAATCTAAACATGTAGATTTTGAACTAGCTGTACAAAATCCTGTCTATAACACAGGTAATCAATATTTTGGATAGTTTCCTTGAAGTATAACATCGAAACCCAAGAGTAATTTTGAGTAAAATTATATCCTCAATCCTCTATCAAGAATAGTGGAGGGCAGCTGGCCGGTGGTGGTGGTACACGCCTTTAATCCCACAGTACTTGGGGGGCAGGCTGATCTCTGTGAGTTCAAGGCTAGCCTGGTCTATAAGAGCTAGTTCCAGGACAGGCACCAAAGCTACAGAGAAACCCTGTCTCGAAAAACCAAAACAAACAACAACAACAAAAATAACAGAGTAGTGAAGGGCAATTATTTTGTTATTAAAGTAGGGTTAGAAGGAAGGAAAAAGAGTATATGCATTAGGCTGGGCCATTGGAAAGGAAATGATTGGAAGGCTGGTACATTTGGGTTTCATTTAAGTAGGTAAGATAGGCTTCTGTCACTGGTGCATTTAGGGGCTGTTTGGAATCTCTAGTGTCTTATTAACTACAGCCTTCTGCTGTGAATACAAAGTTCTACAGGCTAAAGCTCTTAGTTCAAATTGTACTCTGCTTATCCAGAGTAGAGTTCCCCTGCTTAATAAGCAAGCCATAATTGTGACCTCTCCTGAGAGTGCCCATTGGGGCAATAATGCTAGCTGGGCTGGCTTCTCCTTTCTTACAGTCTCCGTCTGTCTTAGCCTGCTTGCTGTTACTGGAGACTGTGTTCCTGCTCTGCCTGGGTCTCCCTAGGTCCTGTGCCTAGACCATGCATCTTCTCTGAATGCCTGCCTGACTTCTTCTTGCCTAAGGTGCTAAGGTGTCCTTCTTCTGTCCGTCCCCCCATCCCTTCTTAGAGTCTTATAATGTACTCTGTCATGCATTTCTTCGTATTAAGACAAAAATCTTTGAAAACCTCTCAGAGATGAAAAGTTTAGCTATTTTAAGATCACAGTCTATTGGGTAAATTCACTGCTATTTAGTGTTTGTTGATGTGTAAGCCATGGAGTTTCTGGTCGATGAGTATATTTTGAAGGCTGTTGTTTTATACGCTAACATACTTCTTCAGTAAAAGGAACGTACTTACCTGCTAGAGGCATATGGATATTATGGGAATGTTCGCCTAGGGCTCTGCTGTGACCTCTCATGTGCATTTCTACTGAACAGATAAAATTTGTTAGCATTTCCTCTTCAGCCAGCTTCTTATCCTGACCAAACAGCCCCTAGCATGTTTAAGAGATCAACATTTAATTTAAATCACGTTATACAAAATATAACCTGAACATAGCAAAATCATAAAATACAAATTAGTTTTTAAAGATTTTTAAAAGATTCTTTTATTTGGTTAATCAAACTAGATAAACTAGATAAAATTTTTTTAGAAAGTAGTCTAAAAATTCAAAAGTCTTGATGCTACCCTGACTGAACCTGAGGTGATACTGTAGAGGGAAGAAGGAGATTTCTAGGAAGAAGTGTTCTGGAGTTGGGTCAGAGTTATTCTGCTGGAAGGAATGGTCAAGAAGATAAGTAGGAGAGGAATTTGGGGGGTGTTGGTGTGTATGTGTAGAAATGGGATTTGGTTGGGAAAGTAGTGAATGGTCTAAGTGTAATTAATAGCTTTTGGAATGCTGAGAGTTTAAAGACCCTCTGCGTTTTCTGCATACCTTGAACGTGGATGGGGGAAAGAAGGAACTAAAAGTAGCAACCCTCTCCCTCATTTATAGAGCATCTTGAGAAGAGATCTACTGATTTCCTGTGCCCGGAGGGCTTTGTCAATAGCCCCTCCTGGCCGATTCTGTGTCGCAAAGGGATTGTCGCTCATTTTGATACTAGTTCCCTAAATTGTCTTTAGCATGGATTCCCAAGCATGTCTTTTTTTCACTGCATGAAAAACTGTATGTCTTGATGAAGGGGAAGATGGGTACTTTCAGCACACATCAGTTTACTGGGCAGCTGAGTGAGGCATTCCATGAGCAACTGGAAGACTTAGGTGCCCGGGGGACAGTGGACCTGAACGACTTTGTAAGGTAAACAGTTGTTTTAATCTTCAAATAAAATACGTGGAGCTAATACATCGGATTTTGAAATTCACCCGGCGGATTAATGTTCTCTCTCTAACTAGGCTACTATGAGATTTTTTTTTTTTTAAAAAAAAAAAGCATTTAAATTCTAATTAAAAGGCACTTTCTAGTTTAGCATTCTCACTTTATAGTGAGCAAGTAAACCAGCAGTCACTTGGCCAAAGAAGAGCCATAGAGTCTCCATGTGAGAAACTTGAGTTACCAAAACACTTTCTCACCCCAGTAGACCCCTAGGAGTACAAAGGCGGAGAGAGTGACCTAGGAGTGGAATAAGGGTATGAACTCTCAAAACCCCACCTCACAGTGATGTACTTCCTTCAGCAAGACTCCACCTCCTGGAAATTCCATAACCTTCCCAAGCAGTGCCACCAGTGGAGACCAAGGATTTGAATACAGAAGCCTGTAGGGGACATTCTCATTTCATTCATGCCGAAACAGGTGACGTCAATAGATAATCCAGCAGGCAGTAGTTTGAATATGCAGATTTTTGTGAGAATTTAAGAAAGGAATGGTTTCTGTTACCCCCTTTTATTCTTAGTTTATTTGCTGCTACATTCAAAGACCTGAGTGGCCGGGCGGTGGTGGCGCATGCCCTTAATCCCAGGTGGATCTCTGTGAGTTTGAGGCCAGCCTGGTCTACAAGAGCTAGTTCCAGGACAGGAACCAAAAGCTACAGAGAAACCCTGTCTTGAAAATCCAAAAAAAAAAAAAAAAAAAAAAAAAAGACCTGAGTGGTGTCCTAGCTGTTACCATTTTCTAAATAAATTCCTAATGAGTGACATTCATTTTTATGGGTCAAAGATGCTTCCTTAGAATGGATTTTTACATCTTCAGGGCTGGAGAGAGGGCTCAGTAGTTAAGAGCACACACGGTCTTCCCCAGGACCCAAGTTTGATTCCCAGCACATATATTACACAGCTCACAGTTGCTTATAAGCCCAGTGCCAGGGAGGTCCGACTTCTGATTGTCAGAGGCACCTCCATTCACCCATCCATGCAGAGACACATGTACACACATAATTCAAAACAAAGTTTTGTTTGTTGTCTTGTTTTTAAGAAAAGATTTTTAAAAAATCTTCAGATAAACAGTCACGTTTCAGTCGTCCTTGAAGGGCAGCTTGATTTCCAGCAGCAGACGTTAAGACCTAAGAATGACTTTTCCCCAAAGTTGTGTCGCCTTATCCACTGCTCAGCTGGCATTTTAAGGCAATTCTGTCTTTGTAGATAAAGTTTTTATTGGTTACTCGGTTGACTTCCTGAGCGTCCTTGTCTTTGCAGGCATCTTCTTTATCCAGCCACGGTCAATACTCTCTTTAAGAAAGGCTTGTTTCCCACAGACGAGAGGAAAACCAAGGAGTTCTACCAGCATTTTAAAACTTACGATGAGGGTTTTGAGTATGGATCCCAGCTACCGGAATGGCTCCTGAGGTAGGGTGGCCTTCTCTAATTGGTTCTTTGATCAAATTTCTCTTTTCAGCAACATATATCTCTAGCTAACCTCCATCTCACTCTCGCTTTGATATGTGTGCGCACAGGTGTGCCCCGTATGAGTGGAGGCCAGAGGATGATATCAGTTGTCTTGCTTTATCATTCTGCACCGTAGGTTTTGGCATAAGACTGATCCTCAAGAGCGAACCATTTTGTCTAGGCTGGCTGATGACCGAGACCCAGCATTCCCCATCACTGCATGGGATTGCACGTGCACGCTGCCGTCCGTGCTGGCTTTCACGTGGGCGATGGTGATCTGCATGCAGGTCCTTGGGCTTGCACAACAAGCGTTTTGCCTTCTCAACAGCCTTCTTAGCTCCCATCTCTCTAATTTATTTATTTATTTATTTTATGCTTTATTTTTATTTCATATGCGTATATGTGTGTAGGATGTAGGTGCGTGTGTTGGGGGTGTAGTGCGCTTGCTGCAGTGAATGAGTGGAGGTCAGAGGAAACTGGGCTTTGGTACTTGCTTCCCACCTTGTTTTAGACGGGGCCTAAAACATTCCAGCATCATTCAGGTTAGTTGGCCAAGCTTTGAGGGTTTCTGTTGTCTCCATCTGGAGCCTCAAACTCCTCTGGTCTTCCAATACTGTGTGGCAAGTGCTTTGTCCGCTAAGTCGTATTCCAGCCGCATTTCTTTCTCTTCAGCAGGATAGCATCAGTTGAGATGGAAGGAAGGTGTTCCTATGACTTTTTAAAAAATCGGTGGTGGCAGGCCATGTGGTGTTCTCACTGTGTAGCTCATGCTGGCCCTGGAACTCATGGCCTCAGCCTCCAGGTTGCTGGCATTGCAGGAGTGCACCGTCACACCAGGCTCTGTAGCCTGCTTATTTTAGTGTGCACGTGTGAAGTGAAGGAGGAACGAAAAAGACTTCTCCCTTCCTTCTCTCTGTTCTTTCTTCCTCCTTCCTGCCTCCCTCCATCCTCATCTTCCCTATCCCTTCCTTTCTAAAAACAGTGTGTGTGTGTGTGTGTGAGAGAGAGAGAGAGAGAGAGAGAGAGAGAGAGAGAGAGAGAGAGAGAGAGAGATGCTATGGAGATTGTACCTGAGGCTCTTTTGAAGTACAGTGTATCATTACTGAGTTGATTCTGTTTGAATCCTTGCTGATTCAGCCTGCTCCTCCGTAAGGTGTGAGTAAGTGGTGATCAAATGCATTTGTTACCATTAGCTCAGATAAATATTTGTAAAATGCAGTGAGAAGCAACTGAATTTTAAAAAGTTCTTGGAGTTGCTCTATGTTTTATTCTATTTGGATAGTTATTTTGGCATAGATGGGTAACTTATAACCATAGTTTGGAGACTGAGGCTACCAGCAGGGTGGTTTCTGAGAAGGGCTTCCTTTTGATGACAGACTGTCAGCTTCTGACTGTGCCTTCAGAGTGGAAGAGGCAATCAAGTGCTTTCCGGGGTTTTATAATGACACTAATCCCGTTGATAAAGGGTTCACCCTGTCGTGCAATTATTGTCTTTAATGCCCTGTTCCCTAATGCGATCACCTCCAAGTTGAGAATTTCAGCATTGATTTTGCAGAGCATCCAGCTCATTAGCCGTGGATGCTGGTATTGGTTAGACAAGAATAAAGTGACGATAACCAATGGGCTTTGTTTAGCTGGACCAGCATCTGGCCTCTATGCCGGGCTTTTACCCATCACTCTTAAGATGGGCACAGTGAAATGAACCAAGCAATTGACACCCCCTTTCTTCTTCAATGACAGCCCAAATTCGTTTTCTTGTCCCCTCAGTTTTGCCTGTGAACTAATAATTCAGAAGTGGACCTCTGTGGAAATTCTAACTATAATCAGAGATGAAATTTGAGAAAATTATTTTACTTTAAGAAACATTCTCTATTTCTTAAAAAGTATATAAGTTATTTACTTCATTTGCACTGGTATTTTGCCTGCCTGCATGTCTATGTGAGGGAGTCAGATCCCCTGGAACTGGAGTTACAGACAGGTGTGAGCCGCCATGTGGGTGCTGGGAATTGAACCTGGGTCCTCTGAAAGAGCAGCCTGTGCTCTTAACCACTGAGCCATCTCTCTAGCCCCAACATTCTCTCCTTTTATGTCTTAACCTGTGACCCTAACCCTTGCAAATCACTGATTTTCTGTTTTTTTGTTTTGCTTTTAATGCAGAAACTGGTCAAAGTCCAAAAGGTGGCTCCTGAAGCTGTTTGAGAAAAACATTGACGAAATCAAAGCTCACGAGTCAGTAGCAGGCCATTCCAGGGTAGGTACCTCTTCCTTCACTAAGATATGTGTAATGAACATGGGACTAAACAGTGGTTATTATAAAACATTTCTTAGCCAGGAAATGTGTGTGATTGGATATAATTTTTATACCAAGTGATACACTAGGCCTGCTTATATACATTATTTTAATATCATGGCCTCATAGCATCAAAGCATTCTGTTCTATAGGGTTGCAAAATGGATGCTACAAACAACAAAATAAGATGAAACTCGTGAGTTTTTTATTTTATTTTGTCTTGTTTTGTTTTTACACAGTTGACTGTATCAAAGGACAGACATACAATTTAAAGGTCTTTGTTGCTTTATGGCATAGTTCTCAAATTAGGCCACCTATCTTTCCATACAACAAATACAATGTTTTCATAGCCTGAGCTGAGCACCTTGGTTGTATAGAAAAAGGCTAGAACAGGGATCTCAATCTGTGGGTCAAGACCATCAGAAAGCACAATATTTCTGATGGTCTTAGGAGCCCCCAACCATAAATTTATTCTTGTTGCTACTTCATAACTGTAATTTTGCTACTAAGTAGTGTCTCACACCAAGACCATTGGAAATACCTGCTTTCCAGTGGTCATGGCCCACAGGTGGAGAAATGCTAGGTAGAGAACTATGGAACTCAGAAAACCAAGTTCCCATCTAAGACTAATGACAAAACAACAGAACTATATGGGTTAAGATTGGGTGATTCTGGTTATTTAAGGAGGTAAGGAATAAGTGACTCAGGGTTCTTGTCATTCTCTTGACCTGTTTGGGCAACATCAGCTCCCCACTCGTCCCCTGAGAAAGTCACACAGAAGCTTAGCTTCCATCCAGTGCCTATAGGACTTTGGTTTGAGCCATGCCATATTGATTTTTTTGTTCTTGTTGATTGGTTGCAGGTGATCATCCTTACTCACCAGGCCAAAGTCACCTGGTATGGCCTC
Source organism: Chionomys nivalis (assembly GCF_950005125.1). Classification (NCBI taxonomy): domain Eukaryota; kingdom Metazoa; phylum Chordata; class Mammalia; order Rodentia; family Cricetidae; genus Chionomys; species Chionomys nivalis. Next base: position 14,588,723 of record NC_080104.1, on the reverse strand, counting down.
GAGGAATGAAACCAGACCAGTTGGAGGGTCCACAGTAAAACATATACATACATATATATACGTACACACATATATGTGTATGTATGTGCATATATATATGTACACCAACACACACATAAACATACATGCAGAGAACACATGGTCACTTAAAAACTGTATCTAAAGATGTTCAATTCCAGCTGCTTAGGAGGCTGGGGCAGGAGAATGGCAAGTTCAAGGCCTGGACTACCTAGTGAGACTGTCTCAGAATAAAGAGAAGTCTGTGGATGTGCTCAGTGATAGGGTGATTTCTTGGCATGCTGGTTCCAATCTTTAGTGCCCAAAACAAACAAACAAAAACCCCACTTCAAATATTTTAGCATTTAAAAATGGTACAGAAAGCTTCTGATTTTAGTTGTATATTAAATGTCACTAGCAATGCTACTTAACTCTGGAGAGGAAGACAGCAAGACAGCCTTAAGGGAAAAAAAACTGTGTACATGGTTTGTATCTGTGGTGGTTAGTTTTAATTTTCAAACTGACACAATCTAGCATCACCTGGGAAGAGAACAGAAATGAGGGATTTTATGGCGGGTGTGCCTCCAAGGGGTTATCTTGATTGCACAGTGGGTGGCACCGTTCCCTCTGTAGAGGATCCTGGATTGTTGAGGAGTGGAGAAAGCCAGCTGGGCACTAGCATGCATGCCTTCCTTGCTCTTTATTCTTGACGATGGATGTGGCTAGCCCTTTTCTGCCTTGGCTTTCCCAAAGTGGTGGACTGTAATCTGGGATTAGGAGTTAAAACAGTTCTTTTCTCCCAGTTGCATTTGGTGGGGTATTTATTTATTTTTCGTTTTAATCACGGCTGCAGGGAATGAAACCAACACAGTCTCTTTGTCCTTGTCTTCTTCCTGTTGCTGTGATAAATATCAAGACCAAAGGGACTTAGGGGAGGGAAGGGCTTACCTCATCTTGTGCTTCCAGGTCATAATCGATCATTGAGGGAAGTCAGGGCAAGAACTCCAGGAAGGACACTAGAGGCAGGAACCACGGAGAAGCTGCTTAAACTTGCTGAAGGCTCTGATCATTCACAGGCTTAGGCTTCCTCCACGGTGGCCTGGGCCCCCTACAGAAGTTAACGCAGTCAAGACAATCCCTCACAGACACCTGGACCAGCTAGACGTGCTGTAGAGCAGCAGAAAATGAAATCCGTAATTAGAACGACCAGTTTTGCTATTCTTCTGGACATGATAGACAATGGCACACCAGCTAATATTCAGAAGGCAGTTATGATGGTTTCTTGTGACAATTTTAATGCCAAGAAGACGATTGGCAGGGCTAATCTGGAAGACTTGCATGCTTCATTAGCAGCAAGTGACACCAGCAACTCCATTTTCATCCTGCCTACGTGTGCATTTCTTTCACACTAGCATTATTGTGCTTTTTCCTCGTGTGTACTGAATGTGACTAATACTAGCTGCTTCATGGCTAATATATCACCGAGCTAAACACCAGTGAAGACGTTAAAATTACACTGCCCTAAGGCAAGCGGGGGATGGATCCTAGAGCCCATCTTGTTTTCCTATCACCATATGGAGTTAAGATTAAAAGCACATCCAGCACCTGGCAGAGAAGCAACCATGGGCAAAGGCAAACTAAGAAGCCCCCTGAATGCAATCACGTGGGAAAACAACCAGAGTAGGTAGATGATGCTGTGCTCTGAGCTGGTGCCATTTAAGTCAGAACATCTGGGTTTTCCCAGGAGCTTGAACTGAGCTCCTCACATATGCTGGGCAAGTCCTCTGCTTCCCAGGTATATCTCTAGCTCTGCTTTTTACTTTTGAGAAAGGAATTTTACTAAGTCAACAGAGCTGGTCTTAGACCCACTTTTAGAGACCAAACATACTTTGAGCTTAAAGTTCTCCTTCCCTAACCTTCCAAGTTGCTTGATTATAACCCTGTACCACCATGCCTTGCTACTTAATTTTCTTATGTGCAGAGGTTTGCTTATGTTGAAAGGGTAACATTTGAGTTGAGTATGTAGCTCAGCTAGTAGGATGCTTGCCTGGTATGCAGGAGGACCTGATTTCAATCTCTAACATTGTGTTATAATAATAATAATAATAATAATAATAATAATAATAATAGTAGTAGTAGTAGTAGTAGTAGTAGTAGTAGTAACAGGTAGGTGTGGTGGTACATGCCTTTAATCCTGATATTTGGAAGGTAGAGGCAGGAAGATCTCTGTTTGTTCAAGTCTAGTCTCGGGTACATAGTGAGTTCCAGGTCAACCAGGCCTACGTAGTGAGACTCTGTCTCAAAAACCACAGACGCTATTTATGAAAACAAAACATCTCAAGCAACCAATCAATGCTCAGCAAAAAAAAAAAAAAAAGCAAAAGCCAGTGTTGTGCCTGAGTGTAGTTCACTTAGAAAGTGATGGCCTAGCCTGCACAATGCCCCAGGTTCATCCCCAGTACTGAATAAATCAGGTGTGCTGGTACATTCTTACAATCTCAGCACCAAGGAGGGAGAGGTCAGAGGTCAGGAGCTCAAGGCCATCTTGAGCTACAGAGAACATTAATTTTGTTTCAAGTATTTTATCAGCAACTGTACTAATATTCAACTCTCAAAATTTTATGAGGTCGGTACCATATCAAGGCCATCTTATGGATATGGAAATTCAATCACTGGAATAGTCAAGTGACTTATACAGGATCATTTGTTGCCCTAATAGTGAAGCCACAAGACAGAAATTCAGCTACGTTCCCCTGGAATTCCTGTTCCCCATTCCCATACTCCCACCCAGTATAGAGGGCCTTAGCATGCCTTAGACTGCAAGCCTGTGAATGGCAGACAATCTCTCCTGGGTTAAAGACAAATAAACAGTTCCAGGGTCATGACTCAGTCTAGGCAAAGTGCCTCCTGAGCAAGCTGAAGAGCTGAGGTTCAGATCCCCAGAACCCACACAAAAATCTGGGTGTGACACATGCCCGTAACCCTGACTCTGGGCAAACAGAGGTAGATTCCTGAAACTCATTGGCTAGCCCAGCTAGCTGAACTGAGAAGGTTCAGGTTCCATGAGAGACTTTGTCTCAAAAATAAAGGTGGAGGGGGATGGAGGAAAGACAGCCAGTGTTGACCTCTGGCCCCTTTGTGCGCATGCACGTGTACACAGCCACACTGTTAAGCACATGCAGAGGGTGATCTCTTGTTTATGGGCGTCATTCCTCCTCACATAGCTGTGGTCTCACAGTCATTTCCTTCACACAGACCCTCGTGCAGGCCGTTCTGGATGTTGTGGAGACAGAATCACGCCAACATAGTCCAAATTATGGACTTTTGATGCTTTGGGCTTCTCTGGCCAATGCTGCTCCTGTAAGTACGCGGGAGACAACGGGGCTCACTTCCATCTGATTTCTTGTTTGTTCTTTTGCATTATTTTTTCTTTCTCTTGGTCTTCAGTTCTTCACTTAATTTGATGAACACAAAGATTCACCGTGGATTGTGATGTGAGATAAAAAGCAGAAGTGAATGATTGATAGAATCCACCGAGGTGACTCTGTGGATGAAATGCTTGCCTCACAAGCTACAGGAGCTGAGTTCATAAATGCTGCTGGGTGTGACAGGCTGCCTAAAATCCCACTGCTGCAGAGGTGGAGACCAGGAAACTGTGGGGCAAGCCGGCCAGCTAAACTAACCTGATCAGTGAGCTCTGGGTTCAGTGAGAGCCCCTGTCTCAGTGAATAATGCAAAGAAGGTAACAGACATCAACCCCTGACCTCTACAGGCAGGAGCATCTGCCTGTACACACTTCTGCAAAAACATTCATGCATACATACTAGGTGCATGGGCGTGTGCATGGGCATGCACACGCACACACAGCACTCACATATACATCAAATAACCTACCCCCAAAAAATTCTTTCCTAAAATACTAAGGGGGCAAAGCCTAGATCCAGAGAGAATTCTGCCCCCTGACATGCTTGCCCTTTGGGTCCCCGGTGTGCCATTTAAGGGGCTCTGACTATCAGGCTGTGTGCTCTGGGTGTTGTACAGCTCAACAAAGCCTAGGTCAAGAGTACGGCAACTGATGGTTTTAGATGGAGCTGCTTATCTCAGCCACAGTGGCCGTCACTTAAAATCTCCATGCCTCCATTTCCTCTGCAGGAAGTTAGGGAAGGAAGGGGGAAGGGAGGGAGAGAATATGAATATGAACGTAAAATGTCTGACCTGATCCTAGGCAGGGGTTGCTCATTTCCCTACAAAGTCTCTGTGAGATACAGCAAGATGCTCTAGTCATGTCAGTGAATGTGAGCTTCCCCTCCTCCTGGATACCAGTGCATCTGAATTTCTTGGCTTGTTTGTTCTCCAAGCTTCTCTGAATGGAGTTTATGACATTGAAATGCAATGCACATCTAAAGATAACAGGGTCCCTTAAAGCCCATGTATTTTTATGTACTCATTTTAATTGATTAATTAATTTAGTTTTTTGTTTGTTTTGAGGCAGTCTTGTTTTGAGGCTACCCTTAAACTTCCAATCTCAAGTGCTGGGTTGTAGACATGACACACAGTGATAGGCAACTGTTTCTTATTACCAATTTTCTTTTACTAAGCAAACAAAATATGGGGTTTCTTTAGGACATTTTTATCCATGTGTATCATTGAACTTGGTTCATGGTCACCCTCATTACCTCCTTTGTCCCGCCCCAACTTCTGCTTATTTCCTTCCTTCTTCCCAAATATAGTCCCTCAACTACATCCATGGTGTGTGTGTGTGTGCATGTGGCATTTTAATGCTATTATGAACTTGGTGAAAGCAGGAGATTTGTGTGTACGCGTCTTTGTTTAGTCTGCTCTAATTCCCTGGTCAGCACGCTGTCTCATTAACCCAAGCTGAAGTGGAAGGACAGCTGTCTATGTATCTCTGATGAAATAGGAAATCTTAGCTCTTCTCTGGTAAGTATGGTCATTTTCTTTTTCTCTAACAACTAGAATTAGTATTACACATTTCTCCTTCTTGTTTCTGAAGGCCTAGGTGGCTAGATGATTTCTCAGTCTCAATAACTTTACTTCTTTGAACCTCTTGTAAAGAACAGAGACAATATTCTGGCCTTTCTGCTCCAACAGATGCCTCCCACGAGAATCTGTTTCATCAATGCCTGTCAAGTGAAGCGCCCCATGCCTCCCCTTCCTCTGTATGTTCTCATAGTCTTTTGTGACTCTTCTCAACTAATTGATTGAACTACAGCAAAACTGAAGAGCAACTTCCCAAACATGCACACAGCAGCCACAGTCAGAGCGCTAGTTCTCAGGATCTCTCCAGAAAGGTCCCCTGAAGGAAACCACACAAAGCACTATTGAGCGGACACAGTGGTCAGTTCTTTGTGGTTGACCCTGGCACTGGTCCTAAAGGACGTGCCTGATGAGGACTGAAAGCTTCATCTTGCTAGATCATCCTTATTGGCCCCTCCAAGAGGCAGTGTGAAGCAAGAGCAGAGCGGAGACCTTGGAAAGGCCTTCTCATCAGATCTGAAGCCAGTTCCCATGGCTGGGCAACAGAGGGCTAGCAATTCCTTCCACCTCTCCCAGCCTGTGTCCGTGTCCTCATCTGAACTGTCTCCAAGGATGGTAAGGAGGATTTAACTGGAATTAATGAAAAGTACCTAATAACACTGATGCTCAATAAATAATGTGTGTGCCATACATAAAAACACCACCCTCGTGGAAATCAATGCCATCGTTCAATGGCCCATTAATAATGAATATAGACTGTCATGGGTCTCAGATGTCCGGCACCTCAATGGCCGGGTTGGGCATGACTCTACTCTTCTGGCTTTTCGGATCACTCATTGTTGACAAAACCCTAAGAGCTGTAAGTGCTGGGCAGGTTGCTCAGGCCCAGATGGAGTCAGTACTTTCCTCTCGCCTCCCTTGAAGCCCATGGGACCCAGAATCTGTGCTTTAGATGGGGTTGTTAGCAGCTCACCAGGAGGCTCTGTTGTGGCTGAGGTGTGCTTTGATAGACCACTGCTAGGTATTTGCCATACTTCATGAGATTGTTTGGGTGGAAAAATCCTTTCCTAGTCCTAAGAAGTTCCTGACTGGTAAATGAACTTTCCAGAACATTTCTCAGCTCTATCAAAGCCGACTTTTGCCATTTTTTTTATCCTTTTATTTTACACATATTTTATTTAAAAGTTTTTTTTTCATTTTGCATACCAACCACAGTTCCCCCTCCCTCCCCTCTTCCTGCTCCCCCCTCAGCCTTCATCTTAGCTGGGGTCTTTCTTGTGGATTCCTGGGAGTTCCCCTAGCACCAGGTTTCTCCCTAACCTATTAATGGCTCACTCAATCAAGATCTTTCTTTCCTTACTCTCCTTCTCTGTTCCTCCCCCACAACTCAACCATTCTGTTCCCCCATGTACTCCTCTCCCTTTTTACCCCCCTCCCCCAATTTACTCGGGATATCTTATCTATTTCCCCTTCCCAGGGGCATCCATGCGTGTCTATTTCTCTTAGGGTCCTTTTTGTTACCTAACTTCTCAGGGCTTGTGGATTGTAGCCTGGTTATCCTTTTCTTTATGTCTAATATCCTCTTATGAGTACATGCTATGTTTGCCTTTCTGGGTCTGGTTTATGTCACCCAGGATGTTTTTTTTCTAGTTCTATTCATTTGCTTGCAAATTTCAAGGTGCATTGTTTTTTTTTTTTCTACTGAGCAGCGCTCCATTGTGTAAATGTACCACATTTTTTTTATTCATTCTCAGGCTAGGGGCATCTAGGTTGTTTCCAGGTTCTAGCTGTTATGAACACAGTTGAGCAAATGTCTTTGTAATATGAATGTGTATCCTTTAATCATATGCCCAATAAAGGAATTTTTTGGTCTTAAGGTAGATTGATTCCCAATTTTCTGAGAAACTGCCATACAAAAGTACCAGTTAGCATTACCACAAGAAATGGAGGAGTGTTCCCCCTTACTCCACATCCTCTTCAGCATAAGTTGTCTTCAGTGTTTTTGATCTTGGCCATTCTGACTGTATAAGATGATATCTCAGAGTTGTTTTGATTTGCATTTTCCCAATGACTAAGGATGTTAAACAATTCTTTAAGTGTTTTTCAGCCATTGGAGATTCTTCTGTTGAGAATTAGATCTTTACCTCATTTTAAAAATTGGATTATTTGGGTGGCTGGAGAGATGGCTCAGAGGAATCGAGCACTGGCTGCTCTTCCAGACGTCCTGAGTTCAACTCCCAGCAACCACATGGTGGCTCACAACCATCTGTAATAAGATCTGGTGTCCTCTTCTCTACTGCAGGATACATGAAGGAAGAAACCTATATACATAATAAATAAATTAAAAAAATTGGATTATTTGGTATTTTGATTCATAGTTTCTTGATTTCTTTATATAGTTTGGAGATCAGCCTTCTGTAAGATGTGGGGTTGGTGAAGATCTTTTCCCATTCTTTAGGCTGCCATTTGTGTCATTGACTGTGTCTTTTGCCTTACAGAAGCTTCTCAGTTTCAGGAGATCTCTTTTATTAATTGCTTTCAGTGTCTGTGCTACTGGTATTATATTTAGGAAGTGGTCTCCTGTGCCAGTGCAGTCAAGACTACTTCCCACTTTCTTTTCAATCAAGTTCAATGTAGCTGGATTTATGTTGAGGTCATTGATCTACTTACACTTGGGTTTTGTGCATGGCAATAGATATGGATCTATTTGCATTCTTCTACATGTAGACATCCAGTTATGCCAGCACCATTTGTTGAAGAAGCTTTCTTTTTTCTATTGTACAATTTTGACTTCTTTGTCAAAAATCAGGTATTCATAGGTGTGTGGGTTAATGTCAGGGTCTTCAATTTGATTCCACTGATACATGTGTCTGTTTTTATGCCTATACCAAGTTGTTTTTTATTACTATAATTTTACAGTATAACTTGAAGTCAGGAATGGTACTGTCTCCAAAGTTTCCTTTTTTGTACAGGATTATTTTGCCTATCCTGGGTATTTTGCTTTTCCATATGAAGTTGAGTATTGTCCTTTCGAGGTCTGTGAAGAATTGTGATGGGATTTTGATGGGGATTACATTACATCTGTAGATTACTTTTGATAAGATTGCCATTTTTACTATGTTGATCCTACTTATCCAAGAGCATGGGAGATCTTTCCATTTTCTGATAACTTCTTCAATTTCTTTCTTCAGAGACTTAAAGTTCATGCCATTCTCGTCTTTCACTTGTTTGGGTAGAGTTACCTCAATATAGTTTGTGTTATTTGTGGCTATCATAAAGGGTGACGTTTCCCTGATTTATTTTTCAGCTCATTTACCATTTGTGTATAGGAGGGCTACTGAATTTTTAGAGTTAATCTTGTATGCTTCCACCTTACTGAAGGTGTTTATCAGCTGTAGGAGTTCTCTGGTAGAATTTTTTGGAATCGCTTATATAAACTATCATATCGTCTGTAAATAGTGAAAGTTTGACTTCTTCCTTTCCAATTTGTATCCCCTTGATCTCTTTTTTTTGTCTTATTGCTCTAGCCAGAACTTCAAGTACTATATTGAATATATATGGAGAGAGTAGACAGCCTTGTATTTTTCCTGATTTTAGTGGAATCGTTTTGAGCTTCTCTCCATTTAGTTTGATGTTGGCTGTTGGCTTGCTGTATATTGCCTTAATTATGTTTAGGCATGTTCCTTGTATCCCTGATCTCCAAGACATTTATCATGAAGGGGTATTGGATTTTATCAAATGCTTTTTCAACCTTTAATGAGATGACCATGTGGTTTTCTTTCAGTTTGCTTATATGGTGGATTACATTGACAGATTTTTGTGTGTTGTACTATCCCTGAATCTTTGGTGGATGATTTTTCTGATGTGTTCTTGGATTCGGTTTGCCAGTGGGTTTTTTTTTTTTTTGCATAAATGTTCATAAATAGGTCTTTAATTCTCTTTTTAAGTTGTGTCTTAAAAAGTTGTGTGGTTTGGGTATCAGGGTAACTGTAGCCTCATAAAAAGAACATTTGTCAATGTTCCTTCTGTTTCTATTGTGTGGAACAATTTAAGGAGTATTGGGAGTTCTTTGAACTCCTGGTAGAATTCTGTGATGAAACAATCTGGTCCTGGGCTTTTTGTTGTTGTTGTTGTTGTTGGGAGACTTTTGATGACTGTTTCTATTTCTTTAGCAATTATAGGGCTATTTAATTTGCTTATGTGGTTTTGATTTAATTTTGGTAAGTCGTACCTATCCAGAAAATTGTTCATTTCTTTTAGGTTTTCCAATTTTGTGGAGTATAGATTTTTGAAATAATGACCTAATGATTTCCTTAATGTCTGTTGTTATGTCCCCCTTTTTATTTCTGATTTTGTTAATTTGGATATTCTCTCTCTGCCTTTTGGTTAGTTTGGATAAAGGTTTGTAGGCCGCCTCGACGGGTTACTCTGTCTAGGGTTTGTAACCCGCCTGGCTGGCCAGTTATTCCAGGGTCACGGAGAGGCACCACCTAAAAGACACAGGCTGATGAGAGAAAGGAGGCTCTGCTTATGTTGTCAAAGCCTCAGTTTATTAGGGTCATGGTTACAGCTTATATAGCCCCTGGATGGGGAGCTTGGGGGGCTGGGGCATGGGGTCTTGCCACGTGGTTCCACGCTCATCACGCTCGTCACGTAGTCCGAGGGGTTACGATGGGTCAGGTCACGATTCCTTGGTCGGGAAGTCACAAGGTGACACACCTAGTTGCCTAGATAGTTTGGAATGTAAGGCAGGTTCCCTTAACAGAGGCTCTCTATTAACAGTTAATTTGGGTGTGAGATAGGGTGTGAGATAGGCTTGCTCAATAAGACTATTCTCAATACAATTGGAAAGTGAAGCCCTCTGTAAAAACTCCTCGCAGCGGTGCTTCCTGTAAATTTTGGGGGGACACGGCTCCTGACAAAGGTTTGTCTATCTTAGTGATTTTTCTCAAAGAACAAACACTTTGATTCATTGAACGTTTGTATTGTTCTCTTTGTTTCTATTTTATGGATTTCAGTCCTCAGTTTGATTATTTCTTGCTGTCTACTCCTGGATGAGTTTGCTTCTTTTTGTTCTAGAGCTTACAGGTATGGTGTTAAGTCGCTAGTGTGCAATTTCTCCAAATTCTTTATGTAGGCACTTAGTGCTATGAACTTTCCTCTTAGCACTGCTTTCCTAGTTTCCCATAAATTTGGGTATGTTGTGCCTTCATTTTGTTGAATCATAGGAAATCTTTAGTTTCTTTCTTTATTTCTTTCTTGACCCAGTGGTGATTCAGTTGAGTGTTGTTTAGTTTCCATGAGATTGTAGGCTTTCTGTATTTTGTGTTGTTGTTAAATTCTAACTTTCAGCCATAGTGATCTGATAAGGTACCGGGGCTTATTCTTTTTCTTTTTTTTTTTTGTATCTGTTGAGATTTGCTTTATGACTGAGTATGGAGTCAGTTTTAGAGAAGGTTTCATGAGGTTCTGAGAAGAAGGTATGTTTTTCTGTGTTTGGGTGAAATATTTTATAGATGTCTGTTAAGTCTATTTGAGCCATAAAGTCTGTTAGTTACCTTATTTCTCTGTTAATTTTCTGTTTGGCAGACCTATTCGTTGGTAAGAGTGGGGTGTTGAATTCTCCTACTATTAGTGTGTGGGGTTTGATGTGTACTTTAAGCTTTAGTAATTTTCTTTTACAGATATGGGTATCTTTGTATCTGGGGCATATATGTTCAGAATTGAGACTTATCTTGATGGATTTTTCGTGTGATGAATATGAAATGTTCTCTTTTAATTACTTTTAATTTGAAGTCTGTTTTTTCAGACATTAGTTTAACTATACCAGCTTATTTCTTAGGTCCATTTGATTGGAGAATCTTTTTCAAATTTTTTACTCTAAGGTAATATCTGTCTTTGAAGTTGAGGTGTGTTTCTTGTATGTAGCAGAAGGATGAATCCTGTTTTTGTATCCCTTCTGTTAGCCTGTGTCTTTTTATAGGCAAGTTGAATCCATTGATATTAAGGGATATTAATGACCAGTGATTGTTAATTCCTGTTATTTTCTGATTTTGTTGTTGTTGGAAGTAGTGTGTGTTTCCCTTCTTTGGGATTTTCTGGTGTGAGATTATCTGTTGCATGTGATTTTGTGAGTGTAACTAACTTCGTTGTGTTGTAGTTTTCTTTCTAGTACTTTCTGTGGGGCTCAATTTATGGTTAGGTATTATTTAAATCTGGTTTTGTCATGGAATATCTTGTTTTCTCCGTCTATGGTAATTGAAAGCTTCACTGGATACAGTAGCCTGTGCTTGCATCTGTGGTCTTTTACTGCTTGCAAAATGTCTGCCCAGGACCTTCTGACCTTATGAATCTCCATTAAGAAGTCGGGCATAATTCTGACAGGTTTGCCTTTATGATATCTGGCCTTTTTCTTTTGCAGATCTTAATGTTCTTTATTTATTCTGTATGTTTGGTGTTTTGATTATTATGTGGTGAGGAGACTGTGATGATGGTGATGATGATGATGTCCAGGCTGTTTGGTGTTCTGTGGGATTCTTGTACTGTCTTAGGTATGTCCTTCTTTAGGTTGGGAATATTTTCTGTGCCTTTGAGCTGGAGTTTTTCTCCTTCTTCTATCCCTATTATTCTTAGGTTTGGTCTTTTCATGGTGCCCCAGATTTTCTGGATGTTTTTTTTCTTAAGAATTTGACGGATGAATCTATTTCCTCTATCGTATCTTTAATGCTTGAAATTCTCTCTTCCATCTCTTGTATTCTGTTGGTTATTCTTGCATCTGTGATTCCTGTTCATTTGCCCTGATTTTTGGTTTCCATAATTTCTTATTGCCTCTATTTCAATTTTTAAGTTTTGAACTGTTTGACTGTTCCCTTTACCTGTTTGATTGTTTTTTTCTTGGCTTTCTTGACTTTCTTTTTTAAAAATTTTTATTATTGAGCTCTATATTTTTCTCTACTCTTCCTCCCCTTCAACCCTGTCCCATGGTTCCCATGCTTCTAATTTACTCAAGAGATCTTGTCTTTTCTACTTCCCATGTAGATTAGATCCATGTATGACTCTTAGGGTCCTCATTGTTGTTTAGGTTCTCTGGGATTGTGAATTGTAGGCTGGTTTTCTTTGCTTTATATCTAAAAGCCACTTATGAGTGAGTACATATGATAATTGTCTTTCTTAGTCTGGATTACCTCACTCAATATGATGTTTCCTAGATCCATCCATTTGCCTGAAAAATTCAAAATGTCATTATTATTTTTCTGCTGTGTACTCCATTGAATAAATGTACCACATTTTCCTTATCCATTCTTTGGTTGAGGGCCATTTAGGTTGTTTTCAGGTTCTCGCTATTACAAGCAATGCTGCTACGAACATAGTTGAGCACATGTCTTTTTGGTATGATTAAGCATCCTTTGGGTATATGCCCCAAAATGGTATTACTGGGTATTGAGAAAGGTTATTTCTTAATTTTCTGAGAAATCACCATACTGATATTCAAAGTGGCTGTACCAGCTGCATTCCTACCAGCAATGAAGGAATGTTTCCTTTACCCTAAAACCTCTCCAGCATAAGTTGTCATCATTGTTTTTGATCTTGGCCATTCTTACAGGTGTAAGATGGAATCTCAGAGTTGTTTTGATTTGCATTTCTCTGATGGCTAAGGATGATGAGCATTTCCTTAAGTGTCTTTCAGCCATTTTAGATTCATCTGTTGAGAGTTTTTTTGTTTAGGTCTGTACCCCATTTTTTTAAATTGGGTTATTTGTTCTTTTGATGATTAATTTTTTGAGTTCTTTGTATATTTTGGAGATTGGTCCTCTGTCTGATGTGGGGTTGGTGAAGATCTTGCCATTTTGTATTATTGCCGGTGTCCTTTGCTTTACAGAATCTTCTCAGTTTCAGGAGGTCCCATTTATTGTTTCTCTCAGTGTCTGTGCTGCTGGGGTTATATTTAGGAAGTCATTTCCTATGCTAATGCATTCAAGTGTACTTCCCACTTTCTCTTCTATGAGGTTCAATGTAGTTGGTTTTATGTAGAGGTCTTTGATCAATTTGGACTTGAGTTGTGTGCATGGCAATAGATATGGATCTATTTTCTTTCTTCTACATGTTGATATCCAGTTATGCCAGCACCATTTGTTGAATATACTTTCTTTAAGGGATTTATTGATTTTTTTCCCCCAATTTTATGTTTGTCTTTTCCTCCATTTCTTTAAGGGAGTTTTTCTTTTCCTATTTTAGGGTGTCTATCATCTTTACAAAATTATTTTAAAAGTTGTTTTCTTCTGCTTCTTCTAGGTTAGGATGTTCAGGTCTTGCTGTTGTAGAACCACTAGGCTCTGGTGGTACCATATTCTTACACTGCCTTCTGCCCATCTGGGGTTGGGGTGGTTATAGGTATAGGCATTGATTCTTTATCCAGCTGGTGCAGATGGAGCCTGTGCCTCTGGGTAGCTTCCGACGCTGCTGAGGCTAGTAGTGGAGTGGCCTGGCCACAGTAGCCTTGCCTGCTGACTGGCGCTTGGGGCTCTACCTCTAATCAGTGCAGGCAGGGGCTATGCCTCCATGGGCCTCTGATGCTGCTGGCGATGGTGGTGGAGCAGCCTCTTCCTCCAGTCGGAGTAGATGGGAGCTGTGCCTCTGGGGCCCTCTGATGCAGCTGGGGATTGCAGTGGAGCAGCCTGGCTGCAGAGGACTTTCCTGCTGACCAGTTGCTGGGGCTGGGATGGTTGTAAGAGGGGCCGACTTTCGCCATTTTTATCTGCTGCTTCTCTGAAGTTGTGACTATGCTGAATGGGCACCATGGCCTCATTCTGCTCAGAGTTATTGTATATGATGGCACTTGTGTGGCTTTGCATAGTGACCTCTTTCCCGCCTTCTCCAGCTGTGTGTATTGCAATCTCTGTCTAAATGCGAAGCTCTTTGTCCAGAAATTGCTTTATATGTATTTGCGTTTGCCATGATTGATAGGTTATCTGGGATTTTATAGAGATTTTTTTCTTTCTTTTTTGAAAGATTATCTATGATATCCATCACTTTGAGCTTTAAATGAGTATATTTTTTAAGTATTTAACAAGCCAAAGTAAAAGAAGTGATGAATAGATGATGGATGGACATATGGATGGATGGATGGATGGATGGATGAATGGATGGATGGATGGATATATTGAAAAACACCATCAATTGGCACCCAAAACATCCAGCAGAAATCAACTATGAAGATATTTTAAGACAGTTCTAGATCCATATAGAGAGAGTCTCAGCCAGAGCAGTGTCCCCTCTGGTGAGACTTCCAAGTAAGGGAACAAGCAGCAACACAGAGAGACGGCATCACCAATCAGGCATTCAGAACATTATCAGAAACCAGCTGGAGAAGTTAAGGCAGTGGGCGTTCCCAGTTGAGCTTGCTCTCTCGGGGTGAGGTTGCCATGGCTATACTTCCAGCTTCTCCTTCCCACTGTATGACTTTTACATCACGGGTTAAACAGTGATAGCATCTGTTGAAAATGATGTTCCTTCAGGCTGTTCTCAAGGACACAGAGCTGTCTTGAGGTATCTCGTTGTCAGTTGTGTTTCTTCTCTGTCACAGACTAGGGGCTCCCATTTCTCACACAACGGGGTTTGGAGTCTGAAGGAGGAGGACCAACCCCATTTCCAGTGCCAGCTGCCTCGTGAGCTTAAACAGTACGCGGCAGTTGGCTTACATAGTGCACTTGCCGGACTCTGTCAGCATCCGTCACATCTCCTTGTATGCTGTTGAAGGATGCAGCCAGCCTCAGAGCCTCCTTCCTCATCTCTTCTCACTTCCTTCTTCCCCCTCCTGCAAGTGGCTTTTTGTAACTGCCCTGCAGTTTAGTGGGCAGGTTGACTTTTCTTTTTGCACTCTGGACATGGACTTGACCCTTTGACATCATATTGATTGTTACGCCCTTGGACAACGCTTTTGAAATCTTTTTCCAAATGTGTCATTGACTCTAGGGCCACTTTTGCTTTTTGATTCAGTATTGCATAGGAACATTTTATTAACTCTTTTATATCTTTTCCTATTTGTATTTTTGTTTATTGAGACAATGTCCCAGGCTAGCCTTGAACCCATGATTCTATTCTTCAGTTTCCCAAGTAGAGTCCAAGATTACAGGCACGTGCCATATTGCCTAGCCCTTTTCTTATTTTTAAGACATAAAGAAATCACTTCTTGTCCCTTTGCTAAGGTGAAGTGTGATATCTGTTCTTATCAGTTGAGTAGCAGAGACTTCCTCTGTGTGAGGATAACACAGTAAAAATAGACTTTTGGTGCTGGGAGATGGAACAAGAGCTTGCTCTGTCCACTCCAGGCAGAGATCTGTTGAGCAGCACCTCCAGGAACAGTGCACTCCTCTTGGGGGAGCATCTGAAAGAAATAAGTGCTCCCTAGAAATGCTCCCTTCCCTTAACTATTGTAGGGGGAGACAAGGTCTCATATAGTCATGCAGCCCAGACTGGCCTCACATTGGCTGTCAGGGAAGATGACCTTGAACTCCTTATTCTCTTATACATCCTAGATGCTGGGACTACTCACCTTCACACCAAAAGTACATTGTTGTGTTTTGATTTATTTTATTTTATGCATGAGTATTTTACCTGCACATTGTATATGCCTGGTGTCTGTGGAGGTCAGAAGACACCAGATCCCCTGGAACTGTAGTTCTGGGGTGGTTGTGAGCTGTTGTGTGGGTGCTGGGAACCAAGCCTAGGTCCTCTGCAAGAGTAACAAGTGTTGCTAACCACTGAGCCGTCTCATCAGCCCTCAAAAGTTCTGTTTTAAAGGTAAAAAATAGCACTTAACATCATCATGCAGCCATATTTACTGAACTGAATTCTAGAGTTTTCCATAAAAACAAATGGTACCCAATTTAAGAGACTCTCAAAAGCACAGTCAGGCACACAGGACTTCGAGCTCCGCTTGTGTTACTGAAGGTCTGAGATCATTACTGGAATTCTCTGCTCAGGGTGAACTCTGACCTCAAATACAATGAGTTGAGTATGGAGTGATTATTAATGAAGCCCAATAGATTCGCACTTCCATTGATAGCTAAGCAGAGGAAGAACCCGAGGAGGGAGACAGGAGAGAGCTCTCTGAGCTGTGTGTGAAGGGGAACTGGATAATCTCTAGCTAAGTCTCCCTGGATCTGGATGCTGGTCTAGGCTGTCTGCACGACAGGGGCCTTGGCCCTGGTCCTCTCATTTCTTTCTCTGTATCAAGGCTATACATACATCTTTGCTTTCTCAGCTCGGTGCACCAGGTACAAAGCCGGCAGCCTGGGCTTGCCTCCTTTCCACACCACCCTCGGTACTGCACTTCCTCTTTTGACCACACGAGGGAGCGTTGGGGTCATTCCCAGGGACAGCCTGTTTCACAAAAGCAATAGAGACAAAAGACTTAAGGTACACAAACTGTTACCTGGGTCACCTCAGAATTGATTTCAAAATATTTTTTTTGCCACTTACCCTTATTTTATGTATATTTTTTCATTTTTGAGAAATTTTCATACATCAATACTGTATTTACGTAATTTCCACCTCCCTCACCCCCAACTCCTCCTGTGCCCACTTCCTCTCTCAAGTTCTTGATCGCTTCTTTAATACAATATTAATATTAATTTAGTACAATGCTTACAGGAAAACAGTAAACGGGAAACCCAAGCTTTTCAGGATCTTAAATATAGCTGTATTGTCTAACCTCCAGAAGCAAAACCTTCCACCTCAACAGGAAGCTCATTTTTAAGATGCATATTTTTATCTTAAACATCTTAAACTCATTTATTTTGATAAATATTAGGAATGAAAAATCAATCTCCAAAACATGTTACCTCTTGAATAAGATGCAAACATGAAGACTGTTCTGGAGCATTATTGGGGGGGGGGGCATTAAGGCCAAAGAGGCAATTCACAGAAGCATTCAAAGCTGGCTGATTGAGTGACCCTGGGTAGAAGCAAGATCTACACAATTGAAAAGATGGATGTAGTCTACTTGGAAGGAGACATTTATAATTGATTACAAATTTCAGTAGAGATCTTGGCTGTCCAGTCCATATTAGAAGTATCTCCATTCAACTTAATTTTAAAACCCTAGACTGAGATCTCAAACTCCTACAAATAGCAAGTAGGAAATCGCTTATTCATTACCTTGAGTAATTGAAGACTGTGTTATTAGATACAAAATGATCCTGCTGGCCAAAAGAGAATTTATTGATGTACTTGGGTACAAAATGGCTCTATTTTCTTGTGTCAAACTCTCATACTTTTGTTTGTTTTACTTTTATTTTATATTAATTTTGAGGAATGCTGGGTATTTAACCCAGGACTTGCACATTCATACCTTACAAATGTCTCACATCAATCCTCACCTCCAGGTCCTCATAACTTACTTAATGAGATTTAAGTATGGCTTCCTGGAATTATTTAAAATTAATATGAGAAACCCTGTCTTGAAAAACCAAAAAAAAATTAATATGTTTTATTTGCAAGAATAAAATTTTCTGGTTCATTTCCTTTCTCTCTCTGTGACTCTCAATATAGTCTTGCTGCATAGGCCTGGCTGCTATGAAATTTACGTGCAAACCAAGTTGTCCTTGAACTCACAGTAATCCTCCTGCCTCTACTTCCCAAGTGCTTAGATTATAGCTTTGTGACACCACTCTCTGCTGCCTCATTTGTATTTTAAGAAAATTAAATCATGATAATATTTTCATGTTGTATTAACATTCCTAAGTATTAATGGTTTGTTTTGAATATTTGTGGATGGCTACATGATAGTTTATGTTTCTTGTTAGTAAACACAATTCCACATTCTTGGTTCAGCAAAGATAGCTTATTCTATATAAATACAATAGCTAAACTACAGCAACAGAATCAATGACATCACTCTTGTTTTTTTTAAAGTAATTACCAGAACAATTACTCCACTGCTTTCCTTTTATTTATTTATTATGTATAATGTTCTATCTGTCTGTATACTTGCTGGCCAGAAGAGGGCACCAGATCTCATTACAGATGATTGTGAGCCACCATGTGGTTGCTGGGAATTGAACTCAGGACCTCTGGAAGAGCAGTCAGTGCTTTAACCTCTGAGCCATCTCTCCAGCCCTCACTCTTACTTGTAAAATCTAGTTTTTTTTTTTTTTTTTTTTTTTTTTTTTTTTTTTTTTTTTTTTTTTTTTTTTTTTGGTTTTTCGAGACAGGGTTTCTCTGTGGTTTTGGATCAAAATCTAGTTATTTTGAAAGATGATACTTAATAGCATGTGTTTAAGACTGTTTTTTTTTCTTTATTTTTATTTTATGTGTGTGGGTGTTTTGCCTGCATGCATACCTCAGCACCACATGTGTGCAATGACCACAGAGGCCAGAAGGGGGCGTCAGATCCTCCAGGACTGGAATTACAGATGGTTGTGAGCCATGATGTAGATTCTCAGAACTGTGCCCTTTTGAAGGGCCGGAAGTTTTCTGGACTGCTCAGCCATCTTTTCGGCCCCTAGTAGCATGCTTCTGAGGTTGACTAAAACTCCTTGCTTCTTTCAACTGTCTGCGGCTAGCACTGAATTTGCTTTCGTTCACCTCGCGAGAGGTTTCATATTGTATGTGTTCCTCTTTTCCAGATTGCATTCTGGACACTTGCATTTGTCCTGGCCCACCCTGAAGTCCACAAGACCGTTTTAGAAGCCATATCTTCTGTGTTCGGCACTACAGGTACTAAGTTAATTTACCTAACTAAGGGCGCATTTAGTCTTGTATGGTTTGCATCTTGACTGTCTACCATGTTTTAAAGTTAAAACCAGGGCTTGGGAGATGGCTCAGTTGGTAAAGGGCTGGCTACACAAGCATCGGGTCTTAAGTTCAATCCCCAGCACCGGTTAAAAAAGAAAAAAAAGGCTGGGTAAGGCCTTTTTCTTGCAATCCCAGTGCTTAACATGTAAAGTTATGGACCGTGATAAGAAAAATAAAAAATAATTTAATTTTTCTTGTTCAAAAGTTTAATATCATTGTATAAAATACCACATGGGTTAAAAGTTGTTCCTCCCTCGCCTCCTCCATGATGACTGAAAATATCATTTTGAAAATACTTTGTTTGGCATTTCTTCCAAACTCAAGCAAACTTGACTAGCATGTGGGGTACCTAAGCAGTGCCCTGCCAGCCCAGAAATTGAACCCGGCAGTACCGGGCTTTATCTTAGAGAGATTTGGGCATTGGAATTATTAAGAACTAGGGATGCTCACAGTGGGATTCCAGAAACTCACCGATGAATTTCAGGACAGGTCATTGCTCTATAGAGAGCTCAGCTCCACAGGGCTGATCACAGATGTGCAGAGGCACAGAGCCGTACATCTACACTGAGTAAACAGCCGGGACCCTCCTTGACTCATGCTCTTCCCCATTTTCTGGGGTGCTCCCAGACTCAAGCTCTTCCCATTTGCTGGGGTGTTCCCTGACTCATGCTCTTCCCGTTTGCTGGGGTGCTCCCTGACTCATGCTCTTCCCATTTGCTGGGGTGCTCCCTGTCTCATGCTCTTCCCGTTTGCTGGGGTGCTCCCAGACTCAAGCTCTTCCCATTTGCTGGGGTGCTCCCTGACTCAAGCTCTTCCCATTTGCTGGGCTGCTCCCTGACTTCCAGTTCTCTATATTCCTGGCCTTTGGGAAGTGCAAGGCCAGGAGAAGAGTGGTGGGGAAATGTGGAGAGCCCAAGTGACTCAGAGGCCACAATTGGAGTGTGACGTTAGTCTGTCTGCAGGGCTTGAATTTGGAGCCTTTAGATGTGGCTCCCGTGTAAAGAGACAAAACTCCTCTCTCTTCTGTACCATCGCTTGTTTTCAGAAGCTTGTTGTTCTCTATTAACAGAAAAACATTGCTTCAAACACTGTTTCATGGTAATAGCTGCACTGTATCGATGATGTCCATTGTAAGTCATGACTGCAAAATAGAAAACAACTCACAAAAATATAAAACTTAAAAAAAAAAAAACCCGTATGTGTATAGAGGTAGCTCAGAGCTCTCTGAGCGAATGAAGTATCTCCTGAACTAATTATGTATAAGCTGTTGCAGTGGCTCAGAAATCTAGACGTGGGAGGAGGCCATGAGGCCATGAATCATGGAGATTGATATCGAGGAAGATATCCATGAATCTATACAAGGAACATGCCAGAGAAGGAATATTAGGGCATGCTGTATTATCGAGTCTTCTCCAGAAAAACAGACCAATATGAGATGGTTGGAGAGCTGGATAGACAGTAGGTTATTAGGTCCATAATTAGATAGATATTAAATGGATAGATAGTTCTAAAAAGATTTATTTTACATTTTTACAGCTTATTTTTACTTTTAGATTGTGTGGCCATTTATGTGTCTGCATGTGACTCTAAGCATGTGAGTGTAGATGCCCACAGATGCCAGAAGATGGAGCCCCATCCCCTGGAGCTGGAGCAACTGGCCCTTGTGAGCCATCTGATGGGGCTGGGAACTGAACTTGGGTCCTTTGCAAGAGCAGCCTCATAAGGAGGAGCTGGTGGATGTGATTATAGATCCTGCTAGCATGGTCTTAGCCATGTGATCCTACTGTAGTCTGTCCAGTGAGGTTAGTGGCTTCTCTGGACCTGGACATGGTTCATCTATACTGAGACGCTATGTGCCTCCTGTTCTTAGTCAAGGGCCTCTGTGTGCATGGCAGGTGCTTTCTGCATCTGGTCAAGCCGAGCCTCATGGCTGGCCACAGCAGGGTTTGGATATTTACAGCATTGTGTGGGGTGTGAGTGCACAGCCCTGCACGAATGAATGACCTCCAGCTTGTGCAGGAATACAGACCTCGTCAAAGCCACTACCCACACCTGCTTCCCTAGGCTTTCAGTTTCATCTGTCCAGTTTACCTGGTATTTGTCTGTCTACTGCCGCAGGCGGCTGCAAAGGTAAACAAATTACCTTTAAAGGTTTTTCTCCCAGCATTCCTCAGGACAAAGATCCCTGCTTTTCTGCTTCAGAAGTTTGGATAAACAATGATCACATTCTTCTTGGCGCCTATATTCTAGGAGAAAAAAAAAACAATGATCAATTCAATGCATAAATAAATCAAGACTGTTAGCAGCTACCATATTCTGTATACAAAAGAAAACAGACCCGAATGTGGATGATTACCCAGGCCAGGAGTTGAGCATGGGTTGAGCAGGTGGATCCGGCTTGGCCTTATCACAAGGATTTGAAGTGGTTTGGCCTTAGACAGGTAGGAATCTAGAGGCGGGGGAGCAGATGTGAGCCCACAGAATCTGCAGTTCTGTTGAAATGATCCTGTCATTCATTCCACGGCAGAATGTGTAAGGAATGGACTCACCACGCGGAGAGAGGAGCTTTAACACTCCATCTTTCCTGAGACCTCGCCCTTCCCTGGACTGGCATACTCCCTGCCCTTCCTTGTTTTTTTTTTTTTTCTTATAATTTTTAAAAAAGAAAACAAACTATCTTTTATCATTTTACATACCAATCGCAGTTCCCACTCCCTCCCCTCCTCCCATTCCCTCCACCTACCCTCCCACCCCACCTCCATCCAATCCTCAGAGAGGATAAGGCACATTGCTTTGGGAAAGGTCCAAGGCCCTCCCTACTTTATCTAGGCTGAGCAAGGTATCCACCCGGAGAGAATGGGTTCCTCAAAAGCCAGTACAAGCAGTAGGGATCAATCCTGGTCCCACTGCCAGTGGCCCCACAGTCTGCCCCGGTTATACACCTGCTACCCACATTCAGAGGGTCTAGTTTGGTCCTGTGATGGTTCCTTCCCTGTCTGGCTGGAGTTGGTGAGCTCCCTTTAGCTCAGATAAACTCTTTCAGTGGGTGTCCTCATCATGATCTTGACCTCTTTGCTCATGTTCTCACTCCTCCCACTCTTCAACTGGACTTTGGGAGCTCAGTCTAGTGCTCTGCTATGGGTCTCTGCCTCTGTCTCCATCAGTTGCTGGATGAAGGTTCTACGGGGACATTTAAGATAGTCATCAATCTGACTACAGAGCAAGGCCAGTTCAGGCCCCCTCTCTTCTATTGCTTAGGGTCTTAGCTGGGGGTTGTCCTTTTGGATTCCTGGGAATTTCTCTAGTGCCAGGTTTCTTGCTAGCCCCATAATGGCTCCCTCAATCAAGATATCTCTTTCCTTGCTCTCTATCTCTGTCCTTCCTCCATCTTGACTATTCTGTTCCCTCAAGTTCTCCCCCCTCCCCTTCTCTCCTCCTTTTCCCCTCCACCCTCCCTTTTTCCCCTGCCCCCATGCTCCCAATTTTGTCATGCTATCTTGTCTATTTCCCCTATCCGGGTGGATCTATGTTTGTTTGTTTGTTTGTTTGGGTTCACCTTGTTACTTAGCTTCTCTAAATCATGAACTATAGGCTCAATGTCCTTTACTTTATAGCTAGTATCCACTTATGAGTGAGTACATACCATGTTTATCTTTCTGGGTCTGGGTTACCTCACTCAGGATTTTTCTTTCTAGTTCCATCCATTTGTATGCAAATTTCAAGATGTCATTGTTTTTTATCGCTGAGTACTATGCCAATGTGTAAATATGCCAAATAACATGCCTAGTTCATGGCTTTAACTCTCCATTCATTTTACTAGCCACCTGCTCCCTAGTCATTTCTGGACATCTCTAATACAGAGAGTGTGCCATCGGTTGATCACAGCAGACAGTCTGGGGTGTGGGGGCGGGCTGCATCATGCCTCATCCTTTCCCTTGTCTGCTGCAGAGGGAATCCCTGCTCCTTTCCCTCCTGTGATGCATTCATGTCCCAGCACCTGCATCTCTCTCCAGAGCTCTGCTTACTGTCTCCATTGCCAGCAGGGTTTCCCAGACTGAGCCCCAGGAGCTCACTCCAGCTGACTGGGGGTGGGTCTTTTGTTTGTTTGTTTATTTTCTTTTGTTCTTAATAAATCTGTTAAAATGTGGGATTTCCAGAAGGGCTGGGTGTGCTGTTCCCGGAGGGCAGAGCCAGAAACTGCTCCCAACCGGGCCACAGGCTGTCTGGCAACCTAGTATCTCCACTAATGCCAAGCACACAGTGACACTGGCAGGGAACACTGAATGACATTGTGTCCCTGGGAACTTCAGCCTGTGAAATCTGCAGTGGGTGCCAGAAAAATCACAAGCTCAGTCTCCATTTTTTCCTATCACTAGCTTTCTCTTCCCCTTCTTCTTTTATTTTATATTAATTTTTATTCATGTGTAGGTTTGTGTCTGTATTTGTATATTCACAAATGTATATGTGTGTGGGAGTGTATATACGCTCATGTGTATGTGTATGTGCACACGCGCGCGTGTGTGTCCTTGCACATGTCTGAGAAGGTCTGAAGAGGGCATGGCACCTGCTAGAGCTGAGGTTACAGCAAACATGGGTTCTGGGTCCTCTGCAAGAGCAGCAAGTGCTTTTCGCTGCTGAGTCAGCTCTCCAGGCCTGGTATCACTAACCCTTAATTCAAGCTATGAGACTGTTTGATCTGATCTGGAGCCTTTCTTCATGGTACTGTCTGAGTTTCAGGGGAGACAAGAAAAGCAGGAGTCCTGAGGTCAGGCAAGCTTCTGCCCAAGCGCTGGCCATGATGATGATGCTGTGTGTAACTTACTTACACCTGTTATACATATATGTGAGTGTAAGAAATGTGCTTGTATTTTTATGAAAATAAATCTTTGTGTGTGAGTGTGGTATGTCTGTGACATATCTGTACATGTGCACGTGTGTGTGTGTGTGTGTACAAGGGGCTGTACAAGGAACACGTGCAGGAGGCTGAAGGAGGGTGTCAGGAACTCTCTGTCTATCTCCACCTATTCAATGAAGCAGAGTCCACCCTTGAGCTTGGAGCTAGTTTTTTCAACTAGCCTGGAAGCCTGCTGTTCTCAAGTCTCCCACCCATTTGGCATTGGCGTACCAGGCCTTCCCTGGACTCCTGTGCTTGCGCTGCGAGCTCTCCTAGCTCATCAAGCCATCCCTCCAGCCCACCAATGGCAATTTCAAACAACGCAGTGATTACCTGAAGTCACTGTGTGCTAGCCAAAAATATAATCATTCCCTTTATTGTTTTTTTTTTAATTAAAAGAATCCACAAACTGATAGTTCAATTAGACTTTGATTCTCTGTTTTAATGAAGTTTCCCCAAATAAAACTTTCTTCTATAAAATGTTGTCTATTCTCAAAATGGTAAGTGTTGCTGTGCCCACAGAACTGAAGATGAACATTAAATTACTTATGTCTTGCTTTCAGTTAAGCTACATATTAATTATTATATCATGTATTGTAACGGCGTAAATGAATGCAGACAGATTATAAAAATATATACAGCTTTAATGGGGAAATAGACTTACAGGACCACAGGTTCCTGCGGAGAACAGGAAAGCAGAAAAAAGGGCGGCTTGGAGCACGCCCGGCAGATTTATCAGTAAACATTAGCCCGAGGCGAACACGCCCCCTAATGGGCGGGGCTTATCCCTACAATGTATTAGTTATTACTTATTATGGAAACTTATATTTTTGTTATTTTTCAAATGAGGTTTTCTGTTGTCCCAGGCTAACCTTGAACTCACAGATAAGTCCAGGCTCACCTCATATCTGTGGGAGTCCTACCAAGTGCTGGGTTCAGGCTGTGCCAATAGAGAGGCTTTTGATTTAAGCAGCCCTGCACTTACCCAGCACTAGGGTTTGCTTTCTTTATCTTGGTGCAGACACTGAAGTTCATATTTAGGTTTCCTTGAATCATCTATTCCTTTTCCTTTGCTTTGTTTTCTCAATATTAACAGTGATGCAGCCCTGAACCACAAACTCCCGGTTCATCCAGCGCGTGAACTGCATTCTGTCCATCCTGTGTGTGCACTCTGTTCATCCAGCCCATGTGTGCACTCTGTCCATACCGTGTGTGCACTCTGTCCATCCCGCGTGTGCACTCTGTCCATCCCGCGTGTGCAATCTGTCCATCCCGCGTGTGCACTCTGTCCATCCCACGTGTGCACTCTGTCCATCCCGCGTGTGCACGCTGTTCATCCCGCGTGTGCACGCTGTTCATCCCGCGTGTGCACTCTGTTCATCCCACGTGTGCACTCTGTTCATCCCGCGTGTGTACTCTGTTCATCCAGCCCATGTGTGCACTCTGTTCATCCCGCATGTGCACTCTGTTCATCCCGCGTGTGCACTCTGTTCATCCAGCCCATGTGTGCACTCTGTCCATCCCGCGTGTGCACTCTGTCCATCCCGCGTGTGCACTCTGTCCATCCCGCGTGTGCACTCTGTCCATCCCGCGTGTGCACTCTGTCCATCCCTCGTGTGCACTCTGTCCATCCCGCGTGTGCACTCTGTTCATCCCGCGTGTGCACTCTGTTCATCCAGCCCATGTGTGCACTCTGTTCATCCCGCATGTGCACTCTGTTCATCCCACGTGTGCACTCCTGCTTCTAATATTTAGGTTCTGTGTCCACCGTATTAGAGGCAGTTTTCTTTCCTCATTCAGGGGCTACTCGCTGAGAATTTGCTCATCAGAAGTGCTTGCTCATCTTACAGACAAGCAGATAGCAAGCAGATGAAAGTTCCTGCTTGGTTTTTCCTACATACCCGTTATTTTTATTTAGCAACATTTTTATTTATTTTGTTTTCTAACATAGGGTGGCATCCACAGCACCTTTTTTTCTGTCTGTAATCTTACTGTGCAAACTATAAAATTTACCTCTTTTTTAATTTTGAGATTATAATTTAATTACAAAATATCCCCCTTCCTTTTCCTCTCTCCAAACCCTTCCTATTTCCCTTCTTACTCTCATTCAAATTCCTGACCTTGTTTTCCATCAATTGTTATTGCATGTATGTATGTACTTGTATATATGTATATATTACCAGGAACAACCCATTGAGTCAAGCTTTTCCCCCTTTTGATTTACAAGGAAGAGGATTCACCTAGATAGGATTGATTCTTTCAATTATAAATCATAAAATGTGTAAGCAAAAATGCCCACTCATTGGCAGAGAGAGGTGGCTCAGTGATTAAGAGTCCTCTATGCTCTTACAGAAGTTGAGAGTACCATTCCCAGGGCCACATCAGGTGTTTCACAAGCTCCTGTAATTTCCACTACAGGGCATTCAGTGCCCTCTTCTGGATGCTGAGGGTACCTGCATTCATGTGCACATACCTGTACACAGACATAAGTCTGAAAGTAAATCTTTAAAGAGTGTCTCTTGAGTAGAGTCAGAAGTTGAGCTGTGCATTTCCATCCTGTTAGTCACAAATTTGTGCCTTTGAAAACGAAAAATCGTACCCACAGCCTATGATATTTTTATGTTTGCTTTGTTTTTGTTTTGGGCACTGCTGTGTTTGGATAGAACACCAATCCTGATGGAACATACTGACACTGTAGGGTGTCCAGGTGCAAATACAGAATGACCTTGACTTCGCTAGTAAACATAAACAAGCCTGCCAACTAGCAAAATCAAAACGAAGCCCAGGGTGGCGTGCATGGTGAGCATGGCACTGCCCTCACTGGCTTCATTAGCTCCCCAGTCCTGTCTCATTGCATTGTGCTGTCTGCAGTAGCTCCAAGTTTGGGCCTCACGGACTGCCATCATTTGTGCTCATAGTTAACTCACAGCTTCTTCCCACTTGCATGTGCTCTCTGTCCCCTCTTGCCAGCTCACGACAGGATTCTTTAAAGATTCCATCATGCCATGACCTAGTAATCTTACTCATCCCTCATCCCCAGCTAGCCCAGGCTCTATGGCTAATAACCAGAGTTACGACTGGAGTGGATCTTTGTTGCCTTTTGTGGGACAAATTGTCTGAAATAATGAAGTAAGGGATCAAGCAACAGAGCCACGATTTCTCCAATGGAGTTATGGACACAGAATAGTTATTTTATTAAAAAACTTCTCTGCTTCTACTTGAAATCTGATAACCTGAATCTAATGTCGGGGAGGGTAGAGGCTAAGACAAATGCGCATTATTCCAGGAATATTTCACAAGACTCATTTTCCTTTGTTAGCTTGGTCTTTGTGAGCTGCCTTGGACCTAGGATGCAATAAACTACACAGAAACATATTACAATGGTATTTCTCAGTCACCAGCCTTGGACACTGGATCTGTTTACAAAATCAAGAGGTTCCATCTGATCTACCCCAAATCTCATCTTTTCCAGCCAAAATCTATACTTTTATTCTCCTCCCCCAGCCCTAAGGCCAAGTTAGTGCCATTGGCAACACACAGCCTGTGAACTCCAGCCTGATACCCGAGCCATGCAGACATCCATGTATGACGAAGGGCTGAGAAGACAGTTTCCAGAAGCTGTTTCTAATACTCATTGTTTCCTGTATGAAATGCGGGACTTGGTCCTGATGATGACCTAAGTCTGCGAGGTGACCCCTTCCATCTCCTGGCCCCAGCACACAGTGATTCCTCTGATAGCCATAGCTTATTGACCGCCCTGTCACGGTTATGAGGCAGGAGGGAGGTTCCCCCTGGCTGCCTCTCAGTTTAATTATAGTCTATGTCTCACTCCCATGCCCACACTCTTCCCCGGCTTGATTAATTCTCGCCCCTTCTCATTCAAGCACACCTTTTTCAGTGGGTTCTGAAGGGGAGTTATCAAGGCATTTGGATAATCTTTTTCTTTCTGTAGATGAAATGCTGAGGTGTAAGGGTTATGTTTAGATCAAGGTTTATTTTATGTCTTACCCCATATTTTCTCACTTCTGTTTACTATAGACGGGAGCATGCTCTTTATTCTTTTTTACAGAAGGAGAAGACATCCCAATTTTGAAGCAGGCTCCTCTTTGTCTTCTTACAAACATAGCAATCGAAAACTACCCCATTAATGTGGGAGGTACTACTTGTAAAAATTAACAGGAGATACAGTTTTTCTCAGAAGAACCGAAGCTGCTGATTTAGCACGGCATTGCTGAACTTGTCTGAAATGACAGAATGGACTATGTGTTGTTTTTATGTGTGCATGCGCGGGTGGAGTTAAGGGCAGAGGGTCAGTCTTGTGGCCCTCCCTGTCTCCCGTCAGCTGTAATTCATCTGTTCTAGCAGTGCCATAGTCCTTGCTGTCTCCCCCCCCCACCGTCGTCCTCACTGTCCCCTTTATCTTCGGCATCCCAAGTGTCGGAATGAAGCAGCTGAGCCGAGTCAGCTTCCAAAAGGCTATTGCTTTTACTTCTCCAGAAGGAGCCTGCACCCGCGATAACACACTGAATCACAAACTCCTGGGATGTTAGGTACCATGCCGACCTCTTGAAGACTTAGAAGCAGCATTGAAAACTCAGAAATGAGGACAATGCGTGGAAAGGCTGGTGGCCAGAGGGTGGGAGGGGGTTGGAGATGTGGCCTGCTAGGCTCCTGCTGTCTTTCCAGCCCCAGTGCCTCGGAGCCAGTGGACAGTCCTTTGGTTTCCGGTGTTCATTTACCAGAAATACCTGAAGGGGCTGTGTAGGCCTCCCCTCGCATTCTTCACCTCTCATTATTTTCGGTGCATAGAACAATGGACTAGGGGCTGGGATGTCTCAGCAAGTAATAGTGCTTGCTGCACAGGTAGAGAGCCTGAGTTCAAATTCCCTGAACCCACATGAAAAGCTTGGGGTGGTTGTGCCTGTGTCTGTGTGGGAGGTGGAGACAGGAGGATCATTGGGGCTTCAGGATGTGATCTAATCTCAAGGGAACAAGGCAGAGGGTGATAGAGCAGGGCACTGTAGAGTATCCTCTGGCCTCCATGGGTTCTTATATACATATGTGTGCACCTGCACATGCTTGTTTACGCCACACACACCCGCACATACACATGCACAGCAAGCAGATGCACACACCAAAACAAACAAAAAATCTCAGGTTGGGATGGACCTATATGGAGGAAATAGTAATATTTCATAAACATACACTTTAAAAGGAAGGGAACATGCTATGTTCCTGGATGGCAAGGTTTAGTTTCATGAAAATGTCAAACTACTTCACGTTTTCAAATTACTGTACATTTAATTAATCATGATGACAGTTACAATGACTTTCTTAAAATTATCCAAATAACTTAACACATACAAAAGTAGCTGTGATAACAATGGTAGTAATAATAACTGAATTATTAGAAATATAAATTACTAAAGCCAGAGCCCAATAACAGATGAAAACTGATCATAAAGTCAGGATTACCAGAACACACAACATACACAGGAAGCATGGTGAGACATGGGAATTAGTTGTCTATCTTTTGTCAAAGAAAAATCAAAGAGAGGAAAAAACTATCAAGTTAGGTGGGTAACGATGTGGGGAAGATCTGAAGCAGTTTGGGGAGATGAAAGAATGTAATCAAGATAAATTGTCTGAAGATTTTTTGTTGGAGGAGAAGGCTGCTTGTTTGTTCCTGTCCACCCAGCTAGCTTAGACCTAAAATAATCACACAGAAATTATATTTTATAAAACACTTCTTGGCCCATTAACTCTAACTTCTTATTGGCTCTTACATCTTAATTTAACCCATTTTTATTAATCTGTGTATCGCCACATGGCAGTGGCTTACCGGCAAAGTTTCAGCATGTCTGACTCTGGCAGCTCCATGTCTTTTTTTCTTTTTCTTTTTCTTTTTTTTTTTTTTTTTTTTTTGGTTTTTTCAAGACAGGGTTTCTCTGTGGCTTTGGAGCCTGTCCTGGAACTAGCTCTGTACACCAGGCTGGTCTTCCATGTCTTTTTTCAACTCTGCCCTTCTTCCAAACTGCTCCTGGTCCTGTTTGTCAAAGGTTATTGTAATTTTTTTTTTTTTGGCCTGACAAAGCTCTCTGCCAATGCAATAATCCAAATCAGACCAAATCAAACCAAATTAGAAAAAGCCCAGGTTTAATGGGGCCAGTGCTCCTGGGGTTACCCTTCGGGAAAACACAAAGAGGGGGAAGGAGAACCAGAAAGACCACATGTTTGTTCTCTGGGGGGAGGGGCAGTTTAAAGAGCCTGTGGGAGTGGTCTTGACCCTCCCTAGGGAGGGGTCATCATTTGGTGGGCTTTTTCAGAGGTGGACTGTGGCAACTCTGGGGGGAGGGGGCCTGGAATGGAAAGTTCCATTTAGACATTTTAGAATGGATGCCAGGGGCTGGGGTGAAGTGTCCAACCAAACATCCCAACTCCTTGGATATAGGGATGCCAGGGGCTAGGCTGACGCTTGGACCCAAACATCCCAGACTCCTAGGATATAGGGGTTCCAGGGGGCTAGGCTGATACCTGGACCCAAACCTTCCAGACTCTCTGGATATAAGGATGTCAGCAGCTGGGGTGACGCTTCCAACTAAACAGTGTTGTCACTTATTCTTGTCATCAGCCACTCTTCTTCATGAGCACTGACCTTTATGCACACAGCTCAGCTTCACTGATCTTAAACAAGCTGGCCTGTGCTTATGGAATGTTAGCACCTGTGCAGGGGAGTCAGCAGAAGTGAGCACCCAGGATTTCAGAAATATAGGAGGACCCTGTGGTCTGTGTAGGAGTGGGCGAGTGGGCGCTCTAACTTTACAGGGAATCTGTTATGTGCTTTTCTTCTTCCTTCTGCACGCTCTTGGCAGTACAGTCCTGCCTGTCTTAGAATACAGAGAGCCTGGAGCGGGGAAATAGCTCGCTATCCAACCTCACTTTAAAACCTACTTTCTGATTCTGGCTCTTTGAATTGTGTCTTAAAAATAAATGGCCAGGTGGTGGTGGCACACACATTTAATCCCAGCACTTGGGACCTTTAATTCCAGCACTCGGAAGACAGAGGCAGGCAGATTTCTGAGTTTGAGGCCAACCTGTTCTACAAGAGCTAGTTCTAAGATAGCTAGAACTGTTACACAGAGAAACCCTGTCTTGAAAAACCGATATATATATATATATATATATATTCATATATTCACATATATATATATATTCATATATATATATATATGAATGACTTATCACTGTCTGCCATTTTCCTTTTGCCAAGACATGGATTCTTTCTCCAGAGTTATTAGTTAGGTTCTTACAGAATGCTGTTTCAGTGTCACGGGATGCTGTGGGACAATGGTTTGTACCCTGTCACTTGTATTTTATTAAAATACTGATTGGCCAGTAGCCAGGCACGAAGTATAGGCAGGGTGACCAGGCAGTAAGTAGGGGCGGGGTAATGAGAACAGGAGAATTCTGGGAAGAGGTAAGAATCAGTCTGCAGTCATCACTCAGACAGAGAGGAAGCAAGATGAGAATGCCTCATTGATGAAAGGTACCAAGCCACATGGCTAACACGACAAGAATTATGGATTAATGTAAGATGTAAGAATTAGTTAATAAGGCCGGGCGGTGGTGGCGCACGCCTTTAATCCCAGCACTTGGGAGGCAGAGGCAGGCGGATCTCTGTGAGTTCGAGACCAGCCTGGTCTACAAGAGCTAGTTCCAGGACAGGCTCCAAAACCACAGAGAAACCCTGTCTCAAAAAAACCAAAAAAAAAAAAAAAAAAAAAAAAAGAATTAGTTAATAAGAAGCCTGAGCTAATAGGCCAACCAATTTATGATTAATGTAGACCTCTGTGTGCTTCTTTGGGACTGAAAGGCTGCAGGACTGGTGGGAGGGGGGCAGCAAACCTCAATCAACAATGGGGGAATCAGGGTTCCCTTTTGTGGAACCCATAAAGGGAGTTTAAAAACTAAATCAGAAAGAATTTGAGGGCCATTTTATTAGAGTTTGAGAGAAGGAGCAGGCAAGTGTTATAGAAGCCATGGCAACAGCCTGGAGGAGGAACATGGGTAAGAGGAAGAAAGCATGTCCTGCCTGCATGAGGCCAGCAGTGGAGCCCCGCAGGCAGCTGCAGATGTTGTGAGGTGTGCAGAGCAAGACTGGGAAAAGTCAAGAGTGCCAAGGGAAGTGTGCTTCAGACTCAGGCCAGTATCTGAAAAGCAGAGAGAAAGAAGTCAGAGGGAAAGTTATTATTTTGCACAGTTAACAGTAAAGATTTGGAAGCAACTGCCTTGAGAGGGTTTCTGGAGGGCATAAGTTTATTTTGTTTTCCTTGAGGGGATAATTATTCCTCCCATTTTATTGGCTTGTCTTCAAGCAAATACTTTTTTTTTTTTTTTTTGAAGCATGATCTCCTGGCTAGGTCATTGACAGGTGCTGTTGGGTAAGCTTAAGGAAAAGGACATTGATATTTACAGTGTCTTTGAGATCCATCAGAATAGCATATCTCCATCCAGGCCCTTTTTTGACCAGTAGGAATTAGATTTTCTTCAATAGGCTTCATCAAAGTCCACCTTTTTATATGATACCTTAAATTTTAAGGAGGGCAAATGTGATGCTTTCCTTTCTCCTGTTACCTTGGTAACAGGAGGTGGTGTCTAGAGCTGATTATGAGGTAACCCCCCCATCCTTAATGTCCTCCAAGACTGCTGATGTCTCTTTAGCTACCTAATATTTGACTAAAGAAATATTCCGTCTACGTGTTTATTACATATGTATGTATATCTATTTGTATGAGGAAAGGGGCTTGCTTAAAATACGAAAAAACAGTAGAGTTATCTTTGAATTTTTTTTTTTTTTGCTGTTCTAGTTGACTCATTCCTTCTTAAGTCTAAGAAATTATAGTTTCATGACTTATTTTAGAATTTGTTATTTTTCCTTCTGGTTGGGTGACTCCTACCCACCCTTCTAGGCTTATATAAATTCCAGCCACAGGCGAGAGGAGATGAATTCCATTGATGCCTGAATCCTCTGCTCTGAGACTTGTATTATAGTTATTTATATCCTGATAAATTGTCTTGTGCTCGTGTGTCCAAGATCCTTTTAGGCTGTGATTTTTATCATTTTTATTCCCTGCCCTCCTTTGGAAAGCAATGTGGGTATTAGCACGAGTGCAGCTTCTTGTTAGCCTTAAAGGCTGCTGTGAAGCTGTCAACATGTCTCCCTGTGCTGGAAAAGAATATTAGAATATTTATGATGTTGCAATACAGATGTACAAGCAATGCCAAAGTCACTGGGCAAGACAATCATTACTTTTGCAAAATGATGCACAATGACCTGAACTGGGAGAGCAAGCACACCTGGATGGGAAGTTCAGTTCAGTGAGTTTATTCTAATGCAGGATGGGGCCCATGGCCCACTGCATTGTTGGGACCTTGACCTCACAGTCTGGTGGGATTGGCTAATTTGTGATCAACACAAAGGGGAAGGGTATAAGAGAGAGTGAAGTTTCAGGTATGTCTGTCGTCGGGGTTTAGGCAAACAAGCACATGCATGAGGGTTTACTAGGTGGAAGAGGGCTATAGAAGACCAACCATCTTTGGCAGAAAAGCTGGTCTCGCACAGTTGGTTGGGCACATTAATTTGTCTGAGACTGGAGTATTGGGAGGTATCCATGAAGACTCAATGAAGGAGCTAACATATCTGTGATGTTAGGTAGCCAATCAGTTATTAACATTGCTCTAGCTCCTCCAGCATCAGTTTGAGCTACATATAACACCGGCATGTTTTGAATGTGCAGTGTCAGAAGTATGGGATCATGTTTGCGTCTTCTCTCAATCATTGACTAACAGTAAATTACAGGCAATGCCAATTTCCATGGCAACAGTTTGTCAGATTTCCCTTTTCCCTTGATAGCCTTGGGCTAGGTGAACAATATTTGCTTTTATTGTAGTCTTAATTGCTAATATTAATTCTCTGATCACACATTACATGCCACATAATATCTATACCATCTATAGCTATACCTCTATTCTATCTATCATCTATCTATCTATCTATCTATCTATCTATCTATCTATCTATCTATCTATCTTCTATGTGTAGGTAGCAGAATGGCTATTAAGGGCTAAAAGGCCACCACGGAATTCAATTGATTTCTGAAGTTTTGAGGAGCTAGGAAGCTGTTGGAAATGTAACAGAGTTTGTATTTCTAAGAGAGAACATGAACTTCCATTGGGAAGTAGTTACGCTTGTGAGTCAGGCCACACTGCAAGTCACAGGCTGGAAGTGAAACTGCATGATTGTATTCAACTGCAGAGCTGACAGAACAGAGTCCAGGTGAAGGAACCAGCGGACAGATGGGCCGCTTTTTCACATGTCCATCCAGGGGTGGTTATCCTTCATGTCAAAACTGGGGGAAGTCTGCTTGTAAAATAGAATTTCTTGAGGTAAGACATAGTCTGAAAAATGAATATTTTACAAAACATGGCATAAGTTTGGGCAGGGTTCAGTCTGATCTCGGCAGATATGTAGCATGTTTGTAATGTAAGTCAGTACCTGAAATAACAGCATTTAAATCTCTCATTTATACTTAACAAAAATAGCATGTCATCTCTGTGTAATTAAGACTTTCATCTAGAAATTAAATGTGATACATTAAAAATTCCTTCTTTCCTTCCTTCCTTCCTTCTTCTTTTTTTTTCCCATTTGTTTTGAGACAGGATTTCTCTATGTACCTGACTGTTGTGAACTTGCTCTGTAGTACCAGGCTGGTCTTGAACTCCCAGAGATCTGCCTGCCTTGGCCTCCTGAGTGCTGGCATTAAAGGCATGCACCACCACTGCCAGCCAAAAGTCAGTCTCTCGTCTCTTTCTCTCTCTCTCTCTCTCTGAATACAAGAGTCATCATTTCTTTTATTTATTTTCAAATATCCTAAGGTTTGATTTTATTGCATTTATGCCAAGCATTAAACAGGCGGTTTCTCAATTTTACCCGCAACCCCTTCTGCTCGTTTTCTGGCCTCTCTCTGTAGTGGTCGCGGTCTCTACAGGGCTCAGGCTCTCCTGGTGATTACCTTGGAATTCTCCCAAGTGGAGCTTTCTAAATTTAGAGCCACGGGACTGGAACAGCACAGCGCAGATGAGTGCTGAAGTCCCGACGCACTGCTGCAGAGCCATTTCTCACAGTTTTGACAAAATGGTCTTTTATCAGAAAGATGTTTGAAAATTTAGGTTATTTCTTTTGTCTTGTCCAAGAATGCTACTTTATTTTCCCACATCACAGTGTAATTTGAGAAACTAAAGATACATGATTAAAACACTTGTTTTCCATTGCTCATATATTTGTACATCATAGTTTTAGCTATTTCCCAGTAGAAGCAAGCTTTCATTCAGTTCTGTATTCTGTAATGTGATATAAAATGTTTCTACAGTGCAATTAGTCTAATAGTAATAGTTAAAATTAAAAACTTAAAAAAATTCTCTAAAGGAGGTCAGAAACTTCACCATGCCTAAGTTCAAACGTCCCAGGTCAGAACTATGCATGTGTTAGAACAGGGAGAAGTTAGAACAAGGAGATATGTTATTTTTTCTCATTAATGCGACAAAATATTAGCCAAGAGCAACTTAAAGGAGGAAGGTTTTTCCTGGGTGAGGTTTGAAGTCATCTGCCCATCACTCAGGAAAATCATGGTGGCAACAGTGCACAGTGACTGGTCGTATGTCTGCAGTCACGGGCAGAAGTGCACAAGGGCTGGTGGCATGTCTGCAGTCACGGGCAGAAATGCACAGGGGTTGGTCGCATGTCTGCAGTTACAGGCAGAAGTGCACAGTGTCTGATCGCATGTCTGCAGTCACGGGCAGAAGTGCACAGGGCCTGGTCGCATGTCTGCAGTCACGGGTGGAAGTGCACAGGGGCTGGTCACATGTCTGCAGTCACGGGTGGAAGTATCCAGGGCCTGGTCGAATGTCTGCAGTCACAGGCAGAAGTGCACAGGGGCTGGTCACATGTCTGCAGTCACGGGCGGAAGTGCACAGTGGCTGGTCGTATGTGCAGTCACGGGCAGAAGTGCACAGGTGCTCAGCTGGCTTACTTCCTTTTCCTGTTTTTATTTGGTCTGTAACTCCAGTCCACAAATGGTACCATGTTGTAATGAGGAGCAGGCTGCGTCCTGCTGCCCGGCTAGCTTAACCCCCGAAATAACCACACGGAAATTGTATTAATTAAATTGCTGCCTGGCCCATTAGCTCTAGCCTCTTATTGGCTAACTCTCACATCTTAATTAACCCATTTCTATTAAATCTGTGAATCACCACGTGACTGTGACTTACTGGCAAGATTCTAACCTACGTCCATCTTGGGTCGGAGAGTCATGGCGTCTGCCACAATTCCCTTCTTCCCAGCATTCTGTTCTATCTACTAGACCCACCTAAGGGCTGCCCTATCAAAAGGCCAAGACAGTCTCTTTATTCAACCAATGAAAGCAACACACAAATACAGAAGGAATTCCTGCACCACTGCCACCCACATTCAGGGCATATCTTTCCTCCTCTATTACACCTCTGGGAAATGCTGTCACAGTCTGCCCAGTGGTGTGTCTCCTAGGTGATTTCTGTCAGGTTGACAATGAGGATAAATTACCAGAGTGGTTCCCTTGGGAATCCCTCCTACCTGATTTGAAGCATTAACCCCAAATGTTGTCACCCCCTACGTTTGGTCTAGTAGAAAAATATTTATTATCTGTATGCTATGGCAATAGGGAACTAAAACAGAAAAGGAAAAAAAAAAAAACAAGAGGAAGGGATATTGGTGAATTTGTTCAAAAATAATTTCTCTAAGTAGTTATTTTAGGGGAAACCAGTCATTTGGAGAAGTCAGTGATAGGATCTGAATTGGAGGACCTGGCTAGCTTAATAGTAATGTCTGTTTATGGAGGGTCCTAGCTCATTAGGTCTCCCACGGTTTTAAGGATCAAGAAGAAACTAGCTTGAAGCCTGTTTCAGATCTCTGATTTCTAGTACCGATCACCAAACGTTTCACATCCCTGTTTCATTGTGCTGCAGCCATAGGCTTCTGGGTGAGCCTTAGCCTCATAGCTCGTGACTGACAGCCTCATAGCTGGGAGCCCGAAGGGCAGACAAGACTTCCCACTGTAGGCTGTTTCCAGCCACAGTATCACATTGCCTTCCCTTGCCTCATAGTTTTAACATTTTGATAAGGTCAACTAACACTTAAAGATGATACTTGGGACAACCATGATCTAGGTGGTGTGCAGTGAGGCAGCCGCATACCAAGGGGGCAGAGAGCAGACACTGAGACCCAGGAACCAGGATTCCATGGACAATGGGACACCCCCTTCTCCTGCTGCCTTGTTACCAGCTGCCACCTTTGTAATGCAAACCCCAGCAGGCCCAGACCTTTTCCTTTTGGCCACCCCCTCACGCATCGAATGGTTTCTACAACAGGCCTTAGTGTACACCCTAAGAGGGCTTTCCTTCCCTCCCTTTTGCCTGCCTTCTCTTTCTTCCTCCCTGTGTTCTTATTCTCTCTGCACATTTTAGTCCAGTTTTCCACACACACTTTCACGTTGGTGTAGTTCACTTCCCATACCATATTTAACTATTTACCTGTGTTTTCTTGTTCTCTAGAAAATATTGAGACAGCAGAAGTTACAGGTATTTGGTCTATTCAGTGATCAAAAATGGCTGGCCTATCACATACTCCTCCAGACTCGCCCTTATTACCAAAGTTCTCAAGCAATCCAATTTGTTTATAACGGAAATTATGTATCTTTATTATTCTCAGTTCATACGGGTTGCTGTGGACACACCTCACAGGTATAAGACATACATGGAAATAGATGGGTGATTCTTCAGCTAGACTGACTTGTAGACAAAAGGGTAGACATCTGCTATCAGGCTTTCTTTCCAGTGTCTGACCTGAATCCCAAGGGGTTTTCCCTTAGATGCCATGTGTTACCAAATTACCCTTTCTGTTTGGTGCCCAGGAGATGGTTACAGCAGAGGGATAATGGAGCAGATTGAAAAAATCAGGGTGGCGAAGTGGGGAGCACTCTGATAAAGCTGGGGAAAGGCTACTGTGTGGGGGAGGAAAGGGAGGGGGAGGGGAGAGGGGGAGACTCAGCTGCAGTGTTTTCTTAGATCTCTTTCAAAAAAGAATACATGTAGAAACCGAGTCTGTGCATCTGCTTACCATCTGTGCATCTTACCACATCTGTGCATGTGCTCTCTGAGTATGTGAGCAAAAGCGTCACAGCAACCGTACTCTAAAGAAGTGTGTTTCCTCCCTGGTCCTGTATTTTCCATGGGTTGCTGAGATTAAAATAGTACACTAAGCATCGCACACTTGACCTGAACATAGAAGTGATAAGAGCAGTGAAGACCACACAGAATTTATCATACTTGTAAACTACAGGACCCGGAATAAAAATTGGCCCTTTGAGGAAACCTAATAATAGCTCATTCTCTCCTTGCCTGTGGGCAGTCATAGACTTCTTTCCATATTTTCTGTATTTTAGATTTTATGAACCATAAAATTTCTGTGGCCTCCTATTGTCTGCCGTTGAAGAGCAAAGCCAACCACAGATGAGTATTGATATTTTTATTGGAAGGCAAATCTTTATAAAAATAAAGCAGTGAGCTGTGTTTGGCCTGTTGTCATTTTTGCTGAACCACAGTCTTATCTGTGAGATAAGAAAGAAAAGTGAGGTCAATATAGATAGATGATAGGTAGGTAGGTAGATACGTAGATAGGTAGATGGACAGATGATAGATAGATAGATAGATAGATAGATAGATAGATAGATAGATAGATAGATAGATAGTAGGATGGCTGCTTGTTCGTTCCAGGTTGCCCAGACACAAAATAGTCACTCAGAAACTATATTATTTAAATCACTGCTTGGTCAATCACTTAAGCGTATTGCTAGATAGCTCTTACATCTAGTATTAACCCATTTCCTTTATTTTATATTTTACCATGAAGTTCGTGACTTACCAGCAGGGTTCTGGCTCATCTGTTCCAGGTGGCGGCTATATGGCATCTCTCTGACTGTACCTACTCTCTGTATATATCTTCCAGCCTGGCTATATTCTGTTAAACCATTGACCGAAAGCAGCTTCTTTATTTTATTAACCAATAAACGCAACACATATACAGAAAGACTTCCCACACCATTTAGATGCCAATCTGTTGTATGAAGGCCGCTTGTTTGTTTCTGTCTGCCCAAAACCAAAAAAGCACACAGAAGCTGTATTAATTACAACACTACTTGGCCTATTAGCTTATGCATATTTCTAGCTCACTCTTATCTCTTAAATTAACCCATTTCTATTATTTTATATTTACCACAAGGCTTGTGGCCTACCAGCAAGGTTCCAGCTGGCAACTTGTGCGTTTCTTGTCTGGTGGCTCCATGGCATCTCCCTGACTCTATCTCCTTTCTCCCAGCATTCAGTTTTGTTTTTCCTGCCTAGCTCTGTTCTGCCCTGATATATGCTCAATTTCCTTATTCATTAACCAATAAAAGCAAACATATACAGAAGGACTTCCAAAACCATAGATAGGCAGACAGATGATAGATAGCTAGGTATATAGAGAGGTATGTAACAGATAGATAGGTAGGTAGATAGATATTAGATGATAGATAGATAAATAGATAGATAGTAGGTAAGTAGATAGATAAACTGATAACAGGTAGATAGATGGATGATAGGTAGATAGCTAGATAAACATAATAGGTTGGTAGGTATATAAATAATATATGGATGGACGATGGATAGATAGATAGATAGATAGATAGATAGATAGATAGATAGATAGGCAGATAGATAGATAGATAGATAGATAGATAGATAGATAGATAGATAGGAAGCTTGGCCAGTGTTCTCTGATGTGCCAATGCTCAGAGGGAGCTGCCAACTTTGTAGTTATAAAAATTACAAAACTAAGGCCAGAGGATAACTGCACCTACCACAAAGCCTAAAGACGTGGGTCTTATGCCCAGGAACCACATGGTGTAAGGAGGGAACTAACTCTTCCTGAGTTACCTTGACCTCTGTGTGAGCACTCTAATACACACTCAACCCCCAACACACACACAAATACAATTAGAATGTAATCTTGAAGTGGATGGAATTTCTGGATTAAAAGTTATCAGGGCTGATGAATTATGACCTAGATTCATGGCTCAGCATGAGAACTAAACGTCCTTTCTCCTAACTGACAGAAATCAAAGCCAGGTGAGTGATGGTTGCTGTCAGTATGTGTACTTGGACTTCTGACCCAACTCTGATTTAAGTCATCATTTTCACTCTCTAAACTTATTTACTTTTGTGTTTAATTAGAAGAGATCATTTCAAAATTACTATAGCAATACGAGCACTTTTCAAATGAGAATATTTAATGAATAAAACACAAGAGAGTCATTTATTTGTTTGTTTATTAACTGACTTACTGCACTGGGAATCGAACCCAGGACCGTGTACATCTAAGGCAGGGTATTCACAGATCCCTCCCTTTTCTTTTAATCCGTCACTGTGTTTGTGATTCAAATATGGTCCGCAGACCTGCAGCGTAACATCACTGGGGAACGTCCCAGAACTGTCAGTTCCTGGGTCCCGTACATGCAAGGTTTGCACTAAATTCTAATTAATTAAACATTTTTCCCATTCTTCCTCAGAATTGTCTCTAAACCTTTCCCATTGTCTGCATGCACAGCTTTTAAAAATTGATCTTCTCTTCTATTGTTTTAGAATCAGCCCGTTTATCCATTCATTTATTCCATCAGTAATAATATGCAGACTGTTTCCCATGTACGAGACACTGTGTTAGATCATAATCACACATCAGTGGGTATTATTAAATAAATGAGATTCAGAAAGAAATGAAATGTTATTACATTTGGGGAATCCTATGGTAATATTATAAGCTGGATTAATTTCTGTATCAAACCCATGAAGATATAATGGCATGG
The DNA here is from genome assembly GCF_950005125.1 of Chionomys nivalis. Lineage (NCBI taxonomy): Eukaryota > Metazoa > Chordata > Mammalia > Rodentia > Cricetidae > Chionomys > Chionomys nivalis. Next base: position 14,548,046 of record NC_080104.1, on the reverse strand, counting down.
CGGTGAGTTGGAGGAGAACTGGGATGGTTCGGGAGAGGCTCTGTCAGGGGATATTTCACCTGTGACCTGAAGGGTGAATGGGAGCCAGCCTTTCAAACAGCTACAAAGGGCAGAGGGACTCATAATGAGGGTGGCACTTGCTGAGTTAATACCATTTGACAGCTAGAACTTTGAGAGATTTACACACATTTGCCTCTACAGCCCTGGCAGCAACTCTATGAGGCAGATACAGTCACTGCTCCTCCTTTATATTAGGTACACCAGCTGAGTCAGGTGAACAGGGTAGTGTACAAAGGTCACACAGTCTCCCAAGATTCCATGTGAGGGGCTATAAAAGGGGTATGTGGACTGTATTTGCCAAAGAGAAAACAATGGCGTTATCTTTCCACACCGAGGCATTTTATACTTCTCTTCAGACACCAACTGGATGTTGTAGAACTTAATCCAGTTTCTGTACTAGCTTCCTGATCTTAGTGGAGACCTTGAGAGTTCAGGGCTAAACCCCACTTTAGAGCCCTCGCTTTAAATATCCACAGAAAGTAGTAGGGCCCATATCTTTCAAGCTCTGTCCATCTTAGCTGCAAATTGGGGGCTTCCACAACCCTCCTCAAGTTATAGTGATTTGCCCTAATAATGCAGAGTTCAGAGAAACACTTAGCTTACCATCACTTAGTTATTTTGAAGCTTGTTATCACCGATGCAGAGGAGTAGCCAGATAGAGGGAAGCATCTGAACGGGGCCAGCAGTGAGATGTCTTGCCCCTTAGACCTGGTGTGTGTGACCCTCCCAACACATGGCTGTGTTCAAAAACTCCAGAAGAGATTTTAGGGACATTGCCTTTCACAAACGTGGTTGATTCAATCAAGAAGTTAAACTCCCCCAGAAGTTGAGGTGTGGGTTGAGGACTCAGAGTTCTCGTCTTATGATCCTGTGGTTGATTTCTTGGATAACTTTCCCCTGTCCTCCCAGCATCACCTCACTAACGTAAGTTCAAGTACGGATAAAAGACGCTCCTCTCTCCCGTCACTCGGTTGTCCACCAAAGTTTGAGGAGCCAAAGAACCAAGTGTAAATTCCGTATTCTGTCACAGTGTCAGTCAGAGGCAGCAGGGATGACTGATTGAAAGTTCTAGCAACTTGGCAGATTCCAACCATTTTCTGTCATGGCAAGACAACAGGGATGATTGTAGTGGAGGAAGAAAGAGTCTCAGTGTTGGCCATTGTGCTCTGAGAAGCCTTTTAGACTTTCTAGCAGAGCGAAGGGAGTGAGAACAAGCTGGGACTTAGGGAAGTGTTCAAGACAAGGGCTGGGGAGATGGCTCAGTGGGTAAAGTGCCCAGTACACAATTATGGTGGCCAAGTGAGCTCCCCAGCACCATGAAAAGCCAGGTATGAGCACACATGCCACTCCTGGGGTTGCAGTGGAGACAGACAGATACAGAAGACCCTCTGGCCAAGCGAGTCTAGTCAGAATTCTAAGCTCCAGGTTTAGTGACAAACTCAGAAAATACAGTGGAGAACAGGAGAGGAACTGCCCAGTGTCAAGGTCTGGCCACATGAGTGTACAGAGAAGAAGGTGCATGCATGTACACACACAGATACACACATACAAAGACACACAAACATACACACACAGATATAGAGAGACACACACAGACACATACATGTGTGCACATGTGCGTGCACTCATAACCTGACACCTCTGAGGGAAAGGAGCCTCTTATAATCACTGATGGCAACTGATTTTACTTTTGACAGATTTATTATTTTCATTTTATTTATTTTTATTTTTTATTTTGAGTCTCCCTTTGCAGCCCCACCTGGCCTGGAACTGTAGACCAGGTTGGCCTCAAACTCTCAGGCATCCACCTGCTTCTCTCCTGAGCAGTGCGGTTAAACGCCTGTGCCCCAGGTCCTGATGCACTGATGTTCATCAGCTGTCGTGACCACTGCAGATAAACGAGAGGACCCACTCATTGTAGTAAAGTCTTCCTTTAGCTCAGGAATCTTTAGGATTCGTCCGTGGTTGGCTGGCTCATTGTCTCTGGTCCTATGGGGAGACAGAGATGGAAGAGGACATGGGGATAAACTTGGTGCATTGGTCACAGTGACTTACTAAATGATGTCGAGACCAGATTGAAAGCAGTGCTATTCCGAGGAATTTTCAAAATGCAATTTTCCTTGAATTGTTCACCATTAAGTTGTATAATCTGACTGAAATTCCGTGACCACACTGAAGATTGTGTAAAGATTGACCTCCACTCCTTTTTTAGGTATCAACTTCTATTCATCTTAGGAAAGTCTAGTGTGTCTGTATACAGAGGGCATGCTCTTCATTCTAGAGAAACCACCCGTGACCCCACTGTCTTTGGATTCTATAGAAATAACAAAATAGAAAAGTAAAAGAGCTGGGCATGATGGTGCATGCCTTCAGTCAAAGCTATCAGAAGGATTAAGATTGAGTTCAAGGCCAGACCTGGTCTCCATTTGTCAAACCAAAACCAAAACAACAAAAACAAACAATAATTGTCAGGAAGGAAGGCCAGATCACTTTTAATATCTCTCTGTGTGTGTCTCTTTGTGTGTCTGTGTACAAGTATCTGTGTGTGTGGCTGTGTGAGTGTTTCTGTGTGTCTCTGTGTGTGTGTCTTTTAAAATTAACTTTGTTATCATGCAAATAAATGAGTTTCATTGTGATGTTTTCATATACAAATATCTCTGTTTATACTTTGGTTTTCTTCTACCTTTTTAAAATTGATTTTATTGACCTGTACATTTTCTCTGCTCCCCTCCCTGCTTCTCCCCTCCCGTTCAATCCTCTCCCAAGGGCCCCATGCTCCCAATTTACTCAGGAGATCTTGTCTTTTTCTACTTCACATGTAGATTGGATCCATGTATCTCTTAGGGTCTTCATTGTTGTCTAGGTTCTCTGGGATTGTGATTTGTAGGCTGGTTTTCTTTGGTTATCTCTAAAAGCCACTTATGAGTATGTATATATGATATTTGTCTTTCTAGGTCTGGGTTACCTCACTCAGTATGATGTTTTTCTAGATCCATCCATTTGCCTACAAAATTCAAGATGTTATTTTTTCTGCTGTATAGTACTCCATTGTGTAAATATACCACATTTCCGTATCCATTCTTCGGTAGAGGGGCATTTAGGTTATTTCCAGGTTCTGGCTATGACAAACAATGCTGCTATGAATAGTTGAGCACATGTCCTTGTGGTACAATTGAGCATCCTTTGGATATATACCCAAAAGTGGTATTGCTGGGTCTTGAGGAAGGTTGTTTCCTAATTTTCAGAGAAATCGCTACACTGACATCCAAAGGGGTTGTACCATCTTGCATTCCCACCAGCAATGAAGAAGTATTCCCTTTTCCCCACAACCTCTCCAGCATAAGTTGTCATCAGTGTTTTTGATCTTGGCTATTCTTACAGGTGTAAGATGGACTCTCAGCATTGTTTTGACTTGTATTTCTCTGATGGCTAAAGGTGTTGAGCATTTCCTTAAGTGTCTTTCAGCCATTTTAGATTCCTCTGTTGAGAGTTCTCTGTTTAGGTCTGTATTCCATTTTTTTTAATTGAATTATTTGTTCTTTTGATGACTAACTTCTTGAGTTCTTTGTATATTTTGGAGATCAGTCTTCTGTCTGATGTGTGAAGATTATTTCCCATTCTGTAGGCTGTCATTTTGTCTTGTTGACCATGTTTTTTGCTTTACAGAAGCTTTTCAGTTTCAGGAGGTCCCATTTATTAATTGTTCTCTCAGTGTCTGTGCCACTGGGGTTGTATTTAGGAAGTGGTCTCCTGTGCCAATGCATTCAGATGTACTTCCCACTTTCTCTTCTATGAGGTTCAGTGTGGCTGGCTTTATGTTGAGGTCTTTGATCCATTTGGATTTGAGTTTTGTCCATGGTGATAGATATGAATCTCATTTTTCTACATGTTGATATCCAGTTATGCCAGCACCATTTGTTAAATTGCTTTCTTTTTTCCATATGATATTTTTTGCTTCTTTGTCAAAAATCAGGTGTTCAAATGTGTGTGGATTAATATTTGGGTTTTCGGTTCGGTTCCATTGGTCCTCCTGTCTGTTCTTATGCCAATACCAGGCTGTTTTTAGTACTATAGCTTTGTAGTAGAGTTTGAAGTCAGGGATTGTGTTTGGCTATTCTGGGTTTTTTGCTTTTCCAAAAGTTGAGTACTGTTCTTTCGAGGTCTGTGAAGAATTTTGCTGGAATTTTGATGGGCATTGCATTGAATATGTAGATTGCTTTTGGTAAGATTGCCATTTTTACTGTTAATTCTGCCTACCTAAGGGCATGGGAGATCTTTCCACCTTCTGGTGTCCTCTTCATTTTCTTTCTTCAAAGATTTAAAGTTCTTGTCATACAAGTCTTCCACTTGTTTGGTTAGAGTTACTCTGAGATAGTTTATGCTATTTGTGGCTATTGTTTCTCTAATTTCTTTCTCAGCCCATTTATCATCTGTGGAAAGGAGGGGTACTGTTTTTTTTATTGTTGTTGTTAATCTTATATCCTGCTACATTACTGAAAGTGTTTATGAGTTGTAGAGGTTCCTTGGTAGAATTTTGGGGGTTGCTTATATAAACTATCATATCATCAGCAAATAGTAAGAGTTTGACTTCTTCTTTTCCGATTTGTATCCCCTTGATTTTCTTTTGTTGTTTTATTGCTCTATCTAGGACCTCAAGAACTATAAATGAGTAGATATGGAGAGAGTGAACAACCTTGTCTTGTTCCTGATTTCAGTGGAATTGCTAAGAGTTTCTCTCCATTTAGTTTGATGTTGGTTGTTGGCTTGCTTTATATTGCCTTTATTATGGTTAGGTATGTTCCTTGTATCTTTGCTCTCTCCAAGACCTTTATCCTGAAGGGATGTTATATTTTGCCAAAAGCTTTTTTAGCATCTAATGAGATGATCATGTAGTTTTTATTTTTCTGTCTGTTTATGTTATGGATTACATTGACAGATTTTTGTATGTTAAACCATCCCTGAATCTCTGGTATGAAGCCAACTTGATCATGGTGGATGATGGTTCTAGTGTGTTCTTGGATTCAATTTGCCAGTATTTTATTTAGTATTTTTGCATCAATGTTCATGAGTGAGATTGGTCTATAATTCTTTTTCTTAATAATGTCTTTATATGGTTTGGGTATCAAGGTAATTGTAGCTTCATAAAAAGAATTTAACAATGTTCCTTCTATTTCTGTTGTGAGGAATATTTGAGGAGTATTGATATTAGTTCTTCTCTGAAAATCTTGTAGAATTCTGAGCTGAAACCTTCTGGTCCTGGGCTTTTTTGGTTGGGAGACTTTTGATGACTGTTTCTATTCCTTTAGCAGTTATAGGTCTATTTAATTTAATTTGCTTATCTGGTCTTGATTTAATTTTGGTAAGTGATATTTATCCAGAAAGTTGTCCATTTTCTTTAAGTTTTCCAATCCATAGAATCATTAGGTCATATTTCAAAAACCTGTACTATGTTCTTATTCACCTCCTTGTTGCCTTTACCCATCTGACCTCCTGTGATTGACTCTTCCCTATAAATATATATTCCATAACACTCTCTTGTTCTGCCCCAGACTCTTTCTTCCCTCTCCTAGTTCCTTACTACAGTCATAGCCTATGTATGTGTAATACATACATTTCAATATAGATTCTGTGCTTAAGAGAAAACAGACCATTTATTTCTTTCTCAGTCTGGCTTATTGTATAATATAATGATCTTCAGCACTTAAAAAAGATTTATTTATTTTTATTTTATGTGTACGTGTGTTTGCCTGCATGTATGTATTTGCTCTATATGCTTGCCTGGTGCCAGAAGAGGATGTTGAATCTGCCCGGAACTGAAGTCATTGGTTGTTGTAAGTTCTGGGAAACAAACCCATGCCGTCTTCATGAGCAACAAGTACACTTAACTGCTGAGCCACCTTTCAGATCCAGTGATCTCAAATTGTATCCATTTTCATTCCTTTTTTCACCTGAATATAATTCCACTGTGTATATAAACCACATTTTCTTTATCCCTTTATCTGCTGATGGATGTCTAGGCTGTTTCTGTTATCTTGACTGTTGAGACCAGAGCAACAATAAAGAGGGATATGCAAGTATATGCAAGTATCTCTGTGTGTACGGCTTAGAGTCCTTTGGGACCATACCCAGGAGATGAATAACTGCATCACTGTTTTAGTCTCATCAGGACATTCCATAGTGAGCTCTGTAGAGGCTGCACCTGTTTACTGTCCCAGTAGCAATGTAGACAGGCTCTGCTTACTCTACATACATGCAAACATTTTCATTTGTCTGATGATAGCCATTCTTACTAGAATGAGATGCAATCCTAAAGTAGTTTTTGAGTGTATGTGTGTGTATGCATGTGTGTATATTTGTATGTATATGGATATATGTATGTATGTTTGCATATGTGTGTATGGATATATGTAAGTGCATATGAGAACGCGGTGATACTTATCTTCCACAGTTGGGTTTATTTTGCAATGTAATCATCTCCAGAACTTAAAAACATTATTTTTAATATATGAGTGCTTTTATCTACACACACACACACACACACATATGCACCATGTATGTACATGCAGTGCCTCTGATGGCTAAAAGAGGGCATCAGATCCCTGGAACACTCTGTACATCAGCTTGTAGAAAGTGGCGGTTGATGGTAGATGTCTTCTACAAAGCTTTTCTACCTTATTTTTCAAGACAGGTGTTTCAGTGACCCTGGAGTTTACTGATTCTGCTAGACTGGCTGGCCTGTAAATGTAGGGACCTCTGTCTCTACCTTTTAATGCTGACATTCAGACCCACCTAGCTTTTTCCATAGGTGCTGGGGATTCTAACTCAGTTCCCTATGCTTGCATGGCAAATCTTTACCAATTGAGCCATCTTCCAGCCCCTTACGGCAGTGTTGATTTGCATTCCCCAATGGCTAAGGCTGCCCAGCACTTTTTGGAAACCTTTACTTTACTGGCCTGCTGGATTTTCCCCTTATGCTACCAGTCTTTTACTGCTGTTTCGTTAAATGCAATGGGGGTTTTGACAAGGAAGAATGAGATGAGGAAAAACGGAACTGCTTTCCAGACAGGTACCATCTTAGCCATTTTGTAGCCACAGGACTGTTACAGCTAGTCCATTCTGACACAGAAAGGAAACGAAATCAATACACCCCAGCAGCACTTTCCTTGGCGAGCTTATCCCACATTGATGAGCTTGCTCAAAATCACCTCTGCTCTCTCTAGTGCATCTTTTCTTTAATTTTTAAACAATTCTCTTTACAGGGAAAGATAAGATTAACGTGTCTGACGATGACTTGAAGAAGCTCCTTCTAATTAAGTGGTGTGTTCTAGAAGCCATCCGCTTGAGAGCCCCTGGTATCATTACAAGAAAAGTAGTGAAGCCAATTAAAATTCTGGTAAGCTTTGGTTTTGTTTGGACATGATGAGCCTTCTAGGAAAAGTATGCATTTTGTTAAAGTTTTCTAGATTGATATATTATTGATTTCATCAAATTGTTATAACTGAATAGAAATTATATATATATATATATATATATATGTTTGTCATATACTTTGAAATATGTACATGTTTTGTAATGGCCAGACCAAGTAATTAACCTGTATATTATTTCAAACACTTAATCATTCTTGTGTGAAAATATTTATGCACTCTGTGAGCAGTTAGTACACTATTTCTAATGATGGCAACTACATGGTACACCATATCTCTTTAATACATTCTACTCTTTATATAGAATTTTGTATTATTTGACCAACATTCCTCAAGTCTCCTACCACCCAGCTCCCAAAAACTACATTTTTAAACACTAGCTCTGTGAGCCGAATTTCTACCTTTGAGATTACCAGCCTCTTGTCCCTCTGGGCCTGGCTTATTTATCCTCAAGCTTCTTCTGTGCAGTTGCAGAATTTCCATCTTTTAAAAATCTGAATGATATTTCATCATGCACACACATACCACTTTCTCCTCATTCATCTGCAGACCGGCACACTTTGATTCCGTGTCATGGTCACTGCAAAGCGTGCTGCTGTGAACACAAATATGAAGTTATCTTTTTGACATGTTAATTTCATATCCTTGGGCTGTTAATTTGGTAGTTGGATAGCTTGATCACACAGTAGTTCTACTATTAATCTTTTGAGGGACCCCCATATCATCTTCTACATGGCTATACTAATGAACAGTCTCCAGTGGTTCCCTTTTTGTCTTTCTCCTCTGACACTTCTGTTTCATTTGATAATACAATTCTAACTAGATTGAGATAATATCCTATGAGGTTTGGTTTTCCATTTCCCTGACAATGATAGTACAAGTTGTTTGTTTTTATAAACTTGTTGACTTTTGTAGGTCTTCTTTAGTAAATATTTTTCTGTTTATTCATGTGTGTGTTGTGCGTGGTGGTGATGTACATAAGTTCAGGAGAGGGTGATGGACTCCCCGAAAGTGGAGTTATAGGCAGATGCAAGCTGCTTAATGTTGATGCTGGGAATCAAACTGGGGTCCTCTAAGAGTACAACTCCTGAATCATCTCTCCAGCCAGTACAATGAGCACTCCAAACTGCTGAGTCATCTCTCCAGTCAGTACAATGAGCACTCCAAACTGCTGAGTCATCTCTCCAGCCAGTACAATGAGCCCTATAAACTACTGAGTCATCTCTCCAGTCAGTACAATGAGCCCTTAAACTGCTGAGTCATCTCTCCAGCCAGTACAATGATCCCTCTAAACTGCTGAGTCATCTCTTAGTCAGTTCTTGACTCTTCTTTTAAGAACTGTGTGCTTAGATCTTTGTATATTTTGTAGATGTACTTTGTTCTTACTAAGGAGTTGTTTGAGCTGCTTGTATTGGAAACTAACCTTTTATCAGATGTACGCTTCAGACCTATCTCATCCTATCCCGCTTAGCTGTGCCTTCCTTACTTATATGGAAGAGTTTTAGTTTAGAGTCATCTAGTTTGTGTGATTTCACTTTTGTTGTCTGAGCATTTGGATTCTTCAAATCCTCATTTCCCAGATCAATACCAGGGGGGTTTTCCTCTATGCTTTGTCTGGCAGTTTCACACACACAAGTTTAATCCATTTGAGTTGATTTTATACACTGTATGAGATAAGACCCTAATTTCTTCATTTGCATATTGATACCCAATTAACCCAACACCACTGCTTAAGAAAACTGGTATCTGTATCAGAAGTCATAAATGAGTGATCAATTTCAGGGGTCTCTTCTGTTCTTTGGGTTTGTGTAATTGGTTTTGTGCTCTTCTGATTAGGGTGGCTTTTTAGTACCTTTTAGGTCATGTGGTACACTGACTCCAGCTTTGTTAATTGGGTTAAGATTCTTACGGCTATTTGGGGCCTTTTGTGATTCCTTGTGAATTTTAAGATTTTATTTTTCCAGCCGTGCGGTGGTGGTGCACGCCTTTAATCCCAGCACTCGGGAGGCAGAGGCAGGCGGATCTCTGTGAGTTTGAGGCCAGCCTGGTCTACAAGAGCTAGTTCCAGAACAGGCTCTAAAACTACAAGGAAACCCTGTCTTGAAAAAAAAAAAAACAAAAAAAAAAACAAAGTTTATTTTTCTAATGGAAAAATGGAAAATGTTATTGGGTTTTGATAGTGTACTTAAATTCCCATGAGTCCCAAGTGACCCTAGAACAGTTTCAAGCAGTACGTTAAATGACACCATCTCATTCAGAGAGAGATTTGTCTTTTGGAAAATATTGTCACTAATGTATAAACTTTCGAGTAGAAATTTGGCCATGTGATTCTATATCAGTTATATAATGTTGTTTAAGCCAAGCAGGTGGACTTTTGTCAGCTGACTCAATGGTATTTATTTTTAAAAATGTTATTTTGAGAATTCTATATGTGCATATGGTGATTTTCAGTAACATTCACTGCTCCTCTCCCCCTCTAGTTCTTTTCAGATTGTTTCCCTTGTCTTCTTCCAAACTTGGTGTCCTCTTTTTTAGTTAATACACACTGAATATAGTTAGTGCTGCTCATATAGCCATGAATGTAGAGCCTGGATAACCTATCAGAGGCTACACCTTAGAGAAAATGGATTTCTCCTCTCCTGTCAGCTGTCAGCTGTACATAGCTCCTCAGCTAGGGGTGGGGACCTGTGTGCCCCTCCCCCATCCATGTTGACTTGAGCCTGTGCATACCTTGAGCACTCAACTACAGGAGCTCATGAACGCATAGCTCTGCCACATCCAGAAGACATGCTATTCCTTCCCAGTCTCTTAGAATTCTCCACTCATTCTTGTAAGTGGACAATTCTCTCCCACCTGCCAGTTCCCGAACGACCACTCTGAGGCTTAATATTAATTGCAAACTTTTTAGCCTATTAGCTCAAGCTAATTATGAACTAGCTCTTACAACTTAAATCAACCCATTTCTATTATTCTGTATTTACCATGAGGTCTGTGGCTTTTTACCTCATATCTTGCTTCTGCTGGTGTCTCCCTGACTCTACCTTCTTTCTTTCTGTGTCTGTTTTGATTTCCCCCCTGGCTCTATTCTGCCTGGCTATTGGCCAAATCAGCTTCTTTATTAACCGATGATAAAAAGATATATTCACAGCATACAGAAGGGCATCCAACATCATCTCCCTTTTCTGTCTAGTTAAAAAGGAAAGTTTTAACTTTAACATAGTAAAATTACATATAACAAAATGGTTATCAAGAAAGAATTACAGTTACAATATTTAGTCTATTTGCATTTGACAAAATTAAATAAAATATTATATCATGTTTCATCTTTTTGAGTCTAAAGTTTCGTATATAATTTATCTTTTATCATAACTAAGGAAAATTACAATTATAACTATCTAGTCTTCAACTCCATCAAAGACCCCTGAAGGATATGATGTTACCTAAGTAACTGGAAACTGCATTGTAAGCAACTTCCAAAACTCTAGAAATGACAGAGACATCTGGCTTCCTGGACAGTTACCCAAAGTTCTTTTGTAATGTTGGGGCATCCATCTTTAGCCTATAGGCCAAGAATGTCTGGCAGATTTGTCAGTGAGGCAGGAAATCTGAAGGACTGTCACGCCTGTTTTGGCAAAATTCATCAGTCACTTTCTTCTGTGTCCTGCAGAGTGTCTGGCAGACTCTTTCATGAAGCAGGAACCCTGAAGGACTGCCCCACCTTGTTTAGCAGTCACTTTTCTGTGGGTCCAACATGTCCAGTTCATACAGCATATTATCAAGCAGTCCAGGCGAGAACAATTTTTTTTTTTTTTTGCACAAATGACTAATCTTGACACACTGAAAGCAAACTCCTTAAAGAGCTTCTTTGATCCCCATCATTCTCTTGAAGTAATTGGTGCTTCCAGGAGCAGGAATCTCTCACTGTTGAGAAATGTCTACGTTCTTAAAACATTTTAAATGTCATATTCTGTAAGTCTTTGAAGTGTTTGAAGATTACCTATCTATTTGAAATATATCTCTGCATATCTAGAAAACCTAACTAATACAACATAAGTTTGATTATTATAGATGACTAATAATTTGTATTTTTAACTATACATTACATTTTTCAATGAGCTACATAAAGATAATATCTTAAACTAGAGTAGAAATATACATATAGTATAACAAAATTGACCTGAAATTTGTATCAATAAACCAAAATCCATACCAATATAAAGTATTTCGAGATTGACAGTTGTTTTTTGGCTTAAAGTAGATTCAGTAATCTGCTTTTTATCATTTATATATCACATCCCCCTCTTTTCTTTAGAAAGAGATTGGCTATGACCATTAATCATTTATAACCAAACCCTTTAAATGAAAATGAACATTTATAAACAATATCTTGGGAATTTGGGTATAGTTTTCTATAATTCCTGCTTATTGGGTGTGCTGTTAATCATATGGGAATCCTGAGAAAAAATAGAATTATGGTTAAAACTTGGTTGTAGCAATCTGTGAGACTGGATACTCTTTCCCAGTTGCCGTGAAGGATATTGGATCACCTGTGTCATTGCTCCCATGGAAACTTCTCAAGGAGTCTTCCTTGATCAAGCCACATTAGCCAGAAGAATTCACAGCTCTTCATCTTCTGTGGAAACAAAAGCAGAACCTCTTTTCCAAAGCAACATATCCTTACACCCAAATCTTGAAGTCAAGATACCTTCTGTTGGTTTAGCTTAGCAGTCCCACAATCATTTGATTGTCTCTGCAGTTGTTGTTCCTTTCTTATTAGCATTTAGAAAATTAGGTTACTAAGGCGTTATGTAGTCTATCTCTGGGGGGTATTTATTACCCCCTTTCTTTTAAAGTGCAATTAGATATTTCTAAAACTGCTTGTCCTGTAGGATTATGTGGTATACCTGTAACATGCTTTATATTATAATATGCAAAAATCTGTTTTATTTTACTAGTGATATATGCTGGAGCATTGTCAGTCTTAATTTATGTAGGTATTACCATGATGGCCATGACTTCTGATAGGTGTGTAATTACAGAATCAGCCTTTTCAGAACTCAAAGCAGTTGCCCATTGAAATCCTGAATATGTATCTGTTATAGGGTGTACATATTTAATTTTCCTATTTCTGAAAAATGAAGCACATCCATTTGCCACATTTCATTTCTTTGCATGCCTTTAGGGTTATTTCTTGCAGGTCATGGAGTTTAATTATACAAGGAACAAGTAGGATATTTTTTCACAATTTCCTTGGGTTGTTGCCAAGTGATGGAAAAATCCTTTTTCAAACCTTTGCTATTTACATAGCATTTTTTATCGAATTCTGAGGCCCCCAGCACATTTTCTATTAATAACTAATCAATTTCATCATTACATTGTGCTAGAGCACCTGGTAGACCCATATACACAGAAAAGGGGAAATGTTGTAGGCTATCTTTTTGTATGCTGTGAATATGTTTTATTACCATTGGTTTATTTCTTTATTAAAAGAAAGTGATTTGGCCAATAGCCAGGCAGAATAGAACCAGGCAGGAAATCCAAACAGAGATATAGGGAGAAAAAGAGCAGAGTCGGGGAGACACCAGCAGCCGCTGGAGAAGCAAGATGTGAGGTAATTCCATAGCCATGTGGCAATTCCATAGCCATGTGGCAATTCCATAGCCATGTGGCAATACATAGATTAATAGAAATGGATTAACATAAAATGTGAAAGCTAGTTAGTAATAAGCCTGAGCCATCGGCCAAGCAGTTTGTAATTAATATTAATTCTCAGAGTGGATATTCAGGAACTGGTGGGCAGGAGAGAAGCCCAGTTACACCCTCTTCTTGCAATTCCCTGAGCCTTGCAGCAAGGAGATGTAATATAGACTTATGGACATACCATCTCTAGGTGTATACTCCATTAACACCTATTTCTTGCTCTCTGATTCTCAACAAGTATCTTTGAGCAGGACATGAGAGAAGTGTCTCTGAGTGCCTGGGAGAAGTTTCTATGTTTACCTAGGTGAACATAGGTGAGAAGAGAACAAAAAGGGCTTGGATCAGCTCGGCACAGGGATGGCAGTGGAGTGAGGGCAGGTTGGGGGGAGCTTCTCCAGGTCACCATGGAGAGTCAGTGCATGTGGGAGACTGTAGTGACTCAATCACCAGAACCAAAATCTCACCAGAATTATCTGGCTCAAGGGCCTTCAATACCCAGGAAGACACATCAATTCTGTCCATTATTTTGTTTACCTTTCTTTATCCAAAGATTGAGAGCTTTTGGCTTGATACCAGGGGATTTTGGTAGACCAAAAAAGAAATAAAAATCCCAATTTGTAACAGTTAAAATGTTTGCATCCCCATGAAGTCAAAGTTAGTTTCATTGATCTTACATAAACTATAGCATTTTGTTTTACTGGGATTTGGATAGTTTTACTTTTAATTAATCTATTGATTACTTTAAACTGTGAATGTGCTCTGAGAGGAAGTTGTCTGCCTGTCGCAGTGAAACAGAGGAATGTGTTTGGTCCTCTGAATGTTAGTATAACCCCAATTGAGCTTCCACTAAGCACCATCTGTACTCTGGTTCAAAAGATAATTTACAGATTTAATATAGATGTCTCTGTGTCAGTGTCTGTGTCAATGTCCTGATGGCTTTTTCAAGCAAACAGATTTCTTAAAAAACTATGTAATCCTATTATTTCATTTATTTTAGAAATTTTGTGAGTGGTCATTTGGGGCAGGGTGTTGAAACGGGGGCTTATTCTGAGGGGGACACATATGTACTTCAGCCTGGCCTGGAACTTGTGATGACTCTCCTGCCTCAGCCTCTAAAGTACTAGGGTTGTAAGTTATTATCCACTCTGTCTGGTCTTTTGCTGTTGTTTAAAGTTTTGGTTTTCAGTTTTATGCCACTTGTTTGCAGACATACGATTGCTCTTTGTTTCTTTCTGGGGTAACAGGGATAGAACTCGGGACCTAGTGTGTGTTTGGCAAGCACTCTACTACCAAGCTGTATTCCCAGCCAATAGATAGGAATGTTTGTAGATTTCCGTGATTTCTTTGATGTAGGCATTATTTTTATTTCTGTCCTTTTGTTTTCTTATAATCACACTGGCTGTAGTTTGCATCACTCTGTTGACGATGGAAAGTGTCCAGCAGGGCTTTGTCCTAGTCCTAAGGAGAGAGCCTTTCATTTTCTCCATTGAGTACCATGCTGGGTATAGAATTTTTATAGATGCTCTTTGTCAAGTTCAAGACATTTTATTTCTCTTTTGCTGAGAATTTTGTTAATCATAAATCAGTGCTGAATTTTCCTTCTCGCTTTTCTATATCAGTTGACAGAACCATATGATTTCCCATGTTTGTCCTATTGATATTGGTTATTATATTATTAATAATCAAATATTAAATCAGCCTTTCACTTCCATGATAAATCACTTGATTATAGTGTGTGTGGTATGTGTTTTGTGCATGTTTTATATGTTCTGTGCATATGCTTCTGGAAGATAGAGGTTCACAGAGATTGACAAAGGGTGCCTCCTCAACCTCTCTGTACTGATTCTTTTTACATATTATTGAATTTGTTCTGTTGATATTTGAAAGTTTGATCATTTCTATTTAAAA
The DNA here is from genome assembly GCF_950005125.1 of Chionomys nivalis. Lineage (NCBI taxonomy): Eukaryota > Metazoa > Chordata > Mammalia > Rodentia > Cricetidae > Chionomys > Chionomys nivalis. The sequence goes on along the minus strand of NC_080104.1, from coordinate 14,532,951 downwards.
AATTATCACAAGTAAAAACAATGACTACTTAATTATACTAATTATTAATAATAATAAAGAGTGGTGATCAATCTTTTATATTCACCATTCTGTATACACACATGTATATACACTCATGGTGTGTATACACATAGACACATACATATGTATACATACGCATATGTATGTGTTTGTGTGTATATATGCACCCCTTGCCTGCCTAGTTTTGTGCCCAATACCCAAGCTGGGTGGCTCACAGTTGCCTGCAATGCCAGAGGATCTGACACCCTCTTGAAGCCTCTGTTGTCACTAGCATGCATATACATATGTAACACCCGATTCTGTGTTACCCCCTCAGTACAGTTCGCATGCCACTGTACCGTATGCGAGTCAGGCAAGGGCCTGGAGATTGAAAGAACACACAAAGAGACCTGGGTCATTCGAAAGGAGATCAGCCGAATGCCATTTATTCAAACTTGGGGAAATCCTTATATACCTAGCTGCTGCACAAGGATTTCCGCCCTGGCAGGTGGGAAATTACCATACCAACAATGGAGTCAAGGCCCTACAACTAATCACCAGGCGGGGCAGAGGGAGCACAGGAACAAACAGGATGCTTAGATAGCTGACCAGAAACTGTCCTCAAGATGCACCCCAGGAACAAGGGTAGACCCGGGCCCTACATACATATATACTCACATACACATAATTTTAAAAAATCAGGTTTGGGGAGATGGCTCAGTGGTTAAGAGCATGTACTGCTTTTGTAAAAGCCCCAGGTTTGGCTCCCGGCACCCACATGGCAGCTCACAACTGGCTATAACTCCCACTCCAGGGGAATCCGGTGCCCTCTTCTAGACTCCGCATGTACATAGACAAACACGTAATCAAAATAAAATAAATCTTTAAGAAAATAAAATGCTGACATTTAACTAATATCTACCTCTGTATAGCCAAACATGTACAAGTGACTAGTAATCAGAATTAGAAACCAGTCATCTTCTAATTGGACCATAGAAATGATCTATCCAGGGAAAGGGGGAGATGGCTTGGTCTGTGGAAGGACTTGTCTTGCAAGAATGAAGTTCAGGTCCTCAACAAAAGCCAGGTGTAGCAGTGAGCACTCATTATTACGGTGCTGAGGAAAAGAGACAGGCAGACCCCAGGGACTTGCTGGACAACAAGCGCAACTTGGAATGATTGGTTCCAGGTTCAGCAGAGACCCTGGATCTCAAACACTGGGGCTGGTGAGATGACTCAGCAGGTAAAGGCACTTACCGCCCAGCCTGACGCCTACATTCACTTCCCAGAATCCAGCAACCACAAGTTGTCCTCTGTTTGCTACACATATGCCATGGCATGTGCGTGTGCACACACACACACACACACACACAGAGACAGAGAGACAGAGAGTCAGAGAGAGAGACAGAGAGAGAGAGAGACAGAGAGAGATTGACGTAGCCAGGAAAGTTGGGTTTTTCTCACACTTACTATAAAATGTCTCTTTTTCACAGTATTGCTGTAGCTTTGTTTTTAATGATCCAAACTCTCCTTAAAACTTATTCCAAAATAAGTTATTTGAAGCTGATTTTTCTATTTTAGAGTCATACAGTTCCTCCTGGTGATCTATTGATGGTGTCTCCGTTCTGGCTACATAGAAATCCAAAATATTTTCCTGAACCTGACTCATTCAAACCTGTAAGTGCTCTCTTTCAATATGTATTGTCCTTTATAATTTCTGTTGCTTTTTGCTAAGAATATAAGTACATAAATTAACTGAGTATGTCTCAGTAAGGAGCCATATTTTCTGGCAACCGTGTCCAAAGTTGGCTACGATGGACCATTAGCATTTTCAATGTAGATGTCACAGCATTGATAGGTCAAGTGGAGTGTGGAATGAGCATCCTCAAAGATGGACTTTTATGCAAAATTAGGAAAGAATATGAAAGCTAGTAGCCCTGGCTCTACTGGAAGGAAGTCTTATTTTGTGTTTCTTGGGCAACTGCTTCTGTTACTGGTTTCCAAGGAGCCCACAAAATAAAAACACAACAAATTAAAGTGGTGATCTGTTGCTTCATCTGCTTGGGGAATCACAGGCCTGTGCCGTTCCAAGAGTTCATCTAGTTCATGTCTTGCCCTTAGGAAAGTCTGGGAGCACTGGCACCCAGATGTATTATTCCATGTCCCAGGCTTCCTCCAGGCAAGCAGTTTTGTCGGTGCCTTGCTGTTAAATTTATTATTATGATTAATTTTATGATAAAGCCTGAGACCGTGTTATAAATAGTCTTCCTCTGCTGAGGTCAATTCTGTAGGTGATTTACATTGTCATTTACATCTGCCACTTAACAGGATTCTTGTTAAGTCTTTTTTGTTTATAAGTTCATGTTCCAAAACCACAATTGTGTCTGATATTAATAACAGGTTGGAAAAAATGACCCACAACGCCACAACTTTGTATGCAAGGATTAGCTGTACAGCATCATTTTTAGCCCAGAGAAGTAGAGTTAAGCTTATTTATATAAAGCTGGTTTAGGAAAAAAAAAAGTATTTTCTTCCCACAGGAACGCTGGAAAGAGGCAAATTTAGATAAGAATGCTTTCTTGGACGGCTTCATGGCTTTTGGAGGCGGGAAGTTCCAGTGTCCCGGAAGGTCAGTGCGACAGCTGGACAGCATGGATGCAGAAAGTGAACAGAAAGACAGTGGCTCCGGGGAAGCATGACACCCAGTCCCTTTATGATCGAGCTACAGGGAAATCTAGGAGGGCACATTTGGTTTGTTTGGGCAGTGGTGGGGTGGGGTGTCTGTGGGAATGTCTGCAGTGACTTCTGACGAGAGACCTCAGGAGATGACACTACACGAGCTGGTGCCAGGGGATATTGGGGCCTCCACAGTTCATGGATGGGCAGTTTCAAGTACTGCCTGCCCACGTGTGCATGTCATCAGAGGGTATGTGAAGCATGTGTGCAAATGCATTTGCATACACGTGTCTGTGCAGATGAGAGTACACACATAGATGTTCTTCCTCAGGGACTCCCCACATTTTCTTTGTGACGGGGTCTTTCGTTGTCTTCAACTGGCCAAGTAGACTATGCTGGCAGGCCAGGGAGGTCCAAGAATCTGCCTGTGCCCACCTCTGCAGCCCTGGGATTAAAGGTGCATGCCTCTATGCCTGAGTTTTACTTGTTTGGTGTGTGTGTTTGTGTGTGTGTGTGTGTTTAATATAAGCTTTAGGAATAAACTTAGGTCCTTGTGCTGGCCTTGCAGTTATCTTCCAAGCAGATAACCACATTTTAAAGAGCAAAGGAGTACATTTGATTGGCTACAGTGCTGTCATAGACGTTTGCTAGGGTTCTGGACATTGCTGGCTTGTAGGTAGGCAGCAATTGATATGTGGTCCTTTATCTGGTTCCTTTGCCTGCGGAGCCTCCCCCTGGGCACTCTTTATAGTTCAGTGCATCCGCAGTCAGTGCACTCGGCACCTGTTCTAGCACAAGTCTCTATCATTTAATGGACTGTTTATATTACTTATCCAACCAGGAAAACATTGACCATTTCCTTTTGCCCCGGATAGGCACTGGGGAAGGCGGACATGATCTGTGTCTCGTGAGATTCACGCTCTACATTAGATAACTCCCATTTCTTCATTGAAGAAGACCAAATTGGAGAAATATTGTCATTTATTTGTAATTCTTCCACTCAGGAAATCATTACAGATTCTTTTTAAAAAGTATGTTTAACAAACTTTAATTTCTTAATTTAAAAAGTCACTCATTGTCATCTCAATAGTAATTTCAGATCATATTCACAATCATTATCCTGTAAAGCATTAACTCTATTCCTCTTTCCGTGTGTTTTAGAGTATCAATATGATTTTTATAGTTACATCTCTTCCTAAATGATTTTAATTCAGTCTTAGCCAACCATGAAAATTCTGACCTCCCCTTTAGAACTGATTTCAGGGACCTAAATCTGAGCAGATTGGTACATGGTGTTTCCCTGCAAACAGGTGTTAATATGCCCTATATAAAATGACCCATTCAAAGCAAAAGGGGACTTTTGTATACATAATTAGGAAAAGATATTTACTTTATCCCTCGTACCCCAATCAAATATTGTCATCCTCAACAACAACAGAGACAAATCAGCCAGGGCTTAGAGTGGCCATCTTTATGACAGGTTGGAGCCTGTGGATGAGAGAGCAATGATATGGAAAGATCCTGGGTCTGTGTGATAGACACCACTGTGTCACGTACGGAAGCATCCTGAAGAGCTTGTCTAGTTTCTGTTTTATTTGATGATCAATGTCCACATTTTAAAGACAGTTTTGGGTAGAGGTTCTATGCTTAGAGCTGGATAGCTACTCACATATCCACCTCACTGACAGCAGCCAGACACTATCAATGCCTGCCAGACAGTGCATGAGGAAAGCTGAAACAGTACAACAGCAACAAAACCCACCTCATTCATTCTGACTCTCATGATTGCCACTTTAGAAAACCAGTTTGTTAAAGAGTAAAAGACTTATCTCACTTTTTAATTTACATCTGTGTGCGTGAGTATCTCTGTGTGAGTATGTACACGTGTGTAGGTGCCCACAGGGGCCAGAAGAGGGCATCAGAACTCGGAGATCTGGTGTTACCAGCCTTTACAACATGGTGATGTGCGTGCTTGAACTTGTGTGCTTTGCAAGAGCAGCCATTTCTCCAGGCCCAGAAAAGCAGTTCTTAACCCAATGAGAAGTCCATCGTTCTTGTCACTTAGTAAGTCATTATCCTAGCTGTAATTCTTCTGAAAACAGTAGATGCTACTTTTTCAGGTCATTCATATAAATACTTAATAACACCTTATGAGCTTCTTATACTCGTCTTTGGCTTTGAGCCTGTTACTGAAGCCAAGTACTGCGGTATTTACAGTGACACTTGTAGTAGGGGCTGGTGGCAAACAGTTCCCTGGGAAGTATTGTTCCCTCGAGGAACTATCATCACTCTCCCTGAGAGCTCTTCAGGCTGAGAGACATCTATTTAAGTATAAAGGTAATGGGTACAACGAAGAAGACCACGACACTATAGCTCAACCAGTAGTATCTTATTTGGACAAAAATCATATCTTTAGTATATGTTGAATCCTTCCCATATGCAAGGCAGTGTCCTCTGTACCTCAGGGGATTTGAATATGAGAGAGAGAGAGCCATATTTTCAACTGTCATGAGGTGAACACTTGCTGTTGACAAGGACATAAATAGCTTCAAGGAATGGAGACTAGCAATGCTGCGCACCCATACTATTCAACTCAGAGGGGTAGCTGCTTAGGGGATCTTGGTGACTTCACAGGAAAAGTGGCCTTTGAAGGGAACAAAGAACTGTTAGGTTGAGGAAATTGGATGACCAAAAGGGATATCAGCACAGAGGAGTGTGAGCTTATATTTTAGTGATGTTTGAGCCAGATTGGATCAGGATTGGTTGAGAAAGATTGACTATGAACATTTGGTTGGTGTGCTGGCTGATCTTGTCTGTCAACGTGACACATCTGGGGAGTTCTCAAAGAGGAATTGCCTCCATCAGATTGGCCAGTGGATGCCTCTAGGCATTTTTGTGATTGCTGATTTATGTGGGAAGGCCCAATCCACTGTGGGCAGTACTACCACTAGGCAGGTGGCTCTGGGCTGTATAGGAAACTGTAGCTGAGCCAGCTGTGGGGAGCAAGCCAGTAAGAAGTGTTCCTCCATATTCTGTGCTTCAGCTTCTGCCTCCAGATTCCTGCCTGGACTTCCCTCAATGATGGACTGTAACATGTAAGATGAAATAAACTGTTACCTCCCATGTTGCTTCTGGAAACCAAAATTTGAATTCTTTGAACATACATGGCTGTCATAGATGGTGCAAATAGCTAATTAGGAGCAGAGGGGGTTGGGGGAAAGATATTAAAGTATTCCTATGGAAATTCTGACTATGAAACATGGCAAAATATCCCTCATATAATCAGACTCTACAAGATGAACACAAACATTGTCTACGTCTTACCTTTTCTAAAAAAAACTTTTTTTTTGTCTTTTTGTTTGCTTTTATTGAGCTATATATTTTTCTCTGCTTCCTTCTCTTTCTGTTCCCTCCCTTTCTATCCTCTCTCATGATCCCCATGCTAGGAATTTACTCAGGCGAGCTTGTCTTTTTCTACTACCCATCTAAATTAGATCCATGTATGTCTCTCCTAGGGTCTTCTTTGTTGTCTAGGTTCTCTGGGGTTGGGCAAGTCTAGTTTTCTTCTAAATTTCTGTTTCAAAATATCACTTTTTATGTCACTTATTTTAGACAGGTCACTCATGAAGCATTTTGTTTTTAAAGAGAGATGAAATAAAAATTGTTTAGGCAAGCAAATGACTTCATTTGGGCAGTGTACACCAAGAGAATTTTCCACTGGGAATTTAATCCTATAAATCCTTAGTATAAACACCAGCAAATGACAGCCATTCCTAATGGGTATTATCAGAGGCCAACTTATTTTCTCATGCACAAAACACTCAGTGAGTCAAAGAAAGTCTCCTGCAATGTAGCTAACAATTAAATTCCATCATAAACAGAGACTCTTATGGCTGTACAGCTGTTGTTTCTTAGACTTCCTGCCATTGGGGTTTCATGAGAGTCCCTCTCTTGGGTAAACACAGAAAGTTTTGCTCATATAGCTAAGTAAGTACTTGATACAGCCATGAACAACTAACAGACACAATGGCAGACCTGTAGCGCCTCTTAGAAATAGTGGGAGTTCTAAGGGGTTTGCAGAGGAACCCATTTCTAGGCACTTCCCTGGATTTGGACTTTCTTTGGACCACAAGCTCCCAAATAATGACACAGAGACCTATTATTAAACATAAAAGCTTGATCTTAGCTTAGGCTTATTCCTGACTAGCTATTAAAACTTTAATTAACCCATTTATATTAATCTATGTTCTACCATGGGGCTTGTTACCTTTTCTCCATAATTTATGTCTGATGTCCTCTGCATCTTGCTGGTAATCTCTGCCTGTCAGATTCTTCTGCCTACTTCCTCTTTCTCCCCAAAAGTCCCACCTATCCTCTCCTGCTTAGCCATGAACTAATCAAATCTTTATTAAACCAATCAGAAGGTACCTTAGGCAGGTGAGGTAAAACAGAGACACATCTTATAGCATACAAAAAGATTATCCAATAACATTATCCCCCTTTTTTCCAAATAAAAAGGAAAGGTTTTAACTCCCCCCTTTGTCTAAATAAAAAGGAAAGGTTTTAACTCTAACACAGTAATACTATACACAATAAGAATTACCAGATAAGAATTGCATTCACAATGTCTAGCACATTTGTATCTGGAAAATTCAAAGAAAGTACTCTAATATCTATCCTATCTTAGTGAATCAAAAATTCTGTACCTAGACCACTTTTTATTATAACTAGTATTACCTTCCTAAAATATCTTTTTATACCTTAAAATATTATCTTATATAAACAAATTAAGTTTTTATGTCTCTCAACCTTTATAAAGTTTACATCTCTTTTATGAGTCTCTTTTCTGAATTTGGTAACAAAGAAAATAGTGAGACTATAACTAACTAATCTTAACACCCATCAGATATCTGAAAAGGATACAATATTACCTGAGTACACATGGAGTGAAGAACAAGAAAATTCCCAAACTATAGAAATGACAGAGACATCTGATTGCCTAGACAGTCATCCAAGGTTCCTCTGAAATGTTGAAATGCATCATTGGCCTACAGGCCTGTAATATCTGACAGATTTTTTCTGTAAAACAGGAACTTTGAAGGACTGGATTACTTGGTCTTGGCAAAGTTTGGTAGTTGACTTTCTTTGTGTTCTACTTGTCCAGTTTGGACAGCATACTGTCAGCAGTTGAGGCAAAGGCAGTTTCTTGCCCAGTGGCTAGCTTTGTCACATTTAGAGCAAATTCTGCATGGAGATTCGATGCTCACTGTCTTTTCTGAATTAGATTGTTTCTGCCAAAAGCAAATATATGTCACTTTCATGAAAAGCTTTGTTATTAAAACATTTTAAATGCTATAATGTGTAGATCTCTGAAGTGTTTGAAGACCACCTATCTAAAATATATCTGTTTAACTTTGAAAAGATACCTAACATGATGACAAGTTTAATTGTCATAAATGATTACTAACCTGCATTTCTTAATTATCCTAAGCAGTTTGTAATAATAGCATTTAAAGACTAGAACGTTTACAATTTTTTAAGAGCTGCTTCTTAGGTAACAATACCTTATCAAGAGTAGAAACATAAACAGTATATTATAACAAAAATATCCTTAAATTGTATCAATATAAAAAAATTCATACCAATATAAATATTTGAGACTAGTAGTTGCTTTTTAATTTAAAAGTAGATTTAATAATCTATCCTTTAACACAACATAACATAACACAAGTATGGTATATGCAGTATGTGCAAATCACTTAAAGATGATCCTCTGCTCTGTTTGAGCAGTTAAAAGGCATCTGTCAACATTATAAATCTCTTTGGACTGCATAACCAAACTGTAATATAAATCTCCATGCTATATGAAAAGATGGCATATAATAATAAGTCATGAGGACTCTATAGTCAACAAGCTTTATCATATCTCATTCCGGTTCATCCAGGTTCAGAGTTGTTCCCAAGTCGATGGATCAGCTTATACAGCAGCTAAGATTTTCAGGAGGTCTCCCCCATCAGTTCTGATCTTTATTAATATGATGGAATCCATAGTTTTGTTTCCACAGGAAACAAAAGCATAACCACTCCCCCAACACAATACATTTCCTGAATTCCATTCTGAAGTTAAGACATCCTTAAAACATACAGGTTGGTTTAATTTAGTAGTTTTTTTTCCACTATCCAGTTTCTCTCAGCAACTGTTGTTTTTTGCTTATTAGCATTTAAAAATTAAGTATTAATTAAGCATTATGTAGTGTCCAAATTCCCTGTGTTATAGTTTCCATCCTTACATGGTTTATTCTTTTTATATTACTTTACTCTCTCTTTAAAGACTATTATTTTTAAATTGTTTATTTTTTTTTGACTGTCTATTTCTATTTTCTTTCCTTTCTTCCATACCTAAGTAAGAGGTCTTCTCAGTCTGGACCTAGCTTTTTTCACAGCCTTATAATCGAGTGAGCCAAGCTTTAAAGGCCCAGGCTACCTGTTTTGACTGACCTAGCAGGAAGGACTGGATGCACATGAGCATTTACAGGCTTCCCAGAGAAACTCGGAGAAAATTTAAAAATGTTGCAAAGCCCTTATGTGTATCTGCAGGCTACTTCAAAGACTCTGTTTAGCACATGGCACTGGTGGCTGGCTCTGTCCTGCTCGGGTCCATGAGATCTGAGCCTCATGCCTGCAGGCACTGGCTGGGAGCCATGGCCACCCACTCCAGTTCTGGCAAGTTGCTGGCCTGAGTTCTGGAAGGCATTTCCACTTACTCTCACATGGAATAGCATGCCAGCTGCTCACAGACCCTATGCTTGGATATACAGGCCTCCACATTGGACACCAATGTAATCTGGTCTTTTTTTGGACTGCCAACTCCCAAATAATGACACAGAGAATTATTATTAAGTATGAAAGTTTGGCCTTAGTTTAGGATTATTCCCAAGTAGCTCTTAAAACTTAAATTAAATTAATATAAATTAATTATATTAATAAATTTTCTGTCATGTGTCTTGGTACCTTTCCTGAGTATGATATGTCCAAATTCCTCTGCATTTCATTGGCAAATCTCTGCCTCTTTGATTCTTCCCAGAGTTCCTATCTCTGCCTGCTTAGCTATTGGCCATTCATATCTGTATTGAACCAATCAGAAGGCACCTTAGGCAGGCAAGAAAGGACAGAGATACATCTTAACATCATGTGATCAAATACCCTGTAGCACTTCTTTATAGCATCATAGGAAGGGAAGAAAGAAAAATATCATGTAACCATACTCTATGAGTTAACACAAATGTTGACTATATCTGATCTATTTTTAAAAACCGTACTAATTAAAAACCCCACTTAATTCTATTGCTAATGAAGTCCAGACCTCCAGATATAAACAAGCAGGAGGAAGTAGTATGAGTTATCAGACTTCTTAATAATAATAGAATGCAAAATGAAGAGCCCTATGATAATAGACAGGCTCATATTGAACTATGAGATTCAAGTAAGAGAGAAATATGGGATTATGTGTGAAGAATTTTCCTTGCATGGGATTCTCTGAGAGCTGGTTATCTTACCAGAATGGGACATGCTTTCTCTATCTGCCCCCCTGTAATGTCCATCAAAAGCAAGCTGGCTTTATTTGGTTCCCACCCTTCTAAGAGACTATCTGTTTAGCTATAGCAAATGCTGTGGGTTAGATTCCAGGGTAAAATAACAACTCTGGAACTGGGGAGTTGGCTTAGCAGTTAAGAGTGCCTATTGCTTTTGCAGAGAATATAGGTTCAGTTCTAAGAACCCTCCTCAGGTGGTTCACAGCTGCCCATAACCTTAGTTTTCTGAGATCTAGGTTATATAAACTGTGACACATATAAACTCATAAAAACATCCACACATAAATAAATGAATATTTTTAAAGACCCTTATCCTTAGCAAGGTTAACAGTGATCTATACCAAGAAATAAATAAATGATTTGATAAGATGGTGTGATAAGAGTGAGGCTTCAATATTTGAAATATGAAAAAGAAATTTATTTTTTAAGAATAAAAAATGTCTAGAAGAGCTAGTTCCAGGACAGGAACCAAAAGCTACGGAGAAACCTTGTCTCGAAAATCAAAAAAAAAAAAAAGAATAAAAAATGGTTCTCTCTCTCTCTATCTGTGTGTGTGTGTGTGTGTGTGTGTGTGTGTTTTGCATGCAGGTGGAGTGGTGTTCATGTATCCCAAGGCAATGCTAAGCTACAAAGTCATTAATGTGCCTTGCATTACTAATAGAAACCACACAACTATCGAAAAATACCTTAAAAGTGTGGACTCAGCTAATGTAGATTAATAGTAGTCAGTCAACCAATTAAATGGTTCTTGAGCAATCAACATTAATGTGATTACTCACTGATTCAGTGACAACTTGTTGGATGTATGCTACATCTCATAGCATACATTCTGACATTACCTGAAATGTTCAGAATGATTTGAAAACAAATCGGATGAACCCTCTTCCTCCACAAAGCTTGTGTTCTAACTCAGGTCATGTTAAAAACTGCAGATTCTAAGATATCAAATGTTCTCAAAAAGCTTACTGTGTTTGGGGAGATTAGATGTGGCAGGATAGAAGGCTAGCCCTGGTCTAGAAACTCTAGAAACATGGCTCAGCAGATAAAGGCACTTGCTGTGCCAAACTGGTGGTCTGAGCTCAATCCCAAGGATCCACATAAAGGTAGAAGGGCAGGACTGGCTACCGAAGGTTGTCCTCTGATTTTTGCATGCCTGTGCCCTCCTGTATGCATTTATGTACACACAAACAGTTAATAATAAAAATACTAGCCCTACTTAAAGGAAGATGGCACATGGTAAGTAATAGGGGACTTATATGTAGAATAACTTCTATAGCATTGTGGAGACATAGGAGCTCAAAAAGCCTTTTAGACTACATGGGAATAATCAATATGAAAGCATTCAAGAAAATCTGTCTTCTTGGGGTTTGGTCTTGTTAATCTGCAAGGAAAAAAACTCCTATAGGAATGCAACGTACATATTTGTTAGTATTAAATCTACTATAATTTAGGATTTGTGAGCTTTTAGCACATTCATTCCTATGTCTTTATCAGGCAGATAAAATAATTCTTATGGTTATAATATTAGTAAATTATTTTTGTGTAATCTTGCATTTGAGAAGTGTCATGAATAGTTTTTATTTTTACACTTTAATGCAAAAGCAATACACATTGCTTTTGAAGAGTGAGCAAATTCTAAACCCCATGGACTTAATGGTCCTTGGATGAAATAATGTGTTATTCTGAGGAATGTGTTTGGTAAATAGTTGTGTCCCTTAAATTCCATTAGTTAAATATAATTAAATGCAAGCATTTGTTTATATAACAATTTCAGCATTTCTCTAACATTTAGAAATGCATTCCAATATTTTTTCACAGCATGGACATGTCTGCTAGGGTCTATAAAAAGGGATTGGGGATGAGATCAGATGATGGGTGTCATTAGGTCCAAGACTCTCAGCCAAGCTGACAGAACGTCTTATTAATTTTTACCCACATTTTTCTTTTCTAGTGCCCTGGTAACGATCTGTGACTCATTTAGAGGAGCTCACAAGCCACTAAAAGAATGGCAGTCCTTATTCTTCTAGCCACTTAATTCTGGTACTTCATTATCAGGTTAAGATTTAAGTCTGGGGGCTGGAGAGATGGCTCAGTGGTTAAGAGCATTGTCTGCTCTTCCAAAGGTCCTGAGTTCAATTCCCGGCAACCACATGGTGGCTCACAACCATCTGTAAAGAGGTCTGGTGCCCTCTTCTGGCCTACAGACATGCACACAGACAGAATATTGTATACATAATAAATAAACAAATAAATAAATAAATATTTTTTAAAAAAAAAGATTTAAGTCTGTTAAGAACTGAACAGCAGTCCAGGTGATATCTAGCACTTTGGTGAGGAGGCTTCCAAAACAGAACATGGTCTTTTCTGAGAAAATTTTCAGAAAAGGAGTCTTTTTTTCCCCCTTTTCATATGTTGAATAGAACCTCAAGCCCTTTGTGGTGCACAGGATCCTGGGATAGGGTATTTTTCCGTGACATTTCCAGAGGGGTTTGCCCTCTTCTCCTAACCTCTTCCTGTGGATTTCTCTCATATCATCCAACTGAGCTACTGATGGCTCTTTTGGCATTTCCATCTCTCCCCTGTTCAGAAAGAGGATTTCAGAGTCAGGCATGGTGGTGCATGGCTGTAATCCTTGCACTTGGGAGATGGCAAGAGGAGGATCAGGAGTTCAAGGCCTGGCTAAGCCACGTAGGACCCTGTCTCAAAATACAAGCAGAGAGTTTCCTTCCTCAGAAAGTGGGGCTGGAACTAAAGTGTACTAGGCCCCAGGTCAGCCGTTGGCCACTGTCCTGCCGTGACTTCACTCTGCCTCCTTTTCTCGTAGTCTTTAATTTTCACATGAAGAGCCATGTTGTTCTGTGGCTTTACTGATGTGGGTCACTGTACCTTCAGTGAATCAGTGTGTTCAAGCCCAGATTTCTCTTTTCCTTCCTACAGTTGTTGGTTTAGGTGATGGCGAGTGTTTGAAGCAAGAAAGTTAGCTGTTAGGATACTTACTGAGACTTCTAGAGTAGTCATTTCCTGCCGGATAAATAGAGAGACACATAGACAGAGAAGCTGATGGTATCTATCGTTTTCTGTTGTGGTTGTTCGTTTTAATATTTTATTTAACAATCGTACTTACATATAATGTTGGATCATATCCACCCTCATTCCCTCCAATTTCTCTTCTACCATTCCACCACTTCTCCTTTCCAACTTTGTATCTTCCCTCCCCTCCCCCTCCTTCCATCTACCCTTTTCTCTCTCTCTCTCTCTCTCTCTCTCTCTCTCTCTCTCTCTCTCTCTCTCTCTCTCTCTCTCCCTCTCTCTGTGTCATTAAAAAATACCCACTGAGTCCACCTAGGGCTGCCTGTATGTGCATGGCTATTGGTCCATCTCCTGGATCACATCCCTGAAGAAAACTGACTCTACTCTTGCTCCCTTTCGCAGCAGCCATCAGTTACCAACAGCTCCTCACAGAGGGCTGGGACTTCATGGGTCCCTCTAGAACCCTTGCTGGGATTTTGTGCCGATCTTGGCATTCAGTCCCAGCCACTGTGAGTCTGTGTATGCAGTTGTGCTGCATGTATAATCCTCTGGTGAATCCATCTGGCCCTTGACTCTTGTTGGTTAGGAGATTAACTACTGCTATCTCATTGGTTGTTAGTGCCTAAGTTACTTATTTCATTGTGATTAACTTTGGTAGGTCATATATATTTAGAAATTGGTTTCTTTTAGCTTCTCCATAGTGACATATGACTTTTCTTTCAAAATTGGAGAGCAGTATTATAAATATATCTTTTCCCCTTTTACAAAATGTCATGAACTTACTTTTACATTTAAAATGAGTTTTGTCAGCTATTAGAACAGTCATGATTATAGACAAGTAGATAAAAGAAAAATATCGGTACAGTAAATTCACCATCTCTCAGTACCCACCAAAGTTTTGGTGTATTACTTTTATGCTTTTAATTGTGTATATTGTACTTGATGTTATTTTTTGAACAAAGTTTGTCCTTAGGGCTAGAATGGGTAAGGTAGATAGAATGGGAGAGAGATAGGAATGGGAACTGGGATTGGTATGTAAAATGAAAAATGATTGTTTTCTTTTTAAGTAAATAACAGAAAGGAAAAGAAAATATAATTAAATTTAAAAAGTTAGGGTTTTCTGACAATTTTATGAAGCAGGCTAGAAGCACCACATGTCCCTCTATGGAGGAAAGAGCAGCTTCATAAAGTAAAATTTAATTTTTTAATAAAGAGAAAAAGAAGATTTTCTGAATTTCCTCAATGTCTGTTGTAATGACTCGCTTTTCATTTCAGATTTTATAAATTTTGGTATTTCCTCTTTAATTTGGCTAAAGGTTTATTGATCTTTTTAAAGACTCAACTTTTCATAGAATTGATTATTTGTATTTTCCCTATCTTTCTTATTACTTTCATCATCCCTGATTTTGAATATCTCTTCCCATCTACTCTTTTTAGGTGTTGTTTGTTTTTCTTTACCCAAATCCTTTGGGTGCATCACTGAGGAATCTTAACCCTCTCAAATTTGTTCAAAACATGGAGAGAGAATTTCCTGATCTCTTTGATGAGGTCAGCACTACCACATTCAACTCCGCACAGAAACACTACAAAGCAAACAACAGATAGCTCAACATTTCCTATGAACTATTGATGCAGAAACCCTGAAGTGGTGGCTCAGGGGTTAAGAGGACTTGTTACTCCTGAAGGACCCAGATTCAGTGCCAGCACCAGCTGGTAGCTAACAATTCTAGTTCCAGAGGATCCTCTGCCTTCTTTTGGCCTCGGCTACCACTGCACACATGTGATGCAGGCATAAATTCAAGCAAAACAGAAACTTTTATACTTAAAAAATAAAAATTAAATGATTATTTTTTTTAAAAAATCACATTCTTAAAAATAAAACTCAGCAAAATGCCAGAACTGAATCCAGCAGCATTCTTTGGGGTGGGCTGGACATGGTGGTGCATGGCTTTAACTCTGGCATTTGGGAGGCAGAGACAGACAGACCTCTGTGATTTGGAGGCCAGATTGAGAACTTGTCTCAAAAAAGAAGAAGGAGAAGGAAGAAGAAGAGGAGGAGGAAGAGGAGGAAAAGGAGGAGGAGGAAAAGGAGGAGGAGGAGGAGGAGGAGGAGGAGGAGGAGGAGGAGGAAGAGAAAGAGATTAGGGTCAGCAAGATGGCTCAGAGAGCAAAGGCACATCCTTGTGGACCAAACTGCGGTCCTCAAAGAAGAACAACAAACCCTCTTACCCTCTGAACCATTTCTCACCCACTTTACTCCGACACCATCCTTATCTTCATGTCTTCTTCCCTTTGGTTTTTCTCACTCAGCACAAAGTGTTTACCTTTCATCTTCCTGTTTATACTTGCTGATATCCTCAGTCAAAAGTTTGGTGCCTCAGTCAACCCGTTTCGTGTATTCTTTGCCACGTGGACATTGGGCAGTAAAGTTAAAAGGAATGACAAATTTACACCTCCCAGCATGCATTTCTCGCTTCTCTTCACTAAGTTCCTCTAGATGATCAATTTCCATGTTGTGGGCGCCACACCACCAGTGGAAGTACTATCTAGAAATCTGCACAAAACACAGATCTTTTGTCTTGTCCCAGACCTCTGGAGTCAGAAATCCAGAGGGCAAGGTGCGGGGAGTTCTGCCTTCCCAGTTCTCCCAGGAAATTCTGGCACATGCTAAAATTGGAGAACCATTGACTCAGGATTATTTTGCCTCCTGCCACAGACTTGATTTTTATTTTCCTCCAAGATTCTTTAAGAGATTCTTTCAGATGAGGCTGGGGAGCCACCTCTCCTTGACTAGCTATGCTTCAATGCATGTTGCCTCTGTAACTATGCCTGCCTGCTGCCATCTCCGAATTCCAGGGCAAGAGCATTCTATTTTCATGAGCTGCAGCTGGTAGCAACCAGGAATACACGGCAGAGCTCCTGCTCCTGGCAACAGGGACAGTTTTCCAGCCCTAGCTGGCATCGCTTGCAGTGACTTCTAGGAGGGAAGAAGAGAGAGAGAGGTTTTCCTTTTGAAAAGTCAGAGAGAATCCAGACGTGGTGGCGCACTCCTGAAATCGAAGTACTCAGGGGACTGAGGAGGTTCAAGGACAGCCTGGGATTGCATATGGGGTTCTAGGACCTCTTGGCCTTGAAACCAACAGTGACAGAAACAACAGCAACAATAAAAGTTCACTCAAAATCAGAGCATCTAAACTGGAAATAGCTCCACCCGGTCCTAGCCCTCCGTAAGCATTCTGTTTCTTTGATATACATTGCTCTCTTCCAAGAAATCCAGGACCGGCGCTGTCTTTTACCCACCTTCACCCCAACTCTGGCACCCCACCTGTGTTCTCTCGCGTGGATCCAGGTTCACAAGTGATAGTTTATTGTCATCTAACCTGACTCCCCACCATTCTCTCATTCCATCCATCTTTAGTGTGCACTGATGAATTCTCCTGGAATGTCTGTGAACGCCACTCTGCATAGGAGCCTGAACCGCAGCTGTAAATCACACCCTTATCCTGTCAGGACTTGTGGCCCTCTAATCTGACCTCAGCTGCACCTTTGTGAGCCCCTGGTTACCCTTCCCCAGGGCTTGCCCAGCTGTCTCCAGGCCCTCATGATCCCTCTCTTGGTGCCCTGGCTCTGAAACACTATTAGTCACCATGCCTGCTTATGTCCTTCCTGAAGGTCAACCTCAAGGTTTGCCTGCAGGAATATCCAGGTCCCTGCTCCCTCCAGACCCCGGATCCCTGCAGCATCTTTGTGTCCACCTTTGCCATATCCCCTTGGCCTGGTTGTTGCCATTACCTCTTGCCCTAGTCTTGGCAGTGCTGGGTTTTCTAGGAACTCATTTTCCACAAAGCCCCTGCAGCTGTGTCCAGACAAGTATTTTACAAATGGGGAAACCCCACAAGTGCTAAGTATTTGAGGAATTTTCGCCATGTTTGTATTTTAGTGAGTTGTCTTCCTAGATGTGCACTCTGTCCCTGTAAGTGTGAAAGCCGAATCTGTTATAAATAACACACCTCATTATTTTCACTCTTTTGACATGGAAGTGTTGGGAAAGCATTCTTAGCATGAACATATCTCAGCTGGCTTCTGAAGAACTCTGAAAAAAAATATAGTGTCACCGATGGCCAGATTCTAGTGTTAGCCACGGAAGAAAACTCAACATAGTGGTAAATGCCTAAAACTTTTATTTTGCCATTGCCAAAAAGTTTACCTTCACTGGGTACTAGAGAAAATCCTACTAGAATGTCCAAATATTTAAATTTGGGTAAAATCATATCTTTTCCTTTAGCTAAGATACAGTGTAAAATTTTGGTTTCCTTTTGTTTATACTTATGTGCATGTGCCTGGTTATCTTCTGGCCTCTGAGGATGCATGCATACTCTGTGCACATGCACATGCACACACAGACATACCTATGTACTCAAAGATAAAATCCATCTTTAAAAAGCAGATTTTTATTTATTGTGTTTGCCTAATAACTAAGCATTTTATACATCATCTAAAGCAACTGAGCCATTCATCCCAACCACTCAGTGTCTTATGGTAATTGTCTTATGGTTTTTCCTTCAGGTGGTTTGCTCTGCTAGAGATCCAAATATGTATTATTTTAGTGCTTTATAAATATGAATGCAGCCTTCTGGACCCATTACCAAAGCAGGTAAGTGCTTTTAGAATTACTAACATCATTATGACTTGTAATATTACAGTTTGATAGAAACGTGTGGCTTTCAGTACTAGCCATGTGTTGAGGGAATCCCTTAAATTAGACCTTGGCTCCATATAAAGGTCTTCAGTAGGTCTACACATGAACTCTTTGTTTTGAATATTGTAGTAGCCAATCCCCCTGTAAAGATAGTAAGCACAAAGCTCTGCTGTGCTGTCCAGGAGAGGTGCAGGGCCAGTTCGCCCGAGTGCTGCAGTTGGTGAGGACCAGGACCAGTTCTCCCACTCCCATGACTTCAATGCTAGTTCTCCCACCTGCCGCAGGTGGCAAGGGGTGGAGCTAGGAGAGGGCACCTCTCCATCACCCACTCCACCATATGGCCGGTGAGGAGTGGGGCCAGATCTCTCGTACAGCTTTGTGGGGCAAAACCACCTATGCCCCTGAAAACAGGATCAACTCTACTCTGTCACTTTTGTGACCCCACGACCATATATTTCCCTTTAAAAAATAAATATAATTTTATTTCTCTCTCATTATGAATCAAATGACGAGGAAATGCAGCAAATCTTTATTTAAGCCATATGCCACACCAGTGGCCTGATGTTGGCATCCTGGCATCCATCCATGAAACCACTCCAATGTTAGGCACATATTTTACTGGTTCAGGTGGTTTTGTTCCATTGTAGCATTTTTAGGGTGCAAATCCTTAGTGTGGGTCCCCTTCTCTCCCAAAGCCAGTTGGCCACCTGGCCAAGGAGACCAAGGGGACAGAGCGGGTAGAAGTGACAAGCAGGACCTTGTCCAACTTGTGAGTATGACGAAGGTAGCCCTCCAGGAGATAACGTCAGTGAATTATCTCAGCTTTATTCCAGAGTACAGGGGATATATAGGATTGGAGACAGTAGTTGAGGAATTACCTAATTTATATTAAACAGCACGTTCCTATCATAAAGCTCCTAGTACAAGTCTTAGTTATCATCTGTGCCGATTGTCTAATTACAATAAGGGCAGCAGGGAGAAAAGCTTCTGCAGGGAACTGTATCCAGGGTCACACTAGAGATAATGCAGGCACCAGGCCTAGAGACATTCTCCAGATAAGGTCAGCTAGAGAGCAAGGTGCCCTTCGCCAGAGGGAGGGAGTTGCCATGTTGCCAGGCTTGGAGAGAGCTCACAGGCCATAGTAGACTGCAAAGCTCCAGCCAGGGACTAGCAGGACATTCAGCACCTTAGAAAACAGAATTCTGTGCATCTCTCATTAGAGCAGCACCTATGTCTTTATGTGTAACTATGGGTTCAACTTCACTGGGCTCATGAACTATGCAATCCGTTCTATCAATAGATTGGTAGTTAAGGAATCCATTTCGTGTCCTTGAAAATAAAAAGGCTGACCTAAATTATATCTCCCTCCTTTCTCAGTCTTCATTGACCCCCAAAGCTCAAAACTGACAGAGCCTTTTCTATCTGTAAACCTTAGAATTCTGTGGTTTTAGCAGAATACTCCTCACCTTACCCTACAAACTCAGACGTTACGCTTCCATAGCAAAACAAAGCCACACGTGATAGTCACACTAACAGTGTGGCTGTGGTCTGCCCACCAGCTCCAAGTCATTTCCAAGTACCTATGCAGGTGCCAAGTATAGCCGGGTGTGAGGTCCAAGCTCCAGAGCCAAGAAAAGCGGGGCTATAGAAGGCTAGGAGGCTGAAAAAAATATAAGGAATCATGTAGAGACAAGACATAATTCCTGGCTCACAGGTTGCCGTGCAAAGGCCACACGCAGGGGCACAGGCACACAAGCCTACTTCCACACAGAGCTCAGGTAGGAAGGCGTATTAGCTGCTTTTCTGTCTCTGTGATAGAACACAATGATCAAGGCAACTCATAAAAGGGGGTGTTTGTTTGGGCTTATAGTTCTGAAGGGATAAGAGTCTATGATGGCTTGAAGAGACATGGCAGCAAGCAGCAGGCATGGCGGCAGGAAAAGGGAGCTGAGAGTTACATCTTGAACCACAAACATAAAGCTGAAAAGGTAACCTGGAATTGGCCAGGCTTTCTGAACCCAGAGCCCATCCCCAGTGATACACTTCTGTGTCTATCAGAAGCACTGCTAACTGGGGAGCAAGTGTTCCAATACTGAGGCTGTGGGGGACTTTTCTTAGTCAAACCACCACAGAAGAGGAAGGCAGAGGCATTCCCCTCCAACCTCAAGGTCATGTTTCTGTGCAGTCACACAAGTGGCTTTCTCTCAGCAGCGGTCATCTGTCTTTGTATCTCTGTTTTCCTTTGGGGCTCTCAGGCATCTACCTTAGGCCATCATTGGCTGACCCAGTCCCCTTGGTATCGGGTGTCAGCCGTGTTTCAGCTGACTCATGCCAGAGACCCGTATCAGTGCCACGTTGTCTGACTTTCCTACACAAGGTGTCATAGCTTTTGAGCCAGGGATGTAGAAAGCGCCTTCAGCCTGATAGGGAGAAGGGTAGGCAGCAGGCAGACCCAGGTGAATGTATGTGGAGCTGAGAGATTATTAAAATAAGCTCGCTTTCTCTTCCCTACACCTTCAATGGTAAAGTTGATGCTCAGTGTTTTGAAACTTGGCAGTACGAGCATTTCCCAGTCTTCGAGCCTCCGCTCCGTACCTTTTAGAAATCACAGCCACGGAAGACAGAACTAAAGCTGCTGACTTCCGTCTTCGTTTCTGTGTCTCTTCTACGTTTCTGCTTTTTAGAGTTGTCTGCATTTGGTGGGTGTCCCCCAGCCAGAAGGGAGATGCCGAATCGAATATAAACAAAGAACATGACATCTATTGGGGCTCAAGAGGGTCAGAACCTTCTGGAAGAGTGAAGCTACCCAGCTACTGCCCTCATAGCATCCTGACCCGAAGACATCCTAATGACACACGTGTTTCAGATCTGATGACCATGCGTCTGATTTCACTGTCCGGCACACAAAGACCCCAATTCAAGGTTTAGAGAAAGGGTTCGAATGATTTTTTTAAAAGTTGATAAAAAGTTGGAGTTTGGCTTCATATATAGCCATATCAAACTTCAAGTATAAATGTCTTTTGAATGGAAATATTGGTACATTAAATTCACTGTGAAGACGACATACTTAATTCTATTTTACAAAAAAAGGAAAGAAGGAAGGAAAGAAAAGAAAACTCTAAAGTTTTGGACACTGAAAAATTAAATAATGACTTCTAGGCATTTTCTATTTTTAAAATATGATTCTTAACTAGAAGTTGGAAATCTTAGGCTTCTTACTGTCAAACACTGCAGCCGTGCCTCGCACTGAGAAGTGTGGAGGAAACGGTGGCTTTATGACACGTGTGGGGACGGGTTCCTGTGCTGCCCTCGTCCTGCATAGACAGCACCATCTTCTCTGCGGGGGACAATCAGTGCGCATAGATTGTGGTGTCGATTTGTATTTTAATCAAGGGAGAGGCACTCTTTTGACTCAGAGTCTTTGATTATAGTTCAGCAGCGATGATGCATGGTCTTGCTGCATCTTGTTATGCCATGCTCAGTCACTATCCCTGGGAAGCATGCTCTTTTCTAAAGGGAAATGGAGGAGCCCTGGAAGGGAGGAGGGAGCTGAGAGGAAACTGGTCGGGATGGATGTATTGCATGAGAGATGAATAAATAAAAAGAAAAAGGATGAATAAATAAAAGGGAAAAGATCTCATATTGTGTCAGATATGTAACTGCACACAAGTCTGTTACTGAAGTCTTGGAACAGCAAGATGTTTGCCATTAAGTTCTGGAGAGAAAACCCAGCATGTCCATGGGACTGTACGATTCTCCTAACAACAAACAGTGGCGTCATCATTTATGCTCCGGATTCCAATAAAAATTCTCTTCATCTCCTCTGTTTCACTGTGGCTTCATAGTGCAGGCCAGTCTCCTGGCTGTTTCCCTTCCCTGTCCTGGCCCCAGCTCCTGAAGTTGGGAGCTTACCAACTTCACTTGCATCTCTAGAAGACAAGTGAGTGCTTTCGAGAATGTTCGCTCTTTACAGAGAGTCAATTGATGTTGAAGCTGAGCTGGCTGCTCAGGGCTTCTCTTAGCAGGCTTGGTGGTCTGAAGGAGGCCGTGTAGACGTCCACAGTGGCTCAGAGTGTTGCAACCACAGCCTGTTGGGTTCTACTATGACAACTGTGTTCTAAGGGAAGGCGTATTCCTCCCACAACCAAGGTCCACAATGAAATGCTTGTATTTGCATACATTTGCATACAGTTGAACTAAAATGCAGAGGCACCTCATAATGGTCAATATTTGCTAACACATCTATTACTTTAAGAACTACTGCAGACGAGGAAATATGTTGGTGTTTGGAATAATGAAGAGTTAATATTTGGAGGCCCCATGTTTCTTTTATATCTCGCCGGGGATTTGCATCGTATTCTTGTATTAATTGGATTTTACAGAAACCAGAGCCTGAGACAGAATTATATGAAGATAGTTTACTTGGGAAGCAGGAGACGGGGCAGGGAGATAAGAAGTTCGAGAGCTGTGTTAGCACCTTTGTGTTGTAACATTAAGGGTCTGAGAGGCAGGAGTGACAGAGTGCTTTGGAGAAATGAACCCGTGCTGAGTTCAGGAGCGAGTGAGTTCTGCAGCGTTGCATGGTCAGAGAAGCTCCAGCGCAATGAGCAGGTGAGTCTAAGCTTGTCTGGATTTGCTGAACTCTGAACTGAGGTTGGGCTGTGGACACTTGGCCTGGGGGGCACAGTGACATCAGATGCACTCTCCTCCGATCTCTGACAGTAGATATCTACACTGCCTCCTCCAGACCACCTTTGTTGAAATCCACCACAGCATCTTCAAAATGGTGGCTGCCAAAGACTTCTTGGGTTGGCTAAAGCTGCCTTCGTAACATTTAAAGATGTGCCTAAGGGCTTCTCCACTCATGATGAACCCAGAACTGTAGGCTACTTCATAACCCGCCCTTGGAATGCTTTGCTGCATCTCAGCCAATCCTTAAGTGGCCGGATAAGAAAAGTGTGAGCTGTAACCAATCAGGTTCTATACCTCCCATTTTCTGCACGTGGTTTTTCTTTTCTTTGGCTACAAATGTGATCTGCTGCGAAGTGGTGGGGTACAGCAGTCTGCAGTTTTCTGTCCAGACTGCTATCCAATTCTAGTGCTACAAGTCAAACCAAGAGCTACATAATTACAGTTATTGTCATTTTCTAACAACTTCAGAGCTCTTAGAGCAGATGAGGGGCCAACAAGAAAGTACTGATAACTCCCATGAGTCCTTGAGGGATGCAGGAGAGGCTCTGTTGGCCCCTTTGGGGGTTCCTCTGTCTTCTAGAGTTGGTTCCGTCTTGGCATCGGTGCACTGCATCGAGCACCAAATGTTTTTGGCTTCTGTTTTGACTTTTGGCAGTGCTCATTCGCACTGTGGAGAGATGGTGTGAACCATCGGAAGCCCTTGCAGAAGCTGGAGTAGTTCCAAAATGCATTGAGTCCCACAGGTAATTGGATTGGATCCCCTTGCAGACCTCCGGTACCTGACTGGATGAGACAGAAACTGGCAGTTTGCACTTCATAATGGAGGGACATGCAAACCCGGGCCTTCCGGGCATTGCAGGGAATTCATGTTGTAGCCTCTTCACGTTTCTCCTGAACATGAAGGAATATGACAGACCTTAAACCCTGGCAAACTACAAATGTTAATGAGAACTATTAGGTCTGCTTGTGTCTGCATGGGGTGTGTATGTGTGAGTCTGCTAAAATACATGAAGGAGCTTATATTAGTCTTTTCTGTTGCTGTGATAAAAACACTTACCAAAGCAACTCATAGAAGGAAAGTTTATTTTGGCTTATGGTTCCAGAGGGATGAGAGTCCATCATGGCTAGGAAGTCTGGCTGCAGGAGCAGGAAGCTGAGGGATCATATCTTTACTAGCAAACACAAAGCAGAGAGGATGAACTGAAAGGAGGGTGAGGTTATGAACTCTCAAGCCCACCCCAAGTGATACAGTTCCTCCACCAAATGCTGTCCCACTTCCCAAACAGTGCCAAAAACTGGTGACTGTGTTCAAGTACCTGAGCCCGAGGTTGGGGAGGGGGGGGACATTTCTCATTCAAACTGCCATAGCAGTCTGTTTAAGAGGAAAAAAGTGTTTGAATCTAGTTATTAATTATAGACTTTTAAGTTAGATTTACTAGTTAAACAAGCTTTACTATATGCTTGATATATCAGGCCACCAAGATGAGGGTTTAGCCAAGGAGAAATATGTATGAGAATGAATTGCTTCATACGTATGGGATTTGTGTCTGACTGTTGAACCTGAGCGTCTTTTTACCTCTGGGATGTTTGAATTTGATCATTGTTAGATGGGATCTTCTGTAGTCCAGGCTGGCTTGGAACTTACTATTTAATAGTTCTGGCTTTGAGCTTCTGATCCTCTTGTGTCCATATCCCAAATCCAGGGATTACAGGAATACACAAACATGCCTGACTCCATTTATGATATTTTTGATATTTGCTTGATTTGCCAATAAGCTGAGACTATGGGACCAGCAACAGGGCTTCCTTAGCCCTTGAATTATTTATATTTGGCTGGGTTCAAAATGGAAGTCAAAAATACGTTGTGTTGGAGAAGAGGTTATGCTTTTATTTTCACAGAAAATGAAAGGCTATGGATTCATTGAAGGTTGACAGAGATCAGATTTGATCGAGGGAGACCCCCTGAAAATCCTGGCTGTAGACATAAAGCAATAAACCTAGAAAAGCTACAACATATGTTTTCCCTGCTCAAACAGAGAACAAATTGTCTTGGACTGGATTGTGTACGATGCACAGTCCATGCTTGTGCTAATGCAGACATGTATGTTACCTTTGAAAGTTTGTGTGTTTTCAAAGCAAGGAGACCAGACACCAATGAAAACAGGTGGCCCCGGTGATCCAGGCTCTCAGAGTGCCTCTGCTGCACTTTCCTCAGAGCCACGGCTGCTGGCTGAGATGGTTCAACTTCATAGACTATTCTAGTCAGGACTTAACTATTATCCTAATTTTCTCAAGGATCTCCAGAATGTCAACCCTCCTCCCCCCAGACAACAGGAATCAGTCTAAAGAACACAATACCCACCTTCTCAAGAGATGGGGTGGGTGCTTTTTGGTCATTCATGGGTTATGGATATTTGTCATTGTTTAGGGAGGGTTGGTTAAAAATTATTATTGGTCTTGGTCAGAAAAAAGATTAATGAATGAGATTAGATTCAGGGATCTCTTTCTGAAGAAGAAAGGGGGATATAGTATGGAAATGATAGGATAAAAGGGTAGGTTATTGAGTCTACTTTTAAACTAAAAAAAGCAAATACTAATCTTAAATATTTTACATTAGTATGGATTTTTATATATTGATACAAATTTAAGGTACTTTGTTATTCTGTATATTTTTCTACTCTTGTTTAAGGTATTTTTATATATTGATACAAATTTAAGGTCATTTTTGTAAGAACATACTATACATAGGTTTCTGCTCTTGTTTAAGGTGTTGTACCCGTGAATCTCATTTAACAAGGTAATGTAAATTTCTAGTCCTTGAAAGTTATTTTTACAAACTATTTAGGATAGAAAAGAAATGCAGGTTAATAGTTTGCTATCTATATCAATCAAACTTGTAGTCACGTTAGGTATGTTTTTAAGGTCAAACAGATATATTTTTGATAGATAGGTAATCTTCAAACACTTCAAAGACCTACAGAATGTGACATTTAAAATGTTTGAATAACATAAGGTTTTTCATGACAATAAGACACGTCTGCTCCTGAGAGCACCAGTTTTATGATGGACATTGAAGAAACTCTATACAGACTTTCTATTCAGCTTGATGTCTGTGTGAGTATATGGGCAACACAAATTGACTTTGTTTCTTTTTCTTCTGTTTTGGTGGGAGAGGGGTCTAAAGGGTGGGGGCAGTCATGGGAGGACTGGGAAGTGTGTGTGTGATCAGGGTTGATGATATAAATTTTGAAAACAATCAATGAAAAGTTTATAGGAAAAAAAAGAGTGTGTGTGTGAACTTTGATGGAGTTACCATGTAGCCGAGCAGGGTGTTCAACTCCTTTCAGAACCCTGTAGTTATTCTGGGTCCTGTGGCTAGTCTGGGCTGATAGAATGAATGTCCTTGTGATAGGTGTCAATGCCGTGTGGATGTAGACTGGCCTTCTTCCTTTTCTTCCCTTCTACTGTGAGATGATAAGGGAGCAGCAATAGCAAGGCAGATTATTTCTCCAGCTGCTCCTGGGTACGATTGAGAAAGAAAAAAACCCTTTGCCACAGCCTGCAATAAGACATAGTGTAAGTGACTGTGATATTTTCTCCCATAGCATCAGAACCTACCTGGGCAATTTGGAAGTCGAAAAGCTCTGATTGCTGTCCTTTCTCTTTAATTTTAATCCTCTTTAATTTGGTTTCATTTAGATCAGGGGTGAGACAACCTTTTGACGTTGTGATATGATGTTCTCTTCTACAGTGCTGGGTAAGCTATGCTGACATGCTAATAGAAGTCATGTGCTCACAACAGGAGCATCAGCATGTTTATATCAGAGTTTTTGCATGGATATTCTGTGCAGGGATCTTTATTTCTTTAAAGTCATAACATTTGCCGTCAAAATTATATGTTCACTATTTACTTCATTTTCTGAGCAGTTAGTTGGCTTACGAAATAAGCAATAGTTCCCACTCAGCTTAATTCCCAAGTCACACAGGTTACAGACTCATGTAGTAGACATTCAACAGCACACTTATTGAGTATATAACCTTACCTGCCTGTGCTTATACTCAGAGAGTAGAACACGCAAGTTTGGAATAGGAATATACTCTGATCATTTGTGTTCAACTCTAACTCTATCACTTTCTGAGTGTGTGGGAGTCTGCAGGTTCCTCAGCCTCCCTGAGACAGCAATGATACTTCAGAGGTGTTCTCATCTGGTGTGGCTTAAATTGGTACGTAAAGCATCACTCACAATCAGTGTAAAACAAAGGCAGATATTATTACAGACGGAATCATCTCAGCCGCCTTTGTCTTTTAAGGCAAACTGTAGTTCTGTTTCATGCGAAAGTCTTGCTGGAATTAGACCACAATTTCTTGTCTTGAGAAAATGTAAAGCACCACTTAGCTCTGCTACCACGTTGCAGAATTGACATCTTCATGCCGAGCAGCCAGGAACCTTTTGTCTTCCCATCTCTCTCTGCACTGAACTCACGCAACATCAAATCTCTAAAAACAAAGTGCTTAATTGTTTCTCCTCTCAACTTGTTATCGCTGTGTTTTATTGATTTGGTTCGTAGGCCGCATAAACCATGTCCATCATGTCTAATGTGATGTTTCCCATCTGTTCAGTATCACGGAAGACTGCCATGGCAAACAGTAACTTAGCTGAGTCTGTCTTCCGCTTTTTAAACTGAAGCAAACCATCCAAAAGTGTGATTTACAGGCTCTCCGTGATGGGAAATAAGGGGAATCTGTTGTCTCACAGTATCTGTTACATTCTGGAAAGGCACAGACTCAAATCCCACGTGGCCACACAGTTCTGCACGAGAGTGAGTTGATTGCCTTGTCCCGCTGACTGCATTTCGCTGCACACTCAATATCATTTGGCAGTGAAAAGGGGCATATACATTTTTGTTTCACTTCAATTGTGTTATAAATTTCAAGATGGTCAAAAAAGTCTGCAGAAAAAAAAAAGAAAGAAATGATTGCTGAGCCGGGCGATGGTGGCGCACGCCTTTAATCCCAGCACTCGGGAGGCAGAGGCAGGCGGATCTCTGTGAGTTCGAGACCAGCCTGGTCTACAAGAGCTAGTTCCAGGACAGGCTCCAAAGCCACAGAGAAACCCTGTCTCGAAAAAAAAAAAAAAAAAAAGAAAGAAAGAAAAAGAAATGATTGCTGATAATTACTGGACCTTGACAACATTTTGCTAAGTGAAAAAAGCCAGGTAGAAAGGACTTCTTATGGCATGGAATATCTTGGACATGCAGCCATGCAGAGAAGTAGATTAGTGATTTTCTCTGCCTGGGAAGGGCTCGCCCTCCGTGTGTGTGTGTGTGTGTGTGTGTGTGTGTGTGTATACACAAGCATCTGTGTGATGGTAAAGTAGATAAAGATAATAGCTGTGTGGTAGAGGTATTCTTTGAGAATAATGAAACATTGTTTTCTCCATTATGATTATTTCACATTCTCAGCAAACAATGGTAGTTGCTCCTGAACCAGGAGTTGGAGTAAAGGAAGATAATTTGGTTAAAGAGTATAGATATTTTGTGGTTGTAAGATAAGTAAGTTCTGAGGAGCCCATATATAACATCATGACTGTAGTTTTAAAAGAGCATATAGTAAGGCTGAAAAGACAGCTCAGCAGTTAAGGGCACTCTGCTCTTGCAGAGGGCGCAGAGTTCTGTCTCTAGCACCCACATGGCAGCTCACAACCACTTGAAGTCTAGTTCCAGGATAGTCAACGCCTCTTCATGGTATACATGCATACATGTGGGAAAACAGGCATGTACCTAAAAATATAGAAATCTTTAAAATTTTTAAAGTGTATTAGCATGCTTAAAATTCATGATAAAATGTTTTAAATTGACGGCAGTGATGGTTACACAATTCTAGGACATTTTAACGCTGCTAGATATTCAATGTTAGATGAATGAAATGTCTGAAATGTTAGTTGTACCTCAATAAAACTGCTGTAAAGGATTAGTGTGTGTGTGCGCGCAAGGGGAGTGCCAATATGTGTTTCAGAATGTGAGACAGCTGTGCAAAAAATACAAGGTACTAAATACTGTGCGGAACATCACAGTTCTGAGTTCATGGCACTTCTTTTTGGGCCGGTTGTTAGCTCTTTAGGGATGATTCCGTGCAAGGAGCCCTGTCCTCGGCATCACAGTAGAGTACCTGGTACCTAGGAGTGGGATGTGCTCTACCCAGTACTGCTGCAAGTCCACTTCTGCATCTTTTCTGTCCCCTGGCCTCCCATGGTGCCTGTGGAGGCTGCATCTTTGTTGTTTGCTGGCTACCCACAGTGCCTATGGTTTCTGGATTTTGCCCAGCATGACTGACAGCATGGAACCCTCATAGTCAAAGCTCACGTGTCCCCAGGCTCAGCCACCTCAACCCGTGCTCGTCTCTCTAATGCAGGAAGACCAGCATTGGTCTTTCAGCTCTTTTTTTCAAAATTCACTGTGGTCTTCCAGAACTCTCTCTCTCTCTCTCTCTCTCTCTCTCTCTCTCTCTCTCTCTCTCTCCATGCAAATCAGGCCACCTTATTTTTGGAGACAGGCCTGGTGCTCTCCAAGGCCAGGCTGGCTGGTCAGAAAGCCCCAGGGAACACCTCCACTACCTCCTCTGCCCTGAGATTATGTCACAAGACTTCATGCCTTGCATTTCTATGTAGGTTCTGGGGTTCGAACTCAGGTCCTCACACTTGTGTGACAGCTGCTTCAGCAATAGTGCCTTCTCCCCTGTAAACCTCCCGCCCCCAGAGATGGTCTTGATGGCTCATCAAAACCACAGCCAACCTAAATTGTAAGGCCACAAAGGCTTAAACGGAAAATATTTTTAGGACATGATAAAAATAGTTACATTCCATCTCTTCTAGCACAGTGAAAGACAGAACTAACAGACCAGTTGGATCGCTGTATTAGAACTTGATGCAAGTCGACCTATCTAGAGTGGAGCCAGGAGTAGACGAAAGCAATACGTTAACACTCCACATCACTCTGTCTGTCATCATGTGAGAACTTGACCTCTACCTCCTTAATAGGGGTCATACTCAATAAGGAGATGCTGGCTTGGGCTCCCAGTTCCAGGAGAAATAACAAGCCCAGCCATGAAATAAGCTCCTTTCTGCAAACTCCCTGTGATACTCTGCTGAGTGACTTAGGTAAGAAATGAGGGGTTTCTCCTCTTTAGTTGTCTGCACTCATGGAAACAAGCTGTTGAGGTTTTTGTTGTTGTTTGTGTTGTGGGTTTTTTTTTTCCCAATTGATTTCTTCAAGAGAGGGCAATAGTTTGCAACAAAGAAAATCATCTATAGGGTGGAAGTTCCCTTAGGCCAGAGCATCTCACACTTGTGCTGCGAGAGTCCTGGATACAGGATGAACCTGGCTACTCCGAATGATGGGGCTGGGAGGAAGACTCTACACCCAGGTCCTGGTGCATAGAAGAGACATACCATCTGCCCGTACTATGTCCTCGACAGGAGGAAAAGCCCCACCTAGGTTCCTGGGGCCGTGAACCATGACTGCCTGACACACCTGTCTGTGCAGTAAATCCAGAAGACATGAAGGCAGAACTTAAGGGGTTAGTAAGTTACTGCCACAGGTCTTTCTTTGCCTTTTAACCTGGAAAGAGCAAAAGGGCGAAATAGCTCAAACAAGTGCCAAGAATGGTGACCTAGTCCCCAAGTCTCAGTGTTATTTTCCCATGCTCTGTTAATCTTCCATCAGGTCAAAACAAAACAACACAAAAACCAAGTGAGTGATAAAATGCATGCAAAGTGAATACCCAGAGTCAAGTGAAGACAAGATTTGCACAAGGCTTCTTGGTGCCCACACCCCCCAGCAGCCATCTGATTTATCAAACTCTGTGCCCCTTGAGATGTGGCCGAGCTCTGTGGATATCATGAGGCCTTTCAGGGTTGAGTCAGTTACTAATTCATCACTTACAGTGGGGCCAGGCACAAGTCGAGAGAGAGAGAGAGAGAGAGAGAGAGAGAGAGAGAGAGAGGGAGAGAGGGAGAGCGAGAGAGAGGGAGAGAGAGAGAGAGGGAGAGAGGGAGGGAGGGAGAGAGAGAGAGAGAGAGGGAGGACAGTCAGAGAAACAAAGATACACGGACGAGAGGCAGAGATAGAGACAGAGAGACTTAGACAGAGATCATGTCTTCCTGGGGAGCCCCAGACTATACCCCGCCTGCACGATGTGCCTGTGGAAACAGGCGCTGACATCCTCTGCATTTTTCAGAAGAAGAGAGTGGTGCATAGAGAAGCCAGATGACTTGACTAAGATCACACAGGCAGTAGATGGAGAAGCAGGAGCCAATGCAAGCACCGATTTGCTTTATCCCTCCTTTCTCATCTTTGGTCACTGCCAGCACTTACCCCCCAAAGAGCAAATCACGCAGATATCTAGATACCTGGTGGAAACCTTCACACCCCCACATCTCTAAAGGCTAAGGAAGCCATCACAAATGCCGCTAAAATCTCAAACATGTCCAGAATTTTATACATACCTTGAGCTGGTGCTGCTCCAAAGCAGTGTGATTTTGAGGCAATTTTACCTTCATTTAAAAAAATAATTTTCTTCTGATGTTTTCTTCCTCTCCCTGCCATTCCTGGGAAGACCAGCACATCAGAGAGAAGAGATACAGTCAGAAGAATCACCCTCTCCATCCAGCGTGTGATGTTGTCAAGATTTTCCAGTGGTTTCACTTGGAAAACAGCTACTGAAATCCATCAGCATTCTTTTTCCCACAGGAAAAATCTTCCAACCTTATGAATAAGAGACGGTGCGTGCAGCCCATGTCACAGGGCTTGGACATAGTTCCAACACAATAACTGCCCATCAGCAGCGACCAGCTTGGCTGGTGCCCAGTGCTTTAGTTGTGGGGAAAACACATGTCCTTTTCACCTTCCCTAAGTTCTTCCAGGAAATGCAGGCTTGTGAATTATATTTTCTCACTAGACTAGTTCAGTTCTCTTCCTGCTTCCTCAATAACCATCTGTTACTTTCAACGACATATGCACACACACATACATACATATACACACACATACACACATATACACATATACACACGTACACACACATACACATATACACATACACACACAGACATACACACATATACACACATACACAAACATACACACATATACATACACATACACACACGTACACACATATACACATACACACACATACACACATATACACACATACACACATACACAAACATACACACATACACACATATACACATACACACACATATACATATACACACACATACTCACATATACACATACACACATACATTCACGCATGCGTGTGCACACACACACACACCCCACTCCCTCCCTAGGATATTTTAATATTAGAACACGTCATAAATATATATGATTACGTTTCATTCTTTTAAACTATAGTCAGCAACAGAACGCAAATGCCCTTTCACACAGGGGATGCTGAAGTGGATGCTGCTGTGCAGGACAAAGCGTGGCTGAAGAGTAGTGGGTGCCCCCTTCATGGTCATTGTCACAGCCGTGTCTTCCTGAACCTGTAGAAGTGCTGTAACTGGTGAGTTTTCTGCAGCCCTATTTATGCTACCTCTGCATCTTTTAACCTGGCCAGGCAACATTTCCTGCTGCAGACCCTTGTCTGTGCCTCTCTTACAGAGCCATCTTCCTCTAGACCTGCTTTTCCTTTGCAGAGCGAGGGGCCTTTTTCCATCTCTTGGGATCTCTTCAGATGGCCCTGCCAAATGAGTGCCCTTGGCCTCTGGAAATGTGACACCAGCAGATTTCCCAGAGTCCTTTGTAAGTTCAGCATGGCTCAGGAGTGAGTTCTGACCAACGGAACGCTCACAAAATGATGCCGTCCATGCCTTCAAGTCCTGGCCTAGAGAAGACGTGGTGTGTCCCACTTGGTTTCCTTCCTACATCTGCCAGTAGGATTCAGAGGTTGGGGGTTATGCTCTGAGGTGGCTAGGGGATGGAGCAGCCCTAAATGGAAGAGGATTGGATCCCTGAATGACCATCGGAAGAGGGCTTCCTTGGATCATAGTCTACACAGCAATGTGGCATAACAATAGACTTATGCATTGGTAAGAAACTATAATTTGGGGATTTTAGTAGATGTCTCATGTATATTTGTGTTAGAGTTATGCAACAAAATTTAAATATGTTGCCCTTTGGGTCAGATTTAAATAAATGTCAATATCAGAGCTAGAGAGATGGCTCAGCAGTTAAGAGCACTGGCTGCTCTTCCAGGGGACCTGAGTGCAGTTCCCAGCACCCACCATGTGACTACCTGTGACTCCAGTTCCTGAGGACCCAATGCCCTCTCTGACCTCTGTAGGCATTGCATGCACATGGTGCCCATACATACCTGGAGGCAAACACTCATACACATAAAAATTATAAATCTTTCTAAAAAGCTAACATCACTTGAAAATTATCCTACCTTGAAGAAAACTAAACTACCAAATGAACTGAAACCAAATTAATTTATACAAGATTAGTAATTTATCTAGTATGATTTATTGTCACTTATCTATCAAGGGAAGGAATATGTTGAAATATCTGGATAAATTTCTCAAGGTTTTATGTCCTATTTATGAGTCCTCCAGAGTTTTGTGTCAAGTTTGTTCTCTGATTCTGAACTCCTTCAGAAAGCAGTTTTATATTTAATCCAGAATGTTTGGTTGTTGCCAGGCATCCACCAATTAATAACACAAGCCCTAACTTTTACAGCCAAAGCCAGGATGGGGTTGAAGAAAAGGACCCTGGAATTCTTGCCCTTAGGACTGAGAAAACAAGAAGGTTTCATGTTTGAAATTCCGTACTAGGTTTTCTCGTCTTTCCCCTTTTGGCTTCTGCTCT
Organism: Chionomys nivalis; assembly: GCF_950005125.1. Taxonomy (NCBI): domain Eukaryota; kingdom Metazoa; phylum Chordata; class Mammalia; order Rodentia; family Cricetidae; genus Chionomys; species Chionomys nivalis. The sequence continues at coordinate 14,499,387 of NC_080104.1, read as the reverse complement.
AGGAAAGAGGAAGGAAGGAATGCATAATTGCAATTCAATACCTAAAAGCTGGGGATTGATGGATTTTTGTCTGATGCTCATCGTGGAAGAGATACACATCAACCGCAGAGAACACTGTCAGGTGTGAGGACGGGTGGACAGCAGGTGGGAAGACGGATGGACAGCAGTGTGCTGAGGGGGCCAAGATGTGAAAGGGAGAGAAGTAAACCCACAAAGTCAAACCAGGTCCTGGAATTGAAAATGGAACTCAGGCCAGTTCTTGAAGGGGAACCAATGTAGGAATAAGGTATGCCATGAAGGAAAGCTGCCTACTCACAGTGAGCAATGGGGGAAGACATGTTCATGTATAGGAAAGCTACATATGAACATGGTGCCAGTCATGGGGACTCTGAGACTGAACATATTGTACCCACACAAATACCAAGCCCCAAGCCTTCTGAATTGGTTACTTTTCTTGTTGCTGAGGCAAAACACTTGACAGAAAGCAACTTTTGGAAGGAAGGGTTTATTTTGGCTTTTGTTGGAGAGTGCAGTCAGTCCACTTCGGCAGGGAAGGCCCGACAGCGGGAGCAGGAGGCAGCGGCTCGCAGCACAGCCACAGTCGGGAAAAGAGAAGAGGATTACTGGTGTTCTGCAGCTTCCTTTCTCCTTCTGTGTCAGCCAGGATCCCAGCCTCTGCGAGGTGCAGTGTACCTATGGGGTTTGTCTCTACTTCAGTTAATTGTCGCTGGAAACACCCTCACATGCGTGCCCGGAGGTGCAATGTCTGAGTGGTTCTAAATCCAGCGAAGTTGGCAAGAAGAGAGGCTAGCCACCACAGCATCCCTTCCTGTTTAGCTCTGTCCTGAAAGCAGCCTTGCTGTGGAGACAGGCAACTGGCTGTCAGGCATCCGCATGGTGAAGCATGGAGCAGGGGAAATTGTTCACACAACTGGGCTGGGACAATAGGCTGGTTTTCAAATGAAGACCAAACATTATTAAGTGAATAGTTTGCTGACTGCTGCCAAAAGAAACACTCCATACTATGCAGGCGGGCAGAAAGACCAGTCAGGCCCAGGTGAGGAGATACAGGATTTGTGGGGTGAAACACATCAAGGCTGAGATTCTCACTAACGGGCACCATGCTCGCACGTAGCTTTGCTACACTGGAATGTGCACCCCGATTTTGCTCACTGTATTGTTTAGGCAACACTCTTCATGATAGGTCAGTCCGGAATTTCAAGTCCTTGTCTTCAACCATGCCCCGGCTTTGGCTTATGTTGCTCTTGATGAACAGATTCTTAAGGTGGCGGTTTAAATGAGAATGTCCCCAAAGGTTCAGACATTTGACTGCTCTGTTTCCAGTTGGTGACACTGTTTTGGAAGGCTGAAGAGGCCTGGCCTTGCTGGAGGACGTCTGTTGACAGGGTGAGGCTTTGAGAGGTCAGAGTCTTGCCCATCATCTTCTCTTTCTGCTTCACGCTTCTGTTTGAAGATGTGAGCTCTCAGCTTCCACCTCCCCACTCCATGCTTGCCCCTGGCTGCTATGGCTCCCTGCCATGATGGACTCTTCTTGCTCTGGAGCCAAAACCCAAAATAAACTCTTTCTTCTATAAATTGCCTGGGTGTTTTATCAGCAACAGAAAAGTAACTAATATTCTTGGCAGCATCAATCATCCCGATTTAAATCTAGCTCTGTTTTCTGAAGGAGTTTGGAGTCACAAAACAAGTATGAGACAAAACTGAGTTTTCTGCACAGACCACGCTGCTGCCTCCTTTCTTTCTCTTTCCTGATCGCTCCTGGTCATTTTCCCTCAGTTTTTACCACTTTCTCCTTTCTTTTATTGAGAACAGATTTTTTTCCCCTTTAATATTGTATCTTGATTATGGTTTTCCCTCTATTCCTCCAAATTCTCCCCTTCACTTCCTCCTACCCATATCCACCCGCTTTCTCTCATTAGAAAACAAACAGCCTTCTAAGGGATAATAACAAAATAAAATATAGTAATTTAAAATAAAAACTAGTATGTCAGAATAGGACAAAAAAAAAAAAAAAAACCAGAAAGCAGAGAGCCTAGGAGAAGGTGTAAGAACCAGATGCATTATTTGTACACACAGGAATCCTATTTAAAAAAAAAAAAAAACACTGAGCTAGAAGCCATAATATATACACAAAAGGCCTATAGAGTAGAAAGAAAGAAGGAAAAATATAAAAATTAAAATAATAAGATAAAATTTAAAGAAAAAAAAAAGACTCCGTGATACTACATTATGAGACAAGGAACCTCCAAAGATGCTGTTGAATTCTTCTGTTGAATGTCTGCTGTTGGCCATGACCTACCCTTAAAAGTAGTTTGTTTCCCCAGTTAGACTCCCTTGGAGGAAACTAAATTATATTTGCAAATAGTTATCAATTGGAGATATCTCCTAGGTTAGGGGTGGGGACATGTGTTCACTTCTCCTTTTAGCTCTGAGGCCCTATCTAGTGTAGACCCTTGCAGGCCCTGTGCATGCTGCCTTAGTCTTCATGAGTTCCTATGTGCATCGATCCTGTTGATTTAAAGGGCCTTATTTCTATGGTGCCCTCTACCCCTCTGGCTCTTACACTCTTTTTGCCTTCTCTTATGTGGGGTTCCCTGAGCCTTGAGAAGAGGGATTTTATGGAGAGATCCCATTTAGGGCTGAGTGTTCTAAGGTCTTTCACTCTCTGCATAATGTCAGACTGTGAGTCTCTGTATTTGTTCCTACTTACTTCCGGAGGAAGCTTCTCTGATGACGGCTAAGCAAGTCATTGATTTATGAATGACATTATGAGTCATTTTATTGCTCCCCCAACAACGGTAGTATTTGGTTTTATCCTAGGTCCCTGGGCTATCTAGTCTCAGGTTCTTAGTCACCCAAGCCGTGTCTGGTATGGGTTCCGTCTCATGGAGTTGGTGTCAAGTCAAATCAGATATTTGTTTGTTACTCCCATAAGCTTTGTGCTACTATCGCAACTAAGATATCTTGTAGGTAGGACACTGTTGTAAATCCAGCATTTTGTGGCTGGGTTGGTGCTTACATTTCACCTTTGGTAGCATGCAGAACAACTTCCTGTACCAAAGACCACAGCACACAGTGAGTAAGGACACTATGTAAGCACCAGCTTGACTCTCTGTGTTCAATGAATGTGTACATGTTGTCTTCACCAGTGAGTCCTTGCCATCAGTTTGTGGAAAAAAGTTTAAAGTCTTGACAGTAGCCTGAGTTGTCTGAGGGTTACTAGGGGACCCCTTTGGCCAATGTCTCAATGCAGCACAAGCCCAGCTTTGGAAGCTTCATTTGGTGAAAAAGAGATGCTCAGTTGGGGTCCTGTTTCCCCCATTATTTTATCATTTTACTTAGAACATCTTCATAAATGTACATGTTTTAGGAAGCTTATACTGTATTAAGTTTCCATGCTATCCCTCAAATGGCCCTTAATCTTTGCTGTCTGCCCCTGTATCTGATTCCTCATCCCCCTCTTTTCTCCTTCTCTTCACTTGATCCTCCCTTTCTCTCCCCTCTTCCTCACTCATCCTTCTTCCTTCTCTTTCTCCACATCCATCTTCTACCCCACCTTTAGCCACCTTGTTTCTTCTACTTCTCTTGCTTTGCATTTCAACTCTATTCTTTTCCTTCTTCTTTTCTCAACAATTTTTATTGTCACTTTAATTCTTTAAATATTTATTTGACCCAATAAAACATAAAAGAAACTAACTCGTGTAGTTTATTCAAGAGTAGGCCCAATTTTTCCAGAAGAGTTCAGCTCTCGGTTCTGATCTCTCTCTTTTTTAAAAAATTTCTTTTCTTTTTTTTAAAAAAGATAACAAACTACCTTTTTTTCATTTTACATACCAATCCCAGTTCCCACTCCCTACCTGAAGGGAAATGCACCAGATAAAGGGGAACACGAATAAAGTAATCCCATACTAGCTCTGAAAGAGGTATAATAAGGAGTTCTTTATTTAAGGGAGAACTCACAGATCACAATGGGAAACAGGAATGGAATCTAGTATTCAGGTTTGAGAGAGAGAGAGAGAGAGAGAGAGAGAGAGAGAGAGAGAGAGAGAAACAGAGAGAGAGAGAGAGCAGGAGGCACACACCTTTTGGTACCCAAAGCTGCGCCCAACCTGGTCCAGCCTCTCAAAGGCCATTGACTGAAGGAGGTTCTCTATCACCTTCCCGTTTTGTCTAAATAAGAGAGTTTCAAACCCAATTCAAAACTATATACAATAAGAACAGATATCAAGTATAAACATTAGAATTATGACCAGCATAAACAATATTAAGCAAGAAACATACATTAAATGTTTTAATTTTATCCTAATAAGTCTTGTATTAAAAATGGTTTGGCTAAATCATAAGATGACGGTAACTACTACTATCTAGTCTTTAACCCCACTGAAGGCCTGAGAAGGGAGATAGTATTACTTGAGTAGGCAGGAAGTGCAGTCAAGCAGTTTCCAATATGTGCAGTAGATGACAGAGACAACTGGCTACCTGAGCAATTGCCCAAAGTCTCATTTGCAATATTAGAGCGACCAACTTTGGCTAAGGCCTAGAGTAACTGACAGACCATTTCTAGGGGCAGGAAAAATTTTTAAACCATCTTACCATGTCTTGTAAAGATTTGGCAGTCTTTTTTGTATATCCTGCTTGTCCAGTCTGGACACACATGCATTTTGTCAGTGATCGAGGCTTGGGCAGTTCCTTGCCCAAAGGTCAGTTTTGCCAAGAAGAAAACAACCTCCAAGTAGAGTGTCTTTGGTGCTCAACATGTTCTCGTGAGTAAATGGGTACTGTCAGGAACAATTGTGTCTCATGTCAACAGAACCCTAAATTATTTAAATGTCATATTTAAGCAGATTCCCCATTACCTCACCTACTCCCATTCCCTGCACCTAACCTCCCACCCTACCCCCATCCACTCCTCAGAGAGGGTAAAGCACATTGCTTTGGGAAGGTCCAAGGCCCTCCCTACTATTTCTAGGCTGAGCAAGGTAGCAGTCAAAGAGAATAGGTTCTTAAAAAGCCAGTACAAGCAGTGGGATAAATCCAGGTGCCACTGCCAGTGGCCCCACAGTCTGCCCAGTGATACAACTGTCACCCACATTCAGAGGGTATAGTTTGGTCCTATGCTGCTTCCTTCCCTGTCCAGCTGGAGTTGGTGAGTTCCCTTTAGCTCAGGTAGACTGTTTCAGTGGGTGTCCCCATCATGGTCTTGACCTCTTTGCTCATGTTCTCACTCCTCCCACTCTTCAATTGGACTTTGGAAGCTCAGCCCAGTGCTCCACTGCGGGTCTCTGTCTCTGTTTCCATCAGTTTCTGGATAAAGATTTTATGGTGATATTTAATATAGAAAGCAGCTTTAACAAATAATGCTGGCTTTAGCATGCAGAAGAATGGAAATAGATCCATATCTATCACCATGCACAAAACTCAAATCCAAATGGATTAAAGACCTCAGTATAAATCCAACCACACTGAACCTGATAGAAGGGAAAGTGGGAAGTAGTAGTCTTCAAGGCATGGGCACAGGAGACCACTTCCTAAATATAACACCAGTAGCACAGACACTAAGAGCAACAATAAATAAATGGGACCTCCTAAAAATGAGAAGCTTCTGTAAAGTAAGGGACACCTTTGCTTTACAATAAGTCAATAAGACGAAAAGGCAGTCAAAAGAATGGGAAAAGATCTTCACCAACCCCACATCAGACAGAGGTTCTTATCTCTTGAACAAAGGGTAACTACCTCTCTTTCTATCAGATAGTAAAAATGGTATCCAACAGGAATGAGGACTCTTTTACAGGAGTCTCACAAGGGAGGAGATAGGTTTTTGGCCTTATTGACTCAGAATAGCACACAAAGCCCCAGCCATGTGCTCTCAGTCTGTACTCATATGTTGCCTTCAGCATTTTTCTTGGGAGGATGCATTCTTTTCAACACCTCACTGTTTTTAGCAAAAGATCTTTGGTTCAACCAAACACCACTTCTTGTTTTTCTTTGTTATCAGTAATATTTTTATTTTATAGGATGCCGTTTTTCTTCGGTTCTTTTCTTTTTAAAATATAATTTCTTTATTGATTCTTTGGGAATTTCACATCATGTACCCCAATTCCACTCATCTCCCAGTCCTTCCTTATCTGCCTCTCACCCTTAGAGTATTCCCCCGAAAGAAAATTTAAAAAATTCAGATCAAACCAACCAAACAACACCTTTTCACTCCTTCATCTTTCCCACCTTCCAATACCTCTTCATTTGTCTTGGTGACACTGAGAGTTGAGGTGTGTCACACAGTAGACCCTTTTGTCCAATCGGCCTTATGCAAATGTTCAGCACAATGAGTCATTGGTCTGGTTCAAGGCTTCTTGTTTCTGGTACATCATCATCACTAAGCCCTCACAAGACTTCTCTTGGATATCCCATGGCTGCCTGAGTCATGGAGATCCTGCAGGAAGCATTCCGCAGGACCAGTCCTTCCATATACTCCTACAGAACATAGGGTAGATATTAGGGTGGGCCAACCCAATACCCTGGATGTGGGCCTACATGGCAGCTGAGCTAGTCAGTTGGGGTCACTGGGGCCACCCCCTTCAGGAAAGGGGTGGAGCTAGTTCTTCTACACACGTGCCATCAGAGCCAGTTTTCCTAGGCCCATTGTGAAGGGTGGGGCCAGCTCTCAGAGTCTTGGGAGCCAGTTTTTTTTTTTTGTTTGTTTGTTTGTTTGTTTGTTTGTTTGTTTTTCGAGACAGGGTTTCTCTGTGGCTTTGGAGCCTGTCCTGGAACTAGCTCTGTAGACCAGGCTGGTCTCGAACTTCCAGAGATCCGCCTGCCTCTGCCTCCCGAGTGCTGGGATTAAAGGCATGCACCACCACTGCCCGGCTGAGAGCCAGCTTTTATGTGAGAGCCAGGGTCAATTCTCTTGCTGCAGTGTCCAGTGAGGGACAGGGCCAAATGACCCAGAGCCAACAAAAGGTAGGGTCAGCTCATCATGGCCCTCTGATTCATCACACATGGTTCCTATGACCCACCACAAGGCAGCATGGGCCACAGACATCAACACAAGACCCCAGTTTCAGCAGGACCAAGGACCTAGACATGGCCTTTGGGGGTAGCCTGGGCCCAAACAGTACCATGGCACAGGGTATCAGTGCAGGCCACTCAGATTGGCATGGTCCCTAATCACCACTTTTTATGCACACACGCATTGTTCTTAGTCAGGGGCATGAATGCCTCACAAAGCAAAGATAGGAAACACCTTGTAGCTAATGATATCTATCTATCTATCTATCTATCTATCTATCTATCTATCTATCTATCATCTATCTATCTATCTATCTATCTATCTATCTATCTATCTATCTATCTATCTACCTATCTATCTTTTTAATCTATCTTTAGATATGATATATATTAATATATCATATTTCATATATATAAATTGATGTCACTTGTTGGGGGCTGCACACTCCGGCCCCTTGACTTTCTTTGCCTGCCTCAGACCTTTTGCCTCCTGGAGTGAATTGAGCAAAACAACTTGTTTAAATGTCGAACAGTGGTTAGCAAAAGTCCATCTGAATTATATTACTTCTGCTGGTCTTTTGCACAGCCTCGCAGTCCACTGCAGTTTTTTGGCAAGAGGGACCTATTCTTTGGGTGCATGGACAAGCCTCTCCTAAAAAGGTTGTGCAGCCCTATTATTTGGCTGTCCTGAAGGTCCTGCACACTGCCTAACTGGAGAGTCTTATGAGGTTTGACAAAAGCCCTTATAAAGTTATTGTTCCGTACAATAAGGAGCAGCTTAACTGGTGCCATTTATTTAGCCCAGAATGGACCATCTTTTTAGCCACTCAGTCTGCTGAGTTTGACAATCATTCCCCCACTAATAAATTAGTAAAACTTTTTAAGGAACATCTGATTTACTTTCCTAAAATTGTTTTGCTAACTCCCCTAGATTGTACCCTTAATGCATTTACAGATGGATCCTCCAACAGCACAGCTGCCCTAGTCACAATCCAGAAGACTGTTAAAATAAAAATACCTTACAAGTCCACACAAATAATAGAATTGGCTGCCATTCATTTAGTTTTAGTTACTTTTCCAGTTGAACCTATTAATCTTTTTACTGATAGCAAATATGTTGCTAAGTTTCTTCTTCTCTTGGAAACAGCAGGAAGTATAGCCACTACCTCGGCAGTTCATGGATTATTGACTAACATTCAATTTCTTTTATGGAAAAGGTCTCACAAAATTTATATTGTCCACCTTTGGGCACATTCTGGCTTACCTGACCCTCTTAGTGAAGGCAATGCACAGGCTGATCAAGTGACCCATGCTGTCTGAATCTCTCTCTCCCAGGATTCTTTGGCCTCTGCCCAGCGGGCTCATGATAAATTCCATCTTAATGTTACTTCTTTGAGGCTCACGTATAAAATTTCTAAGGAACAAGCTCTTAAGATTGCCAAAGCATGTCCTTTATGCGCAGAACTTACTCCTGTTCCTCATCTAGGAGTTAATCCTTGGGGTCTTTTGCCCAACCATATCTGACAGATGGATGTTACTCATGTGGCATCTTTTGGCAAATTGGGATGTGTACATGTCTCTGTCTGTGTGCATGTGTTTTTAAGTCTCCAGCCTAGTTCCCAGCTTGCATATCATCCTATAGTGCAGGTACTACAGACATTGTTTTCCTTGAAGGTTGGTTAGTTATAAACAGACTGAGTGCATTGTATGTAAGCTGAATGTGTGCATGGGTTCTAAATAATGTCATAGCACATTGTTAACATAGTTACAGGTTGAACAACAGTTTGATTGGTAAAGGCAAATTTCAAATAGCATTTCTCAGAGAAAAAGCATTCCACATTTAGTCAACTCTCCAAGGTTTTTTTAAATATATCTTCTTAATACTAAAAATATATAACACTTGCATCAACTAGGATTACATTTGTCTGAATACAATGGAAAGAATCCAAAGTGAGAATTCATTGTTGCACATGTAAGAACTTGGGGTTTAGTAGGGAGTATTTCATAGCATCCTAAACCTGGCAGAGACCAAGAGGTCAAGGCATCTGATACAGTCCCCTATCAGGTGAGTGGACAGAACCTGGACTTCTGGAAAAATAAGATAAACTTTGTAATCTCACCTATGGAATTCTGAGTGGCTTCTAATTTTAGCTCAGCTGGAACTTGCCTTTTTTTCTCCTTATCTTCTTTTCTCAGGATTCTTTGACTCTGTTGTTGGCTTTATCTCCTCCTTGCAGCATCTATGTAAAGAAATACCCCACTTAGCCTTCTTCCCGGGGAAGGCAGCATGTCGGAAATACAGAAGTGTCTGCCTTTGAGATGGGGCAGGTGCCCGCTTATAGCCTTTGCATAAAGTCATAAGCCGTTGTCCTGAGCTTGCAATGGGAGTGTGAATGCAGCTAACCAGAGACTATTACAAGATGTAATAAGAGTTCCATTTACTTTAATAATTTCTTGATATTTCAGGTTTCTTCCTCTGTTGTAGTCAGAGGCTGCTTGTTTGTTTCCCAGCTGCCCAGACCCAAAATAAACACACAGAAACTGTATTAATGAAAACATTGCTTGGCCTATTACCTTATGCATATTTCTAGCTATCACTTATATCTTAAACTAACCCATTTCTGTTAATCTGTGTATTGCCATGTGTTTTTGGCCTACTGGTAAGTTTTTATCCCAGTGTCCAGTGACTGTCTCCTGCAGAGCTACATGGCTTCTTCTTGACTCCTCTTACTCTTTCCTCCTCTATCTGCTTGGAATTCCTACCTTGCCCTATTCTGCACTGCAATAGGCCCAAAGAAGTTTCTTTATTAGCCAATTGTATTCACAGCATCCAGAGGAGAATCCCACATCACTCTATTAATAACTGCTCGGTTATACTAATATCACAAGTAGACCATCAGTATGATAGAAAAGGATGTGGGCTTTTATTTCAGATCTACTAGACATATTTTGAACCAACTCTTGAGTTAGTTGCCTTTCTGCTGCTGTGATAAGACAGCATGACCTAGGGAACTTGCAGAAGAAGAGTTTATTTGTGCTCATCGTTCCAGAGGGATAAGAGTCTGTCATGGTAGAAAAGCATGACAGCAAGCAATAGGCATGGCAGCAGGAAGCAGAGAAAACTACATAGACGGAGGTTAGGCTATGAACTCCAGGGCCTTCCCCCAGTGACATACCTCTTCTAGCAAGGCTGCACCTCCCCACAACCTCTCAAAATGGACCACCAATGGGACCAAGTGCTCAACTGCTGGTGTCTATAGAGAGCATTTCTCATTTGAATTGCCTTTCACTGATCAGCCAATCAGGCCTAATCAGTGAGTTCCAGGTCAATGGGAGACTGAGTTCCTAAATAAGGTGGACCACACCTGAGTAACAATACTTTGGGTGGTCCTGTGGCCTCTGCACTTGTTTGCACACATGTGCACAACCACACACGCACATGTACACACAAGTAGAACACTTTAAGTCTGCCCTAAAAAGTCATGCAAAGTCTTGTAATGATGTCTTTCTCTGTACTGCTAGCTCCCAAATAGGAACATAAAGACTTCTTATTCATTATGAATCTCAGCCTACAGCTTAGTCTTGTCCATAACTAGTTATTATAACTTAACACATTTATATTAATCTATGTTCTGCCACATGACTCTTGGCTGTTACCTTTCCTCCTGCACATTCTGCTTGCTCTGTGTCTCCTGAAGTCTCCTCCTTTCTTCTTCCCAGGGCCCCCTCTATCTCTGGAAGTCCCTTCTATACCTCCTGCTTAGCTATTGACCGATCAGCTTTTTACTAAACCAATCACAGTGACACATCTTCACACAGTCTACTAATATCCCACAACAAAGTCTTTTGGAACTTTAAAAAAGTAAAACCCAACCATTCAAGAAGATCAGCTATGCCTATCTGATGTTGTGTATAGAACTAGAATGCTTTGGGCATGTAGTTAGCAGTCAGTGAACTCACTGGATGAACGAACCTTTCTATTGCATACACACTTCACACTGTAGCAGCTGCTAGAAAGGTAACAAAGGTCCGACTTTCATGAACCTTGGATTCTAAATCTATACAGGATAGTAAAATGATTCCAGATAATAAATGTGTTGGGAAATATTAAATGAGATTTTATGATAGAAATAAACTCTGAGGAAGTAAAGGAGGCAAACAGATAACACAAAAAGCTTTAAGTTGTTTGGTCAGAAAAAAAAATCCTGAGTGACATGGACGAGAGAGTCATAGAAAATCTATATTTGTATTTGGAGCACTATCCCTGTGCCATGAGCCATGTTAATATAAGTCTGTTTAGCTTCTACTTAGAAACGTCTTCTTCAAGTCTTAGTTGGTCATAGGTTTACAGTTACAAGTTTATCACCTATCTCAATCCCCACCCCCCAAACTTATAGAACCCTAAACTTTAAAGTTTATAAGGAACTAATTTTAAATCATTGTTTGGACAGAATTTTCTAAATAAATAAATAAATAAATAAAGCTCCAGTAGACATGAGATGATTATCAAAGCAATTCTAAAGTAAATAAGCCTTGTGGTCAAATACACTTGAGAGTCAACCCATGAAGTTTGATGATGGAGAAGTTCTAACACAGGATAATTCACATCCTGTTTATTCCAAAGTTTCATTTAGTTATTTTATAATGTTTTATTTTGCATTTATTTTTCCCATCTGTTTGTACCTAATAATAGTAAAATGTAGTTTAGGAAATTCTGTTATAGTATAAAAACCCCAGAAGTTTGGGAAAGGGGGAAAAGAGAAAGATTATCCTTTGGACACAAGCCTTGTCTTTCCTATGAGATATGCACACTAACTTTTTCTTTTCAAATGTCTTGCTGTAGAGCCCAGGCCACCTTTAAACTTGAACTCTTCCCATTTTAGCTTCCCAGTGCTGTGTTTAGAGGTGAGAGCCACCACACCAGACTGGGATACTTACACCAATTTATCAGGAATCTAAAGAAATTGTGGGCATCACACCCTATGTATCACTGATGCTGACTAAATCCTCTGAGCAAAGAGACTTGCTACATTTAGATTTTTAACTCCTAAAAGCTGAAAAACTGTTCTGGTTTATTAGTAGTATACATTTGGGTTTCCTCTCTTACCTTAATGAGTATGAGCACATTCAAGCTGACTTTTTTAACTATTAAATTTTATTGTCTTGAAAAAGACAAGCAGTAGAATACAGTTGCAACTTCATGAGCCTTTGACAGGTGAATACCATATTTAGCTCTGTCATTCTATAACTTTGATTTGAGTTGATCTTTGGAGAATTATTCAACATTTTCAAATGTCACTGTATTAGTTAGTGTTTCTGGGATAAAATATTACCAAGAGCAACTTAAGAAAGGGCTAATTCTGCCTTATGGTTCTAGAAGACTAGATGCCCATAATGATAGAGAGATCATAGCATGGCAGTGGGAGTTGGGATCTGAGAGATCACATGGGATCAGTTTCACATAGAAAGCTGATTCTGGCTTATGGTTCCAGAAGGCTAGATGCCCATAATGATAGAGAGATCATAGCATGGCAGTGGGAGTTGGGATCTGAGAGATCACACTGGATCAATTTCACATGGAAAGCAGAGGGTGAGGGGAGTGAGCTGCAATTGGGGTCAGGTTATAAACTGTCAAAGCCTGCTCTCATGACATACTACCTCTCTCAAGGATCCATGGTTTAAATGTTCCATAACCTCCCCAAAGAGCACCACCAACTAGAGACTAGTTTCGAAATACATGAGCCTATGAGACATTTCTCATTCAAACCACAATATCTTATCCTCCCCCAGACATGCAGTGGAATGTGGCAACAACTTCACTGGCCTTTAACAAGTGAACCCTTAGTTCTGTGACTCAATGACTTACTAGAAGTGATTTTAGGTAAGTTGTTTAACCTTTCCAAATATAACCTTTCTGATGTACAGTTAAGATACCATCTCTGCCTTTTGGAAGGGTCAGTCTGATGTCAGAGGTCCACAGAAGGGACCATTTCAGCCCATTCTGAAATGTTTACGTGGGGTGTCTGTCTTCTTCCTTTTCTCTTTGCAGTCGCACCTGGAATCTTGCAGGGCATCACCGTTTGCTGTTTGCTCCTACAGTGATGGCTCATGAAGTACTGATTTATAGGTTCAATTAGTGAAGAAATAAGATTAGTGTCCTGTGTTATCAGTGTAAAATGAGCTATTCAATCATTGCTGTGCAAGATTTAGTGCTCTGAGCCAGAATTGGTCTACAATGCTCCATTCCTATCTCACCTTAAAGAAATTAAGGGAGTTCCTAGCCTACTGCAGGAGCTCCTTCCGCTCCTTCAGCCAATAGCCTTTAAGATACCAACCCACTTGGGCATGGTCGCTTTGGCTTGAAAAAGCAGCAGTAGCTGTGAGTGTGCTCTCTCTCTCTTGCTTCAGGCTCTGCTTCCAGCTACCAGACTCTTTTCCTGGTCGTGCAGAGGGCTGTTGTCTAGGATGGTGATCTGTAAGTTTTTCCTTTAAATAAATAACCCTTTTATTAATCATAATTCAAAACTGATGTGGAATTGTTTTGTGAATTACTCCTTTACCTGACACCCAACATTTGATAGCACTACTACAAGACCTGTTTTGGGTACCAGCTGCACAAGATGGTTCCAACTTGGTTACCTGAAATGGTACACATCTTTTAGAACATTCTGGCCAGACCTCCACAAAATACCCAGAGACTATTTGCAATCTTACCAGACATTAATCTTGAAATTTAACCATCATTTTACGTTCACAGGATCCCCTAGAAAGAACGTTGCTCCCATGACAGCTGGAAATAATTCTAGAGGACATATAGAGGAAATAATTCCTCAGGTTTAGGGACATCATTTAGGGGTTGATTATAATTGGTATATGGTTGAGGGTTGGGGGAGGAATTTTGTAAGCTCAGGGATCTTTTTTTTAAAAAAAAAAAACAGGGAGAATTGGACGATGGGATAATAGATTGATATTTGTGAGTTATTGTTTATAGAAAATTACATTGGCATAGATTCTTGTATATGGATAAAAAGTTAAATTATATTGAATATTGCATGCATGCATGCATGCTTCTACCTCTGTTTAAAACATTTTTGATGTATATATATATATATCATATTGCAGTGTACATTTCTACCTCTGATTAAGATACTTATATATTGTTTATATATTGATATATATTTACCATATTGCAGTGTACATTTCTACCTCTGATCAAGATACATTTGGAGGTCATTGTCCTCATTTATTGCACAGTTGTTTATTGGCTTAGTCTTTAAGTTAGATAGGTATTAAGAATTATAGATTAATAGTCATCTATGTTTGTCATATTTATAGTTAGACTAATCGTGTTTTTTAGATACACAGAGATTATATTCTGTATGAATAGATAATCTTCAACCTCTTCAAAGAGCTGTAGAAAATGGCATTTAATCTAACTTAGAATTCTGTGGTAGCAAGACACAATCACTCCTGGCAACACCGATCTATTTCCGAGAGATTGTTGAGCACCAAATCTCAACAAGTGTGTTAAAGTCATTATATAAACTGTATAGTAAATATTATGGACCTCCTCCAGCTGCTCACTCTACCACAGCATTCTAGAAGATAGAATAGTCTTGCACAACTATATTGTGTTCAGTGGTCCACATACTATTAAATACAGCCACAATGTAGCCTTGGTAATAACTGATTAAGAACATCATTTTCCTCAAGCAGTAATAGATAATGAAGAACAAAATGTATTTTAAGACCTTATAGAACATCTATGAAGGCTCTTAAGCCTGCTTGTATACATACAAGAACCACCTCATTAAGTCATTACTAATATTAACCCAAAGTCAAACCAGTGGTAAGCTAGTTTGGTTAGAAGGTTTAATTTTCATTGATGTTGATTTTAGGTTTGTGGAACACAACATCACATTTATAATTTTGCCTTGAAGAGAAGAAAGCAGGGTATCACAGTCACTAGAAGATGTGGGGCCATTCCATTGATTACCCGTGCTCTTCCAGATGACTTGTATGCTGGTAGAAATGAATGGGATGAATTAATAAGTTCTGTGTCATTAGATGATTGTAGGACAATAAATGACAACCAGAGATGGAAGTATCCTGGTTATAATAGGCCATGATAATTCTATAGGCACTGTGTTGGATTTGCAACTTTTCATTGATCAAAAAGTACCTTTTGCCATCTCTTGTGACCCAAACAATACGCCAGGCACAACTGGAAAGATGGAAAAACTGAAAATTCTATTTATTATCAAGGCTTCTCAACTTGAGACCAAGTAGAAAAGTTGGAGCAAGGAAATAGACACTAATGTAGTCAAGAAGCCAATACACATGATAAATGCTGTGAAACTCTTACAAGGATGTGGTTTGTGGGTGAAATGAAAGTGATATTTTAGGCAATTTCATGGAGAAAATAAATGTTCAACTTTCAAGTATGGGAAGAATTAGATTGTGTGGAGCTAATAATCGAGGGATGTAATCTTGGCATACAGTGGTTCCAAGAACAAAGTGCATTCCATGGTTGGACATATGAGCGTGGAGAACATTCCTGAAACAAAAAGGGAACTCACATAGGAATGCAAAATAATACTGTTTGAAATAGAAATAGTCCAGTCATTCAGCTTTGCAGTGTGGACTTGGGTCTTGACTGGCTGGGATGGCACAGACGCTTAGTCCCAGCACTCAGGAAGCAGAGGCAAGTGAATCTATCTGAGTTCAATGCAGTTTGCTTTACATAGTAAGCTCTAGGTTATCCAGTGCTACAGTGTGAGACCTTGTCTCAAAAAACAAAACAAATAAAAACTCCACAAAGCAAAAATCCAGTAGTTCATTTGATTTTCCTGGATAACTACAATAGTTAAATTTACCTCAGGGTTTAAGGAACTTCCTGGTTATGGTTATCAAAAAAAAAATCCTGCTGGCTCCCTTATTGAGGTTAAGTCTGTTAGGTAAGGATTCTTCTTCTTCTTCTTCTTCTTCTTCTTCTTCTTCTTCTTCTTCTTCTTCTTCTTCTTCTTCTTCTTCTTCTTCTTCTTCTTTCTTCTTCTTCTTCTTCTTCTTCTTCTTCTTCTTCTTCTTCTTCTTCTTCTTCTTCTTCTCCTTCTCCTTCTCCTTCTCCTCCTCCTCCTCCTCCTCCTCCTCCTCCTCCTCCTCCTCCTCCTCCTCCTCCTTTTCTTCTTCTCCTCCTTCTTCTCTTCTTATTCCTTCTCCTCCTCCCTCTCTCTCTCCTTCCTCTTCCTCTTTCTCCCTCTTCCTCCTCTTCTTCTTACTCCTTCTTCTCCTTGTAGGTAAAGACAAGAACCTTATTTGGGTATCTAGATGGAAAAGAGACAAGAGTTCACTATATCTCTTGACTGTCAAGAAAGATACTAGTCATAATACTGTTTTTCAAAATAGAAAGGATGCTTCAACTATCCCTCATCTTCATTTTATTGTTTTGGAAAATAAAGAGCAGAAGCTTTAGGTAATAATGACTAATGACTCTTTCTTCAATCAAAAACTATCACTTGGGGCTGGGAAATGTCTCAGAGGGTAAAATACTTGTCACACAGATGTGAGTACCCAAATTAGAATCTTCAGAACCCATATAGAGCTGAGCATATGGAAGTACATCTGTAATACCAGTGGTCCTCCAGAGGCTGGTGGGATAGCTAGCTTGGGATCCACAACAGCAAAACAAGAGACTATTCTCAAACAAGGTGGAAGGCAATACTCAAGGTTGTGCTTTGACCTCCACATGCAAATATACAAACACACACACACACACACACACACACACACAAAGATGAATACAATTTAAATTAGGATTTCTAGAAGAATAGAATCAATATGATGAGCATGTGTGAGTTCAGATTACTTTGAAATATAAACATCTGTCTCACACCTAAGAGGCTAAGAATACAGTAGTTGCTTAGTCCTTGAGACTCAGTGCCTCAGCAGCCAGAGTTCCACAGTGCTGTCTTCACAGTGAAGATGCTGACAATACATAGTTACTCAGTTCACGTGGCTAACTTCCTCAGAAGTCCCAATCTGTCTTCTAAAATCTGGAGGGGTCTTGGAGAGCTGCTGGTCCTTCATCATGGATGGCAGCCTGGAAATGCTGGTTCTGTTTCTGTGAAAGAATCAGCAGCAGCGGCAGGACAAATTAACTTCGCAGTGAAAGAGAGTGCCAAGCTAGGCAAAGAGTTTATGTTTTACATCCTCTGGCACCTAAACAATATTCCAGAGGACAAGAACAGTAAGATAAACTTCCTCCAATTCGATCACAAGCATTTATATATGAGAATTATTGGGTTATAATTTTACAATATACTTAATAAATTACCATATCTGCCTTTTTAAAAATTTATTTATTAAAGATTTCTGCCTCCTCCCCACCACCGCCTCCTATTTCCCTCCCCCTCCCTCAATCAAGTCCCTCTCCCTCATTAGCCCAAAGAGCAGTCAGGGTTCCCTGCCCTTTGGGAAGTCCAAGGACCTCCAACCTCCTTCCAGGTCTAGTAAGGTGAGTATACAAACTGCCTAGGCTCCCACAAAGCCAGTACGTGCAGTAGGATCAAAACCCAGTGCCATTGTTCTTGACTTCTCAGCAGTCCTCATTGTCTGCTATGTCCATATCTGCCTTTTAATAAAATTTTATTTTCCCATCTCTGGTCATAATGATAAAATCCATTTGTTATTCCATGTTAAATGTAACAATTTTTAGGATCCCACGTGTATTCAAATTCTTGCAATTTAAAATATTAACTTGACTAAAAACTTACTTGAGGAATATTTATTTCCTATGGAAACATTGAGAAATACAGATAAGGACCCATTTGCAATTCTGTGTCCAGAAAAAAACATGGAGATATATTCCATACACCCTTGCTGTGCATTATAGATATATTTTAATCAAACAATAGAATTTTAATTTTTTCTGGTATGCTACTTTTAATTAGCCTTTTAAAGCAAGTCTTGAAACTATATACCTTACCTCAGTTTTGAGTTTAAGGAGAAACAGTGTTGGAGACATCCATGGTGAGTTGTTTAAACCCATTCCACAAAATGCAAAACCTTATCCAAATTGTATGTCTCAAGCCACAGACCTTGCCTGAAAAAAGTGCATTTGGCTGTAGATATAGAGCAATGTGAAGCCCTTCCTCTGTTCAATCTGATGGTATTATCAACTCCTATTTTAAGCTTGTTTATGGAACTAGAATAATACTGAACTTAGATATATAAAGGTGATTACAGCAGGAGAAATTTGACCTTTGGAAAAAAATCCTTTCCTGTATAAACAAAGGTCTGGAATGTTTGAAAAACCTATAAGCCAGTCAATTTCTTTTTGATTTATTTTAAACCCGAGTAAACAAGGCAGGTCTATTTTATTTTAGAAGTAGAAAAAAATGGTAATGCCTCAGTTCTCCAAACATATTTTTAGGAGGTGCCTTTGGATAGTGTGAGCTGTGTCATGGCTCTGCTTTGTGATCATGGTCCTGCCCATCCTCCCTGCAGTTCAATGGCTTCACTGCTTTGATGGATCCACACCCCCATGGTCCTGCCCATCCTCTCTGCAGCCCATTGCTTCACTGCTTTGATGGGTCCCCCATGGTCCTGCCCATCCTTCTTGCAGTCCAACTGCTTCACTCCATTGAGGGATCCACTCGCCTATGGTCCTGTCCATCCTCCCTGAAGCTCAGCTGCATTGAGGCCACTCCCCTATGGTCCTGCTCATCTTCCTTACAGCCCAACTCCTCCATTGCATTGATGGGTTCACTAGCCCCATTATGACCTAGGTGGTTCACTGCCCTCCATCCTGGTGACCCGAGGATCTCATTCCCACATCCTTATTTTTATGTTTGTTTTCCCAGGGACTTCCTATTGTCTCTCATTCTTGTTCCATCATGATTTCCAGTCCCAGCTACCCTGCAACCTCACTGCATCCCCTTCCTGGGTTTCCATCCCACCTGCTATCTTCATCAGGATGGCACTATCTCTGAAGGAGCCTCTGTGGCAGATCCTCACTGTTGTGCACCTGGGCTTACATCTCTACTAGTCTCACGGCACAGCCATGTGAATCTATTACATGTAAGAGCTCAGAGAAGACCTGCGGATTTATGAATGATTGGGAAATGGGTTTGAATAATTTTTCTTCAAAGAACCATGTATTAAAGGTTTGGTGCCCCAGGCTGTGGCACTATTGAGATATGGGGGACTTATGGGAAGTCTTCAGGTCCCCGGAGATGTGCCCATAAAAGGAATAATGAGACCCTAGTATCCTACCTTTTAAGTTCTGACTTTGAGGTAAGCAGATCTGTGTAGCTACTCACTTCTACTGCAATGGGAAGCCTTGTCACAGGCACACTGGATCTCTAAACCCTTGAGCCAGGATGTCTTAGTTAGGGTCTTATTGCTGTGAAGAGATACCATGACCATGGCAACTCTTATAAAGGAAAGCATTTAATTGGGGCTGACTTACAGTTTCAGAGGCTTTGTCCATTATCATCATGCAGAAAGCATGCAGCATGCAGGCGGGTATGGTGCTAAAGACTTAGCTGAGAGTTCTACAGCCAGATGTGCAGACAGCAGGAAGAGACTGAAACACTAGGCCTGGCTTGAGCATCTGAGACTTCAGAGCCTACCCTCAGGAACACACATCTTTCAACAAAGCCACACCCACTTCAACAAAGCCACACCCACTTCAACAAAGCCACACCTCCTAATAGTCCCACTCCCTATTGACCTATGGGGGCCATTTTTATTCAAAGCACCACACAAGCTAAGCTTTTTCTCTGACTCTTTTTCTTCATCGAGAAAGTGAAGGCACATGTGTAACCCCAGTGCTTGTGTGTGTTAGGCAGGAGGAAACAGGAAGAGCCCTGGATCATACTGGTCAGCAAGCCAAGCAGAGCTATGGGTCTTCAGGTTTGAGGAGAAGCCAAACTTCATCCACACACTCATCCAGAATCAGGTAGGATGACCACACGACTTTCAACTTTGATGAAAACAGAGGGCCAGTTATGTCCTTTCTTTGCTGAGTCTTTCTTCTTTTTCTTTATTCTTCCCTTTCTTATTTAATGCAAGACTAGAGGGAATTGTTTTTGTAATGCTTTATTTTAAAATTAGAAATTTGAGTTTTGTGTGTACATGTTTGTGTGTGTGTGTACACTTGTGTGTGTATCTATGTGCTTGTGTGTACTGAAGTCAGAAGTCCTCATTGGTTGTCTTGTGTGTATGCGTGTGTGTGTATGTATGTGTGTGTATGTATGTATGTGTGTGTATGTGTGGGTGTATGTATGTGTGTGTATGTATGTGTGTGTGTATGTATGTGTGTATGTATGTATAAAAATGTTGATACATAAAACATTTCAAGGAAGGAATGGGGAAAGCTAAACCAAAATCTGTAAACTTTGGCTCATGAAGTCAGGAGATTTTGAAAAACAATATTTCAGGTGTGTGAAAAGATCTAACTTCCAGATATAGTACATAATAACATGTGTCTGAGAGAGAGAGAGAGAGAGAGAGAGAGAGAGAGAGAGAGAGAGAACAAGAGAGAGCCCCTAATAGTAAGACAAGACAATAAAAAACAGAATCAGAAATGAATAATAAGCCAATGATTGAGAAAATGCAAATCATGACCTACCGTGAAACCATTAGCTTTTGAACAACATGGTGACCGAACCAACATAGCTTAGTCAGTAGAGTTGCTCACCAAGAACATACAAAGTCCTGGGTTCCATCCCCAATACCACATAAACCAGGTATGGTGGTGTACAACTGTAACTCCAGCTACTGAGATATCAAAAGCTGAAGATTATCTTCCACTACAAAGCAGGTTCAGGAAGCCTGGATTACCTGAGACTTTCTCAAGCAAAATTAAAGAAAATAAACAAATGAAGCAAGATTTGTGGGGCGTTAATTTACAGCATAGAAACTATAGTTCCTGATACTATACTATACTGAGAGATTAGAGTCCAAAGGTTTTCATTACACACACACACACACACACACACGTGCACACACACATGTACACACACACAGAAAACATACGGATGGCTACAGAAGATTATTGATGTGACAATTAGCTTTGTTGTGCTAATCATTTCACAGAAATGAGAGACACACACAGAGAGAGACAGAGACAGAGACAGAGAGATTTAGAGCTTATGAGTGAATTCACTTTTCAGGGAAGCTGTAGGCAAAATATTTGAAGTAGATGAGTTGCATCTTGATGAGTATCAAGTTAGGGCAGTTAAGAGAGGGAGAGCCTCTCTTAAAATCTTGGATTAGTAAGGTTATGGGGATCTTGCTGACTTCTTTGGTCATGAACAGGAATGCGTTACTTATAAATCCAGTTGTACGCAAAACCAGAGCCTACTCATAGTTTCTGCATCCTAGGCAACTGTGTTTATCTGCGGCCCTGAAGGCCAGGTGCAATAGCCCTGGAACTTCGTGTGAGCCTGGCATAGCTGCTTGTTTTTTGTGAGACAATTGGTTCATTCAGTGGGCTAGTATACATCCTATAGCCAATGGGCAGATCTGTGTAGAGAAAACTTCTTCATTGCTCTTTAAGTGTAAGTTAACATGGCTACATTTAAAAAAAAAGTATTTTGAAATTAAATGACAATAAGTTTAAATTAAAAATTCCTAATTTGGAAATTTAAGGTCAGAAATTTTAAGAAGTATTTATTTTTATTTTGTGTGTATGTGTGTGTTCATGAGTGCATGTATGTGCATCAGATGCATGCAGGTGCGCGTGGTGGTCACAAAAAGGGTTGGAGACCCTGGGACTAGAGCTGTAGAAGGTTGTGAGCTGTCCGACACAAGTGCTTGGAAGGGAACTCAGGTCCTCTGCAAGAGCAGCAAGTGCTCTTAACTGCTGAGCCTTCTCCCCAGCACCACACAGCAGGAACGCTTTGTGCATTGACAAAGACCTTGAGGGAAACTCCATTCCCAAGCTTATGTGCCATCAGTAAAGATATTGTATAAAAATTGACATCAGGCTGTGTGTGCAAAGTGAATGTCAAAAGTGAATGAATTTCACAGTTCAACTTTGTTCTCAGCCTCAACACGTCCCATTATGCAAACATAAATGTTCCCAAATCCGGAAACTACCCCTGAAATCCCAAGCTCTTTGGCCTCGAACATTCTGGGTGGGAAATACTATGAACTATTTTGTATTCTGGTGTTGGGGCAGGAACAAAGAGCCCGTGGCAGGCCGTGTAAGCACCACTCCACTGAACTACATACACAACCCTGGGTGCACTAATTTGAAAGCCAAATAACTATCGGTTGCTGTAACTTTGTGCATAACTTAACTTTGCTCTGTGGACCACTTAGGCTTCAAGCTCCTCATGGTCCCATAACACTCAGCCCCTTGACTATCAGTGTTACCGATTCCGGAAGCCCTCACATTAGTAATGGCCTTTGTTGCTCTGTGACCTGAGGTGTTGTTTTGTACTGGAATATTTTGCTTCTGGGAAACCTTCTAATCTAAGCACCCAGGAGAGTTGAATGAACTACCTGCTTGCCATTAGGTTAAGACTGGCCCCAGTTCAAAGAACGTTTTGTTAGTATTTTTTTTGTTACTATAAAAAATATCCAAGATAATCAGCTTATAAAGTAAAAAGGATTATTTGGGCTCACAGTTTTGGAGGCTTCAGATCCTGACTGACTGGCCTTTGCTGAGAGATCAGATGGTGGCAGGAGCACGTGGTGCTGGTATACCAGCCTCCTCCCATCACCTCCAAGGACAAAACCGATGACCTAAAATCCTCCCAATGGGCCTCACCTGTTAAAGGTCCCAAAATTGATACTCTGGGGACCAAATCTGGAGCACATGGGGCGTGGTCGAGGAGGGGAACTTGATGCTGAGGCTGCAGAAGAACGAAGCAGTTTAAACAAAGAGCATCTCCCAGCCATGTGCTGCAGCAGGGCCCTGACCCAGAAGTGTCTGAGCTGGCAGCTCATCAGTTCAGACAGGGACCTGCGCACGCAGCTGTCTGGCTCTAAGAAACCACCTTTCACCTCTGTTTCCTCACCAGTGATTTGAACATGCAGCTCTGCTGGCCGGAGGGTTGGTGCGGAACTACAATCAGTATGACTAGCACCGCCGGAATAACACCGCTACTCCGTAGATGCTCGTTCTGCTTTAAAAAGATCGATTTGTCTTTAATTATGTGTTGGGGGTGGTGTATACACACGAGCGCAGGGGCCAATGGAGACCAGAAGCAAAGCGCTCGCCTTGGAGCTGGTGTTACAGCCGCCAAATGTGGGTCCTGGGACCTGGACTTGGACCTCTGAAAGAGCCGTACACGTTCTTAACTGAGCATCTCTCCACCCTAGGAGATAGTTATTCTTAGGGAAAGGATGTGTTTTCTCTTCTTTAATGAAAGGAATTCTTAAAAATATAGAAAATCACTACAGGGAAAAACAAGAAATTAATGGTTTCCCATTTTGTCACTTTCAGATATAAAGTTATGAGCTCTGATGATTGTTTTTAAAGTAATTATCTGATGTTACAATTTGCCTGTTTATACCTTTCCCTCTTCCTGCTCTGTTTTCTCTGTATATGTTTATATAAATTTCAATTTTTACATGAAATGCTATGTGTAATGGCTTCAGGAAACATCATATCTTGTACTGTGCTCTCTTCATATGGTGAGTATTTTAATGTATTCAAGTATTTATGTACGTGCTTCAGAATGTCCCAGTGTAATTTGGAAAGCAACTAAGCCAATAAGGGCATATTTGGCAATTTGGAGAATCAAATGTCTTTCAAACGCGTTCACAAGGAAAGAAAAATGTGGGAAAGGTGACTTCCTGCCCCGACTACTCATACAGTAAAAGCAGGAAGCGTCAAGATATCGTGCCGAGAGCTTTTAAAGGGCTAAAGATAGCATTAAGAGCATTTAAACACCCATGTTCACATTGGAGGAGGTATTTGATCACTCAGTTTTGTGAAATGGAACAATAAATTATTTTCTCTCATTTCTTACTTTGTGTGTATTTATACAGAAGATATAGAAGAACTAGAATCTTAACTGTTTCTCCAGATTTAGCCATGGCCCTACCAAGGCAAAAGCGAGTCTCCAGTTCTTTGTAAACTTCATCCAGACCCTAGAACAGGCGTGCTCCTGCCAGAAAGAAAGGCAGGAGAGGAGGAGAGGGAGGGAGAAAGAGTGAGGGGGAGAGCAGTCCGTAGACAAAGGGAACTGCTCCTCAGCGTGCTGGCTAAGGAGGGAGAGGGCAGGCACATGGCCTGCTCAGGAGGTGGTTGAAGAACAGGTGGTATTTGTTGCCATTCTGCAAACCCAAGAGCCAGGGAGGTGGACTCCAGCTCAGCCCTCTGCTGTTTCTGTAGCCCCATGTAAGCTCAGATAAGTGTCCCTCGGCAGGACTCTGCCTAACTGTGTCTCCGTCATCGAGTTCTAGTGAACTCTGTTAGATTATGTCAAGTGCTCAGAAGGGGGTCTGGGATGCGCACTGAATGAAGGCTAGCCGCTGTCACCACCGCCATCATCGTCCTCATCACTCATCAGCCGCAACTGCTCTTAGAACCTCGGGTCTCGGCCCTCCAGCCTCTGCTTGGGTCTCCTGCGTGAGAAGATCTGCTGGTTGGAGGTTTCTGGGCCATCTGGGTGTGGTAAGGAAAAGAATTGAATGGAAGCTGTGTGAACTGTTTACATTCATGCCACTATCATCTTTCCCAACCACACAAGGGAATTAAATTAAAGTCAGTTGTGGTGGTGCTTGTTGGTCTAACATGCCAAACTGGCAGGGGCGGAGGACCTTGAGGTCAGCCTGGGCTGCATTTTGGAACGGAAGAAATGGCTCAACAGTTAAGAGTGTGCACTAGAGGGGTATTGGGTGGGCCTCTCCTATTTGATTCGCTTCCTATCATCCGAGACAGATGTTCCGTGGAGACCTTAGGCATGCATCCATGAGGGATAAAGGAACACTTGATGCTGGACTCGGAACATTAGAATGTAAGACCCTGGGCTTTAGGCCTAAATGAGGCACTGAAATCAGAAAGCTGATGTGGAAACAGGTGTCTGGTGCTGCCTTCCCTGAGGTCTGTTGCTCAGCTCATAAGCACTGCTGAGAAACTGGAGCGCGGTGTCAACAGTTCCCATGCTTCTGTGTGGGTATAGTTTATAGATCTTGTGCTTACTCGAGTATTTGGGAAACAGTTTGTGTTCAACCTCATGAAAGAAGATTACTTTGGGGGGAAACTGAGGCAGATTACCCATTGGCCGTCATTACTATCCAGCATATTTCTGCATAGCAATGGCATTCTATGTGATATTTACATGTGTGCATACACGGTGCACTTTTAGAATCCAGACTCTCATTTTCCATACGCCAGCATGTTCTTCTTGGTCCTTAGATCAGTCCTCTCTGTTCAGTTGATACATTTTAATTTCCACAAGGAGAGACTGTGAAATGCTTACCATTGTGCCTTAACGAAATGCCTTTCACTTCCCCCCATCCTACTGCAAGTGATAGATTGCTGGTCTTCATAGCCACTGGATAACACGCCATTGTGTTTGTATCTGCGTGAAACTTTTAGCTTTACCATCATCACTTGTCGATGGGCTCCGAGGCTGGGTCCCTATCTTAGCTATCTATTGAGAACAGTGTTGTGGCTTGTTGTGGTTAACATAGCGAAGAAAGTATCACTTCTACGCTGATGTCATTCCCTTTGGTTATCTCTCTAGGGTTGGGACATAGGGGTCAAAGGGTAGTTCTGTCTTTAGCTTTTGAGAACCACGCCCCTTACTGTTCTTTCTAACGCTGTACTGACACGTCCACCAACAGTATGTGGAAATTCCTTGTGTTTCCCTATTATGTTAGTGGTTCTTTTATTGATAGCCATTGTAATTGGGGTGATTTCTCACCTGTCATTTTGATTTACATTTCCATGATGTCTAAAGATATCAAGCCTCCTCCCACATATTTGTCCCGCATTTTTAAAAATAAGAGGCATCTACTCATATCCTTTGTCTATTTTTAAATTGGATTTCGTGATTTCCTGCTAGGTTTTTTTTTTTTTTTTTTTTTTTTTTTTTTAGTTCCTTAATATTTTCTAGCTATTAGCCCTGTCCGAGAGGAATAGTTGTCAAATGTTTTCTTCCATTCTGCAGGTCTTCTCCTCCCTCTGCTGATACTTTAATTTCAGAGTCTGGGTGCTTTTTAGTTTGATACGATTCTACTAGTCACCTTTCCATTTCTGTTTCCTGTGCTTTACTGGTCCTATCCAGAAAAGTCCTGGTTGGTGCTTTTGGTGCTTTGAAGTGTTTCCTATGTCTTCAACTAATAGTTCTAGAGTTTCAGGCTCTCACATAGGTTATTGATTCATCTTGACTTGATGCTCATACAGGGTGGGTTGGCCATCTCCAGTGGACACTCATTGTTCCCAGACTGGAGGTATGCTACCCACTGTGTGTTAAAAATCAGTTGACTATAACATCACTGCAGCATGGATATAAGAGGGACACACGAGGTACCTCCCTAGTTGAGGAGCTACTGGCAACTGAAGGCTGCTAGGGAAACGAGAGCCATTTTCTTTAGGACTGTGGCAGGTTACTCTTGTTAATGGAGGCAGCATTAACTGGACTTAATGGATAGTTTTATTTTTATTTTGGTTACTGTGATAAAACACTGACAAAAAGCAACTTGGGAAGGAAAAAGTTCATTTGCCTCGCACGCCCCGATCACAGTTCAGCATGGAGGAAATCCAGGGTAGGCGCTCAAGACAGCCAGAAGCAGGAACTGAAGCAGAGACCATGGAGGAAGGCTACTTAGTGGTTTGTTCCCCGTAGCTTGCTCAGCTTGCCTTCCATATATATAAAACCCAGGACCAACTGCTTAGGTGTGGAAGGGCCTCATAGTGGGTTAGACCCATCTACATCAATCATTAATCAAGAATATGCCTACAAGCTTGCCTTTAGACCTGCTTGATAAAGACAATCCTTCGATAAACATCGCCTCCCCCCAGATGATTTTAGGGTAGCTTGTGTCAAATAGACAAATAGCAATAACAACAACAGCTAGGCAGCTCAGTGGGATATTAAAGAATAAGCGTAAGAGACAAGAGAATGTGAGGAGAGTACTTTGGGGTGCTATAGGAGAAGTTGGGAGCAGATATAATCAAGACATCTGTGAACATCTACTTATTGTTTAATAATATATAAAATATATTTTAAGTATTAGCTATAGACATGGGTTTATTTCTTAGGTTTACCTCTTTCTCTTTCTCCCTCTCGCTCTCTCTTTCTCCCTTTCCCTCTCTGTGCCTGGTTTAGGCGAATGTTATACTTTTATCATGAAAACAGGTATCATCATACCTCTAGCATAACTTAGCTTTTTTGTCACAAGATTTCTTTGGGCATTCAAGACTTCATTTTTATGATTTGATAGATTGGTCTATCAAAGATGCTTTTCTTTCTTGTTTCTTTGTTTTCTTTCTTTGTTTCTTTTGTGGGGTTAGTGCTTCCCTGTAGCATCCTTTGTGCAACTGGTGCAGTGAACATAAACTCCTCCTGCTTTGATTACACGGGCAAGAATTAATTTTTCATTCATTTCTGTGCTCATTACTCCTAGCTGGCAATTAATCGTGTTTCAGGTCTTAGAACACGCCATAGCATTCTCTTGGCTTCTTGGATTCTCCTGACAATCTGTTGCTATTCTGATGGCTACAATACTTGTTAGCACAGAATGGCTCAGTTCTTTTGTGGATTTGGGACTCTTTTCACCATATTTACTTTTTATATTTTAAATGTATTCTTTGGGAATTCCATACGTGTACACAATAGATTTTGATCACATCTAATCTCACTCCAACCCCACCCACATCCCTTCCCAGCTTCATGCCCTTTCTGTGTTTTATAACCAACTGAGTCCAGACAGTGCTTGCCACAGGAACTGGGTCGTCCACTGTACACGAACAACCTACCAGGGACCACAGCTCCATCAACTGTGACTTTTCAGCTAGGGGTAGGAGCTCATCAGCCCTTGCCCCTGAAGAGTTTTTTTTTTCTTTTTTTTAACTTCTTGGGCATTTTTTTTCCTTTGGAGGTGACTGTTTAACATCATCATTAAAGCAGACAGACTTCGAGGAGACTCGACAGTTGTCTACTCAAAACATTTTCAGGTGCTGAAGTTTTATTCGCTGTGGCTTTTACCACACAGTCACTAAATTCACTGGTCATAAAACTTTAAAGCATAGCATTTTTCTTTCAAACTTCCAAAATCTGCATACATGAAGTAGAAGGTGAACTTATGTTTATCAGCTTTGGGATAGAAGTCTTCAGCTTATCAAGTTGCCTCTCTAACACCTTCTGAATTTGAACAAATCACTGAACGTACTTTTTCAAGCTGCCAAGACCTCACCAGGTCTTGGGTGTTTGTGTGACACATTGACGATAATAGCCTGTCTGTGACTTGTCAGCCTGTTAGGCAGGAATACCTTTCCCATGATTAGAGCCAGCTTTGCCCATTATTTCACTACATACATTTTCTCTGTCATTAACCTTTTCCTCTTTGCCTTTGAGTATTACAGAATCATAGATTTTTTTAAATTTCATTTAGTGGTATTTATAAGGTTGTTAATGTATTCCTTCTTCCCGTCTCTGTGTATAACTGAATATATTTTTTAAATCTATCTTTCAGTCAGCTATCCTTTACCTGATGCAATTTGTTATGGGGGATTTCCATGAATTTTTTTTATCAGACTTATTGATACCTTCATTACCAAGATTGGTGCTTGGTTCTATTACAAAAATCTTCTTTTTCCTGAGATTTTCATTAAAATCCTTCTCATTGAGTTCTTTAAAATAAAATCACCTCTTGCTGGATAGAGGTGGTACATGGCTTTAGTCCCAGGACTTGTGAGGTAGAGGCCGGTGGATCTTTATGAGTTCGAGGCCAGCCTGTTCTAGAAGAGCAAGTTCCAGGACAGGCTCCAAAGCTACAGAGAAACCCTATCTTGGAAAAAGAATCACATCTAGGTATTTTTTAAATCTTAATTTTTATTTTTAATTGCATGTGTCCATGCATCTCTGTAAGTTTGTGTGTGTGCAGTGATAAATGAAACTTACTGCATTTGCCCACAGAGGCTAAAAGAAGGTGTCAGATCACCTAGAGCTGGAGTTAGAAGCAGCTGTGAGCCACTCAGAATGGGTGCTGGGAACTGAACTCAGGTCCTCTTTATGAGCAGTAGTTGTTCATAATGACTGGTCCATCTTTCCAGCTCTCCCTTTAGGATTTCATCCATGTTTACATCTTTATTATTATTATTATTAAATTTTTTCATTTATTTTATATTCTGACCTTAGTTTTCTCTCCATCTTCTCCTTCCAATCCCTCCCAATCCCTCCAACCTGCAATCTATTCTTCCTCTGTTTATGTTCAGAAAGGGGCAGGTCTCCCATGGGTGTCAACAAAGCATGGCATATCAAGTTGATGTGGAACCAAGCTCCTTCTTTTAACCCAGAATGAGGAATAGGTTGCTGTAAGTCAGTCAAAGCTCTAGGGTAGCCCTGCTACCACCACTAGGAGTCCCACAAGCAGATCAAGATACACAACTATCACACATATGTAGAGGCCTAAGTAGGTCCCATGCAGCTCTCTAGCTGTCAGTCCAGAGTCTGTGAGCTCCTAGGAGCCCAGGCTAGTTGTTTCTGTAGGTTCCCTTGTGGTGACCTTGAATCCCCCTGGCTTGTACAATCCTTCCTCCATCTCTTCAACAGGATTCCCCGAGCTCAGTCCAGTGCTTGGCTGTGGATCTCTGCATCTGTTTCCATCAATCACTGAATGAAAGCTCCCTGATGACAATTGGGGTAGTTACCAATCTGATTTCAAGAGATGACTGGTTCAAGCTACCTATCCAGTATTGCTAGGAGTCTTAACTGGGGTCATGTTAGTT
This sequence comes from Chionomys nivalis, assembly GCF_950005125.1. Taxonomy (NCBI): domain Eukaryota; kingdom Metazoa; phylum Chordata; class Mammalia; order Rodentia; family Cricetidae; genus Chionomys; species Chionomys nivalis. The sequence continues at coordinate 14,469,443 of NC_080104.1, read as the reverse complement.
GTAGGAATTTTCCTTGTACTAGGTTTCTATCCGACCCCAAGTACACCCCATCAAGACATCTCTTTCATTTCTCTCTGTCTCACTCCCAACCCAATACCTCATGTTTCCATCCCTGCCAGCCCCCAGTCTCCCCAGGAGATCCTTTTATTTCCTCTTCCCAGAGAAATTTATGGGTCTCCATCCCTCTCTGGGCCCTCCTTGTTACCTAGCCTCTCTAGGGCTGTGGATTGCAGCATGGTTATCTTTTATAGCTAATATCCACTTATGAGTGAGCACATACCATGTTTATCTTTCTGGGTCTAGGTTACCTCATTCAGGATGATTTTTCTATTTGCCTCCACATTTCCTGATGTCACTGTTTTTAACAGCTGAGTAATACTCCATTGCTTCAATGTACCACATTTTCTTTATCCATTCTTTGGTTGTTTCCAGGTTCAGTCTACTGTGAATAACACTGCTATCACCATAGTTGAGCAGGTGTCCTTGTGGAATGATTGAATATCCTTTGGGTATATGCCCAAGAGTGGCATTGCTAGATCTTGAAGTAGATTGATATCCAATTTCTGAAAAACCACCATATTGATTTCCAAAGTGGCCATACAAGTTTACCCTTGCACCAGCAATAGAGGAGTGTTCCCCTTGCTCCACATCCTCTCCAGCATGAGCTGTCACTTGTATTTTTGATCATAACCATTCTAACAGGTATAAGATGGAATATCAAAGTTGCTTTGATTTGCATTTTCCTGACGGCTAAGGATGCTGAACAATCCTTTAAGTGTCTCTCTCCTATTTGAGATTCTTCTGTTGAGAATTCTCTGGATCTGTACGCCATTTTTAATTGTATTATTTTTACTACTTTAGGATCTGTGGCTAAACAGTTGCTTTGTTCTTTTGAAGGTGTCATTTCCCTAACCTCATTTTTTTCTACTTTTTATGTTCCTACATTATGAGTTTAGCATGTGTGGATTTGTATGTCCCGCATTTATGAGGTGGTTTTTATTAAGTAGCTTTCACTTGGAAAGTTGTCTTAGGTGCCAGTTTGTCACCTGATGTTGGCATGATAGTTTAATTTCCCAGTAGTTTCTTTGGTTGTGGCAAATGAATTTGGGCACACAATCTGTCATCGCCGAGCTGAAGAGACCTGCCTACTCTGCTATCAAAAGTGGGGACATTGCAACAGTTCAAGCAAGTTTGGTGCAGACGCCTATGGGCATATGGGAGCTCATGGTTGACCATTTCCATGGTAGAAATGAGTGCTCCTTCAGGCCACTAAAGCCTCTTTGGACATTGTTGGTACTGGTGATGCTAGGGTACCCCTGGCAACCCCAGGGTCAGTTAAAAGCCTCACACACTTGTCTTCTTGACCAGACAGTGGTAGTGGCTCTGATTCTATACCATAAGAGATACAAATGTCAGGAACTGAAGCACTACTTTGTGACACATCCAGTCCTAGTTGTCATTGTCATGAGTGTTCAAACAGGGTGGCCAACAGAATCATGTACATGGATGACAGCAGTAATGGTGACATGTTTTTCTTTAGTGTCAATATATATCCTGGAGTGGGGCTATCACTGGAGCCAGAGTCTTTCTCCTCAAGATTCTTAGGTGTAGTATGTGACCAGGATCAACATAACATTCAGAGAAAAATGGTTGATCAGGTCCTGGCAGCTGACTTCTGTGAGTAGAAAAGCTTGCCTCCCCGCTCATCAGTTTCAGGCATCTGAGTACAGCACAGGGGGAGTGGCAGGATGCTGGAATGCCTCTTTAAGTCCTGGTACTGTCGCCAAGGCTTACCATGTCCTTATTATCAAATGGGTACCACTCCAATATTCATTTCCCTTTGTGTCATATAACCTGTTCCCTACAGTACAGGAAACCCAGCATATTCAGGCCATAGTTGGACCAAGGTAGATTCCTAAGGCAACTATCATCCAAGTCAGTCAAGTAGAGTGTGCCAACCACAGAACTAGAGGTCTCCAATGCCCAGGGCAGTCTACTCTCACCAGATAGCTGATTTCTCAATGACTCCTAACTACAGTACCCTGGTGTTCATAGGAAAGTGATATGGGATCTTTTTGCCAAAGTAGAGCTTCTGTACATATTTCATGTATCCACGAGTCCAGCCAGCCTCTGACGACTGTCAATTCTTTAAGTAGCCAAGGTTCCAGAACCCATGCCTATAGAACATGCAGGGACACTATTGCATCTCTGTGTATGTGCACGCGCGTGTGTGCGCACACACACATGTATATAAGGCAGAGGTCCATACCAGATATGGTCCTCAATTATTTTTCATTTTATTTTTTGGAGAAGGGTCTCTCACTGAAACAGGAGTTGACTGATTGCCTAGACCATCTGGCCAGTGAGCCCTGGAGTCCTCCTACCTCTGGCTCCCCAATACCACAATACCTGGCTTTTACTTATGTGGGTCCTGGGAACTGAATTCAGATTGTCATCATTGTGCAACAAATGCTTCACCAACTGAGCTGTCTCTCCAGCCCTCTTTGTCACTGTTGACCTTGCAAAAAGAAGACTTCTCTGCCTCAAGTTCTGGTTCAAAGATGGTAGATGCTGGAGTAATTTCCCTCTGTGTACTGTTGTCTTGGGTCTCTGAAGCTCACAGAGATTCAAATGCATTGTCTGGGATTTCCTGTGTCCTAGTAGCTAGATATTGCCACTTTGGTTCTTATCCATGAAGAAGGTTGCAATGAGTGCTCACTGTCTCCATTCCACCATGACCTTGGGTCCATCCATTGCTGATGGTCCTTCTTATTCTCCTGAGGGTTGACTGGAACTAACTTTTCCAGTATTTGCTTCAGTCTTATTACCCAGTAGCCCTTCAACACTGCTGAACTGAGTCAGGGGCAGAGTTATGGACTGGAGTGTGGGCTGAGGTTGCCTGGCCCCAACTCCACTCTGACATAGGTTTCCATGTGGTTTCTTCTGGAAGATTTCTCATGGGGTACAGCTTTCGACTGTACAAGACAACCCAGTATTGGATAAATCAGTGTTTTCAAATCCACTTTGATGTTCAAGTGTCTAACACTTCCCTATCACTCAGTAGCACTGTTCCTGCTCTCTGCATCAGATAAGGACATGATGTTGTGACCGTATTTCATCTTTCTGAACTCTACATGATAGTTATCACATGACTCTGCCTTTTTTGTTGTTATTTGTTTGTTTGTTTAGAAACTCAAACTAAGAATATTTGTGTGTGTGTGAGTGAGTGTGAGATAGATAGATGGAGAGAGAGAAGGAAGAGAGAGAGGGAGAGAGAGAGAAAGAGAGAGATATTGTTACTCATGAACGAGGCTGCTGGGCTTCTCTGCTTGGATCCTCAGCAGCAAACACTTTCTAGTTTATTATTTTCTTCAATAACATGTGTCTTGTGTTCCAGATGAGGACATGCAGAGTGCTGGGAGGTCATGGCTTCCAATTATCTGCTAGGGTTTTGTTTTGTTTTGTTTTCTAGCTGCTGTGTCATGAACTTGGCTCACATGGAGGCTGACTTCAATAAAACCCCTGGATCTTTTCACAGGACTCCTGCCAAGCCACAGCTCCTCCTTCAATATTTGTGGGACTGATAGTTTCAAAAATAACATTCACATTTTCTTATATAGTAAAAGCAATGCCTAACAGTTGCAGGGTTTCAAAGATACAGTCAAGTAAGTACTTCCTTTTACCTGAAAAATATTTTCATTACTTTATTAAAAATTTTATACAGTATATTCTGATAGTCACTCCCCCAAATCTCTCCCAGATTCACCCCCATCTTCCTATCTACCCAACTTCATGTTATTTATCTCTCTTTTTAAAAAGTCCACCAACTCCAATTTGTGTTGACCAACTGTTCTTGGGTGTGGGGCTTACCCCAGGGTGACAGAATTTAAGATGATTGACTTCCAGCTTGGTCTTCCCTAGACATTGTAGGCGTCAGAAGAGCAAGTAATGCTCAGATTCCAGCAGAACCCAGACCCATGTGATAAAAAGCTAAAGTGACAGTAGGGAGATGGGACACCAGGACAGGAGTGATGGTTGCTATCTAAGGGTGGCCAGTCATTATACAGCTCCTGATTATTTAATAGCTCTAACTGAGACCTCCCCTTCAAAAGAAACTGTCCTAACTTTTTTTAGAAAAAGAACTACAATGAAGAATTTTATGAAGAACCCCCCACCCTCCACTGAAGACTGGCCTCAAATTTCTTGTGGTCAAAGGACTCACACTTGGAACTTGGTGGGTCTTCCCGGTGACTGTCCTTCTTTACTTCTTTCTCCTCTATGCCTCTCAGAAAAAGGTGTTCAGGGTATCTGAATTATGTAACACCTGGTTGTGACTTGTGATCCACTGGCACTAGATGTCATTACACAGCTAATTTTGCCTGCTGGTTCCCCCCATCCCTCTTCTCCTCTCAACCCCCTTCTTTCCTGCTCACTTACAGCATTCTCAATTCCAACACAGAAGAAACTGTGCTGGCTGAGATCTCTTCCTTTTACATGCTATCCCTCCAAACCCAGCACTCCCAGCAAGATCTCATCCAAAATTGTCCTCCCTTCGCCTCACTCCCTGCTCAGCTTTTGTGTCAGGATGACTCATGATGAAATCCACCCTTACACGTTACCAGTTATGCAACCCCGTGGAAAATTGCTTTGACCCCTGTGACATTTATTTTCCACAGCTATCATACTGAAAGCCATAATGCTTCCTTGAAAAATAGATTAGATTAAAAAAAATTATACGAAGCATCTTAGGAATTTGCAGCTACGTGATGGTGTCATCAGTTTGTGCTTACACTTGTTCTCTACGATGTGATGAGAACATAGAAGTCAAGTAAATATGTTGGTTAAATGTGGAAAAGCTAAAGAGCAAAAAAATGGAAAAAGTGAAAGGGATAAGTAGATAGGACTCGAGCACTCCAAAAGGCGGAGATGCAGAGAACCAGTCCTACCTGAGACAGGAAGGATAAGGGCTACCCGAGTAACCCCCTTTCCCTGCCTTATTCCAGGGCTGTTGGCATCAAAATGAGACTCTGCTCAGAGTGGTATCGGTTTTGGTAATTAATTATTAAAAAGCTTGTGTACTCCAATTTTTTAAATATGTGAGAAACAGAATTCTCAACTCAGCCTTCTTGGAAATGTTTTTTCTCTTAGAAAATTCCCCTCGGGTTTTCTAGCCACTGACCTATTCCTGAGCAAGTAGGGCCAGCCAGGGTCAGCCTTTGGGAAGGTGCTTACTTGGCCCTTCCCACATGAAGTTCTGCCAAGCTCTCCTGCCAGGAGATGCCACAGCATCCGCGAGGGTGTTGTATGGAACCAGTGTATATTTTTGAGCAAATGGACTAAAAAAAATTGTTCAATGTATAGAACTTAAAATGCCCTTCCTAGGTTGGTCTGATGGCTCAGTGGTTAAAACACTTCCCTTGCAAGCTTAGTGGCTCCTCTTCAATATCCGGAACTCACAGAAAGAGTCAAGAAGAGAACTGGTTCCCCAGAGGTAGCTCAGTAGATAAAGGTACCTGTCACCGAGCCTGGTGACCTGAGTTTGAACCCAACATGGTAGAAGAGAATCAGCTCTTACAAGTTGTCCTCTGACCTTTACATACATGCCATGGTTCCCATGATACCAGCAATTAAAATAATAAATATAATTTTTTAAAAATTAAATGTTATCTGGGTGGTGGTGGTGAGTTTGAGGTTAGCTATATCTTCAGAATGAATTCTAGGATAGCCAGGAAAACCAGAAGGAGGAGGAGGAGGAGGAGGAGGAGGAGGAGGAGGAGGAGGAGGAGGAGGAGGAGGAGAAGAAGAAGAAGAAGAAGAAGAAGAAGAAGAAGAAGAAGAAGAAGAAGAAGAAGAAGAAGAAGAAGAAGAAGGAAAGAGCTTCCAGTTGACTCCCCGTACATTCTGCCACTGAGTACACATTTGAACCTGAGCTGAAGGCAGTAGAAGGATTACTATGTTTTGTTTATACCAATTATGATTTGTCTCTTAAAGAGAGAAGAAAAAGTCTCCCTTTCTTGTACATCCTACATCAGAACATGAGGGGCCCAATCTGGGGAAAAGAGATGTTTGTTGAGCATGTCTAATCATGGCTGCTTCATTTCCTGGCAGTGGCTGTGCACCAACCAGTGTCCTAGCCTTTACGAATCTCAAACACACATCTCTGTCCCATAAATACTTGTTATTCTCTAAAGGGAACACCCCCATTATGGGGAGCAGCGAGCCTCACAAGAACCAGGAAGTAAATGAAAGTCACAAGTCTCAGGGAGTAAATGAAACTTACAAGGCTCAGGGAATAAATGAAAGTCACAATTCTCAGAAACCTTCGGAAACTTCCAAAATTCTCAAGAACCTCCCTTAAGGTTGGCTAACCGGTAACAGGTGTTGGAGGGGAGACTCTCAGAGAGGCCCAGCTTCCCTCAGACTGTGAGGAGAAGTCCAGGAATGACTAAATGCAGCTGCTGTCAGTCATTTCCCGTTGGGGAAGGGGGTTGGTGATACTGATGCCTTTGCATCACCGATGGTTCTGTGAGTAATACCTCATCTATATTCCTATAACTAACTCCAGTAACTCCATGCTTCTGTGAGTAATACCGCATCTATATTCCTATGAGTAACTCCAGTAACTCCCCAACTACATCATCCAGGAGGGCTGGGTGGAGAACAGTGAATATGATCAAAGCACATTGCACAAAATCCTCAAAGAATTAATCAAATATTGTATACATTTAAAAACTAATAGTTTAATTCTTTTGCATGCCTTACTCAAATGCCACCAATGTTTCCACAGATGACTCCTTTGTTATAGAACCAAATTTAGGCTAGAACAGTGATCTTCCTCAGTTTGTGCAGCATTTTGTATTAAAATACTTTCTTTCTATTCTAGAGAGAGAAGCTGAGGGAGTGAAGGCATTTGCTGCCAAGCCCCTGGACCTGAGTTTGACCCCTGGGATCCACATGATAGAAAGAAAAATTGACTCCCACAAGTTTTCCTCTGACCTTCACATGCAACCTGTAACATGTGTATCAACACACACACATATGAACACACATGCATAGAAATTAAACCACAAAATAAATGTAATAAAAATTAGCAAAAAGATCTCTCATTACTTTTAATGACAAAATGTGGGATGAAGGGAACCCAGTGTATAGTTTCTTGTAGGAGTGATCATCCCTAACTAGCTGCCATGAACAGCCTCCTGCTATGTGATCCAGCTTATGTTACTAGTAGTTCGTATATATCATCCTGTTTGGCCCTTAAAAAAACTCAGTGACTATCCTGTTTGTTGTTGTTGTTGTTGTTGTTTATATGAAGTTGATTATTGTTCTTTCAAGGTCTGTGCCTTATCCTCGCTGGATGGGGGGTGGGGTGGGAGGATTGTGGAGGAGGGAATGGGAGGAGGGGAGGGAGTAGGAACTTGGATTGGTGTGTATAATGAAAAAAGATAGTTTGTTTTCTTTTAAAAAAATAAAAATAGGGAAAGAAAGAAAGGAAAAAAGAAAGAAAGGAAAAAAGAAAGAAAGAAAGAAAGAAAGAAAGAAAGAAAGAAAGAAAGAAAGAAGAAAAGAAAACTCGGTGAGGTAGGTACTATTGTTCCCAGTCACATTTCATACACAGGGAATGAAGGCAGAGTGTGCTTTGCTGCTTAACTAGTAGGGGCCATAATCAAAGAGCAAGAGAGATTATTATTGTATATTGTATTACTGTATATTGTATTATATTGTATTATTGCATACCATTACTGTGATAAGATACTTGACATAAGCAAATAAAGGAAAGGTTCAGTTCAGGCTACAGTTACAAGAGAATCCTGTCCCTCGTGGCAGAGGAGGAAGGCCTGAGCAAGAGGCCTGTTGGCCATGCTGTGTCAACAGCCCAGAAGTAGAGGGAGACGGATGCTGGAGCTCAGCCTACTCTCTCTCTTTACCTCAGTGCAGGGTTCTAGCCCAGGGAGCCTTGCCACCCACATGTTGTGTGGATTTTCTCACCTCCCTTCATTTAATCATGATAATTCCACATAGGCACATGGAGAGCCTTGTCTCTATGGTGACTACAGATTCTGTCAGATTGGTGATCAATATTAACCATCATATGTATTATATGTAAATATAACGTTTTACAATAAGCTACAGAAGGGCTATTTGGCAGTTTCCTTCTGTGCTTATTTTCATGGTTGTTTTCAGGAATCCTGGCCTTTCGTGTACCCAAGGATGACCTAGAACTGATTTTTCTGCCTCCAAATCCCTAGCGGTGCCATCATAAGTGTGTACTGCCACGCCCAAATCTGTTTTTTGTTTTTTTTTTAAATGAGTGTTATGGTGAGAGGAGAGAGTGAGGTTGTGGTTTATACTTTTGGGGGCTGTGGTCTTTTCATGCAACCATGGTGAGCTGAGGAGTGGTGGCAGGGAGGGGCTGTATGACTTTGACTAGAACATGACTGCAGATGCTCCTACCTAGACTCAAGACTCAAGCTCCCTTCCTGCCTCACCTACTAGAGTGACATCTCCAAGCCCAGGATATCAATGATACAATGATAAATGATAAATGAATGTGATTAACCCCCTCCCCCGCATTGTAAACCTCTGCCCAAGGACTCCAATGCCATTAGAGCAGACGAGGTGAGAGAGAGAGTGACGGCGAACTGGCCGAGCACCTTGGAGGCTCAAGTGACAGGCTGGCTTCTCCCCAACACGGGACGTTCTAAATGTGTCTCAGACACAGTCATCTAAGCTCCAGTTAATTGACAGTGAAGAAAAATAGCAAAATGTCCACCCAACTAGCAAGAAAGGGAACCCCCCAAATGTTTTGAACTTACATTTTTTTTTCTGTTTCCTTTTTCTATCCAGGACCATAGTCCATGAAAACACGTCTCTGAGAATTCCCGCTGAGAGCCTAAGTTCACTGTCAAAGGTTTAGTCTTAGGGTTATTGGGTGCAAACTTTTTGTACAACCAAACACTCATACTTTTTTTAAAAAAAGCAATTCTTGCAATGGGGCCAAGTAGTTAAGAGGTAGATGATGACAGCTTGAAAGAACAGCTCATGCTACTGGTGCATTCTTCTATAATGCACTCGGCAGGCATGCTGAGTCCCTACGTGGATCAGAGCTCTGTCCTCTGCATCTCGAAAGGAAGATGTGAATGTAAATGGCAGCTCCTCTGAAGTCAATATCTACATGCAACACTTTACACTCATTGGTCAGGAGCCATTTAGTAGTCTTATACTAATTCTATGGAGGGTAGAGGGCAATACATGAAAAACAGCAGAGCAGTGATTCAAAATACCCGAGTCTATCACACATACTCATTAGACGTGTCTTTCATGCAACTTTTCTCTCTGTGTGTGTGTGTGTGCATACGCACCCTCCTGCATGTGCATAAGAGGCCAGCTGTGGACATTAGGTGCTGTCCGCTGTCTCTCTCCACCTTATTTTCTTAAGGCAGGTTCTCTCACTGAACCTGGAGCTTGCTGTTTTGGATAGACTGGCTGACCAGTGAGTTTCCACGAGATCCCCCTGTCTCCACCCCATAATGCTAGGGCTATATGTAAGTGCATCCAAGCTGGGGATTAGAACCCAGGCCCCCATAATTGCACAGCAAGAACTCTATCCACTGAGAAATTTCCATAGCCACGCACAGGCCTCCTCTCAAACATACGTCTATGCATTTTAGTCAAATAAATTCGAGTAGTATTAACTCTTGCTTCAGAAATAAGGCAAGAAGTAAGGGGTTGTTCTCTCTCAAGGAAGGGAATATGGCCATACACAAAGTCTTTATGGTACTGGATTTCAGTCTTACACAATGGTTTCTACCAGTGCCTTATAAGACGAATGACACTGTGAACTCAACAGAAGAATGGGAAATTCACCAAGAGGCTCGACAGCCTAGCTTAGTATGACTATTGCAAATTCTGCCTTCTTTTGAGTTCTGAGGGCAAGCCAGTCCCCTGGCATGCCCCCTTAGTGGTAGCCAGAGAGAGTCTCTACCCTGTGTGTGCTTGAGAACAGAACTTCTCTGGTCTTACATACACCCAAATCATAGGGGATCTCATAGATGCTCAGCCTGATTGGGGAAGACTTGATGCATCCAAAAAATTCCTAACCAGTTCCCAGTTACATCCCACCAAGTTCTCCTCCTTGAGAATCACATATCTTCTTAGGGAATAAGAGGGAAGTGTTCCCAGCACCCAGAGTCTGTCCTTGCATTATCTATGGGCTCTGGAGTCTGCCAGATGCAGGCGGTCTTCTGGTGTGTGTGTGTGTGTGTGTGTGTGTGTGTGTGTGTGTGTGTGAGAGAGAGAGAGAGAGAGAGAGAGAGAGAGAGAGAGAGAGAGAGAGAGAGAGAGACAGGGGTTGGCCAAGTCAGATAAAGATAATAAGCAGGGTGTCTCCCCGAAACCGGCTGTCGTGATCTGCGCCCAGGGAGCCTACAAGGGCACTTCTGTGGTGTGCCATGCCTTTCTTTGATGTGCAGAAAAAGCTGGGCATTAGCCTCGATCGCCACTTCGTATTCCAAAGTGTTGAGCAGCCCTTCAAGATTCCCTCCCGATGCCATGCTTTCGAAAAAGAGTGGATAGAGTGTTCACATGGCATCGGTGCTACCCGGGCTAAAAAAGAGTGCAAGATAGAATTTGAAGATTTCGAGGAATGTTATCTTCGGTATAAAACGATGAAGCGCCTGGGTCAAATCAAACGACAGCGGGATACGCTGGTTAAAGAGGGGAAATACACCCCTCCCCCTCACCACAGGGGCCAGGAGGAGCCCAGGCCCTGAGCAGAGCAGGTGGACGCTGCTTTTCATGCTGTTTTCCGCTGGGAGAAAGTCTAATGAAAACTGCTTCATTGAGTACATAAAAATAAAGAATTAGTCAACCTCAAAAAAAAAAAAAAAAAAGATAATAAGCAGCGGTTATATACCACTACTCGACAGGGGCTGGTTTGAGTGAGTTATGGCAAGGTTCTCACTGGGCATCTATAACAAACCTGATTGGTAGGCACTATTGTAGGAAAAACAGTAGTGTGTGTGTGTGTGTGTGCGCGCGCGCGCATGTGTGTGCTCGCGTGTGATCATGCATATGTTGGCAGAGGAACAAGAGCCAAGATACCTGTGTCCCGGATGCTGTCACAGCCCATCTTCCTGCAAAGTCACCATGCTTCCATAATCCCTGTGTTCTAAGTGAGTGGGTCCCAGATTTCCCATGGCCATCCATGTGGCCCAGCTGAAAGCTATTTCAGAGTGTTCTAAATCAGGTTTTGTGCTCTGGCAAAGGAACGGAGCCCTCTTTTCTAATATTACTTCTGTGGGAAAGTGATTTCTGAACTCCAAACAACTCCACTTACAAATACATTTTTGGAATATGACCCACTTATATGCCGAGGACTGCTTGTTCTTTGGAGGTGGGGGAAACTACCCATGTACAGCTGTATTTTGTTTAAAATATATAATGTTCTCGAGATCTGAAGCACTTGCAAGATTTCTCCCAGGAGGAGTTGGCTCTGCAGATTTCAATCCTATGTAGAATTTCAAGATGGAAAGAGACTCTCTGTGGATGCTTTCAAATTGGTCTCATCAATATACCTGAAATGGTCAGGACTGATGAAGGCACTGCATGGAAAACCTTGGCACAGCGTTGTCTTAAACCCAAGTTATTTTCGCTCTCACTGTGTGTGCATGCATTTAGACATGTATATGTATGTTCATATGTGGGCAGGCGCACAGGTATGTGTGTGAGTGATAATACATATATGCTCATACACATGAGGAGAGCAGAGGACACTCTTGACTGTTGGTCCTCAGGTGCTGTCCACCTTGATTTATTTTTTTGGAGACAATATTTCTTATTGGCCTGGAGCTCATCAAGAGACTGGGCATCCCCAACACTGGCTTATAAGCATGTGCTATTGTGCTATTTATCATATCTAGATTTTTTTAAATGTGGGTTTGAGGCTCCATCTTAAGTTCTCAAGCTTTCACAGAAAGTAATTTACTGACTGAGCCATCTCCACATCCTTTCATTAACTTAAGAAAAACATAGAGTCTGAGACTCCATCTCTGAACTGTTCATGGAGTATGCCAGAGATAGAGTTATATAATTTATGTATGCTTTAAAGCTCTCTAGAAAATTGTAATAGAGACCATTTTGAGTCAAGTTCATTCATTTATTTGTTCTTTTATTATATACCAAAGCTGTTTGTGGCATAGGTGTGGGGAGCTGAGGGCAGAAAGACACGAAATCACATGTGTTGTATGACGACATGTGGCACACAGAGCTAAGGGGTTACAGTGGGATTTGGGGGACAGGGGTTACAGAGGCTTCACTGAACGAGCCATGGAGTGGCAATACAGCCATGTTCTAGAGTCAGAGAGCCTGAATTCAAATGACTTACAACCTCAGCACTTCTACCAAATGGTCTAGTCTTTCTATGTCTTAGTGTTGGCAGTAGGAAAGTCGCAACAAGCTGAGTTACTTCCTTGGAGAGCGACTGGGTACAGTAGTAGTGCCGAGGTAGGTAAAGTGCTATACTGAGTCCCTGCCTTGGAGGGCTGTTGTAAAGATGAGCAGGGCAAACACGGGGTCAAGTGCTTAGCTCAGGACCTACTTTGGAATACTGCTATGAAGGTTAGTATTGCTGACACGGGGAAGTGTTTGGAGGAGCGGCTTAAACCTTTAGCATATGATGGGACCTTCTGTTGATCTCATGAACAATAAGCAAGTTCCTAGATCCCTCTCCAAAGTTTGACAGCCAGCTGATAAAGAAGAAGCCAAAGAATTTCCTATTACTGCTTAGGGGATGAAGAAATGGCTCAGGATTCAGCGTGCCGTTTGCTCTTCCAGAGGACCCAGCACCTCATCAGGCAGTTTATAACCAAACACTTATATCTCCTGCTCAGAAGGGCTCTGGCTCCTCTGACCTTTAAGGGTGTGTGCACTCATGCGTACATATTCCACACAAACACACATGCATACGCACAATTAAAGGTGGTAAAACGACACCTCTTTTTAAAAAAGAACAAAGGATGAACTAGGATCAGGGAGAAACTGGAGGAGAGTACCAATGGATAGTGGCACCCAGCGCCATTAAACTTCAGACATCATTTGAAGAAAACCTACAGGAGGACCTGCTATCACCAAAAGCACCTTAGCTCAAAGTTATTGGTCAGAATCATCTATCACTAGCTCCTTCTTGTTCATGCCTGACCAGTTTTGATGGCCCTCAAAGATTGTCCACCTCCTTTAGAAAGCTGCCTATAGCAATGACTCATAGGAACCCGTGACTCCTCAGACATGTCGCCCGGATTCTTATGAGGGACAACCTCACCACGGGACTTGCAGCTCTCTGACCACACCTGGAATCTTTTACTGGCATCTGCACACTTATACTCCCAACCCCCACATGCATCAAGTCTTCATTTGCAGACATTAAGATATACAGTAACATGGTCTGGAGAGATGACTCGGAGACTGAGAGCGTTTGCTGCCCTTGCTTTCCCAACTCTAACTATAGGCGGCTCACAGCCACTTTTTAACTCCAGCTGTGGAGGATGTGACACCTCTGGCCTCTGCTGGCATCTGCTTTCATGTGCATATTGCCCCCACAGACACAAGCTTACGAATAATTAAAAATAAGCCAAATCTTAAAACTATACAATAAAAGTGGAAGACACAATTTGGAGCAACGGACTGAGCTCTTAAGGTCCAAATGAGGAGCAGAAGGAGGGAGAACATGAGCAAGGAAATCAGGACCACGAGGCGTGCACCCACCCACTGTGACAGTGGAACTGATCTATTGGGAGATCTCCAAGGCCAGCTGGACTGGGACTGAATAAGCATGGGTTGAAACTGGACTCTCTGAACATGGCGGACAATGAAGGCTGATGAGAAGCCAAGGACAATGGCACTAGGTTTGGATCCTAATACATGAACTGGCTTTGTGGGAGCTTAGCCTGTTTGGATGCTCACCTTCCTGGACCTAGATAGAAGTGGGAGGACCTTGGTCTTCCTGTAGGGCAGGAAATTTGGACTGCTCTTCAGTATCGAGAGGGAGGGGGAATGGACTGGGGGGAGGAGAAGAGGAGTGGGGATAGGGGGAGGGGAGCGGGGGGAGGGGGCAATATGTGGGAGGAGGGGGAGGGAAATGGGAAACGGGGAGCAGTTGGAAATTTTAATTAAAAAAGAATAAAAAAATGAGAAAAAAAAGTGGAAGACATAATTGGTAAAGGGCAGTTAGAAACAAAACACAATTCACACATCTCTTCGTGTTTTGCAAGTTTTCCCTTTGGGCACACCAGGAATTTTACACACTTCAGCTTAAGAAACAGCAGCTGAACTATGTGTGACTCCTTTTGCGTCCTGTTTCATGAAAGAGGCGCAGAACAATCAGGCTGCTGATCACTGCTTCTGGCTTTGCCATTCTACTGGCATGTTAACTGTACGACTTTCCATGCTCTGGAGTTCATGCTAGAGCCAAGTCAGATCCAGTCTGAGCACCAGTGGCTTTCATCCCCGTGTGCTGAGCATGGGGACACGGCGGAGGCTGGCGCGACTATTTTGGGCATGGCATGAGGTAGCAAATGGAAAAAGAGAAATCAGAGACAGTCAGTTTTCCTCTGCTGTCTGAACAATGATGTAGGTGCCCCATGCCACTGGGACGAGTGAGAGTCCTTTGGAGGCAAAGGGTCTTAACTGCCGCATCAGGAGGCAGGGGAGAGAGGAAGGAGGAAGAGGAAGAAATAGGAAGAAGAGGAGGAGATGGAGAAGGAAGAGGGAGAGAAGAGGGAAGGAATGAAAGAGGAGGTCAGGATGTGGGAAAGTCACAGGAAAGTAGAAAATGCTCTGGCAAGTAGAATTTACAGAGACCCCAACAACTGTGGCTTTTTAATGAAATCAAAAATGACTTCAGTTTTGCATCCGGCTTCTTGCCATGTAGATAAGATTTACTAATGAAGAATGAGTCCTCTGTTCTCCAGGGTTCTGTCTGGAGCAGAACAGGGCCTGCAGTGCCAACTCTCTCCCACATCACTTAAGATGAGTTCAAGTGCCTGGAAAAGTCCTTTCTGATGTCCTCTTGCTGTGATGTCTGGCTGGCTTCTTCAGCTGTTTCCTCTGACTAATCAGTGCAATCTCTTCGGTCTTTCTTTGGTTGTTGTACACAGAATAGATATTTCTTGAGCTGTTAGCAACATACTTGTCCTTCCGATCTTCTACTAATTAATTAATTAATTAATTAATTTTTCTGGGCATATGTGTGTTTTCCTTCATTCATTGTTTTCAGGAAAGTCACTTGAGCAGTTGAGAGCAATCAAGAGTTTCCAAGAAGACCAGCCAACTTGTCCCCGATTCTCTGGCTTCTCCTTGCCTCTGCGTTCCACGCTCAGTACTTAAGAGTGTGTTCCCCTTCATGCTCAGTTCCACGGATTGATCTGAAGTATAATAGCAGGGTGAGTTGTTAGCATCATCCCTGTGATAGTTTGAGAAGAATATGATGTTGTGGACACAGTAAAGAGAAACCAAGCTTGTGGTGATGGTGGGACTGAGAAGACGACCCAACCAGTAGTGTAAACAAGGAGGACCTGAGTTTGACCATCTCAGTGCCGGCAGCCCTCGGCCCCTCATCTCACTCAGGGTCGCAAGATTTAGATAATATTTACATAGGATAACAGGTACTCAACACACTGAATGCCAAATTTGAGATCTGGGTGTTCTCAGCATCAAGCGATCATTCTCATAATTTGAACATCAGGATTTTACTATATGTGGAGAGACTGTGAAGTGAATTTTTTGCAGTGCTATAGTGTTCAACAGTAAATGTCTGAAAAGCACAGACTGTTATGCATAGTAAATTCAACAAGCATAGCTTAGTCTTCTGAGAGTGGAACAGTCAGACCCTTAAGGAGAGAGCATAGAAGCAATGCTTAGGATGAAGCTCTAACTGCTCCATTTTATCCTGACAGATGGACATCTGTGTTGCATTCAATTATTTCCTTAAAATCTCCATAACTTTCTCCTCTTTTCCTCCTCTTCCCCCCCCCCGTCCTTTTCTCTCCTCTTTGACTTCATCCCCCTTTCTTCTCTCCTCCAAGTTCCCCCTTTCCCATTCTCTCTTTCCCTTCTCCTTATCCCCTTCCTTCTTTCTCTCCTTCCCTGAGTTTGGTTGCTGTGGGGTAACCCTTCTGTATGCTGTGGACAATATGTTGCTCTCATTGCTTAAAAAATAAAAGTTGTTTGACCAATAGTCAGGCAGGATAGGGTTAGGAAGAATAATCAGACTGAGAACAGAGGGGTGAAGTTGAGAGAGACACAAGTCCCAGAAACTACATCCCTAAGACCGGTAAAAGACTCGAAGAGTAGCAATACATAGATTAACAGAAATGAGTTAATTTAAATGTAAGAGCTAGTTAGTAATAAGCCTGACCTATAAACCAAATAGTTTGTAATTAATACAAGTTTTTGTGTGGTTATTTGGGACCACGAGTTCAAGAAACAAAAACTCCGCCTCTGTTTACATTTGGTACTTTCAAAAAGGCCATGTGACTAAATGATAATGGTGTTGAGATCTCTAAAACTAGAGAACCAAATTAGAGGACTGTTGGAGCATGAACATATCAATCAATTCATCATGGACAGTGGAGCTATGCATTCTCTCACTGTCAGGGGAAGGGAGTGTGTGCATAAGAAGGGAAAGAAGTACGAGAGCTCAAGGCTGTGGGATTACACAGAGTGGCTGTAAGCTCATGCTCTCACTAAAAAGTGACAGATGAAGAAATAAAGATGCAAAATTGGTACATTTATATGTAATTGCAGATTGGTATACACACACACACACACAGCCCTTTTATTGAGAAGACCTTGGGATTGGCACACCTTAACATCATTAAGGCACAAAATCCAGCACTCAGGTTTTGGCTTCTAATTGCTTTCCTTCACTAAGCCAAAACAATAGCAAAGCACAGCTTCTTGAAGAAGTGGCTGACTCCAAGGCTTGAGCAGAGAATTCTTCACCGGAAAGTAGAGCATACTTACTAGGCATAGAGGCACATGCCTTTAATCCCAGAACTTGGGAGGGGAAAGAGAAAAAGTAGAACACATCCAACTATGCGTGTCTATAACCTTTAAGTCAGAGTATCCATATGGCCACACATAAGAGATGAACAACTCATCCCCAACATGGGCACGAGCCAAGACAGCTAAAACCAGGCACATATCTGAAAGCTTTGCATTAGCCATGGAGAAACACTGCAAAATAATTTTACCATAGAAATGTTGAGACTAAAGTGCAAACAACTAAAGAAAAATAGTTGATTTATTTTTTGTGCGTGTGTGAGAACTAAATACTTTTGTACTCAATAGTCAAGACAGAGTCAAGAAAGACAAAGAAAATTCTCAGACTGGGAGAAGATGTTGTGTACTGTCTATCAGACAGGCAACTACACTAGACCCCTTAAAGAGTGTAACAACTTCATATATACAAATAGCCCAACTAAGCCTGTCAAAAGCCATAATACAAAATCCAATAGGTATAAGTCTAACATGATATATACAGTGTTTTTATGAGAAAATCTATAAAATTATGATGAAAACAATCTAAGAACTAAGTAATGAAGATTCATGTTCATGGATAGAAGGAAAGACTATCATCAGGATGCCGGTTTCTTGGGTGCAGTGTGTGGAAATGGCTCAAGAGATAAAACACCTATGGTTTATAAAACACTTAAGGTGTGTTAAGTGTGAAGACCGTGTAAATTTGCTAGAGATTTAGACCAGCTGAGCAGGCCAACTATGGGCTCACGTGAGAGATCTACCTCAATATATAAGTTCTGTGGCTTCCTTTTTTGTGTGTTCTTGTTTGATTTGAGTACCCAAGATAGTTCTGGCCTCAGAGAATGAGTTTAGAAATCTTTTGCTATTTGAGAATGTTTTGATCTTTTGAAAATAATGGGTATAAGTTCTTTTTGGTTTTGTGGCACTCAGCAGGGAAACCACCAGGTCCTGGACTTTCTCAGAGAGCAATGGGATTTTGGTAAATGATATAGTATAGATAGATCTTGGGAACATTATGTCAAGGGAAAGATGCCAAACATGAGTGGTTATATACTATATAAATTCATATACATGAAATGTTCACACAGGCAAGTCAGAAGAGATAGACACCAGACAAGTGATTCACAACACCTTGGTGTAGGGAATTAAAGGTGACTACATAATAGGTATGGGGTTTCATCTTGTGGTCAAAAAATTCTAGAATTAGATAACAAAGTTGTGTATGTATATGTATAAGTACATATGTGTGTGTACTTAACTCTGTATGTGTATCAAAAGTCCACTAAATTGTTCACTTTGAAGTGAATAAAATAGTGAATTTTGTCACACAACTTTGCAAATTTAATTTAGAAAAATTAAATATTGGAATCACATGAAGACATGATAAAAATATTTACCCAGGAAAATAAAGTTATCAAACACTGTTGAGTTTAATCATCCAGATTCGTTAAAACTAATCTCACTCAATAGGTAATTATAGAAGCATTTAACATCAAGCTGTCTTGGGAGCCAGCCAGTCTCAGCAACCATGGTGATCTAGTCTCAAAATAAAACTAGAATAGGGTTTTTAATCATATTAGAATTCTTGGATGTCAGAAGAGGCTTCCATTCATAATGTAATGAGTATCCAGGGACCAGTCTTGTCAAGTGGGGGTCTATAACCAGTGTCTGGATTTGGATTTAGCTATTGTAGTCGTAATCTTGGAAAAGTTTTCCATTTACTCTTTCTGTCCTTCCTTCCTTTCTTCTCTTTCTTCCCTTTTCTCTTACATTTTGTTTATATAGCGACTGTCCGGGTGTATGTGTGTGCACGTGTGTATGTCATGATCTCTCTATGGAAGCTAGAGACTACTTTCACTGTGTGGGTTCTGGAGCGCGAACTCAAATCCTCAGGCATGGCAGCAAGCACCCTTACCCGCTGGGCCAGCCCACTGCTGTGTTTTCATAATTCCCATGGGTTAATATTTCGTATCTACCTACCAGGGCTTACGGGAAAGTTAAATAAAAACAAACTGCTTTTCAGAGAGATTGGCATATCGATCATGCTCAGTAAGTGCTAACACACACAGCGTGATCTTGTTATCACCCTTCCTGTTGATCACCCGTGAGCCTTAGTACTGTTCCCCAAAATGCATTCAAAATCAGTCCCCACAAATTCTTTTTTTTCTAATTATTACCATTTACTTTGCTAGTGATAATATCTTTTAGGGATAATCTTTCTTTTAGATGAAGAGGATGAAGATCAGTTTGGTTTCCTTACTTTTGACCTTTGCGGCAACACACAGGCTGACCAATGCAGACTTTACCTCTGTAGAAAAAGGAGAAATGTGTGGCTATGGAAACTTAAGGAAAGAGTCTAGAAAACTAAAATTACCTATATTCCAGTGGCAGGGAAATGGCCAAATTGAGTTTTGTAACAATGAACATACATTTAGCCAAAGAGCTAAATGCTTTTACATGTATGGTCTCCTTCAAACCAATCATTAAAATTGTGTCTTTCAGGCCGGGAAGATGACTCGATGTATAAAGAACTGAGTAGCCTAAGTAAGAAGACTTGGGTTTGAATCCCCAGAATCCCCTAAAGCCTGACAGAAGGCACCTGTAGTCCTGCTATGCCTATGGTGAGATGGGGCAGAGGCAAAACAAATCCCAAGACACTCAGCTAGCCTGACCCACACGGGAACATCAGAGACCCTGTCTCAGACAAGGCTGATGGTGAGGGCTAACAGCTGTGAGTCCTCAGCCCTACACACATGTCCTGTGCACATATGAGCCCACATTCACAGACACTGCACAATGAAAAAATGTGCTTTTATTGTTTTCCAAAATTTTTACAAAATATATTCTATAACCAAAGATTTCACACTAGGTAAATATGTGCTCACACAATGAACCTCACTGTGATCAAATCCTGCACACTGGTGATTCTAGTAACTACTGCAGAGAAACTTTGTTGAAAGAGGTCAAGATCTATTACCTGAAACGAGAAAGCTCAGGGTGAGTTACACATGATCACTACCTTCGTGTACTTCAAAAACAGTCCGTGGGAAGAGGGTTTGAACTTCGTCTCTATGACCATTCAAATGTGACCTATAGTCTACAAGGGAAAATTCTAGAGATTTTCTTGCTTGATTTAAGAATGTTCTTTCAAAAAAGCTATCTTTCCCAAATGGTAATTCATCCAAATTAACAAACACTTAGAATGCATGTGTCCAAAAGATGATGAAGTCAAAGGACATTTTCAGCTCTGAGGTGTTTAGTTAATGCTGAGTTATATTAATGCAGATTTAAGCAGAGAGAAGAGTCAAACCATCACACACACACACACACGGGGGGGGGTGCTTTGTGTTATTACTTCGATGCGGTTTTAATACTGTTATTAAAATCCAGTGAAGTGAATTCTAGATGCAAGACAATACCCACGTACATAACGAGACAGGCGACATGACGCAGGACTCATTTCTATCTGAGATTCTCTCCTCTTTCAGATTGGTCTGAGCTATCCTTCAGTTTTCATGGTCTCCATATTTTAAAGTTTTGTGTAATTGATGTTATCTTGCCAGAAGGTTCGGTCCTGTCCCCATCTGTGCCACCGCTAGCCCCGGGCTTCCTTATCCTTGCGTTGCTTACTTTTGCAGAATCTTCAAGTGGTTCATTTTGGGGAGAAGTAAATCTTTCCGATTCTGTTTCACTTCCAGCCCTCCTTTACCTCTGGAATACAATACCTCTGTGCCTCCCATTTCCTAAAGTTTCAGGCTCTCACACATTAGAAATCCTGGAAAGCTCAAGTCCTCCTGTGTCCCTAGGTCCTGCCTTGGCAAAGCCCTGAAGCCCGCTCAGCTCAGGGCACTCTCATTGATGTGTGCAGGGCGCACTCAGGGCCCCAGCCAGAGGGCGCCAGCTCCCACCAAGCACAGAAGCTCTTGAGCACTCAAGAGAGGCTTCCAGACAGTTCCCCAGTTAGCTAGCCAGAGGTCGACCTGTAAGAAAACAATCTCCCGGTCCTGTCCACCACAATTTCTTCGCGGCCCAATTATTTTTGGTGTTCTTGTATACAGATGCTTAGCTCCAGGAGCGACCCTTCCCCCGTTAACCCTCAAAAAAAGGCCCTCACTCGAGCAAGTGACCCGCGAGTCTCTTCTTGGAAAGGCAATGCCTTTAGGAACAGGCTTCTGTGTCAGATTCCTGCAAAGGGTCGAGCTCGCCCCGCGATCGCAGAGGAGGGGTGTGCAGCTGAGCGCAGGGTGGGAGCCCAGGAGGTGGAAGTGGGTGGGGGACCCAGAAGGGCTCCTGGTCAGGAGGGAGGCGACCAGAGGAGGCCAGGCAGGGGCTTTGGCTTCCCTGGGGTCTGATTGGAGGTTGGCCCGATGAGTCGGAGCTGGGGGCGCGCCCATCTCCACTGGCTAGGGCGAGAGCCTCCGGCTCGGCCCCTCCCCGGAGCCGCTTTGTCCCGGGTGACGGCGGCGGTGGTTGCGGGAGCACCGGCAGGAGACACAGCTCGGGTGACCCTGCGACCCATAGAGCGGGAGGCGGCGCGCAGTGCGCACCGCCCCACGCCCAGGCCCGCGGGCACCGCACCAGCCCCGCCGTCAGGTGAGCAGGCAGAGCCGCGCCCGCAGCCTTCAGCCCGGAGGACCCCCGAGTCGCCGCCACCGTCGCCGCTGCCTCCGCGGCGCATCGAAGACGCCCTGCAGGTCGGTTACGTAACGGCGCAGGCCCTATCGCCCCTGTCCCCTGTCCCACCAGGACTGAACGCCTGGGTGCCAGGGGACCTGGGCAGTGGGAATCAAGCACCAAGGGGTTTAGGGGCAAGGCTGGAGAAGCTGGAGAGATCTAGTGGCCAGTCCCCAAAGCATCCCGGAGGACAGTTCTCCCATGCCCCCCTCTAGGAGGCGCTCATCTCCAAGAGCCCCTTCCCCTTTCCTACTGGCCAAGGGTCCACCTTTCCAGGTGCAGCAGCAGGTGCAGACGAACTTGTGCATTCAGAACAACTCCAGAAATCCCGGGGTTTGGGCTTAGAGAGGAAGTTGGGGGAGACCAACGACGCAGAGAGCAAAGCAGAAAATGAGGAGACCCCTGTCTCCCCAAGCTTTGCCAAATTTGTTAGGGAGGGAGAAAGGGGCTTTTGAGCACAGCGGGCTGAGAATTGTCCTGCCTGGGCTTAGCCGGCTTGGGTCATCTAAAAATAACTTCAAGTTTGAAAACTGACATGGACAGGAGCGCGGTGTGCCGGGTTCGTCGTGCCTGTCGGGTCCTTCTCTCCAGAAGTCATCAGAGGGGACAGGGCAGACTCAGCCTGATCCCTCTCGGCTCCCTCTGGATCTCGTTGGTTTCCAGGGTGCCTTGGTTTGACTTTTGGTTAATGATTTATTTCCCCAAGGCCTTGTTGTCTTTTTTTCTTATCCGAAATGGATTTGAGCAGATTGCAGGCTTCGACACTCTCCCTTTTTCTTACGCTGGGGTCTAGGTGGTCAACGGAGGAGTATTACACCCACTGCCAATGCCATGTTTTAAAATCTTGCTTTAGCAAACACACACACACACACACACAAATGTTTCTTATTTCTCTTTAATTATTCAGTCCTATGATTTTCCACGGCTGGAGATGAAAGATGTGAAAGCATTCGTTAGCCAGAATCCGTGTGTAGAAAGACTTTCCGAAGAGGGAGGTATTTTTACAACACAACTTAACTTTTACACTTCCATTGTCCTTAACTACAGAAAGTTCTAAACACAGGACAAGGGAGTTGTGGCCAAGGAGTAGGTCTTGCTGGCCAGGATCTGGGTTCCAGGATATCATGAAGATGGCCATGGGCAGTCGGTAGGGTGAGTCAAGAGGCAGGCCAGCACGGGCTGTGGGTTGCAGAACTGAAGGAACACTCCACTCGGCAGTTTCTCGGTGTCCACACTGATTTTTCCTTTTCCCCTTTCGGAGCTATTACACCACATAGGACCAATTAGCCTGAAACGGGAGTAGTGCGTGGCTTTCCGATCCCCTGCAAATCGAATTAGCGTTTACCGGGCACCTATAATTTACCTGAATCTGGTAAGAGGATTTGGGGG
This sequence comes from Chionomys nivalis, assembly GCF_950005125.1. Lineage (NCBI taxonomy): Eukaryota > Metazoa > Chordata > Mammalia > Rodentia > Cricetidae > Chionomys > Chionomys nivalis. The sequence continues at coordinate 14,446,343 of NC_080104.1, read as the reverse complement.
AGGGAGACGTGTCCACAACAAAAGTGACCAGATTGTAAGATCTTAGAAAATGCTCAGTGTGTGCATGTCCTTCCCGAGCCACCTAAATCTGGGAGGACGCAGCTTTCCACGGTGAGGGACATTTAACAGAAGTGGGAACTCGAGAGTCTTATTTGCAAGAGCTCATCACACTTGCGTAACCGTTCGCAGATTGTCAGGTGTATTGCAGGGGCCGCCATTCTTTTTATCGAGCCCAACTTCGACAGTGACCAGGGTTGCATTTTCCCACTTCTTTAATTCTCTCTGTGCCAGTTGATGGAACGGCTATTTATTAAGCACCTACTGTGTGCTAGGCAGGTTCTGCTCTAGGAGCTTAAAAAAAAAAAGCAAGGTTCTGTACTTCCCAGAAAAGAATCTAGCAGATAATAAATGATAGTGATTCAGCACTGAGCATTTAATGCAAAAAGGAGCGAGGTCAGTGGGAGCCAAGAGATGGGAGAGTGGAAGGAATCTAGAAGTGTCTGCCAGAAAGTACACATTTGGACTGGCTCCCAATGGGTGGTTGGCATTCTCTGCAGAAGGCACTAGGCCTTCTGTGTAGACGGAAAGGTTATACTCAGGAGCACCCAGTTATGAGATGACAGGGTAGCACAGCCGAGGCTGCGGCGGTGAGCTGGGGGTTGTGAATATATTCTATTGAAGAGAAGAAATCACGCAGTCATTATTAGGAGACACGATTTGATCCCATTTGTATTGTGCAAAAGTGACTTGGGAGGATGAGAGAAGTAGTCTATAAAGTAGGAACTCAGGTGTTGTCAGCTGGGATGCTTCAGTCCCCTCCACTTTCCCCCAAACCATGAAATGTTCCTGAAGCGGGTGTTGGGGCAAGAGAAGCAAAATCTACAGAGCAGCTTTAGAGGACAAATGGGTGGCACTTAGTCACCAGGTGAGGACTGGTGAGGAAGGAGGGGCTTCGACGTGTAGAGGCGTGGTCAAGTTTTGAGTGAGGTGAGGCACTGATGAAGATGGACAGGTTTGAGAAGGAATGTGGATTTTTCTTTTGAATTTCCAAATGGAGCACTTTCGTTACAAAGGTGGCATCTTCATTCTGGAACTGAATGTCTGTTACTGTAGCTTTCCTTCATTCCCGAGGCTATCAAGTGTTGCCCCTGGGGAAGGGAAGAGGGAGGTGAACTCTCTCTGAGGTAGGATATTAACCTCTACCCTAACCCCCAAAGGGGAAATTGAACTCTGCTATTTGAATACTGCTGACGGTAGTGATTAGAATGTGTGGCCCTTTTCCGTGCCCGCCGTTATTCCTGGGTAACCTGCAGCTAACCCTAGGTGGCCCTGTTGTCAGTCTCACGTGATTGTCAAGGAAACCAAGGCTAAGAAATAATAGCTTGTCTAGAGCGCACAATCGGTAAGAGGTGTTGGAGCCCAGGTCCTGAGCAGCGCTGTCAATCATCGGTGTAGACTGATAGCATTGAAATAAGCCCTTTCCTATGTTTGGATACATGTGGTTGAAGCTATAGAAGAGAACCTGGCTGGTCAGGGGTCTTAGTTTTTCCCTAAACCCTATGTTTGATATGCACACGCAGTGAAACATTTGCAGTTTCTCCTCTCCTTTCGGGCTTGGGCTATTCCATTTTATTTGAAAATTTATCGCTTTTAGTGTGTGTGTGCGTGTGTGTGTGTGTGTGTGTGTGTGTGTATGGCTTCAGATGTCAGAAGAGGGGTAGGGATTTTATTTTAAAATTTATTGTTTTTGTTTGTGTGTGTGTATACATGGCTCCAGAGGTCAGACGAGGGGTATGGATGTTATTTTAAAATTTATTGTGTGTGTGTGTGTGTCTGCAGAGGTCAGAAAAGGGGGAGGTATTCATTGAAGCTAGAGTTACAGGCAGTTGTGAGCTGCTTAATGTGAGTGCTAGGAACTGAACATGGGTCCTCTGGGAGAGCAATAAGCACTTCTAACTGCTTAGCTATTTGCCAGGCTGGGTTAGTTTGAATCTGTGTAGTAATGGCAGAAGAAAATGTCTAGACACTCAGTAAGTAGTCTCTGTTTTGAAGTCCTGCCATCCTGTTCCAGGTTTGCCTTCTAGTACTACAGGTCTGTGTTAAGTTAATGCCTGTATGTGTACCTTGTTCTTAATGGCATGGTAGGGCATAATTAGAAGTTCAGAGGTAAAAAAGGAGGGTCTATATTGAGAGAGCTCAGTTAAAGAGGAGAAGCCTGCTTGGGTATCAAATTAGAGGACTCTCCCACAGTCAGTGATCCCACTCTTTACTCCAGACATGTTACTTAGATTCTGGAAAGTTTCTAAATCATGAAACAAACACACTGGGGAAATTAGTGAGTGTTCGGTGATATAACTGTAGGAATTGAAACATAACAGGAACCAGGTCTTGCATACAAGTTGGTCTCATTGAAAATACTCTAGAAATTGGGCCACACCCTTCATCCCCAGGACAGCAGATCCATGGAAAGGGAAAGCAAAGTGTCTCTGAAGATGCTTTCCTATTCTGTATCCTTTGCTTAAAGCTGTGTGTGTGTGTTTGTGTATGCACGTCCATGAGTGTGCTCATGTGTGCACGATGACACCCTTAGGTGTCACCCTCAGGAATGCCGACCACCTACATTGAGACAGGGCCTCTCATCAGCCTGGAACTCACCAGTTAGGCTACACTGGTGAGTCAGTGGACCACAGGGATCCTCCTGTCTCTGCCTCATAGTCCTGGGATGACAAGATGCTTGCTGCCACACTGGCATTTCCTCACCTTGCTAGTTAATGCATCTTCCTAGTGCCCCTACTATGATGGTTGCTAAGATCTACTCCTGTGCTGAGTGGCATCTATCATAGGGAGATTACTGAGACAAGGCACACACACACACACACACACACACACACACACACACACACATTAAATGCCTTCCAACACATGACTCAAAGGATGCGCAGAATGACTTCCTTTCCTGTGGAACCTGTGCCTGCCTTTTATTTTTCCTAATTCATCCTGCCTCTGCTTCTGAAATGTGTATTGTCCTTGTTTTATTTTTTCCCTTGCACTATGGATTTCCAGGTGTTGTGTATTATAGGTTAACTTAATTAACCTAGTTAATGAGTTGAAAAGCCTTTTAAAGGCTTTTAAACTTAGCTGAAGATGTTCTGAAAAATAATAGCGAATTCTGGTACTTTCTAGAAGTTAAAGAAGTGCTCCAAAAAGAGCTCACATTTCCCATGGTCCATAATGTTCATTTACATATCTCCTGTGACAGGGAAGGAAAGGGCTGTAATTTTATGTCTGAGCTCTCCGCTCAACTCCTTGTAAAACAATGACTAAAAGGCAGAGCTCCTATGTTGTAGAGCGATGCACCGAAAGACATTTGAATCCCATTGTTAGAACAAAGTATAAATTACAAGAGTTGTGAACGAGACCCTAACTTTTTAAAACTATTGCCTGAGTTCTTTGAGGGAATAATTACTTTGTTCTGACAGATTTATTCTGCCGTATTGTAGATAAGCCGAGCCCACGGGCCACACCATTCTACCTCTCTTACAGTGTAGGGAATGGGGTCTAAAACGCTTGGACTCGCCAGGAAAGGCCAGTATTTCAGTCCTGGTAGTCACTTCCCAGTTATGCGACCTTGAACTTCCCATTGACTTAGCAGTTGTTAGTACTGGCATTTGTGTATTGCTGCTGCTGTTCCAGCGCGTTCTTCAGCGGGCTATGTGCATTATCTCCAGAGCTTGCAGAACCTGTGGATGTGTTCCAGTGTCCCTATCTACAGAGAAGCTCACAGTCTGGGAGTTCAGGGGGATATGCCCCCTAGTGCTAGGTCTCTACGTTGCAATTGAAGGAACCGCTCTCCCTACCTTATAGAGACTGGAGGGCAGCTGGGCTCCACCTCATCTGTGCTCAGAGTAATAGTGTTCTGTACAGATGTTAAGGGTAATGGTCACAGTAAAAAGCTCTAAGAGTGGGCTCTGGTAGAGTACCACATCTGTGCAGTGAGGAAGGTTCTTTGTGTCTAAAAACCACATATGTCCAGATTGGAGAGATGGCTCAGTGATTAACAACATTGACTGCTCTTTCCGAGGACTCTGGTTCAATTCCCAACACCAACATGGCAGCTCAGACCATCTATAACCCCAGTTTCAAGGGATCCAACACCCTCTTCTGACCTACGCAGACACTGTATGTCTATGGTACACAGATATACATGCAGGCAAAATACCCATACTTATGCATAAAATAGAATTAAAAACCCAAAAATAACCCAATTGGATCACGAATTAAGGAAACTGCATCTACTTGCTCTGTTCCTTGGTACAACGAACTTGTTTCCTTCAAGATTAATTCATTTATTGTCAATAACACGAGTGAGCCAACCAAGGCTGGTCAACTGCGGGATTGGATCTGATTGGTGGAGGGGAAGGAGAGCATGGGCTGTGAGGAAGAGGTGACTGGCACAGGGTGTTTCAATATAAACATGTGCTGAGAATCAAAGTCAAGGTCAAGGATGGGATAGACACAGAGCAAGAAGAAGAAGTTATCACCAGGGTTCCTATCACATTTGAGTGACAGGCAGGTCCTGAAGTCGGCCTAGGGAGGCTGGAAATATATCCCATTGTCTATTGTGATCTGTCTACTCAGCAAAAGAGATATGCTCTGCAGAGCTTTATTTACACAGTATTTGTTTTTTGACATATATGATTCCTATAAAATTTTTTAAAATTATAGAAAGATTAAAATTTCATATTACTGTGAGCAATATGAGCATTTTTGATGTTTTTTTCCACCCAGCCTTTTTTGTTTGTATATTTTTTATAGAACTAGGGTCATAATATGCAGAGAACTTTTCCTCCTGTGTGTTTCACCAAACATTTCAGATAAGTTATCACGGTAGGTCAATGATCCCTTTGAACACTTGTGGGTGTGTGTGCACATCGGTGGATGTAAGCGTGCAGGTGCATAAACCCATGCATACAGAAGACAAAGGTCAATCAATGTTGAGCATCTTCTTTGGTTGCTTTCTATCTTATTACTTTATTCTCTCACTAAGCCTAGAGTTTCCCATTTCAACTAGACTGTCCTGGAGTTCCTTCTCCCTCATTTTCCCAAGACCTGGAGTTACAGACTTATACCACCATTGCTGGGCTTCACTTGGGAACTGGGGTCCAAACTCAGGTCCTCGTGCAGTAAGCACGTTAGCCCATGCACTTGCCTCTCTAGCCCCTGAGCACTAGTGTTGGTTGGTGTGTAGCTGTCTCAAATATGAGTTTACTATAGTGCATTTACTCTTCTGCTTTTGTTTGGACATTCAACATGTTTCTAAACATCCAAAAAGTTATAAACTAGACTGGGATAAAATTACTTTTAATTTTGTGTAAGTATATGTCTACGTACATGAGTACATGTGGCCGTGAAGGCCAGAAGAGGGCATCAGATGCCCTGGAGCTGGTGTTACAGGCTGTTGTGAGCAACCTAAGGTGGATGCTGGTCGTCTTGCACATAACCAAGCTCTAGTCCTCTGCAAGAGCAGCAAGCACTCTTAACTAAAGAGCCATCATCTCTCTAGTCTCTTTTATGAACATCTTTGAGCAGATTTGTGTGTGTGCACATGCACACATACACCATGGATTATTATTCTAGGTCTAGTTCTTAAGGTTCTCCCTAAATAATTGATACTACTTTTATTTTGTTGATTTGTGTGTAGATATATGTACATGTATGATAACATGCGTATGTATGTGCAGGTGCCCACATACTTAGGCACATGTCTGTGTGCAAGCAGATATTAAATGCCTCCATCATTTTCTGTCCACTTTACTTTTTGAGGCAGGGCCTTTCAATAAACCCAGAGCTCACCAATTTTACTAGATTGGCCAGGCAGCAAGCTCCAGGGTTTTGCCTGTGTGCACCGTTGAGATTTTTTATGCAAGCCACCATGCTGTGCTTTGTTAAAAATGTGAATGCTGGGGATCACGCTGCTCAGGGCTTTATGCTTGCACGGCAAACACCTGTTGCTTTTCAAGGCGAGTGAAGAAACAAACAGCTTCACAAACTAGTGCGAGTGAATGCAGCTCTCACCTCTGCCCAGTTTGTAGGATCTCCTCATGTGAAGGTAAGAGCCAGTTGACATCAGTGCTTGACAGAGATGGTCCCACTCTGGAAATATTTGAGCCTGACAGCACAAGAAAGTTAGACATACTTAAGGATGGGTACTTAAGGATGCTGGACAGAGACCTGATGGAGTTCACATGCTTGAGTGTTTATAATTGTGTCCAGTGGACACAACTGGACTTATAATTGTTGTCCAGTGAACAACATACTTCTGGGGGCTGTTATTAACAGCTTGTCATATGGATGCCTTGACACATGGGGTGGTGATCCGGCTGGCTGCTGATGTAGCCTGTTGGGCTTCCAAAGCACCTTGTATTGAGCAGAAAACAGCACCCTTGCTTTGCAGAGAACTGCCTCTCTGGAATCTTGGTTTGGCAAAACTAGTTTTTGGATCCTGCAACATGAACAGCAAGGATGGAGGGTTCATTGACTGTAGTTCTGTTGTGCCCTTTGGTTTGGACTAGCTCCTCCCTTCCTTTTAGGCAAGTTTCAGATACATATACATGCCTTTGTTCACGCTCTACTAAGCAATACAAAGTATTAGTACATTTAGTATACTATTCTAAATTACACTGTATTGGACTTACCTTTTATTTTGACCATTGGGGACAGGCATGCGTGCCACAAAGCACAAGTGGATATCAGAGGACAACACGGGGTAGTGAGATTTTCCTTCTACCATGTGTGTTTGGAGGACCGAATGCATGTGGTCAGGCCTGTAGCAAGCACTTTTACCAAATGAGTCATCTTACTGGCCTGCATAGTATCCAGGTTTGAATAAGTATATAGGATAAGCAGGTGGGATCTTTTATGGCAGTACTCAGATGCTCACTATTCAAAAGTTTAGGATTGATAGTTAAACGGGTTGGTGTTTCCAAGGAGAGCCTCTGAAAACACCCAGTTTCCGTGGTAAAGATTTTGATGAAATTGGGCGATGACCAAGGTAAACAGTCACTTTGAATTATTTTCTCCCATAAAATTACCAGAAAGACACACTTATTAATATAATTTTTATCTGACCACTAAAGCTAAAAACCTAATAAAATGTATCTTGCTAGGAAAAAATCAGTCTCTAATTTCAACTTTTTAAAAATGAATTTCTTTCAATGCAAGCTCATACATGTGTCATTGTTACTTTGTCCTCAGCTGTTCCCCTCCCTTGCCCTTCCTCAACTTATACTTGTCTTTGGAGTTTTGATGAGTTCTCAAGAACAGAGTTATTTATTTGATCCCAGGTGTCATTCTGGGAAATTCAAGACGGAGAGTGATAAATTCAATGGGTAGCTTAGACCGGGGCTTATTTGCCCCAAATCTTAGTCCAGAGCAGTAAAACCAAAGCAGTAAAGTATGACTATGTTAACATGTCCCTCCTGTGGCCATCGGTGATGCTCAGGTCATCTTATGTGACATACAAACAGCATCTGTAAAAATACAGGATTAGACTGCGGTCAGGGAAACCTTCAGCAACTGAAATGTCCCAGGTGTATTTATATAAGGTTCTTTCTTTACTGATTTATTTATCTCTAGGTGATTTCTGCTCCACACAGCTGTTGTTTACAGTAAACTTCACCGTTTGACAAGGTGACATTCAGGGGGAGGCGTTGAGTGAAATGCTCACTTGGTCAGAGTTCTCAAAGACTGTCCTCCTGGTCTCTCAGTGACACAGCACAGCAATGACCTGTGGGAATTCGTAGCTCGCTCCTGGAAGTTGGTTTCCTTGTAGCACTGTGAGATTATCATGGGTGAGGAGCGGCAATTTCTTTCTCAATTCTGTTTGCATCCACACTGGGAGACCCAATGTCTTTGGTCTGGATTGTTAACAAGGTGTTCGCACAGAGCCCCTGTGCACACAGACAGACTGGGAAGATCAGCCACAGGAGGAAGTAAGATGGAGTTGTAACCTGACCAGCAATCGTGGTTCTGTTAGATCCATATGACCTTGACTCGGGGTCATGGATCTCTTGTTCTTTAAAAATCTGCTTAGATGATTAACATGCAAATCTGTGACATTCAATGTAGAATGGTTTTGGATAAGGCTCCGCTGTGTGCTGGTGAGTTAATGACTTGCATGAGACACAGGTCAGGCTACAGAGGTCTGGGGGAAGCCCAGACATGTGGTTTTGCCAGTCTCTCTCTCTCCCTTCAGGCTTCTGTTTATTAACGTAGCCAGCCCCAAGGGATCCCAATGGTAAGAGAAGGATGAAAGTGTATGATTGACAGAATGACCACCAGGAGCTTTGAACTCGGAACTTGTCCAGTGAATTGGCTCTTCATGAAATGCCTGGTTTTAGTCTTTAAAATGTTATTTCAAATCTCACACTCTAAGCATGATTTCACCTATTCCAAAGGTTTACCTTACCTTAAGTGATAAAGACCAAACTCACCCCATGCTTACCCAATTCTTATTACCCTTCACTGAACCCCTTATTTTAGCTTCAATGTTTTAGCAACAACCCTTGGCATCGTCTTACAACTCAACATAAAGTACCAGGCTATGAGGTTATGCTATATAAACAAAATTAGAGATATGTTTTCATGGCAAACAGTGGCTATTTTTTAATGACAGCATTATTTTCAAGGGTAAATCTCAGAGGAAGGAAAATCTAAAGAATAATACAGGTTAGAGACCTTTATCTAACTGAAACCACACATATTGGGAAGCCTAAAATGCCTAAAATGCGTTTCTGAGCTAATCACCGGGGCTCCGGTTCAGGTTCACTCCTTCCCCCAGCGACTGTGAGCGCCTTTTAGATGATTATCCTCCACCTGGAAGCCAAGGGGCCACATCCCAGCCAAGACCTCATTCTGTCTTTGTTCAGTGGCTTTGCTCCTTCCTCTTTATTCTCACATTCTCCTTCCAAGAGAATGTCACTGGAAAGCTAAAAGAATGTTCCCTTCCCTTCCCTTCCCCCCAATACAAAAGAAGCTTAATGGTTATTTGGGGCCTGTTGATGAATTTCTACTGAGCCTGAGTTTGAGTTTATTTTCTATTTATAAGAGATCATCTTTGAGGTATTAAGTTTTTTAGCCAGATATTTTACAGATCCTTTTTTTTAAAAAAAAAAAAAATCAGGTGTGTGTGTGTGTTAGTGGGCATTCTTGCAGTGCATGTGGAGAACAGACTTTACTTTGGGAAACACAACACATAAGGCAAGTTGCTCTCTGACTTGTATTTTGTTTTGTTTTGTTTTTGTTCTCTAGAGACAGGGCTTCACTGTGTAACAGTCCTAGGCTGGCCTCGAACTCACAGAGATCCACCTGCCTCTAACTCCCGAGTGCTGGGATTAAAGGTGTGTGCCACCACTGCCCTGGCCTCCAACTTGTATTTTTAAAGACAGTTGCTCACTGAACCCGGAGCTCACCAATTCTGCTAGACAGGCCAGCCAGCAAGCCCACAGACCTCCTCTTTCTGTTTCCCATTTCTGAAGTTACAAGACACACCATTTCTTCTGGATTTTCTGTGGATGCTAAGGTTTTCTGAATGACGGTCCTCATGCTCGCCTGGTGAGCACATTCCCAGCTGAGCTATGGCTCCAGCTGTCTTTCATATTTGTGTGTAACCTTTGAGCAGTGCTGGGGCTGGAACCCAGGGCCTTGTGCAATCCAAGCAGACACTTATCTTTTTCTCCTCATTCTCAGACCGGTAATATTTTTAACTACAACATGCAAATACTGTCATGAAGTTATTCTTCCTACATCACAAGGTTTCTGTCAGTCATGTCTTTTGTCAATCACAGCAATGTAAATGCTGCCAAATATATACATTCCTTTCCCTGATTACAAATTGACTTTTTTTTCCCTTGGTTTTTCGTGACAGGGTTTCTCTGTAGCTTTGGAGCCTGTCGTGGAACTAGCTCTTGTAGACCAGGCTGACCTGGAACTCACAAATTGACTTTTTATGGCTACTTATTAGAGAACCCCAGGAGGCCAATAGAAATCATTGAGACACAGCTACTAGAGACCAGATATTATTTCTTCAACTTCCTATTGTAACAAATAATAAACCACCAAACTGTTTATAAATAAATCAAACATCCTCGTAATGAATCACAAACTAAGAAGCCTTTGCATACAATGTGTCACTATGGGGTGTTATGGAAGTGCTAGACCTAACCATAGTCAGAATAGGATCATTTTACTGTAGAGACCCATTCTGAGCACTGGGGCTGTGGAAGATGCCAAGTGGACAGTCTCCCATCTCTAATTCCTGAGAGCTGTAGCCTTCCATCAACTGCATCTCTTCTAGATTCCCTCAATCCGTGAATCCTCAAAGAAATCATCACTGCTGCTGAACCAGTCCTTATGGTGCATACGTGCTCTGATACATGGATTCCTGATCTGCTTGCATGTATATTCATCTGTTTATGCCTACTGTGTGCCAAGCATTGTGTTAGTCACTGGGATATGAAAACCAGTAAGACTGAATCACTGTCTACAGTGAAATTAGGGTTCAGGAGACACCCTCCCCCAGCATCTTGTGCAATTGCCTGTCCCTACCCCTGGACATTAAATATCTAAAGCTGAGGAACGTACCTGCTCATTCATCCTTGTGATAGCTGCAGCCTGTGTCAGAAGAGCTCGCCTCTGCAGGGCTCTCCTGGGTTAGCGGGAAAATGAACTGACTATCCATTATATCCATTTTAAATAATTCAGAAGCTCGGCGCTGGGGCTGTCAACACCTTCAGATGTCTTGAAAGCCTTTGTTCTCTCCACATAATTGTTAAGTATAAAAATAAGTTGAGGTTGAGGAGACGGAGCAGTTAAGATCACTTGCTGTCCTAACAGAGGACCTGAGTTTGGTTCCCAGAACCCACACAGGGTGGCTCATAACTGCCTGTGACTCCAGCCAGGGCGCCCAACACCTTTGGCCTCTGGGGGGCACCAAAACGCGCGCGCGTGCGCGCGCGCGCGCGCGCGCACACACACACACACACACATACATGCACGCACGTTTGTCTGGTTTTTCTTTGTTTGTATCAATAGACCTGTTCTTTCCAAAATGTTCCCTGAACCTCACTGATGGTCAAAACCAAACCCCAAATGTGACTGACAGCAGCATCAGAATTTCAAGGCGGATGGACCAAGGGATTCTTATGTCTCAAGTTCAGATGGTTTTGAAATGCTCCTGTTCTGGTAGGTATGGTAAAGCCTGTTCCGTTTGGTGGAACTTGGCCGGAGAACAGGAAACATTGTCTGTGTATCTGCAGAGCATGCCCTGAACACCAGGCCCTGGGCTCGGCTCTCCCCTTGTGTTGTGCGCACAGGACTGCAGGAGAGACGTTTTACTTCTGTTCTGAGATTCTTCAGATGAGGACACTGAACTTCAGGGAGACTGAACAACTCGGTTTGGTTTTTCAGAAGGAGCATCCTGTACTCACAGTGGTGTCTTTGTTTCACTGCCCTTTGGGCTATGCAGCTATCCATGGAGGAGTGGGATAAGATATCATTACTTTCAATGCTGTATTTCATTATTTTATGATAGTGGCAACTAGGACCAGCATGCTTTGGGGCACCTAAATGTTCCTCCTACAGCAAATAATGCAGACATGGTTTTGATGTTCGATTTTAAAAGTAATTACTTTGATGACATTGATATTTTAGCATTTGTGGACTGGCAGGAATAAACACCAGTCTTCCTAATTAAAATGCCCTCTGACCGCATGGTACAATGTCACAGGAGAGGTGCGGGTTTGTACGGAAAGAGCCTTGGGATGAGAGGAGCATTGTCAAGTCCTGGACCCCACCAGTTGCACTTTTCAATATCCAGGGCAGAAAGAGGATGGAAGGTGATACTACATGTCATTAATGTCCAAGTATTAAATCAATGTCGGGGATTGGAATGGCTTTTAGGATACCACCTGCATTTGGTTAAGCATTTAGTTAGAGCTGGTGACTTTAGAGAAATTATAGAGTCTTGGTTTATGTCTGTACATATTTAAATATTACTTATAATTTTAAAAGTGAGCAAAATTGGGAGTGGGAGCAGCACACACCTTTCCTGAATGTTAATGTGTTAAGTTTTCACATTCAAGCATAGTGAATTCCTCTGCATGTACTAACTACTGCCATCCATTAAAGGAAACAAAGATCCCCCTCCCACCAGGATCTGGCTTCTCTTTCCCATCTAAAACTATTCTGAGGGAAGTTTGAGTCTAACCTTGCATAGCCCCTCATTGTGGCAGTTTGCTAATGCACCTCCCAATAGCTCAGTTCATCCCAGCCTTCTTAATGCTGAAACCCTTTAACACAGTTCCTCATGCTGTGATGACCCCCAACCATAAAATTATTTCATTGCTAATTCATATAACTTTGCTACTCTTATGAATTGTCATATAAATGTCTGACATGTAGGATATCTGATTTGTGACCCCTGTGAGAGAGTCCTTTGAGTCCCGAGGGGGGGTCATGACCCATAGGTTGGGAATCATTGCTTTAGACTCTTCCCTTCTCATTGTGAGCTGATAACCCACACACGCATGCGTGCTGCCCATGGCATAGAATTGTTTTCTCATTAGTGCTGTAACAACCTGAGAGTGTGGGCTAGGACATGGTGTGGGCCTCTCTTGAGCAGGAAAAGTAATGGCTGTGTAGGAATTTAAAGGATTTCTGAAAGAAAAAAATTACCAAAATAGATTAGATAGATAGATAGATAGATAGATAGATAGAGATAGATAGATAGATAGAGATAGATAGATAGATAGAGATAGATAGATAGATAGATAGATAGATAGAGATAGATAGATAGATAGAGATAGATAGATAGATAGATAGATAGATAGATAGATAGATAGATAGATAGATAGATAGATGGTAGATAATTACTGCCTGCTGGTTGCAGAGGGCTCAGCCCAGGTGGTGTCATTAGTTCCTCTTCTGAGCAAAGGAAGGCAAGCTGCTCTTATGCGTAGAAGGCCGGAAGCAGGTGACAAGTTGCTGTCTGTCTGTCACTCTCTGGTATCACATGGGTCTTAGTGCTTGTATCTCTGAGCAGAAGACAATGAGGACTAGTGAAGGAGACAAAAAGCTGATTTCAAAGTACTTGGGCGTGGCACAGGGATCAGGTGCAAGAGCTGTGGCGAGCTGGCAAGCAGAAGGTGGCTTAAAAGCAATGCCAGGGGAACTTGAAAGATGACTCCATGACTAACCATGCTTGCTGAACAAGCCTGAGGGTGTGAGTGTAGATCCTAGCGTGCAGATATAAAACACACATGGCTATGCTTGCATGGGTAATCTCAGTGTTGTGGGGAGGGGTGGATACAGTGTTATGGGGGCACACTCAGAAGTGTACAACCATGCTGGAAGGTTATCAAGTCCAAGGTGTAACCATGGGGAAGGTTACCAAGTCCCATTGGCTAAGCTGCCTTTTCTGCACTTGGTCTGGTGTGATGCCCTGGCTAGGAGGACCAATCCATCTTGCTATCCTTAGAAAGAGAACTGTCCTTGGAGAGGGTCATACATTAAAATAGCCCGAGAGATGAAGGCACTCAAATCCCACTGTGAAAAGGCTAACACGAGCATATGAGAATCTTTGATAAGCACATGCGCCAGGCTTTTCCTCGGGGTGTGCTGCAGAGCTGCTGAATAGCTCCATCATTAGAAATGACAAAAGTAAGAATTCCCATAGTTCTTGCCAAAAGCTAGCTCTAGATTTAAAAGTGAACATGAACGGCGCTGGGAAGATGGCGTGGCATCTATGGGCACATGCCGCTTTTACAGAGAACTCAATATCCGATAGCCACACTACGAGGCTCACAATTGCCTGTAACTCCAGCTCCAGGGGTCCGACACTCTCTTCTAACCTCCATGGGTACTGCACCCACATGATAAACACACAGAGACACACATAACTAAACCCGACAATTTCAGCAGTCGGGAGGCAGAGGCAGGTAGATCTCTATGAGTTCGAGACCAGCCTGGGCTGTAGAGCAAGTTCCAGGACAGCAAGAACTACACAGGAAAACCCTATCTCGAAAAACTGAAAAAAAAAAATTAGTCCCATAGATTTTATTAAAATAAAGAAATATCATTGAAATATAACTAAAAGAATAGTGAGTTATGTGCAGCAAAAGTCTTTTTCTATGTATGTGTATGTGGGTATATATGTATGTATATGTGCTTTTACTTAGGTGTGATGTGTGAGCAAATGTGTGGCTATGCAAACCTTTGCACACTTGTGGAGGCCAAAGGAGAACATTAACTGTCAAATGCTTTCTACCCTATGTCTTTGAAAGATAGTCTTTCAGTGAACCTGAGGCTAGGCTAGCAGCCAACAATCCCCAGTCTAACCCCTTTTATTACCGATATGAACAGTATGTCTGTTCAGCTGGTGCCATTTGTGATAAAAAATAATACTTAGCCGGCTCAGATATGTGTAAGATGCGATTCATCCCCTCATCCAGTCCCATGACCCTTGGGACCCCAACATTGCTTCTCTTCCATATCTGACAGATGGAGAAACTGAGGCACAACAGGCATTAACTGATTCCCTCAGGGCCTCTCAGCTGATTAGCAGGGCAACTGGAAGCTGTGACTTTTCACTTTATCTGATGTTGTTTTTGAAGAATGTTACACAAAAACATTACATGTGGGAATTTATAAAAACTAAAACTTAAGTCTTAAAGAAGTCATGAATTTTCCGCAAAGGGGGCCATTTTGTGCTTTTGGTTCCTGGTTTCTGATTTTTACTTTTCATTGTTAGTGGCACCCAACAGAGCCTGTGTACCTCTAAGGACCTGAGCTAGGAAATAAGGGGAGGGATCCGGAGATGCTTCTAAGCACACTGATGTAGCCAAGTTATGTGTGATGATGTCACACCTTCTGTAGCATATAGGTCTGTAAGGACCGTTCGTCAGCAAAGATGTTCAGAGCACACTGGGCAGGGGATGGGACATGTGCTCAACACTCGGCACAGTACAGGACACTTTGTCAACAGATGTGTGAGTTTTGTTCCTTATGTCAACCAATCCAGCACCAGCCATCTGGTTTGCAATTTGAAGGAGTGGTGTTACTGTTGAAGTCATTAACACAAGGCCTCATGGGTCTCAGACTCCTAAGACTGCCTCTTCCTTGACATGGACATAACAAGTCTGACCAGTTATCAAATGGGGACTCCCATGAACCCTTCCTTAGGTTTGGTTATTTGTTAGTGGAGTTCCTAAAATGTAAAAAAATTGTTTGCTTACTATTACCATTTAATTACAAAGGAAGGAGACAGAATCAGAGCCCAATTGAGAGCTGCACAAACTGATTCTGAGTTCTGGGAGTTCCTGTCTTTGTAGAGATGGAGTATGACTCCATTTGACTCATAGATGTGTTTGGCAAAATGGTGGGGCTCTAGACCCTCTCTCTCTCTCTCTCTCTCTCTCTCTCTCTCTCTCTCTCTCTCTCTCTCAGAATTTATCGTTCATATGTAAGTTACTACGTCATCAGCTATTGCAGATCAGCTTGACCCTCAGACTCTTTCCCCTCAACCTAGACGTTAAAGGCTGGGGCTGAAGATCCACACCCCTCTCCCACCACAGGTTGGGTCCCCTGGCAACCAGCTCTCATTCCGTGATTATTAGGAACTTTCTCACAATCTTCTTACCACTGAAAACCTGGGAGGGGCTTGTGAATACTAGAAGCTACTTCCACTCTTCTGGCCTGCTCAGGCTGGTTTAAGAACCCAGGATGGAAGATCAAATCTTTAAGCAAAGACACTCCAATTTTTTACTGTTTGAAGAGAAAAAGAAAAAGAAAAAATTTCCCAATAATTTCAGACTCTGAGAGCCAAAGATGCTGAACAAGACCGAAGTATGGTTTTTTTTTTTTTTGTTTTTTGTTTTTTTTTTTTATCTTTTTTTATCACACCATGATACCCAGACACTCCAGTCAGTGAGGGCTGGCGCCATGTTTGAGGTTCACCACCATGTCTTCCATGACCAAGCGTCTTGCAAGTAAGCATTCATTCATGATTTTCTAGATAGTGTCAATGACTGTGAGTAGCATTGCTTGTATTTTTGCTCATCCTCACTAGGTTTATTATTATTAATTATTTATTATTAATTATTTATTTCACTTTATAGATACCAATGTGCCCAAAATAGCCATTGGCATTTTTCTCATTGTTTTGAATTGGTTTGATGGAAAAGCAAAAATACCAGCATCTCTGTTTTAGCCTTGAGGCTGCCAGACTATCTCTGGCACCTTGAATAGCTGAGCCCGTTTTTATGAACTGCAATAATGGTGCTGTGTGCACATAAGGATGGATGGAGAGTCCGAGGGCCACAATAGCAACAAGATACAAAAGATATTCCTGTTTTCAGCACCACCCACCAGTGTGATGGTTCACCAAATACAACCCCATCTTGAGTCAAGGAGGAGTATGGTTTTCTTAGTGTCGGCTGTGCTTCAAGAGAAGCATTTGCAGAGGCTCTAGAAGGTTGTTAGTGGGTAAACGAGAAACACGTTTTAGGAATCAGAGAGATGGCTCAGTGGTTAAGAACCTGTTCCCAGCACTCACAAGGCAGCTCACAGACAGGTGTAACTCCACCTCCAGGGCGTCTAACACCCTTTTCTGGCCTCTATGGTCACTGCATGTACCGGATGCACAGACATACAAGCTGACTAAATTCCCATACATAAAACATTAACGAAAAATATAAAAAGAAACACATGTATATTTCAATGTGTATTTGTAAGAGTTGTACCATTTTCCCAAATGGCTCAAGAAATCCTCAAAAAATGTACAGCACTTTCTGAAGAACTTCCTGATTTAGAAGGGGATGAAAAGCGAGAGCGGAAGGAAGACAGACCATGTTCGCCTAGGGAAAACACCCTTGATGTTCCCCGCTGTGAACGCAATTGGGTGTTCCACTTGTCTTGCCAGTACTGTTGGAATGGAAGCCTTGCAGGGTGCCAGCCGCGACAGGGAGAAAGAGAATGCTCAGCATATGGGACGAGATGCAAAAGCGTCAACAAAAGGGTTCCCTTGGCCAAGAGTTGTAAATAACAACACAGGTGCAGATGGGATGCAGGAAGGAGGAACCAGGTAGCCATTCTAGAAGATGCTTCACCAGGTGGTGGTACCCATGGGGGGGCAGGTGGCCTGGAGTTGCATATAAAGCGGGGATTGTACTTTTCTCTAGTGTGAAACCCTGGTACTTTGAGGCAATAGAGCAGCAAAGGAAACAGGGAACCCTGTTAGAAAGATAATTAATTACTTTAGGGTGGTCTGGATTAAGATGGACAGACAAAATATAGCCTCTAAGATCTAGTTCTTCTTTATCCAGTAACTAGTGGAAGCAGATGCAAAGATCCACAGCTAAGCACTGGGCTAAACTCCTGGAGTCCAGTCATAGAGAGGGAGGAGCAATATTATGAGCAAAGGGACCAAGACCATGATGGGAATACCCACAGAAACAGTAGAATTGAGCTAGTGGGAGGTACTGACCCTGGATTGACAGCTGGGGAACCAGCATAAGTACAAACTAAGCCCTCTGAATGTGGGTGACAGTTGTGTGGCATGGGCAGTTTGTGGGGCCACTAGAAGTGGAATCAGTATTTATCCCTAGTGCATGATTTAACTCTTTGGAGCCCATTCTCTATGAAGGGATATGTTGTCAGCCTAGATACGGGGGGAGGGCCATGGTCCTGCCTCAAGTCATGTGACAGACATTGTTGACTCCCCATGGGAGGCCTCACCCTCTCTGAGGAGTGGATGGGGTGGGGTGGGGAGAAGGTGGGAGGATGGGAGGGAGAGGGAACTGGGATTGGCATGTAAAATAATACTGTTTTAAAAAGAAAAATAAAGAAAAACCTTTTAAAAAAAGACCTGGTTCTTAATCTTGAGCAGTTATTTAAGAACAGATAAGTCACTGAAGAT
The DNA here is from genome assembly GCF_950005125.1 of Chionomys nivalis. NCBI lineage: Eukaryota > Metazoa > Chordata > Mammalia > Rodentia > Cricetidae > Chionomys > Chionomys nivalis. Next base: position 14,428,372 of record NC_080104.1, on the reverse strand, counting down.
ATAGGTAGCTATTGGATAAACACACATAAGGAAGTTGTCGTAACTGGGTCTTACATGTCTCCCAGTGGCTCTATGTTGGCAGCTTGATCACTAGCCTTTGGTGTTGCTGGGAGGTGAAGAAACACTTCTTAGGTGAGGCCTGCTAGGTGTCACTGGTGTGTGCCCTCCACTCTGCTGTCAGGGTGCCATGAAATAGGCAGCTTTGTCCTGTGATATTTGACCTCCCGACAGGCCTGAAGGAGTGCCCTGTGTGAGGGCTGAAACTTGGATCAATGATAAACCTTCCTTTCTTTTAAGCCATTGCATCAGGGGTTTTGCCACCCTGAATGGCATTGAACATAGACTATGGAATGAGTGATGAGGATCTGCCAGGCTTTGGTCTAAATTCTCCACCGTGTTTGTCTCTTCTGAATCTCTCAATGGTCCTCCTTTTAGGGGTGGGAACTGAGGCAGTGAATGCAATTGACTTACCTAAAATGATAAAGTGAAATCACAGCAAGAGGATTCAGCTAGTGCCAGCTGCAGCTCTCAGTCCACCTCCTGATGGACCGGCAATGGAGGATGGAACCAGGATCGTTGAGTCTTGGTTTCCCTGATTTCAAACCTATTTAGTTTCTTCTAAAGAGCTCAGAAAGGGGTATTTTTTTTTTAGATGTTTTAAGGGGATAAAATGAAATTAAATTTAATTTCATTAAATCCATGAAACATCCCCTCTAAGACAGACCCATTGTGGCCCAACATGAAAACAAGTGTATAGAGCATGGCTACCTTATGGTCGCAGAGCTGGGAGATAGAGTCTGCTGCATTCAGAAGACAGACCAACTTCAAGCACATGATTCACCTCACAGACGCAGTCTCCCTCTGTACGCCTCTAGTGACAGGGAGGAAGAACCACTGTGGCATGTGGGGACCGATCATGAAGCTTCTTTGTTGAGAACTAAGATGTTCAGTATGAGTAACAGCCTCAGTCATTTCCTCTACTGTCCTTCTAGTATAAGCTAATAAATCACCAAAGAAGCATCATAAATGCAGTTTCCTTTTATCCATCTTGACCGGACCCTGAGATTAAAGCAACACAGCCGGGAAGGTTGAGACTGGAAAGTCAAAATCAGAATTCCTTAAGTGCCATTCAGTTCAGGAGTGTCAGGATGCCCTTCCGTTTGGAAGGTCTTGTTCGTCACTACAGAGGCTCTGTACGTGGGGAAGGTACAGCACTGCCCCCAGCACTGAGCAGACAGTCACAAGACAAGATGGGCACCAACGATAACCAAGTTAGTGTCCTGAGAGGAACAAAGAAAGTGGCTGTTAATGAGAGATCTCCTTGAGCACAGGCCGGACTCGGGGTAGAGGATAAAGGCAGTGTCTATAGATGTGGCCCATTTGATAGAGGAGGTTGGGGAGGGCAAGTTAGAGCCTTGAGGGAGGCTTGTGTAGGATGCTTGTTCTAGTTGGCTTTCTGTTGCTGTAAAATGAAAACATTCTGACCAAAGGCAACTTAGAGGATCAAACAGTTTATTTGGCATTGACTTTCAGATCATAGTCAATCACTGAAGGAAGTCAGGGCAGGAACTCAAGCGGGAGTCACATGGAAATGCCTCTTGTTGGCTTCCTTTCTGGCTTGAGCTCTGGCATGTGTAACTATATTTCTTTGATGTGGGATTCCCCTCTGTATGCTGTGAATACCATTGGTTAATAAAGGAAACTGCCTTGGCCTGTTGATAGGGCAGAATTTAGGTAGGTGGAGAAAACTAAACTGAATGCTGGGAGAAAGGAGGCAGAGTCAGAGAGAAGCCATGTAGCTCACCCGGAGACAGACACTGAAACTTTACCCAGTAAGTCACAGCCACGTGGTGATACACAGATTAATGGACATGGGTCAAGTTAATATGTAAGAGTTAGCCAATAAGAAGCTATAGCTAATGGTGCAAGAAGTAATTTAAATAATATAGTTTCTGTGTGATTATTTCAGGTCTGAGCTGCCAGGCAGCCGGGAAACAAACAAGCGGCCTCCTAACAACATTTCTTACATAAATGTTGTTTATTTATAAAAAGACCCCCTGGCGGGGGATGATGACACCCACAGTGGACTGGGCCCTCTCACATCAATTAGAAATCAAGACAGTGTCTCACGGACAAGCTCAAGGGACATGTACATGAGGCCATTCTTCAATGGAGCTTGTGACAAGGTGACTAAGAATTAACCAGGACAGTGTTCAAGGCTGCACGGGTGGCTCTAAGTTTGATGCAGATAAAAACCTTAGCGACTGTTACCGCTGTTCTTTCTATTGATGGGGTTGGTGCTGAGACCCAGGGTTCTTCCTCAACCCCGGTGAGGCAGTGGGTGTGTCTAGACAGGAAGACCATCATCTTGGGCTGTCCAGTTTGCTGGACTTAACAACAGTTCCCATTTAATTTGATAGCTCCTCAGAAATTATGGAAGATTTTGAATATGGCAAGGATAGGAACATTTACTTGTCTCGAAGAGGAAAATTATCCTGCCAGAGAGATATTTTCCTCTCTCCCCTTCCTCCTTCCTGTCAAGCTTTTGGCTTCCTAGTAGCTTTGTCAGAAGGAGAGCAACATGGGAGAGCAACTTGCCTCCTCAGTCCCCTAATCAGTTCCGGATCCCTTTCCAGCCCATAGGCAGCCATTTAGTCTGTGGTTCCTTTTTAAAAAAGACTTCCTTATTTTTATGTGCATATGTGGCCTAAGTGTTTGTACATGTACCAAGTTTGTACCTGTACATAGGTGCTTATGGAGGCCAGCAGAGGTTATTGGATCTCCTGGATGGAGTTGCAGGTGACTGTGAGCTGCCCGACATGGGTCCTGGGAATGGAACTCAGGTCCTCTGCAAAAGCATGCAGTAAGTCCTCTTAACCACTGAGCTATCTTTCCGGTCCCCATAATTCCCTTTTGGCTAAAATGCCTGGCCTCTGCTCTCTCTCTCTCTCTCTCTCTCTCTCTCTCTCTCTCTCTCTCTCTCTCTCTCTCTCTCTCTCTCTCACTGCTTTTTCTTTCCACTCCCTGTCTCCCTCCCCAGACCTCCACACCTTGTGTGAAGGTAGAAGGTGAAAGCTGACAGGATCAATTTTGCTTCAGTTACCATGGCAACCCTCGCAGACTCCGCTGCTCACTTTTGAAGTGTCTTCCTCCTGTGAGAAGTTACCCCGCATATAATTACTTGCCTTGTGCCCAAGGATGCAGGCTCCAGGCTCCAAGTTTCCTCCACAGAATGACAGGGTCCCTAGCTACCTCCAAGTGTCTTCCACACCGACGACACAGATATTCACTACCTCAGAGCCACCCACCCCTTCTTATTATTGGTTCTTAGGAAAAAAACTGTAGTCAGAGATGGTGAATCTCCAACTATATTAACAAGCCTTGGTTGGAACTGCTCACTTAGAAATGAGATCTTTAAGGTTTTTTGTTTTTTTTTTAAGTTCCACTGAAGCTAACCTAAGAAATTTTTACACTCTTACATATTTATAAAGACTGCTTGGACATCTCCTGCCTTTCCCATAGCACTGCGATAGTTAACCTACCTCCCCACCGACCTGCTCTACATCAGCATCCTCCTTGCCCTCTGATTTCCAGTTAGGTTTGATTACTGGAAGGAACTGGTAGGTGGTCAGAGTAAGAGAGCAAGGTGGGGGCAGATTCCCATGGGTTCTCACTGTGTCACTACCTAGAACTGACTGGATATCTCAGCGGAGGAACCGCCAGGAGCAAGCCCTGTGACCAAGACAGAATTTCTCTAGGCCTCACAGGTCCTCGCCTCTTCAGCTCTAGGGGTAGCAGCAACCCAGGCTTTTGCACTGTCGTGACTCCTTTCTGCACAGCCCATACCTGGGTTCTTGTAAAGACCATTTATAGCTCTTTACAAAGTACCCAGCTGTAACATGTCAGCCATTTCCTCGACCAACACAGTCCCTTCTGTTTGGGATGGGTGCTTCCATACTGCTTGTTTCTGTTTGATAGGTCTATGGTCTTTGTAGAAACAGGTTCATCTGGCCTTAAAGAACACCAACCAATAAGACTGGCACTTGGGACGCTGAGGCAGGAGGATGAAGCATTTAAAGCTAGCCTGGGAAACATATACCTTGTGTCAAAACAATAATAATGAGAAAGAAAAACATACCTCCATCCTCTCATGCTTCATCCAAAGATGAATTTCCTCTAAGGGATGCTGAGAGTAGAGAAATAGTCTTCCCCCAGGGCAGAGCACAGCAACCGGTACCCAACACCAAATGGTCAGCCTTGAAAACATGCGTACAGTAGCATTAGACAGGCCATACATGTATATGCATATACACTTGTGCATGTAACAACAATTAATTTCAAAAGGCCATGAATTTGGAAGGGAACAAGGGAAGGTATACGGGAGGGTTTGTAGGTGGAAAAGGGAATGGAGAAATGATGTACTTATATTATAATCTCAAAACAAGAACAAAAAAAGATACTTTATAACTAAAGTCATCATTACGTGTACGTAGCATCATTAAATAACGGTATGAAACTAATGTAATTAATGTAGCAATATCAATAACATGAGCCCATGACACTTATCAGATTGGTTTGAATAATCATAAAAATATTGACAAAATTTTAAAGAAATATGGAAATCATGGTTGGGATATTTTTGCACATACACATAACATTATTCAAACTGAGCAGATTGTATTTCCATATTTAGGGATGAAAACACACACATATGCATACATACATATCTCACAACAATTGATGAAAACAAGGTCTTGGGCCATAAATTTCAGAGAGCAAGGGAATCAGCACATGGGAGATTTGAGGGGGTTAAACAAAAGGAGACAATGATGTAATTATAAGTTAATTTCAAAAGGTATGGGAAAAAAAGGGAACATGAGGTTGTAAGGAGGAATGAGAGGGACCCTGGAGGGCTTGGGAGACAGAGAGTGGATATGGTAGAAATAAACTGTATTCATTGCAATCCAAAGAATAAATAAAAACATCATTTAAAATGATAATTTTCCTCCTTAAAGATGCATTTTCCCATTTAACTCTACTATAGTGGTCTTATCGTAAACACAACTTCTTATTGATGTTATCCAGGTAGGTTTGTGAAAATGGGGTACAAACCCCCTTTCTGTTTGTTCCAGGAGGTCCTGTTCCTCCCCTTTTCAATATATCCATTGAAAAGGACGTACAGATGTCTCAGTCTCCTGGGAGGCTATGTACAAAGACATTACTGCAAGCAGAGGCAAATCCCATTATTGTCCTAGTGCGCAGGACTAGGCGTGCGCCACCACCGCCCGGGAGGCAGAGGCAGGTGGATCTCTGGAAGTTCGAGGCTAGCCTGGTCTACAAGAGCTAGTTCCAGGACGGGCACCAAAGCTACAGAGAAACCTTGTCTCGAAACAAAACAAAACAAAACAAAAAAACCAAAAACAAACAAACAAACAAAAGAGCCAACTTGCTTGGCTTAAATGCTTCATAAACATTCCTAAGATGTTGTGCCATTGGGGGGATTGAATTATGTTATGGTTCAGTATGAGCTGGAGGGAGAACAGGAGCTCCAGGAGGCATCCGGAAGAGAGACATAGATAATAAAGGCCTTTGAAAACCATGAGTTAAAAACTTTATGTTCCCGACTCTTTCAGGACTGATCCCAACTGGTATCAAGAATAGCATGAGGTTCACACAGCTCAGTAGGTGTAAAAATTCTGCAGCTGAATTAAATAGGCTCCATTATATCTCAGAAGACTCTCTAATGGGTTTCTATGGAGGGCTGCCTAAGAACATCGCGTCTCCCCTCTGTGTCTCAGGATCCCAGCACAGCTTGTGGTTACTAATATTATACCTCAGTCTCTCTATAAGATGAGAAAAATGAACAAAAGTCCTATCTTACCATCCCAGAATATCTAGATATTAAAATATCAAAAGGGCAATTAAAAAGGATCCCCCGTAGGAGGCTGGTCCAGAAGTGAATCCTGAGGGTAGAGAGCTTACCTGTAAAACCGTTACTATGCATATAAGTGTCCCATCCAGCGAACTGACTTCCCATGTATCGTTACAGACTTTAAATATTTCATTTAAACTTGATTCTAGAGCTGAAAGGGTTATTTTAAGACATGCCAACATTTTGTAGAAGTTTCTATGCTTTAAAATTTTTAAGTGGACTCGTTTAACCTTATCAAGTTAAAAGGGGCTATCAGAGTTTCTTTTCTATTGCCCATTAAAGCAACATTACATTTTTAAAGTTTTCATTAATATTCAAGTAGAAGTTGTCATCATTTAGTTCCTGTAAACTGACAAATCTCCCGCAACCCAATTATCGGATCTTAAATCAAAATTGAACTTGAAGTCGGAGTGAATTATTCATCAATTGCTTCCAAATATCCTATCTCTTATTTACCCTCGTTAGCCATCCACAGCGGAGGATTAAGGCTTAGTTTCTCTTATCTATTGCAAGTGGCTTTACATTACTATTCTTCCACATTTTTATCTAATAAAAATACATTCAGACTAAATTGTTGACCACGCTCCAGTACATAATCCCCATCCATGCACACGCAGACAGCCCTGATGGATACTAAATAAAACAAAATGCTAATAAATATATGACAGCGGGGAAAACAGCTTCAGCAGACCAAAGGAATGGGATGGAAATTATCAAAGTCCATTACATGCATGCACAGAAAGGTGAAAGGGTTTTAAAACTTAAAACAAAGCTTAGGTTGGTTTCGTCTTCCTTGTTCATTTCTCTCCTTTCGTAGATCTTCATTTTAGCACCAAAAATGCTTGCTTTTTTAGTTGGAATCGGGCAGAAATATGGACAGGCTGTATTATGAGCATATAGACTAAAGGTTTTGTTTGTTGTTTCATTGGTTTTGTTTTGGTTTTGAGGCAGTCCTTTATAACCAGGAGCTGGCCTCAGCCTCACAACATAGCCTGCTTGGGATGACTTTGAAATCCGATCCTTCTGCCTCCACCTCCCATGTTCTGGAGAGTCCCACCATTCCTGACCAAATGCCTTTCCCAGATTTTTGCTTTTGTTTTGTGAGCTTAGCTGTCTGCTGTGCTAAGAGGGCAACCTTTTTTATTTTATTTTTGTTTCATTTGTCTTGGTTTAGAGACAGCATCTCATATGGCTGTTCAGACTGACCTGGCACTTACTATGTAGCTAAAGTTAGACTCAAAATCATGGCATTGCTTCTACATCAGCCTCTCAAGTGCCAGGATTACATGTGTCAGCCACCACACCCAGATCCAATGTAAGGATCATGATTAAAGGTGTGAGCCACCACACCCAGATCCAATGTAAGGATCATGATTATAGGTGTCAGCCACCACACCCAGATCCAATGTAAGGATCATGATTACAAATGTGAACCATCCCACCCAGATCCAATGTAAGGATCACAATAATAGGTGTAAACCCTCACACCCAGATCCAATGTAAGGATCATGACTACAGGTGTGAATCACCACACCCAGATCCAATGTAAGGTTCAGGATTACAGGTGTGAACTATCATATCCAGATCAAATGTAAGGTTTAAACCCTGCAAAAAAAAAAACTTTTGTTAAACGCTATAAGGTCCCCTTCTTTTTTATATTTAACTTTTTATTTATTTTTATTATTTTTTCAGATTATAACAAATTGTATCATTTTATTCCTCTTTTTCCTCCCTTTCCAATTTCACATATACCCACCTTGTTCTCTTTCAAATTAATATCTTCTTTTTGCTTTAATTTTTGGTGGTGGTGGGTTTTTTTGTGTGTATGTGTCTAAATACATAAATACAACCTGATCAGTCTGTATGTATATACATATATACATATATACCAGTAACATTGTATATATGTTACTTTTTATGACTGACCATTTGTTTTTGTGGTGGCCTGAAAGAAAATGACCCCCAAAGGAAGTGGCACTGTCAGGAGGTGTGACTTTGTTAGGGTAGGTGTGGTATTTTTGGAGAAAGTTTGTCAATGTGGGGGCAGGCTTTGAGGTCTCTTTTGCCTAAGCCTCCCTCAGTTGACACTGAGACCACTTCCTGTTGCCTTCTGATCAAGATGTAGCTAGGGCCATGTCTGCCTGCATGCCACCATGCTCCCCACTATGATGATAATGAACTGAAGGTCCCATTCTTAAGATACGTCTAACTCAAGGATAAAATACTCTGTTTTCTTGTATATTTTCTTCCTAAAAAGAGAAAATTACAAGATAAAAGGTAACATATTTACATTAAGTGCAGAGTCTTATTCCTTGGAGTCCCCCTTGACAACTATTAGATAGATTATACCTGCTAAGGGGGCTGGCTTCCTAAATACCACCAGGACCAAGGCCTAAAGCTAGGGTCCCCGGCTTTAATCACAGTTGTTCAAGAGCCTTGTGTTCCTGTAGTCATTCAAATCCTCCATGGTTTGCGTTTTACTCTCTTGGTGCTGTAGACAGAAACTCCTCATTCATTTCCTGGCTTCTCACACCCAAATAATGACACAGAAACTATATTAATTACAACACTGTTCAGCCTATTAGTTCACTTCTTATTGGCTAGCTCTTATATCTTAAATTAACCCATTTCTATTATTTTATATTTTACCATGAGGCTCCTGCTTTGTTACGTCTTGCTTCTTGGGAAGCTACATGGCATCTGCCTCCTCTGGCAGCTATATAGCGTCTTCTTGATTCTGCTTACTCTCTCTCTATATCTCTGTTCAGATTTCCTTCCTGGCTTCACTCTGTTAAGCCATTGGCTGAAACAACTTTATTCATCAACCAATAAAATCAACACATGCACAGAATGACATCCAAAATCATCTCCTCTTTTCTGTCTAAATAAAAAAGGTTTTAACTTTAACTTTATCAAACAAGAATTATAGTTACAATATAATAATGGCAAATTAAGGAAAATATCATCTACCATATCTTTGTGAGTCTAAAGTTTTTATCTAATTTATCTTTTATCATAACTAAAGAAAACTATGATTATCTGTTTTCAACTCTTCAAAGACCTCATAAGGATATACTATTACATAAGTAAACAGGAAGTGCATTGTAAGCATCTTCTAAAACTCCAGAATTGACAGAGTCATCTCTCTTCCTGGACTGTTATCCAAAGTTCTTCTGTAACATTGGGGCATCCATCTTCAGTGTACAGGCCCATAGTATCTGGCAGATTTTTCCATGAAGCAGGAAATTTGAATATCTGTTCTCTCTTGTAACGGCAAAGTTTATCAATTGCTTCTTCAGTGTTTTGCAGAATGTCTTGCAGTTTCTTCTGTGAAGTAGGAATCCCGAAGAACCATCCTGTCTTTTGAAAAGTTTAGCAATCACTTTTCTGTGGGTCCTGCATGTCCAGTTTATATAATATGCTATAATGCAGTTCAGGAAAGAGCAGTTTCTTTGCCCAAATGGCTAGCCTTGTCACATTGAAAACAAATTCCATAACAAGTTTCTTCAATGCCCATCAACCTCTCTGAAGTAATTGGTGCTGCCAGAAGCAGACATGTCTCACTGTCAAAAACAGTCTAAGTTCTTAAAACAGTTTAAATGCTATATTCTGTTTGTCTTTGAAATGCTTGAAGATTATCTATCTAATCGAAATATTTCTCTGTATATTTAGAAAATCTAACTAACATGACTACAAGTTTGACTATTATAAATGACTATATATTAATCTGTAATTTTAAATTATATATTACATTTTTAAATGAGCTGCACAAACATAATATCTTAAATAAAAGAAATACATATACACAATATAACAAAATCAATCTTAAATTTGTATGATTAGAACAAGATCCACACCAATGCAAAGTATTCATTTCTATATCCTATCTCCCTTTAAATATTAACAAACATTTATAAACAATCATTTTGGGAATTTGGGTGTTGTTTTCTCCAAACTGCTTCCTGGCGTTTGTTGGGTGAAGTGATTTTAGGATTCATGGAAACCTTTCTGGGGGCTCTTGTTCCATCAAAACCACACTAGCTTGGAAGGAATCCACACATTCTCATCTTACGTGGAAACAAAAGCAGAACCTCTTTTCCAAAGTAGCATATCCTTAGACCCAAATTTTGAAGTCAAGATACCTTTATGTTGGTTTAACTTAGCAGCCCCCAGAGTCAAATGTCTCTCTGTAGTAAAAAATATTTAAAGAAAACACAATAATATGCATAATCCAGACTCTGTATATTCCACCTTTATGTGGCTTATTTTTCTTTACTTCTTTAATCTATGGCTGTCTGTACTCTTTTGTATTACTTCATTACTTCTACTGTCTCTTTAAAGATATTTATTTTTTAAAACCATTTACTTCTTTTTATAACTGTCTATATTTATTTTTCTCTCTCTCCTGAGCCTACATACATTTTTTAAACACACTGTGCCTTGTTTAGGTTTTTTTTTTTTTTTTTTTTTGTGTCTGAATCTGTCCTATTGTGTATCTGAAATTCTGTTCTAACAAGGAACATTTTAAAATGGTAAGCCGTGTGGTCATGGCAGCCATGGATACTGGCTCCACCTCTCTCAGTCTTTTAACATGGCAGACGTAGTTCACTGCCAGCTCTGGGACTGTTGGGTAGGAGTCATCCACACCACCTCAACTCTGGGAAGTAGTTGGCCCATGCTGCTACCAAGTAACTTGCAGCACTCTGCCCACAAACATCATTGAAGTGCTTGGTCTCCTGTAACTAGCACAAACCAGGAAGCCTTCTTAAAGGAGTCTCACAGTTTTTGCTGCTACCAATGAGTCAGGAAGCCTTCTCTTAAAGGAATCATGCCCCTGTTTGCTAGAAGCAAATGCTTCTACCATGAAGTCATGCTTAACTCTCTCTCTCTCTCTCTCTCTCTCTCTCTCTATCTCTCTCTCTCTCTCTCTCTCTCTCTCTCTTTTTCTCTCTCTGTGTGTGTGTGTGTCTAGAATTCCTTCCCAAGCTCTCTTAGGTTTTTTGTAGATGTGGTTGCCCCAAGATTGTGTGCCATTTTGTAGGGTGGAGACTGCTCCCTCTCTTGTTCCTGGCCACCCAGACCCAAATAATCACACAGAAACTATATTAATTACAACACTGCTCAGCCTATTAGCTCAGGCTTCTTATTGGCTAGCTCTTATATCTTGAATTTACCCATTTCTATTATTTTATATTTTACCATGAGGCTCGTGGTTTGTTACCTCTTGCTTCTTGGGCAGTTACATGGCATCTGCCTCTTTTGGCAGCTACATGGTATCTCCTTGATGGTGCCATGCCCTGAATTCCGCTACTACTTTTAGAATCTGAAGGAAGTCATACTCTTACTCAGGACCTAGTCCCTTTGTTTCCATTTGCCATCTCTTCTCCTGCCACTCTCTCAGATAACTTGACTTTATTCCTTTCTCGTTGGTACTTCCTAATTGTCTTAGCATTTACTCCTGGCCATGGTGTTCTTTCCATACTAAAGGGACTCAGATGAGATGCAATTGTGTGTGTGTGTGTGTGTGTGTGTGAGAGAGAGAGAGAGAGAGAGAGAGGGGTGTGGGAGAGACAGAGAGAGACAGAGAGAGAGAGAGAGAGCTCAGTTGCTTATGGAGACCAGAACATCTCAATTGCATCCTCTGGAGCGAGAATAAAAGATGGTAGTTAGCTGCCCCAAACCAGGGCTGGGAACTGAACTCAGGTCCCCTCCAAGCATAATACATGTTCTTAGCTACATCTTTCTAGTCCTCCAGATGTACATAAACCTTAAAACAATAGATTGCATATGAAACTGCTAACTTAGTGATTTTGATTGATGTTAAATCCAGTTTTAGCATCTCTATGAATGTTTACAGTTTTGTTCTTCATTCTGTGGCTCCTCAACTGTTCCCAAGCATTTTCAATTAGCTCCACCATTCTATACCCAGCACAAGGCTGTATAGAGCTGAAGTCCCAAGGGACAATGCACACACTCCATTCTCATGGCATGGACCACCCATTATTAGGAAGTTGGAATTTCATGAAAGTAGTAACCGCATGACAGTAACGCCATCCAACAGAACTGGATGCTCTTCTTCTCATTGTACCATAGAAAGGTTTGTGCGGAATGAAGTCAGAGCATTGGAAAGCAATTCTTTGTGAAGAGATTGAGTAACGGTTCTGCCTGAAGTTTGTAAAAGGGAGGAAGGATTTATTCAAGTATGCATGCAGCAGGCATGTGTCCAGAAGCTACTGCTTTCTAGTTCCCTGTAAGGCTGGTATCTCTGTCAAGTGGCTTATTTAGAGTAAGGAGCATACTGTCTTTATCGCCAGTCTTTTCATGTTTAATTAATAAATGCAATTAAGTTGTTTGAAAAATCCTGCATGAATATTACTTTCACATGTCAGCAAGGAAATTAAATGATGCTTGATCCTCTGCATCCCAACTTATTTCCCCTGCATGGCAGTGAGTCCCATTCAACCATTATACGCTCATGGTCACTCACTTTGTAATAGTTAAATAAGCTTCATTTTGCTGTTATCGATGCCATGGGAGAGAGGCTTATTTTTTATTTTAATTACTTTTTCCTTCTCAACATCTTTCCCTTCTAAGAGGGCCTGACAGGATTCACACCAAATATTCAGAGTGTTGGTTCTCATTTTTTTCTTACGATGACTGATGTAGATGTAACCTTCAGGGACAGATGCTGGACTGTGAAATATGTTGACATATTTAACAGTTGTACATGAAAAACTGCCTCTCTCCGGCCGCTGGCATGCTGTTGATGAGCCTCAAAGTAATAATAAATATCTGTTATTTGCCTATTATTTGGGAAGCTTCAAGACACCTTCTCATAGACTTGTAAGATACACAAAGTGTCTCTGCATTTTTGCTGACAAGGAGACCTCAGCTCCCATTTGTAGCAAAGGATTGCCCCAAGGGATTCCTGGTTTTTGTTTTGTTTTTTAATTGATTCTTGAAAATGTGTGTTTTCTACTTCTAAGGAAGTTTTGAGCTTCTCCACTTCTCCCATGGGAGGCTTTATATTTTAATGGTGTCTCTTTTCCAGATCCACTGGTGGAAATGTCAAACAACAGAAGAATGCCTAAATAAATTATGAAGACCTAGACACTACAAGGCGATGTGGCTATTAAAATTAATGCTATTTTCCTAGCATGATTGTGCACACTGACAATCCTAGTACTTTGGAAGTGAGGCAGGAGGATTAGTATTTCAAGGACATCCTAAGCTATGTAATGAGTTGGAGTTTGACCTGAGCTACAATATGAGACCCTGTCTCAGAAAACCAAAGACTTAAAAAAACAAAACCTGATGAGTCATTCAATTGGCATTGCTAGTGTAGCATCCGTACAACTACATGTACTACAGTCCTGTAGCGCCTGTACTATGTATACTATGGTACTACACCTGTATCGCACCACCTGCTTTTCCAGATGGTTTGCGAGTTGGGCAAGGGACTGGAGACTGAAATACACACACACAGACAGAGACACGGATCATCCTTGAAACAAGAATGCCCCAAGAATGCCAACTTTATTGTGTTCCAGGGCAGCTTATATAGTGCCTTCCCTGACCAATGGCCACACCCTAGCTCTCGGGATCCTTCAGCTGCAAGCCAACAGAAACCACTCCTCTGCCATCAGGAACTGATGAGGGCCTTGTGCTCAGAGCAGCTGCAAGCACGAAAACAGGCTGCTCACTCCGGCAGGAAAAGGGTCATAGTTAAAAGACAGAGGAATAGGTTAACTCAGAAAACAGTTTCATCTTAAAATAAAGAAATAGAAAGCAAACATGCTGTCTAGAAACTTCTGGGTATTTAGAAATAAACTTTCTGCTAAAAAATTTACAACTAGCTAAGGCAGCATTCTCACTTCCATGGCTGATTTCCCATCTTGTTAATTTAGTCAGTTTTCTGGCAGCAAGGATGTCAGGCCCAAAGTAAGGGGGTGTTCCTATCAGTAAATGTTTTTTTGAGTTCTTAAGTGTGTATGTGTGTGTGGTGTATGCATGCATGTGTACACACGTGTTCATGCTTGTCACACTGTTCTTGTGGATGTCAGAGATGAACTTCATGCTGTCCTCTATTCTCTCTGTTCACCTTTTCTTGGGTTCTGGAATTGAAGTCACACTGTCAGGCTTGCACAGCAAGCACTTCTTCCTACCAAGCGATCTTGCTGGTCTAACACAAATGTTTTCATAGAGATTTCACATGAAGAATAAGAACAAGTTTGTACAGGAAGAACACCCATTTGGATATTATGATTTGGTCAGCTTGAAGTCGTAAGATGCTAGCAGGTTCCAGGAGGAATATGCAGAGAGGCAGATGGACATACCAACCGTGGAGGGACAGTTCATGGAAAACTTAGTCCCAGTGAGGCATCATAGTTCTGTGTGAGGCAAAATAGACACGAGACGATGATCAAAGATCTAGTCAAAGGAAATCAGGCTTTCTTGCAAACTCCATCTTAGCTCTTATTGCTTCCTTGGGAGGATTTACCTGTTGGGTGCGCAGAATGAGCAAGGTCTCCCCACCTTCCAGATGAAGTGCCAGCGCCCACTGTGCAGAGTAGAACAAAGGCCCTGAGCTGCTTATAAGGTAGGCTCACACTGGAAAAGGAGAAAACAGTGCAGCTGGGCTGGGGTGCAGGCCTAGGGCACCTGGGCAGGACCTAGAGCCAGGTGGCAAGAACGAGAGGCAATCGGGAAAAGCTGAGCATGCGGTCCACGTTCTCCAGCAAGGGAACACTAGTTGGAAATGGGACTGGTTAGCTGTTTATCATTTAATAAAGGACAAAGGAGACCAGAGAGGACGAGACTCTTCTAATTTTCTAGAGAGTGGCAGAGAGAAGAGGTTTTTGCTCTTGAGTCACAAGAATAAGTAGACTCACTGAAGGCAAAATCTTTTGCCTTCTCCAGCTTATGAAGCGAGGCAGTGGTGGGAGAGAAGGCGAAATCAGGGTAATTAGGGTACTTCGTTGGAAGCCCTGCCTTCTGAAGCCATTCTCCATTCAAGTAGCGATGGTCGTTCACCAACAATGCATTGACTCTTTAAGTCTTTATTCAGAATAAGAAAATAATGTCGCATGCATGTCTACACAGCTTAGACAGAAGCACAAGCAGTTAGAGTAGATGGAAGGGCGTTCCGAGTGAGGATTAATATTGGCTTTATTTAAGTTAATTGTTCGACTATGGATTTTACTTCTGTTTAGGAAAGGAATAATTGAGTCTGTCTCGGAACTCATCCAACAACATTGTGGGATCAGTTTTGATTCAGCTGCAATGTCCCAGATAAGATGGACAGGCAGTATATTTCAGGCTGCTGGAGCCTTACGACTTTCAGTCTACTTATATATTTTTGATAAACACCACACTGCTTTGATGCTCTTAGCAATTATTTTTGCTATTAAAATAGTACTCTGATGGGATTAAGTAATAACTATTACATATATTATGCTAAACCATCTGGAATAACAATACAATAAATATAATCATTAAGGTGGAAAGTTTCCTTCATATTAATGTTTAGATATTTTCCTTTGAATTAAAAATATTCATTTTTATTTTTAGACTGTAGAACAACAGGTTATTTATAGCCTTAAAAGTATGTGATATTTTTATTTAAAATAAATATTTTGTCCCTTTTACAGCAACTAAGGCATTTATCACACAGCTAAAAACTTTATAATACAAATTCAAGTTCTGTACTATTTTGTATTTTGAATGGTATTTTCATTTACCACAGTTATAGTGACTAGTCATGAGGGTTATTTAATTTTACAAATTGTATTATGTTTTATTAATTCATTTTAATTGTGTGGTGATGATGGCGAATGGGCTTGTATCTGTTCCATAGCACACAAGGGGAGGTTAGCAGCCCACTTGAGGGACCTGGCTTTTCCCCCTCCATCATTTGGGTCTCAGGGATCAAACCCAGGACCACCAGGCTCAGCTGAAAGTACCTTTACTTGCTGAGCCATCTTGCTGGCCCCAGTTACTGATTTTTTTTTTTAACTTGCTGCTGGAGCGCCTTCCGCTCCTTCAGCCAATAGCTGCTGAAATACCAGCCCACTGGGGCGTGGTCTGTTTATCTTTAAAAAAGAGCGGCAAGCCTCAGCTTGCTCTCTTGGTTGCAGTGCTTGGTTCTGGCTCCTGCTCCAGCAACTATTGGCTGAAGGAACGGAAAATCCTCCCACAGTACCGTACTTCAGCGGCTATTGGCTGAAATTTACTTCTGTCTCAGATTTCATATATAATGCGGTGTTACCATCAAATGTTGCTTACCAAATTCCCATCAGTGTGTCTCTAGGAAAAATGACCATTACAAATGCTACCTCATCCCATAGTGTGTTTCATATTCAAAGGAAGTAGATGCACACAACTTGTATTTCACTAAACCTCATGGAGGCAGACTGAGCCTGCAGTAGCTACTTTCTCTCCTTTACTCCAAGAGGATATGCGCCCAGAGAAGGGCACTTACCATAGGGGATTCAATAGCCAGGTTAGAACTGTCAGTCAAACTGACAGTGGGCCAATGCTTCTTCCTTCCAGGCTGCTGTTCACTGAACTTTGAGTAGAAGAGACTATGGGCATAAACATCCAAAAGAAAAAAAAAAAGATGGCATCCTTGATATGTGGGAACAGTGATCAAATCCATGGAACCACATGCCAGTGTTAACATAGGGTAATACTTTGCAGTATGAAAATGATGATGCTAAGGGGTCAGGAAGCAGTGTTGAGATGAACTTTCTTGTGGTTGCTGGAACATTTGTATTTTATACATTGGTTCGGATAATACTGATTTTTCAAGATCTGGAGCTGGTTCACAGCGCCTTCCGGTCTTATAACGGGACACATGTGGCATGTATATGTGTTTCTCTACATGGGCTCACACATCTGTGCATGCTTCCATTGTGCATGAACTGTTAGATGGTGGAGTTGATGTAATGAAGACTCAGGGTATGAAGAAGGAAATAGTATTTCCTTGAATAGACATCTACCAGTTTTGATCTGCTCCATCCTTCCGGCGTAGGAAACGGAACTCTGGTGTCAGACTTCTTGGTTTTCAGTCTTAGCCTGGCAATTTACTATTAGCCTTATATAAGTTACTTAACCGATAAAATGGGAACAGTATTGATACCAGGCTCATGGGCCATTGTGGGAATTTAAAAAATATGTGTTAATGTGTGTTCTGGGGAGATAGCTTGCTCTGTAAGCACAATGACCTGAGTTTAGGTTTCCAGCACTCACGGAAAAAGGCAAGAGTGGAGGTCAGCATCTGTAGTCCGGATTAGGGGGAGGGGTTGGATAGCACGTGGATCCCTGATGCTCATTGGCTAGCCGGTTTTCCTGAATCAACAGCCTCCAGGGTCAGTAAAAGATCCTGTCTCAATAATAATAATAATAATAATAATAATAATAATAATAATAATAATAATAATATGGAGAGCAACTAAAGGAGACATCCAGTGTGACGTCTGGCCCGAACACGAAAGTGTGCATACACGCTTCTAGCAAATCGTTTACAACAACTCCTGGGACCCAGTAGGTAACAGCGATAGTGCCTATAGTCACAGGGAGTGTCCCTTTGAGTTAATTTAATGCCAAGCCGCCAGAACGGGGACTCTCAATTAAGAGATTTAAGGCTTTTGTTTCACTCAAACTCACTTCTGTCTTTGCCCTTTCAGGGATGAGGGGAGAATCCTACTTCATCGGAATGAGGAGCCTAGGGCAGCAGGCATCCATCCCTGAAGATGGGGGACTTTTCTTCCTCTGCTGCATAGACAGAGACTGGGCTGTCACTCAGTGCTTTGCAGAAGAGGCCTTTCAAGCAATCACCGACTTCAATGATCTCCCCAACTCACTGTTTGCCTGCAATGTCCACCAGTCCGTGTTTGAAGAAGAGGAGAGCAAGGTAAGAGACGCTCTCCCAAGCACGAGGAGGTTTGACCACGGCCTCCTTTCTCCTCCGGCGTCGGCCTTTTAGAAGTTAATAGATGTGTTTACTTGGCTCTGCTTTGGGCATTGGTCACCAGGATCAGAAAAGACTGGCTGGTGTAAGGTAACGAAGGAGGTGGAGGTTATCTGACTAAGTTGTGGCTGAGGTTGTATGGGACAGAATCCGGTCCTCGCTGGTTTGTAGGTCCAGATACCAGAAGTGCTATCCGAACTCTTGTAAGAGGT
The DNA here is from genome assembly GCF_950005125.1 of Chionomys nivalis. Classification (NCBI taxonomy): domain Eukaryota; kingdom Metazoa; phylum Chordata; class Mammalia; order Rodentia; family Cricetidae; genus Chionomys; species Chionomys nivalis. The sequence continues at coordinate 14,410,257 of NC_080104.1, read as the reverse complement.
ACTCGCAGGCTAGGAAGCAGATGGTTAAGCTCCTAAGAGTTTTCTTTCCTCCCATTCTGCCAAAATGTAATTGGGCTTCCTCTGGGCACTGCAAGGTCGTTTTAACCCTTCCTCTTCTGCAAGGTGAGGACTATTATAGGATGGCCAGAGAAGGAGCTAGCTAGGCTTCTTTTTTCTGCTCGTGTGTACGTTGGTGATTGTTGCTACCACCTGTGTTTCCCTGCTCACCAACAATGGTAGCTTCGTGCTTTGGTACGAGCATGGACCAAGATTGACTTTGCATAAACATTTTCATATGTTTCTCATTTTAAGGCGCCAACTTGTGTTAGTGAAATTGTTCCTGGAATTCATGAGAAATATTTCACTTGGGGATCTTCTGAAGTTCATTTCAGGTTGTAGGTCCTTTAAATGAGATAGATGAATGGGCCAACCTTCCTGTAGGAATGTGGACCCTGAGTTATGAATATTTACTGTTATACCATGTTATAAGCCACTGGTATGTTCTAAGGGAAAATGCCCTTTTATGTAAACTGAAATGTGTCATTGTGTGAGATATGAACACTTTCTAATTGCTGTTTCATAGATGCTAGCTCCTTCTATTTCTAATGTCCAGATATGGTTGAGTGAGGGCAGCTAATCGAAAGTTTAGTTTCTGACTTTTATTGATTTTTGTGATTGTTCTTAATGAGCCACCGAGAAATCAGTGTGTGTGTGTGTGTGTGTGTGTGTGTGTATTGGGGGGGTGCACTTCAACCCACTTAAAGACACTGTAGCAATATTGCTTTGGCCTTGAACAATTGAAACTGTGGGCTGAAAATAGCTTGAAATGCAATGAATTATCTGTGATTAGAAGCTTCAGGGCCATGATTACCAGGCTATTTAAAGCAAGAAAGTAGCACATGCCGTGAAGACATTGGGATTTTGTTCCTGGGTTGGAAAGCAGATTACAAAGCAGATTATCATGTATTCCGGGTAAGTTATTTGCTCTGAAATATACTTGCCGTGAACTATGAAATCAGGCTCCCCATTTTCTTCTTGTACCTTCCATGTATCCTAGTGATATGGTGAAGAGGATTTTTCTTGGAAATTTAGTGGAGGTTTTTATTCTTTCATGATTGAATACTACGAGTCCGTGGAAACAGTAGGTACCGAGGAAGGCACTGGTTTTTAAGAAATGCTGTTGTGTCCTGGAGAGATGTGAACAAATCCACTCCAGACAGGGAACTGATACCGTCTCAGAGTGATAGGTGCATCTTGGTGAACTGTGTGTTTATGAGACTGAAAGGAGCGTGGGTAAGGGCAGAAAGGACTCAAAGACAAGAGCACTAACAGCCACCTCAGCATGGGTGCAGCTCAGGAAACCCAGAGCCCTGGAGCATTTCATGACTGCGGGCAGCTTGATAGATTCTCACTGTGGACTATAACCTTGGGAAGGGAGGAGCTTTCTGCAACCAGTAAGTTTAAAGGATTTCCTGGGAAATCTGTGTTAATTGTTTCCTGAGATTCTGTCACCTCCCTTTAGAACTTCGTGAATCTTAAGGACCTTCCCTCCAGGTTGGGATGTTTTAACCTAGAGAGCAGAGGTGCACAGGTTCCATTCAAGACCAGCTGATTGGCTGAATTTAATTTTGAACCCTGAAGGATCAAGGCATGGATTGGGCATTTATGGGAAAACCGTGCTCATGTCCATGTGGATCTTCCAAACTGTGGTTAGAAAATGGGTTACAAAGTATTTTAAGTTTACCTCAAAGTCATCGTGTAACAGTGCGAAACAGTATTTAGTTTTAAAATAATTGGATGATATGTTTCTAAGTATGATACGATAAGATGGAACCAATTTCACATGATTGAGAAACGGATTTGTAGTCAAGAAGCTGAATTTTAATAATACATGCATCAAATCCATACATGAATTTAGTAAATACATTATTTATTTAGTGTGTATATGTGTTTGTGCATGTGGAGGTCAGAGGACTACTTTCAGAAGTCGGCTCTCTCCTTCCAGTATGTGGGTCTCAGTTACCAGGCTTGGCTGCAAGTGCTTTACCTGCTGAGCCGTCTTTCTGGCCTAAGTGAATTTTACAGTTGGCCAGTAGCTACATCATTAACCTTATCCACTAGAGAGGAAGTCTTCTATCTTGGTGCCATCTTACAGCCACCAATTGTGGGACGTTTCTACAGTATTCAATAATCTGATACAGAATCAGATTTGCTTAGTCAAATATGCATATATGCGTACATATCATATATAACATGCATATTTATATGTAATACTATATAGATATGTATACTCAGTCTTATGATGTATTCAGTCTTCCATGTGACTTAGTTAGTATTTGGATACCAACTCTTCCTCAGAAGCCCATGTATTAAAAGCTTACTCCCCAGAGTGGTGATGCAGAGGGTGTGGGTCCTTTAAGAAACAGGACAGAGCAGTGGCTCTTTAGGTTGTTGGAGGATTTCCCTTCAGGTGCATGTGGCACCCAGCTCTGTTGTATCCCAGACATGAAGTGACCGATTCTGTTCTACCGTGATGTGCTGCCTCAACATAGTCCCAAAGCATTTGGCCAATGGGTTGTGGGCTGAAACCTCTGTCAACCTCTGTTGATCACTGACATTTATTGCACACTACCAGGAAACTAACAGGGACTTCCAGTGTTTCATTAACCTTTTTTATTTAAAATGTTTGTTTTTATGTATGGATATGTGCCTGCTTGTCTACATATATACCACATACCTGTAGGTACTTAGCGAGGTCAAAAGAGTATTAAACTCTTGGAGTTAGAGTTACAGGCAATTGTGAGCCACTGAGCGACCCACCAGGCTGGGAACTGAACTCAAGTCTGCTGGAAAACAATACTTGCTTTTAATCATCTTAAGTCACCTCTCCAACCCCCGGTTTTCCAGAATCTTGATATAATACCCTATCCCACAAGTATGTTATTTCCACAGAGTCCAGATTTCATGGCCCCAAGCCACAAAGACGCCTTTTCTAAAGGATGGACAATTTAGGCATTCTGTTAGGGTGGGAGGTAATTTTAGGCTGAGAAAAAAGAAGCAGAAAGCATCATTGGTTCCTGTGTTTGCCTGTGAGCAAGGCCTCATGGTGGCAATTTTTTTTTTTTATTATGTTGAGAAAGATGTTTTGTAGCCTGGAATTTTCTCAGGGAGATGGTGCTTAGCACTCATGTCTGTGGTCCATGTGGGTCAGTCGTAACACACGTGACCACATATGGCCTGGTGCTTTCATTTGTCCATAATCTCTTTTTGAATCATGGTGTTTGGATATTTGTGTCTTTGATTTTAGCTTCTTTTTGCAGTTACTGTAAAGTATTCATTTTAAGTTTCTTAGCTGTAGAAAAACTAAAACGTCTGCTTCCTTTCATGAATGAGCCTTTCCAACAGACTCTTCTCTATTCTCCCCCGTGTCTGAGATGCCTTTCCTGGGGCTCAGTCCTTTTCAAGCAAAGTCAAGAAATGCTGAACTGAATTACTCTTACCATAGGTAACGCTATCAGGCATGATCCGGTCATGTTTGTGTCTGCTTAAGTATTCTGTCTGCACATTTCTGCCTTCCTCTTACAAATCTCTGTTCTAACACTTGATGCACATTTTTTTTTGAGCAACTTTGTGAGGGCTTTGACGTTCACTCCAATTTTCAGCCAGGCAGAATTCTGAAAGATCATGTTTTGATTTGATGTTTTGGCGATGAGTGGGTGCAAACTTCGGCACGGCTTGTTGTGGTCCAGATGGTTGTGTTCTGTTTATATGACACAAGGATAGCCAGAGCTGGAGGAAACTGGCACCCGAAACGACAAATGCAGATTGTTGCTTGCATAATACAGCCCGGAGTATAAATATTTTTTGTGTGAAACCCACTTAGACCTGAACCTTTCAAAGCATCACCACCTGAAAGTTACCAGAGTTCATTCCCTTCTAGTGTGGGTCCATCCTTGTTGGCTTTTCTGGATCCCAATGGGCTGTGGAGTCTTGAGATGGATAAGTGTGGAAGGAGGGAACTCCTTGCTGCCGTGGGCCTGCGGGATAAGACCTTGGCCTCCAAAGGAAAACCACTGCTATCAAAGGTCTCTATACACTCAGCTGAGTAAGGAAAAGCCAGCAAGGTCACTTCATAATGGCCCTCAAAGCATATACATTTATTTAATAATGACAATACTCTCTCCCGCAACCCTCCTAGAGTATGTTTTCAGGTGGCAGGGGATTTTACAAGTGCTTTGTAAACACCGAGCCTTTCTGTGGTCGTGCCCACCCTAGAAGGGTGGGTTCTTTCTGTCTTTCTACTGTTGGGGAATATTAATTTAACTATGTAAAGTTGTGTTACATTTGTTTATGTTGTGGAATATTACTTTAACTATGTAAAGGTGTGTTACCTTTGTTTATGCTGCGTTTATTTAATTATGTAAAGATGTGTTGCTATTTTGCCTTGCTTGTCTAAGGCACCTGATAGAATTAATAAAAAGCTAAATGGCCAATAGCTAGCCAGTAGAGGGATAGATGGGGCTGGCGGGCAGAGAGAACAAGTAGGAGGAATCTAGGTTCCGGAGAAGAGGGAAAACAGAGAGAGAATGAGGGGAAAAAAGAGGGAGACATTTGGGGTCCTCCAGGTAGCCATGAGCCACCACAGACGCCGAGCAAGGACATACAGAATGAAAGAAAGGTAAACAGTCTTGAGGCAAAACGTAGATAGAGAGAAACAGGTTACATTAAGTTTTAAAAGCTAGTGGGACTAGCATAAGATAAGGCTGAGCATTTATAATTAGTAAGACATCTCCGTGTCTTGATTTGGGTGCTGGTTGGTGGCCCAAAGAAAGCCTGCTACCTTCTACCTCCTGGGCATGTGGCAGGATTCCATAGCTTTGAGCTTTCTCGGCTGTCTTGCCTGGTGTGTAAGTAGAATTGATGTGTCATTGCTACACTGAGCATTTAATTACTGATGTGGGCTTCTGAAGAATCCTCTTCTCACCAGGCTGGGGAAACTGGCATTGTGTTCTCTGGTGCCTGTTCAGGCAGTTTGGCTGTGAGAGTAGGGACAATGAACATAAAATGCAGCAAGACTAAACAAACACAAGAAGGCTCCATCAAGAGGCTGCTAGGACTTGGGGTCTTTGTAGAATACGTGAGTCTACCTAGGTTGATAGCATCATGATCCTCATTTTCAGACAAAGACATGGGGACACAGTTTGCCATGATGTCCCAGCTAGCAGTGACTGGGTCTGGATGGAGACCCAGGCTGCCACCCGCCAGAGTGCACACAGTATGTTTACTAAGTTATACTGCCCGCCAGTGCGGTGTGGTGGTTGGCGCTAGTGACACAATGAGGAACAATATACACACAAACTGCTTTAATTTACACTCTGTTCGGAAAGATCAATTCAAGATAAGCTAACAAGCAGTAGCCAGTAATAACTGCAATGGTGTCAGATTCAAAGGGCATTTAATAGACTTTCAACTGTATTTATTATCTCGTGCATTTTTATAATAAAAAGCATTTCTGTGTCTACCAATTATTATTTCAAATGAATTTAGGCTTCACAGGCATGATCTTGAAGGCCTATCTCTACATCTTTTCATTTTCATTAAAAATTTTTTTAAATTATGTATGCAAGTGTGTTCGGGACATGATGTACACGTGTGTGCAGTACTCTTAAAGGTCAGAAGAGGGAGCCGGATTCCCTGGAGCTGGAATTACAGGCTGCTGTGAGCCACCTGATGAGGATAGGGTCATGCAGGAGCAACGTGTACTCCTAACTACCGAGCCATCTCTCCAGTCTCATGTTTCTTTGGTTTTTGGCTTCTCCTAAACAGACCGTCTCAAAGCACTCTGGGAATCCAGATCCTGATATTGAGAGTCACATCATATTTGCTCCACTTCACTGCTAGGAGCCATTGCCTTCTCTGAGTAAACATGTCTGACATTGAAGCCGTGATGAAGACAGCCTCAAGAACCTCCCAAGACTCAGCTTTGTTTAGTGCGGTCCTCGCTCCTACAGGGGAGAGCAGCGTCCTCTCTAGTTTGCAGGGCAGCACGGGGATGCATTATTTCCTGTAGAGATGTTGTCTATCATGCCCTTTCTGCAGCTCTAGACTATGAGAAATCTCTAAAACCTGAGGCTTTTTTTGTAACTCATTTTGAAACCAAGCTTCATTTGACCTAATTCGTTTAAAGCTGAGCAGAGCTGAGGTGAATCTCTTTCACTGTGAATATTTGTGTTTTTCTCTGTGGTGGCTGTCTTGTTTTCCATTTCAAGGGGCTGCCATTACATAATGGGTAGCCCGGTATTAAAAGTCTACATTCCTAGATTTGAATTCTAAACACACCAAAGCCCAGGATTCCAGACAGTAGACTGTAGAGCTGTAAGGTAGAAAAATTAACTTAGCAGACCTATCTGGGGAGATGGCTTGGTGGTTGAGAGCACTTGCTGCCCTTCCAGAGGACAGGAGTTCATTTCCCAGCACCCACACAGGGTACCTCACAACCTGTGGGAAGCACAAAGGTTCCTGCTTTCACAGACAGCTTTAGGGAAAGCACAAATGTTAAACACATAGGATTGTCTTTTCAAGGAAGATGATGCATGACTTGTTTTCCAACCAGAAGACTGGGAATAGAGGTCATTGCCCGCATGACCCCTGGGCTATCTAGGGCCTGGCCATATCTGCTTCTTCTCAAGCTCCACAGCCAGAACTGGAAGTGGCTAATGGCCTAGATGAACTCTGTGCCGTCCGTATGACCAAGACCACACCAGATTCTCCCCTTGGCCCTTAAGATAACACATGCAGCCTGTCTCCAGGACCCATCTTCATATGGGATTGTGTTACACCAGGAAACCTTTCCCCAAATTGTACTGTATGTAAACGTGCCTAAAATAAACTGCTCAGTGCCAGACTTGAGAAGTTTGATCCCGCACCAGAGACTGAGGTGTGCTGAACTGGATTTCCTTCTTCCCTCATGAAGACTGTAGCTCAGTAGGCTCTGGTGTTTGCAGACACACACACAACAACCATATGTAAGTCTACCTTCCAGGAATCTGACACCCTTTCCTGGCCTTTGCTAGCACCTGCACACATGTGGCACACATACACATATACATAAAAATATTGTTAAAGATGGATTTACTTTACTCAAGAGCACAAATGACCTCATTGTGGGACTCCTAACTGGCATCACACTGAGAAAGCCAATGCATTTTTCCCCGTAAGATGCTCATGTGTATTTTTCATTTTGTTTTCAGAAGATGTAGTTTAAATGGCAAATAAAAATTAAATACTTACCCTGTATAATGTAATAGTTTGAAATATTTCTGCATTGTGAACTTGATAAATCAAGCCAACTGACATATGCTTGTGTATTTATTTTTTACCTTTAGAAATATGTCTTCTGGAAGCTAGAGAGATGGCTCAACACCTTAGAGCATGTGTTGCTCTTCCAGAAGACCTGAGTTTGATTTCCAGCAGTTGGTGGTGGCTCACAACCACCTATAACTCCACTTCCAGGGGATCCAATTCCTCTTGACTCTGTGGGTCCCCACACCTGTCATATACTTACTCAGATGCAGACACACAGAATTACAAATAGATCCTAAAGATATACCTCTTAGTTATTTTCAAAATGTAGTGCTTTGTTATTAACTACAGTTCCCACAGGCCATGATGAATCTCTAAGATTTATTCCTTCTTTTGAAGTGAAATTTTATTCTCTTTAACATTTCCTTCCCTTCCTCCAGTCCATGGTAACCACCATTCCATTTTCTTCCTCCAAGCTCAGCTTGCACATTCCACATATGTTTGTCTGCCTTTTTCCTTCCTTCCTTCCTTCCTTCCTTCCTTCCTTCCTTCCTTCCTTCCTTCCTTCCTTCCTTTCTTTTTTGAGACAGGGTTTTGCTGTAGCTTTGGAGCTTATCTTGGAATTAACTCCAGTAGACCAGGCTGGCCTCGAACTCACAGAGATCCACCTGTCTCTGCTTCCCAAGTGCTGGGATTAAAGGCGTGCGCCACCACCGCCCAGCCTACTTGTCTTTCTTATCTTACTTAACATGATCTTCAGGTTCATATTGTTACAAATGACTGAACTTCCTTCTTTTTTAAGGCTGCACAGTATTGATTGTGTATGTATCCAATATACCACAGTTTCCTTTTGCATTCATCAGCTGATAGATACAGACTAATAGTATAACATGATTGTTACAAATGTTACAATAACATAAGCATATGTGTAGCTCTTTGACGTATTACTATCACATAGTTTGGATATATGCTCAGTAGAAGGATTTGTGGATTGTAAAGTAGTCCCATTATTATTTTTCATGAATATGTGTTATGTGTGCATGAATGTTCATGGGTGTGTGCACATGTACGTGTGTGCACATTTGTGTGTGAAGACTACAGGTTGATGTCAAGTGTCTTCATCAGTTTCTCTATACCTTATTTATTGAGGCAGGATCTCTTGCTGATGCCACTTGGGTGGTCCTGATAGCCAACTCGCCTCAGGTGATCTTACTCCTGTGCACTGATTCAGGCAGGCTGCTACATCCATCTAGCTTTTATGTGGATGCTGGAGACCCAAACTCTGGCTCTCATGCTTATAGGAAAAGCTCTTTATCTCCTGAGTCATTTTCCCAGCACCACCTCCCCCCATTTTGCATAATCTCCATACTGTTTTCCAGAATAGTGTTATGGTTTTAATATAAAATGTTCATGCCAAAGAGTTCATATGTTGAAGTCCTGGTCTTCTGCTGAATCAAATCATTGAGTGTTGATTGGCTCATGATGCTGTGATCTAATTAGTGGATAAATGCATGGAGGCGGGGCTTAGGCAGAGGAAGTAGGTGATGCGAGAGAAGCATGTCCTTGAATGTATTTCTTGTCCTCTGCTCCTTTCTCCCTAAAGGTTTTATTTTCTAAAGTTGATTTTTCTTAGCTATTTGTCAGCAACAAGAGGTCAGATAAAATGGTGGCTGTATAAAAACAATGACTGTACGAACTTACCTTCTGTCAATCTTGTGCCAAAGTTCCTTCTTACATACTCTCCAACAATGGCTATGATCTGGCATTTTTTTCTTTCGAGACAAAGCCTCACTATGTAGCTCAGGCTAGCCTTGAACTCACAGTCCTTTGGTCACAGGCCTCCAGAGTGTCGGGATTACATTGACATGCCACCATGCCTAGCTGTTTTCTGTTTTTGATAGTAGCCATCCTAAGAGACCTTGAGTACTATTTCCTTGTGGTTTTAATTTTCATTTTCCAGAGATGTCACAATTTATCTCACTTCAGATTTGTACATGCTCCCTTTATATGATTGGTGCTACAATAAGATACATATATAGTTATTCACTCTGGCTTGATTGACCCACTTTTCAGTACCTACTGGCCTTTTATAGGGTTTTCTTTAAATCTATTTGTTGAGTTATTTTCCTGAATTCTTTTGAATTTCTTTGAACTTCCTTTAAAAAAAATACTTACTCTGAATTCTTTATCAGACAGTCCATATATCTTCATTTCTGTTGGTTCAGTTACTAATGCTTTACTTTGTTTCCGGGATGATGTCATGTTTACTTGGTTTTTCTTGGTTCTGTGGCCATCTGTTGCTATCTGTGTGCCCAAAGAAGTTGAGACTTAACTCCAGTCTTTATCTGAGGAAGTCTTTTACTAGGTAGCCCACCCAGAGATTCTCAACAGCCCTCCTGCCATGGTCAGTCAGCTAGTAAGTGACCTTGGTAATTGGTGTATGGCCTAGAACCTGGGTCTCCAGGGATAGGTTGTTGATTGAGGCTCTGAGAAGGGCTCAGTCTGGGTCTTCAGATCACAGCCAACTGATGGGATGGGTTTGGTGCCTGGGCTAAGGGGGACATGACTAAACTAAGAACTCACAGGAGGCACTGGCCTGGCCTGGGGTGTGTTTGAGTTGCATCAGCGGATGGTCCTGAAGCTTTGGGCAGCAAAGCTGGCCTGACTGCAGTCTACTGGACTCTACTTGGCCATTCAACAACAAGATTCAAGCCAAATGCAACCATGATAAGCCTGAGTCACAAGTATAGGTCCCACAGGGCACTCTCAAATAACTGCTGTATGTAAACGTGTATTCATAAAGCGTTTGAAATTTCTAGATGAGACTGACTCATGAAGGCTGCCATCTGAGTAAAATCTAGGAGTATCTTGAACACATAGGTTTTCAAAAAAAAAATCCTTCAGAAAAAGAACAGTGCATGCAGAGGCAGCAAGGGAAGCTAAAGTTTGTGGTTTAGAAGGTTCTAGAAAACACATAATAGAAGTGACTTAAGGCCGGGAGAAAAACTCATGGTGAGCATGTGTAGCAAAGGGTTACTGAAGATGATAATTTACTGGGACTTGAGCTTGCCTGGAAAATTGCGATGTGAAACATAGAGGCTGGAGTGGGGCATAACAACCAAGCATCATCTTCACGGACTGAAGCAATGGATAGCTAAATTCCTCATGGTACATTCAAGGGATACTTAGGGACTTTCATTCTTTTCCCTTGTATTTGTTTTTTAGTGGATAAGAATGACATCTATTTACAGTGATTTGTTATTTTTGAGACATTTACTGTGACAGGACAGTGGGTGTCATTGTCCTCAGCATGGAGTCCTGTTTCCTTTCACCTCTGGATGGTGCTTGGGAAACATAATGAGTCAGTGCTCATCACTCAGGGCCACCTGCCCGGTGAGAGGCCCAGTGTGGGGCAGATTCGAAAGCTGCTGTAGGACCTTCCCTACAACCTTAACCTTTCTGGAAGTGACTAGAATTTTCCAGAGGCATATTTAATAGCTTGCTTCTCTGTGGTACTGAGTGACCCCCTGGAGCTCAGAAGGCTGGCAATCTACTGAAAATGTCCCACGTATAATGGTGGCGGTGGAAAGAGCTAAACCCGATGACAGCAGAGTCAGGATAGAAAGGGCACACCAGAAAATGGCCACTGTGTTCCATTTAGCTTGTGATGACGTTACAGGACCTGGAGCCCTTACCCCTTTATTATCACAGTCTTTTGTTTGTTTCTTAAAATGACAGCATTTGCGATCCTCTTCTGATGGTTTCTATAAGATCTACTTTGGAACTTCTTTAATATGTCCTTAAAAGGCACGCAAATGGGCTGAAGCAACTGAGAGCAAACACCCTGGGATGGGGATGGTTACTGGTAAAGGTGGACCCTGTCCTCTGGGTTTGTGTCTGTTGTCCTGAGTCAAGGTCAGGTTGAGTTAGCAGGAGGAGGACACACTTATTTCATCTTCTACTTTTCTGCGGCCAAGATATTCTGAGAGATACACAAGAGAAGCAAGAGGAGGGCACATTTGATTTCATTTTCTACTTTTCTGTGGCCAAGATACTCTAAGAAGTATGCAAGAGACCCAGAATGGGTGAATTGTTCAACATTCAGGTTTTGGAAGACCACTGGTGTGAGAAATGGAGCCCAGGGGAAGGTTGAACCTTGCTGTTCCTATTTTCCTTGGTTTCAGTAGCTGAAGGTGGTGCGGATCCTTCTGCCTTTTTTAGGTTCCTTCTTTCTGGTCTCCGTATTGTGGTACTGGAAGTCCTGAGCCCATCCAGAAATTATCAAAGAAAGGAAGAAAGTCAGGGACTTTAACTAAGGTATATAACACTCTGCTGATCAGGCTGAAGCAGGTGAATTACCGTGAGTTCAAGAATATCTTAGGATACATATGAGACCCTGTCTCAACATACTACCCAACAAATAAACAGAAAGAACAATGCCCCACCAAGGTAGCCATCCTGCAAGCTGATAGCTAGCTCAGGGGATATATAAATGGTTCTATATAAATGGACTGAGTGCCAAGCCTCTTGCTGTCACGTGAACTGTTCACGGAAAGACTAGTGTGCAGATGAGCTTGTGAGTGTGCACATCACAGTGTGCATGTGGAGGTCCGAGGATAATTTGTGGGAGCTGACTCTTTCCTTCTCCCCTGTAGATTCCTAGGCACCATTAGGCTTGGCGGCAAGCACCATTACCTGCTGAGCCACCCCAAAGGTCCCCGAAAGATGATATATCCATAAGAATGTCCTGCCTTACAGGATGCTCTAATTCTTTGGTCCATTGGGAAGGTCCAGTGACAGAGCACTGTAGGAAAACCAATCACTGTTTTGTGTCTTGGTTTTCTGGATAGGATGTGGATCTCATGGGAGACAGAGGAGACAAGATGGGGCTTTGGATCCAGAAGCATGTCTACCCTTCATGCTAGCTTTGTCATCACAGTCAACTCATTTGTCTCTGAATCCTTAGTTCTCTTTCAAAAAAATGGGGTTAAAACACTTCTCTGTAGTGGGATCGGCAGGTGGCTCATTGGGTCAAGTGCTTTCTGTGCAAATATGAGAACCTGAGCTCAGATTCACAGCATCCACATAAAGCTGGTTATGGCAACTCATGCCTGGAACCCCAGGGGTATGGGATCCAGGGTGAGAGAGGCGAGAGTGAGGGATAGGGGATGGGAAGGCACAAAGGTAAGGAATCCCAACCTAGCTGAATCCGAGCTCCAAGTTCAGTGAGAGATCCTGCTTCAAATAAGAAGGGGAGTGATGGGCCTTTGGCCTCCAGTGCAAGCTCTCCAGTTCTCCATGGACTTGCAGTGTGACTGAGGTGAGGTGGGTGGAGCAGAGAGCATAGGGATGGACTTGGTGATAAGCGTTAGTGTCCTTGACCCATCTTCATTCTCCCAAGCACCCGAATCTCCGTGGCCTTCTCTTTTTGGTTTAAACAAGGAAGGAATTTTCTAAAAAGCATAGGTGCTTTTCCAGAAATGTGCAAAGCCAGGCAGCTCACGTGCCATGGACTCTAGAAGACTACCAGGCCCTTGGAGGCATGACCATACAGTTGTGCATTCATATGAGAGCCATGGGCTCTAAGGACACCAACTCTCAGCCGTTGCCACAGGCAAACTATTTTTATATTTATGGAGGGCGCGCCTGTCCACTCTGTTCCATATAGGGGTCATGCGGTGTTTTTTTGTTCGATTACTTTATTTAACTTTATATGTGTGAATGTTTTGCCTACATGCATGTATGTATACCATGTGCATACATATCGTATCCCGCAGAACCGGGGTCACAGTTGTGAGCCATCATGTAGGTGCTGGAAGAGCAAGTGCTCTTAACTACTGAGTCATCCATTGCCAGCGAAAATGTGATGTTTCCTTACAAAAGCTAGTGCCGAGAAATTGCCGTTCACTTCAAAGAACTGGTATTTTTCTCACTGGAAGGATTATGTAACTTACATGTTTTTTTTTTTTGTTTGTTTGTTTTTTTTCACCAGCTTCCAGGAAGTTCAAATTAGGAATTAATAGTCACAGCAATGCTATTTATTATGACTGGTTCTGGTGATTTATTTCTCTTGGTTAGCCTAATTACATACACCTCTAATGTAAAATAGTTAAAGAGTAGATTCGTCATACCTTTATCGTATTTGTTGAATGAATATTTCCAAACTCATCTTGCAACATGTAAAACAGCTGACAAATATCATTAGGGGTAGATTTTTAAGGTGGTTTAAATGTCACTGTAGAACAGAGAAAAAAATAACCTGAGTTAATAGGTAACATCATTTTAGAATAACAGACAAACAAACTTTCTTTTGTTGTAACAAAGAACAATTTCATATATCTTTATGGAAAAAGACACAGCTTTGTCAGAATCGGTGGATGCATCTTCTACACATGTGAACTTAGTGGCCACAGCATATCAAATCATGTTACTTCAACCTTAAACGTGGCTCAAATCTAATGAGTGTTGCATGAGAGGTTTGTGGGAACCTTACCATGGGTAGGCTATGTGAGGATACACAATTTGCCCTCTCAACGACTCCGTTCGTCTTGAACCCCAGCAGTCTTGAGTCAAAGGATCCTCTGGGAAAAGCTACAGCTTCAGCCTTTAATGATATGGCTTGAGTTGGTTTCTTCATTGGCACTGCATTTTGACCAGTTAAGATTAGTGCCCTGTGGAAACTGGGGAGATGGCAGAGTGGACATGAGTGCTCGTTATGTAAGAAGGAAGACCGGAGTTTGAATCCCCAGCACCAGTGTCAACATTGAGGGTGCCACGTACCTGTAATCCCAGAGTTATGGGGGAAGGGGGCAGAGCTGGGGATTCTTGAAATTTACTGACTGCCCACCTGGCTCCAGTTTCACCAAGAGAGCCTATCTCACAGGGAATAAAGTAGAGAGTAAAAGGAGAGAACACTGTAACATTCTTCTCTGGCTTGCATACTTGCACCCATATGTGTGCCTGTAAAATGCACACGTGCACATGCAAGCACACACATATATACATGTATGCACACACACATGCATGCACATATGCACACATTCACACATGCACACACATTCACATACGCATGCATGCACACATACATGCACACACACTCTCCATGTGGCTGGGTTCCAGGTTACAGGGGTTATATGATGGGAAGGAAGTTTGCCTCCTCAGCCAGTCACTTCAGATATCTAAGGGATGACCCTCTGTGTGAAACAGTTAGTAGCTACCTGGAGGTGTCAGACCCACTACTCCCAGAGTCTGCCATGTGATTCCAAGGAGTGAGCGAAAGTGGGCACCCTTGCAGGTAATTCACCCTGGTCTGCCTAGCTTCTTGTTGACCACCCTCTGAGCTGGTCCTGAGTAGTCGCTACCATGGTCTGCTTCCCTGGGGCTGTGATTAAACACAGACCAAACCACTATGGGAAGGAAAGGACTTCTTTCAGGTTCTAGCTTACAGTGACTGAAGGAGCTAGGGCTGGGTGGGCAGGCATTCAAGGCCGGGACCTGGAGGCAGGAGCTGATGGAAAGGCCAAGAGGAAACTCTGCTTACTGCTTTCTCACGGGGCTCACTCAGCCTGCTTCCTTATACAGCTCAGGACCACTTGTCCAGGGGTGGAACCATCTACAGTGGGTTGGGCATTCCCACATCAATCGTCAATCAAGAAAATGCCCACAAACTTGCCTACAGGTCAGTCTGATGAAGACATTTTATCAATAGAGGTCCCCTCATTCCAGACAACCCTAGGTCGTGTCAGGTTGACAAACTAACTGCCCTACTTTCCCATGATCCCTTTCAAAGAATGTATTTTCTTTGGCGTCTCCAGGAGTAAAACATATTATTTGCAGTGCTTTGAGTGGTCTTGAACGTTTGTGTAGAGGGTAGAAATTTGAATTTGTAGGAATCAGCAAATTATTTGGAGTTAAATTTGGTGACTTGAGTAGGTGGCCAGCCTAAGCAAAATCACTTTTCTTAAAAAAAAAAAATTTAAAAAAAGTTTGTGGAACCCCTGTAATGAGCATCAGTTACAGGAAAACAGAAATAATTTTCCTTTGAAGTCTGGGGACTGACTTTGGAGAATTCCAGAAATGCATAAGGGAAGTGTTGCTGAGACAAGGTCACCTTTTGAAGAAGAAACAGCTGTGCATGTCACCTTAGACACAGAGGGGTCATTAAAACAACGCTTGTTACACATTCCTGATGAGGCATGCATCCAGTCTGGGCTGCCTGACCACTTTCTCGCTAGACAGAGCAGCAAGCCCCAAGAACAAATATGTGGCCTCCATGGTCTCAGGGTGTTCCCAAGACAGGTACCTTCTACCATGGTCTAGAGTCCTTTAACCTTTCAAGGGTCTCTGCTAATTAAGACCCTGCTTTTTAACCAACTGATATTTCTTGGAGAGATGAGAACAAATGTCTATTCATACCAGACAGGGTGCTGGGCAACAGATCAGAGAAATGATTCCAACCAAGTCTGCCATGGTAAAATAATGAATGTATTAAGGTTACCTACAGGAACATGGCTGACCCAAAGGCAACTGAATCACCAGCTGACGGCAGCTAAAGACCCACCTTAACGTGAGTGACGGCTCATCAAGGTGTCACCCTGCAGCTCTTGCCTGACTTTGCTCACACAGTCCCCCCTCTCAGGTTCACAGGAAGATCTGCTCTCATCCAGCAGGAAATTATTGCTTGTATCAGCTTGGGGAGGGGCTTGATGAGTTTTGTAGCTTAGTGAGCTTTCTGTGCCTTGTGGGTTTCCTCCAGCTTGGGGGGGGGGGGACTCTAACGAGTCGACTTCCTCCTCTCAGAAGGAAAAGTTTCAACTCAGAGAAAGTAGATACTCACCAACATCTACCCTTATGCTATACCAGTTCCTGAACTGTACCTAGGAAGCTCCCCAAGGCATCCTAACATATTCAGGGTAAGTGCCCAGGGAAGGGTAGAGATGGCCATACACTACTGTGTTGGCTAGTTTTAGTGTCAACTTGACACAACCTAGAGACACCTTGGAAGAGCATCAGAATAAGGGGTTATCTAGATCAGACTGACCTGTGGGTCTGTCTGTGGGGGACTGTCTTGATTGCTAATTAATGTAGGAAGCCAGTCCACTGTGGGTAGCACCATTCCCTGCTCTGAGGCCCTGGGCTGTGTACGAGTAGAGAAAGCTAGCTGAGCACACCCCTCGCAAGCAAGCAATGATGCTCACATTCTCTTGCTGCTTTTGACTGTGGATGTGGTGCAATCGGACGCCTGCGTTCCTGACTTGATTTCCCCGTGTCATGTCACTTCGTGGTCCTTACTGTCTTGTTGTAGTGGAGCACGTCAAAACCACGTCTGCTGCTCTTGCTACTGTGCTGGAAACATTGGGTATGTTTTTGTTCCTTGTTGTTTAGGGCTGCCTTCAAGGCAGAACAACATTCTCTTCCTATGTCCACCTATCTGTTTGCAAAAAGTTCATCATAGATCACAGCTGGGCTTGTTGGTTGTTGACACTCCTCCTAGGAGGAGGGGTGTTCAGACTCATTGGGTATTCACCAAATATTCCAGCCACATCTCCCAGGTATTTGTAGGCAATTTTGCCCTAATTGCATGTGACCTTGGGTGATGGGGGAGTGTTAGATTATATAGGCTAGGAAGGTTATGGAAGAGAACTCTGTGTGGCTATGAGGACACCTTAATCCATGCCTGCTAAAGACTTCCTAGTATGGCTGCTTTGGGGTCATCCATATGCCCGTCAGTGATCCCTCACCCATACTCTGTAAGAAAGCCAAATAAACTCTTTGGTTCCCAAGGTAAACCTTACAGAATCCTACTTTGGTTTGTCATTGGATCACTAGGAAATGGAGGGTAAGCATTGCCTGGCCTCCCCCCTGGGAGAAAATTCTGGCAACACTCATTGTAAGCAGTACCATGCAAGTGGATCATAGTCTCCAAATGGGCCTATCTGACTGTGCTAGCTGTGGTGGGGTCAGATGTAATCAACACTGTTTTCTTTCTTCCCGGGCCCTGTTCTGAGGAGGATGTCTGAGGAGCAAGGGTGTCAGGGGGATGCAACTTCCTTTAACTTTGAGTGTCTCCGAGTTCCCAGCTACTGGACCAAAGTACAGAGACAGGGTGGCCCATTGTGTAAGTGACCCGCACTCCCTCGCTTTCTCCCTCAGCTGTGAGGTTTTGCTCTCCTCGGAAGGTGAGCTGTGAGCTTGCTTATTTTAAACCTGCAACCTGTGAGGAGAAAAGGGTGTTCTTTGACAGCATGACGTCACCGAAGCCTCTAGGGGTTGAGTCATCAGTATTTTTAGGCAGCACCATGCTTTTTTTGGTTGTTCCAAGAATAGCCTCTATGCCTGGACTCTACCGAAAGTCACCTCGGTGAGGATCCTGTCACCACCCTGCAGTCGGAACACTTCACCTTCTCCAATCCCAGAGCCAGCCCTCTGCAGAATATCTCCTTTCTCCGCGGTCAAGCGGATGCCTTTAGCAGGGGCTGCCTTTTAACGCTGATCAGTCCTTTGCCGCTCGTACTGATAGCTGCGAACAGCATGAATCATGGCTGCTCACGAGAGCAGAGGTCCTGAGTTTGGTTCCCGGCACCCACATCAGGGGACCTACAACTACCTGGGTCCGAAAATCCAAATCCCAAACTGCCTGTCATGCAAACTCCTGAGGGATCCAGTGCTTTGTCCTCCACAGGCACCTGTACTCGTGTATACAGACTCACACAGCTAGAAACAATTGAAAATAAACTTTAAAAAAGAACAAGGTAAAGATCCCTCCCTTCTAAGTGCTCCTGACTGTCTGCATTCCAAAGACCTCTTGGTGTTAGGAGCTTTAATTAGTGACTTTAATCAATTTACAAATTTGCCGAGGCATGGCTCCATGCTGGGTGTCTTGTGGTTTAAACGACTCTAGATCCTCTTGATAGGACCGTGACGTAGAGGGTGATGCTGTTGGATTTTTATGCCAGAAAAGTAATAAACAGCTCATATCAATGACGTCATGAGCTGTTAAACTAAATCAGCATACGCACTGTAACCTGAACCCTGCTGGAACTTGGACGAGAGAGCAATAAAACTGAAGATCCATCCAGCCTAGAAGGGGAACTCTGGCTCACGGGGAGGGCGGCTTCGCTGTTGGCTATTCAGTGCGCGCCCTAAATGTGATCAATGTGTTTTGTGTGATACTTGAGAGCCCCGAGGAGCCCTAATGGTTTGCGAGGACAGCCAAGCGCTTATCCAGTCACGGCAGCTGGTTGGAACCAAATGAAGCAGTTGTTTGATATTACATTAGAGCGTCCCTTTCATGTCGTGAGATGGCAGAAGAGCCATCCTATGACCTCGTCAGAGTGGCTAGCAGGATGAGAACATTCCGGCAAGACAGAGTAGCGCTCTGAGTCACCCCTGCCCCGGAATGTTTGATTCTACTTCTAATTATTGATTTTTTTTTTTAAGATTTTATTTTTCTTTTTCCTAAATGCATGTGTGTGCATGTCTGAAGTGTAGGTGCCTGCGGAGGTCCTAAAAGGACCATCGGATCCCCTGCGGCTGGGGCTACAGGTTGTAAGCTGCCAAACTTGTTAGGAACTGAAGTTGTGTCCTCTGCAAGGGTAGCGCCCAGTCTAAACCACTGAGCAGCATCTCCAGCCCTTGCATCAACAAGAGTTCAGTCCTTCCCTGCAGGGGTCATTCTGTCTCTAGGGAAATGCTGTACAGTCATTAGGAAGGGGACTCTAGTACATATGAGTTCAAGTTCAGAACTCAGTGTGACCATAGGCAGTTCCTTAACTTCTCCAGATCTTAGTTGCTGCTCATGTAAAATAACATTGAACGTTAACTTCCTGTGAACGGAAAAGGAATGCCCCACATTTTAAAGATTCTAGAAGGTTGATTGACTAATGTGTGTGTGTGTGTGTGTGTGTGTGTAAGAGAGAGAGAGAGACAGAGACAGAGATTGTGCAGTTGAAATCTTACAGGTCCAGAATAAAATGATCTTAGACTATCTTAGTCTCCCTAATAAGCACTTGTTGCCACCTCTGTGTTTAACCTAATGTCCTTACGACTCTCAGGTAAATTCTTTTGGACTGTACTAACAGACTGCCAGCCTCTACCAACCCAAAGGCTAAGAACTTGCAGCCCAGACTTCTCTGCTTTGCTCTAACCTGTCTACTTTATGTTTCCACCCAATGGATAGGAAACATGTCTTTATATGGGAGTCTTTTTTCTCTGTAGCTATAAAACCTTTATGAACTGTTATACTATAACAGAGTGTTTTTATGTGTGTTACTGTGCATGCATATACATGGGAAGAACACACATGTGTGTGTAATCCTGTATACAGGCGGGTCAGTGGTTGACATACACCCTCCACCTTATATAATGATGCAGGATTTTATGCCAGATAACTAAAATAAAAATAAAAATCATTCAAACAAATGGCATCATGGGATGCTAAACTAAATAAGCATGCAAACTGAATAAAACCATCTTAGAACTTGATGACAGAATAATACAATTGAAGATTCAGCCTGCCCAGAAATGGAACCCTACAGCTTGGGGGTGAGGTTGGTTTTCTAATTGTCTTTTTAACGCATGGCCCAAATGTGATTAAGGTATTTTACAGGACTCTTGAAATTTTTGAGGAGTCCTAATGGTTTGTCAGGAGCCCAGAGCTCACTGATGCATTGATTCAACTAGTCTAGCTATTCAGCTTGCTCTAGGGGTCCTCTCTCTGCCTTCTGAGAACTGGAATTACAAGTAGTTGGCCACACTCATCCTGTACGTTCACGGGTGATGGATCTGTAAGCCAGTCCTCATGCTTATCCTGCAAGCAAGTGTCCCCCCCCCACACACTGGTGGACCAACTTCCCAGCCCTACCATGGTCACTCATATTTAGCCCCAGAATCTGCCTTATTCTCTTTGATGTGAGAGATTAGTGTCTGTAATAGGGTTACACATCATAGGGTTGCCATCAGATATACTAATACAACCCAGGGTCTTGATAATAGTGGTCATGTGTTGGCCAGCAGTGACGCAAACTCTTCCCAGTAGTCTGACCTTTGCATCTTGTAATATGGCACGCCCATGGATCCTTTGCTTTCCTCATAACTTACTGGAATGTGCTGCTTTGGTAGACTCCCATTGTGCATCCCCTGGCCTTCAGAAGAGATTCACCTGAACTGAGATGAGGGAGGTGGTAAACCAGATGTCTGTCATTGAAGTCTGAATGTTCTACAAGGGGCAGGCCAGAGGAAGCCCATTTGCTCTACCTTGTCAGTATTTGCCGCTCTCAGCAGATAGAGATTTAGGAACCTTACTGGGGCCAAACCAGGATTCCTGGCTTGCTTCCACATTGAAACTGGCAGGGCTAGCAGGTACAGTGAGGCAGAACTGAAAGTTTTCTAAAGATGCTTTCATATGAGCGTATGCATGAGGATTAGGAGACAAAGAGGTTCTCTGAAGAAGGTAAGGCACACCCAAGGGGGGGGGGTGTCTGGCCTCCTCTAGGGGTGCAGCTGTTCTATTCATAGTGTGCATATGTTTGGTTGAAGAGTTGCTTTCTTATTGGCTCACGGGGCACATGGTAGGATGACCAAGGACCAGGTGATGAATGTCTTGCCCACGTGATAGATGAGGGTAAGTCATCTTTACTCTAAGCAGCTTTGTTTGAGAGTCTCAGGTAATATCCGGGGACAGGAGCAATGCCCTGTTCAAGGTCATATGCGTTCAGTTCTTAAGCCTGGGTTATGTTGATTTTAACATAAAATATCTATGAAAGTATTAACTCTAAGATGACAGCCTTGACAGGAAATGTTAATTGTGCTTAGAATTTCTGCTTTGCAGCTGACAGGGGTCTTCAGTGAGACTTGGGATGACGAGCTCTCATCTTTAAGATCTCTATGAACTTTTTTTTTGCCTTTTTATTCTGCCTTTTCCTCAGAGAATGTCTCAAACAGCTCCATATTTCCTCACTGCATCAAAACATTGACAGTCCTGCGTCCTCCGTCCCCAGCTTTTCTCAGAAGTCGTTTTCCTTTATGGCGAATGTGTAGTTTAAAAGATGAACTCCCGGGACCAGGGAGGGCTCAGCGGTTAAGAGTGTGAGGGACAAAGGAAGAACAGTCTTGGTTTTGCAGAAAGGAGCATGCTAAGCAATGCAGGAGTAGGTTGGCAAGGCAACTTCTTTCTTGTAAAAACGAGTGTACCAACCCAAACTGGGCCTGCAAACACACTGCGGCAGAAAGTTCTTTGGATTTTGACTCTAACACAGGTGGTGTCTGTGTCTTTGCCCCATGGGATGAGATCTGCCCTCGTAGTCTTTTGTAACTCGCTAATGTTAGAAGCAACAGCATGGCACAAAGCGATGAAGGGAATGGAGGGAACCAGGAAGGAATTAGCCTCCCAGGCCATCATGTGCTGGGATTGCGGTGGGGCCTTTGCATAATCAAAAGTTCCACAGGGGAGGAGAGATTTTTAAAATTAGCATAATAATTTTATAGGTTGGGCAGATTTATAGAATATTGGCCCTTGAAAAGCTAGCTATCTTTGATATAAAACAAACAAACAAGCATTTTTCACACTTGCTGTTCTTGCAGAGAACCTGGATTTTGTTCCCAGCACCTACATCTGGTCAGGGGAACTCCTGGAACTCCATCTTCAGGGGATCCAAAACCCTCTTTCAGTCTCTGTGGGTACTGCATGGGTGTGGTGTGTGCGATACACACACACACCCTTTTTTTAGAGACAAGCTTCAGTCATTTGGCATTTTATGTATCTTCTTCATTCAGTATTTTATTTTTCATATTTACTTCTGCCACAGCTAGAGCAGCTTCCTTTGAAGTTTTCCGAACAAGCATGTGAGATTTGCCTTCCTGTCTCGTTCTAGTTACCTTTACATCAGTTTCTAGGAGAAAACTGGACTGGTTAAACAAACCTTCACCGTGGGCAATTCAAGACATTTTAGATTTTAATTTCAGAAAACAGAAATCAAAATTCAGGAGACTCTTCTTTGCTGGTGTCTCATCCTTGCTAATGGCAAACTGTCAGTATGTGTTCCTTGTGACTGGTCCTTTAAATAGGCCCATTGATGGCGGAAACGTTATTATTTACATTAGAAAGAGAGGGCAGATGAAGGCCAAGCTGTGGGGAAACCTGATGATAGTTTTCATGTTTATTAAGCACTTAAGAGTTCTACATAGAGTCTTTTTTACTGGACCCAAACACTTGCCACCACCTTCTCCTGAGGAAAATGGTATAAGCAGCTCAGCCAAACACAGGGGAGTAAACTGACTTTTCTCTGGAAGAAAAGCATTGTAAAGAGGATTTGTGTGTGAGCCATAACTCCAACACTCCTGCTGTTTCATGTGAGTAAAGATGCGATTTTAGAAATTCTTCCTGTTTGGGGAAGAGTGGAGCGAGAGAGAGAAAGAGAGAGAGAGAGAGAGAGAGAGAGAGAGAGAGAGAGAGAGAGAGAGAGAGAGAGAAAGAACAGGTGCTCCCAATCACCTGTGGGGATCAGAGGATGATTTGTGGGTATCCATTCTCTCCATCTACGTCATGGATCCCAGGGATTGAACTCAGGACACAGGGCTTGGTGACACGTACCTTTCCCCACTGAACTCAATCTCTCATCTATGAAGTCAGTATCCAGAGAATCCTAGGAAGTCAATGTGGATATAACGCCAGCGAATCCGGGGCATGGTAACATTTTCAAATCATTTTTGGCACAGGTTCTTATTTGTGTTTTACTAATTATCATTTAGCACAAAGTATAAGCATATTTTGATCTATTAATGTATAAAAATGTCCTCATTAATAAATAATGCTTTGGAACACAGCTGCCAGGAACAGACCTAATATGGGACGCCTGGAACCTCTCACAGCTACAGCTCATGCTCTGGAAGTCCTGACGTTTAGCTCCGAGGCTCGTGGATGTGGGGCTTCGCATGCTCTATAGGATGCTTAGCTTGGATGGGCCATGTCCTCCATGCTCAGATGCCGTGGTGACCCTGTTTCTACTTAGAATAACCAAAAGTATCCCCAGATGTTGCCAGAGTCTACAGCCTCATTGATAACTAGGAGACGTGTCCTGGGTGTTTCTCTCTACCTAATCCAGGATGCCATCTTACTAGCTATGTTATTGAACTTAGGATCACGGGTGTGCCCCAAGCCAGGTCCAGTCACCCATCCTCATTAAGTCAATTTCATGATACAAATCAATAGAGGAAGGCAGGAAAAGGGAATTAATTCAACCTGGCCACATTGGGAAGATGGACCAAGTGGTCAGGTAAATCCCTCATTTGTCTTTGATGCCCTGAAGTGAAGTCAAAGTTAAAATAGAGAACCAAGAAAATGCACAGCGAGGCCATTCAGTGAGGTGGTGCCTCCTTGTCTGGATTTGAGTCTGACATGGAGTTAGACCTGTGTGGAACCCCCTCCAGAAGACACATTCTCCCCATGGCTGAAGCTCCCCATTATTGGGAACTGTTGTTTCAACACTCTGATAGCCAGACAGAGAGACACGAGTGTCCCTTTAGTGTAACTTGGTTTCTGCTGTGCTGCTTATAGGGATTTCAGGAGGGGTCACATAGGAATTCTTCAATAAAGCTTCAGTTTAATTCTGTGCATGTGAGAGACGGAGAGAGAGAGACAGAGGCAGAGACAAAGAGAGAGAGACACAGAGAGAGACACAGAGAGACACAGAGAGAGAGTGTGTGTGTTGGCGTGGGGGGTGTGTATCCTTGTAATCATTGATGTTGAGACCAGAGGTCAATCTTAGAAGACTTAGTATACTTCCTCAGCCGCCATTGACTTTAGTTTTTGAGACAGAGTCTCTTGCCAATTAGGACTCTCTAATTAGGCCAGGCTGCCCCACCAGATAGCTTTGGGAATCTGCCTGTCTCCACCTCCCTAGTTCTGGGATTGCATGCACACACCCCTATAAGCTGAGAGAAACTTGTGACTGAAATATTTATTTGTGTGAGCTTATGCTCAACGCTTAGTCAATTTTGTTAATATTTGGTGTTCTATGAAGAAAAGCCACCTTGTCAGGATGTCCTGTGAGCAAGGCCTGAAGGGAGTCTGTGCTTGGTTCCCTGCTCACACGCATACCAGGCCACTGGTGAACTTTTGGAGTCCTAAAAACAAACCAGTGAGCACAAGAGAACCACGTTGAAGGTTGAGATTAGCTTTTTATAAACAGCCTGTGTTATCAGGGCTATTTTATGGTTATGCCTAGTGTGTGATGACGTGGCCTCTCACCGGCTCAGCCACCATGAGCAGCATCTCACATGGAAGCCAGCCACCAAAGCGCTGATACCAGAGGAGTGTGTTAGTCATCTGCCACCATCCCTGCCACACACTTAGGACACCAGGCATGCTGGATTGAGGCCAAAGTTAGTTTTGTGCTGAATTTGTTTTCTGAATTAGTGGTCCATATACCTATGTGGAAGGGTGTGTGTCTATAACTCCGGTGCTTCATGGACAGAGAAGGAGGAGTCTCTGAGCTCATTTTCCAGCCAATCTTGCTCTGTTCATGAGTTCCAGATTCAGTGAGAAAATTGGTCAATCAGTTGATCTATCTATCTATCTATCTATCTATCTATCTATCTATCTATCTACTTATCTATCATCTATTATCTATCTATCTGTCTGTCTGTCTGTCTGTCTGTCTATCTGTCTATCTGTCTATCTGTCTATCATCTATCATCTATCTATCTATCTATCTATCTATCTATCTATCTATCTATCATATATCTATTCTTTATTTATTATCTATCATCTATATACCTACCTATGTATCTATCATCCATCTATCTTATCTATCTATCTATCTATCTATCTATCTATCTATCTATCATCTATTTTTCCATCTGTCTGTCTGTCTATATTTTTCCTACTGTCTTATTTATGATTAGGTGGTCAAGCCTCCAAGTTAAATGAACCCCCTCAAATAATTTGTTCATCATTGTGAATGAGGACTTTCAACTCGTGAGTATCTTTAGTATTTGTTAATTTATATTTACTCATTATGGTGTTAGCTGAGAGTTGACACACTGGTTGAATTTGTTGCTAATGGTTGTTTTGTATTTTACACTTAGAAAAGCAATTGTTCCTAAAGATATTGCTGGCTGTTCACGAAGCTTACATAATAAATCGCATCAGATCACAACACTAAAGTTATTGTGGCAAGTTCAGCTTTCATTAGCTGGTAAAAAATGCGGCCAGCTTGCAAATACAGTTCCTGAATTATCTTACATCCCAGAACATAGGCCCATGATCTTAGCTTCCTGGAAGGTTGAAGCAGACCAAGAGGCCAGCTTGAGTAACATCTTGAGACCATTTCTCAAAACAAAAGAAGTGTGAAAGGCTGAAGATATAGATCAATGCCAGGGTGCCAGGCCTTGGGTTAGATCCCCTGACAAAGACTCCTTCAGGAGGGCATGTTTTCTTCCATCTGGGGAAAGCGGAGGATGGGAGCCATCGACTGAGAGAAGTTGCTGGAAGCCTTCTCTCGCAGTTGTGATATTTTTGTTTCCCACTTTTGTCTTCTAATGGCTGGTCTTCTTCTTGTTTAATTCTGAACTGAATTGCTGTGACTTCAGTATGTGGATGTACAGACATATGTTGCTTAAAAATCAAAGTCAATAAATGTCATAGCTTCCCCTATTTTATTGGGAAATGAATTAAGAGCATTTCTTTTCATCCCATGAAAGCAGTGTTAATCCCGCTTTTCATTTTTAGGATTTCAGGCTGTGTAAATCAGGACACAGCACAGCTTTTCCCTATAATTCTAATCTTGGAGTAGGTGTTGGGTTAGAACTAAGGGAAGCCAGTTAATGCTTAGCCTCTTCATTCATGTAAACACTTTCTTGGTGCACACGGGGTCTTAGAGATTTCACAGTGTCACATGTCATTTGGTCTTGTGTTTTGTTGGTTCGCAGGGACAGGTGTTTCTGAGTTGCTCTATCCCTGAGGGCTCTGTGAAGACACTGCATCACCTCCAGGGTTTGTGTGATTGGCTATGACAAAGAAGGACCTGGCATTGACTTTCTTTGTTTTTCCTTGCGTGACTCCATCTAGGGTTGAGGGGTGTCAATAAACACTTCAGGCTGTCTTAGCTAGGGTTTTTATTGCTGTGAAGAGATACCATAACCATGGAAACTCTTATAAAGACAAACATTTAATTGGGGTGCCTTACAGTTCAGAGGTTGAGTCCATTATCTTCATGATGGGGAACACGGCAGTGTGCAGGATGCCATGGTGCTGGCTACATCTTTACCAGAAGGCAGCAGGAAGTTGACTGAGTCACTGGGCAGTATCCTGAGCATAGGAAACCTCAAAGGTCCCCACTCCACAGTGACATTTCCTCCAAGACCACACCCACTCCAACAAAGCCACACTTCCTAATAGTGTCATTCCCTATGAGATTATGGGAACCAGTTACATTCAAACTACGACAGAGGGATTCTCTTGCCTCCACCTCCCTTCTCCCCCAGGAGCCCTGGGATTACAGATGTGGTACCACACCTGGTGTTTACAGCTCTGGGCTTCTGGACTCAGATCTCCAGGCTTGCAGAGTAGGCACTTCACCTGCCCATTTCCGAGACCTGCTGTTTTCCAGAGGTTTTCACTAGTATTTCAGAGCTGTCTGTGCTGTTAAAAATGCACTCTTCTTCCCCGACAGACAGACAGACAGACATGCGGCTGGGAAGCCAGTCAGAGAAGAACCTCCTCTGATTCCTGCTTGAACTTCCCAGCAGCCCTCTCGAGCTCCTCCAGCTTCCATAGTCTCCTGTCTTTTTTCGTTAATTATTTACACCGGCCATATTCTTTTCTGCTAGAGATCACTCTCCTGACTGACAGCATCTAGGGCTCACCATACAAAAGTATTTTGAAGGTTGTATCAGGGAGAAATCACTTTTTTTTCTTTTTCTTCCTCTTTCAATTTTTAAAAGCCCTTCGTGTCTGCCGCTAATAGCCTCCCTTAGATCTTTCAGCTTTGTTTCCCATTTCATATCCCTGGTGCGGAGATACTGGGACATTTCGACTGCACATCCCTTTGAAGAAAGTCATCTTTCATTTCTCAGAGAGAATAAATAAAGGTGAAGTCACACCTATTGGGTGACGGTGGTTGTGACTCTAAACACTGCGAGAAGGCAAGTTTTCACACAAATTACGGGGAAGGAGGAGGAGGAGGCTTGAGCTGAACTAGAAATGTGAGCACATTTTCCCTCATGTTATCTACATTTCTGTTTTTCCCTAACTAACTTTATTATCAAGCCTTTAGTTGCCTTTAGTTGTCGGCTGTACACTGCCAAGTACCAATGTTCTATCCCTGTATCTCTTTGTTGGAGGCATTGGCATCTCCTCCCATTTTAGGATGCCTTCATGCTGAGCTCTTGTCCACTACCTCTAGCCAGCTTTCCTCCCTGGCTTGTTTGTATCCTGAACCAAACCAGCTGTACCCAGTTTTAACTAGAAACTCTACCTCCCACACCATTCACAAACTAATCCCATGGCGCTGCCTCCTGATCATCTTTTTCTGGTCCCTTTTATCCCTGGTTGAAGCTTTGGGCATCCCCCACTAGGCTGTTGCAGTAACCGCTCTCCTGGTATCCAACTGGTCCATTCATACTGGTTTTCATTGGACTTTGTAAATTGAATGGTTTGGGTTATTTGTTTCAAAGCTCAGCTCCATGCTGGGCATGCCCCGCCCAAAGCCTCCTCCTCCTCCTCCTTTCAGGATAAAGGTCAGTGTTCTTCATCTAGCATACGGGTCGAACCCATCTCAAATATTCTTCTCATGCTGTAGCCTGCCCTTCTGTCTCCAATCATGCTAACTGCCCTTGTTCTCTCTGTGAGCATGTGCTGTAGGCCCCTGGCACCTTTGCAGTTTTAACTGCCCGTATCCACTATTCACACGGCATCCCTACCCCTCCTGTGACAGCCCTAGATCTTGCTAATCCCTTGGTTTGTGTCTTGGACCTTTCCCCTCTCTTTCAGAGCGCTCATCTCGCCACCAATGATGCACTTCTCCACAGGATTTTCAGACAAGAACTTCATCTTCGACCCTGTAGATTCAGAGCAGGAACACATACCATTCCCCATCAACTGGCCCAGAACCTGGCACATCCCTTTGGTAAAGAAGTGGGTGTACTATACCTTCCAATGGTTCCTTCTGGTCCTCTTTGTGCCTATGAAACATTTCACGTGCAGCCTGTCTAGTTCTTGCAGACATTAAAACTTGGATTAATCTTTGACTAATAGTGACTATAATAAGCAAAGTATGATGGGAACTGTACTGTAGATGGAAGTTTCTGCCCTGCCTGGTCCCAAAGAAACACACAGAGGCTTATATTAATTATAAACTGGCCTATTAGTTTGGGCTTATTATTAACTAACTCTTACAACTTAAATTAATTCTTGTCTATGTTTAGCCATGTGGCTTGGTTCCTTTTCCAAGCATTGTCATTTTGCTTCCTCTGCTTCCTCTGCTTCTAGATGATGATTGCGTCTCTGTCTTTCCTCTTCCCAGAGTTCTCTAGTCTGGTTGCCCTGCCTATACTTCCTGCCTGGCTACTGGCCAATCAGTGTTTTATTAAGCCAGTACGAGTGACAAATCTTTACAGTGTACAAAAGCAGTATCCCACAGCATTGGACAGCCTACTGAGTACTTACTTATGTGACTTGTTTCAATTGGTCTTTTCATCAAATGGGTGAGAGAAGAGACATGTACTTCTTCAGTAGCTTATGGATGCCACCCCAGGTCTATTGTCATCAGAACTGGAATCTACATTTTTGACTGCAAATCCAGATGTCTAGATGGTTGTGCCAAGCTGCCTCTTGGGTGACCAGTTCAGAGTGTGACCCATAGACTTTACTGTGGTTCTGTTATTCATGTACAGTTCATGATAACCTGGTCACTTAAGTGCAGCTCTGTGGAAGCCCCTTCAATACTCCCTTTTGCTCTGTCACTCAGAGAGTGTGGCTCATTTTTGAAAACCATTCCATGGACCAAAAAGATGGCTCAGGAATACAGAACCTTTCTGCCTAGTCTGTCAGCATGAATTCCACCTCTGGAACCAAATGACGGTGGGAGAGAACTGACTGCAGCTGTCCTCTGACAGCCACAGCTGACTTACCCATCTCCGCCTTCCCAGTGCAGGATGGGTGCGTGTCTCTGCAGCACCCAGCTTCTTACATGGGTGCTGGGGATCCAAACTCAGGTCTTCATGCTTGTGTGGTGACCATTTTCCCAACCCCGTCAAGGGATCTCTTGAGGGTGGGAAGAAAGCATGGGAAAGAAGGCTGACTGAGTCAGCAGTGGAAGGGATGAGCAGCTCAGATGGCCTGTACGGGAGAAACTAGGCAAAGCCTCTCACACAAGTCCTGGGAGTTAGGGGCTCTGGACCCTTGAGCACAATGGAGGTGACGACGCACGTGGCTGGAATGATGCAGGTGAACATGGAAGTCAAGCTTTCCTCTGTTCTTGTGGGGTCTGAGTGATTGCTTTCTGGGCCAGAGAGGAAGATCCTTTCCTGGAAGATCACTTCATAGAAAAGCGGGATGAATCATTGCATTGTTCCGTTAGTGGACAGACAGCTCTTCAGCTCCAACTATGTCTTTGTCATTGTTGAAACTATTGGGTTTTTTTTTTTTTTTTTTTTTTTTTTTTTTTTTTTTTTTTTTTTTTTTTATTTTTCAAGACAGGATTTCTCCATAGCTTTTGGTTCCTGTCCTGGAACTAGCTCTTGTAGATCAGGCTGGCCTCGAACTTGCAGAGATCCACTTGCCTCTGCCTCCCGAATGCTGGGATTAAAGGTGTGCGCCACCACCGCCTGGCTTGTTGAAACTATTGTTAAGTAACATATAAACTGTATCATCATTCATGGAGCTAGAGAGAGAGAGAGAGAGAGAGAGAGAGAGAGAGAGAGAGAGAGAGAGAACTAACACACGAAGAAACATAATTTTCTTTTAAACGTTTCGAGTGTTTCTTTTCTTTTCTGCGTCTAGGTGTTTTGCTGTCATGCACATTTGTGCACCGCTGTAGCCTGGAACTGGCAGCCGTGTTAACTCCTCCCACCCTAAGTCTCCATTTGTCAGGGTATTTTCACAGCAAAGAAATGAAACAAGAATACCATGGCTTTAGCTTTTATTTTTCTCTTCCAGTTTGATGCATGGTTATTCACTGAGGAAGAGCTTGAGGTGTCTGCTGTAAGCTTTAGGGTGCTTTCCCTTCCCTTCCCTTCCTTTCCCTTCCCTTCCCTTCCCTTCCTCTCTCTCTCTCTCTCTCTCTCTCTCTCTCTCTCTCCCCCTTCCCTTCTCCTTCCCTTCCTTTCTTCTCCTTTCCCTTCCCAAAGAAGCACCTTCCTCCTCAGCTTGCAGCAGCTGCACCATGATCCTCGCTACCTTCCCACCCTGAGTAATTAAAGTGGTTAGTGGTAGAAGTCACACATTTTCTTACCTGTTAGAAAACGGCTTGAAGATGATTAGAATTATTTTTTTCATTTAAATAAATTGAGAAAGATCCACAGAGAAGAAGGGGAAAGGTTTGTGCTTAGGAATGAGGATTGCAGGGATCTTAGGAGAGGTCTTGTCAGCAGAGTGGAATGCAATTAGGGAGTTATTTAATGGATGTTTAGGAACACTCTGAAGAATTCCATCCACTTAAAGTAGCATTAAAATAACAATAAAATCTCTGTGGGGAAAAATGTGACACACCTCTGAAGGAAGTAACTGGGCTCCTGCTGAGCCAGCTCGGGACTCAGGCTGCTGCAGAGGGGCCGTCAAAAATGGCAAATGCACACTTCAGTGGAGAAGTCATTTCATTTCAAGGCTTGCCTGTGCTCCCGAGGACCAACAATTGAGGCTTTGATATATACTTGCATCTTAAAGGCAAGCAGGCATATAAATGTCTTTAAAAATCAACCCATAGGTCTTTACACTTTAGGTAACACACCCTGTAATTTATTGCTTCCCTTCTGCTAACTGTAGGAAAGTAAGCAAGAAGAGACACTCAGAGTGGTGAGAAATAGATGCAAATGTCTTTTCTTTTTCATTTTTTAAAAAAATAGCTCTATACTTAAATATGTATTTTCATGAGCACACCTTTTTCTGAATATATCCACATGGGTTATGAAGACCCTTCCAGGTATCTTGAGACCAGCCACACTGATAGAACATTTTGTCAATTTCACTCATTGTGAAAGTGCACAGAATTGTCTAAGAGCTGGGTACGTGTGTGAAAACCTTACTTCTCTGAGTATTAATTGCACAATCTTGTGCCTGAAATTTTGCTTTAGTATCCAGTATAGCAAATGTATGATGATACATTCTCATCTCATCCCCTCCGTTGTCATCAATATCATTCCAAACTTAGTGGGTCAAGAGAGCAGAGTTTGAAAGTGGAGGCTCCTGACAGATGAGGGGTGATCTTGAATGAACTACTAACGTCCGATGGAAGGTTGTGAACTTTGTATAGCCTTGGAAATTTATCACATGACCATGGCCATTGGCTATCATTCTCCCTAGAGCCAAAACCTTTCAGGTGAACACTCACTAATGCTTTGATTATCACTACTTCTCCAGAGCTTAGAGAAAGGCTTTCAGAAGGACTCATATAATGCACTGGCTTGACTCTAAGACGCGGAAACACCACTAACCACTTGCTATATGTACCACCCTGCATCTCTGCGGGGGTGAGTCAACTAAAGAACTTCCGTGAACTGCTGGCCCCATTGCCTTGACCTGCTCTTCATCTGAGCACGTTCTCTTGGCACTGGGCTAAAGTAGGCGAGAGGGGCGCATGGCAGATAACACACCTGAGGACTGATGTGTGGAGAGACCATCTGTCCCATCTAGCGAGAAAGCAAAAGTGCTCTAGGTCCAATCCAGTACCAGGAAAGTGGAGATCGGACAAGACACACTGCAAGCGGCTGGATAAGGTCGATCTGGGACAGAGATGGGCAGTTTTCTTGCTTCCTTTGTGTCCTTTGCTGGAGAGGCAGACTTTATACTGATTAAGAAGGGGAACATGGGTGCCGAGATGGCTCGGCAGTTCAGAACACAGCCTGCTCCCCCAGCGGGCCTAAGTTCAGTTCCCAGCACCCACATGGTGGCTCACAGCCATCTGTAACTGTGGTTTCAGCAGATCTATTGTATAGTGGTATTTATGTTTTAATAAATAAAGCTTGCCTGAAGATCAGAGGATAAAACTTAGCCACTAGAGGCCAGGCAGTGGTGGCACATACCTTTAATCCCAGGATTTAGGAAACAGAGGCAGATGGATCTCTGTGAGTTCAAGGCCACCCTAAGCTACACAAGATCAATACAGAAACAGATCCAGGTGGAGGCGGCTCACACCTTTAATCCTAGCACTAAAGGAGAATATAAAACAGGAGTAGACAGAGGCTCAGGGCAGTCTGCAGTCTCCCAGCCTTGGTTGAGGTAAGGCTTCTCTAGTGGCTTAGCTGTTTTGCTTTTCTGATCTTCAGTTTGAACTCCAATATCTGTCTCTGGGTTTTTATTATTTGTGCTACATGAATGCCCTCTTCTGGCTTCCTAGGGCATTAGACCTCATACATGCAGACAAAACAGCCACACACATAACATGGTAATTTTTAAAAGGAGTTTATCTGAGTTGAGTTTAGGGGTGTTGGGGGTTTTCAAACTTTAGTTCTTTTACTTGCTCACCCCGTAACCTTCAGAGAGCCGCACAGCCAGTCCGTGCTGCAGTTTTCCCATGTGTAAATGGTGTCATAATGGTATTCCCACTGCTCTGTTAGGATCAGTTTGAAATTAATTGATCTGAAAGCATGTGCACCTCCTTTAAAGGCTTGCGTTTAGGAAGTTGTATACAAGTCAATGTGAAAGCAATAATGTGTGTGCGTGTCTGTGTATGTGAGAGTGTATATGTGTGTGTGTGTGTGTGTGTAGTGTTGTACTTGTGGAGGCCGGAGAACAACCTTGTCTGTTGATCCTCAGGTACCTTTTGTTGGAGACAGGATCCCTCGTTTCCCTGGGATTTCAGCAAATGGACCAAATGAGTTGGCCTGTAACTTCCAGGGATCCACCTGCCTCAGCTTCCTATCAGGCCATTTCTGGGATCACTGGCATGCAGCACTTTGCCCAGTCCTTCACCTCCAAACTCAAACCCTGCCACTGGCAAGGAAGCTGCGTCACTGGCTAAGCCATTTCCCCAGCCCCACATTGTGTTCCCTGCAGTAAAAACTTTCGGGGTCTGATAAAAGTGGGCTGAGAGTAAAAGGGATGAGCCAGGGCTGTGGGATGGTGGCATGCAAGTAGCTGCCGCGCCATCTTGATGATTTCTCTTCTTCATGCTCCCTGTGAAGCAGAGAAGGAGAGAGTGCTCACCTCAGTAGATTGTATAAAATAGTGAGTTAATACATGTAAACTCTTCAGCGAAAGGGCCGGCTCCTAGCACTTAACATAGTGCACCCTACAAAGTCAAACAGTCAGGGCTCTGAAGCTCAGTTTCCACTCAAAATTCAGTTCCAAAAGTAGTAAACACACAAACAAATTAAAAAAGAAAATGCGGCCGAGACAAGCAGAGAAACCCAACCACAGTGAAAACAATGACATCATAGGGCACTCACGACCTGTATTTAAGCAGGTGAGCAAGTGGGTAAGGAAGACAGGACCCTGGGAACTGGCTACAGAGGAAGGGACTATCTCCTTGTTCAGCTCATGGCTCCAGTGTGCACCCAAGAAAGGGAAAGGAATGGGTGGATGTTATGGCTGAGATATAGTCCCGGGGTGCCAGAGAGATAGATGGCTCAGGAGTGAAGAACAGGGGTGGTTTTACCGAGGAGCTGGATTCAATTCCCCCACTGGGTGGCTCACAGCCACCTGTAACTCCAGCTCCAGGGGATCTGACACCCTTCCCTGGCCTCTTCTGCCACCCACACTTATGTGAACACACCTGCACACAGACATATACACATATATACATTCAAACAGTAAAACAGATCTTTAAAGGGGAGAGGTTGGGAGTTGTCTTTAGGGAGAAGAGGAGGCCTGACCTCACTTGTGGGTCTTCTTTCTGCTCTTCCTACACACTTGGGAAGTGTCCTGGAAATCCGTAGACCTAGTTTGAAGCTTCGTCTGTCCATTGCAACTGCCAGCATGACCCTACACAAACCACCTGACCTTCTGGGCCTCAGTCTCCTCATTTGGAAATAAAAAGGGCAAATTAGGTGACTGTTACCTCCTAGGGTGATCCTGGAATCACCAGGACTTTCTAGAAACACCAGGACTTCGTGGATGGGAATGAAGAATCTAGATAGACAAGGTGTCATGATCCAGCTCACCCCTTCAGCAAGGCACTAGATAGCTCCAGTAGCTAAAGGGTATCTCCACTGTTCATGTCTGCCAGTCACAGGCGGACAGCTGAAGTGCCTGCCTAGGCGGGGGGGGGGGGGGAGGGGGGGTCTTAGCGGCTGAACAGGTGTCTTGAGTGTGGCATCTTCCAAGGGTTTTCTGTTTTGTTCACTGTCATAGCCTTCTGTTGCCTCAATCCCAGTATGTCTAAAGCCACTTTCTCTTTCTCCTGAGTTGCTCCACCTCTTTTCCCTACTTAGCTTCCTGACTTCTTGTCTCCACCACCATTTAAGGAACACATGTTAGATTTTATTGTTTTCTTTGTTACCCTATTGTTGGTCTTGAACTCACCTCAATTATCATCTTTTTTTAAATAAGCTCCACAATGCCAGTTGTCCCCACCCTGCCACCTCCTGTCTGGGCCACTACAGTGAACTCTTTCTTATGAGTCTTCTTTAGCTGAGCCTTTCCGTTTTATCAGCTTTGTGTAACTTTGCCATAGTCATATTTTCTGAACATCACATTGGTTTGCCACTCACTTCTCTAAAAACTTACACACGTGTCTAATGCTCAGAAGGCTTTCCAGGGTTTTATCTTTTGTATTGTCAACCCGTACTTACCAAATAACCCCTCAACTTCTGATACAGCAATCCCCAAGTTCTTGGACAGCTGGGATGCCAGTCTGTACAGCATCAATTTCAGTTCATACTACATATTTGTTTCCTGCTTGTGTTTACATACACACCCAGTGAAAAGGATCCACGTGAGGCTGTGGAGACAGCGTCATCAGTGAAGTTCTTGCCACGCAAACATGAGGACCTAAGTTCTCATCTCCTGATCCCCTGGAAAAGGCCAGGTATGGTGACATACTCCTGGTGTGGACGTAAAGCTAGGTAGATCCTTGGAGTTCATTGCATGGACAGCTTAGTTAAATCAATGAGCTCCAGGTTCAGTGGGAGACCCTGTCTCAAAACAGGATGGAGAGTGTGTTATGGTAAAAATAAAGTGTTGCAGGTCCCCGAGGGGGTGGCAGCAGGCAGCAGGGCAGTGGGTCCCTAGGTAGGGAGCTGTGTGGCGGATGAGAGACCTCGGCGGGCAAGTCAGCGGGTCCCATGAGGAACCAAGGCATGTGAGAGACAGAGACGGAAAGGCACGCCATGCAGAGAGAGTGCATATTTATTCAGTAGGTTATGGGAGGAAAGGGAAAAGGGGGAAGAAGAGAGAGAGGTACAGAGAGAGAGGTGGGGGGAAGAGAGAGGGAGAAAAAGAGAGAGAAGAAGTTACCTCTTCAGGAGAGAGACCAAAAGTGAGGAGCAGGCTGGAGGAGGCAGGATATCTGCTTCCCTTGGTGAAAGGGGAGGGGTTGGAGAGGGCGGGGCTTGTCTCTTAAAGGGACAGGGTACCTAGGTGACAGATCAGGCCAACAGATCATAACAAAGTGATTGAGGACAAACCTGATGTCGACTTCCAGGCTCCACATACTCACATGAATAAACATGCACACATGCAGGCGTGCACACACACACCCATACACATACACACACATATGCATATTGTTTGATCAGAGGATATTGATAGTTGAGTCATGGAAAGAGACAGGATACCCTAACTCCATATTTCAGTGTTATTCCATGCCCTGCAGAGATCTCTGTTCTGTGACTTCTCCCTGGGTTGACCAACTCTTGAGCCCAGGTTGCTAATGTCTTTGCATTTGTTTCTATACACAGGGCTACTCCTGGTAAACAGTCCTCACTGTAACCCAATCCTAGGCACACAACAGTCTGATAATAGTATTTAGACTCAGATTCGATTGCATCGCCTTGCATGAATTTCAGTGGAGTTATGCAGTTAAATTATTTATTGAATGGTCTTATCTTTCATGTTTTTTTTTAATGTAGAGATTCTGTGCTTTGAAATCTGTACTCTGTTTATCTACTCAGGAATTTATATTTTAAAAAGTAGAAGCAATTGGGTTTTAAAAGTACATAAAACATGAATGAGGTAAAATCACCCAAATCTGATCTGTGAGAATCTGATAAATTCCCAGCACCCTCAGATCCAGATCAATTTACAAACACACACACACACTAAATGACATCTTTAATTGTTTGTTTTATGGGAGTGTAGAAAATACCATGCCCTGCATTTTAAAATGCAGTTTGCTGACACAAAGAATATGATGAGCCAGAAAACTATTTAGAAATGTTCTTGACTTCACCCCCAAAAATGTGTGTTCTTTCTCAGCCAAGAGGGCCTGAAACCAGTTTTCCTCTCAACGGTCGCTGCTGCCCCCTGCTGGTAGTAATGATTCAGCAATGTACTTCCAAATGGAGATGAGATTTTTTTTTAGGAAATAAGCTAAAAGTTTGTGATTTCTTTATGCTATAAAATATTTACGTATTAAAACAAGATGAACTCTCTGGAAGGCTTTGGACGTAGATATAAACAAAGAATTGAGTGCGGCAGCGGGACCAGTGCTGTGGATGGAGGGAGAAGGCACGCGGGGTGGTACTGAAGGGAGGTGTTTGGTGACTGGAGATGGGTCTTAAGTTTTCAAAGCTAGTGCTGCTCCGATCCCGGATGCCTCAGAATCAGCACTCATGGGGTCCGAACTACAGCTTTTAATGGTTAGAAGTGGGTTCATGGAGTAAACGACCCTGGCTTGTAGCATTTGCTGATTTTCGGAGTTCAAATGATAACTGTGGTTGTCGGTTCGCAGTCACCAATGTGGATCACGAGCGATGTGCTGTTTGTAGCCTTCCCCCCCCCACACTAGAGACTCAAACAGACCCATGATCATGGAACCTAATGAAATAAGGTGATTTCACTGGGAAATATTGACATCTGAATATTTGAAGATGCTTATAACTTAATTTTTAAGGTGGTCCCATTTAACAACCAGCAAGTAAAATTCTCGGAAATTTACTAGAAGGTTCTACAGACTGGGTAAGGGGTAGTTGATGCGCACCTCCGGCTCCTCCTGTGGGATGTCTGTGTGATGCAGCGAGCCTGGTGAAAGAGAACAGCAGAGAAAGTGTCCCTAGCAATACAGAAGGGCTGTTAGAGTGGCTCCCAGCTGACTTCTGGAAGCAATAGAGGAATTTACTTGGATCTGGGACAGGTTGGAAAGTTAGAATCCTTAAGGACTGAATGGCTGATTACCCAGAGAAACTGTTTATGAAATCAAAGAGAGAAACAGCTAGATTGTTTCCTTTTGAAACACAGATTACTTCCCTCTGATCTTGTCCTAACAAACAATGAAGAAGGGTTAAGTGTGTTCCGGAGTCAGTGTCAGCCATTGCCTTTAAATGCCTGTGCTTCAGACAAGGGTAGTGACTGATATTAAAGTCCAATTGTCTTGGCAGTGAGGATGGGGGTTAGGGAGGGCACCTCAGCTCATAAAAAGACACGAGGACCAGAGTTCCAATCCCCGAACCCAGGTAGAAAACTAGATTCCTTGGTTAAGAGTACTTCTGTTCTTGAAAAGGATTGAATTTGGTTCCCAGCATCCACATGGAAACTCACAATCCCTTTTAGTTCCAGTGCAGGGGACCCAACACCCTCTTCTGACCTCTGTGGGCCACTGCATGCAGGAGATGCCCCACATACCTATGCTCAAATATACACAAACACACATGCACATACACGCATATGCAGGCACACACACATATGCACACACAGTAGAGAAGGAATTTGTGCTAGTGAGCATAGTGTTAGCACTAGACAGCTGGATTTGGATTTCAGACCATTCATCTACCATTTCTATTTTTAAATGATTTTAAAAAGCAAACTGGGCACAGCAACACATGTCTATAGTCTTAGCACCGGGAGACAGGCCAAGGGGATCCCTGGGGTTTGCTTGCTCACAAGCTTAGACTAATCAGAGAGTCCCAAGTCTTAGTGAGAAACCCTGTCTCAAAAAGAGGGTGATGATGAAGGAAACAAATCCAAAGCTGACCTCTGACTTCACACAAGCATCCCTGTACAACACAGCTCTCATACACGTGCATGTACACACACACACACACACACACACACACACACACACACACTCACACACACTGTAGGGAAGAGATTTGAGTCAGTGACATGGTGTTAGCACCAGACAGCTGGATTTGAGTTTCAGACTCTTCATATACTACCTATGTGCCAGGAGACCAAGGGAAAAAAATCTCCCTGAGCCCTTATCATCAGAGAGATGAACCTAAACACCTCTGAAGTGAAGGGCTATTGTAAGAATTCATTGGGTAGATCATGTGGCACAGTGCCTGGCCCTTGGGTAAGACAACTTAGCATTATTCTAGTCCATTGGTTTTCAGCCTTCCTAATGCTGCGACCCTTTAATAACCCTTTAATGTTGTGGTGACCCCCCCAACCATAAAATTATTTCATTTCTACTTCACAACTGTAAATTTTCTAGTTATGAATCACAATGTAAATATCTGATAGCAGGATGTCTGATATGCAGCCCTCCAAAGGGATTGCGGCCCACAGGTTGAGAACCACTGCTTTAGGCCCTCGTGTCTTTGAGAATGCAGTGGTTTGAAATGTCACCCATAGCTACAGCATTTAGACACTTGAGCTCCAGTTGGTGGCTCTGTTTGGGGAGCTTATGGATGTGGAGCCTTGGTGGAGGTGACACATCACTGCATTTGAGGATTTATAGTGTCACTCCACTTCCCATTTCTCCACTTCCTGTGTGTGGATGACATGTTACCAGCCAGTTTCTTGCACTTGCTGACATGGCTTGGCTTTCCCAATGTTAGAGACGCCAGCCCTTTAACTGTAAGCCAGTCCCAATCCTCCTTGGGTCCTGGTATTTTGCCACAGCAGCAGAAGAGCAACTAACACGATACTGATATTTAGAAGTTTTAGCACACTGGCCCGGCAGAATGTCTGGGCATGTTGGATTGGATCAAGGAAATATACAGAGTCTGGGGATGAGCATCCATGTTTGCCCTGCCCTCCTGGCAGAGCACAGATGTCAGAGAGTGGCTGAAGGGCTCCAGGTCAACAGAGTGGAGGCTTCGTCTCCTTTAGTTTTGCTTCTTGGGAACGAGCAGATCCTCCTCCTCATCCAAGTGCACAGGTTTCTCTGTTGTCTTTACAGAAGTAAGCTTTCACCCGAGTCCATTTTATGATCTATCTTTAAAATCTATTGCCTTTTAGATCAGGGGGCTTAGAAATAAATTAGAGCTCCTAAAGAAGAAATTTGTGTAAGAGCTCCTGGCAACGAGACATGCAAATGCAAACAGCGAGATGCCGGTTTTTATCTCTCCAGTAGGTGACGGAGTGAAAATAATACCCATTAGCACAGACTATGCAGTGTGCCCTTGCTGGAAGGAGTGTAAATTGGTCCAAGTCTCCTGAAAATCCATTTTGTGGTCCAGTGAGACTCATAAAAATGCCCAGGTATGGTACGCAATTCCCCATCTACATATATATTCCAAGGGGCCAGGAGAGAGTAAGCAATAAATGTATTCATTACAATTAAAATAGCAAAATAAACAAAGGGAGACACACGATCCCAGCTGTAAGAGAATGCTTTAAAATGATAGTACATTATGCTGTTAACGCTATGGGAGGCTGAATTTTCTGTAACAAAGAAAAAGATATAAAAATGAATGTTAGCAAAATGCCAATTTTAAAAAAATAGTAAATACAGAAAATGTCTTGGCATGTCTATCTAAACATTATCTACTGTCTTTGGATATGCAACAGATGTCAGGCAGGGGCCTTGGGTGCTCCCACGAAATCTTTCATCTCAGAGACTCCTCAACCCACAGCAAATGCTGGCTTTTCAGAACCATATGCTCTTAAGCATTTTTAAACCCCCAATTAAAAATAAATACACTTCACATATATGAAATTGTCTTTATAATATTGTCCCATGAATATGATTTCCTTCAGTATCTACTAAGTAATCAGATTCATGGATATCAAGAAGGCTTAACTACATACCAGGCCTAGAGGGAATTTTTATTTATGGTTTAGACATGTGTGTGAAGGTATAGAGGCCAGAGGCTAATGTCTGTTTTCTTGGTCACTTCTGCACATTAGTTTTTGAGACAAGTTCTCTCCCTGAATCTAGAGCTCAGTGGGTAGCAAGACTGGCTGGCCAGCAAGCTCCTGGGATCTGCCTGTCTCATCTTTCCAACCCTGGAACTGTGGGAGCATATCTCTGCCCAGGTTTGACGTGGGTCTGGGGAG
The DNA here is from genome assembly GCF_950005125.1 of Chionomys nivalis. Classification (NCBI taxonomy): domain Eukaryota; kingdom Metazoa; phylum Chordata; class Mammalia; order Rodentia; family Cricetidae; genus Chionomys; species Chionomys nivalis. The sequence continues at coordinate 14,369,420 of NC_080104.1, read as the reverse complement.
CTGAGCTCAGGCCCTCATGCTTGCATAGCAACAAGCACTTTACCCACTGAGCATCTTCCCAGACCCTAGAATTTTACATTAAAAAAAAAAAAAAAGTCTTAGGAGGAAATCTTTCAATAGAACTGCCTACAGTTCTCAACTTAATTAATCTAATTAGTAGATTTAAGTACTAATTAGCATGTTTCCCATTAGAATTAGAATGTAATCTATTCTTTACAAGACATTACAAGACACACAGCTTTTTTTTTTTTTTGCCCTCTTTTTTACCCTGTAGTTTATCTCTGAAAACTTTCCATCTAATGCTGCCATATGTTTTTAATGTTGTCTTTCTTCCTGGATACGTTTTAATTTTTTAAAAAGTAATTTTCAGATTTTTATTTTTATTTTATGTGCATGAATGTTTTGCCTGTACCCGTGTACTATTTGTGTGCCTAGTGCCAGTGGAAGCCAGAAAATGGTGTCAGATCCCCTGGAACTGGATTATAGATAGGTGTGAACGGCCAGTAGGTGCTAGGAGTCAGTCCAAGGTCCTCTGAAGAGCAGTTAGTGCTCTTAACCTTTTCTCTACCTCCCAAAATGTTCAGCCCAGGCTGGCCTTCAACTCATGATCTGCCTGCCTCTTCCACTTCAGCAGATCCTGCAGACATGTGCCACCACAACTAGCTAATTTTTTAAAAATTAATAACAAAAATTACAGCTTTGTGATTCTTTTTCTTCATAGGGGTTCCTGCCAGAGTCCGTGAAGCTGCTTTAATTTAGATGTTAGATTTTCAGTACCACTAAATGCGCTCACTGCACCTGACTCCAACAAAGCTCTAATTAAAGCATTTTCTTTTTCCATTTTCATGTATGTGTGGTCTGCATGTGTGTGTCCAGGTCTGCATGGATGCAGGTGTGTGTGTGTGTGTGTGTATGAACTAGAGTTCAGTTTATGCTGCCTGTGTGCACACGGGAGCAGGGGTAGAGGCATCCTTCAGGGCATGCATCTGTGAAGGGAACAGAGTCTTTGCTTTACAGTCATCCACTGTGATAGCTCGTCAGCCAGGTGGGACTGTGAGCCCTCCTGACCCTGCCGGAGTGTTACAGGCAGCCACGCCTGCTGAGGGGTCTCAGGTGCAGCACCCCCATCATGTCCAGAAGCCGCTGTTCTGCACCCATCTTCCTCATGGCTCACTCTCAGTCTTTCCACTGGAGTTTCTGTCTTGATGGCTTGGCTGTGTCCAACCCACATGGCTCACAACATCTAGAGGGAGTTTTACAAGGCTCTGATTATGGTCAGTTCTTTGTTTAGCCCTACCCAGTTACTTCCCATCATAACCATTATCATTTAGATTAAAATAAAAGCCCCTCTCTCTGCCTAGGCCCCGCCAGCCCTCCAGAGCTCACACACCATTCATCTTCTTGCCCATGGTTTTCCGCACACAACCTCTCTTTCGTTCTTTGAACCAATTGGACTTGTCCAGGATTCTCCTCCTCTTAAATTTTATGGGACCACGTATTACTTTTCTTTCAAATCTCAGGCCCTGTAACTAATTCTCAGAGACATGACTCCCTCTCCCATGTTTTTTTTCTTCTACTTAGCAATGATCTGATTAACATTATTAATGGCTTATTTGTTGGTTGGCTGGCTATTTAATGTCGATTTCTCCCAATACCTCCTTGAGACAAGCATTCAGCAGTATCTTCTGCTCTGCTCTCCATGATGGGAGCCACTCTGTTCGTGTGCCAATGAATAGGGGGAGATGGAAAAGACTTTCTCCTCCCATTTTATCAATGGATGATAAAAAAAAAAAAGCGAAGCTATACCAGTATTTTATGTATTATTCTAAAGAACTTGGAATATGCAAAATATAAAAATAATAAGCAATAGTAACCGACAGAGTAAGGTCGGTGCACTAATAACTTGAGATAGTGGCTATCACCTGGCTGTTTAGTTTTCTTTCTTCCACCACGAAGGAAGAGCCGAAGAATAAGAGAAAGAAATGGTGTGAACTTACATATGAAAATGGTATCAGCCCTTAAACAATGGAGAATTTACCACAGCTTCTTCCGGTTTTGCCTGTAGCTTCGCTCTGTGTTGTAACTGATCACTGCCTCACAGTGCAGGCAGGTGAGAGTTCCAAAGCTGAACTCTGACCTCACCCGCATCTTTAGGGGAGATTCTCCTGCCCACTAGGAAGCAAGGAACCTGTGACTCCCACCTGCTTCTCAGACCCTCGTCATCCCACTGAGGGCAGACCCTGGCAGACCACGTTGTCCCTGGTTGAGAACTCATCATACAACAGGCACCACTCGGGCTACCAGGGGCAAGGGTGCAGCCTTTGCTTTGTCAAGTTGTCACCTCCTTAAATCTCCCCATGACTTTTGCTTACAGCTCACTTTGCTTCTGAGCAGATTTTCAGTGTGTAACAGTTTCCAACACAGAAAACATGCCTGCCGCAGAGACTATAATTTCACCCACTGATTGCTTGTGGAGGTTGCTGTTCATAATCCATATTGATCAGTAGTTTCTCATTACACCTTTTTACTTAGCTGTATGTGGCCCAATTGATTGATCAGTTGATCCTGCCAGCATTCCTCTGTGAGAGCCCGATGCAGAACAAATGCACAGACGTGGGCTGGGGACATGGCTCCGTCAGGAAAATGCCTGCCCTCCAAGCGTGAGGACCCGAGTTCAATCCCTAGAACTCATATAAACAAAGCTGGGAGTAGTGGTGCCACTTATAAGACCAATGCTTCCCAGGTGGAGACAAGTGAATTCCTAGGGTTCACTGGTTCACCGGGCAGTCGGCTAGCCTCCCTAAATTGGCCAGTGTCCAGTTCACGTGTTTGCCATTTCCTAGATCATTTTTTTTTGCCAGCTTTTGCAGCAATTTACACAGCTTCAACTCAGCTAATCCATTAGTCTGTTTTCTATTGTTATAAGAAAACACCAGAGACTACACTACTTGTAAAGAAAAGATTAGTTAGTTCACAGTATTAAAAGCTAAAAGTCTAAATAGTCTAAAACCATAGTACTAGATTTAGGGAGAGCCATCTTCCTGGATGTGCCATCAAGGTGGATGACATCATAGTGAAAGGTGGAAGTGTGTGTGTGTGTGTGTGTGGAAAGAGAGAGAGAGAGAGAGAGATATTCAGGTTGAAAGAGAAAGAGAGCTGGAGAAAGAGAGGAGTTGGTGTAGGTCTTTTATAGCAACTAGGATCTCACGAGAACTCTATTAATTCCATTCTAGTGCAGCTCTCAAAGACCCAGTCACTTTTAGCAGCTCTACGGCCTCCCAACATTGCCTCTTTTTAAACTCATAGCACACGAAGCTTTGGGAGACATATTCAAACCATATTCAAATGCAATAGCCCAGTTTCCAGAACACCTGTTTAATGCTCAAACTCCACCCAGGGGTCTGATGGCTTCACAAATCTGGGTCTTTAGGAAGATCTTCAAAATATTACAGTCCCGGTCTTTGAGTGCAAATTGTCTTTGTGGTAGTTGGATCCATGGCCTACACTCAGCTGATAACTTTTCCATTTTCATGCATGGTGGGGGTGGGCCACAGATCCCAGCCAAACAGATAACAGATCATGCGCTCCATCACACGAACCAGAGAGTTGGTGCTGCAGAGTCCATAACACTGCAGGTGTGCCTTGCTTGATTCAAACGCCATAGTGACCAAAGCCATATTTTTTCCAGGTTCACTAGACAGTTCAAAGCACTCCTCAGACGGCAATGACCCCTGTTTTCCTAGGTATTTTAGATGCAAATTGGTACAGCCCAATCCAGGGCCAAGTTTGTGCTGATAACTGTCATCAAAGATGGTAGCCTGCACTGTATCATTTTGAATCCCAGCCTTGCTGTTGTTTGGTAAAATATCCCAACAGAGATGTGGAAGAGAATGGACTGTGATAGCATCTCTTCTTCAGACACTCTGTCTGACCTTTGTCTTTCCTTGGGGCAAACTATGCAGAACACAAAACTTATCATCATACCTATTTTCAAATTTACAGTTAATTAGTATCAAATTCACATCTTTATTTTATTTTTATTTTTTATTTTTTTTTGGTTTTTCGAGACAGGGTTTCTCTGTGGTTTTGGAGCCTGTCCTGGAACTAGCTCTTGTAGACCAGGCTGGTCTCAAACTCACAGAGATCCGCCTGCCTCTGCCTCCCAAGTGCTGGGATTAAAGGCGTGCGCCACCACCGCCCGGCCAAATTCACATCTTTAAAACCTTTGCACAAACCAAAACTGTGCCCATCCAACACTGACCCACCCAATTCTCTCAGCTCCTAGACCCTGGCAAACATCTTTTTTTTTTTTTTTTTTTTTTTTACATTTCTCCCTTTGATTCTGGCTTCTGTCACTTGGCATATTGTCTTCAAGGTTTATCTTTGTGTTAGCATCCATCAAGATTCTCTTAAAGACTGAATATTATTCCACTATATATACTGTTGAGTCTGGGTTGTCAGTCCCGGGCTCTTGTCTTTGAACACCTGGTGACAGCTGGTATGGGACCTGCCTGGCAGATGGTAGTTATAGGTACAGGATTGAAGGATCATCCTTCAGGTTCTTTGTTGACCTGTAACGAAGTCTCAGACTTTTGTACCACGAGCAGAAGCCTTTCCTGTTGCCATGATTTGCCTGCCATAATGGACTGATGCGGAGCAAACTGGAGCAAAAATAAATTCTCATTCTCATGAATTATTTCTGTCATGTATTTGGGGCTAAAACTTTGCTCAGGGTTTAAGAGCATGTATGTTTTTGCAGAAAACCCTGGTTTGGTTCCTATCACTGGGTAGTTCACAACCTCCTGGAACTCCAATTCTAGTGGATCTAACACCCTCTTCGGGTCTCCATAGGCAACGGCACACACATGATGCACACACACTCAGGACAGCGTACATAAATACACATAAATAAAAATGAATAAATCTTTTAAAAAGTAATACAGATGTATGTGTGACATTTTGTTTTTCTACTCACTGATTACTAGATCCTATGTATGTATGTATGTATATATATGTATATATATCATTATTCATTATTAATTTTGTTTTTTGAAAATTTCATACATGTATATAATAAATTCTGCATACTCTTCTCTCATCCTTTCTTATCTCCCCCAGTGCCAACTTCCCCATTTCCTACCAATCCCCTTTTCTAGGTTCATGTCTTTTGTTTTTGTTTTGTGACCTATTTAGTTTAGCCAGGCTATCTGCATGACCACTGGATTAGAACTGTCCATTGTAAACGGAGACTCTGCTTTGGTTTCCTGGCCACAGACCCGAATAATCACACAAAACTATATTAATTACAAGTCTGTTGGCCAATGGCTCAGGCATATTTCTAGCTAGCTCCTACGTCTTAAATTAACCAGTTTCTATTAATCTGTGTATAACCACAAGGCTGTGCTTTACTAGTAAGGTTCTGGCATCTTTCTCCTTCAGCAGCTACATGGTGTTTCCCTGGCTCTACCTTCTTTCTCTCTTTATTCAGTTTAGTTTTCCTGCCTACATATATTCTGCCCTGCCGCAGGCCAAAGCAGCTTCTTTATTAACCAATGGTAATAAAACATATTCACAGCATACAGGGGGAATCCCACATCAAACCACATCAGTCCATTACTTGATGAGGTCATCAGTAGAAGCTGCTCATTTTCAAACAGATTGTCCTCTTTGATCTTCCCGGGAAGCAGAAGCCCCCTCCTCTCTGGTATCTGAAGGAGGTGAAGGCTTCAGAAGTGAAGTTCTTTTCCCAAGGTCGCAGGACCCAGAAGGGGACGCCAGAGAGCAGCCGAGCCTTGTGCTTCCAGGGCCTGTGTTTCCTGTTGTATTGACATTGCAAAACAGCGGAGGTTTGGGTTTGATTTGATCATAATAAAGATCGAAGGCATAACATGGCTTTTATCCATGGACAAAACAGATAAATTGATTAACAGTTTAAGCTCATTATCATCTTCCAATAAATATTTTCTAAATTTTTGACTGAATATTTTCCAAATAGCATTGCTTCATCTGGTTTGGCCTTATTCAATTATTTGATTTCATGGTGAAGTTTTTCATTAAAAAAAATCATTTTTCTTCCAGGTAAACTTTTTATCTAGAACATTACCTAGACTAAATATCATACAAATATATGAATACTGTCAGGAAAGGCCTTGGACTCCTGGTCCATTCTTCTAAGAGCTAATCTGGTTGCTAAAGCCATTCGGTGCCTCAGACATGCTGTTTGCTCTAATGGCCAGAAGGTGGAGACATACCATGACAAATACCTCACGTGCTGTTGCCTGCTGTAGATGCAACAAGTCTTTATCAGCCTTTTAAAACAAGCCTCAATCTCCTTCAGAGGTGCCATTGAGAATACAGTCAGTTACTTATAACATATTTATACATACTTACTATTCAGAGTTCTTCAGTGAGACAGAAACAAAAGAAGACAGATGGGTGAATGCATAGATGGATAGGTAGACAGACAGATAGGTGAGTGCATAGATAGATAGGAAGGTAGATAGACAGAAAGGTACATATATGCATGTTTGCACAGATGATTTGTAGAAACACCAATAGATGTATAGATGTGAGATATATTAAGGGGACAGCTTCTTGTGATGGTGCGGTGGGGAATTGCCATGATAGACTTGACGACCTGCAAGCTGGAGAGACACAGAACCCAGCAGCATAGCACAGTCAGTCCAAGCTGGAAAATCTCAGATCTAGGGCAGTTTTCCCTGCCTACCTAAGTTCTGCCCTATTAACAGACCAGGGAATTTCTCTTTATTCACCAGTGGTATTCACAGCATACAGAGGGGAATCCCAAATCACAGTGGTGGAGTTCTTTTTAAGTGCATGCACAAAGACCCAGGCTGCATCCCCACCCAAACAACAACAAAGCATGGGTAAGAACTATGAGAGGAGACATAATAAAACATCGGCAGCATTCCTGCAAACAGCAGATTCTCCGTGAGAAAGGATGAATGAGTAGCTGCAATAGACAAGTGCCCTGATATAGTTGAAGTTACACTGCACAAAAGATCTGGTGCTTTGGTGGCTGCAAAAAAGCACCAAAGCCTCTCTTGGTTTCTTCCTCTTTTTATACATTTAGGTATATGTGGTATGCATCATGTGGGTATGCATATTCAAGGGTATGGGGGAATTACATGGTGTGGGGTGCATATGTCCATGTGTGTGCATGTGGAGGCCAGATGTTAATGCTGAATGTCTTTTTGAATTGCTTTTCACTTGGTTTACTATGACAGGGTCTCTCACTGAATCTGGGGCTCCCAGGTTTAGCTAGACAGCTTGTCCAGGAGACCCCAGTTTAACCTCCTCAGTAAGTGAGCACTGGGGTTGTAGGTGGGCTACCCTGCCTGCCAGGCTTTGTGTGGGTGCAGGGGATCCAATTTTTTCCCAAATGCATGGGAAGTGCTTCATGTATTGAGCCATCTCTCCAGGTCCTTGGTCTCTGCTATTTTTTTCTTTTTAAATTTAGATTGATTCTACTTCTTAATTTGGGAGTGTTGGGTGAGGGGATGGGGAGGGGGGATGCCTAAGATATGCAAAGAGAGACTCACATTCCCTAGCTGGTTCCTCTAGAAGAACAGCAAATGCTCTTACCCACCATGCCGTCCGTCTCTCCAGTCTCCATTCTCTTGATGCTATGGAATGAATTCTAAGACTCTAGATGCACACCTTGTAGATGGGACACCACAGAAGTCAATCCAGCTCATGAATTTAACTAATGATCAAGTTGATTAAGTGGCATTTAAAACTCATGGAGGAATTACTAAGCCTCCCCAAAGAAGGTAATAATGCCAGAGTGAGCTCTGTGTTGAAATGTGTCTCATTTCACCTCATGACCTCTGAACTTACTAAGTGTGATGTTTAGTTATTGCATTCATATATATGTATGTATACACACATATGCATACGGATATATGTTCAGTTGTAAGCAAAAGGAAGGAAATAAGACTTGAGTTGGATAAGAACCTTGAGGATTTAAAGTGCTCTTTTTCTTCTGACGCCATTACTGAGATTTATGACTTCAGTTCCTAAAGACTCTCAGGGAAGACAAATCAGTCGGCACACGTGGGCTCCATTTTATTAGGGTAATTTAAAAAGACAGCCTAGGCCAGAGTAAATAATCTTGGGGTTTGAGCCATTGAATAAATCCCTGTGAAATTCATGGCCCTTGGAATGAGTCCCAAGACAGGCTTTTACTCCGTGACTAGAAGTTTCTCGGCTCTACCTTGATTTCCTTGATGGATAAGATCCTAGGTAGGAGAGAGCACAGGAGTGAGCATCAGAGACACTGGCATCTTCTCAACCATTCCCTGCTGGGCAAACAACAGTCGACAGGACCAAGATGCTTCTCTTTCCCTGCCAAACCTTTGCCAACCTTCTTCTATTCCTTATGGCTTGTTGTTCTATGTGGCCGGGTACCCGTGCTGGTAAGGGCAGATGGGCTGTGGTCTTCCTTCTCCACGGGCACTGGCAGCTCAACTCAGCTTGGATGTCTGGAATCCCATCTCAATCCTGGTCACGCCATTAAATGATCCCGCATGGTGTTCACGTCAGTCTTCATCACTGCTGGGAAACCACAATGCTGGGAATAGCTTCTAATTAAACTAATTCTTTGAAGTTAGTGTATGGAATTTTTAGATGACATTGTGACATAGTCAGATGACTTGTGCCTTAGGAGGCTCTACCCACCTCTTGTTTCCTTCCACCCCACCCCAACCCCCACTCTGGTCTCTTCCAGTTTTATGTCACGTGTGACGTTTTGCCCCCACCTCTTTCCCCAGTACCTCTTTTTCCTTTCTCTCGGTATCTTTTCTGATGTTTAGATTTTCTCACATTTACATCCAGTTGGGTCTATTCCTCCAGACATTACAAACAAGGGTTCCCGCATGACAGAGAACAGGCAGCATTTGTCTTTGGGGGTTTGAGTGACCTCCCTAAACATACTTTCTAGACCCACCCATCTCCCTACAAATTTCATTTTCTTCAAGACTGAGTAAAATTTAGTTATGTATATGTGCATTTTTTCATTGTCTTTTATCTGTTGATGGACATTCAGGCTGATTCAATTTCCTTGAGTGGAATGGGTACCCAAGCATCTCTGTGGTAAGCTAGGAAGTCCTTTGGTACACGCCAAGAGTGATATACTGGGTCTTACTGTAGTTCTATTTTTAATTTTTTTTGAGAAACTCCAAACTGAGGATATTCTGATTACAAAGACTTTGCCGCCAAAGGACTGTGGAGGATCTTCTCCACCTGAAGGGCAACACAGCCAGCTTTGCTGCTGCACTAGAGGGAGGCCAGGTCATCGCTAGCTAATTAGTGTCGGCCACCCAGAGCAGGCCAGATGGAACTTACCCTGCCCTGTGAGCAGCTTGGCATCTGGTCCTGTCGGCAGTGGGCTACCTCAAAGGGCCTGCAGCCATCACAGCTGTTTGGCCTCAAATCAGCTGCTCCAAACCTGTGAACAGGTACCTGAGCAAAAACTCGTGGAACTGAGCAGTGTAAGCCGCCTTCCAGGAAGTATGCTGCCCTCCAGGAAGTCCCAGGAACACTGTCAATGAACGTGACGGAGGTGGCCTAGGAAACAGAAGCCTTCTGATGTCAGGACTCTGACCAGAAAATCCTTGGTAATGTTTTATAAACAGCTTCTCTCCTGAACATTACAGTGTCATGGGTCTGGAAAACACCCACTATAACTTTCCAATGACCTTGAAAACACAGTGCTGCCCCTTTCTGAATGGGCTGAACTTTTTAACTGCCAATTCCTTGCTTGGCCTACAATCATTTGGAATTTAAGAATGCTTTGATTTGTATGTGGCCTTTAATCAATTCTTTTCTTTTCTTTTTTTTTTCCTTTCCTATAAAGGCAAACTTCCAAAGCCCTCTCTAAGATTATGTCGTCTCCATTTTATTTGATTGAGGTGCTGTTATTCTTTTGTTTGTTTGAGACCATGTCTCACTCTTTATCACTGATGTGTTACATAGTCCTCAGTAGTCTACACACAAGCTTATAGAGATCTGCTTACCTCTGCCTCTCAGGTGCTGGGATTAAAGGTATGACTGCCATGTCTGGCTAAATTTTTATTTTTTGTAGTGTGTGTGTGTGTGTGTGCGCGCACACACACGCATATGTAACGATATGTGCATATGGAAAGCAGGTGCCCTCAGAGGCCAGACATCAGATTCCCGCCAGAGCTTGAGTTATAAGCATACAGGTGACTCTGAGCCTCTTAAATTGGTATTGGGCCTGAACTTGGGTCTTTTGAAAGATCAGTACATGCTTTTAAATACTGAGCCCCCTCTCATTTTTATTTATTGTTATCAAGCGACTCATCCACCTATTAAAATACAATCCTGGGAATTCTGCCTTGGATGGTCTGCCCAGAGGCCCAGGCATTTGGATGCCTAACAGTCTCCCTGATGTTACTAATGCTGGTGTCCCTGGTTCAAGGAAAGAACTGCAGAAATAGCTCACTGTCCTTGTCAGCTTTCCATGTCGACTTGGCGAGGCTTGGAGTTTTCTGAGAGGAAACCCTCAGTTGAGGAGTGGTCTAGCTCACATTGGCCTATGGGTATGTCTGCGGCCGAGTTGCTTTGGTTATTAACCGATGTAGTGCCCTGCCCACTGTGGGTAGCACCATCCCTACTCAGTTTTCCTGGGCTGTACAGAAAGTTAGCTGGGGTTGGAGAGATGGTGAGGCTCACAGCCAAAAACATAAGAAAACTAGCTGAGCATGAGCCTCAGTAAGTCGGAGAGGAGTCAGCCAGCCATGGTCCTTTATGATTCCTGCCCTAACATACTTCAGTGATGAACTGCAACCTGAAAGTATAAGGCAAGTGAGTGACTTTTGATCAGAATTTTATCACAGCAGCAGACAGGAGGCTAGAACTCTCACTAAGATAGAGGGCTCCTGACTGGTGGGACATACAGTCTGTTAAATAACCTACACAAGCCCAAATTCCCTGAGACAAACCGGAACACTGGTGCAGACAGACAGCACCCATGTGGTGTAGAATTATCAGTATTTTCCCAGATTCCCTCCCTGCAGCCCATCCATAGTTTGTAAACCCACATCCTTCCACACAGGCGTACTTCCCTGATAACACAAGTTTCTCACAGCAAAAGATCTTCTTCATCTTGTGAGCAGAGGGCTGCACTTCCCTGCTCTCATCACTGTTAGGACAGGAGCATTTTGCAGAGGCTGGCTCTGCCCGAGTCTTCCTGTGATTCTCCAGAGAGGTGCATGAGCATTCTTCAGCAAGTAGTTGAAAGCATCACTTTGTCTCTGCTGAGATATCAAGGCTTTGTGTCTGCTGAGATCGTGTGATGAGTGGTTCCACTTATGTAGGATATATGCATTTAGAAAGCGGTGTGGAGCTAAGGGGATGGCTCAGTAGATACAGTGCTCTCTGCCTCTGTGGGAAGACCTGGGTTCGAATCCCCCGAACCTGTGTAGAGTCAGGCGTGGTATCATACATATATACTCCCAGAGGTCCTGTGTCTAGATAGAAGGCAGAGACAGGAGCATTTCCCCCAGTTCACAGGCCAGCTATCCGGGCATAGACAGCAGGAAACAAGAGACTCTGTTTCAAACAAGGTTGACAGTGAAGACAAACACCCAGGGTTGTTCTCTCACTTCCATACACACACCATGATACCCGCACAGTGCCACATATATGGATGTACACACACACACACCTATATCTATCATATAGACAAAATGACATAAATAAATAAATGAATAAAAACTCTTATCAGCTTTGTAGATTTTCATCTCAATTTACTTATGTTCTGAAAATGTTAAGCAGGAGCTGCCCCGTGTTGGTTTTCTGGATGCGGCACCCTTCCTCCTTTGGTGTTCTACACCCTCTTTTCTAGTAGAGATCAGTTTCCGGCTATGGAGTGGTTTGGTGGTGACAGGAATAGTGACCGCACACCTTCCTGCACACCTTCTGCCCTCGGCTGAAGAAGTCAGTCCTTGGTTACGTAGGTTCTGATATGGGCCTTGGAGTCAGAGCCAGAGGTCTCTGTCATCATTACAGCCAGCGATGGTTTAGAAGGACTCTGCTTTTGAATATAGTTCGTTCAATCACCTAGCACCCATTTTCCTGCTGCAAACGGTCATTTTTATTTTAGGGAAGCCATCCACTCCTTTGCTAAATTTTTGAAATAGCAAGTAATGAACACGGTGCCCGAACATGAAAGAGATTAAGCGATATGGTTGATGTTATAAATTCCCTGATAATTTATGTGCCATCCACTGAAGTGGCCTCTGTAAGTGGAAAACGCATCATTTGAAATGTTCACAATTTATGCCAAGGCAAAGTGTCTTCCGAAAGCCAGGCCTTTAGTTCCAGTTTTCTCTGACTCATTCTTAAGCATCAGAAGCAAGCAAACAAACAAACAAATCCATACATACCTAGATACATAAAAGAAATCCTGACAGAAGGATTTGCTTCCGGTTGCACTCAAACTCCAGGGGCTGTCATCGGTTTCCCATCACCGTCATTGATGCCGTGAAGGCAGGGTGGCAGCTGAGAAGGGGGTGCACACTTTAAGACGCACGGTTGCAGCCAAAGAGAGAAATGAGGACAGACCGAGGACTAGCTGCCAGACTTTATGGAAATCAGGAGGAGTGGGTTTGTTTGGGGGAAATTAGAGAATGTGACTTCTCTTTCAGACTGAATCTGCTCAGAGGCCCTTCCTTCCAAGTTCCTGGAGCCTGTTATAAAAACAGTCTTGTGCGCCATCACAGGTGGCCATCCACTGACATGCTGTCTTTTGGTGCAACACGGCTTGTGTTTAGCTATTGTTTATTCTTGGCAGTGCACTTTTGAGAACATAATTGGTTTTTCTGCAGAAGATAAAAGTGTTCAAAATTCTGGACTGTGCTTTTATCCTTATTGTGGAAGAGTGAAGTAAACACTTTGCCCGTCGTCTCTGGCTTGCTTGCTTTTATTCTTCTCCTGGCGGTAGGGGGAGAGGGTTCCTAGGTATCACGGGACTAAGTAATCTGCCTAGCGCCGTGTCTTTCAGAATTCCTGGGCTCTGACCTCCGCTTAACTCTGTTTGGCCCTTTTCTACTTTGACAGTATTTCACATTCTAACAGTTTAGCTGTGTTGACTCTAAAAAGAATTGGTTGATGTAAAATCAATATATTTAGTTTATAGCCTGGAAATATTCTTCCAAGCTATCTTAAAGGTAAACATATGTTGTGATTTCCATTAAGTTTTTGGGATAATTTTATCTGCTGGTATCTAATGATTTAATATATGGCTAGCTATATATATATATATATATATATATATATATATATATATATATCATATGTAGCTAATATAAGGTGCTCTAGAGACATCTTGAGGACACATGTTACATGAATAGAATTTCAATAACAGATGTCATGTTTGGGAGACACCTTTGTTAGCAAACTGCTCGTGTGCAAGCGTAAAGACATGAGTTCGACCCCCAGTACCCAGATGAGAAAGCACGATGGTGAGACTTGTAATTCTAGTGTTGGGGGCTGGGCACTGTCAACAACTGGGCTGCTCAGTGAGCTCCAGGCCACTCCGAGACCCTGTCTAGAATTCAAATTATATGCCCCCTAAGGAAGGATACCCAAGGTCCTCTGGTCTCCCCTGTGTGCAAACAGGTACCCACACAAATGTGGGCACCTGCTCACATACAAGAGTGTGCACACACAGACAAGCACACACAAGCGAAAAGAAGCAACAATAGCAATAACAAGAACTACTTTAATAAGATGTTCCACCCGCCATAGCATGAACAAAATACATCCAGACACTTCCTTTACCGTAGCAAATCATCTTTATCTTGCACCTTTGGTATAACTACTGGGCATTATAAAATTGTAAAAGTTAATATACTAAGCCAGTAGAGCTTATATAAAAGGAGTAATTTCTCTCTTCTATATTACCTCTTTTAAACTTAGACACAACACTGTCTGATCTCCTACCATACAAATAAGGAGTGGGAGGGTTCTCAGCTCATGGCGCAGACCTGGAGCGTTTTGAGTTAGCATTCTACATTTCTTCTTGGTGATATTTGGGGAGTGGGGGAAATGAGGAAGGTAAAACGTTCGTGTAGACTCATTTGAAAGAAGAAAAGGCCAGAGGGTGATGGAAGATATTCTGTAGAGTTTACTCTCTATTCAGATGCTCTACTGACCTGAATCTAGCTACGAGATCTTTTAACAGAAAACTGTATCATCCATGGTAGGACACGTGTGGCAGTCCTCAATTACAAAGATTTTAAAAACCAAATGTCCTATAGTGGCCAACTGTGTGCATATATAGACTTAACTCCCACATGGAGACAGTGGGTATTCTATAGCCACAGAGCCAGCTGAGGTGGAGAACCTTACGGGTTGGGAACTGCGTTCAAACCAAACATGTACAGACTTTTATCTCATAGCTATTCATGACCAGCACGGTGGCACAGCAGTCACAACATGATGACCGTAGGGATGCCGATGACCTAAAGAAGGACAGCGCAGGTTAAGCTGCAAGCATCGTGGTAGTCTGTAAGAGAGCCTAAGCGTGGATTTGATCTCATTTCCCATTTCTACCTCTACTGTTCGTGTCCTATGTGTCTGTACTCTTGAATGCGTCTTTCTCTGCTTCTCCCTGTCTCTTTGTTTCTCCCCTCTCCCTCTTCCTTCTTCCTCTCTGTGTGTCTGTGTTAGGGGAGTGTGTGTGTGTGTGTGTGTGTGTATGTGTGAACACAGGTGCATGCTGGTACAGCAGACACACGGAGGTTAGAAGGCAGCCTCAGGTATAGTCCTCAGCATCTACCTTTTATGGAGTCAGGGTCTTAAATTGGTCACTACTTCTGCCTGGCCGGTGGCCCTTGAGTTCCTAGGGATTCTCCCATCTTCAGTTTCCATCACACTTCAGGTGCACTGAGATTACAAACACGGGCTTCAAGTTTACCTTTGGGTGCTGCTGGGGAGCTGAACTCGGTTCCTACACTTGTGCAGGTGATTTACCCACTAAACTATCTCTCCAGAACTAAAGTCAGTGTCTTATGAAGATACGATATTGAGTATTCTCATAGGAACAATAATGAGCTATAATGAAAAAAGGTTTTGGATTACCAGTGGCCTACTCATCACAGTTTGAAAACAAAAGTCCGCAGTGAACGTGATCATATTATATTCATATTTATCTCTTATACTGCAAATGTAGTCAATATTTATTGCAGGCTTAGTAACTAAAAATGTTATTTTTAATGCTGTCCTGCAGAGAAACCCCCATTAACATTTAAATACCTGTTTTTTCCTCTATGCAAATGATATTGTTGTAAACTCCATTAAGCTTTTTTCCACTTAGTAAGACATTGAGGACAGCTTTCCCAATATGAAGTATTCTCTGATAAAAACATCTGATCGACTTTAAGTCTGTGTTTTTGTTGAAGCACAGCAAGCAAGTCACTTATTTGAAAATTTAGGTTTCTGGTAGTTTCCCACCCTATGCTGAGGTCTGGAAGCTGCCAAGTTTTGCTGGTGACATAAATTATGAGTCTATTGGCCACTTGCCTTAAGTTAGAACTTATGTATCAGAAATAATGCAGCATTTAAAAATTTTGACATGTAATATTACAAATAAAGCATATTAAAGTAAATGAGGATGGCCCTCCCTTTTTAGTGGGTGAGGATGCAGGACTTTGGTGAGCACTGAAGGCTATTTATTCAGAATTAGTTCAGGACAAATAGAGCTGACTTTAAGATCTGTTATGTGACTTTTCCTGGGGAGATGTGAATACAAATTTATCCATCCCGGAGATGACAATGACAGACAAAAGACATAATTAATCCCTAGTGTAGCTTGGAGCATTGGTGGGTTTACTGGGTTACTTGAGGAGCATGTGGGAAGTGTGACTTACAGACACACGCTGATTTAAATGCAGCTGGCTCACAAAACAGCCATCCCCAGCATGGGCAATTACTCAAGACCTCTGCATCCCTGGGGCTCCCAGACCAATCTGCAAGCAGCCCCACTGAAGGTTTTCTTCCCAGTCATTGTTTGCCTCTTACCTCAGTCTTGTGAACCTTGAAGCTTTCTGAGCTTCATAGGCTTTAGGCACTTTCTGAGCCTCCTATCTTTCCTCAGCTACTGGCATCTTAGGAGCCACTTTCCTGTGAGATGGAGGGTTTCAACTTGAAAGGAAGAGCTATACACCAACATCCTCACAGGTGTTACAAACCAAAAACAAACCGATGCAAAACAAAAAGATGACATAAGTGGCCAGTCCCCATGGTTTTATGATCTGAGAAAGATAATTTGTCATGTTTACTAATGGGGTTTGAATATTCAGAAGATCATCTCTAGTTGCAGCTGGTCATCTAATAAAACATTTTCTTCCTCTGGTTCCTGGATTCATTGCTAATTCTCTCTCATTGGCCTTAAGTTGCAGGGCTCCGAGCTCTGTATTGAGCCTTCCCGTTCTCTCCTCTCTAGCCCCACCCCATCTCATGGCTTCAAGTAGTGCAGATGTCTTGTTGGCTATCTAGCACTCATCTGTTGCCTAGACAGCTCCATCCAGCTCACACTGAGAGCTTCAGCTCCTCTTTAGCTTGCCTCCTGGATATCAGAGCATCTTTGCCTGTCCTGTGCCACATTCGCTATTCATCCCCCAAACTGCCTGTCTCCAACTCCAGAAACTCAAGTCTCTTATATCGCACCCCTCTCAGGGAAATAAATGGCAACTCTTCCTTGTAGTGAGTTTGTGGGGCCATCTCTTTCTGCCCTCCTGTACATCCAATCCATCAATAAATCCGTTTAGTGCTTTCTTCTCAGGAACCAACCCCTAATATTTCTCAGTCTCTCTGACTGAACCAAGCTGCTCTCAACCTTCCCCAGATTGCTGCGCTTGTCCATGACCTTACTCCCCACACTTCAGTGAAAGATCAGTCAGAGAGCTCATGGAAAGGAAGACCTTGCCCTCCCTGCCCCTCCACTCCTGCTCAGAACCCTCCAGTAACTACCGCCTCACAAAGGAGAAAGCTGAGAGGTCTCACAGGGTCCTCAGGCCTCATGGAATCTCCTGTCTAGATGGATTAGCTAAAAGGCAGTGAGGAACGGAGGCAGCAGTGTTTCACCCGCATAGAAATGCGAGGTTTTGCTTTGATGGCTGCAGCTCCACAGTGCGAGATCTACAGCGGAACCCCCAGCGCCTGTCTGCTTTTAGCCGGTCTACAGTATTCAGTGACTACGGTACTCTATACTTTTATTCCTCAGACATTCTGGGCCACATTTGAAACAAAGAAATTCCTGACATGAACCGGCTTAGCAGTAATAAAAAGCAACTCAGATGTTGACATGTCTGTCATTCCAGGACTTGGCGACTGGAGGCAGAGTGTTGGTGTGTGTGTGAGGATGGTCTGGACTATGGAGAGAGTAGTGAGCCAGCCGGGGTACTGTGGGACCTTTCTCTAAACAAATACACGGTGGTAGCAAAAAAAAAAAAAAGCAATTGTGGATTTGTTCAGCCATGTCTTAGCTTACACAAACATCAAATTCAGAGGAGCTCCGCCGAGGCCTTGCAGTTAAGACCTTTGTAGACAGATGTGATCTCAGCATCTTCTTGCCTAGATTTACTGCCGCATAGAATAGAGTATTTTAATTCCAGGATTCTCAGTTCCTGGCCAGGACTTAAATCCATCACTGCGGAATAACATCGTAACAGCACCGCATTACCAAACAACAGAGCATTAGCTGTTGTTGGAATAATGAGCTTCTCGGAGCGGACACTTGTTGGGCTTGTTGACGTCGGGCGAAGGATGAACTGTGGTGAGGCGACGGGTGCTCAGCCCTCAGTTCAGCAGTCTTGCATGTCTCGAGCTTAAGGTTATGGAGGCATGCACTCCGGGACAAATGTTCTCGTGATATGTGCACATGTCCTACCACTTGTTGAAGAGCTGAAGCAGGGGAATTGGGGCTCTAGCTCAGAGACGGAAAGCTCACCTAGAGTGGTCAGGGCTCTGGGTTCCATTCCAATGCCTGTGGGAAAATCAGGATTTGTTGGTATTGAGGTCAAATGTTCTGGTTTCCTGGGTTTCAGTCACATTGGCAGTGCCAGGCAGGCTTGGGAAGAAGTTAGGGTGACTGGCATTCTGATTGGCAAGCAAGCAGATGGATAGGAAGACAGAGGTGGCTACAGGAGGAGAGAGAGGAAGTGGCTGGATGTTCTGTAGAGGAGCAGATAGACAACAGAGAAGACAGGCAGAGAAATCGGAAGTAGAGTCAAGGGGAATGATTGACAGAGACGGGGGAGAGAAGCCCTTCGGTAGCTCTATGTAAGAGTCATTTTCTGCTATGGCAAAATGACCCAGGGGCAAGTATTACATATCAAACAAGATGGGATGTTCCTCTGTGGGGTGAGAATTTAGAACTGATACCACCACTTCTTAGAAGAAAGTTCTCTTCATCCCATCATTTCCTCTCTGACAGAAGATCTGACGGACAGTAGCTGTCCTCTTCATGTGTGTATACAAGGAGTAAACACAGAGCCTCATGCATGCTGGTCAAGTGCACTACTCCCGAATGATATGCCCAGCCCCGTGAAAGAACTCTTACTACCCGCCACCCAATACAGTTATTTGAATTTTCACATGTCAGTCTTATTTTTTATTATAGTGTTTTTATCGGCACATATTAACCATACGTACTAGTGGGTTTTATTATGCCGTCTTCACACATGTACACAGTGGATTTTAATTACATTCACCCTCTTCCACTACCAGTTATCCTCTCTTCTTCTCTTCCCTCTCCACTAATCCCTCTTCCCCTTTACAGCCCAGTCCGCCTCTACTTTTGTGTCCCTGTTTTGTGAGTTAATGAGTTTTGTTAAGGTTGTTCTTAGGAGCATGTGAATCTAACAAGTGGTTCCACCATTGAAGAAAATGTCTCTCTTTCCTCTACCATTTGATATCTATGTATAAATTCCTAGAGAGGACTGGGGCCCCATGAACCAACAGTCATTTCCATATCACAGGGGCTTCGGGTTCAACAGTTGAGAAAAGTCAAGTAACAAACCCACATGTCGCTTGAGTGTTGGCTTGAAACCCAGTCCTAGGAACCTACAACTATATTCTGAACTCCAGCGCTATATAAACACTCACTGATTCAGAGGCATGAGTCTACAGAGCTGCCTTGTTTACCGTTCCATTCTTAGGTCTATTGCAGGTCGGTAATGAAGTTCTTGACGGTCGGTTACACAACTTAGACAGCAAGGCCAGTGTTACACAATGCAATTTTCATGACACCAAGTCTGCTGAACTACACGTTGTCTCGTGGTTTGCTTGTCTGGTTTGGGCACAGGATCTTGCTGTGTAATCCTTGTAAAGCTCACATGTGAGTCACACAGACCTCAAGCCTCTGAGCGCTGTGGTTGTAGGTATGTACCACCACACTAGCTCCAAAAGAATCTGTATTCTGGATATTGTGTCTTTATGTGTAATTTCTCTTAAAGTGGTCCTTCTTCAGGGAGAGGATGTTCCTTACAGTTAGTAGGTTTCCTGTGGAGAGGTCTTGATGCTTTCATTTGCCAGTGGCACTGGACAGTGAAGCCCTTGGGATTTACGGTTCCTTTGTTAATGATAGTGTCACTGGGTCCCGGTTTCAGTTTCTGAGTGTGGTAGCCTCACCCCCAGCATCTGTGCCAGTGCCTGTGTGTGTGTGTGTGTGTGTGTGTGTGTGTGTGAGAGAGAGAGAGAGAGAGAGAGAGAGAGAGAGAGAGAGAGAGAGAAGACAACCTGAAGCATCCTTCTTCCAGGTCATTCACCTTGTTTGTTTGAGGCAGGGCCCCCCTCTGGCTGGG
The DNA here is from genome assembly GCF_950005125.1 of Chionomys nivalis. Taxonomy (NCBI): domain Eukaryota; kingdom Metazoa; phylum Chordata; class Mammalia; order Rodentia; family Cricetidae; genus Chionomys; species Chionomys nivalis. The sequence goes on along the minus strand of NC_080104.1, from coordinate 14,349,567 downwards.
CACTTACTGAACAGGCCAGCCAGGCTGCCCAGGAATCCATTTTTTCTACTTCTCCAGCACTAGGCTTAAAGCATACGCCACCACACCTGGCTATGTCGACATGAGTTTGGAATCTAGAGCTCAGATTCTACTCCTTGTGTGGCAAGGCCTTCACTAAATGAGATCCCCAGCCTCCAGCAATTATTTATGACATATGTAAGTGAGGGCTTCATACATAGCAGACAGCCCTGCAGTAAGAAAGCAGTTGCTGGGTTTAATGAGGCTAATTCTTCTTCAACATGACTAGCAGTGCTTTGTGTATTTAAATTTTTGAAGGCCATGCTCCTGTCTCCTAACAAATCTTTCCTTTTTTTTTTTGTTTGTTTTTCGAGACAGGGTTTCTCAAATCTTTCCTTTCGTATGTTGTGAATAACCCAATCTTTGACTGCCTCCTCTGTGGCTGAGAGTTCTGCTCCTGCTGGCATTTCCTCTTCACGGCCAGCCCTGAGGGTCTATTTCCCCTAGATCTCACACCCTGGCTACTGTCGACACTTTCTGTTGTATCACCTGGTTAAGTCTTTCATTAGCCATAGTGCATACGTTTTCCCTGTATTTATTTGTTAGAAATAAATATCCATTCTTAGGCCAAACTTGGCATTTATTCCTTCTACAGTTCAACTGGACTTTGACCCACCATTTACTTTATTGAGAATTTTCAGTTTTGTGTGTGTGTGTGTGTGTGTAAGATGTATATGTACATGTGTATGCATGGGTATGGGTGTGCATTGTGGGGAACTGTGAATGTAAGCACACATATACTATGGCATGTGTCTACACCCCAGAGGACTACCTTGGAAACTGGCCGTTGCCTCTTTTTGCGACAAGGTCTCCTTGTGTTGCTCATGGCTGCTCACTCCAGGCTAGCTTGCTGACAAGCTTTTGGGGGTTCTCCTGTGTTGACCTCCAGTCTCATCATAGGAGTGCTGGTGTTAAAGATGGGTGCTGTCATCTCTGGCTTTCCATGGGTCCTGGGATCCAAACTCAGACCCTTGTTCTTGAACAGCAAGCACTTTATTCACTAAGCTGTCCTCTCAGCCAGAGAATGCTTAAAACCTTTTTCATGTATATTCAAGCAATAACATTAGAGTGCCTATGCTGTGCAAGGCTGTGTCTTTAGCACACACACCCGTTCCTCCCACCTCTGTGTTGCTGATAAGCACACCAAACATTTCGTCCATCTCACTGTCTGCGGCAGTTCTTCCAAGATGACATGCTGTGATTATCAATACTTTCGAAATTAGTACTTAGCAGCTATAAATCTAGAGCCCACAGTGGACCTAAGGATAAGCCTTCTCCATAGCTTCACTGACTCTGGTGTTAAGATCTGACGTGCAGACCCCGAGGCCATAGAGCAGATCGGCTACTAAGGCCAGAAGTGAATAAGAACTTACTCTGCCCCATCAGCTGCCTCCCACAGTGCGCACTGCTCCTAACATAACTATAGAGCAGGCATTGTAACTCCCCAGAATGCTCTGGGCGATCACGTGACTCAGGTACCCCAGTCTTCTTCCTGACTGCTTAGAAGTTGCTGAACAGCTTTTGAGAGCTCAGGACTAGAGTTAATCTTTGTAACAGAGTCAACAGAAGCTCAGGCTGCTGTGTACCTCATCCAAGTCCTAGAGCTTAAGAAAAAATGGGGCTGGGGGACTGGGGAGATGGCTCAGTTGGCGGAGTCCTTGCAGTTCAAATATAAGGAACTAAATTTGACCCCCAGAAGCCATGTAATAATTCAGGTACCCTGGCTTGGGCTTATAGCTCCCTTGCTGGAGAGAAGAGACAAGGGATTCCTGAGGTGCCCTGGCCAGGTAGCAGAGTTTCTGAGCAAGCTTTAGGTCATTGAGAGAGCCGGCTGAAAAAGTAAAAGAAGCAAAACAAAGAAACCAAGCTGGGCAAAGTGGGTATCTCCGGAATACACATAAGATTGATCTGTGGTCTCCACCAGAGAGACAGAGACAGATAGGGACTTGGAGGGAGAGATGGGAAGAGAGAAGGGGGGGGGCGAAAGGCACTGAGCTGGGATGTTGCCAGACTGTCTGACATAAAACGTATCTCTGGCTAAGGAACTCCGCTATCTACTGTAGGCTTTGTCCCCTACCTTTGTCTGCCCAGGCTGTACTGAAATATCATGGTCCTCTTCTGCCGTTCACTTAGCTGCTGTAGTGTTCAGCACTAGTGGAGAGTTACAAGTCTGCTGGACCCTCAGTGTTTTTCAGGCAGCCTCACATTAAGGGGGCAGTTATTGCTGTTTTGTCTCTCAGGAGACACCGAAGACAGCTTTCCTTATACTTCCCAAAGTGACTCTCGCTGCCCATGCACCCAGTTGGCTCCTCTCTACACTTCTGGCTGCTTAGCTCTGAGTGCTCAGCTATGGTGCTCCCTGACGGTTGACAGACCTGCAGAAGTGAGGGCGGCTTGACTGCTGGACTTGGGGGAAGAGGCGGAAGTGTGTAGTCCCAGTTCTTTTGCCAACTGATTTTCAATGAGAGAAAGTCAATAATGAGCAGAAATGCATTCATAAAGCGACAGTGGTTAGGAATGCTGATAAACTTTGATCCCATGATTTTTGGAGGATCCATAGGTGTTTGATGTGAGCAACCACAAAGGACTTTTTAACTTTTCTGTTTGTGACGGCTCAGCCCTGGGGTTTCCATCTGTATTGTTAAGAAAACAAATCCTGAGTGAACACTATTTTGCCCACATATCTGTCACCCCATCTGTTTATGACCTGTTAACAGTGCTGAACAAATTGTCAGGTGGCATCTGGACAACCTCCTAACACCGCAGGAGACAGTCCCGTGCAATTGACCTCGCCTTCCACCCACCACCTCTTCATGATTCTTCCAGGTCAGTAAGAGTCTTTTCTTATGACCCACGGTCACATTTCATACCCACAGCTGCTCTGCTTGGGATGTTATGCCAAGGGTTGGAAGTAAACGCTGTGGCCAGAATTAGTTCAGAGGAACTGCCTGTGTGTTTGTGGCCTCGAATAATGAGGCAATTTGTTCACTGCTCTTGGCGAAGGCTAATCACTGTGGTGGGTAGGTGGTTTCTGATACTGTGGCCTCAGGGTCGCCAGTCTGGCCGTACCTCTGTCCCAGTATCATCTGCATGGTGGAGACAGATTTGGTTGCCGTCACCGTCCCGCCTTGAAGCGTCTGTCATGCCATCAGAACTCAGCAAGCTAACTGCAGGCTGCGTTCTTGTAGTTCAGTCTCTGAGAGGCACGGAGATGAGCCCTCGGCCATTGCAAGAAAGCTACCTGGCCACGGCCATTTATTAAGTTAGATTCACAAGCATGTGGACTAATGAACTCTAGAATAGTTACGTGGGTCCAACACACGTTCACTGCGATACAGAAGTACTCAGCACAGGGGGTACTGGGTGTAGAGATGAAGAGCATGTGGTCTAGCCCCGGAGGTATTGCTAGACTGGAGCAGGGGGTAGAGAGGCGGTGTCCAAGCTGCTGGTGTGACTGTGCTAAGTACGGTGGGAGGTAAAGAGGTGAAACCTAAGAGGCCATCAAGGCATGGTCTGAGCTCTAGGGACACCTCTGAAGAGCAATAGGAAGGACAGCATGGAACAGCAGATGACGTACAGGGAACATTCAAATGTTAGCATCTGTGTGACAAGGTAGAAGGAACAAGGTCTAATAGCTGCCGTCTGCATCAGCTGTGCAGGTCAACCCCGGATTCCAGGCATGCTGCCTTTACAGGGGGCCTCGAGGACTTGGGCTTTGGTGACTATGCTAGGGTCTGTCTGAACTCAGTTTCCCGCTGGGTTTTCCTTCAAAGTTGCTCAAATGATGACATAATTTTCTTCTTTCCCCACTCCCTCCTTTACTTCTCAGGCAAAACTGCTAACTGTTGTATTCTAAAATCATAGCTGTGTAATTTTGACAAAACCCCAATCTGTGTTTCCCACAACCCTTTTCTCATTAATTCCGACTTCTCAGCTCTTGGTGTCATTTCCAGACCAATCGGCGCATCCCCAGTGGTAAAAATTTAAACACCTCATTTTGCCTTAAATAACATAGGTTTTCCTTTTGGGAGAGGAAATTTTATGTAAAGGAATAATACATACATATTTCAAATCCCAGAACTATATGGAATTATATATATGAGCAAACTGCCCTTATAAACTGAAGGCTACCCCCAGAAACTGCTTGAAGCATTTCAGACTAGAGATATCAAGGACAAAGGCTTAGTTTTCATAGTTTTCATCTGCAGGAAGCAACTGTAATTTCAAAGACCTTTCTCCATTGTGCAGACAATGTTCGGGAGCTGAGAGATAGCTCTGTGGTTAAGAGAACTATTTGCTTTTGCAGAGAACTGGAATCCAGTTCCCAGAACCCACATCTGGCAAACTGCAGGGGATCTGCTGCCCTCTTCTGGCCTCTGCAGGCACTGCACTCATGAGCACATACCTACACAGAGGAAAAATAATTGAAAATAAAATCTAAAAAGAAATTTACTTTTGCTGAGTATTCTAGACCAAAGCTTCTTAGATTGCTGTCCACATCTCCATGTGGAATTACATAATTAAATGTAGGTATCATGAAACAATGTAAGTTTGCTGAATGTGTAATAGCCAAAACTTTCTTTAGAATCAAGACTATAATGAACCAAAAGCTGTTTCTGGCTGTGACTGCCTGTGTTGCATCACATGGCTTCAGTACACCCTTGGTTATGCACACACAGTCCTGTGTACATTGTATTGTGCATGCTGCCAGCCAGTGCCACATAGTGTGCTATGAAGTAGTTTTCTGTTTGTTTGTTTGTTTGTTTCTGTATATGCTGTTTTCTGTACTTGAAGAAGCATCCTGGCTCTATCACAGGAAGCAAAGACTTTCGGTTTCTTCCTATTGTCTTTCCTCAGCTTGTAAGCATTGAATTAATAGTCTGTGGATTAGAAGACGGGACTGCACAAATAAACACATGCATGCAAATTTGCTTTTATCTTTAATACACTGAAAAATTATGTATAGAAAAATGGCTTTTTAATGTTTTCAAACTTTTAACGGTTGTATATATGATTTGTACTAGAACACATATTTAGGGGTCAAGGACAAGTCTGTAGAGTGGGTTACCTCCTTCCAAGTTTATCTGCATTCCCAGGATCAAACTGAGGTTATCAGGCTTGCAAAAGCAAGTGTTTTTACCCCCTGAGCCATCTTGCTATCACTAATGAATTATTTTAATATAAACTGCTTTATAATTTGCTACTAGTACATGATAGATTTATATGCTCATTATTATACCTATACAGCTGAGGTCACTTAAAGATTTCACTTGCAAAAAGGAGTCACAAATAGAGAAAGTTTAAAAAGGCCTAAAGGAGAACTTTTGCTTATAGAGTCCACCTGGCTATGAAGCTGCATACTCAGACTACAGAGGGTCTGGAAGATAGATTCCACTCTTCAACTGGGGTTCATTTGGAGCCTGGAGGGAGACAAGGTCTGTACTCTGGCCGTGACTGGTCTCAAAGGCATAGTGTGGCCCAGGGTGGGTCCCTATGATAGGAAAGCTGGGATAGATGACATGGCCCATTTGTTTTTCTTATAGAGCTTTTTCAGACACAAATGGCATATGCAGCATTTAACTTATTCGGTATGTTTATTTTCACCTGCTATACAGCATTGACCAGTGAATTAACATTTGTCCCATTCAATGATGGTATTATTTCAGTCTGTGTATATTATCTTAAATACAAGGTGTCTTAGAGTTTCTATTGCTGTGAAGAGACACCGTGACCACGACAACTCTTATGAAGGCAAACATTTAATGGGGTGGTTCACAGTTTCAGAGACTTAGTCCATTATCATCATGGTGGGACATGGTGGCCTGCAGGCAGACATGGTGCTGGAACTGAGTCCTACATCTTGATCGGCAGGCAACAGGAAGTGGTCAGAGATGCTGGGGGTGGCTTGAGCGTATATGAGATCACAAAGCCTGACCCTACAGTGACACACTTCCTCCAACAAAGCCATACCCACTCCAACAAAGTCACACCTGCTAATAGTGCCACTCCTTTTGGGTGGCATTTTCTTTCAAACTACCTCACAAGGTTTTTCATACACACACACACACACACACATTAGAGCTATATAACAGTCCTGCTAAGCAAAAAGAAAAAAAAAATGGGAGGGGGCTTTATGTACAATCCCCATGTATTTGGTTTAGAACCGAGTTGCTGTAGACCACACTCAGGAACCGGGGACTGGAGCATCTTTATTCTCAGCCTAACGTTTATGCCTGATTCTCTCTGATGCTCTTCCTCCACCTGCAGTGGGTTTCAGGATCCCATGGAAGTTGTGTTAGACCATGCCCCCCCCACAACACTTCCTCATTCAGCAAATCTTGGATGGGACTGAAGAGTGTGCATTTCTTTGTATATGTGTGGTTATATCTATGTATGTATATGTACATGTGTCTTGTGTGCATGGGTGTCTCTCATTGTGCGTGCGTGTGTGTGTGTGTGTGTGCTATAGAGCAGAGGCAGAGTTGAGTGTCTTCTTCAATCACTCCCCACCTTATTCTTGAGACGTGACTTCTCACTGACACTGGAACTCAACAATTCCGTTAGGCTCGCTGGTCAACAAGCCCCAGAGATTCATTAGCTTTTACATGGCTAGTGAGGATCTAATTCAGGTCCTGTACTTGGGCAGCGAGTGAGCATTTATCCCACCGAACTATCTCCCTAGACTCTCTTGTATTGTGTCTCTAGAATGTTTTCACATGAGGTTGAAGCTGCTGATCTAAGTGCCACCTTATACAAACTGTTGATCTACATGGCTTCATTGTAACACCTTATACAAACTGTTGATCTACATGGCTTCATTGTAACACCTTATACAAACTGTTGATCTACATGGCTTCATTGTGACATCTCTGACTATTTGGCAAACAATGAACACATAATCCACAGCAGTGGAACCCAAACCACTCTGAAAACTTAATGTATGAGTGTTTATACTTATATGATGAGAACACATTTGACAGCAAAGCCTGTTCAAAACAACAGTGAGACTATAATCTTCTTTAGCCATTGATGTGTCTCTGTGGAGGGAGATGCAGAGATGTTCGTGGATTGAATTACGGGGTGCCTAGACCAAGAAGGAGAAGGGGAGAGTGTCCCTTACAGATGCGTCATTCATTCATTGGAGTCTGAAAACTCCTGACTCTGAGACACATCTAATGCCAAGAGTTTTAGATAAGGGACTCAGTCTGAGCTAAATTTAAAGAAGGGACATCTTTCTTTGCTTCTGATGTTGTCAAATTAAAAATAGGTAAATGAATAGTGATTTATAAATAGAGTGCACACGCATTTGAGTTTGGTATACACCTCTGGGGCTACTTTGTGGGCAGTCTTCCAGAAGATTGTGTCCTCCCTCAGAAAAACTGCTGCAGGATGAGGAGGGAGAAGTGCCAAGCGCCTTTCCCAGTGATCACAGCAGAGCCCAAGGACAGCTGATGGAAGATTATTCCCGAATCTTTGTGACATGTTGAGTGATGAGGTCGATGACAACATTCACATTGGCAGCCATGCATCCCAAAGCTTTGACCCTATCTGGGAGTGAGATTCCATTCAACCTGCAGATACCTGCAGATGAGAGAAAGGGAAGACAATCTTACCTTTTAAATTTAATAACAAGTGAGGCTTTAATCACGAGCCCATTGTTGATGCCTCCCAAACAACATTTCGTTTTGATGAGAAAGCCTCTGGGGGTTATTACACTTCAGGCAAAGCACTATTCCTCAGAAAATGCCATCACACATTGGAATGGGATTACGCGGAACGGTCTGAGCCAGGGCTGGAAAAGGGATGACTTAGCAACTAGTTCTAGGCTCTTCCTATTGTATCTGAGGCCTGCTCCTCAGGAGGGAAGGCCATGCCTGGTACTGTTAATCTGGACAAAAGCCCATGACTAGGGGAGTTGGAAGAACCTGATTTGGCATCTTTCTAAACGATCGTTGTTAAATTGCCTCATTAATATTTATACTTGTATGCAAATTCCTTACCATAAGAAGGGAGCAAGAGCCTCATTTATACCATACATAAAGAATTAATAGTACAAATCAGGGGTGCACCAGGGCAATCTGCTCTGTTAGCTAACATCCGTCAGCAGACAGCTGCCCACCTGACTTGGGTGGCATTCTTCAGTTCATTTGTGACGTGCAAATGTACGCCACATCCTCCACTCTTCCGTACGGGACTCCAGTTCACAGCTGACTCACTCTGGATCCCACTGGGAATCCTGAGTCTGAGTCAGCTGTAGAAGGATGCGCTTTAGAAGTTTCTTGGCTGCCAGAGTGGAGCATTGACCACCACACTGTGAACATTAGTTTCTCCTGGGTCCCCCTCCCTTGTAGGGGACTCCAAGGCGTTCACTAAAGTCTTATCCCATTGAAGCTGGAGCGAGAACTCAGTGATTAAGGGCACTTACTGTTCTTTAGTGGACCCAGGTTTGGTTCTAGCACCCATGTAAGGTGATTCAAAATGGCGTCTAACTTAAACTCTCCTGGACTCTGCAGGCACAAGAATGTGTGCACATGTGTTTGTATCGATGCACGCATGCACACACACATATACACACACGTTTAAGAAAGAGACATTGGACCTCAAAAGTTCTTCACACAGAGATTAAGTAGCACGTAGCTTTTCCCTAGAACCCAGAGCAGCTGTGAGGGGCTCCCCAGAGTGCCCACCCACCTCCAGGCCTGCTGCTGTCTACAGAGAATAGCAGGAGCATCCCACTCATAAGCCACCTGTGCCGGTTACCTACCACACCTCTTCATCACCCAGCACAGCCCACCTCTGGTGCACACCCATTGAAGAAGTCAGGTTGGGAAGTGTGCCCTCCGCCTTGTGTGCATTCCAAGTCTGGGTCTGCCTTAAGTCAGAGCCTCTGATGACAGCATTTCAGTGCTTATCCCCCTTTAGAAACACTCGGCCCCTACCCTGCCAGCCTAGTACCCTGCTGCCCCCTGCAACGGCAGATCCTATATTAAGAGTTTGTTTCCCCTGAGATATTTTACAACCCTGTTCTTTGAGGGCAGTGACCATGTCTCATTCTTTGTGACTTCCCTGTGCTATGGCATAGTGCTTGGTTCAGTTGCTACGAGCTGAGGCGAGAGCTCAGTGCTTGCCTCGCAAGTACTGGACCTCAGTTAGTGACAGGGGCCATCATTAAAACTGGGCTCTGAGCCTACATGCAAGCAAAGTCCAGAGGGAAGAGGATAATTCTGGCATAGTATTGGAAAGCAGCAAGAAGACCACGTCTTTCAGATCAACAAGTAAAGTTCTGCCTCTCTCTGTCTTCACACATTTGCTCGTGCGGAGCTTCATGGAAGACATTTAGTGACAACCTGGATGCTCTCCTCCATTGCTGTTTACACTGCATCAAACAGCCCAGGGCTGCCTACCTAGAGAACAACATACAATGGGCTGGGCCCATCCACATCAATAAAATGACCTTACATGGGGCACCATTGGTTCCCCCACCATTCTTATTTTGTCCCCCAGATTATTGGTAACCAAGGCTTGTTTGGTTCAACGGAGTTGATGATCATTGTAACTGCAGGATTGTCAGAACTCATGCCCAGGGATGAAAATATAGTAGGAATCACTCATCACTAATTGAACTGGTAAGGTCAGTTTTGACAACTTTCCTTTACAATTTGATAAAATTTATCAAACAAATTTGATAAAAATGTGTGCTTAACTATTTAATAAGAAAAGCATTGAAAAGAATCCTACAAGATCCCAGAACACACACACACACACTCACACAGGTACCACAAGATCCCCCCCCCACATACACATGTACACACATGTGCACTTATGTGCACACACACATACAGCTGTTTAATATCAGAGTATATCCCATTGCTCCTGCATTTCAAAATCTCTCCCCTAACTCTAGCAAAATCACATATTTCAGACTAAGACCTGAGGGTTCTTCTATTCTTGGTCAGCAGCTCCAAGCAGTAAAAGTAAAGAACAGAGCGATGTGCAAAGGCTGAAGGTGTGATGCAGAAGCTGACCTCTGATGACCTAGGTGACATGTGAAATGAGTTGCATGAACTCATGTGTGGGATCGGTCATATGACAAAGGTGAAAGGTCAAGATACCTATCAGAATTCTAGCATGAAATAAAACTAGTCAGAAGTTGTAACAACCAAGCTATAGCAAACAGGTTACCCATTGAAATGTAGGCAAGGCTAAGGCCAGAAGAAAGGGTTAGAGCATTTGGAGACCAGTAACAAGGGAAAGACATTGCTACTCCTAGTATCTTAGTTAGGGTTTCGGTTGCTGTGATGAGATACCATGACATTTAATTGGAATAGCTTGCTTACAGTTCCAAAGTTTAGTCCATTATCATTGTGGTGGAAAGCAAGGCAGCATGCAGGCAGACTTGGTGCTGGACAAAGAGCTGAGAGTTCTTACATCTTGACCCTCAGGCTACAGAAAGTGGTCTGAACTAGATGTAGTTTGAGCATAGGAGACCTCAAAGTCCACCCCTACAGTGACACACTTGCCTTGTCTTGAATTTACCCTAGGCCTCTGGCTTCCGTGCCTCTGCCTCCCAAGTGCTGTCAGAATTACAGCCGGGTATGCTACCAAACTGAGTCCTCAAGCCGTGCTATTGATGCCCTCCTGATGGCTTGTTCTCAGGCACACTGCTAATCCCAAAGATGGACCGAGAAAGGCCACCAACCCAAATCTTTGTGACCAAATTAATCAAAGCAAGCAATTAATTAAAGCAAGTCTTTTTATTCATGACCCTGTGCTGCCTTCCCTCCAGAGGAAGACAAGGCTTTTATAGCTCAAGGATGGGGGGTTTCCAAATGGAGGGGTTGTCAAGCAAAATAGGAGGGTTACTGGAGCAGAAGATGCTAACTAGTTAGTCTCTCCTGAAACAAAGACACAGTTGCAAGGGGGACATAAAAAGGTAGTCATAGCAACAGGGAGTTATTCTTTGCTGGTGTTATTGAATGTGCCATTGTTTGGGGTTACAGCATCTTGGTAAAGGCCAAACACTTAGATTCCACAGAACATATCAACCCATGGGCCATAGCTACCTTGTTATTGGAATATCTGGCAGTGTATCTGCCTTCTCTCAGTGACTTCTGGGTCAGTTGTCCTTGGTCTCAATAGAGAGTTACTTTATCTTTGTCACTGTCAATTCAAATCTGTGACACCAAAGTGACCTTTTCATTTTACAAGGAAGAGGAAGTGGGAAGTGAAAAAGAAACAGCTTTAAATAAATGCAGAAAAAAAATCCCTCACTATATATTAAAAAGAAGAATCATAACAAGTTAGTCACAGTGCTCACATAACCTTTTGAAACAGAGGTTGGGTTGCAAGATGGTTATGAACAACTCGTTAACACAAAGGCATGATTGCCATGACTGGAACAGGCAGTACAGAACCAGCTGTGGTTTAGGTTAGAGGTGGGGCATAGCCCAACCCTTGAGAAACAGCAGCTTAATCAGAAAGAAGAATGAAGCTAATTGTCTTTCCTATGAGATGGTTTTCAATCCTACGGTGAAGGCAGGTTGGCTCTTCAATGGGACTCCCCATCCTTCCCAGAGTTCCAGTGCTGTTGTTTGTTGATTTCCAACGATTTGGAAAGAAGGCAGAAGAAAAGCCCTTTGCAAAGCTGACTGGCTGCTGTTGCCTTTCAGAAACGAAAGGTTCACAGGTCTGTGTTTCATTTTAGCCAGTACAGCATGAGCAATTTTTAGACTGTTTCTGTCTAAGAGGTGGGTTTCATCTCTGTGACTTATATTATTCATGACAGATTTATTACTACCTTTGGTATCATCTCTTTTTAAGCTTTAGATCAATGTGGTTCTTCACATGAGACCATTAGGTAACACAAATATTTACATTACAGCTCAGAACCGTAACAAAATCACAATTCTGAAGCAGCTACAAAGATCATTTTATGGCTGGAGGTCACCACCACAACACGAGGAACTGTATTAAAGGTCGCAACATTGGGTAGTTTGAGAACCTCTGCTTTAGATGAGTATTTGAGGTAGCCTGTCACGGTCCATGCTTGGGAGTGGGGACATTTTTGTAGCCTGTGTGAGCAGAGTTTTTGTATAAGTCTTTATCATGAAATATCCAGGTATTTCTGTTATATATCTGTTGCTCGGACATATGATATCATAAAGGCAGTGCATGGCATAGTATGACAATTAAGCATATTAATATTTCCAAGAATTTATTGTAAAAAAGCATATCTGGACATCTCTGGCGGTTTTGTTGTTGTTTGGTTTCTGGAACACAGACTCATTTATTATGTGTTTTCTATGGATGCTGTCACTTTGAACGGCAAATCTGAGGAGCCAGGGAGATGGCTTAGTAAGGAAAGCACTCTCCAGAGAAGCATGAAAACCTGAGTGTGAATTCGCTGAGCCCAGATGAAGCTGCGAGTGTAGTGCTCCCCATACGCTCAGTACTCCTCATACGCTCAGTGCTCCCCATAAGCTTAGTGCTCCCCATAAGCTCAGTGCTCCCCATAAGCTTAGTGCTCCCCATAAGCTCAGTTCTCCCATAAGCTCAGTGCTCCCCACAAGCTCAGTGCTCCTCATAAGCTCAGTGCTCCTTTGGGGAGATCTGAGGCAAACAAAAGAATCCCCAGGAACAGCCTTGACTAACAAACAAGGTATATGACAAGGCTTGACGCTCCAGAGTGTCTTCTGATTGTCATGGTGCTCTGTGGCATGTTTGAGAGGGTTCCTAAGTGCACATGCGCGCGCGTGCGCACACACACACACATACGCACACTATATATTATATATACACATATATGTATGTATATAGATAGATGTAGATATATTTAAAACGTATCTGTGTGTGTGTGTGTATATATATATATAATGCACACAAATATAACAGCAATTTTGAGTAGTTGCCATAGAGACAACATGTTTCACAAAGCTGTAATTACTATCTAGCTCTTCACAGAAAAAGTTTGCCAGCTTCCTCTACATGGAAAGATAAACAGTTAAATTACATATCTGGCTATTCCATGCAATTTAAATAGTAAAGAAAAGTTTGTTGGTACTAGCCAGATCTAAGGAAGTATTTACAAAAAAAAAAAAAAGACAGTCAAGACGCATTCTAAGATCTTTCCATTTCCCTAATCCATGTGCTTAAAGACACCGCTATGAACTGACATCTTTGGGAACAACACTGGAAGTTAAACACCATGACTGAAGGAAAGTCAGAGGGGAAACTATACTAGCAGACACACATTTTATGAGTTTTTTTTTTTTTTAAGTATAAGGAAAATTAAATCAGGAAAGAATGATCATAGTTCTGAAAATGACATCTGGATTAAGTCACATGACTGTTGACAAGCGATGCAGACATATGAAGAAGAAGGTGAGAAAAAGGCCAGCCACCTGGATATAAAACCGTAAGCCAGCATCGCGAGTGATTTAATTTGATCTTGAACTGACATTCCGAGTTCATCTTTAGCCAGCCAAGCCTTTGAAGTTCCAAAGTGGTCCGGTTTTAATGCCGGGGTTTTCAGGAGCTCTCTCGCGAGGCCACGGCCTCCTGTAATCTTCAGGCTGTCACTGTGTATTTAGCGTCCTCATGGGAAGAGCAGCTGTGCTTTTGAACCTGCTGCTTTGAAAAATAAAAACAAACCAACAAAAACACAGGGACGGTAATTCTACCTGCTGGGTGGTTTGTAAAGCCCGGACGTACCAATGGCTTACAAAGAAAAATAAGCAGATAAGATCTACCCTTGGTAGTACATTCTGTCTAGACTTTTCTTCTATTTCTAAAGCCATCTTTGAAACACACCAAGAAGAATTTACAAGTTGCCATCCTGGTATCTCTCCAACTTGGATCCCCTCAACCCCCTTTTTTATAATTGTTTTTAATTCTCTAATTGTTGGACCATCAACCTAGATAGATGGATGTTTGGATAGACATCCAAAATAATGAAAGTCAAAAGAAAAAGAGGAGAATCCTTCTATTGTTATGTAGGGAAGTAGGATGGTGTTAAAGAAAATATTCAGAATATTTTACTCAAGAGAGGATTATTACAATAGAAAAGTCAGTGCAGTGAGTTTATTGCAGAAGAGAGATTGGGTTTAGCTCTTAATCCAGCACAGACAAATAGGAATTTATAGACAATAAGTAGAAGAGAAATTAAATATAAACCGGTAAACAGGGTCCTGCTGAAGGCAGGCTGGAGTGAAGAGACATCATCTGGGGACAATGGAAGAAGAGACACATGGTTGTGTGTCCAGGGTGGCCAGTGTGCAGGGTGGGGCCAGTGTGAAGGGTGGATTCTAGGAATATAAATTTAGCTTGAGTTCCCATAAAACCAGTTGATGCAGGATGAAGAGGGGAGTCTAAAATCAAGGCCCAGGAGAAAGTTTGATGGAGGAGTTACTTTCATTTAATAAAGAAACTGCCTTGGCCCATTTATAGGCCAGCCCTTAGGTGGGTGGAGTAAACAGACAGAATGCTGGGAGAAAGAAGCCGAGTCAGGAGTCGCCATGATTCTCCCACTCCAGACAGACGCAGGTTAAGATCTTTCCTGGTAAGCCAGCTCGTGGTACTACACAGAATATTAGAAATGGGTTAGATCAATATGTAAGAGCTAGCCAATAAGAGGCTGGAACTAATGGGCCAGGCAGTGATTAAAAGAATACAGTTTCCGTGTAATTATTTCGGGGCATAAGCTAGCCATGCGGGCGGCTGGGTGCCGGGGACACAGCCCTGCCGCTCTTATTACAACAAAAGTTCAGGCAGTCCTAAGTAGAGTTGGCTGAAGGATGCAATTGCCATCACTGGGAGTTGTCTAAAAGTGGATGAAAGGCGACCTGGGGGGCTTCGAGACTTTTGTCTGGGGAGACTGAGGAAATGGCCTCTCTTCATAGTGTCAGAAAGATGTGTAAATACTTCAGAAATCCAGGTGTTAGATTTTCTGCCTTGGGAACCATTTGGAATTTTTCAGAATTCAGTATATGCAATAGTGTGGTTTATTTGAGGCCTAGATCTGAGGAGGAAGGAGACAGAGGGGAAACTGGGCCCCTGAGTCAGCAACCCAAGCAGGTGAAAGGGTCACACTGTATCCCTTGGAGCCATTGCTTTAGTCCCAAGAAGCAACAGCTGCAACCCCAGAATGGACCTCAGCCCCCAAGCTGCAACCCAGACCTGACACACTCCACCTGTATAATCCTGAGCATTTAAACTTCCCTGGGGCGTATTTATTCATGCACAAACCAGGGGCGCTCATGGTGCCCACTTAGGGACGGTTCTTACAGCAGAGCATCCGGTTAGCATATTACATCATGCAGGGAAAGGCACCAACAGCAAACTCATGTCACCTAGGCTGCACTTATTTACAGCAGCAGGCTGCTCCTTAAAAAGGAATCAACTAGTTAATGCTCATCAAACAACTAAATGCAATTTATCTTACAAGCCACAATTAAGTACAAGAAATGAAGTGCTAGCAAACTCATGAAGCTAAACGTAGAGAACGTGAGTCTACAAGGTAAAGTCATTAGAAGACATTTTGCTGCATTCTTTCTGGGAGCAGAGAGAAATGCTCACAACAGTGAAGTCTGAGTGGAAGGCAGGAGAGGGGTCTGCTGGGAGGAAATGGGGAATAGCCCTTTTTTCTCTTAAATCTTGCTTTATTGGGGGTGTGTGTAGGACTGGAGGGCCCCCATACATGCACATGCACACACACACGCAATGCACGCCCACATGCATGCATGCACACACTCACACACATGCACACTCACATGCAATGCATGCCCACATGTGCGCATGCACACACACATACATGCACGCATGCACACACTCACACACAGGCACACACACGTACATGCATGCACTTACACACTCACACACAGGCACACACGCGCACACACACTCATGCATGCACACATATACGTGCATGCACACACACTCACACACAGGCACACACATGCACGCACACATGCATACACGCACACACACTCATGCATGCACACACACACAGGCTTGAGAGGCGATTCACATTTTTATTCATCCCATGGCAAGCCAGTGGACAAAGCTGACGAGAAGTGTCTTTTTGCAGATTGCTTTGCAATGCAGGAAGTGAGGCAAGAAATGAGACAAATATATATTCTGCAAAGTTGTTATAAAATAAATGCCAGGGAGAAAAAAATGAACTAGGCAGAGGAAGTAGGGTGTGTTAAAGTAAGGTGTGGGTGCAGTCTTAGGAAGGGAGTCTGGTGTGTGCTTCAGGGAGATACTTCAGTGACAATATGATGGGTTAGTGCACAGTATATACCAGTACTTGGAGCAAGAATATTTAAGGCAGAGGGTACAGGTTAGAGTGGACCTGTGAGTTCAGACGACAGCCAAGAAGCAGATGTGACCAAACAGAGTGGATCAAGAGGATAATGGTATAAACAAAAGGTCATTTTTTCTAGGAACCTTGGCACATGAGGGATTCCAAGGAACATAGGCTCCTCCCTCTCAGGGTTAACAGTTTGGAAGCCCTTCGTGGCAGCACCCTTAACAGGGGTGCCAGCAAGCACACAGCATTCACGATGGTATGAAACACCAATGGTTTGTGTGATAACCTTTAATGTCTTAGGCCAAACTGAGTGAGGTGAGCAGGCAGCTCAAGTTTTAGGTGAGCTCCTAGATCCAATAGTGTGGCGTTTGGTTGCTCAGAGGCTAGGGAGTATCTTAGAACCCACAGACATATCAAACTATACAGTTTATTACTGGCTCTGCACAGGAGTGCTTGGCTAATTTTGGTTTAATATCCAGTCCATACTTCTGGCCTACCTCAAGCCCGACCTTAGCAAACCCATGCATCACAGGGTGCCTGTTGTTCCTCTTGGAATTGGGCGACAGACTGGGGGCTGTGACTCGCTTCCATTACCAGCACCTTGGGAGTAGGGCTAGCTAACGTTCAAATTCAAGTCCAGGTTTGTAGGAGTTGCCTGCTGCTGTGTCAGAACTCCATGACTCCTGGCAACGTTGTGGAGAAAGGGCACATTTCTGCTTCTAGTTCCAAGGGGGACACTGTCCCTCCGGTGGGGAAGGCGTGACCACAGGGGCATGAGGTAGGCTTGGGGAAGTAGGGGGAGCGCACAAGAAGTGGGGCCAAGCTCTAAATCCTCAAAGCCCCTCCCCTGGTGATGTGATTCCCCCCCCCCCCCGAGTGAGGCGCCACCTTCTAATGCTTCCAGACCTGTTCCAAACACCACCAACAACTGAGGACCAAGTGTTCAAATAGATGAGAACAACGGCTACATTTCATAATCAACAGACCTCTACTAAAAATGTGCTGCCTGCACACCATGACAAAGTCAAAAAGGCCCAAGTTCAGCCATCATAAATGAGAGTATTTGAACATTAATTTTAAACATCGGTTTGTTTTCCAGAGGTTACCATTCCCCTTATCTGTGATATTGAAAGAGCCATTCTGGTTGTGAGTTCCGCCATCTTAGTAACTCAGGAAGGCAAATTCAGCCTGCAGAGCATAAGCCACTTTTCCACATCCATCAGCTCACTCTCTCTCCTTCCATCCTCAGTGAAGGCTGACGGTGACTAGCAGGAAGGGGAGGGATTTGTGCCACAAGACTACATGTTATAGGGGGAAACTATGTAGGACTTTGACAAGACCCAAAGAGGCGAAGGGATGTCTTTACAGGGAACCAGAGGCATCATCTTACCTCCCGTTCAGATTAGCCAAGACCATGGGGCCTCACAGCTTTCTTGTGCTCTACTGAAGACTTGAGGCTGGCGAGGCTCCATTCGCTGGCCTGCAGGAGGCAAAGCTTGTATATATAAAGCCATTTTCATTCTTTCTGGTTCTTTTAGTTTCTTTTAATCTGGTTTTAAGCATGTTATTTATTTACTTATTCATAAAATAAGGTTTTATATTTTTTAATACTTTATGCTTATTTTTAATGCATTTGTCCATGGAAAGTGTAATTTTACTAACTAAAATTTGTTATCCCTTGAGTTAGCGAGATGACTCTCCCTGCTCTGGCAAAGGACCTGAACTCAGTTCCCACATGGAGGCTCATAACTGGTTATAAGTCCAGTTCCAGGAGATTCAAGGCCCTCTTCTGGACTCCATAGGGTTCTACATACATGTGATACATATAAAAACTCACACATCATGTACATGTACACACAAAAGTAAAAAGGAATGAGTAAATAAAAATAGTTAACTTTCAGATTGGGGATGTAGCTCAGTGGTCAGATTATCAACTTTATCATGGCATAAAACCTAAACATTTGCCGGGCGGTGGTGGCGCACGCCTTTAATACCAGCACTCGGGAGGCAGAGGCAGGCGGATCTCTGGGAGTTCGAGGCCAGCCTGGTCTACAAGAGCTAGTTCCAGGATGGGCACCAAAGCTACAGAGAAACCCTGTCTCGAAAAACCAAAAAAAAAAAAAAAAAAAAACCTAAACATTTTCAGCAGAAGTCTCTTGTGGTTTGAATATGAACTGTCCCCCATGGTCTCCTTTTTTAACTATGTGTGAGGTCCTAAGATCAACCTTCAAAAGTTATTTTTCAAGCAGATTGTATGGTATACATGTTACATTTCTATTATCTCCAGAGATCACAATGCCCTATTTAAATATAGGCCTTTGGTTTAAAGTACACTGCCTGAGGTTCAGTTCCTCCCTTCCAGTTTGTTTATGTGTCAAATCATCTTGCTTCTTGCTACTTTTTATTTACTACCCTAGTTTCCAGGATGGGAGTGATTTAGTCACTCTTTTATTTCTTTTTTCTTTTTGTTTTTTTTTAATTGATTTTTATTGAGCTCTATATTTTTCTCTGCTCCCCTCCCTGCCTCTCCCCTCCCTACTTCAACCCTCTCCCATGGTCCCGATGCTCCCAATTTATTCAGGAGATCTTGTCTTTTTCTACTTCCCATGTAGATTAAATCCATGTATGTCTCTCTTAGCCTCCTCATTGTTGTCTAGGTTCTCTGGGATTGTGATTTATAGACTGTTGTTCTTTGCTTTATGTTTTAAAACCACTTATGAGTGAGTACATATGATAATTGTCTTTCAGGGTCTGGGTTACCTCACTCAAAATAATATTTTCTAGCTCTATCCATTTGCCTGCAAATTTTAAGATGTCATTGTTTTTTGTTTTTTGTTTTTTCCTGCTGTGAAGGACTCCATTGTGTAAATGTACCACATTTTCCTTATATAGTCTTTGGTCGAGGGGCATTTAGGTTGTTTCCAGGTTCTGGTTATGACAAACAATGCTGCTATGAACATAATTGAGCACATGTTCTTGTGACATGGTTGAGCATCCTTTGAATATATACCCAAAAGTGGTATTACTGAGTCTTGAGGAAGGTTGTTTCCTAATTTTCTGAGAAATCACCATACTGACATCCAAATGGGCTATACCAGCTTGCATTCCCACCAGCAATGGAGGGGTGTTCCCTTTACCCCACAACCTCTCCAGCATAAGTTGTCATCAGTGTTTTTGATCTTGGCCATTCTTACAGGTGTAACATGGAATCTCAGAGTTGTTTTGATGTGCATTTCTCTGATGACTAAAGATGTTGAGCATTTCCTTAAGTGTCTTTCAGCCATTTTAGATTGATCTGTTGAGAGTTCTCTGTTTAAGTCTGTACTCCATTTTTTTTATTGGAGTATTTGTTCTTTTGATGACCAATTTCTTGAATTCTTTGTATATTTTGGAGATCAGATTTCTGTCTGATGTGGGGTTGGTGAAGATCTTTTCCCATTCTATAGGCTGTTGTTTTGTCTTGTTGATCGTGTCCTTTGCTTTATAGATGCTTTTCAGTTTCAGGGGGTCCCATTTATTAATTGTTTCTCTCACTGTCTGTGCTTCCATATGAAGTTGAGTACCATTCTTTTGAGGTCTGTGAAGAATTTTGCTGGGATTTTGATGGGAATTGCAATAAATCTGTAGATTACTTTGGATAAGATTGACATGTTTACTATGTTAATTCTGCCTACCCAAGATAATGGGAATTCTTTCTACTTTCTGAGTGTCTTCTTCAATTTCTTTCTTCAAAGATTTAAAGTTCTTGTCATACAGGTCTTTCACTTGTTAGGTTAGAGTTACTCTGAGATATTTTGTGTTATTTGTGGCTATTATGAAGGGTTTTGTTTCTCTGATTTCTTTCTCAGCCCATTTATTACCTATGTACAGGAGGGCTACAGATTTTTTGAGTTAATCTTGTATACTGCTACGTTACTGAAAGTGTTTATGAGTTATAGAAGTTTATTGGTAGAATTTTTGGGGTCGCTTATGTAAACCATCATATAATCAGCAAAAAAGTGAGAATTTGACTTCTTTTCCAATTTGTATCCCCTTGATCTCCTTTTGTTGTCTTATTGCTCTAACTAGGACCTCAAGAACTATATTGAATAGATATGGAGAGAGTGGACAACCTTGTCTTGTTCCTGATTCCAGTGGAGTCACTGGGAGTTGTTTCTCTCCATTTAGTTTGATATTGGCTGTTGGCTTGCTGTATATTACCTTTTTATATTTAGATATGTTCCTTGTATCCCTGCTCTCTCCAAGACCTTTATCATAAAGGGATGCTGTATTTTGTCGAAAGCTTTTTCAGCATCTAATGAGATGATGATGTCTTTTTTATTTTTCAGTTTGTTTATATGGTGGATTACGTTGACAGATTCTCATACGTTGAACCATCCCTGCATTTCTGGGATGAAGTAGACTTGATCATGGTGGATGATGGTTTTGATGTGTTCTTGGATCAATTTGCCAGTATTTTTGCATCAATATTCATGAGTGAGATTGCTCTATAATTTTCTTTCTTAGTAATGTCTTTATGTCATTTTGGTATCAAGATAATTGTCGCCTCATAAAAAGAGTTTGGCAATGTTCCTTCTGTTTCTATTGTGTGGAACAATTTGAGGTGTATTTGAAAATCTTGTAGAATTCTGAGCTGAAACGATCTGGTCCTGGGCTTATTTTGGTTGGGAGACTTTTGATGACTCTTTCTATTTCTTCAGCAGTTATAGGTCTGATTAATTTGCTTATCTGATCTTGATTTAATTTTGGTAAGTGGTATTTATCCAGAAAGTTGTCCATTTCCTTTAAGTTTTCCAATTTTGTCGAGTACAGGTTTTTGAAATATGACCTGATGATTCTCTGTATTTCCTCCGTGTCTGTTGTTATGTCCCCTTTTTCATTTATTTTGTTAATTTGAATATTCTCTCTCTGCCTTTGGTTAGTTTGGGTAAAAGTTTGTCTATTTTGCTGATTCCCCCCCCCCCAAAAAAACCAACTCTTTGTCTCATTGATTTTTTGTATTGTTTTCTTTGTTTCTATTTTGTTGATTTCAGCTCTCACTTTGATTATTTCCTTCCATCTAGTTCTCTTGGGTGAGCTTGTTTCCTTTTGTTCTAAAGTTTTCAAATGTTCTGTTAATTCACTAGTGTGGGATTTTTACAGCTTCTTTGTGTAGGCATTTAGGTTTTCCTCTTAACACTGCTTTCATTGTGTCCCATAAATTTGGCTATGTTGTGTGGTCATTTTCATTGAATTTTAGGAAGTCTTTAATTTCTCCCTTTATTTAGTCCTTGACCCATTGATGATTCAGGTAAACATTGTTTAATTTCCATGTGTTTGTTGGCTTTCTGGAATTATTATTGCTGTTGAATTCTAGTTTTAAGCCATGGTGATCTGATAAGATACATGGTGTTATTCCAAATTTTTGTATTTGTTGAGGTTTGTTTTGTTACTGAGTATGTGGTCAATTTTTGAGAAGGTTCCATGAGGTTCTGAAAAGGTATATTCTTTTATGTTTGGATAGAATGTTCTATATATGTCCATTTGAGTCATAACATCTGTTAGTTCCCTTATTTCTCTGTTAATTTTTTGTCTAACTGTTCTGTCCATTGCTGAGAGTGGAGTGTTGAAGTCTCCCACTATTAGTGTGTGGGGTTTAATGTGTGATTTAAGCTTTAGAAGTATTTCTTTTACATTTGAGGGTTCCCTTGTATTTGGGGCATAGATGTTCAATATTGAGATTTCCTCTTGATGGATTTTTCCTGTGATTAATATCAAATTTCCTTCTTTGTCTCTTTTAATTGATTTTAGTTTGAACCCTATTTTGTTAAATATTAAGATAGTTTACACCCGCTTTTTTCTTAGGTCCATTTGATTGAAAATTTTTCCCAACCCTTTACTCTGAGGCAATGTCTGCCTTTGAGGTTGAGATGTGTTTCTTGTATGCAGAAGAAGGATGGATTCTGTTTTCGTATCCAATCTGTTAGCCTGTGTCTTTTTATAGGTGAGTTGAGTCCATTTATATTAAGGGAATTAATGACCAATGACTGCTATCTCCTGTTAATTTAGTTTTCATTGTTAGTGATGTTATTTTGTGTGTTTTTTCCTTTTTTGGGATTTTCTGCTTGGACCAGCAGGGGTCCTGGCTCAGGTCTACTCCCTCAAAGGTCCCAGATTCATGCCTGGACCTGCAGCAGTCTCTAGCTCTGTCCCACTTGCTCAGAGGTTGCTCCCCTGTACCCACTCCTGTAGAGTTCACTGTCTCAAGTCTGCTTCAGCCCAGGTCACTGGCTCAGTTCTGCCTCTGCAAATGTCCCTGGTCCTGTCAGCTCTTGCTCCTGTGGAGTTCACCGTCCCAGGCCTGCTCTGGCCTAGGTCATTAGCTCAGTCCTGCTCTCCTATAGACTGTAGAGTTCACTACTTCAGGCTTTCTTTCTTTCTTTCTTTCTTTCTTTCTTTCTTTCTTTCTTTCTTTCTTTCTTTCTTTCTTTGTTTTTAGAGACAGAGTTTCTCTGTAGCTTTGGAACCTGTCCTGGAACTACCTCTAGTAGACTCACAAGAGATCTGCCTGCCTCTGTCTCCCGAGTGCTGGGATTAAAGGCGTGTGCCACCATGACCTGGCCTGGTTTAGCCACTCTTTTTTTGTAAGAAATACGTTATTCTTTTTTTTTTTTTTTTTTTTTGCTTTTTCGAGACAGGGTTTCTCTCTGGTTTTGGAACTAGCTCTTGTAGACCAGGCTGGTCTCGAACTCACAGAGATCTGCCTGCCTCTGCCTCCCAAGTGCTGGGATTAAAGGCATGCGCCACCACTGCCCGGCACAGAAATACGTTATTCTATATTGAAGTTTATTAGAATGAAAAATCAGTTAAATAAGATTTATTTCCTACTAAGGATTGCTAACAATGCCTGAGGACTCAAATGTTAAACCACACACAGTTTTATGATGAGCTAAATCAGAGCATGCATATATGTAGAAGCTATAATCATAATCTAAGATAATATCCAATAAAGGAAGCCAAATGAACAGCCCTATTAAACAATGGCAGAGCCATGAACCACTTTTAACAGACTTATTATTTGGAACATTACTGCAATGTGAGAAGCCTTTTCTGGGCATTAGGAAAGTACTGGTAGACTGCTCTTGCAAAGGACCTGGGGTTATTTTGTTTTCTGCACCCTTATGGAAGCTCATATGTCTGCAACTTCATGTCTAAGGGATCCTTCACCCTCGTCTGGTCCCTAGGGGCACTTTACACGTGTTGTATGTATGCATGCGTGCAGGCAAACACTCATATATATTACATAAATAAATGAATCTATCCTATCTATCTATCTATCTATCTATCTATCTATCTATCTATCTTAAGAAAATGCTAGCTTGGGTCCCTCTGTATTTCCATTCTACTTTTCCATGAGTATCTTAGATTTTCTCTCTGGAAACAAAATTGCAGTTAGCTACCATTTTAATCAGGGCTTCTATTGCTGTGAAGAGACACCATGATCACAGTAACTTCTGTAAAGGAAAAACATGAAAACTTCTTACATTTTCAGAGGTTTAGTCCATTATCATCATGGTGAGACATGGTGGCGTACAAGCAGTTATGGTGCTGGAGAAATAGCTGAGAGTCCTACATCTTGACTTGCAGGCAATAGCAAGTGGTCTGTCTCACTGGGTGTGACTTGAGCATCTATGAGACCTCAGAGCCTGCCTCCACAGTGATATACTTCCTCTAACAAAACCACACCCACTCCAACAGGGTCACAGCTCCTAATAGTGTCACTCCCTTTGGGGGCCATTTTTTCCAAACCACATCAAAGGAAAAAACTCAAACCCAAACTGAAGACTCAGAACTATGACATGCTCAGGTCACTAGTAGCCTGAAGGCTTTCAGAGAGAACATAGCATCCTCCAGTAGGATGTCTTCATGGTAATGGAAGCGCATAGTCTTGTTGTACATCTCCCTATAGTGGATATATTGTCTAAGGGGAAGTACACAGCATTTCCCTACAGTGGATATATTGTCTCAGGGGAAGTACACAGCATTTCCCTACAGTGGATATATTGTCTAAGGGGAAGTACACAGCATTTCCCTACAGTGGATATATTGTCTACGAGGAAGTACACAGCATTTCCCTACAGTGGATATATTGTCTAAGGGGAAGTACACAGCATTTCCCTACAATGGATATATTGTCTAAGGGGAAGTACACAGCATTTCCCTACAGTGGATATATTGTCTCAGGGGAAGTACACAGCATTTCCCTACAGTGGATATATTGTCTACGGGGAAGTACACAGCATTTCCCTACAGTGGATATATTGTCTACGGGGAAGTACACAGCATTTCCCTACAGTGGATATATTGTCTCAGGGTAAGTACACAGCATTTCCCTACAGTGGATATATTGTCTCAGGGGAAGTACACAGCATTTCCCTACAGTGGATATATTGTCTAAGGGGAAGTACACAGCATCGGTCCAATTATTATAGACGAATTAAATCCATCTTTTTTTGATTCGCTTCTCTTGAGCAGGCAAAGAGAAGATAGCTTTCTCTGTATAAGTAGAATAACATTTAGTCACTTTGTACCTATTAATGGCACATGTTCGTGGTTTATATCCATGACATATGTATGGTCACAAACCCTAAACTGGGCCAAGGACAAACAGATCTGCTAAATCATGGTGCTGTACTTCGGATTCTGTTCTAATATAATGTCCAAAGGAACTCATCAGAGTCAGCTCATGCAGTGAACTTGATTTCAACTCTCAAAACCTGATTCAAAGTTTATGTTCCAAATGCTCTGTTTACTGATATTTTTCCTCTGTCTCCAGTGTGATCCTCCAAACCCCAGTGATGGGTATTTGAAAAGTTCAGATAAAAATATATGAATTCTCAGTATCTAATCCAGCTAAAGAAAAATGACCATGGGATTGACATAAACCCCACTCATGGTGCCAACGATATCCCTAATCTTTCTAATCTCCGCAATGGAAACGTTGGCAGCAAGGTTTTATAGTGACAAACAGATTCCTAGCAACCCTTCCTCCAAGGAAATCCCACTAATCCAGACACCCACGGATTTAGGTGTCACTTCACACCAAGAAAAACTAGCACCCAGTTCTTGAATAAAGCATGTTATAAAAAGGATTTACTGGGACTGGAAAAGTGACGCAGTGGTTAAGAGCACTTGCTGCCCTTGCTGAGAACCTGGCCCCTATGTCACACAGTTCATAATAACCATCTTTAACTCCAGCTTCAGAAAATATAACACCGTTGTGGGTCACCCATGTACATCTGGGTTTCCCCCCACTCACCCCGACTTGATTACCTACCTACTATCAACAAGTAAGTCACCAGCTGGCTTTTCCCCTTGTCTGGCAAGGTAAAATTTTGTTAGATTGAACCAATAAAAGTTTTTGATTCATTTGCTCATACAGTACCAAAGCAACAATTGGTTGATCACTAAAAAAAAAAAAATGTAAACAGTGTATCCTGGAAGCCTGGCTTTTGCTTTCCTCCCTAACGTCCTAGACCAATGGTGTCTTCCTCAGAGGAGTTGCGTTGAAAGACTTGCCTCCTAGAATGAACATCAGGTTTCTTTTAAGCTCAGGTCTCCTAAAACCTTGGTATAGGAAGCCGGGTCACAGACCAGCTGCATGTGTGACACCCGGGACCTGAAAATGCAGAATCATAGACCCCCTCCTCAGAATGTCACTGTAACAAAACTCCCTGGGGGATCACACCACAGCCATGACTGGGGATCTCTGGGCTAGGAAAGCTGGCATTTCCATAGTCTATCAGCAGAAGGCACAAAGAGGGAGGCTTCTGAGTTTGGAGTCAGACACCCATGCACTCAGGCCTTGACTCTTGTTCCCACCAGCTGTTGGAGGTTAGGCAAATTTTGTGATCTCTGAGGTTTGCTCTCGCATCTGTATATGGTAAAATGCCATCAACCTATGTTGGTGAGAATTAAGCAGGATATAGACACAAGAATGTGATATACCTACGTGCAGCTGATTGGCAATGAATATTAAGGTTCACATCTACTGTCTATACCTTCTCATTCTTGATGGTTCTATCTTTTGGGCATCCCAAATCACAGAGTGTAGGTATATACTTCTAAGTATAGATTTCTATAAAAATAATATCATGAGCCAATTCGAAAAATAAAAAATACCAAAATCTTTGATCAAATGTATGTTAATACTGATAGAATAAAATTATTAAAGCAATCAGGGCTTGCTCCAATGTTTCTGTCTTCCTCTGACTTGATTGATAAACAGCCTGAGTCTTCACATCAAATGATCAGTGACATAGATGGACTATGCCCCTGCTATCTTCTCAGTTCCTAGGCAGGCCCTCTTCCACCAGGGTTTGGAATCTCATCATAGTCTCTAGGCTATACCTTAAGAACCCAATAGATTTCTGTTATTATTTTTTTCTCCTTCTGATTATTAATCTTAACAAAAAATAGCTTATTCTGGGTCCAGAGAATGAGTTAGCAGGTAAAGGTACTTGCCACCATGTCTGCTGGCCTGACTTTGGCCTGACCTCGGAAAGTTGACCTCTGACCTCTACAGGAATGCACATCTAAGCACTTGCATGCATAACACACACACGCACACACACACACACACACACACACACGAAATAATAAAATTAAAAATGCCCATCTGTCCTGTCATTTCTACGATATGACTTCTGCATCAACCGCAGCAATATCTGGGAGCCTATTATAATGCATTCTGATTCCCTACTCCAGGGAACCTGCATCTCAGGATGACGTCCCCAAATCTGTGCTTTAATAGCCTTCCTGGTGATGAAGATGTATCTGGGAACAGACTCCATTGGAGCTAACTACAAAACAGGGAAAATGTGAGACCCCAAACATAGGATTTTCCAGATGACAGAGCCCCTTACATGTCACATGACTTAGGGCCAACTTAGGTGTATCTGAGTCACCTAGCCACTTTAAAAAATAACCTTCCTTGGAAATGAGAGTCGATCAAATCCAAATGTCTGGTTAGGATCCACCACCCCCCTACGCGCCCCCACAGACACGCACACCATCTTATATGTGATTCTACAATGCATCAGAGCTGGAAACCACGGTCCAGGACTGCTATGGGCAGTGTGTCCATCTCCCAGAACCTCTAGAAGGATGCAAATCTGGATCTGCCACAGACGTGAGCAGAAACAGGTCTCTTGGGACCAGGGAAACTGTGGAACTGTGGGGTAGAAATGGCCCCATCTCTGATAGACAGGAAGGATGGGAGTCGCTTGTCCTTTAATGTCCTGGCTTTGTAAGTGAATAAGCAAGTGGAGCATCTCCCTAGGATTCCATGCTTGAGTGCCAATGGCCACTCATGTTCTCATTCCTCTATACCCTTAACTGGGAAAGTTTTAGCTGCAGCAAAAGAAGATTTGGGATGGGAGAGACTTAAGCCCTTCTGGTGGTCTTTGGATATACCTAGGGGTTTGGGGCCTTTGCCCACTTATAGGCCATCATTTCTTCCTTTACTGTGTCCATAACCTGAATTAACTATCTCCATAGAGACGCTTTTCTGATGTGCACTATCTTGGCAGGCAGGAAGTCCCAGACATACAGTATGGTCAGGAACCAGGGACCTTTTCTGGTAATTTGTAAATTCTGGTTTATAGAGTAGAGGAAAGTGGTTTTTTTGCACAAGGCTAAATGGTGATTCAATATGCCACCACCATTATTCCTAGAACCAAAGTATGTTTGCATACATTAATGTCATTGTGGACCTAAAGCACAGGTGGGATTATCACAGATGCTATTTAACTTCCTGTTTGTACTTCTTGTTTGCATGTTGTTAAAAATCAACTAAAAAAAAATTCACTCTGAAGTAACCAGATAGATTTTTTCTGGTTCCCATTGGGTTTGGTGCATCTTGTAGTGAAAGGAAGATAAAACTTGCCTGGATGTTGGAGGAGAATCTAAGACATCACCAAGTGTCTTCCAGCCATGGACAAGGTGAAACTGGAAATACCTGAAGTCGGTATCTCCATGTATCGGATGTCTTTTGCATGTGGTCTGCTTTTCCCAAACCATTTGTGATTCCCACTGCTGATATCTTCTGGTGATAACTACCACATTCAGGAAGGTCTTACCAACAATCAGTGTTTTGGCATCCATATCGGCTCGCCATGTGACCTTGAATATGTTCACCTTCCTTCTGCTCCCATGTCTCTGGAAGAAGGGAAATACAGGCCTTCCACCCAGGGTTCTTGAGATGAGTTGAATAAATATAGGATTTACAGCACTGGGTGGCACAAACAATGAATGTTGGGTATTGAAATACCACTGTGCATATTTCTTCTTAAAAGAAGAAATAGTTATTAAAAATGCAGCAATAAACCTGAGATATATTTAACTTATTTATGTGTGTGTGTATGTGTGTGTGTGTCAGAGTCAGCTACGACCAATTAACCATTAAGTAAGACCTCTCTCTCGGTCAGTATATTATTTTAATGATTTTCTTAAATCTTTTCACCAATGTTCCGCACTGATTTCAATGGCATAGCTTAAAGTTGCCTCCCTTTTTAGGGTCTGGTGAGCACCTATTGTAGTGGTTTGAAGGAGACAAGTCATCCATACTTGGTCCTTGGTTGTTGGTGCTGTTGTGGGGAGTTAGAGAGCCTTTGCAGATACAGCCTTGCTAGAGGATGTCACTGGGGCAGGCTTTGAGGGTGTATAGCCTTCCCTCACCTTCAGTGTGGTCTCTCTGCACGTGAATAAAGATGTGATATCTGAGCTTCCTGCTCCTGCTCCCTGCTCCTATGCCTCTCCAACTGTTTTGAACTCAACTGCTGGAACTACTGAAATCAACGCCTTCTTCCATAAGTCACTTCTGGTCATGGGGTCATACCGCAGCAACAAAAAGTAGCTAACACACATGTTCTGGAGGGAATCCTCAGGGGATAGGAATGCCATCTAATCTGTAATCTCTCAGAGATTTGTATCTTCACCATAAAATATGGAAATCACCTCTGTTTGCCTCAAACCAAAGGGACATGCTGTTTTGCCTCACTCCATGGCTTGTGGCCATCTGGAAGCTTGTGTCTTTGCAGAGGCTGCTCCACTATGAACCCTTAATGCCGAGGTCCCCAAATGCTGGCACTTGACCAGCTTCTATAACACAGCCAGGTCAGATGCCTGAGTAAAGATAGGTCTCACAAAGCGAATATTCAAAAGACCATTGAGTTCTAGCAGTCTCATGAGATAGCTGTTGATCTTGGTGGGGGTCCTCAACTCCACTGAGACTCCATTTTCTCATTTGGTGAGCTGAACGGAACATGGCGCCTGTCTTTCAGTGCAGTTGGAATGATGGACATGAGAGTGAATGGTTCCTCTATGGGTGCTCACTGCAGACAGGGCCCGGGCAAGAATCCTGCTTCCCCCATCCACCGTCACTCTGGCCCTTTGTCTTCTAACTGGTTTTCTCAGTTTCTGAGCCTCTCATTTCTCAACAAAATTAGTGGTCATGGTCTCTGTTTGGCCTTGTCTTTGTCTCTGTCTCTCTGTGGTTTAAGAGAAGCAGAAACATCTCTTTCCTCGAGGTTGTCAAATTCATTACTGTATAGTTGTTGGTGATAGTACTTTCTGTTCCTCTTTATTTCTGAGGCATCTGTTTATGCTGTTTTTTTTTTCCTTTCAATATTTCTTTGCTCTCTGTGCCTGTGGACTTGTGAATGGTTTTCTGAGAGAATCTTAAAAGCACACATCACTTTGGGCTGATCCATAGCACCTCATAGCAGAGACATGAAATTTTAAATGAAGGAGAAAGTTGACCGCAAATTCAATGGCATTTCAGATCATCACCTAACTGATATCTTTGGCCATTATTGGGGTATTTAGAGAAACATGCAATTATGTAACATGAATATTTTGTCATTCAAGTATTTCCATCATTAAAGTTGCATTATATTTATAATTAATTTTCATGTGGTAAAGGTGTTTTTGATTATTTTGATTTTGAGACAGGGTCTCACTATATCTCCCTGAATGAGATGGAATTTATACAGACCATGTCAGCTTCAAACTTGTGGCAATCCACCTGCCTCTGTCTCCCTGGTACTGGGATTAAAGGGGTGTGTACTCCCACACCCACTCATATATATGTTTGATTACATAAGTACTGAAGCTTTTATGCATAGCTTCTCTGCCACTGCAAACAGTCATGGGGAGATTTTGAGGACTAGCTGATGTCTGTGGAAATACAATCTAGAAATTGCTTATAAAATTAATATAAAATTGGATAAGCACCAGCATGTTGTCTGATGTTTATATAAACGTTCCCCTGAGACTTCTCTGCAAATTGCCGTCAATATTAGAGACCCTACAATATTTTGATCGATAACTGATATGACATTTCTTCCTATGAATGTAAGTTTTATAGGAGGGGATTGAACAGAGGGTGCTGTCCCCATAAGGTCACTGACTAGGGGTTCCCTTGGCCTCACTTTACTGTTGCCTGGGAGTATGGGAGCTGTCAGAAGATGGAGTCTGGATTGCTGCCCTGGATGCTCTCACTTAATTAGTTCAGGGCATGGTCTTTGTTTTGGGATTTTTAAACTTTTAATCTTAGAATAATTATAGAGCCACAGGAAACTACAAAGAGGTCCCTTGGGTCCCCCCACTCAGCCTCCCCTGGTGTCAGCAACTGATATAACCACATCTGAACATTCAAAGCTAAGGCACTGGCCTCAGAATAATGCTCACCAGCATAAGCCTCCACTCCAGTCTTGTCTGTCTAATTTTTTCAAACAGGTCTCTCATTGCACCTGGGGCTTACTGATCGGCTAGAGTGGCTGCCTAACGACTCCCAGGGGTCTGTTTCTCCCTTCCTCCCCAATGCTGGGTTCCAGGGTCATGCTGCCATGCTGGCTATGACGTCATGTGCTAGGGGATCCTCACGCTTGAGAGCCTTACTGACTGAGCCGCCTCCTCAGCCAAATGCGATCCAAGTGGCCTACCAAATCGTCAAGGTTCTTAGAAAACTTCTACCCAGAGTGATATGAACATTTCTTTTAATCACAGTCATTTATTCTGCACATGGATGGACACATGTGCATCTGTGCATCTACACACACACACACACGCACACACACACATACACACACACGCGCGCACACACACACACACATACACACACACACACACCACAGAGATGCGTTTTACGAGTGTCTCAGGCACACAACCTAAAAACTCTAGACTTTGTATAAGAGACTGTGACACTAAAGTGACCTACACTCAAGAGAAAACTTCAGTGTCAGAAGATAAGCAATTGACGACTGCACAAAACACATCCTGGGTCAGACCCTAAGTCTGGACAATGCTTGTCATTCCCAAGGCAATAGACGAGGCTGTGCAACCCCCTGAATTAAGGTTCATGTCATCATTGACAAGGAAACACCATGGATTTTGAAAATGTCATTTATACCTATATTGGAGTGGTTAAAGTCTGATAACATGGTGTGTGTGTGTGTGTGTGTGTGAGAGAGAGAGAGAGAGAGAGAGAGAGAGAGAGAGAGAGAGAGAGAGAGAGATCAGCATGCCTACTGATCATGCTGACAATGCATGTTTGCTACCACTGTCCTCTATAAATAAATCCTCTGCCACCTGGGAAATTAAACACTGTCCCAGCAACTTTCCATAGTTTTCTCTCTAAAAGCATGGGAATGAGCATTAGTCAGAGATGCAGTATGGGTGATGAATGGGTCTCACGTCCCATCCCAGCAGCTTCTCTGGGGTGCTCACTGTGGCTATCTAGGGGTGTTCACAGTCAGAACAGGCTCCATCTCAGAAGCTTCTCTGGGGTGCTCACTGTGGCTATCTAGGGGTGTTCACAGTCATAACAGGCTCCATCCCAGCAGCTTCTCTGGGATGCTCACTGTGACTATCTAGGGGTGTTCACAGTCAGAACAGGCTCCATCCCAGCAGCTTCTCTGGGGTGCTCACTGTGGCTATCTAGGGGTGTTCACAGTCAGAACAGGCTCCATCCCAGCAGCTTCTCTGGGGTGCTCACTGTGGCTATCTAGGGGTGTTCACAATCAGAACAGGTTCTGTCCCAGCCTGTGTCTGGGAATGAGAACACTCCCTGGCCATGTGACAGAAGGAGAGTCTCCTTTGCTCTGGGCAAAGCCATACCATCTGTGACTAAGGGTTGACCCTTTGGGGCCTATAAGATCTCACCTTATCCCATAAGTCAGATAGCTCCACTGTTCCTGGGGTATAGATGTATCCCAGACCCTCAGAATGCTCCACCACCAAATACACCCTCAGACTATGACGAAGGCGCTGGATGATGCATGCATAGGAGACCTGTCCTTAGAGTCTTCCTAGATTCCCTTTTGACGTCTTTGTGTGAATGAGGCCTCTCTTCCTGATCTTCACTGATCTCTCTAGGATTCTCAGTGTCCCAGTATTACCCTCACAACTTCTTGTTTCAGACCAGGAACCTGGGGGTCCCAATGGGGCTTTCATTTTCCAAAAAGTTACAAAGCATATGCATGCTTGAGAAGATTCTTTATACCTAATGTTTGGAAGAGAGGGTCTGGTCAGAAGTAGTTTTTCCTGTGAACACTGTCGGAGGCCTTGGAGCTGTGACCGGTCAGCCAAGAGGACAATGATGAGGTGCCTGGTTCTAAAGATGCCACTTTCCAGCTCTGGTCACAGATCCCTAAGATCAGTGCTGGGAGGGGAAAGAGGGTAGGATGAGATCCGGGAGGGAATGCATCTTTCTCGGAGATTTAGCTATAAACCGCAATTCATTCATCCTTATCGATCCGTCCCTTCTCACTTCATTAGCTGTGAACTTGTAGCATCCTGGGTAGAGCCCCTTGAACCTGCTGATTATCACAGACCAGCAGGAGTAAGGCAGCAGTCTCTGGGGAAATCATGGACTCTAACCTTTGCGCTAAACAGAGGTGACTGCTAGTGACTGCGATTTCAGAGCTGTGGGGGAGGAGTGCCTACGGTTTCCTTCTTGGCTTTAAAGTTTAGGTTAATCTCCACCTTTCTGCTCAGTTTCAACCTGCTACTGGCTGCTGTGATCTAGCCAGAGTCTGAGAAAGGCAACCATACTTGACAGCTGAACCACTCATTTTCAGAAACTGAAACAGGTGACTCTCTATTTCAACAAATGTTGGCCAGCAGAGAGGTAAAGAACAGGGGACAGTGTGAGCACACTGAATTCCAGCTGACAGTGGAAGTCAAGGCGCATGGAGCCCCAGAAAACTGTCCCTCTCCTTGAAATTCCCTGATCTCACCACAGTTTCACCCTAATTATGAAGAGAAACAGGGTCTGGACCAGAGAGATGGTTCTGCATTTAAGGGCGCTTGCCAGAGTCCAGTTCCCAACACCCATGTCTGGCAGTTCAAGCCTATAACTTCAGCTCCAGGGAATCCGAAGCCCTCCCTCTTCTGGCCTCTGAGGGGACTGGCACACAACTGTACACATTTACACAAAAGAACATATATAAATAGAATAAATAAATTAGTAAGCATAGAATAAATCTGTAGCATTAACTGCCTGTACCATCCATGACTATATGCAGGCTTTGTTTGGTGTGTTGGCCCATCACTGGCTGTAGTGCTTATTTTCCAGGTTCTATTGAGTCACTCTCCCGGAGCTGAGCAGGCCAGCTTTGCCAGTGCCGGGATGTGTGCTGCTTACCAGAGGAGCTATTGTGGTTTCTGCCTGTTTATCTCTTGAGAGGGCTGCAGCTCAGCGATAAAGCCTTTGGGAGTGTGGAACCTTGATATACAGGAGCCTGTTAAGGACATAGCTGCCTTCAAGTCCTGACTGAGGAAGCTGGATGAGAAGCAAAGGAGGCAGCCACAGCTGTCACGCTTGTAGATTTCATTGGTCAGGTGTAAGAAGTTTCCAGGCTTGAGACTTTTCCATTTGAATCCTAGGTTGTTAACGGGTTGGCACACGCAAATAAAACTCAGTGTCATTGAGAAATGCCCGCACTGGAATGAAAACTTGGGCTGGGAATTCTCAGATGCACCAAGGGTCCTGTGCTCCGGAGATCCAACAGCTGGGAACACCATGCACAAGAATGCGGAAGCATGCATAGCTGCACATGCGTCTGGTGCCTGACTCTGCACGTAGCCAGTACTGTTTCTATACAGGATGATCCTTGAACTACAGAGAGGGTAGCTGTGAGGTTTCCTGTCGGCGCCCTCCTCTTTACTCACTTTACCTGTGTGTGTTTACTCCCCTGAGCCTCTCAGAAGACACAGACGTCCATGCTTCCGGTACCTACAGGAAGGGGAGGGACTGGGAAAATGGCTTGTTGAAAGCCAAGTTAGTTCAAGGGCGAGTTGAGGAGTGGTGTGTGCTCGAATGAACTCTACTAGAATCCTTAAGTTTGTCTCTTTACTCCTTATTTAACTGATTTTTAAAATTTTATATATAAATATATATTTGTGTTTCACTTGCTTGGATATATGTGCACTACTTTTGTGCCTGCAGAGGCCATAAAAGGGTGTCAGATTGCCTGGCCTGGAGTTACAGACTTTTGTGAACTGCCATGTACATGTTGGGACTTGAACCCAGACCCCCTGAAGGAGCAGCCAGTGTTCTTAATTGCTGAGCCATCTCTCCACCAACCCCTACCTTTTTTTTTCTGTTCTTTCTCCCTTCCTTCCTTCCTTCCTTCCTTCCTTCCTTCCTTCCTTCCTTCCTTCCTTCCTTCCTTCCTTCCTTCCTTCCTGCCTTGGTTGCTTCTTAGCTGACCTGGAACTCGCAAAAGTTCACCTGCCTCTCCCTCCCTCCTGAATGCTGGGTTTGAAGGCATGTGTTGTGTTGTTAGGAGTTTGGGATGGTGCCCACAGATAGGCAAGCTCTTGGGTAGTGTTCAGCTTGGAGATGCACTACCCTCTCCCAGGGCCATGAGTATCTGCTGGTTTCAAGGAAATTTCCAACTACTGAGTGAAACCCTTTTCAACTCAGCGTAATGAACAGCAGCAACTCCTGTGTAAACTCCCCTGGCTCTGCTCGGCTCACCCCTTGTCTCAGCATGTAAGGAATTAGACCACTTTGTACCTCCACCAGCTATGTAGTTAATGGCTTTGAATTGCCCAGACCCAGGTAATTTGGTCCAGATAGATGATAGATAAATAGGTAGATAGATAGATAGATAGATAGATAGATAGATAGATAGATAGAGGATAGATAGATGATAGATAGATAGATAGATGATTGATAGATGATAGATAGATAGATGATCGATAGATAGATGATAGATAGATAGATAGATAGATAGATAGATAGATGGAAATGGTGTACAATTTCTTTCTTTAATTTTTGTATTTAATTAATGTATTTACTGTCTATGCATAGAAGAGTGTCAGTATGTTGGCCAGAGGACTAATAGTTGGACTTGGTTTTCACCTGCTTTTGTGTGTGTCCCAGGGATTGAACCCAGGTCAGCAAGCTTAGTGGCAAGTGTCTTTGTCTACTGAGCCACCTTGGCAGTCCCTTTGCTTCAATTTCTATTCTCCCCGCTCATTAGTTAATTCATCCGACATTTAGTGAAGAGCTTTTGTCGCCTACGCTGCGGCAGATGCTGTGGGAGTCAATACTGAATGACACCAGCGGTGTTTCTGTCCTTGTGGATCCCATGTGCTAGATGGAAAACCAATCAAAACAGGAGAAAACAGGAGCTGTGCTAATAAGTGATGCTGGAGAGGATAAAGGATGACAATTCAGAGAATGGACGTTAGAAGACCATCAAATGATATGGACTGATAATGGTTTGATAAAGGTTGGATTAGTCTGGCTTCTATGTGATGTGGATATATAGAGTTCATTGAAGCCAGGAAGGAAGTTAGGAAACCAGCCAGGGTACTTGGGCAGGAGTCTAGGTAAAAGATAAAAATGGCTTGTACTAGAGACCAGAGAAGAGAGATTTGTCCAATGTGGGTGGGCTTTGAAGGCAATCACCTGTCTTGGTGGGTATTCTGGATATGAACGAGGGTGGGATTAAACAGTGCCACTCCATCCTGAGATGGATGCTGGTTTACTGCAAGGAGCTAAGCTGGTTGACCAGCAAGCCTCAGAGATCTGCCTGTCTCTGCTTGCCCAGCTTTGGGATTAAAATCCCATGCTGGGGCAGTGGTGACACCTTTAATCCCAGCACTCGGGAGGCAGAGGCAGGTGGATCTTTGTGAGTTCGAGGTCAGCCTGTTCTACAAGAGCTAGTTCCAGGACAGGCTCCAAAGCTACAAAACAAACAAACAAACAAAAAAACAAAACAAAAAAACCTGTCTCAAAAAACAAACAAACAAAAACCCCCAAAAGCAAAAGCAAAACCAAACCCACACCACCACATTCAGCTCTATTTTTTTTAAAACATAATGTCTCTATTTATTCTTTGGGAATTTTACCATATAGACTAATTCTGCTCACCTTCTGATATCCTCATATCCTCCCCTTACCCCTACAACTACCCTCCCCCCCAAAAAAAAATTTTTAAAAATATCAAACCAAACCAAAAAAAAAAAAAAAAGCAAGCAGGCAATCAAACAAAAACAAGAACAAAACTAAGCAAAAAGAACAAAACAAAAAACACCTCTTTGTTTCTTCTTCTTTCCCGACTCTCCAACACCTTTGCATTCATCCTGATGGCATTGGGGGCCTCAGTGTGTGTCATGTATGGTGTATACACCCTATTGTCCCTATCAGCTTTACTAATGAATGTTCACTGCACAGTCCCTGGCCTGGTTCAAGGCCTCTGCTTTCTGGTACACCATCATCACTGATGCTGACTGGAATCCCTCTGGGTCATCCCGTGGAGATTCTGCTAGTGTTATACCACAGGACCAGTCCTTTCATGTGCTCCAGCAGGTCCTAGAGGGCCGCATGTTAGTGTAGGCCAACCCAAGGCCCAGCGGTGGGCTGAGTGATAGCTGAGCTGGTCATTCTTAGTTACTGGGGCCACTGCCTCAGGCGAGGGGGCAGAGCCAGATCCCTTATGCCCAGGCCATTATGGTCTGTTATCCCGCGTGGTGAGAGGTGGGACCATCTCTCCTGAGAGCAGGGGTCAGCTCTCCTGTGAGGGTTGCCCTTACGGCAGTGTCCAGTGAGAAGCAGGGCCAGCAAAGGGCAGGACTGCTTCAACATAGCATTCTAATTTCTTCTCGTGGTTCCTAAGGTTTTCTGAGGTGACACGGGCCACAGACATTAACACAGACCTCAGCTGCAGCTGAACCATGGACCCAGACATAACTCTCAGCAGTAGCTTGGGCCTGGACGATATCCTGCCTCTGGGTGGAAGGAATGACCACTCAGCTCTGGATGGCTCTGGCAGCAGCATGGCCCTCAGAAACCAACAGGGCCATTGGGCTTCATGTGGCATTTGGTGACATGGGCCACAGACTTCAGCATAAACCCAGATGATGCAGGACCACGAACCCGGACATCGTCCTCAGTGTCATCCCAGGTCTAGATGGTACCATGGCCTCAGGTGTTGGTGAAGGCCTCCCAGATTTGCAAGGCCCCAGCAGCAGTGTGACCCCTGGACACCAACACCATCCCAGGTGGAGGCTGGGTCCCCTGGAATCAGCATGACCCTCAATGGGTTAGTAGTATATTATCACTGCCTAGGTTCTGAACAAACTTTGGTCCCTTTGCTTGCAAAGCAAGTGTTTTACACTGAGCCACCTTCCAGTCTTAAATTCAGGAGCTCTTAAGGGCTGTTTTCTTCATTTCCCCCCAGTTTTTAAGTAACTCCTATTGTACTTTGTACATCATAAGTGGATGATAAAAATCTTTGAAACATGTAAAGCACGTGATATTATCAGTGAGCCAATATTCCTCAATTTTTACATTTGTTCTGAAATTGCAGGTTTGGGAAGAAAACGATTTTCTTTCTAACTTATTTTTTTTTTCTATTGCAAATCAGAATGATTTTGCAAAGTGCTTCACGCTGGTGGCAATCAAGTGTGGATATGAGTAAATGCTGCCTCCACCGAACTGAGCTGGAGGCAAGTCTGTGGGACACTTTCCTGATTAGTGATTGACGTGGGAGCGCTCGGCCCACTGTGGGTGGCATCTTCTGTAGGCGTGCGATTCTGGGCTGTATGTGAAAGCTCACTGAGCATGAGCCAGCAAGCAGCATTTCTCTGTCTCTGTGTAATCAGAGGTTCCTCTCCTGCCTGCCAGTTCCCAAATAACCACTTAGAGTTTAAAATTACTTATAAATGTCTGGGCGATGGCCCAGGCTTATTACTCGCTAGCCCTTATATTTAAATTAACCCATGGTTTGTGGCTTGTTACCTCATTTTTTATATGTCTTGCTTCCTCGGTGGCTGGTTCACATCTCCCAGACTCTGCTCTTCTTCTTCTGTAGCTCTGCTTGGATTTTCTGCAGGCTCTATCCTGCCTTGCCATAGGCCAAAGCAGCTTTATTTACCAACCAATGAGAGCAATACATATTCACAGCATATAGAAGATCCCACAGCATCTCTACCTCCGTCAGTGATAGTCTGTGAGCTGGTAGTGTAAGCCAAGCAAACCCTTTCCTCTCCAAGTTGCTTTGGTCTAGAGTGTTTTATTACAGAATGGAAGTAGAACAGATCCAACAGCCAATCCCATTGGTGGAATGGCCAGGGTCCCAGAAGCTGTCTCCAGTATGACAAGGAAAATCTTTAGGGATATGTTCAGGGTGGCCACTGTGGGGCTCCAACATCACAGTGGGCTTAGAGGATAAAGAGTCCCCCATACCATGTCTCTTATATCACAGGGGAAAGGCTGGCCACTATCTCAAATTCTTGCTTCACATTATAACTGTATAAGGCAAGTGACTTATCATATTAAATCATGGAGGTTGTGCTCCAACATACTAATCTTGTGATTAAATGTGAATTTCTCCTTTGTTCTTTTATTAAATACTTGGTGAATTAAAATGGACTCTATTGTTGCCTACTGACTTGAGCTTTAGTCTAGCTTAGATATGCCACAAAATGGCCATTTGATCTCATCAACTTAGAAAGTGATACAGAGGCGACTGGGATGGCTCAACAGGTAAACATATTTGCTTCCAAGCCTGAAGAGCTGCATCCCACCCTGGGAATATGGCGGAATAGAAAAACAAACTCCCCAAAGAGGTTGTCCTCTGACCTCTACACTCTTGCCAGGGCACAAGCACACCCCCATATTTACCTGAAATAAAGTAATAAACTGTAATAGAAAAGACAACGATATGAGCGTGACCCCAGTTTCCAGACTGTATTGCTGTGACTGGAAATCTAGACACGACAACTGCAAACAATGGCTGCTCATTTTAATCACACGCTGGCGTTCTGCTGGAGGCCGCTTCTAACCCAAGCATCTTCTGCAGACCGTGCTCCGTGAGACATCCTGCTCATTATTCTCACACAGTCTTCATTGACTCATCAGTATGCCAAGGAAGAGATGCAGCTTTTGTTCTCTGAAAAAGTCTCTTTACACAGATGTCCCTGAGTGAGTCAGCCCAAATACTGAGTTGGAGATGACCCCTGAACAGAATGGGGCAGTTTTTCTGAGGGCTGGTCAAATTATTTGGACACTCTAGTAGTGCAGTAAACATTTTTTATGCTGTGGGTAATTTTATTGTCTGTCTGAAATTTCACTAATTTGTTATATTGTAGCAAACAGAAATCTATTAAAATTTAAGGAGGGACAAAAATCCATCCATTTTTTTATTGAGATCCTTAATATTATGCTTACTTGTAATTTTAGTTTTTAAAACTTTACATTTGAGTTTACAGATGTGCAGTTAATTTTTGTCAACTTGATAAAAACTTGAGAGAACCTTTATTGAGGGTTTGCCTTCATCAGTTTTGCCTTTGTGCCTGGTTGGTGGGGCACAAGCTTGATTATGATCGATTCGGGAGGCCCCAGCCACTGTGGGTGATACCACCCTTAGATAGGTGGTCCTGAACTGTCTAAGAGAACAAGCTGAGCAAGTCAGGGGAAGCGAGCCAATTAGCAAAATTTTCCCATGGTCTTTTTAGTTCCAGTATCCATATTCCTTCCCTGAGCTCCTGCCCTGGCTTCTGTCATAATTTTTAAAAAGCAGTCTGAGAAAGAAATATGCCATGATACAGAGTTCACATGGAGGGGAAAGAGAGAGGGGAGACCAACCTCTGGGGACAAAAGCAGCAGAAGAGAAGAGAGAAGCAGAAAGAGAGAGAAAGAAGGGGGAGAGACAGACAGACAGAAAGAGAGAGATGGGACGTGGGGCAGGGCCCTTTTGGAAGGGAACTCAGTGAATGTGCACAGGAAATACTCTTAGTGGCCACAGTTGAGGACTTAGCCTGTCTGAACCCCAAGGCGAGGCCGGTACAGATGCCTGAACACTAAGGACTTCCCTCAGTGATGGACTGTAAACCGAGTGAAACAGTCCACTTCCACAAAGCTGGTTTTAGTCATGGTATTTTATCACAGCAAAACTAGGGAGATAGACTGAGAGAGAATACATTTTCTGGGTTTATGACATTAAGATAACTGAGTAAATCTGAGGAGTTTACATATACTTGATATGATAATGCATTCTACATGGCATCTTAGGAAGGAGACAGGTGTGGAGAAAAGGGTGATGGAGATGTTGGCTTAATTCTGTCTATCATTAACTGTGTTACCTGATGTACCAGTTCCACATGTGCACCCTAGATAAGAGGAACTCAGTTTTCCCAATAGAAAACACAGGATTAGACTCGCTAATTTCAAAGGTTCTCGGGGAAATACTATCATATGAATTATATATCTTGTCTCATTCAGGATTTTCTTTTAAACAACCAATTAAGCCATTTTGTTCTTGCCTACTATTAAAGGGGCGTGATTACATCACAACAGCATTTGGGAAATGAAATGAAATAAAACGGGAAACCAAAATAGGTGGTAATTCCTTCTATCTGGGATTAAGCACTGTTACT
Organism: Chionomys nivalis; assembly: GCF_950005125.1. NCBI lineage: Eukaryota > Metazoa > Chordata > Mammalia > Rodentia > Cricetidae > Chionomys > Chionomys nivalis. The sequence goes on along the minus strand of NC_080104.1, from coordinate 14,308,265 downwards.
ATATTGACATGTTTCCTTCTAAGCTTCTTGTATGTACATGTATTCTATTCTTGTATCAATGAAACATAACTTATGCACACCTCACGTAACTTACACCTTTCCTTACAGCATTAGCTGCTTTGAGGATGTACTTACAGAAGTTAAATAATGATTCTACCCCTAGATATGATCATTTACTTAATTAGTCTTTAGTACTTGGTGCAAGTTAAATAGATCCTACTAGGGAGATTTTATGTTATTGCACATAAATGCTTAGACTACTTGTGACTCTGTGGAGATGTTTCTACAGTGCGATCGCTGGAGAAAGTTTATGAAAATGACTTTAGAAAATTTTAGCGTTCCTACTATGCTATCCTTGTAAAGTGAGTGATGAGAGCTACTTCCCCTTCTCTGTTACCAAATGAGATGGTATTGGTGCCCAATCTCATTGCCTTTTACATTCTTCTTATTGGTGTGTGCCCAAGGCTATGAAATCCATCCCTAGTCCTACTTTAGTTGAGATTCATTAGGACAATATCATTCTGCTTAAAATATTCTTTAAAAATTTTTGTTTTAGAATGTGTCTCTGAAGAGTGACTCAGAATAGGATAATTTGATTTCAGGCACCTGAGGCTACTCAGTGTCCTATTTTGTAGGATTGCAACTTAATTCCACGTACATTCTTCAGATCAGGAGTTATGAAAATGTTAGCCTTTTCACATACGAATGATTAAACCTTACTTTCTTTTCTGCTACTGTGATAGAATGCCTTGACAAAAGTAACTTAGGGGAGAAAGGGCTTATTTTTGCTTACAGGGGATGGAGTTCATCACTGCGGGGAAGGCAAGACAGCAGAAGCAAAGAGGGAGAGAACAAGAAGTGAGGCTCAAAGCCTGCCCCCAGTGACATACTTCCTTTAGCAAGGCTTTACCTCCTACAGGCTCCATAACCTCCCCCAAAACAGCGCCACCAATCGGAGACCAAGTGTTCAACACTTGGGGCCTGAGGGGCGGGGTCAGAGGGTGTGGTGAGGTTGGGGGGTGGATGCATGTTTAGCTCCAAACACAGCAGTGGGCACTCTCTACGCACATGAAAACCATTTATGATCTTTAGCTATTGGGTGATTCTATGAATATCAACGAGCTTAGGTTTACCGGTAGAGCTGTTCAAATCTTTTATCTTTGCAGACAGCTTTTCTAATAATAATAGAGGTCGGGGGTATCAAAACATTAAAATACCTGACTGTGAGTGCAAGGCTGTTTGGTTCTTTAATTCCGTCGCATTCCGCCTTGTGGACCTGGAGATTTCTTCGGGAGCGGCCTTCACGTCCACAGGTGTGACTTTTTACTGATTGTAAAGTTGAGACCTGTCTTCTAATCATGTCTTAGTGTCAATCCGGGCCCTCCTGATTCCCTCCTCTTACTGCTCTGTTCTCAGTCTGGCTCTGTAGCTTACAGATATCTACCTTTTAAGGGAGGAGTTGCATTCTATTTCCATCCAGTCTGATAGTGTCTGCTTTAAATTGAAATGTTGATAGATCCTTAACATTTAAAGTAAGTATCAACTGATTCCATTTATTCCCTCATCTTAGAGTTGATTTTCTGTTTGTTCCATGTGCTCTGTATCCCTCTTCCTTTTCTTCCTTCCTTTGCATTGCTTACTAATGTTCTCGAGGTGTGACTTTGATACCTTAAGCCTGTTTGACCTAGGTACACACTTGAGTGATCACTGACAACGGTGGAGTTATGTTGCCCTCTTCAAAAACTAATTCCAGCACCTCCCCCACAGGTTCCCCCTTGCTTTTTGGGAGAAATTTCTTTTAGACTCACAGTTCAAGGGAACCATTGATCCACCATTAGGGTCATTTCGTATGCATAAAATTAGACACTAATTTTTGGCTATTAAAGTTTTGCCTTCATATTTGAAAGTCATTTCTCTTGCTGTAAGTAGAAATGCAAGTTGGTGATTTAACCCTTTCCTCCCCTTTTAATTTTAAAGATGTTGTCGCATAGTTTGACTGCCATTGTTGCCGACGTCAGCCATCATTCTTGCAATTGTTGTGTAGGTGACGCCTTTTCCTCTTGCAGATTCTGCTAAGTCTCTTTTCGATTTAGAATTGTAAGGGTTCATGATGCACCCGGAAATGATTGCCTGGGGGCTTAGTGGGCTTCAGTCAGTTTGAATGGCATCGTGGCTGTCATGTCTTCCGTTGTTTCAAGGCTGTTCCTTCTTGCCTTCAGAACCTCACTTGGACATGTTGGCCTTTTTTCTGCTTTATAACTGGCCTGGGTAAAGTGCTGTTTTGAAATGGATGAGGACATGGGACTAGCTTTTAATCTATTCAGTAATTTTTCTTCTCATGATGACCCTAGCATGTCAAAAGTAAAATAATTTGACATCTTTACCTCCTATATTTTAATCAGATTCTTTTTAAAACACAGCACAGTCCTAACCCTGATGAGGTCCTGTGACACAATTATAATAGATTTTAATTACTTCTGATTTATGTTTCTTACATATCCTGATATTCATTTAGTTAATAGTTTACCAATTATACTCAGTGTTTATTCTAAATTAGTTTTTTTTTTTAAACAAACAAGCAAACCAAAAGCCTTACTTTGGGTTTTGCTTTCATGCCCATTTCTCAGGTTCCCTTTTCTTCAGTCTCTGTTTTGAGAAACATTTCTTTGCATTATACACGATGCCTCTCCCCTCGTTTGCTGATTTCAGATGCTCCACAGTTCAAGTTAAGAGGAATAGTCTCTACATTCAAAGATTAAAATTCTCTTCTCCTGCCGTTTCTCAGATTCAGCTAGACTGGTATGTCAGCAAACCCCAGAGAGATCCCTGTCTCCACCTCCCCAGCTCCTTAGTTTATTATATTGAAGCATGGAAATACTATATGGACTTCTAAAACAAAATTAAATTTAAAGAAAAAAGCAACTTCTAAGAACCACAAATGAAAGAAAACAAACGAACCACACTTGGCATCTGCTTGGTAGGAGAGAGGAATGGTTTCCATTGACAGTGATGTGTAATAATCTATATATCCTTCATGAGCTACATCCTAAAGATAAAAAGAGCTAGAAAGAAAATCCTTCCTGAGAGCACTCTCCTTTCATCCCGAGGCTGCTGACTGGGCACACCAGCATGAGATACAGCTGATGACTAACTGTATTGTTGCTTAGGCTTGATGATACTTGGTGTGGAAGGAAGGGAACGTAGATATATGACAAATGAATTTCGGCATTAGTGTCCAGGATTGAACTTGGAATTAAAAGTCTAAGCTCATATGTCATCTTCAAAATATATTTAGATATTTTTTAGTTCTGCCCAGTGGAAAGGCTTATAAAGAATATCCACTGCGGTACAAAGAGCATCTTGAAGTCTGTTGATTGTGATCTTAAAATATTTTGAAGTACTTAGTAAATGGAACCAGGACTCCTTGGAGAAATGCCCAGCTTCCTTATCTGGGGCAGGAAATGAACAAGATAGGACTGGAACATCTTGTCATACCAGAAGGCGAGGTACTCTCTCAGAGACTGCTGGCATCTGTCAGAAGGACTCAGAAGCCAACCACATTAGACTCCCAACAGCCCCAGTTGAGCTGTGTGCACACCAGTAAGCTCGGACTGCGATGGATTAGAAGTCATAGAAAATGTCTAATCCATGAGTTTATATGCAGCTAAAAACTATGCATGATCTCTGGAGCACCATCGGGAAGCAGACCGTGAGATATATGAAAAGAAATACCATCAAGAGTACACAAGCAGATCTTAGCATTGGGATTGGAGGCCACTAACATTACCAAGAGAGCCAGCCAGCAGCATGCACCTGCTCCCTGCAGTGTACAGCAAGGTTTATGAAGGAAGCTCCCCAATCCTGAGTTTCTTACAGCTCTGGGTCCAGCACACAGGGCCCATAGTAAACGGACAAACTCACCACGTGGAAAGTGTATAGTTCATCAATAAAATCCAGATGAGGGAATTATAAGGGACAAATCACAGTTTCACCACCTATGCAATAAACCCCAAGGAAGAGGGAACCCAGCAGGATGTAGGAAAACCGTAGACAGTGCGGACAAGAGGTGTGAGAGACACAATCATTTGGATCTTGGTTTAAATAAGCAAAGAGTTACAGAGGAGGAAAGGAAAAGAAACAGTAGCAGGAGGAGGTCGTGGGGAGGATGTGGAGGAGGAGGAGAAAGAGGAGGAGGGGAAGGAGAGAGGGAGAGCAAAGGAAAGAGTGAAGGAGAGGAGGAGGGAAGGGGAGATGGAGAAAGAGTGTTGAACAGCAGGAGAACTAACTGCTGTTACTCCACTCAGGACGACCACTGGGGACACCAAGGATTTTTGCCTGATTTTTTTTTTTTTTTTAACGTGGCTGATGATAGACACTGTGTTTGCAAAAGAGGGCCGTGTAGAGTCATGGGCTACTGGACTATCTACAGCTGAAATGACATCGGAGTGTGGAAGTGGGCGTGGCCAGAAGCTAGGCTCTGAAACCAATGTTTACTTAAGAATCACCTTCGGGATGCGTGAAAGAAGAGATTATTGTCTGAGTCTGTGCTGAGGGACTCAAGGGTCTGCCTCGCAGCAAGTCCTCAAGTGATGCTAAATACTGTTGGTCCATGGGTACCAGTCAGAGCAGTGGGTGCAAGACTAGCCCCGAGTTAATTATCCCTGTTCCTGGGCAGTGAGAACATGCAGCGTTGCTATTGTGTCTTTTCTGCTTCTAAATAGATTTGAAACTCTAATACAGAGAAACTTTAGGAATTCAAAAAGACACAGAAAAGGAGCTCAACATGTTATAAACCATGGTGTTAATGAGAATGTCTGTGCTCAGCAACAAAACAGATGTAGCAGCTGCTTCCAAGGCTACCCCTGGATTGAAGGTGTACAGTTCTGCCTGCCCCATGGCAGCGAGTAAGTCAGTCAGCTGTCTCTCCACAGACCACACCAGAAAAGTGTGCTTTCTAAGATGCCTGTGTCACACTGTGTATTGCTTCTCCCTACGGTCCAGGGTAAAGCAATGACTTGGTTGAATTCCAGAAGGTTCTGGCAGCTTCCACTGGAAAGAACACTCCTGAACAGAGCTGTGCCCTGGCTCAGCTGGGCTAGCTCGGAAGATGCCCATGTTTGCATGTGTGCATGCTCATCTCCCTGAAGAAGCTCCCTGGGATCCCCAGTGCAGGAGGTATCTCTACTGTGCAGAGCTCTTCTGCTTACCTCTTAGCATCTATACAGGTGGTTATCTTCTCATATTTTGGATATTTGTTGAGGTATCTCTCAAAGGTCAGGCATTCATTTAGACCCTGGAAATAACACACCACAGAAGTTCAAAACCGTACAAATCAGAATTTTCTTTATAAACAACTTTTAGACATTTACCTGCAGGCTGCTACTGTTTTTGAAATATTGTAATTTTATTTTAAAATTCTGTGTTTGTGTGTGTGTCTGTGTGTGTGTGTTTGTGTGTGTGTGTGTGTGTGTGTGAGAGAGAGAGAGAGAGAGAGAGAGAGAAGAGAGAGAGAGAGAGAGAGAGAGAGAGAGAGAGAGAGAGAGAGTACTTATCCATGTGTGGACACCGGAAGCCTGATGTTTGATCTCTGGTGTCCTCTTCTATGACCTCACCTTACGTTTTGAGGCAGGATCTCTCCCTGAACCCGGAGCTTGCCATTTTCACTAAACTGGCATCTGCAGGGCTCTGGGATCCACCCATTATTTCTTCACAGCCCCTGGGTTCCGGATGCACACTATGGCCCCAGCTTGTGTGGGTACTGGGGATCTGACCTCAGGTCTTCACACTTGTACTGTGAACTCTTGACCCACTGAGCCATCTCCTTAGCTCCACAGCTGTGCAAACTTAAGAGTAATCTCTGAGGTATCCCATGGGATATGAAAAAATACACCTTTATTCAGCCTCTTGCATGGATGCCGAAGGGTCATAACCCTTCTTGTTTGGAATATACTTCAAATTTAGTTGTATTTATATATCTGAGACTCCTTTGACCTTCTTAGATGTCTTGCCCAGTTCTCTCTCTCAGTCACTACTCTTTGCTGTGAGGAGACACCACGAACGAGGCAACTCTTACAAACGCAAGCATCTAATTGGGGACTTACAGTTTCAGAGGTTCGGTCCATTGTAATCAGTTATGGGAAACGTGGTAGCGTGGATGGCGCTGGAGCAGTAGGTGAGAGCTGCAGTCTGATCTGCAGGCTGAGAAAGAAGTGAGAGGGAAAAAGAGAGACGGACAGACAAAGACATAGAGAGTGAGACCCACAGCGACACACTCCCTTCAACACAGCCACATTTTCCAGTCCTTTCAAACAGTGCCACACCCTGGTGACTAAGCATCCAAATAGATGAGCATACGGGGGGGGGGGGTGTCATTCTTATTCCAGCCATATCCCATGGCTGACCATGTAGACACTAAGAGCCCCTCAAGGTTTTACAGCATCAGGCTCTGGCTTCCCTGTTTAACTTCACACTTAATTCCCATGACCTCGGACCCAGATGTCTTACTCTTTCTTTGTATTGTGGGCATTTCCAGGTGCTGTCAGCTCACCTTACTCCCCAGCCTGCCAAGGCCTTGCCAATGTGGCAGAGAAGAAGGCTTGTCCTAGTCCTCTTACCTTGGCATCTAACACTCAGCATCCATTGCTCTCCCTCCAATGTTCTCACTGAGTGTTTCTTGGACCACTTCTCCATCACCACAATCACTTGGTGTAAGCATCTCTATGTCATATTTTAAGCCCCTAGACGATATGGAAACTAGATTTTTTTTTTATCTTTAAGAACATCTGGTACAGAATGTTGTACTGATTCATCCTCAGAAAGTGTTATTTGAGTTCTATGAATATATGATTACATATATTTCCCACCATGCCTGAAGAACATGTAAACACACACACACACACACACACACTTCTTCAGTCTCAATATCCACTTCCAGAAGAATTACCTTTAGAGTGGAAAATGTCTGATTAAATCCTGGCATTCAAAGGTGGACCAAGCACAAAGCGTCAACCCTCAGTCTAAAATGCCATCTTCCTCTTTCTCATCTGTGGGTAAAATCAGAACGTTTTATCCAATAACGTACTGAGAAGGCACCCATCTGTTTTGAGTCCTGATCCTCTGCTGGCTACTGGGAACGCAGCTTCTTTTTATTTGGGATAAATCTGGTAGGGTGCTGGTGTGTTCTCTTGAGACCTGCGCGACTAATGTGGTTTAGAGCAGTCTTATATTGTTCCTTCTTACTCTCACTGGGGAAACAAAAAGCTATTTCCACTTGATTGATGTGGTCATTGCACGTGTAGCATCCTCTGTGGGTGACACTCCACAAGGCTCAGGACAGCCACAGCCCTGCCCTTCAGGGATTTAGGACAAAGAGAAAGCAAGGATAAGTATCCTTTCAAAGTCTCAAGCAAAGCTGAGCCCGGAGGCTGTGACAATGACCCACATGAATGAATTTACCCATTAGACCCTGCCATCTGTCCCCGAGTGTGACAGCCACTGCAAGTCCTTTCCACTGACTGCCTTTGGTCTGAATGACCTTGGAGACAGCCTGGAATGCCGAGCTCAGAAGGGTGCTTTTGAGTCCCTGGTCTGCACTTAATGTTCTCCAAATAGAATTTGCACAAACCTCTAATTTTTTTCCTTTGCCCAGAAGCCTACTTCAGTGACTGACAGCCAGCTCTTACTCCCTGCACTAATGGATTTCTATTCAGTCCATGCCTAGCATACAGTCGGGTGTCCAGAACATATGTGGCTACTGTGCGTGGCACGGAGCAATTAGCAGAGCCCAGGCAAGCTGCAAAATGCCCCAACTTCCTGCTTATCATCCCAGGCAGAAAACTGTCAAGCCTTCACCTAGGGAGGCTCCTCTGCCCAGCTGCTCCTCCCCTCCCCTCCCAAAGCGGAACCTCTGCTGTTAGATTTTTTTTTCACCACTGCTTTTTGCAGACATAAGCTGGAACAACAGCCATGACTCAGTTCCTCACGAATGCTGCCTGAATTGATTAAGTCTGAGTTCAGATTTAGCACGTAATCATGTTCAATTTGCTCTACTGCACTGCCTACAGATAAAAGACTTGTGTGTGCGCAGGGGGGGGGGGTGGCAGCTTCGGCTTGTGTCGGTCTCTGTGATGATGTCATTGGCATGAGAGAGCCGGGCCCTTCTTTACTCCGCTGTGCTGTCTCAGACTCTGCGTGCAGCAGGAGCAGGCTCTAGGTGCCTGAGCCTCCAACCAGTACCGCACCCCACTCCCCGGAAGCAGGGCACCACCAGGACCTGGCCACAGCAGTATCCATCCAGAGGCGTTCCTTCACTCCCCATCTCTGAGGCTGCCTAACTCTGCACTGAGAATTCCGGAGGGGGGAATGCCAGCCCCTAGCATGGACTGTGATGTTTCCACTCTGGTCGCCTGTGTGGTCGATGTCGAGGTCTTTACCAACCAGGAGGTTAAGGTATGCAGCCGAAGTGTTCCTTTTCATTGTTACTCTTCCTGGATTTGCTTGGCAGACCCTCCTCTAGTGTAGGGGAATTATGACCTGGGTTAACCATTTGCAGCTTTATTGTTGTATCGTGAAGACAAGGGACAGTGCATGGTGTTGTTAGCTAGAATAAGTTAGAAGAGACCAGCATGTTAAATCTGAATAGGATTGGCTATTCCATGTCAGTTTATTCTCATCATCTGTATTAAGTGATCTGTGGCCACCTCTTTCCCTTGAGACATGTTTTCCTATTCTCTTACAGCATTTCCATCAAAGCTGGGTAATTTGTAGGTCCTGGGTATTGAGAGGGGTTTTAAATCACTGATTAATGGAAGAAAGTGCATGCAATCACCATTACATTGAGGATGTCCTGACAATGGGTACCCGTTCACAGCATGTCACTTAAATGCGCTGGGATGTGGTCCTCAGACCGAACAAAAGCGGTCCCGTCGCAGCGCCGGTCTCCTGTGCGTAGGAATCTGAAGTCAGAGAGCAGTGCTTAAAGTTGCTTCTGTCAGGTGCAGAAGCAGTGAGTTGTTTCCCTCACACAGCTGTCTGTGCAGAAAGTTCAGGCAAAACTGCATCTCTCCATCCTAAGGGTTAGAGTTGTGCTCACGCGAGCCTTTGCTGTGCAGCAGCTGGGTCTGCCGTGGGCAACTGTCCTCCACTCACAATGATTCTCTTGGAGATTTTTTTTTTCAATTTGGTTTTCTATGATGGAAAAGATCCTGCATAAAATGAGAATCTTTCATTCTCACGTTCTGCAAAAGACCAAGACAAGCTTCTGATTTTTGAGCAGACAGGTAAGAGAGAGGCATGGGGGAGAGAGGAGAGAGACAGTAGCTTGTGATGAAACAGGAAGAAAGGGAGGATTATGCTGTAGGCATGGACCATCAATGTTCTAACCCTTACTTAGTGAAGCCCTGAATTCTCTAATGCTGAATGCAGGTGGCATGGCCGAGCCTCACAGGTGGAGAGTAATATGTCCCCAGCCCACATATGCCTGTACCACTCAAGCCCGCGGTTCTGCACACATTCTTGAAGTGAATTCAGCCTTCTGGTTTGTTGTTCTTCAAGTCTGAAACACGCACCTCTGTGTTTGCCAATTCTTATTCCGGTGTGAATTTAACTCTCCACAGCTTGTCATGGGCAGGGTGGAAGAATTCGAATGGGAAGATCAGGGCTTGCTTGTCGGTGTCTCCTGAGTGGAAATGTGTGTGGGGACACAGTTCTTCCACTCTTACATGGCGTGAGCACTCTAAGAGGGACAACTGTCACTTAAACCCCTCCAGCTTAAGGTTAGAGCTGGCTTAAAATGCACTGTGGGTCACTAACTAAAGTCACTCTAGCGCTGATGGATCAACATGGAGAGTAAAACTCCATAGTCCCTCTGTCCTCACCAGCTCTTTGTCTGTATTGTCTCAGAAATCTTACCAGCTACTCCCAACTCTTTGACTCTCAAGAAACAATAGCGAGGGAGATATTTATTGGAGACCTATAGTAAACCAGGTACTCTGCCTATAGAAAAGGGATTTAAAACATACTCACACAGACACGCTTGCACATGTGAGCACACACACATACACATGCTAGCACACAGACACATGCTAGCACACATACAGACAGACACACATGCACACACACATACTGCATATCTCTATGATAAGAACATAAAATAATTCAGTGTTTCCTACAGACAGAGATTGTTCTGTGGAGTTAAAGAGATGCCAAGTTCTTCGGGCTTGCTGAATTATAGGGGTTGTGGTGGCTTCACGAGGGACTAGCAGGATTGTATCACCCTGTACCAATCTGTGACTCAATTTGTCTGACGGCAGCATATTGTCTGTGATATCAGAGGGGAGAGGGAGATGTGAATGAACTTTCTTCAGAAACGTGGAGTTTGGAGAGATGGACCGTATGCCCTTTCCACCAACATCTCTGAGCCATGGTGCTTTTGTTTATTGCGGAGATGTGACTGGTTCTCAGATCTGTTTTCTCATCTGTAATGTGGGGACAGATTTTTCCCTCATATTGGCTTATCAAAGGAGTAAAGAAATGTACAAATGTAAAAACATTGTCTTCAGTACTCGACTTTTAGCCAGTGGTTAGTGAATGTCAGTTCTCTCTAACATCATGGCCATCATTTACAACGTTCTTTGAAGGACAGGGAAGTCTAATCAACTAGTCAAAGAAATCCAGCCCCCCATCACCACCATTCCATCTAGAAAACATGGGTTCCCATTTCAGATATGTGGTCATCTAATTGCCTGCAGTGATGTACTTATCAAGGCAAGATCTGTATTACCTTGTAAAATACAATAGTAAAAACAAGGGAAATCAATGAGACTTATAGAAATTCATCAGATCACTTTTTATGACTTATTAGATATTGTCTTAGGAGATTCAAAAATAAAATTCTAGGTAGCAAAATGTGTCCAACTTTAATATTCATAGTTAGGTGTCAATAATAGACAGGTAGAAAGACAATAATAGACAAATAGAAAGGTAGAGTCAAGAATTCTACCCTTCAAAGCCTTTCATGCCTGATGCCAATGGAACTGGAGAGATGGCTCAGCAGCTAGAGTGTACCACTCCTAAAGTATAGCAGTTCCCAGCAACTACATTGGATTGGATGTTGCCCACATCACAACCTCCTTAACTAACTGCAGGTCCAAGGAATCTGATCTCTTATGCACACTTAGGACACCTGTATTCATGTGAATATGCACATACACACACAGAGACGTGCACACGCACGCACACATCTCCCCCCCACACACACAATTATCAATATGGGTGGTTTAGTTCAATTCCCAGTATGCACATGGAAGCTTACAAATGTCTTCAATCCAAATTCTAGGGGATCCGGCATCCTCCTCTGTCCTCTATGGGCACAAGGTATGCACATAGAAATACATGCAGGCAGAGCACCCATGCTCATAAAAACATAATTTAAAAAAATCTCAAAAACATATTTGATGTCAATGATAAGGGAGAGTTGCATCTCAATTGCTTGACCTCAGGTCCCCCTTTCTCTGTGCAATTCCTAAAGAATACTGCCACGTTGCGGAGACACAGCCAATGGGCACGTGTTACAAGTAGGGTGGTTTATGTGCGGGAAATATAGTCTGTGCACATGTTCTTTCTCATGGTGGTTTGGAAAGACATTGCCACCTGGGCTTTTTCCCAGGGGATCTTTAGCAAAGGGATTGATTCAGACATCGATCAACTAAAGGTTTTCAAGCTGCTAGAGACATAATATAGGAGAAAATCAGGCCTCTGGTGGTCAGCCATATTTGCTCTTCTCTGTAAATCCCATCACTGGTGGTCTTGTGAACTTAGCTGTTTATTTAGTAGCACGAGAACACGAATAAAGATCTAGAAGTTGAAAGTCATCACTAGAAAAAGCTGTGATGATGATTGGTATACATGTACACTTGGGGGTGTTGATTTCCTTAAATACTCTCATATTTCTGAAATTAGTCATCCCACGTCACCAGGTTCCAAAACTATAAAAGTAATGAAAGGTTAATAATGAAATTTGCCATTCATTGTCTTCTGGTTCTTGGGCTGTATTGAACATTGTTATCCCCTGAAGGGTTTTAAAAACATATTGACGATACCCAGGCCCTGTGCCCAGAACTTCTAATGTGTCTGGTATGAATGGAGCCTGGGCACAGAGCATCATATTAAGCCAGTGTCTTGTCTCTCCTAGTCACAAATTGGTACATCAAGGTCAGTCAAAAGTTGCCTCTGCTTAAATGCTTTGATCTATATCCTCCAAGCTCAGGCTTAATCTATGCAAGTTTGATCTTCAAGCTGTCGGAAATGCCAAGATTTGACCAAAACTGTTCGGTCAGTTAGCCGCATCTGCAGTTTCTCTGCCTCCTCTGAGCTGATGGCAAAGCTACTCTAGAAACACCACTGGAAGTTGTGGGTGGCCAGCATTTTCAAAGCTTCGCTGGCTCCGTGTAGCGTTCTGCTCTTCCAGGAGGCATCCAGACCTGGGGCTTCCCCTTCTTGTCAATGGTGGCTTCCCTCACCACAAAAGAGGGGAGGGATGCTTTCTCTCTAGGCTAGAAGGCTTCTGAACCCCTCTGTAGACAACCATCCCTGCCTCTGTGGACATCTGTGTTGAAGTCAGAAAACTCACAAAGCTCTCATTTAGTACCCAGAGCAGACAAGAAAGATGGCAAGTGTCAGAGGACGTATAGAAGTTTCAAGGAATGTTCAGGCTTAGAACATTTGTTCATTCATTCAAGAACTTCTGGAGAGAATCTGTTTTCTCCAGGGAAGAGCTCTCAGCACTAAGAGACAGGCAAAGCAGTCCCTGTGTTCAGAGAGTGCACATTCTCACGTGGGAGGCAGACGGTAAATTAGCACCCTGAGGGATGAACGGCAGTGGGTAAAACAGCTGCCGTTGAATACATGGTCATTGGAAAGCTCTTCAGTTTTAACTGTCATTAAAAGAAGTTGTTCAGAAAGATCTTAGACATGTACAGATCTTAGACAAAAAACATTCCAGGTAGAAGGAACAGAGATTAAATGAGAGAGAGAGAGAGAGAGAGAGAGAGAGAGAGAGAGAGAGAGAGAGAGAGAGAGAGAGACTATCCCATCTCATGTGTGATTGGAGCCTGCCCACATTTAACCTCTTGCCATTTTTCATTCATCAGGAACCCATAGAAGTGTGTATGTGTACATGTCTGAATATATGTTTGTGCACTACATGTGTGCAGGAGCCCACTGAGGTCAGAAGAGGCATTGTATTCCTTTGCTCTGGAGTTACATATAGTTGTAAGCCACTTTTTTGGTGTAGGGAATTGAAGCCAGGTTCTCTAGAAAAACAAGCGCTCTTAACCACTGCCCCAGTAATAATTCCTTATATATGCTTTAAATCTGGAAGGCCAAGGCATTTTCCTTTATTGTTCGATTTTTATTTGGGACTAACAAGTATGGATTGTGTACGTTTATGTGCTGTGATACATACTTATACTGTGTGATGCTTAATTCTGGTTCTCTGGCCTAGCCATCCTGTTCCGTAGTAATCCTTTCTTCATGGGAAATGCTCACAATTTAGCCTACTAGATTATTTCAAGACTGCGATACTCTGTGGACAAGAGGACACATACCCCTCTTCTCTAACTGTGAGTGGGGCATGTTGACTGCCCTCCGTCCATGCTCCCCACCAGGCCCCAGGGAACTAGCTACTTTTCCACCAAGAGTCCCTGAGTGTTCATGAGATAACCTACCTGTTTTAGATTCCACGAAAATACAAGCTCATTTGTGTGACCGTGGTTCTCTGTGTAAGCTAGTCTATTTAACAGAATGTTCTCTACGCACGCCTGCACCGTCACCAACAATTACATTTTAAGGTCACTCATGAGTCTTCTCTTCCCAGGATCTTCCCATCCCATGCGACCTTGGACACATCTCTTACCCGAGCTCCATAATCGTGCTGACAGAAACTGTTTTGTGCAGTCCGTTTCTTTTCCTATCAGAGAACAGGTGACTGACTCACAGTCTGTTTCATGCTGTTGAGTGGGTGAGGAAGAGACCAGCACTCCGCAGCCTCTCAGCACAATGCAGCCTCTTCAGGGTTGGAACCACTGGGGATTTCAATTGACTCGCATTGTTTGGCAAGAGCAGTGGAAGGATGAAGAGGGTGACTCAGATGAGCACGTGGGTGCAGGGTATCAGAAACTGCTTTGACAAGGAACTGGCGAGTGTCCTTCGAGCTGGTGGGACTTCACATCCACTTCTGGAGTTTTTGCTAGGTGAGGCTCTGGGTGTGACCACTACCTTATGGTTCTGCAAACCATTGAGGCTCTTTGAGGGTCATCAAAACCCGTGCACCTACATGGAAACTTATCCCAGACTGTACTGTGTGCAGCTTAATGGTTAGAAATGGGAAACTCTAGTCTAGAGTTGTTCATGGTAGCTCTCCAGTACCCAAAGTGTGTAACTGAGCAGAAGTGACATTTGCTATTCAGTGACTGCATTTTCAAATGGCGTTTTGTTACATAGATTTAGACCAACTTTAGTTTATGAAAGCTAGAAGTGTGTGTGTGTGTGTGTGTGTGTGTGTGTGTGTGTGTGTGTGTGAAGGGTGTCATACATACAGCAGATTCCAAAACACTACCCAAACAGGATTTTGCTATGGACTGTGAATAACATGATCTAAAACTGATACCATTTTGAAAATAATTTAAAATTTATGAATAAACAAAATTTCAATACCAAGTTTTTCTTTTGTCCCAAACAAATTGGCAAATAATGGGGGAAGACAGTCTTATGCAAATGACAGACGCTCCCTGAGAGAGGGACGGGGGTCTCTCAGCCACTTGCCACATCAGAGACAGACAAAGCACAGTGTTATAAACTAATGACATGGGTAGAATGAAAAGCCAGCTATGAGCTTCCTTATCTGTTTCAAGATCTTTTTCCACTGTTAGGAATTGAGACACAGACTGCAGTTGCTGTCTAAACCTGAGGTGTCAGCTTTACCAGCAGAACAAAACAGTGTCTTGGCTAATAGCCTTCTTTCAGAAGAGCAAATTTGAATGAAGAACTCAGAGGGTGCCCTTGCTGCCTCCTTAATGCTTCTGTTCAAGTACGAGTCCTGCTAAATAGTAACAGTCTGTTTAACATCTTCTGGTGAGCCTTGGAGTTGATGTCTCAGGAAGAAAATGGCCCCAGAAGGGTATATTCTTACTTGATTCTATCTGCGTCAGAAGCTTCATAGCGTTACCACATATTGCTATTTTATACTGAATAACCCAGCATCCCACGGGTTTATGACAATTCTAGGTGTGGCTTCTGTTTTAGATTTTGTTTAAAATATATCTTTTGTGTTTAAAGAATCTTGTTATACATTCTTTTTCCTTTTATCTATTCTTCTCTCATGATGCATCCGGACCATAGCCCCGCCACTCCTCCTAGCTCCACCACCTCTCCTCTTCCCCAGATCCACTGTTCCTCCATTTCCCTTCAGAAAAGAATAGCCCTCCTAGGGATATCAACTAAATACTGCATAAAAAGATGCAACGAGACTAGGCACAGACCCTCGTATATTGGTTGGACGATGCAACCCAGTAGGGGTAAAGGGGTTCCAAGAGTAGGCAAAAGAGTCAGAGACAGCGTAGGGTTGGGGGAAGTTTCCTGGGGTCCACTGTCAGCTTGATGCAGGGGCCTATAGCATTCCACCCAGGTGTTTCCCATGGACTTGGTGAGGGATGAACCATGAAGAATTGTAAAGCAGAAGGGACAGAAGCAGTTTGTATTTTTCCAGTATTTTATTTAAGGCTAGTACTTTCCAGATTATTTAGAATTCAGTTTTTTCCTAAGAAATCCACCGAGTAAAACATATCTTAAACCGTCAAGGGAAAAGGCTTGGAATGGGATTTTGTTTGTAATATAAAATAAGATCTCTTGGCATATTATTATAGCTACATCAATAGTACATCTAATAGAATCGATTTCCTCTTCTGTAACTTCACTATGCTTCTCTATAGTGACTGGGAGCATCATTTCAGGCCATCTTTTTCTGGAACAGGATATATATATATATATATATATATATATATATATATATAAACAATGAGCAAAGTTAGGAATAGCAATAATATATTGATCACTTGCAATTTGTCCGTCACTACACAAAGTACTTTTCATTCATCCACTCATTCATCAAATATGTATTGAGCTTTCTCCAGGGTTAAGTACCCAGGTTGGCTCTGGATAGAGAGATGAGCAGAACTGTTAAGCACCAAAAGGTCCTGGCCTTTGTGCCACTAGGTGTTCTTCCCCCTTCCCCAAAAGGGAAGTGCCATTTTGGCTGCTAAAGAGGCTTCCTTTACTGACAAAGGTTATGGGAGAAAGTTCTAGAATTAGACATCCCGGTCAGACTTCGCTAGATGGTGATTTATGGGTGGTATGATTGTAGACAAAGAACCTTACTGCTCCTATAACCAAGTTTCCTCAACTGAAAATGGATGGAATCAAGTATGCCTACATCAGAGGTTCGCGGAAAGGATTACAAACACTAGAATGTGTAGAAGCACACGAAAGCGGGCAGAGGGAATGGGTAGAGACGATGGTTGAGACTTTGGATGGAAATTCCAGCAGGAGAGTGCAGCTGCTGTTACACTCAAGACGGAAGACACGTCCCCCCTCCCCGAGAAGATCGATCTCTCTGACCATGCGCACAGCTTCAGAAGGAGATTCACATGGAGAAGAGAAAGGGGTCGCCCACTCAGCCAGCCTGATCCACCATGATAGTGATCGATAGGGTAACACCCTACAGCCATTAGTGTATGTCCTTTCTCTTCTCTCTCTCTCTCTCTCTCTCTCTCTCTCTCTCTCTCTCTCTCTCTCTCTCTCTCTGTGTGTGTGTGTGTCTCTGTCTCTCTGTCTCTCTCCCCCTGCCCCTGCCTCATCAAACTTCATGGCTACATGTTGTGAGCTAACTTTGCCCAGTACAGCAGTGCTTTCACCTCAGGGACACTGGGGTCACAGAGCATCATAATAGAAGCCACCGGCTCTGTGTGCCAGCAGAATTATAGTCAAGGGCAGGTGATGGGGATACTGACGTGTGTGTGTGTGTGTGTGTTTTGTCTTCTTTTGGTTGTAATTTTTCTCATCCTTCCAAGCCTCCATGGGTAAGGCCCCCTCAAGAACATGAGGTAGCCAGAATTAGGAGATGTGGAGAAACAGGAAATGTCCCCAGACAAAGCCAGTATGGTGTAAGGAAACTTCCCAAAGGGAAAGCAGCTAAATGGAACTGAATACAAATCAGGTATAGACTGCTTGTCCCAGCCAAGATGGACCCTGGAGATTCAGTGGCTCCAGCCAGACTCAGAAGAAAACCCAAGTCCTTCTTGGGGCTCTCCAGGCCCAGACGACCTTATTCCAGCTGTCGGGCTGATCTAACCTCCCCTTATCTTTGTTTTTCTAAGTGGTCTCTAGCCATCCTCTCCCGGCCCTTGCACCCCACTGAGCTGGCTCGGCACATGTCCACATGCCTCGCTCCTCACTCTCTGCAGTGCCATTAGTTTCTTTTTGGTAGCTTGGGACAGGATTTCTCTGTGTAATAACCCTGGCTGAACTAGAACTAGCTCTGTAGATCAAGCTGGCCTTGAACTCACAGAGATCCGCCTGCTTCTGCCTCCCAAGTCCTGGGATTAAAAGGATGCACCACGACTGCCCAACTCATTAATTCTTTTTTGAGTGGGTAGGGTGTGGTCTCATGTAGCCTAGGATGACCTGAGATTCACCATATAACTGAGTAAGACATTGAACTTCTTGTCCTCCAGCCTTGACCTCCCAGTTACCGGGTTAATAGGCATGTGCCACCATGCTCTGTTTATGGTCCTGGGACGGAGCCCAGGTTTCCTGAATGCCAGCAAGCACTATACCAACTGTGCCACATTCCCAGCCCCTAGAGCCAACGATTCTTCATTGCCACATCTCAGCTAGTGCAACCCACTGGGCCTTCTCCACTCTTTCCTCGGCTTTGCCGTCATACAGTCACAAGGTGGTATTGTGTCTGTGTGTGTGTTATTCATTGTTCAATTCCGCTGCACTAGAGTGCAGGTGTCAAGTGCGCTGTTCTCTTCATCCACTGCTGGGCTAGCCTAAGCTTGTGTAGATCATAGTGCAAAGACGCTGTCTGTTAGTAGAAGTACAGAAGGCTGCAGCTCTCAGCACCCAACTGTACTTAAACCACTTCTTGGAAACGGCTGGGCGGAAACTCCAAACATAAGCTGCTTTAATAAGAGAGAAGTTTCCATGAAAATAACAGAGGTTTTAAGGCAAGATGCCCATTAAGAAAAGGAGAGGGTGAACTCAGAGCTCATTTATTCAAAAATATCTTTAAATACCTCCTTCGGAGCAGAAATGTTAAAGGGAATTACAGACTGATCTCATGGCAGGAATGCTAAACTATAATTACAATACTTTCAATATTGACCTTCAGCTCTCATTTCTGCTTTAAAACTGTGGAGATAGCTGGAAATTAGATTAATTACCCAAGCTGAGTTCAATTCCTCTTTTGCTTCATAGGCATTTTGCCCTAAAAATTCTGCTATGCGCCACTCTCGTTCGAATGTTTACTAATGTCTGTCATAAAAATGGTTTTCAATTCTGGAATACTTAACAATAAAATTTGAACTAAAAGCCCTCCTATCCGGTGTCCGAATAAATAAGCCATAAAATCTGAATTATTGATGAAGAAGACAGTGGATGGTCTATTTTATATTATTCTGCCTTTGAAAGGAGACGCTCCATGTGTTGTGGTCAGCAAAATGGTGCTTTATAACTAAGCATGTCGTTAACAATAGTTAGCATCGCGAAGCCTCAGGAAACTCGAGCTCTCTGGAAGAGCACACCCTTGTGGCCACAATCTGATGTGGTTAGGAAGCATCATTCTTTCAGGGTGACATTTGATAGAATCTCCAAATTATATAACCAAGGTTATACAATTTCAAGTTTGCTCATGTTTTAAGTGTGTGTGCACACGCGCGTGCACGCACGTCTGTGTGTGAAGGCTAGAGGACGACCTTGAGTGCTATCCTCAGAAATGGTGTCCACTTCTTTTGAGAAGATCTCTGCCTGCCCAGGAACTCATGAATAAAGTTAGGGTGTCTTCTCAGCCAGCCACGGAGAGCTTCCTGTCTCTGCCGCCCAGCACCGGGACTGCAATCATGTATAGAATACCATCTTACAATTTTGCATAGATTCTGGGGATCTGATTTAGATCCTCATGCTTCAGGGCAAACATGTCAGCAGTTAAGCGTACTGGCTTCAAGTGTATCACATTTTGTACTGTGCTTTGTTGCAAAGGTATGAGGGAAAGGTGCTTGGTCTTTGGAGGCAATGGTTACTCTTATTTACGAACTCTCCTGTATGTAAGAAGGAAATACAAGTTTGGATGCAGGGTTGTTGGGATGAGAATCACTCAGTGGAAGGGGTCATGACCAATCCCTTTGCGG
Source organism: Chionomys nivalis (assembly GCF_950005125.1). NCBI lineage: Eukaryota > Metazoa > Chordata > Mammalia > Rodentia > Cricetidae > Chionomys > Chionomys nivalis. The sequence continues at coordinate 14,288,802 of NC_080104.1, read as the reverse complement.
GGTTTCAGGGAGCCATCCTCTTTCACAATGATGGTGGAGCATGTGATTAAAAGTAGGAGGTACTCAGACATAGGAATGGTGGATAAGAGGCATAGTATCAACCTCGTAGGCTGGTAGGGGAGTGAACTAGAAGCATAGAAGTGAGGAGATGCCTTGGTTTGCTCTGGTTCCATTTTATGGAAAACCGGAAGTTGACCATATAAAAAGGTGTTCTGGGATGAGCAGAAGCATCCCTAAGAGGTAATTACTGAGTTACTGCTTTATAGGGTAAGTAAGTACCCATCCGGTGAAGGTAGGAGAAAGCGCTTTTACCCCAAGAGGAGCCTGCACCAAGCAGAAATACCACGGAGGTGGTTCTAGGAAGGAGATGCCTGGGCAGAATGAAGTTATACCAGAACTGGTCTCACAGCAGGAAGGCATTTGGAATGCGCCCTCAACGTCAATAGGATGGGGCAGGGAACCATTTTTTGTCAGACCAGAGACTTTTCGCCTGGTTGGACTTGTCATCTGGTTGTCTTCCTGCTTATGTTGTGACTTGGGGATATTTTGTCAAGAGGAGAGCAGAGAAGAAATGGCTACAGCATACCAGACAGTGGCAGCATAAGACTCTGTCCTATGTCCCAGGATCCTAGAAGCATGCTGATTACCTTCTAGTTATTCCTCTGGCTTTCTAATGAGGGAAGAAGTTAAAATAGGAAAGCAATCATCTTGAGGATATGATTGGGCTCCATTCAATGGGGCTTGTGGGGAAGGAGCTCATGCTAATGTGACATGTGTAAGACCGTCATGGTTTTCTAGGATCAGGGATCTAAACCCTTGTTCCTTTGTGCTCTGGGGGAAAGCAGAGAGACATGGGCGTTATCTATGCAGCTATTCTTCCTTGATGCCTTTCACATATCTAACAGCTTCAAATGAGAAATCCAGTGGTGTCCAGCTCTGTGTCTAGAATGTTCTAGGTTATTCTGAAGGCAAATGATGCTGTTCTTATTTGTTACTTTCTCCAGATGTAAAAACAAGAAAAAAATTTAGATTAAAGGGCTGTTTGGGCACACATACCACTCTTCTACAGAGAGAGAGAGAGAGAGAGAGAGAGAGAGAGAGAGAGAGAGAGAGAGAAAGAGAGAGAGAGAGATCCAATTATCCAATTATCACTGCTAATATTCTTATGGGATAACACTCATATAAAAAGGAAGAGTTCAATTGTGTGGCATTTCACTCAACTGCTACAGCCCCAGCATTCTGCAGCACAGTGGTCCATGCTGGGTAGATACAAGATAAAGGTTGGCTGAGAGATGCGGAATGGAGGAGGTGTCAAGGGGATGAGACATCCTTCTCCCTGCCCTGGAAGAACAGACAACAGACATGGCACATACCACTTCATTCCAAGATCAACAGGATAAAGTGTGAACCCATCTGTGTGCAAGAGAGGCCGAGAACATCCTCTTGTTCTGGGTGGTCCTGTGCCCAGGTAAATCAGGATTGTTTCATACACAGAATAAGAGAAAGTGGATGCTAATTTCTGTGCAATTAACAGGTGCATCCTTTGAATGAAGGGCTTGACAAGCCAAGTCCTAGGTTTACATCTGCTAAGTTAGAAGAAGCTAATGGACCTTAACACACAGATCTCAGGACTCCAGTCCGACTGTTGTTTCTGGATAATATAAACTCATAGTCCCTAGGGTTTCTTGTCTGTCCAGCCTCTTCAGTCGAGTCTTGAATAGAAGCTTAGGCCTTCAGAATTAGAAAGGAAACAACTAAGGGCCTGCTTCCCAATGTAGTCCTCTCCTTTTCAGATTCCTTTTCAGAACCCTTTGGATTCCTCCAGTAATGGGACCCTTATGCCCATGATCCTTCAGGTTCTTCCTGAAGCCCTGTAACTACAATCCACTTATCCCAATTGGGCTGTGCTCTGTAGAGTGAGTTTGTTCTTCTTCTGCTAGGAAAACACTTTTGGTCTTTGATGCCAACTGCTTGGCCTTGACTCTACTCCCTGATGTACCTGTGATGACTAACAGATGTGACTTATCTCTAGATTAATTGTTCACAAGACATCAATCAAGTTCCTGCCACCCCTAACCCAGGTCTGGCTGACTTACATTTCAAATTATCCTCTGGTTGTTCCTTCCTTTTCTCACCTCTTCAGCAGGCCTAAATCTCCACACTCCAACTGATAGCCGATCACTGTCCCTGGGGCAGGGGGCCCAGGCTCTGTGACACAAAGGAGCTACCCACGTCAGCCAGGCAGTAGGAAAACGGGGTTGGAAAGTCAAGATTCCTGGCATCGAACCTCTGTCCTCACCCAGCATCCTTACCTGATGCTCGCTGCTGTGCTTCTCTCCTTTTGCTTGTTTATTGGATGATTGCTTTGAGCTTTGATAGGATTTAGTAGTACAATTAATGTTATAGTGAATATAACACATGAAGGCCTCTTTCCTCATCCCGCTTGCTTTAAAGTGGCCCATAAAACCATAGGCTGGCCACACCAGCTGCCAGCCTCTCAGAAAGAGTGCTAAAAGATGATCTAAAAGTGAAAAACAATCACGCGGACCTGAAACGTGGCAATACATTCATTCCTATGGCTCACCTCACTACCTTTCTTCCCCTGTCTTCAACCAGAACACTTATTTTTCAAATACTTAACTCACTTATCAATTTTGTCTATTGCCTGTTCCTTTCTGCCAGAATACAAGCTTGGTGGAAGCAGAAATTTGTTTATGACTGAATCTCCAAATCAACAGGAACTCAGAAAATACGTGCTGAGTAGATAGATGGATATCAATAATGAAGAGATTATATCACCATATAATACAGGCATTTAAGTCTTTTATTCCCCAATTCCTGCTGTGACTCCCTGCCTCTTCTCTCTATATACATAACGCTAGTGAGTGTCCATGTGGCCATGAAGCCTCAGATTTTCAGGATTTTGATTCCTTTAAGAGTCTTGGCTGACCCAGAAGACACAGCTACCTCCTCCAGGTGCTTCCCCATAATCTTGTATTATCTCTAACACTGTATTTACCACACTGTGCTGAGTGACTTTTCCTAACACACAGGAAGCTCTTCGAAGCCAAGGGTCTTGTCTTCTTCATCTTTGCTCTCCATCACTAAACATCATACCTGAAAAAGGCAAAATGAACAGTTAATAATGACTTACAAATACTATTTTGAAAAGTAGGCATGGTGGCACACACCTATAACCCCCCAACTCATGAGGCTGGTGCAGAAAAAAGCATGATTTCAAAGCTAGTTTGGGCAACAGAACAATACTTGTTAGAGAAATTCCATTTCTGTAAATATTTGGAGCTACAAGAGCAGGCATGAGCCAGCACTGAGACCTGAAGATGGAAGTTCTCTGTTTCAGGCAACATTTATGGAGTGTCTATTATATTCCAGACCTGTGTTAAACTCTGATGATAATGAAGAGACTGGAAGCCCTTCTTGGGGTGACCTTAGTCTCATTAATAAACTAATCTAAAGATGGACCTGTAATGATCATTTTATTAGCGTTGAAAAGATCCCTCCTCGGAGCAGGCAAACTGCAGCTCTCGTCAGTGTCCCAGAGGAGGGGAATTAGGAGAAGGAAGAAAGTTACACTCCTCACCTGAAGAAGGCATGGAGGTCAGACACGTGGTGAAGAAGCACCCATATTGGGGGATGTAGAAAAAGAGTAAGGAAGCCCAAAGTACCAGGAAAGGCATATTAAGTTCAGGCCCCATATGAAGACAGAGAAAGAAGAGAAGAAAAGGAAGTGGTTATAGATCGGTCTGAGTCAGGACATTGTGGCTGCTCATAGGGACTATACTAGGAGCAGGGTCCTGGAAAGGAAAAGACTGGTATCTCTTTAAGGAATGATTGCCCCACTTATTTCTTTAGCATGACTTAATGGGAGCCTGCTTTCCTCTGGATGGTCCCTTAGCCAGGTGATTGACCAGACCGAACTGGAATGTTAGGTCTCCACCGGGAGCAGAGATGCCATTCTCTTGACAAGATGGCCTCTTCTTTTAATGGCCCCTTGGTATACTCTAATATATATATAAAAAAAAGTTTTGTCGAATAAAGCAATAAAGATGCTTCCAGTGAAGCCTTCTCTAGTGGTAGAGGAGAAAGGATAAGCAAAGTGATAAAGTTTGCAACCACACTAGGAGTACCATGTTTTAGGAAGAAAGATAAAGGACAGGAAGGGAGGAGGGTGACTCAGGTGGCCTTCTCCCTACAGAGGTAGGCAGGCTTACTGAGCAGGTGACACACCAGCAGAGCCCGAGGCCCTCCAGAAGCAGAGTCCTTACGGTGAGCACAGCACCGCAGGGACACTCAAGGATTCAAAAATAGAGCTCCCTGGCAAGAAGACTGGCACGCCAACCGGAGCCCAGGAAGTGTGAGAGCAGCCGGGATAAAATGGGGTACCAGTGGGCTATGTGCACAGAGAGAACTGCCTTTCCAAATGCTGTGTAAATGTCACCATCGCTATCCTCCTCGTCATATCTCTGTTCCTCGCCCTGCCCTTTTCCTAGTGCCGCATTTCCTTTTGAAGTGTCTCTGTCGCTGGTAGGATGATAGCCCTGGTCCTGTGTGCATTTATTCAGATGAACTGCAAAAGTTCAGCTCTCTGGGGCTATAGGAATCCCTAGGTTTTTACAGGGCAGCCATTGTTCTAGAATGCTCAGTTATGGCCACGGTGGTCACTGTGGACCTGGAGAAGGCTAGGAGGAAGGGATTTGGATGGAATACAGACACCATTCATGGTTTGGCTTCTCTAATGAGAGCTGGCCACTCTTGAAACCACACAGGCTCCTCAGATGTTATCTTCTGCTGGCTTGCTGCTTACTGCCCACCACGCTTCCTTCTAGCATCAGAGAGAAAGAGAGAGAGAGAGAGAGAGAGAGAGAGAGAGAGAGAGAGAGAGAGAGCGCATGGTGTGTGTGTGTGTGCGCGTGTGCGCACGCGTGTCCTCTGTTGTATACACGCTCCACAGCATGCTGCCTTTACTGCCTCTTGCAGTACCTATTAAAGGCTTCCTCCCCATCCCCTCAGCACTGCGGACTGAGCACTTATGCTCACTAGGAGCTAGGCCAGCATCCAAAACAGAGACTATGACCAAGGAGCTGCAGCTGAGACCAGGACAATGCCCCGGTTGTGGGACAGTGAGCTTCTTAGCATGTTTCTTGTAGACCAAATGGGTCTAAGTAAGCTTAGTGTCTTAGCCTAACAATGTCCTTAAAGTCCGATCTTGACCTTGGCCCCTCCTTGTCAACAGAGAAGCACTTTTAGCCCTCTGGTTGACAGAGAGCTACATTGATTCTGAAATAAATGGATAAGGGGGCTATCTTGTGTTAGCCACTCACACTAAAAGGTGTGAATTTTCCTTTGAAGCTATAGCAGGGCAGAAACAAACATGCACTGGAAATCTAATAAAGCTACATCAACTAAGCAGAAGCTCTATTCATTGTCATCTTAGCCAGCATTGCCCAGAGAGCTAAGCCAAATGCCAAAGCTAAGTGCAATAGCCGTAATAATGACTGAGAACTAAGAAGCAGGGGTGGGGGTTGAGAAACATGGGGCACAGAGGGGCTCACAAGTGTAAGCACAGGTATAGCACAAATGCTCAGTATTGGAACTGGTTGGTGAATTCCACGGAATGTGTAAGAAACTGGATGGGGCACAATGCTGAACACCCTTCCCCGGGAAAGAATGGAAGAACATTTACCCGTTGCCTCCCAGATGCCATGCGAGCTTCTTGAGTATGGGTAACAAGTGAATTCTAAGGGTATATCAGCAGAGAAGCTTGGGGTGGAAGGAGACAGACATGGAAGAGAAGCCTCCAAGCTGTGAAGTGTACAAGGTTAATTAGAATGTGCCTGGAAATAGATGGTACAGTCGTGACTGGTCCTGATGGGAAACAGGCTAAGCAGCTAGGGAGCTAGGCCCTGGAGTTATCTAATGAAGCCACTGCACAGTTCTCGCTCTTTATTGTCATCCTGCCTTAGTCTAAGGAAGGCATAGGGTTGTTTGTATCCCTACCAATTGTATGTTTCTCTTCAGGAGACCCCATCCATGCATAGCCAGGAAATTCTAGTAATTATTTAATGAGGCTTTCTTAAAACCCTGGAGATGCTTCCAGGGAAAAACGTTAGTGGCTCAGATGATTTGAGAGTTGGTCTGTCATTTTCTTTCAAGAAAAACTTCCCCTCCAGTTTTAATTGTAGATTTGTTTTATTATTGATGGCTTTGTCAGGTGCAGTTGAGACAGGGTCTTATGTAGCAAGGACTAGTCTTGAACTCCTGAGCCTCCCTTTAATCTCCAAATGCTGGGATTACAGGCATGCTTCACCATGCCTTTGTGGTAGTCTGAATGTAATTAGCCCCCGTAAATTCATAGGGAATGGCACTATTAGGAGGTGTGACTTCATAGGCATGGCCTTGTTGGAGGAAGTACGACATTGCAGGGGTGGGCTTTGAGGTCATGTGTGCTCGAATTATGCTCAGTATGGCACACAATTCATTTCTTGTTGCTTGTGAATCAAGTTATAGAAGTCTCAGTTCCTTCTCCAGCACCATACCTGCCTGGATGCTACCATGTTCCGCCATGATAATAATGGACTTAACCTCTGAAACTGTAAACCATTCCATTTAAACGTTTTCCTTTATAAGAGTTGCTGTGGTCTTGGTGTCTCTACACAGTGGTAGAAGCCCTGACTAATACAGCCTAATTCCTCCCTCCTTCCCATCACTTCCACCTGCATCCCGTTGTTTCTTTTCTGACATCTCATCATCTTGTCTCCTGCAGCCAACAGAAAGCTAAAGCACCAGCATCTTACAGATCTGCTAAGTCAGCAGGACATGACTAGATGCTCTGGCCATCCCCAGTTAAAAGAGGCAAGGTTTGGAGTGGGTAAAGATTCCTTAAATAGGACCAATGCACACTAAACGTTAAAGGTGGGAAATTGGACTTCAAAATAAAGAACTCAGGCCAGTGGGATGGCTCAGTGGGCAAGGATGCTTGCTAGCAAGGCTGGCCATCTAAGTTCCATCCCCAGTTCACACTTGATGAGAGGACAAAACCAAAATTTCCTCTGACCTCTTCTACATACACAGCATATGCACACATGAATGCACACATGTGTATACGCATGCACAAATTTAATAAATTAATAAAAGAAAAAATTAAAAGAATTCCTATTCATTAGAAGGTACTATTCAGAACACTCATGCTTTATATTTCTGACAGGGGACATGTCTTCAGAATATACAAAGGAAGTGCAAAATCAAGTAAAATAAGAATCCAGTTAAAAAACTGAGCAAAACACGTGACCATATATTTCATAAATGAAGATATCTAAATGAAAAAGAAGCATTAGTCTTCAGGGAAATGCTAATTAAAATCCTTCCGAGACACCATTACACGGTCAACAGAGTGGCTAAAAGCAAAAAGACAGCCAGTGCCAAGCGTTGGCAAGATCGTGTAACAACTGGAACTCTCATACATTGCCAACAGGGGGGCAAATTACTACAACTGCTCTGGAAAACCATTCCCAGTGTCTTCCAGAACTAAATCTGTGTCTACCCTGAGATCCAGGGATCCAAATTTGTGAGTTAAATGAGTGCGTGGGTCTACCAGAAGACGCAGACAAAAATGTTTATAGAAACGGACTCGTAACAACTTAAAAGTGGGTATGTTTGAATGTCCCCACCAGGAGAACAGGTGCCTGATTTTATGTGTCATTACATGGTAGAAGGTTATACTCTCTGTTGTAATGTAGAGGAAAAGAAGGCAGACTTTAAAACTACCTATTTCCCAGAGACACAAAGTTGGGGAATAGGCAAAACTAATCTATAGTGACCAAAACCAGAATGGGTGTTACCCCAAAGCCTAGGGAAGGTGTCACGTGACTAACCAGGCAGTATGGAGCCTCCTAAAGTACTGTGGATGGTGGCTGTGCTGTGGGTAGTTATTCTGTATTCTAACTACCAAGTCGAACTGATGTGTTTGTCTGTGGATCTTAGGCCACAATGAAAATGAAGAAGGGCAAAATTCAGGGCAGACACTTGAGCCATCTCACTAGCGAGCAGGTCCAGAATATCCTGTGAAATCAGAGAGGCAGAGACCCCATAAGGAAGTTAGACACAGACCCAGGAACCCAGCCTTCCAAGTTTACCGCTACCAATAGGAGAACTAATTCTGAGAAGCAACCAGTTAAGGCCTTGGTTTCCCAATCTACTAAATGGCTGGTTGCTAAGGATGCTTTGTGTACTTTGGAGGTCCGTGACTCTAATGGCTTCCTTTTCTTTCAAGGCCCGGATGAGGGCACATGGCTTGTGTTGGTCCTGTCCTGCACAATGACACAGGGCCCTTGGAAAGAGCAGAAGCAGCCCAGCCTTCTGCAGAGCCTACTTAGAGGTCTGCCAGGGTTGCACGGGTTATGCCAGCACTGCGGTAAAGAGAGAAAGTAGGTTTTGCAGTCCTGGGCCCGTGTCCCGCACTGTGGCTGTGAACTTGTCCTGTGAGGGGAAGCCCACTCTCAGCAGGACAATGCAGCAACTAATGCAGCAGGGGGTTGTGAGCCAGACCCAACATTTACCACCGCAGAGGTCTACAAGGGTTCCATAGGCTGCCCTGAGCTCTGGCTATGAAAAAGGTGATCACCAGCACGTTTGTGAGAAAAAATGAATTGAAATGTGTACAAGCCCACAGTAACTCTCTCAAAGCCAGTGCTGACTCCCAGACAGTCTTTGTTCGCCATGTAGCAAGTGTCCACTGCGCTCACTGCCAGTGCCCTCTGCTTCAGCAGATACCACAGGGAGTGGTTAAAAAAAGAAGAAAGAAAAAAGAAAGAAAAAAAAAGCTGCTTAGTTGCATAAAGTAGCAAGGCAGGAAAGAACCTTCGAAATGATCTTGTCAAACATCCCGGATTTCTTAAGGTCTGTGAGGGTTTTAAATAATACCAGCTGAAAAGCTAACTTAGGCAGAAACGGCAGCTTTCTGAGAGAATGCAGGAGTGTGTTCTGCAGGTGCAGCAAAATTCGAACGGACCTGCAGAACAGCAGAACGCGGGCGCCCTGGTGACTTTGGCAGGCCAGCCTGCAGAACTTCACCTGGGTGTCACAGTTAATAGGCCTCAGCTTTGATGTCCCCTGGTGCTGGCCTCAATGCCGTGGCTTGTCGTCTAGTACAATATTGGTGCTTTGCCAGCGTGGACTTCTGGGTTATCCTCACAAAAAACCGGGTTTTCCTACCATCTGGTACACTCCAGAAAATTAGCCTGTTAGTCAGTCGGCCACTCAGCCACAGACCCAGCTTTCTGGCTGTTTTCTCTCCCACACCATTTGAGCAAGCCTCCTCCAGCCTCACCTCTGCTTCTCACGCCCTGCATGGTCGCCTTCATCCCACTTCCTCCCTCAGACTCTATGATGGGTTCCTCCCCAGATATTCACATTACATATTTTTGGCCCCTCTGTCCCGCTCCCATTTCCTCCCTGCCCCTGCCAGCTCTCTCCTCCCCTGCCATGAGTCTCTTTCCCCTAGTACCAGTTTTGGTTTTGTTTAGTGTTCCACGGACTTTTTAATCGGGGCCATGTTTGTGATCCTGAGTTTGGAACTAACTATCGGAGTCTGGGGAATCAACAGTCTTTCTTATGTTTGCTAAAATGGGGTCTCGTGTAACCCATAGTAGTCTCAAAGTTTCTACATAGGCAAGAACCCCCTTGAACTTAGAGTCCTTCTCCCTTTACCTCCCAGTTGCTGGAACTACAGGCGCCAACAACCATGTGCAGTTTCTTGCGGTGCTGGGGACAGAACCGGGGCTTTGTGGATACCAGGCAAGCACTCTACCTGCCGAGCCACACCCAGCCATTTGCAACAGTTTGGGCCCCTTGCTCTCACAGGGTTTCCCCTTTAATCCCGTCTCAGCAGTGAAGGCGATCTTTCAAAACTGCAGACCGGTCATGTTTCTCCATGCACGGAACCTTCCCCTTGCTCTCTGTTGCACTCGGAATAAACCCAAGTGGATATTATGGTCTAGGAGGCCTTCGTGATTTGATTTGATGTCCAGTCTGAGTAAATCCGCTTATTTGCTTTGCTTCAGGGCATTATGGCAGCGTATCTGCCTGAAGATCTTTTCTGGGTTTTCTGCAGGTTTGTACCGGTTCCCCCCAGAGGGTCCCAAGCAACTTAAAGTAGCCCATCCCTAACTCCATAAGCCACTCCCTATCATCCCACCATCCCACAAGCTCTAATGGATCATTTGCTTCTAATCTGTGTTCACCAATGGGTTGTGATCCCTCAGAGAATACCGTCTCTGTCAGTGTTGGTCGACAGATACAGGACCACACTTTCAGTGGACTCCCCATTGACAAGTGTCAACAGTAGACTCTCCATTGTCAAATGTTGACACACTGATGGAATGTGTGAGTGTCCAAGGCCTGGGAGATCTGATGGTTCTGGCTTGGGGAATAAAGGATTGTTTGGATCATTTTCTTGTAGCCAAGCTTCCAGGGTTCCTGAACACAAGTATTTATGTTTCTCCATATGGCTGCCCCACATATATCTTTTTACTCCCAGTGACCTTTCTAAGAAGGCTCAGCCCCACTGCACAGATGCAGACACTGAGGACCAGAACAAATCAGACATTTTCGATTATTGAATCCTGCTATGTGTGTTAGCCACGTGTACTTCATCTGTTCTCGTTGATAACAAGCCCACATCTCCGCATTTGAAAACCAGTGGTGCTAGCCGCATGTTGGTAAATATTTTTCTTCATCTACGCCTACTCCATTCTAGCACCAGAGTCTGGATGCTCATTCCCTCCTACAAGAAGGAAATACGGCCCAGATTTTCATTGTGAGACAAGATGGCTCAGTTTCCCATGCAAATTTTTCTCACTAATTTGTGGTGTGTGTGTGTGTGTGTGTGGTGTGGGGTGTGTGTGTGGTGTGTGTGTGGTGTGTGTGGTGTGTGTGTGACTTCTGATTTTTGTCCCTTTGGTGGCCATCATTTTAGTTTAGACAGCGTTTCTCTGTTGTTTGATTTATACAGCTCGGCTCTTGCTGTAAATTCTGGCAACAGTATTTCCCTTCAGCTGCTTCTGCTCACTAACTGAGCTTCTCAGAACATGGCCACTTAATAGTGAAATATAAATGCCCCGCCAGTGCCAAGAATTCAAGCTTCTTTTCAGTTGTTCAAACTTTCTATCTATTTCCAGGCTAACGTGCCTCATTACTTATTAAACGGTTTTCTCTAAATCTCATCTAAGGCAATGCTTAGTATATCCTTTCAAACAAAATTTTAAAAGGTTAAAAATTTGGTATGGTAGCTGTATAGAACACATAAGCCTTGAGGGGAAAATGGGGTTAGTTTTATTTTATTTCCTAATCCCTTTTCTCAGGGATCTATGAGTTTGTTAATAGAGAAATAGAGGGGCTGAGAGTGGCTCAGTAGTTCAGAGCATTTGCTGCTTTTGTAGAGAATTCAAGTTTGGCCTCCAGCAGCCATGTCGGGGGTCTCACAACTGCCTATAACCCCAGCTTCAGGGTGTCCCACACCCTCTACTGGCACCTCCATGGGCACCTGAGCTCGCATGCTACACATACACATATTTAAAATTAAAATAAACCTTTTAAAAAGACAGAAATAGAAGTAAAAACAAGAAGATAGACATGTGATTATGATTTGAAACATGGAGCATTTCCATAATGTCTCTATAAGTAAAGTTACCTTAGCCTTTCCCCCCTTTTCCCAGTTCTCCTTTTATTCTTTTATAGTTAATGGATAAGTCATTCTTGTTGTTTGGTTGATATTTTATGTTGACACAAACTAGAGTCCTCTGAGGGAATCTCAATTGGAGGATTTCCTCAATCAGACTGGTCCGTGGTCGGGTCTGTGAGAGACTGCCTAGATTGGTGGTTGATGCAGGAGAGCTTAGCACACTGCTGATGCTGTCTGGTCCATGGTTGAGTCTGTGAGATTACCTTGATTGATGGTTGATGCAGAAGGGCTCAGCAAACTGTGGATGCTGAGTGGTCCATGGTCAGGTCTGTGAGAGACTGCCTTGATTGATGATTGATGCAGGAGAGCTCAGCACACTGCTGATGCTGTCTGGTCCATGGTCAGGTCTGTGAGAGACTGCCTTGATTGATGGTTGATGCAGGAGAGCTCAGCACACTGCTGATGCTGTCTGGTCCATGGTTGAGTCTGTGAGAGATTGCCTTGACTGATGGTTGATGCAGGAGGGCTCAGCACACTGCTGATGCTTTCTGGTCCATGGTCAGGTGGGTGAGAGATTGCCTTGACTGATGGCTGATATGGAGGGGGGGCTCAGCACACTGCGGATGCTGTTGCCCCTGGGCAGGTGAGCTTGGGTTCTGTAAGCAATCCGGCTGAGCAAGCCTCGGGGAACGAGCCAGTAAGTAGCATCTTTCCATTGTCTGCTTCAGTTCCTGCCTTCAGGTTCCTGCCTTGAGTCCCAGCCCTGACTTCCCTTGGTGACAGAGTGTGAGCTGGGAGTTGTAAGATAAATAACCCTTTTCCTCCCTTGTTGGCTTTGGGCAGTGTTCTGTCACAGTAACAGAGAAGCCAATGAGGACAGATGGGTTTACATTTTAAAAGGGTCGTACAGAATAAGTAGTTGAATGTTTCTTTTGTATGATTTGATCATCTGTGTCTTTTCATTCATTTGTTCCAATCACTTAACGTTAATTGCAGTGATTGGTATGACTGGATTAAAAGATTTTCCATCTTTTTTGTTAAACCTTTTTTTGCCCCACTTCTAAGTTGAGGATTTCAGTGGTTTCATTTTATCTTAGCTACTGACAACATTTCTTTTTAAAATTCTTTCTAGTCACCCTGGAATTGCTTTAACGGTGAACATAAAATTCATGCCTTAATTAGCCTCTTCCTTGTGTCTGTGACAAAAATGAATTAGATTCTGGTTCATTCATATTATCATCTTAGAATCAGCTGAACTATGAAGCTGTCTTTGTGTTACTGTGTTCATTTTTGGTAATAATTGTATCTACAAAATAATAAATACTGAACTGTAATAATAATTAATAGTAATAAACATTAATTAAATTAAAACATTAATAGTAATAGATATGTCAATTATTAACTCAGTCGATCAATATTTACAAAAACCCAATGATAAGAGATCCCATGAGTTTATCCCCATTTTACAGATGAGAACAATGAGGGAGAAAGAAATCGAGGAACCCGAGCTGGGTTGCAGGATAGTCATATACAACAGGGCTTTTATTTTAGGAGATAATGACAGCATTGGGTTTGATGCAATAAAGAGAGTTGAAGGAGGAATAATGGCTTCTTGGGAGCTCAAGTTCCCAGCAAGAAAAAGGAGAAAAGCTATTCTTAGCACAGGGGGGTGATGTGATCACAGCTGAGCCATCTTACGTAAAGAAGCCCGAGCCCAGTCTGTGCCGTGAGATGCTAACGAGAATCGTGCTGACGTGGATTGTGTGTCTAATTTGAACATTTGGTTTTGTTCTGTAACTTTATGAGCTTTAAAAATAATAGGGTTCTTGCAGGTTCTACATTTACGCATATGTAAGCCATCTTAAAATAACAACTTAGGTTAACACTAGGGGTCTTTGTTGAAGGAGTCTAGGGACTCTAGTTCAAAGACACACTGATGGCCCGAATGTGATCCGCTGCGACAGCTTCCCTAATGCGACCCAAGGAAAGATGGCTGACCTAAGTGTTCCTCACTGTCGCATTGCAAGCTCAGTGCAGAGGTTCTTGAGAAAAGCAATGAGTAATGCGGTCTGCCTTTGTTCTGGTGTTTAAAGACAGCGTGCAGTGTCCCACAAAGAAGCTTCCAGCTCTGCCACGAAGCCTTATAGCCCTAGACAATTTCTCATTTAATAAGTTGGAATAATGCCTACGTTTTAGATTCTCTGTGATACTGAGTAGAAGCATAATGCAAATCGCATTAGGTAGAGAGTAAAGAATAGCATGTCATTATTGCTGCTGCTTCTGTCGTTGCTAAAGTGAGCAATTTGATACCAAGTTCTCAGTCCTGAACTACACATCCTAAATATGTTTGCTGTCGCAGCGTGGTGCGCCTCGACACCACAGTCCCCAGAAAACACCCTTAAGCCACTACTTTTAAGTTCACATTATATTTGGTTTCTGCTCCTTAGAATCCAGCAGCTTTTTAAGCAACGCCTCTCCAAGCTTGAGCGATTTGTACCGAAGTCACCAAAGTCAGACAGAATCTTCTGACTCATGAGCGTATAAAAGTTTATCAAAAATAAGTAACTACTGGCTCAGGGTTACTACTAGCAATAGTCATTCCCAGGGAGGAGAGCTAGCTTTTGCAACACTGAGCAAAGTTCTGAGAGCCTGGTACCTGTGGAGCCTTCCTCATAACCACCTCCACACCATCCCCAAACATTTTTAATGAGCTGAATGCTCATATGCTACTCCTGCCTTACCCTGGGTGACACCTGTGACACCAATATGAAGCCAGTCAGTCATGTTCACCGCCAGGAGTGAATTGGGAAGGCAAGTATTTTATTGCACCATATTTGATGGAGGGGCTTTTTATAAATTATTTATTTTTAGCATCTTCATTTTCTTCCAAGCCACCGAGAAGATAATTACATTTCAGACACCACGATATTAATGCCAGGCCCTCTGTCACAGAGAGATAGAATAGCCTTTGCAATGTCATTTACAGAAATTAATGAGTCCCTTCTGGTGTGCCTCGAACCTTCAGGACGTCATCGCAGCTCTCAGCCAATTTGACCTCTGGTGGGGGAATGAAGCAGGTGGGGTGTTTTCCAGGGTGTTCCACATCTGTCTCTGTTCATGTTCTTCCTCATTGGAGGGAACTTTTCCTCTCCGACTCTATTCTTCCCTCACTCCCAGTGAAATGTTCTGGACTTCAAGAATTACATTTGAGCAATTTGTTTCAATGGAGGCTAAAATTCATTCTTCTAGTTAGCACTAGAGGTAAGCCTTCTGAAAACTGTATCTCTGTCTTGGTCAGTAGGAGACAAGAGAACAATAAAATGCTTTTATGCTAACACTCAAAGCATTGTAGATTCTTTACTGCTTATTGTCAACAGAGATCCACCGTGACAGATGGTTCAGAATGCGTAGGCATGCTAGAATTCCATTTGATTCCTTGGGGGAATCAAATCTATACATGCATGCATATATTCACACACACACACACACACACACATATATATATATTCTGTGCCTCTGCTTGTGGGAAACCATAGTTCTTCTGGATATGGCTTTGCTTCAGTTCTGTCTGAATCTTGTAGGAGTTATTTCCTTAGGGACCCAAAAGATATCTGTGCCCTCCGGGAGCTGCAGCAAAAATGCTGATATCTAGATCCCATTCTTCCATCAAGGTCAGGAAGCTGTGCTATTGGATCTTCCCTGGCTGAGAGTCGCCTTGCTTCCTTACTCTGTTTGCAGTGACAGGTGGCTGCTTCTTCTCCTCTCTCTGGGCTGGTAGAGCTCGTATGACTGCAAGTGTGTCTGCAGAATCCCCCATGCTGAAAGCCCTTATGTGAAAAGGTGTTTCACTAAGTACCTGACACAGGAAGGGGTCTATCCTGTAGAATCTTGCAAGTTCAGGATCAGCCTCCCCGCCAAAGATCTATGGGACCAGAGTTCTCAAAGTTCTCCTGAATAGAGGTCAGACCCAAGAAAGAACATGGGAAGAGATTGCACGGTGAGGAAGAGGAGCAGAGAGGGGCCTCTAGGGTGCCCTTCTGTTGGTGTCTTGGCAGAGCAGAAAAACACAGGATGAGACCTCTCTGAGGCCTGGCTTTGAATCTCTTCCATGTGGCCTCTATTAAAAGCAGACACTGGTAGCAGGAAAGACTCATGGGAGAATAATATTTTAACCATGCAAGAAAGCCTTTCAGTATTGCAATGAGTCTTTTTATAGGCGATTGCTAGCATTTTCATACCATTTATCTTTTCCTGGAATTTCCAGAAGACCAAAGTCACTTCTTCAAAGAGATATTTATGCACAAATACAAGCACTGATTGTAAGTCAGAGAGAAGACTTTATTCCCTACCGCTACTCCCTTCATTATGATTTCATTTTAGTGACTTATGGTAGAGATAAGTTCTTTAAAATTTAAAAATATAGCACAATGTGAAGCTAAATTAGACAGAGAATTATGAACTACATAAATTCAGCCTTAGGGGAGTTCAAAGAATCATCCAAGTGCCTGTTCATTAGGTACCTCAGAAGTCAGGTGGGATATCTCAGGATAAATTAATTCCTCTGCATAATGTAACCACTTTTAAGTCCGAAGGGAATGTGTGGTGACAAATTGTGCCACCAGGGAAAGCCATCAGGGAGGTCCTAAAGTCGATGGCATTTGCAAAGTCTTTATGGATCATCACAAAGCTCTTTTCCTTTTTTTTTTTTTTTCTCAGAGCACTGTACTGTTGGTATTCCCATTGTGGCCTAAGTTTTCTAAATTGTATGCATTTTAGATCACTCTCTGCATGTATGTGTTGTATGTGTGTTCTATTTCTCTCTCTCTCTCTCTCTCTCTCTCTCTCTCTCTCTCTCTCCCTCCCTCCCTCCCTCCCTCCCTCCCTCCCTCCCTCTCTCTCTCTCTCTCTCTCTCTCTCTCTCTCTCTCTCTCTCTCTCTCTCCCTGTGTGTGTGTATAAGTACTTGTTTGTGTAGGTGTGTGCCCATATGTGTAGAGGCTAGAAGTCAAAATCTTTAATCTGTTGCCTGAAACCTTTAATGCTTTGAATCAGGGTCTCTCAATGAACCCGACTCTCATCAATTCAGTTAGATGGGCTGGCCAATGAGCTTCTCATCATCAGTTCAGCTAGATGGGCTGGCCAATGAGCTTCTCATCATCAATTCGGCTAGATGGGCTGGCCAATGAGCTTCTCATCATCAGTTCAGCTAGATGGGCTGGCCAATGAGCTTCTCATCATCAGTTCAGCTAGATGGGCTGGCCAATGAGCTTTTGAGGTCCTCCCATCTTCATCTCCTACCCCTGATCCCCTCTGCTGTGGAAATGTGTAGAGATGCTATGCCTGACTTTTTAAAGTGGTGTTGGGAATATAGACTCAGGTTCAGCAGACACCTTACAGGCCTAGGCTGTCTAAGACATTGCTCAGTTCTACCTCCTTCTCCCACCTCCCCTTCCCCTCTTCTTCTTTCACCTTCCACAGACCATGGGTGACTTGAGATAGTCCTTCCTGCATCACTGTCCCAATCCAGGCATCATCTGATTCCCCGTTCTTCCTCTACCCCTTTGCCAAGCAGAATGGATATTCTTTCTAAGCAATCGACCTCCCAGCAGGCACTGTTGTTAAACAGTACAAGGATGGAAGAGTCTATGCTTTGTGTTGTTTATTGTAAATACTGGAGATCGGACCTAGGATGGCATGTGTGCTAAGAAAACACTCATAATACAATAACACAACCCTCTTATTAATATTTCATTTTGAGACAGTTTCTCACTAAATTGCCCAGATTGGCCTTGAACTTACAGTCTTCCCGCCTCAACCTTCCAATTAGATAACAGGGCTCTTCTGTTGGTCCTTGATGAATATATCTGCTTAAGAAAAAAAATATAATTAGCACCAAATAAACAATTCTGCATTTAAGTCTTTAACTCCCATTGCTCATTATTTCATTGGGACCCAGTGGTAAAGGTAGAATTTGGGAATCAAAGATAATGAATATTTTTGAAGGGCTTTGTTAATCTTATCCATGTATTTTCCAAAGAAGAGAAAAATTATTCTCCAGTGCATGAACACAGCTATGTCACAAGTGTGAAAATTTAAATAACATATTGGGATTGGATTACCTACTTAGGTCTTCAGTTTTTCTTTAAAGTTTTCAATACTCTACTTTTAACTCTGTTGTGAAACACACACCTTTTTAAATTTAATTAATTAATTAATTTTATTAATTCTTTGTATATTTCACATTATGCATCCAGATCACATTTATCTCCCCATCATGTCCCTTTGTATCCACCCTCTACTCTTGCAACATACCCCCCCCCAAAAAAAAAACAAAATTTAAAAGAAAAATGAAAACAAACTAACATACAAAAGGGAAAAATGTCTTGGCACATGTTCTGTCCTGCCTGGTCCTGTAAGCATTCAGTGTCAAAGAAACACACAGAGGCCTACATCAATTATAAATTGGTTGACCTATTAGCTCAGGCTTCTTCTGAACTTGTATAACTTACATCAACCCATAATTCTTATCTGTATTAGCCACGTGGCTTGGTACCTTTTATCAGTGAGGCAGTCACATCTTGCTTCCTCTGTGTCTGAGTGATGACTGCAGACGGAGTCTTTTCTCTTTGCAGAATTCTCCTGTTTTTGTCGCCCCATCTCTACTTCCTGCCTGGTCACCCCTCCTATACTTCCTGCCTGGCTACTGGCCAATCAGCATTTTATTAAACCAGTACAACTGACAAACCTTTACAGAGTACAAGACCATTGTCCCACAGCAGGCACAGAAGCTGCGATGTGACACAGTGAGCCACACAGTATGTGCTTTAGTTATACATCTTTGCTTGTAAGTGTTCCTTGCTATGAGTCATTGGTTCAAGGCCCCCAACTTCTGCTACACTCTTGACACTGGGCCCACATGGGGACTCCTCTTGAATATTCTGCTGTTGTCCTGTGTCACGGAGATCCTACAGCTTTGGATCTGCATATCCAGCCCTTTCACATGCTCTAGTAGTTCATAGATGAGCTGGATGTTGGAGTGGGCCAATTCAGATCCTTGGTTCTGGGCCTGTGTGGTAGCTGGGTCAGTCAGCTGGCCAGCTTTCCCTCATGGACACCACCAAGACAAGCTCTCCAGCATTGCCCTGGCTAGCCACCCACTGCAGCAGGCTGCAAGAAGTGGGCCAGTTCTCCTGCTCTCATGCCCTTGGGCCGGCTCCTGACACCCATACCAGCGGGGCCAGCTCTACTGTTTTGCCCAGTCAAAGCGGAAGTGGAGGGCCTGCTCTTCCCATTGCTACAGTTGGTGAGGTGCAGGGCCAGCTCTCCCATTCTCCTCTTACTCTGAGACCAGCTCTCCCGCCTGCCACAGGTGGCAAAGACGGGGTGCGTATTTCCCTCACCCATGGCACCGAATGGCAGGCAGGGGAGGGGGTCAGCTGGTCTGCTCTCACCCTCAGGACCGACTCACTTGCACCCCCGCCAATGGGGTCAGCTCCAATGTGCTGCTCAGGTGAGGTACAGGGTCTGCTTTCCCGACACACACCTTTCTTAAACATCCTTTATTGTGCCTTACAAGTCTCAAGGCAAGGCTGAAATCCCTCAACTTGGCGCAATGTTCCCCACTATTCTGTCCTTGACTGTCCCACGTTGGTGTGCCAAGAAACTCACAAATACACTTCAGGCCAATTCTGAACCATTCCCCAGCTTTCAAATTAATCTGTTTGTGCCTTAAACTCCATTCCTTGAGAGATGCCCGAGTCAGAGCTCTCTACCCATCCTCTCTCCATTTTCGAGATAATTGCCACTTACCTTTAGATCTGCTCGGGCGCCAACTCCTGTAGTGGTTTGATTATGAAGTGTCCCCATACAGGCTCATGCATTTGAACAGTCAGTCTCCAGCTGCTGATGCTGTTGTGGGAAGCCTTTAGAACATGGGGCCTTGCTAAAGGAAATGGGTTAGTGGGGTGGCCCTTGAGGTTTGATAACTCAGCCCCACTTTCTGTTCACTCTCTGCCTCCTGGGAGCAAATAAAACACGAGTGGCCAGCCTCCTGCTCATAACACTGCGTCCTTTCTGCCACCATGACTTCTATCCCTCTGCAAATGTAAGCCAAAAATAAACCTTTGCCATGCATTGCTTTTGTTGGGCTATTTTAACACCACAATGAGAAAGAAACTCAGACACCTCTCCTGGTGAGAAATACTCTCTATCTATGGGCATCAATTTCAGGTCCCCCTTCTGTGCTCTGTTGGCATCTGGGCAATTTCCCTCACAGCCCTTAGCCCCTGTGTTGTCTTTATAGTTACTTTGTGGGAGCTGACACTAGCCATCAGGTGGTAGATGCCCCATATGTGCCCAGGAAAAGTGGAGGAAAGGAAAAGCAAACTATTTTTCCTCATATTAAAAATCTGCATTTGCCCTAGGAATTCTCTATTCTGATATTATAATAACATGTCCTGCCCCCTCCTCTCTCCAGGTGGGTAGGGCTCTGGCATTTGGTTGCTAATTGATGGAAATCTTTCAGTATAAAACTATGGTTACCCTATGTCTACTGTTTATAATCACCCATGAAGTCATAGAAAAGGAATTCTTCGCTATAAGTTTGATTAATTCCAAAGCTCATTTATTATTATGCACTTATCAGGATAGAAATTATAATTCCATTAGGCCAGTTATCACAGCATTTGATTTGCTTAATTCTAAGGAGAAGATGGTGTGATGCTATGAACCTCGGGAATGCTGGGATGAAGGAGAGAAGGATGGATGGGAGGATGGATAATAAACACAAAAGTTTTTCTTGTCAAGAGGAAAACATTTTCCCTATTATCTAGCAATGCTCTGTAAAATTCCCCATGCAAGGCTGCTTCTGTATCATTGCCACAAACCATTTTAGACTCAATTAAATCACTAAGAATTTTTAAATTAAAGCTCTACTTGCTGGGTGATGGACCAGCAATAGAATGTTTGCAACACAAGCACAAATTTGACAGCACAGAAGCCTTGTTAAAAAAGAAGGCCAGCCATGGTGGCGCACACTTAGAATCCCTGGCGAGGTAGAATCGAGAGGGTTCCTGGGTCTTAGTGGCGAGCCTATCTAGCCAAATCACTTAGCTCCAAGTTCAGCAGGAGAATCTGTTGCAAAAGACAGTATGGAGAGCAATTGAGAAAGATATGCAAGGTTGACCTCTAGTCCACAGAGAGAGAGAGAGAGAGAGAGCAGAAATACACACACAGGGCCTCATACACACACACAGGAACACACAAAAACACACAGATGTACAAACTAAATTTATAAAAGAGAAGCAGTGTAATTGAACAAAACAGAAAAAAAACACCAAGAAACAGAGCAAATACCCCACAGTTTCCTGGAGTTTGTCAAAGCTGTAGAGGGCTAAGAATGTTCTCAAATCTACTCATTAAGTGAGAAAGCCCATGTTTATTTTTTATTTTTTAAACATATTTTTCTTAGAACAAGCCATATGATTATATTTTTCTTGATCAATTTACTTAATGGTTTGAAGCCAACCAATCTTTCAAGTACAGAGTTGGGGAAGTTTGAGATGTCTAAACCTCTTCTCTTTGTAGCCTTCTAAGCACCATGTTTTATCTTCTCTGTACAGAACAGGAGACCACCGGGATTGGCTCTCAGTGCCACGCTGGTTACTTACACAATAACATACTTCTTGCTGGTGGGCAGTTTCAAAGGGTATTTACATTTAGAGGCTTTTAATGCCATCTGTGAAGTCTAAAGAATTTAAGGCATCCATAAGAAACACGGAAGACTGGAGGTTTTTCTGCCGGTTGTTGGATACTGTCTGCTCATTTGTACCCCAGTGTGTTTGACAGTGTTGTTCTGTGGGGCCTAAAACACAACCCAACACATCACATGCCCAGTGTACCTAATGGATTAAAAAATTTAATCACGTAGCCCTTCAGAGTGCTTGTTCCTTCCAGAAAAGGACATCAAGCAGCAGCAAGCAGTCCGGGCTTTTTACCCTTCAGTCACTGATAAGAGTCCTAGCAACGTGTGTCTTTGGACTCACAGAAAGTTTGTGGTCATAAAATACTGGTTCCTAAAATTGAGTTGACATCATCTTTGAGAATAAAAATTAATTGAGTAGGGTATTTTTAGTAAAATTTTTTTTCGTATAATAGATTTTGATCGTGGTTTTCTCTTCACGCAGCTCCTCCTAGATCCTTCCCACTTCCCTCCCCACCCAACTTTATGTTCTCTCTCTGTCTCTCTCTCTCTCTGTCTCTCTCTCTCAAAATTACAAAACAAATGATCAAAAGACTAATAAGACAAAAAAAAATCCAAAATGAAATAAAACATACACAAAAACAAAACCATGGAGTTGGTTTCATGCTGACTCCTCCCGGGCTTGGGTTCTGCCCTGCAGTGTGGTTGATATTCCCAGCAACACTTCATCGAAGACAGAAAACCAGCTTTCCCATTGCCAGCCCTTTTTTCTGTGCAGGACTAAGGAGTCTTTATTATGCACTCCGTGGTGCCATCTCATCTGGGCATGTCTGTTCACGCGCCTTCACAGAGGTGCTGTGGGAATATGCTGGGGTTTCTCTAAGGTGTGTACGTGACTTTATCTTCTCAAGACCCACACCAGTCACTCCTACACCAGCCTTGGGGGGCCCATCTGTGCTCGGACGCTGTCCCCCATCTTCTATCCATATTTATGATAGCTGCCCTGGGAAATCACTTTCATTGTGAGAAGACACACTGTTTGTGGGAAGCTTATGGTTTGGTTTTCCGGCAACAAGATTTTTTTTTTTTGCATGATTTATAATGGTCTTGCTTATAATATTCGATATGCCAGGCATTTCCATGGCTCATCTTTAACTCTCACAGAAACTCTGCGTGGTAATCATTTGTATGCGATCTCAAAGACCCAAAGCAATAACTCAGCAATGGGATCCTTATCTAATGCCTGTGTCAATGGCACAAGCAAAACCTCATCTTTCTAACCGCAGAGATGCCTTGAGAAAACGGAAGTAAGGAAGACATTTTTCCATAATCAAATTCAGGATGTGTTTGTCTTCAAATGGCTTAAGCTAGTTATCAAAAAATTCTGTGTGAGTACCCACCTGACCGGCCTTTCTCAGATTTGACACCCAGACCACCTGGACCAGAGTGATCCAGGCCCATCCCAGGCCCACAGAATTAAAACCTTTGGAACAGAAACCTTGAACGGGTTTTCCCAGGTAATCCTTACAAACCCAGGCCCTCAGAGCAGTGTACCTCAAAGTATGGCTATAGACCCTTTGCATAAAATTCTTTGGCAGCTGTGTATAATTTAAGGTTCTAGGCTCCATCTCAGATAATATGAGCAAAGTCTAAGATAAACTTATATGTTTAATGTGCATTTTGTTAAGTACTTCATGTAACTATTAGCATGAAATTTACAAAGACTCTCAGATGAAGGGATGCATCTGGGTGTAAAAAGAAAAAAAATAAGACCCAGTCTCCATTATGGACCTAGTACATAATTTGAGAAAGCGAAGCCAACACGTATTGTCAATAAACATGGCATAATCAAATGCTAACCCATGTGATAGCAACTAATCTAATTACAAATATAGAAAAGAAAATGTCTTCGGATATACTGTGAAGATTGAGTTTTTAATAGTTTCTCAAATTCCTAAATTCTTTTTTTTAATATTTATTTATTATGTATACTGTATTCTGTCTGTTTGTATGCCTGCTGACCAGACCTCATTACAGATGGTTGTGAGCCACCATATGATTGCTGGGAATTGAACTCAGGACCTTTGGAAGAACAGGCAGTGCTCTTAACCGCTGAGCCATCTCTCCAGCCCCAAATTCCTAAGTTCTTGATGATTGAAATAACGTACTGTCTCCCCAAATCAACTGCAGCAAATAACTCTGTCAGTCCTGCAGAGTTCCGGGAAGAGGGGGGCAGCAATAGCTCGAGATGAGTTTGGCTAGTGGGTCCAGTGGTGAACCCTCCACCCAGGATGGCTCAACAGAGCACCATCACTGCAGAACTGGTGACTCAATCTCCCCCATGGGCAGGAAGC
This sequence comes from Chionomys nivalis, assembly GCF_950005125.1. Classification (NCBI taxonomy): domain Eukaryota; kingdom Metazoa; phylum Chordata; class Mammalia; order Rodentia; family Cricetidae; genus Chionomys; species Chionomys nivalis. The sequence goes on along the minus strand of NC_080104.1, from coordinate 14,265,051 downwards.
TTCAGGGCCACCCAGATTCCTGTTTCCCCAAATGTCTGCTCCGGCACTGCCATAGTCTGTTTCAGCTGGCAACGCCTGCCAAGCACACACTCTGCTCTGTGGAATTTACTTGCAATTGTTTTTCGTCTGCTCACCAGTTTTGGAGGCCGTGTTTGTAGATTGCTGCCTTCTAGACGGTCACAGTCTTCTCTTTCTCTTCTGGGACAAGAATATGGCAGTTGTGGTGGCGTGAATAAGGGCGGTCCTCGTAGGCTTAGTCACCAATAAGTGACACTGTTTGAGAAGGATTATAACCTGTGGCCTCCTTGGAAGAAGTGTGTCACTGGGGATGGTCTTTGAGGTTTCAAAAGCCCATGCTAGGCGCTCTCTCTCTCTCGCTCTCTCTCTCTCTCTCTCTGGATCAGGATCTAGCTTTCAACTGCTTCTCTGGCCTCCTGCCACCATGTTCCCTGCCATAATAGATAATAGACTCAGCCTCTGAAACTAAGCAAGCCCCTACTTAATGCCTTCTTTTAGAGGAGTTGCCTTGATCGTCGTGACTCCGCACAGCCATAGAACAGTGGTGTCTCTACCTGTGAGATCATTCGCTGTGGAGAGACTGTCTTAGGCTTTCCACTGCTGCAATGATAACCATGAGCAAAATCAAGTTGTGGAGGAAAGGGTTGTTTTGGTTTATACTTCAGCACTGCTGGTCATCCCTGAAGGAAGTCAGGACAGGAACTCAAACAGGGCGGGATCCTGGAGGCAGGAGCTGATGCTGAGGTCATGGAGTTGCTTACTGGTTTACTTGGCATGGCTTGCTCAGCCTGCTTTCTTACAGGACCCAGGACCACCTGCTCAGCGGTGGCATCACCCACCATGGCCTGGGCCCTCTCACTAAATGAGAAAACTTCTTGTAGCTGGATCTCATGGAGGCGTGTCCTCAGCTATGGCTCCTTCCTCTCTGATGACTCTGTGTCAAGTTGACACGTGAAACCTGCTAGTACAGAGACCTTGATAGGTGGCCACACCTACCCTGCCTGGTAACAGCATTCTTATCTTGACCCGAATGACCACCTTTGAGCTCATAAAATTTTCAACTAAATATTACGATTATTTCCCCATGATCCAGTCACTAAAGTTTATTGTCTTCCTGCCTGACAGTGACACTGAGCAGGGCCCAAACAGAAAAGTTCCGAATGTTTTGAGTACCACTCTTGCTCTGGGTTTAAGATTGCTTTACCTTCAAAATGAAGGCTTAGGTTTTATTTAATATATTTAATATTTATTGGAAATGACAGGCTTGACAGGAAACCAGGACTCTGCCTTTGCCTCTGGAATTGGGTTTTTGGAAAGACTGTGAAACTCAATTTACATTGACAGCCAGGAAGGGCCTCCATGTAGCTCTCTGCCAAACTGATCTGTGACTTCGGCCCATCAGTGACTTCAGGTGTTCGATTACTTATGTCTCTATTGTTTAATCATAACGAAGGATCGTTCTCCTGAGTTCTAGCTCAGTGGTCCACAAGCAGTGTGGCTCCGCAGTGGGATTTAGAAGGAAGCAGGGACCCTTTCAGTAGATGAAGAGAGAAAGTCTCTCCGGGGGAACCTAGGACGTAAGACAACACCACTCTCTCCTGACTCCACCCACCGCCGTGTGACATATTTTAGATCATTTGTGGCTGTAGTAACTGAGCAGCAAGCTAAGCTGTGTGTTGGCTCGGTGGTTTTGGTTGTTTGGGGGTTTTTTGGTAAGCATATTAAATCATCAGGAGAGAGATAATAGTTTGTGCTGAAATACATGTTCTTAAAGTTTTGTACGCAATTAGGTGTTTTGAATTTAGGTGTTCTAGATTATTAGGCCTTGGGAACTAGAAATGTAACCAGAGAGAAAAACGACCCTAAGTTCATGATGCATCTGTCATATTTGGTGAACTATGATAATTATCATAAATGATAACGTGGGACAGAGTAGCAGAGTGGCTGAGGGGGTAAAATTCAACTTAATTGTTAACTATAGGACTTTGCAGAAGATGTTTAACAATTATCTGACATGAGCCGGGCGGTGGTGGCACACGCCTTTAATCCCAGCACTTGGGAGGCAAAGGCAGGCGGATCTCTGTGAGTTCAAGGCCAGCCTGGTCTAGAAGAGCTAGTTCCAGGACAGGAACCAAAAAAAAAAAAAAAAAAAAAAAAAAAAGCTACAGAGAAACCCTGTCTTGAAAAAAAAAATTATCTGACATATTAAGCCTTATCTTCTTTATCTGTAAAATGGGAGCAACTGTATTTATCTTAAAGACTATAGGTCTACGTGATAATAATGTGCAGTTCACTTCAAAAGGCTGGGAGATGGGGCTGGAGAGATGGGGCGGCAGTTTGGAGCACGTGATTCTCTTAGAATTTACCTGAATTCAGTTCCTAGCACCCACGTTGAGAGGCTCACAACTACCTGCAACCCCAGGGGATCCTATGCCCATGACCACCTGCACACATATGGCCTCCATTCCTGCATACACAAATAAATAAATAAATCTTCAAAAGGCTGGAGGATTTTAAATTCTTTACCTGAGAGATAATGTTTGAACAGACAAATATGCTTAGTATGTATTAAATATTACACAGTATTTACAAATACTGTGGCATCAAAACATGTGGCACTCCATTAATATGTACAATTTTTATTTTATGCATCAGTTTAAAAAAATTAATTGAAATGCTATTTACTCTGTAAGTCTATTGATATAATTATAAAGTGGATGCCTTATTATATCTTTGCAATGTCTGACTTTAGTAGACTCTCAATATGTAATATTAATTAATTAGCTAATAATCTAGTTAATAGATTAGAATCACTAATAAGAATAAACCCGAAAAAAAATGAAAAAAAATGTGAGCTCAGTTCTTCCCCTTAATCACCATTTGCATTCGGTTACTCGGATCTCACTTTGCACTTGTTATAGGGACTTTCCTCCTTCAGGGCCACCAGCAGTTTCTCTCTGTGAACTCACTCTTGGGGAAGAGTCTGAATCTAAAGCTGCTTGCACCTCCAGGATCTCTTTGAAAACACATTCCCAGGCACAAACTCGGGAGCTGTGTTTCTGGTAGGAAAAGCTAGCATTCTCCTGCACAGACCAACTGTGGATGAAAATTAAAACAAGGTTTTGTTTTTGAGAGCTAGGCCTGAACTCTTGGACCTGTTCATCAGAAACAGATGCCATAGGCTAGTCATGTGTCTAGACCTGTTAGGAACCAGACGCATCTGGTAAAAATGTCAAGCTAATTCCCAATAAATATCCCTAAAAGATGGGGGCTTTGCTCTTGGGTTAAGCACACACACACACACACACATACACACACACACACACACACACACTGGACTAAGCACTTTTCTCACTGGATGTGTGTATAACCACAAACCTCCCCAAGGCATTGCAACTTGATAATAATGCCTTTCCTAAAATGACATTAGTGTCGACCGTTCCCAATTTCTTCCCTGAAGGAACTTGATAGCACAAGCTATGGCCCACCTGGGGAGGATGCATGAACTTCCCTGGCCTATTATTCTGTGAGAAGCTGTAGCCTCTTGGCAGAAGAACTCATTTCCCAAGGTCCCATTGGTCCCCTTTAATATATGATTCTGCAGGGAGCGTCAACCGTCTTGGTTTCAAACACGTCCGCTTGGTGCCTGCAGAGCGCTTCTACGCTGGTCCTTCTTGAGCTCATGTGACTGTGCACACCTTATTATCATGAGTCACAGATCCTCGGGTATTCCTTTCGACTGCATCTGTCTTTCTGTATCTTCAACAGAAGGCCTTTAACCGTGAAGATTTGACATCTCATTACAGGCTCAGTGTTTGGGTGTGAACACACTTTGCAGAGATAGATTAAAATATCCCTAATTGTTTTCTGTTTCTTTTCATAAATAGTTACGCTCAGGGGATAGCATCGTTGGGAGCATGTGCCTTTAAAGGTTCCACCGAGTGGCATTGTACTGGCATCTCTAATAAAGATTGATAAATCGCCTCCCTTATACTGCGAAGTTGTGCCTAATAACAGCACTGTTCAGAGCTAACCTGACCAAGAGGCCCCACCTCCCTGGAATGGTCCTTAACCTTTCAAAGCTGGGGATGGGACAAGCATGGCTTCTGCTCCTACTCCCATCATTAGCCAACTATACAGCCTTGACAAAGACTTTCAATCATTCTGAACCACAATTTACAAGATTAATAATAGCAGCCAGGAACATCTTCAAAGTGTGTCCTGCAAAGCCAAGTACTAACGTATCACTTCATGTGAGCGGACTCACTAAGCAACCCCTTTTTGGAGAGTTACTAGATAATAGCACATTTTATAAATGATCTCATTAAATTTTCTTAGCAGCCCCATAGAAGGGCTGTTCATGTCATTCCCATTTTACAGATTAAAAAAAAAAAAAACACAAAACAAAACTGAGAGGAACAAAAACAAAGTCACCTGAACAAAGCCCCTCAACAGAGAAAATAGAACTCAAAAGCAATGTGGCCTGATAACCATGCTACTGATTATAAACGTGTATTTTTCCATTGTGGTGGTTTGAATGAGAATGCCCACCATAGGTCTAAGTACTTGAGCTCAGTTCCCGTTAGCGACACTGGGGAGGTGCAGTCTTGCTGGATGAAGTATATTACTGGGCACAGGTTTTGAGATTCCCCGGGCTCCCTTTACTCCCAGTTAGCGCTCTCTGCTTCCTGTTTACTATGAAGAATCTGACCCCTCAGTGTCCTGCTCCCGCCTCCATTCCTGCCACTTGCTGCTGTGGCCATACGCCAAAATAAACTTTCTCTCCCAGAAGTTGCCTTTGGTCGAGGTATTCTGTCACAGCCACAGAAAAGCAGCTAACACAACCTTCATCGAGACGATGTTACTGGCCAAGTAGAATAGAGTCCCATGGAAGCAGGTGTGAGGAGGAGTTTGAGCAGAGGCCTAGAGGCAGGGAAGTCTTCAGCTGTGCTAGTCCACAGAGGAAAATTTCTCCCCTGTATGGAGATGGCTATTTCTGTCTAGAGACTGTTTTTATTATTATCATAATTGTGGAGTGATGCTTGCCGTTAGTGAAGGGGGGCATAGGGTGCACCCTTTATTAACCCCCACAATAAAGAATTATATAGCCGCAAATGTCTGAGCCTGAAACATTCCGTAGCAAGACTGCTGTGCTTGCCTGTTTCCAAGGGGATATCTTTGGCACCTTTTTTTAATGACTGAAGTATCCACATGTGTCCATTTGACGATGATGAATTCCACATTGTTGGGATGTGGGCTGCAGTAAAGAGAACAGCTCCTTCCACGGTTCGGTGTTTGTTGATTGGTTTTGAACAAGGTAGGTTGAATGTAGGTCTATTAGGTCTCCCAGCTATATGAATTGTTGTGTTCCATCAAGAAAACCCAGCAACCATTCACAGAGGAAAGCAAGAGAATTCCTGGCTATCCATCGCAAGGATCTGAGACACTTTACCCTCATCCTTGCTCCTCAGACTCTGGTGTGTTTGGTTGGGTATGGTCTTTGTGGTTGTAGCACATGCTCAAAGCTGAGCATCACTGACTGAACTGGACTGAGCTGTGGGATTGGGTAAGATGTAGATGGAACCATGAATTTAGGGGTGAGTTAGATGTTAAAGACAGGACATGAAGGACAGAGGGATTTAAAGTGCTTGCAGCAGCCTTCCAGAGATGCACTGCAAATCTTTCATGGGGAACCAGATGAGCCACGCTTTACATTCCCAAAGATTCATTTTACCAAAGACCTGACCTCTATACCCCTCAATATCAATAAATGATGAATAAATACTATAGGTTAATGGAGATTAAAGAGACATGGTAACTAAATTCAGCACATGATATAGGATTCTCTTTTGCTATAAGGGACATTAGTGGGCTAATCTCCAAAACGAAGCATAGTTTGTAGATTGCTGTATGCGTTTGTTTCCTGTGGCTGGGCTAAAACACTGGTGAAAAGTGGCTTAAAGGAGGGGAAGGGGCTTCTGGCTCATGGCTCAGGTCCGTCCTGGTGGAGAAGTTCAGGAGACAGGAATCTGGAGCAGCTGATGACGCTGCACCTACAGCAATCAGACTTTCACACTGCACTTCAGTCTCCCCGGGGAGCCAGGCAGAGACTGATTTACACCCACGGTGGTAATTTGTCTAGATCACCAGGCTTGCGCGTTAGAAAATTGATGAGGTTTAGGTAACTGTGTGGAAACTGGAGTCCATTTGGGATAGAACAGAGATGTCTGGCCAAATAGAAGGCAAACACAGCCCACAAAGAGAACAATCAGACTTGGGAACAGAAAGTCAATGGGAAAAAAGAGTGGCTCTGGCTGTCTTTTATTTTCTAATTAATTATTAATTATTTTCTGTCCTACATCACTTTTTTTTTTGAGGAAAGAAAGCTGTATTCCTCCTCCCTCATTGTACCCTCAGGAAGACCCTTTCTACGTTCAGGCTACATTTGTGCCCCATTTCCACGCAAGGGCCACTGGGATGGCTGGATAAAACTTGCCTCTAGTTACAGGAGAGGGAATCCATGTGTCAGGAGACAGCCGGCACAAGCTGCCTCTTCTGCAGTTAGCGGTCTCTGGCCCTATTCAGCTCTCAGAATGAGACACACACTCATAAGCTACACCTTGAACTCATCTGGCTCCATCAAGAGGAGATAAATTTGAGCCGCTGCTCAGCCAAAAGACTGATTTACTGGAGCCCAGAGAGTTTCCATAGATAGAAGTAAAGGTTCCTTACTCTCACGTTGAAAAACTACAGTTTAAATTCCTTATTTGTGAGCGATTGGGTGGGCTCCTTTCAAACACGGGCAGGCTTTTGAATTTAAAGGGTTCCCCAAGTAGCTTTTATTGGAAAGGTCTTGGACCCTGTGTAGCTGTTAAAATGGCGAGCCGAGCTGAAATGCATCGCTCCTGATTCAGTGACCGCAGACGGATGGATGGGTCTCAGGAGTCGTCATGGAGCCTGCTCTATGGCCCCTTGTGTACTCCTTCACACAGGTGCTGCTTCTCCTCACCTAAGGCAAAATACACTCTACAAGTGGTGCTACTGAGGTCCGGCGTTCTCTCAAGGCATATTAGGCTATGTAATAATCTATATAAAATATTGTCACCAATTTTCTGTGTGCACCCATGCATGAGGAGCCTTAGGTTAATGTCGGAAGTCATCCTCAAAGGCTCTTCTTTCATATTTGCCGAGACAGGGGCTCCCAATCACACCTAGCACTGGCTGATGGGGCCAGTCTCTTAGCCCACTCCTCTAAAGAGCTGGCTCCTCCGTCTGAAGCTGGGATTACAGGTGGCCCCCACACCCACCTGGCATTTACAAAGCTCTGGAGATGCCAACTCCAGCTGTCTTGCTTGGGTGGCAAGTGATTTAACCACCAAGTCATCTCGCCCAGCCTCTAAACCAGATCTTGACCTCCCATTTGTTTACTTCTTAAACATGGAAGAACTTCGTCGACCTCTGTATTCTCTCTGAAACCCTCTCCACTTGGCAAAAGGGACCTACTCCCTGGCATGGTGGTACCATGCCAGTAGATGTCAGTCCACACGGTCACACCTGTGGAATATCTTCTGTTTCACAGGCCACTTTCGAATCCTATCTGACCCTTTAGCGGGTTTTATTTGCATGGGTGGAGCATGAGACCTAATCAGACCTTAAGAGTGGGGAAGAGCCTGTGTCTTAACAGCCTAGTAGGGAGGCACTGCCTCCACTCAGTTGCCATCCCAGCACGCCATCATCAATTGGCCTTAGAAACCAAATATTTTTCTCTCCTACTCAAGAATAACAAAGTAGAAGATGCTTTTACTGGGCCAATAATAATCTTTTAAAAGGAATTTGTGATCTTATGTGGCAACCTTCTCAGAGAACAAAGTGATTTTTGTGTGTCATCTCAATTGCTTTGAGAAGCTTTGTGTTTGAGAGCTAAGTTCAAATTGGACGAACCCGCCAACTGTTTCCCATGGCAACTGTATCCTCCTTGTGAGCTTTAGAGGGCTATGGACCATGGGCTTGTGGATATAAATGCAGTAATAGGCTTTGTTTTTGTTCTTAGCAAAATTAGTATTTTTCATGATACTGAGCCAGCTGGTTTCAAAATCATCATAATCGTAGCCACTTCTGGCTCTTCTCCGACTCATTATAGGATTTTTCTGAGTCAGTTCACTTCCAGATGGATGCTGAATTGAAAACCATTGCACACTGTCAGAGAATTCAGGTATGGTTGTTGGGAAGGGATGTCCTCGTTTAAATTTGGTCAGATATCTATCCCTGTATCCTTGACGCATCTGCACCCTTCCCCCTTGGTGTGGAGAGCTTAGGCTTCCTGTGAAGATTCTTTTGTCTTCCTTATTCTGGCCACAGCTTTCCTTGGATCTCCTCTTCTTCCCATATCTGTGCACACCTTGAAAAAGCTCATCGGGTGCTTTGTAGGTCCCCATGACACCAGAGCTCTGGGAAATGCACTCAGGCCTTTCTTTGCCTGGAGTGCCACACAACCACATCCGGTCTACTGTGCTGTGTACAATAGCGACAGCTGGATTTCTGGTTTCCTGGTCTCTGCCTCCTCCAGGAAGCAAGACACAGGTGTTGTTTTTCATCTCAGCTCAGGGGAATCCAGAACCCTACCCACCCCTTTACCTTTGGGGGTTTAACTAAGATACAGGAGAGTATAGAATTCTTCTTAACTAGACATTTTAAACATCTTTTCTTTGGCCTCACAAAACATACCCCCAAATATTTTAATACCACAGCTTTTTAACTGAGAAGCAAAAAATTGGCCCCATTTGTTTCCTGCTTCTGCAAGCAAGGAACTGGATGGCCCACGTTTAGTTGCCTGGACAAGGGCTTAGTGAAAGATTCCATCAGCAAAGCATCCCCCTAAAATTATAATCAATATTCAAAAAGAAGTTCCCCAGCAAATGTTTTCCTGTTATCAAAGGTTTACAGGCTGGGCTCCTCCTCGCCTGGATGAAGTCCCATGTCGCTCACAGGCCAGGAAGGTAAAGTTCTGTCAATCACAGGCCAGGAAGACAGCTAACATGCTGCTGGAAAGGGAACGATAAAATTGTCGCCGTGCACGTGTTTCTGGCTGCGTGGAGTGGAGGAAACCCCACAATGTGCCTCATTCTGCTCTAACTCATCAGCATCTAACACAGACAGCTTTCACAGAGCTCACTGTAGGCAGACGCTGCCCAGAGCCCAGTGCCAAAAAGGCACGCATCATGATTGTATTTGTCATTACTTCTGCAGAATTCCCATAGCTCTTTAAAGTGGTAATGGACATGACTAGCCTGTTAGTGACCTTTGCCTGCACCACAACGCATGCAATCATTCAGCTAACTCAGTGTCGGTCCCTGCCTCTTTGGGACTCTAGAATCCTGCAGTGGTCCTGAGTATTGATGATCACCCTTGGCATCTCCTCCTGTATGCACAGTCAAGCATTTGTGAAGTGCTTCATGAGCTTTCTCCTCGTGAACAAGTTGGGTAATCAATTATCTAAAGGTTAATGTAAAGATTGACCCCAACAGAGGAGTTAGCACGTGGCTCTTTAACACTTCCTTATCTGAAAAGTGACAGCCACCCTTTGCCTACATACCTGGGAGGGTTGAGAACATCAGTGCAAGGGTCAACACAGCAGATAGATGTCTTCCATGTGAGCAGTGCATGAACCCTGAAGTCCTGTCTAACACCCTGATGCTAAGATGCCATCTCCATCATGAGTGGAAAGAAGGACTCAAGCCATGACCGCTGTGAAGTGGCACCCTCTACACATGGCACAGCTGTTGCACGCATGAATGATGGGTGCACAAATAAGATGAAACTAGTCAAAATTTCCACATAGATGAGGGAGGTGCTTTCTAGGCCCCATCCCTTATAGAGGAGCTAGCAGTAGTTGGTACCTTCTGAGGGAGAGAAAGACCATTCTTCTTTGGGGACATGGTGGCCTGGCAGTTTCTTATGCCTCTGTTGACTGTCCCACATGTCCCACATGTAGGTGCATCACTAACTGTACTTAGTAGACGGTCAAAGAAGAAACCAACATGAATTTGGGAGGAGAGAGTATTGGGGGTAATATGGTGAGAAGGGGGAAAGGAGGAGACTAGATATGACCATATTTCATTGTATACATATATGAAACTCTCAAAGAATAAAACATCAAAAACCTGTATCTGTGGATGAAACATCAGAAAAACGGAGAATCCAATATTCTTATCTTTATGAAAAGAAAAACACAAATGTCTAAATGTCTACTGGCCTCATTGCCTCCCTGTCCAAAGCAGCAGCCTAAGATCAGAGGGCTGTTGAGAAAACAGTATGAGCATAAGCTGCCTACAGCCAACATTTGGAACAGCAGCTCCCCCTCACCCCATCCCCCAAATAACTAGGAACCCAGCCATGGTTGCCATTCCTTGAGAAAATGCGATAAAAACCTGTATAACCAGGGCTCTTTTCTGCTTCCTCTTCTCTCTCCTAGCTGTCTTAGGTCCCATCCAGTTACATCCTAGCAACCCAATGCCTATGCTACTGTGTACATGGAACAGTGGGCCGCTTCCTGCCACCCAGCTCCCGGCCACCTGGCTAGCTTATGCCCCGAAATAACAACACACAAACTGTATTCATATAAACACTACCTGGCCCATTAGCTCTAGCCTCTTACTGGCTAACCCTCATATCTTGCTTTAACCCATATCTAGTAATCTGTGTAGCACCACGAGGTGGTGACTTACCAGGAAGATTCTAGCCTATGTCCATCTTGGGTCGGAGATTCATCGCGTCTGTCCTGGAGAGGGGAGGCATAGCATCTGCCCTACTTCCCTTCTTCCCAGCATTCTGTTCTGTTTACTACACCCACCTATGTTCTGACCTATCAAATAGGCCAAGGCAGTTTCTTTATTAACCAATGAGAGTAACACATAGACAGATCATCATTTCCTCCATCACTACTGAATTACTATGTGCACCCTAATGCTTGATGAGGCCACCAGCAACCAGCTGAACACCTCTGTTACAGAGAAAGGGGCCCAATTATTATCAAAATTAGGTATTAGCAAGCCTGGGTATTAAAGAAGAAATGGGTTTTGTATACAATGTTCTTTCAAAAGCTGTTTAATTTTTATCTCTTTAAAGTACATTGCTAAAGAATTCCTTGGTTTGTCGGTTTTGTTTTCTAGTGCCTTGTGATTTTACATATTTTTTGCAGCTTGAACTACAAAATAATGCCAATATTCAATGGTTTCTGACCTTTGTGAAACGCAATTTCATGCATTTCAACCCCATGTATGCGGCGAACTCCCTGACCAGCAGGAAAAGACGACCACCAGACGAGGATTCTTTCCAAATCACGCTTTATTGGAGCCTCTTGGTTGAAGGGAGAGTGGAAGCGAGGGGGCCCCGAGCGCCAAACGGTGGCTGCTTATATAGGGGGTAAGGGAATGAGTCGTGCCTGGATTGGCCGATGCGCGCCTGCCAATGCTCCTGGCCACGGGATTGGCCCTAAGCACATCATCGTCACTGCACATACAAGAGGCACGGTTCCACTGCATTGCCTAATATGGAGCTGTCCAGCAAGCGAGGCCAGGGCCAAGCGCCATCTTGTAATGGCAGCCACTCAATCGGCTCCCAGCACATGTAATCTCCACAAAAAGTCCCTGGTGTACTTCCGGCTTAAAATAGTAAACTTAATATTTGTGTCTTAGTTGCTGTTCTATTTCTGTGAAGAGACACTATGACCAGGGCAACTCTTATGAAAGAAAGCACTTAATTGGGGGCTTGCTTACAGTTTCAGAGGCTTAGTCCATTATCATCATAGTGGGGAGCATGGCACAGGAGCAGTAGCTCAGATCTACCTCCTGACCATCAGGCAAAGAAGGAGAGAGAACCAGGCTTTTGAAACCTTAAAATCCATCCCCAGTGACACTCTTCCTCCAACAAGGCAACACTTCCTCCAACAAGGCTACACCTCCCAATTCTTTTCAAATAGTGCAGTTCCCTGATAACAAAGCATTCAAATATGTGAGCCTATGGGGCCCATTTTGTTTTTGTTTTTGTTTTTTGAGACAGAGTTTCTCCTTGTAACAATTTTGGCTGTTCTGGAACTCACTCTGTAGACCAGGGTGACCTCGAACTCAAAGAGATCTGTCTGTCTCTGCCTCCCAAGTGCTGAGATTAAAGGCATGTACCACCACTTCCCCATGGGGGCCATTCTTATCCAAATAACCACAATTTGATTTGTCAGTAATGAAGTCTGTCTAAATGAAGCATGCGCACATGCCCCCCCCACAAGCACACACACACACACACACTTTGTTTAAAGAAAAGCCATATATGTGCATTATTTTAGATTTAGTGGGCCACATGTCGTGACTCTGCATTGTTCTCCAATGTTTCAATATGTAACAATGCAGAAAATCAGAATTAATTGTGGTTTGCTAATATGCTTTCCATGAAATGGGAATGGAGGGGGGAAAACCCACATATTCCTACATAAACTGTATTTCTACTTCTGAACTCCAAAAGATGGGATATCTGTGATCTCCATGGACAAAATCTGGTGATATTCATGCTTCTATTGGGTCATGGAAGAGGGCATGGTATAAGACAGTTGTCTAGAAAACGTCAGATTCTGAGGAGAGAATGGGAGCCATCATTAGTGTGCTTGCCTTGCCTCATCCATGCAAGGTCCCGGGTGCCACCACCAAGAGCACGGTTATACAGATTGGCACCTTTGCACACATAGGTTCTGTAATAAGGCAAAGTGGTTCTTCTTAACTGTTATCCTTTTGTTTGTGTGTGTGATGTATGTGGCAGGTATGCAAATGTCATAGCACACATGGCGGTCAGAGGCAAGCCCTGTGGGGTTCTTTTCATCTACTTTTATTGGGGTTCTGGGGTTTGAACTGGGTTTGACTGGCTTATATTGCAGTGGTGTTATACACTGAGTCATTTCACTGGCCCCAAACTAAAGCATTTAGGAAACCAGGTTCTCTTACCAACTATTCTTGTGTGATGGTGAAATTCATCCATATTTGGCAATTCAAGGGCTCAAGATGCTCACTACCTGATCCCTTTGGGAGTGGCTATAATTCAAAAATGCCTGCCTTCCCCGCACAGAGCAGAAAGTTTTTTCCAAGGAAGAAGGGGATAAGGAGACAGGTGAGGTACTGCGAACCTTGGAAGACTGTCCTACAAGGGGCCCATGCGTGAACCAGGAGGATTTGTGGGAAGAAGCCTAAAGGGGACATTTAATAGAAAGACTCAGATGAGTTGGAACCTGGAAGGACAGATTTTTGGTGCTAATCAGACCAAGGCTGATGTCTTCAACAGAAATAGAAAGGACTTCGGGCACTGTGAACTGAGACAGATGTGACTCTTCAATAGACAAGTGGCAGGCGCACCCTGTGAAGTGAATGGAATCGTGCTTCTGCAATAGAAAATCCAGATCCCCACCGGTGAGGACATTTGATGGGAAGGCGGGACTGCTGGCCTAGCATTCAGAAAGCCCTGGGTACTTGAGGCCAAACATGGGTCCTCGGTAAGAATAGTACATGCTCTCAACCACTGAGCCACCTCCCGGATCCAGGGCTTTTGATTTTCATCATGGCTGTGATGATTGAATTTTGTTCTATGTATGTATCAAATCCTACCCAAGGTCTAGTGTCATTTCTGCCCTTGCCCTTGTAGCTGCTCTGGTCTGTGCTTTATACCATTTAACTTTCAGGTAAGGGTTTGGAACAGGTCATTGCCATATCCTGTCTCAGCAGATGAAGTCTGAGCAAGGCTGAAGGATAACTCATAAAACCTTCATCTGGCGATGGATGAAGATATACAGAGACCCACATTGGAGCACTGGACTGAGCTCCCAAGGTCCAAATGAGGAGCAGAAGGAGAGAGAACATGAGCAAGGAAGTCAGGACTGCGAGGGGTGCGCCCACCCACTGTGACAGTGGGACTGATCTCATGGGAGCTCACCAAGGCCAGCTGGACTGGGACTGATGGAGCATGTGCTCAAACCGGACTCTCTGAATGTGGCTGACAAGGAGGGCTGACTGAGAAGCCAAGGACAATGGCACTGGGTTTTGATTCTATTGCATGTACTGGCTTTGTGGGAGCCTAGTCTGTCTGGATGCTCACCTTCCTAGACCTGGATGGAGGCGGGAGGACCTTGGACTTCCCACAGGGCGGGGATCCTTGACTGCTCTTTGGACTGGAAAAGGGGGAGGGGAAGTGGGGGGAGGGGGAGGGAAATGGGAGGAGGGGAGGAGGTGAAAATTTTTAATAATGATAATAAAATAAAAAAGAAAAGAAAAAGCGAGTGAGATTTGGAAAGCCGATGTTTATTTTCATGTCATGGAACCCGGGTGGAGGGGGGTATGTTGTTCTTAGGACTGTCTGCCTAGCCTCAGAATAACACAGAACAAACAGAATTGCCCTAGGTTTACCTGAAGGCAGGCTGGGCATGGCTCATCAGCTCAGACAAGATCTTATGACATTTAGTGTGTTGGACATGGGATTTCCTAACACAGTGTCCCACCTATCCAATGGGCTGCCCATAAGAGTGACAGTGAAGTATAAGTGATGGTTTCCAGAATGGAGATATCCACTGGAGTAACTAAGCACAACTCCAAAGGTACTCATTACGGCCGAGATGGGGAGCACAGACACCCAAGGACCGTCCTCAGAAGTACCAGCAGCATAACTGTAAATTAATTCATTAGTGTGTGTGTGTTAACTCTTACAAGTCTCAAATGTTCCACTCTGGGGTCGTTCACCCTTAGACTTACAGAATACCAATTATCTGTGGATCTGTGGGAACGAAAGTGCTGAGTTAATTAGTAAATGCAAGGACTTGGGACCTGAGATGATACTCATCCGACAGCATTTGAAGGTATAGAGAAGATGCTGGTGCTGGTGCTGCTGGTGCTGGTGCTGCTGGTGCTGGTGCTGCTGGTGTTGATGTCAGTGCTGCTGGTGCTGTTGATGCTGGTGTTGGTGCTGCTGATGCTAGTGCTGCCAGTACTGGTGCTGCTGGTGCTGGTGGTGCTGGTGCCGCTGGTGCTGGTGCTGCTGGTGCTGGTGTCAGTGCTGCTGGTGCTATTGATGCTGGTGTTGATGCTGTTGCTGGTGCTGGTGCTAGTGCTGCCAGTACTGGTGCTGCTGGTGTCGGTGCTGGTGCTGATGTTGGCACTACTGGTGCTGGTACTGCTGGTGCTGCCTCTTGTCCACAGTCTGGACTATAAGGATGCACACCTTTCTTTTTTAATTAAAACAGTGATTTCCCTGTAAGTATTTTGTGCAGTATGTGTAGGTACACATGTGGGGGAGGGTCTAGGGATGCAGGCCATCAGTCACTACCCATTTTGTTTTTGAAATAGGGTCTTTTACTAGGACCTGGAGCTCATCAATTAGGATTGACTGGCTGGTCACTAAGCCCCAGTCTCCACCTCCCTAGCACTGGAATTACAAGAGGACCCTAAATACCTGACGTCTTTAGGGAGGTTCTAAGTGTTGAGCACAGGACCTCATGCTCACATTCCAAGAACTGAGCTCTCCCCAGCCCCACTGTGTGAAGCTGTTGAGTGGGGCTTGTCCTCAGGGAGGTCCAGGAGGTGTTAGTAGTCCCTGCTGTTTCTGAAAAGTGAAGATACCCAAAGCCTTGGGAAGTAGCCAAGAGACGTGCTAAACCCCCAGAGTCTGTAGCAGAAAATGTAACCAGTATCCTTTGTGTTAGCTCACCTAAGAACTTCAGCCACCATTAAAACAGTCTATCACGTGGTAGCCTTGCAATAAGCAGCCTTTGGTAGAGAGGCTGGGGCATCCTAAGCTTGGCAGAAGAGATTTGCACATCTGTACAGCTAGGTTGCTCCAGGAACCCAAAGGACAGAGTTCAGGGATCGCTGGCTCAGAGGATCAGTCAGTTAGGGACCAAAGAGCCATTTTTGCCGAGACATTCCTAAGGTCACAGCATGAGGAATAGCAAGCCCCAGCTTCAGTGCCCTGGCTCGAACAATGTGTTACAGAATAATTCTAATTATAGTGGTCACTAACTATGAGTTACCAGTTTCTCCAGCTTCCCTGGCTCACTCCACACTTTCATTTATGCCACACAAAGAGAGATAATTCTCTGTGGAATTCGTAGTCAAACCATCTTACTCAGCCGGCAAGGGTCTGAGACCTAAACCAAGTGTATGGGAAAGCCACTGACCACATATGTGTATCCCATGCTCACTGAGGAAGAAATGCAACTTCGTCAGTACATTACGGTGTTCGGTGGCTTCTAAGCTGCACTGCCCACATAAAACTCTCACATTTTACAGTATTTATATATTTATGTGAATTTTGTCATTTAATGATGTGTTTAGGACCCTTAAATGCTGCCGGTAGGAGTGTAAACAAACTAGTATAAACTAGCCCAAATCCTATGGAAATTTATATAGGGATTCTCAAGAAACAAACATTCCATCTGCCCTGGGAGCCAGCTATATCCCTCCTGGGTATTTACCTACAGCACACCAACTCAGCAACTCTCTTCACTTTAGCAGATGCAGCTTTTTTCGGATTTCCTGTCATTTCTCCCAGGATTACACCAGAGGTTTTCATGAGAGAAGTACACCAGCCAAATTGTCTGAAGGCCGAGGCTGTGTCTATCTTTTCGGATGGGATGCAGAAGTGACATCTGTATTACTTCCCATTTCCCTCTGCCATAGTGAGCTAGCCTGGACGTTCAGACAAGAAGGCTAGGAGCCAGATTCTCTGTGATGAATTTCCAGCCTGAGGCTAAGGCTGGCCCCCTTAGACAGAATATTTATTTTACCCCTACCCATTTCCCCCTGTTTCTTTAACTGTCTCAGAGAGTTACTGTAAGAAGAAATGAGTATTTATAGAAGAAATGGAGCAGACAGTACCATACTGAAGCCTGGGATGCATATATACTCTGTCTTGTATATTTGCAAGTGCAAATTCAGTCTGTAGAAAATAGGAGTTCAAAATTATGCTCGGTGTTAGCTGTGGCCATAGCTTGGTTCTTGTAAATCTGGTTCAGCCTTCACTGGTGTTGACTGTTAGGTTTCAGTTCAGAAAGACTTTCGTTGAGGTATCTTGTATCCTGAATTTGGGGGAAGGGGAATTGAGGCACTCGTTTTAATTCTGAAGATCAAGAAAGTTGAACATGAGAAATATGCATACAGTTTTATCATTCAAGCCCCTCCTGTTTTATGTCGTTCGATCAGAAAGAGTGACATAGAAAGTGGGGGATGGGAGGAGGGAAATGGCTGATGGGAAAACACAAGAAGCAGAGAAACTGCACTTTTAGATTTAACGGTTGAGTCATAAAAGCTGCTCTCATCTCTGCCTCTTTAAAGAACACAAACGCCATTTCGATTTCATGGGAAGAAATAACGAAAAGGATTCTACACTGCCTTTGCAACCTCACTTTGATCGTATGCCAGGTAGGAAATGAACGGATTAAACTTCAAACTGCCTGTCTTCAGAAGGACGTGATATGAAACTTTCTTAGATTTTAACCTTTTAATTTGATGTGGCACTTCCTAAACATGTGTTCATCAATTATTGACAGACCAGCAGGAAAGCAGGCCTCACCTCCACTTTGAGGATCTGGAAGACCTCCTTTATGGAATTCCATTTCTTCTCTTTTCTTAAGTGTGTGTGTGTGTGTGTGTGTGTGTATGTGTGCATGTGTGTGTGTGTGTGTTCATTCATGAAGTTGCCTGCAGATCCCCTAGACCTAAAGTTACAGGTGGTCATGAGTAGCCCAATATGGTTTCTGGGCACGGAACCCAGGTCCTCTGCAAGAACAGCAAGCTAAACTTTCTTAGCCACTGAACCACAAGTCCAGCCCCTCACTTCCCATCTTCTAACTGCATCCCAGTGTGGCGTTCCTGAGAGATGTATGTCCCCAAATGAGACTGGGAGCATCAGCAGGCCCCTGACCTGTAGTTTAGAAAGCAAATAAAGTGTATTTCCAGAAGCATCCTGCTATGAAAGTGATGTAAGACTCAAGCAGCTGATGGCTGGCAGCAGATGTTCAGCTCCCGTTCAGTTTCTATCTCCTTCAATTCTATACCTGCTCAATAATGGTGCAGTTGTGTAACAAGGCACTGCCGGGGGGAGTGAGGCTTAGAACCCCCAGAGATGAAGAGCAGGAAAGGGCTATCAGAACAGTGGGAAGCATAAAACCTGTACTTTATTTTTAGATTTAATGACTGTGTCATTTTTAAAATGCTTGTATATGCATTGGAAAATATCAGTTAGAAAACATTTTTAAAGAGATGATCAGGTTAATAAGAATATATGTCTTTTGGTCATGTTGCTTTCCTGCCAGAGTTACAATCTCATTTGCATGCATCAGATTAAACACATATTTTATATACCATTTATTCCCTTACTATTTCTTAACATTGTCTTAACACATAATGAAAGTCTGACAAGACTTTCTGGGGTTTTGAAAGGCTCTAAGGAAGTGGAAATTAAACGTGGCGAAAGGAAGGGAATGAGGTTAAGAATACATCAGAGTCAATCATGCCTTCCCTTTTACATCTTTGTATGCGACAATCTTAATCCATTTGCTTAGCTCATGTGGATTGATTTGACTAATGAAAAGAACAAATACCCCAGAATGTGGCATGCGGGTCTTCCAACATTAACTCTGCCGTTTCGCTCCCAAGTGAGCTCTCTTCGGAGTCCACACATCTTGTGTGGCTTGCAGTCGATACTAAGGAAAGAGCAAAACACGGATGGACAGCGACACCGTTCCTGCTCTCGAAGTCCAAGATAACGGGAAGGCTTTGCCCTTGTTCATTAAACGCTAGCAAAAAACCCAGTGGGAGGAAGTTCACACTGGAGTGGGACTGGGGAAAGGCTCCCTTCCTGATTGCGCAGAGGGCTATTGCCCGAAGCTAGAGAGCAAGCGGAGGGAAGTGGCTGCTTTTTTAAAGGGAGAGAGACCACGCCCCAATGGGCTGGTATCTCAGCGGCTATTGGCTGAAGGAGCGGAAGGAGCTCCCACAACACTCGCGCATCAAAGCTTGTTGGGTTTAGACAAATTCCGAGTTTCCTGAAACAGAGTGGTGTGGCTGCAGAAGAGTGAAGAGGGTATAAAGAAGGCCGAAAGACAGAACAGCCTTCCTTTGGAAACTTAAAGCAGAGTTTGACTAGAATATAGCGAACAGGATGAGATGGGGTGGGGTGTGATATTAGCGGGCTGTGTGATAGCCATCTTATGAATGGCCTTGAATGCTCAGCCAAGCTTCATTCTGAAAACTATGGGGGCTCGCCAGGGGATTTTTATGAAGGAAGGGACATGATTGGGATTTCTTTCTGAAGGTCCTCTCTAGCTGCGATCTTTCCAGCCTGCTTTTAAAGTGTCCAAAAGGAAAGCATGCCTGGAACAGTCTCAGGGGTGGCTGCAGTGAGCTCAGAAATCGGCGGCAAGATGAAGGCAGCAGCGGATGATGGTTGAAGAAGGGGCAATCCAGAGATCAGGGACTGCTGACTGCTGAATATAGAGTGAGGGACACGGGAAAGGCAAAGCTTCTGGTTTGAACAAGTGGGAGGATGGGGGATATTTGTAGAGATGGGTGAGTAGCAGTTTATAGTCCCAGCGAAACATGTGGCTTTAGGGCTGTTAAATTTAAGGTACTTATCTCACAGCATCTACCCAGGAAATAATGAAATACAGGGTGTCACCTTTGATGTCATCCCTGAGACATCATCCACTATACTGTCTGAGGCAGGGTTTGTACTGGCCCGGGACTTGCCAGGTAATGTAGCCTGGCTGGCAACTGAGCCCCAAGGCTCCTCCTGTCTCTGCCATCTCCACTGCAGTGTAACAAGTTCGCACCGCCATGACGTGTGTTTTGTAACATGGGTCTGGATTGAACTTGGGTCTTTGCCCAGCAAGCACTTTGCTGGCCCTTGTAAAGCTTTTTAGATAGGAAATGAATGTCTGTGGTTAAGCGCGGCCCTACATTTTAAATACATAACCACCAACAAAATCATGTTAGTGTATTTATAGTTAATTATTGTCTTATCTGAACATGAACAGAAGCAAGGATAGATATAGACAGAGACATAGGCAAAATATAACTGAATCTGGACATAGATTTATACAGACACAACTAATAGGCCAAACGTAAACAAAGAAATAAAACATTGTCTCCCTTCTAATACGAGATTAATAAGAACAGCTCACACACTTACACTGTGCTCAACACTTCAGATGTCTTAATTATATTGATCTACTTCATTCTCAGAACACCCATGAGAGGTGGATATTGTGATTGATCCATTTTATACATAAGAGAATGGAGACACCAGTGTGTTCAGGTAGATTAGCACCAGGATTTGAGCTAGGTTCTGTAGTTGTATATACTGTACTCATAACACACTTGTATAGTGCCTCTTGTTATCTGTACTTATACGTAAATCAATATTCAACTATAAAATTTAACTCCATCAGGGCTGGAGAGATGGCTCAGTGGTTAAGAGCATTGCCTGCTCTTCCAAAGGTCCTGAGTTCAATTCCCAGCAACCACATGGTGGCTCACAACCATCTGTAATGAGGTCTGGTGCCCTCTACTGGCCTGCAGACATCCACACAGACAGACTATTGTATACATAACAAATAAATAAAATTTTTATTTAAAAAAATAAAAAAAATTCAACTCCATCAATTACAGCACAGCGAGAGCCTCCATCTGATTTGATTGATGCTAACCTCAGATGATCTTGACAATAAAAAGATCAGAGGAGAAGACTAGATGCTCCAGTGAAGGGCAAAGCTGTCACTGGCCCCCAAGAACTGCCCTGAGGGAAGGCAAATATCAATATTGTAACCAGAATATGGCAGCTGAAAGAGAACCCTGGGCTAATTCCTTCAAATTAACATGTGACCGTGAACACAGGCCCAGGGTGCCAGTTCGCAGAGGTCTGCACTCACATCGGTTCTCAGAGGGTTTGTCTGGCCTACCCTCCTCCTCATTCTATGCAAGACGACCCCCCTGCTACCCCTATGGAATCAGGCATGCCTCTGGTCGGTAAGAGATGCCATGGATGTTCTAGTTAGCTTCCTATTGTTGTGATAAGGACCATGACCAATAGCAACTTGGAAAGAAAGGGTTTTTGCTTGGCTTCTTTATCCTGGGGCACAGTCCATCACCAAAGAAAGTCAGGGTGGGCACTCAAGGCAGAAACATGGAGGCAGGACTGAAGCAGGGACCATGGAGGAAAGCAGCTTACTCGCTTGCTCCCAACGCTTTTTTATACATCCCAGGGTCACCTACACAGAAGTAGCACTGCCCACAGTAGGCTGCGTCCTCTCTGATTGATCATTAATCAAGAAAATACCTCACAGACCTACCTACAACCTAGTCCTAATAAGGTTCCTTCTTCCCAAATGACTCCAGTTTGCATCAAGTTGACAAAAACTAACCAATCCACTCAGGGTGATCTAAAAACCCAAAGACACTCCCAAATAGATGATCACTTGGTACAACCAAGCGCCACACATCCTGGACACATGGGATGGGGCCAGTGTGCCCCACCAGAACAACTTGGATTGTGATGGGAGGATCTTACCCAGAGAGTAACCTGTGGAGTCCGAGCCAAAAAGGGTCCTAAGCCCGTGATGTCACCTGTATATTTCTATCTTTATTTGGTTATCTGACTCTTGACACTGCTGAGCAGTTGGCTGGGTTCCAAGCAAACCAGATCTAACAAGGGGGGATATCCTCAGCTGTCGAGACTGTGTTTCATTGGCTGAAACTATGTGGTTAATGGATACATCAGTAGTAAGACCGACTGGACTAGCTTCATGCTGGGAGATTCAAGGTTCTCTGCTCTCATTCTCGTGATTAAACCTCCTAGAGAATTGATCAAGATCAGCTAAAAGACCAATACAGTGATCATGAAAAGAAACATGTGTTTACATATCTTCATCCCTGGTTTTTAGAACAAGAGGCTAGAGTCCTTGAAGTAGCCAGGAGAAACGTGTCTTTTGGTGTGATAAGAAGAAAGATGAGGACCCTTGTTAGTCTCAGGTGAGAGCTGTCGAGGGAACCTGTGCTTAGAAGGTAGGAAAATTCCCTGAGAAAGAGTCACAATAAGGTAGAGTTTATCCCCAACAGTCAATGAAGTAGTGAACCATGTCTATATAAGAAGGCCTCCTTATGATCCCAAAAGGTCAGAGTTCAGGACGCTCCTTGTGGAAGGCCTGGGAGTGTGCTATGCCTAGAAGCTTGGACGCTGTGTGTGTCTTCTCATGCATTTTCTCCCCGTGTTCTCCACCAGGTGACTGTTGCTAAGTTGGATCCTTTATAATAAATGGATAAGTGTAAGTTTGATGGAGGATGAATAGAAGCTTCTGGAAACTGACTGTCTTAAAGTATTGGGTCAGAAGCACATACCTTTTCTTGTGATTTGCATTCAAACTGGGCATAGTCTCTCAGAGCCGAGTCCCTCAAGGGACACTGTCTCCAGGTAGATGATATTGTAAATTGTACAGTGCCCAATGGTGTCCAGATAGTTGGGGAATCGCTTCATGGGAAGGGCCCACGCCTTAGTGACCAGAGTGGAGCACCTGTGAGTAGGAAAGAGCACGTGGGTTTCCCTGTACTCCACAATCATGGCCAATGGAACCTCATTTAGCTGAACTGAAAACCTGGACTGTAGGCCCCTGTGAGCGACTCCACACCACACGCCATACTTCTGGAAAGAAATGAAGCTTCTTCCTTAGGGCCTCTCCATTACACAGGCCTCTATTCTCCAGAAGTCCCCACGATGGGGTCACAGAGTTTCATATTTTCCCAAGAGTTGTGGCAGTTGTTAAGTTTTTTGTTCTGATTCATTTAAAATTTCTTACTTTAATACCAAGCTTTATATTATTTTGATTCATGAGGCATTCCCCACATTGTAAATATTTGAACTCATCTTTGCTCAAAAGACCACTATCCCTTCTATAAATTATTTTAACTTGGGCTGTTTGGGGAAATCTGTTGGGATCCTTGGTTTTGTTTAACTTTTGTTTCTGGTTTTTCTGTTTGTTTATTTGTTTCTGGTTTTAAACACGTGACAGTTCAGTGGAATAAAGGAAATGGAGATGTTATGAATAAAGCAACCTACAGGCACAGCCTCACTTGGCAATGCTATGTAACCATATTGGGGATAGCAGACCAAAATGCACACCGGCCGTACAAAGTTCTGTGTTGAGAGAAGCTCATAGAGACCATGTGGCATTAGGATGCTGAGGCTCCTTTGGGGGACTGGGATCTTGGTTTATCATTTTTTCCTGCATCTTTATGAGAGGGAATTATGAACTCTATCCAGGGACCCACCTTTTCTTAAAGCAGACCTGCAGCAAGAGGTCTGCCCATTGCTTTCCTCAGTGCAGAAAAAGGTATGACTTTCTTGTAGAGATCATATAGAATGATGTGTGTTGTTGACATGAGCACACCCCAGTGCCTCAGTTCCATGGAAATGGCAGAGCCTTCTCCAAGTAAGGCTCAAAGGAATGGCAAAGCCTTCCTCTGGTCCACGTTTGAGTACTGATGAATGGTTGACCTTTAGCTAAGACCAGTGTTACAGAAACCATCCTATGGACCACAGCTCCCTCCTCGGGGATGTTATAGCCTGAAACTGCTCCCTTACAAAGACATGCCAGGAAAACTAGCTAATGTCTTTACTGTGCAATGCTGTGCATGATAAACACATTGAGTTTCTTAGTTGTATATGAAACCTTCCATCACAGTCACAGAACCCACCCAGTGCCAGCTTTTCTGTGTCTGTATCTGTCATCTCTTCAATGCCTCTCATTTCTTTATCCCTATGTCAACACAGTCAGGTTTCCAGGACTAAGCTGTGCAGGAGATGGCAGCCCTCCTGTTCATGATGATCTTGCATTTAGGTAACACCAGGACCAGAGATGGAACAAGACATACATAAGTAATAAAATGGGCTGGACTAATCAGGATGGATTAAACCCAGACCTAGGAATCACCACATGCAGGCTAGCTATCCCCTCCACAGGTGCAGACTTGACAGTGGGACCTCTTGAGAGGCCGTCAAAGCCAGTATCACCCCAGCAGATGGGATTTTCCTTTGACTGGTCCCTGATAGCTGTGGAAAGGTAACAACTTGACAGTTTCTGGATTTCATCTCGCAGACGAAAATCTTGTAATTCTGAGATGTCCAGTTTCTTATTAAAATAATTTAAGCCTACGGGGATCCTAAGAGTGAAACACTGGAAACTATGTAAGGAATGTGCTCCACTGAACATCCCACACAGCTGTCTCACAGATACAGCACTGGTCCTTTACGGTGATGAGGAAAATCTGTTTTATCTTTGTCTCGGGAACTTCATGCCCCCGAAATATTATCAGCGCCATGTATGTGGCTGTGCTGGGCTTTGCACGCTGGCTGATTGTATAGCTATCTGGCTTACAGTGGCTTCCTTTGTTTAGGCAAAAACCTAAACCCCAGCCGTAATAACGCCACTACTCTCTCAAATGTTTTGAGGAGTTAGGGAGAGAACCGTCGGAAGTTAGGCTTGATGCCCTGTCTGCCCAACTTCAATTAAGGTCTGTGTAACTATTCTAGCTTTGTATATCATTCTCTAAATCCTCTTAGGTTCTCCAGCACCTGTCCAGCAGACGGTTCTCGGTCCCGCCTCAGTTTTACAGAGCACACTGGGAAAGGCTGTTGATTTAGAAAATAGTGTTTGCTTTATTTTGTTCAGAAACACATCATTCCCTGCTCTTCCATGTGGGGTAACAAGGATGTGTCTCACTCTGCACATCATGATGGTCCCCGTGTAAGGTGAGGACCCTGGACAGATCCGGGGGCCTAGTTTTAAGATCAGACTTTTCTTTTAATTTTTTATACTACAGTTTCCTCTCCCTCCTCTCCTCCCCTCTCCCACCTCCTCTATACCCCCCCCATCCACTCCTCAGAAAGGGTAAGGCCGCTTATAGGAGTTAACAAAGCCTGGCATACCAAGTTGAGACAGGATCAAGCTCCTCCCCACTGCATCAAGGCTGAGCGAGGCATTCCATCATAGGGAATGGGTTCCAAAGAGCCAACTGTATGCACCAGGGACAGGTCCTGGTTCCAATACCAGAGGCCCCACAAACAGATAAAGCTACACAACTGTCACCCTCATTCAGAGGTCAGTCCCATGCAGGCTCCCTAGCTACTGGGATCAGACCCATCTTTGCCTCCCTTGTAGCTCTGTGAGCTATAATATGCCTGAGAGTTTCTTTACCCTGTATGTGTTTAAGAAGATGGCAGTTACTCTCTGGGCTAACTGCACAGTGGTCCTAACTCTGAGAAAATTCAGCTTCACCAATTAGAGCATCCTCTAGGTTCTAATTCATGCTTCTCCCCTCCCCCTTTTTCTTACTCATCTTCTATCTGCTCTTATTTTACGCCATCATGTGTTTATCAGATATGTTTGAACACTTTTAAATATGAGACACAAAGTGGCTGCAGATATGAAGTAAGAAACTTAAAGAAAATTTGCAGTCTGCAATGTTTGGGAAGGAGGTTCCCAGCCAAAACTCCAGCATGGATGGGAAATGGGTCATTAAGTCCAACTCCTAGCCAAGGAGATATTGACAGTTGATGATGGAGGAGGGAGAGTCCTTTTTTTTTTTTTTCAGGGATTCAGTCCCTGAGAGACTGCCCATGCTAGAGTGGGTGCCCCACATCACACACCTACAGGCAACACTAAGTAGCACTAATTACTAAGTGAACTCAGCACATTCCTTTCTAAATGAGCCCATGAGGGGCTGAAGAAATGGCTCAGCGGTTAAGAGTCCTGGCTGCTCTTGCAAAGGAACCAAGTTCAGTTCTCAGCACCCACATGGTACCTCACAACTGCTTGTAATTCCAGGGGCGACCTTACATCCTCTTCTAGCTTCCAGAGATAACAGGCTCATGCATCACACATCATGCTCATAAACATAAATACTCATACATGTAAAATATAAGGAAATCTTTTTAAATGGGCACATGAAGTCAGGAGGGACAAGTAGGGAGAAATGAGGGATACATTGGAAGGGAGGGAATTGGAAGGGAATTTGATCAAGAAGCTATATATGTATGAAATGTTTATACAAAATTAAAGAAAGAAAACGTACATTAAGATTTCTCAAGGAAAGAGCTAAGTACACAGGCTACACTTACCAAAACCAAATCCATCAAAAGATAGAAAAGTCACAATCCAGTGTTCCCCATGTAATGAACGGCACGTACTGTGTGAGTGGAAGAGGGGAGCATTTGGTGTAGAGGGGGACACCAGGGTGAGAGGAGGATGGGGTTGAGTGACAGCACCGCGGGAAGAAGGAAGAACACAGTACAACATTTATGCAAATGCTTTAATGAAGCCCATTACTTTGAATGCTACCTTTTAAAAAGGAAAAGTCTCCTAGGGCTGGAGGATAGTTCAGAACTTGCACAGCTTTTGCAGAGAACTCCAGTTTGGTTCCTAGTGCCCATTTCAGGTAGTTCACCAATTGTAACACCAGCTCCAGGTGATCCAGTGCCCTCTTCTGGCCTCTACTCACACCTGCACACACATACACACACACACACACAATTTTTTAATAGCTGTGGTGTGTGTGTTGCCAATGATAAACCACAAGCATTTTTTTATTTTTTATTTTTTTTTTTTCGAGACAAGGTTTCTCCGTAGTTTTTGGTTCCTGTCCTGGAACTAGCTCTTGTAGACCAGGCTGGCCTCGAACTCACAGAGATTTGCCTGCCTCTGCCTCCCAAGTGCTGGGATTAAAGGCGTGCGCCACCACCGCCCGGCAAACCACAAGCTTTAAAGCCAAAATTAATGTGGGAAAATTTTATCTGCTAGAATTTTTGTAATCAATATTATTGTCATTTTAAAATAGTGTGATTGCAGTGATCATTTTATAAAGTCATGTAATTTAGGGAAGCTATTTTACAAATTGCAGTGTCCACTATTATGAAGCCACATGGGGGTTAAAAATAAACTCTACTGAATGTACAAAATTAGATCAATGAGCCTTAATATAGTTAAAGCGCTGTTTGGTTGTAGCTTCAGCTTCTGAGCTGCAGTGACCTTTGGAAGTGACCACTTGTCAGGTGTTGACGTGTCATGAAGAAGAGCTACATTCCTGAGAGGCTAATCCCAAAATCCACATTTCCCCTTGCTTCTTCATATTCTCGAGCCACACCAGCTAGTGTGCTGGAAGTAGATGGAAGGGCAGAGGTGAGATGGTTTGCAACACGGAAAGCAATGACAATCTTCTGGCCATATCTTGTCATTTTTCTGAAAACAGAAATTTCCCGTAATGAGCAAATGTTAACACATAATGAACTTATTACCTTTGCTTGGAAATGCATTTGCAAGTAGATATTTTCAAACTTCTATTTTATTTCTTGTACAATAAATATTAAGAGAGGAAATCTACACTATGAAAACTCTTTAGACTCTTTAGTCTGAGCCGCTCGGCTTAGGCCCTGGAGAGGAGATGGGGAGGTGAAACCTCCCTACTGGGAAGATAAGTGACCCAGAGACTGTACTCAAGAATTTTGCTCTAGGCCGGGTGATGGTGGCGCACACCTTTAATCCCAGCACTCGGGAGGCAGAGGCAGGCAGATCTCTGTGAGTTCGAGACCAGCCTGGTCTACAGAGCTAGTTCCAGGACAGGCTCCAAAGCCACAGAGAAACCCAGTCTCGAAAAACCAAAAAAAAAAAAAAAAAAAAAAAAGAATTAAAGAATTTTGGTCTAAAGCACATGCTAGATGTAAAATGCATTTTTAAAATTTAACCCCTCTCATTCCTGAGGATTCATATAACTAATAAGTAATCAAAACACTGTGTTTTGGTCATCTCAGAGCAATCACACTGTGCAGTGTGTGCATGTGTGTGTATGTGTGTGTGTGTGTGTGTGTGCGTGCATGCACGTGTATGTACGCTAATTATCAGAATTCCTATCTAGAAAGACACAGGACTGGGAAAAAGAATCCCTTCATGAGCCTTTTGGAGTGGCCCAGTCTTTGGGGCTGGTCTATCCGAAGACTAGAAAGATGAGGGGGGTGGGAAACATTGTTCTGCCTATGGCAAGGAAAGATGATTGATTTGTTGTTGTCAGGGGAAGGAGAAAAAAAACAAAGCCAAAAAAAGAGGGAGAAATCGTCCATCGAATGTCTATAAGCATTAAGAAGCAAAACAAGCCCAAAGCTTTGAGTGGACAGTCTGAGTTACTGGAATGGGACAATACATTTGAAGGGAAGCCTAGCCAATCACCTTGTTGGTAGGGTGTGTTCCCCTTGGGCTAATATTTACTTATAAATCTTGCGAGTGTGTTTCCCACTTCCTCTTTGTTTTTCCTGTGCTTCGCGGGAACTCTGGCTTTGTAAGTTCCCCCTTTCTTACCCTTATTAAAGCTGAATATTTTATAATAAAGCTAGTCTGGTTAATTCTATAGACCGCTCGCCAACCTACATTGGCATACAAGAGAAAGCGTCATCAGACTTGGGAGTTTAGCATAGAAAGAGCCCTGCTGGTTTCAGCCTGGGATGTTACCTGGGCTTGGAAGGACCACAGGCAGGTACACGACAGGCTGAGATGAAATCTTATGGATGCCAGAGAGACAGGAAGCCCTTCCCTGGCAGCAGAAGTCTGGTCTAAAAAGCCACAGGGCTCATGGTCTCCAAACCCCATTTCATATCTTGATTCTCTTCCATGTGGTCACAGCTTCAGCCACAGGATCGTTTTGTAGCCATCCTTCCCTGGCTGATGCTAACACCTTTCTTCTGTCAGTCTTGTTTTGGGATTATTCATGTATTCACAGTAGCTCTGTGGCCAGGGTCCCAAGGACTTCCACTGGTCTTACCCTACTGAGTGAGCTGGGAACATCAAATTGTAAAATGATGTCAGTGAGGAGGGAAAGGGTAAATTCATAATCCATCGGGTTAAAATTCTATGAGCCTCAGGCTAATGAGAAGGCTCAGTAAATAAGGAACCTGCTGTGGATTCCTGAGCACCCAATTAAAAGTCAGGGATGGTGACATGCGACTATAACCCCCGTGCTTGGGGTAGGACAAGGATAAGTAGATCCCGGAGCTCATTGCCCAGCCAGCTGAGCTGAAGTAATGAGTCCTGGTTCACTGAGAGACTGTGCTTCAGAAACTGAGGTGGGGAGGGATGGAGAAAGATGCTGAGCATCAAACTCTGGCTGCCCCCTATGCGCAGCCCGCCGGACTATCTCCAGCACACTCACAACGTTCTATGAATCCCACAGAATCCGCTGCTCAGACAGTTCTTCTTTTCCTTGTTATGACAAAATACTGTTGACGGTTGGGATTTTAAAATCGGGATGTTTTTAATTATAGAAATGACTCTCTTAAAACCTGTTCCTCTCTTAGGAATGTACAGTGCTCAATTTACACTGATTTTCTAGTGGCAAGTTCCTTTTTAAGGCTAGGAAGAACTCCAAAGATGGTGTTAATTTTATACACAAATGTTTATTTCTTTGATTTTTCTTTTTTTCTTTTTATTTTTTGACCCCTATCTGTAGGCGAAGGCCACTCATTTGTTACCTGGTCGCTCAGACCACAGAAACTATATTATTTGCAATACTGCTTCACCAATAGCTTAAGTATCTTTCTAGCTGGCTCTTATATCTTAAATTAACCCATTTTTATTAATCTGTGTATCGCCGGCAAGATTCCAGCACATCTGTCTCCTGCAGTAGGTACATGGTTTCTCACTGACTCTGCCTACTCTCTCCTCCTCTATCTGCTTGGAATTCCCGCCTTGTCCTATTCTGCACTGCAATAGGCCCAAAGCAGCTTCTTTATTAACCAATGACATTCACAGCATACAGAGGGGAATCCGGCGCCATTTCTCTTCTGGGTGATCTTTGTCTGTGTTGACCCCTCATGTTAAATTTTTACATCGGAACAAAATGACCCCCATCTCTGTACCTTTCTAACACCTAGGGAGAGACCAAGCCTTGCACCAAATGAACATGCTAGGGGTTGCTTTTCAGTTGAATTAAAATTGTGTATTGAATCAAACTTTTCAGATTGCTGTTTTGTATTACGGCATCTTGGCTATGCTGCAGGGATAAAAAGCCAAACCTTAGTGGTTTAATGAAATAAAGGTTGGCTGGTTTGTTATTTTTTTTCTATGCCACAACAAAGTTGACTACAAAGTGGAACGGGTGTATGGAGAACACCGCTTCTCTTTCTCACAGCTACCCAGACTAAGGAAACTGCTGTGTGGCCACTGTGCCTTCTGTTTTAAGTTTCTGTTCTCAACAGCCCACCAAGGTGACCTGCTCTTGTCTCTAGACATGATCCAAGACCCACGACCAATAGATTTCTTTCTATGTTTGTTTTTTAATCAGGAAAAATTTGAGGGACTATTCCGGACCTATGATGAGTGTGTCACGTTCCAGCTGTTTAAGAGCTTCCGACGCGTCCGAATAAATTTCAGTCACCCCAAATCTGCAGCCCGTGCTCGGATAGAGCTTCATGAGACCCAGTTCCGAGGGAAGAAACTAAAACTCTACTTCGCACAGGTAACTTTTCACCCCGCTTTTTTTGGCCCAGTGGTGCAGATCACTTGTTGCCTTACAGAAGAAACAGGTTTGCTTCTCAGCTCCCACATGGTGGCCCACAAACATCGGGTGCTGTCTTCCAACCCCTTACAGTACCAGGAGTGCATGTAGTGCATATACATACAGACATGTGGGCAAAACATTCATGCTCATAAAATAAATTTCTTAAATCATTGTTAATTTAAAAATCATAAGTTAAAATGTAAATGGGGACCTGGAGAGATAGTTCAACAATTAAGAATACTGGCTGCTCTTCCAGAGGACCAGGGTCCAATTCCTAGCGCTGTCTGAAACCCCAGTTACTGGGGATCCAGTCCTTCTTCTGGCCATAGGCATTGCACATGCGTGAATTGGTTTGTTGTTATAATTAGTACACTAACATAGAAATTCAGTGGTTATGTAAGACCTGAACAAGATAAACCAGTCGACATTCTAGCTTGGAGAGAAAGGGGGGACCATGAAGTGGGAGATCCCCACCTCCAGCTGAGAGGGTTTAGATAGTTGATGGGTGCTATGGGAGGAAGAGGCAGTTTTTTTGTGGGTGTGAACTCTGGTAGGTGGACCATGTTCCGGTGGATGGTCCCATGCCCATGGGCAGCACAAATTAGACTCAGGGAACATGAAAACATAAAGGACACGAGGTTGGGAGGAGAGAGGAGTAGCAGTTTATATGATCAAATACATTTATACATGTATGAAATTCTCAAACAGCTTTTTAAAAAGAAAAGAAATAGGCACAGATCCTGAGTCATAGATAGAGAGAATCTGTGTCTGGGGACAGGGCTCTAAGAACGACCAAGCTGAGCTTTAGCCAGGACAAGTCACAAAAGCTCACTGGGACTCAGAGTTCCCATCTGTAAGATGGGCTGATGACATCACCAACTCATACAGCTTCCATGATGATGACATGGAAGACTGCAGTGGTACCAGGGTTCAGGTAAAGACACAGTACCAGCTAGGAGCTGCAATAGAAGCGATCTCATCACAGGGTCTCCTAACCTTCCTAAAAAGGGTTATGATTAAAATTTAAATGATAGGTTTAATAGTCTGCTAAAACTATCTAATGATTCAGATTCATAACAAAGAGTTATAAATCTATGAAAATTAATTTTATGCTTTGCAAAAGCAAACGCTCACTGTTCTAAAGAGGGATGGGTAGTTCTTGGGGATGTTCATGAGGTTCACAGCCCTAGACAGTCAGTATCTATTATCTCTACCAAGGCCTCATCCACCACTAGGCAACAGTGACCTTGCAAATGATCTGTGAGTGTGGTTCCAACTCTGGACTGCACAAATATGTCACAGTGGAAAGATCCCAGGCATCAGAAAAGACTCCTGATAAAACCCTACATCTCTCGCAAATCCATGTAGCTAGGACAAATATCAATCATCCTTTATTAAAACCTGCATGAGAATCAGTTGTGATGGTGTGTGCTTGTAATCCCAGCATGCTAGAGCCTGAGGCAGGGAGGCTTTGCATTCAAGGCCAGCTTGAGCTATATAGGGAGATCCTATCTCAAAGCCAAAACTCTGTGTGCATGTAAGTATATGTATATATGTGTATATGCAGTATAGGATGGATAGATTAGGTTCCATTAAAAGATAATATTGAGCTACCATGTGACTCCGCAATACTCCTCTAGGTACTAAAAATAGGGAATTCAAACAAATACGTAGGCAGCAATATTCACAGCAACACTGTTCACAGTAAGTCAAAAGTGAGAGCAACCTAAGATTATTCAACAAATAAAGGGATAAAGAGACTGTGGTATGTTTGTACAAAGGAATATTATTCAGTATTAAAAGAAATATTGAGACCAGGCATTGGTGGTACACACCTTTGATCCCAGGACTCGGGAGGCAGAGACAGGCGGATCTCTGTGAGTTTGAGGTCAACTTGGTCTACAGAGAGGGTTACAGGACAGGCTCCAAAGCTACATCGAGAAACCCTGTCTCAAAACACACACACACACACACATACACTGAGAGAGGGAGAGAGGGAGAGAGAGAGAGAGAGAGAGAGAGAGAGAGAGAGAGAGAGAGAGAAAAAATTTTAAAAAGGAAGATTGATGATCTGTCACCAAATAATGAGTCTTTAAAATGTAATAGAAAGCTGGAAACATGGACACAAAAGCTCATCTGCTCAATGGTTCCATTCTTATAGAATGGGTGAGCCCACAGATGTAGACACGGCCTGACCACCATCAGGGGATAGTAGGAGACCACAGGGTAGTCTTTACTTAAGGGGTGTGTAGTTATTCTTAGGGCAATGGGAAGGTTAAGGCTGTGGTTTTCAACCTTCCTAATGCTGTGACCCTTTAATACAGTTCCTAGGGTTGTGGTGACTACTGATCATAAAATTATTTTCTTTGCTACTTCACAACTGTGATTTTGCTATTAATATAAATTATAATGTAGATATCTGTGTTTTCTGATGATCTTAAGTGACTCTTATGAAAGTGTCATTCAACTCCCAAAAGGGGGTGCAGGGCACAGGTTAAGAACATCTGAGTTGGGAGCTGAGGCAGTGTATAATGGACACAAACAAAAGAAAACAAAACCAGGAACTGGGGGAGGGAGATGGTCCCCGAGGAAGGGCACCATGTACATCCTCCTGAGCGCTCACAGCCTACTGCCAGGACAGGGCTCTGCAACACGTTTCGGGAGCCCTCAAGGCGACCCTGGTGCTTAGCAAAGGAGGGTAACTGCTGTGTTGAGAACCAGCTCAGAAAATAAGCTCATGGAGTGCAGCTAGGCAGGACCGCCACTGAAGTCTGGTCATCGGTAAAGCCCTACCAGCGGAAAGCACGGAAAATCACGTCTCGTTCTCCTCTGTTCGAAAGGTCCAGACCCCCGAGACAGACGGAGACAAACTGCATTTGGCACCCCCACAGCCTGCCAAACAGTTCCTCATCTCGCCCCCTTCGTCCCCTCCTGTGGGCTGGAAGCCCATCAGCGATGCCACGCCGGTCCTCAACTACGACCTTCTTTATGCCGTGGCCAAACTAGGACCAGGTGAGTGTGGGGCCCTTTGTAAAACTAAGCATTTGTCAGCAAGTTAGAACTGCCAAACAAAAATGAGCGTTTCCCAATCCCATCCTGCATTTCTAATGGAGTCCTTGCTCCCCGTGGACAGTGGGAGGGGGGATGATGGATGGGAATGCAGTGCCCAGCTCTGCACCTTCTGCAGAGCAATGCAGAAGAAGGGGCTGCACTAAGAAAACTCTGGTTCTGGGTTGCAGTGCAGGACTTTAATGCAGAGGCAGCACCCAGTCCTGGGATTTCTCTGTGCATCCTGAGGTCTGCAGAGAAAGATGTTCTCTCGGCTGGCAAGAGGCTACCATGCTGCTTTACCAGTTTTATTACCGCTACAGATATCAGTGTGCACCCTGGCATCCTCTGCGTGGAGACATCCTCCTTATCAAAATGAAGCTCCAAGTCCTGCAGGAAGTCAGTGATAGCAGCCTCTCTCCATATTCTCTCTCTCTCTCTCTCTCTCTCTCTCTCTCTCTCTCTCTCTCTCACACACACACACACACACACACACACACACACATACACACAGAGAGAGGGAGGGAGAGAGAGAGAGAGAGAGAGAGAGAGAGAGAGAGAGAGAGAGAGAGAGAGAGAGAGAATGTCCTCTTTGTTCCAAGGTTGATATATTTCAGCTTATCTGCTCATTCCAGTCACTGGTATTTGCTGCCATATACTTTCCCTCTCCTCTCTGGACAGATGTTTGAACTCCTCTCTGGACAGATGTTTGAATTATTCCCAAGTTTTTGCATTACCATCAAAGCTGCTGTTATCATTCTCGTATATATCTCTTTCTGCACTTGGCTGATGTTATTTCAGATTTTACACCCAGTGGTGATACCATCTCCAATTTCAGTTGGCGAAGCGTCTTTGTACTCCAAATGACTTTTCCTTGTCTTCTACAAGGAGAGGAAATAATTGGAATGGGAGGGGCTAAAACTAGCACTGTAGAGATGAGGGATGAAGACGGGCTAGTAAGTCAGCTCTTTGTGCTGGCGGTTCTTCCAGGGTGACCTGGACTTTGAAAACACAACCCCTAAGAGAGGTAAAGTTCAGAAACCTCCCATTTGATCCAGATTCACCTATCCCAGAAACCCAGATTCTCATAGATGCCATACTTTGTCAACCATGGGAATGAGAGTGAGCAACGGTCCTTGTTTGCCAAGGATAGAAAGATGCCTGGGATGTGGGATTTCCGTGCTAAACCCAGGAAATTCCCAAGAAAAAATGACCAGCCTACTGTGTTCTCAGATGAAGATGGGGGCTGATTTGATTGAATCATTCTCTGTGAAAATGACTGCCCATTGGGTGTGGGGCCTGCCTCAGAAGGAAGCTTCTCCTGGAGGACCAGTGAGCCACTTAGCTTCTGGGGCCTTAGAAATGGCGCTGATTTCACCCTCAGAGAGCCACTGTGGGAAGCAGCGGGTGTGTAGGATGGGCTGGTGAACAAGGGGATGGATTTGTGAGTGTCTGGTTCACTTGTTAGTGTCCTGGATCTACACAGTGTCCACCCAAGGAGGGCCATGGCTGTGGAGGGCAGTAGCATGGCAACATATGCAAAGTCAGGTCTGCTCAAGTCAGGCCCTGGAAAGTCATTACCCTTCACAGCAGGAAGCCTCTCCAGCCCAAGGGATCCTGCGGGGTGCCAGCTTAACTCAGCATGAGCAATCACAGGATTGACCAGGCTGGATAATTGCTCTGCATATTAGCAAATCGTACTTCCTGTAGAATCACCAAGACCCAGGCTGGTTGACTGGTTGACTTGTATCTTACAGGACTGGAGACTGGGGGCCCCCTGAGGTGAGAACATAAATTGCTGAGAACACACTCAGGGTTGAGCTCATCGTCCTTCACTTACATCATCCTACAACACTCTCTCTCTCTCTCTCTCTCTCTCTCTCTCTCTCTCTCTGTGTGTGTGTGTGTGTGTGTGTGTGTGTGTGTGTGTGTGTGTACTGCTCTTTAGGTACCATCTGCCTTTTCTGCTTTCAGATTTGTTTGTTTGTTTGTTGAGAAAGGATCTCACCAGGCCTGTAGCTCACCAAGTAACTAAGCTGACTGACTGACCAGCGAGTCTCAGGGATCCATCTGTCCCTACCTCCCCAGCACTGAGATTACACACGTGCACCACCATGCCCACATGTGTCCTGGAGATCAGATACTCATGTTTACACGGCAAGCGTTGAGCATATTCCATCCTGGTCTTTCCTCTTTACCGAAGCGACCCCTTGGTATAAAATGTACTGAGATCACAGCTCGATTGTTCTGTGCTCCACCTACTTGGGGCTGATAATCCAGTGAAATTCTAGAAATTCTAGTCACTTTTTGTTTTTATCAGGGATGTGAACTTTTATTTGGAGTCAGTGCCAACAGAGAGTGGTACAGAGGGGTGAGGGCCAGATGCAGTCACCTTTACTGGTTCACAGCCCAGGGTCTGGAAGTGATTCTCAAGGACAAGTGTGACCTAAAAGATATAAAGAAGGGACACCGGGAGAAAGGATTGGGCCCTGGAAGGGATACTTATAGAACCTGCCTCAGAGGAGGTCGGGAGGAAATGACCTCAGACAGTCAGGAAAGGAGGGTCATTTTTGTGAGAGTTGAGCAAAAGCTATTGACAGCATTCACATGCAGGGTAACCTATGACCTTCACCTTCCTGCCTCACATAAATGTACCTCATCCCATTTTGCAAGTGTCCTGGAGCTAATGTCACCCCATGTCACAGACTACAGGACAGTGCTGTGGGAAAACAGATGGGCTTCCCCAGGGTGGTGCAGCTGGATGGTTTCCGAGCCTCTTCTGATTCCGGGAAGTGAAGCTCCGCCCCGTGGCCAGATTCTCTTCTGTTATGGAGTATTGACAACTTTAGGCCTGTTGTACTTGAGAGCACTGGGTAACTTCTGTTCTAACCCTGAGCTGGTGGTGATCTTCAACACCACGCCAGCCTTTCAGAAAGCCTGACCCAGTGTGCAGAGTGCACAACGATGGGCCCATTCATGGCCATGTGCAATAGCAAATGCCAAGGTTGCCAGTATCCAGGGTTCCCTCCTCTACAAGGACAAACTGGTATTGTCCTTGGAACATCTGCCACCTGGATGGGTTTGGGGGACATAATTGTCTGCATTCCTTGCCAGTAGTTTGAGGCCGTTTCTCTTTGCTTCCACATCCGTGTGGATAAATGACTTGTATCCAATAATGAAGCCGAAAATATCACAGAGGTCATATTAGAGGCCATGAATATCACTTCTCTGTTGCTGAAACAGAACACCCAAGACTCAATGATTTATAGAAAGAAAGAGGTTTGTTTCAGCTAGTGGTTCTGGAAGCTAGGAAGTCCAAGGACCTAATGTCAGCATCTGCTCAGTTCATGTGTCACCCAGATGACACAGGCAGCCAGGTGTGGGAGAGCTATCCTTTATTCCTAGGCTTTGGGAGACAGAGGCAGAAGGATCTCTCTGAGTTTGAGCCAGCCTAGTCTACAGAGCAAGTTCCTGGCCTATATTCTTTCATATCTATAAAGTGAGACCCTGTCTTTAAAACAAAAACAAACCCACAGAGGCTATGAGTTTGGGGCATGTTGTGTAACAGCCCACACTGTGGTAGCTGATCTAAGTCTCACGGAAATGAGACCAGCATTAGTCCATTCATTGGTACTCAGTCATCATCACCCAAACTCTTCCCAACACTGCTGCACTGATCCAATGTGTGACTGTGCTATAGCACAGGCTATCTCAGGCACAACATAGAGGGATCAAGACTACATACTCCCTCCATTTTCCCCTTACCTACATACCTGTCCTATCCCCCAACAAGGTGTCATAGAAGAGTAGATAGGTAGGATAGATAGATAGATAGATAGATAGATAGATAGATAGATAGATAGATAGATGATAGTAGATAGATAGATAGATAGATAGATAGATAGATAGATAGATGATAGTAGATAGATAGATAGATAGATAGATAGATAGATAGATAGACACAGACATACAGAGAGACAAATAATAAAAAGATAGAAAGACAGACACAGACAGACATACAGATGATAGATAGATGATAGATAGATAGATAGATAGATAGATAGATAGATAGATAGATACAGATGATAGATAGATAGATAGATAGATAGATAGATAGATAGATAGATAGATAGAGACAGATGATAGAAGGATGGATAGATAGACAGATACAGACAGACAGATAGATAGATAGTAGATAGATACAGACAGACAATAGATAGATAGATAGATAGATAGATAGATAGATAGATAGATAGATAGATAGATAGAGTAGACAGTAGTTGTTTTCCTTGCACACATACTCACTTCTCTTTGTGGACATTCCCTGTTGTTCAGCTTTGAATCTTCCCTGACTTTGAAAAAGGAATGTTTATGCTTTATTAACGTTGGTATTCTCAGCTCCCGGTTGTACCTGGCACTTAGTGGATACTCAATAAATATCAGATAGCTGAATGAATAAATAAATCAATGCCTCAGATATTAGGCTGCCTAGAGATGGTGTCTTCAGCAGCAAATTGCTGCTTTCTGTGGCTCTAGCCAGACTGAGTCAGATAGCAGTCAATTACTGTTTGCAGTAACAAAAGGACTTCCAGCATTGCCATTAAAAATGATTTCATAAAGTTCATTTCTTTAATCCTTTCACAGTGTCATTTCAGGGACAAATTATAACTCAATTCCTGAGTTCCAGGTTATTTTTAATATAATATTTTTATTAATTCTTCGAGAATTTCATACAAAGTATTCTGATCATGTTCACCCCCACTCCTCTTCATAACCCTGCCCAGACCCTCCCTCTTCCTCCCCACCCATTCCAACATTGTAGACCTTTCTTTTAATAACCCACAGAGTTACATTGTGGGCTGTCCATATACTCATGGATATGCGGCTCTCTTTTGCCACATAAACCGCCTACCAGGGCCCACACCCTTAAAGGAAACAAAGTCACACCACCCCAGAGGCCAACGATTCATAGCTTCCTCGTCCTGGCTGGGTGTCCCTGAGCTTCTTTCCTCTTCTTTCTCCAATGTTGCCTGGCTTGGTCCTGTGAAGTCAGCTACAGCTACTGTGAGCTCATGAGGGCAGAGGTTAAGTAATATCCAGAAGACACCTGTCACTCCATCCTTCCCACCTCTCACTCTTATAATCTTTCTACCTTCTTCCCCCCAATGATCCCCAAATTCTGGGAAAGGGGGTATGGATAGATATCCCTGTGGCTGAGCATGCCACAGACATTGACTCTCTGTACTTTGATAACTTTTAAGTTTCTCCATCAGCTACCATCCACTGCACATACCCCAGGTTTTTGGGGGGCCTGTAGCACAGAATTTTCTCCCTTCTTCTTTGTTCATGGGGTCTTTACAGTCTCTATGAAATGAGGGCCTTCTGTGCTTCTGATCCAGAGGCAGTAACATGGGTTCTGACCCGGAGGTGAATTAATGAACTAACACTATCCATTTCTGTGTGTTTTATAATATCTGTTATTACTAATTTGAGAAGCAGTACAGGGTTCTGTTCTTTTCATAATGTAGTAGGAAAGAGAGGGAAAATAAAATCACAAACCCAACAAAAACAGTGGACAGAAATGGCAAAGAGAGGGCCTGCCACCAAGCTAAATAGGAGGAGGGTCTGAGCAGATACCAAGTGCCAGCCCTTTGTTCTGCTCTCTGGAGGGCGCAGAAGGTCATGCTCATTGCCACTGAGAATGCCTGCAGGGAGAGAGGAAAACATTGTCTATTTCCTTCTCCCCTCCTGCTATTTTTAGCTCTGCTTAGCGAGATCAATTTTAGTTAACTGCAGAGGAGGGTTTTAAATGGTACTTCAGTTTCAAGTTGCCCAAGTCAGCTATATTTAGATCCCCCCACCCCCCCGGATTCTACTCTATCAAAACATGTCATAGTAAAGAATCTCTGCTGTGGTGGCTTGCTTAGCA
Organism: Chionomys nivalis; assembly: GCF_950005125.1. Classification (NCBI taxonomy): domain Eukaryota; kingdom Metazoa; phylum Chordata; class Mammalia; order Rodentia; family Cricetidae; genus Chionomys; species Chionomys nivalis. The sequence continues at coordinate 14,225,445 of NC_080104.1, read as the reverse complement.
TCCTGTTTCCCTCAAGTGGAAAGTATCTGCCACTAATTAATGTAACTCACAAGGAAGACATGTCTATTCCCAGCTCTGATTCAGTGGTAAGGACATACTCTTTTTCAAATATATATGAGCACCTATATTTGGGGTGTATGGCATGAATATTGCATGAAGACTCACTGCATATTTCAAGATGGCTATACTCTGATCACAGGCATGAACTACATCAGCAGCAGTCAGCATCCCCCGTTCCCAGTCAGCATGGTCTCCAACCATGGCTCTGCACACAGGGGATCTGCAGCACTCACCCTCCAACAGGTATCCATCAGCTTCTGTGTCCTCTCCAGGACTTTACCCTGAAGGGCCACACATGTAAAGGAGCCCTTCCTTCTCCACATGCTCCCTGGGTGTATCTTCAGTCCTGCGAGTGGCAACATAAAACCCTCCCGGACTTATTTCATCTGTACTTCCTCCTCCATCTTTGTACCATAAATTTGGGCCCTCGGTCTATGGATACTTCCTGTGAAGTTCCCTGGGTCCTACGGGTCTCAGGAGGGACCAAAGATAAATGGCCACCACGATTCAGCATGAAGGAGAACCCTCTGAAAGGGGTAGACAGCTCTTGTGATAAATTCCCTGGGAATTCTTCTTCTTTTTTGTTCTTTCACCATCTTCAGAAATGGGACAGGCAGGGAGAATGCTCGCCATCTAGGTGAGTGGTGGTTTCCTATCACGAGTTGCTATTATACCTACCTCTGCTGGGAAGTCACTCGGCACCACCGTTGCACAGTAACAGTGACACAGTGGTACCCAGCCTGAACTGGAGCACTCTGCTCTTCTCCAGGGCTGACCGACATTAAGCATAAACCTGTGTAAACATCGAGGAATCAGAGAAACCCTCTGAAATGCTTCTGTAATTCCTGTCCTCCCGACCATTCCTTAAACGTGTGTTCTTTGCCTACTCTTGTGTTATCTTGTGAATCAGACAGTGAGATGGCTCAGCAGATAGAAGCCTTTGCTACCAAGCCTGATGACCCGAGTTCAATCCCCAGGTCCATGGTGAAAGGAGAGAACTGTCCTCTGGAAGCAGTCTTCTGATGCGTGCACATCTACATATATACACAAAATAAATTCATGTATGTTTAAAAAAAAACAATTTAAACCTTGTAAATAGGCAGCTTCTCAATAACTGTGATCTTTAAGTGTTCAGTGCCCACCCCTCAGAGTGGCTGGTCTCTTCCAGCTATAAAGAATATCTACCATGAAGTTAGACCTTCCTCTTGCTTTGAGATATTGGCAAAAACTCAAGGTATGAGTTTGACTCTAGATTGTATCTTCTGTGTTCTCTATGACCTGAAGCAAGTTCCTTACCCTCCTGCCCCGTTAGTCATGATGTCACAACGCTGTATAGTAGTATTATTCTTTAAAAGTGACTTATACAGAGACTTAGCCCTGGTCTGGAATGGAGTAAATGCTCAATAGCAGGGCTATTACTGAGTTTAAGGAGGAAGCCAGCTTTCTGTGACCTACAGTAAGTGAAGCAGATTCCTGCTCTAAACAGTGTTTCAGCACAAGTGAGAAAGCTAGAACAAAAGTCACACCGTAGAGGAACATTCATGGGTGAGTTTGTGACCACAGATTCAGTAGGAAGGGACTCAAGGCACAGGTGTGAGAATACACACACGACTTACAGGAAGCTCTGGGTACAACCCAAAGGGAGTCAGCACTGATCAAAGAGGAGACCCAGCTGCTCTCAGAATGAGAGGAAAAGCAAGATACTGTTGATCATTTGGCATCTCCTCTTCTTCCTCTATCATCATCATCATCACCATCATTACCATCAATTATCATCATCTTTTCTAAAGAACCCCAGGAACTTGGGCTGCTTCAAATACTGGAAGAGTACCAGAGGGGGTCAGAGAACATGCGCCATTCTTTAACCAGGATAAACTATCTGTCCCATCAGCCAGCTATCAAATAATGACACAGAGGCTTGTTATTAATTATGAAAGCTCAGCTTTAGCTTAGGTTTATCCCAGTAGCTCTTATAACTTAAATCACCCATTTATATTAATCTTTGTTTTGTCTCCTGGCTTTTTACCTTATCTCCATATTGGCCATCCTGCTTCCTCCATGCATCTCACTTCCCCTTAGCACCTAGATTAATCTTCTTTCTTTCTCTGTCCAGAAGTTGCACCTATAGATTAGCTATTGGATGTTCAGCTTTTTATTACACCAATCACAATACACCTTCACACAGTGTACAAACATCCCACAACATTTTCTCCTTTTGTCTAAATAAAAAGGAAAGGTTTTAACTCTGCCAAAGTAAAATTATATACAATAAGAACAATTCCAAGTAAGAAGTATATTCACAATGTTTAGTCCATATATATTTGGCAATTTCAGAAAAAGCACTGTATTATATATCCTATCTTAGTGAGTTCGAAGTTTTATACCTAAACCATTTTTAATCATAACTTTTATTTCATCCAAAAAAATATCTTTTTAGACCTCAAACCATTTTCTTGGATAAGAATTTAAGCTTTTGCATCTCTTAAATTTATACACGTTATAACTCTTTTGTGAGTTTCTTTACTGAATTTGACAAGACAAACTGTACTATAACTATCTTATCTTCAACTCCATCAGAGACCCAAGAAGGATATAATATTACTGATTAAATAGGAAGTGCAGATCAAGAAATTTCCAAAACTAAGAAATGGCAGAGACATCTGGATGCCTGGACAATAACCCCATGGTTCTCTAGAATGTTGGAGTATCCATTTTTTGATCTACAGGCCTAGAGTATCTGGCAGACTTTTCTGTGAAGCAAGAATTTTGAAGGACTGTCCTACCTTGTCTTGGCAATGTTTGGCAGTTGTCTTCTTTTGTGTCCTGCTTGTCCAATTTGAACAGCATACTATCAGAAGTCAAGACAAGGGTAGTTTCTTTTCCCAGTGGCTATCTTTGGCACAAATAAAAACAAACTTCACATGGAGGCTTTTCAATGTGCATTATCTTTTCAAAGTAAATGGATGCTGTCAGAAGCAGATGTGTCTACCTGTCATGAAAAGCCTTATGTTATTAAAACATTTTAGATGCCTTATTCTGTAGGTCTCTGAAGCATTTGAAGGCCTCCTATCTATCTAAAGTATATGTCTGTTTAATATTGAAAACATACCTGTATGATTACAAGTTTGGTTGACTATTAACCTACATTTCTTAATTATCCTAAACAGTTTGTAATAATAGCCTTTAGGGACTAGAACTTTATATTGTATTTTTAAATAGACTCTACAATTCCTTAAACAACAATAGAAGCATATATACAGTATAACAAAAATAACCTTACGTTTGCATCAATATATAAAAATCCATACTAATATAAACTATTTAAGACTAGTGGTTATTTAAAAGTAGACTCAATCCACCCTTTTATCCCATCATTTCTATACTACATCCCCCTTTCTCTTTCTGAAAAAGATCCCTGAATCTAATTTCCTTTCTTCAGCTTTTTTCCTGACCATGACCAATAATAACTTGTAACCAATCCCCTAAATAATGACAAACATACATAACCCACAGGATGATCAAAAAACACCCACCCTACCTCTTGGAAATATGAGAAGTGTTCTCTAGATTGTTTCCTATTGTTTGGAGGCAATGACATCCTTATGGTACTATGAGAAAATTGGGATAATGATCAAGTCTTGGGAGAGCTATTTGTATTAGTTTTTATTTAGTCTCTGTGTGATGTGCAAGTGTAGAGCTTCTCTGAAGTCTTGGCTGGATAGTTTGTGAGTATAGACCATCTCAACGAGAAGCTTTGCTGTTGTTCTGGATGCATACTTTTAAGGAAACTGTAACAGAGGCATTCTAAGATGCTGGATCTCCTGGACTCCTTGTCTTCATTAGTGTTGATCCTTTTTTTTCTGAAAATACAAACTTTCAAAGGCAACATACATATCAGCATTAACACAAATATGGAATGCACAGTATGTACAAGTCAGCTAAAGATTATTTTTTTATTCATGCTTGAGCAGGCAAAAGGCATCTGTGAGCTTACAAGATATTTGGACTGTATAATCAAACCTCTATCCATGACATATGAAAGGATGGCATATAATAATAAGTGGTGAAGATTCTGTAGCCAACAAGATTTATCATATTTCATCCAGTCTCAGAGCTGTTCCCTTGTTGAGGGATCAGCATATAGATCACCTATCCTGTGGTCTTTCTTGGCTTTTTACCTCATGTCTGAAGCCAATATCCTTAGGAGGTCTTCCCCAATTAAATATGATCTTTATTAATTTTGAAGAGAACCATAACTTTTTGTTTCCTGTGGAAACAAAGGCACAACTTCTCCCCAACACAATGTATTTTTCTGACTTCCATTTTGAAGTTAAGACACTCTTAAAATCTACAGGTTGGTTTAATTTAGTTTTCATACTCCAGTGTCTCTCAGTAGCTGTTGTTTTTGTATATTAGCATTTTAAAAGTTCAGAGTCAACAAAGTATCATACAGAATTCAGATGCCTTGTGTATTTTCCATCCTTATGTGGCTTATTCTTGCTAAATTACTTTACTCTTTCTTTAAAGACTTTACTATTATTATTATTAAACTATTTACTTTTTCTATGACTGTCTATACCCAGTTTATTTTTCTTTATGTAGTACCTAAGTACTTTTTAAAAACACACTGTAACTGGTTCACCTGTTCAGAAGTTTTATTAGCCTTGACCATGTGTGTGTGTGCGTGTATGTGTGTGTGTGTATCTTCAGCCTCCTCTGACTGCATAGGCCAAATCTTAAACTGCTAGGCTACCTCAGTGTGGCTCTGCTTAGCATATGGCATACTTATTGTTGGCTCTGTCCCTCTCAGTTTCCTGAGAGCTTAATTTCATGTTGATGGGTACTGCCCAGGACTGGGAGCCATATTCCCACACCCCAGCTCTGGGAATTTTCTATGTATTCATGAAGCAGGAGTTTGTACCCAGTGCTGGCTACTCAAGTGCTCAGCTATACAGAAGAGCCTTTTAAAAGAGTCAAACCTACCCAAGAGACTGCTTTCTCAGGCCCATCTCAGGATATTTGAGGTCCATGTTGGATGCCACAGGAGTTTGTTGGCCTTCTATCCTGCTACAGTGGTTCCCAGATGCCTCAGGTGTATACTGGACTTTACACGGGTAATTATTAACAGCTCAGTGGCCTCTATAAATCAATCGTATATTTTATTGAGCATTAACTAGTAGATACCCACTCAGTCTACATCCTGACATCAGTAATGTGGAGCACAAATATCACCAGAGGGGCTAGAGAGATGACTCAGTGGGTAAGAGCCCTTGCTCTTAAAGCATGAGGAATTCAGCTCAAATCTCCAACTGGACCTGGGTCAGTACTGAGAAGGTAGAAAAGGGCAGATCTTGCGAGCTTGGTGACTGGCTAGCTTTTCTGAAACTGGCTAGCTTCTGGTTCCATGAGAGACTCTATATTAAGACAATACCAAAGGGAGTGATGAACAAACAACACACACACATACACACACACACTCACACTCTCACACACACACACAGTAAGCAACTATCACTTGAATGGGATAATTATGGATAACACAAAAGATAATACATTTAAGTGTTAGAATTGAGTATTTCTGACCATCTCAAAAAAATTCAAGATCTCATTAAAATAACAACTTGTAGTTTTCTGTCCCTTAGACATAGAAGTGTAGATAGGGAGAGAGAGGGGAGAAAGATTTACCAATGACAATTCAGAAAATGGAAAGTGTTGACTAGGGGAAAGGGTGGGTCTGTCTTCAGGACTAGGTTTCATGGTGCCCAGCTACACACTCGTCTTTGGGACCCAGCCTGGGCTTTGCCTTTTAGGTTTCTTTGAGAACCACTGAGTCAAAACCCTTCGCGTTTGCTTCACTGCTTGATTTGTTTAAATGCTGTATGATTAGTTCATTATACTGGAAACCAGAGATTATTTGAGCAACACTGGCCACAGTTACATTCTCCCAAGTAATTAATACCATGCATTCTGGGAGAGCTTTATACAGTCGGCATGAATTTACTTCACTTCATCCAAGGAACATAGGCACTAACCCCCTGGCACTGATGATTCTCGGAACTGCTACACAGCTTCCTCTGAGTCACATTATTAGCATGTGACAAGGCAGCGTCCCCATCTGTTTCAGGAAGATTTAGTTGCTGTGGTGAGAAAAGCAACAGGAAGTGCTCCAGGTGGTGGGAAGTGCATCCCAGATGGGGTCTTTGCCTCGCAGAGGTTGGCAGGAACACGTGTGGAAATGCTACAGAGTTGTGTTGAGGAAGACCCCGGGACTGTCCACTTGTGGTGGTTGATGGGACAGGTGCCCAACTTAAGGATTTTCACCTAGAAGCCTGGAGGACTGGTAGAGAAAGCCTTGAGGACACACACACACACACACGCCACAAGCATGTACGCATGCACACACAAGTGGTAGAAAGGAAACAGAGACAAGGCAAAGACAGAGTCCATGTTATATCTAACATGTGAGCAAAGAAAGGAATAGGTGCTTATAGAGTTGTCAACCAGGGTGAGACCAGCCTGGAAATACACTCCTCCTACAAGGGGATCAGTGCTGAGAAGGAGAAATCCTGCAGAACAGCAGAAGGTGCAGCGGAAAAGGACTCCTACACTGTTAGACTTTGCTATATTTAAAAGCCCCTGGGGCAGGGATTCTATCTGTTCCCCATCATGACAAGGACTAGTCCCCAAAGCCTGAAGTCTCAGGAAGGTTTCTTTTTCCCCTTGCTGGAAAGGATTTTTCCTTTCTACGTATTAACACCTATACAGTCTTCTTGACCCTGCTTTAATGCACATGCGTGCAGCTCTGCACCATCTCCAGGCCCATGTGCCTCTACAAGAAGCCAGTGTTTACAAACTCTATAACCAGTGGAGGGGCTCGGTCACCACCTAAAGTCGAAGGTGGCATGATGGGGGCTTCCTGTGTCGTTTAGACTGGAAGACACAGCATCCCTAGAGGACTTGCTTACCAGTGACTGGAAGCATCTTGCCTGCAACACAGTCCTTCCCTTCAAATGTAGGAACTAGGACATTGTCACCAACCTGGCTCCACCCGCTCAAGAAGAGAGAGGACAGAATTTGGAATCTAATTTGAACAGCAGGCAAGCCTTGGTCAGTGTCCATTGCCTGAGTGGACATTTGATTCTTGCCCACAGTAGATTGTTTTTTATGTCTCAGCAGAGGTCAAGGGAAAACCCTCGCTGGTGCAGTTTTGATTGCTTTTGGTCCCGGCCTCCTTTCTGCACAAAGGGGACAGGACAAGCTAATGCAGACAAAGGAACGAACATGTGACAGATGAATGCTTTCCTTGTCCCATCAAAGAAACTAGTCTGAATGTCCTGTTCTCACTCTACCATGGCAAGACTGTCCCCACCCTGGGCAGATAAAGCTTGACGTGCTCTTTGTCCCCAGCTAAGCCCAGTTGTTCCCTTTGCATGGTGACAGCATTGACGTCAACCCTCACGGTGGAAGAATTAACTGAAGCCCGAAGGGGAAGAGAAGCCAAAAAAAGAAAAATTCAATCCAGTAAGGCCAAAGCCATTTCTTTTATTTTGTAGGCAGTCAGCAGATGTTAAGCTTTGTGGAATTTTGACAGTAGCAAAGTTTCCCAAAATAGCACAATGAGATGTCAGCCTTAGCAGAACCGCAGCCAGAATGCATCGCTTGCATAGTGCAGTCTGATTTGATAAACGTAACTGAAGATGCGCTGTACCCCACACTCAGAGGCTGCATCACTGTTTCATTGCAATTGAGGGGCGGGGGGAAGCAGAGGAGAGAAGAAGAGAGAGGCAGAATAGGGGAAGGACATGAAAAAGAAGAAGGAAAGGGAGGGTATAGGGAAGATTGGGAGGAAAGAAATTGAGAAGGAAGGAGAGAGGGAGGGAAAAGGGAAAATAGAGGAAAGGGGAAAAAGGAAAAGTATTCCCATGCATGGTAGAGTATTCTAGAAATACCAGCACTTCAGAGGCTAAGACAGAAGGATCACAAGTTTAAGGCCTGGGTTACATAGTAAGTTCCAGGACAGCCTGGGTAACATAATGGAGTTCCAGGCTAGCCTGGGTTACATAGTGAGTTCCAGGCCAGCCTGGGTTACACAGTCAGTTCCAGGACAGCCTGGGTAACATAGTGAGTTCCAGGCCAGCCTAGATTGCATAGTGAGTTTAAGACCACCCTGGGTTACATAGCGAGTTCAAGGCCAGCCTGGGTTACAGAAAGGCATCTTGTTTCCAGCAAGGGTAACTTTCTTGCCAAAAGATGAGGAAAGGGTCTGTGTTCATGCTGGCCTGCATCACCCACCGCTGTCTGTCACGTCAGCCTTAGGCGCCACAACCTTCACATTCACACGGATATTGCAGTTCCCTTCTGTGGTCTCACACAAACACATACACACATGCACATGCATTCACACACATGCTCCACCTCTTCACTCTCAAGAAGCAGAGCAGCACACAGGACCACTGTGGTTCTTAGGAGTTCCTCATACGGGCTTTTTGTAGCATGACATCCCAAAAGAAATCCTTTCTGCTAAAAAAGACTTTCATCTCATTGGAGGGCACAGGAATCACTTGCTTCTTTCTCTCTTGAAGAATACAAGAGGTACATGGGGCTATGAGGTGCACACGTGCATGTGCACATGCACACACACACCTCCACTACATCAGAACCATCAGCGTTGCTGTCCCCTGTTGGTGCGCATTTGTTATCTAAGAACCAGCAGTGCCCAGAGCTGCCACTAAGCTGCCCTGACTCAGCTTCTGAACCCCTCAGATAAAGCTGGTTTCAAGAGCCTTCTCCCCACCTTAGCAGTACCCAAACAGCTTCTACCTTAGAGCTTTGATTTTCTTTTGTCTTACATTGCTTACTATCATCGTGAGAAACACCGCTCATTACAATTCATTTTACCCATCATGAAACAGACCACAACAACACGCCTGCAGTGATTTCAAAGGGGGTTAAACCTTTGCTGGGTTAACTCTTGTTCTCCATCCCAGCTCACTACATAGCAAGAACGCCAAAGAGAGGCACCATGCTACTCATCCACATCAGCTGACTCGGATGGGGATGTAACACTGGATGCAGTCCTATCTTCCTGCAATCTCAGCACGTCTGACTCAGAGTTTTCATGCACTGCACAACGGTTCTACCTGCTTATAGCCCTTTGGCTTCCACAGCTCTCAGGGTCATAATTCTCTGTTTCCCGGACCATCCATTGTCATGACTTGGGAAAGCTCCTGCTGACACAGTGTGATGCTGATGGTGGGTGTCTGGTAAAGAGTTCCCTGACCCCTAGGCTGAGGAGACAGTTCAGTGAGTGAAGTACTGTCCATGCAAGTGTAAGGACCTGAGCTTGGATGCCTCCAGCCCACAGAAAGCCCTGATGTGTGTCCATAGTCCCAATATTCCTATGTCAAGATGGAAGCTAAAAACAGGGCATAACAAACAGGTATGGCCCAGCTAGCCTGGTATATCTAACAGCAAATAGACCCTCCTGGATGCCGACTAAGCAAGGACTAATGCCCAAGATTGACCTCTGACCTCCTCATCTGCTCCCACCGGAACACACAAACATGCATATGCATACAAACACATACATGCAACTTTTAAAAAGAATAAAACTTTTCAGACCCAATAAAAAGCAAAGTGTGGCTCCATTAGCTTTCTAGTCTGTGGAACCACAAAACGAAGGACTTTTGCAAGCAGACTTGTTGACAGACATTTCCGGAGGCTCTGAGATCAAGGTTTGCACAGAACCAAGGTTGGCTCTTCCCTAGCTTCAGGTCATTCCTTGCTTTGGACATCAGAGATCCATTCTCCACATGGTATTCTCTGTGTGAGTTTCCATGTCTCTCCAAACTTCTTCTTTTTTGTAAGGCTGTGGACACAGCGACCTCATTTTTAACATCTGTAAAAACCCTACTTTTAAATGTCACAGTCACAGGAACTAGAGGTTAGGACTTTGATGCCTTTGAGGGAGACAGTTCAACAAATAACAGTGACTGAGCGGTATGGCCTTCCTCTTCAGCACCGCTCGGGAGAGCTTTGATACCTCCTGCATCATCAGGGGCCCTCATCTTCAGTGTCAGCATCCTTGCAAGCTTTCTGCTCCATGATTGCTGCTTACTGTCATGTGCACAGTGGCACAAATGACTGACACCCTGCACCCTGTCATGGGGACAGACAGGACTTGCTCTAGTCATCAAGTAGAGGCTCTTTCCGTGCAGACCTAGGCCAGCAAGATTCCTGAATGTGTTGGTATTCCATGTTGGAAGGAGGGCACATTTTGGGAGGTGTCAGAGGGAGGTGAGAAAATGCCGAGTATTGCAGCCAGCAGGGTGGTGGAGGAATGTGAGCTTCATGATTAGGAGGTAGCAGGTAAGTCGGTCACTCTGCTACTAGGGCAGGTGAAAGAACATGGCCATGATTGGGAGGTAGCATGTAAGTCACTCTGACAAGGCACAAGGGGTGAGTTTGTGGGGGAAGACTGGTGAGTGATGACGTAGAATCTCCTGGACCAGTTCAAGGGCATCAAAACTTGATCTAGTCAGACTTGGGGAGCCGATAACCAAGTCTAGGAGGTACGATTGTCTGAAGTCTTTTTCTGTTGAGTCATGAAGGATGGGAAGGAAGGGGTGAGGTCTCAAGGGAAGGTGGAGATATTAACAGTTGTGAAGTTACAGCATAGACCCACTTTCTCTTGCTTCCGTACCTGAAGGTCTTTTTGGTTATACTGAACTATGCTGTTAAGGTATACGTATTGCTTAACAGCACTCTGTAGCCAACAATGGGGAAGACCACGAGAGATGCTCGGGGAACACCTACTGAGGTGATGTAAAGACAGACAGATACCTGGGAGTGATTTGATTGTAAAACAGGGTCTGGAAAGATGGCTCAGTTGCTAACATGCCTACCAGCACTTGACCATTGGCCCTGTGAATCACAGTTCCTAAGGAGGGAGTCATGATGGAGAAGGCTGACTCACCTCTTGGAGGTCAAGAACCAAAAAGAAAGAGGCAGGAGAAGCCAGAACTAGAATTCTCAGAACCCACATACAATAGGCTGGTCATTTACAACAAAGTACTGCAGGGGCCAGGGCTTGCTGGCCAGCTATGTGAGTCTTTACAGTGAGCTCCATGCCAATAAGAGACCCCATTTCAACACAGCCACAGCAGCAACAACAATAGCAAAATGTAGATTTACCTGAGGAATAGCAGTTAAGACTGTTCTATGGCTTCATATGTTCATCCACACATGTGCATCTGTGTGTGCCCACATACCTCCAATACACGCACACACACACACATACATAATGAGACTCTTGGATCTAGGGCCTTAATGATGATCTGCTAGTTACCACTGCAGACTCTGGACAAGCAATGTTCTACTCTTATTGTCCCTCCGAGCAGTTGTGGTCATGAGTATTATGTGTCTGGAGGAGAATTTAAAGACTAGCTTCTCCGAAAAGTATCTGACTCAAGATTACTCAGCTCTTAGCAGCATGACCGGGGATCAAATAGTAACAGATATGACTAACTGGCTGTTACCCAGCTCCGCATCACTGTAACAAATCACCTGAACTAATCAGTCAACAAAATTAGCTTTAGCTTATGGTTTCAAAACTTCTGGCCCATGTTCCCTTGGCCCTGTGTGGAGCACAGTTCCTAAGGAGGGAGTCATGATGGAGAAGACTGACTCACCTCTTGGCAGTCAAAAACCAAAAAGAAAGAGGCAGGAGAAGCCAGGGGTTCCATCGACTCCTTCTGTGAGACTCCAACTCATACCATTACCAAGAGCACTGCAAGCCAAGCCTTTGGAGCACACCGAAGAGCCAAAGCATCGTTTTGCCAAATGCATTTAGTCCTCACACTCTGACAAAATGGAAGTACCGTTTTGAAATTTACAGTCAAGCTTGCTGTGACCGAGAAAGGTTAAGTGGCTTACTTGGTGTTGGATGGCTGATAGTGGACAGATGGCAGATGGGTATTTGATAGATGGTAGACAGGACACAGTGACTGATAAGCCCTCATTCCATCCAGTGCCAGATCACAGGCTTTCCAACACACCTAAAAATGTTCTCCCTACTTCCTTTGCAAACCTGGCCAAGACAGCTTTTAAGAATCCTTCCCTTGCCTGGGTATGGTAGTGCATGTCTTTAATCCCAGCGCTCAGGAGGCCAAGTCATGCTGATCTCTGTGAATCTGAGGCCAGCATGGTCTACAGAGTGAGTTCCAGGACAGCTAGGGCTATATGGCTATATGAGACCCTGTCTCAAAAACAACAACAAAGCAAACCAAACAAATAACAACGTGAAAAACAAACCCCAACAACTAACCCAAAAGAATCCTTCCCTCTTCCTCACCTGATGTCTTGCTTTTCAGGAGAGAAGTATGAACTGCACGCGGGGACTGAGTCCACACCAAGTGTCGTGGTGCATGTGTGTGACAGCGACATGGAGGAAGAAGAGGATCCAAAGACTTCCCCAAAGCCAAAAATCATCCAAACCCGGCGTCCCGGCCTGCCGCCCTCCATGTCCAACTGAGCATGTCCATGATGACACGCGTCTCCACTCATCATGCTTTCCCCTGTTGTTTGTCCGAAACATTAATTGCCTTTAAGTCCCTGGGTGTTTGGTTGTTTGCGACTCCTTCCTTGTAATTAAGCCTCTTGGACAAAAGGGCTAGGAAAAGGTGACATGTCTCCCAATCGACTCACACCCATTAACTATAATCTATTACTTAGAAAGTTATAGAAAAAAGGTAGTATTTTCTTATTAAACAATCAGTACAGTATATCTCTGTTCTCTCATGTTGATCCAAGCCATTGACATCAGTAACAAATAGCAACTATGTTGTTTGTGAGCTGCTCCAGTTGTGCGATGTATGTGTGACTGTGTGTGTGTGTGTGTGTGTGTGTGTGTGGTGTTGTGTTTTTTTTTCCTGGCCACTTATATAGGACCATAAGTAAACTTGATTTTGACTGCATGGGATCCCCTATCTGGTCTCACCCAGTTCTCTGCATCCCGACATTCCCAGGATATGCACGATCACCAGCATTTATTTTTATGATTTGAGGGTACACCCCACCGCACGGAATCCCAGCCGTGTCCTGTATAGACAAGGGGTGTCCCCAGCACCATCCAGCTCAACAAGTCTGGGAATCATTTTCAGTTTGAGTCAATACATCATATAGCTCTGTCTGAAGGCAAAATTGAGCTTGGCCCCAAAGATATTCCTCAGTAGATTCTGAACCCCACTACCATATAGCACTCCCCAGTGTCACTGGGGAGGCTTGTCCAGGTCACAGAGACCGATTTCAGACAAACCTATTTATTATAAAAGTCTCACGGTGTCTGAATGATTGCCCCCCCCCCTTTGTATGGTTAAGATCTGGATGTTTTTGATTTAGTGATTGTTCAACCATTAGCTGCTTAACGACATCATACCTGTGTTGCTTCTGAATGCATTCTGATGCTAATGTAGGTAATCCGATCCTATAACACGCTCTTACGGTTACCGCTGAGTTGTAAAAGGGTACAGCAATGTCTCGTGTCAATATATAACCGACTAGCCCACCTCTTTGCTGTCAAAGATCCAACTGTCAGGTATAGGTGGCTTGGGTGATGCTAACACCCCAGAGCGTAGACACAGCTGAGCATCTCAGAGCACAAGAGGATGATGATAAAAGGATGGCGACCCCACTCAGTCAGTGCCCGTGTGCTCAAAAGTTCTCTGTTTTTGTTACGTGTGACTTTTGTATTTCTCTAGCCCAAAGTGCATTACAGAGGATACACCCACAGAACCATACTTTCCGCTCCATGTGTCAAGCCTCATCAGTTCCTGTTCATTAACAAGTAATTCTGGATGCAAATACAATGAACCACAGAACAGGCTAGTACTTTCATGGCCTAAGCCTCAGAAAAAACACACAAGAACACTAAACACAGCCACCCGATGGAGGGATGATTGTGGTTTTTTGACTAAGGTGTATGCTAGTTTCGACAGAGACTTCAAACCTAGACTGCTCACTCAGAAAATTAAAGTCCGCTCTACTGTGAATATAGCAATATAGTACTGGACACAGTGCAGTACGGTTGAGACTGAGGACAGCGTTGCTTGTGGAATCCCGAGTTTCCATGCGGAAAATAAGTCTCCTCTTCAACAGGTCCGAGGAGCGTACAATAAGCAAATGCTTTGACTTTCTTTGTTGTGGAGGGGTTTTGGTTTTTCGTTGACCAAGGGAAAGACTACAAAGAGCGGAGAGATGGTGCCCTCTAGTGGCGGAAACATTGAACTCAGCTGTGCAGATGGATTGATTACAAGTCAACCGCCTAGGGTTGACTTTCCAATCCACATTAATATTCAGGATGCAGGTTCTGGTAGGGGGGGATTCTAAATGCGTGAAAGCCTTGGAAATAATTTGTGTTTCCAAATAGTGGTAGCGGAAGTTTCTAGTTTAGCAAAAGTTGGCGTGACTATGTTGTGTAGGCATTCTCAATGAACGAGGTCTTAGCAAACTGCCATGTGTAGATGTTAGCCTGCTGCACACTAAGGGATTCTCTTGCTAGGTTGAGCGTGGGAGCGGGGAGAGGTTAGCTTTCCCCGGCAGAAACGGGAAAGCCGTGGGACCTCCCGGCACTGTGAAAGTGCAGTCGCCTCAACACTTCCATGACGCACATTATGCAAACCTCTTCAGCACTCTTTTACGTTCGAAACGTTTCCAATGGAGGGGAAGGGGAAGGCTTCCACCAACTGAATCATTTGTGCACGTGTACAGCTCAAAGAGCTTAGAGTTCAAATATATCTGGTGAATGAATGGCTGTGTGGTGTTATTTCTGAGTTGCATGTTCCTGAGGTGGGGGTGGGAGTGGGGGCTGAGGAGAAGCGCCACCTAGCTTAGAGGTTTCCTAAGAGGTTACCGATGTGTGGCACTAACCCCAGTGGCAATCTTCTGGAATAAACTGGGAAGGAAGCTGGGTAACCGCGGTCTCTTGGAGGGGGAGTTATTTGATCCAGACCTGGTGAGATGGGTTCGGTTCTGATAAGGGGGCTGAAAAGATTGTTTTACTGTCGAGTCCAGCCATATTGACTCCCAGAGCCATTTTCGAATGTGCTAAGAACAATTAACATCTTCCCGCTATGCTCTTTAAAAAACACCAGAAAGAAAGCGCCCACCTAAAAGAGAAACCTTAAACATGATAAAAGAATACTAAATCTAAAAGATTACTAAAAGAATACTAAATCTAAAAGATTGACTTACTAGCTGCCATTTAAGTCGAGCTTCCATCCACCAAGTAACACAAATACGAGGAAAATCAAAACAAAAATTCCATACTGGGAGAGCACAGTTGATATACACGGAGCAGTTAGCTCACAGCCAAGATCTAGAGCGATGGTTCTCAACCTTCTCACTGCCGCGACCCTTTAATACACTTCCTCATGTTGTGGTGACCCCCAACCTTAAAATTATTTTTATTGCTACTCCATAATTGTGATCTTCCACTGTTATGAATCATAACATAGATATCCATGTTTTCCAGTGGTCTTTTGTTGGGGGAGGGGTCCTGATCCACAGACTGAGAACCACTGCTCTGAAAGCTAGGAGGAAAAAGCGGACAAAGCTTTCTCATTGATGACTCACCCACGTGGGGTGATGTATCTCAGCTGCCTGCATGCCTTAACTATTGGAATGACCCCTAAACAGCAACAGGTGCTCACTGTTTGTCAGTCAAGGACAAACCCGACAGGTAGACACACCAGGTGAGAGTAGGAAGTGCTGGGCAGGCTATGGAGCAGGCCTGAGCGAAGACAGCTCTCATCTGGGAACATTGGGTAGCAGCTACTAGGCCCACGCGCATGTCTGTCTGGAGCTCTTCTGCTCTGGAACACATAGAGGGAAGTGCTCACATCAATTTAAAAAATGTTAACAATGGTGCCCAGAGCGGAGGAACCAGGCACCAGTAACAGGATGCAGCTCAAATGTCCTTCAACTGCAGAATGCATACATAAAAAAAAAAATGCATGTAACTGCATAAATGCATTTCAAAGTTACTGTTGGGCCTGTGTGTGTATCATGACAGAAGAGATATATTGTTCCAGTCAGAGAGTTGAGAATCATGGTAAAGGGCCAGGAATAGAGCTCAGCAGGCAAAAACACTTGTGAAGAACTCCCGAAAACCTAGATTTGGATCCTAGAACCCATGCACAACCTGGGCACTGTGATGGTGGGTGTAGGAGAATTGCCTAGAAGCTTCCAGAATAGTTAGACTGTAGTACACAGTGCAGTGATAACAAGAGAGATCCTGCCTCAAAAATAAGATGAAAGTCGGCTGACAACAAAGTCCTCTAACATCCAGAAGTGTGGTTCATGGACAAGAACACACTCTCACAGAAAACTACATTCACACATCATACACGTCCAAAGAAATATGTTTAGGAAGATATATAGATATATATGAATTATGATCAGGGTTGCCTTTGGGAGGGTGTTGATGGAGCAGGGACATGTGGGAGCTGTCCAGGGGCTGTATACATTATATATCTTTATTTGAAAACCCATACATAGAAGTTCTTTAATAAGTCATATACCAGCCAGGTGGTGGCAGTGCACGCCTTTAATCCCAACACTCAGGAGGCAGAGGCAGGTGAATCTCTATGAGTTCAAGTCCTTCCTGGTCTACAAGAGCTAGTTCCAGAATAGGCACTAAAGCTACAGAAAAAAAAAACATATCTCTAAAAACAAAAGAAAAAAGAAAAGAGTGATATACCAAGAAAGTTAGCTTCCATCAAAATAAAACCATCATGAGAATGAGAAGAAAGGAGCCACTAACTGTAGAAGGGTTAAGGAGGTCTTCACACTGAAAGTGTCCCCAGGCCATCTCATGTAAAAATAGTCATTTAAAACAAAGAGTATTTTTTAAATAGGAAGCCCAGAATGTAAGCACAGAGACACCATTCACCCAAGCAACACTTATACTGTCTAATGCTCAATTTTCAGTGGTGAATGAGGACTTTCTGTCCCCTTCATTTCAAAGAACTGAATCTTGTTTGGGAATGACACAACACATGCCCCAAATTCTGACCATGTGAATTTGTGAAAAATACAAACAGCTCACTGTGAGAACAGAAACTCAGAGCGGAGATCCATGGCGGCAAGACTGAGAAGGCATGTGCCTTCATTTCCTTCCTGTTAAAAAATACCCCAATAAAAGACTCTTAGCAAGGAAGGGTTTCTGTGGGTTCACAGCTCGGTTGCAGTTTATCACTGCAGGGGATCACAGCAGCAGGATCTGGGGGTGGCCAGTCATGTTGTGCCAGCAGCAAGAAGCAGAGAGCAGAAGACACCTGTGTTCAGCTAGCTTTCTCTTTTCTATTCAGTCCAGGACCCAAGCCTAGGGAATGGTGTTGTCCATGTTTAGTGTGAGACCCTTCTCAGTTAACCTAAGCTTGGGTATAGCAGAGGCTAAAAGACCCTCATATGTGTGCCTGGAGGCTGCTTTCCTGGGTGAGTCTAGATTCTCTCAAGTTGACAACACTAATTATCACAACTCGTAAGTAAACAGAAGAAAAAGCCATGGAAGTGCCCAGAGAGGAACATTGTGGGAGGCAGAATAAAGGCCATGAGTTCAGAAAGGCTGACCATAACTTCAAGAATGGTTTCAGCATGGCTGCCACACAGGATAGAAGTTAAGCATGTCACCTCATGAGATGGGGGGGGGGCAGGATCCAGGATCTGTGGACCAAGTAAGAGTATCTTCATCATAATTAGAAGAGTTTCCATCGGGGAGATTATATGATTCCATTCAACAGATGAATCCTATCACAAATAAGAGATGTTTCATGCCAAAGCCAGAGTTCTAAACATATAGACACTCCGTGATATGGGGGCTGAACCCATTGCCTGCTCAAGGATTTAAGACTGAATGATTTCTCAGCATCCACTGTCAAGAGGCAATTTCCTGTCACAGTTCTAGAAAAGTAGAGATGTTTCTTTCCCCTCCTCAAGTCACATAGAAGGCCTTGGTACAAAACGGGCTTAGGGAGGGAAGAGAACAGGTTATAAAGGAGATAAGTCAGTTACACAGGAAAACACTCATTTAGCTGGGAGTACAGAGTGTCCGTGCCAAAAGCCACCATGCGAGGCACCACTGAACACCTGGCAGACTCTCCTCTTCAATTTATGCAATCAGTGTGAGGGAAACTTTTAAGCAAAATGTTTTCTCTCAGACCCATTAACCCGTTCTTTTCAAAGAGAGTGAGTGGGTGGTGGAGTTCCTGGACATTGCTGTTAGGTGGCAGAAAACAGAAAATTTGGAATCGGGTAAAATGCCTGAAATGTTTGACTCTGAAGTTTCATATACAGCTCCTTGGCTCTTTGCATGACTTTCCATTCTTACTAAAGGATTAAGTCTCAAAACCTAGGCTTAGGCAGAACCATGGGGCATCGTGACTAGGTGTGATCGTTAGTGAGCTTAGTGCGAGTTTCTAAGTAGTCAGCATTTGGCTGTAAAATGATTTTTGTTCTTAAAGCGTGATGAATGGTTGCCTCTCTAAAGTTCCCAAATTCCAGATCCTGAGAGTCATCCGATGGACTGGAGTGGGTGCTGTGTATGAATCCTACTTCCTGCTTCCCAGTAGATGCAGCTCAGGGCTTCCCACTGAGTGGTCACAGGCCTAACTAGGCCAGAAGGAATTCCCCATCTCAGGTTACACTCCCTCCTCGGGGATAGGCTATCTGCAGTGTTGCCTTAGCAGGGGGTAAGAAGATCATGCCCTGGGCCACACCAGTTCCAGAGCTACCATAGAACTGACTTTGCATCTCAGCTCGCCTACACTCATTTGCATCTCAGCTCGCCTACACTCATTTCTTTCAGTCTCTCATGGGTTCAGACGCTAATGACTCTCCAGTCTTGCCCCTGCATATACGGCTCACTCTCAGAAGCTGTATCTTGGGGAAGCTAGCCTAGTTCATCTTCAATACCTACTATCCAACACCTTCTGTGTGTGTGTGTGTCTATGTAGCCCTGTCTGACTTAGAACTCACTATGTAGATCAAGCTAGCCTCAGACTCACAGGGATCCACCTGCCTTTACCTTCCAAGTGCTGGGATTAAAGGCCTGCATCACCACGCCCGATTTACCCTCCATCACTTTGAGCTCCTATAATTGTACAGTCTTCTCTATCTAGCGCTGTCCTCACATCCCTAAAATGGACCAACGATGGCAGAGAACATCCTAGTGGTGCTGGCAAGTAGTCTACCATGAGTTAAATCCCCAGCCTATATGCTAGATGATTCCATAGGTGTCTGCAAGTTGAAATTGGATCTCTCCGGCATCCCATTGCAGAGCTGCTATAAATTCAGAGGACCAGCCACAGCCAGCTCACTCTATCCTGCAGGCCGAGTGCTCTCTTCCAAGGATCAACAGCCACAACATCTACACTGTTAAACCTCAGAGGGAACGTGAATACTTGTGAGATTTTCTAAGCTAAGACGTGACACTGAACATTCTATATGATAGATGGTCTTTCATGCTCACACAGGCATGTCTACGGGCTATAACCCAGTGCTCTCCTATGTACACAGGACAGTCACCCTGTCTTTTGTCTGGAGGCTCCAGGTCTGGTGAGCATTGTTTCAGGAACTCACAGACAGGGTGTCCCTCCAGGATTCTCTGTGTCTGCAGTAGTCTCTTCCCCTCCTGTTCACAATGTGCTTGGGTCATCTCAGCAGGTGCGAAGGGATCAGGAAGCTTGATCTAGGACTCCAAATGCCACTTATTACATATACTGAGTAAACAAGTGTGCTTAGATCTCGCTTTTCCTAATCTGTGAAGTAGCTGCATCTTCTTTGTCTCTTTTGCTACACATATATTCTTGTTACCTTCTTATTCATGTCATTGTGGGCTTTGAACGTCCCACTTATTCTTTTAGTCCAAGAGTGAGACCAAACAGGAATTTAAGTAGTCACATGCAGTCAGCGACACTAAGCTTTTGTCTTCCTTCCAAAATAAAGATGCCTGGGATTGATTGAGAACTCAGAGTCCTCTCGAAAGAAGCATTCAGCTTCAAGATCACTCTCGTCTTTGTCTGTGAAAGGCTTCTTCACTCTCCTGAGCAAGGCTGGCTGGCCAGAAAGCTCCATGGAATTCCATGGGTTCCCCATGGCTTGCAGTACAATCATTTTACTGACTGAGTTATCCCCCCAACTCTTAATAAACCTTTGATAGATAAAAGATGTGAATACATCCGATGATTTGGAACCTCAGTAGTGTTTATAATTCTGATGAAAATAAAAAGGGACTTTTTGAAAACCATATACTTTTTATTGAAAAAATAATGTGTTTACATGGCCTGTTCTCACAGATTCCCCAAGCTCAAAGTATCAGAGAGTGACTGTCATTCTTTTGATCAATGAGCATTTATTGAAGACTTATTTTGTGCTCATCATTGTTATCCTTGAAAGGAGTCTTACTGCAGAAACTAGCCCGTGTTCTCATCCTATCTGACCTTACCTTTTATAGACGTTAATGGCTCTGAAGTGTTATAGACTGAGCTGTAGCTCGCTGAAAATCATGTTGTGAAGCCATAAATCCTGGTATAAGCGTGTTTGGAGTTAGTGCCCAATTATTAATTAGCCCTACAGGACTAGTATCCTTATTAAGAAGGGCGATGGGGGGCTTATGATACGGCTCAGTTGGTAAAGGTGATTGCTGCCAACCCTGGCAACCTGAGTTCAATTCCCTCACAGTAGAAGAAGAGAACTGACTCTCAGTGACTGTCCACTGGCCTCCCCTGGAGGAATACCCGACCCCTGAGGAACGGCAAGGGAAGGAGTCCTGGAAGGCACATATCTCCTGCTAGGGAGAGAGGCCTCAACAGAATCGAATCCTGAGGGCAGCTCGGTCTTAGACTTTCAGCTCCCAGGTTAGCAAGGAAGCAAATTTCATGATTTAAGTCCCCCAGGCTACAAAACTCCATTATAGAAACCCAAGTTGATTCGTGAAGAGAGCATGCATGCTGCTCTAAAAAGAGAAAATACACCTAATTTTTATTATGAGCTTTACAAAATATAGAACAGCCATGGAAATATACCTCTGGGCATGTTTGTGAGGGAGGTTCCAAATGGGTGAGAAAGAGAATCAACCTGATTGTGGGTAGTGATGACCCATGGGCTGGGCTGAGAAGGAGCATGCAAGCTGACCTCCAACATTCTCCAGTCTCTGCTTCCTGACTGCAGCAAACTCACGTGACTAGATGCTCCTGCTCCCCTATTTTCCTGACTGCAGATCCAGTGTGACCAGCTGCCTCCTGCTCCTGCTCCTATCTTCCCAACTGCAAACTCAGCTCACGGGACCAGCTGCCTCATTCTTCTGCTACTATATCTTCGTAGCACGATGCACTTTCTCTTCTTCCCTCAAGCTGTGAACCAAAATGAACCTTTCTGTCCCTCAATTAATTTCATTGGATGTTTTGTTGTATATATCACAGCAACGAGAAAGGGGACTGTTTCTGCCGGGCAGATGGCGCGCGCCTTTAATCCTAGCACTTGGGAGGCAGAGGCAGATGGATGTCTGTGAGTTCAAGGCCAGCCTGGTCTACAAGAGAAAGGGGCCTGTTACAGGAAGGAAGAAGAAACTGCCTATAGAATAAGAAAACTGAGTGACTGGTTGCACTCCTCAACTTGAATTTTCTCTTCATCCATCTGAGTCTGATAATCTGATAAGATCAGATTTGATAAGATCTGATAAGATCATTCATTTCCTCCCTCATTTGGGTAATGAAAATTTCTGTCTCAACCCTGTCAAAAGCCTTTGGGGTATGGTTATGGTTGGGTTTTTCTGACTCCCAAGGTTTTGCCACTGCTTGGTGGGGGGGGGCGAGGGGGCTTGCTCCAAATATGGCTGCCTCCTGCTCAGGATCTCCTTCTAGTGAGCCCAGATCCATTCATTCTAGAGCTGGTTTCACTTGGTCAAACAGGTCATGTCTTTGAAGATAGTCTTTTGGCTCTTGAACTTAGCAGGCATATAGCTAGCTAGCTCACTGCCAAAAGGCCCCGTGTCCCATCTTAACTCCTTGGGTTTCTTATCTATTCCCATTTAATTAGTCATCATCCACCTAGCAAGTGAATAGCACTTTGTCCACTATCTGCAGGTCAGGCAGGGGCCTTACTTTTCTGGAGGATCTGTCAGAGGCTGAGCTCAGGTTGCCCAGCAGTACTGGGGCCCTGTCTGAACACTTGGCTAGGTACGGATGCCTCTCCATGCTCACTCAGCAGAATTCTGTTCCTAATGCGCTGTTGTACTGAGCACTCCGGTTGACTGTGGGACTGATACTCCATGAGAACCCCATAATTACTGCCCTGGGGGAATATGTAACATGGCTACTTCCTTCCCCAAGGCATGATAGCCAGGAAAACAAAGTACATGTACTAAGAAGGAAGAAGTCATAGCTGCCTATGATGTGGCCATGGACTTAGGAGCAAATCTCTGGATACAAACTTCCCATGGAATCAGCAAGTGAGCATCATCGGATCTCATCTCAGATGCTGCCTACCAGTGTTGGTCAGCAGAAAAGAAGTCACTTGCATCCTTCAGTCTTCGCTCCATTTCTTCTGCGTTGCCGGAAAAGTCACTTAGCTCATTAGTTTGCAAGGAGCCTAGTCAGGTGATAGTGATTTAATTGTGACCATCAATCTCTTAGGGAATAGTTAATTCTATGAAATTTCTCCTGCATTCCAGACACACCTACTACCTTTTCTCAGCCATTAGGGTAACTGATGGGTACCACCTACCAAACCCACCCAAGATGGAGCTTATGTAATGCCTGACCCCCATAAAAAATGTTCTTCCTTCTCTCAGAAAATACATCATACTGACCTAATTTCTCGAGCCAGAAATCTTTCCTCTCCCTCCTTCTGCATCCATGGAGAAAAATATCAATCAAGCATTTCCAGATTTGCCTAAGGCATGTGGAAGATGAGCTGTATGGAAATGGAGCTGGCTATTTAGTGGTCGTGATGGTGGAGGTGGACAAAACCCCGAAGGAGTTTCTGTGTGATTTGGGTAAGCTAACTGATTTTTTAAAAGCTCTTCTAAGGGGAAGGCTGCTGAAGGACATGCACCACAGAGCAGCTGTGACGATCAAATGAAATGTTACCTATAAAGATGCTTCGTATGCTTCGTATGTTCAGATCCTCCAGGTTTGATAGCTACCACACACATACTGTGGCTCGGTACCACACCCAGCTGTCATCACGGGTTCACCAGCTTCACATTCTCTCAGAGCTGCCACCTTAGGGACTGAAAAACAAACGGCACATTTCCCCAGACTCTCTTGCAGCTACAGGCCGATAAGGGGGTAGGGCTCATGAGTATTTTTTTTACTAAGAATATCTTCTTTTCTTCAGCTAGGATTCAGTGTCTACAGCATCAGAAACCCTCTATGGCCATGAGGCAAATGTTTAAAGAATACCACCACTAAAAAGTGAAGAGCTGGTGTCAGAGATGGTGCTGTCAACCATCAATAGCAGCCACCACCAACCTTCTTATCCTCTGAGGAAAAGAAGTTTCTAGGAGGGCCCAACCTGTGGCTACAGACACAGCTTGACACAGAATCATAAATGTATTTAAAGTATTATGAGGGTGGGGTTCTTTGCCATTCTTTGTAATTTAATTCCACACCATTCTCCAGCATGAGCTTTGCTGGTGACAAGCCATATCCAAGTGTCAAAAGATTGAACCCTACATGTTTAGACCTGTTCATTCACTAGGTATTCTGTTACGTGTAGCTGTGGGCAGGTGATCCAGTTCAGGGGTAAAATACCTAGCTAACACACATGAAACTATTTCCTCATTCCAGGATTTTGTGATGGAGAAAAAAAAGACAGTAAAAGTGCCGGTGTTTTGGCGTTGTGCTTGTTGCTTGTTTGTTTGGCTGATTTACTGTCAAATATCTAGTCTTCGATCTGAAATGTTGGTCAAGATCACACTGCTATCAATCCCCAAGATTTGAAATTTTGTCTTTTTTTAATTTTTTTTTTTTTTACTACATTCATTGTGGAGGGTAGGATGGCAGGGTTGGAACATGCCACAGTAAACATGCGGAGGGAGGAGAACAACTTTCGGGGGTTGGTTCTCTCCTTCCACCATGTGGGTCCTAGAGATCAAACTCAGGTCTTCAGGCTTGACAGTAACAATAAGCACCTAAGCCACTGAGCCACCTCAGCAGACCCAAGGTAATTTCTTATAGGGAGTTTAATGTAGGGAAATTATCTGATTTATAATTATATGATTTGTAGCACGTTTCATTTGCTCTTATTAATTTCATTTAAAGACTGTGTTCCTAATAGCGAGGACTCAAGGTTTTGAAGACTCAGCTGTCTATCAACAGAGAAGAAATGCAAACACTAAAGAAGGAGGAAGGCCCTCAAAGAGACAGAGGAGGAAAACAAGACACAGTATACCCACCTGTGACACTGGCCTGGGTGTCCGAAGTCTTTATGGGACTGACCTTAAACAGCACACAAGAACAAACCTATTATACGACTTGCCCCACATTCTAGCTCTTCCTAAGAATTCCCAAGAGTGGTATTTCATGCTGTTGAGAACCATCTCTGTAGATATGCAAATATGCAAAGTACATAGCTACCTAAGGAAAGAAGGTGAAGGACCAGTGAGGACTCATTTGCCTCAGAATGTTTGGCTTCCTGGCTTGCCTAGAACGTCATAAGAGCTGACTGACATGCTAGTCTTTGAATGGCCAGAGTTCAGGTCCCGGCGCTGCATGAAGATCACTGGTGTCAAAGGAGCTGAGATGTAGCACCGTGGTACGCTGAAATCGCATGCTCTCTATACACTGAGCTACACATATTTTAAAAGTTCATTTTACAGGCTTCTTTTAACTTTCATATGACTACTAGAAATTTCCAAACCTTCTTCATAGGTCTTATGCTAGGCGTTGTGATTGTAGACCACCATGGGGCTCAGTCACACAGTAGCCCAGCCTCATTCACCAGCTTGAAAGAGACCAATCATGGGACAGAGACATCTCTGTAGGGAAGAGAAAAAGGGAGGAAAGGACAGGGCTCGCCTCAGATGAGCCTCGCCCTAAGCAGTAGACAGTCTGTGCTCCACTGGGTTCCTGGGAGGCTCGGGGAGCCTAAGAAAAGGGAGAGGCATGGAGAAGGTAGTTGGCTAACGTGCAACCCCACCCAGCACCCATGCCACCCTGTTTATTGGGTTCTCTCCCATCTCTTGTATTATCCACTTCTCAATAACTGTCCTAGCTAAGTTTTTCTGTCAACTTGATACAACTTAGATTCACCTGGGAAGTGAAGAATTTCCTTGATCAGATTGGCCTGTGGCCATGTCTACAAAAGGCCGTCTGGATTGGTGATTCCGGTGGGAAGAGGGCTCAGCCCACTATGGGCAGTCCCACGGCCAGGCGGGCGGTCCTGGGTTATATAACCCAGGAAGCAAAGCTCTTCCATGCTTCCTGCCTTCAGGTTCCTGCCTGGAGTTTACACACTGCCTTCTCTCAGTGATGGACTTGTGATCTGAAAGTGACTAAGCAACTTTTGGTCAGAGTATTTTATCTCAACAACAGAAAGCAAACTAGAACAGTAACCTACTCAGAGATGTTCGCTCTCTGGTTCTCCACTTGAGGGCCCCTTCCCAATACAATCCATGATCCCCAGTGCAATAAGGGATGTTAATACCCTGGAGCCTCTGCTTTGGGACTCTGGTTACACAGTGAATACGTAGTACCAAAGTAATAAAGATGTCTCTGCAGATATCTAGGCATTTAACTCAGGCCCAGAACCACTGAACTATCCCAGAAATAAGCAGAAAGCATGTTGAAAATCTTGTCCATCTTCAGCGAAAGCACCAAAGACGTCTAACCCCCACGATACAGTGTCAGCTCCCATTACAAACCTGGATCTCCATAGCACTTGCTCTCTGGAAAGCCTCAGCTGTGCTAAAGGATCTGTAGGACCAAGTCAGAGAGCTCCAGGGGCCAAGCCACTCGCTAGCCTACTAGGAAAAGAGTGGTACCATAAGGAAGAGATTTCAAACTCCCATTGTCTCTAGCTGTGTATCACAGAAGCCAATTATTTTCGGGCAACCACATTGCCTAGTGGTTGCTGTGTAGCTTCCTTTTAAATTTAGGCTTACTGGAGAGCAGCAATCAAGGAATTTTCCAGATGCCAGGACTTTGTGCCTTCTGTGAGCCAAACCAAAACCTTCTGTATTTTTTTAAATTAATGAAGAAAAATATAAAAAAGAAGAGATGCATTCTCTGGGGGGAGGTGGTGAAGTCATATCTGAAGGATGTTTAATTCCAGGAAATGCCCTCAGCATGGTAGTCTCTTGGCAAAGGCCTCACCCTGCCTTTGCAGCTGAGGCTAAACTGCCATAAGGCACTCAGTGGCCAACTCGGTCAGAATGAGGCAAACAGTAGTAACAGAAGCACTCAATCTTAAATGCAAGAGGTGATATATTCCCAGCTGCTGGCCAATCAGTGGGGGATGAGCCACCAGAAAAGTCACCTAAGTGACTCCCCGCGAAGCGGCAAGCTGGATTTTTGAAATCTGTGTGTGGATGGGGAGGGATGTTATATGTGTGCTGTGCAATTTGTGTGTGAATTCAAGTGTGTGCATTCCACAGCTTGTGTGTGGATGTCAGTCCTTGTCTTCTGCCTTGAGACAAGGTCTCTTATTTGCCATCACACAGGCCTGAACTCCTGGCCTACACACTTCCAGGAATTTTGTATGGCCTCCTGTCCTACTAAAGGAGCTCTGGGATTACAGACAGTTTTTATATGAGGTCTGGGGATTGGAACTCACTTTTGAAGCAGGTACTTCACCCACTGAGCTATATCCCAGCTTGCATTGCTTTTATGCAGGGTCTTGATAGGTTGCCTAGTTTGACCTGGAACTCTTAAGGCCGAGCACTCCTCCCAAGTCAGCCCGCTGAGTAGCTGGGACTATAGGTGCAAGCCTGGCTTCAACAGTCTGAAATTACTCAGGAGGTGCTGAGAACACATCTCTCTTGTGATGGACAACTTTCTACGAGGCAGAGCAAAGAACTGGAAAGT
Organism: Chionomys nivalis; assembly: GCF_950005125.1. NCBI lineage: Eukaryota > Metazoa > Chordata > Mammalia > Rodentia > Cricetidae > Chionomys > Chionomys nivalis. The sequence continues at coordinate 14,198,302 of NC_080104.1, read as the reverse complement.
AGAGTGTAGTAGGAGCTGCGGGCTGTGTTCCTGCCGGGCCAGCTCCTGGTCACCTGACTAGCTTATGCCCCAAAATAACAACACACAAACTTTATTCTTTTAAACACTGCTTGGCCCATTATATCTAGCCTCTTCTTGGCTAACTCTCGCACCTGGACTAGCCCATTTCTAATAATGTGTGTAGCACCCCAAGGTGCACTTACCAGGAAGATTCTAGCCTACGTCCATCCTGGGTCGGAGTTTCATCGCATCTGCCTCTGAGAGGAGCTGCCCTGCATCTGAGCTCACTTCCTCTTCCTCCCAGCATTCTGTTCTGTTTACTCCACCCACCTATGTTCTAACCTATGAGGGCCAAGCAGTTTCTTTATTAATTAACCAATGACCTTCCTCCATCAGTAGAGTCTTCAGCTGCATGATGCCAGGAATGCTTGCCTGCCTCTGCAAGACTCCCCTGCCCCAGCCGCACTCGCTTGTCTGCTGACTTCCCAAGGTTATCCAAGTCATGGCAAAATGAGACCTCATCGCAGGAGAGGTGCCTGTCTGCTGGGCACTGTTTGTATCTGCTTTGTCGCAGCAGAGGGTGGGTTCCACTGACTCCTGTGCTTGGAAAGCAAGCCTAGTGCTGGAGAAAGTGTTCACCTGCGGGATACAGTGAACTCCTGAACCCCCCAGATCCCAGTGCTTTGACCTTGGCATTTAGCTGGTGAGTTTTTCCTCAGCACCAACGGGTTCCCTATCCCAGCTATGACAGACACTGTTAGATGCTTTCTCTCAAAATTGTTTCTATTTATGGCAACACACTTCTGTCCTTGCTAGCAGACCTGTATAGAATCTTAAAAATATGTCAGGCACTCATTTCTAAGCATACTGAAAATGAAAATGTTTTGTTGTTGTTTGTTTGTTTGAGACAGTGATTCTCTGTGTAACCTGGCTGTCCTAGAACTCATTCTGTAGACCAGACTGGCCTCCACCTCAGAGACCCATCTGCCTCTGCCTCCTGAGTGATGGGATTAAAGGCATGCACCACCACCAGCCGACTGAGAACCTTTTTAGTAGTACCCGGCAGGAAGGCAGGGGAGCTGCAAGGGCTTCTGAGATTTTGTCTCTTTTAAAGGAAGTTTCACTTTCCTTTCTTGTTTTAGTTTCAGTGACTGCTCTAACAATTATCACAAGCAGTGGTGCAAAGCAACAGAAACTCCTTCTTTCACAATTGGAAAAGACTGAGGTCCAAAGTCAGTATCATGGGGTCAAAAGCAAGGCACCCGCAGGGTCAGACTGCCTCCAGGGCGCCTAGGGGTGAGTCATTTCTTGTCTCTTGTGGTTTCTGTAGCTATGGACATTGTTGTACTTCTACCTACATTACTTCCTATTTCTGTGTCTGTGGCCATACTACCTTCCCCTCTTTACCAGAGTTCCTCTTTGTCTCCCTCTTATTCAGGACACCAGCGATTACATATAGAGTACATCTCTACCGTCTCCACTGTCTAGGATAGCGGCTTGGAAAGTTTTCCGTTCACAGCTGCAGGGCTTAGGATGTACTGCTCCCCCTGTGGAATGAGGGGCAAGAAGGCCAGATGCCTAGAGCTTGCAACAGCTCTGTGCCAACCTAAGGTAGACAAGACAGGATGCACGGACAGAAAGAAGGCACACAGCTGTGGCTTAGTGGCACGGGATGCTCCTGACATATTTAAATCTGGAATCATCTCCCTTTGACTGAATTTCTTTAAAAGAAGTTTTAATAAAAAAAAATCATACAATATTTTTGACCATGTTTCTCTGTTGCCAACTCCTCCCTGATCCTCTCCCACCCAAACCCCACCCTCAAAAAGAGATGAAAAATTTCAGAACAACAAAAAACACTACCCTCCAACACACATACGCCATGAAATTTGTTTTGTGTTGGTTTGGTTAACTACTCTTAGGCTTGGGACCTCCCCCAGAGTGTGGTTGATAATACAATGGCACTTCATTGGAGAAAACTGATTTTCCCTTGGCCAACAGGTGTCAGTTGCAGATAGCTTCTCTGATAGGAGCTGGATCCCGGATTCTCTTGCCCCTCTCAGTACTGGGACTCCATCTGGCTCGGACCTACGTATGTCCTGTACATGCTGCCCCGTCTCTGTGAGTTCATATACGCACCAGTCTTGTTGCATCTGGAAGACACCATTTCCTTGGAGTCATCCGTCACCTCTGGTTCTTACATCATCCTACCTCCTTTCCAAATAGGTCCCTGAGCCTTGACAGATGTGATGAGGGCATCTCACTCAGGACCTGTGTCCCAATCTTTCTTCCTCACATTGTCTAGTTGTGAATCTCTGTGTCAGTCCCTGTCTACACCGAGAAGACACTTCTCTGAGGACGGAGCAGTGCTCCAATCTGTGGGTGTACTGGCTGGTTTCTGTAACACCCAATTTTTGTTACCCCCTCGGGACAGTTCGTGCATCACCACTGTACCGTACGCAAGTCAGGCAAGGGCCTGGAGATTGAAAGAACACACAAGAGACCTGGGTCATTTGAAAGGAGTTCAGCCGAATGCCGTTTATTTAACCTTGGGGAAATCCTTATATACCTCACTGCTGCACAAGGATTTCCATCCAGGCAGGTGGGAAATTACCACATCAAAGATGAAGAAAACAATGCCCTACAGCTAATCACCAGGCGGGGCAGGGGAGCACAGGAACAAACAGAATGTTTTAGCTAGCTGACCAGAAACTGTCCTCAAGATGAACCCCAAGAACAAGGGTAGACCCGGGGCCTACAAGTTTCGTGTGTCAACTTGATACAAGCTAGAGTCACTGGAGGAAGGAGCCTCAGCTGAGGAAATGCCTCCTTGAGATCCAGCTGTAAGGAGTTTGCTCATTTATTGGTCAATGGGGGAGGGCCCAAGCCATGGTGGGTGGTGCCGTCTGGGCTGCTGATCCTAGGATCTATAAGAAGGTGGATTAAGCAAGCCATGGGAAGCAAGCCGGTAAGCAGCTCTTCTCCATGGGCTCTGCATCAGCTCCTGCACCAGGGATCCTGCCCTGCTTGAGTTCCTATCCTGACTTCCTTCAGTGATAAACAGCAATGCTCAAGTGTAAGCCAAATAAACCCTTTCCTCCCCAACTTGCTTCTTGGTTATGGTGTTTTGTTGTAGCAATAGAATCCCTAGCTAAGACAACGGGCATATCAATATATCACCAAGAGTCATTTTATTGCCATGCTCCTTTAGCAGACTAATAATAGTGTGTTTTCCCCTAGACCCATGACCTATCTAGGGCAGGTACTTGACTGATTTTAAATAAAATTTTAAAATGATCTGTTCAGGCCTGAAGAGATGGCTCAGCAGTTAAAAGCACAGAAGACCAAAGTCTGGTTCCCAGTACCCACATCAGGTAGCTCACAACCACTTCTCACTCTATCTCTAGCCCCAAAGGATCTAGTACCCTCTCCTGGTGTCTGAAGGTACCCACACTCATGTGTGCATATCCATGGTCCACATATACACATAATCAAAAAATAAAATAATCCTAAAATAATAATAATTATCTGTTTTATTAATCTACCTTGAATATAGGCTATCTGCATTTTAATACCTCTTATAGGATATAACTGATTTTCTTATCCCAATTAAGCTATTATGTAAAAGGCCCTACAGAGGCAAATGAATTTATTGACACTTGAATTTATTGTCACAAAAGATTTTCTTAGTCAAAAAAAAATTATCTTTTTATCATGCTTTGTTTTGTAATGCTCCACAATAGTTTTTTTTCTCAGTCCAATTATCTGGGTAAAACAGGGAACTCTGTGAGATCTGGGTTGCTGAATCACATGGCTCTTCGGGGACATGGCTAGGACAGGGAAAGCTTTCCATGGACAACCAGCTACGTGATCAATTGTAACATCAACATGCCTAATTAAAAGGGACTGTAGTTGCGGTATCATATATGTAGGTTTCACATGCAAATAATAATGGAGTTTGCTCTGGAAACGACACTGTGCTCACATTTCATATGAAACACAATTAATTATTGTCTTGAGTGTTTGTGCTGCTCCAAGTATTATGCCAGGCAAGATATAGTTCTTATTCTTTCCTCTCCACTTCTTACACACACACACACACACACACACACACACACCTCACTTAAATCTCAAAGTGTTCTCTTTGGCTTAGGAATGAGAAGCATGAAGCAAGCACTGAACAGCAAGTCGCCAAATGTCCCAAAGCTAAGCCCCCACCATTCTTCCTCCATCCATGCTGTACGGTTTTTAGAAAGTGATCCAACATGAAGTCAGAAAGAAATTGTGGGACACAACTTTAGCAAAAGGAACCGAAGATATTGGTTGAGTCGGCCAGCTTACCTGTTACTTGTAGTCTAGAGAACAAAGACGGGTTGGTTATAGGGTCTGTTGCTTTTCTGGTTACAGCACCTACCCATTGAAAGAAAAGTAGAGAAGACAGTATTGGAAAAGCAGAGCAATCAGAGGACAGAATAGGACCAGCAAGGTCTAGGACTCTTAGAGACATGCTCCTTTAAACAACTGGGGCCGTGACCAGCCACTTGGGCAGGAACCAGTGTCTATCCACAGTAACTGATACCCTTGATAACCAACATCTCAGAGCTAAGTCCAGATTTGTCCCTTAATGTCACCATAGAAATGCCTGATGTGAAAAGGAACCAAATTTCACCCTGTGCTAATTCCAGCAAATAAAATAAACTGTACTGCGTGTGTATACGTGTTGTGCCTGAGTGTATGCATGTGCACTGTGTGCACACCAAGTATCCACAGACATCAGAAGAGGATGTCTGACCCCCTGGAACTGGAGTTACACTGGTTGGGTTGTGAACCTCCAAGTGGATGCTGGGAACTGAACCTGGGTCCTCTGAAAGGACAGCAAGTGCTCTTAACTACTAAGCAATCTCTCTGGTCTTTCTAAATTTTTTTTTTAAATCCATGCTTTCTTTGGAAATTTTCAAGTCCTAGGATAAGCTGACACTAATCCCTATGGTAAACACACTTGTTCTTTTACATCTTGCCAGCACCCAATTTTAAAAAGCAAATAGTATCTGAGACTGCATTCTTGGTGACTAACAAAGAAAACATCACAGAGGAGGGAAATCAACTTTTCTAAATAATTTATATCTAGAAATCCTGTGAATATGTAACTTTGTGAGTCAAGATGCCTGTTTCAGAAAATGTATGTCCATAAAAACAATTAATAACTAAGCTGATTGTTTGATTTTTGCAAACACAGTTGTCTGGACAGTTTGCTTTAATGGAACCTCAGGCCTCCTATTCAGACGGAAGAACAGCAGTCATCAAGAAAGCAAACAGCAAATGCTGGTAAGGTATAGAGAAAAGGGAAACTTTATACTCCATTAGCAGGAATAGGAGCTAGTCCAGCTGGTATGGGAATAGTGCAGAGATCTAAAGAAACAGATCTACCATATAACATAGTCATCTCATTCCTAGGTGTTCAACCAACATATCCCAGAGATATCTGTACATCAAATGTCCTCTGCAGCACCATTCAAAATAGCTAAGCCATGGAGCCAACCTAGATATCCTACAAAAGAGTGGAGGTGGAGGTGGAGGAGTTAGAGGTGGGGATGGTGGTGGTGGTGGAGGTGGAGATAGTGGTGGAGGTGGTGGGGGTGGAGGTGGTGGAGGTGGTGGTGGAGGTGGTGGAGTTAGAGGTGGGGATGGTGGTGGTGGAGGTGGTGGTGGTGGAGGTGGTGGAGGTGATGGTGGTGGTGGAGGTGGTGGAGGTGGAGGTGGTGGAGGTGGTGGTGGTGGAGGTGGTGGTGGTAGAGGTGGTGGAGGTGGAGGTGGTGGAGGTGGTGGTGGTGGTGGTGGAGGTGGTGGAGGTGGAGGTGGTGGAGGTGGAGGTAGAGGTGGAGGTGGTGGTGGTGGAGGTGGTGGAGGTGATGGTGGTGGTGGAGGTGGTGGAGGTGGAGGTGGTGGAGGTGGTGGTGGAGGTAGTGGAGGTGGAGGTGGTGGAGGTGGAGGTAGAGGTGGAGGTGGTGGTGGAGGTGGAGGTAGAGGTGGAGGTGGTGGTGGAGGTGGTGGAGGTGGAGGTGGTGGAGGTGGTGGTGGAGGTGTTGGAGGTGGTGGAGGTGGTGGAAGTGGTGGAGGTGGTGGTGGAGGTGGTGGTGGAGGTGGAGGTAGGTGGAGGTGGTGGAGGTGGTGGTGGTGGAGGTGGTGGTTGAGGTGGAGGTGGTGGAGGTAGTTCACTCGTTCATTTCCTGGCTGCCCAGATTCCTGGAATAATCACACAAAAACCATATTATTTAAATCACTGCTTGACCAATCATTAAGTATATTGCTAACTAGCTCTTATATCTTTGGTTAATATATTTCTATTAATCTATGTATTGCCATATGGCTGTCTCTGGCGGGGTTACATGGCTTCTCCCTGACTCTGCCTTCCTTCTCCCAGCATTCAGTTTAGTTTTACCACCTAGCTCTATTGTGCCCTATCTTGGGCCAAAGCAGCTTCTTCATTTGTTAACCAATAAAAGCAACACATATACAGAAGGACTTCCCACACTGATGGTGGTGGTGGTGTGTATGACTTTTTTTCAGCTGTAACAATAAAGTGATATAATTTTGCAGGAAAATGAAGGCAATTGGAATCATCAATCGATTTAAGCCAGTCTCAGAAAGGTGGGTATTCTATTTCTTCTCTCATTTGTGGCCTCTAGATTTTATATCAATACATAAGATTGCATATGAATATATGGCATGAAAGACGAAGTGAAACTGCCTACGGGGATGAAGAGTACTTCCGGGAGGGAAGGGGTTAAAAAAAAAGAGGGCCGAGGCATTATGTGCAATGTACAATCTACGGTTTATTAATATGTCTTATGTAATACAGCACCATGCACAACAACCATACAAATTTGTAGCAAAAACAAACAAATAAATAAATAAATTAGAAAAGATTTTTGTGCTTTTAGTGACTTCCACAGTTTTTTTTTTCTTTATTGTTTCAAAAACACATCTAGAGTCAGGACAGATGGCCCAGCACGTAAGAGCATTTGTTTCTTTTATAGGGTGCGGGTGCTCATTCCATTTTCAGGACCCACATGTGGAGGCTTACAACTGCCTGTGTCTCCAGCTCCATGGGACCCTATGCCTTTTTCTAGTCTATGTGGGCACCTTGACCCAACCCATTACCCATGTATACGCACAAATAAATAAATATATAAATTAACTCTTTTAAAGGCCCCATTTCTGTGTCTCTAGAGCAAGGGTTGGGCTCATTTCCTCATTGCAGTCAACTACAAAACATCAGTGTATCAAGAAGAAAGAACAGCTGTCAAAGTAGGCTCAGGAAGCACCATGTGGTAGGGTTGCTAGAGTAATAAGGTTAAGGAGATCTTCTGCATTTTCTTTCATTTCCCCCCACGACTGTTGTTTATGCTGAAGCCCATGCCTGAAAATACACTTGGCCTAGGAATCAGGGCTCAGGTATCTGCATGTGCATGGTAGCCTTGTGCGCCTTTGGCTTACGGGCTGTTGCTGAATGGAGGTGTTTCTGAAGTGTCTGCCCTTGTTACAGTTGCTGTGTGCTGATCATTTCAAACAGATGAGGCATGGGGTGGAGGCGGGCACAGAGGAGTCTTGTTAGCAGAAACTACAACCTTGACTTCTCCCCTCCTTTGAGGCGCTGCCTCCAGCCTCGGGCCAGCCTTGCCACGCCCTCTCCTGGACAAGGACAGAATTAAAGTTTCCTTTGTCCTCTCATGACGGCCACTGGGAAAGCCTAGGGTCAGTCTGGCTCCCACAACGCTCCAATTTATTTTCCCTGTATTAGCAGAACTTTTCATCTATCGCAGGATTGAGAATTGACTCCAGGCCGACGAGTCTCCACTCAGGGACCATCTGAATTACTTTGAGGTAATTCAGGTCTGAATTACTTTGGGAGAAAGTCAATATTTGTATTTGTCACCCCACCTGTTAGCACCATTATCCTGCAAGGAATCAGATTGCAGGTGGAAACACAGAGCCACTTTTGGGGACATTAGTGTGGGGAAAGTTATTCTGTGTTTTTTCCTGCCCTTAGTCCCCATCAGTCCCTAAGATGTGGTTAATGGTCTTAAGATCAAGATGTATTTGAGGGGAGCAGGCAGGACATCCAACTTTCTCCTCGGCTTCCATGGTTTTGCTCATGCGGTAGTTTATAAGCCGGAGTGCATATGTTTGCCTTCCCTGATTTTTACTCCCCAGTATCTTTCTCTACCATTAACCTGATTCTTTAGCCACTGTTCTGCCTTGGGCAAGCTGGGCACCCATGCCTCTTAGCCATTGACTATTTCTTGTCTCCTGGCTTACATTATGAAGAGCAGAGGGTCTCCAGCACCTTCAGGATGCAGGTTTTGCCTCTTGTGCTTGTGTCCATGGGGGTGGCCCAGCTGACATTCTGTTTAGAGGAGAACATAGACCATGTTGAGAGACGAGCTGGGGGAGTCTCTTTCCGAGAAGCAGAGAGTTCTGTTTATGATGGAATCACGAAAGTTGATTTTCCACTTCACCCATACTTCTCTCCTTCTCAACAGAACCCCAAGCTTGTTCTGCATCAGCTCTCAACCCTTTTGGCTCTTCAGATTCTTAATTTTTTTTTCTGCTGCAGTTCTCAGGAGATGGGGAGAAATGGTTTTGCCTCTTTGGGAGATATTGCTGGAAGGTGTTTATTGTCACTCACAGGATCTAGTCAGCCAGCCATCTTGACCAAAATGGAATCACTTCTGCTCCAGTAAAGAGACTTTTCAAGAGACACTAGCAGGGTCTTCAAGTGGGAGCTGGAAAGTCATTGCTTAGCCTGGCTTTCAGAATCGCTATTCACAGGGCAGAAGAAAGGAGAAGAGCCCAGTGTGAAAAATTGTGTTGCAATGTCAGAGAAAAGCCTCCGGCTTTTGTGTTTCCCAATCTTCTGTGGGAATGAGGTCTCCCAAGGAAATCTGAGAATGAAGCCTGGTTTAGTTAGTATTTTTCTTTCTTTCTGTGTATGTATGGATGGTGGATGTGTGTGTGTCTGTGCTTACATGTGTGTGCATTCATAGGCACAGAAGCCAGATGTTGATGTCAGATGCCTTCCACTTCATTTATTGAGACAGTCCCTTACTGAACTTGGAGCTCACCAGATCTAATGGGTTAGCTTTCCGACATGCCCCAGAAATTCCAACTCTGCCATGTCTGCAAAGTATTTTTTAGTATGTGTTCTGGGAATGTGGACTCTGCTGCCCACATTTGTCTGGCAAATGATTTCTCCAATGAGCTATCTCCCCAGGCCCCTCCCAGTGGTGTTGGTGTGGCTCTGCAGCCTCTGACCTAACCTAATAGCACATCCTGAAATCAATCTAGCCTGTAGAACTTTAGCCCTATGCATTTTCTGGATGGAAATTGCACAAAGCTAAGCCTGAGATATCAAAGACCAATGATGTGGGATTCCTCTCTGTATGCTATGAATATCGTTGGTTAATAAAGAATCTGTTTTGGCCAGTGGCTTTGCAGAATAGAGGTAGGCAGGGGGAAAACTAAACTGAATGGTGGGAGAAAGAAGGTGGAGTCAGAGATGCCACGTAACCGCCAGAGGGGAAAGCTGGAACCTTGCTGGTAGACCACGAGCCTCGTGGTAAAATATAAAATAATGGAAATGGGTTAATTCTAGATGTAAGAGCTAGCTAACAATACACTTAAGCTATTGGCCAAATAGTATTGCAAATAATATAGTTTCTGTGTGATTATTTTGGGGGTCTGGGCTGCTGGGAAAGGAACAGGGGCTTCACATAACAGTCCAAGGTGCTGAATGCCATTTCATTTGATGGCCCAGTTCTGAGACTGTTGGTGGTGGGGATTGATCATTCATTGTTAAAACTTATATTATGGCTGCAACTATGCTTTATAAAGAGATTATTTATTTATTAGTTTGTGTGTGTGTGTGTGTGATTATCATACATGTGTGAGTGCCCTGGAGGCCAGAAAAAGACATTGCATGTTTCAAAACTGGAGTTGTGGCTGGTTGTGAGCTTCCCAGTGTTGGTGCTGGGAACTGAACCCAGATCTTCAGAACAGAGAGCACTCTTAACCTCTGAGCTGTCTCTCCAGCTCCGAAACTGTGTTTTTAAAATAATGAAACAGACAATGGGTCAGAATCGAAATGAGTACACTAAATGTGTTTATAAACTTTTGGGGGTTACCAGAACAGCCTAAAACCTTAAACAGTTCATCTACTAGTCTTACTGTCCTTTTTTTAGCCAAGAGTCAAAGCCAGACATCCAGTGTGCCATGTAGATAAAAGGCAGCACTTTTCTCTAGCACAGTTATATACACAATTTTCTATGATGAAAGTCTTTTCATATTAGTTCATACAGACCAATCTTCTATGATTGTTATGTTAGTTTTCATCAAGTAAATGAACCATAATTGCTCTAAGCAAGAGTGGCAAGGGTACCTGAACTGGCCTGGCCCTGTATGTAGTACCTGCACTATGGGATGGTAAGTGAGCTGGGAACTAGGCTGGAGATTTAAAAACATACACATACAGACAGAGACACAGGGACATGGGTCATCCTTGAAACAAGAATACCAAGAATGCCCCCTTTATTGTCAGCTTATATAGGGCTCTGGCCACACCCCTGCTTTCAGTTGCAGGGCCACCAGAAATCACTCCCCTGCCATCAGGGTCTCGTGCTCAGAGTAGCTGCAGGCTGCTCAGAGTAGGGGAAGACAAATTGTTTACAAGAAATTCAGGGTCTGGTGGTCTGCAGTCCCCAATACCTGTAGTCAGATTGATGGCTATCTTAAGTGTTACCATAGAACCTTCATCCAGCAACTGATGGAAGTAGATGCAGAGAGCCACAGCTAAGCACTGGTCTGAACTCCCAAAGTCCAGTCAAAGAGTGAGAGGAGTGAGAATATGAGCAAAGAGGTCAAGACCATGATGGGGAACCCACTGAAGCAGCTTATCTGAGCTAATGGGAGCCCATCAACTCCGGCCAGACAACGAAGGAACCAGCACAGGACCAAACTTGGTCCTCTCAATGTGGGTGACAGTTGTATGGCTGGGGCAGACTGTGGGGCCACTGGTAATGAGACCAGGATTTATCCCTACTGCTTGTTCTGGCTTTTAGGAAACCCTTCTCTTTGCAGGGATACCTTGCTCGGTCTAGATATAGTGGGGAGGGCCTTGGTCCTGCCTCAAAGCCATGTGCTAGACTTTGTTGACTCCCCATGGGAAGCCTTAGCCTCTCTGAGGAGTAGATAGGGGGTGGGATGGGGAGGAAGGTGGGGAGAGCAGGAGGTAGAGAGGGAGTGGGAACCGGATTTGGCATGTAAAATGAGAAAAGATAGTTTGAAAAAATAAAGTAAAAGAAACGGGTGGAGTAAAGGTGATAACACCTTATTCATATCCTGAATGAAACAAGCTACAAGCATATACAAATATGTAGATCAATAAATGTACAAATTAAAGTATATTTATGAAGCCCCCCAAAAAAACCCTACTCAGTTGGCTGTAAGTAGGAGAGTCTGGATCACCTCAGCCTTCCCACAAGTCTGTGCGTCTGACTCTGGCAGTACCATCCAGTTTGTTTTGCAGCGATCAAACTCAGGACCTCAGCAGGCAAGCGAACTACTTTCTCAGTTCTGCCATGTTGTTTTGCTTACTGAAACTTTGTGGTTTATTTTGAAATCAAGTTTTGTGATGTCCTAAGCTCTGTTCTCCACCCATTCATATGGAGGCATTTTCTAAATTAAGGTTTCCTCTTCCTAGATAGGTGTAGGTTGTGACAAACTGGCAAAAACCAACCAGCACATTCATGCTGCACCATCAGACCCGCACGGTGAAGAACCTGGGGACCCATGCTCCACCGTCACACCTGCACGGTAAAGAGTCCTGGCACACTCGTGCTCCACCATCACACCTGCACAGTAAAGAGTCCTGGCACACTCATGCTCCACCGTCACATCTGCACGGTAAAGAGTCCTGGCACACTCATGCTCCACCGTCACATCTGCACGGTAAAGAGTCCTGGCACACTCGTGCTCCACCGTCACACCTGCACAGTGAAGCCTTTGCACACTCGTGCTCCACCGTCACACCTGCACAGTGAAGCCTTGGCACACTTGTGCTCCACCGTCACACCTGCACAGTGAAGCCTTGGCACACTAGTGCCCAACCGTCACACCTGCACACTGAAGCCTTGGCACACTTGTGCTCTACCATCACACCTGCACAGTGAAGCCTTTGCACACTAGTGCCCCACCGTCACACCTGCACAGTGAAGAGTCCTGGCACACTTGTGCTCTACCATCACACCTGCACAGAGAAGCCTTTGCACACTAGTGCCCCACCGTCACACCTGCACAGTGAAGAGTCCTGGCACACTCGTGCTCTACCATCACACCTGCACAGTGAAGCCTTTGCACACTCATACTCCACCGTCACACCTGCACAGTGAAGCCTTTGCACACTCGTGCTCCACCGTCACACCTGCACAGTGAAGCCTTGGCACACTTGTGCTCCACCATCACACCTGCACAGTGAAGCCTTTGCACACTAGTGCCCCACCATCACACCTGCACAGTGAAGAGTCCTGGCACACTCGTGCTCTACCAACACACCTGCACAGTGAAGCCTTTGCACACTCATACTCCACCGTCACACCTGCACAGTGAAGAGTCCTGTCACACTCGTGCTCCACCGTCACACCTGCACAGTGAAGCCTTTGCACACTCATACTCCACCGTCACACCTGCACAGTGAAGCCTTTGCACACTCGTGCTCCACCGTCACACTTGCACAGTGAAGCCTTTGCACACTAGTGCCCCACCGTCACACCTGCACAGTGAAGCCTTGATACACTTGTGCTCCACCATCACACCTGCACAGTGAAGCCTTTGCACACTAGTGCCCCACCGTCACACCTGCACAGTGAAGAGTCCTGGCACACTCATGCTCTACCAACACACCTGCACAGTGAAGCCTTTGCACACTCATACTCCACCGTCACACCTGCACAGTGAAGCCTTTGCACACTTGTGCTCCACCGTCACACCTGCACAGTGAAGACTTGGCACACTTGTGCTCCACCGTCACACCTGCACAGTGAAGCCTTTGCAGACTAGTGCCCCACCATCACACCTGCACAGTGAAGCCTTTGCACACTAGTGCCCCACCGTCACACCTGCACAGTGAAGAGTCCTGGCACACTCGTGCTCTACCGTCAGACCTGCACAGTGAAGCCTTTGCACACTCGTGCTCCACCGTCACACCTGCACAGTGAAGCCTTGGCACACTTGTGCTCCACCGTCACACCTGCACAGTGAAGCCTTTGCACACTAGTGCCCCACTGTCACACCTGCACAGTGAAGAGTCCTGGCACACTCGTGCTCTACCAACACACCTGCACAGTGAAGCCTTTGCACACTCATATTCCACCGTCACACCTGCACAGTGAAGCCTTTGCACACTCGTGCTCCACCGTCACACCTGCACAGTGAAGCCTTTGCACACTCGTGCTCCACCGTCACGCCCGCACAGTGAAGCCTTTGCACACTCGTGCTCTACCATCACACCTGCACAGTGAAGCCTTTGCACATTCATTCTCCACCGTCACACCTGCACAGTGAAGCCTTTGCACACTTGTGCCCCACCGTCACACCTGCACTGTGAAGAGTCCTGGCACACTCGTGCTCTACCATCACACCTGCACAGTGAAGAGTCCTGGCACTCTTATGCTCCACCGTCACACCTGCACAGTGAAGCCTTTGCACACTCGTGCTCCACCATCACACCTGCACAGTGAAGCCTTTGCACACTCGTGCTCCACCGTCACACCTGCACTGTGAAGCCTTTGCACAGTCATGCTCCACCATCACACCTGCACAGTGAAGAGTCCTGGCACACTCATGTTCCACCGTCACACCCGAACAGTGAAGAGTCCTGGCATACTACTGCCCCACCGTCACACCTGCACAGTGAAGAGTCCTTGGCACACTCATGCTCCACCGTCACACCTGCACAGTGAAGAGTCCTGGCACACTCATGCTCCACCGTCACACCTGCACTATGAAGAGTCCTGGCACACTCATGCTCCACCGTCACACCTGCACTGTGAAGAGTCCTGGCACACTCACGCTCCACCGTCACACCTGCACTGTGAAGCCTTTGCACACTCATGCTCCACCGTCACACCTCACAGTGAAGAGTCCTGGCACACTCATGCTCCACCATCACACCTGCACAGTGAAGAGTCCTGGCACACTCATGCTCCACCGTCACACCTGCACAGTGAAGAGTCCTGGCACACTAATGCTCCACCGTCACACCTGCACTGTGAAGAGTCCTGGCACACTAATGCTCCACCGTCACACCTGCACTGTGAAGAGTCCTGGCACACTAATGCTCCACCGTCACACCTGCACAGTGAAGCCTTTGCACACTCATACTCCACTGTCACACCTGCACAGTGAAGCCTTTGCACACTAGTGCCCCACCGTCACACCTGCACAGTGAAGAGTCCTGGCACACTCATGCTCCACCGTCACACCTGCACAGTGAAGCCTTGGCACACTCATGCTCCACCATCACACCTCACAGTGAAGAGTCCTGGCACACTCATGCTCCACCATCACACCTGCACTGTGAAGCCTTTGCACACTCATGCTCCACCGTCACACCTGCAATGTGAAGAGTGCCTGGAGTCTGAATCTTGGACAGGAGCAGTAGGGAGGTGCCCTGGGCAACAGGACTGTGATGAAGACCCGGAAGCTTTCTCTGCAAACCCTTCCGTGTTCAGATACGGAAAGTCCAGAGAAGGAAGCGGTTGCTTCTACTTACGCTTCCAGAGGACTAGTGATCCATCATGGGGGCAGGGGCACTGCAGGGAGCGACAGACGAGGTGGCAGGAAGCTGAAAACTCTTGTCTTCCCACGCAAGCACAAAACAAAGAGTGAACTAGAAGCAGAGTGAGGATTTCATCTCCATTCCTGCCCCCAGTGACGTGCTTGCTCCAGAAAGGCTGTGGTAGCTAAATGTCTCCAAAGAATAGGACCAGCTGCCATCATTTGGACATCAGTGCAAATCGCTGAACCCATGAGGAAACATTCTACTGAGGATGGACTCACATTTTCTCTATACATATCCCTGAATTCGTTTTAAGTACACACTTCAAAAGAGAGATGCCCCAGACACACATTCCATACCATGTCTAAAGTGTCATGTGTTGTTCAGCACTTGGATGTGTCTGTGTAGGCACGTGTGTAAGGAAGTGCACACACACACACGTGAGATGCATGTGGAGGACAAGGACGAGGTCAGGTATTGATACCCAGACCCCATTCACTTCTTTCTGAGACAGGCTCTCTAATTGGCCTAGAGATTACTGAGTAGAATAGATGGGCTGACCAGCAAACTCCAGGCACCTGCCCATCTCAGCCTCCCCAGCACTGGGATTACAAGCATATGACCCCATGGGTCCCAGTGGTCAAATCCAGACCCTCTTGTTTGCAAAACAAGGGCTTTACCAGTGGAGCTTTCTCAACTAGACCTGCAAAGTTTTCTTAGAGAAGAATATTCTGGAATCAGTGTCCAAAGGGACTCCGGCCTCTGCCCATGCATCTGGACTGGCAGTCCTTCCTCATAATGAGAACTTATGTGTGACTTGTCCTACCTTCCCTAGGGCTTACTACAGTTCACTTGCTCGAGAAATGCTGGCATGAGAGCACGCCTTGTTCCAGGCTGGGGAGGTGTAGGGACACTCTGGTCTGCTCCCCGAGAGCTTGCAGACAAGCAGAGGAGGCACCAGATAGCCAGAGGCTGAGACCACTAGACAACAGGTGGTTCAGGGCAGCACACTGGAAAGCAACAGACCCACTTGTAGGTTGTAGCTTCAGGGCTCTTGGCTCTGCGGCTTGGCAAGGTTTTGACCTTGTTAAATCTATATTGTCGTTTGTATAGAAGGTAACACAGGGCCTGCTGTACAGGCTTTTGTAAAGGTTAAACAAGCAAATGTGCTGTGTTCTCTGCTGCTAAAATGTTGGGGTGGGGGATACTAAACAGGCTTATTTAGTTTGAAGTTTCAGGGACTAAAATCCCAAACCATATGTGTGGCACCAGCTCTGGTGAGAGTCCTGGCTGTCTAGGTCCTTGGCAGATGGCATCATGGTATCATACTGTGAGAATGAATGACAGCCAGGTGAGACAGGAGGCCAGAACGACCAGGGTCTCATGTCAACAACATTAACCCTCTTGTCTTTGCCCATAGCCCTGAGGTTGCAAGTTTGCATGGCTATGGTTGTCTTCTGGTCCCACCCCCCTCTTCCCAAACTCTTCGTCTGTGGCACCATGCCAAGCTGGCTACTGGGTGCTGGGCATTTGAACTTTGGTCCTCACACCTGTGTAGCAAGCCCTCCAGCCCTTTAAACCCTACTCTTTCTATGTTCCACAAAATAATAAGCCAAGAAAATCATTCTTGGTTCTGTGGAACTGCAGTAAGTGTTTCCTTCGTGTAACTTCACTGAGTTATTTGGCCCAGTTAGGCCGGTGTGGTTTAAAAGCGTAAAACACACACAGAAAGGAAGCATGGTGCATTCTAAGATGTTGCGGGAGACGGACAAGGAAGATGGAGTGGGAAGGAGAGAAAGCTGGGGAGAATGGGGCCTAGCAGTCCATTCTGCTACTTATTCCTTTGTCGTCTTCTTTCCATTTCTCCCCCATATTCTAGATTTATATCCCCAACAGCCCCCAAGACAGTCCTCCACTATTTTCTCAAGAGCTATTATGATAAAGTTTTATAGATTCTTTCTGCGGCAGGGCATCGAAGGGTAATGGTTTATGCTTGAACGGTCTCAGGATGGATGAATCCATACCTGTGCTCTAATAAAAACACTATTCCAACCTGATAAATCTTTGCACTGTCTCTTTAGACTCTCTGATGCAGAACTTGGCTCTCTCTGTGTTTGTAATTTAACTGGGCTCATTGGATCGCCAGTGTAGTTACACTACATTCTCTAAATGGAAAAAAAAAAAAACTATAAACATCAACAGGCCACAGGAATGCTTTCTAAGCAGGGAGGTTGTTTTAGGTCTTCGAATATGTTCCCTGCACTCTCTTCCAGTGTTTCTGGTGATGTTATCAAAGCTTGTTTTGAGACAGTGTCTCTCTGTGTTGCCCAGGCAAAACCTGACACTGGTTGCCTTCTTGTCCTATTCCTCTCTTCCCAAACTCTTTGGAGCACCATGCCAAGCTGGTTCCTTGTTTCTTTTTTTTTTTTTTTTTTTTTTTTTTGGATTTTTGAGACAGGGTTTCTCTGTAGTTTTTGGTGCCTGTCCTGGAACTAGCTCTTGTAGACCAGGCTGGCCTCGAACTCACAGAGATCCTCCTGCCTCTGCCTCCCGAGTGCTGGGATTAAAGGCGTGCGCCACCACAGCCCGGCGGTTCCTTGTTTCTTATTTGGGATTCTATCCTTAAAGCTAATTTTTTAATATTTGTGTCTTAGCAAAAGTAAAGTTTCTAAAAAGTTTGAAATCTACTATTACTGATTCATTCCAATAAGGTGAAAGTCACTGTGTAAAAGCAAAATGTGCCCTATTCAGGAGAAAGTTTACTAGTGGCCCAAAGTCCTGGGAGAGTGATTGCAGCAACTAGTAGCCAGTTTGGATAATCACTGACTCAGGGCGCTTTTCATGTTTTCAAAGGTTGCTTAAAGGAAAAGGAATTTAAATGAGTTTTACTTCAAAGTTAAAAAAAAAATTTTAACTCTTTACAAAAAGTTTTGTCAACTCCTGTTCTCTGTTACCATTTCTTCTCAGGCCTGATATAGTACTAATCTGTTTATCTGTAGCTTATCAACTTCACCGTTCATTTTCTACTTAGTCTATCCTTTTGGTTTTAAAACACTTTAGCATTTTTCCTTGCATTTTCTTTGGGCAGTGACTGGTTTTCTGGCACCGTAAATGCATCCATGTGTTAAACTGCTACATCCAGGCAAACACTTCCTAAGCAGGGTCAGGAGCCAGCTGTGATTTCCAACACAGCTCCAATACCAGCTGCTAATAGATATTATAGATGCCTGTGAGTTCTTTTCACTTTTCACCAATTTTCTATGAGTCCCCTTTTACTATAAGACAAAACACAGCTTTGTTAGCCTAGCCAACTCAAGACCTGCCACAACTTTACAGTCTCAGCTCCTGTTGTTCCCGACATAGACTCACCTCATGCCAGGTGATGATGGTTGAAACATACATTTGTGAATTCACTCTGATAAACAGACCAATCCCATATCCTGGAGACGCTCCACAAAGTTCCACTAAAAATAAAATGAGTTTGTAGGAAGTTGATGTGAACACTTCGCTGCCAGATGTGGCAAACCAGTCACACATAAGCTGTATTTAGCTTGGTGAATTTCATCCTCAAACACTAAGGAACAATGAGCTAAGATCATTGAACAAGTCTACACGTGCCAACCCCGGTACTGTGAAGCCAACATGGTCCTTGTCCTCAAAAGGCACCGAAGTCGTGACTCCCCTAATGTAACTTAACTCCAAATCTTTCACATTATTTCACCCATTCAGTTGACTTTATTGAGTGTGTATGTTAATCAATTTTATGTTGTTGTGATAAAACACAATGACCAAAACCAACTTAGAAAAACAAATGACTTTTCTTGCTTATTTTGTTCCAGAGAGATAAAGTCTGTCATGGTAAGGAAGACACGGTAACAGGAACAGAAAGCTGGTTGTCACCATTTCATCTACACACAGGAAGCAGAGAAGGAGAGAACCAGTAGTGGGGGAGTGGTAACCCTCACAGTCCACCCCCAGTGATGTCCTTCCTCCAGGAAGCCTTCATCTCCTACGACTTCCAAAGCACGCCCTCAAACAGCTTCCCCAGCTGGAGAAGAAGTGCTCAATTACATGACCCTTGTAAGGGACATTTCTCATTCAAACCACCAAAGAACAAAAGGCCTATTGGGCTCCATCTTGGTCATCTGGTACATTAACCAACAAAAATAGGGTAAGAACAATGACTGAAGTATTGGGGCCACCCTGGGAGCACTAACAAGAGTCACATGAGCAGGCATGGCTGAGAGAGTGTGGGATTTCCTGCAGGACATTACTCCTAACTTTGCTCATCAAGAATTTGTCAAGCAAGTTTTTTTGCAGACTGTATTTCTCACCTAGGTCATTTTATCTGCAGCTGTGAACATAGTTGCACTCTGGAGGCAATGACTAACCCAAGAATGAGATGAAGTGCTATAGAAAGATCTAGAACTGATTTCCTGATACCTAGCATGATATTGTTGTGATCAAACACTGACAAAAAGCAACTTAAAGGAGGAAGGATTTATTCTGTTATGCCATTCAAGGGACACCACCTGTCGTCAGGGAAGGCATGGAGGCAGCGGCTTGAGGTTTCTTGTATTTCTGTAGAATGGGAGCACAGAGAAGAAAAAGTCAGACTTACCCTAGCTTTCTTTTTATTAACCTTTTTATTTAGTTCAGTACCCTGGCTCATGTCATGGTGGGTCTCTCTGCCCCCACCTCCATTACTCCTCTTGGAAGAAACCCTCACAAACATTTATAAAGGTATAATTTATATTTATAAAGGTATGCACTTCATCAGTGTCCGAGGTGTTTCTACATTCAATCAAGCTGATCATGAATATTAACAGTTACAACTCTATTCTTGATGTCCAAACATTTCACCTTTAAACCATTCCATTTTTACCTGTTTCTCAAAGATTCAAGGACATTTCATTAAAAACATGTATTTAGTCCATCTGAAGAGCCTCTCAGAGTTATAACGGTTCTACCATTGTTCAAATGCCCAAACTGTCTTTGGGGACTGAAGGCAAATTGTGAGTTTACAGAATACAAATTCAATCTAAGCACAAATACATGAGTCTGAGTAAGCATTCGTAGCTAACAATGGAGAAGTAGGGTTCTGCGGAGGAAACATTGGGCCAAACCAAGACAAGCAGACACCAAACCTGCAGCTCCACATCCATACCTGGGACACACGATGACGTCATCTGGGCTCCAATGGCCTTGAACCCTGGTCAGGTGTGGGGCCTTCAATGCACCCAGCCTCTCTTGGGGCCTACTCCATCCATTTGCTGTCCCCAGGTGTCCTTGGCAGATGACTAACATTTCTGGCGTTTTCACTATCTTAGGGACGCCTTGTGTCTTAGACTTCAACTTCACAGCTTCGCAGAACAGCCTCTGGGGCCTCCTTGCAGAGCATCCAACCTGTCTACACATTGCCTGGCCTCCAAGGCTTTCTGGAACCTTAGAAAAAGCCTCTAGGATACCCTTCCTCTTGCATATCACATGCCTTCAAAGCAACCACTACGTGGACAATCATGGCCAAGTTCCTTACCTGCTTGAGATGCTGCCTAGACCCTCTGGATCCAATCCTTAACAACTTCTGTTGGGCTTTGGTGACTGAACCTGAGAAACACCCCCCAACACACACACACACACACACACACACACACGGTTGTTCTTGAGCAAAGGACTCCTTCAAGGTCATTCTCAGTTCAGGCTGCTCCTCTCAGATGAATTTGTACTTTCACAGGCCAGCCTTCCCTAAGGTCCCAGGGTTCAGCTTGAGCCTTATCTTCAGGGTCCCTAATCTCCTTAACAATTACGACCCCTTTGTTTGCACCCACTTTGTCCTCAACTTGAACAGCATGAACGTTCCTTATCAGACTCCACATTTCCGTCAGCGGCTTCATCTGGCTCCACTCTCCCTTCCTCGCCAAACTGCAGATGTTATTATGCTTCGACTTCCTGCTCTCTCTTAGCGTGAATCTCAGGAAATGCATTGAGCAATAAATACACCAAAGCAGAACATGTCTTGAAATTTCCTGCAAATGGCAAATTAGTCCACTTGTTTCAAAAACAGTCTCTTTCAAATTTCTAGAACAGAGGCAAAAGGCAGCAGATGTTTCAAAAAGAAAAAAAAAATGTAACAGGAATTGCCTTTCCCAGTTCCTCGGAGGGGTTTTGCTCTCTTCACCCCAAGTGCCATCTTACGTCCATCACAGTGGTCTCTGCTCCCAGCAGAAGTAGCCATTAAGTTTGACTTGGATAAATCTGGGAATCTCTAGTCTGCAGCTTTAACCTACTCCACATTATATCACCCAACCAGTCCCAAAGGCCAAAGACACGCCCCCATGTGAACTCTGTCATGGCAGCTGCAACAATTCCATAGCTCACCACTGCCATGTCAGTACTTTTCTCAGGCCTGTGACCAAACACCTAGCAAGAAGCAGTTTGTGGAAGGGCTTATGGAGGCTCACAGTTCAGGCTCATGGTCCGTTCTGAAGCCACAGGTATGGCACTGGGGCAGGACCTGTGGTTATAGTGGTAGGAACCTGAACTGCCAGGTCACAGCTTGGTGGAACAGGAGGTAGAGACAGAGGAATGAAGTCCTCTGTAATGGAAACATTAAAAATGCTGCAGGATCCCCCGGAAGCAGTAGGTAGCAAAAATGCTGTAGGTCCACGAGCAGTGGTAGCTAGCGGGCCATGTGGCGGCAGGCAGCAGGCCCTGAGAGCAACCAGTCCCAGGCAGAGAAGGCTGCTCATCCCTGAGCAGTGGCTGGTGCCAGGCAGAGAGACACTTGGTGGACGGTCAAGAGACATGGATAGACACAAAATGCAGGGTGAGTTGAATATTTATTCAGGAGGTTATGAAGAGGGAAGGGAGAAGGGAGAGAGAGAGAGAGAGAGAGAGAGAGAGAGAGAGAGAGAGAGAGAGGAAAAGAAGAGAGAGAGAGAGACAGAGGGGGGAAGCAGAGAAGTGGGGAGAGAGGCAGAAGCAAAGCTGCCTCTCCGAGAGGAAGACGGAAAAGAGAGTGAGCTCAGGCCGGAAGCTGAAGATCAACCTGCCTCAGTGGATGAGGGAGTGGGCCTGGCTTGTCTCTTAAAGAGACACAACAATCATTACCCTTTCATCTGGCTCTCTGGTTGTTCCCCCCCAAGATTTATTCAGTCCAAAGTCCCAGCCCAAAGAATGGTACCATGGGCATTCATGGTGGATCTGCTTATCTCCTGAACACTTACAAACACGTAAAAAGGAATACTTCACTGATATCCTAGATGTTTCTAGTTCAATCAGATTGTCAAAGTCAACCAGTAAACTTAATAACAGAGACTATACCTTATAAATCTTGCTTTTAATATTTTAGTTTTATAACATAAGAGTAATATATGTTCACTGGATCTCTAAGAGTCCGAATCATCCCCATGGCATAAGAAAACAAGAACTAGACATTTCAATAGTGAACAAACACTGCCTGAAGAAAGCTCCTTGTGGACTTCCTATGGAGACCTGAATCTGGTACCCAAGACACAGTGAAAAGGCCAGGTACAGTAGCATGCTCTTGTGATCCCAGCAGTAGGGAGGTGGAGGAAGATGGGTCTCTGAGGCTCGCTGGTCAGTCCACAGACTCCTCCGTCAGGCTGCACAGGTCATGCCCGAGAAAGACCATTTCTGAGGAAGGACTTCTGAGATCCATCATTACATGCACCCTCCCATAAACATGTTGTCTTAGAGTTTTATTGCTGTGAAGAGACACCATGACCACGGCAACTTTCATAAAGGAAAACATTGAATTGGGGCTGACTCACAGTTCCAAGGGTTTTTTTTTAAAGATTTATTTATTTATTATGTATACAGTGTTCTGTCTGTCTGTATCCTTGCTGGCCAGAAGAGGGCACCAGATCTCATTACAGATGGCTGTGAGCCACCATGTGGTTGCTGGGAATTGAACTCAGGACCTCTTGAAGAGCAGTCAGTGCTCTTAACCTCTGAGCCATCTCTCCAGTCCCCCAGTTTCGAGGTTTTGTTCATTATCACCATGGTGGGAAGCATGGTGGCATGCAGGCAGACATGGAGCTGGAGAGGAAGCTGGAAGTTCTTCATCTATATCAGAAGACAACAGGAAGATAGAGCCAGTGGGCCTGGCTTGGGTTTCTAAATCCCCAAAGTGCACCTCCTGTGACATACTTCCTCCAACAAGGTGACACTTCCCAATAGTGCCACTCCCTGTGGGCCTATAAGGGCCATTTTAATTCAAACCACTACAAATGTACACACATATCAGCCGTATGTGACATAAAGGAAATGCTATAAAGGCTTTTGGGAAATGCATGCGAATGAATTGTTACACACCGTTACGATGAGCATATACTTGAGTTGGGCAACAGTTTAAACACACAGATTTTAGAACCAAATTTTTCAGGTTCAGGTTCAAGTTCTGGCACTTTCTTCCTAGCTTTGTGAAATGCACAAGCTGTTTAATATCCTTAGGCCTATTTCTTCACATGTAAAATGAGAGCTAATGATATTAACCACTTTATTAGGCCATCAGAAGAAGTCAGTAAATGGGTTGGAGACATGGCTCAGAGGTTAAGAGCACGGACTGCTCTTCCAGAGGTCCTGAGTTCAATTCCAGCAACCACATGATGGTTCACAGCCATCTATAATGAGATCTGGTGCCCTTTTCTGGCATGTAAGCATACATGGAAGGAGTGTTGTATACACAATAAATAAATACATAAATAAATAAATAAATCTTTAACAACAACAAAAAAAGAAGTCAGTAAGTAGGATTGCTTAAGTGTTTGATACAATTTTCTTCTAGGGTCGCTGGATGTATAAACAGCTCCCCCAGTGAGATGTTGCCGTGTCTCATACCAGGTCTTAGAATGTTGTCGGGGCAGGGAAAAAGAATGGAGGGCCATCCGTGGCTCATATCAGGTCATATGGGGGATCCCATGTATCTATCGGGGAGTATTTCAGTAGCAAGTGTCTTTAGGGTAGACACCTTTTAAGTCTGTCCAGGAGCTAATGTAGAAGAGATGGAAGGACGATGATCCACATTCCCCACACTGGAGTTAATCCAAATGCAGTCTCCCTGGACTCTTATTTCTTGTCAGAGAGCCCCCACGGACAGTCCTATTATATTCTACCTAGCCAGTGCCTCCTGAGGATAATTCACCCATATATATATATATATATATATATATATATATATATATATATATATGGGCAAATTTCATTCTGCTTTGCTCTGGGCTTATTAGCTTCCTTCCCAGCGTGACTAAGGTATGATAGGTATAAACAATAAATATGATGTACAGCACCTTGGAATTGCTCAGAAAATGTAAGGACAGATGAATAGAAGAGGTAAGAATGCTAGAACGAGGTTAGCCCTGCTTATTTGGCTTTTCTGTCTGTTGTTATATCGTGAGGTAAATTATCACTTGAGTGTAAACAGTGTTCTAACAGGGTCACCTAGCCATTATCTGGAACATCAGAGGCTTTATCTGATACCACTTATGAGACATAAAGATCTCCGCAGCCAGCTCCAGGCTACAAAGTGCATCACTGGATGTCTCGTCAATCCTGCTCAGACCCTGTAGAGGATATTAAATGTCATAAAGTGTCTTTCATCACAGGAGCTGGGAAAGTTGTTCTTCATATAGTACACAACAGCATAAAGAGGAGAGGGAGGAAGGGGGACTGAGGTAGCATGAAAGGCAAAGCCCAAGGGTGCACAGCCAGAATTCTGGAAGATGCCACAGTTGCTGCAATAAATCCAATTGAGCCGAATTAAGAAGTAAAAGGCAGGTTCATTTAGGGATTAGCTGCTCCCAGGCAAGTTCAGTCTCACTGTAGTTTCATGAAGTCTCACTGCTAGACCGAGAGAGGGGGCATTGCCTGGGTTTGGAGGCCCGGTAGGTGTGTCCTGAGTCCAGCGGTTACTTTAGAATCTGGACTAAGTGTCTGCTTTGTCCAGGATTTGCGTGGGTTTTTGTAGGTGCCAGCTGGTGGCAGGAGACTCTTTGTCCTGTTTGAGGACTTCTGCAAGCACTGGCTTCTGGCTGGGGTGGGGAGTGATGGTGAGGCATGGGTGGGAAATTTTGTTGTCCCCAAACCTCCAGCCTAACAGACATTATTGATATAATGGTTAATTTTAAGGGTTGTTTGACTAAGCTAAGAAGGGCTCAAACGCTGGTGAAACCCTCTGGGCGCTTCCATGAGGGTGTCTGGGTGAGAGGTCAGTAGATTAAGCTCCTCCTCACTGACAGGGGTGCCTTCCAGCCTGTCAAAGACCCAAATAGAACACAAAGGCTGAAGGATGAAACTCCCACCTCATACTCCATCCTAGACCCCTTCTTCACCCCATCTTTTTGAGCTGTGACAGCCATCTTCTTCTGACATTGCATGTCGGACCTACGGATTCTCAAGTCATTAGGCTCTGAAACATGCAACAGTAGTCAGCACCCAACCCCCACACTGGTTCTGAGGCCTTAGAGCTCCAGCAGGGAATTACACTGTTGGCTTCTCTGCTTCTTATGTCTTTGAACTGAGTTATGCCATTGACTTTCTGATTCTCTAGCTTGTAGCTGGTGTACTGTGGGACTCTTGGAGATCTAAAACCCACAGTTATATGAGCTAACATCCATAATAGTCATAGTTATTTGAGCTAACACCCATAATAATCTAATCAGCTTATGTAGCATGGGTTCTATTCCTTTGGTGATCCCTAGCTAATACAATTAGGTGGCTCGAGTCTTTAGTAACGAGCATTTGAGGGATCAGGTGAAGAGATTGAAATTAATCCTATTCTGTTTGTCTGGCCGCCTAATAGAGAAGGGGCTCCATTCTAAAGTTAGGGACCTCTCAAGAGGATGTTCTAGGACCTGGATTTTGCAGTCCTGTCCTGTTTTCTTTCACCTGCTTTCCCATAGCCTCACACGAGGGTTGTCCACAATGCTTGACGGTGCAGGACACAAAGAAATATGTTCGCAAGGCACTGGTGGAGAGGACAGTGTTAAAATACCCTTGGCTTCCTTTCCTGCTCACAAAGTTAAACACTGAGCAATGAGTCTTGAGGCTTGAATCACAGGACAGCTGATTGTTTACGTTCACATTTGTAATTCAAATGCCTGAGCCAGAAAAGTGTGGGAGGGAAAGAGTAACCTGGAGTTCTCCACACTGAAGAGAATCCATAAATGACAATTGCTGTGGGCTCCTCACCAGAGAAGACCATTCAGACATGGTGTACGTCAATAGAAAGTCTTTATTAGCTGGCGGGCAACTACACTGGGTTATCAGGATCCCAGTATAGCACTGAGCCTTTCTCAGGCTGCGCTTTTAAGCACAAAAACCATGTTTTGAGCTGACATACTCAGGTAACAAGAACAGTTAGCCAGAAGCAGAACTCCAGAAGCCAAAAAGCAAGGTTAGTACATTACAAACTTTCCATAAACTATATAGAGTTTGGTGGGTTAGGTCTTTTAGTTTTGGCAGGTGGTGCTGTCTATGGACTGAGTTTTACAGCCTGAATGGAACTTCCATCATGGAGTCCGTTGAGCTAAGGTCTCAAGGCCTCCTTAGATCTGGGACTGTCTACAACAAAGCCCAGGGCTTTCAGCATCACAGTGAGCTTAGACTTATAGAAATCCAGGGAAAGTGACCGGCTCTTCAAGGGAGGTGGGAAGGCGGCTTTGACAACCTTCTTCCCTCCTGTGATCCCAAATCATGAGCAGGTTTGTATTTGGCTTCTTCTGAGAAAAAAAAAAAAATGACTATGGGAAGGGTTTCAAAGTCAGGCAGGTGTGGTGATTTATGCCTTCAAACCCAGCACTGAAGAGGAGGATTGCCATGAATTTGAAACCAGCCTGAGCAATCCAGCAAGTTCCTACTTCAAAACACACAAACAGGCAACTGTCCCTTCACTTTGCACTAATACTTGCTAGATATTTGTATCGATACTAAATAGATATTTACCTCGAGCCTAAGACATATTTCTTTTTCTACGTAGCTTCCAGAGTTTAAGAGGCCAGAGAACCCCTGTGCCAGGCTTTTTCTTCTGTGTCACCAACCAGCTCCCAAATCATGACACAGAGACTTATTAGTTTTGAACGCTCGACCTAGCTTAGCTCATTTCTTGCTAACTCTTATAACGTGTTTCTCTTCATTTACGTTTTGCCTCAGGGCTTATTACCTTATTTTACTTTATGTATGTATGTCTTACTCTCTGTCTGCTTCTCTATATCTGGCTGGCTGGCGTCTGCCTGGCTTCTTGCCATGGGTGTATCCCTCGTTCTTTCCTCCTTCCCATGTTCTTCCTCTTCTGCCCCGTTTTTTGAGCCTAGATTCTGACTCCTATTTATTCTCCCTACCTGTTTGCCCCACCTATCCTTTCTCTGCCTAGTTACTGGCTTGTCAGCTCTTTATTAGACCAATCAGGTGCCTTAGGCAGGCGAGGTGAAGCAAACCTAATACATCTTTTGTAATTAAACACACATTCTTACATCATTCATTAAAACAAATACAGCATAAACAAAAGAAACACACCTTTACACAGTTAAAGTAACATTCTTCAGCATAAACAAATGTAACACATCTTTGCCTTAAAATAATATTCCACAAAAAAAAAAATCCCCAAAGCCAACAGAACAGTTTCCCCAAGGAATTTCTGCTCAGGTAGTCTGCTCTCAATCCTACAGACTGGGTTCATATTCCCTTAATCACAGAGAAAAATAACATTGCAAGTCAAACACCAGCAGGACTACTTCCTGGTGGGGGACTGAGCGGGAGCTTGTGGTACTAAAGTTCCCTGAAGCAGACTTTCCATAGAAAATATTCTCATTTTCATTCATGTAGAGTATGATATGACAAGCTGACATAGTCATGTACACACCATTGTGAACCAAACCCTACCCTCGGAAGCTCTCAGCATTGGCTATACAGCCAACCCCTCTCCCAGCTCCCAGATCCTAACAACCAGGACTGTGATTTCTCCCACCATTTTCTTGCCTTTTCTGGCAAGGGTTATGTAAATGAGACTGTGCAGTATGTCTGTTTGCATCTGGCCTCTTTTGCTTACCATAGTACTTTTGATATTCAACTATATTGTCATCAGATTTTATTTCTTATTTCTGAGTAGTATTCCATTTATGGACATATCACAATTTATTAATTTACAAGTTGAGATAGCTGCATTGTTTTTAGATTTTATCATTGAAATTGCTATAAAAATTCATTTGCTTTCCAGTGAGTATCTGTCTTCCTTTTTCTCAAGTAAATACGCAGAACTGGTAAGTGCATATTCAACCTCCTAAGACATTTGCAAACTGTTTTCTGTAGTGGAGGAACCATTCCTCTAAGCAGCATGTGACGGTTCCTGGTGCTGTCCCTCGCTAGATGTTATCAGTTTCCTTGATTTTAGGTAGTTTCAAATGTTATAGTTTTGATTTTTTTTTTAAATCTCTCTCAACTGGACTGTAAAATGAACCCTCTGCTAGATAAATGTACTTGGTTTTGTCCTGTCAAAAACTCACATTTACCAGAATCTCAAATTGTGCCCTTATATGGCACTTGGTCTTTGCCTATGTCATTGAGTCTAGAGGAAGTGGAACTAGCTTGCAGTGGACTTTAATTCTCATGGCTGCCATTCTAGAAGGAAGCCGTGTGATGTCACAGAGAGAATCTGGAGAACACCATGAGATGGTGGAGGCAAAGACTGGGCAGAAGCAATCAAATCCTTTCTCAGGGCCTCTGCAGAGAGAGTGGCCCAGGAACCAGTTACCTCTATCTACCATCTATTGGGATTAACCAAGGTACCTCTTTGAAGTTTATGCTGGTCTAGAACTTTTATTTTTTAACATTGTAAATATTTACTGGATGGGGTAGGGAGGAAAGGGGCTGGCCACAGTTTGTGCATGGGAATCAAAGGTCGACTTTCATTGACCGTTTCCGTCTACCATGTGGGTCTCATGATGTTGTGGGCCATGATTCCTCAGGAGGTGTGGACAAACATCTCCTCACCCCAAACAGGAAACCAATGAGACAATCTGAGCAAGGAGAACACCAAGGTCCAGCTCTGTGAATGAGATGTTCTGGAGTTACTTACAAGGAGTTACTCACAGGAGCAGAACTGACCCAAAGACAGCTGCATCACCAAGGTCACCCCATCATGGGTAATAGCCAGTGAAAACGGGAACACTAGCACACACCGCACGACCTGCAGGAGGACCAACAGTTGAAGGGCTTCTTCAGTCAGCTCAGCTGGTCCGCAAATGTCTCTCCAGTCCTTACTGCCTACACACACTTTGGAGCAGGAGCTGGGGCCATGTTATTAGGTCAGTTTCAAGAACATCTTGGAGCTTTTGAATCCAAGTGAGTACTTCTGCTTATGGAACACATGTAGCAGAATGTTCTGTGAAGGATTAAGAAATGGAGTTTATTCCAGGGTTTTGGTTTTCTGGGGGTGTTTTGTTTTGTCTTTGCATTTTAGAAGGGAGCAGGTGGACTGGAATGCAGCCCTAATGTTGTTGGGTTTATTTTATTTATTTACTTGCTTTGACTTTTTAGATTTGTTTTATTTTTATTTGTGTGTTCATCCAAGAAGGCCAGCAGAGGGCATTAGAGCCCCTGAAGCTGGAATTACAGGCATTGTGAGTCACTGTTTTAGGGTTTCTATTGCATGACCAAATCAGCTTGGGAGGGAAAGAGTGTATTTCAGCTTACAATTCCATACCACAGTCCATCATTGAAGGAAGTCAGGGCAGGGACTCAAGGCAGGAACTAGAGAAGAAGTCATGGAGGAATGCTGTTATAAGGAGCTTCTTGTTCATTTCCCACTGCCCAGATTCCCAAAATAATCACACAGAAACTGTATTAACTAGATCACTGTTTGGCCTATTAGCTCTAGCTTTTTATTGGATACCTCTTACATTTTAATTTAACCCATCTCCATTAATCTGTACATCAACATGAAGTCATGGCCTAACAGCAAAGTTTCAGAGCATCTGTCTCTGACAGGGCTCCATGGCTTCTCTCTGACTGTGCCTTTCTTTCTCCCAGCATTCAGTTTAGTTTTCCCTGCTTAACTAAGGTCTGCCCTGCTATAGGTCCAAAGCAGTTTCTTTATTCATTAATGGTAATAACAAGATACAGGGAAGAATCCCATATGACCTCCCCTTTTCTGTTTAAATAAAAAGGAAGGTTTTAACTTTAGCATAGTAATATTACATATAACAAAACAGTTATCAAGCAAGAATTAGTTACAATATTTATATCTACTTTCTATCTATTCTTCAATCATCAAAGACTACAGAAGGATATAATATTACCTAAGTAAACAGAAGTGCATTGTAAGCAACTTCCAAAACTCTAGAAATGACAGAGACATATCACAGCTTGGATAATCACTCAAAGTTCTTCTGTACCAATGGAGCATCCATCTTCAGCCTATAGGCTCATAGTATCCAGCAGACTTTTCCATGATGCCGGAAATTCAAAGACAGTTTTGCCTATATTGGCAGTTTGCCAGTCACATTTTTCTGTGTCTTCCAGAATATCTAGCAGACTCATTCGTGAAGCAGGAACCCTGAAGGATCATCTCACCTTTAGGCAAGTTCAGCAGTTATTTCTCTGCGGGTCCTGCATGTCCAGTTCATCAAGCAGTCCAGGCAAGAGCAGTTTCTTGCCCAAATGGCTAACAAACTCCATAAGGAGCCTCTTCGATGCCCATCTTCCTCTTGAAGTCTATTGGTGCTGCCTGGAGCAGATGTGTCTCACGGTCATGAAAAGTCCTAAATTCTTAAAATATTTTAAATGCCATATTCTGTAGTCTTCGAAAGGTTTGAAGAATGCCCATCCATCTAAAATACATCTCTGCACATCTAGAAAATCTAACTAACATGACTACAAACTTGACTATTATAGGTGATTATCTATTAACCTATATTTCTTAATTATACATTACATTTACAAGCTACACAAACACAATGCCTTAATCAAGGGCAGAAATATACATATAACAAGATTGACCTTAAATTTGTATCAATAGAGCAAGATCCATACCAATGCAAATCTCTATAGCATATCCCCCTTTAAATGTAAAGAAACATTTATAAACAATATTGGGAATATGGGCGTAGTTCTTCTCCAAACTGCTTCCTGCTGTTTATTGGGTTGAAGAAATTTGGGGGGTGAAGGTATTCATAGCAACCTTTCAGGGGATTTTGGTGCCTCAAACCACATTAGTCTTGAAGGATTCCACAGGTTCTCATCCTATGTGGAAACAAAAAAAGAACCTCTTTTCCAAACCAACATATCCTTATACCCAAATTTCGAAAACAAGCATATATGTTGGTTACTTAGCTTCTTCACAGTCAAAACATTAAAAAAAAAAAACCCAATAATATACATAATCCAGACTCTGTGTATTTTCCATCTTTATGTGACTTATTATTTTTTCTTCTTTTAATTTAACTGTCTATGCTCTCTTTAAAGGTTTTATTTTATTTTTTAACAATTTATTTTTTTTATAACTCTCTATACTCCTTTTCTTCTCTCTCCCAAGGCTATGTACACTGTGACCCATTCAGAGGTCTTTTATATCTGCATTTATCTTTATTGCATATCTGTAACCTTTTTCTGACCAGAAACACTTCTTAAAATGCTAAGCCCTTCTTATGAACTTAAGCAGTGCCATTGCTGGGGAAAATACAGCACTTCCTGCTTGCCCCGCCCAGTTCAGCATGGCAGAGCTGTTTGCTGCCTCTGAGAGCCATGCTCACAGCCCCATTTTTAGGCACACAGTGGTCTATGCTGCCATTAAGCAAGTTGTAGCACTCTGTTCACAAACCCCATTTAAATGCTCCATAGCCAGACCTCCAGAAAGAGTCAGAGTTTGCGTTGTCATCATGGCCCAGAAAGCGGCAAAGCTGTGGCTTCTTTTCTGCTACCACTGAATCAGAAAAACCTCTCTTAAAGGAGACACAGCATGCAACTAGCAAGCAAAGCCCATTGGGGGGAAAATAAATGTGGCTAAACTTTGTTTTTTAGTGTCTAGAATTCCTTTCAGGACCACCAGCCCAGGTGGGGGCACCATCCATAGAGAGCTGGGCCCTCATATATCTATAACAATAAAGAAAATGCCTCAGAGGCTTGCCCGTGGGCCAGTCTGGTAGGAGTATTTCTTGATTGAGGTTTCCTCTTTCAAAATGTCTATGTCAAGGTGACATAAACCAGCCAGCACAACTTCCTGACAACCATGGGTGTTAGGAGGCAGCTCAGCAGCAAGCTCCTGTTAAGTTATCTCTTCAATTCTATAATTTAAAATTTATTAAATAATTTATTCGTTCTTATCATAAATTCTAGCTTAAAAAAACTATTTTCGTGATTCAGTTAGCAAATAATAAAGTACTGATTATTCCAATGTCCAGCACAATGTTCTTACAGCCCCAGAGGAAGAGAATGGTCTAATCCTCAACTCCTCACCCCAAACCTGTGAAACAAGATTGGAGCCTTTTGTTGTTCTATGGTCAGACACATGCATACTCCTAGCTCTGTTATCCTGCTAACTCACATGAAATAAAAGAACCCTTATAGCTCATTCTGACACTCATTGCTGAATAACTACTGTGGCAGCACAGAAGCAGAGACCACTGACTTAGCACAGATGTGGAAGCAGGAAGTGCATCATCGGTAAGAAGGGATAATCATTCCCTGTTTGAGCAAGACTCCACCCACTGCAATAAAAGTTAGATTGCAAGCTTACCAGTTGATCACTAGACATGATTATATGGCGATCTAGAAATGGTGCCTGAGCTCACTAAGCCCCTTGTGAGTTGTCGTCTGTGTTCTGAGCTATGGTTTAGCAACTATTCTGTGCAATTTTACAAGCGCAGCCCGTGGAAGCAATCATGACTTCCACAAAAGTTTGCAGAGTGAGGCAGATTGTCATTTGACCAGAGCCTGTGATACCCAATGACCCACATGAAGACAGGCCCATTCTCAGACCTGCTCTGTGATGAGCATAGGGTGTTCTTTGTTTTGAGCAAACACAGAATTGGCTTATTGGGCTGGGGAGATAAGGACTTATGAGACTGAACCGCCTCCTTCCAACTTTGAACAGTTTCAAAGGTCAGGGCTTAGGGCTTTGGAACAACTTGTGCACCTTCACGGTCTTGGGTCAGGCTGCACACAGACACAACCTCCCTCCTAGTCTCCATCCCACGTCCCACGTGTTGAAACTATAAAGTAACTGTGGCAGAGTGCCCGAATGTCCTTTGGGGTGCTGCCGCCCAACTTAGCAGGTAGCCACTGTCCCTTCGTACACCAAAGGCTAAGACCAAAAGGCTCCACTCATTTAAAAGAACAGCAGAACACGACTACAAACTCCACAGCTCCAGCGCATGAAACAGAGGGTATTTGCTCCAGATAGACACCAAGGTCACTGTTGTGAATGCTTGCGTCCTTCCCTTACCAGCTGATTACATGTTGAGACTGTAATTGTGACAATTGAGCTATAGTACTTTCTATCCCAGACAGACTTAGAATCCTATCTAATTAGACTACATTAGAATAGGGAAACTGGAGAGCTAGATGGAGTCTCCCAGAGTGGCATGTTGTCGTTGCCATCATATATGGCTTGTATGACTTGACTCAAATAGACAAATCAGGACCCTGACTACACTCCTTCAGGCCTCAAACTATCATTAATTACATTTTAAAAGTTAGTTTGCCACAATAAAAGAAAAAGATGAAACTGAATCACTAACAAACCGGAAATGTGGGTGCCTTCCTGAAATGACACTGTGGACACAGCAGCATCTGGAGCCCGGCAAACCATCCAGACAGTTCTGTTTTCCTCCCAGAGTAAATTACTCCAACCGAGCCTACCTTGGTTTAACTGGAGCTTTCCTGGGGGCTATTCTTTGGGTAGTCTGGACCGCAAACTCCAAACTACAGAGTTACAGAGCTGACTTTTGCAGACAAAGTACTTGACACTAGCTATACGTGAACAAAAGAATTAATGAGGGCTAGGGATATAGTTCGGTTGATGTAGTACTCGACTGGCATCCAGGAAAACCTGGGTTCAATTCCCAGAGCCTCATAAAACCAGGCATGGTGACTGTACGCCTGTAAACCCCAGCATTTAGGAGGACGGGCAAAAGGTCTTAGGTCCGAGGCCATCCTGGTCTACAAACCGAGTTCCAGGCCAGCCTGAGAAAAATGAGATCTTGTCTCAAACAATAAACATCATCTCATGACAATTCATAGATATTCTGGAGACCCTCCTCCAATGAAAACCTACAGAATGACGTCACCAGTTTATGATGAAGGGAGAAGAAAACTCAGGACAAGTGATTGAACAAAAGTGGCTGTAACAAACATGAGTTGCAGACTATCAACCACTGGGATAGGGCATTATGGTTCCTCAGCATCAGTGAGGTAACAGACCTAATAGAACAGTTCCGGGAGAAAGGCTTTCTTGGAGCCTGGCCACTAGGTCCCCCTCCTCCAAACCCAGGCAGCGCCCGCCCCCGCTTCTACTGATTGACAGGCAGCACAGCTACTCCTAGGGGCGGATATTTTGCCCGGGTAGAACGACAAGCCTAAGGGAGCCAATGGCGTTCCAGTAACAGGGTGGGCGGCGACGGGTCAGGTGCTCTTCGCTGGGACTCCGTGCAGGTGAGCCTACGGGGATTCGGGATCCGCCGGCGCGCCTTGCTCCCGGCCAGCTCCCCGCCCCTAACGCTCCGGAACCGACCGACCACAGCGCCGGTGAGTCCCCGGGAATGAGTGTCCTCCCTCCCGAGGCCCACACTGGGGCTATCACCAGTCCGGGGGCCGGGGGCGGGGAGGCCTAGTAACCCTGATGGTGAAGAGCCGGTGCACCCACCCCACCCCCTCAGACACCTTTCTCTAAGCCCACTCCTCTTCCCTGCCCTCTGCCCTTTGGTTGGTGCTCTTGATTGCACGGGCTGTGGGGGTGGGGGGAAGCTGGGGCAAAGAAGGACTGGGAAGGCCAGCTTGATTTGCATCCAGATCTAAAGGTTTCCAGGGCTTTGTGCCATTTCAGCATAGAAAAGAAAGAGATCTGTCCATTTTTCTCATCCCCACCCCCACCTGCACTATTTCACCCACGTATTTATGTTGGTTTTTATTGACAAACATTTCTGAGCTTTAGACAGCACTTCATGTCTTCTCAGCTCAGTTTGCCCCAGGAAAAGAGTTTTCTTCTATTAACTGCAATTAACTGAATTTCCTAAAATAGATGAAAATCAGATGTTCCATGCAATTGATTCTTTCTTGGCGTTAAATTATATTTGGTTGATAATAAGTTCCCTCGTGTTAGTGGGATGGGAGAAAAAACTGGGGGAAAGAAATGGGGGACGGAACCGGGATGGGTCACAAAGGTTAGTCAGGATACTTGCAATATCCTGCATACAGTTAACTCCCCCATTGCATTCGTCATTAATGTTGCTTCCAGAATTGGAAAAAAAATGAGTGGTATTCATGATACAATATTAAATTTATGTTTGGAATCATTGTCATGAGATCAGTGTTTAAATGAGTTTCAAATTTAGGTGAAACTACAGTTAAAAATGAAACAAATCTTAGTCTGGCAGTGGTGGTGCACACCTTTAATCTCAGCCCTTGGGAGGCAGAGGCGGGCAGATCCTTGGGAGTTCAAGGCCAGCCTGGTTGGTCTACAAAGTGAGTTGCAGGACAGCCAAGACTACACAGAGAAACCCTGTCTTGAAAAACCAAAAATCGAAACAAAAAACAAATCTTACCTTAAGCTCCTATGCAAGCAAAGCCAGCATGCCACAAAGGTTACATTCACCTCAGTCTAGAATATAGCAGGGCAAGACTGGGCCTCTTCTGAGTTATGATAATGGCTTCACCATGTTTGAATTAGGAAGATGCT
Source organism: Chionomys nivalis (assembly GCF_950005125.1). Classification (NCBI taxonomy): domain Eukaryota; kingdom Metazoa; phylum Chordata; class Mammalia; order Rodentia; family Cricetidae; genus Chionomys; species Chionomys nivalis. The sequence goes on along the minus strand of NC_080104.1, from coordinate 14,162,561 downwards.
AAAGCCGAATATAAGAGATTTCTTTGCATGAAGCCATGATGAGAGCTGGTCAGATTCGCACAGGATTACTTATCTATGCTTCTTTGCATTGACTTTTAAGAAACGTGCACATGTTAAAGAAAAACAAATGTGGACTCAAAGAAATTGAATCTTGGGAAATGGTTTCTCGATGCTGACTGATTGTTACCTCGATCGAATTGGAGCAGTATGCTTCTATTTATACTTAGTTTAGAATCTGTTTGTGCAGTGCACAGAACCCGAAGATTTGACAGTTAACAAATTAATATAGATTACATTTTCTAAATATAGTTGAAAGTTACAAAGTTTATTTCGTTCAAGAAACCATGTTTAGTTGGGCAGTGGTGGAGCAAGCCTTTAATCCCCGCACTTGGGAGGCAGAGGCAAGGTGGATCTCTGGGTTCAAGGCCAGCCTGATTGATAAAGAGAGTTCCAGGACAGCCAGGGCTACACCAAGAAACCCTGTCTGGAAAAAACAAAATCAACCAAACAAAAAATAAATATTTTTGTTACTTTTCTCTATAAAAATACCTTTTAAGACAGAAGATTCAAGCATAGGGGTTGACTATGAAAATGTATATTTTATTTTATTTGTTTGTTTGTTTATTTATTTATTTATTTATTTATTTTTGTGGTTTTTAGAGACAAGGTTTCTCTGTAGCTTTGGTGCCCGTCCTGAACTAGCTCTTGTAGACCAGGCTGGCCTCAAACTCCAGAGATCCTCCTGCCTCTGCCTCCCGAGTGCTGGGATTAAAGGCGTGCGCCACCACCGCCCAGCGAAAATGTATATTTTATGTGTGTGTGTGTGTGTGTGTGTGTGTGTATACGTACCACTATTGAATAAGTCAATAGAATTTTCTGTTGCTGAGTTTCTGTATTTGTCCTATTTATAATAAAGTCAGGAGTCCCTTAACGATATAAAAGTTTCTGGACAGAATTCTGGGTTGGGCATGTAAGATGGCTCAACAGGTCAGGTACTTGCAGATAAACCTGACAGCCTGAATTCACTCCCAGGGGCTCACATAGTAGAGAGAGAGAAGTATCTCTCAGAAGTTGTTCTCTGACTTTTACAGGCACATTATGGCCTGCGTGTGTATAAATGCACCACACACACACACACACACACACACACACACCAAATAAAAAGGTAATAAAAAATTTCAAAGCATTCTAGATCATTCTGAAAGTGTCTCTGAAAAGTCATATATGCCAATCATCTTTTTAAATGTCATTGTGGAGCCCATTTAAATGATTTCTGTAAGGAATATATTTTGATAGTTTAGTGGAAAGTAAAAAGTTGGTTTTTTGTTTTTTGTTTTGTTTTTTTAAATGGCACTTAAGCTTTTGGCCTTGGTGTCCTGTTGTCAAGTGAAGTTCTGTACCACAAGTTTTCCAGGCTGTGACTCAGTTTGGAAGAAAATGTACAAATCCCAGTTGTTACCATTAACTTCTCTATGTTTGTTCTACAGATTACCTTATGCTGGGCTGATCAAGGACTTTGAAAATGATTCCAAAGTTTTTCGTGCTGTCTTGCACACTGGCTGCCCTAACTCATTCAACTACATTTTCTCTCCAGCCAGAACAGCAGAAGGTTCTAGTGGTTTCCTTTGATGGATTCCGCTGGGATTACTTATATAAAGTTCCGACGCCTTATTTTCATTATATCATGAAATACGGTGTTCATGTGAAGCAGGTCACTAATGTCTTCATCACGAAGACCTACCCTAACCATTACACTCTGGTCACTGGTCTCTTTGCAGAGAATCATGGGATTATTGCAAATAGCATGTTTGATCCTATTCTGAACAAATCTTTCTCTTTGGAGCGCATGGACATTTATGATTCTGAGTTTTGGGAAGAAGCCACACCCATATGGATTACCAACCAAAAGGCAGGGCACGCTAGTGGGGCAGCCATGTGGCCGGGAGCAGACGTAAGGATCCATGAGACGTTCCCTACCCACTACCTACCTTACAATGAGTCTGTTTCCTTTGAAGACAGAGTTGCCAAAATCATTGAATGGTTTACAGCCAAAGACCCCATCAACCTTGGTCTTCTCTACTGGGAAGAGCCTGATGACACAGGCCACGATGTGGGACCTGACAGTCCCCTCATGGGGCCCGTCATTTCAGACGTCGACCACAAGTTAGGGTATCTGATAAAAATGCTGAAAAAGGCCAAGTTATGGAATAACGTGAACCTAATCGTCACGAGCGATCATGGAATGACCCAGTGCTCTAAGCAGAGGGTGATAGAACTGGACCGCTATCTGGATAGAGACCACTATACCCTGATCGACCACTCGCCTGTAGCTGCCATCCTGCCAAAAGAAGGTAAGTCTGACCTCACGCCCATCCGAGCCTAGCACTGGACGCGCCCAGCGTCTGTAAGTCCTGACGTGTGTCCTGACAGAGTACTAAGATTTAGTTCTTAGACTTTGAAGGCAAAGATCTCTTTTCTCAGAGTATTATTCCCCCGCCTAAATACTGACACCTGGGCCATAGGTTTTAAGCATTTTAGAATCACAAAGTATGATAAAAATAATTATGACCCCCCCCCTTCTCAGGAGAAATGGATATGGCCTTTGAATGTAATTACAGTCATCTCTTGGAAGCCTGTGGCCACCAATAGACCCTTAATGAAGACCCATTTACTAGAGAAGCAATAGAGAATAAGAAAGAGAAAGTGTGTTTGTCAATCTCGGGCTTATTTTCAGTTTGGTCAGCAAGTTTTAACAGTACCTTGCCTTCTTTGTAAAAATCCCCAGTGTTGGCTACATTTTAAAGATAGGTAAACCTTTAACACCCAGAAGCTGCAATATGTGTAGCTGAACGTGCAAGGCCCGCCTTTCCGGATGGAACTGTAGCACCTTGGAGGGTTGGACTTGTGTCAAGGGAGAGAATGGATTTTGAAACGCCGTGCTACCTCCCCAGTGGGAATTGTGCGCTCTCAGGGGAGCTAAGCAGAATCTATTACGTAGCCACGCGGAAGCATGCACGTGTGCCTGTACACACAGTTTGCAACTCATAGGTCTTCTCAATCCATCAGATTCCCTTAGGCACTGAAGTCCTTTTGTGGCATTCTCTTGTTGAGGTGTGGGGACTAGAGAGACAGAGGACAAATGGATTTGATGAACCAAAGTTAAAGATAGTGGCGAGGTGTGATACATTGTAAATTCTGGGGTATTCTCCAATTCCCCCAATATACTGGGGGCCTTTCCATTTCTCAGGCTACTTGCCACCTCTGATCATCCTCTCCCTACCTGTGGCCTCCACATACCATGCTCTTCTGCAGAGATTCTGTCCCTACATTCATAGTGACTGACTGCCACGTGTTTAGTCTAAGCTGTGATCTCATTTGGATTTCACAAATCCTTGATATTTGGTAGCGTCTATAAGACAGATGATGTGTGTGCATCTGTCTGCATGTTTAAAGGACCTTTACTCTTTCTTTTTTTTTTTTTTTTTTTTTTTTAGTTTTTCGAGACAGGGTTTCTCTGTAGCTTTGGAGCCTGTCCTGGAACTAGCTCTTGTAGACCAGGCTGGCCTCGAACTCCCAGAGATCCACCTGCCTCTGCCTCCCGAGTGCTGGGATTAAAGGCGTGCGCCACCACCGCCCGGCTAAGGAGCTTTACTCTTAAGAGAATGTGCTAGTGACAGAAGAGTAACCATTTCTATTTCCCCCTCAAGATTCTTTCTTCTTCAGGGTGCGGAGTCCAACCACGCATGACTCCTCCATTTCCTTATGCTCACCCTCCCGGCCCTTTTCATCAGCTGGGAGTCTCCTGTGTCTGCAGGAATGTGAGTCTTGTTCTGGGAACCTTTCTCTTCCTTCCTCCGTAGGGAAGTTCGATGAAGTCTATGCTGCGCTGGCCAGTGCCCATCCTAATCTAACAGTCTACAAAAAGGAGGAAATACCGGAACGATGGCACTACAGGCACAATGATCGAGTTCAGCCAATCGTGGCAGTGGCCGATGAAGGGTGGTATATTTTGCAGAATAAGTCAGATGATTTCATGTGTGAGTATGTTATCCTATTTCTTCCCATTCTGCATCGTTTCTTGCTAACGTGGAGGCTGCGGATAATACAGCAGTTTACTTGCTGATTTTTCTTAACTCTGTGTTACTTTACTGTTGAAGGGTCTGTGTCGTATCACTTCTCACCTAGAAATGTTTCTTTTTTTTTTTTTATTTTCGAGACAGGGTTTCTCTGTAGCTTTTTTGGTTCTTGTCCTGGAACTAGCTTTTGTAGACCAGGCTGGCCTCGAACTCACAGAGATCCGCCTGCCTCTGCCTCCCGAGTGCTGGGATTAAAGGCATGCGCCACTACCGCCCGGCTAGAAATGTTTCTTAAGATATGTACATGAGAGACATACAAGGTTGAGGATAGAGCATGGTGGCAGACATGCTTGTCTAGTATGTTAATATGGCCCTGGGCTTGATCCCCAACTCTGGGAGAAAAATATATAAAAGTGTTGCTTTAGATAGAATTGGGTTGCTGCCCTGTTCAGTGACTGAAAGCGAAGTAGTTGCGTGGCCATGTGATTGTGGTGTTCGTGTGACTCCGAACAGCAGAGATGTACATTCTGGTTGCTGAGTATTTGTGCCCACAAATAATCTGTAAATCACTATTTGATCACATCAAGGAAGCTGGGGAGGCTGTGTCATGGGAATCATTTCTGCCTTCATTTGTTCCGCTTGTTAACTCCGCAGGTCTGAGCAGTCACTCAGAAAAGGTCTGCTGGAGATTTCTTTTTTTTTTTTTTTAAGTTAACATCCACTTAGGGAGACATCATAGGTCTTTGGTTCTGTGAACTGCAATTGCTCCATGGGCTGCTCCCATTTATTTTTTGATAGAAAAACCTCAGTGATTCTGTTTCAATTACATTATGCTCATTTAGCCAATGGATAGGCTGCTACTATGGTCCTTTGTTGCCATAATTCTACAAGTTACTGAGTCCAAAGGCAGGCGTTCTCAAGGGGCATCCTTTGGCACAACAGTATCTAGATCAGCTGGAAATGGCTGGAAAGGCACATCCTTGAGCCCAGTCTAGATGTGCTGAATTGGACGCTGGGAGGACATGGCCTAGCCCTCAGTTTTTATGTGGCCCCAAGGCGTCTCATTCACAGTGGCGTCTGAGAACCATCTTCCTTGGGTACTCATTATTAAATACCGCCCATTAAATCAAACATTTATTTCAACAACTACCATTATTTAAGATTTCCTCCTAAATCTGGTTCTCTGGCACAGGTTATATGAAAGAATTATTACTGCTTTCTTATATGATTTAGAATCTAGATCTCAACTTCTCACGGAAATGATGGCAACCACCCTTAAATCAGTTCTGGATAATATTATATAATGGCTTATTTTCAATGCTATTATCAGTTAAGCAGATGAGCAAAGTACCTTGTCTGATACTTACTATATTGGTTCATAAGCCCAGCGTCATTCCTCCTTGAATAAACTGAAAAGAATTACGTCGTTTAGACTGACTTCTGCAGGTGGATCAGATTGACAGGAAGACTTCAGATTACTTTTGAAATGACAGATCAGTGACTTTCAAAGAGTGGACTTGAATGTTCACTTTCTGCATTTGGATGCTGTTGTGAATTTCCTTGTAGCAAGGATAAGTAAGAGAACTGGAGTCGTGAGTCAGTTTTTATTACTCTAAAATAAAAGGCTGTCAGTTTTCCTAGGCCACCATCTTCACAGTAACCATTGCCATGTCTTTGCTCTGATACCACGTCAGCCAGCCATTCAGTTTTAATAAGCAGCTCCAATCCTTTGTTTTTGAATGGAATCACTGGGTATGCACGGCAGAAGACCGACCTCTTAAGTTCTCACTATGCCTACACGTTCTGACCTGGTTTCCATCATGGGTCGTAGCTGTGACTGAAGGGTGGATTGCTGTACTGTCTTGTGTTTATGCATTGCTTTCACTTTCTATTGGGGATTATGGGGTTTGCTTTTACTACTATTAAGACTGACACCACCTTGCTTTAGAATGATTAGACATCGTAGCTACCCTGTAAGTGTTTGCTAAACATCAACAAAATCAAAAACAAAATCAATCATCCACCTGCATTTCCCACCTTGACTTGACCCAGCTCTGCACTGTTCCCTTCCTTCTTTGCTGTCTAAGGGAGCAGAGACCATAAGAAAGATTTGTAACCATTTGATTTCTTGAGGTGATTTGTGGGGTTGACAGCAGCAGAGATTACAAAAGATGATTTCATTTTTGTAAAGTCAAATGGGATAAAATTTGCACTTGAGGTCAGAACATGACCATACGATAAATCTTTCCATTTTAATGCCATCTGGTTGGCTAACTTCTTCATGCATTTTCTCTTTCACAGTAGGCAACCATGGTTATGATAATGCATTAGCAGAAATGAATCCAATATTTTTAGCCCACGGTCCTGCCTTCAGAAAGAATTTCACAAAAGAAGCCATGAACTCCACAGATCTGTACCCGCTGCTCTGCCACCTCCTCAATATCACCGCCCTGCCACACAATGGATCATTCAAGAATGTCCAGGATCTCCTCAGTTCAGCAACTCCAAAAGTTACTCCTTACACACAGAGTACCACACACAAGCCAGGCGAGTATGAGCCAGAGGAGACCTACCCTTATTACATAGGCATCTGTCTTGGCAGCATTATAGTCGTCGTGTTCTTGGTAGTTCTCGTTAAGCATTTAATTCAGAGCCAGGTACCTACTTTACAGTATATGCAGGTGGAAGTTGCTCAACCATTGCTGCAAGCGTAGTGCTTCTTTAACACGGAATTGCATTTCGAAGTAGAGATTGCAAAATTCTCTCAATGGTGAACCTTCAACTTCTAGGAAGCTAATTCCTAGACACCTGCACAGGCCATCAAGCAGTTACTCTTGGGCACACTCACACCTACCTACATACACACAGACATATCCGACCGCTCCTGTGTGCACATAATCAAAGATGTCGATGAGAGTACATCTCCCCTGCTTCCTGTGGCTTAGGGGGTAGATCCTGCTGTACTGGGGTTGGCACGTGCATACAGTGTACAGACTTAACAGCTTTGCACTTTTGACGGTACCTCAGACGTTGCACTTTCCTCTCCCACGAGGTACCTTTCTCTGAAATGCACCTTATCACTATGCCTAGTAACTTGGTTGACAATGACAACCTTTTGCATCTCTATCACCAAATACTAGCATTTCATGTACACACAGAGGGAAGTTTCGAGCAATTCTCGAATTATGTAGAAATCTGTCTCCTTGAAATGGGAGGAGGAAGAAGAGAAAGTGAAGGTGTTGAAAACTCAAGGGGACCAAGTTTGTGGCCTGCATATTGGAGAGATGCATTTCCAGCGGCAGGTTTCCATGTGGACATTTCTAGCTCCGTCTCCTCACCAAGAAGCAAAGTTTTTATTTACTTCTTTCCTCCGGTAGATTCAAACACTGAAAGATGCATTCTAAAGATCTTCCCATTAGTCGTTGCTTCTTGTTGATGAGTCCTAGTCCTGACTCCATTATGAGGATGCCATGCACTAGACCTTTCTGTGTAGTGTAGCAGGGGTCCGAAGGGCAGAGACCAGGTACCGTCTCTGCAGGGTTTTTATCCTGCCTGTCATTATTCGTATATTTGCTAATAACGCTATTAATCACATTAAAAATCAAGTGAGATTAAAAAAAATACCATTTGGTTTTGCTTATTTGTTGTTTCTGATGGCATGGAGTGAAGTACAAACATCTTTCAACCCCGAGACTTTCAAAACCCAGAGTTGCATAATAGGACAAACCATATTAGGTGATATAGGCCACCTAACCCTTGGACAGGGGTCTGTGGAGCCTGGAAAACAGATCAAGCAGGACTTCAGACGAGATGTGCACACTGTCGCTGCAGTAACAAAGGGTGCCTCCAGTGGGGGGTGGAGTCTCTTGGTGACAAGAGGTAGGGGAACACCCAGAACTCGGATTACTTGCTTTTGTTTCAGGAAATAGTTGCATAGCCAGCTGCCAGGTGTTGACTGAAATCAGAGGTAAATCCCTTTCTAGTCGCCTGGAGCTTCCTCATCATCTCAGCGTCTCCCCCCCCGCCCCCCCCCCCGGCCTGTGTCACAGCAGCTTAAAGCTATGCCTCTAGATGGCTAAGCAGTGAAGAAGTTGGGGTGACAGAGGACCCGCAAAGAAAAGCTTTCTCTAGAAACGACACCAAAATAGCCACGAAGCCCACAGAGCACGGGGCGATGGTCTTCTGCATATTCACACACCTGCTATTGACTGAAGTGGCATGGTTATTTCCGAGCAAAGGGACCAGGCTATGTGTGGAAAGTAAAGTGACAGAGACTGAATTTTAACAGGTTCCCTAAAATGAGGTGAATCATTGACAAGGATTACGCTGCTCCTCCTAAGGTAAAGGACGTCAATCTATAATTTTCATGTCAGTAGAGACCTCTGAATAGGGCAGAAGGGAATAGATGCAGAGAGATAGTCAGGATTCCAGAAGATGCTGGGAAGTCAGACGTCGGTGGTTGTAGTAGGAGCTGTGGGCTGCGTTCCTGCCGCCCCAGCTCCTGGTCGCATGGCTAGCTTATGCCCCAAAATAATGACACACAAACTGTATTCTTTTAAACACTGCTTGGCCCAATTCTATTCATGTGTTTAGCACCCCAAGGAGCGCTTACCAGGAAGATTCTAGCCTACGTCCATCCTGGGTCTGCCGGGGAGAGGAGAGCATGGCGTCTGCTCCAGAGAGCAGAGCTGTCGAGTCTGAGCTCACTTCCTCTTCCTCCCAGCATTCTATTCTGTTTACTCCACCTATCTAAATTCTGCCCTATCAGATGGGCCAAGGCAGTTTCTTTATTAGCCAATGACCTTCCTCCATCATTTCCCCTTTTTCTGTTTAAACAAAAAGGAAAGGCTCTAACATAGCAAAATTACATATAGCAAAACAGTTATCAAGTAAGAATTACAGTTACAATATTTACATCTATTTTATCTTTATCATAACTAAAGAAAACTATAACTATCTATCTATTCTTCAACTCTATCAAAGACTCCAGAAGGATATAATATTACCTAAGCAAACAAGAAATAAGCAACTTCTAAACTCTAGAAATGACAGAGACATCTCGCTGCCTGGACAGTCACCCAAAGTTTCTCTGTACCGTTGGGGCATCCATCTTCAGCCTAAAGGCCCATAGTTTCCAGCACACATTTCCATGAAGCAGGAAATTTCAAAGTCAGTTCAGTCACTATCTGCTATGTCCTGCAGAATGTCTCGCAGACTCCTTCATAAATCAGGAACCCCGAAAGATCATCTAACCTTTAAGCAAGCATGTCTGCGGGTTCTCTATGTCCAGTTTATACAATAGTCCAGGCAAGAGCAGTTTCTTGCCCAAATAGCTATCAAACTCCATAAGGATCCTCTTTGATGCCCATCTTCTTCTGAAAGTAGATTGGTGCTGCCAGGAGCAGACGTGTCTCATTGTTATGAAAAACCCTAAGTTATTAAAACATTTAAAATACCATATTCTCTAGCCTTTGAAAGATATGATGAATGCCTATCTGAAATATATGCATGCACATCTAGAAAATCTAACTAACATGACTACAAACTTGACTATTATTGATAATTATCCATTAACAACCTATAGACATTACATTTTTAAGTGAACTACACAATCACAATACCTTAATCAATTATCAGAAATGCATATACATATAATAAAATTGACCTTAAATTAATATCAGTAAACCAAGATTCATATCAATGCAAATTATTCACATCTATATCATCTCCCCCTTTAAATGTAAAAGAACATTTATAAACAATATATGGGAACATGGGCGCAGTTTTTTCTCTCCAAACTGCTTCCTGCTGAATGGGGGCGCTGTTAATCAAGTCTTTCATGGTATAACCTGTGTGCTAGGTTCCTCTCAGTCGGCAGTTGAGCAAAGTAATTTTTTGAAGGTGTTCACAGCAACCCTTCAGGAGGACGTGGTCTATCATACCATATTGGGATCGAAGAAGCAATCCACAGTGTCCCATCCTCTGTGAAAACAAAAGAAAAAACTCTTTTCCAAAGTATCATATCCTTAGATCCAAATTATGAAGTCAAGGTATTTTGAAAATATCTATCTTGGATTAGTTCAGCAACATTTATAAACAAATATCTTTTAGCAGCTGTTGCTCCTTCCTCAGCATTCAAACAATTCAAAGAGAGCATAATAGCATACAGTATCAAGATTCTCATTGTATTTTCCATCTTTGTGCAGCTTTATTTTAACTCTATTTTGTTTACTTTTACTTTTATTTTATATTTTCTGTATATCTTCATCCTGTAATAACTCTTTAGACCAGGCTGTCCTTGAACTCACAGAGATCTGTCTGTCTCTGCCTCCCAGGCAGTGGGATTAAAGGCATGTGCTACCACACCTTGAAGTCTCAGAGGTCAATCTCCCTCTGTCTCCTAAGTGTTGGGATTAAAGGTGTGTACTACCACACCCAACTACTTTCTTTCTTCCTTTAATACTTTTAAGAACTTTAACATTTAGCCTGCATGCCGGGCGGTGGTGGCGCACGCCTTTAATCCCAGCACTTGGGAGGCAGAGGCAGGCGGATCTCTGTGAGTTCGAGACCAGCCTGGTCTACAAGAGCTAGTGCCAGGACAGGCTCCAAAACCACAGAGAAACCCTGTCTCGAAAAACCAAAAAAAAAAAAAACATTTAGCCTGCATATATTTTTAAACACACTGTAAATCATTTAAAGTTTTCTTTGTCTTTGAATCTCTCTTTACTGTATATCTCTCTTTTTCTGACCACATGAGTCTTTAATTTACCAAGCAATATCAGTAGGACGAAAGCCGTGGCTTTGACGGCTGGATTCAGCCCATTTCTTAGCTTTCCAGCCTCATGGCTGAGGTACTGGCTGTAGCCATGTTTATCACCACAACTCTGTGGCGTTTCAAGGTCCTTGCCAGCAAACAAGGCTCTCTCTGTAGCTGACCTCCTGCCCTCAAAGAGTCAGAGTTTGCCCTGGCAGGATGGCCCACAAAGCTGGCATTTTAAAACAGCACAACTTTTTTCCTGCTACGGCTGAAAACCGAAAAGCATGCCTTCAGCTTTTCACCAACACCATTTTAAGTGTTTCGTGGCAGGACCTCTTAAATGAGCTGCAAGGTTTTGCAGCTGAAGCTGTCAGGAAGCCTCTCTTAGATGAGAGCGCTTGCTTGCCTCTAGCAGGCAGAGCAGACCCGAGAAATTGTTTCTACCAAGAAAACATGCTTTATTCTTTCCCAAGCTTTCTCAGGCTTTCTGTAGATTCAGTGCCCCATGTCTGGGCGCCATCTGTAGTAGGAGCTGTGGGCTGTGTTCATGCCGCCCCAGCTCCTGGTCGCATGGCTAGCTTATGCCCCAAAATAATGACACACAAACTGTATTCTTTTAAACACTGCTTGGCCCAATTCTATTCATGTGTTTAGCACCCCAAGGAGCGCTTACCAGGAAGATTCTAGCCTACGTCCATCCTGGGTCTGCCGGGGAGAGGAGAGCATGGCGTCTGCTCCAGAGAGCAGAGCTGTCGAGTCTGAGCTCACTTCCTCTTCCTCCCAGCATTCTATTCTGTTTACTCCACCTATCTAAATTCTGCCCTATCAGATGGGCCAAGGCAGTTTCTTTATTAGCCAATGACCTTCCTCCATCAGGTGGCGAATGGCTCGTCGGTGTACACTCTGGCTGTCTACATCCCAAACGTGTGCACACACGCTGACTGACAGCTACTGTGAACGCTGCGGAGACACCAGCACAGTGACTTGGAGGATTAGCTCCTTTCAGAGCACTGCTGCTCAGAGGCCATATGCATGTTCCTCTGGGTGTGTTCAGTTCTCTTTAGAAGGCGCTATTACCTCAGAACAAGTGATGAGTGCATCACAGTTTAGATAGGTTTGATTACTGAATGGTTTGTTACATCCCGGTAAAACCATTTCCTGAAAAAATCCTGTCATTTGGAACTCTTTGGCAGCTTTATTTTGTAGCTTGACCAAAATGTCTTCCTGGTCCAGCTTTCTGCAGGGAGCGTGAACTAGCCCTTGGCCGTAACACTAAGACTAATTTGATAACTGCAAGCAAGAATTTGAATAGCAGTTTCGAGCTCTTCTTTCTCCTCAGTTTGCTCAGAGCCTCTTGCTCCTTTACACATTTTTGTACAATTAATTGGTAAGATTTTCTTTTTTCTGTAGAACAGGTTTTTATAATGTTTACTCCCTCTGGCACCTGGCAGTTATGTTTCAATGCTTTTCTAAATTTCCAGCTCTGTAAAGTTAGCATCGTATGAGTCTTTTTCTTATAAGAAATTATTCTGTCAGAAAAAAAAAATCTAAGAGACCTAGCTTTTGTGGCTGTCAACTGTTTCCAGCTATTCACTGGCTGGGGGTGACAGCCTCTATTTCAGTTACACAGCTAGGAAGGGCCTAAGGGATTTATTCAATAATCTAATTTAGCTAGGACCCTCACTCTCTTTCAGAGAAGTAACTTGCATGACCTCATGCCAAACCTAGAAGCAAGACCCGGGTTCCTGATTTAGTTTACATGCAAAGTGGAGGTCAGTGGATTAATGGTCCTTAGCCAGAAGCCTGTTGATCCCACACTAAGCAGGAAGTGGCTAAGGAAGTTTTCTGGACTAGCAAACTCCTTACTACCAGACTTGACTTTCAGTTATGCAAACTTTTTATCTTCCTTCCTGATTGACCAGTACTGCAGGACAAAGGTGGTCCCAAGTGCTTACTTTCTTGTCAGTATTTCAGTCTCCCTGAATCTCTCCCTGGTAACTCCTTACCATGCGGTGGACAATTTTATACTTAAGAAAAGAGACACTTCTAAACCTTGGTCTGGGCAGATGGCTTGGCTGGTAGGTGCTTGCTGGACAATCCTGAGGCCCCGGGTTAAATAGGAAAATGCTGGGTGTGATCCAGGCTTGTAATCCTAGCATTGCAGCAGCAGAGACAGGAATCCCTGAACCCACTGACCACCCAGTCTAGCCTAAGGGTGGACTCCAGGCAGTGAGAGACCCTGGCTCAAGGAAAGTAGGTGGGATTCTTGAGCAGGGATGATGCTTCAGGTTCTCTGACCTCTCTATATACATAGCACATACACATGTACACATGCACACAAACATATGAATATGCATACACATGCGAGCATGCATACACAAATACTACATAAAACCCTCCAGAAATCATCTGATCAGAAAGAACAGGCTAGACATGCTTAGCTTTTTTCCTCCACAGTGAACACAAACATAGTGCTGAAAATGAGGCAAAAGACTCATTTTCTTTTAAGCAACCTGCTTAGGGGCCCAAAGGATGGATGGCAAAACACAAAGGCAGGGCTTCACATGTTCCTTACCCAACTGAAGGTGGCACTGGCCCCTATTCCCAAAGCCCAGCCTAGCCAGATGGCAGCTCACGAAGGCTTCTTCCTGAGACTGAAGACGAGCCTGTCTGTATCAGGTAAGACAATCTCACTGACCCCCACTGGGTGCCTGTTCAGAGTCAACCCTCAGCACTGAGATATGGCCAGTAGAACCTGTAAGAAAAAGAAAGAAAAGACATACATGTTTGGAAAGAAGAAATAAACTGGTCCCTGTTTTCAGGGCACACGGTCACATCTGTAGAAAAATCACAAACAAGTATCTAAAAAACTCTTAAGACTAGTGTGGCAAACGACATCATCAAACATACTTCTGTAGATTAGCAGCATGTGCCAAGGCCAGTCACAATTCTGTATATTAACAACATGGAGAAGCAAATTCGAAATGTAATGCTCTTTATAGTCACCTCATAAAATGAAACAGGTATAAATATAAAAAGATCTACTGGATTTGAATCCTGAAAACAATCAAATGCTGATGAAAGAACTTGAAGGAAACTTCTAAGGTTAAAAAAGATACTCTGTATTCATAGCTGCAAGACTCAATATAGGTCAAGTCATCCAAAGAGTTACTGTAGCGCTTGATCATCTACCTCTCCCAAGGCCTCTATCTACAGACAAGCTTATCCCAATAGTTATGTGGAAAGTCCCAGGCTCTAGGAGAGTTAAACCTACAAAAAGGGACAAAAGAGAATTATCCTAGCTGATATTAAATCCTGCTGTCTCGATGTGATAATCCATGCAGCATGGATTTGACACACTGGGCACATAGTTTAAGGAACACTAGAGTAAGTACATTCATGTAAATATTCCTGTGACTTGACAAAGGTTCTAAAGCTTTGAATGGAGAAAGGGCAGACTTTACAAGTAAGGTACTAAAGCAACTAAGTATCCACAGGCAAACAAACTCAACCTTATGGAAGCCACAGCTCAAAACCTGGGCTGGAGCCATGTCGCTTGCCTCCAGGCCTGATGACCTGCGCTGATCTCCAGCAGCCACCCCCATAGCTGCCCTCTGACCTTCACGTGCATGCTGTGGCATGCATGCACACCCCCCCCACACACACACTAATTATGAATGAAACTTTAAGAAAAAAATAGCTCTAGGGGCTGGAGAGATGGCTCAGCAGTTAAGAGCACTGACTGCTCTTCCAAAGGTCCTGAGTTCAATTCCCAGCAACCACATGGTGGCTCACAACCATCTGTAATGAGGTCTGGTGCCCTCTTCTGGCCTGCAGGCATACACACAGAATATTGAATACATAATAAATATTTAAAAAGAAAAAAAGAAAAAAATAGCTCTAAATGACAGTACACTTAAATGAAGAAAAGTGTTTCAGAGCCCAGAATAAGACAAGAGTTCTTAGACTTGTCAACAAAAGTACAACCCATGGAGTAAATACTGGGAAGTGAGGGTGTAGCTCAGCTGTACAGGACTTCCCGAGTATGCAAGGGGGCATGGGTTTAATGTCCATCAGGGAGACAGACAGGCACACATACACACAAAAAACCATCAGACAGACAGACATATCCATTAGAGACAGACAGACAGATACACAGACACACACAAACCCATCAGAAAGACAGATGCACACACACACACACACACACACACACACACACGGATTGGAGGGATGAGACTATGAATTGGGAACTCAGCACTTACCAACACACACACACACACACACACACACACACAGGTGGTGGGGGCCTGAAACTGGGAACTTGGCACTTAACCGAAATGCTATTTTGTTGTTCTGGGAAAGTTCATGTGAAAAGAACGAAGACAAGCTAGTAAGAAAAGCTTCTGCAAAACCACACACCCAACACAGCACTGGCACATTCAGTTTCAAGGCAGGTGATTCATAGAGACTTTTCACCAGAGACCAAATGGGGCAAATGCCGTGTGCAACTGCTTTGCATCAATAGCCACTGTGAAATGCAAATTAAACCACAGAAAAGTAGCAGTGGCTAGGAGAATCATTAAAATTTTAAAGTGTCATCAAGAGCCACGGGAGGCACAGAAACTAGAGCACTCATTTGCTCCTGGCAATATAAGCAGGAAACACACTCTAGAAAAGAGCAGTTTCTAGAAAGTCAAATGGGAGCCCCAATGTTTGTCCTCCTGAGCTATTTATCCCAAAGAAACAAAGACATCTTCACAAAAGCCAGGCTCGACACATACTCATTCTGGCTTTATATTGATCACCAAGCCCTGGAACTGAATACCTTTCAAATTGCTACTTCTCCAAGCAATCTTTATTTTAAAACACAAATTGATTTTTCAATGACCAGGCTAACCTTGTTTCTCACTATTTCATGTATAAAGAGTTATTACGTATAAACACTTAGCAAGAGTGGTAGAGAGATTCCGAGTTCCTAATTAGCCTTTGTCATTGTGTCTTTTATACGGCAATAACACGTCAGATAACTTCTGCTCCAAAAAATGGCAAAATATGGGCCCAGACCAATGATTCCACTAAAAATACGATAAAAAAAAAATAGGGAAATTGTATCATTGTCATTCTCTGTTGGTAACAGTAAACTACATTTTTTAAAATGTGAAAAAGCCTCTTATTTCCTCCAAAACTACAATCATTTCAATTTTGCTTCAATTGTGAAAGGACTGAAAATATTTATGTGATTCTTTTATTTACTTTTCGTGGATGCATTGCTCCAAATCATTAGTTCTTCCATTATTGGCAGTTAGTGCCCTGACTCACTGTCAGGTCAAAAGAATGCCACACATATGTGATTACAAAAACAGGGAAGGACATGCACTAGTATCTATGGGAATGATTCTAAGTGTGTTATGTAAAGTAACTGTAATACTTGGAAGAGCCACCAGGTCACTGCCACTCTTACTCAGTCATACAGATGAGGATGCCGCTAACAGAAAAATCCCGAAGATAATGTGGCCATTTTACCCCTAAATACTTGCTATGCTAAACGTCAGTCATGAGTTCAGACTCCTCTGTTTTTGAATTAGAACATTCAGGACTGTGGCACTTAGGGTATCATCAGTGACTCTTCTATGTGAGTTGGTTTACACATGTCACTTACCAGTTTTGGGAAGTTCCCCCCTGCTCCACGTTTCATCCTCTTATTTAAATGAGTGATGAGTTTTAGCAAGTTCTTTTTCGTTCCTTTTGCTCTATTAATGTGGATAACATTGATTTTTAATCATGCATGTGTGTGTGTGCACGTGTGTGCATACATGAGGGCAGAAGCACACAACAGAAGAGGCCATCTACAAGCAGTTCTTGTGCTGTGCTGGGAACCAAACTCAGATCCTCTGCAGGACAAGCACTGGCTCTTACTCGCTGACACTCTGGTTTTAATTATCAAAAATAAAAAGTTGTACTACTATGGCAAATTCCATGTATTAAATAACCATCATTTTGAAATACTGAATTCAGGGATTTTTCTTCATAAAAATAATGATCAAGGGGCTGGAGACATGGTTCAGAGGTTAAGAGCACTGGCTGCTCTTCCAGAGGACCGCAGGTTCAATTCCCAGCACCCACATGGCATCTCACAGGTGTCTGTAACTCCAGTTCCACGGACATGTACATAAAATAAAAAGTTATCTTTTAAAAAAAGATAATCAATTTTCTGTGATCTTCATACTTTTTGGTTCCTTACTCCACTTTCTGTAAGTCTGTGTAAAACTGATACTACTATTTCTTATAGAGTTAATGACACTACTTTTAATTGTTAGAGACAATTAAGAATTTCTCGGCTTTATGGTAACTTTGATCATATTTTTCAAGGAATCTGTCCATTTTATCTACATTGTCAAATTTGTTGGCATCTTTTTGCTAAATGTAGGGCTGTAGCGCGACTGCCTCTTTCTAAGTTAGTATTACTGGCTTGCGCTATAACGTGTGGGCAGACCATTCTACTAGTAAGGCTATAAAACCAAGTTTGCTCTTATTAGTCTTCCCTCCCTGTCTTTTCTGTGTCAGACTCTATCCCTGCAATTCTCTTTTCCTTCTTACTAGCTTCTGAAAAGTGCTAGCTTAAATTGTTGGTTTTGAACCTTTCCTGGGATAGCAATTCAGGGTTGTAACTTCCTCCTAAATAAGGTTTTATCTGCAGGCCTTAGAATTCAATAGGTTACCTATTGGGATTGTAAAATACTTTCTCACTTGCATTTCTGACTCATGGTTTACTTAGAAGCATACTGTTTAATTCCAAATTATTTTTCCAGATTACAGTTATAGAATCTAATTCCCCTTTGGTCGGAAAGTGCAATTTGAGACTATTTACTAAGACTCTCCTATGACAGTGGAAACGCCTGTCCTGGTAATCCCATGGACTCAGAAAGAATGCCCTCCCAATATCTTAAGTCAAGGTGGCTGATGGCAAGTCTATTTCCTTGCCTGACATTTTTGGTCTCATTCTATCAATCAGAGAGGAGTACTACATTTTTTTCAGTTAGATTTAGGAATTCTTTCTCTCTTTCCATCTGTTTTTGATTTATGTCTTTGGGGTGTACGATGCTCTCTTCCTCGCATATGTACGGGCCCCTTGACCATAATTCAATGGTCCACTCCAGCTTGAAATTTGGTCATGAGAGCCTTTGACATTAATCACAGCTAATCCAGATGATAATTTCCTATCAATTTCTATGTGTTCATTTTGAATTTGTAGTTTTGCAGTTGAGGTATCTCTCTGGTACACTACCTACTGATACTTCTTTTTCATCCAATTTTATTAACTTCTGCCATTTTCATTCGAATGCTTAGTTCCTTTACATTTAATTGTCAAGCTTAGTTTTTCGTTTTACTACTTTCTCATTCAAGATATCGTTTTTTTCCCCAGCTAAGAATTATTTTTCACTAAAACCTTTGTTGTTATGGTGGCAGATGTAACACTTTAAAAAAAAAGGGGGGGGGTGGACTCAAAAGGACTGTGGTCTTTGCCTGATACGTTTTTATAGCTTAGGACCCCCTGAACCTGTCTTAGATACAGAAACTGGTACAATGACTATTGGGTGATTGATAGATACGATGCCCCACTATGGCAACTATTTTAATACCTGTATTTATCCCATGACATGGTACTGTATATGTACACAAAATGATTCATTGTAAAAATAAAAGAATTACCAAATAAAAAAATCATTCCATTGTATTTTTCTCTACAGTTAATAATTCCCTGGAAATAATACATTTCGTGTGTATTTTCATATTTAGCTGTGCCACAGAATATAAAATGGATTCTTAGGATTAGAAGACACATGGAAACCTCTACTCTTTCAACCCTGCTCCTTGATTGGACCAGCTTCTTAGCTCCACAGCCTTTGCCAGATGCAGATGCCTCTGGCTACTAACGGCTCTTCCTTCCTTTCTGTCTTGGCCTTTCCCTTCTTCAGTTCCTTTGAACTTCTTCAAACCTGAAGCACTGACTTGTTTTTTTTTCCCCCGGATCCTCCAGTCTTAACAAGAGAGATGGTTGAGTCACATGATCTACCATTATGACAGAATTCTGCACATCGTTTTATGAAATAATAAAAAAAAAAAACCAACAACAATGGAAGCACCTGAGGTAAGGGAGGGCACCTTCACAGAACCTTTGAATGAAAAAAAAAGCACTCAATTTTTTTCAGTTCTGTTTGATCCACATGGGCTGCAATGTTCTCTCAATGTCATGGAAGTCATGGTGGCTGAGTGTGGGGGAGGGTGTGTTCTAGTCTTATCAGTTAGATTAGAGCGGTGTTAAATTCTTCCATTGTTTATGCACGGTATGAAGATTTTGTAGGACGGTGACAAATGAAGAAGCTCATAGTATATTTGTCTGGGTAGACTTTATTCACATAAAATTTATCATGAGCAAAGTCATTAGCTTCAAGTTCAAACAATATAGTCAAAATGTATCTCCTTTAACTTAAGGCACTGCATGTCTCCCCAAAGCACTCACTGTTTTCACATGTTGTTCGAGAACTGACCATAAATACCCAGTGCACACCTAGCTTTTGTTCTTCATTTGTAACTGTACAAATTAACAATGAAATAAACCACTCTACATAGGAGGAATTAAAGCCAAACATCCTTAAAGCTTACAAGTTGGGCACAGAAAGGAAACACCCCAATTTCAGTGCAAAGGCATTTGATCCTTTAATATTCCAAGACTTGACCCGTGGATTCTTAAAGTCACCTACTGGACAGCACTGCTAGGAAGCCCTTCTCACACCCCTCTGCTCTTATGGAGGAGTCTGTATAACAGCTGGATAACATCAACATGATTGCCCCGCTACTAGAAAGTCAAGCTACTAGAAAGTCAAGGTACGGAGCTGACTCATGAAATTAACAAAAACACACCAACACCTTCCTACTACCTTTGGGTACTGTCATCAAGAGCTAAGTATTTCCTGAAGTCAATACTTTCTCCTGAGCAGAAAGCAGAGCAGAATTTAGTTAATCATTGACAGCATACACACGCAAACCTCCATGTCAAAGGCTAGCTTCACTACAAGATTTTCTCAGAGCAAAACTAGACTCTCAAGGGCTTTAACAGCAATACACTGTTTCAAAGACACAAATGAATTAGCACAAAGTTCAATATGATAATCTACTTAAATAAATACTATTCTTATTTCCTGAATAAGCACTTTATAAAACATTACATAGTTCTAGTATTCTGAGAATAAAAGACAAACTAAGACACCAACAGGACTCCCTTCTTATCCCATCCTTTCTAAAAACTCACTCAGAGGCTGGGTGGGCACTGTATAAGCCCCAACTGAGCCAGCAGAGTCACTGGGACCCACAGCACTGTAGGACTAAGCTATCTTCAACTCCTGTTAAATACTCTACTGGCAGACAGCTAAAATGTATGCAGAAATTTCTCTACTATTTTATTTGATAAACTCTTTATCCTTTAGTATTGATGGTACATGTAACAAGTCAGAACATTTATGAACAAAATCAGTCCTATTCTGTTTACAAAACACCCATCTTTATGATCAACAGCATAGATTATGTATGGAGTACAGAAATGCCTCTCAAAACCCCAATACTGGGAGCCAGATAACAGGTATCAAGAAAGTAGCAGTGAAGTTCCAGGACAGGCTCCGAAACCACAGAGAAACCCTGTCTCGAAAAAAGCAAAAAAACAAAACAAAGTAGCAGTGAGCCAAGACAATGCAGTGTCTCTGAGATGACCGAGAGGTGTCACTGTCTCAAATGCTTGACATCATCAAGCTTGCTTCATGTTGTCAAAACTTAAAGATCACTCTCATCAGTGAGCCACTGGTCTTTTCTCTAACAGACATCACATGGGCTGTTTGTTCTAATAATTCTGGTGCTGAGGAACCGAGCAGCTAGGCAGCGATGGCAGTGCTTCTCAACAGACCTGAGGTTCTCAGCGAAGGGTTAAGAAGAGTCCAGTGAGGAAGTGAGCAGCGTAGGGCCGGGCTGCTCTGCCCCTTAGCACATGAGCACCCACGTGACCACGGTGAAGAAGCAGAAGACCCCAAACTCCACTTTACACTTCTTACCACTCTGCTATATGGAAGGCACTTTAAAGTCTCAAAGGTAAATATAAAAATCCTGACCTTACAGCCTTGTGTTTTTCTATGGCATCTGAACATTTCCAATAAACATGAAAACTGAAAACTGTAACAGGAGTTTTTAACTGTAATATCAACTTGTGAGTTGATGATAATATACAACTAAGGTGTGCAAGAAGTGACCTTTCCTGACAGCTCTGCTCTGGCACATAGTCCAGTCCCCTTTGTAAGTCACAAGACATTCATATACAAACACACTCGCATACACACCTTACCCAAAGACATTAAACACAAATGGGGAAAAACAATTTTTCTCTATTTTCTTTGAAATTTCTTATTAACAATAGTATCAAAAAAGTAGCTAAAACCACAAGGTCTAGGTGCACAACCCAGGCTGGACTGGACTCAATCTCAAGGTCCTCTGCCTTATCCACCCGCCCCCAACTATCCCACCTACAGGCACTTACAACCACGCCCAGCTCCAAAGACAACTTGTGATGCACCAACAGCTCAGGGCTTTAACAAGCTCAGACTTTATATTTCATAGTCTTAGTTGGTTTTCATTTGTTTTTAGCAGCTTTACTTAAAGTGATTTCTTTGTATGCTACAGCTCCACTATGTGCTGATCACTTATTAACCATCCCAGAATTCCCTACTTCAAGGGTTTTCTCAGGTCATACACTACTTAATGGCAAATATAAAAATACAGGCAACATTTTCTCCAGGATACGCAGAATCCACAAATTACATAAATATTTCCATCACTTACAAAAATTTGTTAGAAAAGCATGCCTATTAAATTATGGTGTATTTTCCCTGAAAGTTAGATTTTTATTGAAAAGGAAAGAAACTCTACTATTTTTCTCAAAGGCTGGTGTTAGTGAAACAGGTGGTCTACACTGATCCACCAGCAACTTTACCACGGTCACGGTCATTTATATCAGGCGACAAGACATTTATATCCAAAACAAGACACAAGAAAAACCAGAGTGGCTTTAACATGTTTGTCTTGTCTTTTGACACATATCTCTTTATGCTGTAATACCAGTCCTTGCATGGTTCCTTAGATTTGAAACTAATAAGACACCTTGGGTTATGCAATTAAAGGATCATCGTCATCTTCCTGCAGCTGAAGGCGTGAGAACGGACGGGTAGTGGACGTTCTGCTCTGCATGAATATTATAAGGCCTGTTAGCATGGTTAATACCAATAGCACACTGATGACAATCCCAATGATTTCTGGGAGGTTAATGCACCACTGGTCCACTAACAAGCACTTGGTGTGGCTGAACGTTCCGTTATTAGGATGTGGTTCTAGTCCCAGGATGTGGCACATCATCGGGTAAATATCCACGGTGTTAACAGTGCTCTGCCTGTAACCTTTTCTAAAAGCAGGACCGTGGGCAGCAAGGAATGGATGCATGGTAGGCAAAGAATTGTCGTAGCCATGGTCACCTACTGGAAAAGAGACAAAATTATGTTATTAAACATCAGTCTTTTTGTTACAAAATAACTCATTCACCATAAGTACACTAGCTTCTTACCAGTCTAGTTCCCATTGATTAACATTCTGACTGGCTGCACTGCAGAAAACAGAAATAAAATCTGTATTTCCTTTAGGTTAGGCTTGCCCACATTTCATATGCACACGCCACTCTTCCCAATGAATCGTGGCTTCAGACTGCAATTCTTCTCTACCTGATGTACTTATGTTTCAGTCCTACACACTCACCTTCCCGTCTCCCATCCTATTTGGAAAATCTCACTATCAACAGCACAGGCAGCTTAGAAGAGTGTTCAAATGTACAAATCCCATACACTGTGAGACAGAACCCTGAATGGGAGGATGGGACTCCAGGCTCAACTGTCTCAACTGTTCCAGTAAGAACCACCATAGCACAGTGTATCACTGCTTACTGCCAGCTAATAAATACCTCAAAAAATCAGGAAGGTCCGATAGGTGAGGGTTTAGAGAAAGCATTTGTGTACTGACTGTGAAAGAAATCCAGCCAACTCTACCTTGTAACTTCGGAAAATGTCTGGGCCAAAGAAAAACATGGCTGACCATGCCTGATACAAAGCCGACCCCAGGCTCCTCTGCTAACAACCTTGTCTATCAATGTGTACTCCCTTGGATTGCATGAATTTCCATTTTAGGAATATGGAGGTTGGCTGCAGCATTGTGGGGCTGTTACGACAAGTCTCCAACGATTCCACTGCAATTAAAATTTTCAGTAAGCATCATGGAAAAAATATTGGGAGGGGAAAGTCCCACAAATCACGCTTGTTTATATTCCCACACTGATGGATTGTAATGGTTTTGTTCTCTGCTCTGTATTTTCCAAGTTTACAAAGTAAATATTTAAAACAACATAAATATCAACTTTACATAAACTCTCTTAGCCTCTTACCCTTGCCGGATACTTCCAAATTCCCATCCTATAGTTTGCAACCAAATTTGGTCCTTCACCTGCTTTGTAAGCCAGCGTTCACTGCTACACACACCACTTCCGTCAGTGTGCCAACTAAGCAGAGCCGTTTTCACGCCAGAAAAACAGCTGAGCAGCTGAAACACAGCTGGCCCACAAAGCCGAACACATCGTCTGCCTTCTAAGGAAGGTGGCTGACCCCTGCAGTGTACTCCTGTATCGGAATTCTTAAAAGTCATCTACAGACGAATAACCTTCCTGTGAGACAAGACATGTAACTGACCCCACACAGCCAATGTTTGAGGAGCAGTGCTAACTTTGCAACTCGGCTGTTTCCTTTGAGCTACTGCCCAGAGATCCAAAGAACCACAGCATACAAGGAAGTGATTTCATCATTTGGGAAAGTCTGGGGGTCACTCGGGCAAAAGGAAAAGGAATTAGAAAGTGAAACAGCAGCTTTCCTTTAGCTACACAGCCCCTTAGTGGAGAGTGAGACTGTGGCCATTGTAAGTGGTGACCAAATGAAAGTCACGTGAGAACTACCTTTGCAAACCCGAATAGTATAGACAGAATGAAATCAAAGTACCTGCCTTCCAAAGCCAGGTCACAATGTATGATATAGCCTTGAGATCGCAGAATACCAGAAATAAATACTTACACTTTAATGATGACTTATTTAGTACAATTGTCCAGCCTTCATCAGCAACCAAAATAATAGGCTGAATTCGATCACTATGTTGGTAGTGGAATCTGGCAGGAATATCTTCTTTGAGATAAACATTCATGTGAGGGCTACAGTGTTTCAGTTTGTTATAAACCTCTGTTACATCTGTAAAAGAGATGCAAAGGGGAAAACTGTGACTTAGAAGCAAAGCTATATCTGACTAGAAATACAATTTACTTAAGACAATATTAGCTGGTTGAATTATTTTATTTTCAAAACAGAGAGCAATCAATAATGTGGCAGTATCAGAGAAGGGCACGCACACACAGGACTTTCATTCACCAGCCTATCTCTCTTCCTTATGTGGCCTGTGCTGGGTGTCTTAGAGAGGGAACAGTTTTACACTGAGTATCCTAAGCAAATATAAACTGTGTATTACTACTGACTACTAATTCTATCAAGGGAAGAAATGTCCATCTTACTCAAAGAGCTACTTACTTCTTTTGGGAAGAATCGCAGCCACAGGGGTCAAGTCTATAAGACTGTAGTTTGAGGGGTCGATGCAGGCGTCCAGATGTATCAGTCTGTTCTCAGAGCACTGAGTCATCCCGTGATCACTTGTGATGATCACATTAAGGTTTTCCCACAGTCCTAACTCCTTGAGTTTTTGTACAAGATCACCAATAAGGCCATCTATTTCTTTCAATACCCTGCTCATGTTTTCTTTATCTTCAGGCCCGTATTTGTGGCCACTTGCATCTGGTTCTTCCCAGTAGAGCGTGGCGAAGGTGACGGGTGGGTTGGAACTACTGAGCCATGAGGTGACATTATTGAGTCTCTCCTCAAAGGGCACTGAACTGCTATAGCTCATAAAATAGGAAGGTGTAGTATTGTGGATGGGCACATCAGTTCCGGGCCACATGGCAGCAGCACTCGATCTGTTTTCTTGAAGCTGATTGGTCACCCAAATTGGCACTGCCCCATCCCACCAAAATGGATCCTTATCATTAGACTCAGAAAAATGTTTCTTTGTGACACCATCATACATGGTGTTGGCCACAATGCCATGGCTTTCCTCGTATAAGCCTGTCACGATGCTGTAATGGTTTGGAAATGTTTTTGTGATAAAAACGTTTGTGACATGTTCCACCAAGACACCTTCTTTGATGAAGTTCTGGAGGTGAGGAAGGTCATAGTCCTTCAGGTAGTCAGCTCTAAAGCCATCAAAGGATACCAGAAGTAACTGCGGTGTCAAGCTATAGGAAGAGTTACCTCTACAGTCAGCGACAAGTCCCAGAAATAAAAGTATTACTAATAACTTCATAACGAACAAGTTGAACACAGCAGCCAGGGCTCCTAAAATATAAAAACACAACTAGGAATTAGTAACATTACTTAAATTTCAGGAATTTAACTAACAGAATTAACAGTTACAAATTCTTGACATACCAGCTTTACTGATGTCAACTTAGAACTTCAATTTAAAGATAACAATAAAGTTGAAATACAGAAAAAAAAAATTGCCTTGCCTTGTCCAGTTTCCAACTGATACCTGTCCCACACATCGTCAAGCTGTGGAGGGAACATGGGACATTTTTCTGTCCCCATAAACATTCCTGCTTATCTATTTTGCTCATCCAGAGCAGGAGAAATTATTCTAAAGGTTTATGAAAAATAGATAAAAACATAAGAATGATTCTTTTGTTCAAAATACAAATAATTCCAAGCTTCCAGGACTTTTTCTTAGTTTTCATAGCTGTAGGAATTCCACCATGCTGGCTCATCACCAGTTTGTATTTATGAAAAAAATACTGCTATCAAATAGAGACAAAATAAATGCTACCCGAGAAGGGAAATCTCATTGGACATTTGCTCCAATTTTGACATGAAGTTGACTAGCAGACAAAACTTATAAGGACTTGGATGCCACAGTAACGTGAGAAGAAACTGAAGTTACTAAAAGAAACTTCATCTCTATACCACCCTTAAACTTTCATTTACTGCTTTAGTTATGACTATTTTTCCTAATTTTCCAGATTCACAGTTATTCTTAATTACTCTTTAAAAACGATCCATTGGTTACTGGATTGATCACATGAAATTTTACAGTGTCTAAAATGTTTCAAATATAGTTACATCTATTGAGAAATGAGGAGACCACTCAGCGAACGCTGCAATGACAGCTGGGCTGCCACGCACAAAAGAATTAGCATGGTGCCCCATATCCTACCACATGGAAAACTTAAAAATCCATCACAGACCTGCATGAAAACTAAAAAGTTCTTAGGGGAAAATCAAGCAGTGAATCTTCATAAACTTTCATTATGTCTAAAAACTTAGATGTCATGCCAAAAACACAAGCGAAAGAGGGATTCACAAGTGGTGGCTTCCTGTGTGAATCTACTCAGCTGAAATGCTTAGAAGGTGTGATTCCACAGAGATATGACAGCAGGCATAGTTACTCAGGGGTCGGCGTGTGCGAACGCGTCAGTAATGCCAATGGGAGGGAAGTTTCTTTTGGGGGTGGTGAAAAGTGTTTTCAGATTGACTGTGATGATGACTATAATTTCATACAGCTGTACACCTAAATGAGTGTATTCAACGGCATGTTCTTATATGTCGATTGCATTCTTAAATGTCCCACCACAAAATAGCAAACATCTTTATCATCTCATTTTACCTCAAAAATGGTGTGAAATATCTCATAATGCAGATTTGGCTGTTTTAACATGAGAAGATTTTGTACTACTTCCTATATGCAAAACAATACCGCAAAACAAAACCTGTGTTTGTCCTTTTCCTACAAAACACAAACGAAAAATCTTTCTTCCCCAAATCCTGAAGAGAAAAGGCTATTCAATACATATCTACTACAGAGCCCAGGAGTAGGAAAACCTCGCAGACTGGATACAAAAGCAGTCCTTGTCTTTAAGCTTAGCACAGTATGTTTTATTCTAACACTAAGTCCTAAGCTATAAACAAATCACCAGCAAAAAGGTCTTCAAACTATTTTCAAAGAATAAAATAGCCATGGTTCCAACAAGAAAATTATAAAATACTGCAAGAAATTCTGTAATATCCCAAGGAATAAACAAGCAGATACATCTGGACTGCATCCCACAGCTTGCCAGTAACTGGAAATACGATGTAGTCTCCAATTTAGAAGACAAAGCATCCCTTCCCTCCTCTGGGTTGGCTGTCTTGCCTGGGTGCAATGCATGTCAATCAACTCTCACTGAATCACCTAGGGCATTATAGGCTTCGGTTGGGGTTGGATGAGCGCAAGGTAAAAGCCACTTTCCAGTATCGGAATTCCATCTGCTCTGTGGTGCAATGAAATACAAAAGTGCCTTTAAAATAGCGTTATCCATTATTACCTGTGTGCACAGTTAACTAACGGGTGGGTTACCCAGAGATTTTTATTAAGTGCTTAGCAATCTAAGGGGAGAAACACAACATCCTGAGGCCTTTCTACATCTTAAAAGAATCTAAGATTCTAAACGGCCCTCACTCCTGTCCCCGACCTCCACTGTTCTAGACCACATAAGATTTTCTAGCATCTTCAAGTCAGTACATCTATCTTGTTTATCTGTGTATAAAATGCCCTTCTTTAAGCACTCATTGTAGACCCAACAAAATTTCTTCTCAAGTATAATGCGTGAAACTGGTTTTAAAATTAGTTGATGAGAAAGGGGTGGGTACTCGAAAGCGTGGAGTTCCTTAAAACTGAGAAATCTCTGGGAAAACGGGAAGAAAAAGGCGTTCCTGCAACAGACCGGTCGTCTGGAGTCATACCGAAGGTGCACCGGAATTTTCCGGTCACGAGCTGGCCAGCCCTCAAGGTTCAGGGCTGGGACCAGCGTGGGACCGGTTGTTTGTGCAGCGCCTGACCCAGCATCCGGCATCTCCCTCGGCTCGCTCTCTAGTGTTTTAGGACCGGAATGTCATTCGACAGCAGGACAGTACTAACCCCGGGGTGGACGCCTGTCTCCGAACCCCGTCCTCACCTCACGCCACAGTTCCCAACCCTCCACCTGCCGGGGTCGGCGCCACCTCCCCGAGCACCTCCCGCGCGTCCCCTTCCAGCCGACCGGAGCCTTGCGTGGAGAAGGGAGCAGAAGCTCTCGCGGTCACTCCCCTCCGCCCCCGGGAAGCTGGGGAAGGGAATGGCATTTCCTTCGGACTCACCCGCAGCCGCCGCCACCTCGGTCCTGAGCGCGGAACTCGGCGCTAGCGGAACCGCGCGCTCCGGGCTACTTGCGGGCGAAGCGGACGCCGGCGGAGCGCGGCTCGGCCGCGCGCTTCCTGGGACGCCTGCGCAGTAGCGGTCGCCCACCCCGCCGGGGACAGCGGGACGCCACGGAGACCGGCGCGGCTCGGGCGCTCCCAGTGCGCAGCTGCCGGACACCGCGCAGAGCCACTGCGGCCCCCGCGGAGTCTGAGACGCCTACCTGGATTGGACGCCCCAGCCAGCTGTGAATGGGACTCCCCTTCCCATTGGCTGGTTTCACGTACCACTCGGAGACAGGTGGAGTTTAAGCTGGACCTAGGGAAAAAGGTTTGCTCCTCTCTCTCCGGCCCTGCCCTCTTCTTATCATCCGTGTTATGAGTTCCCAGTTTTAGCCAGAAGATGAGAAAGTCCCTTCTGCCTTCACCTGTACAAGGAAAGAAACTCTGAAACAACCAGTTCACTTTTCTGGGCATGTTTCTGCTGTTTTGGATTCCTCTTCTGTTATATACTCTTGCCTGCAATCTTACCTAAGGACCAGTTAGAGTCGTCAAACTAAATGTGTTCCAGTTTTCCCTTTCACACAGCTAGAATGTATATGTGAACTGCTCTCGTCTTTAAAAAGAGTATTAGTCATTTAAAAATCCAACTTCACACTTAAGAGACTTGCCAGAGATAGATTTATTTAATTTTTTTTTTTTTTATGTTGCCCAGGACAACTGACAGAGAGAGGCTAGGACTTTTCTTTGTATCTGTAATGCCCAAAGATGACGCTGCCACTAAAGTAAGTATTCAGTCTTTGCTGGATTTAATAAGGTTTTTTAAGGTACTCCGGGTTTAATATCCCCTTCCTCTGCTAAAGTGCAAGGGCCCAGAGAGTATTCTCATTACTGAAGCCACACCAGATACTCAAAATTGTACAATGGAATGAGTTAAGGATGTCGTAATCATATACAACATCCTGAAGTTTGAAAGCTGAGCTGTGAACCCAGTAGCTGGATTTATCCGGTACTTGCAGCGGTTGTCACTGAATGCCAGACTGAGTTTGGTACCTTGGTCTGACCTGAGGGCAGAGCCGTAACTAAGACCACTGGTGCTACAGAGGGAGCAGTTTGAATCGCAATGTCTCCTGTTCGTTATTGGTCTCCCTTGATAAACTGATTCCAGTTTCAAGCCCCCGATAATCCCGGGTGCTAGAAAGTGGAGCATCTTGGATCCAGAGGTCGTCTCTGCTGAAATCTTGGTAGAAGTCATCAAATTCAGCCCTAGAATCTGCCAGCACTGAGTAATCTTGGGCACTCGCCTCATCCTGTGTGAACTTTATCTCCTCATCGGCACAGGCGGTTTGGCAGTACTGACCTCTCAGGATTCTTGTCAAATAAGTTCTTTTTTTTTGTTTTTTTTTGTTTTTTTTTTTGTTCTTTTGAGACAGGGTTTCTCTGTGGCTTTGGAGCCTGTCCTGGAACTAGCTCTTGTAGACCAGGCTGGTCTCGAACTCACAGAGCTCCGCCTGCCTCTGCCTCCCGAGTGCTGGGATTAAAGGCGTGCGCCACCATCGCCCGGCTCAAATAAGTTCTTGAAGGCACATCAAGCACTTGGCATACTCTTTGATCGTGGTATTAGATGTGATTGTCGTGAAGACTGCCCAGAATGTTCCCCATTTTGAACAATAGGTAAAATGGAGTTGCAGGAGAAGTTACGTAGTGCACAGTTTAGCGCACTTAGATTTTCTGCATTTGGGCACCAGTTCTGCATATACTGCTGCTTCCTTACTAGGGACACAATTGCTTTTTTTAAAAAAAAAAAAAAAAAAAGCAGAATCGAGTGCTGCATGGGTGACACGTGCAGCAAGAGAGCAATGTGCTGTCCCCAAGAGAAAGGAAAACTTCCGCATCCCCTGCTACTGCCTGGGTGTGGATCGGTTCAGAGACCGTTGCATCTGGTCTTAGTGCTGGCACCTCCAATTCAGGTAGACTAGTAGCTGTCTCATATGCCCAACTCTGAGGGAGTAAAATCAAAAATAGGCAAGCACCTATTTTCCATACACACCCTAAGCTGAGCACTGGGCAGGAACTATTTTTCTCAAGCTTCTTTTTTCCTTAGTAGATTTGAGATGGAGTGGGTGTTGGAAAGTCCACTAAAGTGTTCTTCTAGATATGTATGCTTGGTTGGAAGTGCCACCCCAGCCCCTGGCGCCCCTGTATCCAGAGAGCCTGGGATGTTTGGTTGGAAGTGCCACCTTAGCTCCTAACATCCTTATACCCAAAGAGTCTGGAATGTTTGGGTTCAGGCTTCACTCTGGCCCCTGGCAGCCATATATCCAAGGAGACTGGAATGTTTGGTGGAAAGTTCCATCCCAAGCGCCCTCCCCTGGGAGTTGCCTCAGTTCAGACTCCACCTCCCGAGAAAGGCTGCCAAACAGCATCCCCTCCCCAGAGAGGAGCAAGACCACTCCCACAGCGTATTTAAGCTGCTCCACCTCCCAGGACCGAATATGTAATCTTTCCAGTCTTCCTTCCCCACCTCCTCTCTGAGTACTGGCATCCATTAAACCTGGGCCTTTTCTAATTCGGTTTGATTTGGTCTGATTTGAATTATTGCATTGGCGTAGAGGTTTATTGGGCCGTAAAAACTTTTCAGTGTAAAGGTAAAAGAATGTGACGTTACTACTGATCTTCATTTCTAATGTAAATTTCACATAAATATTGTTTTATTTAGGTAGACAAAAGAATACCATTCACTTAAGAGTCAGTGAGCTCCCACTAGCTCAGGTCAGCTGTTTCTGTAAGTATCCTTATCGTGGTCTTGACCCCTTTGCTTATATTATCACTCCTTCCTTTCTCCTACTTGTCTCTAGAAGCTTCACCCAGTGTTTAACTGTGGATCTCTGCATCTGCTTCCCTAAGTTGCTGGATGAAGATTCTATGATAACAATTAAGGTAGTCATCAATCTGATTGCAGGGGAAGGCCAGTTCAGGCACCTTCTCCGCTATTGCTTAGGGTCCTAGTTGGGGTCATCATTGTGGATTCCTAGGAATTTCCCTGGTGCCAGGTTTCATGCTAGCCCCATAATGGCTCCCCCAATCAAGGTATCTCTTCTTTCCTTGTTCTTTCTCTGTCCTTTTCCCATCTCGACCATTCAATTCCTTCATGTTCTCCTCTTCCCTCCCTTTTCGCCCTCCCATTCCCTTCTGCCCTCCCTTCTACCCCCACCATGCTCCCAACTTTTTTAGGAGATCTTGTCTATTTCCCTTTCACCGAGGGATTCATATATCTTTCTTAGGGTTATCCTTGTTCCCCAGCTTCTCTGGGGTCATGGACCATAGGCTGGTTGTGCTTTGCTTTACATCTAATATCCACTTATGAGCAAGTACATACCGTGTTTGTCTTTCTGAGTCTGAGTTACCTCACTCAGGGTGTTTTCTGTCTAGTGTCATCCATTTGCAGGCAAATTTGAAGATGTCATTGGTTTTTACCGCCGAGTAGTGTAGAGGCATTTCATTTGTGTTTTGCCTGAAGATTGTCTAGTTTGTCTGTACAATACCCCCTGTCTACCATGCAATGCAAGTCAGGCAAGGGACTGGATATTGAAACACACACACACACAGAGTCAGAGACATGGGTCATCCTTGAGACAAGGATGCCAATTTTATTCTATTCCAGGACGGCTTATATAGGGCTCTCCTTGACTAATGGCCATGCCCTAGCTCTCAGGACTTTGCAGCTGCAAGCCCACCAGAAACCACTTCCCTGCCATCAGGAACTCATGAGGATCTTGTGCCCAGAGCAGCTGCAAGCATAGGAAAACAAGTTGTTTACTCCAGCAGTAAGGGGTCACAGAAAATTTAGGGTCTGTGGGTCTGCAGTTCCTAATAGAAGATCATAAAAGTAAAACACCCACACTGGCCAGCCTTACAGACCAGGTAGCAACGACACACACCTTTAATCCCAGTAGCCACAATGACATACCTTTAATTCCAATAGCCACACTAGTTTCCCATAGAAACCAGGCAGTGGTGATCCTTTAATCCCAGAACTAGAGAGGATTATAAAACAGGAGGAGCCTGGCGATGGTGGCGCATGCCTTTAATCCCAGCACTCGGGAGGCAGAGGCAGGTGGATCTCTGTGAGTTCGAGACCAGCCTGGTCTACAGAGCTAGTTCCAGGACAGGCTCCAAAGCCACAGAGAAACCCTGTCTCGAAAAACCAAAAAAAAAAAAAAAAAAAAAAAAAAAAAAAAAAAAAAACCACAGGAGGAGACAGCTCTCAGTCTCATTCTGCGGTTTCTTGGAGGCAGGATCACCATTTTCAGACTGAGGTTGAGGTAAGAGCCAGTGGCTAGCTGCTTTGTTTTTCTGGTCTTCAGGTTGAACCCAAATATTTGTCTCTGAGTTTTATTAAAAGTGCTTCAGGGTAGTACTCAATTGTGTAAATGTACCACATTTTCTTCATCCATTTTTCGGTTGAGGGGCATCTAGGTTGTTTCCAGGTTCTGGCTATTATGAATAATGTTGCTATGAATATAGTTGAGCATATGTCCTTGTAGTGTGGGTTTGCATCTTTTGGCCCAAGAGCAGTATTGTTGAGTCTTGAGGTAGACTGTTTGCCAATTTACTGAGAAACCACCATACTGATTTCCAAAGTGGCTGTACTAGTTTGCATTCCCAACAGCAATGGAGGAGTGTTCCCCTTTCTCAGCATCCTTTCCAACATAAGCTATCATCAGTGTTTTTGATCTGAGCCATTCTGACTTGTGTAAGATGGTATCTCAGAGTCGTTTTGATAGGCATTTCCCTGGTTGCTAAGGATGTTGAACAATTCCTTAAGTGTCTTTGAGCCATTTGAGATTCTTCTGTTGAGAATTCCTTGTTGAGATCTGTACCCCGTTTTTTATTGTATTATTTGACATTTTAATGTCTAGTTTTTTGAGTTCTTTATTTATCTTGGAGATCAGCCATCTGTCCATTGTGGGGTTGGTGAAGATATTTTCCCATTCTGTAGGCTAGGCTACTGTTTTGTCTTATTGACTGTGTTCTTTGCCTCTGTAAACTCAGTTTCAGGAGGTCCCATATTTTAATTGTTGCTTTCAGTATCTGTGCTACTGGTGTTATATTTAGGAAGTGGTCTTCTGTGCCCATTTGTTCAAGGCTACTTCCCACTTCTATGAGGTTCAGTGTGGCTAGATTTATGTTGAGGTTTTTGATCCATTTGGACTTGAGATTTCTGCAACATGTTGACATCCAGTTATGCCAGCACCATTTGAAGATGCTTTTTTCCTTTGTATATGTAATGGTCTGTCCTGTCCCTTTAAGAGAAAGCTGTTCCCACTCTCCCCTCCCCTGTCTGAAAAGGCAAGCGGATCTTCCTTCCACTTCCAGCCTGAGACCTTCTTTTCCATTCTCTCTCCCTTCTCCCCACTTCTCCCCTTCCCCTCCTCTCTCTCTCTCTCTCTCTCTCTCTCTCTCTCTCTCTCTCTCTCTTTCTCTCTCTCCCTCTCTGCCTTTCCCTGCCCTTCCCTCTTCTTCCCTTTCCTCTTTCCCTTCCCCTCCGTAACCCACTAAATAAATACCCACTTTCTCCACATGGCATCCTATCCAGTCTCAGTCTTTCACCCCACCAACCAGCTCACACCTGCCATGCTGCTCCCTGCCTGGGACTCACCGCCCCTTGTGGCCTGCTGCCCACTGCCACCACTTGGGGACCTGCAGCATTTTATTTTTACCATAACAGTATAATTTTAGCTTCTTTGTGGAAAATTACACGTTCATATATGTGTAGATTAATATCAGGGTCTTTGATTCAATTCCATTGGTCCACCTCTCTGTTTTTATGCCAATACCAAGCTGTTTTCATTACTATAGCTCTATAATAGAGCTTGAAGTCAGGGATGGTGATACCTCCGGAAGTTCCTTTATTGTACAGGATTGTTTTGACTATCCTGGGTTTTTTTTGTTTTTCCGTATGAATTTGAGTATTGTTCTTTCAAGGTCTATGAAGAATTGTGTTAGTATTTTGATGGGGATTGCATTGAATCTGTAGATTGCTTTTGGTAAGATTGCCATTTTTACTATGTTAATTCTGCCTACCCAAGAGCATGGGAGATCTTTCAACTTTCTGGTATCATCTTCAATTTCTTTCTTCAGAGACTAAAGTTCTTTTCATACAGGTCTTCCACTTGTTTGGTTAGCATTACCCAAAGATATTTTATGTTATTTGTGGTTATTGGAAAGTGTGATGTTTTTCTGATTTCTTTCTCAGCCTTTTTATCATTTGTATAATGGAGGGCTACTGCTTTTTTTAAGTTGATCTTGTATTGTGCCACCTTAGTGAAGGTGTTTATCAGCGGTTGGAGTTCCCTGGTAGAATCTTTGGGGTCACTTATGTAGACTATCATACCATTGCAGACAGCAAAAGTTTGACTTCTTCTTTTCTAATTTGTATCCCTTTGATCTCCTTTTATTGTCTTATTGCCAGAACTTCAAGTACTGTATTGAATAAATATGGAGAGAGTGGATAGCCTTGTCTTGTTCCTGATTTTAGTGGAATTGTTTTGAGTTTCTCTCGTAATTTGATGTTGGCTGTTAGCATGCTGTATATTGCTTTTACTATGTTTAGATATGTTCCTTTTATCCCTGATTTCTCCAAGACCTTTATAATGAAGGAGTGTTGGATTTTATCAAAGACTTTTTCAGTTTCTGATGAAATGATCATAAGTTTTTTCTTTCAGTTTATTTATATGGTGGATTATATTGACAGATTTTCATATATTGAACCATCCCTACATCCCTGGGATCATGGTGAATGATTTTTTTGATGTTCTTGAATTCAGTTTGCCAGTATTTTATTGAGTATTTTGTATCAATATTTATGAGGGAGATTGGTCTGTAATTCTCTTCCTTAGATAAATCTTTGGTGGCTTTGGTATCAGGGTAGCTGTAGCCTCATAAAAAGAGTTTGGCAACATTCCTTCTATTTCTATTGTGTGGAACAACTTGAGGAATATAGGTATTAGCTCTTCTTTAAAGTTCTGGTAGAATTCTGCTCTGAAATCTTCTGGCCCTGTTTTTACTTATTTATTTTATTTGGGAGACTTTTGATGACTTCTTCTATTTCCTTAGGGATTACAGGTCTTTTTAAATTGTTTATCTGGTCTTGATTTAATTTTGGTATGTGGTGCCTGTCCAGAAAATTGTCCATTTCTTTTAGATTTTCCAATTTTGTGGAGAACATATTTTCGAAGTATGACCTAAAGATTTTTTGAATTTCCTCAGTGACTATTGTTATGTCCCCCTTTTTATTTCTGACTTTGTTAATTTCGATATTCTCTCTCTGCCTTTTGGTTAGTTTGGATAAGGATTTGTGTATCTTGTTGATTTTCTCAAAGAACCAGTTCTTTGTTTCACTGATTCTTTGTATTGTTTTCTTTGTTTCTATTTTATTGATTTCAGCCCTCAATTTCTTTTTTAAATTAATTTATTTATGTGTGTATTTTTTTTTAGGTATGAGTGCTCTGCTTGCATGTGTGCCTGCATGCCAGAAGAGGACACCAGAACCCATTATAGATGGTTGTGAGGCACCATGTGGTTGCTGGGAATTGAACTCATGTTCTCTGGAAGTTTCTTAGCTGCTGAGCAATCTCCCCAGCCCCATGTTGCTTTCTTTTATGTTGCATTTGTTTAACTCTGTGAAGCTAAATTACCTGTCTAAAACCCCTGATTGGTCTAATAAAGAACTAAAAGGCCAATAGCTAGGCAGGCGAGAGATAGGCTGGGCTGCCAAGCAGAGAGAGAATAAATAAAAGAGGAAGGGCAAAAAAAAAAAAAAAAAAGAGAGAGAGAAGGAGGAAGACTCCAGGGACCAGCCTCCCGGCCACCCGGCCAGCCACAGAGTAAGACGGAAAGAAAGACACATAGAATGAACAAAGGTAAAAGCCTAGAAACAATAGGTAGATGGATAGTTTAAGTTAAGAAAATCTGGCAAGAAACAAGCCAAGCTGAGGCCGGGCATTTATAAGAAAGAATAAGGCTCTATATTGGCTCTATATTTATTTACTCCAAAGAGTAAAAGAGGAAAAAACAACTACACCTTTAAAATCATTTTGTGTTAGAGTTTGCAAGTGTGGACGCTCCAAAAATATGAGCCTATTTCTACATTGATCAAAGGTCAGAGAATTGGAACTTACCTTTGTTCCTTCAAGGTTATTGTGTTTATATCTCAAACAAAGGTCCCACCTAGATTTAGAACGGTGAGTTCTGCTCTCTCAAGGTTATTGTCAACAGGTGTGACTATTATCCAGACCTTGTACTCCAGGAATAGAGAAGTAGATTGTTCCTACCTCAAACGAGAGTCTAAGGATAGGACTAAGGGTCCAGTTCTTTTATGGTGATAACTTGGGATTCCACCCAGGGAGTGGTTTGCTTACAGAATGTTTTGGTCTAGGGTGTGAGTGTGGCTTGTTTTGTTCTAGCAACAGAATGTCTAACTGTGGGCGTAGCCTGTGACCTTCAATTGATTTGTTCATTCTCTTGTAGCATGTTAATGCAGTTTTTTTTTCTCTTACTCCTACCTTTTGAGGTCAGGGTATTTTAAGCAATTGGAAATTAAACGTGGGTGAATTTCAGTACTCACTGGAACTCTCCCCCCCCATACTATCCTGTTTCTCCATTTTATTGTTTTCTTTTGTGTCTTCATATTCTTTACTAATATTTTCTAAATCCCCACACCTCTACCATGGCAAGAGGTATTTTTGTCGAGGCTTGTCCCCAACATGCAAGGAAGCAATAGTCTAAACTTATTCGCAAATGAATGATGTGCTCTAGGAAAAACTGGCTGGGTGGAATTCACAGACTAAAGCCCTTGTCTCCACAGGCAATGTCAGGTTGAAAAGCAGCATGACAAAAATTGTTCTTTTCTTCCATGAACTAAGTTCAAGATTTCCTATATGTTCATTAACTCAAAATATTAAAATAATCTGTTTTCAAAGCTTAGGGTGTAGCTCTCTATATACATGCATATGCACGTACACATGCACGTACACAAACACACATGAAAAAAAATCACACACAAAAAAATAACCTTTGATGCCTCACTCACTGTTGGCAGCAGTTAGGTCAAAAGTTACAGGAAAATGGTTTCAGAGCAAATGTCACACCCTGGCCAAAGCGAAAGAACCCCTGCTTTCTGTTCTAATAAGACAGTCAGCAATCACAATCGAGTGAGCCAGCTCTTGACGGGGGTAGTTTAAAGTACAGATTCTGGCGTGCACTAGGTGTCTATATAAAGAAACCATAATGTAGGCTTTGTTTTAGCTGTAAGGCATGAAACCACCATATGAACTATGGCTCCATGAAGATTTTGAGAGTTCAGTGAGTAAAATCATTCACCTACTTTGCTTTAAGCAATATTACATTGGAATAATCTCAGGAGAAACACTGTTGAAATGCTGTTTAAAATGATCCTATATCATCTACCGTGACATTTCTTTATCCTAAGAGATATTTCCCCAAGTATTTAATAAAATGAAAAAACACAAATTCTTCAGAGGCTTTTTTTTTCTGTGGAGAACAATGTGCTCATCCTTGCTTATCCTCCCCAAAGAAATGGAAATGAGTAAGATGTAGCCCTGCCCTCATGGGGCTGCTAATCTAAAAGATGAGCAGTGCAGGTATCTCTCTGGTGTCTCGCCTGCCCCTCCTGTGGTTCTTCCTGTTTTTATGGTTCTATTGGAGACTACACACTTTCATTTTTTAAAGGATTTAATTGTGTTATTTTTAATTATATGTATGTGAGTGTCTATATGTGGCTGTGCAAGTGAGGACAGATACCTGCGGAAGTCAGAGGCCGCAGGTCCCCCTGGAGCTGGTGATTCAGGCAGTTGTGAGCTGCCTTCATGGGTGCTGCAAACCTACCTCAGGTCCCCTGAATGAACAGTGCATGCTCTTCAGCACAGAGCCATCGCTCCAGAGGGGCCCTCACCCCACATTCTTAGCCTGTGGGAGCTCAGCGAGGCTTAGACATAGTTCTTCCCTTATCCATAGCATGGACTCCTAAGGTGTCAACTGTCTTGGGTTACAGTAAATTGAGGACTTTCCTGGGGTGTGAGGTTATATACATACATATGTATGTGTGTGTGTGTGTGTGTGTGTGTGTAATCAGAAAAGTAATTAAACAAATTGGAGTTAGTTAAAACTGACCCTAGGCAGGCCTGTTGGAGCAATTCCATCCTACTACCCAAAATAATTCGTTCAATCATGGGGACATGCTCCAGTCTAGAACAGTACAATCTCTAAAGATTCACTGAAACAGTTAGAAAAGGCAGTGTTTTAACTGAATTGCTACATTGGAAGGCTGAAGCCTGGAGCTGATCCTGCTCAACCTTGTTGCTGGAAAGGGAAGGTCTACTCCGGTATAAGCCGAGGCAGAAGAGAGCGGAGCCGAGAGTTGGAGCCCAGCACTTGAGGACAGTGACTGCTCATTTCCATATCCCCACAGCTTCATTCTGGAAGCAATAGGCATGCCTCAGCAAATTATTTATCATCATTATCGTATGATTGTTGTTTGTGTGCCTGTACGTGTGCGGTTGTATGTGAAGCAGTCACCTTGTTGGAGGCCCAGTCTCTCTGTTGTCATACTGTGTGTACCAGGCTCTCCGTCCCATGGGCTTCCAGGGGCTCCACGTCTCCACCTCCCACCTCAGCACAGAAGCATGGGTATTACAGGTCCTCTCAGTAGCTCCCAGCTTATCTGGGTTCTGGGGACTTGAACTCAGGTCATCTGTTGCAGCATGCTTTATCTGCTGAACTCTCTCCCCAGTTTTTGATAAGCTCTTCTTTCTAAAACTAGTCAGAACCCAGTTCCTGTTGCTTATGCCTAAAATGAGGATGAGAAAAATCAAAACTATTAGCTTGTCCTGTGCCATCAAGTGAGGTGACTGCTCTAAGAGAG
The DNA here is from genome assembly GCF_950005125.1 of Chionomys nivalis. Lineage (NCBI taxonomy): Eukaryota > Metazoa > Chordata > Mammalia > Rodentia > Cricetidae > Chionomys > Chionomys nivalis. The sequence goes on along the minus strand of NC_080104.1, from coordinate 14,123,348 downwards.
CCCCAAGGAGGAAGAGGTGCTAGGCAGCTGCAGAATACAGGAAATGAGCCTGTGATGCTATGGAGTGATAAGATAGAACAGTTCATTGGTCACAAATACTTGTACAGAGAAACAGAAAGTAGCTGCTCCAGAGAAAGGACCCCTCCCTGCAGCCTAGGGGAGCAGGCTACACTGAGACGGGCAGGTGGGCTGCTGCCAGAGCCCCAGGGATGTTCAGGTTTATAGAGCTGCAGAAGTGGGGCCTTGGAAAGAAGCAAATCTATGGTCCTTGTCACAAGAGAAATGGGAGGACTCGCCACTACTTGTGTTTCCCGCAAGCCAGTGAACCCAAGACTCTAGGAAGAAGAAACTCAGTTGTGTGGATTTTTATATGTTACTAAATAAACGTGTTTAAAACCACCCACAGCACATATTCTAATGTCGTTATGTTCCAATGTGAGACACTCCATTTGGGATCTATGAATAAAATAGGATCTCTTCTCAGCTTAAAGGCTGTTGACAAAGTGACTTCTGAAATAACATCTTTATTCCTGTAGTTTTATTTGTCATTATATGTCTTCCAGTCATTTACTTATTCTATAGTTTTTCACTCAGGATACTCTCCTCTCTCTTAAGCTGTGGAACTGCAGTAAATATTCTTCCTAATGGTGCAGTCAAAGGAATTCTATTTAACACAATTCTTCTGGGCCTACCTGTAATCTCCCAAATGTACATAGTACATCCCTTAAGATAGGTGACAGTTTTGCCTGGTGGTGGTGGTACACGCCCTTAATCCCAGCACTAGGGAGGCAAAGGCAGGGGGATCTCTGAATTCGAGACCAGCCTGGTCTACAAGAGCTAGTTCCAGGACAGGCTCCAAAGCCACAGAGAAACCCTGTCTCAAGAAACAAACAAAAAACAACAACAACAACAACAACAACAAAATGTCAGTTTCAATTCATTTATGTCCAGATGGATTAATGTGGTTCTTAACTATGCTGTAATTGTTTGTTTTTCAGATTTGCTGAGCCATTCATGCCTTCCGTTTAAACTGTCCCAAATTCCTCCCCTAGAGATCTGGCACCCAGGGAATCATGCTGCGGCATCTGAGAACTTCTCACAAGCCGTGCTTTTCAGCCATCAAACCTAACTTTCTTTAGGCTCACCTGCTAGGGTCCACAAAGCTGTGTCCCCAAACCAAGATCTTCTCACTTTCCACACCCACGTGATTTATCTTCAGCACTCAGGCATTCTTATCTTTTTTTTAATACATTCTTTTATTGATATTTATTGAGCTCTACATTTTTCTCTGCTCCCCTCCCTGACTCCTCCCTCCTTCAACCCTCCCCCAAGGTCCCCATGCTCCCAAATTTACTCAGGAGATCCTTTTCGACTTTCTACTTCCCATGTAGATTAGATCTATGCATGTCTCTCTTAGGGTCCTCATTGTTGCTAAGTTCTCTGGGATTGTGATTTGTAGGCTGGTTTTCTTTGCTTTATGTTTAAAAACCACCTATGAGTGAGTACATGTGATAATTGTCTTTCTGTGTCTGGGTTACCTCACTCAAAATAATGTTTTCAATCTCCATCTATTTTCCTGCAAAATTCAAGATGTCATTTTTTTCTGCTGTGTAGTACTCCATTGTGTAAATGTACCACATTTTCCTTATCCATTCTTTGGTCGAGGGGCATTTAGGTTGTTTCCAGGTTCTGGCTATGACAAACAATGCTGTTATGAACATAGTTGAGCACATGTCCTTGTGGCACGATTGAGCATCCTTTGGATATATACCCAAAAGTGGTATTGCTGGGTCTTGAGGAAGATTGTTTCCTTATTTTCTGAGAAATCGCCACACTGACATCCAAAGGGGCTATACCAGCTTGCATTCCCACCAGTAATGCAGAATGTTCCCTTTACCTCACAACCTCTCCAGCATAAATTGTCATCAGTGTTTTTGATTTTTGCCATTCTTACAGGTGTAAGATGGAATCTCAGAGTTGTTTTGATTTGCATTTCTCTGATGAGTAAGGATGTTGAACTTTTCCTTAAATGTCTTTCAGCCATTTTAGATTCCTCTGTTGAGAGTTCTCTGTTTAGGTCTGTACTCCATTTTTTTTTTATTGGATTATGTGATCTTTTGGTGTCCAATTCCTTGAGTTCTTTGTATATTTTAGAGATCAGACCTCTGTCTGATGTGGGGTTAGTGAAGATCTTTTCCCATTCTGTGGGCTGTCGTTTTTTCTTGTTGACCGTGTCCTTTGCTTTACAGAAGCTTTTCAGTTTCAGGAGGTCCTATTTATTGTTTCTCTCAGTGTCTGTGCTGCTGGGATTATATTTAGGACATGGTCTCCTGTGCCAATGCATTCAAGTGTACTTCCCACTTTCTCTTCTATGAGGTTCAGTGTGACTGGCTTTATGTAGAGGTCTTTGATCCATTTGGGCTTCAGTTTTGTGCATGGTGATAGATATGGGTCTATTTTCATTCTTCTACACGTTGATATCCAGTTATGCCAGCACCACTTGTTAAATATGTTTTCTTTTTTCCATTTGATATTTTTTTGATTCTTTATCAAAGATCAGGTGTTTGAAGATGTGTGGATTGATATTCAGGTCTTCTATTCAGTTCCATTGGCCCTCCTGTCCTTATGCCAGTACCAGGCTGTTTTCAGTACTGTAGCTCTGTAGTAGACTTTGAAGTCAGGGATTGTGATGCCAAGAAGTTCTTTTATTGTACAGGATTGTTTTGGCTATCCTGGGCTTTCTGCTTTTCCACATGAAGTTGAGTACCGTTCTTTCGAGGTCTTTGAAGAATTTTGCTGGGATTTTGATGGGCTTTGCATGAATCTGTAGATTGCTTTTGGTAACATTGCTATTTTTACTATGTTAATTCTGCCTACCCAAGAGCATGGGAGATCTTTTAACTTTCTGGTGTCTTCTTCAATTCTTTCTTCAAAGATTTAAAGTTCTTGTCATACAAGTCTTCCATTTGTTTGGTTAGAGTTACTCCGAGATATTGTATGCTATTTGTGGCTATTGGAAAGGGTATTGATTCTCTGATTTCTTCCCCAGCCCTTTTATCATCTGTGTACAGGAGGTCTTCTGATTTTTTTGAGTTAATCTTGTATCCTGCTACATTGCTTAAAGTGTTTATGAGTTGTAAAGTTCCTTGGTAGAATTTTTGGGATCACTTATGTATCACTATCATATCATCAACAAACAGTGAGAGTTTGACTTCTTTTCCAATTTGTATCCCCTTGATCTCCCTTTGGTGTCTTATTGCTCTAGCTAGGACTTCAAGAACTATATTGAATAGATATGGAGAGAGTGGACAACATTGTCTTTTTCCTGATTTCAGTGGAATCACTAGGAGTTTTTCTCCATTTAGTTTGATGTTGGCTGTTGGCCTGCTGTATATTGCCTTAATTATGTTTAGGTTTGTGGCATTCTTGTCTTAATAAGATGTCTTATTATTGTGCTGATTTAAATGAGAAATATCTCTCATGGGCTCATGCCTTTGAACATTTGGCTCCAGGTTGGTGGTGCCATTTGGGAAGGTTCTAGAACAATGATTCTCAACCTTCCTAATGCTGAGACCCTTTAATACAGTTGTGGGATATTGCTACTTCATAACTGTAATTTTGCTACTTTTAGCAATCATAACGTAAATAACTGTGCTTTCTGATGGGTCTGGGGGTGTGACCCGCAAGTTGAGAACCATTGTTAACAGAACTCTTAGAAGAAAGCATGTCACTAGAGATGGGCTTTAAGGTTTAATCTCAGCCCAGTTCCTGTTCTCTTTCTCTGCTTCCTATATGTGATTGAAGATGTGATCCCTCAGCTGCCTGCTGCCATGCCTTTCCACACATGCTGAACTTTCCCTCCGGAACTACAAGCCAAGATAAATTCTTTCATCCAGAAGACTCTTTAATCGTGTTTTATTACAGCACCAGCAAAGTATCTAACAGCATCTCTAGGTCTTTGCTAGGGCCATTCAATGATTTCCTGACGTCTCTCTCCCCAGCAACTTCCAAACTTCATATTAATTTCCATGTCATTTGAATACTCACACCCTCTTTCAGTTACTTCTATGTCACACACACACACATACACACACACACACACACACACAGACACCCCCCACACACCCTACCTGAGATTCATAAAGTTTTTCCAGACTGTTATCTGTGTATATGAATTTGCCAGGGCTGTTATAACGAAGTCCCACAGATTGCATGGCTGACAGTGATATAAATTGCCTAGTTCACAGCTCTAAAGACTAGACATCTAAGACAAGAGTGTCAGTAAGCTTCGGGGTGTCTCTCTCCTTGGCTTGCATATGGCCATTGTGGTGTAGCTTTTGTTAACTTGCTAGAAAATAGTCAGTTGAGGAGAGGGCAGCTCAACTGATGAAAACACACTAATCATATTGGCCTATGGGCACGTCTGGGTGGTGTTTTCTTGATTGATGGTTGATTTGGAAGGGTCCAATCCACTGTGGGTGGTGCCACACCTGCACCAGTGTTCCTGGGTGCCATAAGAGAACAGGTAGAGCAAGTCAGTAAACAGGGTTCCACCACGGCTTCTGGTTCAGTTCTTGCCTCCAGGTTCTTACCTTGAGTGTCCGCCCTGACTCCCCTCTATGATGGGAGTAAACTCTTTCCTTCCAACTTGCTTTTGGTCATGGTGTTTATCACAGCAATAGAAACCAAGCTAAGACAGCTACCTTTCCTATCTTCTCAGTGTCTTTTTTTGTGTCTATTCTAATATCTTCCTTTAAGATTGTAGTCTCGTGAAGGTCTGCTGTAATTATCCCTTTAAAGGTGCAGTTTATAAACAGAGTCACATACAAAGATGTTCAGCATTCAACTTCATCCTCTGAATTTTAGGTGTGTGGGGATGTAATCTGGCACATAATACTACCTTCACTAAACACTAACTGGTCTGCTTGCCTGCATAATTTACTTGTTGCAAATGTGACCTGCCTCTTGCCTATAGCCCACACAAATTGGCCAGCATCATATAACCACCTGCTTGCTGTCAGTGCCCACTGATTTTGCCTGGGTGACTGACCTTTGTGCTAAAGAGCCCTTGGCTGCCTGGCACCATGGCCTGTCCGCTGACATCACAGGCTTACAGTGTTGCCCTAGAACCTGCTTCCCCACTCCTTCCAGCAATGCTCGCTCCATCCCACTCCTTTCTTGTTGTACCCATCTCCCTAGTTCTTGCTTCCTGTTTGCTACTCACTCTCTCTACTGAGAAACCAGGGGAGCTTTGCAACTAAAAATTTGCTTCCCATGGCTCAGCTACTTTGTTCCTAGGCATAGTCTCTCGTTGCCTTCAAAATATTTTCTTTATTCTTAGTAATTTTATGCATGTAAACAAAGACAAATGATCATATGTATCCTTCATTTCCCTTTCCAACCCCTGTACCCTTCTTTCCTCAGCAGCTATCACCTGCTAGCAGTTCCTCAGTAAGGGGTTGGGCCTGGAGATGAGATCATCCCTATCTAGTCAAGAGCTTTGTCTGCCTTTGTCTTATGCAGGTGACCATGGTTGGTGTGTGGTCATGACTATGGTTGGCATGCCATGTCCAGAACACAGCATTTCAACACTTCTCCCCATCCTCCAGCTCTAACATTAGCTCCTCCTCTTCTTCCAAGATGATGGTCCCTGAGCCTTGGCTGGAGGTGGAGGAGGACTTGATAATGATGTCCCATTTAGGACTGAGCACTCTCTAATTCTCAGCACTTTGACCAAGTGCGTGTCGCTGCATTGACTGCTGCCCACTGCAAAAGAAGCTTTTCTAACCAAGGGTAGGAGGATCCCAGATTTATGGATATAAACGTAAATATTTAGAAGGTGTTGAAATAGGTTAGCTTTACCCAAAATAATTACATGGAAACTGTATTCTTTTAAACACTGCCTGGCCCGTTAGTTCCAGCCTCTTATTGGCTAGCTTTTACATATTGATCTAACCCATTTTTAATATTCTGTGTAGCACCACGAGCTGGCTTACCAGGAAAGATCTTAACCTGTGTCTGTCTGGAGTGGGAGAATCATGGCGACTCACTGACTCGGCTTTTTTTTCCCAGCATTCTGTTCTGTTTACTCCACCCACCTAAGGGTTGGCCTATCAAATGGGCCTAGGCAGTTTCTTTATTAATTAACCAATGAAAGCAACAGATTAATACAAGACCCACCTCCATCAAGAAGGCAATTAGACAGCATTGCCATTGAGCTACACGGTAATAGTCAGTTCTACCCCAGAGGCTCACCTCTCCAGTCACGGATTTTTGACCAACATTACTGTGCCAGGAAGGAAATTTCCTCGCTATGGAGTGGCCCTCAGATCCAATCAGAAAGCTGTTAGTTACCCATAACAGCCATGATTACACCAGTGGTCATATCATGCCAAGAAAGTTGATATTGGAGCATACAGGTTGAAAAGAAACATTGATGTCTTTCCCTCCAGCAGCCTGTATAGCTCCTACATAGCACAATAAAGTCATCCAGCAGGGAGGAGTCTCCTTGTTGGTCTGAGGACTCTGTTTTCTACATGGCTGATGCTCCCATGTCATCTGCTCTGCGTGTGTTCTTTTCGTTTGCACATGACCCTCGACAGCCTCCTCATTTTTGCTTCAGAACCTTTGCTCTCACCCCACGGCAGTTGTCCTTTGTGTGCAGCTTTGTCGGCCCCCCCTTGCTGTAATCATTTAATCTCCATTTTAGTAGAAATCAGCTTGGTGGATAGTTAATTATTTCAAATGTTTCAAAAGCAGCAATTTTCAGTTTATGAAAACAGAACTCCCCCTTGCCTACAACAGAATCTAAGTTGACATCCGTAGCTCCTCATCTCATTGAAGGCCATGCTGATTCAGCCAGGGGTCTGGGCTGCCACCTGGGCCATGTTGGTGTCCATGGAACACACTACCATGGGGGCCATGATGAACCAGGCAGCCTGTGCTACCACCTGGGACCAAGTGTCCTCTGAGCCATGGCTGCTACTGAGGATCATGTCTGGGTCCATGGCTCTACAACAGCCAGGGTCTGAGTTGATGTCAGTGGCCCCTGTTGCCAAAGGCTGTACAGATGGCCAGGGTCCAATCAGCCACTTGAGACCATGTTGGTGTCCGAGGTCCATGCTGCTACCAGGGTCATACTGATCTGGGTGGCCTGTGCTGCCACCAGGACTGTGGTGATCTCCAGGCCCAGACTGCTGCTGAGGCCCATGTCTGGGTCTGTGTTGATGTCCATGGCTTGTGTTGCCATGGGGGTTATAGGAACCAAGCATATTGAAATCCGAGGACTATGCCGAGATGGCCCTGCCCCTCACTGGCAGTGGGATCGCAGGCCCTGCCCCTCGCTGGACACTGCAGCAGGAGAGTTGGCCCCCACAATCAGGAAAGATGGCCCCACCCATAGCCACAGGCATGTACCTCACCTAGGTAGCACATGAGAGCTGATCTTGTCAGGGATGCGGGTAAACCTGGCCCTGAGAGCTTAAGAACAGCAGAGCTGAGCCCCCCCCACATACACCCCAACACCCCCCATCTGCCATGTGGTGGCATGGGTGAAGGATATATGCCCTCCCTCCCTCTCCCCGCTATTGTTAACTGTAGCAGGCAGTGAAAGGGCTGGCCCTGGGATCACAAGAATTGGAGAAACACTCTTGTCCCTCACAGGCTGCAACACAGGGGAGAGCCGACTCAGCACCTCACCTTCATCCCTCCCCCGAACCTGCCCTCTGCCATTGCAACCTCACTCTCAAAAAAAACAAAAATAACAAAACAAAACAAAACAAAAAAAAACCCAACAAAACAAAAGCAAATAAACTAAAAAGCATCTTGTCATGGAAGCTGAAGTGTAGCCCACTGAGTCACAGTTGACCCTTCAGCCCTTTCATCGTTTTTGCTTGGGAGAATTACTGACCAGAGTCTGGTTCAAGGCCAAGGTAAGAATTCATCCAGCAACCTAAAAAGCAACTTAGTAACACGTGATAACCCACCTGGATAGTTCTGCAATAGCTCTGACTATGCCTCCACCAAGGAGCAGTGTAAACACAATCGCTGATTCTTCTCATGGCATCCTTGTTAGACTTCCTTCCAATCTTCAGTTTCCTTCTCTGCGTTTTACTCTTTATGTCAACTAGGTACAGCCCGGAATAAAGTGGTCTTGTGAAAACAGCTCAGAGCAACAGCTCTTCCTTCATAGATGTGCCTCAGGCTAGAAAAGCTACCTTAGGAATTCCACAGTGCTTTGGACTCTGCTATATATACTCTTTTAAACCTTTATTTAGGTGGTGTGATAGCCTAAGTTACATTTTCAGTTTTAATTACTATGCCTAAGAGATCCATGAAACAAAAATGCTTCTGATCTGCAAGCCCCTGGCCTAACTAAGGACAGACAGTTCCTGAAATGCTGGAAGCTACTGTTTATGGGAGATAACAAATCACACGTTTTTCACTTCCCTAAACAAGTTTGTTTGACCCAATTACACCTGAAGTGCTTGATCACCTTTGCACATGGGGTTCACAGGCAGGAAATGTCAGGATGTATGCTTGCCCCTGATTGGACCTGATGGGAAATACTATAAGCCCCTGCAAACTGTGACTTGGGACCATTTCCTGGGAACCCAGGCATGGACCTAGCCAGAGCCCATCCACCTGGCCAGTATTTAATTAAAGCTTGTTTCAAATTTGACTTTAAACTGTGGTAGTGTTCTTATTCTTGACTAGTGGGATTAACAGTGGGCCATTTTGAAAATAAGGGATCAGAAATGTTAAAACAAACAAAACAAAAAACAATACAAATAAAAAGCTGCTGGCGGTGGTGGTACACGCCTTTAATCCCAGCACTTGGGAGGCAGAGAGGCAGGAGGATCTCTCAAGGTCAACCTGGTCTACAGAGCACATCCCAGAGTAGCAGAGGCTACAGAAAAACCACAAAGAAAGAGAGGGGGAAGGTGTTATGGTAAAAATACGCCACAGGTCCCTGAGTGCCACAAGGAGCTGCTGTGGTCAAAGGCTGCGGTTGTCCCATTAGGAGCCGCGGCGGGTGAAAGACAGATGGATAGGCACACCTTGCAGAATGAGGTTGGATATTTCTTTAGTGGTTTATGGAGGGGAAAGGGAATGGGGGGAAGGGGAAAAGGGAGAAGAGCAGAGAGAGAAAGAGAGGGGGGAAGGGGAGAAGTAGGGAGAAGAGAGAGGGAGAGAGGCAGAAGCTGCCTCTTTGGGAGAGAACAGAAAGGAAGGAGCTTGGGCTGGAAGCAGAAAAAAGATCCTGCTTGCCTCATGTGGGGAGGGAGTGGACAGGGCTTGTCTCTTGACAGGAGAGGAGGGAGGAGAAGGGGAAGGAGAGAAGAAGGAAGAAAGAGACAAAAAGAGAAAGAAATGTTAAACATCCCAGAATGTATGTTTTTGCTTCTATTGCCCCATTGTCCAACCCTTATCCACCATACACGTTTTTCCCTCCTGGAGTCTTCAGTGTATCAAGAATTAATCCAGAGAAAACATAAAAATCATTCTTGCCTAGTGATGGGATACTATAAGCAATGTGATTTCTAAGAACAATTAAGTTTATAGATGACTAAAGAAAATTCAAGTCAATAAGAACCTCAGAGATTTGGTTACCCTTTGCAGCTTGTTGTGTGTGTTGTGTGTGTGTGTGTATGTATAGCAGTGACTCTGTTTTAATGATTGTTTGCCAGATAAAACACGGGTGATTATGACAGTCACCTCAGGGCAATGACTGAGAACGAGCGCTGTACTTGCTGCCTAGTTGTAGGTCAACTTGTCACTACCTTGAGTACTTTGGGAAGAGAGACCCTTAACTGGGACAATGCCTCCAACAGAAAGGCCTGTGGGCAAGCCCGCAAGCCTGCTAGCATTTTCTTGATTAATGATTGATGTGGGAGGGCCTAGATCACTGTGGTGGTACATACAATTCATGGTTGGTGGCCATGGAGGGTATAAGGAAGCAGGTTGAGCAAGCTATAGGAAGCAAGCCATCAAGCAGTGTTGTGGAATATTCCTTTACACTGTGTGAAGATGTGTCATTGTGATTGGTTTAATAAAGAGCCACTCTGCTAGGCCATTAGCTAGGCAGGAAGAGGTTAAGCCAGACTTCTGTGGAAAGAGAGCTCTAGGAAGAAGAAAGGAGGAGTCACCAGCTGGGCAGAGAGGAAGCAGGATGGGAAGCACAGAACAAAGGTAACCAAGCCACATAAAGGAATGTATATTTAAAGATACGGAGCCAGGCGGTGGTGGTGCGCGCCTTTAATCCCAGCACTCGGGAGGCAGAGGCCGACAGATCTCTGTGAGTTCAAGGCCAGCCTGGTCTAGAAGAGCTATTTCCAGGACAGGAACCAAAAAGCTATGGAGAAACCCTGTCTCGAAAAATCAAAAATAAATAAATAAATAAAAGATACGGGTTATAGCACTCGTGAGGCAAAGGCAGGTGGATCTCTGTGAGTTTGAAGCCAGCCTGGTCTACAGAGCAAGTTCCAGGACAGTTATACAGAGAGACCCTGTCTTGAACAAAATGGGGGGGGGGTAATTTAAGTTATAAGAACTAGTTAGGAATAAGCCGAGTTTCCATAATTAATAGTATATAATTAATGAGTCTCTGTGTCACGATTTGGGGGCTGACGGTCCAAAAAAGCCTGCTACAAAGCAGTGTCCCTCCATGGCCTCTGCTCCAGTTCTGCCGGCAGAGTTCCTGCCCTGGTTCCCTTTGCTAACGATGTGTGAGTGTGGCAGGAGAAGCCAGATAAACCCTTTCCTGTCCGAGTTGTTTGATCGCGGTGCTTATCACAGCAATAAAACTCATGCTAAGACAAGTGCTCTCTTTGAAGCGGGAGGCAGGTGTGCACGAGGAGGTTTTGTATTCTTTTATGTTATTCTTATCTTCCCTACGCTCAAGCAATGTATTTGGATAAGGGTGTACGTGGTGCTGACGATTGGAAACAGGACTTTGTGTGAAGCAAGCAAGAGCTTTGCCCCTGAATTACACTGCCAGCCCCTTTCTTGTAAAATTTAAAATTAAAAAAATACAGACAGTGATTTGAAACAAAGAATACAGTGTTGGTCCACATACAGCACCGGATCATTGGAATCCTCAGCATGTTGCTGCGTACGTGTTCTTAGCAGCAAGACTGAGGCTGGAGGGCCATCTGTCATACAGGCAGAATGAGTGACTCCTGCAGTTCCTGTCAATACACATGGTGTCGTAGGTCACCCTCCCGCAGCACCAAGCACAAGCAATGTCATGGCCGAGTCATAGATGCTCATAACTCAGGGAGGTTCCAGAACCACCATCGCGAGTCAATTTTCTTATCTTTAAAGCAGGCATAAGGACAAGGATAGAAGTCCTAGCAATCCACAGACTTCTCATTTAAGTTTGGGTTGATTTTTTTTTCCTGACCACTTGACATTCCCACACATTACTGCTACTACCTCATGGTTGAAGACTGAAAGAAGGCAGAGTTCAGGGCAGACAAAGAAGCATGGGTTGGAGTTAGCAAAGGGAAGGATGACGTCATCACACACATCTGCCTGGCATCGTTGCAGAGCTGACACTGTGGGCTAAATAACACCACAGCAAGGTAGAGAACTGACTGGCAACTCACCAAGGGTTAAAAAGTCAACCAGACCTCAACTATACCACAAGCTTTCACCAGGATGATCCCTCATCTGCCACTCTTGTCGATGAGGAAAAATGTGGGTGTCTCTAGCACCCAAACAGGTAGCAAACCCCAGGCATGAGGCCGGTAGACCTTCACAGCCCTAGAATTCTTTATTGCCCTGAGTTTTAAAGGTGTATGTGATCCGTGCACAGTCTAGAAATACACCGAAATGAAAGCAAAATTCTCCCACAATCCTCTCACCCAGAGACACAGCTCCTGAAAAGTTTCTCTCCACATGTTTTTCTAAAAAGTGTGCTTTGGTCACATTTTTCTTTCCATAAGAACACATGAAGAAACCACTGCCCATGCCCATATCAGCGTGCAGTGATAATCTTTCTAGAAAGTTCTAACTTCTGGCTTTCTTTGGTGGTTGTCTTACTTCAGGAAGCTGTGAAGGACCCAACTGATCCTCCACAGCTCTGAAAACAGTGGGGGGTATCTCTTGCCCCTGCCCTTTGCTGCAGATAAACCCCAAGCAGAGTACAGCACCTGCAGCTGGATAAACTCCATGTCGGTCCCGGTTTGGTCTTTGAGTTGCTACTAGCCTGACTTTAACCTCTTTGTGCCCCTTTCTCTAACAAGAAAAAATTCTAAAATCCAAATCTTGAGGTTGAACCTGTCTAGGAAGTTTGTGACGTTTCTAACCACCGTTTATCCACATTCTTTGCCCTCACCTCCATCTGACCCTGCACCCAGGAAGGAGGGCAACCAGTTGCTGACGTCCTGTACCTCACTGACTGGGCTCTGGAGGCATCTCCCCAGCTGGGCTTCTCAGAGCTGGGTGGCTGCGCACTTTCAGCAGGCCCTGCTTGGCAAACAAAGAACAATCAGTGCTTTGTTCTCAGTGTGCAACCCTCGGGCCGGCACAGGCTCCCTCCTGACCTTGTCCTATAGTGCTGGAACTTCCTAGTCCTTTGAGGGCAGAGAGCTGAGAGCCTGAGGGCCGGGAAGGGAGAGGGCACAGAACAGTGAAAGCACCTTGCAGTCCCGGACAGGATGCTGAGAACTGTTGGGACAACAGTCCTTGCCGTGGCCATGGCTCCTTTCACTTCCGGTAGCTGCCCTAAGTGAGGGAATGCTGCTATGGTTCTGCTTTACTTTGTGTTTTGTTTTTTTAATAACCAAAGACTCCTTCAAAGCTTCTTCTGAAATATCAAACATAAGCCTTGGTAACTGCCCTAAGCAGGTGCTGGTACTACCTAGAGGGCCATGTCTGTACACCCGGAAGAACATCGGAAAGTAGGTACAACATTAGAATCATTTCAACCAATGAAATGGAAATGCTCTGATGATTTAAAACCAAAGTATTCTATGTTTTTCTTCTGGCCTCTGTGGGCACTGGGAGCACAAGAGGTGAGCAGACATTCGTGCAGGCACATGTACACCAAAGTAAAAACACACATACATTCATTCACACACAAATACATTCATACATAAAAGATTAGAAATAAAGTAAAATTAAAACTACAGTGGCCCAGGCCTCCCTTCTACTCAGCCCTCCATCTCAGCCGTTGCCCTAAGGCAGGCTGCATCCACGGGCTCTCAACATCTCCTGGGAAGCCAGCTTTCAGGGCTGGAGCTCAGCATCTAGGAAGACTCGCTGCTCTGGCAAGGGACAGGGCTTGGTTCCAAGCACCCACATCGGAGGGCTCTCAATTGCATGGAGCTCCAGTTTCAGGGGACCTAAAGCCTCTAATTAAGTCAATTACTGAAACATCTGCAGGTCTTTACTGGCGTTCAGTCTTCTGAAATATACGTATTTACCGGAACAGAGGGAAGAGTCAAGACTATGATACAGCATGGCAGCTCCAGAGGTTCTCTCTGGGAAAGCGGGTTAGAAGGAAAGGCACTGTCCTTTCTATTTGTCTACTGAACTTTTTCAATGTGCTTTTTTGGTCATAATTTCACCAATGAATTCCTCTGCTATTATACATCTGTCAATCATTTTCATCTAAATAAATCTGCATCATTAACACTCAAAGAAAATGGGTAGCTTCAAATGAACTAAGAGAGGGCCTGAGTTTGGATTCAACACCCACCTAAAGCCAAGGGAGGTGGTGTGTGTTCATAACCCCAGCTCTCAGGGGGCAGAGCCAGGCAGATCCTGGGTGTTCTCCAGGTCACGCAGACTATCTAATACACCAGGCTGTACATTCAGTGTGAGAACCTGTCTCAAAAACTAAGGTGACAAGCCAGCGAAGTAGACAGCCAGTGTTGACCTGCAGCCTCCACATTTACATGCATGGGAAAGTGTACATACACTCAGACACTCATGGACACAGGCACACGCCACACAAACGCAGAAAGAAGTGGATAGATAAATAGACGTGTAAGGAACAGCATGTGTTTTGTTCTGAGTTAAAGCACACATGTACCTGCAATCCAGAAAGTCTTACTTGAGAAACAGAACACTCTACCCCCACAGAAAGCTTCCCACATGATCCATTAAATCATCTGTCTCCAAGCAATCACTCCTGTGTCTTGGTTAAAATTATACATTTGTTCCCTCTTATATGTAAAAGAAATACAACCAATCACATTATAAGTTTTTTTGTGTCTGATATTTCTCTCAATACAAGCATGCATTTATCCATATTTATTCATGAATGCAACCTCACAGGAGAATGTGAACCAGCAGAGCCAGCATGAGAGAGAAAGAGAGAGAGAGAGAGAGAGAGAGAGAGAGAGGAGAGAGAGAGAGAGAGAAAGAGAGAGAGAGAAAGAGAAACATCAAATGTTATAGACACACATGTGCCAGTCAATGGAATCTGAGCATGAACTAAAATGTCTTGTGCTGACATTTTTGTGGACATGTGTTTTCAGGTTTGCTTGATAAATATCTAGACTTGAAACTGATAGGTCATCAGGTAAGTGTACGATACAAAATGTTTTTTAAAGCCGAGTATGGAGGCACACACCTACAATCCCAGCACGTGGTTGGCTGAATCTAGAAGCTCACCAGTTGGAGGCCAGCCTGGGCTTTGCAATGAGACCATATCTATCGCAGATGCACAAGCTCAGAAACTTGACACATTCTCTCCAAAGCAGCGGCAGCTTTTACATTTCCACCAAGACTGTGCTAGGGTCCAGGCACTCTGATGTCTTTGCATACACTTGGTGTCGACCATTTTTTAATTCTAGCCATAGTGATAGAAGTCACGTGCTGCATCACCAGAACGGCTAGTTACACTTGACGTGTGGCGCTCCAGCATCCGCTGTGAAGAGCATCTTCATGGGGGCTATCTGGACCAGGCTGCCCTCTGGGCACATCTGTGGGAGAGTAGTCAGAATGGTGTTCACTGTGCACAGTGTCATCCCCGAGACTGGGTTCCGGACTGCACGGAGTAAAAACAGTAAGCTAGCATAGCAGGCAGGCATGCATTCATTTTTTCTCTGCTTCTGACTATGGATGGAACCAGCTGCTTGAAGTTCCTGCCTTGACTTCCCTGAAGGGATGTAACCTGGGATTTCAAGCTGAATATAAGACCCTTCTCCCTTAAGTTGCCTTTTCGGGGTGTTTGTCCCAACGACAGAAAGTTGCCATAGTTTCGATCTCTATTTTCCTTTTTCCTTTCAGCTTTCAATTATCCTCTATAGGAGGCAAAGCATCTTCTATGTGCAAACTGTGGTGTTCTTGGAGCTGGTTGCACTCACCATGAGCTGGATATCAGCAATATTTGTCTTCGTTGGCACTGGTTAGAAATGCAGAGCTCTGCGCCCTGTCCTGAACTGCTGCTGATTGAGCTGATAGTCACTCCATCGCTTAGGAGGTAAGATGAGCCAGGCAGGAACTAGGTAGTTTGTAGACTACCCCTAGACGGGGAATCCTTAAAGAGAAAGACAGAGAAAAACTTTAAAGGAGCTGTGGAGGGCTTTTGAAATAAGCATTATTAAAAATTATCATGCTATTTTTTTCCTAACAAGGCCAAGGAGGATTGATTATTCATAACAGTTTGTAGTAGAAATTGTGTTACCAAGAGGTGGGGTGAAGAGGCAACTTCTGGTTCAAACCCACCGGAGTTCGACTGCCTTCTTGTGTGCTATCTGTCTGACCTTGGACAACTTGTTGCAAACCCTATTCCCTTTTGCTCAGGGGGAAAGATGGCTGCCACATACAGCTGTTGTCAAAGTCCCTTCCCCTTTCCCCTGTGAAAGCAGGAGTCGCCCTACACACCGCAGAATGGATATTCTCAAAACCAGAGAAGAGAAAGGGTGATGGGGTGTGGAATGCAGGGGGCCTGTTCGTCCCACCAGTGGAGAACACACCACTACCACAATGCAAAGCCAAATTTGAAACAAGTTTTAATGAAATGCTGGCAAATTGGTTGGATCTGGCCAAGTCCATCTCTGGGTTTCCAGAAGATGGCCCCGAATCAAGTTTTGCTGCAGCTTACGCATTTCTCATCAGGTCCAATCAGGGGCAAGCATTCATCCTGATGTGTTTCATACTTGCGAACCTCCCACCCACAAGAGATCAAGCACACCCAGTGCAGATGGGTCAAATGAACTTGTTTAGGGGTGTGGAAACGCTTGACTTGTTATCTCCCATGAACAACAGCCGGTGGCATTTCAGAAACTGTCTGTCTGTCCTTGGGCAAGGGCTTACAGATCAGAGGCATTTTTGCTTCATGGATCTCTCAGGCATAGTAATTAAAACTGAAAATGTAGCTTTGGCTCTCAACACCATTGGCAGGAATGCAAATCAGCGGGGCCATTGTGAGAAGCAATGTGGAAGTGCCTCAAAAATTGAAAATAAACATGATACAATCCATCTAGTACACTGTTGCTTAGCTACTTCCTCCATGTTGAAATATTGCCATCTGTGGGGAGGAGGAAGATGTGGAAAGCACCAGAAACTAAGTAAACATGCAGAGTTATGGTTTTGGAAGTTCAGAGAGTCGCCAGACCCACGAGGCCTCTCCCCAGGGTTGGGTCGTCAGTAGTGGTTTGTAGGAAAGGGAAGTCTGCTGTGGAGCTGCCTGCAGGCTGAGCGGCAGGCTCCAGGAAAGTTCTCATGAGCCATCGTCTGTGCTAGGGTGACCTTTAGTGATGGAGCTGCTATGGAGTCACCCATGCCTTTGTAAGCCACACTTCACCTGTACTCCTGTAAGTAACCCCAACAAACTCATTGGCCCACCAATCTAGACTTAAGAGGAATAGTGCCCTTGGTCTGTCATCAATGCCCTAGCTGGGGTGACATTTGTTCAGGTCTCCCCAGGAAAAGTCACATTTGGATCCCTATATAAAGATACGTAACTATATACCAAACAAATGCTTTTGTTTCTTTTCTTTCTTTCTTTCTTTCTTTTTTTTTTTTTTTTTTTGGATTTTTGAGACAGGGTTTCTCTGTAGCTTTTGGTTCTTGTCCTGGAACTAGCTCTTAAAGGAAATGCAGTGTATCCAAACAAACACAGCATTGTTTGGTTTTAAAAATTAAGGAAACCCTGCTATTTGCGACTACATAGATGAGCCTGGAAGACATTGTACTAAGTGCATTAAACAAGGCTCAGAAAACTTAGTTTACACACATTCACTTTTATGTGGACTGTAGAAAAGTTAAAAGTCCAGAAGGAGAATATGATAGTGGCTTCCAGGCCCCGGGGAAGGGGTTAGTGAGGACACGTTGGTGAACTGATGTCAAACTTAGGATAAGAGGCAACCATTCAAGAGTTCTGTGGGGACTTGAATGAGAAATGTTCCCCATAGGCTCAGACGTTTTAACACTTGGTTTCCAGTAGGTGGCGCTATTAGTGGCGGTAGTGCAGCCTTGCTGGAGGGAGTACATCACTTGGGGAGGGCTTTGAGTTCATAATCTCAACCCACTTGCAGTTTTCTCCATGCCCGCCTGCTATCCCGCCTCCCCACTGTGGTGAACTGGAATTATTAGTCAAAAGGAACTCTTCCTTCTAAAGGTTGCTTTGGTCATGATATTTGACCACAGAAACAGAACAGTAACGAATACATGGTCTTATAATAGTTTGTCTTTGTTGTCAACTTGACTGGATTTGAAATCACCTAGGTGACACATCTCTGGGAGTACCCGAGGGTGTTCCCATGTTCCAGAGAGGGAAGATGGTGAGTGGCGCATTGTCATGGACTGGGGTCCTAGAATTAATCAAAGAACCAAGGAGAAAATGGTTCACAGAACAGGACATTCCCCTTTCTCTGTTTCTCATTGTCTCCAGATGCAAGCAAGATCTTTCTACCACAGACACCAGCCATTCCCACCTCCATGCCTTCCTTGTTATAATGGACTGCTCTTTTACATCACAACAGGATGGTGTCATCTACAGATGAATTGGGTCACATTCACTGCTGTCACAGCTCCTTTGTTACCGGGAGTTGCCTTATTCGGCTATTTTGTCCCAGCAACACTAAAACTAACTAATACAGGACTATATAGGTCTATTTTACCCTTGGGGACTATGAATGGGAATGAAATTTAGGGCCTGGCAATGCTGAAACATGTATGGTTAGCCCATATATGGCAGTTCTGTTGAACTTGTCCATATTGGGTTTCATGGTCTAAGTTGATGAGGATGACTGAGCAGATCTCTTCCTCAAGAGGACACCAGACCTCATTACAAATGGTTGTGAGAGCCAGGAGGTGGTGGCGCATGCCTTTAATCTCAGCACTCGGGAGGCAGAGGCAGGCGGATCTCTGTGAGTTCGAGACCAGCCTGGTCTACAAGAACTAGTTCCGGGACAGGCTCCAAAACCACAGAGAAACCCTGTCTTGAAAAACCAAAAAAAAAAAAAAAAAAAAAAAGGTTGTGAGACACCATGTGGTTGCTGGGAATTGAACTCAGTACCTTTAGAAGAGCAGGCAATGCTCTTAACTGCTGCAATCTCTTGTATGTCTGAAAATTGATGAGAACACATTTTAACGGTTCTCACTGCACAAAGAATAGACATTCTGTAAGCTAATGCCAATGTTAAGTGTCTTGATTTGGCGATTCCACAATACACACACTCACACACATCCCCTCATACATGCTCACACACACATGTACACATACACACACATACTTACACACACACATACACACACAACAAAAAGCTGTGTTGTACACCATAAGTATACACAATGTTATCTCTTGAAAAATTTCCAAAAGCAGGGGCTAGGGAGATGGCTCAGTGGTAAAGTGTCTGCCATACCAGCCTAAGAACCCGAGTTCAGATCCTCAGGGCCACAAAAAGGCCAGGTGTGAGGTATACGTTTATAGCCCCAGAACTGGAGATTAGGGGGACAACACAACCAAACATAACACAGATGTTCTAGGCTCGATGAACAGTCAGCTTAGCCAATCAGTGGCCTCCAAGCTCAGTAAGAAACGCCGTCCATACGCCGGCAAGATGGCGGCGCCCAGCGAACCCGCGGGCTTCTCTCGCAGCGGTCTCTTCTCCTTCCTGCCCGGCGGCGCGCGCTCCCAGATGACCGAGGACGACTTGGTGACTGACGCGCGGGGCCGGGGCGCAGGGCATGGAGACGCCGCCACCTCCGCCTCCACCTCGGCCCCGCAAGGTTTGGAGCACGGGAAGCGGCCGTGCCGGGCCTGTGTGGACTTCAAGTCGTGGATGCGGACCCAGCAGAAGCGGGCCATCAAGTTTAGGGAGGATTGTCCACAGGATCGGGAGGAACTGGGTCGCCACACCTGGGCTTTCCTCCACACGCTGGCCGCCTATTACCCGGACATGCCCACCCCAGAACAGCAGCAAGATATGGCCCAGTTCATACATATATTTTCCAAGTTTTACCCCTGCGAGGAGTGTGCGGAAGACATAAGGAAGAGGATAAGCAGGAACCAGCCAGACACAAGCACTCGGGTCTCCTTCAGCCAGTGGCTGTGCCTTCTGCACAATGAGGTGAATCGGAAGCTGGGCAACCTGACTTTGACTGCTCCAGAGTAGATGAGCGATGGCGTGACGGCTGGAAGGACGGCTCCTGTGACTACAAGATTGTCAGCAGAGCGTGTGGGGCATCTGGCCAGGATCCATGGGCAACCTGGCCAGCGAGGGAGGGACAGCCTATTGATTAAAGTGCATCTGAGCCAAAGCTTTTCTTCGGTGTGGTGGGGGAGGTAGGGTCCCTAGGACACTGCCAATGGGAACCCTACCCACAAGATTGAGAAGTGGAGGTACCCACTGTGGCCTCCTCAGCTAAGGTGCCATGGGACTGAAGATGAGAGGCATCTTTCTACAGGCTGCCCCATATCATTTATAATGCAACCTCTTGCCCATTACACATTTGGGACATGGCTGCCCCATAGGAAGAGAGGCTAGACCATTGCCATCCTACTGCATTGCCAGGGGTGCCTACAGAACTATGACTCTGGCAGCTCTGTGCCATTTCACCGAGCTGTCTATTCTGCACTCTGTTCCCAGCTCTAGGAGGGTTCTTCTCTGAGGGCGTGCCCACCATACTGCCCACTGCCTGGCACATGCTCTTCCACAGCTGTGACATGCCTGTCAGCAGATGATCCTGAGTATCTGCTCCCTTAGGAGTTTGAGACCAAAATAAAATGAAGTGATGTAGGGAAAAAAAATAAGTAAACAAACAAACAAACAACAATTAAATAAAAATAAATAATGTGAAGAGAGAAATGTACCCAATACCAATATCTGCCCTCACATACATGTATATACACATAATCGCACAATCACCCCTCAAACACAATTTAAAACCTTTTTTTTTTTTAAAAAAAATGTAAGAGTTGTTAACAGTATTGTAAGGGACAAGTAAAACTGACTCCTAAAGCAACATGACTCGTACCGATCAAATGCTTTTAGCATAGTTTAGAATCTCAAGATGCCCTCCTTAAGGCAGAATCACTGAGCGGGGAAACGCACACACAGCCAACACCATTCTGAAATGCAATTTTGCTTAAGCAGTAGCCAACCTAGATTTAGAGATAAGTCAGATAGGGTGGACAATGGTGCCCCCTAGTGGACTTTGGGAGCAGAAGCACCCAGAGGTTGCCAACTCTGCAAGTGATTTTGAACATGATTCTTTGAAATGTTTGACTTTGACCTTTATTTTTGAATGAATCTTCACATTAGTTTCAGTGCAATATCTATTTCTATAAATCAATTATAGACATCTGGTGCTATGAATCAATTATAGACATCTGGTATTTTCCACGTCTCTACAGCCTCGCTTCTAGGAAACATATTTAAAACATTGTATCAGAAAATGTAAGTAGCAGGAATTCAGTGTCACCCGGAGGAGACCAGGTCCTTAAACGCCACAAGAGCAGGCTCCGTCCCTGGAAGAATCCCATCTTTAAATAGGTCTGGTAGTGTCTGCCTATTTTATGTGTTCCTATGCACACCATTAAAAATGCTGTATGTTAATGTCTTTTGAAGGTTGAAATTATTACCAGATGCAAATGTAATCACTATGATTAGTGGGTGATTAGGTTATTAAAGGAGAGTAAGTTCCCAAATGCATACTAATCAATTTGACACAGTAAAACACAGTTCCAGCCATATGCTAATGTGCTATGAATTAATTATATTACTTTGCCATCATTTTTTCTCATCTAAAAGTCTTCGTTATGTGTCTCAGGTCTGACTTAGCTATGAGACACTACTAGACACGTAGAACATACCTATGCAATCTGCTGGGCACTAAGATTTTACTTGTAGATTTCATTCCCTTTTCCCGTCACTTTCCTAGAGAAGGTTATGAAAGTTTAGAGGTTTGTGGCCAGGGGCCCCCAGGGAGGGAAGTGGCCCTACCTCACATCACATGTTGCTAAAGCAATGTGCAGGTCTCCCTGTGTCCACACAATTCTGTCTTATTAAGCGAGACACTCTGGAGCAGGTGGGTTTCTCAATGGTTAGGTTTCTCTGAGCATGAGGACTTGGGTTGGTATGTCCAGCACTCACATAGAAGGTGTGGCCATGGTTGTGAAGGTCAGTGCCTCCAGCTTTGGGGAAGGTGACAGGTGGACCTCCAAGAGCTTCCCGGCCAGCCAACCTAGCACAAGTGGTAAGCTGCAAGTTCACTGAGGAGATCCTGTCTCAAAACAGCTAGACCAACAGTGAGCAATAGAGGAACAGATGGGACAGCCTGCTCTGGCCTCCACATACACTTGCACGCATGCACTTGTGTGCACACACCACACGCAAACTAATTCACTCACTCATGTGCGTATATCACACATACCTCACTCACTCCTGTGCATACATAACACAAACACACACTCACACACTCATGTGCACACACCACACACAAACTAATTCATTCACGCGTGTGAGTATATCACACACCTCACTCACCCACTCACTCATTCACATGCACACATTACACAAACACACACTCACACACTCCTGAGCACATATGTCTCTCTCTCTCTTACACACACACTCACACACTCCTGAGCACATATGTCTCTCTCTCTTACACACACACACACAATCACACAAGATGCATGATAAACAAATATCTTTCTTTTCCATCCCTCACTTCCACTATTTGTCCCGTCTGTCCTTTGACTTGTCCACACCATTCCGAGAAGTCACATGTGCCTACCAATTGAGTACACCACCTGCCGGAAGGGGGAATCGCCCACTATCTGAATGTGTCATGCCTTACAATGCAGGGACTCCTGGTTATGCTCTTTCTCCCATGTTTTCTGAAGAATCCCAGCACTGCCATCTGGGAAGGGGAGAGAAAACCAGCACAAAAAGTTCTGCCTCAGTGCCTGCTTTGATGGGCTTCCCAGACACCATCCTCTGCCTTTTCAAAATTCATTTGGCTCAGCAACAAAAAGTCCACCTTTAAATATTCTAAATCCACCAATTATGTCACCCAACATGGTGTTCACTATCTGAAAAATAGTGTGTGTCCTTGCCGTGTGTGTGTGCACATGCACACGCACATGAATTTCCTTTAGAAACAGAACAAAATTCTTCACACTAAAAAAACAAAACAAAACACATCTAAAGATTCCACACCAGAAACCCAAGGAATTCAAAATGGCAACTGTCTCCCTGCACTCACGGATTTCTTAATGATGAGAATACATTCTGAGAAATTCACCATTGGGCATCTTCATAGTGTGAACATCCACAGACTTAATTTACATAAATCTAGATGGTGTAGAGTAAGTTGTGGCCCATATGCATCATATGAGATGCCAGCATCCTAAAGTAGCTATGAACACCACCCAAAGACACTCGCAGATGACAGCATCATATCACAAAGCCAGATGGCTGGACCCTCCTGGGTAGACCAGCCCTGCAATGTGGTCCACCAACAGAACTCATAGACACAACATGTATGAGGCTGCTGGTGGGCTAACAGGCAGATTGTTGTATAGTAAGATTTTGTTTTTGTCAGTAGGGAGTGTAAGTCTGCAACCACAAGATTATCATATAACAAATGCATAAGCCAGTAATATAGATCTTTATTATCGTTACCGAGTACTATCTACTTTGCATAACCATTTGTACTTTTTTTCATATAACTTGCAATGTAGTGGGTTTGTCTACATCAGTGTCCCCACAAACTCCCGACTGTACAGATACAACCTTGGGATGTCTACAGAGTTACTAGGGCGCTGGTGTGAAAGAGGTAGTCCCTATAGGCTCAGGCATTTAAATATTTGGTTCCCAGCTGGTGGTACTGATGGGAAGGTGTGGCCTTGATGGAGGAAGTGTGTCATAGGGTCAGACCACACCAAACCCAGTTTGCTCTGTGTTCTGAAGTCCAAGCTTGCTACCCAGTCACCGTGCCTGCCACTTCCCTGCCATGACGAACATTTATCCCTCTGGAACCAAAATATCAAATAAACCTTTCTTTCTGTGAGCTGCTTGGTCATGACATTCACCACAATGAGAGAAAAATAACGAATTCATTAGGCACTATGAATTTTCAGCTTCGTTACATATTTATGGGATTACTGTCATGATGTGTCTCCTGCCATTGGCTGTAGCCCCTGCACCACAACAGTTCATGCTAAGCACATATTTCTGTGAAGAAACTTAAAGGTAGTAGAAGTAGAAAATACTGTTTAGAAATAGAAAATGGGCCTGGGAAGGGTTTCAGTTGGTAAGTGCCTGATACGCCAGCTTGAGGGCTTGAGTTTAGATCCTGCTAACCCATGCACAAGTGACAGTGGCTGTTCCCTGTAGCCCCAGAGCTGGGGGTGGGGTGGAGACAGGTGAACCCCCAGAACTCACTGATCATTCATCCTAACCAAATCCATGAGCTCCGGGATCCGCAAGACACCTTAGCTCAGGAAACAAGATGGAGAGCAGTTGAGGAAGATATCTGACATCAAACTCTGGCTTCCATATGTGTTCACACGCGTGTGAGCTCCCACACAAGTATGCACACACCCATGTGAATACATAGGCAGGCACACACCAACACATACACAAGGAAAATGGCGCCGAGAGAGGAGAGGATAGCTTACAGTGGGCATGTAGCCTGAACCCAGTCGGATGATAGGAATCACATGGTTTCAAATCCAGCAGCCGCTCTGAATAATTCAGAAGAACGATTTGCTATATACATATGAAGCTGATCACCTTTGGGGGAATCTGTAGGTTCATCTGCTTCAAGGCACGGCTTCCCCACACTGAAAGCTCCAGGAAAGTGACAGAGAGTCTTCAAGACTTGTTCATGGTAGAGACAGGAGGAGGACACTAGAGTCATCTGAATAAACTGGCAATGGAGGGCAGAAAAGGGTTTATTTTTCCACATTTCCAAGTTACAGTCCATCACTACAAGGAAGTAAAGGCAGGAACTTAAAATACCACAGCCACAGTCAAGAGCAGAGAGAAATAAAATGCATGGATCCTCACTTGCTTGCTCTTAGCTAGCTTTCTTCACTCTTGTATAGGTCAGATCCCAGCCTAGGGAATGAAGTTGCCTAGAGTGGGCTGGGCCAATTAACTATCAAAACAACCTCGCCCAGGCAAGCCCACAGGCTGACCCTAACCCTCAGGAAGACCGTCTTGCTGGTGTTTCCTGGCTGTGACAACTTGATTGTGACAATGAAGCAGCCCAGAGCGGGACAGTGAGACACTGTTTCTGAAGACAGCTGCTAAGGTTCAGATTCTAGACTTCCGTCTGAGGTATTGTCCAGAGGACAGTGATGGGTATAGCCCAGAGGGGGGTGGTAAGACACCATCTCTGAAGACAGCTGCTGAGCTTGAGAATCTAGTCCCTCCGAGGTATGGTAACAGTGTTCAGAGGACAGTGGTGGATGCAGGGACAAGATGAAGTAGGATGACCTGCCTTGGTGCTTGAGGACACACACTTTATTCTCTTTTTACAAGTGGTATGATTTTGGGTGCTCAATTTCTTTATTAATTAAAACAATATAATCTTGTCATTTTGTATCATTCATACCTGACTGAAGAGGATCCCATTTGTCTCATTTTTACAATATTTAATGGTTCCACTTTTACTGTTTTCTTTCTTTACCTTCTCTCATTAATAAAATGTCAGTAACATTCACCTAGTCTCTGCTAGGACCCCTTGGGGATGTGTTATTTAAAAGAATAGTAAGGTATATTAATCAACTTAGATATAGGAGGGATGCTTGTAAACTGAAAGGAAGATGCAGCTCAAATTCCGGAGTCAGGCTACAGAGATGGCACCGTGATTAGGAGCACGGCTGCTGGTCTAGAGAATTCAGTGTGTTTTGTGAACTAGATAAGATTATGAAAGCAAAGGACTGGCTTTGATGGTTTGCAGGAGAGTCTGGGAGCATGGAACACATGCAATGGCTACAGTGCCTCATCTGGAGCCCAGGTTGTTCCCGCAATTTCCTTGTGGTGTTCAGGATGAAATGCAGTCAGGTTGTGAAGTGCCCTGAGATGTGCTTCAGTGAGTAAGGCCGAGCTTCGGAAACGGTCTTCTCTGAAAACCTGTCTGACGTAAACCCAGATGGAATGGAAATGGCTGTGAAATGAGTTGAAACTGCTTTCTGTTACATCTCCTCTTCTGCAATGTGGTGATTAATCTCCATTGTAATTTGATGTGATTTAGAGTCACCGTGGAAACAAATCCCTGTGCATGCACGTGAGACATTTTCTAGATGAGGCTAACGAAATGGAAAGACCATCCGAAATGCCTGGGGCTCTTGTCCACGGGCCAGGGTTCTAGAAGTTATCAAAAAGAGAGAACCAGCAGAGAGCCCAGACCTTCATTGCCTGCTGTTCCTGGCTACGAATGCAGTATGACCAGTCTTGCCAACGTGCCTTCCCTGCCTGCTGTCACATTCTACCAACCACGATCCTTTCAAACCATGAGTCGGAATTACCCTTCCTCACTTGAGCTGCCTCTTGCCAGATAACTGACTATAGCAACAAGGAAAATAATGAATACATAGTGTCATTTTATGACTGTAAAATTCAGATTCCTTGTGGCGCATGCCTTTAATTCTAGTACTTGGGAGGCAGAGGTAGGTAGATCTCTGTGAGTTCGAGGCCAGCCTCCTCTACAAAGTGAGTTCTAGGACAGCCAGAGCTACACAGAGAAAACCAAAACAAACAAGCAAAATTTAGATTCCTTGCTCTGGTGTTCGGTGTCTCGTGCTTTTCTCCACCCTACACTTCCCTGATCCTAACATGTTTGCACTTAGTTTCTTCTTTTTTAATGTGAATTCTCATCTCCGAATCATATTTCACCCTGGAATTTTTGTTTTCACTCAGTTAATCCCGGTTTGGTTCTAGAAAGTGCGACGAAATGATGCTTATTTTCACGGAGACACGGAGAGTGAAGAGAAGACAGGAAATACCCCTGTAAACACCAACAAAATGGAGGAAGAGCAGAAAGTGCTGTAAGAGATAAAAGAGACATCCTCTATTAAAATAACAGTTCATCTAGCAAAATTAAACAGTCTTAAATATATATAATAAATAATAAGAACAAGCAAGAGACTGACAGAAGTGAAATATGAACTGGAAAAACACTCAGGAATTAGAGGCAGGTGGATCTCTGTGAGTTTGAGTACAACCTCGTTGTCTTAGCTAGGGTTTCTCTTGCTGCCACAAAAATACTATTACCAAAAGCAAACTGAAGAGGAAGGGGTTTATCTGGCTTACACATCAGCATTGCTGTTCATCACTGAAGGAGGCCAGGACAGGAGCTCAAACAGAGAAGGATCCTGGAGTTGGTGCAGAGGCCATGGAGTGGAGCTGCTTACTGGCTTGCTCTCCATGGTTTGTTCAGCCCAGGGATGGCACCACCCACCATGGGCTGGGCCTGCCATCAATGGTCACTAATTGAGAAAATGCCTTACAGCTGGATCTCATGGAGGCCTTTCCTCAGTTGACACTCCTCTCTGGTGAGTCTAGCTTGTGTCATGTTGACACATAAAACCACCCAATACACAGATCTGGAAAGCTCCAGGTCAGTCAGTGCTAAATTGTGAGAATCTGTCTCAAAACAAAAACAAAATAAAACAAACAAACAAAAACAAAAAGAAGAGGAAAAAAGAAAAGAATTGGGCATATCTATTTTTGAGGAAAGATTGAACTTTTCCCTCATTAGAAAAGACAAAAAGAGAAACACCAGTGATTTAAAAATTCATCGCGATTATTTTGAAGTTTGTAAAGTATAACGAAAGAGAGAAGAAAACAGATAATAGACATCACAGTAGAAATGAATGAATTTGCACAGAAATTCATTTTACAAAGAACAAAGCCAAAAAGATCTCACAAAAGAGAATTGAAATTGATAAATTCATGATAATATTGAGATACAAAGAAAAGATATGAATCATTAATTAGTAATTTGAAGCAGAAAAGTGGAATCTTGAAAAGGTGGGCTAGCACCTCAGATGCTAAGAACATCGCACATACCGCGCTGGGTTTTAGTGACTATGCACCTATGAAGGTGTTGTGAAGTTTGTAGACAAGGAACAGCTTAGTGGTTCAGAGCTCTGACTGTTCTTAAAGAAAACCTGACATCAGTTTCCAGAGCCCACATGTTAAACGCACACCCCTCTGTGACTCCAGCTCTAGGGAATCTTCTGGCCCCTGCCGGCATAGCAACATTATTTGTAATAGCCAGAACCTGGAAACAATGCCCCTTGACTGAAGAATGAGTAAGGAAAAATGTGGTACATTGACACAATGGAGCACTACACAACAACAACAAAAAATAATGACATCTTGAAATTTGCAGGCAAATGGATAGAGCTAGAAAACATCATATTGAGTGAGGTAACCCAGACCCAGAAAGACAATTATCACATATACTCACTCATAAGTGACTTTTAGACATAAAGCAAAGAAAACCAGCCCACAAGTCACAATCCCAGAGAACCTAGATAACAAACAGTACCCCAAGAGAGACATACATAGATATAATCTACATGGATAGTAGAAAAAGACAAGATCTCCTGAGTAATGGGAGCATGGGGACCTTGGGAGAGAGTAAAAGGGAAAGAGTGGGGAAGGGAGAGGAGTGAAAAAAATATAGTTCAAGAAAGCAATAAAAAAGTCTAGGGGTTAGAGGGAAAGTGTTTATTCCTATGGGAGGTCATGATCCAAAGAGGATGACAAAGTTGGCCCATATTTCTGGCCCTCTATTAAATAAAGAAGTCGGACTAGATGGTCTCTGAGGCCTAAAGTTCTAGAAATCCTTGCTCTTAAAAGTCAGGAAACCCAATAAATAAAAAAATAAATATTTTTTCAAAATTGACAGGTTTCGAAGTCAGTTTGAACAGTACACTTTGGGTGGTAGTAAAGGGAAAGTTAGCATCTGAGTTTCTCAAGTGATGCCCTTCAGTTAAAAGTGATGCGATTTTTACCATATCTGCTGGTCTTGCACCAGTTCAGTGATGCCCTTCAGTTAAAAGTGATGTGATTTTACTGTAGCTGCTGGTCCTGCATCAACTCAGTGGCATCAAATTCATGCAGTGC
This sequence comes from Chionomys nivalis, assembly GCF_950005125.1. Classification (NCBI taxonomy): domain Eukaryota; kingdom Metazoa; phylum Chordata; class Mammalia; order Rodentia; family Cricetidae; genus Chionomys; species Chionomys nivalis. The sequence continues at coordinate 14,094,792 of NC_080104.1, read as the reverse complement.
AGAAAAGCCAGGCTGTACCAGAGGCTGCTCTAGTCATTGCCACCAAGAATATGTGACAAAAAGAGACTGGGAACAAGGATTTATTTTAGCTCTCAGCTTCACAGTGGCAGACGTGTGGCAGCTGGGACTCTGGCATAGTTTTTCACATGCTAGACCGTGGGAAGTAAAGATGGGATAGGAAGCAACCAGTTATGAACCCTACAAGCCCATACCACCAGATATCAACTTCCCCTGGCCAGGTTTCATAACCTTCCCCTAACAATGCCATCATCTGAGGACCAAGTCTTCAGATACATGAGTCTGTGGGAAACATTTTACATCCAAATTGTAATAAAGGTTGACCCCCCAAGGTTTTTCTGGCTAAGTTTATGACATGGTGTCATATAATGAGATACCACTCATGCAAATGGGACAAAAGAGGGCAGAGCATGAGTTCTAGACACATCTCCACTTTCTTTACTCAACGAAGGTTTACTAATCCTTTGGGTGTGTCAGACATAAAATAGGCTTAAGATCTACAGTGATAGGCAAAGTCGATATGGACCTTGCCTGATTGTAGCAGGATAGTCAAAGTGGCTTCTTGAGAAGGGGATAGCTCAGCAGAATCTGTAGGAGTTTGAAGAGTTGCTTGTAGATGATTAACAGGAAGTATATATCCCAGCTACAAACAAGGGAAAATATAAAGGTCCTCATAGGTAAGTTTCCTGAAGTGTTCCAGTTTTGACAACAAAGCCAGAGTGTCTAGGCAGGAATGTCAATAATAGGCCTGGGGGAGAGGCTCAATTTATGAAAATCCTGTGGGCTAGTGTAAGGACTTTAGATTTTACTGATAAAAATAAGGAACCTTTGCTGATGGGAGCAGAAAGAGACATGACCCAGCTTTCCCTTCAGCAGAATGCTTTGTGCTATTTTATAGCCCATGACTATATATCAGAGCAAGGATGCCCTTAGATGAGAAACACTTTCTATGTGACCTTGGACCCTGAACTCAAACAGGCTTGGCTAGAGCTCACTTAGTCTCCGTGGGAATCCAGTAACAGGCAGCGATGATTCCATCTCCATTGTCAACACGACTGGATTTGGAATTAGCTAGGAGACACACCACTGAGCATGTCTGTGATTATGTTTCAAATAAATTTAACCGAAGAGAGAAAACTCACTCTGAATTTGAGTGGTGTCATCTCAGAATCTGATTGGATAAAAGGGAGAGAAAAGAGAAAGCCAGGCAAGCATCAGCAGTTAACTCTCTCTACCTCATCCTTGTGGATGCAGGGAGAACAGCTACCATGCTTTCCCGGCCAAGATAGACTGTGTGCCTTTCAACTGCAAGACAAAAAAAAAATAGGCCCGTCCTTCCACAAGCTGCTATTGGTCAGGTATTGGTCACCACAAGGAGAAAAGTAAGACACCTGTTCTACAGATATCTACACACTATCAAATGTTACTTTGGGATAGTGACACAGACTGGCCTGCAAGAGATGCACCTTTTAGTAAGTATTGTGAGTTACGGAAATAAGCAGTGTCTCCACTAAAGAGATCAAAGATGATTTTCAGAAAGCAAAGAACATTATTTCTCAATGGGGTTTGAATATATGGGGGTGATCGTGAAAAAAATGATTGGAAACACTAAGAAGTTGAGTAGCAGGGTGATCACACAGAAGGAGGTTTAAGATTTTGTTTATTTTATTTTATGTATGTGAGTGTCTGTCTGCACCGGTGTATGCACACCATGTGTATGCAAGATCCTTGGAGGTCAGAAGAGGGCATCAGATTCCCTGGAACTGGACCAAATAGTTGTGAACCATCACGTGGTTTCCGGAACTGAACCTGGGCCTTCTGCAAGAGCAGCAGGTACTCTGAACTGCGGAACCATCTCTCTACCCCCAATCCCCAAGCCCTGCTAGAGGTTTGGGAATCATAGCTAATATAAACTGCCATTAATCTGTGTGAACTTGGAGCATGCACTTCTCTTTCTGAGTTCTATTATTTTAATTTGCATCTCAAATCTGAAATAAAATGTCAGGTGGATGGACTGTATGGTTATAAAAAGCTTTAAAGTTATGGAGAAAATTTGAGCTGGGACCATTAAGTTATGCAATTCTGAAACCTAAGATAATTTGACAGAAGTCTGTACCCATTAAAGCATTTTAATAAGATAACAAGTTAGTATATGGGAAGGCAGAGGCAGATGGATCTCTGGGAGTTTGTGGCCAGCCCAGTCTACATAGCTATAGTCAGAATTTTCTTTGGGCTGTTAGCTCACAAATAATGACATAGAGACTTCTTATTAATTATGAACGCTAGACCTATAGTTTGGGCTTGTTCTTAACTAGCTCTTATAACTTAAATTGACCCATTCATATTAATCTCTGTTCTATCACCTCTCTTCCATCTTGCACCTCCTATTTCATTTCCATGTCTCCTGGTGTCTCCTCTGCACCCCAATTATCTCCTCCTACTTCCTCTCTCTGCCCAGAAATCCTACCTATATCCCCTACCTAGCTATTGACTGTTCAGGTCTTTATTAAACCAATCAGAGGGCACCTTGGCAAGGACATATTTTCACATTGTAAACAAATATTCTGCACCATTCAGGGCCACATACTATGCTCAATAAACAAAAGGATTAACCATTATTCTTTAAGCTATACCTCTGGCCTCCTTTGCTTTATCCAGTCCTTACCTGCCGTCAGAACGAGGTTTGCTCTAGATTCCTTGGAAGCCTAAGGATATAAGATGGTGTTGCTATAACACACCCAAACCAACATTTTCAAGTCCTTCCACCAGGACTGCAATGCTTGTGGCTTTTCCCACGATTTTAGGCATTAGAATTCATTTACAATCTGTGCGGATTTCACTTTGAAAAGAGGGACAACTGGTACACTGAAGAGAAATGGTCCTTAGTGGGAGAGGGCACCAGACTACAAAGAACACATGCAGGAAGGCAGGCAGCATCTGTAGATGACACCTGCTGGCTGGCCTTGCACATAAAGCTCTTTAGGGTACAGCCCAGGCTAAGTCAACGGCACCCAACACCTCCTATAGCTTTTCTGTGTCGGCTAGGGTTTGCCTGCTATTGTTTATTCTTTCCTCCCCAGGGTAGGTTTCTTCTGCTTCTTTTTATTGGTACTCAGTTTAGAATCCCGTGTATGGGACCCTCTTCGTGGATGTCTGTTGACTATGGACAGCCGTGTTTAATGTGAAGGCTAAAGATAAAAACCAAAGGGACAGATGTTTGCGTCTCACTTTGTGTGGTCGGTATTGATGGGCCCACGGGCTCTTATTTGTTTTCCTTCAGTCGTTGAATCACCTGCTGGTGTTTCCAGATAAGAACCGTAACTGAAATCAGTTACTTTGCTGGGCTGTGTGGAAATCATAACATAGGACATCAATTGGCAAAAAATCATTGTGTGATGAATTCAGCTGTAAGCAGGCAGCTCTACTCTGAATTATAGTTCGTCACTGACCCGTAGTTTTCTTGGCTAGGTCAGTAGTTAGGGTGATCCCAGCAGAGGGCTCCTCCAGGAGTGACAAGAGGCTAAGACTGCAGAATATCAGCTTGGACAGAGCTGATACTTGAACTTCCCAGAGTTACTGGCAGTGGAGGAATCACCAGAGTCTAGCTGAACGCCTCTTCAGGAGCTGAAGGAGTTAACCTGGTGGATGAACTTTATCTTCCATCCAGTGGACCTGTGGTTTGCTTATTAAATCTCCGGTAAATGATTGCTAGAGACCTGTCATTGATAGCCGTTGCTGAGGGCTGTGTCTCAAAAGCCCTTGACTCCTCTGTGTGGTGGAGAAGCATCCTCATCCTTTCCCTAGCCCAGTCCTGCTCAGCTCCGCCTGGGACAGGATCTGCTGGAGCAAGCAGCATGAACAATGAAGACTACAATGACATCTATGACACAATCCAAAAGGGGAGGAGAGACGAGGGTCCACACCAGCTGGAGGAAAGTGGGGGTCCTTTATGTGGTAGAGTTCATGAAGACTTGAGGAGTGAAAATCATCTGTATGCCTCTCAGTTAGAAAACCAGGAATACGATGTTTTGTCGGTGTATGCCTTGAAAAGTGAGGAGACTACCTCAGCCTCGTGGGAGTCAGAAGAAGAAAGCTACCTGCAGCCTGATGAGGTGTTTTCTGAGCCCCAGGAGCTCAGGGACATCTCCAGAAGAAACTCACATTCACCAAGGCAGAGTCTAGAGCCTCTGCTGTGGGAGCTGCGGCAGAGCGGAAGAATGGTCAAGGAAGATTCGCCTCCTTCACCGAGCTTCACGGTTCAGCACAGCAAGGGCTTTTCCACCAGCCAGGACTTCCCTACCTACGCCTCTGCTGCTCTTGATTTGGAAGAAAATAAAGCAGTTTCCAGCAACCCTGAGATCTTCCTGTATGTGAAGGTAAGGGCTGCCTCTGGCCGGCACACACCCACAGGGTGAGGTGTTTGGTGTTATGTTTTGTTCTGTGGACCAGGGGAAGATGCATGATGTCCTAGTGAGTGGGTCACCATCCATATCACAGAGCAAAGATGATTAAATTGATCATTTGGAATAGTTTCAGGACTTCCCAAAATGACCTGAATTAGAAAGTCCATTCATTTAAAGTTTGTTTCTAATCATCGACCTTCATAAACCACAGAAGAGCTCTCTCTAAGAGCTTAAATGAGTGACCAGAAATTGCTGCTCAATTCTTTACGTTTGTAGTAGATGTTAGCTGCTTTATCCTGGATGGTTATATTTCCTTTGTCAACATGATTTTTAAGAATGAAACCAAAGCCAGGGAGAGAGAGAGAGAGTCCTCTCCCTCCAGGACCTCCCCCTTGTGTTTCTAAGGTCACACATACTCCGGATGCTTGAGCAGTAAACCCTGTGCCTGTCATTGTGTCTGCTCTGTCAACACCAATAAAACTCAAGAGCTGACGATGTGAAATAATCTCAGAAATACCACGATGCCAGGCGTGTGTTAATATTTAATGCCAAACAGAAGTCTTTAGCGACCTTTGTATTAAATTGAAAATGTCATAAAGGTTATTATGATTATGAATATTACCAAAATATGAAGTGATTCACAGTTTAAAAAGTCAATCAAAGCGGTAGACCCCTCCACTCCAACCCTCTCCATGTACCCAGTTTTTCCATGTGAGAACACATTAGTGTGTATTGCTATTTCTCGTTATTTAAATGAATACTAAGGTTGAGAAGATGCCTCAGTGGTGAAAGCCCCGCTGCTCGAGTGTGAGGAATGAAGTTTAGATCTCCAGAACCCATGTAATTGCCGGATATGGCAGTTCATCTGTAATCCCAGTGCTCATAAGACAGAGAAGGGTTATCCCTGAAACAAGCTGGTTAGCAAGATTAGTTGAAGTGTCAAGTTCTGGGTTCAACTAAGACACCCTGCCTCCTTGAGTATGGAAAGCAATCCGAAAGACTTCTAGGGGAAGCCCTAGGCCTTTATATTCATATTCCTGCATGCAGGCATACATGCATGCACCCAAAGCGTGCACCACATACATATACATGAGTGAGAAAAAGAAATGGTTACTCTCGGGTCTGGGGATAGACCTTGGTTCGTAGAGTGCTTGCCAACACACGCACCATACACCACCCCTAGCATCACCAAAACTTCCAGGGCCACAGAAAATCTGTACAGGAAAGTGAAACCAAGAAGCTCAGAAGTACAAGGTCATCCTTGCTACGTAGTTCTAGGCTAACCTAGGCTACATGCAGCCTTGTTCAAAAAAAAAAATTACTCTTTGAACCTATGAAATCCCCATTCTGGGACAATCTCTCACCTTCATGGTTTCCAATATACTTCTAATGAAATGAACTTTGTCCATTGAATACTTTAATATATATTGTTTTCTAATTTGTTTGACGTATTGGGTCTTCCTCAACCTGCCTTTTAAAAAGATCACATGGAGCTTCCTTCATACTCGGGTCGTACTGTGCCAAGCACTTGGGGGAAAAGGGCAATGGAAGATGTGACTTTGGTTCTTGAGAAACGAACACCTTGCTGTAAGAGGAAGGATGGAAGGACAGTGGACATGTGGGGCAGAGGAGGACTGTTGTGTGTCCTGGAGAAGATGCTGAGCTGAACAAGGGGAGGCCAGTAGAGGCTCTGTGGAGGAGGTGACATCAAGCAGCCTGCCCGTCTCTGTGTCTACATCAAAACAGCATCACACTGTCCAAACTAACTTTTAATAAAGGGAAACTAGACGTATTTCTTCTCAAGACAGAAATATCCACGTCATTTCTTGCAGTGAAACACAGAGGGTGATTACCATCCCCACCAGTCCATCAGAACATGACCTGTGGATCTGGCAAAGTGCTGACCCCTGTGGAAATTATCCTGGCCTTGGGTTTGGAATCAAACCCCAAGAGGGCTTTGGAGAAGGGAATGAGGGATCTCCTGCTGGTGCCAGCAATGAAAGATGCTGCCGGAGAATAGCAAGGAGCTCCTAACTGTTAAACTCCCGTGCTCGAAGGCAGATACCGGTCTTAAGCTCTTTAACTCGGCATTTTGTCTTAGCAACGTTATGTTACGAAGAGGCCACAGACTATACTTTTGGCTTCCTCCTTCTTTTTTTCCTCCTCCTCCTTCTTGTCCTCTCCTTCTCTTCTCTCTCTCTGGTAAGACAAGCAGAATTATATTGAACCTAATAATAACCTAAGATAGCATCATTTAAAGAACCTTAGTTTGGTTTCATCTACGAGTCCGTGTCGCCACATTAAGTAACATTCACCTCTTTCGGGAATTAATAGGAACGTAGTTGTGGCCATCGGTCAGCTTCCCAAAAAGCAGGGACAGAGGGAGAATGCACTATGGCTGGGTGTGGGGAAGCAGAGGGTGGGGTGATGGGAGCTAGAGATGAGTGGCTAGGCTGCATCAGCCTCTGGGCCTCATAAGGACTTTCATTTTCACTCTGAGCCACCCAGGCAATCTTTGGACCATTTCTAAAGGAGCCCCGTTTCATAAAAATGGACTGTGTGTGGGGAAGATGAAATCAGGATCTGAGGTTGGATTAGGCTCCCTGTGTTAGCAGGGGAGCAATGGGAGATGGGAAGTGGCCCGAAGAAGTAGCACTAGGGCTTTGCTGATGGGTTTTCTGTAGCGTTTAAAGAACGGAAAGTTGGGTTAACTCTAGAGGCTTTAGCTACCAAGGGAATGGGGATAGTCTTTCCATTTCATCCGTGGACTCCTCTCAGGGCACATGTGACTGAGGAGGTGAACTTTCCCAATTGGCGTCTGAATGTGTGCGTCAGAGGTGGGAAGGGGCGAAGAGGTTGCAGAAAAGCTTTCTTGTGTTTTGTTTCATGCCAAGAAAAACAAGCAGTCTGATAAGGCTTGTCATGAAGGAAATGGCACAAATATACACCCTTTGTCACATGCAACGCTGGTGGCAATAGTCGCGGGAAGCACTGATTATCTGAGAAACAGGAGTCTCCTGTAGCTCAGGTTGGTCTCCAACTTGGTATAGCTGAGGATGGCCTTGAACTTCTGATCTCCCTGCCTCTACCTCCTGAGTGCTGGGATTACCATGCCTGGTTTTGTGCAGTGCTGGGGATGGAATCCAGGCCTTGTGCTGGTAGGCAAGCATTCTACCCGTTCACTTTCATCCCCAGCTTGCAAATTAATTTTTGCTGAATTCTTAATTTCCCTCCATTTCGGTTTGCTCATTGGCAAAATGGATGCTATACTGACCCATCCCTTGTAGGGGTGTGCTGAATGTCACATATGTTGATGCACGTAGGGTGCTTAGTATCTTGTCAGACATACAGCGAATGTCAATATCCAAGGGTCTGAAGTGTTTATTGTACTAAATTTGAACCTTATAAAAATAACTTATTTAAGAATAAGGCTTGCCCCAGTAAACACTGAATAGCTATATGACTGTTTTATTCTACTATGAGGGCATAATATTGTGAAAAGAACACTGGTCTATCATTCTGCGTCAATGGTGTGTTCTGAAATATTCCTGGGTCTGAATTCCCTCCTATTAGAAACACAGTCCACTCCGTCTCTTACGGCCTTTGGTTGCACGGTGCACAGCCCTGGATGTTTGTCAGTTGTGTTCACAGAGGGAACCCTCAGTCATCCACTCTAGGAGAATAGTGACAGTGATTATCTCTAGATTTGGGCGTGGTTGGAAAGACTGGCATAAACCCAACCAACACTCCTGTTCAGCTGACGTGAATTCTGTCTCTTTAAAATGACGGCAATCATGGTCTACAGAGCCCGTCTGTGATTAGAGCACTGCCGAGGTCCACATGGAGAGACACACATTTTGTGGAAGGAACAAATTTGAGTGGCACTAAAGTTTTTCATAGGAAATGTAAATCGCGTTGTCCTGAAGGCAGATGACATAACAAACAACCCTGTTGGTATCTCTGAGACTCACAGTCCAGAGCTTCTAGCCAGTGGTGAGCTGGGACTCTGGCCACTCAGCCAAGGGTGTTTTCCTATGCTTTGATTTTGTGGAGGTCTTGTTTGTGTTGTTACTTTCGGATGGAGTCTCACGTACCCTAGATTAGCCTTGAACTCACTATGTATCTCAGGATAGCCTGTAACTCCAGATGTTCCTGCCTCCACCTCCTAAGTGTTGGGCTCACAATCACATGCTCTGGAATCCATGGCTCTAAAATTGTTTTTTTCTAAAGAAATATTTTATATAATAACTTGACTCAGGATTTAAGAAGTATCACTAAAGAGTTTCCTTTGTTATAGCCCAATAATAAAAGTATATTCAACAAACATTTTATTGAGGCTCTATCATATCAGGAGATTGTTGTGATGCCAAGGCTCATGGAATTCAGGATATTCTACTCAAGCTAGTTCATGTGGTCTTAGAATGTCAGAATTGGAATTAAAAATGCTAAGCAATATATGTATTTACACTTTTCACCAAATCTTCTTAACTAGTAACTTTTACATATTTTATATTCTTAATATACCACATTGATGTAATCTGAAGTGAAAAAAATGCATGGATATTGTGGATGAATGCTTGCATTTTGTGTTGAACGACCATATTGATTCATAGGCCTTCCTCTTCCCCTGCCATCGTAAGGCCTGGGACTCTATCCTTGGCCAGGGCCTGATGAGATCAGGTTCTGCCAGCATCCAAGTTCTTCCTAGGAATTTTGAAAAAAAGATCTATCTATCTATTTATTTATTTATTTATTTATTTATTTATTTATTTATTATGTATGCAGTATTCTGTCTGCTTGTATGCCTACAGTCAGGAAGGGGGCACCAGATCTCATTAAAGATGGTTGTGAACCACCATGGGGTTGCTGGGAATTGAATTCAGGACCTCTACAAGAGCAGCCAGGGTGTTTAACCTCTGAGCCATCTCTCCAGTCCCGCTTCCTAGGAATTTGTATGAGCAACTCACTGAGTGTATTTGTCTTTTTTTTTTTTTTTTTTTTTTGGTTTTTCGAGACAGGGTTTCTCTGTGGCTTTGGAGCCTGTCCTGGAACTAGCTCTGTAGACCAGGCTGGTCTCGAACTCACAGAGATCCGCCTGCCTCTGCCTCTCAAGTGCTGGGATTAAAGGCGTGCGCCACCACCGCCCGGCTGTATTTGTCTTGAAGGCGAACAAGGTTTATCAACATAGGTGAGAAACTATAAAACCCCACTTGGCAATGAGGGAGAGGAAGCTGGACCTGGATGTTGAATCCCAGCTTAACCAATGCTGGAGGGGGTAGCACTAGCGGGGCACAGCAGAGGCGCCCAAGGAGATGACTGGATTCATGTGGCTGGGTGAACAGAAGCCCATGGAGGGGCCGATGGTAAAGACGAAGAGCTAGGATGTCACTTGCTTACAAACTAAGGAACTTGCAATTTATCCTGGAAGCCATCAAGAGTACTAGAATTTTTTTTTTTTTTTGAGGAGTCGTTAGCAAATTCTTGTACCAGACAACAGACAACCAAATTACCTACATTTCCACTTGCCACCCAGAGCAGGACGGAGACATCTGCCTTGATTGATTTATATCTAAGCTTCATTCAGAGATTTAATTGTAAATGTCTGCATGCAATGAAAGCTTTTGTCTTCCAACTCATCGTCTGCATAAGTTCAAACGTTTAAGTGCTTGGCTTTTTATACACAGACCACTTCAGTAGAAGCTAGATAACTAGCGCAATATGGTTTTATAGATTACTTCTGCATGTTTGTAGCTGCTTCGTTAATGAGAAATGTATGAAATCAGCAAAAAATATCAACTATTGTTTTTAGTATAAAAATTGGCCTGGATAAAGCCTGGAACACCAGGCTAAGAACACTCTGGCAGGTGTTCATGTTCCATGATGAGGAAGAACACTTAATTCTAATGTCTCCGTTAAGGATGTAAGTTCTTGGAACTTTTTTTTTTTTTTTTTTTTTTTTTTTGGTTTTTCAAGACAGGGTTTCTCTGTGGTTTTGGAGCCTGTCCTGGAACTAGCTCTTGTAGACCAGGCTGGTCTCAAACTCACAGAGATCCTCCTACCTCTGCCTCCCAAGTGCTGGGATTAAAGGCGTGCGCCACCACCACCACTACCCGGCAGTTCTTAGAACTTTTGTAAGAATACTATGTTAGCGCAAGCTTGTCTCCTGAGCACTTGTCCTTCCACAGAACCAATGAATCATGAGAAATGAAGCAATGGGTTGGTGTCAGCAGATCACTAGCCATGCTATAATTCCATTTTAGTCACATTGCTGAGAACTCCATCCAGATCCATTCTCCTTCAGAGCCATTTCTGGGGGACCCATGTGTAAATCCATTCCACCAGTCAAAGACGGCACAGAATCCCAGAACAATGATGAGAACTAGGCAGCTCTAGAAACTGTCACAGAGCTGTCTGTGGCAAGCTGGCTTTCTAGGCTGTCAGTCAAGAGAGCTCTTCTTTATGTTGACATCTGCAGCCTGGGAGGCAGAGTGGTCATCTATGTATTTAAGAAGGTTCAGGAACATCCCAAAGCTCTATGCAAAATGGCCTGTCAGGTGACTTCAGAATTCTCTTTCAGAAACCCTAATTGCCACATATATTCTTCCTTCCCTACATCAGAGCCCCTGTCTCTGATGCCATGTGGGAAGGAGTAGTTGTGTGACCTACTCCCTGTTTTTCCTGGGTAGTTGACTGTGTGCTCTAAACCTTTCTGTCATCCTGAGATTTCACTTCAAAAGAGTAAAAGGAAGCATTTCTCAAGTCAGCAGGTGAGGATTATATTATTTCTCTAAAGGAAGGTGGTAGGAGACTCGAAAATAAATGATCCAACTTAGCAGTCTTGATATTTCTGAGAGTTGGTGAGCTTTTCCTGAAGAGATCCAAACAAGCAACTGTTCATTTTAGATAGGGCATGCCAACAGACAGAAGGAGCCATTCAACTCAAGTACATTGGTAAGTCCTTAAGTCCTTTGGTTTTATACGAGTATAGTCACTTATATCAGCAAGGCTGACCCCAAAGAACCACATCCTTAGAAAGCCCCACTTGAGTCTTAATGGTGACTTTTTCACAGCTATGTGGATGGAGTACCCATTACGCTTCAGCTCTACTTTTTATATCCTTTCCAAAGACCCCATGCAGCTGGGACAGAGTTTCCTACATGGAAGTGTGGGGACCAGGAGGGACTGAGTGTTTATGATAACAGACAAGGGTCTAAAGATGTCTGTCAGCCCCCTTCTATGAGTAAACATAGACAAGCCCAATGCACAGGATACACTCATTTCCTCCATCTGGTCAACCTTTCCTCTCCTTTCTGAACTCACGTTTCCTGGGAAGAAGATATCTCCAACCCTCAGGGCAGTTCTGAGGCACCTTCCTTCAGGGCTTACCTTTGTCATAATGCTTGTCACTACAGAGTGACACGGTCTGGTTAGTTCTCCTCAGTTCCTCACGGGGAAGAAAACTTCACAATGAAAACCACACCTAGCTCCTGTATAACCAGACAGTTAGCAGAATCTAACCAATGGTTGGGTCTGAGAAATAATTGTTGAGCTGAATTGGCCTGTGTTGGGTTTTGGGAAATGTAACTGGGTTTGCTGTTGGAGGGCTCATTCCCTGGTGTGCTCTGGGACACTAGGCGAGCATACAAGCAGAGCCCATTTCTCTGAATGCTGGTGAGCAACCACCTGGCCCAGAAGAGAAAGAGAAACTGAACCTCATATCTACTGAAGGTTGCTCTGAGTCAGGTTCTTGTGCTGTCCTTGACTTTTGGATAGAAGTCCGGAGCTAGGGCTGGATTCTGGCACACAACATGAGAGACATTACTGAGCTCTGAGTCTTAGATTTCTTGCTTGTGAAAGCAAATTGTTGATTGTAATTCTTCCAGGGTATTCTCTCTCTTTTGACTAAGCAGCTTATTTATATCATTTAAAAACTGAAACAAACATCAGAGAATCACTCCCCAGCACACTCCCTTTTGTGATTCCTAGCAAGCCTTTTTGAAATTACATGGGTGTGCTTCCTATGGCAAACATGAGTGCAAGTTCATGTATCTGAAATTATGTTTTGATTTTACTCTTAATATGAATTACGATATACCTTATACTTTATTATTTAGGATGTCTATTTTATTGGAATATAATTTAATACAGTAAAATTCCATTTAGGTATATACTTTAATGAGCTTTGAAAGACATGCATAGCCACGACACCACTACCACAGTCTTCATACAGAACGTGTTCATCACCTCGAAGACTTTCCCCAGACACATCCTGCCTCTCAGAGCCATCGATCTTCACTCCATCTCTATGGTTTTGTTTTCTATAAAGATGACGTAAGGTGTATTGTAGTGGTAGGACACTTGCCTAGCAAATACAAAGCCTGAGATTCCATTCCCAGAATTGTCTTTAAAAAGGCATAGAAATTAAGTTAGACGTCATACTACCATTTGTGTGTAATTTCTTAATGCTTTTGGTTCATCTGCATTGGCAGACTTACCTAGAGTTTGTTCCTTTTTGCCTCCTATGTATGACACACTACATTTTGTTTACGTATTCAATGGTGGGCACTTGGACAATTCCACAGACTTTGGCGGTTAATGATGAAGTTGCTACAACATGTAGGCCTTTTGTGTTGCATTATTTTTTTCCCCTTGGTAATAATATTACAGTGGAATTTTTTTAGTCAAATTACTCTTACATTCAAAAACTGACACATGATTTCAACATGATTATCAACACCTGACAAGACTTCATCTTTTTCATTACTGGGCTTTGTCTCTTCCAATGACCTGTGATATGGAACAAGACAACATGTTCTTATTCCTTACCTCTCCTTAGGGAAATGTTTACTCAAATAGCTTGTTCATTTTGTCATTTTAGGATTTTGTCTTCTTATTGTAGATAGTTTTAAAAGTATTTAGATATTGGAAGACATTTTCAATGGCCAAATAGTTTTCCAATAGTTTATGAACCTGCAGTTGACTTCTCGTTTTCATGACCACAGCCACTTGAAGACAAGGCTCCATCACTCTGATGAAATCTGCTGTCTTAGCTTGCCTTGCTCTGCTACGATAAGATAGCCACGTCGTGTATAAACAAGGGAGGCTTTTTGGGCCTGGAACTCTGGTGGATGGAAGGGCCAACAGCCGGGTGTACCATTTGACTTTGTCACAACACGACATTGGGGACGGGGAGCTGTTGCATACAGAAGAGGTGTGGCATGAGCAAGAAGTCAGTTGTCTGAGAGGTGGGTCACGTGGGTCACACTTTCTGGGGGTGTTGCCTTCGTGATCTAGAAATGTCTTCAGGCTACCACTCAGTGCAGCTATGATGCACTCAAAACTTCTGGGTGACATATTCACACCTTTGCCAAAGCACAGAATTCATATGCCAAAGCAGGCTGAGCATCTTTATTTAGAAAGATTTGTCTAACTCTGGGTTAGTAAGAATTTCTTCCTACCTTTTGTTCAGAAATTTTATAGCTTTAAACCTGTATTTCCTGTCAAGTTCACTTCATGTTTGGTACCAGAAGCTGGTTTTGGTTTTCTTCCTTTCCTCCTGCTCTTCTCCTTTCCTTATTCTCTCAATTTTTCTTTACTTAAGATTTTTATTTTTAATTATGTATATGGTAGGGGGTTGTTCATGAGTGTAGTACCGCCGGACGCCAGAAGAGGGTGTCAGGGGTCCTGGAACTGGAGTTACAGGTGGTTGTGAGCCACCCCGAGTGGATGCTGGAACTAAACTCTGGTTCTGTGCAAAAGTGATACCATCTCTTAGCCCCAAGTCACTTCTCCAGCTCCCTTTTCTTCCTTTTATTGTGATGCAATAATTCATCTTCAAATGTTAAATCAACCTCAAAATAGCCTTTCTGCAATGTGTGTTAATACTTTTATGATTTCTAGGTTTGATTTTTTATAATTTTGTTGAAGTTTTTTGCAAACCCGTTCATGAAGGATATTGGTCTGTGGCTTTATTTGCCTTTCTTTGTCTGGGTTTCTTATATAAATTAGTAGGAATGTTTCTCCTCTGTTTTGTGTGCTAGATTTTAATATAATTGCTATTATTCTTTCCTTAAGAGCTTGATAGAAATCACCAGTAGAGTGGTCTTTACTGTGGACTTTTTTTTGTGGCAATATTTTCTTTCCTTTTACAAACTGGTGTATGTAACAGACTCGGACCATCTTGACCATTGCTTTCTTCATCCGTGAGTTGGGTCATTTGTGCCTTTCAAGTTATTTGTTGTCTGTGTGAGTTGTTGAATTTCTTGCCAAGACTCTCTTGATCAGGTTCATGTTTCCTTCTACGTTTGTAAGTGTATATGTATAGGTTTAGAGCAATTTTAATGTTCCTCTCCATTACTTTGATCATTTTATTTGCCTATGAATTTATGTGGATAGATTGTCCTCTGCACACCCGTTCTGAGCTGCATCTAGCTAATCGTGGGCATACTCAATGTATCTTGGCTTCCAGATGCAATGCTGCTTGGTTTGTTCTTTTCATGTTTTGTTGTATTCCTTTAAAGAGGATCAAGTCTCATTCTCCATTGCAAGTTCAATCATTGGAATGGATTTGCCTAGTTATTTTGGCTGCATTTTTGGGGCAGGGTCCTGTGAGGACTCAACCCAGTGCGTGTCTACTAGGTCCTCTCTTACTCTACCACCTAGAAATACAAACTTCCACCAGAATAGTGTTGGGGCCTGGAGTCGTTTCTCCAACTCATTTCAATTCTTTCCCTATATTTGATAGCTTTTTCAAGTGAGCACTGCAAGTCTGGACTTAGCCAAAGATTTAAGAGTGTCAATCTGCAGTATATCCTTGCACTATCTATCTATCTATCTATCTATCTATCTATCTATCTATCTATCTATCTATCTATCTATCATCTATCTATCTGTAGATCTAGTTAGCTAGATATCATCTATCTATGCATTACCTATTTATATATCATTTATCATCTATATTTATTCAACCTATTTATATATACAATATATCTATGTATAATCCATATATCTATCTATATCTCTATCTATCTACCTATCTATCACCTGTCTATATGTTTATCTATAGGTGTGTATTATCTCTCTGTCTGTCTGTCTGTCTGCTTGTTTATTGTCTACCAAAATTTTCAGCAGCCTCACCCTGCTCAATTCCAAAGCTGATTGTTCACCCACAGAGTCTGGTAGATATACACAATTCCCCTGGTGCCTGTTCTCAGAATCTGGAAATCTTTGTATTGTATAATCTTTTCTTCCACCCTGACTAGAAGCAAGATTGTCTTGAGTGAGTTTAAGGTCTCCACTTCTTTCTAGCTGTTTCTCCTTTCTTTAAGTTTGACTTGAAATTCCCAGCACAGTCACAGAGTCCAGTGGGACAAAAGTCCAATAATTCTGGCATTGTTTTGCAAATGACAGAGTCAGCAAATGTTTTGTGCTGATGGAAGTTTCCTTTCTGACCCTTATTCTTTTATAGGTGTGCTGGCTTTTGCTAAGCTTTTATATTGTACTTTGATTTCTCAGCATGTTCTAGCTAATTATTCCCTAATAAAATCATAAATACAATATGTCATCTATTAATCTGTTACCATTCAAACCTCAGGCTACCTTTTTGCCAAGGTGAAATCTTATTGGCAAGCTATGTATGATATATATTATTTTATATAAGCTAAATATATGTCATCCATTAATCTCTTATCATTCAAGCCTCACGTGATGTTATGGTTTCCTTTGGAAAACCACAAGGAAAGTGGCTTTTATTTTTGTCAAGGTGAAATCCTATTGGCAAGCTATATCCCCACACATAGCCTCCGTGTTCAAAATCCACTTATGTATGAATTCTAATGCGTGCATGAGAAAACCACTTTGATTGTCAGGACTTCTCCTCAACAGAAGAGACTCCTTTAAAGCATGAGACAGGGATTATGGAGATGGCTTGTGTGGAAAGTGCTTGCCACACAATCATGAAGATGAGTTTGGATCTCTAGCACTTACATAGAGCCTGACATGGTAGTGCATGTCTGTGATCTCAGTGCTTCTACAGCGAGATGGGAGAAACCCAGAAACCAGCAACGAGTGAGCCTAGTGTACACAGCAAGGAACAGTCAGCCAGCGAACCCAGTGTACACAGCAAGGAACAGTGAGAGACCCTGCGTGAGGACTGACATCTGCCCACCATGTACACATACCATGACACGCACATGCCCCCACTCACACACGTGAACATGTCAAAACATGCCTGTACACACTTATCTCACACATTCAAAGATAAAGAAACCCAAGACTGCCCTGTGAATATAGCTTGTATCTTTTACCTGAAACTAAGGGATCTATTCACTTTTTGTAGTGACAAATGTCAGCCGTCTGGGCTGAAAGCCTTGCCCCCTTCGGGGTTTGTAGGCAGTTCTTTCCCTCCTCGAATGAGCCTTTGGATCAACAGTGAGATCCAGGTCAGCTAAAAGTCATCGGCTGCACTCAGAGTGCTTGCGGGTGACAGTCACATGGCAACCGCTGAAATAAATAAGAGAATGCATTGTTTAGCAAACACCTAACATACCAGGGCTTCAGCGCTCACACCTAAGGTAAACATGGAAGGTGGGAGCAAATAACTGGAAGGACCTCCTGTGGGCACTGGCCTGTGGCTGTGGAAATACCCTTTATTCTATTCTGTGGTGACAAGAGAGGAAGGAACGCAGAGGGTATGACTTTGATATTTGCAGTAGCAGCTCTTAGAAATAGAGATTTTATTCTTGTCTGAAACCAAGAGGCAGAGTAACTGGGTTGAGCGAGATGGAAGAACCCTCGTGCACACAAAATAAAGTGCTGGTGAAACCGTTCAATTCTATCAGCAACGCCTACGGTGTCCGTCTCTGTGGACGAGCTGGCTTTGAACGGCAACAGTCATGGGCCCTTGCGAAGCACGGCAAAGCCATCAGTATCCGTGCGCCAACTGAGGAAAGACTGGCGAGACTCTCTGTGGGGCTCAGGGCTCTGGCAATGCTGCATAACCCAAGGGGTAAAATGCTACCTCTCCAGTCACCAGGGCCCAGTGCTGACACACTTTACCATACTTTTCCTCAGTCCCAAGAACTTAGGGTGTCAATATCAATAAAGAAACATCGAGAGGAGCAGGGCAGGGCATGATGACCCAGACCCTGAATTTCAGCCGCTAGAGAGAAGGAGGCAGGGGGATTATAAGGTTAAGGCCAGCCTGGGCTACAGGTTGAGTTCAATCCAGTTTAGACAACTCAAAGGGTGAGAAACTGCCTGGGACTGCAGTTCAGTGATATAGTGTACCTCACCTGTGTGAGACCTGAGTTTCATTGCCCAGGGCTGAAAAAGATATTGCATAGTAGCCAAAATATATTTTTCCAAAATAAAGCCGGGAAAGTTGTCTAGGCGCAAATGAGGGTTGGGAGATATACTCAGAAAATATGAAGGCGATGGCTCAGCTGCTCCCTTGAGAGTGCAGTGTATTCTCATTCTGTAATACACGTTTCACAGCTGCAAGCAAAGGGCGAGACTCTGGTTGAGCGCCTAGTTTTTGTAAGGTTTCTCTTTCGTATATCTTAAATCAGCAGGTCAATAAATCTTTATTGTGCCTGAACTCTGCATCTCACGTGTTGGCGTTGTGAGAGGCAGCAGGAAATGGCAGGTGAGGCCCTTTCTGTGAAACTCTGACCAGCTGACTCAGGAGGGAGGATTGACATTGAGAATGACCTAGAAATTGATTCTAGAGGTGTGCTAGAAGTGGGTTCTAGAATATACGATACAGGGGTCTACGTGAGAGCAGTAGCTACAAATCAAGGGCAAACATGTTGTGCTGAAAAAATAGGACAAATCAGAGAAAGGCAAATCAAAACTCCAAGATTCCATCTTACACCTGTAAGAATGGCCAAGATCAAAAACACTGATGGCAACTTATGCTGGAGAGGATGTGGGGTAAAGGGAACATTCTGCATTGCTGGTGGGAGTGCAAACTGGTACAACCTCTTTGAAAATCAATATGATGATTTCTCAGAAAATTAGGAAACAACCTACCTTAAGACCCAGCAGTACCTCTTTTGGGTATATACCCAAAGGATGCTCAATCGTGCCACAAGGACATGTGCTCAACTATGTTCACAGCAGCATTGCTTGTCATAGCCAGAGCCTGGAAACAACCTAAATGCCCCTCGACCAAAGAATGGATAAGGAAAATGTGATACATTTACACAATGGAGTACTATACAGTAGAAAAAAATAATGACAATTTGAAATTTGTGGGGAAATAGATGGAACTAGAAAACATCATACTGAGTGTGGTAACCCAGACCCAGAAAGACAAATATCGTATGTACTCACTCATAAGTGGCTTTTAGACACAAAGCAAAGAGAAACAAGACTACAATTCACACCTCCAGAGAACCTAGACAACAAAGAGGACCCTAAAAGAGGCATACATGAATCTAATTTACATGGGAAGTAGAAAAAGACAAGAACTTCTGAGTAAATTGGGAGCATGGGAACCATGGGAGAGGATTGAAGGGGAGGGGAGAGGAAAGGAGGGGAGTGGAAAAATACATATAGCTCAATAAAAACAATAAAAAAATAAAAATAAATGTTAAAAATAAAAAATTGGTAATTTCAAGTCATATAGAAAAATATCAGCAAATAAAAGACTTGTATGTAAAATGGATAAAAAAAGAAAAGGTATTTCTCCAAGTTATTAAAATTTAGGATCTGTTATGTGCCCAGTATTCTGTTAGGTTACCGACGTTGAAAAATCTTTAAGAAGGGCTGAGAAGATAACTCAGCGTACCTTTTAGTCTTTTAGTTGTGACCTTGCCACAACCTATAATCCCCTGAGAACTTCCAGTGAAGAATTACAGAGTTCAGGCTAATCAGTGGCTTGTCTGGGGGTACTGTCTTAATTATCACTTGATATAAGAGGGTAGCCACTTACATCAAGCAGTGGGTGACACCATCCCCTAAGAGGTCCTGACCTAAATTAGAAACAGGAACCCAATGCATAGGTAGAGGTCAGTGTGCATTCACGCGCTTCTTCCTGCCTGTGTCTGTGATGTGGCTGTATACCTTACACATACAGTGAGTGCTCCTGGAGGCCAGAAGATGCTGTCAGATCCCTGGAACTGGATACAGATGGTTGTGAGCCACATTGGTGCTGAGGACAGAACCCGTGTCCTCTGGAGCCGTCAGCACTCTGAAACTCGAGTCATCTCTCCATTGACATTTGCAATTTCATTTTAAATTATATTCGTGTGCATGCTTGTTTGTGGGAGTATGTGCTTGTGAGTGCAATTGCCCTCAGAGGGCAGGAGGGGACACATGGGGTTCCTGGAGCTGGAGCTGCAAGCAGCTGTGAACAGCCTAACCCTGTTCTTAAAGGCTGAGCCCCGAATCTCTCCAGCCCTGAGCCCCACCCATTTGGGGGGAACATTGTATACTATAGTTTGGGTGGTGAAAGAGGGGCCTGAAAGTACAGACACTGGACAAATAAAACTATACCCAGGGATTGACCTGGATTATAGGGGTATTTAACAGCAGCGAAGACTTTTCAAGTGTGTTCAGTCTATAGTGTGGCAGGAAGCCATCCAAGAAGTTTTAAAGCTACGGGTGTGCCAGGGGAAGGATGGTTTCGGCTATAGTGGGTTTAACAGCACTACCCTTATTACCTTGGGTAGGGAAAGGAAAGGCAAACACTGTTAGACTCTTCTTGCTTTGCATTGCTTTCCTGGATGCCTACAGGTAGGTCCCTACTTTAATTGACCACGTGGTTGCGGGTAATGGGCTTGGACTCTAGAAAGGTTTTATGAAAAAAAATCAGTATGTGGAGCATCATGACTGACCTACCTCCAGCAGATCGTTCATGCATCACCCTCCCAGCAATGGCATGTTCTTTATTAAAAAAAAAAAAAGTCTGAGTAGGATCTGCCTGCCCATCGTCAGGCCCGATCACTTTCTAACAAGTTTCTCGCTGATTGGCCAGCACACAACATGATCTCCTGGTCCATCTCACGAAGTGGTTTCTAGTTCTTAGAGGTTGGAAACCACCCAATCTCAGAGAGTTCTTCAGAACAAGGTCATGGAATGGAATGGAATGCCTCTCCCAGGGTAAAGTTCTCCTCCGCCTGCTGGAGTAGTTGGCCCAGCAGCCACTGCGCACCGCTTCTAAAAATAGGCACGGTATAAAACCCCAGCTCCCAGAGAAGCGAGGGGAAACAGTTTGCCAAGGAAAGCAAGGCAGAGCGTGTCAAAGTGTGGCCTGACATTTGCAGCACTTCACGGGATATGATGAGTTCCCGAAGCCCGCTCCCTCTGTTTTCCATTAAAGCGGATTTCCAGGGTAGGAGGCGAGGTCACTTTCTAAACTGCAACAGCCATTGGGGGTCATCTTAGGGGAAGCCCCTTATTTTTAAGGGGGAGCAGAGTGAGGTTGTGCCACATTGCAGTCTCCTTTTAGGGTCCCTTAGCACCCGGTGATGCTGTCTGTGTGAGCCTCTGCCCTCCACACCGAAGCAGCGCTGCTAATGGGTGCTTCCTCCTCAGCGAGAGCAGGTGTTTCCATGGAGGTCTTTCTGCCCTGTACAATGTCAGCCAGTTCCAGGACAGGGCCACGGCCAGGCCAGGGTCTGACACCAATGTGCTGAGTGTCAGCGTGCTGGGCCTGACACCCTGCTCTCTGCTGTCCTTTCTTTCTTCCTTTGGTTTGTATGTTGCCCTTCTGTATTTGGTCTCTCTGTGGTTAGTTCTCACACATATGCATTTGTTGTTATTGTTTGTGTGTGTGTGTGTGTGTGCTATGTATGGACATATGTGTGTGAGGGTGCAAGGCCTATTGCTTGTATGGCGCCCCTTCTGTATTTGACCTGTCTGTGGTTATTTTGCATATACACATTTATTGTTGTTGTTTGTGTGTATGGCATACGTACACATGTGTGTGGGTGTTCAAGGCCTGCATCCATGCAAAGACATCCAGGTGTCCTGCCCTATCACTCCCCTCTGAATCCTTTGAGACAGGGTCTCTCGCTGAGTCTGGTTGTCTCAGGCTAAAGGAGAGCTAGTTAGTCCCAGCCATCCTCCTGCCCACACTCCTACAGCACCAACATTAGAGCCCTGCCCTGCTGTCCATGACTCTTTTTATGTGGGTGCTATGGATCTGAACACAGGTCTCCATGTTTATGCTGCCAATGCTCTTACCATGAGCCGTCTCTCTAGTCCTCTATTTCATCTCCCTTCCCTACCCCGGCTATGGAGATTTTCTTTTTGTATTTTCCAAGTCGGCTCTCTGATTTGTTGTTTGTTTCATTCTAACAACTGGTCTTGTTCCATGCATGCTCCTTTCTCACACTTCCCATATCAGGTTTCTGGGGAAGAAACTTAGGAAGTTCCAAGAGCCATCTTCTCCTTAGGGTGAGCCAGAGAGGAGGGTCCTGATGACGTCACGTCCACGCTTGCGGACCCTCACCAGATCGCTCATCTGGAGGCTGAGAGCTGGGCAAAGCCTAGAGGTAGCGGGTCCTGCTGTCCAGCACAGCACTTCCAAGATGGGTTTTCTTTTCTTCTTTTTAAACTTTATTATTACTGTAGCATGTAGAGGTCAGAGGACAACTTTGTGGCATTAGCAGTTCTCTCCTTCTGCCTTTAGACAGGCTCTGAGGATCCAAATCACACTGTCAGGTGTGTATCCTTGGGTACAAAGTGCTTTACCGGCTGAGCCGTCCCCCAAAGATGAACTCTTCTCCCTGAGTTCAGAAGCTCTGGGGGACAGCCGGCCCCAAACCACAGCCTTTCCAGGGGCACAGCCCCTTCCCCTGGTCCAGGGGTAGAGCTTCTCCTTCTCCCCCACCCCAGCCCAGGGGCAGAGCCCCTCCGTCTCTCCCCAGAGACCCCTGGGATTCACTGGACTGCTGTGTTTTCTTTCCGGGGTCACCAGTTAATATACTCAAAGTTCCAGAAGTCTGTCCACATTGCTCCCACGTGGGAGCCCCCGTCACTTTCTCTGTTCACTTCCACAGGCTCGGAAGATACATGGAAGGGCTTTCAACCACCAGGCATGAAAAAGGCATTCTACATTCCTGGGGAAACCGAGGCCTTTAAGTGTTTAAACAAGGCTCTTGACCTCAGAGCAATTCCGCACCTTTAATCAGTAAAAGCGTCAGACAGAGGGTATGCTGTGGAATGGTTCCCAGTTACAGGACCACAAGAATTTTTTTTTTTTTTGCAGGGAAATCTCAGTAGAGTGGTATACCAAGAAACACCCTGGAAATACCCTGCCTTGATTTACCTGTGTCATTATAAGGAATGCAATGAAGAAGCATGAGTGTTGTCTAAATGCATACACAAAGGGAGCAGAGTCAAGGGGCCTGAATAGCACCTTCTCTGTGTAGCAGATTTCTTCACTACTGTGGTGCTTTGCTTAGGTAGTCTGTTGGAAAGTGGCCAGGCTCAGCTGAGGCTTAATGTAACTGCTGGTATCCAAGTCCCGTTATCTGTGACATGGGGAAGCTACCTGCTCTTTTATTTTTTAAAAATTTATTTGTGTATTTTAGGTATGAGTGCTCTGTCTGCATGTGTGCGTGCCTGCCAGGAGAGGGCATCAGACCCATCATGATGGTTGTGAGCCACCATGTAGGTGCTGGGAATTGAACTCAGAACCTTTGGAAGAAATGTCAGTGCTCTTAACTGCTGAGCTATCTCTCCAGCCCTCTCTTTCCCCCCTTTCCTTTTAAAAAATATTTTTATTTCTGTTTAGCATTATCAAAACAGTATATCATATAAAATAGAATTTGAGGAAGCACTAGATCTCATTAAAATACTAAAATAAGAACATTCTGTATTGCCATATGGCACAGAAGATGGTAAGTTCTGGGCCAGCCTGGACTACATGAGAGCTTATTAGAGAGTTACTAAGGCTGTGGATGGACAGACTCCCTCCACCGAATTAGTAACCTTCGAATAAGCTCCTTGCTCCCCAGTAATCCACCTCAGTGTCCCTCGAAACCTTATCTGAAACCTCACAGGAGGACTGTGCCTTTTCGAGACAGACTCTCATGTATCCCAGGGGGCTCTGAAGAAAGGAACTTAGGGAAGAGCTGGGGAATCTCTCCTTAAACCTTTCTGAGGCTGGGAGATCTCACAGCTCAAACCTGCTGCCAGGCTTTCTGGTTCCCAGGCAGGAGGTGGAAGGGTTGAGAGGAATGTGTGACCACCAGTACTCACCTTGATGTAAGTCACTTCCCCAGGTGCAGAGATCCTGGCTGGCCCTGGGAAGTGTCTGTTAGCTCATGTTTTAATGGGGTGTCTGTCCTTAGATGCAAGAGACAAAAGCTGGATTCTCATTCTACATTCGCATCCCTCCTCCCCCCAGGCCCATAAAAGAATGATCTACACTTTGAATACACAATAAAGTTGATGAGTTTTTGTGTGTGTTGTTTTGTTCTGAGACCGAGCTAGCAAGGAGGTCTTTGGGGATTTGGTCAACCCAATACCACCCAGCACACATTTTCTGAGCCTCAAGTGTTGGCTGATTACACCTCGGGGCTGGGGCATCCCAAGTGGAGATGGATCCCCTCCTGAAGGGTTTCTGAGTGTCGGGGAAGGGAATGGGAAGCACTAGAGGAAGGCCGAGGATTTGAAACTGCATGGTTCAGTCGAATGTTCTAGACATCAGAGGAAGGGCCTGCTGGTGACCAGATTAAATCATCTTCTAGTAATTCCTCTTTCCCACTTTCAGAAATTCTTCCAAGTCACCTCTAATATCCTTAGGGTTTTTTTTTGCTTGTTTGTTTTTTGTTTTTTGTGGCAAAATACCAGAGGAGAAAATACCCTTTTCCCTGGCAACAAGTTTTACTTGGTATTAAAATAATATGTTTGTTTGAGTAGCCAGGGCATCTATTAGTGCTTTAACAGCTAACTTTTATAGAGCAGCAAATTGGTTTGGCATCCATTAGTAACTCAGCCCTGATGTGGGATAATCTCATCTGGGCAATTAGTGGGCCTGGTCTCCCGTTAGTAGCAGCTGTGAAATCATGTGGCCGAACATCTCAGGAAGCCAAGTTTATTTTGTGTTTGGACAAATGGTATACAGTCTTGATTTCCCCTTAAATGATCTTTTTTTAAAAAGCCTTACCATTTCATCTATCCCGGAGAATCCAATTGATCCAAAAATAGCCAGAACCAAAACTCAAGGCATGGCCATAACAGAGACCCAGTGTGCCACCATGCAGAGAATGTTCTGCCCTCAGCCGCAGAGGTGGCAACTGTCCCTGAGCTGAGTGACTTGGATGGCTTTGCAGAAGAGCATAGCTCCAAGGACTCAGAGGAACATGGAAAGGGTAGAGGGAGAGACCCTTGGTATTGAGTAAGCAGCCCAAAGGATCCAAGAGGGCTTAAATGCTTGCTACTGAGAATACAAAAGGGCAGTATTACGGTGCATTCTCTTATATGCTAGCATCAGTGTTTATATATGAAAATATAGCCTGCCAAGCGCAGATCTCCTGAAAAACTACACACAGACATAGAAAGACAGACATACACACACACCCACAGTTCCATACTTAAAGAAATTTGAAAGCATTGCCTGCTTCTGCTTCTTCTTAGAGTGGAGTGTAATAACCTGTAAAAGGGTCAGATGATTCTCCAGAAACATGGAACATTGTTCGACTCAGTACTTCTCCTTGGGAAACACTAAGGCTAACACAGGCCGTGCCGCCATTGCTCCAGCCTCAGGTTTCTTCTGGCGGCTGATGGCATAGCCGACTGAAATGGAAGGGAAGTGAAAATTCTACTCTACATGAGTCTAATTTTTTTTTCCCAGGGATGGTTTTAGTGGCTTAATGTTTGATCACTCATTGAAATAAATTTTGTAGAATCCTCCTGTGAGGTTCCTATAGCTCCTGCTTGGATACAAAGACTTTGAGGAACCTGGAGCTCACCCCTGGCCATGTTTGTCTCTAAAGCCCACACTTCCACCTATGATTCATTCTGCTAACTGTGAACACATTGAAACTTCTCTGCAGGGCAAGTCAGTGATCGGCGACTTTCATCATGTCTGATGATGCTCACTTCTCTGTCAGAAATAAGGAAGGAAGAAAGAGAATGGTGGAAGGGAGGGGTAAAGTCCTGTTGAAGTAGGAGAAGACTCTCGGGGACTCATCTGAACATTCGTGATTCTCATTTCTTTGACACCCAATCTTCTGCTATTCAAGACCCCAGAGATTTATGTTTGGACACAGGTTAAAAATGCTTGTTAAAGGTTAAAAGTCAGTCACCTTCTAAGGATGGAGAGAGGGCGGCTGCAGATGAGATACCCTAGTGTTTCTCCCTGAAGTCTCTCCAGGGGAGCTGTGCTCTTCTCAAGGTCGTTTGCAAAGCAAAGCAGACTCGGGGGAAATGGCATCTTTGCTGTTCTCTCTCCTGTAGGAAGTGCAGGACATACAGACGAGAGGCTTTAGCAAAGCCCCAAACAGCCAGCACCTTTGTTTCTTTCTCTGACCATTCTGGTTTTCATATTCTCAAATTTGAATTCTCAAATTAGACTCAGAATGACCTTTAGCATAGATTGCCTCACAGACAGAACCCATTTCCCCTGCCGTGCCCAAGGGCTGGACCATGCCTTCTGATGCCAAGCCACCATGGTGCATCAGAATGATCTAATACTGCAGGCTCTGAGCCAAGTCTTCCCCATGGGAGATAAGTGGCATCTGAACCAATCACCAGCTTTCCACCTGTTAACCTGTTCCGATTGGCTCCCACAGCCTAGACCCTCCCTGTGACTAGGAGGAGGTTCATAGCTCTGACAAGGCCCCAGGGTCAGAAGTTGGACTAGGGAAACGGAGCAAGAGATGAGCAGGGGCCTGCAGGACAGTGGCTGCATCAAGCAAAGCAGGCAGGAGCCAGTGAAATTGGGAACACATGGGGCCATGTAGGGCAGGCAAGAGCAGTAGAGGCCAGTGGGAGGGCAGAGAGAGGAGGAAACTGGGTGAATGAAGGAGAGTCAGGACTAAGTTCCCATGCTAAGGTGAGTGGGCAGCTGTGGCACGTTCAGGCCTGGGGGGTCTGAAGCCTATGCAACCAAGGAACCCTGCCTAACAGACGTGTATAGAGTTTGGAACACACAATTAGCTGCTGAGGTCATTATGAATTTGGAATTTAAAAATCAAAACAATTACAGATTTGTTAAAATTCATCAGATACTAGATGTCAAAAAATAATCCAGAGAAAGTAGCAAAGCTGTTCAATACCTAGCTTTCATCTGCAATACTTCTGTTCTCTCAGATTTTTGATTTTTGTATGACACTTTGCCTCTTCATTTGATGATATTTGGAAAGTCCTTTTATGAGAGAGAGAACAAAAACACACTTCCTTCACTACCATGAGCCAACAAATTTGAGTTTAATGTTGATAATTAGTATACAAGCTGGTTATGTATGCAGCTTCCCACAGACCAGGTTCTCTCTCTGTATATTTCAAATCTTGATGTTTCTTTATTACCCACATAGTGTTGATGCTGCTGCTATTGGTTATATTTATATTTTGGTATGACCTATGACCTTGGGCCTTGGTGTCACAACCTGGGCTAAGACAACAGATGTGAACAGCACTACTGGAAGCCAGTGCTTTACAATAGCAATAATATATATAATAAAATGTAATAAATAGTGATATATTATATTATAGTTGTTATCAGAAATGACTTAGGACCACAAACATATACCTCTTTAAGTCTAAACTGTATCCCTAATTGACTTTCTTATTGATATCTCCTAATTTCCAGGTCACTCCAGAGTCACCAGATCCTAGCGGCGGCATGATAGAGAACTGTAGAGGAAAGAGACATTGGTCTTAACCAATCACATCTTAAGTAGCTTATGTTTGCAAAGTTTACTGTGGTTGTTTGAACAAAAATGTCCCCCATAGGCTCACAGGGAGTGGCTCTGTTTGAAAAGATTAGAACACGTGGTCTTGTTGGAGGAGGTGTGGTCTTGTTGGAGGAGGCGTGGTCTTGTTGGAGTAGGCGTGGTCTTGCTGGAGAAAATGGATCACTAGGGGTGGGCTTTAGGGTTTCAGAAGCTTAAGCCAGGCCCAGTGACTTTCTCGCTTCCTGTTGCCTGTCAATCCAGACATAGAACATTGGCTCCTTCTCGAGTACTGTATCTGTCTGCACACTGTCATGCTTCCCACCATGACAATAATGGGCCAAACATCTGAATCTGTGAGCCAACCCCAGTTAAATGTTTTCCTTTATAATAGAAGCTGTGGTCATGGTGTCTCTTCACAGTAAGAAAAAAAAGTGCGTAAGCACTTGAAACCTGGATTGTGAGGTCTGTGAGCGTCATAGTGAAGTCCTCTTTGATGGTCAGAGGGTTTCAATTTCTCCCTAGACCACCACCTATGAGGGCACAGGGGATAGTTTCTATAATTATGAAGTAATTAACTGAATAAGATGGAACCCTTTTGGCCCCTGTATTTTCTGGGGACTTAGTAGGACTGGTGACATTCTACTGTCTTTGTGCAAGTCTTTAGGAACAAACAAATACTTTGTGTGTTGGAATTTGATGTCACGTGCTTCTGTTTGAGGAAACATCTGCTATCAACTGCTCCAAATGAACTCTGTCCCAAACAGAGAAAACCCAGCTGAAAGGAAACACGTGTAAGGTGAGCCTGAGGACCCACACTGGAAGGCCCACATGGGCTTGCCTAAATCAAGGAGACTGTGTCACTATAGAACAGGAAGTAGTGTGCAGGCTTTGGAAAAGGCTTACAGTCACTTTCTCTCTGCTCTTTCAGTCAAGTCTATGGCCAGCCTAAGCCTCTTCTGTGTCTACCCGAGTGGGCTTGTGAGCCTATCTTGCAGGAAACTTTACTTGGACGAGGGAAGGTCTCCAAGTAAGGAAGGCGAGGGGCTGGGGAGGTGGTTCAACTGGTATAGAGCTTGTCACATAAGCCTTGGGACCTGAGTTCAGATCCCCAGCACCTATGAGCATGCTGGGAGTAATGGCACATACCTGGGATAATGGCTGGGAAGCTCAAGACAGATTCCTGGAGCTTGTTTGCCAGTACGAATAGACCGAATGATGGACTGCAGGTTCACTGTGGGAGATTGTTTGACAAAAAGAGTAAAGTGGAGAATGGTTGAGGATACCAGTGACCTTGACCCCAGTCTCCACACCTGTGCACACACCCACATTTGAGGGTGAATAGGCACACAGACATATGCACACAAATATGTCACCTATACATAAGTGAGGGAAATGAGATAGCATTGTGGTTATGTAAACGGAGACTCTGCTTTGGTTTCCTGGCCATCCAGACCCAAATAATCACACAGAAACTATATTAATTACAACACTGGCCAACAGTTTAGGCATATTCTTATTTAGCTCTTATGTCTTACATTAACCCATTTCTATTCACCTGTGTATCGCCACGAGACTGTGGCTTATCAGCAAGATTCCGTCTCTTAGACTCTGCAAAGTCTCTCTCTTTACCTCTGTTTGGATTTCCCACCTGACTTTACTCTGCTAAGCCATTGGTCAGAACAGCTTTATTCATCAACCAATAAAAACAACACATACAGAGGACCTCCCACAACATGGGTTCAGGAAAAGAAACGAACCTTGGGGAAGGTTTTCACTGCACAGGAAAAGATACTAATAACCTCCAGAAAATCTAAATAAAACAAGCAAAAAACCCAGCAAAGTTAGGCAAGGGGACCTTGTACCTGTCATCCTGGCCCTGAGAGGTAGAGAGAGAATTCCTGGATTTTGCTGGCTAGCCAGTCAATCTAGGCAGCCAGTGAGTTTCAGGTTCAGTGAGAGACAATTCAAACAATAAGGTGAAGAGCAATTAGCAAAACCTAACATCTACAGACATTTGTACCTGAGTCTACATACATGTATGTGTGCAAACATACACATAAATGCACCCGTGTCTACACATATGCATATACATATACACACATGCACGTGTCTACACATGAATGCACACACTCACACACATACACAAATGTACTTGTGTCTACATACCTGCACATATACACAGAGTAGTTGATAATACATACATATTTAATTTTTTAAAAATATGTAAATAACAAAAAACACCTGGTGTGAAACACAAAGGTAAGGTATATATCAAACTCTTAACAGGATGATAGTTCCATGATAGTCTTACAGATATTTGTCATTTCTTTCTTTTTATATTAAAGTTTTTATACAATTTCTTTCTACATTAAAGTTTTTATACAATTAACAATTGTTTTCTGAATTTAATGAGTAGATGAAGATTTGGTCTTTTCTTTAAGAAAGATAAAACCACCTTGAAATGAAAACAGAAATATTTTCATTTGGCTCAGTGCTTTCAATTTAGGCATCTTCTTTAGTAAGTCGGAGACCTTACACTCAAATGCACTAGACAAACTTCCCCCAAGAGATTCCAAAATTGAGGGCATTTTCAGGATGATCACTTGGTCACCCATGCAACCAGTGACTTCTTCTTAGTCCCAGCATCACGGAGGATGGGCCAGTGCCTCTGGCCTCTGTGAGTATCCCTGAGGTCACACTCGCTGTGCGACAGTCTGATGAGTCATGGTCCCCCCTCCCCCCACCAGCAGGCAGTTCCCATATATCCAGCAGAAGGAAAGGGAAAACAGAGTAATAATGTGGTTGTAACCATCACAAGCAGAAGAACTTTAAAAATGCTGGACCAGGGGTCCCAATTCTAGATGCCAATCTTCTCTAAAGATAGAAGATGCAGCGTATTGCGCCACCCTGTTTATTTTCTGAGTCTTGGAATTGCCTATGAACAGGAGACAGCTAACTCTGGCAAACATCCTGGAAACTTGACACAGAGTCTTGGGGTGGCATTAAAAATGCAACGGGGCATTTGACTCTCGGAGGAGAGCAGGGTAGAGCCCCATCCTCCTTCGCTGCTCCGAGTCAGCAAATGGGAGGGTGCCAGGGGCTCTGTGGAAGCTGGACACTAGGGAATGAGGTCCTCAAGCCCAGCATCAGTGTCAGGGGGCTGCCGAGGACCAAGGAGCTTGCATCTGGTGTTCATTGTCAGATAACTTTACACCCCTGCTAACAGGTACTGTTGAAAGCTCACGACACTGAAAGGAAAAAAATCCAAGTACGTAGCAGGAAATTCCCCACGTCCTATGTGTTTCTGCACAGGCCTGTTCTAAACTATGTGAAGTCTAATACCAGTCCTCCAGCAGTCATGGGTCCTCTGACTCTATCCTCTGCTTTACTCTTCCTGTTCTCTCCTCTCTGCATATTCTCTGAGCCCTGCTCCCAAAAGAAGCAGCTGCTATCAGGGTGTGGTGTCTGTGTGCACATGCTTTGAAGTGGTTATTTCCATAGTGTTTCCAAACTCCTTCAACTGCAGCCAGGGAGCCTTTGTCCAGCTTTAAGCACCAGTAAATTCATTTTGCTAGGATCTTTAAGCCTCACTCTGGGTGTGACAGCTGATAACACCTGCTTTTGTGTTCCAGAAAAACACCTTCTGTATTATATGTGTTTGCTCTCAGCACTGTAGCTACTGGGGTCTTCTCTCCCACACAAACATGTTGAAGAAGGTGGTGTGTTTAGATTTATCCACTGCACTCTTTCCCTGGTGGTTGTGACGAAATACCTGTGGCACACGCCTTTAATCCCAGCACTCGGGGGGCAGAGGCAGGCGGATCTCTGGGAGTTCGAGGCCAGCCTGGTCTACAAGAGCTAGTTCCAGGACAGGCTCCAAAGCTACAGAGAAACCCTGTCAAAAAAAAAAAAAAAAAAAAAAAAAAAAAGAATCTGTGAAAGCCATGGGGATTTATTTGGGCTCCAGATTTGAAAAGGTACAGTCCATTATGGCAAAGAAGACATGGTGGCAGGTGCCTAAAGCCATTGGTCACAATGTGCTCATAGTCCGGTAGTTAGTGCTAATTGTCATCTTGATAGAATCTAGGTCACCTAGGAAACTAAAGAAACCTTGCCTCAAAAATCAAGGTATAGTGACCACTTGGAAGTGGAGAAAGTGCCAGTTCTGCACGTATACATATGAGCAATGCTAACTGGAGTCAGTAGCTGCATTTATATACACACACCTATGTCTCTATGTATCACTGAAGAACAGGAGAGAATTGGGAGAGAATTGGGGAGACATGGGAAGAGTTGGAATGGGGAGAGGAAGAGGTAGGTATTATGTAAACACAGTGCCCATGTATTAAATTTTCAAAAAGGTTAAAATTTAAAAAATAAAAAAAGATAGAAATCAATAGGTGAAGATGCCCCCAGTCCCCACACGTGCAAGCACAAGTGCATGCACACATGCACACACACATACAACCAGTTGGTGATACACCTTCTGGACACACCTGTGAGGGATTATCTTTACTGGGGTTAGCCTGTTAGTCTAACCTCAATAGACCGTGAAGGGTTATCTTGATTACAGTGGCTGATCTTAACTGTGAGCCAGGCCATTCTCTGACAGGGGATCCAGGTCTGCGTACAACAGAAAGTGGCTGAGTAATAGCAGGCATGTATTCCTTCTCTTTCTGTGCACTGGGGGCACCATGTGACGAACTGCTTCCCCATCTTGATATCTTGATTTCCCCACCATGATGGACTTGAACTGTGAGTGGAACAAAAAGTCTTTCTCCTTCAAGTTCCTTTGCCAGAGTTCTTTCTCTCAGTGGCTGGAAAGGAGCGCAGACCATGGAGAGGCAGAAAGAATGAACGTCAATGCTGGCTGCCATGCCCCTATTTCTCTTTTTTGTCCAGTTTGTAGCTTCAAGCCCTGGGACACTGCTACCCACATTCAAGGTGGGAGCCCTGCTCAGCTAAACCCCTCTCATGCCAGTCATTCATGGACACCTTCATAAACATGCCCAGAGGCGTGACTCCAAATCCAGTCACTTGACAATGAAGACCAAACACCGCATCTTCCCCACAGTGCTCGGCTGAGTCTGCATCCACAGAGCTATGAACTGAAGTATGGCTGTCACTCCCTTAAGCACAGGATAACGATGACCGTGCCTCTTGCAGGCCCTTGTGTGGTTTTTCACACTTCCCATCATTTTCCATGCTGTAGAATGGAGACACACCCAGGTGAAAGGACTGTCCTTGGGAAGAAAAAGAAGTACCAGAGAACGGGTCAGTTCGCTTTGTCCTTCACAGCTCAGCATCTTCTCTCAGGCTGCTGGACTGGTACTCTGGAGACGATGTGACTTCAGCCTCTTCTAAATGCTGCAGTGATCCACTGACTTGAAGCACTTCCCCCACTTATATTTACAAATGGAAAAGGGATCTAGCTTAGTAGAGACATACCTCATTTGATTACCAGCCCCAAAACACCAAGTTAGTTTAACTGCCCCGCTTCTGCCACCTCGGACCTTAAATTCTTCTCTGTCTTATGTGCTATAGATCAGAGGTATCTGAGAAAGTGGTGAATAAAATATAAATACATCAGTTTGGTTTTACCACCAAGTTCCTTACCGGATGTATAAATCTGAGGAACCTTAAAACCTCTGACTGTCGGTGTTTGCGCCTATAAATGTGGATTAGGTAATACACAACTTACAAAGTTATTGTTCTAGAATTCAACCAAAAATGCAGGTGAGTACCTAGCACGGGACCCATGAGGTACTCAGTGGGCACGAACAGCACCATCACTGTGGAGAGTCTCGCCATCGTCACTGCAATCAGTTCTGATGGTGCTGAGACAAAGGCACCATATGCGGCCAAGACAGAGTCATGGGGTGCAATCTCTGGGTTTTGTAGAGTTTGAAAATATACTTTGGCTCGTCAGGCAGATTTCTTGGTCCCTGGAAACAGAAACAAGTGTGGAGGATGGTGAGATGACTCAGTAAAATGTTTGATGTGCTCAAGTAAGGGCCCATGTTCAGAACTCCATCATCACATAAAGCCGCCAGATGCAGAAGCATACACCTGAAATCTCAATACTGGGCAGTGGGAGGTAGGGGGAGAAGACTGGAGACAGAGGAGTCCCTGAAGCTCATCGGCAGCCTCCCTAACTGAACTGATGCGCTTCAGATTCAGTAAGAAAAAAACCCTTGGCTTCCATGTGCACACACACACATGCATATACACACATGCACACACACACACCACACAATGCACATGTGCACACACACATGCACACACACACATACACACATGCACACACCACACACATGCACACATGCACACACACACATACACACACGCACACACACCACACACATGCACACACACACATGCACACACACCACACACACACCCATCCTACTTCACCCTGAGCAACAGAGAATGATCTTCCAGAAATATGTGCCTTGGCTTTCCAGCCTGGTGGTTTCATGTTTTTTACCTGTCACATAAGGCAGGTGGGGCTTAGCACCTGGGTTCTGAACACCAGCTTTGTCTTATTAATAATGTACACAAAGTGACCTCCACTGAGGGCCTCGCCTCTTTGGAGTTCCGCATTCCCATCTGCAATTAGAAACCTAGATTCAACCCTCTCTTGTCTGCCTCGGGCTCAGGAGCACGGTATATTTTGCTAAAACACATGGTCTGTTTTGTTTATGGTGTGGCTACTTCTCTTTTAGTGTTCCTGTCTATTTTTCCATTGAGAGGGCAGAGCAGAAGCCATATCAAGAAAACCATGCCCTCTGGTGTTTTGTGGAGGGATTACTGTCCTGGGGATGAGAAAGAAACACCCCTGAGCTTCCTGGGAGGTCCTAAGATAAGAGATATAGATTTGCCCTAACTTGATGGGAATTTAAATGAGTTTATCTTGGAAAATTAAAATACTATGAGAAAGCAACCCCCTAAAAAGCCCTATAAAATTATAGAAGTATAGGAATCCAAGTCATGTGGAAAATTACTGGGGAAATACTAAATCCTACTTGATAGAACATCATGATTTATTCCAAAGGTGGTACCACTTTTGTTGAAAAACAGTCTTTAGAAAAATGTTATGAATATGTGGATATTAACATGTATATGTGTGTAGTACACATAGATGCCTGGTGTCCATAGAGCCAGAAGGGGATGTCAGACTCCCTGGAGCTGGTGGGTTCTGGAAACTGAACACAGGTCCTCTGCACACAAACCAAGTTCCTTTAACCACTGAGCAATCTGTATAGCTGCAAGAAACACAGCTTTTAATGCTTCACTGGGCTATTTAGAAAAATATTCAGAATATTTAAAGAAGATAAACTTCAGTATTTATCTACTCAATCTTTTAGTACTAATAGTCTTTCTCAAAAATCCGTTTTACTTGCTTTTAGCTTCTTATTTTTCTTGCTATGAGACAAAAATATCAATAAAACCGTTTCATTGTCTCCTATGTAGCATCACAGAAAGTGGCAGCTCATGTAATCTGTGCCTTTTGTCATATAGATAATAATATCCAAAACCTGGTACTTTTGTTTCAAATTGAGAATGATAGGTACTTTCTGAGAGAAAAGGTTATTCAATAAAATATTATAAATACTAACTTACTGCCTAT
Organism: Chionomys nivalis; assembly: GCF_950005125.1. Classification (NCBI taxonomy): domain Eukaryota; kingdom Metazoa; phylum Chordata; class Mammalia; order Rodentia; family Cricetidae; genus Chionomys; species Chionomys nivalis. The sequence goes on along the minus strand of NC_080104.1, from coordinate 14,059,888 downwards.
CAGGCAGGCGCTGATATGACCCACCCAGTCACCTCATTTGACTCTTGTAACAACCAAATAGGGCACTACTATTGTTAGCCCCACTTAGTAATTAAAAACAAATGGAGGTTGTAATGCTTAGTTTTTGTCAAACTGAGGCAAACTAGAGTCCTCTGGGAAGAGGAAGCCTGAGTGGAGGAATTGGCTCCATCAGATTGCCATGTGGCCATGTCTTTTATGCACTTTCTTGATTAATGATTGACAGGGGAGGTCCCAGCAGAGTGGGGAAACTTTCCAATAATTCCCGTTCGTCTGGGAAGATTTATTTGTGTCTGTTATAAAGCTCAAATTAGACCACTGTATTTGCTGATATACTGGTCGGTAGAAAAAAGCAGGCAGGGCAAGCCATGGGGAGCAAGTGAGGAAGCAGCCTTCCTCCACGGTCTCTGCTTCTGTGCTTGCCTCCAGGTTCCTGCCTTGGCTCCCCTTGTTGACAGACTATAACATAGAAGTGTAAACCAATAAATCCCTTCCTTCCCACTGCTCTTTCAGTTGCAGCGCTTATCACAGCAGCAGAAAGCTGACTAGAGGTTAGAGGACTAGAAAATCGAGCAGCCGTACCGAATTCAAGACATCGTAAAGCCAGTGACTGTCTCGTTAGACACCACGGTCTCACTCATTTGAGCCGTTCTGTACTGAAACCGAGACCAGGCGGTGTTTACTATTTTTGTTTGGTTAGCAGCAGCAGCAGCTGATAAGCAGTTTCGGTTTTGAAATATTTTCTAGCCCCTGTGTGGTAAAATGAGAATCACACATCTAGGGTGGGACAGAAAGGTTGGGTTGGAATGGAGTCCAGGGAAAGTGGAGGCTGGCCCCTTTCAGCGCTGGTCAGGTGGGCACTAGGCATCTGAATGAGTTACAGCTTGAAGTTCAGTCGTGATACTTCCTGAGTCAAGAGGTCCATGGTGCAAGTATGAGCCAAAGAGGACCCCAACTCTTAGGAACTGTTCATTTGTAGTCACTTCTGCTCTCCAGCCAAAGGACGACAACACGCACCACAAGAACATCTGGTTTTGTGATGTTGTTCAAGCATGGACTTTTCATACGCACAGTTCCTCGTGTTTTACTTTGAATAGTGGCTTGACATGAGACCATCATCTTAGCCAATTGTAATTTGCTTAGTCACTTCCCTATTGTTGGGGCTTTGGATTGTTTCCTGCTAAAAATAAAACTCCTATATTATTTCCAGACCATTCTTAATTCAGAGGCAGTTTTTCCAATGCATATCACCAGGGCTTAATTTCTGGGTCAAATGTCTGCAGCAGCATCTGCTGCCATGCTCTGCTAGGGTGGCTTTCTAGAAAGAATGACAGCAAATCGTGTAATCATTAGCATTGAGATTTTAGCATTTTGTTCTTCCCATGACTCCATTGTTTTTATTTTTGCTATAATAATAATAATTGTTATTGTATATACATATGTGCATGGTTGTATAAATGCATGCAGAGCTTAGTAGTTAATATCAACTGTCACCCTCAATTTCATCTCCACTATGATTTTTGTGATAACTAAAATGTATTTTTAAAATTTCATATACATATACCATGTATTTTAATCATATCTGCCCCCTTACTCCGTCTCTCTAACTTCCTTGGCCCCCTCCACCAGTGTATTTTCCTTCCAGCTTCAAATCCTTTTTCTTTTTAAATCCACTGAGTCTAATGCTGCCATGTGTACATTACTATAAGGTCGTCCAGTAGGCACGGGCAACACTGCCACCCAAAGGAAAGGGACTTTCCTTCCCCCTGTAGCCATCGACTGGCAATAGCTCCTGAGGTAGGGTTATGGGACTGGGAGCTCCTGCTTTGTCCACCTTGGTTTTTTGAGACAGGCTCGCTCTTCTCTCTCTCTCTCTCTCTCTCTCTCTCTCTCTCTCTCTCTCTCTCTCTCTCTCTCTCTCTCTCTCTCGGTTTTTTGAGACAGGGTTTCTCTGTAGCATTGGAGCCTGTCCTGGAACTAGCTCTGTAGACCAGTCTGGCTTTGAACTCACAGAGATCCACCTGCCTCTGCCTCCCAAATTCTGGGATTAAAGGCGTGCGCCACTACTGCCTGGCAAGACAGGGTCTCTTATAGAACCAAGAACTTGTTGATGTGGCGAGACTGTCTCTGTGTCTCCAATTTGTAGGGCCTCAGGTGCTTTCTGAAGCACCCTACTTCTTCTTTTTTTTTTAAATTATTTTTATTCTTTTTTAATTAAAATTTCCACCTGTTCCCGTTCCCCATTTCCCTCCCCCTCCTCCCAAATATTGCCCCTCCCCCCACTCCCCTTTCCCTATCCCTACTCCTCTTCTCCTCTCCCCACTCCATTCCCCCTCTCTCTTGATACTGAAGAGCAGTACAAATTCCCTGCCCTGCGGGAAGACCAAGGTCCTCCCACTTCTATCCTATACTGATGAATATCTTACATATCACCTTAGAACCTGCATCTGGCGATGGATCGAGATAGAGACAGAGACTCAATTTGGAGCAACGGTCTGAGCTCTTAAGGTCCAAATGAGGAGCAGAAGAAGGGAGAACATGAGCAAGGAAGTCAGGACAACGAGGGGTGCACCCACCCACTGTGACATTGGAACTGATTTATTGGGAGCCCACCAAGGCCAGCTGGACTGGGACTGAATAAGCATGGGTTGAAACTGGACTCTCTGAACAAGGCGGACAATGAAGGCTGATGAGAAGCCAAGGACAATGGCACTAGGTTTCAATCCTAATACATGAACTGGCTTTGTGGGAGCTTAGCCTGTTTGGACCATCACCTTCCTGGACCTAGCACCCTACTTCTTAACACGAGTCCTGGGGTTCTAGACTCAGGATTTCATATTTGCAGAGCACCGAGTTCTTCTCTCTCCAGTCCAACCTTAAACATCCGGTCCTCCTACCTTCACCTGCCCTGTTGCTAAGACTATAGGCTGAATCGCCACTCAGTTTACAGGAAACTAGAATCAGACTCAGGGCTTCCTGCATGCTAGCAAGAGCTCTACCAAGTCGGCTTTGCTCCACCCTCACCCACCCACACTGTGTTATTTTATTCGATTTATTTTCATGCTTACTTCTGTGCGCGTGTGGGTCTGTGTACGTGAAGGCATATGCTCTCCCTGTGTACGTGAAGCATCAGCTCTCCCTGGAGATAGACTGAGAGGCAATTGTGAGCTGCCTGCTGTGGCAGCTGAGGATCAAACTTGAGTCTTCTGGAAGAGCAGTGCAGAGTTTTAAGCCTTGACTTGTTCAACTGGTTTGCGGTAGCGTTAAAAGTTCCCTTGCTTTTATTGTGCTAGTTAACAGGACCGAGTGCTTTTCCATGTGGAGATTTATTGTCCACATTTCCTCGTGCGCACACTTGCCATTGATTTCCTATGACCTCATTTTGAATGAGTTGACTCTTAACCTTAGATAACTGGGCCAATGCTCCGTTTGTTAAAACTAAGGCTGTCTTTGAAATTTTTCCAGCACATGGTCTCCAACTGCCTTGTAATTGTCTTTATATTGTTTTATTACTTTAATTGTTTATATTCTAACATGTATTCAAAATAGTTTTATTTATTAATTATTTGTGTGTGTGCATGCATGTGCATGCATGTGTGCATATGTGCCATGGCGTGTGTGTGGTGGTCAGAGGAAAACTTGGTGGGAGTCAGTTCTCTCTTTCTACCACTGGAGCCCAAGAATCTAACTCAGAGCACAGGGCTTGGCAGCAATCACCTTTACCATTGAGCCATCTCACTGGCCTGCTAACATATGTATTTTATGTCTAATTATTGACTAGGGAATCAGAACCATTTGTTTCCTTTCTTCATGGAAATGATCTGTTGATGCTACTATGGTTTTCCTTTTATGATCATCATTCCTGCTTTGACCAACATTTATTGCAGTGTGGATTCAGAGCACTCTCTGTAATATGAACTGATGTCTTCATGGGCCCCACAGTAATTATTTTTGTGTGTGGGTGCATATCCACACGGTGCATAGGTGTGTGCATGTGCGTGTGTGTTTGTGTGTATGTGTGCCCATGTGAACTTTTGGTAGGTAAATGTGTGTATAAACTGAAGGATAATCCTAAGTATTTTTCCTCAGATGCCATCAGCTTATTCTTATTTTATTTTTTTAAATATTTGTTGTCTTTTTAATTATGTGATTCTGGTTATGGTACATGCACACCTGAGCACAGATACAGAGTCCAGAAGAGGCACTGGGTTCCCTGGAGCTGGAGTTACAGGTGATTATGAACAACCTGACTTGGGAGCTGGGAACTGAGCTTGAGTCTACAAAAGCAGTGATTCCTAACCACTGAACCACCTCTCCAGCCCTTCCATCTGATTTTGGAGACAGGATCTCTCATTGTTCTGGAGCTTGCAGACTAGGTTAGGCTGTGACATTTCATTGCTCAGTGCACGGAATGTACAGAGCTGTAAATTTACCTTAGAAGATGAATGTGGTCATGTGGTGGTGGCGCACACTTTTAATCCCAGCACTCGGCAGAGGCAGGTGGATCTCTGTAAGTCTGAGGCCAGCCTAGTTTACAGAATGAGTTCCAGGACAGCCAACGCTGTTGCACAGAGAAACCCTGCCTCAAAAAAAAAAAAAAAAAAAAAAAAAAGAAAGAAAGAAAGAAAGATGAAGGAAAAGAATATGAATGTGATTTTAGTGAACTTTCTCACCAGTTTGCCCTCTAACTGTGAAGCCTAGAAAATGAACATTTTGGATATAGCAAATTTAGCTGCTGTTATCCAGATGCATAACATCAATGACCTCTGCTTTAAGGTCAGTGTTTCAGAGAAGCAAAGCCCAGGATGACCAGATCAGGAAGGAGAGCGGCACTGAAGCAGGCTTCTTCAGTACTGAGAGCTAGTGTTGCCTGGGGCCGATACTGAATTTTTACAAACCCAATGTGAAGTAGGAGACAGCTGTCCCTGAATGTCACTGTTTCCACCTCTCTGCTGTTTCTCTCCCCTTTGCCATCGTCTGAGATGCTTTGACTGGGGCAAGGGTGACAGGGAAGAAACTGTGCACTGGAGAACAACCCAGGGAAGGGCCTCTGAGAGTCCAGTACAGGCAGGAGGACAGAGCGTTGATCCAGCTGCAAGGGGACGCTGGAGCGTGAGGACCCACTGGGCAGGGGACACTGTTGCAGAGACTTGGAGACAGGAAGAATGGACAGATCGCAGACAGGAACTTGGAGGGTGGGAAGATGGATTCCATAAATCATAAGCTCTGCTCCTTGTTTGAATGACTGACTAGGTGGTGATGTCACCAACTTGGTAGAAATATACAATGGAGAAGATTTGAGCAGGGAGGCCGAGAGTGTCAGACTGTGGACATTATTGACCTTGGGGCACCTAGAACATCAAAGAAACAACTCACCAGACAGCATGATTATTAATATCAGGCCCTCAGTAGAGTGACTAAGACTGAGAATTAAAAATCTGAGACAGATGGGTGGATCCAGGAGGCGTTGGGTTTCAAGCGGAAATTACATTAGCTCCCTTCGTAACTCACCTGCAAGCAGCTATAACTCCAGGGTAAGTCCTTGTCTACTAGAGACCCCATCACAACTGCAGATCTGAAATGAAGTTCAGCCCGGACCCCCAGAAATACCCCCAGGAGCTGGGGAGCCCAGAAGGACCCTGTGTTTACTGTTGAATGACAGTGAGCCACATGGTGGTCAGGTGTTTGTGTTTCCTTCCTTGGATTCAGCTCAGTTCCCCCACCTAGCAGAGGGACACATTGGTACAGGCTGCACAGCCAAGGTCAAGAGTACGTGGGTGGTCTCTTGTATCACATAAGATCTGAGAGGGCCTCTGTCAGCCCTCACCTGTGCTGTGTGAGCATGAATTCATGTTTTGTTAAATATTTAACAAATCGAGTGAGTCAGGGTTGGGTTTTGGGGGGCGTGGCGATGCAAATGACAAGGCGTAACACACATCAGGGATTCACAGGGAGGACCTGTCTCTGCATCTCTCTAGTGAGGGGAACTAGGATAGATGAGTTTGTATCTGTGAATATGAGTCTCCTGAACTTGTTAAAAGGGGTATAATGAAAACAGTCCCAGCCCGCCCACCTGTCAGACATCTGTCATGATGACAGTGGAGGAAGGCCTATGCAAACAGTATCATTGTTTAAAGGTGCTTGGTAGTGGGCCACATCTCGAAAGCCTCAATAAACAGCTGACGACGGAACTGTGCTGTGAGCACCTTTTATCCACGGCTCTGATCTTGCGTTCCACAGCTGTCTACTGAGTGCTTGCCGTCGGAGTGGGGGGGGGGGTCGCTGTGCTCACTGCTAGAGGATACAGAAGAAGCATGGGTGCCACGACGAGATTCCAAGAACCTTAAATGCTTATCAGTCAGCGGAAGGCACGAGTCGGAAAAGGCCGCATGCAGTAGGTTCTAGCTTGTGGCATTTTGGAAGAGGCAAGACCATCTGGAGGGAGACAGGAAGGGATCAGCGGTTGCCTGGGGCTAGGGGAGAGAAAGACGAGGATATTAATGGCATCAGAAATGCTCTATGAGATGTTCTCATGGGAGGTACACACCGCTGTAAGTTTGCCCCAATTAGAATGTACAGGACCGAGGGGCTGGAGAGAGAGCTTGGCTGTTAAGTTTGCACAGTGCTCTTGCAGAGGACCCAAGTCTGGTTTCCAGGACCCACATTGAGTCACCTGTCACTCCAGCTCCAGGGAATCAAATGCCCTCTTCTGGTCTCCATGGCTACCGGCACACTTGTGAAGATACACACACTGATGTTTTCATTACTTTTCTATTGTTGTGATAAAATTCTATGACCAAAAACAACTCACCGAAGAGTTTATTTTGGCCCTGGTTCCAGATGGCTGAGTCTAATCATGAGGGAGGCAGGAGAGCAGATGGCAGGCATAGTAGCAGGAACAGAGATCACATCTTCAGCAGCACGCATGAAGTAGAGAGAGTGGACAGGAAGTGGGGCCCGGCTATGAATTCTCAGAGCCCACCTCCAGTGATGTGTCTCCTCAGGAAGGTTGCACCTTCCCTTGGCTTCCCCAACAGTGCCACCAACTGGGAACCAGGTGCTCTAATGCCTGAGGCGATGGTGGACACTTTTCTTCCAAATAATCACATATGCATACGAATAAAAATAAAACAATAAATATTCAGATCTACAGTGCCAAGAGTGGGCTGTGATGTGAATGGGGGACTTTCAGTGACTGTTCCACATCATTGCAGATATAATGCACCGTTCTTGCAGAGGCTAGGTATCTGGGCTGTGTGCAGAGGGTCCATGGAAACTCGTCACTTTCTGCTCAAGTTTTCTGTCAACCTAAAACTACTATAAAAGTGATCTCCTCAAGAAGCAGAGACATACATGTAGTAGAGGCACCTATTCCGAACCAGACTAGGGGGAAATTGGAAAGAGCTTTAGGTAGAGATAAATGAGGAGGAGGAGCCATGCACTCACATGTGAGGAGCAAGCAGATTCCCTCTCCAGCATGCCCCTATTCTATCTTCAAGCAGTGGGTCAGTACAGCTCTTGTTTGCTTGCTTGCCTGCTTGCAATTGATTTGATCTTTAGTTATGTGTCTGTAACTTGTGTGAGTACGGGTGCCAACGAAGAACAACCAAGGAGGGCATTAGATCCATTGAATGTGGAGTTACAGGTGAGCTACCATGTGAGTGTGAGAACCTAACTCAGGTCCTTCGCAAGAGCAGCGAGTGCTCTTCACCACCCAGCCATCTCTCCAGTCCCAGTTATGGTTGTTGATTGATAAAACCATCTTAGTTTTTATTCACCCCAGTGTAAAAGGTCATCATATGGGGAGCGGCTCAGGTCACCTTCAGCATCCCAGGATTCCGAAGTGAGGGGCACGCAGGCTGGAATTCACATGGCCAAACACACAGTGCTTCCATGATTAGCTAGCAAGGAGCAAGGGAGGAGCTGGTGTTGATGGGTGACCTCAACCAGACCACTTTGGTGTGGCCCTTCTCTGACCCTCTTAACCTTCAATTTCATGTCTCCTCCCACGGAGCAGATGCCTGGGTGTGAGGCGGAACCTAAAGTCATCGTTTGACCCTGTGATCCTTGCTGCCGAGAACTTTTTACCGAGAGCATCAAGTCTTGTGTCCGCTGCTCTAATTGCCCAATTCCATGTTTCTGGGAAAGGAGAGGAGTCACAGTGTTTGGATAATGAGGCAGTAAGCGAGGATGGGTGGAGGACAGGAGTTAAGCTCAAACCGACTTCAATGCAACTTTAAAATAGCATAGAATCACTTAGGTTCAATGTCAGCCTTTGACAGGGGCTTCTCTGTCCATGAGGCTGAGCCAATGGTGTCCACACAGCAGAACCCAGTGTGAGGGATCTGTAGCTTTAAATAAAAAAAAACCCTGTAAAGGTATCACAGGAGAATTGTGTAACCAGGGTTGAATTGCAAGCTTAATATTTTAAAACAATCCCTCTCTGTCTTTGTCTCTCTCCCTGTCTCTCTCTCTCTGTCTCTCTCCTCCCTGCTGAGTTAGGGTTGGGTGAGGGCAGGTACCCACATGCCACAGGACACACATGTGTTGTTTACAGGACTTTCGGGAGTCCATCTTTGCTTTCTATCTTCCTTTGAGGAAATCTCTCTTCTGTCTGCTCCCTTGTCACATACTCCATCCAGGTGGCTGGCCAGTAAGCTTCTGGGTGATTCCCCTGCCTCCCATCTCACGGCAGGAGTCCTGGAATACAGATACAAGCCACCACATCCACATCCAGTTCCTTACAATGAGGAATCCAAACTCGGGCCATGGGGATGGCACACCAAGTGCTTCTATGCATTGGGCCGTCTCCCTAACTACTGCAAGGCAGTTGTTTGCAAGGTGGATTTGACTGAAAACAAACACACTAGAAATAGTCACAAGGCAGTACAGAGACCCTGTCCTCTAAGTGATCTGCCCCCGGTTCCCTCGCTAGATGTTAGCACACTTTGTTCTTAGGTTCCTGTGGTTGCCCTGCCTCCCACAATGGAGACTGTCAAGACTCACTGTGCACTTGCTCGCCACAACCGCTTCGTTTCTCAATGTGTCCCCAGGTCGTCGATTGTATGTGGTGGTTAATAGGTCAACAGTGCGTGAATGTGAATAAGATAACTTAACAATCACATCTCAATGCAAGGGCAGCTGATTGTGAGACGCCGCTCTACTGCCGCTGACTGCGTCATCTTCCCGGAAGGGAAACAGGAAACGAAGGAGCCTCCTTTCTCAGGACCACTGCCTCCGTTTCTGTATTCTCCCGAAAACACATCACATCTACGTGGCTAGTGCGTAGTGCAGGCTGGGAGCAGGCCGTATGTGTTTGGGGTCCTGTGAGCGCCGTGCTGGCAGCGCTTCAATATTCTACACACATTGACTCCCAGCATTGAGCTCTGGTCCCCACATAGAGCACCCATCCAGGAAACGGAATTTCAGACCCTACTGATATAGTTGAGACATTTTCTGCCTTCTCCCCAGAAAACGGAAATGGAACTAATTCAAAGTAATATGCTTCGTTCTCCTGGAGGCATGAGAAAGCTTCCTGGCGATTCATTTTTAAATTGCACAGGTGGGTAAAGCTTGTGACAAAATCGAGCCTCGTCCCCAGTGAGAGATTGGCCAGAGCCTTTCTCCACCCACCTCCATGTTCTACCGCAGTTTTCCCTCTCTGCCTCACCGCTAGGGAAAAGCACACGCAGAGGTTCCTTGTCTTTCTAAGGACTCCTAGCTGGAAAGAAATGGCTAGTGAAGAGGAAAGGAAATAGCCATAAACATAAAGGTATTCCCAGAACCCGGAGGACTCTGGCACTGCTGCTCACATCTCTAGGATGACTTCAGTTGGGAAGTGACTAACTTTGGTCTCCTATTCCCATTTTGTAGATAAGGAAATGGAAGTTCAGAGAGGCTGGATTGCCACATTCCAGCTCTCAAAAGTCTGTGGTGTCCCTGGATCCCAGTTCACTGTCCTTTTCATTATAGGTGTTCTGTCTGCTGAAAAAAATCAAGTCATAAAATATTATTTTACAGTTTTATTCTTCTATTTTTCAACTACCTGTGATTGCTACAGCTCTGTACACATCCTCTCTCTCTGGAATTCTGGGAATTTCGGAACACATTTTCACCTTCATTTGTATTTTAAGAACCTCCAAAGACAGAGTGGCATTGTTATGAAAATCTGGAACTTTAAGACTATTACTTTCAATCACCAAGATGTGGCCCATTTTTTAAGTGTATCATTGTGCTGTTGACTCATGCCCACCCGGCCATAGCCCCCCAGGGGGTTTCTTTTATCGTAGAAGATGGTCACCCACCAAAGTTCTCTCTGTTCTGTGTAGATTCTGACTCTGCTCTAAGTCTCTGGCTATGAGCATGATGTGTGGTGTGAGGTGGTCTCAGTCAAAAAAGAAGATTGGTGATGGATAGGAAAGGAAACGCTAGGGGTTTCTCACTTCAGCACTGCAAGCTCCAGCTGCTCAAAGGGCACAGAAGTACTGGGGCTTCCCACATCTCTGGTGTCCCCACATCTCAGCCTTTCTTTTCTGTCAGTGCTGCTCGGAGTCATTCTGGCTCCATTGGGACAAGATGGAGCCACAGCTTTCTAGTCTGTTCTGCTCTCTCTACTAGGCGAGAAGAAGGAACAATGATCTCAAACATACTCCTGATATAAGTCCTGCCATATGAGCCACCTGCTCACCTTTGAAGCTCCTCTGAAACCTAACGGGCAGTGAATGGAGACGGTGTGAAAAACCAAAGAAACTGGAGACCCTGTCCGTTTCTGTTCCTCTGAAACTTAACTGTACATCCACGGGCATTTTCTTCCTTCCTATGAAGCATTCTGCTACCATAATGCATGGGTACTGGTTTCAATTCCGTGGTCCTCTGTCTTATTCCCCCACCCCCGTTGCCCACTCTTTTGGGCCACACCCCTTTTGAGATACTCTTTCTTTTGCTTGTCAACTTTTTTTGTGGTTGAGATGTTGGGATCAAACTGAGAGTCTCTGAGTCATTAAAGAGGGTTTGTTCACATGCTGGGCCTGTGACCAAAAGAAGCTCTGATGTGCAGGTCAGAAGACCAGGAGCTGACAGTTGCGTTGCTGGGTTTTTGTTTTTAATGTTACATTTTTCTTGGATCCCTTCCCTGATACACCTATTAAATAGCCGCATTAAGTTTTGCCCTGAGCTCAAGGAAGTGCTTGACCACTCAGTGGAGATGGTCAGCTACTCAGTAAATTCTGCCCCAAAGGTTGATACTGCGGCGCACAACTCTGCCAGCAGAGAAGACGACCACAACAGGATTCTTCTTGGAACATACTTTATTGGAGCGCAGAAGACTGAAGATAAGATGGAGGCGAAAAGACCCCGAGCCCGACCGCGCGGGGAATATATACAGTGCCTGGTCCGCCTATGATGTGTCATTGCTTGATTGGCTCGGCCCACACTGATGCAATTGCGTGAGCAAGACGTGTGAGCAATTGATAGGTGGATTCAAACCACTCTTGGTCCGGTAGCGAGCGTGCGCAGAAGTTGTTTACTACTAGGGACACTAGCAAATGGCGGCAACGGGCTTAGTGCCAGACCCTGTGAACATGACAGCTGACAGCGCCGAGGTGCGCAAAGCGCCTGGCGCGCAGAGCGCCATGGCGCGCTACATCGGAACATGACAGCTGACAGCGCCATGGTGCGCAGAGCGCCTTGGCGCGCTACATGATACCACAGAGCTGACCTCGGTTTGCATTTGGCTTGCCTTTGACTTCTATGGCTTCCTTTCCTGAGGTTGGGTGTTTTTAAAGCTGTGTATGCCATCCCTATGTTCTTCATTTGTATGTGGGCTTGTTTATTTTCTGGTTCTTCTCTGGGTATCTCCTAGGCAGCATTCCAGACTCCTTGAGCCTACTGATTCCTTAAACAAGGTCAGCCTGCACTGACCCTGTCACGCCTATAAGCCACAAAGACTTTTCAGCTCATCCCACTCAGAATGTTTTCTCCTCTGTGCGCCCAGGGAAGCATTGCTGATGTTCTGGGTTTTACTGATGGAGAGAGAGCTGGAAGGAGGATCAGCTCTGCTGGGTATAGCTATTTCCAAACATGTCACCCAGCGGCTCTGTGACTTGGCTTCCTTGTTTGTGAAATGTGACTAATAATGCCCAGTCACCGGCCTATTACAGGGATGACACAAGCTAATAAGGGATTCAGAACTCCCAGTGCATGGCAGAATCTTAGCCAATGTTAGCTACCATTTATGTTATGCAAACTTTTTCATGTTTTTTTTTTTTTTTTTTTTTTTTTGTTTTTTTCAAGACAGGGTTTCTTTGTGGTTTTCGAGCCTGTCCTGGAACTAGCTCTTGTAGACCAGGCTGGTCTCGAACTCACAGAGATCCCCTGCCTCTGCCTCCCAAGTGCTGGGATTAAATGCATTCGCCACCACTGCCCAGCTCATGTTTTAGTTCAAATTAGAAGTTATGAAAATGCTGTACTGGAATGCTCATTTTGCCCATGGAAAGGCAGGACCCAAATAGAGGCAGAAACTGTGGACAAAGGAGGTTTTAGTTACTCATTGATTGGTTGATTCCTTTAATGTTGACATATTGATCATAAACACACCATGGGACTGAGTGAAATCTCACGACAATCCCAAATAAAATCTGTAATCCCAAATACATGCTTGTGATCTCAGCATCCGGAGGACCAAATCAGGAGGGCCAGGAGTTCAAATCCAGTCTTAGCTGAACACTAAGTTTGAGGTCAGCTGGGGTACCTGAGACTCTACCTGCCAAAACCAAAATAAATAACAAATTAATCAATAAATTGTTCCTGCCTTGAGTTGGTCTTCTTGGGTGCCTTGTCAGAGTGATAAGGAAGAGCAATAGAAAGACGAGTCCTGCTGTAGATGAGACCTGTGGGGTCCTGCTGTAGATGATCCCTGTGGGGTCCTGCTGTAGATGATCCCTGTGGGGTCCTGCTGTAGATGATGTCTGTGCGGTCCTGCTGTAGATGTCTGTGGGGTCCTGCTGTAGATGAGACCTGTGGGGTCCTGCTGTAGATGATGTCTGTGCGGTCCTGCTGTAGATGTCTGTGGGGTCCTGCTGTAGATGAGACCTGTGGGGTCCTGCTGTAGATGATCCCTGTGGGGTCCTGCTGTAGATGTCTGTGGGGTCCTGCTGTAGATGAGACCTGTGGGGTCCTGCTGTAGATGATCCCTATGGGGTCCTGCTGTAGATAATCCCTGTGCAGTCCTGCTGTAGATGATCCCTGTGTGGTCCTGCTGTAGATGATCCCTGTGTGGTCCTGCTGTAGATGATCCCTGTGCAGTCCTGCTGTAGATGAGACCTGTGGGGTCCTGCTGTAGATGAGGCCTGTGGGGTCCTGCTGTAGATGATGTCTGTGCGGTCCTGCTGTAGATGATGTCTGTGCGGTCCTGCTGTAGATGAGGCCTGTGTAGTCCTGCTGTAGATGATCCCTGTGGGGTCCTGCTGTAGATGAGACCTGTGGGGTCCTGCTGTAGATAATCCCTGTGCAGTCCTGCTGTAGATGATGTCTGTGGGGTCCTGCTGTAGATGATCCCTGTGCGGTCCTGCTGTTGATAATGTCTGTGGGGTCCTGCTGTAGATGATCCCTGTGGGGTCCTGCTGTAGATGATCCCTGTGGGGTCCTGCTGTAGATGATCCCTGTGGGGTCCTTCTGTAGATGATCCCTGTGGGGTCCTGCTGTAGATGATGTCGTGGGGTCCTGCTGTAGATGATCCCTGTGTGGTCCTGCTGTAGATGATCCCTGTGGGGTCCTGCTGTTGATAATGTCTGTGCGGTCCTGCTGTAGATGATCCCTGTGGGGTCCTGCTGTAGATGAGGCCTGTGTAGTCCTGTTGTAGATGAGGCCTGTGTGGTCCTGCTGTAGATGATGTCGTGGGGTCCTGCTGTAGATGATCCCTGTGGGGTCCTGCTGTAGATGATCCCTGTGGGGTCCTGCTGTTGATAATGTCTGTGGGGTCCTGCTGTTATTGACACCTGATCATTGGTTCAGAAGCCTTTGGAACTGATCTGTAGAAGGGATGTGGAAAAGCATGGGGATACAGGCTTGGAAAAGTTGAGGATGCTGTAAGCGAAGCTTAGTGCGTGATTCACGCAGGCACTTGACTGGAAGGCTGAACTGCTAGGAGGATTTGCGGGGGCAGGGGGAGTGCTGGAAGGCTAGACAGGAGGACGCTCCTGTTACACTAATGCCAAGAACTCATCTACACTGTGTTCCCTGAGGTTCTGGGGAAAGGTGAGTTCAGGGAAGTGTGTGTATTGTCTGATAGAGGACACCTGAAGCAGACCCGCACTCAGGCTGTGGTATGGATTTTCTGGCTGTGTTTAGTTCTTAGGAGCACACGATGGCACCAGGTGCCCCAGAGCCCAGAAGTGGAACTATTGGATTTAGCATTTTCCTTCTGTTTTGGTTTTGCCTGGGTTCCATCTCTCCTCTTTACTGCATCCATTTTCCCTTTATGAAGGGGGATGTTTACTCTGCTGACATATGTTGGGCGTGTGTATGCTCTTTTTTTAAAAAAAAAAATTTTTATGTTCATAAGAACTCACAGCCAAGAGCTACTTTCCTTCCTGTCTGTGTTGTTTCGTTTTCTGTTTCAGGAGTTTGTTTTACATTTCTGAAGTTAATGGTGTTAAGAAATTTGGGGAAAGAGTGCATGGAAAGGAGGATATGAAAACAAAATGGTGCATTCATATATATTTTGTGTTGTGGTGTGTGTGTGTAGACCGTGTGAATATGTGTAGCTCACAGGTCAACTTGGGTACTGTTCCTCAGGAACCTTCCGTCTTTGGTAATTTTTGCTCATTGCTAGTTAGGCACGGCTGGGCAGCCTGCGAGTCCCAGGCATCCCCCTGTTTCCACCTTCTGAGTGCAGGCATTCCAAGCACATGCCACCACGCCTGGCCTTTGAAAATGCTCCATGTGTTACAGACATGCAGCTCAGGGAGTTCTGCTTGCATGGTAGACATGCTACTGACTGAACTGTCTTCCTAGCCCTGACTTTACAGTTTTCAAAATTATTTAATAACTTTGATGCTTTTTAACTTTACACAGAGAGCATTCATTTGGGGGGCATGCAGTTCTGCAAATTTTAACACATACAGAGATGTTTGTGACCACTAGAACAGACAGGATATTGGTTTTAGCACCAGCGAAAACTCTTTCCTAACATCTGTACAATCAAACTTCCCCCAACCTGCTGCTGCCTGCCACTAATCTAGAATGTCATGCAAGCGAAGCTATACAATGCGTACCTTTTCGAGACTAGCCTTTCAGGTAGCATTGTACAGTTGAGATTTATGCATGTACACACCTCTTAGAAGCTCTTTTTTTTTTTTGACTGTTAAACGGTGTGTCGTTGTTTGTGTGTATTACAATTGGTTGATTCATTTAGCCATTGTTTCTAGTGTGAGGTCATTATAAATAATACTGTGTAAACGTTCACAGTCAACACTTTCGGTCAACAGGACTTTTCATTTCTCTTGAAGTGTGCCCAGGAAACGGGAAGACACGGAGAGCATGGACTTGATGTCATACACAGTTTCGAAACTGCTCTGCGGAAATGTTCTAGAAGTTGAGTTTTCTAGTAGCTTTTTTCGTGCTAGCACTCAGGGTTTTCAGAAGAGCAGAAGTCACCCTTCCTAACAGACACGTTGTAGCTTCTCTCTTTTTACCTGTGTACCTTCAGGAAATAACATTAAGAGTATTTTCATGTTTAGCTCTTTGGTAAAGTGTCTGTTTCTTTTTCTGTTATTATTTTTTAGACAAGGATTGTTCACTTGTTTTTGAGTTGTGAAAATTTCTTACACATCCTGAAGTGTCTTTTGAACCCCCCCCTTCTATTTCTGAATGAGATTTATAGAGTTGGTGTTCCCCTGTCTTAAATGTTTGGTAGAATTTGTTAATGAAATGCCTGGGGCTTCTGGGTCTTTTGCTGTTGGCTTATTGAAGGGTTCTCAAGTATGAATAAAATATATTTAATAGAGAGTGAGCCAGTCAAGTAGATCCACCTTTTCTTGGGTGAATTTATGTTTTGTCTTTCAAGATTTCATACAATTTGCGGAAGTGGTATAAGTGGTATACATAATTCATAAGCAGGCTCTTCCAACAGTTCTGTGTTCTCTCGCTTGTGGAGGTGTAGTTGATGGCCCCATCTTTCATATCTGACTTTAGTAACACACCTTCTCTCTCTCAGTAAAATCTAGATGAGTGTGAATATTCAACTTTGTGGCTTTTTAAAATCTCTTTCTTTCTTTTTTTCTTTTAAAAATATATATTTTTTTAAATCACGTCCTATTTCTTTCTCTGTCTTTCAATCAGTTCTGCTCTTATACTTACTTTTTTGCTCCCCTAGTTGCTTTGGGTAGAGTTAACTATTCCTTTTCTAGCTTTCGAGGTAGACTCTTAGATTACTGGTTTAACTCCTTTATTCTTTCCTGCTGTATCACTTCTCCTTCAGTGAGCATGACAGCTGCACCCTACAAATTTCTATATTCTCTATGTTCATTTTAACCCAGTTCAAGTTAATTTCCAATTATCCTTAAGGCTTTTGTGTTGGTCAACGATTTTCTTTTCTTATATTGCTTAATTTACAAACATTTGGTTTGTGGGGGGCATGCCTTTCCTACATCAATCTAATTGACTCTATAACAGTCCTAAGACACATTTTCATTTTAAATCAGAATTTTTCCTGTGACTAGAATATGGTCTTTTGGATGAAGGCAGCTAGTTAGTTCGGGCTGCTTAGCCCCGAAAAAATCACTCAGAAACTGTATTAATTAAATCACTGCTTGGCCCATTAGCTCTAGTTTTTTACTGGCTAACTCTTACATATTAATTTAACCCATTTCTATTAATCTGTGTATCGCCACGTGACAGTGGCTTACTGACAAAGTTTCAGCATGTCTGACTCTGGCAGTAGCTCCATGGCATCTTCTCTGACTCCACCCTTCTTCCTCCCAGCATTCAGCTTAGTTTTCCCCACCTAGCTAAGTTCTGCCCTGCTATAGGTTCAAAGCAGTTTCTTTATTCATTAACCAATGAAAGCAACACATAGAGAGAAGGACCTCCCACACCAATGGTCCTTTGGTGGAGTTTCCTTGCACACTTGAGAATAATGTGTATCCTGGTGACCATTTCCTAGGAGAGTTCACAAATGTTAGCCATGTAAAGTTGGCAGACAGTGTTGTCAAGTCTCTCTATGACTTCACAGAAGTGTTGGCTGTTCTTCTTATTGAGATGTCAATTAATAAGAAGGAGAATAGAAATTTCTGATTGCAAGTGTGTTCTTGTCTCTTTCTCTTTTCTGACCAATAAGTTTTTCCTTCATCTGAATCGAGCCTCTGTTATTATCACTTATATACATGTTTAAGATTCTCTCTGTCTTTGTATCTCTTACACACACACACACACATACACACACACACACACACACACACACACATCCCAGGCTGGCTTTGAACTTTCTGTGTAGTCAGAGATGGCATTGAATTCCTAATCTTTCTGCCTCAGCCTTCCCAAGTGCTATCATTACACACATGTACCTCTATGCTCCCCGAATGCTATCATTGCACACATGTACCTCTATGCTCCCCGAATGCTATCATTACACACATGTATTTCTATGCTCCCCGAATGCTATCATTGCACACATGTACCATTCTGCTTCCCGAATGCTACATTGCATGCTTGTACCACTATGTGTATGAATGTGCATCATGTATATACCTGGGAGCTATGTGAGAGTTGTGAGTCACCATGTATGTGCTGGGAATCAAACTCAGGACTCCTGCTAGAGCAATGTCCAAGCTCTCTGGCTTCTCTATCTGAAATTGAAAATGGTATATTTTAAATTATGTGTATTTTTTTGGTGGATGCTGTGCACATGTGTGTGGGTGCTTCAGAGGCTAGAGGCTTCAGAGCCCCTGGAGCTTGAGTTACAAGTGAGCTTGTGAGCCGAATGCCAGTCCTCTGGAGGAACAGTACACAGTCCTGACTGCTGAGCTATCTCTCCAGCCCTTATCTGTTTTTCTACTATTATCTCTTTGTATAAAATAGAGGTCTTTATTTGGGATTTGCAATAGGACTACTTAGCTTTTTTTTATATTTATGGCAAACAATTTAGCATTTCAATTGGATTATATGAAGTGTACAATTACACAAATCACTTTAACTTCTGTTCTTTATGTTGTATTTGTCATGTTAATGAATTTAAATTAATCAACCTGATATATTTAAATATATCAGATATGTTGTATTTTTCCTTCAATAGTTGTAGAAAAATACAGGTATTATACAGACCCACATATCAGCGTTTCCCAGGCAATGGTAATCTCCTCTCTCTGATTCCAATTTTAGCCCATGTGCTGGCAAAGAGAACACTAAAAGCATTTTTTTGCAGTTCTTTCCTGATAAAGCCTAATCTAAAAATTGTGCTGAGTTTACAATGATGTGGGCTAACATGAGAAGTAAAGTGTTTTCTGCTTGTCAAAGCTGCACTTGGCTCTAAGCAAGTATGCCTGGGCAGTGTTGGGTGGAGCAGGCTTTCTTTTGGGCTACCAACCAGCTCCCAAACCATGACATGGGGACTTCACATTAGTTATGAATGCTTAACCTTATCTTATGCTTGTCCCACTAACTCTTATAATTCTAATTTAACCTGTTTATCTTCATCTGTGTTTTCCCTTGGGGCTTTTTACTTTCTTTCATTCTGTGTGTCCTACTCCGTGTCTGTCTGTCTGGGGACCGCCTGACTGTCCCTGGCATCTGCCTCTCTTTCTCCTCCTTCATGCTCTTCTCTCTCTCTCTCTCTCTCTCTCTCTCTCTCTCTCTCTCTCTCTCCTCTCTCTCTCTCTCTCCTAAGATTCTTTTTCCTACTTATTCCCTCTCCCCCCCAGCCCCACCTATCCTTCTATTGCCTAGCTATTGGCTGTTCAACTTTTAATTGGGCTAATCAGGTGCCATAAACAGGCACGGTAAAATAGCAACACATTTTTACATAGCTAATATTCTGCAACACAAACATATGCAACACAGCTTTATATAGTTAAAGTAATGTGCCATAACATTTGGGTATAAAAGTAAAGCCATTATATCAACCATACTGTGGAGTTAGTATTAAAACTGTGTACAAAAATAGTTAGTTGATGGCCAAGCCTGATAAGAGGTGGGACAGCAAGAAGGTGTGTAGGGGGCTGGGGAGACCATTTAACCGTTAAGAGTACTTCCTGCTCTTGCGGAGGACCTGGGTTTGGTTCCCAGCACCCATGTCAGGTGGTGTATGATCTCATGTAACTCCAGCTCCAGGGGATCTGACTCTCTTTTCTAACTTCTGTGTGTACCTACAAATGACATACACCCACACATATACATAAAGACCAGAAAAATATGAAGGTTTATTGTATTTAAACTATGAGTTATTTGCAGGACTGCCCAAATGGGTGATGATTTCTAGAAATATTAATAAGCAGAAATTTCCTGTTTTCCGATATGTCTGTGCCAGTCTTGAGATTCAGAAAGAAAGATCGTCCCACACATTGCTTGGATCCTGGGCAAGAGCATGATCCAAAGCTCCCATAAAGGACGCTTCATTTAAAAGATCTCCCAAGGCTTTATGTCTCTGATTTTGTTTGTGCTTGCTGACGTGATCTGAAGACATTCCCACACTTTGGTTCACAGAAGATGTGACACAGCAAAGGTCCCAGACTCTGCTGTAACCCGGGTCCTACCCTAGGAATTGTCATCACTGGTGCAGAGTTTCAGCTGTGAAGCTGACTGCTTGTGTAAAGGCTTAGGTGATGTAAGTCTGAAAGCAAGGAGGAGCCGAGACATTGAACCTCATCCTGATTAAGAGCTCAGAGGGCTGCATGTCGGCCATGATGGTGCTGTCTTTAGCGAGAAGGGAATGCCTGAACTTGGAGTCTGTAATGGTGGCCACAGCATTGTCCTCCTCTACCTACCTATCGGAAACATGACCAGGGAGTTTCAGCCGAATCAGCTTGTGCTGTGTGTAGCCTTTCCTTCCTCCCATCCCTACTGTGTGAAGAAGGCCCTTTGTGTGCTGTTCCATGGAGCCCCTCTGTGCTAGTCCACTTTTTCTGCCATAACAAAATACCTGAGATAATCTACTTAAGAAGAAGAAAGGTTTATTTGGGTTCAGTTTTAGCGGTTCTGTAGTCCACCATCCATTAGCTTCATTGCTTAGGACCTGTGGTAACACTGTACACAATGATATGGAAGTGAATGAATGGAGGCATTTGCCTCTTAAATAGCAAAAAGACGGACCGGTATGGTTGCTTAACTCCTGTGATAGTTTGAATGAGAATGACTCCTATAGGTTCATATGTTTAAATGTCTGCCTCCCAATTGACAGAATTGTTTTGGGAAGGATTAGGAGTGTAGCCTTGTTGTAGGGAGTGCAGCCTGTCCTTGGAAATGGGCTTTGAGATTGCTGAAGCCCATGCCAGGCCCAGTCTTGATTTTGCTCTGCCTGCTACTCGTGGAATGAGATGTGGGCACCTAGCTGCCTACCAAGCCTGCCTGTCTGCTCCATGCTCCCTGCCATGGATCCTCTAAAACTGTAAGCAAGCTCCTAATTGAGTGCTTTTTGAAATAACTTGCCTTGGTCCTGGTGTCTCCTCACATCAGTAGAAAAGTAATTAAAACAATTGCCTTTTAGGGCATGGCCCCAGTGACCTGACTGCCTTCTACTTGTAGGCCCCACCTCTTAGAGGTTCCAACAGTGCCACGGCTGGAGTCAGGTGACAGTTCAGATCCAAACTCAGACACAAACTCTCCATCTGCCTAGTTCGTGTGACAGCCTTGAGGTTGCCTTCTAGGACTACTTCATTGAAATGGATTTTACTTTTCATTGATTAGGACCAGATCTTCATTTCCTTCAGTTCAGCGTGCACTGTGTGAGAGACACAGTTAGCTGAGTAACTGAGGAGGAAATACCAGCTTATCTGTATTCAAATTCTGACTTTCCCATTTCCTAGATTGATAACTAGAGCCAAGTTTCTTGAGTCTACTATGCCACAGTTTCCCCACTATAAAATCAGGCCAATAACACCATTTGTAAAGATGAAGACAGCCAATGTCTTTCTTGAATTGCTCTCTGTCTTAGATTGAGGCAAGGGTCTTTCACCCGAACCCAGGGTTCAGACTGAGTTCAGACTGCTCATTCAGTCTGTTTGGTCTCCACCTCCAGAGCCCTGAGAGCAGAGACAGGCCACCAAGCAGTAGTCACACAGATGCTATGGAGCCCAACTCAAGGCCTTAAGCTTGTCTGGCAAGAGTTTTGTATACTGAGCCTCTCCCGAGCTAGACAACTACTTTTAAAAAGAAACAAAAGGTAAGGAAAGATACTTTCGGAAACCACAAGGCAATGTTTAACAAGAGCACCTGGAATCTGTGGTTCAGCACCTCCCTCCTAAGGATACATCCAAGGGAAATGTGTCCATTGTAGTTAGAGCTGAAAGAAACCAGGGTCACTAACCTCACCTTACTAACCCTAACTCTCACCTTAGACTAGTTCAAGTCTGGGTTATGGTTACCCAGGCTGAGGAGGAGCAGGGGATAAAAAGGATCAAGAACTTCTGGTGATGTAGCTAACATTTTATTCCCTCATTTGGTAATCGACGATGAAAATACATTGAGCTATATACCCAGGATGGGAGTATTTTTCCCCTCTGTATCATAGTTCACACAAAACAAAACAAAACTGTACAACAAACCAAACAAACACCCCCCCCCCCAAAAAAAAACAGTAAAGAAAGCTTGGAGTGGTGCCATGCACCTATAACCAGCAATTGGGAGGTTAGAGACAGGAGGACGAGGAATTCAAGCCCAGTTTCAGTTACATAGTGCATTCAAGGCCAAAGGCCAGTCTGGGCTGCATGAGATGTGTGTGCATGTGTGCATGTGTAGGGAGAAAAAAGGAAGAGAGAGAGAGAGAGAGAGAGAGAGAGAGAGAGAGAGAGAGAGAGAGAGAGAGAGAGAAGAGGAAAATAAAACAAAACCAGGAGAAAGGGGAGACCCATAAAGTTGAAAGCCACGGATCCCTGACTCCAGTACCCCTGACCCTGTTGGCTCACCCCTTTGCTTCTCACAGGCTCCTGCCCCACCCCTTCTCTGTTTGCTCAGTGCAAAGACGCAAATGCTGCGAGTTCAGAATCGTCCCTTCTTTCCTTTTCCCCTGGACTCTGCCCACCTTGCAAGTGCGTAATTTTGGTACTAGAGTAACTTGCTCTAGCTGAATTGTTTTGTTTAAAAAAATTAAAATGTATACATTTAAAAATCTTGAAAGCCCTGGGCTCTTTATCTCTTCCTCTTGTCCCTGGCTCCCTCTCTGTGTCTCATTACCCCCTGCAGGATGTCCTCTTGGTCATTTGGGACTGCCCAGGCTCTGCATGAGCCTCGAGCACTGAAAGGTTTTGGGGGTGACTGGACGCAACTGATGCAGACCTCCCCACTCTGTCGTCCTCCCGACCGTCAAGTCCCCGCCCGGATTGGCCCCGCCCCGCGGCCGCGGTCTATTTTGGGCGCACCGGCCCGCGGAGGCGCGGGATCGCTGACAGTCGCGGATCCTGTGACACCTCCCAGCAGTCAGGCACTTGTTGCTCCCGGGACCTGTTGTCAATCCCTTAGCTCGCTTTTCCCTTAAGCCCCCTGCTGGCTCTTGAAGTCGGTTCTTTCCCTGCGTCACCTGAGACACTGATCTCTCAGACATCGCTGTCCTTGCTTGAGGAAATTGATGAGAGACTGGAAGCCTTAAAAAAAAAAAATTAAACAGCGCTCAGAAGAGAGGCTCCCACCGTGAGCAGGAGCCTGAAGCGCTGCAGAAGTGGCGCCTCTCCGACCCGGGACCGCGGCCCGGGGCGCCGACGGTATGATGGACTCAGCGACTGCTAATGGGGACGATAGGGACCCCGAGATCGAGCTCTTCGTGAAGGTAGGTCGGCATCCGCGGGCCTCTCTCAGTGCTGGCTCTGTCGTGATCTCAAGTGTCAGGGCGCAGATCTCGCTGGGACTTGGGACGCTCCCTAGGGAGCACAGCCCAAGCCCTGCCCTCCTGGTTCTGCAGAGAGCCTTTCTGCAAGGGGTTCCCGGGAGGATGGAGTAAACTTCAACCTGGCAGGTGTCTGTCTTCCTGGAGAGCTGACCCTCAGTCTGTGAAACACTGTAGGGCGGGTCACCACCACGGATCCTGGACTCCAAGGGACGCCCTGACCAAGCTGATCTTAAAGGATGCCCCCAGATACAGGGACTAGAGGACCTGACTGGACCAGTAAACTTTTCTGATACAGTAGAGGAAGGAGGATGACGAGGAGGAGGAGCAGGAGGAGGAGGAGGAGGAGGAGGAGGAGAGAGAGGAACGTTGATAAAAATGATCTTTGGCAAAGCAAAAATAGCATTTCCTAGCAGCATTCTTTTTGTTTTTATTCAGAAAGACTAAAATAAAAGTGAAGCTCACAAAACTATTTTCTTGTTTTGTGGCTTGGAAAGTAGAAAGCGAACACCCGTTCCCCGCTGTTATTGTCATTGTCATTATGATTCTGTGGGGCAGTCTTTGTAACCAGGGGACCTGCCAGTCAACCTAAGTCAGGGCTGCAAAGCAGCACCTTCTAGTCTAGCAGAACCAGATTAAGCTTCTTGGGCACTCCATGAGCAGGAGCAGGAGCGAGACAGAGGCTGTATTTCTTTTGAAAGCTGCTGAAGAAGTATGAGGCCAGGTTCGCGGGCATGGGCAGAAACATTTGATCAGCCCTCCTTGCAGGGCACTGCAGAAGCAGAAACTTGGAAACCTGAGGCGGGAGGAAAGCAGGCTCTGGGCAGGCGGAGTCGCCAGGACTAGGGGGAAGGGGGAGAGCTCCGCTGCCTGATTACCTGAACTTTTCACAAAGAGGAAGAAAAATCAAGGACAGTTTCCTAGAATAGAGTGCTGAGTGCGGAGAACACACTTGTCGTTTAAAGGGCGTGCATATAACCTGGGAGCCGAAAGATGTCAGTTTGCTCAAACCACCCCTTCCAAGCGCAGACTTCTGTAGAAAGTTTTAGGTTTGTGTAAACCTAAACAGCAATCTTTTCTTCTTTGACATCTTTGAAACACACACACACACACACACTATTCAATACATATATTGAATTTGTAATATATATATATAATCTATTACAAGTTATTTTATGTCTACAAAGTGATCTAGAACTCTTTTTGTGCTGGCGGCCGACCTAGGTAATGAACAAGGACCCGCGTTGCCTCCCAGGCTGAACAGGATTTGACCAAGGGATCCACACAGGGAGCCCTGAGCTCAGGCGCCCAGGCCTACAGCTGGGAGGGTGAATGGACAGAGGTTTCACACAGCTTGCTGTGTTCCTTAAGAGAGCCATTCTTGCACTTGCTCAGCTTCCCTGGGAGTAGGGACTTCAAGGTGTCAGGTTCCCTGAGGGAAATTTCAAACACAAATTGGTTCTTTTAAGCCAAAGGAGCCCTTTGCCCTGCTACCAGACGCGGAGACCAAGTCTACCTGTGTCTTTGGAATTTCATGTTGGCAGCGTTCGGAGATTTTGTCTATTTATATAAAAAAGCTTACTCCACAGCTCAAGTCGCCCCCAGAGAATTCTAGAATATCTGTGCTGTCATCTGCTTTTTCTCTAAAGAGAAGCAATTACTGGGAGCCAAGCAGGCCTTGGTAACTCTAAGACCAGATTGATGGCAGAGATGTTTTGATTTCCCCTTTCCTCACTTTTTAGTTTCTAATTACTGTTATGGTCACAGAGCATACACAAAAGCTGGGTCAGTCAGATCAGTGGTGGTTCACCCAGCATGCAGGAGGCAGAGGCAGGAGGATCTCTGAGTTCGAAATTAAGCTGGTCTACAGAGCGAGTTCCAGGACAGGCAGGCTACCCAGAGAAACTCTGATAAACATAACCAGTTGAGTCTAGAGTGGAGCTGCCGCTCTGAGCGGTGTCATTTTGGGGGAGGAGGTGACCAGTTTGCAGAATCAGACTTTCCCAAATCTGAAGTTTCCCTTCTGGATTTCCACAGAAAGAATGTCTCTGAGGTCTGGTGTTGGGTAGCAGAGGTACTTTCTGAAGGGGAGGGTGGTTTGGTCCCTCTGAAGTAGCTCACAGGGAATGTGGGTTGGTCCCTCTGAAGTAACTCACAGAGAGGAGGCCCCACCTGGAGCTGTGATGTTGGTCATTATCAGCAGCCTGTGAAAGACCCCCCCTCCACTTCACATAACACCGAGTCTGCCGTTCCACCCTACTGCTCCGTGAGACTCCACGTTGTTCCCTTTCCTTGCTCTCTGAGGCCATCACCTGTTTCTACTGCAGTGATAGTTGTCATGCCGATGAACAGCAGCATCCTAGGTCATGTGGAGCTCAGGGAAGGAAATGATCTCATTGGGCCCTCACATCCTTTTTCATGAAGGTTATTTCACTCTTGTGTGAAATGAATAAAACAGTGAACTATGATTCACAGGACCTCGTGATCCTTGCAGTCACAGCGTTTGGTGAACTGAGGTATGCTCCCTTTCGGTACACAAGGCTACAAGGAAAGGGTTTGTGTCATGATACCACCGAGCAATCCTGTGCCCGGGGAAGGCCTGTGAAGTGCTCTGAAGCAGCCCACAGACAGCATTCAGGTTCAATCCTCGGTCTGACATATCATACTCTATATGTCCTGTCTCTCCCTGAACACTGATATGTCTGTCCTTGTATTATTTATTTTCTGGCATATCATGTAGCCCAGACTGGCCTTGAGTTTCCTAAGTACCTAAAGATGACCTTGAGCTCCCAATCCTCCCACCTCCATCTCCTCAATGCTAAGAGTGCACTGTGCCTAGTTTGCTTGGTACTGGGGATGGAGACCAGGATTTCATGCATGCTAGGAAAGCACTCTACCAACTGAGTTTCACCGGCAGCCCCTTAGACCTTATTCTGACAAGTTAGGCTCTTGATGTTACATAAAACCTGCTCCCAAGGCATCTCTCTGCCTCGAATGAACTAGATGACTATGAGCAAATTACTCAACTTCCCTAATTTTCTTTGGCCTCTCTTTTAGCCAAAAGTGTTTATAACTAATAGCAAGAAAGCTAACAATGATAACAAGTCATTGTCCAAACCAAGATACTTCTAGAGTGAAGGGAACTGTGGTGCTTAGACTGAGGATAGATGTGACCAGAATTGTGAGAACGTGTGGTGCTCTGATTAGGCAAATGCAGTCACCACCAACTTGCTGTAAAACTTCCATTGGGTCATACAGGCAAGAGTGCTTTGCAAGTTGAAGCTTGCTACACATGTCTTACCTTCCATCTTCCCTTAAGTTGTATGGCAGGTAGAGTGTCTCTGGATTTGGGTGTCTTTGATTTCCTCTGGAGAGCCAAGGCCTGGCTCCCTCCTCACTTGCAGGGATATTTTGAGAACGGATGAGATCATCTGTAGCTTGGACTTTGATCATAAAGGGAGGGTACCAGGTTAGAGAAGGCAATGAATATGGTTTGGTGAAGGCAAGAATGAAGAACAAGAGAGTCAAATCGAAACAGAAAGCAATTTGAGAGGACAAACAGAACTTTCTGAACAGGGTGGATCAAGTTCTCCCTCCTCTCCTAGCCACACCCTAGGTCCCAGAAACAGAAAGTTACCAAAGAAAAGGGATTATGGTCGACAAGTCCCCAACAGTCATTTCTAGAAACTGGGGGTATCAGCAGAAACTATGGATTCTCAAACGTGGATACATGAGCAAGTCATTTAGGGAAAGTGAAAGGCTCTTGAGCCAGGACCTTCCCCAGGCTGATGTCATCAGTCTCCACGGGCAGAGTCCAGAGCAGTTTTCTCACTGCTACCCTGAGGTGACTCCAGTGTGCAGGGTTTATGGACAGCCAGGGGCGGGTGCAGGGCAGGCAGTTTCTGCTACAGCTAAAATAATATATGTGAAAGTCTGGAATGTCTAGTAAACTGGGGGTGTGGTCAGGAGGGCTGTGGATGGAACACTCAACTTCGTCAACAAGTGCTAATGAGCCGGCAGCGATTCTCTGCACAGGACTCTAGAACAGTCCATGCATGAATGGTGAATGTGGCTAGTCAAATAGTCCTCCACACCATGTGCTTGTAGTAGGAGAATAAAACAATCCTCTGATGGTGTGATCGAAATGGCTATTTGTTTTCATTGCCGGTGACCCCAAAATCTCTGACAGGGGAGCAGTGGTCAAGTCATGAGTTACATAGTGTGGTCATCTGATTTCCAGAACAGGCAGGATGGAGTCTCGTGGTGTTCCCCGCATAGCCATCAGCTCTTCTGACAGCCTGATGCTTTCAGGCAGCTCACCTAAGCATAAGTTATCCCGTGAGGTATGTGTATGCATGTGTGTGAGCATGTGCGTGTGCATGTGTGTGTGTGTATGTGTGTGTTGCACATGCCCATGCCCTTGGAGGCCAGATCAGGACATCAGGTGTTCTGTTCTATCACTCTTTGCCTTTTTTACCTTGAAATATGTTTTCTCATTGACCTTGAGCCCAGGTGGTAATCAGCGAGCCCCAGTAATGAGATGATCCTGGTGTCTCCATCCTCAGATGAAATGTTGGGGTTACAGATGCAGGAGATTACGTCTAGCTATACATGTGTGTTCTGGAGATTTGAACTCAGGTCTTCATATTTGTGCAGCAGGCACACTTACTCACTGAACTGTCTCCTTTAGCCGTGTGTGTGTATGTAGCGTGTGTGCGCACACACGCATATGCTTGTGGTATAGGTATATGTGCATGAATGTCTGCATGTTAGTACATATGCACCTGTGTGCACATGCAGTGGTGGTCAGAGGTGGTTTTCTTTGGTCATTCTCTGCATTATCTTTTGAACAGATCATTTGGCTATCTTGTTGATTTTCTCAAAGAACCAACTTCATTGGTTCTTTGTATTGTTCCCTTTGTTTTTACTTTATTGTTTTCAGTTGTCAATTTGATTGTTTATTGTCTCTTCTTGGGTGTGCTCACTTCATTTTGTTTTAGAGCTTTCAGGTATGCTGTTAAGTTGCTAGATTGAGATATTTCCTTTTTTTTTTTTGTAGGCTTGTGAATTTTTTTTTTCTGTGAACTTTCTTCTTAGCACTGATTTCATTGTGTCCTAGAAGTTCAGGTATGCTGTGTATTTATTTTCATGGAATTCTAGGAAGCCTTTAATTTCTTTCTTATTTCTGTCTTGACCCATTTTTTACTCAATAGAGACTTGTTCACTCTCCATGAGTTTGTAATCTCTCTGCTGTTTCTGTTGTTGATATCCAGCTTTAAACTGTGGTGGTCTGGTAGGATGCACGGAGTTCTTTCAGTATTCTGGTATCTGTTGAGACTTGCTTTGTGGGCAAGTATATGATCAATTTTGGAGAAAGTTTTATGAGGTGCTGAGAAGGTATATTGGTTTGTGTTTAGATGAAATGTTCTGTAGATATCTGTTAGGTCCATTTGGTTTATAACATCTGCTAGCTCCAGTACTTCTCTGTTTAGTTTTGACTGCTTGACCTGTCCATTGGTGATAGTAGGGTATTTACATACCCCACTATCAGTGTGTGAGGGTCAATATGTGATCTAAGCTATAGTGGTGTTTCTTTTACAAACTTGGGTGTCCTTGTGATTGGGGCACAGATGTTAAGAATTGAAATGCCATCTTGGCAAATTAGAGTAGTCTGGGCTGGCATCTGTGGTCTTTTCCAGTCTGTAGCACATTTGTCCAGGCCATTCTGGCTTTCAGAGTCTCCACTGAAAAGTCATGTCTAATTCTAATAGATCTGCCTTTATATCTACTTGGTCTTTTTCCTTGCAGCTTTTAATATTTTTCTTTGTCCTGTATATTTAGTGTTCTGATGACTATGTGGTGAGGGACTTTCTTTTCTGGTCCAATCTACTTGGTGTTTTGTTTGTTGTACCTTTTTAAGCATCTTCCTCTTTAGATTAGGAAATTTTTCTTCTAGGATTTTGTTGAATATATTTTCTGAGCCTTTGAGCTGGGAAGATCTGTACTCTCTCTTTGGGTGGCTGCTGGCTTTCTCCAGTTTGATCAGAGTCTATGAAGTTTGATATGTACTTAAGTTGGAAGCTTTCCTTGAGAGACCACGTGCTAAGCCTGCAGTAGGAGAAACGTGTCCCGGTGCCAGGCTGCGGTTTCCTTGCTGCACGGGAGATGGTAAATTGTTTGACATCACAGGCCATAGAGTGCTTCCTCCCTGACTTCTTTCTTTCCTTCCTCCCTTCCAGCTAGTACAACGCTAGTAACAACAGTACATATTTGATGGGTTTGGTCTTCTGTGTTAGAATTTGGGACCTCCTCTGCAGACCCTGTGTAAGATAAGGACTTTAAGCCCTCTTCCCCTGGATGGTATGGGAAGTCATAGCTTATCCTCACCCACCTTGTCTCACTGATGGAGCTATGACATAGACCAAGGGCAGCTGGCCCTTAGGGTAGGGTCCCAGGTTGATGTTTTCACCAACCAGAGGCCATTGCATCAAGGGTGTGGTTGGTGTCACCACAGTACAGGGGTGAAGCAGAATCATTGATTCTGGAAGTTGATACTTCCTGTCAGTTCCTCCATCATTCAACAAAGCTTCTGCACAGCTGTTTCCTGGGAGGAGGGGTTTCAGGGCTCTGTTCCTTTTCCTGTCTCTTGACTCCAGGAAGAGTCAGAATTCACACCTGAGAATTGTCTGCAACTTTGACCACTAGGTGAGAAGAGAAGACTTTGGCGTCTAGGTCCTTTGCTTTTCGAGGTCCCTGGCTTCCCCTTCAGATTTCTCCACCCCCTCCCAAAGACTTCCAGGCCGTGCATAGGTGTAGAGGTTTTTGGAGGAAACACAAACACCCATGAGCTTCCCAGAGCTGTGGGTGTGTAAAAGGTCTCTCACCATCCAGGAGTTCAGGAGCCTGCTCTATATATGAGGAAACATCTCTCCCGGCCTCTCAGAAAGTTAGAACTGTTTATCTATTTCCTGCCAGCCTCTGGGAAATATAGATAGTTCCTTGAAAGACGTTTTGAGTTCCAAGATGTGAAGTTATTTAAGGACAAATAAAAATTTACTACCAGAACTGAGATGAGCCTTTTATTTTAAAAAGAAAGGAGCTCCCGCCTGTAGCATGAATAATAAAAACCCAGAGTCAGAAAAAGGGATTCAACCCAAAAACAAGAAAGGAAAGCAGCCAAGCCACTAGAAAAGTCCTACTTCTACCAAGGCTGGGCAACCGCAGACTAAGCATCCTAAGCCTCTCTCTCCTCCCATTTTATATTCCTTCCAGTGCTGGGATTAGAGGTGTGTGACTCCTAGGATTTGGATTAAAGGTGTAGACACCACTACCTAGATTTGTTTCTGCATTGATCTTGTGTAGCCCAGGGTGGCATTGAACTCACAGAGATCCATCTGACCCAGTACTTCCTGGGATTAAAGCTATGTGTCACCATTGCCTGACCTCTAGAGGCTTTAGCTTTGCCTCTGGTCTACAGGCAAGATGTATTTATCAAAATACAAATATACCACTATACCTGTCTATAGAGACACCCTAGAGCACTGTTGGCACAGGGGAGCCTGGGTTTTTCTTATTGTTGTGGTCCTAGTAAACAATAGTGAGGCCAGAGGGTCGCAGCCCTGGATGCATGGATACTTCTGCAGATGTTCATGTGATCCTCCTCAATCCTTCTTCCTATAAGTTTAGATTTAGGGAGGTTGAGGAGAGCGACACAGCCAACTGTGTCTTTACACAGCTACCCTGAAGTCACTTTGTGGCTCATCAAAGACAAAGAAGCACCGGCTCAAACCCAGGTGAAAGGGACCAAATGAGCCCATGGGAGATGCAAAGGACAAAGTGAAAGCCAGTCCCTGCCGAAGCATGCGTTATACAGGATGGAGGAGGCTAAGGCAAATATGCTCGTTAGCCGGAAGCATCCCACACTGGCGTCAGAGCTCCAGGAAAGGGAGGAATGCTTTGACATTTTTTTTTTCCTATTTGCTCTTCCTCTCTTGTGATTTTTCTCAGTAATGCGGGAGTGACAAGCAATTTTAAAAGCTGGGCAAATGGGAGCTATTAGCTGGATAAAGAGCTTGGGGAGTTAGGGCTTCGGGGGATTTCAGATGACGGAGAGAGTGGTTAGTGCAGATGTTTACAAAGCCCCACCCTGTGCCAGACTCTGAAAGCTGAGGTCGGTCAGGGAGCAGTCCAGAGCAAATGGGGTTGCAGCGGTCCAGGAGCCTGCAGGAGGGAGATGAAATGTCCACACGCCGCAGGATGTGACAGGACAGAGGATGAGGGGTGCAGATGAAGGGGCCAGGGTGGCACCATTGAAGGACCCTAAAACTAATCTGGGAGGAAGTGAAACGAGCAGTGAACCCTGAGGCATGATCCCAGGCGCAGGTAGCTGGGAGTAGGAAGGCAGGGTGAAGGAGTTCAGGACTATCTAGGGCTGTCAGCCGGGAATGCAACAGCTGATGGAAAGACGTCATAAACAACAAGGAGAGGAGGGGTTCGTGTATTGTTGTGCTCCCTTGTAAGCAGTGGAAGTCACTAGAGATGCCTGCCTGCAGCTTATGGTTAGAAAGGCCTATCTGCTGTGTTGTGTGATACACTGAGATGGCAACGAACTCAGGGATAGACGATCTGGATCCACTCCTGCTCTCCCACTTGTGGTTTGCTCCTCTATGCAATGGGCTGAGCAGCCATAAAATCATATCATTTTCTATTTTCGCTTGTGGTGGTTTGAAAGAAAATGGCCCCCAAAGGGAGTGGCACTATTAGGAGGTGTGGCCTTGTTGGAGGAAGTGTGTCACTATGGTGGTCTTTGTGGGCTTTGAGGTCTCATATACACTCAAATCATGCCCAGAGGGACAAACCACTTCCTTTTGTCTCAAGATGTAGGTGGGACTCTCAGTCCCTTCTCCAGCACCTTGTCTTCCTGCACTCTGCCATGTTCCACCATGATGATAGTGGACTGAAACTCTGAGCTGTAAGCAAGTCCCAATTAAATGTTTTCCTTATAAGAGTTGCTGTGGTCATGGTGTCTCTTCGCAGCAATAGAAACCCTAAGCAAGAAAATACTAATATCCATAAGTCATCTAGTGTGACCCTCCCTGAAAAGACAGTCCAAGTTGGACATTTTGGAGTGTGTGCTGTGTATGTGGAAGGAAGGAAGACAGTGAGCAGATGCTGTTCTGCCATTACTGCGGTGGGTATGCCCGCCATGGCCACGCCCACCACGCCCATGCCCGCCATGGTCACAGGAGAGTACTGAGAGCCTCGAAGCAGGTGGAACTCAGCACAAGTACTGAAGCCTTTCTATATCTAAATGGATTTGGAGGGCAGAGGGTTCTGTGGGAACATATAGAAGGGTGCCCAGAAGGAGCCCGTGCAGCTTGTAAGGAATGTCAAAGCCTCATGGTGATATGGCAAGTTCATTTCCAGAAAGACGTGTTCTCATGCTAGGAAGAGTGATTATCCGAATGTGCTTGGCCAGCATAGCCAGAAGCACCGAGTGCTCTAAGTGGAGATCAGTTCATTGGGCTTTAAGGCTCCTTTTCATGCTGAAAAGCTATGAATTCACAGTTAATTGGGGCTGTGAGGAAGAGGTTTGTTGGTCACAAAAAATAGCGCAACGTCGAAACTTTTTCATATGAAGCACGGGCAGGGCCATTGTGGATAAACCTTCATGTTAGTGCTCGAGAGCTGGAATCAAATACCAGGATGGTCAGGGCTGTGGGTCTGAGCTCCTCTGTAGAGCTATGGTTGAATGACGGAATGTATTCCCCACAGGAGGGCATGTAAAGAAGGTGGGAAGAAATGAGGTCTGTGTGTTAACAAGGAGGGAGGGATGGGTCACGGAATGAGTTGATTAAGCGATGAGAGGTAGGAAGGGTTAAGTAGAACACTCTAGGTGCTGTGTGAATGAAGGCTTGGAGGCAGGAAATGCCGGATTGTATCCTCTAAGATACAACCTCTTGGCTGGGGTCCAGAGAGTAAATACAGGGAATGTCGGGAAGGCAGATGGAGTTAAAGTAAGGGTTCCAGCAAAGATTAAGGACTAGATATCTTACAAACAAGAGAACCACTTTGCTTAGTACTAGGGTTGGAGGTCCAAGGGAAAGGCATTGGCGTGTTAGATGTCTGGTGAAGGCCTGCTTTCTGGTTCGTAAATGGCATGTTTGACTTGTGTTCTTAACTCATGGGATGGGAAGTCCCTACTGGCTCTCTCTTGGCCAAACTACTTCCCGGAATCCCAACCTGGAGCAGTTGAAACTTAGATTTAAAATCAGATCTGCTTATTCTACTTACTAAAAGTGCTATTTTAAGAGAGAGAGAGGGAGAGGAAGAGAGAGAGAGAGAGAGAGAGAGAGAGAGAGAGAGAGAGAGAGAGAGAAGGTGCTTATCCGATCATGTTTACCTGACCGTGCTGCAGTGCATTGGGAAGTTCCTGTACCATCACGGTTGCGGTCACCTATGTGAGGTGTTGTCAGCTTCCCTGCTCTAACCCCTACGGACCTCACAGTAATGTTTTTCACTTCTATCCATCATTAGTCAGTGATAAAGGAGGAAGAGCCAAGTCTTCAACCACAGAAATAGCACAAAAGGATGAGGAAACATGCAGAGAGGCATGCCTGGCAGCAAGCACATTACCTGGAATGAGAGGAAGGAAACCCTTGTCCCAGTTACTGTCTTGTAAGAGTCCAATTTTTGGAGGTTGTCATGGAGATAGATAGCTTGTTTTTGTTGTGCAGCCAAAGGCTCCTCCCCGCCAGAGGTACACCAGTGCTTCTTAATGCTATCAGTGAGTACAGGCCCCGAGGAAACCACAGGCAAGGAAGGGAGGAGGGGCAGGCTCAAATGTGTTAGTCAGAACATAAAAGTTGGGATCCACGAATCTTTTGGGATTTGGTTCGGAAACTAAAGGGGCCACCAGCCTGTTGTTGGTTGTCTGAATGTCATCGGTCAGAGTTTTCTTGTCGGGAGAGGACTGTAGGAGAGTACAGCCATACGACCCTTCTTTATTGTCATATTTTATGGCCTTTGTTGTTGTTTGTATGTTGTTATTGTGAGACACTTTATCCCAGGTTGTCATCAAACTCTCTAGGTAGTTAAGGATGACCTTGACCTCTGGATCTCCCTGCCTTTATTTGTATTTGCTGAGTGCTGGGATTATAGACAAACATGGCCATGCCTGGTTTATGGGGGTGGGTATCAGAGCCCAAGGGCTTATGCATGCCAGGCAAGTACACTATCAGCTGAATCACACCTGCACGGGTCTGATTGCTTTGGCAGGATTCATGTGAGGGAGTGAAGTGAAGGAGTTGACTGGCAACTTGTAAAAGCTGTAACCCTGGAGCTGCCTGCATGACTCATAGGCAGCTCTTCCCCCACCGATCTGCTTCCAAGGCAGATAAGGAAATGACCTCAGCTTCTCTACCCCTGTCATGGTCCTAGAAACATCTTTTGGCATTCCTTTCCCCGAAAGAATACCACTAGAGAAGCCCTCACCACCTTGGGTCCCCCTAGAGGGCAATATAAAGTTTATTTGGCCTCTGCTCCCAAGAAGCTCTCTCTGTGCTCCAAGAATCACTGTACCTAAGTGAGGTACCTGCTACTTCAGGGTAGGGAGACACATGGCTCCTAAGGTTGAAGAAGTGAATACATAGTACAGAGGAGGAGAAGCAGGGCTTAGCAGGGTCAGCTACTTGGTGAAAGGCCCGGGATGTGGGGGGAGCATGGCTTACAGGAGGTAGAAATGGGGTGAGGGGATAACCATTGCTCATGCCACTGTCCTTCCCTCTGCTTGCCAATAAATGCCTTCACTTGGGTTCAAGCAACAGGACAGTAATTGTCTAAAACGGTGACCTCAGCACCTCATATTGAATGGGTCCTCTCACGCTGCCTGCTTTCCTACAAAGGCATGTGCACACTGCATCCTTATTGCATATGTATTGCACTTGTGTTTGTTTCATATAGATACAAGCACATGCATGCTATTCAGTAT
Organism: Chionomys nivalis; assembly: GCF_950005125.1. NCBI lineage: Eukaryota > Metazoa > Chordata > Mammalia > Rodentia > Cricetidae > Chionomys > Chionomys nivalis. The sequence continues at coordinate 14,024,855 of NC_080104.1, read as the reverse complement.
CTACATATAAATTTTATTTGAGTTTGATTCCTGTTAACATGATAAAATATCCCCAAAGCACCCGGGGAGAAAGGGGGCTTAATTTCAGCTTCCAGTTCCAGGTTACAGTCCATCATTGTGGGGAGGTCAAGTCAGGAACTCCCAACAGCTAATCACATCACATCCACAGCTACGAGCATACGAGCTCACTGACTTCCTTGTCTTCAGCTCGATTTCTTACACTGACACAATTCAGGACCCTCTGTCTAGGGAATGGTGCTTCCCATGGTGGTCTGAGCCATCTTTCGTTAAGTCTCTCTTCTCAGCTGATGCTAGATTGTATCCAGTTAACAACTAAACTCAGCTATCCCAGAGTCAATACTTCTCTCTTGTGACCTGAGGTCTAAGACTTGGAAGCCTAGAGCTGCATAGTGCTTGGCACAATCCTTTGCTGGATAACTGGCTGCTATCATACCATTGCATGCATTATTTTTTGCATCTTACATATTTAGCAAAACTTCCCTTTTGTGCAGAGTGGGTCTTTACTTCCTAGCTTGTCTGTCTTCATCTCTAAAATAGAGGAATTGGATGATTTTTTTTTTTTGCTGCTGTCTGAGGTCCCCTTTAGCTCTGATAGTTGATTATTTTATTCTCCAGCATACCGAGTATCATCCAGGGCCCTTTGAGGGATTCCACAAGGATTTACGGATTTCTTGGTGAAGAAGCTGAGCTCTTATAGCCCAAGACAGGGTCATCTAGTGGTCCTTTATAAAAGTCAAATGGCAAATATTTCAGGCTTTTGTATGATACCACTGTCTCTGTCACAGGCACGAGGTGCCCAGTTCTGTCACCATGGGAACAGTCACAGACAACATGCAGATTAATGGAAACACCTGTATTCTAGTAGTACTTTACTCTAGGTGTCATCATGGGCTGACTTATGACTTAGTCACTCAACCGGATTCATGCGGAATATATACAAATGAATTTGAAATGAGTGTGGTAGGGTGGCCAGAGCTGTGGGCGTGCTCTTTGCTCCTTGCTGCTATAGTGTGGGAGAATGGTCACTTTCAGGGGAGGTAGCCAGACCTACCTGCCACTCTTTTCCACAAAGCCCCGAGCATGACGATGCAACCTCTGAGTGATAATGAGATGGGGTATTCTGAATTTCCTGAGAATGTTTCTGTGTGAGTTCGGGTTGTTAATACCCCTTTCCTTCATGTGATGAGATATCCTCACAGGCAGGGGTATGGAACAGTGTTGCCAGGCTCACAGCAAGGTTTCTAAGGTCGTAGTCTGGGTGTACATGGACCAAACTCCTCCTGTGGTTCTCCCACCATTTCTGCCTCCCTTCCCTGCACTTGGCTACTCTTTTGTCAAGTGCTCCCCGCTCATTTACTGGCTGACCTGGTGTCTACCTGGCTACATATCACTGGCATCTGCTGTGTGTCTACTTAGCACCTGGCTGCTCTGTGCTAGGACACAGCCACCTGGCAGAGGGAAGATATAACACGTCCCCCCGGCACGGCGACAGCATTGCAAAAACAATGATTCCCTCACCCCCATACCAGTGTAGAACCCAGGTGAGATGGACAAACCCTGCAAACAGCTGCTCCCATCTGTAGGACCTCAGAGATTTCTTGAGAAAGGACACTGTTGTCCTATGAGGTCACCTTTTCTTAATGGCAAACAGTTGGGGTGGTTTCTGTCCTTGACTTCCATGTACCCTTGACCAAGACCCTTGACCTCTCTGGGGAAATTTTCAACTATGAAACAGATTGGAACCACATTCCTGGCCCTGCGACATGCTGGCCTCCATTCAAAGTGCACAAATGTGAAGAATCCACTTGAAGTCAGTGGATTTTTTGCTGTTTTACATTGGTTCAAGTGCATATAAGCCACGTTCACTGTACATCACATATGGGAGGTTCGCATGTAATTTTTTCATATTAAAAGACCTTTTTAGCAGTGTCATATGTTATGACTTGACAGAATTTTTTCCGTGGGTCAACAATTTATAATAAAAGGCAGTTTTACCCATTATTCATGTGTATGTGTTTTGGGAGTATTTTCAACTGGATGAAATGTTGACATTTACTGTGGACACACCCATCAGCGCAAACACAGGACCCGCGAATTAGCTGTCTAAATCCTTTTCAAAGGAGCTAGAGTCCCACCTGTGGTGTGCAATAAGGATCCCCACCATTGTTTCTTTAAGAAAAACAAAATGTAAATAGGATATTTTTAATGTCTTATGTACTCCGCTACTTACAAGTCCTAACTTGAGTGCATAGAAATATTCTGCATTCGGGAATGAATGGAATTAATGGTTGGATGAATGACCACAGGGCCTTGCTGGAGAAAGAATCTGTGCATTTAGACCCAGAACCTAGGACTTGGCATGGGATACGTATCCAACTCATTAGGAAATCAGTTCCTATAAGCTCAGGGCTTTAATCCCTCCCTCCTTTAGGTCTTCACTGTAAAACAGAACAGTCAAGCCTATTAGCACCTCCACTATCAGCACCTCTGCCATGTGAAGGCTTTGTAAATGTTAGGAACAGACTCAGATGATGCTCTGCTCTCAGAGCCACGGTTGTGTCCTCTGACCAATGCAATTCATGCAGGAGCTGACGTCTTCGGCTTCTGCTCTCTGCCACAGGCTGAAATATGGAAAGGTAGAGCCATTGACTTTTATGTCTGCATCCCCATAAATTTGCACAGAGCTGAATATCTCAGAGATGCTCAGTGAATTTCTCAGAGACCAATCACTTGATTGACAAAGTTTTGCCTATCCCGATGATGAGAGCTAGAAAATGTTAAATAAGTACGTGATTCTCTTTCTTCCAAAATGAGCTCTTCTTGCAATTGGGGGAAGACCAAGAATGTGATCAAAAATACATTGTAGGAAAATGTTTTTCAATTAATTTTGTGTGTGTGTTTTTTTTTGTTTTGTTTTTTTTTTTTTTGTTTGTTTGTTTTTTTTTGGTTTTTTCAAGACAGGGTTTCTCTGTGGCTTTGGAGCCTGTCCTGGAACTAGCTCTTGTAGACCATGGTCTCGAACTCACAGAGATCCGCTTGCCTCTGCCTCCCGAGTGCTGGGATTAAAGGCGTGCGCCACCACCGCCGGGCTTCAATTAATTTTTTTAAATGCACACTCTTCACAGTTTACAATGACATTGTAGAAAATTAGAATTGCAGAAAGTTTCATTTTATTATTATTATTATTATTATTATTATTATTATTATTATTATTTTTTTTTTGCTCACATGGCCTTATAGAAATGTCTTCTGAGATTTGGAGAGCAGGTTATGCCCCCTGAGCTGAGCAACTGACTGGAGCCATCTCCCAATTGCTACCACGTGTTTCAGGCAAGGAACTGCTTGAAAGACCAGGACAGCTCTCTAAGACACCTGGTAGCAGTAGGGGCTCCTTCAAGATGCCGTGGTCTCCTTCCAACTAGCATCCCATGTGTGACATACAGATGTGGACAGCTGCACAGAGAGCCGATGTCTTCTTAGGGTTGGGCAACACTATCCCACAGTGAATAAAATTTATTCTTGTGAAATGTTGAAGTCCCAAGTACTCATCCCAAACACAAATGGATATATATTACATCTGTGGTCTTAAATCGCCATGATAGAGGCTAGGAGAAAGCCTTGAAAAGTTATTTAAAAGATGCAAATAAAAGGTAGAAAATGCTGATGTAGAATTAGAACTGGTATTCTGACATTCTCATTCATGTTCTTGGGCGCACATGCGCGCGCACACACACACACACACACACCTGTATCTTTTAGACATGAATACACAGTAGGTCCATCTATAGACTTGAGCTGGTGACTCTACAGGACTGATTTCAGCACCCCTTCCACACTTGTCTGCAGTTGAAACCCTCCCATGAAGCATGTGCTTTCACTCTCAAGAACTTATTTACAGACGGATTCTGTGTGTACCTGTGAACAGCCGTTCTCGTTTCGACCCACAGACATTCACGTCTCACACAGTCTTCAGGCACGGTCTGCTTTTACCATATTTTCTGGAAAGGCTGCTTCTTAAAAATGAGCTCAGCCAATACTTTATCTCGCCAGCCATCTACCAAGCACCTCCTCTGTGTGTGGTTTTGTGCTGTATCCCACGGTGTCCAAAGATGGAGACCAGGGTGCCTGGGCTAGGAATTCCAGGACAGAATCAGGTTAGGGATAGAACAATATACACCTTTGTGTGACTAAATGGTAGTAGTTTGCTTGAACTAGGGACAAAGGGGGCTTACAATGGTTCCTCTGGTATCCATGATACATTTTTTTCTGTCATCGCTTACTCTGTTGACCTGTGTCCATCTTTCCCAAAAGCAAACTGCTTTTGCTATGACTCTACCTGATTTTGAGCTTGAGTATGTCACTTTGAACACATTCATAATACCTCTGTGGACTCAAAACTTTTCAGTGTCACATTAAATTAAATTAAATAAATTATAAGGCCCTTCCTCTTGATGGAATTTACCTAAGAGCAAGAGCAAGTCCAGGTTTGAATTCTCTACTTTCCTTTCCTTCCCGTATTATTCCTTGTTTCCTGTCTGTATTAGCATAAACCTGTATTTTCCTGGATACTGTCTTATGAGTCTGTCCCTGTGCCTGCACGTCCCTGTATGCGTCCCTAACAGAAAGCATCACACGGGAAAGGAAAGAGACACTTTGTTAAAAGGATGAAGTCATGACTGCAGCTGACCCCAGGTGGCCAGATAACAGCTAGGATTACAAATATCATTGTTTATCAAGAAACACCTGTATGCTGCTGTCAGCATTTATGGCAGATTTCCATCATGTAAGATTACTTCCAAACTATATTTTCTGATTTCCAGCATTTATTCCCATAACGTACACACATGATTTATTTGTGGGTTAAGGGCATGGAAGAGAAAATAACTTAATAATATGCCTATGCATTAGTTTAAATTGCAAAAGTTGATTATATGGTAAATTCAAAGGTAAGTAAGATTGCTACGTTGGTCCCCTAAAGGGTGGCTAAAGAAACAGGCCAAGTACTAGGATAGCAGTCTTATGTATCAAGCAACCTCAAGTTGTCTCGTTAACTCTGACTGTGGGGTCCGGCAAATGTTCCAAAGAAGATAAGAGCTATTTTCATAGCAAGGCATTGCCGCCCTTTAGTACTTACGTGTTCTTTCTATTCTATGTGTATCAGTGGTTTATCTGAGTGCATGTTTGTGCACTATGTGCATGCAGTGGCCTTGGAGGCCAGAAGGGGGCATTGGATTCCCGGGCTGGAGCTACAGAAGATTTTTAGCAGTCATGTGGGTTCTGGGAATAGAACCTGAGTCCTCTGGAAGAGCAGCCAGTGTTGTTAACCACAGAGCCATCTCTCCAGCCCCAGTTCGAGTCCTCTTAAAACCTTTCTGGAAATAGATTGCATGCATACAGTCTATTGTTAAGTCTCAAACCCTGGAGCAAATGGCTGAGGTACCTATCTATAATACAAAATTAAAACTTAATTTTTTAAAAAAATTGTTCTTTAAAAATGTCACCATCAATTAATATCTCTATTTGACTAGCCTGTCAAACACCAGTGCTGAATTCTTTGTACTCTTTCTCCTCTTTCGTATTACACAGAGCCTCTGCTGGCCATGGTTACCATGATTCTGTTCTGTGTTATAGGGCAACTCAAATCCTTTGGCTAATGACATGTCAGTTCCTACTAGGAAGTAGCCAGTTCAGAATGTCTGGGATGGTGGTGTCTGAGCCTTAGTATTTCTTCCAAGTGGCACTGTGATTCTAAACTCATTCAAACTCTCCATTAATGGCATAAGTCACCGAGATCCCAAACAGTTGGACATCACAGCTTCCTGGGAAGCACATCACTAGCCCCCCCCCCCCCACCCGCCACTCTACCCAGGAGGGCAAGAGCTCCAGAGTGGAAAAGAAAAGCTTACACACTAAAATACAAATGCAACCTGCAGTCTGGTTTTGTTGTTTGTTCATACTTGGTTTCAGGACTGACTGCTCTCTGTTGGATATTCAGTAAGAGGGCTCCTCTCAGGGAGAAGCTTTTTCTCCCAGCGGGCATTAGGTGCCTGTAGTTCTTTGTTTACAGGTGGAACCCAAAAAAATCTCCCCTTCCACGATAGCTTGTCCACCGATGCCGCCATTGTTCTCTCTTGTTTACGCAGACATTGGTAGGAGCCACTGTTTCACAGCGGACTTCCTGGTATTATCCTGGTTCTTACAAACTTTCTGCTTTATTTCTTCAAGAAACATACATTTTAGCATTTCATCGTGTGTGTGTGTGTATGTGTGGTGCATGTGTGTACATGTTTATGTGTGTTTGGGTATATGTACATGTGAATGCTGGTCTCTTTGTGTGTTGCATGTGTGCATATGTTCATGTGTTTGGGTATGTGCCTGTAGGTACATGTGAATGCTCGTCTCTCTCTCTCTCTCTCTCTCTCTCTCTCTCTCTCTCTCTCTCTTTCTCTCTCTCTCTGTGTGTGTGTGTGTGTGTGTTGCATAGGCACATATGTTCATGTGTGTTTGAGCATATGCCTGTATGTACATGTGTGTGCTGGTCTCTCTGTATGTGTCTAAGCCAGGGATTGACATTGAATGTTTTATTCAGTCACTCTTTGCCTTATTTTCTGAGACAGGTTCTCTGAGGAAACCTCTCGCTCACAGATTCAACTAGACAGTCTGGGCAGCAAGTCTGAGGAATCCTCTTATCGCCACCGACCCAGGGCTGGCATTACAGCCTGCTCGGCCACACCTAGCTTTTCAGCCTTTTATCTTAAGTCAACAAAAATTCTCTGAGCACTTTCAGTGTCCCAAGCTATGGCTGTGCTAGACTCAGATATGACAAATATGAATCAGAGTGTCTGCCCTTGATCAGACCAGACTTCCACACAGTTCTCTTGCTGCAAGGAGAACCCGGCAGGAGTCAAGATGAACCCCAAGGGAGCAAATGTGGGCTTCAGACAGGAGGCTGCCAGTTCAAGTCAAGGAGATGGAGAGAGGCTTCGGGACAGAGCTTTGGAAAGGTCAGGGCTGGTGACACAAACAGGTCCCAGCACTGCTGTCTGGCAGCTATAACTCTGCTCAAGCATCTCCTACACCTTTGTCACTTAATCTTCATCTTGTAGAGGACATTTCCTGAAAACGTCCTAGGAGGACAGGGAGCATGAGACTTAGAGAAGTCACCAACCGCTGTTTCTTGAATGTGCCCCTCACAACCTCAGGCACTGGAACTGGAGGCTCAGTGGTGAAGGTGCTGGCTGCTCTTCCAGAGGACCCGAGTTCTGTTCCCAGTTAGTATCAAGTGGCTCACATCCACCTGCAGCTCCAACTCCAGGGAATCTGACTCCCTTTTCCAGCCCCTACTGAACTTATGTGCACACACACACACACACACATGCTTAAAAATAAATCTTTTTTGAAAAGGCAGGTGTTGCCAGCATGGTTGTATGAGAAAGTGGACCCTTTGAGATGTGTTAATCCTTGGGGGTGCTTTTATAATGAGCAGGATTCAAAGTCTACCTTTCTGCCTTCAGCTCAGTGAACAAACACCAAACTCCACCTTGGAAACTGAGCACTTTCTTCACAGCCAATCTTGGCATGTTTGAACTTCGCAGTCTCCAGGATTGTGAGAAGATAAACCCCCATCTTTATAAATCACCCAGTTTCAAGGTACTCTGTTCATCAATGTAAAGTGAACGTTGACATTAGTGCTCCAGGTCCCCGACCCACAGGAATAGGGTAGCTGGATTACCCAGGCAGTGAGGAGGAGGGCCAACCAGCTGAAGGGAGCAGGGAACATGAGAGGGAGGGTGTGGGGAGGGGCCATGGAGAAGTGCACTTGGGCTGTACCTGGAGAGAGTACAACTGTGCTTGGCAATTTGGTCATTATAGATAATAGTCCAATTATCACATTTGCATCTGGGACAAGGTCTAAAGAACATGCCTCATGTGGTCCACTAACTTCTTGATGTGGATCTTTGAGAAACTCATTGCGTCCCCCCAGGGTGGTGGTCAGGGTGCTCACCAGCAGCTGTGACCCAGCAAGTGCCAGTATTCTCATCCTTGAACAATGGGCCCAGAGCCAATATTAGTTCTGAATGCAGCCAAATCCGGAGCTTTTTTTACACCCAAGACAGAGAAGTTTGGCATTTGCTCCATAGGACTGAGAACAATTTTTATTAGCTTTAGGCTTTTGGTTGTTACAATCAATTACTTTTTCAAGTCAAAAGAAAAATTATGTCTATGTGTGTATATCTGTGTGTGGGTATATGAATGTGCCTGTAGGTACCCTTAGGCACCAGAAGAGGGCATCAGATCTCCTGGAGTTGGAATTGCAGTTAGAAGCTGCCTAACTTGAATGCTGGGGACAAAACTCAGGTCCTTTGCAAGAGCAGCAAACACTCTTAAGCACTGAGCCATCTCTCTAGCCCTAATTGTTTTTGCTATGGATGTATGTTGTTTTGATTTTGGCTGTCTTGAAACCTTTTATGGAAAGAAGTAGAACTGAAATCTAAACTAAGCCGAGTCCTGTACACAATGCTTCATGGACTGTAATCACTGTACCTGCCAGTGTTTAAATCTCTCCTGGAACTTTGGCTACTCTTCTGTCCTCTGGTGGTTCGTGATAGGATTCACATCTGTGAAGTCTAAGGCTGATGCCTTTTTTCCCTTGGGGCTGCCCCCAGCTCCTTGTCACCTGGCCCTCTCTTTATACAGTTCATCACAGCAGCTTCCTTCTTCAAGGCCAGCAACTGGTCAGAGGACAAGGTGAAGAAGCTGGTTCTCCCCTTCCACCATACGGGGCCCAGGGATCACAAACAAGTCATTAGAAAGAACCTTCACCTGGTGAACAATCCTGTTGGCTTGAGAGAGTGTTATATAAATCCTTATATACAACAGGTTTTGTTTTATTAGTATGTTTACTTACAGCTCACTTGGAAGAATGACTATTATTAATCAGTTCTGTTGTTGATATAAGCAAGCTCACCTGCAGTCCTAGAGAGTCTGGCGTCCTTGCCGGAAGTTAGACAAGGAGTTTGTCGTCTACTGTGCTTGGCTCCACTGGTCATGCCTTTTCTTTTTTCTTTTCTTTCCTTTCGAGACAGGGTTTCTCTGTGTAGCTTTGGTGCCTGTCCTGGAACTAGCTCTGTGGACCAGGCTGGCCTCAAACTCACAGAGATCTGCCTGCCCCTGACTCCCAAGGCTGAGATTAAAGGTGTGCGCCACCACCGCCAGTCATGCTTTTTCTAAAGGACAAAGGAAAGAAAATAGTTAAGATGAAGGATGATAGCTGGGCGGTGGTGGCGCACGCCTTTAATCCCAGCACTCGGGAGGCAGAGGCAGGCGGATCTCTGTGAGTTCGAGACCAGCCTGGTCTACAGAGCCAGTTCCAGGACAGGCTCCAAAGCCACAGAGAAACCCTGTCTCGAAAAACCAAAAAAAAAAAAAAAAAAAAAAAAAAAAAAAAAAAAAAAAAAAAAAAAAAAAGATGAAGGATGATTTTTTGTTGTTGTTATTTACTTTTGGTAGACAGGTCTGTTGCTGCCTCTTTAACTTGGCAAGTCATGACTGGAATGAAAACTCAGGACTTAAACAAGAGTAGAAACCACTTAAAATAATAATCTCAGGTCACTGGGCCAGGTTTTCAGAGGAGTGCAGAGAATGGCCCTCTTATGTTTGATCTTAACAGCACCCATATTTGTAAAACATACTGTAGCCTGTAGTGAATGTTTAAATGAACACATAAGCAAAATTCTTAACAGTCCATGTGACCCTACTTTACAGATGGAAAAGCATTTCAGGGAGGGAGATGTTCCCATCCAAGGCTCCACGGTTTATAGAAGAAGCTGCATAGTGCTTTCATTCCAAGCTCCCGCCCTAAACTCCTATCCCACGAACAAAGACAGACAATGTGGGTGGAGATGTCACCGTGAGAACTCAAGACATGAACTTCTGAGCGCATCTTAGCCTACACACATCCAAACTCCAGGATCTGACCCTAGAGCTAAACACTAGCCCATCAGTGGATGCTGTTTCTCAATCAGCCCAGGGCTGGCCCTTTGACGGCTGCCTCTATAGTTCAAGGTATTCTGTTGTAGTAACTAAGACATCAACACTCAGAGCTAGTGGGAGTAGGGTCAGTCTGTGGGTAATGAGGAAGAGGAGTAGTCCATGCAAGGGTCGATGTGACTTGCCCTGCGCTCTGCCCGTCACTTTCAGAATAGAAACGGGACAGAGAATCCTTGTAGGATAGTTTAAAAACAACAACAATAAGCTTTCTCGTTGAGATTATACTGTATATCTGATTGATACCTTTGCTGCCGTTACACTATGTGGTGTTGTAGAAACTGCACCCATGACTTTGGTTCACAGTGAGGTGAGACACAGAACCATGGTGAATAAGAAATGACTGCCACTGATCTACATCGGAACCTAGGACTTTTTTGTGGTGTTGTTTATTTTTATAATTAATGCTTTCACATTAATTAAAATATAAAACTGCCTGACTTTTGCTATCCTCAGTAATTCCTCCTTCACAGAAGTAATGTCAAGAGCCTACAGTAGCTAAATACTTGTATATTTACAGAACATACTTTTTACGCAGGATGCTAGGAGAAGCTAGAAGGGGATTGTGCCGGCAGAGAGTGGAGCCATTGTCCCAGCTTCAATATCCTAGGGCTCTGTTGGGATGGGCCAACCTGTGAACTATTGGGAAGGGGAATTCTCAGAGTCAGAGGTAGGAGCCAGGACCTCAGTCCAGCTGAGGATGGGACACTTGACCCTGAAAACCACAGATCCATAAAGGGAATCAAATCAAAACATTCTTTAAAGCTTAGTTTTTTCATTATTATTGGAAATGTCATACATTTACATAATGAAATATGACCTTATGTAAGCCCGTATCCCCTCTCCGATTCTCCCTAAATCCTCCCACAACATATCTTCTTCGAAGTCAGTACTGGACCTGAATACTGCAATGCTAGGCTTCCAAGCAAGATATGTCCACTGGAGCACTAGTGGCATGACTGTTATGGGTAACTAACTGCTCTCTGATTGGTTTTGAAGCCTGGCACACAGGGATTTCATGCCTCATACTGTGACCTCTTGCTTCTGTCTTAATTCATCCTTGTTCAGGGCCCATTGTGCTTTCTTCTCTCCTACTCCCCGACTGGAACACCTCCCAAATGCTGTCCCACCTTTATATTTTGGAAGCATATAGCCTGTCTGATTTCACAGGTTCATAGCTGGGAAGAAATGCAGGCTCAAGAAGAACTGTACCTCAGACACCTGCTTACCTGATTTAGAAGTCAGTTTCAAGAGACTTGGGCTTCAAAGATGAGTTAAGACTTTGTGGGAGACTGAGATAGGATGTATGCACGTTGAACATGAGAGGAATGTTGATAAAGTCACACCAGTCTTTGGTACTTTCTTCTAGCAACCTCCACCAACTAACGCAGTCCCTAAGACCTTAAGGCTGTGATTATAGACACGATGCAAATGTGTCTTATAGATTCTTCCCAGACTGATTCTCACTATTAATCAATAAAGCAGGAAAGTTTTTCTCAGTTTGTCTGTATATGAAGTCACCGAGGAGAATGCAGAGGTCAGTACATCATGTTCCTTTCTTCAGAGGACCCAGTAGCTTGGCAGAAGAGATGGGTGCGGGAGCACCTATCAACAGCCATGGACGGCAGAAGATAACATTGTGTGTTGAGTTCTAAAAGAGAAGCAATGAGTCCTTCCAGGGCAACTATCATGAAAAGTTTTAATAGAGTTTTTGAGATTAGCCAATGTCTCAAGAGGCCAACGTTTTGCAGAGAGTTCCATACCCAGCTTGATTAATGGTGTCACATGCTTGGGTGGAGACCACAGGATGGATGGCTCATGTTACTATTCTCAGCATCTCCCAGTGACTGCCAGCAGAAGAGGAGAAGATCTCTCATTTCATGGACAACACAAGAGCCACACTGAACTTTCAGGAGAGACTCATACTACATATGAGTAGTTCACGGAAGGTGACTCAGGTTAAAGCCATCCTGGAGTTTGGCACGTACACTTTGGCTCCAGGGTCATCTCTGTCCTTTCACAAGTTTGGTTCTATTGAGCTGGGTCAGACTAGCTAGAGATTCCCTGGGGCTTGAGCCATGGAGGATGGCAGTGGAAAGAACATCTTCTTGGTCCTTTGCCTGGTGACTGAGAAGTCAGAAAAGCCAGAAAGGACGTCACAGCTTCATTGATCCCTGTAGGCTCTCAAGAAATGGGAACCTCCTGCTATCAGATATTTTTCTTGTCGTGATAAACACCAGACACAAGTAACTTAGGGCACAAAGGCATGTTTTCCTTGAAGTTTGGAAGTAGTGCCCATCATGACCGGGAAGTGACAGTGCAGACATGTGAGGCCTTTGGATCATCTTATATCTACAACCTTTGAAAGTAGCATCCATCATGCCAGGGAAGTCACAAGGCAGGCATGCGAGACCTTCAGATCGTGTTATCTCTACAGCCATTGAAAGTAGCAACCTTCATACTGCACAGCAAAAACAAAACAAAACAAAACAAAAACAAAAACAAAAACAAAAACAAAAACAAAACAATGACATCTTGAAATTTGCAGACAAATGTCTGAGGTCACACAGCTAATCATGGGACAAATCATATTGAATAAGGTAACCTAGAATCAGAAAGACAAATATTATATGTAACCACTCATAAGTAGCTTTTAGACATAAAGCAAAGAAAACCAGCCTACAATTCACAATCCCAGAGAACCTAGACAACTAAAAGAGACATACATGGTTCTAATCTACATGGAAAATAGAAAAAGACAAGATCTCCTCAGTAAATTGAGGGCGTGTGGACCATGGGAGAGGGTAGAATGGGAGGGGAGAGGAAGGGAGGAGATCAGAAAAAAATGTATAGCTAAATAAAATCAATAAAATTAAAAAGGAAAGAAAGTAGCATCCATCAAGACAGGGAAGTCACGGTGCAGACACTGGATGCCTTTGCATTATGCTGCATCTACAGACGGGAGGGAGAGAGGGTGAGTGTTACTGCTGAGCCCATCTTTGTTCAGCCTGGGAACCCAGCATATGGGATGTATCTTCCCACCTCAGTTAGCCCCACTTAGAAACTCCCATGCCGACACACAAGAGCTTTGTCTCTAAGGTGACTCCAGGTCCTTTTAAGTTGACAGTCAATCATTATAAAACAAACGAATAAACAAGTCCAAAGGGCATTTTGAACAGTTTTGCTCCCCCCAAAGGTAGTATCTAAACTTCTGTAGAATACCAGGCCTCCAGCGACCATGGTCCAAACCTTCATTCAAGTTCACCCTAAATATTTATGATAGATAGCAAGGCTACTATACAGCTAGGCAGAATTTTTATGTCTGAGGTCACACAGCTAAAATCGTGGGACAATATGGGTTCCCTGAGCCCCAGGCCAGTGCTCTTTGCCTTTTAGATGGCCTTAAGGATTCCACCATTTCCTATTCTTCTTACACCAAAGAATCAAGTGACTTGGGGGAGTCACCTCAACACCTCAAACTGGATACTTGGAAAGAGAGCTTATTAAAGGAGTTACTTACAAAGCTGTGGACAGAATGCAGAGGCCCCAACCACAGAGAGCAGACAAATGTGTCTAGGATAACAATAATAGCAGAGATTATTAGACCTGAACCTTTCCCTAAACCCAGAGAGTCCTGGAATGAGTGTAACCTTTGTCGAGGGATACAGCCAATGCAGAGTGACCCGCTATGGGTGGAGAGCCACAACAATGAATACTTCAACTTCATGCTCCTAAGAACTCCAGTTCTGCTCTGCTTCCCATCACTGGTCCATCACATCGTCTCCAGGAAGGAAGCAGGAGCGTCATTTGATGATACCCCCACCATCAGCCTCCTAGAATCCAGAGCAAAGTGGAAATAGGGAAGGCAGCCCACGGCGACAGAGATCTCTCACCCTGTGGGCTAGGAAGCAGACCCTACATGATGGCACTACAGTATGCTTACAGGAGCATTCTCCAAGATAGCCTGCTGTTTATAGAAAGCCAAGGAAGCCCCAAGCAAGAATGTCAAGTATGTTCAGCCCTAACTCTGTTGTCCCAGGGCAGCGGTGGTAGAGTCTCACCTGATCCTTTCACCAGTGACTTTTATCCTCCAGGTGAGGTGAGTGGCATTGTGACCTCTCCTGCTGGCTGAGTCCACCTTTCTCTTTTCTGCCTCACTGTCGAAGGACAGCCACCCTGAGCAAACAGGTCATGGCTTCCAGAGGAGCCAGTTTCACTCAAACTTTCTCTCTCCACCCCAGACTTCCCTCTTTATCCTCTCTTGTCTGGATTTCTCTCCTGGGAGAACTTTCAGGAACATTTGTCTGACAATGGTGTCTTCATAGCTCCATGTGTGCAGCGTCTTCATAGCCCCACGTGGGCGTGTGTGTATGTGTGTGATCTTCATAGCCCCATGTATGTGGTGTCGTCATTGCCCTGTGTGTGTGTGTTTGTAATTTTCATAGCCCCATGTGTGTGGTGTCTTCATAGCCCTGTGTGTGTGTGTATGTGTGTGTGTGTGTGTGTGTGTAGTTTTCATAGCCCCATGTGTGCGGCATCCCAGAAGCCATAAATTTCTTCATTCTGCTAGTAAAAATATTAACAATGCTCTACCCAGACACCACCCCCACACCCTTCCTTTCTTTGCGTCTGCATGAGTATTAGATCTATGAGGATCAGGTTGTAAAAAGGCCCCTGGATCAAGGTCAAGATTTTACAGATCTCTTGAGAATTAGGTCACTGAGTATAAGCTAAAAAGAGCCCAGACTTTCTGTTTTACCGCTATTCCATTTTCCAGGCACTTTGGCTTTTTTCCTGTGCAGCCTGTAACCATAGGCATCCAACATCGGTAAGTTGTGGTATATCTGCATCATTTCTAAACCTCTCACCAAAGCTCATTCCAGTTTTGGGTCTATAATTTGTTTCGGTGATAACAAGTTCCAAATATCACTGAGACTGATTCCCAGACTGAAGTGCCAGTCAATACTAAAAGATAATTTTGACTTCATTGTTGTATCATTCATCTGTGCAGCCAGGCAATTGGAGATGAAGTTGACCCAGGCTTGTGTCTTCTCATGTGACATGCTCCATGAGTTGCAATTATGCATAGCATATGCATTCACGCTGTATAATGTATATATTACACTTACATTATATAGTTACACACTGTGTATATATATACATATATATATGTATTCTATTAATTTACTCATTAAGATAGCTAGAAATGCAGTAGAGGTCAACTAGTTCCATTCCTGAGGACTCAGTTTCCTGAATGCAAGGCAAGAGCAAGAAACACTTGTTCTAGGTCATTCTAGTTGATAGACTCGAGTCAGGACAATAAGAATAACTCCTGTGTGGTCTCTTGCTGGGGTATGATCCCATACTATTTTGTCTTACACCCTAACCTTCCCAAGTGCCAGGCTTGCTCATGTCCCATTTACCATCTTGGCATTGACGTTGATCACAACTTCAGCATCACCCTTGATTCTTTATATTTCACCAGACATAGCCTCTTTCTGACCCTCACTATGGTGGTTTGAACAGGTGTGGTCCCCATAGACTCATGAGTTTGCATTCTTGGCCTATAGAGAGTGGCACTATTAGGAGGTGTGGCTTTGTCGGAGAAGGTATGGCCTTGTTGAAGGAAATGCACCACTGTGGAGGTGGGCTTTGATGTCTCATATCTGTTCAAGCCACACCCAATGAGACAATTTACTTCCTGCTGTCTGTGGATCAAGATATAGAACTCTCAGCTCCTTCTCCAGCACCGTGCCGCTCTTTATTATGATAATGGGCTAAAGCTCTGAACTGTAAGCCAGCCCCAATGCAAAGAGTCACTGTGGTCATGGTGTCCCTTCACAGCAATAGAAACCCTGACTAACACACTCATTGTGGCTAGCACTTTGGCTTACACTCACCAGAGCTGAATAGCAATATCTAAGTGCAACATTTCACTCCTGTTTAGTCCATTATCAGGGAATCTCCACTGAGCCTCCCTAAAGGCTCACCATTTACAGAAGAGGAACAGGACACACCCTATGGTTTCTGATAAATGTTGAATCATACGTGTTCAGTGTTTAATCTTTTCCTTGTTAAATCTCAAAAGATTCAGAGAAAGTAGACTTCTTTTTCAACTATTTAGCTCATTATATATATACACACATGTATATACAAGTATCTATATACAAGTATATATATATGTGTGTATATGCATATAAATAAATGTGACTTACCTCATTTTCTTCTCTTTGCACTTAGAATGTATAGTGTTAGAAATCTTAGAAATTATATAGGACAAGAGAGTTTTTCTTCACCTAGTGAATATGTAAAATGAAGTAACAATAAAGTAGAGAATGTCAGTAACCTCGCCTGTGGTGAGGGTCAAAAGAATTACTGAAAATGACCAAAAGATGATTTTGAGTTTCTTCGACAGCAAGGGGAAAACGAAGAAAGCAAAGAGTTCCAGAATTCACAGAGTAGAAGGCATCTAACTTCCTGAAGGACATAGAATTTCTTATCATTGAATTATTCGGAAGCATAATGTGATATTTGAAACTGGAAAGATTTCTCAGCAGGTACAGAGCGCTTGATGCTCTTGCAGAGGACTTGAGTTCAGTTCCCAGCACCCGCATGGTGGCTCACAACCCTCTGTAACTTGAGTTCCAGGGGGATCCAGGGCTGTCTTCTGGCCTTCCCGACACCCACACTCACATGCACAGACTCCCGCATAGACACAGATACAGGCACACACACACATAATTAAAAAGAAAAGAAATCTTCAAACACGATTCAGGGAGGGTGGCATTCACGGGTGGAAATCTTGCTTTGTGGAAGCATCTGGCTATTGGAAGCAAAGCAGTCCAGGAAAAGGCAGAGGCTAGAACAGTACACAGTCCCACGGGGCCCACAGCAGACCTCCCCCAAATGGCACTTCCCAGACAGGCTCTGGACTGAAGGCTGCCTTACGGTCTTGAGTCAACCAGGGATTCCACTCCTCTACCGGAGTCATTAAGACACTGAACAGTGAGGAAGGAAAGGGGAGGAATATGACATGCTTTGAGAACCTCCCTACCATTCAAGGAGTCCCCTCCCTTCCCTCTGAATCACTTCCAGTCAGTACGTGTGATATTTTCCATCTCTCCTGGGTCCTCCTGTCTCACGGTCAGACACGAAACGACTGTCCCTATTCTCACACTATGACTCACGAGGAAAACCGGTGCTCAGGGGAGGTGGCTGGCATACCCAAAGTCATACTGCAGTGAGTGAGTAGAGAACCAGAGTTCAAATCTCAACCACCTGACCTGGCTCTGGGTTTACCCCCACTTTATTGTGGATCGTCCTCAGGCCAGAGTGCTGAGCTCTTTCGGAGGGTTGACTCACGGTCTTCAGAATTTTCTCAGCCTCTGGTACCTAGGACAGAGGTCCTTAAAGGGAGATCCTGACCAGATGACCACTGTGTCAGTATCACCCAGAGCCTCCTAGAAATGTCAATCCTGTCTGTGGCCAGTGAGATGACTTCACAGATAAAAGCATGTGTTTACAAGCCTGATGAACCGAGTTCCATCCCTGGGACCAAACCCAGGGGACAACCCATTCCACAAAGTCATCACCTGACCACCACAGGGCTGCAGCTTGTCACTCCCCAACATCCTTATCTCTAATAATCATTATAATTTTGAAAGAAATGCTAACTCTTGGGTTCTTTTGTGGTCTTAAAAAAGCCTTGAACATGGCTTATAAAAGTTTTGTGCATATGTGTACATGTTCATGTGTGTGCAGGTACATGCTCTTGTTTGTGTGCTTGCCTGTGAAGGTCACAGGGTAACTTTGGCTATTATTCCTCAGGTTTTATTGTTTTTGAACCAGGGCCTTTCACTGACATGGAACTCACCAAGTTGGGTAGGCTGGTTGTCCAGCAAACCCCAGGGATCCAGCTGTCTCTGCCTCCTGATGTGGTCCTGGCAAAACAAGCATGTGCAACCATATGTGGCTTTAGGAAGTGTCAGTAAACATTTAAAAGGGATATTTTCCAGAATTCCCAAAGATTTCATTAAAATATGTGAGAAATCCATTCATAAATTTGTTTGAAGTCTTTCAAGGCATGTTCAGAAATTACCCATTATGGATCAACTCCCAATCTGGGAGGAGATTATCTTATCATCCAGTTGTTGAGATCTAACTCTGTGTCCCTACATGTGAATAGCATAGAATAAAAAGGAAATAATGCACACACACACATACACACACAACACAACACTCCCACACACTCCCACACACATGCACACACACATGCACATACAAATGCACATACAAATGCACACACTCATACACACGTACACACTCACACACACATACACACATACATACACACACAACACAACACTCCCACACACTCCCACACACATGCACACACACATGCACACACACACTCAACACACGTGCACACACATGTACACAAGCATCCACACACATGCACACACATACACACATGCACACACACCATACACACACGCACACACTCACATGCACACACGCACTCACGTGCATGCAGCACATATACACACATGCACACACGTGTGCACACACATACATACACTCACACACACATGCATGCACACACACGCACATGCACATATACACACACTCGCACACACACACACAGTCCTCGTACGCTTGTGAGCAGGTATGAACCATAACTTTTTATTCAGTGCTCATTTTGTGCTATCAGCTGTCACTAAGTGCCTGGCATGAACTGTTCCTCTTGTTTCTGGCTCCAGCTTTATGAGCAGGCAGCACATCTCATCGCCAGTTTACAACCGAGCAATATAAAGCCAGGAACTTGCCCCAGACCGTGAAACCAACAAATGGGAAATCCCAGGGACTCACTGTCTTCTCGTGCTCTTGGTGAGGAGGACGTCAATATGGTGGCAAGCTGTGGGACATTGGGCTGAGCTGGAACTCGGTGGGCGTTCCTTGGTTCTAGAGCAATATCTAGTGCTTTGTTGATGATCAATATTTGTCAGGCAAATAAGTCAGAGATGATTCCATATTAACTACTTCGTATACAAGAGGTCAGCGGAGGCTTTCCAGGGCAGCTGGAATCTGATTGGGTGGAAGCAGAAATGGAGAGAAAAGAGAATCCAAAAGACAGTAGCACTACAGTCAAAAAGCAGACAGCAGACCTGACCCTTGTCAGAGAGGGGACACGGGGACGAAGGAAGAAGTCTTGAAGTGGAAATACTCCTGAAGTAGGAAGAGACAGTGAGGAGTCCTGAGAGTCGGCATAAGGAGCTTGAATTGACGTTATTATCTGCGGAAGGCATCGTAGGATTCAGAGCACGGTTCAAAGGAGCCGAAGAACTCTCTGAGACTTCCCATTATGTCTGTTGGCTCTTTGTCATTTTACAAGTGACAGAAGGAAGTTAGCCATGCTGCTTATCTGGGGAGATGGAAACAAGGAAGAAATCTTTGTAAAAAGGCCATGTGGATAGAGGGCTGTCTTGGTGGCTAAGAGTCCTTGCTGCTTTTCCAGGGGACCAGAGTTCAGTTCCCAGCACCCATGTCAAGTGGCTCAGAAACTCTTGGAACTCCAACTCTAGCACCCTCTTCTGGCTTCTGTGGGCGTCTACACCCATGAGTACACCCCCCCCCACACACACACACCCATACACAGACTCTGTAAGCATCTACACCCATGTGTACACAGCTACACACACACACCCATACACAGACACTGTGGGCATCTACACCCGTGCGGACACACCTATACATACACATACCCATACACAGACTCTGTAAGCATCTACACCCATGTGTACACACCTGCACACACACACACACACAAACACACTCATACACAGAGACTGTGGGCATCTACACCCATGTGTATACACCTATGCACACACCCATACACAAACACTGTGGGCATCTACACCCATGTGTACACACCTACACACACACCCATACACAGACACTGTGGGCATCTACATCCACGTGTACACACCTACACACACACATATACACAGACCCCTAATTAAAAATAAATCATAAAATCATTTTTAAAAAGGTCACATAGCATTTTGGATTGTTATAATGATCACAAATCAAGAATAATTGTTAGCCATTACATATATCAGTGATATTTGATAAAATGAGAATGATTGTTTATTGTAAGAATCTACAAACACCGTTATAGGAAAAATAGATGCAAAATCCATAAGGCCAACACAAAGAACATATAAGTCTGCATAAAGCTTGTTAATCAAGGGTTTCAAACAAATGGCCCAACCTGTTTATTAAAAGTAAATATTTATTATAGATTTTTATTATCAGTCATTAACCGGTTTCTTTGAAAATGACAAAGTCATGAAAGAAAGTGATTTTTCTCTTTTGATATGTGGTTGGAGCATTTAAAAATGTACTTTCTGTTTACCAGTGAAAGCTCAAATAAACATAGAACTATGATATCTGTATTGTGCAGCACACATATGCTATCTGACCCTAAAAAGAATCAAGAACGTTCTGTGGCCACTGCTATTGTTACTTCCCAATGAGTTGCCTCTTATTTATTCTAATTATGTGAGAAGAACTCCCAGTTCTGCTCATCACAATGCCTGTTAGCCAAGCAAATATTTGAAGAGTCTGGAGTGATGATTAATGCTGAGTGGCACCAGACTTGAACCAATAAAGTGCAATCTTCCAGGATGCTCTGGATGGAACAGACTATATCCCATGGGAAAGCATTGCATGGTGAGCTGTTCCATGCAAGCATCCCTGTTTAAATACCTCCTGGAGTCCTTTGTGGCTATAGAAATGCAAACACACAGGCTATACAGTTTATTTTCTTGTTTCTGTGGCAAAACACTCAACACAACCATTGAAGAAAGGATGGGCTTATTATGGCTCATGGTTCGAGCGGATCCAGTCTGTTGTGGCTGGAAAAGCACAGTGATAGAATGGTGGCCGTGGGGGAGAGAGAACACTCACTCCCTTTGCTCTCAGTCAGGAAGCAGAGAGAGGAGAATGCTGGTGTTGAACTCACATTCTTTTATTGTTCTTACTGAGTTCAGGGTCCTAGGCATGCTCTAGCTTGGACTTCTAGTGACTCTAAATGCCATCAAGTTGACACTGAAGATTAACCATCACATAGGGTAGCCAACCCAGCCCAGTTTGCCAGGTGTTCCCAGTTCTAACCTTGAAAATCCTAGCACCACCCTATTCTGGGGCACCCTGATAAGTTATCCTGTATGTGTACCAATAAGCAGAAAAAATAAATCCAAAGAGGAGCAGTGGAAACAGAAGGACAATTTCCCAGCGTCCTATCATAGTTTAGCCTAGCCTGCCGTCAGTGTACTCAGGATTTGCAATGGTTTGAAAGGGAACAGCACTGTTAGGAGGTGTGGCCTTGCTGGAGTAGGTGTGGGCTAATTGCAGGGAGTGTGTCACTGTTAGGGCATTTTTGAGGTCTTATATATGAAGAAACCATGCACGGTGAGATAGTTTGCTTCCTGTTGCCGTTGACTCAAGATGTAAGGACTCTCAGATTTAGCACCATGCCTGCCTGCACGCTGCCTTGCTTCCCACTAGAACAGCAATGGACTAAACCTCTGAACTGTAAGTGAGAAACCACAATGAAATGGTTTTCTTCCTAAGAAGGGCCTTGGTCATGGTGTTACCACACAGCAGTAGAAACCCCAACTAAAACAGTAGCCACATTAACCCATGAGGGAGTAAAACCATTTAAGACAAAGTCTACTTCACAATAACTATCAAATACATCATGTAATGTATGGAATGCTGTACTAAAATGTAAACAAAAACATCAGGTGGGTATAGCTTCTTGCCATCATGAGCCACAAACTCATTTAAGTCAAACCGTGTTGAGTTGAAGAACATCTATATTATCGTTACTATTATCACAAAAATTTTCATCTTCCCAGAGTTGTTTAGAGCCTTCCTGTAACTCTGGGTGACGGCCAGAGTAGGTGTCAGATCCTAGCATGAGCAGTTCCCATAACAAGAAAGAGCCTGCATTTTGACTCTTGGTTTGACCTTTTGTACAGTTCAAGGCCTGGTCCTTCACCTGCCCAGTATAGAGAAATGGACCACTTTTCCCTCATGTCATGTACTGATGCAGTACATTGGTTTCATTGTCAACATTCCAAGTGACAACAGGCCTGCATGTCACAGTGACAGAGATGACGTTCCACCTGAGGTGGTACCAGTTGTACAGTGCTTGTAGCTAGGAGATGGATAGTTAAAATATTGGCCTATTTTTCATAAGTTGAGATACTTAGATTCATGGAAACCTGGAAGAGATTTTTAAGATAAATAGTATAACTATATACGTAGATGCACATAAATATATGTCCATATATACTACATACACATATGCGTATATTCAAGACTGACAGGGACCCAGACAAAAGTGAATGGTCACCTGTCCCAGGTGTGTCACCTGGATATATACTGGATTTTGAGCACTTTGGCAGAAATGCATTTGTTTCTATTTCATGTGCAATGACATATGTATGATATAATATACCTATGTATAATATAATTTCAGGTATAATAACAAATAAAAGATGCATGGCATCGTTCTAAGAGCTCATTACTCCTCAGTCCCTTCAATTTTATCAAAATATTCCCCTAATCTGCTAAGTATTTAATTTTTACACTCCAAGGTATTAAGGACTTTGAAAAAAAAAACCCTATTCCTAAGGGTTTCAGATATTTTCATGCCTGAAACCGTGTATATAACAACACAAATCAAGATTTTTTCCACACCTCTTCAACGCTCCTAATGTTGCGGCTTGGGTTAGAGCTCAGTTGGGAGTGTGCTGAACCAGCAAGTGTTTGCACAAAACCTAGGGTTTGATCCTCACCACTGTGTAACACCGGACATGGAGGCACGTGTCCATAATTCTGCAGTTTTTGGAGCTGGAGGCAAGAGGATCAGAAGTTCAAGGTTATCATTGGCTACATAGTGAATTCAAGGCCAGCCTGGGCTACATGATGATCTGTCTCAGAAGAAGGAGGGGGGGAAATGTGGAGGAGGAGAAGGAGGATGAGAGGGAAGAGGGAAAGGAAGAGGAGGAGAAAGAAAAGGAAAAGGAAGATGAAGGAGAGAAGGAAGAGGAGGGAGAAGGGTAGGGAAAGGAGAAGCAAGAGGAGGAAGAGAAACAAGAGGAAAGGAAGGAAAGAAGGAAGAGAAAGAGTAGGGAAAGAGGAAGCAGGAGGAAGGGAAGCATGCTCTCAGCATATGGAATATTTTTGCTCTCCCGCACACACTTGTGAACACGTACAGGGCCCTATTTTAAAATAAAAAAGCGATCACACCATTCTTGTTCCTTTGTGACTTGCCTTTTTCTCTGACAATGAAGCTCCTCCCAGAATAACACATAAAGATATATATTATTCTGATTTAATAGCTGTATTTTAGTCTATCCTATATCTCTATGAGATCATAATCACAGTTCTGCTATTAAGGGACATGATGTTTATACTGAATGGCACTTGAGGATCAAATGATGATATAAGGAAAATTTATATATAGGGCTTATGTAATCATACATAAGGATTTTGGTTGGCAAAGAAATCTTATTCTTCATTATACAAGCAGACATCCTAGGACACAGGATGCTTGAGACAAAGATGAATTCGCTATGATACTTTGGCACTCTTCTTTTTCTGCAACCTGTAGGTTTTCTCTGCACTGGGGCTAGCAGACGAGAAGTCTGGCAATCCACTGTGCTGGACAGTGATGGGCAGCATTAACTGTCAGCATGACACCTTCATAGAGCCTCATTCACAAACCAACACACATCAGAATTCCACAATTTAACCCATCAGACAAGGGTCCAACATCTGACTGGTCCTCTGCTAAGGAGGCAGGTGACCTCCGCAGGTGTTGGGTGGAGTTTGCCCAGGATAAACACTGCCTGTGACTCTCAGCATGGCTGGCTTCTAACAGAGAGGCCAAGTCCTGGAATTTCAATGAATAATTTAACCAGTTCTCTTGTTGCAATGTCAGGGTTCTCTTTCAGCAGCTGGCACCATTGTCTTTGCAAGCTGGCTCCTCCCCTGCGGGAGGTATGGAAATTTGGCTGAGATTCACCGACATTTTGAGAACCTACGAGGGCCAGATTCTTCTACACGAGTGGAGATTTATCTTCTCCCGAACAGGAGTTATATGAAATCCAGATGTGGAAACACTCACAGGCATTTGTCCCCGGGAGATTTCAGGGAACATGCTCAGATTCAGTAGGCACATGGTGGGCTTGGGAACCCACCTTCTTAAGAAGCTCCCAGGAGCTGATTTTTTGAGTAGCAAGACTGGAGGCGGTCTAGAATTCCCTGAACAAAAGGGATACTGCTGTGAGCTCCAGGGAAAGCAAGCTATCAAGGGACTCAGCTGAGGGGCAGGGGTGGGGTGGGGTTGGGTGTATGTGTGTATTCATTTTCCTAAGGGAACTGCCAAGCTGAAGGACATTGTATTCTAGCTACAACTGCACTCCATTGATAGAGAGACTAGTTATGTAACGATTATTGCTCACCCTTTTAGGATGCTGGCAATCACACTATCTTCTCAGAGAACTTCGTGTACCATGGGCAACTGTTTCCATCACCAATTAATTACACAATGGGGTGGGAATGCTGAGGCCAATTCAAACCATTTAAACCATTAAAAAGAAATGCTTCTCAGGTGAACAGGCAGAGAGAATATCCAGCTACAAGCGCGAGGGAACAAAGGCCCTGGCTCTTACATCAGATCCAGAAGCCTGGTTTCTTATTGGCCCGTGATCTCTCTGATGCTGTGATCTTTGCGTGCTACAACTAGAGAGGATATGCCTGGCCCTAAAGTGTGTCACAAACTGAGAAGAATCAAACAGAATCTGCCTTAAGACAGAGCAGAAAGGAATCCCAGTAATCACATAGTCTAGGCTAACTAGAAAGATACAAGGAGGAGCTGTGCCTTTTGCTGGAGTTTGTTCTCATCTCCCCTCCTAGGTGTTCAGCAGAACCATCTCTGTATAGAAGTGTCTGTGTGAATTTCTTGGAAGGCCAGTGTCATAAATTAAATGTGTGGTCACCGAATTATACTCTTTCCCACTGACCCCAGCTGGTGTCTCAGAACTCTCTAGAGCCTGGATGTTTCTTCAAACACTCAGGAGATGAAGCACATGTTAAAAGTTCTTTGCTGTTCTTTTATCAAAATATCCTTGGAAGGGGCTGGTCTTAGCTGTCGGATCTGGGTGCTGTGAAATCTCGAAGGTCATCACAGTATCTTGCACTCTAAACATAGCCCAACAATAGCCGGCTTCCTTCCTTAGCCATTCCTTTCAAGTGAAGAGATCTGGGTTTGTCCCAGCTTACAAAGAGCTCAGAGGGCTTGAAGGTCAGGGAGCAGATGACTGTCGTGTAGTGTGCCACAAGCTGGCACAATCGCTACACTTGGTCCTCTCCAACAAGACGGAAACATGTATACGTGGTCTGGTTTGATGATGCTCCATCGTTCCAGAAGCCTTTGAACTGGATGATTTCTGTCAGGGCTGCAAGGGCATTTCCACGTCCTCTGGCATCCCAGAGGGCCCATGAGAGGGATCCGCTCTGCAAATGTCTCTACCAGAAGGAGAAACTACACGGGTTCTGTCAGCTTGACACAAACCTGTGCACACTTAGGATGAGGGAAACTCAACTGAGGAATTATTTTCATCAGACGGGCTTGTCTGTGGGGCGTGGGGCGTGGGGCGTTTTCTTTATTGGTGTGAGGAATTGCAGCCCACTGAGGGGAGTACCAGCCCTGGGCAGTTGGGCCTAGGTTGTATAAAACAGGGAAGGAAGTTGGTAAGCAGCATTCCTCTGTGATCTCTGCTTCAATTCCTGCCTCCAAGTTCCTGCGCTGTCTTCCTTTGATGATGACTGTAACCCGTAAGCCAAATAAACCCTCTCCTCCCCTAAATCAGTTGTAGTCACGACTGACCACAGCCATAGGAAGCAATCTAGAAGAGATGTGTGTACCAGAATAAGGTTTTGTAAAACTTGTGAGATGGAATGCCGGAAGGAGCATACCAAATTCTTAGACTCACAAAAAGGACCCAAAAGATGGGGGGAACACCCAGCCCTTTTAAACATGGATCCTGAACTTTGAACTCAGGTCTTCTTACTTATAAGGCAAGCATCTTACCAACAGAGCTATTTCCTCAGCTCCTTTTGGGTCTTTATCATGGTACTTTCAGCTTTTATCGGAGACGTCAGATGGGAACTGTCCAGGACTGTCACAAATCCTGGTCCCGTCTAACTTCATCACAGACAAGAACTGCAGCAGACAAGCCCATGCAAGGGCGGTCCTCGCATAGCCCTTGTTTCAGGAGCAAGGGGGTGCAAGGCCAGACCGAAGCCACAACTCATTGGCGGCACACTTATCTTATAGCATGAGCAAGACCAGCACGTGCCAGCCAGAAATCGGTAGGAGTACAAGAATCTCATAGCTTCGAATAATAATAACTTTTAGAAATATTGGTGGGGGTCTTAGAAAAATCCCCTATTCTAATCCCCTTCCTATTAGATTGTGGCGTCCTGGGTGACTGTGTGTTCTGCGTGATTCTTGGAGTAGGCTTATGTTTTTAGTAGGAATACAATGACTAGACCATTTCCTGCTTTAGTCTGCTGTTTGGAAAAGGCTCTCCTTTCCTATTTTGCCTGGACGCAAACAAAAGACCGACTCCTGGTCAATTACAGCTCAGCCCCGAGCTTGACCCTGTAACACAGTCAGGTACAAGTTGAGAGTGAATTTCTTTGCAAGGTAGAGGATGAAATGAAGCCGCGTCTCCTCGAGGGAATGCCTAATTGAGCCTCAGCATCTGGAGTGGAGGGACTGTCTTCGAAAAGCAGAAGATTCGATCACTCAGGCCAAGTCTTCAGTGAAAGGGCTGGTTTCAGTTTTCTGTTGTCCTGGGGACTGATCCTCGCTCTAGCATGCTATGAAAGTGCTGTGTATGTCCCTGAGTAGACTTCCCCACTTTTTATGGCATGTGTTTGTGTGATGGGTTCGTGTGTGTGTGTGTGTGTGTGTATGGCACATGTATACACGTATGTGCCACATGTAGGGGCAGATAGGCATGCATATGTGTGTTTGTAGAAGCCTGATGTCAATATTGAGTGTCTTTCCCTTCCTTTATTCAATGAGGGTCTCAGACATGCATATGTGTGTCTGTACAGGCCTGATGTCAATGTTGGCTGTCCTTCACTTCCTTTATTCAGCGAGGGTCTCTTACTGAACTACGGAACTTGCAGCTTATGCATTCCAGGTAGTCCATCTAGCAGCCTTGCCCCAGGGACCCCTCTTGAAAGCTGGGAGGACAGGTAGCCCCTGCCTCTACCAGGCTTCCATGTGAACTTGGGATGATCTGAACTCTAGTCTTCATGTCTTTGTGTAAAGCAGCTTAGCCACTGAGCCATCTCCTCAGCTCCCTGCCCCACCAGGCTAAACTGCATAACGAGAGTCTCAAAACAAAAACCTAATAAAAAACAACCCCCCCCCCCCAAACTGGCCCCTGGAGATCAGGAAACCTGGAGTAAGAGGGCAGGGAAACACAGCAGGAGTCAGAGGGGATGGGGAGAACAGGATAACAGGGGCCATTGAATCAACTAAACAGGGCTCACATGGGCTCAGAGACTGAGGCGGCAAGCATGGGACCTGCATGGGTCTGCACCAGGTCCTCTGCATTTATGTTATGGCTGTTAGTTTGGTGATCTTGTGGGACCCCTAGCAGCAGGAAGGGGCATGTCTCTGACTTTTGCCTGCTCTTGAGACTCTTTTCCTCCTATTGGGTTGCGTTGTCCAGCTTTGATATGAGGGTTTCCCCTTGTCTTGTTATTTCTTGTTTTGTCTGTCTGTCTGTCGTCTCTTGGAAACCTGCTCTTTTCTTAAGAGGAAACAGAGGGTGGGTATATCTGGGGAGATAGGGAGAAGCTAGGAGGAATGAAGAGAGGGGAAACTGAAGTTTGGATATAAAAAATTAAAAAGAAAACATTTTTAAAAATGAAAAGTCATGTGAACTGTCTTGTTCAGTTGGCTTAGACTGCAAAGCGAAGGAGTGGATTGGAGAGGTGACTCAGCAGGCAGGAGC
This sequence comes from Chionomys nivalis, assembly GCF_950005125.1. Lineage (NCBI taxonomy): Eukaryota > Metazoa > Chordata > Mammalia > Rodentia > Cricetidae > Chionomys > Chionomys nivalis. The sequence continues at coordinate 13,996,674 of NC_080104.1, read as the reverse complement.
ACTTGCTGCTTTTTCAGAGACTATCACAGGGTTCCCAGCACCCACGTCATATGATTTACCACCCATGCCTGCTCAGGCTGTGGAGGACCACACTATTTCAAGTCATTATGGAAGCAGAGAACACATTTGCACAATTGCTAGGGAAACTCAAGCCAGTGGGGCCATAGGCAATGCCAAGTGCTTGAGTTTTTTATGATTGTACCTCTGTGGAAATATTGCCGCTTGGTGTGGTCATTCTGGAGTGTCACAGAGACCTGTGACTAGACCCAGATTCCTAGCCACCAGGCACAGTTCTCTAACGACAAGCACAGTCACAGGCTGATGTACCCAGTGACATTTCCTTTAGTAAGAGCTTAAATTTGACTTCCTGTAAGATGGAAGAGCCCTACAAAATCCTGTTGCTGGCTCTGCTGCCTAGCCAGAGTACTAAGAGTCTTCAGCCATGTGCACCAAACTGGGCCCTTGATTAGAGCAGCTCTGAATAGCCTAGTGTGTGCCTCTGCCTAGGGCCAGTTTGGGAGCAAAGCCTGAGAGTGCAGTGACTGATAAGCCATGCGCCTTTCTCGAAGAAATGGAGCACAGTGCAGACAAGGGGCAAAGGTGGCCACAGTTTGTTGATGACGGAACTAGACTGGAGTGGGAACGTGGAAGAGCCCACGAGGGAGATTTGAGGGTAGCCATTGATATGGGCTTTGAAGGATAAGAGAAGTTATGCCTACGATGTGGTAGGTAAGACTGACGTCAGGAAGCACTGGCAATGTGAACACGGGACCCAAGCTGCATCACACAGTGTGTGCATGCTGAGAACTGTGGGTGGATGATTGTGCGAGAACCAGAGAGTTCTCCAGTACACGTTCTCCCTTCAGCCTGAGGACGCCACTCCAGACACAAACAAAGCCACAGAGAATTGGCTGCCATCTTCTGTGTCCTGTGTCTCACGGAGTCCCTCTTCAATCATCACGGGCCTCTAACTCACTTTGCTACTCTTGGCCAACAAATCTTTTCCCTGTGTCCACTCTCAGTACCAACAGATATGGTAGATAACTCTTCATGGGGTCCTGTAACTTAACCGACTTAAGGTGAGCCTGAATAAACTCCTTCTGTAAGTGTCCGTGGTCATGGTGTTTCTTCACAGCAGCAGAAAGGGAAGGAGAACAGCACAAATGTGGAGCTGGGGCCAGGAGGGAAGCGGAGGGTGAGGCAGGAGGGAAGTGGAGGGGGAGGCAGGAGGGAAGTGGAGGGGGAAGAAGGAGGGAAGGGAGGGGAAAGCAGGAGGGAAGTGGAAGGGGAGACCTGAGGGAAGAGGATGGGGGAGGCAGGAAGGAAGAGGAGGGGAAGGCAGAAGGGAAGAGGAGCGGGGAGGCAGGAAGGAAGAGGAGGGGAAGGCAGAAGGGAAGAGGAGGGGGAGGCAGGAAGGAAGTGGAAGGGGAGGATGGAGGAAGAAGAGAAGTGAGAAGCAATGTCCAAGCAGTGCGATGTCTGGTCCCACCTGTCACCTATGCTGCAGACCCAGGGCTCTGATCCTGTTCCCAGTGGGTTCTTTTATTTCTTTGTTCATTTGTTTTTCAATAATCTCCTTGCTTGGTTTTGCTGAACATCCCCCAGTGAGCAGAAGTTGTCAGTCCCTGGCAATCCCCGGAACTCTGAGAGTAAGAATTGATGATGTCTAAGCCAGGCAAATTAAATCGCATATTCACAAGAGGAGCCCAGATATCAATTTTCATAAGCATTAGGATGTGAATTTGAAGGGTTGCAAGCATGCTTTAATGACATATTCTTAAATACTGATTTTGTACAGATTTCTCCAGAAAGTTCCAGACATAAGGACTTTTAATAAATCTCATGACTCTGACTTCATCTCAGTGCCATAAATTTCTACTCTCATGATTGTGAATTTCGGGTTGAGAATCATTTAACTAAACTCAATTTAGGAGGAAGATGACAGATTCTGTGGTTTCTCTAACATCTGTCCAGACTATTAAGATTCAATATCCAAAATCAACATTAGGACCAAGGAGAGCAGACAGGAGGATGGCAATAACTGAAGAATCTCAGCTATCCCAGGATCTCAAAGGCCAAACTTAGCAGAAGAAATGGTTCCATGTCAAGGTGTCTTTGTTTGGTATATAAATCCTGGGGTTAGAGATTGAATCCATGGGCGTAAGGGAAATGGCTTCATGACCAGTTTCAGAACTAATTTTGATACCATTTTGCAATAACAAACAAAATGTATTTCAAGAGAACAAAGAGAAACTTCTGAGCATGCCCTAGTGAAAAGGAAAGCAAGCTTCCTCCTTTAGGAACTGGATGACCTCGGGAAGCTAAAGTAAGAAATCTTCAAATTAAGCCCACATCGAAAGGAGTTCTGTCTGCTTGGGGATGTAGGTTTTTATCACTCTTTTGTTTCCTGTGCTTTGGTGTGATTCTGAGGAGGAGGAATTCCAGTTTGAGCTTTCCTGATCCAAGCACTGAGAGCTATAATCAGGTCTAGTGAACAGCGTGGAGGCCCCTTAAATGTTTGTGACAGCAATTCCTGGATGTTGAGTTGGGCTTTCCTGATAAAATGCAATAGTCGCTCCATGCTTGACTCCTCAGCTTCACCCATCTGTCTTCCTGGGTCTCAGTCCCTTCCCATCTTTGCATCTGAACTCCTTCTAAAAGTGTTTACTTGCAGCATGATCCTCCGGACAGCAGCATAACAGCTTCCCAGAGAGCAGACATGCACCTGCTTGTCCATGCACCATCAGCCACCACAGCATAAGCCCCTTCCCCGAGCTTCTCTCCGAGGAAACACGAGAGTGGTCTAACCGGGGAATATTTTTCTCTAGCCAGTGAATGCTGGCTATGGTTCCTTCTATGTTTGCCCTCTGGATTGAGAGATTGCTCCACCCATAACCCCCTGAGCATAGAGCATTGTCAACTTTTGTGCCACTATACAGAGACTTGTTGACTCTTGATTAAGGCCTAGACTTCTATAAACAAAGACATCTCAGGAGCTCTTCTGAGTGTTCAGGGCCTATGCTTGTAATGACAACTCTAACCATAACGTGAATTTCATGTATATTATCACTTAGTCACATATTTTTTGTCCCACGTTTGAACTTAAAGAGAAAGAGAAGGAGGAATAGGAAGAAGAAAGAGGATGAGGAGAGGAAGAAGAAGATAAAGAGAAGGAGAAAGAAAGGAAGAGGAGAAAGAGGAGGAGGAAGAAGAAGAGAAAGGACAAAAAGGAGGAACAGAAGAGAAGGAGAAAGATGAGCAGAGGGAGGAAGAGGATTTGAAGCTAAACTCGATTGATTCTGAAATGTCTATTTCCCAATAAGGCCCATTCTTAGATTCTAGGTAAAGATTATTAGGGGCAACAGTACTCAGCCTAGCCTACCATGTTTGTACCCTTTTCCAGCAGAACCCCTTGGAGCAAAGACATCGTTCTTAAAGGTACAGAACCATATCTGTTTTGAGTCATCATCACCATAAGCTTGTCACCTTTAACCCATTTCTTAAATGGCTTATCAGGACCACAGTGCTGATGAACAAAGAGAAAGTCGTCCATGGGCTGCCAGGGTTGTGAGAGCAAAACACCAAAATTTGGACCATTTTCATGGGCTCTGGCAGCTGTTGCAGTTACTTTTCTTGTTGCCATGACAAAAATCTGACAAAACAGCTTAAGGAAGGAAGGGTTTATTTGGCTCACAGTTTGAGGGTACACGGTCCATCACAGTGGGAGTCAGGTGACTGGAGTGTGACTCCTCATCTTCTTACATCTTGGTAGACAGGAAGCAGACAGGAGGTGGGGCTGGTCTCTAAAACCTGAAGTCTTCCTCTCCAGTGACCCAGCAAACTCTATCTCCCAAAGGTTCTACAACTTTCCCAAACAGTGCCATCAGATGAGAATCAAGTGCCCAACACATGAGTCTATGGGGGATATTGGTCATCTAAACCACAGCAGCAACCTTTGTTCATTAGATCCAGATTTAAGACATACACATGTTGAAACCACACGGACGTAAAAACACAGCACTCCCTGCATTCTGGCATGGCTAACACAGGTGGGCTGGCGGGGCATGACCATGCCTACTTCAAGGTCATCATTTCACTGCGCAGAAAGGAGATAACCCGGCTGAGCCTAAGGGCGGACTCCCGGAAAAGTATTAGAGCACCAAATCTAGAGGCAGACCACTGGGCTCAGTCCTGGCCTTACCAGGGTGGGAACCTTGGCCAGGTATATGGTTTCTCTGTCCTTCAGCTTCCAATGTAAAGGATGGTAAGATGCCATTTCACAGACTTCTCATGGGGAGCAAATTAATTGGTTGACAATAGATGTAAATCTCTTAGCCCCACGCCTAATAACACCGACCACTGTTATTGTTACTAACATAACAATTATTGTATGGGATCTTATTTTTTGCCAGTCAAGAATTCCTTTCTATAAAATTTGGTAGGTGGGGAGATGGTAAGATAGCTCAGCTGGTCACACTGCTTACTACCAAGTCTGACAACCCAAATTCAATCCTTAGGATCCACATGGTGGAAGGGGAGAATCTGCTTGTTGTGAGTTGCCTTCTGACCTCCACAAGGCACTGTGACATACACACATACACAAATAGGCATACAACTAATTGAAAAGTAATCAAATAAATTTGCTGGGATAAGGTCTTAGTATGTAGAGGGCTGGCCATGAACTCCCTAGGAAGCCCAGGCTGGCCATCAAACCCTACGAAGCCCAGGGTGGCCTTGAACTCTCTACCCTCCTGTTGGGATTTCAGCCAGCACCACACAACATAGGCAAAGTCCAGTGTTTTCTTTCTCCCTCCTTCAGTTCCTTATCCTCCCATTAGCACAAGAGGAAAACAGAGGGCGATATGGGGATGTGAATTCCAAAGCAAGTGTTAACACACTCTTTGTCACCTACATCATAGCTGTCCCTGGGGTGGAGACATGGACTGCTGAGTGCTTTGGGAGGAATTCTCAGGGACTTGACATGATAAACGAATTTGCACCCACTGGGATGAAGTGGGTCACGACCTCTCTGAATGCACTGTGGTGATTTTTAGTTCTATGTTGGGTGCCCCCTTCTGGTGGTGGCAGCCCAGACTATCTCAGGTCCTAGGGATGGGTCTATTTCCAGCAAGGCAGAAAGTGTGACCTAGATAGTGATGGGAACTCTCGGTACGGTTAAAAAAAGAAATGTAGTAATGATTCCCGACCAAAGTTGTCAAAGGGGGATGCCCAAGCACAGACCAGCTGATTATATGGATATGTAGAATGTTAACCTCATGTCAAGGTTCAGCAGTTTCAGAAGGCTATGGTTCTAGAGCATCTCAGGTTGGAAAATCCAGTTCCGCATTTATGAGGACCATGCAAGGCAGAAGGCATTGCTTTGCACAGATATTAGGGAAACAGGGATGGATACGCTGGGTCTCTGAAGTCCGCTGGGATGTGGCTAGAAGCCCAGAGGCTGTTCATTACCATCCATGTTCTTTTGTGTTTGTGCCCCGGACCTCAGGCATCTGCCCCTTCTCCTTTTCAGGCTGGAATTGATGGGGAGAGCATTGGCAACTGTCCTTTCTCTCAGCGCCTCTTCATGATCCTCTGGCTGAAAGGCGTCGTGTTCAACGTCACCACTGTGGATCTGAAAAGGTAAAGGACCCTATGTTCATGATCAATACCTAGCACAAGGAAGATTGAGACGGGATGAAAGAAATCCAGCCATGGCTTCAGGCAACCTCTGGTGGATTCCATCTCATTGCCCAGAACTGTTCCCAGAGACAAGTCAAGGGCACAAAGGAGGTTGAAAAAGTCAGGGCCTCCTTTGGGGCTGTGCTCCATTACCTACCCTGTTTGGTGAGAATTGATTACCAAGGGGAAAAAAAGCAAGCAAATGGCCACTCGATGAGTGTCCACAGGCATCTAAAAGCATATTTATTGCAATAGCACAGACATTGCATCTGTGGGACCACTGAGTCTTTGGGGCACTGGAATCCAGACTACTTCTAATCCTTCCTTCTCTTCACTCTCAGAATCCATAACATGAGGGTTCTGGAGCAGAGGATTTCATGAGGAGGTCCTAAAAGGAAAGAAGTGACTTAATTATGTCTGTTCAGTTGAACTTTCAAATATAATCTTACTCATGTTTATTTATTGTGCCGAAACCCAACCTTGGACCCCTCATGCCTACTATACAAGTGTTCTTCCACAGAGTTACAGTCCTGCTCATCTGACCAGAAGTCTTGCAGCACAACAAGTGTCTTACTCCGCTGGGGCTAACAGTGCCCAGAAAACCTTTACTCCATCCCTTTGCCCGCAGTGGGGAAGTATCAAAAGCAGTCCATGCTTTGTACAGTTCTCCCGATGCTTCTCAATGCATCCTATCCACCTGTAGACTGGTCTACCTCCGGGGCTGCTCTTGATCCCAGTAGCTCTTGACTAGGTAGCTTCTTCCACATCGATAGGCTCCTCCTCCTCGTCTCTTCAGAAGCACAGGATACCCTGCTTCCAGGCTCAACTTCAGCCCCAATTCCTCAGTAAGGCCTCTGTACCCCATCATTCTCCAGAGTGGCCTCTCCTTTAAACTCACCTTGCTCCTATCACCTGGGCTTAGGCATAATTGTCATTTAGCATCTCATCCAGCTATGACTTCCACTGTCCCAGTGCTTTATAACCACCGAGGGCTTTCCCGTGTAAAATCCTGCGCTGTGTCATTCACAAGGGAAAGCCCCAGACTCCATTCTATACAAAGAAGCTGAGAGAGCCGCAGAGATGACCTGCCCCACGTCCCAGCCAGAAATAGGAGGGGATACTACTAAGATCCTAGTGCCTGTGGTTGGTTTTAGTGCACTAAGGGAACATGTGTCTGCCATGCAGCTAGTGTCAATGACAAAGAGAGAAGGCTGGAGAGTCTGGGGGAGGAGCTCGCTTGGATTCTCACCTGTGGAGCTCACAGATGTTCCCAGCTGGAGCTCAGGCTGGGGTAGGGAGTCTCTGCAGCATCTTATGGATGCCTCTGTCTCTCTGTCTCTCACATGATCAGATCTGGTCCTGCCAACGCCTCTCTGAGGCGGGCCTGGTGAGTAGCATCACCTTAGTTTACAGCATGTTTACACACACATGTATATTCTAATTCATCTCTTACTCTGGTACCACCATTGACTAGCCAGGTGACCTTGAACTTTCCTGAGCCTCTATTTCTTTATCTTCCCAATGATGATGAAAAAGCAATGTTTTCTTAATCCATAGGAGTGCTGCTGAGGGTTTAAGGAGGTGGGCCATGTATTCATGTTCGGGATTATACTTGCCCTACTACTTGAACTTGAAACCTGGTAGCAATGTTATATCTTAGCAATGTTCCTCTACCCATTTATTGTCAATCCAAGGAGCAAAAGAAAAATTGAGGCACATGGAATGATTCACAAATCAGAGGCAATGTGTGACTCTGTAAAGTCAATCAGAGGCAAAGTGTGATTCTGTAAAGTCAACTCCAAGTGTTAATAGGAGGTCTTCACAGAGAGGAGGCTGTGACTGGCCAGAAATCTCTCAGCAATGCCTAACTAAGTTTCAGAAGCCAGAGTGGCATGTCCCCAACTTGTCAGAATCCAGCAATTAGCGCGTATCCAGTAACCCAGAAACAAAACCACGCAGCCACTCGATCAACAGATCACTGTATCTTTAAGCCACAGTGACTGCTCAGAAACAAAATGAGTATGAGTGAGGACTTCCTTCCTTGTCAGCGTCGGTTGCTAAACAGGAGGAACCGGCCAAGAATGTCCTCTCTTTATGTCAGGGGAGGGACACACAGAGTCAACAGAGGCACTAAGTAAATTAGATTTTAAAAATACTTGCAGTCTCAATTGTCTGAGTTCCAAGTGTCACAGAACGAGGCTGGAGAGCAGCCTGTTGGGAGTGACAGGGCAGGGAGCAGCAAGTCATTGAAATTCCTCTTGTCCCCTCCCTAACTGATTAGACCAGGAATTTGTCTCATTACAGATGCCTCTGCCCCTCTTGTTGACTTCTTACATTGCCTCCACCTCATAGTTTCTGCTCCAGTGTCCACAGGAATGTTACAAACTCAGAGAAAATACAGGGCCATGGATGCTCCCCATGCCCGGAGACTTCAGCCGTCAGCCCCTCTCTCCTTCCCCAGTGCAGCCCTCGGATTCCATACTTTCTGTTGCCAAGGCCGCTCCCCTTCCCTCAACCATCCTCACTCTCACCTTTGACCCTGGCGGGAGCATGGCAGAACACACCACATCACTGGCAGTAACAGGGTCAAGTCCTTCTTGTTGCTGTCGCCAGAGGTACCTCCTCAGTGGTGGTCAGTACGCTGTCCAGCACAAACAGGGACCACACCAAGCACTACGGAGGACAGAGTCCAGAAAGTTCAGATGGTTCCTTGTTTATTCATGGATGTGTGCTCCACACGTCCCTGTTCTTCGCCAATATTTCTGCCTGCCTCTCTGGATCGTAGGGGAACTTCAGAGTCTCCTTATCCCCACTGTGTGTGGTGTAGGTGGCGGGATTCACTAATATCCGATTACTATGGATGTGAGCAGCATACCCCGAGGGCTTCTTTCTTCCTCATGTTTGGAATGGGGGGGGCTGAGCCCAGGGCTTCACACACACTAGCAAGTGTTCCATTGAACCCCAGCTCCCTCTTTGCGCTTTCTGCTTTTCTATAGCATCTTGTTCAGTTGCACAGGCTAAACTTTGAGTTCACTCTGGAGCCCAGGCTGACCTTGAGCTTGAGATCTTCCTGCCTTAGCTCGCTTGTCTAGTTGGGGTGGTGGATCTGGGTTCTCTCTTCTGAAGGACTGTGTCAGCTAAGTACCCATTCTCTGCGAGGTCTTCCTGGTTCCACAACCAGTGACAGAAGGAACCAGCTTTCATAAACACATGCTGCACTTACTCAAGTCCTGTTAGGAGAATGAAGCTGTAATTCCTTGGAAATTGATCATTTACAATCTGAGGTATCCCCTAAATGCTCCCAACAGTTTGGTTTAAAAGATTCCATTTCTGATTTTAAATTTACATATATGGAACAGGATTTTAAAAAGTACTTAACAAAACAACTGCTTTCCAGTAAGATTGAAATCATAATAGTCACATTTTAAGAAAAGTTTTGCTCAAATTAAGATTGAAAACAATAAAGGTAAACTATGGTGGATTATTAACAGGTTACCAGTAGGCTAGTTGCCTACTAATCCTCCACATTAAGTGGAAAGCTCAAAACTTTCATGATTGGGTTGGAGCTTTTATCAACATCAGGCCAATTTTTGATCTCTAATTTCACAGCTAAAGTAATTTCTTTTAATTTAAAATTTTAATTTATGTATGGGTGTTTTACCTCCATTTGTGTCTGCTCACCTTGTGTGTGCAGTACCTAAAGAGGCCAGAAGAGGGCATCAGTTCCTCTGGAACTGGGATTATAGGCAGTTATGAGCTATTAACTGATATGTGGGTATTGGGAACTGAATCCATGTTCTCTGAAAGAGTAGCAAGTGCTCTCAACTTCAGAGCCATCTCCTCAGCCCCAAATCCTCCCTTTCTAAATTAAGATGTATATTTTGTTTATGTAGTCATTTGAAATACATACCCACCTGCTGAAAACTTGTGCAAGCCAGGCATGGTTCTAAGATTTTTCTGGCACTGATCCTGAGCTGAAAGACTTTTCTTAGATTCTTAGTTATATTCTTGCTCAGTAACAGTGGGGTCTCTTTGTCTGTTTGATTGATAAAGTTTTGAGACTTTATCATGTATGGCTTCACAGTTGTAGCAATCCTCCTGCCCCAGTCTTTCACGTGCAGGAACACCAGGAGTTAACAGACCGTCAAGCCCAGCTCATAATCCTGTCTGTAGAGTCCTTGGCCACAGTCTGCCCAATATTTCCTGATCTGTAAAACTGAGTGTAGATCTGTCGGACTGAACCGCATGGCTGTCCACTAGAGCCCAATGATGAAAATGAGCAAGACAAAGTTCTTTGAATACACAGGCTCCATTTCATAGTCTTGTTTTTCAACTAATATTTATCTTTCTCGTGGATTTCCCACACCAGGGGCTATTTGGAGATAAAAGTATTCTGTGATGTCTAGAAATATACTGACCAATGCCAGATGTTAATTGTTATGTATTAAAATTATGTTACTCATAATGGGAGTATATGAACTTGAGTCGATGACTCAAATCCAGCTCCCCAACATTTATAGTCTTTATACTCAAAGATATTTCTTAGGGTCAAAGTAGGATCTAATGTGCTAATTTTTTTTTTCTTTGTGGAGGCCAGACGAGGATACGAGATCTCTTGGAGCTGGAATTACCAGCGGTTGTAATCTTCCTAAATGTGAGAGCTGGGAATAGAACTCAGGTCCTCTGGATAGCCAGATGTGGACTTAACCACTGAGCCATCTCTCCAGCCCCAGAGTGTTAATCTGTCAAGCCAGGAATTGTGGGTTTCATTAGAGTAATTAGTGAAGCAAGCAGCATTTGAAGCACAGCCCTGCACAGTAAAGCTGCGAGTTCATTTAGGTAGCCACGGTGATTCCCTCCAGATTTGTTTCAGTTGTGTTTGGCTTCATCTTGTGAGGTCCCTCTGCCATTTCCTTCCCCCCCTGAGTTTTCTCTGTCACGTCATAGGCCTGCAGGGCTCTAGCCAGCTTCTACTGTTTTACCCTGAGTACCACAAATCTGGTTAGGCTATGGGCATGCTAATTAGCGCCAGAAGGGAGTTATAAAGTTAAAGGCTTCTCAGACCAGGACTCCTGCCATCACCTGAAATCTCACTCTCTCGACAGAAAGCCAGCGGACCTGCACAACCTCGCTCCTGGCGCGCATCCGCCTTTCCTGACCTTCAATGGGGACGTGAAGACTGATGTCAACAAGATAGAAGAGTTCCTGGAGGAGACCTTGACCCCTGAGAAGTAATAAACTCAGTCTTTGCAGAGCTATGCAAGGGGGGAGGGTTAGCTGTGGGAGGGGGGGTGCTTCACTTTGGAGCAGGGTCTCTGCTTTGCAGCAGTGTGGAATGCCAGTCTCAAAGTGGGCCCACTAAGGCCAGTTGCTAGAAGGTATTGCCAGTCAGTTCCTACACGAAGTGACTTTAGGGACCCTGTGGAGATCATTCGCTCTCCCTTACCCATCGGGCTTGTTTCCCCAACTCTGTTCAATGTACCTGTAAAAACTCGAGATGGGGAAGACTCCCTCCTCTTTAGAGGCGAGATGACGACAAACAAGGAAAGGGACGGCTGGTGCCTGAAACTGCACCAGGAGTCGTAAATCTGACCAAGTCACAGATAAGCAGACAAATACGGACAGGGCCTGTCAGGTGCAGGAGCTGATGTCCTCACCGGGTCGGGGGGCAGGGGGCATGCATTCAGATTAGCTGCTACCCATAGGAAAGGAGAGAAAAGGCATAGTTTAAAAAATGACTGCGCCTAGGCTCACTGATCGCTGTAGAATCCTGTTATCAGAGATTATAGCAATCATACCTCATTGTTAAGCCAAAAAAACTGGCACTGCTTACAGAATGCAGCATGAACTTAGGGGAGCCAAGGGAAGATCTTAAGCAAACACCTTGGAGATTTGACTGGAAGTCTTACCCTGGGGGCTGGGAAAGGAAGTGGTGCCAAGGGTTGAAGATGTAGCTCTGTTGGCAGCATGCTTATCGGGCATGTACAAAGCCCCGAGTTCATTCAACCCCTAGCTGCACATGAACCAAGTGTGTGGGTACATGCCTCTATCCTCAGCACCTAGGAGGTAGAGCCAGGGAGATTTGAAGTTATTTTTTGAAGTGCAGGATGTTCAAGACTGGTTGGGGTAGCTGAGATCTTGTCTAAAACAAAACATCAATAACAAATGGGCGGAGGTTCAGAATCAGGTAGGGGAACTAACTAGTGACAGCCCAGGTAAACAGAAGGAAGGGCTCAGCCGAGAAAGAGGAGGAAGGAGACTTTTCCGGAAGTGGAGTCCGACAACCAACTGCCCTCTTGTGTTTACTGAAGCTGTGCTCACCTGTCAACAAATGTAGTTCCCATGTTGTGTCAGACACTGAACTCTCCATTCCCATCACCCTCTCAGCAGCCCTGGGACCTGGGAGAAGGGGCGATCCTTACCCTCATTCTCATAGTCGAGCACGATGGGATAGCCCAAGACTACCAATGAAGCTTTTACTGTTGGAAAATTAGTTATCTCTGCCATGCTCTGATAAAGCCCTAAGCAAGGACATGGTTTCCACTAAGGATAACTTTTGTCACCACATTAGGACAGCTTGTTTTCACACGAGGGGGAAGCTGCCTGCAGCCCATTGGAGGTGGCTGGGTACAGACTTTCAATAAGGACATTAGTTCAATCGTCAGTGCAGCCACACACAAAGCCCAGTAGGTGACAGTCAGAAGCCACAGATGTCTCTGGACAGAACACCAGGCAGCTGCTGGGATAGATGTGTCCCGAAAGGGCCAACTGCTCTTTCTTGCTCCCCCGGGACTCAGCCTCATTTGCTGCTTGCACTACTTGTGAATCCCACATGAATAACTGTTTTCAGCACCCGAGTGGAGTCTAGGTGTCTCCCAGGGAGGTTAATATTGTCTCCTTGGAACCATCCTCCCAGGCAGGAATGTCTACTTCCACCCAGTCTGGCAAGGAGAATAGGAAAGCACATGAAGACATGTCCACATGCTCTTGTGCAAAGCTGGTAGGTGGGATAGGCTGCTCGCTCTACCAGGGGACATATGTGTCATCTTGACCCATCATCCCATGTCTGCTTTTGGCTTCAGGCCTCCTCTGTGCAAGAACATTCCCGACCACAGACAGTTTGCTGTCCTGGTTCTTCACAGTCAGGTTAGTCAAGATCCCTGGCTCTTATCACCCCAGTCAAAGCGCACAAGGACTCTCGGGGTATATATTTCACATTTTTTGAACATTCTTCCTGAAGGTCATTATCAAACTCATTGTCTTCTTGTAAATCAGGTTGTAAAGGTTCCATTGTCCTATCAGGACCTAGTAGTGTTGGGTAGGGCCATTCTAACGTCTCCTGGCTGCTCACTCATGCTATGGATGCTGAGCCTGCTGCCTACTGCCCAGGTCTTTTCTGAACTTCAGTTAAGTAGAGGAGGTGCGAGGAAGGACATTCCGGCCATGCAAGTGACCGGTCTAGGTCGTAGGTCCTAGAGGTCATTAAATGAACACCTTCAGAGGCCTCCTTAAATAAGGACCTCAGTGACAAGACCATCAGTAACTGTCATTAGTAGTTACCCAGGATGCTGTTCACAGAGAGTGTCCTTCTATGCTTCTGCACCGTCAGGTTGGGGCAGGTGCTGCAGTTACTGGCCAGTAAATATCACCAAGCCAATGCCTCAGCTCTGAGCTCAGAATCCTGCCAGTCTACTCTCAAGCCACAAGCATACCCAACTTCCCCACCAACATGGGCAGGAAGGTGGGGTGGCTTGCATCCAGAGGCCTGTGGCATAGTGTTGCCTGGCCTTCTGCTTCTCCAGAGGGCAGCAAAACTCTGTTTCCTGATATTGCGAAGCCATGAATTTCTTATCGGGTTGCTGTTTGTGAAAATTGCCAGAGAGCCAAGACTTTTCTCCCTTCGTTTTGTTTGTAAAAGGAGAGGAAATCACACACAAATATTTCAGCACTTTAAAAAGATTACCCTTGGTTCCACAGAGCATTTAGGGTCATGATGAAGAATACTAGCTTCTAAATGAGCCTAACATCCTTCCTTTCTGTGGACCGACCCAGTTAATGCTCAGGAAAAAAATCTAGGCGCTCATGTAGAGTTATCGTTGAGACAAACCTGGCCCTTGCCTGTGGTCTCCATCCCATAACCAGAGTTGCTAGGATTCAGAACTGAGAAGTATGGCTGCCTAGAAACCAATCGCACACCCTGTGTGACTTTAGACAAGGCTCTCTCCCTCCTGGTGTGATCATCTTGAAAACGAAGGGGTGACACTATGTCCTCCAAGATCCCCTTCAGCTCTAAATCTGTGACTGCGTGAATTTCACAGAGGTCTTTCCTAGAGCTGACTGTTTTAAAATAATCCTAGTGGGTAGAAATGGGGATGAGAATTCAGGGGGTGAAGGCGGCTGTGAGACAGCTCAGCATGTATGTTTGCCTGGCCAGCATGAAGACGAGCATTTAGACACTCACTGAACTGCCCGGTGGGCACAACTGGCTACCTGTAATTCTGTCTTTGGAAAGTAGAGGCAGGGGATTCCCCGGAGCAAGCTGGTTAGCTAGATTAGCCATATTGAAGTGTTCTCGTTTGACTGAGAGACCCCTGCCTCAACCAATGAGAAAGAGATGGAAACGCAGTATGATGGAGGATGATCCCATATGCATGCACACACACCCCCCTCCTCCCACATCAGACATTAAAAACATGAATACACACATGCACACACCACACACACACTAACAACTGAAGAAGGAAAGCATAGAATCCAGGAGGCTAAACAAAAACCAGCTGGGCACATGGTGTGCCATGTCAGATAGCAGGCATGCCCTGAGTGTTACCAAGGATCAAAATCAAGGCATCGTAAGTGCGATGTTTTATTAAACATGTGTACAGATCTCTTGCAGCAGTAGAGCAGAGTTATCTTCTCTTATCCTTCTGAGGGGTGGACACAGTTTCAAATGCTCCCACAGGATGCTGCTGCACGCCTTGAAAGTGAGCTCTGGAGTCTCTTACATGGCTTCAGGTCTGTGCTGCCACATACAGTAACATGAGGTACAGTGACGTAAGAGGACAAGGGCATTTGCCACTGAAGCAGAGTCTCAGTGGACGGTGCAGCCCTCTTCCGCCTTGTAGCTATATGCGCATGGCCTCCAAGGTCTTCAGCAGAGGAAAGCAAAAAGGGGGGCACACGTGGTGCTTTCAAGGGCCAGAGTCATGAGGGGTTACATCACTCCATCCCTCCCCATTCCACTGGCTAGAATCTAGTCACATGACCACAGCGTAACTGGCTGGGAAATGTAGAAAAGTCCATGGATATTTAGTCAGTGGGCACATTTGCTGGCAGGCAAATTTAAAACAGAACAGACAGAAAACACTTCTCTAATTTTGATCCTCAAGCACTATGTGGTATTTTGCAAGGCACCATAAATGAATGTCTATTCAGCCCAAGTAGGGCACCACAATAGATGGGTGAAATGATCCCACCCAAGTCGAGCATGGTAAACCAACGAGTTTATTAGGATTACTTCAGGGGCGTGGTCAACTCAAAGATGAACCCTAGCATGGTAGCTACTTATGAAGTCACCCCTGGGTGACGACTGCATCTCTGGGACTCCTGTAAAACCTGACGCCAGCTCCACCAAGGAGCTTCCTCTTACCGGGGGAGCTGAAAGCCGGGCCCTAGGCTGAGGACTTTTCCAAGGGCAATACCTCAGACCTTAAGCCCTCCATGGCCCCAAAAGCAGGACAGTCCTAGTCAACGAGATCACTGAAGAACAAAGAAATGAAGAAGGATGGCAAATGATGTGTGTGCACACACACGCATGCAGGTTTGTGCACATGTGTGTGCATGTGCGTATGGAGGTCAAGGTCAACTTGGGTGTCATCTCTCAAGGGTCACTGCCTCTCTTATTTTATGAACCTGGATCTCTCCCTGACCTAAAATTCACCAATTAGTCTAGTCTGGCCAGCCAACCCCACGTCTCCAGCGCTAGGATAGCAAACACGCTACCATCCTCACCTTCTGACATGACTTCTGGGCATGTCAAATTCCGGTCTTTTTCTCACTGCCTTTACTGACTGAATTATCTTTCCCAATCCCACAGCAAATGATCTTTAAAGACGCCTTTGGTTGAAAACATACAATCTGAACAAAAGAATTTTACTTAATAAACATGAAGCAACCAGAAGCACACAGTAAAACAGTTCTCTCCAAATCACAAAGACCCACATTTATAGTTAATGATGAGTGGCCACCTGCCACAGTCTCTGCCCACTTCTTCCTGGCCATACGCACAATGACTTTGGGAAAAGAATGGTTTTGTTTTGTTTATTTATTAGTAGTGAGCATCACCCTATGATGGTGGTCTTGGGGTAAATCCAAGGGTTCCCACACCTGTTGAGCTCATCTCCTCATTCAGTCTTAATGAGGTCCTAAGCTTGGCCCTATTGCTTGTATTTTTCGTAGCTTCACAATGAGAAACAGTGTAAGGAACGGAGTGGGGGATCATTGTGAATCTCCCTTCACGCTTGGAAATCCAGGTGATAAAAACACAGGATCTTTGAACAGGGCCGGGTTCAGTTCTTATTACCACAAACATGTACTCAGTGCCGGAAGTCATTTTAGAAGCCTTCAGGAGATACTCTTCCTTTGGAGAAATGAGTTCAGCATCCACTGCTTCTGGCCAGCCTTGATTATGTGGTGGGCCTGACAGTAGGTGTCTGTCTTCATGAATTCAGGGGAACTAGCAGGGACCCCCACCCGACACAGAGGCCAACCCTGTATCACTCTGTACCATTGGTGGTGGTTCCAGGACGAGGCCTATGGACGACATTCTGGTTCATTGCCCGATATCTGACTCACTTTGGTTGAGGCTCTCAGTACCTCACCGGATTTCCTTTATTATGAGTGAGTGCTGAGAGCCCACCCTTCCTGCAGGATGACAGCAAAATCCCAGAAGATGGTAGCCTCAGCCAAGGAAGAGAATGCTGCCCCCTGTGATACAAACAGGCTTGTCACTAAAGAGACCCTTTCTCACAGTTTCATAGAGCACCATGCCTTCCCTTCCAGGTACCCCAAACTGGCTGCGAGACACCGGGAGTCCAACACTGCAGGCATTGACATCTTCTCCAAGTTCTCGGCCTACATCAAAAACACCAAGCAGCAGAACAATGCGGGTGAGTGACCCCCTAGGGATGCCTGGCCTGGGTCTGTTCGTGCCAACTGCTGCATCTTTGGTTTGCCCGTGGCCATTTCAGAGCACCAGGTCAAAGAAACTTCTGGAACCGATGCTGCTTGTTATTTTCTCTTCTCCTCTCATCCTCCTGACTCAGAAGGGAGGTCACAGAACCTGCTGCCTGCAGCGCAGGAGAAACTGACTCAGAGGCAGGGGTGTAGCTCGCTTTGGAAAACTACCTTATCGTACAGCAGAAGGCAAGACATGGAAGGGTTATTGGTGCTGTGCAGTGTCCCCAGACATGTGACTCCATCTGTGTTCACAATGAGACACAACTTCCCACTTCTTTGTAGTCCAGGAAAAGCTTTTCTGGGCTGACAGGAAGCATGAAAAGGGCAATGAAGGTCAGAATTTGGTGAATGCTACAGACCTAATTCTCTTCACTATGAGTGCTGTGGGGAGTCTAGGGACGGGATTCTGAAGGCCAGGCTCCGTTCTCCACACAGCCTTTCCTTCCTGGCAGTGGCTACAAACCTAGGACCTGCTTCTCCTATGATGCTCCGTCAGAGGGGACTGAGTACACACACTTGAGCTCAGGGAATTTTGGTCCCTCATTCAGGAGCATCCTTTGAAGATTTGCTGAAGTGTCTGAATGGGGGGGGGGGTTGGGACCTGAAGGGTGGTTGTGAGACACTCTAAGCAAAGGGGTGAAGAAGATGAGAGAGAGAATGAGCTAGATCCCCAGGGTCCAGTACCAAGCCAAGCAGAGGAAACGCCATGAACAAAGCAGTCAGTGATGCATAGTGGACCACAGGAAGATACCAGGTCCTCTTGGAGTTCAGATCAGGGGTTCCTCTTAGTACCCAAGAGAGAAAGAAAAGGTGAGCAGTGAGAACAAACCCAGCATAGCAGGAATGGGATAGAGCTGTCACAGATACTGGGATCTTAGTTTGAACCTGGGGGCTCAAAGAGATTCATGACAGTTCAGGATGGGAGGAAAGTGGGGGAAGTCAAGGAAGGATCAAATGGCTCACAGTTTGAAAACACAGGGTAGAAAGTCAAGATTGTCAGGTACCAGGTCCCTTTGTGTCCAGTCTCCTGTGCCTGCTGGTGGAGAAGGAAGGCTCCAAGTCACACACAGAGTCAAATTAGAAGACAGGAGGCATAGTCTGGTTTAATCAAAGGGAACGAGAAGAGCTGGTTAACGGGCTAGCAAAAGGAAAAGCAATTTCTATGGAGGCACCTGAAGTAGGAGTCCGACCTCTGAGAAAGTTTCTAGAAGGATTTCAACTAGAGATAAGGTTGCAGTGTGTAGGAGGTCAGGGAGATGGGAAAGGCTAAGACCAGAGGTCGGGAAGAGGCCAGAACTGCAGTGCCAGTCTGTGTCCCTTGGACAATGATGGCTAGAGGGACGTTTAGAAGCACTGTCAGAGAGCAGTTTTGGAGGGCACATGGTGATCTTGCTTCACTATAGTTTGAATACTGTAGTTCATTGAATAATGCCCTGCCCCTCAATGGTCACGTGCATCTGTCCACCTGGACCCTCACAATATGACCTTGTTTGGAAGCGAGGTCTTTGTAGGTGAGATTAGCTCAGGATCTCAAGATGACTTCATCCTGCATTTAGTGTGGTCCCTTAATCCAATGACTATTGTCCTCATAAAAAGGTGAGAGAAGCCGGGCGCTGGTGGCTCATGCCTTTAAGCCTTTAATCCCAGTACTTGGGAGGCAGAGGCAGGCGGAACGCTGTGAGTTTGAGGCCAGCCAGATCTACAGAGCTAGTTCCAGGACAGCTAGGGCTGTTACATAGTGAAACTGTATCTCAGGAAACAAAACAAAACAACATCAACAACAACAACAAAGCTAAGAAGATACACACAGAGCTGCAGGGCACAGAGCTGCAGGGCAGAGACCACAGCTATAGCCACAGCCAAGGCTTTCCAGAAGCAGAATAAGTGAAGGAAAAGTTGACATTTAATTTGGCATGTGAGAAATGTCCCATAATTAAGGCACCTGGCAAGTGGTCTTATTTACCTCTCACTCCCAGCAGTCTAACATGATCCGTCATAGGTGTTTTCCTGATGCAGTGACAATAGCAACTATTAGTGACGGGAGGGTCACGCTGACTCACAGTTTGAGGGTACAATCCATCTTGACAGGAGGGTGGGGCGGGGGCTCAGGGCCTCCATTCACAGTGTGTCCACAGTCAGGAAGCAGGTGGAAGCCGATGTACTCAGCTGGTGTTCTCCTTTTATCCATTTTATTAAATCCAAGACCCAGCCCATGGGATGGAGCCACACACGTCAGGGTGGACCTTCCTTCCTCAGCTAAACTTCTGTGGAAACCCCCTCCTAGACACACCCAGGGGTCTGTCTCCTAGGTGATTCTAAATCCAGCGAAGCTGTCAATCAAGCTTAAGTATCACAGCCCTCAGAACTTCCTGGAAAAGAACAGTGATTGACACTTTGCTGGCCCAGGGCCCAGAGGCCAAGGAGAGGACCAGGGACGTCCCTCTTTCCCTGGGCTGCCTGGCTCTTGGATTCTGTTTCTTCAGACTCTACACCCAGTGTCTTTTTATCTCAACCACAAATATCTTCCTCCATATTTGTCAGAGTTCCCTCAGAAAGATTATCTCATTTGAGTCTTCCAGACTTTTTAAATTATAAATGGTATTTACATATTATCCACATATGCAGTTCTGTTATGGCCAAAGCCAAAGCAATGGTTTGCACAGAATACCGCGTGTCGATTTCCTATGAACTCAGTCCTCTCCTGTTTTCACTGTTTCCCTTCTTCTGTTTCACCCTGGTTTCCCCCACAGTGGGCTTTGCCCTCCTGTCCCTCCACCAACTCATTTGCACATTTCAAAGCTCACACAGGGCTGCTTTCTCAAAAGCTCTGTTCTCCTCAGCCCCACACTGAGATAGCCCATGCTTGTAGCAAGCACTACCCGCTGTTCCGCACTCCCTTTCACGTTTCCTTCCACCTGTCCCATACCCAGCGTTGGTAAGCAGGATCCTGATGTCCTTAGGCTCAGCGAGCTAGGGGCCCATGCTTCTGCAGGCCAGTCTTCCTTGTAGAGATGGCCTCACTGCTGCAGAGTGTCCAGAGCTACACTCTCAAGGCAGAGCCAGCTCTGTGCTCAAAGCCCACATGCTCCAGGCGACAGGCCATGGCGCTCTCCATCCTCTGGGTGCTTCAGGCTGGAAACTGTAGGCTTTCTGACAGCCATCATTTCTCGCTGGCTCTTTAGCCAATCCTCTGTTCCCGACGTCTTACTTCAGATGGTAGGCATCTCCTAATTCATTGTGTCAATCCTCTGTTCCCGACGTCTTTCTTCAGATGGTAGGCATCTCCTAATTCATTGTGCCAATCCTCTGTTCCCGACATCTTTCTTCAGATGGTAGGCATCTCCTAATTCACTGTGTCAATCCTCTGTTCCTGACGTCTTTCTTCAGATAGTAGGCATCTCCTAATTCACTCTCATTTCTCCCATTTTCATTTGTTTTGAGTATTTTTTTTTAACTTGGTGTTATTGTTCCTGTGTGTCAGGGTACACATGTGTGGGTGGAAAGGTGTGCGTGTGCACATGTGTATACACGTGTGGAGGTCAGAAGTCAATCCCAAGAGTCATTCTTCGGATGGCATCCCCCTTGTTTTTCTCGAGACCACATCTCTTGCTAGCCTGAAACGCTCCGATGTGGCTAGACCACGCTGGTCAGTGAGCTCCAGGAAGCCATTTGACTTCTAAGTGATGCCATTGCAACTCCAAGCCACTGCGCGCAGTACTGGGGACCAAACTGAAGTTCTGGTTATTATGCAGGAAGCACTTTGCCAGCAGAGCTATTTCCAGCCCCCCCTTTTCTCCCATGAGCAGAGCCCACTCTTCTCCCTCCCCCCTAGACACACTGCCGATGGTCATCATCTAGTCCTGCCCCATCACCAAGAAAGCTCAAGAAAAGCCGGTGCCACAAATACCATTCAATGGGGTCAGTCATCCCTCCACACACCTCGGCACAGTGCCCGGCATCGAAGGAGTACTCAGTACACACTAATCATAATCATGTTTGTTGGAAACACAAGACAATCCTGCTGCTTCTGCTCTTCCTTAGCTCCCATCCAAAATCTCCCAACTACTGTAAGCCAGGCCTCATTCTGGGGAAATATTCCCAGCTAGTCCCCAAGAGGCTTAGCCATTCATTCATAGATTCGCTCTCTCATGTAGCCGTTCAACAAAATTCCACAGAGACTGGGAATGACTCAGGGAGCAAGGGTGCTTGCTCTACAAGCATAAGGACCTGAGTTCAAATCTTCAGCTGCATGTAAAAGGCTGAGCCTGGCTGCATCCTGTGCCTGTATTGTAACCTCAGCTTTGGGGAGTAGAGACAAGACAGGCAGGTCCTTAGAACTTGCTGGCCAGCCAGCCTAATGGAAAAGGGGAACTTCCAGTTCAGCAAGAGACTGTCTCAAGCCAATAAAACAAAAGTCAATAGAGGAAGACATCCTGCTCTGCTCTTCACCTGCACACACTCACACACTCATGTGCAAACAACACATACACACACACACACTGCACGTAACAGCACCTACTCTGAACTCATTTTGAAATAGCTTGTGTTATGTGGGAGACAGACACTGAACCAGGGTCTGAAGCTACCAAGGGAATCAGGTGAGGGCTCTTAGTGAACTAGCTGAATACATGAGCTAGAAATCAGGTAGCGGTGGGATTACTGGCCCAGGTTTGAACTGCAGAGATAGCTGCACAATGTGCCTAAGAGATGTGTTCTCGCCAGGGCTGTTTGTGAAACGAGGATATAGACAACTTCAACAACTTCTTCTTCTTCTTCTTCTTCTTCTTCTTCTTCTTCTTCTTCTTCTTCTTCTTCTTCTTCTTCTTCTTCTTCTTCTTCTTCTTCATTTTCTTCAGATTTATTTATCAATTATGTATACCGTATTCTGCCTGCATGTATGCTGCAGGCCAGAAGGACACATTACAGATGCTTGTGAGCCCCCACGTCGTTACTGGGAATTGAACTCAGGACCTCTGCAAGAGCAGTCAGTGCTCTTAACCTCTGAGCCATCTCTCCAGCCCAATATGAACTTCTTAATACTTCTGCCACAGTTGGTGTGGTGGGTTCATGTATTTCTTCAGTCAAAGCATGCACACACCTTGGCACAGTGCCTAGCCTCACAGCACAGGGTTTGCCTCAATTCCTCCATCTGCAGACCAGGGAGGTTAGGTGTGCACCCCACACTCATTCCTGTGAGAGGATGGCTCTCCCTGTGTGTCAGCCAGCTGTTCTAAGGCTGACTGCTGCACCTTGGGGCAGTTTGAGGAATTGGACTAGGGGACTAGGTCAGGAAGTGAGCAGGACACTAAGGTCAACATCTACCCAAAGAACATGTCTGAGGAAGGGCAGAGGGACAGGAGGGGCGTTCAGAAACCCCAGCCTAAGAAAGGGAAGGAGGGAGGGGTCACAGAGACAGGAAAGGCAGAAATTTAAAAAGAAAAGCCCAGGGCTGTCTGTGGGAAACCCCACGGTGCGGTGCCCAAGGCTGTGAATCTCCCTCACTGTGCAGCTCCTGGAATTCTCAGTCTCTTCCAGCTCTGTTTCCCGTGGGTGACACTGATTCTCAGGGAGACCCCAGCAGACTGGGGAGTCAGGATTCCTCTCTCTTGGAGGGCTGGTGTTGAGACGGCACTGAATGGCAGAAACCTACAGAGAGGGTGCTCATGGCCCCAGAAAGGACACCTTGGGGGTGAAAAAGCCATCAGGCCCTGAGAAGTAGTTGTGTGGCTTCAGGGATTCCTGCTCTCCTCACACGTGACTTTTTCTGTTGAGCAGGGGAAAGCTGTCTCTTGGTTGGCATCGGGATTTCCAGAATCCAGAAGCTCCCGTTTTCTCTTTGGCATACCCTCTGCCATCCCTGAAGTCTATAGTCAGGCAACGATCTCTATTGTCATCCTGAATACTCTGATGCATTGTGACAGTCACGAGACAGCGTCCAGCCTCCCTCTCGAATTCCCACCATCTCTGACTTGAGTGATGTGAGGCACGACCCTTGCCTCTCACCTTGGCTCCGTGGAGATGCTGCCACAGTCACAGGGAACCCCAGACAAGCCAGGATGGGCGGCCGGAGCAGTAGCCCCAACAACCCTGCCTGACCCCACTGCAAGGCAGGCATGTGTTTTCTGGAGACCTCAGTTTGGCTCTGCGGGTTCCCTCTTCCCTGCGGGGGTTTCTTTTACACTCCAGTACAGGGCTCCTCCACTCTCTGTCATCTCCCGAGACACTCTAGGCCTCTCCCTCTGAACACTCATCTTACAAATTGCCTTCAGATCAGAGCTGAAAATCTCTGCCAAATCACTTGGCCTTCACAAACTCCTTTTAGCTACTTACCATAATTTAGGCGTAGCACACTGCATTCTACCGCATTTTCCCCAATCTCTCTTCTCCTTACCCTTCAATCCTATCAGTTCCCGGGGCACATTTCATGTCTTATACCATATGGCACATTCCAGGCAATTAGCAAGGGATGGAGTGCGCATGTCTAATTCTCTGTTCTTATTAACTCATTTGAGAGTCCCTTTTTCTTCCTTCCAATCCTATCGCGTTTCCCTCAAATACAGTTAGCATTCCTGCCCAGAATTACCATCATCGTTTTGGGAAAGAGTGTCAGATTCTCTGTGTTTTCTTTTTAGCTTTTAAGACAAAGATCTGGGGTTTTATTCCCCTTGGTTCACGTGCACCGTCTTCCATCCCCGGTCTTTGTGGACATGCCACAAATGTGGGAGAAAGAGAGTTTAAAGGTCCCACTCTTTCTACCGGATAAAAGGCTAAAAGGTCCCAGTGGTCGCCTCTGAGTGTGGACTTTATAAATCACCTACAGCCATGGGGCTTCGTCCCATTGGGTTTCTCAGGCTGTCTGACCACGCATCCACATGTGGGGTGACTGTTTTCCCAAGTTTGAGTTTCCCTCTTCTCTTCTTTGTTCCAGCCTCCATTTCTCTCGTTTTTACTCCCATGTCCCTCTGTCTTGGGGGCCTTCTTTTCTAAGTGTATAATCCATTTGTTATTAGCTCCTCATAGCAAAGCATCATCCCCTAGGGAAAAAGTGAGAAGAAAAAGCAGAGAAGGGCTATATGCTTGAAGTGAGTGCATGCATGTGTGTGTGTGTGGTATGTGTGTATGTGTATTGTGTGTTTGTATGTGTGTGTGGTGTGTATGTGTTTGTATGTGTGTAATGTGTGTGTGGTGTGTGTGTGTATGTGTGTGGTGTGCTTGTGTGTGTTTATGTGTTTGTATGTGTGTGTGTGTAGTGTGTATGTGTTTGTATGTGGTGTGTGTGTGTGTAAACCAGGTCCAGTACCCGGGGACGGCCTGCCTGACAGGCATGGTGGGCCACCAGCGTGGCTCAAAACTTCCAAGCAGATGAAGCAAAATAAAGCTTCTGGTCAATGCAACCTGGTTCTGCCTTACAGATAAAAACAAACCGAGCTCCCCAAAGAATAACAAATAGTACTGACTTGAGCCGCAGACACTGAGGGGCTGCTGTTTCCATTTTCTTTGGCTCTTTCCTCTGTGCTTTGCCTTCCTGCCCAGTGACTCCAGGCCAGGCGAGCTCACCCTTTCTTTTGGCTGCACCCCCTCCCTACCTCTTTTGTGGCCACTTGTGTTCTTTCTGCATCCTGACCTGAGTTGCTTCTTTTTGTTCTTGTTTCTGTGAAAATCCCATGAGACTTTGCTGCACAGTACTGTGCCATCCATTCTGCTGGCCCTTTGGGTCTGGAGGATGCACACATAGCAACCTGCCTGTGGTCTATGTGTTTATTATTTATTTTTTGAGACAGGGTGTTGCTCTATATGTAGCACAAGTTAACCCGGTACTCACGAGCAAGCATCCTGCCTCAGCCTCCCAAGTGCAGGGATTACAGACATGAGCGGCCACTTGCGCCTGTTTTAGGGTTTTATTGCTGTGAAGAGACACTATGACCACAGAAAGTCTTGAAAGGAAAACATTTAATTGTGGCTGGCTTACAGTTCAGAGGTTTAGTCTATTATTGTCATGGTGGGAAGCAGGCAGATATGGTGCTGGAGAAGAGGCCGAGAGTTCGACATTCTTATCCACAGGCAGCAAAAGAAGACTGTACCACACTGAGAGTAATTTGAGAATATAAGGTATCAAAGCTCACCTCCTCAGTGACACACTTCCTCCAACTAAGTCACTCCCACTCCAAAGAGGCCACACTGCAGTGCTACTCCCTATGGGCCAAGCTCTCAAACATGTGATTCTGAGGAGGCCATTCCTATTCAAACCGCCGCAGTTCCTAAGATAGATTTGCAGGTATTTGTCTACTTCTGTTCCTAAGGTCACCATGGGTACAGTGAGCCAGGCCCTCCTCCATCTAGTAGTAATCAAGAAATCGCCCTACAGACATGCGCAGAAGTGAATCTGATTAGAGACAATTAATGTCTCAATTAAGGTTGCATCTCTCTAGATTATCTCTAGTTTTTATCAAGTTGATAAAAACCCCACCATCACACCCTATGTTCATTATAACCACAAAGACCACGCTTTCCCAGATTGAAGAGCAGCTGCTTCCATGTGGCCTTCACTGGAGACAGAGTGGTAAGAAATAGGTACAGGTACATTAAATCCAGGAACCGCGTCTCTCCATCATGAAAGGCACTTGGCTGAAGCTATGCAGGCGGATGTACCATGATACCGAAATCCACCCACCCTTGGGACATTTGCTTTGAGTCCATTCATTTAAAATGTCTCTGATCAGCTGAAGACCAAAGATGTCCAAATGTGGGCGCTACATTATCTTAGACTCCTGATTCCTACCAACCTTTCTTGAGGCTGTTTGTGAGACGTGTTACCTCCCCTACTATTTGCCCCGGGCTCCCCTGCAGGAAAGGAAGAGGTCCAGGTTAACACTGCCCTCATTCCTCAGCCGTGGCTGCACTGGCCCTCATTCCTCAGCTGTGGCTGCACTGGCCCTCATTCCTCAGCCGTGGCTGCACTGGCCCTCATTCCTCAGCCGTGGCTGCACTGGCCCTCATTCCTCAGCCGTGGCTGCACTGGCCCTCATTCCTCAGCCGTGGCTGCACTGGCCCTCATTCCTCAGCCGTGGCTGCACTGGCCCTCATTCCTCAGCCGTGGCTGCACTGGCCCTCATTCCTCAGCCGTGGCTGCACTGGCCCTCATTCCTCAGCCGTGGCTGCACTGGCCCTCATTCCTCAGCCGTGGCTGCACTGGCCCTCATTCCTCAGCCGTGGCTGCACTGGCCCTCTCCAGTGCAATGACGGTGGCGTGTCAACTCTCACCTGTGTCCTCTGGCCTGGAGTCACGCAGCACATTTGTCTTAGGTCAGAGACTGATGAGATCTTTTCCTGAAGGGTCAGATAGGAAACATTGTGGATTTGGTAAACTGTACACGCTCGCTCAGCTCTGCTCAGCAAGGCCCTTGGAATCTTCGTGTACCCCAGACTGTCCATAAACAAGTGTGTGTTGCTATGTTAAGTGAACTTGGTCTGTGGATCCTAAAATACTATCTTCACACCCTTTCCCCAGGTCACAAAATACTGTTCTTTCCACTCCCTGGACTCTGCAGTTGTGTAAATGTAAAATGTAAAGACCAGTCTTAGCTCAAGAACAGCATAAATACGGGCAGTGGATGGTAGTCTGGTTCTGCATTGTGTCTACTTCTGTTTCAGGCAGTCTCTGGTTACAGCAGCATGCTTTCTAGATTCCGCTGCATTGACTCCTGTCTGTGATGCTATTAAAACGCCTTCTCCCATAGCATTGCTGTGTCAATCAACACCTGCACACAGGCAGAGCTCTTAGTTCCCAGCACCTATCACTGTGGTTTCCGAGAGACTGCTCCGTGGAGGGTTTCCCACCAATAGAGAGGCATGTGCTGCCCTCTTGTGGCAGATAGAGAAATCAGTCCCAGAGAAGCCTGAAGACTTGCAGGTTTCCAAAGACCCTTGGGGTCTCGACTTGGGGATTTCAAAACAGGCCAAGTCTCCAACACACCTTCCAAAGTCTTTGCCCTGTACTAAGGGAAGGATGTACCTAGCGGACAAACTCTCAGAGGCCCTGGCAAGCTGCTTCCAGAAGCCTCTACACTTTTTCCTCTCCCACCTCCAGCACCTCCAGTCTGAACCTTTACAAATTTCTCTGACGTAAAACAGAGACGTGTTGGGAAGGATTTGAGAAGCCTGGGAGGGCTACTAACTTAGAACTAAGGAACCCTTATTATCAAAGAGCCCATATCTGCTCCAGAATGTCATGAAAGCCCACTGCTGTTGGGGACAGAGGCCAGCTTGACTTAACTTTTTTCCTTCAGATTCCCAAGATGTGGCAGGCCACAGTGAAAATTTTCTGTATGTGTGTGTTAGAGAGAGTGTGTGTGTGTGTATTCAGTACTTCAAAAGCAAGGCACTTAATATCTTTTCTCTCTCCCTTCCCCTCAGCATCTGCTTATACCCTGGACCCTGTATAGAAGCCTGGCTTTTCTCAGAGGCTGTGCCCAGCCCCTATTCAGTCAGCCTCCTCCTAACTTCCAGGGCCTGGTAAAAAGGCAGAGGAGGCAACAAACAAAAGCAAAGATAGCAGTAATATAAGCACAGTGGCCCTGCGGCTTTCTCCATGCCAGGCAGGGCTGTGGCTGGCAGAGTTATGGCTGGAGGCTCCATGTCCATTCTGCTGGGAATATTCCCTGATTCATCTAGAGATCAAGACTTGTTAGCAATTCAGACCCCAGTCTGAGAGAAGCCCCGAGCAAAGGCTTCAGGGAACCGCTGTCACGTTGCTGTTATCTTTGGGTTCCTGGGTGGCCAGACCTTCCATAGAAAGCAATCAAAGTTCCTTTTCCAAAATGCCTTCGCCACAAAAGGGGCCCTCTAGACTGCCTGTCCCTGGATTTCCTTCCTGCTACTTGCCAGCTCCGGGTATTTTGTTGGTTGGTTGGTTGGGTTGAAGTTGTGCTTTGATTAGCATTCTTGCAAGGAAAAACAAACAAGCCAAGCGCTGTAGACCCACCTCCAAGATCGGGCAGTCCTTTCTTCTATGGAGACTACAAGCTCTGGTGGCTGTGACTTCCTGTGCCACCCTCCAGGAGCTGCCCAGGGGATCCCTCCAGAGGGTCTTTGGCTTAGATCCTTATTGAGGAGGTTTCTGTGATTTGAATTTTAACAAAGTTTGTTCCGGAAACCCACGAATCCTTGGGTAGTAGTGAGGAAGGTGGTTAAGGCGGTTGGTGGTGGTGTGAGGGTGTTGAATGGGAGGAGGGGGAGCAGTGGCGGGTCCTGCGTGGGTGGGCTCATTCATTAGTGAGAGTTAGCTGTGTGGGCTCCGGACTACAGTAGGGTGGAGACCACCAACACCATTCATGGGGAGGAATTTCCCACTGTCTGACCAGAATGAGTTCTGCTGGCCTAGTCTGGCCTCAGATCAAGACCTAAGGCCTCGGGAATAAAGGAGCATTAGATGAGTGACTTACACAAAACTTAAATGCTCCTTTCCCTGTGGCCGTGTCCTGTGTGACAGATCTCGCTTCATCCTGTGTGACGGATCTCACTTCATCTTGTGTGATGGACCTCTTAGATCTGTGCAGTCTACAAATAAGTTTCTGAATCTCTCTCTCTCTCTCTCTCTCTCTCTCTCTCTCTCTCTCTCTCTCTTTCTCTCTCTCTCTCCACACACACACACACAATTTTTTTGTCTGTGTTCTGATGGTTTTATGTGCCAGCAAAGGCCTCGCATGCCTTCTTAACTAATCATATCGATTAGATCTAATTTAAACTGAAGCAAAGCTAAGCTTCCGCTCAGCTTCCATCCATGACGACACGACCCAGCTTGACTGCCCAGCGCAATGGTTCTGGACCACAGCACTGCCACATGGGTGTGAGTGTCAACATTCCCTGGGTGCACATCGTTTGGAAAAGCAGAGTTGATTTTTATGGTGTCTGTGTCCACGTGCCCTTATCCACGATCAGGACACAGTGTTCTAGAAAGATTCTCCTACATTTCCCTTGAGTCGCCATGGAAAGGGGCTCTGGGAAGTTAGCATGAGGAATGAGCTTCCCCCTTTTTTGGAAAATCTGTGACTGAAAACAACAAGATGTGAAATCCTGGTGGACTGTCAAGACTGTCAGCGAAAACCTAAACATCCCAGCTTGGAGTCTGCCTTACTTGTTGGACTTCCTTTGGACCACCAGCCCCCAAATAATGAATGAAATGGAGACTTATTATTAATTATGAAAGCTTGGCCTTGGTTTAAGCTTGTTCCCAACTAGCTCCTAAAACTTAAATTAGCCCATTTCTACTAATCTTTGTTTTGACACGTGGCTCTTTACCTCTCTCCCATTCTCTATATCTGACTCCCTCCATATCTGGCTGGCGAATCCTGCCTCTCTTCTTCCCAGAGTGCCTTTCTCTGCCCAGAAGTCCCGCCTATCCCCTCCTGCCTAGCTATTGGCCATTCAACTCTTTATTAAACCAATCGGGTGCCTTAGGCAGGTGAGGCAAGACACAGACACATCTTCACACAGTGTAAACAAAGGTCCTGAAACATCAGCTGAGACACCCTCACTGCCAATTTTGTTTCTTCCTTGTATAGATTGAATAGGTGGCACTCAAGGACACTGCTCAGACAACTAGGGTAGGGAAACTGGGACATCTTAGAAAGTCTCTGTATTATTTTGAAGCCTCATTAATAAAAACTCAGGGACAGATATTGGGATTATACCTGAAGATCCAAAAAGCAAAACAGGCAGCCACTGGATCTTACCTCAACTTCAGTCCAAAAATGGCGATCCTGCCTCCAGGAATCTCAGAATAAGACTATCTGTGAACTGTCTTCTCCTGTCTTATAAAACCTCTGTAGGACTGGGATTAAAGGCGTGCACCACTGGGATTAAAGGCTTGCACTGCCTAGTTTCTATGGCAACTAGTATGGTTTATGGTCTGTAAGGCTGACCAATGGGGCTGTTTCACTCTCTGATCTTCAGGCAAGCTTTATTTATTAAAACAAAAATGAAATGCCACTACATTAGTTAATTATCTCTCTCATTGCTGTGACAATGTTTGTGTTCTGCGAGGAAGGGAGCATTTGTATTAGCTGACAATCTAACAGAGCAGCCTATCACAGCAGCTGTGTTGGGCGTGCCCCCTTTGCTGGGATAAAATGCCACGCCCAAAAGCAGGTTAAAGAAGACAGTGTTTGTTCGGTTTACGGTACCAGAGGGATAGAGTTTAGGATGGTGAGGGAAGCGTGGCAGCAGGTGCAGGAACTAGAAGGATTGCATTTCATCTACACACCGGAAGCAGGGGAAAAAGAGGAAGGGAGGAGAGGCTGTACCGTCTCAAGCCTGTGTCCACTGACATACTTCCTCTAGAAATCTCTGCCTTCTGGAGGTTCCAGAACTCCCCAGATAGCTCCATCTGGGGCACCTACAAACCAACCTAATACCAACCAACACAGCAGGGGAAGCATGGCAGCAGGAAGCTGTGGCAGCTGGTCACATTGCACGTGCCGCCAGCAAGTAGGGAGAGATGAGCCAAGCGTGTGTACAGCTCACTTTCTCATTTGTATTCAGTCTGTTAGCTCAGCCCTTAGTCTGGCACCACCTCCAGAGTGAGTCTCAAACATAAAGTGTCAAGTTCCTCTCTGCCTTGAGTGAGCAAATCCTCAGGGGCTGAAAAGCAGCTTTAAAAAAAAAAAAAAAACTTCTTATAATTTTCAAAATTATAATTCCTTTCTTCTCTTTCCTCCCTTCAAGCCCTCCCATATATCTTTGCTCTTTTTAAAATCCATGGGCTCTTCTTCCAGTCATTGCTTATAAGTATCTATGCATATGGATGCACACCTATCTCTAAATATAACCTGTTCATTCTGTGTACCCGTTTGCCTGTCACACCAATTGCTGTGCTTCCCTGGGGAGAACTATTTCTCCTGCTGTCAGCATCCCCGAGTTGCCTGTAGTTCTCTGAGTGGAGTTGAGGCCTCTTGGGCTTTTCCCCTCCCCACATTAGCACGTCATTGCAGCTGACCCTGTTCAGTTCACACTCAGCCAGTCACCCCGAAAAGTGGCTTTGAATGACCCCGTACCACGTCTTCAACTGAGGACAGTGCATTTTCCTTAATGACAAACAAAATGGTTTTGAATCTCTGGGCAGTAACTGCACGTGAGTTCTCTTTAGTAAAATTGTTTATCCCATGCTGCTCTGCTGTCTTCAGTGGTCAGCCTTGTTCCTGACTGTGGTAAACCTATGGGCTTCTTTTCAACTAACACAGAGGGGTGGCAGATGTATTTCCAGCATTGGCTGCTGCTTTATCGCCTGTTGCCGGAGTCCGGTTCCAGATGAGGGCAGGGTCTGAAGATGGGTGGATGCAAGGGTGGCGACAGAGGAGGAATCAAAGACGGACATCTCTTAGTTTCATTTTAGGAGAGATGGACAGAGAGGAAGCACATCCTCTGTGGTTCCAACCAGGGATGTAGGGAGGTGGGGAGGGAGGGAGGGAGGGACGGAGGGACGGAGGGACAGAGGGACGGAGGGAGGGAGCCAGGCTGTCGTGGTTGGGAGAGTCTTGCAGCCTGACTGACTGGCAGCCAGAGTACTTTATTTATACAGAATTTAGTAAGTAGGAATATATTCATGTTGTTACAGAGCATAGATGATATCACTTTTGGTTTTGGACATGTGTTTCACTTCCTTCTGCTCATCTTCTAGTCATCATTAATAAACCAGGACAGAACATTTATCACTATTATCATTTTCTATCATTTTCCCTCCAGTCTTGACATCATTGATTCATTGATAAACAGAGTTGTCACTGTTACTCATTAACCCCATAAGCCAAGTTTCAAGAATCTAGAGGCATATTGACAGCCTGTTCTCAGGCTGGTAGCCCTGGTTGCTTCAAGGACACTAGACCAAAACAAAATCTTCAAGCCAGCCCGGGCATACTGCCATGTCCCAAACATTATTAACTCTCAATGGTCAGAGTGCCCAGGAAAAGTCCCCAGGCCAAAGCTGCTGCAGTTGTTATCAAATTCTGGCATTATACAATGTTTATATTTTATATTTTTATAGAATCTGTCTACATGTCTAGTCCTGGCATTCGGTTTTTCCTTGGTCACATGAAACCACATTGGTTCTGCATGAGCTGACATTTCTCAGAAAGGGAGATCTTGACATCTCATTCTTTTATCATATTTCCCCTCCATTCTTTGCTCATCAGTATGAGTCTCTGTGTAGGACAGAGGTAATTTCAGCGAATCTAACTTTGTGGCTGTATATGCTATGCAATTGCCTGAGTGTAGAGTGGGAAGAGGCTTGCAATCTGAACTGTGGCCTGCTCCTCTAGCCCAACAATTCTTGCTAACCTTTTTAAGTTTTCTTTGTTTTGATTATCTTGTTCCTGTGTAAGTACAGGGACAGATGTTTCAAGAATATCTCAGAGCCTCATAAAGAGACCTCTGGCTTCTTTTCGTGAGTCAAACCTCTAAGGCATAAGGAAGACATTCCATAGATAAGGTTTTCTTTCTAAAGCACAGGGAATAGCATGCTCATGACTGTCCTGGGGAAGCTCAGAAGCAGCATTCCTGGGAGAAGGCATAAATGATTCATAAGAGAATTTCCATCAATCCAATATCCCCAAATTGTGCAACTATTTAAAGCCCCCCAAGTAAGCGTTAGGCGGAGATGCAAACCAAAGGTTGCACAGTGGCCATCACATGGCTCAGCTCTGCCGGGTCTTTGCCAAGCAGCTGTGCCGGCTTTAATGACCTCTGCCATTCCCATTGGATATGGCTGCGCCAACCTATAGCACAGCCATCTTTTGTGTTTCAGAGTCTGACATTCAGGTCCTGACTAGGAACCTGACAGTGGTGGCAGCACATGATAGAGGCAGTTCTCCTCACTGCATCCAGGAAGCAAAGAGTGAGGAACAAAGCAGAGAGGGCTCCCACACACAACATGCCCTTCCGGGACATGATCGGAGAGACCTATTTCTGCCTGAAGTTTTTACAACTTCCCCAAAGCACCCTAGACAGATACTAAGTTTTCAGCAATGAGCCTTTGGGTGGACAGTCTATTTCCAAATCACGACTGAGGAGCTTAGGGGGTGCACTGCCTAGGAGGTTAGTAAGATAGCTTTGATGAGATCTCTGCACTTTCCCAAGTCTGAGTTATTGTGGGTGAGTCGACTCATACCTTAGTGTCTGGTCTCTGCTTTGGCTATGCAATTTCTATTATAATAGTGCTGCTGTTAAGAGGCCCTCGCCAGAATGCAAAACCAATAGGGATGCCCACTAAAGACTCTTCTTTATAAGGTTAGCAGCATCAGGTATTTTATTACAGTAACAGAAGGAGATATTGAGGCAGTGGGCCCGAAGTAAGGCTCATGGTTCCTCAGCAATCATAGTGTTGCCACTCGTCCTGGCGGTTCTCTGCAGACCAGGGCGTGTCTCACTCATGATCACCTCCAGAGGCCTCCTCAGCTCCTGGTCTGGGCCAGATGCTCAATCAGGTTCCAGCAGGAGCTGGGGAGATGGCTCAGTAGGTTAGAACATTTGCCAGTGCTGATTTCCTATTTCAGCACCCATGGGAAAAAGCAAGGTGTGGTTGCACATGCCTATGACCCAAGCACTAGGGAGTGGAGACAGGAGGATTCCAAGAGTTCCCTGGTCAGCTGGTCTGCCTACTCAAAGGAGTGTGAGACTCTTTCTCAAGGCAATAAAGGAGGAAGTGGTAGTGTAGGACCCCAGCATCGTCTGTGGCCTCTGCACGTGTGCAGATGGATATGCACAACTACACAGTGCATGAATGTACCCCACATGCCCCTCCACACACAGTTCATTCAGTTCCAGGTGCTGTGCAGTGTGCTAGAATAAAAATAGAACAACAAGATGCTGTGATACCTACATGTATCGATAAAAGGTATGTTTCGGTATGTGTAATAGAAACATAACTACAGGAGCTAAAACAAACATTTATTCTATTTGACTCGGCAAGACCTGTGAAGCACATTGCTATGCACCATGCCCTGTCCTAAGCGTTCTTGATATCTGCTTCTCAACAGAAGTTTGCTTTTCTCACATAACAAGACGTCAAAAGAACAGCGCGTTCCAGGCAAATGCTGTGGGGCCTAAAGAAAGAGTGGATTTGTGTCCTCAGACCTCCTGATCCTTCATCTTGGGTCTACGGCTATGTGTACACATAAGTGTGTGTGTTTGTACTCGGTATGCATGTTCTGTGGTACAAGTACGTGAGTGTGCAAGTATGTGTAACAAAGCCAGAATGTGTGATGTCTTTCCTTCTCCCCCCCATGGTATTGCCTTGAGGCAGAGTCTCTCAGAGAACAAGAAGACCACTGTTTCAGATAGAATAGCCAGCCATGGAGCTTCCAGAACCTCCTGCCTTTGCCCCACTCCCACCCCTTGCCCTATGCTGGGATAGGCTTTTTTTTTTTCACATAAGTTCTGGGGATTTGAATTCAAGTCCTAGTGAATAAGTGCTGTTATCCACTGAACCACCTCACCAGGCTTCAACATATGCCTTTTGTCTTCATTCCACAAAGATAGCCACTGTATTTCCAGACCTTAGATCTGAGTTTCTCTCATTGTTGGTGGACATATCTTTTCCAGAAGTCCAATGACCACTTTATACTTGTGTCCCCTTAGCCAGATCCACGTGAAAAGCTGGCAGTCTGAGAAGATGTGTCCTTCTGACTACACACTCTGATATCCTAAAGGGAAAAGAATATGGGTTCTGTTTTCTATTAGTAACAAAGAAGGGAAGAGAGGACTCTTTCATATAATTCACTTTCAAGTTAAGGTAATTTCCCTCCTATGGCTAAAATATCCGATCTAGCCATGCCATAAAAGATACATCATTTCCCGTGCTCTTTGGGGCTTGACAAAATATGCTGAACTTTAAGAAACAGAAGTAAAAAATCGTGTGAAGAATTTTCTGTGCACCCAGCTCAAACTTCAGAAGGCACAGCCTCAGGTTGGTTATAAGAGTCCTGGGTAGTTTTGGTCCTCAAACCAGACTGCCCAGGGGCAGGTGGGGCACCCGTGAAATGTTCTAGGGAAGGTGGGGCCAGGAGAGTGGGTTGGAAGGTATCTGGGTTCTGTGGAGATTTCTGTCAAAACCGCAGGGATGCCCCATCCTTGTGATGGGTAAGAGGGTGGCTCCCTGGGGCCAGACAGTGACTGCAGTGTTATAAAGACAGGCTAGGATGAGGACGGTGGGAGATGACTCAGTGGGTGCAGTGCTTGCTCCATAGACTTGAGTTTGCATCCCTGGTACTCATGTTTCTTTAAAAAATGCTTATAATTTTATTGCTGAGGAGGAAAATTCCTGGGGCTCGGTGGCTTGCTAGTCTTGCCAAATTTGTAAGCTCCAGGTTTGATGAGAGACACTGTCTTAAAAAAAAAGTGGAAAATACCTGACTGAGGAAGACACCTGGCACTGACATTTGACCTGCACAAGCATTGGCTTACGTGTACACACACGCAAGCTCACTCATGTGTGCGCACACGTGCGTGCATGCACACTTATGGCCAGATGAAGAGAATCTCCATTCCTGTGATCACTTGCTAGATGTAAGAAGGGCTTGAGTCTGTCCAGGATGACTTCCCAGGAAGAAAATCAGTCAGACACGACATCTGTCCAGCAGAGGGAGGGCTACACTTCTCCTTGCATCTCTGATTAGCTTTTCTGTATGTCTCCATTCTCAGACACCAGTGCCCTCCCATGTCACACACCTTATCAGATTCTGTCCCTTATAGTCAGCAACTCAGTGACAATGGCCAGCAACCCAATGAGGTACACCAGGTTGTGATCTCCACTTTGGAGATGAGAAAACCGAGGCACAGGAGGTTAAAGTAGCCCACCCCGTCTGTGCGAGGCAAACCCAGCAGCTGGCCCCACGGTCTGTGCTCTCGACTTGCGTGTGTTCCATATTTAACATTATCCATTGTTTAAGAACCGCACACAGTGCTGAGTTTTCAAACAAGAGGGGGGCTTAGAAAACAGTGACCAAATCGGTTCATAAATCAGCAAGTCCACGCGGAGTAAGTACCGTGTGCACTAATACACTCAGCAGGCTCAGCTTCATCATGGACCCAGACCTCACCATCCACAGGGGAACAGAAGGTACCAAACCCAGCATGTAGTGGACACTGAGCGAGGCAACTGGAAGAAAATGTGTAGACTACTCCCCAAATTACCCAGACTAGGCAAGGGAGGTGGCAGAGTGATTGCTTGCACATCCGAGAAGGTCTTTGTCTCAAGATGTGGTTCTTTGAGGACCAAGCAAGCATGGGGAATGGAATTCCTTAGTCCCAGTGCTTATGGTGAGAGAGAGGTGAAGCAAGACCCAGGTCTATACAGGAGTAGACAGCCGGTGTAATTAGTGTCTTTCTGACAAGCTCGCCCTTAAGTCTGAATATCCGTGTTAACCCTAATCTATACCCCCCACACTCTAAAATCACCTTTTGTGAAGTAACTTAGGAACGTCTCCTAGATTCCACCCGACTCAGTCAGCCTCGTGAACGACACTGGCGGCATCAATAGCGTCAGTCAGCATTTATGTCGTTCCTTCTATTAGCACGATGGATTTTACAGCCGTTTATGAGTTTCTGGGAAGCCTAATAGGAAACATACGCAAGCTCCTACTGAAGCGGTAGACAAGGTGGCGCGCTGTTCAAGGAAAGGCCAGAAGGGGTCGCCACCATCCCACGGCTGGTGTCAATACTGGCCACTAATCAGGAACACATCTAGTCAATCCAGTCAGGGTTGCCTCCCTCCCTCCCTCCCTCCCTCCCTCCCTCCCTCCCTCCCTCCCTCCCTCCCTCCCTCCCTCCCTCCCTCCCTCTCCCCCCCACTGATAAACACACGGAGAGCTTACATTGTACAGTTATATGGAACCCTAAATTTGAAGAAGTAAATGACATTTTTTTTTTCTTTTTGAATGTACCGTGGCTTTGAGGAGATTTTTATAAAAAAATATCTACACCTGGAACTTGTCTATATCATCAATATCATCCTTCAAAAATGTATTATATGAACAGCATGCCGAAATTGCCCTGTATTGCTCACCACAACGATGCTTTAGGCATAGCTAAAAACTACCAATTCTTTTCAATAAAATAGCATACGTGTAGTGTTTGCTATTACCCTCATAAGTGTTCGCCAATAATTAATTGATAATTAGTTGACCTGTGGAGCTAAATCAGAAAGTTCTTTTCAAAACAAAAACCGGCTCCTCTATAAAGCCCAGTGAAGCTGTTTCATGACGAATGTATTTTCCTTTAAGGAAAGTCCCTAGCGTCCTTGGAGACATATCTGAGAGAGTTCTGCTTACACTGTGACTTTGGGGGAACCCACAGTGTCCAATGTGCAACTCGCCACAGTCACAAGGTTTGGATCCTGCCTGTGGAGTAAAAAATCATTATTCTTCCACCCAAGGCGAGCATCCTTTCCAGAGGAAAGGGCACAACCCTGGCGGTAGGAACTGTAGACTCTTCCCTTAGCTGGCTACCACCGCCAGGGCGCAACAGGGGACGTGGTATAAGGGCCATGGCATCTTTCTTCCGTTTGTCTTCCTGCAGTTTCTCTTTGGGACAGTGTCTGGAAATGCAGGCCTAGGGATTGCTTCCTACAGGTGTGTGTCTGGGTCTCCCAGAGCTGGGCTGATTTGGTAACACACATCCTGCTGGCCAATTGGGTCATGCCTAGTGGTACGGGTCTGAGGGAAGATGGGGCCCAAATTCTCCAAGGGATCAGAGCAAGAAAACCGAACTCTAGCACTATGGAAAGGAGACGAGTCCAGACAAGGGTAGGTTCCACTATGAGAATGAGTGCCATTCTCTATGACCCCCGGGGTCATCCCTAATCATGCCCAGGAAGATCTAGTGTCTCAGCTTTCCTCCCACACTGAACTTCTGCCTTGAGTTGACTCCAGTTCACTCGGTGACCCCATCCTCCCATAGGCTCAGATCCAGTCACAAAGGGATCATAAGTTAGGTATTTCCTGAGGTCCTACTCTCTGCTAGTCTGTGGAAGTTGCTTCAGCAGTGGCCACTAAACAGCCATTAGTAGCAGTAGATATCAAGAGGAAGTGACTTGGGAGTGACATGTCATGGAGGGTTGGCATCTGTTGTCATGGTTCCCCTGACCCCGGCTCCCTTTCTCCATCCTCCGTGGACGCTAGTGGTATGATAACACAGCCAGAGGCCCAGAAACAAAGGAAGCAACCACACCCCTGAGTAAGCCCCTTCCCAGACTCTGGAATCCTGTGTCTGCTCTGACGCAGTGGCTCTGGGGACCTCATAAGAGTCAATTCCACTTTACCTGCTGTGTCTTCCCTATGGGCACCCAAACCCCACAGCCAACTGTTTCATATTTTACCTTTGTGTGGTCCCTTACCCTCAGATAACCTGACTCTGGGTGATTCCCTAAACCTGCACAATGAACACAAACACTTATGTGAGTATTCATGCACTAGGGACAGGAGAAAGACCACACTGGAAATCATATACCAGGGACAGGAGGGACCACACTGGAATTCATATACCAGGGACGGGGGCATCACACTGGAAATCACTAAGTTGGACTCCTGAAAATCTCCTTGCAGCATCTCCAGCTTCCTCAGAAACGCACTCAGTGCCACAGTGTCACCATGTCTGCCGCTGGCCAGGCTCCTTACCTCACAGCTTTCATGGCCATGTTCTGTTCCAGCCCCAGCCCCAAATTCCTTGAATGTCTGGCTCTGAGCAATTCAGCCTCTCCTCTTCACCTCCTTCCATGTAATACCAGGGCATGGGAAGAAAAGCTTCTTCCTCCAAAAGATGCCAGAGAGGTGACATCAGATTCTTCTTATTGGATTTTTTTTTTGTCTCCATTACCTGATCTAATTCATCAGATCTCATTTATTTTTAACTCTCAAATGCCAGCAAAGTGTGGCTGTGTTTCTATTCTGCCTCCAACAAGATGATGGCTGGGGTCTCCCTCAAATGACAGCTGTGTTCCCCTTCTTTTTTTATCTACACGAGCTCAGATGAAAAATCAGAAATTTCATCCAATTCTCCAAGTACTTCTCAGTATCCAGATGTCCAGATGTTTTTTCCTCCATGGAGGAACCCCAGTTTTCTCCATGGAATTTTCTCCACACATTTTTACTTTTCCTTACACAGCCCTGTGCCTGGGCACAGGCGGAGCCTCTGCTGGTTCTTTAGAAAGGATGTAAGGGCCTCAGGTAGGCTCTGTACTCACAGACAACTTCTAGGCCATTCTGGATGATTCTTGAAGCATCAGGATCATAATCAAACTCAACCGTTAATAGCAGAAAGCAAGGTATTGGTTGGAAGGTGGGGCACAAAGAAACGGTGCTCCCTTTCACAATGAGATGGAGACGGATGACTTGACAGTAGCATGGGATAGACCACATAGGTGGCCAGAGGCAATGGGACAGCCTTTGGCACTCTCGGTGGCCTGCAGAGTACGAAAGATTTAGATTTTGAGATCCAGTGTCTCGATTTTTAAAACCAGGTTTTGTTCCTGACTTATATATTTGGGCTAATATTTTGAAAATATGCTTTTCTTAGCATTTCTGAGTATATTCTAATTCAAGCTATACATACTTATGTCTAGAGATTAAGATATTTTAAGAAGGCTCTGTGTGTGTGTTGAGGGGGCAGAGCAGAGGTCAACCTTGGATACCTTCTTCTGTTGATAGCCACATTATTCTTGGATGCAGGGTCTCTTCCATGAACCTGGGCCTGCAGTGTCTCCTGGGTTAGCTGGTCAGTTGTCTCGGGATGCCCTCTCGTCTCCATCCTGCTGTACTGGGGTGACAGATGCGCGCTGCCAAGCCTCGGTGCACATGGTTATTGATGAGCCAAGCCCAAGGCTGGCATTTTACCCACTGAGCCATCTCCCCAGGTCCATTTTAAGTTAAGATTTCTAAGAGGGGAAAAAAGGAATTTGGTATTTAATTTCTGGAATTCAACATAGCTGCATACCTTTTTAAAGATTTTCTAAATTCTAGTTTCTCTTTTAATTTTTCACCCATCAAGAACCTTGTCCAGAAAG
Organism: Chionomys nivalis; assembly: GCF_950005125.1. Classification (NCBI taxonomy): domain Eukaryota; kingdom Metazoa; phylum Chordata; class Mammalia; order Rodentia; family Cricetidae; genus Chionomys; species Chionomys nivalis. Next base: position 13,956,713 of record NC_080104.1, on the reverse strand, counting down.
TTCACAAAGTGCAGACAGACCCACCATACGCCTAGCCAAAAGGGCTTGCTGCTAGGGGCTTCACAGACTATTTGATATAGAAAAACTGAAAGGAAAGCTCAGAGAAGTGGTTCCAAACCTGTGGGTTGTGACCCCTTTGAGGGGGACAAATGACCCCTTCATGGGGATTGCCTAAGGCCATCTATATATCAGATCAAATTCAGAACAGTAGCAAAATTACAGTTATGAAGTAGCAAAGAAAATTTTACGATGGGGGGTGGGGTCAGCACAACATGAGGAACTATATTAAAGGGTCGTAGCCTTAGGAAGGTTGGGATCCACTGACTTAGAGATTTGCGGGTGACAGAAAGGTGAGAGAGGCCGGGAAGTCAGCAGATTTGTGTCTAAGAGACCCCCGTAGTGCTCAGCTTTCAAATCCTCCCAGCATGGAGGGGAGGCAAGAAGCCCACATACACCCCACCCTTAGAGCTAGCATCTCCTTAGCCACACTAGAGAGAAGTCAAGACGTGTATGAGCTCCCACCCCCACCCAGTGCCATAAGGTCGGTCACAGGAGTGTCCTCCCCCACCCCAGTTCCATTGACGCAGGGAGAAGAGCAAGGGAGAGACAGTCTGTCTGAGAAACTGAGTACTTCTATGCAAAAGAGACTGAGAATCCTCTAGAGGGACTATTACATCAGACTAGGTTACAATCCAGAATAGATAATAAATTGCTAACTTTCCCACTGCCCAGCACATGAGATCCTCTAAGTAAGAATGTAAAACAAACGAAACCAAGAACATGCTATGTTCATGTATATTTTTGGAGTGGTTTGAATGCTTCAAGAAACTAGCTATGTATGTCCAGCACAAGTAAATGTGCCTTGGGTATGTCTGTGACTCAGTTTACTTAACTGTTAAGTGGGAATAAATACTAGTCCTTGGCTCTTATGTGTCTAGGCAACCATGAGCACCACATTCCGGGGTCCCTTCAGAAAACCGTGAGTGTTGCTTTCCTGTGGGAATGGTCCTTAGCGGAGCTATGAATGGGACAGAGTGTGAAGGGTGCTCAGCCTGGGGCCATCACCTAGTGGTTATGATCTTCCTTTCCATGGGCAGGCACCTACCTAGGTGGCAGACCTTTGCTAAAGGTGGGCCTTGATCCCTTTCTAAAACAAAATTTTATAATTTAAATTATGTGTATGGATGCTTTGCCTGCGTATCTGTCTGTGGACCTCACACAGTGCCTGAGGAGGCAGAAAGGGTTAATCAAACCCAGGCGGTGGTGGTGCACACCTTTAATCCCATCAGTACTTAGGAGGAAGAGGCAGGTAGATCTCTGTGAGTTCAAGGCCAGCCTGGTCTACAAGAGCTAGTTCTAGGACAGGCATCAAAAGCTACAGAGAAACATTGTCTCAAACAAACAAACAAAAAGGGTCAATCAATCTCCTGAACTGCAGTCAGAACCATTTCTTAGCCCCTGTGTAGGTAAGATTTGAATCCAGGTCCCCTGCAAGAGCAGCCAATTTATTTTTTTTAAGATTTCTTTTTATTTATGTTTACACGGATATGTCTGTGTGAGTGGATGTAATATGCATACTTCTCCAAGTACACATGACAGAGAAAAATACACAGAAGATGCTACAAAGCTCCTGACCCCAGACCTGCTTTCTATTGTCTCAAAGACCACCCTTGGCATCTGTCCCTCTCTGTGTGAATTTTGAGAGCCAGAGGTGCCGCTGGTTTCATGATCCTCAGTTCCCATACTGTGCCCAGATGTTAGCAAACCAGGGCTGAGCCATGCTTGCAGGAACTTGTTGGAGGCTGGATTAGAATCTTGGCTCCTCGTTCCTCCTCCAGCCCCCATGCCTTGGTAAGACTATATTATTTTCTTAGCTCAAATTGCCATTCCCAACTCATTATTTCTCTATGACGAGAAAACAATATTGGCTCTTATGTAATAGCAACCTCAATGAATCTGGAAGTGATCATGGAATGGGTGGATTTTTTCCCTCCTTAAAAAAAAAAGAGAGAAAAATAAATTTGAGATTGTTTGCATATGCCTGAGAATATTTATGAACTCTTCCCCTTTTTCCTCATTGCATATTTTACCCGGCACATTTGTGTGTAGTGTGGAATAAATCTTTATGGGAAGCAGAAGCAGAGCAATTAAAAGACTGGGTATCCATCAAGTTCATGGGACATTAGTCATCAAGGGTCACCGGGTGCCATAGCCTGCCTGAGGTTAGTTACCACAGCCAGTGTCTGAGGAAGCATTTCAGTGGTGAGATCCCCCCCCCATCTCTCTCTCTCTCTCTCTCTCTCTCTCTCTCTCTCTCTCTCTCTCTCTTCTCTCTCTCTCTGTCTCTCTCTCTGTCTCTCTCTCTGTCTCTCTCTCTGTCTCTCTCTCTGTCTCTCTCTCTCTCACACACACACACACACACACACATACACACGGAAGGACTTACTGTCCCCTGCCTTTCACCCTGGTCTCTTTTCCTATCCATTTTAACCAGAGTAGAAATTTCACTGTGAGTGGTTTCACGACCCAAATGCCATCAGCCGAAAGAGACCATTTAATCCTGTGGTTCAGGACTGAGCCAGCAGGCAGGAGGGAGAAGGCTGGAAGAGAATGTCTGGTACTGTCACGGGCGGCTTGTTAGCCTGGAGTGTTTCAGCATGTGGGTGTGGTGTGTCCGTTCCCCTCTGACCATCCCTCTCTACATGGTTTGTCACCAACAAGGATTCCAGGGGGTCTAGGGGGACATAGTTATGGCTGTGCATTAAATGTGCAAGGGAGGGTGCATGGCGACACATGCCTGGAATCTTAGTATTAGGGCGGCAGAGGCATGAGGAGTAAAAGTGCAAGGCCATCTTTGGCTAGCTTTGAGTATGAGCAAAAGTTCAAGCCATCTTTTCTAGTTATTGAGCTTCATGAGCAAGTCTCAAAAAACAATTTTAAAAATCTAAGTAAGTAAAGGGAGGGAAAGAAAGCTCTACTTTGGGGACTTGACCTCAGATTTGGGGCTACTCGGAATCTCGTGCTTTCTGTTGCATCTTGGAATGTTTAAGGATACACTGATTTGAAGTATGGGAGGAAGCACACAGACAGAAGGATGACTGCTTCATAGAGTCACAAGAAAACAGTGATAACCATTGACCGACCTGGCACAGTCCAGGCTCTTGTCTCAGGAACTTTCCCTGCACTGAGTTAAGTGAACCTAAAAGGGGCCATGTGTGACCTGGGGGTTTTCATTGTCACTGAGATGAGGAAGCTGTCACTCAGTGACATTGAGGAGCTAACCTCTAGCCGGAACCAGGGGCACAGGTGAGTCTTATGGTACCCAAAGCTAATACAATAAACTTAAACAGGGAAGTGAAAAAAGTCATGTCCTCCCACCCCCAGTCTTGGAAAGGGCTCTTCAGTTAAAGGGCCTTGAAGCTATAACCTCAACTGTGAGTCTATTCTAGGCAAAATCCAAATCCTAATGGGGGTGGGAAGTCACCATGGGATTCCGTCCTGCTTTTCATCTCGTGTCTCTATCATGATTACTGCAAGTCAAGTTACTGACAAGCAGTGAGCATGCTCAGAATATACATGCCCTGTGTGACATTGTAGTAATGCTATAGAGGACCCAACCATAACTGTTATTAAACTTTACCCCTTCCATTTCAAGAGCTCATTTGGCAGATAGTTGGACTCTATCCAGAGCTGCTCTCTCAAGGTCCCCAGCATTGCTTCCTGCCTCTTTGCCAATATTCACTGTTGCCAAAACTCACAGGTCTGAAAGGTCTCCAAGAGGCATTGGGAGTTAGGACTTGGAATGTCTCCTTTCCGTTTGCACATTCCTTCATATCCGTCCGCTGATACAAATTTGATCAAAATTTAACAACTATACCGTGTGTCATGGTCAATGTCAACTTGCCACAACCTAGAGTTGCCTGGAAAGAGAGTTTCAATTGAGGATTTATTTGGATCAGGTAGAGCAAGAATTACACTGATTGGGGCTGGAGAGATGGCTCAGAGGTTAAGAGCACTGGCTGTTCTTCCAGAGGTCCTGAGTTCAATTCCCAGCAACCACATGGTGGCTCACAACCATCTATAATGAGATCTGGCGCCCTCCTCTGGCATGCGGACATATATGGAGGCAGAATGTTGTATACATAATAAATAAATAAATCTTTTAAAAAAAAAAAAAAGAATTACACTGATTGCTCATGGATACGAAGAAAGCCTATTGTGGGTGGCACCATTCCCTAGGTGGGAGGTGGGGGTGAGCCAGATAAGAGAACAAGCAAGCAAGAAGGCAGCCCGGATATTTGCTTCACGCTGCTAACTTAACTATGGATGTCATGTGACCAACGGGTCTCAGGCTCCTACCTCTGACTTCCTTACAAAGATGATCTGCAACTCAGTAATGTGTGCCAAATAAACCCTTTCTTCCCTAATACTGCTTTGTAACAGGGTGTTTTAGCAGAACAACAAAACTGAAACTAGAATATTGTGCTATTTTTTTTCCTTTCCTGCTGGGATTGGGTTTTTGCCCCACTCTATCACTGAAAGGATTTGAGTAAGCAAACAAATCCAGCATGAAATGCAATCGCTTTGGGGAGAAAAGCATAAGGATTGTCCAGTAACCCACCCTCTGCCTTAGCCCTTGAATAGTCTGGTAATCCCATCACAGTCTAGACAATCACTGAGGGGAATTCAAGCATTTTTCCCCAGCTCTTCTCACTCTATTTTCTCAAACCAAAAACACAAAGCAGATGATGAAGCCGAGTTCAAATGCCACACCAGGGAGAAGGAAGTATTGAGAAACTAACGGCCTGCCTCTAGCTGGTTTCCAAACATTCCAGGAAGTGTTCAGCAGCATTGTCTCAGACAAAAGGCCTCCTATGAAAAGACAAAAGTGGGTTGTTTGGGAGTGGCTAATTACTAGAAGGCACATCTGGGAAGCCATGACAAGGAGGACAGACCTCGCAGTTTCTCCTCTGGATGGCAATGTCCCCCTTGGATCTGAGGCCATGTGGGTCAGTGGGAACTCCTGGGATCTCAGGAGCATGCTGTCAAAACAGGGGGTGGGGAAAGTTGAGAAGGGGGGCTGATGTCATAGGTACAGTGGTTAATGACCATTCAGCGACCCTGCATATTCAGGTGCAAAGTTTCCATGTCATTTTTCCATGATGCAAAGGTCCTATGCTCCTATGTATCTAAACGGGTTAGTCCATGGCAGGTGACAGTCTCTATGCAGTGGAATCGAATGCACATTACTAATGGCCATCCCTGTCTGTTGCATTGGTCTTCCCAAATAGGACGGCTCTCTTTCCTATGTCCTGGTCCCTGAAGGACCCCTCCCCATTTCCAGTCAAAGTTATTGCTTCCAGAAAGCTGGTCCTATCTTAGGACTACTTCTGTGTCATTTTTAATTTCATAACCAGCCCTTTCTTCAAAATTATTGTGTGTATTGTGAATCATTGACAAAAAAATAAATAAAACAAGAAAATAGAAGTTACCTAATGTTGTACCTGCTGGAGATAAGCTCCGAATACTTTGACATACGCTTTAACTACTGAAATTCTTTATTTAATCGGAGACATGTCTTAAAGTGAAAGGAATTTAATCAAATTAAAAGGAATATCTGATGTTTTAATAAAATTAAAGAAATAACTATTGTTTTTTGTTTGGCTAGTTTCTCAGATTTATTTTATTTGTGTGTGTGTGCACACGTGTGTGTGCGCACATGCATGTGTACTCTGAAGCCCCTGTGACTATATTTAGTAAGAGAGCTGACCCTTCTTTTCTTCTTCCATGGCAGCCCTTGAGAGGGGCTTGACAAGGGCACTAAAGAAGCTGGATGACTATCTGAACACGCCTCTGCCAGAGGAGATTGATACCAACATCCGTGGGGACGAGAAAGGGTCCCAGCGCAAGTTCCTAGACGGGGATGAGCTGACCCTGGCCGACTGCAATCTGCTCCCCAAGCTGCATGTTGTCAAGGTAAGAGGGGTCTGTGCCTGGTATTGCCTTCCTCTCAGGCCCAGCCAAGTGGGGGGATGAGTCAAGGGTAGTAGCTCCTGGCAGCCCAGAAAACTCTAGGCTCTGAAATCAGATTTATTAGGGACCCAGATCAACCTTCACAGCTTGCTGGGTGAACAGCCTCTCTGGGATTGAATTTCCTTAAATTAAAAAAAAAAATGTATACATCTGGGTGTTTTACCCACATGTGTGTATTACACTGTGTGTGTCTAGTTCCCATGGAAATCAGAAGTGGCTATCAGATACTCTGAAACTGGAGTTACGGATGGTTGTGAGCTGTCGAGTGTATGCTAGGAATTGAACTTGGGTCCTCTGGAAGAGTAACCAGTGCTCTTAGCCACTGAACCATCTCTCCAACACTTGAGCTTTCATACTCATTTATAAAATAGTCATCGGTTATTTATCTCCAGGGTTATTGTGGGACTTAGGTATGAAACTGCTTATTTTACTATAGGGGCTCAATATGTAAGTGCAATGCTACTGTACACACAGTTGCATCACAGCCTTGTCTTGAAGTTATCTCCGCTTCATCTTGGAGTTATCCCCACCATGCTTTCCCACCTGCATTAGATGGTCCTCATGGGTCTTCATGCATCGCTGTGCACAGACTCCAGAAGCTCCCTCTGGTACCCACCTGCCATTGTCCCTCCCTATTGGCTGAAGCCATAGAAACTACAAAGGAGTGGCGTCGAGAATGCCTGCTTGTTTTCAGTGTGCCTGCTGCCCATCTGCACCACCTGCTCAGTCATTCCCTATAAAAAGTCACAGACTGAGCGCTTTTAAGAGGAAACTTAGGAGTTATCTCAAACGACCTCCAAACTCACACTGATCTACTTCCTGCTGTGTCTGTGGCAGCCTTGTGTGCAATGTGGAGGGATGTTTCTGGTAAGGAGACCCCGTTTTCCAGCTGCACACAGCTCTGAGTACTAAAGCATCCTTTCCTATATGGAGCTCAACCACGTGCTCCAGAGCAATGTGGGACAGCTCCGTTGTTGGTGGAAGTTTCTGTCCCATAAGCCACCTCCCAAGTGACCACACAGAGACTTATTATTAATTATGAATGCTCAGGCAATAGCTTAGGCTTGTTAGTAACTAGTTCTTACAATTTAAATTAACCCATATTTATTAATTCATGGGCTGCCACGTGACTCATGCCTTGTTACCTTATTTTTAAATGTCCTGTTCCTCTGTATATGCCTGGTGACTCCGCCCTCCTTCTTCCCAATATTCTCTCAGTCTGACTCTCTCACCTAACCTATTTCAGCCTAGCTATTGGCCAGTTGGTTTTTTTTTTATTAAACTAATAAGAAGAAATATCTTCATGGTGTACAAAAGGATTATTTCACAGCCCTCTGTTCTCCTTTATCTCATTGGAAGTCAGCATTTGGATCCTACTAAGGTCTCCAAACAGACACACCTCTCTCCTCTCCTCTCCTCTTTTCTCCCCTCCTCTCCCCTCCCCTCCCCTCCCCCCCCCCTCTCGTGCATACACATCAAGTATATGCACTGTAAGCCCATGGAGGCCATACGTTAACATTGGGAGTCTTCCTCAATCCCTGTCCACCTTATTCTTTTATCACTGAACTCAGAGCTCACCAATTTGGTTAGACTAGCTGGCTAGTGAGCTCTAGGGACCCTCCTGTCTCTGTCTCCCAGCACTGGGAGTCCACATGTGTACCACCACACCTATTCTTGTGTATGGGTTACATTAGGAATCTACCCTCAGGTTCCCATGCTTGCAAAACAAGAACTTTACTGACTCCGTCATCTCTTCAACCCACCCTGACCCTCATCCATTTTGATGCTCACCATCTAGACGACTCCAGAGCAACAGGCAGTAGGGTCTTATGCCCAAATAACCCCCTGCTTTTGCTATGTCTTACCATCTCATTCTGACCACAGACCCTTTTCCAAGTGTGGTGACCCTTTAATAAATACTAATTTATGGCAATATGATCAGCTCCTATGTTGTTTAGGGTAGTCATATTATTTCTGTCCCTCACTGAGGAGAAGGCTCACCTACTCTCCATCAGCAGGCTATAGCTATTACCTTCAGCTGAAGCATTGAGCTAGACACACAGACTCTCCTCCAGTTAGAGAGCACTCCAGCCTGTGGTAAAGTCACTCAGATGGCCATCCATGTGTGAGTGTCCTACGGTCCTGGGTTAGCACGAAAACTGGAGAGGGAATTACACGCTTCCAGGGCAGGCCAATACAACACTTTAATATGAAGACATTTTCGGCTCAGGGCCAAGCTAAAGATCTCTTGCAGGACCAGCCAAGTATGGTACTTTGAAGTTATTAAGTATTGCACACCCCACCCACCAAAGTGTGCTTTCTTCTCCTTTCCCGGAATAAGCAGAACCATTAGGTATGTGTGATGCCCACTCAGTCACACGGTGTCATGGTGATAGAATGGAAAGATCAGAAGATCCAAGTCTAATTCATCATCTGCCACCAACTAGCAGGGCAGACTAGGGCAAGTCATTTGATCTTTTAGGATTTCATTTTTCTCATGCCTAAAAGAAGAGGCGTGGATCAAATTCCCTTGCTTCCTTTTCCTTCCTTCCTTCTCTCCTCTCCTCTCCAACATGTACAGGCAACTCACTTAGGCATCCTTTGTCAAAGTAAGCAAACACACAGGCTTCTATGCCATCCTCTGAATGCGTCAACTCCATCCATCCCTAAATGACCAAGTTAATCCCCTGTCCTTGGAGACAGTTCAGTGGGTTTCTAGCTCTGGGAAGCCGGGGATCAGATGGAGGATGGCCTAGGAGGGAACAAAGGCTGGGCCTGGGCTCCTGTCTCCTTGGATTTCTGCTGATCCAGCTTATCAGATCCAGGGACCTGGCAAAGCTCTCCAGTGCAGAGAGCATGAAGGGGAGCCAAGGCAGTTTGGCCTCAGACGCCAAAATCTAATCTGGGCGGTGGGAGCTAACTGTTTTCATATGAGACAGCAAATTCGCAGCATGAGCGAGGAAGTTTCTCTGGACCTCAGAGTTCTGTGTATCCTCATTCTTGCTTGCCTTCTGAACACATCGATCCCCATCCCAGGATGCTGAGGGGCTGTGACCCACACTCACCTTGAGCTTGATCTAAACTTCCATGGGTGGGCTTTTCCTGGCCCAGCACAGTGACTGTTCTCAGTGGGACAACTTGGAAGGGAAATAGACATATATATATATATATTCTGTAATTGCATGTCTGTTATTTCCAAACTAATGAAGATAGCCCAGGATATGCATTCTAGTTTGCTTTTCTATTGCTCTGATAAAACAACGACCAAGAGCAGTTTGGAGGTTTACATTTGGCTTACACTTTCACATCACAGTCATCATAAAGGGAAGTTAGACCCGCAACCCAGAAGCAAGAACTGAAGCAGAAACAAGGAGGAACGTTGCTTACTGGCTTGCTCCCCTTGGCTTACTTGACCAACTTATGTCCTGGCCCACCTGCCTAGGGATGGCACCACCCACAGTGGGCTGGGCTCTCTTACATCAATCAATAATCAAGAAAATGGCCACACAGACATATCCACCGTGCGACCTGATGAAGTTCCTTCTCCCAGATGCCTTGAGTTTGTGTACAGTTGACAAAACCAACCAGTACAGCTCTTCCTGAGCACTGGCCTTGAAACCTAGCACCACAAAAACAAATAAACAAATGGATAAATAAATAAAACTCCAAATTAAAATGCTAGTACTAACCAAGTATGGCTTCATTAATCAGTGCAAAATATCTCCGAACCCCATTGCTTTGAGCTCAGCTGGCACAGAATCTATAAATAAACGATCCAGGTTGTTCTCTAATTTGAGATCCTCCTGCCTCAGTCTTGTGAGAGTATTTGGATTCTAAGTTCATGCCTTTGGACCAAACCATACACACCAGCTCTTAGTAGATTCATTTGCTGTACTTTGAGCCATTTTTATCCCACTTGGCTAATTCCAGCTAGTTCCCTTGGTCAGAAAATCATCACAGTCTAGATTTGCTCCAAGCTGAGACAATCTCTTCTCAAAGGTCAAACCGGAAGGCCCTCCTCTTGTAGTGACCAGAGGGAGTTCCAGGACAACTGGTGGTTATTGTTTATTGGCCACACTCAAGCAGGACAGAACATTGTAGGTAGCTTCTTCAGGGTTCACCCCCAGGAGAGAATGATTTCCTATCAAGAAGTGCTGCCTCTTGAATACTGGGAAGCACAGATGTGCCTGGAGGTTTCCATGCTCAGTGGCAGCTACTTTCTCAGGGGATCACTTGATTTGTGGGAATATGTCAATGGGGAGCCCTGAAGATGTGGGTCCTGCAGAGATACCACCTGGACTTTGGAGGTGAGAGGGATGGTTGGCTGTGTCAGGAGCCAGTCTCTGCTGCTGAGTCCCTGTCATGTCCTGCTCCTTCTGAGCTGGCACAGGGGTGTGGGAGTAAATAAGAAACAGGACTCATGGCTGCCACAGAGAACAGTAGAGCCATCGGGAGGGGAGCACCTCCTACCCTGGCTTCCAGCCTTGCTGCGGGTTTAGTAACTTTTTTTCAGGGCTTGTAGACTTACCTGATGAGGCACAAGTAGGCTGGTCACAACCCCAATATTACCACAACAATAATAATAACAACAAAGCAAATTGGGGGACAAATTTGGAAGTGAGCATAGGTTTTGAGGAATGGACAGATTCTATGGAGAAAGGGAGGAAGTCACAAATGACTTTCTACACAGGAGCACGGGGCCACATGGGGCCATCTACAAAGCCTAAGACCTGAGACTAGAGTAGCTGAGGTTCATCAGCCCTTTCCCAAGGGGAAGAGGCAGATGGAGGATGCAATCAGTTTGAAGGTACCTTCACGACTACTGGGGGAGGATGGACATAAAGACAGGGAACTCCTGTGAATGAGACTGGGAAGCTACCGGGCAGGTGTGCATAGGGGCCAGTTTCCCTTTCCAACACAGACAATGAAATGCTAAGGTGCTATAACAGGCACTTCTCTTCTGTCTGAACTGGCACAGAGAAGCAGGTCAAAAGCAGAGGGACTTTGAACCCGAGGCAGTTTCTTGGGTCTCTCAGGATGTCAGAGAATCAGGGTATCATTGTCTGAACGTCATCAGTAAGAGGTCACAGATTAACTTGCACTCTGGGCCGAGGATCTGAGTTGTCCTGTTTCCTCATTAGTTGCATAGGGCTTAATGGAGAGGAGAGATATGGGGCGAGCAGGAACTGTAACAAGTGATCCTGATTGCTCAGTGGACAGGCCCCGCACTGGCAGTCCCTGCAACCTGCAATGATTCTCACCCTTCCTAATGCTCAATGGACAGGCACCATGATGATAGTCCCTACAACCCACAGTGATGCTCACCCTTCCTAGTTCTCAGTGGACAGGCACTGTACTGGCAGTCCCTACAACCCACAGTGATGCCCACCCTTCCTCATGCCATAGCCCTTTCATACAGTTCCTCATGTTGTGGCAACCCCCAACCATGAAATTATTTTCATTGCTACTTCATAACTGCAACCGTCACGAATTGTAACGTAAATATCAGTGTTTCAGATGGTCTGAGGGAACCCCTGTGAAAGGGTCCTTTGACCCACAAAAGGGTCGCAATCCACTGGTTGAGAATCACTGCAACATGTCATGAGTCTTTCAATCTCTTCTGGCTTCAGTTTGCTCATGGCTAAAGAATGTTTTCATGTTTAAAATGAAAGGTTTTGGAACACTAGGGATGTGACTTAATGGGGGTGGTTTGCCTAACATACATTATGCCTTGCCTTCAATCCTCTGCTATACACACACACACACACACGCACGTACACACACGCACACCACAGAATGGTTTCATCACATATAACTCAATGTACCTTGTCTGATGTTGGGATAACGGAAGATACCAATGATTAAATTCAGCTGTGCACCGAAACTTATTAAATGACCGTGCCTCTCCTTTCTCATCTGGACAGTAGGTATACGGTCCTTGTAGGATGCTTCAGAGATCTGAGCAGCTCCCACCCAGTTCTGAGTAGCGTAACACAGCACCCAGATGAGAGCAGGCTTATGAGCCAGTCATTAGGATTACAGAAGGGTATAGACGCAAGAAGATTGTGGTCCCACCCTGTCCTGCTGTTGCTTACAAGCTGGAGAGGAGAAAAGGATGCCGTCATCCTTGAGACTCAGGACAGAATGTAAATATTGTCCTGGAACCTGAAAACTGGAATGAGTGCCTGGAAGGAACGTGTACTCTCCCTGGTATAGGAGGATCCCCAGAATGAGTTTCTCGTGCAGTAGGTCATCTTTGTCCTTGCCTTGGCATAATTTTCTGGGGACTTTACATCATCCAGATGGGAAGGAAGGAGAAATCCTCACATAGCTGAGCTGGGGGGGTTCTGAGCAGAATATTAGATCCTGTGGTTTGAAGTCTCTCCACCCACAGGAGAAAATGAAGGAAGTTGGAAGCAGAACTCTTGGAGAGATACTGCTCTCTGCTGCCCCTGCCTGACCCTGAGAGCTATAGGCAGGATGAACTAATGGGCGGTCCCAATGAACAGTGAACACAGGAGCCCTTGTTAAAAAATATATATGAACTGATATTAACACAGCATTAAAGCAAGAGCAAGGGCCTTCTGTGTGCAAGGCCCTGGGAGACCTCACAGGTCATGTGTCCAGAAAGTTGTCCCGACTACACAGACCTTATTCAAAAAAATCACCCTGCCAGCCTCCATGTAGTGAAGAAGCAAATGCATGAAATGGGCACCAGCAAGGTCTCAGTGAATTGTGTTAGACACTGGCTATGGAATGTCTGGATCGCCTCTGAGCATTCTGTCAGGACCCATGCACCCATTTCTGCAAGGTAAAGTCCTGTTTCACCTCCATGTCAGAGAAAAGCAAATTGGGGCTCAGAGAGGTGTCAGGGATTTGTCCTTGGTCACAGCTGTCAGATGGAATCGGGATTACAAAGTGGCCAGATGAATCCCAGAGCTGGCCCCTAGTCACTGATGCTACTGTTCCTATAAACACAAACCCCTCTTCTCCACAAGTCCTGAGCCACATCTGGTAAGCGTGGTGACTCAGAAAAGACTGGAGACTACTAGTGGCCCACGCCCACACCAGATCTAGAACCTACATATATATGCCAATACCTGACTCACTTTTCTGGGTCCCACCACCACCGCCATCATACAAAAATAAGAATGCTTATTTAGAGCAAAGCAGAAGAGGGACCAAAAATAAAGAGAATTTGAACTATAACAGGAAGCATGTATCTATAATCCTTGTACTGGGAGTGGAGGCAGGAGGACTGAAAATTCAAAGTCTCATAGGAAGTTTGAGGTTAGCTTGGGCTATGTGAATATGGATACTCTATTGGTAATATGCTTGTGGTTGTCACACATATTTCCCCAAATATGTTATATAGTATGGAAACTATGTCTACCTCAAAAAAATTCATATCGCTTGGAGTTTCCTTCACAGCACACTTTTTTTGGTTTTTATATATGTGTATGCATATGCATGTTTGCATGCCTGTAGGCATGTGCATATAAACATGTATGTGCATACATGTGGAGGCCTGAGGTTGATGTCAAGAGTCATCCTCAATTTCTCTTCCATTGACTCATTAAGGCAGTCTCTCTCAATCAAACTCAGAGCTTGCTGACATGGCTAGTCTTTCTGGGCAACTTTGCTCAGCCTTGGTGCATGCAGATGTATGCACAGCCACTCGTGAAATCGTGGCCCTAATACCGCCTACTGATTTGTGTCCTGTCTTCACACTACCTCTGTCTTATCCTCTTTGTTTAGATTGTGGCTAAGAAGTACCGGAACTACGACTTCCCGGCTGAGATGACAGGCTTGTGGCGGTACCTCGGGAACGCCTATGCGCGGGACGAGTTCACCAACACCTGTGCAGCTGATAGCGAGATCGAGCTGGCCTATGCAGACGTCGCCAGGCGCCTCAGCCGATCCTGAGCTTAGCCATTTGGCCCGATTCTGCTGCAAAGGAATTCTATTTCTCCCAACGGCCTTCTTCTCCAGACTCATTTCCCTCCTTACCTTGAGGAAACATTTAAAAGCAAAGAACGAAGTCACATCCTGCTGGCACCCCTGAACTCAGCTCCAGCCTGCTACTTTCTGAGATCAGTGCCATCTTTCCGCCCTATCCCAGGAGCCAGATGAGAGGAGAGAACACAGCAGCAGACCTTCCCACCGCTGACCCCATCTAGGGTCAGTGTGACTGGGGTCAGTTTGTAGAGCTCCCGTGGGATTGTCACTGGTCCCTTCTGCCAATATCATAACGCTTTCCCTGATGCATTAGCAACTCCAATCCAAGCTTCTCCTTCACCCCACCTCTTCCTCAGTAACTGAGAGGCCACCGACAAAAATCATCCCATGATCCTTAGGGAGAGAATCATGCTTTGATTGGAAGACAGTGCTGGGGGAGGGACCTAGCTAGGTGTGACTTTGGGAATCGCGCTCAGAGCAGTTCCAGCTGCTCACTGTTTCTGACCGAGGGCCATATTATAATGTCCCCTTGGATACACCTCAATTTGTCGCAGTGCTGGGACCAGGTGCAATCCGATTATGTCCTGGCCAGCACTGAGCCCGGCTTTCCACCTGTCTCCATTCTGCCACAAAGGCGGTTGACCTATGATTGTAAACTGAGGCGATCTAAATGGAGAGGGACTTCTGGGAAGCAGTGTTGATGCCAAAAGACCCCGCAGGGTCTACAGCCACAGGGGTCACTGACTGAAGAGCTCTCAGCCACTGGAGATTACATGAGTGGGTAGGACTGTTCTTCAATAAGTGGCTTTGGGTGGAGTTGTGGGGGGAGAGGGATGGGAGCAGATAAAGTGAGGAGTTTGAAAAGTAGCCTAGTAAATCTTTGACCAGACTTCTCCCTCACGATCTAAATCACAGACTGCTCTTAGGGCACACCTACCAACCATCAAGCAGACTCCAACATTGGCCAAAATTGTCTTCCGCGCCCTTCCTAGTCACTTCTGGATGTGGGTTGCCAGCTGGGTGTGCTCAGGCTCCCGACTTCTTCAGCCCCAGTGTCTGATGGAAGAGAAATTCTAACAGGGAATGGTGTGATCAAGGGCTACCTTAGGAAGAAAGTCCATGGATTTTCTGACTGGGAAGCCACAACTTGAATTTGGAAAATATACTGTCCTAGGTTCATTTTCCTGCCGTCAGACTCATCTATCAGATTTTTAAGAAAAAACCTTTTTTTTTTTTTTTTTTTTTTTGCCTAATATTTCTCTCCTTAGTCGTCTGCCTTGTGTTTTACCTACAAAGCTCATGGGGCCTGAGTATGGGAACCTGGACTGACCAACCATTATGACAAATGAGTTAATCATTCGCTCTTCCTCTACCAATGAGCTAGGGCGCACATGGGAGAAATCCATCCGCTGGGCCTTGCTCTAACAATCCTGCCTTCTGTGTCGCTGCCAGTGCAGGGTGAGGCTCCTGAGGACCGGAAAGCCCCTGGACTTGGCTCATTACTCTGGAGGGTGGGGCAGCACGGGTCCTCTCCACAGAAACGTCAACACGTGCTAACAGTCACCGGACTCACCTGCCTCTAGGGATCGCCAAAGCAAAGCACGACCATTGATCCAAGAAGGGAGGAAGCGGGAGGTCTCCCTAGCCCATTGGGGAAGAGGACTCTGCCTGCGTTTTATAAACCTGAAAGGACTTTGAAGGTGCAAAATGAATCGATTCATTTCCACCCTACAGGAACCTTTCCACAGGCTCTCGGCAAGCTGCCCCTGGGGCGTTTAAAGGGCAGCTCTGCTGAGGGACCAGCCCTTTTTCTGCAGGGAAGAGCCCCTAGTGGGCCTGCTGAGCAGGAAGGGGGCAGGAAGAGGCTTCCAGAACCATAGGAAGGCTGTTTAATTAATAGGAAACCATGCTGTTCTCAGGAATCCTTCCCAGAACTCGAAAGCAGGGTGAACCCCAGGCAGTTCACAGCCCTGTGTCCTGCAGGTGGACCTATGGTGAAGACCAGGATACATATAGAGGGGTCCCAGAGGGAAAGGAGAATACTCAGGACCCTCACGTGATATTCTGAGCCCAGAAATGGGCAAGTCTTTAAAAATAAACCACTCAAGCTGAGTCAATACTATTTCTAGAAGGTCCTACTGTGATTGAATTAGTTTTACATATATAACAAAATTTAGCCCATGTTGGATCTATCATAACCCCTTTAAAAAGTGGCGAGATTATAGAATGGAGGCTCTTCTGAGTACTTGAGTTCAGAAGTGATTTTAATGTTATCAGAAAATCATAATTAGACTGACAGAGTTGTCTTGGTATATAAAAATAGCAATTAAGTAAATGATGCTCATGCCCCCACCCCCACCCCCGGAGCAGAGTTTTATTCAGTGGCTCCAGCTTCTTTGGACCTTGGTCTTAACCTTGTCATGTGTATGATTCACCATCTGCAGCCACCCTCTCGTAGGTTCCAAGTCTTAACTCAGACCGTGTGGGCACTGCCTGCAGAGATTGGATAGGAGCTGTTCTGGCAAATGTCAGTCCCCCAGGAAGCATTTGGGTGACAGAGAAAGACAAGCTATTTTGATGGAACCATTTCTTTTGTGTTCATTTCTCACCTTGGATTGTCACATGACAATTGTGTGTGTGTGTGTGTATGTGTGTGTCAAGTGGAAGGCAAGACAGACAGCTGGAGTGAGGCTCAGAATGACTGAGTTGCGTGTATCTACCTATTTAAAACTTCCTACGTCTTAGGTTGACCCAGAGAGAAGACCTTTAATAAGATATTAGGAACAATACACAATAAGATAGAAAGTGAATTTTTGGTTGTTCCAGAACATTTCATATTTTCCTGCTAAATTCAGGGTCATAGGCATGTGCATATTTCACCCTTTAAACAAGGGGTCTAGATTAGGCTCCTGGCAGCAAACAAATCAGTTGCAAAGTTGGAAACAGTCAGTTTATTTGGTCAGGCAACCCTAAGCAGGTGCCAGCTTCCTGGTAGATGGCAACTGCCCCTGGTGTTCCCTTCTGGCGCTGGTGGGACCAGACAGGATCTTGATTTTTTTCATCCACAAGAAGCCGCTCCAAGAGTGAGGTTTGTTTGGGGGATGTTTTTGGTACCTTCCGGTTGTTGTGAGATGAGGCAGCAGTCAAGAAGACAGCACCTGTGCTTCAAAGTGGGCATATTCTGCAGACAGACAGTCCCAGGCATTTTAGGACCATTGTGGGAATGGAGCATGCTTGGCATAGACAGACGTTAACTGTCTAAAAGTCCCAGGAACCTGCAAGGCCCAGGCAAATTGTGTTTTGAGGGAAGCAGAGGCGGAAGCTGGGTGTCCATCTAGTAAGAGTTTGCTGCCATCACTGAAAGGATTTGCAACAACAATCAGATCTTTCTAGAAGCAACAGGTGTCTGATAGGTGCTTCTGGGATTCTCCATTTTCCCATGGTCAGAGGTGAGCTCAACTACAAGATGAGTCAGTAAACTGATGTGCTCTTGCTTGGAAACATGAAACATTAATTTATGCTTGAAACTAAGTTCAGTGATTCTCAAGGCTTATATTTTAAGATCTAAGTATTTGTATCATATATATCATACCTATATATGACATTAAGAAAGATCTTTAAGCTAAGTGATATTGGCATATACCTTTAATTCCAGCACTCAGGAGGCAGAAGCAGGCAGATCTCTGTGAGTTTGAGGCCAGCCTGGTCTACAAGATGAGTTCCAGGACAGCTAATGCTACACAGAGAAACCCTGTCTTGAAAAACAAAAGAGAAAGAGAGAGAGAGAGAGAGAGAGAGAGAGAGAGAGAGAGAGAGAGAGAGAAGAAAGGTCACTAGAAAACATGGGGCAGAGAAGCGTGCCTGTGAAGCACCAGATTTTTCTGTTGGGAGAACGTTTGGAATCTTGTCATTGGCCGTGGGGCCCTTCTACAGACAGGCCAGTGACCTTGCATCCTCTGCTCTCTACCACTCAAACTAACAGCCTGTGCTGAGCTCTAAGTCCATTCTCTTCCCCTTACAACCTTCTGTTCTCAGCCTCTTTTCAAGACACTTTCATCTTGTAGGAATGAATCAAACAGCGCAATCCTATTTAATGCTGTTGGAGGAAATAGATCTGTTCTCTACTACTGCCGCCTATACTACCAAAAATAAGCAAAACGTTGTCCCCGTATGAGGTTTGAGTTAAATCGTATTTTTTATTAAATCAACCTGATGTTTGGCAAAAAAAAAAAAAAAAAAAGTTCTTAGACACGATATTTTTGTATATATCTAAAGATGTTGAGACATTGACCATGAATGTATTTATAGAAGATATCAAACTAGAATCTAGCTTGGTTGATAGAGTATTTGCTTAGCATGCATGAAGCCCTGGGCTAGATCTCCAGCACTACATAGACCAGGCTTGGCGTGAACACTTGTAATCCCAGCTCTAGGGCGGTGGAGGCAGAAGGATCAGAAGTTCAAGGTCAGCTATGTAGCAAGTTGCAGGCCAGCCTGCTATATGAGACCATCTCAAAACAAAAGGACAAAATCAAAAGGAGCAAAATATCCAGCTGATGTTTAAATTTGTCCTCCTTGCCCTCCCAGTCACCTAGCCTTTTTATTTTTGTAAGATAAGGAATTAACTAATTTAGCAATTCTAATTAATAATTTGTAGATGCTCCAAATGATGGTAACTCACTTTTCTTGAGACCCTTAACTGTGGTGAGACCAGGCCTTGCTTAAAAGCCTTACTAAATGCGACATGCCTTTGAATACACACAAGTCCAACGCTTGCTTTATATCTTGAGCCAGCTGTAAATGCATTTCCCAGTTTTGATTGGTATGGACTGATTCAAATAAAGTTGGTTTATTTTCAAATATTACAGAAGAGATCACTGGACTTCTTTGGGGGAAGGGTTAGGCTGTTTTAAATGGCAGTACAAAATTCTCTCTTTTTCAAATAAAGGTTATTTAATTTCACATGAAACATGTTCATTTTTTTAAAAAATCAAAACTAAAAAAAGTACAGATAGAACTGGATGTGGCTCTGTGGTAGAGCCCTAGAGTGCAAGATGCCTTAGGTTTCATCCCCCAGATAGAAAGAAAGAAAAGGGGGGAGGGAGGGAAGAAAAGAGGGAGGAAGAAGGAAGGATGGAAAAAAGAAAGGAAGATAGGAAAGGGGCAAAGATAAATGAAGGAAGGGGAAGGGAGTGGGAAGCGAAAAGCAGGAAATCAAAAGGCTTGTGCTGTAGCTGTCCCAGTTCCATTTTTTTTTTAAAAAAAAAAGTAGGCAGGCTATAAGCTCTTTGATAGCACAGGGGTAAGGTGAAACATTATACCCTTACCAGCCATGCTTCCCATTTCCTTTCTGTAATATCTACCCAGAGGGAGACCAGCAAGTTGCAGTCTAGTGTGAGTTAAACTAGCCATCAATTTGTGGCCCATTCCCCTCTGGTTCTCATGAGCCCCATCACATGCCCAGCTCCAAACTTCTGGTCTTAGCATCGTATGTATCACTGACTCAGAGCTGAGATACCCAGGGTCTCTGAAGCCAACATGATCTCTGATGAGGTCACCTATGAGCTAAGATGTTGGCCACCTTGTAGGGTCTCTGTAGAGTGAGACTAGCCTTTGAGAATCTTAGAAGTTACTAAACAGCTGCATCAGGTGCCACCATTGGATATGTGTGGTGATTTCACTAGTAAGCTATGGCCCCCATAGACTCATGTGCTTGAATGCTTGGTCACAGGGAATGGCACTATTAAGAGGTGTGGCCTTCTTAGAATAACCGTGACCTTGTTGGAGGAAGAGTGTCACTGTGGGGCAGGCTTAGAAGTCTCATAAACTCCAGCTACACCTAGTGTGGTACATAGTCTTCTTCTGCTGCCTGCAGATCAAGATGTAGGACTCTCAGCTCCTTCTCCAGCACTATGCTTACCCACATGCTTCCATGTCCCACCATGAAGATAATGGACTAAATCTCTGAACCTGTAAGCAGGCCTCACTTAAATGTATTCCTTTATACGACTTGCTCTGGTCATGGTGTCTCTAGTAGGAGCATGGAAGACAGTGGTGCTGAGGGTGATTTAAACTGTGTGTGGTTTATTAAGTGACCTAAAGATTGTTCTTGTGATATCTTGGTGAAGAATGTAGGTGCTTTTTGCCCTTGTCCAAAAGTCTGCCTGAGACTAAAGTGAAGAGTTTTGGATTAATTCCACTGGCAGAATAAATCTCAAAGCAGCCTAGTATAAACTCAATCGTGTGGTTACTAATGTTCACTCTTATGAAGATTTATAATGAAAGCGAGTGAGTTGAGTAAGTTAAAACACAAAATGTAAAGATTGAGGGGAAAAGAGTAACCAGAAAGTGGAATGGAGCTAAGTCCTATGTTCAAGGTAATAACAAACCAAAGAAGAACCAGATATTAAGTGGAATATAGGGAATGGTGAGCTCAGGGTAAGACCCCACCCAGATAAGCTTTTAAATTGTGAAAAGGAATTAAAGAAAAACTTAGTGCCAGGTGTGGTGGTGCATACCTATAATCCCAACACTCAGAAGGCAGAGGCTGCTGGTTCTCTAAATTAAAGGCCAGCCTGATCTATGGAGTGGGTTCCAGGACAGCCAGGTTTAAGCAGTGAAGGAAACCATGGAAAACAGAGAGCTAATGGATATGTGACTGAATGAGGGAAGGGTCATGTTCTAACCCCAGCAAAGAGCAGAACTTGGCAGCTTTGGCCACATGGCTATGGCTTTAGAGTCAAGGGTAGAAGAAAGGGATTATGGAACCTCCTTCCATGACTATGGAAAGCTGCTGAGGCTAGGTGTGTCCCTGTGTGGAGGTCCAGAGAGGCCAATGCTTAAAACTGTGAAGCTGAAGTCTGGATTGCCTTGGAGATGCCAAGATGTTGGTGATGATAGAGCCATGTAATTACCTGTCAAGGAAAGCTGGTAACTGGGAAGGAAACCAGCCCAAGAGAAACAAGTGTATTGCAGTCAATAAAGATGAACAGAGTTGGAGATCTGAAGAGTGTTTTGGCATCAGACATGCAGAGTTTAGAGTTTTCCCAGCTGGTTTTCCATCTCACTTTGACCCAGTATTTCCTCACTGCGCTCCTTCCCCTTTCTATGCAGTGTAAAACATATTGTAGGAAACAAACAAACAAACAAAAAAACCCTCTGAACCCAGTCCTAGCCTGTTCTCCCTATGCTGTAACTTATCCCATATTATTCCTGAGTGTGTGTTTGTTTTTTCCCACCCCTTATCACCGAAGACATCCTATAGTGGACAAGTTCATTGTTAGTAGGCAAGTGGCTTCCCATGTTTCATTGTTGGAATGCAAAACTGTGAATTGCAGAGCCCATGCTCGATCAAGGGAGACTTCATCTCTCCTTAGCTTTATCATGAAGAAACCAGGCAGTGTAGGAGTATGTCATGGTTTGAACTTGAAATATCAGCCATTGGTTCATGTGCTTGAGCTTGTACAGCTTGTAGGCAGATTTCTCTGACCTGTTTGCCAGCTCTCAAATAACCAAGGGGAGATTTCTTAGTAATTATGAAAGCTTGTCCAATAGCTTAGGCTTATTTCTAACTAGCTCTTATAAATTGAATCAACCCATTTCTATTAAATTATTTCCTGCCTCTTGGCTTCATCCCTTTTCTCTGTAATGCCCATGCTGCTTTCCTGTCTGGCTGATGACATCCTTCTTCTTCCCAGCATCCTCTCTGCCCCGGAAATTTTGCCTAGGTATTGGCTGTTCACCTTTTTATTAAACCAATCAGAATGGTACATATTCACAGTGTTCAAAAAGATTATTCCACCACACCAGCTGCTGGAACTGCTGGAAGGTTGTAGAACCTACTAGGAGAAGTAGGTCACTGTGGTCAGGCATTGAGGCTTATAGACCTCTCTGTTTTCCTGAAGGCAGATACAGTGTGTCCAGTCCCTTGTGCTCAGAGCTGTCATGCTTTCCCCATAACGAAGGACTGAATCCCTTCCCAAATTGTAAGCCAAAATAAACCCCTTCTCTCCTAATTTGCTGCTTGTCAGGTATTTGGTACCAGCAGTAAGTTTTGTAACAAACACCGTGTGCAATGGATGTGCATAGTATCGAAGAGAGTGAAGTCCTCTTGCGGAGAGGTCTCCAAAAAGTGATCTCAAAAACGCTCAGTTCTGTGTTTCTTTTATTTTTATTTTGTATTGGTGTGTGTTTGAATATGATCTATGCTCACGTGTGTGTAGAAGAGGCTATTAGGTAGCTTGCTCCATCACTATCTCCCTGTTTTAAAGATAAGATCTCTGATTGAACCTGAAGTTAGGCTAAAGGTCAGAAATTACAAGAGATCCTCCTATCTCCTCCCTACGCATTGTGTGTAACCACCCTTCTGTTTATGTGGGTGCTGGGATCTGAACTCATGTCCCAGCATGCTTATGTGGCAAAGTGCTTTTATCCACCGAGCCATCCCTCCAGCCCAACTCCTTTAGGTCTATCACCTAGGCTTCCTACATACAAAACAGAGTCATTTTTTTTTTATCAGATAGAAGCGCAGGGCTTCATACCAAGAAGGGAGGCAGCTCAGACTGAAGACAAGAACATAATTCAACTTGTGGGACAGTCATTGAATTGTTCTGTGACCTTGCGTCGGGACTGTTTTATGCCTTCAGCTTTCTGAAGGAAGTACAAACCCCCGTGTCTGGAGATTTTGGGGTCTCTAATGAAGAACACCATGACTTATTTCAAATGGAATGACATTCCAACAAACTGAAACGTCCAGTCTATAAGAAGGTTTCTCTGTGGACATCATCAATGGTCAGATAATAAATAAAGAATTGACAGTTGTCATCTAAGTAGGTTTTGATGTGTCAAGTGTCTATCTTGGAGTTGGTTCACATAACACTTGTGTCTCCTATTCTCTGCCTACATGCAATGAAATCTGCATTCTGTTACAATGAACGTGACCCCATGGCTCTGCCATGAAGCTCACCAGGCTGCAACTGCTTAAGAAAGTAGGTAAGACTCAAAAAACTTTGAGGATAAAGAACGTGAGTGAAGGGGCTGGAGAGATGGCTTAGTGGTTAAGAGTGTGACTGTTCTCATAGATCTGAGTCTGGTACACACACTGGGCAGACTACAACCACCGCTATTCCAGCTGTAGTGGTCAGACTGGAGCCATCTTCTAGCCTATCTTAACCCCTTCACTCATATTACATTTACCCCCCACCACCGCATTTATGACTAGAAATAAAATAAATATTTTATTTTTTAAAAAAATGAATGTGGGTGAAAATAAATTCCATTTACCCCCATTTTACCCTCATTTAATTTAACTACCTTAATGCCCCACATTTTCTTAGCTCCAAATTTATAGATGCTTCATATCTGAACCACCCAAGAGTCATAATATAGATACAGACTAGATATCAAGTAGCATCCCACCTACGGAGCAAAGCTTGCTTTCCCACCATTTATCATCATCTTGAATGGTGTCTCTGTTAGTCATTCTTCCACACCCTTTCCACGGTTAAAAATGAATATTGAAAGCACAGAGTGGTCTTCCTAGCTTTTTGTTCTTATATCAATGCTATAAAGACCCATCAAGAGGCTTAACTGCTCACTATCTCCATGATTCTCCTTGGGATTCATATTAGAGTTGGAATTACTAGGTCAAAAAGCATGCATATTGTAAGAGTCCTGTACATGCTGCTAAATTAGCCTTCGGATTGCTCCATCATCCTTCCTCGGCAGCAGAGCACAGAGAGCCCTTCTCTCACTCATTGCCAGTATCGGGTTTTACTGCTTTCCAATTCTCTTCCATTTGGCCTGTGAAGTACACTTCATGGGTCTGCCTTTGTTTACCTATGTGTTGAGGAGCTTTTCAAAGTACGCGATTCCATTGCATCTACTGTTTAGGCTCTTGCTCTTAAAAGAGGGGGTACCATTTCCTCTCCTGCAGTACAGCTGCCATAGATCTGAAGCCAGCACATCTGGGTGAGCCGAGCGTGAACTGCTTTCCCTGGCAGTTGCTCTTCTCCTTCTGACTTCCTGGTACAGTTTGAAACAGACACTACCATATAGATTTCCCTTTTTAACTGAAACATGAGAAAACACAAAAAAACAAAACAGAAAAAAAATTTTCCCTTACTTTAGTTTATACCCGGGCCACCCTAGATCAAGTCCTTGTGTCTCGTGCCAGCATGTGAGGTATAGGGGAGGTAGGGTCTCCTCTAACTTGCAGAGTTGGAAGCAGTGTATGTGGAAACATTAGATTTTCTAGGAAAATTCTACTGGAAATTCTCAGACGTTGTTGAACCCTCGATGTATAGAGTTAAATAAAACCTGTTCTCGGGCAGACGAGCATGGAGAAGTGGGGAGAAAGCTGGCAAATTGGCTGTCTCTACCCCAGGCTGTGTGGAAGTGTGGAAACAAAAGAAGCTGAAATCTCAGCGTCTATATTTAAGTTATCCTGTATCTGGGATGACAGCCTCCAGAGTCATCTAGCCCATCAAATAAGAGCCGACAAACTGCAAAGATTCCATGAAATCTGAGGTTAATTAGTGCTGGTCAGAGGGAGACTTCACTCAGCTGGAGTGGATGGACTTTTGAATTGATCTCTTTGATCTCTCCCTTGTCCCATGATGCTATCCTGAGTCAGAACTCCATCTCGGTCAACATCCTGTCATTGTCACAGATTCTCAAACAAGCCAAGATAATGCTCTGCATTTGTCCCTTAACAAGATGCCACAGAACCCACAAACAAAGACTGGGAACGGAGTAACGGCTCTGATGGGTCACAAGAGTCTCACTGAACCACTACATAAGAAAGGCCACAGCAGGGCCAAATTCAACATCCAAAAGAGACACAGTTCCTCAAAGCGACCGTGCGGTTGCTTAATTCTAGAAAGGGGAACTATACCAGAGTGTTGAGGAGGATAATGAAAAGAACAGTTAAATACTAAACTGCCCACTGGAGACTATTTGAAAATGTCTTTTTTTTAGTACCTTACAAAGAACTCCAAGGTCAGTAAATAAAAGAAAGACCCTATAAATGCTTCAAGGCAGAAAACCAAGTAGATAGTGAACCCACTTGACCCTGGGTTACCCTGGAGGAGGGAATGGGAAGGACATGAAGGAGGGTCACTTTCCCCTTTTTACTCTATAAGGTCAAGGAAAAACAACACAGGTAGGATTTCATTTTCTTTTATAAAGGACATATGTGCTCAAAGACAAAGGGATTTGATGGACTGAGAGCAGGGAATGACAACAAAAGGTGGCCTGAGGGTGACAGAGAACAAGAGCACATGGTTTCAAGCTGATAACTAGCTTGCTTGATAAGGACAGTAAAACCCCCACACAGGCAAAGATACACACCAATTTGTACCCAGAGTAGTGAATTCTGAACTCTTTGACTCTTACCTATGATTCAATGGCCATGAAACCCAGGAAAATTCTGGACTTCTATTGGGACAGCCCTGGCCGTGGTCCATACATGTTTTACCTGGGGTGAAATTAGCATGTGGTGGCTCCTATTTGAGTCCAGCTGAGGTCAGATCACAAGAATTGTCAATGAAACCATCATCCACCCTGTTCAATGACCACCTCTGGATTCTCATGGGCTGAAAAGTACATATTTATATTCCTTCAGATCCTTAAAATACCTTCGTAATATTTTCTCTTTATTTATACACAGATGGAACCTGAGATCTTCAGTAGTGGCAAAGTGAAGGGTGTTTATGGGCTTGCAAAGAACTAGGATTCCACCCCAAAGACTGACATGGCAGTCTTAGCGTGAAGCTGTGATGACAGAGTAGTCAGAAAGGGAAAGATGGCTGTGTTTAATCCACCAGATGAGTAGGAACCAGGTAGCATTATGAAGCAGTCAAAGCAGCTGCAGTTTTGTGGTTCAGTTTGAAAAGTCCCCACAGGCTCTCATGTTTGAATACTTGGTCCCTAGCTAGTGGTGCCCACTGGGGCATTAGAGAACTTTATGAGGCAGAGCCTCGCTGGAGGAAGTGGGTCACCTAGGAGGTAGGACCTGAGACCCCACTTCCTGGTCATCCTTTGCTTCCTGAGTAAGGAGGTGAGCAACCAGCTTCTTGTTCCTGCTACCTTGTCTTCCCTGTCAAGGATTGTAGGCAGAGGCTGTTCTTTCATTCCCTGGCCACCCTGACCAGAAGCAATCACACAGCAAGTGTATTGTTTACAATAATGTGTGGCCAATAGCTTAAACATATTTCTAGCTAGCTCTTACATCTTAAATTAACCCATTCTTACTATTATATATTTTACCACAAGGCTCGTGAACTGGTAAGGTTCCCGGGCATCTGTTTTCTTCAGCACCTACACAGCATCTCCCTGACCCCGCCTTCTCTCTCCTTCATCTGCTTGGATTTCCCACCTTGCCCAATTCTGCACTACAATATGCATGAAGCAGTTTCTTTTATTAACCATTGGTAGTAAACATATTCACAGCATACAGAAGGGAATCCCACATCACCTCCCTTTTTTATCTAAATAAAAAGGAAGGCTTTAAATTTAACATAGTAAAATTACATATAACAAAACAGTTATCAAACAAGAATTATAATATTTAGTCCATTTACATTTGGCAGATTAAGGAAAATACTCTATCATCTATCTTATTTTGTGAGTCTAAATTTTTATATCTAATCTATCTTTTATAATTATAAAACTTTCTTTCTTCAACTTCATCAAAGACTCCAGAAGGATATAATATTACCTAAGTTATCAGGATGTGCATTTTACCCAACTTCCCAAACTCTAGAATTGACAGAGATATCTCACTGTCTGGACAGTCACCTGAAGTTCCTTTGAAACTGGGGCACCCATCTTCAGCCCACAGGCCCATAGTATCCGGCAGGCTTTTCCAAAAAACAGGAAATTTCAAAGACCATTTTACCTATATTGGCAGTTTGTCAATCACTTTCTTCTGTGTCCTGCAGAATGACTAGCAGACTCTTTCATAAAACAGGAACCCCGAAGAACAGTCTCACCTTTAGGAAAGTTCAGCAGTCATTTTTTTCTGTGGGTCCTACATATCCAGTTCATTTAGCATACCATCAAGCAGTCCGGGCAAGAGCAGTTTCTTGCCCAAATGGCTAACAAACTCCATAAGGAGCCTCTTCGATGCCCATCATCTTCTTAAAACAGATTGGTGCTGCCAGGAGCAGATGTGTTTCATTGTCATGAAAAGTTCTAAGTTTTTAAAATATTTTAAATGCCATATTCTGTAAGTCTTTGAAAGGTTTGAAGAATACCAATTTATCTGAAATAACATCTCTGTACATCTAGAAAAACTAACTAACATGACTATAAGTTTGTCTATTATAAATGACTATATTAATATGCAACTTTTAATTATACATTACACTTTTTAATGAGCTGTATAAACATAATACCTTAAACAAGAACAAAAACACATATAAGGAAATTGGCTTTAAATATGTGTCAATAAACCAAGAACTATACCAAAGCAAAGTATTCATCTCTATAGCAAATGATGGATGACCACAAAACTGCTACATCACCAATAGCTCACCCCAGCCTGGGTGATGACTCATGAAAGTTGGAACTTTAGAGGTCTCTGCACAACTTGCAGGCACCTCAGCAGGTCTCTTCTCTTTAGCAGTCTTCATTGCTCATACAGCCTTCACAAAGTAAGAACATTGTGAATCTGGTTGGTTTCAGGAACTGTCTTAGACTTCTGAGTTGTTTACTTTCTGAGTCTTAAGAAGCCCTCTTCCCAGATGGAACATTTTCAGTAATAGGAAATTGCTGTAAAACACATATGTATACCATAGGATACATACATACATGTTTTTTTTAAAATCAGTAGGATATGGGGATCAGTATACATACATAAATTATGCTTATTTTATCAAAAATGACAATGTGATGTTTTGATATTATATATATTTGTATATAATACAAATATATGAGAAATTACATATTAATATATATTTCACATTCTATGTAGCATCTCCTAGTGTTTCACTTTGTGGATACAATATCATTGAACCTCTGTACCCTTAAAATATTCTTAAGTGACTTCTAGTGATTGAAATAAAACTGAAGCAAACAAATCTCTAATATTGAACACATGTGAGAAAATATTTATAGTATAAGTTCCCTAAAGGTATGATTAGCAGATCCCAGAGATGTGTATTTAACTAATTAAATACCTTTTATTTCAATTAAGAATATATTTACATGCTTTTAATATTTTATTATTTATTTACTATTTTAACATAATGTTAATATTTTAAATATTGAGAAGCTTCACATTCCAATTTCTGTAATGAGAACTTTCTATGGAGAGAATGCATTGTCCCAAAACCGATGTGTTGAACTTTTCTGTCCTGTCTTGTATGATGGTGATGGGATACGGCCTCTGGGGAAAGACTGTGTCATAAGGGTAGAGCCCCATGAACGGGGCCAACACTATAATAAGAATGGCCATGAGGGGCAGGAGGGGTGGATCAATGGTTAAGGACACCGGCTGCTCTTTCAGAGGAACTGAGCGCCCACATGCTATCTCATAACTGCATGCAACTCCAGTTCCAGAGACTCAGTGCCCTCCTCTGACTCCACGGACACCTGGCACAGATGTGGTATACAGACATACATGCATTTGAAATATTCATACATATGAAATTTTTAAAAAGAATAGTCATGAGAAAAATGAACCCTCCCCTCTCCCTCATGAAGGACATGAAAGTAAAATGGCTAATGGCAAACAGTCATTGCCTTCATCTTGGACTTTCCAGCCTCTAGAACAGGGGAAATTAATGTTCATCAGTCTAGCGACATCACTTTATTACAGCAGCCCACACATACAGCAACACATCTTCCCACATAAGCACATAAAGTCCACCCCCACTCTTTAGAGCTGCATACTTCTCCATGGTGAGTTTGTATGCCCTAATTTGATTAATCCTTTTTAATGAACAAAAACTATACTAAGATTTTGTTATTGTGAGATCCATTATCATATCAGTTACTATGTTTTGTTGCTTGGGTAAAATATAAGAGCAACTCAAGGAAAGAGGGGCTTCTTTTTCTCACAGTCGAACCCACAGTGGTGGGGAGGTCAAGGCGGCAGATGCTGGAAGCGGCTGTCACATTGCATGTGTAGTCAGGGGAAAGAGAGGAAAGGTTGCTTGACCAGTGCTTCCTCCCTTTCATGCAGTTCAGGTTACAAGTCCTTCCCCCCCCCCCGCCCCAAATAGTATCACCTTCCTTTAAGGTATGCTTTCCTTCCTGGGCGGTGGTGTCACACACCTTTAATCCCAGCACTCAGGAGGCAGAGGCAGGTGGATCTCTGTGAGTTCCAGGCCAGCCTGACCTACAGAGTAAGTTCCAGGACAGCCAGGTCTGTTACATAGAGAAACTCTGTCTCATACAAAGGTGTGCCTTCCGACCTCAATAAGTGAGGCCATCCCTTTCAGGCTTGGCTGGAGAATAAAGGAACCTACATGATTTATCACAGATGTCCTGGAAGCTTATCTTAGGTGAGTCCATCCTGTGAAGCTGATGACCAACAATAACGACTACAATTATCTCACGCCACACCATTGTCCTTTTTTTAGCCTTTTTTTTTTTTTTTTTTTTTTTTGATTTTTCGAGACGGGGTTTCTCTGTGGTTTTGGAGCCTGTCCTGGAACTAGCTCTTGTAGACCAGGCTGGTCTTGAACTCACAGAGATCCGCCTGCTTCTGCCTCCCAAGTGCTGGGATTAAAGGCGTGCGCCACCAACGCCCGGCTACCATTGTCCTTTTTTTAATTAAAAGAAAACAATAAGAAGAAAGTCGCCATTCTTCAAAGTGTGAACCTTAAGCTAGAACGAAAATAGATTCAAGCTTCCACAGCATCCCAGATATTCATCTGACACACCAGCAAAATATCATTGCTTTTCAATACATCTCTATGTTTTCAATACATCTCTATGTTATAGGTTGAGCATTCTCCCTCACCAACACCGTGTTTGAATCCCAATGCCTAATACCCATGTAGTTGGCTTTATTTTTATTTTTATTTTTGGTTTTTCAAGACAGGGTTTCTCTGTAGCTTTGGACCCTGTCCTGGAATTAGAGTTTTATAGCTGGGTGCCTGGTGGTTTGAAAGAAAATGACTCCAAAGGGGAGTGGCCTTACTAGGATTGTGGCCTTGTTGGAGGAAGTGTGTCAGTGTGGGGGTGGGCTTCGAGGTCTTTTTTGCTCAAACCTTCCACAATGTGACAGCTAGTCCACATCCTGCTGCCTTCTGGTCAAGATGCAGCCAGCACCACATCTACCCGCACACTGCCATGCTCCCCACCATGACAATAATGAGCTAAACCTCTGAAACTGTAAGGCCTCACCCCCATTTAAATGTTTTCTTTGTAAGAAATGGTGTCTCTTCACAGCAATAGAAACCCTAGCTAAGACAAGCTGTGTTGATGCACACCTGTACTCAAAGCCCTGGTGAAGCTGAGGCAGGAGGATGGAAAGTACAAAACAGCCTAGGCTGAGTGGTGTGAAGGAAAGAGCAGTAGGCAGGAGGAGAAAGAAAGTGAAAAAAGAAGGGTTTGTGTTGCAAGGAGAGCCACTTATTCGTCCCAGCCTCCCAGCTATCTTAGCCCCAAAATAGCCACACAGAAACTGTATTAATTAAATTACTGCTTGGCTCATTAGCTCTAGTTTCTTATTGGCTAACTCCTACATCTTTATTTAACCCATTTCTATCAATCTGTGCAACACCAGAAGGTTGTGGACTACCAGAAAAATTTCAGCATGTCTACCTCCAGCCACGGATCCATGGTGTCTCTCTGACTCTGCTTTCTTCCGCCCAGAATTCAATTCTGTCTTCTCTGCCTACCTAAGTTCTGGCCTATCAGGCCATGGTATTTTCTTTATTCATTTAACAATACAAGCAATACATAGAAAGAAGGACCTCCTACACCAGGTTTGTGTATAGAACCAGGCTGAGAGGAAATATAATTATGTGAAGACAGAAACAGACTGAAGATATGCTGCTAGAAAGGAATGCTGGCTCTATAAAAACTCCAAGAGGCTGGGATTCTCCCTCTAGACACTGGAAGAACATGTCACAATCAATGCTTTGGTACTGAACTTCTAGCATCTAAAACTGTGAATGACAAGCACTGTGTTCAGTTAGGCTGCCCAGAGAGTGGCAGTGTACTATAGCAGCCACAGGAAGCCAACACATCACGTCTCTTCATGTCTAAGTCTGCCCTGCACGCACCCCCTCCTCACTTGTCTCCACACAGTCTCAGCCCAAACAGATCATGCTCAAGCATCTTCAGGGAGTATATTTGCTGTACCAAGGGTGGGATGTTAGCATCTAGTGCCATAAAGCCTGAGACTAAAGCTTTCTCATGCTTGTAATCATTCTTCAGTCTACATTGAAGGAGGTGTGGAGAATAATCTAGAATGTTCCCAAAATAGAAAGTACTATTTCTAAGTAAAACCCCTCATGCAGAAGGCTTCCCACATGTTGCCTGCCTACTTTGAGAAGCTTGTCTTCTTGTGATTCGTTCACCTCATCACACAGGAAGCTGACTCTCCAACTTTATCCACCAAAATTCTTCAAGCTCTCTAGCGACTGGTGAGAGAAAAGACCTATATTCAAAGATCTACTGAAGCCCCTCCTGGGGGACTTACCCATCAGGCTTGCTCATTGCTATGGGGGGGGGGTTGGCTAATCCTCAAAGAACACAAATCAAAATACTCCATTCTCCTGCTCCATAACTACAGTTACTTCCCGTGAGGTGATGATAAAAGGTGGTGCACACCTTTAATCCCAGCACTTGGGCGGCAGAGGCAGGTGGGTCTCTGTGAGTTCGAGGCCAGCCTGGTCTACAAGAGCTAGTTCCAGGACAAACCAAACAAACACACAAAGGAGATCTACAGAGCGACTGCTCAATGGGTGACCTTGGAAGACTGAAATTGCCCCTTGAAGCCAGGCTGATGAAAGGGGTCTATGCAGACATGACGTGGGTGGCTACGAGCATTCATACCGTGACTGTTCAGAGAGAGCATGCTCCCTGGCAGGAGTTCTATGGGCATCTTCTCCTTGGTTCACCTTTGCATGGTGCTCCAGATGTTGAGTCACAGCTGGAGCCAGTGCTGGACTGGGGTTGTACTTGGTGGTGGTGGTGGTGGTAGGGGTGGTTGAGGATTCTTGCTCCTCTTTCTCACTGAGCAGAGCCCCCCATGGACCATCCCCAGGGGCAGTGTAACAGACCCCAGACCTCAGCACAAATGACACCATGATGATAGTACCAACAGGTTCTGGAGCCCTGCAGGTCGGCAGCCATCCTTGGCAAAAATAAAGACTTCTGTGAAAATCTCTAAATGTGTTAACCTTGCCTTTTGGCTTCTGTAGTTCCACTTCTGATTAACAGTTCTCACTAACTGGTATGCCCACCCAGGACGGGGATTGTGTCTTTAAGAAGCTCTAGTGTCGTATTGGTTTATATGTTGGCTAGTTTTTGTTTTCACATTATCCTAGTAATGTCTGGGAAGAGAGGACCTCAGTAGAGGAATTGCCTTGATCAGATTGGCCTGTGGGCATGTATTCTTTTTTTTCTTATTTATTTATTTATTTATTTATTTATTTATTTATTTATTTATTTATTTATTTATTTTGGGGCATGTATTCTTAATTGGTAAGTGATTGAAGAGGGTCCAGCCCACTTTAGGCAGTGCCATCCCCTGGCTCCCCTGGCGGGTGGGCCTAGGCTATTCAAGGAAGCTAGCTGAGTCAGCAGGAATAGAAAGCCAGCATGCTGTGTTCCTCCAGAGTCCTTGTGTTCGCCCCTGTGTTCAGGGTCCCACATTGGGTTCCCACCCTGGCTTTTCTTCATGATGGACTGTAACCTGTAAGCTGAAATAGACCCTTTCCCCTCCAGCTCACTTTTGGTAATGGCGTTTATCACAGCAGGAGAAACCAAATCAAAAGAATTTCTTCCTTGGGAGTGATGTTTCTTCTTGAAGCTCACGTCTCTACAATGTTTTCAGAGTTGGAAGCATCTGCTAGACCTTTTGGGTCATCTTTCCGTTCAAAGATTGCTGTGGGACAGCTTGAGTATTTATTTTCCTAAATTTACTGGAGATATTGTAAAACCCAGCACTCCCACAGCTTCCTGGCTCTCTGAAATAGGAAAGCTACTTTCTTCCCGAGTTGCCAAGACCCCGGTTTCTTCAGCCAGACCTTGTCGATTGGAAATTCAATTCATTTCTCCTCTCTTCTGTCATGTTTGCATGAACAATGAGGATTTATACACTTCCACAGTGGATGGCCAGTGTCTGCTTCGTCCTACCAGTCAGTCTTGATTCTCCAGAAAAAAAAAAAGAAACAATATTTACCCTCTGATATCAGAGGCACATGACTGCACTATTTAGGGGAGCTGTCTTAGTATCTAAGTTGCTATGACAAATCACTACAAATGTGGTACATATAAACAAGACGGATGGATATCTCAAAGCCTGGAAGCTGGGCTTCTGAGACAGGGAGTCTGAATCTGAGACTGTTAGTTCCAGTGAGGGTCCTCTTCTGGGCTCTAGACAGTTGACTTCTCTGTACACCCTTATACTGTAACTCCCAAACTCCTCTCACAAGAACATTAATGACACTTTTCAGGGCACCGTCCTCAGGACCCAATTACCTTGGAAGGCCCTACACTGATGCTAGAATTTCAACATTTAAATTTGGAGGGAGAATAAATTCATTACTTGTGATGGGTAACCTTCACGGCACTGAGACTCACCATGACAATGTTCTGCTGGGTGTTTCTCTGAAGGGGTTTCCAGAAAGCTTTAGCCGAGGAGAAAAGAGCCATTCTGAATGTGGGCAGCACCATCCCATGAGTGGGGGTCCCCGGTTGAAAATGAGCTAAGCCCCCAGCATTTATTGCTTTCTCCTGACTCACGATCTTTTCATGACTTCTCTTCCATGGTGGACTCCATCTTCACACTGGAAGTAGAGCAAAGCCCTCCTTCCTCCTGGGTTTGCGGGTGGTGATGGTTGCTTTTAGTGTCAGCTTGCCACAGATTAGAAATATCAACGTAGGAAGCATCAGCTGAAGGGTTGGCCTGCTGGCCTTAACTGATATGGAAAGAACCACTCCAAGTCTGGGCAGCACCTTCTATGAGCAACCCAGATAAAATGGGGTGTGCCGTTCAGCCTTCCCTCTTGCTGGCGAGCTCTTTACCATGTTGCTGTTGTCTCTGTCGCCGCTGCAATTGCTCCTGATCACTTTGCTAACGTCAGGCCAGTGTTTCCTGGCTTCCATTGTGGACTTTCAGGTTTTCATCACCAGATTAGGACTGCTGAGGCACCCAGCCTCCTGGACCGAGCATCTCCTATGTTGTTGATTTTGCAGTGAGGGACAGCCACCATGGCTACTCCAACTGCTGGGGCGCTGAGCCTCAAGGACCAAGCAACTATCAAGCAGCCTCTCAGGGGTGTTACTTTCTAAACATAAGCTGATTTAATTTTAAATAATGTGTGTGTGTATCCACACACATGTGTGCGTGTGTACATGTATACTCTAATCAATTCTGTTCCTCTGTGGTGCTAGGAATGGCTTCTTATGAGATAGCTCTAAATGACTTTGCTGAAAGATATAGCAAATCATCTACAGGAATATGCCCAGTTCCACGGCAGCCATCAGAGAAGCATGAACATAGAAGCCCAGCATGCTAAGGAGCAGCCACACAGTGGAAAGGAGGGAGCCCAGACCCCCAAAGGCATCCCTGAGATTGAAGTAGTGTCAGACCCCTCACCGCACACCTCCAAACTCCTGGTTGTAGATAATCAGATTCTTTCTTCTTGCTGCTGTGACTGCCCACTTAGATCCAGCCTCAGTTTCCTCCTCAGTACAGCATCTGTCTGCAAGTCTGCAAAGTTGCTTTTCCTTCTCAGGCCTAAGTCTCTCTCACTCCCTGGAGCTCTCTCATCTGCTTCCGTTCTAGGAAGATGTATAGTCACACCCGTTCCTCTACATTGTGTGAAGACATGTCACTGTGATTGGTTTAATGGAAAGCTAGACGGCCAATAGCTTGGCAGGATTTTCAGGGCAGAGAGAACCCTGGGAAGAAGAAGGCAGAGCTGCCAGCCAGATGGGGAGGAAGCGTACCATGTAGGAGATGAGGTAACCAACCAGGAGCCACAGGGCAGCATAAAAATGAATAGACATGGATGCATTTAAGTTATAAGAGCTAGTTAGAAACAAGCCTAAGCCATCAGCTGAGCTGACATAATCAAGAAAAAGTCTTCACAGAGTGATTTGGGAGCTGACTGGAGGGACACAAAAATCAGCCTACACAGACTCTTCCCTCAAGATGCAATTTTGATGGCACCTCCTCACGAAGACCCTGCACCTTCCTTCCAGGCAGGCTTTGTCGCCTCTGAGCATTTGTTTATATCTCGTTCGTAGGCCAGGTCGACATCTCACTGAGTGGACCTGTTCATCTTCTCCACAATTAGGGGGTCTCTGGAGGCCAGGGTCAGCATTTCCACTTCTAAGCTCCAACAGTCTCCAGGGTGCACAACACAGTCGGCACTTAGCGCTTCTCCACTGAGCGGTCAATAGAGCCTAACTCTCGGAGGTCACCCCTCCACAGTGCTGGAAGCCCAGCCCTTGTGAGCATGGCACACACAGATTGACCTAGTCCTCTTGAACAGTGGGCTCTGGTTTCACACTCCCATTAAATCCTCCACTGTTAGAGTTGGTAGAGAACTTAGAACTGTACTCGGGTTACGGGGAAATGAGGGATTCTGGGAATAAATGTAACTGAGAATCACTGAGTTACATCGATTTTAAAGAAGTCTTTGGGTAAATATCCTCCCAAAATCGGTGGGTTAAAGGCGTGGTCCCAGCCTGGGGTGCTGCTGGGAGATGGTGGCATCTTTTGGAGGGAAGACTTAACAGGGGGAAGTTGGCTCATATTGGCACAATAAATCACAGCATAAGTGTGTAACAGAAGGTACTCTTTATCCCGTGGCAGCCATGAAGCACATAGGGAGACAGAAAGGAGCCAAGATTCCCAATATCTCCTTCATGATCATTCTCTCAAAGACCCATCCTTGAGGGCTTTCCTCGACACAAGTAGCAGCCTGTTGCAGAAACTACAAGGACTACTGCTTGCTGGCTCATTCACAGACCAATGCTTAGCTACTTTCTCGTACAGTCTAGGACCACCTGGGTAGAGAATGCTGCCTCCCACAGTGGACTGGTCCTCAGTGTTGTCTAGTTCTATGTCAGCTTCGACACAAGCAGACTCATTTGAGAGATGGAAACCTCATTTGGTAAGTGCCCCCATGAGATCCAGCTGCAGGGAAGTCTAGAGGGAATTTTCTTAATTAGTGGTTGGTATGGGAGGACCAGTTCATTGTGGATGGGGCACTGCTGGCTGGTGGTCCTGGATGCTACAAAAAGCTGGCTGAGCATCATGGGGAGCAAGCTATAGTCCTTCATGGCTTCTGCACCAGCCTCTATCTTGATTTCTTTAGATGATGAATAGTGATATGAAAATGTAAGCCAAATCAACCCTTTTCTTCCCAATTTTAATTTAGTTGTAGTGATTTATCACATAGGACAGATATATTTTTGTTCCTAAGCAAATTGCATATCCAAAGCTTTTTGTTGTAGTAACAAGTTAATCCAACCTTCACTGGAGATCTCCATAGGGCTTACCTTATACTAATATATGTAGGAGATGCTCCCATCCCTCCCCACTGGGGAACTTAATTCTTTCCATCTAAGTGTTCCCTTGAGCTCAGTTCTTCTGCTCCAATATGAGCCCCTAATCCAACAGGACAGAATTCACTTCCTCGGGTCACAAAGACAAGCCTGCAGCCAGGCCGCCTGCCGCTGGCTCCGACTTTCTCCACTCACCCTGTGGCTCCATCGTGAGCTTCTCCACCACTTTCTGGCCACACTGCTAATTTAGCACTTCGCATGCTGGGTCATGTATGCACTTATGTCTAGAGCTAAATTATAACTTTCTAAAAGGAAGGAGCCATTTTAACGCTCTTCTCGTCTTTTCCTCACTGGGCGTGGAGTCAGCCGTGTGGTTAAATGAAGAAGAAACAGTGAATCGATGAATGCGGGAAATAAAATTGATCACATTGCTTTGAAAACTAAACACGTCTTTCTGAAACTAGACATCCCATTAGTTTTTGAACCACTAAAATGTGCAAGGTTTTCCATGACCTCATTACAATGCTTTCTTATCATCAGTTATGGAAACATTGTAGTTTCAAGGGCATTAAAACAAAAACAAATGTGTATCTTAGAAATTAATTAAAGACAGCAAAGACCTTGACTCAAAGCAAAACTCAGAAGTCCAGAAAATATCCTTCCACCGGGAACTTACTCCAAATGACAAAAAGCCTCATAGTGGGAGGGATGGGGCAGGAGGAAGGTTTGAAGCTACAGGGTTAAAATAGAATTATCGGGGAAGTTCTGCCAACGGCCAAACTTGTAAGTGCCTTGAGGTTTGGTAGAGTTTTAGCCATTGCTGTTGGGCAGCCTCCATCTCAAACCCAACAAGCAGGGCATGCAAATGGCATCAATTAATCTGAGCCTGGTAATGACATGTTTGCTTTGGACTGAAGGAACGTCATTGTGGCTTCACCGCTGTGGTTGGCTTGCCGTGGATGGAGGGTGGAGAGCTATATGTCCTGGACACAGCCATGTCATGGCCTTTGGGAGCCATCCAAGATGGTTTGGGGTAATTGGGAACCTCTGGATAAAAAGTATTTCCCTCAAGAAGCTCAAAGAAAGGAGGCAAGAACATATACGATCCTGTGAACTGGAGGCTAAGCCTTATCTGTGGGTGGCCAGGAAGTATTTTCTGTGTGCTCATGTGCCTTTGATTGACAAGAAATACTGTAGGCTATTATTGATCATTTAAATTTAAGAGAGTGGTGTGTGTGTGTGTGTGTGTGTGTGTATGGAGAGAGAGAGAGAGAGAGAGAGAGAGAGAGAGAGAGAGAGAGAGAGAGAGAGAGAGAGAGAGACTATGAATACCCTCATGTAGAAGTCAGGGAACAAATGCCATGAAGGTCCTCACCTTCCACTTTGTTTAACACATGTGTGATGCACTGCTTGCTGGCCTGCAAAATCCTGGGGTTTCTTCTGCCTCCACTTCTCATCTGCCTTAGGAGTGCTGGAATTACAGGCACATGTGTTCTGGGGATCTGGACTCAGTTCTTCATGTTCACACAGCGTACATGCACTGAGCCATCCCCCAGCTCCCATCTATTTACTTTTTCAGAAAGCTTGCTTTCTTTGCTGTGCTCCTGCTTCTAGAACACAGTCCAAGTTCACAGGTTCAGCATTTCAAATGTGCCCTGCCTCTTCAGTGGCTGACCTTACTAAGTTGGCAAAATCAACTTTCTGCACCAGAGAGGGTGGTTTGAAATAGCAGAGTACTTACTGAGCTTGTTAGAAAGGGCACCAATGTCCTCTGGGACAGAAAATAGCTTTTTCCAGAGAGATTTTCATGATTAAGTGCAAATGAATCTAAAACACGTGGTTCAAATTTCTCTGAAATTACACACAGTCATAAAAATTAAAGGGGGAAACGGAATGGGTTTTCTGGCTATGCCATACGTCTAAAGAAACAGCACATACATATGCATGTGTATATGTTCACACACATATACATGTACATATGTGCTAACATATGCATATAAAAATGCACACACACATGCCTAAGTATACATGTGCATACATATACGCATGTGTGTAATAGGTACACAAACATAATGCACATGTGGAGGTGTGCACACATTTGTACATACACATGTATCTAAAGAAAAAGCACACAGATACACAGACATATGAACACATTTTTATAGACACATACATGTGCACATACGTGGATATGCACACATATACACGTGCACACACATATAGCTACATGTGCATGCACATGTGTATGCATATTCATGCATGTGCATATGTATGCACATGGCACAATTCACAAGTGTATTTTGTATGTGTGTATATGTGTTTGTGTGTTCACATGTGTGTATGCATATCTATGTGTGAGTGTACAAGTGTATATGGATGTGAATATATGTGGATATGCTATGTAAATATGTGTGCACAAGTACAAATGTGCATTTGAGTGCACATATGCACATGTATAAGTACATGTGCTCACCTGTATGTATACGTGTCTATTCGTTTATGTTTGCATTTGTACTGATGAATGTGTGTATTCACACTTGCACATGTGTATTTATATGTGTTTGCATACATGTGCACATGTATGTGCTCGTGTATGCACATGTTTGTATATGTGAGCACATGTTTATGTGAATGCATGTATACACAGGGGCACATGTGTATTTGTATTTGTTTACATACATGGGCATATCAAGTGTATGTATGTACAATCATGTGTTTGTATGTGTGAAAATATGTGCACAAATGTATGTATGTGCGTGTGTGCTCACATGTGTATATTTGTTTGTGTACATGTATACAAGTGTTTGTACATGAATGTTTATACACACATTCACACACATTGCATACACACATGGGCATATGCCTGCAATACACATGTGCACACACACTTAAGTGATCATCTGTGCACACACATGGTCACATGCACAAAACCACTCACACACATATGCACACCTGTGCATGCACACACTTACACATGTCATGTGTGCACATACATACTGGTGCAGACAGACGTGACTCAAACAGAGCTGCTCATCTGCTTGTGTAGAATCCAGCAGAACTCACCACTGCCTGGTGAGCAGGTCTGTGCTTTCCTTTCCTGTCAGCTAAGGGTGAGAGCATGCTGTGGCTGGAAGACTCTCCTCAGCTGAAATGCTCTGTGATTTTGACAAGGGAGCAGGGCAGCCAGAGGGAAAGGCCATTTTCTGTCGGCTAAGCCGCTCCATTAGCTGCCTTTACCTTTATGAGAGCTGTTAAGATCTGGGTTTTAGCATACATAACTTTACATCAGTAACATCCTTCATGGGGCTTTGATTTGCTGCCTCCATATGTAACCCCTCGGCTCACTAAATTGGCCCCAACTGAAATCATGCTGCCCTCTTACTTTCGGCTTTTACTTTGGTTGATAGATAGGGTGCATGGCACTGACACCAGGGCAAAGGGAAGAAGAGGAAAAGATGAAGGAGAAGATGAGACACAAGAGTCTTCTGCCGGGCTTCCTAAATGTGGAGTTCATTGTCTCTACTGACTCTGGGGCAGAAAGGGAAAAACAATCAAAAGCCCAAAAGTTTAAATGTTTGCTGGAGTCTGGAGTTTTCCTTGCACCCATCCCTGCCCCAACAACTGTTTTCCTCTTGTGAAATTAAAGCTGAAGCTAGCAGCTCAAGTCTCGCTCTTGAATGTCACCTACTCGCTGCTATTACCCTGATTTTTCTGGGCAACGCCCATTGGTTCTCTGCTGCAGCTTGGAAACCCTGCTTCTCTCGGCTCTGGCCTGACAGCTGCACTGAATTTGGGCTCACAGGGTGATTTACTGGGTCTGCTGATATTCAGCCGCATGATTTAGGAGGGAAAAGAGAGAGAGAGAGAGAAACGTGGAATGCACCAAAAAAAGCAATATATGCATTATTATTATTAATAATAATAAAGATAAATGTCAGCCCCAAGTGACTCTCGTGGCCCCTGCCACTCCATTTAACATTTTAACAGTGGCATGTGGCCCATGCATGGCACTTGATTCTGTCTGGTGCCTTCAAAGAGGCTAAGAAAAGGTTATTTGTCAAATGTTGGGTTGGCGTTGGGGGGGGGGTATTTTCCAGGCTCTAGGTCAGCCCAGCCCAGCTGCATTCCTGTCCCTGTCATTGAAGGGGCTGAACTTTGTCACATTATTAAGCTGTCAGCAAGGCCAGGGCGTTGTTTAGATTTCTGGTGGGAACTCCTCACACATGCTCTGGGCCTCCATAGGGATTTTATCAACACCATTGTAAAACACGCACAAATGAGCTATGCTGGAGCTGCCCTGAGAAGGCCAGGCTCCCTCAGCCTCAGCAGGCAAGAATGGAAATACCAGAGCTGAACTCTTGTACCACCCACGGGCATCCTCCCTTCTGCCTCTGCAGACATCGCCACACAGAGAGTCCCTTGCTCTTCCTGGCACGTCTCCCTGGGTATTAATGGCGAGATAATCACCTTTGGCCTTGGCCACATTAGGTCATCTTTACAGTAGTTGTTCCCTGACCCCTGAGGTCCAAACGTTCTCATCTTGGTAGACCTCCAGGCTGGAGGCTGGGAAAGCTGAAGTTGTTAAGAATTATGGCACTCCCTGTCTCGGTAAGGAGGGCCTCTATTCAGAGGGAATTGAAAGGAACAGCCGTGCTACATAGCTCTCAGCAGCGACTCCAGGGAAGGGCTGCAGCCTGGGAGGCTTTCCACCAGCCTTCCAAGCACACCACTCGCTCTCAGCCCACACAGCTTCCACATGGAACAAATATTGGAAGCGAGGTGTGGGGAAAGGAGCATGGGTAAAAAGCTAGTGGTGATGGAGACACCTGCAAGGCAGTGGATATTGCATTTCTCATCGCTGTGGTGAAATATTGGACAAAAACCACCTGCAGAAAGAAAGATTTCTTTTAGCTCACATTTAGGAAGGGGGCGATGCAAGGCTCCGTGGGAGGCAGGTGAGGGGGGCTAGGATTGCAAAGGGGCTGGCTGGCCACACTGCACTCCCAGACAGGAAGCAGAGAGAGCTGGCTGCTGGTGCTCCACTCGCTGTCCCCAGTCTGTGGAATGGTGCTGTCCACATTCGAGGTCTGTCTCCTTCTCCAGCTAAACCTTTCTGGAAACATTCTAAATCCCACCAGGTTGGCAATGGAGATGGACCATCACTGACGATCCAGCATCCTTCAGATCTTTGCAAAGCAACTTAGCAAAGCAGTCAGTGACATTCTCCTCACCTGCAGCCCCACCACCCAGAGAGAAGAGCAGAGAGATGTGTTCATGAGAAGCCCAGGCATTCTCGGAATCTACGAAAATATCAGCTGAGCCTCGAGCTGTTTGAAATTAACTGAGTTCGTTCTCTAGTGACTCTCTAACCATGGTCCCTTGTATA
The DNA here is from genome assembly GCF_950005125.1 of Chionomys nivalis. NCBI lineage: Eukaryota > Metazoa > Chordata > Mammalia > Rodentia > Cricetidae > Chionomys > Chionomys nivalis. The sequence continues at coordinate 13,914,631 of NC_080104.1, read as the reverse complement.
TATGCTGCATATGCATATTGTATGTACATGCATATCTACAGTCATATAAATACATACACGCATAGACAGATATTTTCAGTATTTCCCTCCAAAAAACAAATCCTGCTGTCTGTTATATCACATACAAGGATATGAAAAACCCAAAAAGAACCACTTTGCACTGTAGTACAGAGAGTTACCTGTTCAAGTCTATTATTTTGATAGATTCTAAAATGAATAGTAGCCATTCATCCATTCTTGAGAAGTATCATTAGGGGTTCCTGATCTATTTGAAATTATCATGGCTTAAAGAAATGGATGGATGCAATATGTAGATGAATAAATAGTGAGTTAATACATATGGAGCATGAATATTATTAATATCATATATAATACACTGTAACACATGGAATATGTACAAGAATAGATGAAGAAAGAATAGTATAATATATTATGGATGTTATATTTACAAATTCATATACATTTATACATAGAGGCATTTTTATAGATAGATGATAACTGGATGAATGAGTAGATACATGGGTGGGTGCATTGATGGATAGATGATTGATAAATAATAGATAGATAGGTAATAGATAAATAGATGATAGCTAGTTGATAGGTGATAGATAGTTAGATAGATAGATAGATAGATAGATAGATAGATAGATAGATAGACAGATAGACAGATGATTGACAGATCAACCAGTTCCAGGTGATTTCCTGCCAGTGCAACCACTCTATGAGACTTCTCTAGAGAGGACATAACAAAGCCCTGGTGCTTCTTGGCTCTGATCTAGTATGCAGCTGTGCCAGGTTCTGGTCTGACTCTGCCACTAACCAGCTGTGAGACCTTGAGAAACACAGCAGCTCGCTGATCAGCAGGGAGGATTCACTAGTGACTCAGGCCTCCATGATTCTTTTTCAACTTGCCTGATCAAATTAAGAGCAAAGGAGTCAGAACTGTTGTGTTCAAAATCCAGAGGCACAGGAGGAACAATGTCACAGTGACATTTGCAAAACGGAGCAAGTCACACCTAAACAGAAACACATGTCTGTTTCCCCTCTCCACTCCAGGGCACAGCAACATGTGGGTGGTCCTCACAGGGAAGTGGGAAGGAACACACACCTGCTCGTGAGATTTTCCACATTGGAAGAGCTCCGGCTCTTTCTCCAGACCTCACACTCCATGTAATCCACTGCCCTACAAAGAACTCCTAGTGGGGAAACTTCTAGCAAGGCCATGTGTCTTAGTTAGTGTTTCTATTGCTGTGAAGAGACACCATGACCACAGCAACTCTTCTAATGAAAACATTTAATTGAGATAAACTTACAGTTTCGGAGGTTTAGTCCATTATCATCATGGCGGGGAGCATGCAGCCAAACGTGGTGCTGGAGAAATAGCTGAGAGTCCGACATCTTGCAGGCAACAGGAAGTTGACTGAGACACTGTGTGGTATTCAGAGCACAGGAAACTTCAAAGCCCACCTCCACAGTGGCACGCAAGGCCATACCCACTCCAACAAAGCCACAGCAAATCTATTGCATTCAAATACCACACACGTGATACCGGCACTGGAGAAACTGGCTGACAGCCTCATTCAGTTGAGGTCACCAAGACTTTGCATGGGTGCTCTAAGAACTTCAGGTGGAAGCCACAGATCTGTCAGAGATATGCTGGTCATACACCTCCTTTGTTGTGTGCCAGCACATGCTATGAACTATCCCAAATGCTCCTAACAGTGGGGGATATGGAGCCCCAACCAGCCATTTCCAGTAACCAGGCAATACTTCCTATAGAGGGATTGGTATCCCAACCCAGCCACATAACTTTTGACCTACAATTTTCCCTGCCTACAAGATACGCTGGCAAAAAGGTGGTGCAAGAATCATGGGATTCGCCAACCAATAACTGGTCTAGCTTGAGACACCAACCATGAAAGGGACCCCACCTTTGACACTGCTTGGAAGACCAGGACCCAGAGTCTGGACATCCCAGAGACCTAGAGTAGAACCAAACATGGCCAGCAAAAAAAAAAAAAAAAAAAAAAAAAGTCAATGAAACGATTCCTAATGATATTCTGCTATACTCATAGATTATTGCCTAGCCCAGTTGATGTCAGAGAGGCTTCATCCAGCAACTGATGGAAACAGATGCACAGACCCAATGTTACCACAGTGGTGAGCAAGCAAAGCCAACACAAGACAAGTGCTCAGCCTTGAGCAAGACACACCAGGAGACATACACATCAAGGCAATGTGCTTAGACGGAGGCAATCTGAGTGGCATCTCAATTTGCCACCATGTGATTGTCACAGAGCCCTTCCCACACTGGACCCATGCCCTCATGTGCAGGGTAAAGACGAGAGCAGCCCGTGCACTCCCTCGAAGGGACTCTGCTGCTAAGAATAAATAGGCATGGAGCTTTTATAGTACACGTCCCAGGAAGATTAAATAAAACAATACACATAGTTCTTGGTCCTGGGTGGGCATGTGGCAGGAACTCAACAGTTACTTGTTATTCTTGCTATTATCCAAGATACACCTTCTAGAAACAGTCAGAAGTGGATATGAGCCAGATGCCTTAAGATTATTATTGCGTTCATTCTGAGAGATGACTCGGTGGGTAAAGGTCAAGTCTGGTGACCCGAGTTTGATCCCAGGATTCATATGTTGAAAGGAGAGAACTGACATCTATGAGTTGTCCTTAGATTCCACATGTACTTCATGGAACACACACACACGGGGAGAGAGAGAGAGAGAGAGAGAGAGAGAGAGAGAGAGAGAGAGAGAGAGAGAAAGACTCACAAAAGTCACTCACATACAAATAAACTGATGTAAAAGCAAACTCAAATTTTTTAGTATTGCATTTTAAGGTGCAGAGTAGGAGACCGCAGAATTCTCTCCCCTAAATAGGACTTCTACACCACACCCTTTCTCCAAGGCTCAGGGACCATAGTGGATGGCAGAGTGAAAATGTTATAAGATCAAAAAGAGCATGAGCATGTGTCCCCAGATCCTCACTGGCAGAGGGGCTAGAGATTGCCATTGAGTTCGAAGAGTAAGAACGGCATGCCTGGGACAATGGAAGTGTTGAGGAATTCTGCAGCAAAGACAGAAAGGAAGAGGCTGTCAAGTAGCCAGCGATTCCCTCCCGGAGCATCCAGGCTTCGTGCCCATACCCACTCGGAACCGACCCTTTCCGCGTTCTGCCTTCTGCAGCACTTTCACAGGGTCTGCTTTGGCTGTCAAGGCTTCTCTGACTTGCCGTGCCCAGGTGCCCTTTATTTTCTCTCTGAGTTGTTGTTCCCTCCATTCACGATGTCATCCTCTTTGTACCTTTTGCTGATGACAATTCTCCTCGATGACAAAACCCAATCACAACTCAACTTCTTTCCTAATAAGTGCAGTTCACTCCACCACGGCCTGGGTCCCAGACTCAAGAAGAAGAAGAAAGGAAGCCTTGTACCAGAATCCATCTCCCTGCTCCTTGACTATGGCTGCAATGTGAGCTGCCTCACGCTCCTGGAACCATGGCTTCCACCTAGGGATGGACTGGATGTACCCTCAACCCGCGAGCCTTGTAGTTTGTCACAGCGGTGATACAAGTAAGATACACACCTGACAAAGACCCTTCCGAGTAGCATGAACTCTAGAATACTAATGACACAGTATGAAGGAGAGCTGGCTAGCCTAGTGGTCACTGCACAGACTCTGGAGCCACTCAGCCAGTACATCTCCTTTCCTGACTCCTTGGCATGTGTGGCCTTGTGAGAGTTACTTGATCTCTCTGGGTCTGAATTTCATCACCTGTAAAACAAGATCAACAATTGGTGCAGACCCTGCGGGGTGTGGGGAGGCTAAAGGCATTTCAAGTGTCCTCAGAGCAGCATCGGTCACACAGAAATGCCATTTCCATCTCCCCTGGCTGGGCAGCTCTTCAACTGCTAACTTCCGGTTCAGAGGCCTGAGCATTGTCTAGGTCAGTCAAGTCACATGGCACGTAAGAAAATCAGAGATTAGAGAGTTTTGCACCAACGCTTTTCCAAGATCTTAAGTAGGCGGTCACCAGCTGTGGGGATTGTGATGTGAACTGTTTGTGGTAGTGACAGGGTTGGTCTCAAGAAAATTTTGCCAGAAGTGTCAAAGCTTCTAGGTCTGTTATGGCTAGCTCCCTAGGAGCATGCCTGAAGTGACCTCTTGACCATCTCTGACTCTAATTTAGTATCTACGAGTGCCTGGGCCACATTTGTCATCACTGCGACAAAATCAGCTTCAGAGAAGAAGAGAATTATTTAGGTTCAAGGACTGAGGATATAGCCTGCCAAGGGAGGGAAGACATGGTAACCAGAGCAAGAAGTGGCTGGTCTCATTGTATCGGAAGTCAGGAAGTAGAGCGAGGTTAATGGTGGTGTTCAAATTGCCTTCTCCTTATCCAGCCATGGAATGGTGTCACTCCCATGCAGTAAAGCCCTTTTGGAGATGTCCCCACAGACAAGCCCGAAGGTATGTCTCTAGCAGGTTCTAAATCCAATCAAGATGGCAAAAAAGAATTGTCAAGAGTAAGAAAATATGAATTGGAATTTGAATGAAGGACAGAGGGTGTCTGAGATGCAGACTGTGGGAAGGTGACTGTCATTTCCTCCTATGGGAGGCCCATGTGAAGTACGCATTGGATTGGAGATAATGACATTGCTAAGGACCACACAGCAGGAGACTCACAGGCTCTGAACCAGCCCAACTATGGCTCAGAAGCTCACAGAGTTTAGTGGGCAAAGAAAGGTGGCTGCACACATGCCAGGGCCTTTCACTGAAACTCCTATCTCTGAGCATTGCTAATGCAAAAGGAAGTTGCAGAGGATCATTGGAATTGATTTTATGCATTCAGAAGTATTTGTTGAGAGTCTAGTCAGTGCACAGCTCCCTGGTCCTGTCATTGCTCCCGTGGGACAGCAACCAGGACAATGTCATGTCTGTGCAGAAATACATGAAGACAATCACCCTGCAGTCTGCATGGGAGTACTGCCAAGAGGGATAAAATATGGTTCCAATCCTCCTTTACTGACATGCTTTTGTGAGCAGACAATGAGAGAAACCAGTCTGGCTTTCATAACGTGGGGGCCTCCGTGAAAAGTGCTTCTTGGAGAGAGAGCAAGAAGCGAGAGGCCCAGGCACTTGGTAGCAGCATCTGATAATGCTGTCGAAGGACCCAACCCTTCCAGAGACTCCACTGTACTCACTGAACTCTAAAGGGTGTGAGAAAAGCTGAGAGGCAGAGATGAGCAATCTATTTGTGAGGTGGTGTGATGCTTGCCTCTTAGTACCAGTCTCGATCCAGGAACCTGATGCCAAGCTCATTCTGGGCCATGGAGGTGGGAAGGAGAGGTCTCCAGAGTAGGCTTCTGAGAATAGAAACTGGTATATAAGCTTTTGAATTTAAGATTGGAGGAAGCAGGGTGAGAATTCTGCCAGCCAACTCTTATGTTTTAAGCATTTAAGCTTCCTGACTCACACTAAGAGTCATATGCATACATCTACAATGAAATTGACCCAGTTGTCCCCTTGGGAGAGAGCTACAGAATCACCCACAAGCCCTGTCTATATGAACTTTATAGCCGGAAGTGTCCGTCTAAAACGGGATGCACTTTATTCTTCTATTGAGGAAGTTTTATGTCAGCCATTTTATTAATCATAAGAAACTAGGTGCTTGCCATTAAATGATAACAGAATAACACGTCAAATGGCAGCCACATCGATTTTCCTGCATGCAAGTTAAGAGAACAAAAGTTTAGAATCAGAAGCTTCATCCAAGATTTGGGTGTGGGCCAGTTGAGCATCTAGACCAGAGGTAGTGAGTTCTCTTCTTCCCGTAGCTCGCTTTTCTCTTTTACTCAAATCCCGCCAAGCAAGCATCTACCCCAAGCTACTCCGTTTTCTCTCATGGAGGAATGTGGTTCAGCCATGCATAAAAAAGTGCAGAATTAGGTAGACAATCAGCAGGAATGGTAGCCCAATGCTGTGCTCAATGTTTCTGTAGAAAAGATGACCCCACCTGTCCCTTTTAGAGCAGTCTAATTCCTTGTAAACCTTTAAGTTCTCCTTTTTGCCTTTGGATAAATGCACACATTTCATTTTTTTTTTTAGTAAGTAAAGAAGTAACTTTGGGAAACAGTATAAAGTATATTGAATCAACACCAAATATAAAATAAAGCAGAGATTGCCTTGGCTTTGTCTGTTCCATGGTTGTGTAAAATGACAGTGACATTTATGAAAAGAAAGAAAACATCACAATGTATCTATCTTACACCAAAATAGTTTTTTCCCTCCTACTCTTTGTCTGAACAGGTCCCTTAAGTTCATCAGTCAACAAGGAAGGCTGAGACCAGTGTCCTTGCCTCAGGCTAGCCTCTCTGTCGGGGCCATTTTTCTTAGTCCTCAAAGGCTCCCACAAGCCAGCTCATATTAGTGGGCTAGAATAAAGACGCTGAGAGAACTACTTCAATGATAAATCCCCAGTGTCAACCTGGCAGCATTTAGAATACCCAAGAGGCACACTTGAGAATAAGAACAGTCTGCAAAGGTTGACTGAGTGACTAGAAACTTAGTGATGTAGAAGCATCCTAATGTTGCAGGTCCAGAGCTCAGTTACAGTTTATTTTGGGCTAGCCTTAGCCTCCTAAATAGCCACCCAGTCAATGGTACCGTGGAGAGGCTCTAATATTGTACCCATTTTTGTTGTTGTTGTTGAGTTTCTGGCAATAACCACCGTGTGCTTGAGAATATAGTCTCTGTCCTGTTCTCAATGGGTTCTATATCCCGGCTGTGATGAGTCTTTTGTGACATCTCTACATGTTCCCAACCATCTATGGGTCCAGCTGGACCCATGCTTACCTAGAGAAATTGAAGCTCTCAGTGGCCAAAGGCCCATCCATGCCATTGCGGTGACTTTTGTTGTTCGGTTACCTACAAACCACATTTTATGTGCACACACAGTGGAAGAGAGAAAGGACAGTTAACCAGAAGGATCTGCTTTGCAGGAAATGTGAATATTCAAAGCACAGAGAATATATTCAGGCTCAAGGAGCGGATCTGATCTGGAAATAAATATGGTTTCGATATGCCTCTCACATAACGCTCTGAATATAAGGACCCGCTATCTCTAATTCCTTTGTTGCAATTTTCCAATAAAATCTGGCAGAGGTCCAAGTTCTCCAAAGCCTAATAGGGGTAAGAATTTCCCTGATTTCTCTTTAAAATAAGAAATCATTTCAACGTGAGGAATCCAGGCACAACTGGCATGGTCCCCACGGGTCTCTGGGTTTCAGGAAAGGGACCTGGGCCTCTATCCGGCCATCCCAGAAGCCTCCCAGACTTATAATCTTTCAGTCAACATCCCAGAATTGTGGCCTGCTTAGTTTTCTCTAAAAGCACTTAAGGACAGTTTAATGAAAGGAAAGAGCAGCAGAGAAAGGGGAAAATGCTTTTTTTAGGATCTGAACAAAATATCATGTTTTCTTCTTCTTCTCTCTCTCTCTTTTTCCTTTTTTGCAATATTTCTCCTCAGAGAAAATTATAGCCTTGAGGGCCAGCAATGTGCTCTGTGTGTTTTGCTTATTACAGTGGTTAAAATGAGAGCCACGGGTGATGGAGTATCATTATAACATTCTTGATACCCCGATATATTTGTGCAAACATAGCTGCGGGCTGCGCATGCACAATCGGTGGATGTGCCCACGTTGTCAGGGAAGTTTCTCTCTTTTGTTCCCACAGCCTCCTTTATTACCTCGCAATTCATATTTGTTCTTTTCTTTCTTCCTTTTTTTCGTTATAATTTTTACCTCTTCAAACTACCTCCCAACCTGTCTTTTTTGAGCTTGCCTTCTCTCCCATCTCCTCAATCAGAGTCCTAATGTTCCCTAGCCAAACAATTTGCAAAGGAAATGGCTCAGGTTAGGAACCAAGTAGCTTGTAATCATGGCTCAGGGTTTCTAGGCGGTACCACTTCACTTGGGTTTGTGTCTGTATGTCTCTATTTTCTGCTTCTGTCAGGGAAACCCAGGGAGAGGTCCTTTGACCTCCCATACAAGAGACCAGAACATCCAAAACTAAAAACAAACAAACAACAAAACAACAACAAAAGCAAGCAAACAAACAAACAAAGAAAATCACATCTCACCAAGCGAAATGCTGTTCGGATTCAGTGAGCTCCTCGCTCTCCACTCCATTCCCTGTTCTGAAACACTCCAGAAGCAAAGAAGGAAACAAGCAATTATTAATAAAGACCCCAGCAAGATAGGTAGAAAAGGCCCTCAGTGGAGAAAGTGCCTCACTGAGAGTCACGAAGTATAAATGGACCTTGTGGAAACTGTGGATTCCAAAGAGAATCAAGAGGAAGAGAAGGTTCCATACAGAAGGAGTGACAGGGCCACGAGGGCAGCTTAGGTCAGTCAAGCCTTCTGACCAGCTCAACACTTGAAGGCTATGGCACTGTCATGGGAACTTTTTAAAATTATAATTATTAATTACACACTAACTGGCTTCACTGGGAGATTTTCTTACAGGTATCTGGCATACCTTGACTTCATCCACCCTTCCTTCTTCCTTCCCCTCTCTCTCCCTGGCCCTAGTCCTCCTTATGATTCTGACCAGTCTTTCTATTTTCAAGTCATTAGCTTGATTTTAGTTTTCACATATGAGAGTAAACATCATGTTTGTCTTTCTTCACTGAAAATGATAATCTCCAGCTTCGTCCATTCCTTTTTCTGAAACTGGTGTACTTTACTTTTTTTGATGGCTGAGTAGAGCTCCATTGTGTGGCAGAGGGAAACACGTTTTCTCTTTGCACCCTTCTGTTGATAGGCGGCTAGGCTGAGACCACAGACTGGCTATCGAGACTAAGGCAGCGATGCACATGGCTGCACACGCGTTTCTTCTCTGCTTGATGCTGACTTAGCTTCCTTCAGGAATAGATAGACTAATATTGATGCCTCATAGGATGGATCCAGTTTGTTTTGAGACAGGGTTTCTCTTGTATGCCTGGCTTTCCTGGAACTGGCTCTGTAGACCAGGCTGGCCTCGAACTCACAGGGATCCACCTGATTCTGTCTCCTGAGTGTTAGGATTCAAGGTGTGTGTCACCACTGCCTGGCTCCCCTTGTGGCTTTTTAAGCCTTCTTACAGTTTTCTCCTCAGTATTGGGATTCTGTTTGAGGATACCACACACGGAGATTCTGACAAAAGTCGTGGACTCTCTCCTCAGAAGGATGAACATACACACAAAGCCACATTACCAATGTTAGGGATCTTCTGACGTTTCCTGAAGATACCCAGGCTAAAATGCCTTGGGTAAATTATTCTTGGAGGTGCATCAGTGCTTAGTCAGTGCTCAGAACACAATCGTTGGTAGACACAGTGGAGCACATGATACAAGGAGAAGTCCTTCCTTGCTCTCTGCTTCCAAGGGACGTCTATCAGTCTATCCTCAGGCCACGGATCTATTTTCCTCGCTGATCTCAAGTGCTGCACAGAAGACTCCCGCAGGGTCTGCCCAGTGGCAGCTCTGCTCCTGCCTGCAAATCTTAAAACCCATGTATTGACCCACTTGTTTGTCCTGTGTGGTATATCACTGGAGGTTGTGATTACCCTGGCATCTAAGGTGAGCATCAGCCAATTAAACAAATCTGTGTTGATGTGCTAAGAGGACAGGACCTGGCAGGTCCCTCACCCCTCCGGTGTCTTTCCCAGGGACCATGTGTATCATGGCTGCTTTCTAGAGGTTGACCCTCTATCTTTTTCTCTAGCCACAAGCATCTCCATGAGGGAGACTGCAACTTGGTGGAGACAGGATGTGTGTCTCTGCAAGGTCAGAGGAGAAGGTGTTTTGTGATTGTGGGAAGCTTGTAGCGACTCTCCCATCACAGACCACGATTAAATGGTTTATCCAAAAGTGGAAATCATAGAAAAGCACACTGGGTTCATGTTTGCAGTCACACATCTCCTGGTCTGGGAAGACTTTCTGTGAGGATGCTGGGGGTGCACTTTCCTTCTCTTGGTTTACATGCGGTGTGTGAGGTGGATGCTGATGCGGTAGGCCTTTCTCCACTATTCTCACCTAGTTCTGTGAGCCAGGCTCTCTCAGAGAACATGGAGTTCACCAACTAGGCCTGACTAATTGCTGACTAATTGGTGACTAGGTCTACAACCCCAGGGAATCCACCTGTGTCTGCCTCCCCAGCAGTAGGACTGAAGGTATGAGCTATCATGCCTGGTCTTTCATGTGCCTGCTGGACATTCAAACCCAGGCCCTCATCCTTGTTCAGAAAGTGTGCTGCTGACCGAACCTCTCCCCAGCCCACTCTTTACCTTTTTGGTTTTTTTAAATTAATTATTATTTATTATTAATTATAAATTAACTGTTTATCTATCTATTTATTTATTTATTTTGAGACAAGGTTTCTCTGTCGCTTTGGAGCCTGTCCTGGAACTAGCTCTTGTAGACCAGGCTAGCCTCGAACTCACAGAAATCTGCCCGCCTCTGCCTCTTGAGTGCTTGGATTAAAGGTGTGCGCCACCAACCACCCGTCTTAAATTAATTTATTTTTTAAAAAACAATATTTTCTCGTTTTACATATCAATCCCAGTTCCCATTCCCTCCCCTTCTCCTGCTCCTTCTCCTTTTCTCTCCTCCCCACCCCTATCTACTCCTCAGGGAGAGTAAGGCTTCCCACGGGGAGTCAACAAAGTCTAGCACATCACTTTGAGGGAGGACCAAGGCCCTACCTATTATATATCGACCGAACATTCAAAGAGAATGGGTTCCAGAAAGCCAGTGTAAGCAGTAGGGATAAATCCTGGTCCCACTGCCAGTGGCCCCCAGACAGCCCCAGCCATACAACCACATTCAGAAAACCTAGTTTGGTCCTATGCTGGTTCTCCAGCTGTCAGTTCAGGGTACCCCATCATGGTCTTCACCCCTTTGCTCATATTATCGCTCCTCCCTCTCTTTGACTGGACTTTGGGATCTTAGCCCAGGGCTTCACTGTGGATCTCTGTATCTGCTTCCATCTGCTGGATGAAGGTTCTATGATGACAATTAAGGTAGTCATCAATCTGATCACAGGGGAAGGCCAGTTCAGGCACCCTCTCCACTATTGCTTAGGGTCTTAGCTGGGGTCATCCCAGTGAATTCCTGGGAATTTTCCTCGTGCCAGGTTTCTTGTTAGTTCCATGATGGCTCTCTTGGTCAAAATATCTCTTTCTTTGCTCTTTCTCTCTGTCTTTCCCCCATCTTGACAATCCCTTTCCCTCACGTTCTCCTCCCCCCACATGTTGAAGATACAATAAAAGGAAGTGGAGAAATATTGTTCTTTTTTTAAAAAAAAAAAACACACTTAATATTCATTAAGAGACCAAAATCCACAAGGCTATATACTTGCAGAAAAAAATTATATTAAATGCCATTTTTGTCCAGTAGAAAGGCAAGAAATCTCCGCAGGACTGAAGAAAGGGCAACCGCCAAAGGGGTTAACTTTTATATTTAAAATTTCATTTTGACAGTCTCCTGCTGGATGCCTGCCTTGTAGTTCCTGGATTGTTTGTATTCTTTCTCCATGCTCCCCAACTCTGTCTTCTAGACAGGATTTCTCTTGTACCTGAAGCTAACCCCGAACTCACTACATAGCTCAGGCTAGCCTGAGACTCTAGATCCTTATCTTCCCTGACTACTAGAATTACAGGCTTAGGTCACTACAAGCAGCTCAGGTACTCTCTTTCAAAGTAGTTTTAGCATCATGTAGGTTTCATGGTTTAATAAACCTTTGACTTATGCTCACTCTCTAGCTGTCTGGGAATTGTTTTGATTTTCAGGGACTTATCAGCTACATTTCAACTGTATTTAGAAGCCAGTGGCAGAGGACTTTTAAAACCCAGAGTCCTCTATTCTACAGCGGCACATCGTAGACCCTGGGGACTCACAGAGGACCTGGGGCCTTCAAAGACATGATTCTAATTGGGAAGTCCCGAGGTGGGACACTTCTGACAAGCCTCCAGCTGATGTCACCTCAGCGGAAAGGATGTTACTTCAAGGAGCCTGCAGAATGGAGAGTGTTCTCACAAAGCTTCCATGTGTCTGGCTCACTGTCCGTCTTCTACTTCCGTAGTTGTAAATGAGCCAGATGTCCCTATCGGTCAAAGAATGGAGCCTGGTTTGTAGAGTCTGGGAATTCGGGAGGAGGTTTCAGTGTGTCTGGAGGGGTGTAGATTGGAGGGTGGGGAAGCGTAAAGGAAATGAAGTGACTAACACTCAAGTGTGATTTCAGGAGTGTGAAATACAATCATAAGGAAACATGATCTCCATCAGAGGGATGATCCAGCCAGCAGCCACCATCCAAACATCACAGTCTCCACCCTGCGCTAACACCCTCCATAGCCCTTTCCCGCAGACCTTCCTCGGCTGCCAGCTGCAAAGACTCTTCCCAGACCCCCTGTTTTCTATGGTAGTGGAGTCCTTTGCACTTGTGCTTGGAGGAGGCCCCCTTTGTTTTCAGTGGGCACAATTCAACACTCCACTGGTGGCAGATTCTCCTCTGCAGTGTGCTGCTGTACAGCACTGTGAGCTAATATGTTAAATTTGCCATGTTTCTTAGAAACAGAGATTTCAGAACCCCTCACCCCCAAAGATTCACAGTTTAGTCCACTGTGGCCCAGAGTCCTTTCCTGAAGGAAAAAAGCACAAGCTGCCAGTGAGGAGAGAATGCTAGTTCATAGCCTGGGTTGACCTGAGAAGGGAAGAGAGAAGAGGGAGGAAGAAGGGGAAGAGGAGAGAAGAAAGGGAAGGGAAAAGATGGGAAGGGAAGAGATGAGACAAGAAGAGAAGAGAAGAGAAGAGAAGAGAAGAGAAGAGAAGAGAAGAGAAGAGAAGAGAAGAGAAGAGAAGAGAAGAGAAGAGGGCTGGAGAGATGGCTCAGAGGTTAAGAGCATTGCCTGCTCTTCCAAAGGTCCTGAGTTCAATTCCCAGCAACCACATGGTGGCTCACAACCATCTGTAAGGAGGTCTGGTGCCCTCTTCTGGCCTGCAGGCATACACACAGACAGAATATTGTATACATAATAAATAAATAAATATTTAAAAAAAAGAGAAGAGAAGAGAAGAGAAGAGAAGAGAAGAGAAGAGAAGAGAAGAGAAGAGAGGTGGAGGGTGAAGGCTAGGGAAGAGAGGGAGGGAATAAGAGACAGGAAGGGAAGTGTTGATGGGGTTAGATTTTTTTCCTGGAAGAGTGGACCTTTATTCTGACAGTGTAGGCTATTTTGGAGGAATAAGTGTATTCATTAATGTTATATTGGAAAACTATGACAACTGTTCCTCTTCTTTTAATAAAATCAAAATGTCAGTCTTCCCATCATGAGTAGCTTAGTCACCATCAATGATCTTCTTCCAACTGTTTGGAAACCAGCCATTTATTCCTATAAACATATACAGCAGTGGGTAACATCATATCCGGCTCCCCAGCTCCATCACCAGACTGGGAAGGGAGCAAGTATGTCTTGAAACATAGTGGAGTCTTCTTTGTGTCTCCAACACAGAGCTTGAGGGCCTGGGTGAGTCTTGGTTTCACCACTTGCAAAAGGCCGTGAACTTTTCACAAGGTCTGTAATCTCTCTGATGATGAAAAATGAAAACCTCACTTCATTGCCAAGATAGTAAAATCCAGAACATTCACAGAGAGCACTGTTGAGGGCAACGCAAAGGAGCTGTGGAAATGCACTCCATTATTCCAAGATGAGCAGGTACTCACACGCACCTTTGCTGTGACAGAAACCAATGAGCTTCCCCAAAATTTTTTATTGCTTTTTGTTGTTGTTGTTGTTGTTGCTCTGGGATGTGCTGGAGACATCAAGCATCTCCTAAGTCACTAAACACATATCTGAGGTCCATTATCAAGCTTACTAGGAACTGAGATAGAGAAAACACGTATAACGGAACTTTTCAAATGTTCTAATGCAGTCTCACGTAACTCTCAATGCAGTGCTTATGTCCCCACGGCACAATGAAAAGCAGGCATCCTAGATTCCAATTTATTCTGCCCCAGCCCCTGATCATCCATCAGGGGCAAGGTCCACAGACTGGCTCAGGCTTACTCAAACTTGTGTGTTTGTTTTAGAGATTCTGTCTTTAGTTATGTTAGCATGTGCCTGTGTGTACGTGCACATGAGTACAGGTGCCCCGGGAAGGCCAAGAGACAGCATGATGTGAAGTTACAGGTAGGTATGAGCTGCTCAGTGTGGGTGCTGGGAACCGAGCTCGTGCCCTCTACAAGAGCAGTGTCTGCTTTCAACCATCGAGCCATCTCCCTAGCCCTGTTCTCTACTCTCCATGAGCCCCATGCTGTCTACGAGCCAACTACAAGCCTTTGCTCATGACGGGTCAGTTCTTTAGATACCCAGGCTGTGATTGCTCCCGCTCAACCCTTTATGTAGTATGTGTCTGGGGACATGTCTGTTCTGTGCCTTCCTATACAATTCACAGAAGAAGCATGAAATTTTGTCAGTTTCTGTGGAAGCAATCATACACACAACACAAACAAGAGCACACAGCCTTTGTAGAGCCCATTACCATTAGCTATTGGAGTCACAAGCTACAGGCTTCTCAACAGAATATCCAGTAGAAGCAACTTCACGGAAGAGGAACCTAGTGTGGTTCACAGTTTCAGAGGCTTCAGGAGGCGGTTACTTAAATGCTGTGCACTGGGGCAGGATATTATGGCATCAGGATGGTGAATTGGCCAAGTGGTGCCCACCTTTAATCCCAGCATGCAAGAGACAGCTGGGAGGTCTTCATGAGTTCAAAGCCAACCTGGTCTACATAAATAATTTCAGGCCATGAACATAGTTGAGCATATACTTTTGTTGTATGATAGGGCATTTAAAAAAATAATAATAATAATTTCAGGCCAGCCAGGACTCCATAGTGAGAACTTGTATATATATGGAAGACAGTTCTCCACTGTTTTGATGACGAGGAAGCAAAGAAGGAGACAGGGATATCCAGGGATAATTTATTCCTCAACGACCTATTTCCTGAGGCTGGGTCCCACCTCCAGAGTTCCAGAACCATCTTCTAAGAGCCATTGTCTGGGGTCCAAACATTCAAATCACGAGAGCTCAAACGGTCACAACTTTTGCTAATGAATTTATTCACCACCAGTCAGAATTTGCTCTTTATGCTGTAACATAAATATGAATGAAATGTCATTTGATGGAGGAAGGTCATTGGCTAATAAAGAAACTGCTTTGGCCCATTTGATAGGCCAGCCTTTAGGTGGGTGGAGTAAACAGAACAGAATGCTGGGAGGAAGAGGAAGTGAGCTCAGATGCAGGGCAGCTCCTCTCAGAGCCAGAAGCGATGAAGCAAGCCGCCAGGTCAGACATGCTGAATCTTTCCTGGTAAGACTGATGCTACACAGATTATTAGAGATGGGTTGATCAGGATATGAGAATTAGCCAGTAAGGGCTAGAGCTAATGGGCCAAGCAGTGTTTAAAAGAATACAGTTTGTGTGTCGTTATTTTGGAGCATAAGCTAGCCAGGCGACCAGGAGCTGGGGTGGCAGGAACACAGCCCACAGTTCCTACTACAGTCATTTGTTGTTTTTTTTTTCTGCAAGAACTGGCAATTGGAACTGCTCATTCCTCATGAACAGTTTAATAAAATACTTCAGTCTATTTCTGTGGAGCCTAGCTGACTCTTAGGACTAATACTGGACATGAGCTCATCGGTGTACATTAGATGGAACATAAGCATCTGTTATTGATGCTAAGCATCTAATTGGGGAAGTGAAATATAATATAATAAAGAGAAAGTATACACGAAGAAAAACCAACTCCAAAATGCTTTCAATTACAGCATGATGCCTTCCATTTCATTTAATCAAGTCCTTTCTTATAACTCGGTTAAAATGAGAGGGAATAGAAGAGAGGAAAAATAATACTAAGATTTATCCCTAATTTTAACTCAAAAGTATACAGTCATCATAGTGATTTGATGAAATACTCTGAAGCTTCCAAGGCTTAAAAAAAAAAGAAGTTTTATGTTTCTCATCTAAAGCTTCAGAAGATAAGTACAGCTTTACCTTAATCATTTTAATATTCTGACCTCAGAAAATTAAAGATGTAGGTAATGTGGGCATGTATGCTGAAATGGACATGGAGCAAAGGTGATGGGCCTGGTTCCCAAAGATCAGTACTCATCCAGAGCTCATGAGAGTGGCTGAGTATCTCAACTATATTGAATGGTGTAGACTCCAAAAGACATATGTCTACCATGTATGTTTGTTTATGCTTGACTTAAAAATAAGAAACAAACAAAAAAACTCGCACCTAAAAACCCCATGACTTTTTCCATCTTACAGGTCCCTCCTCTTTCTCTTCCTGTAAAACACTGCTGCCCTAACGTCAACAAAAGCTTTTGGGAGCAGCAATAAGGATGCTTCACATGACAACCGCAGAAGCCACACAGCTCCTCCTTGAAGATATCCCTGTCCTCAACAGGGATCTTCCATCTTCATGACTATCGCTAAGTGAACAAGAGTCAGCCCAAAGACACTGCTTTTCCAAACAAACCTGTGATCAACTTAGTCATGCAATGTACTGACGCTGTCTGAGATGGTTTGGGGCACAGAGTTGAGTGGCAAAAACTGGGGGCATCGGTCTTGCACAAAAAAAAAAGGCATGCTGGATGCTGTACTAGAATGAGAGCCCATGCTTGGGAGGACCATTTGATGAGCTTCTCTGGTTTGCAAGCTTTCTGTACAGAACTTCTGAACCCCTGATGGGGGAAAAGCATTTTCCCATCAGTAATCCTGACCTGCCCTTGTAGTGGGATGATGCCAGGATACATTACATAGGAAAGGGATTTTCCATGAAGATGGTGAGGTATCAGCTTTAGGCTTGCTCACACGCACCTGGTCTGTGTTAACATCTGAAGAAAATAAGATATAGGCACATTCATTATTTCTTTTTATGCCAATTTTGTCCCCATCAGTCTTCTGTACTTGTTGAGTCACACAAGCCTGTGGGGATTTTGAGGGCCAGACCCAGCAGATAAGACCGGGAACTGGGAATACATCTAGTTGGAAGCAAGCAACAGACCGACAGAGGTTCCCTAGTCTTCTCTGTGTGGGTTAGGTTATTTCTAGTCTGCCCAAGGTGAGGATGAGTTTCAGAAGTCTTCCTACAACTCACTTTGTGATGAGTGGGTGGTGTGGTGTAGAACTTCAAGGCCTGTGCTCAAAATTGTCTATGCAGGCCTTGCACTGCCCACTGCTGAAGACATAGGATTATGGTGTGGGAAAACTGAGAAGTCTTGAAGCTAGCAGCTTGTCTGTGGAAAACTCCTTTTACCATTTATTTCAGTTCAAATATAAAAGGAACATGATAGATCTTCCCAAACATTTGTGCACCGGGAGTTGGTTATGCATGTGTGTATTTATTCAAACATACAGAGGTCAGGGGTTGACATCAAGTGTCTTTCTGAATTACTCTCCACCTAGTGTTAGAAGACAGTCTCTTGCTGAACCCGGAACTCACCAACTTGACTGGGTTAGCTCGCCAATGAGTTCAAGGGATGCTCCTGCTTCCATCGTCCAGCAATGAGACTGTAGGAGCTTGGGATCACGCTCAGCCGATAGGTGAGTGCTGGGATCTGAACTCAGGACCTCACGTTTGCACCGTAAGAACTTTACTGACTGAGCCAACTCCTCTGCTTCTCCCAAACTCCCAAGATATTTCAAATGATTCTATGGCATTTTTTTCCCTAAGTGATTTTACAGAAATCTTATCAGGGCTAAAGGACCCTAGAGATATGGCTCAGTGGTTAGGGGCACTTGTTGTTCTTCCAGAGACTGCTGGGTCAGCACCCACATGGCAACTCACAACCATCCATCCATCCATCCAGTTCCAGAGGACCGGATACCATTTTCTTGACTCCTCAGGCAATGCTTGAATATAATGTGAGCACACACTTGCAAGTAAAACACCCATACACATAAAATGAGATAAAAAATTGAAATAAAAGTGCTAAAGAAAAGATCAAATTTTCTGTTCTGCAAAAGATGTTACATTATTTTTTCTATAAAGATATGATCAAAATAGGCAGCTCACAAATATGGAAGGACTGGAATTACTAAATACACCAAAATGTTGATTAATAAAAATATGTTGTTTATGGATTGTGTAATATTTATGGCCCACTTTAAAAATTATTAATGTTTTGTAACAAATTCTTCCATAATGTAGATCTTTTTTTGTCACAAATAGAGCATACCAAATTATGTAATATTTAGCCTATGAAATGTGTCTTACACACGTTCTCATGTAAATGCATCATTTAGACATAGATTTCTTCCTTTTCCTCTTATTTGACAGCAGCCATCATATACCACTCCACAGTTGCTGCAGCCGAGCCATGCAGGGATTAACAGGTGAAAAGAAGGAATGTAAGAACCCTGTTATGGCAGAGGGAAGAAGGGAAGAAGGGAGAAAGGTAGGGGAGTGGAGAAAAATGTACCTCGCAATAGAAACAATAAAAAGGAAAAAAATCTGTAAAAAAAAAAAAAAAAGAAAGGAAGGAAGGAAGGAAGGAAGGATGGAAGGGAGGAAGGAAGAGTCCTATAGAGGGCCCCACAAAACGACCCCACCAGGGTGAATGTGCCTGTCACCAAACCAGGGAACATGAGTGATTTCCCAGGACTCACATGGTGGAAGGAAAGAGATGACAGCAGCTTGTCATCTGACCTCCCCTCAAATGCTGTGGTGTAAAGGTGTGCGTGTGTGCGCACACATGTGCAAACATACAGCACATGCACACACATACACACATTGCACACATGCACACACATATGCACATATGCACATGTGCACACCATGCACTCTCACACAGACATGTGTGCGTGCTCATGCATACATGCATGTGTCTATACACGTACACACATGGGCATGTATATGCACAGTGTACACACAAATACACACATGTGTGCACACACACGCACAGTAAGTAAGTAAAATTGTGACAAGGAAAATCTTTTCTTGTTACAGCAAGCAGCCCTCCGAACAACCCTATCAATAAGCTTGGTGTGATGGCTGAGCAGTAAAGGGCCCTGGAGACTTGAGTTTCATCCCTAAAGCCCACCTGATAGAGGGAGAGAACCAAGTCCTGCAAATGTTCACTGACCTCTGCAACTGCATCCCCACACAGAACATACAAAATAAATGTTAAAAAAGAAGCTTCTATAGAAATGAATTATTAAGTAAATGAACCCTTTTCTATTTATTTTATATATATGAGTGCTCTATCTGCATGTATGCCTGCCTGCAAGCCAGAAGAGGGCATCAGATCCCACTAAAGATGGCTGGGAGCCACTGTATGGTTGCTGAGACTTGAACACAGAACCTCTAGAAAACAGCTGAGCCATCTCTCCGGCGCAAATCCCTTCCTAATGGAGCCTGCCTGTTTCAAACACTAACATACTCTTCACGGCCACATCGCCCAGCGACCTTATCTTGGCTCCATGTGTCTTGAACATAACATCTAACTGTATGGAGGCCCAGGTTTCTTAGCTGCCCACAAGGAAAATGGGATGAACTGCTATGTTGCTGTGTGGGTGGAGGGAGGAAGCCTCCCTCCTTCGCTGCAGAGAGCAGGACTCACACACCGTGCTTCTGATCTTCTGCCCACAGTCCCGCTGCACCATCGTCCGCATCTTCCCGCCAATCACCAGCAGCTTCTACGCTGAGAACACAGCTGGCAAAGAGACGCTCGGAGGAAAGCCTCTGTAATTAATGTCACATTCACTCAATTTCAAGTCTAGACAATATTTTTCTTAAACAATTGCTTCTGAGGGCCAGTAATACAAACAGAACAATGCCAGTCATCAGGACTCAGAAAGGGAGGGGGAAATACTGCTGACGGGTCTGTTCTGACTTTGATCAGAAATTCCACCCTCTCCTGGGAGACTCACAGTAAATGATTTCCACACCTCTCCACGGGTGTTGGTCCGTGCTGTGCGTGTCCCCTAGTCTCAGGAACAAAAGGCAGGAATGCAGGAACAAAAGGGCTTGAAGACCCTTTGGAAGGATCCAGCAGGCTCAGAATCTATGAGTCAAACATTAACCACACTGCAGAATGGGAGCTGGAACTCTGGGAGTTCTGGGAAGCCCAAATGTTCTAACCACAGAGTATTCCCAGCCAACATCCTGGGGGCCTGCACTTCTCATCTACCTGTTGTTTAAGGTGACCTTATGAGAAGTCACCTGTTTCCCTGGAGCAATAGAGAAGGCAAAGGGGACAATGACTTTTCCTGGCACCGGACCTGTTGAGGGATCATGGCTTGAGAGGTGACATCTTGAAAGAGTTCTACGCAAATAGCACCCCACCAATGGGGAGTTGTAATGCAGGTGTTCGTGATGTGATATTCTTTCCTCAAATAGAGTAGAAAGACGAGAAACAGGAAATGCAGAGAGACCACAAGATAAGATAGGGAGTCGGAGATCGGAGGGTGACAGTGAGGGTGTCAGAAGTCCGTGGCCTTGGTGACAGATTGAAGGGACCAGCTCATTAGTAAATAAATGGATGAGCAGAGAAGTCAACAGATGTTCTCATCAACCCAGGGACCACTTAGTGCCACACTCTGTCACTAAATCGCACAGTTTCCATTGTGCTTCCAAAGCAAGGTTCTCAGCCAGCAGGGCCCCAGCTTCTTGCCATAGATTAATACAGTTGAATGAGCACAAGGCTTCTGGGAGGACATCCATTTCCTGCCACCTTCCTCTGTCTAGTATTGTGCTATTGAACATTGTCCCAGCAAGAAGGAATGATTCAACTCCAAGTGTCCTGTCATGTCCTGGGAGTAGACATGCCCACAGCCTCAGCTTTCTTTCTGTTGCTGTGATAGACACAATGACCAAAAGCAACTTGGGGAGGAAAGGGTTTCTTTTGGCTTACACTTTATAGTCAGTCCATCATTGAGAGAAGTCAGGACAGGAGCACAAGATGGTAACGCAGAAACAGAAACTAAAGCAAAACCCATGGAGGAATATTGCTTATGGCTTGCCTCACTTAGTTTGCTCAGCCTGCCCCATTTAGCTTGCTCAGCCTGCTTTTTCTTAGACAGAGCCAGGACCACCTGCCCAGGGACGGCACCACCCACAGTAGACTGGACTTCTCCACATTAATTATTAATCAAGAAAATTCTCCACAAATTTATGTATGGGCTAGTCTGATAGGGACATTTTCTCAGGTGAAGTTCCTGTTCCCCGATGACTCTGCCTTGTGTCCTTGTGTCAAGTTGATGGAAATCTAGCCAGGACAGTCACTCACTAAGTTTTGTTTCTAGTTCCCTTAAACATTCCCCAAATGAACCCTCCTATTCAATAAAAAAAAAAAATCATGCACAGGGAATTCTCTCAGCTAAGTACAAAAGGGAATCTAATTGAACTAATTTTTACTCAGATATGAGACTCCTGGCTTTCTTTAAGTCCCGGGAACTTCTTATATTGCATTAAAGCAACTTGAAGCAAAGATAAATGAGATGCAGGTTGGTAAGGACCCAGGAAGGGGTAAAGGAGAAGGCTGCAGGTGAGTGGGAGGACTTCCGAGACTGAGCCAGCCTTCTGGCTCTCCACAAACCACACCATGAAGGTGATTACTGTACCATGCAGAGGTATAGCTGCCCCTGTAGTCAAAAAGGCAGGCCTCACCTTGCCAGTCACACCTGTGTTTTGCCCTGTTACCCTCCAGGAGGGCCTGGGTTTCAGGTCAGCATCAGCTGGACACTCATTCAAGTCCTCCCTGGCTAGGGTCAGAATGTTTGGGAAGGGGCTCTAGAAATGTTTGATTAGCAGCCTTCCGACGCCACCAGTAGAGGGCGTAGTGATCTGGAAGAACTTCATCTGATTTGAGTGACTTAGTAAATGTGTGTGGGCCTCAGTTTTGACAAGCATAAGATTAAACAATTGGATGGAAACAATGTTGATCAAATGCCCGTGGGAGGAAACTGTTTAATCACTCAGAAGTCTGGAAAAGCCCTTCTTAGGCAACTGCTATGCACACAGCCTCTGAGAGACTGGAGAAACTCAGCCTGGAGTCACTCTACTGGACCCTGGATTGGTGAAATCCGCTAGCCACGCCCAAACCCAGGAAGTGGGTAACGCAGAGAGCAATGGACGGAAAGCCGATACACTGTGATTGGACTCTTCACTTGTCCTTACACTCCAGGTGGCCTTGAACAAACAGCTAAGTGTTCCACTTTCTCCCGTGCTTAGGGGAGCTGTAAAGCTCCAGTTGCCTTCTTGTGTGTGAGTTCACGTGTGTGCATACAGATGGGGGGGGAGATGCCCATGCATGCCTGTGCACATGCATGGAGAAACCATAAGTCAAGCTTGGTGTCTTGTCTCAGGCACCGTCTTCCTTGCTTTGTGAGACAGGATCTCTCACTGGCCTGTGACCTATCAAATAGACTATGTGGGGTACAGTAAGCCACAGGAATCTGCCTGTCTCTACCTCCCGACTGTTTGGATTACAAGAATGTGCTACCACACCTGCTTTTCTTCCCCACATGGTTCTGAGGATCAAACCCAGGTCCTTGTGCTTGCAAACGTGGTGAGCACCTTTATTGACTGAACCCCTCAGTCCCTCACTTCCTTTGACACAGGCTGTTAGAAGGCTGGAGAGACCAGGCATGACTGTGTGCTGCACACTGCTGGTAAATCTTTGATTATCAAATGCCAAATTTGTGCAGTTACCTTCTTCTTCCATATGACCATGCATATGGCGGGATGTGTTCTGAGATGGCTAAGACAGGGCTAAGCTAACAATGGTTGCTCTGTTTCCTCCGTCAATGAGGGGAGGTAGAAAGAAACGGGAGGTGATTCTGACCACTCTGTGGGAGGTGTCCTCGGGGTGTTGGGGGAATGGTCTCCTTGTTTTTAAAAAGAGGTACGAGAAAGAAATGAGATCAATGTCCCCAATCATGGTCCTATCTGAGGAAGGTATGGACCAGCTGCTCTGGACATCTTGCTACCATCAAGAGACACACTACTTGAACATGGAGCCCGTCTGTGGGACATGGGAAGAACACAAGTTTTTGATACTGTCACTGAGTCATTTGCTGAGCCTGAAGATGTTCTATATTAATTGCTTTTCCTGTTTCTGTGACAAAATACTTGACCCAAAAGAAAACAAAAACGTTCCGGAAAGAAGCGTTTATTTGTGATCCTGGTTTGCATGTGTAGGCCATCATGGTGGGTGGATTGCACTGTGGTGGAAACAGGAGCAGGTTGACCACATTGTGAGGAGAGAGAGACAGACAGACAGACAGATACAGAGAGTGACAGGACAGAGCCATCCACATTCACCATGCAGCTTCCCACCTTGATTAAACCTCTTTGTTACCCCCTTAATTGTCTCCTAGTTAATTCTCCATATTGCCAAGAAACCAAGATGAACATCACCTGTTCTCTCTCTGATTTCCACAAGAAATAACATGTGTCTTTGGCTAAAGGTGGCAGAGCCAGTGTGTTGTGCTGTTTGTGTTTTGTAAAATGCTTCTTGGATATACCCTAGTGAGCCACCGTAGCACACTGATGGTCATGTGTATGTGCAACATAGGGATATGAATGTGTGTGTGTGTGTGTGTGTACAGGCATACACATAGGTGCATAGCCATGCACAAGGCTACACATAAATGGGTATCTATCTTATAGATAATGGAACATAGAACCATTATTTAGACTGAATGTTTTAAATTTTGTGATTCCATGGGGAGAATATTAGCAGATGACCAGGAAATCCAGAGGGGTTTGTCACACTGGGATAAGCAAGCTCTGTGAAGGGCCACAGAGTCTGGGAGGCTGAGTTTCAGGTCATTTTCTTTCACTGATGCTCACACCGGGTAGCACACATTCTGTGTATGTGCAGCAAATGCTGATCATCTTGGAGATGTAAATAAATATCATGTGACGGTGTGCCACTTCATCTATAGAGACTGAGCTGCAGTACTTTTCTAAATGCTTGCATGCCACCTTCCAGAACCCTCTACGAGCATGGCTCACCATGTCCTGGGTGAAGCAACTGCGAACACTAACTGGGAGTCACAAGCACACTGCTTCTCTTTTTCCTCAAGTGAAATGGAGAGATGTTGGCTGAACAGAGTGTTCCATTTTCTAAATAGAATGCTTTGTTTGGCCAGGCAATATAGAACTTAAAGACGGGTATTCAGTTGCATCTAAAAGGAAGGAAAAATGAAAATCTAAGTATTAAAATGGCGCAGTACCTAACTGAACATGGACAGAACTTTCTTCTTTGTAAACGATTTACTCTCACCATTCTCTTTGATTTGATGGCGGATGTCTTCAAAATTATTGAAAATGCTGTGGGATTGTGTTTAAGTTTTGGATTTGTAAGGTGGACCAGCTACTCCTGGCAAAAAGCAGGTCATGTCAGATGGATGCATTAATAAGTGCTTGCCTCCCAGTGAAGGCAGAGCCCACTTGAAGGATGGCAAATGTCTAATAAACACTGTTTTCCAAAAAATATTATTTTTATTTGTGTGAGGGAGGGTTTGCCAGTGAACGCAGGAGGAGGACATTGGATCCTTTGGAGCTGGAGTTCCATCTAAAGGGCCGTGTACTGCTGGACATGGGTGTTGGGAACTGAACTCTGGCCCTCTGGAACAGCAAGAAGTAAAATTAGCCACCCTCCATCTCCAAAACAATTAAAAAAAAAACACTCACAATATCCAATATCCTGTTTGTTCTAACAAGACCCTAAGCATTGCCCCAAGTTGGAGTTTGATATTCTGTAGACAGATTTGAGATTAAATTATTTATAGTAAACTACCAGGATAGATGCATTCATTGAGAAGCCTCATGCTTTTACTAAAATATAATGTGGCAACAATGATTGATGTGTGAGAGACCCTGCTGAGATCCATCATCCCTGAACAAATTAAATGGATGCAGCCTTATAAAAATCATAGTATCTAGAGGCTCTTAGTTCTTCCCTTGGCTCCCTAGTTTGTGAGTTGCATAGCCCCATGCAAGTACATGATTTGTATATGTAGTCTTTTTGTTGGCAAGATGATGATGGCAATAGTGGTGAGTTGTAGGCAGGGTTGTCCTTGTCCCCACCGTCTGCTCCCAAATAACAGGTAGCCACTTTCCAAATAACCAACTCAGAGACATAATATCAATTATAGATGCTCCACCAATAGCTCAGGCTTATTACTAACTAGCTCTTACAACTTAATCCATTTCTATTAATTTATGTACTGTCCCAAGGCTTGTGGTTTTTACCTCTATCCTATTTTGTGTGTCTGAGTTTTTCTCTGACTGGCTGGTGACTTCTCTGACTCCACCCTTCCTCATCCCATTTTTTTCAGTTTGGCTTTCTCACCTAACTTTATCCTGTTCAGCTATTGACCAGTCAGCTTATTCATTCAACCAATCATAGCAACCTTTATTCACACAGTGTGTAGAAGGATTATTCCACAGCAATGACTAATAAAGAGGTCAAGAGAGATGATGTAGATAATTTATGGAAAATATTTCCAAGGAATCTGTAGTGTTTGTCCTTAATAGGATCATTTAAAAAGGAAGGAAGGAAGGAAGGAAGGAAGGAAGGAAGGAAGGAAGGAAGAAAGGGAGAGAGGGAGGGAGGGAAGGAGGGAGGGAGGGAGGGAAGAAGGGACAGAAGGAAGGAAGGGGAGAGGGAAATAGACGAAAGAAAGGAAAGAGAAGAATGGAGGAGAGAGGGGGAAAAGAAAAAGGACAGAAGAGAGGTTTGGGAGAGGGAGGGAAGGAGCCATGGCTTTTGAATCCAGTCCATGACACTATAGCCTATGATTCTCTAGGAAGAAAGGAAGAGAGGGAGAGAGGGTGGAAGGGAGGGAGGGATGGAGGGAAGAAAAGAGAAAAGGGGAGGAAGCCAGAGAAGGAAAAAGAGAGAGGGAGAGGGTGGAAGCCATAGATTTGAAACCATTTCATGATATTCTCAGCCCCATTCTGTGTGGCTAATTCATGAATTGCTGTAGAGGGAGATCAACCAACCTTGCTTCTTGGCTCCCCAGGGCATCTCCAGTCTTGCGACTGTCTCACTGTGTCACCAAGGCCTGTGTGCAGCTTTCTATCTAGCTCAGAAATGAAGTTCACAGAGGCACGGCTAATCCTCATCTTTTTATCTCCAAGCCAATGCTCAGCTCTTGGCACATAGTAGCACTTAGCAAACATTTGAAAAATGAGTCAGTGAGTGAGTGAGTAAAGAAGCGTTCTGTAAAATGATAAATGATTGACAGGGAGGCCATTGGCAGTCCCTAAGACAAATCTGGATGAAGCCACTATAGAAAACCTCTGGGGCCTGAATGCTCGGGGCTCCCATGACTGGTCCTGCTGCCAGATGGAAACCACATGAGTGGTAATTTACATTGTGTTCTTCTAACATGGAGAGAATCAAGACAGCCTGGCTCCTGCCATCTTAGGAGCAATTCAACCCCCAACACACTGGCTACTGTTCTTTCTAGGGAGCAGCAACACCCCACTCCCACCCCCACCCCCACATATCAACAACCAGCTACAGAGTCAAATTAGTACTGTTTACTGTCAAATTAAGATGGAAAGTGATCCTTTCTGTTCTTTGTTTATGGCGTCTGTAATGCCCGTCCCCAGCCCCAGGATTCTCTAAATGCAAGCGAACAATTTCTGACGGTGGATGCCGGGCTAGATCAAACCCAGCACAGATTCTGTTTGTCTTCCACAATAAGCTATCTTTTCAGGTTCACGGGCGCAGAATCACAGCTATCACATTTCACCAGCTGTTTTTTATTCTTCTGTTAATTTTACAGTTCGGGCTTGGAGAAGGAGGGCTCTGTCTTTGTTCTGCTCCTTCTACGGTGCTGGTTCTGTGCCAGGAGAGCAGAATATTGCAAGAAGCCTGGGAAGCCAAGACAGAGGGGCAGGGTGTGTTTGTGATTTTGATGCATGGATAGCAGTGTTCTGAAAACTTGTTGTAAGATAAATAGTGTTTATTGTCAAAGCCTGTACATTAGCTAAATAATACTTGGCTCCTATTGCCAAGTATTAATTTCCCTCCCCAATCACTCCACTATTTACATATTTCATAAACGGGCCTTGAATATATCCCTGTAAGTGCCTCTCAGAGTATTGAGCAAGACAGAAGTTGGTCATATGTCATCAGAAACCATTTGCACCTGTACTAACACAATTTCTCCAGTCATTACATGGGGGACATGGAAATGTCACATGCTTGTAAATTAATAAAACACATTATTCTACTGTTGCCATTTTCCAATCTTGTTCATCAGCCTCTTATGGGAAAGAGACTTGCAAATGATCTCATTAAGATCCAGATCTTCTGATGAATTTTCTGGGTGAGTCAAGTCACTTTTCTAACAGAAGGAGAGATACTGTGGATGCTGGCTCACTGGGATCGTCAGGTTTTAGCTTGTTTGTTTTGTTTTTAATATGTAGGTTTGTATATGGGCATGTGCACAGAGTGCCAGTGTCTCTGGAGACAAGAGGAGAGCAGCAAAATCAGCTGCTCTTGAGCTGGAGTTACACGTGGTTGACATGGAGTCTGGGAAATGGGCTCCGGTCCTCTACAAGAACAGCAAGCATTGGTAAGAGCTGACCCATCTCTTCAGCCCCAGTAGGTGTTTCGTGTTTTTATTTATTATTTTATTTTATTTGAGACAGGGTTTCGCTGTAGTTTTCTTTTGGAGCCTGTCCTGGAACTAGCTCTTGTAGACCAGGCTGGCCTTGAACTCACAGAGATCTGCCTACCTCTGCCTCCCGAGTGCTGGGATTAAAGGAGTGAATCACCACAGCCCAGCTTTTTTCTTGTTGTTGTTGTTTTGTGTTTTTATAATTACACACCAGTCTCAAAATAGCTTGGTCAAGATATCCATTCAAGAGTCTCATCATATCCATGGCTCTACAGTTAGAACCTGGTGTTTCACTTTTGTAAAAATGGGACCAATACTTTGCCAAATCCATTTGTCATTTTTTCCACAAAATGTATTTTCATGTGTCATATCATTTTCTGCATGGTATTTTAAGGTGGGCCATGCCCCTCATTTAATAAGAAACGAAAGCAGTGCTCCATGAAGTGAAGACCCACCCAAGAGGTAAACCCGCTGCCAGCCCAGCCTAGACTCTTGCAGCATTGCACTGCTTTGTCTTCCCTGTGGGTTAAGGCTTGACTCCTAAAACCTGCCTCACTTTCCAGAGTCCTGCTTTTCTTTAGTGTGGCTTGAATTAAGTGTGGCATGATTGTATGCTAGGAATTAAATCCCCGGAGTCGCAAGGTGCTGGTGTTTGGGGATAGGACCTTGGGATCATAGATCAGTAGACTAAGAGATAAATGAGTTGTTGAGGGAGTGGCTCTGATATAAAACCCAGTTCTTTTCGGTGTGCTTTATCTCACATGGGATGCCCCACGCCACATTCAGAGTTCAAGAAAAGTCCCACTATCAGGAAGCCTATCAATAAATCTCCTCAACCTTGGACTCTGAAACCTCTCTAATGGTAAGAAACTCTATTTTCTATATGATTTTCCAGTCTGTCACACCACCTTTCTGGACCAAGACATCTTCCCCCTGACGCTCTAATCAAACTGGGCTACTCAGGCGCTGCTGTGTTCCAGTTCTCGCTGCAGGATTCGGCAAAAACCTTCCCAGATCTCAGCCTCTGCTGCATAGTTAGGGTTTAGTCTAAAAATCACAACTCCCACATGTCCCTTCCATGTGAACATACACACAGACCCCCCCCACACACACACAGAGACAGGCACATACACACACAGACACACACAGAGTGACATACACACAGACACAGAGACAGACACATGCACACAGAGACGCAGACACAAACACACACAGAGACAAGAACATACAGACACACATACACACAGAGAGGCACACACACAGACACACACAGAGAGAGAGAGAGAGAGAGAGAGAGAGAGAGAGAGAGAGAGAGAGAGAGATTCTATTGCTCCGTGTAGCCATTTGGCAGTGATTAGAAAACACACGTTGCTGGCAGAGTTCAGGGTCTTTCACTCTTTGAAACCAGAAATTTCAGGAATCCAGCTGAGGAGAATACTTAGAGTGTCCCAGAGGTTAAATAGGCCACATAGACCCGTCTAGACCCCAGACAGAGCAGAAACGGAGTTTCGAGGATCTTGCATTGCCTTTTCTCATTGGTACAAAGCCCAAGGACACATGCTCTTCCACAGTTCTGAATACAGTGAGATGGGGAGTAAACAACACATTTGCCCGTCGTTCCCAGCCAGATCCATGCTGAGAACTGCAGCTGGAGACATGCTGCTAGCAAAGTTTGTGCATGTAGGTTCCTTAGTCCCCGAGGAGGTGGGGCTTCTCATCCATTTCTTCTTCATCCATTCATCTTTTTGTAAAAAAATAACACCCGCCACTGAAAAATATGAAGGGAGGAAAGGACGGGTAAGAAGAAATGAACACTATGCACAAGAGGAAAAGACTTGGATGAGAAAGAGGACTTTGAGGATCACCAATCAAGACAGTGGTCCCCATATATCTCACTCAAAAACAAACACTTCCTGAACTCAGAAGGATGCGTTCACTGGTTCTAGGGAAAGACTGGAAATAGAAGATTCACAGGATTTTTAGGAGAAAGATAACGTGGGGCAAATGTTTAAAGGCAGAAGATGTCAGAGGAGCTCAGACAACAACAGACAGGCACAGGGATTGAAATACAACCCATGGGAATTGTGGGAAACGGCGAGGAAAGCTGAAGATGCCCATGAGCAGTTAGTGGACGTGACTGTTTCCCGACGGGCAGCGGAGAGCCGCAGTTTAGAGCAGAGAAGTGATTGATAACTGTTTAGGAAGTTCACGCGACTGCTTAGGGTTCATCGAAGTGAAGCAGAATAGACAAGAAGAACTTCACACACCGCATTCCCTGATGCCGTCCCCGTGCAGCTTCTTCTGATCATTTCTAAGTTTTCTAATCTTTTTTGTTCACCTGGACTCATCAAACTTTAGTCTGAAGTTGGATCCCAGCATGAGTCTGTTTTCCTTTATTGCTTTATTTGGTGTGTTTATGGGGATCTGCATACACACCACAACACACATATGGAGGTCAGAAGACAGCTTACAGGACTTGGTTTTGTTCTTCAACCATGTAGGGCCTGGGAATCAAACGCAGGTTGTCAGTTTCAATTTTAGAGTCAAGCGTGCTTGCCCACTGAGCAATCTTACTGGCCCCATATTTTTGTTGTTGTCCTTTTTCCAAAGCAATATACAGTCACACACCACGTATAGATAGGACTGTGTTCTGAGAAATTAATTC
Organism: Chionomys nivalis; assembly: GCF_950005125.1. Lineage (NCBI taxonomy): Eukaryota > Metazoa > Chordata > Mammalia > Rodentia > Cricetidae > Chionomys > Chionomys nivalis. The sequence continues at coordinate 13,884,261 of NC_080104.1, read as the reverse complement.
CTAGGTGGTGTTCATGCTATGAGCATCAGAGCAACTTCTATAAACTAGCACAGCCTTAGCATCAATAGGAGTTGGTTGTACAGTTAACTGTTCACTAAAATGATACCATGGGACACATGACCATGTCTGTGCTAGCTCCAGTTACTAAACAGCAATGGCTAAATTGGACATATTTCTACAAATTGGAAGGCGCTTCAAGATGAAGGCTTTAATTTGATATCAATTAAAACAAGTGGCAGTGTGAAAAGCTATAGAACATTTATCCTCTAAATTTTTAATGGACTCATTTAATCCTTTAAATACGTTAAGATTGAAGAGAAAAGTGGTTGACCTTTCATATAACATGATCACCACCACCATCACAACCATCATCATGACCACCATCATCACCACCACCATCTCCATCACCATCATGACCACCATCATTACCATCGTCATCAGCACCACCATTATCACTATCATCACCATCACCATCAGCATCTCCATCACCATCATCACCACCACCATCAGCAGCAGCATCACCATCTCCATTATGATCATGACCACCATCACCATCATCACCACCATCACCATCATCACCACCATCACCATCATCACCACCATCACCATCATCACCACCATCACCATCATCACCAGCATCACCAGCATCACCAGCATCACCAGCATCACCAGCATCTTTGTCATCACCTCCTATTGTGATGTTGTGGACAGAGCCAGGACTTTGTGCATGCTAATCAACCACTACCATCAAATTTCTAATCTAGAAATCTATTCTAATTAGAATAAAATTTCTAATCTTTTATAGGAAACAACAGAGGACTCAAACTGGGTCTGCTGGAATATTATTTGGCTTGACTGTGAGAATTGGTTACTACAGAGGTCTGCATTTCTTCCATTCTTCCAACATTTCCTAAATATATATTATATTATATTATATTATATTATATTATATTATATTACTGCCCGAACCTTTGGTGTACAAGACAGATCTGTTCCTGCTTTCGTAGATGAATTTTCATTGAAATGCAAAAACGTAGAATTATTCTCACCCAGTTCAGAATAACAACAACAACAAAAAGAACGTGAGCTTGAGACTGATCTCTGGTGATAATCATTTGGGGACTTTGGTCAGGAGGTTAGACCTTCTAGATCCTCGAGGTGCAAAGAGACAAAATTCCCCTGCAGCATCTTAACCCCGCATCAGAAGCATGACATCCAGAATTTCCTAGACGGCTGATATTTTTCTCCAGAGCCCACCTCAGCCTTTCTGCTCTGCAGGCCTCCGAGTCTTCAGTGGATCACAACTGCTGGCTCTTCTCGCTGATGCTAGTAAGAGTCATCCTTAGACCTAGTGGGTCAGGCCAGCTTCTGTAAGACACTCTGAATCCAAACCTGCTCCACTTTAACTTGACATTGTTTACTTCCCCTAACTAGTGAATCAAGTCCTCCGTAACAATGGCTTTTAGGAAACTGAACTCTGGGGTCCAGTAGGTGTCACATGAGGCTGAGGACTTGTGTTTGAGCCCCTTAAATCCTCATATAAAAGCTGGGAATGCTGATATACACTTGGAATCTGAGTGCTGGGGATAGATAAGAGGAGTATCCCTAGGTCTAGCCTACTAGTTCGTCTACCTACCTACTTGACAAGTTCAAGGCCAGGGTGAGACGCTGTCTGAAATATAGTAGTAGTGGCGGTAAACTATATTTGAAGTTGGGGTGGAGTCAGTAAGGTATGAAGCTTTCTTCTCTCTCTCTCTCTCTCTCTCTCTCTCTCTCTCTCTCTCTCCTTTCTTTCACAACTACCTAACTCCCTTCTCAAATCCATGAAATCTGACCCAAAAAGGCATCCTAAGAAAAAATGCATGTGGGGAAGATAGACAGCTTCAAATTGACTTGGTCCCAGGAAAAACTCAAAGGACACACGTCAGCGAGTTCTCGTAGAGGTCCACTAACCCCGGGCACACCCTGCCCTGCCTGGTGGTAGCTACTAGAAGCTGGAGCTGGTTTTCAGCCCTCTCCCCTGCCACCGATGGGCTCCAAAGGCCGGGCAGCTGCAGTGCCCCCTCGAGCACAGTCCCCCCTAATGACTCTGCCAGGGTTCACATTCAAAGATGCTAATGAGCCCAGGGCTCGAAACTGAAAACCAGCTCCTGAAAGAAAAAAAAAAAAAAAAGAAAGAAAGAAAGAAAGAAAAAAAAGTGGAATAATTTTGACAATTTTGTTCTTTATTTCACAATTACCAGAACTATTCAGAACATATTTCCATGTTGAGGTCTAATTACAGAATTTTCTAATTTTATTTTTTTCATTGTTGTTGCCATTTGAACCCTACTTGTTTTGGTCATTTCCTCGGATGGAAACTTTTAGCACTGGGTAATTTTTTTTTTTTTTGTATGAGTGCCTTTTAAAAAGAGATTTTGGTGCAGTTCCTCCGCCTCAGTGTGGACTTCCCTGAAATTTACAGGAAAATAAAACATCGAGTCACTTTGAATTTAGGTCAAACCAAATTTTAATATCCAAAGAATTTAATCAGAAGGCTGGAGTCTGCATTACTGCTCTAAGATACCGGATTTTGGCATGTGTTCTATGCTGTTATGAAGGCCCCTACCCATCTCAGGACTAATGCAGTACATATTAACATTCAGGACTCAGGAAATCTCATTTGGGTTCCCATTTAACTCTATCAGCCCTGGCATTTGTAAGATAAAGAAATCCATGCTCCGCGTGCAGGCACAGAGATCGTATGAGATTGATTTCCCTAGTTCAGGGTGATTTGAGAGTTATCAAATTGCTCAACACATTCCAAAAGCAAATAGAAAAACATCTCATTAATTCTGACTTCTCTGATTTAGAATTTAGTCATCTTTCAAATCTAAGCAACTGGCAGTATATACTGCATTTAAATAACGTTTCAGGATCTTCAGGGGACACTGCCGGTGCTGAGGAGATGGTCCAGTGGCTGTGAGCACTACTGGCTTCTCTCCCAGAGAATCTGAATTTGCTTCCTACCATCCACTTGGGCAGCACAAAACCATCTGAAACTCCAGCTCCTGGGGACCCAGTGCCTTCCCTCACCTCCAAGGTTACCTGCACACACGTGGCCTTCACTTGCATGCACATAGACATATACACTTAAAACGATAAATCCTTTTAAAAAGGAGACATTGTTTGGGACTAATGAAATGGCTCAGTGAGTTAGAATATTTGTGCCTGCATGAAGACCCGATTTCAAATTCCCATCAGCCAGGTAAAATGCCAGGCATGGCCAAAGGTGCCTGTCACTCCATCACTGTAGTGGATGAGGTTGGGAGGGTCATGGAAGCTTGGGAGCCATCTAGTCTGGCAGATGTGATATGTGATAGTTTCTCGTTTAGCGAGAGACCCAAGCTCAGGGCAACAAGGCACAGAGTGACAAAGAAAGCCACTTAGTGTCCTCCTCTGGCTATTGCATGTATGATCGCTAGCTCACACAGCCACACACGCATGTGCATGCATCATACACTATATACACATGCACACAGACAGTGAAAAGAGGAGATACAGTTTTAAGTGTATTAAAAATATTTGGTGGGGTTGACTCAGTGTTTAAGGGTGCAACAAGCTTTTCCTTGGAACCTGAGTTCAGTTCCCGGTACCCACTGGGCATCTCATAATTACCTATAACTTCTGCTCCAAAAGGGAGCTGATGCTCTCTTCTGGCCTCTCTGGGCACTCCCTGTCTCTGTCTCTGTCTCTCTCTCTGTGTTTCTCTCTCTCTTTCTGTCTTTCTCTCTCTGTCTCTCTATCTCTATCTCTCTGTCTCTCTGTTTCTCTATCTCTCTGTCTCTCACTCTTTCTCTATCTCTCTGTCTCTGTCTCTCTCTGTTTCTCTCTCTCTGTCTTTCTCTCTCTGTCTCTCTATCTCTCTGTCTCTCTGTTTCTCTATCTCTCTGTCTCTCTTTCTCTATCTCTCTGTCTCTGTCTCTCTCTCTCTCATACACAAACACACACACACACATCTGTAAAACAATTATCTTTTATATTTACAAAGCAAAGGCAATAAATACAAAAAGCTGGTAAGCAAATCCCCTAAGCTGACACAGTAGCCCCTCTTTGGATAGTGTACATCGGGTCCTTATCTGTGTCACTGGTTAAAGTTGAAGTTTCTCCTCAAACCTTCTGCAACTCTAACTTCCCCCACTCTGGGGTGCTGGCAACACAGCCTAATGGGAATTCTTAGGACGCCTGGTGTTGTATACGCCACAGTGGAGACCGGGATGGGCTTGACCGGGATGCACAATTTGCTCTTTTGTGACTCACCCCTGCAATGATGAAAGCCTTTGCGGCGGGAGGAGTGTTGGAGGTGCTTCTGGGTAAACACAGAAGAAAAGCGTGTCATCAAAGAATTGATCCCAAATCAGTTCTTCAAAGGTTCTCTGGTTCAGCATGCCATGCAGCAAGAGTTAGCAAGCCACAGCTCCAGGGCGGGCCTCTCTCACTGCCCTGCTGTTTACTTTATGAAAAGAACATAGCTCGCTCCAGGCCTCTGTTACTCTTCCTCTAACGCACTTCTGTTGACTCAGCTCTTTAGCTCCACATAGCCACTGAACCACTTGTTTAAGATACGTGGAGAACCCGCCTACAAAATTGTCCACTTTCCCCCCATCTCCGTGGTGGCAGCCCCATATAGATTTAATTACTGGGGAGGTCCAGGGTATGTATCAGCTGCCCCATGTTTTTTTAAACCCGATTCTTCAGTTCATCCCTGCCTTGTGCTTTCTGGTAAATCAAGAATAGATGGGTAATTTAGGCAAAAGAGGCTGGGAGCTCACCAAAGCAACTTGGGTTCTCTTCCAACTGAGCTCAGGAGCCACAGGCCGCAGTAACCTGACTCTTCCCCGACATGTTCACCATGGATCCTGGAAGCTGTTTTCTTTCTGGGTTGTGATTTTTCTTCTTTTTTTTTTCAGTAAGATCCTGGGTAACCAAGGGGTGGGGATGGGGTGCAGGCAGGGACAAACAAGGAGAGAGAAATCCTAGCCTTTCCAAACCAGACCTCACAGTCATCCACACAGCAACCTCACGGCAGGTCACCACTACTTAAGAACTGGCAATGGTGCTGTGGTGAGCGCCTAAAGGCAATTTTGGCCTGACAAACTAATTAGCCAATGATCATAGCCACTTCCTTGCCCCTTCCTAAATTTCTTAAACATGTGTTTTTTGTAACCCACCTCTTTTGCCACATAGACCCAAGTGACAAGTCATGAACTCTTAAGAGCCGGTGCCCCGTGACAAACCACTAAGCATGCTGCCCGAGTTGCCAGGAGACAGGAGGGAGAGAGGAGTCAGACTACCAAATTCGGTTCAAGGAAAAAAGCAGAAAATAAGCAAATAAAAAACAACTTCTGTTTGCATAAACTTGGTGGTATGTTCCAGAAAGCGAGGATGACACTCATATTCGGAAACAATTAAAAGGACGACTGTCTCCCGGAGAGGCAATAGCTGGCTGTTGATGGAGCTGCTGCTTTCCACAGCCCTGCTCCTCTCCCTGGCAGGCCCAGGAGGCTGAATCAGTCCGCCAGTAGGCAGAACTAAAAATTCATTTCCAGCAGGCCGATGTTGGATAACTAAACACATAAAGAGACTGATGGTTACAGCAGAGGGTCATTTATTAAGTAGTAGTGGGAAGATCATTTCAGGGGCTGCTAGGCCCTGTCCTTCCAGCTCTGTTTAGAAAGACACCTGAGAAGCTATCTGAAGGATGTGAGGCTTGCTACCAGAAGACCATTGGCTCGTCATGCCAGAGATGGCCTTCTGAGAGCCCAGCCCATGCCAGTGATGGCCTTCCGAGAACCCAGCTGAAACGTCTCTTCCTTCATTGAGTTTGAAAGACTAGACATGCTTGTGTCTTGCTGAATTTTTTTTTTCTTTTCTTAGTTTTTTGAGACTTTCAGGCAATGTAACTCTGTGCAGACATCCACTGGAGCATGGAAAACCTACCAGGGATCAGACTGCTGAAGCAAGCTAACTCTCTCTACTCCAGCCGCCATCAACGGCCACTAACTCCTTTCTGTGGGTGGGAGTTGTGCCCGTCTCCCCAGTCCACCCTGGGATTTGGCTGGCATGAGCTCACCCAGGTCCTGTGCACGCTGTCGCAATCACTGTGAGTTCACAGATACGACTGCTCTGCCATGGCCAGAAAAAGTGTTTCCTTACAGTTATTTATGGTCAATGGCTCTTTCAATCTTTTTGTCCCTTTCTTCAGCAATGATCTCTGAGCCCTTGGGACTGTGTGTGATACAGATGTCCCTTATAGGGCTAAATATTCTTTGGTCTTTCACTTATGGCCTGTTCTACAAGATGAAACCCACACGTGGTACTGTTGTTCAAGCCAAGAACCTGTGGCTAGACAGCTTACACACTCTAAAGTATTTTTGCATGTTTTAAAATTTGTTTAATATTTGTGTGTGTATGTGTTGTGCATGTATGTGAGGTGTTGTTGTATGAATATATGTATGCATGGTATGTGTGTTTGTGTGTATGAGATGTATGTGTGTGTTATGTATGTGTAATGTGTTAGTATGTATGTGTGTTTTGTGTGTGTGTGTGTTGTGTGTGTGTGTGTACATATACACAAATTTCAAACCAGCCAGAAGAGGACATCAGGTCTGGAGCTGGTATTACAGGCGGTTGTGAGCCACCATATTGGTATTGGGAACTGAACTCTGAGCCTCTGGGAGAGGAGGCAGAACTCTTAACCACTGATCTATCTTTTCATCCCTTTCAGTACTATTTTTTATAGGAGGAAGAAGAAGAATCCAATCTTTCTCCTAGAATGATTGATGATTATTTTTTTTTCCTCAGAATTTTGAGGTGGCGGTTTCAAGTAGGCATTGATGAGAACTAAATCTTTCGCCTAAAAGTGCCTGAATATGAGGATGTAAATGTTGCAGTGTGAGCTCTGGCTCCCGCTTCCACCTCTATTACACCAGGCCCAGGTATCTTAGACCACTGCCTACGAAACTGTAGGTCTGGACCTTCAGCATGGGGGTCATGAAGACTCACTCTGTCAGTGATAAGAACTTCTCGAACACACAACAGTCAAAGATTAATTCTTTGACATAAATCCATGTGCTCACCTACATTGCTTTTTTTGTGGCTTCCCTACAATTTTGGTTTTGAACATGAAGCATGCAGCTTGCAGGGCGCATGCTGTCATGTTACTCGAGATAAAACAGCACTGTGTGTATGCCACTCTACCCCACATAGTGAAGGAACGCTGCCTGACATACCTGGCTCAGATCTGAAGCTAGTGTATTGTATAAGTTGTCATGTTTTTATGGTGCACACCGTGTTAATTGTTAATTACAGGAGAAATATAAGATAATATTTTTCTGCCGTCATTCATCACAATGTAAGTATCAAGCTAATGTTTTCTTTGGGTTGGGTTGTATCAGAAAGTTTGATGTTAAACATTGCTGTTTGAATTCCTGGCTTGTCTTACACACAGAATCATTGCATGAATTTTAGCTTGAGATTAGGAAAGAATTCCTAACATCAAAAATGGCTCTAAACATGCCTCTGCCATGGTGGACTGTGTATGTATGCCCAACAGCATTCTCCGCATTGACAATCGTAAAAATCAAAACATTCAATAATTCCAAACAATGTTGAGATGGTATCTGTGATATTTAGGCAAGATTGAATGCTTCATGTGAAAACACACACACAAGCACACACACACACACACACACACACACCAGCCAATCTGGCACAGATCTGGACTCCATGGAGACAGGAGCTGCAGTGTGAGCCTGTAGCAGACACTTTGTACTGCACTTGTTCAGCTAGAGGCAAGTGTCATTCATCTCTTTATTGTGCAAATTTGCCTTTTGTCTTCCACAAATAGTAAAAACAGAGGTACACCAAAGAATTGCTCTAGAATAAAATCTCTTATGTGTTATTATCAATAGACATTTGATTTGTTTTCCTATTTTGTATACATAAAATTCCACAGTCATATAAAGATTTCGTAGATGGGAAGGGTCATGAGTGGAAAAGTTTAAGAAATTCTCATTGAACATGATCGATTTGGGCATGATCAACACATTGTTCTATACCTCTGTACCATGGTGGGGACAGGACCTCTTGTGGGTGGTGGGAGAACCCCTGCCATTCCTTCCCATTCCCACTATAGACCTGGTGGCCAACCATCCCCAAATACTCCCCCAAACCCTAGTCAGTTGTCTTCAGTACAGATTCTCAAAATCCCCAGACCACCCCACTCCCACGGTAACCCCAAGGCTGTCTGATGAGAAGAGATGCCATGGAAGAAACGCTGAAGCAGAGAGAAGCCTTCTCTGATTCTGCCAAAATAACGCTTTGTATTGTGGCCTCCACTTAGCCCCAGGGGACACACAGGCAATTGGGATGGAGGATGCAGAAGCCCCAGTGCCACTAGCTTGGAAGGGGTCCAGGTTGTAAACCTAGAAAGACCAGACTGCTGGTGAAACTGAGCATCGTCCCTCCAATGAGGCAGCTTACCTGATGTCTGCACTGGACCGAGGGTTGATCTTAAGGTCGTAGCTATGGGGCAAGAGTGGGGGTGGTCTCTCCTAATCCTTAAAATGAGTCCATATGTGGCTGGATTTGCCTGATGACATGGGGAGGAAGGTGAGGGACCAAATGCAGCAGACATCTATATCCAAGGGTTGATTAGCATCTCTGGGGAAGAAAAGGAAAAAAAAGAGTTCAATGTCAGTGTAGGAAGCAAAAAATGGGGAAAGATAGCATCATTTCCCTTCTTACATCCCTCCTTTCCTCCCTCTCTCTCCATGTCCCTCTCTATCTCTGTCTCTCTGTCTTTGTCTCTTTCTGTCTCTCTCTCTCTCACACACACACAAGACACACACACACACACACAAGACACACACACACACACACACCAGCCTGATACAGGTCTGGGCTCCATGGAGAGAGAAGCTACAGTGTGAACCAGCAACATTTGTCTGTTAGATAGGAAACCAGAAGAAACCATGGCCTGAGATTTTGTCTCTGCTTGATAAGGAATTATTCTTGTTAGAAGGACGGGGAGGTGATGGGTTTAGTGTTTTTGCTGGGTGAATGAGCCCCCAAACTTGCCTCACTCATGAGCTCCCAGGTAGTCACAGATCTCAGCTCTCCTGTCTCCACCGAGGGAGCAGGTACAGAATCAGGTACAAGATGTAGAGCATCCCCGTACTCTCTGGGCTCCACTTCTGTCAAGCCCTGTCACTCCAGGAGGTCTTCCTACCACACTGAGGCACAGCTGGTCTGTGTGTGTGTCAGAGCATAAGAGACTACAGCGTTTCTTCATTCGGTGTGTGATGGACCTAGCTTCTCACCTTAAAGTCATCTAAGTGGTCCAGCTGCTTATACCATTACTCTCGTAACAATAAACACTGTGCTGAATCCAAAGTGCTTAGGGAGAGAGGTAAGGATGGCCTACTCTTCCCAGATTCTGTCTTTTTTCAACCCATAAATTTAGCAGCAGAGTGAGAGGCAATGGAGTTCCTGGATGCTTGAAAACCTCCAGACTACCTTCCTGTCTTGGTGCCCACTTAGTGCTATGGGAAGATCTCTTTTAACGGTTCCATTTAACGATGCCATGTGTTCCAAACCTACTGCATCATACTTTTTAGTTTGTTTTCCCTACCAAGGTAAATCACAACTAACAAACCCCATAGCTTGGATTCCGTGGACCGACACTGGTTAAGAATCACCTAGATCCATCCCCCCATCAGAAACGTGGGCCCCAGAGAAGAACCTACTAAAGCAGTGTGATTCCTAACTGATTCTGAATACTAAGAATTATGCTTACGGGTAGGTGTAGCTCTTGCCGCTCATGGAAGAAGCGTTTCTTTGTAGCCATTGGAGAGTGTTTCAGAAGACCACACTAGGTCAAAAGTCAGAGAAGAACTGATCTGCCCTACCAATTACATCTACAGCATAACCTCCTCATGGAAGAGAAGGCAGAAAGATGGGAAGAGCCAGGAGACCAGGAAATCTACTGTAAGATCGTTTCCTCTAATAGGAACAGTGACGCTTCGACCATGAGGTCCCAACGATATGGCTGTCTGCATGAGAACGGAACAACTGCACCAAGAGACCCACTCCTAAATAAAGAACTACAGGCAATTAAGGAATGTTGAGAGAAGAATGAGTTTTCCCCATGAATGAGTCCCTAGTTGATTATCCAATACCAAGGGACCAGTCCTGAAATCACATATACTGTTCAGTAACACTGAACAGACTCAGCAGGTTGTACATGTTCACTATGCATATATGTAATAATAACAAAGGAAAGGGGGCCATTGTTGGGGAATATTATTTTAAGGTGTATTGCTTTGTTTTTGCTGCATTTGTTTAACTCTGTGAAGCTGTGATTCTTTGCCTGTCTAAAACACCTCATGGTCTAATAAAGAGCTGAATGGCCAATAGCAAGACAGGAGCAAAGATCGGCAGGGCTGACAGGCAGAGAGGATAAATAGAAGGAGAACCAAAGAAGGGAAGGTGTAATGAGAGAATGAGGGGAGGAGGACGTCAGGGGCCAGCCACGCAGCCACCCAGTCAGTCACAGAGTAAGAGCGAGAGCAAGAAATACAGAAGTAAAAAAGATAAATGCCCAGAGGGAAAAGGTAGACAGCTTAAGTTAAGAAAAGCTGGCAAGAAACAAGCCAAGCTAAGGTTGGGCATTCCTAACTATGAATAAGCCTCTGTGTGTGGTTTATTTGAAAGCTGGGTGGTGAGCCCCTCAAAAAGCCAAAGGATAAAGCATCAAACAACAGGCCATGAATTTTTTAGGGAGCACGAAGGGGATCCATGGGAGGGGCTGGAAGAAGAGGAAGGGAGAAAATGATGTAATTCTTTCTTAATGTTTTAGGGACTGAAAAGATGCTAGCAACAAAAAAAGAAACGCAACCAAAGAGAACCCACTGGGCTGAGAATTAGCAATCTGATTTCCCACAGGACTCAATAATTCTAACATGAGCAAATTTAACATTGCCTGCAAGCTTTGTCTACTTGTACACACCCATAGGGTCAAGTTCCACTTTTAACTTCAGTTTTTTTTTTTGTTTTGTTTTTTTTTTCTGGGTGGAAACAAGAAGGTAGAAATCCTTAGTACAACCAGGATCCAAAGAAGATAGCAACTGTGTGTCCAATCCCTCTGGGGTAGAGGTGAGAGGTAGACGTTATGCCAGGGCTGCCTCTCAGGACATCTGCCTTGGAGAAACAAGCATGTTTGGAGATGACGCAGGTGGGCAGAAGACAGGGCTGCCCGGGGTTGTGCTGGCGTGAAGATTTGCTAGCTCTCCTGGAGGTCAGGGGTCCACCTTGCAGGTAGGGAAGAAGAATTTGATAAAGTATGTGAACACTGTTTACAGAAGACAGAGTGCTTTTCAATTAGCCCTATTCATACCAGATTGCATCAAACTATGTCCCGCTCAGTGCTGGGAGCCTGAACTTTCCAGCTACACTCAATTTTCTTGTTGTTCTGACAAAAACATCTTAAGAAGGGAAGATTTATTGTAGCTCATTGGTTGATGGACAGTTCATTGTGGTAGTGAAATTGATGGTGGTGGGAACTTGAGGAGGCTGATCACATGATACTGATAGTCAGGAAGCCCATGGGGCAGCTGGTCACATGACATCCACAGACTGGGAGCAGAGATGAACACGGGTACTCTGCTGGCTTGCTTTTTTTTTTTTAAGTCCGGGATCCCAACACAGAATGGTGCCACTGCATTTAGATGAGTCTTCCCATATCAGTTAACCCAATTGAGAAACTCTCCCACAGACACACCCAGAGATCAGTTTCCATGGTGATTCTAGATCCCAATAAGTTGACATCAGTGCTCACCATCACCGATACCTACATCCAACCATAAAGAGCATAGCAGCATGATGCTGCTGGCCTTAGCCATAGAGGGATGATGATATGCCTGGACCAGGACCCTCATTTGCCCCATCTAGGGACATCTTCTCTATGGGAAACAACTGAGAAAGCGGAAGAACTTCCAGGAACTTTATCACAAGGCTTTGAGGCCCAGCTGGGACTCTGGGGGTCTTGGGAGGTAGCCACAGGTGGCCACGCCAGAATGTAGCACATTCCTTTGGCAAGTACTACACATTTTTCTTTTAAAAGTATGGTTAAATGATGATGTTCCTTTGTGGATTGGGCTGAGAAAGGAGAGGAGACGGAAAAAGGAAATGAAAAAGAAAGAAAGAAAACCGCTGAGCTTAGGCATAGCAGTCAGAATGAGCTGCATCTACTGTAGGAGCTGGTCCAGCCCCTGGCCTCTAAAGGATCCTGCTCCAGAGTACATTCTGTGCATCACCTTGGCCAGTTGCCACCACTGCCCCTGAGGCAGGTGTCCATCAGCATTGTCTGTACTGTACAGAGGGCACAAAACAGAACCAGCTCTTCAGCTTCCTGCTGCTCATCCCCAAACCTAGCATCTCTGCCAGCAAGTGGTCTCAAGTTATTTTGATCCTTTTATCTCCAAACCAGGTCTTGGGATACAACAATAGGAAACTCTTTAAAAGTGTTTTAAAAGCGTGTTCCTTTGTGCCTTTTCCACTCCCACCCGTGCTTCGGTCCGGAGCTTGGTGACAGGCCCATTTGTCATGCACGTCGCTTCAGATAGGACTAGTCTTTCTTTTCTATCCATTCATGTACTCTTTATGTATTTGGGATGCAAGGGATCAGACTCAAGGCCCCGTGTGTGGTCCACCATTGGGGGCGGACATTCTCAGGACTGGTATCCTTCATTTGCAATGGAAAGAGCACAGGTATTGTCTAGGAGTTAATGAAGCTTGAAATGAGGATTTTCAATCATTTTTTTCCAGTAATCATAGACGTAGCTATAAGGATGACCATGATAATATTAATATGCATAAAGAACCACAGAAGGTGAGAGACCATGTGAGAACAGAAAAGTCTGTGTGCTGGCATGAGGGCCCCGGTGCAGTTCGAGTTGAATCTGTATAAGAAATAGATATAGAAGGTGATTGCTTGAGCTCGTGGTGGGAACTCTCAGAAGTGAAAACCGGCATGGTTACTGAGGGCATCCCGAGCTCGTGGCTGGAAGGAGAGATAAGTAGCTTATGCTCTTGTATCCCTGGATGCTCTCTGTTCACACTCTTTCATTCCTGGCCTAAATAAATGAATGTTCTTATCAAATATGATTTCCTATGCCCTGGAAGAAGTGCCAGATAGATATCACTCCTGCCGTTTTATATGTAAACAAACAGCTGTTAGCCTTGGAGCACAAATCCGTGCTGGAAGCCAAGTCTACTGGCTTTTCTCCCTGCCCCAAGTTCCTGTGCTGAGATGAAGGTTGACCAGGACTTCTGATGTTGGAGGTCCTTCTGTATATGTTTTGCTTTTATTGGTTGATGAATAAAGCTGTTTCGGCCAATAGCTTAGACGTATTCCTAACTAGGTCTTACATCTTAAATTAACAGATTTCTATTAATCTGTGTATTACCATGAGGCTGTGGCCTATCAGTAAGATTCTGATGTCTTTATCCTTCAAAAGCTACATGGTGTCTCCCTGACTCTGCCTACTCTCTCTCTCTCTCTCTCTCTCTCTCTCTCTCTCTCTCTATAAATATATATATATATATATATATATATATATATATATATATATTCGGATTTCCCGCTTAGCTGTACTCTGCTAAGCCTTTGGCCAAAATAACTTTATTCATCAACCAATAAAAGCAACACATATACAGAAGGAATCCCACATCAAGCTGGGGTTCTAGTTTCATTAGTGTGAATTCGGATTCTCCTTCAGGACAGGATGATGTGATAGTCACACCCAGGGCCTGGAGCAGCATAAACTCTTGAATACGCCTATTAACTTTATTTTTGACCTATTTAGAGTTCAGAATGCTAACATCATTTGTCATCTTGTTTCTCTTGTTCCTTCACAGGCCATGACTGACTCTAAACTGACAGCAGTTCCTTCTAATGTGCAGGCTGTTTCATGAATTAACTTAGCAAAGTAGAGAACTTCAGCTGGAGAACATCTTTAAGGATGCAGGAGAGGTCCCCTTGACACAATGCAAGCTCAAGGACCTGGGTTAAGATCTCTGAAACCCCCATTAAGAAAACAAAATCAAAGCAAAAAAGGCATTGTGGCAAGCTCCTGTAATCCCAACCTCAGATCATCAGAGACCAGAGAATTCCCAGAGCTTGCTAGCCAGCCAATCAGTGAGCTCCAGGTTCTTGAGAAACCCTGCTATAAAATGTACTGTAGAGAGAAATTGAGGAAGACACTTGACGTTAACATGTAACCTCCACATCCATGTACCTGCTCATACATCCATACAAAAAACATCGGCAAGAAGACATCTGCCCATTGATACAGCCAAACAATACCGATGCTGGTGAGTGTGGGCATACAGTAGAATGACTGCCAGGAAGACTTTGAGCTCTGTCCCAAACCCCATTCACCACAGTGAGATTACCCTTGGACCTTGGTGGCCTCTTTGGAATTTGAAGAATTTGGGGGCTCCCCTAGTCTTTTATGAAAGTACCAGGATCCCCAACCACAACTCCCTCATATGGGTGATTGTCCAAGTTGGAAAACAGTCTTCTGGGACAAGCCTTCTGAGGAAAGAGGCCTGGAGGGATAAGATGAGGGGAAGGAGGGGCTGGAAGGGAAAGGCCCCAGAGACGGTTGCAACAGCTCCTTAGGCTTCTCTTGCTGCTCCAGCCAGGCAGCAGCCAGTAGAGTGCTCGCCCATAGACACTGATGATAATCAAAAATGCCCCACGAGTCTGTCACAAGCCCCCTTCCAGGCAGACCCTGTGCTGATGCTCAGTGGACAGTAACACATGTTGTCCTTGAGATAGTCCATCAGGTGTCATCTGGCAGATGGAAAAATGGCGGCCCCGAAAGGCCAGGTGTCATACGACTGAGTGATATAGCACACTGGAGTAGGCGACTTGACTCTAATAGAAGGCTCTGTATCACAAGGCTAGAACACACACACACACACACACACAAAGCAGAGAGTGTGTGTGTTGTGGAAGCTCTGGAGAATTCCTACTGCCAAGGATCACTCTGGCTTTTAGATTCAGTAACCATGGCAATGTGTTTGGTTGCATACAAGAGATCCTATGTGACACTGGCATAGTTGGTATAGCCCATCTCTCTGGTAAAAGACAGGCAGGGTTTACAGCATCTCCATGCAAGCAGAATACTCAGGAAAACACACCGCGTGGTGGGACCTGAGTTCCCCACCAGCGGAAATGCCCTAGCATGGGCTAATGTAGTTCACGGGTTTGCAGGCTAAGAAGCCAGGTTTCTCCCGGCCCTGTATCTCTCTAGATCTGCCCTGCACAGCAGATTCAGGACAATTCAAACCCAAGCCAGTCTCTCACATTTATGAAGTGTGTTCTTCAGACGTTCCAGGGTTCTTTGTAGTTTCTGGGCGGTGTTTGATAGTAAACAGGGAGGATTCATTACTCTTCTCCTAAGAGTAGGTCTGTCCTCTCCTGCCCCCTGCCCCCAGCACCCTCTCTCGTCTCGGCCTGCTTCTGGGGAGCATTGCTAGAGTCCAGGCTGGTTTTCAGGGTTTTTTTTTAAGAGAAGTATGGGTATGATGGATGGTTTTTATGTCTCTGCCTCTGTAAAAGAAAAGCCATCTGTGACCAAAAATAATAATTTGTAGGTCAACGCAGTTGTTAGCTATTTCTCCTGCTCGTTCTCACTTCCCCCCAGACTCTCACAATTACTATCGCTGCATGTCTTGCCCAGCGTCTAGAACCGTATTTGTCTGTCCAGGAAATGACAGCTTCTGGGATGTCCCTCACTGCATGGGAGGCCTGGGCAGCTGAGCATGGAACCTGCGTAAGGGCCATGTCAGGGTTGACTGAGCGAGGGCATGAAATGGGCCGATGCACCCAGAAGGGCCCACAGCTGCCGGTCTTGGCACTGGGTTTCTAAAGGAGCCTCTAGTACCAGCTGTGTGACGCCAAACAGGCCACAGAGACTCCTGAGCCCCTGCTCATTCAACTCTGTAGTTGAGAACACAACACTCATCATGACTAGTTTATGGTTTTGCTGGCTTTGTTTTATTTAACATTTTATTTCTGGGCCATCAGTGAGGACTAGACAGTGTTGTGGAGCCTGGAGGGACCTTGGTAAAAAGCAGACAAACACCTCCCTCTCTGTAGACCTCCACTTGAGGGTGTGAATCAATCTGAAATGAGCCCAACACACAGGTTTTCCAAGGGTTTAGGTGACAAAGTGAAGCAAGCAGGGAAGGTGGGAGAGGACAGGGGAAAGGCTGCCCCTGGGACGCAGATCCACAGGAGGCAACAGGCAGAGTCAAGAGGGGATTTGGGGAAAAAAAACATTTGCTGCTGTGGCCACAGCTGATGCATAGTCCTGAGGCGAGGGTGAACATGGCTCATTCAAAACAGGAGCGATGGAGCCCAGGAGGAACATAGCGACTGAAAGAAGGGGTCCAGATGGAATGTGGCTGCTAGAATCTTACCTTTAACTTGCAGTGGGGGCTGTGACTGGGTTCTCTGAGCAGAGGTGTTACATATGCCTTGGGTTTGACAGCAAATGTGTTTAGAAAGGAGAGTCTGAGGAAACTGCATGCCCAACGATGTTTTGAAAGAAAAAAATCACAGAGAATGGGTGGAGGTTAGCAAGGACTCAGCCCTCCAAGGCTTTCCAGAACAGGTTGCTGTGGAGATGTGGGGGTGGGGTGGGGGTCAAATATAGCTTCACTTTCATTGTCTCCTCATGGAGACGTCAAGTTTTGTTTCCATTCCCTGGGAATCTGGTTGGTACAGAAAGCTCTGGATCAAATGAGTAGATGGGTAGATGCCACACAGACCTTGGTTTAGCCTTTTGATGCACCGTCAGCTTTCCCTTGATCCCTCTGGGAACCCTTGTTACTGGGACATTTACTCTCAGAATCTAGTAGCCATGTGGCAGAAATCTCAAGTCACATGGAAAGGCCACATGTAGTAACTCCCAGTGGCAGCCCACATGGGTTTCAAACGACAGCCACCGTCTACTGCCAGCCATGTGAGGGAACCACCTTCAAATGTTCCAGTCCGGCTGAGCCCCCATGACTACAGCCCAGCCAACCTTCCAGCTGTGCTCAGTTAAACACACAGCATCATGGGATGCCATAAAATGGTTGTGGCTTTCGGCGATGATATTTTAAGTTATCTGTTATACAGCAACAAAGAAGCAAAACTATAGGGTGGCTTATGGACCTGAAAAGGTCTGCTCGGTTAGGTATCAGAACTTGAAAAGGTTTTTATCTCGATGAGTGGAAAGTTTCCTGAAATAAATCATACATTTTCCTTCCCTCTTACACAGACTTTACCCATGGTGATTAAGTCTTTCCTGGTGGTTTGGATGACCAGTGTGAACACCAATACGTGTCTGTCTTGGTTCTGTGATGTGATGAGGCCTTAAACATCTCCAAGTTAATCGGCCTTTGTACTAACAAACCATGTGCCTGTCTTCGTCCTTGGGCATTTAAAATGTTGGAAAGTAAAACAGGTCAACTCACCATCCTCTCTCCCTTCTGTGTACTTGTGTCAGCCCTTCCCAACAATTCTCGAAATTGTGCTTTGTATTTGAGCTCAAGAAACGTTTTAGAGGAATCTGAAGAGGATGAGCACGTGGACTCTGGGAAAGGGCTGGCTTCCTGCGACCTCACGCTCCCGAACGCTGTGCCAATTCTCTGTCCTGTGACCTGTTGCTTCACAGTATCCCACACGGATAGGCCTGCTGGACTCCTGAGTTCAGGATGGTGAAGAATTTTCATATTGTCCATATAAATAAATCTAGGTTCCTACTTATAAAATTCTAGAGTTGGGAAAACATAGCAGAGATTTTATTTATTTTTTTTTCACTACAAATTAATTTTTATTGATGAATTCATTTTTTTCCTTATTTAGGTCTCAGAATTCATGTTCAACTATTATGTGATTCTAATGCATAGAATATTATAATGACCAGAAGAGTCAAAAACAAAACAAATCAACAACAGAAGAAAGCAACACACAAGCAAATAGGCAAACAAAAACAAAGAAAGCCAGATGAGCTGCAGAATTTTTTCCTTCTTTATTTCCTTTCTGCAAGCAAAATGTAACTAGTTTCTTCAATGCTCCTGCTTCCAATGCTGAAGCATCTTCAACCACAGAGTTGTCTTTACTGTAATGAACTTTAGCAGAGATTTTTATGTCCTGATAGGTCCCATTTTCATTTTTGTGCCACGATTAAAATGTATTGGCAAAAAGGCACTTGGAGAGGCCAGAGAGATGGCTCAGTGGTAAAGGTGCATGTGTCCAAGTCAGGCCAAGTTCAATCCCCAGGACTCCCGTGGTGGCAAGAGAAGAAATGACCCTAGGAAATTGTCCTTTGACCCCCATACTTGCACTGTGACACACACAGACACACAAACAGAAAAACAAACAGGGAGAAAGGGTTTACTTCAGCTGACAATTCCAGGTTACAGACCACTATTGGGAAGTCAAGGCAGAAACTTCAAACAGCTGGTCCCAAGACATCCACAGTCCAGAAAAGAGAGAACCAGAGAATTGAGTGCAAACTAGCTTGCTTGTGTGCTTCCTTGATAACTTGTGTTTCCCTGGATTTTCTAACACAGTTCAGGACCTCTTGCCTAGAGCTTGGTGCTGCCCACAGTAGGCTGAGTTTTCCCACGTCTGACAATTAAAGTTACCATCACACATTCCTTCCATCTGGGAAAACATCTAGATTGTTTGATTTGCAAGAAATTTAAGGAAGAGTTACTAGCAAATCGAGAATTTGAACTCAGGCTCCCAACTCATATGTAGTTCTCTCAGGTATAGAAGTACCTGAGAGAATTCAATCCATTCAATGATCTGCAAGTCCCCATTGATCCCAGAAGGCCTAAGGCATATTCCTTTGCCAGCTCCTGAAGCACAGGAGCAGTGTCTGCCCAGCGAGCTGCTCGGCAGCCATGCTACACAGGGCAGGCTGCTCTGGCATCCTGGGCCCATTTATCCACTAGTCACTTCCACAGCCTATGATGTTTACAAAAAAAAACCAATGAGTTAATCCACGTTGAATGCCTAGGGCAGTGTCTGCCTCTTGGGCGTCGTTTTATCATTATCAGTTCTTATCTGTGTTGTCAGGCGGGCTTGGCTCTAGCCAGTGCAGAGCAAGGCCTCAGGCAGTTGCAGGAAGAACTGAGAAGCTAGAATTTCTAAATTGTAATGAAAAGAATGAATGGTGAAACTTCTTTTTTTCTTTCTTTTTTTAATTTGAGCTGCCCTGAGCAAGCCGCTACTTAGAGTCCGGGTTTATCACAGGTCTCACGAAGGCTGATTGTGGCACAGGGTGACATCCTAGGCTAGCCAGAGGATGCAAAAGGGCGTTCTCACTGGGGCTTGTCTCATGCTACATGCTTGGATGTGGTATTTGTGCCGTGTCTTCTCGTTTGTCTTCCAACTTATTTTCCTTACAGGTTCCCTGAACTCTGAGTTGATCATGCGAAGCGTTCAGAACAATGACGGCCATTGCGGGACGCAGGACAGTGGCATCGCCTGTGATTTCACAGAGGCTGACTGAACACATTCCATGCTCGACATTGTGCTAACGACTGTGGATACCAAGGAAAATGACCACAGCAATAGCACAATGATCGTGACAGTCACTGCTGAAAATCTACCACACACCACGAGTTGAGTTAATCAGTTGCCAATAGTCCAGAAAAGGTGCTGATCATTGACAAGAACAGGAGATGGGTTGGGTGCTTTTGAGCAAGGACCCTGAAAGTGGCAATTTTGCTCATGTCCTTAACCAAAAGCTGAAATATTCTTGGTTCTTTCTTGGCCAGAGACCAGAGACGCCATGGAAAATTCTGATTCCTGATCTGATTTCTTGTTGTCTTTCATATCCCAAATAAGTTTCCTTCCGGGGGGGGGGTGCTGTTGTGAGGGTTTGGCAGAAGCACAGGTCCAGGTGGTAATCTCTTCTAGGGGACAGCTTCAGCACCAGATCTCTGGAATTTCATCACGGAAATGGCGTATCTCTATTTCCTCCTTTCGATCCATCCCTTGCATAAGATTAAGGTCTCGGCCATTTAACAGGAAAATGTTCCAGTAGCTAGAGGCTATTGGGAATGAACCCTTTCCTCATGACCAGCTTTCAGCCCCACCTCCCAATTCACCAGTAGCATTAAAAAGCTAAATACTGGCATTGACACCTAAGTCTTCGGTTCCAAAGAGTAAAATCTACCTCCAGCCCTGGGTGGAAACACAGCATTTTGATCTGCTTTAAGGATTAGGATATTGCATACTACTGTTTCTTTCCTTCAGAGTCAGTCCAGCTGGGCCTGTCAAACAGCTGGCCAGGAGCCCACCCTCTTGGGAAAGCTGATTTACCTAAGGACCTGCTGAGGGAATGGGAGGAATAATTATCCCTTTAATGAAATAACGTACTTCTTTCTAGAAGCCTCTCTTCCACGTAGCTGCTTGCAAAACTTCCATCTTGGGACATTCTGGAGCTGCCCACTTTTCAGTCTTGACTTACAAAAGCATATTTTTTCCCCATTTTCTTTCTTTCTGTCACCTTTTCTCTCAGATACTAGACAAAACTGGGGCATGTTTTCTCAAGGACTCAGGGACTCCCCATTCTTTATCTGAAAGACCACTTCACACCCACCCACCACTTCCACCAGCTGGCTGCTTGCTGGCCTCCATTACCAAACCTGCTCACACTTTTGTTCACTGTCATAAAAGGCATGGCTTTCATTTTTCCCTCTCTTAGAAGCTGGCTGCTCTGTGTATTTCCTTCAAATGCTAATAAAATTCTCCTTGTGCTTCCTTCCTATTTTGTTTCTTGAATCTTTTATTAACAAGACTAGGAACCCAGCAAAGAATCTCAATTTCCCTGATAAATCGTCTGTTTCATACCTGAACAAATCAAGGCTTAAAAACATTAGGTAAGTTTTTCAAATTTCCACAGCTAGTAAGAACTGTGTAGCAATTTCTTTGTGATGATTATTTTGTTGTTGTCATTTTTGTTCTTCGAGACAAGGTTTCTCTGAGCTTTGGAGCCTGTCCTGGAACTCACTTTGTAAGCCAGGCTGGCCTCGAACTCACAAAGATCTGCCTGTCTCTGCCTCCTCAGTGCTGGGGTTATAAGCGTGCACCACCACCGCCCGTCTTTTTGTTCTAATTTTAAGAAACAACATCTCTCATTAAATATCCAGAAATGTCCCCTTGTGTTGCTTCTCGCACTGATATTCAACTGATAAATTTTTATAAAGTCCTTCCACTATGTGTATGTGCAAATATAACACTGATGACAGAAAAATACACAGGACAATTGTATGTTGAATCTCATGGAACTCAATGGATGTTCAGAGACAGAAACATGTGGACCGGAGAAGCTGGGAGAGGTTTCATGGGAAGAGTGAGATGTGGCGTGAATCTTGAAAGATGAAAACTGACCGCTTCAGAGGGAGCGTGGAGCCAAGGGGACCAAAGGCAGAGGGGATACACATAACCAAAAATCGTCACTATCATTTTTTAAAGCAAGGGTTCATTGTGCCACCATTTGAGGATGTGATTCCTCATGATAGAGATGGCAGGATAGCAAGAGCTTGAGGAATCTGTTGACATTGTGTCCACAGTTGGAGAAAGTGAAGATGCATGCTTATGGTTGGCTCATTTTCTCCCCTTTATTTGGTCTGGGACCCCAGCCCAAGGGATGGTGCCATCCACATTTAAGATGACTCTTCTCTGCTCAGTTAACCCAGTCTAGAAACTTCCTCACAGCCAAGTCCAGAGGCTTGACTGCTAGGTGATTCTAGACCCTGCCAAATTGATAGTCAACATTAATATTATATTCTCTCTAATAATACTCCAGTCATTGGGGTAACAACGGCTTACCCAAATGTTAATATTGTTTATAATGCTTACACACATGATTTCGCTTTAAATCAACAAGAACCCTAAGAAGTGGCTTCCACACCTGTTTACTACCCTGTTTTGAAGTGGAGAAAATAGAGATCCATACCTTACCCGAAACTCCAGCACGGGAGCACCACAGTTGGAGTCCCACCTGGATAGAGGTAGGAGGGAGCTGGAGATGTGCTCCCAGGTGAGTTACCTGCTTCATTTTGCTGTCTTCTTCCCCAGCTTCGTCCTGGGCAGGCTGCCACACAATCCTCTCACCTCACACTGTGGAGACAACAGACTGAGAAGTTTCAGTGCCTGTGGTTTAATGCTTAATCTCAATCAAAATGCTCATTGGGTCAGTAACAAATGTGAAAGAGAAAGTCAAGAGGTTACAGCCATTGGTTAGACCTCGGAGGAGGGGATCTTCCCTCACTAGCTGTAAAATCAGCAAGAAGCCCTCTCTCCAGGCCTCACCCGAAGCTGGCCTATTCTCTCCAGTCACTCTTTACAGCCATTCATGCCACCAATAACTCTGTCCAGAGCAGGGTTTCTCTGCCTTGGTTTCCATTACGAGGTCCCTAAAGAACCTTCTAAAGACTCGGGAAATTTGAATGACGCAGTGACTGTACACCATGGCAACGAGCCATTGCGCCGCCGCCTCAGGTTTCCTTCACACTCTTTGCACCCAAAATCCATTCTCATCACTTAGGGACATTACCACCTATCCTTCGAGAACCCGTGGCGCAAAGCACTTCCTATGTGAGGATACAACCTGAGGAAATGTCCGGACTCTTCCCCGACTCCCACCCTAGCATGAAGTGGGCTCTACGCTCCTTAGAACTGAGAGAGCCCAGAGGCCCTGGACCAACTTCAGTCTAAATCGCCAAGTGTGGTTTCCAGAACTTCTGCTCTTAAGGGCATCAGGAGCGCTCAGCTGCATTTCCATCCAGCCACCAGCAGCGAGGGCTGCCCATTCTGAAAATCTGGCCCAGACCTGCCAATGCCGCCTGTGTGGAAACAGTTGGGAGACATTCACCACAGAGCAATGGTAGAAAGGATAATTTTTTGCTAAAAGAAAAAAAGAAAACCCAAAACACTGTTTATAATAATGAAACAAAAGACTGAATGGAACAAATACCTCAAAAAAAGGATGGTTTTCTTTGATCGCTTCTATTCAGCAGCATTTAAATAGCCAATTCTAATCAAAATAACGTTTCAGTCTCTTTAAGAAGGGAAAGCATTTGAAGTTGGAAAGCCAGCTGCTCCTTCGTCATGTTAATGAAAATTCCCCTGATCTCATAGGTTGCGCCACAAAAAGTTAACAATACAAAACAAGGGATTGAACGGGAAAACCATGCCATCTCACGGTAACACCTCAGAACATGTCATTCTAGTGCTTCTGGAGGGAGTGGGGGAGAAAATCGAACACCTGCCAGCTCCCTCATTTTGCAAATATTTATTAAGTGCTACTATGTGCCCAGCACTGCAGGAGGTGCGTTTTTTAAAGTCCGTTTAAAAAAGCCTTGAGACTTCTCTTGGGCTCAGAGAAAGCTTAGAATCGTACTTCACAGTCAGGCTATAACTGTATCCTGGGAAATTATTATGAGGGGAGCAGGAGACTGGGGGTGCTAGATCCACCTCTGGTCTAGCTCCAAGGGACAGTCAGTTACCTAAAATCTCTATAACTCAGTTTTTCCATTTGTGGGGTTCAGAAGCCAGGGGCTGAAGACACAATGGAGAGGCTAAGAGAGCTTGTTCATTTTTTTCCCCCATAGGTCTTGTGTTCTGTTGCCAGCACCCAGTTCCAACAGTTCTTAACGTCCTGTAATTCTAGTTCCAAAAGATCTGTCACCATCTTCTGGACTCTGTGGGTATTGCATTCACCTGCGTATAGCCACTCCCCACCCTGACAATGACACATAACTAAACACTTTTAAGCAAGTAAACAAACAAAAAGGAACCACTCTAGACAGTAGTTCACAATGCTTGCTGGCGGCAGGGGGGCTTCAAGGAAATCCTAACTTTCAGATCCTACCCAAGACTGATTATTATTTCAAAGTCTCTGGAAACATGACCAGTACAGTTACTTTCTGAAAGCTACTTCCATGATTTCCAGTTCTGTCTCCTGTGAGAAAGACTAAAAGTGAAGCCCTAGAGAGGGCTCCATCCAGAAACAAGATGGCTCCCTTGGTCCTGACCACTAGTGAAACTGTCAGTGTAAACAGTAGGGAAAACTTCCTTCCTCGCGTTTCTTGTTCCAGTTTGACCACATGCATGCCTTCCTTCCTCCTCTCCCTCACCGTCTGTTTCCTGGTTCCCTTCCTCTCTTGGTCCAGTAGCTATGGTCTGGTGCCCACTGTACCTCCCAGAACAGAGCTTATCTCTGCTCCTGGGCAGGAGGGCTAATCCTTGAGATGAAAGAATCTGCTCTCCACCTGTTACTGGGAAGTTAGGAAGGGGGCGGAGTGCTGATCCACCCCTGCAATAGCTCTGTGGGAACACTGTCAGTTACCCAAGGAAAGCAGGAACGCAGCTCGAAGCTGCAAAGGAAACTTTTCTTTTCTAATTCAGTCTTGAGGTTTATTGTAAACAGTGTTATCTCCTACTGGCAGTAGCAATGCTGGAGACAAACCCTGCCACAAAGCATCCTCTCTCCCTACATATGTGTCCTGGACACCTGACCTCCACTGCAAAGCCAGACACTCCCCAGGACTTAACTGAAAATACTAGGAAATGGGAAACAGACCAAAAAATCTTCTGGTCAGAACTGCTACCCAGTGCCCAGCTCCAGACACACCAGGGGCATTTCCTACTGGATATCCTTCAACGTTTGGATGTTACTTTTAGTAAGAAAATAAAACGATGGAAATTCTGCCAAATTAAAATGTTCTCTTAAAGATTTCCATACACTGGAAACCCCAAGTGCCTCTATAATGCCCAGCTGACACCGAGA
The DNA here is from genome assembly GCF_950005125.1 of Chionomys nivalis. Lineage (NCBI taxonomy): Eukaryota > Metazoa > Chordata > Mammalia > Rodentia > Cricetidae > Chionomys > Chionomys nivalis. The sequence continues at coordinate 13,859,350 of NC_080104.1, read as the reverse complement.
TTTAAGTTTCCTGAATAATAGCCCAAACATGGAATGTATTCAAGTAGCGGTCCCTTCTCTTTCTTGTACAGGAAGAATATTTTCTATTATGAAAGTAACAGTGGACCATTTTTCTTTAGTGTCCTTTGTTTAGTCTGCAAGCCCCAAGCCCTTCAAGGATAAGCACCCCCAATCTTTTTTGAGATAGGGTTTCTCTGTAGCATTGGTGCCTATCTTGGAACTAGCTCTTATAGACCAGGCTGGCCTCAAACTCACAGAGTTCTGCCTGCTTCTGCCTCCCGCGTGCTGGGATTAAAGGTGTGTGTCACCACCACCTGGCTTGACACCCAATCAATTTTACATGCTCCCCGCCCCCCAGCTGTGTTGAACACTCTGCTGGGTGAATGAACCTGAGTTTAAGGACTGGAAGATGAAGGAGTCCCTCAGCGAAGGTCCAGTTTTTCTCTCTCATCAATGGCACTCCTTTCCGTGTTCTCCCAAAAACACTTTCCCATTACAGGAAGACTTGACCCATAAGATCAAGGGGCCTTAGAGCCACGCCTCTGTGCCAAACACACCATTTTTACTATGGCACAATGCCACCACCCCAACTCTCTCTTGTTCTCCATAAAGTTGTTGCTGGGTGACCATGGGTATCTTTGAGTAGCGTATGCTCTTCTGAGAGTCTCACCTGGGCTCATGAAATATCCCCCATGGTCTCAGCTGACAGAAGGTGGTTTATTTAGACCACATCCGAGCAACTTTTTAACTGTTATGCTGCAATAATTACATATTCACAGCTTGCAGATATGAACAGAGTCCCCAACACCCTTCACACAACATCATCTACTTTATCAGCTTTGCCACACTGGTCTGTACTCCATATAGAACGGTTACTCAAAAGTTTGTGTGAAAGGAACAGTCGAGAGAGAAACTATCCTGATTTGCCTATAACTGAAACTATTTCCAGATTGTGAAACTTTCAGTTTTAACACTAGGAGAGTCCCAGGCAAATGGGGAGGGGTCGGCCACCCTAGAAATATCCATGCAAAATTGCTAAGCCAGCAATATCTGTTTTGTGTGTGTGCCCACTGTCCTCTGGTAGCTCTTTCTCAGAAAACATCCTCAAAACACTCTGTTTAATCCCCCAAACCCTCCATTGTCCTCAAAATCTGCATTTACCCCAGTGTGATGAAAAGAACTCAGAACTGGAAAGTCAGAGGCAAAGGTTCTCATCTGTCTCCTGCCACTGGTTGGCTAGGTGACCTTGTGCAGAGATTGCTGGTTTTGGGGGTCTTACACAGTAAAAAAAAAAAAAAAACTGGTCTAAAGTATCCTTTCTCACTCTTGGTGCAAATGGTATTTGGGGCTGGTGTGATTTGAGTCTGGTGTGTTCTCCACAGGTTCTTGTCTCCAATGCTGGAAGACCGGTGAGTCTAGGGGGAAGCTGGCTAGAGACACAGACCGTTACCAGTGCACCTTTGAAGGCCTTCTCACATTCTTTCTCACATTCTTGTCGTCTCTCCTTCCTCAGCATCAAAGTGGAGATATCTCTGAACCTCTGGGCCAAAATAAACTCACTCCCCCCCCTTCAGCCATTCCCATCAGGTATTTGTTCACGTGGATACAAAAGTAACTAACTCAGAGGCCGGCTAATTCTTTACCTGTGTGGCGTATCTTGGGTACCATAGACAACAGCACCCCTGGCCTCTACTTACTAGAATCTCTAGATTGTAACCGCCAAGCTTGCCCCTAGACATTACCAAATGCTCCCTGGGGGATAATGTCATCCTTGATTGAGAACCAGTCAAAACTGTTTTCATCTCTCTTCCAGTTCTGAAGCCTTTGATGGAATCTGTCCCCCAGCAAACTGTGAGTCATTCATAGGTTCACTCAGTTTCTCAGCACGATTTGCATTTTTAAATTATTACCTTTTATGGCAGGGTTGAGTGATTTGCATTTCTCTCCCCCCCCCCTTCAGGATCAGACATAACTGAACTTGTTTAAAATAAACTAACTGAATGTTATTTAATTCAAATGAGAGCTATGAAATTTCAAGCCAGCACCGAGAAGCATGTGTTTAAATAGCAGCGACCACAGGAAAAAGGGGGCCCGCCTTTAAAAAGTAAAAGTCACCTCACCTTAGGGCCATTATGACCTTTTCATATGCTTTGACATTTATGTGATGTGCTTATTCAAAATCAATTTTTTTTTTTGTCAGACAAAACGAAAGTTGTAAAATCCTTTTCATACTAATAGCAGCCCTCTGCTTTGGTTCAGAGCGCCTCACCTAGAATCTTCCAAAGCGGATGAGGTCTAACCTCCTACAACAGACAATGGGAAAGGTTGGCCTACAACAAATTGGTCTGTTTGGCTCATAGAACATAGCAGCTTCCTGGAGAAGAAAATCCAACACCACTTCTGAGAGTACGTGACTTTTCCAGAAAAAAAAAAAAACGTGCCCAATACTTGATTGGAAGACGTGAGCCGTCAGTAACGGAACTGTAGGTGTGGCTCTCCCCGCCATATTCACTGAGTGCTGCACAGGGCGGAAGAGTGTCAACCGCAGTGGTCTCTCCCAGTTCCCCATGAAGAAAGTAAGAGAAGCAAGAAAGAGGATGATTATCCTTTGGGCAGTGCCCCTCAAAAGCCATGGAGGAAGGCTTGGTCTCTAGACTGTGGTGCTTTGGGTAGGGGCTGGAACCCTTAGGAAGTAGGGCCTAGGAGAAGGAAGTTATGTCACTGGGGGGTGAGTCTCTGTCTCTTCCTCCTCTCCTTCCCCCACCTGTCTATCGCTCCCTCAACCCACTCAATCTCCACACTTCTCAGCCACCATACAGGGAAAAAGGATGGGCTTCCTCTCCACAGAGACGGAGTCCTTAGCCAGAAGGAACCTTTTTTCTTTATAAGATGGTTGTTTGGGGTATATGTGTCACAGTGACAGAAAGCTAATGCCATGTTTTCCTCTATGCCTCTCACTACTGTATCACACACAGCAAAGACCCAAACAGTGTGAGGTGATTTGTGCCGGCATCGCTTCCATTTTGGATCCACCGTTAGGATCCAGACCAGACTCAGCCCAGGTTCCTGCCGCAGTCCTTCCTCCTCCTCAGCAAGGGCCCTGTGGAGCCCCAAATCTCTAGCTGACAGGCTCCTGAGGGCATCTGTAGACTCTAACATAGCCTCTACCTGAGGCAACACATCCCCTTCCTTCTCCTCCTCTGCCTCTTTCTGGGGAGTCAGAGAAAGCTAGGCCACAAGTGTCTCTGAAATAGATAAGAAGCAACTCCTATTTTGACCCACAGACCTGATTCTCCTCAGAGTCCCTGCCCTACTGTTCTCTCAGCCCATGGAGGTAATAACTCTTCTAATAAACCTTTCATCCTTGACAGACCACCTCAGTGTCTCCCATGAGCTACCCACCTGAAACCTTTTGCTTGTGACCTAGGAAGAAAAATGTGAGCTGTTTGTGGTTGGTTCAATACTGCCGCAGCTCTCGAGCTATTTCCAGTCTAGGCAAATGAGTCTGGAGGATGTGATGGTGACCTTAGTATCCAAGTGCGACATGGTTCCTCTTGAAGGGCTTCATCTCGGAGACAGATGAACTGAGGAAACCCCCCTGTGGTTCATGACCCCAGCCTCCCTGCTAAACGCCAGTGCATCACAAGAGTAAAGGAAACATCGCCTGAGAAAGAATTGAGCCGACTTCATTAATGATTAAGCCTTCTCAGGTTTGGAATCTCATGTTTCTCAACTCTCATAAATCAAAGATTTGGTCTTTTTGTCAAAAGCGTACATTAGCAGTAAATACTCCTGTAAATAACACAAAACTTCCCAAGGTCAAAGTGAAATTATAAGGAAGGCTAATTATAAATTATTATTTTTTGATTATTTTGTGGCTCATTTCCCCCTTCTTAGCAGTTGCAGCTTCTGGGCAGAACTGACTTAATCCAAGTCTTTCCATTGTTGGAAAGCCTATTCAATTCATCCCTAATGATTAGAGCTGCCAGTATTCTCTTGAGTTCCCTGGAACCAGTGAATCTTTATCCAAAGATATCTTAGAGCCTTGTAACAGGATGCCTTCCCAACAGTAGACGTTATAACCCCCACAGTCCTGGAAGCTGGAGAGTTGCTCGGGGACTGGTGGAAACCACTTTCTGACTTAGAGATGATATCTACTCATGGGTCCTGTGGTGGATGAACTTGCTCTCTTGGAGGGGTCCTCTCATAAAGGCGAAAATTCCATCCATGTTCATCATAACCTAGTCACTTTGTGCACAGCGCCATGCCAAGGGGTAGGGCATTTGTGGGAAATAGACATTCAGCAGAGGCAATGTTTCCACTCCCTTCAACAATTCACACTTTCAAGGTTTTCCAGTCTCATCTCTTTTGACTATTTTCCTGTCTCCCTCACATTTTTGTGGCTTCTTCCAGTGTGACTTTGATCAACTTGAAGTAACAGTTCAGGGTTAGAGATGCAGCCTAATAGTAGAGTGCTAGCCAGATGCACATGGATGTGTTCAATCCTCAGCTGTGCTCACAGCAATCAACAAACAGAAACAACCTGTTCGACTTGGGGCAGGACGGTGCATAGGACCCTCGTCCCTGTAACTGTCTGATGCTGATGCTGCCATGACATCAAGACCAATAACATGAGCTCAGTGCTTCTTTCTGTTCCCAACAGAGTCGAATCCACTGCATCTTGCTTAGTAAAGTGACTTCTTGGGCGTCAGCTTCTTTAGTAACAAAGAAGACAAGAAGATAGAAGGACGGTCAGTCCGGGACAAAGGTCGCAGAGTCCTGAATGCACAGCCTGTCTGGTACCGCAGCGTCACCCAGAGTGTGGATCCTAATCATCTCACCCACAAACTGCAGGGGCTGAATCACAGAACCCTCAAATCCCTTCACCTCCTGTCTGCCATTGCATGGCATCCCCTCCTCCACCCCCTCCTCTCCTCCTGGTACACATACATTGCACATAATTATGCCCCCACAAGGACAACGTTTTTGTGTCCTTTGACCATGAAAAAGCATGCTTTTTTTTTTTCTGTTTCCTGTGTTTCCGTCCCAACTTTGTCTCTCCTCCCCCCCCCACTCTCTTTTTCCATAGGGCTTGCTAAAGGCTTGCAGATACTTCCCAGCAGCCAAATAGAAGTCATTACCAGAAGCACCACAGCTAAACAGAGGGAAATGTTTAGGTAAGCACTATAATGGGCATGGAAATAAAGAGACCACAATTCAAAGCATAAGTCACCCTAGATGAGCGCACACATGTCTAGGGGCTAAGTTTATGAGAAGCGAACGGGATGGACTGTGCTGGCGAATCCTCAGGCTTGTATTTTCTTAGTGCCAGGAGTGATTTATTTTCTGGTAAACAGTTTTGCTCATGTAAGGCATCCAATTACTACAAACCTTGTTTAGTATAAAAACTAACTGCATAGAAAAATATTGCCTCAGCAAGGTTTAACCGGTTGTTAATCCAAACACGTGGCGGAGCCCAGATTCTGTGGCTCAAAATACTCTCGAGATTTTCAGCAGCACCCCGATGTCCAGAGATCAATAATCATCACTGGCAACCATGCGTGATGCAGCCCTAGTGTACGGACAAGACGACATTTCCAGAAAAATCGAGGTATGGAAACCGAGACCACTGGGGGAGGCATGGCCTACCTTTGGTAGACCTTGGCCCCTTTGAAGTAGAAAGCCGGGCTACAAGGAATGTTGAGATGAAAAAGGAATTTTTCAAGATGCTCCTTTCCACACCGATTTCTTCACATACAGCTCTGTGCTTTGGGATGTTTCATCACTTAAAGAAATATATTTAAAACAGACAGTCATCCAGTAACCCTTCATGAGGAAAGCAATGCACTAGACTTGCATTATCAAACAACATCGAATTGCTTCTTTCTCGCCTTCTGGGTCTGTCTCTCAGCATCTTACAGGACCCAATTGTCATACTTTATATATTTTGGTTTTAATTAAAATGAATAAATAAAAAATACCTCACAACCTTGCAAGAACTCAAGATAGAAATAAAACCAAATGAAAAGTTAGGACACACCCCATCTTCAAGAAGTCAAAAAAAACCTTAGAAACGTAGCTTCTTTGTCCAAAGTCTGTTTTCTGAGGAGAGGGGTAACAGCCAAGCTTCCCAGTTCTGGCTCTCTTCTTCAAGGGCTAAGCCTCCCGCTGGCCTAATAGTTCCCAGTGGCCCCTAGGAGGTGTCTAGTGACCTTGTCTTCCGCACATTGCATGTGCGTTCTCTGCCTACCCAACCATGATGGGGCTTGTTTAAAGTACTTTTCCTGTTTCAAGGTAGCAGTTGGCAGTTGGGAAGATCCTAAATGACTCTGGAGCCGTCTGAGTGGGGAGGAATGGGAAGTGTCAGCTTACCCCAGCGAGCAGGCCTGCCGTAGCCTTGCCACAGGCAGCAGGGTCCTGGCGCTGGCCTGGCCTCCCTGCCACAGATTATCTGCTAGGTTCAGGGAAACATGACACTCAGAAGGCTCGGCCTACCGAGCCCCTACTCTCCACCATGCCTCCCTCTGCTGGCTAGCAGACAGGTAAGGAAACCATTCCTCTGAGTGAACAGTTGGGAGGGAGCACATTAATTTAAGAATTCCAGAAGAGGGGGATCTTTAAATTCTCTTTGCTTGTTCATTCCAGTTTGGCAACCCTATCAACCAAGACCTGCCTCATCTCTCACCCTAATCTCCCTCGAGGCAATTCTAGCCTCTTGCTTTTTTATATCCCCCACCCCCTGTCTTCACCAGAAATGAAAACCAGCTGGACACCGTCCTCCGCCTAGTAACTCTCCATAAGTGGGAAACTATTATTAAATCAACGGGGTCCTTGTCTTCCCCAGCTTCAATGACGCCAAGACTTTCAGCTTTCCCTCATGGTTGTTGCTATCTAATGCTTACTATTATCATGGCTCTCCATGTCACTCAAATTCTGGAGGATCCAACTAGAAGTGTTGTGAGGATCTTACTAATATAAATCTCTCTTTCATTCCCTCTTATTCTCTCTCTCTCTCTCTCTCTCTTTCTCTCTCTCTCTCTCTCTCTGTGTAGATTATCTCATGGTTCCAATGCCAGCTCATTTTTTAAAACATATATATATGATATTTTTCAAAATATTTATTTGAAATTACTAATTACTAATATATATTATATATAGTCTATCTATCTATCTGTCTATCTATATATTACATGCTCAGTTTAAAAACAAAATAAAGTGAGAACTTATGAGTGCTTACCACAAACTATTTTTTTCTTTTAACACTGACTTTGTGTCTGGGTTTGCTTTGTTTGAGAGGAAGCAGGAGATGTGTAGAGTTTAACGATACATGTTTAGTTGTATATATCTGTGTGTGGGCATGCACGGTGTGTCCATGCCCTCAGAGGCCAGAAGTGTTGGATCCCTGGAGCTGGAGTTACACGAAGTTCTGAGCCACTGGACACGGTGCACGGAATTACACTCAGATTCCGCAGAAGAGCAGAGAGTACTCTTGCCCACTGAGCCATCTCTCTAGCCCCTTGGTGGGTGGACTTTAAGTAGCATTTTCCCTCCAGTTGCCTTGGATACGTTTTAGGCCAATAATACTGCTCTCAGTCAAACACGTGGTCTCTTGAGAGCTGACAATATTTAGCTAAGACCTTAGAAATTTCACAAGATGGCGCAGGGCAAAAGTACTGAAGAACCCATATCAAAGAGTCTTGAAATAAAGAATCGTTTTAAGATCTGCGCTCACTTGGTGTGGTTCTGTGTGATGGATATGTTCATGTCTGAGCAAAGGCATGTTTTCATAGGGAGACGTCAAAAAACAGGTGTTTGATTCCATTTCTGTTTGAGGGTGTCGCTAATCACTTCTCATTCAAAACGGTCAGGAATGGGGTTTGTGTGAGACGTCAATGAATTACAGGTTGAAGCCCTCACGCGAGTATCATCAAGAATTTCATACTTTTTTTCATCAGCTACAAAGGCTCTACTTCCTGATCATACGGAAAGGAAACGACTGCCAGTCACTACTGTTTTGTGTATTGGGGGGAAGCCTGCCTGTGCGGTAATTTGGTAGCCTTGGTCCTCAGCTTCTTAGCTATCCTCATCCTTAGTCTCTGGCTGGGTCCAAAGTCAAGGTGGTGCTAGGGAGAAGGCTCACTGGGGAAAAGTGCTTACCACACAAGCCTGAAGGTTTGCGTTTGAGTTCCAGAGCCCACATAAAACAGGCCCAACAGCAGCGTCTATGTTCCCAGATCTACTGTCACAAGATGGGAGACTGGGGCAGGAGAATCTCCGCAAGCTAAAGGGCCAGCTAGTCTGGTATGCACAGGAGACCCTGTCTCAAACACTGGGGCGGAGGGAGGAAGCAAGAACTGACATTTAAGGCTGTCTGTTGACTGCCATATGCTTGCCCTGCCCTGGCACACACTTCCCCCCACTCATGTTTACACAGGAACATGCATACAGAAGCTCCCTGGACATGAAGCAACAATTTTCTATTCACTTGGCACGAAGGGATTTTTAGGTTACATTTTTAAATGAAATACAATTGTATCCCTTCCTCCCTCCAGCCTTACCCAGTTACCCTCCCATTTATGGTACCTGTTTCATGGTATACATCACAGAGCCCTTGCTAAAGGCTTGAGAACATCAAGGAGGAAGGGGCAGAAAGGGTGTAAGAGCCTGAACACCGGGAAGTCTGCAGGGAAAATCTTTTCTAGAAATGGCTTAACAAAAAAGACTGGTACAATGGCAATGTCGGCTGGCATACCGGCACGGAAGGAGGGACATTTCACAGGGTCTCACCCCTAGACAAAGAACTCCAGTCCACAACTGACTGCTGGGAGAAGAGAAATTAGCCTCGTCCCAGGGCTGAGGCCCTTGCTGGTTGTCCAGTGCAGGAAGGGATTTTCAAGCTCTTGTTAAGACCTTGCTCGTGCTATTTATTTGGTGCATAAAGGGTCTACCCTAGGACCCAATTGCAGAAGAGGCCTCAGTTTACCTTCTGGGCTCTACTTCTAGGGCTCCTGGCTACTATTCTCCTATGTTGCAGAAAAACTTCAAGAGTGAAGCCCCAGTGCAGCCACGAATCTCTTGCGTCTGGCTTCAAGAGGGAAACCCCAATGTAGCCATGGGTCTCTTGTGTCTGGCTTCAAGAACCTCTTGCGTCTGGCCACAAACCTCTTGTGTCGGACTCCTTTGCTTGCTTTGGAGCTGCCTTGCTGGCACTGCTCCTGGGTGCTGACTTATCCTGTGTCACTTTGTTTAAAGATGTCTCTCTCATGATTTGATCAAGCTTTGAGACTTTAAAAACAACCTATTTTTCCCTAGAGCAACCCTTGAAATCCTCAGCTTTTATTTTTTCAAGACATGGTCTTATGCAGCACTAGCTTGTCTCAAAATTTCTGTGTAGCCAAGGCTGGCTTTGAACTTCTGATCCTCCAAATTCTGCCTCTCAATGGCTTCAAAGACAAGTGGCACTCCCAGTGCAGCTCAGACCTCCACTGCCCATAGCGCACGTGCCCCCGAACCATGCACAGCTTGCTTCTTGCATCCTGCCCCTTTATCTGATAGCAAGCCTTTCCTTGGTTTCTGTTCAAGTATTTTTAAAACATCTCCATGCTTCCTGAGAATTTATAGAGATTGTTTATTTCTGAGTTATTTTTCCTTGCTGACACTATTTTATTCTAGCTCTCATTGGTAAAATTAATCATTATGAAGGAGTTTTTTTCTTCTTTGCTAACAACTACACTATAGACACTTCCTGAAAGAATTCCTCCCCTTGTGTCAGAATCCTGAACAGATAATCCCTGTCTTTCTAGCTGTTCAGGACTCCTGCTAAGGGTGACCACCAGCAGGTTCTGTGTAGGACCTCCGATGAAGATGGAATGGGCTGTTTGTCCTAGAAAAGAAACTATTAGGTCCCCCATCTAACACCAACTTAAAGATTTCAGGTCCCTTCTTTAAGAGATAAAGAAGAAAACCATGTAGCACAACAAAGCTCATCTCCATACTAGCCACGGAGGCACTGACGTCTTTGTAAAGGGCTGCACAGAGAACCCAAGACATCAGCTAGCTGCTGCTCCATTCTTCCTCAAATGCTTCCGTGGGAGATTAGAAGGCAAGGAAGATAAAGCCCCTTCAAAGCATGATTAACCCGTGCACAGCAATGGAATGCACGAGCTAAGTTGGCCTTTCACATCGCCTCAGCTCTCTGGGCTAGCTGTCAACTTGGGGTTTGTGTGTCACCCATGATACAACGAGCAAGGCCTTCGACAGCTGCCTGCTCTCTCCGAGGGCCGCTGCCCTTGCTAACCAGCGATGCACACCGTGTGATCATGCACACTGAATGTCAGCACATCAGCCTGTAAGCCCTTTCCAGGACATCCAAGCACAAGTCTGCTGTATATCTTTCTGCCTCCTTGCCACCATGTGCATTTTGACTTGGAAGTTCACAGCAGGAAAGAAGAGACCACTGGCTATGAAAATGCTTCACTACACAGGTCATGCAATGTTCAGAGAAGGCTAGCCTTGTCTCAAGGAAGTTCTCATATGGACTCAAAGAACCACAAACTCCACAAGTCTGTAACGCTTTCGCACCTCTTCGTGCATCCATCCGAGCTGGGGTGCTCCGTGCCTGGTCAGCACTAGCATGGCTATGCCAGTAACTTAGAGTCAGCTTCCATTTTTGCTGGTTACCACGTCTGTTCTGGTTGAGTGTGGCATCCATTGCATTTGGTCTTGGCATTCATGCCTTCCAACTGATGAAACATAAATTAGTAAGTTTAGCCAAGAAACCAGTGTGTTTAGATAATATCAGAGCAACTGGGTGACAAGCAGCCAGAGGCATGGCTGGTTCTATAATGAACCTCTCCTATAGTGGTCAGACATTTCATTGCAAGATATCCAAGGGGTATTTCATGCTTGCTTCGAGGCTGGGCAGATCAGTTGACGGTATTCATGCAGCCTTCAAGGCTAGGACTGATGGAGCCTGCAGCATATCTCTAAAGAAATCCTTATCTCTTCGTTTGGCCTCAGCTTCTTGCCCCACAGAACCCAAGTATTTTCCTCTAATCACCCCATTTCCCTGACCATTCTGGCATTAAGCCATCCTAGCCAAGTTAGATGGTGGATTAGGAACTCTATCCCCATCAGTGGGCACGTCTGGAGTCAGTACAGTATTAGCCGTCCAAGCCGCTAAGGAAATGACCACTTTTGTGTTCACCAGCCTTGTCCTCCTGCCCTGGGGCATTTTTATTCCATACAGTCTATTATTTTATTACTATTTTCATACCGACCACAGTTTCCCCTCCCCCCTGTCTTCTGGCTCACTCCCCTCCATCCCCTTTCCATGTACCCCCTCCCTATCCACTCCTCTTCTGTCCCCATTCAGAAAGGAACAGGCCTCCCATCCTCCCATCTTGAATATAGCATAGCACATCAAGGTGAGGTAGGACTGAGCTCTTCCCCCTGCATCAAGTCTGGACAAGGTAATCCAGCATGGGGAACAGGTTCCTAAGAGACAGCTAAGAGCACTAGGTCATGATGTTACTGCTAGGAGCCTCACAGTCACACCAAGCTACACAATTGTCACACACATGCAGAGAGCCTAAGTCAGTCAGTCCCAGGCAGGTTCCCTGAGCTCCCACTAGCTCGGGTCAGCTGTCCCTGTGGGTTTTACCACCATGACCTTCATCCCCTGGCTCATAAAATCCCTCCATCTTCTCTTCAATTGGACTCCCAGAGCTCGGCCCAGTGCTTGGCTGTGGGCCTCTGCATCTGCTTCCATCAGTTGCTGGATAAATGCTCTCTGATGACTATTAGGGTAGTCACCAATCTGATCACAGGAGAAAGCCAGTCCAGGCACCCTCTCCACTATTGATAGGAGTCTTAGCTGGGGTCATCCTCACCATCCCATTATTTCTAAGGGATAAGAGTCCTGCTTTGAAGCAAAGCTTCAGGTCTAGATTCTCTAGCCCCTAGAAACAACTCACAACCCTCTCCTTCCTCCCTCCCTCCTTTCTTTACTCCCTCCCTTTCTCCCTCCCTCCCTCCCCCTCTCTGTTTTCTCTCTCTCTCTCTCTCTCTGTGTGTGTGCTCTCTGTGTGTGTGTGTGTGTGTATTCGTGCACTTGTAGGCCAAAGGTCAACCTAAAATATTGTTTCTCAGGAGTGACCCACCTTTTTGTTTATTTCCTTTAGAGTCACAGCCTCTCACTGGCTTAGGACCACTTGAGCTTACCAACAGTCCTCAGAATCCACCTGTCTCCACTCTCCCAATGCTGGGATGGCAAGTGCATGTCACCACACGTGGCCCTTTCCATGGGTGTGAAGGCTGAACTCAGGTCCTCATGCTTACACAGCAAATGCTACCTACTGTCTGTCTCCATCATTTTTCTTCTTTATTCAATCACTTTTCATCCCTCCATCGGCTCCTAGGTTTCTGAAATCATGGCATCTTAAGACAGAGTTGGATCTCAGTCCCAGACATTAAAGTATTCAATGGGAGGAGATTGAATGATATAAATAAGACCAGTGTTCTCTTTATGTTTGGTTCTTTGTGCATGTGTGTGTGTGTCCTCACATCATGGTAGTAAGAATAAAAATAGATGTGAGCTCACAGAGAAAATGTGTGATTTTAGCCTAGGTCAAAGCTTCGAGGAGAAAATGGTAATCCTTGCAATCATACAAGCTCATCCCAGTGGCCTCTGGGACAAGAACAGGGGACTATGAAATATTGGTGAGCAACACATAAACAAGGAAAGAGGCCATGGAAGATGTATGGTGGCCAGAGAAGGCTGTGGCCATCAAGGAACATGAACTCCATGGTGTCATCAGTACTGGGGTCTCTCCCCCAGCAGACAGCAATGCCTGTGGGTCAGTAAAGAGTGTGGAGATGAACCACTCCAGAGGCAGGTTCAGGAATGGTGCTGGCTTTGTTGCACATGAACAACCACTTCCACAGTGGGAGTCTGTCCACTCTGCCTGGTTTGCACTTTACCTCGGATGGGACTACCAGGGTCTCTCTGTATGATAAACACATTAAAGGAGATTGGAGAGTGGAGATTCAAGGTTAGGCCAGCTATAGCTGCTCATGCCACTTCAGAATGCAGTGTTCTGACTTCAAGAGCACAGTGTGCCATGCTTCTCATTTAGAAGCAGTCACCAGGTCAAGCCTGCACTTTTCTACAATGCTGCCCAGACATGATGGGACAACCCAGAGCAGAGCATCTGGCAAATGTAAGATCTAGAGAGGCCCCGGATCTTTAACAGCAGCAGCAACAGATAGCTACTAGGCTGAACAGTTAGGATATTCTACTTATTTTAGCCCACACTCCTGAGTCTTATACCTCTTTCAGTCATCGGAGACCTAACTGTAAGGAAAACTACCAGCAGGTATGTTGGTCACTATGACAAGACACCCGGTCTGACTTTAAAAAGCAGGTGTTTATTTTGGCACATGTTTTCAGAGAGCTTAGTCCATAGTCCTGGGCTTCATCATCACAACAAGGGCATGAGGTAGAGGTCCTGATTTAACGGTTGACAATAAGCAGAGAGGCAGAACCTTCAATGACAACCTTCCAGTGTCCTCCCCCCCCCCAGGTTAGCCCCACTTTCTAAAATAGTGCCACAATCAGGAAACCAAGCATTCAGAACATGCTTGAGAGACAATTCATGTCAAACTTTAACAGCTGCCTTGAACTGAAGTAAGTTTTGTCCATTTGAAGCTAAAGAAGAGACGAACACCTACCTGGCATGTTCACCAAAGCTAGCAGATGTCAAGCAGTCCTGTCTGCAGGCTGGAGGAAGCAGGCTCAGTTCTCAATACCCAGACTGAGAGGCTCTCAGTCACCTGTACGTCCAGCTTCAGGAGGTCCCTGCACCCTTTTCTCTCTTTCATAGGTACCCACACTTGTATGCTAACCCATACACAGACACATACACACAAATAAAAAATAACTTTGGAGCAAAAAGTCTTTAAAAATTAAACAAAAAAGTAAGGGAAAAGTTCTATAATTTAAAAAAGAAATCTCTCCTCTTGTCTTAATAAAATAGTCCTTTGATACCAGGCCCTTCCCCCAAAGATTGATAGAAATGTTAATGCCAGAGAACTGGAGCAAGGAAGGGAACCTGACAAGAGGCATGGGATAGACATAGAGACTTTGCATTCTTGTGAGAATGGGCACCTTTGTTAAGAATCAGCAGGAGCAATGCCACCCCTGTGAAAGGGGTGTTCGACCCTCAAAAGGGTTGTGAGCTGCAGGCTGAGAATCTGTATTCTGAAATGCACCTAAATAGGATCCTGGAGCCTTCCCTATGAGTTAGGATCCAACGCCCAAAACTAAGCTTCAAGTTAAAAATAAAAGACACCTTGGCAAACCAAAGTCACACTTGGGTCAATCCTTGCTCTAGAGTAGGCTAGACAGTTGTGGTGCGTATGCGGATGGTGGGGGATGGGACTGAGCAAATCAGAGTCCGGAAATTCAATTCGCTAAGCACACCAAGGTTGGCACCTACCTGCCACTCGGTCAGCCCACAGTCTAATAATGCCATTTCATTCTATCTGGTTGCTTATTCTCTGAGAAGCAAACAAAGAAGAACTGAGAAACTCAGGAGAAAAATTCCTCCTCGATTTAAGATTTTTCTCTTGTGCTAATATCTGTCTCTGAAATCACATGTATGCGGTACTTCCCTCTCTACTAAAGCTCTCTGGTGTTCATCATTAGCTCATCTGCTTTCCCAACAGCCCCATGAAGTAGCTGGGATGAGAGGTTCAACAACAGCTGAATCCTTCAGGCTGGGACAGAGCTCAGAACAGCGAATCTGAAACCACAGTCCTTTGGCTGAGACAATTGGATCTTGAGTCCTAGGTAGAAAATGGGGCCGTGTGAATGATTGAGTGAGCTAATTTGCCTGTTAAAGAAATGGCTCAGATGGTTGTGGTTACTCTCCTGATCAGCAGTATACTTTTGTTTGCTTTCTGCCCAAATCTCAGCATTAACTTCATTATGCTCCTGAGTTGGCAAACAGCGACGATCTGCAGAAGCGTTCAGTGCTGGAAGGAAGCCTTCTTCTTGGGTGTCTTACAAAGAGCCATCAAGAAGCATAATGGAAATTGAGCCTGTCATTAATGAGACAGGGCAATCTGGTGCAGAGAAGGAAATCTCCCAAAATGACGGTGGCAGTAACCTCACCTCACTCCCCACTGAAACAGATCAGGTCCTCGTTCCCAGAGGACAGGGACCATGCGGCTCAAAGCCACGTCAACCACGGTGCTCAGAGCAGCACACGGGCAGTGTGCATGCTTGGAGATACCTAGGAAATGAGCTCTGTGGGGGCTAGAGAGAAGAAGAGCAGGGCAGGCTGGGGAGATGGTTCACTTAGCAAAATACTTGCAGTACAATTTGGCTTCGTGAATTGAAGCCAAGAACCCGTGTAGAAAAGCTGGGTGTGGTGGCCTGCACCTGGATTCTCAGCCCTGGGGAGATGCAAACAGGCAAATGCTCACTGGAGCTCACTGGCCAGCCTTGCATACTACCCAAGTGCCAGACCAAAGCAGGTCTATCACAACATACCAAGATGAGTGGCTCCCGAGGAACAGCGCAGAGAACGGGTGAACAGGTTGCCCTCTGGCCAGCACATGTATACACACTTGTACATACATGTATTCATATACACACATGTATCCTGACACTGATACACACATATGCACACACACGCGTGCAAACACACACACACATCTTTCTTAAAAGATAAGCAAGGAACAAAACTTAGAAATAAGAAAGTCAGCACCTGCGAATTCTTGCCTTCCCTGTCCTTTCCTGGTCTGACTGGGGGACAAAGCACTCTAATGCTGGGAAGGACATGGCTTAGCATCTCATTTCCCCATAATCTGGATGAAATTCTCCAGGGACCTTAGATAAACCAAACAAATCAAGCCAAGGTAAGTGAGCAGCGCAAGAGGGAACAGTCCAGTTTCCAAGTGGAGGATCCTAGCTCCAAGGAAACTAGGGCCAGGCCGGAAGAGGATCCTTCCTGCTAAGATGAGGTTGGTCGTGCTTTCAAAGGGTTAAAAATATGACCAACTGGCAAATGACCTACTGAAGAAAGAAAGGGTAGGCAATGGAGATCAATGCTTCAGAAATAACTTGTTTAATAAAGCTAATCTCTCCCTCACACTCCTGACGCCATTGGGCAGTCCCACCATCCTGCCTTGGGTCACCAGACGCAACACCGTGAACTTGAAGGAAATTGCAGAAATCCATCATGGAGTTTTCCTGAGCTGGTTATTACTGGCTGCTTTTTTATCTTTCAAACGGTCCCTACACTTAATTGCCTTGTTGTAATGGATTAACCTCTGAGGTCCACAGTAGCATTTATATTGTGTTCAAAGGGGAGCTGGCAGGTTCTGGGCCAGTTTTTGGAGGATGTCTTTATCAGACCAAAGTTGTGCCTGTTCTGTCCTGGATAGCTCTAGCAAGCATCCTTCTGCAGAGGTCGTAAGAATGTCAGGCAAGAGAAGAACAGAAAGACTTTCCTTTGGCTTGAAGGCATCCATCCATCCATCTTTTGGAAGCTTATTGCAAGATGGAAGAGGAGTGAGCAAGGGCCATGGGACCGTGGCTCTATGAAGGGATAGTAACAGCTCTGATATTAGAAAAACAACAGGCATGGGTCATAGTCATCCCTGTACCATTTATCTCTCCATTTATTTCCAGATCATTCTCAACAGTAAATGTACCTCTGCCAACTCCCACTGTGGTGGTGAATTTTGAATCTCGACTTGACGGGATACCAAATTACTTTGTAGATGCATCTTTGAGTATGTATCAAAGACAGCTTTAGCTGTCACCCTGACACAGTCTGAGGTCTCTGAGAATAGAGTCTCAACGGGGGTGTTCAGTTGGGCCTCTGTACATGTCTGTGAGGGGATTGTCTTGATCCTTAATTGATGCAGGAAGGGTCAGTCTACCATGGGCAGGTGGTCCTGGGATGTTTAAGAAGGTTAGCTAAGCTTGAGCCTGTTGGTGGGTCATCGTTCCTCCACAGTTTCTTCCTCAGTCTCCTGAATGAGTGTCTACCCTGACTTCCCTCGATGATGGGCTGTGACCTACCAGCGTAAGATAACATAAATCCTTTCCTCACCATAGCAACAGAAGGGAAAGTAGAATCAGGTACCAAGGAGTTTCTAGAGAGCCTGAACTTAAGACCCACCCTAAATATGAGTGACAGCCTCCTATGGGCTGGGAGGGAGAAGGAAGCCAGTCAAGCACCAGTAACCATCTCTCTCTGCTTCCTGACTGCACTGTGCCATACACCTCCAGCTCCCCTGCTGGGGCATGGGCTGCAGTCTCTCCAAAACTGTGAGCCAAAGCAAGCCCTTCCTCCCTTCACATTGATTTGTCAGGTCTTTAGTCACAGCCACAAGAAAGCACCGCGTGTGCTCCGCATCCGTCTTTCCTGACTTAAACATAATAGCATCTACATAAGTAACTCGTCACTCCTCTCCCTCTCTGCTCACGTTTCCCAACCAATGTCCACGGAGCCTGACGCAGTAGACACTGTGACAGCTCGATTTCATCTTCTTTAGAGGGACACGCAGGACTACTCTCTTCCTGAAGCACAGTGGCCTGCTAGCTGGCTAACCCTGAGCATCCCTTCTTATAGCCCTACACTACTCTCTCTTCTTCTGCGTCATCAGGGTCAGAGAGTCTTGAGTCCTCACACCTCTTGGAGTTTACATTCTCATCTGTCCCCAGAGCTTGAAATACAAGACTTATTTAACCACCGACTTCCCCTCTCAAAACAGCCCAGGATACCCCTGACACTTGTAAAGGACCCCATTTCCATCTACTGAGTAACGCATTGGGGCTCCAGTCAGTTCTGGCTTCTGCTACTCTGTGGCTATCTGCTGTCTACTTAGATGGCAAAGCAACTATAAAATAGATTTGGGCATGTTTTGTCGCCTCTCGTGGATACCTCAGGGATATCAGGTGAACAACAGAGTGTGGTAGCCTGAAATTCAGAATGAGAAGTCAGAAAAGAGAGAAGATGCTGTAGAGATGGTATCAGGCATTTAATTTCTTAAATGAACACAAGATCCACTGCCAAGGGGTGGGCAAGTGAGGCCTCCAGACCAGAGTCGGTCAGCTTGGGAGTGGGAGCATCCATCTGTACGAGGACGAAGCTAGTGGGAGTGGGAGCATCCATCTTTACAAGGGGGAAGCTAGTGAGATGATCCAGACAAGAGGGACCAGTAGACGCCACAGAAGGGAAATTTAGATATCACAAAGGAGATCATTAGAATAGCACAATATTGTCAGTTTGCTGTGATTTATGACTGAGCCTGCCACCATGACTGTGATGCTAGCGGAGATCAAGATAGACTATATCCTGAAATTCGAGGCTAAATGGGGCCTAGTTTGTCAGGTATTTCACCTCAGCAACAGAAAAGGGATGATGACAAATACTAATGCCACAGAGACGTCTGGGAACATTGAGTCTAGGCCATAATGCAAGCCGCATATATAATCTTTAACTTCCTAACAAATGCACTAAAAACAGTAGATGCAAACATCATGAAGAAACCTTCATTGCCTGATGTCCTGTATTTGTATCATTTCAACAAGTAATTACTACAAGCAATTATTGGGATATTCTTCATTTTTATACAGGTATTTTATATTTTTAGCATAGTTTAGTTCAGATGAGATCCATTTCAAATGCTCAACGGCCATGTGCAGCTGGTAACACACATATTGGACAGTCTTGATCTAGAATATGATTAGAAGAACAGGCCTGTGATGACATGAAGAACATCTTCCACAAAAAGACAGCATGAATAAAAGCACAGTTTCAGGCACATTAGAAGACTACATGTGTATTTGTTACTCATCCTATTACTCAGACAAAAAAATTACCCAATAAAAGCAACTTAAGGAAGGACGTATTTGTTTGGCTCATGGTTTAATAAGGGATGTGGTCCAGCATGGTGACCAAAGCGTGGCGGCAGGAGGGTGTCGCAGGGGGTGGCATTGCATGTGGTCCAGCATGGTGAGAAAAGTTGGTGGCAGGAGGGTGCAGCAATGGGTGGCATCGCATCCACAGTCAGGAAGCAGAGTGTGGACAAGAAGTAGATCTTGGCTATAAAACTTTAAGATTCACTCTCAGTGACCCACTTCCTCCAAAGAGGGGCCCTGCCTCCTTCACATTCCACACCCTTGGAAAACAGCACCGCCTGTCAAGGACCAAGTGTTCACACATATGAGACAAGGGAGAACATTTTTTACCTTCTGAATACAACAGGGTATTGGGTGGGGACCGGGGAGGAGGAGACTCAAGAGCATTTATCTACCAATGCTCTGCTTGATGTCCCATAAATGGAGGGAAGAAGACTGAAGAGGGGTTATCTACCAGTGCTCGGTTTGATGTCCCATGACATTGGCATTTTTCCTCCAATGCATTCTTAAAGAGTTGCCAGGCTTCCTGAATCAAAGAAGATTGGTCAGTTAGAGTTGCAGAGCCTCCCATTAAATCTAAAATCAGTTCCATCTTGGGCAATCTCTGGGCTTTCTTACAATATTCTTTTCACACGTTGTGGAAAGTCAAAGGTGCCTTCTGTTCTTAAAGAAGTGTAAGTTATTGTGTCTAAGTGCAGTCTTGATGCTAATCCTTCATGTTTCCGGGCAGGTCACTTCCTAGAGATGGTCGGCATTAAAATTACAACAGAACTCCTAGCTATCCAGTGCCTACCTACGTAATCAATAATAGTAATCACAACAGTGACAATAATACACACAGGGCCAACTACATTCTTTGGGTGTTGGCAGCTGATGACGCTCCCAAACCTATTTTTCACTCAGGATCAGCGAAAGCCCAAGTGTGACGGTCTAAGCCTTTCCCTTCAAACCGCCATGTACTTGGAGGTCAATCTAACCCATGTGTTTCTGATTCATTTACACTTATCTCATCAAAATGTTGTTTTCTAGCAGCGATTTTAATGGCCAAGAAGTCACTCTTCAAACTCTTTTCTTACGAATAGGATGTTGTGGTTTGCCAAGAGAGGGGAAAGTTCTGAGCCTCCAAAGGTTGGAATTCAAATCAAAACTACAGAACCAGGAAGTTTGAGCCAAAGTTTGGCAGGATGTTTCTAGGAATCTTTCTCCCTCAGGTGATGGTGATTTTTTTCTACTTAGTTGGGTGATAGACAAGAGAAACTGCTTAGGCTAGGCGAGCCTGCTGATCTGACTGTTCTTGCCAGAAGTTGGACCCACAAACAGGATACATTCAGAAAGGATGTGTTTTGAGGAATTCACTGTCCTCCCCAGAGAACTCCCCCCATCCCATGGAGTACCTTGAGTCTCCTGGCATCTAAATGACAGCTTTCCTCCTGTGCTGTCCTTCTTTTGTGACAGACTCCTCCCCCTACCAGGGCCTCTCAAGGTTTCTGGAACCATTTTCTTTCATTTTGACTCCCACTTAAAACCCTGCATCAAAAACCTCAGAGCTTGAAGAATTCCATGACCCCAAGAAGGAATTGAAGACACATTAAGTCAGATGTTAGGCTGATAAACCTCCTAACTCCCTTTCATTTAAGACTTGAATTAAAATGACCTTTGTAGGGGAGATTAAAATAAAAAGGCATTTGTGATACTTCTCTGAACCGCTGTTGGATCTGCAGGGACAAGCTACTTCTGGTGTATTGTGGCTCTCGAAGACACCCTGCCCGGATAGATTTTCTTGCTGACATTCGGAGTTAGGACAAATCTTCAGCAGCCTTCATAGGCTTAGACACTCTGATCTTCATCCATGTTTGTTTCTCCTTGGGAAGCTTCCAGGCGCGGGTCCCTGGACGCCTGTTGCACTAGTGGTGAATTTATGAGGTTTCTTGCAAAGGAGCAAACTGTGTAGTCTGGCAGTGCTGAGCAGGTCACTATAAATGTCCAAAAAATTACATCAAATTAATCTGAGACAAGAGCAAAGCCAGTGAGTCTCAGCTTTTGTAGACTAAAGACGAGGGCTGCACTCGTGGTTTGCAAAGCAGGGGAGAAACTGAATGGGTTCAGAGCTAATGGAATAAGGAGAAAAAGAGAGGGGGTACCTCGTAACTTTTTCAGATAACCCCAAGCATTGATCTGTTCCCAATAAGCGATGAATGGTTTTTTGGGCTGTGTAGGAAGATTTTATGGATAAGACAGGATACACAGGCTTTGTGAAGAATATCAGTCAGAAGTCCAGTGATTATCATCCTGAGACAAAGGCTACTACTATTCGGTATATACTGGAGGAATTTTCTGAGTCAATATGAGAAAGGCAGGATAATGGGGAAAATGAGTCATAATCTTTGAACCAGACAGTGGGGAATGTGGGAATCTACAGGGCCCAGGCTCAAAGTCATGGGTAACATAAATCCATTTCCATAGCACTAACTAGTCCTGAGAAAGTAAGCAATAGAAGGGATTATTTAGGGTGACAAAGAGGGCCAGTGGGAAAACAGAAATAGAGGGGTACAGATATCAACAAAGTAAAATGATACATGTAAGAAAATATAATAAAGAAATATATATAAATAAGATACCAAATAGAATAATAAATGTCTAAAAAGTTAAAGCAAACAATGGAAAGAAGGCAAAACGCAACTCAAGGGACACTCTAGATTTCCACAGACTTCCCAGCCTGGAGTGATGTCATGTACTGAAAAAATCACATGCACACACACACACGCACACACACACGCATGCACACATGCACGCACACACTCACACACACATGCTCGCACATGCGCACACACACGCACAATGCATGCAGCACATACACACACATGCACGCACACACTCATACACACACATGCATGCACACCCACACATACACATGCATGCATGTGCACACACACACACACCTCCTACTCTGTGTTCAGGAAGACTCCAGCAACTGTCTGTGAGCCTCCTTCTGGAATGTTCTTCCTTACCCCTCCTGTCTTCTATCCAGTCTGGGATTACATTCTTATGAAAAGAAGTTTAAAAGAAGCTACAAACTCACTTCTCAAAGGCGAGTAGCCATCTGCGTGTCCCCAGAAGACAGAGGCTCCTGTTACCTGAGCTAAGAAATCCCTGCAAGAAACATAAAGAGAGCTATTGATAATGAAAGTGTAGCTGGGTTGTGAAAAGCACAGGGCTACGCCCCTTCGTCCACCTCTACCATTCTTTAAGAATTATTGCACCAGCAAGAGTACTTGCCTAAGATCCTGAATTCAATTTCCAGGACACACATGGTGGAAGAAGAGAACCAACTCCAAAAAGTTGTCTTACGCCCTGTGGCGCATGTGTGCCCACACTGCAATAAGTAACTAAAAATAAATAAAAACAACTTAAAATGTATTCATAGCGTAGTCAGAGCTGAGCACCTAATAGAACAGTGACAGAAGCTGGGACCCAGCAGTCATCAAGAGACAATACAGGGAACCATGTGTCACCATACCATACACGGGCACAGAAATACACACATCTGCAGTCAGATTAATGTCCCATTTACATGACATGAGTATTTGTGTTTTTCCCAAATAATAAATAAAGCTATATTTTTGAGAGCAATCACACAACTTTATAAAGGAAAGCGTACATTGATTGCTCTGACTTACACAGAGAGCTCGTAGCACAGTACAGACCGTAAGCCACCATGGGATGGTTCCAATTACCAGCGATGTCACTCAGTTCAGCTGAGGCTCCTTCAGCAGTCATCAGCCTATTTATTATGTTTAAGCTCCGTTCTAAGCAGCGGAGGCAGTGAGCCCGCTCCCCTTCCTTCAGTTCCTGACTTCTGCTGGCAGCTTTTGTCCATAACACACCATCCGAGGGTGAGCCAGGGATAGATACATCCAGGCGGTGGCTGGATTTATACGAAAGGAAATCTTTCGACCACTATAGCTATCATCCCAATTAGAGGAAAAAAAACATCAGTTTCCTTCTTCCCAGGTGTAGCGGGTTCCGAAGGGTGGTAAGCCCACATGGACGCCTTCCTCATTCTGCCTCTCTGGGCTCCTGGGGCTGCTCTGGGATCTGTATGGCGTTCCACTGCCTGCCCACCTAAGCAGAGCAGCCAGCATCCTTCTGCGCATGAACGAGGGGCCCCAGGGCAAAAGCCTTACAAAAGAAAGGCAATGTTGCAACTATGAAAGGAAAACACAGTTGGAAACACTAGGGACTCCCCCCTCCCCCCACACCACATATTCACTAAGACTTCAGGAAAGAGCTCTTGCAGGGAGATGAGAAGGCCGTTGGGGGAAGAGGGTAGACTCCTGCTTTGAGGAACATGGATTACTTCAAAGAGTTTAACTAGGCATGGAGGATATTCCCATATTTGAAATCAATAAAGAAAAAAAATGTCTGAAAGCGTATAAGATAAACAGTTAATATAAAGCTTCTTGGACCTGCCAGAAATCCCACCACTTTAGGAAGCTAAGCAGGAGGAGCATGTGTTTTAGGCTAGCCTGTGCTACATAATATGTATCTTCTCTCAACAAGGTGGGGCGAGGATGGGAAGACAGAAAGAGAAAGGCAGGGTAGAAGGAAAGGATGGAGAAGAAAGAAGCCTGAATGAGCCTGCCACCAACTGATACTAACAGTCCGTACTAGCTGTTAGACGTGCACTTTGCCAGACAGGCGACCCGGAAAGTCTTCCGTGTGCTGAGTAAGGTCAGACACAGGCTGCCTGTTTCAGGTCAATGACACTACTCTCCTCATCAATTCTTACTGAATCGGAATTTGTGGTCATTGATGGAACTATCTAAAACTCTTCATATCGACAGAGTACCCTGAAGCTAACGGGAGCCGTATGGGCCAGCTCCCACAGTGGCTGCAAGCAGAGGTGATCTACTGGGCTTTTCTGTGCAGCTTTTCAGAAGGACCAACTCAGCAGCCTGCTGCCTAGACCTCTCCTTTCCCATGTGTGTTTTCAGAACATGGGCTTGATGCCCACAGGCAGCACCATCATGGGACCCAAAGGAGCAGGTCCTCATAGCAGGGATGCTAGCATAGATGTGTTTTCGTGTCCATGTCCGTGTGTTTGTGTATGTGTGTCCATGTGTGTTCGTGTGTGTGTCTGTGTGCGTGGGCATGTGTGTGTGTGCCCACAGAGCACAGAAAAGGGCAGTGACTGGTTCCTCGACAGGAAATAGACTCTTGGGACCAAACCCAGGGCTTTGTGCATGAAAAGCCTGCATTCTGCTATAGAGCTGTCATTCTAGCCAACATGCAGAAGTTGTCAAACATAATTTTAGAAGCGTTACTCTAAATGTAACAAAAAACACAGAAGCAAAGAAAAAAAGGGGAGATGAATATCTTTGACAAAATATAGGATTTTATTTTCTTTGTGGGGAAAAAGCTTCTACAAAACACTTCTGGAATTAAAGACAAGCTGGCAAAAACCCCGGCTGCAATGTTTATCATAAGAGCCAATTTCTTCAATATATTTATTGTAAAAGTCCAATGAAGTCTGACAAAGACTTGACTCAGATTGAAAATAGCTGAAGGATCAAAGCAGCTCCCAGAACAAAGAATTCGACTGTCTTTATATGACCAAGTAGTCCGGCCACAGCAAGATCGGGACACACTGAAGACACACAAAGCACAGGGAACTGTCAGATGCATGTGCTTATTTGGGATTGTACAGTTAGAAAACAGTCTAGGTAATAAATAGGAAAGTAGTTCCTGGGTAAAGGAACTGGATGATTAAGAGATAATGATAAATGTGTACTTCTCTCCAAAACTCCCTTTCAAAAATGTGTGTGTGTGTGTCTGTGTCTGTGTCTCTGTATGTGTGTGTCTCTCTGTCTCTGTCTGTCTGTCTGTCTCTGTGTGTGTGTGTGTGTGTGTGTAGGTAACCACACAGGGCAGAAGAGGGCGTTGTGTCTCCTGGAGCTGGAGTTCCAGGCAGTTGTGAGCCACCTGATGTGGGTCTCAGAACCTCTGTAAAAGCAGCATGTGCTCTTTACTGGGGAGCCACCTCTCCTGTCCTCAAATCAATTATTTTACTTTGAGAGAACTATAGATTTACAGACAATCACAACAAGTTAACACAACCCATCTCCTTTATCTTATTGTGATAGCAACTTGTGAAAGTTGGGGTCCAGGGTCACAGCCAGGATACCGACAGGATGCATGGAAACAGGTCTTCTTGTTATGCAACATCCATCTCCTCAACCCCAAGAGTCTTTCTGGAATCAAAGCTGCAAAACATGATTAATGGGCGATATGATAGTTGGAAGTTGCATGGTTAGTTTGGAGCTGCCTGGATCTCATGTCTGCATCATTCTACATTCCTGCTGTCAGAACACAGGTGACCCAGTTTCTCCACGTCCTCTCCAGAATTCTACATTCCTGCCACCAGGACACAGGTGATCCAGTTTCTCCACATCCTCTCCAGAATCGAAGTCACTGTTTTCTGTTGTTGCTGTTTTGTTTTGTTTTGTTTCTAGCCCTTTTGATTGGGAGTTAGTCATGTCTTTGTGTGGCTTTAATTTGCACTTCCCAAATGGCTAATGGCTGTTGAAAGAACCGTTCCTGCGCTTGCTCCTGCTTCGCAGATCCTGGGTGAAATGTCTCTGCTTTTTGTCTGGGTTTAACTGAACTGTCACTTGACTACTGTTAACTTTTTAAATATTTGGCTTTCACTTAGCTTACAGTGTACAGGTTTCCTCAGGGCACACTCATACACACATAGCTTTGGCTGAGTTCCCCAGCATGCCTGCCCCTTCCCTCATGTCCCCGTACCCCATTCCGATGCACACTGTACCCTTCTCCCCCCAGTCTCCACACCCCCACTCTGCACCGCATGCGTGCTTTATCCTCTTTAGTCCCCTTCCTCGGAGCCTTTCTTTCTTCTGTCTCATGGGCCCCTTTCGACCCACACTTCCGCCCCTTTAAAAGCACATCTTTAAGGTTTAGATACTAGGCCCGGCGTGGTAGCAAGAACATGCAGTGTTTGCCTTTCAGAGAGTAGGGTTACCTCACTCATAATACCTTCTATTTCCATCATTTTTTTCTATAAATTTGATAATTCCATCACTCTTTATAGGAAATTCCATTGTGTAAGCATACCACATTGTCGTTTTGTGTACTTACGTTAATGGATGTCCAGGCTGGTTCCTTTTCCTCGCTAGTGTGAGAAGAGCAGCAATGAAGCTGTGTGTGCAAGTGTCTCTGTGGTAGGAGGTGGAGTCCTTTGCACTTCGGCTGTGTACGCAGGAGTGGTGCCACCAGGCCAGGTGGTAATTCTGTTTTCAGTTTTTTGAGACAATGCTACACACACATCCATAGTGGCTACCTCAGTTTGTACTTCCAGCAACGATGAAACTCTCTGCTCCACGACAGACATCCTGACTAGGGTGAGATAGACTTTCAAGACAGTTTTAAATTGCATTATTCTAATGCTGAATACTTTAAAAGTTTTATTGACCATTTGTACCTTTTTCCACTGGCAACTTTGCTTTGTTGGTATTTAATTTACACATTTCATTATTTATTCCAGGTATCAATCCCTTGGCTGAAATAAAGATGGTTTCTGAGCTCATCCAACTCTACAGGTTGCTAGCTAACTCCAGCTGATGGTTTCTTCTGCCATGCAAAACTTTGAAATTCCATGTAATCCCACCTGCTCTTTTCATGAGGTTTTTGTCTCCTCACATAGGAATTTTATAAAGATTGCCAAGTATATTAATCTCCCCATGCCTGTTGCATCTTTGTTGTGTGTTTCAGCTTTTAAATTATGTTTCACAAGTTCTCTGCATTGGCTGTAGTAACAGTTCTATAGCAGACACAGGCTTATTCTGCATGAGGCCCTGGGTTTGGCCCCAGCATCTATTTGCCATCGAGGAACCAGTTGGACACCATTCGCCATTCTTTATGCTAACATCCCAATGATTGGGGTTTGTTCTTTCGGGTTCCATGATGGTACTACCTGTGGGCATCAAAGCCTTTGTTCTGAAAACACACGTGGGAAAGGTGAGGTCCAGGCAGCAGGCTGTCCAGTTGGTCCTTCTGAAAAAGCTGTGCAGAAAACCCCAGTAGTCAACTTCTGCTTCCAGCCACTGGCTAGAACTGGGCCACAAGGCTGCTCTCAGCTGCAGGGTAGTCTGGAGATATAAAGAATGTTAGATATTTATACCAGTGACCACCAATTCTGATTCTGTTAAGAAAGCAATAGAGAATAAGAGAATAATAGTGTCATTGGCCTGAAACAGTGTCTGACTTTAACAGATCTCTCTCTCTTCCTCTCTCTCTCTCCCCCCTCTTCCTCTCTCCCTCTTCCCTCCCACCTTCCCTTTCTCCTTTATTTTTTACTCTTTATCACAGGCTAGCAGAAGAGGTCATCAGATGTCCTGGAACTGGAGTTGTAAACAGTTGTGAGCTACCATGGGAGTCCTGGGAGTCAAACCTAGATCCACCAGAAGAGAAACCCGTGCTCTTAACCTGGAACCATCTCTCCAGTCCCCATCCGCCCATTCTTTGGACTATTTTCTGTGCTGTTGAGGTTCTATTTCTTGTCGTGATCTGTCACAGAACAACCAATGCTCCAAACATGATAGTTATGGGATGGGAAGATGATTCAGTCAGTAAAGTACTAGTCGTGCAACCATGATGACTTGAGTTCAATCTCCAGAACCCATGTAGAAAAGCTGGGCGTCGCAGTACATGTGGGGAACCCCAGTCTCAAGAGGCTTAGCAGGATCCCTGGGACCTTGGAGGCCACCGGAGTGCCTGCTTTGCAACTTTCAGGTCAGTGCAACATCCTGTCTCATAACTCTGGCTTACACACACACACACCACACACAAACACACACACCACACACACAAACACACACACACACACACACACTGTACTATGACTACATCAGGCTGGGTGTAGAGTTAGGGGAGACATGAGATGGGCGCTCTATGCTAATCTTGTTGTCTGTAAGACCTAATGAGGAACAAGTCTTCACATAGCCAATAATTTCTACTTGTAAAACACATGGCTGGTTGATCCTCCCTAACTAGCTATAACCTTGCAAAGCAGGAGAAGGGAAAGCACCAAGCTGCGCCTGGAATGTAGGATTAGGCTGGAATGCTCATGCAGGTTTTCTTTTGCTATATTCTGAGAACTCGTTCTGCATTTTTATTTGTGTGGAATAAATTCTTCTCATCAAACCCCAGACTTAGCTGTATTTGTTCAAGGATAACTCATAAAAACGTTGGCCCTTGAACACTGCTAGCAGGCAAGGATCCCGTGTTTTGGGGAGATGTAACTTGGATGGTATCTAGCCCAAGGCTATACAGCATTTAAGCAGCATGGAAAAATCAGGCAAGATGGGAGTTTGTGTCGGGTCCTTTGCTGGATCCAAGACCTCCAGGGAGGCCTGAAAGCGGCAGCACATCTCCACCTAAACAGGGCTGCCTATAAATCTGGTTCTCGTGTGAGTCATCAGGAGAAGAATTTGTCCGTGTCTAGGAAAATGGAAAAGCCTTGACCAGTGTTTTCAGCTGAGAAGGCTTTATTAACTCTCTCTTCTTCCCTTGGTCAAACCTTTTCTCTTTATAGTTCCTCAAGAGACGTTTTAGGTATTTCTTTCCTAATTGTTCCTCCAACTCTTGACCCATAAAATGTGGATGCTACAAAACAGACTTTAGAGATTATTGCTTAGGTGGTTGGGGAAAGTTGCTTTTTGGAAGGTCACAAACAGTTTTAATTCCTCCTTCTTTCTTCAATCAGTTGCCCCACTTCGGGAAACAATGTCGCCCCCATGGAGAATGTGTGTCTTAGGTGAATATGTGTCTACGTTCTTTGCTTTATCCATCACTGCTCTGGGGACAGACCTGATTGGGTGATGGACTAAAGGAAAAAGAGACAGATGGACACTCGGAAAGAAAGCTGGGATCAGGTGGTCTGGGCTGTGGAAGTTCGGCATGTTTGTTATACAGAGATGAGCAGGGAAGTAGGGGTGTTACAGACAGCTGAACGAGAAGGCGGTGCTATTGCATATAGATGAACGAGGGGGCAGTTTATAGTATGCAGCTGGACCAAGGGAGCAGGCTTAGCTAACCATGGTAGAGGTGTGAGTAGGGATCAGTCTTCAGCTGGAAAACACCCTGCGGAGGGGAGCACCTATGGGGAACATTTCCCCACACACTGTCAACATTCCCTCCAGGATTCAAGAGAATGCCTTTCCTCCGAGGCCTGGGGCCTTTGACAGAGCCATGCCCATATCAATAATACACATTTACTCAGGACCTTGCACGCGCAGGGCTTTCTCTGCTCCCTGTGCTCTTTACAATGACATGATGGCAGCCTCTTCTCATCTCCAACTCCATCTTCATGAGGAAGTGCTTTTCCTCCCAACTTCCTACCCACCCTAGGGGTGGATGACTTTGGAACTTGAGTCGCCTGGTCAAGGGGATAATGTGGTACTGTCTGCCTTCACATATCACCTCCTCCTTTGAGTCATGGCGGAGACTAGATAGTCAGATGCTAGGTAGCCATCTTCTCTGAGGGTTCAGACTCTGTTAGACATTACCTTGGTGTGTCATAACTGTAAATTTGCTCATTATCTCTACACTCAAGACAGCCAGGTGGTGTTGCTAACTGCCTTGTTAATATGGAGTTCCATTTAGAGAAGGTCGCTTAGGCTTGGGACCTTCTGGGAGAATGGGCTACTTTTGTCTTCTACCCAGTGAGTGGATACACCTACCTACTCCTCTTCCGTCTCAAACTGCTCCGGTTACTAGCAAGCTTATGGCCCCAACTCCCAGTTGCTGTACCTACCCTGCATCTGGAGCCCGTGACATGATCCAGAGTTCTCCAGTGTCAAGGCATACCGTGCCGTTTGCATTCAGGGCTCTTTCTGTTGCTTCACAGCTTCGGTCTAAGTTTTCAAACCTGCTGACCAAATGTCTTCACTGAGAAACGAGATTTCGCTCCCTTCATGTGTTGACACTGTCTTCCTTAGGTTTCTTGGCATTTCTTGTCTAGCATGTTTACGCTGTGTTCTAGCACTGTGTCTTGTTCTTGCATACGCTGTGTTCTAGTGCTGTGTCTTGGGCTTGCAAATGAATTACTTTGTCTTTGCTTCTTATATATGATTTTAACTAAGATATTGGCAAGGTCAGAATAGTTTGCCTGGGAAGAGTTGCCTTCCTCCAGTATACCTCACGTCTGTGTCTGCAGGAAGTGCTAGCTCCAACCCTTCCTCTCTGCGGGGCTGCTGACTGACCCTCACATATCTGACACCATGTATTTAACTTGGTTCCAAATGCCTCCCTTCAAACACATACTTAATGAGGACAGGGAAGCAAATATAAGTGCATTTTTGGTTGGGTTTTTGTTTGTTTTTTGGCTTTTCGACACAGGGTTTTGTTGTAGCTATGGAGCCTGTCCTGAATCTAGCTCTTGTAGACCGGGCTGGTCTCGAACTCACAGAGATCCAACAGCTTCTGCCTCCAAAGTGCTGGAATTAAAGGTGTGTGCCACCACCGCCTGGCTATGAGGGAGTTCTTAAAGGTGTGCAGAGTGAGGGCACATTTGCCATGAATTCATCACAACGGGGTACACCACACTATTTAGGCTACTGGAATGCCCCAGAGGCCTACTTGCTTCAAAAAAACCAATAAACAGCCAGGCTATTTATTGACATGGTTCTGCCTCTCATCTACCTTTTGCTGTGGCCCTGGGTGGTCAGAAAGACCACTGTGCTTTTATTCTTAGATGATGGCAAATTAAAGTTCATTCAGTGTAAAGATCTTCACCTGTAAGAATCAAACACTTAGAGAAAAGGGACCTCAAGAATTGTGTCAAGACAGAAAAGGACACATGCGTTAGAGTAGTGGTTCTCAGCCCTCCTAATGCTGTGACCCTTTAATACAGCTCCTCAGGTTGTGGTGACCTCCCCCCGACCATAAAATTATTTTTGTTGCTACTTCATAACTATAATATTGTTATGGATTATAATGTAAATATCTGTGTTTTCTGATGGTCTTAGGTTCTTCCTATGAAAGGGTCATTTGACCCCCCCAAATAGATTATGACCACAGGTTGAGAACTGGTGGGTTAGATTATAAAGAAGACAGGATTTCTGGTTCTGTTTTGTTTTGACTGTTTCAACCTGTTTCACAATTGTTTAAACCCATACAAACATCTAAAACAAAACAACAAACAAGCAAAAACAGGAAACAAAACCAAAACATAGTATACCACAGAATAGCCTGTGGGTCACATCTTGTCTGTTTTGTAAATAAAAATTTATTGGCACACAGCCACACTCACTTGTTAGTTGTCTTTGTGCTACAAGGCGAAATCCAATAGTTGGAGCATATGGTCATAGATGGCCACAGTGCCTAAGATCTTTAATAAGCAGTTCAGAACTGCATATTTTAAAAGTTCACAACTTCTGTCTCAGATCGGCACGAACACAGCCATGTCTTCCTGACTCATTTACCAGGGGGAGCTTTGTTGATCAGAGCAGGAGCAGAACATGGGACTTTCTCTCAAAAGCACCCTTGCTTGTTGTTCTCACAAGCATGCTGTCTTAATTTTCTCTCTGTTGCTGTGATTAAACGCCCTAACCAAAAGCAAGTTGGGGAGAGGGAGTAGGAGGGTTTTCTTGGCTTATACTCCCATCACTGAGGGAAGTCAGGGCAGGAACCTGGAGACAGGACCTGAACACAGGCCATGATGGAACATTGCTCACTGACCTGTTCTCCATCATTCATTCAGCTTGCCTTTTTACAGACTTCAGAAGCCCAGGGCTGGCATTGCTTACAGTGGACTGGACCTCCCACATCAAGCCTTAATCAAGAAATGCCCTTCGGACTCACCTAGAGGCAATCTGACGTAAGCATTTTTCAACCGAGGTTCCCTCTTCCCAGATGCTTCTAGCATGGTTCAGGTTAACAGAAAAACTAACCAGAACATCTGCCATCATTTTTCTGGACCAAAAACATTTGGTCCAGACTAGACTGGTGATGGAAAATAGAGCCCGGAGTCCTGGCACTGGGAGCACTCACTATGAGACTTAGCCTGTTTCCTCTTTGAACCATGTGACTCCATTTCTCCATCTGTATATGGGGCAATGATCATACTCAGCTCATTGATATGAAGTGAGAATTAAATAAATCTGCACACAGGAAGTGTCAAGAGCAATGGCCTTATGACCATTGACACCTACGAGTTTCCTTCTCCCTGGGTTGGGGCCATTCCTCCGTAGGCAGCACGTATGAACTGGAAAAGGAACAAGAATACAGGAGAGAGAAGATCCATCTTTCAATTTAGCAATACCTAAGTATTGGTCGAGTCAACTCTCTGATGCACTTGGAATCAGGAGTGCTGGGAATCATTTCCAAATATCTTGGAATATTTGCATATGGATATCTGGGAATACCGCATCTTGGGAACAGTACTTGACTCTAAATATACCTCATACACATAGATAGAGGGTTTGTCTTTTGTTTTCTGGTGATTAAATCTAGGGCTTCACACATACTAGGCCAGCATTCTACCATTGAGTTATGCCCTCTGCCCTCTCCTCAGGTTTTCTTTTCTTTTGAGGCAAGGCCTTGCTAAGTTGCCCAGCCTGGTCCTAAACTCACTATGAAGCCCAGGCTGACTTTGAACTTGCAGTCTTCCTGACTCATGCCCCTGGGTGACTGAGATTATAGAGGTTTGCCTCAGCAAACCCAACAACTGGAGATAATTTTATCGAGCAATTTAATACTTTTGTGCACGGAACTAAATTTCATGTTTTGGAATATTCTGTTCTTTCTAATGTCACGCCAGTACTCAAAAGAAATTTCAGATTCTGGGTTATTTCAGGTTTCAGACTCTTAGACTAGGGATGCACAGACTATACCCGTTCCTTATTTGGTTTCCCTGTAAGTCATGACAACCCACACACTGGGTGTCTGGATGCCGCCCCTAAAATCCAAACCACCGCACTGGTTCTCAACCTTCCTAATGCTGTGACCCTTTAACACAGTTCCTCATGTTGCAGTGACCCCACCCAACCATAAATTTATTTCATTGTTATTTCATGACTGTAATTTTGCTACTTTTATGGAACATAATGTAAATATCTGATATGCAGAATGTCGGATACACATCTCCCAAAGGAGTTGCAACCCACGGGTTGAGAACTGCGGCACCAGACAGTGACAGCACTTGCCTTGCTAGAACTTTCTGGACTCCCTGTCTTCTGTCTGGGTATTTCAGTTCACTCTCACCCTTCAGTGGGCTAATTGTCCCTGGAATAGAGTCACCCATCGGCTCAACACCCTGCTCTTCTCAAACAGTATACTCTCTGCATATACTTAGTTAAGTGCTCCAAAGCCAGACACACAAGGTTAAAAAAGGCCGAGCCCAAGGTGAAAACAGGAAAATTAATCTGCCCGTTGCCCAAAGCTAGTCCAAAGAGAACAGGAGCAGTTTGCCCCCTAGCATCCAACACTGTGTTGTCCCTAGACAAGGCTGGCGAATCAATTAGCCTAATTAAATGAGGTGGAAAATTACTCCTGCAAATAAGTTGCCTTGAAAGGCGTCTTAATTTGGCCTAAGGGAAAGCAAACAGCTCTCAGCTCCTCTCGCCAGAGTCTATGAATGGGGATAATTGGCAATTTATGCGTGTGTGTTTTAAGGTCTTGGTACAAGTGTGTTTTTGTTGACAAGCAGTGGAGGCTTTCTGTGGCATTTCTAATTAAGGGACAGAATAACTGTGTGCATTGGCAAATGGTGTTACAAGTTGGCTACAAACGTGGGGGCCTGCGACCCCATCCCACCCTCGGGCCAACATGAACCTCCAGGAGCCACACCCTCCAAATATCAGTCCCAACAGCCCACAACCTGCCTTTCTTTCCTGAGAGAGATTTCCCCAGCCAAGAGGACTCCAGAGTGGCCTGGAAAAACAGATAATGGACTTCCTAAAAAATGCATTGAAGCCAGGCGGTGGTGGGGCACTCCTTTAATCCCAGTGCTTGGGAGGCAGAGGCAGGTGGATCTCCGTGAGTTCAAGGCCAGCCTGGTCTACAAGAGCTAGTTCCAGTATAGGCTCCAAAGCTACAGAGAAACCCTGTCCCCCAAAACAAACAAAGCAAAATGCATTGGAAGTAGATGCTTTCCTATAGGAAGGTGACGGAATGTCCCCATAACACACAGCTGTGGGCTTGAGTTCTTTAGCTGCAGTTAGAAAAAACTTGCACGTGCCATAGAAACACTCCAATCCATGACACACAGTAGCCTTGAATCAGAGCACAGGTTCAAGCCATGTTTGTTGAGATGCATGGTCAAGCATGCTGTGTGGTGACAACCAAGGCTGCAGTGAAGTCACAAGATGCAGCTTGAGTGGACACAGACAGAAACACCTTGGATTCACCACACATTGGATTTTGAATTAATTTTTGATCACTGCATAGTTAGATTTTTTTTTCTACTCTTGTGATATTTTGCAAGCCCCACATTCAGGAATGAGACTCATTTAATTTATTATTATTATTATTACTTATGTGTTGGGGAGGGGCAGCCATGGTAGAGCACACAGTATATGGAGATCTGCAGCTAGTTCTCTCCTTCTACTCTGAGATCTGGGACTGGAACTCAGCTCACTAGACTTACAACAAGGGTGGGGGTTGTGGGCCCCCAGACCCTGAATTTCCTGTAAACAACTTGTTTTCCAATGCTTGCAGCTGCACTGACCAAAACTACTTAATTTCCTGTGTTTGCAGCTGCTCTGAGCACAAGACAGGGGAGTGGTTTCTGGTAGCTGTAGCTGAAAGATCCTGAGAGCTGGGGCGTGGCCAGGGCACTATATAAGCTGCCCCTGAACACAATAAAGTTGGCATTCTTGTATCAAGAATGACCCGTGTCCCCATGTGCATAAGTGTTTAAATCTCCAGGCCCTTGCCCATTCTGTAGTGCGTAGCAAATAGCTCAAAGAGCGGACGTGGCCTGTGCTTTACAAACAAGTCCTTTACCTGCTGAGCATATCAGCAGCCTGGAATCTACCATTTCAAAAGCTTTGTGTTACTTATCCAGTATGATTATCCCCAGTTCCAACTACTCACTTTTGAGTTTCATTTTTCTCACATGTGACTAGAATTCCATTGTGTGTATGCACCACATTCATTACCATTATCCACCCATCAGCTGATGGACGTCTAAGTGGGTTCTATTTCCTGGCTTTTGTGAGTGAGCACGGATGAGCAGGCGTCTCTGTAGAGAATGAGAAGTTCTTTGGGCACACGCCCAGGAAAGGTATAACTGGGTCATACTTAGTTGTTTAGCTTTTTGAGAGTTGGCAGCTACTAGGAAAGGAAGAGTCAGTTTTCTTAGGGGATGTGGCCTCTACGAAAGGCCCACGCTCTGCTGGAAGGCCAGATTCCCATACACACACAGAAGTCACTCAGTGGACTCCGTGGGTCAGGAAAGAAGAACACAGAAGGTTGGGAGGGAGACACGAGGGGAGTTGGGGAAGAGTTGAGGGGATCGTAGTTGGTTGGATGTGATTAAAACACATTGTGTATATGTATAAAACACTCAAATAATAAAAATAGTTCAGTGCTATGCTGCCTGGCCTGCTGTTTCCTGCAGGATTTGGGGTCGGCCTGCGCAACTCAGGAGACATCATCTTACCTTCTATTCTACCGCAAGATCACTCCATCTTCTTTACGGGACCGGCACTGTAAAACCACCTGGACACGTCCCTTACGCCTCGCACCTTAATGCCCTTCTTAACGTCCAAGTCGCTTTCTGTGGGATCGGTCTGGAGACTCACTGCAATGGTTCCTGCTAACTGAAAAGACGAAATCGGAACAGACGTTTGGAAAACAAGCCTTCAGTCTGGCAAGTGCCCCTTTCCCTCAAAGCCGCAGGGACTTAAAGGGGGCCAGATGTTGTCATTTTCACACCACAGAAAGGTCACATAAATGGATCCATAGGACAAGCTCCATTTTTCAATTTCCTTTTCCATAACTTAAATGATGGGCACATGGCCAGGATGTGGCAGGCGCTCTGGAGACTCTACTGTGGGATCTACAGCAAGCCCCAGAGTGACAGAGATGGCCTGGGAAGGCATCGTCAGCATGGAATGGCATCCCTTTGGGTTGTTATATGCTCTGCGTCCTAACAAAGCCTTAGTACTGCCCTTTTTTTTTTCTTTTTAAATCTCTTTATTGATTAAATTTCAATGTGAAACCTGAACACACAGATGAGAAATTCTTCCTTTTAAACTCAAGAGGATCACAACAGGTCAGAACTGATTGTTACTCTTCAAAAGGAAATATTTCTTTTATTTTTAAGTGTGTGTGTGTGTGTGTGTGCATATGTGGATGTATGTGTTTATATGTATGTGTGTATGTGTCTGTGTCTGTATGTGTGTGAGTGTGTGTCTGTGTGTGTCTATGTGTGTAGGTATGCATGTGTGTGTATGTATATGAGTATGTGTGTACATGTGTGTGTATGTGTATCTGTATGCATGTGTATGTGTGTGGATGTGTGTGTGTGCAGTGCCTTCAGAGAGAAACTGCCTGCTATTCTTTTATTTCAGAGACTTAATAGAGACCCTCAAGAAATGAGCATTTTCACAGAGTTGGGGAATATCTCAGTTAGAAAAGCACCTGCTTTAGAAGCACAGGGACGTGAGTATGAGCTTTAGAACCCACTTCTTTTTTTTTAAAGAAGATGGGGTTGGTGGTTTATGTTTATAGCCCCAGCTCTGGGAGACAGAGACTGGGGATCCTAGGGTTCACTAGCCAACTGGCCTAGCCTGCTTGGTGAGTCCCAGGCCAGAGAGTGACTCTGTCTCAAAAAAAAAAAAAAAATAGGTAGATTGTCCTGAGAAATAACACCTAGATTATTTTCTGGCCTCCACCCATGCAGAAGCGTATATGTACTCAGAGATGTATTCACGCAAGCACACATGTACACAAGTACACACATGAGTAGCGTTCAGGGATCCCCTTTAAGTTAAAAAAAAAGTACACACAACTCATTGACTTGGGTTGGAGCTAAAGGTGAAGTGACCTTGTAGAGGTCCAGCAGGTAACAGCTTCGCTCCAGCCAGATCCTCCCTTCTCTTGGGGAAGAAAAACAATAACAACAACAAAAGTAAAACCAAAAACACATACTTATCCTGTAGTCAGAGAGAGAGAGAGAGAGAGAGAGAGAGAGAGAGAGAGAGAATGCCTGTGTCTACACATGGCTACATTAAGCACTGTATCAAGCATCCTTATCCATCACACTGCAGGGTTAACCACATCTCCAAAGAAGAGGTGTGTTGTAGACACCTGTGCATCTTCAGACTCCATGTTTACACAAACATACATAGGTGAGTCTTCCTCCTTCTTACAGATTCTACCCAAACGTTTTACCAACTCTGATACAAACACTCTTTTGCACTTCTCTCTCGTTCAGATTTTCTTTAAAGTCCCAAAACAAAGATTAATTTTTAAAAGCAACATCATTCATAGGACCTAAGACTACTGTTTCCCATTTTCCTTGCCTTGACATTTCTTGGATGTTTTCTACCAGAATTCCCCAGAAATACAGCACCATCCAGAATCCATAGCCAGGCATCTCAAGTGTTCCTTCTGGGTTATGTTATGAATTTTGGCTGAGATATCAACACATGTCAGCATGTTACTTTCAGTGACATGTTTGTCTTTTCATTGTTAGCTTTGGTTCAAGGCTGTAAATCCATTTGTGAAAGCAGAATTTCCAGACCTAAGCGAAAGTCCCCAAGCATGTTTAGCAGACTCAGAGACTTTTCTAGGGCTGACTCCCTCCTTCCATCCTCCCCCTGCTAACTCACACCCCACCCTATTCTTCTTCTTAGAAGTCAAAGTAAAAAGGATGTTTGGTGATCAAAGCAAATCCAACTGGCAGGGCATGAACGAACACAAATGAGCACGCTCTTGGGTCTTTGCTTTCTATGGTTAGATCTTGATGTGATCCAATGCCAGAGCCCAAGCCTGTTGCCTCTGAAGGAATCACAGCTATTGCTTCTGTTTTACATCTGAGCTTCAGAATTCTCTTACTGTCTTTTCACCGGCAGCTGAAGAATGTACCCCAGTGTTTGGGGGGAAAGGCACTGTTGAACCAGTCTTGCTATCCATGCCCACATTTTAACCCTCCACTGTCAAATCTCTCTTATCCTTCTTCATTATTGAAATTATCTTTGGTCTCTGATGTAGGCCTTTGAGGCACCCTGCAAACATTCCTGCAGAGAGATCTATGAGGTCCAAAGCCATTTTTCTTTCCCTAAGTGGGCTCTTGCTCTGCTCAGCTTCCTCTGGCTTTAAGTAACTTCTTCTGACTGTGCTTTCAAAGTCCATGGTAGAAAAATGAAATACCACAGGGTCCAGGTTAGTTTTTACTGCCAATCTGGCATAACCTAGAATCACCTGAGTGTAGAAGGAGCGGCAGGGCCCGCTTCCCGCCACCTTGGCTCCCAGCTAGCTTTACCCAAAATAATTACACGGAAACTATATTCTTTTAAATACTGCTTGGCCCATTAGCTCTAGCCTCTTACTGGCTAACTCTCACATCTTGATTAACCCATTTCTAATAATCTGTGTAGTACCACGAGGTGGTAGCTTACCAGAAAGGATCTTAACCTGCGTCCATCTTAGAGAGTAGAGCTATAGCGTCTGCCTGGAGAGGAGAGGCATGGCATCTGCCTGACTCAGCTTTCTTTCTCCCAGAATTCTGTTCTGTCTACTCCACCCACCTAAGGGCTGGCCTATCAAAGGCCAAGCAGTTTCTTTATTAATTAACCAATGAAAGCAACAGATAGATGACACTTCTACATCACCTGAGGAGAGAATCTCAACTGAAAAATTGCCTCAACCAGACCAACCTGTGTCTATGAGAGAATGTCTTGATGGATGTAAGAGGCCCATTGTAGGTGGCAAGTGGACCTGGGCAATAAAAGAAGGCTAGCAGAGTCAGGGATTAAACCAAGGAGCGAGACAGTCAGCAGCTTCTTCCCCAGCTTCTGCTTTTGGTCCAGCTCTGACTTCCCTAAATGATGGGCTGTGACCCAGAAACATAAGCTAAACAAACACTTTGTTTTGGTCAGAGTGTTCTTAATTGCAGGAGCTAACAGAAATGAGATCACCCAGTAACACAACCCAGACAGCTTGTAGGACATTTTTTAAAAAGTACAGGGAATTGCATAACCCCTCAAGGGCAGGTGAAGGTGGCCAGCAGACAGCCAGGTTACAAGTAACAAAACAAACATGGCTGCATCTTCCTTAGACAAAGAAAGAGCTCCTTGGATATTTGAGCAAGTAGTATGCTGTGTATGTGTGCACCTTTTGTGAATGTTCAGGTGTACAGACTACTTGCACAGGTGTGTATGGAGGTGAGAAGACAACCTTAGGTATAATTCCTTATATGCCATCCATGTTTTTATGTTGTTGGGATTGTTTTGCTTTTTAGACATATCTGTCACTGGCCTAGAACTCACCAAGAAAGCTGAGATGGCTGGCAAGGAGCCCCAGGGGCCACATGTTTCTGCCTCCCTGGCATTGAGATCCCAAGTATGTACCACGAGGGCCAGAATTGTTTTAGGTGAAATCTTGGAAGCAGACTCAGATTTCAAAGCAAGCAACTTATGGAGTGAGCCATTTTCCAGCCCCTTAAACAAATGATATTAATATACAGCATGAACACACATTCTAGGCACCACCCTAAAACCTAAACTACTTTAGATGGCTTCAGAAACTCATTCACAAAAAAAATAAAGGTTTACCACAAAAGTCTAGAGTTGGGGAAGACTGAAGAAATCTGCAGGAGGAAACCACCCAGGGCACACAAAAGAGTCTTAACTAGAGAGTAGGGGCTGGGGCTTGGGATTCTAACCCCAGAGTTGCTTGTGTGTGAGAGGAAGTAGGACTACCTTCTCCCACCATTGTAGCAAAATGCCTGACAGAGCAGCTAAAGGGGTATGGATTTATTTTGCCTCATGGTTTCAGGGGATTTCAACCCACTGTCAACTAGCAGGTATAGACCGAGCAGACATTAGAATGCCTTTTACTGCTGATGAAATTAAAAAGTTATGTGAAGACAATGAACTATGGCAAAGAGCTTGTGATGATTTTTGGGATAAATTAATAGCAATTATCCCAAAAGTGAATTAACCTTATAAAGAGACCTACTTGGATTCTTCCCTGAATTGTACGTGATGCACCAATAACTGGAGCCCATACATTTTATACTGATGCAAATAAATCAGGAAAGGCAGGTTACAAATTAGAAGAATTAAGTGAGGTGGAACAAAGCCCTTATAATTCTGTCCAAAAGACAGAATTATATGTTATTCTCATGGTACTAAGGGATTTTAAAGAACTGCTCAATACAGTTACTGATTTGCAATATGCAGAAAGAATTGTCTTGCATATTAAAACCACTGAATTTATACCAGAGACAGAATTGACTTCATTATTCATTCATGTTCAAGACATAATCAAGAATAGGCTTTGCCCCATATACATAACACACATCCAATCCCATATGTGTCTGCCAGGTCCTCTAGTTCAAGGTAATGCAGAAATTGACTGGAAGTGTGTTGAAGGCCTCAGAATTTCATAAGAAACATCATGCCAATAGCAAAGGTAGAGCTTTCCATTACATGGAAACAAGCTAAGGAGATTATAAAGAGATGTCCTACTTGCTCTTTCTATAACCAAATACTGTTACCTGTAGGGAGTAACCTACAAAAAGGTACTTAAAAAATGAAATCTGGCAGATGGATGTGTTCCACTTTATAGAATTTGGAAAATTAAAATATTTCACCACACCATTGACACTTACTCAAGTTTTCAAGGGGGAAACTGCCTTGAGATCAGAAAAGGCTGATTCAGTAATCACACATTTATTAGAAGTTATGGCCATCATGGGTATACTTGCACAAATAAAGACAGATAATGGCCCAGCATATGTGTCTAAGAAAATGAAACGGTTTTTTGTTTATTATAATACAAAGCATATTACAGGTATACCACACAATCCTACAGGTCAGGAGGATATAGAAAGATCTAATTGAACTAGAAAGGATATGCTAAACATATTGCTTTATTAACCTTAAATTTTCTTAACGCTAATGAGAAAGGAACAACAACAGCAGAGAGAGATTGGATAATAGAAAAAAAAAACTTCTGAATTAAATCAGTTGGTGTATTTCAAGGATGTGTTGACCTCACAATGGAAACCAGAAGACGTGCTACATTGGGGAAGGGGTTTTACTCTTGTTTCCACAGGAGAAGAAAAGCTATGGGTACCATCAAAATTAATAACGATTCAGTTTGAAAAAGAGAAACCTCTTGAGAAAGAGAAATGACAACTCATCCATAGAGATGACAATCATACAGGAGGTAAGAAAACCTCATAAGGGTTGGGGTAGGATTATGTTCTTGTCTTTACAGGAAAATATTCATCTTCAAAGAATGGAGAGACCTTGAACATCTAGATGCCTAAAGATGAAAAGATGAATCATCCAGAAAGAATCAACAAGCAAAGAGAAATCTGACTTATGATGCTGTATCATCTGCTTGGTAAAATTTGGTTATCTGAACATGTATACATCTCTACTTAAAAATTAAAGCTGGCTTTGGGTTGAGCAATGGCTATCCTTCTCTAAATCCAAGCATGTTTTTAAAAGA
Source organism: Chionomys nivalis (assembly GCF_950005125.1). Taxonomy (NCBI): domain Eukaryota; kingdom Metazoa; phylum Chordata; class Mammalia; order Rodentia; family Cricetidae; genus Chionomys; species Chionomys nivalis. Next base: position 13,817,697 of record NC_080104.1, on the reverse strand, counting down.
AAAAACAAGTATTTCTGGTATGGGACAGAAAAAAGATAGATTTTAAGGAAATACTTTACTTTTCTCCATTCCCATTTTGTCTATATTGTATCTTTCATTGAATATATGTCTATATGAATAACGTTTAAGTTTTCTACAATGAACAGTAGAGTTTCCTTCAGTAATCTTTGAAGTTTCCAGGAAGAAGATGTGACCCCACAGCAACAACTTCACCTGACTGATATGACACCATGATGCTGATAGCACTACTATGACAGCTGCTGAAATGGTGCACCTTCTTACAACGTTCTGGCCAGAACTCCAAATAAGAACTTCAGAAAAACCCTATCGACTACTCAGAGACCATTTGAAATTATACAAAACAGTAATCTTGAAACTTAACCATCATTTTACTTTCACAGGATCCCATAGAAAGAACATTGCCCCCATGACAGCTGAAAGCAATTCTAGAAGATGATGTCTCCTCTCCCAACAAAGTTTGTCTTCAGGGTTAGGGACACCATTTGGGGGTTGATTATTACTTGTATAGGATTGGGAATTGCAGTGAAATTATGTAGTCCCAGAGATCTCATAAAAAAGAGGGAAAACTGAATGGGATAATAGGATAATTACTCATACTACTACTAATAATAATAATAGTGAGTAATAGAGTGAATACATGTGAGCTATTCTTTATGAACAATTTATATTGGTATAGATTTTTGTATATTGTTACAAGTTCAAATTATATTTGTTATATTGAATATGCTCCTATTTCTGTTTACAATATTTGTACACCTATACAAAGTTATTTTGTCAGATTGTATGCATGCGTATTTCTACCTCTGTTTAAGATAGTTTGTATATTGATACAATTTTATGATATATCTATCATATTGCATTATACATTTGTACCTCTGATCAAGATACTTATACATTGTTTACATTTTGAGGTCATTGTCCTCATTTACTGCACAGTTGTTTAAAGACTGTTTAATATTCTGATATGAAGTCTTAATCTTTAAGTTATATAGGTATTAAGTGTTATAGGTCAATAGTCATTCATGTTTTTTATACTTTTAGTCAGACTAATTGGGTTCTTTAGATACATAGAGATTGTATTCTGCATAGATAGGTAATCTTCAACTACTTCAAAGATCTGTAGAACATGGCATTTACATAACTTTTGATGTGAGACATGATTGCTCCTGGCAATACTGATATATTCCTGAGAAAGTGTTGAGCACTGAAGACACTCCAATTGGAGTTTGTTTTCTTCTTGGAACAACTGGACTTTGGGCAAGGAACTGCCCACGCCTCAACCACTAACAAAGTGCCTGGTGTCCTGACTGAACAAGCAGGATACAAGAAAAATTATGCCAAACCTTGCCAAGATAGGGTAAGATGGTTCTGAAAATTTTTCTGCCTCTGAAAATGGTTTGTCAGTTACTCTAGCCAAAGTTGGTTGCTTTAACATTTCGGGTTATTGCTTAGGTAGCCAGTTGTCTCTGTCATCTACTGCACATTTTGGAAGCTGCTTAATTGCACTTCCTTCCTACTCAAGTAATACTACCTTCCCTCTCAGGCCTTCTATGGGTTTGACGATTAGATAGTCATAGTTACCATCCTCTTATGATCTAGCTAAGACATTTCCAATACAACACTTATACTACTTAGGATAGAATGCTTATTAAAACATTTAGCATAGTGTATATAGTTTTGTATTGGGTTTGGAATTCTTTTATTTAAACAAAAGGGGGGAGGTGTTGTGGGAGCTCCTTCAGCCAATAACCTTTAAGATACCAGATCACTTGGGCATGGTCTCTTATACTATAACTGCCAAAGTAAAGTGCTCACTCTCTCGCTTCCAGCTGCTGGATTCAGTTCCTGTTCCCCATTTATGCAGAGGACTGTGACCTATGACTGTGATCTGTGAGTCAATAAATAACCATTTATTATATGCAATTCTGAGCTAGTGTGGGATTATTTTGTAACTTCCATCTTCACCCAGGAGTCTAAACTAAGACATAGGCCTCCTATCTCGAAGGTTCCATAACCTCCCAACACAGTGCCACCCACCGGAAACTCAGTTTCCACACACATGAGCCTGTGGGGGACATTCAGACTCAAACCATACTATATCAATTTCAGCTAAATCATCTGTTACCCATGGGCTCTAAACATTTTTTTTTCAACAAGCAATCCATATTAAATTGAGCAAATACTAGTATTCCCCTAAGGCAACTACTTTGAAGGAATAAATATATGCCTTTATTTGAATATACAAGTTCTGGTGTTTGTTAAAAGTTTTCATTGCTTTATAGCCACACCTCATATACCCTTGCTTCTGTTAGAAACCTTTTATGATCTGTCATTCATAAATTTGTCCAAACTCTTTTTAAATCAATTTACATTTCCTGTCTGTACAACCTCTCAGAGTAATGAGTTCCATAACTTTATTACATGCTAGGGGAAGTATTATTTATTTTCTTGTTTTCCCCAGCTTTGCCTCAAGCTCACAAACTGCTGGGCTGCCTAAGAATTTCAGAATTTCATGTGCAAATCCAGCAAGCCTTTGCTTTACAAACTGGACTTAAAATAGTTTTTAAAAGGTGCTTCCTAAGACAGAAATGGCCCTACACCTTCCTCTAATAACATTCTCCAATAAGTCCTTTATCAAGTAAATGGGGTCCCTGGTGGTTTAGGGATGTTTTTGGCTCCAAATTACCACACACTGAACGAGTCTGGAAGTCTATAGTGCAGGTATAAGGGGATAAACTGTGACTCCAGGTCTGCCACTGACTGAGAGGCCCCTCTGAGTCTCATTTCCTCACCTGGAAATTGGAAGGCAGTACCCACCTCAGAGGCTGCAGTTCCATGGAAGTTTTCCAATGTACCTAACACAGTACCAGGTTCACTGTAAATATCTCCACAAATCTAACAGCTGTGAGTGATATTTAATGAACTCAGGTACCATATGGCCTCTGACACTCAGGATATTCAGGAGTTGATGCTCTTATTGTAGATAATGTCTGCTTAAATGGTTGACAAAGATAACCTAAGGTCCGAAGCATGAGACGATGGAGAGATAGGTTTTTTTTTTGTGTGTGTGTGCATGTATATATGCATGATATGTATGTGTGTGCTTGTGTATGTATGCATCTGTGTGTATATGTATATATGTGTATTGTGTATGTGTCTGTGTATGTACGTATATATGTGTCTATATATCTGTGCATGTGATGTGTATGTATGTACGTATGTGTATCTGTGTGTGGGGGTGTTAAACTGTAGCAAAGGTGGTTAGAGGTTAAGAGATGGTTGGCAGCATATCCATATGAAATCTGCTCTCAGCTTGAACTAAATGGCACCAGGCATGGACAATAAATATTTACAAAGTGCTAGAGGAGATTTGGAAGCAAAAGAAAGAAGGGAAGCCAATATGCTCTTTCCAGAGCATTGGTCTATGGATCTCAGGGAGCAGACATCCAGTTTCAAGTTCTTATTAACCAACTATGTGACCTGACACGTTGGCTAATGCCCATTTCCAAGTTTAGGTTTCCTTGAATATGGCATGGAATCAGTCTTATTCACTGTTTAAAAGCCATGCTTTTTGGAACCTGTATTAGGGAGGAAGAGAAAAGATGTAAGAAACAAGTACTGAATGTGCCCTTGTCACTAATTCCACCTAAGCAATCATGCTTGTAAGGTCCTAGAACTGGCTCATAAAAGAAAATTATTCATAAGAAACCTAAATCACCTGGTATGGATAGTGAAAAGTAAAGGCAGTCAAAGCTGAATGAGGAAAAAGCAGCCATCTCTCCTATTTAGGAATCATTCTGGGGATGTCATCGTTGAGCCAAATATCTGTCAGAAGCTAATTCTCTCTCTCTCTCTCTCTCTCTCTCTCTCTCTCTCTCTCTCTCTCTCTCTTTCTCTCTTCCTTGTGTGTATCTTTCATATGCTTAAATCCATTAGATGTACAAATTAATGTCACTACAATGAAGTTACATGTAAGATTTTAAATTTTTTTTAAATGGCTTGCCCAGCTATAAAGAAAAATAATGGATACAGTAAGCCAGAGTGAGGGCTGCCTTCCCCATAACAAATGTAGATTTGTACCAGAAAAACACAAGCTTTGGAATCAGAGTCCTATTAGAAGGATTTGGAAAGAATCCATTCGGATAAGAGGAAATTGGTACCATGCATTTATGCACCTCATCAGACAGCCAACAGGTATGGGAAATGGAAGCCAATTAAGCTAGCTAGATGTAAATATTTCTTCCTGGATGTTGGAAGTCTAACAACAACCACAGAAAGAAACTCTTGGCATCTAGAAGATTCATAATCAACTGGCATCCGACAACCAACCAGTTACAGAAGAGGAATGCGGGACACCCTGTAGGCTATTCCCCAAAGAAACAGTCCCAAAGTGCAACCAGGTTCAGAAAGGCCAATAAAGTTCCAGGCACATCATCAGCACGATTGCTTTTGTTTTCTGAAATTCCAGACACTTGATCCATCACCTCCGTGAAGGCAGGGCCCAATCCAGCTGGGCTGCTTTGTGTTGTTCTCATTCTCCCGTCCCTGACAGATGGAATGAGCTGTGCAAGGCAACCCAGAAAATGAAGAAGGGAAATGATGAAAAATCAACAGAGAAAGGGAGTGAAACAGAAAAAAATGAAGGCCAAAGTTGAGCATCCCAAAGAGGAATAATGAGGTAACTAAGGGGGCGGAAGATTTCCATATTAGAAACGTGTGGAAGGGACATGGCCAATATCTATGAACCAGCCCCAAAGTCACAAAGAAAAAAGTAAGGATGCTGAGGACACTTGATTACTCTTGTCTTCTTCCCACATTTGGAAACTTGAAGAAAATAGTTTAGGTACTAACAAAAAGTCATATTCTATGAAATTAAGTCATATAAATTTAAATGGTATGTAACAGGTATAATTATCTATAGGGAATGCATGTATTCTATCAAAAAAATGGGACATTGCAGCTGGAGAGATGGCTCAGCATTTAAGAGCACTGGTTGCTCTTACAGAGGACCAGGGTTTGATTATCAGTACCCATGCAGTGGTTCACCACATCTGTAACTCCAGTTCCAGGGGTCCAATGCCTTCTGCTAGCCTCCTCGGGCATCGGGCACACACTTGGCAAACAGATACACATGCAGGCAAAACACCAACACACATTAAAAACAATCGGATGGAGTGAATTCGACTTGCTTTAAGGAAAACAGCTCTATAGATACCTTTGACCAAACAAACTCCAATTTCTTGGGGCAGGGGGAAATCTATATTCTTAAACCAGAGGTGCTTTCTAAAGAGCACAGCTCAAGCAACATTTTTCCATTCATATGACATTGCCTGGAGGCCAGAACCACATCTTGTGCTGGGCTTACATTCATCGATGCTCCTACTGGCGAGCATTCTGTAGTTATGAACATTTACTAGTCAAATCTCATTGTGTCACTCATTGGAAAGGCTGGTGAATATGTTCTCACTCTAAGCCTACTTGAAACTTTCATTGCTCTGAGCAGACACCTTAGGTCAGTCCCTAAAAGCCATTCCATCTTTTTGTCATCTGGAAAATGTTCTTTCTATAAAACAAAACACAAAAGACCTTGAAAGATTTAACCCATTTGCTTTCCCAAGTCTTTCATTTAATAAACCTTTTAGAAAAGGCATGCAATTTGACTACCAATAGGATAAAGTCTTCACATTTATGATCCCAGGAAAGAGTCAGGACTAATGAGCTTTAAATACAAATCCCAGAGTTTGAATATCCAAATGAAACATCAGCTACCCAACAACCACCACCGGAGCATGAAAATGCCTAAAAAAACCGAAAACTGCATGCCAATTAAAAAGATACTTGGAAAAATGTTGACATTATTAAAAGTTTCATTTAAACTCATTTGATTCTGTGGTGTCCAGAGTATCAAACCACATGGCCATATGTGAGACTGCCCTCCAAGAAGAACTATTCCTTCTGAGAGCTGAATGTTTGTCCCCTATGTTCCCGCTGGAAGAACTCCACAGTGGGATGCTTCAGCCCATGTTCCTTAAAAACGGTTCATGGAGAACAAACGCAAAAGCCTGGGGCAAAGCAATGAGCTATATGAGCTGCCAATGGAAGTGGACTGTGGCAAAATTCTAGAAGTCTTGCTAGAGAAGCCAAAGAGATGTGGCACATTCCAGGCAACTCCAACACCAAAAGAAAACAGCTGATTCCACAGCTTTCCAGAATTCAATACTCTTGCTAGCCACAGAGCTGGCATAAGGGGGTAACAAGGTAATAAGTGACCTTCCAATGGGCTGTGACAAGAAAGAGATGGAGAGAGAGAGAGACAAAGAAGTCAGGCATGTCCCTTAATTAAGAGGCTAATGGACTCAAATGGCCAGCTCTTGGCATGCTGTAGAAGCTGTATGAGTGTAGTGTTTGTTAATACAAGAAAACCAATGCATTTGTGGCACGGAGCCCATGTGAAATAGGAGCTCACGAAAAGCATTTCGAGCAATCTTATCTACAAGACTTTCTCCATTCATGGAAATAAGGGGCTTGAGCAATGACTGTGATATAATGAGACTAATACGGGCCTTGCTCACTTATGGCCAGTGTCAGAACAATGACTGTGCTGTAATGAGACTAATGAAGAAAGGCCTTGCTCACTCGCAGCCAATGTCAGAGGAACTGAAAGCACGCTTTGCCATTTGGCTAAAGTGGTCCTAAAAAACAGAGTCTGTGATCTGTGCCCACGTGAACGTGAATATCCAAGGCATGAGAACAATTAGGCATGTGCCTGAAATTAAGAATGTACCTAAGAGAGGCCATTGACCCATGTTTGATATTCTCAAAGAACAAATAAAGACAGGATGGATCATAGGCGATGAATTAGAAAATGGACTAGACAGGGTAGAGAAGATAGCACATCACCGGGAACACCTTTGAATAGACAGGAGAGGTGAGCAGACAGGAAAGGAGACTCTTAGCAAGCTGGACGAGTGAATGTAGATACCTACATCCGAAGAGAGCAGCTTGGGCAGCTAGCATGGAGACTCACCTTTAGGCAACAGGAAGATGTTTTGCAATGACTGTAAATTCAACTGGCCAGACTAAGCAGCCTAAATAACAACTTGAACCTATGAATGAGAGGAACCCAGAAAGATATGTTTGCAGCCATGAGCAATTCTCTAAGATAGTATTCATTCCTGTCTATGGCTGTTCTTGGCTCTTGGTAGTTGTCAAAACTCCCCTCAGAAGAATCCATATTAACATTTAATCCTGCTGGACCTTCTGCATGTGTGTGGGGGATATATTCATGTGTGTTCATCTGTGCATGAGATGTGTGCACGTATGTCCATGTCCATGCCAGAGGTCAACTCCTGTGTCATTGTCTACATAATTTCTTGAGACAAAGTCTCTCACTGACTCTTGAATTCACCAGTTCAACTAGGCTGGCTGCCCAGTAAACTCTAAAGATTCACTTGTCTCTACCCCTCTAGCTCCACGGTAGGCATATACACTACCACGTTCAGCTTTTACACAGAGTCTGAAAATTAAGGCCAGGTTTTCACGCTTACACGGTGTCATAGCTAGCATCACACCCTAGAGTCATCTGAGGGAAGTCAGCTAAAGAGTTTCCTCCATCAAATTGCTCGTGCTCATGTCTCCAAGGCTCTTTCTTAATTGATAACTGACTTAGGAGGCCCCAGTTCGCAGCATGTGGTGCCATTCCTGGGCAGGAGGTCCTCAAGCGTTGAAGGAAGGAAGTTCCCTCATAGGCCCTGATTCAGTTCCCGCCTGGTTCCTGACTGGTCCTGCCTTGGCTTCTCTCAATAATGGACTCACAGTTGTAAGAGGACATCAACCCTTTTCTCCCCAAGGTGTTTTGGTCAGATTGGATCACCTCAGGAGGATGCAGACCAGGACATATGGCAAGCTCTCAGCATCTCAGTCACTCCTCAGCCCTTGTTGGATCTTTTCCGTCATTGTGGGCACCTGGGAACGTTGAGCACGATCTTTGGATCTCTTTAGTAATCAGAGAAGAATGGTTTCACAAGCAAGATTCTCAAGAGGAAAGTACCCCTTGCGCTGGAACTTGGGGAACTCAGAAAATGCTGGTAATAAAATGGGCCCAACCATTTCTTCTACTAATCTAGGTGGGTCTTGCTTACATATTTGGATGGTATTTATTCCTCAGAAGACCCTGTCTTATTATAAGCTAATTTTTGTCTATTTTAACCACCCCTTGGCTTTATTTATCTCTTCCCACAAATCATAAGATAGATTTCCCCACGTCTCTCCATGCTACTGCGTTTCTGACTACATGGCAATGTTTGTTAGGTCTTTTCTTATCCTAATCATAATCTCCATTCTCTTCACAGAGAGCTGCATGAAGCCTGCCTGCTGCTGTGGGTGATGCCACATGCCTTGTGTATTTGCCAATTCCCTGAGAAAGCTGGGCTTCAGGATACATCTGTTGATATACTCTTTTGAAAGGGAAGGACACAAATCCCTGAACCCCTAAATGTCTGTGCACCTAAAACGCTACTCTATTGAGTATACTATGGTTCCACTGTGGCCAAGGTCACATGGCCTCTTTCCAAGGAGCCTTATCGCTTCCTCCGTACAAGTCCACCGGAACTTCTGCTGAATGTTCCGAGGGGCCTTCCATCCCACGCATCTTCACGTCCTAGGCACAGTCCCGGGAAAGAGGTTTGTCAATGTTTGCCGACAGCCTCTCTGCCGACTCTAAATCACAGCCATCGCATTTATGCCCACTTCCTCCAGATTGGTCCCCAGTGCTGCAGCTGGATCCTCATCCTCTAGACCATAATCCTGCAAATCCTCAGAAACCTTCATTAAATCACAATTCCCCCAACATCGCCACTCCCGTAAGCTTCAGGGAATGTTCAGCTATAAAGGAACCCTTCACCCCTCAAAAGCAGGAGGTCGTAGCGTTAGGACGCATCCGAGTGTGCTATGCTTACCCTAGTAAATATAAATATGGATTTTGAAACTTTCGATACATGGTAATGTTTTGTTTAGTTACATACATACATGACCATGTAGACACATCAATTTTCCTTATGAACTGAGATGAAATGTGAGTGTCTTCATTATTATAGGTTGTGGTAGAAAAAATGGTAAAGACAAAAATTTTTTTTTTCTTAATCCAAAGTTGCGACTGTCTGTAGCCATGAGCACAAGGCAGAGGAGCACTAGGTCTAGGCAGACACCACATCTTGCTCCTTATGGTCGCTCTGTATCTAGCCCAGAATCTGCATAACATAGGTGTCTAATAAATATTTGTTAAATTAATGAGTATCAGCCATGCTGGATAACCTCTGAAGGTCAGTCCCCTCTTGAACTCAATGCTTCCTAGCTAACGTTATGTCTCCTCAAGCCCTATCCTAAAAATCCAAAACCATCTCTGGGTCCAAGAAAATGCTTTCTCAATGGCCAAGATTGGCTCTGATAAAATCGCTTCCCTCAAAATTCACACTGTACAAATACCCGCCTCTGGGTAGGAAGCAGGAGGGTAGGCTGGTGCGGAAAGTGGGCTGGGAGAACGAAGCCGCCCCTGCTCAGTGTGTGTCAGCTGTGGTTTGTGCTAGATTTATGTGAGCTCTGTATGGCATACTTGTGTTTACAGTGAGCTTATGGGAGTTTCCCCTCAAGGTAGGGAAAGGGGATCGGGTTAAACAAATTATTTAGCTTTTCCAGACCCAAACCGGCGACAGGAGAAGGATGTCTGAAGAATGGCCTTCCCAATTTCAGCCCCGATCCTGCCCACTTTGATCCATTCCTGCACAGTATCCTTTGCAATCAGACGTGTGTCTCCCACCAGGAAGACTGAAGAAGACCCCCAGATGCTATCTGAGAACGTCTAAAAGTCCAAATTGCTTCCTGTAGGCAATTGCTTCTGGTTTCTGGTGTGGAAGTGACTGCCAGCTCTAAGGCAGCTCAAAAGCAGTTCGTTTGACTGGAATGGCAGGTCCTGCCTTCTGGATGGAAAATGGGAAGCAAACACACAATTTGTTTGCTTGGGTCTGGAATCCCATTGTCTTCGTTGCTGTCGCTCAGCATCTTTCTGAGGCGATTCCTCACAGAGCTCTCTGCAGCCCACCCCGGTGGGAGGGTAAAACCCTAGGTTTCCATTAAACAGCACACAGAATCCTCCCCAGGCTGAGTCTGCACAGCGCCAGAGATGGAGTTTAAATTAACATTTTACTGAATGGATTCAATGAATTGCACATTACCCAGGCATATTTGACTTTGGTATGAAAACAAATTAATTTTAACGACAGCTTGGGGAATGTGGATCAAATTTTTGCTTCGTTTTTATGGTTGGGGCTTTTTTTCCTTCTATCCATCTACAGTCATTACCAGTTTCTCCGGAGTCTCTAAAGATATTTTTAGGAATTGTACTAACAGGATGTATGTAATTTATTGGCACAACTCTTCCATCAACCCGTCAGTCATTTCTGATTCCAAATTAAATGGGCCCAGCCCAGGTCTGGGATACATTCGCCTTGGATGACTGTGGATCATTTATTTCCGACATGATAGATTGACAGGAACGTGCTTTGCATGTGAGGAATGAAATCCCACAGGGCACCGAGCTCCCTGATGTCTCGAGAGCTTCGTTTTTCCATGTAGCACCCATGGTAATGTTTCCTCCCTCCTCCTTGAAGGTCTTCAGAGGACCCCAAAAGCAGCGGAGAAAGTGCCCAGCTGCCCGCTCCCTTACCTGAAGCTGTGTCCATCTATACGCCCAGTGACTAGGAAAGAAAGAACCTCATTCATAACTGGCATTTTCTAGAACCCTGGGAAGCCCAACAAGGGAACGAGAAGGAGTGTTGCGACTAAATTTTGTGACCTGGAGTCACCTGGAACAGGCGACACAGCCTACGCTGGTTAGAAGGGAGATAATACTCATTCTGTTACCACGCATTTTAAATCTTTACTGGAAATGGTTTCCGCTCTCTATGAGTCTCCTAGGATTTACATCACTCAGCCCCGCAACTTGTGCCCACATCCCGGTTCTTTTAGTCAGGACTCTAGCAGAGAAGCCTGACCTCTACCTGTGATAGAGAAGGTAGACCCCGTGGGATTAGGCCTTCTCCGGTCAAGTAAGTGTCCTAGATTGAACAGGCAGTTGAAGAGAGGAGGATAGGACACAGAGGTCGTAGACAAGCAGAAATATGTACCTCTCTCTACCTCCGATTTGATGACCTGGGTGTTAGTGGGGTGAATCAGCCCCTTGCCTCCCAAAGGGCCTATGCTTTAGAGAATGGGCTGTTTAGTGGATCTATGGGAGTTGCGGACTGGCTAGTGGGAGGAGTCACCAGATTGACAGCAATGAGTCTTAGCACGGACAGCACCTACCCAGACTTTGTGGCAAACGCTGGCATGACTGCACAGGGCCTGTGTGCCCATGGCGGTTTTCATATCATTCTTTTTTAAAAAGATTTATTTTTAAATTGTCCAGGGGCATTTCCCATGGGGGTGAGAGGTACTGAATGCCCTATAGCTGGAGTGACAGGCAGCCGTGAGTCACCAGACCTGGGTACTAGAAACCGAACGCGGGTCCTCTGGAAGAGCAGCAGGTGCCCTAAACCACTGAGCCATCGTCTCTCCAGCTCCTCTTATGTTCCTGCTATTGCTACTGACATTTAAGCCATTTAAAGAAAGAGAATCTAAATATTGTTCATTTGTGTTCAGTTGCTATTTGTTGCTGGGATAAACAGTGTGACCCAAAACAACTTGGAGAGGAGAGGGTTTATTTGGCTTATCGGTTACAATCAGTCAATCAATGGAATCCAGGATGGGAGCTCAAGGCCAGAACCTGGAGGCAGGAGCTGAAGCAGAGACCATGGAAGAACGCTGCTTACTGGCTTGCTACTTATGGCCTGCTCACCCTACTTATTTTAAAACCCAGGACCACCAGGGGTGGTACTGCTCACAGTGGGCTGGGTCCTCCCACATCCATCGTTAGTCAAGACAATGCCCCCATACGCTTGCCCACAGGCCGTTATGATGAAGGCAATTCTTCGACTGAGCCTTTCTCTTTCTGGTGATTCTAGCTGGTGTCAAGCTGAAAACAGCCAACTGATACAATCTTTATCATCATTAATAATTTATTATTATTATTAATTGTGTGTGTGTGTGACATATGTGTGCAAGTGCCTTTGGAGGCCAAGAGAGGGCATCAGAGGGGCTGGACTTACAGGCAGTTGTGAGTCACTGAAATGGATGCTGGGAATGGAAGTTGGGTCCCTTGGGAGAACAGCAGGCTCTCTTAACTGCCCAGCCATCCATCCAGTCCCATATATTACTTAAGCATGGCTGTGATTGATTGACAAATGGCATGTCCATGTAAAGAGCATCTTCTTAAGATACAACAGCCTTCCATTATTCTAGAGACTCCACTCCCAGCTTACACTTCTCTCTCTTCACCACAGAAACAAGCTCTATTCTGATTTTTTTTTTTTTTTTTTTTTGCCCTGCAGGTGAATTTAATGCTAGGTTAGTCCTAGTCTGAGGTGGCTGCTCGAGCTCTATATCCATGGAGACTGACCAGTGGACCCACTATGGCTTGCTTTCATTCATTTAAGGCAGTGTTTGTAAGACAGTCCATGCTCCTGCATCATTGGGTTATCTGATTTTACTGAAGAATAGTGTTCCACTATGTCAACACACAATAGCTGATCCCTTTATGTGCTAATGGGCTCCCTATCGCCCTCTTTTCACTAGGGGACTATTACCAACACAGCTATGAGTGTTCTTGTTTGGGAGAAAATATTTCACTTATTTCTTTCTTTAAAAAGAGGTTAATTGCTCCAAATTGGGTCTGTGTCTCTCTCTCGATCCATCGCCAGATGAAAGTTCCCGTGCCATTCTCCTTGGCCTCTCGTCAGCTCTCATTGTCCGCCACATTCAGAGAGTCCGGTTTTATCCCATGTTTTTTCAGTAGCAGTCCAGCTGGCCTTGGTGAGCTCCCAATAGATCGGCCCCACTGTCTCAGTGGTTGGGTGCACCCCTCATGGTCCTGACTTCCTTGTTCATGTTCTCTCTCCTTCTGCTCCTCATTATAACCTTGGGAGCTCAGTCCGGTGCTCCAGTGTGGGTCTCTGGCTCTATCTCATCGCTAGATGAAGGTTCTATGGCGATATGCAAGATATTCATCAGTATGATTATAGGATAGGTTCATTTCAGGTTCCCTATCCTCAGGTGCCCCAATGAACTAACTGGGGACATTGCCCTGGGCATCTGGTAGCCATTCCAAGCAACGGTCTGAGCTCCTAAGGTCCAAATGAGGAGCAGAAGGAGGGAGAACATGAGCAAGGAAATCAGGACCACGAGGCGTGCACCCACCCACTGTGACAGTGGAACTGATCTATTGGGAGCTCTCCAAGGCCAGCTGGACTGGGACTGAATAAGCAAGGGTTGAAACTGGACTCTCTGAACATGGCGGACAATGAAGGCTGATGAAAAGCCAAGGACAATGGCACTAGGTTTCGATCCTAATACATGAACTGGTTTTGTGGGAGCTTAGCCTGTTTGGATGCTCACCTTCCTGGACCTAGATAGAAGTGGGAGGACCTTGGTCTTCCTGTAGGGCAGGGAATTTGGACTGCTCTTCAGTATCGAGAGGGAGGGGGAATGGACTGGGGGGAGGAGAAGAGGAGTGGGTATAGGGGCAGGGGAGCGGGGGGAGGGGGCAATATGTGGGAGGAGGGGGAGGGAAATGGGAAACAGGGAGCAGTTGGAAATTTTAATTAAAAAAGAATAAAAAAAATGAAAAAAAAGAGGTTAATTGTGTGTGTGTGTGTGTGTGTGTGTGTGTGTACCCACAGAGGTCAGAAGAGGCCACCAGATCCCCTGAAGCTGGAGTTGCAGGAGGTTGTGAGCTGCTGAATAAAGGAGCTGGGAATGAAACTGAGCTCAGATTCCCCAGTAAGCGCAGCAGGCTCTCTGAGCTGTGAGAATCTCTCCAGCCCCTCCCACAAACAGGACTGCTGTGTCACAGAGCAAATGTGTGTTCAATGCTTATCAGTTGTTGAACTACTTTACACAGGTGTTGGTTAGGGAATTATAATCATTACTTCCTCATTGTTATAACCAGAAAACAGACACAAAGCAACTTCTGAGGCTTCCGGATTGCTTAGGTTCTTGGGTTCTGGTGGGAACAGGAGTGTGAGGCAGTTGGTCGTATTGTACCCAGTCAGGAAGCAGGGAGAGGTGAGTGCAGGGCTCAGCTTTCCTTTCTCCTTTGTCCCTTTTTATCCAGTATGTTGATCGTGTTATGGTTAGGTTTGCATTTTTTCTCTATAGAACTCATTAGGCTCGTAATATATTTTATTAAACTGTATATAATATGTAATCTACGGTATTAAATCTCAGGCTTTAGGTTTTCAATTTTTTGTTCCTTTTATCTTTTCTTTCTGAGATTCCAATTATACAAGTTAAATAAGTTAATGCTGTCTCCTGGGTCACTGAAAGTCTGTATTCCGTTGTTCTTATTCCGCTGTTAACTTTCCATAGTATATTTGTCTTTCAGTTCATTTGTCTATTATTCTGTAGAGCTCAATATTTTGCTAAGGTAGTCTGTGAATTTTCCATTCTAGCACCATGATTCCCATTTGATTTTTTAAAATATGATTCCTGTTTCTTTGCTGATATTTCCCATCTGTTTCTTCATTATTTTCATAGTTTCCATGAAATCTTTGACCATATTCGAAAACCATTCTTTAGACATCCGTGCCTACTTGAACTCACAGTTCTGTGATCCAGAATTAATCACATCATTAGTTTTCTCCTATATGGACCACATTTATTTCTCCTAGTGTATATCATGCTCTTACTGTATAGGGGATAGTGTGGCTGCTAGGTATTTTAAAGCCTTTGCTGCAAAACACCTTTAGAAAAAAGTTACTAATGTCTTATCAATTCTAAGAAACTAAATTTTCTATTTTAAATTTAATGAAATCAAGATACATCCTGTAGTTAATGGCATATCCTATTTTTATTTATTTTTCATTAAAAATACTATGTCCTTATTTTATTTGCATAGAAAGTTTTCATACACGTATATTATATACTTTAAACACATTCCTCCCCTTTTCCGTTTTCTTCTTCCTTGTCCCCCTTTTTCCCACTCATTCCCATAGACAGCCCCTTCCTATTTTATAACCTGTGTATGATGTTATGTATGTATATAAAATCTAGAATTCACAAATGATAGAAAATGTGGTCATTTGCTTTTCTGACTCTGAATTATTTTGTTCAATATGAATGGCATAGTTACAATTACTGCTAACAGATTTGTCAGAATTCAGGACCAATGTTGATTCCACCACTGAAACAGTAACGGTCTGATATGAAATTTCAAGACATTGTTTTTTCCTTCAGTGAATCAATTTCTGACTTTCAGTTTCTGTTTTGCACAGCTAAGCACTCATTAATATTAGGACACAGGAAAATTGAAGACCATTGTGGTGGTTTGAGTGAGACTGGTCCCCACACGTTCATATATGTGAAGGCTTTGTCCCCAGTTGGTAGAACTGTGTTGGGAAGAATTAGAAGTTGCGGCCTTCTTGGAAGGTGGTGTATCTTTAAGGGTGACTTTGAGGTTTCAAAAGCCCATGCCATGGCCAGTCTCATTTTCTCTCTGCCTTTCTCTTTACTTTTTGATAAAATATAAGCTCCCAGCTACTTTTTGATAAAATATAAGCTTTTACTTTTTGATAAAATATAAGCTCCAGTCCTGTGCCTGTCTGCCTGCTGCCATGTTTCCAGCCATGATGGTCATAGACTAACTGTCTGAAACTGTAAGCAAGACCCCAGTCAAATGCTTTCTTCCATAATTACCTCGGTCATAGCATCTCTTTACAGCAATAGACAATTAGTAAGACAGTGATCAGTTTTTAAAATGGCAGCAGTAAGAGGTAGCTGAGGATGAGATGGCTAAGGCACTTGTCACTAAGCCTGAGGCCCTGAGTTTGATGTTCCTGAAACTCACACTTAGGAAGGAGAGAACCAACCTCAGGAAGTTCTTTTCTGACCTCTACACATGGGTCTTTGTTCTTATTTGCACACACACACACACACACACACAAAGAACTCACACAATCAGGGAAGAGAACATAGCTTAGCTTGCCTAAGCACATAAGAAATCCCAGATGTGATGCCTAACACCAAGTAAAACCACTTGTGGTGACACACCATTAGTCCCAGCACTTGAAAGTGAAGACACAAAGACCAATAGTTCAGGGTTATTCTCATTCATGTGGTAAGTTCAAGGACAGCCTGAGCTACATGAGGGATGTGGGAGGTGAGAAATGATTTGGTCAGTAGTGAGTCTAGAAGTCTTAGAAATATGAGGATCTGAGTTCAATCCTTAGAACAAATATTTAAAAACTGAGCACGGTGGAGCACAATTGCAACTCCAATGCTTGAAAGATGAAAACAGCTGAGCATCCTGGGTACCACTGGGTAGACAGCCTATCCTGATGGGCAAGCTCTATGCTAATGCTAGACCCTGGATCAAAATCTAGGTGGACAGTCCTCAAGTTTGTTCTCTTGCTTCCACATACACAAGACAAAGGCATGCAGATTTATACACACACATGTACTCACATGAATATGAACACACCCACCCACATACAAACACATAACAAAGCAAACAAATTTAGAAGTGATCAACTTTTCCTAATATTTGAAAAAGCTGTGTTATAGGAGGCTACTTATTCGTTCCTGGCCACTCAGACCCCAATAGTCACACAGAAACTATATTATTTGCAATGCTGTTTGGCCAATAGCTTAAGTGTATTTCTGGCTAATTCCTATATCCTAAACTAATCTGTCTCCATTAATCTGTGCTGTATCACCATGTGGCTGTGATTTACCAGCAAAGTTTCGGCATGTCTGTCTCTGGTGGTTGCTCCATGACTTCTCCCTGACTCTGCCTTCTTTCTCCCAGCATTCAGTTTAGTTTTCCCCATCTAACTCTGTTCTGACCTGCTCTGCAACAGGTTCAAAGTAATTTTTTTATTAACCAATGGTATTCACATCATACAGAAAGGAATCCTACATCACCTCCCCTTTACTGTTTAAATAAAAAGAAAGGTTTTAATTTTAACATAGTAATTACATATAACAAAACAGTTATCAAGCAAGAATTATAGTTGCAATGTTTATATCTACTTCATCTTTTATTATAACTAAGGAAAACTACAACTGTTTTTTGACTTCATCAAAGACTCCAGAAAGATAAAATATTACCTAAGTAAACAGAAAGTGCATTGTAAGTAACTTCCAAGATTCTAGAATTTACAGAGACATCTCGCTACCTGGACAGTCACCCAAAGTTTTTCTGTACTCTTAGGGCATCCATCTTCAGCCTACTGGTCCATAGTACCCAGCAGACTTTTCCATGAAACTGAAATTTCAAAGACAGTTCTGCCTATATTGACAGTTTGTCAATCACTTTCTTCTGTGTCCTGCAGAATGTCTGACAGACTCTTTCATGACGCAGGAACCCTGAAGGACCATCTCACCTTTAGACAAGTCAGCCGTCATTTCTCTGCATGTCCAATTCATCAAGCAGTCCAGGCAAGAGCACTTACTTGCTCAAATGGCTAGCAAATTCCATAAGGAGTCTCTTCGATGGCCATCATCCTCATGAAGTATATTGGTGCTGTCAGGAGCAGATGTGTCTCATTGTCATGAAAAGTCTTGAGTTTTTAAACATTTTAAATGCCATATTCTGTAAGTCTTTGAAAGATATGAAGAATTCCTATCTATCTGAAATATATCTCTGTACATCTTAAAAACCTAACTAACATAACTACAGGCTTGACTATTATAGATGATTATCTATTAACCTATATTTCTTAATTGTACATTACATTTTTAAATAAGCTATATAAACATAATACCTTAATCAAGAGCAAAAATATACATATAACAAAATTGACCTTAAATTTGCATCAATAAAACAAGATCCATACCAATGAAAATCCCTATGGTATATCCTCCTTTAAACGTAAACAAATATTTATAAACAATATTTGGGAATTTGGGCATAGTTCTCTCCAAACTACTTCCTGCTTTTTTGTTGGGCAAAGTGATTTTTGAGGGTGTTCATGGCAACCTTTCAGGAGGTCTTGTTCCATCAAACCATATTAGTCTGGAAGGCATCCATATGTTCTCATCCTCTGTGGAAACAAAAGAAGAACCTCTTTTCCAAAGCAACATATCCTTAGACTCAAATTTTGAAATCAAGAAACCTTTATGTTGGTTTAACTTAGCAGTCCATACAATGAACTGTCTCTCTGCACTTAGCTCCTTCACAGTCAAAAAATTTAAAGAAAACACAATAATATACATAATTCAGACTCTCTGTGTATATTCCATCTTCATGTGACTTATTTTTATTATTCTCTTACTTTTTTTTACAAGTTTAATATTTATTTTATTATCTTTACTCTTTTAATCTATGACTGTACTCTGTCTCTTTAAAGACTTTGTTTTTTTAAAACAATTTCCTTATTTTTATAATTCTCTATATTCTTTTCCTTCTGTCTCCCAAGTCTACATACATTTTTTTAAACACACTGTGTCTCATTTAGAGGTCTTTTAAAAAATTTGAATCTGTCTTTATTGTGCATCTGTAATTCTTTTCTGACCAGAAGCACCCCCCCCCGCCCTTTTTTTAAAGGTAGGCAGGCATGACTAGGGCCAACACAGCCCCCGTCTGCTTACTTCATTCAGTCCAACATGGCTGAGGCATGTTTGCTGCCTCTGAGAGTCAAGTACATTGCCTCATTTTTAGGCATAAAGCAGGTCAGTGTTGCCATTAAGCAAGTTGTAACACTCTGTTCACAAACTCCATTTAAATGATCTATTGCTGGACCTCCAGAGAAAGAGTTAGAGTGGTTTATGCTGGCAAACCAGGAAGCTGTTTTTTTTTTTTTTTAAACAGAGGCTATACATGCTATAGCCATGGTGACCATGCTCACTGCAAGCTATCAAGAAAAAAAAATTTTTGTAGCTACCAAGAAACTGTGCTAAACCCTGTTCTTCTGTGTCTAGAATCCCTTTTCAAGCTCTCTCAGGTTTTAAGTGGATTTATTTGGCACCAATTTATTGTAAGGGAGGCCCCTTGTTCGTTCCCGGCTGCTCAGCCCCAAAATAATCACATGGAAACCATATTATTTGCAGTACTGTTTGGCCAATAGCTTAAGCATATTTCTGAGTAACATATATCTTAAATTAACCCATCTCCATTAACTCGTGTATCACCATGAGGCTGTGGCTTACCAGGTAAATTTCTGGCACCTGTCTCTGACGGGGTTACATGCTTCCTCCCTGACTCTGCCTCATTTCTCCCAGTATTCAGTTTAGTTCCCCCCACTCCCGCCTAGCTCTGTTCTGCTCTGCTCGGCAACAGGCTCCAAGCAGTTTCTTTATTAGCCAGTGGTATTCACAGCATACAAAGAGGAATCCTACAACAAAGCTGGGTCAATCAATGTACCTTTATTTGCTCATAGTCCAGAACCCACAAGAGAAAGATAAACAGTGTAAAATAACCAAGTGAAGAAAAACCAACAACTCCTTCTGCTACTGTTGACCCAGAATACTAAATATTCATGCTTTTTTTAAAAAAAAAAATTCATACCTAACCTTGCAGTCTTTCTTGAAAGGATTTGTAAAGACTTAGAAGTAAACCAATTCTTCTAAGTTTTTTTTTTAGAATAATCCTAGAGGCCTGGAAAGATGCCTCAGCAGTTAGGAGTGCCCACTTTTCCTCCATAGGACCCATGAAAGAGGATGTTCACAATTGCCCCTAACTTCAGCTTTAGGGAACCCAATGCCATCTTCTGGCCTCTGTGGGCACTTAACACACATGGTATGAAGTTCACATGCACGCACGCACACACACACACACACACACACACATACATACACACACACTGTTTAAAAAGAACCATGTCATCAACTCTTGGTAAGATCACTAAAATTCCAGCTCTTCTGAGATGAACTTGGAACATTTCGGGTCCGCACACCATATTATTTTGGTCGATTTCATCTCCCAGAGAAAAGGCAAAGTAGTCAAACTACTGATTTAGAATTGTGCGGATGTCTCCAAAACAGTAGAGCAATCAAGTTGATAATTTAAAGTCACATCGATACCCCGAGGGGAAATGAAGAAGCAACAAAAGTGTCCGGTTTGCAATAATTATATGAACACGGGTTTGCTGAGGAAGTCCATCAGAGGGAAAAAAAAAAAAAAAAAAGACTTTGTCGCCTTTCTCCTTTGCTGAACTGGAAGACTGAGAATCTCAGAGGAGTAGAGAAATAACTATTAAAAAATTGAATTCCTGTCCACACAATGCCAAAACATCTAGTAAGTCTTTTTTTTTTTTTTTTTTTTTTTTTTAAATGTCAACCCAGATGTTTGGCACCACGTAGACCAAACACCCAGATGACTGGCTGAATTTGTGAATGCAGGCTGAAATATACCAGATGTTCCAGCTTCTCGGGGCTGCAGAGCTCAGGGATCCCTGGGGACAGCAGGAGAAAGCAGATGTCCCCAAAGGACCTCTACCACCTGCATATCTTCCCTGGAAACTGCAGTGGGTGTGCAACACAGTAAGGCTGAAATTAAAAACACTGGTGACCATGGTAGGAAAATGGAGCAAAAAGTACAAGGGAGACATAATGTGATATTTCTTTGAAATCCGTGTTTTGGGAAGTGGCTGACTCACATCTATCTGGAGGTTTGTGGCTATGTTTCCAGATAGTTCCCTGGAGACTTTCTCCTTCAACTCAACCTCTGGGTTACCCCTTCGGAACGTAGGGTGCTGTGGGTTTTTTAAACAATGCTGAAATCTAGAACTTGCCCTTTGCCCGACACTTACCCTTTTATTGTTCTGTCTGTATCCTTTGCCTAGTGGGTGCTAGGGTCTGGGGATATGGGGATATGGCTCAATGCTTGCTTTACAAGAGGGAAGATCCAAGCTCAGTTTTCAAAGTCAATGTGTGTGTGTGTGTGAGAGAGAGAGAGAGAGACAGAGACAGAGAGACAGAGACAGAGGTGTGTGTGTGTGTGTGTGTGTGTACTCGTGAGGCAGCCTAAGTCTACTTTAGAACTCCAAACCAGGGAGAGACCCTGTTTCAAAAAACATAGAAAAATTCGAGTAACATGTGATGTTGTTCTCTAACCTCAACCCGGGTACACACACACACACACACACACACACACACACACACAGAGGTGGGGTGTGGAGAAAACAATGCCATTATGTCCAGGTCCTTCTGCCATAGCCCATGTGATGGGCCCTTCTGGCAGAACAGGCTGTAGAGCCAAGGAAGCGACAGTCGGGGCAGGGACCCAGATACCGGAGAGGAATCCAGTCACTGAGGCTGGCATTCAGCAAAACTCAGGACAGAACTTCGGTGGACATTAAGAGTCACAGAACCCGAAGTCCCTTCCAGGCAATTTGTCTAAAATGGCACCGTCGCCGGAAGCTGAGGGCAGCGGGAAGGGAAGCACCCCTTCACACCATGTGATTACTAAGTTCCTGCCGCATTTAGCAAACAGCCCTGGCTCCAGTCAGCAAATTCTGATGTGTGTTTGTCTGTTATATAATGCCTTTCAGAGGGAGATTTGTTTAGTTTCTTTTTTGAAAAGTCATTAAAATATTTCCTTTGTGTCAGGATTTTCTAATGCCTTCCCAAGAACAGTTTCCGCTGCTTTCGAAAACCCAAGAAAGGGCAAAAGTGTCCTCTCGCCTTCCTTCAGGACAGAGTTTTCAATCAGCCTCCCTGCGGCTCCTGGGGAAGGACGTCACACGTTGCTCCTGGGGACGCCCTGAAGGGAAAGAGTGAAGTGGGATCCAAGCGAAGAGCTAAGGGCAACTCTTTCCCCCATGAAGTCATATCGCAAGCCTTGCTGGTGGAGGCGGAGCTGTGCCAGCTTGAGAGCGGGAGGATTACCAGTCACACTGGCACCCCGGACCCCAGGGCTCCCCAGTTACACCTCTTCCAGAGGATGTCAGAGATGGACTGAATAGTTCAAACACAAAAAATAAAGGGTTATTTTCCTCCTTTTGGGTTAAAAAAAAAAGTTCCTTCTCTCATTTCTAACCCTTCCTTCTTCCCTCAGAGATTGGCTTTATTTAAAAAACTGCATTCTGCCCAGGCATTCAAAACTGCTGAGAGCCTGGAGCAAAGTAGTAGGATAAGCATGTTTCTTACTGCTTCTTGGCAATGCGACTGCCCAGGACCTGCTTCCAATTAGGGATCATGTGGCTTCAGTTTAGTATTATCATGAAAATGAAATTACCACTTTGAAAAGTCAAGTTATTTTGGAAGTGAAAACTACAGGTCAGAGCCCACCAAAATTCCCAACAAAAAAAAAAAAAAGATTTTTTTTGTTTGTTTGTTTTTCTTAGCATCTTATGGAAGGGTCAGCATGGCCTGGCTGATGAACTTCCCGGGGTCGTGATCTGTGCCACTCTCCGGCTGGCCTCCTCCAGCCATGGTAAAGATCAAGTTCATTGCCCTTCAAGACAAGGCTTCCTTCTGCAGGTTTGCAAAGACAATGGCGGCTTCACAGACCCCTGATGTCCTGGGGCCCTTATCTCAGTCTCTTTTTTTTTTTTTTTTTTTTTTGGTTTTTCGAGACAGGGTTTCTCTGTGGCTTTGGAGCCTGTCCTGGAACTAGCTCTTGTAGGCCAGGCTAGGCTGGTCTCGAACTCACAGAGATTCACCTGCCTCTGCCTCCCAAGTGCTGGGATTAAAGGCGTGCGCCACCACCGCCCGGTCTTAACTGAAGACTATTACTTTAGTTAGCTCGTTTTCCTCCAGGGCTGATGTCTTCCTCTCTCCATCCCCCAAACCCTTAGAACTGGAAGCAACTTGACCGGTCACATGGTGGATAAAGCCTGTTAGCTGCTTTCTGGTAGGCTTGCTTGAGAGTGAGCCCTTGGCACATTAAATGGTCTTCCGGGCCCCCTCTCCCACAGCACACAGAGTGCCTTCCTTCCCACAGTGTGTCCTTGCGATATGCCTTAATCAGCTTCGGCCAGCCTGTGTGCCAGCGCTGCAGTTAAGACCTGGGAAATGTGGTTTAAGTCCCCATCCTAGCTCAGAGGCTGAAGGTAATGGGGCTTTCCTTGAATCTCCGCTTACTATTTCCAGACCCAGGGAGATAGAAATATCTACCTTGCTGCTTTGTTGAGGATCAAGTCAGGAGATCTGTGAACTTAGCTAGTAAGCACAAAATAAACTATTGTTGCTTCAGCGTTGTTATTATTTCTTGGAGTGTGTTCAATGGGAGTCAAATACAGTGTTTCCTTTACTGGGCGCTCCATGGTGTGTCATGTGAAAACATGGGTTTGTTTAGAGGAAATGGCTGGTGTCAGCTTTCTGGAACCTTCTCTGTTATTATGAAATTCCAGGAACTGGAATAAA
Organism: Chionomys nivalis; assembly: GCF_950005125.1. Classification (NCBI taxonomy): domain Eukaryota; kingdom Metazoa; phylum Chordata; class Mammalia; order Rodentia; family Cricetidae; genus Chionomys; species Chionomys nivalis. The sequence goes on along the minus strand of NC_080104.1, from coordinate 13,794,222 downwards.
ATTGCAAGGGAGTGGGAGAAGGGATGAGTGGGTTTTCACAAAGCAGCTGGAATCAGCAAGCTGGTAGGAACCCAGGCCTAGAGCCCATTCTGTTCATTGTAAGGAATCTAAGAATGTTACCCGCAAGCTATGCTTGTAGATGAGGGACCAACCAGCTTGGCAGCCATCACCAAGGTGCAACTTGTCTCTCAGAGGTCTACTGACAAGTGCTAAGGGCATGCTGGACACCTAGGCATAGGTTCCAGGTGCCCTAGTCAGGAAGGCCATCACCAACGAAGTGGTGCATTGAGGGACTAGGAAATTTTAATGTGTTTGAGGCAGTAAGACCAGACTGTCTGAACTAAAATATACTCTTCTTCTAAAAAAATAAATAAACTTTCTTTTTATTTATTCTTTGTATCTTTAGCATCATGCATCTTGATCCCATTCATTTCCTGTCTTTTTGTAACTATCCTCTGCCCTTGCAACCTCCCCTCTCCAAAATAAATAAATAAATAAAATAAAATTTGAGGGAATAAAAAGGAAAACACTCTCATCATGGAAGCCGCAGTGTGACAGAGTGAGTCACACAGCAAACTCTTTTATTTATACGTCTTTACTTGCAAGTGTTCATTGCACAGAGTCCTTGGTCTGGTTCGAGGACTCTGGTTTCTGCTACACTACCGATGCTAGGCCCTCAGTGGGGCTCCTCTTGGATATCCCTTTGTTGCCCTACATTGCGCAGATCCTGCAGCTTTGGATCTACAGGATAAGATTGACTTTTAACATGCAGATCATAAGAGTAGCTTGGAAACCCCCTGGGAAGCAGCTTGAATGTTTATCTTCTAGCAGAGCCTTAGCACAGAGAATAGTGAACCTAATGCCCATCAGCACACAGCCTAAGCAACCACACCCTCCATTCTTGGGGGCTGATGGAAATCCTTCTTCTCTAATAATGAGATTTTGGAAGTGGGCTAGGGGAGAGAAGCAGGAGTGACGACATCTATAGCCCATGAGCAGGGCATCTGAGGACGAAGCAAGCAGGAGAGAGGAGGATTTGGACATAATTATCCCATTTCCCCTTCTGGGTGTCCTTGAGAACAGTTATTCTGTGACCTCTGTCTCACACAGGGACAAAGCAGTGATTGTGTCAACGCCACTCCCCTGAACCCAACACAGCATTAGCTGGAACACAAGGTGGACTGGGCCAACAGGGGCCTACTACAGAAGGAAACAGCAGTGTGTGATCCCTCACAAGTTCTCAGGTAATGGGTGACATGGGTATAGCAGGCCATTTACCCCAAGCTTTTCACTGCAGTACCCTAAGGCTTCAGCTACCCACAGAACCCAGTAAAACGGAGTTCAAAGGAGACAAGGGCTTTTCTGCAAGCCTCATAGGGGTCGAGCAGATGCCAAGGAGCCCTGATCATGAACACCTACTTGGGGGGGGGGTGGAGTTTGAGCTGTCCATTGCAGATGCCTATGTAAAATTATCCACCTCCCATGACCTACCTCAATGGAACATGACTTGGCTAGCGGCACAAAGTACTTTTAGAAGAAAAGCAACTGGTCCGGGACTTCATGAGAATCTGAAAAGGCCCAGAGTGGACCATGCTGCTTCTAGGCTTCTGCAGAACCACTGTGGACAGGAGCCCAGGCAAGAGAAGAAGGAGAAGCCATAGAGAGATAGCTGCCTCCTCCCCACTGTTCAGGGGCCAGAAAGTCACAAGGACAGTTCCCATGTCACCTTTCTCTGACCCAGGGCACTCAGACACAATTGGGTAGATTCATCTGAGTGTCCCTTGGGGAGAACAGGCACAGGCCAAACCCACACAATCCCAGGTTCCCAGCTCAGTCAGGCCTGAGTCTTAACCACTGGGCTCTGGGTGCTCCTCGGGAAAGGAAACAGCTCAACATTGCTGACAGACAGCTCCTGCCTGGACTGCAGACACGATGAAGAAGAAATGGCATACATAGAAACCAAACCATGTCAGCTACCAGGTGTCCTAGGCATCCACCCTTGTCCGCCACCAAAGATGGCAATGGGAACATTAGTGACACATGGCTATATTCTTGCATCTCAAATGCCACCTGGATCATTGCAGCCAGAGCTCCTGAAGGACAGCTCAGCTCAGCTCTGCAGCCAGTGGCTGGACCTGAAGATAAAGTACACTGGAAGGTGGCGTTTGGGGAGGATGGGGACTTCAGCCTCCCTTCCCTTGTCCTTGCCTCTGTCCCTCTGCTTACACAACTGCAAATCTGCTCGGGTAATAATGATAGTGTATGAGATACCGCAATCTAACAATGCAGGCTCGCATAATGAATACAACATTCTAAACATAGTAATATAATGTCCTTATATAACACCAGAGAAGTCAAAATCTTGGAGCTTATGATAACAGCCGAAACCATGCAGAGTAGGAAGCCTCTAGAACCTCAATCCCACCCCAGTTTTTTAAACAGGTGTGCAACCCATCGATGCTTCAGATATTCTTGTGGTGGATGTCTTACTCCGTTCTCAAAGCCCCAATCCATGTCCCCTGTACAATCGGTCATTGATAGCCCCCTCCCCCCAGTTGAGCAAACACTGGTTCTAGATCATGATGCCCATGTGTCCATCAGAGACCAGGTCACACCAAAGTGAGAGAAGGAGCTAAACACCATAGGTGATTCTGCCCCCTTCTCTAGGCCCTCTGCCCCATCTTTACTTTCGCTTCTCCAAGGCACACATTGCCCATATGCAGATTGGGACCAACTGTACCTACCTGTTTCTGTGCCTTGCTGATTCTCAGATCTCCTGCCCTTCAACACTCTAGGACACTCAGAGACAAGACTCTCAGGCTGTTCCCATGTCTGTGGGCTCTGAACCACCCACTCAGACCACAAAATCTGAATTCTGTGGCTCACCCAAGCCATCACGGCCACTCTAGTATTACCCGGCTTCCTACACTAGTTTATCTCCTGGTGAGCCTGTTATTGAATCCGTCAAGAGATCCAGATCCCACCCCCATCAACAACTGTGTGCGGAGCTGACCAGACACCTCAGGCATGGCTTGTTCTTGGAAATAAGGCCAGTCATCAAAGGTGTCAGCTCTCTGCCCTTGGGGAGATCTCACATTCCAGTAAGGAAAAATTAACAAGAAAATAAACAGCAGTTTGTAAGGGCATAAGCACTGAAGATAAACACAGGACCAGCTAAGAGAACTGAGGGTGACAGGTAGCCACGCGGAGTGGTAAGGAGCTGGTTAGTGACAGCTCTCCACAGGGGACACCCTGCCAGGGCTCAGATCAAGCCACCATAAGGATATATGCTTGTTATTTTAATTATGTATTTATTTACATTTTAAATTAACACATAATTATATTACTTCTTCTTTTCCCTTTCCTCTCTCCAGTCCTTCCCATGTGCCTCCACTCTTAAAACGATAGCATCTTTTTATTTGATTATCACTGGTGTGTGTGTGTGTGTGTGTGTGTGTGTGTAAGTACAACCTGCTGACCCAATGGATACATCATCAGCACAGCTCCTGTTTCTCTGGTTCAATGGAAAAAGGGGTAGAAAGGTTGTAAGAGCCGGAATACCAGGACTTCTTCTGTGGAACTGCTTAGAAATGGCTCTGCAAACAAGAGCCAGACAATACAGAAGCCATGCTAATATAGAAGGGGGAAATGGAAAGGATTTACTCTCCCACACTGAATAAACAACAAACTACAAACAACCACTAGCTGCTGAGAGAGGGAGAATTAGCCTCTCTCAGGGACGAGGCGTCCCCTCCTTATTCAGGTCAACCCTGAAACAATACACACAAGCAACAAAAAGGACATTTCTTTCCTTTGAACAAAGCAGCTCCCCATTCCCCGAGGAAACAGAAGGTAGGAACTAGAATTCCATTCCCCAATCACATCAGAGCACAGCAAACACAGCCATTGTGTGCGGTGCCAAGGCAGCCCCTTTTGCAGCTCTGAAGGTAAGTGTAATCACTTCAAAGATGCTGAGACCAGGGTCCAGAGAGAAAATGGAGAAAACCCAGTGGCATGGCTGGATTAGAAGCCTTGCCTCCTCGTTCCCAGACGGGCACTTTATAGAAGGAGAAATCATATTGAATAATCCTATTGTTAGTTACGGTTTCTTAAGATTTCCTTCAGAGGAACACAGTCAGAACTGATTGTCTACTCTGAGACTGGGTGCTGTGTGCAGCCCTGATTCCCTCCTAGCCAAACCCCCATCAGAACCTCAGGATTACAGATGATTAGCTACGACCCTGCATTTGCACATATATCCCACTCTTTAATCAGTCACTCAACCAATCAATTACTGTATTCAGTCAATCACCCCCAAAAAAGACCAGAATATGAAGTCACTGACCTTATTCTCATAACTGCTTTTTACATATGTGCATCCATTTGTTTGGCTGTGGATGATGCTACTTTTCCCCCTGGACTACTGGTTCATGGATTCCAACTCTCTCACATGAATGACGTACTGTTCTAAGTGACTTTGAGCAGATTTTTCTTCCTTTCTGACCTCAGTTTTCTCTTGCAAAATGAGCACTTTTAATGAGCTCTCTTCCCTTTCTGGCATCGTACAATTTTTAGGTTGAGTAAAGGACCCCAGTAAACCCTGCTGTGACTGGCCACATCACACTAGAGATTGCTGAACTCACTTTCCCAATAAGCATGCGCTCCAAGACAAAGGACCCTCTGAATGTGTAGTGTGTAAATTGTTTCTAAATTGTGTCAGTTGTTCACTGAAAAGCTGAGGTGAGAAGCATCCAGCGCTGATGACTCAGAGAAGTGTTTGCTGTGCAAACATGAGGACCTGAGTGTGCATCCCCAGCATCCATGTAAAAAGCCAAGCACAGCATCATTTGCCTGTAAGCCTAGAGTTGGGAGGTGGAGGCAGGAGGATGCCTAGGGTCACTAGTCAATTGGTCTACCTGAATCAGTAAGTTTCAGGTCCAAGGAGAGACACTGTCCCAAAACATGTGTACCTGCATAAACACACACACACACACACACAGAGAGAGAGAGAGAGAGAGAGAGTGAGGATGAGGAAGAATGAGGATAGAAAATGCAAGGGAGGGACAAGATGGAGCTGAAAGCAAGAAAAGGAGAGGAACGGAGAGAAGGTGACGAAAGGAAGGAAAGGGGGAGGTGGGTGGGGTGATGCCATGGTGTGGGCAGAGACAGGAAATGTCCATCGAAAGTATTTCCAGAGCATTGTGATCTGCTTCTTGTATAAGCCATGCGGGCTTTGAGAGAGAGAGCGCGCTCTGAGGCATGCATTAATCATACTGACGACCTGCACACGAAGTTGATGATTCTGGCAATTCTGAAATCAGCTGGCTATGCCATGTACGTGATGTTTCCCCAAACTAGAACCAGCACACTCGTCCTCAGCGGGCTCCTGTCCAAGAGGCTCTCCAGCAATGCTTAATCCCTAATTCTGGAGGCATCCCCCTCTTCTCTTTCCTTACCCTCCCCCAGCCTCGGTCTCTCCTTCCCTCCTAAAAGGGTGTTTAGGAGCATCTCCATAACCAACTGTTTCTGAAGGAACGTGTTGCTTGTCAGCAACCACACTTCGTCCCATCCCTTCATACTAGGCCTGTGTATGCCGAAGGCATGCCAACGGGATACTAGATATGAAGAGGTTGAGGGAACGTTTCCCATATCTTCAGTGTCCTCATGAGTCTGTAAGCTCCGTACCTCCAGCCCCCTCCTTCCACCTTCCCAGCTGCCATTTTTTCTAACTGCCACATGACAGCTCATTTCTTGCCTTGGTGGTGGCTTTGGTGGAACAAAAGACAAAGAGAACACTCATTAGCGCATCACTGCTAGGAAAAAAAATCTCTTGACAGAAAAGCAATGAGGGTTATAGGAAGAATTCATGAAAAGAGCTAGAAGTCAGTTAACAGAAGTTCCATGGGCCTAGGGCTGTGCATCCGTCTACCCGTGAACTAGAGATGGATAACTGTCTCCAGGATATACCAATGACAGCCACGAAATGAAATTAATCACATTCATTATTCCTTTTACATTTTTCATGTTTGTTCAGGGTGTGCATGTTTTGCATGTGTGTAGGTGCACTTCATGTGGGTGTTTACACACATGTGTGTTTGTGTGTGTATATGTATGTGTTTGTGTGTGTACACATGTGACTGTGTGTGTACGTGTGTGTGCTTGTATGTGCACACATGCATGTGTGGAGACCTGAAGTGACGTTGATGTCCAGATCATCCTCAATCACTTTTATACTTGATTCACTCAGGCAGGGTCTCTCAATCAAACCCAGAGCTCATCCATATAGATAGACTAGCTAGGCAGCTTGCTCTGGGGATCCCTGTCTTGGCTTTCTGAGGTTAGAATTACAGAGAAGCTGTTATACACACACACACACACACACACACACAGCATTTGTGTGACTTCTAGAGATCTGAACCCATGCCCTCATGCTTTCCTGGTAAGCACTTTAACCACTAAGCAATCTCCCCTGTTTCTTACTATTCATACCTTTGTACACCCCTCTTCCTGCGGGAGTGGAAAGGACCTATCATTTGCTTCTAGCCAAGAACGTGTGGATCATTCCCACACCTCCACTTCAGGGCATAAGACTTCTAGGGGATCTGGCCCTCTGCTCCCTCTTTCCGCCATGATCTGTTAGAAAACAAGTCAGTAAGAAATATGTGGAAACATCAAGAAACTGTGTGGGGACCTCTAGGAACCTGCCACATTTACAAACAACAAGAAGTTACTCTTTGCTTCAGATTAACTCCAGATAGGTGAAAAGGGGTGTGTGTGTGTGTGTGTGTGTGTGTGTGTGTGTGTGAAAATGTGGGGGGGCAGGGAGAAAAAGAGAGTATGTACAGAGGACATGTGTAAGTATCAATCTTCAAGAATTTTTAATGTTTAATTTATTATTATTCTTTGTTAATGTGTGCCTCAGTTCCGCATTTGTGGGACTATGATCAGAGACCAGAAGAAAATGTTAGATCTTTTGGAGCTGGAGTTACAGGCATCTGTGAGCTGCCCAGCATGGGTGCTATAAACTGACCTCAGATCCTCTGGAAGAACAGCAAGTCTTCTTAAGCACTGAGCCATCTCCACAGTCCCTGCTTCGGAGATTGGTCCCTCACTGACTTGCCAAGCAGTTAGGTGGCTGGCCAGAGAATTTCAGGGATCTTCCTATCTCTGGCTTCCCAATGCGTGATTACAAGCACGAGTGACCATACCTACTTTTCTGTGTTAAACTGGGGTCTAGGGAATGAACACATGGCTTCATGATTGGCAAGCACTTTGCTGAGCCATCTTCCCAGTCTGCAAAGCATATTTTTACTGCCCCTGCTGTATGGGCTCTGTACCAGAGCATGAGATGAAGCCTGCTCACGACAAACTAGCTGCTCCATCATCATCACTAAAGGCATGGTGGGGTCAGGGTGTGTGTGTATGCGTGTGTGTGTGTATGTGTGTGTGTGTAATACCTGACAACAAGGGGTGGAAAATTCCATCATAACTTAAGCATATGCACCTCTGTTCCACAAGAATCAGTGCTCAGAAGGCATAAAGGTTTGGCTGGATGTCTTTGCCCTTCAGAAGCCCAGTCCTTAAAGCAAAGGGTATCTGTTGTGTCTGTTGTTAAATCACTATTGAGAAATAAAAACCCAAGAGATTTTGATATGTTTAGTCATGTGGCAAATTGACAGTGGACCCAGGGCTCAGCATCCGGAGCCACAGCAAAGACCACTAGTTTATCAAGCAGACGTTGTTCAAATAGGAGCACTCTACTTTGGGGCATGACTTCATTCGGGTGGTGTGTAATTTTAGATAAACCTCTGTCTGGCAGAGGGCTTAATAATTGAACTGAAAGAGGATTTATGACTTGCTGGGGGTCAATGCCAGAATTAGTGCTGGGGAAAATGAGTTCGGGGAAACCAGTGTCCGAGAAAGGCGGCGTTTTTTCAGAAAGAGAAGCAGGGAATGGCCTCACCTGGGATGGGTGGGGGATTCCCGGGAGGCCCTGGTACAGGTAAGAAAACGGACTAACAGAAACTCAGAAGAGCAGTTCATCGGGACTTCCCGAGACAAGGCCTGAGTCCTGGATCCAACGCTTTCTAGGAGGATGGTCTGAGAAAGTGGCTTGGGCCAGCTCATGGTACCTGTAGAAGTGTTACCCGAATCAAATGGGGCAGTTTCACTGAAGCAGGCATGGCCAAATTGAACTCACCTCTGGTTTTTTTAAGTGAAGCCCAACCGGAGCCTGTAAACACCAAGTTGTTTCCATATTATCTCTTTCCCCGTTTTCAGATGACAGTGGTAACCCTGAACAGCCATGACAGAAAACTCATGGCCTGCTGAGCCGAAATATTTCCTATTTAGCCTCCAAAGTTTTCTTATGACCTTTGCTTTAATAAAGTATTTGGCTTCCTTCAGTGAAATGCGGTTCGAGCACAGCCTGCCTCAACAGATCCTGACAGCGTCCAGAGCAAGACTAGATGACATAAAACCTTCCGTCACGAGGATGATGTGATACCGTATTACTTGGATTTGGACATTTTATATTTTCTCAGGACAGAAATCTGCGCTGTGATATTGAGATGCCAGTGAAGCAGCAATGAGTTGCATTTCCCAGTCAGTCAGTCATGCAACTGTAAGGGCAAACAGGTGGATGGTGTTGCATTGGTAGTACGTTTGAAACAGGTGGATGGTGTTGCATTGGTAGTATGTCTGAAACAGGTGGATGGTGTTGCATTGGTAGTATATCTGAAACAGGTGGATGGTGTTGCATTGGTAGTATGTCTGAAACAGGTGGATGGTGTTGCATTGGTAGTATGTCTGAAACAGGTGGATGGTGTTGCATTGGTAGTATGTCTGAAACAGGTGGATGGTGTTGCCATGGTAGTGTGTCTGAAACAGGTGGATGGTGTTGCCATGGTAGTGTGTCTGAAAGATTTTTTAAAGAGCTTTCACCTTCTGGTGCTTTTAGCTTCCAGCTCATCAGCAGGTAATGCTATCTGAATTGACTCTTATTGTCTAATTACTTCCCGTTGGGCCCAAGGAGAGTGTACAGGTGATTTTCCCAGGGCTGCTAACCGAGGAAGTAGAAAAGAAATACTAGTCAATAAAGAGGAGCTGCTGCCAAGAAATGTCATCAGGAAACTTGATCCTAGGAGAAGGTATGTCCAGGACACCAGAAGTTTGATGCCAGGGAATCTGAGTGACAAAGCATCTTACATGTAGAGGTATGGACAGAACTGCAACTGTCTGGAACCATATAAAAAGAGTGCAGAGAGTAAATTTCCTGTTACACAGCTTTCCTTATTGAAAGACAGGAAGATAGGTCCACGGAGAAAGGTTTTCTTCAACCCCGTGTTTGGAAACCTTCATCTTAATTAAGTTTGGGAACTGTCTAGTCATTGTGGGCTGTGATTTGCATGCCGAGCAAGTAGGTGGAAAACTTTCCATTTAATTTGTATTTTCTAACCCAGAAAATACAATACTGACTGTAAATAATGAAAGCAGGCACGGTCTGGTGAGCTATGCCTTTGGATAATCAAATAACCACGAGGGTGTGTCTAGAGGGCAAGGCAGTGACTGAGCATCAGACGTTCTTGAGAAAACATCGAGTTTTAACACAAAGCCACAGAACTAGAGCAAAGATAAGCTTGCTCCCAGGGGGTCTGGTTTTGTGTTTTGTTTACCCAGTCACCTAACTCAGAGATGGGAAACATAGATTTTGCAAAGACTGCTTATGCTACACGTGTTTCTACTTCTGTATCCATGGTGGACATTATGAGAGCCAGTCTTGACCTGTTTTCTCCTTGATGCTGGACTCTTCTAGAATTTTCTAGAATTCCTTATTTGGTGAACCTACTAGATGGCATTCAGGATAAAATGAAATTGGCATCCTATATCCTTGGCAAAATCTTGGGTGTTTTTAAGCTTGTGTAGGATGACGAATGGGTAATTTTGATTGACAAAGGGATGAGTAGGTCGGTGGTTCTGTGGTGATTCTGCCTTTCTAGCGGCAGCAATTAACCTGATCAAACCATGAGATGAATAAAAAAAAATGAGTAAGGACGTATTGGAACTACTCCTGGCTTTGCAGTGGGATAAAACATCTCTAGCATATGTTTGGAGCCTTGAGGTTGGGAGTGGGCGTTTATAGCATCTCACAGGATTCAGTTATGGGAGGACACGATGGTACACAGTCACTGCAGCAATATGTGGGCATGGAGCTTTACCGTGGAATCTCCTTGGTTTCGTCTGCAAATCTTAATATCTTTAGTGGAGATCTCGATAGACTGTAGATAAAAGAAATGGATACCCCAGTGATGGTGTTTATGAGTTTAGTGATAACATTGTTGCAAAGACAGTGCGGTACTGTAGGACCAAAACTAGAAGGAAACCTTCACCATCTATGAACCTGACACGAGCTGTGGTGTTAATGGAGGCATTTGGCCAATCTACATGCTTGTTTATTTATAATACCTGAATAAGCTGGGCCCAAAAGGAAGGCAAAAAGTAAGAGTTCATAGACACAGGTCATAGCAACCCTGTGGATACAGATCATAGAGAATCTATTATCACAAATCCTATGTGGTAATAGATCAGAGAACACTCTGGACACAGGTTAAAAGAAACCAACAGACTCAGGTCATATAAAGTCCATACATACAGGACACAGAGGGCCAATGAACATACCATAGAGGGCTCATAGACACAGGTAAAACAGAGCCTTTAAGCACCGGTCATAAAGGATCCATAGATACAGGTTATTGAGGGTTCATAGATAAAGGTCATCGAGGGCCCATAGACACAGGTCATAGAGGGCCCATAGAGCACGTGGATAAAGGACACAGAGGGCCAATGAACACATCATAGAGGGCCCATAAAAACTAGTCATAGAAGGCTCATAGACATAGGTTATATAGAGTCCATGGATACAGCAAACAGAGGGCCAATGAACATATCATAGAGGGCCCACAGACACAGGCCATAGAGGATTCATAGACACAGGTCATAGAGGGCCCATGGACACAGGTCATAGATGGTCAATAGACATAATACATAGAGGGTCCATAGGCACAGGCCACAGAGGCCCATGAACACTAGTCATAGAGGGGAAAAAGATAGAGGTCATAGAGAGGTCATAGACTCAGATCATAGAGGGTCCACAGACACAGGTCATAGAAGACCTATAGACACAAGTCAAAAGGACCTATAGGCACAGTTCATAGAAGGCATTGTAGACACAGATCACAGAGATCCCATGGGCAAAGGTCAGTGAGAATCCATGGACATGGTCATAAACAGCCCTGTGAGCACAGATCGAAGAGAGCCTTTGGGTACAGATTACAGTGTGCCCATGGACTCAAAGCATGGAGAGCCTATGGGCATAGGTAATAGAGACCCTACAGAGACAGGTAATGCAGTTCTGGGGCCCAGACCAGGTGAGGAGACACAGAAAGTGTATTGGAGAAGCAAACAGGCCTCCAACATGAAGCTGAAAAGCAGTGTTGAGGGGCCCCTCATTCCTCTGTACTCTGAAGAGCCGACAGGGAGCAAGACGCAGTATTAGGGCTCATAGGTCTAATGAGGTACAAAATACTGAACTGATTGGTTCATGTATTAAAGTAAGACGATGTGACATATCTTAGGAAACCCAGAGTTGGTAGGATTTTACTAGTATTGTTTCTATTACATTCTCCTAAATTGAAAAATGAACTGTTGCCAAGAGATACCACGGATGTTGGGAGAGAGCTCTTTGCCTAATTGGCTGTTTATTCTTTTACAAGAAACTCGGCACTGCCTTCCTAGCATCTTTTATCATGGACTCCCTTCCAAAGTCAATCTCTCTTTGATAGTTTGAGAAAACAGACTTTTGGTTTTGGAACGGGTGCCTTGTTTAATCCTGGTTTCTGCAATCATGGTGAATCGGGGGAAGAATATGTCCAGTGGGCAACACAAGAATGTTTTATTTGCGCAAGAAAAAGAAAATAAGACTGTTTTGGTTTGTTTTGAGTTGCAGGAACTGGGGCTGGACAGCACTTCGCTGTTTAACATCCGTTCATCAAGAAACATTTTATTTCCAATCTGCTCTGAATTGTATCCAATAAGAACAATGACATTTCTATTAACTAGTACTATTTGAAAGCCTGTTGCCCTCCAGGATCTTCCTCAGAGATGGCAAAAAGAAGGCATGCTTTGGCCACAGGTTTGAAGTTTGCCTTTAGGGGAGGACAGGGGGAGTGGGCAGCGGGAGGATGGGGTGGTGGGGGAATGGGCAGAGAGACTTCTGATTCTGGAGTGTTTACTACCAGAACACCAAGTCCTGATCCCAGAATTGACAAAGCCCTGTGTTAACTTAGGAAAATGGAGAAGAGCTGGCCAGACTTCAGAAAAACATGCAAACAAATTCACAATGTGATGGGTTCACGATATTAAATTAAGTATATAGCAATCACAAATCTTTCAACACATTCCGGAGCAATGAAAAAAAAAGAAGTGGGGGGGGGGGAGAAAATGAAAGACCCCAAACCAGCTGAGCCAGTAGTTAAAGCCTTTTTAATTTAACAGACCCCATTTTTTATGGTATCCAGGCTATGTTGCCGGTGTTTTGAGCTGTCACATGATCGCTTATCCAGATGTGAGGGTGGATATCTGGGACAGGACCAGCCAGAAACCGCAGCCCTTTCCTTCAGCTTGTAGCTTGTTACTGTAACTCAAGCGTACTCCTGTCGGCTACAGAAGCCCCACATTAATATGTGGTACAACAACAATAACACAAAAGGGGATAAAGTTAACCAAAACACTCACAGGAATCTGGAAAAGGGGGTTGGGGGGGAGAAGCAGGGCCAGGGAGGGAGGAAAGCGGGGAGGAGAGCCAACTCAGGTTTATTTGTCAGCTCCACACAACACTGAAAATGAAACCTCCAAGTGTGTGGTGGTCTGAAAACTTCCCCTTTTCTCACCTACTGTGAACAGCTTTCACCAGGGGACAAGACTTCCTGGAGCTTTCTGCAGGAAATTAGCAAATGCCTCTGTTTGGAGCTTCAGGTTGCAGGAACCCACAGCAAAGCCAGAGAGTGTCTCAGAACCGCAGAGTGCAGGCCTTCTCCTTCAAAGAAATTTCTGGAAGCCCAGACCTTGACCACAGAGGGGACAGGAGAGGGAGGGTGGAGAAGCGACAGCTTTCCAGCCTCCCTTTGCACTTTTGCCAGTGACCTTTGGGGGACTCATTCCTCAAGCTGCTGGACAGCTTCTGGCAGCCCATTCAATTCATTAAGCCTTGGATTTTTTTTTTTTTTTGAGAGTGTGAAGTGGCGATGATACAGCCGGCCTAGAGATGTGTCCAGGGTCCAGGGCTGGAGCGAGCCCCAGCGTAGACCTGGCTCAGAGCAAGCACTCTCATTGGCTCCTGAATCTATGAATAGTGAGTAGCACCTTCTCCATGCCAAGCGTTTTTGAGACTCACGTCTGTAAAGAGCCAAATAGGAATCCTGAATACAGGAACTGTGTATACAAGCGGGGAAAGTCACATGATGACCCAGCCTAGTCTGGGTGCTCAAAGGTGGCCAGCACTGCTCTGAAAGGGACCGGGCTTCTGCTGGGGAGCCAGGGATATTTGGGGGAGTAGGCACCACTAGGGAAGTGACAAGGCTTTGCCCTCTGGAAAAGTGACTTGGAAAGACAGCAAGATGGTTCAGGGAGTTAAGGTGCTTGGCACCAAGCTTGAGGAAGTGAGTTCATTCCCCAGCATCCACATAAGGAAGGAAAGAACTGAGTCCAGCAAGCTGCCTCTGACTTCCACACGTGCACGGTGGCACAAGGGTACGTGTGTGTGCGTGTGTGCATGCATATGCACAAGGGGCGTGCGTGCATTCACAAATAAATACATAATGTAATTTAAATTTTTTAAAAAGTAAAAGAACCTTAAAAAGATTAGACTAAGAGCACACGTTATTTCTAATCACGTCGTAGGTCACAAAGGAGACCCATCGGCTCAGCCCGTTGATCCTATTCCTACTCTGGCTGCTGAAAATAAGGGTCCCAACAAAATCAATGGTGTGGAATATCTCAACTCTTGCCTCCCTGGGGATCTTCCTCCCCTGCCTGAGGACCTTCTCTGAGCCTCACCAACTGCGATGGCTGAAACTGAGACAAGCCTTGGGCCATGTCTGTGAGGGAGATTGCAGGCTAGGATAAATGAGGTAGGTTGGGAACACACCATGTGGGTTGGGGTTTTGGGTTGAATAGGAAAGAGCGAGGGAGCAGAGCCGGCATTCAGCTATCTCTGCTTCCTGACCATGAACATAAGTGACAGGTGGATTTACACCCTCACTGCCACCATGACACCATGATTGACTGCACCCTCAAACCATGAGCCAAAATAAACTTTCTTTTCTTAAGCCACATTTTGTCAAATATTTTGTCCCAGCAGCAAGAAACATAGCTAATACATGGGCCCAGTAATCATCTCTCCTGAGCATCGAGTCAGCCATGTCGAGCAAATTTCACATAGTTGGCTGGTGGGTCGCCTCCAGCTCATAAAATGAGAACTTAGGGCACGCAGAGCCCTGTCATTTCACACCACTGGGACTCTCACCAAAGGGACCTGCTTGGCAGGTAATAGTGACACATTTATTAACGGCAGGGTTTGTGTTCCTGCCTTAGCTCAGACCCCAGATTGACTTCTTCCCCCAGGTCCCCCGAGCCTGTTCCACATTCAGGAGCCGATCCCCTCTTCCCTTGGGTGTCAATCCTCCCAAATCCTCTGTGCTCCCTTCGGCTTGCCTTCAGTGCCAGTGATGAGAAGGGAGATTTATTTCCTTTGCTTTCTGTGGAGGGGACTTAACAGAGGATGTATTGTTCCCAACTAGATTTTCATCAAGGCTGCGGAAGAGGCAGGAAATCTCCTCCTCAGGAACAATGTCAAGTGTCTTTGAAGTCACTGACTGAAAACGAATTAAAGAGAAACTTATAACCATTTCACTTAAGTATTTTCAGTTAAGTATCATGCACGGAGCTATATTTTACGTGGGAATGTGACATGATGTCTACACACATGTTAAGTCCCGTTATCTCGGGGTCAGATGAGGGCTCGTGGTAGGATTTCTCTCTGCCCGTAATGAATTGTGCTGCTGTTGGTATAACAAGGGTCACAAGCAAGAAGAAATAGCTACCCCGCTGGGAGAATATGTACACGGAACTTGCAATACTCACACCATGAACTATGGCTATTGAGTTCAACTGAAGAAAAACTTCAGTATAAGATGAATCAAGAATCCCCTGCACTTGCGACTTGCACCTGCGGAACATCTTCAGGTATTCTCCTGTGCACTGTACCGAGTTCATCTTTACAACAGAAAGACAGACCCCACTTACAAGTATGAGGTTTCACTGGCTGTAGAGATGCATGCCTGTAACTTCCAGGACTTGGGAGGCTGAGAGAAAGAAGGTCAGCTTGAGCTCAAGGCTAGCCTGGACTATGGTGTGAGGCTCTGTCTCAAAAAAAAAAAAAAATCAAAGTGGGAAGCAGATGGAGGAAGGGAGGAGGGAGACTGTAGACAGCTCATACATACTGCTTCTTCCTTCTGCTCCTCATATTGTCTAAGGTATAAACTGCTCAGGAATCCATCTTATGGGTATATTAGGGTGTTTTCCACTAGTTTGAGAATTAAGAAGCATAAGTGTCTTCAGGGTCCTGGGACTTTCAGTTAGCTTCTCTTTCTTTCTGGGCTTCCTTGTTCTCTGTCGCTGGTTCTCCCAGCTGATCTTGATGGTCCCCTCTCTTACAGGGAGACAGCATGAAAGCTAATGAGGCCGATTGAGGGAGCAGGAGACATGAGGGTCCAATTCCTTTCTAGCCATTGACCTCAGATGTGTATGAGTTTCGGAACCGTTGCTATGGACATTTATTGAGACCGTGGGTTGAGATGACACATGCAGCGGGAAGCACTTTGGTCAAGCGGATGTCACTTTCTCCCTGCAGGCCCTTATTTTTCACCCAGAGCTGTCAGAGGAGTTCAGTCGGGAGTGCAGTGATTAAGCAATCCGTCCCCAAGGAAAGTTGATCTTAGAAAGTGAACTGTTCACACTTGCTCACCTCAAGGAAATCCAGTTCATGCAGTCAGCAAACCTTCTGGGCACAGGGGTCTGTTCTCTTCGGGTAGGTATTTGGGGCTTTGAGGGCTATGGTAGGAACGTTTTAGAGGCATCCATTCTACAAAGACCTCCAAATCACATCCCACAATCCCCTGCTGGTTTCCTCAAATCAGATCATTTCCTATAGTCACATCCATGTCAAACTTTGAAAGGGTCATCTTTTAGTCAATCTAAAGTTTTAAGTCTTTTCAGGGGAGCAGAGAGACTCTTGAGATAAGTCAGGGAAGAAGACAGGCATTTTCTTTCCCTCCCCAGAGGCCTTCTAATTATGTGTGTATCCTAGGAATTTCCCCAGTTCTCTGTGCAGGGTCTTCTATCCCAAGCGAAACCTTCCTCCTGCTTGGCCCTATAAGTCAAACCCAGGGGTCAACCAGCTTAAGCTTAACTCTTGCGGTATCTAGGCCATCTGTAACTAGACAGAACACAAGCATGGTATCTGGACAGCTTGGTGAGCCTGGCAATTAGAAACTCATCTGGCTCTGCCTTGCCCCTGAATGCGTGCGAGCTGAGGTGTGAGGGCGGATGGAGGGAGAAGACAAAGGCAGATCTGTGTGAAATCCCATAGTTTCAGTTCACAGGGACTGGTGGCAACTCCTTTCAGTTTCAAAGCATACGGTTTTCCTTCCTTGAGGGAGAAGCTTTGACTTCGGGGTTGAAAACGCATAAACGGAGCCTAAACCACAAGTCTCGATGCACTTTCAAGTTGAGTAGAGGACGAGAAAGAGGTAGAGAGGCTACCCCAGCTGCGTTCCCAGGCTGGCCCTGGTCCACCCCCGGCATCTTGTAATTCCTCTCCACCTGCCTCACAACTGGAATCAAAGTGAAGTGGGACCCCAGGCACAGTACTCAGCTTGTCCCACATGTGGAGGTCAGAGGACAACATGTAAGAGTTGGTTCTTTCTTTTCACTGTATGGAACCCAGGGACCAAACTTAGATCATCAGATTTGGTGGCAAACAAGCAAGCACTTTTAATTGCAGAAGACCTTGGAAGCCAGGAGAAAGCATTGAATCACCCTGAGTTAGAGTTACATGGGGACTGAACTCAGATTGTATGGAAGAGCAGTTAATTCCCTTAACCGCTAAGTCATCTCTCCATCCCTATTATATTTTTTTTTTAAAAAAAAGATATAAATGTTTCAAAGAATGAGAGGGGGCTAAGCACTTGAGGGCCTTGCTAAGTAAAGCAGGAAACAGTGGACCCCTCATACAGTGCCTGGGAGACGGAAGAGTACTATGGGGTAGAGGGTTACAAGGTTATCAACTCCACCCGCTGCACAGGTGGATTCCAGATCGGACCCATCCTTGGGGGACCATCCTTAGCATCTCTGCCGAAAGCCATGAAACTGACAGTCAGGTTGTATCACATCTTCTCCTCTCTCTCAACTTCAGGACAGGAGACTCAGGGAGACATCCCTCAGCCAATGTTCCATGAGCTTCTAAGCAGGAAAGGCGAGGGCTGAGGAGAGAGGACCATAGAGAGACTCAGGCTTGTGGGGGAACCAATTCTTGGGTTACTTTGATTTCTGCACCAGGGGGAGGGCTTTAGTTGGGGATTATTTATTGATTGGAAAGAGTAGAAGTCAGACCCAGAAAAGGAGGGGAACCTAGAATAGATGCAGCTACTCCCCAATTATTGAGACAGTTACCTGTCAGATATTTGGGGATCTTGCTGCTGTTGGTTTGTTTTGGGTGTTAGAAATTTTGTTGTTTGTTTGACAAAAGGTCTTCTTATGAAGCCCAGGGATGCCTCAAAACTGTAGTGACCTCCAACCTCTGCTTTCTAAGGACTGGGTTTATAGAGGCATGTCTCCACCCCTGGCTATCTGTTTGAGGAATAATAATCTGCACATTATATAGGTAAAAGATGCACAGAATGCTTAAAGATCTTGCTTTCAAGACTCCCCTGCCCTGTGACTGTGTCTATGTGTGTGCGCACATGGAGGCCGGAAGTCACTCTTAGGTGCCATCCACCTCTCACTGGCCTGGAGCTCACTGATTAGGCTAGCGGGCTGCCCCATGAACTCCCTTGGCTCTGCCTGCCTCTGCCTTCCCAGCACTGAGGTTACAGATGCACTCCCATGTCCAGGGGTATTTGAATGTGGATTCTGAGGGTTGAACTCAGGTTCTCATGCTCACAAGGTGAAGAGTTTTCTAACTGTCCTATCTCTCCGGCCCAGGATTAAGCCACCCTCCCTTTTACACATGGTTGTGCATCGTGTGTATGCATTTATTGGGGAAGTGGATGCATGTTACAGCACAGATGTGAACATCGGAGAACTTCCAGAAGCTGAAAATTTTCTTCCAGTGTGAGCATTCTGAGGAATCAACTAGAGTGGTCAGGGTGGGCAGCAGGCAGCAAACACTTCTGCTGAGCCCTCTCACTGGCACTTATTAATTTGTTACGAATGGTTTCCTATTTGAATCTAGTTTAGCTGATTTCAACTAAGAAATGTTACAGAGAAGAATCCTTGGCCTGAATTTTCACAGTAGGGGAATAAATTTTTGCTTAGCAGAAAAGCAAGTGGATCAGTGTGAAGAACAGACAGTGGACGATACCAAGTCACCGGTGGAGATTTGCTTGTGGGCTCGACATCGTTGCTTCTGTTCCAGGATGGTCTAAGCATCAGAAGACCAGTCTGCATTTCCCTTAGATTTTGCCCGAGTCTCTTTTCCATCCACTCTGGTTTCATTTAATCAGGGTGAAATTCAATCCTTTCTGGGTAAGTCCCTTTCTCTCTATTGTGACAAGACATCCAACAGGGGCAACTCACGGGGTAGAGGAAGGGTTTCTGGGGCTCACAGTTTGGGGAGACAGTCTGCCCTGAAGAGGAAGTCAAGATGGCAAAAGCGTGAGCCACGGTCAGGAAACAGGCATGGAAACTCTCCTTTGTATTCAGTGTGGGACCTCCAAGCCATGGCATGGGGCCGCCCATATTCATGGTGGGTCTTTACATCTCATTTGAACTTTTCTGGAATCATTCAGAGGTGTCTTTCCGTACTGATTCTTAGTCCTAGCAAGCTGACAATTAGGATCAATTATCACACAGTGTAGATTCAAGTCACTCTGTTCTGTGGTCAGGGACAGCTAAAAGTTAGATAAAATAGTGCAGAATAAAGGATACAACAATATCCGCGTCCCCAGAAGCCCAAGGGCTCTTAATATGAAGGGATTCTTCAGAGGAGCCCAAGACATGAACAAAGAGTCAAACCGAGACCTGAACCTTGGGCAAATTGCTTCTCTTTCTTATCTTTGAATAGGGACTGACGGGTTGATCCAAAAGCTGGCAGAAAGAATGGACATCATCAAAACACATTTTAATGTGTTTACATGTGTTTTAATGTTTACATTTTTCTCTTTGCAAGCCTGACTACCTGAGTTTAATCCTTGGGACCCATATAGTGGAAGGAGAGAACCAAGTCCCTAAAGTTACCCCTTACCTCTACATATGCATGCATTATAAACACACACATGCACACACAGAATAAACAAATAAGAGCAATAAAATACTTAGACATGTAAAGCGAACAATGTCATCTGACCCTCTGTTGCCCTTCCACAGTTCCTTTTGTGGAACTTCTATGTCGTGTTTTCCTAGTGACATTCCAATGGGGTATGTGACATGGTCAAGTACCCTCATTTGTCAGAGCAAAAAACACCTGCTCTGCTGCAAAGTCAGCTCTTAGACCCCTTGAGCTGAAATTCTTACTGTGCTGTCTCTAGCCAGAGCCCCTGGGCACGAATCTCAATTCTGGTTCTGTTGTCTGTGCGACTTTAGAAATATGGATTTATTTCTGTATGCCTTCCCTTGCCTAGAAATGAAGATGTCCTTTGAGGATGAATATTAACATATTGCCCTATATTAGAAGTCATCTAAATGAGCCCGTTTTCAGATGGCTTCTTTTTGAAAGACAGTACTGCATTCGGCTTGAAGGATACTAAAGTTTGTCCATTGTTTACTCTTCCTACCATGCATGGGTGTCCAGTGACCAGTGCCATTAGCCACCACCCAAACACAGGGGAGGGAAAAGAGAAGACAGGCAAAACATTGTTTCCTTAGCCGGGAACCAGAAGCCCTGCCTGGGAGCTCACTCATGCTGGGTGAGAGTTTCCATGTCTGCACAAGGCAGAGCTGGAAAGGAAGACGGACCCCGGTGACCAGGCCCAGAGTGTCAAGTAAACACCTCGCTGCTGTCCACAGACTCGCCCGGCCACACTACTGTATATATTTACACTGGGGAGAGTGAATGAATTAGCTCAATTCACTAACGCTGTTGTTTAATTTGGAGCCTGGAGCACAGACTACCAAGCAACATGGCTGTCTTAGAAAGTGCTTGTGTATTTTAAAGGAACATGGCTAGTATTTTAACCTGAGATTTCCTCTGTGTGTTTATTTCCTCTATCAGGGTGTCTCATCTGTGGTTGCTGGGACAAGATCGAAAACCTCATAAAGAGGAACAGGAGTGCAGGGGTAATCGGTGTCCCCAGAGTTCAGAAGGGGTGTTAGAGAAGGGCCAGTTTGCAGGAGAGGAGAGAGATATCAAAAATTTTGTTTGACTATTGCTTTGCATGTTAGAATCTTTCCATCCACATCTTGGGGATTTCTGGGAAGACTCTGAAGTCAAAAGTCTCAAGAATCCAGCTCTAGTTGAAGGACACAAGGAACTGGAAGACAAAGTTTCAAATCTTGGTTCTTCTTCCTCCACCTTTGACCCACAGAAATCTCTCTCTCTCTCTCTCTCTCTCTCTCTCTCTCTCTCTCTCTCTCGCTCTCTCGCTCTCTCGCTCTCTCGCTCTCTCGCTCTCTCTCTTTCTCTTTCTCTCTCTCTTCCTTCCTCCTTCCCTCCCTCCCTCTCTCCCTCCCCCTCTCTCTTTTTCTCGTGTGTATGTACCCCATACCTCCATCAGAATAGCTTACATGTGCTTCTTGTTTTTAGCCAATGAGCTTCATATCAGCATCTCATTTAAATGTATCAAGCCCAGCCACCAAGGTCATACTGGGCATCAACTCTCAGACCTTTCTGGATTGTAATGAACTTGCAGACAATCACCCCCATCCCACACATACCTTAGACTTGCCTTCAGCTCTGTGCTTATCCCGGAAGAGAATGCCAGGAAAGTAAGCCTGACACAACTTTGTCTACCAAAAGAGGAAGCAGGATCCTCTGGGAGTGCCTCAAATACATGCTGGGAGCAGAACTTTGTTTCATCTGAAAGAACAGAAGTGTTCTTTATTACTAAGCCTGCCCCTCCCCTCGTCTCTCTGTTGTGTCATATGAGTCTTGGTACATTGGTACATGCTAGGCCTTTACCACCAAGTAATAGTTCTGTCTACTTCCATATTTTCAGCCACTGTCTCACAAGTTGCCCAGTCATGGCTTGAAATTTTTATCCTCCAGCCTCAACTTCCCCAGTAGGTAGGGTGGCACCTGAACCACCAGGCTAAGCAGCTGTCTGTTTAACAATGCATGTGTGTAGATAAGGAAGCCAAGTGGAAAGGTAGCCTCTAGAAAGCTTGTCCCCAAGGCCACAGAAAGAATGCAGTCCTAGGAAGTAGGAAATAATACCATCTTTACCAAGAAAAAGGTCAGCATCTCATCTGAATTAGTATGGATGCTAAACACCTGTGCTGCTGATTCAAGCCATGCCCAGCCATAAAAAAGATTGCTTAGGGTTGGAGACAAGGTTCCAACAGGAATCCTCGTCCTACATGGATGGGGTTGATCACATTGGTGCCAATTTGTAAGTGGAGGTTGCTTGTTTGTTTCCTGGCTGCCCAGACCCGAAATAATCACTCAGAAACTACATTAATTAAATTACTGCTTGGCCAATCACCTCAGCATATTGCTAACTAGCTGTTATAGCTTAAATTCACCCATCTCTACTAATTTATGTATCACCATGAGGTTGTGGCTTACCAGGCAAAGTTCCGACATCTGTTCCGGCAGCTACATGGCATCCCATTGACTCCACCTGCTTTCCCAGAGCATTCAGTTTAGTTTTCCTTCCTAGCTCTATTCTGCTAAGCCACTGGCCAAAACAGCTTTATTCATTAACCAATAAAAGCAACACATAGATAGAAGGACTTTCCATACTGTTAGACCTCAAGTCAAAATGGGGGCTTCCCTGAGCACAAGGCTCTTATCCTCAGCCTCTCTTTCTTCTTCCCTGTGGCATCTAAGACAGAAGCTCTGCTACAGTCTCACAGTCAGTGCAGACTTGAAGGAGGGTCTCTGTTCCAGCGTCTGGGCTGACTCTGCCCAGGTTAGCAACTGTTACATTGTCCAGCAGGTTCCCTAGGAACCTTAGTATAGCATAGTCTGAGCTGAATCATACAAATGGACAAAGAGCTTTCTTTAACAAATGTGATCAATTTGCATCTATGTATGTTTCCCATATGGATGCAGTGGTGTACATGTGTTTGCATGTATGTGGGGCATGTGTTTATGTGTTTGTGTGTGTGTAGACCTGAGGCTAATGCTGAGTTTCTTCCTTGCTCTCTCTCTGCCTTATACATTGAAGCATGATTTTGTTCTGAAGCAGGGTCTCTCACTGAGCTCAGATCTCACAGTACTGACTACTCTGGTAGCCAGCTTGCTCTGTGGATTTGGCTTCTGATTCCTGTGTGCCAGGATCCCAAGCAGTCCCAGCCCCAACTGAATTCTCAGGCTAACACTGCCAGGGCTTTATCAGACGCCCCATCGCCCTAGTCCTCTATGATTTGGTTTTTGTTTCTTTTTGACATTTTAAAACATGGTCTCATGTAGCCCATATTATCTTTGAGCTTTCCATATAGCCAAGGATGACCTTCGACCTTGGATCCTTCAGCCTTTCCATCTAGAGTGCTGGGGCTACAGATGTGCACCACTCCACCTGCTTTTTCAGGCCCTCGGATGGAATTTAGGACTTGAGCTCACTAGACAAGTGCTCTACCAACTACACCTCTAGCCCTTGGTTTCATTGTGTTAATACTTCACTCTCTAACCCTGATTGGCCTTGAACTCACTATATAGTTCAGGCTGACCTCAACATGGAGGTCCTCCTGCCTCAACTTCCTGAGTGCTAGAATTATAGATATAAAGCCTATAATTATATAGGCATTACCCTTTTCATTGTTTTTATAAAGTTGCAGAGAGTTAAACACTCAAGAGAGACCCTAAAGGTCCCTCAGACCCTTTACCCCCAAGCTCCCCCACTTCTGGCTCTCTGCGATCCAAGCTATAGCTGTCTTGAGTCTCATTCCTTTGGGTTAAGATAGTGGCCTCTGTCGAAATCTGAAAATTCCTGGGAGGGAGAACACATGGAACGTCAGTCTCCAGCATCTCAGGCCCCATTTATCATGTTTTCAACACCCCAGCCGAGCAGCAACAGCCTCCTTGCTGCTGCCTGCTGCCTGTTCTCCTCTCCCCTCCACCTCCTCTGCAGCAGGGACTCTGTGAGGCAAGCTGCACCCACCCGTGTCGCATCCCACTCTCAGACCTTCGCCAACCCCACTCCCATCGCTTCTGAATTTAACCCAGCCCCTCAGACTCTTCAGAATGCAAGATCTCTGTCTTTTGAGAGCTAGTGGAATTCCCCTGGCCCTGAATATAATAGGTGCCTTAGTGTTGCCCCCAAACCTGTCTTCTCCACACCCTCCTTTACTTCCTGAAGAACTTCACCCCACCTTACAGACTCCCCCGCCCCCGTGAAAGGCTGAGATAGAGCATGAACAGTAAAGTGCTCACACCCAGGTATGGGAACCTGAGCCCCACATCAAAAGTCAGATATGTGGCTGGAGAGATGGCTGAGCAATTTTTGCTTTTACAGGGACCTAGGTTCAGTTCCTAGCCCCCAACATTGAGTGATTTCCCACTGCCTGAAAGCCTAGTTCCAGAAAAACTCATGTAGACAATACAATGGCATCTAAATAAAAATAGGAGATCAGGGACGATCGGTAGTGGCGCATACCTTTAATTCCAGCACTCTGGAGGCAGAGGCAGGTAGATCTCTGAGTTTGAGGCCAGCCTGGTCTACAGAACTAGTTTTAGGACAGCTAGGGCTGTTTGTTACACAGAGAAAGCCTATCTCAAAAAAACAAACAAAAAAATCATTTTTAAAAGCTGGGTATGGTGTCATGAGCTTGTAGCCCCAGCAGTGGGAGAGGCAAGATATCACTGAAGATAGAGGCATCAGGCAAGCCTAGCCTGATGTGTAAGCTTCAGGTCTCCATGAGAGACCCTGTCTCAGAGACTGAGATAGGAGCTGGGAAGACAGTTGTGTGGGTAAGTGTGCTTGTTGTACAAGCTTGAGTTCAAATCACCATCACAGAGAGTCATGTAAAGAGCTGGGCATGGTCTTGCGTAGGCCTGACTGCAGCACTTGAGGATGGAGGGACTTGCTGGCCTCTAGCCTAGCTCCAGGCTCAGTGTGAGACCTTCTCTCAGGTCTTTTTTTGAACCTCAGACTCACCATTCCTGCTAGATTGGCTGGTCGGCAAGGCCCCAGGATCTGTTTCTGTACTCTCAGTATAGATTACAGACGGTTGTCACGGCACCCAGCTTTTATCTGGATGCTAGGATCTAAACCTTAATCCAAGCTTGTGTCCCACACTTGAACGTTACCCACGAAGCCATCTTCCCAGATCTCCTTGTTCTTGTCTAACGTAATTACACTAAACTGAAAAAACAGAAACTTAGGTGTCTCTGATTTTCTCTCCTGCTTAGCACTGAGCCGGTTTCCTGCAATCATTTATACTGCAAAGAGGTGTGGGTCTCCCTAGATGTCCGCCATGAACGTCTTGCTCTCTGAGTTGTTCCAAGGCCTCTTCGTC
Organism: Chionomys nivalis; assembly: GCF_950005125.1. Classification (NCBI taxonomy): domain Eukaryota; kingdom Metazoa; phylum Chordata; class Mammalia; order Rodentia; family Cricetidae; genus Chionomys; species Chionomys nivalis. The sequence continues at coordinate 13,769,271 of NC_080104.1, read as the reverse complement.
ATCATTGAGAGTGTCTCCGTGATTGATAGCTTCTTAGCCCCTCCTTTCATTTATTCTTTGCTTGCTTGATGTGTGTGTATGTGTGTGTGTGTGTGAGAGACAGACAGACAGACAGACAGACAGACAGCCCTGATTTTCACCATGTGACCAAAACCCTTGGATTCCTGGCTTCAGAACTCTTCCTGGAGGTGTGGGTGTTGAACCTCGCACCTGCCTCTTTGGTTCATCCCTTGCTCTTGCCTCCGAGAAGTATTGCCTCCAAAGAGGAGAGAACCTGCTCCAGGTTTTGACGGGAAACTCTTTGTCCCCGTGAACCTCTGGAGGAGACTCCCCAGGCTGTTCACCCTAACCTTCACATCACACACACCCACCGTGTGCAGGCTCCCCTGCCCAACTCCAGGCTTCCCTTCAGACTCCCATTTAGGGACCACGGCTCTGAGAGGGAAGAACCTTGTTCATACAGTAGCATGGCCTGGAGCAGAGCCCAGGTTGGCCGTCCTCCAAGACCTATGCTTTTATTATGTTTTCTTGCTTGTTTAAATTGTTTTTCTAATGATAAAATGTTTCATATACACACATAATAATACACACAACACTATACCGATAGTATAAATGTTGTAATATGGACGGCAGGGCTGCGTCCCCGGCACCCGGACGCCCGCATGGCTAGCTTATGCCCCGAAATAATTACACGGAAACTGTATTCTTTTAAACATTGCTTGGCCCATTAGCTCCAGCCTCTTATTGACTAGCTCTTACATATTGATCTAACCCATTTCTAATATTCTGTGTAGCCCCACGAGCTGGCTTACCAGGGAGGATCTTAACCTGCGTCTGTCTGGAGAGGGAGAATCATGGCGACTCCTGACTCGGCTTCTTTCTCCCAGCATTCTGTTCTGTCTACTCCGCCTACCTAATTTTCTGTCCTATTAAAGGGGCCAAGGCAGTTTCTTTATTACTTAACCAATAAAACAACAGATAGAAAGATGACCCACCTCCATCATTTCCCCTTTTTCTGTTTAAACAAAAAAGAAAGGTTTTCACTTTAACATAGTAAGATTACATATAGCAAAACAGTTATCAAGCAAGAATTACAGTTACAATATTTATATCTATTTTATCTCTTATCATAACTAAGGAAAACTATAACTATCTATCCATTCTTCAACTCCATCAAAGACTCCAGAAGGATATAATATTACCTAAGCAAACAAGAAGTAAGATACTTCAAACTCTAGAAATGACAGAGACATCTCGCTGCCTGGACAGTCACCCAAAGTTCTTTTGTACTGTTGGGGCATCCATCTTCAGCCTTCAGGCCCATAGTATCCAGCAGACATTTTGCATCAAGCAGGAAATTCCAAAGACAGTTCAGTCACTTTTTGCTGTGTCCTGCAGAATGTCTTGCAGACTCTTTCATGAGTCAGGAACCCCGAAAGACCATCTCACCTTTAGGCAAGTTCAGTAGTCCTCTCTCTGCGGGTTCTTTGTGTCCACTTTATGCAACAGTCCAGGCAAGAGCAGTTTCTTGCCCAAATGGCTATCAAACTCCATAAGGAGCCTCTTTGATGCCCATCTTCCTCTTGAAGTAACTGGTGCTGCCAGGAGCAGACGTGTCTCACTGTCATAAAAAGCCCTAAATTATTAAAACATTAAATGCCATATAAAGAATAACAAACCAAAGCCCATGGCCCCGTCACCCAGGCTAACGCACAGACCCAATGAAATGTGCATGAATCCACCTGGGTCCTCACACCCCTTGTTCTCCTATATTTTATGATGTATTTTAACCTTGCTATTGTCTCACTAATTTTAATATATGTATGATGAGCTATTGAATTGTCCATCATTCTGAAGGTTACATAAATGAACTTATACTACACATATTTTAGAACACGTATATGTGTTGGTAGTCAGAAAAAAGTATTCCTTCTTATTGCTATATAGCATTCTATTGTATAACTATTCCACACTTACTTATTTTGTTATGGTGAATGTTCCTACTTTAGCTATAACAATAACATTGTGTGTGTATATATATATATATATATATATAACTGTATGTAATATATATTATACATAACATTATACACACATACACACACATATATAATTGTCTCTTTGCCCCTCTGTCTCTTGTCTTGTAATTTCCTCAAGGGTGTAAAGACAAGTGTCTTGGCCAACTTATACTGCCATAACGGACTGGGCAACTGTAATAACAGAAATGTATTTTCTCACAGTCCTGGAGCTTCTGGGTCCCTAGTGAAGGTGCTCTCCATGGTTTGTCAGCAGTGCATCTGTCTGTGTGGTAGGGAGAAGAAAGGGAGGTGTCTCTTCTTGTCAGGTCATTAATGTCATCACAAAGGTGCCACACTCATGACTTCTTCCAAACTTAATCATTTGCCACATCTATAAACCCCATCCCAGTGGGGTTGGAGTAAGGGTCTAGGAACATGATGGGGTCACAACCCAGTCCACGGCAAGTGGGATTGCTGGGTCCTAGTGTACCAACATCTTCAACTTCAATAGATAACTGCCAAACTGCATAGTAAGATGTCAGTTCAAAATCCACGGTCTAGAGCTGGGGAGGTAGTTCATTCATAAAGTGCTTGCTTCACAAATGTCAGATCCTAGTTTAGAGCTTCAGAATCCACATAAGAACAAAACCAACCACATACAATGGCAAGATGGGGGGTAAAGACAGTGAATCTCACCAGCCCACTAGCTGAAGGTACCTAGTAAAGTTCCTGACAGAGTCTCAAGACAAAGGTGGACACTGGAGGTTGTCCCTGACCTTCATATGCATGTGTACACATACACACACACACACACACACACACAGAGAGAGAGAGAGAGAGAGAGAGAGAGAGAGAGAGAGAGAGAGAGAGAGACGAAGAGAGAGGAAGAGAGAGATAGAGAGAGAGAATGAATATTTTTTTAAAGAATATTTGGAAAACACATGTTTGGGGCTGTTTTGGGGGAATTAATTTTCTATCCAGCCAGAGCCAGCTCTGGTCATCTTTTCAAAGCAAAGGGTTGTTTATGGTGAGTACTAGTCATTACTGTATCACCCACCTTCCTTAGTTCATTCTCTAAATGAACTAAGTGTGAATAAGAAGAGAGAAAGGATACTGTGGAATTCAGACAAGGGGACCAGATGTCATCAAGTAGTCAGAGAGTGAGGGGGACAAGGGGGACCTTGTTGGCCATGGTGAAGCATCTAGGATGGGGAAGTATTAGCAAATGAGAAGTTATTCTCTCTCTCTCTCTCTCTCTCTCTCTCTCTCTCTCTCTTATAATTCTGGAAATCAGGAGTATGGCACAGGTCTCCCAGGACACTGAAGAAGGCACCTATAGGACTGTGATCATTCTGGACCCTCAAGTGACTATCTCCAGTCTTAATTCTCCGGACTCCTTGGGTGTACTAGACTTTTCAGCACTTGGTCCAAAGCCAGCATGAAGTCACTGACCTTCCATATCCTCTCCTATGTCCAGGTTAGCCTGGAAAGGGTCTCCATGCTAAAGGGCTCGTAACCCTAAGATGTCCTGCCCTTTGACTCTCCTGGAAACCCCTGATACTTTCCCCATCTACACCTCCATCACATCTGTACTGTCCCCTGGACGTGTGAGGTCATATTCTCACAAGATCCAGGACATAAACGTCTTTGTGGGCAGCCTTTGGTAGCAATGCAGGCCTCTAAGTAGAAGAGGGATGTGGGGGAACCTGTGGTATACATGGTCGTTTGTGTAGACTATGCAGCACCAGTCAAAGATAGCCACAGGGAGAAAGTGGGAAGGCCCTGGGAATGCTCACCGAAGTTGAGAGGGCCCAAATCCTTCAGATGAAGACAGACACGGAACAGAAAGTGTGTAGGAAATCTCACTTCTGGTGGCTTATAAAGGCAAGACCCATAGGCTTCCTGACATATTATACCCTGGAAGAGTTTCCAAGGTGATTTCAAGGACTTTATTCAGCACACTAAAGAATAGGAATAGAAATGCTGATGAAGAAGATGCCCTGCTAGAAGTAGGGGTGGAGCCAAGAATACTCTACCAAGCAAAGACTTCTGGGAACCCCCTCTTTTCTGCCTCTGACGGCTATTTTTGGGTCAACTTGACTACATCTGGAACTAACTAAAACCAAAATGGCTGGTCACACCTATGAGGACTTTTTTTCCCTTAATTAAATCATTTGAAGTGGGAAGACCCACTTCTAATCTGGACCTTTGAGGTGGAAAGATCCACCTTAAATCCAGATATTTTGAGGTAGGGAGATCCACCTTTAATCTGAACCATGCCTTCTGCTGGTAGCCTATATAAAGGACATGGAGGAAGGAAGCTTGCTCTCTCTTTCTCTTTGCCTGCTTGCTTTTGCAACTTCATTCCTTCACTGGCATTAGAGCCAAGACCAGCTGAGACATCCATCCTCAAGGACTGAACAACCACTGGATTCTTGAACTTTCTGTTGGCACACAGCTGTAGTGGTTTTAAAGTATATGGCCCCCAAAAGGAGTAGCAATATTAGGGGGTGTTGGAGTAGGTATGGTCTTAGAAGAGGAGGATTACTATGAGCGTTGGCTTTGAGGTCTCCTATGCTCAAGCTGTGCCCAGTGACACAGTTCTCTTCCTGTTGCCTGTAGAATAAGATGTAGGACTCTCAGCTCCTCCACCACCATGTCTGCCTGCACACTACCATGTCCTGTCATCATGATAGTGGACAAAACCTCTGAAACTGTAAGCCAGTCCTATTAAATGCTTTTCCTTATAATGGTTGCCATGCATGGTGTCTCTTCACAGCAGTAGAAACCATAACTAAGATAGAAGCTAGTACCTGGGCCTGGGGTATTGCTATGATAGACCTGAGCGTGCTTTTGTTTGGAAGAATTTGGACTTTGATATTTTGGGTTAGGAAAGTGTAATGTTTTAAGCACCGCTTAATGGGCCAGACTAAAAGGAACCTGGAAGGTTTGAACTGTCAGGGGGCCTGGCTCAAGAGGTTTCAGAGAAGAAGAATTTAGTATGTTGTCTAGAGATCGTTCTTGTGATATTTCGGTAAAGAAAGTGGTTTCTTGTTACCCTTGTTGGAAGAGTCCTTGAAGTTAATGTAAAGCAATTTGGATTAATTCCATTGGCAAAGGAAATCTCAAAACAAGCCTGTATACTCTTTCATGTGATTATTAGTGTTAACTCTAACGAAGATTTATAATGAAAAGGGGCACATTGAGCAAGTGAAAACATAAAATATACAATTTGAGGAGAAAAGGAGCACTAGGAAGTAGAATGGAGCTAAGTACTGTGTTCAAGGAGATAAACAGATTAGGAAATGTAACAAAGGGAGTGGTGACTTCAAGACAAGATCCCACCCAGCTGAATTTCCAACTTGTGAAAAGGAATTAAAGAAAAGTTTAGAAAGCCAGGCAGTGGTGATGCAGGCCTTTGAACGCAGCACTTGGGAGGCAGAGGCAGGTGGATCTCTGTGAGTTCAAGGCTGGCGTTGTCTACAAGAGCTAGTTCCAGGATAGGCTCCAAAGATACAAAGAAACCCTGTCTCAAAAAAACACAAGAAAGAAAAGAAAGAAAGAAAGAAAGAAAGAAAGAAAGAAAGAAAGAAAGAAAGAAAGAAAGAAAGAAGGAAAGAAGGAAAGAAGGAAAGAAGGAAAGAAAAGCATTGTGGTGGTGCATGCCTTTATTTCTAGCTCTAGGAAGACAGAAGCTGGTGGGTCTCTGAGAAAGTTCCAGAACAGCCAAGTTTTCTCAGTGAAGGAAACCATGGAAAACAGAAAGTTGGTGCAGATGTCATTAGCAAGGGGGCCATGTTCCAACCCAAGCAAGCAGCAGAACTTGGCAGTTTTGGTCACATGGCTCTGGTTTTAGAATCAAGGATGAAGAAAGAGGTTGTGGAATGTTATGGGATTTACCTCCACGACTAAGGAAAGCCACTGGGACCAGATATATGTTAGGGGTGTCCCTGAATGGAAGCCTAAAGAGGCGCTTGTGTGAAGCTATGAAGGTGAAGCCTGGATTACTTTGGAGATCCCAAGATGTTGGAAATGCCAGAGCCATGGGATACCTGCCAAGGAGAGCTGCTAACAGGAGTGGAACAAGTCCAAGAGAAAGAAGTATGTTGTAGTCATCAAAGCTGGAAGGAGTTGGAGATCTGAAGAACATTCTGACATTAGATAGAGATGGAGAGTTTGAAGTTTGTCCAGCTGGTTTTCAGTCTTGCTTTGGTCCAGTATTTCCTTACTATGCTCCTTCCCCTATGTTTTGGAATGGTAATGTATGTTGCACAGGCTGATTCTGTGTGTCAACGTGACACAAACTAGTCATCAAAGAGGAAAGGCCCCCGTGAGCTCCAACTGTAAGGCATTTTCTCAATTAGTGACCAACAAGGAAGGACCCAGCCCATGGTGGGGGGTATTATTTCTGGGTAGGTGATCCTGGGTTCTATTAGAATGTGAGCTAAGCAAGCCATGGGGAGCAAGCTTACTTACTCCCCTCTATGACCTATGTATCAGCTCCTGTTCCGGGGATCCTGCCTTGTTTGAGTTCTTGTCCTTACTTTCTTCATTGCTAAAGGGTAAGCCAAATTAACCCTCTCCTCTTGCCTTATGGTCATGGTGTTTAGTTGCAGCAATAGAAACCATGACTGAGACATGTATTCTGTATCATTGTATTTTGGAAGTATATGATCTGCTATTTTATTTTGATTTTTACAGGTGATTACAGTTGAGAGATTGACATGAATCTCAAAAGGGACTTTGAACTTCGGACATTTACTTGGTGCTGAGACTGATAGACTATGGGACTTTTGAAGTTGGACTGAATGCAGCTTTCATTATAATATGGTTACAAGTCCATGGGGGCCAGGGAGTGGAATGTGGTAGAATGAATGAAAACACCCCCCATAGGTTCATATATTCAAACGTTTAGGCATCATGGAGTGGCTCTATTTGAGAAGGATTAGGAGATGTGGCCTTGTTAGAGGAAATGTATCATTGGGGGGGTGGGCTTTGAATTTCAAAAAATCATAGCAGGCCCAGATCTGTAGCCCTGCCTGCTGCCTATGGATCAGGGTGTAGCTCTCAGTACCAGCCCTGCCTCTCTGCTAACTGCTGTGATAACAATGGAAACACCCCCCCATTAAATGTTTTCTCTATAAGAGTTGCCTTGGTCATGGTGTCTCTTCCTAGCAAGAGAACAGTGATTAAGAGACCTACTGAGCACTTTGCACAGCATCTAAAAGGTCCCCAGGGCCCCTAAACAGAGCTGGCCTCCTCTCTGTGCTCTGGCATCAAGGGGGGTCCCTCTTACCCTCCATTTCCCCTAGAAGAACCTATTCCCTGGTCCCCAACCCACCTCTTTGCTTTATCCTCACTCTTACCTGGCTTTCCTACCTCCGTCAGTAGATTAGTTGTGGGGACTGGGTGCCTAAGAGAGCTCTTTCTCCTTCTTCCTATCTCTCTCCTGAACCCTGTCCTAACATCTCACAGCCAGCAAAGGTCCTGTCCTACCCAGCATCCTAACAAATGACCAGCCCTCTCCCCATCTCCACAGGTACATCTGTTAGCTCTATTCTGGACATCCTACACAGGACAAAACAGACACTCGAGGTTTAAAGTGGGACCTTTGGCTTTGATGCCAGTGACACTCAAGTGGACAGGAGAGACCCGTGTAGAGCTTCTAGAACGGTCTTCTCTTTCTACCCCACACTTCCCTTTAACTTGATAAATAACATCCACTAGTGCCTGCAGGACTTTTCTGTCACAGGGAATTTTGGGGGCATTCTTGCGGGGTGCTCCTGAAATCTGTGGTTCATGTTCAGAATCTGACTCACAGGGAGCTCAGCTACTTGGAACTTTAGCCCCATGAGGGGAGATATTTTTGCCCAAAATATCTTCTAAAAGCATTTCTGCCCCACCCATCCCGACACTCGTATCACACACATGCCGTGAGCGATCATCCACCGGCTCTGCTGGAACGCAACTTAGCGTGAGTCCTGATGGATGATGGAGGCTCCTTTATCTCATCTTCTTCTCTCTCCACCCTCCTCCTCAACCCCGCCCCACCCTTAAAGGGTGTGTGTGTGTTTGTGTGTGTGAATATGGAGGCCAGAGGATGATGCTGACTGGACCCTCAATTGCTTCCCACCTTCATTTTTTGAGATAGAGCCTCTCACTGTACCTGGAGTTCATTGATTCAGCTAGACTGGTCTCAGAGATCCCCGTTATTTCTGTCTCCCCAGGGTTGAGATGACACACCACCTTGCCTGGCTTTTGGGGGGCTGGGACTCTAACTCAAGTCTTCATGCTTACATTATACCTGCCTGAGTCGTCACCCCAGATCCCCACGGTCATTTCATCACCAACAAGTTAATCATTCTCCTGTTCCTCTCATCCGCCCACCTACACCATGAAGCTGGGTGACCTTCCTGGGGACATCCTCATGCTGCAGAGTTGTCTGAGTGTGTTCCTTCATGCTTCATCAGTGATGGCCCAGCCATGCCTGACTTCCTTTCCAAGGCTCTGGACTTGGTAGAAACTTCCAAGCCCTGGATGTGACAAATGGCTTTGTGAGTGGGAAGGCATTTACATGTAATACATATCACAAAGGACACCAGAGCTACGCTCAGGAGATCAAATATTTTCCCCAGCTAAGAATGTAAGCATTAATATCTTTCCAACAAAGGCCCTGCCCTCCCCACTCCTGGTTCCTCTATGATCTCAGTTTATTAATGTGGCTGTCCCTCCCCCTGTTAAGCTGCCCTTACCACAGACTCTCATTCCAGTCTCCTGTCTACCATCCGTGGAGCACACCTCCTTGGCAAGCATTTAATGGAAGAAGAAGAAGGGGCGGAAAAAAGAATCCTCCATCATCATAAATCGTAAAATCAAACAACAGAACACTCTCTCCTGGGAAATAAATTCTGAAGAGTCAAGAGGGGGAAAGAGAGGGCTGTGATTATTGTAATCCCTCTCCAGATGCAGGGTGCCCTCCCCAGACAAAACCAGAATTAGCCGTAAGCCCTGTTCAAAGGACCATGAGGGCTCTAGTATGTAAGACAATGTTTGCCAAACAGTAGGGGCCCAATTAATGATTACATAAAAACAAATAAGTGCATTCACACAGCAGCCCTGTGGGCCCCAGCCTGGCCAGATGAGATAGGGTATTGTAAATGAAGTCCCCATGCTGCCCCTGGTGTCTGCTTCATACCTTCATTCTAACAGCCAGTTTGCCCGAAGTGGCACAAGGAAACCTGAAATTGGCCTTGGGAGACATAAGGACTTTTGAAGAGCAAACACGCTTCACAGATGCCACACAGAGGCCACGCTGCTTTCGCAGCACTTGAGCCTCAGCAAGAGCCGGAGACGTCCGTGGGTACCACAAGGCAGGCTCTGCCGAGGACCATCTTTTTTGAATACCGGTGGGAGAGCCGATGGGGTGGCTCAGCGGGTTAGGGCGTCTGCTGCCAAGTCTGATGACCTTAGTGCAACTCCCAGAATCCACCTGGTGGAAGGAGAGCACCGCCTCCTGGAGGTTCTCCTCTGACCTCATGCGGTGTGGCACTTGTGTCTGCGCCCTCCCCCCCCCCACAATCACTAATAAGTCAGTGTGAAGATAAAACTGGAGTGAGTACAAACCCTGGAGGAAAACAAAGCAAACAAAACAAAGCTACCACAACAAAACCACAGAGAGTCTCAACTTTGTAGAAAAGACATTTTGGTGCCAAAATCCAAAAGCGTGGCAACCAGAATAGCCCACTCCTACTTAGATGATCCAGTAAATCCGCCGCACAGTCATGTGGTCCGTGGGTCTCAGGTTAGGCATCCAGGAAGCTGGAAGCAAGGGGTTGGCTCAACCTGTCTTCCAGGAGTTGTGGGGAAATCACATGATTGTGAGAAAGGTCCTTGCTGAATGGAGCCCTAAACCAGGAGCTGGCAGGAGTCAGGAAGGACAGAGGAGGTGGGGACTAAGGAAGAGAAATTTGGTGATGCACTGGAGGAGTACGTCTTGTCAGAGAGGCACCAGGTGACAGGAGCAAGAATGAGAAGATTGCCAGGTCCTGTGTCTTTGTCACAGGCAGTCTGTGAGGGACCCTAGTCACACTGATGGCCACAAATCCTTGGCTGTGCTGCTTGTATGCCTAAGGCTGCCAGCCCATGGCTAAGTAACCCCCACATAGGTCCTTTGTCTCCTAGCTTCCTTAAATTTGGGGCGAATCAACATATCACCTTCGTGGTGAAGCCAACAGCATTCAGGGAGCTCTGAGGCTGGCCACACCAAGGTGCCGTCACACAGATGTAAGCTACGCCCCGAAATACTTGTGTCCTTCGTCTCCCGTGGCTCCTGTAAGCTCTCCAGTGTGTTTGTCTAAATTTCTGCCTCATTGCTTGATGTATCCCAGCTTCCCCTTTTGACAGCACTTTTGCATGCCTCAAACTGATACATGCCAGGAAGCAAATGGTTCCTGTGAATGAAGGCAGTGCCCAGTGAGGTGGCTGGTGGCCCTTGGTGTATGCTACCTCCTGGTAGCCCCCAAATAGCACATTAAGCAAAGGCATAAAACAGACAAAAGGTCCCTGTGGGCTATTTCCACATTCATTTCAGTGTCCTCCCTCCACACAGCCCGGATCCCATAGAAAGTGTTGTGCCCACTTACGCACCCCGGACAAGATACCCTATCCAGACCTCCTTGGGCTTGGAACTCTAGGGTACACAGGAGACTTAGAGATCACTTCTCTTAGAGTTTAACCAGTATCCCTGAGCCTCCTAAGTCTACAAAGCAACAGTGGGGTTCTAGGTGTGTCATGGATACTCTCTTCTAAGAACATCAGTCATTACCCTCTCCATCAGAGCAAATGCGATTAGCTAAAAACAGCCCCCCAACATGAGACCCATTGATGTTCTCTGGGATGGTCAGTAGACCTACATCAGAGTTCTGCCACTTCCTCTATACCTTCAGACACACGCGATTCTACCCCAGCTACTCTTGGGAAACGCTAGACTAGAACCTGGAGGGTGGGAGCTAGCTAAAGGGGGTACTCCATTTACAGAGCTATGGAGAAATAAACAGATACCCATGCTGGGCAGAGGTGTTTGGTAATGCAAACTGTCCGTGACCCTGTGAGCAACCCTTTCATCCAGGTTCTGGCAAGCCCAGTAAACACATTGGTTCCCAAACTGGACTTGAGTGGCATGGTTCCGCTGGGTCTGTCCTTGATGCCCTATCTGTGGTGAACAGGTGTATTGGTCACATCTCTCCCGGACAAGTCATTACACCAGACACTGTATTTTAAAAGTAGTTCCTAATGCATAGGAATCTGCCCCAGTAAGGACAGGCAGGTAGACTGGTCAGGTCTAGCCACTTTGGGTCAAGTTATATCAGCTTAGTGGGATTTCTCAGCCTCGCTGCCACTGACAAATTGGGATTAGCAGATGATTTTTCAAGTAAAAAGTCATCGCTATTTTTTAATTAGGTTAAGCTTAGACAAATGGGTTTTTTCTAAAAAGATTTTCAGAGAGGTAAAGATAATGAGGCAATAAGATAGGAGAGAAAGAAGTCCATCTCTCCACTTTACAGTGAGGACAGAGCGGCAGGAAGTTGGTCTTTCCCAAACCCACAGGACTATTCTGGCCCCAAACCCCAGCCTGGGGTTTTGCTTCCTGTTGCAGGGCCACAGCCTCTATCCTGGGTTCTCCTCAAAGCCCTGCTGATTTGGAAGTAGTAGGGGGTAGTAGGGAGCCCATTGGCTCTGTGATAGACTGAGATACCCCAGAGTCTGTGGGCAGCAGGAGAGAGGCACAGTTCTGCCCACAGCAGCCTGCAGAGGTCCCTTCATCTTTTAGGGACCAGGACTCAGGTAAAAACTAGATCCTTGACTTTGTCACAGAAAAGACTCTCGGGTCGAGCCAGTATGAGGAGGAGTTGGAGTTTATTAAGACATTTTAACAGATTTTTATAGACAAGTGTTAAAAGGAAGAACGGCTCTTGGGAAGAAAATAAGGCCTGCTAGAAAGCATGGATGTGGGTTTCTCAACAAAAAGCCCCAAACCAAGCATCTTCGCATTAACCATCTACATCAATTTTGGAGAAGCTGGGGTTATATCTCAAAAGGTTGCTAAGACTCCGCTACCTATTCATTTCTCCTTCTCTCTTTGATAAGTAAGAAGTAGAGTGGCCCCAGAAATGCCTTGTGTGGGATTGCAGTCTGATAAAACATTACAAGAGGGGGTTAGGACTCAGAACTGTGGGGGGGGGTCTAGCCAGAGTCCTCAGAAATCTCAGGTTCTCAGCTGGGATGAGAGAAAGGCCTGGAACAAATGCTAACTGTGATGGGATCCTTGATTCCCAGCTGGGCAGAGAGGTGCTCCTCTCTGTCCCCGTGTCTCTGGGATTATCCCTGCCTTTCTGTTCTGCTTCACAATGAAACCTGTAAAGCCTTTTAAATTAGAGTGAAATTAAAATTAAAGTTAAGTAAAACTTAATCTGTTTCCCCTGCCATACCAGTCCTGCTTCAGTGCTAGTTGGCTATGTGTGGCCAGTGATGCTATGGATGGTCAGTACTGGGCTACTTTCTCATTGCAGAAAACTCTATTGGACAGACCACTGTAGATGCCGTCTCTCTTCTAGAGAAAATTCCCATACCTGGGATTGATCAGGATATGGAGATACTCTCATGTCACCTGACCTATGATCTGTGGGTTAGCATGGACCCATTTCTGAGTTCATTTCTGATTCAATTGGAGCCACAGCTAATTCCCTCCCCCCATACACACTGCCAGAAGAGAGCCGGAGAGAAGGACCACCGGTCTAAAGGACCCTGCGTGGTCCCATGGTCTTCATGACCAAAAGCTCTAGACTCATCTACCCTTAATATTCATGAATTTCCTCTGTCACAAGAGAATGAATTTTAAAGGGAGGGGCAGAAGAAGGAAGTCCCTGGCCCAGCTTCACTTTTTCACAGCTGTGCGCCTTCCTTCCGTGAGTAGCTCTCCCTCTCTGGAGGGCTCCCCATCCTTTGAAGGCCTAACCCCTGTGCTGCCCAGCATCCATTCAGGCACTGGAAATGTGTCTTATCTTTCCCGGGTAAAGTGTTAATAGTTCATCTTAGCCAAAACTGTAGTGGAGCTGGCAAGGGAAATCAGCTTGGCCGACCCCAAAGTGAGTTTCAAGGTACAGACAAGCTCTGCGGATTCTCACACAGGAGCAGCAGCCAGGATATCAGGGTGCTGTGTTCCATGCAAGAATCCAGCAGAGGGGGGTGTTGCACAGAGGCGGCCTTCTTTGAGCCAGTCACTGATAGTGCGCCGGCTCTGAGGGGAGAAAATGTGCTTTTTCATCCTTACAGGACCCTCAAATGCACCCTCTGCTCACCACGACTCGGTGAGCTATAGCTAAAAGCCTCCGGACAGGCACAGGGAAGCCCCTTACGATCGTCCTGTGCATTAAACCTAATGAATTTTCCCTTCCCGCTTCCAAATGACAACACTGTTTTCTCAGGTGCTCATTTAGCAGCTGTCAGAAGCTGGACTCTGACAAGATCAACGATTTTAAAACGGCTCCTCAGTAACCTAGATAGGTTCCCCCCTTCCCTGCCCCCTTCTCCCTTCTCAGACACCTTCCTTGGTCTGGGACCACACATTTCTGCTTTCCTTGCCCAGCACCCCTTTCTCTTTCTGCATTGACGATAATGTTCGAAATCTTTCTCTTCAAACAAGAACTGGAGGCTGCGTCCGTAATCTCTCACCATCTCTTCTGAGAGCAAGGCTTGACTTGCTCAGCCTCAGCTCAAGAGCGAAAGGGTTCACTAGAATTTCCGACGACTGTGATTTCTCCCCATCCTGTTTCTTATCGAAGGGGGGCGTAACCTAAGTGTGAAAGACACAGAGAACGCCCCCGCAGTGCGCATCCTCTGTGGAAGTGGTGGGAGAAGACAGCCCTGTCTTCTACATCTACAGCCTCACCGTGAGAAGCCACGGATAAGCTATCTGTCTTGCAGCGTGCCCTTGAAAGTGTAGTTCTCTGGATGTAAAAGACAAATCCACATCATGGTCCCCAAGTCCCAGCCTTTCTCCTGGGCAGAGAGGAGAGGGTGCAGGAGAGCTAAGGGTGGAGGCCTCTGAAGATACAGCTTCCGTGGAAACTAGAGACACCTGTCCTGCTCTGTGGTAGCTTATGTGGCAGCTCTGTCTCAAAGCCAGCAGACATGAGTTGGAGCTTGGTGGGGGTGGGTTCGTTCCCCACAAGTGGTTCTCCCGGATAAATAGAAAAAGGTGCGAGAACCAGGGAATTCTCAAGCAAAATACAGTCTATTTGCTTCAGTGTATCGTGCTGGGGATTTTCAAAATATTTTCGAAAGCCTGTTTGGAGAAAACAGCCGCAGAGTAGGCAGAAATAAATAATCACAGTGCTCATTACTAAAGCCAAGGATAGGAAGAAAAGCACCCTGGCTTTGAGGCCAAACTGGCTCAAATCCCAGGTGCATCAGCTTCAACGGAGGGCCAGAGGCAGCTCACCTCGGTCCATCTTCTCATCTCTAAAATACGAGGGTGTGTTGTGTGAGCCAGCCCTTCTTGTTGCCATGACAAAACACCAGAACAAAGTGACGAAGGAAAGGTTTTAGTTAGGTTCCCAATTCAAGGGGACAAGGTTCATCATGGCAGGGGTGGAGTGGGGAGGGGAGTCATGGCAACCAGAGCTTGAGACACCTGTATACATCAGCAGTCAGGAAGCAGAGAGAACTGAACACTGGCACTCAGCTCATTTTCTCTTTTTATTCAGGCTGAGACCCCAGCCCTTGAAATGGTGCTGCCATACCCCACTGGATCTTCCTGCCTCAATTTCCCAGTCTGGAAATCCCCTCACAGGTATGCCCAAAGGTTTGTTTCCAAGGCAGTTGGAAATCCTGTCAATTTGAGAGCCAGTATTAACCATCACACTGCCTTTACAGATTTGTGCCAGGGGACAGATGGCATATGCCATGTAAAAGCAGCAAGTGTTGTGACTGCCTTAGCACTTGGGAGGTGTCACTTGATGCCATGAGTTTTCCAATAAAACTAGGCTACAGTATCTGGGTTGCCAAGTATCAAGGTGTACTGAGTAGGTTGTTGTCAACTTGATACAAACAACAGTTTTCCAGAAAGAACTTCAATTGAGAACATTCCTCTATCCAGACTGACCCACATGCAAGTATGTGGGGGTCTTCACCTAATACATGATTGATGTAGGAAGACCCAGCCCACTGTGGGTGGCAAGGCTCCTGGTGGTCCTGGGTGGCATAAGAAATTAGGCTGATCTCATCCCTATGTTCTAGTGTTCTTGGTACAGGAAGTCACTCTGCACACTACCCAAAGAGAAACATAAACACTAACCCAGTCACAAACCCTTAGATCTACATGATGTCCTGCCTGTAAGATATGCTAGCGCAATAGTGGCACAAAGCTTGTGGGAGTAACCAACCAATATCTGATTCTGATTAGACTTAAGACTCACGCCACAAGATGGAACCCGTATGTGCCACTGCTTGGGTGACCGAGAACCAGAGACTAGATAGCCCGTGGACCTTGGATAAAGCCATATACTGCTGTTCTAAAAAAAAAAAAAAGTAAATAAAATGACTGCTAATGACATTCTGTGATACTCATAGATCAATGCCTTGCTCAGTCATCTTCAGCATGAGAATACTGAGTTTGCACTGGAGATTCCCCTGCGGCGGGTGGGAACAAGTACAGAGACCCATGGCCAGATATACAGATAGTGAGAGGCCTTGGAATACTCAGCCTTAAATATATCTTCTCCATCAAATCCCTGCCCCATCAGGGTTCAAGAAACCAGGGAAAGAAGAGGCAGAAAGGACCAGGGGGCATGGAGGACACAGGCCTCTAAATCAGCATGATCAGAGTTCCTATGAACTCACAGAGACTGAGGCAGCATGCACAGGCCGTGCGCCAGTCTGGTGTTTCTATTGGATTTCTGAGTATGCAAATGAGCAGGTCTCTGATTCTTACACCTTCTCTTGGGCTCTTTTCCTTCTCTTTGTTTATCTCGTCTAATTCCAATGTGTTAGTTTGTGTTTTATCTTTTTATGTTATTTTATTATGTTATGTTACTATTCCTCAGAAGCCTGTTTGTTTTCTAATGAGGAGACAAAGAGAGTGGATCCAGACAGGAGAGGATTTGGGGAGGAGTAAAGGGAAGGGAAGCTGAAGCTGTAATCTAGATTATTATGTGAGAAAAACTATATGTTTTCAAGAAAAGAAAAGAAAAATGAGGCTGAGCAAGCCATGGAGTGCAAGCCAATAAACCATGTTGCTCCATGACCTCTGCTTCAGTTCCTGCCTCCAGGGTCCCTGCTCAGTTCCTGCCCTGCCCTCTCTTCATGATACACTGTATGCTATAAGATGTGAAAAACCATTTTCTAACCAAGATGGTCTTGATTATGGTATTTAACATAACAATAGAAACCCTAAGATGCAAGGTAAGACAATGCTCCATTTCTACATGTGACGGCCAAGGTGGATGCTCTAATGCTAGGTAGGGTTTGAGATAGATTGCTGGGAGCTCAGATCCTCCACGATGTTTCCTTATGGGTCAGTCTCCTGTCACTGGCATTAGAACACTTATCTTGACCCTTATTTATAGAAATCTAGGGCTGACTTTGCCTTGTGTCTAGTTACAAGGAAGGAAGGAAGGAAGGAAGGAAGGAAGGAAGGAAGGAAGGAAGGAAGTTTATTGTTTACATGTTGGGGAATCTTAGAAAATAGTCACGATCTATTCTCCAAGTGTCAGATATGACTTGGCAATGTCAGCAACCACTGAAAAGTAAGAAGTCTTATTTCTCAGCCAGTTAAGTGCCCGCTAAGTCCCAGGCTGTATACCAGACTCTGGAGACTCCAAATCTCAGGGGACATGAGTATGCCTGCACCTGCAAAATTCTCACCAGGGTGCAGAGAGAAGACCAGAGACACAAGTCGATGAGTGCCAGGCCGGGTGCACACGGGCACTGTGGAGAAGGCTGAAGCAGCTGGACTGAGCACTTCTAGAACCACAGTCTTGAAATGGAGCAGGCCTCACGGTGTGGGGGGTGGAGAGTCCTGGGGGACTGAAAACAGACTCCGGCAAACCTGGGGCCATTGCCCATTGAAAGGTGCCATTGTCCCAGTTGGGGACCATGAGAAATTGTGGTCAGTGAGGGGCTCAGAACCAATTCCCAAGACTGCCCTCATGACCACAGCTTCTCTCTAAGTAAGTTTCAGATAAGAATGTCCAAAGCTTTAGCGCAGTTGACAGTCCAACCTCCAAGGTTCAGGAGCCAGGGGAGACCCAAAGGGCCAAAGGCCATGTGGCCAAGTCTGAAGTTCTCTCCAGAGGCAGATGCCTCAGATCCTTTGCTGGGCCTGTCAGACCTCTTCACTGTCTTCAAGGGCCAGTGACACAGGGTGAGCCAATGGCTTTATGATGCAGACAGCCTAAATTTACAAACTAAGTGATAACAGTAAAAAACAAAGTTCAGGAAGTGGGGTGGGGTGGGGTTGCTTAAGATATGGCTCAGCCATTTAAAATGCTTCCTGCTCTTCCGGAGGATCTAAGTTCAGTTCCCAGCATCCATGTCACATGTCTCACGGTCACCTGTAACTCCAGCTCTGAGAAGACCCAGTGACCCTCTCCAGCCTCCTCAGGCACCTGCACACACACCGACACACACGTAACTGAAAATGAAATAAATCTTGTTAAAAATACTTGGACCATTGGGATGGCTCTGTGGGTAAAGGTGCTACCAAGCCTGAGATATAAATGGAATAATAAATAACTCATGTTGGAATGGGATAAACTGACTCCCACTGAACTCCCTCCCCCACCCATCCCGAAGCAGCAACTGTAACATGAGTGTGGATTACAGGCTGCCTGACCTAGCAACAGACCTGAGATCAGTTCAACCCAGTCTTAGGTAGGATTTCCCAGGTGCCAAGAAACCTGCCTACAAGGCCGTGTTACTGAAGGAGTTCACAGTTCGAGTGGGAGGGGTGGAGATTTCAAGCTTTGACTATTTATTTTTGTCTTTTTTTAAACAGAGGATAACAATGCTCACTAAAATGAAATTTGCAGGGGGTGGAGGGCTGGGCTGTCACTCAGATGGTAGAGTGCTTGGCTGGTGTGCATGAAGCCTGGCTTCAATCCCCAAAACCCCATTACATGGATGCCTACCAGTAATTCTAGCACAGGGAGAGCCCCGAGGTCCAGTGGTTAAGGTCATCCTTGAGGTCAGCCTGGGATACCAGAGACCCTGTCTTGAACAAAAGGAGGTAGGGGGAGAGGGAAGGGAAGAGTAAATGAAGAGGAGTGGAGTGGGGGATTATGGGAGTAGACTATCAGAGCTAGTGACTAACTCTCCACTGCTCCAGCTACTTCAACTCAGTCCGAAACAGCCCTGTAATGCAGAAGTCGAATATTGTTCTTGTTCATGTCATGCTCGTGCAGGAGACAAGCTTAAGACACAGAGACGTTAAAAGACTAGTGGCTAGGTGGTAGGGTTGGGGTTCCAGCCTATTGGTCTGCCCTCAGAGCCTTCCCTAATGGCCTCATTGTGTGGTCACACAGAAAGCAGATGAGTCCTAGATTCAACTCGGGTAGAGGACAGAGATTCCTAGCTCTATATAGGGACCCTCGGGTACATCTCTGATAGCTTATAGTTCCGTGGAACAGTTCCAGGGCCATGGGGCTGAGATACTAGCAAAAGTTACACACCACGTCATCTTCTCCTCCCGGAAGGAGTGGTGGAGCAGTCCACACTGCTATTGGTCCAGCCCCAGTTTTAAACTGAGTTAGGACAAGAGCATGGTGCCTGGCTGGGCAGGGCCTGGTGCTTGGCAGGGATGTACCCTGAGGTAGAAGGGCTAGATTCTGGAGACGGAGTAGCAGCAGTGTTTTGGAAAGGAAGGGTCTTCCTCTATGAGGAAGCTGGAGTTAAGCTAGTAGTCGGTGCCTACAAGGCCTAGTAGGAGTCTGGCAAGCAATTTTCTTGCTTGACATAGCGGGGCAACTCCCTGGCTAAGGCATCGCGTGATTAGAGTTGCAGGGTAGATCAGGGGTACAGTCTAACATGAGGCTGCCAGGGCTCTCTATGAGATGACACCTAGGGTTTCGGTTTCCATCTTAATAAAACGTTTTCGCAATTTTCACAATTGCAGAACAAACAAAACTCTGAGTCATGCCTCACAATTTCCTGGTGAATTTACTACGGGATTGTGTCTCTGACAAGTGCTTGTTTTCCAAGGACAAAGGGACCTTGGTGTGACTAGCTGACCCGAGGGGCACCTGATCCAGGGGAAGAGTGCAACATCCCCTTCCTGTATCTTAGGCTCAACACCAGACTCAGTCATACTTGACCATGAATTTTCCCATCTCCACGCATGCATTGCACTGTCTGACTTTCTCTGTGTGTACATGTGTACGTGTGTTTATATACATACATATAATGCAGGTGCGTATATGTTTGTGTATGATAGCCACAGGACAACCTCCTGTGTTACTCATGAGGTCTCCCCCTTTTTGAGACGGTCTCTCCAGGGTCTGACAGTTTCCCAGTAGACTATTTATATAGCCCATGAGTTCCAGGTTTCCTCTTGTCCCTACGTCCCCACAGGGCTTAAGGCATGGGTCACCATATGGGGCTTTTTAAAAACATGGATTCTGGGTATTGAACTGAGGTACTCATGCCTAGGGAAGAAACCAAATGAGCCATCCCCCCATATCCTCACTGTCTGCTTTTTAAAAAATTATCTCTGAACCATATTTTTGTTCTCTACGATTGCATGAAAGAAATTCTTCCAGGCCAATCATTTCTATAAAGATTTTTATTTTTCCGAATGGTGTGGTGGGGGCATGTGTAGAACCTTTCCAGACGCTGTCATCTATGAGACTCAGAAAGTCTCTGTTCTCCTGGGGAAGAAGTAGAGAGAAGCAGACCGTGACACTGATGGTAGTCCCAGCAGCAGCACACTGCAGCCTGATAGATGGTCGGTTAATAACAGCCAGAGGGACACGGACGCCATGATTAAGTGCAGAAGTGCAAACACCCAGCTAGCAGCCATGATTGATGTCCTTGGACCTACACCCAAACAGGTCTTACCAGACTCAGAACTGCTTTCACTTCTCAAGATTTTGATTTTTTTTTTTCTTTTAAAATGTTTAACCTTGGAAACGTGTGAACACAAACCAGACTCTCTCCGTCTCCCTGCAGTTGCTGCCACGTTCATTTAGGACCTTCTGCTCAGACCCTTTGAAATTGGTCGTATTTTCAATTCGTATCATCAGTCAGCCCACTGAGCCCTAAGGTAAAGGCCATGGTTTCCCCTATCTGACACCATCGTTGCCTTTTACACTCTCCCTGAGGTCTTCTTGTGGAAAAGAAACCCCATTCAAGGGGCCACCTGCCGCCAGGGACCAGCTCTGTGAAGAAAGGTTTGAAAGTAGCAGTTGGGTTGCCTGACAAATCAGATGCTGGGATAAAACCTGGAAGAACGACTATCCTGTTTCACCTTAGACGCCTCCCAGGCCACCAAGGAGAACCCTGTCCGTTTCAGGGAGGAGATGCTTCCCAACCCTCCAGCCCACAAAGACACAGACTGTGCTTCTTGTTTGTTGGTTGGTTGGGTTGTTTTTATTGTTTTGTTTTTCTTCTTGCTGGTTTAGGTTTTCCTTCCTTCTTTCTTTTGTTTTTGAAACAAATTCTCCTGTAGTCCAGGCTGGCCTCCCATTTTTTAAAGTAGCTGAAGGTGACCTTGAACTCCTGATCTTCCTGTCTCTATCCCTACCCCCCACATATGCTAGGGTTAGACAGAAGTACCGCCATGCCTAGCTTCTTTGTTTGTTCGTTTGTTTTAAAGAGTTTTTCTGGGTAGTCCAAGCTGGCCTCAAACTCACCCTGTTTATATAGGCTGATCTTGAATTCATGGTACTCCTCCTGGCTTAATCTGCCAAGTTCTTTGATTAAAGACTTCCATGGCCATACCTGGCTATCAGGACTTTTAAAAAGACCTGGGATGGGGGCAAAGGTTACACTTAAGGGGATTTTCCTCCTGCTTTTCTATTACTGCTGTGTAGCAATTTGACCATCCTATGCTGAAAGGAGTCCCATTGGTCTCAAGTGCCAGCCATCATCCCCAGCCCCCATCAGCCAGTTACTAAATATGGATCCAGCTGAATCACACCCTCTTTGCAAACCCTCTCACTGTCTGGCGAGATGCATTAAACCCTTGCTGCACAGTGTCAGTGCTGGACAGAGCTTAGATTCCGGAGCCCACATACATGCCAGGTGAGCGTGTGGCAAACTACCTGTAATTCCAGCCTCTGAAGGCGGAAACAGATCCAAGGAGCAGGCTGCCAATTGAGACGAGCCATGTTGGAGGTCTTTGGGTTTGACTGGAGACTCTGTCTCTCCGAAGAGGCAGAAGAACTATTGAGGATGATCCCTGACATTGACCTTGGGTCTATACACGTGTTCCCATGAAATTCTGGGCCAGGCTCGCCCACTGCCCAGAGGGAAACATTCGATTGAGCGATACTGTAAAGAATGTAATCTTCCCTCCCTGACTGTGCCCATGTTCTAACTCCAGCTTTTGTTTCAGCATCCTACACATGAAAAGGGCTGGATCAATGTTCATTCCACCTATAAGACAATTAATTGCAAAATCAAGACTCTGGGTGACTAAGTTTCAAGGTCACGTTCTGGTTGGTTTCTGAAAGGGTGTTTATAGTCTGGCACCCCTCAGTTTTATCCTCACCAGTGTGTGAGAAACTGGGGGATCGAAGGTGTGATGCACATGTTATAGGAACGTGTTTGCCACCCTGGGAGCCCCTCTCCAGCAGATTTAATGGCCACAGCTAACATTTCTGAGTGTTGGGCTCTTGCCAGTGTGTGAAGAGATTTTCACACAAGTGTAGCCCCACAGCATGACCTGGCCCCAGTCTGTGTATCTGCAGAGACTCCCTCTCATTCTCACTAGAAGCTCAAAGTCTAAGCCTGGCCTGTATGGGACAGAGGGGCCTTGCTGGCCGATCTCACCCCAGCTCTCTCCTCCCTTGTCACTGGGCTCCAGCCACGTGGCCCTCCTTGCAACACGTAGACCCGGAAGTTCTTTAAAGTGAGTTTCCCACTCTTCTGGCTGAGATGAGATGAGTTTCACACCTCATCTCATCCCCTGCATCATGTCATTTCTCCCCGAAAATTCTCTGACCCCAGGCCCACGATTACTGTGCCCCCCAACCGCTCCAGGATTCTCCATCATAAACCTACCACCCACCATACTGGTGGTGAGCCACCTATCCAGATACTGCTTTCTTTGCCCTCTGGACCCCGATTTCTCCCTTCTCTGTCCACTTTTGTATTCCCACGGCCTGATGCAACAGGACACATTAATTCTGTCCTTATCCCCCACAGAAATCTTGAGAGATACACATCCACTTTCAACTTCTTGCCACGTGCCTGTTCGGGCTGCTGCTGCCCTGCTCCCGCTGCCCCGCTTCCTCTGCCCAGCAGGAGAAAAAGACTCCAGAAATGGAGGCTTCTGGATGCCCCTCCAGCGTGTAAGCCCCTCCAGTCTGGAAGCCTGCTCTGAAACAGGCGTCCTCCTTCGATGTCCCACGCCATCAACCAACAGTAAGTTTCCTTATGTGTCAGACCTTTGTCTGGTCTTTGTTTTACAAACTTTGGCTGAAAATAGATGTCCTGGGGCATTGAGAGGCTGCTCATTTCTCACCAACTGAGTCAGAAGCCATGTCTGCCTCAAGACCATCATTTCCCGTTCTTTCTGCTCAACTGTTTCCTCACTTGTGTATTATTATTTTTTTTTCTGATCTCCTAGATTTTGTTGCCATTATGAGAGTGGGCAGTGAAGAAAACAGCAATTTAATCACACCTTTGTGGACAGAGCTGAGGCAGCGTCATACTTCCCTGCCCAAACTTCAGGGCTGACAGCTGTGGCTTGATCTCCAAGAGGAGACAGCACCTGTGCCACTCAGATAAAGGCTGTGTCTGCACTTGGGACGTTCTGGGCCCTGAGATGATGTCCAAGAAGCTGATCGCTGTTCGGTTTGGAAGACGTTTTTTTCTGGCTTCTTTCCCTGGCTTATTACTGCCAGGGCCGCCATTAGCATCTCTTCATGTCCTGCTTCTGTGGAAGACGGTGTTGTAGCCTTTGCAGAAGCCTCCCAACTGTGCTCTGCCCTGCACCCTTCCTGTCCCTCTTGCTCTTCCACCTCTACCACAGCCCTGCTCCTCCCCTCCCCCAGCAAGTTCTCATGTGTCCGTCCTGATTTCCTCACCTCTACCTCCCAGATATTGGGATTATACATGCCAGGTTTCTACGGTGCCTGGATGACCAGTTTCTTCTGCCCAATCAATTCGCTGAGCTTGACAGCTCCTCTCTGTCGGAGTCCCTCCTCTGGCTTAAGCAAATCTCACACACTCCGATGCCTGTACATCCTCCTGGGAGTCCAGAGGGGAAGGCGAAAGGGTAGAACTGAAACCTGAGGTTGGCTGGACAAGGCTGAACAGGCAACACTTTCTCCACTGGTGTGATCTTCCCACCTCCAGATGAATGTCACAGCAGGCGGGGGCCTGGTATTGTCTGTAGTCACCGACCAAACTGCCAGAGTGAGAGCTTGCGTCTGAGAAGACCCAGGTGGGCTAGTCTTCATTCTGTGATCGCCCTACACAAGAGCTCCACTGATTCAGCCCCACCCCTTCCCCTCATTTCATGAGATTTAGATTAGTGGCTTTAAAACATACCTTTATGCCAGTATCTTCATACAAAATCATCATTGTGGTTTTTCTAAAAATGGCTTATTTATTATTTGAGAATTTCATATAAGTGTACAATGTGCTTTGGTAAAATCCACTCTCCATTTCCTCTCTTTCAACTCCTCTGCTTCCCCCACCACCATTTCTCCTTCCTAATTCATATGTACTCTTTAAACCAGCTGAGTCCCATAGGGCTGCCAGCTTGTGCATGGGTATAAGGCCACCCACTGGAACATAAGTACCTACAGTGGTCACATTACTGAAAAAAAAAACCAACTCCCTGTCCCACCAGTACCCATCAAACTGCCAATAGCTGCTCACTCTGACTGGCACTTCATGGGCCCTTCCCCTACTAGTGCTGGGATCTGAGGTTGGCTTGATCTTCTGCAGGTCTTAAACCGACGTCACGGCTGCTTTTGGTTTTTACGTGTGCCAGTTTGGTTATGTCTGGAAAATATCGATTGGCATCAATCTTCACGACCTCCAGCTCTTACGATCCTCCCTCTTTTTCATGATCTCTGAGTCTTGGGAGAGGGGAGCATCATACAAATGATATGCACCAAACAGTGAGTATAGGAGAGTTTCCCTTGACTGTTAAGGATTCCCTAGCCACACTGAAAATATTCTTAGGCAGTGTTACCGTTTACTGAATGGAAATAAATTTGGAATAATTCAGCTCTTTCACTGGAATTCCGGTGGCATTTTGTAACATCCTAGCAGAGCTGGATAAGAGCGGAGAACAAAATAAGGACACTGTCTACTGCAGGAAATTACTTGACTTCTCTCACAGCAGCATCTGTATTCTAAAGAGATGTGATCATAGTTGCTACTCCAGCATCACAAGAGTTGCTATCAGTGTACTTAGCAATTAATGTTTAACATTTAGTAGCCTTTCCAGAAACACAGAGGGAACTGAGACAGTTCCAGTTAAACTTCAGTCAGGCATTATAGTGATGAAGACCTTGAGTGTATACAACAAAATTCTTTACCTCCTCCAAGGTGCGATTAAATTTCGAGTTTATCCTTGATGGTTCTCCATGCTTTCAACTGCAAGACAGAAAAGATCCAAGGAGATTGGGTAATACCTGGGACCCAGAGCTCTACCTAGGAAATGAAGCCCACTACAGCAGTGCCCATAAGAATGGCCATCAAAGAATAGAAGATGAAACAGACTTAAAGGCCTAAAGAATCTGAGACTTAGGGTACAAGATGGAGCAGACAGGAGAGCTGAGACACAGACCTGGGAGTTTCCATGGAACAAGTAGTGATGGTATCAAGGGGCAAGCAGATAAGGACAAACTCACACTCGGAGTGTCTGGAATGTTCCCATGCAGCTGAGTCATGCTGATGGCAATCATCCCACCCTTTCTCACACAGCACAGAACTTAGTGCTTCCCAGGCCACTGCCTAAGCTGATGATCTCAATGGTCCTTTGGGGGAGGGTCTTTTCCCTCTCCTGCCACAATGCAAATCCTAAAGACAAGATTGCTATGTTTGCAAATGAGCCCACCACCACTGCCACAGCCACACCAAAGCTCCACAGAATGTCTTGCACATCTTTAATATAGCAAATATGTTTGGCAAATTCATAAAAACATGGCACACTGATTTCAAATGTGACAGATAAAGCATCGCCAGAAGTATCACTGGATCATACAAGTTGGTTTATTCATCAAGCTTTTTCCATCCGAGCTTTTAAATTTTCTTACCATCTCTCAGTATTTTTCAGTATATTTATTTTTCCATCCAACACAATCATTGCTCACTTGACTGGGTGCTTCCTATCCAAAAATCTAAGAATGCCTACAATTGATGGGACCCTCTTGAAACAGAATGAGCTCTTTGTCAAAACCATGCAAACTCGGTCTGGAACGTAGTTATTGCTAAACGGCGTCTGTGAGCTAGGATCCCGTTCCCCAGTTCTGCTGCACTGGGGCAAGGCTGCATAACTAGAGCTCATCCAGGACCTGCCTCTCCTCTAAGGGTGAGTCAGGCTTCCAAGACACCCTCCGCTCCCTTTGCAAGTAGAGGATTTTAGGAATCACAATGAGAGCCTGGAACTCTGAGTTACCACATGGAAGAAAGCCTTTCATTTGTCCAACTGAACAGTCTTTTATTCATATTTAAAGGAAAGAAATCCCAGGGCAGGCAAGCTGTATATCTGTGCACTTGTCCAGAGGAAGGGAATGCAGAAGAGAGGGGGTGAGCCATGGAGTCTGTGTTAAACTGCCATAAAAGTTTGCCATCTGGCAGGGAGAGGAGACTTTGGAGAAGAGTATGAAAGGCCAGAGTATCAAAAAAAAAAAAAAAAAAAAAAAAAGAAAAGAAAAAAACATTCTTAAGTCATGGCCAGAATCCAAAATAAAGAGACAGAAAAAGAGGAAATGTTGCATTGGGAAAGGAGGGCAACCCCAGCCAAACCTCATGGTGATTTTTAGGGACTGGACTAGAAGGAGGGAATTCTGGGAAGGAAAAGCATGTCATCTCTGTAAGGGGTAATTATCTCATTATCACCGTTTAAAGTGAGCCCACTTTCCTAGGTGTATTCCTTCTTCTTGAGGGCTGATTCCTTGGTCTGGTGATCGGCCACCCACCCAAGCCAATTAACTGGAAGGTTAGGTCTCCACGCAGGCCAGAGAGCTCATCCTCTTGACCAGAAGGAACTGTTGCCATGTCATTCCCTCTTCTGAAGAAACGACTCTAGAATCATCTAGGCCTGGGGATCCCTTTTATTACTCTACGCATCCGTTGTGTGCCAGGGGCTCTCGCACGTCATTCCACGGCGTCCTTGCTGCAGTTCTGTGTGAAAGGAAAGATCGCTTTGCTAGCAAAGGGAGCGGAGGGTGTCTTGGAAGACTGACTCACCCTTAGAGGAGAGGCAGGTCCTGGAACTAACCAGGTTCTTAAACTAACCAGGGCTGAACAGACAGCTTCAACAGTGGGGACCGCATAGTACTTTCCCAGAGGATCTAGGTTCGATTTCCAGCACCCATGTAGCCACTCACAACCCGTTACAGGAGATGTGACACCCTCTTCAGACCTCTTCTGATACCAGGCATATGTGTGGTGCACATACATGCATACATACATACATACATACATACATACATACATACATACAGGTAAGACAGCCATGCACATAAAATTCAAAATAAATACGTCAGTGAAGGCACGGAGGGGCTAAGCCGCCCGGACAGACTGACACGGCTATTGCTGCTAGAACTGGTTTTGAATGCTTTGTTTTGAATGCTGGCTCTGAATGCTCTGTTCTCTCACAGACTGCCTCCCATCCACCAACTATTTGGACCCTGTCTTCAACAGCATTCTTTAATATAACATTTTTTATTACTTCTTTGAGAGTTTCATGCATGCATCCAACATGTGTTTCCACCATATTCACCCCCTTACTTTCTCCCAATTTTGTCTTTTTTTATTTTTATTTTTATTTATTTTTCATTAACCCACCAACCCAAATTTGTGCAGGCGGAATACTCACGGGTGTAGGGCTATCCACTGGAGCATGCTGACCTATGGGGGCCCACACCCTTAAAGACAACTGACTCTCTTTCTCCCTAAGGCCATCAATTGCTTTGACATCTTTTTTAAATTAGGGGTTCTTGCTCTGATGTTGACCTACAATTTTAAAAAGCAGTTTAGATATATCTCTCTTTTTTCTTTTTATAAAAGCTCTACTATCACCTGGAGAATTATGTATTCTAAACCCTGGAGTGTTTTAGAAAGACTTTAGGTTCCTCCCCCACCTGTTTTGACATGATTCTTTTACCACCAGAATTAATTCCTTCTCTCACCGCCGCTTACAACCAACTGTCTAGAACTTTAGCTCCAGGGATCCAGCACCTTCTTCTGGCTTCCAAGAAGATACACACACATAACATACACAAAAATACAAATTAAAAAATAATAAACCAGTGGGTGGTAGTGGCACATGCCTTTAATTTCAGCACTAGGGAGGCAGGGTCAGGTGGATCTCTGTGAGTTCAAGGCTAGCCTGGTCTACAAGAGCTAGTTTCAGGATAGGCTCCAAAGTTACAGAAAAACCCTGTCTCGAAAAACCAATAATAATAATAAGCCAAATACTCCCACCCAAAAACAGTTACACTTAGCATACTCTTCTTGGTTTTTGCACCTGCCGTTTTTCTGAGTGCTGATGTGCGACTTAACCCACTGACCTCGGCAGCAAGCGTTTATCATGCTCTATGGCTTTCTGTCTCATGAGTACCTCCCTTCTAATCCCGCCCGCTTAGCGAACGTCATTTGCAGCGTCTGGGACATACTCTGTATTCCCTTCATCTCTTGGAGGCTGTCTGCCTTCTAGCCTTGTCCTTTTATGAACATTTAGCCACAAACGATTTTGTTCATAAAGACTGTTCCTCCACACACCAGCTTTTGCAGGCTCTCCTTGGGAAAGAGAGAAGTCATATTTCTGAGTTCATGAACAGTGGTTCAAAGAAAAATCCCACACTGCTAAGCTGTCTGGCAGAGGTTCAAAGCAGACACACAGAGTCCAGTTCATAAATGCGTGATCTTGGTCCACATCATGCAGGTGGTCGTGGGAGGACTCAGAAAGGCACCCAGCCCTCTTTCTAGCTCTTCACAGAAGTGCTCACATAATCTCCGCATAAAAATTGATATTCAATTGACCAAAACCAGCACCCTTGCCATATGTGATCTTTGGAAGCTAGCCTATCCCCAGCTAGAGTTTGCCCCTTTTCTCAATGTTTCCCTTGCTGGATGGCTCACTCTACATCCCCCTCTGTTGACCCTGGAGCCTTGTTCTCTTCTCATGAGTGCTGATTACAAACCTCAAGAAATGCTCACTGGAATCTAAGCAATAGAACGCTCCACTGCAGCCCAAGGCAATGCATTTAGAGTCACTGAGGCGTTCCCTCGTGAAGGAACAGGAGACACACCCAGAGACACCTCTCCAAACCCTCTCTCTCTCTCTCCAAAATCCATTGTGTACCCATGGTTTTACTTTGCCTGGGAAACAGTGTATTCACACAAACACAAATTGAAAAACAAAGACTAAATCAAAAAGCACGGGCTAATTTGGAAACATCCAGGAGTCTGGGCCAAGCTGGGTGTGACCCCCAAGGCTGACACCCAATGGAATCTTTGAGGGGAACAGCTTGCCTTCTGGATCATCCTGGCTTCAGCTCCGCGTCTTTTCTCAATGGAGATGCCTGAGTATTCATATCTTTTCAATGGGCCTATAAATCACTCTGCATCACCATCAGGGCCTTCCAGAAGGTGTCCCCAAGCCAAAGGAACTTGACAAGACCTGAAAAGACC
This sequence comes from Chionomys nivalis, assembly GCF_950005125.1. Lineage (NCBI taxonomy): Eukaryota > Metazoa > Chordata > Mammalia > Rodentia > Cricetidae > Chionomys > Chionomys nivalis. The sequence continues at coordinate 13,740,157 of NC_080104.1, read as the reverse complement.
GCCACCCATGCCCAGGTAGGGGCAGCTATGATGCATTTTTAATCCCGGAAGAGAGTACGAGCTGATGGCTCTCTTACCACAAAGTCACCTTAACAATAAGGGAGCAGGGCATGTGTGTTCTAGGTTCTCTTCTCAGAGCCTCGGTCCGGGGCCCAAAGGTTAAAGAGTGTCTGAGGTGGGTTTCTTTTCTAGCAATCAGCCAAGTCGAAGCAAGTCAGGCACAGGAAACTGAGAAAATGCCAGGGCTCCAAGTAGCTCAGGCACGTTACTGACACGTTATTTGAAGAAAGCCACACAGACTTCCACAGTCCCCACCACACTTGGGTCTTCACAGTCTGGTCAAGGTCCAGCCCGGCCAGAGCTCCCAGGTGCTGAAAACAGGGGCTCCCAGGTGCAGACCTTTGACCGGGGGGCGGGGTGGGCAGGAGCAAGCTGCTGTGATGTGGTTGTCTGGAGCTTTCTGCTGTCTTGTTTGGGGGATATGGGTGTCTTTGGGTCCAAATGCACATTCATATATTCGTGTGGAGCCAGAGATCAAGGGGTTCTTTGGAACCTCTCCACTTTCAGCCTTTAAAAATGAACCTTTTTCAAGCATCTTTTTAGATTTATTTACTTATATTTTGTGTGTAAGAGTGTTTTGCCTGTGCCTATGTGTATGTGCACCATGTGTGTGCCTGTGTGTATTTGTATATGCACCACATGTGTGCCTGTGTGTATGTGTATATGTACCATGTGTGTGCCTGTGTATATATGTATGTGCACCATGTGTGTGCCTGTGTATATATGTATGTGCACCATGTGTGTGCCTGTGTATATATGTATGTGCACCATGTGTGTGCCCGTGTGTATGTGTATAAGCAGCATGTGTGTGCCCGTGTGTATGTGTACATGCACCATGTGTGTGCCCGTGTTTATGTGTATATGTACCATGTGTGTGCCTGTGTGTATGTGTATATGCACCATGTGTGTGCCCATGTATATATGTATGTGCACCATGTGTGTGCCTATGTGTATGTGTATATGCACCATGTGTGTGCCCATGTGTATGTGTATATGCACCATGTGTGTGCCTGTGTGTATGTGTATATGTACCATGTGTGTGCCCATGTATATATGTATGTGCACCATGTGTGTGCCTGTGTGTATGTGTATACGCACCATGTGTGTGTCCGTGTATATATGTATGTGCACCATGTGTGTGCCCGTGTGTATGTGTATATGCACCATGTGTGTGCCCATGTGTATGTGTATATGCACCATGTGTGTGCCTGTGTGTATGTGTATACACCATGTGTGTGCCCGTGTGTATGTGTATATGCACCATGTGTGTGCCCGTGTATATATGTATGTGCACCATGTGTGTGCCTGTGTATATATGTATGTGCACCATGTGTGTGCCTTTGTATATATGTATGTGCACCATGTGTGTGCCCGTGTGTATTTGTATATGCACCACATGTGTGCCTGTGTGTATGTGTATATGTACCATGTGTGTGCCTGTGTATATATGTATGTGCACATGTGTGTGCCTGTGTATATATGTATGTGCACCATGTGTGTGCCTGTGTATATATGTATGTGCACCATGTGTGTGCCCGTGTGTATGTGTATATGCACCATGTGTGTGCCTGTGTGTATGTGTACATGCACCATGTGTGTGCCCGTGTTTATGTGTATGTGTACCATATGTTTGCCTGTGTGTATGTGTATATGCACCATGTGTGTGCCCATGTGTATGTGTATATGTACCATGTGTGTGCCTGTGTGTATGTGTATATGCACCATGTGTGTGCCTGTGTGTATGTGTATATGCACCATGTGTGTGCCTGTGTATATATGTATGTGCACCATGTGTGCCTGTGTGTATGTGTATATGCACCATGTGTGTGCCCGTGTATATATGTATGTGCACCATGTGTGTGCCTGTGTGTATGTGTATATGCACCATGTGTGTGCCTTTGTATATATGTATGTGCATCATGTGTGTGCCTGTGTGTATGTGTATATGCACCATGTGTGTGCCTTTGTATATATGTATGTGCACCATGTGTGTGCCTGTGTGTACGTGTACTATATGTGTGCCTGTGTGTATGTGTACCATATGTGTGCCTGTGTGTATGTGCACCATGTGTGTGCCTGTGTGTATGTGCAACATGTGTGTGCCTGTGTGTATGTATATATGCACCATGTGTGTGCCTGTGTGTATGTGCACCATGTGTGTGCCTGTGTGTATGTGTATATGCACCATGTGTGTGCCTGTGTGTATGTGTATATGTACCATGTGTGTGCCTGTGTATATATGTATGTGCACCATGTGTGCCTGTGTGTATGTGTACACACACCATGTGTGTGCCCGTGTGTATGTGTATATGCACCATGTGTGTGCCTTTGTGTATATGTATGTGCACCATGTGTGTGCCTGTGTGTATGTGTACTATATGTGTGCCTGTGTGTATGTGCACCATATGTGTGCCTGTGTGTATGTGCACCATGTGTGTGCCTGTGTGTATGTGTATATGCACCATGTGTGTGCCTGTGTGTATGTGCACCATGTGTGTGCCTGTGTGTATGTGTATATGCACCATGTGTGTGCCTGTGTGTATGTGTATATGCACCATGTATGTGCCCGTGTGTATGTGTATATGCACCATGTGTGTGCCTGTGTGTATGTGCACCACGTGTGTGCCTACTGCCTGAGGTCAGAAGATGGTGTTGGGTCTCCTGGAACTGAAGTCACAGACAACTGAGAGTCATCATGTGGGCACCCAGAACCGAACCTGACTCCTCTGCAAGGAGAACCAGTGCTCCAAACCGCTGAGCCATCTCTCCAACCCTCGTTTTAAAATTAGCATGTGTGGTATTATGCCTCACGCCATTTTCAAAGTATGCTACAGCACTGCTTCCTCCCCTTCCTCCTCCATCCCGCTTTCCTGGTAATCTGCCCCCAGTCTGCACTTTCAGGTCACACGTGTCCTTCCGTGCCTCCTAAGCCCTTTTTACTTTTTCACCCTTTCTGGGTTACCATGCTATTGTTTTAGATTTGATCCATATTTACACCCTATATGCGTTTGGACATAGTAAACCAGGTTCCTCATATGACAACGAAATGTTGATTTTGTCTTTTTAAACTTGGGTCATCTCATTTAATATTGTTTTCCAGGTTCATCCATCTTCTTGAGAATTTTTTAATTTCATTTTTGTTTGGAGCTGAGCATGACTCATTGTGTATACATAGCACATTGCCGTTACCCATGAGTCTGCTGATGGAGCGCTAGGCTGGTCCTATGTCCTTGCTACTGTGAGTGGAGCAGCAGTGACCATGGATCTGCAAGAGTCTCCTTGGCAGGAGGTAGTCTTTCATGTGCATGCTTAGGACTGGCACCTCTGGGTTATATGGCAGCTTCCCTTTTAGTGTTTGAGAAACTTCTATACTGATTTCCCTAATGGCCACACGAGCCTGCACTCTCGCCGCCTGCAGGGAGCCCAGCTTCCTCTTTCCCCATCCTCCTCAGTAGCATTTGTTACAGGTCTTTTGCTGAAATCCGTTCTGCCTGGGGTGAGGCAGATTAAGAGGTGTCTTAAGATAGTTTTAGTTTGCATCTCCCTGACAGTAGGGATGTTGAACACTTTTTGTAAACACGGATTTGCCCTTCTTGCTTCTTTGGAAAGCTGTCTGTTGATTTCATTAGCTCGTTTGCTGACAGGCTGCTTGGGGGTTTTGGGTTTAATTTTTGTACTTCGTTGTCAATCATTTCTGGTCTAGCAGACGAAGATTTTTCTCCCATTCTTCAGACTGTCTTTTTGCCCTGCTAATAGTTCTGTTTGCTGTTAAGAAACTGGAATTCCATGTAATTATTTTTTGTTTCTGGGACTGGTCCCCATGGGGTTGAAATTCTGTTCAGAAAGGTCTTGCCTTATGTTGAAGGGCATTCCCCATTTTCATCTGGCACTTCTGCACTTCCAGGTTAAAATTCAGGTCTTTGATCAATGTCGAATTTATTTTTATTCAGGATGAAAGATAAGGATTCAATTTCTTTCCTCTGCAGGTAGATATCCAGTTTTTCTAACACCCACCATTAAAACAAATCAAAGCAAAACAAGAAGCCAGGATCTGTCACTGGGACCTAGGTCTCACAGTTAGGAAGACTGACCAGTCAGCAAGCTCAGGGAAACCTAATGCTGTTTCCTCAGGACTAGAATTAGAAGTGCAAGACCTCAGTCAGATCTTCATGGATTTACCGACTGTCCCTGGCTTTCTATGATTAAGAAGACTTCTTTTCTTTGGAGTATATAGACATGCCTGGAGAAGCCCTGAGCCAACTTCCAAGGATTCCTAGGGTAGGGTGCAGGAATCAGGTTAATATGACTTCTTTCCCACCAACATCTGCTCTCAGTAGTCAAAAACCTTACTTCACTTGAAGTGTGTCCTCTAGAGGTCAAAGCTCCAGAGAGCTGATTATCTGTGTTGACGGGTTGGGGTCAGAGGAGGTCATTATGTCAAAGGTAAATCACCTTTGAAATAAAGTGTTATAGAACCTTTTGCAATCAGGATCTTATCCAAAAGCTAGCTGTGGGCCTGGTGTGATAGCTAATCCAGTAAAGTTACTGCCCTGAAAGCTTTAGACCTGGGTTTGACCCCTCAAGAACCGACATAAACATGGCATGCACTTGTCATCCCACTCTGGGGAGGCAGAGACAGGCGGCTCTTCAGTGCTGGCTAGCCAGTCAGTCTAGCCGACTTGGCAGGCTTCAGGCCAGTGAAAGCCCCTGTCTCTAACAGCAACTGAGGAATGTCAGCCAAGGTTGTCCTCTGGCCTCCACGTGGCATGCACACATGTGCGCACGCACACACGCACAAACAATGAACAAGCGTACGCATGTGCGCACTCTCACGTACACACAACGTTAGGACCCACTCACTAAGACATTAAGAAACAGGACAACAGGAGGCCCCTCAAAATTGAGCAAATGCTACTGCTGTTCCTTTAAATGATCACAACCGTGATCTGAAGGAGCAGCTTTTCTTTATTACACATCCAGCCTCTTGTTACAATAAGAGAAAGTGAACCAGCACACAGGTAATCTGACCAAGGCCAGCTTTCCTAGTGATGTGCTTTGCTCCTCTCAGGGACCCACACCTAATGCTTTAACTCAAGGTTAAGCAATCTTGTGATAAGCTCCACACTCCCAGGGTGAAAAGTTCATCACACTGCAGCCCCCCTCCCTTTTTTTAAATGAATCACATTCATTGTTCTTTGTATACAAAGCGGATGACTCAACTCTGGCAGCGACCTTCTTGTAAGATGGTCCTTGCCTGGCCTGGTAAGCGAAAGACTTAGTCAAATGGACTAATTCAGGTTAGGCTATAATTAGTTGATAATGTTCTTACTGCTGGAGAAGACCTGCTAGGCTCTGTTAGCATTCCCCAGTATCAGCCAGTCACAGCCAAAATAACCTTCAAAGAATTCAAAGAACATCAGCAAAATTTCAATTTTTTAAACCACAGAATGCTTGGGGCTGTTTGTTACTGTGTCAAAAGCCGACTGACCCACTTGTTCCCTGACAGGTACAAAAACACAGGAGATTATTTCAATCAGAATATGCCTTTGAAACACTGGTGTGTGTCAGCCACACAGACCCTGATCATAGTCTCCTATTTAACTTGATCTCTTTCCAAGGCAGAACTGAATTGTGTCTTCCCCTGATTACACGCTCCTAAGCGTCCCCAGATCACTTGACAGTAAAGCCTGAATTTTTAGGTCTTCTCTGGAGGCTTACCCACAGCCCAGCTCATCTCCACTCTGTGGCTTCATTCTCTCCAGCTTTCCGTAGCCACATCTTCAGCCATCCTGGCGTCTTCGCTGTTGCTAGAACATGCCAACTATGCCCCGGCTGCAGGCTTACACTTGCTGTTCTCCCTTCCTGGATGTCTGTTCCCCCACATACCACAAGGCTCACTCTCTCCTCTCTTTGAAACTGCCACGGTCACTCAGTTCCCGTCACAATTGTCTCAGTTCATCCACCTGCACGTTGTATTCTGATCCATGACTCCTGTCTCTCTCTCAGTTGTCCCCCAGCCATTCTTTTTTTTTTTTCATTTTTTTTTATTTTTTTTTCTGCTCATTTTTTTTATTAATTAATTTATTTAATTATTAAAGATTTCTGCCTCTTCCCCGCCACCACCTCCCATTCCCTCCCCCTCCCCCAATCAAGTCTTCCTTCCTCCTCAGCCCAAAGAGCAAGCAGGTTTCTCTGCCCTGTGGGAGGTCCAAGGACCACCCACCTCCATCCAGGTCTATTAAGGTGAGCATCCAAACTACCTGGGCTCCCACAAAGCCATTACGTGCAATAGGATCAAGAACCCATTGCCATTGTTCTTCAGTTCTCAGTAGTCCTCATTGTCCATTATGTTCAGCGAGACCGGTTTTGTCCCATGCTTTTTCAGTCCCCGGCCAGCTGGCCTTGGTGAGTTCCCGATAGAACATCCCCATTGCCTCAGTGTGTGGGTGCACCCCTCGCAGTCCTAAGTTCCTTGCTCGTACTCACTCTCCTTCTGCTCCTCCTTTGGATCGTGAGACTTCAGTCCAGTGTTCCAATGTTGGTCTCTGTCTCTGTCTTCTTTCATCGCCTGATGAAGGTTAATATTCAGGGGGATGCTTATATGTTTTTCTTTGGGTTCACCTTCTTATTTAGCTTCTCTAGAATCACGAATTATAGTCTCAATGTCCTTTATTTATAGCTAGAAACCAAATATGAGTGAGTACATCCCATGTTTCTCTTTTTGGGTCTGGCTTACCTCACTCAGGATAGTGTTTTCAATTTCCGTCCATTTGTATGCAAAATTCAAGAAGTCATTGTTTTTTACTGCTGAGTAGTACTCTAATATGTATATATTCCATACTTTCTTCATCCATTCTTCCATTGAAGGACATCTAGGTTGTTTCCAGGTTCTGGCTATTACAAACAATGCTGCTATGAACATAGTTGAGCATATACTTTTGTTGTATGTTTGGGCATCTCTTGGGTATATTCCCAATAGTGGTATTGCTGGGTCGAGAGGTAGGTTGAACCCGACTTTCCTGAGAAACCGCCACACTGCTTTCCAAAGTGGTTGTACAAGTTTGCTTTCCCACCAGCAATGGATGAGAGTGCCCCTTTCTCCACAACCTCTCCAGCAGAGGCTATCATTGGTGTTTTTGATTTTAGCCATTCTGACCAGTGTAAGATGGTATCTTAATGTTGTCTTGATTTGCATTTCCCTGATTGCTAAGGAAGTTGAGCACGATCTTAAGTGTCTTTTGGCCATTTGAACTTCTTCTGTTGAAAAGTCTCTGTTCAGCTCAGTGCCCCATTTTATAATTGGATTGATTAACCTTTTACAGTCTAATTTCTTGAGTTCTTTGTATATTTTGGATATCAGACCTTTGTCAGTTGCGGGGTTGGTGAAGATCTTCTCCCAGTCAGTGGGTTGCCTATCTGTCTTAGTGACAGTGTCCTTTGCTTTACAGAAGCTTCTCAGTCTCAGGAGGTCCCATTTATTCAATGATGTCCTTAGTGTTTGTGCTGCTGGGGTTATACGTAGGAAGTGTTCTCCTGTGCCCATGTGTTGTAGAGTACTTCCCACTTTCTCTTCTATCAGGTTCAGTGTGTTTGGACTGATATTGAGGTCTTTAATCCATTTGGACTTGAGTTTTGTGCATGGTGATAGATATGGATCTATTTTCATTCTTCTACAGATTGACTTCCAGTTTTGCCAGCACAATTTGTTGAAGATGCTCTCTTTTTTCCATTGTATACTTTTAGCTCCTTTATCGAAAATCAGGTGTTCATAGGTTTGTGGGCTAAAGTCAGGGTCTTCTATTCTATTCCATTGGTCGACTTCTCTGTTTTTATGCCAGTACCAAGCCGTTTTCAGTACTGTAGCTCTGTAATAGAGTTTGAAGTCAGGGATGGTAATGCCTCCAGACGATCCTTTATTGTATAAGATTGTTTTGGCTATCCTGGGTTTTTTGTTTTTCCATATAAAGTTGATTATTGTCTTCACCAGATCTGTGAAGAATTTTGATGGGATTTTGATGGGGATTGCGTTGAATCTATAGATTGCTTTTGGTAGAATTGCCATTTTTACTATGTTGATCCTCCCAATCCAAGAGCGAGGGAGGTCCTTCCATTTTCTGGTGTCCTCTTCAATTTCTTTCTTCAAAGACTTAAAGTTCTTGCCAAATAGATCTTTCACTTCCTTGGTCAGAGTTACCCCAAGGTATTTTATGCTATTTGTGGCTATCGTGAAAGGTGATGCTTCTCTGATTTCCCTCTCTGCTTCCTTATCCTTAGTGTATAGGAAGGCAACTGATTTTTTGGAGTTGATTTTGTATCCTGCCACATTACCAAAGGTGTTTATCAGCTGTAGGAGTTCTTTGGTAGAATTTTTGGGGTCGCTTATGTATACTATCATATCATCTGCAAATAATGAAAGCTTAACTTCTTCCTTTCCAATATGGATCCCCTTGATCCCCTTATGTTGTCTTATTGCTATTGCTAGAACTTCAAGCACTATATTGAAGAGGTATGGAGAGAGTGGACATCCTTGTCGTGTTCCTGATTTTAGTGGGATGGCTTTGAGTTTTTCTCCATTTAATTTAATGTTAGCTGTCGGCTTGCTGTAAATAGCTTTTATTATATTTAGGTATGCCCCTTGTATCCCTAATCTCTCCAAGACCTTTATCATAAAGGAGTGTTGAATTTTGTCGAATGCTTTTTCAGCATCTAATGAAATGATCATATGGTTTTTTTCTTTCAGTTTATTTATATGGTTGATTACATTGATAGATTTGCATATGTTGAACCAGCCCTGCATCTCTGGAATGAAGCCTACTTGATCATAATGGATAACTTTTCTAATGTGTTCTTGGATTCGGTTTGCCAGTATTTTATTGAGAATTTTTGCGTCGATGTTCATGAGTGAGATAGGCCTGTAATTCTCTTTCTTGGTTGGGTCTTTGTGTGGTTTTGGTATCAGGGTAACTGTAGCTTCATAAAAGGAATTTGGCAATGACTCTTCTGTTTCTATATTGTGAAATACATTAAGAAGTATAGGTATTAGCTCTTCTTGGAAGTTCTGCATTGAAACCATCTGGTCCTGGGCTTTTTTTGGAAGGGAGATTTTTGATAACTGTTTCTAATTCTTCGCGACTAACAGGTCTATTTAGATCGTTCACCTGGTCTTGGTTTAGGTTTGGTATATGGTACTTATCTAAAAAAGTGTCCATTTCTTTTGCATTTTCCAGTTTTGTGGCATACAGGCTTTTGTAGTAAGATCTAATGATTCTCTGAATTTCCTCTGTGTCTGTAGTTATGTCCCCCTTTTCATTTCTGATCTTATTTATTTGCGTGTTCTCTCTCTGTCGTTTAATTAGTTTGGATAGGGGTTTGTCAATCTTGTTGATTTTCTCCAAGAACCAACTTTTTGTTTCATTGATTCTCTGGACTGTTTTCTGTGTTTCTATTTTGTTGATTTCTGCCCTCAGTTTGATTATTTCCAGTCTTCTACTCCTCCTGGGCACGTCTGCTTCTTTTTTTTCTAGAGCTTTCAGGTGTGCTGTTAAGTCCCCAATGTATGCTTTCTCCGTTTTCTTTAAGTGGGCACTTAGTGCTATGAACTTTCCTCTTACCACTGCTTTCATCGTGTCCCATAGGTTTGAATATGTTGTCTCTTTGTTTTCATTAAATTCAAGGAAGACTTTAATTTCTTTCTTAATTTCTTCCTTGACCCAGGTGTGGTTCAGTAGTTGACTGTTCAGTTTCCATGAGTTTGTCAGCTTTCTGGGGGTAGCATTGTTGGTGGCTTCTAACTTTAATCCGTGGTGATCTGATAAGACACAGGTGGACACTGATATTTTTTTGTATCTGTGGAGGTTTCCTTTGTTTCCAAGTATGTGGTCAATTTTCGAGAAGGTTCCATGAGCTGCAGAGAAGAAGGTGTATTCTTTCCTATTTGGGTGGAGTGTTCTATAGATGTCTGTTAAGTCCATTTGATTCATTACCTCCAACAATTCTCTTAATTCTCTATTAGTTTTCTGTCTGATTGACCTGTCCATTGGTGAGAGAGGTGTGTTGAAGTCTCCTACTACTAGTGTGTGTGATTTGATGTCTGCCTTGAGTTTTAGCAATATTTCTTTTACATAAGTGGGTGCTTTTATATTAGGGGCATAGATATTCAGGATTGAGACTTCATCCTGCTGAATCGTTCCTGTTATGAGTATAAAGTGTCCCTGTCGATCTCTTCTGATTGATTTTAGTTTGAAGTCAGTTTTGTTAGAAATTAGTATGGCCACACCTGCTTTTTTCTTAGGACCATTTGCTTGAAAAACCTTTTCCCAACCCTTTACTCTGAGTAGATGCCTGTCTTTGTGGTTGAGATGAGTTTCTTGCAAACAGCAGACTGTTGGATCCTGTTTTCGTATCCAATCTCTTAGCCTGTGCCTTTTTATTGGTGAATTGAGACCATTAATATTAAGTGATATTAATGACCAGTGGTTGTTAACTCCGGTTATTCTTACTGCTTTTGGTAGAAGAGTTTGTGTGTCTCCCTTCTTTGAGTTGTGCTGTTGAAGGGTCGCTAGATGCCTGGGTTATTGTAGGCAGTGTTGGCAATGTTGGATTCCTTGGGTTGTGATTTTCCTTCTATTACTTTCTGTAGGGCTGGATTTGTGGCAACGTATTGTTTAAATTTGTTCTTATCCTGGAATGTCTTGTTTTCTCCATTGATAGTGAACGATAGCTTGGCTGGGTATAGTAGTTTGGGTTTGCATCCATGGTCTCTTAGTTTCTGTAGTACCTCTATCCAGGACCTTCTGGCTTTCATGGTTTCCATAGAGAAGTCAGGTGTAAGTCTGATCGGTTTACCTTTATAAGTTACTTGGCCTTTTTCCTTTGCAGCTCTTAATATTTTTTCTTTAGCCCCAAACCTGCCTTGTCTGCAAGGTCCTTAGCTGTGGAACAGTTTCCTGCCATTTCACTAAGGCTACCAACCCAGAGCAGTGAGTCCCTGACCAGAGGGCAGGCCTCAAGGTCCCCGCCAGGGAAAGCGGGCCCTTGCTGCTGGGGCTGCAGTCTCTGCTGTGATCTGCTGGACCTGCTCTGCCTGCGCCCTACTTCCCTTAGTCCCTGGCTCATTGGGGCATCCAGGAGTTCCTGTGTAGGTGCCGAGAAGTTTCATCGGGACGGGTGAGTGTCCAGGTAGAGAGCACAAACACCCCTCCCCCAGCTCCTGCTGCAGGGCTTGCTCTCCTACACACCCGCCCCCACCCCCACCCCCAAACCTGCCTTGTCTGCAAGGTCCTTAGCTGTGGAACAGTTTCCTGCCATTTCACTAAGGCTACCAACCCAGAGCAGTGAGTCCCTGACCAGAGGGCAGGCCTCAAGGTCCCCGCCAGGGAAAGCGGGCCCCTGCTGCTGGGGCTGCAGTCTCTGCTGTGATCTGCTGGACCTGCTCTGCCTGCGCCCTACTTCCCTTAGTCCCTGGCTCATTGGGGCATCCAGGAGTTCCTGTGTAGGTGCCGAGAAGTTTCATCGGGACGGGTGAGTGTGTGCTATCCTGGGGCGGACTGTCCAGGTAGAGAGCACAAACACCCCTCCCCCAGCTCCTGCTGCAGGGCTTGCTCTCCTACACACCCGCCCCCACCCCCACCCCCAAACCTGCCTTGTCTGCAAGGTCCTTAGCTGTGGAACAGTTTCCTGCCATTTCACTAAGGCTACCAACCCAGAGCAGTGAGTCCCTGACCAGAGGGCAGGCCTCAAGGTCCCCGCCAGGGAAAGCGGGCCCCTGCTGCTGGAGCTGCAGTCTCTGCTGTGATCTGCTGGACCTGCTCTGCCTGCGCCCTACTTCCCTTAGTCCCTGGCTCATTGGGGCATCCAGGAGTTCCTGTGTAGGTGCCGAGAAGTTTCATCGGGACGGGTGAGTGTCCAGGTAGAGAGCACAAACACCCCTCCCCCAGCTCCTGCTGCAGGGCTTGCTCTCCTACACACCGCCCCCACCCCCACCCCCAAACCTGCCTTGTCTGCAAGGTCCTTAGCTGTGGAACAGTTTCCTGCCATTCCACTAAGGCTACCAACCCAGAGCAGTGAGTCCCTGACTAGAGGGCAGGCCTCAAGGTCCCCGCCAGGGAAAGCGGGCCCCTGCTGCTGGGGCTGCAGTCTCTGCTGTGATCTGCTGGACCTGCTCTGCCTGCGCCCTACTTCCATTAGTCCCTGGCTCATTGGGGCATCCAGGAGTTCCTGTGTAGGTGCCGAGAAGTTTCATCGGGACGGGTGAGTGTGTACTATCCTGGGGCGGACGGTCCCGGTAGAGAGCACAAACGCCCCTACACTAAGGCTACCCAACCAGAGCAGCGGGCAGGCCTCAGCAACCCCCGAAAGGGAGCGCAGGCACCTCCAGCTTGTACTGCAGTGTCGCCTGTGTTCTACTGGACCCCGCCCGACCCCTTGCATTCGGCCTTCTTTACGCGGGTCATTGGAATACCACGCATCCATGTTTTGGTGTTGAGGAGTTCACCTGGAAGGGAACGGTTCCTGCCCCTACACTGAGGAGATACACCTAGAGAGTTAGTCACAGCAAAGACTGGTCCAAGACATCAGGCCTCTCCTGGCTCCATTTGAAGGAAAAGATGGGCAGGCGCCAATGCAAGAATTCCCCCAACAACTTGAAAGGCAACGTGACATCACCAGGATCCAGGAATCCCGAAATGAGAAGTCTAAACCCTAATACAGAAGAATTAGAAGAATTCGACTCAAAAGTGAATTTTATGAAAATAATAGAGGACCTTAAACAGGAGGTGAAAAACTGCCACAACCAATTAGAGATTACAAACAAAAAGGTAGAGGAAATGAATAAATATCTCAAAGATACCCAAGAAAACCAAGAGAAACAAGAAAAAGTAATCAAACAGGTAAGGGAAACGGTTCAAGACTTGAAGAACGAAGTGGAAGTAATAAAGAAAACACAAACCGAGGGAAGGATGGAGATGGAAAATTTGAATAAACGAACAGGAACTACAGAGACAAGTACCACCAACAGATTACAAGAGATAGAAGAAAGAATCTCAGACACTGAAGATACCATAGAGAAAATAAACACTCTCATCAAAGAAAACAGCATAACCAACAAATTCTCATCACAAAACATTCAGGAAATCTGGGACACAATAAAAAGACCAAACCTAAGAATAATAGGGATAGAAGAAGGAGAAGAAGTACAGCTCAATGGTCCAGAAAATATATTTAATAAAATTATAGAAGAAAACTTTCCCAACCTTAAGAAAGATATTCCTTTGAAGGTCCAAGAAGCATACAGAACACCAAATCGACTGGATCAAAAAAAAAACATCTCCTCGTCATATAATAATCAAAACACAAAACATACAGAATAAAGAAAGAATATTAAGAGCTGCAAAGGAAAAAGGTCAAGTTACCTATAAAGGTAAACCTATCAGACTTACACCTGATTTCTCTATGGAAACCATGAAAGCCAGAAGGTCCTGGATAGATATACTGCAGAAACTACGAGACCATGGATGCAAGCCCAGACTACTATACCCAGCCAAGCTTTCGTTCACTATAAATGGAGAAAACAAAGTTTTCCAGGATAAAAACAAATTTAAACAATACGTAGCCACAAATCCAGCCCTTCAGAAAGTAATAGAAGGAAAATCACAAACCAAGGAGTCCAACAATGCCCACAATAACTCAGACATCTAAAGACCCTTCACCAGCACAACTTGAAGAAGGGAAACACACAAACTCTACTACCAAAGGAAAGAAAGAAAGAAAGGAAAAATGACCGGAGTTAACAACCACTGGTCATTAATATCACTTAATATCAATGGACTCAACTCACCTATAAAGAGGCACAGGCTAAGAGATTGGATACGAAAACAGGATCCAACATTCTGCTGCTTACAAGAAACACACCTCAACCACAAAGACAGACATCTACTCAGAGTAAAGGGCTGGGAAAAGGTTTATCAAGCAAACGGACCTAAGAAACAAGCAGGTGTGGCCATACTAATTTCTAAGAAAGTTGACTTCAAACTAAAATCAATCAAAAGAGATGGAGATGGACATTTTTTACTCATAACAGGAACAATTCACCAGGATGAAATCTCAATCCTGAATATATATGCCCCTAATATAAAAGCACCCACTTATGTAAAAGAAACGTTACTAAAACTCAAGGCAGTCATCAAACCACACACACTAATAGTAGGAGATTTCAACACTCCTCTCTCACCAATGGACAGGTCAATCAAACAGAAACCTAACAGAGAAATAAGAGGATTAAGGGAGGTAATGAATCAAATGGACTTAACAGACATCTATAGAACATTCCACCCAAATAGGAAAGAATATACCTTCTTCTCTGCAGCTCATGGAACCTTCTCGAAAATAGACCACATACTCGGTAACAAAGCAAACTTACACAGTTACAAAAAAATATCGGTAACCACCTGTGTCTTATCAGATCACCATGGATTAAAGTTAGAATTCAACAACAATGCTATCCCCAGAAAGCCTATGAACTCATGGAAACTGGACAGTCAACTACTGAACCTCACCTGGATCAAGGAAGAAATAAAGAAAGAAATTAAAGTCTTTCTTGAATTCAATGAAAACGAAGACTCAACATACTCAAACCTATGGGACACTATGAAAGCAGTGCTAAGAGGAAAATTCATAGCATTAAGTGCCCACTTAAAGAAAACGGAGAAAGCACACATTGGAGACTTAATAGCCCACCTGAAAGTTTTAGAAAAAAAAGAAGCAGACTCACCTAGGAGAAGTAGAAGACTGGAAATAATCAAATTGAGGGCTGAAATCAACAAAATAGAAACACAGAAAACAATCCAAAGAATCAATGAAACAAAAAGCTGGTTCATGGAGAAAATCAATAAGATTGATAAACCCCTATCCAAACTAATCAAACGGCGGAGAGAGAATACGCAAATTAACAAAATCAGAAACGAAAAGGGAGACATAACCACAGACTCAGAGGAAATTCAGAGAATCATTAGATCTTACTACAAAAACCTGTATGCCACAAAATTGGAAAATGTTATAGAAATGGACACTTTTTTAGATAAGTACCATATACCAAAGTTAAACCAGGACCAGGTGAACAATCTAAATAGACCTGTTAGTCGCGAAGAATTAGAAGTTGTTATAAAAAACCTCCCCACCAAAAAAAGCCCAGGTCCAGATGGCTTCAATGCAGAATTCTACCAGAACTTCCAAGAAGACCTAATACCTATACTCCTTAATGTATTTCACAATATTGAAACAGAGAAGTCATTGCCAAATTCCTTTTATGAAGCTGAAGTTACTCTGATACCAAAACCACACAAAGACACAACCAAGAAAGAGAACTACAGGCCAATCTCACTCATGAACATCGACGCAAAAATACTCAATAAAATACTGGCAAACCGAATCCAAGAACACATCAGAAAAATTATCCATTATGATCAAGTAGGCTTCATCCCAGAGATGCAGGGCTGGTTCAACATACGAAAATCTATCAATGTAATCCATCATATAAATAAACTGAAAGAAAAAAACCATATGATCATTTCATTAGATGCTGAAAAAGCATTTGACAAAATTCAACATCCCTTTATGATAAAGGTCTTAGAGAGATTAGGAATACAAGGGTCGTTCCTAACTATAATAAAAGCTATTTATAGCAAGCCGTCAGCTAACATCAAATTAAATGGAGAGAAACTCAAAGCTATTCCACTAAAATCAGGAACACGACAAGGTTGTCCACTCTCTCCATACCTCTTTAATATAGTGCTTGAAATTCTAGCAATAGCAATAAGACAACATAAGGGGATCAAAGGGATTCAAATCGGAAAGGAAGAAGTTAAACTTTCATTATTTGCAGACGATATGATAGTGTACATAAGCGACCCCAAAAACTCCAGCAAAGAACTCCTTCAGCTGATAAACACCTTTAGTAGCGTTGCAGGATACAAGATCAATTCCAAAAAATCAGTTGCCCTCCTATACACAAAGGATAAGGAAGCAGAGATGGAAATCAGAGAAGCATCACCCTTCACGATAGCCACAAATAGCATAAAATATCTTGGGGTAACCCTAACCAAGGAAGTAAAGGATCTATTTGACAAGAACTTTAAGTCAATGAAGAAAGAAATTGAGGAGGATACCAGAAAATGGAAGGATCTCCCTTGCTCTTGGATAGGGAGGATCAACATAGTAAAAATGGCAATTCTACCAAGGGCAATTTATAGATTCAATGCAATCCCCATCAAAATCCCATCAAAATTCTTCACAGATCTTGAGAGGACAATAATCAACTTTATATGGAGAAACAAAAAACCCAGGATAGCCAAAACAATCTTATATAATAAAGGATCGTCTGGAGGCATTACCATCCCTGACTTCAAACTCTATTACAGAGCCTCAGTATTGAAAACAGTTTGGTATTGGCATAAAAACAGAGAAGTCGACCAATGGAACCGAGTAGAAGACCCTGATTTTAACCCACAAACTTATGAACACCTAATTTTTGATAAAGGAGCTAAAAGTATTCAATGGAAAAAAGAGAGCATCTTCAACAAATGGTGCTGGCAGAACTGGTTGTCAACGTGTAGAAGAATGAAAATAGATCCATATCTATCACCATGCACAAAACTCAAGTCCAAATGGATTAAAGACCTCAATATTAGTCTGAACACACTGAACCTGATAGAAGAAAAAGTTGGAAGTACTCTACAACATATGGGTACAGGAGATCACTTCCTACGTTTATCCCCAGCAGCACAGACATTAAGGGCAACATTGAATAAATGGGACCTCCTGAAACTGAGTAGCTTCTGTAAAGCAAAGGACACTGTCACTAAGACAAAAAGGCAACCCACTGACTGGGAGAAGATCTTCACCAACCCTGCAACAGACAAAGGTCTGATCACCAAAATATATAAAGAACTCAAGAAACTAAACTTTAAAATGCTAATGAACCCAATAAAAAAATGGGGCACTGATCTGAACAGAGAATTCTCAACAGAAGAAATTCAAATGGCCAAAAGACACCTAAGGTCATGCTCAACCTCCTTAGCGATAAGGGAAATGCAAATTAAAACAACTTTGAGATACCATCTTACACCTGTCAGAATGGCTAAAATCAAGAACACCAATGATAGCCTTTGCTGGAGAGGTTGTGGAGAAAGAGGCACACTCATTCATTGCTGGTGGGAATGCAAACTTGTGCAACCACTTTGGAAATCAGTGTGGCGATTTCTCAGGAAATTTGGGATCAACCTACCCCAAGATCCAGTAATACCACTATTGGGAATATACCCAAGAGATGCCACATCAAATGACAAAAGTATCTGTTCAACTATGTTCATAGCAGCATTGTTTGTAATAGCCAAAACCTGGAAACAACCTAGATGCCCTTCAATGGAGGAATGGATGAAGAAAGTGTGGAATATATACATATTAGAGTACTACTCAGCAGTAAAAAACAATGACTTCTCGAATTTTGCGTGCAAATGGATGGAAATAGAAAACACTATCCTGAGTGAGGTATCCCAGACTCAAAAAGAGGAACATGGGATGTACTCACTCATAATCGGTTTCTAACCATAAAATAAAAGACATTAAGCATATAATGTGTGATCCTATAGAAGCTAAATAAGAAAGTGAACCCAAAGAAAATCATATAGTCATCCGCATGGAGAGGGGGAAGTAGACAAGATTCCAGGGCAAAAACTGGGAACTTGTGGGTGAGGTGGCATGGGGCAAAGGGGAAATGGGATGAGAAATATGAGAAGGGGAGGATGGGAGGAGCTCGGAGGATTGGGATGGTTGGGATATAGGAAGGATGGATACGGGAGCAGCGAAGTAGATATCCTATCTAAGGGAGCCATCTTAGGGTTGGCAAGAGACTTGACTCTTGAGGGGTTCGCAGGTGTCCAGGAATATGTCCCCAGCTGGTACCTTGGGCAACTAAGGAGATGGAACCTGAAATGACCCTATCCTATACTGATGAATATCTTGCATATCACCTTAGAACCTTCATCTGGCCATGGATCGAGGTAGAGACAGAGTCTCAATTTGGAGCAACGGTCTGAGCTCTTAAGGTCCAAATGAGGAGCAGAAGGAGGGAGAACATGAGCAAAAAATCAGGACCACGAGGGATGCACCCACCCACTGTGACAGTGGAACTGATTTATTGGGAGCCCACCAAGGCCAGCTGGTCTGGGACTGAATAAGCATGGGTTGATTCCGGACTCTCTGAGCATGGCGGTCAATGAAGACTGATGAGAAGCCAAGGACAATGGCACTAGGTTTCGATCCTAATACATGAACTGGCTTTGTGGGAGCTTAGCCTGTTTGGACGCTCACCTTTCTGGACGTAGATAGAAGGACCTTGGTCTTCCCGCAGGGCAGGGAATTTGGACTGCTCTTCAGTAACGAGAGGGAGGGGGAATGGAGTGGGGGGAGGAGAAGAGGAGTGGGGATAGGGGGAGGGAAGTGGGGGGAGGGCAATATTTGGGAGGAGGGGAGGGAAATGGGAAATGGGGAGCAGGTGGAAATTTTAATTAAAAAAGAATAAAAATAAATAAATAAGTAAAAAAAAAATTTTTTTCTTTAATCTGTATATTTTGTGTTTTGATTATTATATGGCGAGGGGACTTTTTTTTTGATCCAGTCTGTTTGGTGTTCTGTATGCTTCTTGAATATTCAAAGGAATATCTTTCTTTATGTTGGGGAAGTTTTCTTCCATAATTTTGTTAAAAATGTTTTCTGGACCTTTGAGCTGTGCCTCTTCTCCTTCTTCTATCCCTATTATTCTTAGGTTTGGTCTTTTTATTGTGTCCCATATTTCCTGAATGTTTTGTGATGAGAATTTGTTGGTTTTGGTGTTTTCTTTGATCAGTCCGTTTATTTTCTCTATGTTGTCTTCAGAATCTGAGATTCTTTCTTCTATCTCTTGTATTCTATTGATTATGCTTGTTTCTGTAGTCTCTGCTCATTGACCTATATTTGCCATATCCAGCTGGTCCTCAGTTTGTGTTTTCTTCCTTGCTTCCATTTCAGTTTTCAATTCTTGGACTGTTTCCATTACCTGTTTGATCGTTTTTTCTTGGCTTCCCAGGGTATCATTTACGTATTTACTCATTTCTTCAAACTTTTTGTTATACTTCTCATCCATTTCTATGAGGGCGTTTTTTACATGTTGTTTAAGGGACTCTATTGCTTTCAAAAAGTCAGTTTTTTCCTCTTCTCCTGTGTTAGGGTGTTCAAGTCCTTGTGTTGTAAGATCATTGGGTTCTGGTGTTTTCATGTTGTTTTTCAGATTGTTGGGTGAATTCTTGCCTTGGCGTCTGCCCATCTCCTCTTACCGATGCTATCTATTGGGTTTGGTTTAATTGTAGCGGGGCAATCTGCTCTCAGTGCAGGCTTCACTGTTTCTTGCCCGCACTATCCTGCATCCAGTGCCTCCGCCGCCCGGAACTGTCTGTGCGCCGGTGCTTCCGCCGCCTAGGCCTGCCTGCCGGTGCCTCCGCCACCTGGGCCTGCCTGCGCGCCGGTGCTTCCGCCGCCTAGGCCTGCCTGCCGGGCCTAACTGCCGGTGCCTCTGCCACCCGGGTCTGCCTGCACGCCGCTGCCTCTGCCGCCTGGACTTGCCTGTGTGCTGGTGCCTCCGCCGCCCGGGCCTGCCTGCGCGCCGGTGCCTCCCCCAACCATTCTTAATGTGCTTTACAAACCCAGAAGTTCCTGAGACCCCTCAAAACTCTTCTCAGAATAGCACAAACGCATGATCATCCTTCCTGCTGCCTCGCTATTGACATTTGCTCCAACATCATGAGAGCAATGGGGAACAACGCTCCATGTGTCTTCCTACATGCGAGCCCGCTCAGACACAGGAATGCACATGGAAAAACTATTATCATATTAACTTCTTTTTATTGCAGGTGTCCTTTTTGATACTTGAACAATACCTGGGGACACTATGGAAGCGAATAATTTTCATTAAGTCCAGGTCCTTTAGTACATCTTTTTAATCCTCTGAGAATATACATGAAGCCACCAAAATGTGTCTGCTGTCTCAAAGGAAACATAATGAAGTGCGTTGATAGCCTTCGTTTCACAGACCTGACTGTACCTGTGATGGTAGCTCCTGACAGACAGCCACACTTATCCTGGCTTGGGTATCACATGGGTGCCTTTTAAGACAAAAATTCTTGGTAACCAAAGATAAAAGACACGCTTTCAAGTAAAAATTCAAAGTGATAGGAGCTTCGATCTGCAATTTTCTAACCCCTGTGGCCTTTTCTAGTGAGATTGGGGATGATTTTAATAAAAAACAAGCTTTTATGTTCAGCCAGGCACGGTGTCTCATGCCTGTAATCCTAACACTGAGGAGATGGAGGCAGGAAGTTCAGAGGTTCAAAGTCATCTTTAGCTGCATAGTGGACCTGAGTCCAACTTTGGTTGCATGAAACCCTATTTTAACAAAAACAAGAACAAAACCAAACAAGCAGCAACAACAAAAAACAAGGGCCAGTGAGCTGACCCTGTAGATAATGCCTCCAAGCCTGCTGACCTGAGGTGGGTCTCCAGGACCCACAGGGTGGAAGGAGAGAACCAACTTCTGCAAGTTATTCTCTGGCCTCCACATGCAGACCCCGGTGCATATATGTGCGAGTGCACACGTGCACATACACATGCATATGTATGCAAAACAAAGTACATACACATGCATATGTGTGCAAAACAAAGTAATATAAACATATATTTAAAAGCAAACACAATGTGTTTTGGTATTAATTTATGCTTGTATCAACATGCAGTGTAGCTATACTTGAAATGGATGAGCACTTAAAATTCCACATCCTGGACTAACTGCATCCATTCCATTCATGGTGTGAAAGTCATACTGGAAGTGCAGGGGATTTTTCTCTATGTACGTCTCTCTTGGGTCTTCATTGTTGTCTAGGCTCTCTGGGATTGTGATTTGTAGGCTGGTTTTTTTTTTTTTTTTTTGCTTTATGTTTAAAAACCACCTATGAGTGAGTACATGTAATAATTGTCTTTCTGGTCTGAGTTACCACATTCAAAATGATGTTTTCTAGATCCATCTATTTGCGTGCAAAATTCAAGATGTCGTTATTTTTTTCTGCTGTGTAGAACTCCATTTTGTAAATTTATCACTTTTTCCTTATCCATTCTTCATTCAAGGGGCATTTAGGTTGTTTCCAGGTTCTGGCTATGACAAACAATGCTGTTATGAACATAGCTGAGCATATGTCCTTGTGACATGATTGAGCATCCTTTGGTTATATACCCAAAAGTGGTATTACTGGGTCTTGAGGAAGGTTGTTTCCTAATTTTCTAAGAAATTGCCACACTGACATCCAAAGGGGTTGTACCAGCTTGCATTCCCACCAGCAATGCAGGAGTGTTCTCTTTACCCCACAACCTCTCAGCATAAGTTGTCATCAGTGTTTTTGATCTTGGCCATTCTTACATGTGTAAGATAGAATCTCAGAGTTGTTTTGATTTGCATTTCTCTGATGACTAAGGGTGTTGAATATTTCCTTAAGTGTCTTTCAGCTATTTTAGATTCCTCTGTTGAGAGTTCTCTGTTTAGGTATACACCCATTATTTTTTATTGGATTATGTGTTTTTTTGATGACCAATTTCTTGAGTTCATTGTATATTTTGGAGATCAGACTTCTGTCTGATGTGGAGTTAGTGAAGATCAGACAGAGGTCTGTAGGCTGTCGTTTTGTCTGGTTGACCGTGTCCTTTGCTTTATAGAAGCTTTTCAGTTTCAGGAGGTCCCATTTATTAACTGTTTCTCTCAGTGTCTGTGCTACTGGGGTTATATTTAGGAAGTGATCTTCTGTGCACATGTGTTCAAGTGTACTTCCCACTTTCTCTTCTATGAGGTTCAGTGTGGCTGGCTTTATGTTGAGTTCTTTGATACATTTGGACTTGAGTTTTGTGCATGGTGATAGATATGGATCTATTTTCATTCTTCTACACGTTGATATCCAGTTATGCTGGCACCATTTGTTGAATATGCTTTATTTTTTCCATTTGATATTTTTTGCTTCTTTGTCAAAAATCAGGTGTTCAAAGGTGTATGTTATGATAGTTTACGTAAGCAACCCCCAAAATTCTACC
This sequence comes from Chionomys nivalis, assembly GCF_950005125.1. Classification (NCBI taxonomy): domain Eukaryota; kingdom Metazoa; phylum Chordata; class Mammalia; order Rodentia; family Cricetidae; genus Chionomys; species Chionomys nivalis. Next base: position 13,717,942 of record NC_080104.1, on the reverse strand, counting down.
AAGGAACTTCTACAACTCATAAACACTTTCAGTAATGTAGCAGGATACAAGATTAACTCAAAAAAATCAGTAGCCCTCCTGTACACAGATGATAAATGGGCTGAGAAAGAAATCAGAGAAATGTCACCCTTCACAATAACTAGCCACAAATAGCATAAAATATCTGAGTAACCTTAACCAAACAAGTGAAAAACTTGTATGACAAGAACTTTAAATCTTTGAAGAAAGAAATTGAAGAAGACACCAGAAAGCAGAAAGATCTCCCATGCTCTTGGGTAGGCAGAATTAACATAGTAAAAATGGCAATCTTACCAAAAGCAATCTACAGATTCAATACAATGCCTATCAAAATCCCAGCAAAATTCTTCACAGACCTTGGAAGAACAGTACTCAACTTCATATGGAAAAGAAAAAAACCCAGGATAGCCAAAACAATCCTGTACAATAAAAGAATTTCTGGAGGCATCATAATCCCTGACTTCAAACTCTACTACAGAGCTACAGTACTGAAAACAGCCCAGTATTGGCATAAAAACAAGAGGACCAATGGAACCAAATAGAAGTGCAGAGGATTTTAAAGAAACAACTGCAGATTCTGCATTATAACTGGTTATTAGAAACTACTTAGTGGTATCAGAAAAAACACCCACAGTTAAATTAAGTTTACAATAAAATACTTCTCCCGTATGCAGCTGTGGGGTGGCTCACAACTTCCTGTAACTCCAGCTCCAGGGGACCCAAAGCCCTCTTCCGACCTCCCTGAGCACTTGTCCACAAACGGCACAGGCACATACACGTGAATAAAATAAATATACACATACTTTTACATGTTGCTCTTTGTTAAATACTGGTTTATTTTTAGAAAAACACAAAATTTTCACTGGATATAAAATTATATGTACCAAAAGTGTACTTGGCATTTTATTGCTTCTTTTAAATATCCATAAGTGTGCCATTTACTTCTCAGTTTTAATTTCTTGTGTTACATGGTTGCAACATTTTCATATGTGATAGCTATAGGAGATTCCCCAGTCACTTAAATGAGTATAAAAAGGCTCCAGACCAAAGACCCTGTGAACTGTCATTACATGTGACTTACTTAGTAGCAAATTTTAGTGTTCTATAAAGAACTACAATAATATAATAATCCATCAAAGGCTCAAGTCCAGTGTCCTATGGCCTGGCTACTGACAAACCAGGGAGCCATCGGAATCAGGTAGAAGGAAACTCTATATATGAGCAGGGGTGCCAGGGCCCCAGGTGGGAGTGAAAGGTCCCAGGCACAGGTGTCCCCAACATTCTGGATCTCTCTTTTTTGTTGTTGTTGTTGTTGTTCTTGAGACAGGGTTTCTCTGTGTAGCCCCAGCTGTCCTGGAACTCATTCTGTAGACCATGCTGGCCTTGAACTCACAGAGATCCGTCTGCCTCTGCCTCCAGAGTGCTGGGATTAAAAGCGTGCGCCATCACTGCCCAACTCTTTCTGGAGCTCTTACCAGACCAAGGCTTACTTGGCTATGGGAATAAAGATAATAAAATGGATGCTGCCTTCCTTTTAGCCTCACCATGTAGAACAGAAGCTGAAGGGCTCTCATGTGAAAAAGGGGAGGGAGAGGGAGGAAGAAAAGAGGAAGAAGGAAAGAGGGAGGGTGATGGGGAGGGGAAGAACAGGCCTGGTCAGGAGAGGAGAGAGAAGGCAGGGAGTTTGAGGAGAAAGGAGAGGAAGAGGACAAAATGGAGATGGCGGAGGAGAATGAGGGAGAGACAACAGAGGGGGATGGAGGCCCAGGCCTGTCATCTTAACTAAGGCAGAGAGATGGCTAGTTCAGAGTAACTTAGGGAAACCGTGTTTCAAAACAAAAAGAAAAGAATCAAAAGTAACAAAAGGATGGAGATAAATGAGATAAATTAGTACTTGCCTAGCAGGTTCAGGACCTTAGGGCCTTCTCCATGTGGAGGAGGAAGACAAGAAGAGGGGCTAGAAGGAGGAGAAGGAAGAGCAGGGAGAGGAGGAGGAGGGAGAGGGAAGAAGTCAAGGAAAAGGGGGGAGGAAGTGGTGGGAGGGTAAGAGGGGAATAGAGAAGAGGAAATGGAGAAGAAGGAGGAAGAGGAGAGAGGAAGAGAACAGAGAGGGGAGAAGGGAGAGAAGGAGGGGAAGTTTCGTGCCCTACCTTGTTTCCTACCTTCAAAAGGGACACACTGCAAAAGAAGAAAATGGGAATCACAGAGCAGGAAGCAGAGGGTGATAAACCCACCTAATGCCAGTGAGGACACTGAGGACGTCAGAGCACGAAGAAGAGAATGGTAAACCCACCCAAGGCCAGCGACGACATTGAGGACGGTTAGTCTAATTCTTCTCTTCCCTTACTTTATGGAATAGTGCTATCAGAGGACACACATTTTCTTTATCACAGTAACTACTTTTTGTTGTAAAAACATATAGACCCAGTTGGAGAGATGGCTCAGTGGTTAAGAGCATTGCCTGTTCTTCCGAAGGTCCTGAGTTCAATTCCCGGCAACCACATGGTGGCTCACAACCATCTGTAATGAGGTCTGGTGCCCTCTTCTGGCCTGCAGACATACACATAGACAGAATATTGTGTACATAATAAATAAATAACTATTAAAAAAACATATAGACCCGCTCACCGTCATCTGGGATTTATTACATTATTTGCTCAGGCACCCCCTTTATTGGGCTTTATGCTTGTTCTCACTCCTCCCTACTACACGCTGACAATCCCAAACACAAACTGCATGAACCTCCAGAAGTGGAATTATTGGGTCAAAATGTATACACAATTAAGAAAAATTTAGACGGCCTTATAAGAATATAATTGGCATACAATAAATTAAATGTATTTCATGTGTACAATTTCATGATTTTTAACATGTATATAAACCCAGAGGGAAAGAATATTTAGAAATTAACCCAAATTTTGTAAATAAGTAAATAAAAATAAACTCATGAAATCATTGTCATCATTTGATTACCTCAGTCAAGAGACTAAAAATGTCAGTCAGCCTTGTGAGTTTCTTTGGAGGCCCTTCTCTGTACATGTGTGTGTGTGTGTGTGTGTGTGTGTGTGTATGTGTGTGTTGTGTGGGGGGTGGGGTGGGTGGGTGGGTGTAGGTGTTTTAATATTGGGTCTTCTACTGGCCTGGAGCTCACCAAGTAACCTAGTTACTTATTGGCATTTTTCAGGATTTTTAATAAATAGAATCACACAACATATTTTGTTTTTCCCTCTGGCTGCTTTCCCTAGCATAACTACTTTAAAATCCAACCATTGTATTCTATCTATTAACAATATATTCCTTTTTAATAAGTGAGTTGTATTCCACCGTAAAGATTAAAATTTGAGCCGGGTGGTGGTGATGCACGCCTTTAATCCCAGCACTCGGGAGGCAGAGGCAGGCGGATCTCTCTGAGTTCGAGACCAGCCTGGTCTACAAGAGCTAGTTCCAGGACAGGCTCCAAAGCTACAGAGAAACCCTGTCTTGAAAACAAAAAACAAAAAACAAACAAACAAAAAAAAGATTAAAATGTGTTTCTACTTTTATTTTTTTCTTTATTTTTAATACAATCTTTCTCATTCCACACAACCATACCTGCCCCCACTCCCTCCCCCTTCTGCTCCACCCTCCTCCCCATCCCCCCATCCACTCCCCAGAAAGGGCAAGGCCCCCCCCATGGGGAGTCAGCAAAGTCTGACACATCACTTCCAGGCAGGACAAGGCCCTCCCCCCATATCTAGGCTGACAAGGTATCCCTACAAAGAGAATGTGCTCCAAGACACCAGATCAAGACTACCTGAGGCTCACCACTGTCCCCACACTCAAAGGGTCTAGTTTGGTTCCATGCAGGTCCTCCCGTTATCAGTCCAGAGTCAGTGAGCTCTCACTAGCTCAGATCTGCCATTTCTGTGGGTATCCCCATCGTCGTTTTGACTTCCCTCATATCCTCGTTCCTCTTTCTCCTGGATTGACCCCGTGAACCTGGTCCCAGTGTTCTGCTGTGGATCAGTTGCTGGATGAAGGTTCCATGATAACCATAAAGGTAGTTATGGATCTGATTACAGGGAAAGGCCAGTTTAGGCATCTTCTCCATCATTGTTTAGAGTCCTAGCTGGGGTCATCCTTGTAGATTCCTGCGAATTTCCCTAGTGCCATGTTTTCCACTAGCCCCTTAACGGCTCCCTCAAACAAGAGTTCTCTTTCTTTTCTCTCCCTCTCTGTCCTACCCCCTTCTTGAGCATCCCATTCCCTCATGTTCTCCTCCTCTCGTCCCTTCTCCCCACCATACACACTCCCAATTTTCTCAGGAGTTCTGTTTACCCTTCCCAGGGGCATCCAACATGTCTCTCCTTAGTGTCCTCCTTGCTATCTAGCTTCTCTGGGGTCGTGGACTGTAGGCTGGCTGTCCTTTGCTTTACGTCTAATATCCACTCATGAGTGAGTACCTACCATGTTTATCTATCTGGGTCTGGTTTACCTCGCCCAGGATATTTTTTCTAGTTCCATCCATTTGCATGCAAACTTCAAGATGTTATTGTGTTTCTTTGTTGTTGTTTTCGTTTTGTTTTTTATCGCTGAGTAATACATTAGATAAAGGTACCACATTTCCTTTATCCATTCTTCAGTTGAGGGGCACCCAAGTTGTTTCTAGGTTTGAGCTGTTATGAATAATGTTGCTATGAATAGGATTTCCTAGTGAATTTACTGTGGGATTGTGTCTCTGGCGAGTGCTTATTTTCCAATCTCCTGTCTCAGTACCCTGAGCTATGCAGGAGAGAATGCTAGTCAAGGACTCGTTCGTATCAAGAAATGAGGATGTGGAATGGCCATGGCTTGGATAACCTCAGTCCTTGTCACATCTAGGCTCCTGACAACTCATGGGTTCTATGGAGAATAACTCTGGGACTTTAATGTAGAGAAAGAAAAAAAAAAAAAAAACACCTAGAAAGTTGTTCAGAGACAGGAAGTCCACGCCTACAGAAATTTAGAGAAAACCCTAAGCAAGAAGATCTCAAGGAGGGGACTCCACCAATCCAAGGACAACCCTCCTTCCTACAATAGGAAGGCATTTTATAGAATCACAATTCCTTCTCTCTGAGAAGGGGCTAAGCCAAAACAATGGTATACTCGGGGAAATTTTTAAATAATCATGGCTAGCAAAGCCACCACAATATACACCAGACACACATATCTGTAGAACATCCTGAGTATGGGATGCAAGTGTGAAAACAAGTCCCTCCCCCAGCCTTTGTCCGTTCCTACTAGGGACTTCCTACCTCAGGGTCCTTGAACACATTTTAAGTGTCCCAATTATCAGATTCCTCACTGTAGAAGAAATGCGGTGCTACTGGCCTTGGATGGTGACTGTGAGACAAGATAAGATAAAGAACAGAGTTAATGTGTGCTCAGTGAATGAATATCGCATCATTGAAGACAGAGGCCTATTGCTATATGTTAACCAATACACACACGTGCGTGCATGCAGACACACACACACCATCTGCCCTGATTTTGAGAGAATTAAATGAGACAATGAAGAATGAGTTTTGCATATTTAATGACTGGCTTTTAAAAATGGCTGTTGTATTAGAGAGGAGGGAGGAAACACAGGTCCCTGACAGCTATGCAAAGGCTGAAGGCTTTTCTCACAGAGCAGAAGGTCTTCACTTATACGCTTTAGCCTGTAATTCTGGCTAGAGATCTGCGCACTGACTGCTAGATAGAACCCAGGCTTGGGACCCACCCAACCCAGGACCACCCAGGAGTCTGCACAGCTATAGGATAGCAGCCTCTTGTTGATTTAAGAATCTGAGCCCCTGAAATGTGGTGTACCTGTCTGCAGGCCACCTAGCCTCTCAGTCCTTCAAGGTGTTTAATTTAACCTGCCAGACTGTACGCCAGGACCGTCACTCCCTCTGAGGTTATGCTTGCTTTTATAATGTAAGGGAAGATGTTAGGAAATTGCAGCGTATGGGAATAGCACCAAGAGCCGACCACCGGTTTGACCACCTACCTACCCATGGTGTGGTCTTGAGGAGATCATAAAGCTTCTTCTAAACTTGGTTTCCTCTCTTATAAATTGAGGCTCATAACCACAGCCCCACTCTTATGGTTGTTTTGAAGATCAGAATAAGCAAATAGAAAACCTAGATATATAAAGGTATTCCTATAATTTGGGGTAGATTCATCAGGTTAGGCTGGGCTTTGCACCTTCAACACCTGAGTCTCCTTGTCTTGTTCAGTGCAAGAGGCTTCCTGGGTGGCTCTTCGGGACAATTGTCCTCCACACAGTGATTCAAGGATCTAGCCTCCCTGATCTTCAGGTGCTAGCACTGAAACACATGGTTCCTGGGGCTATTGCCATATAGAAAGTGCACGGTGATGGATTACCAGAACGTTAGTAAATGGCACACCTAAAAACAGTCATGTATCAGTTCTGCGTCCATTCATTGGAAACACAGTCACCAGGTCCCGCCCTCGGTGCAGAAGAAGATGGAAAACGTCTAGGTGCCTATCGGATAGTTAGCTAGCCAACACTGCTGCCTTGGTTACCCCTGAATTCAGGGCAGAGTTCATGTCCATGGGGAAAAGGCAAGACAGATGCATAGCCCTACATGAGCCCTTCAAAGAGCTCATGTTTTCAAATCCACATGTTTCAGCTTGCTGCTGTAGACTGGAACACTGTGCCTGACTGTTTGAGATCTGTTTCTTCATCCTTCAGTTGGGGGTGTTGACAAAGTCTACCCCATCATGCTGCTGTAAAAACCTGGGAGACACTGCTTGACATGTGCCTCTTATCTGACATATCGAATGTGCTCTGTAAATGACAGCTGTTTTTCCCCATTTGCTGGGCTCCTGATTGTGTTCCACTTCTGTGAATCTTCCATCAGTTTATGAGCAAGGTCAGATCTTAAGGCTCAATTACACCCACCAACTCCCAGGGCAGAAATCCTTTGTTGCCAATAAAACGTGACCAAGTATCCTTGGCAGGGCCTCCCTGGGTCCAGCAGTACAAGGTAGTCACTGCTCCAGTGCCTTTAGGCAGGGAACTTAGCAGAGAGGTAGAGTTATGCTTAAGTAAGTCCCCATCAGGCAGACTCCTCTATGGAGTGGAACACAGGACGGTCAAAGGGCAACACGTGTCCTGTCCCCAGCTGCGCTGACTCACGGCTGTGGTTGGGATGCTCAGAGTTTAAAACACACAGCACTATGGTACCTGTAGAGGCTCAGTCCTAAAATCTGGTGGAGTGGAGATACTGAGCACATCTTTCCTGAGGAAGCTGGGGAGCGCCTTCAAGTCCTTCCCCAACTCTTTTACTATCGGGTTGTTTTCTGTGTGGCTATCTTGCTAGTCACTTTTACCTCAGTTTTCCCTAGTAGAGGATGCACACAGGACACCCTAACCCTCCCAGATAAGTCGCTTGAGATCTAGTGGGCAACAAGAACTGAAATTTAGACACCCACATAAACACTGGGTGGCTGCTGTTAATTTCTGTGTGTAACTCGCCAGTCACCTGGCCACCTACCTGCCCTGCCTGTGGTCGTGAGAGGGTCATTAATCGTCTAAACTTGTTTTCTTCTCTTGGAAACCAAGGCTCATACTAACTCATCCAGTTCCACTGAAACTGTGGGTGATTAGAAGTCCTATTTTCTGTGACGTGTCTATAGAACACACATTTATTTTATTGGTCTAAGCATTCTCTTCATTGAAAGGACATGCAGGCTCTGGAGTACAGGGTTGAGAATACAATGTATACAGGTCAGAGAAGCCTGAAAAAAAGCGGCAAACTGATAGAGCAATCTTATTTATTTGTGTGCATATTACATATACTGGGGGTGATATGTTCATGGTGGATGGGTGGCTGTGATGTATATGTGTATGTGTGGTGTGTACATGGTTTTTATGTGATGTATATGTGGGTCCTGTATGCATATGTGTGGTGTGTGCATGGTATGTATGTGATGTATACATGGGTCCTGTGTGTGGATGTCTGATATATAAATGGTATGTATGTCATGTATATGTGAGCCCTGTGTGTATGTGTGTGCCCACAACACAGCACAGGTGTGGAGGTCAGGGGTTAACTCGCCAGGGTCAGTTGTCTCCTCCCGCCATGTGAATTCCAGGAGTTGAATTCGGGTTGTTTGGACTGACAGAAAAGTGCTTTTACTCACTGAACTATTTTGCTGGCCCAAGAAATGTTATTTGTTTCCTTCTGGAAACTAAAGGTCCATAAATGAGGCAACCCAAGCTTGGCACAGTGGCCAGGCCAGCCAGATCCTAGCTCTTTGCATCTTACCTCCCCGTCATTCTGCAGTGACATCATTAGTCATGGTTTCTTTAGCAGAGGACTCTCATTGCAGGCTGGAAAGGAAGTGAAGGGTGTCTCCATCTTCCTCACAGGGTCCCAAATCAGGATATAGTCTGCCTCTCTGTGGACAGATTGCTTACATGGCAACCTCATTCAGCAAAGGGGGCTGGGAAATGTGGGAATTTAGCTGTGCATGTGGCTGTGTTATCAAAGAAAAGGAAAACGGACTCAGAACAGATATGTCACAGTATCCAAATGGCATAAAGTGTCAATAGTTAGTTGCAAATAAGAAAGGAGGGTGATCTAAAAATTAACGTGGGGGTAATTCCAATATGAGTCATCTACTTCCACAGTAATGCTACCTACAAACCACAAAGTCTTAGGGACACGCAACAGTGATCATCTTGGGTCAGCTTGGGGTCAGCTAGAGGCTCTGATTACTTGTACTGGGCCTTCTCCCACATCCTGGGGTTGAGTGATATTCTGCTGACCTAAATGTACTTTGCCTGGTACAACTGCTGTAGTTGGTCTCTGTCATTCAATGGTTCCTCCTCCAACAAGCTAGCATCAGCATGTTGTCATGGCAACGGAGGATCGCCATGACACGCAAGGAAGAAAGCAAGAGGAAGCACAAGGCCTCTGGGGCTCGGGTATGGAGTCAACACACAAGACTTTCAATCTGTCTTGTTGGCTAAACCAGGTGCAAGACTAAGCCTAGAGAGGATACTGAAGGCCGTGCAAGGACGGAGAAGAGCATGGGCACAGGGAGGGGGAGAAAAGGTCACATCTTTCTTCCACAGTCCCCTTCTTCATCCCTACCAACAGTGCATGAGAACCCCAACTCCTCTCCATCAATGCCAACATGTATGGTTTTCTGTTTGTTGTTGACATAGAAATCCTAGTGGATATGAGGCAGGGGCAGCTCATAGTGATTTGGTGTACAGATGCTGAGCATCTTTCCATGTGTTTGCTCTTTGCACAGCTTCCTTGGAGAGTGCATACTCAAGTTCACCATCTATTTTTGCTGAATAAACGATTGATTGATTGATTGATTGTATATGTGTGTACATATGTCGCAACGTGCATGTAAAGGACAGAGCACAACTTTGTTGGAGTTATCTATCTCCTTTACTATGTAGATTTAGAGATTTAACTCAGATTGTCAAGCTTAGCAAGTTCCCTTACTCACTGAGCCATCTCACTGGCCGCCTCATCTACTTTTTAATTGGAGTGTTATTCATATATTCTAGATGCCAATCCCTAACCAGATAGATAATTTGTAAACATATTTCCCATTCAGGGCTTTGGTTTTTTGTTGTTGTTTTTTTTCTACCAAGATGACTAGTGAGAGGTCTAAAATGATGTGCTGTCTCCTTCAGCTGTAGGAAGAGCGTAGCTCCTCACACTGTAAAACTGAAAATGTCAGCTATCACTGTCAGGGTCCCCTTCCCTTCTAGAGGCACACACAGGAAAGACAGATCTCCCTCTGGGTCTTGCATCGGCGTGTCTGTGATCCTGTCAGTCATCAAGAGACACGCATGAAAGCAAATGAAAGTGTCCACAGGAAATGGCCAACACCTTGACCCAGCTCCTGCTTCAGAATCAGCTTGTGAGGACCCAAAAGAGGACTTCATTGCCCATGCATTCAGCGAAAGCTTGAGCTAGAAAGAAGGTCTGTGGGCTGCAAGAAGCCTGTGCCCACTTTTAGGTAAGTCAGTATATTTTCCTGAGCCTCAGTTTCCCTAAAGTAAACGAGGATGCCTTGACGGGACAGAGTTCCAGCCCTTGGGATCTGGGAAACTTCAGGAGGTCACAAGCACAGGGTATTCATGGGTGAGTGTGTTCTCTATCCTGGGAAGAAGGTGTAGGCATACTGGGGGTTGGGATAACCAGGGAAATAAAAGAAGGATTCTCAGTTTTGTAAAGCAGACCCCTAAAATATCTTAATGAAGGCAGAGGTGGGTACTTGTAGTGTTAGCTCAGGCTCCCAGCCCCTAACGAAGAACCCTTGGTGAGGAAGGGTAGGGGTGCCTGGTAAGCCCCTGAAGTGGGGCTGCCAAGGGAGAAGGACACAACCACGGGGAAGTATTTTGGAGGTGGGGTGATGGAAAAGGGACATCCATAAATAGTTTTTGCCTTAGAACTCTCTCAGAACAGGAAATATCCTCTACACACATCCAGAAACAACTACCTCAGCTCCGAAATCAACAAAGGTGGCCTTGTCCAACAGGGAGAGCCAGGTGGCACTTAAAACAACAACAACAAAAGCTTGTGTGGAAGGTGTGGACAGAGGACAACCTTAGGCGTCGATCCTCACCTTCCACCCTGTTTGAGCCAGGGTCTCACTTGTCATCCACACTACTAGCTAGTTCACGAGCTCTCAGAGACTGTTCCCATCTCCCCATAGGGGAACAGGGATTGCAGGTACACACACGCTCACACACACACACACACACACACACACACACACACACTTACACGCACACGTGCGCACACACTCTATTGGAGTCTAGCCTTTATGTCAGTTCTGGGGTTCCCAACTCAGGTGGCCAGGCTTGAACTATCTCCCCAGCTCCCATGGGTGGCATTTTGGGACCGGATATGCAGTTCCAAGAAGAGAGTGAATCACTGTGTTCAGTCCATATAGAAACTCATCACCCTTAAATCCATTAGACCTCAATCATTCACCAACCATGAATGAGCTGGTCACCTACCATGTGCCCATCCCAAGGAGGACATCTGGATCTTCCTGGCTTTGTCGCACAGATGGCAAACCCCATGCCATCCCCTCTCTGCCAGGGAGGTAGGACAGAGCTGTGGGGGGGTCCTGTGCGAAAACACAACTGGATGAAGGATGGCCTCTTGCTTCCTACCCCAGACACTGGCCAAGCCAGGGAGTAGAGAGGGAGACCTTTCCAGGTGGACGTGCTAAGGGGCCCAGCAGCTGGGAGGAGGGGGGTGTAAAGAAAGATCCTGGGGAAACTCCAGGTGTGTGCATGTGTGTTTCTGAGATCTCCCCTTGCAGGTTAGAGATCTGGGACACACTGATTCACAACTTAAAAGGAGTTCTTATTCGGCATTGATTTATGAGATGGCCGATCTGGGCCTAATCAGTAAGAGAAGAGCATTTGTTGCTGTTGTTCTAATATTGTTATATTTATGAGCCCATGAAATGCTTCTTGGCGGCTGCCCTGCCTGGAGCCTACAGCAGCGTAAGACATCTGAAATCTGGGAGAGGAGAGTTCACGGTCCATTGTTCTGCCTCCACGTAACTACGCATTAGAAGTTCCTAGGGCCGTCTCATGTTTAAACTCCGAATGTACGTATTTAACCCCCGCGAATGCTCAGACAGGCTTGCCTGCGGCTCTGTGAACCTTTCACGCTTGCTTCCCTCTTTCCTTCTCCCACTATGGCCGTCACTGGGCTGAAGCTGAAGCTTCGGCTGTGCTGGAAACACACTGAACACTTCCCAGCTGCGGGGATTGGGGGTGGTGTTTATTTGCTCAGAGAAAACCCACTTGAGGCTATGCAGAGTTCAGTGGGTTATCATGCACTTCCGGCTTGATTTGCGGTTGTTCTGGTTCAGTGAGTGGCCTGGCTAGACAGGAACTAGTTGAGATGTTGCCATGGTTGGGAGGAAACAGAGGTAGCCAGATCGCAAGCATCTTTATATTTCTCTTTGACGGGAAAGACATTTTCCTTGTGACACTCTTGCCTAATGTCTGTTCTCAGTCCCTGCCACAGGTCAGCCCCAGCCATGGCAACATCTAAACTAGTTCCTGTCTAGCCAGGCCACTGCTGGGATACCTACGAGCCTCTCATTCACCCTCCGCATCTTAAGGCATTTCCTGTAGTTTATCACAGAGAAAGAAAAAAGAGCAGAAGTGAAAACTATAAGCACTGGTGTCTGATGGAGGGTGGAGGAGAGCTGTCCTGTCAGATCCGAGTCCCAGGAAGATGGCCCATCCATCCTATGAGGGTGGAGCCTCTACAGTCTGGGAAGACTTAGAAACCATGGCTGGGTGAACTGAATGTACCAGCTAGGCTAGGCTTTGTCAAGCTTCTTCCAGAAAGGAGTACAGATATTTTTAACTTGGTATCACATATGGTCTCTGTCCTGGGGTTTGGTTTTTGTACAGCAATTTAAGTATTTCTAAGCCTGCCTGGGCCTCCAGGGTTGACAGACACTTGTCACCAACCATAGCCTGCTGATCCTTGGTTTAGATGAAATGAAAACATTTTGCATGTAAGGTGGTTCTGACTGACCTCTCTCTCTCTCTCTCTCTCTCTCTCTCTCTCTCTCTCTCTCTCTGTGTGTGTGTATGTGTGTTTCCATCTGTCTCTCTGTCTGTCCATTGGGGGAGGGAGGAGAGGGAAAATGCACGGCCATTCCTATACATCTGTCCTTGCACACCTCATCACCCCAGAATGGAAATAACCCTGAAACCCCTCACTCCAGGAGACCCAAAAGTGCCACAGGAAAGAGAACACAGGCCTCAGGAGACAGGTGGCTTCATCTCAGTCAGCTGCAAGATCACTTGTTTCCCCTGAGAAAGTCACTTGACCTTGGTAACCTTTCCAGTCTCCATCTCCACGATGCAGGAGGGCTGAGGAAATCCAAGCTTCCTTCCAAATTCAGTATCCCCTGTGTGACCCTTAGCCCCCTTCTGAAAACAGAGCGGAACATCAGGAAAAAAAAATACTAGAAGAAAATCTGTTAGATTCTTCACTGTAGCTCAAAGCCCAGCCAAGTAGGAGGTGCTCACCCTACAACAGAAAACCTCTCATTGTGGAATAGAGTGGTTGGCACAGCCCATCTCAAGGATACTCAAGAGGAATGAGCTTTGGCCAAAGGTGGCAGTCATCGCTGCCATATTCACCATGGAAACCAGCTATGCGGCCCGCACATTGTGCCAAGAATCCTGGTGGCTGAAGGAGCCATGCCATTGTGGGCAGACACTGAGGCTCCCAGAAAACAAGCAAAGGCAGGGCCTGGAAGCTGCAGTGGAGACAGGTCGTCATGACCTTCCTCCTAGGCCAGGACTAAGATTGGCCACCAGACAAGCCTTCATCTCTGTCCAGGCCCCATCTGTCCTTCAGGGAGCAAGCGGTGGACCTTGCCTTGGCCCGATGGGCCTGGTACAGCTTGCCCAACCAACAACTACTGAGCGCCACTTCTATGTCTGGATGATGCCAGACAATGTACGGATGGTGTGGACAGCACATGGTGCCCACTCGGGAAGGGGCGGCTAGGCCCCAAAGTGGCCATCCTCCCATGAGAATACTATTTTGTAGATTCAAGAGGAGAATGCTGGATCCAAGAGCCTTGTAAGACATTCGTGGAGGCTGTGCAGAGGATTTTCATGTTTGCTTATTTATGTATTTGTATGTGTGTATTTGTGTTTGTGCGTGTATGTACAGGCATATTTATTGTGTGTGTACATGCACTTGTGGGTAGAAGTCACAAGACACCCTCTCCTGTCAATAGCATCCTTTGGATACTATCTACCTTGGTTTTGGGTTTTGCTCTTTTGAAGTTGTTTTTGTTTGGTGTGGTTTTGCTTTTGTTTGTCTGTTTGTTTTGTTTTTGTTTTTTTGAGAGAGGGTCTCTCTCAGGCTTGGAACTCACCAAGTAGATTAGGCTGGCCTCAGGTGTCCGCCTGACTGTACCTCCCCAGAGCTGGAATTATGAGCTCATACAACCATTCCTGGCTTTTTTAGACATGGGTTTTAGGGACCAAACTCGGGCCCTTGGGCTTGAAAGATGAAGGCTTCACTGACTGAGGCATCTCCCCAGTCCTGAACATTCATTTCACGGTCTTGTGTATGTGTGTCCCCTGTCAGAGGAGAGGTGCCCGGACACACCAAACAACCCTGTCCCTCCATAGTAGCTACATTGTCTCTTTGAGACAGGTCTCTCACAGGTACGGGACTCACCAAGTAGCTCCTGGGATGGCAGTAAGCTGGGAAGCCTCAGGAGAGCCAGGAAGTGCCACAGTAGAGACAACACCGCCTTCTCTGGCTTATTGGCTCCCTAGCCAACTCTGTCCTTGGAATCCAAGGACAGAGTCAGTACACCTGAGCAGAGAAGTGGATCCCTTGCTTACAGGGGCTTTCTGATAATCCAACGATAATGTACCTGGGCCTCAGGATTCTTAGGGGTCACTACAGAGACAAGCAGAGAGCTTGATATGTTATGAGCCTCTGGGCAGAGTTGGTTGTTTGAATCAGGTGTGGGGGGGGGAATAAAATACAATAGCAGCAGGAGATGCTTGGGGGCATGCAGTGTGAGGAACGTTCACCTCAGAGGACCCAATGGGAAACGGGTACTTTTAGCCACCCACTTGGCAAATCCTGTCCTCCAACACTTCCTTCCCACTTTCCCCAGCCCCAGGATGTATGACATCATAGATGCTGTAGCCAGAAAGGGATGGAGAGAGGGGGGATGGTTAGATGCCTTGTTTTCCTGTTTCCTGTTTGCTTCCTGGCATCTTCTCACTTCTCAGAGACCTCTCCAGGGAGCCCATGTGCTGTCACCCAGGAGGAAAGCCAGTGGCCAAAGGGCCACCCAAATACCACAGAGAGTCACAGCCAGGAACCTGGGCATGGGCAAGATCCAGGTTCTGTTACTTACCACCTCAGACAGGTCACATGGCCTCTCTGTGTCATGGTGAAATGGGGGTATAGGTCCTAGCTCCTCACTTTGCTTACAAAGTTACTGTAAACACTAAATGAGGCCTTGTAGTCCCTGACAAGCATTTTGCTTTGACTGTAACACGTTATGCTTCTCAAAAAAATGTATGTGTTAAAACTTAAAAACCCAATGGGATAAAAGATGAAAACTTTGAGGAAGTGATTAAGTCCTCAGGAAATCTACTTTTACTTTAGTTTTGTTTGTTTTAAGACAGTCTCACTGTATAGACCAGGCTGCCCTGGAACTCACAGAGATCCCCCTCCAGTCTCCCAAGTGATGGGATTAAAGGTGTGTGCCTTCACACCCAACTAGGATTCAACTCTCATTAATGGAATGGTCGCCTCCAAAGATGAATGGGAGAAATCTACCAAGGTCATTTCTGCCCGTTGTTACATTTCTTGTCTGTTTCCAACAGGGTCTCAATTACAGAAGATTAGCTTTGAATCCATATGTAGTCACAGATGACTCCAAATCCCTCATTCTCTGCCTCCGCTTCCCCAGTGCCGGGCGGGATTCCAGGAGCACAGCACCATACTAAAAAGCAGCGTCTCAGAAGTGGAGACAGGACACCCAAAGTGTCAGCTCCCAGATCTTGACCTTCCTGCCTCCAGGAGTGCAGTCAAGTTGGGTTTTCCAGTCTCTGGTGTTTAGTTACAACAAGAACAAAGGAACCAATCAGGAAAGCTTCCTGTCTGCCAGGGTGGAAATCTGCACTGGCCAGCCTACTCCCAAGAGCCAATCAGAAGGCTCAGGACCCAATGGCACACTGTCCAAGTATCTGTCTCCACAGCAGAGTCTCCACATGCGGTAAATGGAGACAGCTGGGGGAGGCGAGGAGGGGTAGCTTAAGGAATAAAGATACATGCTCTCCAGCCTGATGACCTGAGTTTGACCACCAGAACCCACATAATGGGAAGAAAGAACTGATTCCCAAAAATTGTTTCATGATCTCCACACAGTTCTCTCTCTCTCTCTCTCTCTCTCTCTCTCTCTCTCTCTCTCTCTCTTTCTCTCTCTCTGTTAAAAATGGAAGCCCTAACAAAATTCAGGTCACCAAATTTTCTGCCTATAAAACATCTGTTTAAAATGAAAGAATTCCATCAATTTTTTTCTAGATATTCTTTTTAGTCTCAAGAGCAGCAGCTTACTGTGGGCAGAAGTAGGGGAAATCGCACTACATAGGATCTGTGACGGGCACAGCATGAGCAAAGTCAATACCGAAGTACTGAGGGTGTCGAGTTGTCTGCCCAAGGAGGACCTAGGAGTCTTTCTTTCATTAGCACGCCATTCAGTGGCAGACCTGACCACAGGACTCAGTCCTTGTGTCTGCGTTGTGGAATAACCTTTTGTACACTGTGAAGCTCTGTCACTCATTTTCATTTAGTAAAGAACTGAGCAGCCAATAGCTAGGCAGGACTTCCAGGCACAGAGGATGCTGGGAAGAAGAAGGGTGGAGTTGTGAGGAGATACAGAGCAAGCAGCATGGGCTTTACAGAATAAAGGTAACCAAGCCACATAAAAGAATGTAGATTGAAAGCTATGGGCTAACTGCAGCTATAAGAACAAGTTAGAAACAATCCTAAGTTATCGGCCAAGCATTCATAATTAACAGTAAGTCTCTGTGCTGTTTTTTGGGAGCTGGCGGGCCAAAGAAAAATCTGTCTGAATGTCTGTACCTAGGATTAGATGCCAGCATCTCTTTGTTCTTGATATATTTCATTTTTTATTGCTTCTGATCTAGTGCAAAGGATGACAGTTAAAGCTGGAATTAGAAAATGTTCAAAAGAACAAATGAGGAAAGCCTGGTGCTCCCACCGATGCTGTGGAACGCTGTTCTTCACCGCAGGGGAGACACACAGAAGGACAGCCCTTTGCGAGCACAGGCTCGCTCCCTGGAAGCTGGGATGGAGTAAGGTGAAATAAACAATGATACAGCTGGCGGAATGCTTAATAAACATACAGGAGTCCCTGGGCTTGATCCTCTGTGCTACATAAGCTCAACATGGTGACCCAGGCCTATAATGCCGATGCAGGCAAGAAGGAGGCAAGAAGATAAGAAGTTCAAGGTCAACCTCAGCTACTGCTGAGTTCAAGGAAAGTCTAGGATAGATGAGATCGTGACTTAGAAATCAAATATAAAAGAACAGTAAAGGAAGAAGCTGAGTCCTTCAGGGATAGAGACAGCGGGAACCTGAGTAATGAGCTCCCTTCTCTTAGACCTGCCACAGTATGGGACAGGAGACTGAACAATGGCTATAAACAGGCGTCTGGGTAGCTCTTCAGGACTGCAATGCCCTCACCTGCACATCTGATTCTGTAGAGCAGCTGCTAGCCCCTCTTGACACAAAGAGATCAAGGCTCAGGGGTCTAAAATAAGTGATCCAAAGTCAGCCCACAAGAAGCCTGGCCTCCCTGTGAGAACTCTGTTCCCACAGAAATCTGATGATCCCTTAGTCTGAGTGACTGGGTTGGGAGTCTCTGCAGGGTGGGACCTTATTTATCTTTGTGCCTGGATACTCAGTAAATGTGTTAAAGTGGAATGAACTTCAGTGAAAGTTCTTTCAAAGTAGATGATTAGACCTTACACATAACACACACACACAGATACACACACTACACACATAGACATACACAGAGAAACACACACGGAGACACACACATACACCACATGCATACACATACACTACACACACAGAGAGACACACACATACACCGTAAACACACACATACAGACACACACACTACACACAGAGGCATGGAGAGAGAAACACACATACACTACACACAGAGAGACACAGAGAGAGAAACACACAGAAACACACACACATACACTGCACACATACACATACACTATACACACAGAGACACACACATACACTACACACACAGACATGCATAACACTACAAACAGACAGAGAAAGAGAGATATACACATATACTACACACACAGACACACACACCACACACACAGATACTACACACAAAGACACACAGAGAGACACACAGACACACACACTATATACACAGAGACACACATACAAACACAAACACTACACACACACACAGAGACATACAGAGAGAGAGACACACACACTACACACACACAGACACACACACATAGACACACACATATACTACATGCACAGAGACACACACACCACACACTACACATACACTACACACACACTACACACACAGAGACACACACACATATATACTACACACAGAGACATGCACACTACACACACAGAGAGACACACATACATACACCACACATACACTACACAGAGAGAGAGAGACACACACACATATACTACACACACAGACACACACCACAGTGAGAGAGAGGGATCTTTCAAACAGCTATCAGAAACATTTAGCTTGATGTTCAATTCTAGACATCTTTTGAATACAGACAGACTCCAGTTCAAGCTGCTAGGAAAACAGTGACAACTCAAACTGGCTAGAATCCCAAAACAGACAGCCCCTTAGAAGCCACTTGCAACTCTAAGTGTTTCTTGGACAAACTGAAACTATCGCTGTCCTCCTTGGAGCTGATCAGAGGTAAGAGTATGGGACACTCCCCCGTCCAGGAGCTGTACAGTCGGATCTGAGTTTTCACTAAGTCTCTGCAAGGGTCCTGCCTACCAAAGTCCGAGGCTGGGGCAACTGAATGGACCCTGCTGTTAGTTGGCACCAGTCGTGTGCCCTGCGAATGCTCACACAACAATGTGATGTGGTTTCAGACCCTTGGCTTTTTCTGGGGAAAGGATTGGCATCTGCTGAGTGACCTATTGATGATGTCGGGTTCTGGTGAATGACCTGGCAGTATCTGTCCTCCAGTTCAAAACGGAAGGTGGGGAAGAATTCTGCCTGCCCCTCACTGCCCCCACTAGGGGAAGAGAGACCTCGGGAGGAAGTGGGTTTTTCTAAATTTATGATCTTCTGCTTAGGTCAGTGGACCTCAATCAGAGAACACTGGTGGCATCTGAAGATAGTTTGGTTGCCCCAGGTAGGGAAAGTGGCAGACATCTAGGGAAGGGAGAGGCCAGGGCCGCTGGCTCCCCCCACCCACACACACACACTGGCTACTGTCTGTCACTAGGTTTCTACTTGGGTTCAGAGGGAAAAGGTGAATTTATTAGATTTAGGGAGAACCAAGAGTTTTAAGACCCATGAGAACTTCAGCTCTTCTTCATCCTAAGTAGCAGACAGTTGAAGACTCTCAGAGTGAGGGGGGTGAGTGGCCATGACCACCTGAAAGAAGAGAGTAGGGAAGAGGAGGGGAATCCAGAAGCCAGCATTCAGAGGATGGACACAGAATCCAGAAGCCAGCGTTCAGAGTATGGACACAGAATCCAGAAGCCAGCGTTCAGAGTAAGGACACAGAATCCAGAAGCCAGCATTTAGAGTATGGACACAGAATCCAGAAGCCAGCGTTCAGAGTATGGGCACAGACTTTATTTGTGGCACAAGATGCTTTCCTATCCACGAGAAAGACTTAAACACCTCCCCCAGACAGTCACTCTGCTATATCCTTTCCCCTTCTTTATTTCCCAAACTTTATGAAACATAGGTATAAATGAGAAAAAATAATTTTTTCTAAAGATACTTTATAAACAAGTGTGTGAAGTCCACTGGAGGTGGACACACTGTTAGCATCTCGAGAAAGGGATGCTGGAGGTGTCCCGGAGGTGTTTCTGATGATGGTGATGAGAGGATCTCCTCTTCTCTCTTCTCTTGGCTCAGAGGACTCGGGAGGGAAACGTTGCTTCTCTAATTACCTTGGTCCAATACTGCAATCTTCTGGAAGTGCTTTTTATGGGGAAGTTAAAGCAAGAGAAGAGTATCTGAAGGTGGAGGGAAGCACAGAGAGCCTAGGGCATGCCAGAGCTCCTGGAGCCACCAAGAGATGTGTTGTCCTTTGCGTGACAGGCCAAGGGCATCCATTCCGCAAGCAAACTAGCCCTGTAACTGGCTTGTCCACTGGGTTTGCTTGCCTCCATCACAGATAGGGTCAGAGAAGCAGGGATGCGTGGTACCCTAAGCATCCCTTAGCTTTTGGGAGATCCAAGACTCCCTTAATTGGTATCTGGTGCTTCAGGCACAGGCTGGGACTGGGGTACCAGAGACGATGCCAATTTAGTGAGGGCCTTTGCTATGATGTCCAGGTGGCCATTCATTGTCCGAAGCTCCACCAGGATGTCCCCAACATTGGCCTCCAAGGTGGCAGCAGTGGCTGCAGGGGCACAGGGGGGCGGGGATGTTCTAGGATCCTCGGCATGATCATCCCTGGCAGAGCTTGGATGCTGACTGTGACCCCTCTCCGAAGCTGAAACCGGAGTCAACACAGGCTGGGGCCGCTCACGATCCTTGCCTCGGACACCAGGGGAGGTGGCAGACGGGCAGCTGGGCAGCCAGTCAACAAGGTGGGGTGCAGCCTCCGGGGAGGAGGTGACAATGGTATAGAGCCCAGTGCGCCGAGGGATGCAGATACCCGGGGCTGTAGAGGGGGTGGACAGAGGTGGCAGGAGAGAGGGCAACATGGTCGGACTTGGGGAGAAGGCCTGGGGCTCACAGGAGGAGGAAGGAGATGGCAGTGCAGCCGTAGAGGGGCCCGGCTCCTCTGAAGACAGGAACAGGGTAGTGGAAGACTGGGAGTCCACGGTACTGGGCTCCGAATCTGTCAAATAAGAAGAGGGGAAAGGTCACTCGGGTGTTTGTGTCATCTCTGTGGCCGGTTGCACATTAGTTGCTAAGGAAACGGCAGAAATGCGGAACTGTAGTTCCCACCACTCAGAGGGACGTCCAGTGAAGAGGAGCGGACTGTGAAGCAGGTTGTGTTCCAAGAAAGAAGTAGGCAGTACAGGAGCTCAGTCCAAGATCTCGGAAGAATAACTGTGTTAAACAGATCACACACACACACACACACACACACACACACACACAGATACACACACACACACACACACTTGCAAGCAACACCGAGGATTCAAGACAACCTTGAAAGAGTCCAATCTGATTCTTGCTGGGACAGATGACACTGTGGGATTCTCAGGAAGTCCTGTTCCTCCTCCTTAGGGACTTGGCTTCATTTCTTCATAGACATAAGAAGGTTCAATGACCCTTCAGGACTAAAACGCTGTCCAGTCTGCAGCTCATGACAATGATGTGTGTCACAGCCATGCACACCCCTCCTGGTGTTAACTCTCTCCTGCACCCCTGAATCTTCAGGTAGGAAGTGAACAACTGCTCTTTTGGAATAGGCATGGTAACAAAGTCACCAACCTCCCATCACTGCATGGCCCACATCCAGATAGATGACCTACCTCAGTTACCTCAGCAAGGCCACTAGCTACCTGTGAATGCCCTAATCAGCATGGTGGTTATTGCCCTAAGGAGGAAAAGCCTCTGTTGTTTTCAAAGCTAAAACACCAGAACACAGAAAAGCTTTCAAGACACAACCCAACTGGACTGGGAAATAAAAATACCTGCCCGAGGCCTGGGCATGGGGTTCGGTTCATAGAGTACTTCCCTTGCATATATGCTGTCCTGGGTTCAATCCCCAGCACCATAGAAACCAGACGCCTCCTATAATTCTAGCTCTCAAGACGATCAGAAGTTCACAGTCCTCCTTGGCTACATAGCAAGTTTGAGAAGGAAACACGTGGTGACATGAGGCTCAGGGGACAGTAGGAGTCAGGATGGAGCACATGGAATGAGCTGACAGTTGTCACCAGCATCTTTGCCTCCCACCTCCATCTTAGCTGAGCCCTGATCGCTATGATGACTCATATTCACTGTGGACCAGATCTGGAGCCACCTAGGAAGCACAACACTGGGCATGTCTGAGGGCGTTTCCCGCTCGGCTGAACTGATGGGTGAAGACTCACTGTGAATGTCACTGAACGAACGGGAGAAAGTGCGCTGAGTACCAGCCTTCCATTTCTCTCTGGTTTCTGACTGTGCGTGCCATGTGACCAGTAGACTCATGCTCCTGCATCCATGCCTTCCCTACCATGATGGACTGTGTCCCTGAAAACCATGAGCCAAAAGCAACTATTCCTTCTTTGAAGTTGCTTTTCATGGGCATTTTGTCACAGCAATAAAAAGTGACTAATACACCCACTCAGAATAAAGACCACATTTCTAGCCTCCAAGTCAACTGTGCACACACAGACTAACGTAGAGGTACTGGGCTCAATTCCTCCTTCCTGGGGTCCTGGGCTCGATGGCTGGAGCTCCAGCAGTCTGTTTTCACCATGAGAACGAGGTGAAAATAATGTAAGGGTTACAGAGTAGAGAACTAAATACCCCAGCTACTGTTAGGACCCATGTTCTCCATCTCTGTCTGTCTGTCTCTTTGTCTCTTGTCTCTGTGTCTGTCTGCCTGTCTCTGCCTGTCTCTGTCTCTCTCTGTGTCTGTGTCTGTCTGTCTGTCTCTCTCTCTCTCTCTCTCTCTCTCTGACACACAGTTGTGTATTTTGACATTCTTGCTGATCCAACAGTGAGTGGCAGACACCAGGTCAAACAGGGACAGGTAGGTTAGGGTTCCGGCCATAGAGGAGGAATCACAGCCCAGCGGTAGGTTTTGCTTAGGGGTAGCTCTGGAGAGGCAGGCGGGTTGTGGAGAGGGCAGGTCGGACTGGGCCAGGATGTGGGGGGTGAGGGGAGAAGGATCAGAGAAATGGCCTCAGCTCAAGGCTCCAGACTGGGAACTTTCCCTTTCTTGTTCTCTGGAGTCTGGGTGGCCTTTTCCCAGCCACACCCAGGCCTCCAGCAAGGCTCAGTTGTGACACACCTCAGCAGAGGCAGCCCTTGGAAACATTTTCCCAGGGGGGCGGGAAACTCTCTAGCCTGGGGCCTGCAGGAGAGCAGGTTTGTGGGAAGGGCGTGAGGTGTCTGAAGACACAGAGTCTCTCAGCGCTGCATCTGGGCCTCGGCCTTTGATGGCTCAGACTTGGCTGGACGGCTGCCTGCTCCTTTCGGAAGAGCAGACCTCTGAAGGGAGGGCCGAACAAGCGTCTGATGAACTCAGCCCAATAATATTCACTTCTTTTATTTTCCAGGAATGTCATGAGCCCCACCGGGCAATCTTCTGGTTTGAAGACCTGATGAGTCAAGTCTATACAGACCTCTGACTCAGTTCCATCCCGAGTTCTCAGCAGGCCTCTCCCAGGAGTAGGGCTCAGCAGGAGAGCGTGGCCTGGACACCTCATTGAGAAAGGGCAGCAGGGCTCTGGAGCAGGCCTGAGACAGGCTAGCGTTCCTACGGTGACGTGGGCCACTCTCTCAGAGAGAGCCCATGTTCACTTAGTTCTTACTAAGTAAAAAAAAAATCACACATTCACCCCACTAATCTTTGTGACCAGCTCTGCATGGATTCTATTATTAATCTCTTGCCATGAAGGAGACCGAGACTCAACTCTGTAAGGTACCCTGCACCCCGACCCAGAGCAGGTAGCTGATGCCTAGAAAGGCTACTCCATGGAAGGAAGCAGAGATGTGTACGAGGCATAAGTTAGTGGAGAAGAAATGTTTGTGATGGGTCTGTGTGTGCACATGCCTGCATGTGTGCAAGTGTGCATGTGTGTCTGTGTGTATGTGAGCGCCCACGTGTGTGTGCACTCACATACACACACCTTCTAATTTGCTGTTTAATGAACTGCCTCACCAAAGCAGTGTAGTCTGCAGCTTTAGATGGGATGGGCTGAGGTTACTGAGACAAAGCCTCCGCTACAGCCCACAGAGCCAGGCCTTCACAGAGGTGACCAGGGCGATACATCCACTGTCTCTCCCATGAGCGCTGTCCATGAAATGTACACTGAGTCCCACTGCCGAAGGGTTCAGACGCATGTGGAAAATATGTGGTCCCCATTCCTGCAGAGGCTGTCACCGAGTCAGTCACGCGGGAGACATCAGTAGCATGGATGTCTGTGTAAGCTACCCAGCTTTTCATTCTCTTGGACTAAGGGGACAGGGTCCTGATGGGCCACTGAGCTAATGAAAAGAAGGTGAGAGGAAGAAAGGAAGGCAGCCACACAGACTGGATGTTTCTGAAGGAGATGCCAGCTCAAGTTCTCTTCAAAGAGGAAAGCTGCTGAACTTAAAGGGATCTGGGCATGTAGGGTATCAGCAACATTGTTCATAATGAGCAAAGGGGCAGCAAACATGTCCACTGCGGAAGAGAAGGGCAAATAAAACATGGCACTCACATATAAAAGATACTATAGTGCCCTAAGAGGAAGCACCCTTAGATACCTCTATCACATGGCTATCCCTTGAGAACACTATACTAAATAACGCAGCCATGAAGTGAATACTCAAAATCTTACATGGACCCCTTATATGGAGTTCCTTGAATAGGCAAATGCGCAGAGACAGAAAAGGCTGTGGCAGCTGTCCAGCGCTGGGGAGGGGACAGGTCGTGTGTAGTAGGCACAGAGCTTCAGCTGCAAGAATGCGAAAGTTCTGGAGAGGGATGGTGGTGACGCCTGCACAGAGATGTGAATGTGCTTGGCCAGTGACCCATGTGCTTGTGAATGATATCACCAGCTCCTTAATGTGGAATGCTCCTCACGCATGGCCATAGAACACGGAAATTTGTGGATGGCAGCCCCAGCTCCTTAATGTGGAATGCTCCTCACACATGGCCGTAGAGGAGGTCCCCAAGGATGGAACTGCTTGCCCAGCCCTGGACCCTAAATGCTCAATTGGAAAGGACTGACCAGTGGAATGCAGAGTATAGAGGACAGAAGGTCCCCGTAAAAAGGAAGGCAAGACGAGAAGCTCCAGTAGGTGAGCAAGCATAAGGACCAGCATTCAGATCCCCAGAACCCCATAAATATCTGAGCATTGCAACGCTCCCAACACCAGTAGGAAAGGAAATGGAAGATCCCTGGAGCTCGCTGGCCAGTCAGTCTGGGCCAGTTCCCGAACTCCAGGTTCAGTGGGAAACCCTGTCTTCAAAACAAGGTGAGAGGAACCAAGAAAGACACATGATATCAACCTCTGGTCTCCGTATATACTCACATACAAGCACACAGATATGCAGGAACATATCACACACACACACACACACACACATATGCAGTAACAATGACAGAAGGCCAAGATAGTAGCCTATTAAACTAAGGGATGCCAAATTTAAGCAAGCAGTGGAAGCCACCACTGAGTTTGAGTAGGCACTTGATAGGTATAATTTGCGTCTTCAGGATTGCTCTGGCTGCCAGCTGGTAGCTGGAGGCAGAAAGATGAAATGCATGGGAAGACTTGGCGTTCCAGTGATCATCAAAGGTACCGTGACAGAAAGACAAAAGAGGATCTGCGCTACTGTTATCTGAAGCAATGATTTTTTTTCCAGGAGTAGAATGAATTTCAGAAACAAAGGGAACTCCTGGTGCCACCCTGCATAACAATACTGTGAATGTCTGTCAGCCTCTATCCTGGCCCGGGTTAAGCTGCCTTGGTCTTTTATACATCACCATGCAATAAAAGCCAGCGTGGGTTTTATGACATTGTTTTTGAAGCCCCAAGCCAAGCGTTTCTACCCACTTAGACAGCTACACTGCCACCTCTTAATGTGGCTGGTATGTTCACTGTGTGAAAGACATCTCCACAAGTCATATGGAAAGAGACTCCACATGGCTGTACAAAATAGCTTTTGGTAAGGGAATACGAGAAGTTTTGTATGAAATTTTCTTTCCTATGGAGAAAGAAAGGCACAGAGTGCAAAAACTATCTCTACACCATAATGGACTTTGGATCAGGAAGAGAATGTTCAAAATAGGTTCTATTCCACAACTCTGTTTCCAGAGTTGAACAGCTCCCCAAACAGCCCAGTTAATCCTCCTTCCCACAGAACCCCTCACCTTTGAACTTTACATTCTAAACTATCATAAAAGCAGGAAAACAATTCCAGGGCTAGGTCCCAAGGACCCTGCAGAAGCCCAGGCTCCCTGCCCACCAAGGCAAGAGATCATCCAAGGGGCCATCTCCCTTGTAAAAAACAGGCTTCCTGGTGAACTTGACGGCAAGAGCAGGCTGTAAAAGACGGCATGTGGCCTTTAATAAGGCCAGGCAGGACGGAGAGCAGCCAGCTGTGCAGTCTGATGGAGCCCAAGAATATTAGAACCTGGGGTCACATGGAGCCAGGACACCACTCGGAATGTTGGTAGGAGAGACAGTCTGGCGAGCCACTGGGGAACAACCGGAAGCCCGCTGTGCCAACCCTGGCATGAGTCAACAGGAGAGTGAGGTGGCCAAGACAGTTGGGTGGACTGCATAGTCCGGTGCCTGACCGCACAGGGTTGGTGCCCCCGAAGCCCCTCCTTCACACAGCAAACTTCAAGGCCCTCCAAAGATGCCAAGGGTGACAGGTGTGCACACATGTGGCCACACACCAGTTCTGCCAAGGTAAGCACACTCAGTCAGTTCCACAATGGCCCTTGCCAACCTCTCCCCCAGGTTTTGGGTGAACAGCCAGCGGGACACTCCATCTGGAGATCTGGGGAGGGGATGGTCTCTGTTCCGCAAAGCTCAGAACATCACAGTTTTACATAAGAATTCTTGGGAAGTCATAGGTGGAGCAGAGGTAAGAATTAGGTCCTCCCGGGTCCTCTACTGTCTCTGGAGACAAAAACGAGACACTTGGTACATGGATGCCAACAGGATACAACTTTTCCCCTTGCTGCAAACAGCCTCAGAGCAGAGCCTGCTCCCAAGACCTGACACAGTCCTGAGAGATGGCAGAGCCCACTCTAGCTTCCCTAAGTGTCCTGGGAAGTCACTTTTCTTAACCAGCACTTTGTCCTCCCAAAGCTCCTCCTGAGGCCACTCCTCCAGGCCCGGCCTCCGTGCCTCACCCTCAGGACCTCTTTTCTAATTTGGATCTGGCCTCCCCCTTTCTTGTACTTCCATGCCATTCTTCCTAATGATAGCCTTCTGAGCCAGGCTCAATTATATACACAGCTCAAATGAGCAGCCCTGAGTCTAAATTTGGACGCCTCCATTGGAAGGAGGGGCTTTGGGCATCTAGTCTTGCCCGAAAGGAAAGATGCTGGTCCCTACAGGGAGGAGAAGCCAAGGAAATGGGAGAGGGAGAGAGTTCTGCAAAAGAAAGTACAAACGCAGGATGAAGAAACAGACCAGGCCCGACTGCCCCGGGTCACCAGGCTGAGGCCGTTTCTGTGACTTCAGCCAGGCCTGCGGCGGCAACAGTCATACTTTAATTTTTTTTTCCTTTTTAGAAATGGCCTGCTGTCTGACCCTACCTATACTTTCTCTGCAGGGTTAGCAGAAGGTGAAATGAGAGCATCTGCCGGGGATTTCCTGACTTCTGTGAATTTTCTTCCAGATCTGGCTGTGAGTCAGCGTGATGTTCTCACGACACGTGGAAAGAGTCGAAGAGGCGCCCTGCCACCCTCTGTCCGGGGAGAACAGGGAAAAGTCTGCTGAGTAACCAGGGGTGAGATGCCAGGAGGCCACCTCCCTCTTGGCTTTACCTCCCTTGTCCCAGACTTCCTTAGGGTGTGGATCCCACACACCTACAGGAAGGGCTCTATGTTCAGTTACCTCCTTCCAAGTGTAAGCTCATGTGTGTGGTTTTGTTGCTCTTTACAACTGGAGCAAATGCACAATGGAGAAGAGGGGGTGATAAGAAGAGAATGTAGGACAAAGAAGGGGTTCTCCTCACATCCACACTGTCTGACATGACTGAGGACTCACACACCCCCTTCAGGTCTAGGGAGGCAGGCAGAATCATCAGTTCAGTGAAGTAAATTAATTACAGCATCATGTGCGAGCCGGATGACCCCCAGGGCTGGTCAGCCCTTGCTAGCTGAGACCAGCTATGACTGATTTGTGTCCAGGCTGTTGATAATTGCCCCTGGGGGGTTTAAAGAGACCATATGCTTAGGTTCGTGGCATCCTCCAAAAGAATCATGAATAGCAGCTGAAGAGGTATCTCAGTGGGTAGAGTGCTTGCATCACAAACATGATGCCCTGAGTTCGAGCCTCAATTATGCATTGAAAAGTTAGACTTGGTTACTTGGAATCCCTGTGCTGATAAAGCAAAGACAGAAAGATCCAGAGGCTGGCTAGCCCCTGGCCATGCCTAGCTGATGGGCTCCAGACCCTTGAGAGATCCTCTCAAAGGCAGATGATATTGGAGGTTGTCATTTGGACACCACACAAATTCAAATGCACTCAGACACATGCAAGCAAATGTATACACAAACTTACACACATGTACACACACATATAAACTCAAATACACACGTGCATATTTGGGATTGTCCTGGAATTAACGTGAAGGGGTATTAAAATGAGACCCATAGCAGTCTGTGATGCTGGCCCCACCCCAGGGTGCTGAGAGCACCCATGCAAGCATTCCACAAACACAATGTCACTTCGCATTGTCAAAGCACTGCTGGCCCAGCCCTTGAGACCAAAGTTAAAAGCCTTTGACACGCACAGCAGTGTTTCTCCGTCCTCATAACCTGAAGGACAAATATGTTCCTTTCTCTCATTCAAAGGCAAGAAGTTAGGGGGCAAGAAGGACACCAAGTGATCTACCTTGGGGTACTGAGGGATTTCTCCATGGGAATTAAAGACTCGCCAGGGTCCACTAGAGCCCACAAAGACCCTTTAGGGAAACCTGGTGTTCTCGGTGGAGAGCATGACTTGGAAAGAGAAATCCCACTCTGACATGAAAGCTTGCTGAGGGTCACCATGTTCCTCCTCTTCAACTTTCTTAGATGTCAATGCCAGCCCTGAACAGAGACAACTACAGGTTGCACGTCAGTACATCTGTAGTCCCACAGAGCTGGGGCGAAGGTATGACAAATAACAAGTCCCTCCACAATCAACTTAAACCTGGCATGCTGGCCAACCTGAAGGAGCAGATTCCTGAGGTGCTGAGGTGTTCTGGTATGTTCCACCATTCTGGGATCAGCATAAGGCCAGCGCTTCCTGAGGCGCTCTCTCCTGCTTCTTCTGCTGCTCTTGATCCCTGCCCAGGGTCTCTACAGCTTTAAAAAATAGACTAATAGAAATGTTCTTTTTTTATCCAAGCCAAGCATACTCATAGTTTGCTGTTGCTTGTAGAGGTGTGGATGGGTCGGGGAGGACTCCTGTGAGCTGTGACTCCACCCAGAGGGACAGCAGGCTGTAGAGTATGGATTAGGCCACACTCACTGTGAGCGCCAGAAATACTTTCAAACCCTCGGTTAGATTCATGTACACCAAAACATGTACACACACACACACACACGCACACACACACGCTTGCACGCACACGCACCAAGCCTTTCTATGGGATGAGACCGGACTTAATTATTGGAAACTTGTAAACCTCTTTAAGGTCCATAAAGACATGGCATGGGAGTAAGCACTTCCCTCTGGGGCCCTGCTTGTTTCCTGCGGTGCCTGCGGCCCCTCCCTGATGTCTTAGGTTATTTAGAACAACCATGAGCTATGAGGTCTCAGAAAGCCTTGAAGTGATTCCTTGGTCTGTTTCTCTTTACTTTTAAAAAACATTCTACGGCTTTCTCATTTTTCTCTTTTAAAACCTCATACTTTAAAAATAAATTTGTACATTTACTTAATTATCTGGGGTTGGAGGGGTAGGTGCCATAGCACACACAGCGGCCAGAAGACTAGATTCTGTTCTCTTTCCACCACACGGATGCCAAGGATTGAACTCAGATCTTCAGGCTTCCATTCTACCAGCGTTACTGTCTTCTTCTGAATGCCGTACAAGTATTCCCTCTTGCTGTGGACCGTCAGGTGGCAGGCACGGGCCCTTCTCTTCCCTTGCATTCCTTCAGCCGCCTGCTTTCTCGGCTGCCCTTTTCCTCCCCACCCTTCTTGCTTTTTAACTTAACCTTTGTTTTCTCATAAATTAAAACAAATCGGACTTTAAGCTCTCTCTCTCTTTCAGTTGGAAATTTTGCTTCTGCCTCTTGGATTATTGGTCAAAACAGAGAACTAAATCATCTCCTAACATTGAGGCAGGGGCATTTAAGTGTAGGGACACCAGAGGCTTAGTTCCAGGAGCCCAGGATGTAGCAAAGGGCTCCTCCTTATGCAAGACTTCCGGGCATCCATGGCATACAAGTCACACAGGGAACATGGGAAAGCACCCAAGCAGCTGCTTGGGGTGGCCATGAGGCAGCAGCTAAGAATGCCCATTGTCCTGGCTGCAGCTGTGTCCCCGAACAGGTGCTGCCTGCCCCCAAATGCCACATCACCCCCCAGACTCACAGGAACATATCCCAGATCAGGGACGCACGCTGCGGCGCATGCGTGGCACTTCAGGCTATCCCTACTCTGTCTATTCATCTTGAGGCCATGAAGAGAAAGACAGATTCCAGGGTCAGGAACCACAAGTCCCATCTGTACTCATCTTACGGGGCATCAGCCAGCTGCTGCCGCCCCATCACCCTCACGGAGAGTGCGGTCAGGCGCAAGGCATGGGAAAAAGCATAAGGGAGGGGTGAACTAAGGCGCATGCGTCTGAGCCTGGGGAGGTGACTAAGGCAGGCAGCTTCCTCCTGCACCCCCAGGGTCGTCTGCTTGTAATAGTCCTTCCCTTCTTCCCCAACAGAAGTCACTCTCTCGCTGCCCCATTCCTCCCCGCAGCCCATCAAGATTTCCCAGCCAGTACGCTTCCTTAGGTTTCCCTGGGGGTGGTGGGGGGGGGCATGGGCACCTGAGAGTTCACCTTTGTTTGATGGAATTCTATACCTACAAGGTACATTCCCAGGTGGTGGAGGACCAGTACCCATCTCTTTCTGCTTGCTGATAGGGAACACGGTGTGAGCAGCCTCTCCAGTTCCCATTCCTAATTCTACAGCCACACCCTTCCAAGATGATGAACCCTGAGTCAAAATAAAAACGCTTCTTCCCTTGAGTCCCTCTGGTTCAGGTGTTTGCTCACACCCACAAAGACAAGGAACTGGTAGGGTTGAAACCCACAGCCACACAAAGGTGTGGGTCTCCAGAGGAAGGCCCCTTTGGAGAGAAACAAAACTAGAAAAATTCCTTCCCACAAGAACTATGGAAGCCTCAACAGGACAAAAGACACCATGAATGTGTGAAGCAGAACCTAGGCTCAAGGGTTTTCTCATTGTCCATGTTAACCTTACTTTAAAAAGAAGTGTGTGTGTGTGTGTGTGTGTGTGTGTGGCATGCACACACATGCTAGCTTGCCACCATGCATGTGTAAAGGAAAGGAAACCCTCTCCTGTTGCCTTTTACCTTCCTTCTTGTTCTAAAAGAAGAACCCTTGGCTATTTCCCTCATTTCTTCCTCTATAGCAGCAGGCTCAGAACTTCCGGGGACTCTCCTGTCTCTGCCTCCCATCTCTACTTTCTTTGTTGCTATTAATGATGAGTTCTAGGGATTCAGACTTAGGCCTGCAGGACTGCACAAAGAACACCTTACCTACTAAGCCATCTCCCTGGCCCTAAAGTCACACTTTGAGGACTATTTTTGAGAGATAGTCATCCCCTTGGCCTATGCTATGCAGTCAGCCTGCCTTCCTGAATTATGTGCTTAGAACTGAGCCAAGCATTTAATGAAGAGCGTCTTGCAGGCCTGGTTGCTTCCTCTCGAGCTTCTGACTGTCCTTCGGCAAGTGGAGGACTCGATCGCTTCTTTACTCTAGAGCGTGGGTTGGTTTTAGAGACGATGAATTGACCCTGAAGAACCCGGGTCCACCACCCCGGTCAGAAGCCACCTCTCAACCATTCCCCACCAACGTATCTGAACTACACTACAAAAGCACAGCGCAGCCTGGCAAACTGAGCCTCTGACACCAGGTGCCAAGACTAGTTTGATTATAGCCCCGTCCCCGCTGCCTCCAGAAACTTCTCTCAGGTCCCTCCTTCACAAGCTCTCTCTCCCTAGATCTCTGGGAGCTTGACTTGTGACCGAGTCCTGAGACCACACCCTTGTCTGGAAGCTTCGAAAGGGCCTTCCGGCCTGGACACACTCTCACAAGCCAACTTTGTTTCCTAAAAGTTAGATTAAAAGGAAATAAAGGGCATCTGCTAGCTCCCTAGGAGTGCTAGTCATGCTGGGGGCATGAAGCCGACTTTGTGGGAGGCCAGGGGATTCCCACAGGCACCGTCAGTGTGCAAGCCTTGCAAAGAGCCTTTCTATTGGTCTCCATTTTACAGCACTCCATCGCTGCCAGAACCAAGTCCTGTCACCTCCTCCTCATTCCCCATGAGTTCCTAGAGGTCTGGGAATCATGTCATAGATAAGCAGGTAATAGTCCCTGAAGAGTCATCAGGGGTGTCTGGTTTTCTTCTTCCACTCCCTATGGATAAGTATCTGGGGTAGATGAGAAAGAAACGCCATCTGAGGAGCCCTAATGCCCTGTGAGGTGGTGAAAATGAAGTGTGTTCATCTGCATGATGTTCATAATGGTTCCCTCTCCAGTTCTGAAATCCCAATCGCTGTGGAAACCTCTGAGATAGCTAAGTTCCTTCTCTCCTCCGTTTACTTCCACTTCTGCTGTCCAACATACCCCCGCTGTGAAGATGGTGCCCAGACCATCATTATTAGATTCGCCGAGACACTCTGTGCCCCGCATTATTAAAGTGGAAGCCACTCCTTCCTCAGACAGAGGACTTCCCCCAAGACCCCCATGGCGAAGAGAAGAGGTTTGGTACTGATTGCTCCCATGCTGCTGTCCTTTGGTCTCCCTGGGTAGACTCCTAGCCACCTCCTTGGGCTAGTCTTAGACCTTGGGGTCCTAGATAAGTCCTGGATATGCCCCTCTGTGTCTTACCAGGGACCTGACTGGCGTTCGCATTCCCTGCTTCTCTCTTTCTGTGGTCCCAGAAAGGCTTCCAGAGCTCAGCGCTCAGGGCTGCAGCAAATGGAGGAAGATTCTAGAAGCAGCCTCACAATGACAAAGGAAGTGATGAAGGTGGGGAGTGGGAGGAAGAGAAGAGAAAGGACAAGGAGAAGTGAGAGGAGGGGGAAGAGGGTAGATGAGGGGAGGGGAGAAGAGAGGAGAAACATTAGGCCAGAAAACCTTTAGAATTTTACCTTTTTTCTCCCCCCAGCGAGGGTCTGGATGGGAGAGTACCACAAAAGGGAGGAGAGACCCACTCTGTTACTCTAGGGATCCGTGGAGAATGGCTGGTGGGCTGCATCCTCCTCCTGGTGGGTCGGCATCCATCCCGGAGAAGCAACAGGTCGTCACCCCCTCTGCTCCTGTGGCCAGTGTGGCCATCAGAGCAGCACCGTGGGAGGTCACCTGGGCGGTGGTGGCCCTGGCCGCACCTCCAGGCGGTCCATTTGGATATGAACAACACTTTGATAGCTGGCCACGAAAGGCCAAGTTCTGAAAGCCCCCATTCATGGACCCTGCACACAGAAAGCCCACAGGAGGGGAAAAATGGTTTCCCAGTCAGTCTAGAAAGGTGGGTTCGTGTTTATTAATCGACGGGCCACATAAAGACCTCAGGGTTATAAGCGTTCCTTATGAGTTCCACAGAAGCTCCTACTGGAAAGGGGAAAAAAATTCCATCCGGTGATTACGTGGGACGAAAGCTGCCCCTGTAGCCTCCGTGTGAGATTCAGAAGGAAGAATATACAAAAGCATGGGAGCCCGTACTGAGCAGGCCTCAACTGGAGCGGTGTGGTTTCCAGAAAGGCCTGGAAACAGGGCCCCCTGTTCTTGGGGGTCACCGGCAGCAGGTGAGCCCCACCCCCATCCCAGTTTCTTGCTAGCTTGCTTGGTTCTTCTCCCTTCTGATTTTGTGGCAGTGAGGAACACCCAAAGGGGATTTTCCTTTTTAAAAGGTCACTGGCAATTAACTCCCTGGAGAAATCAGAGAACAGTGGGGAAAGGGTTGTCTTGGAGGAAGTTCAGAGAAAGAAAGCGCTGGGTAGACAAGCTCCTGCCCTGCCAGGAGACCACTGCGGGCACTTCCCACCTACAGCAAGGGCCATGGAGAAGGAATTAAGGAGAGATAAGATGGAGGCCCAGCTCCCTTTTGAAGCTTAATTAAAGCAAACTGATCAGTCTGATGCTATGCATACTGTACAAACGATGGAGAAAATCATTTTATGGGGAGCCCTGTTTATCCCGGAGGGGTGGGGTCAGCAAGGGAGCTGGTTCCAACTTCTAGTGCAGTATAGAAAAATCTGAGCAGTGATAATTGAACACAAATCACCCCTAGAGGCGAAAAAAGAAAATTCCTGCTCCCTCCACATAAAGGTTTCCAGGAGGGAAAATAGATCCAGAGCCATGTACATTTAATTTATTTCCTTGGTAAAGCCAAATTTATTTCGAGGTGGAGGAACCAAACAGGCCTGTCACCAGATCACAAAGTCATCTCAAAGCCATGCAGGGTGTATGTCGTCCAGCTCCTGGACCACCAGCACGTCCACGAATTCTTTACACTACAGATGTTTGGCTGTGCCGAAGTCACCCAATAAAATCAACCGGAGGATGCAAGTGCAGTTTGTCGGTGCTCTCTAAGCATCTGCTGGAATCTGACCTTTGTCTTAGCATCACAGAGACATGTCCCCTGCTGCCTGCCACCATCTATGAGTAAAGGGATCCCTCACTTCCATGTGTGTTTTCTGTTGACATAGCTTCTGTGGTTTCCCATACATATTGTCCAAGATGCAGGAGGGATGACTTGCCCATGGGTAACACTGTCAGATCTCCCTAGGAGACTAATCTGCCAGCCTTGGCCCTTTGTACAGAAGTAAGTCTAGGCCAGCCCTCAATCAAAGGCTGTGTCTACCCCTTTGGCAGCCACAGAAAGGCAGGTTGTCCTAAGTCCAAAGAACAAAGTTCAAGGGTTTTCTATGGTGCTTCTCGATTCCTACCTGCCTCCTGAGGGATGAGGCTGGGCCATGCTCCACCTGGGAGAGCACAGGAACGGGTAGAAAGTGAAGCATGTCCGAGACAAAGCCAAGGTTTGAAGTGTCTTCCTGAAGAACAGATGTCATTCAGGCAGGCAGCGAAAGATGGGGAAAGAAGATGACATTCATAGCACTAACTTCTCAAGGACACTCAGGGGGAAGGCGCATACACGGGTCTGTCTGTGTCCAGTCAGTAAGAGCTCACCCCACACAGGATACCCCTGTCCTTCTGCATATCACGATTCTCTTTGTAGGGGGAGTAAATTCTAAGGAGGCCATTTGACTTCTCTTAGGGCTTAGTTGTGTGTGCAGCATCCACCAAAAAAGATTTGTGTGTTGGGAGCTTGGCCCCCAGCTAGTCGCACCAGTGAGAAAAGACTGAATCTTGAGGGTTCTCACGGAATTTGATGGTATTGTTAGAACAAGGTGGAAACCCAGAGGCGGCGCCTAGTTGTGGGAAGTAAGGCACTGGGATCAGTTCCTTCATCTCTGATCCCCGCCTGCACCCTCCACTTCCTGTCCACCATGAGGGTAGCCATGGGTAGTCATCTTTATTCTACCACAACGTACCCACCTTGTCGCAGGCTGAAAAGTAAACAATCCAGAGAGTGGTGGACTGAGACCTCAGAAGCCATGGGCCCAAAGAGACCTTTCCCCTGTGGTTAGTCTCGTGGGTTTTGTCTTGAAAATGAAAAACCTAAACAGTGTCTCCCCAAAGTCACCCCAACCTTATGTAGAGAATTTAGTCTCATTCCCCCTTCTTCAAAGAGGTGAAAATAAAAAAAAATAAAACACAGAGTTCCAGAGAGAAGGAAGTGATTCAGAGGAGGGCAGGCAGAATTCCTGAAGCAGGGTTAGGCTCCGCCAGCCAGAGTTACCCAATAACTCTAAAGGAGGGGCCTCGGGGACTCTTTAGGGTATTGGAAGGCATCTTCTCTTAGCTTGATAAGCACCTGTCTCTGGGAGCTCCTTTGTCTATAGATTCAGAGACTGACACACGAACTTCATGTGTGGTGTCTCCCACAAGACCAAACCTCCAAAGCCTACCACCACCAGAAAAGCTGCAACCCCAAAGAGCAGCTTACAGGCGTGCCTTTGATGGTAACACTGAGCCAGGCCCTTGTACAGGACAGGCTCCACCAGCCGAACACACTCTCCAGTTGTGGCAGCAGCCCTGAGCACCACACGAGGGTGGAAGTGAGTCCTGCCGATTGTGGGACAGCGACTCCTAGAAAAGCCTCAGTAAGACCTGGGGCAAGCTAAGCGGAAAACAGAACTAAACAATGTTTCTCTCCAAACCACACCATGCTACAAAGTAACCATCAGCCTCCCTTCTCTTCAACCTGTGCCCTGCTAGTGAACTCTCAATCTTTGCCTCTTTCCTCTGTCTCCAGACTGCTGTGGGACCAGGTCCTAGACTGCTTCCCTGTGTAGCATGCAGTGCAGGGAAGGGACACGGCCTCCTCACTAAGTAAACTAGTCCGGTCTTGACAGTATAAGAGGCTCCTCCCTATTCTACCTCCATCTGGTGCTTCTGAGATACCTCTGGTCTTCCTTGCTAAAGCAAGCAAACCATAACTTCAGCTGATTGTCTGTTGAAGCTTCAACTATGGGGTAAAGTAGCAGGGACCACATCTTCTTTTGGGTGCAAATATCATTATAAACTCAGTTTTACAAGCACAGTATCCGCTAGGGTTACCAGCAGTTGGCTTTCCAGAGAGCCCATGGCACTAGCCATGCACTGATGGAGCAGTCTCATCTGCTTCCTGTTTCTTCTAGTATACAGCCAGAGTTACCTCTGTGGGAAGGAAAGATGGACTTCCCAACTTTTAAATGCAGGACTTGTGTAATTTTTAATTTCTGCATCATATGTGACCTTACTGTTTTTTAATTTTAAAACAGCATTGCAAAATATTTAAACTCTTCAAAATATGAAAGAAATGATAGCAAATAAACGAACCCTCCTAGCCTATCAACCACTGTTTTTTCTTTTATTATTTTATATCTATTCTAACTATCTGCCTATCTATCTCCCCATCCAACCATCCATCCATCCATCTGTCCATCCATCCATCTGTCCTTTTTCTATACATGAGTTATCAAAAGAACATTTAGAAAAAAAGAGTCTATATCCTTTATTCTTTTGTCAGTTTTATTTTTGTTTTTTGTTTTTTTTTTTTCTGTCAACCTTCCTCTCTAGAACATTTCAGGTCCAGCTAACCAATGACACCCAGCTAGCTTTCTTCCAGCCTGGCCTTCTTGTTTCTTCCCATACTTGCCTCCACCTAAGGCATAGGTTCTAGCCTCTGAGAAGGGCACAGCTGG
The DNA here is from genome assembly GCF_950005125.1 of Chionomys nivalis. NCBI lineage: Eukaryota > Metazoa > Chordata > Mammalia > Rodentia > Cricetidae > Chionomys > Chionomys nivalis. The sequence continues at coordinate 13,680,700 of NC_080104.1, read as the reverse complement.
AGATCCACACGTGCAATTAGAAGTCTCTAGAAATCAGCAGACCCTAACTCATAGATGGTGATGTGTGCCTGTCATTTGGAAGTCATTTCCTTAGATAAGATGGATAAAGTGACGGGGGTCCTTTGTATTCCTCATCTCCCCTTTCAAGAAACACCTGAGTTGGTTCTGTTGTTAAGAGTGATTTGGGAGGGAGAGTATTGAACCAGGTCATATGTAGCCTTTTGTTCCCCAGGCATATTAGAGATTGGTTGAATCTGACGCCTCAGAGATGCTAAGCAAGCTCCAACCGCTGTGCTCCAACCGCCATGCTCCTGTCTCAGTCCTATTCCACTCTTTATATTCAGATAAGGTTTTGCTAAGTTACACAGGCTGTCCTTGAACTCACTGTATCTCAGGCAGCCTTTGAACTCTTGATTCTCCTGCCACAGCCTTCTTGATAGCTCCATTCCTGGTACACATGCGTGTGCGCGGGCACACACACACACACACACACGCACGCACACGCACACACACATGCTCATTCTTCTCAGCCCTGCTGAACTTAACTCCACTCAACCCCCACAGAACTGCTGCGTGGATGTTCCCACCCTTTGCCTGAATGACTTCCGCGTTCTACATTAAGCTCCTCACTTGACACTTGTTCCTTGTCTTGGTGACATCTTCCGAACACTGGCCCTGAAAGATACCCACTTTATGAGGTGTTTACTCTAGCAAAGGCACCCTACCTTCTGACAGGGGCATGTGACCTTATCATCCCCATAGCTACCATGAGACATATTTGGGCTACATGCCATAAGTTAGAAAGGCCTCCTAGAATATAGCGTAAAGATAGATACAGATGTTGCATGAACCGAATCTGGTTATTTTGAAATTTTAAATTTATGCTGAAGATGATTTTGATGGTAGGTTTTTTTATAAAACAATTCTTTGCCAGAAAAGAAGGTATCCCCACACTTTCAGGGATATAGTTACAGCGGTAGAGAGAGCACGCATCTGTGTTCAGGCCTGCATTTGTGCTTCTGCGCACTGGAGCCTGCACCCTGCTCTCTGGTCTTTTGAACCTGTAGCCATGCTGCTTGCCACATGTCTCTCCCTTGCCCGTCAGTCCCAGAAGCAGCCCAGCAGGCCAGATCTCTGCTGGGCAGCAGGTGCTGTGGAGATCGTCCCAAGATTTTTTGGGGGAGGAAAAACAGAAAACAAAAATTTTCCACTCGGAGCAGGCAAGCTTCGCAAATGGGCTCATAAAGCCCTGGGACTTCTGGTAAATGGTGTTAGCATCACACGATCCCCAGCTCCGGGGGCACGACCTTGCTTTTCACTGGCACACAGGAAAGAGGCAGGGCTGTATGCTGGTGGGCCTCTGGGCTCCCTGCCTGCCTTGACTGCAGTCCCAAGCCCGCAGGCCTGCCTCTGCATTCAACAAGCCCAGCTACAAACTACAGGCCACTCTGGAGTCCAGGTCTAGGAGAGAAGGAAGGAGGGAGCTAGGATGGTGGACCACTCAACTCAAGGACCCAGAAAGACCTCAATTCTGTGACAGACACCCTGCAGCTGAGAGCTGCGAGACAAAGACCGTGGTGTCACTCAGACTAAACCACTTAGTCTGAGTGACTGTAGTGCCACTTATGAGAAGCAGAATGCATGGGGAAGGCGCCCTCTGAGCATCGTGAGATGCTGTGTTGTCCAGTGTTCACTCCTTCAGTCCAGGTGTTTAAACACCCACTCCCCTGCCCCTGCCCGAGTCAGGGTGGGAGGGAGTTACTCAGACATTGCATTGAGCCTTTCCAAGGTCCTTTAGAACTCAGGTTGTCCATCATTCTGTATATGCCACGCTCAACCCCTCATTTCACATCATGGCAAGGATGGACCCCACAGGCTCCACAGCCAGCCCTGGCTTTGCTGTGGTTGGCAGGCTCCTTTCTGCTTGGCTGGTCTGCTTTCCTACTGGGTGGGTCCAAACTCCAGAGGTAGCCATGGGAAAAGGCCAGAAAGACTGGAGTTTATCCTAGGAGAACAATGGGGGTGAGCTAATGATTTGCAGCTGAAGACAACCAATGACGTGCCCTCGGGTGAGTCCCTTCACCTGAGGAACTCCTTACAGGACTGGTGGAAGGCCCAGGATGCGGGCTCATGGCTGTGGTGGATGAAATGGTCCACAGATGCCAGTCACCATTCTGCATGACCATTGCCACCTTTATTGCTATAAGCCAATGGGGGAAAGTCTATGCCTTAAGATGACAGGGAGGAGGTAAAGAAAGGTCCTAGAAATGTAATGGTATGACTGATCCAATGCTGGCAAGTGTCTACTTTTAGATGTCTTCTTTTGTGTGATAATCTTTATATAAGCCATAGATAGATAGATAGATAGATAGATAGATAGATAGATAGATAGATAGATAGATAGATAGATAGATAGATAGATATGCCTATACATACATAGGTACAATATGAATATGTGTGTATATAATACATATAATATGTGCATATACACATATGTATAATATATATATATTAGTTTATTTGAGCCATTTCTAGTTACGCTTTCTAAGGCTTACAGCTAGATGCACAGATAGATATCTAATCTCTCTGTTCTCATAGGACATTGTATTTTTTTCTCTAAAGAACATACCATGGCCATAATTAAGATGCTCCCAATTTGTGAGAGTGTGGTGATCTGTTTCGTGTCTCTATCTCTGACTCGGTTTTCAGCGCTATGAGGCCTATGTGTCTGGTTCCCCACAGAAAGGCCGGCTCTTGGTTCAGGGCCCAGCTTGTAGGAGATGCTCTCAGTGTCGGCCTATGGAAGTCTTGTACAGTGCTTGCCCCAAATGCTCACTGCTCAGTTCGTTTTCTGTGCCCCAGAGGACTGGCGTGGTGATGTCTCCTAGAAGACAGTGTTGCTGACACGGAAAGGCCCCTCCCTCCACACCTCAGAGTTGCCATGCCAAGCAAGCTGCATTTCCCCAGGAGAGTAGTGCCCCACACAGACTATTCGGCAGATGCGGAACAAGGGTAGACTAGCCAGCCTTTGGGACGTCCTAGATCAGCATTCTCTGCTCTCTGTTGGGCAGTGGTGAATCCCTGCCATTGCTGACGGCCCTGGGCGGGCTGTCTCCCCCCCAAGGTCCTAGACTATCCTTCAGGAAAAAGGAAATATCTGGTTTGCTTCCCTCTCTTATTCATGCTTAAGTCTCTGTGTGGGAGCTGATGCCTGTTCACATGTGTGTGGTTATACATGTGGTCATGCCTGTTCACATGTGTGTGGGTATACATGTGGCCATGCCTGTTCACATGTGTGTGGGTATACATGTGGCCATGCCTGTTCACATGTACATGGGTATACATGTGGCCATGCCTGTTCAAATGTGTGTGGATATACATGTGGCCATGCCTGTTCACATGTACGTGGGTATACATGTGGCCATGCCTGTTCACATGTGTGTGGGTATACATGTGGCCATGCCTGTTCACATGTGTGTGGGTATACATGTGGCCATGCCTGTTCATAAGTACGTGTGTATATATGTGTGTGCCAGTGTGCATGTGCATGTGTGCCTGTGCCTACGGATGTCAGAGGAGAGCCTCAGGTGCCACTCATCCTGAGACTCCATCTACTTTGCTTTGTTTTGTTTCTGAGTCAGAGTTTCTCCCTGGAACTTTGTGCTCACTGGCTAGGCTAGACTGACTGGCCAGGGAGCCTGTCTCTGCCTCCCCAGTGAGGGGGTGACTAGCCTGCACCACCCTGAATTTTACACAGGTTCTGGGCCTTGCACTGAGGTTTGCAAGACAGGAACTTTACCTGCCAAATTAACTCTACAGCCCCAGGAAGGTAACTTTCTTGTGTGTGTGTGTGTGTGTGTGTGTGTGTTGTGGGATTTTTTTTTTTTTTTTTTTGGTTTTTCGAGACAGGGTTTCTCTGTGGTTGTTGTAATAGGAGGAGCTGCAGGGCTGCGTCCCCGGCACCCAGCCGCCCGCATGGCTAGCTTATGTCCCGAAATAATTATACAGAAACTGTATTTTTTTAATCACTGTCTGGCCCATTAGTTTTAGCCTCTTATTGGCTAGCTCTTACATATTGATCTAACCCATTTCTAATATTTTGTGTAGTACCACGAGCTGGCTTACCAGGAAAGATCTTAACCTGCGTCTGTCTGGAGTGGGAGAATCATGGCGACTCCTCACTTGGCTTCTTTCTCCCAGCATTCTGTTCTGTCTACTCCGCCTACCTAATTTTCTGTCCTATTAAAGGGGCCAAGGCAGTTTCTTTATTACTTAACCAATGAAACAACAGATAGAAAGATGACCCACCTCCATCATGTGGTTTTGGAGCCTGTCCTGAAACTAGCTTTTGTAGACCAGGCTGGTCTCAGTGTTGTGGGATATTTTACACTGTGTGAAAATGTATTGCAGTGATTGGTATAATAAAAAACTGAACAGCCAATAGCTAGGCAGGAGGTATAGGAGGGACTTCCAGGCAGAGAGAGAACTCTGGGAAAAAGAAGTCAGATTCGCCAGCCAGACGCAGAGGAAACAGCATGAGCAGTACAGAGATATGAAGTAACCAGCCATGCAGCAGAACATAGATTGAAACAAATGAGTCAATTTAAGTTGCAAAAACTAGTGGGGCAAGTCTAAGCTGAGGCCAAGCTTTCATAATTAGTAAGTCTCCGTGTCATTATTTGGGAGCTGGCTGGGGGGACAGAAGAAGACACAGTGTGTGTGTGTGTGTGTGTGTGTGTGTGTACTCATGTATGTGTATGTAAATGTGGATGTGTTGTGTGAATGTGTGTGTTCATGTGTATGTGAATGTGTGTTTGTGTTATGTGAATGTGAGTGTACACACATGTGTGCACACACATGCCTGTTTGTATGTGTATGTGAATGTGTGTATGCATGTGTGTGCACATGTGAATGCATGTATGTGTTGTGTGAATGTGTGTGCACACATGTGTGTACATGCATGCGTGTGTGAATGTGTGTGCTCACACACATGAATGTGTATGTAAATTTTTGTGTGTTGTGTGAATGTGTGAAATTGTATGTGAGTGTGTTTATATTGTGTGAATGTGTATGTGCAAACATGTGTGTACACGCATGCCTGTTTGTATGTGTATGTGAATGTGTGTTTGTATGCGTGTTTGTGTATATGCTTGTGAGTGCGTGTGAATATGCGTATGTGTTGTGTGAAAGTGTGTATGTGGGTGTAGACAACGAAGAGGCCAGAGACACTGGATGCCCCTGGAGCTGGAGTTACAATCAGCTGTGAGCTGCCTGATGTGGGTGCTGGGAACTGAACTCCTGTCCTCTTCAAGAGCAGTGTGGGCTCTTAACTGCTGAACCCATTTTCCAGTAGGAAGAATACTTTCTTAGTGAAAAAAAACTTCATCCTTTGCTTCCTGGACTGTGTGTTACCACTTCCAGCTTTAGCTGGAACTATCGACTCAAAACCAGTCCCAGAAAAGAGAAGGGAAAAGAATTCCATCGCACCACCCACAAGGGAAGCAGAGTTTACAAAACTGTTTCCCCAGAGCTGGCTGAGAGCACAGTAGGGAGGGTGGTCTTCCCTCAGCCCCGTCCCTGGTGCTCTTGTGCCAGAGAGTGTCTATTACCTTTTCCCTTCTGTGAAATGTCAACGTACAAACTCCTGGAGAGGGGCCATGGGCAATTTGGAGACAGGCTCTCCCACGTAGGGCAGGAGGATCCCAAGTTTCAACTTTCTGTCTCCATTCATTCTGTTCCTCCCAAAAGGAGGAAGACTGGCTCCCGGGAAGCCATAAAGCAGAATGGTCAGGAACCAGAATTCCAGACCTGGGAACTCTGCCACCTCTTGGTTATGTAATCTCAAACATCGTCTTCAAAAAAAAAAAACCTCACTCTTTCCTTGGGTACAATTGGGAAATGCATGTGATAAACCATGTGAAACCAGCCTTGCCACTTGACTAAAAAAAATAAGTAAATTAGTAAATAAATAAATAACCCGAGCCAGAATCCTGCTCACCTATAAATCCATGCCTCAAGAGGTGAATGATCTGGAGGATTTTTCTCCCGATTGGTGGCTCCTACCACCTATCACTAGATGTTCTGGTGCAAGAATGCATGTGTGCATGCGTTTGTGCACGTGTGGGCGTGCATGCATGTGTGTATGTGTGTGTATGTATGTGTGTATGTGTGTGTGTTCTCTCCAAGACCCCTTGCTCCCAAGGCATCCCTCCAGCTGAGAGCCACTGCCGGGAGGTTGCAGAGCCCAATGAGGGCTTCACCTCTGCCTCAGTCACCACCAGCTTTGCTTTGCAGCTCTGCGCCAGGCGAGTCACCTCCTCCCCTGCCTGTTTTCATTATCTGAACACTGAGGATAACAAGTTCTACTCTGCAAGATCATTACAAGGTTTACAGATTCAATATTTGGAAAGTGCCAGGCACATACCAGGCTCTCAAATCATACTTAACATGGTTATTAATGTATTATCCTTCAAGATCCTATTTAGCGTATGCCTAAGTTAACCAGAGATGGCTGAAAGAGAAAAGGCAGTAACAGTGGGGGCCTTTTTTCTCCTCTCTTCTCTTCTTTAGGCTGAGGTGCAACTTGGCAATTGGCTGGGGTCTGGAAAGGGAGCTGGCCAGCCACCCAGAGCGCTGCAGCATCCAGTTACCACCCTGGGACTGCTTTCCAGCTGACTCCTGCTAGGCAGAGGGCAGTGATGCCAGGCGCAGTGCTGGCACCACCACTCAAACGAGGAGGAATGTGCGGCAGCCACAGACACATACAAAGATTTGGATTGAAAATCAAGCCCCCGAATGAGACTACCAAGCACATAGGTTTTCGAAGGTTGTCTTTCTTTCTCTGTGTCCTTGCCTGGGTGTCTGTGTCTTTCTGGCAGTGTCCGAGGCTCTGAAAATAGAGGTTTATTATGGAAATGCTGAGAGATCCTTAAATAGAGCATGGTATTTGCAATGCTGTAATTATGCCCTCACTGAAAAGCTCCAAAGAAAACATGATTTCCTTGCACAAATAAATCAGGCAGGGCTTTCAAGGCCCAGATTAAATCATCTGACCTATAAAGAACCATCATCTTCCATAGATAGATAGATAGATAGATAGATAGATAGATAGATAGATAGATAGATAGATAGATCACAAATAATAATGGCATTTTTGAAAGTCTAGCCCCGTATCAGGTAAATGTATAAAGCCACATCTTAATACCATGCTACTGTGGGAATAGTCATGGAATTAGCATGGCTAAGGCATTGGTGGCTACAGCAATTTGATGAGCTTAGAAATTATCCTTGTATAAATAAGAGATCCATATCTCCTCCCACTTACTCCAGCATGAGATTTAAGAGATATTCATCTACATAGCCTGTCTCTCTCTCTGCTGTATTTGTTCTGTGTCCAAGACATGATCTGAGGCTAGACCCATCAAATAACCACGTCAAGAAGACAGTGTCTCAAGCATGTCCAGTAGCCACAGACCTGCCCTCACCCTCCACAGAGAATGCTGCAGACACTCTCTGTGTGTTTTGGAAGCCTCTGTTTGAAGGTGTAAAGCCATCAATCCTGTAGAGCTACATCTTGAGTTGCTCGCCATCTTCCTGGATCTGCAGCGTGGCATGATGGACATCCGCCCTTGTGGCCTGCCCCAGGAGAGACAACGGCCATCCTCCACCTCAATCACACATCCCAGAGAGACCAGAGAGGCAGTCCATGGATGGCGCTGGGGGACGGGCCTGTTCTTCCCTCATCCAGCTTGCGGTTTATATTTCCAAACATCTATTGCTCCTTCCATATGGCCATTGCTAAATGACAGGTTTCATCTGTGGAATGATCAAAACTGAAACTGGCAGTGTTGAGCCTGTCATTTTTCTGAGTAGCAAATGGAAGTCTGTTCTGTACAGAACTACACAGAGCTGCATGTGTTCATGTGCGTATCTACACACAGCTGCACGTGTTCATGTACAGAACTACACACAGCTGCGCGTGTTCATGTGCAGATCCACACGGAGCTGCGTGTGTTCATGTGCAGAGCTACACACAGCTGTGCGTGCTCATGTGCAGAGCTACACACAGCTGCGCATGCTCATGTGCAGAGCTACACACAGCTGCGTGTGTTCATGTGCAGATCTACACACAGCTGCACATGTTCATGTACAGAGCTACACACAGCTACATGTGTTCATGCACAGATCTATATACAGCTATGCATATTCATGTGCAGATCTATACACAGCTGCACATAATCACGTACAGAGCTACACACAGCTGCACATAATCACGCACAGAGCTACACATAGCTACATATATCACGTACAGAGCTACACACAGCTGCACATATTCATACCTTCAAAGCATTAAGTGTTGTACAACATTAGAGCTTCAACAACAAAACTTTACCTAGACTTAAATATTTTTAATTGCATGTATTTAATTGAGTTGGGGTGACTTGTGCACTCCAGTTGGGATGCAGGGGTCAGGGGACAGCATAGAGAAGTTGGTCTCTCCATTTACAGTGTGGATCCTGGCACTGGAACTCAGCTCCTTGGGCATGGAAGCAATTGTTTGTGTGCTGAGCCACCTTGCTGGTTGGATCTAGACTCCTCACAGAAGTGCCCCTCACATTTGATTGACAAGTGAGAAATTAAATGATGCTGCTTTCAGCCTCAGCCCACCCTTGTTCTTTGAGAACTGGGTAAAAGTTATGTAAATCTTTATATAAGTCACACAAATCCAGTACCCTCAGAGCCCAGGATGAGTACAGTGTGGGGTTGGGAATAGCTAACAGTACTGAAGATGGGACTCCAGTTGGTGACATGTTTCTATGGCATGTGTGGAGCCTTGAATGGATCCCTCACCAGGTATGGTGGCACATGCCTGCAGTCCCAACACTTAAGAAAAGGCAGCAGGACCCAGAGGTTAAGAATCAGCTCTAGATAGATAGCAAGTTTGAGGTCAGACCACCCCACCAAAGAACCAACAAGAAGGGCACAACCATGCAACTAATGGAGAATTAATAAAATTGAAAGCAATTTAAGTCTTTTTTTTTTTAAGAAAACACCCAGTTGGGAGCAGAAGGTACATTTAAACCTCACTGTAGTCTGAATTAAGTCCTTCCAGAGCCCATATGCTAAAGTCTTAGTCACTCCCTGTGCCCTGCCATGGGACTGTGTTTAGAAGGAATGGAGGTTAAACGGGGCCATGAGGGTCACTGGGGTTGAATCCCCATTAAGTATGACTGATGTCCTTGCAGGACTAAGGAGAGTCACTAGAAATGCCTGCACAAAGGGAAACAGCTCGGGAGCCTGGCCAGAAGCAGCCTTCCACAAGCCAAAGAGAAAGGCCTCAGGAGAGATTAACCCTGCCAACAACTTGATCTTGGATCCCAGCATCTCTGAGAAAAATAATTCTGTTGTCAAGTCATCATGTTTATGATATTTTGCTATAACTCCCATAGCAGACGAAGTAGACTCCTCATCAGCACTCCCCCCCCCCAAATATATTTACTTCTCCCAGTGACCTTGAGACTCACCTAAGTGTCTGTCTCATGCCTGCTCCCAGTATCTCTTCCTATTGGCTCAGTTCTCTCCTAGGCTGATTGACAGGGCCTCTCTGGCTACTTGAAATATTTGTCTTCCTCTGTCTCATTTTCATTGAAACATAACCATCCTAGGTCCTAACTGAAGGATGCAGGGAGAGATGCCATCTACCTGTATGCACCCATCATACTCTGCTAACCTTGCCACTTACTTCAAAGGCATAGAGTAGAACCAGGGGAAAAAGAGAGAAGCATCCAGACAGACAAATAAAAATGGCAGCGTCACTAGAAACACAGCACAGATGGATCATTTCTTGTTGTTGAAAAAGCAAAACAAAAGACTTGGGAGATGGCTCAGATCTTAAAGAAAGCCTGAGCACCTAGGTTTGAATCCCTAAAGCACCCATAAACATACCAGGCATGGAAACACACACTTGTAGTCCCAGAGCCGGGAAGGCAGAGACAAGCAGATTCCCTAGAGCCAGCCTAGGGGAATCAGCAAGCCCTAAGCCAATGAGAGACTGTGTCTCAGGAAAACAAGATTGATGGATGATGCGATGACTGAGGAACAACCCCCAAGGTTGGTTTCTGGTCCTTGTAGAACTTGATCTTGGGCCGCGGCATCCAGCATGCACACACCACCACTACCACCACCATGACAAATCCAAACGATGTATTTCTCACAGTGACAAAAGTGACCAACATCTTTGGCATCCCATCCACCTATTCAGAAGTGGGTGTGACGGTAAACAGGCTGGGAAGGTGTGCCAAGACCCCTGGTTCTGTCCTTGGAGAAAGCAGATGGCCAAATAAACCTCTCTTGGCTACTCCTAACTGGAGAGGAAGGAGGGCCAGAAATGTTCCCTGCAACAAGAACAATTTTACAAGCACCAATAAGCAGTCTGCCTTATTATTTATTATTTATTAATTTAATTATTTTGCTTTGGAATGGGCTTGTTTACAGTTGACAGGCAAAATATTTAGAAATGTAATGAGGAGAAAAGGTCGCCACCAAGTCCAGCAAATTCTCCTGTTAGTCAGCAGAGTGCCTGCCAGTCTGGACACAGGCATCTGTGTGCAATTATGACAGTATTCACTGTGCATGTTTCCCCTTCAGAACCCTTTCCCCAGCGTTGGCTGATGAAGCCTCACAGCACCCGTGGTGGGAGGTGTCCCGCAGAAAGGGGTGGGATAGGCGGAAGAGGCCCCACTATCCCATTGCCTACAGTTCCCTAGAGAGACAAACCCTTAGCTCTCTGCCGAGCTGGGACCCTCCCAGATCTCCAAGGACTTTAGAGTCTGTGCTGGCCTCCAAGGGCAGGAGCCAACCAGAGAGGAGGCCACATATTTTTTTGTTGTCACTAGTCCCAAAATGGGAAGACACAGCTGATTCCGTCAGGGGAGATGAAGGCTCATGTCTGCATCCAAGAATCTCTCTCCCAATTATCGGTCCATAGAGTCATCTTGGATCATGTGCTGGCTCCACCAAGTGTCACTGTCTCTAGGCTAGGACTAGTACTCCCAGAATTCCCTTTCCTGTTTGATTCAGGTACAGGTGGTCCACAGGGGACTCTGGGAGGCAGAGGAGATGCTGCCTCCCTTACTTTTGGAAGGAGGTGTATGCTCTGGGATGGCCTGGGGCCCGTGAGCCCCTGCAAGTACTGCAAATTTCCTCCTTCAGCTTCCCTGAGTCCTCAATTCCTTCGGCTTCCCTGAGTCCTCAACTCCATGGTGAAGGCTATCTGCTTCAGAAAGTTGTTTCTATTACCAGGTGGCAAGTTCAATGACCTGAATTTTGGCACATATATGTGTGATGTGCCTCATGTGTGATGTCAAGTGACAGCATTAATAAGCAGGGTCTTGGAAAAGCAAGTCATGAGGGCTGTGCCATCACAAAGTGGAGTTAGGGCTCTTGCAAAAGGAGATTGATGGGAATGCATTTGCCCCCCTCACCACAACGAGCACACAGCGAGAAGGCACCATTCATGAAGCAGAGAGCAAGTCTTCAGGAGATGCTAAAAAAACTGGCGCCTCAATCTCTAACTTCCCAGCTTGTAGAATTAAAAGAATGAAATTTCAGTTGTTTATAAATCTCCAGATCTCCAGGGTTTTGTTCTAACAACACAGGGGCCTAAGAGAGTAACACGTGGGCCCAGTTCACCTTAAAGACCTTCTAACCTGCTCTTGGAATTCCTCCCACCTACGTCACACACAGCCTTGTCTTCCTAGCTGGTAGCTCTACCACCGCCTGCTTCCTGCCCTGACATCAGGACCCTTACTGGGCAAGGACATCGCCTTCCACTGGTTCCACGAAGTTGTAAATTATGTACCATCTACATCAAAAGCCTAATTTACCACGTGGCTAAATTTACTAACAGTGGCTCCCAAATTCTGGCTCAGACCCCAACTGGCCAAGGAAGTTGTCTTTCACACGATCACAGATCCCACAACGGACCCCAGGCCGGAGTCTCATCTCCTGCAAGCACACAGGACGCCGCAGTTCAGGTGAGCCATTTCCCTCATTCTTCTGCCTGGCCTCGTTGTCTACGACTCCATACTCAGAAGACCTTGACTCTGCCTTCCAAATACCTCCTCCAGAGAGCTCTGGCCCGTGCCTTGGGTCAGATGTTTATCACATGAAGAATTCTGTCAGGTGCTGCATACATGGAATGTCAATCCCAAGAGCATGGCTAAGTCTAAGTATTTCCTGAAAGAGTCCAAGTATGGAAGAAGGAGGGAAATGGTTCCGTGCAAGCCCCCCAAAGGGTCGCCATTTATGGAAGCTGTGTGTCCCTGTGTTCTGTAAGTCCACGGGTTAAAGCAGGGTGGGTAGGAGCACTGGGCAAGGTGGGGATCTTGGGTTGTTGTTCTGGTCCTTTCCTGGTTTGTCCTGGGATTTACACTTTACCATCCCCCACTCTTTTGTACCCAAAGAAATGACCCCATAAGCTGCCAAGATCCCCCCCCTTGTTTGCTGTGCAGTTTGTCTTATGGGAAGCACAGGCATGAGATGGGAAAGGGGGTAGAAAGAAGAAACCAGGTTCAGCATCCACCTTTTTATGAGATTAAGTCTTCCCCATGCAGCCCGGCACCAGTAGGACTCATCCTAGAAACAGCTAAGTGACAGCTAAGTCTCTTAGTCTAGCATGATACTGTTGGTCCCTCCAGCCCCCAGATAAGCAGTGGCTTCAACAGCTTGTGGGGGCCTGTGCGACCATCCCTGGTTGCGCTCCCAAACCCTTTACAAATTTTTGACATTAATTTCTCAAATTAAATTACCTCTTGTAAACTACTTGACATGGGTTTTGTTTTTTCTCTGAAGAGACACTGGCTGATACAGATGTGTCCCGCCCCAGGGATTCAAACCTGCCAGAAGGGACTTCCTTCCAAGATTCTTAAGCTACTTGGACCAGCATCACGTTTTTTTAATTACTTGTAACACAGAGTGTTAGAGAAGAGGAAAGTCAGACAGCATCACTGTACCCAGCCTTGGTGTGGTGTTGTGAGGTCAAAGGGGAAATGAATTCCAGTCTTCCTCCCCCCAACCAGTGACAGCGGATACACATCAGAACAGTTTCTCGAGCCTTGGTCATGGGTCTCTACTCACCCTGCTATAATGTGTTACTCAAATGCCGTGACTTTCATACATTCACCAGAATGTACTGAACATCTGATAAACCCCAGGGAAACAAGCCCGTGGGTGTCAGGACTCTTCAAGTTCATCTTCAATCAGTTCCCATCAGCGGGACCTCATCAGAGGGCAGGGCGCGTACTCTCAGGAAAGACTACTGCCTTCTCCTTCTGCGTCGGAGTCTCAGATAGCAAGCCCTTCAGAGTCAGACATCCTGTTCACCCTTATAGCCTCTGCCTATACTGTGACCACACTGCATCGAACCTACCGTGGCAAGGTTGTCTCATCCTACATCTTCAGAGACATCCATGTCTTTCCCCCTCCTCAAAGCCAGACCAACTCTGATGTTCTTCAAGTCCCTTCAGATCTGTGTCCAGCTCATCTTTCTTGCCAGTCTCAGATCTTTTCCTCAGCACCTGATAGGATCTGGCAAGTAGAAATCCGTGCAAGTGTTCATTGAGGGACTGATGGCATGGATTCTGTTTAGAATGGGGGGGGGGTGGGTAACTACCAAGGTGTTAACTGGGCATGGGCCACAAAGCAGCAGCTGGGAAATCTTGGTGCAAGGGCAGAACCACACTCATGCTTGCTCATCACTGGGGCCATAAGTAGAAGAGAGAAAATTAGGGTGAGGGGAAGAGAGGAGAGGAGAGGAGAGGGGAGGGGAGGGGAGGGGAGGGGAGGGGAGAGAGGAAGAGAGAAGGGGAAGGGAAAGGAGAGGAAAAGAGAGAAGAGAAGGGGAGACTGGTAGATGGAGAGAGGGGAGAGAGGAGGAGAGGGGAGGGGAGGGGAGGGGAGGGGAGGGGAGGGGAGGGGAAGGGGACAATGCTGAAGCCCTTTGGCTAGGCAGAGTTCATAACCATAGTCTCCATGGATTGACTGACTGCCACTGGCAAAGCAACAAAACTAGCTTTGTCTAAATATCTGACCAGTTATTAAAAATAATAATAATTTTTCTAAGGAGATTTTTGAGAATTTATATCCCAGCAGCCCTGCCCTCCAAGAAGTTAGCCTAATGCGGCTCCAGTACTTTAAAATCTTCCACAGGCATGCCCAGTTACAGAAAACATGGATCATAGCAGACCAGATAGGCAAACGGCTTCTTCATTTTCCTTGGCCAAGATGCCCTGCAAATTCAACACTCACAAAGAAAGCCCTGTCATAGAGATTAGAAACTGACCACAGGAGAGTGTCTGTTAGTGGCTATTAGATACTCCCTCTTTCCAACCTCAAACTCCAGTCTTTAGTTTATTAAGGAGAAAGGTCATACATCTCCAAGACCTAGACCTGTGTCCCACTTACTAAAACTAACCAAGAGCCCAAAGGTGACTCAGCACACACCTAGAAACACACTGATTTTCCTACCAAGCCTGGGTATTGTTTCCAGTTACACAGCTAAGAGCATTTCTGATCGTGCTCATCTTGCCTGTCAAGACATCTTTGTATGTCCTTCCTTTACCTGTCCACTGGCTGGGTCAGGCTTGCCTTGACCTTGGAGAAGACAGGCTCTTCTCTCAGCCTCCTCTGTTCCTGTTCCTTCCCTGCATGTCGGGTCCTGACAATAGCCACCCACACTCCAACCAGTGGGCAGCTCTCCCCAGGGAGAAAACAAAACAAAGGAAGAACCAGTAAAAAGCATGACTGAAGATTCCATAGCAGACTTTCAACAACTTGGGCGCCATGTTGAATTATCACACAGTGCCTTATAGCATATAGTGGCATCAACACACTCAAAGATGCATGAAAGATGGCCATCAGTGTCCCTACCTTGTTAGGGTAGGGTGGCAAAGGGTTGCCCTTTCTCTGCCTTCTGGGCAGGAAGTCTTCCTCGGCTCTTGCATTCCATCCAAAAGACAAAAGAGGGGGTGGATTTCTCTGAACCCTTGCCAGGTCGTACGGAGGTGGGCGTTGGGTCTTTTGAAACTGTCAGAATGAGTATGCTTCTGATTATGGGGTTCCCAAGATTCTGAGCCAACCCTTTTTTTTTTTTTTTAAAGCACATACATTTTCTTCCTGGACCAGAGCCACGTTGCTCGGGCTATGTTAATCCCCCAGCAGTCAGACGGCTTCCAGGGCAACCAGAGAGCCGCTTGTTTTAGGGAAAACCTGTCAGTTTGAACTCTGTTCAAGAATGTGCCCAGTGTACTTCAGCCCAGGAGCAAAGCAGATTCTGCCTGGAGAGTTGAAAGTGCTTGCTAGCTGGGGAGATGTGGGGCAACGATGGCCAGGGAACCAGAGAGCAGTGTGTGGATTCAAGCAGTCTATGGCCTCTGACCTGTGATCTCGGAGATGGACTAGCTCCTGGAAGACTCTCGGGATGACTGACAGGTGAAGGACCAGTTTATACCCGTAAGGCCAACTGAGGAAAGAGATCGTCTTGGTCACACCACATTCGTTTTAGGAGCCTCCTCATCTCATTGGTTCTCTGGGCCCCTGTTGGTGTCTGAGAGACAGACTCCCCACTGCTCCCTATAGCTGATAAAGAAAGATATTCCACGGTCCAGGTTTTCGCTTTATTTTCCTGGCTCAGTAAGACGTTCTGGTTCTGTCTCTCTACACTAATAAGAGGAAAAACCTAGCAATCCTTGTTAATGTCATTTCTACGGAAACCCTTAAAAATAACCAGAGTGGGGCTGGGGAGGTGTCTTAGCAGATAAAGCTATGTAAGAGAGACCAGAAGAGTTCAGAGCCCTAGATAACACTTAAAAGTCAGGTTCATGACATGATCACCTGTAATCCCAAATATGGTAGGCAGAGAAGCAGGGAGGTTCCCTGGAATAAACTGGCTACCAGATTAGCAGAAACAGTAAACTTTGGATTCAGCAAAAGACCCTGACTCCATATCTAAGGTAGAGAGTAAACCCAAAAGACACCCAGCATGATTGACCTCGAGCTTCCGTGTGTTGCATGCACATGCCCACACATGAATATCCACCCACACATTAGGCTCTTGTACCTACAGACAAGCATTCACATATATATTACATACATATGCAAAAAATAAATAAATAAATTCTGTCAATTTCTACGGAATGAGAACTTTTTTCAAGTATGAGTTTTTTCTCTCCATCTTCTCCCTAGAATTCTCTCCTTTTTCTGCTCAAAGACCACTTAAAGGCTCTTGAACAATTTGATTCATTTGGCTCACAGTTTTTGTTACATATTAAAAGCAAACTAGAGAGGTAATATTATACAGATGACAAAATATGAGAGTCGGGGGCCTTGGCCCTCCTCCTGGCTCTCTGATAGCTGATATGACTCCAAGCAGTCACGGTACCTATGTGATTCATGTCTTATCTGTCAAGAGCCCATTGACACCCTTAGGAATGACGGACTCTTTACTGAGTTCATGAGTTACACAGGCTGACGACTGCCTATAGGGGGCGTTGTCTCAGTATGTAATGAACATAGGAGTTTGTGCCAGATCTGGGTGTGAGCAAGACGTGATTGCACTTACTTGTGTGTACTTTCCATTCTTTCCTGATATTGGTCTTTATTTCATTAAGAAAAAAGAGGAAGGAGTAAGGAAAGTAGGAAGGTAGGGATGGCAGAAAGGAAGGATTCATTGAAAATGAACTGGAATACAGAATATGTCCTCAATAAAAGGAAAAGGAAACAGAAAGGGAGGGAAATGCTAACCAAGAGGGTAACGAAAGCATGGGCTTTGTAAACGCGCTTGCTCAACTGTCCTCTTTCTTTAAATCCAGGGCCCCATATTAAAGTGTTTTAAATTTGAATCCAGATTAAGTCTCACTTAGAAAATGCATCTTTCTTATGGCTGATTTCCTGTTGTATAAAATTAGATGGTTCCTAATGCCCAGCTCACTGAGTTACTTCTTTTTTTTTTTTTCTGAGTTACTTCTAAAAACTGAAAACAATACAGCAGGCTGAACTCTGCCCAGAGAATGTACACTGTAGTCACCTCCACTGGAATTCACTTTAAGAAACCTGATTCTGTGATTGCAATGGGTCTAACGTGACCTGGACTCTAGGTGTTCTCTAGAGGAAAACATGTTCTTAACATTGGAAGACAAAGACAGTGGGGGCTGCGTGTGGAAAATGATGCACACAAGGGAGTGCCTGGAACAAACTATGGGGATTTGAATGAGAATAGGCCCCATAGCTCTTATGTTTGAATACTTGCTCCCCAGTTAGTGGAATTGTTTGGGAAGGATTAGAAGGTGTGGCCTTGTTGGATGAGATGTGTCACTGGAGGTGTCTTTTAAAGTTTCAAAAGACTCACACCATTCCCAGTGTGCTCTCTGTTCCTGATTGCAGATCCAGATGTGAGCTCACAGCTGTTCCTGCCGCCATGTCTTTGCTCTGCCATCATGGACTCTAACCTTCTGAAACTGTAAGCCCAATTAAACACTTCCTTTTATAAGTTACTTTACATCATGGTGTTTTATCACAGCAATAGACAAGTAACTAAGACACTTATTGACCCAGGAAAACCATAAATACCTGATTCATGGTGCTCTGAGTAATACTCTACCAAAGGTCAAGTTAGACTTCCCACGGCATGGAGCCTCCCTGCCCATGTTTTCTGTAGCATACTGTGAAATTTGATGGCTCCTGACAAATGAGCTATGGTCAGCTAATAGATAGAGCTACTTGTAAAGCTCTTTGAAATTTAAATAGAAGGCAACCAGTCAAAGTCTTGGGTCATGGCCATGCAGAGGAGAAAGGAGGATGGGAGGGGTGGGGATACTTGCTTCTCAATCCACAGCTACAGATTTTTGTCAGCAGTGACGAGAATATGGGTACACAGAGGGCTAAACCAAACATTCTAACAATATTTTTTTGTAAGCTATTGCATAGATTCTGAAGAGCAAGGAAGATAAAATTTGGAGTCCTCACAATGGTCTCAGTGTTCCATGTAATCTAGCTCCATCTGACTTCATCCCAGTCCCTCTTCCCTGCTCCTCCTCCATCGCTTTGGTTTAGTACATGTAGAAATGTCTCCTTGTATGTGACCTACATTTGTACTTCATTTGGGTCTGAGAACTTGATTTTTTTTTCCTATGTTCACCATAATATTTGCAGCTACTCAGTCACCATGTCTTCATGCATGAATTAATTTATTGAGCGGGTAAATGGCTGTGTGTGGTGCTTTGAATGAGAATGTCTTCCATAGGCTCATATGTCTGCATACGTGGTCACCAGTTGGGGGCCAACTGTTTGAGAAGGATTAGGAGGTGTGGCTGGGTTGGAGGAGGTGGGATTTGGGGTTCCAAAGGATTCTCACCATCTTTGTTAGCTCTCTCTATTCTCACACTTGTGGATCAAGATATGAGCTCTGAGCTACTGCTCCAGTGCCACACTTGCCTGCCTGTTTCCATTCTTCCCATCATGATAGCCATGATAGACTCTAACCTTCTGGGACTTTGAACTCCAAATTGAACTTTTTCTTCTATAAACTGCCTTGGCTATGGTGTGTTGTTACAGCAGCAGAACAGTAACTAAGACACAGGTGAAGATGAGCAGCCGAGCCACAAAGCCAATGAGGTCAGGAATAGATTGACTCTCATAGAGAAAGCTTCCTGGTAATCCTACATGCTTTGTTGTGTGAAAGAGAACACGGAATATAAGGTTTGGTCATGATTGTAATCAATTTTGTATTCTTACTCAGTCCTGAAACCTTAAAAACCTCTTTTAACTCAGCAGTGTGTGGAGAGAGTCATGGATGGGATGACTAGGTTGGTTTCCATGCTGATTCAGTCCTTCCCTGGTACAAGATCCTAGACAAGACCCACAATTAGCTTCAGCCTGAATTTGCTCACTGGTAGATTAAAGCAAACATCTTCTGAGAAACTAAACGCTAAATGAGATGCTGTAAGCAAGAGCACTCGCGACAATAAAAAGTGATGCGAGTAGAGATGGGTCTAGGGCTGCTAAACAAAGGAGGCGCCTTTTGACAATTTGTATCTGATTAATTAGAAAGGGGCAGAAGCTGAAGCTGGCATGATTTCCAAGGCAATGTTTTATGACACTGTGGTCTTTGGCTGTGAGTGGGTCATGAACTGTCTTCTTGATGAAAAAAAGAAAAAGGAACACTTTTTCTGCAACAAATGAGAAGAGAAAAAGTCAGGGCATATCACAAAGTCTTTGTTTTAGTTTTATGGGTGTATTTGCGGTGTTCTAATATAAAATCACGTCTTCATGTGTCATGATCAGGGGCTTTGAAAACTGCTGCTTTCAAAGAACCTTCTACGATTGATTTGGGTAATAAAGCCCTGAATCCAAAACAATATAATAATATCATCATGATCGTCTCATGACACCTCTTCAATAACTCTACGGGATGGGTTCTGTCACCCCAGTTTTCAGAGATGAACCAACAGGCTCCAAGTCACACTGGTAAGTGGAAGAGCTTGTTCATGGTCAACACAGCCAAGAAGAAGAGCTGGCACCAATTTAAGCCTTGGTTTGATTCTTGATTTTCCTTTAATGCAGATTTAAGAGGCCTGCCACAGGACTCCCTGCCTCCTCTCTAAGCATTCTGAGGAGGTGGGAATTAAGGAAAGGGGGATTGTATGTTAACACCAAGGATCAAGCTTGTCCTCAAGTGTCCAAATGGGCACACTGTCAAGGTAAATTGATTTGGGTGGAGCTCAGAAACCCTGGGTTTAAAATGATGGGGCGGGGGGGGGATGCCCAAGTGTCTAATTTTAAAGTCAAAAGAGAAGTTCAAGTCCCGAGTAGAATTCACAGGAATTTTTCCCCCAAGACATGAAAACCCCTTCCTATGCCCTAGATGGCCTGGCAGCCGCTTTGTACATCCTCCTATGGCCAAAACCTATGAAACACTTGGACTGCAAGGTGCCATTGGCCTTCTCAGCTTGCACACCACCTCATCCTTTCAAACAGTAGTCATCTGAGTAGAGATCAAGATAAGCTACAAGCTCATGGTGTGTTCTGCAGCTCCGGTCTTAGATCAACTCTAATCCATGTCTCGTTAGCTTGAAAGGACTATTAACAGGTGCCACACCTCACCCAAAATTTTCTTGATACCACGTGAGCCTTGTGCATGTAGAGAGTGAGAGATGCAGCCTCCTGTAGCTTTGTTAATTTCTTGGGTTCTGTGATAAAACTCTATGACCAGAAGCAACTCAAGGTGGAAAGTTTATCTTGGCTTGTTGTCTTGGAGAAAGAGTCCATCCTGGTGGTGAAGACGTGGTAGCAGGTGACCAAAGCATGAAGCAGAGAGATCTCACAAGAGCATCTTCAACCACAGTGTGAAGCAGAGAGAGCGTGAACTAAGGTGCAAGGAGGCCATGAGTTCTCAAAGCCTGCCCCTGGCGACACACTTCCTACCAGACTGGACCTGCTCAATCACCCCCGACAGTGCCATCAGCCGAGGGTCAAGTGTCCCACTATCTGGGCCTATGAGGGACGTTTCTCATTTGAACCAGCACAGGTCCCAGGGATTCCCTAACTTGAGGAGTGTTATAATTTTTTCTGGAATGTGCCCCCAAAGACCCATATTCATACATGGTTTTAGTCTTCAACCAATGATACTATCGGGAGATGGTGGAAACATTAAGAAGCAGGGTCATTGGGAGCATGCCCTCAAAGGAGATTAGAAATTGTGGGACTTAATGTCTCTTCCTCTAGCTCTGATTTCTATGAGGTTGATGTGACCAAACGTTGAGACCAATCAGATGCAACCTCCAACCCTGTGAGCCCAAACCAACCTTTCTTCTATGTGATCGATATTAATTTGACAGGATCTAGAACTACCTGGAGATGGTCCTTTGCAGTCAGAAGACTATTGATAGCTGTGGGAAGACCTATTTACATTGTAGGTGGGACCCCTCCCTGGGCACGCGATCTTGGCTGCATAAAGTGGCAAAGCCAGCACAGCACGTGTAAGCACTCAGTCCTCCCTGACTCTTGACTGAGGATGTCATCTGACCAGGTCCCTCAGGTTCCTACTCTCATAAGGTCCCCACCATGAGAGACACAGCATGAAACTGTGAGGCCAACTAAACCCACTGTCTCCTAAGTAGCTTTGGTCGGAATATTTTATCATAGCCACAGGAAAAGAAGCTAACACGTACTCTGTGAAATGATAACCTAGGATATTTCATTACAGGAACAGAAGGGGCCTGATGGAGCCAGATATTTCCTAGTGAACTGAATGGACCCTAAAAGTGACCTCAAATATCTTCTTAAGAGATTAAAAAAAGGGGGAGATTTGATGCATAGAAAAGAGGAGACTATAAGGTCATCATGGAGGCAAAGACTGGAGTGATGTAGTCAAAACTAAGGAACACTGGGCTCCAGAAAAAATTCTATGATTGAGGAACACATTCTCCCCTAGCTGCCTAGAGCACTGCTTCCCACCCTTCCTGATGCCGCGACCCTTTACTACAGTTCCACACGCTGTGGTGACCCCAACTGTAAGATTATTTTGTTGCTACTTCATAACTATAATTGTGCTCTTATAATGAATCATAATGTAAATGTACCTAATATTCAACCCCAGGGGTCACGACCCACAGGTTGAGAAATTCTGATCTAGCACATGCAGGCCTTCTGACATCTTGATTTCAGCACAGAGATACTGATTTCAGACCAACTTCAGAACTACATGTGAGGGAACAAGATTCTGTTATTTATCCTACCTTCTATGGTAGATTGTTACAATATCCTCAGGAAGTTAATACGTTCTGGAACACAAAAAGATGTGAAAATATCCAGCCTAATAAATGGTACATAATAGGTATTTGATATTTTTTCTCCCACATGTTTTTATTCCTAACTCTTTTTTATGCCATGCACATGAATATTTTGCCTATATGTATGTACATACGTATGTATGTATGTATATGTATGTGTGTACTCCATGTGTCCTGGTGCCTGTGAATGTCAGAAGAGAGCATCAGATTCCCTGAAACTGGAGTTACGAAAGGTTGTGAACCACCATGCAAGTTCTGGGAATTGAACCCAGGTCCTGTACAAAAGCAGCCAGTGCCCTTAACTGCCAAATCATCTCTCCACACACCCCCAACCCTTTCTTCCTCTTTCTGTGCCTTCTAATTTCCTATCGTCTATTAAAATGAGTATGCCGAGGCTTAGGTGATGGCTTTGATGGTAAAGTTCTTGCCATATAAGCATAAGGAATTAAGTTCGAGTCCCTATAAGTCACATTAAAAACAAGGTCAGCTGCAATGGTGTGCATTTATAATCCTAGCACCGTGGGGACAGAGACAGGGGAGTCTTTGGGCTTATTGAACAGCCAGTCTAGCAGAATTGGTGAGCTCCATATTCAGTGAGAGACCACATTTCAAAAGCAAGATGGAGAATGGCTGGGGAAGGTACCCAGCATCAACTCTGGACACACACACACATTGGCACACGTACATATTTGCACACACAGAGATGCATATGAATACACATGCATATTCACACAGGCATACACTCATTCATGCAAAGGCACATACACATACATGCATAGGCATACACACACTCACAGGCACACACATATACATGCATAGGCACACACACATACATGCATAGACACACACACATACATTCACAGACACACACACATACATTCACAGACACACACACACACACACATTATATGTGCAGAGGCACAAGCTCTACACACAGGGAACATCCAATCTATGAGCATGAAAAAAAAGAGCTTGGGCTGGGGAGTGCAAGTTAATATCCCATCATGCTCAGTAGCCTTTGCTTTCCTATCTGTAAAATGGGGACGATGGCACCTCCTTTATGGTGGTTCTCATGAAAACCAAAGAGAGAAGAGAAGCAAGTCTTATATAGTTTTTGTATTTCACGTGTTCATTTGTCCAGTAAGTTCAGACTCCATCTTCGGAGAAAACAAAGAGTGGGTAATTATAATTTCAATTTCAAGAAATAATTACAGTTTCAAGAGTGCTGATGGTTAAAACTGAGGTTTTTCTCCAGGTATTTGTCCCCAAAGAGTACATGACAAAGTCCACAGAGCTGCTGTCGCTTCTGCATGTTTCACAGGCTTGGGGTAGGGGGTGTGTTGCATCAACACAAGCCTAGCATGAAGAAGCACAGCGTGTATAAAGAATGATCGCTAAAATTAAGACAACCTTTTTACTTGTTATCCAACAACAGCAGGACCAAATCCTGAGAGAGAATCACTGGTGGGGTCACCACATATGGCATTTGTACCCAAATCTATCACATACAGTGCAGACTGCACAGCTGCCTTCAGAACACAGGCCTGCACCACCAGCGTGGTACCACACGCAACATTTGCACTAACCACGGGCATTTGTGGTATGCAGTGCACAGCCAGCGTCGGGGAACATGTGCTACCACAGAAACAGCTGCCTGTTATCCTGCCACAAGGTGATGCCCGGGGCTTGCCCGGCCCTTCCCTCCCTCTCCCCAGGATACCCCAGGTTCTGGGCTTGCTGGCCTGCATTGTGGAAAGTTGCCCTGCTTGCACAACATCATCACTGTAAGATGTTTATGGAGAAAAAGCCGGACGATGGTGGCGCACGCCTTTAATCCCAGTACTCGGGAGGCAGAGGCAGGCGGATCTCTGTGAGTTCGAGACCAGCCTGGTCTACAAGAGCTAGTTCCAGGACAGGCTCCAAAGCCACAGAGAAACCCTGTCTCGAAAAACCAAAAAAAAAAAAAAAAAAAAAGATGTTTATGGAGAAATATCCTCAAAATGGGAGCAGGGTAGAGAGCATAAAATGCACAAGACTTTTGAACACTCAAGTGTCTACTCATTCACTGGCTATGCCCTCAACAGGAGTCCTATTTGACAGGCCAGCCTCCCTCAGTATCTCCTCTTGCTTCAAAGTAAATTCTGTAAGCTATGGAAGAGTTTCACGATAAACACATCCATTTCAACCCGTTTTTAAGTTAGACATACTATTATTTAATTGAGTGTTGGGGAGGGGGAACATACATGTCCCTGAGTAGTTTCAGAAGTCAGAGTTATCCTTCTCCTTCCTCTACGGGGGTCCCAGGCATCAAACTCGAGTCCCCATGCTAAGCAGCAGGTGACTTTACCCAAGGAGACATCTTCCCAAGCCTGGGAGCTGGTTTCCATAGGGGTTACAGAGCACGGGAGAGTTCCATGGGAGTCGCCGCATAATAATAAATCCTACCCCTGGCAATCTGAAGTCTACCATCCACACCCCTTTAACATGGGCATGTCTAGGAGGAAGCAAGGGGAAGTGCCTGGCTCCTTCAAATATCTCTTTGTGTTAATTTCACTGAAACCCACACTTCCAGCTTTGCCATGCCCGCAGCCCTCTCATTACCTCCCGCAGTTCACATGGCATCTTTCTTGAACTCTGGCTTCCCGGACAGGGTTGAGTGTGGTGCAGCAAATTAGTGAATCATAAGAATTAGAGCTGGAAAGGCCTCTGGGGTCACGGGGTCATCCTCTGCTAACTGCCTGAGAGAGTTGCCTGCGGTTTTTTGCTTTTTTTTTTTTTTTCTTGAATGCTTTGTTCAAACAGGTTTTAAATCAATATTATTCCCAAGGAGGGAAGAGAAAGAAGAGCAACAAAGAATTCTCTGCCCTTGCCATCCATTTTACTTGCTAGTCCAACCTGGAAGATGGAAGCCGGGAGCCACCATTCAGGAAGAGTGGAGATGGGTCATGGGAGGCAATGTCTGAAAGAGACTTTGGAGGGGATTGAGTGCAGTATTTTAAGAAACAAGGGAAATGAGGTTTAGAGACATCATTTTACAATCCGATGAGGATTCCTAGGGACTCAGAGCCTGGCCCTGGCACCAACAACTGTTCTGCTTGCCTTTCCCCTCCGGACTCATTTTCCACCTGAGGGTTTGTTGCAGTTTGTTGCTTGCAGCTTTTGTGACAGTGGTATCTATGTCATCACTACTTGTGTTACCTTTCAAGACAGGGTGCTGTGTAGCCTAGGCTGGCTTCAAACCCACTGGGATGACCTCCTGATGCCCCATCTCTCCCTCTCCTGGGATTATATCCATGGCCCACCACACCTGGTTTATGTGGTGCTGAGGATTAAACCCAGGGTTTCAGGCATACTAGGCAAGCGCTCTGCCAACAGGGCCACATCCCCAGCCCCTGCTGTATTTATTTTTATACTTCCCAACATACCTAGATTAGGACCCTGTATGAGGCTGGATCAGTGATAGTTATGTTGATATGAATTACTACCCCAAATGTCTCTTCTTCACATAACTCTGCCTAGCTTGTACCATGTTTGCCTGTTTCAAGCTTCCAGAACTAGGACATCATAGAATTAGGGTTGAGGGTCAAAGTATCCAGAGTTTTCTGTGGGCTTCCCCTGAAGTGGATTAAGCTACTTCAAGAGACATGCCTAGCAGAGCTGGACAGTGGCCTTGGGCATGCAGGGAGGCCAGGGGCAACTGAGTTAGGTTTACTGTACTGACCTCAGAGATCTCTTCCACCTTCAAGTTTTAGACACTATGATATAAAAGAGCTTTCTTCCAAAGACACATACGGTTTCAACTAGTCAAATCCCTTAAAAGTCAAAGCCCTCTCAAGACATATCCCCTTGGTCTCTCACCCAAATAAATCAAACACATCAAAACATGGCTCCAAGCATGGGCACAGGGAAAGAGTGGTCCCCAAGGCCTTCTCCCCAATGCACTTCTTGATCTATCTTAGCAACTTCAAAAGTTAGCCTTTAATACACTTTTTAAAACCTCATTTAGCATAGTCCAAAGGCGAATGAGTTCTGGGAGCTGGTTTGGCAAAGAGATGAAATCGCATCAAATCCATATTCATTACAGACATCTCATCTGTCATCTCTGAGGATGGATGGCAGCTTTCGTGTGGGAGGAAGGGTAGCTCAGCAGAAAAGCTCCGGGGTTTGCAGAGACCTGTCTGCCGTCTTCCTGTTTCACCTCCTTTTAATTGATTCATCCCCAAACGCTGGGCAACCCCAGAGACTCATCGGGTTCAGCTGAAGCCTTTTTGTGCTAAATATCTCTCTTCCTGTTCCTAATACCAGCTGGTTCTGCCTCAACAGGACCTTGGAGGTGCCGGAAAATACTAAGGTGTTGTTTTAAATTTTCACGTACTTAGAACTCGAATGCCATTGGAATAAAAAAAAAAAGAAAGAAAGAAAGAAAAATAAAAAAACCTAGGTTAAAAAAATCAGTAGTCCCTTCTGAGGGAATCCTATGAATATTTGGCATTTCTACCCTAACCCTAACCCATTAGAAAGATTTTTTTTAAAAGATTAAAGATTAATTTTATAAGTGAGAGTCTCCTGTAATTTTGGATTAATATCACTCTTGAACTTTGAACATGGAAAAGCCTAGAATGAGGAAAAATAGAAATGATACTGGCTGTTTTAAACAAAAACATCCCTTCCCTCCTGGGAATGGAGGGGAAGAAAGGGTCAAGGATGGAGAGCCTTGTGGTCCAGCCTGGTAGGCCCTCCACTCACCACAGTCCTACGTCGCATTTGTTCCACGTTGCTAGCCTGCCTGGCATCTCATCCCTGAGTTGGCACCATCTGGGATTTTCTAGGGGCCGCTGTCCCAGGTAACAGCAGGCACATCTTGGGGGAAAGTCCAACTTCCTGTTTTCTGTGGTGTAAATGCTCGGACCAATTTTAGGCTGTGGCAAGAAGTCAGAAAGAACTGCTCCCGTTTTTGGGTCCATGAGCTAAAAATTGCCTTAAGATCATGCATAACAATGAGACACCATTAGGAGGGGTGAGTTCCATGTACTAACTACCTATTTTTTGTTCAAGTTATCCAATGGAAAACATATTTAACTGGATTTTTATTAAGAGTTGTATGTACCAACTTGATTTAAAAAGCACACCTTCCCTGGCTGATTGGCATCCCCCATTTTCACAGCCAGTATCCCCCCAAACTTTGTTTCCTATCTTCTACCTCTCTTCTACTGGAGAGATTGAAAGAAGGGGAAAAAAGTAATCCAGTGTACAGAATTAAGAATTCTTCTACTGAACAAAGACTTAAAGAAGGGGGTGGGTGGAGCATAGAAGAAAGAAATGAAAGGCGCAAACAAAATCAGTGTCCAGCATGGAAATCACAGGCTGTGCACGGCTTCTAAACCCTTGAAATGCGAGCAGTTTGAGATGTGCCATAGCTGTAGGATACATGCAGACTAAAGCAAAACAAAAGCTTAGTTCAAAATTATCCAAATGTCCCACGAACAGAGGTTTCATAATGCTTTGTCTATCTAAAGTTAAAATCATTTCTCTAAAATTAACGTTAAGGCCAGAAAGATGGCTCCGTGGAGGAATAGCCCTTGCAAGCATGAGAGCCTGTGTTCCCATCTCCAGCACCTACAGAAGAGCCAGGCCTCTCAGACCAGAAACTTCAGCACTGCAGGGCAGAGACGGAGGAAGAACTCCATGGCCAGCCAGACTAGCCCAAACAAGGAGACTCTGGTTCAGTGAGAGACCCTGTCTAGGAGACATAAGCCAGAGAGTGACAGAGGAGAACAACCAGCGCCCTGTTCTAGCCTCACTCTGTCCCTCAGATGTAACAACCAGCGTCCTGTTCTAGCCTCACTCTGTCCCTCAGATGTAACACACTCATAAACCCATGTACACAGCCACATATGCAAGGTATCTTTAGCTGTTTATTTTGCTTGACTTTCTTTTCTTTTTTTCTTTCTTCCTTTATTCTTTTTTCCTTCTTTGTTTGGATTTTGTTTTGTTTTGTTTTTTGAATGGGGCTTCTCTGTGCAACAGCGTTGGCTTTCCCGGAACTCGCTCTCTGTAGACCAGGCTGGCTGTCTTGACTTTTTAAATTCCATCTCCTAGAACGTTATACAGGTGCATATGCACCTGGCTGTTTCTTTCTCCAGGACGCTGAGCTCTGGCAAGCTAAGAGGTATCAAGGGCAAGCGTATCTAAAGACAACAGTTAGGCTGTCTAGTTCCAGGCCTTGAGTTTCTGGAAGTTACTGGCTTGGTGAGAAGCTAGATTCTCTGAGTATTTCAGGAACTCTGGCCGGCCCTGATTAATTCAGTGCTGACTGTGAGGTGCAGTGTGAACAGGAGTCAGCATGTGTGAGGCAGAGAGCCATGCTGACGCCCTTACCTTCTCACCGTCCCCCAGACAGCAGCACCAAACTGGCTCCGAGGAGGAGCCCATGAGACTGCATCAGCCCAGTTATCCGGAGCAGGAACTAAACAGTTGCCATAGGCTAGCCCTGGAACGGGGACTGTGGCTAACAAAAGAAAGAGTCCCACGGATACAGGGATAATTGGCTGCTGACATAGGCACAAAAGAGTTTCAAAAGACAGAGGAAATTATTTTCAAATGTTGCTGCAGTCATTACATATTCCTACTCGCAAGTGAACTTCCATCCATACTCTGAACCACATGGAATCTGACTCAAAATGACTCATAGTCCTGAGAGTTTTGAAGGACACATGGGAGATGTTTGCAATGTGAGGACAGGCAAAGCTTTCTCAGTCCTGATGTCAAAAAAACATCTCTACACATGAAAAGAAAGCACAAATTGGGCTTCATCAAAATTAATAACCTTTCCTTTTGAACAGGTAGGATTGAGAAAGTACAAGGACTGAGATGACTCAGAAGTGAAGGGGCTTCCGGTTAAGCCTGGTGACCTGAGCTTTATCCCAGAACCCATGTGGGGGACAAAGAGAACCCATTCCTGCAAGTTGTCCTCTGAGCTATTCCACACGTGCTCTCTGCACACCTGTAGCTCCACTCACCTTCTCAGCACACACACACACACACATGCATGTATGCATGAGTAAATAAATAATGTAGAGATTAAACTTTAAAGAAAGTAGGAAAGATGAGTTGCCACCAAGAAAAGAAAATTGTAAATCACATTGTGCATCTGTGTGTGCGTGTATGCATTTATATGAGCTTGCGTGTGTGTAAAACACAAGTAAATAATACAAAAAACTACAAGAAGGAATTTTTAACATTTTCACAAAAAAATCTTTCAACATTTTACGAAGTAATAGTGTCTCATTCTTCCCAATGCTGTGACTCTTTAATACAGTTCCTCATGTTGTGGGGACCCCCAACCATAACATCAGTTTTGTTGTTACTTCATAACTATAATCCTGCTACTGTTTTGAATCTCAATGTAAATATCTGTATTTCCCAATGGTCTTAGGTGACCCTGTGAAAGGGTCATTCAACACCCCCAACCCCTGAAAGGGGTTGAGAACCACAGGTTGAGAACCACCGGCTTAGCAGGTCAACAAAAACTAAATCTGTAAGAAGATACTGCTGCTCTGCACCCTAACTCGAAAATAAACTGCTAAAGAAGTAATGTTTAAAGAGGTAAATGCTCTGATCTGACCATCACACAAGGTTTAAAAAAAAAAAAAACTCTATATGAACAAATTTTTATTTATTTATAGAATTTTGTGTGCCAGTTAAATGAATTAAAGAGAAAATACAAGTTTCTGTTGAGAGACACATGCATGTGTGTTTCTCTCATCTTTATTTACAAGAACTCCGAACTGAAAGTAAGCTACACGCCCATCAGCATGTGAGTGACTAATCAAATATCCTATGTCAACAATGGATGATATTCAACAATAAAGAAAACATGAATGAACTGGAGGCTGGGGCGTACCTCCATAGGCAGAACGCTTGCCTAGTGTCCACCAGCCTTGAGTTGGAATCCAGCACCACAGACCCAGGGGTGACGGTGCACAGGAGTAACCCTGGTACTCAGAAGGCAGAGAGCGAAGAGCAGAAGCTAAAGGTCATCCCCGCTACACACTGAGCGTGTATGAGATAGCCTGGGCAAAGCGAGACTCGGTCTCAAACAAAACAGAAGTGTCAATCATTTCCGTGGGAAATAAGATTAAATCTTTGAAAACCTACACTGAGCTAAGAGAATCCAGGCTCCCCCTCCCAAGGCAGATATAACTCGATTCCTTTATATCAAATGCAAAGGACTCTATGGTGATGGAAAACAGATCCGTGATTGGCTGCGTGTGGGGGAAATGCAGGGAGGGCATGAGGGAGAAGCTAGCACACGGAAATCTGCAGGGGTGAGAGAGACATTCGTTAGCTTGGCTGTGGTAATGGCTTCATGGGTGTATACATACGTCAAAGCTAAAAAAGCTGTACACGCTAAAACGTGCAGTTTACTATTGGTTGTTTCTTTTGACAAGAGTAAAGCTTGGTTTGTGATGGTCTTGTGACTGCGGAGTCGCCGTAGACTTATATTATCAGGGTTCACCACGGCTTTTCTTCCAGATGGAAATGGCTAGGAGGTGTTCCTGCTGACTTATCCTAAAGTGAGTTCGTTTTCAGCTGTCTGTCAGAGTGCTTCATGAAAGTTTTGGTGAATTATGGGATGGGGGCTGAGGCCTTCTTGTCTCTTTCCACCTGATTCTGCTGCTGCATTTAACCCACTGCTGAGAACCCGCTTAGCGTCTGACATCATGTGACCCAATAAATAGCTTTCCTTCCGTTTCCTAGAACCGTCTTGGGTCCCACCCTTGCCACACATGTGCTCCCTCCTACCTGACACGCACACATACATACATGCACGCGCACACACACACACACTTTCCCTCCCACCCCTTACCCAAGTGCATAATGAAGAAAACGTTTTGTCTTTCGCTGTTCTCCCCAAGGAACTGGTGCCCGGGGAAGCCACGTGCTACTTCAGTACGGCCTGCAATTTTACAGACCTCTTAAAGGAACTTTTAGGGGGTGTTGGGGACCTTCCAACCACAGGGGTCAGGCACTCTCCTTGAATGCAAGGGCAATAAGCACCTTCCAGGCAGGAGGTGGTGAGCTGTCAGCTGACCCAGAAAAGCTGAACTCCTTTCCAGTTCAACACTCAGAGGAGAGAAGAAGTGGGGACCCCAGAGTCTTTGCTGCTCAAAAACCCAGGCATACTGGCCGGCACTGAAGTCAAGCAAGCAACGGCGAATGAATTTCTAGTTGAGAAATGGGGAGCAGACCTGATGTCCCAGGAGGATGTGTTCGGGTGAGACTGCCCACCGGGTTAGCCCAGAATTCCCATATAGCTGTCACTTGCTTTCTCCGTTGTCTCTACACAGAGCCAGAAGATGAACGGGACTCTGAACTAATTCCCACCACTTTGCGAGATGGTGCAGGCTAGCCCTACAGGTGGTCTTTTTCAAATCCAGCTGGCTCAGCCTTGACTTGGCCTCAGGTCAGCACACAAAAAAATAAAGCAACCGTGGAGCTCCTGACTTCTCTTTTATTAATTGTTCTTTGGAAACGTAACACGAGATCACTGCCACCTACATCACAGCCCCATCCTCCCGAGAAACCACTGTCTAGCCCTTGCCTGGATGCCTCCAGTCAGAGTTGTGTTTGAAAACAGGCTGTGATTGTTTAAAAGTTCTTCCGTGTATGTGCAGCTGTGAGAAGGCACGAGGAAGTTCTCTTTGTCCTGGCGTGTAAAAATCTCCAAGATACACTCTCAAGTTAAAAAAAAAAAAAGTGAACAATGCCTAACCGTGTATTCACTTCAGGACTTTAAAAATGAAAAAAAAAAAAAAAAAAAAAAAAGACTGGATAGTCACCTTTGCTTATGTGTGCATTATGAAACTCCGAAAGAACATTCCAGAAACTGTAGCAGAGGTCTGTGCGCAGAGGGGTGGGAAAACTGGCAGAGAAATGAGAGCGAGCATGTCTGTGGAATTTACCTCCCGCCAGGAGCTGTTTTCAGTTCATAACACATGGGGACTCGCTTAGGTCACAACCCCCCCGAGAGGAGGGGTCTTGTTGTTATCTGTCTCTCCGATTATGAAGTCGAGGCTCACAGGGATGGGACAGCTTGGTGAAGGAGTCACTGCTAGGAAGTCCCTGGCTGGTCCTCACCCAGGCATCCTGACTTCACGCTAGATAACCTGGGGATCATTCGGGCTTCACTGGAGTGTGGATTTCTGAGGGAGGTGGCCCCTGTGCTAATACTTTTATGGGTTGGTGTGTGTGTGTGTGTGTGTGTGTGTGTGTGTGTGTGCATTTGGTTCATTGGTTTGTTGGTTCTAGCCCACATAATTCTGTAGGAAGCAACCATACTACTACAGAGGCCTTTACTCAGGACTGGAAAAAGACATCTTTGGGTCCTCCTGCTGCACCTTGGTTGCTCCAGGCTCCCACCCTCCCCACTGTGGTTCCTCTTCTCCTAATATACTCCCGGGCATCAGAAACCCTTTAAAGGATGGGGCTCAGGATGGAATCCAGCTCTTATGCATTGGTCTGACTCATATGATCCCTCCATCATTTTCAGAACTAAATTTCTACCTATTCAGCCTATTTTTCCACTTTTTTTTTCTAAAATCTCAGTCTCTCTTGTAATTAACTAAAGCATCTCATGCCTGTTCCCATGCGCCTCTTGTATTCAACCCCACTCTTGACTGGTACAGCTGGTTTCTAAGCCCCAAGCCTGAGACTTTAAATCTCTCCTCCATTAACGTTTATCTCATTAATCTCTTGGTTCAATCCCATTGTTCTAGCCTGGCTCTGTTGGATCCTGGTTCACTTTCCCAATAGACTGATCCCTCCTGGCCCGGTGTAAGATATTTGGACAGATAAAAACGCTCAGACCCAGGGAGTGAGGCTGGACGCTCTCGTGGGTTGCTGGTGCTAAGGTAAGAAGTGACCACACTTGACCTCCACTCAGCCCCTTTGTCCCACTAAGCTAATCTGCTATTTGCTGGAGGAGCTCCATTAATGAGACTCCCCGGGCTCAGCCAGGCTCAGTGCTGCCTCCTCAGAGTCCTGCAGGAGGGTCTTCTATAGGAACTGCGAGTGGAAATGCAAACCCGGTCCCGCAACAGTTGGGGAGGGACGGCCGCCATGTGCAGGACATATGTTCAGAGTTGGCTGGTGATTATAGCGGCTTAAAACATTGTGTTCTAGATTAGCTGCTTGGGGTTTTCTGAAGCTTGTGCCGAAATCAGAGATGCCGTGGGGATGACATCTTCCTTATCTGTGAAGTGATGTGGACTCACTCAGCAAGCAACCCCCAGAGACCACAGAACAAGGAGCGCGTCCAGGAATTCCGCTCCCGGCCGCTAGCCAGATGTGCAGGTTGACATGCATCTCGAGGCGCCACATGTCTTCTGAGAGACGAGATCAGGCAGCTATTTCAAAGATGAATTTTTAAACAGGGAGGACTGACTACCTAATCATTATGATGGCAGTCTGTCTGACTTGGGGCTGGGGGTGCAGCCGTGCAAACAAGGCGAAGATTCCTCAAAGTGTGGCAAGGAAGCTAGAGAGTCACAGCTGGACCGAGAAAGTGTCCCAATATCACCGTCCCCAGGAAGAAGTGCAGAAAGCTCAAGTAGCAACAAATGACTTGGTTGGGAGCTAGGAATGCCTGGGAGACGAGGTGATGTGGGGTTGAGGAGCAGGGAATCAATCAAGATCCTAGAAGGCCAGCCCTCTGCAAAGGCCAAGGCAGGCCACACCTCAATAGCTAATTAAGATGCCATCTGAAACTTGGATAGAGGTGGATTTGCAATGAAAGCTTGCTAACCTTGACATCCAATGTGCTCTCCCATTCTGCCCCTGCCTTGTTGGAGGGGCTTTGGAGTATTATACAACCGGCGTGCACCCCGAGAGCCGTGACTGTGAAATGAGGGTCGGGGAGGTAAGAGGCAGACAAGCAGATGGGCAATCTGCACCCCCTCCAGCATAAGGGGTGTCCTGCATGCAGAGACGATAAGAACAAGAAATGCTAACGTCAGAACTACTTTAACAATGGCAGCAAGTAAAAGAATTCTTCATTACTGTTACCATGTGTACATCCCTAACTTTGCCTAGAAGGATGCGTTTTCAGAAATCCTGAGGCAGACTCTCTCTCAAACTCAAGGGAATTTAGAAAGCCCTCTAACATGTCCTTATGACCCCAAACCAGCTCGGAAAGACATCTCTAGTATATTCAGCTGTGAACCAGGTGCAGCTGGCACCCCTTCATGGATCAAACTGGTTCTAAGAGTGACTCATCTTGATTATACCTTTGGGACATCATTCATGGATATCATCTGTCCCCCGAGACTTCCAAAAACACAGGAGTCATGGCAAAACACACCACACACACACACACACACACACACAAGGTCTCTGACAATCAGGCCATTGTTCATGGCAGGATACCAGGCACACCCTTTATCTGAGATAAAAAGAAAAGCAGAAAGCAACCAAATGAAACCTACCTTGCCCAACCTGAAAAGCAACTGCGGATTAGAATGCTGTCTGTGACCTGTTTGCAGCCAGACACCCTCCTGGAGGCCATTCAGCAAGCAGAAGGTTCATTCAGCCAATGCTTCTTTAAATGATAAGGTGTTCCTGCCACCTGTCCCCGGGTTCCCTTTTGTGGCTCTCTTTCCAAGCAGGGTCATGCTTTTCCAAAGGGTTCGGCACCTGCTTAATTAAACTTTTCGTTCTTACAAGATGTGGTCTCAGCATACGGCCCTCTTTTTCTTTTTCTTTTTTTTTTTTTTTAACCAGGGAATAAAACTTTAGGAGTAGATACTATTTTCCGCTCCTAGAGAGGGGCCCAGATGAGGTGACATGCATTATGTACAATCTTCATGGCATGGCAGAGCTAGAAGTTCTCAGCTTGGAGTTTTTTCCACCATCTTGGCCTTCATCCCTACATAGGACAAAGGCATTCTGTCTCTACAGGACTAACATTACACGCTGGCTGTGTGGCCTCACTGTGGCATTTTATCCCTAACAACCCCCACCCCCACCCACCCCTGCTCTACCTCCACCTCACCAAAGATACCTTTCTAAAGCTGAGGATATTGCTCAGATAGTAAAGAGATGGCTGTGTAAGCATGAGGACCCGAGTTCAGATCCTTAGCAAACACATCAAAAAGCTGGGCATGGCAGTGTACTTCTATAATCCCATCAAAAGGGATGGAGACATTGGATGATCTCTGGGGCTTGATTGGCAGTCAGTATACCCAATCGATGAACTTCAGGTACAGTGAGAGACTCTGCCTCGAAAGAATAAAGTGGAAAGTAACTGAGGAAGACACCCAACTTTGACCTCTGGCTTCCATGGGAATCAGCACACACACACACATACATGACACATGGTCTAAAGCCAAGTACACAATATTTGCAGCCTTGGTGAGCCAGCAGCAGAGATATGAGGCTTGAGAGTTTTTAGCCTCTGCCCCAACCTATCCATGCCCTTGGTAGAGCTGAAGCACCTTCTTGCATATACTGGAGGAAGAAACACATAAAACCTTGTGCTCAAAACCCCTCCCTATTGCGCCTTGTCTCTACTGATTTCAGGAGTCAGGAACCAACAGAAACCTCATATAAAAACCCAGCTGAGGGCTAGGAGATGGCTCAGTGGGTAAGCGCTTGCTATAGTCTTCAGATCCCCAGATCCCACGTCAAAATGTAGGTGCAGTGATGCAAATACCAAGAGGGACAGAGGCAGAATATTCGTCAAAATCTTACAGGATGCTTTCCACACATAACAGCAAACAACAAAACGCCCTGTCTCTAGCAATTGTTCTGTGACCTCCACTCTGTATTATGTGCACACTCACACACATTCACACATACACACACAGGCATTCACACCCACATGCCTGCAGGCAAACAAACCTAGCCAAAGTTATAATTCCCAAAAGAACAGTGATTCTCCCAAGTCATTCCTTTAGAAACTGTAAACAACTTCCCACTGGGCACACGTCTAGTCTGCCCACACAGAGGTTGTCATCCCAAGTGTGTGTGTGTGTGTGTGTGTGTGTGTGTGTAGAAAGCAAGAGAAAGAAGATACAGAGAGACAGGCAGAGAAGGAGAGAAAGAGAAAGAGAGATGGTGGAGGAGAGAGGGAGATTTTTATAGACTGCCTAGTCTAGACATCTTTTAATTTTTTTTCAATAGTTGTGTATTTGTCTGGGTGTTTCTATGCATGTAAGCCAAGTTTGGTAATAGATCTTACTAGAAAATTGTCCACCAAAGATTTCAAATGTATGGCCTGAGGCTGTTTGAAATACCCCTTTATTTTTAATTCTGTGTCTCGAGTTCTGTCCCCTTTGTCATAATGTGTTTGTGCTTAATTTTTCCACATTAAATCTTTGCTTATGATTCATGGATCTCTGCTTAAACCATCCTCTCCCCTCCCTTGTCTTCATATTCTTTTTCTTTACTCTAGAATCTCTGCTGATTCCCTAAGTCAGACACCCAGGTCATAATAAAACATTTTTCCTTTCTAATTGCAATGTCCACCAGCCAGTCGCATGACCAATCAGCACCCTGGGGAAGTGTCAGCCATAGGAATGTCAAGAACACAGCATGCCTCCCAAGTCTTTCCATGGGGCTCCTCAGGGGTCAAGGGCTGCTCTCTGGTGTGTTTGAGGCTTAGGGAGAGAAGTAGTTGGAGGAATATCGACAGCAAGCTGGGGCAGCTTCTAGGTCCTAGGCCTAAGCCCTTTTGTCTCTTTTCCATGATCTCCTAACTGGAAAACCAAGTGAGAAGTTTTAGCGTCCGCTCAACGTCCCTGGGCTTATACTGTCTTTGACTCTCCACATCAGATCTTCATCGGTCTGTTGGAAATGTGACCTTCCTTTTGGCAATGTAGATCAGTCTTTGGAAGAAAACGGAGATTTTGTTTGCTTAGTTGGTATTGAAGTGTATGTCTGTGTGCGTATCCATGTATGTATGTATGTATGTATGTATGTATGTATGTGAGTGTGATGTGTGTATATATGTATTTTTGTGTGTATAAAATGTGTGCACATGTGTGATGTATCTGTATATCTGTGTGTGTTTGTGTGTATCTGTGTGTGTTTACATGTATGTGTGTGTGGCATTTTATTGATCATCACTGAAGACTGACCCTGCTTATGATGGAGCCTATCCATCATAAAATTTCTGATTGAAATTCAAATGCCTAACTCATTTTGTCACCAATTATTACCTAAAATGAGCCCCCAAATACGCTAGTCCTGAGATGGAGCTTCTGGCTCTCCTGGGCACATTGGTGTGCACAGCAGCTCTCTACAGAAACCACCACAAGACAACAATTACATTCAGAGGCTAAAGGCTAAAGGAAAGTGGCCATGTTTCAGGTGGGGAGAAGTCAAACAGTTGTTTTCCATGCTCCATGTCTGTGTGAGAGAATTTCTCAGTATCAGTTTAATGAGTTTGCTAATTATAAATCTTTTCAGACTTTCTCTTTCTTCTCGACTTTATTTTTGCCTACGTTCTGTTTAAGAGTTTATCCATTTTATCTAGACTGCTTACCACTGCTGATTTTCTCAGTGTGTGTCTTCTCTTCATCCATAGCCAGGATATCTACTGTTTAGTCAGGTTTGTTGGATCTTTGTGCAGAATCAACTTTGGATTTTCTAGATTTCTCAATTGTTTTTCTTTTTCTTTCATTACTCTCTTATCTGTTAGATTTTATTCCCTGTACTTAATTTTTATTTAATTTATCCTTTTTATTTTTATTATTATTTTTAGTTTCTTAAATGTAAGTTGAGGCTATATTTATCTGAGATTATTCTCTTTTCAAAGGTCAATGCTGTAACTCCCTTGAACAACACTCAAGAAATAGTGGTGTAAGGGCTTTGATTGACAGTCAGCTTCTCAAACAGGAGCAATAGCAAGAATGTCAATTGTTTTTGTCAAAAATCTGTAAATTAACTAATTTTTCTTTAAAAAGTATAAATGTTAGTATCACGTTTTCCCTATGGACAAGTAAGACAGATTTTTGAGAGGAATTGCTTTGAGCCTGCCACTTGAAGAAAGTTACCATCTTAGCAAGCTGAGCTTTCTGGTCCATGAAGATGGGATACCTGCCTACCGGTTTGGGTCATCTGTAATTTCCTTCAACAGTGTTTTGTGCTTTTCAGTGTGCAGGTCTTATACTCTCCTTTTAAAATGTATTCTGAAATACTTGCTCTTTTTTAACTCTATATGAATAGAGTCACTCTGTTAATTTACTTTTAGAATTTACCTATTTACCTGGGAGGTCAGTGAAAAACTTATATGAATGAGTCTTTTTTTTCAACCATGTGAACTCTGGGAATCAAAGTCAGGCTTGGTGATAAGTAGCCTTTACCCACAGAGCATCTTGTCGACCCCCATCTTAATTTAATTTTGGATCACTCAAGGCTAGTGAATAGAAATTTTAATTTTTATATGTTAACTATGTACCTTGTAGCTTTGATAAAATAGATTATCGGCCTTAAATAATTTTCTGGGCATTCCTTATAATTTGCTATCTATACATCCATGTCATCTAGAGATGTAAGGACCACTGTTCATCTTCTTCCACCCTGAATTCCCGGTGCAGAGCATTCAGCACAAGAAGCACAAACATTCTTGTCTTGGTGTTTGCCTTCTAAAGAAACCTTTCTGCCACCCGCCCTACACACACAGTGCATCCATCGACAGTTTCTCAAAAGGGAAGCCCGGCAGTCTCATTGGACCTACCAATTCCGTGTTCAGGTTTCCATGCAAGATAACTGGAAATATATAAACACAAAAAGTATTCTTGGAAGTATTATTTGTTGTAGCCCAAATATCTATGAACTGATAAAGTAATGCACAACCCACATATTATGTGAAATACTTGGGTGAAATGTCCAAAATAAGCAGCCCCACACATGTAGAAATTAGGTTGTTTTATGAGGAAATGGAAAACAGGGGGCTACAAGGGTAATACTTATTAGATTTTGTTTGGAAGACCAAAAATGTTCTGAAATGACCAGCCATGATTGTGTAACTTGGTACTGTAAATGTCAGTGGACTGTATGCTTCAAGGGGTGAATGATATGACATGAAAAGCTCATCTCTGGTATTTGCATATTTTATTAAAATTTGTTTCTACTTTTAAGTGCATGCGTGTGTGTGTGTGTGTGTGTGTGTGTGTGTGTGTGTGTGTGTGTGTACTGGGCGTTCTTTAGCTTGAGTTCGGGAGATCAGACTCTGGTCCTCACGTTTGCACAGCCAGCACTTGACTGACTGAGCCATTCCTGCCGCCCACAGAATACGAGCTGATCTATCACATTCCTCCCCAGGTTAACCCTAAGAAATCACAAAACAACCCTTGAAGTTCACTCCAGATTAGCTCTGCCTCATCCTCCCTTCTTTGTTCCTGTATATAAACACACAGAGGACATTTTATATGCTTCATATACATTACATTTTACGTTTCATATGTCTCATATATACAGGTATAAAATCCTTATATAAGCCGTAAATTCAGCTTTATAAATATCGTTTTATGCAATTATCCTTTAAATCTGATATGAGATTTAAAAAGGGAGACACATAATACAGTTTCTGTATTTATCTATGTAGTTACCTTTCCCGATGAATTTTTTTTTTTTAATTTCTTCTTATGGATTCAAGTCACCTTCTGGCATACTTTCCTTTCAGGCTAAAGGTCTTCTTTGACATTTCTTGTAAAGAAGATCTACTAACAACAAACTCTCTCATTATTTAGTCATTCAGGGAAGCATTTAACTCAACATCATATCTGAAAGAGAGTTCGTTGACTATACTACGTTCGATTGGTTTATTTTTTTCTAGTACTTTTACTGTGCTATATGTTGTCCGATTTCCATGTTTATGATGGAAATTCATCTCTGATTATGTGAGACTTGCTTTCCTCTTGCTGTTTTGTATTTTTCCTTCTGTCATAGTTAGATGCGTCTTGAAGTAAAGTTCCTCTTTTCTTATACTCCTTGTTTGCTGAGTTGCTGGGATTTGCTGCTGTCATCTTAAGATTTTCATTTTGATTTTTAATTACTTGTTTGATGTGGTTTGCATAAGTACAGATGCCTGCTCAGGCCAGAGGGGTGGCGTCCCCCTAGGCTGGAGTTACAGGCACCCACACTGCAGAGGTCCTCTGCAAGGAGAAACAGTGCTTATTCTTTATTATTATTTTTTATTGATTTTATTAAGCTATACATTTTTCTCTGTTCCCCTCTCTTCCTCTCCCCTCCCCTTCTACCCTCTCCCATGGTCCCCATGCTCCCAATTTACTCAGAAGATCTTGTCTTTTTCTCCCATGTAGATTATATCTATGTAAGTCTCTCTTAGGGTCCTCATTGTTGTCTAGGTTCTCTGGGATTATGAATTGTAGGTTGGTTTTCACTGCTTTATGTTTAAAAACCACCTATGAGTGAGTACATGTGATAATTGTCTTTCTGTGTCTGGGTTACCTCACTCAAAATAATGTTTTCTAGCTCTATACATTTGCCTGCAAATTTCAAGATGTTGTTATTTTTCTCTGCTGTGTAATACTCCATTGCATAAATGTACCACATTTTCCTTATCCATTCTTCATTCGAGGGGCATTTAGGTTGTCTCCAAGTTCTGGTCATTACAAACAAGGCTAACAGTGGCTATTCTTAAGCCCCCAAGTCCCCTCTCCAGACCCTGTTGCTGTTTTATTTTTATTTTATTTTGAGACAGGATCTTCTCGGGTAGCCCAGGCTTGAACTTGTTGTGAAGTTAATACTGGCCTTGAGCTCTTAACTCCCCCACCTCTGTCTCCAAAATACTTGGATTATAGGTATGCACCACCATGACCAGCTTTCTTGACTACCTAGATTTATCTTGTAATTTGGGGATCTTAGACCATCATCTCTTTAACTATTTTGTCCACTTCTTCTCTCTTACACACTGCTCCTGAGATTCACTAAATGCATTTTCGAACCCCTAGCAATGGCCCACAAATCTAGGAGGCTATGTTAATCTCAGAGGCTATGTTAATCTCGGAGACTATGTTAATTGCTATCTCTGCGGTCCTGTTTCCTTTCTGGTCCTGACTTTCGTTATTTCCATGGCTTTCTCTTCTCTCTCCACGTATGTGGAGCTTTTCTCTGGCTGCTCCAAACCTGCTGTTGAGGGACTCGAGCAAATTTTTCACTTCCCTGCCCGTGCTTTTCAACCCCACAGCCTCAGTCTGGTTCGCTGACACTCCCCATTTGATGTGTCATCACCACGCTGTCCTCGGTTCTTTAAACAAGGATTCCCTTAGTTCTTCGAACATGTTTATTATATCTGCTTTGAAGTCTTTGTCGGCTGAGCCCCAAATCTGGATTTCCTCAAAGACAGCTTGTTTGGGCTGCTTTCTTTTCTTCTTTTTTTTTTTTTTTCTGTATGAATCATACATTTCTGTTTCTTTGCCTGTCATTTAATTTTTGTTGTTGTTGAAAACTGAACATATCAGTTAGTATGTTGGAGCAAAGCGGGAGCCTGACCCTCTCCCAAGGCTGCTGCCGCTTTGGTCCATAGTTGGTTACTCCGTCACTGCTTTGGCCAGTTCTGCAGTCAGAGCCGATGTCCCTGCTGTGTTCAGCTGCTGATAATACCTGTGCTTTTGTTTTTAACCTCTCTCTCTCTCTTTTAAAGATTTTACTTTAACTTTTATTACCTGTACATGAGTGTGTCTTGTGCTTGTGTATTGCACACGAGCGTAGGGACCTGAGGAGGTCAGAAGAGGACATTGTATCCCCAGGTCATTGTGAACCACTGATCTCGGTTACTGGAAAGCAAACCCCGGTCCTCTGCAATGTTCCCTTACCCACTCAACCATCTCTCCAGCCTTTTATTTTCTTTTTAAGCCTAGTTTTCTATACCTCATAGTTAGTCAAAACCGTTTGGCTAGCTAGTGCCCTTTCTGCTAATCCTGAGTGTGTACAATCTCTCCTGGAACCCCAGGAGTGTTGCAAGTGACCACTAAGGCTGTCCCACTCCCTGCTTGTTGATAGAAAGTTTCTTTTCTTCTACTTTCTGTCCTGGTTAGCTTTTGGTTTCTGTTTGTTCATTTTTATCAACTTAACACAAGCTAGAGTCACCTGGGAAGAGGGAATGAGTGTCAATCAATGCCTCCATCATACTGACCTGAACAAGAACAAGCTGAACAAGTCTTACTCTATTGCTCTCTATGACAATTCCATGAGGCACTTTCCTTATGGAATGGTTGATGTGCGAGGACCCAGCCCACTGCGGGTTGTGCCTCCCCTGGGCAGGTGGTCCTGAGCTATATCAGCACAAACTGAACAAGCCATGGGAAGAAGTCAGCAATAGTCTTCCATAATTCTGCTTCAGTTCCTGCTTCCCAGTTCCTGATTGAGTTCCTGCCCACACTTCCTTCAGTGATGGACATGAAAATGCAAGCCATGTTCCTTGTGGTTGTGGCATTTATCACGGCAGCAGAGAAGCACACCAGGACCCTGGCCTAAATCAGACTCCAACTTTAGAATGGCTGCAATATTGGCCTTTCCTACCCATTTGCTACCTAGCTGGTTCTGCCTTGGGGGCTTTTTCAGGACTTCACTGTCTCCAGCAGCAAGCCTTGCTCTGTCTTGTCTTCCATGAAGGACTGTGTGGATGGAGCTCAATCTGTTCCATGTCTTGAGTAGGCTTTTCAGTCCTGAAATTGTGTGTAAAACCACAGCCAGTCCGAGCACCTCATTTGGGGGAATGAAGGACAGACAAGCTTCCCATTCTCCCATATCAGAGCTTCCAGCAATTCCACTCTGTGTCTAATGCAATGTTCGTAGCAGCAGAAGGTAGCATCACGGCCATGTGATGGTGGAGAGACCAGATTTCAGAGAACTGAAGAAGCTGAAGTCATGACTCACCCTTCTCAGAGGTAAAGCAAGGGTTGTGGGGCTCTGAACCCACATCTAAAGACTCCCGATGCTTCAGGGCTCTAGCGATGCCAACTTGAAGTGTCTGTACATACTGACAAGTGAAGTTGGGAGACAATGATGTTGCCTATACAGTTCTGGTAACTCTGTCTTTCTCTTGACCAGATGTGGTGCAGATTTAAGTTGTTATTATATGTAACCTATGCTCTAAGTAACAAGGAGTGTGTTTTTTAAGTACACTTTTAAATTGCATATGTACATATGTAGGCACATGTGTATGTGCAAGTGTGATAGCCTATACGTGTCCGTGTGTGTGTGTGCACATGTGTCCACAAGAGGTCCACTGTGTCTTCCTCTATTGTTCTCTTCCTTTCTATTTGAAACAAGGTCTCTCACAGAAACTTAAGCCCCCCATTATGGCTATACTAGTCATTGAGTCCTGGGCCTCGGATCGCCTCTGCCCAGCTAGTGCTGGGATTGTGAGCAGCATCATCAAGCTTGGCTTTTGTGTGGGTGTGGTTAAATCAGTCCTCATGCTTGTGAGAAGAGCAAATTGCCCACAGAACCATCTCCCCAACCCCTATACTCCCAGTTTTTCCAGAAATGCTGGGAAAGAAAAAGGGGACTTGGTAATGCTTCCTACTAGACTAGAGACGCAAGCAGTTTTAAGTAGTAAAGGCAGAATTCAAAGACAGACTTCAGACTCAAAAGCTCGCTGTTAGGCCCAGTTCAATGCTCTCCTTCCGTTCAAATGACATAAAAATACAAATAAAGTGGGAATGTGGAAGGAGCCCCATGTGGAAAAAAAATGAAAAATTAAAAAATGAAAGATTTAGAATTAAACCAACGGAGAAAACTAAGATGACTTGGTTTAGAAACTAGCAAAGATGGCAACTTT
Organism: Chionomys nivalis; assembly: GCF_950005125.1. Lineage (NCBI taxonomy): Eukaryota > Metazoa > Chordata > Mammalia > Rodentia > Cricetidae > Chionomys > Chionomys nivalis. Next base: position 13,637,044 of record NC_080104.1, on the reverse strand, counting down.
AAGTTGATAACGTGATATCAAACAGTTGATAAGTGCTAGATTTTTCCCCCTGAGGGAAAAAAAGGCAAACAAGACAGTAGGAAGTGCCTGCTCATTTAGTCAGTCTTGCTTCTGTCAAAGATGGGTGAGATAGCAAAGCATGTGTGACTGTTTTAATTTTCCCTTCAGGGTGGGTTTCGCAACGGCTGGGAAAGACTCCCGAAAGTGAACTGCAGGGGCCCCCTAAGAACCCACCTGTACCTTACACGCTCTCAGTTCTCCTGCCTCCACACGTCTCTGGGGCTCAAGTGACCAGCTAAAGCAAGATTCTTGAAGAAATGGCCTGTCTGGGTAGGGCCAAGCCTGTGTTAGAAGTTAGCAAGTGTAGAGTGAGCTCTAAGTCACAGAGAGATGAAAATCCCCTGTGGCTCTGGATATCTCCCTAGCAAACCACCCTGAAAATCTCCCACTTGGCTTAACGCTTCAAGGTGAGGCACGGTCTTCAGAAAGTGAGTGAAAAAGCAGTATTGCCGGGGCCACACCTCCTTAAACAGGTGTATACATCGCGTTAGAAAAGGAAGCTATCATAAGGAAGAAGTACCAGCCCAAATCAAGAAACGTTAGTCCACGGAATCAAAGCAAAGGCACGGCTCTGGTGCTGGAAAGGGTTTAATGGTTACGGAAGGCGGAAAAGCTGCTCATGGGAAGGCTAATTCACACCCAGAGAAGATAGGCAAGCAGCCATCAGTCCTCCAGTTCAGCCTTCCCTCCGGTCACCCATAATTTATCTGTCCGGTCAAGAGCTCTACGTGGTGACCTAAATCCTACACAACCATGATTCCCCAGCCAGCTGGAACCAGAAGCAGATGTTTCTGCGTTCATGTTTTATATTAACTTCATTTTGCTCAAGATTTCATTAAAAGCCACTTCCAGCACTGATACGTGCAACGTGAAATCCTGCAGATGAATTGGTCTGTGGATGGTGACAACACTCTTGCCACACTCCATGGATCAAATCGCTCTTTATTCACCAGACTTGGCCAGAACAGAAAGGCCAATGCTAGGCAAAGCGCTATGAAAGCCATAGCCAGAGAGTGCTGGTTTCGCTTTCTTTCCCCCTCTTTCCTATATAGATTCCCAAAGGAGACTGACACACAGATTAGACAAATCACTTTTCATAATCCTAGGGACTGCCACATGATGGATCCAGAATATTAATCAAAGGCTGGGGCTGGGTAAAATGTGAATTGAATTTCTTAATGGAGAGAGACGTGAACTTTCTGTCCTTAGATCTCTGGCTGCGGACGTCTCTAAGGCCATGAAAAACGTAGCTACCCAGTTTATAATATTCTGAGAGATACATCACCAACATGACAGGACTTATCATGGCTTCAGTTTCTGTTTAGAGAACTTGGTTTCCGATGTGGTCAAAGGAAAGTCGTGGGCTGCTGGCAGAGAATTTAAGGGTTGTCCATAAAAACCAAAGTCCTCTATGTTTGGGGTCGTTTAAAGACCCCATGATCCTTTTCACTGGTGCCTGGGGGCTTGTCTGAGTTTCAACCAAACACTACGGTCTTGGTATTTTTTATTTAGTCCATAGAATTGCAATGGAGTGAAATATTTTGCTTCCTATGTGAGTGCTGCTAAGATGAACCCAAAAAAGTTCGAGTAAAAGTGAATGAGATTTAATACAAAACTGGAAATCGGCCTACAGTCTGTCCTTCTGTGGAGATCAAAATCACATTCCGAAGTCATTTCTGTCACACTGGTTGTTAGGGTAAAGGACAAGAAGAAAATGAATTCTTAGTGAAATGGAGATGCTTTTCCTTGCTCAAAAAAAAAAAAAAAAAAAAGCTGTTTAATGTGACAAGACATCACAAAGTCAATTCACTACAGCTGTTCTTTTTAGAGGGGATGCACACCCCAGCAGCCAGGGACAAGTCTTCCTACCTGGACGCCCTCGGGCTCCCAGAGGGTTCTGGACCCTCAGGGAACTACTCAAGGACACCGTGGTAGCTTTTCTACTGTGAGCTACTCTGTTCTAATGAGACCAAAAGCCTGTTATCATCATTATCTGACTTGTCCACACCCTGCTGGTGATGCGGAGGTGTGAAGGAGGGCCAGACTTTCAGATGAGAGCGCCAGGCAGAGATACGGAAAGCCGGTGTCTGAGAGGTCAGAGAATACATAGCAGGAAGGAGGCTGATGGGAAAAGATTCAAGATGTCCAGGTTTCCCAGGGATGTATGTGTCTCCACACACACACAGTGTGAATAAATAAATGCAATAACACTTTAAATATGAATTTCAATAAATAACCCATTTGTGTGTTTGTGCATGCATGTCCGTGTACATAGGAGCGAACATGGGTGCATGGCCACACATGTGGAGATTGAAGAACAACCTCAGATCCTGTAGTTCAGCGATTTCCCAAGTCCTCCTACTCTTGGCTGGCTTGACCAGTGAAGCCCAGAGACTCTCTGCCTCCTTAACTCTGGTATTACCAACTCATGACACCACAGCCAGTGTTTATGGACCAAACACAAGTCCTCTTTCTTGCAAAGCAGGCACTATGCACACTGAGCCGTTACACTAGCCCCAGGGATTTTGAGGACAGAGATTATCTCAGCAAAATAGCCATCCATAACAAAAAGTGATACCCCTAAACCCTCTTTGTTGTTTCCATATCCATCCACAAAATGGGCTAGCTCCTTCAGGGGTGGGGGAGGACAGAGGGTCTTTAACATCCACTCAAAAGGAAACACACAGAGCATGCAGTTTATTCTAGACTCCACCCTGTCGGTTAAAGCCATATGCCAAGGTGACTTGAATGTCGTCAGGCTTTGGGCTCACACTGAATCATGAACTCCATTGCCGCTCCTCCCACCGTGTGCATCTGCTTCTCTTTGCCTTGGATGGCATTCCTGGTAGTTGGGAAAAGGCAGATTTTTTTTTCCCTCCAGTTTGGAGATCCCCTGAGATTATCAGCAATTATGTAGTAAATCTCGAAGATCTATCTCCCCTCAAACACGACACACTATAGCGTACTAGGTTACAAGATGCGTAATTAGAGCTCATTCAACTGACAGATTAATGGAGGTGTAGGAACGGCCAGATAGCAGTAAATTAGGCAGCAACCTCGGGCATTACACGGACACTAAATTGTGCATCCTTCGCCGTGTGTTAGCTGCTCCTCTCAGGGTTTGAAACATCTCTGTTTTATGAAGTGTTTGTTTAAGGAACCTCAGCTCAGAAGCTTCAGGGCCGGCGTGCAGCACTCCATTGCCTGATTTCCGAATCACCTGCCTGCCGCACAGGCTACATCCTCACAGCCAAACAAGCTAAATGAACAGCCCATCGTGAGACAACTAGCTAAATGAATAGATATAAGGTCGACAATTTGGTAGGCAAGTTGGAAATATCTTTTTTAACTAGATTCAAAGTTAACAAGTGAGGGGCTGGCGAGATGGCTCAGTGGTTAAGAGTCCTTGCTGTTCAATCATGAGGACCAGAGTTAAGATCCCATCACCTAGGTAACCAGTCAGGTATCCTGCAAACACCTGCAAGTCCTGCTTCAAGGAAGCCAGTGACCTCTTGTAGCCTCTCCTCATGAACCCCTGCACATTTGCACATTTGCACACGCTCATGTGTACGTAAAAATCTTCCTGCCAGATTCCCGGGCATTTTTATGAAACGAAGTCTCACTCCATAATCCAGGCTGACATGGAACTCCTGCCCTAATGCAATCCGACATGGCCTCTAACCCATAGCAATCCTTCTGCCTCAGCCTCTCCAGTTCTGGGATGACAGGCATATACCACTCTGCCCAAACCTAGATGCTCTTGAGTGAAGCCTGCTAGAAGCCAGGTTAAGCTCTAGGACACTCCCCAGGCTAAAGCCTATCTGAGTGATGAACGTATTCTCATACTAGAAAGGAAAGCTCACCAGGACATCAAACAAAGCCAAACAGGCTGTGGGGACCAGACAGATGCAGGTGATGTCACGGGCCTTGACTTCCTTCCACACCATTTCCTGAACTCATCAGCCAGAGAACACACTTCGGGCATCCCTTCCCCCATCTCCCTTTTACAAGAGCCCTTCTCAATTTCTTTCTAACATTTTATTTCTCTTCTGATTTCTACACTTGCTTTTAATTTTTTAAATTAAATTGTATTTTAAATATATATATATATTTAACTATATATATATAGTTAAAAGTGTGTGTGCGTGTGTATCTGTATGTCCATGTGATTGCAGGTCCCTATGGAGTCCAGAAGAGGGTGTCGGATTCCAGGGTGCAAGAGTCACAGGAAGTTGCTGGCAGCCCAATGTGGTGGTTCCTGGGACTTGAACTCCATGTCTCTGCAGGAGCAGTGTGTGCTCTTAACCACTGAGCCATCTCTCCAGACCCTTGATGGTGTCTTCCTAACCACAAGTCTCCCTTCTGCATACATGAGCTTTCTCCTGGCCTCTGACTCCAGCCTTTTCCACATCATTCAGTGATTTGTGTGTGGATGCGCTTGAAGAAAATTTTTCAAGTACAGCATTAAAGTGACGTCTCAATTTCCTCACCACGGGTTTAGATATTCCAAAGGCTGCTGTCCGCCAGTCTGTCCGCTCTATTTGTGCACAGATTGCATCGTTGTGGAAAATGTCTGCTGACTAACCTAAGTGACAAAGCCATGTCACTGTCAATCTAATTAGCCAAGTCAGGCTCCCTTTCCCCAGAGACACTACAGCTTTGTCTAATGCCTGTGGTGCTATGTCCCCAGGGAGCGCCTTCATTTCTCCACTGTTTTTCTCGTAGGCAGATGGATGAGTGGGTAGGTGGGTGGTTATCATTCACGTATCCATACAAGCACACACTGGGGAGCTCTGTGTGGAGAAAGAAATGGCTGCTCTGCTCCCTTTCCGAATATTCTCTCCCTAGAGTTCTTTGTGTTCTCCCGAAACTCTCCCTTGGGAGAAATGCATCTCAAAAGATCCTACAGATGAGAGACTCAGGAGATATCCCAATCCCTTGGCAATGTCCTATGGTGAAACGGAGCTAAATCAGAGGATGTCTTTAACAAGCCCAGAGCAAAGACTCTGGGAAGGGCAGTTGTAAAGGGAGGGTGGGAAAGGAGCTTCAGACGCACATCCTCTGACTGCTGAGTTCAGGGAAGGGCTTGCATGGAAGCCAAAGAGCTGGGAGTCCAGCCCTGTGATGTCGTCACCCCCCCCCCACCAAAACTCCCAGGAAGGATGCACAGTTGGGGCAGGGCGCGCCGGGTGGGGGTGTCTCGTTTAGCAAAGAGCCAGCCACATCCACATGAGGACCTGAATTCTGATTCCCAGCCTCCACATAAAAGCCAGGTATGGTGGCACACATCTGTAACCTCAGTCCTGGGGATGCAGAGAGGCAGGGCCCTGGAGTTCATTGAGCATCCAGCCTAACCAAACAAGTTCCAGTTTCGCAGACTGACTCTGCCTCAAGAAATAAAAATAAGCAATGGGAATGGCACGCAAAGTCAACCTCTAGCCTACAACAGGCTCGCGGGCACGCGCGGGTGTGTGTGCACGTGCGGACACACACACGGGCACACTCATAAGAGAGAGGGGTGCATACCTCATCACAAAGTGTGACACAAGATGGGATTCATTCTGGGGCAAATCCAGCAAGGCAGGCACCTGCTGTGCCGCAAGGTTTTGAGTCTTTCCTTGGCATTGTATTGCTGGACCATTCTAAAGGCTCCCTGCTGTCCAGACGTGGAGAGATTCCTATAAGCCTTCCATCTGCCGGCTTTGTCTCACAGCAAAACTAGGTTTGCGCAGAAAGCAACTAGGAACTTGGTTCAAAAACCCTACCTACACTATTTCCAGACACTTAAGCCATCTGAATTCCAGGACCCAAGTACAATAAAACAGAAGAGGTGGGAGGCGTGCCTGCGGGAAGAGATCACATCCTAAACTCATCATTAAATTGCTGGGAAGCGTGAGTGATGAAAAAGACCAGAAAATATGATCCTTTGGTGAATTGGGGTCTCATTAATGTTTAATTGGGTCTCCTGTGAGACATTTAAATCTATGGGCAGCCATGGTGGGTGAGAACTCCCCTTTAGCGGCCCCCAAATGACTTCACCCTCCCTTTCATTTCAGTAGTGGAGGGAAGCCAGGACATTTGCTAAAATATTTGAATGGTGGGTGTGTGTTTTAAAGCCTGTATGTGTGAGGCAAGCCACCACAGGGGAGGGACGTTCAAGGATGGCTTTTAAGCACATTGGTTACCAAGCACGGGGCAGCCACACTGGAGGTCGGAATCACCTTGCTTGTTCTTGAGCACCCTGCATTTCTCCCTATTACAGAGCAGAAGCCTGCTTCCTTGCTAGTTCCCTAAGGCTGAAATGCAGGGACTTCCAAATACGGAGTGCCGAATGTTCTGTGACCTCTCTACCCAGGTCCCTTCAAATTAGAGCCACTGTTGTGATTTTGCTTCTTAAATTCAAACTCATGACCAGCATGGAGTCCGGGTGGGTAGCAAAGCTGTGGGGTCAGGGGCTAGGAGACTCGGGATCCAGTCTCAGCTGTGGGGAGAAACTAAGCAGGGGCTGGAATAACTGTGAAGCTCAGCTCCAGACTTCCTTGTCTTGTGATCTCCAAGATGACCTAACCACCCCACCCCAGCCTCTGTTTTTCCACCTGCAGAGTGAGGTGCCTGACGTGGAGGGGTGCACAGCCTCTTGCAAGACACACACATGTAGCTTGGTTAGAGTCATTTCATTTGTGCTGGGGAACAAGAGAGTCCCTTGGTTCTTCTCTGTGCCTTTTCCTTCTTGCCCCTTGCCATGCCAGGAGCAGGGGAAGCAACTTTTGCTTTCTCGTGATTTGAAAGAGTCAGTTTTGTCAAACAGCAAACGGCATAAAGTCCAATTTCTTCCCCTATCAAACTGCAAGTATCTTGAGGCCTAGCACCAGACTCTTCTCTCCAGCCCGGGACCCTACTCTTCTTGCCCGACAGTACTCTATCCCCATAGACATCAATAAATGTGAATTGACTTGAGTTACCTCCAAGTCTAACTGTGTGATAAGGGAGTCAATGAATGAAGCAGTTTTTGTGGGGGGTGTCAACGTAGGCCTACAAGAGCTTGTTCCAATGACAGCGTGTTTATTAGCGGTTTAGTGAGAGGCAGGGGGATGTCTACTCATGAGTGTAAGTAAATATTACTGTAATTACTGAGACTTTTCTAACTCAGACACTTCACTAAAACATAAATCTCCATGTAGCAGACTGAGGTGGAGGGGGAGAGAAAGAGAAAGAGAAAGAGAGAGAGAGAGAGAGAGAGAGAGAGAGAGAGAGAGAGAGAGAGAGAGATTTTAATTCTCAAAATGAATCAAATTTTGGAATTGATCTTCACAAATAAGTTTTCATAAGGAAAAAATGAGTTACATGTTTTCCGTGTTCTCCCTTTCTGGCCTTGGTTTGTCTAAAATATCAACCTACAGCTCAGCTTCTTTTTTTTTCTCACTTCAGAAAACATCAATGAAAAATTAACCCCTGCTTGTCCGCAGGGCATCACACTTCTCCAGCATGAATAACACTGGAGTGTAGACACAGCCCACTTCTCCAGCACGAATAACACTGGAGTGTAGACACAACCCACTTCTCCAGCACGAATAACACTGGAGTGTAGTAGACACAACCCACTTCTCCAACAAGAATAACACTGCAGTATAGACAAACCCTTTGAGGGATGCCTGGGTATCCAACACTATACTTCAGAAACCTGAAATAGGGGGAAAAAAATCTAAAACGTGGATGTTCTGATATCTATTTATTTATTTATTTATTTATTTACATAATGAAATGAGAGGAAAAAAAAGCACCAAGTGGGTTTCACCTGGCTTGTGTTTGCGGTGACTCATTTTGAGAGTATTCTGAGGGGAAAACCCACCTCCTTTCTATCTCTAGGAAATTCCCTCTTCATGGGAACGAACACCCCAGCTCCCACGCTCACAGGTCTGGGGACCCAGTGGCTGGGGAAGCTGTGTCTGTCTCCCCATTTTAGAAGCTACAAGCCCTAAGGCAAGCCAGGGCTTTCTCTCTAATCAGGGTGTATTTTTCAATCAGAGCAATTTTATGGAGGGGGCTTAAGTGACTTCCTACATTCCTGCTGCTGCCTTCATTTCTTTGCCTGCACAGAAACCCCTACAGGGGAACTGTAAAGAAAACAGAATAAATGAAGGAGGAAGAGACTGCTTTTCTTCTCTTTCCTCCCGAAAACCCCTCGTAAACATCCCACCGTGTGTCACACAGCGCGCGGCCAGCGTTAAGCCTTGGCAGTATTTTGACACACTGCACAGGCCTTTTCTCCTCTTCTTTTCCTTTGAGGTTCATCTTGCAGCCCAGGACTCTGTTCCTCTGCCAACTTGGTGGGAGTGTTTAGTGACTGGAAGGCTGTGGCCCGCTTTCCCCAGAACTTCACACTTCATTTTTCCATATCCCTGGGAACAGCAGCAAATATTTCACCAGCCTGGTTTGCTGGCTACCGCCATAAATCAGACTTAGGCCTCAAAAAAAATATCCAGGCCTGTCAGGGCCTTAAGCTTTATTTTCTGACTCGAACCAGTGGTAAATGAGAGCTTGTATTCTCCTTTAAAACTGTAAAGGGATTTTTTAAGGATTGTCGCTGGAAGCCTGCCAGCCATGGAAGATACAGTACGGAGCACGGAGCTGGTTAGGAGAAATTGGGAAAAGTCTGAAGTATGAAAAATGTCTTTTTTTAAAGGCTTTTCAATGAAATGAGAAACAGGGCTTAAATTTCATAAAGGTTTGAAAGAAAGAAAAAGGAGAGGGGGCGGGGGAGACCTGAGCTATTTATGATAGAAACCTTAGGAAATGAAGCGGGATGCTCTTGCAAAGGAAGAGTTACATTTACCGTATCACCCTCTTACTCTCTGTGTGTGTATGCAGATCCTCGGGCTGTTCATTAGTTAGTTCCTGCCATCATTACTGACGATATGACAGCAAGAACAAACAGACTGGACAGTTTTATGTGCTGTATATTAATTGCTTCATAATTTAAGCAGACAAACCAGGAGAGTGGGGCAAGTCGGTTTGGAAAACCCCCTGCTTAAAACGCTAAGCAAGCTTGCAAGGCGCAGATCAGCCCCCAGTCTTTGCCCGGGTTGAGTAATCAAATCTTCATCCACAAAGGCTCCTAGAAGTTGGGAAACTGATAACCTTGAAGGTGGTATGCACCAAAACGCCAGGTTCCTGGAAATGTGGCAAATGGTGCAGGCAAAGATCAGGTACAGTGCACACAAGAACAGACAGCTGGGGTTGGGGGCTGTGTTGTGTTTAACGAGGTGCATGCATGATTTTAGCAAGGTGTAAGTAACTGAAAGCAAACCTAATCTGCCCTCTGCCTGCATCAAGTCATCTTGATCACTACAGTCCGGGATCTGGGGAGGTATGGGAAGTTAGGAGCCAAAGAAATAACTAAGAAAATGCTGAGCATCTGTGGTTTCAAGGGTGACTTAAATCAGGATGGGTTGGACAGGGACAGTAACCAGGCCATTTAAATGATGTGATGTGATCAGGAGAGTTGAGCAGGAGGTAGGAGGGACTGATGAGAGCCCACCAAACTGGTGGTGTGGAGAGGAAAAGAACCCCAAAGCTGGGCTGTTTGAAGGATTTGTAGAGGATGCATCCTGGCCTGGCTTTGCTGGGACTGCACAGATGTCTGTCCCACTAGAGACATCTGTGCATCTGTCCTTCACCCGAAGCTGGTTTAAACCTTGGGGTTTAGTGGAAGCTGCCCTAAACCTTGGGTGTTCCCCAGGTGGGTAGGACACTGTTCTCCTGGGTCATCTTCTTGAGGGGGTGCAGAAGACCCTGCCACTAGATATTCACGTCTGACACAGCTTGAACCATGGTTCCAGTCCTGGCATGTGCCCAGATCGGATCTGTGTCTGAAACTCGTCGCTGCTGGCCTTCTTCACTGACATCAACCTCTTTAGAGGGACAGGAAGCCAAGCTAGCATCTGTTTTCCAGCCGCCTGCCTCATCTCACACCTTCCACCTCCCACTCAGCCATCCAGAAGGACCTCCTATCGGGCCTCCAAACTGGCAAGGTTTCTTCTACCTCTGATCTTTTTCCTCTGCCTAAAAGGTTATCTCCATATGTCTGCATGCTTGGTCTCCTAGGCAAATAATAGGCTTCTACCTGCTTGTGTATGGTTCAAGAATGCTAAGATTCATTTTCAAGTAGTTTTAAGTAAAACAGAAGAAAAAAAGAGTATTTTGTAAGATGCCAAATTCCGATGACATTCAAGCCAACAAAGCTGTCTTGAAACACAGTCGTGTTATCAGTGTATGCATAAGGATGCGTCACTTATGAATATTTAATATCTGCCTCTGTATGGAAAAATGTGCCTACCCCATTGGAATTCCCCTGGCCAGCCACCCTCAGCTGACTGCCGCTCTCCCTCCGTCAGCTCCTCCAGGTGCCTCCCAGGACGGCTCTCCCACCTCGTGCACACCAAGCTTCCTCTTAGAAGGTGAATATGCTGCATACAGATCCCTTCTTCACATTTTCCCCCTTCAGACTACAAAGCGGCGAAACTATTAGGTGAGAAGCTCAGAAAGACATCCACCTGTCATAAACGTGCCCTACTGAAAACTGGAGTAACAAACACAAACTGTTTGCAGTGCTTATCTGTAAGTTCCGAAATAATGAGCAATTTTGGTATACTATTCATTGTATTTTGTAAGTTTCTTTAACATACATTTGTAGATGTTCACTATAATGTATATAACCTGAATTTTTTACAATATGTTGCCTATAATGTATGAATATTATTTTAATGGCATTTTACATTTAAAAAATGTATTGGATACCTTTTTACATAGAAAAACACCTTAGAAAATGAGCAAATTTTGCATAGATTGGCTGCGTTCTTAGGAAAGTGACTCTGATTTGTATATTATTAGGCTAGTAAATGTGTTGAGTATTATGGGATAACGCGTGTGAGTCTGTCAGGAGTAGGGAGATGGCTCCGTGGGTAAAATACCTGCCATGGAAGCAGGAGGACTTGAGTTCTGACAAGGGGAACTCATCTAAAGCCAAGTGGAAAGGTAGGAAATGTCTGCAATCTAACGCTCCCAGGGAGAGTTGGGAGGCTAGCTAGCCTGGCGCACACAGACATGAGCAATAAAAGGCCCTGTTTGGGACAGGTGGAAGGTGAGGACCAACACCTGAGACAGTCCATATGGTCCCGGCACATCTGCAAAAGCCATTGAGTTGCCAATGGCATGTGGGGGGTGCGTACACATCAGGTCAATAACATCTCATTCGCTCTGACCTCGGAGGGTTTTGGTGTTGGCTGATCTCTCTTATCATTGAAGAGCCACTTGGGCCAAACCATGTCACGGTGTCACAACCTCCTATTTCCCCCCAGCACTTTGTCACTTGTGTCATTTGCCCCCGGAGCAAATAAACAGGACAACATACACCCTTCCCCCACATCTATGGCATGCTGAGAAGGAGCCCTTGAGAAGCTGGGTTCTCAAAAACCATCCCTAGCAAGGATGGCTGCAGGAGTAATAACTGAAACTCTCACTGTGGCCAGGCCCAACCCTTCCCCAGCGTCATGCCTTCTAAGTACTGTGAGTCGTCTGTCATCTGGTCCCTTCAATAGCTAGACCAGTGGCTCGCAGTCACCAGGAGCTTTTCGTACATACCAATACCTAGAACCCACCCACGGGAGCCTGAACCAGAAATCCCCCATCTGCTACACCAGGCTAGTCATACCTTGGTTGGAGAACAAGTAGGACACTGCTGGGGTGGAGGAGAGGGGTAGAGAGCTTGTCCCCTGACCACACCTCTCTAACCACATCTAAGTTAAAACCACAAACCAAGTAAACAGGTAGGAGAAGATCGACACAGCGATTAAGAGGAAGGAGAGAGAAGGTAGAGGAAAGAGGGGGAGCATGGTAAGTCCTCTTTCATCAATACAGTCTTCCTCAAGCTCAAATCACACGATCACACGTTGTATGTTGGACACGATCTCAGTGCAGTAGGGATGAGTTGCTAATGCTTCTGTGGGAAAGCCTACGCCCTCTCAAGATCCAGGCTGCAGAGGCTGGTCCTCACTAACATCAACTATCACTTCCTTCTTCCCTTCACCCTCCAGGCCACCCTCATATGTCTCTCAGCTGCAGCACCCCCACAAACTCCAAGGCTCACGCTTGCATTACCACCTTGCCTGTGTTTCTTGGGGGGTCAAGCACCTGTGGCAGGCACCCCATGTGAAGAACTTTTCCTCTTAAAATGCCACAATTTCAGTAGCCCGCCTTAGGGGTGTGCAGCAGGGTGGGCCACACCAGGAGGATGTGCCTGGTGGGAGAATGTGTGCACTGGGGTGTTTCTCAGAAAGGAGGAAATGGGTACTTGGAGGTCTCGTCTTACACATTGACCAAAGTTGCAAAGAAACTGAAAGAACCCAGCTCCCATCCCCGTTTTCCTCTTTAAACACCTGCCCGTCCCCAGCCAGGGCCTCTTTGCTTTCTCTCCTTAGTAACAGGTTTTACTTCAGGCTAACTACTAGGTGTAGGGCAGAGACTAAGTCCTACAGGACCTCTTCAGCTATACTCTGTAGATGGAAAAATTGGGGTGCAGGGAGATTGGACCGTTTGTCCCACACCTCCTGATTAGTGTTGACAAAGGTTTAGGTTCAGGACTTTCTGAGAGCAAAGCTGGGGGTCCATGACCTCGACTAGGTACTGTAGGCTTTGTGTGGGTACACTTGATCTGTCAGTAAAGTTAGAATTAGTTCCCAAAGGACTAATTGTCAATCGAATGCACAAATACTCAGAGCTATGTGTGCAGCCATGATGGGGATCCATGTGAGCTGGTGTTTAGGAGTCCAGCTGTGATGGGGATCCATGTGAGCTGGTGTTTAGGAGTCCAGCTGTGACGGGGATCTATGTAAGCTGGTGTTTAGCAGTATCTAGATGCTTTGGATTTCTAGCCTCAGTCTGTTAAATAGAATACCTAACTCTATAGAGTCATTGAAGAAACAGATTAGCACAGAACAGACAGCTCAGGAAGAAAATGAAAGCAATATGTGTTGTAATAGGAGCGGCGGGGCTGCGTCCCCGGCACCCAGCCGCCCGCATGGCTAGCATATGCCCCGAAATAATTACACGGAAACTGTATTCTTTTAATCACTGCCTGGCCCATTAGTTCCAGCCTCTTATTGACTAGCTCTTATATATTGATCTAACCCATTTCTAATATTCTGTGTAGTACCATGAGCTGGCTTACCAGGAAAGATCTTAACCTGCGTCTGTGTCTGGTGGGCGAATCATGGCGACTCCTGACTCGGCTTCTTTTTCCCAACATTCTGTTCTGTTTACTCCGCCTATCTAATTTTCTGTCCTATCAGGGCCAAGCAGTTTTCTTTATTAATTGAAAGTAATTCCTCCATCAAATATGATGCACCCATTTTATTACTAATAGAACTTTGGAAATAGAACTGCTGAACCTTCATTCATCATACTGTACGTCGAGAGAGGTGCCAGCACCCACCATTGAGAGATCTCAGTGAACCACTCGGACTACCATCAGCTGACGGGATCACTGTCTTCTCAGCTGGGAAGTTCACTGAGGAGACACAGTAGGACTTCTAGATGTCCAGGGTTATGGAATGACTGTTGTCTCTTCTTCTGTTTAAATACCAGAACCAAGGCTCGGCACAGTCTATCCCATGGATGAGAGGGTTTGAAGGAGAAGGGACTAAGGCTTCCCAAACATATTCAGGTAGAATGTCTGCAACTCCTGCCATGGGAAATGCTTTTAGGAGGTATCAAGGATGCTCTTGGAGTGTGTGATCTTGTCCTGAAAACCCCAGTGTTGGCGTCACATTGCTTTGGTTCCTACTACATCTACACTAACTGTATCGTGTGCAAGTGGTTTCTTCTCTCAGCCTTAACGGCAGCCTGTGAAGATTGATACTGCTAGTCAACTTCAGAGGATATAGAACCATCTAGGAGGCAAATATCTAGGCGTGTTTCTTGAAGGATTTTCTAGAGTGTGTTAATTGAGGCAGGAAACCCCATCCTATCCATGGGAAGGGACTAGGTCCTAGATCAAATAAAAAAGGAGAAGTGTGCCAAGCATCCCACCTCCACACACACGCCTGCAGATGCCACGCCATCAGCTACCTCAGGCTCTTGCCACTGTGGTTTCTGTACCATGGTGGATTCACCCTCAAACCATGAGCCAAAGTTAACCCCCTCCTTGCTTAAGTTGCTTTTGTTGGGTGTCTGTCACAAGAGACTAACAACTCACTAACATGGTCCTTAACTGAGAAACAATGATAAGGCATCCACCTCACACAGCTGAGGAGGTGGTGAGGGAAAGACAGTTTACAAGGGACTCAGTCAAGTCTGCCACCAAGAAATCCTCTGCCAGGCCGAGTGTGCTGTGAGGTCAACACTTGTTGATCTCCCTGGGTAAGGAAGGGAGAGCGGTGCTTGGGTCCAAAGGCTCCATCATCACTGAGCATTCAGGCCCTAGAACCGCACTGTGGGCCTGGGGGTGTGGTGCATTCCCCGTGTTTAAATTGTTTCTTGACTCTTCTTAGAAATATAGCAGCAAAGTGTCTGTAGGTGTGGCCCATCTTTGCACATGGGTCGCCTTACTCGGAGGGCACCAGCTCTAAACACTTGCTTCCTTAGAAGGCAGGCATGGCACCCTTGCTACAGCCTCTCATTTCCAATCACACCCCTGAGGTGGACGAGCATCTCATCAAGCTGAACAACAAAGCCATGTCAAGGGCTGTTCCTGCCCTGGTTCTGATTGTGTTTCCCACTTACAGAATAGTGGTTCTGAGTAGACACCATCAGACTCAGCAGGAATCTTTCCTGCCACGGTGGTTATGGGTCTTGAAGTTAGTGAACTATGGTACCCAGGAGATGAGGATGAAAGCAAAAGATGGGAGCCGAGAATCTAAATGAAGTTCCCTCATGCTACTCAGTCCTATTATCCTGTAATACAAATGAGGAAAAATGAGTCTGTGGGGGCCTTGTCCACCTACCCAAAACCACATGGATCACGGTTAGAACCCTACCCCAATTCCCTCCGGGCTTCTGAACCCAGTGTGACCCAGGACCTCATTAAAAATTCTTGCCCGTCTTCTTTCTTCAATGGATAATTTAAAATAGAAATAATAAATATAACACCTCATTGTGTATAGGTAGCACCTTACTTCCAATAAATGGTGCTCTTTCAGCTCGGCCACACATGCTGCGCAGAACAGAGGTCTTTCCACTGCGGGCTCTGACGCGGCTTAGCGACTGGAGCCTTGCTTCTAGCCCACACACACACCAGCATCAGAAGCAGAGCTCACCCAATTACTGACAACGCATGCTTGCAAGGCTCGTATCTGTCCTTTGCCATTTCAGAGTGGTGGGTTTTTTCCTAAAAAAAAGCCTCTTCCTCTCCACATAATACACAGGATATATGTGTATGTAAAATTAATTTTCTCAAGAGCCACAATGAGGAATTGCCTTTCTCCAGTAAGTGTGAGTGTGATCAAAAATACAAGCAAAAAAGCAAATCTTGGTGAAGATTTGGAGAAAAGAGAAGCGCCCGTTGTGGATGGAAGCATAAAAAACTATAGCTGTCACAGAGAAGAAGATGGAAGTTCACTCCAATACTGCAAATTGGATTCCATCTGACCCGGCAGCCCCTCCACTGAGTATCTTTCCAAAGCAATAAAACCAGTGCACCAGAGACCCCTTCTCGGCTACGTGTATTACAGCACAATTTGCAATAACCAAGAGGTAGAAACATCCTAAGGGGCCATCAGCTAATGGGTGGCTAAAGAAAGCGGGAGTTAATGAAACACTAGTCACAGGAACATGAAATCCTGCCGTTGCTGGATTTAACAGCAATCGCTCTGTTAAACAGAATAAACCATGGAAAGACAAGTACGACACAGCCATACTCACGTGTGTAATCTAAAGAGCCGATCCCACAGGCCTTGAGCGGTGGTCCTAATTGGGACTGCGTGTCTTCTGCACTGTGGGTGGCCACTTGTACTGAGAGCATTGGTAGCAGAACAGTCGCCTTGATAGAGTAAATGCTACCCAATACCTTGTATCTTATCCTTCACAGCAATCTTAATAGTATAGGAGTTATTTCAGCTTTGTTGACGACAGTAACTAAAACCTAAACACACAACTTTCCCAATATTAAAATGCAAAAAAAGAAATCTTGTCTTTTGAGCAATAGGATTTTAAAAAGAAGACCACCAGATTTGAGAAAAACAAAAATGATTTTTAAAATATATTAATGGGCTAGAGAGACGACTCAGCAGCTAAGAGCGCTCGCTGTTGTTTTTGCAAGGGACCCTGGTTCAATTCCCAGCATCCACAGTGACTCACAAACAGTTCTCCTGTTCCAGGGGACATGATGGCCTCTTGTGGACTCAGGAGGCATCAGACACATACATGGTGTATGTACATACACGCAGGAAAAACATTTATGCTTGCAAAATAAAAATAAATATTTATTAAAACTCAAAGGGAGTGTTTAAAACATGCTTATGTGAGTGTGATGAATTTTTCTAGCTAAAGAAAAATGCATAATTGTTTGAGTCTCAAAATGACTGGGAATCCCAACTTTAGAGGTATCACACAGGACTAAACCTAGCATCTCCCACCCAGAAATACAAAACCTGAAGTCAGCCGTAAGTAAAAGGCAGAATAGATAACCACAATCGCATCAAGATGGTTGAGGGGCATCGCTCACAAATGAGCGATCTTGGAAAACACCTATTCTGTGGAACAAGAAAACGGAAATGTGTGCCTGGGTTGGCCCTACCTCTGAGTAGAGAAGAAAAAGATAATTTTAAAAAATCCCCCCTTTTCTTCTAATTACATATCTGCACTTTTATGAGTTTGGGGCCTTAACATACACAAACCACTGTGGCTGGGAGGAAACCCTGAACATTTAAATCGGTTCCAAGTTTGTGAACCCCTCAGGCTTCTGGCAAAGGCGAATTCCAGTCTTCTCTGGAAGGAAGTCTTTCTAAGTAAGGTCTCAGAGAATTCCTACATATTAAGTTGCAAAGAAAATGAGTTCAATTGAAAACAATCACTAAATACACAAGTAAATAAACCACCCTGAGAGAGACAACAGAAGCAAACACTAGAATCAGACCTTCAGAGAGCACAGCGCTCCAGTTAATCAACTGAACATAATAAGCTTGGTGTGCTCCATCTGTCCCAGAGATATGAGAAAAGATCAAATGAACAACAAAGGAAGCAGGGGACTTTCTCTCTGGCCATGTTTGAAAAGGGACCAAGTAGAAATTTGAAATCAAAAAAAAAAAGTTGGTAAATGAAATTAAAAATTAAAATATTAGACTAAAGATAGAATGATGGACTAGAATAATGAAGAAATTCTACAATTTCTGACGACGGGAAGAGGAGGCAATGGGAACCATGAACATGGGTAGGAGGCCTAGAAAACTCTATAGGAAGCAACAGGAAGATGAAAAGAAACAGTACTAAAAAGAAGACAGAGATATCTCCAGAATTAAAGACAGCAGCACACAGAACAAGAAAGCTCAGATAATAGCAAGGAAGAAAACTATGAAAGAAATTCACTTTCAGATAGACCACAGTAAAACTGCAGAGCCCCGAAGCAAGAAGAGTAGCCGAGAGACTTGGTGGATTATCTGAAAGAGGCTCCCAACCCACCAGGTGACTTCTCAAGGATAGCACAGGAAACTAAAATTCATGACAACCCAGAACAATAAGGAAAATGACTTTCACAAAAGGAGGAGGAATTACAAACTGAATCTGTGCATTTTAGAAAGAAGGAAATGATCAAAGGAGGTAGGTTTGACATAGAAGTAATAAGCAAAGATAAAAGTAACATATGGATAAATCCAAACAATAATGATGCCTAACTTAGGAATTAAATACACACATACATTTAATTATGTCTGTGTGTCTGTGTGTGTGTGTGCGCGCGCGCTTGCATCAGCAATGCCAGAAGAAGTCAAAGGATCCCCTAGAGCTGGGGTTACAAGCTGTTGGGATCTACTCAATGAGGCTGCTGGAAACTGAGCTCCAGGTTTCTGTAAGAGCATTGAGCACCAGATTATAAATTTTAAAATTAAGAAAAAATTCAAGTACTGGAAAACAGCACATAAAACTTAAAGATGAGCAACCACAATTAGGAAGCTTGTGTTTCTTGTATAGGTCAAGATCTTAAAACCTTCAGTTTTATTATTTTAAACATAAAGATTGAAACTGTAGGTGACCAGTAAAAGAAGTTAGGATTCATGAGGTGGAGGGAATTAAAACAGAAGGTAGAGGAAATGGAACCACACATGCAGAACAAGAACAAGCAAGAGGAAATAGGAAGGGGATAATTATTATTAGAAAATATAAGGTGCTAAAAAGTGAATCCAAACTGTTGGTTACTACAGATAAGGTAGTGGACTTCCAACCAAGCAACAAACACTGAAACTTTAGCTTATCTGGGAGAGAATAGTTGATGCAAGCCAAGAAGTGGAAACAAGGCTTAGAAGGTAACCCAGGCATTACCAAGTCACTAGGGGCTTGAAAAGTTTAGCTGAGGGGTTGGGAGGCAGCTCAGAGCGTAAAGACTCCTAAGGCCAAGTGTGACAGCCTGAGTTTGATTCCCAGGCCCCATGTAGCCAAAGGAGAGAGTCAACTCCAGGAAGCTGTTCTCTGACTTCCACATATGTGCTGTGGTGTGTGTATGACCACACAAATACACACACACACACGTACACACACATACACACATATATACACACACAAACATATACACACATGCACATAAAAAAATAAATATTTTTTTTACTTTTTTAAACATGCCTAGCTAAAGCATTTGGGTTTTGATTTAACAGTTTGCATTGCTAAAGCATGGGATAAGAATATTTTAGCTTTTACTCTAAGACTTGTATTATTATTATTATTATTATTAAAATGATTTTATAATATTTATGTGCTAGAATAACAAAATGTTTTAAGTTGACCAGCATGGTGGTCCAATACTCAGGAAACAGAAGTAGGTGGATCTCTGTGAAGTCGAGGCTAGCCTGGTCTACAGAGCAAATCTCAGGCCAACCAGAGCTACATAGTGAGATCCTCTCAAAGAAAACCTTTGTTTTTGAAGTTAACAACAACAACAAAAGACTAACTGTTGATCTGAAAATGTGTGTGCAAATGTGTGTGCGCTAAATTCATGTCTGTGAATTAAATGTTCCCGGGGCTGTTTCCCCATGCACATGTTTACTGTTTGAATTGTGACAGTAAGTTTGGTTTTACAAATTAAAATAGTCATTGAGATACTATAGATTTTTGAGAAAGGGGAGACAGAGACACAGAATGCTATTTGGAAAACAGCTTGGTGTAAATTGAGAGTTCAGGAAACAAAGCCTGCTTCCAGCCTGCTCCTGTGAAAAGCCCCTTCGGACATCCTGGGGCATTCACAGTGTAGGGACACCTTCCCCAGCTCTTTCCTCAAAGGCTCTTACAGAACAGAGGTTAAGTCCCCCTTAAGGCTTTGAAAGGTTCCTACATATGTAATAAGTCAATATAAATCAATTTGATTAGAGACACTCCCTGGTTGCCACCATAACACAGGATGATCAACAGTAACCTTGTGTTCCCACACAGAGCTTTGGGAGAGGAGAGGGAAGCCTCAGTCACGCTCTGGGCTCTCCAATGGGCTGGCCATTGTAACTTCTGTGTCCAGGAGTTAGATGTCATGGGATCTGGGGCAACAAACAGCCGAGAAACCAGGAAGCATTCTTGTTACCGTGCTGGGGTCTCCATCACGGAAATCAAACTGACCATTCCCTGGACCATCTAGAGCTCCATGTGGGACAGCAAAATCATTTAGCCTTAGTTTTTCTAGTACATTTTAAACCAGAATTCTCTCTTTTTTCTCCTGTGTTTGTGCATGCATGAGTTGTGTGTGTGTGTGTGTGTGTGTAGGCATGTATGTGTGGAGACATATTTGCATGCATGTGGGCACACAAGTGTATGAGTGAGCATACTTGTGGAGGCCCAAGGTTAATGTCAGGACTCTTTCTCCATGCTCTGCTGTATTAGCTGTGGTAGGGTCTCCCAATCAAATTCAGAGTTCACTGAATGTCTTCTTCCACTAGCCAGCTTGCTTTGGGGTCCTCTGCATCTGCCTTCCCATACTGAAATGATAGGTGGGCCACTCCTAGCATTTACATGGGTTCTGGGAGCCCACACTCAGGTCCCTGCACCTGCGTGGCCACTGCTTTAGTCACTGAGGATGTCCACACCTCCTGGAATCCTCTCTGGTTAGCCTGTTGTGCTTGAGCTAACCTGTTCCCTGGTCCCTTATAAAACTTTCACAGAGCCAGGAGGTGGTGCCCACGCCTATAATCCCAGCACTCAGGAGGCACAGGCAGGAGGATCTCTGTAAATTCAAGGCCAGCCTGTTCTACAAGTGCTAGAGTTCCAGGACAGAGAAACTCTGTTTTGAAAACAAAATCAAAAACCAAAACAAGCAAACAGTTTTTGCAGGTGTGAGTCGTATGAAGTGACCGGGCTACTGGAACTCACAGGGAAGGTGACCTTCACTGGCTTTGCTGCCTGAGGTGGTGCTGTGACATGCCTGACCCTGACACTCTAGAATCTGCCCTGCGTTGTAATTAGATTCCACCAGAAAAGCAGGCGGTGCTTGTGGAGCTGACCCACCCTCACCCACATCTCTGACCTATCCAGCGGCTTTGAAGAACCGTGCATATAGAATCAGGTACTTATAATATCCTGAAGACAGTTTGTCTTCTTGATATACTACTTTCTTGACATCAAAAGAACAAATAATCTAAAAAAAAAAGGGGGGGTACAGACCTAAATAGAGAACTCTCAACAGAGGAATCCCAAATGGCTGAAAGACACTTAAGGAAATGTTCCATATCCTTAGCCAACAGAGAAATGCAAATCAAAACAACTCTGAGATTCCATCTTACACCTGTCAGGATGGGCAAGATCAAAAACACTGATGACAACTTATGCTGGAGAGGTTGTGGGGAAGGGGAACACTCCTGAATTGCTGGTGGGAGTGCAAACTTTTATTTTTATTAAAGCCAATACCTTTTCGTGTTTTCTCACGGCTAAGTTTCTCCTCTGTCCCCTTCAGACTCAGGCTCTAAATAGGAGTCTCTTTGTTCGGTGTCCTCTGGGTAATCACGGCAGACATAAACCAGGAGAGACACCCTCGCATCTTCCTCGTCTCTGGTCGGCTCTCCACAGTAGGCAGTCGTGCAAACAAACAGACTGATTTGTTTGCAGTGCCTCTGAAGTCACAATTTCTTTCACCAAATGTTTACACATTCCACCGTCTCAAGAACCCCAGGACCCAGATTGATGGGATTTTTATATCTGTTTGAACATGTGCACTTAATGTGCTTGGTTAATTGGAGTAATTAGTAGTCTTTTCATTCCAAGGCCGTTGCTGAAATTAAACCGCGGCTGTTGTTTTTGTTAATGGACTAACTGAAGAATTCTTGTCTGGAGACTGATTCGGCTCTGATGGACGTAAAGGTCTGGCCTGCTAAGCTGGGGTCCCAAGGATCCAGATATCTTTGAGGTAAGTTCCCAACCTCATGGAGTCCCTCCCCAATTTACCCGTCAAGGATCCCTAAATACAAGTCGATATAATGTCTCACTCAAATTAGAATCCTTCGAGAATGAAATGAAAGTCCATTGCTGACTTCATCCAGATGAAAATCCTAAACAGAGTTTCTTCCAAGGCAAACCAAGAGTAAAGTCACCCTAGCAAAGCAATGTCCTGATGATATATAGTTTCTATTCTGCAGCACGCACGGGGGGGAGGGGGTCATTACTTAATCCTGTGTATGTTTCTCTTCAACCACGAGGTGGGAGGGGCACTACACCTGAGTAGGTGAAGTAACTAAAGCCAACAAGTCCATAAACACTTGCCCAGGTATTCTAGGCAGTACCCGGAGCCATGGTTGACTCAGATTTTCCTCAGAACTTTGTTCACTGTGCCGACCACACTGGCAGATTCCTTCTAACTGGCCACAGGGTAGGTTGGTAGCATGTGAGCACAGGTAGTGGACCTGGGAGGGGCTGGGAGATAAAGCGGAAGAGGAGAGAGCTGTGCTGAGGTGTGGGCAAGTGTCCTGACCTGGAAGGATTAGCATCTACAGAGGCCCCAAAGGATCATTGCCTCAATGCTACCACTCAGTCCCTGCACCTCAGGTATGGGAGTGCCACCAATGAGCTCCAGGGTGTATGACCAATGGAACCATGATCATAAAGGCATGAGTTATCGTGACTGAATTTTCCAGAAGACATTTTACCAGCTCCCGGGCTGAAAGCCTGGCCGCTATGGTCGGCAGTCTGTTGTGATGGCTGGTGTCTCATCCTCACCTGGTACTTAGCCCAAAGTCACAGATGGTCTCTCATTTGTACCTGCTACTTCCCTCACCTCCCACTCTGCTGCCCTCCTCTTCCCTCCACTGGGTGATGGCAACTGTTCTCTACGGTGTTGTCCCCTGTTCCTGTGCCCATTATTCAGGTATCACTCAATAACCATTTGACAGCAGTGACGCTTTTCACACAGGAAGAGCAAGTGTTTCCATGAGCTCTGGAGCTCACTTGGAGCTATAGCAACCGTTTCTAGAGTGAGGGTCCAAGGAAAGTCTTTGGAGTGTGGACTGAGGCGCACTTTGGGTATCAGGCCCTATGGGCAGAAGGAGAAGGGAAAGCTTCCCCATTTCCAAGGTCTTTTCAATGAAGAGGCAGAGTAGGGGCTGGGGAAATGGACCAGGGGGAAAGGAAGCAGAGACCTGAGATCAGAGCCACAGCACAGGCATAAATGCTATTGTAGAAGCCACCTCTATTCCAGTCACTCCAAAGACAGGAGACAGGGAACCCTGGGCAAGCTGGCCAGCTAGACTAGCCACATCAGTAAGATCAAGAAATCTGTTACCAAGCTTTAATGGCCCCTGCATGCATGCACTCACATGTTCATGAACACTTACATGGACACCTGAACATCTGCATATGCACATATATGTGGACTTGCATATACTCAAACACACTGCACACACATGCAAAAGAAAGGGGGTCAGAGAAATATCAAAACTGTGACTAGCTGCATTTCAAGTCAGGAGTCTGTAGGGCTAACCCTTTCTCAGAGGCCCTTATCCCAGTCCGCACTAGGCCCAGGTGTGGTACGCAAGAACTTGCTCAGGAAGTTGCCTGACTCCTCTCCCAGGCCCAGTGAGAACCAGGGACTATTATCAACATGCACCAATGGCATGTGGATGCCATGAACTGGCTGGCAACGGGAAAAGAGGCACAACATTCTTCACTAACAAGACAACGAAAACACAGGGTGACCGAGTGGGTGAGTCTGGAGGCTAGTTCAGACCTAGCCTACCCTTGTGCTTCTCACAGACAACCTTGGCACCTGCCTCACTTTACAAAGAGAAATAAAGGACTAAACACAATCTTGAAAAGTGCCTATAGTCACCAGTGTCACGATTGTTGCTGTGAAAGCAGAAGTCTCAAGACAGAGCTTGCTGCAATGGCTAGTTTAGTCGGGAAAGAATGGTTCCCAGGTCCCGTGATTTAGTGCTATTCCATTTGTATTTGAATAAATAAAGCTTGCCTGAAGATCAGAGAGTAAAACAGCCCTCACCGGTCAGCCTTACAGACCAGGCAGTGGTGACACACACCTTTAATCCCAGTAGCCACACTAGTTTGCCATAGAAACCAGGCAGTAGTGGTGCACGCCTTTAATCCCAGCCCTAGAGAGGAATATAAGATGGGAGGAGACAGCTCTCAGACCATTTCATTCTGAGATTCTTGAAGGCAGGACTACCATTTCAGACTGAGGTAGAGGTAAGATCTAGTAGCTGACTATTTTTCTTTTTGACCTTCAGGTTGAACCCCAATATCCAGTAGCTGGCTGCTTTTCTTTTTGACCTTCAGGTTGAACCCTAATATCTGTCTCTGGGTTTTATTAATCATGCTATACCATAAACTGGTATAGGAGATCACCGAAGCTCCCAAATTGAATCGGGTGGCTCCCTAACTTCCTAGGGCATCCCTTCCTCCTCCTCAGCCCACTGAGCTTTACTCCTGAAGTTGGTACCCAGAGCCTGCCTGGTCTATTCGAGTAGGAGGAGGGGTGTGTCTATGCAACTGTCTTCTGCATGCTCTCCTGCTTTCACCGCTGCTGCAGAATGCCAACAGGTGTCCATCCCATGCATCAAAGGACGCTTCCAACCCCAGACAAAGCTCACTGAACAACAGCAGGAAGACGGGCTAAACCCACAGAATGTTGTAACTCAATAAGGAAGGTGTATGCTGCTTATGTGCCTGGTTCACCCTGGGGGTTCCCTATAGTCTGTGATCTAAGTTTTGTCTCAGGCTTGTCCTAGTTCTGAGCATGCTCCACTGCCAAGGACATTTAGAGGACGGCGCTTCTGTTTCTCAGCCCCCAGCTCCCATTGCTCACACATGACCCTCTCATGAGGACCTCCATCTCATAGCTTGTTACTGAGTGGCTCATCGTGTAGTGCTCAGACTTCTTTACATCTCAAATTCTTTCTTACTTCAGACCTAACCCTTACGGTTGTGTTTCTGGAACTGCTGTCTCCACCTATCCATATTTTTTTGCTTTCTTTACCTCTTTGGCTCCTTTTAATGTTCATGTTTGGCTTGTGAAGTATCATATTTCACTCTAAGTCACCAGGAAGTTTCAACATCAATTCATTGCAGTCTAAGTCCACTGAACTTAGGGCCTACACCCTGATCAGCATCTGTAGACTCTAAGATGGTAGAACATTCCACCCAGCAGAGCTCTAGCTGGACTTGGGCAATATGCAAGGTCTTCAATGAATACTTCTTAATTTTTTTTTCTTTTTTGCTTTTTCAAGACAGGGTTTCTCTGTGGTTTTGGAGCCTGTCCTGGAACTAGCTCTTGTAGACCAGGCTGGTCTCGAACTCACAGAGATCTGCCTGCCTCTGCCTCCCAAGTGCTGGGATTAAAGGCGTGTGCCACGACTGCCCAGCCGATGAATACTTCATTTTGCAAACAAGACTCCTTGCAGGAACTCTCTTCTCCATCCTTCTGTCCCCTAAGATATCAACCATCTAATGGTTCTACTGTAGGCTCAAAAAATCGCATAAAGTCTCCAGGATCTCTTGCCCCGCCCCTGCAAACAAGGATGGTCTTCGGCACTTTGTGGAAGCTGAAAGTAGGGCCAGGCTAGAGCCCACTCAGCAAATGTAACAGTCAACAGGGATTGAACTTGGCCATGGTGGGGGTGTTTACATCACTAAAATGGATAAATGCTACACATAACATAGTCTCTTTCCTTCCTCTATTTTCAGAGATGGCTTTGTTGAACATTTGTCAACATTTGGAGCTGTGATGGACACAGAAGACCATCAAGTCTCCCTGATGGGCTCCTATAAATCCTGCCTGTTCCACACTCCTTGGTCATTTTGTTCTCCCTGGGCTATTTAATCAGTCTAGACGCCAGAGCCAAGCACCCACCCCACCCCCATCTCTGAAAGTCCTTGTTGCCAACCCTACCCAGGCCCCAACATAGACCAGACTTCCCATACATCCCTAGACCTCAAAAACAACCACCAGGATTTTACTCAGAGGACCATGCCATGTGTAAGAATTAGAGTATCTCACCAGGACCTTGACGACAAAGGCTGAAGCCTTCTAGTTCTGGATTCCTGTTGACACGAAAGAGCCTGCAGACCTACGGGAGAAATTGGAAGGAACTTCACAGAGTCAGGGATCTGGGTTTAGTGCAGAGGTTGGGAGCTGGGGATACGATTTTAGGGATAAAGTGTACCCAGAAGGGTGAGCATTGACCTTTGGATCCCCAGAAGCTGTATAAAAGTCAGCTAGGCCTTAAAGTCACCTGTAATCTTAGCCCTTGGCAGGCAGAGACAGGGGATTCCCAGGGCAAACATGCTAGCTAGATGAGAAGAAATTGGCTCTGGGTTCAGCCATAGATCCTGTCCTAATAAATTAAGTAGAGAACAATGGAGAAGAACAGGTTATCATCTTTGGCCCCCGCAGACATATGCACATATATGTACCATCCACGCATATGTAAACACAAATACACACACACACATGCACACTGCACACACATACACATGGAAAAGTACAAACTGTTAAATTCCCAGGCTCAGTGGCTTACACGTTTCCTTCCCAAAGTTTTATGGAGGCCTCTCCTCGGTTACACAGATTCCCGCTCTCCTCTCACTGGGCTCCGTATTTTAGATGGCGGCCTAAGGACAGAGCTGGGCAAGAAAGACCGGAAAGAAGGAAGGGAAAGGCAGGAAATGGTGAACCCAGTCAAGTCACAGAGTAGAGACACAGGACAGGGCCCAAATAAGGACAAGTCTGCAGAAGCCAGAGTGAGTCCACCTTGCCCTTTGTGCACAGGTTCTCTCAGCTCAGAGCAGTGAGATAAACCATCCTGACTGTGAAAGTGGGTCCTGCAGCTCTCTGTGACCCCAGTCACTAGCTTTGCACCTAAGGTCTCCTTAGCCAGCCTCAACATCCGTCTTCTATTTTCTCCACAGATATTCCTAAAGGGTCCTCTGTCTTCTCAGACATCCAAACTTTTGTCCTCATAGAGATGTGTCCAGAGGACTACACAAAATTAAAAGATGGAGATGGTTGAAGAGATGGCCTAACAGTCAAGAGCACTGGCTGCTCTTCCAGAAGTCCTGGATTCAATTCCTAATACCCACATGGTGGCTCACAACCACCTGTAATGCCAATTCCTAGATGATCAGACACTCTCATCTGGCCTCCACAGGGCCAGGCATTCACATGGTACACACACACACATGCAGACAAGACACATATACTCATAAAATAAAAATAAATGTATATTTAAACACTAACACGGAGAACAATAGAGGAAGACGTTCAGTGTCTCTGGCCTTCTGGACTGCACACATAAACCTTGACTTAACCCTAGAAATGTTGAATGGTGTTCTCATTTGCTTCCCTGCTACAGCGATAAAACGCTCTGACCAAAAACCACCAGGGAAGGAAGGCGTTGGTTTCAACTTACACTTACAGTTAACACTCCATTATGGAAGAAAGATGGAGCAGAAACTCAAGGCAGGAGCACAGAGTAGAAACCATGGAGGAAGGCTACTCACTGGCCCACTCTCTGGATAGCTCAGCTAAGGAACCCTGACTGCTCTTAGGGCTGATGAGAGAGGGGGGAGTTGATTGGGGAACGGGGAGGGATATGGGAGGCGGTGGTGGGGAAGAGACAGAAATCTTTAATAAATAAATTAATTAATAAAAAAAAAACCAGCCCAGACCCACCTGCGTAGGGATGGTGCCTCCCTGCGTCTATCAATCTCTTCTAGTCTTGGCCACAGGACAATCTGAGCAATTCTCTAACTGGGGTTCTTTCTCCCCAGGTGACCCCACGTTCTGTCAGCTTAACAATAAAATCTAAACAAATAACTATAAAGAATATTCTAGAACAATAAAGAAATTTAACCTAGCGTATTAAATTTATATTTGACTTATCCTTACTCCCTATTATATTTACTTAGTATTTATAATTTTTGTATTACTCTTCATCAAGTATTTTAATTCTAGGAAGCACTTGTAGTTCCTAGAAATAGCAATTTAACATTATTTTGCATAGTAGTATATTATTTTATGACTAAATGATAGTAGGTAAGATTTAGCGACGTTTCTTGGGAAACATATTGAATGTTATAGGTGTAGCAACTGCTGGAGAACCTATGTGCATCAGTTGTCAAAATTCATCCCATTTTTTTGAATCTATGAAATGTTTAAAATGAAAAGTTGGTTACAAGTAATCTTACAAGCAAAACTCAGGTAGCTCAAGCCACCTGAAAGCAGAACGCAAAGCTCTCACAGTCTCCTGGACCGTCAGTCTGTCCCTTGCCTCCCCCCCCACCCCACCCCGGTCCCACCCCCACCGTGTCCTCTCCCACAGCCCCTGTTCTCACTGCTTTCCAGGCAGCACACATCTCCCGGTGCCCAGCACAGGCCTGGCACTAGGAACTAGGTAATCTGCACATCCAGTAAGGAATATTAGTTTGCTTTGTGTTAGAACTGCAGGAAGAAAACCGAGTTCTGTGGGATCTTGGTGTGTGTGACTTCTGTAGTCTAAGAGAGTTCTGTCTGACGCCGAAGCTTGTTCTATTGCCCGCTTTGGGTTTCCACTGAAGGACCCTTTTCAAGAAGCCCTTTCTGGGCTGAGATGGTAACTCAGCGGGAGAGGACCTGCCTTGTATTCACAAACCCTGAGTCTGCTCCCAGCACCACAATGTCACAACCAACCTCCAAAGGCTTACCTATTTAAACCCCCTATCTAAAACAGTATCTTTGTCCACTCCTTCCACTTTTTGCTTTTGTTTGTTGTTTACACAAAGCCCCTATTACAACTTGATGCTACCCTGTATATTTTGCTAATGTCTTCCTCGCTGATTCCCAATATCTACTGCCCCACATCTTATGTGGAACATGTATGCGAGCGAATGGTGAATTACTCTTTATGTATTCAGTCGGCTTTCATCACACCCAGTCATGCATCATCATCAGTTACCTCTCCATGTATCTGTACCCTCAATCACACTTAGTTATGGTAAATTACTCTTGACTTACTAATTCGGCCCGAGGATAATTCCAGGCACTGCAGACACCGTTCCCTCTCTGGAAAGCGCAGTGAGAGAGGCTGGCTGTGTTGTAATCCTGGCTCTTCCACTGGATGCTTATAGGACTGGAGCCAAGTAGCTCAGCCTCTTGGAACTTTTATTGCCTTACTGGTTCCATGGCTGCCGACCTCACCTTGCAAGGTGACCACATTAAATAGATCAACTACAAGAATGCTTTGTATTTCATAAACTGTCGCATTCTATAAAAATGTGGCTTATTATGTCCCCTCTGAGAAAGACCTGGAGAAAAACAAACACTTCAGGTGCCACTAAAAGCATGAACTGAACACACAATAGTGTGTTTTAAAACAGTTCTATTTTTGCTAAGCCCCCGCTGTGCTGTAGAATGCACCAGGATAGAAACTTCTCTTACCTGTGGCTAAGGAGTAGTTCAGACTTAGTTCCTGTGATGTGTGGCCTGCATTTTAAATTTCATTGAGATTTACTCCATTTTATTAAGAGCTGAACGGTTGCACATGGCCAGAGGCTACAGCATTAGACCCCAAAGGCACCATTAATTCACAGCCAGCTCACAGAAAACTCCCTCCAGCCCTGTCTGTGGGGCGATTCAATGTTGCAAGACTCAGGAGGTCTGATGGTAGAAGTCCTGAGATGCTTCAGAGCCAAAGAAATGCGTGGACTGTTGGAAGAGAAAGGGAGCAGAGGGCAGCTGGCCAGGCTGATTTGGAATCTGCCCGTTTGACCTTGAGACTAGATAGTTAACTCCTTTGGTGCCAGGTCTTTCAACTCTAGACTGGGAATGATGCTTCACAGGCTCCTTCCGAGGATTCAAAGAGACAGATTAAATGACCCAGTGTGTCTCACAGGGTATCTGACACACAGTAAATTCTTAACCTTCAATTTCCTCACCTCTCAACATCCTTCTCTTAGTCAAGGGTCAAGGCCCAGTGATTTGCATTTCTGGCCGCAGACCATGCTGCCACTGGGGCTGTCTGGTCATACATAGAGTATCATTCCAGCTGCTCGAGGCCTAGCCTGCCTAGCTGGCTCACACCTAGCACCCCTCCCTCCATTCGGCCTCCTTAAAGCCCTGACCTCACCCAACACTGCCCCAAAGATCTCTGAAGGCTTCAAAGCCCCAACTCTAGATTCAATACAGTGTTCCTTCTGCATATGTACCCAGGTGGAGAAGAATCGAGGGTGGGTCCAGCCTCTTCCTCAACCCTGGCCACTCATCTCGGGTCTTTGGGAGATGGCCCTGAACCACCAGCATTTCTGCTGAGGCTAGAAAAACACCCTCAACATCCAGCTCAAGGCTCTTAAGAACAGGGTCTCTTCGTGTCCGCTGAGGAAGCCCCCTCTAGTTAAGCAGGTGATGGCAGTTCCAGGTCCCAAGTGTGAACAACAGAAAGTTCAAGCAAACCCAGAGAACCAATCAATGTCTAAGTCCCATCTCTTAGAGTGCACCCTCCCCTAGAAGCAGTGTGAGAACCTTCACTGATCATGGCCTCTCTTCACATTGAGTGACAGTTCAATAGTATGGCAGAAAATTCTCTGACACTCGAGGCCTGTTCATGACTGTGGGTAAGCCCATGACTGCTTCGATTGATCTAGGATAGAGAAAGTGAGCCCAGGTGGCTTCTGAGGTGTTGTCATATGGTTGGCTGGGACCCTTGTTCCAGGGGCCCACTACAAAACAGGTCTGATGACCTAGGGAGGGGGCTCGATGCCAGTGTGTCAGCTGTGACCATCCTTCAGTCATCTCAGCACAGGTGTATGGCAATGGAGGAAGACTCCCCAGAACATTCTAGTCTCAACCTTTCTGGCTGCTGCTTCTCTGCTTCCTCCTTCCTCCCTCTCTGTCTCTCTATCTCTCTGTCTCTCTGTCTCTGTCTCTGTGTGTGTGTGTGTGTGTGTGTGTACAGATGTACAGACATGCAGGTGTGCTTAGGTATGTGTGGAAGTCTGATGACAACCTCAGGAGTCATCCTCAGGAATGTTGTCCACCTCCTCAGAGACCGTCTTTCTCTAACCTGAAGCTTGGCATCAAGTTAGACCTGGCTGGAGATCCTCAAATCTCTGCCTCTCCAGAGCCAGGATGACAAGTACCAATATGCCTGGCTGTAAAAATCAGTCGTGAGTGCTGCAGAGAGAGCCCAGGTTCATGCCCAGGTGCACTTCTAGTCCTACTGTGCTTGTTCAAATGTGGGACCTTCCGACCTTGTGAGGATAATTAGTGTTCTCTTGGTGGTTTGTCACATAGTAAAAAAAAGCAAAGCATTGATACACGTATCATAGAACCCAGGGCTCATGATCCTCTGCTTAACGGGAAAACTGAATTCTATAGACCAAAATGCTCTTGTTGCTTGTCAGTCAATTTCTTCCAGGCACTACCTGTAAAGGAGGAGGCAAAGCTGGCCACACATAAAACTACCTGCAGTAGAGTTAGCCACTTTTTTTTAAACTTTATTGTCCAGAACATTGCCCTTTAAACTAATGTTTTACCCAAAATACAAAGTGCTACACAGAGAGGAAGTAGCCCATCAGAGATTTTTGTGTTGATATTTGTTACGATTTTAATTGGCCTTGCTTGCTTGCTTATTTGTTTAATGTTTTTCTTTGTCTCTTAAGCTAACATGTGGTCACCCCACATTCCTTAGGATTATATGGAGTACATAATACCCAAGGTCACTTGATATGAGACTGTGATATACATCCCTTAGGGCCTTACACATCTCTGAAGCAAACAGAAGAGCCTGGAATAGAAAGGGATCTGCCAAGGTGCCATTTAAACTTGTACAGTTAATCTTAGCATTGCTGAGCTCAGTGTAATCACTTATAAATTGGATTTAATGATCATTAAGGTTCCCTTTTGTAAGATTTCAGAAAGAAGTCAATATTTATGAAGTGTTTATTCTACAGCAAGCATCACATACCCCCTTTTGAGATCACTTTATGTATCTCTTAAGAGGGAAAAAAGCCTTGAGAACATACAATGCATTGCCCTTATGAGGAAAGTGAGGCCCCTGAGATATGAACCATAACTGGGGGGGGGGGGGTTAGAATTGTGCAATCAGCATAGGCACCCCCAGGGGATCGTGACTTTCCTCTCTACAGTGTTTCCCATACCTTGTGTCCCGAAGCTTCCAGAATCTCATTCTTTGGTCTGTAATCTGCCATAGTTATGAGGGAGGGTCCAAGCTACATTCCTTTGCACTGTCATCAGCTGCTTAGAGCGGCAGGAAACAATAGCCTCTTTCTCCAGAGAGTCTCCCTCTGCTTTCCAGAAAAGGTGGCTCTTTGGACCCTGCTGAGTCTCTGAGTGACAGCAGGCCAGCCTTGCCAACCTTGCTGCTTCTGGGTGCCCTGGGCATTTCTAGAGGAATCCTGCCACCCAGCTCCTCCCTTCAGAACTTGAAACTGTTAAGGAATATGCACGGCTGTTTTCCCTTCAATAATATCCCTCAACTATTTGACACATTCTTATTAGCTCATCATAGGACTCAGGGAAGAATATAATGACTCTTTTAACAAGACACTCAGGACCCATCCTTTTCCACACAGCACACACCTTTCCCATTGCCGAGGTACCTCTTGCCCTTGTTGTTTTGATGAAGGGGTATCTGGCTGTGCGCGGATGCTTCCCGCTTCAGCTCTCTTCTCCCTGTACATCTGTCACTGAAGCTAGAAGGATAATTATCACATGTTTACTAAATCCCATGAAGTGCTGATGCAGATCATTGAGAACTGGCTTTCACAGGGATTCAACTACAAGTGGCAGTTCTCTCTCCTCCAGGACCTTAGACTGGCTCCTGTGACTGGCGTTGACCCACAGAGCACTGTGGCCTGCTTCTAAGATGAGACCTTCGAGATCTAGACGTTCTGTCTCCGTGCTTCTTGGAAACTTATACCATGAAGGAGCTCTGACAACCCTGACTACCACACTGTGTGGAAGTCCAAGGCAGCCAGATGGAAGGAAGAGAGGAAGAAAATGAGGAGAGAAGTGGGTGAGGAGAAGGACAGGGGGAGAAGGAGGGAGGAAGGCTGGGAGGAGGGGAGGAGGGGAGGAGGACAGAGGGAGGAGAGGAGGGGGGAAGAAGGAGAAGAGGGGGAGGAGAAGAAGGAAAAGAGGAAGAGAAAGTGAAAGGAAAGAGGAGGCGAATGGAAAGAGGAGAAGGGAAAAGGAGAAAGGTACTATTAGTTCTTATAAGTAGCACATTCTAAAGTGTATCTATATTTAAACATAAAAATAATTGAAGTTGCTTACTTACTAAATGACACTTTATCCATCCCAGGCCCTTCAAGAAGACAACACCCCGAAGAGAGGTGTTACAGTGAAAACATTGAGATCCTGTGTAGCCCTCCCTGAGACCCTCTGCACTCAAGGGAGGACTCAGCCTCCCTGGGATCCCTGGAGCCAAAGACTTGGTATTTTTCTTTTAAGAGTGTTCTCTGTTCCTGATTCTGTCCCATCCTAAGGCCACCCTTGGGTTCATAAGGAGTCCAACAAGACCTCTTGCCTGCTCAGATGGGGACTAACAGCAATCCAGCCCTGTCGCACAGACCAGGTCCCACACCCACAGAGCGTTCGGAAAGCTATCTAAGGTAGTTCTTCATCTTTGGGGAACACATTGGAGGTCTTTCCCGTCTTTCCTTTCTTTGTCTTAAGCGGAAAATTGACATCCCTACCTGTAGCTTGTGTTGACACTTAGAAATAGAGGGAAACTTTTATTATTGTTTGCCATTTTAAAACGATTATTCTGGAGCTGGAGAGATGGCTCAGCGGTTAAGAGCATTGCATGCTCTTCCAAAGGACCCGAGTTCGATTCCCAGCAACCACATGGTGGCTCACAACCATCTGTAATGAGGTCTGGTGTCCTCTTCTAGCAGGCATATATGCAAACAGAATATTGTATCCATAATAAATAAATATTAAAAAAGATAAAATAAAAAATAAAACGATTATTCTATGGGACAGTATGACTAGAAGGAAATAGCTTGCAGTTAGCATCCCAGGGAGATTCTCTTTCTATACCCGGGTCGGTCTACTCTCCCCACTTTGAAGCAGGAACTGCCTAGTACCAGACTTGGATGTCTCCCAACACAAATTAAAGGAGTAACATGCCTTCTGGGGTGGGGGGTGGGGGTGGGGGTGGGGTGCTGGCCAGTGAGAATGGTGAGAATATTGAAGGGTTCATCTCCTCAGCAGGAGGTTCCAAGAAATCTGACCCACAAAGTGTAGCTGTCGCCAACAGACGGTTCCCACTCGATGCCAGCCCCAGAGTCACAAAGGCTGATACTATGTTGCTGAGTTCCAGAGCCTGGCTCTCCCATTCCCCAACCTTAGTCCCAGCTAAGGCTAAGGATCTCTGCTGCTCTACGTAACAAATGTTCTCTCCCAGGCCTCAGTCCTACCTGGAAATAGAGCCATGTTTTATTTAAAGTCATGGAGCCCTAACAAGACCCTGTGTGAAAACCAATTTGTATTGAAAACTGGATTCAGCGGCTGGGGAAGTAGTCCAATCAGTGAAAAGCATCCTGCCAGTTGTGAAGACCTGAGTTGGATCCCCAGAACCAACAACCTGTTTGTAATCTCAGAGCTGGGAAATAAATGGATCCCTGGGGACCCAGTGGTTAGCCAAGCTAACCAAATGGCAAATCCCAGGCCAGGGAAAGCTCCTATCTATAAAACATAAAGATGGACAATGCCAATGGCACCCAAGGTTTCCTCTGGCCTCCATATGCATATACAGATACAGACACACAAATGGATCTAGAATAAACACAGAGAGGAAGTGCTTCCTGTGGGTTCAGATTCATGTTTTCTGGAGTTAGAAGGGCAATGGACTGAGTATATATTGCCCACGAAGGGGAGGGGAGCCTGGAGAGATGGTTCAGTGGTTAAGAGCATTTGTCGCTCTTGCAGAGGAGCTGGGTTTGGTTCTCACATCCACTTGGTGACTCAACCATCTGTAACTCTCGTTCCAAGGTCTCTAATGGCCTTTTCTGACCTCCTTGGGCACACATAGCAGATACAGACATACATGGAGGCAAAACATACATACATATAAAATAAATAAATGAATAAATCTGAAACCAGTGCCCATGCATCTTTCATTTTAAAGTATTTGGATTTATATTATGCAAATGTCATCTGAACTAAACTAAAATAATCTGCTGGAAAAGAGTCAAGGCTTCTAGAATCCTATCCCAGAAGATTCACTGGGTCTCAACTACTTCATTTGCTAATGGGATGCTCAAGAAAAGCCACAGTTCTTTCTTTCTAGGGCTGTTCCAATGCCTAGTAGGGCAAGGTCTTCAGATGACCTCAGGACAGGAAGAAAGAAAAAGAAAGAAAGGAAGAAAGAAAGGAAGAAAGAAAGAAGGAAAGAAAGAAAGAAAGAAAGAAAGAAAGAAAGAAAGAAAGAAAGAAAGAAAGAAAGACCAAAAACCACGCAGCAGGATAGAATTTGCTAGTGCATAAACTTCTCCTGGAGCTGTCCTCTGTGAACCCCAAAGTGTCACACGAGGCTCTTGAGAACACACTCATAAAAATAACGATAGACCTCATTACAAATCAGGAGTGCTTCTGTTTGAACCAACAACTTCACTTCTTTCTCAGCCACTCTCTACCTAGCTGTAGGAAGTCCCTCAGTCAGGCAATGAGGAACCTTCCTTGGCATGTGATTCCTGTCTTCAAAGGCCCTTGCCAATTCAAAATAAAGAGAAGAGAGATGTGGAGTGTGTGAACCTACAAATATTCAGAGAACAGGAAAGGGGCTCCTTCGCTTCACGGAGTTGATTTGATACTCACAAAATGATCTGCCCAGCCAAGAATATTTTTACTTTGTGTCTACATAAATAGTCTTTATTTTTTATAGAAAGCACATCGCTGGTCTCTAAAAGAAAATGTGGTTTTGATTGAACCAGACTCGAATTTCTATCTGAAGCCCGTTTGCTAACAATAGAACTGGCTTTCCCATTTGCCAAGATCAATGTTGACCTGTTTTCACCTAAATTTTATAGATGTCAGAAAAAGAAACTGTTCACTGCTCTGTGGTGTACCCTGGCCTTTTTCAGCCGCGCTTTGCTTGCATTTTTGCAGCTCCTTTAAATTCCCCTTGTCACAAAAACTAACAATAAGGTCAAGTATTTCAGTAAGAAATATTGAATTATTATCCAACATTGTCAACCAGCCAAGAAACTACGAAAGCTAACCACGAAATGTAGAAGAGAGAGGCTTAACCTCAGGCCTCCGCGTCCCGCCTTCATGGTGAGGGGAGGATTTCGGCACTGGGGGTTATGGAGGGAGGCGGGCTGGCAGATGGGTGGAAAGGGAACTGGACAGCTCGCAATCACGTCCAGACTCCTGTCCCTCAGGAGTGTCTTGTTGCACTCGCTTGCTGCTGCAAAAAGCCAACTTTGATTTTTCTTGGAGAGGGCTCCGGGCACCCTAACATCTAAGCCATGCCAACAGCATGAGTCTACTGAGCTCTCCTGATCCCCTGGCCGTATCCCTGTCCATCAAGGCTAATTTCTGTGACAACATAAACTTCGCTGCCTAGCCAATAAACTCAAACCCGATGGAACTTGATGTGGCCAGGAAGAATGACAAGTTGGCACGATGTCAGGGCTGGAAATAGAATGAGTTTCACCAGGCAATGGTTTGGGAGGGGTATGGGTGGGTTTATGGATATGTACGTGTGCTTTATTTGTTCTGATAACCCTAATAAACATTCAATTAATCAATAAACTAACTCCCACAGGAGCAGAATAAGTTCAAGTCTCCAAATGAACCTCAGGTAAAGTCAACCCCCTCTCTGCCCCGTCCACCTATCTAACCCTAACCCATGATGACTAAAGACACAAATTCTCTTATTGCAAGGGACCTGGACAGAGTGCTTGGGCAAGAAGGAATGAGGGTTGGTTTTCTGGCTGGACAGGGAGACACAGCCTGCCTGCGAGGATGCAGCAGGTCCAGGTGCCAAAAAAAGATCTCCAAGAAGTTCCCTATAGGGGCTTTGGAGGTGAGGCTCAAATGGCTCCCAAAAACTTCCCTTGAAATTCAAACACTCTCATTCTTCCAGGGTGAGAGAGAGTTCGGACTAATTTATTTCTATAAAGGAGAGATCCACAGCCCAGTCATGGCTGGGGTGGACTTGGAGGAGTTTGTGTGCAGTCCTGGAGGGCATGGCGGGCCTCTGAAGGAGAGCTCAGAAGTGTGGGTATAGCTGGAGTCATAGGCACGACACCTCTCAGGATAGGGTGGCTCAGTGCATACCTAACCATTCAGAGTACAGTTATTATGCCCTTTACACTTACCCAACTATTTATGCCCATCACCCTTTCTTCCTGAATGCTGAAGGCGTTTTGTGCCAAACCTATCCCTCATTATCCCATCTGGGCTTTAAATCACCTGGTTTATAGGTGTTGGGTAAGCAACTAGATAAAACAATCCAAGGTATGGACTAAAAGTTGGTTGATTTCTGCTGTCTATACCCACTTTTGTTAAGCATTAAAATCTTGTATTTATTTTTGTCATGTATCTTGGTTTTCAATTATTCAATTTGAACCCCTTACTTGCCAAGCTCCACCACCTATTCAAAGGGCTGGTTTGGTGCTGCACATCCTGGGGCTGCTGCATCTCTAAAGCATGACCTTCTCTGCCAGGCTGAAGCCAGCTCTGGTTGTGTGTGATTCCCCAAAGCATGACCTTCTCTGCCAGGCTGAAGCCAGCTCTGGTTGTGTGTGATTCCCCAAAGCATGACCTTCCCTGCCAGGCTGAAGCCAGCTCTCGTTGTATGCGATTCCCCAAAGCATGGCTTCTAGTCCACCTCTACTCATCTGCTGCACAGCTGAGTCTATGCCCACCCCTCAGCCTTCACTCCAAGCCCTCTGAGAACCCGTCCTGCTCTTCTCGGTGGAGTGGGGTACTGTCCCCCTCTGCCTCTTTTTCTTCTAAAGAGCCTTGGTACTCCCGGGCAGCACATCTTTATTCCTGGGTACTGTGCTAAAGGGAGGGTGCAGGGTGGGTGCTGGTTTAGCTTCAGACCCAAGATGGCATAAAACCACTCATCCAGATGAGGCTCAAATGCAGTGTCTGTCCCAGGAGCTTGCTGCTCCTGGTGTCCCTAGGCCCTTGGATCACATCTCTGTTATACCACCTGCTGTACAAGGAGGAGTGTCTCTATCTGTCCCTAGGGGCAGATCAGGTGCTCTTCATGATGTTAGGGTGTGTCTCAGTCGTTTACATATCCATCCTGTCTTGAGAGTGTTCAACTCATATTTGAGCTTACTGAAATAAAAATGTAACCCCTCCGTTAAGATCAGACCAGGTTAGGGAATTGAGATGCAAAGCAAGAGTCACCTTTTTCTCAAGCTATGGATAGGCTGAAGCTGGAGTCCTCCTGGCATCTCACCTCCTTCTTCTCCTTAATGCAGAAGCTCTTGATTTGAAGAGCCTTTGGCACAACCACAGCAGGACTATCATTGAACCAAGAGGGCGTGCTACGCCTAATTACATTGTAACTTCTGTCAAATGGCAACATTAGACTCTTGTGAGCTCTCATTGCCCTGTTAGCATGCTTTTCCTCTCCTTGTTCTTCTTTTTAATTATTTATTTTTATTTTATGTGCATTGGTGTTTCGCCATGGGTGTCAGGTCCCCTGGTACTGGAATTACAGACAGTTGTGAACTGCCCTGTGGGTGCTGGGAATTGAACCTGAGTCCTCTGGAAGAACAGTTGGTGCTCTTAACCACTGAGTCATCTCTCCATCCCCCTCTCCTGATGATTCTTAAATTGAAGAGGCATCAGCTGTAGGTTATAGGTCATACAAGCAGAAAAGGGAAAACAAGGAGGTACAAGTGAAATGCCTTTGTTATCAGGTTAAGTGACAGAGTGGCCCCGTCCTAGCGACCAGCATGGGAAATGAGAGAAGAGTCTTCATTACAAGGCCAGTGAGCCTACCCTGAGCATGGACAACGGGAGCCTGAACTGGAAAAGCTCTCCTGTCCAGCCCAGGAGAATCAGCTGGAAAGGCCTCACCCGTGGATAGGACAGCTTTGTCCAGCAATGAATGGCTTCAACTCTCTCCTACTCAATTCCAGACATGGCAGGCTGACTTCACCTTGCTTTTTAGAGAGCAACGCTCCATCTTTAACCTGATTAGCTGGAGTGTGATATAGATGATTCCCAGTGGGCTGGGAATTACAGAAAACAAAATTTCAGGGGATCTGTCTGACTCAGTTTGCAACAAATGGAAATTAAGTTCATGGAAACTAGGGAAGCCACTAACTGCTTGGTGAAAATACGATGCCAAGGATGTTTCCGTTACAAAAGTGACCGTTCAGGGGCTCCTGGAAAGAGACGTCCTCACCCCTGGTCTCCAGTCTTGCACCCACAGGGTGATCTTGCAGAAATGATTTCACCTCTTCGGGATTTCATTTCCTCTTTCTCTACAAAATGACCATTTTTTCCAGGGCCATGAGAAACAATGGAGCCCATTCTCTCCCTGCCGTTAGACAGGCTCTAGCTGCCTCTTAAATCTCCCCATAATTTCTCCATTTTAAAAGCCAATTCAAGTCTATAGGTAAACGTTGTATGGTCAACAGACCATCTGGCAGGCAATTTATTATTGTCCATGCTTAAAGAGAGGGTCAAGAGAGGTGAAGTGGCTTGTTCAAGGTCATGCAACAAGTTAGGAGGAGTTAAAGACCTGGAACCCACATCTCTCTGCAGTCTCCTGCTGTCCCCCTTCCACTGACGCCCCAATGCAGAGTTGGCTGCAAGGCTGCTGTGACAGGAAGGAGAAGCTTCTTCTGTGTGGAGCCCCGAGTCACACATGCATGTGGTGGGAACCAAGGTTTCCTGTGACTCAGATCAATGTTAAGTAGCCTACAAATGCTCAGCACTAAAGGAAATGAGCAAAAGGAAACGAAATTGGCCATAAACAGAAATCAAAACTACCTCAATTCTCTCTACAAACGAACGGAGAATGCTCCCCCCCGAGTGTGTGTGCGTGTACGTGTGTGTGTGTGTGTGTGTGTGTGTTTGCCTGTTTCTGTGTATGTGGGTGCTTGTAGGTGTGATGTCTATGGGTGTGCGTGCACTAGTACTTGTGTGCATGTGTGTGTATCCCAGGAGTTCGTGCTCAGTGCCTTCTTCAGCTGCTCTCCACTTCTTAGTGGGGCTTCTTCCATGATGCAGAGTCTATCAATAGCCCAGCTGACTACCATGTCTGTCTCCTGAGCACCGGGATTACAGGTGGCTGCCACAGCAACCCCGTGTTGATAGGGGTTCTGGAAAATGTGGACTCCAGCAAACATTCTGCCCTAACTTTTTAAACCTTGGTTTTGGTCATCCTGACTGACTTAGAGTAAATAAAAGAGTGGCAGAAACATCTGAGGTGGACTAAAAGGAGTAGGAGTGTGCCTCAGTAGCTTTCCGGTGGTGGCCGCCATCTTACATACTATTCTGCCTAGAGCTCGGAACTGAATATGATTTGCCGAGAGAGAGAGAGAGAGAGAGAGAGAGAGAGAGAGAGAGAGAGAGAGATTGGGAGAAAGAGGGGTCATTTTGTAAGATGCTCAGAAGACGGGAGTGATTTAGGGCAGGGAGCACTCATAGTCTCTACTCTGGCTTCCCTCAGAACCCCAGACTCTGGTGCTAAAACCTAGGGCCCCCCAGGGGTTCTACTGCTAGCTGTAGCAGCTTTTATCAGGCCTGGATCCTCTTCTACCTCAGCTACCTTTCCCTCCATTGCATGACTTTAGGGACTCAGAAAGGGGCACCAGGTGCTCTCCTTTCATCAGGGGTGGGGGGGGACCCCATAGCCATGCATAGAAAAGAGAGAATTGGAATTGACAGAGATCTCTTGGCTGTGGTCTTTCTCTTTTCTGTTAAATGAGTCCAACAACTGCCAAATTAAGTTTAATAATACTTTTTTTTTCTCCCTCCAGTAGCGGTGTTTATATGAAACTAATGGAAAGCCTTGGAAGAGACCACAGACACCTGGGGTCAAGTTAGGGCCACCGTCTCTATTCCGAACGTGTGGAGGTGCTTTGCCCTTATGCCCGCTGTGACGGGAGAGCTTGATGCTCCGCAGGGACGGTGCCTCTGGTAAGGAGCCTGTGCCAATGTAGTTTTCATGTTTTATAGAAAAACAAAACAACAAATACTCAGGTGATTTGAATCACGGATTTAGCTCAGTGTCAGCCCTTGGTGAGCAAGCACAGGCTTTGGGGTTCAAGCCCTAGAACCACATGCACATTTTCTTCTGAAAGAAAGGGAAAGGGGCTCAAATTCTATAGAAAACTATCACTTTCCGATTTTTAAATGTCAAAATTGTATTTAAAAATCATCCCACTTGTGGCTCTGGCTTTATTGTGTTTCAAACTAATTGAAAGTTTTTCGTGAGCTTTTTAAAATAATCGTCTTAATTATCACGAGTAATAATAGGTACCATCTATTTTACACCTATTACGTACCAGACACCTTGCAAGGCATTTTCATATCTCGTTAACTCATTTACTTCTCATAGCCTCCATTATACAGATGAGAAAGGAGATTGCGTGCAAATCCATGGCTCAGGAGGGCTGTCTTTGCAATCAGGCAGATCTAGGCTTGAGACTTAATAGCCCTGTAACCTGGGACAAGTCTGAACCCCAGCTTCCTATCTGTGAAATGGGAAGAGAAACACTGCTAACCTGTCCCTGGGCTGCTGGGAAAACTGAGATAAGGCAAGAGAAACCTTGCAAATAGTACCAGGTGCACAGGGCATTCTGTGACGGCCACCAGATCTGATTTACTCCCAGAGAGCAATCAAAGCAACGGCTTTCAAAGGCATCCTAAGCCCAGAGCCCCTTGTGCAATCTGGGCCACCTGGACTCAAAGCCAATGAGGGAGGAGGACAATAGAAAAGCGCTGGGAGAGTTTTAGCATTGGAGGGAAAGAAAGACAGTTGGGAAGAGGACCTTTGAGGTACTGAGGATGAAGCAAAAAGAACAACAAAGAGCCTCCTTGGGAGGGGCTGAGGGGTGAGCCTCCTGCCGACGCTGGGAGCCAAGTCCCAAGAAATCTAGAAAGCTCTACATAGACCCGTGCCACAGGACACCTCTGTCTCCTGGAAATAACATCAGGCAACCTGCCTCCATACTATCTCTGATAGGTCACTGGGAACGAAGAAAGTCTGTTGCAAATGGGTCACATTCTAAAACAAAATAGTATCTGGCAGATTGATGGACTCTGACAGGGGGAAGAAGGAGTCAAAAAGACGGAACAAAGGTGCCGTTTGTAAAGATCGGCTCGCGGTCAGAATTTCACTGTTTTCTATGGCAAAGGAACCAGCGAAAAGTTCCTCCTACTGATGGATATTTTTCTACAGTCATTCAAAGTTCGAGGGCCCAGAGCTTCGGATTCTCCCTCTGGAGGAACCTGGAGTCCGTCCCCCGAATAATGCAGGACAGGGTTACATGGCAAAAACTCCAGGGTCCCAATAAGCAGCGGGACAAGGAACGGGTGCAGGGGGACACATTGTGTTTTCAGCTCGGATTCTGTGATCTTCCTGCCAAACAGGGGTTTACAAAGCAGAAGCTTCCAGAGAATTCTCATACTTTCTGGCTTATTCTCTCAGTGTTCTTCTTAACAGGAATCAGCTGTTTGCCTTCTCACTCATCCAGCATGTCGCTGGGGAGCAGTTAGCATCTGGTCTGGCTATTATTAAAAACAAGAACATCCCGCTCTGTCGGGAGAACAGTACCCGTGTAATAAAAAGACAGAGATCATTTGCATTCAGGACCAGGGATGTGGTCCATGAAGTGTCTGCTCTTCCTCCCCGCCAAGGCTTTCCAAAGCCTCCACCGTGGGTCTCCCTCTCCTGAAACACAGACACGGGGCTTATGTTTTCCTTCCTGAGGAGGCAAGAATCTCTGGTCCAGAGCTCCAGTGTGATAAATCTGAAGTACTTTTTTTTTTTTTTTTTTTTTTTTTTTTACAACTGCGGAAATGAAAAAGTAAACAAGACTGGAGCTGCGTTGGTATTTAAGCTCTAGCCTTTTGCTGTTGTTTTTGTCTTTTTCTGTTTTTGAGCACTGGGCCAGGAGCCTGGAGGAACCATATAATATAAAAAATCTTGAGAGGTTTTATTAGCCAATAAAAAGCCTTAGTTCCTATTAACCACTTAACTCCTTGCTCAAATTCAGCACTTGTTTCCTTCCTAATACTCCTCTGCCTCCCAAGGCCCAGAAGTGCAAGTTGGCCCACTAACCTCTCTCTGCACAACCTGAGTTCACGCTCTGTTCTGGAAGGTTTCGGCAAAAACTACCGTCAATAGTAATCTTGGCATTTGTCCGCTGCCAATGCACCAAGGACAAGATGTCCACACTAAAACATATTTTTTTTTGTTCCCAAAGATCCCCACCCAATTTCCTCAGCACCTGCTAAAGGGACAAAGCCATCATGACTTTCATGATCTTAAATATTAAATATCAGAGGAAAGTTTAGGCCAAAGGTGTGACCAGCAGAAGCCATGAACCTCTCTTTCATGTGGAGCCCGGAGAATGGACAGAAATGAGAGAGAGAAAGTGAAACGGGTCGGTTGCTTGACTGGCTGGAAAAGATGACATTCTACCAAGTCAGTGGCTTGGTGTAGGAAGCACAAGGGCGTCCAAGGCATTTAAAGCCTTCAGGCACTTTGTGGGCACTCCCACCCCTGTTAGTGCTGTGCTGCGTGCTGGCTTTTTGCTGGCTTTAAAGAATAAACCTGAACACTTACATCAATCTATTATCAATCGGCTTCGAGAGCCCTTGGTACCCCTACCTGATGCACCATCTCTATCTGCGCTAACCCTTCATTCAGGCTAACTCTAGTACTTCCGGTGCCCCAGAAGTTTCCTAAGACCTGCAGAGCACACAGCCACTTGAGGACTGCTTTTATTTTTGTTCTGGTCCTAACTCAAGTTGCATTCCTTTGTTACTTTGCCTTCCGGTAGAATTCTTTGCTGGAAGTTGTGTTTGCTTGCTTTTGTTTTACGAGAATGGCAGGTGGAATGCTTCACTTTCTAGCAGCTCGAGTGGACCAAATGAGCGGGGGAAAAACACATAGCGGGGTAAAGAACTGAGCGGTTGGAGGTGGCTTGTTGGGTAAAGTACCTAACTCAAAATCATGAAGACCAAGTTGAGTTTGCGTGCCCAGAACCCACAGGAAAGCAGGCGAGTGTGGTGGACTGCTGGCCATTCCAGAGCTTTTTGAAGGTAGAGACAGGAAAAACAAAGAAGGAGATCCGAGATGAGCTGGTGAGCCAGGACGGCCATCTCAGTGAGCCCTGGCTTCAAATGAGAGACCCTGCCTCAATGAACACAGTGTGGAGTGATTGAAGATGATTCCCTATGTCAACCTAGGGCCCCACATGCATGTACGTCTTCCCCATGTATGTGTAAGTACACACACTCAAACACACATGCATACCATGCCCACACATATGGAGGTGATAGGAAAAGAGAAGCAACATTTGTAATGCTAGTATAAATACATTAAACAAGTTTAAAAAAACAAACCCTGCACTAAGTGGCCAGACATCACTGTAACATAATAAGAAAATGAAGAAGTCTCAGTAAAGGTTAGGCAAGTT
This sequence comes from Chionomys nivalis, assembly GCF_950005125.1. Taxonomy (NCBI): domain Eukaryota; kingdom Metazoa; phylum Chordata; class Mammalia; order Rodentia; family Cricetidae; genus Chionomys; species Chionomys nivalis. The sequence continues at coordinate 13,592,680 of NC_080104.1, read as the reverse complement.
TCCCGAATTGCATCTTCCTGCTTTCTGACTGGCTGAGTTTCTCTGAACAACAGGGCTGGATTGAGTCATAAGAGGCATTTGAAGGAAAGCTTTACAAAAATTAGTAATGACCTCTTCTTAAAGGTCACGCCCAGCATGCTTTGCTAACACCAGGAGCTTACTGCTCCTTATCCATGTGAAGAAGAATTAGAAACTATAGGACAGTGGGGCTTCTCCTAAGCCCCTGAGAAATTACAGTCATGACAAATACCTCAGGCAAATCAATGCCATCCCCAGGAGTGGTTCGCTTCAATTTCTTTAATGGTTTGCCATCCTCTCCCTTCCTCCTTTCAGGTGTGCTTGCATGGACACACACACCACCATCACCACCACCACCACCACCACCACTACCACCACCCTGGTCTATTATATTTTCGCCTAATCTAAGTTTTGAGGAAGACATTTTAAAACTCCTTTTCCCAAGGTCTCCAGATTGAATAGCTGCAAAGTCCCTAGGAAGTCCCAGCAAGGCTGATCAGGGTGCATAGGAAGAATGCAATGAGGGAGGTGTCTGTTGCCTTTGCTCAGAGGCCAGAATAAATGGCAGTTCCTACCTAGCCTTTCTTAAACAACTCCAAGACCAAGAAGAGAGCTCAGAAAGGACAAGGAGAGCCATGGGTGGGGGACGCATTGCACTGTGCATAGATGAGCAGCCCTGGGGTGGCAAGCAGGGTAGACCTGTCCTTCAGCATGGGCTCTAGGAGCAAATGTGCAAGGTTCGTGGTCTTGCATACGGAACCTGGTGAGACCAGTGAAATCACAGGAGTCAGTAAAAATAGTCCTCCACCTTCCCTGAAAAAGCAAAACCTCAGGCTGTAACACTGTTGTCCAGAGTCACCCACTTTTTCAGTGCCCTCAATATTCTGTTTTCTAAAATGGTCTCTAACCTGATTGTCACAGACCTGGGACTGGGACGGAGGCCACAGTTCCCTGCCTCTGACCTAATAGCACATATAGAGGTGGTGGCTTCACTCACAGGAATTAATCCCCACTTTCACGGTGCCCTTGGTTATATCTGTATTGTGTCTCATCCATTCTCAAAAGAAATGGGAGGAGGGGCAGAGAGCCTGCATTGCTGTAAGACCTGTGCTCACTGTGACCAAGGGCTCCCTGACATTCTCCTTTGCTTTCCAGACTGTTTTCAAGTCTCATAAATACAAACATGTGGCTCTTCAACCACATCTGTAGATAATAACTTCAGGGGCTTCCTGTTTACATGGCGATACCCATTGCCCAGCCAAATAAACTCTGTAACAGAGAGCTAAGGTGTTTATTGGGCCAGTCTCGGCTGGGATTGAGTTAACAGGAAACTCCCACTCTCACAGAAATGTCTCATGATTAAATATTTGGGACACGAGGGGTCAAAAGCACTGGAGAATGGACTTTCTTCTTCCGCCTGCTCTTGCAGTAAGAAAACAGAGCAGCCAAGGGAAAATGCCAGCCTCACGGCAGCCTTCAGATCAGCTGAGAGGCAGCAGAGAGAATTACAGCAGGAGCATTCTCCCACTCTAATCAATCCCCAGGTCCATCGGGTGAAGGGATGGACAAAGGCCCTCATGCATGATAGGAAGCCCTTCAGCCTTCTGCTGGTGACCTCGGCTTAGTGGGCAGCATCCCTTCCCACCAGCTCAGTTACACCCTCATCCCAGTTCCACAGAAGACTTTAGGCAAAGCCTCCAACCCATGGAGATGCTACCCATTTGGTAATGCCTAAAAGTATTTTTGGTGGTGGGGATTGAGAGGTTCTCTTGGCATCCAGTAGGTAGAGGTTGCCCCTCAAGACTCTGGACACAGCAGAGAACTCTGAACAGAGAACAGAGACACATGTTTGTATTTATGAGGCTTGAAAACAGTCTAGAAAGCAAAGGAGAATGTCGGGGAAATGTCCACGTCAAGGTCTAGACAGTAAGCAAGAAACTCAAGGTTCAGAGGAGTGAAGGGATGTGGCAGGGGACAAGAGAGAGCGCTTATGTGCCCCTCCCCGTGCCTTTAAAAGCCATGGGAATGTTTAATTGAAATAAATATTCATCTTGAAAGAGTTGCAAACAAATTCTCTGGCCATAGCTCAGCCATGTTCTTCTAGGATGGCTCTTCCCCTAGAAATAATCTGCTTCCAAGATTTCTTGGGGAACAGCCCTCTTAGGGGAAGTCGTTATCCTATTAGGATAAAGAAGCAATATGGCCAGTGACCTAACATCTCTAACCAGGGTCTCTGGACCCCTGCATTGAAACCTTGGTAAGTCAAAACAGACAGACCATAAAGCAAGTAACTTCTCAATCTCATGGAAAAGGAAGGACTTACCAAAAATAAGCACTGGCCAAAAGAAAAAACAAAATCCCCAAAATACAGTTAGGTTCCCTAGCAGAAAGCTTCTGAGGCCAAAGTCCTTTGGGCCAAGGTCTGTTTTAATCATCACTGGACTTGGGTTTTTATTTCTGAAGACCCAAAAAGAAGTATAGGAAGGAAAATGGACAACTCCCTCTATCTGGGCTGCCTGGGATCTGACTAAAGCCGGAAGGGGGGGTGGTCAGCTGCTGGGCCCCATTCTTGTCTCAGAGGTCTACACACCCGGGCTCATCCAGACCCAGATACAGGGGCTTTGCAGGAGAATGGCACAGGCACCCCATCCTTCAGGCTCAGGCGCTAAAGACATGTTGATGGCTGGAGTTTCTGTCTACTCCTCCAGAAGCACGGCAAACAACAGCACAGTGCTCACTATGACGTCCCCCCTCTCACAAGGAATAAAGAACCTCTGCTTTTACCCAGCTCTGGTACATCCTGGAAGGTGTAGGCAGGAGTAGATGTCAGACACGAATGAGAAAAGACCCAGGATACACACATAACGAAATGAAAAACAAACAAAAAAAAGCCTTTTTATTGAAAATTAAATCCAAACTTCAAATTAATATTACAATCATGAGGGAAAAATGCCAAATAATTCAATTTACAGTTGCAACATACAATACAAATAGTCCCTTTGAAGTCCAGAGTAAACTCATCCACAATCATGAACTGTGGCACAAAGCAGAATTTGTACAATACGTGCATGGAAAGCAAATCTCGGGCAATAGCAATCAGAGAAATAAAAAATAAAAACAAACGCTGTATTTACACAAAATGCTACAGTTTTTTTTGTTGTTCCACAGAAATCTAAGAATGGTAGGCATATCAAAAGACATGGAATTTTATTCAGAATACCTAAGAAATGACTGTAAGTTATGGTTTTGACTGGTATATTTTTAAAGAACTGCATTACAAAGCAAACAATTTTTTGTAAACATGAAGTAAACAGACAGCTATGAAAGTTCTCACATAGGAAACAATCTTTGTTTTAGATGCATTATCTATTTTAAGAACAACAAATTCAATGTTTGGAAGAATCATCTTTTATTGTTTATTATTCTTTTCAATACTGTGGCTATCATCGCTTCTACTAATGCTCTCTGTAGGTTTGTCAGTCCCTTTCCTTGGAGTAGATGGAACCCCCAACATGGCTCCTCCCTTCTGAATGTACCCTGGACAGTCTCTAAGGGTGTGGAGATGTTTCTCTGATTGTTTCCCAAGGGTCTCTGGGTAAAGGAGGAGACAGTTTAGAGAGCAAACAGTAGTTAATCTGTTAAGTCTCTCATTCCCTAATTTAAAACTAAAACCATGGGACCTGATGTGAGCTATGGCCTAGGTTAAAATTTCTGAGACACTGAAGTGTGTTTTTCTAAAAATCTGGCTGTGTCGGTCCTACGTAAATCCCAGGGATGTTTGTGCTCCTTTGAGAACTCTGTGTGTGTGTGTGTGTGTGTGTGTGTCGGGGGTGGGAAGGGCATTGGTTAGTACACATAGAAGGTTCCAGAAGTAAATAAGACATTACTTTGGTCTTAAAACCAGAAATCATACATGTGACCCAGTGCAAACGGAGTGTAAAGAGACAAGGGAAGAGGAAGGGGATTTTAAATCCTAGCCGCACCCCCCCCCAAAAAAAAAAAAACAGAAGAAAGAATGGGTTCTGAGTAATGGGAGCCACCCAGTGAGGTGGCCGAAAGGTGGAGAGAAATACTTGAAATTTTCTCAAAGGGAGGGCAGAGGGAAACAACCTGTTTTCAAAGTGTCTCAGGGTTGCTGCTACTACAGTAACAACAGGGCACTAGCGCATCCCCTCTAGTCCCTTAACATGTGTGTTGTAAACTTTAAGAAGCCCTTTAACATTAAGAAATAACGTACAGATATAGTACCCTTTTTAAAAAAAAAAAATTAAATAGGGTGCAGCTGGCACCAATGGTAACATCTTCATGTCAATTAATGCAAGCTGACAAGTGTGACCAGACACTGGCTTTTGTAAGCGCTGCTGAAGTGGAGTCAGACACATGGACGGTGGTGTGCTTCAAGCTACCACACACGACAATAAATAGCATCGGTTACGACTTCCCGCTTGAGAAATACAAAGTGGCTTATCTATCTGAACATACTTGGTACACAGCCTTTAGAAGGCAAAGTGTTTTGGTTCAGTGGGGGCTTTCTTCCCCCCTCGATTTGTATCAGAAGGAGTTAGGAGGGATTCTAAGGAAAACCCAGACTGGAGGCACACACAGGACCACCTGCACCCAGACTGTCCCACATTGGGACAAAGGTCAACCTGAGAAAGGACAGAAAGCAAGGGGGTCTAGGGGGACAAAGGCAAGTGTCTGCAGAGCTCTGCTTAGGAGGACTCAGGATTTAAAGGAAGGGGGCCCCCACCCCACCTCACCCCCCACTGCCTGTGCAGGAAGAGTGTGGGCATTTGCCTAGTGATGTCATTTAAGAATCCCTGGCTTGGATTAAGGTTTCACACTCAGGGATTGGCTGCAAGGTTCCAGCAATAGTCAAAGTGCATCCTCCTGGAGGGCTGGGTCTCAAATTCACACGCAGTGGCCGACACCAATCGGCACATGGGCTTCCCTGCTTTTGGCCCTCCCTAGTGACAGCTGCTAATATCAAGGGATTCATGGAGGTTCTCACAGGCTGTGTCTACTGACAGCAGCCACGGTGGCCATGACTTGAGCTGACCAGCTCCCCTAGGACAGTGACTTCATTCTGCTCCTTGAAAGGCCGCTGGAGGCCCTCCTTGGCTAAGGCACTTTGGGTTCCCATGAATGACTGTGTGGTAAGGCTGACAGGGGCAGAGGCCTGGTGTGTCTGAGCTCCCTACACTACACATGTCGTGATTGAGCCTTTACCACACGTGCGGCTTTCAGCTGACTGGCTTCGCAACCACGAAGCCTGCGATTAAGAGTTCTGCTTAACTCTGAGACCACAGAACACTTTTCTGCAGTTATTCACTTGTGTTTAACTTTTTAATACGACAAGAACCATAAAGACCATGCCACCACCACCACCCCCCAAAAAGAAAGAAATTAGGAAACCACATGTCTCCAGCATTTCATGCTGGTAAAGGGACCACTTGAAGTGTTAAAGGGCTACAGGTCCGTGGGTATTTTGTTTTTTGGTTTTTTTTTTAATCTTTAATTATTGCTTTAAAAGGTAAAAAGCTGCATCAGAGGCAATCAAAGACCTGAAAGAATGAAACAGCATTTCCTTCATACATCACAAAAACAACTACATCTAAAATATTTGGAGATGGAAGTTATCTTCAAAAACCACATTGTGCCTGAAGGAATTGAAATTGCTTAGCAATATTTCAGATATGGCTCTAGCCCACTGAAGAAATTTGTTATTTAAGAAAAAGCACTTTTAGAGACCGAAGTCAACATATCATTACACTAAGAAATGTTCCAAAGGTCCAAATGTCATTAAATAATTATAAATATATCTTTAAAGTTATATGACCATTCACGTTAGCAAGTTACCTCAGATTTTACACATATTCATAATTTAAAAAAAGAAAAACAAATAACACACAGCCAACTCAAACACTATATCATTATGGCTATAATAACGTATTGCCATTTTCAGTTTTGCATAAAGGGAGAAGGGGAATGAAAGGGGGGTTGGGAGGATTTCTTTTGGTTAAATGGGAGGAATGGGGTAGTACAAAAAAGTAAAATAAAATAATCTATCCTGATCAGTATTTCTGAAGTCACTTTCTTAGAGTAGGAAACAAAGATAATAAGTGAACTCAAAAGTTCAGACGCGTGCCTGCAGCAAGTCTGAAGGCAAACCTTGGAACAGGCATTCAGAATGGACAGCCCTGGATGTGGCATTCATGCTACCTCCGCCCTTTTTGAGCGAGCGCACCACACAGCCGGCTTTGCAGGCTGGTCTGCAGAGCGCACCGGCCCCTACACAGCCGAAACTGTGGTTTCAAAGGACAGGGAGGAAGTGGCTTGGCTCTTCTTCCTCCTGAACCCGGAGTCCTCCTCTCTGAATTGGCAAAGGAACAGGTTACTTATGAAAACAGACCAGACAACAACACCTTTGACCATTGTTCCTTGGTAAAGGGGACATCTTAAATAGTAAACAACGTGAGACGCAGTTATGACTGTCTCTACCCTCTTAGGGTCGCAAGATCACGACTAGGGATGGACTGAGAAATCTTCTAGATAGACTAATCAATATACATATATATGCACTCTCTTTATATATGTATATATTAACACATGTGGGATGTGACCCCTGGATGCCACTGGGCCACGGCTGAGGAATTTCAATATGGTCGCCAGACAGATTCATCCATTCTGCCACTAGAATTCAAAACGGTTGGGGAACTGCTGTGGCTTCCATCAGCGTCAACACCATCATTCTGGTTAGGCAAATTTGGATTTAATAGCGTGCTGCCATTCGAGGTGGTGCATGGCGGAAGCATTCTGGAAGGAGACCGGTCTCCTCCCGGTACCACCGGGAACTGATAGGGCGCTGACGAAGTGCCATAGTAGAGATATGGAGTGCTGCTGGTCTGGAAGGGTCCACTCTGGCTTTGGGAAGAGCCGGGGTAGGGTGGTGGCAGGTAGGTGTGGTAGTGAGTGGTGGCAGACATGCCGAGGGACACGCCTGACGTGACGGGCGGGGTATAAGTAAAGGTAGCTGGATAGTGCATTCGTGGGTTGGAGAAGCGGCTCTCAGTGAGGGATGAAATGCTTGGGAACTGCCTGGGGTCTGAAAAAGGGCCCAGTTCTGAAGCACCTAAAAATTATAACAGAAGATGGGGAGGGGGAAAACATCTGTAAATATCAATTAAAATGATAGATTTTTTTTACAAGATTTAAGAAAAAAAAAAAGAAAGAAAACTTTAGCTTTCTCCCAAGGAACAGCAAGTCACAAACAGATTTTCAAACGCACTGCTCACCTGGGGCTTGGCTTTCCCCACGTTACAATCTTAATGACATTTATCCTTAAGTTCTCTAGCCCCGAAAATCCCGAAGGACTTTTTAAAGCCAAATGTATGCTAGGCCCCGTGTGGAAGCCAACCCAACACCCCAGTCACCAGCTCTGTCACCAGACTTTAAGACTGGATCTTCATCGAAAGTTCCCACCTACCCCACCTCTCCTTTTGTTTTCTTAGTACACTTCAGGTATCTGAAGTGAAACGTGTACTAAATCAGACCAACTCATTTTTCCTAACTCAGTGTAAACAAATTCTAAAGATTTATCATTTTACCCCTTGGGTAAAATGGGGGCTTCTTTGTTAAGATAAGTACATCAAACAGATTCCCTCAACATATTCCCCCTAATTCTTTTTTAAAAAATTTAAGACCTTATTACAATCCTCATTGTAGCCATGGTAAAAAATCAAAGCAGATTTCAATGTAATCTAACACTATCTTGTTTCTCTGGGGGTGTTGGGGAGAGTCCTCAGAAATTCTCCCTTGAGTCATAACTAAGTGAGAAGGTATTGAAGGTGGGGTGGGGTGGGGTGCGTGGGAGGGTGGAGAGGGTGAGGACCTAGATAGTCACTGCCTTTCAGAGTCTTGATGAGGGACACAGAACCGGATTTAGGTCGTGCGCCCACGGTAACTTTTGCAAAGGTTTCAGGCCGAGGAGAGATTAAATGGAGGGGCTCTCTGCTGATTGCCTGAACCCTGCACTAAAGTGGGCTTTAAGAAGTTTTGGGGGGCTTTAAAAGCACAGAAGTAGATATGGCTTCCCTCTGGAACTTCCACATTTGAAGCTACCTGTATGCCTCCTTAGCAGACACCTCTGCCGTCTACCTCCTGAAGGCACAGCTAGAGACTCTGCACGTGCAAGCCAGTCTTCTGAAATAGACAAAACTCATAGCTGTGATCTTGGGGTTCCTTGTAATTTTCTAGAATTGACAGAATTATGGCAAGCCCTTTGGTAACATCAATGTCGCTCCCTAAGACTATGATGCCGAAGCTTCCCTTTCCTTTCTGATTTGGCTATTCTGTATCTGCATTTGCTGCAGGTTTTAGCTGCAAGCAAAAGTCCTTCGGCCCAGTTGGTGCTCAACCTTTCTTCTGGTATAGACTGATGTTTACTGAAGGGATAGTTTCAAATAAGTGTCTGGAAAGGGCCTGTTGACTGGTGGTTGGTGTTTGTAAGAATGCTCGCTGCTTGTACCTTCACCTGGAGCTGGGATTCAGGCATGGAATACATTTGTCATACAAAGTAACTGCTTGAAAGCAACATGGGGTTAACAAATCCTTTCTCTCACAAACCAGAAGACAGCCCAGCCCAGCCCCCCAGCAATTGTGAAGTCTCACCTGCCTGGCTCTTCTTGCTGAGAGAGGAAGGCCAGAGGCAGAAGTCAGAGGTGGCAGTGTCATCATCTGGAAAAGGAGGGGACGAACTCTAAGTTCCCTTCCAGCTCTAGTATTGACATCTGGTCTATGTCATTAATTCCAAAGCAGCAGGAGAAAGAACGGCCTTGGGGTGTGTGTGGGGGTTCCCATCCCTCATTAGTGCCTTCCCAGAACCCACCGGCCCATCTGCAGAAGGCGCACAGCAAATGAACTGCCTCCAACAGTAGAAGCAAACACTTTCAAGATGACAAACTGAAATGCATGCAGCCAGGCGCTTAGGGTCTGCTCTTTATAAACCCCTCCCTCCCTTGTCTGTCCTCTCCCTCACCCCTCCCTCTACAGGAGAGTTGGATAAGCCCAAGTTTTAGGTGATGGTGTGCAAATCAGAAACGGGAGCAGATGAGAGTCCCCACCTCCCTGCCCTGTATTTATGGCCCCCTGCAGACAGTACAGACCCCAAGCAGAGGCCACAGGTGGTCCTCAGCTGCCTTCCTGCCCCACAGCATCTAGATGGAGTAGAGGGGCCAGCCTAACAGACACAGGCAGGCCACTTCCCTGTGCAGGAAGTTCAGTACCCAGAGCACATGGCCAGAATCACTGTAGTCATTTAAAAAGGAAAGAAGTCACACCTCAAATGTCAACATTCGCCCCTCCAAAGCAGCGCAGACTTCACTTACAGATAGGCAGGTGAATGGTTTTTTAAAGGCTTCTACATGTATTTATTTTTCCTTAAAACTATGTTTTAGAAATAATTAAAATTCCATATGGTTTCGCTTATTTTGATGCAGAAATTTTTATTAAAACTCTTTATGGGGGACCCTGCTAGTAAAGTCTGATAAGGCTTTGTGTTTTCCCCAACCACACACAATTTTAGCTGCTACATTTTGCTGATGTTTTTATTGCTCAGTGACATATGCCAAGATCGCTGTAGTTTTGGGGTTTAGAGACATTAACTAACCCAAACCAACAGTCACCTTTCGATGGGTGAGCTCTGGTTGGGGTTCATTTGTCATCATGGACAACAATGTGCCTGCTGGGGTCACAGCATGATGGCCAGCCACTTCTTTGAGACTGTGATGTCTTGAGGACCAGCTCTTTCTTGACTGAATGAACTAAGGTAGACTTGAAAGGGACTAGAAGAGATTCCTTGAAATCTATGAACAATAGTGTTTTCCGGAATTTGCTCAGTCACTTCACGTGAGCAGGTGTTATTTCTGAAGCTGACTGAAGTGTATCAGGTATGAAGAAAGAAGAACTTTTCATGTATGATGGGCAGGTGGGAAGAATCCTAATAGAAACCCCAATTTATTTTACAATCATTGTTCCAGAAGGAAGAAAGGCAACTTCAGTTTCTCTCCCTGACTAGGTCTGCACCTGAACTTGTCATCTGTCTTATACGAGTGCTGTGGCTTTTTTATATCTCCTTTTTGGGTGATTTTGACAATGACACTGCTCCTTTGTGTCATCAGCCACATTACAGCCACAAACTTAAAAAAAAAAATAGTTAAAAACACATACTGAATTGATTATGGGAAATGTCAATTTGACTTGTTAAAAAATGCCCGCAAGACAAAAGCCTGGAGTATTCTAAAAGTACTGGTAAACCCACCTAACTTTGTGCATGTAACCCCCTCCTCCCCGGTGACAGGCCTGTCGCCTCAGAGCAACCCAGACATCTTAAAGCTCCAGCTTCTGTCATCCACTGAGTAAATAAAGCTAAGATCATTCTTTGTGCTGTTGGCTGTAAATGATCTTGTTCACGTACAAGGTACACTAAACTGTACTATTAAAAAATGGAAACAGCCAGGAAATTGAGGGTTCTACTATCCACATGAGACCTGGTTGGAAGAGTCTCAAAATTAACCTGGGGTGCAGTTAAGTCTGCAATCCAGCACCAGAAGGCTAAGGTAGGACTATGACGTTTAACCCTGGACTATATAGTGAGTTCCAGGCTAGTCTGGACTACAGGGCTGAGATCCCTATCTCAAAATAAAATCAAGTGCCTGGTGGCTGACAGAAGTCAGTGAACCTCCAAGATGACGCATCTTCCTGATAGGCTAGTTTGACTCAACCTGGGAATGGGGCGGCACTAACACAGTAAACCTGAAAACCGTGGCAGACTGCACACTTGGGTGACTTTTTTGGAGGACTAAAAATGATTTCCATAAAACTTTGTACCTATCAGCGGGGCAGTGCTGGTGTGTATTCTGGATCCCAGCACTCGGGAGGCAGAGGCAGACCAGGCAAATCTCTGTGCGTTTGATACCAGCCTGGTCCACAGAATGGGTTCAGGACAGCCAGGGATGTCTTACGAAAGAAAAATGTACCTATGACCCTTTATGCTATGTCCCCTGGTCTCCCAAGTTAGCCATGGATCTCCTGCTGGTCGAAGCATGCTAATGGGAAAGTCTAACCATCCCATGAATTGTCGTCTAATCCATACTTGACAGCTAGAGGAGTCCACGTCAGAGAGGAGCCCTTCCCTCAATCGGCATCCCCACACAGTGAAGCGCAGCGAAGGAGGCAGAGCCAGAGACAGACACCCTGTGACTGCTAAGAGAAGACAAGCAGTCTGTGCTACCCTTGAGGAATCGGGTTGAACCAATCACAGCCCCCCTCCCCACTTCTCTCACTTTGTCTAATTGGAAACCACTCAAGTAGACTCTTTAGGTATCTCAGTGTCACCCTAGTGAGAATTACCATTTGGGGGGACCCTCTTAATGCTCCACTTTGGCCACATCGTGGATCTAACCTGATAAACAGCAACTGGTTCCAGTTGCTCAGGGTACAAGAAGAATGGAATCCAGGTCAAGGGCTCCATCCCTTGGGATGCCCTGGCTTCCTACAGATGTGCTCTGTTCTGAAGCTGCTGTCTCCACTCCCAGCCACAGCTGGACAGCGTGCAAACAAACGCAACCGCCTTCAGGGGGAAACTGTAAGAGTCTTGCTGTGGAAAGCAGCAGCAGGAGCCCCTCACAGGCTCACACAGACTGGGAAGGATACATCCATAAAATGCACGAGGCCCGAATAAAAACAAAGTCAAAGTTAAAAGAAAAAGAAAAAAAAAACTGCCTCTCCCCAGAAAGTCTGTGAGAGGAAAGCCTGCAGGCTCTCCTTACCACGTGGGGTTTCTGGAGTCTTCAGAGAAGGGGGAAGTGTGTGAAACCCAGACAGGAGGAATACAGGAGAACCTCGGACTTGGCTCTCTGGGTCTCTTATCGCCTACCACAGCTCTTTCATGATCTGCTCCCCAGTGCTGCTTACCCTGGATCATGTCTGACTCACAATTAAAGACGGCTGTGGAAGGCACAGATTTCTCCTGTCAGGGCTTACAAATGGGAATACTGAGTCTTCTCTTTTTTAAATATTATTTACTCCTGTGTGTGTGTGTGTGTGTGTGTGTGTGTGTGTGCTCTATATGTGTATACCCATAATGGCTGAAAGACATCATTGGCACTGGGCTATCTTTCTGGCCCTCCTCTCTTTTTTGGAAGTACTGGGGAAATCAAACCTATAGCCTCAGGCATACTAGACTAGCTCTCCGCTACCACTGAGCTACAGAGCCATGGCACAGTAGCTAATAATGGCCATTTCTAAGCCCTATTTTTAAGATACATATATCATTTAGTAGACTGTCGCTAAACAGTTGTTATTGAAAACAGCAAGGAGGTCTTTACAATCAAAGGAAATTGGAGTTTGGGGATAGAAAAGTACTTGTTACTAAGGGGTGTCAGCTGGGAAACGGGGCATGTTAGCGTCCTAACTAAACAGTAAGCAGAACCAACATGACCCAGACGAAGGAGCAGACAGAGGCAGAAGAAATACAAAGAGCCTTGAGTCTAATGGAACATCAGCACATTCAGAGCCCGTCCATGCGTGTAAAGACACCGCTGTGCCACAGGAAAAGCCAGCAGCCTGGCAGCCAGGTGTTAATTTCAGAGATACTTTGGGGGCAGTTACATGGCAGGAGTTATTGCTTCGACAAATCTCAAATGAAGCTCACAAACTTTTGATGAACCTGAGACATCCTTCCCGGGCAGACAGACCACACAAGACCCACCCAGGGCTGCTGTCCTCTGCTTGCAGAGACTCCTTCCGCTTCAACACTTCGGCTGCCCCATCCCAACTGCCCGCGTATGGAACAATGTCCTGTTTGGCTCCTCTTCCAACAGTAGTCCTCTGCTCCGCTCTTCCCAGCCCTTGCTCGCGCCTCCACTGACTTATTAGCTGTTTCTTAGTCTTGTACTGCCTCACCAGAGTCAGCTTTGGATGGCACGGGATTTATTTCATTTTCCTTTCACATCCCTCCCGGAACCTAGTACATTGTAAGAGCCTCAAATGAATGTATATGTATATGTGTATGTGTATATATGTATGTATGTATGTAGATAGGAGCAGTTGGATGGAAAAACATGTCAATGAGTTTAGGTGTCAGCATCTCTGACATGGCCAGTACACTCACAACACAGTAAAAATTAGCATCCAAACCCCTGGCGAGGGCTGAAGAGGTGGCTCAGCATGTAAGAGAGCCCACCTATAACTCGGTTCAAGGGGGTCTGATACCCTCTGGCCTCCAGGGCACCTGCATACACATAACATGCCCCAGGTCACGTAGCCACACAGTTTATGCATAAATAAAAGTAATAATTAAATCTGTTTTAAACACGCTTTGGGTGGCTCATGTCTGTAATCTCAGGACTCAGAAGGTTGAGGCATATGGAAGATCACCATGAGTTTGAGTCCAGAATAGACAACATGGTGAGTCTGAGGCCAGCTTAGCTTAGGCTAAGAGAGTTACACAGAGAGATGCTGTCTTAACAAAACATAAAACTATTTAAAAAAACAAACAAAAAAAAACACAAAACTAAGCAACGCTGACACCCAACCTAAAATGTAATTTAACTTCATTTCATACCTAAAACCTTGTTAAATGTTCTTTAAAATGGACACCAAGCTACTCGCAGCATGATGCAGTATGATGCAGTATGATGATGCAGTATGATGCAGTATGATGCAGTATGATGATGCAGTATGATGATGCAGTATGATGCAGTATGGTGCACTATGGTGCAGTATGATGCAGTATGATGCATTATGCATTCATCACCTGACCTCACACTGCAGATGGAGCGCCTGCCCGGCAGCATTTGCAACAAACGTCCCTGTTTCCCTAGCATGCCAGTCCTTCCTTCCTGACACCGGCCCTAACTCAGAACCAGCATGCATGCAGCTGTAGACTGGAAAGACCCTGGGGAAGAGATGAAACAGAGGGATGGGGAGACTCACATCAGAGATGCAATGCCAATGCATGTCCTTCCAGCCAGTTAGTGCACTTGTCCCTGCTCGTGAGCTTGGGCCTGCCCACTGCTGTCATTAAAGTAGTGGTATTTATTTGGAATCAGTAAGGTAATGGGGACAAAATTTGAAACTTTCTGAATGTCTGCACTTGTGTAAACAGCCAGCATTTCAGAGTCATTAATCACCATTGATGGGGATGTTAGCTCAATCAACAATCATTGATGGTAAGAGCACTTGTCTCCCTCGCCAAGACCCTCAGTTCCATGGCTAGAATTGGAGGGATAAGGAGAGAGAGAGAGAGAGAGAGAGAGAGAGACAGAGAGAGAGACAGAGAGACAGAGAGAGACAGAGAGAGAGACAGAGAGAGAGACAGAGAGAGACAGAGACAGAGAGAATAAATCAGATAAGACATAGGGTCTCTGGGTCCATGGGGCCAGGGGAAGCAGGGACTCCAAAGTGTCCTCCTGTCCCACACCCAACACCCTCCCTCCCTTCTGTTGCCTGATGAGGCAGAAAGTGAGGGTGGGGAAGGACACAGAATCTGCACTCTGTAGAAACACCAGGGAGAGGGGACTCTTTCACTTGCAGAGCTCCCTTGCCGAGCTTGAAAACCAGGGATGGCCACCCTTACCATGTGCAGATGGCTCTACCGTCTCTGGTGAGGCACAGCCGAGTCACTGCGAAGAATGTATGAAAAGGAGAAGGAGCCTGAGCGTGCATGAGAGTTACTTTCCACACGCAGACACCTTGTCCCTCAGCCCCTCGGGATGCATGTCCTTCCTGCTGATGTGATACAAACTTGGGGCTCAGGGTTCCCAGACCAAGGTAAGCAAGCATTCACAGCAGAACTCATGGCCACAGAAGAACACCCCCTCCCATGGTGTGCAAATCTGTACTACGTTCTTATCGAGCATCCCTTGAATATTTGTGTCTATAAGCTTACCATGCTGTTTAGATTAAAGTATAGCCATTGGCATTCGCATTGTTTTAAAATAGGTATTTTTATTTTGAAATGACCCAGCTGTTTCTCTCCTGGGTGTACACCACAGCGTTCTCTCTATACCCTACCACATGTTTACTGTTTGCCTTATTCACTATAGAAAAGAACTGGATTCAGCCCAGTTGTCTATCAACAGATAAATGGATAATGAAACATATATATATGTGTGTGTGTGTATGTGTGATATAATATATATATATCACATATCACATACTTAACTAAGAATAAAGTTAAAAATTTGTAAGAGAATGGATAGATTTAGGTTGTATATTGTTAAAGTCACATGATCTCAAAAAGAAACGATTTTCACTCTCATATGTGGGGTGTAGCCAACAATATGTGCATCTATGGAAACAAATGTGCATACAGGTTCAGTATAACATGAAAGAAAACAAGTTAAACACGAAGCAGTGAGGAAGGACAGAATACAAGCAATGGACGCAAGTCATAAAATAGACTATAAAGCTTTCGTAAGTCTAATTCTATTATAGACTTTTTTGTTTTTGATGGTGGATGAGTGCATAAAATTTATTCAGTACTAAAAGTGTAACATTTAATGCGAAGCTTCACAGCTTTCATTCTGAATGTCAGTTCTAACTCTCTAGACGTTCACTGAGTTGCATAGACCATGGGCCTGATTAATTTTGGCGTGCAATGGTTTTTACTTACTTGCAAAGTTTTTATAATAATGTTTATTTTAAAAAGTTGTTTTGTTAACTTAGAAAAATAAAGCACACTAAAGAAATGAACTCTAGCTTGGGGTGTGTGTGTGTGTGTGTGTGTGTGTGTGTGTGTGTGTGTGTGTGTGTGGATGTGCACGCAGGTGAATATGCATGCCTGTAAGTGGAAGCCAGAGATTGGAATTCATCAATTTGGCGGGTCTGACCAGCCAATAAGTTTGAGGGACCCACCCATTTCTACTTCCCAAGTCCCAAGTTCTAAGTCCCAAGTGGACTTTCACACGGGTGCTGGAAATCTGAACGTGGGTCCTGAACCCCATGCTTCAAAGGCAGGCACTTTCCTAAGTGAGCCACCTCCCCAACACAGCCTTCCCTTAGACGGTATCTAATATGTCATGGAAAAGACAAGTGTGTCAAAGTCCTGCTGAGCAAGTGAATGCTACTTTAGTCTCCAGAAGACACGATCCAAGAGTCAAATCCAGATTGTACACAAAACACTACTCTGTATGATCACACCTAGATTTGAAAGGGATTTATATCAGTTGTTCCCGAATTGATGCCCTCATACTAAATATGACTAAACAACACAACGTTTAACTTAGCTTCATGACCTCATAAGCAGGAAAGCACACATTTTAGGAAATGAAGAGGGACACACTGAAGAGAACAGCAGAACGAGAAATGGAACCAATCTTTAGGACAATAAAATGACTAGCAAACACCATAGTCTTAGGCATAAAAAAGTGCCTCGAGTCTCCAGTATAAACATTTATTTTCAGCGTTGTAATAAACTGTGCTTCCTACAGCATGCTCCCAAATTCAGACAGAGCAGCTGATCCTAAGGCTAAGAAAGTCCGTTACACAGAAGGCAGGAGTAGGGCGAGAGCCCGGCCCTGGAAATCTCAAGAAATACAACTGTGCTTTTAAACCCACCCCAATTTTAAGGATATTGCTGGAATAATACACTTCCGCTTTGTGGAAGGGGAAGGGGCAGACAGTAAAGACGTGCGAGCCTGTGTGGATGTATCCAGGGACCCAGGGCAGAGGAGAAGGAAGGAGCCAAAAGCCGCGAGGGTGGAAAAGTGGGACGACGGGAAGAGGGGAGTGATCTCGCTAGGCCTTGATTAGGAACATTTTAAAGGCACGGTGGATAGTCTTTGAAACCAGATCCACTGCAGGAAGGAGGCCAGCACCCAGGACACCCTGTCTTTCAGAAGGGGCCACCCACGGTGCCGCGAGTCATATGACTGCTCTGTCACATCCTGAAGCCATTTCCAGCCCATGCACACGTCTGAGCTCCCATTTAGAGAGGATGGGATATATTGGGAACACGCATATGGAAACACTTTCAGAGAATCAGTTTCCATGAAATTCATAATGAGCCAAGTGGCTTCAGATGTGGTCGCGTTCCTCCGATTAGCCAGGAAAAAAAAAAAAAAGAGGAGGGAAAAAGGAGGAAAAAGGGGGCAAACCCACCCTTTCAGACCCTATTTCAGTTTCAGAAAAATTAAAAACCACTAATGAGTTATGGCTACAAAAACACGGAGCCACGATTAAAACGGGAGGAACTAGGAAAATGAGGCAGAGAGATCGGAAAGCAATAGTCTTTAACCCCTAAAAATAACAGCTTCTATATCGGTAATCTTATCTTGAATCTGGGGCGGCTTTCCTGTGATGGTATCTACCCCGCGCGGCGTAATTAATTTTCTGACATCCTGGCAGAAACCAACGCAGTGCGCATGCCCACACGAAGGAGCACGAGGAGGAGGGGAGCAGGGGCGGGAGGCAGAGGCTGCAAGACCAAGTCTTATTTGATAGCACATGTGGTCAATTAAGATTATTTTTAAAACTGCAAGTCAATGATAAATTGTTCCTAAGAATTTCTCTCTTTCTTTGAGCTAGAATTCAAAGAGGGTAGTCTGGTACTTTGCCGTGGTATGAGCTACCGGTAACGTGGACTGTACCGAAAATAGCAATTTCTGAACTGGCTGACAGGTTATCTATTAGCCACCAAAGCTCAGCTGACCAGGAGAAAGAGACAAATAGGGAGGTTTCTCACAGGACACCTACGTGATATTAGTGAGGTTAAACATATTAAAACAAACCTACAAAAACTTCACATGAATTTTTAGATAAAACATGAGATTTGAAAATACTCTGCTTAGGGGGAATTGCGGATGTCAGTCGGCTGGGGGAAACATGGCGAAGGAGGCTTGGGTTTTCATTTGCCCTTTGGGGTGCTGCCGTGGAAAAGTCTGGGCAGCATTTCTTTGAAGCCTGGTGGTAAGCCCAAACCCATAGTGGAAGAATGCTCTGACCTGTCATTGCCTAGCTGATGGGCTGGCAATCAGAGCTGGTGATTGCTTAACCAACCAACCTTTGCTTTCCCCCAGCCGCATAAGTCCCTCTAAGAGATGTGATATCCACAGCAACCCACGGGGCTAGCGGAGGCTGGCTCAGAGGGAACAGAGCCGCCAACCCACTGGTGAGCAGAGGCTGGCTCAAAGGGAAGAGAGCCGCCAACCCACGGGGCGAGCGGAGGCTGGCTCAGAGGGAAGAGAGCCGCCAACCCACGGGGCGAGCGGAGGCTGGCTCAGAGGGAAGAGTCGCCAGCCCAGCAGCTAAAACACCGCTGCTACAGCGGTGGGATGGTTTCTATGAAACCCCTGCCACTTACATTGTGTCACTAAATCCACAAAGGAGACAGTGTCTCCCACCCTATTTTCTGAAGGACAAACTTTTAAAGTTGCAGATGAGTTCAGAGTGGCCCAGAACCTGACCCTAGACCTGTGTGACCCTGCTGCCATTCAGGAACAGCGTCCAGTCAACTCTGACAGACTGGCTAAGGATGAGAGAGGTCCTGGTAGGCTGGGGGTAGAGGTGGGGGCGGGGGCAACCGTGGGAATGGAGCCAGGATGGGTGTGCTTGGGGAACTGATGTCTGCCACCTTCTGCCATACTTGACCCTGCCCTTGAATATGCCTGGGAAGAGAGATGCCCGGGAAAAAAGATGCCTGGGAAGAGAGATGCCCGGGAAGACAGATGCCCGGGAAGACAGATGTGTGGCACAGGGAACAGGGCTAATTTCCACACCCTCTCCCCTGTTGCAAGACTGTATTTTGGGGATAGATTTTTGTCATCTTTGTCTTATAAAGTGGCACCTCTACATCAAAGCCCAACCCAGCCTCAGACTAGACCTCTGGGGTGGTTTGAATGAGAAGTCTCCCATAATTGTCAGGCATCTGAATACTTGGTCCCCAGTAACCGGTGCTGTTTTGGGAGCGTTAGGAGGTGTGGCCTTTGGCCTTGTGAGAGGAAGTGTGCCCCTGGAGACAGATTTTAAGGTTTCAAAAGCCACATGTCACATTCCCAGTTAGCTCTGTTTCCTGTTTGTGGTCTGAGATGCAAGCTCTCAGCTTCCAGCTCCAGCCGCCATGTCTGTTGCCTTCTGTTCCTGCCAGTATGGACCATACCCCGCTGGAACCATAAGGCCCACATAAATGCTTTCTTCTCCAGGTTACCCCAGCCACAGTGTTTTATCACAGCAGGAGAAAGTACCGAAGACACCTCCCAACAGACCTCACGCTGATTCACAAGACAGGCCAGGGGAGGAGGATCTGGTTCCAGACGGCAGAATCACACAAATCCAATCTGCTTTTCCAAGACAGACTAAGAGGGCTTAGTGCATGCAGCCCAGCCAGTCCAGCCCAAGCTGCCCACAGCCCAAATCCAGACCCTGAGCCAGGTGACCGCCTTTCTTTCTCATTCTCATTTGCGGCTCGTCGTGTGCTCCAGGTAACACAGTCAGACTGAACCCCTTTCCATTTGCTCTGGTGCCTACATTTTCCCATTTCCTTTGCCCATCCTCCCCCACCCCTCTTCCTCAGCACTGGGGATTGAACCTGGGGCCTTCTACGTGCTAGGCAAGTATGTAACTAGCTATCCCTAGTCCTCCTTTATTTTCTATTTTGAGACAGGGTCTCCATCATTCACCTCACTCTACAGGCTCCTAAGGAAATGGAACTTCATTCTCCTGAAGACTCCTGGCCCTCGGCCCGCTGGGCGGTTAGGATTGCAGGCCTGCTCATCTGGTCCAGCTTGCCTTGGTTCAGCCTTTAAAGTCTTTCTTCTTGCAGTCTCCTCTCCTCTTGAAATTACAAGAAGCCTTTAAAGCCTGCCTCACAATCCCATCCTACTGGGAGCTCCCCCTACATTTCATGGGCCCTAGCAACCTCACCTTCCTCCATGCTTCTTGGAGTCTCCACTTGTACCCAGCAGAGGGACACAGAGGGACAAAAGCCACCTTGCCACCTCTACTGGCCTGCGTTCTTTTGGAACTGGAACCCTGTCCCACTTCCTGTGAACACCTCGAAGCCTTTCTCGCAGCAATGGATGAGCGATGTGACACGCGCGAAGGTGATGAGGGTGGCCTGCAAACCCTTGTGCTGCGGCAGTTTGTTTACCTTCTGCCTTCTCTAGTGCAGCCATGTGGTCCTGGGCCACAGGACTCGCTTGAGTTAGCACACACCTGCAGATCTCCTGCAGCCTCCAGTCCCACGGTGAATCTCTTGCCCTAACCCCTGCTCCCTTAGCCTACACATTTCCATTATGGGCTCTCACTCATTTACCTGTTTTAAAACCTTTCACTGTTTTTACATACATCTGACTTAATCTTCACAAAATGCCTAGGAGGTAGGCATGACAGGCAACAATGACAGAGAGGCTTTTTGTCAAGAACGGAAGCCCCACCACCACCACCACCTCCATAACCCAACTAGTTACTGGTGGGAAAAATTGTTTATGCCCCCTTTCCACACTGGGCTTGCCCTACTGGCATCTAGTACTTCTGTGCAATTAGAATTCATGATAGGAGAGCACACATAATTTCTTTCCAAACAGGCATCCTCGCTTGCTTCCTACTGATGTGATAAACACCATGGGAAGCATGGGCATGGAGAGGAAAAGGTTAATGTCACCTTACAGGCTACATTCCATCATCATGGGAAATTAAGGCAGGAACTCAAAGCAGGAACCGGAATCAGGAACTGAAGCAGTGGCCATGGGGGAACACTGCTTGTATCCCATAACTTACTATCCTGCCTTCTTAGACAACTCAGGACCACCCCTGCCAAAGTTGGCACCACCCACAGTGAGCTGGGACCTTCTACATTAACCATTAATCAAGACAATTCTCCCACAGACTTTCCTACGGGCCAGTCCAAAAGAGGCATCATGCACATTCTCGATTGAAGCTTCTTTTCCCAGATAACTCTAGCTTGTGTCAAATTGATGAAAAAGCAACCAGGACAATAGGGAAACCAATTAACCCGGCATGGTAGCGTATGCCTGTAACCCCAGCACTCAGACAGCTGAGGCAGGAGGATAACAAGTTGGAGTGCAGCCTAGGCTATCTAACTAGACCCTGTCCCCCCAAAATTAAACAAAACAAACACCAGGAACAACCAATTTTTTTCCCATGAGTGCTGGCATGGCTTCTCATATGACTATGTAGATACAACGGCATCAGAAATCAAATATCACCTTCTATTTAACCGAAAATTGGACTTAGTCTGAAAGGGTTCCTTTCCCTTTGTCACTAAACATTAGTCTAAAGCCAGGGAGAAGAGGCTGGGACAAGAGGCTGGGACTACTGCAAGCCTGTAACCTCAGAAGCTAAGTGTGGCATGACTATAACTAGTTCCTCTGTCTCAAAGGTTTTCCACTCGAGCCCTGAACACAGAATTAACTCAAAACTTCTGCAAGAAAAACGTCCCTTTTAGAGTTTGATTTGGCATCCATTTCAAAGAACTGTTTGTATATTTTAGAATAAGGAGACTTCTCCTTTGATTGAAACCTTTCTTTTAACAATGGACAAGAGAAGATTTCCCCTCTGAATGACTTAAACAAAAACAAACACGTCTTAGTTACATAGACCCTTGTTCTCAGAGTGATCTTTTTTTTTTTCGTAATGAGAAATCAAGTCCTACAGATTGTTAAGCATTTGGCAAAAGCTTTCAAACAGCAAAAGTTCAATAATGAAATTCTCCTTTTTGTGGGAGATAAATAAATAGTAGCCTTCAAATGGAACTTTCACTTTCTCTTCACTTGCTAGCATTCCACGGTCAGTACACACCGTAGACACACACTACACACATCACACACAAACACATACACACTACACACCACACACACATACACACACACACACTACACACACCACACATACCACACACCACACACACACACACCTCCAGATGGCTTCATATAGTGTTTATTCTTGGTGCTGTGGCAATAAACTTACCACCAATAAATCATCAACATCTGTCGGTGACTGCTCCTGGCCCCCTTGTGTGTCTTTGAGACATGAAACCCTCCGCTTCCCAATGATAAAGAGACGCACCTAACGGTGTATTGAGGTGCTGCTTGTTTTAACGAGGAGAAAAAGAGGGCTTGGTGTATCTTGTGGGGTTGTGGAATAAGAGACAAGTGAAAAGCTGTCTCGTCATGGCTCTTTAAACAGTGGGCAATCTCTGTATGTTAACATCAAAAATCAAGTCCCATTTCCCTGAGAGTCAGAATCATGTACTCTGAGCCCGCACTAGACCTAGACCCAGACAGCTCCAGAGAGAAAATGCTGCCAACCACAGGGCAAATATCTGTCTGAGGCTATCAAGAAGGCTCAGCGTGTAAGAGTGCTTGTTTCGTATGTGTGAGGAGCTGAGTTCAGATCCAGAGCCTCTGTACACAGCCAGCTATGGTCACGTTCACACCTATAACCCTAGCGCTATGAGGCAGTGGGGACAAGGATTCCTGGGGCTTATTGACTCACGGCCAGCTTAACTCCAGGTTCAGTGAGAGACTCTCTCAAAGGCACAAGGTGGGGGGGTGATGGAGCGAGCCTCCGAGAGTACACACATTCACAATGTGCATGTATAAACCACATGTCTTCACAAATTTTCCTGTCAGGATGGAGAAAAGAAAGACTGGGCTAATTCCTGGTGAGGTCTCTCTCTTTGTTGGTCGATATGTTGTGTTCAGCGAGAGAGAATGCCCATGGCCTGTAAGGGTGATCCAGTGTAGATGTGGGCTCTGTCCAAGCAAAAGTCAGAATGGAGGGGTCCCTGACTCTCAGGGATCCCGGATTCTTCAGTAGGAAAAGGTGGGGATTCTACTTTACTACACAACAGACAACTGTGTGTCTCCCCAACAACCGACAGCTCTATCTGACAACACACTGCCCTTGTCAAGAATGGCCCTCATTTAACTGAAAGCAGTACCAACATTTCAGATGAGGCAATCAACTAACAACAGCTGTGCTGTGCAAAAAAACACCCAGGTATTCATCCTACAAAACAAGTGTACAACATAGGCCAAAAGAAAATGGGAAAGCGAATTGGCGAGATGGTTCAATGGGTAGAGGTCCTTGCTGCCAACAAGCCTAATGACCTGAGTTCTATCCCTGGGCCCCACACGGTGGAAAGAGAGAACAGATTCCCAGAAGTTGTCTAATGCACTAAACCTTTCATAGTTAAATGTAGCATGGAGACCAAGTTCTGTGGGTGCAACAGTGTAAGCCATTCCTTCTCACTGTTCTATGTCCTTTAAGCAATCTCTTTGATTAGAACTATTTAACTTTATGTCAAGGGTCTCAACTCCCACAGGGACATACATACATACATACATACATACATACATACATATGTATGTATATATAATGCATAACACTATATGCACATATAGTGTTATGCATAATTCAAGAAGCTTTGAATTTCTTCACCCCACACATAAAAACATAGACTTTACAGCTTCAGATTTCATTCATATGCATAGTTTAAACCTTTTCAGCTAAATATCATGTTTACAAAACCAAGAGGCAGATTATTTCCACCATCATTTCTGGCTATACACAGAGTGGGTTTGACCTGTTTAAGGGTCCCGGGGCCCATTTCTCATGGGACCATGGGCTACTTTCTGAGCACTGCTGGTATGATCCAGGTGCGGCCTGGAAAGAAGAGGAGGATGTTAAGCCCCCTAAGAAGCCACCATGGAGCTGGAGCCTCTCAATAGTGTGGCTCTAGGACTGAGGAGATGTCTCAGACACTGAGCACTTGCCTCACCCTCACAGGGACATGATTTTGAGTGCCCATGTCAAGACAGGTGCAGTGGTATGTGCTTGTAGCCCTAGCAAAGGCAAGAGGGGAGAGAGAAACACGAGGATCCCTGGAGCTCACCGGCCAGCTATCACAGAGGTCAAGTTCTAGGCCAATGAGAGATGCTGTGTCAACCCAAAAGGGAGAAGGGGACACTGCAGAATGGCAGAATGATGTCTGAGTGTGCATGTGTGTGAATACAATACACACATAATCCACACACACACACACACACACAAACACACATACACATGTACATTTAGGTCTAAAATGGAAACTCCTTTGAACGAAAAGAATAGTAGGAAAAAGCACATTTGAAACCTAAGACTTTTTGCTGTATCTCGATTCTCCTTCGCTGTCACTGTGTAGCCCTAGACAAGTCCCTTGAGGTCTCTGAGTCCTGACTCCCTAGTGGGATTATCCAGACTGTGAGGCTATCAACACCTCAGGGAACCGCTGTGCAGACTCAAGGGAGTCATGTCTAAGAAAGGGGTTTCTACAATTTGGGGCACCATGTAAACAGAAACGCACTTGGTCCTAGCCACCCATGGGTCTGCATCCATGCCACAAAATAATGCTATTTTCATATTTTATTTTTATTTAGTTGTATGTGTGCCTGCTTGTCAGGATGTATACCATGTGTTGTGGGTGCATAAGAGGCCACAAGTTGGAGGGACAGGAGCTTGTGAACTGTCTGATATGGGTCCTAGGAACCAAACCAGGGTCATCTGCAAGAAACAAATACTCTTAACTGCTGAGCTACCTCCCCGGTCTCACGGTTTTTATACTGTATACGCAGACTTCCTTTTTGCCACCATTTCCCCAAAATACAGCAAAAACAATTATTTGTACAGCATTTACATTCTACAACATAGTACAAGCAATCTGGAAATTGCTTACACAGGGACACGTGAACAGGTCACATGTAAGCAGCACACCACTTTATGTAAAGGAATGAGCATCTGTGGTATTCACGGAGAGTTCTAAAACAAACGTCTTGGATACCAGGGGCCAAATGTACTAAGTTTTCTATGCACTGTGTGTTACTGAGGTGCTATGAAGATTCTTCCTATTTTTCTCTACATTTAATTTGTCTCAAATACCTTGTGCTTATCTTTAAGGTTTACATGATTAAAAACAGTATCATTTCTGATGGTTTGAGTGTTTTGGGACTTTTCAATTTTCTAACTCTATAGAGTTCCTAAATTGAGGTTAAAATGCCTCCTCCTTCCCAGGAGATCCTTACACTCTTTCTTCAGGTTCTGCTGTACCCCACTCTCTGCTCCTCCTGACTGAACCAACTTTGGGGAGCATCCTCAGAAGACAGCAGCTTGACAGACTGCCAGAAAGTGCTTGCCAGTGGCCTCGTCAAGAGCAGTGTGATGGGTTTGAGCACATAAGCAGGATCTATATCCATCAATCTTTATCCTTCCCCCGATTTCCCTCCATGCTCATCTGTGTTCGACTTATGTGACTTGAAACCGGCCACATTTGCCTACTCCGTTTTTTCCAGGTAACTGTTCTCAACACGAATGGCTCCAAGTTGGGTTCTTCTGCTACACTTTTATCTAATTTGTTAGAACTCTGTTAGAAAGATTGTTTTCAAACCTTTAGCCCTAAGTTCTGTATCTTACGGTTTGAACTTCAACCTTATTTAAACGTTAGAGAGATACTTGGAAGAAAGCAAAATGATGAAAAAGAAAGATGCAAGGGCCCCTCCCTCCTGGGGGACCTGCGGTGGGGGGACCTCCAGGGGGAAGTCACCGCTCTACAAGGCTACCGCCTACACTGCAAACAGCGGCTTATAGACCTACTAGGAAAGTGCCTGCCAAGCAAGCATAAAGACCTGAGTTTGGATCCCCAGCACGCATGCGCAAAGCCAGGTGCTCCGCTTATAATCTTGGTGCCAAAGGCAGTGGGAGGGAGACACAGGCAGGTCGCTGAAGCTCCCTGGCCCGTCAGCCCAGCCCGGTTATCGTGATCCCATCTCAAAGAGACCGAGGTTAGAAAAGGAATGGAAGTCGGAGAGGTTCGAGAGAAGGGAATGGGGCGAAAATGAATAAAATTTATTATATTAATATATGAAATGCAAGTAATAGAAATTTTAAATAAAAGCGAGGAGTGATTTTGGAAACACCTGTTGTAAACCTTGGGCCTCGATGCACACCCCCAAGCACAAAATGCACATGTTCACGCTAACAATCATACAACTACAAACACATACATACACCTTAAAAAGTAAGAATACAAAATAAAGTCTTGAAAGAGTAAAACATACACGTGTTTAGTTTCCTATTTTTAGGCTCGTTCGACCAGACCTTGGCTTATTCTTTCTGCACTGACACAATGAGAAGGGGTCAGCACCAAAGTCAATAGCCAGTCCAGGTCCCCATCTTAAGAGGAGGGAAGCTCACACTCACAACTGCACCAACAACCGTTACACATCCTGGCTCCTGGGGTGGGGACACCCCTCTTTCCAGTAGATCACCCAGGCTTTCCATTTTGTTCTGTTTGCTTTGGGTGACTCTATCTGCTATCTGTCATCCTGGTTTTGCCTCTTCGTTTTCTTGTTTATTTTTTCTTTCACAACGAAACTCTCGTTCACTGTCTTGGATGACTAGTTCTGATTGTAAACTTGGCATGCTAGGCCTTGACAAGCTCACCGAGATGCAGAGCTCTGGACATGTTTGTGGGAGAGTTTCTGAGGTTAAGATGAAGAGAGCCATCCTAACTGTGTGTAGGGGGGGGGTACAACACCATGTGCTGGGGTCCTAGAGGAGAAAGTGAGCTGAACACGCACACTCATCTCTGACCCCTGAGTACAGAAGTCATGTGACCAGTTGCCTCTGGCTCCTCCCACCACATCTTCCAACCATGAAGGAAGGAATCCTTAGGAACCATGAGCTAAAGTCAGGCATTTATCACAGCAGGGAGAAAGCAACTGCTGAACCCAAAACTGAAGGTTCCCGGAGAAGAATAGTTTCCTGTTTTGTATCACATTCCTGGGTGTGTGTGTGTGTGTGTGTGTGTGTACAATGGTTCAGAGATGGCGGTCAGAGGACAGCTTGTGAGAATCAGTTCTCTCTTTAACCATATGGGATCTGGAATCAAACACAGGTTGTCAAACTGGGTCTCAAGTGTCTTGGCCATGAAAACTTTGTCATCATGAGGAAAATCTCTTTGGGGCACAAAGAAGCTGAGGAAGGAGCAGAGGCTTAGTACCAGGACAATGGCGACAGCCCTGCCAACCCAAACCTTTCTCCTTTCATTTTAACTTACGAGATCCTGCTTAGAACAAGGTCCCAACTCCTCAGAGTTCAAGGCCTGTCTACCGAGTATAGAACTTTTGAGTCCTATCCCCTCCACTCACATGGCGACATTCACCCTGCCTGGGTGCTCACCCTGCTGTGACTTTCTCAAATGGAGGATGCTAGCTCATGGGTCTGAAGCCACTAACCACTCCCTACCCAGGGTTCTCTTCACTTCCTGAGTCTTGCTCTATGCTCCCAGCATGGTTGCCTGGTGAGCACTGGCAGAAGCAGCTTACTCACACCTACGTGCTGGTCTTAAAGGCAGCCGAAGGAACCTGTATGCAAATCTATTAAAGATCTGAAAACACACAACCTGCATTTTAAGAGGAAGAGTGCATACAACACCATTTCTGTCCCAGAAGGCACCTTGTCAATTGCCTTTCATTGCGCTGAAATCTGGCCCTACCGCTACTCTGGTGTGAATGAGCTAAGGGTTCTCAGCATGATGAGATCCAGGGGTGGGTTCCCAGGGCTGAGTGTTTGGTCACTGCCCTCTCACAACACAAAAGCTCTGTGAGTTGTTCTGCCTTCTTCATCAGCTTCCCTCCTATGTAGAATAGGTTCAGTGGATGAGTGAATTACCGTTGGTAATAACCTACGTTAAGAAATCTTTTTATGGGACTGAAGAGTTGACTCAGCAGTTAAGGAGGCATGCTGCTCTTCCAGAGGACTCGAGTTCTGTTCCCAGCACCTACAGCAGGTAGTTCAAACTCTCTGTATTAGAGCTACAAAGGGATCCAGGGTCTATGGTCTCTGTGGGCACCTGAACACTGGTGCACACACGCACACTCACAAACAATTACATTAAAAACTTTTCAAGAAACATTCTACCACCAGGTAGTGGTGGTACACGCCTTTAATCTCAGCACTCAAAAGGCAGAGGCAGAGGTGGATCTCTGAGTTCAAGGCCAGCCTGGTCTACAGAGCTAGTTCCAGGTCAGACAGGGCTACACAAAGAAACCCTGTCTTGAAAAACCAAAAACGAAAGAACGAAGGAAACATTTTACCATGTGACTCTAAAACACTACAACACTAATGAGTCATCAAGAGAAGCCGTGTTAGGATTCAAATAATACTTTCTTTTTCTTTTTTTTTTTTTTTTTTTTGGATTTTTCGAGACAGGGTTTCTCTGTAGCTTTTGGCTCCTGTCCTGAAACTAGCTCTTGTAGCCCAGGCTGGCCTCGAACTCACAGGGATCTGCCTGCCTCTGCCTCCCGAGTGCTGGGATTAAAGGCGTGTGCCACCACCGCCCGGCTGAAATAATACTTTCTTTAACAATAGCTAATTTCTAGCTAATTTCTTCAGTCTTATTTATTCTTTTCTAAGAGTAATTTGCTCTTTATTTTGTTTGTCTTGCTATTGCCGTTATCAGCTTTGAGATAGGGGTCTTGCTATGTCACTCAAGCTGGCCTCAAGTTTGTGGACTCAGATGGTTCTCCTACCTCACCTCCTGGGCAGCCAGGGTTAGAGGGAGGCTCTGCTGCTCCCGGAAGAATCGGCTGTTCTTTCGTCTCAGTACCACTCATTCTTAAAGTAAAAATGGTGAGCACGGGTCGGCTACATTAAGTCATGTAAAACAGCAATTAAATTCCTCAATTAAAAAATTAAATCTTCAGTGTTCAGCCTGCCTATGGACTCTGACACACTGTATAGTCTGGCATAGGAGGCCCTAAAGCAGAGGTTCAGCTGGGGTCAGGGAGCAAGGTTCATGGGTTTTGGTATTAATTAACCATCATAATCAAAACACAGCTTTCCTTAGCATCTATGTATACTCATTAGTGTTAATTGAGGTTTTGAATGAATTACTACCCCTAGCCTTCAGAGTATTTGGTCTGTCGTGCAGATGATTATGATATCTTTCCCATAAGGAAAAGCCTACCCTTTCCTGCTCTAATTTACACACACCGACATTCAAAGCTCTATGGTCTTCCTTGGAAGAAACCTGCACCCAACAAATTCTGTTCACGTGTGAGGAAAACTAAGACCCACAAAAATTCAGCAATCAATCCAAGAACCCAGAGGCATACCCGAGAGAGAGTTCCTCAAATCCTAGCCAAGTCCTGTGCCCAGTACAGTCTCAATGATGCTATGGTTGGTCAAGGGATGTGCTATGTGCCTGGGCCATGGAAGAAATGTTTGCCTGACAAATCCCATCAACGCGATCTGATTGAGGTCCTGATGCTGGCTCAATGTCAGGTCCAGTGCCCTTTGGGAGGTATTACCCAATCCAAGGGCTTCAGCCACTTGTCAAACTAAAGGGACCCCAGGAAGTCTTATTAACCCTTCAAGGATCATTTTGACACCTACCAATTTTTAAGGTCAGGAAACGTTAACTTTCCCTGTTAACTGCCTGGAGGACAAAACTCTTTCCTTTCAGAATCATGTGGTCCGTTCTCCGTGTGCCTTTAAACCATGATAATTAAACAGCGTTTTCCTGAGGGGCTTCTGGGTTCACTCCTTAAACGATGATGACCACAACACTATTAGGAACTTTTTACTTTAGTCTGTTTTCATTTCTTCACAGTATTTTTTTTTTAATTTAGAAAGGGTTCTTCTTAGTTATACATGAATTTACTTAATTTACTTAATGATGCATGGATGGATTGGTTATTGATTCTGTGCTCCTCTTGGCACAGGGCAGGATTGTTTATAGCCCTCCTTTTAGCTGTTATTATCATTTCATTAACTATAGCACTATTACTAAGTGCACAGACAGCTGGAACCAGGACCAGTGTGGCCGGAGAGAGAGCTCTGAAGCAATGCGAGACAACCCGTCTCTACCACAATCTCTACCGGCGTGAGCAACCCGTTTCTGCAGAGGTCGATGCTCAGTGAGGCAGCGGGTGATGCCATGAGCAAGTAAGTCCAACGTCTCTGTTGTTTCTAGAATGCACGGCTCTGGTTTACACTTACTAAGATAACATACAATATTCCTTCTCTTCTAGGTCAACTGGACGCAGGCTGGAGTGCCCTGTGGAGATTCTGTGTGGGGAGAGAGAACCTCAGCTAAGGGGCTGCCTCCATCAGACTG
Source organism: Chionomys nivalis (assembly GCF_950005125.1). Lineage (NCBI taxonomy): Eukaryota > Metazoa > Chordata > Mammalia > Rodentia > Cricetidae > Chionomys > Chionomys nivalis. The sequence goes on along the minus strand of NC_080104.1, from coordinate 13,562,484 downwards.
ACCCATGGGTAAGGCTATAGGGCCCTTTCTTGATTAATATTGATGTGGGAAGACCATTCCACTGGGAACAGTGTCACCCTTGGTCTGGTGGTCCTGGGGTGTATAAGAAAGCAGGTTGAACAAGCAAACCAGTAAGCAGCAACCTCCATGGCCCTGCTTTAGTTCCTGTTCTGGTTTCCCTCAGTGATAAACCGCTACCCGGAAGTGCATGCTGAAATAAACTCTTTCCTCCCCAAGCTGCTATTGGTCGTGGTGCTTATCACAACAACATAAAGCAAATTCAGACACATGTCAAGAATATTTGCATGTCTGTCTATTCTAACTGTAGGAACTTAGAAATGGATGGGCCCATGCATGTTAAATCATAGTGCAAACTGTGTTGTTTCACCTGATCAAAGACATTAGCTGATTCCACACTGTATCTCATGCTGGAACCTACATATGTTTACAGAATATGAAATTCATGTAATGGCACAGTTGGTCACCTCCCACAGGACCCCACCTCTGGATGCGTTAACAACTGGATAACCATCAGCATAGTGAGACCCTAGGCTTGCAGCACTGGCTTTTGAGCAGACTTTCCCATGACCATATGCAAGCAAGGTGTGGGCGTTGGAATTACAGAGAGAGAAAAGGATTGGGGAGCCAGACTTGAGGCCTAGGGGACCTTTCAATCTATCCAGAGTTATAGAGAGATAGCAAAGGATTAGAAGCCTAGGCCCTGGGCTTAGGGGAATTTTCAGTCTAGCTGAGGGAAGATCTCATAGATTCCTATAAGATATTAAAAACCATTATGAAAAAGAATCAGTATGAATCCAAACGTCAAATAGGCCATTTTTAAAGTTAAAAATGCAATTATTGGAGCAACTCAGAATAAAAGGATAACCTTTTATTATGGAAAGAAACTGAGTTTTTTAAATTTCCTAAAGGAATTGGCTTTAAGTTGGTTACAAGCATAAGTTAACAAAGCAGAGGAACAGAAGAGGTCTCTCCCCACTAAGAGTCTGAGCATCCGTGGCTTCTGCTGGCCTAGCCTGGGCTGCGTTCCAACATGACTGGATAGCTACTAGCTGGCCCCATCGTGTCTTCTAGATGAGATGAGTGGCCTGCCTCCCCACCACAGTCTCTGCTGTCTGTGTCTGTCATCCCTTGCTCGCCATCACACATTTCGAGTGCATGAGAACCACTTAATGGGTAGACCTGAGCCGTCCCTTCTAGGAAGAAATTAAAAGGCTAACAGGACACAGGGTATTAGCCAAATCTAAGGCATTCTTAGCAGGCAGAAGCCACCTGAATTAAACAAACAGAGTTTGACTATGAGATCCAGGCACAAAGAAGGACACAGACAAACAAAACCCAGAAGTCACTAGCTGGGACAATAGGGTGACAGGAAACCTTATCACACACGAGAAGCCAATGAGATATATCAGGAAAATTCAGGAGGGTGAGGCTCGTGAGAAAGGACAGTAGTCGAGAAGGGGTCATTTGCGTTGTCCTGGAAGAACAGCTTCTCACACAGTTTACAGCTGAGTTCACGCACCTTCCATCATTCTCTCAGAAAAGCCTCTGACACTTTATTGCATGATGGCTATAATTAATGTCAGACTCAAAATTAGAAATCAAAAAATTCTATTTGATCCTTCGGTTTCAAGTTGGACCTAGAGTATGTTTTGGCATGATTACTAACTGTTAGCAGAAAGTTCTGGAAACAGATGTAGTCTTGATATGTGCTCTAAATATGAAACACATTGCAGAAAGAGTTGGAGATAAAAATATATACCGCTTATGCACACTCTGGCCGTGCCATTTCCTGTCCTCTCCAGCAATAAAGTCTCTCTCGTTTACCCTTCTTTTGTTATTCCAGGTGAACAAAATCCTTTCTTCTTCTTTTTCCCCTTTCTTTTTTCAAATTATAAAGTACATTTATTTATTTGTGTGTGTGTTTGTATGAATCCCCCCCACACACACACATATGATGGCACACATCTGGAGGTCAGAGGACAATTGGCAGGAGTCAGTAGTTTCTGCCCTTCCATCATGTAAGTGCCAAGGGGTGTCGGGTTTGTGGCAAGAGCCTTTGCTCTCTGACCTATGTCACCAGCCCTTCTTGTCTTTCTGTGTAACAATCTCTATCTTCTTTATCATTTGTAGTTGTTTCAATGTGCTATGCTAAGCACTAACTATGTGTCAGAAATTGCGGAAGGCTGCGATGATCGGAGAATATGTAAGACAGAGCTGCTGTCCCTGAAAAGTTTGCCCTGAGTGAAAAGAAAGCCACATGTAACGTAATCCCAGAGCTGGCTTAAAGTAACCACGCAGCTTCCGTTATTTTGCGAGAACCAGCAGTGACGGAGCACTGTCTCCTCAGAAGCTGGTAAGGACTCATCTTCTCAGAAAGACATGGACACTGGAGAGGCCCAGACAGAGTACAGAGAGGATGCGGGTGCAGTGTAGATAAAGGAACTGCTTGCTAAAAGCAGAGTGCTGGCTGGAGAAGAGATGCCTGAGAGGAAGCCACAGGGCCCTGCACAGCAGCTCTGAAAGTTCTTCAGAAATGCCAGTGTCTGGAGAGAAAGGGGACACCGGTCCTTAGGAGCTACCACTAACACAGCAGGGCAAGCGCAGAAATGGACCGTGATTTCTAACCAGTATGTACTGTGTTTGTGTCCATGTGAATGACACATGTGTAGGAGCTTGTCTACAGGCCAAATCAAGAGGAAGGCCTCTATGGGGTGCGTAGATATGTGGTTTGTGTGGTATATGTGTGTGTGTCATGTATGTGATATGTGTATGTGAAGTGTTGTGGTGAGTGTATGTGTCTGTATGTGTTCTTGTGTCAGAGCATGCCTATATGTGTGGGGAGTATACATGACGATATATACATGCCTATGGAGGGTAAAGGACAACCTTAGGTGGCGTCCTTGGGAGCCATCCGTCTTGTTTTTGAGACAGGGTCTCCTACCCAGTCTAGAACTTGCCCATGAAGGTAAGCTGGCCAGCCAGAGAGCCTTGGGAATCTACCCACTGCCTCCCCTTGGACAGGGTGACAATTCCGTGTTATTGTGCAATGGTGGCCATGATAGGATTGGCAAGGCCACAGAAGGCGCGGCATCAAGTGTGAAGGAGCCTACGATAGGCTGTGGGCTCAACTTCATAACAGTGGATCAATACTCAGTTGTAACAACGCAAGACATAAGTATCAGGAGTCAGTGGCTGGCGGCTGGAGGATCTGCAGGCTGTGAGCTCTACTTAGCCTTCCTGTAGGATCGGCAAAACTGCTGTGAAACAAATAGTAACTTAAATAACGTGTGTGAGCGTGTGTGTGTGTGTGTGCGTGTGTGTGTGTGCATGTGTATGCATGTGTGTATGTGCGTGTATGTACATGTGTGTGTATGTGTGTGCATGTGTGTGAGCGTGTGTGAGCGTGTGTGTGTATGTGTGTGTATGTGTGTGCATGTGTGTATGTGTGTGTGCATGTGTGTGAGCGTGTGTGTGCATGTGTGTGAGCGTGTGTGTGCATGTGTGTGTGCATGTGTGTGTATATGTGTGCATGTGTGTGTGTGCATGTGTGTGTATGTGTGTGTGCATGTGTGTGTATGTGTGTGTGCATGTGTGTGTATGTGTGTGTGCATGAATTTTTTGTTCTTTTAAAAGTAATATGCAACTTAGCTTTCTCGCTGACATCCTTGTAAAATTCTGAGACACAAGGACAAGCAATTTTGAGTCCCTTCACTCCGTGGGACCACTAGGGCACAAAAAACCGTGTGATGGGTCTGAGAACAGTAGAAAGAATCTTTAGCAACCCTGAAACTAAAACCAGGTTTTCCTCACCTAAATTGTCCCTGCGCTCTTCCTGGATTACAGCAGCCGCTGTGCCCTGAGAAAATCAGGGCATCTGGTAAAAGGACAGCCCACTCCCGAGTGGATGTCTACCAAAGGAGGCTGCGTCATATCTTACGGGAACATCTGTAATCATGTGCCTGACATCTCTGCCTAAGCATGACCCCTTGCTTTAACCACCCTACGTGTGGGTGACTGCACAAGTGTCAGAGGTAGATCCCACCCACACCTACACCCACACCCTGCCCCGGCAACAATTGACAAGATCCACGTATTAAAAAAAAAAAAAAAGCTCAGAGCAAAACCACATACATAGGTTACACTCTGAGCTGGGGTACGTCAGGCTAACTACAAATAACCGCAATTAGCCATGCAAACAGGCTGAGTCAGCCTTATGGTCTGGGCCAAGATTTTCCAACAGACAGGGTAGGATTGAAAACCAATCTTTATTCCCAGTACTTGCGTAAACTGAGGTTCAAGTGGGATTAAATCACATCTGCCCTTGTCAGGAGACAGACTATTTTTAGGGAAAGCAAGACAAACTCTGACCTACAAATTTGAAAACGCCTGGATCAATCACCATCGGTATGATGAGAGGTGTATGGAGCATGCCATTGTTAACACGTGGGACGTGTCTCTGTTTAGGGGCCATTAAATTTAATAACTTCCCTCTTTATGGCTTTAAATAGGGACCCTCTTCAAAATAAGAGTGGCTCCATCGAACTTAATCACTTGCCTGTGGTTATGCGGAGGGGCGAGCTTACCAAACAAGTAGTGTTTACTGTAGGGGTGGGTCTGCCGGGGGAAATGGAGGATCTCCAGTGAGTTGTCTTAACTTTCTGGTTTATTAGTATTAATTGCTGGGACTTTCTTTTTAAACTTCCTGAAGGCGTGGCTCCCTCCTGGGTGTTGAGAGCTGTTCTCTAGAAATAAATGCTCACATGGATCTAGCACCCCAGAGCTACTGACTCCAAAATCTGAACTCAGGAGATTTGACAGGGACCGGGTCATGAGGGACATTTCTTTTCTGAATGAGCTGTTTCAAACACCAGTGGGTTTTTAATGACATGGACGGATCCTCCTGACAGCTCTCAAGTGATCAAATGGGCCATCCCCCTGCCCCCAGCAACGTCTGTATTTTGTGATAGTGATAACATCATTTTCAGTGACTCTATTTATTAAGCTGATATCACTCTGCTGACTTTCAATTTATTATATAATTTAACTTTTTCTTAATACTTTATTGAATTTTTGTGAATATCCTAACTGATTAAATATTCATTTAAAAATTTAATAACAAAAATGTAAATACTTTAGAAATTCTATGTGTTATATATCGCATGAAGTGAACTTCATGAATTGTATGATTTTTGAGCTACATGGGAGGGTTAATTCATTTAAATATTGAAATATTCCAAAGCATGTTTTGTTTTTAAGTATGTTCTGTAATACATTTAAAAATACCAAAAGTGGGTATACATTTTTGTTAAACAAATGATCTTTTAAAATTTCAGTTTCCTATTTATTTTATTAATTTAAGCCAAGCTTTGTCTGCAAATGACATACAGATATACAATTTTTAAAACAAGTTTAGTTTCAACATATCAGCTATAATATGTTGCATATTGTGTGTCAGGTCTATCCCAAATAGTTTACATTCTCCCAGTAATCCTAAAGGATCATTATTATATCCCAATTAATAAAGTTTTATAAACCTAACTTTTAGACAGTTAAGGAACTTTTGCCTGATGTTTACATGAGGTGCAAATCTGGGTCAGAACCTACTATTTCTCTCCCAACACCATCTGCAAGTGTTTTGTTTATCCCTTTGGACAGAGAGATGTGACCTGAAAGCATCTCAAAAGTGACCTTTTGGGGATGGCGATGGAGATTAGCATTTGAACTGCCCATGTTACAGACTAATAGTGGGTGGACAAGAGGGCTGGGTATGATAGACTAGAGGGCTGGGTACAATAGACAAGAGGGCTGGTCATGGTAGACAGACTAGAGGGCTGGCCAGGGTAGGCAGACTAGAGGGCTGGGTATGATAGACAGGCTAAAGGGCTGGCTAGGGTAGACAGACTAGAGGGCCACGTATGATAATCTAAAGGCCGGGTATGATAGACTAGAGGGCTGGCCAGGGTAGATAGGCAGGACGGCTGGCCAGGGTAGACAGACTAGAGGGCTGGCCAGGGTAGACAGGCTAGAGGGCTGGCCAGGGTAGACAGACCAGAGAGCTGTCTACAGCCACAGTACACACAGATTCCCCCCAAAGAGTTGTAAAGAAAAAAACAAAACCTTCAAGTCTCGCTTGGAGGAAGGTCAGTCTTGTATATCTTGAGAAGGGTTTTATATATTGAAGAGAATAATAATAAAGTAGAAATTGTGCAATTTGGCCCCTGGAACCCTACAAAACAATCATCTCCCTAACATAATCCCCAGGATGGGCCCCAGGTTGTAGAACAGGCACCCACTCCCGGCCCATCAGGTACTGCTGGGGTGCAGGGCCCCGCAGGCAAGAGCCAGGTCAGGAGTCGCAGGGCTCCTCCTGCTCCTGACAGTCCCCAGCTGCCTGTTCCTTCCTGTTTCTGTACAGGCTGACAGGAGGGATTTTCTGTTCTCTTTAATGTTTATACAGAACCTCCCACCTTGGCTCCACGTTATTCCTTTACCAGTCACAACTCACAGAGATGCTCAGAGAGGAGGAAAAAACTGGACGAAGCTGAATTTTAAACCAGTATAAAGCAGGGTCTCATTTCTGCCTTTGGCTCAAGATCAATACCCAGCTGCCTAGCCAGTCGGTTTCTGTTCCTACCACCTTTTCTGTAGAATGGAAAGAACTAGAATGCCATTTCATGGAAATGCTTGAAGTGACAAGATCAAAACAACCTTGTTCCACATCACATGTGTGAACGGTGAACACTGAGGACTAGCCCATTGGGTAGTCATGTGCTCAATGTTGTTTATAGCAGTTTCCATGGTGAATCCAGGTATGAACACACCTCAACAAGAAAATTGTGTAGGCTTGTGTCTCTACAGCTACAATTGTCCTCTGGAACCCTTCCTTCCTTCCTTTCTTTCTTTCTTTCTTTCTTTCTTTCTTTCTTTCTTTCTTTCTTTCTTTTAAAGAAAATTGTTTACTTTTATTTTCTGTGTGTGTGTGATTGTCTGAGTGTACATATGTGTACCCCGTGTGTGCCCCATACCCTTGGAGCTCAGAAGATCCCCATAACTAGAGTCTTAGGTGGTTTTGATCTGCCCAGTGTGAATGTCAGGAAATGAACCTGTGCCCTTTGCTAGAGCAGCAAGTGCTCTTAATGGCTGAGCCATCTCTCCATCACCACTGGGACTTTTTAAAGAAACAAAAACCTGTTTTAGCTACAAAGATTGGTCAGATGGAAGCCCGAAGGGACCCTAAATACAAGCAAGCCTGCACAAGTCTGTGTGAAGAGTCCCGCCGGCTGTATGCAAATTCATTTCTTCTATGGAATACAGATGAAACGATCAATACTAACTCAACTCCATCAAACACTGTGGCCTCAGCACCGCGCTAACTCTCGCCCCCCCTGTGTCTTCCTTTTCCTCTCCCGTGCCCCTGATTGATGTGCTGCCTAAAGGAGATCTCACTCGAGAGATGAAAACTATACGTCTAGACTTGGCTCAGCTCCCAAGAGATGTCATGTGATTCATAGGCAAGGACAGCAGTGGTCAATAAAATGTGGTAACATGGTTATCCAGAGAACCTTCCAGCTCTCCCCCCGCCCCTCTCCCATCCCTACTCACCCCCGGGAGTCCATCTGCAGCAGAAAATGTGAAGGCATTAGGACCAGAGAGCCCTTTCCTGCCACTCGCTTGAGAAACAAAGCCTTCCCTCCTCCCAAGTTGAAAGAAATAAAGGAGAGTGGACTAACGGAAGCCTGCTGGCGGAGCTTCAGCTTGTCAGTGACGGGACTCAGCGCAGAGAGTAACGGCTCCGAGCTTTGCAGAAAATTGATAGAGGGAGAGAAACGGAAACAGAGACAAAGAGAGAAAGAAAGGCATTAACCTGGCCGGGAGTCAAACAGGTGCTCGGGGCCCAAACGCTGACACAAGACGACATGAGATACAGTGGCTGTGTGCGGAGTCATATCTGATTATTAATATTATTAATATCAGGGAGAGTGGAGAGATTTTCCCCCCTTATTTATGGGACTCATGTGTTCGGGTGAGGGCCTTTAGCTTCTTGTTACATGTCTGCCTGGAGGCTTACGTGAAACTCTCCGACTCCCTCTGCTAGACTCTGTAGGATGGAGAAGAAGATGGCCAGGTCACTTCAGACAGACCCTTCCACTATGATCACAGCTGTGGGTGTCCTTGGAGTGGTGGATCTGTGAGTACCAGGGCTGCCACCCCGAGTGACAGTGTACCTTAGCCTGGAGCTGCCGCATGCTGCCTTCCAAGCTCCTCTGGGTTTCACTGTGCTGTGAATGACTAGGTCTCCTAAGCGTCCTAATGTTGGAACGGGTTACTGCAGAGCCCGGGCAAGGGAAACAGGGTGGTGCCAACAGTCTTACTTTGACTTATAAGCAGAGGAAGGCCTGGGGCGTGACCTTTGGGAGAAGGCTCTAGGTGTAAGACCACCCCTCAACTGGGACACGATTCAGCAGGCCACTAACTGAGTATCATTAAAGGTCATCTTAAGAAAAGCATGCCGTCTCTGATGGATTTTCATCTCCTGAATTAAAAATGTTCAAGTGTTTGATAGTCCCGTCAATTCCGAAGACCGGGTGCCTCATGTCGCGTGCCTCCAATAGGCAGTGACTGTGAGCACAGATAAGCCAGGCTGCTTCCATCCCCACCCCCAACCCCCTGGCCCTGTGCAGGAGTGGGCTTTTCTCATTAAAGTTTGGTCTTTACCTGAAATGCGCCTGGGCACGTCGGTGATGGCGGGTAGCCCAGTGCCCCGGGTGGAAGACAGCGGCGTGGTGGAGTGGATGGATGGAGACGTCATTTGGCTCAAGTACGAGGGGTAAGACTGGTCGTAGGACCACGGTGGGGAAGATTGTGCCTGCCTGGGATCTGGAAGAAGAAAAAAGATTAAAAAAAAAAAAAAAAAGCAGTTCAGTATTCCAGCTACTGCAACCGTAGAAACACGCAGCCCAGAACTTAGTGCACAGAAACAGAGGAGCAAGACTACAAAATTAATAATAATAATAATAATAATAATAATAATAATAATAATAAATATCTCCCACGACCTCTTCCCTCTTAGGCTTTAAATAGCCCAGAGCTCTCTAGACTTGATGTCTCAATGAACGCGACAAAATGAGTGCACATAAGGTCCATCTGTCTCTCTTGTGCATAAATATTTCTATTTGGAAAGTCCAGCGGCCATTTAGAAAACAATCCATTTTGCTTATTTTACAAAGTGGAATTTATTTTATTTATTCTCCGTATTTTCTAAAGCTTCTTTCCTGAGCACACTTTTTGAACTGTATTTTTTCTATCAATTAACTTGTATAACTTTGCAGGAAGATGCAGGCTTTTCCTTTAACTGTTGTTTTTCTGGGTCCATGCTTCAGTGGGGCTCTTTAGCTCTAAACATGTATAACTCTGCGCTTCCCTTACAGTGGGATTTCTTTCGGGGAGGGTCACTGGATGCCATCTCCTAACAGAGTCGGGGAGACAAGGATGGAGGTGGGCATGAGAACGGAAGTGGAAGAAAGGAAGAAAGCAGGACACACTATCTCACAGTAAAGCTAAAATGGAAAATAACCTTTGAGAAAAGACAAGTCAATTTTAAAACCGACTGGGATTAACTATAGAAAAGCTTCACAGTCATACAGGCTCGATGTCAAACACATAAGTTCCTGGTGGCAGGAAGATGGCCCCAACCAGGAGGACAGGAAAATGTTTTAACCCCACTGAGATCTGTTTTAAAAGTGTCAAGTGTTTGAACTGTAGCTTTGTGTTCCCCATAGCCGCTGATAATAAAAATAATGGGCAGAAAGCTGCTCAAGGTTAATCGGCAAGAGCTGAGGATGCCTTTGATCCATCTCCGCCGGGTTTCTGAGAGGTGGAAGCTCAAGGCTGTGGAGTTTAATAACAGGCCATCCATTTGGACAAGGAAAGAGAAGGCAATTGTTTTGTCTGTATTTGTTTTCCCTTGGAGACTACACCGCCTGGTTTTCCCAAGGGGTCACCCATTCAAGCACTAAGTAGGCCCAGCCCTGCTTGGCATCCTGGATCAGATGAGACCCCGTGTGTTCGGAGTAGTTCAGGGAGAGATGAGAAGGCAAACTAAAGTTAACAGAATCATAAACAAATTTAATTTTAAATGCTAACTTAAACTTTTATGTTAATTTCTTTAAAAAAATAATAGAATTGGGTCTTACAAGATATAATCTGAATATAGATGGGCTTTGTTTTGAATGCTTACAACTAGGTCAAAATTACCTCTGAGACTTCCACTCTCTGCATGGCCTTGGCCACACAAAGCCTTGGCTTCCTCTCATGATAACCCAATCACAGGAACATGAGAGTAAATGAAAAACTATCAAGAGAGCAGCACAACAATAGACTTTTAGTAGAGGGCCATGTGCTTTTTAACACTAATCTGCAAGTACATATGTCTTTGTGTGTGTGTCTAAATGAGTGCAGGTGCCTGCAGGGGCCGAAAGAGGGCATCAGATCTAGGACATCCCCTAGAGCTGGATTTCCAGGCAGGTGGGAGTCATCCAATGTGGGTGCTGGGAACTGAACTCCTGAACCCTGAAAGCACAGCACATAATCCCAATTTCTGAGCCATCTCCCCAGCCCTCCTTCGAACATTCTTATATTAAAACTGAACAAACAAACAAACAAAGAACAAAATACTCTTCATAGCAGATTGTTCCATCCATAGAACACATTTGAGGCATTTGAAGTAGAGTACCTTTGGAAAAGGTATAAAATTCTCCCATTGACTATTATTGCTTGACTATTAACAGCCTGCTTTTTAAAAAAATATATATATATATATATATATATATATATATATATATATATATATATATCTGAACAGTCAATTCAGGTTTATTTCTCAAAATAAAAATGAATACATAATAAGACTCAGGTTTTTCCTAGGCTCCTTCCTCTTTTAAAGCTGCTAGGTTTTTTTTTTTCTATGCAGTCAAAGCTGTTGAGTTTCTGCTATTTCTTGCTTATTTGTTCAGTTTGGAAACAATTTATTTAAAGACTATCTAAATAGAACATACTTCCTTGAGTGGAAATAATTAAATACATCTGGATATTTATCTGATGTTTACTGACATTAATAGATACGGGGAGGCACTCAATTCAAGTTTAAGGACAATTTTTACCTGAGTTTGCAATTCAAGAAAAGGGTAGGACTGTATTAACATATTCTTTCCTCCAAAAATCTAAAAGATATTTGATGATTAAAAGTAATGAATTTCTATGCTTTAAGACTCTCAAGGTTGAGGCTGTACAGATCGGCAGCCTTTCAGCTCTGAGTGGCTGGTCCTTGTTATCCTCAGATACTGATATATTCCTAGCCTTCCGCCACAAATGTAAGTTACTATTTAGAGAAATGGAAAATCATCTTCAGATGGGGAGGGATTCGTTCCTTACAGAGCAGGAAAACTGTCTCGTAAAAGCAAGGGGCTGGACTCGAGCACATTTTCAGCAGATGAAAGAGACAACTGCCACACAGCTACAAAAGGTGCTTCCTGCAGGAGTAAAAGCTGGGCTTGCAACATCCAGATTGAGCTGCACCATACAACTTCCTGAACAAGCAGTTTGATCTGTGCATCCAGTCCTCAAATGCAACAGCATGTCGGTGGGCTAGTCCACCGTGCCTACCCTGGGGGAAATACAACGAAACGCAAGGAATGGCTACAACGATTAAACATCCCAAACGGAGTGAAGGTGCTTAACTTGGTTGTAACACGCAGCCTTGGTCATTCCCTTTGTGCAGAGAGACAGCCTAGGACAATGGGAAATGAGCACGCCTTCTAACGAGAGAATGTGGACTGAAGGGTCACCCTACTATTTATAAGCTTTATGACATCAGCTGGGGAGCAAACTCTCTGAGCCTCCAATTTCCTCATCTGGAAAATGAGTCTGCACAGCGTGCCGAAGTGACTCTGGCCAAGTGGCTGTACCCACTGGCCACGAAGACAGACTGAGGCTAGTCTTTCAGCTCCTCACTGTTTGGAGTAGGTCACTTAAACTCCTTGACCCAATGGTTTATCTGTAAAATCGGGACAATGATGCTGATTGGGTTTTCATGAGCATGACATGAACTATGGCAGATCTGGTCATCTACCTGCCTCTCACAGGACCTATTAAGTAGATAAGGAAAGCGGTGCTAGCTGTAAAATGAACACAATAATAACTACGGGCATGTTTGGAAACCAGGTGAAAATGAAGCATTTCATAACTCCTACAATCTACGCTAAAACTATCATTGGGCTTTCAGTGCATGTGGGCAGGCTCTACCACGTGACCTGGGATGTCTTTCTTAGAACTGCTGGTTTCAAATGAAGGTGGAAATATCATCTCTGAGTTTGGTCGCCACCAATAAAACCTAATAATTCACAGTGATTGGCAAGTCAGCATCATTATTCAAAGAAATAAAAATCTGTCTCCACACTCTCTGGGCTTCCTTGGTGTGTGTGTGTGTGTGTGTGTGTGTGTGTGTGTGTCTATGAAATATTTCTGAGATCTGATGATATAATTAAATATAGACCTTGAGCAGACAAGCTACCCAACAATGAACTTACAGGTGGCTTGAATAAATATCAGAATAATAAAATGTCATAATTAATCATTCTAATTTTCTCTTATGCTATGAAAGAGTTATTACATCAAGGAAGTTTTACATAAAATTTCTGCCTGCCAAATATTAACTTGATCAGTCTAATAAAGGACAACTTGGTTTTCGGTAGAGGCTTTCCACAAGGATGTTCTCACCAACACTGAGCAAAGAGAGGGTACCTGTACTTTGTCTCCCGGAGGCTTGGCTGTAGCCCAGCCAGTCTCTTTCAAGGTCCTCGTCCTAAGACTAAATGACAAGAGTGGGGGAGACAGGAGAGAGACCAAAGAAAAATAAAATATAAAGAGTGCCACAGTGTATGCACGAGATCAGGTGTGAGGGACAATAACCTTGACCTGAAACCCCAGGCCTTACCTAGCACTAAGTGAGTAACAACAGACCATTGGTGTCTCACAGACACCATTTCTGGGCCACTGGCTGGACAAAGGATGACCTGTCTAAGCTTCCATTTCATCAGCAACATAGGGAGAAACAAGACCTCCTCCTCCTAAACTTATGAAGACTAAGAGAGAGAGTAACAGAGTATAGCATGGTGCCAGGCTGCCTCTTTGCTCATCGACAGACGTCAGGAACTGACTGCCTTTAACTTGGACCCTGTCCTTCTTGGACTTGGTTTCACCTCAAAAAGAGAAACGCCCACATTTTCCAATATCTTACCCTCCAACTTTTCAATCTTGTGGGGGGAGGAAAATGACTAAAATAACTTAGTTTTCAAAGAACGTATAAACCTAACTTAAATATATAGTTATAGTGTGTATGTGTGTGTGTGTGTGTGTGTGTGAGACAGTTATTAATACCCACAGTGGAGAGAAATCAAGGACCTGGCTGGGTGGTGGTGGCACACGTGTTTAATCCCAGCACTTGGGAGACAGAGGCAGGCGGATCTCTGTGAGTTCAAGGCCAGCGTAGTCTACAGAGCTAGTTCCAGGACAGATAGGGTTGCTACACAGAGAAACCTATCTTGAAAAACAAAAACAAAAAACAAGAGAGAGAGAGAGAGAGAGAGAGAGAGAGAAAGGTCAAGGACCTAGTGCATAGTTTCTGAACTTCACTTCCTGAAGAAACCTGAGTCTTCTTTAAACTCAGTGAGTCAGAGCAGGTATTGCTAAAGTCACCACAGAGGGCCTAGCTCTGCAGCAGACCACCGAGTTAACCATGACCGATGGGAAACTCTTGCCAGTTAAGCCTTGGGTTCCTTTGTTTAATTTCGCGGGAGCTACGAGCATGGCTTCTATTTCTAGGTCTTCAGAAACGTGAGTCAAGCATCAGGAGCTATTCAAGCAGGAATAGTCTTGATTCTGAAGCCCCAAAGCATGGAAGTTTGGAGATGATGTCCTCCGGGACCAGCATCTTCCCAAAAACATCTACAGTCTCTCAGAAGATATCAAAAGAAATCAAGCCTGCTACTGAATGCTTTAAAAATTATTTTTAAAGATTTTTAAATTTATTTTCATTTTATGTGCATGGTGTTTTGCCTGCATGTGTGTATGTGCAGGCAAAAATGTTTGTATTCCCCAGGGAGGAGAGGATTTTCTGGAAGTGAAGGTGCATATGGCTGTACGTCACCAAATGTGTACTGGGAACTGAAGCTGGGTCCTCTGGAAGAGCAGCAATGTTCTTAACCACAGAGCCACCCTCCAGCCCCTGATTTAAACTTTTTATATTTTTATGGGGCTTTAAAACTACAATTCATTCTTTTTATGTGGCAACCTTCAAAAACAGTATCCAAAGCATCTCACTGTATTACAGAGGTGTAAATGTTTTTACATCAATATGGAAGCTTCAAAGCAAAACCTTTAGAATTATCTTATGTGCATACACTCTTTAGTGTTTGAGAAACCTGAAATATTAAGTTAACACAAGCATATTTCAGTATCACTCTATATCTATTTCTACACAAACTTCTGCCACCTAAAACAAGGTCTTAGCAAGGAACTGAAAATCAAATTTGACCTGTAACATAAAGTTGAGAGAGAAAAATAGGTCTTTCCAATAATGGGCCTCACAGGTAGGATGTGATAAGTCATAATGACTAAATACGAGAGAGGAGAGAGCGGCAGAGACCCTGTGGATGAACCCGGAAAGGACAGCCTCCACACGCCTCCACATGCGTGAGAGCAAGCTCTGAGTCACCACCAGGCATGCACAGTGCCCATGTAATGATCGGAACTACTACAATCATGTGTCCAGAGGAAGCCATGGCTTCCTTTGTGAACGCAGCTACAAAGAGCACAGGTTGAACTCTCATTGAAAACTAGAAAGAAGAAGAAGACAAAACCAAGCACTGACAGAACGAGGCAGTCTATCCCAAGCATTTTTTTGTGTTTTCGAGAACACTCTAAGGTTAGAAACAAGCCACAAAGTACCAATGCTTAGCAGTTTTTCTAAGCTCTCCACCCCCAGTAGTGCCCCTTCATCTCGGACTTCTAAGCATGGACGCTGCCTTCCTCCCTATAAACGCCAAGCACAGCAGCGTGGAACGCTCTGTACCCAGGATGCTAAAGGAGCAACTGGAAAGTGACGACTCCAGTGTCTTAAGCTGACTTCCTTCAGACAAACTGGAAATGGCCATTCATGCAAAGGTAAGGACACCAGGAAAGCAGGCAGTGTTCATGGAGTCAGCCAGGAAAGAGGCTGCACACTCCCTAAAGGAGGTGTGAGGGCTCTCTGACTTTATACTCACAAACAAGAAAAAAATGACAGAAACAAAAATTCCACGTCTGTGTGACTGAACATCAGACACTAAGAATAAGAACGACAGAAGTGAAAACAACCTGGTGCTGGCATACAAACAGACAGGAGGACCAATGGAGCCGACTCTACACAACTACGAACAACTGAGTTTTGACAAAGAAACAAAAAATAGAAAATAGAAAAAAGAAAGCATATTCAACAAATGGTGCTGGCATAACTGAATATCAACGCATAGAAGAGTGAAAATAGACCCATATCTATCACCATGCACAAAACTCAAGTCCAGATGGATCAAAGACCTCAACATAAAACCAACCACACTGAACTTCATAGAAGAGAAAGTGGGAAGTACACTTGAATGCATTGGCACAGGAGACCACTTTCTAAATATAATCCCAGTATCACAGATCCTGAAAGAAACAATTAATAAATGGGACCTCCTTAAACTGAAAAGCTTCTGTAAAGCAAAGGACACAGTCAACAAGACAAAACGATAGCCTACAGAATGGGAAAAGATCTTCACCAACCCCACATCAGACAGAAATTTGATCTCCAATATACAAAGAACTCAAGAAATTGGTCATCAAAAGAACAAATAATCCAAAAAGGAGGGTGGGCACAGACCTAAACAGAGAACTCTCAACAGATGAATCTAAAATGGCTGAAAGACACTTAAGGAAATGCTCAACATCCTTAGTCATCAGAGAAATGTAAATCAAAACATCTCTGAGATTCCATCTTACACCTGTAAGAATGGCCAAGATCAAAAACTCTGATGACAACTTATGCTGAAGAGGATGTGGGGTAAAGGGAACACTGCTGCATTGCTGGTGGGAATACAAACTGGTACAGACATTGGATATCAGTATGGCGATTTCTCAGAAAATTAGGAAACAACCTACCTCAAGACCAGCAATACCACTTTTGGGTATATACCCAAAGGATGATCAATCATACCACAAGGATATGTGCTCAGCTATGTTCACAGCAGCTTTG
Organism: Chionomys nivalis; assembly: GCF_950005125.1. Taxonomy (NCBI): domain Eukaryota; kingdom Metazoa; phylum Chordata; class Mammalia; order Rodentia; family Cricetidae; genus Chionomys; species Chionomys nivalis. Next base: position 13,546,136 of record NC_080104.1, on the reverse strand, counting down.
TTTGTCATAGACAGAACCTGGAAACAACCTAAATGCCCCTCAACCGAAGAATGGTTAAAGAAGATGTGGTACATTTACACAATGGAGTATTACACACACAAAAAAAAAATAATGACATCTTGAAATTTGCAGGCAAATGGATAGAAAACATCATATTGAGTGAGGTAACCCAGACCCATAAAGACAAATATAATATGTACTCACTCACTCAAAAGTGGCTTTTAGACATAAAGTAAAGAAAAATCAGCCTACAATTCACAGTCCCAGAGAACCTAAACAACAAAGGACTCTAAGAGACACATACATGGATCTAATCTACATGGAAAGTAGAAAAAAACACATCTCGTAAGTTGGGAGTGTGGAAATCATAGGAGAGGTTAGAAGGGAAGAGGGGAGGAAGGAAGCGGGAGAGGAGAAGAATATGTAGCTCAATAAAAAAAGAAGAAATTCCAGAGAGCTCCACTATGAACTGGCTATATAAAAATACATGGAAGTTCTTTCGGAATGTCGTTAGGGTTAGGGTATGACAGGCAGAGAGCTTTGGCAAAACCTAATAGAAGAAGGATAAGGGAACCAGGGGTTGCAAGCCTCTATCGATTAACACTTGGGTCATGCGTGAGTGTGGCTTTCCTAAGAATCACTCACAAGGGGACACACCACGGATGTGGTGCCAAGCTTCACAGAGATGGTAGGAACTGGGGTGCCATGGTCGAAGACCAGAGAAGCACATAAAAGCACTATCAGCAGAACTCTGTCTAAAACAAGACAGCTGCAGAGATTTGCCTTTGTTGTCTGCGGTGGCCACAGGCTACAGATGCGGAGTACAGCGAGGGCTTCTCCGCGCTGCCACCCCTTGCCTTTATCCATTTTCCCTGTGTAAAGCTCAGGTGATCATTGAGGAAATTGAAAAATTGAAGCTGCAGCGTAAAGAGAGAGCACACTACTTTAGAGTCATACCCCCAGACCACTCACTCCAGGGTCAAATACAGAGAGAGCACACTGCTTTAGAGCCATACCCCCAGACCACTCACTCCAGGGTCAAACACAGCCACCTGCATTAATAGCTAAGAGGATATGCGCGTCACTGTCTGTCCTCTTTCCAGCACATTGCTGTCATAATACACATTGTCATGACCACCATGCTTTCATACATAGACATTCCTAATTCAAAACAGTGAGCCCAGAATATTCAAGATTACATGCTATGTGTTCTCCAAAACCCCTTTCAGCTAGCCTGGGTTTTTCAAATGAGCTTCCTCACTCTGTCCAGATCCTCAAGATGGATGGGTAGAACACGAAGAGTCTCCTTCACTTAACCATTCTGTCACAGACCAGCAACTTGCGTTATCAGAGACTTGTTCTCACAAAGTAAGAATGGCTCTGTCATGGTGGGAAGGACTTTCCCACCCGTAAGATGCTGTGGAAAGTGAGCCCCTGACACACAGTCTTTCCTGGGGAGAGCAGTTGCAGCGGAAATGGCAGAAGCCATGCAGAGTTGACTTGGGATGACCGTGAAAGATAGTTGAGGGAAAACGACACAGAGAGGTGCCTTCCGCCACAGGACACTGCGGCTTGTGCCAGAAAATCCAAGAATAGGATTCTGGCTTCTCATCTGGTCCCCAAACAAAGCAAACAGAATCGCTCAATAGGAAACCAATCCAACTGATTCACGGAGCCATGAACAGAAATTTGAGAAAAGAGCAGTAAGCAGGCTAAAACTTGGTGCTGTGTAGGCATGCCAATAGGTTATGAAACAATGGAAGGGGGGCTTAATAAATCCCAAGAGATAATAGCAAGGAAGAGAATAAGAAATGGTGGGTGCCGTCAAAGGTACTGGATCCTACAACATGATCTAGGAACATGAACCAGATTCAAGCGGTGCATCTAAGCAGGAGATGCCAGGGCTGACGCAGTGACACCAACCCCAGACTGTGTGGGACTCACAACTGTCTTACAGAAAGGAGGGGCTCTCCGTGTGAAAAGAAAACCCCAAGACTCAGGAGGAGCAGGCCTTAGCTGAACCTGAACCTCAGTGGTAAAACGAGGAAAGGAGTAGGGCGCGAAGGAGTGTGCTCAGAATTTGACTTCTAATTGGAATATGGGGCTGACTGAGGGGCATTACACAAAGTTCAAGGCAATGTGGTCATAGTAAATCCAGACTCAGACAGGGCTAATGTCCATTACGCTGGTCAGACAGAGCACCCAGAGTGTCACACCCCAGGCACAGGAACACTTATTATCAGTTGAATGATGATTATCCAGGATTCCAAAATTTGTCCACCAGGCATTCGTCATTCATTGAAAACTATTCCTTCTCTACTGTGGTGCTGTGTGATGGATAAAAACAAAACTACCAAGCCCAACTTCCTGGAGTTTGCCGCTGGATAGGAGAGACTGACAATGACATCGTCATCTAACTGTGATAAGAAGGGGATAGCCCACAAAGCCATTACATGCAATAGGATCAAGAACCCATTGCCATTGTTCTTCAGTTCTCAGTAGTCCTCATTGTCCATTATGTTCAGCGAGACCGGTTTTGTCCCATGCTTTTTCAGTCCCCGGCCAGCTGGCCTTGGTGAGTTCCCGATAGATCATCCCCATTGCCTCAGTGTGTGGGTGCACCCCTCGCCATCCTGAGTTCCTTGCTCGTGCTCACTCTCCTTCTGCTCCTCCTTTGGATCGTGAGACTTCAGTCCAGTGCTCCAATGTTGGTCTCTGTCTCTGTCTTCTTTCATCGCCTGATGAAGGTTAATGGGTTCTTGATCCTATTGCATGTAATGGCTTTGTGGGAGCCCAGGTAGTTTGGATGCTCACCTTAATAGACCTGGATGGAGGTGGGTGGTCCTTGGACCTCCCACAGGGCAGAGAAACCTGCTTGCTCTTTGGGCTGAGGAGGAAGAAAGACTTGATTGGGGGAGGGGGAGGGAATGGGAGGTGGTGGCGGGGAAGAGGCAGAAATCTTTAATAATTAAATTAATTAATTAATAAAAAAAATCAGCAAGAAAAAAAAAAACAAAAAAAAACAAAAAAAAAAAGAAAACTAATGCAAAAAAAAAAAAAAAAAGAAGGGGATAGCCATTACACTTGGGAATGTATGGCGGGAGAAACCTGGGCACCGGGCATAGCTTCCCTAAGGCCATGATGACTGAGCCAAGACCTGGTGAGGAGGCAGAAGCCCAGATGCTGTTTGTGTGGGGCTAAGAGGATGCCGGGCAAAGGGATGGCAGGTATCTAGTTCCTGGGAAAGAAGCAGTGTCGTCTTTTTGAGGACTTGACAGACAGTGTGTTTATGGGGACTGGCAAAAGCCTGAAGGTGGAGGAGAATGCAGAAGTGGGAAGGAGGAGCCAGGTGATGCGGAAGTTGCTGGCCGGTGCTAGAATCACGGGTCTTTACACTAAGTGCAACAGAAGGTCATCCCAGGTTGGGTTTTTGTTCTGCTTTATTTGTTTAATAGGGTGGCACAGCCAGTTGTGCACTTCAAAATCTCCCTCTGACAGCATCATAACAGAAACAGGGCAGAAATCCAGCCAAGGGGCAGACACAGGGAAGGGCATGCAGGGAAAACAGCAGCTGAAATCGACACCAAGGTGGAGTCCAGGGGCTGCATTTGGGAAACCCAGAAGTTAGCGGAAGACAGAGTGACCTTAACACATCATCTGACTATGGAATGGGGCTCCCCAACATGCTCCAGGCTGGGTCAGGATTGGCTCTGGATGGGCAAGGTTATCCTGGGGTGCTCGATTAGGGGCATTTTTGTTGACCTGATCTCCTACACTCTGATCAAGGTTGAAGGACACTTTTAACAGGCTTCCCCACAGACAAACAAAATGCACCAAAGTTGAGAGCAATGGGCGTATTTTTTTTTCACTTCTGACAGTTAGAAGGGAAAATTACACTGCCTCCTTTTGATTTAATCTTCCCTATCAAGAAGAATGTTTTCAAATAAAAGAGAAGCACAGACACACTGAAGAGGAAATGAAAGCCAAGAGAGGCAGGGTGATAAGGAGGAGTAGCTTGCTGCGAGCCGCTTTAGGTGAAGCCAAGACTCTGCTCCAAAATAAATTATGTCTTGGTATGTTGCAAGAATTTATGGCACCCATAGGCAAGGGGTATCCACCTGACAGGGCAGCGTCTAGAAAGTTCCTCTTTACATGCATCAACTACATCTCCAATGATGCTATTTGTTGGCGATCTTCGCTTATCCTCAGGGGGTTACTACTCCAAGGTACAGGAGGATTTATAACTCTTTATTCTACCTTCTTTCTTCTGAAAATGTCTTTGTTGTTGGTAAGTATCTTAGATCTGACAAATATTTGGTAGCCATTGCCAGTGTTAGCATGCTTCTGTCCACTGCAAACACTTAAATCCTGTTTGAAAGCCAATGTGCAAAGTGCGCTTCAGTCTTGATCTCCGTGTGACTCTGTGGGCAGAAGGGGTTCACTTCTAACTTGCCCCCAGGACTCCTAGAGCAACCAATTAGTAGAAAACTCACCTGCCTCTTGTGTACCTGAACCTTGGCAAGACAGAGCTTCCTCTCTAATGCAATGTATAAAAGCAGCAAAGAGGCCTACCAGGAAGTGGTCACTAATACAGACCATGGCCAGCTTTGAAGACGGCATCTAATAGCATTCTACTCCTAAATCTGTCTGTTAACTTGACCAGAATCTAGAAGGGTGAGAAGCAGTCTTTCCAAGCTCTACAAGGAGGTACAGTTGTGAGAAGTAATGACTGGATGAAGAATTTGAACCATAAGACAATCGTACGAACACAGACGAGGATAGGAGAGGGACCTTCTGAATAAGTACGCAAGGACAGGCTTGCTCTGGTCAACTGCGAGACAAGATGGGTGGGGGTAAGCCCAACAGCAGAGTTTTCCACACACAGTACAAATCACTGAGTGATGTGATCCCCAAAAGTCACCACAATCAGTAATTAAAAGTCAACCCTTACTTTAAAACCTCAAAGTCTCTCTCCTCTCCGTTCACTCTGGTGACATCTCTGAACACAGAAGTTAACACTCCTCCCAAAACTTCCCACCCCTCCCCACTTAAAACCACCCAGCCAATTTTCTCTTCCAGAAACATAGATTTCTGGTTTCAGCTCTGTGGATTTTAGAAATCTCCTCAGACCCCAATTTTTAGCCACTAAATAAGGCTGGCAATACTGAAAACCTCTGCCAAAGTTGCTGTGTTAAATACCATTAAAGCAAATTGATTCCAAACTGTTAAAAAAAACTGGACCTTGATGGAACAAAGCCCTAAAAGGATCAACTAGATGTTCATAAACGAGAGTGGTCTCTTACAATTTTATTTCTGGAGTGTGCTTTCATATATTAAATAACATATTACATACAAATTAGTATCGAATGTTATAGAGTGTCTTTGCATATTTTATATGTTCAATATAATAAATTAAATGTGGCTTAGAATACGTTTGAAAGTATATAAATAAATTGTTGTTGTTATTCCTCCCCCATGGAAAAGCCCCAGAAACTTAACCATGATGAAAGTAAACTTCAGAGCGGCCAGGACAGACGCACCAGAGCCCTCTTCTGAATCTGCTGTCTAGCTGTGTATTTCCGTCTAATGTCGTCTCCTGAGCCTTTGGCCTATAGGCCATCACCGAAAGAAAAAAGGAAGTGAGAAAGGTTCCTGGTAACTAATAAAGAGGGGTGGTATGCATATGTTTGTATGTGTATATTACATACATGGACATAAAGCCAATATGAAACTATAAGAAAACACAAGATGCCTTGGGAAAGAATGGAAGAAGGAAGTCGATGCTTTCCAGAAAAGTCATAAGACATTCAACCAGGATGGAGCAAACAGATTCCTCTCGTCACAGCTAAACGACAGCTATGTATCTCCTGGTCCAGAGAGAGGAAAATACAAAGAAGAGTCTTGGAACAAGAAATTGATTGCTCTCTGATAACCAGCCCTCTAGAAACATCCTCAGAGACTAAGGAATGCTAGCACGCAATCAGAGCACTTCCTAGAAGTTCATGTGTGGACCTCCCCGGCAGGCTGAGCAGCAGCATAAGCCTGTAACCACCATTCCCTCACTGGAGCCCTGCTCTTTACAGATGGGTGCACAGACTTCGCCAAAATGGTGCTTTTTTACCTCAGAGGCTGCCCCCAAACCTAACAGATGTGAGACAGTGTTCACGCACAGGATTTGTATTCTTTTTCTAAAAACGCAGAATGTGATTAGCAACTTCTCCAGTGAGATTTCCAGTTCCACACACAGGCAAGGAAGCAACCTATTCACCTGAACACCCTGCCCAAAGACTCTCAAAGGAAGAAGCCAGGGCAAGGTGGCCAGTGACTTCAGAAACAAGCACAGTGCCACCAATGGCAAACGGGACTATATCCAGTGGTGTGTCTTTGAGTTGGAGGCTTTTTGAGTTGGAGGTTCCTTTACAACCCATGTGGGTGATAGGGATAGAGTGGCCCTGAGCCTGGGCCCTCGCTTACTCCCTGCTGGTGGAATCCTGCAGCCACTCTGCCTCTATTGGATTCCTCCTCTGTCACACTTAGAGCCGCCATCACCACCCAAACCCATGTCACCTCCCAGCTTGCTTCCTGTTACAGAACCATGTGGTCACTCAGCACTTAGAGAATGGTAACTTGAGACACACACTGCCCAGCTGGACTTTCCTGTTTCCTAGAGGGTTATGTTGGGAAATGCCTCAGGACAAGCACAGTGGATGGAGCCCAGGACAGCCAGCCTTGCACAGGCTGATTCCACGGGCATAGTTGACTGGAGATTGTCAACCCTTTCAGAGGAGCTTTGCTCACCCAAGGGAAAACAGAATCAGACTGGAGTGGAGAGAGATGACTTCACCTCCACTGAGGTAACTAATCCTGAAATTTATACTGCCTCAGACTGTCTGGCAAACTGTTTTTTTTTTTTTCACAGATATTCTTTTTTAAAAAGTATTACCACGCCGGGCGGTGGTGGCGCACGCCTTTAATCCCAGCACTTGGTAGGCAGAGGCAGGCGGATCTCTGTGAGTTCAAGACTAGCCTGGTCTACAAGAGCTAGTTCCAGGACAGGCTCCAAAACCACAGGGAAACCCTGTCTTGAAAAACAAAAAAACAACAACAAAAAAGTATTACCACGAACACAAGTTTTATATAATTAAACCTGATAATATTACATATTAAAACACAAATCAGATATTCCTAATGTATCTCTCCCTGGGGATCCTAAATACCCGGTGGAAAGAAGAAAAAGGAAGCGTTCACACGTGACATGTCACTTAGATGGTTAATGACATGTCCAGTGTAATGGAGGTACAGCTGACTGCCCACCAAAAATCTGAAACTCAGAAATGACGAATGCAGCAATGGAATTGGACTCCAGTCATCCATAAGATACTTTTTTTTAGAACAATCTTAAGGCATCAACAAACATTTTAAAGGCAAATTAGACACTTCTGAGGGATCCCTCTAAGAAAAGCATCTTCTCTGGCCACTCAAGATAATATCCAATCAGACTGAAGAAGGTCATGGGCATGTGGTAATTAAGAGCACAAGGCCCTGAAACTATGTGCATCTTTCTTAAATCCTGTATTTAAAACTAACCGGAGTGGGATCCTGAGTGAGTGACTTTATTTCTTTGGCCCTCAGATTCAACTATAATATCACCTACCTAAAAGACCCATTGTGTAAAGGGTATGTGACTTAACCTCTTGGAACAATGCCTGACTCGTGATAATGAAACAATAAATGATAGCTAAGAGGAATCCAATCAAATAGGAACTACAAAAATACTAAGTCTAGGATAATACTGAACCACACTTCCTGAAGAAATTAATGACCTACCAAACCAAAGTCACCAAGCCAAGGGCTTTCCTGAAGACAATAGGGACACAAAGACGAATAAAACATGGCCTTAGACTTTGAAAAGAGGGAAGTCTGATGCAAGAGACAATATGTATACATGTAATTGTCCCCACAGGGAACGTGATGTAAGGGACTGTTGCACAAGGTGGCACTTGGACAGTGGGTCAGAAGAGGCCTGGCAGAAGCCAGAGGGGGCAGAACTGATCCAAGTTTGGAACAAATAATGTCTTTGGTAAAACCATGAACAGAAGAATGTGCCAAACAAAGAAAAGTAGGAATACAATGACGTATTACCAAAGAAACCATGAGTGAAACGTCAAATGAGGGGCATGCACATTCCACAAGGATAGCGCCACGGCCAATAATACAATGGCTCATCGTTTAGTAGACGTTCAAGACTCTATTCCTGACTGAGGGACCACTGAAAATGGAAGTTGGAGCGAAAACAAACCAACAGACAAACCCACCACCATCCTATATACTTTTAGCATCCACGTGTGTGGGAAATTAATGTTCATTAAACATTTAACGAACAACTTCCCCAGTCTTCCCCCGTGTCACAATGACATATGTCACAGATGTCCTCTAGCTGACTAGGTCGAAAAGCCTCGAGCTCTGTATTCCCCTCGGTATCGCACGATCAGCTCTTGGAGCGACGTCTTGGCCACACACTTTCTACTTTTGGACCATGGGATGCAGCCTATACAGAGCGCCTACACCGGTGCCATTTAAACATGTCAGTGGTCAGAAAACGGCCTTCCCCTGGTTTCCATCCTTCAGCAGCACCCCACTGCACACAAAGTCTCCCTGTGAAGGCCTTCAAGACTCTCTGTGCCTTCACCTCCACCAGCATTTCTGAGCCATCCCCTCTGCATGAGCTCTTCCATCGCACGACCCGCTGCTGTTCCTCACAGACCAACAGCCTTCAAAGGCTGCTTTTTCAAAGGCTCCTCGCCCAACTTTGCAAAGTTAGTCCCTTCCCTTCTTAAGCTGCTCTGCACTGGGTTCCTTGTTTTATTTTCTCGGGCACTTATTATTTGAAATGATCTCTGTGTACTCTTTCTGCTCCTTTATTGCCTATAAATGTCAAGGAAATGTAAGCTAATGAGAGGGAACCAGGCTCCGTTATAAAAACATCGCCATACAGATGATTACATGAACTAGAATGCCGATATGAAGCACTCCAAAGAAGTCATAAAATCCATATAAAAACTGCATCTATTTGATTCGCTTCCAATAATTCCCAACAGGCATCAAGCATCAATCCACTCTTGCATGAATGATTAAGAGAATAGCAGTACATACAGTCCTTCCCGTGACGAGATGAACATTTAATCCCACCAAACCCAAGGGCTTGAAACACTAGAAATTACTTTTATGGAAAGTTGTGTCATACAGAGTATTTAAAGCAGCAACTGTCTTGATGGACGGCATCCTCACCTCTGACATCCTCACCTCCACAGCCAATTGCCAAACACTGAATCAAAAGAAGTTGATGTTTGCAACAGACTAGGTGTTTCCTGATGCCAAGAGAGAGGCAGCAGATGTCAGAATGATAAAAAAGAGGCGGGGAGGAAGCAACTTCCTCAGGAAACTGTGGGGAGGCCCTGGTCCCTCAGGCAGAAAGAACATGAGCCATCAGAGTCTTCAACAGAAGGACCCCACCAGCCGGGTACTGCAAAGAAGCCTGCCCACCACATGGCTAGAACCTCTAGCCCTAGGAACTCCAAGAAATGTTCGATAGAGCTAATGATGAAATACTAAATGCTAAGGACTTCCTTGAATTTCATTTTGCTGTTCTGGGACTTAGAAGTCATCTGCCTCTGATGTTGGGCAAGACAAAGGACTGTAGGTGACCACACAACCGTGGCCACCGTGTGCTGTTTGGAGATGATAATTCAAGAGTGCCAAGTTAATGAGAGAGAGCCAGGTCCTGCCACAAACACCTCTGAACAGAGGATCAAGTGAGCTATAATGCAGATACAAAATACTGCACAGATGTTACCATTCTAGGCAAGTCTCAAGAATGTAAGTTATGCAGGCTCCTTGTGGTGTGAAGCCAATTGGTTGAACTACATGGCGTTAATATAGAAATGTGATTTCTGCCAGTTTTTCACCTTCAGGAAACAAGAAGAACCTAGATAAGAAATTAGAAAGTGCAGCCCATGCTAACTAGCCATTTTTACACTAATTTCTTCTCAACTGGATTCTCATTAAGTCGGCAGTTAGTGAGACTCTACTTTGAAGAAGTTAACAATAGTAGAAAGACAAACGCACTTAAGCTAGGAAACAGGGCCATCCCTACGAACACTCAGATGATGGAGAAGAGCCTTTGGACAAGGTTCTTCCCCAGGGGAGATAATGAAGAGACCTAAGGAGGACTTCACGCTCATCAGCAGACGACAACTGTGCAAAGTGTGATGTGTGAGAGCCTCTTCAACTAGACCAGAGGAAGGACAGCGTTTCCCTCCACCCTCGGCGCCGCCAGAGACGGGAGCTCTACATGTGCTCACAGGCACACGTATTAAGTAACCAAGAAGATGAGTCCTGAGATTAAATCTGCCTACTCATCGTGATGTAGCTACTGTCCCGGGTGCTTCTGGATTTCCTACTTATCTGGGTTCAGAGATCCATTGTATCCTTGACTACATGAAGGTATCTTTGTTACCTCCCTAACAAGGTGAGGGCATTTAAAGGAATGTAAAGTTTACCCAACTAAGAGCATAGTATGTCATGAATATACATGTGTAAACATTATACAACCAAGAACAGAGTACGCCATGGATATATATATGTGTGCAAACTTTAAACCAAGAGCAGAGTGTGTCACAGATATACATGTGTGAAGTTTACACAACCAAGTGTGTCATAGACATATGTGTACACCTTCATGTTTGGGAAGCTGCAGAAAAGCTATTGTGGTCACAAGATGAGGAGGAGAAAACCAGCAGCAACAACAGCTGATCTGCAACTAATTCCACTGGTACCATATCCCCTAAATGAAGAGCTAACATTTTATAATATGAACTTCTATGATGCTATCAATTCTTTCATATTTTTATTTTAAGAAATATACTCGGAATATTCATTGTCCTGTCACTAATGAGCTGAGCAACTGCAAGCAAGGAACTCAACCTTCCTGACCCTCCCAAGAGGGTGGTGGAGAAAAGTTGCTGACTGGGGATAAATCAGCTCTGCAGAGGGGGCAGGCACACTCCTGGCCTGCTCTGATGCTCTGACCCCTACACACTCTTGCGTTCTCCAAGGTCATTCTTTTGTTTGTTTGTTTGTTTGTATGTTTTTCGAGACAGGGTTTCTCTGTAGCTTTGGTGTCCGTCCTGGAACTCCAAGGTCATTCTTACATCTATGCACAGGAATGCTGCTAACGCTAGCTCTTTTCCACCATCTTTCCAATCTCTTGTTTAATGGCGCCTAAACCATTCAGGTTCTAAACTTCTGGAGCCTCCATGTGATGTCCCTTTTAGATTCAAACCTGCTAAGTGAATCTAACATTAGCCAAGTTCAAAGGACCATTGTGAAGACCAAGAGTAGGAGACCGGAGAGATGGCTCAGCAGTTGCTCCTACAGAGGATCTGAGTTTGGTTCCCAGCACCCGTATGGTGGCTCAGAACCATCTGCAACTTCAGTTTCTGGGAATCTGATGGCCTCTTCTGGGCTCTGAGGGTACTACATGCACATGGTACACATACATACATGCAGGCAAACACTCATACACATAAAACTAAAGAAACTAAATATTAAAACCATTAGTCATTAATATATTAAAATAGTTAAAGATTAGAACATAGAAATAAGAAATTAAAATACCCTAGTGGTTACTAAATTATACAGTGTATGGATGGATGTATATAAAATTATTCACAATTACAAATAATATATAAACACATACCTTTCTCTCTCTCTCTCTCTCTCTCTCTCTAACACACACACACACACACACACACACGGTGTAAGAATTACTATAAGATGGCTATTTCGAATGTTAATCAATAATGAAGGTCCAGTTCTTTAAATACATAACAGTCACACGCGAGTATGCATTTCTCCCTTGTACTTTGATCATCCACATGCCTGGCACACATTTCAGCCTTTTGCTTCATACACACTGCGTAAAGTCCCAGTAGGTTCAGCTGTGGCCTTTCTTCACGGAGCTCTAGCATTCTCCTATGATGCAGATATCATGTGCTCGCCAAAGTACTGGTGCATGTTATTTTTCGCAATTCTTTTTAAGCACATGCTCACGCAGGCGTGTTCATTTACTGAACACACCCACAGAAAGAAAAGGCTACTCTAAGGAGCTATCCAGGAACACATTTGCAGAGCATGAGCTGGACATGTGTGTTTTGAGACCACTGTAGATACTCAGATCTACCCACTACAGAGGAAACCCAGCCATGGAAAGCATATGCAATTTGGGCTTATTACATGTTTTGTTTTGACATGTTTTCTCACTAGTCCAGTCCACCTCTAGCAAAGAGAGCAAGTCGATGATGTAATAGTCTTTGACCTCTCAATATTCTCATGACTGGAGCCTAAAAGTCCCAATACTGGTCTTAAAAGAAGATATGTTTTTGCACCCATGGGGCAGAACACAAAAAGAGCTGGGACCTTAATGCATCACACGTGAGTGATGAGATGATGCTGACATTAAGAAGAAACATAAAGTGAACAGCTCAGTGGAACATATAAAAAGAACACGGTGTGGAGAACAGGAACTAAATGTGCACCCAAAGTTACTTCTGTCTACCTAAAGAGCCACTCATTGGCCTGCCTTAGAACTACCAATCAAGGCTTCCTGCTAGCCCTGGGCAATATTGAATCAAACTAAATGAAAAAGTTATCCATGTAAGAAGTTTAAACTCAAATCAGGGTCAGTGACACTAATCTTCTAATAGCAAGGGTGGGGTGTCCCCTGCACCACCTGGATACAATATAGAATTCTGTACACAATTTCCCAGAGCACAGCTCTCCCCATCCCGCCAGAGTGCTCATAACATCACTGCAAAGCACACCAATAGCAGAAACCATCTCCCAATTTTTATCCCAAAGTGACTGAATGTCAAAATGGTCTTAATGAAGGAAGAAATCAATATCTTCACATCTCAATTCTTTAACAAGCCAATCCGCAGCTCCAGAAGTCATGAAATGAACACATCTTATCTGTTAGCCCCTCACCCCCAGCCTGCCAGACTCCAAGTGAAACCTATGTGTCTGTCTTACCTGTAATCTGACTCTGTCCTTGTGGATTAAAAGGACTTGGTGCAGAGTTCAGGGAGGGCCGTGGGTTCTGAGGCGGGACACCTACTCTCATACTGGGATGAGGAATGCGCCCTAAATCACTGAGGCGGTCAGAGAACAAACTAGGTTTAGAGTCATCAAGCTTCTGTCTGTGCCCTGGAAACAGCAAATCATAAAATAAAAGCATATTAATTAGCTGAACAATTGACCATGCTAAATAGATATGTGAACATACATACTGGGTAGGGTAAGCCAAAGAATTATCAATACTGATATCTATTATGATGTGTCTATGCAAGCTGCTCTTCGGGCATTGTGGGGTGGTGAGCCTTCCTAATTCTATCAATATAGAGAGAACAGAGGGTCCCAAGGATGACGTGGAGTCAAGAGCTCAAGAGGAACTCTCTGGGTGGCCCCCCGCCCTGTCAATAAAAAGATGAGAAAAATGAGTGTTCTCCAGGTCACCTTTCTAATTTCATGATGGGGGTTCCCCATCTGAAAGCTCAGGGGTCTGCTACACTGTCACCAACCTGGGGCAGAGTCAGGGGCAAACACATTTTTTGAAGACCAATTTCCATAGTGGCTACAGTGACTTTTCTTTCTTATGTTACAACTACGTACCTACCCTTGCAGAAAAAATAAAACTCAAAAAGGAAAACAGAAAAGAAATGAAGAGAAAAGAAGAGAAAAGAGAAGAAAGCAGGAAAGGAGGGGAGGGAAAGAAGAAGGGCAGAGACGAAGCATAAGCTAAGAAAATCGAATTGTCAAATCAGAGTTGCATATTGTGAGATATGCCCAAGCCCCAGAGCATGCAATAAACCCTGGTAAGCCACACAGAATATGTTTCATAATAAATACACTACTGTAGTTTTATATGAGGAAATGGAAAATACTGGTGGGCTAAATAGGTGAATGTGACCACCCATTATTAGAGAGAGAGAGCGCACTTTTCTTCTGGTTTATTTAAGCTGTAAAGCAACAAAAAACTGAGTGTTAAAGAAATGTGCAAATTAAAACAGATGTGCTGAAACATCTTCAAAAGTCACCAACTCATCCATTAGAAGGAAAGTAATAGTGTCGTGACCCAGGGACAGAGCATGGTTGTGCACCTAATTTGAGAGCAGAGCTTTGGATGCTAGAAAGCCCCTATCTGCTGCTCAGCACTTTGGAACACATGCGCAAGCAGCTGGTATGAGGAACGTCATTGGAATAATGGCTAGATGAAAAAATGCATTCGCTAGCAAAACTGAGGGAATCTGCATTATTACTCATCAAAAAAAAAAAACCCCACTGAATGTGGATTGTTAATAATAACCTGGGGAATGGGTGTCTGCCACTACTCTAAGTGCTGGGACATTTTACCTTCCCCTTCACACAGGGCAAGGGGAATAAATGTGTCAGGAGAGGGTTAAGTTGAACATTAGAATTCCCCAACTATAAGCTGTCTTCATAAGACAAATTCCTTATTTTATTTGCCCCAAAATGCATTTTCCTGTCTCCCTTTTCATTGCCTACCCAGCCCAAAGAAAACAGACAGGAAGCCAAGGCTTGGTAATATGAGTGTAGCTGTCTCCACAGCCAAACATGTTCCAACTGAGCCCATTAACTGAAATGCACCCACCACCCTATTTCCTGCCAGTGTGTGTTTTGGGCATTGGCTGTAACAGAAGGACTAGACCTAGTTGAAAACATGATCAGGAAAAAAACAAAGGAAATCCGTTGTTAATTGTTGTTTCCCCCCACTTTATACAGATCACAAATAGATTTTAGAAACGTAAGCGTTTTTAGAGGTGACCTGAAACAGCCCCTAGACCCCAGCTAGGGGCACAGACGAAGAGACAGAGACCGGCTCAGACAGGGTAGCAAGGTCATGGCCCTCCATTAATGGCTAGCTTGGCAAGGCTAAGGCTCCAGCCCTAACTGTATGAGGCAAGCTTTCTATTCATCATGAGGGACCATCAATGTTGGCTTTCTACCTTCCTCTCTGCATTGTCTCTAGTGACTCAAAGTGCCTAAAACACTTAAGAAGTCAGCCCATGAAGTATCAAGACTAGTTTTCAACATAAGTAGCAAGAGTGGTCAATTACAAAAATAACTTATTCGTTACCAAAAATAAATGGCTGTAGCTTAAATACTGAACTTCTATCCGTACAGCTCCCTGGGTCTAGCTAATTTCACAATAGAATTATTATATAAATACTTGTCACAGTCAGATTCATATAATCTCTCTGTCCTATCTCCTTCCCCATCTATAATTTTTTGACACAGCAATAAATGCTTATGGAATTGTTTTGTAAGTTATTTTTTAATGAGCCACTTTTTGGAGTGGTGAATTCCCTGAAGGTTAGTGAGAAGGCTGTATGATCTTCCACGGACACTTGTACACTGAGATGTGAGTTAAGTGTGTGCAGGTGTGGGCACATTTTTATGTACTATTAGCCTAATCTTATGCCGAATGCTTGCCTAACGCAGGCAAGAGGAAAGGGCTTTGAATAGCCCTTTGATGTGAAAATTTCTAAGAAGCAAGAAAAACTTTTAAGTTTCAATGACTTTTAAGAATCATCCTCAAAGACAGCTACCATGAATCTACAGACAGCCTAGAATAATCTATAGAACTTCTAACAGAAGATGCCAATATATAAAAGCATTTATACGTAAAATGCATTTTCCTTGTGTTTCTCTACCCTCTCCTAGCAGCCACCACAACTAAAACAAGATTCTTACAGCACAATGCCAAGCAAAAGCCAAACAGGTTCTTCATCTTTCAACCATGACAAATAGCGGCCGCCGCTAAACCACATCAGGGTGTACTCCAGTGATGGATGAAAGATGTGCTGGAATCATCGGCACCCGGGCAATCCTTTCAGACACTCAGAACACAGGGGACAAAGGAGTCACAGACTCAGACAAGGACAGAGTAATTGTATGTGTTGTCTGGAGGACTGAGAGTTACTCATCCCCAAGGAGAAGCTGTTCCAAATGGGAGGCAGACGCAAAGAGTGGGCCGCTCTTAGACGGCTGCTCTAGGCAAAAGACTGGGAACTGGAACGGGGGCTTAGCTCAGTGGATAAAGCACCTACCTGCCATGCAAGCACTGGGACCAGAGTTCAGATCCCAGAACCTAGGAGTGTGGGTGAGCATGAGGGTCCACATAGTTCCAGTACTCAGAAGACATGGACAAGGGATCTCTGGAGCAAACGGGCTAGCAAGACTACCCTATACCGGTGAGCTCTGGGTTCAAGTGGGAGATTTGCTTCAATGCATTAGGTAGACAGCAACTGAAGAAGAATCTTGACCTCAACCTCAGACCTCTACATGGACACACACACGGAGACACACAGAGCACACACATGTACACACACATGAAAACTGATCTGCACAGCTCATTCAAACCACACACATATATGGGGGGCACTATATAAAAACATGGTCCTGGAACCTCTTGTCTAGCTGAATCTTCTCCTGACGGAAGTCACCCCTCCAGACTGGCGGAATAGGAAAAGGCTCCCTCAAGCTCTGAATGATATGGGCATCCAGGTCCCAGACTGGGTTAAATTAAACTCTTAGGGTCGGTTATGGAGGAAAGTGACCTTTTTAAAAAAGCTTTGCATGCTCTAATGTGCAGGCAGGGCTCAAAAACCACTACTCAAGATAGTCCAAGACCCAGCACGAATGCTAGCCATCCACACCAATGATTTCTCCATTTCCAGACAGAGCCCTGTCTTCGGTCCTGAGTTCCAAGTTTCTATCTCCCATTGCCTCCTTGGCAGATGCCCTGGGATGTATCATGGTATCTTAAATGCAGTACACTCAAAACAGAATTCTTGGGTCTCTCTCCAAAGCATCCTATTGTTTCAATGGAATGCCTAATATCAATGGCCATCACTGGCCACTCGCTTGCTGGCAGTCAAGAACAGAGATATTCTCCTTGGTCCTCACCCCCCACATAGAGTCCACCATCACGTCCTGGCCTTTCTGTCTTGAGACTCCATCTCCTGTCTACTCAGTTCCCTGCATTTCTCCCGGCACAACCCTAGCCTCAGTGCCTACCTAACTCTCTCTGGGTGTCTGGCATTGTCTGCTTTGAAGTTTCCCATATTCCTGAGATAAAATCTTCTTGGTTTTTCTGTATGGCCCACTCCTTCTTGCTTAGGTCTAGCTTGAATACCACCTCCTTTGAGAGGCCTGGCCTGCTTCTAACCAAAATAGGTTCCCACCCTCTTGAGCACAGCCTTTCTTTATTTCCTTTGTGGCAGTTGTCACAATCTGTAATTATCTTTTGTATTTATTTGCCCCTCCGCAGAGATTCCACATCCCATGAGAATGAGTGTCCTGTCTCTTGAGTACAGCTGGAGTCTCACAATCTACTCAGTGCCTGCCATACAGTAGGTACTCAATGAATATTTATGAAAGCAAAGGAAATATGAAAATGAGAAATGCCTTGATTCGGAGAAAATTTACTGGTACAGGGTATCATATTACAACACTATCCCTAAAAAAAAAAATGCATCGTAGTTTTCTGCAGTGTAATGAAGCCAGTAGGTAAAGCCTGTGTTTAGAAACAGTTCCGCTTGGTGCTGCCTGGAAAACTAGACTAATGGGCATAAATTTAGGCTAAAGCTCATTCGCTCTTTGAAAAAAAATTCCCATTTTTCTCACTGTAATATTTAAGCTTTGTTAAAAAACCATTTAGAATTGGGGTGATTAAAAGGGTAACAGATGTAAGCTGGACTCTACATTTTGAAGCAGTGCACTTCTTTGATGGGTGAGGACCCTGAGTCCCCATGAGGGAACATGCTTCCTCAAAGTCACATGGTTAGTGGTGGGACTAACGCTTGGATCTCCTGGTCACTGGTCCAATGTTCTTTCCTCTCCCATTGCTGGTGAGCTTATTTTGGGACATAACAGTAAAGCAGAGCTCGTTCAGGGGAAATCGTGACCGAAAAAAAAAAAATGAGTTTTAAATGGAAACGAAAAAAGGAGTAGTTTTTCAGAAAAGATCTCTTTCAGAAAGTCCCAGTGTGCGTGGGTGAATATGACTTTTGTTGCAATAAATTCAGGGGCACAAGAAGAAATCATGAGTAAAAGGTCATGGCATTCACACATGCTTACAGCAAAGACACATGAGGAACTGCTCAGCCCCTGGGCCACAGTGCAGCCAATAGCCCCACTCATCCCTACACGCATGAGACTCACAAGCGGCCACAGCCACCTCTGCCTTCAAACACAGGCATCAGAAATGGGCACGGAAAGACTAGTGAGTGTGGTGTTTGGACAGTGAAAATGACCTCCTTTGTATAATTAAGACACTGAGCGATGCCTCACAGCTTCCGAGAACAGCGTTCCCCCAGCCAGGCCCCCTTTATGCAACTGTCTGGCCACAGGAGTTGCACCGGCCAGTGAGACGGCTCCTCCTCCAGGAAGCCAGATACACTAGGAAAAGACAAGATAGGATATTTTTCTATATTTTTAAAACATTTGCTGTCTTTTCATTTAATTTAATTTATTTATTTGAGGTTTTTTTTTTTTTTTTGAGTCATGTTTTTCCTTGACTGTTCTGGAATTCCCTCTGTAGACCAGGCTGGCCTCGAACTCAGAGATATCCCTGCCTCTGCCTCCCAAGCACTGGGATTACAGGTGTGCGCCACCACCACCCAGGATATTCTTTGTGAAGAGCGTGCTGAACAATGTCTGGACCACCCTCACATGGACCAGAAGAAGCCACATGACTAACCGCTGTGTCCATGATGGGTTTATCTAGTCTAGTCAGTGTGCAGTACATCTCTAGCCTGTGTGATTCACTCCCGGCATCATAAGGAGGAGGAGATAGGAAAGAATACAAGATAGCATCTTTGCCTTCAAGGAGCTCACAAAATAGTGAGAAGGCAAGCCATTCCGTGTGCCAAGAGAACATCCGAGGTGAGGGTAAGTGTGGGTGTCTAGCATGGAGGTCAACTAAGAGCCGCTCAAAATATTAAAGAAGCCATTCTTTGTGTGATTCTCTTTGTCTTGTGCTCTCAGGAGAACTGGCATATACTTGAGGGTCAAATGTCATGGTATCTAGTACTCACTTTAAAATATTTCAGCTAAATAATAGATGAAGCAGGCATGGCAAAATAGACATACGAGATGCTAAGCAGATATGGACAGATTAGATATATTTTCATGCGTGTTTGTAAGCTCTTTCATTGTGAAAGAAAAAAAGATAATAGAGGTCAATGTGGAAATCACACGGGAGTAATTGGTTTTGACGAAAAGGAAGCATGCACTGAAGAGAGTCATGCCTGTTCTAAGGCCAAGAAAGATGCTGATATGCACAGAGGCAGAGGACAGCTAGGAAGGTGCAGGACAGAAACACAGTCACAAAGTGAAGGGGACAGCTAGCTGGAAGGTGCGTGACAGAAACATGGTCACAAGAAGAAGGGGACAGCTAGCTGGAAGGTGCGTGACAGAACCATGGTCACAAGAAGAAAGGGACAGCTAGCTGGAAGGTGCGTGACAGAAACATGGTCACTAGAAGAAGGAAGGGAACAGCTAGCTGGAAGGCACGGGACAGAAACATGATAACAAATATCTTGTGAGAACAGATGACGTTAAGCATTTATGTGATGTTAATCTAACCCCAGGCACCCCCTCCTTCATATCGCTTAATAAGTGAGTGAGGCGTCAGCTCTTAAGCTACACACAACAGTGTGGAGTGCTGTCCTTTAAAGGCAGGTCTCCTGATCTACGAAATGATGTTTGGCAGCCCACAAACCTCCTCTGCCATGCCTGTGGGCTTCCCTGGAGCAGAGAAGCAACTGGGGAGATGTTAACTAATTATGCTGTCGCCAAGTATGTCACAGAATGAACTCTGCTCTGATGCTAAGAGGTCTGAAGCCACAGAATGCGACAGATGCCGGTATTGGGACAAAGATCCTCTAAGTGAAAAGGGAAGGCTTGCTTCTTTCTTCCAGAGTAAATTTGCTACCACAGCAGTCCTGGGGCAAATGAAGAGGCCCTTTGATTGTAATCCCCCTATCCTGACAGTGGCCCAACAGGTGTGTGCCTGCAGGTGGCGGGGAGGACTTTTAGAGCTTCATGTATTTAGTGCTGGCGTATTTATCACCACCTTTTGGCCGTTCTCCTTACAGAGAGCTCCAACTCCACACGACTTATTGGGAAATCTGTTACTGAGAAAAGAGCTCGGCTCTGTGTCTCTTAGTATTTTGGCTGATGGTTTTTTTTTAGCAAACACAGGGAGGGGTTCACAGGCTATGGCCCCTGAGGTTAAGAACTTTGACCTTCGGCACTCCTGCAGGGGTGTGAAAATGAAAAAGCCCTTGGGAAAAGTGAAGCTGTCCTCTGCCAGCATTCAGATGTCTCCATTCACCCACGCAGTGAAGGTAGAAATCGGAGACTCTGGTCCTTGCACGGCCGAGTTAGCTTCCTTTCCTTTCTCTCATCCAAAACCATCCAAATCATCAGCTTCATCTCTGATCTCTATTTCTGAGACATCACTATCTTTTAGTCTTCCACGTCCCCAAATCCAGCCTCCATCACCTTCTACTGCCTCCTTTCCTAGAGCTCACGTAGTCCAGTCCTACAACATCCAAAGGGAAGGCATCCGTTTGCCATCCCCACCGGAGCCACTCCCTAAAAGTTGTGGCCTGAGGCTCAGACCTGAGAGCATCAGTAGCAACCTAGGACATTCAGGAGGACACTATCTAGTCATGGGCCCCCAGGAGGGGACTTTGGGACTTGAGTTTCTTCACCTAACACAAATGAAAGTATAAGTTCCCCTAATCCCCAATACAATTTCTGTTCCCCAACCCCAAATCTCAAGTTACTCACCTGCTAAGATCCATTCAACTATCCAAAGAGACACGGCTCCACCTTACCCCCTCAAACCCAGCAGAGAAGAACCTGGAAACAGGGTTCTCGTGTGTGCTGTTACTCCTGTTTGCGGTGGCTCACACTGATCTACCCTCTACTCTTCAGGTAAATCTGGTGTCTTTGTCCAAGCTGTCCCCTCAACTTAACACACATTGTCTCATCAGTTGCACTTGGAAAAATCTCCTCCCTGGCTAGTCTCGGTCATCATGGCCTAGTGTTTCCTGTCTATGAGACTCCCTCTGGTTTCTATCTTGGTAGCTGAACACAGGCCCAACTGAGTGCTATGTCCAGGGCACATGGTTACACTTCGGTCCTAGAGGCATTCCGTGAGCATTAGCCTTCTGCAAATTGACATAAAATATTTAGTCAGAATCTCAAAGCCTATTATTCTAAACGTTCTTCAACTTGATTAGCCACCCCTTAGAGATGGTTGTCATGTGTTATATCTACAACAATCTTAATGCATACAAGCACCAATTGACTTAACAAAGAACCGAGATAAATTTGAAATTATCTCTCCTTTTGTCCAGTGGAACACAGGGAGGAGGGGGAGGAAAGCTGGGAGGCATTTCCCACGGTAAAACTGATGATTCGATCACCTCTGTTGGAAAAGGCTGCTGAGTCATCCTAACCGTACACTGGCTGGTGTAGGCCAACACTATTGCGAGACTAGAATAATGAAAGGAACTCAGACATCATTTTCACATTTAAGGCCTCTAGCCACGCCGAACTGCTGATAAGAACAGCTATTCAGGAGCGCTCAGGAGCAGAGACAGCCCTAGAGCCTTGGTAGAGAGCAGCTGGAGACAGAGGACCACAGATCAGAAACAAACCAGGAGATTCAACTCTCATGGCATCTCAAAAGTGAGCTTCTCTCAGGGACCCTCTCAAGATATAAACCAGTTTCTTAAGGAAAAGTGATCACAGTCTCTTCCACGTATCTCTGAACACGCCCTCGCCCCCACACCGAGTCAGGCGCAGGGAGTCAGAGTTTATCCAGAGAAAAGACAGGAAGAATCGCTTCACCCAAGAAAGGACTGAAGCTCGTCCAGGCTCTTGGGTAAAATATAATTATGGAAAAGAAAAATATAATCTACTCTAGAGACATAATTATAGAGCTAAGCCATAGACTCCATAGAAATATTCTAGGAACTTCAGTTCATTTTTTTAAAAAAAAGTTAGCGTTTGAATTCGTTGCCTTTTACTGCAAGGCACCAGTCTAGAGCAGCAGCAGAAAGTTTTTCATCTCCTTATTACATCTGCAAGCATTTTTTAAAAATACAACTAGTTAGAGTGAGAAATCACCGAGGCCCTGCCAGGTCAGCTGCCTGTTTCCAAAGCTAGGCTTCTGAAAGTTGAGGAGTTCAAGATCTTTCGAGAAATATGCAAATCAACGAGCTGGGGCAAAATTTGCATGAATATAGATTCGAGTTCTTTTATAACTTTTACCTTCTGGGGATGTGGCAAACACAGAGACCAAAGCCTAACTATCGGGGGGAAAGAAGACAGGGTAGAGCCCTGGAGCTGTCCCCTACCAGTCCCACCTCAGGAAGAAAGCCCAATGGAGGAGCTAAAGCATGCTCTCTTGTCTTGGGATAATGGACTCAAAGAATGTCATATATTTATGTAGAAAGAACCTCCTGAGAGGTTAAACAAAGAACAGGGTTTTATTTAACTTCTCCTCTCTCTCTCTTCCCCTCCCTCCACCCATCCCTCATTCCTCCCTCCCTGCCCCAGTCTCTCTCTCTGTTGATCAAGCCCAGACCCTTCCTGGCGCTAAGCAAGCACTGAACCACTGAGTCATAGCTCTAGATCTGAGAAGAAGAATTGTAACGAGCTAGAAAGAGCAGGCAGTCTTGACCACAGTTCGCACTGTACATATGGGGGTCAAAGGACAACTTGAGAAGTCCGATTTTTCACTTCTATCCTATGGGTCCTGGGGATTGAACTTGGGGCCACAGGCTTGGCAGCAAGCCCCTTTACTTGTTGAGCCATCTCGCTGGTCCAGTAACAAACTCTTTACCTTTCACTTTTCTTTACATAATTAATAATTCCCAGGAAAAAAAAAAGACACTGTTGACTTATTTTTTACTCCTCTGCCCTGATACAGCCGTCATTTTTATAGGCCAGATGCCACAAAAGAAAAGACCAAAAGAGAGAGGGAGCAGGAGCTGGAAGAATGAGAACTTGCTGATATTACACTGAGCCCTACTGGTTCGTGGACCATGACACATCTCATCCCACTAATGACACCTCAGCATCCATCACCATCCCTGGCCATCTGACTTTAACTTTCTGGGAAATGAACAAAAGGTCCCCTTCTTCTCCCTGCCTATGGTTAGCTCCATCATGGGGTGTGATGCTGGAGGCAGGCCCTCTGAGTGTTTTAGTACGGTACAGTCGCACGCACCATGGTTCTTTGTGTTACTGACACTCAGAGAAACCCCAGCGAGAAACGGAAAGTTACTCTCCATGGTAAGATGGTTCCCAGGGTCGAACAAAAAGCATTGCTGTTCGTTTGCCAGTGACTCAGCTGATTGTGGATGGCATTATTCTTCAACGTGTCTGGTGACAACCAGCCCACAGGCTGTTATCACACAACCCCTGGATCCTAGGCTTCACAGGCATACTGTTTCTCCTCTTCCAGGGTTATGGTTTGGTAGGTAAGTTTTGGGAAGGGGAGGGGGAGAAGGAAAGATTAGGAAGTGTGAGGCACTCATCTCAGAATTGCCACCCGGAGTAGAGACCATCATCCTCAATTTTCCCATTTCTGCGAGGGGACAAGAATGTTAAAAAGCAATAACCAAGGAAAAAGTCAGCCAGTGCCCACAGCCGAATGGCAGCGGAGATCCCAGAAGGAAAAGGAAAAGACTGGGAGGGGGTGGATTTCTTACTTAAGCTGGACCTGTTCCAGCTGGCAAGATGAGGTGATTTTCTTAACGCTTGCAAAACCTGATTACTTTTTTAAAGGAATGAAGAAGAGGGAGATGTAAACACAGCCATTAAAGCAGATTTGAAGTACTTAGTTCTAAGCTAGTCTAAGGCTCCCCCAATTGTACACAGCTCTGCACTTCTCTGCTTGTGAGCCATCAAGATGACACATGGGGTCCATGTCAGTGTCCTCTGACTGGCAAATTAGGCTGGTCGAGCTCTGCCATTACCCTGTCAGGTCAGATGTGGATGAAAGAGCACCTTAAACAATGATAGATAGATACATCTCTCAGAAGCATGTGCGACACCCAAAAGATTCTGTTTTACTTCATCAAGGGCCCATTGTGTTTATATCTATGCAACAGGTCTTAAATAGACGGTTTAAATACGATTAAACAAGAGCTGTCTTTGAAACAAACCCCTAACAAAACTCAGATGGCTCAGAAGCTGAACAACAGTCAACAATATAACATATAAATTATTTCTCTCGAAGCTGCAAGGGTAATACGCGATAAACTCCCAAATAAAAGATGTTTTATAAGTGAAACTCGAAGGATTACTGCATATATCAACACCTTCTTGCAACGGAATAGCATTTATCCACCTATCCATCCACTCCTCTTGACGCTACTGTACACTTTACTCTCCGTGATAGACAGATAATTGCTCTTGTCAGCCGTGTGTAATGAAGGGAGTCTGCTGTGCTAATCCCGACATTCTTATCTTCTGTGAACCCTGATTAAGGAACTCAAAAGTCTACTCCTCCATCCCCAAACTACTGGAGTTTTCTGCTCCTGCTCGGATCTGCTAAAGTGTTCTTACATTCCACTCTGTCATGAGAGGTGCCAAGCGTTTTGAGTAGGATCAAGTCAGAGTTTTATAAAAGGGACTTTAGCGCAGTCTTCAAGGGTGTTAGGTGGCAGCAAGCTTTGCCGCCTTTCAAGACACAGAATATCAGAAAAGTATGTTATTTGCAGGCGAAAGCAAAAGCAGGCTGAAATCGGTTAATATTTGTTTAAAACTACCAGAGCTCTTTCATTTCAAAGGCAACTTAATGCTGTGGATTCCTGTCTGCAGGTTTCATGTTGAATCATCATTTGTGACAGTTTGTCCATAGGAAACAGAATGTATGCATTTTCCAGATATACAGACGTATGACTAAAAATTCCTATTACTCTACCATACCCATGCATGTATATGGATGGATGGAGGGGGTGAGAGTCCAGTTAAAGGGACAGAAAACTACTATCCAACTTCTAGGTCATTCTAGACATCACTACAGACAGAGATACCATCCTCTCAAGGCTCAACATGCTTTACAGTATTCCCTGAACACACCCCAAGAAACCTCTGCCCCCTAAACATACCTTTCCTTCTATATGATGTCCCCAGCCTTTAGTCTGACTAGATGTCTTTCGTTTATTTCAAAAATGGTACATGCTCACTGAAAAAGCAAAAGTGGGCTGGTCAACTGAAGAATTTCTCGTGGTTTGACTATTCCTTTACTGGGTCCTTTTGCTTCACAGACCTCACACCAACAACGTTCTCAGAATTAATATTCCTCCTTCTTGGTGTATTAACTGGCCTAGCCACTTAACAGATCTCACTAACCATCCTTAAGATCATACACGCACGCACACATGCATTCACACGCTCGTGCACACACCACACACACACACATTTCCAGTTAGTTCCTGGTGTGGAACTGTGCCTCAGAATGGATAACTGCTCAGAACATGGGAACAGAAAAAGTAACTAAAGGGGGTGGGTATCAGTCACTAATAGGCAGACAAGAGCTTCTCAAGCCCACAACTTCTATCAAAGCAACAAACTGACTTTCAGTCTAAAGAATCGGTGAGGCTGGGGACTAACTTCCTGATAGTATGGGTATACACACACCGACCATGACAGTGTCACCTAAACAGTGAGGAGGTGTGGGACAGGAAGAGAAGTCCTGCTCCTAACCCTGGGCCTGACTGTACAGAGGCATGAGAGAGAGCCTGGGGCTCTGTTCCTATTGACTTTGGTGTCAGGCTGCAGACAGTACCCTCGCATCTCCATGACTCTATCCGCTAATGTGTCAAATGACGATCTTGGAATCTGTACCATGAGATGCCACCAGGACGAAATGCATGAGAGGAGACAAGCCGCACTGACAAAACCACCAGGCAAGTTTAACACGACTCACCAATGACCATTTCCAGATAATGTACCCTGACTACAACATACCGAGGAATAAACCAGAATGAGTGGAGCAGTGTGATCAGACTGTAGAGAAGACGAATAAACAAACCATAGGGAACCAGAAAAACAAGGGCTTAATTTACAGGAGTGGTGGAGAAGCCTTCCCAGAGGAGATACCCTCGGTAAGGATTTAAAGCGTAAGTAGAATTCCGTCAAGCAAAGGCAAAAGACACCTGTCTCGGGAGAAAACAATACAGAAGGCATTGCAACCAGAAGGAACGGCAGGTGCAAACGCTCAGAGATAAGGAAGGTACAGAGTGAAGCAATTAGGCACGGCTGGCACCGGGCCACAGCGCTGTGGGTGGAAGGCAGTTGGGCAGATCGGATGCTGAAGGGCCTTGTCATCATGCCACGGTGTCTGAACTTCATCCCACAAACAACAAGAGCCGCTGAAGTATTTAAAGCAAGGGCGTACCGCACGCTGCTTAGAGCGCAGGGAGACCGTGATGGTCACAGGAGAAGAGGGATAAACAGGGAGGCATGAAACGAGCTAGGAAATCACTTTTTCTGGTACAGACCAAGAGGGCAATGCTGTGTTCACTGAGACAAGGGAGTGCCCGTGAGACAGGAGTATAGACGCATAGACGCGAGCACACTGAAACAATTAGATGTACACAGGAGCGAATAAGGTATGAGCTCGATAGTTGGCTGAGCTCAAACCTGCAAAATCTGACGGAAGTTCGTGTTCAGGCAGAGAAGAGCAGCTTCAGTGGAGACTGGGAATCCCAGATGCTATCTATGCTTCAGATATGTACTTGAAGTATTCACCGAACTTGTGCAGGTAGAGACACCAGGAAGTGAGGGGAAACGGGTGTCTCGGGCGCATCCCCCGGAGTCATGGGCACGTGGAGCCAATGTTAGGAGGGAGAACACTGGGCAAAATGGGTCGAGAATGGGTGGGAGTTTCCTGTAGGGATCCCTATGAAGAACAGACACATAGGTGGGCACCAGAATAGTTCTAAGTCACAAAGGAGCTTCCTGAGAGAGCTTTTTACCTCAGGTGCAAGGATATGAAACTAATTTGGTCACCATGGTCAAAAGCAAGCTTCCCCCCCCCCCCCCGTCACTCCATACCCAGTTCTCAAGTGACCTGGTTGATACCAGTGACTTCAAGTTTGCAAAACTGCCAAAAGTGTAAGTCAAGTCTCCCCAACCTCTAGAGTCACACTCTAGTTGTCTCTTGGGCATCTTCCTATCCTTCTGGGGGTAGTAATGAGTGTGCCCAGAGTTCACTACGGCCATGCTGTTTTAAGGAAATGGAAGAACCTGGCCTGAAAACCTTCACAAAGACCCATCAGTCAGTCAAAAGTCAGACCGAGGCTCTGGACCTCTTGTTTGCCTGAACAGAACCACTCTGGCCTAAATACTACACTGGAAAGTGTTGAGCTCAGAGTCTGCATCCAGGAGCATACAAGAATCATGAAGTGATCGCAAAGTCCCTAAAAACATACCGTCTCCAGGCGGTGGTGGCGCAGGCCTTTAATCCCAGCACTTGGGAGGCAGAGGCAGGCGTTTCTCTGGGAGTTTGAGGCTAGTCTGGTTTACAGGGCTAGTTCCAGGACAGACTCTAAAGCTACAGAAAAACCCTGTGTCAGAAAACTTAAAAAAAAAAAAAAAAAAAAATCTCCCCACCTTTTAATTTTTTTTAATCTTTGAGATTATTACTTAATTACAACACTTCTCCCTTTCTTTTTCTCCCTCCAAAACTTCCTGTATACCTCTTAATGCTCTCCTTTCAAATTCACGGCCTTAAAAAACTATTATTGCATGAATATATATACATATATGTATATAATATATCCACACATTCATAAATATAACCTGTTCAGTTCATATAATGCCACCTGCATACATGTCTTCAGGACTGGGCCATTTGGCACTGAACACTCTGCGGAGGGCCACCTCCTCCCGTTCCCAGCTCCCTCGGTGGCCTATAGTCTTGATGGAGAGTTGACCTGTGTGGCCTTTTCCCCATCCATCTGGCATGTCCATCGACGTCATCCTGG
Source organism: Chionomys nivalis (assembly GCF_950005125.1). Classification (NCBI taxonomy): domain Eukaryota; kingdom Metazoa; phylum Chordata; class Mammalia; order Rodentia; family Cricetidae; genus Chionomys; species Chionomys nivalis. The sequence goes on along the minus strand of NC_080104.1, from coordinate 13,517,973 downwards.
TTCAGTTCGCCTCTTATCTGACTGCTTCCTGTCCTACTGTTTACCACTCTGATACCCTTGAGGGAAATGGGAACAGGTAACAGAGTCAATCTGTCTTCTCTCCCCTCCTCTTCCTGCACCTTCACTCCTGGTGCCCATCAGAAAATGATCAGAAGAAAGAAAAGGGTCTGTCCGCAGTGGGTGAAGACAGGACAGGGATTCAAGGCAAAGAACATAAGCGATACCATTAACCAAGTTGCCAACTGAAGCAAGAGAGCCACATACAAGCAGACTTGGAAAGAAAACCTGAGCAACCAAGTTGGCATGGAGATTCTCAGAATTCCTCCTTTTTCCTATATGAAAACAAAACTCCAGCAGTTGCTAGGTTCTAGAACAATCTCAAAAACTAATGATCTCTTCCTTTTTCCTACATGAAAACAAGACTCCACAAGGCTGCTAAGTTCTAGAACAATTTTGAAAACTCCTTAGAAAATAAACAATTTTACATAATTATTTTCTATACACTTGAAATCAGGCCCTAGACTGGTCTGTAATTCCATGTACCTCTTCACAGTATGTTTGTATTCCTTAACACTCATCGTAAAAATCAATTCAGAGGATACAGAAGGGGTAAACGCCATTCACGGATCTCTCTTATTCAGATGATACATGTTGGGTGTCTACGGTGTCTAAGTATTATCACATCAGCACTGGTGCAGCCCAGGATTGCAACCGAGATTGTGGCAGGATAATTACAACCCTCGAGACAGTAGCATTTGAAGTTCCCAATGAACGTTAAGTGGGTCCTCCGCTAATTGAGGGGAAACAACAGGTGCTAGTTGAGCTAGAAGGAACCACTTGAGAGACATTGAAAACATACACCATTCCATTTGCATGTGATAACTTCCATTCACAGACCTGAAAAGGGAGCCAAAGAAAAGATGGAGGTAGGGAGGGTCAGGTCACAAGAATAAGGGATATGCAGTCTACCCACAATTCTATACCCCAAATTCCTGTCAATAAGTCAAACTGGGATTCCCCTCAAATGCCTTGCTATCTTAATACAAGCCTCCTGTGAGCTCCCAAACAAAGGAGAAACCGCTCTTGAATGCCCCTGCCCACTTCAGCCTCTAGTTCTTATGGGCTTTCTGATTTTTCTGTTGCTTTGTGTCACATGACCACAAGGTCATTAATATCTACAGCTTATCTCTCTGAGGGTAGATTTCATGAGTTTCTTTTTAATTCAACTTATTTCTGAGACAAGCAATGGGTCAGAGATGACTAGGTTTTCTCTCTTTTGAAACTACGCATGGCAGGTACCCTCTGAGTGCCTGCTGAGCAAACAAAGGTTGACTCCAGAGCGTGCATCAGTGAATGGAGGCCACCATTTAATCTAAAAAAACAATCGCCACAAAATACCCATGAAAAAGAAAAAACCTTCTCAGCCACTCACAGAGTTAGGAAAGTTTGCTTTCTACTTAGATATGAGATAATAAAGCTGGTTTAGCCAAGTGCAGTGGCTCACGCTCGAAATCCTATCATTTGGAAGGCTGAGACGGGAGACCTGAAACTTTGAGACCAGTTTGGGCTACATTTGAGTTCTAAGCCAGCCTAGCCTATATAGAGTGAGGAAAGGAAGGGAGGGAGGGAGGGAGGGAGGGAGGGAGGGAGGGAGGGAGGGGAGGGAGGGAGGGAGGGGAGGGAGGGAGGGAGGGGGGAGGAGGGAAGGAATAGAGAGATGGAGAGAGGGAATGGAGGGAGGGGAGGAGGGAGGGGAGGAAGGAGAGGAGGAGGGAGGGAAGAGGGAAGGAGGATCACGTTGGACTTTGTATCTACTAGGCAGCCTATGGGGTCTGACACCGCTCTTGGGGACATTTCAGTTTTCTACCTTTGCAAACAGCCTGAAGGAACCTCTATGGATTCTACTAAGATTCCATGTTTGTGAACAGATAGTAACAAGAATCAGCAACTTGCTTATGATCCTCTTTCCAGCAAAAACTAAACAGGAGCATCCCCCCAAAAGAGATAAAGTCCTAACAGCACATCTCAATGTTCGCACTTTGCCATGTACTTAAATATATGCCCCAAACTGAAAAATGGTTGTGATTATTTAATAGAATTCCTACTTCACAAATGTTCCCCAGCCATGACACAGCTGCGTGCCATCTCACCTGAACTTCTACTCTGTTCAACTATCTAGCAGGCACACTAGCTCTGGGGATGAGGGACACTTCAGAGGATGGTTTTATGTTGTTGATCCTGGTCAAAGGCAAAAATCAATGAAAACAACTGTGTCTGCACCAAGGGTTGAGACCAGTGGTTCTCCAACTGTGGCTCACATGTGGCCACACTGGCAAACTGCTATCTCCAAAAATATTTACATTACACTTCATAATGGTATCAAAATTACAGCCATGAAGTAGCAACGAGAATAATTTTACGGTTGGGGGTCACAACAACATGTGGAACTGTATTAAAAGATTACAGCATTAGGAAGTTTGAAAAACACTGCTTTAGAAAAAAAATAAAAAGACAAACACCCTCAAGCTGGGTTTCTAGTGTTGACAAATCACATTTCACTGGATTAATGGTGATTTTTCTTTTCTTTTGAGAACAAAATCCCTTGGCCCAGATAATAATTCAAACGTTTATACCCAGAGGCACCAAGCTACTCCTGCTTAGCCAGCTTCTCTTCAGGGGGACTTGATCCCAACCCTGCGACCACAACGGCATTTGTGGAAAACCAAGGAAACATCTGACTGTTGCAGCCGAAAGGGTCTGAGGGGCAGTGGATGAAAAGTCAACGCTCACATACATACACGACTCCTTTCAGGAACTCCTGACTCAAAATGTCCAGGGGAAGCGGCCGGGTGCAAGCATCGCTTCACCTCTTCTGAGAATAGAGCCGTATGGTTTTAGCAGAGGTCCGTTTCCTGAACCTAAAGAGGGCCGCCGAGTCTCAATCCAAGTAAAATAATTATGCAGACAATTCCACTCTATTACTCGCAGTGAAACCCATTCTGTGTGGTCCACACATGCCTGCTGACACCTTCAAAGAAATATTAAGCCATTTTTATGTACCATACCCTTAATGGGTGGAATGCAAGGTAAATTTCCTGTACAATTAGCACCTGCCTGGTACTCAAGGTACTATTGCCTCCTCCCTTTATTTAGCTACACACCAACACGGACACACACAAACACACTCACAGCAGAGAGAGAGGGAAAGAATCCGAAATTCTCCATCTCCCAAAGTCAACATTGATGCTGGGAATCTTTCAGACACAATTGGCAGGTGGGAGGACTAGGGAGAGGGGAGAGCATGGGGAAACAGGGAACCCCACTCCCTGTGTAGATTCTAGAACATTCAACTACTAACCTTAAAATAATTGAAAGAATAGGAAAATAAAATCCCTTCTGCACAAAAGCCAGGCAGCACAAATGCTGTGAAAATGAAGATTTGAACCAAAGAACCCAACTATTAAACGGAACTCTCAAAAAGACCACCCTTTGGGCCTGAACACTCTCTTCCAAACAGAATGTGCTAACACATGCCAGATTGCCCCTGAATCTGAATTTTAATACAGCAATTGGCTACAAAACAAACCAGCTCTCCCTTACAGACTATTAAATATCAAGTCTGAAAATGAACCGGTGAAAACCTTTTCATTTTGCCAACATATTTGGCGCATTACAAAAAGAATCCTCTCTCCCCATCATACGATCTCTGCTTTCCAGCACCCACCCGCCTCTCTTGGAATCAATATAAAAGCACCCTTCCTCAAAAAGACAGGATGAGAAGGTGACATGTCTCTAGATGGTCACGGGAATTTCACAATCACAAACTCTCTCTTAAAATGAAAAACTGAGACAGAGTTCATAAGGAAAGCAGGGGTCAGGCCGCCAAGGTCAGAGCGCGAAGCAGATGCTAGCCAGGCCAGGACTAACCACAAGGCAGGCCAGAAGCCTTCTCTGGTGCTGTTTTCTTTAGACTGCCTAAAAGTCTTGCCAAGAAACAGGAGGATACCACTGAACAGATATCTTTCACAGCTGAGCATCTGGGGACTGTGACAGGCAGCCCTGCCTCTGTGTGTGTGGCCTATAGAACACACGGAGTGGCTGTGCCTGGCAAAACGGGAGAAAACCGAAGGGTGCTTTTTCAGGTGAAAACAGAACAGAATTCTGACTTCATACACATCTAATAGAAACTCTCCCCAGGCCCTCACACTCCTGTCTCCCCGAAGATCACTTACTGATTAGACAGAACCCCTTCTGCCTACTTTCATTTTCAGTAAAACTTTTTTTATTCTGTTTTATTTATTTTCAATATACCCCCCATCCACTCCTCCTCTGTCCCAGTTCAGAAAGGGGCAGGGCTCCCCTGGGTATCAACAAAGCATGGCATATCATTTTGAGGCAGGATCAAGCTAATTTTCAGTAAAACTCTTACACTTTCGCTTTGTTCCAGCCCAAACCAGAGATATTTGTGTATTTATTTTTAGCAATATATAGTTATTTTATTTTTATTTAAGTAATCTATGCTTAAAAAAATAAACTGGTAATCTTGAAGCCAAAAAAATGTAAATGCCGTTGCCATGAACAAGAACTATGTTACCAAGCAAGTTTTGGTTGGATTGTCTTAAATGATTGAAAATCATATCTACTTAACCTCATTTATCAGATTTCTTTTCATCAAACATTCAATAGCAAAGTTTAAGAGCAGTGGGTACTGGCTAAAAGCATGGAATAAGGACAGAGCTCTAGAAACAGAAGGAGGAGAGGAAAGGAGATAGCAACTAAGGCTATATAGACAGCTCAGCGGTTGAGACTGCCCTCTTGCAGACAACCCATTTGGTTCCTACTGTCTACATCAGGTGGCTTCTAACTGTCTATAACTCCAAATCCAGGAAACCCAATGCTTCTGAGGTCACTTGCATTCACCTACACACACACACACACACACACACACACACACGTAAACCAAATAAACCCACTTCCTCCCCAACTTGCTTCTTGGTCATGGTATTTTGTGGCAGCAATAGAAACCTTAACTAACTAAGACAAGTTGGTACCAGGAGCTGGGTGTTGCTGGGACAGACCTGATCATGTTTTGGGGTGGATTGTGGAAAGACTTTGGAATTTGGGGCTAGAAACGTCACTGAGTGTTGAGAGCTCAGGGAGCTCTTCCGGAAGAGCCTGGAAGATAAGAGCAGTGCAGGAGATGGAGGCCTGACTTGTAAAGCTTCGGAGAGAAATTTAAAGACTCTAGCAGGGCCTTTGGTTGAATTAAGATTCTGTTGTTCTGGTCAGCTGGGGCTGAAGGGTCAGCTGTGATTAACAAGAGACCAGCACCATTGAAATGCAACCTTTACTTTACTGGGACAAGGGATGCTAATTAGCTGGAGCTAAGAAGTTAGCCCTGATTGGTAAGAGACCAGCATCCCTGAGGCAACCACTTCTGAGAAGTGTTTGCTCCGGGTCAGCACACAAGCTGGGGTCCAAAGGCAGCTAATGTTGTGTCTCATGGCAGCAACCAAGCTTGCTAGTGGAAGATTCATTACCCAGGTGGTGCTGGTTTTGAAGGAAGGGAGAGCAACTGATGCTTGGCATTATCAGAGACTAGGAGAGGCCATTGGTGAAGGTGCAGCCTCAGGGGCAGTCGGAGGCCCAGGACTAAAGGGCTCATGCAGAGTTCAGGTTTGGAGCCATAGAGAGAGAGCCTGTGAGAGGTTACTGGTGAAAGTGCCGCCCAGTTGCAGCAGAAGACCCCACCCAGTGTCTTGGAGACACCAGCACCATGGAATGACCACCAGGGACAGCAGCAGCAGTGGAGTGGAGCCAGGCGGAGCCTAGAGGACAAGCTGTGTGTGCTGCTGGGGGCGGAGCCTTAGGAGTAGCCCAGAAGATCATGAGTGAATTACAGATAATTGGATATTGAGCTATTTATACTGTTGGAGTTGGGTTTTGCTTGGTTCACATTGTGACTATGCCCTAGTTCTTCCCTCTTGAGGAAGGTATTTATTTAATTTTATTTTATTTTATTTTATTTTATTTAATTTTATTTTTTTTATTTTTGCAGAATCCACAGGTGAAAGACTGAACTTTTAACAGAACTTTTAGACTTTTTTTTTTTTAGAGAGATTGGATATTTTAAAGAAGACTGAAATTTTAATGTGTTTGAGTTTGTAAAGACCGTGGAACTTTTTTAAGTTATTCGTATTTTTAATGTGAGATCTTGGGGATGGATAAGCAAGGAAAGGTGGGGCTTAATAGCGATGTGTTTGTGTGTCAAGTTGGCAAGGGGTCAATTGTGCTGGGTAGACACACAAACTTAGTTATCTGAAAGGAGGGAATCTTAACTGAGAAAATGCCTCCATAAGATCTGGCTGTAAGACATTTTCTTAACTAGTTATTGATGGGGAAGGACCCAGCCCGTTACACACGTTTCTACCCCTAGGCTGGTGGTCCTGGATTTTATACAAAACCAGGGTGAGCAAGCCATGGGAAGTAAGCAAATGAAGAGCACCCATCTATGGCCTCTGCATCAGCTCCTGCCTCCAAGTTCCTGACCTATTTAGTTCCTGTCCTGACTTCCTTTGGTGATAAACACCAATATGAAGTGTGAACCAAATAAACCCTTACCTCCCCAAGTTGCTTTCTGGTCATGGTCTTTCATCACAGCAATAGATATCCTAACAAAGACACACACTAAAAATAAATCATTAAAAAGTAAAGGAAACTAGTTCAAATGGAAAGTCCCTCAAGTAAAGAAACAGAGCTCGCTGGAGAGAAGAAAGGGAGATGAGCCTGGAAAACTAACCATTTATAACAAAGCCCGCCTTCCAAACTTAACATCACATCAACAGGCCCACGAGATAGATCCATGGGTAAAGGCATTTGCCAATCTGAGTTCCATCCCTCTTGTAAAGTTACAAGAAGAGATCCAACTCACAAAGTTGTTCTCTGACATCCACACACCAACTGTGGCATGCACATGTTCATATTTGCAGGAATACCTACACATGTCTGTGTGTGTGCATGTGCACAAACACACATCAAAACAATAATCATAATTAAGTAAACACTTTTTAAAAAATAGCAATCATCTTCTTGACCATTTTAATTAAAGGCTGAGATTATAGCTTGGTGTTATACTTTGCTTAGCTTGTAGAAGATCCTAGGTCCAATCCCTATTACCAACGAATTGCTTTAAAGACAGCAAGGATGGGGGTATAGGTACTGCCATAGCTCTGCAGGGCAGGGACAAGAAAAAGGAGAAGGGGAGAAGGAAGAGGAGTGGGAGGAGGAGGAGTGAGAGGGGAGGAGAAGGAGAAGGGAGGAGGAGGAGGAGTGAGAGGGGAGGAGGAGGAGTGAGAGGGGAAGAGGAGGAGTGGGGAGGAGGAGTGAGAGGGGAGGAGGAGGAGTGAGAGGGGGAGTGAGAGGGGAGGAGGAGGAGTGAGAGGGGAGGAATGAGAGGGGAGGAGTGAGAGGGGAGGAGTGAGAGGGGAGGAGGAGGAGTGAGAGGGGAAGAGGAGGAGTGGGGAGGAGGAGTGAGAGGGGAGGAGGAGGAGTGAGAGGGGGAGTGAGAGGGGAGGAGGAGGAGTGAGAGGGGAGGAATGAGAGGGGAGGAGTGAGAGGGGAGGAGGAGGAGTGAGAGGGGAGGAGGATGAGTGAGGAGGAGGGGAGGAGGAGGAGAGGGGAGGAGGATGAGTGAGAAGGAGGGGAGGAGTGAGAGGGGGAGGAGGAGTGAGAGGGGGGAGGAGGAGTGAGAGGGGGGAGGAGGAGTGAGGGGGGAGAGGTGAAGGGGGAGGAGGAGTGAAAGGGGGAGGAGGAGTGAGGAGGAGGAGTGAGAAGGGGGAAGGGGAGTGAGAGGGAATATTCTCCATGAATTTAAAAATAGAACAAATAGAACAATTCTGATTTATACCCATAATTGTCACTAAGGACTATCAGTTCAGAATAGTTACATGTCCTCCTTACAGCTAGGGACCTCCTTTGTTCTGGGGGTGTGTTTTGGTGACAATCATGAGTGCAAATTGCTCTACAAAATTTTAAAAGTTGAAGAATATTCACTAAAAAGACTTGGAAAAACCTTGGCCATAATCTCTTAGTTCCATTCCCAAGCTGCAAGGGTCCTGGCTTATGTAGGTGACACTGGGGTTAGTTTTCTTTCCTCCTTAGCACCAACTAGAGAAGAAACTTCCATTTTCATGACTACTAGACTATCATCAAGGTTTGCTTTGTTTGTTTTTGAAGCTGAGAATGACTTTGAACTACTGATTGTATACAGTGCTGGGGACCAAACCAGGGCTTCCTGCTTGCAAGGAGGGTGGAGTGGGTTAAAACGAACCCTTGTAACTTCTGTGGAAGTGGCTTTCCCAAAAGCCACAGGCCCTCTCCACGTCTTCAGCTAACAAATATAAGAATACAATTAATCTTCAGAGAAGTGTTCAAGTTGAAATCCCAAACCTGGGAAAACCAAAATGCCCCCCAAATTTGAAACTTTCTGAATGCCTACTGATACTTTTTGAGTTGCAGATTTTGAGATATGCATTTCAGATTTTTGAATCACAAATGTTCAACTGTTAATATGTACAAAAGTATTCCAAAACCTACTTACTCCAAAGTCTGAAGCCCCTCCAGCCCTGAGAAATGAATAGAAGACTCTGACTTGTATTGCAAAGGGAAAGAGGCCTGGACATGAGACATTAATGTCCAGTCTTGGTACTCTAGGGGGCACAGTTCCTGGGACAAAGGAAAAATCCCACAGAAAATCTGATAAATGTTCCATATACCAGAGACAGGATGATCTGATTGTAAGGCAGTCCTGGAGGAAACCCAGCATCATTGCGGACCCCATCTGTGGTACCCTATGGGGATCACTTTCCTACATTCAGATGCACTCCTTTGCACTCTCTGGCTTGTATTTCCGAATTCCTTGGCTCTATGTAACAAAGCCTATCTTTGTACTCAACATTGTCTCTTGTGCTATAAGAAAAGTTGGTTTTAATTGAGCAAATCATCCAAAGACTGGATTTTTTTTTCTCTCAAGCTGAAGTCCGAGCAAAGCTCAAATATATCTGAGGCAAGAGATGGAAAGAGAGTAATGGAAATTAATCATGTCATTTGGTCGTATCATTTTCTTGGCTCACTTTAGGAGGCCTTGATATTCAAAGAGAAATACTTCCTACTTCAGGGGGGAAAAAACTTAACAAAGAGCTGTTAGGTTTCTTATCATAAATACTAACAATATGTTCATTGACTAACACCTACCATTTAACACTTTAATACATAAAGACAGCCACAGAAGCTGCACACTGTCGAAATGCTGCAGCTAGATTGACAGGGGATTAAAAAAAGCTAGTATCTGCCTTTTTCAGTGGCTGCGGCAATGTGCAGTAGCTTAAATATGTTTTTCATTGTCGAAGGGGTCTGATTTCTTTCAGACGGATATTGTTAGGGAGCTGAGGGCTGGTGATGGAGTTAAGATGACAGAAAGTGAAGCCGTGGCAGGAAAGACTGCGCGGCCGCTTCATACTCCCCTCGTTAGAGATGAAAGGTGGGTGGGGTGAGCTCCGGGCTCTCCTAATCATGTCACTGGAGAGGGATGCTCAACAGTATTGAAAGCATTCGGTTCTGGGAATGCTTCCTGACTCTTTAGACTGGATGTGTGAGATGCAGATCTTGAGGGAATTACCCACAGTGGTTTTTGAGGTTTCTGAATAAAGGCAGGGGGGACGGGAAAACTGCACAGGCATCCTGATTGACTTCAAAGTTGATTTTATCTGTCCATTTCAGAACTGAATGAAGGAGAGGCACTTTAGCCATGTTTTCCCTCCAGTGTTGGAACACTGGTTTCATTTTGCTCCAAATCCTTGCTAGGGAAAGAGAATGATCTTATCTTTAATAACAGTTCCAAAACGATTACATATTTGTAAATACGTATACAGACCAAGCCATAGGTGCTTTTTCTCTATTAATTTATACTATTAGAGGTTTAGGTCATGAAGATCAACAAGTTTTAAATGCTAAAATCAGAACCAAACTTTCCTTTTGTTCTCCCACAAACACTCTTTCTAGATGATCAGTTCATTTACTTACTCAACACCTACCAGGCAAGCAAGAGACTTGTTGTAAAACATTAGAATATACACCCCCAAAATACGCGCTGTCTGCTCCCAGACCTGAAAAGCTCGTAGGTGACGCAATAGCTGTACATAGCAACTGCCAGGAAGCAATGTGTGCTAAGAAATGTAAAGGGTCACAGCCACAGTAACTGCAAAACTTGAGACAGGCAGACACCACTGCTGAAGGAAAATACTGCCCTGTGTACCATTTAAACTAGGAGGTGGGGTTTCCAAAGGGTGAGGTTTTAAAGGCTGGATGGAGGAAGCCTTTTCGAAGCGGCAGGCACAGCATGAAAGTAGATGCACAACAAGAGATTGTTCAGGAGAGGAGAGGACACTGGCTAGGGCCGCACTAAGCTCCTTCCCGGCCGGTACAGGTTGTTCAAACTCCCGGGGCGTTCTGCGTCTCTGGGGAGGCAACGTTTGTTGTCACATAGTAGGTACTGTGCTTTCATCTGGTGGGTAAGGGCTGAGGACGGCAATCATACTGCAATGCATGGACCAGTCCTACAGAACGGGAATGTTTCCAGAGCTCTCACCACCTCTGCAAAGGCCCCAACAGATAGTCAAGTAGGATGAGCTATTATGCTCTGAGCTTAAATCCTAACACTTCCCAAATACAAAGGACTATTTTGTCATATAGTTTTAATTCATTGGGTTTTCCAGAATTAAAACTATCTAGAAACCAAGGAATAAAGTTCTACATTTCAGAAAATCTTCACCAGCAACTCCATCACCTTTGGCATTTGAACCACTAATACATGCCTGCATTAGTTTGTAGCCGCCATATTTGAGGTGGTTCTGCACATGTTCACACACCTAGTAGTCCAGTTATATTTTTCAAGGCATTGACTATTCTTTTCCAATATTTAGGTATCAAAATGAGTAAATAAAATTCTATTTATGATGATGTTCCTTTCTTTTCTTTTCATATTTCAGTCATAAAATTACATTGATCTTTTGAAAATCGTTTAGACAGATATAAAATGTAAGGATTTCATCTCGGGATAACAAAGGAGCAGTAATATATAATATTATGTGTATTATAATATACAGCAAACATATATATGTGTGTGTGTACATACACACACACACACACACACACATAGAAAGATGCTGCCTCTAATACGTTTAAGAAGCACCAGACTGTGTCTAGTGAGCTGACAAAGATAAGATCGTGCTAAACTGTTCTGAGCCTAGGGAAAGAGACAGAGAAGCCTGTCACTGATTGAGTAATGTGGACCCAGGGCACCTAGGGGATTTCACAGCATGACATCCCTGCCCCATGGTGACATAATCAGAGCTGAAACTTCAGAAAACTGAGCTGTGGTACATGTACAGAGACTATTGAGGGGACAGACATACACAGGTAGCCAAGGCAGCACCAGGAATCCTGGCGAATTACAGTTCCCTGTGTCAAGGCACGGGAAGGGGAGCTTTTACGGGGAGATTATTTAGAGATCAAACAGATTTTGTGGCATTCGTTTTAAGGATAAGACCGAGGTGGAAATTGAAGATGGTAAGGATGAAAGAAAGGGATTTGAGAGTTGTTTACAAAATCAAAGCAACTGCTGTATTTTAAATGAACAAGCAAGGAAGCAGCGAGGCAGAGAGCCAAGTTCGGGACTTTTGGTAATGTCCACATAGGTGGGAGGTGAAAAGACAAAGAGCAAGAACAAGCGGGGAGAGGCTAGACAGGCAGGCGGTATCAGAGCAGGAACCGCGAAGATGGGCCTTTAAACAATCAAGGGCCAGAGGCTGCAGAAGGGACAAGATGAAAAAGCCCAGCAGAGGAGCGTGGGCCACTGCTAGCAACCTTCAGGAAAGCAGTCTGGCTGGGGGAGTGGAAGCCAGACTGCAGGAGACAAGGAGGGAGTGGGCGATGAGGAAGTAGAGGCTACTAGTCTGAGTCTTTCTAGAAACTCAGCAGTTAGAATAGGGAGGGAGAGAAATTAGATATTAGCTCAAAAGAGCAATAAAAGAAAGGGATGCTTGTGGGCCGCAAATCTGACCCACTGAACAAGAACACATTACAGGGACTTGTCTGTGTGTTTCCTTTGTTGTCAAATAAAAAAATAATAATTGAAACCAAAGTGGCCTGTGTTGTCACTCTGAAATTATATGGCGACCTGTTCAGGTGGACAGACTATATTGATTAAATATTAACAAAAGCATTTCTAACAAAAATTTGGTTTGTAAAATGGGTTTTATCTCTCCGTGAGATAAATAGGAGAAAAGATAAACTTTTGACTCTCTCTGTAAAACACTAAAACTACAAAGCCTTGAAATGCTTGAAGGGTCACCAGGGCAACCTGTGATGAGAAGCCAAGTCACCTACCCTTCCTGGGATCTAAAAGATGGCTCTACAACCATGCAGGGCTGTATTCCAACCTGGCCAGCACCCAGACTTGGACCACAGTGCTGCACTACAGTCTGGCTCTGAGACTCACTGGACCTGAAGACTTTGGTGTATTATTTGCCTTCTCCAGGCTTTTGGCCTCCTTTGTAAATTAAGATTACATTCTTACCTAACTTATAGGGTTATCACAAATGCTTTTCTTTTTAAATCTTGTGTGGTGTATTGTGTGTGTATATGTATGTGAGGATATGTATGTGTGTGTATGTATGTATGTGTGTGCGTGTGTATGTGTGTATGTCCATGTGCGTGTGTATGTGTGTATGTCCATGTCCATGTGTGTGTGTGTGCATGTGCGTGTGTGTGTTTCAGAGGACAGTCCTCATATCCTACTTTGCTGGAGACAGGGCCTCCTGTTGTTTTTCCACTGTTACTCCAGGCTGACTGGCCAGAGATTCTGGGAATTTTGCTAACTCTATTTCTCATATTCCTATAGGGATGCTAGGGTTGCAGTCACTTGAGCTACAGCCTTGACTTTTCCCTGGGTCCTAGGGATCTGAGCTCATGCTGTGTCAGGAAGTGCTTCTCCCCACTGGCTAGTATCTCAAGATTAAAGCTACAAGTGTCTTTCCTCAGTCTCTACAGACACAAAAGGCAGATCTCTAAGCAAAAAACACAACCATACTGACTAAAGCGATCTGCATTGTTAATGTTTTTGTTTTCAAAGCCCAAAGAGGTTCTACTAGCTCAGCTTAAGTATTGATATTATACAAGGAAGTATGGCACTAAAATTAGTGTCCTTTGAGACTAGAACTCTCATGACCAATAATATTTACCTGTTGGCAAGTGCCCTCAAATATAATATAATTCACTGTGAACAGCTCCTATTACAAGAGAAAAAAGTTCAAGTCATCATGTCCTTAGGTGATTCTGTGTCCTTAGATGATTCAGCTGAGCTCCTAAAGGACCCTCAAGGGCTATACCAGAACTTAGACATTTTCTGAGTTTCTACAAAATGTCTATGAGACACTTCTTGGGCAAGACACACAAGCATGTAGCTCCTCCCAGAATCACTGGGTAAATTATAAGGAACTCTGGTAGAGACAGAGAGTCACATTTAAATTCTAAAGACTGTCCTCTGCCTTTAAGGCACAGAGAACAGTGAGTCTGATTTACACAGGGATTAATGTCACAACCTTCGCAGTACCCTTGCTTCAGAAGCAGTGGGACAGCCTCCCGGAATGCAGGCTGCCACCATCGGACTGTGCAATGAGAGACAGTGTTGAGTCACGACCCACGCTCAGCTGATATTTTGTCCAGACAGCTTAAAAGACCATGAGATGGGCTCAGGCCCTGGTGGGTGCCTATGCTATCAAAATGGCACGTTCTGGTGTGACTGGCGGTGTGGGGATGTTGATCAGGGAAAAGTGAGAAACAAGATGAGGACCTGTTCAATCCTGTACAAATTCTAAGAGGAAACGCCTCCATTTCCAGCAAGAAAGTAAGGATTGGATAATGCTGAGCCACTGGCCAGAGCTGGTTTTTCCAGCTCCATAAAGAACAAAGCAAAGGACTCAATAATCTGGTTTGAGGCAGCACTTACCACCCAGAGCCACTTTAGAAGCAGCTTTGGAGCACTGACCTTCACCAAAATGAAAGGGGGCGGGGCCTGGGTTTGAGTTTCCACTATTCTTACTTCATCATCCTGTTCCACTAAAGGGTGTGGGGGGGGGGAGGGAGGGAGGGAGGGAGAGGGAGGGAAAGGGAGAGGAGTATCTACATAGATTTATGTTCACCACATCCACATAGGAACCTGGGAAGTCAGAAGAAGACATCAGACCCCTGGAACTAGAGTTACAGGCCACCATGAGCCACCATGTGAGTGCTGGGAATTGAACCCAGGCTCTCGGCTGAAGCAGCAAGTATATTGACTATAGAGTCATCCCTGAAGCTCCCCAAACCACGTTTCTATTTAGGGCAAGTCTTGGACTTGGCAATCACTGGGCAGATCACCTTTCCATCTGAAAATGTTGCAATTACCAAGCAAGGAAGAGATGCTAAGTTGTGAGTTTGGGCATCAAGGTGAGAAGACAGTTCTTCCCGCAGAGAACCGAGAAATGGTTGTTTAGGAGTGGTGCTATTTCTCTGGTTCGGAATGCGAGGCACAAAGACTCCAAGTCTTTGCTTGGTGGCTCCTATCCCATGAATTAAAAAGCGTGGACATAATCCCACTGACTTGCAGGACACAGACCCAGATGCAAATGCTTCACTCCACAGTCTCAAACATGGTCCAGATTTAAATTCACAAAGTGAGACAAAGTAAACAGAAAAGGGTGGAGAAAAGAAGAACTTTTAAAATTTTTAAATAAATTTTCGCATCACTGCATAGGTAGCTCTGGTTTCATTCTATGATACTTAGAGAAAGATCTGCCACTTTTAACTCTACTGGCAAGATAGAAGGGATAAAAGGGATAGGCCAAATAAATAGACGTTAATATCGGAAATATTTTCTCCTCAACAGAAAGGAAGTATCCTCTTTTCTTGGAGTAATAAGTGCACTTAAAATATCCAACAGAGCCAGTGGTGCCTCAAACATTTAATCCCAGCCCTTGGAAGACAGAGGCAGGCAGATCTCTGTGAATTCAAGGAGTTCTAGGACAGCCAGGGCTACACAGTGAGAGCCTGTCTTTAAAAAATAAAATAAAGGAAAAAGAAACCATAGCCCTGTGACTGTAATGTGACTTCTATCTTAGCATGTATTTTGTTTCCAATATTTACCAGACCACAAAGAGCAAACTAGGACCCTGCCTGGCCAGGGACCGTTCTCTTAAGAAGTCGCTGAGCAATATTAAGCGAGGGTCTGGCCGTGAGATATTTCTCACTTCAGTTCACACGCCCAGGCGGCGTCTGCTCTGCGAAGCTGCTGGGCCCGTGTGTGTCCACCATCCAGACTCCAATGCCTAGGACTGACGCCTGCTGCCTCAATGAATGACTGCAAATCTGGGCTTCTTCAAGCCTTCTCGTATGTAGGCGTGCAGAGAAAGAATGTTACGATACAGATTCCACAAAGTGTGGTAACTGGTGAAGCTTTCCAGCCAGCTGTATCAGAATGAAGTTAGAGCTAATGCCCACACGCTCAGATTTCAATCATTCATGTTCCAATTATTTGCTCTGGAAGGGAAATGTTTACTCTTGTACACATTTGGGTTTTAACCTCCAAAACCATTGCTGGAGATTAATCTCAACCACTGAACATCTGCTTAAAACCCAGACTCAAGTCCGTCATTTCAATAACATTACAAATACACTAGGCCATTTTCAAAACTCCACTGTGAGCTGGGACACCCTGTTACCACACAAGTCATCACAACCAGAGCTAGAGCCCTGACAAGGGATCCAAAGTGATAGCTCACACAGCCAGTTTGTGGTGAGAGGAAGGCGCATTTATTCACCTGTCTGCTCATTACATGGAAATCTACACACCCAATTTCATGTGATCTTCTCCTACATACTTTGTAAAGAAGCCCAGGAAACCTACAAGACTGAAGGTGTCAAGGAAGAACAAAAAACAGTGCAGAATGGGTGCTGGTACAACAGCACCACCCACTCTGGTCCCCTCTTGTAAGGATCGGGCGCCTGCCACATGATTAGAAACATAAACCTGAGTTACTTCACATGACAATATAAATAACGGTAGTGTACCTGTGGACTCTAAATACTTGCCTGTAAATCAATATCGTTAAAATAATATCCTTAACACAGACTCTAAGGACCCCCCCCCATGCTGGGTTTAGTTAATGTTTTCTGTATGTTCTTTTTTGCTTAATGTCTACATCTGAATATTGACTTGTATGAATGTCACCAAAGTGTCTGGAATGGCTTAGGTTTGACAGTCTGCTTTACTAGTCGGACAAGCCAGGTCTAGTCACACATTCCAGACACAACTGCCCCAGGGACAATTTTAAGGCTTAATTAAATTACAGTGCCTATCACATTTTTTTAAAAAGAAAAACTAATATCGCTAATTCATTTATTAAATACAACCAATTCCATTGGCTAACCCTGTGATAGGCACACAGCAAACTGCAAAAGCTGCTCAGAAACCTGAAAGGACCATCAACCGAATGCTGAAATGGTTCGGCCTAGTCCGATGATAGTTTCTAGAAACCAAAACTAGGCTTAGTAGGGGACACCCTTCTGCAGCACGCAGTCCCTTGCTTTCTGGACACGACACTATTTGGAGCTCTCCCTGTCTCTCTGGCTGCACCTGCACTGCGACCCTCACCAGCTCTTTGTCCTAATCTAACTTCAGATCTTGGGGATTTTCCCAGAGCTCTGTCCTTGGCTTTTTCTTCCAGCTAACATGATTTCTGCCGGTCTATGGCTTTAAACAGCACTCCAGACTTGACATATTTGACATTCTGACATTGCAACAGGACATTGTCATCTACAAGGTCCACACTCAAGGACCCTACAATAACATTACTTAAAAAAACAAAAAAGAAAGAAAATATGGCTGGAAAGACAACACCTAGAATCACTACCTTAACACTTGAGGGGACCCAAGTTGGGTTCCCAGCACCTACATTACATGGTTCACAACTGCCTGTGATTCCAGTTCCAAGGGTTACAAAACTTCCTACAAACCTTCAAGGGCATTCACACACACACACACACACACATGACATACATTCACACACACTAAAATAACTCTTTAAAAAAAATCACAGAATGTCTTTTTGTATTTTCAGTGGGTTTATAATTTTGTACGGGACTGAATTGGTTGCCAGCCTGAAGCACATGCAGCCTGTGGACCACGTACCTGAACCCTACATGACCCAGGCTTTCTGGTACAACTTCTATGTAGGTCTACCTCTGAAGCTTCAGTGCCAATCATTCACCAATTCAATCACTCTGCTGAAACCACCCTTATCTCCTGACTAGGCTTCAGTGAGTCAAAGGGTTTTAGTGAAATTGCCTGCTTTTGACATGCAGCCTAGCTCCTTCCCCTAGATACTTACAAATGATTCACTTGTTAATGAATCCAGGTCTAGGCTTAAATGCTGCATCTCCCTGTCTCCATTAGCTTTGCCTCCTTTCTCTATTTTTCTCTAAATCACTTAGCATCATATGTATATTTGAATATTTATTTATTTGCTTATTGTCTCCTATTTCCAGTATAGTGAAGGAAAGCAGGCGTGTTGACACATGAGTCCCTGTCACCTTATAACATCTGTCCGCAACTAGTCAACATGCAGAAAATAAGACTGTGGAGTGGTCAGCCTTAAATAGGACATTTATATCACATCTCTACCCCCACTACAAGGCAAGGTGGGAAAATGGCATGACTGCAACAAAACACCATGTCCAGATGCAGCAATGCAGATGCACATGTGAGCTCAGAGGCTACAACAGCACACCCAAGACCTGTGCAAATCCATGCCAGACAGAACTGCAAGACTCTCAGCATGAGAGTTGAGGGTGATCAGGGGGTCCCACCCCTAGGTAAGGAGCCATTCCCAACTGACAGCTGCCTGGAGAGGAGAGTCAGTTTGCTTAAAGGGTGTGGCCCCTGGTAAGTCAACCAAGCTCCAGCACATGATCCCACACCCTAGCACAAACTAGACTTCATTGTTTGTGTTTGTTATTAAAGAGAACACAAAGTTGAGAGGGTAGGGAGATAGGGATGGATCTGGAAGAAATTGGGGAGAAGGCGAAATGTGACCAAAATACATTATATGAAAATTTCAAAAAAATAATAAAATATTTAAAAACAGTTTCTGATCAATTATAGTAGGATAGTAGAGCTCAACAAATACTTGTTGAAAACTGAACACACGATAACATCATACAACTGAATATTAATTGTGTTAATTATTAATTGTCTTGTTGTCTTCTGAACCATACTTCAACGCCTTCTGAGGAGAATTGCATGCCTTGAATTCCCATCTGCACACTGCTGGGAGAGTCGTATGCAGAGTGGTTCATAAAGCCTGTGCTACCTGGCTGATTTGGGCAATGGAGAGCTAGAATGAGCATCTACAGACAGTCAACACACAGCTGTGCTTTTGCTTTGATTTGGTTTGGTTTTTAGGAAATACTACATGTAAAGATTTTAATGAAGAAGGCTAATATGCTCACTTTCTTGTGAGAATAGTTTTACGGTACTGAAAACAAAATCAATGTATATAAACAGAGACAAAATATAAATAAAACCATAATGTCAAACAATAAATGACAGGGCAAGCCCTTGGAGCCAAGAAACCAAGCTGGGGTAAATTCAACAGGAAGGGAGAACAAGAACTGAGAAGGAAGAAAGAAGGTGAGGTTTCACCTCGCAGTCGGCACAGAGGCAGGGACTGAACAAAGTCACCAAGAATGAAAAGGGGGGGATCATCAAGAGAAAAAGGGAGAAGCGAGTGCTTTGAAGCTGCAGGGCATGACCATGTTTGAGGAACAAAGACTGTGGAGGCTTCTCCTTCAGCAAGGCTTTCCTCAAAGGGTAGAACTGAGGCCTTGAGATCATCAGGGTTTTTTTCCTTTTCAAGTTGTTCTTGCTACCTCCAGTCCAAAACATTAACAACCTAGCAGATTTAGACTCTCAAGATGTTAGAAAGTTCTAGAACATCCTTAAAGACAACTTCTTTTGGTCCTGTCACATCTGAGTGTTACTAAAAGTCAATATGTAGATTGACTTGCCTGGATCGCTGAGCTAAATGGAAGATTCTGTCAGCACTTTGTTGTCATATGTTTGTGATTTGTGATGAAAGGTCTTGTGATAAAGAAAGGAATCAGTATTTTGTTTGCATTTAAAGTCAAAATAATGCCTTCTCTTTTCTTGTCATTACTAAGATAAACCAGAAAGAAATGAAGAAAAATGTCTTATGTAACAAAAAAAGAAAGAAAAGAAAAAAGAATCAGCATTTGTTTGTTGACATAATTTACAGAGCAAAAGGGATTAGAAACCAAAGGACGTGACATTGTACTCACCGATTGACACACATGGAACTCTAAATGAATGCACACTTTAAGCTGGCACAGCCAGTTCTCAGGAGCCCACTACTGCTTTCTGATGTTCCAAACTACCATCGTGAAATCCAGGCTCTACTCAGCTTCATCAAGAGATGAAGATGTTGGGCTTGGGTGGTCGCTCAGTAGAGCGCTTGCTGTGCAAGCATGAGGACCTGAATCCCATCCCCAGAACCCAGGTAAAAACAAGCAAACAGTAGGTAAATAAACAGCAAGCCCAGTGTACTTTCAACTCCTGCACTGGGGAGGTGGAAACAGGCGGATCCCTGGGGCTTGGTAGTCAGCCAGACTAAGGCAAGGGAAGAACTCTAGGCCAAAGAGAGACTCTATACCAAAACAAACAAACAAGAAAAGAAGGACAATACCTGTGGACCACTCCAAGGCTGACCCTGGCTTGTGCAGCACACAGGGAGGAGGGAGAGAGGGAAGGAGAGAGGGAGGGACGGAAGGAGGGAAGGAGGGAGGGAGGGAAGGAGGGAGGGAGGGATGGAGGGAGGGAGGGAAGGAGGGAGAGAGGGAGAATTTCAGATGTTAAGTTTTCTGCATTACCATCCTTGTCATTAACCTCACACCTCAGAACTCACTGTCTCTGGAGTCCAGAGTCTCTCAGACACCCCCATCCACTGGCTTTATAAATTGTGAAGACATGCCTCAGAACCCCCAAATGCACACTTAGACAGAGCATTTAACCCTAGTGGTTCACTGGGCCTCCGATCCCACCCACCTCAGTCTTAGACCCTCCAAGTCTAAGTCACCCTGCACTAGTCTGTGTGACAGACAGGCCCGTTTCCGGTCTCTACTCCTTTTCCTCATCTTCAGTTAGCCTCCCTGACATTAAAATCAAACACCTGGCTGTGGTGGTGCACACTGGTAGGGCATGCTGCAAAGACAGAGGCAGGAGGATCATGAGTTTGAGGTCAGTCTGAGCTGCCTCTTCCCTCCCTTGACTTTGCTCTGTAAAATAAAATCAAGCACTTGACGGTTGGTTTTCTTTCCGAAAGCTCTGAAGGAAAGCAATGACAACTCAGTTAGCACTTGCGGGCAGATTTCACGGCATTTGTTCTTTAAGCATTTGCTAAGACACTTCTCCCCCCGCAACTTTTCCAGGTGTCCTGATGAACAATCACAGCTTAGTTCTGAATCTACGCACTGCTCTTTCCTTAAAAGACACTGTCTAATCTTGCACCTTCCCCGACCCGATTTGTATACACCCCATCTTCTGTGGAGATGAGCCAGAGAGAAGAATTCCTGCACTCATTGGGGTTGGTTACCCCAGACCCAATCTGTAGCCGTTGCTGTTGTGGGGGCTTAACCAACCCTTTCGTTTCCAGCCCCAATAAGGAGTGAGGAGTGAATCACTGTGGCCAGGCAATCTTTCCTATAGACTTTGCCCTTTGCTCCATCAGAACAAAAGAGAATAATAATGACAATAGTAAAACTACCAATACTTAACTCCCCACATTGACTTCAACACTCGCGTGTGGAGAGAACCCCCTGAATCAGAAGAGGGTGAAAGGGGGAAAGAGACAAGAAAAACGAGACAGCTCAGCAATGTCAAGTCATGTTCTGAGGTCAGCAGCAGGACAGGAAATGACTAATCCAGTCAGCTAGGACATTCTGAGAGGAATGGGGATAGGAGATTTCTTCACAGCAATTTTTGAAAGGTAATTTTCAGAATCTTTATCAAGCAGAAAAGTTCCCATTTTGAAGGGGACGATCAGGGGGCAGCCTGCCACTGTCATCAAAAGACAAAGTCAGCTCATGAAGAGACATATAAAATACAAAGGGTGCCCAAATATATTCATAGATATCAATAAACTTATCGAAGCAGATACTAAAGGAATTTTATCTAAAGATGAAAGGAGTTCTCTACAATGCTGTGTTTGAAACGGCGTGTTTATGCTTTCAGAATTTTCTGTACTTTTTACAAATGTTTTTCTTATATAGTAATTAAGTGCTATTTCAAATGTAAACAAAGGAACTAGAAACACTGCACATAAGACATAGGTCTTTGTTACTAGCCCCGCAATTTTGTGACTTACAAAAACAAAACATTTTCCACAGGATCTACCAAAATTAGAAAGCCCCTCAACAGCAGCAGCAAACTGATCTATGAGATCTCAAAGAAAAACATCCTATATGATAGGTATGGTTATTCATTTCTTGTGACTAATAATCTTTCCAGTGCCCCTAAGTAGAGAAAGTGGATTACCTGTATCTGGAGAGACCCACGGATGTATACTGTTTCCCAGGATGTCTTTCCTACCGCAACCCTACACCTTGTACCTTAGACCTTCATACTTCATGCTAAGCACAGATGAAATGATATTTGGTCTCTGAATTAGTTTAGATGTGCCCTAACCTCTATTATACAGATTTTCCCCAGAACTACCCCTGAAGCAAGAAAAGCGGAGTCAACTGTCTCTCATTAATGCTACCAAGTGTCACTTCCATGTCCCCCTTTGTAAAGAGACCTTATTGGATAGAAAGACTCCAGTGGGGGCTCTCATAGACCAGGAAATCTTACCCTGTATCCTCTCTCTCCCACAAAATATTCCTTCGCATTAGAGCAGCGTTTCATTTTGCTCTGTGTAGAACCTGTGACGGCTAATTTTGACTGCTAGTCCCATAGGATTAGAAAGCACCTATCTAGGACTTTAATGCGGCCCATCCTTTGGATGTATCTGTAAAGGAGGTGCTCAGGGAGGTTTAGCTCAGGAGACAAAGGCCTGACTTGATGACACACACCATCACCTGCAGTCCCAGACTGAACAGAAAGGGAAAAGATAACTTACACCAGAACTCCGCTTTCTCTGCTCTGTGCACTGGACAAGATGTGCACAAGCAGCCTCCATGGCCACTGATAGGAGCTGCTCCTTTCCTTACACCTTCCTGCCATAATGGGCTGACTGAGCCTTGAGCCAGACTTCCGCTGTTTCTTTGCAGGTGTTTAGACACAACACCAACAAAATAACTAGTCCAGGAATGAACTTCAAATCCAAACATGTGGAGGGCCCCTCAATGCCAGCCAAGCAGACAGTATTCCCCTGCCCTGGCCAGGCAGGAGGTATGGCGTCTCAAGGAGAAAAGAAAGCAGAGAAGGCACACAAACTGAGATGGAGAACGGAAGCCAAATCATCAAGGATAGAGCAGACGTCCTAATGACAGGACTAGAAGCTGTTCAGGGTGGCCATGGCCGAAGCAGATGGCAATGCTGCAGGACTTAGGAGGAGTGCGCTCTTAAACGTTATTAGAAACGAATTCGGGAAGGCATGTTTGTTTCTCTACAAATTAAGCCCTAAATGACCAGTGGGCCCTCCTCTCAGTTTCATTCCAGCTCTGCTGGTGTCCTTTCCAGTAGGTTCTCAAAGCCATTTCATCAACACTTGGCATTCAAAGGCCCTAAACCAGAGCAAGTCAAGGATGAATGCTTGCCCAACGAACGTGCATACAAAGGATAAGGACATGTTATTAAAGCCGCTTTCCCTGCTTTAAGTTGACTTATTTTCATTGCCAACGTCACAGAGGTTACAAGCCTGATGTAACTATCAACAGTTACTGAGATCCAGTTCACATCAGCAACGACAAAATAGAAGGAAACATTAAAAGAGGGGATGGAGTGCATAGCTCCGGGTACTCCTTGCCAAGTTGAGAGAAGGCTTAGGAATGCAATTCTAATACACAAAAACAATATTTTGAAACAGTTACACTAAACGACTGGCAAACCTTAAGCTCTTTAGCAGCCTGGCTAAAACGTGCTGTGACATTTTCCTGAAAACCATCTAAATCAACCCCAAGATCAAGCCGCTCAGGGATGGAACGAGGGGAGAACGAGGCCACCATCCACCTCTGGGAGCTCCGTGCAGGAGCAACCCAACAATAGAAGGTATGGTTTTCAAACTGGGCGTGGTGGCTCACTTCTATAAACGGAGCCCTGGGGAGGCTGAAGCAGGCAGAGTGATGAATTCAAGGCAGCCTGGGACACATGACGAACACTGGGCCAGCCTGGGCTAAAAGCAAGACCGTATTATACATGAACAATGAATCTTCTGAAAAATTTTTGGAAGAATGGGTTCCAGTTGAAAAGAAACAAAAGGAGGCAAATACAAATTAGCCCGACATTCTCGCTGCTACTCCCAGGGCAAAGAGTTCTGCCTTCCCTGTAAAGTTTTTGCTTACAGCCATATGACACTCTGTCCTGAACAAGCAGCAAAAGTGGTCAGAACCAGAACCATCTATCTAGACCATCACATTTCCTTCCTCTGGTCAGTTTGTGCCACAAATCTCATGGGACAAAAGCTAATTTCATCTCTCGATGTCAGATTTTTTTTCCCCTCCAGTTCAGTTGCTATTTTTTAACAAAGTGGAATGAGATGGTGGGTTCACATCCCATCATGGTTTCCAGATCTGTGACTGACAGTGAACAAACCGACCCTCGGCAAAAATGTATGCTTGAGACTGCTCATCTTGTGGAGTCCCTTTCTGCTAGTCCACGTCCACTTAATGTTTCCCCTGGGCTACTAGATGACAAATTGAGTATAATTAAACAGTTTCTTTGCCTCCTACCCACCTTTTAGCCCCTTTCTAGACAGTCAAGGACAAGGCATCCTTCCTACCTGTGTCATTCAGGGGCCACCAAGGAACTGCCATACCAGGTGTCTAGAAGCAAGGAATACTGCATAGAAAACAGATCATAAGGCATAGATGGGTGGGGCTGTAGGAAGCCGGCTCAGTTCTTAGAGCGTTTGCTGCATTTGCATGAGCGTGACAACTGGGTCCATCTCCAGTATCCATGTAAATTTCTGGGCATGGTGGCACAGTAGCACACCCTAGTAATCCCAGTGCTGGGGAGGAGGAGACAGGCAGAACCGTAAGCTTACTGAGCAGCTAATGGGGTGCTTCAGGTTTAGCAAGAGACCCTGTCTCAAAAGAGTAAAGGAAGTGAATGGTTTTCAAGGAATGTGTTCTGATGGCTGACCTCTACCCTCCACATATACCTGCACACGCATTGACCTGCACACACACACACCTGTACACACATTCACCTGCACACACACACATATACACACACAATCTACACACGCATTGACCTGCACACACACACACACATACCTGCACAAACACACATCTGCACATGCACTGACCTGCACACACACTGACCTGCACACACATGAGCATGTGCAGATACACAAATGGGTATTTATTCTGCACCTTGGACTATGTTTTCTTTATTATTTAGAGACCCAGAACTCCCAGCCTTAGACAGTGTCCTGTACGTCTGTGCCACCAGTGTGAGGTTGTGTAAATGACCGAGGGGAGGTCGAGGAAGTGCTGAAGAAGTGCCACGCAAGGCCTTCGCTGACTCTGTCTAGATCATCCATTGTGGATCCCTTTGAGTCTCCAGACTTTCACTAAATCCTTTGTCCTTCTAGGCTAAAATATGGGCATTATTGTGGTCATGTGTCCAGCCTTCTGGAAGACCCTGTCCCGAAAGCTCCTATTCGGACCTCTGCTGTATCCCCTTGTAGAGCAGAAGATCTGCTTCACAGTGTTTCTCTCAAAAGGGTGTTGCTGGGAAAGAAGAGTTCAGCAGACAGCAGACAGGCAAATGACTCCATGCGTGTAGAGGCCTCTGGGAGTTAAGAATAACCAGTATGGAGTCAACCTCATTGCTTATTCCTCAGAAAAAGTCAGCTTCGTTGATGATGTGTCCATGGCCCTCCATTGCCCTCCATGTGCAACAACAAAAGAGGAAAGAAAGTTGTCCCCAGTAAAGACTGACGATAGTGTGACCCAGGCCTCTCTCTCTTCACCTGGCCTCCTTTCCAACACAGTCCCTATGTTGACCTCAGGGGCAAAGTTAAGGCCATTAATCCCTTCCAGGGTACCCCAGCTTGAAAATAAGCCACATGGAAAGGACAGGGTAGACCCAAATGTGGAAACCACAAAAAGAACTAAAGACAGAAGGTACCAGGGCCACGAGGAAAAGTTCACAAAGAAGGAAGCAGGTCAGCCACAAAAATGACATGGGCTGTGGCATCTGTCCCCTATTGCCTGTGGGTGGCTCTGTCATGGGGACCTTTGGTTGGCTCTCGGGTCTAATGATGATCAATGATCCTGGAAACCCAAGTCATTTTAGAAAGAAAGAAAAATAAGTTTTCAGAGTATCTTTCCTTCCCCTGGTCAGCACCACGCCACTCAGCCGCTTCTGCTGTCACCTGCGTCAAAGCCTGTGCCTTAGCTTCATTATTGCTTTCCCTTTAGAGAAAACTGGACCCACGTAGTTCCTAACAAAGAACTCATCTGCAGACTACACGTGTGTGCGCTTTGTTTTCCAGTGTTTCATCGGGAAGGTATCCTGGCTGCCTAAAGGAAACCATCTGTGGATATGCTAATGTGTTACCACGAAAGGGGTTTAGGAAGCTATACCCAATGCAGAAGAGCAGATTAAAGAATAAATGCAAGGCTGGAGAGATGGCTCGGTGGATAAAGCACTTCCCAGGCAAGAGTGAAGATGTGAGTTTAAATCCCAAAAACCCATGTAAATGCAGAGCACAGTGAGGTGTGCCTCCCTCCCCCCCCCCCCCCCCGGTGTTTATAGACACCCATGCACCAGCCCAAACAAGAAAGACCCTGTCTGAAACAAAGTAGAAGGTGGGGGCCAATGCCTGAGGTTGACCTCTAACCTCTACACTTGCTCTATGGCTCACCCTCATTCACATGAGTACACACACACACACACACACACGAGAGAGAGAGAGAGAGAGAGAGAGAGAGAGAGAGAGAGAGAGAGAGAGAGAGAGATACAAGCTAAGACACATGACATTTGGCTTCTCCTCTGAGAAAACGAGGCAATTCGGCAAGCAGTGTTCTCTGCTTCCTGGCAGCTCCAGCCTTGAGTTAGAAGGAATGGTGTGCTCAACCTGCCTTTCTCAGCTCAGCTCTGTCCAGTGCCTCCATACTTCTAACAGCTTTTAAAACCATGGAGGTTTCTGATTTGGGGAAGCCGATCTTACCTACTTCCTTGCTCCTATCCTCCCTTGTGACCACGAGTTCCTTGAGGGTGATTTTGGGGATCACATCTCTCCAGATCCATGTTAAATGAACTTCGGTGTCACTGGGAAATGCTTTTCACTTTTTCCAATAGGAGAAAAATTAACCAACTTCCCAATGTGCTACCCTTGGTCCCTGGAATACACAGATCAAATAAACCCCAATTTTTCTACCAAGAGACCATTCTCACCCAAAGTCCTAAATCCCTCATAATGGATCTTCTCTGGTTATTAATAGAGATTTTTTGGATCACATGGCAGATCTGTTCCTCTTTTGGGTCATATTTTTCTCAATTAAAGATTCTAATGGCCACTGAAGCAAGACAAATTACCCTCATCATTTATGTCTACAAACCCCTGTGATTCTGAGCCTCAGAACCGTAATGGGAAACAGAAATCAGGCCTTTGATTTTCCAAACAGAAAGGTGGCATTTGGCTGCCCGTCCTAAGCACACAAAGGGTTTGCTAAGATGGACGGAATCTGCGGAGTCCCCCTTTGCAATCCTGTCTCCAGGAACCCGCTCTACCCAGCAATTCCCCCAGCCAGTGCGTTCTCCTTTAAATCTCACCCAAATCCCTTGTGCGCCAGTTAAATGACCTGCTCTTCTTTCCTGACTTCCCCAGAAACAAAACAGCTGGCCACCATACAGAGCTTAATAAGTCTCATAATTCCGAAGTCTGTTATTAAGTCATTTTTCAGTCTCCTCTTCTTGGAGCTAAATAATCCCAAGTCTTTCAACTTATCCTTACAGGTTCTATTTTACAGCCTTTAATCATCACCAATGCTCCTCGCCGAACATTCTGAAGTGTTTCACGTTGCTCTCATGTTCTGAAATCCAGCTCACCTTTGGAATGACTTGGAAATCATTGTCCAGAAAAGCCCTGCATCTTTATGTGTTACACGCAGTCTGGGGGGAATTTACCCCAACAGGTAACTGACTGCTCTGTCTGGTTTATTTTCAGGATAAGCCCGCTCCCCACATGCTGTCTGGGACCCAGTATTCCAACCAACTGCCAGATGCGGGTGAGCTATCCCCGCTCCACCAGCACCCACTCCATTTTCCTCAGCAGAGTACGTCAAGGTCTCGTTTTGCACACTTCCCCTGCCAAGTCCGTGCTTATGATCCTCTACAGCAAACTCGGAATCTAGTTAAGCTGATCTGGTCCACTTAGTGTCATCAGCCAAAAATGGTGCAATGCGTTATCCTTTGCACATGGCGTCCGCACGCACGCCACCCTCGGAACCTGCACTCCCAGCGTGAAGCTCCGAGACCTGCTAAGAATGCTGGGTGGGACCCCTGAAGCCAGGGGAGAAAGGGCTCAGGGTGTCCCTGGATTTTCCTCAGATCGCACTCCGCCAGTGCCTGGGAGATTGCTGAACCCACACACCACTTTGAGGTGCATGATGTCTACCTACTCTTTTCATCCAATGTCTTCCTTCTCAACCCTCAGGCCCTCTCCTGTCAAAATCAGATGTTCGATTCTGATATGGATCATGGTCAGCCTCATCACACAACAGACACTTTGACCTGAAGTCTCTTCCCCAGCTTGCAAGCTGGGCTCTCCTCATCCTTCAGATTCTGTACCCAGTGTCACCTCCTCGAAGAGCCTTTCCTGGGGTTCCTCTCCTGTCCCTGCTGCTCTTTTTTTTTTTTTTTAATTACTTACGGAAGTTCTCTTTGCTGCCCTATCACAGTTTGCAAACAGATGTGGGGATGGGTGCTTTTTCTTACTTCTTACCTGTCTTGGCTCCTCAGAGGTAAGGGTCTGCTGCTATCA
Organism: Chionomys nivalis; assembly: GCF_950005125.1. NCBI lineage: Eukaryota > Metazoa > Chordata > Mammalia > Rodentia > Cricetidae > Chionomys > Chionomys nivalis. The sequence continues at coordinate 13,489,651 of NC_080104.1, read as the reverse complement.
CCACTGAGTGCTGGGGTCCTGCACCACCACTTTACACAGGGCCAGGGAACTGAAACCAGGACTTTGTGCACACTGGCACCTGAGCACTATGCCAACTGACACACATCTGCAGCCCCGATAATTACTAATGTCTTCTTTTTAGCTGTTCAAAAAATATTTTATTACTTTATGTGCACAGGTGTTTTTGCCTGCATGGATGACTGCATACAACTTTTGTGCCCAGTGCCAAAGAGTCCTAAAGAGGATGTTGGCTCCCCTGGAACCGGACTTACAGGTGGTAATAAGCTGTCACGTAGGTACTGGGAATCGAACCCAGGTCTTCTGGAAAAGCAGCCACTGCTCTTAACCACTGAGTCATCTCTATGGCCTCTTCTTCTGGTGTTTATTTTGTAATGATTTTTTTGGGGGGGGCACAAATGTACTTGTCTACATTTTCTATTTATGTACTTATTTAAAGGTTTGGATGTTTTCAAGTACTAGCTCTATTTCAATTATTGTTGGTTAACTTCTACAACTCATTAGCTTCGTCTCACAAAATGCAAGGCTTTTAGATACTACATAAACGCTCCCCTGAGCGAATTCAGGGTGTGCTAAATACACACGGAGACGCATGCACTCTCATGCTTCTGTGTGCTCCCTTATCCCTTAGGCTTCTACTCCATTTGGCAAGGCTACTGCCTAGTCAAGCTTGCCTCTCAGAGCGCCTACTTCTCGACAGTAACGAAGACTGCGCTGGGCTCAGCCCCAGGAGCTTTTCACATTTTTCAGGGACACAGACGTCGGAGTGTCCTCGTGGTGAATAACTGAACAGGAAGAGCCCTGGGATCCTTGCCCAGTCCTATAAATCATCTGATGACTTGTAGACTGACACAGGGAAAATTAGCTTTCAGGTGCCCGTGCCTCAGTTTCCCCGCCTGTAAAAATGCCCTATGCTTCCAGGCCAAGGCTGTGAAGACAATCGATGAGGTAATGTCTCCGCGTTTGGAAGTCCTTGGCAGCAAGGCGCTCCATAATTACTGCTTGGTATTCACGCTGCCCTTTATGTGTGCCAAGCGCTTTATGATCCTTCCTTGGGAGCTGCTCCCAGCTACTGTGAAGTTACCTTCATGTCTATTTCCATTGAAAGAATGAAGAAGTAGAACCAGAGAGACATTTAGGGATGCGCTGAGCGTCACAAAGGTGGCTCGCAGGTTTTAAAATAAGGGTCTTCCGCATTGTCCGTGTTCTTTCACGGCACGCAAAGTCACACCTTTCATCTGAACCAGCCCAACAGGACACTTCCCTACTGAGTGACTCGGAAGGTATCTTTGGGGTGCCATGCATAGCCACTTGCCTTTTCAGGTTGGACCAAGCTATAAAAAGGTGAAACCGAAACCAGTGTTTCTAGAATTAGAAAGCCTGGGCTCCCCCTTCTTGGCCTATGCATCTGTCTTTCTCCTCACTTTCTGTCCAACTGTCTGCCTTGGGTGCCTTGGCCATTGCTTGCAAGAGACAGGTTTTACTGCTATTCATTTTCAAGCTGTGAGGAAGCATAGAGAACAGTGCATGCTATCTTGAGCTTCCATCCACCCGATCAAAATACATGCTAGCGTATTAATACCCCAAGTGTAGTTCCTGAGCATTAACCTCACGAAAGCAACAGTGAAAGAGACGGATACACACAGAGAAGAGAGAGCATAAGCAGTTCAGGGGTTAACAGGAAGGTAGAAAATACCAGAATGCTACCCAGTCATCTGGCCTCTTCCCCACCAGCCACTTCCTGCTTCCAGGGAGAGGTACACCAATCGGCAATGCAATCACTCCACGTACCTTGCCCAAAGACAGCTCACCTTAGAGTATGGTCTCTTGTCTCTCATAAATCATGTCTCTCTGGTCAACTTGTTTACTTTCTGGCCTCCCTTTCATTTGATCCACTTACATATAAAAGAAGGATCCTTTCCTTCTGAGGCTATACTGTCATTAAAATGACCAAAAGCATATGGCATAAGCACGTGAAGGTGGTTACTCTGGAGGGTCGGTGAGGAGGTAACATCTGACCCTCAGGTATAATCACGGAGCTCCTTAGCATAAATTTGAATAGAAAATTCCTTAGCAACAATTTCGTTTTTCTGTAGCCAGGCAAAACTAAAGAAACAGAGGATTTACTTTCGCTCCTGTTCTGTCTCCTCTTAGAGAATATTCTTTCCCACCTCCTCCTTACACACAGGTGAATTCTACAGAGCTCAGGGCCACAGGCAGTTAAAGCCCCTTCCCTTTCTCTTTTCCATGACGCTTTATCGGCCTCAAATTCCACTGTCTTAAACTTTGCCCCAGCTAGTAAGGGCCTGCGGGTCTTAACTCAAGGGACCCTAGGAGAGAGACTCTTGGACACTCGCAGCAGACAGGCTCGACCTGGTGCCTTCACAGTGCCATCTTCGTTTTGCAGGAGCCAGTGCACCCATTGGCCGACATTTCAGGAACAAGAGCTGGGTGCTCACAGCCAATAGTTGTCACCAAAGGAAAAACTGAAGGACCTAGATCAAGAGAAAGGAAGCCGAGGCCAGAATGGTGGGTGAATGTATCAATAAGCGTCATGGGTAATGTAAGCTCGGTATAAATGGGTTAAAATGGATGCTGCTGACTAATCCCAAGAGTCTGAAATAAGGGTAAACTTAAATATCACATAGCAGAGGACAGAAGGGAACTGCAGTTTAGAGTGTACAGACCTTTTCACAAAGACAGACAGTGTGATTAATTTCACTAAGATGAATATGAATATGAACTGGTAAAGATAATAAAAGAAAAAAAGTATAGGGTGCTTCTCCTCCATGGAGGGGAAGGAAAGTTATGTGTATCTAGAATAAAACTAGATAAGGAAAAGTCTATGCCAGGAAAGCTAGGCAGAAAGGTTAAGTTCAAAATACAGAAGCCCCTGAAAAGACTCTTAAGCTTAAAACTGCAACAGCAAAAATGCACTCATGTTTGGTGTGCCAAACCTATGTGCAACCCACTGTGAGAGACAACGTGCAGCCAACTGCAGCACTTAATGTCGGCGTCCACATCTCCAAGGTGGGCAAAGACTCACAATCTAGACACTGCGGCTCACTGTTTGCTTTCTGCCCCTTACTCTTCAAGACCTCGACTGGTGGAGAGAGACCAGAGATTCTCCCTTTCTCCTAAATCAGCTAAAATCAGCTCCCACAGAAGGATCCGATTTCATTTCTTTTTGCCTATGAATGTGAGTCCAAGTTACTTTTTCTGGAGACATTTTAAGCAAAAGGCTCCATCTGCGATTTAATGGAAAGGCTTTGGTCTACTAGCAAAGGATTTTAAGTACCAGTGAGCAGCAGAATAGAAGAAACTTCCAGAAGCAGGCATGCCTTTGCATTTGCTGCATGGCACCACACTCCAAATAGCCTCTAATTCTACCATTGCCTGTAAGATTGTATTAATATTTAAAAACTAAGTGGTTTTTATGTTCTCTTCATTTCCCAAATCACTTGAAAGTCAAGAATAATTCTTGTTCCATCAGTTGCCCAAATTGAAACTTCAACTTGAATATTATGTGGAAGGAAAACTGTGATTATGTTGACATCATAAATGTCATCCTATAAAGATCCTAGTTAGGGACAATTGTGAACACAAAAAATAAAACAATAATTCTTTCCCCCTTTTGATTTGTGAGTATAAATTATTCTACCCAAGTCCAGTTGTCCTTGGATAAAATACTACAGGACACGAAATAGAAACAAGGAATCTTTCTGTGATCTGTCACAAATTGTCTCTCAGCAAAAGGAAAAGTTATTTTCTTAAACAAATAAGAGCCCTCCCCCCAGAAAAAAGAAATCGATTTTTTTTTTGAGTCCCTAGCACTATTTTAAGAATGAATCATTTCTGACCTACATTTAGACCCAAAGTCCTGGCGCTATTGTATGGAGCCTGTGTGGAGAATTAGAACACACGTATCATTTGAAAGCCTGCCGTGCTACGTTTAGTTAGAAATAAATACATCAACCTGGATGTCTACGTGTGGAAAATGGGTCACTATGGCAAAGGCTGCTGCTAACAGGGGTCCTAGGCCATGGGAAAGCACACTGAGAAGGAGGAAAGCCAGAGGAGGGCACAGGAGGGACACGAGCATGTTTTAACGGCTGCGATAATTTGCCATGAAAGGATGTTAAGGCCATGGCTCCTTGCTGCAGCATGCCATGCGCTCCTGAATTAAATTACTGCCATGCAGTCTGCTAGCAGAGGAATGTGTAAACAGGCCATATAGCCTTGCATCAGTTCCACAGACTGTTGCACAACGCGAAATGCCTCTCGATGTGTCATTTCCTTCTTGGCCTCCTTCCCAGCTCCTGACAGTCAGTCAACAACAGAAAAAAGGACTGAAAGAGATTTAAAACTGTTCTTCTAGAGAGCACATTTCTCCAAAGTCTACCAAATACCAGAGCCAACCTCCACCAACACCACTTGTCTCAAAGAAGCAGGGGTTGGGGGCGGGGGTTCTTCCTGCCGTTATTAAAATATTTAAATAATGTTTATACACTAGGGACTGAAGGGTTGGTATCTATGACAATGAAGCTGCTGCTTGTATATGCACGTTTGTAAATATCAAAATGTGGACTTCGCCTGTAATCTGTTCCTTGGAGACTTCGGAAAACAGTGGCCAACCCAGGTGAAAGTCTACAGGTCAAAAGCTTAGGATTGAGGAGGGGCTTTGGTGAGTAAAATGATCACTACACAAACATGAGGATCCGAGTTCAGAGCCCCAGCACCACGTTGTTTAAGGTTGAGCACAGCCGTGCATGCCTATGGCCCCACACCTGGGGAGGAAGAGGCAGGGAGATCCTGGAGTCAGCTAGTCATTCTAGGTCAGCCGATGAGCTGTAAGTTCAGTGAGAGACTTTGCCTCAGAAAATGAGAGGGAGAGTCATTCAGGAAGACACCTGATGTCAACCTCATCTTCACACACATGTTCATGTGTGCGTGTGTGCAAACACACACACACATATGTACACAGACACACAGGCACATGTGCACACACACACACACATATGTAAGCGCACGTGCACAGAAGTTAAGGAGTTTTTCTTGTTGGTGTTTCTCAGGAAGAACTAAACTTCAGTGCCCTGGCATCAGGAGGAATACAAGGCCTATGATGGTTTTCTCAAAGTGTCTTCATAGACAGCAGGAATGTGAATATAAGAAGTATCCAGAAATATCAGATAACCTTAATGTTTTTCTACTCTCCATCCATACAACACAGCTATCTGTCCCCCACCTTTGTTCACATGTGAGACCAGGCCCTAAGGAGTCATCTACTCTACCACGGCTAAGCAAGCAAAAGTCATGGCCAGTCATCATATAAAGCTCAAGGAGGATACAAAGGAATGGCAGGAAAAAAGTGAGCAACCCCAGATGTTCTCTGGAACGAGGAAGAGAAAATGTCAAGCTCTCTGCTCTCCCCACCCTCACAGGCCTGGGAAACAGTCCCAGAACTCACTGGAATAGCAGCAGAGAACAGTGAGATGCTACTTCAGGGTAGGAAGGTAAAAGTGCTGCCACCAGACATGTCTCGAGACTATGAAGGAGGAGCTGGAGAGATGGCACAGCACTTAAGAACACCGACTACTCCTGGCGGGGAACACGTTTGGGTTTTCCAGCACCCACAGTGGGAGGCTCACAGCCCCAGTGACTCCAGCTCCAGAAGGCCCAGCGTCCTCTTCTGGCCTCTTCAAATGCCTACACCCATGTGCTCACACCCATGCACAGACATACACACACACATAAATAAAATCAATCTTTAAAAAAGAATGCAAAAGAGTAACACCTCTTTGGAGAGTTTTGAATTTGTTCGTGAAAATTTGTGTACAGGAGAAGTGGATGTTTTGTATGTGGGGCCAGCAGGGTACAAAGTACCCTGTGCTTCCTTACAGCTTCCCAGACACTGAGGAGACCAGCAGAGACGCTGCCTTCATGTGCCCTGTACCTGCAGGAAAGGGGTTGGAACACTGTGGGGAAGGCAGGGCTTCTCCATTTTCTCAACCTATCTGGAGCAGGTAACCATAGCAAAGTGATGCTGCATAGACGTGGCCATCGTTAACGTCTTTTTGAGAGCACGTACTTTACTTCCTGGAAGTTCAACACCCAGAAGTGCTTAAAGGTTCACTTACACATATTACACGTTATATGTCAGAGTGTTCCAGACTGGATACGTAAGCTACAAGATTTCCAACCACAGGTTCTCTGTGGATTCATAAGACATTTCTGCTACAGGGTACTGTTACCAAGCGAGGCTTGTAACATCGTTTTCTTCTTCTTTCCTATGGCTACTGATGTGGCTCACTTTGATATTAATCTACCAATTAACATCAGCACCATATGATTGTAAGGTGCAGTCTCTCCATAGAGGTTTAAATAACCCTGATTTTAAGTCAAGGGGTCTTTCCGACTATGAACCCTTGAAAACAATCCCACCCCACCCCCACCTTGCAGGAGGGTGTTCCGCAACTAGTCACGTGTGCAAGCCCATCATCACCCAGGTGGTTCGGTGAACCACTCACCTGTCACTCATGCCTTTGCATCATCACTGTAATGAGTGTGATCACTTCCTCTTCGATCTGGGCTTCACCTGTGTCTTGATTTAACCAGAAGAGTGTAGAGGAAGCAACTCCATGCAGGCTCTGAGCCTGAGCTTTAAGAGGGTCTGGCAGCTGGCAGCCCTATTCTGCACCCTCAGAAGCCCTGAACTGCCGTGCAGGGAGTCAGTCACAGCTGGTGAGAACTTCTGGAGAGGCCCTAGAGTCACACGAGGGAGGGAAGACCCTTTTTCTGGGGTCCCTGCCAAAGCAGTAGACACAGGAATGAAACCCTTGTGGACTGCCCAGTATTGGTCCCCATCTGACGACAGTCACATGTTAGACCACACACAACAGCATAAGAAACTACTCTCCAGTTAAACTCTGTCCAGCCCATGGAATAATAAGAAATGCTTGTTTTAAAAAAAAAAAAATAGGTGTTGTCCTTGCATGGGGTCAGGTCAGAAGATGCAGCCCAATGATTCTAGCTAGAATGACTTACCTTTACAGGTTCTTCCGTCTGTATCTATTCCCGTCAGGCCTCTTCCCTAACTCAGAACCACTCATAGACAACATGGCACTGCTAACTGCTTTCCCCATCCCTGCAGAAATCCTTTAAACCAGACTGGAGTTGGAGGCAAGTGCATAAACGGACCAAAGGATCCTAATCGGAAATGATGTGTAAAAGAGTTGGAAATCCAAACTCATTACTACGGCTGCCGACACTGTCCTGGCTTCTCCTGCTGGCGAGCATACGGCACTTGTTCCTCAAAGCTAGCTTGCCAACAGGAGGTCAAAGCTCCGTGCCTCTGTACAAGACTTACAAATTTGGGATCTTAAGTATGATGTCATGTCTTAAAATGATAAGCTGGGCCCAGGAAAGAAACGGCATTTTGCGAAGAACGTGCGCCGTTCTCATGTTTACGTTGCTTAAGATGAAGGTCCTCGTCAGGCATAGGCTATGTTGCTTTAAAGGGAAGTTTTATAACTGAGATGAATCACAACTGCAGAAGATCAAAGTTGAAAAACATCAATGATGCCATGGGGTACTTTTTAATCTTGTAATGAGTGATGATCATGTGCTCTTATGAAGTGAGTCCAAACTGCCAACGCCAGATGTGTATATTAAGAAAGGGAGTTGTTTGGGATGCGACAGTCCTGGCTCAGCTGCCAGAGACGAAAACACACGGAAGGGTGAACCCTTTCAGTTTGGACTGAACAGCAAGTCTTGGCAGATGTGTTGGTAAGTAGGGCCTCCACGTGGGACTGAGGTGTCACATAGCATCCCATCTGGGAGTTTGTAGCACAGAGAAGTGTTGCTCATCAGTTTTGCACATTTCTCCCCGGGGGGTGTGACATAAACATCTTCTCAGAGCATAACTTATATCGTGGATCAGTGTAATTCATAATCATGTAAAAGTAAAGTTTCAGTCAAGAAAAAAACAACACAGTAGAGAGCAGATTCTGCGGCACCTGTTTCCTGGACACATACATACAAGTCTGCAGCAGACTCGTGACAGGGCAGCAATTGCTACCATCTGATGAACACTTACTACACGCCAGCTACCACACTGCCGAGTTTACACACCATGTATCGCCTAACATTCTTGAAGCAACTGGTATGAAAGACAGTATTTTGCATTAGTCTTTAAAAAATGAGAAAAATGAGGCCAATGACAGCTACGGAATATGAGTGTCTGCAGACACCTAAGCAATGCTGGCTTTGGGATTTCAGTCCAGGCAGTGTGACAGACACAACCAGTGAGCTCATTATGTGTCCCAATCCAGTCATCTGGGCCTCTGGAAACAATGATTTCAATATATACACAGGTCTTTAAGGAGAGGGCAGGGAAGACCCCTGACAAACAGGAATAATAACACCAAGTCCTGGACGTTTTCATGACACTCAAGTAACAAGGAGAAATATGCAACTTTGGTGGCAAGTCACAGCCCACTCAGGAATTACAACTGGGAGGAAAGGCGACTGAATCAATTGTACTGATTATCTTTTTCTCTCTGTTTAGGGAAGCCTTTTATGCAAACCTCTCTCTTTTGAAGGTTGATAAAATAAACCACTTTGAAATCTAAAGCAGGGATGGAAAACTATATTTTTGGTCACATATGGCCACTACTGGTTTTTAAAAAGCTTAGGGGTTTTTATAAAGATATCTTTATTATTATTTATGTGTGTATGTGTGCCTACATGAGCTATGTGCACCATGTGTGTATGTGTGCCTACATGAGCTATGTGCACCATGTGTGTATGTGTGCCTACATGAGCTATGTGCACCATGTGTGTATGAGTGCCTACATGAGCTATGTGCACCATGTGTGTATGTGTGCCTACATGAGCTATGTGCACCATGTGTGTATGTGTGCCTACATGAGCTATGTGCACCATGTGTGTATGTGTGCCTACATGAGCTATGTGCACCATGTGTATGCAAGGGCTTACAGAAAGCAGAAGGATTCAGGTCCCCTGAAACGGGAGTTACAGGCAGTTGTGAGTCACCTAATGTGAGTGTTAAGCACCAAACAAGGGTTCTCTACAAGAGCAGTTAGTACTGTTAATTGATGAGCCATCTCTCTGGTCCTGCAAATAAAGTTTTATTTAAATATACTTGTGACTACTTGTTTGTGTGTTGGCTTAGACTGCTTTTGCAGGAACCCTTACGACATAGTCAAGTCCTTTTGACAGGTGACAAAGAGCAAGTAGAAAGATAGAACCCAACAGAGTCCAAGCTGTAGGTTGAACTAGTTACTGATACCAGATACAGCCTACATTCAGGCAAGTAACCATACAGTGTGTGTGTGTGTCTGTGTGTGTATGCACGTGTGCGTGTGTGAAGGGGGTCAGAATGTCATCATATTTTCAGACAATATTCATTTTATAAGAAAAGCTTACTGGATATGATGGCGCACACCTTTAAACCCAGCACTTCGGAGACAGAGGCAGGCAGATCTCTGTGAGTTCAAGCCCAGCCTGGTCTACAAAGTGAGTTCCAGGACAGCCAGAACTGCTATGCAGAGAAATCCTATCTCAAAAAACCAGGGCTGGTGGGGGGGTGGGGGAGCAGCAGGGAAGAAGAGAGAAAAGAAAAGAAAAAGAAAAGAAAAGAAAAGAAAAGAAAAGAAAAGAAAAGAAAAGAAAAGAAAAAGGAATGCTACAAAGATAGTTGGCCTTGCTGTGCCAGATCTGTGTCTACTTCCTACCCTCCCTCAGTACTACCCAAAGCACAAACTCAGATCACATATGCAGCATGCATCCACTATTCCAAACCCGCACAGCCTTCAGGGCACTTGTCTGTCTTCACAGGCCAGTAGATCTTTGAAATGAGATACTACCATCCACACTGGAATCAGAAGGAGCTTTGGCAAAGCTACCAGCCTGCTCACCTTTTCCAATCTCTTTTAGAATGGGGCAGCACCAACCCTTCCCTGCCTCTCCCCGAACCACCAACTCAGACGCACCCATCTCCACTAGAAATACACATACGCCCAGACAGACACACACACGATAATAGCTTCTCTGTGTACAGAAGAAAGCTGCTGGGATGAGCAGGAACCATGTTTCAAAGGCAAATATTAGTAGTGTTGAATAAATATTAAAAGGCTATTTGCTGCCTTATGCAACACTTCTTCCACTCAAGAGCTTGTCAGGTAATGGTTAGAAGTCAGAAGAAATCATCCCTGACTTATGGCAATCCAGAAAAGACTAGTAAAGCCCTAGCTAGCCAAGACATCCTTGCTCTGATCTCTTCCCCTGTGCGGTATGACCTCTGACCCTTGAAACTTAAGATTTGGAAGCTCTCACACACACCACATGTGAACCAAACCACTTAATAGGCTATTCCCAGACGAGACAGGGCCAGCACTGACCCAACATTAGAAATCGGGAAAAAGACCATACACAGGAAAGGAGGGGGACCAAACCTCACAGACTTCTTTTGGGGCCAGAAAGCCTTGGTCACTCAGGCAAGCAGTTGGCCTTTGTAGAAAAGACAGAGGCAAAAGGGATGGGGGCTACTGTATGAGCCCCTCACTAAAAGGCAGGAGGTATAGAGAGAGGTTTTGCCTCTATAGACCTCCTCTCTTACTCTGGGGGAAGGAAGGAGCCCATCCTCACTATCTGGGTGGGGGAATCATCCTAGAATTTCGAACAGCTGCCCACCCCATCATAAGTCACATTTAACTTCCTAAAAGCAATGCCTCGGACTCCAAGATATTCAGCCAGCAAAGGCCGAGCTTGCTATGATGTTTATATCATATTATATGGCGCAGAACTCTTCATACTTCAACTTCAAATAACCTTTACTCTGCAAATGTGTTTTAATGCTGCTATGCCAAGCTTGCTCAAAACGTGGTGGGTGGCAGGAGCACGGGGTGGAAGCCAGTCAGATCTGCTTCAGATTCAGGAAGAGAACAAATATTGGCCCCCAGACAGAGGAAGTACACTACCTTCAACTGACTGTTGGATAAACCTTCTGGATAGACAAACAAAGAAGCCAACGTGAACTTAAACCTGGTTTGTATCGCTCTGCTACAAGGAACTATCTAGAACACTTACTAGAAGAAAATGACCGTGCAACAGTGTTGTAACAATGAAGCAAGTTATCATTTGCAAATAATTCTTTGTAATTAAGCCCTGTGCTCTTTATAAAGGGAACTGAGTAGGCGAGCTAAAACGCATTCTTGGGCCATGGGAAACACACACAAATGCTTTTTGCCTAAGTTTAAGATTTTTAACCTTATAATTTCTTCCTAAGCCTCCTTGGTCCCTTCGACCCTGCCCACTGCACAGAATGGATGAGCAGAGTTTCTTAGCTGAATGTCTCCAGGGTGAGTAGCTATCTGCTTGTTCCCCAGCGTCATAAAGCCTTAAGCAAGTCTGTGAGGAAAGTGGCGCTATCCTTTGGTTTTCTAGAAGCTGTTAAGTTCTATCAACAGCTCTTCCCTAAAAATACATAGTGGCCTGGGACTAAGGCCTTCAGAACAAAGGCTTCACAGGGTCTCCACAAACTCCATTAGCATTGACCACAGAAAGGCAGGTACTTACTTCTTGGTTCCCGGGGACCATCCACTGTCACTTTAATTGCTCTGTGATAAGTGGCCACTTGGGGAGGATTTGTGAAGACTGTTATGGTCAAGGTGAAACTCTTGCCTGCAGATGGAAGAAGGGAAAACACAAGTAACTATAAATGGCTGGCATTGATGACCCTACAATAATATATGCTGACATCCAAATTTCACTGAATCATCTCTTAGGGAGCAACCAATCAGGAATCCTTCCGCTGGACCCAAAACGCACTTAGGAACACTTCTAAGTTTGTTCCTGATTAAGATCCGAATCTTTCCTGAGGTCCTATGCAAGAAGCCTCCACCCCACTCCCCAGTAATCTCCTCAACAGTGAGAACAAAACCCTGGAGCCACTTGAAGAGGCTGCTCTACTTTTCCACTTTCTCCAACATCAGGAACACAACCCTGCCTGCAGGTTGACAATCGAAGAAGTCTTTATTTAGGATCAGGTCATGACCCCTTGAGAGAAATTACCATTGGTGATGCTATTTACTTCACATGGCCTTAGCATCACATCTGCTAAAATGAACCACAAGAAGATGAGCGAGGGAAGCTGTTATGGGAATCATTTCAACAGGAGCCCAGGTCTTCTGTCCCAGCCTTAACGCGCCTGTGGTATATGATTTCATCACGGAACAGTTTTCTCCTCCTAGCTCACGCCTGCCCTAACACACATCTCAGAGCTAAATCTTGCAGTAACTAAATCTAAGCAACTTACAGTAACTTAGTTTTGGCTAAGCACGAAGTTTTACTTTTGGAAGAGATTTCCTGCAGTGATACATTCCTTCCTTCTGATGCCTCAAATTAATGAGCTAAAAGTGATGAATCGTGGGGGCAGGGCAAAGTGTGGTCACAGATCTGAATGTCCGCTTTCTCCAGAAGATACTGCCCTCTGTTCTACAAACTCACTGACAGTTGTAATCAGTTAGATTTGCAATGGTTAGTCATGTCAGATAGTCAAAACTGCAGACTGTTACAAGACAGGAAGAGGTGGGCGTGAAACAGTGACTCAATAAAACAGCAGCGGGCTGCGCCGAGAACCCGGGCGTCTGCCCCTGGAGCTGATAAAAAGCTCCTTTTGTGTTGCTTTGTTTTTTCGGTCAGATTTTTCCCCCTTCTACTGAAAGCTGAGAGTACTAAATCAAAACACAAATCTTAGACAATATGTAGCAATGTGAAGTTTAATACAATCTTTTCATAGCTTAATATGGAACAGGTTATGCACCAGGCTTAATGGAGAACAGGTCTTTGACTGTCAAATCTACTGAATGGCTTTTCTTTTCAAACCAGACCATGTAAGTTCCTAAAATCTGGTTAAGAAACATATCATTTGTTACTGTGTGTGGATAGTCTTAAGACTCTCGACTGCTTTTCCATAGCTAAGGGGGTTAAAGAAGGCAAGGCAGGAATGTGGGGATAGAATTAAGACAGATGAATATTGATTAGAAACTTATTAAGCTCCAGCCACATCGACCACATAACCTCACTTAACCTTCCCAAGTGAGAGTCATCACCCCAACTCACGAAGAAGGAAACCTTAGCCCAGAGAAGCTCAGTGACTTACCCAGGGTCCTGCAGTTAATGAATGGGGAAAGTTGGGAACTAAACTCAAATCTTTCTGACCTTAGATCAAATATCTAGGGTAGATATGTAACCAGGAGATAGAGATGGGTAGCGTGTGTAAGGCCCTGGGTTCAATTCCCCACATAGAAAAGAAGAAGAAAAAGGGAAGAAGGGGCCAAAGGAAGAGGAGGGAGGGAAGGAAGGAAGACAGGGAGAAAGAACAGAAGGAAGGGAGGGGGAGAAATAAGAAGAAAGAAGAGGGAAATAAAAAGTTTTCCCTATTTTACCATAGAATATGAAAAAAAAAAAAAAGGTAACTTACTTCTAGGTGTGTCCCAATTAGCTCCCTGTGCCCAGGAAATAACAAATATAAATAGATTAGTAATGGATAAAATTGTCTATCTCTCAGTATTACTGATGCTTCACATTGTATTACTACATACTAGATATTACATGGAATTAAGTAATTTAATTCAGTACAGAACAGAGGACTTATTGTAAACATTAATGTTGGCCAGAAGACTAAGACAGCCAGGAGTCTAAACCAGTCCTAGGAAACTCAAAGTCAACAGAAATGGAGATCAAAAACTTGAGTGGGAGTCCCAGATTAAGAACTCAAAACAATGGCCAAGTCTCCGGATTCAAAGCTAATTTGCATTAAGACATTTTAAAACACCATTCTAGAAGAGATCAGTGGTCCACAGACTTGGGGTTACATTTCTAGCAGTGGCTCCAAAGGCCATGGTTGGAAGACAGCATCCCCGGTGCCAATATTAATACATCAAGAATGCCTATGGTGTGCTCTTCCTTACTGTCTCTGCGTGACCTGCTAGTGAAAATGCCTGTGAATGTATCATGACTGTCCTGGGAAGCTTTCCTATTGTGAACCTTTACAACCTGCTTGGAAAATAAGTTCTTTGTTCCTCTCAAAGTCAGAGAAATACACTTCATATTGAAACAGAACCAGATACAAAAATTCTGAGCATCAAAATACTCAGAAATGAACCAGTTTTCCCCTTTAAAAATGCCTTTAGGACTGGAGGCCCAGTAGTTAAGAGTGTTTGTTGTTCTTGCAAAGTACCAGGGTTTGATTCCCAGCACCCACATGGAGGCTCACCACTTAGACACCAAGCATACATGTGGTACACGGGTACACATGCAGTCACGGCACTCATACACGCAAAATAAAACAAATCTAAAAAGTATTCGTGAGTAAATATATAAAATCTTGAAAAAAAGAACCTCCTTTTAAAAGAAGTGGGGTTATAGGAAAGTTGCCATCTGTCGTCTTCCAGAGTCGATTCCTAAGCCTCAAATTGTACTTTCACAATGAAAGTATAGCCAGAAAACCCTCTTTGCACTTCTGATTAGCCCCTGTATGCAGTGTGGAAGAAACTTCCAGAAACTCTGACCTGACTCACTAATTAGTTCATGCTCTTTGCACTTCTGATTAGCCCCTGTATGCAGTGTGGAAGAAACTTCCAGAAATTCTGACCTGACTCACTAATTAGTTCACCTTATAATAATGCATTCCTGAGTCAAATGTTTATGTAGGCATTTGTGACTTCCTTAACTTAAAACAAAAAGTTTTCCAAATTCCACTTTCTAAAGAGATCAGTGATACATAGTTCCAGGATTGCAATTTTTACATAATTTTGTGTGCATGGGTGTTTGGCCTGCAGATATGTCTGTCCACTGTGTGCATGCCCAATGCCATTGGGGGTCAGAAGAGGGCATCAGATCTCTCTGGAACTAGTGTGACAGACAGTTGTGAATGGCCATGTGGGGGCTAGGAATCAAACCCAGACTGGTCATCTTGAAGAGGAGCAACTGCTCTTAGCCACAGAGTCATGTCTCCATTGTTAACAGTGGCTGTGGTGGACAGAAACCATCTACAGATGATCCACTAATTTGAGACTAATGATGATATTTAAAACAAATCTTACTTGGGCTGGAAAGGTGGCTCAGTGAGTAAAACAGACTTAAGGTCAAATTCTTAGTACCGATGTTAAAAGGGGAGGTGGCAATGTGTGCCTGAAACCCCAGCACTGGAGGGCAGTAAACAGGAGGATCATGGGATACAGAGTCACCCAGTCTAGTTGACACAGTGAGAGACCATGTCTGGACAAAAGAGTGGAAAAGAGACTGAACACACCATCTCAGCATCAACCTCTGACCTCCACATGTACTCACACAAGCACAGCTACCAACACATATGTGTGCAAACACATTCATCACCCTCTGACACACAAAATCACACATGAGAGACCATGTCTGGACAAAAGAATGGAAAAGAGACTGAAAACGCCATCTCAGCATCAACCTCTGACCTCCACATGTGCTCACACAGGCACGGGTACTAACACACACGTGTGCAAACACATTCATCACCCTCTGACACACAAAATCACACATGAGAGACCATGTCTGGACAAAAGAGTGGAAAAGAGACTGAACACACCATCGCAGCATCAACCTCTGACCTCCACATGTACTCACACAGGCATGGGTACCAACACACACGTGTGCAAACACATTCATCACCCTCTGACACACAAAATCACACATGAGAGACCATGTCTGGACAGAAGAGTGGAAAAGAGACTGAACACACCATTGCAGCATCAACCTCTGACCTCCACACGTGCTCACACAGGCACGGGTACCAACACACACGTGTGCAAACACATTCATCCCCCTCTGACACACAAAATCCAAATCCTGCTTAGGCAAAGCTAATTATATCATTCACAGTTTTATCTAGAAACTCATCCTGCGCTATTACCCGGGGTCAAATCACTTCCTAGACACGTAGAGGGGCTGTCACTGAAGGATATTTCCAATTTAGCCTTAAAGGCTGCCAGGAAGGGCCAGACTGCAAACAGGCTTGTGTCCTAAAATGACAAAACACCACGCTTTGTGCACTGGAAATGCTTTATAAGGCTTGTAAATTAAATGCAGCATGCTTGATGTCAAAAGAGAGGAAGCAAATCAAAGGAGGACGGACAAGGAGTGGAGGTGGGGGAGCACACCAAAGGAGGACGGACAAGGAGTGGAGGTGGGGGGAGCACACCAAAGGAGGACGGACAAGGAGTGGGGGGGGGGGTGGGGGAGCACACCAAAGGAGGACGAACAAGGAGAGGAGGGTGGGGGAGCACACCAAAGGAGGACGGACAAGGAGTGGGGGTGGGGGAGCACACCAAAGGAGGATGGATAAGGAGTGGGGGGGGAGCACGCCAAAGGAGGGTGACGATGAGGAGGGGGAGGAAGAGAAAGGAGGAGAAGAAGGAGTAGTCAAAGACATTTTAATCACTTCTGTGTAAAATATTAAGGAGAAAAAGGAAGAGACAATTAAAAACCATGACTTCATGCCAGTTTCATGGATGCTGAACTTTATCTCAGGCATTTTTTAGTGTCGGATCCTGCAATGATCTAGGAAGCAAGAACGAATGGAAACTTGGATGCTTTGTTCAATTTCAGAGAATCTATGTTTCCACGAGTGAAAAGGTTAAAAGAAACATAATATTTATGGAGCTTGGTTTTTGTTTTGTTTTGTTTATCTTTTAAACATCATCGAAGATACATTTTGTAAAGTTGGGAGAGAAAAATCCATCCATTGGGCAAAGCATGCGGTGAAGACTTAGAGACAGAGATGAAGACCTGTGAGAATCAAAGAGGAAGCTGGGGACAGACTTGTAAAAAGCAGGTCAGGCTTGAGGGTTTCCTGCCCCTGAAAACCTGACTCATTTTCGTCCAGAGCCGTCTCTGTCTTTTCTCTCTCTCTCCATTTTAGCTTAATCTTATTGCTTCCTCTCATTCAAAGTAACACAGTCATATAAAATCTATTATTAGTGATAAATCAATTTCTCTCTCGTTCTCTCTCCACCCTCTCTCTCCACATGCACCCCCTCTCCCCCGGTCTCGAAGACAAGTCTGGACCAATTTCTCCATCCTGCCTCTGGCAGCAGACTGGGGCACTTCAGATCCTCCACCACGTCCCAGCTGCTTCAAAGGAAAAATCCTACTTTCTTCAGTTAAGATCATAAGAAATATAGGGGGAGGGTCAGCCCTGTTTGGACATAATTACACTTCATCAAAAGAGGCTTCCTTCATCTTCCATGCGTGAAAAGTCTGCAAGCAGTTAAGTCTGTCTTTTTTTTTTTAATATAAAAATTGCTATTTGGGAAACCAGCCAAAACTCCGAAAGCCAATATAGTAAAACAGCACACACCCTTTGCTTCCTTTTGAAGTTTCTTAAATAAATATGTTGAGGGTTTGCAAAGTATACTATCACTCTGCTATACTTTCTAGTCAAATTGATCAGAAAAAAAGGGTGATTTAGTGTCTATATAACACAAAAGTGTAATAAACAAAACACAACTTTGGATCTGTAAAATAAAATTAAGAGTAGCAGTCCATCCTTTAAATATTAAAATTCACTACTCTGCTCACAGTAACATAAGAAGAAAGATGCAATTTAGGCAATTTAGAGTGTCCAGGTACATCGTCATGGTTACATCTAGAGTACACAGGTACCTCGTTGTGTTTACTTTTTTTTTTCCCGGGAGAAAATGGGAGAGACAACTGTATTGTGACGCTGCAACAGTAACTAAGAAACAAACAGAACCACGAAAAGAGTAGATGAAAGAAAGAAAGAATGAATGAATGAATGAATGAACTAAAGCACACATGCCCTCCAAACATAACCAGTCACTAGAGAGAAGCTGCGTCTTCTCATTCTTCTAATGAAGGAGCACAGAACCTTTTCCAGAGACGAACCCTGCAGTTCCACTCCCCCAGAGGCTCCGCACCTCAGTTTGGTCCAGACAGCCTCCAGTGACAACATCTCATTAGCGTGCTGGCTTTTCTTTTCCTTAAGTTAAAAAGTACAGCTTGTTGGCCCCATTCCTAGAAAGTAACTAAAACCTACTCATCGGAAACAGTCTTGCTTAAATTTCCCTTATCAAGTTTTTACAATGGTAATAATTTGACATATGAGCCAAACTAGAGAGTCATTATTAGACACGATTGAGAATGGGTGTTTCTCATTTCCTGATTCAAACCTGGGCTGCAGGGAGCACACACGCAGGTGTCATGGTTTTACTTCACCTCAGTTCTAAAGTGCTCCTACATTTTTTTTCTCTTAGTGTAATACTTAAAATGGAAATATTAGATTCAATAAATTGAATGAACCTCCAACAGGTGAATAACCAGTAGCAGTCTTTCTGGAGAACAAGCAAATAAAAAGCAAAGTATTGATTTTCTTAGGAACTCCACCAAAAAAATAATTCCCTTTCTGAAATCCTTATAAGGATTATCTCCTGTTTCGTGGCTCCCCTAAATGCTCCTAATAACTAAATGTGATTTCAGATGATTGAACACCCTAAACGCCGTGAGGCCATTGGGGTCCTAAGCGTTGCTAGGCAATGTTATAGTCACTCTAAGTAAGTAATTCACTTATTCAAACAAAAAGTCTTCAGTCAAGCTTGGTGGCCTTTAACCCAGCACTCTAGAAACTTGAGCAGGCAGATCTCTGTGAGTTCGAAGCCAGACTGATCTACATAAAATTTCCAGGCCAGCCAGGGTTACATAGTAAGACCATATCTAAAAATATACCCCCTAAAAATGCCTAAACAATTATTTTTAAAAGATTCTTATTACCAGACTAATTAAGTCATTCAAGGGTGACATCGCTAAGGGAAGACAGTGTTCTAGCTGTCCCCATTTCGACTCAGGGTGATGCTGATACTGTGGGAAATGCTTCCCAAGCAATCACTTTCCTGTTCCCATTGCCTTTCAATCTCCTCAAGTCACGTGACTCCTCCTACTTCAGAACTTGATGCTCCAAGCATCCTTCTCTCTACTGTACACACTGAACCCTGTGAAGTCAAAAGCTAGATCTTCTGAGAACACTGACTCTTCAATATCATAAAACAAATGAAAACAGCCTCCATACTGAGGAGAACACTCCAGGGCATCTGGATCGGTTTACACAAACCTTCGGTGGCTCTGTCTCAGTAAGAAGATGCTGGGTTGCGTACAGACAAGTCCACGTTGCATCGGAGAGAGCTAAAGTGTTTACTCCACAGCCAGCATTAAAAAGCAGAGACCTACCTCGTCCACTCCTGCCCACAAATCTCAGATCGTTGAACCTTGCTACTTGGTTTTTCATAACAGCAGAGGCATTTCGGAGCTCGGCAGAATAGTTCTCATCATTCCCTGCCATGACGGTAACCACAGTCCCATCTGGTACCTCTCCAAGGGCTACCACCTACATGAAACAGGAAACACAGAAGGAACAGGGGCACATCAGAAACACTTAAGGACGGAGAACACATGCTTACTGTAAATGTCTTATCGGAACCCAGTGTGGTGGCCCAGTGATGGTAGACCACAAGGGAAGCATCTGTATTGGGGCTGTGGCACCCCTTCAGACATACTGATGTCTCAGGGTCCACCCGTTTTGAAAGCAAGCTAAATTTGCCTTTATTTATTGTTCAGTCCTCACAGAATATGTGCGCGATTTTATTAAATCCCCATGTTAGACTGTCTGCAGGAATTACACTCCAGAAAGAAGGCCGATACCCATCTGCAGATTGCACCATCCATATTAAGGTGTCAGCTGTCTACAGCTCCAAGAGCCCTGAGGTGTGGTCTTAAGTCAGATCTTCAGCTAAAAGCAGAAGGGTATTTAGGGGCTCCAGAGACAGCTTAGTGGGTAAAGCGCTTGCTTCGGAAACATGAGGACTTGAATTCAAATCCTCAGCGCCCATGCAAAAAGTTGGGGGGCGGCAGTTTGTATATGCTGTCACTGTTACAAGGTGGAAAACAGGCCATCCGGGGGGCTTGCCAGCCGTCCATCTTAGCCTAATTTGCAAGCTCCAGTCCCCAAGAGAGGACCTGTCCCAAAACCTAGGGTAGGGGGGAAAAGAGATGGCTCTCTGGATTAAACACTTTCCATCAAGTTTGAATTGAGTTCCATCCCTGTGACCTACAAGAAAAGAGAAAGTGCTGACCACTTGTCCTCTGACCCCCACATGCACAAGCATGTATGCATGTGCTTACGTAAGAGATAAATGCAACTTCAAAACAAGGCGGAGAGCAACTGAGGAAGACACGCCAGTGTCAGCCTCTGGCCTCCAGATGCACTCTGACGGCACAATGCACATGTGTGCACCTGTGTGTGTGTGTGTGTGCGCGCGCGCGCGTGTGCACACTCACACGCACACAGAGTACCTGATTAGTTCTACAGAAGAGGACTTTTCAGGTGATGTTCCTACTTCCTGGATACAGACGAGGTGGGGGCAGGTGTCTCACAATTCACCTCCCTACACAGGACTCAATGGTCCTCTTTTAATGATGATGTGGCCATATTCCCAGCTGCAGGGCCCCGTGAGAGAGCCGAAGCTATCAAGTGAATAAAGTCTAGGCACAGAAGAAAGGTCTACCCAAGGCAATAAACGATCATAACAAACAAGGAGTACAATCAAGAACTGTGCCCTGGGCTGGGAGAAAACTTGGTTGGGAAAGTACTTGCCTTGCAAGCATGTGGCCCAGAGTCTGATCACCGGAGGAAATGAAAATCGCCAGGTGTTATGGCATACGCTTGTAATCGCAGCCCCAGGGAAGCAGAAAAAGGAAGATTGAGGTAGATCAGCCACCTTACCCTAAACAACAAGCCCTAGGACCCACGAAAAGGCAAAAAAAAAATAAATAAATAAATAAAAAAAAAATAAAAAATAAAAAACCTAGTGTTGTTGACCTCTGACCTCCACCCACACCTAAGGAAGCACATACCCATACCCACAACCCAATTTTATTCCTTCTGCCATATTGGAATGCCACATTTGCCCCCACCGTGGTCTTCAATCTGAAGCTTATCAATTTAGGCAAAATACAGGCTAACCCATCTCTAAGGCTAACTCATTCAGAATCACTTCATCCTAGATCTACTGTGACCTTGGGTTAACATGGAACCTTGTTGAGAGAATGCTGGCCATGAGGAGCCTTCCCTGTCATATATAAAACATTCTGTTTCCAGTCCAGAAGCCTTCTTCTCAGGGGCAGTTCCTTCCTCTCCAGGAGCTCCCAGGACCCTCTGCACGGCCTACTGCCATTTCTTCATTTAGTGCTGAGCTATTGTATGATAATTAGGCAAGAGCTCCAGCAGAAGTGACCATTCAGACAAAGCACCCCTGTGCATTTGTCCATCTAGCAAACACCCCACTCTATCTTTCTCCATTTCTGCTTCTGGGCTCCCGTTGGTTAAAATTTTCAAACAACAAATTAGATATTCCCAAACATGCTTGGTATGGACCCTCCTTACAGTGTACTTCCCGTCCACTGATGCACAGGTACTATATTTTAGGACTGAGTTATCCCTGTCTGTGATCCCCTACCCCTAAATGTCCCCATGATATCCTCTCTCCCAGCCAGGAAAACAACCAAACAAAATAAAGCCTTGCCAAGGTGTCTGTCGCTCCTACTTGACCCTTAGGCTGTTTCTCAGTCTCTTCAACTTCATACCTTGTTCAGTTCAAAATCAAAACACTTCCCTTAAATAGTAGGGCTCACGTTCCCAGTGTCCCACTGTGTCTAGTTACCCTCCTTTTTTCAACACAGATATTGATGATTAATACCTAATTAGCCCAAAGTTTAAAGAATGGCCTTCGTTTCACCTAGGTTTTTACATGTCTCAACTCCCAAAACAGTGCCTGGCACCTTAGGAGGGGCTTGATGGTTATAGAAAAAAAAAAAAATAGGAGCCAGAAAGATGACTCAGCAGGCAAAGCCCTTGCTATGCAAGCATGGGGGCTGATTTCAAATCCTCAGAGCCCACGGGAAGACTAGACACAAAAAGATGCAGGGCTGACATTTGTAATACCTGTACCCTTACCAGGAGATGGGGTGAGAAGAGACATATGAGTCATTTGGCCTGGTACCCAGCAGCACCGCAAAGAGACTGCCTCCAACACGGTAGACAACAAGGACCCATATCTGAAGTTGTCCCCTGACTGCCACACGCCTGCCATGGCACTCCATAGTCACACACACACAGTGTGAAAGAGAGGAAAAGTATGCGTGTGCGCGTGTATGCGTGCGTGCGTGCGTGCGTGTGTGTGTGAACAAGTAAATGAAAGAGTTCCGTAAAAAGCACTGTTTCCAGCAGCCAGCCCTAAGAGGATGCAGTTGTAGGATGAGTCTGAGTCAGCCTCCCTCAGCAACAGCCCAGTGTCCTTGGTACAGACCGGTATTGCCTGGAGTACACAGCTATTCTCAACTGAAGAAGTCTCCTGGGTCAAAAGTAAATCCCTTGAGAACAGACTTCCTCTCTGCCACCGTGGTCTAGCAACTCGGGTGGGGTCAGGGGAGTTTCTAAAACCAGTGCTATACTCCTGAAGGTGAGGGTTTCTCCGAAGCCCAAACTGCACTTTTGAAAATACAGAAATAATTGACTTGTCTGCCAGGATTTATCTGAACATTAAGACATTTTGTACATTCGGCAGATCGTATTTTAACATCTGCTGCCTGCCTTTCTATCTCAAGATAGGTTTTAATGGAGGCGAGAGAAAGCTAAGTAATGTTTTAGAAGAGACTTTATGCACTGAAAAGCAAGAGCCGCCACTTCCCCTACTCTTCCCTACATTTCTACCGTGACCCTTATTATACCAATCATGTCCTCTCTGAGAACCACAGTTTTCCAATAGAAATTGAAAATAATTTTTAATGCTGTGAAATGCCGAAGATGCCGCATCAGCACAGAGTGTCGATACAGTGATCTGAGTTTGGGGAAGGTTAAGGAGACTGACAGTTCCACATCTGCTGCCTGCTAAACACGGGCTTTTCATGACAAACATCCTTTAAGAGTGCCACTGGGTATGTGGCCCTTCTCTTCATGGCCTCAAATGTTTTGCAGTATTGTTGAAAGATAAAGGATGACCCCTTGCGGGTTTCACTCCAATCGTGCAGAGTTTCAGAAAACAATAATAGTAATAGTAATGAACTCTGCCTCAGTTTAAAGTTTTTAAATAGCTTGGAACGTTACTGTTCTGTTACATATTTTTAACATAATGGACTTTTTTAAGTTAAAAGAGAACAAAAATTGATTCAATATGAGAAAATGTAAAAGAAAATATTCCTGAGAGTGAAATACATAAATCCACTTTCTTAAAGCAGCATAATAATGGTTGTATTAAATGTGGGTATGTTTTACATATCATATTTAGCAAAACATATGGATTTTCACGAGCTGTATGAACCTTCTATGAGGCTTAGAACTGGGACCGGAGAACATGGCAACACACACAGTGACAATCTTTCTATTAAGGCTGGACTTTAGTCCAATGGCTAAAATATAGTGTATTTTCTGTTATTCATTCTGTCAGATCAGACTGACCAAGGTTTTTTTCTGAGAAGGGGGTGGCACATGTTTTGGGAAGGGGAGTACTGTATTTAACTGTATATCACTCAGAAGTTTAATTACATGTTTGAGACTTTTTAAAGTAGATGTCTAAGGCCTAAAAGTTTCCTTTGAATATTCTCAACCATGTTTATCTAAAAGAAAACCAAAGAATGAAGAAATTTTTGCACATTTCATCTGTACCAAACCCAAGCAATGGAAAAACATTTTAAAGAGAAAAAAAATTTTTAAAAAATCACTCTTCAGCTGGCTAAACAGAAGCATGAACTGAGTTTTTTTTCCCAATGCTACCCAACACAAAGTATTGTTATGCAAAGAATAATTCGTGATGAATTCGTAGTAATTACATTTCTAGGTGTTCTTAAAATATAACAATTACAAAGTCAAGAAAAGCATGAGAAAGAGAGAAGTCACTTTCTGTTCTGGCTTTCCAGAATTGAGAAAGAATTCCCTTTAGTTAGTGCACCCTACTGTAACCAGCATTTAAACCACACAATATACGGCTTATACAAAATGAAGTTAAAAAGTATTTAATACTAGTGATATTGAAATTATGTCTGAGACCCATTCTGACTAAATCTGGGCCTCACGCTGAACGAGGAGCGATAGCGATCTTAGCTTAGACCCCTGGTCCTGTGGTCTTACCACACTGGAAGTTTGAAATTGCCCATGACTTTTCCATGGACAGCAGTTTAGTCTAACCTAATCAATTACTGTGACAGAGTAACATTATTTTGGCATATTGCAATGCACTAAAATGAAATATAATTATTTCCAAAATAGAATCTGATCATCTTTTTCTTTGTAATGAGGAGAGGAGGCAACTCAATTATTGCAAGAAACAAAAACAAAAGAAAACTGTATCTTTTTAAAATTAAACTATGAAATATTTCAATAAATTCTGCAGTGTGGCTTTAGAACTTAAGCCAGGAAGGCTTCCTCAACTCAAAAAAAAAATGAATCCTAAAAGAAAAATAAATACAATACATCATCTCAAAAATTTAAATAAATGTCTAACAAAACAATGGTGAATTTCTTTTTTTTAGTTTAAGCTAGCAATCCGTGTGCCACAAATCACAATGACTTAGATCAACTAGCAGTGAATATTCTGGAACTCTGAAAACACACAACCAATGATGCCATAGGAGAAAGTACAAAGAAGGACGCCTACCATACCTTTCCTCCAATATAAGTTTTCCAAAGTTCAAAAAAATTATATATTTTCTATCTAAAATTTATTCTTACTTGAAATAAGTTATATATATTCAGTCCCACAATATATGCCTTTAAATGAGTTTTACAAAAAAATGTATCTTGTCTTCATACAACCTGATGTAATATGATTGACTTAACTTTGCAAAAACAGTATGTGCTGGGATTAATAAGGTTTGACAAGCTCAATGATATTTTCCCTTATTCAACTACAATTAGATTTTTTAATATATAAACAAAATCTAACCATTAAACACTTAAGAAAACTATAACTCCCTATCACCAAGTATGTATAAGTTGCAAATTTGCTTTTAAAGGAAGAAAGCCTGCCAATGATGTCAACAAATCAGTCTCAAATAGAAATTGCACCATCATTTGGGAACTTTTCATCAACACTGAAAGATGCTATTAAAAATATAAAATTAACTATGAGTACTTGATCATGTATCTAAGTATGCTTTCTTCTACAACACTGCTAGAAAAAAAAAAGTGATGTTGGTGAATATAGATGGTCTCGTGTTCTCTAACTTAAAACAGTGATGTGGGCCTATCCTGCTCTGAGCTTTAAGATATACATCTGGATGTCAACATAGTGTTTCAGCTTGAAGCTATTTAAGTCAACTTAGTTATGAACCCTGAACAGCAGGCTTTACAGTGAAGATGCTGACAGGCCTCTAACTCAAAGGACGCTCACTACTGGAGGCAGGGTTGACACATTCTAGCCACTCTGCCCACCAGACCAACCATCAGCTACTGAGTTGAATTTGCAAATTGCTTCGTCCTGTCACTAAAATCATCTGTGACAGAAAGGGCCTAACATCCTCGAATAGGAGCCCTAAACTATTTTGGGGTTTTAGTGAGATACACCTGAAAGAAATGTTAAAAATATTTATTTCCATTTCCTTGACACCTGGAAGGACTGTCTATTTCAAAACTGCAGAGCTTCGGTAAAAGTACAAAGGTGACAACTAACTTTGCATGGAGACCACTAGCTGCTTTGTGGGGTTTTACGTGTTGGATATAAATTAAATAATTTTTTTATTTATTCTTTTTTAAATGCCCAAATTATATTACGTAAACAATACCAATAGCTTCTGTACTTTTTAATATAATCCACTGTCGATATCACGTTGAAGCACTATTTAAGTCGTCAAAGAGCAAAACAGTCTACTGAATTCATTTCTGGCTGGCTGCAGACAACTGCATCACAAACCTGAAGTATAGGCTCAGTAAATATTGTGTTGATTTGAAAACTAGATTTCACAACCATTGTGTCCTCTCAGGGGTGGGAGCGTTTTAAGGTATCTACCTCTCTGCTTTTTACCTAACAATGCTATAACTTATTTTGTACATAGCTCTGGATATGATAGCCAAATTGCTGTCACCACTTTTGAAACGGGGACTTCATACTATTTCTTCACTGCAGATGTATTTCATTACGTTGAGAGTATAAGAAGTCTGTTACACTCACGCATCCACTCCCAATGCAAGCTATTTTTAAAAGGCTGCTGTTACATCATTGAAATGAAAATCATAAAAGTCTCTGTCAAAATGTGTACCTTCAAATATCCCTATATATTTTAAGCAGAGAGACCAAACTGTTAGGGGTGAGCTTCAACTCTCACCCACTCTTCGAATGCCGTTATACAGAATGGGAAGTACACAAAGTCAAACTCTAGGTAAACCCACTGTATTACTAATTTAAATAAATTACAATGTGCCCTATGCTATCGATGCTCTGTCTGCTGGTTAAAATAAGAAACATGCACTCTGTGATTAGAATGCCTTAACGGCAAAGAAATTCATTTCCAAAGAGTTTTAGAAACTAGTTAGAAAATCCAGCTTCGAAATCCAAGAAAAGTTCAGATTGAACAGCATTCCATTTTTATACCCAAATCCTTTCCCTGCAAAATGCTTGTGCTCAATATCAATTCAGCATTTAAAACGAACAGTTCAAGACAATTATATCCTAAGCACACTCACACTAGAAGATGCATAGAAGATGCATAGAACTCTAGACAGTGAATCAATAAAGTTAAATCCTTACACTTTAATGCATGGCCTTGCATAGACAAAATTTCTACTGATTTGAAATTTTCCCTATTTTCATTTAGGTTTGGGAAAAGATTTTAGCTTGGTTTTTATTTAAAAAAAAAAAAGTCTACCCTCACAGAGACTGCTTAGAAAATTCTGGGCCTTTGGCTGATAAACATTGTAAAAGATACCTCTAATACGAAATATCATTTTCTACAATTTCACCTATAACTGACCTTTTCACATCACAAGGAAAACATTAATCCACAAAATGGACGCTCTCAAAGAGGAAAACTGCCGTTTGTGATTTTTTAAAGAGCACTACTTGATTCAACTACAAAAAGAAACTTGTGAGAGAGAACGCAACACACACACACCTCTTCAATAAGAACCCGTTCAGATCGCTGCTCAGACAGAAGACCTAAAGAGATAACTGCTCCAATTGACCTGGGCTCCTCCTGCCACCCCACCCACACATGGAATCTGAATTGATGCGTGGGGTACCGGTGATCAACAACTGGGAAATGCAAGGGGCCCGTGGGAGTTTGGCACCAGAGTGAAGGATGAAGGAACTGGCACAATTCCCCCTTTTCTAGCCCCCCCCCACCGCCTCCCGCTTTCTTTCTTTCAAGATCATACTTAACCTGCTCTCCACAGATGCTGGGTCCCAGGCCCACCCCCTAGATCTGGAGGTGCCTTTGGATTCATCTCCCTGGCTGCCTCACCCCCTCCATCCCTAGGGTCTAGACCAGCCAGCGAGAGTGGACAGTCATCAATCCAGCAATCTCTTCAGGTGGGGGTGTTCCCCACCAACAACACCTTCCCGGATAGCTCCAGGAATCCCAGACTACACCATAGCTATGGCCGGAGGCTGAGGACCCGAACACCTTCAACCTGCTGGCGTCTGCCCATGACTCCCACTGCTACCGGTGCTGGCAAGCTAACGGACTCCGGCGGAGGAGGCCGCGGGGGCGCACCTTGGCGCCCAGGCCTCCGGCAGAGCCCTTCCCAAGCAGATGGGACTTCTGGGGTTCCGGCTCTTTCCAGGCAATAAAGCAAATCTACGAATTTCACCTCCGTTTTCCTTCTGAGCAGCCAAAGTTGCTTCACTAGTTTCTCTCTTCCTCCCAGGCGGAGCGAGGCGGGAGAAAGCAGCCTAAGCCCTGATCCCCCTTCCCCGACGTTCATCCCTGCACTCAGGGATCTAGTGCCCTGGACCCCGCAGCTGCCGGGCCTCAATAAAAGCGGGGACCCCGGCAACCCCACCTTCTTCCGAGTAACGGGAACGGGAGCCCGCCAAGGAGGGCTTGAATGTCCCTGTCCGTGCCCCGCATCCCCAAGTTTGCTGAGCACCTCAACCTTCTTGTCAAAGGCTGGCACTTCATCCCGCCCCAGGGGCAAGCATCCTCCGGCGCCGGCACCCCGCGGGCACCAGGCCCGAGTCCGGGAGCTGCCGGGACTGCCAAGCATTGCACCCAAGCCGGGAAGTGGACGCCTAGTCCGGAGTAGCGGCCTGCGGCTGTGGGGGTGGCGGGAAGGAGAGCACGGAATCCTGGACAGAAGGGGCGCGGGGATGAGTGTGGGGGACCCGCGCCACCGGGGAAGGGGGCGGGTGGAGCTAGGGCATCGGGGTTCACAGTGAGCACCTAGGATCGTCTGGGGGCAAGGGATTCCAGCCGGGGAATGGGCAAGAACCGAGGCCAGGAGACAGGAAGGATGAACCAGCAAGGAAACCTAGGCTGGGATGGGAGTGGTCGTGGGCACAGGTGACCGCTGCGGGGTATGTTGACCATGGCCATCTCGGTGTCTGAGTCAGAGCCACTAAGACTGAAGTCTTGGAGGACACCCGTGGGCACCGAGACCGCTGCTTGGCAGGTTCCACAGAGCCCGGCTGGGGGCTAAGGGTGGCCAGTCTCTTACCTTGAAGGCCACGGGCAGGGTCTTGTTGCACCGCCAGTGCGAGGGCAGCACGGAGCACAGGAAGTTGGGGCTGTCGGTGCGAACCAATTCGGCCGGGTGGTCGGCGATGATCTCCACCATGGTGCGGTTGTCGTGCGGCGGCCTCAACCGGGGCACTGCCGCTGCCGCCGCTGCCGCCGCCGCCGCCGCTGCGGCCGCCTCCTGCTGCTGCTGCTGCTGTTGCTGCTGCTGTTGTTGTTGCTGCTGCTGTTGCTGCTGCTGTTGCTGCTGCTGTGCAGCCACCACCGGGCTCACGTCGCTCATCTTGCCGGGCTGCAGGCTGCTGGAGGGGGGGCTGAAGCGCCGGCTGGTGCTCGGATCTACGGGAATACGCATCACAACAGCCACAAGTTAGCGAAGTGGCCGGGGGAGGGGGAGGAGGGTGGAAATGGGGGGCGAGGAGGAGGAAATTGAGGGGGTGGAGGCGAGACGGGGGGAAAGAGGATGGAGGTGACGGGACTGAAGAGGTGAGAAATCAAGTTCGAGGAAGCCGACTGCCGGGCGGAGTCTGATGGGGGCCGGCGGCCGGCGACCAGGCACAGTTGGGTTGGCGGGTGGGGACACCCGGGAGACGCAGATCTCCGCCCGGAGGCTTGAGAGCCCCGGCGGTGGCAGCTGCGAGAGGGGCGCGGGGGCGTGTTTGGCCGAGCCGAGTCAAGGGACTTGAAGTTAGCAGCTTGCAATGGGGGGTGGGGGGAGGTTTGGGGCACAGCGTCCCGGGTGCACGGGCGCCCCCCTCCCTGTTCCAGTTCGGTAGTGGAGCCTGGCACGTTCAGCAATCCATCTCAGCGGACCGTGTGGCCCCGCGCTGCCCGACACCGCCAAGCCGAGCGCGGCTGCCCAACTTCTGGCGCCGCAGCCTGCCCGCGCCTCCTCCTCCTCCGAGGCCGCTGCGCGCTCCCCTTTGCCGGCTGCGCGCTCCGAGTCCTCCCGCCGCCGCTTTTTCCTCTCCCCGCTTCTCCTCTCTCCCTCTCACTCGCCGCCTCCTCGCAGCCACGTCCTTCCTGCTCTTTGCAAATGCCCCTGGCCCCCTCGCGCTTCAAGGTGCCGGGAGGTAAGTGGGGGCAGCGGATCTCGGGGCGACAGCTCCGGAGCCTGTAGATCGCAGCCGCTGCCGCCGCCCGCCGGCCGCGAGAAGCGCCGGCACGCTGCGCTGGGCTGCGGATGCTGGAGGGAGGCGGTCCCCGCCTAGGGCATCCGTGCCTGCTCCTTCAGCTCCCCCCGCATCCCCAGGACCAGGAACCCCCTTCTTAGTCTGACCACGCTGAAACTGAGAAGCCGGAGAGCCGCAGGCTGCTCCTGCTGTCGTTATTTTTCGTTGTAACATCAAAAGAGGAGGAAGGAAAGTTCTCGAGTCCCCTCGTTGACGTCTGGACACTTTTCACCCTCCCCCAACACCCCACCCACCCTACCTCGGCTGGGGCGGGGGGGGGGGGGGGCAGATATTTACAGGATTCGGGGTTGGGTTTTATTTTCCCCTTTAGGTGACACCAAAAAATGGGTGACAGAAGGTCTTGTCAAAATAGTTCTAGAAACTCAAGTGGATTCCTGGACGCTTTCTTCTTACGTATTCATTCTTGTCATTCCTGAACAATAAAGATGGGTTGCTTTTTTTAAGAACTAAAAAAAAAAAAATGACAGCTTGATAATGAAAATAAGTTGTAAATTGCAAAAGCACTTGCCGAGAGAGGCAAAATGTAAATATATAAACAGCGGTAATCTGTGAATTTTCAATCTTTTATTAAGCCGAGTCTTCGAGTCAGTCTAAGTCTTGATATTCTTCCTCATCACACCCCCCGGGGGGGAGGATAAAATTAAAAGTTTTTTTTTTTTTTTAAAAAAAAAAACTTCAGTAATTATTTATTTATTTATGTATTTGTTTCCGACATTTTTTTTTAAAGGCGATTTTGGAATCCCCAAAAGGTTGTGGTCGAGAGATGAAGGAGTGCGGAAAAAGGCGGCAGTTTTTACCTAAAATGTGGTTTTTGGAGGCTGGGATTTCTAATGATTAGGTTTTTGTGGTTTATATAGACACGACTCAAGTAAGGCGATCATTTAGCTGATGGGAGACAGAAGCACGTGGGTGTCTCCAACCAGCCTCCAATTCTGAGCCTTCAAAACAAATCAAACAGATTGCGCGCCCACAGAAGCCGGGAAATCCGCTGGAGGCTGCTACACCCCAAGGACTAGGCAACTGCAACATGGGGCCGGTTCACCTCTCGCGTGATGTTCTGTTACGTCTATTTAACCGATTTTTAAAAACTTTTAAAGCTTCCAAATAAAATCATTTACCCAAGTCCCGATGATTCCTAGCAAGGTAGTTGACACAGTCACGACTTCGTGCAATCCATGAAAAATTGGAGTCTTCCCTTGAAGGACTGAGGTACAGGGATAGCTGGGTACCCTACCTCTGTCTCCTGTCTTGTTTAAAGCTCTTCGCATGGCCATTAACTAGAACTTTTATTAGTGGATGCAAATGCCTCCCAAGTTCTTCAAGAGACCTGTCACGACCCTCCCTATCGGTTTTCAAAGCGCAGCAGCCACTCTTACCGCGGCACGCCCAGGGAAAAGGTTACCAGGACGCGAAAGAGGTTGTTTGCGCCTCTACAGGACTCAAGACTCTGACAAGCATAAGACAAACACGGATCTCTGTGCCCAGGTGACCTAGGGACCTGTGTTCCGGTGCCTGAGATGGTGCTGGGGTCCAAGAGTGGACACGGATGAGAGGGACTGTGCCCTCTCACCTCACGGGCGTGGAGATGAAACTGGAGTACGCTACTATGCCCTTCCTCTTTGTGTCATTATTTCTGCCTCTCCTTTCTGCTCGCTCCACTTACAACCGTCTTGTCGGTGTTTCCTTGTCTCTTGCTCTTTCCGGATTCTTCCCCTGCATCCTCCCCGCAGACTCGAGCCACCTCCCCATGCCTCTCAGTTTCCCTCTTCTGCCATGGCCTGCTCCTCCACGCCACGGAAAAGCAACACCTACTACCGACCCTACTCCTGGCACCTGGTGGCCTCCATGCCCCTAGGGCTCGGCTCCACGACCACTGAAGCCACTCATCCCATCGCACTACGGATGCAGCGAGTTGCTGAGCTATCTCCCAAGGGTGCTACTTTTAATAATCTTTTTGATCACAGGGGAGAGCTCTAACTCTGAGTACAGCTGCAACGCGTGTGCGTGCTAGCATCCCCATGCCTAAATGCCAGTTCAGTAAAGGAATGCCTGCTTCCTTACCCAGGTGAGAGACTGCACCCACCACCCACCTTCCTTACACACTCACTTGTATGCTCACACGCTCACACACGGGCATTATGACACAATTACATGTGTTCCTCTCCTGCCTTTAGTAGGACAGTTTTCTTTGGGGACACATCTAACGGAGATAGCTTGTTTGCCCTACTCCCCCTTTTAAGTGTCTGAGGACTACTGACTAGGGGAGGAGTCTCTGGAAATGGAGTGATTCTGCAGTCATAGTGATAGAAAGTCATTGGTAGGTGATATTGTGTCCTCCTCTCAGGAAACCCACAGAATAGGGAACTTGGAGAAACTGACAGACACTGAGAAACAGTTCATATTTCAAATAGGGGCTCCCAGAGAGGGGCTTTTCAACAAGAAATTCTAGGGTCGTTTGAATTTAAGAAATCCTATCTGGGGACTTTTTCTTCCCCACTATTGCTGATTAGTTACCACTACCACCTTTTTTTTTTTTTTAACTTAATGGATAATGAGACAAGCAGGCCTCAATGGTTGGAGATTTTAAGGACAATTTAATCAAGGTGAGATTATTTATTTTAATTAATCGTATCCGGTAATTCGGCTTTATAGCCTTCCTGGGCACCCTCTCTCCATTAAACATTTCGGTAGAACTAATGTAAGCAGCTCTTGGAAGTTTCCAGTCTTGGATCCCTTAAAATATCCTACAGTTATTTATAATGTGGAAATGAAATTTTCCACTGAATGCCCTAACAACGGCTCAGGTATCTGGCAAAGAGGACTTCGGTCCCCTTTCAAAAACATACTCTCGCTGAACACTCACACTCTCAGTTGGAACTGATGGAGCCCTGTACTGATCAGGGCTTGGCTCTGAGCACTAAACTTCAGTAGGAAACATTTCCACAGCCCCTTCACTCAAACCTCTCCTAATAGTAAGCACAGAGGGAAATCATGAGCCTTTTGCTTATGCCTTTGGTGCTATGGAATGCTTGATCTTACTCCTCGGCTTCGATTTTTCTTCTGCAGAAAAATGCTCTAAGCAGAGGCAGAGAGCAGAGCACATTTGGTAGATGCTTCCTGCAGGAGCCTGAGGTCCTGATCCCTGCCCCCTCCCAAAGAAGCAGAGCCAGAGGTACCTTTGAAAGGGTGCTCAGAAGGCCCTGAGACTTGCTGCCTAGACAGCCCAGCCTACTCAAGGGGTTCCAGGCCAGTGAGAGCCTGTCCCAGAAGACGAGGTGGACTACATGTATGGCCTTTGGCTTCCACAGGCAAGCATGTACACACACACACACACACACACACACACACACGGGTAATGTTTTGATAGGTGTGTTACCTCTGTTTCATTCTTGGTTCCACAAGAACACAAATGAACACACCAAGAACTTTCTGGTAGCCCGTGTGTTCACAAGGTCTATATACACTTTCCAGACAGCTTAAGAACCTGGGTGATCCAAAGGCCTTCTGACATGGTTTTCCACTCTAATTTCTAGACAGTTAAATGCTGTCTGATTTGTTTTAAGCTCAGTACATTTTCCCTGTTGTCGGTGGACCTATAACAATGTGCCTGGCTGTAAAAAGAGATGAACTGTTTGTAGCTTAGCATCATAAACCTTTCCTTGTTGTGCTAGTTAACATTCCCATGGGACGTTTTCAGACATTCATAAGAGTGCAGGGTTGTCGTAAAAAGGGTGATGCTTGCCATATGATCCTTCAGAGCTGCGTTTACAGCGCTCCTACGTAACTGCTGTGCCCTTAAAAGGGACTTAGGTTTTGTTTGACTAAAATACCAACTTCCTTAATAATATCCTAGATACGTGAAGACCAGTATTCTAAAAATTAGTCATTTCCCAGAATTTAAAGACGTAGAATTAATTTTTTTAATTATCCCTCTGGTATTTCGGGGTCAGCTATTGGTCCATGGCAGTAGCAGTGATCAGCAGTGGAATGTTCTATATAAAAGTTTATGGGGCTTTGTGATGAAACTTCTGAGAACCCCTAAAATTAAAAGTTTCCGGGAGTAACCCAATTATCTTATCAAAATGTTCTCCTCTTCCACAAGCACACCAGAAAAGGACTTTCCAATTCTAATTACACTGCCTAAGGTGCTAAGGCCTCACTCTAGACCTTGGCATGGACCACAAGTCATGCCCCTTCAACAGGCAAAAAGTAAACAATGACATTCTTGGTCCATCTAAAAAAGTACAAAAACCACTGTCTTCACCAGGTCAAAAATTTCAATTACAATCAAGAGGTGGGAAAAATGGGTTAGAAAGACGAACTGAATGCCAGGAGCCCAAGTCTTTGCATGCCCTGACGCTTGCCGTACACAAGCCGTAGATTGCCATTCTTGGTGTTTTGTGTCCTTAGCATTCTCCCTCAGAAACTGCTCGGTGTTTCCTCCTAAGCTTTCATGAGCTAGACTTGTCTCAGAAAACAAAAACGAAAACCACTTACTTATTCCAACCTAGCTATCATCAAGTTTCACAAGCAATGATTCCTTCATTTCTAACTTTGAGTGACTGTCCCGGCATACCTTTGCAACGGCCAGATTGGCACGGGGCAATTGTTTGGATGGTTCCATAAGTCAGTTGTGATGTTTTCATTTGTGAGTAAATTAAAATACAGTAATTTTGCTCTTTAAAAAATGGGCAGACCATTCTGGTCAGTGGCTAGTCTTGTTCCAGGGTCCTGGCTCTCCCTTATAGGTTTCGCTTAACTTACTGGGTCTCAGCTCCAAATTCCCCCATTTTATTGTGTGGAAATGGATGTGCCCATTAACTATTTCTCTTTACCAGCTGACATTGACATTCATCAGAACTGGAAAAGGAAGAGAATTTGCAGCGAGAAAGAATTTTCATTCTGGTTCCCTTGTATCAACAGCAATTTTCCACAATGTAACTAACACACGTGGCTCCTGCCTCTGGCAGTAACACACACACACACACACACACACACACACACACACAAGGGGGGAGGGGAGAGACTTCAGACGCAGGCGCTACAGTAAGCTAGCTCATCCAGTTGTCCAGTGCTGAGCGCAAACATTTATCAACCAACGCAGTGTTAGCAGCCAGCAGCTATCCGCAAACCACACGTATAGAAGTCCCTCCTCCAGGATACTCATAAGGTTCCTTTTCCAGAAGCCTGCAGAAAACTTTTCCATCTTCCAGTATCCTAAATTGCGAGAGATTTGGATCTCAGCTTTGCAGGCACAGGGAAAGACCCTTCCTTGGTTGCCCTATTTAGCCTGAGAACGGAAGGTCTGCTCTAGGAGTCCTCTCTGTCTTGCTTGCTTTCGGCCCCAAGGATTGAACTTAGGCCCTCGATCATTACCACCACTGGGTTATCTTCTCAGTTCTTTTTCCAATTTTTTGTTTGTTTGTTTTTTTAGACAGAGTCTTGCTAAGTTACCCAGGCTGACGTTGAATTTACTCTAAAACCCAGTCAAGCCTGGGATTGAGGTCCTCCTGCCTCAGCCTCCTGAGAGACTAGAATTGTGGGATTTTTTCCATCAGGCTCAGACTGCTTTCTGCAGGAGCGTGGCGAGGTTGCTTGTTTTTAAAGGTTATGTTATGTGTATGAATGTAAGGTGTTTCGGTTTTGTTTTTGTCTATATGTACATAAGAGCACTAGGTGCCTGCAGTGCCCCCAGAGGCCAGTAGGTGGCATCAGATGCCATAGAACTAGAGTTACAGATGGTGGAATCGTGCTTGAAACCAAACCTTGGTTCTCAAAGTGTTTTTAACAACAGCTAAGCCATCCCTACTTTCTGAATTCTTTTAGACCTTGTTTTACCCCTTTAAAGTCAAATCCTTATTACTCCAGTCCCGTTATAATAGATTCTTCTTCAGATTAAACTTTTCTTGCTCACATTATTGTGTGACCTCTCTTCATTGGACCCGGATATACTAAGGCTTCCATGTTCTAGCCCCCAGCATGTCCTTATTCACACTGGTTTCCACTTGGAACACTCCCTTTGGGCCACATGATGAGCACTTCCAACACAACATCACATGTCTAAATGATTTATCTCCTCCTATAGAGAAGTGTATAGTTAGAGGATACCTGTACTCAAGAGATGACGATGCAGAAGGGAAAAAAAAGCTATTTTAAAGTATGGGGTGAAACTACTCAAGATGTCTGTGGAGTTGTCTTTATAACTTCCATAAAATCTTAGAGTCCACATGTTAATGGAAATACATATAAATATGAGCAAGGCTAAGTGGAGTCAGTAGCTGAAAAGAGATGCGTATATACATATATGTCTCAATGTGCTACAGTAATAATGAGCTAGAGATCCTGTCCCTGGGAGTGGGCGGGCAGGGGAGGAGTGGGAGGAAGCTGGGAAGGGGTGGGAGTGGGCAGGCAGGGGAGGAGTGGGAGGAGGCTGGGAAGGGGTGGGAGTGGGCGGGCAGGGGAGGAGTGGGAGAAGGGTGGGAAGGGGTGGGAAGGGAGGGGAATGATAGCATGGCAGTACTCCTGTACAAAGTTCGAAAGAAAGAAAGAAGGAAAGAAGGAAGGAAGGAAGGAAGGAAGGAGGGAGGGAGGGAGGGAGGGAGGGAGGGAGGGAGGGAGGGAGGGAGAAAAAGAGAGAGAGAGAGAAAGAAAGAAAGAAAGAAAGAAAGAAAGAAAGAAAGAAAGAAAGAAAAGAAAAGAAAGAAAGAAAAGAAAGAGGGCTGGAGAGATGGCTCAGTGGTTAAGAGCACTGACTGCTCTTCCAGAGGTCATGAGTTCATTCCCAGCAACCACATAGTGTCTCACAACCGTCTGTAATGAAATCTAGCGCCCTCTTCTGGCATGTGGGCATACATGAAGGCAGAATGTTGTATACATAATAAATAAATCTTTAAAAAAAAAAAAAGTCAATGAAAGCCTGGACATTAAAGAAGACTCTATTGCCAAACACATTTAGAAAAAGAAAGGAAGGAAGGAAGGAAGGAAGGAAGGAAGAAAGAAAGGGAGAAAAAAACAAACAAAAGTTGTTTAAAGGTATGCAAATAAAACCACAGGCAAAACTCCAAGGCGAACCCATGCCTAGATCTGACGGAGAGCCAGTGGCAGAGGAGGATATATCAAGGGGGCAGAGAGGCACAGTGCGAGACACCGGAGAAGAGGTACTGCCTGGCTGCAGTTGAACGTGGGACCTGGCAAGGCTATGACTCTAGGGAAAAAACAAAGCTAAGACAACAAGGGATTAAACAAAATAAATGGATTATGGATTAAATATTGGCAGTTTTCTCCAGGCTTTTCATATGTTGCTTACATCTTCAGTCTCCGCGAAAGAAATGTAAAAACAGTGTTTAAGAACTTGTTTAATTACTGCTTCTAAAGAATTAGAAAGGTCTGGGAAGTTTATTGGGTTTTGTTTGTTGTTTGTTTGTTTTAGTAGCAACTGGACACCTGGTAACCAGCATCATCAAGCCTTCATAGACACTTCCCCCAGACACACACACACCACGAAGGTCTGACTTCCAAATTCTCATCACAGAACCAAGTGTACAGAGTTTCAAAGATGAAACCTATACTTAAAACCACCAGCCTACTCATCTTTTTTTTTTTTTTTTTTTTTTTTTTTTTTTTTTTTGGTTTTTCGAGACAGGGTTTCTCTGTAACTTTGGTGCCTGTCCTGGAACTAGCTCTTGTAGACCAGGCTGGCCTCAAACTCACAGAGATCCGCCTGCCTCTGCCTCCCGAGTGCTGGGATTAAAGGTGTGCGCCACCACCGCCAGGCTCCTACTCATCTTCTAATACCCCTGCGCCCAGCTTGACCGTTTTCTTTCTGTCCTTCAGTGCAGTTTGTGCTAACCTCCGTTATCACACTCATCACCTAAATTTGCTGTTCACATGTTCTTCCCACATAGAGTGCATGTTCCCTGAGGACAGGAATTGATAGTGGTCATTTCATACTTAGCAATTAGCATAGTGTCTGCAATGCAATAGGTGCTGATAAATGTTCATTAAAATTTGTCAGTGAGGGGCTAGAGAGATGGTTCCGTCGTTTAAAGCATATACTGCTTTTGCAGTAGACCTGAGTTTGAATCTTAGTAACTATGTCAGGTGGTTCACAACTGCCTCTAACATCAGCTTCAGGGAATCCAGTGCCCTCGTCTGGACTCTGCAGGCACCTGCAGTCATGTGCTCACACACACAGAGACATGCATGTACCACCCACATTATTAAAAGTAAAAACTAGTCTGGTCTACAAAGCTACTTCCGGAAGAGCCAGGACCATCCCACAGAGAAACCCTGTCTCAAAACACTATTTAAAAAATTAATTAACGAATCCAGGAGTTAATACACCTACTTAAAATTATCTTTAAACCTGGGTTTTTAATCCTCTTGAAATATAAAGTTTTTCTGTTATTGAATCCTACACTTTTAACTCAAGTTATCAAAGGTGCTAATTCTTCCAAGCATCCTTTTACTAGAAATGCGAATTGGAGAACGTGGACTTGGGAGAATCATTTAGCATTATCTACCAAGATGGAAACTCCGAGGCTGGAGAGGGAGACTTTTGCTTACTATTATGAGCTGCATCTGGGCTTAGAAAGTCTCAGCTAAATAAACAGCCATGAGGAGCCCAGGTCCAGTTGATATATCTACAACACAACCTGAGCCCCTAAGGTTCAGAGGACATTGTAGGATGGATAGAAGACTATAAGAACCAGAGGACCAGGACATCTGCTGCTAGATAGTGTCTCGTAGACAAGACAGGGAAGCTGTACCCACGAAATCTCAACAAACAAGATTGGCGTAATGACACCAGTTGACATGCCAACATGGATGAAGGAAACTTCACAAGACCCACACCTAGATGAGTAGTTAATGGTTGCAGAGAGAGTGAGCAATCAGGTTTCTCCAGAGGTGAACTCCCAGATAGATTATCCAGTCCCTAAACACTTACACATATGAGCAATACTGAATGGACTCAAGAAGAATGTGTGTGTGTGTGTGTGTGTGTGTGTGTGTGTGTGTGTGTGTGTGTGTGTGTAAACAACTGAAGAAGAGACCATAAGTCTGGAAGGGCATTGGAGGTAAC
Source organism: Chionomys nivalis (assembly GCF_950005125.1). Classification (NCBI taxonomy): domain Eukaryota; kingdom Metazoa; phylum Chordata; class Mammalia; order Rodentia; family Cricetidae; genus Chionomys; species Chionomys nivalis. Next base: position 13,450,570 of record NC_080104.1, on the reverse strand, counting down.
AGAAGGGGTTGGAGAGGAAGGAGGAGGATATCATGTAAACACAACACTCACATATTAAATTCCCCAAAAGATTAAATTAAAAGATACCTCTTGCCTGCCACATAAAGCCTGAATTAATCAAGATACCAAATACCCCACTTCATTCAATGTCTTAAAATGTCCCCCAAAAGATAAATATTTACAATAAATATTTATCAGAAAGTATAATGCACTTACATTTTCATCAATTGTATACTGTAGCAATAAAAATATAATAACTCAAAACAGAGCTTTTTAAAAATTGTCTGTGGTATCATATATGCTATGTGTTCATATGCATATAAAGATCCGGGTAGAGGCCCGACAGAGGTCAAAGCCAAGCATCTCCCTCTGTTTCTCTCCACCTTCTTTTCTGTGGAAGATTCCATCCATGGAATATTAAAGAGTCATAAAAAGGCATGAACTATCTGGGTGGTGGTGGCACACACCTTTAATCCCAGCACTTGGGAGGCAGAGGCAGGTGGATCTGAGTTCAAGGAACTTACAAAGTGAGTTCCAGGACGTCCAGCGCTGTACAGGGAAACCCTGTCTTGAAAAGTGGGAATGGGTAGGAACAATTGATAAATGCTATGCACAGTTGAATTTTGAAAACATTGCAGTGGATGAGAAAGGTGGCCCTGTGGTTGAGAACACTGCTGCTCCTGTAAAGGACGCAAGTGTTGATCTCAGAACCCACGTTGTGTCTTATAATTACCTTTAACTCCAGTTTAAGGGATCCAATGCCTTTGGCCTCCATGGGCACCTGCATTTATGTGCACACACCTACATACAGATACACATGCATATGGTGGTTTGACTAGGAGTGGCCCCCATAGGTTCAATTATTTGAATGCTTGGTCATTAGGGAGTGGCACTACTTGGGAGAGATTAGGAGGTGTGGCCTTGTTGGAGTGGGTGTGGCCTCATTGGAGGAAATGCATCACTATGGGTGGGCTTTGAGGTTTCAGAAGCCCAAGCCAGACCCTGCTGCTCTCACTATTCCTGCTCTCTGTGAATCCAGATGTGGGACTCTTGGCTCCCTCTCCAGCACCACACCATGTCTGTCTGCATGCTGCCATGAAGCCCATGATGATGATAATGGACTAAACCTCTGAACTGTAAGCAAGAACCAATTAAATACTCTTTTCTAAGAGTTGCTATGGTCATGGTGTCTCTTCACAGCAATAGAACATAATTAAAAATGAAATAAGTCCTTATAAGCATTATATTATGTCAAAGAGGCCAGACACAAAGTACTACATATCATTTGTATACATTTGTGATAAATGTCCATGCCTTTCTATTCCTGTGATAGAACATCGTGACCAAAAGCATTTTCAGAAGAAAACGGTTTAACTTGCCTGCATTTCCATATCACAGCCTATCATTAAAGGAGTCAGGGCAGGAACTCAAGGCAAGAACTTGCAGGCAGCAGCTGAAGCAGAAGCCATACAGGAGTGCTGTTTAGTGGCTTGCTCCACGGCTTGCTCACCTGCTTTCTTACACACACCATCCAGGACCACCTGTGCAGGGATGGCACTGCCCACAGCGAGTGGAGCCCTTCCTTCATCAGTCATAATCAAGAAAATGCCCCACAGGCCAATCTAATAGAGGTATTCTCTCAATTAAGATTCCCTCTTCCTAAGTAGATCTAGATTTGTGTCGAGCTAAAAAAAGAAAGAGATAAAAAAAAGAAGGAAGGAAGGAGGAAAGAATGAAGGAAGGGAGGAGAACAAGCACAGCCCATGAGACAGACAGTAAATTACTATTTGCTAGGGACTAGTGAACCAACAAACGCTGGTGAGTATCGGATGATAGAAAAGGTTCTGGCACTATTTAATCCTCCTCACCAACCTTCGGCATGTGCTTAAAGCTATCAATACATATACTTCACAAATTTCTAGATGTGTTATTTTATTCTGAGTGTATTCATACCTGCTCATACCTTAGATGCACTACACGCATGCAGTACCCGTGGGTGCCAGAAGAGGGTATCAGATCCATTAGAGTTGAAGTTACCTTGCGAGTGCTGGGAACTGAACCTGGATCCTCTACAAGAACATCAAGTACATTTAATCTCTCCAGCCCTTGAATCCCGGACAAATAAGATGGCTTAGTGAGTAAAGGCACTTGCCCCAAGTCTGGAGATCCTGCCTTGAAGCTTCAGAACCCACATGGTGGAAGGAGAGAACTAACTCCTCAGGAATGCCAAAGCAGGCGCACAGAGAATTTCGAGTAGGTGGGCTTCCTGACGTGTAGGTCCTACTTTGTTCAGGATACCCACCTGGCTGCCTCCCCACCTTTTTATAAAGTCATGGACTCAGTGAGTTTTCACAGACTATGTCAGTAAGTAGCAATTCCCATGGCCCCAATCAGCTCCCCGTTCACTCCCCAGGGTTTTCTCCATTTTTCTAATGGTTCACCATTTGCTGTATGCTTTTGTGTGTTATGAAGATGTGTTGCTCTCATTGTTAATAGCAAGCTGACTGGCCAATGGCTAGGCAGGAAGCGTTTAGGTGGGAGAGCCAAACTGAGAACACTGGGAAGAAAGGGGGCGGAGTTGCCAGCCTGATGCAAAGGCAACGATTTACTTTAAACTGTCGATTTATACCAGCATCAAATAAGGAACTAGATAAGTCAAAGAGGATAAGAGATGTTTAAATTATTTTCTGAAAGTGGTTTAAAAAAAAACAACTTCAATGGGCAAAGCAAATTTGAAGAGAGACAGATGAACCTTCGTATTGCACTACTACTGCAGACTCTAAGAGCATCACTGACCAACACCCCTTGGTATTCTCTAATTTGTTTCTTATACTCTAACAGGATGCTGAATGAGACATTGTTCTATGCTTCCCAAATGATTGCTAGAGCCCATGGCACTAGTGTCCCAAGATGGAAACGGTAGAAGACTAGGTATGTTTTAGGATCGCTGCATGGAGTAACAGGGAGACAGGAGTTTTTTTGTATGTGTGACAAATGGGCTCTGGGGAAGCTGGGATGCTAGAATTATCTAAAGCATGTCTTATTTAACGGGCTTGCACACCAGGATTGCACGTGGGCATGGGCATGTCTGAGTTTCCGTATCAGGCACCTTGGAGTATCTGTTGCTCATTATTGGGAGAGTCAGGAGCCCCCAACAGTCTGTCCCCATCCAGTTACATAAACAGGTTCCACCCTCTTTTCATTATCCAATCTTCAATTACTGGTTATAGTTTTTCAAGCTCATATTATCCAATTTAATTCTTACAGAAATCTAGTGAGGTGGGCATGATTTAAGATTCATACTTCTTTTCCACATTAGGTAACTTGGGATTGGTCTCTGAGAGTTTACAGGATCACACAGTCAGTGGACAGTCACAACTTCAACCAACTTCTTTGAGTGTTGAGTGCCCTGTTTATTCTCCTGTGCAACCCAGCCTCGTGAGAGCATCCTACACACGACACTGTTTACAGCATTACAGAATGTGTGGATGTGAGCCAGGCATTGTGGTCACACCCTAACTGCAGCACTTGGGAGACAGAGGCAGGAGGGTCAGGAATTCAAGTCCACTCTTGGCTATGTAGTAAGGTGAAGGCCAGCCTAGGTTGCGAGAGGCTGTATCAAAACTAACAGGTGAAAACAAAGAATGCATAAATGTATGTGAGCCTTGCCCTTACAACATAAGGAGGCCTTAGCTCGTTGAGTAGACTTCAAGCACCTTGAGTGAGAACTCAGAAATGGTGTGGTTAAAAGAAAACACAGCTCAAACTGCTTTCAAGTTTCACTAGGAATGGAAGGAAATTTCATCAGAGTCTCCATCAGAAGATAATCTAGAGGAGAAGTGAGTGTGGGAAGAAGGACTGGAGGACTTGGCAGACAAGCTGAAGGGATTTATTTTTGTTCTTGTTTTTTTTCCCCTAATATCTTATTAGAAATTGCAAACAAATTACAAAGCTGAAAGTTATATTGTTACTATCATCATGATCCTCTATTATTAGTATTGTTGTTGTTGTTGTTGTTGTTGTTGTTGTTGTTATTGTGTGAACATTCATGCAGTGCCTGGAAGGCCAGAAGAGGGCATCTGATCCCCTGGAGCTGGAGTTACAGCCTGTGGTAAACCATGCATAGTAATAAGATACCAAAGCAGGACCCTCTGCAAGCTCAACAGCTCAACAGGTGTGTTTAACCACTGGCCCATCTCTCCCGCCCTGAAGTTTCTTCGACTGCACATACACATCTGTATACTCACACCTAGATTCTACACGAATGAAGGTCTGCCACATCTGTATACTCACACCTAGATTCTACACGAATGAAGGTCTGCCACATCTGTATACTCACACCTAGATTCTACACGAATGAAGGTCTGCATTCATGTTCCATTTCGAGTTGTTTGTGGGGTTGCATTGAAATTCCTCATTCCCCTTACCTTTACTAAAGCTTACTATACACAAACCCTTGAGCAAATGGTATATTTAAATTATAGGAAGTAAGGGGAGTGGAATGGATTCTATGCATAAAAGGATGCAAAGGTTGAAATAAACAATACATAGTCACCACCCCCCACCAACATCTGCATATTGGTTGTCGGACCCTTCTTGGATGCCAAATTTTGTGGGTGTTCAAGTCTCTCCTAGAAGTGGGATATCTAAGCAGTGTTTGCCTACAACCAATGCATATCCTCAGTGTAAATGTTGCATGACTTGTTATTGTGTGTTAATAAACAATAAAAACTCAGTATATGTTCTGCACAGACACTTTTCCTAAAACACATCGCAGCTCTCAGGTATTGAGTGCTTTCTCATAATTATAAAGGATAGTATTATGTAACTCCCAGTTTAATGGAGTTAGGAATCAAAAAGTAGAGGCAACCAAAAGATTATTAACCCTTTGGGATTAGAGGACATCTGGAAAGGTCAGAAGATTTTACACATGGCAGGAATAGAGATCTGGGTTTGTTTTATTTACCTGCATCTTTTAAGGACTAGCCAAATGTCAACTGACAGACAGATTGCCATCTTTTGGGGGTACTGTTTACTGGAACTAGAGGTTTTCTACCACTATGGACAGCACTGGTTGTGGGCTGGAGAGCGGGTGGAGAGCCCAGAGGGGAGGGAGGGGACCAGAGGCTCAGACACTGCCAGGAGTTGTTCCCTCTTTTCTCTACCTCCTCTGACAGCCAAGTCCATTCCCTTCTTCCGTCTTTTCCTGCTTCCTTCCTCTCTTCCCCTCTCCCCCTACTTCCCACTTCCTCACCTCCTCTTCTTTCTTTGAATGGGGATGGGAAGAGTAAAGTGAAGATAGAATAATGAAAGAAAGAAGCGAGAGGGAACGTGAACAGAGGAAATGGAGTCACATTGGAACCGGGCGTTCCGTCTGCTTCCAATGGGGCCTTACTCTATTTCTGCTGATTCTATTCATTACCAGAGAGAAAGGCGAAGGGGGAGCAAAGTGGAGGCAAGGCCAGTAGAACTATAGGAGAGAAGAGAAAACCTCATGTGAGGTGTGTTATTAAGTTACTATATTTTCAAAACGCCCTTCGTATCCACGGAGATCTCAAATTCCCTCTCACCAGCTCCACCCCAAAACACAGGCAGGCCAGTGATTCCTTAGTTTGCTTTTGTAGACACAAACTTTGAACAGCTCTTCTGCCAAAAGAGACACCCCTGGGAGTCACCAGACACTGGACTCAGCCTGGGCTTTTCGTTTACTGTGATAAAACTTGGGAAAATAGCCACACCACGTCTCCATTTTCATGTATCTAAACTGAGACCAACAATGCTTTCTTAAATTGCTGGGTATATTAAAGATGAGGTGCATTGGACCCCAACTTCTCAAGCTGGGGGTTGTGACCCTATTAAGGGTCAGAGAACTAAATGTGGCTGCTGTGAAATTTTGGCAACAGTAAGAGATTTCTGAATGTGCAGTGACCAAATTTTAGTGCAAAATCAAACATATAATCCTAGGTGTTTCTGGCCGAGCTCACCCATGCTGCAGCATGCAATTCCGCTGCAGCCTTGGTTCTAGACATACACTATGGGCGCTTTGCTCTGTGCGTGCTGTCAGGGCACACAATGCCACGAAACCTCAGCTCGGGCTCAAGGCTATCACATGCTATGGCTTACAGTGTTGCGATTGTACATACAAACTTCTCTCCGCTTAAAGGAACAATGATTTAACTACATCCATTCTTAATATTTTCCTACCATTTTTCTTTCATTAGGTAAAGTATCAAATTAGTGTATTTTCTGAATGAAATACATTAGAATGTTTGATTTTAAAATTTTCTGTTTGAGTTAGCGATTTGTATTTCATTTAAGAAATGTTCAGTGAGCTAGGAATCACCACACACCATGGTCTCAGCACATGAATCTCTGAGTTGCTGAGTGGGAGGCCAGTCTGGTCTACATGTTGAATTTCAGGCCAGCCAGAGATAGTGAGATCTTGTCGAAAAAAAAAAAAAAAAAGAATTTGGCCTTGGGATTACGGTAGACTTTTCAACAACTTCTGAGATGGCCCTGAACACACTACTTTATTTGGTACTACATATTTATAAAAAATGGTGTGAGTAGCATTAGCTCTATATTTTTCTTTTTGTTGTTGCTGTTTGTTTGTGAGACAGGATCTGGACCCTGCTACACAAACCAAGCAGACCAAGCTGGCTTAGAACACACAATGACCACCTCCCCACCACCCCGCACGATCCTCTGCCTCCCAAGTGCTAGAATTGTAGGCATTCACATCAGGCCTGGTAGCACTAATGATTACTAAAATTAGCCAACTCTAAAAATTGCTGAAGATGCTCCAAGTTCTATAGTGTCAAATATTCAGCCAATATTTAAATCTGTATATAACTGTAAATAAGTGTATATATCTTAATTCTATGCAAAATTGATCTCATCTTTAATCAATAACAAAATTATATGTATACCAAAATTAGTTTAAAATAATTTTTTTGATTTATTGTCAGTAAATGTTTGGTTTTTTTGTACTTTTTTTTATTTTTCCACACCTATTTTAAATACCTATAGTAATGGTTAACCATTGTCAGTTTGATAGGACTTAAAATCACCATGGAAACAATCTCTGGGCATGTCCCAGATGGCTTATCTATATTAGATAAGTTTGGTTAATTAGGTTAGTGTGGACTCTTGGATTCCAGACTGAGTAAGAGGAGGAAACAAGCAGAGCACCAGCCTTCATCTCTATCTGCAATGGGACCTCGTGACTCAAGCTTCTGCCCCCATGACGCTCCCACCACGGTGGACCAAGCCCTCAAACTACTCAGCAGTAAAAAAACAATGACTTCTTGAATTTTTCATGCAAATGGACAGAAATAGAAAACACTATCCTGAGTGAGGTAAGCCAGACCCAAAAAGAGGAACATGGGATGTACTCACTCATATTTGGTTTCTAGAAATAAATAAAGGACATTGAGCCTATAATTCATGATCCTAGAGAAGCTAAATAAGAAGGTGAACCCAAAGAAAAACATATAGACATCCTCCTGGATATTAACCTTCATCAGGTGATGAAAGGAGACAGAGACAGAGTCCCACATTGGAGCATCAGACTACAACCCCAAGGTCCAAATGAGGAGCAGAAGGAGAGAGAGCACGAGCAAGGAACTCAGGGCCATGAAGGGTGCACCCACATACTGAGACAATGGGGATGTCCTTTCGGGAACTCACCAAGGCCAGCTGGACTGGTCGGAAAAAACATGGGATAATACCAGACTCACTGAACATAGCAGACAATGAGGACTGCTGAGAAGTCAAGAACAATGGCACTGGGTTTTGATCCTACTGCACGTACTGGCTTTGTGGGAGCCTAGGCTGTTTGGATGTTCACCTTAATAGACCTGGAAGGAGGTGGGAGGTCCTTGGACTCCCTACAGGGCAGGGAACCCTGACTGTTCTTAGGGCTGATGAGAGAGGGGGAGTTGATTGGGGGAGGGATATGGGAGGCGGTGGCGGGGAAGAGACAGAAATCTTTAATAAATAAATAAATTAATAATAAAAAAAGAAAATAGGGAGCCTCTTTCTCATCTGCAATTGGTAGAAAACAGTGACGTTGAGCACTCGACTACAAGCAGACACCCAACGTGATTACAGAAAGTGCCACCTGGGAAGCAAATCAATGGAACCACTAGCCAAGTTCAAAGGAGAATGGGTTCCTAGAGTCTGGACTTCCAAGTATGAGTACAGAAAAAAACATCACCTGGACAGTGAGTATGTTCTAGGCACAAGGCTAGGTTCAATGTTAGATGCAGGGAACACTAAATTCAGGTAGACCCCAGCAGGTCAATACTGATGTCTGATTGTGTTGTTCATAGACAACTGTTTCCACTGTGCCTATAGTAAATGAATAAATGCATAAAGCAAATATCAGAGAACAGTGAAGCATGTCTGTAGTCTAAGCTATGTGGGAGGCTGAGGCAAAAGGACTGAGCACAGAAGTTAGGCGGGCATCTTTGTTAACATGGCAGACCTATCTTAAAAACAACAACAACTACAACAAAAATCCACAAGCACCAATCAGATATGAACGACTTGGTGATCATTTTTAAATTTTAGCTCTATAAAATAGCGAAAAGGATTTGAACAGACGTTTTGCTAAAGGAACAACAATGGCATTCTTGAAATATTAGGGAGTATCATGAGCCTGGTCATTATCCATTGGGGAAATGCAAATGATCCCACCAGGAGATGCCATTGCCCATCCGCTAAGATCCCTGCAATCAAATAGACAGTAACAAATGCTGACAAGGGGTGTGCAGACAGGAAACCCCAGACACTGCTGGTGGGGATGTTAAATGGTGCAGCAACTTCGGGAGACATTTGGATTGCTCCTTTAGAAGGGAAACATAAACTTACCATACGAATCAGACATTCTACTCCTAGGTTTGCAAAGTGAAGTAAAAACATGCATCTACAAAACTAGCAGAAAGCACATATGACCATTATTCATGCAGCCAAAAACTGGAAACAGCTCCATTGTCTATCGGTTAGTGAATGAGCAAACAAAATGTGCTGCGTCTAGCCAATGGGTATTGCTATGCAACCATAAAACCTGGGTGAAATACAGATATATTTCAAGGTGGAGAAATATGGAGGCGGTTATGCTAAGGAAAGACGCCATGTTCAGATAGCCACGTATTGCATGTCTCTCTGTGATGGGTAGTCTTGATTGGCAACAGGAGAGGGTGGAGAAACACTGCAGAGATAAACAGAGCACTCCTCTAGATCTAAGGCTGTTGGCAGAGAAACTGCCCATCCTGATTGAGCTTGGTACCAATCAACAGTACCAAGAGCTGGAGGGCCAAAAGGAGGAAAATGGAGGGAGCCCACTGCTACCTACTTCACTTGGCAGACACTTTCCAAGCCAGTGTGAGCTGTTCTGTTCCAGCATGCCTTCTCTACCATGGACGACTGAAAACTCTAAAACCATGAACCCAAACGAATCCTGTCTTCCTTCTCTCGTTTCCCCAGAGACTTTATCTAAGAAACTAGAAACTAACCCACTCTGTTTATAAGCTATCCAGAATTGTCAAATACACACAGAAAGAAAGTAGACTATTGGCTATCTCGGGCTGGCCATGGAAGTGGGGAGCAATCATATATTTGGGCATGAATGATCTTCCTGAGGCCATGAAGATGCTTTAAAACTCTGTTCTGGTGATGGTCACCCTGCTCAATAAACTGATCAAACCAGTGAATTGTGCAAACAAAATGATGAACTTATGGAATAACTGTAGCTTATAGTTTATTTATAATTATAAAAATTAGACTTTTAGTTACTTTGTATGGAATAGCTTCTTTTTTATAAGCTCCTTTCATTCAAAAAAAATTTGTTTTATAGTATCTGTTAGAAGAGGTTCTTATTTGAAAGCATTTGCGTCTGTCAAGAGGTCATATCTACTCGGGTTTCCTGTCTTAACTTTAACTAAGAAATCTCTTCACAGCTAGTCATAGCGGCACAGGTTTATAATCCCAGCACCGGGGAGGATGAGACCGGAGGATTGTTGAGTTCGAGGCCAGCCTGGATTGCATATGGTAAGATTCGTGACTATGAAAAAAACAAACCAAATCCTCAAAATGCACTCCTAAACCAAAAATAGCACCCCAAAAATGAAGAAAACTTTCCATAAAACAAAGAATCTTTTTGAAGTAATATAATTGCTATTTTTCTAACTCTAAAATTATTTGAGTTCCGTTGGGTATGACTTATTTAAAATGTTTATTTTTACAGGTTGTAGCATATGGTAAAGAATAACAGAAGTAGTGGTCACCCCCTGAATTTTATGACACTCTTTCCTATTTTAAATGCTTGTCACATGTTCTCCCTCCCTCCCCTAAACCCATGTTCCAGGATGAATGGCAGAATTCCTGCTTTGCAGACCAGGATCAAAGGTGTGGATCAATGGTAGACTTCCTGCTTGTGTGAGCAAGGTTCAAGTTTAGCCCCTAATAGTTCCAAAGTAAAACGAAAGAAAAGAAGTGCCTAAATTTTGTATTTCACAATACTTCTGATGTTTTCTCCAAAAGATGTGTATCCCTTGCCTCACACACCCAACATCCTCAGGAACCCGCACTCCCGGCAACCCTCCTCCAGTGCACGGTTTATATCAGAGGTTCTCAGCCTTCCCAATGCTGTGACCCTCTACTGCAGTTCCTCATGCTGCGGTGACCCCCAACCATAAAAAAATCTTTTCATTGCTACTTTATAACTGTGATTTTGCTATTGTTATGAATTTTAATATAGATCTCTGATATGCAGAATATTTGAGATGCTACCCCTGAGAAAGAGTTCCCGGAGACTGAGAATCACTGTTTCACATCTGTTTCCACTGACTGCCTCTCCCACCCTCCTGCCCACCCCTCTCCTTTTCATGGCAGGGAGAAAACCTTACAGCTGCCTTTCCATTTACCAGAATCTCCTTCCACCACCTAACTTGCTAAACTTTTGAAATGAGTGATTTGCTTCACCCGTTCAGACTTAACACCCTAGGAAAGTCACCAATGCTAGTTATGCTGTGGATTAAAGGCCTGGAGCATCTAGGTTGCTGTGACCGGCGCTATAGATCTTTAGAGGGATGAGCGTATCAGGGCTTTTTAGGTCACTGGAGAATATCCTTGAAGGAGATTGTGGAGAAATGGCCTCTTTTTCTTCTTTTCTTTTGCTACCTAGTGAAGAGAACCAGTTTATTCTATCTGGCCTTCCTGGGCCATGATCATCGGCATGCCCACCAGAGACTTAAATCAACCAGTCTGTCTAGTCCTGGATTGGAACCTCCAAACTATGACCCCAAATAGATATTTTCTCTTTACAAATTAATTGTTTCAGTATTTTTTAAAAATGTAGTTATGGGGCAGAGACAGATACAGCAAGTATTTGGGCTGGCTTGCTGCTGCAGAGGGGTTGCCTAAACCCCTCAAAGTGCAATTCAGGGGTTTGCTTCCTCACTCTTACCAGGAAACTTAGCCCTCCTGTAGAACAAACACTTTATAGGTGATCCAAATAAAACCCAAACTGCTGAGTTACTGACTTACAGTGGGAAAATGCAACTGCTGTATGAAACGAAACTTTCTAATGCAGCTCATCGTCATAGTTGGAGTAAAATATTATTCATAGAAATCATCCCATCACTCTTGGAATTAAAAAAGAAAAATGTAAAATTGCTTGGTCACAGGAAAGTCAGGTTAAGAGGAGTTAGCTGCCTAATTTGAATTTCAGAGTATTGGGGCCCTGAAAACTCTACTCTGTGTCTTTCCCACTCAACTCTGTTGGAATGTGCTAAGCTGGTGTGCTGAAATATGTTTTTACAATGTTTCATGGCAATGTTTCTCCTTATTTACATAGTGCCTTAATCAGGTTATAATTGTCTTGCTCGTTATCCTTCCTCTGAGTCATTATTTGCTCGCTCTACAAATTCACTTTGAGAGCTCCGTCTTATCTGTAAAAGTAATTGGGGGAATGTCTCATTGCTTTCTTCACGCTCACATCTGGTTTTTAAATATGAATTTCTCGGTGCCATATTTCTTTACGCAAGGCACACCTGGATAAGTCAGCTTGCTCACCCACATATATATTTGGTTGTAAATAAATTCTTAAAATCCTTCTTGGCTGTGAATCTGTTGCCTTTTCCATTGTTTGGGGTAGTCAAAGGAACATTCCCTAGGTAGCGAAAGTGGTTCTAAACTAGATTCTAAATATTTGAGCAGTGACAGCATTGTTGAAACAATGGTAGTAGAAAATGACTTTATTACCGGTACGCAATAAAAAGGGTTCAGTTGTGAACATGCTTGTAATTACACACACACACACTATTGAGCTATGCTTGACTGGCCATCTCCAAGATCATTAATAACCACTTCCCATTTGCTCACTTATTTTGTCATATGCCATTACTTGCTGCCAGGTAGACAGTAGCCAGGATCAAGACCTGAAGATAAATTTATGGGTAACTTAAAATTGAGAAAATTTCATTCATAAATATTTCCCTGTGAGAGCTGATCACCATCACTTAGACTGAGATGTCAGCGGCGCCCAAGCAAAATCCGAGCGCTGCTATTACAGTGCGGGGGCCCAAGAATACTTCTGATGAAGTGAATGACAATTTCATTATTTCTCTATTATAAGTTTAAAACTTGAGTAGAGAGGCCCTTTTTGAAAACAGCATTTGCGTTGTCCGGTTTCGATGAAAGGACTCTCTTTGTTCAGACTTCACAAACCTTGCATGACACCCGTTTCCACATAGATTCACAGAATCTCTAACATGCCAAGTAAATGTGCTTTACTGTAATATGGAAAATATTACTAAAAACTGCCTAGGATGTGGTTGAGTATCACAGTTTGTACTTCGTCATTGCTTGTTGGTTGGGGAAGCCACAGATTCCGAGGAAACTCTAGACAAGCCTTTCCCCGAGAAGGTCTACTTCAAAACCGCTAGGGGCTTGCTATGGCAGACCACTGAGTCTGTCCTTGGGGGTTTCTGATTCTGTAGGTGTGGGGTGGGGACCACATATTCTTTTCTGATAAGAAGCAGATGTTGCAATTCCTTATTAGAACCACTGCTCTGTCCTGCCTAGCTTCCACTCGACCAGCCTCCGGTGCTCCCCGCTGCTCACAGAGGCTCAGCAACCCCGAGTCATTTCATAAAGGATTTGTCTTGGCACCCACCTTGTCAGGAAAACAGCTTCTTTTCTACAGTAGGAAAAATCGGGGCCAACTTGCATGGATAGCTTCATGTTCGTTTCTTTCTCTAGTCTAGCTACCTTCTCTCTTCCATGGTAGGTCTCAACCACTCTTGGACTCTAGTAGAGCCTTCTGCGGTCTCTCACGGGACCCAATACTATCCACTCTTGCCAAGACATTTATCATCAGCTTTCTTCTCTCCCAACTGTTCAACATTTTTCTCTTGGCCAGTTTCTTCTCCAAACCATGTAAGCAGACCCAAGAGTCTTTAACTTTAAAAAAAAAAAAAAAAAAACCTATTCCTTGCCCCTAAATAAGTTTCTAGTCACCCTGCTTCTTCTGGGCAAGCAGTTCTTGGAGAGAATAAGGATTTTCTTTATCTACTTCTTCCGTTTTAAGTTAGAATAACCAAGTTTCTCTTCCTAGCTTCATAAAAATTTATTTTGCCAGAGGCCATCTTGAACTGGCTAAGTCCAGTTCACATGAACATGTTAGTATCATTAATATGACTCTTGGAAACGATTCTCCTGCATCAGGAAACTACTGCTTTTCTCAGTGGGCTTTTTTTCTTTGGTTTTGGTTTTGGTTTTTTGAGACAAGTTTCTCTGAATCGCCTTCGGTGTCCAAAAAACTCATTCTGTAGACCAGGTTAGCCATGAATGCACAGAGAACCCCTGCCTCTGCCTCCTGAGTGCTGGGATTAGTGTTAAAAGCATGCACCACCACTGCTCGGCTTCTCAGTGTTCTTTAAGACAATCTGCCTCACCCATCACAAATGTCGAGGACCCAACTTTTGACTTTCATTGTTCTAGAAACTCCCTTGACCATTTCATTGTTTTCTTTGGCTTCTGCTGTGTCCACATGGATCCTATTAGAACATTTTTTTAGACCGAATATAGGGATGGTAAAAAAAATCATACCTGAGTGATGTGTGTAAAATAATGAATCATGTAAGCATCAGGTTCCTAAAGCTACGTATCCATTGCTGTAGTTTGAGAATCTCACCATTAGATTAGATTTTAAATACTAGGCTCCTGGTAAGTGGTGCTATTTGGGTAGGTGTAGGAGGTGTGGCCTTACTGGAGGAAGTATGTCACCGGAAATAGACTTGGAGAATTTAAAGACTCCAACCATTTCTAGTTCATTCTCTTTGCTTCATGCTTGTGGTTCATGGGGTGAGCCCTCAGCTCCCTGCTTCTGCTACCATGACTTAACTATGCCATCGCGGACTCTAGTTCTCTGGAACGATAAGCCCAAATAAACTCTCTCATCTTTGTTACCTCGGCCACGATTTTCTCTCACAACCAGAAAAATCATTTAATCTTGTAGCTTTAGACTTTAGTTTAGACCTTGCTCTAAGTGTTACCTCCACCATTCATTCTGTTTGGTTATTCCAGTTGGTTATTGGTTAGAGCCATTTGGGATTTTGTGCAGTTACCTGAAAACATGGCACATCTAAAACTGTCACTCCTAGTCTTCCTTGTCTTGATAAATGGTACCACTACCCATTTGGTAATCGAAGAAATCTTGAAATCATCTGTGAGTTCTCTGGTTGAATTGAGATTTTGTGTGTGTGTGTGTGTGTGATGTGTCTGTGATGTATAGGATGTTCAAATGTGTGCGTAGGTCAGAAGATAACCTTGAGTGTGCACCCTTGCTTTCTACTTTGTTTCAAATAGGTTCTCAATTCTTTTCTTTTCTTTTGTAGTTGCATATGGCATGCTAGGTGGCCCTTGAGCTTCAAGGGATTATTTGGTCTCCATTTCCCATTTCACCATGAGAACATGGGGATTATAGGCATGCACTACCATGCCTGATTTTCTACGTGATATCTAGGAATTCCTTAAAGTTATGTGGCAAGTGCTTTCCCCAAAGTCCTGATCTTCACATATTACCAGTCAGGAATCAAATCCTAGAAAGTTTCCCCTCCTTCCTATTTCTGCTGTTATTTTGTTTCCTACTTCACTGACTTAGCACTTCCCTATTTTATGTCTTTACTGAACTATTAGCTTCTTCCAATTTTTCTCCCAACTTGTCTTGCACATGACTTCCATCTTTCTAATCATGACATCACCTTAAAAACAATTCCAACACTCCCAGTTTCTAACTTCATAAAGCCTACATTCCCGACCGTGAGGCCCAAGATCCTGACAAATGTCTTTGCAAACTCTGTGGTCCATCATGCTGAGCTTGTGATTCCCTTTAATAAATCATACCTTTCCTAACGCTGTCCCATCTGCTTAAATCATCTTTTCCTAGTTTGTTCACCCTTGATTTACTTTCAAGACTGAGTTTTGAGTCATCTTCTCTGCAGTAATAATGACAAATATGAAAACCACCATTTATTAAGTGTCAGCAATGTGTGAGGCTCTTTGCATTCATCCCCATGCGATACCGACATTATTGTAAAAGTTTATGCCGCTGTGCGCAGTTGAGGAATGAAACTGGTGAGACGCGGAGTGCCTGCCTGCCTTGACATCTTTTTCTGCTCCACCCCACAGTCACTGCTCTCTCTCCATGACTGCTCCCTGATTTTCTATCTTCTACAGTTTGTACACAGAAACGGAAATACTTAATATTAGAGTTGACAGTTGTAAAGGAAATGAACTGCAAATTATTCAGAAAAATACAAGCAGCGGGTGGCCAGGTAGCCTCAAAGACCAGAGTTGCTAGAAACTCAGTTGTTGTTGTTTTAAGAGATAACCAAAACACTCAGAATTAGCAGTGCATAAGTGCTTAGGACTGTGTGGGTAGAGGTTCGAGCAGAATGGTGAAAGGGGCTTGGTACCAATACATACTCATGCAATGGGAGGGCTGCTCAGAACAGAATTCACATGGAGCTGTGTCTCTATAATGAAAAACCCCTTCCATCATCTCCAAACATTAGTCAGTTTGCTCTGCCTATATAGAACTCTATGGAAACACATAAGGGTGAAATCTAGGAATAGGGTTGTGGTCATGTCTGAGTGGTTGTTTGTGAAGTGAGGACACACTTAGCAGTTGATCCATAAACTGCACAAATGCAGTATCAAGTGGAGTCCAGCGTCATAGGGGAGAACATTGGCTCCAAAGAAAGATGAAGAACTGTTGGGTTGGGCGTAGGGCTTACAGATGAGATGGATCTTGACCTACAGGCCAAAGTTCAAGGAGAACTCAGCTGACAATATATATTGTTTCAATGCCTTTGACTTTTCTAATTCCAGTAGCGACAGGCAGGATCTCTGTTGCAAATCTTTCTCTAGCGCTAAGAATGCTTTGTGTGACTACTGGAACCTCAATACACATTTGTCTCATTAACGCAGGGCCTGGTGGTGTATGCTCACAACCCAGACGCTGGGGACTGATTGAGGCAGAAGGATCATGAGTACCAGGCTAGTTTGGAGGCCAAGCTAGGAGGACCATGAATTTGAAGTTAACATGAACCACACAGTACAGTGCTATCTAGAGAAAAAGAAAAAACAAAACAAAACAAAACAGAACAACAACAACAAAAAAACCCTGTCAAGTGGACATACATTTACTGTATTAGCAGAAACAAACCCTGGTACTTGAGATAAAGTTTCTCTTTATAGTCCCATGTCTAATGCATGACAAGATAAAAGTTATAAAATTTTATTGATAGCTCATTAAAAGCTGGAATATAAAAATCACCGCATATTACAGAGTATTTTCAATTGGTCAGGACTTTTCCGTTTAAATCCTGATAACAACACTGCTTTGCAAATGTTCTTTTCCTGATGTATAGAGGATGATGCTTGCTTTCAGAAAGACTGAGTACCACTACCAGGTTCCTGTGGCCAATATGTGGCACCAGAGCCCATC
Organism: Chionomys nivalis; assembly: GCF_950005125.1. Lineage (NCBI taxonomy): Eukaryota > Metazoa > Chordata > Mammalia > Rodentia > Cricetidae > Chionomys > Chionomys nivalis. The sequence continues at coordinate 13,433,553 of NC_080104.1, read as the reverse complement.
TGTTTTGTACTATATCTGACTGAGTTAATGAGGTTGTTTAAAAAAGATACTAGAAAAAGAAAAAAAGAACATATATATCTCTATATCTGTAGGATGCTAGAAATTAAGCCTGTTTGTACATTCTTTGATCATTATTTAACAATTGATTTGAGCATTAGTCAAAATATGTTTATTACAACCAGCTTTGGGGTGTGAAATAGGAAGGGCAGGTTGCATAAGCCACACACATGGCACCAATTAATTTTTGGCTCCATTTTCACATGTAATAGAAAGGGAAATCAGTTATTAGTAATTCAACAAAATGCATCCAATTTTATATCTATATATTTTGGCTAAAATACATTTCAGAACTGGGTGTTCTATATATTGGTCTCAACTTGATAACTTGAATTCTCTATCTTGTTTTCAAGTACTAATGCCCCCCAATATTTTACTTTGGTTTTGTTCTTTTCTTATTTTAAATAAAAAGAGTCTTCAATTTCCTCATATTTCCTTAAAAACACAGTGAAATACACTTGTGTTGCTCACTTTGACTCTGCAGTGTCTTCTGGAGACTCCTGTTGAAGGCTTAGCTGTGGGCTCAGGGGCTTTGGGGAAGTGATTTTATTGGGCAGATTCTTACCTTATTGGCAGTTCAATCTGCTGACAAATTCATAATTTGATAGCATGACTGGGAGGTAGTGGGAACTAGAAGATGGGGCCTAGTCAGAGAAAGGAGGTTCCTGGAGGTATGTTACTGGCGGCCTCCAGTTTGCCTTGAGGTGGGCAGCTTTCCTGAGCTAGACCCTTCCGCAGCAATATTTCTGTCTTTCTACAATCTTGGTAAGACTTATGCAGCCAGTTGACAATTGACTGCATATTCTGGGACACAGTGACCAAAATATCTGCAGAATATCTCCTTAAGGGAGGAAAACTTTCAGTGAAAGAGGGATTTCAGCCTGCCACAGCGGGAAGGACACAGAGGCGTGGTGGGGATCCTTTCTGGGGAGCAGTGGATTTGAGGCTAGAACCATTCACAGGCTGAGAACGCAGTCCAGAACCAGGACAGGTACAAACCCTTAGTGGTCCATTTCTAGGCAGGCACCACCTCCAAAAGCTTCCATAGACTTAGAGCTTTTAAAATAAAAGCTTGTATATCTGTGGGTTCAAAGCCAGCCTGGTCTAAAAGAGCTAGTTCTAGGACAGTGTAGGACTGTTACACAGAGAAATCCTGTCTCAAAAAAGCAAACATAAATAAATAAAAATAAAATAAAATAATAAAAGCGTCTTTGGCCATTTAATGCAATCATCACAAAGAAGGGAGGGGGCCTCGGAATGCACGCTTTGTACTAGTGAGTTTGTCTGAAGATGATCATGCCAGAGACGTGTGGAAGTTGACACTAGCAAGCTTCATTTTTCTTCAACGACACCAAGAGATGGGGCAGTCATGGTGGTACAGGGAACACGCCTTTAATCCCTGTGCTAGGGAGGCAGAGACAGGCAGATCTCTGAGTTCGAGGTCAGCCTGGTCAACAGAGAATTCCAGGTTCCAGGACAGCCAGGGTGCTCTGTTACACAGAGAAATCCAGTCTCAAAAAACCAAAGTGGGGGAGGGGAGGTGTTTTGTTTGTTATAGGGGTGACGTGACTTTACTTGGTCTCCTGCTCTATTTCCCCTGGTGGTCTCCAAAGCTTTAATTTCAGCAAGAGTTTGTTGTTTTAGTTTTGTTACTTTATAAACTGAGGACATGGCCTCTACAAGGTATGGTTTGAGGGGAAGGGTTTTCTTGTAGATATGATGGAGAGTACAGTCAGAGGCATCTGGAAAAGTCTAGAACAGGGAGGAAGCAGCAGACTGAACATGGCCATGGGAGGAGAGATGTGGAGAGCAAGAGAGGAAGACAAGGAAGTGCTTGCAAGGGAGATCAAGAGGGAGGGGTGCAAGAGAGCACAAGGCTGAAACAGCAGGGTTATATGGGATGGGAAGGGGGGCAGGAGCTGGAGAAGTTTAGGGTAGGGGCTGGGGGAGAAGAGCTGAGAAGAGCCCCAGGGAGCTGTGGCAGAGGGAGCCTGGAGGCCAACCTGCACTTTGGTAACCTGATGGGCACCATGAATCTATCCTGATTTTTTTTTTTTTTTTGGACCTGACAGTTATAATTTGTTTATAAGTCAAATCTGGTCTTTATCTTTGGAGGCGAAATGCCTGTGCAATGACATCTTAATTAAAGAGATTCACCTGCAATTTTATTTCTTTGGATACTCTGTCTCCTGTTTTCACAGCAGTTTTTTTTTTCTTGTTTGTTTTTAAAGAAAGGTCTGATGTAGCTCAGCAGGGTCTTAAAATCACTATGTAATCAAGACTGACCTTGACTTTTCCAATTCTGTGCCCAGCCCTATCTCTTATTTTCTTGGCCACATACTAAAATCTGTCTTTTCACCTACCGCATATAACCGAATCTTACTTTTTAAAAGAAGTAATGACAATTTTGGCTACTTTCCCATACACTGGTACACTCTGCCTAGGATGAGTAAGCCTGGATTTACACTTACTTCATGCTGAGTCTCCACATCCTAAATAGACTTTTGCAAGTGTATTTGACGAAGAGTGAAGTGTCTGGCAATTAGACCCAAGACGACTGCAATCCACAGAGGAGATAATTAAATGAATGGCTCTGTTAAAGACGCTAAGCAAACAGGATCACTTCAGAACACATACATTCCTAAGCAAGACGTTAACGGAAGCAGCAGTGCTTGAAAAGCCCTGGAAAAGGTGAATCACTGGACACTTAGTAATATTTGAAGTGGTAGGATTTGAGTGTGGATAATGTTTGCTTTCTTAAACGGCTGAAAAAAAAAACTGCTAAAAATATAAACAACAGTTCACAAGCGCCATGAAAGTCAGGAGACCCCACTGTCTTGATGCTTTAAAGAATTGCTTCTGCGACCAGCAACCGCGAGAGGAGGTCACATATACAATTCAATACAGGTGGTGCAAGAGGAAAAATGACCACGGCTTGTTTATACAGCCTCCCAGATATCGGAAGCTATCAACAACAAAAGCGTACTCTTTAAGTAATTAAAGAACTGGGGGAAACTTTGCAGATGGGCTGTCATAGGCGGGGTGAATGAAGCTGGTGTTTCAAGGTTCCGGAACCTAGGGTCCACACACAGCGCTTCTCCAAGGTGCAGGTCTTTCCGAACTCTCTGTCCCTTTCGAAACAGGATAAGATTCTAATCACCCCGACCCCTGAAGAGAAGCTTGCACGGACAAACTTCAGTGTAGACACCGACTCCTTAAAAAATCCTAGATCCACAGTCTCACTCCGGCAGGCTGCAGAGTGTGTCTGCACCCGGTATACCCGGTTCCTCTGCCCGACCGGCACAGCAACTCCAGCTCTGAGGCCGCCGCTCCCTCCGCCTTGGCGGGAGCACGACGCCCCGCCCCCGGAGTGTGGCGGAAGTAGCGGGAGCGGCGCGCGCCACCTCGTCGGCTGCGCATGCGCTCTCGCCGCGTGGGTTGGCGCGTCCGTCTAGTTACCTCAGTCTCCGCCACCCCCGCCCCTCATAGTGGCGCTCTCGCCATCTTGCACCCCCTCCAGCCTAGCCCAGTCACCTTTTCCCTTTCCACAGTTTCTGTCCCCCCTATTCCCCGCCCCCTGCCCATCGTGTCCCGGGGCCGCCGCCGCCGCAGACACCGCGTCATCTCTGTCCCCTCTCATTCTCCACGCGGGACGCGCAGACGTGCTTCCACGTGTCCTTAAGCAGAGGTTGTGGGGCGCGTGGGGGCGGCGGGGAGTGGGGCGAGGTCATGGGAACGCCAGGGACGTGGCAGCCAGAGGTCAGGCCCAGGGCTGCGGGCCCAGCCGGGTGCAGGCCGCCGAGTGTGGGGTGAGCCATGGCTCCTCCCCGTCGTCGGTGGGCGTGGGGCGAGGGGAGCCCTGGGCTGGGCGGAGAGGCACCTTTCGCGTGTCACCCAGGTTGTGCTGGGGTGGGGAGACCTTCAAAAAGGAAAGCTCTGCTTCGTGGAAGTTAGGTAGCATTAGTGGAAGTTCAGCGTGCCAGGAGAGACCCAGAGGACACAGAGATGTTGCTGTCACCGCCCGCCTCTGGGACCCCTGGGGAAATCATTTAGGTCGTATTGTGGGGTGTAGATGGGGATCACCATAGCCTAGCTCCAAACTCAGGTTTACGAGAGAATATTTGTGTACTTAAAGCTTACATCAACGCCAGCAGAGTTCTCTGCTGTGATTAATTACTTATGAGTTTCATGTTAAGAAATTGTCGCCTTGCCTTCCCTTAGGAAAGTCAGGACAGTTGGTGTGACAAATGAGAGTGGAGGGATAGTAAATATATTTGACGTTCAGACAGGATCCCGGAAGCAGTGTCGTTATTGTATACCCGGATAAATTAGCATCATGTCCCTGGAGTTTAGTGGGAACTCAGAAAGAATTGACATGTTTATCTGGGAGACACCTGGGGCTCCCAGATCACCGTTAAAAGATTGCTTGAAAGAACTGGTAGGATTTCTGTGTGTTCCAGAGAGACAGAATTTGACTACTAGAGGGTTTCTTGATAATACTTGATGAAACCAGAACATAATGGGTTATGCTGTTGTGAGTTGTGGCCCCTCAAATCCCCTCACCCACCCTGGGGGCCTTTAAGTACAGTAGGTCTACCCTGAGGGGTGCGCTGCCTAGGGGAACTTTCTGCCACACTGAAAATGCTATACACTGTGGACTTCCAGCATGGTAGCCATCAGGTGCAGGTGGCTCTTGAGTAATGGAAACGTGGCAGGTGCCACTGATGAGTAGCAAATTAATTACAATTTAAGTGGCCACCCACGCGCACGGTGGTTGTTGCATGGGATCGCACAGGTCTGCAAAGTTGAGAGCTGTTGCGGTCTTTGACTTGGTGGAGTTTTAAGTCAGCTCAGCTTTTGGAATATTTATGCTGTAAGGATTCATAATTATGTCCAAATATTGCCTTTCATTCAAAGCGTGGGCCTGCTAGTATTTATTTACAGCTTGGCAAATTAAAGCAAAACACTCCTTTGACTCCTTGGTTCGAAAGCTAGCGCCAGATTTAGCTGGAAAGAGAACACTAGCTGGAGTTTTCTTTAATCAGCGCTGGCTTCCACTGTCTTTTATCACTGAGTTAGTTCTTCGTGAAAGCTTGCAACTCTTTATTGCTGCCGTTTGTTTTTTTTCCTACCATCTTTGAAAGCTGGTGCTTCCCCTTTTAACCTTTTGTATAATAAGACAGTTTAATAAATTGTAGTGGCAATCTTTGAGCAATTTTAGAAGTCATTTTAGTATCCATATTCAAACTTCTGAAGAGAAAAGTGAAATTTGGTGATCAATGTGTCGTGAGATTACTTTCTTTGAAATATGCCTAACTATTTTATTTATTTGTAAATCTTGAAAATAAAAAACCTCTCCTTTCTCCCCTTTTCTCCCCGCTCCCTTCCTTCTTCCTCCTCCCTCCTCCCTCTTTCTTCCTTTTTTTGTACTGGGGATTGAACCCTGGCCCTCCCACTTACTAAGTGGTGGCTCTGCCACTAGGCTATACACCCAGTCCTTGAAAATAAACCCCGAGAAACAAAAACAAAACGAAACTGTCACTGTGTCACGGTAGCTGTACACCCTGAACTCCAGCCTGATATTTGTAAAGCGTTGCCCGTGGCCTCAAGGCTGGAGATAATCCTTGGTTCTGGAATGACAGTTTAAAGCCCCTGTGTTACGTCATCTGCAGAGACTAGTTCATGACTTGCAAGTCAGACTGAGCTGGCCTCGAGTGGACAGACTATCTTAAGTTTTCTGGGACAGTCACGTCCCAGCATGCTTCCTACCAGAACCTTTCGTACTGTCAGAAACATCCAGTTTGGACTGTGCTAACGTGACCACACTTTTTAAGCGTGTCAGAACTCTTAGTCTTGGAAGGATTAGCAATTTTGCAGTCTCCAAAATACACTTGCTGAAAACAGTGACAAAGTCCATGCTGTTTCACTCATAGATGTTTGGAATAAGGCCAGAGAGTGACTTGGTCCCCTTTGGTGTAAAGGGCTACAAATGTGCCGGTACCAGTAAAAATAGTAAGATTGAGTCGTCCTGTTTTCCTGTTGAGAACGGGTGTTTTCGTGAGGTCAGAGAGTAAATCAATCAGAAACCTGCTTTTCATGTATTAGAATGTCAATGATTTTGCTTGTAGTTCACTTACATTATGAGAAGGGATTCGGCCATTGCATTACTGTGTTAACTGAATTCATGTTAAGTGAAGTGGATGAGCTGTTCTGGTTACTATTTTAAATGTTGATGGCAATGCCACTGAGCCTTGTGTGTCTTCTGTAGTCCCACTAGTTTAGCCTTGAACAGACTGTCACACTCACGAGCTGCCCTCTTTGAGCTTGCTTAATATTAAAACCCTGACGTGTCTGTAAAGCGCTGTGCCTTTGCATGTTTCCCGTGACGCTTTCTGTGCACCCTTGCTTAGCCATTATCTCAGAACCCTGGGAGGGAAGTGTGTAAGTTTCCACTCTAGAGGAACTGAGGGAGAAAGGTGGCCTGAGTGGCCCAAGGTCACATGATAAGCCTCAGAGCCTGTGTTTGAACTCCAGAGCTCAGCGCTTTCCTGCTACACTGCGTAAGCATAGGCAGATAGATAGTTCACAACCAAGTTCACTCTGACCAATTCCTTGTGAAGGTCTTGTGAGTTAATTATGATCCACTTTTATTTGTGTGTTCCTCGTTGTATACAAGAAAGGATTCTGGGCCAGGAGTCAGGGGGACTTCAGTTTTAGTCCAAGCTTGTGTCACTAAAAAGTGGTGTGTCCTTGGGTAGTTCAAGAAACCCCTCTGGGCTGCAGTTTCCTCACCTGAAAAATGAGGGATTTGGTTTGAAGTCTGCTCACTTCTCGGCCCCTCCCACTGGTTTACACGGTCTAGTTGGCCTACAGTCTCCTTTAAACGAAGACTCTCTGGACATAGCATTTAATTTACTAGACTCTCAGATAACTAATGGCAATGTCAGCCCCTGACCGCAATGATTGTAGTAGCTCTGATAGTTTCATATTACTTTAGAGTATCTGGAGATAGGCATCTTTTACAAATGAAAAATCTAGGCATTTTTAAAATTGATAATTTTTTGTTAAGATATATGCCTCCATAGATCAGGTTATCAGCTACTTGAGACCAGAGCCTCCCCCCTTTTTTTTCTTTTTAAAAAGATTTATTTTAATTCTCTATGTACACACACATCTGTGTGGGTACCAACAGAGAGAGGCCAGAGGCGTTGGGTTCTCCCGGGACTAGAGTTACAGCATCTTTGAACCTTTGATGTGGGCTCTGGGAACCAAACTTGGGTCCCCTGAAGAGTCGTGTGTTCTTTTAACTACTGAGTCAGCTCTTTGGCTTAAAGCCTTACATTTAAAAAGAAAAAAATAATTAGGTCTGAGACATTTAGCCAGTATTTTTAGATTCCTCATCAGTAGTGGGAAAGTACTGGCCTGGTAGGGTGATTGTGGAAAAAAACAAAAAAACAAAACAACAAAAAATCAGAGTTACTGCAGTAAAAGACCAAGTAAAGCCCAAGTCCATTAATTCTTCATATACATGAATTAAATCGCCATTAGCCACACAGGCTGTATTGTAACCATATCATTAAATTACCATTGGTGAATTGTATATGCTCAATATTAGATGACAATAGATTTCTTATAAGGATGACTATTTATAAAACATGATTTTAGGCTAGAAGAGAATTGTAATGTTTAAAAATATCTACTCTTTTAAAAAAATCCTTGTTTTCTGCTATATGACTTACTATTATGATTGTTAAGTGATGGCTAGATTTCCCACATACTTAAAGAAAAACCCATAAAGTCATTGAATTTTCTGTAAAAACAGTATTGTCAAAAAGGGAGTTTGCTATGGGATTTGCCAGTATGGATGCTGTGTGTTTTTGGCTGTGTTGTTAGATGTAGTCTACAGTACATTTTTATGTATACTTTTAGTAAAGAATAATTTTTTAGAACAAAATTTGAAAAAAACCAATAATGTGCATTAAAGCACATGGAATAGAATTTAGGCAAATATGAACCTAGGGAAAAAATATAGTAAGATTCTCCCATGTTTGTGTGGCAGAGAGCAATGATGTCTGTAAGTTAACTTATCATTAGGTAACAAGGAAATGAAAATGTTTTATTTTGTGTGTGTGTGTGTATATGTGCGCGCACGCGTCTGTGTGTATTGTATTGCATTGCTGTTTATTGAGCCTCGTGACTTATGCATTTAAGGCAAGAATTCTGTTGCTGAGTGACAGTCCTTTCCATTTTATAAAATTTTTTATTTTCAATTCAAGTATATTTTTGAGTCCTTATTGCATTGTGGGTTTATTGTTTTGTATTTTTTTTTCTGAGACAATTTTTCACTTTGTAACAGAGCCCTAACTGTCCTGAATCTCACTTTGTAGACCAGACGGGCCTTGAACTCACAGAGATCCGCCTGCCTCTGCCTCCTGAGGGCTGGGATTAAAGGCGTGCGCCACCACACCTGCTTCATTGTATTCTTTATAATACCTTTGTGAGAGAGGCAGAAATCATTCCTGAAAGATGGAGGAAGTGAACCTGAGACCTCAGTTGATTCTTATAGTATAGGTTCTGGTGTATTGGTTAGTTAGTCCTTCAAAGAGCCCATTTCCAGCCAGGTGTGATGATACAGTTCTTTAATCTCTTTACTCAAGAGACTGAGGCAGCAAGATTGCACGTTTGAGTCTAGCCTGAGCTACCTAGGAATTTCCTCTTCCTTCCTTCCTTCCTTCCTTCCTTCCTTCCTTCCTTCCTTCCTTCCTTCCTTCCTTCCTTCCTTCCTTCCTTCCTTTTTCTTTTTTGGTTTTTCGAGACAGGGTTTCTCTGTAGCTTTTGGAACCTGTCCTGGAACTAGCTCTTGTAGACCAGGCTGGCCTCAAACTCACAGAGATCCACTTGCCTCTGCCTCCTGAGTGCTGGAATTAAAGATGAGCGCCACCACTGCCCAGGAATGTCAGGGCCAGCCTGTGACATAACACAAGGCATTGTACCAAACCAATGCAAGCCAGACCAAACCAACGAAACTCCCCTCGCCATGGCATTACCTTATAAGACTTGACTCTGTCAGCCTGTACCAGTCCCTTCTTTCTGAATCTCTCACAAAGCTTTGTGGGTGCTCCTCCCCAAGTGTCTGATCGTTGTCTAATACATTCTTAACTGGAATTGTGTGGACTTTTGTTTGTTTGCTTCTGTTGGTCTCATTTCCAGGCCTCCTCCTCTTTTTATTAAATAATAGCATAGTTGTGTTGTTAGTTTCTGAGGTCAAGCTTCTGTCACCTTTGCTCTTCTTACATTGCTACTCCACCTGCAAGTTAACTCGACATTTGTATTATGTTCTTATTTTCACTTGTTCCAGAAATCAAAGGCACTGACATCTCTTGTCTATACAACTTAAGTAGCTTCTGCTTTCCTGGGTCATTCTGCAGCTATCCTTAAAAAATTCCGTGTTCAAAGTTCTCCAATAGCTTAGTATTTTCCTTCAGTAAAAATTAACCCCTGTTGGCCTTCAAGGCTTTCTAGTATTGCCTCCTCCTTATGACACAGATCTCCCTTTCTGTTGCTTGCATTTTCTGTTCACTGCACTCTGCCCACAGTGGTCTCAGGGGAAGGTTCTTGAACACTGCCTCTTGCATTTTGTTCAGATCATATATTGTCACCCTGTAGTTGAAATTCATTTGTTTACTTTGCTTTTTATAGCACTACAAATTGTTTTTGTCTGAGTGTTACTCCTTACCCTATAATGGTTTTTTTGTTGTTGTTGGTTTAGTTATTATTATATCCTGAGGCCATAGAAGACCATTTGGCTTTCAGTCAGTGTCCAGTAATTATGAATGAATAACCAAGTGCTGAACCACCCTCGTTCAGGCTTTTAAAAAGACATTGACAGTGTCTTTATGATAAGAAGGGGAATAGAAGGCATGTCACTTCTTATAGGGGAGAGTGAAGGGAAACCAATCAGTGATGAGTTTCTGTTTCTGTGTCGTTTCAGAGATGCTGGAGGAGGGATTCAGTATGGGACAGAAGTTTGAAATGAAAGTAATGCACATTCACTAAGATAGTATTAACCAGTTGTGGTGGTTGATCTTCATTGTCAGTGGGGCTGGACTTAGAATCATCTAGAAGACATATGGGAATGTTGCTGAGGGTGTTTCCAAAGAACTTTAACTGAGGGAAGACCCATCTGAATGTGGGTAGCACAGCCTATAGAATCGGGTCCCAAACTTAATTCAAAACCAAAAAGAACACATGAACCCCAGTGTTCATCTGTGTCTGCTTCCTGATAGTAGATCAGTGTGACTAGCTACTATCACCATTATGCCTGACTGTGTCCTCTCTAACTGTGAGACAAAATAAATCCTTTCTTTAGTTGCTTTCATCAGACATTTGCCATAGCATTGAGAAAGAAAGAAATACAGAAATAGAGAAAATTGGTTTTTGCTGTGACGATCTGACCATATTACTTGTAGGCCTTTGGAACTCTTTTGTAAAAGGAATTTGGAAGAATTTGGACCTGTGGGCTAGAGAAGCCCTAGAGTGTCATAAGCCATAGACATCCGACCTTTTGACATTGTGGTATGATGCCATCTATAAACCAGCTGGGCTGCATTCGTAGCTTTGCTGGGCTGCCTGTAGTTTGCAGACTGAAGGTTGGATGTGACTGCTGTGAGCAGAACTTAAAGGGTGCGGTATGGGCGGCTGGAATGCTGAAATGAAAGAAACTAATCCTGGCTCATGGGATTTCAAATGGGAAAGCGGACTCTAGCAGGACCTGGCTAGAGGCTGTCCGTGCTGTATTCTGGAAAAGAATGGCTATGTTTTGCCCATGGCTAGAAGACTTGTGTTACTATTCTATGTGCTATAGACATTTTATAGATACTTTTACACTTTTTGAGTTTTTGCGTTTGTAGTGATTGATCTTTTGGTATTTTTCATATCAGTATAAATTTGGATTATGATGGAGCTTGATTTTTTTTTAAACACTAAACCAAAATGGAGCACGTAATAATGTTGAATTACCTCTATTTTTTCCTGCTTTTGGGGTTTTATAAAACTATTCTAATTAAAAAAATTATTTATATTAGATGTCTAGGTTATGAAATATTAAGATGAGACTCTGTGGATGTTTGAATAAGCACATGGATCTGACTTAATGTTCCCCACCAGTAATAAAGCAGAACTAGTCGTTTCATTATGTTTCTTAATTGCTGGTTGGTTGATAGACTTATAGCCCGGATTTTGATATTACTTCTAGTATAGAGAAACTAATAATAAGTCTCAGTTCTTTGAGGTCTATGATGAAATATTGTTCATGGGATGTTTTCTTTGGTCATGTTGTCAACAGAATATGTTCTTTAATGGATACCCAGTAAAATATTCACTGCATTTTGTGATAACTATCTTTACCCTTTACTACAATCGGAACTTTTTGTGTTTGGCAGTTTCTAATGAAAGGAAGTTTGTGTGCATATATACATACATACACATGTATGTTTAGATGAAATCAACAAATTTTGATTTTCCAGAATGGAAAAATGGTTTAGTGATCAGGTTAACGCAGTATTAATCAGAAATGAACTTTTTCCTGGGGTTCACATTTAAGCTGGCATGTTGAAATGATCTGGGACTCAATCTGCACATCTGAATTCATTTTGTAAAATATGGCAAGCAGCTGCATCCCTGTGGAAGCTGAAACAACTGCAGGACATTAACCCATTGAGAAGATTACAGTAGGGTTTCAGTTCCATGTTAACTGTATTTATTAGTGAAAATTGACTTGAGTGCTTCTGCTTTTAACAGACTTTTTTATGTCTAGAAGAAAGGAAATAAAACATTGGAATGATAGGACTTTGATGTGTAAAGAAGTTAATGTCTAAAGAAGTAATTATCTAAATCAAACAAAATGTGGGTACAGGAAAGAATTATTTTGGAGTCTAATGAGCTATCAGCTCATCATGTCAAGAAAAATGTTCTTCACCTGTTTGATTTAGAAATTAAGTAACTTGTCTGTGGAAGACTGGTTGTGGTTGTAATAAATTTGGATTGGAACCCTTTACCTCTTACCAATAAATACACTTGATAGGAACCATTTCTAGTGGGAGACGACTGAAAGAAAGCTGGGCATCAGACCTAGGGCTTGGCCCTTCGTATAAATTTGCTCTATGAAATCTGTCCTCTTTAGAAAGTTAAAGCAGGTTGACTGGGTTTGAACTGAAGAAAGGGACAGATTGCTTCAGCGGTGCCTCACTTACTTTAGGCTATAAACCCCACACAGTGCTGTGTGTATCAAATCTGAAACTGCTCAACTCCAGGCCTGATTTGGGAGGTTGGGGTTAATACACAATCCTTGAGGTTAGTATTTCTGCAGGCCTTGTGTTTGAAGCACTAAAAACACTGGGTGTGTGGGGTATGTGTGAATGGTTCTTGACAAAGGGAGGCCGTGTGTTCTCTTTCTGATGGTCTGGTTGTAGAAATCTGTAGTTCTTGTTTTCTCCTAGTCATAGACTGGTGAGGTAATTATTTTTTTTTTAACCCAAGTTTCAAGCTGGAGTTTGGCACGCACCTGAAATCCCAGCACATGGGAGGTGGAGGCAGGGAGTCTACATAACAAGTTCATTGCCAACTTGGAATAATGAGGGTATCTCAGAACCGAAACAGACCAAGGCAATGTGGGTAGTTTCTTTCATTACTTTGTTTATAGAAAAATAGTAATCATTTCAAAAGTTATTGTGAAAAACAGAGTAAATTTAGGCTTAAAGGAAAGTGATAACTTTTCTTAGCATTAGATTTTTTTTTTTTTAATGTATTTGGGCATTAGTTTCGGTTTGAGTGAAATGTTTTTGTCTTTTAGAGTATTCATTATGTGTGCCTTTGTTAGTTCTTCAGACATCATCACATTTAAGTATCTCTACACATTTATTATGACATAACTAAGGTGTTGTTCATCTTAGAGCCCCGTGCCGTGTGGCCTTTTCAAAAGCTGCTCATCTTGGACACTTGGGTTTTTTCTAGCTTAGCCTCATGGACCCTGTCCTTGAGGAGTGCCCCTGGTCTAGATCCCCTTGGTGATTTTTATCATTTTCCACACATTTGGTCAGATTAAAAGGGCATGTTATGAAAATGAATTTGACAGCCATATGGAGCGTGAGCTGAGCGTGAGAGAGATAGGAGTTAGTAGAGAGCTGTAGTGTAGAGAAAGGGACAGAAGAGGACCTTGTCTTCCTGTACATCGTGGGTATAGGGAGGGTGAAAGATAGGAGATTTTTAAAGTTAGGTACTCTAAATTGATATAAAAGCTTTTGTCAGATCAAGATGGGGTATTTTAAATATCTTTATTTTTAATAGCTAACATTTATTGTGTACTTACTGTATCAAGATTGTTCCAAATTGTTTTCTGTATGAGTTCATCTAATTGTCACAATAATCTTTAAAAAGCAGGGCTATTATTCACATTTTATAGACGAGATAATGGAAGCAGAGAAAAGTAAAGTAACTTCTGTAAAGTCTTAACAAAGTAACAGAGCTGGGGATTGAACCCAGACAGTCTGTGTCTGAAGCCAAACGTTGAAATCAGATCTTTATGCCCAACTCTAACTTCATCTCACACTTTCCACAGAAATCAGGTGAAGCATGTTTTCTTCCATTACTGTGAGCCTGACTACCAGCAAGAGAGCCTCAGGAGAGAGCACCCTGTGTAGACATTGTGTGATTTGCCAGGAACTGTGTGTGGGGGGGAACTAGTTAGTGACTCCTAGCCCAAAGAGGTAATATGCTCTGCCTTTGAGATGTGCAAAGCGGGAAAACATCTATAGGCCGCAGAGAGCTGATGCACAGGATTGGGCCGCGTGTCTCCACTGGTGGGAAGCCTGTCTCCTATTAATATGTAGTTTGTGACCCTTTAGGCTGTCTCTTTAGGCCAGATGTTCCATCCTAGAAAAGTTCTTTCTCTGCCTGGGCTTTGCCTTCTGCAGTGGTGTCAACGACCAGCCCTTCTGTGCATCACCAACTCTAGAGGCTGTCGTACAATTAGATTATTCCTGGACTTCTCTCAACTGCTTTAACATGTGTTCTCAAGTTTGGATGTTCTTCCATAGAATCTGCAAAGTGTTTCTAATTCCCACCTTAGGGAAAAATGATGGTATTATCAGGTTGATATAAACATAGGGAATAATATTTATTGTGTTTATAGTATGGTAATTAGTACTTTGATGACTTTTATGTTCTTTTAACTAGTTCTTGATTATTATTTAATTTAGTGTAATGTAAAATAAATAAAAATACATGTGTTAGAATTAGCTAGTTTTTCATTATATATCAGTCTGATTTGATAGGAAAAATGTCACATTTTAAGTTGAGCCAGTTATTTGCTCATAAGATTATAAAATATAATGCCCACTTCTGATCTATTGATTTTCTGCCATAATTTAGCCTTTGGTTCAAATGAGAACTAGATTATGCTATGGTTTTCTCATTTTGTGTATTATAGTTATAAGAACATCTTTAAATTCTTACCTGGTATTCCTAAAGTAAGTGTGTGTGTTCATGTGTGTTCCTGTGTGTGTGCACATATGTGTGTCCTGTTTGTATGTGTGGCATATGTGGAGGCCAGAGATTGATATCAGGTTGTCTTTCTCAGTCACTTCTTCACAGTAATTAATTAATTAATTATCAAAACAGTATTTCTATTTGAAAGTATCCAAAGCAGATGCTACATTCTATCCTAGATGCTTAAGTGTTCAGCAATGATTAGGTATGTTGTGTCATGCTAGATAATAGAGCAGCAGATCTATATCATTTTATAGTAATTCAGAATAGGCCAGTCCTCAAAGTCATTCCTCAAAACCTAGAGCTCCCTGTTTGGGCTAAACTGGCTGGTCAAAGAGCATCCAGAATCTACTTGCCTCTCTCTCCCTCAGGGCTGGGGTCACAGGAGTGTGTTGCTGTACCAGCTTTTACTTGGGTGCCGGGATCTGAACTCAGGCCCTCATGCTCGCAAAGCAATCACGATTGCTACAGCCAACTCCCCATCTCCCAAAGTGACTTTTTATTGGTCTATGTGAAATGGGGGAATATGTGTTAAGGGGCTGCTGGACACTCCCTGAAGAATCGCCAATGGGACTTTGGGTGCTGTGCAACACTCTGGAGAGCTACCAAGTGATGCCAAAGTAGTTTAATGAGTATTTCTGTTCTAGTACTTACTGTAGTGTAGATACTGAATGTGTATCAGTCACGTAGGTGATTCTTTGATACCTGAGCTGACTAAGCACTTTTCTCCTGCTGTACTACTTTTCATTTGAATAAAGACATTAAGAGGAAGACAGTTGGATTTACTACAGAACTGATATTATCTGAAATTTGAAGATTTCTCTACTTTTTGAAGTAGTTTGGAATTGCTTCTATTTTGTGTATTTTTTATAGCTAAATATGTTTGTAAGTTTTATTTTTTTTTTCCTTTTCCTTTAGATGAATAATACTGCAGCTAGCCCGATGTCTACTGCCACTTCGAGTAGTGGAAGAAACACAGGGAAGGCTGTAAGCTTTGCTGCAGAACTGCAGAGCATGATGTGAGTGTGTCTTTACATGTGTTACTGTCGCTGTTTTACCCTGATTAGTGTTGAAAAAGGAAACGGAAATAAAATGCATAAATCTTAACTTCATGTAATTTGTATTTAAACAGAAGTCAAGTGCTCTCAGCGTTTAAATAGCTACAGTAAGATAGGCAGGATTGGCTCAGAGTGCTGCACCGGTGCACTGCGTCTGAAAACTGGGCGCCAGCTCACCTTTTTGGGATAGTCAAAGTATTTTCAGAGAAGGTTGCAGTTTTTCTTAGTTCTCCTAAGTCAGTGAACCTAATTCAAAGTAGTTTTTAATTTTGGTAATATTTGAACCGTTGCATTTTAGATTATTGTGATAATCTAAAAAGCGTTAAAAAAGTCACATGTATTGAATCTTTGAGAAATTGCCCATTTGTTTAAGAATTCTTCCCGAAGCTATCCTCAGCTTGCAGTGAATGAGACAATTTATCTTAATTGGGTGGGGAAGCAGATTATTAGGGAACCATGTAAGCACTGAGTTCTTTCCTAGTGGTTCAGGAGACCGGTATCTATGGGAAGAGGCAATGTTACTTCTTTCCCAGTAGTTCCTAATGATCACAATGATCAGGGAGTTTAAAAGAATATTTCTCTGGAAAGTTTAAATGCCTTCCTCATGTGTATACTGATAGCCTTTAGAGTGGGTTGACTCTACTGTGTGATAATAATAGTTCAAAGCACAGTTTTGGTAAGTTTGATCGCATTTGATAGTCTTTCAGTAGACATACTTCAAAGAAAGTATTAGCATTGAAAGCGTCAATGTCATAGTATATCAGACTGTGCTTTCAGCTTATCTTTATAGTCTTAATTATTGAGGATCTTGAGAACTTTGGTTGTATGGATCATCTATAAATATTGAGTTCTTAGAATTTAAAACTGAGAAATAAAAATTTATGCTTTCATTTGAAAAATAATAAACTTATATGTAAATATAATCTATTTCTTTTAAAGTATGTTCTAAAACCAAAAGTTGATAATACTTGTGATTGCTAAGATGGGGATAAACACTAATTTAGAAGCTGAATTTTGTGAACCTGCCTATATTTTAAATTGTGGAATGCTTTAAGAGTCTATATATTTGTATACATGTTTAAATTTTTCATTATAGCTTAATGGACTTTTTGTTAACAGACTTTTGTGTTATGTTTCAGTAATTATATTTACTTTATGAATATATACTTTATGGTAAGGTGATAAATTTCATTTTTTTCCTGTGGCACTAAATTGATTTACTCGTAGTTTTTAATGTGAGTTTGAACATGTTCAGAGTCCTTAAATTATAATATAACGAACCCCATGTATCCTTTATGCAAATTTAACAGTAATTTCCCTTTCATAGTCTTATTTGACCTTTCTCCCTAATAATAAGAAAAGAAATATTCTAAAGCTAACCTCATAGGATTTATTAAAACAGTATATGTTAGTAGGTAACACACCGGGTGACGTGTAGCGTGAGGCAGCAGACTGTAGCCTGTAACCCGTCTCAGCAAGTGTAGTTTGCTGGGACATCAGTGGTGCTCACACATTTATCTGCCACTCATTGCTGTCTTCAGGCTTCACGGCCAAAACTAGTATTCATAGCAAGCACATGTGCACTGTGAAGCTGAAAATATTTACTATCTAGTTTTTTGCAGAAATTGACCTCTGAGTTATAAAGCCAGCTCTCTAAAAGGGAAACAGAAACTTGGGGGTGGTTCTGCCTAATATTTATTTCTGATAGACCTAAGACCATTTAAGAAAGTTGAGCAAAAGAAAAGCTAAATTCAGTACTTTGTATTAAATACTTTTGCACACATCTTCCCAAGCGATCTACCTAAGCTGGGTTCAGAATGTAAAGGTTATTGTTGGCTTTGACTCTGGAATAAGTGTGCACTTTTCCTTCATTTCAGACCTCAGGGAGAGGCCACTCCTAATAGTACATTCAGCATGGAGAGACTGAAGTTTTTTCCTTTATGAATTTTTCCTCAGAAAGGGAACTAGAGTCCAAATGAGGGGGATTGTTTTAAATTTGTCAGTATATCCTATTGCTTTAAAAGTTTCAGGCTTCAGATGCTACATGAGTTAAGTCAGTACGCATGCAATGCTTGGTCGTGTGCGGCCTTTCAGATGAGCAAGTCCAGACCTAATCCCCTGCATACTGCAGGAATTTCACTCCAAATCCTTGCTGCTGCTGCTGCTTCATAGTTAAGCCTGTTGATGTTGCTGTTTCAGTCCTCTGTTGCTGCCACCTTCCCTATCTGTTAACTAGTAGTATTTGGCTACCGGCTGTCTAACTGTGGAGCATTACTTAGTCTTTTTCCTTTCAAGGATTGGTCTCACTGAAAACTAACTAGTTGTCAATCACAATGAAAACTGTTTAATTCAGTTAATAAATCCAAAGTGCCAGCCTTAATAAACAGAAGAGAAAGAGCCTGGGGCAGTTCCTGAGTTCTGTGAGCTAGAGGAGGTAGAAGGCTCACACAGCCAGAGGAAAGGAGCGGTCTACTGTGGCCCTTGCCAAGGGCAAGTTGTGTACCAGGGATGTGGATGTATGGGAGCTGATTCCTTGTGGTTCTATTTTGTGTGTGGGGAGTTTTGTCCGCAAGTTTGTCTGGGCACCACTTGTTTGCCTGGTGCTGGAGAGAGCCAGAGAGGGTGCTGGATCACCTGCAACTGGGGTTACAGTTGGTTGTGAGCCACCAGGTAGGTGCTGAGACTCTAACCTGGGTCCTCTGAAAGAGCAGTCAATGCTCTTAACTGCTAAGCCATCTCTCCAGCACCTCTATTTTTTGCTCTTTTCTATTTTCGTGGTTCTTAGTAATCTGTAGTTACTACTCACTTTTGTAATGACTATCTTTTGTACCCATTCAGTATATTCTGAACAGCGTGTGTGGTCTTAGGCTTTATTAATCAAGTTTTCCAGTGTTACTAAAACTATGAAATAAAATATTGGCACCTAGTACCTTAAAATCAAAGAAGAAGTTTTTAATTTAATAACCTTTTTGGTACTAACTTTTTAATTTTCCTTTAAGGAAGCTGAACTGATTTACATTTTTACCTTATTCTGAGAGACGACACTCCCACCTCCACCCCCTACCCATCAACATGGCTTTGTGTTGTCAAACTGCTTGGCCACTGGGCTTCAGCATGGTTGGTCACTTACATTTCCTGTGTGTGTTTTTATGTTCTGACTCTCAGTTTTTTTTTTTTTTAACCAACGTCTTGGTTTTCTGTAGTTTATTAAGAACTTTCAGTGTCTTAAAGAGCTTCCTCCTTTGAGGGTCTCCCTTGGCACTCCCTTCTCCCAGCGCTCGCAGCACCTTAAGGTTGTTTAGTGTGTTTCCTTTTCTTCTTTGTAAATGTAGCTTAGTCAGTTGTACGCTGCCTTGTTGCTTCCGCTTTTGATCTGAAGTCCTCTTAATTTCGTGCCCTTTCCTATATCTCAGGTTTTGATTTCCACAGTTTAATATTAATCCATTTTGTTGTTCTATATTGTCAGGGAGGGGTCTACCACCACAAATTAATTACATAGACCTTCCTTCCTTCACAACTGAAACTCTACCTTTATCAGATAATAAATGATTCCCTTTGCCTCTCTGCTTTGTTCCATTGACTTTTCCCTTTCTTTGCCAGCCCTGCATTATTGTAGTTATTAGAGCTTCTTAATGTGTTTTAATATTTGGTGTTATAGTTCAAGTCCGTCCACATAAGTTTTCTTTTTAAAATACTTTTGGCCCCTTCTTATTTTTATGCTTCCAGATGAATTTTTAGGAATCATTTCAACAAGCTCCAAAACAAATTCTAAGTGCAAATTTTAAGAACTTTCATTTTTTGTTTCTTTTTATGCCTTTTACTGTATTCTCAGATTTCAGACATGGGTCTTTTCAATCCATTTTACTTTTAAAGTTGATTAATGAAGTAATTTTACATTTGGAAAGTTTATTTGAAACAACCCCTGATAGAAACAGTAAAAACAGCCAGACTAATGAGTGGGCAGCTTAGCTAGTGTATGATTAGAGACCAAAACCTTCTCGGTTTTCCTTAATATTTGCTTTTCTTGTTGAGTGTAGAATTGTGCTGTGACTGCAGTATGCAAAAACCTAGCCAATTTATCACCTTAATTTTAAATCATGGTAGTGATTTTCTTATTTTTGAATGACAGAATTGGTCAGTTTTAAATGGTCAGTTCAATTTTTAGAAATGGGTTTCTAAGATTGCATTCTGACTAGTAGAGTAATGTCACCAGTGTTCACTCAGTAGAGTCCAGAGGGCTGAATAGATTTAATGTGTTCATTTTTGAACATGAGAGATGATAGAGTGGGTCTCCCTCTGACTACTTCAAAGAAGGTATTTCTACAATAGGTCAGGAGTGTGGATGCGTAGTGAGTACATGCAGATAGAAAGCGACGAGATTCACTAGAGTTCTGTGGGGTCACATGTGGTCTGTTCCTATGGTAAACTGTGCTAGTTTTTTCTATAATTTATCTGCTTGCGTAGTTTTAATTTTTTTCACTCTTTGGTATTTGCTGATTTGTTGTTGTTCCAGACATCAGCAGTGCTTCGCTGCTATGCCACTTGGAAGGCACGGCAAGGCCTCTGGCAGTGACGGGTAGGGACGCTTGAGAACAGTTAGTGAAGGAGGTGGGCAGAGAAAACTGGTTGGAAGTGTTCACTGTGGCATGAGCTGTCAGGAATCGGCGGAGGCAGGTGGCCTGCTTTTCCTATAGCAGTGCTCTGCTGCTCTGCATAGGCCCGGGAAGTCAAGGCAGTTGGGTGGATTTAGGATTCTGAAGGGCAGATGGTATAGCAAGTTATTAATTTGACATGCTGGAGGTTCTAGCCTACAGGTGAGGTATAAAATACATTGGAGTTGATAAGCATGGATACAAAGTATGGGAAAGGATTGGAGCCTTCAGTGCATCAGTACAATTATGTAGAACATAAGCAGTACTTACGAGAGCTTAGAGGGTTAGCATCAGACCTGTTCTCCAGTCTACTCTGACTTCCTGTGATGTCCCATCACCTTTCTGTGCATTTGACACCTTGCTTTGTTTCTTACAAATGACCTCATTTTAGTTTTTTACAGTGCTGTATTTGTCTGAATCTAGTCCCTGATCCCAGGGCTTTAAATACTTTTCCTGATGCTCTATCTGGCATTTTGTAGGTGCTGGTAAGTGTGAAGCTGTGATGGTACTGACATAGTATTTGGGAGGATAGCCTTCAGGGGAGGGCCCCCGTTGAAATCTTATAAGTTTTCCAAATAGAAGGGGTAGGGAATAGGAACCTGGATAATCCTTATAGCATGTATTCATTTTTTTTGTCCTCTTATTACATTGATTTTTTTTTGTCTACATGCATGAAAATATTCTTAAGTGTAGCTTTCTGTGTTTAGGGTTTTGATTTACTTCAATACCTCTTCCCTGCCTCCTTGACAATTCTATATTTATAACTACCTATAGATGGTGGATGGAGGAGGTAGTAAAGTTTGGCCAATAGGATACGATCCTATTTTAAGTATTTCTGCAGTGTTACAAGATGCAGTAACAATATTCATCTCTAAGGTGGATAAGTCAGATGATGCATGCAAATCATTTACATGTATCATAGTTGTTCAGTAGAACTTGATGTAAATGCCTGTGCCTTTTAAATTAGTCTTTGTTGGATTATAGGAATAGAACTTAATTTTAGCACTTTTATTTGTTTGTTTTTGCTTTGTGGACCGCTAATCGGGTATTCAGAAATAACGGAATCTATCTTAATAATGTCAGTTATTTTGACTGAAGAGAAATCTGAGTCTTAGAAATGTATTAGGCTAGACTTTTATTGATTCATGAAGAAGTAGAAAAGGGCTAATTTGTCCCAGGGTGGTTTGTTGGTTAGCTGATTTGACCCAGGGTGGCTAGTTGGTTAGTTGATTTGACCCAGGGTAGCTAGTTGGTTAGTTGATGTGTCCCCGGGTGGCTAGTTGGTTAGTTGATGTGTCCCCGGGTGGCTAGTTGGTTAGTTGATGTGTCCCCTGGTGGCTAGTTGGTTAGTTGATGTGTCCCAGGGTGGCTAGTTGGTTAGTTGATGTGTCCCCGGGTGGCTAGTTGGTTAGTTGATGTGTCCCCTGATGGCTAGTTGGTTAGTTGATGTGTCCCAGGGTGGCTAGTTGGTTAGTTGATGTGTCCCAGGGTGGCTAGTTGGTTAGTTGATGTGTCCCAGGGTGGCAAATTGGATATTTATGGGTTTACTACTTAATACCTGAACTTCTGAATATCAACTCCCTATTCCTTTCTAGTGTTTCTCTGATATAAATTAGTGACCAGGTCTTATTTTTCCTTATTCTTTAAACTGTCAGCATTTCTTTAGTTTTTCATTCTATGTTTATATTTGAGATAGTACCACAGTATTGGACTCATTTTAGAATGATGAATGGTATATATCACTTGACAAATTTCAAGGCACAATCTTTTTATGTGCTTTAAGTTCTATGATTATCTACTGTAGAGTGTCCTGAAAATTTCATTCATTTAAACATTACTGGGGTGTTTTAAGTTTAGACAGTTAGAATGTGACATATATTATATATATGACATATATAGCGGACAAAACTACATTTTCTTTTCAAGCTTTTGTTGCTTTCCTGGTCCCTGTACTTTCTTTAAAAGACACAGTGATATACTTAGAGTCACTTTTCAGCACTTATCTATTTTTATAAGTAATTCTTTGAAGTTAGCTCTCCCTCCCCTATTTCTCCAGTCTCCTTTAAAGTCTTAACATTTAGACTAAAGCAGTGTGACTCTGGGTAGTCAGCCTGTGTTGTTTGTTCTCTATTGGTCTGTGACGTAGTCTCAGCCAGAAGTCAGTCCGCTTTCTTCCTGTGATGATGGTGTCTGCAGTGCTGTGCAACCGGATGCTCTATAAGGTTTACCCTTATAGTGTAACAAATAGTTCTGAGACCATATCTGTTCTACAATACTCTTGTGTCATCCTGCTTTTTTTCATTAAAAAAAATAGCCTTGATTGTCTGCCTTGGGATAGTCAGTGTTTTTGGGCTCTGCAGATCTATCAGTGGATACACCATACGGGATCCCTAATCTTGTGGACCTACCTCACATTCCAGTTTTGTTAGAAATACTTCATTTATCATTTTTTAGAAAATACTACTGCTTCTGGAGCAAACCGTGTTCTTGGAAGTTTACAATACTGTACATTAAAGTCTTTGACTTAATTATATATACTTTTGCGTTATGGTGGTGGCATTACTTTTGATTGCAGTTTTGGCTCAAGACTTGTTTTTCCTATGACATATGAAACCTTTTAAAATGCAGTGTATTGGAGTCACCTTCTAGTTTTACTTGAAATTAGTTTAAAGCAGGGATATTTTTAAAAGGCAAATCAGGAGAAATTAATTTCCAATAAAAGTGAATAGTAGTGACATGAACTGATTGTGTATTGAATGGACTAGAATATTAAGCATTTTTTTTGTTTCCTTATTTATAGAAAACCCTTTGCCTAATTTTAGACTATTTTATAGTTTACTGTAAAATATTAGGATTTTAATATTTAAATAAAGATTGGCATGTTAAATTAATGAAACCTAATAAATAGAACAGCCCAACACTTAAAAATTGTCTAATGTAATATTTCCAAAATTTGTGTATGCTAATGTGGTGGTTTGAATAAGAATGACCCTCACAGGCTCACATATAAGTGTTTATGAACTCTTCCATACAATTAAAGGATGAGGAGATGTGATCTTGGTGGAGCAGGCATCTCATTGAGGGTGAGCTTTGAGGTTTTAAAAGCCAGTCTCTCTGATCAGGATGTAGCTCTCAGCTACTGCTCTAGGGCTATACTCCCAGCCATGACAATGGACTAAGTCTCCTAAACTATAGGCAAACCCCCAGTTCAATGCTTTCTTTTATAAGAGGTGCCTTGGTTGTGGTGTCTCTTCAATAGAACAGTAGAACAGTGACTAAGACACCAAATATATACAATTATTGATAATTAAACATACAGTCTTAATAAGTCTACATCTGCCTTTGAAATGCTTTAAAAAAACCTCATTTTTAAGCAATGTCATTTTGTTATGGTTATTTATTTATTTATTTATTTGGTTTTTCAAGACAGGGTTTCCCTTTGTAACAGTTCTGACAGTCCTGGCTGTCCTGGAACTCATTTTGTAGACCAGGCTGGCCCCACACTCATAGAAATCCTCCTGCTTCTGCCTCTGATGTGCTGGGATTTAAGGCGTGCGCCACCACTACTGCCTGGCCTTGACATATGCCTATTCCTTTTGATCCATTTTATGTTATTGTGTTGTATGTTGAGATATTTCCTTTGTGCACATCTATTACTCAAAGATTGTAAATATAGAGCTGTAAAACTTTACATTTACAATGTGAGAAAACATGGTGATATATCTTTAAAAGAAAATTGAGACAATATTCCATAATAGATATAAATCAATCAATGAAATAGAATTTATTTAAAAGCAGTTGCTTACTGTAGGTTAATTTATCTACATTAATCCTAAACTGCCAAGTGTTATCACATTATCTGGTTAATATAGTGATTAATTCTTTTTGTCTTTTTAAAATTAATTTATTTAGCTTGTGTGTATGAATGCACTATCTGCATGTATGCCTGCACACCAGAAGAGGACATCAGATTCCATTATAGGTGGTTGTGAGCCACTATGTGTTGCTGGGAATTGAACTCAGGATTTCTGGAAGAGTAGCCAGTGCTCTTAGCTGCTGAGCCATCTCTCCAGCCCTAAATATTTTTGTGTGTGTGTGTGTGATTAATTCTTTAATGTTATCTTCTTTTTGTTTGGTCATAAACTCAGAATTTATGAGATTTTTATTGAAAACATGTTCAGCTTTTTTTCAAATTATATAATGTTTCTACTACTTTTCTTTATTTCTAATCATAATTGTCATTTTAGAAGTATTTTTCCCATTTTTATATATATTATTTCTTTTGCATGTTTTGTTTTTCTGTAACTTAAGTTTTTTTACTTTTATTTAAGTAATTGTGATTCATTCAGCTACTCACATTCAATCTACATTATCGAGTTCCTGTGGTATGTCACGCCTGAGGCTAAATAATATGGAAAAGGAGAGGGAATGGGGATTTTTGTGTACTGATGTCGCTAATACAATGAAGTTTGTGTGTCATGTGTCTTATGATCCTTTGGTCATTACAGTTTCCCCTGTTTCTACTGTAAATACGTGTTTAGGTGAGGAGACATTAAAGATTTACACAGAAAATTCAGGTTTTAAGTTCCCAAGGTAAAATTTGACCTCAACATATCTAATTTTGTACAACACTGCCTTTGTGTACGGGAGACAGGTGTATAAAATAAGTATATTTCTTGTCTTCGTGGAGAGAAGCTTAGTGTATTTTAAGTTCTGCTTTGCAGGTGTCTGTGGGGCTGCTCAGGAGGGTGAAATCCTCCCAACCCACTAGGCTCCTTTACAAAATCCATCACATTTACTAGCTTTTTCATAGCATATCGTGAGACAAATGGATTCTCCTAGAGTCACCAAACTAGTAATTAACTATGCTTACATATGTGTGTAAGTAGAACGAGGATCCTACCCTCAGACAGAAATTGAGACAGAATGACATACAGTTGAGAATGTAAGTATGTAAAGAAAGGTTACTCAAGTCTTCTATTTACAAGTGGATAAGAGGGTTTTCAACTCAGAGGATGAATCTTATGAAATAGTGCCATTTTATCTCTTTCCTTAAGAATGGGTACTACTTAAAGCTTTGGAAATTTGGGGCAAGGTGATGGGACTGGTAAGGAACATCGCAGGAAAGGATGGAAAGTAGGAATGAGGTGTAGAAAGTTTAATGTACCTAGAAGGAAATTTGTTTGTAGGAAATACTGATAAAACTGGTGATAAGTGTCAGAATGTGGTAATTGAATGGATGACTAGGATTCTAATATTTTACCTAGGGATAGGAAACCTTTCAGAGGTGTTTGCCAACTTGCAGGTATGGTTGCCTTGGCACTGATTGAGGAAGATGTGGAAATGGACTGCAGCAGCACATGACTGTTGTCTCTGTGAGACACAGTGGTGCCAGGAGTGAAGCAGAGGAGACAAGCTTAACAACATTGCACAGGCTAACTTGTCAGGTCTTGGGGACTGCTGGGAATCAGGGACTAGTTAAAAGAAATGGTTCAAGGTTTATATTCCTATCCTAGGAATGGGACGTTAATGATATTAAGTTGAACAGTGAATTTTATCATTTGTATCTTGATTCCGAAAAAGATTTGAGGCATCTGTTAGGGTTAGGATTGTTTACAGCAGGATTGTTTTGGAGGTGAGGCCTGAGAACATTTCCTTCCATGGAAGCCTATGGGGACAACCAGTATTGCTAACTGTATGTCCATAGTAAATATAAAATCCACGTATTTGGTTGAATTTGTAAGATTTAAGCTGGGGGGAAAAAGCACTATTTAGTAGAAATACATTGATTTGTTTTTAAAGATGATGGTGGCAAGTCTGATCTTAAAATTGGTGGTTTTAAATTGTGCTCACTAGAAAGAATTTTATCATGGGCCTCTAAAAGCCCTTCCCTTCATTCTCTCTTAGTGAGAGCTGCCCCACCCTGTGTCTGTTTGAGATGGTATGTGTATCTTTAAGTTTGGTGTTTGAGCAGAATCATAGCTCAGAAATGTTTGAAACCACTGGTACATAGTCCTAATTCCCAAAGTAAAGTTCAGGAAAAAAAAATCAATTAATGTAATTGATTATTTCTAGTTTTATGAGTAATATGATGCTAAGATGAGTGATGCTAAATCAACATCAAACAAGTACATATATGATACTTTGGACATATGTAATGCTTACTTATTGCATTTTTTTGTGAATAGGATCTATTATAAAAAATACGTCTCACTGTTCTTGAGGAATGGATAGAGTAACATTCCGATGATTTTAAATGAACATGGTTTCATAAAGTTGAACCTTTAAAACTGTTGGTATCTGACTGATTTCACAGTTTGCTGAAAAGTTTGACTGCCCGAAACCTTTCCTGCCTTTTAATACACCAGACATGTTGATGATAGAAAATAGTACATGGTGGGAACTTAGCTGTTCAGTTACAGCCTCAGGCATAGGAAGTTTTACCTGTGTTCTCTCTGACTCACTGTCTCCCCTGTTCAGGGACTGAGTCAGCCTGTGAGTCATTGCTTATTTCTGAAGTTGCCCTACTCTCTCTTTCCATTTATTCTTCTTGTCTTAGGCAGATTCACCTTTCATATTTAGTATTTTTTTTTCTCCTTGGGCCTTCCTAGTCAAAAGCAAAGTACTGCTTTATGACAGTTTCTATACCCAAAATGTTAACATGCTCTTTGATATTCTTAATTTTTGGTGATTTTTGGATGTGTGGTAAGCATGTCCTTCTTTGTGGGCTCTTACAAGACATTGGCCAGCTTGTCATAAACTACTAAATCCTGACTGGTTACACAATTGTACTAGACTGCTTGCCATGGGAAGGCTCCAGAGTTGACCTCACAGTTCATAAATGAAAAAAAAAAAAAAAACCAGTTCATGTAGGCATAAATGGACAGCAAAACATATTTACAATTAAGGACAGATCTGTGTTAAAGGTGTAAGCATAGGTAGCATAAGTGCAGGTCAGTTAAATGAGGGACTTTCTGGAATTCTGTGTAAAGCAGTTGAGCTAGAGGTCAGCCCTCCCTTTACTGGGGACCATAGCTACAGTTCTCCAATGCAGGTCACTTTGCATGCCAGTAAAGGGGACTGGAATTCCTCTTTGACAATTGTCCTATTTACATAAGCATTGTTTTCTTCAGTCAGTAGCCAGGGTAGAGGAGAGGGGTAGGGAAGGGCACTCACAGACCAACATTGTTTACCAGTAAGAAAGTGCTATAAAGCCAGGCAGTGGTGGCATATGCCCTTAATACCAGCAGTAGGGAGGCAGAGACAGGCAGCTCTGTGAGTTTGAGGCCAACCCAAGTTCCAGGATAGGCTTCAAAGCTACACAGAGATACTCTATCTTGAAACAAACAAACAAAACATAAACAATAGCACCAAAAACAAAAAACAAAAAACAAAAAAAAAAAAAACCAAAAAACCAGAAGAGGACTAGCTGCTTGAGATCTCTGTGGGCCAGAGTTTGGAATGAGGATTAGAGAGTGGTTTGTGAGCATCTCTGACGTACTAGGGGCAAAATAATTTAAACAGCAGCGTGTCTCACAAATTCTTAGTTCTATGCACTGCTAGATATTTGAAGGAATTTTGAACAGATATGGTGTCTTGAACTTAGAAGCAATGTGGGGAGAGGTGAGGCGTGGGAAAGATTGTGTTGCATATGTGCTAATCTGCACAGAATGGAAAGACACGCATGGATGAGAATGTCATGTTTGTATACACAACCGAAAAATAAGCAAAAAACCTTTAATGCATCTGGAGAACGTATAATATATGATGGGATATTGTTGATAGCATGGAGGATAGGCTAATAGCTGACATGCAGTGTCACAGTCTGCAGGATTCTTGAGGGAACCATTGTGCAAGTACTCAGTCATTGTGGGAAAACTACAGGGGGAAGGGGACAGGAGTTTCTCTTCACATGTTGAAAGTTGTGTTTGGAAGTGGAATTGGGTTAAATATTTTCCTTCTAGGCTCTTGAATCCCTCAGAATGAGGGATTAGTAGGATGCTGCTCTATGCTCTCCTCAGCATGAGAAGTAAGCAGTTGGTCTGGAGCAGGCCTAACGAACCAGGACTTCCTGCAGCAGAGGCGGAGCCAGGGCCTACACTTTCAACACGCTGTTCAGGCCATTGCTGTTGCTGCTGCTCCTGCTGCACTGTGAACCCCACCACTAGAGCTGAGAGTCAAGTGTATTGCAGAGAACTGAAGGACCAGAGGGCTGATTATACATAACAACTCTGAGTTTTGTCAGGTAGGATGTAGGCAGTTTACTTTTTATTTATTTTCATGGGAAACATTGGGGATAGGTGCTGCTTATAGATGAGGGAGTTCTTGCTCAAGGTTTAGTGAGAGTGTAATGGAGATTCAGACACTACCTTAGATCCTTGCTGGTCTGCCATGTTTGTAGATGAGGGAGTTCTTGCTCAAGGTTTAGTGAGAGTATAATGGAGATTCAGACACTAACTTAAATCCTTATTGGTCTGCCATGTCTCCACCAGAGTCTTGTCTTTTTCTTTTCTTCTTTCTCTCTTTTCTTTTTTCTTTCTTTTCTTTTCTTTTTTCCCGTTTGTTTTTTGAGACAGGGTTTCTTTGTAGCCTTGGAGCCTGTCCTAGAACTAACTCTTGTAGACCAGGCTGGCCTTGAACTCACAGGATCCACCTTCCTCTGACTCCTGGGTGCTGGGATTAAAGGTGTGCGCCACCACTGCTCCAGGCCCAGAGTCTTTTCTTAGAATATGATTTATTGTTGGAGATCTTTGCTCCATTTCTTAAAACTTTATCATGGGAGAAATGAAGGTTTTATGTAGATTCAGGAAAATGAACTTGTCAAATATTAGAGCCCACTAACTGAATTGTATAATTGTAGTGTACGTTCTTTTCTTTTAGGTCTAAGCATAGCTGCTGTTACTGTTTGGGTTCCTCAGGTATATGTACATGCATACATACTTTATAATTTGCAGTGATGGGATTGTAGCATATGTAATTTAGCATGCTGTTTTCCCTCTAAACACAGCTTTAGCAGTGACAGCTCCTTACACCTCTGCCGATTCCTCACAGTCCTTAGCACATTCAGTAACTCCGTCTGTACCATCCCATTTTCCTCCCTCCCCCAGGAGCTCTGCTGCCAAATTCTTCTGCTAGTTTCTTTGTGATATTTTCAATTTAACCTTTTGTTTTTTGGATGCTGGGAATCAAGGGCCTTATCCATCCTAGGCAAATACTCTATCACTGAGCTACATACACACTGGTGCCTAGTCTTGTTATATATATGTTATTATATATGGTCTTATTATAAATATATATGTAATATTAGTGAGTGCTGAGTCACTTTTCATTTTAAAATTTATTCTGTTTCTTTGTTTTAGCTGCACGCAATGTCTCTGTCATTTTAGTGGCTTCTGATAATGTAAGTAGGAATACATGTGGGGTTTAAACTAAAGGCCGTAAATTTCCTTATCTAACCAACCACCTTTTCTTTCCTATGTTATCCTTTTCTAATTTTCTACCTTCTTGCATCCATTGACAGGTAGGCTAGCAGAATCAGAACCTGTAATAATGGTACAACTATAGAAGAACTTTATCTGTTATTCCAAAATTAGTTTTGTATTTACACTGTTATTTGCCCATTTCCTTGATTTCTAGTGCCTTGAGTTATACATCTTAGGGAAAATGTCATGACAAACTAACTTCTAACACTTCTAACATTCTTTTTTATTTTTTTAAACTGGATGTTTCTAATTAAAACTAATATGTAAATTTATGTTTTCTTTTCTAAATGGTTTCTAAACTGTTATACCTATGATTTTTCATTTGTATATTTACTTAACATGTGAGTCTTCCTTTTTTCGACATTTTAAGTTCTTGACTTGGTCACTGAAATATTCCATGACAAATGAAATGTGGGTGCATGAAGGCTGTTTTGAGATCCCCGGACAGCTTTCTCATCTGGGTTCTTTGTGTCTCTAGAAATGTGAACTGTTCAACTACCTCATGGCCATCTGGGCAGGGCATTCCCCATGCCCCAGTGGCACTGAGTAGACTAAAACAGTAAATGTGTCTCCAGCTCTATTCCAGCCCTCTAGAGAAAAAACAGTAGCTAGAGCATTTTGTTTCTTTTTTTTAAACTTTCTGGAGATTTTTAAAACATTAAATCATGGATGAAATTGGGCAAGTAGGACATGCCAGTAGTCCTGGAACCTTTTCATACTATCATTGGAAGACAGTGTCTGAGCATTATTATTTTAGTGGGTAAATTCTTGGTGTTGTATAGGTTGAATTTTAATTTCTTCTGATATCTTTAATCATGTGAAGGTGGTGTGGACATGGCACAGACTACTGATTATGATGACTCAGAGCGGTCAAGTTTCTGATCAAACTCAACAACGTCTCCCTTTGATAACCTTTACTTTGTCTTAATTGCTTTGACTCCCTGATCATTATTATGAAAAGCAATGGACTAGAATAACCTGAAGATAACAGAGATGGCCTGTTTTGTGTTTTGTATTTTGTCAAAGTTTGCCAACATTAGAGGACCTTGCTTGAGAACCAGTACTTTTAAAGAGAAATGAAGGACCAGGAAGTGACTTCATTAAGGCCAGTGTAATACACTAAAGCAGCTGTCCAGAGTAGAAAGGCAGACTAGCATGTCACTTACTCAGGTTTGTGACAGGGCAGGTTTCATGACTGCATCCCTTTTCCTTATCTGAGTAATTATACTACTCATCATAGAGTTGTGAGGATTAAAAGAAAGAGTGTTTACGAAGGGTTAACATAGCACCAGATCAGTAAATACTCAAACCCAGAAAGCTAATGGCTAAACAGACTCAACCAAGGAAAGGTTACAGATAAACACCACAGTTTCAGCATCAGGACCACAGGCTGCATTGGGCACTCAGAGTCTTCAAAGTTTGTTAATTTTAAAATACAAGGTCTGGGTATTAGATTGATTTTATACTTAAAAACATTGGAGAAATAAGCATTAACTTTTTGGTCTATTCATTTTACTAAGTTGTTTCTGTTTCTTTATTTTCTCTTTAAAATTACCTATGGTTATACACAGCTATAGACCAAAATCTGTTAGGAAAAGAGAAAAAAAAAAAAAAGAAAGAAACTGTAATGTTTTATTGTAAAAAACTTTATAAGAAAAATTATTTTGGGTGAGGAGACAGTTTTTCAGTTCATCCTGGCTTTAGCTTATTTATGAACATAAATTTGTTAGCCAGTGACTCTCACATTTTAATTTACGGAGGAAGGAGAGGGAGGTGTGTTGTCTTTGTTTAAAAAAGCATCATGGCTGGCTGTTGATAAACCAGATTTGGTGCCATTGGACCACAGTAGCCAAGTATCACTATGGGAACATTTAATGGAGCACGCACACACACACACACACACACACACACACACACACACACACACATATGTATATGTATTGTAAGGCTGCCTAGTTTACTTTGCATGATAGTTTCAGTAAATACCCAACCTGTGAACTACATGCACCTTCTCAGAATAACAGTTGGTTAGAGTGTAAAGTGATTATATTTATTTTCTTATTGTGTTTTTCTCAAGATAATCCTTTTTATAAAGCAAATATAAAGCATGCCCTAAGCACTATATATTCCTTGAACATTTTATTCTTGTATTAGTGTATTTTTGTGTTTTCTGTTACCCGGCTTAGCATGTTGTTTATGAAGTGACCTATAATGAGTGCCTCTCTGGTGGCACCAGGCCCTGGGTGGGGCAAACACGACATAAGGGAGCATCCAGATTAGCCCTCGTTTTGAGGGTTGTAGAACATCCTTCCTCAAGATTTTCACTCTCGCCACCTCCCATGTCTCACTGTGTCTCAGCCCTACTGCGGAGAAGTAGGCTGCATAGAAATGATTTTGATTTTCAATTAGCATAGTCCCATGCATGCTTAGACATTTTATATAAAATATTTATGACAAGATGAAAATAATGTAGTTGAATTCAAGATATATTACCTTGGATTAAAAGTAAGTTAACAGTTTGAAAAAGTAAACAGCACTCTGTCTCTATTCTTGCACGCTCAATAGCTGCCAGAGCTTCAGAAAGCCCCGTTCAGCAGAGTCTTCCAGCTACTGAAATATGCTGCTGTTTTACCTACTGGCAGCTACCTGCAGCCTGTGCTGGTAGCTACCGTTCACTGCTTCCTTGGAGACATGTTCTTGTCAGCTCTTGTTTTAAACTCACAAATGTTCGTTGAGGTAGTAAGCACTGAATCTAGTTTTATTATGCTGTAATTTAGAATTCTTTGAGAATTTGCCTGTGATGTGTGTGTGTGTGGTGTTTATATGAATTGTGTGTGTGTGTGTGCGCGCGCGCGCCCACTACATCTGGAAATGCTCAAAATTTGTTTGCATTTTTAAAAGAACAGTCTGCAGTGAAAGTAGAAATTTTTGAGAGGTGAGGTTCAAGTTAACTAATGATGGAGCATAATGTGAGGAAGCATAATATTGTAAATTATTATTTGGCGAATGTACCTAATGCAGGCATTAGCTGCTGCTGCCGTTTGTAAAGGACCATGCATAGGGAGCTAGAGAGATAGGCTCCACAGACTTTCTCTGTGAATCCCAGAACGTAACTAGATAGAGCTTTTAGTTTATTCAGTGAGGGCTACATTCTGTAAGTTTTAGTGTGATACATGTGTCGTTTTCATCATGCATGTGTATTAGAGTGTGAAAAGAGCCTTTAGAATTTGTTAAAATTTGTCGATCATTGTCAAGTTAGGAGTTGTATTTCTTAAAGTTAGAATTTACTTAAGGGCACCTTCTCTACTCTGAAACAAATTTTATTTCTACAGAAAGTTGTGCCAAAGTAAGTTTTCCCAAAAAGACTTATTCCGTATTTAGGTCCACTGATAATGTTTAAAATAAAAATAAACTCCTAACAACCAAGGGTGGAGGGCTGTCTAGATTTGTTTCTAGCTTTCTTTTTCATGGCTTTTCAGAAGTGTATCATATTATAAATACATTCAAAATGTTTTGCTCTGAGGATATGTAGCATTCCTGTAAAGGTTAAGTCAATAAAAATGATTTGGATACATTCCTCGGCCTGGCTGGAACAGGTAGCCCGTTGTTTTGGGTGCCCTTGAGCTTCTGCAGCACATGGTTATGGTGTAGCCAGGAACCGACTAAACTTGCCTTCTATGTATGGAAGCATCAGCTTTAAAAACCAAGATTTTCTTGCCTTCTAGAAGCGGGTGATTTTAAAGCAGGCCTGCATGGTTGACTCAGTTCTTTTAAATGTAGCTGGAATTTTGGAGCCTTTCTGTCTTCTCAAGTGCCGAAGATAGACCGTAATGGATAAGGTGGGAAAATGCAATGGCCAAGCCTTCCCATAAGGTTTAGAAAGATTGGTAGTTCTGGGATTAAAGAAGTTAACACACATTATAATGATGGCTTTAGATGTTAGACCTTCTTTTCTAAACAAGTTTAGGAGAAAGTTCTGTGCCCATTGGGTGGTTCTGTTCAGATTAAAGCTTGCTGTTTAAACTGCTCCAGTAAACTTTTGTTTTAAAAGTATATGTATATTTCTAACGTTCAAAGTGTTTCTCGTTCTTCTTAAGTACTTACATGATCTAGTTTGTATATTTTTGTTTATTTCAGATGCTTTGAGAATGACTTTTCAGGTCTTATTATTTTTATAGCAACTTTTCAAAAAATATCTGTCAGTTTATGAGAATGAATAAGGGCATTTTTCTTCATTGTTTCCTTTAAGGAAGTGCAGTGATGGTATTAGGTATTTCTGCATTAAAAATTACTGATCATGTATCTGCATAAAAGTAAATAGAAACTTAAATTGCATGTTTTAGTGAAGCTTTAATATGGAAAATTTATTTTTTGTACATATAATATACTTACTTTGTAAATAAACACTTAGGACAAAATTTAGTGTTTTTTTTTTTTTTTTTTTTTTTTTTGTGGGAGTACACAAATTTCATGCCAAGGAAATAGATTGGGTTCATCTCAGAAAGAATTTATCATGTATATGAGAGATTTAACCATTTAATAAGTAATTTAGCAATTTAAGACAAATATTTTGCTCTATTTAAGATTTAAGTTTTGCTAGATAAGAATATTTTGATAGATTAAAAATGCATATAAAGATAAAAATAAGACTTTTAGTCACTGGTTGCTTTAAAGCTGTCTAGGTGATTGATAATTAAAATATATTGCCAAGGGCCTTTTTCTCTGAACACTGGCGCACTCAGCCCTTCTGTAATGTGCTTTGTGTGCCATAAGAGACTTGACTAGTGAATCTAGTAAAGTTCATTTGAGAATCCTTCTCATTCATATCTACTTTAGATAATAAGATTTCTAAAAATGAGGTGGATACGAGTGGTAAAAGGTTTTAAAAATAAAATTTCTTCCTAAATTATCGAGGCAGAGATAGGAAATGTGTGCACATGTATGTGTGTTTAATTTCACCAGGTGTGAGAGTGTAGAGAATTTTGTTTGACTCCTGGCGGTCATGAGCGTGTAAGGAAGGAGTTGCTGATGTGGATTAATCATCAAAAGTTGGATTACACTGAATTTTCTATTTATATCGCTTTACTAATGTGCTGTAATACAGTTTTTAAAAAGTAGTATTTACCTGATTGTTTCTTTAAATATTCTGTGTGTGCATGTGTATATGTGCTTTAGTTTTTCTAAGCACACTAGCAAAATTTTAATGCCTTTTTTTTCAAAAGCCGAATCACATAAAAGTTTACAAGTTTCGTGACAGTAAACCTTAATTTTCCTCGTTTATCTTTTGTACTCAGTTGCCTTTTGTTGGGGCACAGCTGTAGAAGGGAGTTTCTCAGAGGCTTCTCATAATACCCCTGAGTGTTTGGGGCCTTACCAGGAAATGCTCACATAGATTTTATTTTCTCTCTCTTTTTAAAAGAAAAATGTGCTGGGGAAGGAACCCAGGACCTTGAACATGTGGCAAAGGCTCTAGCCCTAGCCCTGACATACATTTATGGTTTGGTACCAGGTTCATAGAAAACTGATTTATATAATGTGGGTTGTTACTGTAAATTTTTTTTCTGTGTGCTATACTATTGTTGTATATAACTCTTGTATGGTAGAAGTCTAGGAAACAAAGTAAGAATTGTTTTCTCAAACAAACAACCAAACAAGAAACTCCCCCAAATTCCCCACTCCACAAAAAACAAAAACAAAAAAATCACAAAACCCAAAACTTTTAAAAGATAAGAGAGTCTTTACGATCCCCCTCTTGATGCTCAGGCATCTGTGCTCTGGGGTCTAGTTACAGTGATGAAGTGGAGGGCTAACTACATAATGTGCATTATTATAGATTTGAATAGAGTGGACCTGATGGACTATTTTCTGCTCAGATTCATTGAAATAATTCTAAATTATGTATTAGAAATAATGACTATTACTAAATATTTATTAAAGAATATCACTTTTCACTTAAAGAATATCTTGGGAATTTATTCTTAAGTTGAGAAGTTCAGTGCAGAAATTTAAAAAGAAAATTGCAGTTATTATTGATAAATAGCAGAAATAAAAGTCTAGTGCTTTAATGACTTACCCAGGTTATATGGGCAGTGAGTGATGTAGATGTGTAGTACCAAGCTAAGAAAGCCATAAATAAGGACCTCTCAGCAGCCTGATAATGCTCACGTTTGCATGTGTATACTGAAATGAATGGTTTTACTATTATCAGTGACTATTTGGATTTATAACTGGAAAATAATGTCTTTGGACTTTATAAGCATATTACTGTTTAATAGGATGTTTCTTCATAGATGCCTAATTTTTATTTTTATTTTACAGATTGCCTTTTTTTTGCAGTGTACAAAGTATTGTCAGTGTAGAAAATAATTTTTCCTAGAAGATACAAACAGATCCTTAGTTATATAATTTATAGTTATTTTTTCTTGTTTTATAATCATTATTCCAAGTTTCATAGTCATTAGTGTATACACATGTGTATACTATATATAAAAATTTAAAATCAGACTAATAACCAAAAGGAATTAAAGTTGAATATATGTGGCAGGTATTTTGTTTCAGTAAAAAATATGTCTGTTTCCATATAAAGGTTGTGGAATACCACAGCATCATTATTGTAGTTTTTACAGAGAAAGCCTGTGTATACACATGTTTTTAAAATTTTATTGGTAATTGTTATTTGGTTTTGGCTAGTGTTTTCCCTTTATTTACTTTTTGCTTTTATTGAACCACAAAATAAATTTAGTTGTGAGATAGCTGACCATAAGGAATACATAAATAATGGTTTGGCACGCTCAAGTCTCATGTAATTTTAAGGGGACCTATAAATGTGTATTTAAGCTTTTGGAGTTTTAACTTAATCTTTTATGTAAATATATGTTTATAGTTGATGGTGTAAGATCCAACAGACATCCTTCGTGTACAAAAGTTAATGTTACCGAGAAGCAAGTATGATAAAATTAATCTGTTTGACTTTGTAGTCAAAATTAATTGCATTACATAGATTATTTAGATCTATCTTGTTGAGAATGCCTTTAGTTTAACATCACTCTGTTGTATAATTTCTGAAGAGAAATGACAGTAGGATTAGTAGCATTCACAAAATTTTTAAAGTAGTTTTCAAAAACTATATTAAGTACGTTTTGGACAAGAATATTAACTTGGTAAATTTTCTAAAATCAGCATAATAATTTTTAACACGCTTCAGCATTACAAAAATTATGTTATGTCTATCTGTCAATAATTTCTTTTTTCTTCCAAAAAATAGACTTAAAGAATTTAAACATGGGTAATTATCACTTATTGTTTATTTGCAGCAGCCATCCTTACACTTTGTATGTCTTTTGTTCCTTTGAAGTATATTGGATTTTAAAATTATTATCATTTAAAATTTTTGTTGCTAAGGATTGAACTGTGGTCATTGGGTTTGTGGGGCAAATATGTCATTACTAAGCTACACTCCTAGCTCCTATATGTTGGATTTTTGAGTATTAATAACAATTTAGAATATTTATAGGAAGAGAATGAATAGCACATTTAACACATTTTTCTTTCTGTAGGGATATTAAGTACTTTCATAGCAGCTAGCCTTTAAACTGAATTCTGTAGTTCATCTCACTTGGGAACATTACAATAAGGGCTACAGTTTCTGTTTTCTAGGGGAAAATATGCTTATGAAAAAATAGGCTTTAGAATTAACTCCTGTTTAATAATAGCACGAACTTGAAATGTTTTATAGGGTGTTTCTCACATCCATTCAACAGTGTTGCAAACTTTGAATCCCTTGACCTTAATAGTACTATATGGGGAGGAAATTCCTAAAAATTCTGTGTAAGCTGGAGATATTATAAACAGCATAATAAAGGAACATTTCATCTAGAGGCTGCTATAGATGTCTTAAAAAGTTATATGGTCTGCTTTATTTGTGTTTTCTGTTGAATGGACAAAAGTTTGTGGTTAACTGTGGTTAAAATTGCAAGGAAACTCCCTTTGAATAAGGTATAGAGTTTCCCCATTTTATATGAATTGTAACACATTAATCAGAATTCATCTCCAGTAAATACTGTTGTCCTTTTGAAATGATAAGAGGTTATTTTAAGGTGTATAAATCATGTATAAAACTTTATAAAGATCCATTTTAAATCATTAAACATTTTATACACTTGAGATAATTAGAATATTTTACTGTTTAGAAAATATCAAGTATTAGAGCTTACTGTTTTCTGTAATATAGGAGCTTAGTGATGGTTTAATAAAGGAGCTTAGTGATGGTTTTGGTTTTGACTATTTTAAATCTTGAATTGGAGTTATACAACTTTGGTTCATTGGTATAGGAGAGGAAAAAAAAATCCATTAAGGTAACTTGTTAGGAAGCCTCTGCCTAAACTAGCATTGGGTTGGCCGGTGTCCATTTAATGACAGGTCTGGCCAACTGTGAGAAATAGTCATGCATTGTCACAACCATGGTTTTAGCTTCTGCCATAGGATTTCTGTCACCTTGGATTGATGGCATTTATTTGGCCACATATGTAATATTTTTGGAAAGACACTGCAGAGGTTTACCGTTTCAGTGAACCGTTTATATAAACATGTCTCTAAAGACTTGCTTGATAGCATTTGCAGTCTTAATGCCTGTGATGAACTTGCGCAGCCTTTCTGCTGCCCTAGACTTGTCGGACACTAGTGTCCTGGCGCGAGTCTGAAACAGCATGCAAGTCGGTACACATGTGGTGTGGAGAGGACTCTGAGATGTCCCTTTGTTCTGCTGTCAGTTTCCAAGTGTGCGCGGGGGCTTCATTAATCATCGGAAATGCAGAAATAAAGAATCTAGTCCCATTGGAGTTTTGATATGAATACTTACCTTTTCTTTTTTAATATATATACAGTTGAGGTATTTGGGTAACCCCTAACCTTTTGCTTTAACAAGGAAGCACAGTATAAAAATATTACCACAGTTTTCATGCAAGCAGCTCTTTAGGGGTGGGGAGAAAGCCCTCTAGATGAATATATATATATATATATATTTTTTAAAGTTGTGATACAGAATGTCTTAACTTAACCCAGTCTAGTACTTGCGGACCACCAATGTGTAAAATTGAAAGCACATGAGCTCTGAAGCAGTAGAGAAGGTTTGTAATTGATTAGCGCTGCTTGAAAGTATTGAAGTACAGTGAGATTTGATTTGTGAATGGTTCTATTCAATAAAGATTAATTCTGTGTTCTTGATAACATCTTAGTCCCCTCCATGAGTCAGCTCCCACCCCCCAGTTTGCTTAACCATTGTATATTTCAGTATTCAGTCTTCTCTTAATGAGCTGGAACATTTCTACCTTACAGAGTTCAACTTAGACTGACTGAAGCAAGTCCGACCATCAGTGATTATTAGCTTAAAGGGTATAATTGAATAAATCATTTTTCTTTTATTAAAATAATTAAAATATATTATAATGTAATTTGTATATTTCATGCCCTTTTCATGATTTAGAAACTACCAGGAAGCTTATTCAGACTTAACAGATCTTTTTCTAAAATTCCATTTACATTTCAAAGTGTATCTTTATTATTTAAAAGTGAAATCTGTATTAATCTTCTAAAGTGAATTCATTTATTAAAATACATGGTAGTCTCTTTGGGTACCACTTGGCAGTTTTTTAGCTTTTACTAAATATTAGAATAGCTGGCCATGTTATTTCTTTTTAGTTCTTCTCTTTGGTTTATCGAATTTATCTCTATTATTTGGGAAACAAGTTGAAAAACTTGGTCACTAGGGAATCTTGAAACTACAAAATGATTATTGTTGATATAGACCACAACTATTGTTTTGGAAACGACTGTTTACACATTATGTGTTATCAGTGACTTTGGTCTGTTAGAAGGATTATGTGTAGAAATGTAATCAGCTAAATTATGTGATTTCACAAGCGAGTCCCTAATGGTGAGATATTTGTTGAGTCAATCTGCTGTTTCAACAGGATTTATTCATATTAAGTAATGATTTCAAGTAGCACAGATTGAAAACCTTGATTAAAGTGCAGAGATCAAGGACACTGGGGCTCTCCCCGCTATCTGCTGTTTCCTTGCACCCCTTCCCTCATCATGACTGAGGTGAGATAATCATAAGTGCATGCCTTGTCCCTTACCCAAACTCTAAGCATCTACAAAATTGGCACATGTACTTGGGACACTGCGTTAGGTGGTTATGCTGAGCACTATAAGAATTTAACCATGAAGATAGGTTTTAGCCTTCACATACATTGTGGACCAGAGAGACATGAGATGTGATGATAACCTGGAACGATTGTCCACCCCTCACCTGTAATTAGTCTGGTGTAGTAGGTTCACGTTAAGCTCTCTGGACTGTTTGGAGGAGGGGGAGGTAAGGAAGGTGAGACTCACCTTCCAGAAGAGAAAGACCAGCTATAGTGTGAAAAGGTACTGCATGCTGAAGAAGATGACTTTGATTGTCTTTTAAACTTGGTCAGGTCTTGGAAATTTTAATTTAGAATATTCATTAAGACCCACTGCCACCCCTGTAGGATAGAAGTTTATACAGTGTGTTCTTCAGGACAGTTCTGCCTCCAGTGCTGAATGTTCCTAATTGCTTACTGTGCCTGCCCGAGTAATCCTTTATAACAATAGCGTTAACATTGTTTTTTCCCTTTTTTTTGTCTCTTAGTTACTAAAAACAAATCTTCTTCTCCTGTGAGAACTGTACTTATAATATGGAGTATACTGATATAATGCAATCTAGTTGTAGCTACTTTCTGCTTCCTAAAGCAGAGATTTTTAAAGTAATGCTTATGCCCACTATTAAAATTATAAAATAATCTATGATTGTTGCATTGCATATATTGTAACTGAGGTGGCCTTACTTTTGGCTACTATGGGAGTCATTACAACAATTTTTATTTTAAAAATAAAAACATGAAGTATATTTCTTTACCCTTTAAAAGAACCCCTTTCCCCCTTTCAGGTTTACTTATTTCTCTTTAACTTAAGATGATCCGCTTCTAGGAGCCAGTTAAGATGTGTGAAGGAGGAGGAGTAATGGGAACTCCAATCGCTAGTTTGAAAATTCTGCAGCTAAGTTCATATGGGTACACACAAGCAAAGGATTTGTTTAAAGGCTAAAAGACAGTCTTTAAAATCTGCCGTGTAGTTGGGACATGTTGGATATCATAAAGAGAATCATGTAAGTGAACATTTTCCTACAATCCCATGACAGTTGGTCAGGATTGAAGTCATTTACATATCTGTATCAGCACTCACTGGAAACTCAGTATTAAGAGACTGCATTATGTTTGTTTTATTTTAAAAGTCTAGCATGATTTTGTCGGCATGGCTCTTATAAATCCTTCAGGGTATCCTTGTGAAGTTTATTTTTCATGAGACTAAAAAACGGTATTCATTTTGGTAGGTCTAAGAATGTGCTCAGAAGAATCTTAGAGGTTTCAGTGTTTACTGTATGTTTGCAATGAGTTCTGTGTGGGAGTAATAGCATGTAAATATAAAATTAGAATTATTTAGAAAATTGTAGTTTCATGTAGAGTAAAAGATTTAAACACTCTGTGTCCTGAGCTACTGGAGATCTTTTCAGAACAGCTCCGATGTCCTGAGAATGCTTCTGTTCTAGCTGAATGTCTGTCTCAGTCACAGAAAACAGTTTAGAAACCAGCTTAGAGAGATATCTGAGGGCACAGTTTCAGACAGTAAAGAGTTCTTTCAGTGGAACTGCTCTAAATGTTAACTTTCCTCCAGCTTTATTTCTATGTCGTACACGCTAGACCATAATGTTTCGATAATTCTGTGGTCTGCTGTTTTGTAAAAATTGCTTCCTTTTTAAAATTTGTTTCAGTATTGGGAACTGCTGAGTCAATAACTTAACAATACTTTGATTAATTCAGCATCCAGTTTATTCTAGTGAAGTTCACAAGGATATTAAGCTTTTACTGTTTTTAACATCTTTGTTTCTGTTACTCTGGAAAACATTTTGATTAACATGAGCTCATTTAATTTTGTCGATTTCAAGCCATTACCCTGAGAGTTAGTTACACAAGCCAAGTGCAAATATTTACAGCAATTTCATTTTTCAATTTGTAGTGCAACAAAATAGCATCATCATGATCTTTAACATGCTATGACCTAGGAAAGCCAGCAGCTCGTCTAAGACAGCCCTTTATGCTCAACAGGTTCTAGAGAACAGGATGAAAACATGGTGACACTTACCCCAGAAGAAGTTCTGCTGGCATGCTGTCACTGTGCTGAAGAGGCTGTTTGATGCCATAGTCCCTCCTTTTTCTTCCAGATAGAGCTTGTACCCTCTCTTGTAAATACTGCTTGCAGCCTTAGACTGAAAACACAAACCATACCCAGTCCTTGTTTTAGTTGTACAGTATGCCCGGAGTACATAGACTTTATATTTATTTTTTTCTGTCAAGAAATTATGTATCTGGTAACATGTGAAAAGCTAGGAAACAAAACAGAAAAGAATGAGCAAATATTTGAAGGACCTACTATTACTGCATAGACTGTGGTTAGGGCACTCACTGACTCGGTTGGTCTCGGTGGCTGGTAGTGACCTGCGGAGATTAACCATTTAAAAACCAAAGACTTCTTGCTGTCCTCCTGGAGAAAGTTTGCACCGCACTTGTGGTTCTGTGGTTGTTTGTGAGGCGAATGAAGCATTCACACAATCCAAAAAAGCAAAAGCTTTAAAACTCCTATTTTTTGCAAGCACTATTACTGGAGAGACAGAATCATGTGGTTTGTGACCTCACAGTACTCAAAGGAAAGTGGGACTGCCTACCACTGTGGCTTTCCCCCTTGCTTTCTCTCCCCCCTCTCCCTCTTTCTCAATCTTTCTCCTTCTTACCCCTCCCTCCTTTCTCTTCTCTCTTCCTCTCCCTTTCTGTCTTTTTACTTATAGGTTCTCTTTCTCTCTCCTCCTCCTTCCTCTCTCTCTCTCTCTCTCTCTCTCTCTCTCTCTCTCTCTCTGACTCTGACAAAAGGCTTGTGGTAAGGCCTTCCTGGCATCCAGAAGGATATAGCTTTTTAATTTTTGTGACTCATGAGGATTTGGATAGAATACAAATGCTGAAGGAGCCCACACTCCTGTAAGGTTAAGCATTTGGAGAACAGAACTCTGCAGCTAAGGATTTCCTTTCTCCCACCTCCCCACTCCCGCCTTCCTCTGCTTTTTTCTTCTCTCTTCTCTACCCCCTCCTTTTCCTTCATTATTATGTCTATGGAAAAGTGAACAAAATTGGCTCAAGCCAGCCTGTGACGTTCTGAACAACAGTGCTGATTTACAGTAATTTACATCTTGGGAGTGTATCACATGCAGAGCTGCTTCAGGTTTACCAGGGTGACTGATCCCTTCTGTTTGCCTTTTGCTTGTCTTCCTAAACTTGTGAATCTGTAACTCATTGTAAAAAAGTTTACCTTTCCAAAGCTCCGCTTGCAAACTTCTTGCTGGGATTGACTGTAATTGGCTGTCACAAAAGTGTTAGCCTGGGGATTCCTTTACAAATATTAAATCATGGCTGTCTAGTTGATTTTTATTAGGTGGCCGCTCTTACCATAAGGATTAAATGTAATTAGTATCATTTATGTTATTTTTACTATCGTCCCATGGCTACTTTGAAGATCTTAAAAAAACAAATGTTAAGAATTGCAGGATAGTTTGTTGGAATAATGTTAGTTTTCTGTATGATTGGAATTTATCTTTCACAGAAATGTGTTTTGTAGAATTCTTTAGTCAGCTTGCACATCCACTTTCACAGGGTTTTGGATTGCAGATCTTCTATATATATAGTGAAATTCTCAGTAGCTTCCACAGCTCAGCACTGCATTTTACAAGCTCAGAATAGAGTGGGTTAACAGAAACTGTATTTTTTTTCTGTTGTTTATAATGGAAGCTTTGAAATAAATTACAAAATGCTGTGTGTAGTAAGGAATAATGCACAGACAGAGTATGTTAGTCGTCTCGATTTGCTAATTCTGATTCAGAAGAAAATTGAAACCATCTTTGGCAAACTATCTCTTCTTTTGCCCTCTTGGACATGTATGTATAGAGCTCATTTTCTTATTAGGATGATTATATATCATAGGCAGTGAATTTCACATTTATGAATAGAGCTTCCTGTTTTCATCAGTTGGGAGCGATGGAGGATTTTTCAACAAACATTATAAAGGCGAGCAGACCAATTTCCTAGGCATTTTTTGCCATTTATCCACGCCACTCTGAATTTGCATGTTAGATTTCTTTCTAGTGTGATGGTAACCAGGAGTGGCATGAAATAGATGACTGAAATGGTGGGTGGGGACGGGGAAGCCCAAAAAAATTTTTGGGGTGTACAATGGGGGCAAGAGGGAGTGACTCACGAGGTGATAGAAGTAAAATACCCTTGTGTCTATTCATCCCAACATAACTCATTATCTGCCTTTGTTACTTATCTATGAAATCATGTTCATAAGATTCTTTAAATTTTTTTCTACACACACTAGAAAGATATAGGAATGATTTTAACCCCTTGTTTCTCAAATGTCTAGAACTTTTTTCCAGAATGAACCTTTAATGACAAAACCACAGAAATACATTCTGTTGTCTGATTTTGAGGCGAGACGCATACTTTACTGTAAAACAGATTTTACACTGAAGTTTTCATTTGGATCATCACTCATGCAGAGGAGGAAAAGTCACTCTATTATCCTCTTTCATAAATACCGTGTGCCAGTGTGATCTTTATCTCTTATCCAAAGTAAATCAAAGAGGGTTTTAGCCACATAATTTGTGGAATTTCTGAACTGAATTCCATATTTACATGTAATAGCAGCACTTGCAGTTGAAAATATT
The DNA here is from genome assembly GCF_950005125.1 of Chionomys nivalis. Taxonomy (NCBI): domain Eukaryota; kingdom Metazoa; phylum Chordata; class Mammalia; order Rodentia; family Cricetidae; genus Chionomys; species Chionomys nivalis. Next base: position 13,388,909 of record NC_080104.1, on the reverse strand, counting down.
TTCTCTGTCTAGAGAAACTATACATATATATGTGTGTGTATATATATATATATATGACAACTATATATAAAAACAAATGCTTTTCTTTTAGAATGTTCAGGTCTTTTAAGCCCTATTATTTTTACAAAAATATTTTTTCTTGAAACATTTCTTAAGGTGTATACACTTTTATTATTCAAATTTACCTGAATGAATTTGAATAATTTTACCACCATCTCATCTGTCTTCCAGTTACATGATCTCTCTTTGCAGGTAACCTTACTGCCTGTGTCAAGCTCCCATCCCACAAGTTTAGGGAGGCACTGCTGACCATGGCTTCTCTATACTGTGGGAGGCTCATCAAATTCTGGCAGGATGAAAAAGGGAAGTTACACGCGTGGCTTAAATTTGTGTACTTATTGTCCACGTATCCTTCTCCCAGTTCGACTCGGCCTCTCTCAAGAGCAAATAGTACATTGTTGTAGAAATTCAAAAACAGCACTGATGAGTGGTGTCACCTTTGATTCTGACTGCAGTTCATTAGAAATGGTCCTGGCGTAGTGAAGCCATGGTGAGAGAGCTCCTGTATAGAGATGTCTGCCATGCGTGTGTGCAGACATGGAGATCACAGACTTTTTAAATCCATTAGCACGCAGTCCGTCTGGGGGATATGCTTGCAGTTGCTGTGAAGCAAGCAGCAAGTTCAGGTTTACTCTGTAAATTCTGTATTGTAATATTACAGCAATGAAGTACAGCTTTAGATTTGAAATCAGTCTTTAAAAAGCCTTGAAATTGGTTTCTTGTTTTATTACTTTACAATTTAGCATTTTTTTCAAAATTACCAATTTTTACATGACAGTATAGTAAGGTTTTAAATGCTATTCATTTCCTTATTATCATTTGAGTTAATTATTTGCTCAACTACTGCTTGAGTTTTAATACAATTGCTTTATCAATACCGTGCCATATCTATCATTTTAAAAAGGATCATTTAGACTCATATTTGCCGCTTTTCTCTTCTTTTAATTGAAAACAGTAAGAAAAAGGGTAACAAACTCTAGATGTCCACCCTGACTTAAATTTTCTGATTATGAAACTTGTGCTGGGAACTTTCTTAATTTATTTTAACTTGTTATTTGGTAATTTATGGTTTTTTTTTCAGATTTGACACTTGGCTATTTAGACTTATCTAGCACTTATCCGACTTTTATTAAAGACAAAATTTTTCTGTGCAGGTAAAGTATTATAGCTTTATATTTTAAATTATGATTATGAGAAATTAATTCCTGAGTCTTTATATACAAAACAGTAATACATATTCGGTTATGAGTACAGCCTATTATTTTGCACTTTGTTATGAGTTTTTAAATTAGATAATATTTTAAAAAAATCATTGCCACAATTTTTTTGTTACTGATTTCATGTGTGTATTCCTAGCAGCTGTCTTTCAGAGTACGGCATAATATGCAGATTGGCTATCCAAAGAGAGCCTCTTAAATCATTGTCCGCTCTTCCCTGCTCTTTCCTCCCTCCCTCCCTCCCTCCCCCTCCCTCCCTCCTTTTCTTCCTCTCCCTCCATTTCTGTCCCTTGTTTCCTTATCTCTACTCCAACTCCAGGCTTTTTTGTTTTCTTTTCTGATGCTTTGACATTTCTCTATATGAAGAACTTTGTAAAATGTTCATTCAGGAATGTTGTCATGTTAGTGCTCATTGGTGAGTACCTGGTGGGTCTGAGTGCAGCCCTCTGTGTACACTTTGTGTCTTGATCTGTTGGCATTTCTTTGTGGGAATTTTTTATTTCTTCTAATCTGTTCCTTGAATCTTTGCTTTATGCTGATTCAATTAAGGGCATTGCTCTGCAGGACATTAGCACTTTGATTGTGAGGCTCACTTTTGTTCTGGGATTATTCTTTGAAGTGTGATGATCTACACTTCAGTAGTGTACCTGTATAAAATGTTTATCTTTCTTGTAATTACTAAAGCACTTCATCTTTTAATGCTGTCATTTTTGTAAGATTTTTTTTTTTAAGGGGACAATTTACACAGAATGTGGGAAACATGCTCATATGACAGCCGAGGATGTGGCCAGACTAAAGCAGGAAACGACTACCCACAATGCAATGTTACATACACTGCCACTTAATAAAATTTATATCAAACATGATTCTGACCAAACCGAAGAAAAATAATATCCCAGCTATGCTAGTTAATGTATCTAGGGAAAAGCGAAACTAACGTCTGTGCTTGCACAGTAAGTGAAAATGTGGGAAGCCTAGTACAGGGGGGTCTTGCTGTCACTTTGTCCTTGTGGTTTAGGACTTGAGTGCAGGTGACATTATTCTAAAGTGAGAACTTTATGTCACTCGTCTTGGAAAAGACCCCATAGGCCACTGTTCTCACGTTCACTTGAGTTGTTTCAGTATTGAATAGTTAGATGTCTTGTCAACTACAAGGCAAAAATAAATAAATAAATAAATAAATAAATAAATAAATAAATAAATAAATAAATAACAATTTTAGATATGGTTTGGCTTACCTAAATTTTTTATAGAGCCAGGTGTATTTTTTTTTTTCTTTTTGCAGTCTGCTTTATCCTTTGTTGCCAGTGGTCGAGGCTTGAATCCATCCCACCAAGGCATACTTCTTTCCTGAGTAATTGTTTCACATCTTCCCCTTTCAGTCCATGGACTTGAGGAAGTCGGGGTAAAGCAAAACTGAACTGTTACATGATGTGGTTAAAAGGTATTAGTGCATCTTATAAAAAGATCAGCTTAAACCTATTTAGTGTTCCCATTTGTAAATCTGCAGCTGTTGAGCTCTCCACTGTCAAACTTCAGCAATTTTGATGAATTTAATACCTTCACAATTTAGATGAAATTTAAGATTTTACAAAGGAGGTTGGGGCACATAAAGTTTTTAATTTGGCAAATAATGTAGAGATTTTATTAGACAACTATAAAAGGCTGTCAGTATCACTTACGATTGGTCCCATCTGCATATTTCAGTATATGTAAATGGCAATGTTTTGCTTTGGAACTGGTGCAATATTGTCTCAGCATTTAGATGTAGATGTTATTGTCTGTATCTCTATTAAGGATGATTTGCTTAATTGTTTGGAGGTTTTTTTTTCCCCTTTAGAAGATGCTTATCAATAACAGCTGCTGCAGTGTGGCTTTTCTCCATGGACTCATGGTGGTCTCTGGAATGTTCCTCAAGTTTGACAGGTGAGACAGAGGCTCTCCAGTGCCACTGCTTTTGGATGAATCTGACTGTGGTCGGAGAAAGTGCATCTTGCCAAAATATATGGGTGAGACCACACACAGCCTTTAGAATAGTTATTGTAGGGTTATTTTAGGAGTGCATGTCTTGACAGTTCTTTTATTTGCATGCCAGTTTCATTGCTGTGTATAGATTTTTCATTGGGTTCAGAAAAGGCTATTGTGGATTGAGGTCTCTGTTAAGCTTTATGTATAATTTATGGTGAGTTCAGGCATAATTAACAATACAGAAAGAATATTGAAAATGAAACACTGGAATACAGATCCTTTTGTTTTTACAAATTTGACAGTATTCCCTCTGGAAATCTCAATTTCTCAGACATTTTAGTAGTTAAAAATTACTCTATTTGAACTCGAAGATTTAAAAAAATTAGAAATATTAAAATATTTGTATCTCTGATTATATTAATATTAGGAAAATTACTATTTCTCAGAATAAATTTTAAAATGAATGTTGCTTATAAACAGAGTGTTGTTTAAGCATTGAAATAAATTACTAAAGAAATCAGTTTCTAAATATGTAGGAACAGTTTGTAGGCTACCAGTCTTTCATGAGACGATTAAATCTTTGTTCAAAACTCAAAACTATAATTAAAAATATGTTTTTTAAAAGAGAAATATTTGTAGCTTTAAAAACTGACAGTTTTAATGAACAGTAGCAAACTCTAGACTTTCACAAAAATGTTTCTTTTAATAAAATGATGTATTTGGATATGTGTCCACAGTTATTATTTGTAATAACTTTATTAAAACAATTCACAAGACTTTTTACTTGATTAGTGAGTGTATTTAAATATATGTTTTGTGATAATTCTACCTCTCTCCGATAAGTCGGTTTTGTTCCTGTTTTTCTAACATAGTCTGCAGAAGCAGTTGATTCCTGCCCCGCTGAGACTGATGTACTTCCTGGCAGGAAGAGTGCTCTGTGGCTTTCTCCATGAATAAGTATATATAGAGATGAGAGCATTCTATATGCAGATAGGTCCTTTAAAAAGGATCGGTATTAATCTCTCAGAACTTAACCATATCTGAGGACCTCAATTGATTGCCATATACAAGCTCTTTTTAGACAGCTTGAGGAAACGTGGACATAGACTCTGTACCAGCGAGTCCTAGTAAAGAGTAGCAAGTTTGGCTTGGTTGTGACAGTGATGCTACTGACTTATATAGAAAAAGTCCTTATTCTTAAAAGAGGTACGTGGTGAATTACTAGTATGGAGTCAGTAGCATACTTGAACAAATGCATACATAAAAATTTGTCAATGTTGGCTGTTGAATCTGTGCAAAGGGATAGAATGGCATTTTTCTACTTAAACAGTAACTCCTGAAACATAAAGCGTTTTGTTTTTAAGTGACTTAGGAATTAGTTTTAAAATCGGAATAAAATAGTTGGAAAATTCATTTGTGTGGTATATAAAGAATAAATTAACTGTATGGTGGGCACGTACACATTTAGTTCCAACACTTGTGAAGCAGAGGCTGGCAGATCTCTGAGTTCAAGGCCAGCCTGGTCTACAGAGCTGTTTCCAGGACAGCCAGTGCTATACAGAGAAACCCTGACTTGAAACAACAAAATTAAAAATGGATGCATGGAAATAGATTGGGCTATACTTAATAAATTATGGTTTTAACTTTTATCCTTAAATATTCATGGAAAAACTTTATCCTTAAATTTTATTCATGGAAAAAGCTTACATATAAGGCAAAAACTTGGGGACACCTGAAGTGGAGCACAACAGGCTTGTGCTGCTGATGTGTCACTTGTGTTTAAGTTGGACACTTCTGGAGTATATAAGAATACCCTACACGGTCGTTCATCCATGCTAGGCATGATGATATAAATCTGAACACCACGCATGCTGAGATGGGGGCATCAGAGAATTTAAAGTCAGCATGTACTATGTAGACAGAACCTGTTTCAAATAGCAAAGCTAGACGGGTGGCTCAGCTTTGAAAGGCACTTTCTGCAATTGCAATCGCCGGGTTCTCAGCACCCACATCGAGGTTCACAACCATCTTTAACTCTTAGTTCCAGGGATCCAACACTCTCTTCTGGCCTCTATAGGTATAAAAAGCATGTGGGACACAGATGTGCATGCAGGTAAAACATCCATATATTTAAAACAAAAGTAAAGTCAAAACAAAACCAAACAGTTCATTCACATCAACTAACTAGCTTATGTTATTACTGTTAAATCGTATCTTTCCAGGAATTATTCTGGGGAGCCGAAGCCTACATCTCTATTTCAGAGTTACTGAATCTTGAATTTGTTTCGTACTAGTTGATAGTCTGTCAAGGGCTGACATACCTTTTCTATAAAGAGGCAGATAAATATTTTTGGCTTTGGGGGTTGTAGACTTTCTGTCAGCAACTCTGCTCTGGTTGCACTCTCAAAGCTGGCAGTCAGTAAATGAATACATGTGTGCATTCCACTAGAACTTTATTCCCAAACCAGGATCTGGCTCCTGCACCTGTACTGTTCCTAGAGAGCGATGAGTCCAGTGGATGCCAGCTACAGAAGAAGCAGCAGTGAGTTGTAGTAGTGATCAAGGTTCCTATTCTTATACAGTTTACAAAATCTTTTATTGAAAGTTTGTTTTCATGTGGAGCATTCTGTCTAGGGTGCTTAATAACCATCTGTTGTATTGACCCAGCTAACTACCTTGTAGTACAATTTCTTTTTTATATGTAAATTATTACATTGTGTATATCTGTGAAGTATCTTAGAAAACTTTTAGGTCTGAGGTTGGAATATAAATAAATTATCTTGACTAGAGACATTTATACATTATATGTTCTAGAAGCATTCTTAAATTATAAGTGTTGATATTTAATTTAGTTGTTCATTATCATTAATAAAAAATGTTAAGATGGAAGATCCTATGCCCTTTAGCCATAGAAGTATTTCTTCTTTGAGAATTCATTGGGCTTGATGCCCATGAAGAAGGTATTTACTTGAAATACTATTAATAATCATGATAAGTTATTTTTTCCAATATTATTTGGGTGTGTATAGTATATGTGTATGTACACGTGTGTGTGCATGCGCATGCATGTATGCTTGCCTATGTGTGCATGTGTGGAGACCAGAGACTGAAGGGTGTCTTCCTCAATGGCTGTACCTTATTCTTGAGACAGGGTCTCTCACTGAACCCCAAAACTCACCTTGTTCAGCTTGACTGGCTGGCTGGCAATCCCGTAGGGTTGACCTCTCTTCTCCAGTGTAGTTAGCTAGGCTTCATTATTTATTGGGTAATGGTTAACACTAAGCAGAAAAAGTAACTATCTTGGGCTGGCAAGAGTACTCAGTGGGTAATGGCTTGATGGGATTGACAATGCTGGAAGGAGAGAACTGACTCTTACAAGGTGTCCTCTGACCTTCACATGCATACCTTGGTGCACATGTGCAAAGAAATAAGTTAATAAAGTATCTTAAAGTAATAATACTTATGTAGTTTTATGGCTAAAGAACTAATGAACTGTTTTGATCGAATGTCAGAAGTTTGCTATATTAAACGATATATATATGTATATGTGTATCAAATGTATATAAATTGACTTTCAGTAACAACTCAATATTTTATATTTTTATATATTCTAGCTTATGGTTATTTTAAGAATTCTAGTCATCATATACAGTAGCTAAAGATAAGATAGTTGAAAAATTACTGCTTTTTGCTAATATACTTTTGACATAGAGATGAAGTCTGCCTTCTTTCCTTTCCTGTTATAAACTGGTTATTGTCCATTTGCTCTCATATATGGCAAAATTCAGCATAATTATTTTTAAATATATCCCATATCCTCAGTATTTAAATATTTTAAGAATTAGTGTTATTTTGTGTGTGTGTGTGTGTGTGTGTGTGTGTGAGAGAGAGAGAGAGAGAGAGAGAGAGAGAGAGAGAGAGAGAGCAGATACCCACTGAATTCAGAGAATAGGATGGAGCTGGGCTTATAGTGGGTTGTGAACTAGTGTACTTGGGTACTGGGAACTAAACTCTGCGAGAGCAGTCTTTATTCTTAATGACTGAACCATTTCTCAGACCCTCATTTAATTGGATGACACAGACGTAAGTTATTGCGAGTAGTGATTAAGATAGCTTGTCTGGTAGGAAACCGCAAAGAAATGCTCAGACACTCCAGCAGCAGCGTTATCCATGGTCTTTCCACATACGGTTGCATTGCTTAGTTATAATGCATTTTAAGAAGTAGTCACTGTTCTTTCTCTCGAAAATCCAAAACAAAATAAAACACCCCAAATCAAAACAGACAAACAAAAGAAAAAGACAAAAAAGAAAAATGAAAAACAAATGGGAGAGGGTAGAAGGGGAGGTATGAGGAAGGGAGGGGAATGGAGAAAACAAAAGCAAAACAAAAGAACAAAACTAAAAAGCCCCAAACAATATAAAACATGAAGTTGGGTGGGTAGGATATTGGAGGTGTTGGAAAAGGGAACAGAATATTATCAAAATGTATTATGTGAAAAAATTTAAAGAAGCAGTACATTTACACAAAAGGTATCATTGTGGTGCAGTGATCGAATAAACTAGCTGTCTGGAAGAACATTGTGTTAATCACACTTAAAATGGTTAGAAAATGCTTAATCTTTACATAGGGAATATACTCTAAATCAATAAATTAGAAGCAGTTTCAGCATTTAAAGTTTCAATATTCACTTAGTCAGAAAGCAAAAAGCTCGCAGAATGGTTTTGCCAGCTAACATAAGTCATTGCGGAAGATCTATGTTCTTTACCTCTCTGGGACTATGTGAAGTCCTTAGGGTTCCTGTCCTTTCAGTTATAAATTCATTGTTTGAACAAGTCAAACTCCTAAAGATTGTGTAGTTCTGACAGTTTATTTATTTTTGGATATAAATCTTATTGCTGCATTCAACTGTTTAAAAAAGAAAACAGGTATGTGTGAGAAAAATCATCTATATGAAATTTTGAAAAAGCCAAAACAGCAGAAAAGGTTCAAAAGATTAACAGGCAAACAAAATAGTTGGTGTAAATCAACCAACTATTGGTTGGTAGAAAAGTAAATCAGTAACAGCAAAAGAGGGGAAAGTTGTTGGGGTTGGAGGATTGAATTGGTGGCATACGGGCCATACAGACTGCTCTGCACAGTAGAGCAGTGTTGGACACGTGACATTATTTATTGGCAAAGTGTACAGAACTGCATAGCACAAGGCTTTTTTTCTAAAGGTGTTCTAATGATCATACTGTATCTGTATTGGCTTATCAATTGTGACACCTTCAGGCACCAATGCAAGCTGTAAGTAGATGGTGTCCTGCAGGAGCTTATAGGAACCCTGTACCTTCTGTCTAGTCTTTCTCTATGCTGAAGACTACTGAGAAATGCCATTACTTTGCCTTAACCTTCCCAGTAGCAGGAGTTACTGCTGTGCCACCAGGTCAGCCTTCCTCTGTTACTAGTCTGAAAGGCAAACCATCCAGTTTCTCCTAGTTAAGTGGACTGACACTTCCCCTCCACACTTCCTCTCCTGTTATCCTTCCCTTCCCTTCTTTTTTCTCCATTCTTTATACCTCCCTTAGTTTGTTGAAAAGGTTTTAGCCTGAATGGTGTTAGATCGTATCAAATTCTTTTCCTGTTTATCCTTAATGGGATAAGACTTTCTTGAGCCTATTTCATTGGATGGGTTAGATCAGGAGGTTTTTGAATGTTGAAAGCAGCTTGTGTATCTGGAAGAAGTTGCACTTGTTTGGGGTATATAATTTTTTTAGACTTTATTGAAGCTGATTTGCTAATATTATATTGGTGATGTTTACATCTGTGTTCTTGGAAGATAGTATTCTGTAGTTTTCATTATTTGAATTTCTTTGGTTTTGATATTTGGGTACTGTTGGCTTTATAAGCATGAGTTAGGAAGTGTTTTCTCTGCTTGTATTATCTGGAGCAGATTGCAGTGAACTGTCATCGTTTTTTCCTGAAATATTGGCTAGTATTTATCAGTGAAAACATGTGGACGCAATGTTTGCAATGTCTGCATGGTGTGCAGTAATGTCCTGGACTTTCACATTCGCTCAACATTCACCATTTCTCACCGAGCAGTTTTCAGTCCCCTTAGCTGATTCACCCTAGGTGTCTGCAATGGCTCTCTGCACTGATAGATTTCATTGTCAGTCATCTGTGAAGAAGGGAATGTCCAACTCAAACTGGCCTGGGGGCATGTCTGTGGAGGAATTGTGTTGATTGGTGATGGATGTGGGAGGGACCAGCACACTTAGGAAAAGCATCATCCCTAGGCAGGTTAGCCTGGGCTGTCCGTGGAAGCCACAGAAAGCAAGCTAGCTTCCTGTCTTGATCTCCTGTCCTGGCTTCCTTCAATGGTAGACTGTAACCTGTAAGCCTATAAGTAAACCCTTTCCTCCCCCAAGTTGCTTTTGGTCAGTGTTTTATCATAATGACAGAGAAGAAAACTAGGACAGTATTATTGTTTAAGTCTTTTATAGAAAGATTATGTAAGTTTTTAAAGATACTCTCCCCCTTTAGACGTTTACATATGTGAATGTTTAACATTGTGCTAAAATCCCCCGCTGTATTTCATGAAGTATCATGATCTATGTGTTTGTAGCCCAAGATGAATAACAGGTTGACCCATATAACCTTGGTGTATTGTAAGATATGCCCTTGGGACTTGATGACTATGCTCTAAGATGTTCATATAATAATGAAATTAAAAAACATGTTTTAAGAGCTTATTCTCATCTTTAAGCCATGTACAAATATAGTATGAAATATAAATATGTATATATATATGTATATATGTGTGTGTGTGTGTGTGTATCTGTGTGCACATGTGTTTGTGGAGGCCAGAGGTCAGTGTCAAATGTCTTTCTCAATCACTTCATCTGTTTGTGGAAAAAAAAAAGATCTCACTGTACCTGGAACTCGCTTATTTGACTTAGGAATCCATGTAGTCTGTCTGCCTGTCATTCATCACTAGGTTACAGACGGCTGCTGCCAGTTTGTCTGTGGATGTTGTGGATCCAAACTTGAGGTCTCATGTGATTGCAGCAGTTTTTTTATCCACTGAGTCATCTCCCGAGACCCAATCAGAAATACTTTTAAATCTGAGACTCATTTTGTGCCTCAGGATTATTGTTATAGTTGGATTACCATCATATTGTCACTCACTATGCATTGCCCTTAATCTTTTTCTTCTTTTCTTTCATTTCCTTCTTCTCATACATTGGTTTTTGTTGGGAGTTTTAAATAACTCCATTTCTCTTCTTCTTCTAGTATATCACATATACTTAAGTTTCTTTTTACTTTTCTTAGTTATTTCCCTAGAGTTTGGGATATATGCATAAGGTTAGCCCAAGTCTACTTTGAAATAGTGGTATATAATTTCACAGGTACTATGGATACCTTTTAAAAAAACGTCCCTGCGACTCTGACATGACTCGGTTTAAGAACACTTGTTCTTCTAGAGGACCTGAGTTTTGGTTCCATCACCCATATCAGGTGGCTCACAGCCTCTTGTAACTTCAACTCCGGGGTGCATCCTTTTTGCCTTGACAGGCACTCGGATTTGATGGGCTTGTGCACATATGAGCACACGTGTGCAAACACAAACACACACAAAATTAATAAAAAGTATCTCAAGTTTTCTTCTACTTCAAAATTTTGTTATTTTTTATGTTTCTTATTATAAACTTTAATCATTGAATATAGTTGCTCTTTGAATAAAACACCAACTAGATCAGTTAAAAATAAGAAAAGGTAGCCGGGCGGTGGTGGCACACGCCTTTAATCCCAGCACTTGGGAGGCAGAGGCAGGCGGATCTCTGTGAGTTCGAGACCAGCCTGGTCTACAAGAGCTAGTTCCAGGACAGGCTCCAAAACCACAGAGAAACCCTGTCTCGAAAAACCAAAAAAAAAAAAAAAAAAAAAAAGAAAGAAAAGGTTTCATGTTTTGCCTTCACTTACACCCTTTAGTGCTGCTTATTTGTGCACAACTCTATTTCTGTTGTATATTCTTCATCTTTGATTACATCCTATGAACATTTTTTAAATAGCAGATCTACTGATAACAAATGGATTTAATCATTTTTGGTATATATGAATCTGTTTCTGAAACATAATTCCAAATTGACGGGATATTTTTCTTTCAACATGACATATTTTACTTACCATATGGTTTTTTGAAGAGAAACCAATTTGAACTATTAATCCTTTGTAGGTGAGATAGATTTTAACTCTGGCTTCCTTGAAGACTTTTCTCATTGTTCTTAGATTTTTATGTAGTTTGAATAAAATAGGGTTTTTTTTCTTCCTTTTCTTTTTTCTTTTTTCTTTTTTTTTTTTGTAATGGTGCCCTTATCATCCTGCTGCGTATCATTTGGCCTTCTTGGAATGGTGGTTCCATTTCTGTTATTAATTGTGGTTAATTTTGGCCACTGTTACTTTAAATATTCTTTTCATTTTACCTTTTTCTCTTCCCCTTGCATCAACTTTATGTTATGTTTTTAGGGGTCATTTTTTTCCCAGAGTTCTCAGATAGTTCCTTTTTTTTTCTTTCTTTTTTTCTCAGCTTTGGAAGTTTCCTCTGACATTTTTTTCAGCTCAGTGGTTCTTTCCTCTTTCATTTCTAGTCTCCCATGGAACCTGCCAAGGCGTTCTTCCTTTTAAGTGCTCGAGTCTTTGGAAACTTTCTCCCTTCTTCCTTAGCTTTTCCTTCTTGTTCTCTTAGTTCTCTTCCCTGCTTATACTCCTACCTCATGGCTGCTGTTTTCAGTTAGTGCCCTGAGCACACTAGTGGTCAGAATTGTTTTCAATTTCTGCTATAATGATTTATATATTTTGACCCCTGATGGCTTTTAATTTTTTTTCCTTTTTTTTTTTTGGCCTTTAGGATACTTGTAATTTTTGTTGACCCTCTATGCGAAATGTCAGATCTATGGCGGGTATGTAAGGTGTTCTCTTTACTCTGCAGAGATTTGCTGTCAGAGACTGTTATTTCCTCTCTTGACCTTAGGTCTACTTCCTTACTGGGTCTGGGTCTCCCTTGAGACTCCTCCTTGAGAACCTGAGGCATCTCTGTCTTTGAGCAGCAGTCTTATATATATACATACACACACACACACACACACACATCTAGAAGTATATACATATATACATATATACTTCTACATGATGGAATTGCTAAACACTATGTAACCTCAGTCATCTAATGAGCCGCTAGCCTGGATAGGACTTTCTAAATTTCTTTTGATGATGCATGGTTTGTATATAAAATCCTACTGGTTTTTATATGAATTGTTTTTTACAGCTTCACCAAATTTGTTCTTTGTTCCTAATAGGATTTTTGTTGTTGTGTTACTGTTTTCTGTTTACTCTGAGATAGGAGTTCATGTAGCCAAGGCTGCCTCAAACTTTCATTGTAGCTAAGGATACATGACCTTGAGCTCATAATTGTCCTGCTTCCACCTTCCAAGAACTGGCATAACTGGTATGTACCACTACATTTGGGTTGAAACTAAACATTTTTAAGTGGGATCTGTATGCTTTTATAAGTAGGTTCATCTTCTTCCTTTCTGACTTGCATGCTTTTATTTTCTTCTCTTAAGTATTCTGCCTGAGTCTTTCAGTACTTTGTTCAAGAGGTGATGAGAGTTGGAATCCTGTTTATAGAAGAAAACATTCTATTCATTGTTGAGTCTGGTATTAACTGTGGGATCATGCTATATGGTAGCTCTATTTTGTTGGGCTATATTTCTCCTATACTTAACTCTTTTAGTGTTTTGTACTTCTAAAGGGTATAGCATTTTGTTTAATGCCTGTTCCGCATCTATTGATACCATCATAGATCATCCTTTTGTTGTTATATCACATTGACTTGTATGTTACACCATCCTTGCATTCCAGTGGCAGTCTTACTTGGTTATTATCTGGGTCAGTGATCTTTTAATCTGCTGTTTAATTTGTCTTGCTGGTGTTCTGTTGAGGACTTTTCATCCTTTTCCTCAGAGATACTAGACTGTAATTTTATATCCTTGTAAGTGTTGGCATTACTATAAATATGGTCTTATAAGAGGGGACCATAATTTTTTCTTTCCTTTTTCTTCCTTCTTTTGTCTTTTTAAAAAGTTTTTTGGTAGAACTTGGGAGTGAGGTCATCAAGTCCTGGACTTTTTTTGATGGGAACCATTTATTACTGATTCACTCTCCATGTTATTGGTCTGTTTTGATTTTGCATGCTTTCATGATCGAAACTGAGTAGGTTGTGTCTAGAAATATAATTGTTTTTAGTCTTCTCATGTCGTTTTGTATTTCTCTAGTGCCAGTGTTAATATCTCTTTATCTGAGCCTTTTCTTTTTTTCTTAGTTTAGCTTAGGGTTTGTTCATCTTTTAAAAAGCAGTAACTCTTAATGTTATTAATTTTTTAAAAAAAAAGTTTTACTTACTCGTTTGTATTTTTGTTGCAGAAATTCAGGATTTCATTTTTAAGATAATTTATTTTTATTTTTTAAAATATATCTGCATGAATGTTTTGCCTGTATGTGTGTCTGTGTACTATGTATCCCAAGGAGTCCAGAAGAAGGTGTCAAATTCCCTAGGCCTGTTGTTATTGACAGGTGTGAGACACCATGTGGTTGCTTTCAAGATAATGACAGTGTAAAACTAAGTAGATATGTAAAAACCCAGATATGAGCAGGGCCTTTGCCTCCAGAAATGAGAGAGGGAGGGAGGGAATGGAGGGAAGGGAGGGAGGAAGAAACAGAGAGAGACAGAGAGAGAGCGAGAGAGCGAGAGAGCGAGAGAGCGAGAGAGAGAGAGAGAGAGAGAGAGAGAGAGAGAGAGAGAAGAAGGAGGAGGAGGGGAGAGGGAGAGAGAAGCAAGCACTTTGTCGTTTGTTACATAAACTGGGAGTTTGGCAATGAAGAGAAATGATGGCCAAGATTGTTTGTGAAAGTGAAGTAAACAACTCTATGTTCTTCTTCCAACCAACCAACCAACCAACCAACCAACCAACCAACCAACCAACCAACCAACCAAAACATTCCTAAAAGCAAAGTCTTAAAACAAAGGAGCCTAAAACAATGATAGAAGAATAAACATGGTTTAAAAAAGGAGAGTAATGAAGACCATACTGTGTTTTGGTAGCTGAACTCTCTGCAGTGGTGGAATGGGAAGGAACCTGAGTTACAGGTAAAAATGTGGATTTTACATTCCTGTTGTCACCAGTGATCCTAGATAAGTCATGCCGTTTTCTAGGGTTGCACTTCCTTATGTTACTAGTAGATGCTGCTGCACAGCCCACCATATCTTCTTCCCTGTCCCTCCCCTGTAGAGTTGGTGACTCACCGCTCTCAGCTTTGCCTCGTTCACAGAGCTGCTGAGATATGAAGTTTTCACTTGCTGAGGGTGGAGAGTGACTGGTATATGAGCTGTAAAAGTTTGAACTTGTTTCAAAATATGATGACTCTCTCATTCCAGTTAGACTCCAGAGCTCACCCTGGGGTCAGTTTGAGGCCAGACTCGAGTTGACCCCACAGCTTTGTTACCCATATCCTTGGATTGTTTGTCTGAGGAATATTCCCTCAGTCCTGCAGATTTGTTGTCTTAGACTTTATGTCCCAGGAGCTTAAATCTTCCACTTTTAAAACTACTATCAAATACAAGTAAGTTTACAGTAACATAAAATTTACCATTAAATTGTCATTCAATGAAGTTATGTATATTCACAATATTGCTCAAATGTTTGCTATCTAGTTTCAGAACCTTTTCTTTTGGGACAAGTTGCAGTAGGCTTCTAGTGAGATAAATGACCACCTCCCATTAAAAAAAAATCCTCCAAAATTTTACCAGCCATGTTTTCTAAACCCACTGTTGGTGGAACTGGTCCCTGGTGGCTAGGGGCATCAGAATTTTCTTCCATTTTTACGAAATAAAAATTACATACATTTTCAAGCTTCATTAAAAAGGGGGGTGACTTTCTTTTCTTATGTTCTCTTTCTTAGCATCCACTTGTCAAACTATAGCAGCCTGTATTTTATTAACCCAGCACTAGCCAAATGTTGAGGTGGGGTGAGTGGTTCTAAGGACTTGTTTTCAGAATGTGATGGCATTAGCTTGGCCACTTGCATTGTACCAGATACCCTTGTACTTGATTAGATCGAGACAACTTAGCACAAAACTCTGAGTGTGAACTGTCAGAAACAGAGATTTTCTATCAGTCCATACCCTAATCCTAAACCCACTAAGTAGCCCTTCCAGTCTACCCTGATAACCCTCAAACAGGCACGCAACACACCCATCCCTGATGTCAGCCATGGATGATACCAAGGACCAGAATTGCTGAGTTTGTTGTTTTGAGGGGCTGATAGCTATTTTCCAAAGAGACTGATTAACTTTGTGTGTCCACCAGCAATGAACTAGGGTCACCATTTAGCTGGTTGAGGTTGTTTTTTTTTCCTTTCTTTTTCTTTTTTTTCTGTACTAGGCAAGAAGCCTTTCAAATGCTGGCATCTTGCAAGTGTCTTTTTCCTGGGGTTTGGTAGCAGCAGGCGGAGACATCGGCAGGTGGGAACAGCAAATGGTGCCTCCCTGTTACAGCCCTGTGAAGCACTCAGGTCTGAAGATCTTTGGCAGTAGCCAGTGTTGTGGCTCCCAGGGAAAGATGTGAGACACTCAGCCCATGTCTTGCCAGCTCTGTGGGACTCCTGTGGTGCCCAGGGCTTTCAGGTTCTCTTCTCCGGCTCCCAGTAGTCTTTTACAGCTTTTTGCCAGCCTCTCCTCTCTGTTCCAACTTTTCTTCTTGTTCTGGCTGCTTCTTCAGCTGTTGTTCTGTTATTAGTGGCTGCTGTCAGGATGACTTGGACTGCCTGCCTGTAACAACATTCAGGAGCTGGGGCATCCTTAGGATGGCTGGGATCATTTAGGTGAAGGTACATACAACCCTCTGTTCACCCTCCACCCCCATTGGAAAAAGGATCCCAGTGGTTAGAGGTGAATCTTGAAGCAGATGCCTGACTATGGGTGGTGCCTGTGGGTGGGTTTCCACCTCTTCATCTATTAAGAGGCCATGCCAAGAGCTCCACCCTGTTGCTGCTTCAGTTGCAAGCAGTTATTGACTGGTATTTGCATTTGAGAAGCTGGGCCCTGGGACTTGTGGCAAGTAGGGATGTTTGGGCGTTCAATGCTAGGTGTCATAGCTGGGTTCAAGCTTCTGGGGTACCTCCAAAGCCTCTAGAACTTTTCATCTGTCAAACTCAGAAGTCAAGCATCAGGATCAAAACTAACAGATGTAGGGCAGCACTAGGCAGCGTTGGATTTGCATGGTTCCAGATACTCTTATATTCTTCCAGTACCTATGGAATCTGCAGCTCTCAGTACTAATGGGTGGGCACATCAAATGTGCACAGTCCCCATGTGATGTGTTGGTTCCTAGGTACCGCTTCCTTAGGCTGGTGCTTGTTCAGGTCTCAAGCCACCCCTGTTCTTACTGCTACTGCTTTGTGATTCCAGCTCAGCCTCTTCTACTGAAAGTAGCCCAAACAACACCACATAAGACATACTTTATTAGATCTGATGCTACAATACTAAGGGAGATAGCACAGAGCAGTGCCTAGCCAACTCCACAAATGAGGTCCTATGACCGGCTTATGTAGCCCCACAAAAGATGTTTGGATTCCATCACAGATACTTCTTTGGCCAATCACAACTATTCTCCTCAGACCAATCACAGTCTGGCCAGTAATCATTGTTACTCCACTGGGGGAAGTGATCTTCCTCTGGTTAAACTTTAAATGGTTTATGTAAGTTTATGGTTATAAAAAGAATGATGCAATCTGCCTTAAACAGCCATGGCTAGGCCTGGGACTTTGGGAGCCAGGACAGTCAGCTGGACTTTTATGCAGAGTTGTGCCAAGGCATCATGGAGTGCTTAGAATGGCTGGTGTGGCAGGAGGGTGGTCTGGCTGTTTGACTGCCCTTTTGCTCATGACTACAGGGACAAGAGAAATCCTTGGTTATTGGAGAGTCAAGGTGCTCCATCCCCACCATCTTTGTTAATTTTCAGGAAAATGATTTTGACAATGCTTTCAATAGTATTTTGCCCCACCTAATTCCCCAGGGGGAGATGGAACCCTCTTTTCTCTCACTTGGACTCTGCTTCTCCACATGCTTGCTAAAACCTACTGTTTGCCATTTTCATATTTTTAGTCATTCATGTGGGTGTGCACACACTCTTGTTTGAAATTGAACTCATCCCAAGATTACTTTGGGAATCAAATAACTTGGCAGATAAAATATTTGGGATATTATAAAGTACCATGGAGATGCTTTTACATGTTTAAACTGAAATCATAAACTTAATGATATGTTTGTTCTACCTTAGTTGTGTCTAAGTCCTGCCTTGAAATCAGGTTCTTTTCTGAGGAAAGTGTTTGGCATGCAGGTGACCTGAGTTTGATATCCAGAACCAACATGGTGGATAGAGAGAACCAACTTTCACATGTTCTCCTTTGCCTTCCATATATGTGTAATGGAACCAGCCATCCATGTACTCATACATACACACAATGATAATTGTAATAATAATAAAAAAGCCCATAGAGCCATTCATGATGGCTCATGCCAATTCCAGAACTCAGGAGTCTGAGACCAGGAAAATTTCTATAAGTTTCAGGCTAATCTGGGTTATATGGCCTTAACTACATAATGAAACCCTGTCTCAGAAAACAATAAGAAAACCTAACCAAACTTTAAAAGCCCATAGTTTTGAAAGTCCATTACTTTAATCTCTGGTATATTATAGAAAATTTTAAATATAAACCAAAACATAATCGTTATGAAATTAAAATGAAATAAAGATGATGGGGCTGGTGAGACGACTTGGTGGGTAAAGACACATGCTGCCAAGCCTGACAACTCGAGTGCCATCTTATGACCTACATGGGAAAAGGGGAGCATTACCCCAAGTTCCCTCTTACTTGCATATGTGTCATTGTACACACACACACACACACACACGAATAGTTTTGGGGATACCAAAGAAGCTAAGAATTTCAAAGAAAACATACTGTTTAGTCCTGTGAAGGCATGAGAGGCCGTGGTGCTCTTAGGTAAACTAAGTTCTCTATTTGGCACTTAACCAGTATGTGTGAATCATACTGAAGCCAAGGAGAAATAGTTAATAGATTTCAAAAGCCAAAAGTACTGCCCTCCACTGTTAGGGCAGTAACCTGTGCATCAATTCAGTTGACTACTTTAGATTAAATCCCTTGCCCGTAGCTTAACTTCTCATCATAGAGTGACAAGGCGATAGGCTATGAGCATGGGGAAGATGAGCCCAAAGATCCACTGGAGTTTAGTATGTAGGGACTTGAACAGCATCATAAGGCATTTGTTCCAGGCTCTGAAGCAAAGCAGTGACATGTCAAGGTTTATTTCCTTTGTGTTAAAATAGGTGATATTAAGCCACTGGTACATTGGGAGCTCTGTTAGAATGGAGGCAGTTCCAATTTTCAAGTGAGAGATGACTTGGGCCAGGGCAGTAACACTGCGAGAAGTGGCTGCATGATTAGAATCTGGGTGTATTGAAAGGTGGAAGCAGGACATAATGCTGAGTAATTCAGTGTGGGCTTTGCAAGGAGAAGAGGAGTAAAAAAGTGCAACGTGCAGTTGTACTGCCCGTCCAACCGAAGGGGAGGGGCGGCTGTCAGCTCTAGAACAGGCCTAGGACAGCAGCTCTGTCAATAATTGGGTTTCTTTTAAGTAAACTTTGAGGCACCTATTACATGTTCAAATCGAGATATCATTTGGACAGTTAAATATGAATATGGGCTGCAGATCACAGCTCAATACTGTGAAAAATTTTGTACACGTATATGACACACACATAACAAATGCAACTTATTGTTTTTCTTTTTTCATTAAATATGAAGACTTTGTGTGGACCACGAATATTCTCTCTAATGCCTTGTTTAATGGCTGTGTAGTATTCCTTTCCATGCATGTACTATAATTTGACAGTCAATTAATTTTTTTAATTTAATTTTTATTTAATATTTTAGGATTATTTAACATTTTTTATTGAAAAAAAAATTTTTCCACTTCCTCCCCGCCTCCCATTTCCCTCCCCCTCCTCCCGCCCCTCTCCCCTCCCCCCATTCCTCTTCTCGTCCCTCTCCAGTCCCAAGAGCAATCAGGGTTCCCTGCCCTGTGGAAAGTCCAAGGTCCTCCCTCCTCCATCCAGGTCTAGGAAGGTGAACATCCAAACTGTCTAGGCTCCCACAAAGCCAGAACATGAAGTAGGATCAAAACCCCATGCCATTGTCCTTGGCCTCTCGTCAGCTCTCATTGTCCGCCATGTTCAGAGAGTCCGGTTTTATCCCATGCTTTTTCAGTCACAGTCCAGCTGGCCTTGGTGAGCTCCCAATAGATCGGCCCCACTGTCTCAGTGGGTGGGTGCACCCCTCATGGTCCTGACTTCCTTGTTCATGTTCTCCCTCCTTCTGCTCCTCATTAGGACCTTGGGAGCTCAGTCCAGTGCTCCAGTGTGGGTCTCTGTCTCTATCTCCATCCATCGCTAGATGAAGGTTCTATGGTGATATGCAAGATATTCATCAGTATGGCTATAGGATAGGTTCATTTCAGGTTCCCTATCCTCAGGTGCCCAAGGAACTAACTGGGGACATTGCCCTGGGTACCTGGTAGCCACTCCAAGTTCAAGTCTATTGCCAACCCTTAGGTGGCTCCCTTAACTAAGATATGAGTTTCCCTGCTCCGCTATCCAACCTTCCTTTATCCCCAATCATCCCGTTTCCCCCAGTTCCCCTCATCCTCTCCTTCACACTTTTCTCTCCCCATCTCCCCTCACCCCCATCCCACCCCACCCCCAAGATTCCAATTTTTTGCCCGGCAATCTTGTCTATTTCCCATAGCCAGGAGGATAACTATATGTTTTTCATTGGGTTTGCCCTCTTGTTTAGCTTCTTTAGGATCACAAATTATAGACTCCGTGGCCCCTATCCATGGCTAGAAACCAATTATGAGTGAGTACATCCCATGTTCCTCTTTTTGGGTCTGGCTCACCTCACTCAGGATAGTATTTTCTATTTCCATCCATTTGCATGCAAAATTCGAGAAGTCATTGTTTTTTACCGCCGAGTAGTACTCTAATATGTATATATTCCACACTTTCTTCATCCATTCTTCCATTGAAGGACATCTAGGTTGCTTCCAGGTTCTGGCTATACAAATAATAACTATGTTCATAGCAGCATACAAATAATGCTGCTATGAACATAGTTGAACAAATGCTTTTGTCATATGATAGGGCATCTCTTGGGTATGTTCCCGAGAGTAGTATTGCTGGGTCCAGGGGTAGGTTGATCCCAATTTTTCTGAGAAACCGCCACACTGATTTCCAAAGTGGTTGCACAAGTTTGCAGTCCCACCAGCAATGGATAAGGGTACCCCTTTCTCCACAACCTCTCCAGTAAAGGCTATCCATGGTTTTTTTGATTTTAGCCATTCTGACAGGTGTAAGATGATATCTCAAAGTTGTTTTGATTTGCATTTCTCTGATCGCTAAGGAGGTTGAGCATGACCTTAAGTATCTTTTGGCCATTTGAACTTCTTCTGTTGAGAATTTTCTGTTCAGTTCAGTGCCCCATGTTTTAATTGGGTTAATTATCATTTTAACGTCTAGTTTCTTGAGTTCTTTATATATTTTGGAGATCAGACCTTTGTCTGTTGCGGGATTGGTGAAGATCTTCTCCCAGTCAGTAGGCTGCCTTTTTGTCTTAGTGACAGTGTCCTTTGCTTTACAGAAGCTTCTCAGTTTCAGGAGGTCCCATTTATTCAATGAGGCCCTTAATGTCTGTGCTGCTGGGGTTATACATAGGAAGCGATCTCCTGTGCCCATATGTTGTAGGGTACTTCCCATTTTCTCTTCTATCAGGTTCAGTGTGTTCAGATTGATATTGAGGTCTTTGATCCATTTGGACTTGAGTTTTGTGCGTGGTGATAGATATGGGTCTATTTTCATTCTTCTACAGGTTGACATCCAGTTGTGCCAGCACCATTTGTTGAAGATGCTTTCTTTCTTCCATCGTATACTTTTAGCTCCTTTATCGAAAATGAAGTGTTTGTAGGTTTGTGGGTTAAAATCCGGGTCTTCTATACAATTCCATTGGTCGACTTCTCTGTTTTTATGCCAATACCACGCTGTTTTCATTACTGTAGCTCTGTAATAGAGTTTGAAGTCAGGGATGGTAATGCCTCCAGAAGTTCCTTTATTGTATAAGATTGTTTTGGCTATCCTGGGTTTTTTGTTTTTCCATATAAAGTTGATTATTGTCCTCTCAAGATCTGTGAAGAATTTTGATGGGACCTTGATGGAGATTGCATTGAATCTATAAATTGCCTTGGGTAGAATTGCCATTTTTACTATGTTGATCCTCCCAATCCAAGAACAAGGGAGATCCTTCCCTTTTCTGGTATCCTCTTCAATTTCTTTCTTCAATGCCTTTAAAGTTCTTGTCAAATAGATCTTTCACTTCCTTGGTTAGAGTTACCCCAAGATATTTTATGCTGTTTGCGGCTATCGTGAAAGGTGATGATTCTCTTATTTCCCTCTCTGCTTCCTTATCCTTTGTGTATAAGAGGGCGACTGATATTTTGGAGTTGATCTCATATCCTGCCACATTACTAAAGGTGTTTATCAGCTGTAGGAGTTCTTTGGTGGAGTTTTTGGGGTCGCTTATGTACACTATCATATCATCGGCATATAATGCAAGTTTAACTTCTTCCTTTCCAATTCGAGTCCCCTTTATCCCCTTATGTTGTCTTATTGTTATTGCTAAAACTTCAAGAACTATATTGAAGAGGTATGGAGAGAGTGGACATCCATGTCGTGTTCCTGATTTTAGTGGGATGGCTTTAATTTTCTCTCTGTTTAATTTGATGTTAGCTGTCGGCTTGCTGTAAATAGCTTTAATTATATTTAGGTATGACCCTTGTATCCCTAATCCCTCCAAGACTTTTATCATAAAGGGATGTTGAATTTTGTCAAATGCTTTTTCAGCATCTAATGAAACGATCATATGGTTTTTTTCTTTCAGTTTATTTATATGATGGATTACATTGATAGATTTGCATATGTTAAACCAGCCCTGCATCTCTGGTATGAAGCCTACTTGATCATAATGGATAATTTTTCTAATGTGTTCTTGGATTCGGTTTGCCAGTATTTTGTTGAGTATTTTTGCGTCGATGTTCATGAGTGAGATTGGCCTGTAATTCTCTTTCTTGGTTGAGTCTATGTGTGGTTTTGGTATCAGAGTTACTGTAGCTTCATAAAAGGAATTTGGCAATGACTCTTCTGTTTCTATATTGTGAAATACATTAAGGAATATAGGTATTAGGTCTTCTTGGAAGTTCTGATAGAATTCCGCATTGAAGCCATCTGGTCCTGGACTTTTTTTGGAAGGGAGGTTTTTGATAACAGCTTCTAATTCTTCACGACTAACAGGTCTATTTAGGTTGTTCACCTGGTCCTGGTTTAACTTTGGTATATGGTATTTATCCAAAAAAGTGTCCATTTCTTTTACATTTTCCAGTTTTGTGGCATACAGGCTTTTGTAGTAAGATCTAATGATTCTCAGAATTTCCTCTGTGTCTGTGGTTATGTCCCCCTTTTCATTTCTGATCTTATTAATTTGCAAATTCTCTCTCTGCCATTTGATTAGTTTGGATAGGGGTTTATCAATCTTGTTGATTTTCTCCAGGAGCCAGCTTTTTGTTTCATTGATTCTTTCAATTGTTTTCTGTGTTTCTATTTTATTGATTTCAGCCCTCAGTTTGATTATTTCCAGTCTTCTACTCCTCCTAGGTGAGTCTGCTTCTTTTTTTTCTAGAGCTTTCAGGTGGGCTGTTAAGTCTCCAATGTGTGCTTTCTCTGTTTTCTTTAAGTGGGCACTTAGTGCTATGAACTTTCCTCTCAGGACTGCTTTCATAGTGTCCCATAGGTTTGAGTATGTTGTTTCTTTATTTTCATTGAATTCAAGGAAGACTTTAATTTTTTTCTTTATTTCTTCCTTAATCCAGGTATGGTTCAGTAGTTGACTGTTCAGTTTCCATGAGTTTGTAGGCTTTTTGGGGGTAGCATTGTTGCTGAATTCTAGCTTTAATCCATGGTGATCTGATAAGATACAGGTGGTTACTAATATCTTTTTGTAACTGTGGATGTTTGCTTTGTTACTGAGTATGTGGTCAATTTTCGAGAAGGTTCCATGAGTTGCAGAGAAGAAGGTATATTCTTTCCTATTTGGGTGGAATATTCTATAGATGTCTGTTAAGTCCATTTGATTCATTACCTCCATTAATTCTCTTATTTCTCTGTTAGGTTTCTGTCTAATTGACCTGTCCATTGGTGGGAGAGGAGTGTTAAAGTCTCCTACTATTAATGTGTTCGGTTTGATGGCTGCCTTGAGTTTTAGCAATGTTTCTTTTATGTACGTGGGTGCTTTCATATTAGGGGCATAGATATTCAGGATTGAGACTTCATCCTGATGAATTGTTCCTGTTATGAGTAGAAAATGTCCCTCTCTATCTCTTCTGATTGATTTAAGTTTGAAGTCAACACTGTTAGAAATTAGTATGGCCACACCTGCTTGTTTCCTAGGTCCATTTACTTGATAAGCCTAATCCCAACCCTTTACTCTGAGTAGGTGCCTGTCTTTGTGGTTGAGGTGTGTTTCTTGTAAACAGGAGAATGTTGGATCCTGTTTTTGTATCCAATCTTTTAGTCTGTGCCTTTTTATAGGTGAGTTGAGTCCATTGACATTAAGTGATATTAATGACAAGTGGTTGTTAACTCCGGTCACTTTTTTAGTAGTAGATTTTGTGTGTTTCCCTTCTTTGAGTTGCGCTGGTGAAGGGTCTCTAGATGTCTGAGTTATTGTGGTCATTGTTGGACTCCTTGGTTAGTGATTTTCCTTCTATTACTTTCTGTAAGGCTGGATTTGTGGCTACGTATTGTTTAAATTTGTTTTTATCCTTGAAAATTTTGTTTTCTCCATTTATAGTGAATGAAAGCTTGGCTGGGTATAGTAGTCTGGGCTTGCATCCACGGTCTCTTAGTTTCTGCAGTACATCTCTCCAGGACCTTCTGGCTTTCATGGTTTCCATAGAGAAGTCAGGTGTAAGTCTGATAGATTTACCTTTATAAGTAACTTGACCTTTTTCCTTTGCAGCTCTTAATATTCTTTCTTTATTCTGTATGCTTTGTGTTTTGATTATTATATGGTGAGGGGATTTTTTTTTTTTTTTTGATCCAGCCTATTCGGTGTTCTGTATGCTTCTTGAACCTTCATAGGTATATCTTTCTTTAGGTTGGGAAAGTTTTCTTCTATAATTTTATTAAATATATTTTCTGGACCGTTGAGCTGCGCTTCTTTTCCTTCTTCTACTCCTATTATTCTTAGGTTTGGTCTTTTTATTGTGTCCCATATTTCCTGAATGTTTTGTGATGAGAGTTTGTGGCCTTGCTGTTTTCTTTGATCAGTGTGTTTATTTTCTCTATGGTATCTTCAGAATCTGAGATTCTTTCTTCTATCTCTTGTATTCTGTTGGTTATGCTTGTTTCTGTAGTCTCTATTCGTTTACCTAGATTTTCCATGTCCAGCCGGCCTTGTGTTTGTGTTTTCTTCTTTGCCTCCATTTCAGTTTTCAAGTCTTGAACTGTTTCCATTATCTGTTTGATTGTTTTTCCTTGGTTTCCTAGGGTATCATTCACTGATTTACTCAATTCTTCAAACTTTCTGTTATACTTCTCATCCATTTCTATAAGGGCGTTTTTTACATGCTGTTTAAGGGCATCAATCACTTTCATAAAGTCAATTTTTTCTACTTCTTCATGATTAAGGTGTTCATGTCCTCCTGTTGTGAGGTTACTGGGTTCTGGTGGTTTCATATAGTTTTTCAGATTGTTGGGTGAATTCTTGCATTGGCGCCTGCCCATCTCTTCCTCCGAATGCTCTCCTATGGATCTTCTTTTACAGGATCAGGTCTCCTTGCCTACTGATGTACCCTCCTAGTGATGGCACTACCCAGTGATGGCTCTCCTAGTGCTCCAGTGATGTCTCTTCTGGTGCCAATATCAGATCTCCGTGCCCAATGATGGCTCTCCTGGTGCCGAGATTATCTCTCCGTGTTGGTTGGATAGTTCATAAACAAAGCGCCTACCTTGCTTGGTGCAGGCAGGCCAGAGTAACAAAGGGACTCCTGCCCGCCTGCTTGCCCTGAGGATTCGCCCCCAGTGCCAGGGTGGTGTTATGTGCCCATAGAGGGAAGGGGGAGAAGGGAGGAGGGTTCTGGATGCAAGCTGGGTGGGATAGGAAGAGAGAGGCTGTATGTGGGGAGTAGAGTCCCTGCAGGGAGCCCAGGAAGTATGGGGGGGGGGGGGATGAGGAACTTCTGAGTTCCCTGTCCCAGGCAGCTGCCGCGGGTCACAAACTCACCCCAATGATGGCTCTCCTGGTGCCGAGATCCTTGGTTAATATTTCAAAGCAGTTTTAAAGTACTTAAAATAATATATGCTAATAAGCGCAAAGAAAACCAGAAATTTTAATTGTTAATTAATTACAAGTTTAAATTAACACTTCTTTCCCATTATACTTGGGATCTGAGAGTTTTAAATTTTATTAATTATTTTTAAAATTTTCTGAAATAATATTCAGATACTCCTTTTGAAATAAGGTAGCTATCAAAAGTTGTGCATTGCCTGCCATGTTTACGTGGCTGAAGATCAGAATAGGCTCTTGTTTACTGCCTTACTCACTGATGATTTCCAGTGCCTCTAAATGTGTCTGCCTGTTGTCCAGGAATTTCCCAGTCAAGCTTTTTCAGTCTGCCTCCTGTCATCCTTTATAATCATCCTACTGAGCAAGGCATAAACTTCTCATTGTATTCTCCTCAATACAATTTCTTGTTCATACGTTGTGATACTTTGAAGAACTCATTAGTCCTTTCAAAATGACATTGAGAATGAAATCAACATTTAGTTGTTTGCAGCAGTAGCAGCTGTGACTTTATAGGCTACTGTTAGTGGCTTTGAAAACTAGTTGGTTTGCAAGCTGTCATAATGAGGTTATTTTCCAAAAGAAGATGAAGTCATTTGCCATCTTGTTTTAGTCATAGAGGGCTTTTTCTTTGCCCAAATATTTGAAATTACACATCCCCACCCACTTATTTTTACAGTTTTTGTGTTTTACAAAATAGAAGATGATACAACTTTTGAATGGTCACAGTTAGCATTCAGCATGATTAGTGTGACTTGTATTTATATGAAGGCCAGTATATGAATTTGAATAGATTAAGGACCACTGCCTGTTTCAATGTTGCTAATTTATATTTCCAATGGGAAGCAAAGTAGTATCTTGAATCTAAGCCTAAGTTTCTTCATACAGGATATGGAATTCTGGCAGGAATAGAGATGTGCTTAGTGAGAAATAGATTAGAGAAAGAATTGTGTGAGGATTAATGTTCATAAAACCAGAGGAAAGAGAGAACCTGTCTATTCTGGAAGTGCCTTCATCTCTCTGGGTAGGAAGTACTTTCTGACATGGTGAACACTAAGAAAAACAGCCTGAGAGCATCCTTCTATGGTTCACAATGTCTGTGTTTGGAGACTGGATTAATGTCTATGGGAAATACTTGGGTATTTACAGGAAGAGAATTTACTTGTTACAGTCTTGACTTTGAATCTTTGTGCTAAACATTTGCTCTTTGGTCTGACATTTCTTACCCCTCTCCCCATTTTTTGCTGTATTTGAAGTTTTGTTAATTATGGTGGCTTTTTCTAGGATATCAAAATAAAGTCTGACAGGGCTTGTTGGAAAACCAGTGTGGTTTTCCAGCGTAGAGCTCCAGAATTTGAGACCAAGTGCTTTATTCATTCATGCCACATGGAAATCCTTGATTAGCCTTCTCGTAGTGATGTATAAAGATATGGAGACTACCTTAGGGTCTTCAGACTTTGACTCTTCCTGCATTGTATATGGCTCAGATTGGCACTGATTATTCCATGTTCTGATCTGTGTTCATTTCACTAGGGAAAAGAGGAGTGGCGATGGAGGAATATGGTTGGTTACGTGCAGTAAAATGGAAAACTGGAAGAACTGCAGAGGTGGATTTCTGGTATTCTAGCTTATATTATCAAAGTCTTTATAGTTTACAAATTATTTATGTTCATGTCTAATTTTATTGTTCATTTTTACCTTATCAGAACCTCATGAGGCAAGCACATTAGGTAGCAATGAGTACACTTTATAGATTTAAAAAGTGAATGTGATTTAAAAATGTGCATCTGGCTATCATGTTTCTGCCCTTAAGCCATCTCCCATCCTCACCCCAGTCTTGTGATTCTCTGCCTCAAGGTGGAAGAGCTGGGGCTACTGACTGACTCTCACAGCAGAAGTGCGAAGAAAACACTAATAAAGCGCTGGAAAGAGGAAACCTCTGCTCTTCGCTGAAGTTTGTTCCTGATTTTAATTTTTTCAAAACCACCTGCTTATTAAAGGGAGGAAAGAAGCAAAGGCAGAAAGATAAATACTGCGTGAGCCACCTCACTCCCATGTCTACCTCTGAGCTCACTGTCTAGCTCAAAAACAGACATCCAGACAAATCCCTCACAACACAGCATGAGTAATGGCTATACTGAATGTAATAATGTATATTTGTTCCAAATATCTTTATCATAATTTAGACTGTGTTTGTGTTTCTATGCAAACACACTTCTCAGGCTTCATCCTCCACTATTCCAAATGTACATCCTCTTCCCCAGCTGCAGAGATTGTTTTTAGCAGTTAACTTCTTTACCCCTAAACCCACCTATCTGCCTGCCTTCCCTCCTTTTTTCCTTCCTTTCTTTTATTTTTATATTTTTGGTTTCTCAAGACAGGGTTTCTCTGTATAACAGCTCTAGCTGTCCTGAAACTATCTTTGTAGACCAGTCTGGCCTTGAACTCACAGAGATCCGCCTGCTTCTGCCTCTTCAGTGCTGGCATTAGAGGTGTATGCCACCACTACCCGGCCCAATCTTTTAGTAGACATTATTTTTTTTCTCCAATGCCTTCCTTCCCTGTCCGAGAGTTCTGGGGTTCTGTTGTGCCAATTGTAACACTGTTCTTCAGTTACTCATGTTCTCCCTGACCTATTGTGATAGAAGGTGTTTCATGCTTTAGAAGGTATCCTGTTTGAAACTGAGCTTTTGATGCTTAGCTTGGGGCTTAACAAGTAAGGATGCTTAAGAAAGGTTCAGTGGATAAAGTAGATGGGCTAACTGTTGTCACTGTGTTCACAACTCACAATCCAGTTGTTGTATTTTGGATCCTGTAGCTAGTCATGTAAAGTTTTACCCACAGTATTTATTAGAGCAAAGGTATTGTTTGCATTCTTCTAAGGTACATTATCAAAGGTTATCTAGACAGCTAGAAATGATGAACTGTATTGGAGCAGCCTTACTCCTTTAAATATTTGAATGTTTGAGAATAATGGAGAGTAAAAACATCTGAGAATCATTATATGTTTACAGTAGAGTAAAAATATATTTGATTTGAGATGTAGACATTTCAGTACCCCAGTGTAATCTTCTTAATATATTAACAAGTTGAGCTTAGTAATCATGTTTTGGTCATGGAAGATGAATGTGCTGTAGAGGGAGACTCCTCTGGGCGAGGGCTAGTGCTGTGATGGGGCGAACTGCAGTCTTGCACTCTCCCTTCATTTAATGGGAAACTCGTTCCTTTCTTCATCCTCACTGTAAGTTCCGTTTATGGAAGAACTTAGGGAGTAGAAACCCAAGTTGGCTCGTGAACTTTATCTCCCTTTTTCAACCACAAACTAAAAAATATAAACACTATATAAAAGAGTTTGATTTAAGACCTTTCTATAAGTACAGCTTTATATCTCTAAACTAAGTAATAATTCAGTTGTGATTAATCAGTTTTATATTTAGTAATTAATTCAGCATTAGTAGAATTCTATTTCTTATCTATTTCCACAGTGTTTGTGGTAGTGAAATATGATCAATATTTTTTCAGTAAGCTGAAATTGCTTACTTGATATGAGTTTGGGTTTTATTTTATGTTTGATGGAAAATATTTAAATAGAGTACATAAAACATTTAAGTGAAACTTACTGGTACTCCATTGTATATAATTCTAAAGTAGCCTTTATCTTTCTTAATGGAATATGTATATGAAATCTTTTCTTTTTAATAGAAAATAAATTACAGTCTATAATAACATTCTGGAATCACCATAGTGATTGTGTAGTGGTCACAATTGTATGTGTTGGAAAAGTACACCTGTTAGGAAAGAAGGGACTGAGTCTGTGTCTTTTACTAAACTGGAGACTGCTGGGATCCAAGCCTGGTGTTGGCTTGCTTCATCTTCATATAGCACATTAGTGGTCTCTATTGTACGCTTCTATGGCCCTTTGATTCAGTCTCTCTACCCTTCAAAACCCGATCCCTTTCTTAATCCAACTCAGATTTTGTTTTCTAAAGCAAAAAACTTCAGCAAAGGGCTAGAATATAGTAAAGAAGCAATCAAAGTTATAGGGTTCCAGCCATCAAATACAGAGATGCCACATGGTTTGGGTGGGACTGGTCCTGTGGGGTTATCATCACACTGCTTCTTTAATGTGGTCAGTGTGAAGGATGGAGGAGGTGGGAACAGAAGGATGGACGAGGTAGGAAAGGCAATCAGGTGAAGAGAATATAGAAGCGAGGAAGAGCTCAAAGCAGGGTGCAGTTGTTTGTCACTGGTAGTTGAGAGGAAGAGAAGAGGACACATCACTGTCCTGGTCACTGTGGACAGACTGGCTGGTCTTTCCCTTTGGACTTCAGTTACTCCTCTACTCCTGGAGAACACTGCTAATGCTGTGAATCTTGGTGAAAGTTCTGACTCTGTATAAACCTGAAGTTTGCAAAGAAGCAGAGACACCTTCAAATACCACTTGTAATTGCAGGTCATCTAGTGTTCCATTTATTTGCCTGAATCTCTTTTTGTTTTTCCTTTGAAACTTAGGCAAATATATTGCCATATGCACCCTAATAACTTCTTCACTTCTGGAATCTGTGCTGTTATTCTCGTCCTTGAACACTTCCTCCAATATTAAGGTTCTGGGAACAGGGTGCAAGAGAAATTATTTGCTAGATCAAGAGTGATTGTTTTAATATTTTTGGTATAGTTAACAATATCTTAAAAAGCACTAATGACAAGCTAAATTCTATTTTAAATATGTAAAACTGATGGCGGCTGTTTAGAGCTTTGTAGATCTGGATTGCATCCTTAGCTACCTTATTACAGTCTGAAGATGCTCGCTGTTATGTTACTTCTGTAGATCTATTTACTGACCTGTAGAATGGGGGAGGGTGGGTTTTAGACATGGATTATAAGGGAATAATATCAATAACCTCTATAAAATAAGTAACATACTGCCTCGTACACAGTGAGTATATGTTTTCTGTTTTCAAGTTAGTTTTAACCTTTTCTTATTCCTGTCTCTCTTCCCTTCTTTCCTTAAATGACAAGCGAATTTTAATAAGACATTGGTGTACAAATAATCTGTGCTTCTGTGCTTTGTGACAAGATCGTACTCAATCCTTCATGAAAAAGACTTACTATTTAAGCACCTATTTGCTTGAACTTACTTTTAAAGATAATTCTAGTTTTCAGCTTTGGCTTTATGTTGTTGTAAACTTTAGCCAGGTCACTGGGTGTTTTAGGTGATGAACTGTGGTTAGTTTTATCTGCTTAGAGGAGAAGTTTTATACAAAGAATAGGACTGAGACCCTGTGCGCTGCATCCTAAGTCTCTGATTCCTTCATGGCCACTTTGTTAACTCAGTTACCATGATCATATATTTCTCTACTTTGAGCATAGATGTTACAGCGTGGTGTCTTATTTGGTTGGCTTGCTAAGAACTCTTTGTTTAGGGATGATGTTGAATATAGGTAGCTCCCATATTGTTTTATCACTTGAATGAAAATATAGAGAAAAAAGATAATTAAATTCATTAAGAGACCAAAATACTAATAATTGACTTATTAATTTTAGTACAATTTAGATATGACTTATTTTTTAATGAACAGCTGGCAGAAAGTTTGTCTTTAGCTCAGCTTTCCAGAGAAGTACTAGCTTTAAAGGTGCCTGATTGTGGATAACACGCTGAGTGTGCATTGACCTTGGCAGCATTGGTCATGATTATTTAGGTAAACCACAACTAATTCATAGAGTGCTGCAGACCTTTTAATAACTAGCAAGAGTGGGAAGGCTGTCAATGTGGAAGTTTCCATCTGAAACATATTCTTTCACTTGGCTTCTGAAAAACTCTCGGCAGTACCCTGCATGGAACTTAGTTTATTTACTGAGAAGAAGGAATGGTTGAGTCAACTCACAGGAGATAAATCTGTGGTAGGTGTTGTAGGGCTGATTTTTAAACCACACAACATTTTGCTCTTTCCATTTATTTTACTTGCTAATATGTAAATTTTATTGATGAAGCCAACAGTACTCATCTAGAGGTATTTTAGACTTTTTTCAGTGAAGAGAAACAGGGGTTTTGTTAGGAATAGTAAATTAGTTGAGTTCAGAACTTTTGAAAGGAGATTAAATTCTTTATTTAATCTGTGTTAAGATATCAGAAGATACTTATCCAGTGTTAATTCATAGTTCAAGAGTTGTATACAGTTTTGATTTGAAATACCCTGCTTTCTTCCCTCAGATGAACTGGAGCAAACCTGTCATTTTTAGCATCAGTTTTGAACATTCTTGTTACACTGCCTTTCATGGAGGAAATCTGTGTAGAAATGTTCAGGTTCTAACCCAGGCCCAGAGCAGGCACCAGGGATACTGCTTTTCATGTAGTTTGAATTTTGAAAGAGGAGATTCTTGTGCAGTAAAACTTTCTCTTTTCGGATGGGCACACTTCCCAGTGAAAACATGATACGTTTTACTAATCAGAGTGGAGTCTTAGCCTGCGATGGGACTTGCATTTTGGGCTTTTCACCACATCATTGCTGTTTTCTACGTGGTCAAAAATAGATATAGAGTAAACCAACCCCAAAGTCAATTACAGGGTTTATAGTGATGGACTGTGAAAAATTTGGTCGTGTTTTTCATTATGCAGAATGTTCTTTCCAAAGACATAAACAGAAAAAGCACATATGTTTGATTTTAAAAATAACTCTGCTTAGCTCTTTAAAATGCTGGAGTCATTTTGGATACTTGTAAATGATCATCATTATAATTACATGATAAGCCCTCTCTACCTAAAGCAGGCCTGGTTTGTAATTATTTATTCAATTGCCTGTTCCCAGTTTTAAAAACATTTTCTTTTCTTAAATGAGGAAGCAACATGGATACTTTGGAAGTATTTCTGGTCTAAAGTTAAATGATCTGCTAAACTCATCTCATGTCCACATCTCTACTGAAGAAGGAAACACTAAAATATGCAGTATCACTTTGTGGCACATAAATACTGATTTACACATATTGTAAAAGTATGGAAAATCAAAACCATTTGTCCATTATACATTAATTCTGTGCTTAAAATATGATTTATAAAAACCAAACTGCTAATATAAATACCAGAGTGATATAAAGTAGTACTTTGTTTTCCATTCAATTTATATATTTTTTAATATTTGTTTCTTTATTTTACATTATGTGTCTGTCTGTGAGTATGTGCATGTGAATGCAGGTGTTCAGTGATGCCAAAGACATCAGATCTCTTTAGAGCTGGACTTGTAGGCAGTTGTAAGCTGCAGGATGTGGGTGCCGAGCCCCAAACTCAGATCCTCTGTAAGAGCAGTATAGTTTTTTAACTGCTGAGTCATCTCTCTAGTTCTTAAACATTATATCCTTAAGTAAAACTTACTGAGCCTCATAAAATTTTAAGGAATGAAAAGTTCTGAGAGAAGGGTGTGTCATAACAACTTACTTTGATGCACTTTCATTAGAAATCTTGTTTTTTATTAGTGATCATTTGCCATCTTTTGAGCTTTGAACTCATTTTTGTATGTTTTGGAGGTACGTTCTTATTTGACACTTTCCTCTGACAGTTAAGCTCTTGGGTGAGATTCCATTCTCTGTGGCTTTTGTGCTCTGTTGAAATGGTTGCTCTCTTAGTTGTTGCTCTGATTATTTTTTGTCAACCTGACACAAAACTAGTGTTAACCTGGGAAGAGGGGACCTCAAGTGAAGAATTGCTTCTGTCAAATTGGTATGCCTGTGTGGCATTATTTTGATTTATATTTGATGTGGTAGGGTCCAGAGCACATCGTGTAGGTGATGGCACCCCTGAGCTAGTGGTGCTGGGTGGTATAGGAAAGCAAGCTGAGCAAGCCAGTAAACAGCATCCTCCATGGTGTCTGCTTCAGTTATTGCCTCCAGGCGCCTGCCTTGAGTTCCTGTCATGGCTTTGGTTGGTAAAGGGTAAGATGAGATAAACGCTTCCCTCGACAAGATGGGTTTGGTGAGTGATTCTCACAGCAACAGAAAGCAAACTAGAATAGGTGTGTCTCTTATGCACTGACACAATTTTTTGCACACTCATGCAAATCATACCACCCAGTGGTAGCTGAATGATAGCTCTTTTCTAAGTCTGGTCACTTACGTCATTTCCGAGATTGCATAATTATTGAAAAGTAAAATTTGTTTTTTCATTCATCTGCTGCTATCAGATGATTTGATGGTTCAGGAGCTGTTTTGTTTCCTGTCATCTGCCTCTTGCTTTTCTGGCCAAGGAATCTTGCAGCAAGAAGGCTTTGATCCCACTTTCCCAGGAGTAATCCTAATGCAGCTCTCTGTTTCTTGCCTTGCTTTCTTATTTTCTGATGTATAACGCTTCTCATTAATAAATGTGATTGGCATGATAGAGTGCTGCGCAAAACTTTTGTTCCAAATGGACTCATGAGTTCCATGAGTCAGTGTAGACTCTGTTCTGTGGACTTTTGCCGACAGCATTCCTTTCCTTTCACACACCTATTTGTGTTCTACTGTGTAGACTCTGTAGAATTTCTACGTTTAGACATCTGCTCTGGATCTGAAATTCTGTTGGAAAAGCTGTAGCCTAGAAGCGTTTTTTCCGAAATAGTATGAAGCAAGTCAGTAGTCAATGAAACAGATGAACAAATTGGAATACAGGACAGTGTGAGAACACCTTTTACCAGAATCTGGTTTCCTTAGTTGTCTTTGTAGAACCACTACAGCCTTCAGGGCATCAACAGTGCATTCAAATTAAAGTTTCAAATCACATTTAAACTGTGGTGGAAATAACTCGGGACAGTTCTGTGACAAGTTACCAAGCCCTCATTAACCATGACCTTGGGTACTACATTTGACCATTTGTGGTATAATTTATTATCTATAAAGTGGGACTAATATCCATTGTTGATGGGCACTGAGGAAAATATCCACAGAATAATATGTAGCACATTGCTGAGAATAAATATATTTGTGTGTTGTTACCCTTCCTAGTGTGGATCTGAAATATCCCACAGTGCCTATAGTTGGCACTAGAGAGAGAGGGGTTGGAGCTTCACCGGAGGGTGGTAGGTCAACCTGCCCTCAAAGGGGATTGTGAGATATTACTCTCCCCTCCCTCCTGGCAATGAGATGAATAACTCCTTTGCTACAGTCTTCCTTCAGGATAATCTGCCTCACCACAGGATCATGATAATGGATCCATTTGTTATGGGCTGAAAAAGTCTAAATCTAAAAGCCAAAACAAACTCTTTCTCTTGTATAGTTGGCTTGTCTTGGGTATTTGTTATAGTGGCTGAGAGCTGGCTCACTTGTCATATGTTCCTTTCCTTTGGGACAGAGAGCTAAATTTGGGCATGTCCTCTCACCTCCCATCAGCTGCTCATTTTCTCCAGTTTTCCCCTCTCTGCTCCATTTATAAAACCTGTGTGTCTCAGAGTAACTTATTGAAAATGAATGCTTAATATAATGGTCAGATTTTGTTCTTGGAGGCTGCTTCATTTTCTTGGTGCCTTATCCCCTTTGTCTGTTTATGTAAGCTGTTGGAGACCATATGACCAAATGAAGAGTAATTCACTCAGTTCTCTGGCTTTTCCTAATGATCAAATGAACCTGGTTTTATTTATGTGAAAATATATTGAATTTGAGACAGATTTGAGTTCTGAAAGTGTTAGTAGTATTTTATTGATGCATACTTTTTTCTACCTGAAAACTTGATCTTTTCAATCTCACCTTTTACACTCTAACTTCCTGATGCTCCTGTTATTAAGAGAAGAGTTTAGGGCTGGAGCACTCTGGAACATTCTGTCATTGCATTGCTGTTCAGATTGAAACTGACAGCCCCGCATTTCTTCACAGTCCCCCATGCCTTGGGGACTCTCCACAGTAAAATTTTGATCTTACTTTGACTTTCTGCTGGCATTGAATGGTTGTCTCGGCAGATCCCCCTTCATAGCCACTTAGAGTATGTCTGGAGAAGAAACTAATTTGTTTTAGAAAAATGTAATTTAGATGTTGACTATTGTTGAAAGATTGTACATAACAGATTTCATTGCCAAGCATAACAGTGAAGAATGCATACATCCACAATCCAGATGATGTGTGTGCATCTCATAGCGTTTGCTGGTTGACTTTAGGTGCCACATCATTTTTCTGTAAATTTTGTTTCACTCCTTTCTACCTTCCATCGTTGCTTGAAAGGTGTTCCATTTATTCCGACCCCTAGTGTCAGGAGAGACGGGCCACACACCCTGTCCTGCTGGGAGTGTTTGAACTTGTAGTGTTTGCTCTGTTCTATCTTTCTGTTGGAAATCTTCCTTTATTATTTCTGTTATAGTCTTGTTTATTTTTTATTTTTGTTTTTAATTTTTCAGGAATCACTGCTCAATAGTTGCACATATTGAGCTAAATTTTTTATTTATTTTTAGATTTTTTGTTTTGTTTTGTTGTTTTTCAAGGCAGGGTTTCTCTGTGTTACAGCCCTAGCTGTCCTGGAACTAGCTCTTGTAGACCAGGCTGGCCTCAAACTCACAGATATCTGCCTGCCTCTGCCTAGTGAGTGCTGGAATTAAAGATGTGCACCACCACTGCCCGGCTTGAGCTAATTCTTATCATATCTATCCCATTTCCCACTCTTTTTTGTTCTTTCCCCTACATTAATCTCAAATGTATCCTTCAATTTTCATTTTTTTCCTAGCTACAATTTAAATTCTAGAGTATCTTTTTTTATTCCATGAGTGTTTCTTTAAATACTTACTTTGCACTTGTTCATATGTAAGAATGAGATATCAAAATGGATGTGAGGACCAAGCTCTGTGATTTAGGAGGATGAGCCAGGAAGGATCAGAAGTTCAAAGCCTGTCTGGGCTATAGAGTGAGTTCAAAGGTCAGTCTGGGCAAGTTACTAAGACTGTTAAAATCAATGTTGGAAGAGAACTGAAACTGTGTGTGTGTGTGTGTGTGTGTGTGTGTGTGTGTCTGTCTGTCTGTCTGTCTGTGTTTGTCTCAGATTTAGGCCCGCTGCTGACAAAACAAACAAACACAAATGTATGTGAGGTGGACTTTTATTATAGGGAAACCAGGTGGTGACTTGGTTATTTTTTCTGGGAGATTTCTCAATGTCATCATTAATTACAGCTCCCCCCCCGAAACTCAGTACTTCAAAAAAAAAAAAAAAAGAAAGAAAGAAAAACGTCTTTGGTATCTAGAGCTTCTAAGCTTGGTAATGAATATTTTAGCAGTCGAGCCTGAGTTAAAGTTGAAAGTTTTCTCAGAATATAGCATGTCAACTTTTCCTTAAGCTTTCTCTTTTAGTGTGACATATCACGATCATGATGCCTTAACCCTGTCTATACTTGCTGCTCCCCATCAGATTCTCTCTAGAGTCATTTCCCAAAGATGGAATGTTCAGTCTCTTGTAAGTGTAGTGAAGTGATAGTGGCAAGTTTGAACTGAGGTTAGAAAGCGGACTAGGGACCTGCTGTCTGTGCATATGTGCAGTGCGCTTAGTGTCAGTCCAACTAAGGCGCCCTGCATTTGGTTCCTGTCTTGTGAGCTGTATTAATGTGGAAGCAGACTATTAAAGCAGGAAAGGGTGTATTTTGGCTCTTGAGCTTTCAGTCCAGGATTCCTTGCTGCTAGCATACCATGACAGGAAGCATGTGGTGGATAAGCTGCCATCTCATTGCACCTGGGAAGCAGAGACGTGGGGATGGGGAGAGAGGGAGGACAGAAGAGAAGGCATAGGTGATATAATCCCCCAGAGCATGTGCTCAATGATCCATGGCCTTCAGTGATATTCAGTATTCTAAGCCTCTCAGTAGTTCATCACATTATGACCCCATTGATGTTTTTGCTTGTTGATGAACTCAGAGCACTCAAGAGCCAGCCACTTCCCAGAGTTCCACCTTGGAGCCTTGCAGCACTGGGGACTAAGCCCTCAGAAATGTTTGTTTTTTTGGGGGTGGAGGGTTTGGTTTAAAATTATTAAAATTCTCAAATTTTGTCAGAATTTCTATGGCATAAAATTCTTGACTTTTGTTGACTTATTTCCTCTGGGTTAAGCTCCCATCAAGAAAGATAACTTTCTGCCTTATATACATTATTTTTTTGTTGTTTGTTTGTTTTTGTTTGTTTGTTTTTTGAGACAGGGTTTCTTTGTAGCTTTAGAGCCTGTCCTGGAACTAGGTCTGTAGACCAGGCTGGCCTTGATCTCCCAGAGATCAGCCTGCCTTTGCCTCCCTGGTGCTGGGATTAAAGCACTGCCCAGCTACATACATTCTTAGAGACCTTGCCTGCTGTCTCCTCCTGTCCTTTATATCCCTTTAGTACTCACAGTTAAGGAAGACTCCTGTCTTTTCACTTCCATTTTCAAGACAGAGCAGAGGTAAATGTCTTTTAACTAGAAAAACTGTTTCTTCCTTAAATTACACTGTGTGGTGCTTACATATAATTTTATCTTCATAACAGACATTGAAATGAAGTATAAGAAAATATAAACAAGATAACAGTGCAGGAAGTAAGGTAGTTATCTCTAATAGTAGTGTGAGGAGAGATGGACGTAAGATAGTCGCAGGCTGCCATGCAAACCTTCCTCCCACTGGGAGAGACTACCTTCTATTGCTCAACCATTGTAGCTGCAGGACTTCCTAGGGGCAGATTCCTAAGGCTGGACCGCCAGATCACATAGTAGTTATGCTCACTTTTATAGAAATTATCAAGTCATTCTGTACATGGCTAACACAGTTTACATTCCACTCAACAGTGTGTGAACTTCTAGGTCTTCAGCATCCTGAATGGCACTTGTGACTGCTAGGTTAGTTTAGGTTTTTTTGGTTTAAAAAATCTTTAGCCATTTTAATAGGTATGTAGCATTAATATGCCGTGCTTCTATTTTACAAATCATTAATGACTGATAATACCACAGTCTTTAACATGTGTTTACTTGCTATCTGTAATTATTTTTGTTGTTGTTGAAGGCCTGTTTACTGTTTTCCCATTTATTTGATTAGAGGGCTGAGTTTTTAACCTGTGAGGTTTTAAAAAAATACATTCTGGAGTTCAGTACTTTAGAAATTCTTTCTCTGAACTGCAGCTGACATTTCCTCTCAGCCTGTAGCTTCTTTTATTCTCTCTGCATCTTCTGCAGAGCCAAAGGCTTAAGTTTTGTTTAAATCTATTTTTTTTCTGCCTCTCCTTTTATGTATCAGAACTTTGGAATTCTGTTAAAGAATTCTTTGTTTAACCAGAGCCCAGAAAGATTTTCTTTTCTTTTGCTTCAAGACTTTTATAATTTCTTGTTTTAGATATAAGCCTATGGTTTTTTTGAGTTATTTTATGTAAGTTATGATGTATAGGTCATTGTTGATTTCTTTTCAAGTTTATTTTATGTATGTGGTTTTTTTTTTTTTTTTTTTTTTTTTGCGTATATCTCCTATGTGCATGCAATATCTGGGGAGGCCAGAAAAGGGCATCAGATTCTAGGGAACTAGCATTGTAGATGATTGTCAGCTCCTCTCTGGGTGCTGCAACTCCAACACAGGCCTCTGCAAGAGCAGTAAGTTCTCCTAACTGCTGAGCCAGCTTTCCAACCCCTCCTGGGTTTTGCATATAAGAAGCCAGTTGAGCTGGGCGGTGGTGGCCCATGCCTTTAATCCCAGCACTAGGGAGGCAGAGACAGGTGGATCTCTGTGAGTTGGAGGCCAGCCTGGTCTACAAGAGCTGGTTCCTGAACAGGAACCAAAAGCTATGGAGAAACCCTGTCTCGAAAAATCCAAAAAAAAAAAAAAAAAAAAGAAGCCAGTTGTTCTGACTTGACTTCTGTCATTTGTCTGTTGCACCTTTATGAATAGTCATTTGAGCATATTTGTTTGCCCTCTCTTCTGTTCTACATCTCTTGAAATCTAGCCTTTGGCAATCACCCAATCACCATACCATCTTGATCATTGTAGCTTTATGGTAAGTAAGGAAATGTCTTTGGATGAGCTTTTTTTTTTTTTTTTTTTTTGGTCTTGGTGAGCTCCCATTAGATCAGTCCCATTGTCTCAGTGGGTGGATGCACCCCTTGCAGTCTTGACTTCCTTGCTCATGTTCTTCGTCCTTCTTCTCCTCATTTGGACCTTGGGAGCTCAGTTCAGTGCATTGGACAGTTTTTTGGAGACGAGTTTTCCTATGTAGTCCAGGCAGACTTAGATCTTGGATAGCTTGACATTTACTTGGTAAAAATTCAAATCTCAACTGCATTTTTAAGATTTGCTTATCACAGGCAACTGCTCCCTAATACTACTCTCTCTCTAGACTAACATTTTTACTTTTTGACATTTCTACTTTGTAACATGAGGGCCGGCTTGTTGGGGTTTCTGTTCCACCTGGTACCCCACAGCCAGCAAGTCCCAAAGAAAATCACACAGAGGTCTCCATAAGATTATAAGCTGATTGGCCCATTAGCTCAGGCTACTTATTAGCTCTTGTAGCTTATATTAACCCATTATTTTTATCTACTTGGTACCTTTTGCAGTGGAGCAAGTCACATCCTGCTTCGGTGGTCTGGGCAGGATTCTGAGGAATGGGAAAAGGGAGCTTCCTGCTTCCCAGAATTCTCCTGTTCTCATCACCCCGCCTCTACTTCCTTTCTGGTTGACCCACCTATACTTCCTGCCTGACCAATCAGCGTTTATTTAAAACATGATTGACGGAATACAAACAATTTTCCCACACCACTACTTAGGATTCAGCTGGAGTTTATGCAAAGAAATTGGATTGCTTAAGTTAAAACA
Source organism: Chionomys nivalis (assembly GCF_950005125.1). Lineage (NCBI taxonomy): Eukaryota > Metazoa > Chordata > Mammalia > Rodentia > Cricetidae > Chionomys > Chionomys nivalis. Next base: position 13,348,347 of record NC_080104.1, on the reverse strand, counting down.
TCAGCTGTATAATAGTCTAGTGGTGTGGCCTATGGCAGTTTTTTTTTTTTAAATCACTCTTGTGAGCCATTTTTTCACTTGCAAAATATTTCATATGATTGCTATGAAAATGGAAATAATTAAATATGTTTTAAGAATAGTTTGGTACATGGCAATTATTTTCTATGCTATTACTAATTAGAATATCCATATTCTTTGATTATTTCTTTATGTAATGGCCAATTTTATTTTTAAAATAAAAATTCATTGAAAGTAATTCTTTTGTTCAAAGACATTTTATTGTTTATTTTTCCTAAGAAGAGTAAAACTCAAAAGTTCTTGTGTATTTTGATGTCCTAGATTACACTGTCCTGGCTCCACCTTGGGCAGTCTCAAGAAATTCCTAATTATATTAATAGCTTACTAGCCTACTTAAGATTTATTGCATGTAGTAATCAAATTTCTACTGTCTGCATTTTTTAACTTCTTTGTTTATTTCATGTCTACTTCCTAGGATGTAAGTTCCCGGAAACCAGGGATTTTATGTGTTTTTACATGTTGTCTGTAATGCTTCAAACATGGAAAACTTAAATATTTACCACATGAGCGATAAAATGAAACAAATCATTTGATTTCATTTCCTGGACATTATAAACCTGAAAATCCTGGAATTTTCTGTTTCTGTTTAAAATAATCATGGATATTTAGAACTGAAAGAAACATTTGAGATCATCATTTTTTATTCCTCTCTTTAGTGCTAAAGAAAATGAATAGAGACTGACATTCTATGATTGTTCTTTGCTGATGCTCCTTTCTGAACCATGTGATGTGGAGTGGAGGCTGACATCCCATTTTGGTGTTCTGCTCTCATAGGAAGTGACAGTCATGTTTCTCCATTTAAACCTGCCTTAATTTATTTTTACATATTGGTCCGACTTGACATAAATATTTTCTTCTGTTAATAGTAAATATCTTTATTGTTTTTAAAAACTTAGAATTGATTATTTTAACTTAGTTATACTTCTTGTTCTGATAATATGCATATATATGAAAAAGAAAATTACTCAGATATTTTCCTATCTGCTCATTAGTTTTAATCATTAATTACTGTGTGCTTCGTGATAAAATAATTGTAGGAAAAAATTACCCATTTGTAGAATATTCCAGTGAAGATCTACCTTTTCTCGTAGTGTGAGTGTGGTGCCCCTGGACTGTTTATATGGGAAGATGGGGGATTGTATTTTATATAGATTGACAGTGGAAGAGCTTAGATTTTGATGAGACTTTCATTTTGGCCTGACACAACATTTTAAAAAATTAATACTTTTTTTCGAGCTTTGCCCTCAGAGCAAAATAGCCCATGCAGTGTCAATAGAGTTTAATAGATTTGTAATTTAAATCATTTTATATTATAGGCTAGTAAGATACTTTCTATTTTGAAAATTAATATGGTGTCTTACTTTTGAGTATATTTCATAAATTGCTTATGTCAAAGACAAACAACAGTTAAGGCATAAATGTCAAAGAACAAAAGTACAGAGAAGAATATTCTTAAGATTGAATTTGGTGAGGGTTTCTTAGACCAAAGAAACTTAGACCAAGAAACTAAAGAAAATGTAGACGAATACTGAACATGAGAATTGCTTTTGTATGTGAAGTAATCTTATCAGGAGAGGGAAAGAGTAGCCTGCAGAGAGAATATACGTGCCAAAGATCTGGGCAAGGATGGCTTTAATACCCAGGACACACTTGAGTTTAGAGAACTGCTAAAGCTCAACACTAAAACCAAACCGGAGTGGAGGGTGGACATAGACTTGAGTGGATACTTCTTCAAAGAAGATGTAGGAGTGACCACTACCACTATGAAAAGCTGCCCAGAGAAAAATGCATAGCAAAGCCTCAGTGAAATACCAAGGCTGGGGAGATATCACAGGTAGTCCCAGTGAGATATTGTCTCTAAAGACAAGGTGCTACACCAGAAACTGATACTGGCATGCACGGTCTGGAGCATGCGTACATGTAAGAGCATGAATACTTGCACGGGGCAGATTGGAGACCTTTGCCCAGTGCTGTCAGAGTTCATTTGTGAGGGTGAAAATGGCAGCGATGGCAGGAGCCTGCTCATTTGAATGTACTTAATGCCATTGAGTTGTTCCCTTTAAAACACTAAACACAGTAAAGTTTATGCTGTAAATATTTCCTTGACAAAGAAAGATTGACTTTTACCTGGAAATCAAAATACTTTACCATAGTAATGGTATTAATTTTTAGCTAAGATTCCTTGGTTAGCCAAAGTGAATACACCTGGAAAAGAAAAGAAGAGGAGGAATGGGGGACGAGTAAGAAGAGGATAAATAAAAAGAAATATCTGGAATGGTGTACATTTATAAGGAAAAGATTAGGTGCTAGTCACAGTGTTGTTAATTATAGTCTTACCAATATTGAAAAAAAAATCTGAATGCTTTTGCTAAAACGGATATAGCTAAAACCAAACAAATTTTTTAAATAATTAAAAAGGATGGTATTGGACTACTTTGTGCCTTCCTAAATATTCATTGTTTTACTTTATTAAGTCAAATTTTAGCCTAAACCATCAGTTAAAAAATATGCATTATATATACCCATTCCAAAACTTTTAAATATTCAAAAATGAAAAGTGGGGAAAATACCGGTTGGGTGGGACGAGCATAGTCCCGGGGGAAGACATAGAGATTAGAGCAGCATTAAAGTGCTAACAGTAGTGATAGCAAAATCCGAGGAAAAAGAATTTTAAGAAGCTTTAAACAAAATGGTAGTGTGGTAAGCATCATATCTGTGTAACATTAGTGTAGGAAGGAATTTGCTAAGTTGGGTTTTGTGCTGTGTGGCAGGCAGCAGTTCTGAGAGGCTCTTGTGTTCCACTCGGGATTACTTTGAGAATACTGTTCTGGACAGGATTCAAATGATGGACGGAAAGTGTAAATTTGGAAAAATTAGTAGAGTCCATTCAGAAAAATGATGAGCTTCTGGTTGAGACAATTTGTGAAATTAATTGTTAGGGGTGTAAATAAGGATTGGTGGGTAGGTTTTAACTCTACCCTCAAACTCATTTGGAATCTGGATATGGTGGCACCTGCCTGTCACCCCAGCAATCATGAATTTGAGTCTGGGGTTATTGTTGAGTTCAAGACTGGTCAAGCTACATAGCAAATTCCAGGCCCACTTGGTATCCTGTTTGCAGCACATGATCCCTGGTGGGATCAGCTGAAAGCATACGTACCCAGCACCCAGTGGCACTGGGTATAGTAAACCGTCTGCCCACGTGGCCCCTGACCTTCTTGTGTGACCTTGCATTTTGTCCTCGAAGGAGCCTGTCTGTTCTTCATTCTTGCATATTCTTAATTCCATTATCTTTTAATCTGTCCCCCTTTCCTGTTGGCTAGTTTTTGTCTTTTTGTCTGCTGACTCTGCCTTTTTCTTTGCCATCTGTTTTTTACCCTTTGTCTCTCTGATGAGGTTTATCTGCTCCAGCTCCTTATTCTCTGTTTTATGGTTGCCTGACTTCTGTCTACCATTGTTGTGGTACCTGGGACCCTACGTTGATTGCTTTTCTCAGCATATGTAGAGGGTATGTATCCAGGCTTTTTAAATTTATAGTGAATAATGTAGGTAGGAAACAGTCACGTGTTTGCTAGCCTTTTTGCAAAGGAAAACTTAAAACAAATTTTCAGATGGATTGTATCATTTTACCACAGTTGATCTGTTTTCTATCAGTTTCTCCACAAAAATGATAATAGTGTTCATGGACTAAAGCAGCATAATGTAGATAGCACAAACATTTAGAAGATGACTCCAATTTTCCTCTGAATATAAAAGCTAATCAAATTATAGATGATTACATTTTCTATTTCTTAGCAGCTACCCTTTATCCTTAATAGTATTTAGACTAGTGTGTACGAGTTTGGTTCTCAGTAATGTCACTTGAGCCACCCAGCTTTCAAAAGAGAATTTATTCTCAATGTTAGTACTTTAGTGAACATGAAGATATGTATGTGGAGAATGGGCGCACTTGGCCTTTTATGGATAGTTTAAATAGCGCACATTTACTTATCTCTATCATCTGTGCATGCATGTGTGTGTATGTGTATGTCTGTGTGTGTGTGCGTGTGCGTATGAATTGTAGAGTCAGAAGACAGCTTATGGGAGTTGATTCTCCCTTTACACCATGTGGATCCTGGGAAATGAACTGAGGCCTTCATGCTTGGCTTTACCTCTGAGCCTTCTCCCAGGTGCTTAAGCTCTTTATCTACTGAACTGCTCATTAGTGTTTATAAGGTAGGGTGAGACTAATTAAATTTAAAATGTAGTTGAAGAAACTCCTACATTGATTCAGAAACAACCAATAAGAAAGTGTGCCCCCTTGCTCCATGGTAATTAGATCTCCTAGAGTAATATTTGACAATGTATCTGAGAAGCAATTCGCATCAGTCAAGTTTATGGCGAAAAATGACTCTTCTAGAACAATGGTTCTCAGACTTCCTAATGCTGTGACCCTTTGATACAGTTCCTCATGTGGTGACCCCAACCATAATAATTGTTTTGTTGCAACTTCATAACTGTAATTTTACTACTGTTATGAATCATAATGCAATTATCTGATATGTAAGATATTTGATATGCAACCCCTGTGAAAGGATCATTTGACCCTCAAAGGGGTCACAACCCACAGGTTGAGAACTGCTGTTCTAGAAGGTAAACAGAAAAAGATAAACAGCCATTGTGTATTGGAGATCTGGTAAGCTAAATGAGTTCAGTTGTTAATACAGCCATCAAAATAATTACAAATATAAAACAATTTCAGAAGCAAGTATATTTTTTACTAATTTAGTTTTACTAATTTCAGAAGCAAGTATATTGTTTACTGATTTAGTTTTCAGAACTTGTAGCCCACATCTACCAAAATAATGTTAACACAATTCTTTTTTCACTATTTCTTTCTCAGTTAATTAAGCAAGGTTGATATTGTCTAAGAGGAGAAATTATATATATTTGCACACACACACACACACATATATATATACACACATACATACACACACACACACACACACATATTCCTTATGAGACCGTGTCTCTTTGCACTGTAGAAGGTCTGTGTCTGGCTGGACTAGGTATTTCCAGGTTCTTGGAAACTTCAAAGAATTAAAGAAGCACAGCCCACAGTTGACAAAGCAGCAAGGGACTTTTCTCAAAAACAGGTCTAAGTGCAGAATAGATACTCCGTAAGGGAGCAATAGGCTCTGAGCAAGATTCATCCAAGATTCCCCTACTTGTACCCTGGTCTCCTTACAAGGAGGAGATGTTTGTTTTCTGTTTGATAAGCCTGGGTTATATAAACCTGTTTACGGTTCATGTTTCTGGTGCTAATCATATGCATGCCCCATCATGTGTAGACATTAGATTGATAAATAGGGACCCAGTTTGCTTATTGTGTATGTATTCCAAACTAGGTCAGGCCAAATCATGCTATGTTCCAGGATTTGTCTGACCTCAAAAGTGGGGTGGAGCTTAATAGGGGGGCTGCTAGGGAGCTGAGGCTAGAATATACAGGTGGTTTGTTTAAAGAAGGTCCATGTGTGTTCCTTAAGCAGGTGGGATCCCAGGTTTGTAAGCTATCCTTACAGAATACATTTGGAGCTTGTATAGTTCATGATGGCCCTGAACTAGGCCCAAGTGAACCTCCTGCGTCAGCCTTCTGAGTGGTGGGATACAGGCTTTTACATTGATCTGACTGGTTTCATAAATGCAATTAGGAGTTTGTGTGTGTTGGCACATACATCCCTTTGTCATTAAACCTAAAGTTATCTTTTCTTTACTCTGGTAAACAAGTTTTATTTTTATGTAGCAAAATGTATGTATTTAAGTAGTGTCTGCTCAGTGGTAGCTAAAAATAATTAAAAATACTTCAACTAACTTCAAATAGAATTTTTCTGAAACAAAATATACAGTTTTAATAGTGTCAGTGGAAAGACACCAGTATTTCCTGTTGCTGTATTTGTTCAGAAATCATAGCTATAATATGCAGAATTAAGGAGAAGGTAAAGCAGCCAGTGGATGAATATCAGGGTGCCCTTCTCAGTATACTATAAATGCTCACTCACATGTTGAGGTCTTCTGAGGCTGACAGTGTTTAGGCTGACTTTGTCTCTGTCCTGTTACTCCCTCACCCCCTGCCTTTGTGTTAGTTGCTGGATATGTATCACTGTCAGCACCACCTTTGTGGTGATGGGGACCATCCTGTGTCCTTTGGGATGGTTTTTGACATGTGGGTTTAAATGAAGTTTTCAGACTTAAGGAAGAAGTAGGTTGAGAAGGAAATAAATAATAGTATGTTGAGAAGGAAATATAATAAATTTTATAATTTATTTAAAATATCTCTGTGAAAATGTAGATTTTTGTTTACTTTAAGGTGAGCCATAAGACAAATGTTCAGCATACTTTCTGCTTTTGGGGGGAAAAGTCCACACAGCTGGCTTTCTTTACGTATAGCTTCTACTTTGCACATTTGACAAACTGTTGCTCAAATATTTAGGAAAAAATTTAGATCTGTAATGAGTATGGTTTTCCTGTCACTCTCTGACATACAGTTATATAACAGGTATGTTGTGATATGTGTTATGAGTGATACTTAAAATAGGAAACTTAAAATTTGCTGGAGGTTGTGTATGTGATACATACCAATACTACCTGAGTGTCCCTGGATAGTGACAGTGTGACGGTGTGGCTAGAACCAGCCCATCTCCGGAATGTGATTGTGCTAGCTGAGGGAGGAGGATAAATTCAGTCAGCCCACGGCTCTCTGTGTAGAAATGGACAGAAACGTTCCTAACCTGAATGCTGAATATTCTGACATGTAAGAAATTCCATAAAATACATAGATTAAACGAGGAAGCTATGTTTGACCTGCTTCTTTTCTCTTTATTAGCAAAGAACATAAAACTCTTTCTTTACATTTCTTTACATTATTGATTATATAAGAGCATTTAGCAAAAAGGTACACAACTGTCACATATATGCTAAGGGCCTAGGTTGGTCCTATGCAGACTCCCTGGTTGTTGGTTCAGATTCTGTTTTCCTATGAGCCCGGTTAGTTGTTTCTGTGGGTTTTCTTGTGATATCCTTGAACCCTCTGGGTCCTACAGTCCTTCCTCCCTGTCTTCTGCAAGATTCCCTGAGCTTGATCTAATGTTTGCCTGTCTAATCTCTGCATCTGTTTCCATCAGTTACTGGATTAAGGCTCTGTGATAACAGTTGGGGTAGCCACCAATCTGTACAGGAGATGGCCAGTTCAGGCTCTATTTCTACTGTTTCTAGGAGTCTTAGCTGAGGTTATCCTTGTAAATTAATTGTGTCTCTATTATTTTGTCAAATTATAATACACCAAGATTTATTGGTCTTTGTCATCTGTTGGTAGTTAGATGCAATACAATGCAATGTCTTCATACTATTTTTTTTTTAAAATAGTAAGTTCTGTGTGGATTGTTCCAGAACCACATAGTGAGAAATATTCCTTTAATGTGTCATAGTTTGTTCTGAGCCAGCCCCAAAGAACTATAGGTCCTGTACTGATCCAGTTGAGAGAATCTGCACTCCTATGGGGTGGACTCACTACTATGTGGGTCATGACAGACCTTACCTCAAATAGTGAATGGCAGGAATAATGTTGATTAGCCAAATGACACTAAGTTGCATTTAAATCTGAGGGAAATGTTAATCATGATAAATTACATCAACAAATAGCAATAAAACATGTAAATATGAGATAAATATAATATATATTAAAACAGGGTATGTGACAATACCGTATCAAACAAAGTAATTTGAAAACTCCATGAAAGGCAGTACCTTTTAAGTTAGAATTTACTCACAGCATTAAAAAAATCACATACCATTTCTAGGCACACACAATGTAAATACATCATTAAAATTAATCAATATTAATGTTTTAGATTAAAAAATTTAAAATAAAATAGAAATTTAGAACTTTATAAAGCTTTAAGTAGAATCCCAAATTTGAGTATATTAGTGTATTTATAATTGCATCATAATTTGTTATAATTTGATAATTATAACAATGTATCTTTGAAGTTAAACTTAATAAGGATAACACCAATAGACATGTTATGGTGAAAGGGGCAAAGTCCAAAAGGTTTCAGTACTAAACAAAGAACTGCAGGAAACTAAGAATGCTGTAGGCAGGAGAAGTTGTCATCTGTGGGGAAGAACACAAGCACCCTTGTATCCAATACCAAGCCGTCAGCTCTGAAAACATACATATGAGTAACATTATATGAACTGGACAGGATGTATTTATATATTTAGGAGCGCACGTGCGTACACACACACACACACACACACTCACACTCAGAGGTAACAACAATGAAAGAAAATGAGGCCATGAATTAAAAGACAGCAAGGGGGAAGAAGATTTAGAGGGAGGAAAAGGGAAGATGAGGTGATATAATTATAATTGAAAGTATATATTTAAAGTTTCCCAGAATTTAATTCACCTTGCAGCCTCACTTTTCTTTATCTTTCTATATATATTTTATATAAGAAGGTGTTGTCCTAGTTTGGTTTCTGTAGCTGTGATAAAACAGACTAAAAGTTACTTGGAAAAGGCAAGGGCTTATTTGGCTTATAGGTTAGTCTTGCCATTAAGCGAATCCAACGGGGAGCTGTAGCAGAAACAATACAGGAATGCAGCTTAAGCACCTGGGTCCCCTGGCTTGCTCAACTGTCTTTCTTAAACAACCCAGGCTTGCTTGCCCAGAGATGGTACTGCCTATAATGGGCTTGTCCCTCCTACATCAATTAGTAATTTAAAAAAAGGTTAGTCTGCTGGAGGAAACTAGGACCAATTAAGGAAATACATCAAACTGAAGTGTGATTTGTATATGTTGTGTGATAAAAACAGTGTAAACTCTAGAGACTTTGTTTGGAGGTTCAGCTAATGAATTAGGGGCTACTCAATTTAGGCATTGTTTTCATTTTAGGAATCTGATAGAAATTAATAATTAAATTTAGGAAGATTTGCCTTATTGAGCTTTTATATCATCCAGTCTTTCTTTTAGTTACTTTTTAAAAATTAAACTCGTTATTTTGAGTCTATATAGTAGACTTGAGTATGGGTATAAGAAATAATCCAGAGGGCTTCTGTGTGTCCTTTCTCCAGTCCCCCCGTCAGAACAGTAGTAGAACTCCCGTATACTGATGCAGTCCGGATGCAGACTGGGTAAAGATCAGCAGTCAAAATTGGTGGTAGTTGCTGTTGTGTGGATACTCTTCATTTGCATTATACTCGGAGCCATGTATCTGCTACTGTGGTTCAGATCCAGGCCCGCTCCTTCCTCCTAGATCCTTTCTTTTCTTTTCTGGTCTCAACTCACTCTGCTGTGTCATATCTCCTCTCCCTTCATCTCTTTAGAGCCACTAATTTTCTAAAGTCCAAAAGTCATAGAAATAAACTCTTTTTCATTCTTAATGTTTGTGACTTGGTGTTTTTTTTTTTGCCAGTATTTAAAATTTTTTAAAAAATTATTTTCTGTGTGTTCTTGTATTTTCACATTTGTATCTTCTTATCCTTCTTGACGCTCTGTATTTATTTGTTCCTTTACTCCAGTGAGATGATTTATGTTAAAGGTTTATTTTTATTTCTCTGTGTATTTCTGTATGTATGGCACGTGTGTATGGAGGCTAGAAGAGGCCATTGGATCCACTGGAGCTGGGATTACAGTCAGCTGTGAGCCTCCTGACATGAAAAATAAACCCAGGTCTTCTACAAGAGCCCCAAGTGCTCTTAAACCCTGAGCATCTCTCCAGCCCATGACCATTATTCGAAACATTTTTCTTTGTGCTCTCAGCTTTGGCTGTGCAATTTCCTGACATGTACTTACTTGAGAAGTTATATTTTAATTGTAATTCAGTTTTATGCATTTTTAGAATTTCTTCATTATTTTCTCTTTACCCCCTGAAGTATATATAGAATTATCCTGTTTAATTTTCATGTGTTCAGGGTTTTTTTTTATCATTTCTAGTTTGATTCCATTATGAATAAATAGGTACTATTAAATTTCACTCATTTTAACTTATTGAAAATTTGTCTTTAGCCCAGGATGGATATTAGGAAGCTTCCTGCAAGCATTGCTATTGGGTGAAGTGATCATTATGTTTCAATTGGACTCTCTTGGTATATGTTTAGAGTTCCTAGGTTCTTGATGACTTTCTGAGTGGCCCTCTAGCACTTACTGAGAAAGGGCTGTTAGAATCTCTAGTAGCTTTAAATATTGGAGACTCTGGCATTGGTTAGCATCTATAGAATTTTTCTGTTTTCCTAGTGAACAACGGTATTGTACTTAATATCTTTCTTTGTGTCTAGTTATTAGCTCTGAAATTAAATTATTTGCCTTAATATTGCTATTCTGTTTTTTATGTATTGGTATTTTCATGTTATATATTTTCTTTGCTTTTGCTTTCAGTGCTCACATACCTCCCTTTCCTTTTTCCAGGGGAGTTTTATTAGAAGAAATTCCAGCAATAATATATTGTAAAGGGGAGATGCATTAGCTATATCTGTGTTTATGGAGTTGGTGTGTTATTTTGATACATATAGATACTATCAAATACAGAATCTAGGCAATTAGTATACTTTACTATCTTAGACATCTGTTTCACAAAGGATTATTTTTAGGTACATTACCCAACCCTGTCCGTTTAAATGATATTTGAATTTCCACTAAGATGTTATAGATTTTTCTCAATTTTTTGTGTACTTTTCCTGTCTTTTATTCCTTTCCTTCCTAAATGAGTACTAAAATGTTTTTTCTCTTTTGATTTACAGTATGATTTAATGCATTTTTATAGTCAAGTATAATTTGCATATTTGTTGCTTTAGAAATTACCTTATACATAAGTGATTTAAAGTTTGTGATGTCAGCATTTTAATTCTTCAGATGAAGCCCTACACTCTTATTTCTACTTGGGTTACCTTAACTTACTTTCTCTTAAATGTTTTCTTCATTATTAGTTTTATTTATTTATTGATTGATTGATTGATTGATTGTAGTTTTTGTTTTGGTTGTCACACATGACTTTCAATCATGGAAAAACGACATTGTACAGCATTTAACTAGCATTTCTCTGTTTTGTGCTTTGTTTATAAATGATTCTAAGGTGCTTTTCCCCAAACTTTCTCAACCTTTCTATAGCATTTTTAAAGTACAAATTCCTCAATTCATTTAAAAATATGAGATAGAACAAAATATTCAAGTAACTGTGCTATATAGCCGGGACATTATCTGTCTCAGCAGTTTTAAGTACATTCTAGAACTCTAATATAAATGAATATCTTGTTCTTTGTGGTAATGAGTGGCATGTTGGTTTGCCATCAAACACTGAAGAACAAAACAAATACCATTTCATATGTAAAGTCCACGGTAGCAATGCTTTAAAACCGTTAGTTGTATTTTTTCAACCCTTAAGGAGTTAAGGGCTAAAACATTTTTAAAATCACAATATAATTAATCTTTATATTCATATTTATTAAATTCAGTATGCATAGGGGAGATGCTTATGTGCATTTGCTGTGGCATGTATGGAGAGATGGGAGGACAAACCGCAGGAGTCAGTTTTCTTCTCCTGGCATAGGAGCTCAGACTTCAGTTTGACAGCAGGCCACTCACTGGTGCCAGTTAGTACAGTGTGTTCAGTTTGTTTGGGATGTCAGAAAGCAAGCAATTAATTTTTTTCATTTTTCTTAGGATTTTGAGAGTGTCTCATTATGTAGCACAAGCTGGTCTCAGTTATTATCTTTCATCCACATCTCAACTGCTGAGACTATAGGCATAGTAAAGAGTTCCATGCAAATCTTGTTACCTAGCAGGAAGCTGGGGTTGTCTGTGCTCTCGGTACTTGAATTCTCTACTTTGTTTTATGAACTGGCACTTCATATCTAATAACTACCTTTCATGCCCTCATAAATGTGTTTTTCCTGAATATTCGTAAGTGGTGGATTGGAATCATCTCGTTTTAAGATAATTAATCGTCTATGATCCATATTCTCATAGAATGTCATACAGCATATTTTCAGTGTTTTACCTCTATAGAGTTAATCATTAGACAGAAATTCCTTCACCCTCTTCCCATTTCTTGGTGTTAGAATTGATTTCCTTTTCCCTGATTTTACTGTCTTTAGTTTTTACTGCTGTCAATCACATGACTTTCCTGTTTGCCATAATTTATTCTTTTGCTTAAGTTTTAGATAATTTCCCCCAGTTACTTTTCTCTCTTCTCTAACTGCATGAATTGGGCATGTGTGTGGTCACATTTAAGCTTTTTCCTAAGGTGCTTTAGAGAACTGCTTTCTCCCTTCTGAGTGAGCTGTTCTGAACTTGGGTGGTCACTGCCCCTTTGATACTGTGTTCTGTGCTATGCTTGCTCATTTATACATTGCTTTATTGTTTTAATCTCTTCCTGGAGTTAATTGCTTTCAATATATTAACTTTTTTTCATTTCACAATCTTGGAATTATTTTGAATGCTAATGATATTATTGGCATGGCTGTTTACATTTAAGTAGTAACTTATGTAAACTGAAATGCATTGTGGGAACTTAGAAATATTCTTTTTTAGCACCAACTTTCAAAGTTCCACATAGTGTATTGTGTCTCAGAGGAGAATTTAGTAAATCTTCTGAGAAACATAGGGAATTAGTGATTAAGCCTATTGCCTTAATTCTAATTTTCCTTTTTTTCTAGGATTTATTTTCATTTTAGGTGTTTGAGTGTTTTACCTGCGTGTATGTCTGTACATCTTGTGCATGTCTTGTACCCTCCAAGACCAGAGGAGCCTTGAGTTATAAGAGGTTGTGAGCTGCTACGTAGGTGCTGAGAACTGAATCTGGGTCCTTTTGTAAGAACAGCAAGTGCAAGTACTCTTAACTTTTGAGCCATCTCTCCAGCTCCTGCATTTTCTCTTCTATGATTAAGGCTAAAAATATCAGACATTTATACTGTTACATACTTCAGAAAATCCTGCCAACACTCCAACTTTCTTCTTTTTAATAGCTTGGTCCAAGATAGTCATAGACTTCAGTTCTATAAGTGAAACCAGAGTTTTTGTGGGGTGGACATTAAGAATTATAACTAATTGTTTTAGTGTGTGTGTGTTTGTCTACTGTGTGTATGCATGTGTATGTGTGTGTCCATATGCTCCTGTGTGAAGGTGAGTCCAGAGATTGACATTGGGCGTCTTATTCTATTGCCGTCTACCTTATTTTGTTGAGACAGATTGTCCTACTGAACCAGGAACTTGCCAATTTATCTAGATTCCAACAAGCCTCTGGGATCCTCATGTCACTGCTTCCCGACTGTGATATACAAGTACAGGTCATCACACCTGGCTTAGTTTTTGTTTGTGAACTGTGGGAGCTGGGACTGGGGAATGGACTCGGGTACTCACGCTTGCTTGAGCAATCGTCACTCTGTTGACTGAGTTGCCACCTCAGTCCCATTATCGAAAAGTTTAGTGACTGTTCTATTCCTACTCATTAACAGTGGCTATGAATGTTTGTTTCTCTGGCAATGTGCCAGTACTAGTATAGTAAGTGGATTTTTATATATTAACAGAGTTAACCCTTTGTGTTTGTTGTACTCTTTGTCTAATAGCCACCTTAAGATCAGTTGAACACCAGAATGCTTGTGTTCCGAGCTGTGTTTGACAAGTGGATCTGACTTTTCATTCAGTGCACTGTGCTGAGATTCTCAAGCTTAGGAAACATGAGAGCACTGAGGCAAAATGCGGAAAAATCAAGGGGAGGAAAAGGTCAGAAAGCTTAGCAGTGGTTCCAAGCCACAGGCCTATGTTTATACATATACCTTCAAGATGAGTGGCTGACCTGAGACCACGGGAAGAGCAAGTTCCAGGAAAAGGGACACCTTGTAGTGGAGCCATAATTATGACCTGATTTCAGCTCAAAAAACACAACTAGCCTGCCTGCCTGAAAACTTACACAAGAAATGCAGGAAAGAAACATGAACTATGCAAATCAGAGCATGATTTTAGTTATCAGTGGAGTAGAAGGCATGGGTATGTTAAATCTTGCTACTAGAAAGTTAGCCTAAGGATAACTGGATAAATATAGACCATAATCATCGTCATCATTTGTTTTGGGCTGTAAGGTCATTTTGTGGTTCAGATACAGGCAACTTAGATGTACTTAAGGGACAAAATAGTAATCTTTTATGTGCATATTGAACCTAGAACTTGCTGATTTGCTATGTGGTCCCATCTCCCCAGTATTGGGATTGCAGGTGTGTACTGCCACACCTGAATGTTTACCTTGGTGCTGGGGATCTTTGGATCTCAGATCCTCATGCTTGCATGGCAAAGACTCCACCAGCTGAGTCCTCTCTTTAGCACCCAGGCTTTGAATCCTACTGATGAAGAGGAAATGGTGTGTGTCTTTCAAAGAATTGATGGTAGAAACTCCATTCGTGTTGCCATCATGATTGGAGGAGGTGACATGAAAAGCCCTGTGAATTGGATGAGTGTCACTCACAGGGCCATAATCGAGGAAGTGGATAAGTCACTAAGGCAGGTTTTCAGGCACGCACTCGATGTATGTGTGTGCTGTGCGTTTGTCCTGTCTGTGCTATTGCACAGCTTCACTGAAGTGCTCAGGATGAGGGCAGATTTCATTGCACAAGAGCTATAGAATGTTAAGAAGTGAAAGTGTAAGTTTTAGAAAAATTAGTATTTTTTAGCCCTAAGTGTGCATGCTTACAACTTTTTAATTTATTCTTGTTTTCGGTGGCAGCTATTTATATTGGAAGATTTCTAGCTCTTTTGAGTTTTCTCTCTTTGTACAAAAGGGTGAACATAACAGTACATTTAATACACAGTTCCTCATAGAATGATCAGTGAAAATGAACTTCACTGGGGTAGGACAGTTCAGGGGACAGTGTATCAAAGAACTTGGCTCAGCTGAGGCTCAGCTCATTTTCCCCTGTGCTCTTGAATTTGCACTTGATAGCAAGCTATAACAGCCGTCTTGGAATCACAGACCTTAATATATTAGCAAGACCTATCAAATTAAATACCTTACTATTGTCCCCACTCCTCACCGTACTCTTCATGTGACAACCAGAGAAACTTCAGAAATCCTAGTGACATTCCTTTACTCCAGTTTAGCACTCCTTGTTATTAGGGTAAAAGCCATGTGTTTCATCATGGACTGATGGCCTCGTTTTCTGATGTTTGTTCCTAGTGCTGGCAGCCTCACTCTTAATTGTCAGCTCTAGCCGTACTAAGAATACTTTAACTGAACTGCGTTAGGGCCATTCTGCAGTTTAAGTTTGGAATCTTTCCTTGGAAACCAATGTACTCCTTCATGCCCTTACCTCCCTCACAGCTTTGCCTCATGATAATGCCATCATCGAAGGCCTCACTAGTCACCACATTTGAAATGGCACCCATCCCTCTCACTAGTACTGCACCTTCTCTCTAACATTGTGTGTTTAAGTTACATGTTTGACTATTCACAGCAACTCATCAGTCTCGCTGTTAAGACAGACTCTTCTCAGCTCATGCCAGGGTCTCGGCAAACGTTTATTAAATGAGGGCATCTTGAACAAGCAGAAACACAAATAGCTAAAAGTCAGTATAATGGAATATTGATTATACTCTGTCACATTTTTATGGAGAATCCTGTTTTGTAATTGTACTAAAATGGCTCCTGTGAAGACAACTGTACTTTTAGAAAAAGGTGAGAGATGACATAAATTACCACCAGCACTACCACAGTGCCACTACTGACTATGTCACCTTGATATGTTGCTTACTGTTCTTGTGTAAAATGCATATCGTAGGTGCCACCCCCCCCATAATGGACATGCAAACTATAGAAATGTGGGAAGAACTAAAAAAAAGTTCCTAAAGCTTAAGTTTTCAAAACTGTCTAGTGAGCCTCCACTCTTGAGTCTGCAGCTTCCGGTTGTGTAGAGAGGAGTGGAGAGAGGCCAGCACATGTGCTTTGGGGAAAACTGATGAGCTCGATCAAAGAGAGCAGGAGGCTAATATTCTGAAGCTACGATTTGCACAAGTTCTAGAGCAGTGGTCTTCACCCTTCCTAATGCTGCGACCCTTTCATACAGCTCCTCATGTTGTGGTGACCCCAGCCATAAAGTTATTTTCATTGCTACTTCTTAACTGTAATTTTGCTACTGTTATGGATCATAATGTAAATATCTGATATGTGACCCCAAATGGGTCACAACTCACAGGTTGAGAACCCCCTCTTCTAGAGGAAGATTTTGTTTTTTAAACAAGTGAGGGAATTTTATTTTGTTAGGCTATGAAACCATAATCCTTCACCATTTTTTTTTATTGGTGAAATGACAAGACTGAGAAATATGAATCCAGCATGCGTGTATTTCAAGGAGTTACTGGAATCAAACGAGCTGCTTTAAGAAGCTGCTGATTAATTCCAGGAACAAAACGAATCCATCTATTTAAGCTGGCAGCAATGCGAACAGACAAAAGAGAGGAAGAGAAGCAGCAGCACTCATGACTGACTGGCTGAATATGGAGAACAAGGAATGGCACTGCAGTGCCTTGAGATCAGCTTGGGTGGCTGGGGTACCACTGGGTGTTTGCAATGCTAGCAAGAAAACAGAGAGATGATCTAAGTATGGAGAGAGTCCATCTTGGTCTGGAAATTATCCAGCATAGAGGCTTTCAAACTCTTCTTTCCCTCCTCAGTGGAGTGCTATATGAGAGTCAATATGTAAAAACCCTGAGTGTGAAGTGTGAAGCTGATTTGGTTGAAGCAAAGATGGAGGAGATGTGTGGTAGGAGTGTCAGCAGAAATCAGGGTCATGTGTGTGTCCAGAGTGTCATCTGAGTGCCTGTAACCTGGGTCTTCATATCTTCTTTCTGTTTTCTTGTTGTAGCAGTTAGTAAATATTTATTCTTTTAGAATTTTGTCTTGAGTTTCAAGATTAGTAGAATGTAAGAGAGACATAAAATTCCTTCCCATTGGAACTTAGCGTTTATTAAAGAAAGCCACAGTTCGAAATAAAGTTAAACCTGAAATCATTGTAATATCCCCATCCTATAAAAGCCTTGTGATAGAGAACTGTTGCAGAGGGATGGTCAAGGACATCTTTTGGAAAGTTGTCATTGAGCTCCGAGGGAGAGGAGGGAGAAGAGGAGGAGGGAGAGAAGCAAAGAGGACAGGCACAGCGAGGGAATGGGAGGCTGAAACAGTGGGGTTGAGGTTTACTAGGTTTGGGTGTCTAGCGCCTTCGTGTCTTTTCCCATGTTGTCTTCATGTTCCAGATTATCTTCAGCACCTATTCCACAGCTTTGCATTCTCTCATGTTCTTTCTGACCTGTGTTTTAATTCATTTTGAAATTGTTCTCCAAACCACCAGACAAGACATCCTTTGTGGAGTCTGCCATCAGCAGGACCTTATTGTTGTGTGTGATATGCTTTGTAATTTGTATGTTATACCTATATTCATAAACTGTGAGATTTCTCCAATTTGTATTGTATTTTCCTTCGAAGTGATAAATATCTATACCTGAAAACCAAAGTAAAAGAAAAAAAACACCACCTACTTTGTTAATTTCTATGAATGGAGATTTCTTGCCTCATCTTAAGTCCTTGTCCTGCTTTTAATGGCAAGGCTACTTCATGGTAGGGATTTTTTTTTGGAGGAATTGTGATATTGTACATTTTTATGGTGTTAGCTCTTAAGGAAAGCAAAATTACTTAGGCAGTCTTTCTAAATGGGACATTTGACTGTTCAGTACAAAAACGACATTGAGTAAAACCAATCTGATTAAGTTTCCATTAACTTTATTAATGGTTTGAATTTTCTGTCAGATAAATAGAAGATTAAAGTTGTGTTGTCAATATCAGCTTTTTAAATATTCCACTAGACAGTATGAAGGCCTTTTTTGTTTTCTCTATATTTTTAATTCTCTTATTTTTAAAATAATTAATTTGAATCCTTTTAATTTATTTCTGTAATCTTATTAGGTATTTGCATTCTTTTATACAGGGTTCAAGAAATTCATCATCACCCATTAGAGAGCGATTTGATATATCATGACAATAGCATATGATTTTAGTTTTTTTACTTTAATTATTTATTTATTATTATTATTTTTTTAGTCAGGGTTTCTCTGTAGCTTTGGAGCCTGTCCCGGAACTCATTCACTTTGTAGACCAGGCTGGCCTCGACCTCAGAGATCCGCCTGCCTCTGCCTCCCGAGTGCTGGGATTAAAGGCATGTGCCACCACCACTCAGCCTTATTTTTAATTTCTAATTATTGTGTTGTTTTAAAAAAAGAGAAAAACTGGAAACTGTTAGCATTGATTTTTGACAGTCTTGTAAATTTCATCCTCTTTTGGGAGGAGGCTCAATCAAATTTATAATTGAAAATTAAGTCACCTTGATATTAAAATAGAAGAATATATGGCTTATATCATTCTAGGAATTTGCATGAAGTGAAATTAAAAGCAAGTGAAATTATGAAAGCCTGAAAAGTCTCTGATGGAAACTGTGGATGAGGGCCATACTACCACTTTTTCATATGTAACGTAATTTGGAAATTTGAACAGCATTTTATTAGTTTAACTAATTGTAAATGGAAGCAAAACAAAGTGGTAATATTTTGCAAAGTAAGTAAAAGGCTTAAGGACACAGCTGTTTTTGTTGGAGCAGACATGAAGGCATATTATTTTAAAGGAAACTGAGGTCTGTAGCTATCTGTTTGAAAATGTCTTTTAGTTACAGTGGTGTCCACAAAAGTTAGATCTAAGTGAAGATCTGGCTAGCAGCTCTGTCCTTCTCTGTACTTGGTAGAGTGAGTAACATCATGTGTGCAATATGTTTGTTGTACTGCAGTCCGTCCTGGGCAGCTGACACCCTCTGAAATTAGCTCTTTATCTTTTTTACTTTCACCCAGCTATTTTAACATTTATACAAATGTTAACTTATTGTTTAAATGGGAACATGGAGTAACTAACTCTCATTATAGATAATCACATTCTGTTGGTGGTTGTGACTTCCCGTATTTATCCAAATAGGAAACATTATTCATTGAGAAAGATATAAATCACTTTTTCTTAGTGAACAACAAACCAGCAATTTAAATGAATGTCTCATATTTCGGTTGCTGAATAAGAATATTTTTATTTGCCAATTCTTATAGCTAGTTGTAGATTTCTGTTTTGATTTAATGCAGAAGACATTTACAGGATAACTTTTAGTTCACAGTAAAGTGTAATGTATGGATGGTTATGTTATCCGTGTTATTATCCACTCAATTTAAGTACGAAAATTTCAATAAATTAGGATAAGAATTAATGTAGATATTTATTTTCTTATATATGAGTTACTTATCAGAACAACCATTTTTATCTTTGATTTTAACAAGCTTGGTTAGATTGAAATCTTCATCTTTTCATAAGACAGTGACATCTCTGTACTTGTCTGAATATTTAAACATGATTATTTAAGACTAATAGGTCACCATTGCATTTTGTTACTTCTAATGTAGGTTGTAAAAGTACAGAATGAGCATTTATTACATCTGTATTAATTTTGCTGAAGGCTTGTGGGTAGTCAGCTCAAATAAGAAAGTGTTCCTAGTTTTAAAGATTCCTGTATTGCTGTGATGTGTGTAAAGGGAGGCAGGCCCTTTAAGCATGGGCCTCTTGACGCCCGCTGCCTACTGCTCTGTGCCCTGTGCTGCTGCTCACTTCTTTAACTCTCCTGCCCTCCATTAAGTGAAGATGTCTGATTGCTAGATGCGTTCTCATAGTGCATTCCTGGTATGTTCCCTTAGGATGTGTGTGAGATAGCTGTACTTCACACATAAGTGCATGGGATTTTAGGTTATATTATATGCAATAGGTGTTTTACTAGACATTTTGGTTGTGGGTTAATTTTTCATTGATGCATTAATTCTTATTTTCTAGTAACATTGAAATTTTAACATTTATTTAATATTGCTAACATTTTAGAAATATGTAAAATATATGTGAGCATTTAATGAACAAACCTTGTACAATACCACTGAGGAATTTCTAAATGTTTATTGTATGGAGGGGTCCTGGTGTCATAAATCTGGTACTCACCATATTCTCATATTTTGGCTTTATTAACTATTTGCTGGCTCCCATAAATGATGTTGTACAAATGTTTACATTTATGATCCATTATAATTTTAAAAATTATAAATGTTTTATTTTCTCTAGTTTGGCTTTTTATTTTAGTCTCAGATTTCATTGACAATGGTTATAACATTGGTCTCGGTACCTTTCCTGCACACATTTATATCGGTGGATGGACGCTAGCTTATGGTATTTCAGACTCAAACTAACTGACTTTCTTTGGAACAGAAAAATTGTTTTCAGTTAAGCCACAGACTCCCATAAATAAGGCTCTGGTCTTAAAGAAACACAGCATTTAACTGATTTTTGAAATAGTCAGAGTTCAAAGTCATGCAGTAAAAAAAGGGAAACAATTTCTGAATTGTGGGTGCTTCTGGTACTGCCGACAAACAGAAGACAGAAAGACATCCACAACAAAATAGGAGCTGCTGCAGGCTTAGCAGTGGTCTGAAGGAATGTCAAAGAGATGCTGTTGGGAGCTCCTGCAGAGTCACCGCCTCACTGCTGAATTACCTGTCTTGCCGATCTCCAGCCCCCGCAAGGCTTTTTGGCCTGCCCGTGATAGAAGAGAAGAGTTGTTGGCGTTCCTGTTCCTTTTGATATATTCTTTGCTCCAAAGAAGTGACTTTTTTTTTCACAACAAAAAGCCCAGGAAACAATCATAATGTGGAAAATGATTTTTTTCATAAAATTAATGTGTGACCATGGAAGTCATATTTGCTCATTCCTTAGGTAACCAGAGAGAGGGTCTCAAATTATAATATTTGTATATAATTAAGTTCTAAATGATATAAAAATAGTTAAAAATGAAGGTGATTTTTTGGGGAGAGTGTAAGAAAATTAAACTTACTATATTTGAAATAACTATTAATCATGTGTAGATATTTAATCCAGTTAAACAAGAACATTTAAAAACTATTTTAAAATAAATGTAGGTCATTTTTTTAAATAAAAATTTCCATTTCTAATTAGAAGGAGCTTGTCTTCAAATATCTCAGCATCCTTCTTAAGTAGTAGTATGATGTAATTACTCGTTAGTATTTAACAATGTTATGAAACAACAGCAGTTTCTAGAGGATGACACTGTTGTAACGCCTGCTGGAACTATTTCCTCACAGTTCCCTGTTGTCTAGAGCTTACATCAACAGTGATGGTAGCAGTTAGTGTGTTCTCTCTGACGGACAGATGACAAGTGCATGGTAGTAATGAGTGTGTTGGTATCACCAGTGCCTTAATTTCAGATCACATAGACTGGATGGGGCTGTTCGAGACTGTAATCAACCCTTGATCAAGCGAGCTTTCTCGAGACTAGTGCATCCCTCCACTGAGAGTGTGTCTTGTCATCGATGAGGCATGGCTCACTGCTGTGTGGCCATTCCCAGGTTCTGAATCTAGATTTGTTTCCATATGTTAAATATTCAGCAAGTCACTGTAACATGTTGGCAGGGATTTTTTTTCTATGTTCCTCATGGTTAATATAAGGGGAAAATGTTCTTTTAACCCAAAATGACTATACAGTATCAGGAGGAAGCTCTTTCGTTTTAAATTGCAAGGTTTGTATGTTCCATTAGCCGTGAGTGTTGAATTCTGTATTTCTTTCCATCTCAGAACTTACGATTATAGCAAATGAGGTAGACGTTTATACTTTCGTTCTTTATTCTCTGCTGTTCTGAATACAAAATAACATTCAAACTTGTAAAAAGCGATCTTGTTTCAAATCAGAAAACTGCATCACTAGACTATAAATTTCCATTTGAAAAGCTCTTTGAAAAATATTATTCTGTTCCTTGCTTTCATATTGATTAGATCCACTCTAATCAATTAAATGATTAAATGACATTCTAAAGCAATAATGGGCAGTTTCAAACAACTAACCTTTCTTATAGTATGTCATTGAACAGACCAAAGATTAGCTGCAAACTCTGAGACTTCTAGACAAGCCCTAGGACTACGACGAGGCCATGCCCTAACCTGTGCTACCTGCACAACTCCAAAATAGGGTGAGACTAACCATAAAGACTTTATAGTTTATATTCTAAATCAGTGCTGGTGGGGATGAGAGAAGCACACCTTTATCTTTTCCCAGTTGGTATTATTTGTTCCTTCTACCTTTTTCTTTTTTCTTTTTCTTCATATTTGACTTGATACTTACAGGTTCATTTTCCAGATCACACATTCAACATTATCTGGCAAAATCCTGTGCTTAGAGGGGGTGGGAAAGAGGCTCTTCTTAGGAAGGACATCAGGACCTCGACATGCCTGCAGTTCACAGTCTTCATTTTGTTTTCAGTGAGTTAAAAACAACTAATAAATTCCATTTTTTACCAGTACTCAAGAACATTTTTTAGTTGACTTTCTCATTCAGTTGACCTTAGTTTTGTTTCTTTCCACAATTTGATTTTTCATTTTCTGTAGTAGTTTACTGAACTTTTATAAGAGACATGAACTCTCATCCAGTGAAAAATATGTACTTAGTGAATCTGAAAATGTTTATCTATAAAGCATGAGTGATAAAAATTATATGATGATTAGGGCCCTTAAAAATAGCTTGTTAGGTTTATTTTTCCTTCCAATTCATTTAAATAAGTAGATTGGAGTGTAGAATGTTGTCGTTAATCTTTGTTCCCTCTTGAGAATGGATCTCATTATGTTGCCCAGACTAGTAAGTACCTAAGCTCAAACGATCTTTTTGTTTCAGACATATACCTTGAGACTCCAAGACACCAACTTTTGGATTATTCATTAAGATTTTTTTTCAAGAAAAGCAAAAAATTCTGTAAAATTACGAAGTGCTATTTTTCTCCATTTATTTTATCATTTAATCATTTGTCCTTTCAGTGTTAAATTCTGTAGGTTCTAAATCTTTTAGTATTCCTTGTTTAAATATGTAAAGGAAGACATTTTAACATTGAGGTAAGAAATAGATTCTTGAATATTTATTCCATTTTAAAAACTTATTTCTTTGTTAAGTTTAACATTAAATATTACTTATTTTAACAACCTTTCACACCATGAATGTTTTTATTTCTGGAACTCCTACAAGCAGAGAGTATGTTATTTCTTATATACTCAGAACAGTGAAAATACATTCAATTCATGTTGTGACTTTTTACATGTTTCCTACTGTTTTGTTTTCTTCTTTTAATTTGTAGCTACACAATAAGGCAGTATGAATTGTTTTGTATTCATGCCTTTTCTCCATATTTTCACAGTATATTTTATAGAACTAAATATCTAGTACTTGAAATGCTCACACACTTCTGAGAAATTCTAAAAACACAATTCTGCTAGTTAATGATATCCAGAAAGTATCCTATTCTGGAAAAAGATCATCTCTTCAGTGCATGTCCAATTAAACACCCAATTCGAAAGGATATCTAAGGTGAAGGATGTTTGTGTAATGCTAAACATAACCAGAGACACTGTGGTTTTAGCAAAGGTACCATTGCTCTATTTTATCAAGTGCCAGAAGCTGCATAATGAAAGTCTTTCAGAGAGTGAAAATGTAAGTGAAAAAACATGAAAATACCACCCAGCTGGTAGAGATCTTCCTAATTTTTACCTGATTGTATTTCTGAAGAAATATGGCAGGCTGTCATAAATTTTCAACATGAACTGTGTTTTTGTTGCCAATTTCCATATCCTTTAAAAAGTGCTGAAGCGTGCATTTGCTATTTATGTTTGCAGTAGACTGAGTACACTTTTACTATTTGTGGTCTGAGAAATTGGAAACAACCAAACAGTGGTGCTATGGTCTAAAAAAAAAAATAAATTTTAAACAGCTGCGGACAGTATTTTTAGAATGCTAGAGTCCTAACGCCGTGCAAGTACCCCCTACTCCTTTTTTTTTTATTATTTAAAATGGGGGCTATGTCACCCATAGAAAGTCAGGCTTTCATTGTCACATCCACAATAGATTAAAAAACTGAACTCAAAGTCTGCTTTTGACTAACAGAAAGCGCAGCTAGCATCCCTGTGCCAGCTGTTTGCCAGAGTGTAAATGTTTGTTGTTACATGCCAAGTGCCAAGCTTAATCAGTTCATAGTTCTTATCATTCCCCAACCCTCACATGGACAAGACTCTCGTACAAATGAGAAAGCTGAGTAAGCGATGAGTCAAGGTAGGTTGCCAGCGTCACAACATTTATTAACAGTAAATCTGCAATCCAAGTTCTTCCCCTAGCTACGGCCCACTAACCCAAGGGGTTGGGTAAGCCTCGTGTTTTGTGAAATGTGTTTTTTCCTCATAATGTTCTTAAAACATGTATAAATGTGTGTTTCTAAATAGAAACTCCTGAAAATATTTAAATGTAATGAAATTATAAAGTCAAAACAGTTATAAATTAAAAAGAAATCCACAACATCATTCACAATCAAAATGAAGGTTATTCATTTGATGTTTTGTTTCTCTGTCCTGCAAATAAGTTTTCTTCCCTGCATAGCTTTCTTAAGTTTTCTTTACACACAGCCTTGTGTGAGACCTTATCACTGGTTCCCAGTGCTCAGTGGTATTTTTCATTTCATGGTGAAAACAAAACATGGCTATACCCAAAGGGCCCTGAATGTCAAGGCACGGGGTTGTTCCTGAGAGCAGGGAAAACCCAAGGAGTTTCTCCCTCCCCTGCTCCACAGCACTGTGCAGGCTGAGGTGACTCAGGCACACACCCTTCAACTTCATCTGCACAAGTTGAAACTTCCTTGTTTTGTTTTTCTGCTGAATATATGTGTTTGTGTGTGTGTATGTGTGAAAACCAGTGGCCAATGATGGATGTCTCTTTCCATATTATTTTGAGACAGCATCTGTCACTGACCCTGGAGTTTACAGTCCTAGGGATCCTCCTGCCTCTGCCTCCCCAATAATGAGATTACAAGCATACATTGTTGTTCATGGTTGTTTGTAGGTTTTGGGGATTCAAATTTAGGTCTTCATGCTTGCCTTGTGAACATTTTACCAACTGAGCCATCTTCCCAGCACAGACTAGAAGTTCTGAATATTACCACCTTTTCTTTAGGCCACATCCATTTTCATCACATTTTTCTATTATATTAATTATAAAATCACACAATTATTTGGCCATTATTTGTGCAATTCCATATCTACTTTCTTTCCCTATTTCCATCATCCTGCCACAATTAAATAGTCTATCTTCCAGTTCATTTAAAACAATCATAAATGTCTGTGAGAACTATTACTGAAAGCTTGCATGTTCCAAACATTAGATCTTTAAACTTCATTTGAAATTAGTGTTAGTATTGATGCAATCCACTGTGACCACAAGCAAGTTGAGGAGGAAAGGGTAAATAAATAAGGCTTAGACTTTCATGTCCCTGTTCATTATCAAAGGAAGTCAGCACAGGAACTAAAACAGCATAGGAATCTGGAGGCAGGAACTGACACAAAGGCCATGGACGGGTGCTGCTTACTGGTTTGCTCCTCATGACTTGCTCAGCTTGCTTACTTATGGAACCCAGGAAATCCTGTCCAGGGATGGAACCACCCACAATGAGCTGGGCCTTCCCATCAATCACTACAGCATAATTCTCTACCGCAGAATCTTATGGGTGCATTTTCTCAATTGAAGTTCCCTCCTTTCAGATAAAACTAGCTTGTATGAAGTTGACATAAAATTAGCTGGCACACCACTATAGTTCGTTTAACCATTTATTGTCTCTTTTACAGTTTGGGGTGTTAGACACAGACAACTTTGCTACAAGAATACTCAATATCTTTTGGAATAACTATTCTTAAGCACTGTGAAAGTAGGATACTACTCAAGATGAGATCAACTTTATTTAGTAACTTAAAAATACCTCAATAGGGCCAAGGAGAGGGCTTAACTGGTAAAGTACCTACTGTGCCAGCATGAGAACCCAAAGTTTCTATTTAGCACTCATGTAAAAGCTGGGCATAGCCAGGCTGTGGTGACACACACCTTTAATCTAAACATTTGGGAGGTAGAGGCAGGTGGATCTCTGAGTTCGAGGCCAGCCTGGTCTGCAGAGTGAGTTCCAGGACAGCCAGAGATACACAGAGAAACCCTGTTTCAGACAAAAAGAAAAGAACAGCTGAGCATAGTGAAGAGCTTTTGTACCTCTAGTCCCCATCCCTGGAGTGGAGGGGGCTTATGGGAATAGGCAGCAGGCAGATGCCAGAGATTGCTGGCCAGACAATCTTTCCTATTAGTGAGCTCCAGGTTCTATGAGAGACTCTTCCCCAAAAGATGAGATTGAGAGTGATGAAGACACCAATGCCAATTTCTGGCTTCCACATGCTGTGTATTTGTGAACATCGGTACCAGCATGCATATATGTATACACACACACACACACACACACACACATGCACGAACCGGCGCACATAAGCAGTCATAGTAGGTTAAATTTAGTTTCCTTTGTATTGCAGATATATTTTTAAAACATTCCTGTTACTTGGGACTGTAGTGTGTTTGCTCTAGAACCCATTTCCTATTAGATTTTATGGCACTTTGGAGAACCACTATTGTGCATGCGCATGTATCCAAGTAGAATGCGGTGCTGCATGCCCTGATGAAAGAGAAAATCGCCACTTCCAAAGATAGCCTTACTCTGCACCTTATCCCCAGGACTTTATTTTACTTTAAAGTAAAAATGCTTTAAATGTACTTTTGTCAGTTATTTTAGACAGTTAGTTTAACGAAGTGTATATTTTGTTTATAGATATGTGGTGGTGATTTTTCTTTTTCTGTATCACTAACCAGTCCTTTAAGTACTGTTATGTTTATTCTTTTTCTTGCCAACTATACTCACCATTCTCTTTTGACAAGAAATTGTATGCGTTGTGTGCAAGAGTAGAGTTAATACGTAAAAGATGATTGAAAACTTTGTTTTCTGTCACCAATTAATTTAATAAAAGAGCCTTGTAAAATGTAGGGCTTGATAGAATCTTCTTGATTTTTGCGTCATGACATGAGAACCACCAATGTAAGCCATATAAAGACCAAGTAGCCAACAAAATAATGTCATTGATTTCTGTTAATTATTTAGTTAATTAAGTTTTTTTTTTGAGATAGGATCTCATTATGCACACCCTGGCTGGTGTGCATCTTGTTATATAAACCAGGCTGGCCTTGAACTCAGATACCTGCCTGCCTCTGCCTCCCAAGTGTGAGTGTTGGGATTAAAGGCCTGTGCCATCATGCGTGACTCATGTCACTGATTTCTAGTGAATGAATAAACTGGCAAAGGAAGATCAAGACCCAGATGCCTAATCTGATTCTTTTAACCTTAACATGAAACACACAAATTATATATAATAATGTGTAGTGTATTCAGTGTGTATGAAAATTAGGATATATTTAACATAAATAGATAAAATCATTTCAAAAGCATGTTAGCTTAGAGAATTACTTAATGTATCTTTGTTATGTGTGCCAAAATCTTGTTATCCGTGAGTCTTATTTGTCTCAATATTTATATTTTGAATATTTAAAGAATATAATCTTGAAAATTAAATTTTTACTTTTTTTTTTTTTTTTTTTTTTTTTTTTGATTTTTGAGACAGGGTTTCTCCGTAGCTTTTGGTTCCTGTCCTGGAACTAGCTCTTGTAGACCAGGCTGGTCTCGAACTCACAGAGAT
The DNA here is from genome assembly GCF_950005125.1 of Chionomys nivalis. Classification (NCBI taxonomy): domain Eukaryota; kingdom Metazoa; phylum Chordata; class Mammalia; order Rodentia; family Cricetidae; genus Chionomys; species Chionomys nivalis. The sequence goes on along the minus strand of NC_080104.1, from coordinate 13,320,531 downwards.
CCGCCTGCCTCTGCCTCCCGAGTGCTGGGATTAAAGGCATGCGCCACAACCGCCCGGCCCAAATTCTTACTTTTTAATTTCATATGGAGTCACTATTTTTTTTAAGAAATGCATTTATTGTATTACTCAAATTTCTTCACTATTTTTCAAACACATACTTTTAAGACCCTGGAGATATATGGACATTAATTTGATGCAGTGTCTTGATATTTAATGTTGTGTTATAAAATAGGTTTATTATGACATAATCTTAAAATACTTTCAACTACTGAGTTTGAGAAATAGCACCATAATTTCTGTTTTTGTCCTGTTTTTAGAGTAAGTACCACTGAGTCTTGAAAAGTTGGCCTGGCCGTTACAGACTTTCCCTGCAACACAACTGGAGAAGACATGTTTTCTTAAAGCTTCAGCATTGCCGATGTCTGTGTATCCATACTAGAAGTCAGGGCTTTCACTTTTGTGTTTTAAATATTACAGTTTTCTTTCTAATTGGCAATATTTATAGTAGTTTACTTCTCTGCAGAAGATGGTTACCTTGGGTTGATATCATCAGCTATAACTACAAAGTTGCTCAGTTTTTCATACCTTTCATTCCTGGGGCTAGCTGTTTAACTATTTTAGATCAGAATATTGACGGAATTATACTTTTCTCATGTGAGAAAATCTTTTAAAATGCAGAAACATTTTCTTTCTGAATTCTTGATTAAGAGCACATTATTTAAATAATCATTAAGTTTCAAACAAAAAAAAACCTTACTTAATCATCCTTAGGATGCTACCTTGAATAATAGTACTGTGCCCTTTTGAAAAGACTCAATTTACTCTTCACATTTAAAAAAGTTTCTTTTTCAAAGTGTGTGTGTGTGCGTGTGCGTGTGTGTGTTTGAGCACAGGTGCCGACAGAGTTCATAGGCATTGCATCTTTGCAAAGCTATTGTTCATGAGGTTGTGAACAGTACAGTATGGGTGCTGGGAACTGTACTCAGATCTTCTGGAAGAGGATCAGTAAGTGTTCCTAACTACGGAACCATCTCTCCAGCTCCTTAATCTCATTATTTTTTTTTAATGTTACCCAAGTTTCTGTGGTCCAACTATTCTTATTTTAAAGCACTTTTCACACTACCATATTTTTGTTTTTACATAGACTTTTGTTTGGATAAATCAGAATGTAATGGGACTTTAATCTCCCCAGAGCCTTGATTTTTTTTCCCCCATAAAGTCAGTATCAGAAACAGGATCTATAATGCAAGACTCAGAACCTGAACCTCTGCTGTAACCAGAGCACAGGTTACCCATGTGAGTGTCTGCAAAAGATGTGAGAAAAATCTGCTCCAGGAAACTGAAAGACTTTGGTGGATAGGAACACTGAGCTAGGAGTCAGACCTGGCTTTGTGCAGCAACTAGCAGTGAACCCTTTTAGCCTCTTTTATTGCTCTCTTGGACATCTCAGTCCTTCTGATATTTTTTCTCAGGAGAATCAGTGAATATGAAAGAAGTGCAATAACATATGTTAAAGACATACAGGTCTCAAATCTGAGGCCACCAATTTCAGAAGCTCAGTAATTTGATTATTATTTTCTCACAACCTTCATTGTTCTGTGATATCATGTATGCCACGGGAGCATTTTCCTGCTTCTGGGGCAGTGGCATGCATGCCACAGGAGTGTTCTCCTGCTTCTGCAGTGGCAGTGGGCATACATGCTACAGGAATGTCCTCTTACTTCTGCAAGGACAATGCCACAGGAGTGTTTTCCTGCTTCTGCAGGGACAGTGGGCATGCATGCCATATGAGCGTTTTCCTTCTTCTGCTAGGGGCAGTGGGCATGCGTGCCACAGGAGTGTTTTCCTGCTTCTGCTAGGGGCAGTGACATGCATAGTTTGAAATTAGTCTTAACAGAGTTTGTGCTTTGATAAAACTCTTCTGTTATAAAATTTAAATATAGATAACTTTTTCATTACCAAAATGCCCACATTTTACTTTTATAGACCGTAGTTGTCAGTACAGTGTCATGTTTCAGAAAAGCTCTTCCCTGTACTCCATCCTCCGTTGCGACTCATCTCCTACTCCAGTGTCAGTTACAGCTGGTGAGCCAGTATTTGTCATTATTATTTAAAGCCACCTTTTTCATTAGGAGTTGGACTCCAGTTCACACTCTGTGGACTTGGACAAATGTCTACAGTGATGTATTGATGATGGGAGTATAGTATAGATGTGTAGATGGTTTGTTTGCTTTAGCAATATACGTGTTCCACTTGAACCACTTTCTTCCCCTCTGAATTCTTAGCAGTCAGCGTTTATAAGGTCTTCGTACCTTTGCCTTTCCAGAGTCTTGTAGCTTTAGTCATATAGCTGAGCATATTTTCATGTGTGATGGCTCATTTTTTTTTCTGTCAGCTTCACACAAGCTGCTTTCATCTGGGAAGAGGGAACATCAGTTAAGAAAATGCCTCCATTATTTTGGCATGTCAGTAGGTTTGTGGGGTATTTTTAAGTTTATATTCCTTATGGTAAATGCTAAGAAATTTTCCTGAAGTATTGCATAGTAACAGTACATTTAATTTTCTTTCAAATGCATAGCAATCATATTGTAAAGGTTTATTGATAAACCTTTGTGTTAGGTACATTAGTACTTTGTATATTGATCTGCTCTGTATGCTTCAGCTATCCATCATCTAAAACTTGCTTCTGAAGAGGACAGTAAAAACCTGCTATCTGAATTGGATTGAATAACACTGTGTGTTAACTGTAAACACCGACAATGCACTACGTGCAGCAGTCGTCCTGTCTGGTCATGGTCTGTACCCCTGCATCCACTTCTCCTTATTGTCCTCTGCTTTCCCCTCTCGCTTCTGCCAGCCATTGCTCTTTCTGCTTGTTTGTTCTCTGAACTACGCCTATTTATATTCTGTATAGGTGGAAAACTATGGTGCTTTATCTTTCCCCTGTCTGGCTTACTTCACTCAGTGTCTTCAGTTCCACCCCTGTTGCTATAAATGACAGAATTTTGTCATTTTGTGTCCCTTAATGGTAAATAGTAACAGCTCATTTTCATACTCAGTCCCCTAATTGTACTCACTGAGCATGTTTTCATGTATGTATTTACCACCCGTGCGTCATCATCATCATTTTTTTTTTTTTTTGAGTATGTAGCCTGGGCTATCCCAGAACTTGTAGATTAAGCTGTCCTTTCAAATCCACAGAAACCTGCCTGCCTCTTCTGGGACTAACAGTCCCAAGTGCATGACTAAAAGTCACTTCACAGATGTTTCTTCTAATGAGGCTCTTTGGCCTCTAGTTAGTTCAAGTTTTTCTCATTGAGTTGTTAGAGTTGTTTGGGTATTTTCATGTAAGTCCTTTATCAGATAATTAGCTTTATCTTCTTTTAAAATACTTGTGTTTTTAATCTTACCTTACTGGCTAAATTAATTTTTCAGATCTGTTTTTATTCTTTCTTGAAGATCTACTCCCAAAATAAATACAATGGTCCAAATGAGAGACTGACTGGAAATTCTTACACAGTTTTACCCTTACATGCTTAACAGAAAAGATTGTTTGTAGAAATTAAATATATAAAAGTACTCCTAAAAATTAATGGTCAGGCTTGAAGGCATTTAGTGTGTTTTGCATCAAGAAACTTTGCATTCAACTCACTTGGTTTCTTTGGACAAAATGAGAATTCTTCAGTTATTCAATATTTAAAACGCCACATCCCAAGGTGTTCCTGGAATTTGACTGTTTCTCAAGAAATGTGCAGAATTTTTTTAATCCACTATTATTTTTATTGTCTTGTCCCATTTTGAGAAATCATATTCTATATTATCACATGGATTTTTAAATTATATTTTAAAACACTGACTAGGTTCTCCATTGAAGAAATCTGTTTCATTTGTTTTATGCAAGAGGTTAAGTTCTTTAAAACAAAACCTGTTATTTGGTGAAAGCTTCTAGAACTTTACCAGTGTCTTATGCAGAGTAGTAGTAAGGAAGTGAGGCCAGAGGGCTACATGATGTGGGAAATTCTTGGCCTACAGCCACAGGGATGTCTGTTTAAAAGTTTAAATTTTTTCTGTGGTATTTTTTTCAGAAAATATTTCCAATTCCCTACATGTTAAAAGTGACCATTTGTGTTCCCTGTAGTGAGACACAAAGAAGCAAGGAGTTGCTGCAACTTAATGGTTTTCTAATCAAAATAAAATTGTTGTGCTATTCATCTGTAGAAAGGGTCTGCAAGTATGATTTTTGGTTTATTTTGTAAACAAATTCTTCTGGAAAGAGCATTGTTTGTGTTGGTGCTGATGACTATGCTTATTTCCTTAGCTTTCACTGGTGAACACATCTTTGGGTGGTCTTTTGCCTGGGGGCATGATACAAATATTTGCCTGTCTTGACAAATAGCCACCACCCTTCTATTTACCCCCACCCACTACCCTAACCTTCTTTTTGAAACTGGCCAAATGAGTGTGATTGGCTCATGTACTTTTGTGAGGCTTGCCTTTAGAGAATTTGGCTTAATGAAATCTTTATCATGTTTGATTAGTTGAAATGATTCTGAAATATATTCCTATTAAAATCACATTATTTACATTTTAAAGACTGTTTCAAAGGATTTGTTTCCAACTTAAGAGTCTGATTTTTTTCATGCCAATCCATAATTCATGAAAATGACAGACGAGAAGTATTTTTCTTTTGGCCTTTCCTTTGTTCTTAAAACATTTCGTGCATTCGGATTTTAAATTTTATCTACCTTCCTGAATCCACTTATATACCTATCCTTTTTCCTTGACTGTTTTGTTTTTGTTGTTCTATGGGTCTATAATGCATAATTCCACAGTGTAGGAGACTATTAAGGATGGTTTGTGCTTCCGTTTTTAAGAATCTTATTAAGAGAAAAGCAGAATATGGAGAATAAAGTTAATTTTAAACTCCCCTTTAAAAAAAAAAGAGAAAAGATATTTTATGTTTATAGTCTTTTGCCTGCATACTTGTTTGTGCACTATGGTACTTGGTGCCTGCGGAGGCCAGAAGAGGGTGTCAGATCCTCTGGAACTAGAGTTACAGATGGTTGTGAGTTGCCATGTGGATGCTGGGAACTGAACGTGGGTCCTCTGCAAGAGCAGAAAGTGCTCTTAACCACTGAGCCATCCTTCTATACTTTCTAGTTCTTTTATAAGGAAGATGGATTTTCAGAGTTATTATTGTATAATCTCCAAATGACACAGTACTTCTAAATTCTAAAAGTCTTTATTAATTTCTGGTACTTTTTTTTCCCCACAAAAAGCACTGAAATTTTACTGATCTTTGACTTTTCGTACATGACTTTTCAAAAAGGGTGGGAAGGCCAGGAATTTCCTTTGATGAGGCTTTATAGCCATTTTCCTTTCCTCTCTTACCTGAGACTTCTCAATAAGACTTTCCAGCTTAATCAGACTTTTAGTGCGTAACTCCAAAAGCGGGTGTGCGTTAGCCCTTTCAAAGTCCTTCATCTCTTTCTTTACTCTCTCCAGCTTCTCTAGTGAAGGGAGCTGACTTGAGCTTCTTCTCAAGAGTCTTTCCTTGAGTCTTTGCTCTATCAGCTCCCTCCCTCGAAGCATGCGCTCCTGGTGGTCTTTGATTTGCACCTGTTCCCTCTTTTTGACCTGCTGTCTTCTTTGTGCTGCCTGGCCTTCGTGCACAATACTCGGTAGCCTTTCATTGGGAAAAAGTCTACACATGGTGTTCTTAAACTCTCTGGCCTGGCCTGTGCTGTGGGCTTGCCTTTCCATCTGTTTCCTCTCTTTCTCAGATACCCAACAGTATCGTTTTCGTCTCTCCATGCTGTGTTGCTTCTGTCCTGGTTTCACAGCGCACTTCTTTCCCCTCATCGTTTCCACTGTTTTTTCGTCATGGTAAAGCTGCTTTGGCAAGCTAATAGTCCAGAGAACACGCTTCCTCTGTGATGCTTTATATTCCTTTGGTTACTCAGTAACCCAATGTCTTGGTGCTCTTGTGTGCATGCCACCCAGGTTCCAGAGTCAGGATCTTTACACCAGTGGAGACTCTTGACTTTTATCTGACTAGTACCTGTGGATGTGGTCGTCAAACCCAAATCTTCCAACTGCTGAGAATCGCTCCCAAAGAAGATGAGGGAGATTAACTTGTGAGGAGTGGCCACAGAAGGTAACTGGGCCCAAGGATGCCAAAGAATATGTAACTCTGCTTCTAGCCACTGTGCAGCTGCAAAAGACAACGCAGCTTCAGGTCCAGTGGGAGTTGTAGCGCTCTTACTCCGATAGCCTCAGAGTCAGTATTCAAGAGAGTGAGCACGGTGGCGTTTCTGTTCTCCTCACCTCCCGTTTGTAGGTTTTGTAGGTTGTGAGATACAGGTGAAAAAATATTCTGGATTGGGGTCCGAGCTAGAAAAGCAGCCATAGACCCCTTACTACTACTCCTTGAACTAATAGGATGTCACAATACGTGGTTGAAAATGCCATGGCAACCCAGACCTTCCTCGCTTAGAGGTTCTGCTCCCTCCCTGAAGCTCTCAGATGAAGTGTGCCATTCTCCCACTATTTTTAAAGACCAAAATTTGTTTGCATGATATAGTTGAATTGGTAAACAAAACACATGCTCATTCATTTATTTATTTTTTTTAAAGATTTATTAATTTATTATGTATGTATGTCTGCAGGCCAGAAGAGGGCACCAGGTCTCATTACAGATGGTTGTGAGCCACCATGTGGTTGCTGGGAATTGAACTCAGGACCTCTGGAAGAGCAGGCAGTGCTCTTAACCTCTGAGCCATCTCTCCAGCCCTCATTCATTTATTTTTATAAAAGTTCTTTCAGATGGTCTTGGTGGCATTGGCCTGTAGTTTAAGTGTTCCCAGAAGCCTAGGAAGGAGAGTCACCCGAACCTGGATTGTAAGACCCCCTCTTAATATAAGAGGAGAAAATGTTCTAAGAAAACAGCAGTGATCTAGCTATCTTAAAACTCTTATTATTTAGTGGCCGTGTTTCTCCCTAGAAAGCAGAACGATGATTGCCATGATTTATGTTCACAGTACCTATAAAAATGGATGTGATGGCCTCACGTGTTAGCATTAGGCAGAGGTTGCTCCCACAAGAAGAGAGCTGGAGCATGGGCAGACCTTCTGGGGTTTTCTCTCCAGCCTATCCTTATCAATATTTTCATGCTCTTACTCAATTTTCTACTAATATATCTCTTGAGATCACTTCTCTACAGCTCTAGCTTACTCCTTGTCATCTGGTTGTACTGCACTTATTCCTGCTTGTACTAAAAACTTGAGACTTTTTTGTTGTGAATATGAAAGTGCTGTAAATAGAAATAAGAAACCGAGCTTTTCTTCTGTGCTCTTCTTGGTAGCAGTAGAAGTAGTGAGAACTCCTTCAGGGTCCATAATTCTGAACAGAGCTTATTCAGTCCTGATGTGGGATTCCCCTCTGTATGCTATGAATATGTTTTATTACCATTGTTTAATAAAGAAAGCCACCTCGGCCTGTAGCAGGGCAGAATACAGCCAGGCTGGAAAAGATAGAGAGAGAGTAGACGGAGTCAAGGGGACGCCATGTAGCTGCCAAAGAAGAAAGATGCCAGCCACCAGCCAGGGCCTTACAGGTAGGCCACAGCCTCATGAGGATACACAGATTAATAGAAATAGGTTAATTTAAGATGTAAGAGTTAGCTAGAAATATACCTAAGCTATTGGTCAAACAGTATCGTAATTAAGATAATTTCTGTGTTATTATTCAGGTCTGGGTGGCCAGGAAATGAACAAGCAGACTACCCAGTCCTGTCATCTGTTGTATTTTACTCTTGACAGCATTTGCTGAAGTGACTCCAATGCATAAAAATGTATTATAGTATAAGAAAGGGATGAAGAGGAAAAAGTAACCTGATGTTATATCCAGGGAATAAAAAGATTTATTCCCAGCAACTATTGGGCCTTTAGTAATACAGCTATGAATGTATTATACCCTAAGCACACATTTATGTAGACTCTTTCTAAAGTCAGTTTCATTAGATAAAGCAGACTTTAACCATGATCTTGAGCCTTTATGAAAGTCAGATCCTGTTATTAGGAGATGCTACTTGGGGATGCTCATTAGGAGCAAGTTGGTGAGGCCTTCACCGCAAAGATTGAAATCCTAAAAGCAGTCTACTAGTCAGGTTGTGTTTATTATAATCTCTAATATGAATCCAATATCTGAAACAGAAGTTTTAAATCACAGAAGAACTTATCTGTTTGTCAAGGAAGGTTCCTTATTTTTATTGCAGTCTATGAAAATTCTGCATATAGTCACATAGGAGTTTGAGATCTGTCAAAAGTTAGTTGCCCCAAAGTATAATATCTTTCCTATTATTCACATCAGCTTCAAAGTCTTCTACTGTTGTCTTCAGAGATTTGCTAGTGTATATAAAGAGCTTGTACATGAGGCTGTAGAGACAAAAGGGTTGGTAAGAATCCACCTGTCTTGTCTGGAAGCTCAGTCTACAGGGAAAGGTTATATATGCACACTCAAAGATATGAACACATGTCCAATAAACAATTTTGATTAAATGTTAAACTTATGGTAGGCAGTTCTATGTGGGTAAATGTCTCAGGCTGACTTCTAGACAAAAATGTTGGCAAAGAAATGATGTTTTAAGATGAATCATGTCAGGAGAAATAAATGAAGATTTCAAGGAATGTTTGATCACCCAGAAACAAAGCCTATCTGCTAAAAGACCTAGAACAGTAGACTGAGTGTAGCCCATTTAGCACTGAATACATGAATATAGCCATCCTTGCTATGATTTGCTAGAAATGTGGCATGTGTTAATAACTTTGTGTTAGTGGGCTCAGTGAGTAATAAAGGGTGGTAGAGAGGGCAGAGAAAGAATAGTCATAGCGCTTTATGATCGGTGTTGCTTTGTAATTGGCCATCTGTAGTCATTCTCCTCTGAGGTGCATAAGCGGCCCTCTGTGGCTTTATGCCAACCAAGTTTTCCCTCCATCCTCAAATTCCAAACCTGTGGCTTGCAGGTATTGGTTTAGAACTTTTAGAAAGAATGGAACCATCATATGTTCTGTAGTCTGAGGGATGTCAGTGATAATAGTCCTCCACAGAACCCTGACTGCACTACGGTAATTCAGAGGTCTGCTCTGAGTTCCGTAGACCCAATTGGTTGAAATTCCATACTTACAGATAGGCAATACTATAGCTAATATGTTGGAAAGTAGGTAGAGATGTAACACAGTGCCTGTTACTAACTCACTAGTATTTGCTGTTTATCAATAAATGACTCTTACATTGTGTATGTAATTGCAAAAATTTAACAGTTTAGTAAATGTTAAATCAGTGCTAAATTTGTGCTTAAAAATTTGCTCCACTAAAGTTTATATAGACATATATTCAATAGTAACCACAAATTTAAATCTGTGTGAAGAAGTAAGAACATTCTGATTTTGGTAAACAGATATTAAACTGCTTTTCTAAGGAATCTACCGGGAATTTACCCATGATCCCTCAGTTTGTGGCATCAGGAGGGCGGTCTTCAGTTGTTTACCAGTCCTTCCCAATACTTGGAAGTCTCTATGCTTTGTGTAAATCACATTTCTTCAGGGCTCTCTACTGGCAGCTTCCCTGCTGATTTTTAATCACATCTTTTATTTTTTGAACAGTTGCTCAAGTACTGTTTGTGTGCCTTGTCATTGGAGTTTTAACTTCCCTTTCTTGTTGCTTTGGGGAACATATTGGGTTCATATGTAATCATAAGAAAATTATAATCCCTAGCTTCAGGAAGTTTGTAATCTGAAATACCGTCAATGTAGAAGCATGCAAAGGTAATGTAAGAATGATATCCACAGGCAATACAAATGAGAAAATAAGTACATAGAAATAACTGTTCTCCACTGGAATTCCAGCTTTATAAAAGTGAAATATTTATGAATGTATTACCAGAAAGGGATAGTTTGATGAAGTTTCTAAGTTTATGATACTGACATATTGGTATTATATTATATTATCATCTTTTATCAACCTTGAAGTGACTTACTGTTCAAATTGGGGACACTGGTTTGAAAGGTCCTCTTCAGTCATAAGCCATAAAAATGCCATGGTGGTTTTGGGGTTTTGGCTAAAAATAGCTTGTCCTGATTCTGTGTAGGTGTGCTTACCATATTTGTTTATATTTGCTCAGTGTTGGTACTGCCTTTATTTCCAGAAAAAAAATTTTAAGTGTATTTATATCTTGTTTGTGTTTGAACTTCTGAGCAAACAAAATTGAAGATGTAAAATCACACACAATTTGCAACATTAAATAAGGTATCTATTTTAGACAACACCAGCATCTTTGCCTGTCTTTCAATCGTTTTATACTTACTAAATTAGAGCTCTGCATGTAAAAACTTGCTGCTATTTTCATCTTCAAACTCATGATTGAGTCTAATGTGGATAAATACTTCTGAAATCCAGATAAACAATATCTAATGCTTATATAATACTTAATATTTATAAAGCTTTGTAAGGATAGGGTATTTCTTGTCTTTCTTTTTTAGTTTTTTGTTTTATTTAAATATAAAATGTGCATATGAATCATCTATTAATTTTCTTAAAATATTTGTATTTATTATTATCTTATTGTGTTTGTATAGTGCATGTGTGTTATGGAGCGCATGTGGAGGTCAGGGGGCATCGTAGGTTCTACATATCCATCTTGGTCCATCAAGCTTACCAGCATATTTGTTTTCATCCCTGTACGGAGATTAGTGACTCTGATGGTTATTTCGGCTGGTCTTTCCACCACAAAGCACTCTTAGCACAGTAAGATGTGTGATTTGGCAGACTAGGCCCTTGTGGGACCTTGTGCCTTTGTTGTCTTGGGACTTTCATTACCAATGCTGTGCATTAGATCTGACCTTGAATTTCTCTACACCCTTTAGATGCTTCTGGGTTTCCTTCACTTCCCTTACTTTTGACATATCAGCAAGACTGGTGCCAGATGAACCAGCTCAGACCTCACAAGATGTCAGACAGCTGCCATGATGCTGTGTGGAAGGCAGCTCCCACTTCCTCATGCAGTGCCAGGAAGGGAGGTCTTACTTAAGATTTCATGGATACTGGATCTTAAAATTACTTTTCACCAGTATTGGACTCATGATATTTTATACACTATCCATTTTTAAAAAGAAAATTAAAGTTATAGCATCATTATAATGTTAATGAAAATAACAACTATGGAGTTTCTGGGGGAACTACTAGGCCCAGTGGAAATGAAAGCATTGTAGGATTATTTTTAAGTAAAATCAACTTACCCTCTCTCTCTCTCTTTTTTTTTTTTTTTTTTTTTTTGAATGCAGAAGTAGGTGAGGATATCCAGTCCCAGATTCTATTTACTTACTTATTGGAAGGAACAGAATTGGGTTTATTAAGTAAAATGTGGGGTTCATTTAGTAAAGATAGTACATCTTTAGGTTTTAACAGGGGAGGAGGCATGACAGGGTCAGCAGAAAGAGAGGAAATGGCAATAGCAGTGTGGTCTTCTTGAGGATTTGCCAGTTAAGGTTTTTAAAGGAATGTAAAATAAAATTCAACAGTCTGGGCAACACAGTGAGATCACCATCTCCAAAATAAATGAATTAAAGAAAAAATAAGTTCTACAGAATCAGAGCTTTCCAGAGCACAGAGGTGACAAACACCAAATGGAGACTTCATAAGTGCTGTGAATGGAAGCCCAATGAGGGCATCAGATCTCCTAGAATTTGAGTTACAGACTTTGTAACTGTCATGTGGATGCTGGGAATCAAACCCAGGTCTGCTAGAAGAAAGTCAGTGTTCTTATCTGCTGAGCCATCTCTCCAGACCTTAAATATAGTCAGTTCTTATTATTTGTTATAGGATCTCTAAGATTGCCACAGATGCTAAGTTACCAAATAGTGACCTGTCACTGCTAAGTAAATAAGTACCTAAGCATACATCCTGAAATTATAATCTTAAGTCCTAAAGGCAAATAATCCTAGTGGATTTTGTTTTCTTTACTTTAACAGCAGCAATAACAAACTGAGATTCGAATGCTGATGTGTTGTCAGTGGCCACTTGTTTGTTCCTAGACACCCAGACCTGAAATAATCACACAGAAGCTATATTATTACAAGACTGCTTAGCCTATTAGCTCACACTTCTTATTGGCTAGCTCTTACATCTTAAATTAACCTATATCTATTAACCTGTGTATCTCCACGTGGTTGTGGCCTACCAGTAAGGTTCCATCCAACTTCCCATATCTGTCTCGTGTAGTGGCTACATGGCTTCTCCTTGACTCTGTTACTCTTTCTTTCTCTATCCGCTTGGAATTCCTGCCTTGCCCTATTGTGCACTGCAATAGGCCCAAGCAGCTTTTTTATTAACCAGTGGTATTTACAGCATACAGAGGGGAATCCGGCATCAATGATGGACTTTCGGAGGCTGTTTTCTCCAGCCAGATTCTGAGTTAAAGCCATTGGCAGTCGGCTGCATTGCCCACTATGCTCTTGCATTAGCTGCTTCTCCTCCAGAGACTAGACTCACCAAGAAGCAGTGGAAGGGAGGAAGGGTTTATTTGCCTCAAAGTTTCAGCCCAATCTTGGTGAAGAACGTATGATGGAGATGTTAGGAATGCCTTAAGCTGTGGCAGCAGGATTGTAAGGCTTTTTACTCACAATCCCGGTGGATCAAGAAGCAACAAGAAAACAAGCAATGGGGCAGCACTAGGCTGTAAGACCTTGCTTTCTGCCCTCACCCTTCCATGATTTCTTTCTTACAAGTAGGTTTCATTTTCTAATGATTCCATAACTACCCCAAATATGGAATAGCTACAAGTGGAGGACCTAGGGTTCACAGCCATGAACCTGGGGGGAGGGTACTTCATAAGTAACCATGACTACCCTCTAGTCATTATTTAAGTGAGCTGAAGCAGGAGGGCAGTGTGTGCCCTCAGACCAGGTGAAGGAGGTATGCACATGGGCAACTCATTTTGTCATAGTTTTGTTTCTTATAAAGATCCTGACCACTTGACATGTTCCAAGTATGCAGTTTGCAGAGGTACAGCATGTCACTACAGAGTTGGACGATCAATAGTATTTAGTTTTGTGCTCTTGCCTAAGAGTTGGGAGTGTGTATTTGATTGTAATTGGGCTAAAAGAAATAGCTAAAATGTGATGAAAAGAACTTTTATTTTTCTTGATCAAAGTGACAATTCCCTGCATGGTACTTTCCTCTGGTTCAATGTTGATTTCAGTTGAAATTGTCTTAGAAGTCCCAATGAAGAAAAGAAGAGGAAGAAGGCACATAATGGTGCTTAGATATGCAGTGAGCAGCTAATCCTATCAAAACAGCCACCTACCTGCATTTGTCTTAACTGAGAAGAATACTTAAGTCATAAATGATTAAGCTTCCTCTATTTTACAGAATGCAAAATTGATGGAGCCAACCATCCTCCTTTTGTGTAAATTTTCCTGGTTTTGTTTTATTTGAAAAGGAAACTCAGGTCCTCTGGAACAGTAGCAAGTCTCTTGAATGCTGTGCCTTCTCTTCAGCCTTTTTACTTAAAAATTTAAGTTATCATTACATCATTTCCTACATTTCGCTCTCCTCCCTTTAACCTCTATCATGCACCTTGATTTTATTCTCTTAAATTCATGGCCTCTTACCCCTTATTGGTTGCACATACAACAGACACTGCTCAGTCCATGTAATGCTACTTGTATGTGTTTAATTTCAGGGCTGACCAAGTGGTATTGGATAACCAATCAGTAACTCCTTCTGGGGAAAACTCTTCCTATCTCTCAGCATTTCTGGAGGGTTTGTGTGTCTCTGTGTGTATGTGTGTTTGTGGGTTTTTTTGTTTTTTGTTTTTTTTTGTCTGAAGATTTTATAGAGGTCAGAGCTCTCCAGTGGCTGGCTGCTTTACTTTTCTGATCTTCAGCTTGAACCCCAGTATCTGTCTCTGGGTTTTTATTATTCATGCTGCACACTCCCAAGCCTGGCTTTTGGATCTGGATGCTGGGGATGTGAATTCAGGCCCTTCTGTTCTTACTGACTGAGCCATCTTCCCATCCCTCTCTGTTCTTCTGAGGCCTAAGAGTCAGTTTCTTAACCAAGACCTGGCAGTTGCTTTCTCCTGGACACCATAATTTATCAGGCTTCAGTCCCCACTACAGAGGCAGGAAAGTGCCTGTGCTTCTTAGATGGTATAGAGTCTGAGCCCTGAAGATGTAGATTTAGCCTGTGGAGCAGATCCCTCTGTGCAGCACAATTTGCTTGGTTTGCTTCCCCGTGCTTTTACTGTGTTTATTGCTTGTTTCCCTCGACACTTTAATTTCTCATTCTATTTTTCCCATTTAAGCATACAAATTGTACAGATTTTTTAAAATGTCAATTTAGTCTGCACTTCAGGCAGTTAGGAAACACCATAATTCACTTACATATAAAAATGTTTTTACCAGCTAAAATAATATTTTCAGTTTTAGGTTTTGCCTTGCTTGCAGAATCTGTATGTTATACTTGTTCATTTTCATGGAAAATCTTTATATCTCTACACTTGAGCCGTAGTGCTTATATTTTTGGTCAACTAATTTTAGCCTACTCTCAAGAAATCACTCGTTCATACATTTGACACATTTTCTTTTTAACCCGAAAGCTTTGCGATGGTGCTGCTTTCCCATTCGCCCAGATCCTTTAGTAAATCTCCTTGAATATTTCAGAAACTTTTATTGCCTCCTTTGGAGATGTGCTTCTTATTAATAATTTTTAGAGTATACTCTATTTTAGTTATTTTAGTTTAATTGATAAGAATATAAATCTCAGTCAGCCAAATGGTGTTTAAAAGAAATATACCACTGTTATTGTAAATGACCTTGGTTTTAATAACTGGGCTCATATGTTATAATGTTATTAATACCCCAATAGCTTTTGTGATACTTCTTTTCAAATGGTATTTTTTTTACTATTTTTTTTATTCTTTTTTACTTAAAATTTCCAACTGCTCCCCGTTTCCCATTTCCCTCCCCCTCCTCCCACATATTGCCCCCTCCCCCCGCTCCCCTCCCCCTATCCCCACTCCACTTCTCCTCCCCCTAGTCCACTCCCCCTCCCTCTCGATACTGAAGAGCAGTCCAAATTCCCTGCTCTACATGAAGACCAAGGTCCTCCCACTTCTATCTAGGTCCAGGAAGGTGAGCATCCAAACAGGCTACGCTCCCACAAAGCCAGTTCATGTATTAGGATCGAAACCTAGTGCCATTGTCCTTGGCTTCTCATCAGCCTTCATTGTCCGCCTTGTTCAGAGAGTCCAGTTTCAACCCATGCTTATTCAGTCCCAGTCCAGCTGGCCTTGGAGAGCTCCCAATAGATCAGTTCCACTGTCACAGTGGGTGGGTGCACCCCTCGTGGTCCTGATTTCCTTGCTCATGTTCTCCCTCCTTCTGCTCCTCATTTGGACCTTAAGAGCTCAGACGGTTGATCCAAATTGGGTCTCTGTCTCTCTCTCGATCCATCGCCAGATGAAAGTTCCCGTGCCATTCTCCTTGGCCTCTCGTCAGCTCTCATTGTCCACCACATTAAGAGAGTCCGGTTTTATCCCATGTTTTTTTCAGTAGCAGTCCAGCTGGCCTTGGTGAGCTCCCAATAGATCGGCCCCCCTGTCTCAGTGGTTGGGTGCACCCCTCATGGTCCTGACTTCCTTGTTCATGTTCTCTCTCCTTCTGCTCCTCATTATAACCTTGGGAGCTCAGTCCAGTGCTCCAGTGTGGGTCTCTGTCTCTATCTCCGTCCATCGCTAGATGAAGGTTCTATGGCGATATGCAAGATATTCATCAGTATGATTATAGGATAGGTTCATTTCAGGTTCCCTATCCTCAGGTGCCCCAATGAACTAACTGGGGACATTGCCCTGGGCTTCTGGTAGCCATTCCAGGTTCAAGTCTCTTGCCAACCCTTAGGTGGCTCCCTTAACTAAGGTATGAGTTTCCCAGCTCCCCCATCCAACCTTCCTTTACCCCCAATCACCCCGATTCCCCCAGTTCCCCTCATCCTCTCCTTCACACTTTTCTCTCCCCATCTCCCCTCACCCCCATCCCACCCCACCCCCCAAGATTCCCATTTTTTGCCCATCAATCTTGTCTATTTCCCATAGCTGGGAGGATATCTATATGTTTTTCCTTGGGTTTACCCTCTTGTTTAGCTTCTTTAGGATCACAAATTATAGACTCAGTGGCCCCTATCCATGGCTAGAAACCAATTATGAGTGAGTACATCCCATGATCTTCTTTTTGGGTCTGGGTTACCTCACTCAGGATCGTATTTTCTATTTCCATCCATTTGCATGCAAAATTCGAGAAGTCATTGTTTTTTACCGCAGAGTAGTACTCTAATGTATATATATTCCACACTTTCTTCATCCATTCTTCTATTGAAGGGCATCTAGGTTGCTTCCAGGTTCTGGCTATTACAAATAATGCTGCTATGAACATAGTTGGACAAATACTTTTGTCATATGCTAGGGCATCTCTTGGGTATATTCCCAAGAGTGCTATTGCTGGGTCCAGGGGTAGGTTGATCCCAATTTTTCTGAGAAACCGCCACACTGATTTCCAAAGTGGTTACACAAGTTTGCAGTCCCACCAGCAATGGATAAGGGTACCCCTTTCTCCACAACCTCTCCAGCAAAGGCTATCCTTGGTGTTTTTGATTTTAGCCATTCTGACAGGTGTAAGATGATATCTCAAAGTTGTTTTGATTTGCATTTCTCTGATCGCTAAGGAGGTTGAGCATGACCTTAAGTATCTTTTGGCCATTTGAACTTCTTCTGATGAGAATTCTCTGTTCAGTTCAGTGCCCCATTTTTTAATTGGGTTAATTATCCTTTTAAAGTCTAGTTTCTTGAGTTCTTTATATATTTTGGAGATCAGACCTTTGTCTGTAGTGGGATTGGTGAAGATCTTCTCCCAGTCAGTAGGCTGCCTTTTTGTCTTAATGACAGTGTCCTTTGCTTTACAGAAGCTTCTCAGTTTCAGGAGGTCCCATTTATTCAATGTTGGCCTTAATGTCTGTGCTGCTGGGGTTATACATAGGAAGCGATCTCCTGTGCCCATATGTTGTAGGGTACTTCCCATTTTCTCTTCTATCAGGTTCAATGTGTTCAGATTGATATTGAGGTCTTTGATCCATTTGGACTTGAGTTTTGTGCATGGTGATAGATATGGGTCTATTTTCATTCTTCTACAGGTTGACATCCAATTGTGCCAGCACCATTTGTTGAAGATGCTTTCTTTCTTCCATTGTATACTTTTAGCTCCTTTATCGAAAATTAGTTGTTCATAGGTTTGTGGGTTAAAATCCGGGTCTTCTATACGATTCCATTGGTCGACTGCTCTGTTTTTATGCCAGTACCACGCTGTTTTCATTACTGTAGCTCTGTAATAGAGTTTGGAGTCAGGGATGGTAATGCCTCCAGAAGTTCCTTTATTATATAAGATTGTTTTGGCTATCCTGGGTTTTTTGTTTCTCCATATAAAGTTGATTATTGTCCTTTCAAGATCTGTGAAGAATTTTGATGGGATTTTAATGGGGATTGCATTGAATCTATAAATTGCCCTTGGTAGAATTGCCATTTTTACTATGTTGATCCTCCCAATCCAGGAGCAAGGGAGATCCTTCCATTTTCTGGTATCCTCTTCAATTTCTTTCTTCAATGCCTTAAAGTTTTTGTCAAATAGATCTTTCACTTCCTTGGTTAGAGTTACCCCAAGATAGTTTATGCTTTTTGTGGCTATCGTGAAAGGTGATGATTCTCTTATTTCCCTCTCTGCTTCCATATCTTTTGTGTATAAGAGGGCGACTGATTTTTTGGAGTTGATCTTGTATCCTGCCACATTACTAAAGGCGTTTATCAGCTGTAGGAGTTCTTTGGTAGAGTTTTTGGGGTCGCTCATGTACACTATCATATCATCTGCAAATAATGCAAGTTTAACTTCTTCCTTTCCAATTTGAATCCCCTTTATCCCCTTATGTTGTCTTATTGCTATTGCTAAAACTTCGAGAACTATATTGAAGAGGTATGGAGAGAGTGGACAGCCTTGGCGTGTTCCTGATTTTAGTGGGATGGCTTTAAGTTTCTCTCCATTTAATTTGATATTAGCTGTCGGCTTGCTGTATATAGCTTTAATTAAATTTAGGTATGACCCTTGTATCCCTAATCTCTCCAAGACTTTTATCATAAAGGGATGTTGAATTTTGTCAAATGCTTTTTCAGCGTCTAATGAAACGATCATATGGTTTTTTTCTTTCAGTTTATTTATATGATGGATTACATTGATAGATTTGCGTATGTTAAACCAGCCCTGCATCTCTGGTATGAAGCCTACTTGATCATAATGGATAATTTTTCTAATGTGTTCTTGGATTCGGTTTGCCAGAATTTTGTTGAGGATTTTTGCATCGATGTTCATGAGTGAGATTGGCCTGTAATTTTCTTTCTTGGTTGGGTCTTTGTGTGGTTTTGGTATCAGAGTTACTGTAGCTTCATAAAAGGAATTTGGCAATGACTCTTCTGTTCCTATATTGTGAAATACCTTAAGGAGTATAGGTATTACGTCTTCTTGGAAGTTCTGGTAGAATTCCGCATTGAAACCATCTGGTCCTGGACTTTTTTTGGAAGGGAGGTTTTTGATAACTGCTTCTAATTCTTCACGACTAACAGGTCTATTTAGGTTGTTCACCTGGTCCTGGTTTAACTTTGGTATATGGTATTTATCTAAAAAAGTGTCCATTTCTTTTACATTTTCCAGTTTTGTGGCATACAGGCTTTTGTAGTAAGATCTAATGATTCTCTGAATTTCCTCTGTGTCTGTGGTTATGTCTCCCTTTTCATTTCTGATCTTATTAATTTGCAAATTCTCTCTCTGCCGTTTGATTAGTTTGGATAGGGGTTTATCAATCTTGTTGATTTTCTCCAGGAACCAGCTTTTTGATTTATTGATTCTTTCAATTGTTTTCTGTGTCTCTATTTTGTTGATTTCAGCCCTCAGTTTGATTATTTCCAGTCTTCTACCCCTTCTAGGTGAGTCTGCTTCTTTTTTTTCTAGAGCTTTCAGGTGGGCTGTTAAGTCTCCAATGTGTGCTTTCTCTGTTTTCTTTAAGTGGGCAGTTAGTGCTATGAACTTTCCTCTCAGGACTGCTTTCGTAGTGTCCCATAGGTTTGAGTATGTTGTTTCTTTATTTTCATTGTCTTCAAGGAAGACTTTAATTTCTTTCTTTATTTCTTCCTTAATCCAGGTATGGTTCAGTAATTGACTATTCAGTTTCCATGAGTTTGTAGGCTTTCTGGGGGTAGCATTGTTGCTGAATTCTAGCTTTAATCCATGGTGATCTGATAAGATACAGGTGGTTATGAATATTTTTTTGTAACTGTGAATGTTTGCTTTGTTACCGAGTATGTGGTCGATTTTTGAGAAGGTTCCATGAGCTGCAGAGAAGAAGGTATATTCTTTCCTATTTGGGTGGAATATTCTATAGATGTCTGTTAAGTCCATTTGATTCATTACCTCCATTAATTCTCTTATTTCTCTGTTAGGTTTCTGTCTGATTGACCTGTCCATTGGTGAGAGAGGAGTATTAAAGTCTCCTACTATTAATGTGTGCGGTTTGATGGCTGCCTTGAGTTTTAACAATGTTTCTTTTACGTACGTGGGTGCTTTTATATTAAGGGCATAGATATTCAGGATTGAGATTTCATCCTGATGAATTGTTCCTGTTATGAGTAGAAAATGTCCCTCTCCATCTCTTCTGATTGATTTAAGTTTGAAGTCAACTTTGTTAGAAATTAGTATGGCCACACCTGCTTGTTTCCTAGGTCCATTTACTTGATAAGCCTTATCCCAGCCCTTTACTCTGAGTAGGTGCCTGTCTTTGTGGTTGAGGTGTGTTTCTTGTAAACAGCAGAATGTTGGATCCTGTTTTCGTATCCAATCTCTTAGTCTGTGCCTTTTTATAGGTGAGTTGAGTCTATTGACATTAAGTGATATTAATGACCAGTGGTTTTTAACTCCGGTCATTTTTTTTTTTAGTAGTAGATTTTGTGTGTTTCCCTTCTTTGAGATGTGCTGGTAAAGGGTTTCTAGATGTCTGAGTTACTGTGGTCATTGTTGGACTCCTTGGTTAGTGATTTTCCTTCTATTACTTTCTGTAAGGCTGGATTTGTGGCTACGTATTGTTTAAATTTGTTTTTATCCTGGAAAATTTTGTTTTCTCCATTTATAGCGAACGAAAGCTTGGCTGGGTATAGTAGTCTGGGCTTGCATCCATGGTCTCTTAGTTTCTGAAGTACATCTATCCAGGACCTTCTGGCTTTCATGGTTTCCATAGAGAAGTCAGGTGTAAGTCTGATAGGTTTACCTTTATAAGTAACTTGGCCTTTTTCCTTTGCTGCTCTTAGTATTCTTTCTTTATTCTGTATGCTTTGTGTTTTGATTATTATATGGCGAGAGGATGTTTTTTTTTGATCCAGCCTATTCGGTGTTCTGTATGCTTCTTGAACCTTCATAGGTATATCTTTCTTTAGGTTGGGAAAGTTTTCTTCTATAATTTTATTAAATATATTTTCTGGACCGTTGAGCTGCGCTTCTTCTCCTTCTTCTATTCCTATTATTCTTAGGTTTGGTCTTTTTATTGTGTCCCATATTTCCTGAATGTTTTGTGATGAGAATTTGTTGGCCTTGCTGTTTTCTTTGATCAGCGTGTTTATTTTCTCTATGGTATCTTCAGAATCTGAGATTCTTTCTTCTATCTCTTGTATTCTGTTGGTTATGCTTGCTTCTGTAGTCTCTATTCGTTTACCTAGATTTTCCCTGTCCAGCTGGCCTTCTGTTTGTGTTTTCTTCTTTGCCTCCATTTCAGTTTTTAAGTCTTGAACTGTTTCCATTATTTGTTTGATTGTTTTTCCTTGGTTTCCTAGGGTATCATTCACTGATTTACTCAATTCTTCAAACTTTCTGTTATACTTCTCATCCATTTCTATAAGGGCATTTTTTACATGCTGTTTAAGGGTGTCAATCACTTTCATAAAGTCAATTTTATCTACTTCTTCATGATTAAGGTGTTCATGTCCTCCTGTTGTGAGGTCGCTGGGTTCTGGTGGTTTCATATAGTTTTTCAGATTGTTGGGTGAATTCTTGCATTGGCGCCTGCCCATCTCTTTCTCCGAATGCTCCCCTATGGTCTTCTTTTACCGGATCAGGTCTCCTTGCCTACTGATGTACTTTCCCAGTGATGGCACCCTGCAGTGATAGCTCTCCTGGTGCTCCAGTGATGTCTCTCCTGGTTCCAATATCAGATCTCCGTGCACAAAGACGGCTCTCCTGGTACCAAGATTAGCTCTCCCACTGATGGCTCTCCTGGTGCCAAGATCAGATCTCCGTGCAGGTTGGGTAGTTCGTAAACAAAGGCCTTACCTTGCTTGGTGCAGGCAGGGCAGTGAACCAAAGGAAGTCTCGCCTGCCTGCTTGCCCTGAGGATTTGCCCCCAGCACCAGACAGACTGAGCTGGATGGTGTTATGTGCCCAAAGAGGAAAGGGGGCAGAAGGAAGAAGGGTTCTGGATGCAAACTGGGTGGGACAAGAAGAGAGAGGCAGTATGCAGGGTGTAGAGCCCCTGCAGGGAACCCAGGGAGTATAGGGTGGGGGATGAGGAACTTCAGAGTTCCCTGTCCAGGGCTGCTTCCGCTGCCGCCAGTTAGGTCCCAAACTTACCCCGCTGCTGTCTCTCCTGGTGCCTAGATCAGATCTCCTTGCAGGTTGGGTAGTTTGTAAACAAAGGCCTTACCTTGCTTGATGCAGGCAGGCTGGAGAGACAAAGGAAGTGTCGTCTGCCTACTTGCCCTGAGGATTTGCCCCCAGCGCCAGACAGACTGAGCTGGATGGTGTTATGTGCCCAAAGAGGAAAGGGGGCTCAAATGGTATTTTAAAGTTTTGTTTCATTTCTATGATAACTATGCTGCAATTTATTTTTTAGTTCCAAACTTCTTTGATGTAAGATTGTCAACCCTGATATACTTCTGGGTAATGTGGAAGTACCATCAGATTTCTACTTTCGGGAAAAAAAAAAGATCAGGCTGATAATTTTTTTTTGAAAAATTTCTGACATTGCCAAATTGAAATATATTAACATTCCACTCTTACAATTTACAAAATGAATTGAGATCAGGACCAACAAACAACAGCAAAGGAACAAAAAATAGTGATGTGCTTCCTAAATCTCGGTCTCAGTGCTCATAGCAATGAAAACATTTTAAATTTATGAACATTTGTCTTATATTTATTTATTTGATATAGGGTTTTATATAGCTTAGACATTCCTGAACTCACTATGTAGCCATGGAATACCTTAGAGGATTATAGACCTTTTACTACCATGTTTAATTTTATGGGGTGCTAGGAGTTGAACTCAGGATTTCATCCATGTTGACCAGCACTTTAACAATTGAACTATATCCCCAGCCTTTTTGTTTTATTTATTTATTTACATACTTACTAACTTTTCATCTATTTGTTTCTTTGTTTGTTTGTGACAGGACCTGGTGTATCCCAAGCTTGCCTTGAACTTCCTTTGAAACTGAAAATAATCTTGAACTTCTGATCTTCTTGCCTCTAGCAGCTGAGTGCTAGCATTACAGACATGTACCTCTTCTGTCTTCATATTTGATTTATTCAGTACTGGTGACCTATGGCTTTCTGTATGGCACACAGATACTCTAATAACTGACCTTCATCCCTAGTCCTACAACTTTAAACTTATGATAAGGTCATGTAAAAACTGTATACTATAGCCTCCTTAAGAGATAGGATCTCAAGGCTTGAGAGATGATTTGGCCATAAAGAGTACTTTCTGTTCCTCCAGAGGACCTGAGTTTGGTTCTTAAGACACCCATGTTGGCAGCTCACAACTGCCTATAACTCTAGCTCTGGGGGATCTAATATCTTTTTTCAGCATATACAAGTATCTTCACACACATACACACACACACACACACAGAGAGAGACAGACAGACAGACAGACAGAGAGAGACAGAGAGAGACAGAGAGACAGAGAGCCAGAAACAGAGAGTGTGTGTGTGTGTTGCAGGGAGGACCTGCTTGTTTGTCATGGCTGCCCAGAACCAAAATAACCACACAGATACTGTATTAATTAAAACACTGCTTTGGCCCATTTGCTCTAACTTCTTATTGGCTAACTCTTACATCTTAATTTAACCCATTTCTATTAATCTGTGTATCACCACGTGGCAGCGGCTTACTGGCAAAGTTCACAGCATCCTATCTCTGGTGGCAGTCGCTCCATGCCATCTCCTGACTCGGTCCTTCTTCCTCTCAACATTCAGTTTCATCTTTCACACCTACCTAAGTTCTGCCCTATCAACAGGCCAAGACAGTTTCTTTATTCATTAGTGCTAATGAATAAAGGAGAATCCCACAGAGAGAGAGAGAGACAGAGACAGGGACAGATAGACGAGAAGATGTACAAATACACATAAATCTTAGAAAGGGAAGAGATGAACTCTTTCTGGTTTTAAACTAAACAGATGAATTTTGAGTTCTGACTCAAGCTGCATGGCTCTGGCTGGTCTCCATGATCCTATCCTTGCAGAAAGCTTGTTCTTTAAATGTTGGTTGATACTCTGATGGCATTAGAACCTAAGACCACACCTACCTGTCTATATAACTCCTTTCCCTGGGATGGTATTTCCCACCTGTGCCTTGGATCCTAGTAGTGTTGAGTTTTGAGGAGTTAATAGTTTGAAGTTGTGACTTGGGGAGATATCATCTAAGCAGAATCTTACCGATATGTCCAGTTGTAATTTCTTACTTTTGGAGAGGTGAAATCAGTTTGTCTATTCCCATATTGTCATAACACCATGGAAAATGATCCCTTTGCTAACTAGTGCAGCTTGATCACATCTGGTCAGTGGAGTAACACACTGTCCTTGTGTAGGCAGGGCCTGATCATTTGCAAATGTGACTGGAGAATGAAACAACTTGATTGTCTCTTCAGTGGACTGAAACAAACGTGGAGGTGGAGAAGGACGGAACTCCCCATTCAGCTTTCCTTTAGACACACTCCCTGTGGAATTTGGAATACAACAAATAGTGAAAGACAATCAGTCACAATAAAAGGTATATTTCATACTCATTAGAGTTGAATTCATTTGCCCTTCCTTCTTTGCACTTCCCTCCTGAGCAAAACCCATTAACTAGCAAGGACTGTTTTCTGCAAGGTAACTTGAAGAAGGGTGTCAGATGTCCTTTTCTTATTATCTGCATATGCGAACCAGCTTGTGTTTGAGGGCATGTGTTCATATTAGGATCTGACCCATGATGCTGTACCTTCATAATGAATTATTAGGGAGTCAGTATGGTAGGTGAAAGAAATATTTCTGGGTGCTTGTCATTTCTGTACCATAGCAGTAAGCTGTACAGGGAAGTCCCTGTGGGCCACTACACATGTGTTTCACTAATATCAGGTGATAGGTACTGCTCTGCATCCTTCCCTTAACAGAATTCCAAAGATAAGAACTCTAGACAGGTAATATTCTGCATAACTCTCAGGTCTTCTGAGATGGTTGTGGTCAGGCTGTAATTTATAACATGGCTGCAAACTAGCATTTCTTCTCCTGGGTCCCAAGAGTCAATTTTATAGTCAGACATAGCTGATGCTTCTCAGAGACATCATACTTCGTTAAGTTTCCCAAAGACACCATACTTTGTCAAGTTAAATATTATCTGATTTTAGAAAGAGCAGAGGCCTGGACCAATGTTTGGGAAAACATGGCTTAAGAGCTTTAGGTTGTAAAGCAGTTTTACTAAACCGCTTTGTAGAGTTTTAGAAATACAAATTTTAGAATGCTGATTATGATACAGAGTAAAGATCTTCAACATTGGCTGTACATTAAAAGAGCGGTTGAGTTGTAGTTTCTTCCTGGTGCTCAGGTACTCCTGTGTCTTTTGGTATGTGAGGGCTTCTAATGTGCACCCAAGGATGACAAGGACTGCACAGAACAAGGTGGTGGCTGGTATGTAAAATAGATAGTAAATAGAGTTTTGGAAATTTGTTTTTAAGTGACTTTCTTGTAGGATAACACAGCATTTCAGTATTAACCCTGTAGCATTATTATGTCTTTCCATTTATTATGTCATTGCTGAAGTCTTTGCAGTATGATATATAGAAAGAATAGGATTGAGTTGTCATCATGGGTGGTGAAAGACAAGTGAGGCTTCTTCCAATACTTTTAGTTGGAAATGGTGTTTCTGTCTGATTCTTGCATGGCCTGGGAAATTTGGGGACATTTCATTTATTTAAGTTACTTGCACTTTTGATTAAATCAACAGAGGTCACTATAAATGGCATTGCCAAATTCTTGTGCATTTGTATATGAACATATATATGTATGTTTTAGAGGTATCCATGCATGTCTATTACATATGTGTGGAAACCAGTCCAAACCATAGATGTGTTTCTCAGCAGCTTTTCTTTTTTTGAGATAGGATCTTTCTCTGGCCCAAGTAGATAAGGCTAGAAAGCCAGCGCCAAGGATCTGTCTGTCTTTGCTTCCCTAGTATTATGATTACCAGTGCAGGACACCATACCCAGAATACTCAGGCACTCGAACTTTCAATGCAAACACTTTGATGGCTGTTACATTCTTTAACTACTTTTTTTAAAAAGTAATTTAACTAGATTATCTGAATTAGCATTATTTTCACTGAGACCATGGGAATAATGTCTTTAATTTTGGAATTAATTCATTAAAAATGTTTAATCCTGAAGCAATATAAAGTATCTTTAGAAGTTATTATAAAAATTATACTTTTCAAAAATAAAACTAAAAACTATTCCTATCACTCTATATTTTATGAGAATGGCAAACTTTTTAATAAATATGTATTTCCTTATGTTTTAAATTTTTGTAATATAATTAGAACATTAAAACATTTTTTATTATACCAAATACCAAAGCTGATATTGACTTATATTTACAAGTATAAAACCCAAAGATATTCTTTTCTCTATTTTCGTTTTAATTCCCCCTCAATGGTCTGATTTTTACAGGGTCTGTCTGGCTGTGTAGCCCAGGCTGGCCTTGAACTTGTAATTCTCTTGTGGTCTCCTTTCTCAGCCCTTATTGTTCATTGATTTCAAGCATGCACCACCAAGGTGAGTTACAGGAACATTTAGAAATCAAAGTTAACCATGTAAGCATTAGAGGAACAAAAGTAGCTCAGAATGGTTGTGCTATGAAATTTATGATCTTGAACCTGTCTCTTTAAATGAAACAGCCAAGTTATCCTAAGAAGTGTTTGCATTGAGCCTTTTGGCCACTCTAGAACTCAGGATGAACGACACATCATTTTGTTAGTTAAAAAGTACTATACAAATGTTGAGGATGTCCATGTGCCATTAGGGGATTGAAAGCATTTTGTCATCCTGTGATAAGAACAAAACCAGGTGGCTCTGTCCTGTGGCTTAGGATGTGGGTTCTGCTCGTCTTAGATACTGAGGAAAACAAGGTATGTATGCAAATAGCATGGACTATTGCTTTTAAAACTCCATGTGTTTTCATAGCATAATTACTGGTCCTGGAATCTCTCATATTTTTCCTGTGTGCTTGTAATTCTATGTATTAGATAGTCATGAGGATGAATTACCAATTATGAAATTATTGCTTTTTAAAACAATCTAATCATTGATAGCTTTTTCTTAATTTTGTAATGTCTTTACAATTATATAATTGAAATATCTTGTAATATGTATGAACATGACATTATTGAGTAATATGTGAAGTTGAATACATGTGTACATGTGCTTACCTTTAGTCCTTGTTTATTTGAATGTCAGATAAATTGCTTGCTGAAAATGTGTATTTCAGAACTGGGAATTTACATACTCCTGGGCAGAATATACAATCATATGTGGTGTTCATTAGGAATGGCTCCTAAAAAACATTCTCAATTATTAATAATGTAAAACTGATTTTTCTAAAATCTTTATGAGAAAACTGTATGGTTTTTATATATGCATGGAAGTTGGAAGGAACCACGTTAGCCATATATTCTGATCATTCCTGTAATGT
The DNA here is from genome assembly GCF_950005125.1 of Chionomys nivalis. Taxonomy (NCBI): domain Eukaryota; kingdom Metazoa; phylum Chordata; class Mammalia; order Rodentia; family Cricetidae; genus Chionomys; species Chionomys nivalis. The sequence continues at coordinate 13,293,395 of NC_080104.1, read as the reverse complement.
TCTCTTTTTAACTTACTTGTTTTATTTTAATTTTGGCACGCTGTCCTTTTCAGAATCACATGTGTCTACTTTAAAATGCCTTGACTTCTACTCTTCAAATCATATAGCTCAAACAATACCTTCTCCATGAGAAACATGTATTGGCTGTCCGTCCTTATACCAGGCTTTTAGGCACGCTAGCTGTCTCATATTCCTTCCAGCTTCCGTACATAGTTTTAGTTGTTGGGGTTTGAGTCATGTGCAAAAGAGTACTGATACACAAGGAGGGCAGATGAGTGTGTGGATCCTCTGGAACTTGTGTTTCAGGAGGTTGTGAGCTGCCTGATATGGGTGCTTGGTACTGAACTTGGGTCCTCTGAAAGAGCAGAATGTGATTTTAGGTTCTGAGCCATCTCTCTAACTTCAGTTACCAAAGTCATTCTTTAAAATTTTCTTATTTATTTTTTGTTTTCAGTTGGTTTTTGTTGTTCTTTTTTGGAGCAGTGTCTTTCTATGTATTGTCAACAGTCCTGGAACTTGTATGCAGACCAGCTAGCCTTGAGTTCATAGAGATCTTCCTTGTACATGCTGGGATAAAAGGTGTGGTCCACCAGACCCATTTTTAGTAATTTTTATTTTTAAAGTAATAGTCTCTAAGCATAATCATTCAGTCCTTTTTTTTTTTATAAAAGTTCTATAATCTTTGGTCTATAGTAAATGTGAATAAGTATGCATCTGTATTTTATAGTGCTAGGGTTTGAATCCCCAAGGCCTAGAAAACACTAAGAAGATACAAATAAACTAAGTCCCAGAGGTAAATACAATTTGAATGAGGGAATGGATAATACAGATATGAATGACCTAAACTTTGTTATTGTTGTTGTTTGAAATTAGTTGTGACTTACAAAGATACTGCATCCTCAGATCAGGTCTTATTTTAAAGAGACTCACAATCCTTTCTGTTTGGTTAAGAGTCACATTACTATGTAAAAGACTTTGATTGCCAGCTAACATTGTTAAGACCTTGATTCTAATAATTGTAAATATAGTAAAATAATTGTAATAAAATATAAAGATTGCCTTTACCTCTTACCTAAAAAAGTTTCAATTATGTTTTATGTTTATGCTTTCTTGTGAGAGAAGACTTGCAGACACGGTCCAGTTGTTTAACAAGAAAAGAAAATACAGTAAGATAACTGGTCAAGATAACCTTCAGATCTGTTCTTCCCCCCCTCCCCCACTTACTGTCTTCTTGGAGTATATTGTTATTCTAAGATTACTTGTAAATATGAAGATAAAAATCATATTTTCTTGACATTTAGATTATGTGAAAGATAATATTTTTCCACATCCTGTCAGTAAAAACTTAGTTGATGAATTATGGGTAAATGGTTCTTACTTGGGTACATATTTGAGTACTTTCTGTGATGTGATTGGTGCTGATTAATGAAAATGTATGATTGAACAAAGCTGGAGTGCAGAATAATTAGTGTCTCAGTTAAGACACAAACTAAGCCTAGTGGAATGGCCTTTTAAAGTCCTCTTTTAATTACAATTTGAAGTCACAGTGCTTAGGAATGTTAGGTATTACCTTTTGACCTTTGGTAACACAGATATGTGCAGTCATTTTCTGTTTAATTTTCAGGAATGAGTTTTGTAAAAGTTGAGTCTTCAATATCTTTCCATTGTTCCATTATTAATTTTACTTTATTATTGCAAATTATTTCATGAACATGAGAGGCTTATTAAGTGATTGGTTTCTTGTTTCTACTCATGTCCATCTTAATTACTTACTCATTCTGATTGAGTGCGTACAGTTCACCTGAGACGTTATTCTGCCCGCGTTCATGGATTTGGTCAGCAGAGTGAAGTTTCCGCACAGTGAAGCTCGCCTAGGCAGTGGGTATGAGCATATGTGGGCTAACCTAGGAATAAAAGCTGTAAGAAAAAGAATGGGATAGAAACTGATGTTTTCAATGTGGTGACCAAAAAGCTATCAATCTGAAAGGAACAATTGGAGCAGAAATTTGAATGAAATTATGTTAATATCTAGGGAAAGAGCAGTTTCCATCTGATGGATAGCAAGTATAAAAACTTGTAGATGATAGAGTATTTGGTATGTTCCAAGAACAGCAGGAAGTTATTTGATAAAAATGTATAGAATACAGTAGATGAGGACACAGAAGCCAGCTCTTGTTGGACATAAGAATTAAGATTTTATCTAAATGGGTATAAGCTTTGCTGTGTAGTGAATGTTGGTCTGAAGCTTGTGATCCTCTTGCCTCTGCCTCCACTCTGTTGGCGGTTACAGGTGTGCATTCTCACACCCAACTAAATGGATATATTTTCCTTATTGGTGGATTTAGATGAGGAGACTGTTACTAGCTTGGACTATTACTGCAGAGGCACATGGGAGGACAGGAGACATAGGTGTTGCAACGGAGAAAGTAGAGAATCAGGTAGAACCTGTGATAATAGTTCTTGCCAGAGAGGATGGCTGTTTGGATTGGGGCAATTCCAGAATTATAATTCTGTGAGAGGGTAGAACTAGAGCCAGAATCTAGGACCTTCTGTGTGGTAGACAAGAAGTCTACTGGTGACCTTTACCTCCAGCTCATCAGTTCTGAAAATCTTTTCAGGATAGTTGAATGTTTACTGATGGATCTGATGTGGAACAGAAGCAAAAGAAGAACTTAGAAATAATTCTGAGGCCTTTATCTGGATAATTGGGTGAATAATGGTGCCAGTAAGATCTGATGTCCATATGGTAAAATAGGGCCTAAACGATGGGCTCATAAGACCAGAAACGAAAATTGTATTTGGGGTTTAGAAGTGTTCTTTTCTGTGGTGCTAACTTGGGGACAGGGAAATGCTGGTAGCAGTCAAAGCAGGGTCAGTCTGAGGACTGAACCACTTGGGAAGAGTTGTTCTCAGAAAAGAAGAAAACAGCCACAGGAAGTGAGATGATACTGCCATGGAGATAAAGGAGAACCAGTGGAGGGTGCTATCCCAGAAGCCACTAGAAGAAGTGTTTTGTGTTGAAGGCTGGGCAGATACCTCAATCATAAAGGCCCTGACTTTGATTTCTAAGAACCAACTTTTAAAGAGCCATGGATGGTAGAAGTTTATATGCCAGCACTGAAAAAGTAGAGAAAGGGCTCTCTGGGGCTTCCTGGCTAGCTTGCTTAGCCTGCTTAGCCTATCTAGCCTGCTTGGCCAATTCCAGGCCAATGAGAGACCCTGGATCAAAAGAAAGTTGACAAAGCCAGAGGAACAAAATCTGAGGTTATCCTTCGTCTTCCACATACATGCATGCATTAGTACACCTTGTATCCACACACAACCTCACCTATGTACACATGTATGATACATACACAAGTACTATGTACACATGTAAGATACATACATAAGTACCATGTACACATGTACGATGCATACACGAGTACTATGTACACATGCATGATGCATACACGAGTACTATGTACACATGCATGATGCATACACGAGTACTATGTACACATGCATGATGCATACATAAGTGCACATGCATCCACACACAAATTCACCTGTGTATACATAAATGGATATACACATAAGTACATGTGCATCCACATACAGCCTCACCTGTGTCCACATGCATATTTATACATGTATACATTTATAAGTTTACACACATTCACACACAACTTCACCTATATACACATGTAGATTCATGCATAAATACACGTGCATCCACATACAGCTTCACCTGTGTACACATGCACAGATGCATACCTAAGTACGTGTGCATCCACACACATCTTCATTTGTTTTGAAAATCTCATTGTTTCATGTTTAAATATTTTGCTTAGTTTTGACATATAGCTAACTACTTTCAGGCTTAATGTAAGCATTTGTTTGCATATGAGTAGTATAGTCTCTATGTATTGATTTTATCAGGATCTCAGCATTTCCAAGAGCATAAACTTTCTGAGCATTTGTTGAAGTGTACATTATCTGAAAATGTTTTTTTTTATATGAGCATTGTAATATGTGACCTTCAATCACCTGTTTCTGTACAGAGAATGTTTACTAATAAAGTGAGGTGGAGAAATAGCTCATCTTCTAAGAGCACTTAGTCCTTTCCTAAAGGACCTAGTTTTGGTTCCCGGCATCCGTGTCACGTGGCCTTTGGTCATCTAGCTCCAGCTGCAGGGGCTGTGACACCCTCTTCTGGCTTCCACAGGCACTTGTACTCAGTTGCATATACACCCACACATAGGCGTATGAATGTACATAAAAGTTTTTATTTGTTTTTTGTAAAAAATAAATTGGTGGGGATGACAAGATGGTTCATTGGTTAAGATCACTAGCTGCTTTTCAGGAGACCTGAGTTTGATTCCTAGCACTGACATGACAGCCACAACTGCCTTTAACTTTAGTTCTTATAGGTCCTGTCCCCTTCGCTGGCTTTCTGACACAAGGCATGCAAGTAGTGCACGGACATACATATAGACAGAGCACTCATATCCACACATAAAATGTAAGGCGAAGCAGTTAGTAAGTTGAGTAGATTTCCTGCTGTGTGGAATTGTCCATTCTCAAGAAATGAAACTTTGTTCTCAGTACTGAATTTGCTAAAAGGTTGTTTTTAGCTCATTTTGTTATTTAATGATCTTTTCATTCCTTAAATATTTAAACAACCGACAGCTGGGGAGCCTGCATGGGACGGAACTAGACCCTCTGAATGTGGGTGACAGCTCTGTAGCTTAGTCTTTTTGTGGGGCCCTTGGCAGTGGAATCAGGATTTATCCCTGGTGCATGGACTGGCTTTTTGGAGCCCATTCACTCTGGGGGGTTGCCATGCTCAACTTTGATGCAGTGAGAAGGGGCTTGGTCCTGCATTGGCTTGACCAGCCAAACTTTGTTGACTCCCCATGGGAGGCCTTACCCTCTCTAAGGAGTAGATGGGGGTTGGAGGCTGTGGTTGGTATGAAATGAATAAAAAAATTTAAACAATTATGTCCTATAAATGAGCCATGTATGTTATCAAATTTGAAGAAATGTATCTTAATTTCTTTATATTTAAATTTTTTTTTACCATCTGGTTTTATTTTTCCTTTCATTGGAAGTTCAATATTCAACATAAGAATGTTGGAAAGACTCATATAGTTAGTCCGTCGAATTGCCAATGTGTATGTGCTTGTAAAAAAGGGCTTCTGGCGCAAGTTAATGGAGGCAGAGTGCTCTCAGCTCAAAGATCACTAACATCACTTTACCTGACAGTTCTTGAAAGCCACAGTGGGCTCCTTTGCCACCTTGGCAGCATTCATCACATTTCTCCCTGCCCTCACGGGACAGAGGTGGGAGCTCTATAGGCTTGTGCTACTACACTTCCAAGTTACTACATCGTGCTTTACCATAAGAGCGGCTGACTTTGGTGGGACTGACATTAGTGTTGCTAGCAATTTTGTCAAGCTGTGTATTTGAAGGAATCACAGTGGTTTCTTGCTGTCCTATTCAGCTGCAGTAGTTGCATTGCAACTGAATCTTTAGTGACTTAAAATGATAAAAATGTAAAATATAATCAGCTCAGGATTGCTTAACCACCAGCTTCCTTCTCTGAATATTTAATATTTTGAAGATTTCTACTGTTGAAGATAAAGATCCGGTTGGCTCAGACTCCAAATCATACTGAAAATGCATGCATTCATTTGTTCCTCAAGTTTAGAATTTTGACAAATTGTTTCATTTGAATTTGTCATAAGTAGACCAAAAGGTTAAATAGAACTGGCAAAGTAAGCAGATGAAAGCAATAATGGTTAAGAGTGTGTGTGTGTGCGTGCATGTGCATGGCATGTGTGTGTCAAGGTATGTATGTGTGATTGTGTGTGTATGCATAGGTACATGTGTGTGTGTTCACAATTGCAAGATTATTGTTCTTTGCTCCATCATTACCCAAGTTGTATCTGGACAGGAGTTGATACTTGCTCTGTAAGAACTCAGGGGGTGGACTCAGACTTCAAATACTTATCTCCTGGGTTCCTGGATAAATCATGTGACCCTTGGATACTATCCCGCTTTTCGTAAAGGAGGCACTGCTAATACTGTTTTCTGTTTTTCATTGTGAATGAAATTGTTTCTAACCCTTCTGTAGACAGTCCTCTCCTAGGGTTGAATCATTTTTGAAGTAGATACAATGTCTAAGAAAAGCACTTCCTCAGAGTGCTTTCATAAACTTTTACACTCACTCCCACCATGCTAGTAAAGCATCCCCTGAGGCATTTGGGGGTCCATGAACAGTCACCAGTAAAAGTAATGAAACAATAATTTGGAGAGGTTCTTTTTATCAGAATTATTTTTTTAAACTTGACAGTCTCTGAGGTAATTTAACAAGGAAAATGCAGTGGTCTTAGGGAAGTTTAGTCATTTTTTGTTCAGTGTTATATTTGTATTTGAAGTCATCTTTTGTGCAACTTTGTTTTGGAAAATAAAACTTAAAGACCTTACTGCTGCATGTAGACTATTCCGTGTTTCAGGGTTGATGAGAGCCTTGTAGACAGTGTAAAGGAAGAGGACTTGCAGAGAATGCAGGAGCCAGTTTTAGGGGACATTTGAAGTAGCCAGCACCTGGGACAAGAAGATCAACCTGGCACCCTCTCAAGCAGTCTGCAGTGCCTGCTTGCTGTAATCTCAGCGAAGTAGAATTTACTGAAGCTGTGATATACCTGCTGTTCTAGGGCATGCTATTTCTTGGAAATATTTGTTTCTTATGCTTAGCCACATCACAATGGTTAAAGCCTTCATAATACTAGATTTTGTTTACTTTCCACATTTTACATTGTCAAATTAGTCTTCTATCTATCTATAGGTCTTCAAAATATCATGTGTGGTAGAATCACTTCCCAAAATTGATAATTCCACTAATTGCATGATCCATCCATTCCTAATTTGGTTTCTGAATCTAAGCTTGGGTTTTTGGAGGAATGATTATGTTGCTGTGTCATGATTTATTTTTGAAATGTTAAACATGTCTGGTTTACCTAATGTGAACCAAGCAATATGATGCAAAGTGGAAATACCTAATGGGTAGAACAGCCATTAAATGAACATCTTACACATCACTTGTAGTTACTTGTGCTGATGTAACTCCCTGAGAGTTTAGTGCTATGGCCCCATCCCCCCAAGTACCTGTCTGTCGGATTGCTGAATCTAGAGGAGTTCACTCTTGATTCACAGTAGAAGGCTATAGCCTCCTACATCTTAGTTCTCTCTGATTCACACTGTAGAAGGTTATAGACTCCTACGTCTTGGTTCTCTCTGATTCACTGTAGAAGGTTACAGACTCTTACATCTTCTCTCTGATTCACACTGTAGAAGGTTATAGCCTCCTACATCTTAGTTCTCTCTGATTCACTGTAGAAGGCTATAGACTCCTACATCTTGGTTCTCTCTGTTTCACACTGCAGAAGGCTAGGACTCTTACATCTTTGCCAGTTTTCATGCATTGTCTCTTCCAGATTAATTTCTAATTTATATTTATTTATGTTGAGTGTTTTGAATTCATGAACAGGAAAACAGGGCTGATGCATTTGTTACAACCAAAGATTTCCCACATCTTTGTACATGGAAGTGTAGTCTGATTCCATTTCTGGTATTTTTAAAAAATATGCATATATATATATATTAGAAATGTTTTCTACACAGGTCTGCATTTCTTAGTCTCTGTTAAAATGTTTTATATTTTTATATAATTGGTTGTCAATGGTGATAAATATGAAAGCTATAATTTTTGGCTATTATATGTGACCTCCTTCCTACTTTCTTAAATTGCACTCATGATACTTGTTGATGCAGTCATTGTTTCTCCCTTAAGGGTGAACAGTTTATCCTATGCACATGTTGACAGGATTTTTCTGACATATTTTTCATCTTTAACACCTCTTATACTGAGAATCTCTGTTTACTCTGGTGATAAGAGTCTTAATAGCAGGTAGCTATGTCTCATTCCTGACCTCAGTTAAAATGGCCCAGTGTTTCCTACTGAGTACTATTTTAGCTAGTGCTTCTCATTATTTATTGAGACAAAGAAGGTTTCAAGAAAGAATCTGGAGGCAGGGAAATGGCTCAGTCAGTTTCTTAGTCACTGTTCTGTTGCTGTGTAGAGATACTGTAACAAAGGCAGCTTGTGTAAAAGAAAACAGTTAACTGGGGTCTTGCTTATAGTTTCAGAGATTAGTCCACTATCATCATGAATAGCATGGCAGGCAGACATGGTGTTGAAGCAGCTGAGAGTTCTTCATTGTGATCCACAGGCAGGAAATGGCAGGGGGCGTTCTGGGCCTGACATCGACTTTTGAACCCTCAAAGCTCACCCCTAGTGATAGTTTCTCCAAGTTCACACCTCTTCCAACAAGGTCTTAACTCAGTCTAATTCTTCCGATTTAGTGCCATTTCCTGATGACAAGCATTGACAAGCATTCAAATATTTGAACCTATCAGGGCCCTTCTTATTCAAACCACCACTGTCAGTAAAATACTTCCTACCAAACCTTGAGAATATATGTCAGTATCCATGTAAATGTCGAGCTGGGCCTCACACCTATAATCCCAATGCTAATAAATGGGGAACAGAATTCCCTGGGCTACCTGGCCAGCCGGTCTAGTAGAATTTGCAAGCTATGCTTTTAGTGAGAAACCCCTATACTAAAATATAAAGTTGACAGGTCCCAAAGAAGACACACTTTGTCCACCTCTGACCACATCCCCTTCTCTGTGGAGTGAGTACCAAATATTTTTTATCTATATTTTTAATGTTCAAATGATGTAATCAAACCCATGTACACACTAAACCATTTTTATTTTCTTTCTTAGCAACAAGGCCAATGACCTAGATTCCACTAATTTTTGATTAGTGCATATAATTGAGATCCATCAATGTCAGAAATGGTTTCTGCTCTCACAACATCATTTGCCATTCACCATTCTCTTATCTCCTCATTTGTGTGCTGGATGCTAGCCTTCAAGGCGATATCACGTGCTGCCTGTGATGTCTGGTTCCTCAATTACTGTCCACCAGAATGCTGTTCCTGCCCTCCGTCCTTCCAACTGTCACTAGGAGGCTGTCTTAAAATCTGAGACTGACTCAGTTTGCTGCTTACATGAAGATCTGGAACAGTGTTTTGGTCTTTTCTGAAGTCAAGAGCCTGCATTATTAGCACTGCTTGAGAGTTCTGTGTTTAGGTCTATACTCCATTTTTTTTTATTGGATTATGTATTCTTTTGATGACCAATTTCTTGAGTTCTTTGTATATTTTGGAGATCAGAGTTTTGTGCATGGTAATAGATATGGATCTATTTTCATTCTTCTACATGTTGATATCCATTTATACCAGCACCATTTGTTAAATATGTTTTCTTTGTTCCATTTGATATTTTTTGCTTCTTTGTCAAAAATCAGGTGTTTGAAGGTGTGTTTATTAATATCCAGGTCTTTGATTCAATTCCGTTGGTCCTCCTGTCTGTTTTTATGCCAATGCCAGGCTGTTTTCAGTACTGTAGCTCTGTAGTAGAGTTTGAAGACAGGGATTGTGCTGCCTCCAGAAGTTCTTTTATTGTACAGGATTGTTTTGGCTATCCTGGGTTTTTTGCTTTTCCATATGAAGTTGAGTACTGTTCTTTCGAGGTCTGTGAAGAATTTTTCTGGGATTTTGATGGGCATTGCATTGAATCTGTAGATTGCTTTTGGTAAGATTGCCATTTTTACTATGTTAATTCTGCCTACCCAAGAGCATGGGAGATCTTTCCACTTTCTGGTGTCTTCTTTAATTTCTTTCTTCAAAGATTTAAAGTTGTTGTCCTACAAGTCTTTCACTTGTTTGGTTAGAGTTACTCTGAGATGTTTTATGCTATTTGTGGCTGTTGTTAAGGGTGATGTTTCTCTTATTTCTTTCTCATCCCATTTATCATCTGTGTACAGGAGGGCTACTGATTTTTTTTTTTGAGTTAATCTTGTGTCCTGATACATTACTGAAAGTGTTTATGAGTTGTAAAAGTTCCTTGGTAGAATTTTTGGAGTCGCTTATGTAAACTATCATATCATCAGAAGAGTTTGACTTCTTTTCTGATTTGTATCCCCTTGATCTCCTTTTGGTGTCTTATTGCTTTAGCTAGGACCTCGAGATCTATATTGAATAGATATAGAGAAAGTGAACAACCTTGTCTTGTTCCTGATTTCAGTGGGATCACTGGGAGTTTCTCTCCATTTAGTTTGATGTTTACTGTTGGCTTGCTGTATATTGCCTTTATTATGTTTAGGTATGTTCCTTGTATCCCTGCTCTCTCCAAGGCCTTTATCATAGTATCCCTGCTCTCTCCAAGGCCTTTATCATAGAGGGATGTTGTATTTTTTTTTCAGCATCTAATGAGATGGTTGTGTAATTTTTATTTTTCAGCTTGTTTATATGGTGGATTACATTGAGACATTTCATATGTTGAACCGTCCCTGCATCTCTGGAATTAAGCCGACTTGATCATGGTGGGTGATGGTTCTGATGTGTTCTTAGATTCGATTCACCAGTATTTTATTTAGTATTTTTGCATCAATGTTCATGAGTGAGATTGTTCTGTGATTATCTTTCTTAGCAATGTCTTTATATGGTTTGTGTATCAGAGTAATTGTAGCCTCATAAAAAGTGTTTGGCAATGTTTCTTCTATTTCTATTGTGTGAAATAATTTGAGGAGTATTGGTATTAGTTATTCTTTGAAAATCTTATAGAATTCTGAGCTAAACCATCTGGTCCTGGGCTTTTGTTGTTGTTGGGAGACTTTTGATGACTGTTTCTATTTCTTCAGCAGTTATAGGTCTGTCTAATTTGCTTATATGGCCTTGATTTAATTTTGATAAGTGATATTTATCCAGAAAGTTGTTCATTTCCTTTAAGTTTTCCAATTTTGTGTGGTACAAGTTTTCAAAATATGACCTGATGATTCTCTGTATTTCCTCCATGTGTGTTGTTGTGTCTCTCTTTTCTTTTCTGGTTTTGTTAATTTGGATATTCTCTCTCTGCCTTTTGTTTAGCTTGGATAAAGGTTTATTTTGTTGATTTTTTTTGATCCAGTCTGATTGGTATTCTATAAGCTTCTTGTATCTTCATAGGCATATCTTTCTTTAGGTTTAGAAAGTTTTCTTCTATGATTTTGTTAAATATATTTTCTGTGTTTTTGAGTTGAACTTCTTCTCCTTCTTATATATCTATTATTCTTATGTTTGGTCTCTTTATGGTGTCCCATATTTCCTGAACATTTTGGGTTAAACTTTTGTTAGATTTAATGTTTTCTTTGACTGATGAGTCTATTTCCTCTGCTGTATCTTCAGCGCTTGAGATTCTCTCTTCCATCTCTTGTGTTCTGCTGTTTATGTTTGCATTTATGATTCCTGGTCATTTTCTCATGATTTCTGTTTCTATAATTCCCTCAGCTTGTGTTTTCTTTATTGTCTCTATTTCAGTTTTCAAGTCTTGTATAGTTTCTTTCATATGTTTGATTGCTATTTATTGGTTTTTTTTTTAAGAAATTTGCTGATGTCTTCTAATCTTTTGTTTGTCTTTTCCTCCATTTCTTTGAGGCAATTTCTCATTTTCTCTTTAAGAGTTTCAAATATTCTCCTGAAGTTATTTTTTAGTTCATTTTCTTCTGCTTTGTCTATATTTGGTTGTTCAAGTCTTGCTATTGTAAGGTCTTTTGATTTTACTGGTGTTGTGTTGCTCTTCATATTGTTGCCTGTCTTCTTACCTTGTCTACTCAACTTTTTCTCTGATAGGTGTGGTTGGGGCTGTCTTTGATTCTGTTGATTAATCTTCTAGGTACCAGTGAATCCAGGGCTCAGATGGTTGTTTCCCATGGTACAGTTGGTGCCATGATTCTAGTTACCTTGTTGGTCACTCTGTGTTCCTGGAGGTTGCTCAGCACGCCCAGGCTTTGTTCAGATCCCTTGGAGTTTTCTGTCTCAGGCCTGTTCTAGCCTAGGCTGTCGGCTCAGACCTTTTTCTCTAAATGTCCCTGGGCTGGATCCGTTCCTACAGAGGTTGATGTTGTAAAGGACTCTGGCTCTGATCCACTGCCTCGGAGTTTTCAGGCTCTGGTGTGTCCAGACCAGCAGAGATCCTGGCTCAGGCATATTCCCTCAGAGGTCACAGACTCACACCTCTGAGTCTGGACCCTCTGAGATCTCTTGTAAGAGTATTCTTAAGATAGCCCTTTCCTTTCTCTTTGTACCATCCCCTTCTAAATTTAGAGTTCAATTCTGGATGTGTCCATTGTGGAGCACTGTGATTATCTTTTAAAGCCCTTGACAAGAACAGGGAAAAGGTTCCTAGCAAATTTTCCTCTAGGCCGTTGTTGCCAGAGTTTCTGTCAATAGTAATTGCCATGCGTCTATTCTAAGTCACTGGTCCTTCCCTCAGAGGGTCAGCCTGCCACACTCACATCTCTAATGCTGTCATTCATATCTTTTGGGGGGACCTTTAATTATCAATCTCAGAACATCCTATAAATCTTCATTAGGAAATTCCTTATGAAGTTTTGCTGAAAAGTAGTTACTGTGAGCTGTGTGTGCAGCAGCTGTTTGCCTAAGTTTAAAAAAATTGACCGTTTTAATTTGTTTTAAAAATATCTACTGGCACCAGTTCTCATTACAGATGTGTGGTTGTAACATTTCATTTTTAAAATGTGTATCCATCTTTTTTCAGTTCCAAAGGAGTCCAAAGAAACCATCTCAAACCTTAAAAATAACCACTAAACCTACAGTGTTTTTGGTTTTTAAAAATTCTCAAGGGAGGACATTTTTTATCTTGGACCGAAGCTTCATGCAGGGTGGCCCATTTAAAAGAGGCCCTGTGCACAGCCACGTTATTAAATGGGAACGTCTTAAATGGGCCACCCTGTAAATCAGGCTTTCTCCAGTGAGTATTTACTCCCTGCACACTGGAGAGTTTGGTGCAAGTTTTCAGTCACTGTGCTTGGTAAATAACCCTGCAGCATAAATGCGCACATCCAGGTGATATGGAGTAGTGCAGATCTGAATTCAGACATTGGGCAGAAGCTGCAAGTTCACCTGTGCAATGTCATGTTTCCAAGATCTTCTGGAAATTCTGGCCAGCATTACGCAGATCTCCTTTTTGAAAAGCTTTTTAATGGACGAAACACAAGTATACTAGGAATAACTTTTGATTTAAACAGTAATACAACTTTGGATTTTCTTTTACTGGAAATCTTTTAAATCAGGACAGACATCTTTCCTTAAAAATACTATAGGATATGCCGTACTTGATATTTTTAATCTAAAGATTCCCAACATATTATTCATTTGAATTATATATGCGTACACACACACACATTCATACACACAGTCTTTTCCAGAATAATATCTTATTTGAGCAGTAATCTATGTAATTCAAATTTGGTGAAAGCCCGTCCAAATTTTTAAGGAAAGAATATAAATTGAAGTCTGTATATTATATGTTATTCCAAGTTCCTGAAATCACAAATCAAAACAAAAAGAGAAGCAAAAGAATGGGTAATTGGCACTGTATGAAAAAGGCACCTTGCCAAGCCTTAGTCTTTTATGTCCATGCTGGGCGAAGTGATTTGAGACCCTCAGCATTCCTGCCATTTAACCTTCCACTGCCCAGAGCAGTGCCCCGTTTTCACCTGCAGTAAAACAGCTACATGCTTTGTGATGTTCTGTCTTTTGTTTTGAGCCACCGGGGGAGTTTTCCTTAGGACCTGTATGGTGTCATGAGATAATAAGTTTTGAATATTGGGCCACACTGCCATCAATGAGTCTGGAGGTTTCTGTGTTTATGACTTCAGACTCAGGATAGGCTTCTCTAGATCATGTACAAATGATGGTGTTAATTAACCCTGCACACTTGATTGCATAGTTGATTGACTGTAGAATACCTTTCTATCAAAGGTATCTGAATCTCCAGATTGTTCCTGGTGTTTCTCTAGCTTACCTACAAGGGATTTTTAAAAAAAAAAATTTCTATGGGTCATACTTGTTTGTTTTATTCTTAGAACATTTTAGGCCATTACAATTTGAGGATGCTGGTTAACAGCTTCCTGTAAAAAACAGCCATCATATTTTAATTCTATATATCATGGAAACTAGAGCCTGGAGGGCAGATGAGAAACAATTCCTAATAAAGAAAGGGTTTTGAAATTGGAATCCCAATAAGGTTTAGTAGAACAAAGTGTGGTCTAGTCTGATCCTTTTCCTCTGGAGGAATGTAAGGAATTGCAAGTGAGAAATAAAGTAGGCTTTTTGTTCGTTTGTTCGTTCATCTTTGTAGACATTCTGCGCTCACATCTTTAGAGGTGTCTTCTTTTAAAACAGAGTAGAAATAATTTGTATCTGTTTCAAAAGTCAGTGTTTTTCATTTTATAAAATTTAAGTCAGTGATTCTGAACACGATATCAAAAAAGACCATGTCGCAGCTCTTGTAGGTAACCTCATGTTATTGTCTCACCTCCCTTTCTACAAAATGTATCAACTAAGCAGTGTCTCATTTATTCTTCCCTCACCCCGTAATGAAGTGACATTTTGCTACCAAACTTACTAACTGACCACTTAATGAATGTGTAAAAGTGTAACTAACAAAAATATAGTTGTTTCCTTAAAATTTTTGTGTGCTGTATGTGTGGTTATGTGTGCACAGGTTTGCACACATATGGAGGCCAGACAAGAACATTGCATGTCTTTCTTTATCACTTTCCACCTTATTTTTGAGGCAGTGTCTGTCACTGAACCTGAAGCTCACTTTCCTAGCCTGGGTCCAGTGAACTCCCAGGATACTACTGTGTCCAACCCCCCACACTTGTGGCTGCTGGTACTCATGGATATGACTAGCTTTGGAGTGGAAGCTGGCAATTGGAATTCACGTTCTCATGCTTTCAGAACATGTTCTCTTACCCACTGAGCAATCTCTCCAGATCCCTCTTTTATTTCTTAATGTCAAATTTAATCATGAAAAAGAACACAAAAGTGATATGGATCTAAATGAAGTTTTCGCCTGCCTGTGCCCCCTCTGTTTGAATAGAGGGTGATCTTAGAGGTCATTACCTGACTTACTCAGGACCAGTTAGAATTAATGCCCATGATACCTTTTGGATATTGAGGATTCAGCATTTATAGTTACTGAGGGGACTCATCTCTTTCAGTCAGGATGTTTTCTTTCTTTTCTTTTTCTTTTTATTTTTATTCTTTTTTAATTAAAATTTCCACCTGCTCCCCATTTCCCATTTCCCTCCCCTCCTCCCAAATATTGCCCCCTCCCCCCACTCCCCTCCCCCTATCCCCACTCCTCTTCTCCTCCCCCCACACCATTCCCCCTCCCTCTCGATACTGAAGAGCAGTCCAAATTCCCTGCCCTGCAGGAAGACCAAGGTCTATCTACGTCCAGGAAGGTGAGCGTCTAAACAGGCTAAGCTCCCACAAAGCCAGTTCATGTATTAGGATCGAAACCTAGTGCCATTGTCCTTGGCTTCTCATCAGCCTTCATTGTCCGCCGTGCTCAGAGAGTCCAGTTTCAACCCATGCTTATTCAGTCCCAGACCAGCTGGCCTTGGTGGGCTCCCAATAAATCAGTTCCACTGTCACAGTGGGTGGGTGCACCCCTCGTGGTCCTGATTTCCTTGCTCATGTTCTCCCTCCTTCTGCTCCTCATTTGGAACTTAAGAGCTCAGACCGTTGCTCCAAATTGAGTCTCTGTCTCTACCTCGATCCATCGCTAGATGAAGGTTCTAAGGTGATATGTAAGATATTCATCAGTATAGGATAGGGTCATTTCAGGTTCCCTCTCCTCAGTTGCCCAAGGTACCAGCTGGGGACATCTCCCTGGACACCTGCGAACCCCTCTAGAGTCAAGTCTCTTGCCAGCCCTAAGGTGGCTCCCTTAGTTAGAATATATACTTCGCTGCTCCCGTATTTACACCAAGACAAGGAAGGTAAATAGGCCTTGTCTTTCCTTCTGCCTATTAGCCATTGACAAATGAAAGCACACTTTTTTTTGAAGGCAGAAAAAGAGAGTTTGTGGCTGTGTCATGCATAGAAAGTTGATTTAATTTTAGTGGTGACACATGTCTGTAATTCTGGCACTTGTGAGGTGGAGGATTAAGGACCAGGAATTCAAGGTTATGCTTGGCTGTGTAGCAATTTCTAGGTCAGCCTGGGCTACATGAATTCCTGTCTCAAAAAAGTAAATGAAATAAATCTAGATATAGCGTTTCAGGGAGAAGCCTCATTGTTCTTCCTGCTCTGGTTTGACCGTGGTCCTTGGCTTTTGGCTGCTTGACTCCTGTCACATTGCTTTCTTCTTATAAGTGTTCATGTTGGTTTTAATCTGTGTCTCTTGTACATTTTTTCTTTTTTAATCAGGCTACTTACTGTATTGGATCAGAACCTACTTGATTGTCAGTGTTTTACATTTTCCTTTATAAAGATCCTGTTTCCAGGGCAATCATACTCTGAGGTACTGAATGTCTTAGTTTGTTTTCTATTTCCATGATAAACACCATGGCCTAATACAACTTGGGTAGGAAAGGGTTCATTTCACCCCACAGCTTTACAGTCCATCATGAAGGGAGGGCAGGGCAGGAACTTGAGGCAGGAACTGAAGCAGAGGCTGCATCGTGGCTTGTTCTCCATGACTTACTCAGCTTGGTTTCTTATAGCACTCAGGAATACTTTGCACAGTCAGCTGGGCCTCCCACATCAGTCATCAACCAAGAAAATGCACCACAGGCTTGCCAACCAGTGTAGGCATTTTCTCAAGTGAGGTTCCCTCTTCCAAATGACTTTAGCTTGTGTCAAGTTTGACAGAAAAATATCCAGTAAAGCTGCCTATATTTGTTCAGCATGTTTAACTAAAAATGCATTTTTTTCATGTTTTTTTTTTAACTCTTGTGAAATATCCAGAAGAAGAGTAGTATTTCATGGCCTATACTATTCAGATTTTAGAATCGATTCACGCAGTTGACCTAGACCTTGACTGCTCCTATTCATGCATTTCTGTGTTGCTGCTTCTGCTCAATGCTGAGCGGTGGATTTACAACAAAGGCTTTATGATCTTGTTCCAGAAAAGTGAGATAATAAATGACTCCAGAATTGAAACAGTGGCCTTCTCCCTCATTTATTAAAATGGGTTTTAAGTAAATATAGTAATATATTTTAAAATTCATTTTAAACGTGTATAATTTAAAGTACATTTTCTAGAATTTCATATATTCTGTTGTCTCAGTACAGTTTTATGTTAGACCAACTGAAAATAAAACTTGTGCAAGCACTTAGGAGTGCCCAAACTATATATAGACCAAGGGTTCGGCCTTTTTTTTTCAGTGTTGTATGAGAGAATACTACTGAAATTAATTAAACTGCTATATAGATTGTGGTCAACGTTTATAAACGTGCACACACATGTGTGTAGTCAGCATTGTAGTTGGGAACCCAATTAGGAAACAGGGTTTTAGTGTTGGCAGGTACACTTTTGTTGGAGTTCACCTCTGTAGATAGAAAACTTAGCTAATAAGGGATGCTTAACCCCAGTTCTCAAACATGTAACATCTAGAAACTATATATCCATTCACTGCTCTAGCATAAGCATATTTCAGAACTTGAAGGTCGTAGACAGTTACTGCTCACTGAGTCTGAAAGAATAGTTAAATGGAATTTAAATCTAGAAAATGTTCTTGAATTTAAAAAAAATCTCCTTTGGATCTTCAACAGTACTCCCAGTTTTCCCTCTCTATCGCTTAGAATAATACCATTTTGTGGAGCAGAAGGGATGCTCTGGTGCTGTTGTTCTAGTGCCTGTGTGCTGATTTATTCTTATTTAATTGAGTATCTACTTTTGCACTTACATTATACTATAATTACATACATTTTACTTTTCCCAAATCCACTTCTTTTTTATTTATTTTTAAAAGATTTTTGCTTTTGTTTTTGGATTTTTGGTTTGTTCGTTTTTGTTTTTTTTTTTTTTGAGACAGGTTTTTTTTTATATAGCTTTGGAGCCTGTCATGAAACTTACTCTGTAGACCAGGCTGGTCTTGAACTCACAGAGATCCATCTGCCTCTGCCTTCTGAGTGCTGGGATTAAAGGTGCGTGCCACCACACCTTTTTGATTGGACAATCCCTTAGGTAGCTCATCCCTGGGGAAGAATAATTCTCCTTCTCTCGTCAGTGGTTAATTTCCTGTATGTCTTCTTCTAGGGGTGGGCACTAGAAAATTCCCAGTGATTTTCTTCCTACTTTATTAGGAAAATATAACCTTGGAAACAAATGGAAATGTCACACACTAAAATTAAGCATATCCAAAGATTATACACCATAATGAGCTTCTGTGCCATTAGAATGGCATTTAGAAAGATTTGTTCATAAGGCTTGCTTTTGTTCTCAAGACTTGTTGATAAAGTTGGGTGCCAGGCAAATCTGTGAATTGGTTTTAACTCCTTTAAAGCTCACTGTTTACATGGAAAGCAGATCAAGGAAAACATTTAAGTCAATATTGCATAAAATTTTTGTCTTTATTGTAAAGTTATGGTGCTGCAAAATCACTATTAAATTGCACTTTTAAAGAACCTTTAAGGAAGCTTTAAAAATTTTTTTTTTGATTTTAAGAAATGCTTACACTGAATTAAACGAGCATTTTTTTATTGTAGTAAAATTGTTACAGAGAGCATTGTTGGTTTTCTTCTCCCTTGCCCACTCCTACCCCACCCTGACCCCAGATTACTGTAAGCTATTTTGTTTTAACAGCACAGTAAAATGACAGTGGCAATTATGTGAAAATATAATAACAGTAAATATATCAGATTTTCTCTTTTGAGATTGAAACTTATATATGTAAAAAACATAATCACACTTTAATTCTTTTGTTATTTTGGTTTTGAAAAGAAAAACTCGTGTTTATTTGATTGATTTTTTTCTTTTTTCTTTTTTTTTTTTTTTTTTGTTACTTGGGAAAATCAGCAGGTAGAGATGACCTGTGTGAATTTGGTGTAGAATGGAATAATAGGTTGTGAAGATTTTAATGTGAAAACTCTGTTTTGGCTGGAGAGATGGCTCAGTGGTTAAGAGCATTGCTTGCTCTTCCAAAGGTCCTGAGTTCAATTCTGGAAGCCCACCAAGGCCAGCTGGACTGGGACTGAATAAGCATGGGATGAAACCGAACTCTCAGAACATGGCGGACAATGAAGGCTGATGAGAAGCCAAGGACAATGACACTAGGTTTCGATCCTAATACATGAACTGGCTTTGTGGGAGCCTAGCCTGTATGGATGCTCACCTTCCTGGACCTAGATAGAAGTGGGAGGACTTTGGACTTCCCGCAGGGCAGGGAATTTGGACTGCTCTTCAGTCTCCAGAGGGAGGGGGAATGGAGTGGGGGGAGAGGAGTGGGGAGAGGGGGAGGGAAGTGGGCGGAAGGGGCAATGTGTGGGAGGAGGGGGAGGGAAATGGGAAACGGGGAGGAGGCAGAAATTTTAATTAAAAAAGAATAAAGATTAAAAAAAAAAAAGAAAACTCTGGTTTGGATCTTGTGGTTAAGACTCATAGACTTGGACAACACCTAAACTTGGACTTTGGACTTTGGAAGTCTGGGGAGTGGCCAGAAGGTGAGATGTCCCTCCAGAGAGAACATAAGTTATGTGATACTCTGGTTCTATATAGATACAGTGAGAGACAAGTTGTTCACACGCAGGTCCTGGACTTCTCTTGGATCCAGGATATACAGCCATACACTGTTTCCTCAGAGCTAAGCAAGTGTTTTCTCTGTAAAGAAGAAGGATGACCTTAAGTGTCTTGGCCATTTGAACTTCTTCTGTTGAGAATTCTCTGCTCAGCTCAGTGCCCCATTTTATAATTGGGTTGATTAGTTTTTTTACAGTCTAGTTTCTTGAGTTCTTTATATATTTTGGAGATCAGACCTTTGTCAGTTGCGGGGTTGGTGAAGATCTTCTCCCAGTCAGTGGGTTGCCTTTTTGTCTTAGTGACAGTGTCCTTTGCTTTACAGAAGCTTCTCAGTCTTAGGAGGTCCCATTTATTCAATGATGCTCTTAATGTCTATGCTGCTGGGGTTATATGTAGGAAGTGGTCTGCTGTAATAAGAGCGGCAGGGCTGCGTCCCCAGCATCCGGCCGCCCGCATGGCTAGCTTTATGTCCCGAAATAATTACATGGAAACTGTATTTTTTTAATCATTGCCTGGCCCATTAATTTTAGTCTCTTATTGGCTAGCTTTTACATATTGATCTAACCCATTTTTAATATTTTGTGTAGTACCACGAGCTGTCTTACCAGGAAAGATCTTAACCTGTGTCTGTCTGGAGTGGGAGAATCATGGCGACTCCCTGACTCGGCTTCTTTCTCCCAGCATTCTGTTCTGTTTACTCCACCCACCTAAGGGTTGGTCTATCAAATGGGCCTAGGCAGTTTCTTTATTAATTAACCAATGAAAGCAACAGATTAATACAAGACCCACCTCCATCAGTGGTCTCCTGTGCCCATTGTGTTGTAGAGTACTTCCCACTTTCTATTCTATCAGGTTCAGTGTGTTCAGACTGATACTGAGGTCTTTAATCCATTTGGACTTGAGTTTTGTGCATGGTGATAGATATGGATCTATTTTCATTCTTCTACAGATTGACATCCAGTTTTGCCAGCACAATTTGTTGAAGATGCTCTCTTTTTTTCCATTGTATACTTTTAGCTCCTTTATGGAAAATCAGGTGTTCATAGGTTTGTGGGTTAAAGTCCGGGTCTTCTATTCGATTCCATTGGTCGACTTCTCTGTCTTTATGCCAATACCAAGCTGTTTTCAATACTGTAGCTCTGTAATAGAGTTTGAAGTCAGGGATGGTAATGCCTCCAGATGATCCTTTATTGTATAAGATTGTTTTGGCTATCCTGGGTTTTTTGTTTTTCCATATAAAGTTGATTATTGTCTTTTCCAGATCTGTGAAGAATTTTGATGGGATTTTGATGGGGATTGCATTTAATCTATAGATTGCTTTTGGTAGAATTACCATATTTACTGTGTTGATCCTCCCAATCCAAGAGCAAGGGAGATTTTTCCATTTTCTGGTGTCCTCTTCAATTTCTTTCTTCAAAGACTTAAAGTTCTTGTCAAATAGATCTTTCACTTCCTTGGTCAGAGTTACCCCAAGATTAACCTTCATCAGGCGATGAAAGGAGACAGAGACCCACATTGGAGCACCGGACTGAAATCCCAAGGTCCAAATCAGGAGCAGAAGGAGAGAGACCACAAGCAAGGAACTCAGGACCGCGAGGGGTGCACCCACATACTGAGACAATGGGGATGATCTATTTGGAACTCACCAAGGCCAGCTGGACTGGGTCTGAAAAAGCATGGGATAAAACTGGACTCGCTGAATATAGCAGACAATGAGGACTGCTGAGAAGTCAAGCACAGTGGCACTGGGTTTTGATCCTACTGCAGGTACTGGCTTTGTGGGAGCCTAGGCAGTTTGGATGCTCACCTTACTAGACCTGGAAGGAGGTGGGAGGTCCTTGGACTTCCCACAGGCAGGGAACCCTGACTGCTCTTAGGGCTGATGAGAGAAGGGGACTTGATTGGGGGAGGGGGAGGGAAATGGGAGGCGGTGGCGGGGAGGAGGCAGAAATCTTTAATTAAAAAAAAAAAAAGATTACTACTCTGGCTTATAGCCTTCCCTGTTTTGAGAATGATGAGAATTCTTAATTCTTGGGGTGGGATTTAAAAAAATTAGTTAATGGTGTATGCAAAATATAAAGCAAGGAGCTTGATGGTGTACTGAAAAAAAAAAACGAAGAAGAAGAAGAAGGAGCATTCTGTGACTGAAGGGGATGTGTCGGTGACAGCAACACTCCAGCCATTACTCCAGTAGACTCTTATGTAAATCAGAGAATCAAACAAGATCTTTGCCATCTCTAAGATCTCGGAGACCCTTCTCTGCCTGTCCTCTATACATGGACTAGGAAAGGCATTCATGTATTAAGCTGCAAAAATACCCTCAATATTAATAATAGTCACATACCTAATTAACCCATTTCCTAGTCAAAATTTTAATCTCTGTAGTACCTGTATTGTGTTACATTTATTGGTAATGTGATTAGTCTTACACTTGTAGGATTTCTACAGTAAAGTGTTTTTTTTTAAGGTAATTAAAAAGTTTGTGGGTGGGCACCTTGTGTGTAGGTGTCCTAGGAGGTTAGGAGAGAGTGTTAGATCCCCTGGAGCACAAGTTAAGGGCAGTTTTGAGTAACCCAAAGTGGGTGCTGAGAACTAAACTTGGATCCACTGGCAGAGCATCAAGCACTTTTAACTGCTGAGCCATCTCCCAAGCCCCATTACTGAAGTATATTTTTAACAAGGTTTTAACCTAGGGAAAGTTTTGCTATTACAGAGTGGTGTCTAAACTTGGTCATGTCCTTCCCTTGAAAGCCTCTACTACTGACCTGCACTCACTCAGTGGTTCAAGTCTCAAACCCCACATAGAAGAGACTGTAATGTGCCCTCATTCCAGCCTGCCTCCCCATTTCACCTTTCTCCCTCTACCCACACTCATCAACTTTGAGTTTCTCTTGTTTCTATGTGATTTATAGGTAATAGCACCATGATTTCTTGTAATTTACATAATTCCAATTTTTGTTTTAATTTATTCTTCTCTCATACAATACACACCAGCCACAGCTTCTCCTATTTCCACTTTTCCCAGGTCCATCCCAATTCACCTCTCCCCTAGATCCAACTCTCACCCATCTCCCCCGCCACTCAGGGACATGAGCTAAACATGACACAAGTTACAATAATACCAGCCATAAAGCTTCATATAAAGGCCGGGCAAGGCAAACCAGTAAGAGGAAAAGAGTCCCAAGAGCAGACAAAAATGTCAGACACCCTACTCCCACTATTTGGAATCCCCCCAAAACACCAGGCCAACAACCATAATATATGGAGAGGACCTAGCAGAGACCCACGCATTTGCTGTCTCAGTCTCTATGAGCCCCCATGAACCTTGCTTACTTGATTCACTAGCCTTGCTCAGGTGTTTTTAAACCATCTAGCTCTTTCATGGGGTTTCCAGAGCTCCCAAGGGGAGGGATGTGATGGAGACCTCAAACCTGAGCATTCTCTCTCTCTGTCTCTCTCTGTCTCTCTCTGTCTCTCTCTGTCTCTCTCTCTCTCTCTCTCTCTCTCTCTCTCTCTCTCTCTCACACACACACACACACACACACACACACAGAATGTTTGGCTCTGGGTCTCTGTATCTGGTCCCATCAGTGCCAGCACTGTTAAAATATGTTCTTGAGACTTTTAAAAAGCAAGGTGACTTTGTGTGTGTGTTGCATGTACAAGCCTGAGGTTAACACAGACAGCCTTTATTGTTCTCTGAGGCAGAATCTTTCTCTGAATCTTGAACTCTTATTTATTCTAGTCTAACTATTTAGCTTGCCCCCAGGAACCCCATCTCCTCCTCTGAGGGCTGTCAGTACAGGCTGATACCATGCCCACCAAGGTTTTATGTGGGTGCTGCAGATCCTGAAGCCTATCTGTCATCAAGCATGTTGCTCACATTAACCATTGAGTGAGCTCTCCTGACTCTAAACTCAACTGAGTAGAAACAAGTCATTTGCTTACATTTGACTTTAGAGATAATTCTTAATAATGTGCTTAATAATGTGAAAAGCTTTGATTTTTCTAGTGCTTTTCCTTCCCCCATCATTAATTTAGCTGCTGTGTTCTTTACACAAGATTTGCATTTCTTCATATCCCACATTGAGCTGTCAGTATGTCTTCCAGAAGCCTACTATAAGCTACTCCCTTTGTCATCTTTAACCTCATTTCATTGTTTTCATGGTAGAAACTGAACTAGCCTAAATCTCTAAGTATTGATGAAACATCATATTATGAAGTAGTTAGGAGTTCATTTTTAGAGCTTGTAGAAAGAATGCTGGGAGTGGAAATCCATCTGATGCCATCGATTGACTGTTCGCCCTTGGGCCATCTAGACCTGGAATGGAAATAGTAATATTATGTAAAGGTTCTTACCCAGATTCTCATTTACTGTGCTGATATAAATCATTATTAATACATTTCCTTGAAGTTGGTATCTGTGACCATCACGATATGTATACATGTATACTCTGGTAGTTGCTAAGTACACAGAACAGTTGTCCCTTTACATCCATGAGTTTCCTATCTGCGGATTCATCTTCAGACTCTGGTCATGCTCCTAAGCAATGCTGTATAATAATTCCTTATGTAGCATTCACATTATAGGAGCTAATCTCACAAAGGGCATATCCAGGCTCTGTGCAAATGCTGTACTTGTTTTGCATAGGAACTTTAATTGTCCTCACATTTTTGTGTCTATGTAAAGCCTGCAACTAGTACTCTGCAGATACCCAGGGGCAACAGTATGTTTTTACTGATATTTTTAGTATACTTAGATACCCTCATATGTGTCATGGAAAGCTTGTTAAAGTACTGACAAAACTTTCAATGGTACAGCTTAATATATGATTTTAATGATAATTTGTGTAGACTTGTATACAAAGTTATTTATACATACCAAAATTTGAAATTCTGGTCTGTAATCTAAAATGAAACCAAAAGATCATTTAATATATGCTGTATGTTTATTCTCAATAGAATCATAACATATAATTATATCTTAACATCTTTCTCATGTCATCACTTTTTTATACATGTTCAGAGAATAAATTGAAACTGCATTTTTCTGGGTATACTAAATTCCATTTTGATTTGAAGAATATTGTTGAGACTAGAGATAAATGTTTTCTTTATTTTCTCTGAACAAAAGTGACTGATCATTGTCTAGTTTACATATTCTATAAAGACAGTTGTCTTGAATGCTTTATGATTTAAATTGAATCCTTTTCTGAATAAGCAAATGGAATATATTATGTAGTACAACTGGAATATATTATGTATTTTCCTTATGGCAGTCACAGATATTTGTACAATTAATTTTTAAATTTCTTAAGTAATTCTACAATGACTTTGCAGTGCTTTCCTCGTCTGTGTCTTTATTTGCACACCCTTGTATTGTGCCAGACTAATGCTTTGGCTTTTGTGAATAAAATTACCAGGAGGAAAATCTGTGCATGGCAGTTTTATTAATTAACTGGTATTAGAAATTATGAACTTTTTTTCTAGAATGCTGCTTATTAGAAATATAATTACATTAGGATTTTGGCATAATTTTGCCTCACTTTTAAAATTGTTGTGGGAAGGATGGTTTTAGTCAGGTGACACTTTTAAAAAGATGATCAGTTTTTTTACACTAATTTAAAATTTTTTGTTTGTTTTGAAACAGGGTCTCACTCCGTAAACCAACTCGGAGATCTGCCTGTCTGTGCCTCCCATGTGCTAGGTTTAAAGGTGTGTACCACCACACCCAGTGAATACTCTAAATCTTAAGGAAATTCTGAATGTCTAATTATTAGGGACTTGAATGAGTTCACAGTTCATAGATAATTTGTCTTCATCTGGGATGATGCCATGGCATGGGGTAGAAATTTCAGCAGGATGTTGCATGTCATATTACATGCCGCCTTTATGGACAAGATGGAGAAATGACTCACAGTCAGTCATAAAGCTAGTTCACTCTTCAGAGTCCACAACAGTATTGACTGTGGGACCCATTATCTATATTTGGCTTGTTCTCCATGTAAGTTAGAGGGCTGTTTTCTTTTTCTTTCTTTCTTTCTTTCTTTCTTTCTTTCTTTCTTTCTTTCTTTCTTTCTTTTCTCTCTCTCTCTCTCTCTCTCTCTCTCTCTTTCTTTATTAAAATCTGAGGAACTTTTCAAATCAAAACTTAAACCTCAATACATAACCAAACGAATACTTTGGTTAACCTACTTTGACTAAATAGAGAATTGACAGTGGTGGTCTTTGAGAAAGTCTCCCCAAGGCTGTAGCAGTTATTCTGAGACCTTGTCTTGTGACTCTTCCTGGGGAGACACAAACAGATTCTGTTCACTCTAGAAAGGGCACTGACTACAGGCCAGGAAATAACTCAGCAAGTCTAGGTTGCTGGACCTGAGAGGTTATTGAGTTTACGTAGGAGCATGAGGTTACTTAGGAAGCTATGTCAGTGGCTGGTTGCTTCAGAAAGCCACACTCTGGGGTTGTCTGCACAATACACAGGCCGATCAGCAGTGGAGCGTCAGGGATTGCCTTGCTTAATATGGCTGTGACACTCCTGACTCCCTGAAGTCCGTGCCTGGTAATGTATATTACCCTCACTTGTCTTTCTAGGAAGGCCTGTTTCAGTTCTGAGGAAATGGCTATACAACAGCCCTGCATGCTAAGAAGTGAGAAACGTTGTATCTTCTCGGGAATCATGAGGTCTGGTGTCAGTTAGGTCTTTGCATAGATTGCCCTGGGCAAGGGATGGGAATAGGGGGTTATTGTCAAAGGACATAAAGTTTTTGGGTACAGGAGAAAAGTCCTAAAACTGTATTGTATAGATGAGCATACTACTCTGTAAGTTTACTTAAAAATCATAGAATTGTGTACTTTAAGCAATCAAGTTTGCAGGCTATGTAAATAATATCTCAAGCTGGTTTTTCAAGATACTCTTTAGCAGACAAAACTTTTGGAAACAATGCTTATTCAAAGTTTTGAAAGTAGAATTTTATATTTTCATGTAAGCTGATGTCTGGAAGTTGGTAAAGAAACAGAATTATACTCACGTAGAGAGCATCTCCCCAAAAGGCAGAGGACAAGGACAGTAATGGCAGCTTAGAGAGCAGTAGGTTTACATGGCACAGTGCACATAATAATGCCGGGCACAAGCAAACCTCAATGCATATTTGTGACCAAAGGAAAGTAGACATCGATAAAGACGTGTGTATAAATGTTGTTTGAGAGAGAAAGAGGCATGGGCACTAAGATATATGCAAGTGACTGTTGTACAAGCCTTTATTTTATCTGTTGGTTAAAAGTTCCTCAGGATAAAAAAGAAACGAGAGGGATCAGGCTGGTTGGGTTTATGAGAGCAGGATTCTCAAACACTGTATCAGAAATATTGAGGTCATCCAGCACAGGAAATCAAATCCATTGCTTCTTCCCAGGAACATACTTGTAGGAAGTTTCTTGGAGGTGAAGATGCTTAATTTCCTGTTGTGAGAAAGCATGGCAGTCCTGTATTGGCAGTCTGGAGATTGACATCCTTGATAGAAGAATCTCCTTGAGAAGACACACTGGTCATTATTCAGAGATGTGTTTATTGTAAGGCTCCCTTCCTGGTTGACTTTCGAGTGGTCACTGCTTAATGCCATGGCAACGGAAAAATCGGTTGTTAGATTATGAGGCAGAAGAGTCTGCTTCCTGGTTTGTAGGACTCTCAGCTAGTGTAGGAAGATGAGCGCCTGACACGGTATACATACACAAGAAATATTTGTTGGATACTCAGTGGAATTCTTTAAAAGCCCATTGTTTGCTCTTGTTACCATCATCATCTCTTTGTTTAAAACTGGAGAACTTGGCTTGAAACTTCTAGCATCTTAGACTGCAGCTCATTTGGAATCCTTTTGCCAAAGGCCTTAAGTCATTTGGAGTCTTTTCCTCCAGGCAGGGTTCCTGAATTGAGGCTCAATGTTGTATAATTAACATAGCTTAGAAAGATAATCTTGTACATGGCGAGTATATTGGTGATCACATTTCTTTCTTGGAGAATGTCTCAGAGCATGTGATAGGGTAACGTGTGTTTCAGTTGTAGACAATAATACTAGGATATTTCCAAATTCGTTTAATTGAGAAATAAATTGTTTTTGAAAAATCAAGAAGTCTAATAGACCAATGGTTTTCTTGAAGTGATTGCTTCTCTCTGCAAAAGTCTTGTAAAAGATTTAATTATACAAAGTAATTGAACAAGGAATCCTTATGTTAATTTGTTAATCTTCTTTTCTGATAAATGATTGCTTGTGGTTAAGTTTTCAAGTGTCTTAGAGTTTTGCTCACTTAATACTGCACCACACAGAAAGACTTCACATACCGAGTTCCATCTTTTGCATTTAACTGAGTCCAGGACCATAAGCTGGTTGTAAAACAGAGTGTTTGAGCTGGCATCAGCATCAGTGATTGTCATTGGCCTTTACCATCTTTTCTATTTCTCAATAAAGCCGGGCGGTGCCTTTAATCCCAGCACTCGGGAGGCAGAGGCAGGCTGATCTCTGTGAGTTCGAGGCCAGCCTGGTCTACAAGAGCTAGTTCCAGGACAGGAACCAAAAGCTATGGAGAAACCCTGTCTCGAAAAAAAAAAAAAAAAAAAAAAACTTTCTATTTCTCAATAAAGTGTCTTATAAAGGATATTAGAACATTTGATCCACGACTTGTTAGAAGTTCATTTCAAAGAGAGGTGGATCTTTAAGCAAGCAGGAGAAACATTTATTATAAGGAAAGCTTTGTCTCATATTTGGTCTGATAGATGGCTTGACCATTACTTTGGCTTTCACAAACATTTTGTTTAATAAGCCCATGTCTAAGAAGTAGATAAGAAATTGTGGAACTCAGAAACATCAAAATTGAAGAGTAAGGTAACTGACCTATGTTTGTGACTCTAATTGCCCTAAATGACTGACCATGCCCAAATCTCCCCTTCTGCCCCTTGGACAGTGGGCATTCAGTCTCAAGGTCTGTCAGAAGATGGTGGAGGGAATCACATGGCCTGATGATTGTGCTTTGCATGTTTTGTCCAGTGCCAGCTTCAGGACTGGGATGTGTCTAGGGCTGTAGGCTGTTCATTCCCTCTCATCCACCTGGGAGCAGTCCCTGGGGGTTATAATGGTACCTAGCCTAGGGAAGTATAGTCAACCAAGGGCCCGGAAGGTAGAAAGGAAACTTTGGTCGGGGAGGCAGTCGTCATCCAAAGTCTTCTTTAAACCAAGGAGTTGTCGCACAGTGTCCATTACAGAGTAATCTGTTACCTGATGTAGGGGAATGTCCCAAAAGACCAGAGCTAAGGGGGAAAAAATTTGTTAGTCACAGCATCAGTATTGTGTACATTAACATCTGCAGCCATTGTAAATATTGAAAGCAACTAGCATCCAAGTAGACGCACACATGAAGCTTCTGGTTCTTATCTTGTGGCCTTGGTTCCTGGCACCACAGTAGACATACTCATATACCTTGAGTTCTTCAGTCACTGGCTCAGCTTCTGCCACAGACTCTTGCTGTACTTTCTCCTCTGCTGCCTTTTCTCGGGAGCTTTCTGTTCAAGGTAGTCGGCTCTCCTTTCTGTAATCAGAGTGTGAAAATGTGGAAACAATTATTTAAAGTAGAGGAGTGACCTGCTAGATGTACTAAACAGAACAACATAAAGCCGCAGAGCGGTGTCTCCAGCCTTCAAGAGTAAATATTTGAAGGGAGGAGATGATTCTTGGAAATGACTTCCACGTCTAACACCAGAAATGAAGTAAAGCTCTGCTCCCTCTTCAGATTGTTTACATTCATGGGTTTCAGTTTGTGTTACCTACTTTCTAATTTTTCTGTCTTTTTCTTATTTCAGGATTATTACTTGATTTATTATGTAGATTTCATTGTCATGTAGTTTTGCCTCACTCCTACAGGTGTGGTTCAGGACTTATGGACTATAGTTCTCATGAACTAAAATCTGCAACTGGAAAGGCATTTTCAGTCTTCGTGGGTTTGAGTAACCTCTCACCGAAAGTGACTTGGGTTTTAGTACCACAGAGCAGCAGATTGGGCACTAAAGCATCTTACCTGACTTCCATCAGGCAGGGATGCTGTGCCCCCTCTCCCATGGCTGGCCTCCCCAAGGCCTGCCATGCCCTGGGGAGCCACGTGTGGGAATCTGCGCCCCACTATTCCACAGCCCCCATCTGTTGTATAATGGGGCTATGTGACCTACATGTTTTCTAGGCTCAGGAGTTTTGTGGCCACATCAATTTGTTGGGTGCTTCCCATCCCCTGACTTAGAGCTGTGACACCAGCTGAGTCTTTACTTTTTACCTGATGACTTTTAAAGATGCCATCCTTGGGTCTGAAATATGGCTGTGAAGTTTAATCTTGATTGCACTGAGGGACACATAGGGTCAGTGAATCCACCTCTGGCGTGGCAAAAGGCATTTCATAAGACTGTACGGTATGATCTGTCTGACCCAGTCCATGGTGTTTCACTGAGGGGTTCAGTAAGTGAGTAGCTTACCAGAAGATACCCCCACATACACACACACACCCAGGGAGATTAGGACATGGCTATTTGGAGAAAGTGGTCATTGGGAGTCTTTCAAGGTTGCATCTTGCTCTGGCCTCTTGTTACTCTCCCACTGTTTAATATCTGCCCTGAAATGAGCAACTCTGCCCTATCATACCTTCCCGCCCCTCTCTGCCTTCCACTGGCCCACTGAACAGGGCCAGGCAAAAGACTGGGATGCTAAAACTGTCTAAATGTTTCCATTGTTTCTGTCAGGTATTTCTGTTTAACACACACATGCATATGCACACATACAAACACATGTACACATACAGATACATGAACACACACATACTCCCATGCAAACACACATGTGCTCACACATATACACAAATGCACTCACACACACACACACACACACACAAAACACCACTGTGGTTTGGATGGGATTCCAGTTTTGTTATAGTAACAGTATTCTGCTGTATGGAAAAAGACTTCCTTTCATCTTCATGAATTTACTTTTTATGTACCTTGTCTTTCCTTAACTTCAGCAGTCTTACAGTTTCTAACTGGTAAGCCTTTTGCCTATTGTATTAAATGTATTACTTTGAATTTTATTCTTCCTGATTCTATTGTCAGGAACATATTTTGTAATTTTTCTTCAGATTTTTAATTTCTAGTATATAGAAACACAATTGATTTTGAAAAGACTTACTTTATGTTTATGGGCATTTGCATACATGTATATATGTGTACCTCATGTTTTCCTGATGCTTCAGAGAGGCCTGAAGAGTGCACTGGCTCACCAGGAGCTGGAACTATAAATGGCTGAGAACTGCTGTGTGGGTGCTGGGAATGCAACCCCAGTCATTTGCAAGAGCAGCCAGTACTCTTAACCACTTAACCTTTGCTCCTGCGTCAACACAGCTGACTTTACATGCTAACTTTATATTATGCCAGATCACATTTCCTATAAACAGAGATGATATTTATTCTCTTGTTTGTTCATGGATATTTTATTTCTTTTCTTCCAGTTGCTCTGACTAAAACTTTTAGCACCGGATTGAAATAGAAGTGACAGAAGCGACTATCCATATTATGGCATATTTTTCACCATTGAATGAATGGTTTCTGTGGAGTCTCATGTTGGTCTTTATTATATTAGGAGATTCTGTAAGCAGACATATATCTCACTTGTTTGTTTGTGCAGCTATCCTTTTATCATATAATTTTTTGTAATTTTTTTCAAAGAGGATGAACCAAGTAAATCTTTTTTGTTACTATGTGTGTTTTATTTATATTTATTTTGATATTAAACTTTACTGTGCAGCACAGATTAACCTTAAACTTTCATTTGCATAACTGTCTGTGTTCTAGGATTATAGGTGTGCCCTCAAGTATGAGTTAATACTTATTATTTAATTATATGGTATATGTAGGTCTCATTCTGTCGTTGACTGTCCTGCTTTCTCATTCATGATGATTTCCCAGTGTATGCAGTACTGGTCCTTACTTTATCATTTGTGGGAATAGTTGTAACCCTAAGATTAAATATGTTCTTAAAGAGATAATACCAGGTACTGTTGAGTACTATAAATACAAATCACTTTAAGTTAATGTTTGGCTTTATTCATTATCTTTTCTGTCTATTTAGAAAACAAATATTCTGCCACCATAAAATTAAATCTATTGCTAACAATTTTTGTTGATATTATTCTATTGTGTGTGTGATGTTGTTGTTGTTGTTTATGTTGTTTTATTTGAGACAGGTCCTCTGTGTTTAGCCCAGGCTGGCCTTGAACTCAAATGATCCTCTGTCTTTACCTTTCACAAGTTCTGGGATTACTGCTTTGTAATCAATGCACGTAAACCATTACAGCTAGAAATTCTTAGGGAAGATCCTATTTATTTATTTATTTAAAATCTTCTGTGCTAAGCCTGACATGTAAGGAACATTGGAAGGATAGACAGTTTGCGAATTCCCACGCTGTAAGGGACACTGGAAGGATGCACAGTTTGCTAGTTCTGACGCTGAAATCATCCAGAGCACTGGGTGTCAGTTTCTCATCTTTATACTACTTCTACAAATATCTTTTATGGGGTCTGTTCATTCTTTGCTGCACCTTGAAATCTATGCTAGTTCACTCCAGATTGTAGGTTGCTGTGAGTTAAGTATATACCTAAATACAAATATATGGGACTCTGCTCTCTCTTCAAGTGAGAATTGGTCTTCTCATTGTGCTTGAATGGTTTAGTCTTCTCTTCAGCTAACGCAGTCTTTAGGTAAGACATCCATACATCATGCAGTTCCAGGTGTTCTTTAAGAGGGAGTCTCTGCATATCTACTACACAGATGTTGTAAACAAAAACCGTAAATCATTCTTTATATTCTGCTGTATGTAGGTGACGATCAAAAGCTAATTTCAGTGTTATCATATCACATTTTGTGACTATTGCTCTGCTCTTATATTGACAGAGTAGACTTGTTACCTGGTGGTTTGATGCTTAAATTGTGATATGGTTGGTGGTATTTTTCCATATTAAAAAATTTTAAATTATTTTAATTAAGTGTATGCATGTTTGTCTGTTTGTGGGTAGCAAGCCATGATGCTGGTATGGCCAGAGGCTGGAAGGTGGATCTCCTGAAGCTGGAGTTATTGTGAGCTGCCTGCTGTGGGTATAGGGAACCACTCTTGTGCTTTGCATTTTGACAAAGCAACTCCCCTTTACAGATACTTTGTAAACCAAGAAGGGATGCAGATAATAGTATATTTTCTTTGGAAGATACAGTTTATAAGGAAGACATTTATTTCTTTAGTGTAGAAGTTAGAGTGGATTGTTGGATTGTTGTAAAGAACAATAACCTCTTTATTCAGCTGATTCTTACAATGAATAGGAAGCATATATGTTTGCTTTACTTAGTTTGCAGCATTAATAATGGTATGTCTTAATTTTTCCTGCAGGTTTTCTTTAGGGGATGCTAGGAGGCCTCTCCATGAAACAGCAGTTTTAGTAGAAGATGTGGTTCACACACAACTAGTTAACTTGGTAAGATCACATAACCCCATTTGATATCTCTTTTTCATTCTATTTTTATTGTACTTCCAACTCTACACATTAAAAAATTTTATTTACAGCTATATTTTTGGCTTTATTGACAGACGATCTAATAATACCCATTTAAGTATATAATCTGATACATTTAATAGTGGAATGTTACCATAACAACAGTACGTTCAGCCATCACTGATGTACCCCAGAGGCTTGTTAGAATTCTTTAAAACCCTGTTTACTTTAGGATAAATAATATTTGCACAAATGGTGTGAAGAATTCTCAACTGTTGTTCATCTTCCTCTGATGTCATTATCATACATAACCATAACAGTTATGGAAACCTGGAAATAATTCTGGCGCAATAATTTTTACAGCCTCATTCAAATTCCATCCTCTTTGCCACCAGAGACCCAATCAAGGACACCACACTGGCTGTTAGATTTAGTCGCTATACCTGAGCTGTCTCTTTCTGTCTCTGCTAAGCCTACAGGATTTTCTATTCTCTCATAACCTGAAAACTTTTGAGAAGTGGAGTGTCTTCTGGTTCTTTGGACTGTTCCTATAATTAGAATGTAATCACACATGTTGAACATGATTTTTCGTGAAGTGGTGGGATCTCCTCAGTGCAGCATAGCAAAGATGTCTTGTCTTACTGATGTGTCTTATTTTTACATTTCTTGGATACATATTGAAGGTGGAAATGCTGACTTATTTTATTGTATAAATGTACTTGTTTTATTGGTTCATATTAAGGGTCAAACCCATGGTTTTGTTCATGCTAAATGCCTGCAATAGTACTGAGATACTCTAAACTCATGTAACTGTTATTTTAAATATTCAAGTTAGGTTAGTAAAATACATTGGGACATATATTTTTATAGCTATGTAAATATTTTCTTTTTGAGTATTTTTTAACCTATTATCATTATAACTTATCAGGAAATTTTATAAAATTATTACTATAGTGTTTGCACAGAAGTGATTTTTCTTTTCTTTCTTGACTACTTATTACTTGGTTTTCTTCTTAATTGAAAAGCATTCCTGCACTTTTTTTAAATTACTTTTTGGGGTTATCAGGAAAGATATTTAATATTTAAATTCTTTCCTAGATGTCATTATCCAGTGTCATCATTATTCTTATTACTCAGGCTATTTTAGGGCTATCCAGTGGGTGCACATCAGTTCACTCACATCCCACATATATTAGTGACCTTAGCACCTGCTCTATGGCATATGGCACAAAGATATTCTTACATTGTGGTAATTTTATCAATTTTTAAAGTTTGCTATTAAGAGATTTTGTTAGGCTTACAATTATTTTTACTTTACTATATTCAGGGACATCAATCTTTATTAATGTTGAATTTTGAATCATAATTTCTTTTTATATAATAACTTTGAGGAATAATTCATTTATGTTACTTTCTAGTTTTTTAAATTATTTCATTGTTTCCTTTATATCCTTAGTTCTTAATCCTTTTTGGATATATGGAATTAATTTTGTCTTTTTGAGTAGTCTCCCAGTTTTATTATAAACATTTGTTAAAAGTCTACCTTTTCCCAGTCATTTAAACTACCTTCTTTATCAGTATACGTTTATCTGTAGCAAGAGCTATAGCTCTTGTATTCTGTACAGTTTGTCTGTCTATGTACTCAGGTGACATTTGCTTTATTATATAGGTCTTACAGTGCGTTCTAGAGATCTTAGGGCTGTATTACCATAACCCCTCCTATTTTCCTAATGTATCTTGCTGATCTGGTATCATCATACCCCTTATCTATGTTTTCCCTTTCTAGGGTTTCAGTTACTTGTAGCTAATTACAGCCTGAAAATATTGAATAGAGAATTCCAAAAGTGAACAATTAATAAGTTTTTAATGACAATCCATTGTGAGCATTATGCTGAAAATACACATCATCTTATCTGGGAAGTAAATCGCTTTGTCCCAGTATCTGTGTCACATGTCCCACCTGCCCTACTGCTTCCATAGTTACCAGACTGATTGCTGTTCCCTAACATCTGCTGTACAAGACATTTATTTGAAGAAAAATGTTACATTTACACAGCTTTTCTGCAGTATATTGTTTTGTAAGATTTATTCAGTGGTGTGTGTGTGTGTGTGTGTGTGTGTGTGTGTGTGTGTAGACTATGTGCACATGATTGCATAATTGGAGGTGCCCTAGAGGCCAGAAGAGGATTTTATATCACCTGGAGCTGGAGTTACAAGTGGTTGTGAGCTGCCTAACATGGGTGCTGGGGACTGACTTTGGATCCTCTGCATACTGAGCCGTATTTCTAGCCCCTTCTATTATATTCTTAAAGTTGATATTTGGTTGTTGAACTCTTACCATGCCTAATTTATAAAGTGAACTACAGATGTGTTTACATAGAAAGAGTTTAGTACACACAGGGTTTATACTTTCTGCTATTTCACAAATCCCTTTGAGGCATTGGACGGAACCTAATACAACAAGATAGGGAAATTATTTACTCACTTTTAACATAAATATTATTACTATTGCTGCAGGAGCTCCTTCCGCTCCTTCAGCCAATAACCTTTAAGATACCAGCCCACTTGGGCATGGTCGCTTTTACTTTAAAAAGCAGCGGTAGCCATGTGCTTGCTCTTTTGCTTCCGGCTCCACTTCTGGCTATTAGACTCCTTTCCTGGTTGTGCAGAGGGCTGTTGTCTAGGACGGTAATCTATAAGTTTTTCCTTTTAAATAAATAACCCTTTTATTAATCATAATTCCAAACGGGTGTGGGGTTGTTTTGTGACTTATGCCTACATACTATCTTGTCTAGCATGTATAAAATTTATTAGTATGTTTACTGACATTACATGAGTTTATAACGTAAAATTGCATTGTTATAGTATTGACTTTTTCTTTGTAACAACTAGGGGTCTGTATAGTGGTTAAAGATTGCTGACGCCTTTTAGGGAATTTTTTTTTTTGACTTGTATATTTCTTGTTACATTTCTTCCTAAGTACTTTGTGTTCTTCATTGGCTTTATTTCCAGAAGTTTGTTTTGTAGTAGGAGGCCATGGCCAGGATCAGAGTTGCTCTTTTAAATATATCCTTAAGATCTTTGTAATTTCAGTAGTGCAAAATTCAGATTTGAGTGGATCAATTTAGAATAGTAACTTAAAACTTGGGCTAGACTGTTTTGAGAGATTTGTTTGTGTTGCTGTCTGATACTGCCAAAAGAGTCAGATCTAGGTTCGTAGGGTGGAGTACACACTAAACTGGCCAGAATGGATCATAGAGTTTTCTGGCCCACAGAGGAAGCTAGAGGGACCCATAGGAGGAGAGAGAGGTCTAAGGATAGGCAGGTTTTTTTTTCCTAGTGGGGGAAGTAGAGAAGAGAACAGGAGATCATTTCTCCGTCACTCCATGGATCTCTCGTTTAGCTGCTCCTATACCAGCTGTTCTAGTGTTTGTAATTTTTCTGATGTCAAAGGCAATTTCCATCCACATAGGTTTATAAGCTAGCTATTTTTAAGGTAGCGCTGTTGGTACCCTTGAAAGACCATAAGGTGTTGTGTCCAGTATGTACAACCTGAATGGCTTTTGACTGTTCTTGATAATATCTTTTAATATTTCTTTCAGAAGCACTCTTTATTTTTGATTTGTTTCTGAGATTGGAGAAATGTTAATCTGTGTTTTTCAATTCTGCAACAAATCATATCCCCATAATTTCATTGCTATGTTAGCCATATATGGTTTTAATTTTCCTGTCTGTCCTCTGACCCTATATACTTGACCCATCCTGTACTTTGTTTTACATGAAATAAAGTTCCAATCCCTAAAAGCTGGATATTTACCTCCTAAGAGGCCAATCTGGATGCCAAAATTTTAGTGAAATTATTGTTACATCTGGACCTGTGTCTAGCAAACCTTCAATTAGAATATCATATTTATTTATTTATTTTATTTATTTATTTATTTATTAAAGATTTCTGCCTTCTCCCCGCCACCACCTCCCATTTCCCTCCCCCTCCCCCATCAAGTCCCCCTCCCT
The DNA here is from genome assembly GCF_950005125.1 of Chionomys nivalis. Lineage (NCBI taxonomy): Eukaryota > Metazoa > Chordata > Mammalia > Rodentia > Cricetidae > Chionomys > Chionomys nivalis. The sequence continues at coordinate 13,256,110 of NC_080104.1, read as the reverse complement.
CATCATCCCTAAGAGCAATCAGGGTTCCCTGCCCTGTGGGAAGTCCAAGGACCACCCAGCTCCATCCAGGTCTAGTAAGGTGAGCATCCAAACTGCCTAGGCTCCCACAAAGCCAGTACATGCAGTAGGATCAAAAACCCATTGCCATTGTTCTTGAGTTCTCAGTAGTGCTCATTGTCTATTATGTTCAGCAAGTCCGGTTTTATCCCATGCTTTTTCAGACCCAGGCCAGCTGGCCTTGGTGAGTTCCTGATAGAACATCTCCATTGTCTCAGTGTGTGGGTGCACCCCTCGCGGTCCTGAGTTCCTTGCTGGTGCTCTGTCTCCTGCTCTTGATTTGGACCTTGAGATTTCAGTCCGGTGCTCCAATGTGGGTCTTTGTCTCTGTCTCCTTTCATCGCCTAAATGTTTTTCTTTGGGTTCACCTTCTTAATTAGCTTCTCTAGGATCACGCATAATAGGCTCAACGTCCCCTATTCATGGCTAGAAACCAAATATGAGTGAGTACATCCCATGTTCTTCTTTTTGGGTCTGGCTTACCTCACTCAGGATAGTGTTTTCTATTTCCGTCCATTTGCATGCAAAATTCAGGAAGTCATTGTTTTTTACTGCTGAGTAGTACTCTAATATGTATATATTCCATACTTTCTTCATCCATTCTTCCATTGAAAGGCATCTAGGTTGTTTCCAGGTTCTAGCTATTACAAACAATGCTACTATGAAATAGTTGAGCATATACTTTTGTTGTATATGGGCATTTCTTGGGTATATTCCCAAGAGTGGTATTGCTGGGTCCAGGGGTAGGTGGATCCCAAAATTCCTGAGAAACCGCCATACTGTTTTCCAAAGTGGTTGCACAAGTTTGCATTCCCACCAGCAATGGATGAGTGTACCCCTTTCTCCACAACCTCTCCAGCAAAGGCTATCATTGGTGTTTTTTATTTTAGCCATTCTGACAGGTATAAGATGGTATCTTAAAGTTGTCTTGATTTGCATTTCCCTAATCGCTAAGGAAGTTGAGCATGACCTTAAATGTCTTTTGGCCATTTGAACTTCTTCCTTTGAGAATTCTCTGTTCAGCTCAGTGCCCCATTTTTTAATTGGGTTGATTAGCCCTTTACGGTCTACTTTCTTGAGTTCTCTATATATTTTGGAGATCAGACCTTTGTGGTCTTTGATCATTTATAAAAGTTTGCCAAAGTACTGTTTTTATGATCTCTTTCAAAAATTTCGTTTTGTTTATTGAAGCTTTTTTATTATTCAGAGCAGTACGGTGTTTAACCACAGTCATTTAGGTCTTTTAATTGCTCTGTGGAGGAGTTTCCCTAATGCTGGTGAGGAATGATTGAACCAAATTTGACATTGGGGCCTGCCAGAGGTCCCATAAGGCATTTCTCAATGGCATAGGGTTATCTTACCTTTCCCTGGTTATCTGCATTCATTAGTTAGGTGCTGGCCTTTGCCACACCTTCTGCATATTCTGTAAGGCTGGGGCCTTCTGTTTGGATTATCTCTAGATAATTGTTTCTAGGGACATCTTACCTACAATCCCTTTTCAAACAACCATGTTTACCACAATTAGAACATCTGAGATTTTTATTTTTCTTAAAATTTCTAGAAATTACTTCTATCAAAACAGCAACAGAAGTGTGAGATCCAGTATCAGCAATATTTCTAATCCATTCATTTATTGGTGTTGATCTTGCCTTAAGAGGCCTAATAATCACCTTTTCCATTCTGAAATAGCATTTTCAAAGGCCAAAAATCCAACTAATATTTGTCTGACTTCTGGATCTCATATCATTTTGTTTATAACTGGAGTCTATCTTTGTAAAACATCATTGATATCTTCTTTTGGGCCTTGTGTAATTTTAGTAAATGACTCAGTCATATTTCCAGATTCTTCAACCCTGTCCCAAGTATTCAAAGCTGCTATATAACATAGCGTCAAGCTGTGATCATCAAACCAAGATTGTCTTTGTATATCAGAATACTGATCTTCACCGAGAACCCAGTCTTGGGAAATTTCCAGACCTCTAGCCCTACCTTGTTGTTCTATGACCCTAGCTTCCTCTCTCCACCATGTTTTCCATTGTAACTTAGGGCTAGCTCCCAATATTGCTAGCTAGATCTTTTCCGACTTGTAGAATAATTCTGAGTTGCCTATGAATTTTACGTCTGCTTCACATAGGATGAATGCACACTATATGAAATGACTGATTTTTAAAGTCACTTCAACTAAAACTTCTACATGCTTCCAGTTAACTTCTGCATAGCCTTGGGGGATGCCTAATCTGGTGATCATTCTTGTGTATACAGTAAAATTGGGTTTGTAATGGCCTTGGACCACTTCTCTTCAGTGTTGTAATAGGTTCTGCTCTAAATTCATCTGTCTGTGTCTGAATATTTTTTATTTTCATTATTAGGTCTTTCTAAGGCTTGTATCTTATCAGTCTTAAGTCTTTCTAAAGCTTACATCTTATCAATATTAAGTCTTTTTAAGGTTTGTATCATATCATTCTAATTTTAATGTTCGGCACAGTTATCAAACCATTTTTAGAATAAAATATGAAATACCAAACTGATTGTAATTGAAGCCAGTATTATGTCAATACCAGCTAAGTGGCTAATCCTTTCATTTATGTTTTCCATTTGAAAGCCATCTTTAGTAGCACTAAACAGAGTACTAACTTTCTGCATTGTGATATTTCCTATTATTGACATGGGGAATAGCCCCCCTTTTTTTAAAACCTAATTTCCCCTTTAAGACTTCCCAGGTGTCTCACCAGTTCTACTGAGGCTGACAGCATAGGCAGAGCTGTGCAGCAGTCATCAGCTGCAGTGGCAATGCTTTACTGTTCCGGCAGGGAAGGCAGGTGTGACTCTGTGCTCCAAGCCATGATCATTGCATGCCTGGGCTGAGGGTCACTGTGGCTGTCTTAAAACACACACGCCAAAAACAAAACAAAAAAGTGCAAATAGCTATATACATTAATGTACATTTAAATGCTGAAAATCAAATGGAATGATTATACATTTGTATTAAAATAATGTCATAATTTGCAAAAGTAATGCATATTATCAAGTTTATAATCTATATTTTCTTCATTTTAGAGACAGGAATAATAGAGAGAAGTTATGAAGACTCTACAATTTAGTCATCAAATTTAAACTTACATCATAATATACCAGTTACAATAATTATTCCTTTATTTCAGGGCTTGATGTTTGGGGCCCAATGATTCACTGTGAAAGATTAGTGCTTATTCCATGGCCTACCTCTTGTTTCACCCAGGACTCTTTTATGCTCATATTCGATCTGTTCGTATGGCATCACCTAGCCAGACAAGGGAAGGAGTTTGATGTCGGTGTTTGTCATAAATTGCCTCATCTCTTTTGCCCGATGTCATTGTCTTGAATAGTCTGTTTTAACAGTCATGCTCTTTTTAACCTCTGAGGCTTTACTTTTTGTATTTTTTTTTTTTTTTGTGGACTGTCAATAGTTGTTCAGAATAGTGCCTTCAAGTAAGAAAACTGTATTTTCAACATAGTAAATAGAAAAACATTGGATTCTTCTTTCATTATAAAATCTGTCAACCAGATTATTCTTGAAGGTTGGCATGTCTCTAACTCCAGTGATGGTAGATTAAAATAACCGACATGTAGCTACAATAGCAACTCGTTTGAGAAATACTTCATAGCAAGACTGACTGCAATTAATGTCCCAGGAGTGGTGGTAGAAGCAGCGTGATCCCAACTCAAAGGTAGGCGTAGGTTTACAAGATTGAAGTTTGGGGTACATAGAGAATCCCAGTTAAAAGGAACAAAGGAGGAAGGGAGGGAGGGAAGAAATGAAAACATGCAATTAGCTATTAATTAAATTTAAAAGTTTTTCCCTAAGTCTTCCCCATCCCCCTTTTTTATGTACAGTTCCCATGCAATCTTTTGCCCTTCTAACCCCCAGTTCTTATTCAGTGCTTTAATAAGACATCCTCCATTCCAAGTAATTCCCCTTTTCTCAGTTTAGCTTAGGAGTTATGAATGGTTTAGCATCATTGTTTGCTTTTTGATGGTTTCTGCATATAGGTTATTAAATATGTTAACTAATGATAATATGTAGTTTAAATGCAGAAAAGCAGTTGATTTTAATCCTTCTAAACAGATTAAAATAGCAAAGTAATAGAACTTTGCCATGTATCATATGTTTGTCACTAAAGACCAAAATCAAGGCCTATAACTCCAGGCAAGCAGTCTTTCACTGCGTTCTGCACATACTCTGAATGATAGCACTTTAAAGTTGATCCATATCTGAGAAATCATGTTTGTTTTCACAAAATGAAATGACCATTTTCTACGTTATGTTGCTTGAATATTGCGTATTTTGTATGCCTCGGGAATTCAAATTAGAACTCTGCAGAGACAAGAAACACTGTAGTTGCCACACTTTACACCATGTTGCCATGCTAGCCCCTGCTTCTGGCATTGTTCATACAGAGTGTCAATAACGTTCCTTCTTTGGGTGACAGCTAGTACTGGTAGTTGTTGTGGTTGAAAACAGGCCACTTCTGATGTGATTTAGATAAGAAATGGATCAAAAATACCCAAAGAATTTTTGCCAAAAAGATGTAAAACTTAACTTTTAAGCTCCCTCCACCTTCCCCAGGCTGACCCCCTCCTAACTTTCAATTAATAGGGATTTGTGAACTTGTATGTGACTTTGTATTATTATATTGTCAGTATTTCTTCAAGTTCATCCAATCTGATTTTTATGGCAATACAGGTATTTTATGTCTCTTAAACCCAGATTAATTACAAGATTAATCTCTGCATTAACTACTCTGTCACAGCTGTGACAGAAATCCGACACAGGCAGCTCACTGGAGAAAGATTTATTTGGCTCATAGTTTTGGTTGTTCAAATAAGCCAGGAGGATCAGTTTGAAGGAAATTTCCAGTATTCTCTGCTGTTCTTACATTTTCTTTCATTTTTTTCTATTTATTTTATTTCACTAATATTCAATTCATTTTTTAAACCCTTACCTCATAAGTGGTCTCTAGCTGCATTCTCGGTGGGTCTCACGTTACTCAGCATCTTAGCTGAGGTCTAACATAGCAAGGGTTCTATCCTAGCAAGCTTTTTCCTAGAGTTCTCACTGGCTTTCTGTCTGGTTTGCTCAAATCCTCCCAGATGCATGGTAAACTGTATGGTACTGTATCCTGGGTACTCCTTGATGCTGTCCGTTCTGAATTTTTATTACTGACAAACTTCTCATGGGTTTCTTGGGTATTCATTAGTCTCTGAGTAAGCCAGATGAACCTGAGAGATCCAGCACTTTGCTGAAACTCACTCTTTGGGTTGAGCTGCACCACGTAGTACAGATGGGGAGAGATGTGGGTAGCGTTGGAATGATGGCCACTGTTGGAATCATCCTCTAGAATAATACCTGGTGGCTTCTAGTGGCTATGTAACTGCTTTCCTTTGGTCTTTCAAAGTCAAAATCAGAAATCTTTCCTTGTTTTACACATAAAATACAATTCTTTAACATGGCATTTAAAAATCATACTGAATTTTCAGTATATGACTCTACAAGCAACCAGTCAGACATTTAATTGTTGAACAGCTTTCATATGTAATCATAGTCTCAGGATCCGTGTTGATATTAGTAACAACCCTAACTTATGGAAAGAGTTGACAATAAGCTTCAGTGTGTGAAGACAAGCAGCTGTCACTCACCATGGAGGTTACTGTGTGCACTCTCTCTCTCTCTTCCTTCCTGCCTGGCTTTGTGTAAGTCACTTTGTTCTTTCTCCCAGTACTGATTAACTTCAAAAACATTTTCCAAGTCCTACATTCACCCCGAACAAATTCTGTGTTTCTTTCTGGATGCAGAAATGCTCCCATTGTTGTTCTCTGTCCCCCGTGCTCTCCTCTAACTCTGAACTAAGAGTTATTTCCAGGTTTTCTAGATCCTTTCCACACTCTCTGGAAATCTCCTATTTATAAATAATTCTGCATCTTCTTTTCCCGGTGCTGATGTTATTCTTGCTAACATGGAGATTATAAAGAAAAGAGGAATAAAAGACCTTTAATACATGTTCAGCCAGTCTGCTAAAGATTTTTTAGATTAATTAATTCTGTGTGGGTGTACACACACACACACTTTCCACATTTTAAAATTATTTATATGTGGGATGACAACAAAAAATTTAGCCTTAGTTTAGATTTATTATGTAAATATAATTAAAAGCTTTTATTTATTCCTCATATCTCAATATTTTATTTTGTACTTATACAACATTACCACTTCTTTAAGTTAGTATTTTTATTCATTTACACCATGAAATGGATTCATATCCATCATTATTTTTAATTATGGTTTTTATACTGCATTGTGATAATTAGTAACTTTTATTCTGACAGTTTTTATCTTTCTAGTCATTTTTACATCTGTTGATGAATTTATAAAGCACATTCTTTGTTTCCTAAGGAGATACTAATTTTCTTTGGTGCTGTCTCTATGCTAAAACATAGTTAAATTCCAAGTTGTATATGTGAGTGTACAACCTGATATCTATTTTATATACCTATATAATGTGCATGTTATTTATCACTTGAAATTCAAAAAGTATTGTCCATATTAAAAATTCTTACCATAATCTTTATTTCAAATTTTTAATCTTAATTGGAAAAAAAAAGTTTCTTAAACATGTCAATTTGTAAAAGCTTAGTTAAAATGTAAGTCTCTTGAGTATGTTTAATGGGCAGTTTTGAGATGTTTATCAGTGAAATTTTACTGATATTGAATATCTACTACTGAAAATTAAGTAATAAATGTTGGAATGAGTTTTCCACAAATCATGCTTATTACCTGAAGTGTGTTTAATCTAGTTTATCTGCTTTTTTCTGTGTACTGTAAAGAGCAGAATGAACAGGGCCGTGGTAACTTGTTGCTAAAGTAGATGCTGACAGGAAACAGCATGAAGACATGAGGAACTATGATAAAATGGTGACTAAAAACACCAATTAACAAAGGTATAGGTTACCTACCTGGTTTGCAATAAAATATGTATTACTTTATTAATTTTTCTCAAGTATTATAAAACATGTATTGTATCCTGGCAAATACATACTGAAATGCTGAAAGCCTCCTGCTACGCCCATACTAGAAACTGAACAATGCATTGCACATAACTGAAGATAGCATCACTTTGTGGATCCCTACACAGAGGTGAATAAAGGACAAAAGATAGATGTGTATATGTATGTACATGCACACACATGCATACACATATGCACATATATGAAAAACATACTTGAACTATTGTGGACTTGTTTAGAAACCTATAACGTCACTTGCTTTGGTGTTGGCATCACAAGAAAAAGGCCTAGTGGAGTCTTTGAGTACAGAAGATCCTAATTTTTATTAAAAACTTTTATTAGAAATATCTCAAGACTTAGTGTAGGATTTGATGAGCATTAAAAATTATAATTGTGTTCCTAGTAAAGCTTTTGCCCACATATGTGTTGAATACTAGTCCATGACTTACTTTACTTGTCTTCCCATGAGGAAAGCCTCAGCATTATTCTTTTCTGAACACACCAGCGTTTGATGCTGTTACTGAGAATAAGATTGTTAGGGCATATTGTGTTACGAGATACTTTTTTCTATTTAAAAACAAAATAGTTAGGCAATATTATTTTATTAAATAACTACAGTATTTATCCAGAGCCAGCAATGGTCTGTTTTCAAATGTCTTTGTAAGAGAAATATTAAAATACTTCTTCTATACTTTTTTGTTTTAACATATCTGATTTCTTCTCTCTTTAGTTAGAAAATCAAAGTTTTGTGTATCATTAGGAGTCATTTATCTATCCCAGTTTCCAAAATCTGAATCATAATTAGTAAATCATCCTTTTGTTTACACTTGAGTTTCAAAATGAACTATTTCCTTGTTTCATCTAAGTCTTTATGCTCTCAAAAGAAGCTGCTTTGTCACTGCAGCAACTGAATTTATGTTGAGATGTCAGAATGGCTTTGAATGCTGCAGTAAGAGCAGACTGCTTATTTTTAAATGTCAAATGGGTTGTGTAGGCTTTATATTTTATGCCAAGAAATCAGATCTATCCATCTGTATGAAGTCACCTCTGATGAAGCCCAAGTTTGTACTTGGAGCACGAGCGCTGTTTCCTAAGCGTACACTGGAGCTGAGAGTGAGAGAAAAGTGGGACCAGATTTCCAAGATCATTCAGTTTTAAACTGGGTAATTTTATAGGGAGCTGGAGGCAGTTGCAAGTTTTAGATAGGCAGAGGCAGAAAAACAATATGTGAGTTTTTTGTATAGATTGTGAAAATTCCAATGTCAATGACAGAAGTATATAAAGAGGCTGTTATAGTATTTAGGCTGGAAGCATTTGTTTTTACTTGGATAGTGATCAACACCAAATGAAAAGTTTAGGACTAGGAAGCACCAGAAGGAAAGGAGAAGAGAGGATGGGGGAAGGGAGGTGAGGGGAAAGGAGGGGAGGGGAGAAGGAAAGGAAAGGAAGAAAGATGTGAAGCTTGAGAATGTAAGGGATGACACAACTGGGAAGCATGGGTGATGCTGAGCAGCTGGGCAGAGGGCAGCTGGCTTGGTGGAAAGACCCGAAAAAACAGCTATTAGGGAGAGATCATGGCTTTAGAAGTGTGTGTCTGCAACTGAAGGGACTGAAGGGAAAAGATCTTAGAACACTGAAGGGCATCATGGCTGGGGTGTGCTGTCTGCCTGAGAAGGATGTGAAGGGCATCATGGCTGGGGTGTGCTGTCTGCCTGAGAAGGATGTGAAGGGACAACAGGACAGGAAGGCTGCAGCATCACCTGAGTGACTGAAACAGCATCAGTGTTCCTCTGGGTATGGAGGTAGTGGAGATACAGACTTAGCACATTCCATGTGTGCTGACCCAGTGTGTTCATGCTTTTAAGAATCATCCTTCCAAATGCGCCTGTCCTTGTTATTTCTGCCCTAACCACAAATACTATCAACTCTGCACCATGAGCTGGGAAGTGCTGGTAAAGCAGAAGCTTCAAGGACACACATTGCTGGGTTTGAATTTTGGCTTCCTGGTTAGATAGTTTTACAGTTTTGAAATTCATCCCTAGGGATTTTTGTTTACTAATCTATTGAAGTTTACCAACCTCATAGTCATTTTATTATAATATATGTAAGTCACCTAGCACTGGTCCACACCCTTTACCAGTGGATGCAGGCAGCATTTAATTATTGACACCCAAAAGTGTAATCATGGCACTATGTGTCAAGGCAAAGGCACAGAAGAACCAGACAAACCTTAGATTTCTATGCTGTATGTATTTGGAGCTGCTTTCCTGCATTGGGATTTTATGCCATGTATAGTTTTGTTCTCTATTTCTTGTGTCTCCACGTTTCAATTCTTTCTTTCTCATGTATCTTGCAACATTCACACATACAGAAAGTTATTTTTAAATCAACTCAAATATTTCTGCTTACCCAGGAAATCCTTAATACTTTCTCATGCTTTTGAGTCATCAGAGTTTATGTTTTAGTGATGACTACTATGCTTATTTTGTTTCTTTTCAACAATAGTTTTCAAAATTTGTGGCAAAGTTTCCCCACGTTTCCAAACACATGAATCTAGATTACAAATGAGCAATGATGATAATGTACTTTATAAAATATGATGTCTTATGTTGATATTATCTTTTTCTTTCGTTAAAGCCTAACCCTGGAAAGGCTACTCAGAAACTGTTGATCTGTAATTTTGATAATGCTTTTCCACTCATGCTATTAACATTTGTCTTTTTTTGTTGTTATTTTTTTAGACTCTGTATCCCCTGCTCTCTTTGAATCCTCAACATCTCACCTACTTTTCCTCCCAAGTGCTGGGGATTCAGGTGGGAAACATCATGCCCGGATTATTTTAGAATACTCGAGCTGAGCAGTGGTGGCACACACCTTTAATCCCAGGATCAGGAGGTAGAGGCAGGCAGAGCTCTGTGAGTTTGAGGCCAGCCTGGTCGACAGAGTGAGTTCCAGGACAGAGCTACACAGAGAAACCCTGTCCTGAGAAAACAAAAATAGAAAGGAATTACCGGGATTTAGGAAGAATCTATTATATTTCCAAGACTCGTGTGTTCTGGTTTGTGGATTAGCTTTCAAGTATCTTAACTTTGGTTTTGCTTTTAGTTTTAAATAAAAAAAAAAAATCACTGATTTTGAGATAGGATCTCTGTAGCTCCTGCTGTTCTCCATCTCCTTCTACCCAGGTATCTCTAGTGCTGGTGTTACAGTGTGCCCTGACCCCAGAGCAGGTTAACTTTTAATACGTGGGTATTTGTATGGAGGCCTTGCATTCATGAGAATGATTTCAATTCAGTATTTTAGGGGTCTGGTTTTGCCATAGTGGTCCTGGAACCTGAAGCCTTTCGTACTAGACAAGTGCTTTACGCGTGATGTTCTTTAAAAACTAACTACCCAGCAATATTTTTAATACTTTACTACCCCAAATCATACAGTGTAAAACTTTTAGTCCATACCTTGGATTAAACACATTATGCATTTTAAAAGCATTATTTTTTTACAGTAAAATTGTCTTTAAATAATATTCTTAGAAGTAAAATGTTCCTGCGCCTTCTATAGTTGAGGTCACAAATCACCTGTAACATCTAATAATCAGCTCAACCTGATTCTACAGTCTTGATGGTTTTAGAGCAGGAACTTGTGTTTAAAAGGAAGATTGGCTTGTTAGCTGAATTATGCAATTATAAGTAAATGTGGTCGCAGCTGCTTTTGATATTCTTTGTTATACACCTGATTGAAAACAACAGGTTTTAAAAAATATTTTTTCATTTCTTACACTGACACCTAGTGTTCACTGTTTCTGATATCGAAATATTAAATTCTAGTTATTAGTAACTATGAAAATAGATTTCCATTCAACAGATTTTTAGAAATACACCTGAACACTGATCACCCCATCTTATTTCTACACTAGAGTCACAGTTTATCTTGGTACTTGTGTGACACCACTGTAGACCACCTGCTGGGCTTCATTAGATTTGACAAACACATAGGAAGCATGGATTGATCAAAAGAATTGAAAGCAGTTTTTAATACAAATTTTTAGAATCTGCTTTGTAAGTGGTGTTGTATAATATGCATAGTTCCTTCAGTCCCCAGGTCCAGTGATGACTTCATTTGTGTGAGATTGTTCCTTGGGTCGTCGAGATAACAAACCCACATTCAGTTATGTAAGCAGTGAAGAAATGAAGCAAGGCTATGAACCTTGCTTGTGGGGTAGGATAAAGCAAGACCACTTGGGATATCTGAAGTGTAGTTTCTGAATTCCTGAGGATCAAGGGTCAGGGCTTCTTACACTTTACCTCCATCCATGATCCATTTTCATCCAGAGATTTTGTACATGACCTCACCTGTGCATATATGGTATACAAATCAGATATTCACCAACAATAAATCATTAAAAATTCAAAGCAATTCTTTTAAATTTTTTTTATTTTTTTTCGTATCATATTGTAATTCTTTTTTTAAAAATTTATTTATTTATTAAAGATTTCTGTCTCCTCCCCGCCACCGCCTCCCATTTCCTTTCCCCTCCCCCGATCAAAACCCCTCCCTCGTCAGCCTGAAGAGCAATCAGGGTTCCCTGCCTTGTGGGAAGTCCAAGGACCACCAGCTCCATCCAGGTCTAGTAAGGTGAGCATCCAAACTGCCTAGGCTCCCACAAAGCCAGTACATGCAGTAGGATCAAAAACCCATTGCCATTGTTCTTGAGTTCTCAGCAGTCCTCATTGTCCGTTATGTTCAGCGAGTCCGGTTTTATCCCATGCTTTTTCAGACCCAGGCCAGCTGGCCCTGGTGAGTTCCTGATAGAACATCCCCATTGTCTCAGTGTGTGGGTGCACCCCTCGCGGTCCTGAGTTCCTTGCTGGTGCTCTGTCTCCTGCTCTTGATTTGGACCTTGAGATTTCAGTCCGGTGCTCCAATGTGGGTCTTTGTCTCTGTCTCCTTTCATCGCCTAAATGTTTTTCTTTGGGTTCACCTTCTTAATTAGCTTCTCTAGGATCACGCATAATAGGCTCAACGTCCCCTATTCATGGCTAGAAACCAAATATGAGTGAGTACATCCCATGTTCCTCTTTTTGGGTCTGGCTTACCTCACTCAGGATAGTGTTTTCTATTTCCGTCCATTTGCATGCAAAATTCAGGAAGTCATTGTTTTTTACTGCTGAGTAGTACTCTAATATGTATATATTCCATACTTTCTTCATCCATTCTTCCATTGAAGGGCATCTAGGTTGTTTCCAGGTTCTGGCTATTACAATGACTGCTATGAACATAGTTGGGCATATACTTTTGTTGTATGATAAGGCATCTCTTGGGTATATTCCCAATAGAGGTATTGCTGGGTCGAGAGGTAGGTTGATTCTGACTTTCCTGAGAAACCGCCACACTGTTTTCCAAAGTGGTTGCACAAGTTTGCATTCCCACCAGCAATGGATGAGTGTACCCCTTTCTCCACAACCTCTCCAGCAAAGGCTATCATTGGTGTTTTTATTTTAGCCATTCTGACAGGTATAATATGGTATCTTAGAGTTGTCTTGATTTGCATTTCCCTGATCGCTAAGGAAGTTGAGCATGACCTTAAATGTCTTTTGGCCATTTGAACTTCTTCTGTTGAGAATTCTCTGTTCAGCTCAGTGCCCCATTTTTTAATTGGGTTGATTAGCCTTTTATGGTCTAGTTTCTTGAGTTCTTTATATATTTTGGAGATCAGACCTTTGTCAGTTGCGGGGTTGGTGAAGATCTTCTCCCAGTCAGTGGGTTGCCTTTTTGTCTTAGTGACAGTGTCCTTTGCTTTACAGAAGCTTCTCAGTCTCAGGAGGTCCCATTTATTCAATGATGCCCTTAATGTCTGTGCTGCTGGGGTTATACGTAGGAAGTGGTCTCCTGTGCCCATGTGTTGTAGAGTACTTCCCACTTTCTCTTCTATCAGGTTCAGTGTGTTCAGACTGATACTGAGGTCTTTAATCCATTTGGACTTGAGTTTTGTGCATGGTGATAGATATGGATCTATTTTCATTCTTCTACAGATTGACATCCAGTTTTGCCAGCACAATTTGTTGAAGATGCTCTCTTTTTTCCATTGTATACTTTTAGCTCCTTTATCAAAAATCAGGTGTTCATAGGTTTGTGGGTTAAAGTCCGGGTCTTCTATTCGATTCCATTGGTCGACTTCTCTGTCTTTATGCCAATACCAAGCTGTTTTCAATACTGTAGCTCTGTAATAGAGTTTGAAGTCAGGGATGGTAATGCCTCCAGACGATCCATTATTGTATAAGATTGTTTTGGCTATCCTGGGTTTTTTGTTTTTCCATATAAAGTTGATTATTGTCTTTTCCAGATCTGTGAAGAATTTTGATGGGATTTTGATGGGGATTGCGTTGAATCTATAGATTGCTTTTGGTAGAATTGCCATCTTTACTATGTTGATCCTCCCAGTCCAAGAGCAAGGGAGATCCTTCCATTTTCTAGTGTCTTCTTTGATTTCTTTCTTGAAAGACTTAAAGTTCTTGTTAAATAGATCTTTCACTTCCTTGGTCAGAGTTACCCCAAGATATTTTATGCTACTTGTGGCTATCGTGAAAGGTGATGTTTCTCTGATTTCCCTCTCTGCTTCCTTATCCTTAGTGTATAGGAAGGCAACTGATTTTTTGGAGTTGATCTTGTATCCTGCCACATTCCCAAAGGTGTTTATCAGCTGTAGGAGTTCTTTGGTAGAGTTTTTGGGGTCGCTTATGTATACTATCATATCATCTGCAAATAACGAAAGCTTAACTTCTTCCTTTCCAATATGGATCCCCTTGATCCCCCTATGTTGTCTTATTGCTATTGCTAGAACTTCAAGCACTATATTGAAGAGGTATGGAGAGAGTGGACATCCTTGTCGTGTTCCTGATTTTAGTGGGATGGCTTTGAGTTTTTCTCCATTTAATTTAATGTTAGCTGTCGGCTTGCTGTAAATAGCTTTTATTATATTTAGGTGTGACCCTTGTATCCCTAATCTCTCCAAGACCTTTATCATAAAGGGGTGTTGAATTTTGTCGAATGCTTTTTTAGCATCTAATGAAATGATCATATGTTTTTTTCTTTCAGTTTATTTATATGGTGGATTACATTGATAGATTTGCGTATGTTGAACCAGCCCTGCATCTCTGGGAAGAAGCCTACTTGATCATAATGGATAATTTTTCTAATGTGTGTTTGGATTCGGTTTGCCAGTATTTTATTGAGAATTTTTGCGTCGATGTTCATGAGTGAGATTGGCCTGTAATTCTCTTTCTTGGTTGGGTCTTTGTGTGGTTTTGGTATCAGGGTAACTGTAGCTTCATAAAAGGAATTAGGCAATGACTCTTCTGTTTCTATATTGTGGAATACATTAAGGAGTATAGGTATTAGCTCTTCTTGGAAGTTCTGGTAGAATTCTGCATTGAAACCATCTGGTCCTGGGCTCTTTTTAGAGGGGAGATTTTTGATAACAGTTTCTAATTCTTCGCGACTAACAGGTCTATTTAGATCATTCACCTGGTCTTGGTTTAGCTTTGGTATATGGTACTTATCTAAAAAAATGTCCATTTTTTTTTGCATTTTCCAGTTTTGTGGCATACCGGCTCTTGTAGTAAGATCTAATGATTCTCTGAATTTCCTAATTCTAAACTCAAATATTTCTAATTCTAAACTCAAATGAATATTCTAATTCTAAACTCAAAACTTATGAACTCAACTCAGACAGCAACTTTTAAAATCAAGCATTTAACATAGTACAGTCCAAAGCCCAACTGATGTGACGCACACTAGGGAGAGGTCGTCCGATAGTAGAAGTCTGTTCGCCATTGTTAAAGCTCCTTGCCTCCGGAAGAGCAGCAAGGCACTGCAGCTCTGATGTTACAGTCTCCAGTCTGAGCTGACATGTTCCAGGCAGTGTGACAACAGGACCACTCCAGAACCTTGGTTAGCATGAATTGCACCACAGAGCATCAGTGAGCACAGCCAAAATTACCTTAGATTCCTTATGCGTTTGATGTTAAGTTTTGCTTGTTGCACATTCAGAAAGCTTCTTCTGTCGTCATATTTGCCACACCACATATATTGATGCATAGCACACTTGGAAGCTGGAGTTTCAAAGTCCCAAATGTTGTGGTTATAGTGTTTGCAGATCTAGATTAGTTTCAGATTTTCTGTAATTAATGAATACAGACTGTCTAATTTGTAGTAAATTTATGCATTAATTGTTACTATAGTAGAGATACAGGTGGCTAGTATGTGTAATGAAATCTGTTCATTAGTTTTTAAGATTTATTTATTTTTGTTTATAAGTGCTTGTCTATGTATGTACACCACATATATACAGTGTCCATAAAGGCCAGGAGAAAGCTTGAATCCCCTAGAACTAGAATTACAGATGGTTGTAAGCAGCCATGTGGGTGAGTGATTACTAGTTGAATTAACTTTTTGCTAACATTGAACATTTATGTTGACGTTTAGAAAGTCAGCGAAAGAAACTAAATGTAAAGTCCTAGAATTGTTTGTTGCAAACTTGGGAGTGCTCAAACAATGAAATGCATTACGTTTTTATTTAAGAACTAAACATTTTGGATGCAGAACAGAGCGGTCAGTTTTGCCTGTCATGGCAGTTACATTGTTCTTAGTGTCTTTCTTTCTCTCATTTCATCACATCTTATACATAGTTTTTATTATTCATGAACATCTTCCCTGACAACAAATTGTTCTTCTGTTGACAAGCACTTATTGGCTATCTGTTATTATAGTTTTATATAAGATGGACTTTATGTATAAAATGGCAGAGTAATCTTATATTGGTTCAGAGAAAAGATGCTAAAGAAGTATATAAAATGTAAGGAAAGTGATAAGCACAAAGGAGTTTTCATGAGTATTTCAGATCAATTCTTGTATATTGCTCACGTGACCCTTTTGGGGAGTATGTACTGATAATGTTTGAGTAGTTTTTCAGAATTTTGAAGTTCATCCAAGAATGGACCACATTCTCAGAATGAGTTCCCGGTTTCTATAATTGTTTCTCTAGCACATGACATAAAATTCTCTGAGAAGAACTTATTGCTTACACTCATAAGGAGTTATGTGTCAGTTAATTATTCTAGGGGACATTGTCTATCCACAGTTTAAATAAACTGTTAATTTGAAAATGTCCCAGACTCTTTATGTTGAAATAGAAATTGGGGCATTCTGTAAACACTTTCCATAAAGCCTTTTTTTCTGTGTGTGTGGCTACTTCTGAACGTTTAAATAAATGTTCTATCTTCTTGTTGAAAGTAAGAAAAATAGAGTGCTAGTTGAATTTTTTTTTCTTCTGGCATTTTATCAATGAGTAGATACTCTTCTTTATTTAGAAGTTGATTGACTTCTTTTTTAATTTTTTTTTATTTTACTTAGACACTAGATTTTTAAAAGAATAAGGAATTACACTCTTATACAACTGAGTGAAGTCACCTGGCTTTCTCCTATCTGTTCAGTTGCCAAAATTAGCTGAAATGGCTAGAGCTAACAGTGAGGTTAGAAGAGTTTCTGGTTTGATATTTTGTCAGGCCCAAGAGCAAAACACTCTGAAACTGCTTTGGTTCCTTGGCTGCACTCTTAAAAATGAGAAGTCTTGAGATTCATCTATGATGCAAGGACCACCCTGTTTCCTCACTTTTTCTCTGTCAAGAGATGGAAATAATAAAGTTGAATTTCTGCAGAAGAAATGATATATGAGCAAAGTTCCAAGAAGGAGAAGTAGAACACCATGCATAGAGTCTTCCAGAATGAGGGGACAGGCTCATGAGACCCTGAGTTTGGAATATGCTCCAGAATTAGCAAGAACTGCCTGAATGTCTGGAGCACGCTGAGTAAGCAATAAAGGTGAGCTGTGTTAGGTCGGTGAGGCATGGTCTGCATGCCCTGATTTTGTCTTTGTGGGTTTTCGCTCTCACTTTGTACGGGAGAGAAGTCTACAAGTGTTTTGTTGTACATTGATAGTCAAATCAGATTCCCAAGTTGAATCTTGTGCTAAGGCTGCTGTGGAAAATGGGAAGATGTGCTGAGTTAAAGGTACCTTTTCCTCACCCTTCGCAGAAAAGGGGGTTTGGCCAAAGTGCAGACATGTTGGTTTTGAAAGTAGCTTTGTCGGAGCCCAGGGCCTTCTTTTTCTTTTTGGTACCTTTATTTTGTATATACTCTTCAGTATCGTCTCCCGTAGGAACATGTCTTCAATCAGATTATCAGAACTCTACACCATGATACAGCCACTTTGTGGAGATTAGACTGCAAAAGTTTCAGCATGAGCCTTGTCTAGACTTTTCATTTGAGCAGCTAGGTATGTGTGCTTTGCAGACACAGTAAGTAGTGTTTGATGTTGATATTTTTCAAGTTTAGATGACTACGGGACACCTACAAATATTTGAGTAGACAATTAAATAGACACCTAGAATTAATGAGCAAGGTTTGTGCTCAGGTATTACAGGCATACCTTAGAGATATGTCAGGGTCTGTTCTAGAATGTGGACAACAAAGCAAATCATGTGGGCTCATTAGCTCTCATGCTCTCTCGCTCTCTCTCTCTCTCTCTCTCTCTCTCTCTCTCTCTCTCTGTCATGCTTTCTCTCACTCTCTGTTTCTTTTTTCACTGCATCTAAGAGTTATGCTTCTCTTGTCTCAACATACTTTCTGCCACTGTAACAAAACACCTATGTTTAGATGGATGCTTTTATAGAGAAAGTAAGTTTTGGTTTTTCTTTTCATTTTTGTTTGTTTCTTTGGTTTTGTTTTTTGTTTGTTTGTTTTTTGTTGTTGTTTTTTGTTTTGTTTTGTTTTTGACAGGGTTTCTCTGTGAAACAGTCCTGGTTATCCCAGAACTCGTTCTGCAGACCAGGCTGACTTGAAACTCACAGAGATCTGCCTGCCTCTGCCTCCTAAATGCTAGGATTAAAGATGCACACCATCACTGCTTCGCTGTACTTTTGTTCTTTAAAGAACTAGCTTATTTAGAAGAGAACACATAACAAGACAGTAAGCAAGTGGCCAGGAAAGGGGCAGCCTCACTATTTTGTAGGTAGCCAACCTATTCCTACAAGACACAGCCTGTTGTTTAATCCATCTATGAGGTTGGAGGTTTAACTTACCAAATTATCTTCTTGTAGCTGTCCCAACTTAAGTGCCACCACTTCAGTGCCATGTGTTGGGAACTAACTTTCTAATATTTGAATGTTTAGTGACTTCCTCAGAACAAAGTGGTCTATATATTATGTATGTATGTCTTTTATATCTAAAAGAATAAGTACTAACCTATTAAGATAATAAAAATAGAATATTGTCAACAGACAATAAAAAAACAAACTGTAATCTTGTGTGGAGGGTAGAGCTTCATGCTGATGACTGCTGACTGACCCAGGTTCTTATTGCTGAAGGTCAGGTCGTTCTGGTCCTTTCTTAAAAGAAGACAATGAAACATTTAACTTTCACAAAACATGTATGTACATTTTTAGATACATGTGATAGCATTTGGTTCCCAGTAGAACTTCTATAGATATAGATGCAGCAGCCCCAATGCTGCTTTATTCACCAAGACTATGGAATATCTTCGTGTCTTGTTCTCATCTCAGTGGTGTTCATAATCTTCACCACAAGTAGATTCTGTCTTAAGAGCCCGCTTTACTCAGCAATGAGAAACAACTGCTGTTTCATTCATATTTTGTTTTTACATATGCATGCTAGGTAAATATTCCTGCATTGATCTACACTCCAGCCCTTTTATCACAAGACCAGAATATGAATATACACGCAAACACACAGACACACACACACACAAAACACACACATCAGGCAGTTCTCACTGATTTGGAAGCGCTTTTTAGACTCGGGGTCTTTATGACCCTGTTCCCGTGTGTGTATCTGTGTATGTATGTGTGTGTGTGTTCTAATTCTAGTTCTGTAATTATTCCACCACTTCTATAGTTACCTCCTTATTAAGGTCTTGAATCCTTCAAAGTTATCCATAAAGATTGACACCAACTTCCAAACTATGTTTCTTTTTCTTTTTTTCATTGATCCCTACTGAGCTCCACATTTCTCTCTGCTCTCCTCCCTGCCTCTCCCTCCCCCTTTAACCCTCCCTCAAGGTCCCCATGCTCCCAATCCATTCAGGAGATCTTGTCCTTTTCTACCTCCCACATAGGCCAGACCCATGTAAGTCTCTCTTAGTGTCCTCGTTGTTGTCTAAGTTCTCTGCGATTGTAGTTTGCAGGCTGGTTCTCCTTGCTTCATGCTCAAAAACCACCTATGAGTGAGTACATGTGACAATTGTCTTTCCGTGTCTGGATCACCTCACTCAAAATAATGCTCCCTAGCTCCAGCCATTCTCCTGCAAAACTCAAGATGTTGCCATTTTTTTTCCACTTGGTAGTACTCCACCATGCAAATGCACCACACCTTCCCCATCCATTCTTCATCGAGAGGCATCTAGGCTGTTTCCAGGTCCTGACTATGACAAACAATGAGCACATGTCCCTGTGACATGAGGGTTGGGAGGCAAACTATGTTAATGTTGACACTTTGACCTCCCCTACAAATAAAGAATGTCCCCTGTGTCATACTGCATAGTGAATACTCCCCCAAAGCATTTCTGTCTATTCTCCCTGGCCCAACAGAGCAACTTACCACCTGTCTCACCCACAGCCTTCTGAATGCATTTTGCTAACAGGACTTGAAAGTAAGACATGTCCTTTGATGCATGAGCTGCAGAATGCAATCAGTACTGTAGTGATTTAAATGAGAAGTGTCCCCCATATTCTCAGACATCTGAATACTTTGTCCCTAGTTGGTGGCTATTTGGAGAGCCTTATTAGAGTCATGATGGAGAATATATGTCACGGGGGCTGGGCTTTGGGGTTTCAAAAGCCACTAGCCATTTCCAGTGCACTCTCTTCTTCCTGCTTGTGGTTTAAGATGTGAGCGCCCACCTTCCAGTAACAGCCTCATTGTCTGTAGCCTTCTCTCTCTCTCTCTCTCTCTCTCTCTCTCTCTCTCTCTCTCTCTCTCTCTCTCTCTCTCTCTCTCTCTCTCACATTATGGACCTTTACCCTCTGGAACCATAAGAGCAAAATAAAATGCTTGTTCTCTAAGTTGCCTTCGTCTTGGTGTTTTTAACATAGCAATTGAAAGAGCAACTAAGAAAAATGCTAAGCTCAATGGATATTTCTGTTAGAGCTCTTGGATGACCAAGTACATTGTCAAGCTGCTTTGTTTTGTTTTGTTTCCTGAGTAGTGAGTGGGTCTCAAAGGTGTTCTTAAAAGTTCAGTGCATCATGCTGCAAGCAGGTGCGCTTTTAATCCAGGTTTTGTTTTTTCCATCTACAGCACATAGGCAGCATAAGCGTGCTGTGATTCGTAAGTGTCGTAGGATTTTCAGAATGGTAAACAGGCCTTGCTTTCGGCTTTCAGTGGCAACTATCTTAGCCTTAATGAGAGAGGTAGCCTGTTTTGAAACATTGAAGCTAGGCTCTGAGTTGGTGTTTCTAGCTATGAGAAGTGATAAACTATACATCAGCTACTTTCTGGGTAACTTGCTGCAGCTTTTGTAAGAGCTCTTGAACATTTTTCATTTCTTAAGCCTAGTGGATCCAGCTCTATTAGATGCAGACTTCCTTCTGTGTTGTCTTCCCTTCCTCAGCCTTCACTGAACTGAAGAGTCTCTCTCTGGATCAGGCTCTGGTTTTAGAGAGCGCTGTGCTGGTCTTCCATGCAGAGCCCTCAAACTGTCCACATTAGCGGTGGGGCAGCTGCCCCTCATCATCATTCATGCAGCCACTGCATCGGCTCCCTTCATTTTCCAAGAGAATTTTTATTTTGCATTCACCTAGATTTGTACTATTGCTCTTTTTACCAAGCCTGCTTCCCTAAGCTCAGCCACTTCCTGCTTTTGGCTTACATGAGAGATGTGGGGCTCTTCCTTTCATTTGAACACGTAAAGACCTTATGGAGTTATTAGATGACCTTACTTCAGTGTTGTCCAATGTCTGCAAGCAGAAAGACTGGTGGGAAGGAAAATGTTGAAACAACTGGGCCATGGAGTAGTCAGAACATGAAAATATGTAGTTAATTTATCTGCTTTGCATGGACACAATTCATAGTTTCCCCCAAACATTTAACAATAGTGGTATGAAAGATCACATATGACCTTGATTAAATAATAAATAGAAAATGACCTGTGAAGTATTTAGAGACTTATCAAAATGTGGTACAGTGAGCCTGTATTATTGCAAATATGGCATCTATTATAGATGTTCCATGCAGGGTGCTGACAGACTATCAATGTATAAAAATACACTATTTGTGACAAGTGGTAAACATAGCAAAATAAGGGTACCTGTCCACACAGAAAGCATGAGCATGGGAAAGACATGCAGAGTTCTACTACAGTGTGAGGTCACTTAGGAAGACAAAATAATGAGAGGAAACAGAGAAGAAACTTCAAAGTGTCCCATATGGTATTTTGCCTTCCACAAACTGAAGAAAAGAAGACCCAGGCCATGAGAAGTGAGGTGACCTGGTTATCAGCTGAGCCTGCATCTCCAGTCTTGGAGGTTGGCTAAAATGAGGCCAACAAAATGTCACATTAGGTGTGACAGTTACAGTAGGTGCAAATCAGCTGAGAGCATTCTTCTTCGTGGTGGCCATTGTACTTGATTATAGCCATTGTTCTGCAGTCTGCTTAAATGTAATTTTCTAAAGTGAAAGTTTTCCCTTATTGCTTTATAATCATAGTTTATAATCTAGCCCACCAAGGCCAGCTGGACTGGGACTGAATAAGCATGATTTGAAACTGGACTCTGTGAACATGGTGGACAATGAAGGCTGATGAGAAGCCAAGGACAATGGCACTAGGTTTCGATCCTAATACATGAACTGGCTTTGTGGGAGCTTAGCCTGTTTGGATGCTCACCTTCCTGGTCCAATACACATTTTTAAAGTTAGCATATACTTTTCTTTTGTTTTCCATATGTGTACCTATAGTTATGAATAATATCTACATGTGTGCTTCAGTCCCAGCATATTGTTGTTTTCTGAATGACATTCAGAAACGACATTGCTCCTTTATACCAAGGTTATTTTTGAGAGCTTCACTCTGCCCACAGCTGTGCTTCCCTGCCCAGCACCCACACCTTCCATAGGTTCCCCACCTGACTCTCAATGCCTGTCACTACAGATGTCACAGGTACTGATAGCAGCCTTGTTCCAGTTGTCTTTCTACTTAAGAATGTTTCCTTCTTGTTTCCCATATCTTATTCCTGATTTATTCCACCAGTGTCCTTGGCTCTTAAGTATTTCAGTGACCAGTGTGACCACTGGAAGTTCAAACCTTATGCTGGATGAAGTGAATAACTTTCTTATCGTTTTGTTTCTCTTTTTCCATATCACCAAGGTCAGTTTATTCAGCATTGGGAGAAAAAGATTTCTTTTCCAGCTTTTAACTGTAAAAAGCTGGACATTCTATTATGTCTGTATCACTTTTTAAAAAACAATGCAAAGAACATTTTGCACACAGCAGCTGAAATATTCTCTTATCTTTAAGATAAAGTCTTAGAACTAGACACATGGGATTGAGGATGTACATGTTCTGAAAGGTTTTTGACAGCTTTCTTAATGATTTATAAAAATTAGATAATACATGTTAAAATAAGTTTCCTTGTTTTTTTAAAATTGGCTTTAGTATGGAAGACCTTCTACATTTTCCAATAAAAATCAAAGTAATATGTAAGAAGCCCTTTATTTGCTGCTGTAGCAAGTTCTCCATTGTATGTAAAGGTGCTTACTTGGAATACTGTACTTTGAGATTATTATGATTTTTAAGTAATATTAATATTTAATAAACAAGAACCTTGTGTCTACTTGCTCAAATTATGAACATTGTGTTTCATTTTGCAAAACTTACCCATGTTGCAGCTTGAGTAAAATCAATTTCCACATGGTCCCTCTTCCTGCTAGTTGACCTGTGGCAGCTGCATGGATCCGGATAAATGTCTTAGCCGATGTTTAAGTGACTATCCTGGGAAAATGGGCTTTTTTGAAGACTGAAATCAGAACGCTTAAATTTTATTTGTATTAGCTAATTAAAATTTGAACTTAAATATATAGTGTCTTATTTATACTCTTGAGATTTTCATGCAGTAGTGTGTTATCCCCACTGTTCTTGTAGCTCTCTTCATTTTGATTTTGACACAGTGAAAGTAGCTTTTTTCAGTGACATCAGTACACCTGATCACTGTAGTGTACATAAAAAACAAGGAAGAAAAGTCATCAGATTTTAAAGTAATATTCAATTTGACATCATCATTAACATTTAATGTTCATCCATTGTCTTAAGTCATGATCATCATGTAATTATATAAACTGTCACTTAAATAAATAGATCATATCATTGATATCATTTGTGGTCATTCTGTGTGTGTGTACATGGTGGTACATGACTATGTATCCACGAGAGTGCAAAGGTCAACATTAAGTGTCCTTTTTTTTTTTTTCCAATTGCTTATTCTACCTTAGTTTTTGATACAATGTCCCTCCCTGATCCTGAAATTCACTGATTCCGGTAGATTGGCTGGCCAGCAAATGTAATCCTCCCTTTCCCTCCTCAGCACCAGGATTAGGGACTGATTTTAATGTGGGTGCTGATTATCCAAATTCAGGTCCCCATGCTCCCATGACAAAAATACACTATCACTGTTTTCTTTATTCTCTTTACTTTTCTGTCCCTTTCTCCCTCTGTAACATTCCATACCACTCTCCTCAAATACATGTCAAAAGTTATGACCATATTATGATCTTTTGTCATTGTCCTATGAAATTGAAGTCCTGTTATATAGATGTTTTTCATATTCTGCTATTTGCTTCTTGTTTTAACATCATGTTATTATCACATTCTTTTTCCTTGCTTTCTCATTTTATTTTATTTTAATTAATTAATAGTATATTAGAGTATAGATTTACTATAACTTAATCAGCTGTTTTTGAATGGACATTTACTTGTAGTTTTGTTCTACTTCAAATAAATGATGCTTCCTGAGATCACCTGGTAGCACATAGCCTTTCATTGCAGACTTCCCAGAGTGCAACTCTGATCAGTGAGTATGTTAATAAATATTACCACATCAGTCTTGAGAAGTGCTCTGACCATTTAATCTGCACCGGATACCTTTGTACCTAGGATTTGTGTGTACCCTACATTTTGCCTAAGCAGCTACTTTTTGTGGGGCTTCCCTGCTATGTTGATTGCATGTCACTAGCTACTAGTGAAAAAAATGCCTTATGTCTCTTGAGCCATATGAATAACCCACATATGTATAGCCTCCAGAATTATTTTGTATGAGATTTTATGTATATTTTAGTTATATTCATGTGGAAATTTTTGGTTTTGTTGCAAAGGGCTTTACAATCTTTTTATTAATTGGTATATTAATCAGTTGGTACTAAATGGAAAGAGGTTGCTTTCTTCTGATTTCTTAGAACTTTTATTTAGAGACTGCTACATTACATACCCATTTTGCTATCAGAGGGTTATGATTATCAACATGCGATTCTTTCCCCTTGACTCTCTTTGTTTAGGGTAAATACTGAAATTTTCTTGTTGTCCTGCAACTGCCTTCATCTTAATATATAAATAATATAGTATTTGCTGGATTCTGATTTTTAATGCTTTTAGTGTTTAGTATTTTTATTCCTGAATGTTTGTCAGATCCTGTTTGTATATGTGGTGGTATCTATGTGTTCTTGTAGATGTGCACACATATGCATGTTGGGTGAGTATGTGTGGTGTACACGTTATGTACATATCAGAGTTTGACATAATATTTACTCATTTGTGTTCTCTGGGCCTCTCATTGAACACTATGATTTGGGGTTCTAGACATTTTACCCCTATGCCCAGCTGTCATCTTTATGCTGGGCATCAAAACTCAGGTACTTATACTTGTTTTGCCAATATATATAATTAACTTTAAAAATCAGTATTTCTTTTTTTATTACTTTTGGTTGAACTCTACATTTTTCTCTGCTCCCATCCCTGCCTCTCCTCTCCCCCTTCAATCCTCCCCCAAGGTCCCTGTGCTCCCAATTTACTCAGGAGATCTTGTCTTTTACTACTTCCCGTGTAGATTAGATCTATGTAAGTCTCTCTTAGTGTCCTCATTGTTGTCTAAGTTCTCTGGGATTGTGGTTTGTAGGCTGATTTTCTTTGTTTTATGTTTAAAAACCACCTATGCGTGAGTACATGTGACAGTTGTCTTGCTGTGTCTGGGTTACCTCACTCAAAATAATGTTTTCTAGTTCTATCCATTTGCCTGCCTGTTATTTTTCTCTGCTGTGTAGTACTCCATTGTGTAAATATACCACATTTTCCTTATCCATTCTTTGGTCGAGAGGCATTTAGGTTGTTTCCAGGTTCTGGCTATGACAAACAATGCTGCTTGCATTCCCACCAGCAATGAAAAAGTGTTCCTTCTTCCCCACAATCTCTCCAGCATAAGTTGTTGTCATCAGTGTTTTTGATCTTGGCCATTCTTACAGGTGTAAGATGGAATCTCGGAGTCATTTTGATTTGCATTTCTCTGATGGCTAAGGATGTTGAACATTTCCTTAAGTGTCTTTCAGCCATTTTAGATTCCTCTGTTGAGAGTTCTCTGTTTAGGTCTCTACTCCATTTTTTTTTTATTAGATTGTGTGTTCTTTTGATGACCAATTTCTTGAGTTCTTTGTATATTTTAGAGATCAGACTTCTGTCTGATGTGGGGTTAGTGGAGATCTTTTCCCATTCTGTAGGCTGTCGTTTTGTCTTGTTGACCTTGTCCTTTGCTTTATAGAAGCTTTTCGGTTTCAGAAGGTCCCATTTATTAATTGTTTCTCTCAGTGTCTGTGCTGTTGGGGTTCTATATAGGAGGTAGTCTCCTGTGCCAGTGTGTTCAAGTTCTATAAGGTTCAGTGTGGTTGGCTTTATGTTGAGGTCTTTGGTCCATTTGGACTTGAGTTTTGTGCATGGTGATAGATATGGATCTAATTACATTCTTCTACATGTTGATATCCAGTTATGCCAGCACCACTTGTTAAATATGCTTTCTTTTTTTCCATTTGATATTTTTTGCTTCTTTGTCAGAATCACATGTTCAAAGGTATGTGGATTAATATCCAGGTCTTCTTTTTGGTTCTATTGGTCCTCCTGTCTGTTCTTATGCCAATACCAGGCTGTTTTCAGTGCTGTAGCTCTGTAGTAGAGTTTGAAGTCAGGGACTGTGATGCCTCCAGAAGTTCTTTTATTGTGCAGGATTGTTTTCTGCTCTTCCATATGAAGTTGAGTACTGTTCTTTCGAGGTCTGTGAAGAATTTTTCTGGAATTTTGATGGGCATTGCATTGAATATGTAGATTGCTTTTGGTAAGATTGCCATTTTTACTATGTTAATTCTGCCTACCCAAAAGCACGGGAGATCTTTCCACTTTCTGGTGTCTTCTTTAATTTCTTTCTTCAAAGACTTAAAGTTGTTGTCCTACAAGTCTTTCACTTGTTTGGTTAGAGTTACTCTGAGATGTTTTATGCTACTTGTGGCTATTGTTAAGGGTGCATATACTGTGTAGCCTGTGGTGGAATCAAGTAGCGAGTTACAGTTTTGAAAGTGTTTAGTATGGCTAATAATCTTGAAGTTATGTGTCAAACTATTTGTTCAAAAAATGATTCCATACTTTATCTCAACTATACATTTTTCTATCACCTTAGTCTTCCAGTTTAAAGTTCAGAATGCTGTGATCACAAAACAATTCACGTGGGAAAGTGATGCCCTCTGTGGTCTGCTCTCCCTTTCCCAGCCCCCTCCATGATGAAGTGTCTAATAATTCTGTGTGGATACATGTTTAGATCCAGGCTCAGGCTAAGGGCTACACATGCTTGTAGATGATCTGATGTATCGACCAAGCAAAAGAGCCTGCTCATATCTGCCCAAGACTGAGCAGAGACTTGTGAGGTTCTGGGGACACACAGCTTTTGGGAGCACTAGCTCCTGGTCTTGGGAGTCAGTTGTTCACAGACTTTTGTCAGTTCCTCAGGGAGCATTGATTCCTTTTGAGGTCCGTCATCAGATTGCTGGCTCCATTTTGCAGTTTGTAGCCTCCCTGGAATGGATCCTCCTTACCTGACAGTCCTGTCTTTCTTATGTTTTAAATTGTGGTTTTTCAGTCAGTTCTTCTACCCATATGATTTTATTTAATTTTGTCTTTGAAGAATTCCTCAAAGTTTTGGCTCACTGTTGGCTTTTTTTTTTATTTCTCTCCAGGAGTGTTTTGATTTCTTCTTTTCTCCCCCCAAAATACCTCTTTAAGTTGCATGATGTTTTAGGCAGAAAGATAATTATGTCACTTTTAATCTCATCTTTCTTTAATTTTAAGTTTATGGACTTTTCTACCAATAATACACCATTTGATTACATATACAAAAATATCCTTATGTATTCCATACCGTGTTGGCAATTTACCCTTGAATAAATAACAGGATTTCATTTATTTATTGTTTTAAGATTTATTTATTTTTATTTTTTATATATGAGTGTTTTGCCTGCATTTGTGTGTGTGTGTGTTTGTGTGTGTGCATAAGGAAATCAGAAAAGGCCAGTTCTTCTGGAACAGGACTTGTGGATTGGAGCCTTGATTTGGGAGAAGGGAACCAAACCAGTGTCCTCTGCAGGGAAATTTGTGCTTTTAATAAATGAGTCATCTCTTTGGCCCCTCATTTATTTATTATTAGATATGCTTCTCCAGCACCTTTAGTCATGAAATTCTGTGTTAGGTACTATAGAGACTGACTTCTGTCCCAAAGGAGAGAAATGTTCTGATCCTTAGTGGAAAAGTTCTATTTACCATTAAAGATGCTTATTTCTGGAGACACAATATTTGACAGTGTATCACAGTGGTTCAAGAGTGAGAAGTGTCCTCTAACAAGTGAAAGCAGCGTGTGGAGGGAAGAGGTACGATGCTGTCATCAGATGTAGGCATCACTAGACAGAGACTTGAGACAATGCCGAGACCTCAGAAGGCACAGGCAGGGCAACAGTTCTAGTCAGCCCAGTCAGCATGACCTCGGTGAAAAGGAACAAATGGAGAGGAGGATGGAAGAGCAGTCAGAGCACACTTAGTGCAGAGGAGAGCTATTTAAAGTACTGAGTTCAAGTTTCACCTTCTATTTGTAGATGATAGGCCAGTATCAGTACAGAGATTAGTTTTGGGACAGAAGAGCTATTTCCGGGACCTGCCAAGACATTGAACACATAGGGTCCCAGGACTTGATAGGAGCTTGGATTTTATTCATAGGTGCTTGTAAGTAATCATTGAGGAGGCTGCCACGTAATCATTTTGATAGCACGGAGTTAATTTGAAAGTGTTGAATTTAGTGTTAAAAAATCTTTAACCAGACGCACTGTATTTTAAGAGTACAAAAATGGGGGCTGGGAAGATGACTTGATGGATAAAGTGCTTGACGAAGTGTAGAAATGATCCCTGAAAGATAGTCATGGATAAAGTGCTTGACATAGAAGAATAAGGAGCTGAGTTCAATCCCCACAATCCACATAAAAAGCCAGCCATAGTAGTACTTGGATCCATAATACCCACGAACAAAGCTGAGTGTGGTGACTTATGCTTGTAATTCCAGGGCTGGGGAAAGAGAAACAGCTTATCCTTGGATCTCACTGGGTAGTTCTAGTTCTCCCAGACATCAAGTTGAAGACAATTGAGGAAGACACCCTTGTCAACCTCTTGTCTCCACATGCATACATTGGAGAATCTGCTGGCCAGTGCAGTTGGGAAGAACCTTTGTGCCACAGGGTCCTCCAGAATCTCCTGCCGAGTTGTGCTTTTCTCCTTCTTTCAGCATATTAAATTTTTTGTGATGTCAGACACAGTAAGGGAAAGAGCGTCTGGCAGTCATTACCTGGAGGATGTGTAACTTGTATGTGTCTTCTGGAAGTTAACTTTTAATGTTAAACAAAGGAAGCCAATCAAAACCAGCTGTAGGACCACTGCATCGTTCATACTTTTTACAATCAGCATTAGGTTACTGTGCACATGTCTATGTCTGAAGTTGAAAAAAATAAGATAAATCTTTTCCTTTTAGTAAAATTGGTGTAGTCTTAATTTTATAGCTAACAGTCCTTTCATTGTTTTCCTAATTAGCAGGAAGATTTAATGCAATTGATACCATCATATCTGCATTTTATATGTTTTGGAAAAATAATGGTTCATTTATTGACTTACACTCTTAATATATTTTAGACATGGTTAAATAAAAACAATAAGTTGAAATATAATTTTCTGACTTAAAATTACAAGGTTAGTAAAGATAGCAACTTTCCAGCTTAACAAGTAACAGGCTATTAAATATATTGTGTGAACTAATTATATAGATACTGAAAATGTATTGAATGTTACTCTGGTAACATTCGCTCTGACACATGACCTTCATTATAAGCCTAGATACACGCAAACTGTAATTTCACATCCTCATTATTAATGGTAAGGAGCTGCATGTTTTAGATCCAGAAGCCCCCTCTTGAATTACATTTGGAAGGACTGTGGAAGTTGAAACAGTAGGGCTCCGTCCCCTGAAATGCTCACACACTGTAGGATGGATTGTCTTTTTCTCCATCCCCAACAGTGCTCACACACTGGTGGGACAAATTATCTATTGAATAGTCATTGTTTCTCTTTCCTGGAAGCAGAGAGTTACATAAATACTGATTCTGAGATGACAAAACCACCCAGCTTTGTGAAGCATCTGAAATGTTGCATTACTGAGGGCTTTTATCACAAGGTGGAATTTCATGGTGGGGAGGACACCAGATAAAGCAGTGACTCAGGCCTAACAGTGGAAACAAAGGATGGCAAGCAATTCTTTCTCAAGTGTATTTTGAAAGTCAGTGGTTCTTTCACAAATGATGAGTGCTGTGTTGTTCCAGTCTGGAGAAGCTTAGGTACCAGCCACAGTGTAGGCAGAGAAGCCAAGGACACAGCTCTGGTCATCTTGTTACAGAATCAAGTATCACTATGTATTGTCTCTGCATTCAGCCTCATGAAGTCACAAACTGTAGGAAGGCATTGAAAATACATAAGCCAATGAATGAGAAATAACTGAAAACAAACAAATAATTTTCAATACATTGCTATTGTAGCTTTCATTTCTCACCTGAGAATTAGCAAACTACCATTCCTCAGGGAGATTCCAAGGGCTAGATTACTCTGGGCCTTGTATTGGTCTTGTAGCAGTTAGGTTAGTTTCAGACATTAAGTAAGTAATTACAGATACTGAAAATTACTCTAGCAACACTCACTTTGACACATGGTCTTGATTATAATCCTAGATACACACAAATAGTAATTTCACATTATCATTATTTATGATAAGAAGGAACTCCAGATTTTAAGTCCAAAAGACTCTAAACACAAAAATACGTAGAACGGACGTCATTAGGTACATACTTACTAAATCACTGCAAAAGACTTAGTCCTATTTAACACTTTCCTATGGACTCTGTGTGTGTGTGTTCACCTTATAAATATTCCCATTTGTGTCCACAAAATTAGCATGCACATTGAAGGTTTTAGGTGCTCGCTTTAGGGAATATAGGTATATACTCCCTTTAAACCACTGTTCCAAACACAGAGTAACTCCCTCCGCCCTCCTAGATTCACAAGGATGGATTACATAGCTGGAAGGTACTCTCGTGTAGGTGACTCCTTCCTTTCCTTAGTCACTTTAAATACTCATCGTTATAGTAGAAGTAATGATACCTTGTTGGCTTGGTATTTGGGTCTTTTTGTTTGTTTGTTTGTTTGTTATTGTTGTAATATGGAATAGTCACAAAACACAGTGTCTGCCAGGGCACCAGGGCTGCCATGTGAACTGAAGTGGCATGTGAACACATAGTAGCTGACCACATCTACACTGAATGCTGGGCTTAAGACAGGTGATCTCTGTCTTTTCTGGCTGTTGACTTATCATTGACTCCAAGTATGGAAAGCCTAAATTTCCAGGTTCCTGATATTTGTATATATACTAGAGCAAGGCAGAGATGGGGGCATAAAGGAAGTGTGTTGGGTTCTTTGGGTAGATGCCCCACCTTCAACTCTTGTAGCTTTTTTTAAAAATTAGATGGTTTGAAAATTGAATTAGATCTTGAGTCAATAAATTAGATTAGATCTTGTCCTTGAGAATCATCTGTTTGTGTCCTATTGAGGGAATAGAAATCACTCAGATGAATATTAAACTGCTTGTATCATTCATCTCTATCAGTAAATTTGAAATTCTTTTGCAGTAGTAACCTGTTTGGAGTGAAGATATTTGTCTGGTATTATGCTCAGTGTTTCTTCATTTTATGTTTTCTAAAAGACAAAATCCTGAGAGCGTTTCAAATCCTATTCATATTTATTTTAACTTCGGGGACAGTGAACATAGTGGTTTACTTGGAGTAAAATACAGAAGAAAACGGACAGAACTGGGCATTCACACTGTGGCCCAGGCATAGTCAGGTGTGTACTGCTGCATGTGATGAGCACACTGGAATTCAGTGCTACGAACTGTGTGCTCCACACTGGTGCTTACACTTGCTTCCGTGTCATCGCCGCAGCTCAGAGAAAGAAATTGCTTTCATTCCGAGATGAAAGGACTGTACTTTTCCAGATGCTGCCTGTTCATCTGACTCCTTCAACAGAACACATACCTCAAATGCTAGTGAAGTTGCAGTAGACCCTGCAGCTTCCAGACTCCTTGTAATTCTCATACAGTTCCAATTGTAATGGTTCCATTCTTGACAGTCAATCTTCAGGTAGCTTGAGTTTGTTCAGTGACACATCTCTTTCTCCTTAAATTTCCACTTTATGTACTATATGTACAATATGATGTGGTAGCATATCAAAATAATTATGCTGAGAATAAGTAGAGTTCTGTGCATTAGGACACCTCAACTCAGGTTTAATGAGATAGCCTCTGTGCATGTAACTGATGTATTTGTGCATGGTATTGATCTGTTGTGCACCGTGTAACACACCTGTGCTAAAGTAAGCACTTTTGTGGACGTCACTGATGTACTCATGCATGGCAGTGATCTGGTGTCCACTGTGCTGCACCACTGTGTTAAAGTGAAGAAAGCCACTTCCTCCTCTCAGCAGTAAGAAATGCTGCTGTAGGTCACACTTGCTAGTCATCGGTCATATTTACAAATTCATTTATTTTTGTTTTGTGTATATGTATGCCTTCATATGTGTATGTGTGCCACATTCATGCAGTGCCCATGGAAGCCAGAAGAAGGCAATGGATTTTCTGGAACTGGAATATGAACAATTTTGAATTGCCATGTGGGTGTTGGGAACTGAACTCAAGTCTACTGAAAGAGCTACAAGTGTTCTTATCTCCCTGAGTCACCTCTCTAGCTCTTCCAGGCATATTTTAAAAAGTTTAAATATAAACTGAGCCTGCAATCCCAGTAATTTCCAAGACTGAAGAAGGAGAATCAAAATTCAAGGCCTTCCTAAACTGCAGAGTTCAGGAAGTTCCTGAACAGAAAGAGTTCAAGGCAACCCTGTCTCAAAATAAACATGAAAAGGGGAGAAACTGAGGATGTGTGTGATCTCTGGAACACTTGCCAGTGTGCATGACATCCTAGGCTCAGTCGCCAGTACCAGGAAGATAAAAAGTAAATGAAATGGAAAAGTGAGATGTCAGAATTGTCTTCTTCCTGCATGTGAGAGAAGTTGTGCGAGGCCTGAGGGAAGATGTCTCTGTATTAACCTAGAAATACTTTCCCCAAACACAACTAAGTCAGTGACTCTTTTTTAAAAAATAAAGTTTCTCTTAGAACATCATTTTATCAAGTTAAACTAGATATTTTTTTGATAGTTTCCTTCTCCGGTGTTCATATATTTCCGATACTTTTGGTAGAATCCCAAGGCAGTTAATCTTTAAAGCTCCTCACAGGAACTCTCTAGGAAATAAGATGGCAACTATGAATATACTGTTTCCTTCCACTGCTTGACATATACTTACATGTTTCCCCTTCCAAGCACTTGCTAAACCAAGCCAAGTGTGCTGTACCAATTTATAGGTGCCTATAAATCTAGGAAGTGTTAAGACTGTATATCCATCCTTTTTTCTTACTCGCTCCCTACAGCTCTGAAATTAGCCTGTCCAAACCTTCACTGCTAGTCCTTCCTCTCTCATCCTTTTCTGCCACACCCCACTAAACCCAAACACAGCTTTTCATCCTGTTACTTCTCCTGGCTTGGAACACTTCTAATGTTTAACACCCATTGCATTAAACCTTGGTTTTTCTAGTTCCTCTTAACTTGTGTAAATTTATTGCCCCATTTCCTAACTTTGTCATTTCTTGATGACAAAGTCACTATCTTTTAATTCACTGGTTTATACCGTGCATCCTGCTGGGCATTTGCCAGCCCTCTGCTGTGGAGTACTCTGGGAGTTCTGATGCTGCCTTTCCTGTGGGTACCGGCTCTGCTCTTGTTGTAGTCTACTGTGGAGGAATTCATCTCAGAATTGTATGCTTGGCAAGTTCACCATTCTGTCCCCAGTTTATGTTTTAAAATAGCATTTATAGCAGCTTGGAATTTTAATTTCACCATTTCAATCTTACATAACGTTCTTTAAGTTGATTTTGCTTTGTAAGTTAATTTGCAAGAAACATGTTTTGAACTTCTCCTATCCTAAGTACTATATAAAAACTTTTAAGTTTTCCATTGTCCATCTTAAATGACTAGTTTAACAGTGGCATCTGTATACTTTGACTACACCCTACATGTAACATAAAAGTATATATTTGTATAAAGAATTTTTGCTTATGATATATTTACTAGTGAACTAATTTTGGATGTTATTCAAACTGCTTAAGAAAATTTGGATATCAAATAGCACTTTACTTTTACTGATGTGTAAGTGTTCATGCAAGGCATTGTTACTCAGCTGAATCCCGTATATTTGAATCTGGGTTATTGCCAGATTCTTTTTAGATGCATCGGATCAAATGATTTTGGGATGTAACTCTGAATTTAGAACAATGGATGCTGTTTTAAAATATAACATAGCTAGAATTGCTTTATACATGAATATCAACTTTAATATTAGTCTAATATTGATTTATATATTCACATATAATAGCCTTTTAGACTACTGTATAGTGGTAGGTCCTAGGCTGTGAAGTCATTTACCAAGACACTGGTGAATTCCTAAAACTAGATGTAGTCCCCAACTCTATGTGTGTTCTGTTTTCCTGTACATATGTACCTGTGATGAAAGTTGATATAATTTATGTACATTAAGAGATTTACAGTAGCACTAAAACCTGAAACAGTTACAGCAATTTACTTAATAAAAGTTGTGAATGCCATTTTTCTCTCTCAGAGAGCTGAATGACTTCTTCCCCTTTTCTCCTTGAGACGATTTTCCGTGGTTTTGGTGGCTCTGTGTTGAGGTGAAGGAAGCCAGGTAGCTGACATCAGTATTATAATGTAGAATTCGCCTTCCACATAAGGAAACTTGAACATGAGTGCTGAGCTGACACAACACCCAATATGACAGTCAAGACAGTCAAGTAGTAGATCGGTGACTGACAGCAAGGGCACCTGGATGGGATGAAGGCCAGCAGGAACATTACTCAGAATGACACGTTTTAAAACTTGCTGCTTTTGAAATTTTCCATTTTGTACTTTGAACGAAGTGTATCTGAAAGTGGATAAGGTGAAAATGACAGATAAAGATGATGGGTATATAAAACACTGAAAAGCTTAAAAATTTAATATTTATGATATATTATAATAAATTGTTTTAAATGCATAAATAATGCTTAATGTCTGAATAGAGTATTTTCTAATGCCAGACTCACCAGATTGATTCCACACACTACATAAGTCACAGGGCTAAATGAGGAAGGAAATAAAGGCACAGATGAGAAAAACACAGCCTTGCCCTTCTTGTGCTTCTTATCTTATGTCCATAAAATACCATTTATGTAAGTACCAAGTATGAAATTACATATACTCAATGAAGGGAGAGATCAAATCTACCTAAATGATCTGGCTGGAATATAGTTCAATGAGCACATATACTTAGGATGTGCAGGGCTCTGTGTCTAGTCCTGGGGAGAGGGGGAAATCAGCCTTGTAAGTCACTTGTAATATTTGTGTGCTATAAATAGATTTTAGATGGGGTGGTGATTGAGTGAAGAGAGAAGGTACTCAAAGCCAAAGGTAGCACATGATTGTAGACTGACACATGGGCAACTTCGGAAAAAGCCGGAATTACGATGGAGTTTGACTAGACCTAAATATGAGAGTGAGAGGGTGGAGGGAAGAGAGTACTGAGGCCAAAAAGATAGCTGAGGTCCACTCTAGAGCAGTGTTTCTAAGTCTTGTAGCAGGTACCAGGAAGTCCCTAGAAAGAGAAGAATCAGTGCAGTATGTGTGAAGCTTAACGTGAAAGAGCCCACAAGAGCATTTGCTAAGATGGCGGGTGCCTACCTAAGTTAAACATCCCTGCAGAAAAACCTCTGTTCTCCATGGCAGACACAGCCTGACATGCCTTGTGTCCGTTGTTCAAATGTCTAAACAAGCTTGAGCATTGTGTATTCCCTGAAATTCAGAAGGGAATCTATGTATGTGGAATGAATAAAGTTTCAAAAATCAATATAAATTGTAGTAATATTATTCCAGTTTTCCAGATGGTGACAGAGGTACAAAGTTGCAGTGTAAGTAATAATTAATAAAGTGAAGTGTGCTTGATAGAAGTGCAGAAATGACAGGTGGCTGCTAGGGTTTGTGCAGTATTAGGGGCTCAGTTCTCAGTTGGTTGCTTTTCATTTCCCTGAGTCGTTCCCTTGCTTCAGGTCTACTTATCTTACTCTTTCCTATTACAAAGACTTTAAAAACTGGATTTCCTTCCTATCCAAGTATTTGTAAATTCACATTAATTTTAAGTACCCTATAATTTTCATACATTCATTTGCATTTCCAAAAAGGTAATTTGACCCAAGATAGCTGACTCAGATCACTCTAAATGGCATTACTTCATGGGCATAATTTTCAGGCCATTTTTAAGTATAACATGTTCAGATAATAACCATTGAAAGTAAGTTCTGTCTGGAACTGCCTTGGCTGCCAGTTTGCCTAAGTGATTTTTTTTTTCTTGTTTTTCTTTTTCCTTGTTTTGGATCCTGGTGATTAAAGCTATACTTTTTCCTTCCCTGTGGGTTTCTCAGCAGTTTGTCAACAGATGGTCTTTCACAAATCCAGCCTTTAGGAATGTTGACGCTCTCCGCTCATAGACCCAGTAATTAAACCTTCTATTCTGGGCTCTGTAAAATATTTAGTTATCACTCATCCAAACGTTCTTTTACATCCACAAATAAGAGACACACAGCTATTGAAAACAACTAAGGTACATTAAACAGAGGAATGAATACTGCTATCCGCTCAATGCCTTTTTGTTCCAATATTTTAAAATCTTAATTTTCAACCCCTATACACATTGGGATATACCTGTGTGCATCCCCCACCCCCTGCTTTAATTAAATAGAAAAGAAATTATTGTGGGGTTTAGTTTTGGGTTTGTTTATTTGTTCATTTGTTTAATAAAAGTCCCTGATGCTTTTTTCTAGTGAGTTAGATAAGCAAATAAAGAAAGCTTTTAGAAAGTCCTATGGTGAGCCTAGGGTGATTCCAGAAATTAGGAGTTTTTTTTAAGTATGGCATGCCAGTAGGAACAAAGAGAAAGGAAGGGTTAATGCTCTCCACAACTATGTTGCAGATAGATGCTGCCTTATGCCACAGATGAAGAATATCAGGAAGAGAATTGTTAAGAGTTTGCTGTTTGATAGCTCTGTAGGTTTGTATAATGAAGGTCACAAAATATAGTGAATTGTAGACTGACTTCAATGTAGTGGCAGTCTGACTTCGGCAGCTTTTGCTCAGAAATTCAGGTTATCAAGTAAGTGCAAATGCAGAGAACTCAGTTGCAGACTTCTGCCTCTCACATACATACACCACACAGCCATTCTCTGCCCTTCCACCTTGCTGATGTCTCTGACATATCCTCCTCCCCATGCCGCTCCTCACCCCACTGTTTTATTTTGTCTCACATATTAAACTACAGTCTACATAAAGATAAGGGTCATGTTTAATCATATTTACATTCCCAACCCCTGCTTTAGTATCTAGAATACACTCAAGGTGTGAAGTTTTTACTTCTAATGACTATAGGACTAAGGTAATGTCTGTTACTAATAATGGGACACTCTAAGACCTGTGTTTATGTAGAAAATGTGTTTACAAATTGAAATTGGGTTACATAAGAGTGTCTGAGTCAAAGGTGTTTAATTATATTGACTATCATCATCCACTGAGAAATGCACATTACCCATAATTCCTTCTGTATGATTGAACTTTTGCAAAGATATTTTAAGACACACCGGTGGCGTAACTTTTTGTATTCAGCACGTTTCTCCAAAACCTTTCCATGTAACTTACTATGGTTGTCTTTTTCTTTTTACCTTCTGATAAAAATTGCATGTCCTTAGTTAATATTAAATTAATAAATGAAATATCATGACAAAAATCACCATACTAATCTTATTTTTTCCATTTTTAATTAATTTATTTATTTATTTTTATTGAGCTACACATTTTTCTCCATTCCCCTCACTTACCCCCTTGTCCCCTTCTACCCTCTCTGTTGGGACCAATGAGTTCTGGCCTTCAGTTGCTCTTCCCTCCTAGAAC
This sequence comes from Chionomys nivalis, assembly GCF_950005125.1. Lineage (NCBI taxonomy): Eukaryota > Metazoa > Chordata > Mammalia > Rodentia > Cricetidae > Chionomys > Chionomys nivalis. The sequence continues at coordinate 13,218,192 of NC_080104.1, read as the reverse complement.
CTTCTAATTAAAGTTACTAGAAGCTGTGCCTAGTTAGAGGATCAGAGGATGGGATTATCACCTGTTGGCCATTGACTGCAGTGTATTTAAGCCTACATGGTGTTAATTAAAATGGGGCTTTCTGAACCAGCGTTTGGAGGTCTGTGTATTGGTCTGTCTCTGCGTCTGTATTCTCAACCTCCAGCCCCCTTTCCCAAAGCTCACGAACTGGATTCTAGCGCACAGAGCGCAGACACGGGAGCACGGTGCGCGGCACCTCTCCATTGGTCCTATGCTCTCAATTTATTCAGGAAATCTTGTCATTTTTTTTTCCTTTCTATGTAGATCCCTGTATTTCCTCTTAGAATCTTCTTTGTTGTCTAGGTTCTCTGGGGTAGTGGACTGTAGTCTGGTTTTTCTTTGCTTTATATCTAAAAGCTACATATGAGTGAGTACATATGATATTTGTCTTTCTGGGTCTGGGTTACCTCACTCAATATGATGTTTTCTAGATGCATCCATTTGCCCACAAATTTCAAGATGTCATTATATTTTTCTGTTGTGTAGTACTCCATTGTGTAAATGAACCACATTTTCTTTATCCACTCTTTGGTTGAAGGGCATTTAGGTTGTTTCCAGGTTCTGGCTGTGACAAATAATACTATGAACATAGTTGAGCACATGTTCTTGTAGTATAATGGAACATCCTTTGGGTATATATCAAACAGCTAGGTCTTGAAGTAGATTGTTTCCTGATTTTCTGAGAAATTGCCAAACTAATTTCCAAAGCAAGTTTGCACTCCCACCAGCATTGGAAGAGTGTTCCCTTTACCCCACATCCTCTCCAGCATAACCTGTCGTCAGTGATTTTGATCTTGGCACTCTGACAATTTTAAGATGGAATCTCAGAGTTGTTTTGATTTGCATTTATTTGATGCCTAAGGTTGTTGAGCATTTCCGTCAGTGTCTTTAGCCATTTGAGATTTGTCTGTTGAGAGTTCTCTTTTTAGGTCTGTATTCCATTTTTTATTGAATTATTATTATTATTTAATGTCAAGTTTGAGTTCTTTGTATATTTTGGAGATCTGTCCTCTGTCCGATGTGGGCTACCATTTTGTCTTGTTGACCTTGTCCTTTGCTGAAAGCAGCTTCTCAGTTTCAGGAGGTCCAATTATTGTTTCTCTCAGTGTCTGTGCTACTGGGGTTCTATTTAGTAGTTTCTTGTCCATAAGGCAGCATCTATCTACATCATGGCTGTGGAGAGGATTAACCATGTTAACATCTGTGAGGCACTTAAAGCACTGTCAGAGCTGGGCAGCAGAGATGCCCACTGGGTAAGAGCACTTGCTGCTTTTGCAGAGGACCTGGGTTTGGTTCCCAGTGTCCATGGTAGTTGCTCAGACCACCTATAACCTCAGCTCTCCCAGACACCCACACAAATGTATGCACACTCACACATATATAGACATACTTTCACATACAGAAAACTAGGACAGTTAGGAAAACAACTCAGATACATTAGTTACAACATTAGAATGTAAGGTCCATGAAGGTCACAATCTGTTTCATTTCAAGGTGATATGGCCAGCACCTAGAACAGTGTTTAGTACTCATTGTTTAATGCATGGATGGGAAGATAAATGAACGTCCGTGCTGTTATTAATACTGAAAACAACCAATGACACTTATATAGATGTGGATGCTAGGAGATATGCATACTCCTTTAAGTTTAGACTTGCATTTAAAAGAAAAATTCTACTTGTTAATACTTGAAAATAACAAATGGAGTGTTTTTTCTTTCTCATTAAACAATTCTCCAACCTTCTGGATACTAGGTGGGTATCCAGTGAGGAAATTCAATTCCGACTGATTACTTGGACCTAGCTCAAACCCCATATATGCCATGGCTTAGTCAACTGGAGGAACCACAATGGAGATATATAGTGGGCATCTCCCTCTCCCTTCCCACCCATCCTCACAACGTAGAGGATGAGGGCCCAAAAACATGGCTTAGCTACTTCTTTCCTCCCTCCCTCCCACTCTCCCTTCCTCTCTGTCTTCCTTCTTTCCTTCCTCCCTTCCTTTTAGGAGATGGTAATGCCTAAGTCGTTATTGGGAATTTCTCTAGAGGTCTTAAGATCAGGTTGACTTTCTGTCTGACCATCATATTGCTGTAATAATTCTTGGTCATTTGGGTGGCCATATATAGGATCCTATTAGTACTCTGAACTGTTCAGATTTCATTCCCTCTCTTCCTACCCCGCTACTGTTACCCATCTTACTTCAGCCATCAATTCCATAATTATAGGCTAGACCTATGTAATTAACAGTAACTGTGTACTCACGTAACTTCTGTCGAAAGAACCCTTCTCTTGTCATCACCTTCTATTATCCCACACTTAGTTTTGATTCTCTGGTCAGTAATTATTATCAGTGTCTTGCATTTGTCTTTAATTCACCTGGCAGAGTCCAGTGATAGGGAAAGTCAGCTCAGCCCACACCAAGAGCCCACTGCTGCTGGAGCAGTGTGGAATGCTCTCACCTGCCCCTGACATTAGCTTTGAAAGGGTTGCTGGCCTGTAGGGGAAATGCTGGCAGTCCCGCCCACCCCACCCCATGTTGTTCACTTTCCTATTGTCTGGATAATACTTGTTTTCCTTTTTGTTTAGGTTTCTTTCTACTTTCATAACCTACTCAGAGCTTCATTGCTGCATGTGTTGTGAGTTTTCCTGGGGAGATGTTAGCCAATCTGTTCATCAACTCACAACAGAGCAGAGTAGGGTTACAGCTGACCCCACCTGAGTGAGCCAGTGGATGGGGTAGGGAGCATGGATGGCATAGAAGCCGCTGGATCTTCAAAGAGCCCAGTCCAGCATGAGTGACAAGGCATGATAGTTTGAGTTCTTGGTATGACTTATAGGACGCTCCACAAGTCAGATCACCTCCTCTCCCAGCTGTTTAGTGCTGGTGTAGCCTTAAGAAGTACTCTTGAATTCTGTAAATCTGAGGAGCTTTCTGAGACTTAAGAGTCTTAAGCACTCTCCCTCCAGCATGGACTGTTTCAATTTGGGAAAATCACCACACCACATCTCAGAAAGTTGAAGCAATTAGAAAAGGCTTTCCTTGGGCTTCCACAACCTGTTCTTTTTGCTCTTCTCTTGTAGCACATGCGTATTGTTCTTCCCGTGACTGTGACATAACTGTCTAACAGCCTTATACCAGATTCTTGCATTAATCTGTTAGGTTTATGAGTTCAGTTTATTATTGTGCTTACCTACTCTTTACACAAAAATGAAAATTTCCTTAATGGAAAACCAAGTTACATTTTTATTCTACTTTTTAATATTTTACTAGCTTATTTATATTTGTGTTTTATATGTAAAATATTTTTGAAAATAATGTTCACATCTAAAGATGATCTTAAAGTTTTTTTTTTCTCTTTTTGGTTTTTCAAGACAGGGTTTTTCTGTGTAACAGCCCTGGCTGTCCTCGAACTCACTCTGTAGACCAGGCTGGCCTGAAACTCACAGAGATCTGCCTGCCTTGCCTCCCAAGTGCTGGGATTAAAGGTGTGCACCACCACCACCTGGCTAGATATTCTAGATATTTTTAATGAAAATATTTTCTCTTTCTCTCTCCCCCTCCCTCCCCCTCCCTCCTTGACAGGGTGCTTGTTAACCCATAAGTATGCAGTGGCTGGCAAGGTAGCTCTCAGAGGTCCTGTTTTCCTCTGGGAAGCTGTGGTTATCAAAGCCTGCTCCCTGCAGGGGCTTCAGCAGCAGTCCTAAAGGGACAGACATGACTCTGGGGTGGACTCAAGACATGCTCTGCTCAAACTGGTTTGTTTGTTTAAATATGTTCCAAGCCAGTGGAGTTCATTTATAATTTCCCTTTCACAGAAGGTAGCTCTGCCTAAAAGACTAAGTGCCAAATATCTTTTCCTGTCAAGTGTACTTATTGTGGTTATTAGCATTTGTTCCTATTTCATCAACAGCTATATTTTCCACATTATAGTTATTCGTTTGAATTGTATAAGTGCTTCAAGAGCTTATTAGCGGTCTTTTTAACTCGGAGGCAGTGCAGTTGGGAGAGCTGCTGCATTCGGGATTTATGTAGTGAAGAGTAATCGTCTGGAAGGAAGTAATTGTTTTCCACTTGCTTTTATTTATGATGTTTCCCTCTGCATTGGGCAATGAACAGGAAAGGGGCCCAAGGAGACTCCAGTGTCTGTTGACTGTAACCATGCCCCTGGCCTTACTAGAAGCTGTCTTAAGCCCTGAATTAACCTCACTGTGGTAGGTTGGGATCCACTGCCAATGAGCAGCAAGGACAGTGGGCAGGCAGGTAAGGCAGAAATGTCACTCTCAATCCTACAAATTAAGAACTTCAGAGAGAAAAGGTACCTGTAGTGCTAACTGACATTTTATACCTCTTGGCCAGTATCTTCCTTAGGGGCCCCTCCTTAACTTCCGGTAAACACCATTCCATTCTCTACATGATTTCAAGATTTTTATACCAAACGTGAGGGGAACCATACACTGTCTGGCTTACTTCCCTTAAAAGGAGGTCCTCTAGGCTTATGGAAACATTATTATTTCCATTTTGCAGACCCAATAGTATACTACAATGTGTTATTGCAACTTATTCAATACACTACCTAAATAGGAAGACTGAAAATAGTTGTTGCTGGGAAGGATGAGATCAGCAAATGTCATAAAATCACTTCTGCATTTTATCCTAAACATACTGTTACGATGGAATCTTACAATACCACTGATGTGTATTTATTAAGAGCAATCAAAGCCTATTAAAGAGTAATCTTGAGAAAGTTCCATTTTTCCAAGTGTCTAGGTATATGTGTTATAATATTCTCCATTCTGTGACCAAGTACCTGACAGGAAGCAGCTTATGATATGAGGGCTTATGGTATGAGGGAGGACAGTCCATCACAAAAGAAACAGCATGGCAGTAGGAGTTTGAGGCTAAGGAAAGACGAGTGCAGATAGTAGACAGGCTTTCTCCTGTTTCAGTGTCCTTTCTGGGCCCCCAGCCCATAGGATGGCACTACCCACCTCTTCAGTTAGAAGCAGCTTTACAGGCATGCATATCCTAAGGTTCTCCAAAGTGATTCCAAATCCAGCCAAGTAGCCATGAAAAGTAGTCATGAATATGTGTGTATACTTACAAATATCTAATTGTATCTTTGTATTGACACAAACACACACATCTTATTTACTTGTATATATATACATGTGTGTCTGTGTGTATACTTATAAATATATACTTATAAATATTTACACAAGGATAGTATTTTTATTTCATTTTTGTATATTTACCACTGCATCATGGAAGTTATTCCATGTCAATTTTAAGCATCAACTTGACAAAATCTAGAATCATCTAGGACAAGAGTCACAGTGAGGGTCTGTGGGAGTTATCTTAAGTTCATTAATGTGATAAGACTCACCTATTGTGAATCTTGTACTGTATAAGAGTGGAGGCGAATACAGCTGAGTGTAAACATATTTGCATTCATACATTTCTGTCTGTTCTTCGTTTTGGATGTTATCTGACTGGTTGCTGCAGGTTCTTACTGCTTTGACTCCCACAGCAACAGACTATAACCTGAAACTGCGATCTGAAAAAGTTTCTTGCACCCTTATGTTGATTCTGTCAGTGTTTCATCAGAGCAACAGAAGTGAAGCTAGAGTAGAGTATGCAAGTAGAGTGTGCAAGTCTTGAATACTTTTTTCAGCCTGTTTCTGTTGAGTTGAGATGGATTCTAATACGTTGGCATTTCCATTTAGTGTTTTGACATTTATTAAGTAGAGTTTTCCCTTAGTAATTGGGAATGCCAATTTAAATCATTTTTACCGAGTTTCCGTACTTACTTGGATTGACTTCTCAATGATCTGTGCTTCTGTTCCTTCTCTTTCAAGGATTTTCTCACTGCTGTTGCATGTTTGGTTTCCTGGCACATAGCCATCATGCAATAAATATTTGGGTATTTTACTGTAAAGTATCCATGCTGCTCTTTTTTTCTGAGGCTCATAAATTAACTGAACAAGTAGCTGCAACAATCCCTTAGTAATAACAGCAGTGTAAATGCAAGGATATGTCTGTTTAGATAGACTGTTTTTAAAAACACACTGGTTTGGTTGTATTTTTTGCATGCTGACATTCAGTGTAGTGACATTATTTCAGGCACAATCTTAATGAGGAACAAGAAAACAGTTGGTATTTCTACAGTGAAATGGAAAACCTAAGCCTGTGTTTATATGTGTATGTCATGTACATGTGTGTATAGTCATAAGTGTTAGGTATTCTTGACCTCATTAAATTCTAGTACATGGTTCCCACTGAACAAGGTAATTTGGGGGTTATTACAATGTTTTAGAAGAATTTGGAGGGCTTAATTCTTTGATACTTTTGGCTTTAAGAAGGGACCTCTCCCCCACACACACACACACTCACACACAAAGGAAAACCAAAGTTCCTGAGTTACTGAGGAGGAAGCAGTTTCAATTCTTCTAATAGTGATTCCCAGAGTGTGGTCCCCACAGACCACAGATGGTCTCCCAGGAGTCTCTGGGTGGTCTGCCAGCTGGTTTCTTAAAATTCTAGGGTTTACAATATGACTGTGTCTATAGTCTGTTTTATAGCATGGATTAATAATTTACTTGTGACATTTCTAAGTGTTTTCTCAGATGCCATTCTTCCCATGAATAATGGTGAGGTCTTTTTCCACTGGTATGGTGGGTATAGGTACAGTTGGTAGTACTCATTTTTCCTCTCATGAACTAATCCGCAATGTGAAATTGAGAACCCCTGTCTCAGAGTAATCAAACTGTGTTTATATGATTATAAAAGCCTGGAGAAGTGCATCAGTGGCAATTTGAAATACTAAAATTATTATTTATTTTAAAACTGAAACCCCAGTTTGCATGTTTTAAAAATGAGTCTTTATTTGGCCAGAAAGCAATGGTTCTATTTCCAAACTGGAGGCGATGCCATCCAGGAGCCTAGGACCAATGAACCTAGTCTAAGAAAGTGTTTTTCAGCGGGCAGTATGTGCGTATCTGCCCTGAAGCCAGGCCAGAATTTTTTTTTTTTTTTGATTCTCTTGTCTGTGAGTCTGGATCAAGACATTTCAATCTCATGCTCTTCTTATTAAGAAGATGTTAGAAGGTTTGTCCGTCCATGATTAAGTTTTTAGTGTAGTATGGGCACTATGGCACACATAGTTAATAAATATCACATTGAGTGAGAACTCTCATGCTGGTGTGAATGGCAGTGTGCATCTGACTCTGACTGCAAGTAATTTATCAAGTAAGTGATAGAGCTAGGAAAGGAAATCTAGCGCCTTCATTTATTTATTCAGTAATGCTCTGGGGAGCTTCGAGTGCCGGGGTGCACATGTAATGCCAGCATTTGGGAAGTTGAGGCAAGAAGACTGTGAATTTGATTCCAGTCTGCACAATATATGTCTCAGAAACAAGTGTTCTGAGCCTTCTGAGACCTAGGAGTTTGGAAAGATTTCAGTGAGGCCTGTGTTATGTGTTAAAAGCTGGTTGAAATTAGCATGACAATTTTGGAAAGATTATGCTACCCTGATAGGACAGGACACAAGGCCGAGCTCTGGACCCATAGCAAGGAAAATCCTTAGATGGGAAGAATAAGGGATGATGACGCAGATTTGAACAGGGACATAAGAGATAAATCAATAGAGCCTGCTATTTTCTACCAGTAAGACTGGTGCTTGTATTTACTATAGGTAGGTGAGTGGATGTTTTGATGAGGGAAAGGAGATTGGAGCTTGTGCTATCTTCCCCAGAGCTGAGGAATGCTACTCTGAGCAGATCCTATAGAAATATGAATAAAGGCTTTCATTTTGTGTGTTCATGTTTGTGTACATGTGTGTGCACAGTTATGCAGCCACATGTTCACGTGTATGTAAAAGTCGGACATTGAAGTTGGATGTCGTCTTCAGTTGCTCTCTCCCTTATTTTTTGAGGCATGTTTCCCACTGCCTAATAATGTTATTTTAGCTATGTATAGTACAGAGATATTTTCTCTGTTTCCTAAGTAAGCTAATGGAAACTATTTTAGGACAAAAACACCATAGTAAAATAATTTTAATTCCCTCCTTTAAATTTAGCATCTTACTGTTTTGTTTCTTTTTCTTTAAAAGTTCATACCTTACTTAAGTAGGTTGAAATGTTTGCACAGTGTGTGCACATGTCACAGTCATCTCTAGAGGAAATGGAGTACTGTCTTCTTGTGGAATGTTGTCACTTCAGTGCGTCGTGCCTGTCTACCTTTTGATCCAGTGTATTTAAATAATAGATTTTATTTCATTACTTTCCTGAGGCAATAAAGAGCAAGTTCTGTTCCTCAGACATGCTTATTTTGTCTTGTGCCTTCTCAGGGTTTAAATGGGACCTTTTTCTCAACACCAGAGAGACGTGAAACAGCCCTTTCATGTCAGTGGCCTAGGCAAGGAACATTAAGTTAAAAATTACACTTTAAAAAATGGAAGTATGGTATGCTCTAGAAATATCTAAGAGGTAAATCTGGCATAGGTGAAATGATACTTTGGAAATAGAGGATTTTAATAGCTATTTGATTATTTAAAGATCAGTTTCATGAAAAGTATACACACAAGGGAACTGTAATTTAATATATTTCCAACTTGGTCTTTTGGTCTTCATCAAAGAAATTTTGTTTTTTATGCCATTAATAACTATGTGCGTGCTTGTGTGTGTGCATGTGTGTACATGCACATGTGCATGTGTTCGTGTGTTTGTCTGTTTGCAATGCAGCCATGCATTCACATGTGAACAGAGGTAAATGTTGAATGTCTTTCTCTGTCACTAGCTCTCTGCCTTATTTACTGAGCCAGAACTTCTCACTAAATCTGGAGCTTGCCATTTTGGCTGACCAAGAAGTCTCAGGATTCCTGTCTCCACAACTCTGTCCCCTCCCATGCTGGGATTGCAGGGATAACAATGTGTCTGGCTTTTGCCTGGATACTGACGATCCAAATTTAAGTCCTTATGGCTGTACCAAAAAACCACTTTACGTGTACAGTTATCTCCTTAACTCTTGATGTCAACTGTAGGCCTTCACATGTACACATATGCATCCATACTCACACATATGAACACACATACATATATACTGTCCATACTTACGTATGTGAAAAAGAAAAGGCAAATCATGAGGTTGAAAGGTTATTTTATGAACACTACACTCACATGCACACGCACAGAAACATACAGAGAAAGAGAGAGAGGAAGAAAATATCTCAAATATGTCAGGCATCCTGTAGTGTACTCAGCAAGTTCTGGTTTATTCTTGTTACTTGTTATTGGTGCTGCCCTTTCTTAAATTAACTCTTGGAATCTGGAATTACAGTTTCATCACTGGACCACATTGTTTATTTGGTAGCGGACACTTCCCACCCATTTCTATTTTTAAATTCTCTGAACAGAAATAATTTTTAAAGGGGATGAAAAGCATCCTACTTTAGGTATGGGGGATGGGTGGCCTAGAAGAGCATGGATTCTGGATCTGTCCATTTCATCCCCCACCTCTCTTCATCTTTCACCCGAGAAAATTCCTCTCAGCAGATCCCTCTTATCTTCTTCTCCCTGACTTTGACCCCAAAGAGTCTCCAAGGGAGATCTTAGAGTGAATGAATGCCTGGTCAGGGTTGGTTGTATCCCATCAGGTGACTGTCTCTAACTTCCAAGCTCAGGTGACTGACTTCTGTCTGCCCCTTATCCCCCTAAGTCTAGGTTTGCTGCTGCTGTTCAACCTGTGAGGTGTACGGTGGGCAAGGCTAGGCGGCCAGAGCAGCTTCTTTGGCCTTTTTGCAGACTTTTAGTTACTCTGGTCAGTTCTTTGCCAGTGATCTCTACTGTACTCTCTTTTTCTTCAAAACTCTGGTGGATAAACACACAAGTAAATAAATAAATAATGTCCTTTATGACAACAGCCACAATGTTGTGCCAGACACACAAAGATTAATTGGGATTTGGCCAGATAAAATTTGAAAGCTGAGGTTTTCTTCAAATCCTGGTTAAAGACCAGGAAACACAGTTTGGTTTGCTCTTGGGGGCAGAAACGCATCAGCTGGTCTCACAGCATTTACTTGGAATAAGCAGGGATGTTTTCTGGAGACAATTTAGATAGTCTACAACAGTATCTTGAAGAATTTTAAAATCAGTCACTTCAATAAGGCCTGTCTCTCTTGAATAACTTTGCAGCCCTGTGAGCCTAATGCATCTCTCCACACAGTGTGTAAGTTCTGGTCGTTGGCTCTCAGTACATTGATTTCTAGCACAAGCTCATTCAACTATCTTAGAGTATGCTTTTTATTATAGTTATAGTATCTGCCATTACGCATTGTACATCATCAAAAAAACGTGATCAGCCTTAAGCTTTGTGAAGGTTAGAGAGTATATTTGGATTTCCATTTTCCCCTAGTTTTCTTATTGATTCATGCTTTCTTCCTTTGCTTTTCCTCTAATTAACATAATTTTCACTTCACAGCGGCCTGACCTGTGTTCTAGGTGTTCAGTAATTCTATAGTTTATGAACAAACCAGAGACAAATATTCAATTTAACAGAACATGGCTTTTAACCGGCGTGCTTACCTATTTCATCTTAGCCCATCCATAATACTGTATTTGAAGATTCACCCTACTATCAGCTCACTTCCTTGATAATCCAGAAAAATAAACAAACTGTGTTGTTCTCTGTAAAGTTTTAGCATTTTCTTTTCTCTACATTTTTTTAACTCATTCATTTATTTTAACACCCCTGAAGTGAAACAGGTCCTGGGGTGTTTAGTTTGTCCTGGTAAGTCACACAGTCTCCATGCACAGAGGACCCAGAGTGGGTTTTAAAGGTCCCTTTCATGCTTTCCTGGGCATGTCCCCTGCATCTGCCTCCCTTCGTTAGTCCTTGTTGTCCCTTTTTTTTGGTGCCTAAATGGAGGTTTGCTTCACTGTTCTATGAGGCCATGAGAGTTTCCTCCTGGAAGAGAAGCCTTCTACTTCAGAGAGCTCCTTCCAGTGTGGACTGATAATGTGGAGCTGCCTGACGTCTTTCAAGGCACCCTGCTATCTCCAGAGATCGAAGGTTGAATTAGAGTAGTTTTCAGAGGATGGGACCCCTCCCTTCTATCTTCGAGGGCAGAGGGAACCCTATCTTCTGTATGACAGTGTGGACACTGTTGGGTGGATTTAGCATTATATCCTGTTTGAATAAATCTTAGAACAACATCCCCATCTTGGTTTTCATTACCCAGAAATAAACATTTTCTCAACTTCCGTATTATTAGTGTATTTTCTTCCCCTTTCTTGTGTACAGTGCTGCTTCCACATACCCCGACTAAGAGGGGGCCATTGCTAAGCCCTATCATGCACTCTGCTCACACTGTATTCTTGCCTTTGATCTCCACAGTGATCAGAGCATTCTGTTCTCTAACCTTTTTCACCGCCACTCCTGGAGTCCTTCTTAGTGTCTGAATGGTGAGGTGAGGCAGGGCCACCATCCCAAACCTGGCTTTTCATAGCTTTACATACACTGCATGTAATATGATGAACTATATACAACACATATCACTTTTCCTATCCAAGCAGTCTTTGGATACGAAATTTGCATAGGGGCTACCTTTTCTGAGGAACTGAAAAGGAAGCATATGCAAATCACATCTGTCCATCCAAAGCTGAAATCAAAGGGCAGGTGGAAAGCAGAGACCAGTCTCTCATTCAGTAGGAACTGCAGTGCCATGATGCCATTTTACAACTGTCTTTGGCTTTCAAATTTATCTGGAACTATTGGGTAGGGTCCTAAAGTAATTAACTATCACCTGCTGATTTGTGTATCATGGTAAATAATATACCTTCACTACTAAATAAGACCTAACCCTGTGCTTCCTCTTCTACTAACACAGTTAATTTGGTTGGTTGATATTCCCACTTGCATGGCTAAGTAGATTTCATTGTGACAGTTGAGTGCCATCTGTATCTCACCAAGTTCATTTTTATGATTCTTAATTTCTTTACTCATTGATGCAAATATTTAATTATAGAACCAACTGTAAATTATACCCTTTAAATATAGGGATTAAAAAATAAAAGCAAAAGACTCTTTGAATTTCCTTGGTATTCATCAGTCTTTAGTTCCCACTTGCCAAACCTTAGGATCAGAAATTTTTCTACTTAAAAGTAGAGCTACAAAATTGTATGCACATTAAGTTGTGCATTGTATTTCATGGAAAGTGATTTACATGAAAAGTTATTATAACAATTACTTCTTTATCAAAATGACCCAGTATAATTTTCCCTTTAAATTTAAATTATAGCTAATTTATACATTGTAAGCTAGAGTTGTCAGCGATTCAAGCCTGTACCTTGTGTATATGTTTATGTGTATGTGTAAAATGATAAAAAAATTCTCACATGAATGTACAAGTATTTTTACATTTTTCCACATGAGGTCTTTTTTTCCCTTGCCTATGGTAAGTGAAAATGTTCCATTATAATCCACCATGGCTTTTAGTCTATGAATACTAAAAGTTAGAAACTTCTTATGCTATCTCATTTCTAATTTCTAAATAAGCATATGACATTTATTTGAAGCTTACTGTATGAATGGCTTTATCTCATTTAACCATCAAATCACAGGTATTTATAAACTATTATAGCAGGATAAATGTCAAGATGGTTTTGAACATTTTTCCTAATGCGATAGCTCTTGAAGCATCTTAGACAAATGCCTGTGAGATGGATTTGTGCATTGTGGTCATGGAGATGCCTCGGTGAGTTAGGCATAGTGTGTAAAAATCAATAACCTCAGTGTTCTGTGGTGTCCCTCAGGACATGCTGTACCCACATGGTAAGCCACATTGGAACTGTGATGTCTATGCAGGCTCTTACCCCGCCTGAAACTGGTGCTGAGTCTCAGCAGCTAAAACTGTTCTTCCAAAGTCTAAAATTGGCACTTTCTCTGTACATTTTCCCAACAAGAAGTCAAAATTATAAAGCAAAATTTGCCAAAACCCAGAGGAACAGCAATGCAGTGTCTGAGATTACCTTCCTCCTTCCCGGGCATTATTCTTTAATGCCATTTTACTTTGTCATTTGGTAAACTCTCTCAGTATTGTATTCTGATCAAAACACCACATAGACCTCCGTGTGCCTTGAACTTTCTCAAGTGAACTAAATCAGACTATCTTGTGAAAATCTGCAAGTGCTCTGAAAATGAAATACAGCCCTTAGTTATACTTTTGTCCTTTGAAGAAATAGCTGCAACCCTGTGTCTGTACGACTTTTTTTTTTTTTTTTTTTTTTTGGTTTTTCGAGACAGGGTTTCTCTGTGGTTTTGGAGCCTGTCCTGGAACTAGCTCTGTAGACCAGGCTGGTCTCGAACTCACAGAGATCCACCTGCCTCTGCCTCCCAAGTGCTGGGATTAAAGGCGTGCGCCACCACCGCCCGGCTTGTACGACTTTTAAAAATAGGAATGGGAAAGACTGTAGTTGGAGCACCTGTGCCCAGAGTGTAGGCCGCCAAAGAGTTTGGAAATGTGAAGAAATGAAGTTAAATCAACGTCACCGGGGTTTCAGCTTGCATCACTTTACAGTTACTGTATGGGCCTGTAGGCTGAAGACAGATGCCCCAACGGTACAGAGAAACTTTGGATGACTGTCCAGGCAGCGAGATGTCTCTGTCATTTCTAGAGTTTAAAGTATCTTACTTCTTGTTTACTTAGGTAATATTATATCCTTCTGGAGTCTTTGATGGAGTTAAAAAATGGATAAATAGTTATAGTTTTCCTCAGTTATGATAAAATAGATATAAATATTATAACTGTAATTCTTGCTTGATAACTGTTTTGCTATATGTAATCTTACTATGTTAAAGTGAAAGCCTTTCTTTTTTGTTTAAACAGAAAAAGGGGAAATGATGGAGGTGGTTCTTGTATTTTATCTGTTGCTTTCATTGGTTAACTAATAAAGAAAACTGCCTTAGCCCATTTGATAGCCAACCCTTAGGTGGGTGGAATAAACAGAAGAGAATGCTGGGAGAAAGAAGCCAAGTGAGGAGTCGCCATGATTGTCTCACTCCAGACAGACGCAGGTTAAGATCTTTCTGGTAAGCCAGCTCGTGGTACTACACAAAATATTAGAAATGGGTTAGATCAATATGTAAGAGCTAGCCAATAAGAGGCTGGAACTAATGGGCCAGGCAGTGATCAAAAGAATACAGTTTCCGTGTAATTATTTCAGGTAAAGCTAGCCGGGTGGCGGTGGGAAGCAGCCCCGCCGCTCTTATTACAACATTACTGCGTAGCCAAAGACAGCCATAAATTATGTTGTATAAGTTTAGGGTGGACTTGACCTCCTTGGACTTCATTATGTGTTACTTTAAACAGCAAAATCCACTTAATTTTATTTTTCAACAGTTAAATCTTTGAAAGTAATAACAGAAGCTGCAGCGATGTCCCTGCAATTAAGAGCACTTGCTCCTTACAGAATACCCAGGTTTGATCCCCAGCACCCACACAGCAACTGCCAAATGTCTGGATCCAGCATCCTTTTCTGGGCTCCATGGGCACAAAACACACGTTTGATGCACTTAGATACACGCAGGCAAAATACTCATTTACATAAAATCAGATAAATAAATCTTTTTCTAATTAACAACAACAAGTTAGTATAGCATTTGTCTTCATTTCATTTGCTTTCCTGTTTTTGCCTGGGAAAAGCAACTTCAGGGAGAAAAGGTTTAGGGCTCTTAGAGGTCACATGTATCACTGTGGGAAGTTGTAAAGCAGAGAGCACTGAGTCAGTGCCATATTCTAGTGCCCTATCTCCCCTCTGCTGGACTCAGTCCAGGCTCAGCCCGTGGTGGACCTTCCCACCACAATTAACCCAAAAAGAAACCCCCTCACTTATGCGCCCACAGGTCAGCCTGACCTAGACAGTTCCTCACCGAGGCCCCTTCCCAAGTGATTGTACATGTGTCAGGTTGACAGGTGACACTAAGTGTCACAGTATTTGAACTAAAATCCAGCTTGGTAATGGAGCATTCGAGTTTTAGTGCTCAGGATACCATCATATATTATCAAACTAAAATGGACTTTGTTACTTTTAACACTTGAAAAAGTTCTAGAATAGTTTAGACTTGAAGTTTCTTATAAATCCCTCATTTACGAGATAAGGAAACTCTGATGGTACTGTCTGCCCACCTACTTTCACTTTTAAACATGAGCAGCCAACGAATTAGCTATGTCAAGGCTACTGTCTTCACATGATAGAAACATAGTCATTGCTGGTTGTAAATTTTCAGATCTTTGTGGATTCCTTACTTTAATGTATATGTGTGTTTATACACATATACTTACATATAAATTCCTCTGGTTCCATGGTACTTACAATTATAGCTTCATCATATTGTTAAACATTTGACTTAACTATGTTTAACTTACCATTTCTCTATTTTGAAAAGAAGAATAAAACTCTAAAAATTTAGACATATCCTTCAACTTAGATCTCTTTTTTTTTTTAATGTTTCAAAGGCCTAAAACCAGTTACCAATGAAGAAAGGGAGATCCTATGATGTGAAATTATTCAATATTCTGTTTGCAGTAATCTGAATGATAACTTTGTTTAGCGGCGAATATGATTTTTTTCACGTACTTTATTCTCAGTGCTTAGGCTGTGTCTATGGGTATCACTAAATTGGAGGTTCTGAGACACTATTTTTTTCTTTCGCCAGATGTTCTTTCTACTTAAAATAGACGTAGCTCCTATAAAACTATCAATAGTTGAAAATACTTGTCACTCACATAGTTTACTGAGCATAGTAGCTTCACAACACAAGCCAAGATATAGGCCGAGTTATAGTATTGGCCATTCCCCTAAGATCAAGTGGTGACTGACAGCTATTGTTGCCCAGCAAGCTACATACTAAGTTCAATTTCTGCAAGGTGTGTAGTCATTTCACACCAGTGTAAAGTTGTATAATCATAAATCGAACGCTGTAAGTCAGGTCATGTGCATATTTTTATGGGTATAGCCTTTTCTATGCAAAGAAGTTGTACCTATTACTAAGTTTCCACTGCTGTAACAAATAATCTTGAAGACACATCAATCTGGTCGAATGTCACATTTTAATTACTTAGAGTCATACTTTTTTCTGTCAGACTTCTCATTTATTTATCATAAGGACTAAGTGATGTAATTTATTAGAATACGTGAAGAGTAGAACAATTAAATGAGGAGCCCACTTCTGAATTAACACATGTGTATGTACAAACCTCCCTCTGGGACTGGAGAGAGGCCTCAGCAGTTGAGGCACTGCTCTTCCAGAGGACAGGAGCTGTATTCATGTGGAGGTCAGAGAATGGCTTGTGAAGGGCCTAGGGATCAAACTCACATTGTCACGTTTGGTAGCAAGTGCTCTTAGTCATGGAGCCATTTTTCTAGCCCTAGATAAAAGCATTTGCAGACATTCACATCTTTAAATATTTATTTCCTAAGGACCCTTTCTTCTAAACCTTCCCAGGTGTTTTCCAACTCTAACTAAGCACAAGAGAGATGGGCATTATGATTTGTGTTTGTTCGGATTAACTGTCTGCTTATGAAAGGTTCACTATTTTAAGGAGCATACAATCAGAGTCCTGAGAATCTGTCAGTCTCAATATCTGCTAAAATCACAGATTACTGAAAAATATGAAATGCCAGCAAAGCATAACTCATACTCAAGGGGAAAAGTCAATAAAGATGGCCTCTTAAATGCTATAGACGCTGAACTTAGTAGACAAGGATTTTAAGGCAGCCATTATGTCTGTGCTCAGAAAGTAAAAAGGAATCTTTCATGGAATGTGTCCTGTCCAAATAAGAGAGTGAAGTTATGAAGAGCACAGTGAAAATAGAGCTCCATGCTTAGGTGGAGAGAAGTCTAAAGGCTCCGAGGCAGCAGCAGGCAAGCACCACAGAAGGGAGAGCAAGTGCTGAGGGGTGCGTGTGTCCCAGGTCTTACAGGAGATCCTAACAGTACCCAGGGGTGTGGACCTCCCAGGTCTTGCATTGGGTCCTAGCAGTGCCCAGCGGTGACAGCCTTCCAGGTCTTGCATGGGGTGCCAGCAGTGCCAATGGGTACATGGTGCCCAGGTCTTGCATGCAGTGCTAGCAGGTTCACAGAATAGTAAGTCAGGAAAAGAAAGGGAGACAAGGTAATTATTAACTTCAAGGACAGCCAAGAAAATAAATTCTGAAGATAAATTTGATCATCTTTCTAAGCCATTGACAATGTTTATATAGTCAATGAGCAAGTACCAGCTTTATGTTCAACAGAAAGGCAAAATCTGATGGAGAGGAAGATAGTTGTTAAATTCAGAGACTCTGAGATCACCAAATCATCAGCCTCATAGTAAGTCAGTTTATGACAGCTAAACTGAAAGTAAAGCCTTGTAAATTTATTTCGGTAGATTCAGTTTATTTCTAATGAGAGCAAGAGTTGGAAGTGGTTGCGAGTAGAAATGCTTTGACTGCATTTGACTTTTTCTGTCATATACTTTCTAGAAAAAAATTTTAACTAGAATTTAATATTTATACTTGACACAATTTCAGTATATAATAACTATACTACTGGGAAGATGGTTGTGGCTAGTAAATCCACGGTGTATGATCATTTGGAGACACTGAAATGTAGAAGCCGGTCAATAAAAATCCCCCACAGCCTGAATTGGGGTGAACACTGTGGAGTAGAATGCATAGTCCCAGCCCTGGGCAGACCAATAAAACATCAAGCTTTGCTGAAAATGTTAACAAGTGGGAGAAATCCCACATTAGTGTCGTTGGCGATAGCGAGAGTTGAAATGTTTGTTTATAGAACGGAAGATTAAACTTGATGTGGCATATACCAACAATCCCCAAACCCAGGAAACTGAGGCAGGAGGATCAAGTTTAAAACCAGCTTTGCCTACATAGTTGGGGCTAGGGCAACCTATGATGCAAAGAACCTATTTTTAAAAACAAACAAACAAAAAATACACTTGAGATAGCGTATGTGGTCCATTGTACCCTTTAATAGGATCAGCCTCCTAATAAAGTATTCTGAACTACTTAAAATATAAACATTAAGTTTTAAGTTAGGTGATTTTTTTTTTTATCTTTCCAATAGTTGTAACGAGTACAACCACCCCTTTTCTGAGCAAAAGTCCTGATCTGAAGAAATTGAAACACCTTGACTGAACTACACTCATGGTAGAATTATATTGTCTTTCTGAAAAATAGTTTACTAAGTTCGCAAGTACCAATTTTGCCAAGTTAAGAAAAGTCAATTGATTATTAAACTAACCACTAGCCTTAAAGTATTGGTCTGTGCCACAATTTCTAGCCTATTTTATATAATTGAATATTTGTTGTAAAAACTGGAAAATGTAGTATTATTTCATAGTAGTTTAATTATTGCAGGAAAAATTTAACTTCCATTTATTTTTGCAAATTGAGAATGCAAATAATTTAGTAAGAGTAGAGGATCATGGGCCAGTTTAATGACTTAGCATGGGAAGGGTCTTGTCCTCAAGACTGACACCCTGAATTTAATCTCTGGAGCACATGTGGTGGAAGGAGATAACGAACTCCTTCAGATTGTCCTCTAACTTCTGCATGTGTACCCACATTCTCACACACACACACATCCTGTGTGCCCCCCCCACATACATCCTGTGTGCCCCCCCACACATACATCCTGTGTGCCCACATTCTCACACACACACACACATCCTGTGTGCCCCCCCACACACATACATCCTGTGTGCCCACATTCTCACATACACACACACATCCTGTGTGCCCCCCCACATACATCCTGTGTGCCCCACACACATACATCTTGTGTGCCCACATTCTCACATACATCCTGCGTGCCCCCACACACACATCCTGTGTGCCCCCACACACACATACATCCTGTGTGCCCCCCCCACACATACATCCTGTGTGCCCCCCCACACATACATCCTGTGTGCCCCCCACACACACATACATCCTGTGTGCCCCCCCACACACACATCCTGTGTGCCCCCACACACACATACATCCTGTGTGCCCCCACACACACATACATCCTGTGTGCCCCCCCACACACATCCTGTGTGCCCCCCCACACACATACATCCTGTGTGCCCCACACACACACATCCTGTGTGCCCCCACACACACATACATCCTGTGTGCCCCCCCCCACACACATCCTGTGTGCCCCCACACACACATACATCCTGTGTGCCCCCACACACACATCCTGTGTGCCCCCACACACACATACATTCTGTGTGCCCACATTCACACACACACATACATCCTGTGTGCCCACATTCACACACACAAATAAATAAATAAATAAATAAATAAATAAATAAATGGAAAACATTGCATTTTATCCTTATTAACACCCATTTATTCATATATGCATGTACACAATGCTGGCCAGGAACTGTGTATCAGAGAGAACATGCAGCTTTTGTCTTCTGAGTTTGGGTCACCTGGCTTTTATACTAGAAAAGAGACCAAAAGGTGGTAAAGAAAAAAATAGGTGATGAGGAAGGATGAGGGTAGGAACATGAAAGAGGAAAAGAGACTTGGGTATGGAAAAGTTATGAAGGGAACTTAGAGGCAGCAGAGAGATGGGGAAGAGAAACACTGAAACATTTTGTTCAAAAATGCATAATGATATCTGATCCCTTATATGCAAATTTTTAAAGTAAAAATACATTTAAAAAAATTTTAGAATGAGTACACAATCAACTTTCTTTCACACTGAAACATTAGGGACATCCTGATGTCAGTCCCCTTGTGTTCATGTGGATACAGTTGTGCACCCATGCTTCTGCAGTGCCAAGGTGCCAACTGTACGTCATACCACTTAATGAAGATTGGGTTTCACTCATGTTGGTAGACATAGAAATTTTAGGAAAGTAAGCCAATTTGTAATACATATGTTCATATGATTTACTTTAATTAGCCACTAAATTCTTCTTCCTTACTGGAGAAGAGGTGAGCATTTAGGAGAGGTAATTCTGGAGCCCAGAACATATCAGTCCTAAGCAGGTCCAGACTTTAGGGCCAGAGGCAGTGGGAATGCTCATAGTGTGAGTGGTAGAAAATGTTCCTTTAGATGAGGGAAGTTAGAAAAGCCCATGGTGAGCTAGGTGTGGTAGTGGCCTAAGTCTTTAATCCCAGCACTCACTAGGCAGAAGCAAAGTGACCTCTGAGTTCAGGGCTAGCCTAGACTAGAGTAGGCCATCCAGGCTACATAATGAGACCCTGTCTTTACAAGGAAAGAAAAAACTCTGTGTATCAATTGGTTCTGAAAAAATGGTACAAGATGTTCAGCTCTTCTGTCTTTATTACATTTCTGGTTATTGCATTTGCAATCTGACATTTTAGAGAGTATTATAGAGATCATTGTGTATGGATAACCCTTGATTTACTGGGGAAACCTATTAGAGACACATATTTCACCTATTCCTTTGTTGCCATGAATATCATTTCTGATGTCGATAGGTTTTCATGTAGGCACCATTTCTTCATCTGTGAAAATAAAAATATATTTATGTGCTGTTCCCTAGTTTCTCTGTATGTGTCCAGAGAAATGGATATGTATCTCATAGTCACCACACTGCCTGAATACATCTAAGACTGTGATGGAAATATTTTTATTTGAAAAATGGATATATAAACATTTCCTTGACATTCTAACAGTTTTCAAGGGAAAAGTGTGTTCATAGTAAAAACTGTTAAGTTTCTTTCAGAAGAGATATATCATCTTTTCAACCCCCTCCTTAGGTTTCTTCTTAAATGGCTCACAGTTAAATTTAAATTCTATATTTAGATAGGATTCTGTTTATATCCCAAGTACCAGTATTCAGGAAATCCAGTGGGAAAACCGACACAGGAAGAGTTGAGAGCCGTTCTCTAGTCTGCTCATTCTGAAATGGCTGGAAGCTTATTTAGTGAGCAGAATGGCTTAAACATTCAAGCAGAGGTCCTTCCGCACAGATGACCATTTAATTTCAGCTGGCGACAGTGGCAGTGTGTCCAGTTCTCAGGGGTGTGTGTTGTTGTTACACTCCATTCAAAGGAAGGCATGTGGTGAGGGTGGGAGAGCAGCTTTCATATGTAAATATGTTTATAATACTTAAGATGGGGGAGTTGGTTTTGTGCAATCAGCATGGTTTGATCAAATTTGGAAGAATTTACAGGCACATTTTTCTCACATGTGCTCCAGCATCTTGATTTTTTTCAGATGGACCTATTTTATGTTCCTTCCAACTAATCAAAATAAGAAACTGAGTTTGCCTTTGCCAAAAACTAGAACTATCATTTTTCACATTCTTTTATTTTCCAGGTCATTTTCAAGTAAGATTATGTTTCTAGGGCTTCTGAATTCCTGAAAACTCTCAGCTTTGCAGGCGGTGTGTTTTGCTTTGTGCATCCCAGAGACAGTTCACTTTTGTGTGCGTGTAATTAGTGTGGAAAGAAATTAATGCCGTCCAGTATTATGATTTATGGACTGAATCCTTTAGCCACTGAAGACTTGCCAAAGCGAAAAGTATTTTTTTTCCTTTGGATATTAGAAACAGCTTCTGTTTTTGTTGATCTTTAAAGTTCTGAATGGGGCTATTTCACATCATACCAGCATGGGAGCTCAGATTAATAATATACTTATTCAACTAGTGATACTGAGCGAAACTATTGCACACATGGGTAGGAAGGATGAAATTTCATAAAATTATTTTCATGTGTATTAATGTATTTCTGGGAGCTGCATATGATTTTTCTTTTGCATGAAAGAGATGATGGATTTCTGTTTATTGTATCTATTACAGGTGGTCTCATAAGCTAATTTAATTGCATTTCTGGATATCTTAAAGCATAGGGAGTTTTGCTTTAAAAAGCAATAACATGATTGCTGAATTATTCCCCGAGGCCTTCATTGTAGTGGATTTATCTCTCTTGAGACATTGTGATTGTACCATGTGTAATTTATATTTCTAAGACAATTTCTGCATTTTCTTTGTTGTAGTTACAGCAAGCTGCAGAAGTCTCTCAACTGAGGGGAGCAAGGGTGATCTCTGCTGAAGATCTTCTGTTCTTGATGAGAAAAGATAAGGTACTATAAAATAATTCAATTGTATTAAACATGAGGCCTGATCTTAATTGAACTTACATAAGGAAGTGATGGGCCCTTGTTATAGCTTTCAAATGAGAACTGTAACCACTGAAGCAATGTTTAGCTTTCACAATGTGTACAACAGAATGCATTTACTACAAAAGTTGTTTGCTTTTTACATGAACAGATCTTTGATGCCAATACTGCACTGCAGTTAATCTTACTACTCCTTGTACTTGTTCAGATATTTTCACTGCTGTCTCATGGCCCCTAGGTACCAGCTAATCTCTGTTCTTATACACAGGGTCTCTCTGAGTAGCACATTTCCTTTTCTCAGTTTGCACCTTAATACTAATAGAATTCAGACTTTAACAGAATTGATTTTAATTTGAAATGCAAAGTTTATTCTCTACACTGACTTATAAAAATAAGCAAATTAATGCAAGTAGCTTAAAAACTATTATCATTTTGATTTTTAAATAAAAACTCTGAACTCTGGATATTAAGACATTAAAGCTGATATTTATATGTTTATTTATGTCATAATTTTCCTATGTAGCTAGTTAATAAATTCTGTGCTGCTTTACCTGTTGTAATCAGCCAACTGTTTATTAATATGAAGAAAATGTAAAGAAGAAAAAAGTGCGTTCAATATCAAAAAGCTTGGAGTCTTCTTAAGGCAATCTATGTGATATGCTTTAAGCATTTAAGACTTGGAGAATTTCATGGGTTGGATGGTTAGAAGGAGAGTGAGGGATGGTGCAGTGAAGGGTTATGATAGAGGTGAGGCTCCTCAGGCCTTATAGAATATAGACCAACGGCCAGGAACCTGACCTTTGCATAGATAGTATGATGGCTTTGGGCATGGCTGGGAAAAGGCACTTTATGGAGACATGAAGAGGCTTAGTAGGAATTGCCAGTTTGTTCTGTACTTGGAGGGTCCTTAAGAAGAAGCAGCCATCAGCACCCAACATGGGGCTGCGTCCAGGGAGTCCTGAAGGCTGCTGGCAACAATAAGCCCCTTAGGAATGGTTCCTGTGGAAGCAGCCAGGAAATAATAGCACTGCTTAGCTCTCCTTAGCATGTCATGCCTGGATTTCCTTTCCACTGGCAAAAATAAAGAAAGAAGCACTCACAGTCTGCACTGGTATTCCTTCCCCTTGTTAGGAAGATGGCCATTTATATCCTATAGAAACTTCCGAAATATATGCCACTTGATGGTGCCTTTGTGGTGTCCAGGACCCTTAACAGAATGTTGTGAACAACCAACAACATATTTATACCAGAATTGTTGTTTGTTTCCTCATCTTTCCCAAATTATTTTATTTGCATTCTGAAGTATTCCATAATGAATGCAAACTAGCTTATAGAGGAAAAATACTAAGCAGAATAGAACTAGAACGATGGGTGCAGTGAAAGGGAAGAGGAAGGGAGACGAATGAGAACAAGTGCCTGTGGGGTGCAGTCTGGCTGCCCCTCGGTAGCTGGAGTCTGCAGCCCCGTGTTCTACCACCTGCAGGGCCTTAGAGATTCTGGGGTGGGGTCACATGACAGAACCGACTCTGAGGCTGAACTCTCCTGCAGCCCTGCTGAGCTTCAATCATCAGTCTGTAGTTCGCCTCAGGGTCCCTCCATAAAAGGAGATGCTAGATTTGTTTCTGATTCAGGGAGACTGAAAGTGTTGAATGATGTTCATGTACAGAGCTTTGTACAGTGTTTCCACTCTTAGAAATCTGAAGCCTGGAGATCGTGAACCAGAGGTCATACATTCTAGGGTCAGCACAGAATACATTGAACCAAAGGGTATACATTCTAGGGTCAGCACAGAATACATTGCAAGGCATTATTAGTTTCTTAAAGCTAAGTGCTACTATCATCCTCTTCTAAATCCCCAGAAGACCATCGTTGAAACCTACCAATCATTCGCGGGCTTTCAGTTTCCTAAAGATAGATCTCTCCGCTTATACATACTTTCCATAACTGTCCTATGAAAAGATTCTTAGGCCACGTCTGCTGGTGCATGCCTTTTACTTCAGTACTAGGTAGGCTGAAGCAAGATGATCACAAGTTCAAGTTCAGCCTGGGCTACACAACATGGTATTATCTCAAAAAGTAAATATAAAAATGAGTTGTTAAAAACTCCTAGTCTAGATGTTTATAAATCAGTTTTACATAATTTTTATCTTAGAGTATATTCAAAATTCCAAAGTATAAGTACACTTGGCTTACCAAAGGGAATATAGTATTTATTGAAATCATCAAAAGGAATTTAAGATGTTTTCTAAAATATACAAAAAAGTATTATTGTGATTCTGGAATGTCTGGATGGATGCTTGTGAGAATGCCTTTATAAACTCTTACATTTTAGCTGTCATTGAAGGGCTACAGTTTTGCTTATACTATTAAGCTAATGATAGTTCTATTTTCCCCAATGATCATCATAGCTTAATTATTTAATAGCTTATTAAATTTAATTCTTAAAGCAATCTTTTATTAGTAAAGAAAATGTAGTATAAACTTTTTACTTTATATCCCAATAGAAAAAACTTAGAAGACTTCTAAAATACATGTTTATCCGAGACTACAAATCAAAGATCATCAAAGGCATTGACGAGGACGACCTCCTGGAAGGTAACTAAACAAAACACTAGCCCAAAAGAGTTAGCTCAGACACCCAGAGGATGTGTGAGAAAGTTCTTCTCACGGGTTTCTTTTCATTAACACAGTTTGGCACTTGTTGCGATTTAACCTTGTGATTTTCTCGTTTAGAACCTCACAGGGCCCAGGTATCTCAGCCTCTTCTTTTCACGATGGACACTGCTTTCCAACTGGTTTAGTATGCTACCAAGGTTCAGCACAGAAAGAGGCAGACCATAAGAGCTGAGAACTCTGCAAGTCTCCTTAAGGAAATTCTTTGGAGCAGACCATGTGGAAGTTCATACCTAGGACCTCTAAGTGGCAGTCCTGGCAGCAAACTAAAGGCTAGGAGATCTACTATACAGCAGCAAGCAAAAGAGTGGCCAGCTCAACAGAGGAGACAAGGAGGAATAACTAGGAACATCAAAGCAAAGGGATCAGCATTAGCCCACTAAAATGTGGAGATTTTACTCCCAGGAGTATTAATAAAAAGCAGTACTCAGAGGCTAAGAGCACCCATGTCAGGCAACTCACAACCACCTGTAACTCCAGATCCAGGGAACTTAAGGCCTCTGGCCTCTGCAAGTACCTGCACTCACATGCACATACCCACATGCAGACATACACAAACCTACATAGCACGTAAAATAATAAGTCTCTGAAAGCAAAGCATTCGTACCCAGCTTGCAATTACTGGGAATTAGCACCTCTGAGTGGTACTCTGTCAGATCCGCCCAAAGCTTTATGGGGAGCTTGAAAGTGAGAGCCAAAGGCACTATAAAGCTAGTGATGGAAGAGAATGCACACGCACGTCTGCACCATGGGGGAGGTGAGAGACATCACACTAGAGAGAGATCTCCTGGACCTGTCTAGCCAACTCACTAAACAAAGAAACAATCAAGGACAAGCACACTAAAATGAAGAAATGGTTGCCTGAATTACTGTGGTATATCATCTAAAATGTCCATTTTCAACCACAGCAAAACACTAGATATGTAAAGACATGGGTAGATACAATCTGTAGAAGAAAAAAAAAGAACAAGAAAAGTAGATAACAAAAATTGCCTTCTGGGAATCCAGATGTTGGATTTAACAGGACAAGAAATTCAAACTAATATTATAGTGTGTTCAAATAAATAGAAGAAATTGTATTCAGAGAATAACATAAAAGTATGAAAACCATGCCTCACAAAATATAGAGTATCAAGAAAGATTAAATATAAAATATATAATAGTGGAGTTTAAATATAAATACAGTAAGTGAGATAGCTCAGGAGCAAAACTTAGCACCCAAGCCTGATGATCCAAGCTCAACCAGATGGTGGGAAGAAAGAACAGATACCTGGCAGTTAATCCTCTGATGAAAATGCCATGGCATGCACATGTAGTGGGAGCTGCAGGATGGCGTTCCTGCCACCCAGCTCCCGGCCGCCTGGCTAGCTTATGCCCCGAACTAACAACACACAAACTGTATTCTTTTAAACACTGCCATGCCCATTATATCTAGCCTCTTCTAGGCTAATTCTCACGTATTAATTTAGCCCATTTCTAATAATCTGCGTAGCACCATTAGGTGCGCTTACCGGGAAAGATTCAGCATGTCTGACCTGGCAGCTGGCTGCATCGCGTCTGGCTCTGAGAGGAGCTGCCCTGCATCTGAACTCACTTCCTCTTCCTCCTAGCATTCTGTTCTGTTTACTCCACCCACCTATGTTCTAACCTATGAGGGCCAAGCAGTTTCTTTATTAATTAACCAATGACCTTCCTCCATCATGCCCACATACAGTTGACATATAAAATTAATTAAAGAACAATAGGAAGATGGAAGCTAGCACAACAGAAGCTTTGAACTGACAGAAGAATCAGTGAGTTTACATTAAAAATTATATAATCTAAAGAATCGTAAAAACTATTAAAGTTGACAGAGCTTCGGTGAAATGCAGGGCACTATTAAGTACATCAGCAAATACTATATCAGAAGAAAAGGGGTATGCAGTACAGTAGTGCATCAGCTTGTGCCATATCAGAAGGAAAGTGGTTTATAGTACACTAATGCATTAGCTTATACTATATCAGAAGGGAAGGGGTACATAGTATACTAATATATGATCATGTGCTATATCAAAGAGAAGGCATATATAGTACACTATACGTGAGAATGTGCTATATCAGAAGGGAAGGGGTATACAATATGCTAATACATCAGCATGTGCTATATCAGAAGAGAAGGGGTATACAGTACACTATACATGAGCATGTACTATATCAGAAAAGAAGGGGTATACAGTACACTAATATATTAGCATATATTATATCAGAAGAGAAATATACAGTATGCTAATACATCAGTATATACATATACAGTACATTAATACATCACTATAATGTATCAGAAGGAAAGGAGGAGGAGAGAGGGAGAACGAAAGAGAGAGAACCAGAAAAAATATCCCAAGAAATAGTGAGTAGAAACTTTTCAGATTTAAGAAAATTGTTAAACACATATTCACGTATCTAAACAAACTAACAAATTCCATTAGGACAAACTCATACTTACTGTACTGATAACACAGTTTAGTAAAGACATGAGAGAAGATATCTAGGGGGCTTTTGAAAGTTGTTAGATCATAAAAGGAGAACCCTTATGGTTAGGATCAGTGTACTTCTAAAAAGAGACATCCAGAACCCAGAACTCATATCCTATCTGTTAAAAAGAGGCCTTTGCTAGATACCAGGTCACCTTGACCTAGGTGCCACAGTCTGTTTGTTGTTTGAACTTCGCAGTCTGCAATATTATTTTATAGCTGCTTATACTGACAAAGAAAACTCAGAAGGAAACAGCACATTTACAATAAAAGACTGGATTCTTTCCTCCCTAACATCAAGAATAAGACAAAAATATGCACTTGTTTCTCTTCTATCCAATATTGTACAAAAGTTTTAGTGTATGTTTTTGCAGAAAAGGAAATGAAAACACCCATGTTAAAAAGGGAGGTGTAAAGCTATGTATGCATCTGACACGGTCTTTATATAGAAAAATCTCTTAATCCACTAAAAACTGTTTAATTGGTGACACATTCATGAATTTTCAGGATACAAGATAAATATGTAAACAAAACAAATGAGTACACGTTCCTTATTAAATGCCATGTATAACACCATCATGAAGAATAAACTATATTGGCATAAATTTCACCAGTGACCTACAAGATTTCTACATAGAAACTAGAAATCACTGTTGAGCAAAGATGGAGAAGAAATACAAAAATAACCAGTGTGCACAGCTGGAACACTTAGAATGGTTAAGGCAATAGCCATCCTCAACTGGAGCTATATATAGATCTTACCAGCTTTTGTTGAGATGAACAAACTGATTCTGTCATTCGTGTGTAAATGTCAGATCCTAGAAATAAAAAGATTCATTTTCTAATTTGTACATGATCCAGGTAAGTCAAACCCATCTCAACAGGCAGCAAAGTTAAAGGACTCAAATTTGCTGACTTCAAAACTGTCTGTAAATCTGCTCCAATACCCACAGGATTCATGCTGGTCAGTGGGTGATCAGAATTCAGGGCACAAGTGGGACTCACAGAGTGATGCTTGACAGGGCTTACACAGCAGTGCCATGCAGAATCAACAGCTCCTTTACCTGGAGACATTGAGGTATCTGTGACATCTAGAGATCTACATAGAAAAGAAAGAATTTGATCGCTTCATGGTACAATATGCCCCCAAAACAAAAGAAAGGAATACCAAAGTACAGGTACATTGAGAATTCACTATAGCAGCTCAGAATACAAAATTCATTTTTATTTCCATTATATCTTTATTTACTTGTTTTATATAAGCATGTATGGGGTTGTGTATTTCATGGTGAGTTAAAGAGGTCAAAATTCAACTTACAGGAATTGGTTTTCTCCCTCTACTATGTGGGTCCTGGGATTGAACTTAGGTCATCAGATTTGATGGTAAGCATTTTACCTATGAGCCATTTCTGGCCTGTCAAAATATAAAGTTTTTAAAAGAAAAACAGAACTATTGATAACCTTGTATAAGAATGGTATTTTAAATACATGACACCAAAAGCATAGTAGCAAAAGAAACTATTGAATTAGAATTGATCAAGTTTAAAGACTTCAGTGTGCTTCAAAGAGTAATCAAAAGAAAAAACAGAAAAAGGAAATCTTATATACATATCTCTGCTATGGAATTTGTAGGCAAAATGTGGAAAGAACTCTTCAATTCCATAGTGAAGACAATAAATCACTTAAGAAATGAACAAAAGATCTGAGATAACTTTGCAGCAGAAATAAAGGAATAGCTAATAGACACCAGAAAAGATGGCCAGTGTCCCGAACCATAGTGCAAATGCAAATCAGCAATAATAGATAGCTCCTCGCCTACCAGGATGTCTGTAACTAAACAGAATGATGAAGGCAAATATGGTTGAGGCTATGGTAGCTTATGATGCTAGGAGGAGGGTAAAATGGTGTAGGCACTTCAGAAAACATCCCAGAAGCGTCTCAAAAAGAACAACAGAAAAGTAAACCAGCCATTCAACACCCAATAAAGCTAAATGGAGAGAAATGCCTACAAAAAAATTCACTTGAACATAAAAAGCAGCATCTTTCACAGTAGAAAACTAGAATCAGCCCAATATCTGCCAACATATACAGACACAAATAAGTAGATAATATTAATGCAGGAATTATTTGGGGCAATAAAGTGGAACTGAATCCTGCCATGCTCTTATGTGGATGAAGTAGAAGAAACACAATCACAAAGTTCACATATTCCAGATTGTCAAGTAGCAACAGACTGAAAACCACCTGGAGTGGTTGTCTGGCCCAGAACCAGGGGGTTGCACTAGGAATCATCTAGAGCAGTCTGTCACACCTCCTAGAGTCGCAGTAGGACAGTGTCTTCTGCAAAGGTTACTATGCTCCTAGACTGAACAGTCAAGAAACAATCAAAAGGAAAATCACACCCACATGTACATGTGCACACACACATTCACACCCACACACATGATCTCATAATGCTTTAAGTGACTTTAGGATTTTGTATGGGCTTCATGCCTAGAATCCTCCAGCGTTGGTTTCATTAGCTTCTGGCTTCAACTGGGATCTTTTGTTGTAAGAGTTATCTGATGTATGAAGATCTATGTCCAGACTCTACCCTGAAAAAATAACATATGGATTTGTTAAGAAACCTTGGTTAGAGTTGCATTTACTTCTGTCTTCATTAAAGAACAAAAAGAAAAATCCTTGATTTAAATTAGCAGGCACATAAGTATGAAAATGTTTTCTAAAATTATTTTTTCATTATAAGCATACTTATCATTCTAAACATTTATTAACATATTCATAGCAAATACCAGATAATTGATACTTATATATGGCAGTGCTTGAGACAACTTGATATGTATAACCATCATTAGTCAAATAAAAAATATTTTAGTTCTTTCTCACTCTCTAAGTCTCACTAATAACTTGATTTATTAATCTATATTAACCACCAACTACAACATTTAATGACTCTTTTATGATTCTTTGCAATAACTTTCTGAGTTATATTTTGCTTTTGAACTTGCTAGGGAATAGCTCACTTGTAGAGCTCATGCTCCATGCCAGCGCCCTCAGTTCAATACAACTATATAAATATATTAATGAATACGGTGATAATTTTGTCTCATGGCATGTGTGTATGTGTGTGTGTGTGTATGTATGTGTTTGTGTGTGTAGGACAGAGACTCACATGCCATGGCACATGTGTGGAAGTCAGAAAACAACCTTGGTTATCAGTCCTTTCCCTATTCCCAGCTTGTTCAGTGTTGCGTGTGCTCGCCTAATAGGTCTGAGTTTCTGGGGTTTCCTGTCTCAACCTCCCAGCTCCTGGTAGAGCTGTACTGAGCACAGGGGTTGCAGATGTTCACACTACTGCTTCAACTTTCACGTAGTTCTGGGAATCCAAACCCAGGCCTTCAGGCCTGCATGATTAGCACCTTACCCACAGAACTATAACCCCAGCTCCAGTAGTTTTATCTTAAGAAAAAAAGAGTGTGATCATGCCTCAAAGGACCACAGAAAAGAGCAGTAGGGGAGGATCATTGATGCCTATTGGCATGGACACAAATACAGGCAGTCACCTAGTGCACATGTGTGCATAATGCACCAGGTACACATGCAGTACACACCCGAAAAGGAAAGAAAAGCGGGACACTATTTAAATGAAAATACAGAGAAAAAAAAGCAAACATTAATAGAATGGAAAAATATACCAAAATTTCAAATTACCAAAGAGAAGAAATGGAAGATTTATCAATAAGAATGAATTAATATAAAAAAATGAAGGAAGAAATAAATATCACAACTGTCAACATAAAATAGATGGGAAGACTACAAAATGCGGTACCCAAGAAGTGTTTGATGAATGTATGTAAAAATGTGAAGAAAGCAGAAGAGATAATATTAGCATTCTACTCTGAATTTTATACTAAAACAACACAAAGAATAAAGATTATAGAAGACACACGGATTAGTGCAGCAGTTCTCAACCTGTGGGTCATGATCCACACGTGGCTCAAACTTTCACAGGGGTGGCAGATATTTATATAATGATTTATAACAGTAGCCAAATTATAGTTATGAAGTAGCACTGAAAATAATTTTATGTTTGTGGGGCCACCACAATATGAGGAAATATATTATGGGTTGCAGCATTAGGAAGGTTAAGAACCACTGGTTTAGTGTAACACACCTGTAGCAACTAAATAATAAACTAGGAAAATATCTGATTGTGTGTGCTTAGATCTTATTTCCTTGGAGTGGAGTGTCAGCAGTCGTTTTTGTTTTTTCACTGTGTCCACGAAATACTTTTTTTAAAAAGTGAAATTGGCCAGAAAGTTCACTTTTGCACTTGAAGTAACAATATATACCTGATAGGGTTCGGTTCACTAATCTTTTATTGTATATGGATAATAGTCCCCACCTTAGCTACATAGGAAGTGTATTACTTAATATTTGGGGATCAACATGAGCATCCTAACAATGTGATGAGCATCACAGTGGTTTGCTCAGTCACCTGTATGACTCAAGAAAAATAGTCCTTTGAATTA
This sequence comes from Chionomys nivalis, assembly GCF_950005125.1. Classification (NCBI taxonomy): domain Eukaryota; kingdom Metazoa; phylum Chordata; class Mammalia; order Rodentia; family Cricetidae; genus Chionomys; species Chionomys nivalis. The sequence goes on along the minus strand of NC_080104.1, from coordinate 13,186,265 downwards.
ACACGGAGAGCATCCATTAACATGGACTACAGGAACAGATAAACTTAGGAGTTTCTATAACAAGAAAAAATAGGAATTGAAACATATAAAATGAATCAGTTCAACTAAAATTAATGAATTCATGCTGCTTTAGCTATAATTCCAACAACATCTTCTTGAGATCATGCAAAAATATTATATAGCTTTCCTATAAAATAAGAAATGCCCGTATATGCTTTGGAAAAGTAAGACAGAAGAAGTGTATATGGACCCTGTAGTGTCATTGAGGACTTTATATATGGAAGATTGGCACAAGCTAGAAAATCCAAGAACAGAATCTGAGACACAGAAATTTGAGGTATGACAAAATTCCAAGATAACAGGAAAACATATTAGTAGCGCTGTGATATACATTTTAAAGACACTAAAGAAGAACATATAGTGTTAACGATATTTAAAATAAATTCTAGATGCATAAAGATGAAAAACAAAATGAAGAAGACAGTAAATCTGAAGAAAAACTTGAAAAATGTCACTTAACACACTGTGGAAGTAGAAGTCAAAAGCTAAAAAGAACAACAATATAAACCTTAGATTACTCTGTAGCAAAGGGTGCTCTACAGCAGACAGGCAGAGGATGACAGGGCAATGGGAAAGAGCTCTTGTTAGCATAGATAAACACAGATGGAAAACAGGCGACAGACATGAGAAGATGTCGAAATCTCTTGGTGATTATGGGGTTAACTTTACAGTATTTCACTTTGGCTCATCAGACATTTGCTGGAGTTCTGAGAAGAAATGTAGACGAAAACAGCATCAGAATTGCTTTCATGAAACTTGAAGTGTCTGTAACATTTCTGCTTTTAGAAACTTGTGCCATGAGAACAGAGCACACGTATGAATGAGATACCTCTTCAGCATTTCCCCAGTGCAAAAATTGATACAAAGTCTCTGCCCATCAACAGAGGATGGGCATGAAAGCCATGTTAGTAGATACTGTAGGATATAGATGATTACACAGGCCTTATAAAAGAATCAGACTTTATCTACAAAGATGGAGAGATCTTTCTCTGTCCTCAACTAGGAAACCTGGACAGAAGAGAGGATAAAGAACCTCTCTTCTTAAAGAAATGCTGTAGGCACCTATTTTTAAAGAAAATGAAAAAAGCACATGTGTAAAGAAATACATTGTGAATATGTTATCACAGAGAAAAGTCTAGTGGCACACACAGATGGCCACTGTGAGCTGGGAATCGGTGGATAGCATAAAAAGAAGGAAAGAAGGGAGAGCAAGGAGGAGAAAGCAGTACATGTAATATTGTTGGGTATGTGTATTTCTGTCCCCCCCCTCCCCGAGGTTGGGGATCTGACACAGGATCTTGCATAGCTACATCCCCAGCCATTGCTGGGAGTATATGTGTACACTAGAATTTTTATTTCAGAAGAAAATGACTTGAAAAATAGACTCCCTTGATTCTGTGGGTGCTAATGTATAGGTGATGAAGCACTTGTATGTTTTATGGCCTTAACCTAAGTTGTCACATTTTGGAAGAAATGCATTCAAGTATCTTTTGCTGATTACACTGTTTTTTCTTTCTGTTATTTTGGTTCTGTAAAAGTAGGCCTGTTAGTGTTCATTTTCATCAGCTAATATTTCACGCTGTTTGATGTAACAGTTTGGTCACAGCTGTTTTTTCTAACATTAATAGTTATGAATTCTGCTTTCTTTGCTTGTGTTTACCTAGCACACTCTCTTTCCTAGTTGTGTTTTATTTCTCTTGTAAGTACTATGGAATAGTGTTCTTTGCCAAACCTGAGAGCCCCTCTTCCTTTCATACGGGATTCAGTCAGCCCTTTTACACTTACTATGGTAATTAATAATGTGATTTTATTTTATTTTTTGTGACTGATTTCTGTATGACTTGTTTTAGAGATAAGAGTTTTCTCCATAAAGATGATTGTGAGTGAATTTCACATGTACTGTTTGCTATGTATGCTGATTTATGCCAATGTACCCTGCTCAGTACCTTTTGTTCTCTTTTCTAACCTTCATGAAGAAAAACTGAGTGGCAGCAGCAGTACAAACAAGAGACAGAAAATAGCTCAGGACTTGATCAACTCTATTGACCAGACAGGAGAGCTTCTGGCCATGTTTGAGGACAACGAACTTGATGATGTTAAACAGGAGAGAATGGAGGTATGGTACATTCCTGTTTCCCAGCAGTAACTGCCCAACATAGTGCCTGTGGTCCCACCTTCTTGTCCTGTGTCCTTGACTTTTGCCTGACAAGTCAGATCAGTGGCCTTGTCTGGGCAGCTTGTTCAGGAGCCAGCCCTGGGAAGGGAAGCTTTGCCTCCACACTCTGCTTTGAGAAACATCTTGAGTTTTGATTCTCTGTTTTCTTCTTTGGAAATAGCGAGCATTCTCTTCTCTGGGTCTGACATTAACTGTTACATTTTATTCCATCAGGCTACTTTACATTAAATATTTACTTAACTTTTTTTTTTCCAAATTATCCAGTTGCCTCCAAGGCAAAGGTAATTCTTAGTGCTTTTGTCTTGGCACAGAGAGTGAAGAGCTGCCTTTCAGATTGCTGTTGGCGGCTGCGGTTGGCCTCAGTGGCTAAGGTGGTGTCCAGGGAAGCTACATGCTTTACATCACTGTCACAGAAAGCAAGTGACATATTTGCATTCCATATACATGTTTTCACGATGAATATAAAAATCGTATGTCTTCTATTTACCTTAGCTATCTATACTTCAAATCACTGCTTCTTTAAATACACTCCAGGAAAAATGAAAGTCATGATTGATTTCATTTGAGTGCCTTCCAAAACACACAGTAGTATTCTTAGTTCTCACTATGACTATTATGCTTTTACATTCAAAAAGGAGTCTCAGTTTCCCCCTTCTCCTTAAATTGGGCACAAGAGGTAATTCCAGAATTCCAAGGGAATTTTTAAATGCCTGTCTCATTGTGGTCTCTATGTGTGCTAAAGCGGGGGTTATTTCACATTGAGTCTGGAGGAAGCCCTGTTGACATCCATGCATTGTAAATTTAACAACCTTCTTTAAAGAATTAGCATGCCTACATCTTGGGCTGTGATCTAAAGGCAGTACCCTCTTAGGTATCAATTACCTAGGAAAGTGTGGTTATCTTGCTTTGAGGCAACTACAAATGGTTTTACTTCAACTTTGCCGTGGGCCAAAAATATGCTAAGTTGTCTAAAGCAGATGATAAACACATATTTCTGATGCCATTATGGCCTCAACAGGATATGATTTTTGTAGGGCATGGTTTCACTTATGATGTGTTGCTTAGGGAGCAAAGTGTACTTTAGTTTCTAATATTTCATATCATGAGATAAACATGTAGACAGCCAGTAAAGGAGGATCCTACCAAAATTATATGTAAAGCGGAACACCTGACTTTTCACTGGGACAGATCTCAGCTAAATCAGTAAATTGCCTGAAGGCCATTCCACAGTTAAGGGAGGGAATCAGGGTGGAACATTCTGTAACCCTAGGCTCCTAATAACAGACTAGAGCTGGAAGGACGTTGACTCAGTAAAGTCAGTTAAGACTCCGGGAGCAAAAACAACTCCAGTGCTCACACATACGAACCACTTTCTGGTATTGTACTATACACTGCAAGGTGTCAAGCAGGACAATGAAACAGCAGCAAACTCAGTAAGGACACTTACAGTTGAAGTCAGCCTTATCTAGACAGCAAGTCCAAAATTGACTGTTTCTTTAAGCCTACAACATGCTAGAATCTTCTCCTGCCAAGATGACAAGTAGTTTCCATATTTTACTCATCCAAATGACATAGTTGAGATGAATAAAAATGATAGACTTGTAGGAAAAACTGTAGACAGTAGAAGTAGAAAGTGGGACCATTAAGAGCAGAGGCCTTGCCTGCTTCTAATTTGACAGGTTATAGTTTCGAGAGTAAACCGCAGCTGTGGCGTCCATATGAAACCACTTTGGACTCGAGACAGCAGTCTCCTGCCTCTAAAGCACAGTAGAGTAATCGGCCCCGCCATCATCCATGGTTTAATTTTCCTCTAAGCATCACTTATGCTTGCAGAAACCATGCTACCTTTCCTCCTAGAGCAGAGGAATTGGTGTAGACCCACAAGGGACCGCACTGGGACAGGTGCTCTCTCCTCTCTCTCTGTTATTCTCCCTCTCTCTCTGTCTCTCGCTCCCCCTCTCTTTTCCTCCCTTCTTCTTTCCTTCCCTCCTTCCTTCTTCCCTCCCTCTCCCCCTTTCCTTCCCTCCTTCCTTCTTCCCTTTCTCTCTCTGTCTCTTTTACTTGCCCCTTTAGTTCTCATGTAAATGCAGCTTTGAAGAACAAACTTCTACAAATATAAAGATTTGGGATCCTAGCTTCTCCTGAAAGCACCCAGTGGTTGTGTGAAAATCAGCTTGTTGTTCTTTGCTGTAGTTTTGAACTGATATATGTGCCTGACTTTGTGTTTCCTTAGAATCTACTTCATTGCTGTGAAATATTTCGGGACTAGAAATAAGATTGTCTGAAATTTTGCACCCATTTTGCCTTTATGGGGCGGTGGTGGCGCACGCCTTTAATCCCAGCACTCGGGAGGCAGAGGCAGGCGGATCTCTGTGAGTTCGAGACCAGCCTGGTCTACAAGAGCTAGTTCCAGGACAGGCTCCAAAAACCACAGAGAAACCCTGTCTTAAAAAACCAAAAACATTTGCCTTTATGGTTCACCTTCATTATAGTCTATCCTATCAGCCTGTTAGTTCTCCAGCACCAAGTTTACAACATTGACTGTAGCAGAGCTCCATGGATATGATCTGTGAAGTTCCCTCCAACTTAGCAACAAATGACTGTCTGAGTGAATGAATGAATGAAAGAAAATAAATGCATGCACCTTGGTTGTTTTAGTATATTTAAGAGACATGAAGCACAAAAGAGGGAAATTGAAAGCATAACCATCCAATTGAATACAACCCACTTCTAAATGAGGCAGATGTGTTTTAATATTGATAATCGTTTCTGTGTTGAATCTTTTTTATTCTAGTCAGCTAGGTGTGGCTAAGTAAACCAGAACCAGGGTAGAATCCCTAAAAGCTGGAGATAGATTTGGTTTCTCTTAGCAAAAGCCCTCTGACAGGAGAAGCTCAAGTTTGTCATTGATCAAGTCAACCATTCTATCCAAGGTGAAGAAGGGCCTGTAAAGGTGATCACTTGAAAACTCAGGTGAGCTCTCCCTCCAGTCTAATCTACAGATAGCTAAGGTCCACAGGAGACCCATGAGGAGAATTTACCAGCGAGAACCCCTACAGGTGACTGTTTATATTTCTGCTGTAATCAAGTAGAATCTAGTTAGAAAGCAGGAGAGAATACATATAAAGCAGCTTAAAGTTTTATTTAAATAAGCTTTAAATAAATAAATAAGTTATTGAGATCTCAGGTGCACCTAATTTGCTTAACGAGGAATAAACTGCCATTAGTTTTTGTAGAGCACAGTGTCTCCTGAAGGCTGAATAAGAGACATCACCTTCATTATCCAGCCAGCTCTCAGAAGTCAAGTTCTAATCTCCAAGAGCTCTCAGTCCAGACATTGTGGTTTCTGGAGACAGACAAGACAACTAAAAACCTCACTGAGCAGTCAGAGCACACAAGCTCTCTGTCTTCTGTCTATAAAGGGTATTCTTTCTACTAGTCCCCAGTCGTTATAAAGGAAAATAAAATTCTATAAGACTAAGAGTCTGTAAACACCTCCAATAAAATCTTAACATAAAAAAGGAATGGTATGGGTAGGGCAAGCATTTATAAAGACAATTAAACCCCCAACCCCCATACTTAAAATGCCAGGGAATTTGGGTTGGGAAATGAAGATTGGTGTGAGGGTCAAGAGTTATGTCAAGGTCTTGAGTTCATTCTTCAGAATGGCAGAGAGAAAGAGCGATGTGTGTGTGTGTGTATCCTAGAAAGCTGTATTTCTAGTCTATAAGTATAAATGCATGCATGTTTATTTATTTATTTATGCATGTTTATATCTATTTGTTATATCTGTAGGACTAGAAATATATTTTACTTGTTGTCCTTAAAGGTAAAATAACTATCTTAAGTATATGAGACATATCCAGTTGCTAGGGATAATAACATTGTAAAAAAGAGAATTGAAGTAGAAAAGCTTCAAAATGGAACAATGGGGCTATGTTAGTAAAAGGCGCCACCTGTAATGAAGATGCAGTAAGTAGAAAATGCTCATCATCCACTTCCAGTGCCTGCGGACATAATGGTTGTACGGGAAAAGCCAGCCAGCAGAAGTACAGACATGTAGAAACTAGAACAGTTCATCTTCAGTTCTTAATCAATTAATTTAGATGAAGAAAATATTTATAATAAATATCTGTTTATCTAAAATTCATATGGATGTGACTATATTCATAGTATTTCATTAAATCCCAGAATCCTACTTAAGCCACTTCCATTTGCCAGAGTTAAGGGAACACTAACCAAGAAAGTAAAACCTTCACTATATTCAGGTGTTAAAAATTACTGTGATGCATATGGAATGTCAAGGTTTTCTTTAGGTACACCTTGATATTCAATCTTAAAGGCATCAAAACTAATAAAGGTAGATTCTGATTTTTAAAAACTAGCTCTTCCCAGAAACTGCCTGAGCATGCAAATGAATAGAAAGACAATGTGCAAGTCTGCAAGAAAATGTTATCTGTGACAGACTTCATGTCAGCAAGAAGCATAGAGAGAGGTATAAGCAATGTCCCGAGTACAGGAAGCACGAAGCACATTCTATGCTCCTGGATATGAATGTTCAGCCTTGAAAATGGCCTACTTGTTTCCATTGAAATAGAGGGATGCATTGCAATGTCATGGGATCTTTGTAGCAGAATTTTAAAAACTTAATAACATTGAATTTGTCGTACATGATTTAAAAAAAAAAGAATAGAAAACTGTAAAGGTTTTATTAAAAAGAAGCAGAAGCCAGAGTTTGGTTTGCCCTGCCTGACCTGTTAACATTTCCTTACCCATTAAAACTGTAAGTGTGTGACATAAATGAGGGTCAAGGTGATGGCAAAGATCATCTCAGGAAGGTGCCAAGATGGGTCATTAAAACAGTGAAGCCATCTCTTGACCTTAGAGTTCCATTTAAAAGGAATTTCAAGGAATACTGAGTGATTTTCTAAAAATAAAAACTTTTTTAATAGAGGTAAATATAATTAAATACCAATTGGCATATAAAAAGACTTTTGAGGCTTTTGTTTTCCAGGCTTTTTGAAAAATTCTACTAGTCTAGATGTCAACAAGTACAATAGGCAGACTGAGAGAGAAAAATTGCTGTCTTCAAATAGGATTATAACTTAGTAACAAAAACGCACAGCCTTCTCTTTAGAGGCTCTACAGAGGGTTTGTAACGTTGGTATACTATATGAATCTTTCAACAAAAATAGACTATTTTTAAAAAAAAGTTTTTGTAAAGATGCTAGGATTTCAATTTGGAAGAGGAAAATGACAAAAGGAGTGACTATTAAGTTCTATTATATAGGTGCTGTGTCTGTCAGAACAAATCTGGGGCACAGGCCAGTGTGATAGCCTGCTGCCTAGCCCAAGGTCCTGAGTTCAGTCCCCAGCACACACATGGTGGAAGGAGAAAACTGACTCTCCAGTTGTCCTCTGTCTTCCACAAATGCAGTGGAACACACACACATAATAATAATAAAATAATGATGATGATAATTTAGATGTAATTTTAAAATGAGCAATGCCCAAGCTAAAGGACTCTGTGGTGACTCGGGTTCTGACTGGAAAGTTCTCCCCCCCCCGCCTGTGTCTTCTGCCTGCAGAGCCATCCTGACTCGTCATCACTAGTTCTGAGTGAAGTTTACCTTCTTGCCTCTTTCCTAAATCCTCCAGGGAGCAGAATGAAAGGAACAAGCTTGAGACTGAATCTGTGCAAGTGCTCTTTCCTCATCTAAGTCAGAGGACATATGGCAGCAGCAAGGCCCCTTGTCTTGGTAAAAGAATACTTTTCTAAAGTTCAGACTTAGTAAAATACAGGGCCAGGATGACTGTTCACCCCCTTTCCCAGCTCACAGAAGTGGAACAGCCATGTGTCAGGGTAAGATGGACACCAACGCTCTCAGCTGTGACATCTGATGCTTCAGTGGACACATGCGTGGACACGTATGGCTGGGCTGCTGGACTGACTCCTGCATCAGTGTGTTTATTAAGCACATAACTGTTTATACTGTTCAATTATAATTTTTAGAACCAATATTTTCTGTCTCAAGTAATTTTAATTTGATCTTTTTTAAATGAAATGCTTCTCTTAGAGATCAGTCCACCAGCTTGTTTATAAAACACCTTGGCAGAAAAGAGTTTTAAAATATCATTGAATTTAGGAACACCACAGGATTTACCACTAATTTACATTTAGTGTTTATAGTTCTCAGATTGTGGTCGCTGTAATAACCAGCATATTTTTGCCTTGAATATTTTGTGGATTATATTTCCCTATTCTTTCTCCTTGACCCACATTCCCCACATTAGGTGGGCAGATTGTTGTTATATAGTCTGGTTTCATTTATCGTCACTGGCTTAATCTCAGTAACTTATTATTTCTAAATATGAAAATAAGTTTATTCTGTGGCAAGGTTTCTTAGTGCCTCAGTTTGTACAGTGGAATTAGCAAATTATTGCTTATTTGGTATAGAAACCCCTCCCCTTCTTTCTTTGCATCTGTTCTAAGGACCCAACTTCTTACTGCTACTCCCTGGTAGATATCAGCTTATTTCCACCATCACATTCCTCACGTAGAACTGCTTGTGTTAGGTTCAGCTGGAAGTGTATTAGTGATTAGTGTGTTCCGTTGTGTTAATGGATCTGTCTGACACTTTTCATGGCATCAATTTAAAGGGCAGGTGAGAGCCAGTCAGGCCACTGCTTTGTGCCATTCTTCATTTTCTATGGGAAAGCCTTTTATCATGGTATTAATGCATCTTTAAGAATCTTGCTCCATATCTCTGTGAGTTCGAGCCTGGTCTACAAGAGCTAGTTCCAGGACAGGCTCCAAAACCACAGAGAAACCCTGTCTCGAAAAACCAAAAAAAAAAAAAAAAAAAGAATCTTGCTCCAGAAGTCTCTCCATCTTCAGAGCTCACCTTCCCCACCCATACTCTTCTCATTGCTCTGCCAGGGCTCACACACTTGTACAACACATGAGCTCGCGCGCATGCCTTCATCTGGCAATATCTGTTCAGATAGTTCAGGATGTGAGAAAGTCCAATAGCCTCTGGCGCGTGGCTAATTTAACTTGCTAAATGAGCTCCCAGTGAACATGCATGCTTCCAAACCCTGGAAACTAAGTGTTTGTCTATACATGATGAATAGCATCGCTAGAACAGCATAGCTATGCTTTTAGCTAGATTGTTAGTTATCTTTCTCATCACTGCAACAGAATGCTTGATAAGGAGCAACGTAAGTAAGGATTTCCTTGGCCTCACAGTTTCATGACAGAAGATGTGGTGGCTGCATGGCTGTGAGAACAAGAGACAGCTTAATAATATGCTGGTGAGCCAGGACAATGAGTTTGCCTGGAAGAGAGCCAGGCTGGAACCCTGAAAACCTATCCCTCTGTGGTCCAGTTACTTCACCCAGACTCAAGCAGGGCCACAGCATCCCTGAGAAGGACTTCCATTTTGAGACTCTGTGATGTGTCACACTGAGCCACAACAGTGGGCTATGCTGATGCTATTATCTGTGAGTTTTTAAAATACAGTTTCCAAGTACAGAAAGCTACTCTCTTCTGAATGGAAAGACTGTGGCTATACAGGTACGCCTCTGTGAACTTGTTCTGCCAGGGCTCTTCTCACCTTCGCTGCCTACTTTACAGTTGTGAAAGGCTGTCATTGTTCGACTGGCTTCCTGTTGGAATCTTAGAGATGCTGTTTTCTTAGCTAGAGGCGTCATCAATTGTCCCTACCCACACCTACTTCCATGTTGACTTGTACTGACCCAAATATGTCTTTTGGCAAAGCCAGGCACCAATCACTTCTGGCTTTAATAGCAGATTCTATTTTTCAGATGGAGTACTACTGTAGATGTAGTTATTTCTGTCCAGAAACTTACTCTACTCTGAATATTTGGCAATAAGGAGTATATACTTTTCATTGATCTGCTGCATATACTAGACTGACAGACCATGAGAATGAATTATTGTTAAAAGCCATATTGTTTCCGTCATTGTTACTGTAATATAACTCCTATGATTAGTTACAAGGGACAGTGTTTGCCATGCTGTCAAAGTCCTGAAAATTTTATACTCATGCAATTACTGTAGCCATGAAACAGAAAGGACACAGGGGACTAGCTGAGAAGCTGAAGGACTATTAGTGGGAATAGAAGGGACAAAAAAAGTAATGGGGTTAAATATGATCAAAATACATTATATCTAATTATGAATATGTCATAATGGAACCATTGTTATGTGTAATTAATATATGCTGTTATAAATGTTTAAGTATGCTGTTTAATTAAATTTTTAGTCACTAGGATTTGCATATTAACAGTCTGGTGTTTCATCTCATTCTATTAAAGTAGTCTAAGCTCTTCTACTTCTTGCAATTACTCTGTCCCACAGAGAGTAAAAGGCAGAGATTGTTGGTAATGAGATCACTGACCTGCTCCTGAGTCTGGATAAAACAGAAGTCAGAAGGCAGAATAGCTAAGGGGTCGTTTTCACGCTGAAAGAAAACTGTAACCACTCTCCCAGATCACCATTGTTCCTTCTAATAATTAAACATAGGTCTTTACCAAAATGTATGCCACATGTAAATATCTTCCATCTGCAGACCTTCCCAAGCCATGGAGAAAGAGAAAGATGGAAGAATATGAGAGGGAGGAGAAAACAGAAGAATTGGGCCCCTTTTCCTAGAAAATAACTCTGTAGTTCCCTTTCTCCACTCATCTGAACAGGCAGTCAAGATAACAGACATTAACAAAAGCCACTGTACACTGAAATACATACGCTATTGATTGAAAGAAACTGAGAACATAAAACTGGAAAGATAGCCTGTGTTCTTAAATGGGAAGAATTGCCATTGTTGGGTGTCTGTGCCGCCTAAAGTAAAGTTCAGATTTAGCACCACGGCTGCCAGAACTCAGTGACATCTCCCACAGAAACACTCGGAAGCTTTTCTAACTTCGTTCCAGTGTTCATTGCGGTATTCACAGTAGCCACCATACAGAAACAGCCTGTCATTTAACAGACCAGTAAGCAAAGGAATTGTGATATTGCTGGACTCAGTAATGCCTGCAATCCCATTACTCGGGGAATCCGAAGTTCCAAGGGTAACCTGGGCTACACAGTGAGACTCTGCCTAAGAAAAAGAGAAAAAAGGAAGGAAGTGTGTGTGAGAGAGCGACAGACAGACAGAGAAAATAGTCATTGAAAGAGGAAGAAATCAGGCCAATGATAATGACCCTAGAAGATATTCATGCTAAATGAAAGAAGCTAAACACAGAAAGAGTAATATTAGTAATCTCATATGTGTGTAATATAATTTGAAAGTGATATTATCTTCTATTCGGGACTTGCTTTATTTGAGATATCCCTCAACTCAAACTCATCAAATCTTTAAAATTCTTGTATTGTTGTCTCATAGTATTGTAGATCATTTTATCAACTTATTCGATCTTTGGGTACTTTTACATATGAAGCCTAAAGGCCAACTGTGTGGTTTAAAGCAGTATGATCTCTGGGGGCCAAGAGACGTGTGTAAGAAAATTTATCTTCCTGGCTTATTCTCCCCACCCCCCACAAACCAATCAAATCTGGAAGAGGAGAGTCATACTTTATTTAAACTAGAAAATGTGTTTTGTTTACATTGCACCAAGAATTATCTAGTTTACATGGGCTCATGAAAGTAGAAAATTCTTTAGAATAATCAAAACGCAAGTTGTACTAGCTACCTGGAAATACATGTAATACACTAAGAAGGACCCACCCTCCTCAGATACTCCTTATTCGGAAATTGCAGTTCTAAATACATCCTTAGGAAATTACAAGAAGTTTATAAGACAAAACACTGCTACAGCGACATTTTCTCATAAACTCAGAGCTGCTGGCAAAGCTTCTGACAGCCTGTGAATTTATGTAGTGATTCTGTTATTGTTTACAGGAACGTGCAAGTGTTTTGTAATTGACCTTTTAAATCGCCCTTTGGACTAATTTATGTAGAATATTTTTCATACAAAGGTACACAGTTTCCATGTGACTGAGTGTTTTATTGATTCCTTTTTTAGGTATTTCCGTCATTTTATTTGTGTCCCTTTTATCAAGCTCTCACCAGTTAAGTCAGAGACACTGACTGTTAGGGTCTCCCTCATTTGGAATCTCAGAGACACTGGCTTTATTTTGCTTTCTTTTGTCATTTCCTTTCATTTCTGAAGAGAACCACACCGTTGTAGTAGGTTTGTCATATTCAGTTTACAAATGTAAAACCTCACTATTTCAAGTCCACAACTCTTAACCATAAGTCAAAAGGCATTACTCTATCTTCTTCAGATAATTTCAAAATATTTGAAAGACCAAGGTCATTTGTTAATTTATGTATTAGCATGAATTGGATTTCTTATCTCTTACTCATTAGCTGAGACATTTTGTAAAGAATTTTGGTGCCAAGAAATACCAAGTGATTTTGCACCTTGAAGAAATTTGAGTAGTAAGAAACATTAAGTTATATGTTGTCTTGTATAGTGTGGAAAAGAGAAAATTCCAGAGATAGGTACCGAGAAATTTATTTATTTATTTATTTATTTATTTATTTATTTATTTATTTATTGTCAATCTCAGTTCATTTTATTTCTGATCGTGATCATAAAAAGTCACAATATCCTTTAAAGAAATCTTTCTTTTGCAAATACAGCCCATCCTTTACCTTGGAGTACTACAGCATGTGAATGTTCTTTCTTGCAGTTCTGGGATTTGAACCCTAAGGATCCCGAAGTATTCTGAAAGGGGTCTCAGTTTGTAATCTCAGCTAGTTTTCACTTGTCAGCCAGGCTGACTTTGAACTCACCAGTATCCTGCATAGGTCCCCTGAATGTTGACATTACAGGTGTGTGCCCCCACTCCTGCTTGTGGATTATAGTATTTTGTTTTTTTGGGTATTTTTAGATTGCTTTAGGGTTTGTTTATTTATTTATTTATTAAAGATTTCTGCTTTCTCCCCACCACCGCCTCCTATTTCCCTCCCCCTCCCCCGATCAAGTCCCCCTCCCTCATCATCCCTAAGAGCAATCAGGGTTCCCTGCCCTGTGGGAAGTCCAAGGACCTCCCACCTCCATCCAGGTCTAGTAAGGTGAGCATCCAAACTGCCTAGGCTCCCACAAAGCCAGTACGTGCAGTAGGATCAAAAACCCATTGCCATTGTTCTTGACTTCTCAGCAGTCCTCATTGTCCGCTATGTTCAGCGAGTCCACTTTTATCCCATGCTTTTTCAGACCCAGGCCAGCTGGCCTTGTTGAGTTCCAGATAGAACATCCCCATTGTCTCAGTGTGTGGGTGCACCCCTCGCGGTCCTGAGTTCCTTGCTGGTGCTCTGTCTCCTGCTCTTGATTTGGACCTTGAGATTTCAGTCCGGTGCTCCAATGTGGGTCTTTGAATCTGTCTCCTTTCATCGCCTGATGAAGGTTAATGTTCAGGAGGATGCCTATATGTTTTTCTTTGGGTTCACCTTCTTATTTAGCTTCTCTAGGATCACGAATTCTAGGCTCAATGTCCTTTATTTATGGCTAGAAACCAAATATGAGTGAGTACATCCCATGTTCCTCTTTTTGGGTCTGGCTTAACTCACTCAGGATAGTGTTTTCAATTTCCATCCATTTGCATGCAAAATTCAAGAAGTCATTGTTTTTTACTGCTGAGTAGTACTCTAATATGTATATATTCCATACTTTCTTCATCCATTCTTCCATTGAAGGGCATCTAGGTTGTTTTCAGGTCTGGCTATTACAAACAATGCTGCTATGAACATAGTTGAGCATATACTTTTGTTGTATGATAAGGCATCTCTTGGGTATATTCCCAAGAGTGGTATTGCTGGGTCCAGAGGTAGGTTGATCCCGAATTTCCTGAGGAACCGCCACACTGCTTGTCCAAAGTGGTTGCACAAGTTTGCATTCCCACCAGCAATGGATGAGTGTACCCCTTTCTCCACAACCTCTCCAGCAAAGGCTATCATTGGTGTTTTTGATTTTACCCATTCTGACAGGTATAAGATGGTATGTTAAAGTTGTCTTGATTTGCATTTCCCTGATCGCTAAGGAAGTTGAGCATGACCTTAAATGTCTTTTGGCCATTTGAACTTCTTCTGTTGAGAATTCTCTGTTCAGCTCAGTGCCCCATTTTATAATTGGGTTGATTAGCCTTTTATGGTCTTCAATGCAGAATTCTACCAGAACTTCCAAGAAGAGCTAATACCTATACTCCTTAATGTATTTCACAATATAGAAACAGAAGAGTCATTGCCTAATTCCTTTTATGAAGCTAAAGTTACCCTGATACCAAAACCACACAAAGACCCAACCAAGAAAGAGAATTACAGGCCAATCTCACTCATGAACATCGACGCAAAAATTCTCAATAAAATACTGGCAAACCGAATCCAAGAACACATTAGAAAAATTATCCATTATGATCAAGTAGGCTTCATCCCAGAGATGCAGGGCTGGTTCAACATACGCAAATCTATCAATGTAATCCACCATATAAATAAACTGAAAGAAAAAAGCCATATGATCATTTCATTAGATGCTGAAAAAGCATTCGACAAAATTCAACACCCCTTTATGATAAAGGTCTTGGAGAGATTAGGGATACAAGGGTCATGCCTAAATATAATAAAAGCTATTTACAGCAAGCCAACAGCTAACATTAAATTAAATGGAGAAAAACTCAAAGCCATCCCACTAAGATCAGGAACACGACAAGGTACCAAGAAATTTAAAAGCTTTCAAAAATAAGGAGACAATATCAAGGACAAACTCAATGTTTTCAAAAAATGTGCCTAATACTAGTCCTTGTCAAAAGATGACAAATTTCTCTTTCTCATATTCTCTTTATTCCCTCTCTCCTTCTCCTCCCCACCCCAACTCTGTTTTGTGTGCCTGTGTATGTGTGTACCACTGTCACTTGTGCATGCATGAGTGTGCACATGCATGTGAAGATCAGAAGCTGACATCCCTGGTCTTCCATTAGTTGCACTCCACCTCAGGATTTTGAGATAGGCACTCTCACTAAATCTGAAGCTTATTTAGACCGGTGGCTCTCAACCTTCCTAATGCTGTGACCTTCTAAAACACTTCATGTTGTGGTTACCCCCTCCCCCACAACATAAAATATTTTTGTTGCTACTTCATAAGCTGTAATCCTTCTATTCTTAAGAGTCATAATGTAAATAGCTGATCTGCAGGATATCTGATATGAGACCCCTGGTTTAGAATGTCTGAGCCATGAACTTCATATATCTGACTAGGTCTCACTCCTACCCCCCTACCCTGCCCCCAGCAATGGAATTATAGCCATGTACACCTCAGAAAGAGTACTGATGTTCTCTATGTTCATGGATCTGAACATAGGTCCCCGTGATTGTTTTGGGAGGCACCTAAATTAAACCTTCTCTCCAGCACTTCTAGCTAATATGCTTATAAGGTTATTTAGAAAGATCAAATTTCCTCCTGAGTAAAGAACTTGGCCATAATTTTTAAGTGTTTGTATAATTTATATTCAGGGTTCTGACAGTGCTCAGATGGCAATCATCTTGTGTTAATTAAAAGAGATGTCAGTTGTGCTACCACGAAGTAATATGTGTTACTTGTGTAAACTACATCTTTTTTCCAGTATACTGATACAGATAATGTTGACATATTTCCTCTGTGATTGGTATACAGACTGTGTAAGCACAGGCCTCATAGATTCCTGAGTTCACGTTAGATGCTGCAGATCACATGAAGATTCAATTACGTATTCTCCTGAGATGCATTAATTTGTATGTGCTTAATTTCTCACGTTGGAAGATTTGTGGCTTCTATACATCCCAGAGACAGAAATGGAGGTTCTGAACCTTCGAGTCTGAAACACCAAGGAAATAATTTTGTTGACACTTAAAAACGTACCCACTGGTTTCTGGTCTATGTTGGCTTCATGTTGTTCAACCTAGTGAGCCATGTATTTTTGTTGTTCATCCTAGAGGCTGGATAACATGCCACAAGCAGTTCATATGGTTCATATCACCTTGAGAGAAGCAGGCCACCTCTGCATTTTCAGTCTGAAATCTCAGGAAGTGGACACTGTTTGACCTGGCATTGTGGCTCGAAGGCAAGGTCATGCTGTACTTCTGTGACCTCGGGGATCTGTGGCTTCAGTAGGATAAGCTTGCATGGGTGGAGACAGCAAGAGAAACAGTGCCTGAGCTGCATACCATACAAGATCACTCTTCTCTTCACCATGTATAATACACAAGCATACACACACACACACACACACACACTGTGTTGATCTTGCAACTATAGGTGCTTTATTTAAATAATGACTTTAACAGTATAAATGTAATTTACTTTAAAAAATTGCAGAGTAGTGCTATCTTAGACTTAAAGGAACATGACTTGTGAACATAAGTATAAACTCCCACTAAAGTCCACAGAATATAAAGAAAATAAAATGTGCTTCCATTAAGTTTTTTCTCCTGAAAAAAAAATTGTTCTTTACAAAAACTACACCACATGTCAAGAAAAATGTTTCTTTAAATGTATTAAACACTGTGCTACTCTGGCAAATTTTTAAATACTGTATTGGTTTCTCTGCAGACTTGAATTTAATTTTCCTGTTAGCCAAGACACCAAACCTTCAAATCCATTTTTTATTTGCCAGCTTAAATATTTCATTTTCCTACAGAGTGTGTTTTCTAAAATGTCAAATGCATACCCGATCTGGTTTATTTTCAGGAGGAATCCAGTGAGGGCTATTTATTATTTTGTTTTATTTATCTTTCAATTTTTCCCCTTCAGTTAGTGGAATAGGACATACTTTTGATAAGGTAATGTAAGGGTGTGGTGACATGTATTAGGATTCAGGCCTTGTGCTGGCCTTCCCTGTCACCTGTCACCTGGCAGAATGAACCCAGACAGTACCCTGTCCCTTTCAGAACAGGGTTTCTCTGTAGCTTCGGAGCTTGTCCTGGAACTCTCTCTATAGACCAGGCTGCTCTCAAGCTCACAGAGATCCATCTACCTCTGCCTCCCAAGTGCTGGGATTAAAGGCGTGTGCAGCCACCACCACCTGTCTTTCTCCCAACCATTATTCTAAAGAGGCAGAGAGCTGCCTCTCTCCCTGCTCTCTTCTCCTCTCTTCTCTTCTCTTCTCTTCTCTTCTCTTCTCTTCTCTTCTCTTCTCTTCTCTTCTCTTCTCCTCTCCTCTCCTCTCCTCTCCTCTCCTCTCCTCTCCTCTCCTCTTCTCTCCCTCTCTCTCTCTCTCTCTCTGTCTCTCCCCCTCTTCCCCTCTACCCTCCCAATACCCTCTTCTTAAATAAACTCTACATTCAGACTCCCTTTGAATGGCATATTCAGTTTTCTCGCCCACCATGGGGCCCACTGAGGCCTTCTTTCTCAATACCTTTATTACTATTAGAAAAGACACATTACCTAAAGGGAGTTTCACTCTTGTCTGCTGAAATGGCAGGCACTTGAAGGCACACAACAGTGTTTATAACCAGAAAGCCAAGACTCTTCTTGTACTGTACAATCTCTACTTTTCCCTAACATCACTCAGCACACTCTGCTATGAAGAAAGGTGTAGGGTTTACAAATATCTGATACTGTTTGATTGTGTATGTTCTCTTTTTCTTCTGCTCTTACATGCTTATGTGACACAGACATCAAACTTTTTCAGACTTGTTTTCAAAGGGCGTTGATATCCGATTGAATGCTAACATCTAGATACACTTCTCTCAAAAACAACTGTTTGCTTGAAAGTTTCATTGCGACTTTGTTTATTTTAAAGGACCAAGTGCATCATTTGGCCTTTGTGTGATTCACCTGGTAGCATATACCATTCACATAGTTCTTTGGTAGGTCCTATATGTCTCACACTTAGACCATTCACATAGTTCACTGGTAGATCTTATATGTCTCACACTTAGACCGTTCATGTGGTTCACTAGTAGATCCTATATGTCTCACGCTTATACTGTTCACGAAGTTCTCTAGTAGATCTTATGTGTCTCATGCTTAGACTGTTCATGTAGTTCACTGGTAGATCCTATATGTCTCATGCTTAGACTGTTCACGTAGTTCATTGGTAGATCTTATGTGTCTCATGCTTATATCATTCACGTAGTTCACTGGTAGATCTTACATGTCTCACACTGGACCACATTCTCTCCAGCAGGGACCATGTAGAGGAGGAGTTCTGTGAAGCCGTAATGTTCCTGGCTCTGCTCTGTTAAATTTCCCACTTCCAAAGCTACCTGGATTCTCTCCTTTCTTTTTCTATTATGAAAACATAGATTCTTTTTTTAATTGTTGACTTATTTTCATGTGTATGTCATTTGCCTCTCTATGTACCCTATGGGGGCCAGAAAAGAGCATCAGATCCCCTGAGTCTGGAGTTATAGACACTCATGAGCTGTCATATGGGTACAAAGAATCAAACCCAGCTCTTCTGGAAGACTAGCCAGTTCTCTTAACCATTGAGATTCCCTCCAACCCTGAACACACAGATTCTTTAGACTCTCTTCCATTATAAATGTTACAGACCTCCTGATACCTGAAATTGAAGGAACAAAAAGAAACTTGACCTCTTAGGTACAGTTGAGAGATGGGGAAAATAGGAGAAAGTCATGCCGTGCATGCCTGTGTCATTCACATCACACTATTGAAACGTGTATTTCCCAGATTTAAGACTCCAATATGGGGCTGGAGAGATCCCTCAGCAGTTAAGAGCACCGATTGCTCTTGAGAGGATCCAGAATCAGGTCCCAACTCCCAAACCGTGGCTCACAGCCGTCTGCAGTTCTCACCTCCAGGTGATTCAAAGCCCTCTTCTGACCTCAGTAAGCACTACATACATGTGGTGTACATGCGTACATATAGGCAAAACATCCTTACACATAAAATGAAAATAGATAAAATAGATCAATCTTGAGGAGTCTAATAACGTCTTGCATTAAAATTGCCATTCTTTCTCTACAAAGAATGGGTAGAAATAAACTGAGACTAATTCCAGTGTGGAATTGAATGGACCCACAACCATTGCGTAACCCTAAGGCTCTCAGACTGAGAAGCAGGATTCAGGCAGAACCCAGGAATGTTAGATCTGTACTGAGGAAGAGAGAACGTAGGCAGAGGTGACTTACCTAAGCATTTTCATCGTGTGTCGGACAAAAGCCTGCATAGGGACTTCGGTTGATTCATGTAGCTCACTCTGTTCTCTCTGATTGCATAGAACACTGCAAGTGTGCACATTGTGGTTAAAATTCAGGGACACTGCTCAGCAGTGATGGCATTTATATAACGATGCCTAGGCAAGCATGGCAAAGTGCTTAGGTAACTGTGAGAGTAGTCATTTGTTAAGGCACCTTTATACTACATTCCCTGAGTTAGTATAGAATATATGTAGATTGGGCTGGAATTCTGTTAGCCCTGTTTAACACTGTCTAGTCCTCTGAAGATATATTTTGAATGCCATGAAATATGCTTTTTCTTTATAGACTTCTCAAAATAACAATCTCTTTGATGAAATTGAAATCGATGTGCTTCCGTTAGCTTTATCTGGGCTTCTGGTGAAGGGCTAGAATAGAGCAGGTCAAAAGCATTTAGGATAATGTACGAAATGAAAAGAGACAGAATATTAGGTATCTGTGAACTATTCATTCCAGCAGCTCCTTTCTATATCACTCACCTTCCCTGAGTTCTGTTAGGCATTAGGAAGTCTATGTCTTCCTAGACTCATGTTTCTTCATCTTCTATAGTTAGGGTCGTGTTGATGCCACTTGCCTGTCTGCTGTGGCCCTTTCTCATCTCCTGAGAAGACGTCATGAAGTTTAAAAATATGTAAACTTAAATTTTTAAAATGTTGATAAGCAGTATTTTCATTTGAGATCTTTATGACTACAAAACTTAGTTCTGGAAATTGGTGAGTTGGGACACATAAAATTAATGTATTTGTTCCTCAGTCACATACTATGGAATTCTGCCTGACACCCAGAATTTATGCTCTTCTTTCTGGATTCCAAAACCCTAACTGGTAGCTAGATATTTTGCCATATAGACAAGCTGTCACATTTCTCTTCTTACCTCCAGCTGGGTTTGGTGACATGATTTGGTCATGATCAATGAAGGGTTCGTAGAAACACTCCATGGGACTTCTGTGTAATTTTTTTTAAAGGTAAGGGTATCTTCTTCATCTCACTACGTGAGTATCTCACTACGTGGGAAGCCAGGGTGGATCACGAAAACAAGGTCACAGCCTAAAGTGTCAACAGGGATGCCAGAGGAGACTGAGGCCCTGGTGACCTCAGCACGCGCTTGTGTCAAGGCTAAAGGTTAGCACCAGTGTTCATTTATGTGAGGGAAGATAAACTTCTCTCTAAAGAACCCTAATTGGAGTTAGGATAAATGTAGGTTGTTTTCCTAATGCTCTCAACTAGTAAAACTCTATCTTGGTAAATTAAGAATATAACTTCTAGTAGAAAATAAGTCATGTTTTAAGGTAGACCTAGTTTAATTTTAAACCAAAACATGCAGTTGGAGAAGGTAAATGGTTCCCAAATGGCTACCAGTGATTAAACCCCACATTGCCTGACACAAGGGAATCTGTGTCTCTCCTACGATCTATTTCTCATTGATGCGGGAAGTGAGCTCAGTTGTGAAACATGCTTTTCTGTGCTGGCATCTAGGAGCAGATCTTCTTAACAGCTGTGAAATCTCCTGGTGCCCACTGTGTGGAACGAACTGTAGAAAGGGAGAAAGGGGCTCAGGGCAGCCACTGGAGCTTTTCACTTGTACGTTCATGCTCCTGCTCCCAAGCCCCACATCATCCTCCACCCAGGACATTGATTTCCCTCCATTTAGTAATACTTTCTCAGATAATTGACATACTAAGTCTATTTTTATTCTGAAGGAATATTGTCGTGGGCTCTGATTTTCAAAGAACAATCATAACCACAGGACAAGTGTTAATGTCTTAATGTGTCTCTGCTTGAGAGATGTTAATTTGAGAAGTTTTGTTCCTGAAGACTCAGTGACATCAAAAGGTTGAAGAAATCATCCAGTATTTATTACTGAGTTTCCTGCCTCTTAAGTTCCGGAAGAAAATAGAGGAAAGGATTTGATTTTAGGTCTTTATTTTTATTGGTTTTTTTTTTTTTTTTTTTTTTTGTTAATCAAAATATCCACCCTGCTACTTGTGAATTAAAATCTGTGCTAGAGAAAATAAGTACCAGCTGGGCTGCGCTTTTTTTTCCTACCTCCTCTAGAGAACACTATGCAAAGGAGAGTATGCAAAGTGATAGGGCATGCTCATTTCACTGTATGTGTGCTTACCTGATGTGATACAGTAGATAATCCTCATTTTAGAGTGCTGGGACCAGAAACACAGTTTACACAGGGTGTGACATCAGGTTACTGGAATACCTAACAGTTTTGCTAACCCTTCAGAAAATTACTCAGAAAGTATAATCTGTAGTTTTAGTAAAGGGCTGTGTGTGTGTGTGTGTGTATTTGTGTGTGAGAGGAGGGGGTGAGGGAGAGTCACACAGCAAGACTTTGTTTTTTATTAAATGATATGCTCATTTACATTGCGTTTCTAGGCCTTATTAAAACTACATGTTGCTCAGTTTAAGTGTTTCCCATTCTGCAAAAGTAAAAGCCATTTTCTTGTTGGAAAAAGAAAATTTTAGATATAATTTCCTAAGGTTGTTGCAAGTCTTTTAAGCCTCTACAGTTGCAACATGGAATATTAATTTCAATGGGTTCTGGATGGTTTTGGTTGACCAGATAGAAAATATCTTATATTCTAAAAACTGGTATATTCTAAGAACTTAGCCAGTAGCCTTATCACTTGTTATACAGTAGGATTTAATGCTTTCCAGCAATACATCTTGAAAAAAAGAACCTCTTATGTAAATACTAAACCTATTTTATCCTGCATAACACACGAGGTCAGCTAAGGTATATGTGGTAGTTTGAATGAGAAATGTCCCCCGTAGACTCATGTATTTGAACCCTTGTTCTCCCATTAGTGATGTTGCAAACCTTTAGGGGGTGAAGCCTTGTTGGAGGAAGTAGTCACTGGGGGCAGGCTTTGAGTTAGATTCATTGCCAGTTCTTGTTCCCTTCTTCCTTTGTACAGCAGATGACGTACAGCCAACTTCTTACTCCTGCCAGCATGTTGTGCCAATCCCACCATATGGACTCCAGCTCCCTAAGCCAAAATAAGCTATTTCTTTCTTAAATAGCACCACAATAGAAAAGTAATTAATACAGCATATTTGGGGTAGTGATGCTGGATGAGAAGTGTGTAGGAATTCTGTACTATTTTTGTCATTTTTCTGTAAATCTAAAATTATTTCAAAATAGTTCTATATTGAAAGCCAGAGCGCGCCTAGGAGCACTAGTGTCTTCAAGTGTGGAGGAGAAATGAGGAAAGCTGACCATCCTCACTGACACCGTCATTGAGAGGATAAGACAATGCACCAAATTCAGCTGCTGCTCATGCTGTGACACTTGTCATTTGACTTCGCCCTCTCCCCACCTCTGGTCACCTCTTCCTTTTCCTGCCAAAGTTGTTCTTGCTTCTTTAAAGCTTTTGTGGTAACTTTATTTAAGGTGAAATGTTGCCTCACTGTTGCCAAGTCACTAAAACAATCCTTCTTTCTTCATTTCTCTTTGTAATCCATTCCACACCCTCTGGGCAGGCCGTGGTTAAGCCCTCTTACCTAAGAGCTGGGCCTAATGGCTACTGACATTTAATCAAATAACAGTTATAATACATTTACTCATAAGTAAAAGTTGAATAAAATTTGGGCACTGACATCTAAGAGAATGGGGATTTCATCATCAAATATCTTAACAGAACCCATTTTGTTAAATAACCATAATTACAGGTTTTGAATTTATGATTCCAGAGGATTTTGCTGTTCTGCATTCTTTGAAGCCTCAGAGGCGATCATTGTGCTCCGGCTTCTGGAAATACCTAGAATGGCTCTAAAAACAACCAGGGCTTCTTTAGAACATCAGTTCCTGGAAGACTTTCTCATCCAAAGGCTTTATGCTCCCAGTTGTCCAAGCATGCCTCCTGCATTCTGAAAACTGTCCTGAGACCTGAGGAGATAGCTTAATTGGTAATGTTCTTGCCTTGCAAACAGAGGACCTAAATTTATCCCTAGAGCTCACATAAAAAGAGGGGTGATTTTGAATCCCAGTGCTGAGAGGGCGGAAACAGGAGAATTCCTGGGGCTTTCTGCCAGCCTTGCCTTGGTGAGAGCCCAGGACAGTGACAGACCCTTCTCAAAGAAGGAAAAGGAAGAAAATGGTGGGTGGTGCCTGAGGAAGAAACACCAAAGGTTATATCCTTGAATCTCTACACACACATACACACATACAGGAACGCACACACACGTGTGTGTTTGGAAATATATAAGTAGATTTTCAAGATGAGTGTTTAAAATAGCATTAAAAATGCTGGTTTGTCTGGTCATGTGAAGATTTGTGCTTTGTAAGGATTTGGAATGTTTTCTTTATTGACTCTGACACAAAAGTACTCTAGAGTCTTGTGCCTCCTGCTCTCTTCTGACAGTAGTCGTGTTTGGTGAAACCACTGTTTTCTCTTTGTTTCTGTGACTAAGTCTTGATGTATCAGAAAATCATTTCCCCCATTATTTTGTGCTAACTCGAGCTTACATCTGGTGCAGTTCGCTTATGTCTGACTCATGGCAGCAGCCCAGCTGATGGGGAGGGGAGGGAGCTTCAGAATAGCCAAGAGCCTCCCCATAGGGATAAACAGCTTAACTTGGTTTGTTTTGTTCTAAGCTCCTCCTTAGTACATTGTCTGAAAAAGTGTTTCTGTGCTGGTGACTTCATTTCTTCAGTGGCTCATAATGTAATAGACTTTGTTAGTCTCTATTTATAGTTTATCTCTTGATCATGTGGGGGGAAGGGCTAGAAGCTGCTTTATTTTCTGGCTTTGGGAACTTGTTTTGTTGTTGTTGTTGTTATTTTTATTATTATGTTGTTATTATGTGTTGTATTATTTTTGCATTTTGTTTTGTGAGACAGGGTCTTATTCTGTAGTCCAGGTTAGCATAAAACTCACAGTATAGCCCAGGCTGACCTCACATTTACTACAATCTTTCTGCCTCAGTACTCTGAATGCTAGAATTATAGACATGAGTATCATCCCTGGGCTTCTCTTCGAGTGTTTTAACATTTGTAATTCAGATTTACTATAAAGTTGTCTGGTAGTCCCATTTTTAATGAAGAGGATGGTGAGAGCTGCTGAACTGACACCCTTTCCTCTTCTCAGGGTTTCAAAGTATCAGCCTTTCCCAGCAGTAAAGCCCAACTCACCGGGTTCTCAGGCAGCCCAGCCTAGAAAGAGTATACCCATTACAAAGGCGGCCTGAGCCAGATTCCACACAGTAATCTGTGTGCATGTCATCCAGGCAGCAAGCTCATGTTTTTCCTACAGAGACCAAAATACCTAATGTCACCCTTTTCGTGTTTGTCTCACCAGAGCTAGCCATGACAACCCATCAGGGTAGTCTCTAAACCTCTGAGAGCCTCCAGAAATAATACCAAAAAAAGACCTCTCCCATAACTTAGCCAGGAGTCATACTTTTTGATGAACACACCCCCACCTGGAAAAAGAAAAAACACAGATAGATGTTACATTGTCCTCATTCAGAAAAGGGACAGCCAATGCTCCTATCATTTCTTTAAAGAGCTGGTTTGGAAAAACATTTGTGTGGATTTATTTTGTCCACATCATGTTACAACTTCAGGAGCAGTCATGAAAAATAATGCTAACTCTAAATTTGAATTTACAACCAAGTATGGGTAAACCAAGTTGCTATTGTGGTTGTTTGTTTGTTTAATAATAGCCTTTCACTAAAGAGGACATTTCATCTTAGAAAAATATTATTTTACTATGTATCTAATTTTTCCCACTACTAGCCTAATAAATTCAAATGAAAAACCTTAAACAGACATTTAAAATATATCCTTTTAATTTTTTATGATTGTGTTTGTTTTTCATTATAAAAGTAATTCATGACCATTTTCATAGCTAAAAATACATAGAAAAGAAAAAATTCAAAATATTTTTTGATCCACAGGTATAGACCAGAATTGAAAAAGAAAAGCCAACTGAAAGAGCTTGGCTGTACACTAATGTGACAAATACTCTTTCTGTATTTAATGGGTTTTCTCAGTCAGGGGGCTTTGTATTCAATCAGTCATTTACTCTCATACAGAATTCCTTCTAAACTTCTGATGCCCTGGAGTCCACGGCTGTTCCTTCAGGATACATCATATGATGCTCTAATTCATTCGTAATGCCTTTTATACGTGAAATTGCTATATTATAAAAGCCATTTCGGTGAAAAATTAATACCACTAGAGCCTAGTGTGTGTGTGTGTGTTTGTGTGTGTGTTTTAAACAGGTCATGAAATAGAATGTACACTGTATTTTTATTATTCTGTGAAAATTGTGGATCAAACAAGTCAACTTTTAGTTTCAGGACTTTATCTTTCAAGAATATGTGTGTTACCATATTCTCTGTGTATGTGTATGTGTTTTATGACTTCCATAAGTAAAACAAAATTAGCTTAAAGGGAAAGATTTCCTTCTAAAAATCTTGCTTTAATTTATCTATTTTATTTTATCTATGTATTTCATTATTCTTATTTATTTTGCTTAATTATTTTTGATTACTGGGCATGGTGGGACATAACTGTAATCACTGCACTCTAGAGGCACAGACAGGTGTTCCAGACTTGCATTGTCTACAGGTGAGACACACTCAAAACAGCACAAACGCCGGGCGGTGGTGGCGCACGCCTTTAATCCCAGCACTTGGGGGGCAGAGGCAGGCGGATCTCTGTGAGTTCGAGACCAGCCTGGTCTACAAGAGCTAGTTCCAGGACAGGCTCCAAAAACCACAGAGAAACCCTGTCTCGAAAAACAAAAACAAAAACAAACAAAAAAAACAACACAAACAAAAAAAATAAAACATTTTTTTCCTGGTTGTAATTCAAGAACAGTGAGTGCCTAGGTAGGGTGGCCCAGGGCCAGATAGGTTTGTATTGGGAGAGGTGGTAGGCAGCCATTTGTACTTGAATTTGATGTAGTGTCAGCTGGGCACTTGTTTTATCTTAG
Organism: Chionomys nivalis; assembly: GCF_950005125.1. Lineage (NCBI taxonomy): Eukaryota > Metazoa > Chordata > Mammalia > Rodentia > Cricetidae > Chionomys > Chionomys nivalis. Next base: position 13,159,851 of record NC_080104.1, on the reverse strand, counting down.
GAGGCAGAGCTGTGAGTTGGGCCTGTGGATGAAGGGGAGCCTCTGCATTTATCAGGGCATTCTATATACCAGGGCCTTATCTTTATATTTTTATATAAAGTGGTTGTTCCAGGATAAGTTGTGAGAGGAAAGACGTGTGGGTGGAATCAGCCACCTATTACAAAAGATGAGCATTCTGAGAAGTGAAAAAGGAACTATTGCCATATGTTTTAAGGGAGTCTTGTTTGATGTGGTAGGTAACCTACTCAATGACAAGCAGATTCAGCAAGCAGAATGCACGCATGCACGCGTGTGTGCATGAGAGTGCACACAGACACTAGAATTCTGAGGTTTCTCTCCAGCTCCTGAGATAAGCATGCCTGTCAGACAGTGCCTTGCAAATGATCTAAGGCATTTCTTCAGTATTGGGTGTGCTTTACTGCTGTGTCCTTCTGCCACATACCATGAACACACAGACTGTTCCATGTATTGACATGTTGAATACTGCCACCAGCCACTGCAGTTGGCGTTTGCAAGTTAGTCGTCTGGTTCTGATCTCATGTAAGGGAGATTGCCATGAACATGATACTTTTCCACTCGGAAGGGCTTCGCTTTCAGTTGTGCAAGTTCTGAGAGTAGTCAAAATAAGAGATTTTTAAAATGTGTGCTTTTGAGATAGAAACAGCAACAGATAAACTTTTATTTGGGTATAAAGGTTATGTTCTATGATTGTGAGTTACTCAAGAAAAATAGATGTCATATGTGTTGAGAAGCTTCAGGAGATATGCCAGCACATAGCTTCTGTAACCTTTGAGCATGCTCCAGTGAAAGCACATGGAGAACTTGAATAGGGCTGTGTGCCACGTAAGTCATCCAGATGCTGGAGGCTGTGGCAAGCAGTGACTGTTGCTGCCCAAGGTGTTTTCAAAGACACAGGCAACTTGGCACTAAAGTGCTGAAGTACTGAAAGTCTGTTATTTTCAAGATACTGAAAATAATACAAAAACAAATTCTACATAGTCTTGCTTGAATGCAGATATTTGCTTTCATGTAGATAGTATCCAGAAAGTGACCCCATCTAGCGTAGGAATCTGTCTTCACAGTTCATTATACGATAACCAGGACAGGCTCTAACTTCTTGGTAGTGAGATGGGTGGCTAGTAATATAACTATTCCTCTTGACACACACACACATATACGTATATGTATATATATAGTTAGATGTATATCGTCAGATGCTTAGAAGACTAGCAATAACAACTTCAAATGCAGTACTTTCCAAATAGGCTCTTATTTTGTTCTCTAATAATACTACAAGCTTTAATTGGAGGAAAAGTGAACGTGTTGTGTATTTTTCTGAATGTTGGAGATTACCCAAGAAAATCAGGTCGTATGTGGAACTGACCTTGAGGATACCAAACTTGAGTCATCTGAAGATGACCTTGTGCTCATGTGACTGTCTGAGCTAAAAAGAGCATTGTGTAACTTCCCCACCCTTGTGGATAAATGATGATCTAAGCCAGCGATCATTGTTCAACAATATTCATTCAGGGTTTTGTGCTTCTAATATTCTAAAAACATGAAGGTTTGGTTTGCTTTGGTTTAGTAAGAATGGGTAGTTGCTTACTTAGCTTTTGAAACAAGATCTTACTGTATCAAATTTGTGATCCTCCTGCCTCAGCCTCACAAACACTTGGATCACAGACATATATGAGCATATATGGGCAAAACAGATTTTTAAAAAAAATTCCAGCTTAGTGACCATATTAAATGGTCAGTTAAACTTGAGAACTCCCTTTCAGAGAGATACCTTTAAAATTAAGCTTGCATTTTGCCATTTTGTTTAGAAGAAGCCAGAACATGAAGGGAGCATACTTCCTGCTGTGGCTCTCACAGTACACGCAGGTCACTTTCTAGGAAACATGCGCCTGAGTTGACCCATATGGGCCAAACTTATAGATGTAAAGATTGCATTTTCTGTGTGGAGAAGACATTGTCATTATGACCATATCATTGTACTAAACTGGGGAATTCTTTTCCCAGATGGACTTTGGTAACCAGATTAGTAAAGGTCCATCCGTGTACACTACAGAATGCACTGGCATCCAAAGAGAAGCAGCAGGGAAGTGGAATTAGGGCACCACAGAAAACAAAAGCCATGATCATTTAATGTATGGACAGTCTCTTGATTCTTTTAAGTAGAACTTCATTTTAAAATCTGCTTACCCTGTCTGGAATTCATACGATTTGGTCATAATTCTTAAAATCCCTGGTCATAGGTCATCCATCCTACAAGGACCTTGGAGTAAAAAATGTAGTGTAGTCTAGACAAAGCTTTTGTAATGCAAATACATGTTTCTGGCAAATTGCATCTCTCCTAACCTCAGTTTCCTTATCTTTAAAATGAAGAGGCTTAAACAAGATACTCTTTAAGCTTCCAGTAGCTCTAACACAGCATGCCAATAAATCTTCACTACAGTCAGCCACCCTGCATGGAGTGTTTCCTGTGAGTGCCCTAGGGCCGACTTCCCGATGCTGCCTAGATCAAAGGGTGCTGCTTATATACTAAAGGAACTGAAAAGAACTAAGATGAGCAGCACAAAAGGAAGAGGCTCTAGCAAGAGTGTCAGAAAGTAAAGAAGCTAGCTGTAATAACGCAAAGCCCTTCATATGTCTGTGAGTATCTTTAAAATGGCCTCAGATGATAGGCTTTGCAGGACAGAATCTCCCAACTGCCACACGCTTTATTTAATTAAAGCTGGCCACCCTGGCAACCTTAATCTCTTAGGATAAGTTCTCCTCACGTTAAAAGACTAAAATTCTTAATTACAGACACACCAACTATCTTAGCATGTATACCGAAGCCAAATCTTGATTGCCGAACTCAGTAGAAGAAAGATATTAGGAATTCTTTTAGGACTGTTGTGTCTTTGTCTAAGTGCTTTCTGTCTAGTCCTCTGTTGGGGGAATGTGGTGTCTGGGTTCAGGGCAGCAAATAGATAGTGTGGGAGTCATAGCTACTGAGAGTTAGTTACATTGTCTACCCTGTTGAATAAGGGCGTGGCATTTGTTTATTCAGAATGTTCATTGTGTATTTACTGTGTGTCAGGTATTCTTCTAGGACATAGATATTCAAACCTGGGAAGTTCTCATTATAATCACACACACACACACACACACACACCTGACCTGAGGGGTTCTCACTATAATCATACATAGAGATATACATACATACACCTACATAAATACATAAGAATTATGCAGTGTTAAGTGTTATCAGTGTGAGGTTTGGGTTTTGTTTTGTTTTGTTTTGTTTGTTTGAGTCAGGGTTTTTTTGTGTAGCTAACCCTAGCTGTCCTGGAACTCACTCTGTTCTCCAGGCTGGCCTCTAACTCAGAGAGATCTGCCTTCCTCTGCCTCCAGAGTGCTGGTATTAAAGGTGTGCGCCACCCGGCAGGGACTTTTTTTTTTTTTAATAAGCACGTTAGTAACCCACTGGCTTTGTTCAGAACCTAAACACTTACTTGTTTGCTTTTTATTTTCCATCAGCAAACAGTTATTGAGTCCTATCAGTCACATTAAGAGGCCAGTTTCTAGGGGGATAGTTCATTTGGTAAATTATTACCATGCAAGCCTGAGGACCAGTGTTGAAATTCTCAGTACTCAGGTGCAACACTGGGCCTGGTGGCATGTGCCAGTAATCCCAGCAAAGGCAGGATGGGAGGATGGGAGGCAACAACACACAAATCCCTGGAAGCTCCTGGGCAAACCAGCCTGGACTGTGAGGAAGGTCCTACTGATACTGTCCCAAACTAAAGGGGGACGATGCATAAGGATCAACATCCCAAGTTGTTGGCTGTACACACACTACGTATGAGTAAATAGGTAGATATGAAGAACTAAACCACATACAGACATGTGTGTATATGTACATGTTACCTGTGTATAATACTTGCTGTGTGTACTCAGAAGTAACACTTGAGCCAAGCAGATAAATAATCAAAAGAAGTCTGGATTTGTGTGCACGTGTTTGTGAGAATATTTGGTTGGGGAGAAAGTAAAGAAAGGAAGAAAGGGACTTTTTCCCTCACTCCAGCTCTTCTGTCTTTTTTGCACTGAACAGTGCATTGGGTGACAAACCTGTATAATGACTTCTACTCAGACTGGACAAGAAAGAAAATGTAGTATGACCGTTAGAAACATTGTTCTTGAGTGCACACACCACTGTGAGAAAGCATTTCCTGAAAGTCCTCCCACTGCAGAAAAAATTGAAATCTCAGGGAATTTTTTTTTCCCTTTATTGGTCAGATGTCCCTTCCAAGAAGCACCAGGCTGCCTCATCTCAACCTGCTCCCCTTACCAAGGAAACGGAAGTGGTCATAGTCTTTGCCACCAAACCATGGGTGAAGTATAATTATGCTACCTCTGTGAGACAATGTAGGAGCAAACATCTGCAGGACTGAATCAAAAAAGCCACGAATGCAGCTAGCCCAAGCTGTGAATCATCCATGGACTCAGATTAAAGGAGTTGTGTTGTGTTTACCTTTCTCCTTATTTTCTTTGTAATTGAGAAGACTGACTCTGTTAGCTCTGGCGCTGGGATCTGAGCGGATATATGGACTTCAGGCATTGACTCCTGCTCTAGTGTTTGCCACATCACAACTGTAAAGCAGATGGACAATGATAGTGAATAGTGGGTTTGAAGTCTGCTTTGTCCTCTCTGCACAGTTTGCTTTTGCTTTAAAAGGTCGGGATAAATAGAAAATGTTAGATGTGTTTTGACTAAGTAATCCAGTCCTTGAATTTTAGCTTCAATAACAAAGGAGCAGAAATTACTATAAGCTTTATATCCAAAAGAAATAAAGTGACAACTGCTGTATTTTACTTTGTAATATTTCTCTTTTATTTTCAATTACACGTGTGCATGTACATGAATACAGTGCCAAGGGAGACCAGAAGAAGACCTTAGATCCTTTGGAGCTGGAGCTATAGGTGGTTATAAGTCACCAGATGTGGGTGCTGGGAGCAAACTGAGGTCCTCCGGAAGAGCAGTTCCCTCTCTACCGCAGAGGCATGGCTCCAGCCCCTGCACAACTCTGGTTGCTTGTTGTGGCTGTTACATGTCTGTCACCATACTTAGTTGCTTTCTTAGATTAAGGCATGGTAAATGAAGTCCAAGTTTCTACTCTAGAAATGATTGTTAAGAATCTATTTTCTTTAAAAATTTGGTTTTCTTTTTTTTTGTTTTCTTATCCATTAGAGAGCAGAAAGACAGACTCGAACTATGGATTCAGCTCAATATGCGGAATTCTGTGAAAGCCGGCAGCTAAGTTTCTGTGAGTAGAGATTTAACTTCACTTTTGGATGTGTGAGGAATTGTGTTACAGACATCCTAGACTGTGACATGTTCTCTGTTCTTTAGAAACTGATGTATTCAATATATGACGTTACGGAAACAGCATCTGCACTGGGGGAACCTGAAGATTTTGCTATGTTCTGCGGCTATACAGTCAGTTGTGTTAGGAGATTTGAGAGCATATGCATACATAGACAGCAGTGGAATTATCCATACAGCCTTCAGTCAGAACGGTTACTTTTTTCTTGCAATTCTTACTTTAGTTTCTCATTTCTTAGTCATGTTTACTGAAGTACAGTATTGCTGACTGATTGTCCTGGTCCATAGTGAACATTAATAGTCATGACATCTAAAAGCTCCTAATATTAATTATAAACCCCAAACTCCCCTTTATGCACACTCATGTTACCACAAAGTAGCATCTCAATAGAGTGTTTCATTTTGTCCTTAACCTCCTACTGTAGCATGCCCTGAGCGCTAGCCAGAGTCGTGAGTCAATCCTCTTGCCGCAGGAGTAAGAGCAGAAAAGTCAGTGCCTTCCCATCACTGAACAGTGGTTTCCAAAAAGCACTTGCGACCTTATAACAGTGGACTAAATTGTGTGTCAATAGCCCAGTGACAACTAAAGTCCTTGGGGTAAAGGTCAAAAAGAAAGGGCAATGAAAAGTCCGTTTAAAAATATGACAAAGGCGCGCATGACCCTGATCTGAGAAGTTATAGAAACAATGATGTCTTTAAATGAAAAGCAATTGTGTGGTCACGATAACCATGTATTTGATTTGGAAAAAGAAAATGAGAGCAGCATTTTAGATCATGAAGTGCAAATAAATGACACATTTCAAATAGCACTGCCCCATGCAAACATCAGTAAAATATAAGAAAACATGTTTTGGAAGAGTTTTTTTCCTAACAAAATATATTTTCCAATCTGACTAACAACTTGGCATCAGACATCTGTGAAGCATTAAGTAAATGACACTTCAGATCGTGGCAATTTCAGCAAATGAGAGGGTTTTGTATGGTAATTTTGGGGTTTAAATACAGCATTCAAGTATTTTATAAGCATAAATCTCCAGCTCATAAAGTAGCATTTAGTGCAGTTGAACTATTTTTTAAATCATATTTTAAACTGAATTTACAAGAAGAAATGAAGTGCTGTTGCACTCTAAAACTGATGGCCTTAGTCTGGTAATGCATCTTTCATTTGAAAATTAGATTTTATTTCTTTTCTGCTGTTCCATTGAGCACATACACACACACACAAAAAAAAACTATAGTAAATGAACCTTAATATTTTCTACTTCTGATAAAATTGCAGATAAAGTAGTATGTTATGCATAATTTTCTTTTCTGTGGGGTGGGGAGAAAGGATTTTGGCTTTAAAAATATTTGCTCATATAGTATCTGTGGGAGCTTCATTTGAAGCCTAGGTGGAAGAACCTGTTTCCTGTGATGGAAATACCAAGCTGAAAAGGCTCATCAGAGCAGGTTCAGAAGCCAGCCCTGTGCAGGCAGGGTATTGGGCTATTTGCAGTCTTCTCCTTTTGATGAATTACCAGGACACTGGAACCATGACCTGTTTTTGGCAGCACCTAGGATCCCTGGTGTTGTGCGTACTGGGTGACCTCCATATGCACATTGTGGCTCATTTACACATGACTCTCCTACCCCACACAGACACATATTTAAAAGTTGTAAAGACTGAACTTTAGAATTTCACTAAAGAAATACATTTTTGCTGGGTGTTGGAGGGGCACGCCTTTAATCCTAGCACTCCTGAGGCAGGGGCAAGCTGATCTCTGAGTTCAAGGCCATCCTGCTGTACAAAGTGAGTTCCAGAGCCAGAGCTACACAAAGAAACCCTGTCTCAAAAAAAGAAATGAACAAAACAAACAAGCATGATATAATCACTTGTGAATTTGCTACAGAAATAGGTATGGCGAGTCTGATGGCACCAGGTATTTTGCTTTCTGATTGTGCAGCGGGTACTTAAGACTTCTGCATTCTGAGCGCTTCCAGTCTCACAAAGACACTGCTAATTCTCTCCCTCATGGCTGAAAACTAATAATGACCCTTTTCTTACCTTCAAAATGAATAACTTACAGCAGCTTCTGTGCTTTTTCTGTGTTCTAATGCTCTGTCAGAGGGAAATGGCAATAAGTTCCATTATTGATCTTGCCAAAATGCTGCCTCTTAACTTGAACTTCAGAAGTATTCCACAGATGTTGAACAAGTGTTTGTGAGCTGTTCCAGCTTGCTGGTTAGATGGAATGTTGCCTGTCAGAGGATGTGAAGACTGGTTACTTTAGAGAGATAGCTTTAAGGGGGATTATCATAATTCTGCCACATTTGACAGTTTTGGACATGTGCTTCAATAGCAGGACTTCATGTCTTCTGTGATTTATTTAAAAGAAAACTCTCCTGTATGTGGAATGTATGAGAATTCTGGCTAGAGCCAAACAGCATGCTCTGAGTTGAGACTTTTACAGACTAGTAAGGCCAGAATAGTCAAAAGGATGATCTTTTTTAAAGATTCCCTTACAGATTTTATTTAAAAAAAAAAAAAAACTTTACTAACCAACTTTTACCTTCTAATTTACTAGTTATATTAGTCATGGCTAAGCAAGGTTCTATGTCAAATTCAGATTCAGCTCTGCTTAGTACTGGGACAATTACAGTGTTTGATGGTTAGTTCTGTTTGTTTTTGTTTGTTTGGGTTTTTTGTTTAGGTTTTTGGGTTTTTTTGTTTGTTTGAAACAAGGTTTCTCTGTGCAGCCTTGGCTGTCCTGGAATTTTCTTGTAGTCCATGCTGGCTGCAAACTTAGAGATCTTCCTGCCTCTGCCTCCCAAGTGCTGGAATTAAAGGTGTGCCCCCATCCAGACAATTACAGGTATTTAATGAAAGGTATGTGCTGCTTGGTTTCATATCTGCATGATACAATTAGGTATCCAGGAGCTTCGGGCATATTCTCTACCAACAAAGAACTAAGGTCTGAGAAATCTATGCACATAGGAAATACTTGTAGTTGTTTCCATAAATGATGTAAGAAGTCTACCTTTGGCCTGGATGGTCAGGATTGTGTGGATGAAGAAGGGCGAGGGGAGAGCAGACAGGAGCACAGAGACGAGACTCAAGGCCAGCTCAGTTCCATAGTGGTAAGAGCAGGTTGCAGTAAGTCTGGTTTGGAAAGTCAGGCCTAAGAATTCTAACATCTCCATAATCAGCAAAGACGTAATAATTACAGGTTATCTCAGGCCAGCAATGCTTTATTTAATTCTCAATTCACAATTTTGAGCCTATTTTAGTAGTAGGTACATTTTGAGGATTGGAGATGTAATTTCTTTATTGGTATTCCTTCATCACAACTTCTTCCAGAGTTTTATTTCCATAAGAACTAAGTTGTATGGAGAAAGCAGATTTTATATGATAATAATTAAAACTCTGGCCAATGGTAACATACTCTAGAGCTCTGTGAGAAATACAAGGATGAAAAGGTATGGTGTATCATGCTCTCCACCATAGAGACCTGAGGTTAGAGGGTGTGATGTCCCATGTCATCCACCACAGAGAGATAAAAGATCCAAGTGCATGAGAAATTTGTAGAATGAAACCATGGTATTGCTTCTTAACCAACATTTCCAACTTGGATTTCTTAAGAAAAAAAAATTTAGACGTTAAGAGAACTTCCCAAACATTGTTTCTATGGGTGTTATTTCTTCTATGCAGTTTCAGGAGAAATATTTCCAATTTCTTACAATCATGTGAAAGTTAAAACATGTTAAAAAGTAAAACATTCCTCTTCTTTTTAATTAATAGCCAAAAAAGCTTCCAAATTTCGAGATTGGCTGGACTGTGGCAGCATGGAGATAAAGCCCAATGTCATAGCTATGGAAATTCTGGCATACTTAGCGTATGAAACAGTGGCACAGGTAAGAGTCTGAACTGTCAATCAACTGCTCCTGCTGATTTCTCCTCCCTGGGTCCATGGTCAGTTCTTTATTCCACCTGCTACTCTAGTTGGAAAGAGAAGAGCATAAATTTTCTTTTGAAATGCATCGTATTCTATAATTTAGCTCAGTTATGTTTCTTTTTTTTCTTATTTATTTATTTATTTATTAAAGATTTCTGCCTCTTCCCCGCCACCGCCTCCCATTTCCCTCCCCCTCCCCCAATCAAGTCTTCCTCCCTTGTCAGCCCAAAGAGCAATCAGGGTTCCCTGCCCTGTGGGAGGTCCAAGGACCACCCACCTCCATCCAGGTCTAGTAAGGTGAGCATCCAAACTACCTAGGCTCCCACAAAGCCAGTACGTGCAATAGGATCAAAAACCCATTGCCATTGTTCTTGAGTTCTCAGTAGTCCTCATGGTCCGCTATGTTCAGCGAGTCCGGTTTTGTCCCATGCTTTTTCAGACCCCAGCCAGCTGGCCTCGGTGAGTTCCCGATAGAATATCCCCATTGTCTCAGTGTGTGGGTGCACCCCTCGCGGTCCTGAGTTCCTTGCTCATGCTCTCTCTCCTTCTGCTCCTCCTTTACAGAAGAAGTTCAAATGGCCAAAAGACACTTAAGATCATGCTCAACTTCCTTAGCGATCAGGGAAATGCAAATCAAGACAACTTTAAGATACCATCTTATACCTGTCAGAATGGGTAAAATAAAAAACACCAATGATAGCCTCTGCTGGAGAGGTTGTGGAGAAAGGGGTACACTCATCCATTGCTGGTGGGAATGCAAACTTGTGCAACCACTTTGGAAAGCAGTGTGGCGGTTTCTCAGGAAAGTCGGGATCAACCTACCTCTGGACCCAGCAATACCACTCTTGGGAATATACCCAAGAGATGCCCTATCATACAACAAAAGTATATGCTCAACTATGTTCATAGCAGCATTGTTTGTAATAGCCAGAACCTGGAAACAACCTAGATGCCCTTCAATGGAAGAATGGATGAAGAAAGTATGGAATATATACATATTAGAGTACTACTCAGCAGTAAAAAACAATGACTTCTTGAATTTTGCATACAAATGGACGGAAATTGAAAACACTATCCTGAGTGAGTTAAGCCAGACCCAAAAAGAGGAACATGGGATGTACTCACTCGTATTTGGTTTCTAGCCAAAAATAATGGACACTGAACCTATAATTCGTGATTCTAGAGAAGCTAAATAAGAAGGTGAACCCAAAGAAAAACATATAAGCATCCTCCTGAATATTAACCTTCATCAGGCTATGAAAGAAGACAGAGACAGTTATGTTTCTTTGTATAGCTATTTCTCAAGGCTGTAAGGTTTTGTTTTGTGTTGTTGTTATTTTGACTTTTTAAAAGAATACTGTGTCTCAACCTGCACAAACTTAATATAGTCTACATCCCAGCTCACATGCCCCACTCCTACCTGTGGAGCTTTTGACAATGATGGTTTCCAGTTTTCTTTAAGGTTCTATCCCCTCATAGGTTAACCATGCTCCAGCGGGTGTCCCCACTCCCAGACATATAAAGCCAGCACAAATTGGACTAGGGTTATTAAAACAGAAGAGGAGGATGGGGTAGATCTGGGAAGAACTAGAAGAGTTGGGGGTGAATATGAGTTAAATACATTGTTGGCATGTATAAAATTCTTGATAGTTTAACAAAAATATATTTAAAATCTCTGATTCTTCAACTTTATTGTAACAATATATGGAATGCCTACTTTTTCTCAATGTTGAAGTCTTATATCCTCAACAGATTTGCTTAAAATCTTGTTTCTGATTTTTGAAATAAGCGGCTGGCAAAGTCTGTGACCCCTTTTATCTCTGGAGATATGCAGGTGTAGGATCATGGCACTCCAAGTGTGGTCCCTCCTTGGTATGGCCACTAGGGCACAGGATCAGCCTCTTGTTAGCCCATTTTGAGAATGGAGACCCCTAAGCTAGCCTGGAATCCCAGGGCTCACAGTACAGAAATCCCCATTTTAAATGCTCCACTGTTGATAACAAAATGAAATTTGAAAGCTACTCCCTTAGAAAATCAAACTTGTCGTTTGTGATTGTGGATTGGCCCAGTCACCAGTCAATGAAAGGTTGTGCTCACTTCCAAATGGATGACAGACAGTATTAATGTCGATAACCTTCTGAGTGTGCTACTGATCGCCTCTTCTATGGCATTAATGATTATTTCCAGTTATATCAATTTATATTTGTTACACTGTTCTTCAGGTAGTGGATCTGGCTCTTCTCGTGAGACAGGATATGGTATCCAAGGCAGGGGACCCCTTCAGCCATGCCATTTCTGCAACCTTCATTCAGTATCATAACTCGGCTGAGGTGAGTATCAGAAAGTCTGAGAACACATCTGTGTACTTGTTACATGTTGACATTAGTTCTTCTCTGGAAAGCGTTTTATAGGAATGCATAGTCTTTTCTTAGAGAATCTTAATCCATTGACCATTTACACAAATAATGACTGAGCATTTCCTGTGCCAAGCCCTGAGGATCCATTTGATATGATGACTTTTTTTCACCCTTTGACCCCTTTTTGATTTTTAAAAAATAAATTAAATAATAAAATTTAATAAATTAAAAAAAAATCTTTTTAAAGAATCCTTGTCTTTCCTAGCCCTTCAATGACAGATGATTGCAGAACCTGCCTTGCTCTGAAACATGTGAAGTGAATAAATTAATCTGTATAATTACATGATACTGGAGAAAGCTATTTCTTTGTAGCTCAAATGATGAGAGTTGCTGTGGGGCTGTAGATCAATGATACAATTCTTGCTTAGTGTACAAGAAATCAAGAGACCCTGGAGTGAACTGGGGATGTATTTTTATGTAATAATTCCTAACATTTATTCACAACTTTCCATTTCATTTAGTAATTTATCTAAACAATAATTTATATTGACATGGCTCCATCTAGCCTCAGTTTGCATATTGGCACCTCTTGTCTGCTCTATCTCCCTTGTGCTACTAGGACGTTTTCAATATGAATTGGGAAATCTCAGCATGTGTAACCTTTGCATAACTGCTCACCACTTCCAGTTTCAGGCACGTTGTGCCTGAAAACGAGAGATGCAACAGAATATGTCGAATACATCCGTCAGCATTTGAGTGTCTTAGTAACAAACACAGCAGTGTCATATCATCTACACTATGAGCCATAGGAGACAGAGTAGGTTCACATCTGCATGTGTACTTATAAAGTGAGTTTAGGTAAAGTTGGCTGAAATGTATAACTTAAACACAGCAAAACCCATTTAATAGTACTCATCTACTTCCTGTTACTATCTGTGAATGAGTATGGTAGCTCAGTCTGCTTCTAAAATACAGTTATGATCTGCTTTATGCCAAGGATTTTTTTGAATGTCTGAAAAAAACTATAAATCCTTTTCTGGATTTATACACAATTTTTAGTATAATTTCGGGTTGTTCAAAGAGACCCTGAAGCCATTCTATTAGTCTGTGGACTCACCATGGACCCCAAGTTATATATTCTTCGCTATAATGCTTAGGATCTATGCTATGATATCTTCACATATAGTATCTTACTAACAAGCCAGAAGTCAACTCAACTTTTCTCATAGCCCTTGGAGAATCAGATTGGCTTGAAATCCAAGTAGGGACTGAAATGTTTATGGCCATTAAAAAGGTCATACATCATTATCAGTCAGCATGCTTGAAAACTTCCTAAAGCTTACTTAGTTGATTAAACACTCTTTATTTTCTTTATGTTTCAAACCCCAATTATGATGTCAAAGAGCACCCTTTGCAATGTCTTTGATGCTTTATGAGTATGTGTATAGTGTGCTTTCCATTAACATCAGACAAATTTGTTGTAACATTTCTAATTGAGGAAATTTACTGTGAGCATAACAACCCAGTTTTTCCTTAGCATTCAAGTGATTGCTTGCAAGTCTCAGAAAACACCCCCAACATCCCCATCCTTCTTTCTTGTTTCTCCGGGGTGGCCAAGCTACCCTGGGCAACTACTCAACAACCACAGGCGCTTTTCCCAGCTAAAGAACAGTTGAAAAAATGTCCTATGTGTAGTGGGTTTCCTGTGCTCTCTGGGAGTCAGGAGCATGAATCTCAGAGAGAACCCTGACAGACTGTCAGTGTCTGCCCCAAGCTTTCTCCTGGCCTGACATCCACCTACCCTTCCTCCCCTGTGACTGGTAGTCAAAGTAGACATTTACAGAGACTGTCTCCCTTCCTGCCCTTTATTATCTGATAGAACAGAGATAATTCCATGCTAAAGCAGAATTCTCACTCATCAGCATTGCAAATCAGTAGTTAACATGAAGGATTGTGCCAAATATGGGCCAGAGGGGCATCTGGAGAATGATAGTGGCTGTGTTCCGAGAGACTGAATGATTTGTAAAACAAACAAGCTAATAGATGAACAAGCACAGAAGCCAAGTTAGTGTATTATACTGACTTCCAAATGAACCACCTAGAGAATTAAAACAACTCTCATGTGTATGCATGCATGTCGACATCGACGTGTTAAAGGTATGGAAGCGGCGGGAAAGTTCATTCTGGGCCTCAGAGGCAGCAAAAGCACATTGTATAAGGACTGGAAGTGGGGAGAGCTAATTGGAAGTTCCATTTTAAAAAATTTAAAACTTAGGATTGTGTAGTGTTACAGACTACTGCGCTTTATCAAAGACTAGTTCAAGATCTCGGCTGAAGTATGATATTAAAGAGATGCTCTTAGGAGATCCTGACATCAGTGCCAGTGTATTGTAATCATTCACCAGGTTGACTGGGTTCATCTTATCTGAGGGGGCATCCTTAAACACTAACTACATGAGGAACCGGGCTGGTTAAGCTTGGGTTCCTGACACTAGACTAGCAAATGTAATAGCAATGGTTTTCTATATATTTTTTCAGCATATAGTTTACACACATGTGGGCATGATCCCTTGGAGCAATGTAAATATTCCAAAATAGTTTTTTTTTTAAATTACAAACTCTGAAACAAAACTGATCCTAAACATTTTGTGTGAAAGATACTCAATCAAAATTAGCTTTACTGTCTCTTGTTTGATGGTGTCTCCAAACAGTCTGATCAAGGAAATACTGTTGAGACCAGTACCAGAATTTCAACAAGGAGTTTGCGAAATCTAACATCATTTCTTCTACTATATTATAGTGAATGGTTGATCTGCAGAGTGCATGGTTAGTATGATTAATAGAATGAGGAAGGTGTGGGTAAGACTATGTAAGAAAATGACTCATAAATCTTTAATATCTATAAATTCTTAAAAGCCAATATTGTTATATGACAAGAAAATGTCTTGTTATGGCATTTAGGGACCATCTTGTTGGGCGCACAGAGGTCCTTTCATTCACAAATAAGCACTGGGGAAACCAGAAATGCTGAACATACAGTATTATCTCTTCAAAGGAAGAAATGTGTAACCTCTTTCCTCTTAGAAGGCTGGTTAATAGCCTAGGTGACTTTGGCTATCTCTAGGGTCAGAGCACACCTGCCCCCCCTCCACAGGCATTTACCTGCCAATGTAGGGACCTGTTTCCTAACTCCATCCTGTAGGATGTCATTCACCCAGTGAACGCATGTGAAGGGGAGTTAAGGGGGAACGGTGGAGGAGCTTAAAAGCCTGTCTGTGATAACTGGCTCTAATAAGTTAGTAACTGACCATAGAAAAGAAGATGCTAAAAGGACAGTTCTTCAAATATTTGAGATGAAATAAATAACAGGCTTGCACTTCAAATAAATAAAAGAGCAATATTAAGAAAGGAAAGAGGATATTGCATATAGAACAGACTGGAAGACTCAGTGATCCTAAAATGATTCTGAGCTATGGGGAAAATGCTGGTAACCACTAACACACACAGTGTCTAAAAGCCATCCATCCGGTCTGGGGAGAGTTTAGAGACTCTTTTGGAGACTTGTAAACTTAAAATACAAGCAAACTTTCCATGTTATCCAGCAAAGTTAACAGATTTTTCTTTTTTTAGAGGCAGTGCATGTAGAATTTTTGTCTGAATAATTAGAACTTTAGGGGGAAGACAGCCATTTCTATGGAATAGATAAGAATAAATTTTTAAGCTATAAATGGTATTAAGTGTAAAGATAATGTATTTCTAGGAGGTCTGGTCAGTTCATCTCAAAGCCGTGTCTTTGTGCAGGGGTCCTGTTTGAAGTCCTGTCCAGACTCTCCTGAGAACACACCGCCTGCTACGCCAACAGCTCCCTCTTCTGGATCTCAGCATTCCGGGAGAGCCACATCCGGATCCCTGGGGAATGGCAGTACAGGACAAGACTCTAGTAAAAGCAAGCAGAGAAAGAGGAAAAAGGTTGGTAGGTTTTGTTGTGGTGGTTGTTGTTTGTTTTGGTGTTTTGGATTTGGTTTGACTTTCTTCCTTTCTTTTTTGATAAAGAGTGGAGAGAAAAATTTTGGGTTTAGGGTTTTTTTTTTATAGTTATGAAAAAATGGTGTGTGTGGGTGTGTATCTTTCTCACAGCTCAAAGCTTAAGAAGCAGTCAGCTTATAGGTACCCACAATCAATGACCTCCAGTCAGACTTGAAACAGCTTTGCTCTTGAGTGCTAAAACGACAGGTGTGTGCCACTGCACCATCCCCTTAATAGTGTCTTTTAATTCAACCTAAGTTGGATTTCTGATAAATTCTGATTTATCCTTTTCCTGCTTCTGGGTCATGATGATATTCTCATTTTCTTCTGTAGGCTTTATATTTTACATGTAGTTCTATTAATGTGGGCAAAGTAATTTATGCAATATGTTGTATAAGCTGAGGCCACATTCAGGGTTTCTTTTTTATTGTTTTTTGTTTTTGTTTTGTTTTTGTTTTCTCTATGTTACAGCCCTGGCTGTCCTGAAACTCATTTTGTAGACCAGGCTGGCCTCGAACACACAGAGATCAGCCTGTGTCTGCCTCCCAAGTGCTGGGATTAAAAGTGTGTGTCGCCATAGCCTAGCTTTAGGGTTTCTTTTTTTAATTATGCATATGTGGGTTTTGCCTGCATGTATATCTGTGTCATATGCATGTAGTGTCCTCAAAGGCCAGAAGAAGGTGACTGATCCCTAGGAACTGGAATTACAGACCTTCGTGAGCGCCAGTGGGTGCTGAGAATCTAACCTGGGTAGGAAGAGCATTCGGTGCTCTAACTGCTGGGCCATCTCTCCAGCACTAACACACTCAGTTTTTATAGAATGATTTCTAGTTACTTCGGAACTATAGCAGTGTGAAAGATACTTCAGTATGGAATTTTAGGTTGATAGTTTTGTCTTTCAGTATTTAAATTATGCCATTCCTCTGTTTTCTGGCATCCATTGTTGTACATTTTAAATCAACAAATGTATATCATTGTTTTCATGGGCTGCACACTTCTCTGCATACTTTCCAGAGTATGTGAAAATGAGTTCTGATTAGCCTCATAGTTGTACATATGTGAAATAATTCTTCATACATTTGGGAACTCCAGGAATTTAAACACTTTCTTCATCTTATTAAAACTATTACATTTGGGGTATTTCACTGTCCAGGTTTTCTACTCTATGTCTGATTTCTCCTAAATTGGAAATTATTTGTACCTGAATTAATAATTTTTCATTTTAAGATAATTATTTTTTTTCATACATCCATACACAACTTTCTATAGTCAGCCACTTGTTTATCTTGTCATTTTCTCACTGAAAACTTCAGTTATGGTTGCATAATTGTATAATTCCTTACACAGAAAAATAAGACATTCTCTCAGGGATATGGAACTGTCAGATAAGAGGAATAGATTACAAGACACAGTTTATACAGCAAATTGGCTATGCTTAAAGATTCTTGAATAATTTAAAATGTGAAAGTTACATGGTCACCAAAAGACAATAGCAATAATAATTAATGATAGTAGAGCAGCATAAACTGTTTGATCTACCTTTAACATTCCGTAATGTGTATGTATTTCCTGTATTGTCTCATGTGATAAGAACATATAGTGTCATTTCAGTAAAAACGGTGATAAAATACAAATAAAATAATTAAGCATCTAATATACATTCTAAGCTTTGTGTACTAGAAATAAAAAAAATGGATGTTTAGCCATCTCTGGCTTACTCCTTGTCTTCCTCCTATTTATTAAATGGGGTAAAATTGGAAATGTTAAGAACAGATGATGTTTAAAATATTTGAACTTTTGTAGCTGGGCATGGTGGTGCACACCTTTAATCCTAGTACTTGGGAGGCAGAGGCAAGTGGATCTCTGTGAGTTTCAGGCCAGCCTAGTCTTCAGAGTTACAGGATAGGTAGGACTATTACACAGAGAAACTCTGTCTCAAAATAAATATGTAAATAAATTTAAAAAAATAGTTGAATTTTTAAATTCAGTGATTCCTTTTTATCTTTACCTTGATTAACTTCCAGGTTCAATATCTGGAATTAAAGTTTAACTTTTCATATTTATATAGGACTACCAATCTAACAGCTTCCTTAACCCCTGAGATGAGAAAAGTTGCTTTGCTTTGGGTCAAAATATATCCACCTTGGCCTCAGATCTCAGGAGGGTGAAGCCCTGAGAGGGTCTCCTGCGCAGTGGCGGGGAAAGCACCCCTGTCCACATGATACAGATTACATGTTAGTGAGTTGGCCCATGAACCATGGCCCTTTCTTTGGAAAGTCTTCAAACTTTGCCTGAGATCTAATCTACCTTTGGGAGAGAATAAGAAAAAGTTGTCTGAGATTCAAGGTCCTGAAACCATGAACTATTCTAAGTAAGAGAATGAATGAGAAACACTCCTTACCTTGTCCGGATTTTTACAACCTAGAAGAATCAGAACCGGTATAAACATGGCTAGAATTCAGGGCCAACAGAAGTTTTTATCTATTAATAATTTCTATCTACCACTCTTGAGAGTTCAAACTGCTAAGAGATTTTGTGCAATAACTAACAAAGACCAACAGAGGAAAGAGTCAGTTCAGGAATGTGGAAGACTTCATCTGATGCTTGAGCATCCAGTGTTTGGCATCAGTCTCTGGATGAAGAAACATGACATGAAAAGTCGGAGTATGTGTGCAGCTGAGAGGAAGAGGAACTGACATGTGGACTTTACCAAGTCACCGAAGGAAAGGCAGCCATAGTGTTGAGCACAGACACTTCTGCTGATGTAGGCAACAGGACACTATATTCTGTCAAAGTATGTTGATTTTACTTTTGAAAATTTAAATAGTACCTAAAATGTGGGGCTAATAAGAATGGAAAAATGAATTGGTAAATCTAACACTCCTTGTGTATTTGAGGTATATATACAATTCTTGGAAACAAAGAACAAATACCTTTAGTGTTAATTTTTCCTAAACAACTTTGAAGATTATAAAATACCAGAATCACTACTAAATTAGTATTTCTAAATGTGGAATATTTCTTTAATTTGAAAAGATTCTAAACACCTTGATAAGAGACTGGATATTGACATAAGGTATTTGTTGAGATGAAAAATAGCACTAGTAAAATAAACTTTTAAATTACAAATCTCTCTTCTGGTGAACTTGGTAAACAAACCAAGAAAATGTAGAAGTGCCCGTGGTAACTTCATTCATGTTAATGCTAGCAGTTACTAATAGTGGCAGATGAGTATGAACTTGGCAAAATGGAAAAATTGAATGGCATTTTCAAAAAATGTATGTATTTAACTTTTATAAAGGTGAAGTTAGCTTCATTTTTTAAAATGATGTGTCTCCCAGTGTGTCTTGTCTCCATATTTACAATCAGAAGGGGTGGAGATGGCTCAGTATGTAAGAGCACTGACTGGTCTTGCAGAGTACATAGCAGATATCAGCCCTCTGCTACTCCAATTCCAGGGGATCTGATGCTTCTAGCTTCTGCTGGCATTGCATGCTTGGGACGCACAGATATATAAGAAAGCGAAACACCTATACAAGTAAAATGAAAATTAGTAAATCTTTTTTTAAAAATTAACAAGTAGAGGTCATTTCTAGTTTATTATTCTACCATAGTCCATTCAGGTTACTTGAGTAAAATGCTATAAATTATGTGATTTACCAACAAGAAGTTTGTTTCTCACATTCCAAAGACTAGGGAGTCCAAAGTTAAGATGCTGGCAAATTCATTGGTTAGTGAATGTCTGCATATAATTTCATGCATAAAGTCATCTAGCCTCACATGGGAGTAAGAGGGAGGGTCTACCCTCATAATTGTGTCACCTCCTAAAGCCCTTAGACATCAAGACCTCAAAGTAGGAATCTGGAGAGGACAGGTGGTTCAGACCAGACAGTCTGCTGTTTCAGTTCCCCAGATCCCGTCGGATCGCCATTATAAAGCTCAGAGATTCGGTGCAAAACCTTCTACAGACATAACCAAATCTATTGACAAACTTAGCAAAAGTCTTATCTTTGCCTTGAGTTAAGAAATGAAAACTAATTAAATACTATTTGCAAGGAGAAAATGGGGAATTTAGGAGAGTTCCATAGAAGAATTGTACATAGGAAGGGCTTAGGACTTCATATTGTGCGCAGGATACTGACCTTGGTCTTCTTCTTCACTTCCTCCTGGGTTCCTTCCAGAAGAGTTTCTCTTTAGGTTCTAAATTGAGCTTACTACTCGCATACATTTCCACTAGTGAAGAGGATGCTGCCACCTCCTTGACAGGCATCAACTATAAAGGCAGGTGTGCAAGTCGCAGAGTAAGATGGACACACTAAAGAGACTTTGCCCACATCTGGGGGCCTGATGGTTGTATTTTATTCATATGTGTTCCTTCCAAGGGTGAAATGAAATGGACTGAGAATTGAGAAAGCACTCAGAGAAACAATGTATACCTTTTCATCATTGCCAAAGTGAAGGTTAAGATAACTTAATCCATGTTGATGTGGGCACAGAAGAGGTAGAGAAAGATCCTCCATGAGTTCTGATTTGGCTTATTTCAACACTTGTTATAACAAAATAATCAAGAGCTGGTTTGTTTTATGCTTTAAGTCTTCCTTTAGGTTTAGCTTGGAAAACTAGCAGATACTCTCGTTTGGTAGGGATTTCCATTGTTTTACTCGTTTGTACGTAGACTGAAAGTGTATTTTCAAAGTTCAGGAAAGAATATCATGAAAAGTAAGTCTTCCTCTGACTCCTGTCTTCTAGCCAGCCACTTAGCCTGCTTGAGAGCCCTGTTACTTTATTCACTGAACCCTCATAGAGACAGTCCATGTTTAAATGGATAAGCAACATCTGTTTGTGGCTGTTCTGGAACTCGCTTTGTAGGCCCAGCTGACCTGGAACTTAGAGATCCTCCTGCCTCTGCCTCCCGAGTGCTGGGATTAAAGGTGTGAGATGTGTACCACTGCCACCTGGCTTCGTCTTTCTTTTCAATAACCAGTAACACAGTGCTGAGTGACTGAGTGCCTTGTCTTTTTTAGATGGTGTATCTTAGGAATCACACTGTAAGAATCATCCCAGAAGGGCCCATAATGGGTGTCATCTTTTCTATTTCGTTGAATGACTATATCATAATTTATTTGCCCAGTCCTACTGGTAAGCATTTAGTTGTCAATCCAAATAGTACTGTATTAACTATTCATGTGTATATTTAAGAAATGTATCATTAGGAATATTCTTAAAGGAAAAATTGCTGAGTCAGAGAGTCTGCACCCATTCATTTCTGTGAAATCATCTAAAACTGTTATCCAAGAGGTTCTCCATGCAGAATTATATTCCCTATGGGTAACCATGATGTCAGGCTTGTGACAATTATCAGGACAACTGCAGTAACTGTAGGCTCGGGAAAACAAATGACGCTAATTGGGTGACTGAGTGGGTTCTAGAACACAATTACAATAGCATATAGGCAGAATAGTTCTTTATCAGTACAGTTGATGAACTCACATCTGGTGCCTACTGTGCTTTTAGTTGGCTTACTGTGTCGAGTAAGTGCTGATCCCATTTTTGATCCTTAAATAATAATCTGATCCCAGCAATAGCATTATAGCATGTCACTATAACTCTAAGTGCTTTGTATATTTCAAATCACTTATTTTCACAGCCAGCCTGTAAAGTACTTAGAATTATTATCCTAATTTACAGGTGAAAAAATAATATCCAAGGGCCAGAGATACTGACAGGACTGGTAACAGATGGACTCCAGTCTGGACCCAAGGTCTCTGGGCCCAAGGCTGAACTTTCAGACCTGACTAGGACAGTTCACTGCCTCCTTTTAATGAACTGAGAATTCAAAGAGAATTTTAATTGTTTGAAGTTGTATCACACACATACATATATACACATATATACATGTGTAGATACACATATGTATATACATACATATATATAATTTCTTGAGTTTGTACTCATGTTCTCCTTGCATATAATCTTTTTGTGATTTCAAATATGGCTTTCATATATGAGATAAAATAAGAAGGTTTTATTTTACTTTATCACAAGGACACCTAAATATTAGGAATCAAATTAAACAGTCTTCTAAGACAGTCCCCAATATGACAAACATATGGCCATTTTACATTTCTTCATTTTAATTCATGGCTCAAGTCATTTCAAAAATAAGCCCAAGAATCTCCCAAGAAACATTATAAACTTTTTTTGAAAAGAGCTTCCTGTGGGTCTTTCGACAAGCCCCTGTGACAGTTTTCGCCGGCACACAAGTGGCTGTACGCTCCTACCTGACATGCAGGCTTGGGTGAAATATTGAAGGCATAAAAACTGCATTTGGTAGGTCTGCTCGGATGGGGTCATGGAAAAGTCATCTTTGATTTGTTAATGGAACTTTCTTTTTAGATGTAGTATATGGCAGCAGTGATGTGCGCCCTAAGGGGAAAATGGCCCATTCTATAAAGGTTTATTTTCATATTTTATACACTGTAGTCTGTTGTGTGTTTTTGATTTAGTAACAATTTATGTGTTTTTCTGTCCCAGAGCACTGCGGCCTGTGGTGTTGAGGCTCACAGCGATGCCATCCAGCCCTGCCACATCAGAGAAGCCATTCGACGCTACGGCCACAAGATTGGCCCTCTTTCCCCATTCACAGTACGTAATAACAGAGTTATAAAAAGTTATATTTATAATCTGAAAGAATCTTGATTTTCAAGTGGTCAAATGAAGAAGCGATGGAATTGTTGAAAGCAATTTGTGGCAGCTGTAATTTTGTTGTATAAAAGTAGCATAATTCTCTTGGGAAATAAAAGTTAGTCATTTTTGTCTCTTTTTGGAGGGGCAACTTTTTTCTACAAAATATTATTTTCTTTCAATTACATATTAAGCTTTTTGTTGGAGCTTATAGTTTCTATTTTTTCAAAGCTTCAGTTTACAAAACTTTTCGTCAAATTATATGTATCCAAATGTTGCTAGAAGCGTTTTGTATTTAGAGTTGGTTAGACTGGCACAGCCACTTCTATCAGATGTCCTTCTCCTAAACATACTTTGAGTTGGAAGAAGAAGAAATGATTTCTGTTCTGGCTTTGAACAGGGCTCAACTGCAGACAGGCTTTCACATCTTTAAATGATTTGAAAGCTTATAATCAGGGCTTGTTTTTAATGGAGAATTGAAGACTTGATATTTCAGCAGCCTTAGGAGTGAGTGTGTGTTTGTGTGTGAGTTCTAATTGAATGCTCATCTTATAGCCCTTGCCTATATTTTTATTTATCTTAATGGAAATTTCTCCAACTCCTTCTACTTCCAACAAATAGAGTTTGACTTTCAGAAAGGAGACTCAATTTGCATAACCAACGAACAGTAAAACTTACTTTTTGTACATTAATTTTGTGGATACTTCATATTGACCTGCAGTGCAGAATATGCAAGACAATATCTGATTAATAAGCAAATGAATAAATAAGACGGACACAGCATACATTTCTACCTAAGTACAACTTACTAGCTTTTAGTCTGGGGGTAATTTCTTCTAAATTATATCATGTCCTTTTTTTTTCTTCTGTCTAAAGATTTTAATTCTATATTATAATTAGTAACTGAAAATTACATGAATTCTCAATGTGGCAGCAAAATACATTTAGAAAAGTCTCCTGAAGTCCTTTGTAACATTGACCATCATTTTGGTATTTAAAATCTTTCTTTTAGTTGTTTATGTTTGGTGTTGAGGATTAGATCCAGGGCTTCACACACATGCTAAGCATACATTCAACCATTGAGCCAGAACATGATTTGAATCCTGCTGATTAGAGTCACACCACCAACCTCTGAATATTTTTCAGGTCACATAATGAAAAAGAAAAAAAATTAAATTGAGTATCTTTTTAAAACAGGATTAGTTTAAGCAATACAGCAAAAGAAAAACAGAACTCCAAAATGTGAGATTTTGAACGTAACAATTTTAAAATCAACTCAGATTTCAATAAGGGATTGAAAATATAAACGTATCAACTCCTAGATAAAAGCTAGATAATGCCTGAAAAGAAAAGATGATAGCCACATACCAAAGATCCAGAGGCACTTGACAGGCAACAAGAGGAAGCACGATTTGTGAGAAGCATCCTAAAATAGTACCTGCAAGTCATGAACAAAACTTGAAAAAGGAAAACATACCTAATGCAAAGGGGAGTGCATGACTCTTCCAGGCCATCAAAGGCAGTAGTACTGCTTCCTTTATTCATGGACCTCTCTGGTGTCAATAATGAGGCAATTGCTGGAGGATCCTCTCCGTTGATGACGAAATCGTGTGTGAGTTGATGGCCTTAGGAAAGTGGATGTGGGTAGGACTACTGAGAGCTCACGGAGCCCTGGCAGAGAGAACGGCTCTACTTCTTGCTGTCTGACCTTACACAGGCCACTGCATGTCCTCTAAAGCTCAGGGATCTTGATGCCAGTGACATTGATGCTGCTGCTCTGAGGGTAAAGTCTGCCAGGGAGTCTCGGAGCCACTGGAGTCCCTTCAGCCGCTCTGCTCCTTTATTTCTGTTCCTTTCACATTCTCTCTCAGAATAATTTGAAATGGAACACAGTGTTAACCATAGTAAATTTCTGATTTCAATTGTCTTTGACCTAAAGAACCTAGAAATTCACATACTTGGACCTAGTAAATTATAAAAGTGAGATTTTATCTTCTCTCACCCGATTTAGAATGAAAAGCAATGATATTAAAAATAGCATATTTATTCGGAGAACATTTAGTTTTGAACCAGTTTTATATGATGAATGTGCCATGTTAATTATTTTCTGGGAATCAGTAGGATATACATATCCAAAGAATATAATATATGTATGTTTGTCCTTTTCTTCAGTCAATAATGATTTAGAACTCCCAGAAAATTTATTGAGAAAAAATTGACTTTCCATAAAAAAACTTAAGTTTCTACCCAACTTCTCCTTGTTATTTACATTTGTAAAATATTTGAATATTTAGAGGTAATTGAACATTCAGACAAATCTAATGTCTTCAGGTATTGATATTATTCATTTGTGTAAAATTGTAAGTCAAAATAGTCAAAGTGGGACTAGGAGGCTGGCTCAATTAATAATGAACACATCATGCAAGCAAAAGGACCTGAATCAACTCTCTAGCACCCACATGAAAATCTGGGTGTATCGGCAGACACCTATAATCCCAGTTCTGAAGAGCTACAGACAGGAGGGGGAGCTTGTATACTTATGAACACAGACACACGTAAATAGCCCAGTGTCACATACCATGTAACTTTTTTTAAAAACTGCAGTAGGAGGAGTTGCTACAGGGGATTTTCCATCCCTACCTATTAACCTAGGAGGTATGGACATCTCTCAGTAACTAGTGATATTAGACTATACCATCCTAAGATCCACATATACATATATACATATATATACATATATATATATAGTCAGAGGTATGTGTGAATGTGCATGTGAATGAGTGCATGTGTGTGCACATGCACACACATGTGCATGCCTACATGCATCATGGTAACAGGGTAGAATATGCTTGCAGCCATCAAAGGATGAACTCCATCATGTACTTGCAAGGTGTCTCAGGGAATACTGAAAGCCTTTCTTTGGTCCACACTCTCGAACTCTAACAAGCTGTAAGAAGCCTTGATTCCACCTCAGCAGTTAAGACAGCTAAAAGGGCTTTCTTCTAGGGACGCACTTGGTTATTTAGGCTAATAACCATGCTTACGTGCAGAATTTTATTCACTCATACTCTAGCTCCATAGACAGTTACCTGATCCTATGCAAGCTCAGGGAGTTAATGCATTTTTCTACTTGACTATCAGGAAAAGCTAAAACAGATGTAGGCATTACACATGGGATTGTGTCGTCACACTCAGTGGACAATCTCTGGTTTTCAGAATTGCAGGACTGGTTTCATATGAACCATTTTCAGTCTATCCCACTGTGAGCACAGCTTGAGCTTGAAGCTAGGTGACCAGGGGCTATGTGGGTGCTGCAGGGGTGGGGCCATGTTTAAGAGTGTCTACTGCAGCAGGCAAAAATACCTTTGTAGGAGTTCACAGTGAACCTTACAGAGCTGGGTAACTGCATCTCCTATATTCAGAGCTTTCTACCTTGGGGTATTCTGTTCAGCAGTTGGAAGTGTGTATGGTAGGATGGCCACAGTGCTGTGCTCAACATATATTTAAGGTCATATGCAAACTAAAAAAAAAAAAAAATCCTTGTTTTCCTGGCTCGTGTTGTAATTATGATTTGATTTAAACCAAATCCCCTAGGCTGCATATGTATGAACTGAACGTTCCACCCCCTTCATGACCTCAAGCTGTGAGAAGAGAAAACTTAGAGCCCATATGTCAGTCAGATGTGAAGTCTCTGCCTGGCACCTGGACAGGCTTTCCTACTGGTTGGAGTCACTTGCTGCTCTGGGCATGGACCCAGTCTGTGGAGTAGGCTCCAGGTCTGGAAAGATTTCGACTGATTAGTTGACAGAGGTCATGAGGGAGCTCCATGTCAGGCTCTGAATTTGCCCAGGTGCATTCAAGGTGATAGTTGGACCCCGTGCCCCTGGGGAAGTACTAGGGAGGGAGGTTTTGAGTTCCTTCTCTGGCTCCCAAAGTTCACAGCCTCGCCTACAGGTTGCCGTCAGTTCCAATTTAAACACTCACACAGACCTCAGGGTTTCCAGTGGAGACGTTAGAAACTCCGTTTCTGGCTTTGACTCATATTCTGCCTTCCTGGTCCAACCCCAACACCTGTGATGGCATTCAAGACTAATTAGGTAAGCACTTAATAAGTAAATACATATAACTGACAAACTTCCTCATCCAAGCAGGCTGTCAGTGGAGAGGAGGGGAGGAAACGGGAAAAACAGAGAAAGCAAACCAGCACACAGTCTGTATTGAGCTTCTCTCAGAAGCTGTTGTCTAGTAAAGGAGTGTGATGGGCTCACCTTGCACTGAACACCCTTCACTTCAGTGCTAATGGTTAGGCAGATGATGTCTGTCATCCGCACAGTGCATTCACAAGTGGCAAAATAAAAAAATGAGGCAAAGCCATTCTGTACACTGCTATGAGTTTACTTTGTCACTTACTGGAACAATTCAACACTGTACCTTCCTGACAGAACACAGCTCATTTCATGTATCTTTAAAGCGTAGCACTTGCTATCTGAGTATAAAGGCTAGGGCTGTCCCCTTGCAATATTAGAGCAGGTACTTCTACTGAACAACACAGTGGAAGGATCAGTGTTAGCATCCTCCATATCCTGAGCTTCCTTATAGCTCAGTATCTCCAATTGATTCAGTAAATATTTGCTACAAATTTGGTTAAAAACATGTATATTTAAAAGGGGTACCCAGGTGTCCCTGTTTGCTGCTGAGTGAAAGGTGGACAACCTTTCTTAGAATCAGGAGAAAAAAAAAAAAGAGTGCTCAGTCTGCCAAGCCCAGGAGCTTTTGGAGGGTCATTTACATATGAAACAAATTTGCCAGAAAAAGACAAATGAGTGGCAGTTTTGAAAAGGCAGGAAGAACAGAAATCCGGTGGAAAAGAATGAGCTGCAGGAGAGTAGCGTGGCTGCTAGGGCAGATGTGAGAATCGGCTTTGACAGGAGTCTGGAGAAGGTGCTAAAGGTTTGTGTGTTTCCTTGTTTGAGATAGAGTCCAAAGTTGACCATAAACTTCTTATACAGCCAAGGGTGAATTTGAACTCCTGATCCTCCTGCCGCCTCCTCTCAAGTGCTGTGACTACAGGTGTGCTAAGAACCATGTCCAGTTGCGTGGTGCTGGGGATGAAATCCGCGACTTCCACGTTTGGCGAGCGCTCTGTCGGAGAACTGCATCTACAGCTCCAGGAAGATTCTAGTCCAAACCCGATAACCTGGGCTTGCTAGATCTTATCTGTATTTTAGTGTTTTGTTTGTTTGTTTGTTTGTTTTGGGACGAGGAGTAGATTTGAAGCTCTCTACATTAGAGAATATAACTCTGATGGTAATAAGGAGAGAAACTTGCCTGAAATAATGTGGTAAACACCAAAGAAGTGGCCACTGCATCATGTTGCAGTGGGAAGCCATAAGAGTCTCTCCTTGGGTAGAGGTAATTCAGGGGAAGAAGACACATGCATTCAGGAACTGCATGGCACACAGAGTAACCACAACAGCACTCTCAATGAGAGAACGAGGTGCTGCAAGTGTGTAATGTGCACCACCACACAAATAAAAATCTTCTCCAGATTAACGTTAATGTTCAGCAGCTTGCTGAGATCTTGAATTTAATACTCACTCAATACAGAAACTGATTTTGGAGGATTCCCTGGGTGCCTGCTAAGGAGCTTGAGCGGCACTTAATGCATAAATGACCTGAGCATCATAATGGAAAAGACAGTCCTGCTTTCTGTTTTATTTTATGGATACATTCATTTCTGACCTAAAATTCCTACATGTTATGCTAGTTAAATTAACAAATTGACTTTCTAGTCCCCTGGTGACTCTGGTCATGTGTTGTGATGGTTGTGATCTAACCAGGTTTTGAATTAGTATAGAAGGTATGTGTACAGCGGCTTCCTGCTACTGTTCCTTCCATAGCATCCCCTCCCAGCTGTCCTTAGTTACCTGTGTGAGTCTATTGTCCCAACCCCCAGCCCCCAAAAGAAACTCTAAAGGAAGCAATGGCAGCACTGACTGGGGGTCTAGGTTTTCTAGAACTGTGGAGGACACACTAGTCAGTCTTGCTAGCTTGTGCTTCTGGGTGGAGAGTGCTACAGAGCTCGCCTTAGCTACAGGTCCCCACAGCGAGCACTGCTAGTCCTAAGAGGCTTCGTCTCGGTCTTAGATTTTTTTTTCTTGCCCTTTCTGCTAAAAGTCCCTCCTTGAGATTTATGAAAGAAAACATTTCTTTCTGTGAAAGGGTTTTGTACACCCGCATCTGGAAGTGTTTATTTCAGTGGCATGTAAGCTATCTGTGGATTTAGTTAGCACCAGACCCCCTTTTGTGTACTTCTGCCTTAGAATTTTTATAAATGATCTTATTGAATTTGTGCCAGTGTGCACATGGCTTGGCTGATTGCTGCATATATCCTTTACCTGCCAGTCACCTTTGATTTATGTTCCTTCTGCTAAGCTTTTGCCTTCCAAAAATGGTGCCACTGAACTGTCCTCTAAATCATCTTATTGGTTAAATTACTCCAAGATGAGTTGGTATGTTTTCGGTTGCCTACAGACAGAAGAATTTATATTTTTCTGCCCATACCCACTTCTAGCAAAGCCACTTACAGAGGAGGTTGGACAGGCTATGTCATCGATCTCCTTATTCCAAATGAATACCATCTGAAACACTGTGCCAAGTTAAGAGCAAAGCGATGGAGAGAAGGGCTCTTTGGCGTCCACTGCTGTTGGGAGCCCTTCTTTTGCAACAGGGCTGTGTCTTGAGCTGAATCTGATGGGGAGACATCTTTTCATTTCTCAGACAGAGGAAAACAAGACCCTTCAAATTAAAATAAAATAAAGCAAATTTTGTCAGAAAGATTGAGCTTTGAGAGTGTCAGCTATCTTGAGAGTTCCCTGGGACAGAGCAAGTAGCTTGAGGTGGCTGAAGGTTGGTGGTGATTTTGGAGTATTTCCCATTTGTAAAGAGCCAGTTATTAAGTATCACAAAATGATGCTGTGCTTTAAGCCCATTTTCTAAAAGTTCGTTAGTTATTGAACATGCATTTAAACTGATGTTGTAACTTACAGGCTGTACCACTGAGTTATCTCCAGTCCATGTACCTAAAAAGTGAGTTTGCTGGTAAGGAAACCAATTTATATGCTAGAACTTGACGCCACCAATGCAATTTTTTTTAAATCTGTTTTATGTACTCAAATGTCTCACTTCAGAAACCTTGCATCTAACTGCTCTTTTTTCCATTCTCTATGCTAGTAGAGGAACATTTTAAAATGAATCGTGATTATGCATAAAATGCAGTGGAAGCATTTTAAAGTACTTTGACTCCACAAACCTCAGCATCCTAGTTCACAAACGATTGCAGGCAAAGACCAGAATGAGACTGGTTGGCAGTGGTCCCACCAAGCCTGGAGGTATTTATTCTAAAAGACTCCCAGGTCTCATTTAAAGTCCTAGAAATTTATGTGGAGCGCCCATGCTCTGCCCAGGTGTAGCTGTCAGTCAAGCCTGCAGCAGGCTCTTCAGAAAGGCAACACCAGTAGGGCTTCTGTTGTTAGAAAATCAGCACCAGAGGCATAAGCACTGGCTTCCCATTGAGATCTTTAAGATAGATGTAATGTTTGCATATGCACGTATGTATGCATATGAATTTAGTCTCAAAGAGATTATTCTAAACAAGCCAAAATTTTAATAATGTCATTTCATATAAATTACTGCTTCACATTCTACCGTCTTTAACGGGTTTTCAGTATTTTGAGTCAACTTGCTTTAGTATCAGTTTTATCATTTGTAAAAATTAGCAAGCTATAGATAAATATTAGTAATAGTATTTGAAAGCTTCTAGCACAATTCCAATATTTAGAGCATACTAGAAAAAAATACCTATGAGCTTTTTCCTTAAAAGTCATTGTCCTCCTAAGAAAATCCAGAATTATAGATTTTGTAATAGCTTGCCAGTAGTGGGCTCCTGAGAACTGCAGAAGGAGACCCCAGATTGACCTCTGAGCAGGGGATGGGGACCCAGATCCACTGGCTAGCTTTTTTATGACCAATAGGAAATTTTCTGTCTTTGTCTTTTTTTAGCATGTATAGACTGATGATAACTTGGTTAAGCCAGAAATGTACAGAGTGTCGAGATCTGTAAATACTAGACTCCTTTTCTGCTCCACATGTTTGCCTTTGTGTGGGCAAGCTTGTCCATGCTGAGTAAAGTTTCACTTCCGGCAGTGGTGGTGTTACTGACCACATGTGGGGAGCCAAGCTTAGAGGCAGAAAGGCTATGGTAAGAACATGAAAAGCTGCAGAAAACTGTGGGTTCCAAAAGTGACTGCCGGAAGCTTTTCCAGGAATGAGAGCTTAGAGGAGTTGGAAACGTTAGGTTAAAAGGAAAAATTGAATGATGAAATGCATTGTGAACTGGCTTTAATTGCAGGTTCCCAACTTGGGATGCAAAAGGCTCCTTATCTAAAAGCAATTCCTATTGGTACTCTCACTGAGTCTTGGGATTCTACTGGTGGAACATCATTGTCCAGTCTTAAAATGCATTTTGCACCTGGGAAACTGTAATGTTTCAAATAAGTAAAATCCAACAGAATTGTCTAATAATAATACTTAAGCTAGTTACTAAGATGACCTTTAGTTGACTGAGTTAGTCTGTTTCAAGAGGACCTGAAGTTCTTCAAGAAAGGTTTGGATACCATTCCAAATCTGAGAATGTCATTGTGAAATCTCTGCCATCACGTACTTTCCTAGGGTCTGAAATTGAAAGGTGCTCTTGGGCTCCCTGTGGAAAGAGAAATACTGTGCTATTATGAAAACAAACCCTCTGAGGCCATTCCTAGTTTAGCTCACCATTTCTTGAATACTTAGTTGAGAGAATTCTGCCACTGTTAAGACAACATGAATCTGAAGACAGCTTCTGAGTGTTCATACTTCCTTTATAAGTCAAGGTCTAGAGAAATTCTCTTCTGAAGACTTAAGGTCTGGAGACCAGGGACTTTGTGGTAATGTGTTGTTTACAGGAAGAATACAGATTCCATCCCCTACCTGATTGTCAGATTATGAACCATTTTCCCTTTAATCTAGTCCTAGTCTTTGACCAACTCAATCCCTCTAAAATATATTCCCTGGTCTGATCCAAACCTGCCCTCAGTACAATAAAGGAAGTGCATGCAATCATGTGGCGCCTCCCTCTGGAGCAAACAGCACTGGGCTTCATTTTGCTTACTTTGGATCCTAATACAAAAGACAAATAAATGGATGTGTAAGTTTACAAAGTGATAGATAAAAAGAAAAGACATCCCATATCGGAATCCAGTTTTAAGCTCCCTGATTATTTTTAGGCCCCCAATTTGGCATGCCCTGTGTAAGTGGCAAGCCATTTTCAGATAACCACGGGACAACCAAAAGAATGACTGAATGCTCTGCCTGGCCATCTGTGGGTATCCTGGGGAGTGATAGCGGTTTAAAAGTGAGATGTTCACGGTGAGCATGGTGAAGGAAAAGGACCAAGCCTCTGCTCCTCATCTTAGGCTGCAGTCTTTACTGAGTAGCACATGCCTGTCAGAGTGACTTCATACTCTACACCCCATTCGCCACTCAGAACACAGCTTCTTACGTTCAACCCATAGGGAGGAACTGCCCTGTGAGGTTCCAAGGCTTCTAGACGAATCTTTTAACATCACTGACTGAGGAGAGTATTGTTTTGTAGGTGGTATTCATGGAATTGGAGAATACATATGAAATGTCTGATCTCCCTGACTTTAACTTTATCACAAAACTTATCTTATTTCCATATTATTCTTGGGTGCATTTTTCTTCATATTCAAAGTGAACAAAGTGAAAGTAGTTTGGGGTGAGAATATTGTTCTTTGCAGTATCTTCAATTAAGTAATTCTTTGTTCACATGTACATTTTATAAGCCATAAGTTTTAATTTTTTATTGTTTTTTTTTTTGAGCTATACATTTTTCTCTGCTCCACTCCCTTCCTTTCCCCTCCCCTTCTACCCTCTCCCATGGTCCCCATACTCCCAATTTACTATGGAGATCTTGTCTTTTTCTAATTCCCATGTAGATTAGATCCATGTATGTCTCTCTCAGGGTCCTCATTGTTGTCTAAGTTCTCTGGGATTGTGATTTGTAGGCTGGTTTTCTTTGCTTTATGTCTAAAAGCCACTTATGAGTGAGTGGATAGGATATTTGTCTTTCTGTTTTCTATATCCATCCATTTGTCTACAAATTTCAATATGTCATTATTTTTCCTGTTGTGTAATACTCCATTATGTAAATGTACCACATTTTCCTTATCCATTCTTCAGTTGAACTGCAGTTAGGTTGTTTTCAGGTTCTGGCTATGGCAAACAATGCTGCTATGAACATAATTGAGCATCTGTACTTTTGGTACAACAATGTGCTCAACTATTGAGCATCCTTTGGGTATATACCCAAAAGTGGTATTGTTGGGTCCTGAGGTAGGTTGTTTCCTAATTTTCTGAGAAATCACCATACTGATTTCCAACGCAACTGTACTAGTTTGCACTCCCACACCAGTGGAAACTGAGAAGCTTCTGTAAAGCAAAGGACACGGTTAATAAGACAAAATGGCAGCCTACAGAATGGGAAAACAACATCACCAACCCCACACTGGACAGAGGGCCAATCTTCAAATTATACAAAGAACTCAAGAAATTTGACATTAAAAGAACAAATAACCCAATTTTTAAAAAAAATGGGGTACAGACCTAAACAGAGAACTCTCAACAGAGTAATCTAAAATGGCTTAAAGACACTGAAGGAAATGCTTAACATCCTTAGCCATCAGAGAAATACAAATCAAAACAACTCTGAGATTCCATCTTACACCTGTAAGAATGGCCAAGATCAAAAGCACTGGTGACAACTTATGCTGGAGAGGACGTGGGATGAAGCCATAAGTTTTAAACTGAAAACATACAGTGGGAACAAGACTTCTTTTTAACTGCCACTCATTAAATCCCTGTTTTAAGTAGAAAACTGTACTGCACTGTGGCAAGAACCGAAGCAGCACAATCCATTCTTGAAGCTCTTGTTTGAAAAATTGTCAACACCAGAAAGCAGGCATTTGACAAACAAAATTTGAAGAACACCTATTAGCAAAGTGATTTTAATATTAACATATTCCTGTTATATATCACATAGACAACCCTATTTTTTTATAAAAGTGCCTTTGTTAATGGTACGCCCCTGTACAATTTCAGACACATTTTTATGATACATTTTTATGCATAGCCATGAATTAGGAGAAAAGTCTAGACATCTTGTTTTCAAACTCTTGGAAAATTACCCCACATGCTGCTACAAAATATCTCAGGTCCTTACACACGCAAGTTGTCTGCCTTCTAAGTAAGGTGTTTTTCTCCTGCCTCCATTAAGAAAATTCCCAACTTTTAGTATTATTTGACATGTGGCTAAAAAGAAAAAAGAGCCAGATAACCACAGGTTGAAAATGAGGCTCCACAGGAAAATTCATTTTTTTTCTTCCCAAGAAAAGCAGCTGTCTATAGAGCTGCTGTCATTCTGTTTGCCTTGGGGGAAATAGGGGTGAGAGCGAATCTCAAGATCTCAGCTAAGAAATACTATAAAGGGATGTGTCCATATGTGCCCTGGCAACTGGAAGAATGGTCTTAGCCTTGTAGGCAAATAGGCAAGATTTGGGAAGAAGCCTCTCCCATAGCCACAGGCAGGAAGCTCGATTCTCAGTGGCTTTCTTGCTGGGGGGTGGGGATGTGCTGGTTGCTTCTTCCGGCTGCCCAGAAAAATCAGTCTCCACTTAGAAGAACCATGAAAACATGAGGATATGCGGAGTGATGTAGACACACATGGAAAAATGCTGTGTGGCTCCACCCACGTAAAGTTTCTTGAACAAATTCAGGATAACAGGAAGAGTTATCAGTTATGGAGGCAGCAAAAATAATTGCTCTATTAGCAACACAAATTGTTTAGTCGGGGGTGAAGGAAAAAAATGGAAAATAGTAGTAGTGGTTGTACTGATATTTTAAATGTAGTTATTGAAATGTCCACTCGAAACAGACTGGCACAGGGGCACAGCACGCTTGTAATCTCAGCACAGGGAGGCTTAGCTAAGGCAGGAGGGGCATGAAAGCCCAACCTGAACTACACAGCAAGACCTTGCTCCAAAATAGAATATAATTAATTATAAATGGCTAAACTGACAACTTTCATGTTAGAAATATTCTGAATGCGTCCCATCCACTGAGAAAAG
The DNA here is from genome assembly GCF_950005125.1 of Chionomys nivalis. Lineage (NCBI taxonomy): Eukaryota > Metazoa > Chordata > Mammalia > Rodentia > Cricetidae > Chionomys > Chionomys nivalis. The sequence continues at coordinate 13,125,239 of NC_080104.1, read as the reverse complement.
ACAGCTGTTTTGCATGTCCTGGAGGTTTGCACTTGGCCTACCCCAATGCTCTAGGCATTGCAGTGTAGCTAGACGCTGCTTAGGAGTATATGGTGTTGAGCTGTTTTTCAGTGCTATATTCCCATTCTGGTTTCCAGATACACTCGTGATTAACACAGTGTCCACAAGAATTACACATAATTGCTAAAAAGCATCAAGAGTTCATACTGCTATTAAATCTGTATATTTGTAGATCTACATATAAAGTTAGTAAGGTATGATATCAAGATTCTTTATGTTAGCAGCTAGTTAGTTGGGCATTCAGCATTAGAAATGCAGATGCTTGCATTTAGGATAACGTAAACCCAGGGGCTAGAGAGGTGGCTCAGCCAGTTGCTGCTCTTGCAGAGAACCAGTGTTTTCTCTTCTCAGCAACTGCATGATTGACATCTGTCTGTAACTCCAATTCCAAGGAATCCAACACATTCTTCAGGCCTAAACATGGTGTACATACATACATGCATGCAAGCAAGCATAAGCATAAAAATAAATCTTTATAAAAATATATGATTCTTTTAAACTTTAAAAAATGAAAATAAAAGAAAAGCATATAGGCATCCTCCTGAATATTAACCTTCATCAGGCGATGAAAGGAGACAGAGACAGAGACCCACATTGGAGCACCGGACTGAAATCTCAAGGTCCAAATCAGGAGCAGAAGGAGAGAGAGCACGAGCAAGGAACTCAGGACCGCGAGAGGTGCACCCATACACTGAGACAATGGGGATGTTCTATCGGGAACTCACCAAGGCCAGCTGAACTGGGTCTGAAAAAGCATGGGATAAACCCGGACTCGCTGAAAATAGTGGACAATGAGGACTGCTGAGAAGTCAAGAACAATGGCACTGGGTTTTGATCCTACTGCACGTACTGGCTTTGTGGGAGCCTAGGCAGTTTGGATGCTCACCTTACTAGACCTGGATGGAGGTGGGTGGTCCTTGGACTTCCCACAGGGCAGGGAACCCTGATTGCTCTTAGGGCTGACGAGGGAGGGGGACTTGATCGGGGGAGGGGAGGGAAATGGGAGGCGGTGGCGGGGAGAAGGCAGAAATCTTTAATAAATAAAGAAAGAAAGAAAAAAATGAAAATAAAAAGGTAAGTTTTATTTATATGATTAAAAACCATCTCAAAGGTAAAACCATCATAATAATATCAATAAAGATAAGAAATGCAAACATGCCAAAATTTTGGTATAGATTTCAGAGTATATTCTATGCATTGCTTCAGAGCAGTAGACTTTTGAATTTGTTACTCCTGAGTCAAAGTTACAGCTTTTCCAGTTAAGTGATTTCATTTTTTTTGGAATAATCTGAAAATACATTATCTTATTTTCTGAGTCTGTCCAAAGAAAGAAAGAAATTTAACTTTGCAACCAGTCAAATTCCTAGTGTGAGAATGTTGACTAAAATCTGTTTAAATTATTTGATCTAACTCTGAGGAGATGGAAAATACAGTGCAAGACTTAACAACAGCAATAGATTCTTAGATAAACAATAAACCATGGACTTGGAGAGAATTAAATCAATTTTGAATTACATTGTCAATAGCTGGTATAAATAACATTAGCAAAAAACTAACCAATAATGTTAGCAATAGCTTACAGTACAAACAAACAAGAAGCTTACCACAATTATCTCTCTGCTTGGCTATTTCACTTACAAAAGAAATAAACTTTTTTTCCTTTTTAGTTTAGAAGAAAATGTCTTTTCTAAATAAAATTTAAAAAACTAACTAGAACAAGGAAATTAAAACATTTGCCTAACTGTGAAGAAGGAGGTTCATACAGTCTTAAATCCTGTGTCTGCAGAGAATAGTTCCCAATCATTATAAATCAATGTACATTGTTGATAGAAAGCCAATTTTGGTGAATTATTTTGGGATTCAGGGAATTTTACTTAAATTCTATGAAATGAGTAAGAAGGTATACAGTGTTTGAAAAGTTTCCATTTTGTTGTCTAAGGTTAATTGGAAAATGAAAACAGAGCTTATTAATTTTGAAATACAAACTGTAAGCACTAAGCAAGCCTGAAATGGAGGTCTAGAGTAGAATGCTTGCCTAGCATGCATGATGCTGGGGATGAAATCCCTAGCAAGAAACACATGCGTGCATGCATGCGCGCGCGCGCGCGCGCACACACACACACACACACACCTGTGAAAGCGCTAGAAATCATGGTTGCTACTAACCTCAGTCACAATAGAAAAACGGTGGGGAAAAATAGCAGGGTGGGGAAATGGTCTGAGGAAAACAAACCACAACTAGTATCAGAGAGAGAAGAGGTGGCCTCAGTGAGGCCTTTGCAGCTGTGGAGAAAATGGCGAGGGAGGGCTGTACAGGTAGGCAGAGAAATGATGCATGACCATGATTATTCTAGGACAGTGGTGAAGGGGAGCATCGGCTCAGCCCAGGAGTGCAGGCAGCAGCCGTTCTCCTGGAGAGCACCTGAGGCCTTCAGCTTGCTGCTGAGCACAGCTCAAAGGCTGGATCCAGTTTCTCCGCCTCAGTTGGGGCTCCAAATCTCACTATATATTTCAGTGTTACCATGTTTTGAACATGAATATTAAAGAGTCTTTTGCTAGCTTGCTGGTATTTATCATCTGTTCTTTTTATGTGAGTCTTGGAGACTCCCAGCGCTCAAAAGCTATCCACCTGGTTTCAGGTGGTTTGGGGGTGATAGGTGGGTGGGCAGATCTCCTGTTGGCCTGGAGCTTTTCAAGGAGGCTGGACTGGCTGGACAGCAAACCCAGGGACCTGTCTCTACTGCCCACTGTTGTGCCCACTGTTGACATTCCAAGCACACACCACCATACCTACTTCAAGTGCCATTTCTCCCAGCCCTCGGCTAGGTTTTAAGGACAGGTCTATGAGTTTCTGCTCATCTACAATGTGAAAAGGCCAGCGTGTGTGTCCTGCTTAGTCCTAAAGTAAGCAAATGTTAGAGGATGAATGTTCTGTCACCGGCAGTTGTGAGACTGTTTGTTGGCAGTTGGTGTAGCGTGTAATTGAGTTAGTCTGGATGGGATGAGCAGAAAGTTGTATCTCTTCTAATTCTAGTTTATGAAACTCAAAATTGGAAGCAAAGAGAAAATCTAAATAGGTGATTCAAAAAATCATTAGAAGCCAAGTATGGTGGTAGATACATGTAATCCCAGCATTCAGGAAGCAAGAAAGGAATATTAGTTCAAGGCCAGCCTCGGCTTCATAGTGAGTTCAAGGCCAGCCTGTGCTATGTAAGACCCTGTCTCAACAAAGTCAAGCAAAACATTTACTAGATATCAAGTGTGGTGGTGCACACTGTAATTGTAACTTCAGCATTCTGGAGGCTAAGGCAAGATTTTTGAGTTCAAGGCTAGCCTGGGCTACCTAGTAAAATTTGAAATCAACCTGGGAGTCTGTATGTATATGTGTATGTATATTACAAAGCCATTTCAAAAAAGTTTTGTTTTTCACTAAAAGTAAGAAATGCAGGACTAGTCAGGAAATTTCCTAGAAATCATAACTGTAGGGATTCTTCATTAGCCAGACCCCACGTTAAAACACAGCCTAAAGTTATAGTAATATTTATTAAACAGTTTGACCATACATACAGCCAATTACAGGTGCTGTGTTGGTGATGACCACCTGGCTGTGACAGAATACATGACATAGCAGCTTAAGGAAAGGGAGGTTTGGTTTCCGTTTGAGTGTACAGTCTGTCGTGAGGGGAAAGTGGTAGCAGAAGTTTGAGGAGACTGCTGGTCACACTGTCTCCCAGTCAGAAAGCAAGGAGAGAAAATGCTGACGTTCACTCCCTTCCTCCTGGTGACGTAGTCTGGAACCCCAGCCTGTGAAATGATGCCTTTCACATTCAGTTTTCCTCCTCAACTAAACCTGTCTGGAAACTCCTTCACAGGTAACTCTGAGGTGGCTTCTTAGGCGATTACACATCAAGTGAAGGTGATGACAAAGATTAATTATAATGGATAGTGAGTTTAGTATATGACAAACATCAAAATATTTTGCCAACCAAACAAAGGAACAGAAGACTAAAGTATAGGATGGCAGAAAATATATTGTAATTCTATTTATATTGAGAAGGTTCATTGAGAATATTACAGTTATTTAACACAGTCAACTTATAATAGAGTCATGTTCCAGTAAACCCATCAAGTTGAAGCTACCATTAACCCCACGAGCACTGGAGCTTAGCAGCACAGTAGTACACCAGTTCTTTCCACTATTGATGATGTAAGCTTGCAGCCACTGCCCAGCACCATGAGAGAGCATTGTTTTATACATCAGCCAGCCCAAGGAAAGAGCAAAATTCAGTTTCAGGTATGGTTCCTACAAGATATATGTCAGTTTTTCTCACCCTAAAACTAAAAGGGAAGAAGATAAAGAAAAAAAACACATAAGTTAACTACTGAATGGTTTGTACCCATGTGTTTGCACATAAGTGTGTGCCTTCCATACTCCCACTAGTGTGGCTGGACCCATCAATACCTATCAGGCTTCCATTTCCCCCACATGCTTGCCACCTTTTGGTGTTGGCTATTTTCTACATGGTAGCCATTCTGACTGGGAGAGAGGTTATCTCCATGTAGTTTCAATTTGCATTTCCTAGTGGCTAAGGATATTGTAATGCTTCATATGTTTATTAGCCATTTTTATGTCTTTTTGGGGGGACTCTCCAATTTGCTTGCCCATGTACTGATTTTTGTTTTTTATTGTTTAGGTGTTTGTATCATTTGGATATTGAGATCCTGTCAGGGTCACAGCTAACAAAGGTTTTCTCCCCAGTCTTCTGTGTCTCTGCTCTGGTTGCCCCTGCTGTTGTGTGGTGCTTCTTTCTTCCTGCAGTCTCATTTGTCACCTGCTCCCTTCTCCTGATCTATGGAGGGCTTTTCAGAAGTCCTTGCCTGTTTCTATATCTTACAAGGTTTCTCCTTGTTTCCCTCTAGTAGTTTCAAAGTTTCAGGTCTTACACTAAGGTATTTGGTTCATTTTGGCCTGGGTTTTTGTGCAGAGTGGGAGGTTGGTCTTTAGTCTGTCTATCAAGTTATTAAATCAGTTTGATTATACTGGTTTTTTTCCAGTCTCATTTGCTAAAGAACTGGTCTTTTTTGTACAATGTGCTTGTACCTTTGTCAAGAATGAAGTAGCTTTTGTTGTTTTGGTTTACTTCTCAGTCCATTGTTTTGTTTCTTTGGACTGAATGTGTGCTGTGTGGGCACCATACTGCTGATGCTGCTATGATTCTGTGAGACCACCAGGAAGACCGTGTGCTCGGCACTGCTTTGGCTGTTTTGGAGCTTTTTATGTTTCTGAATGCATTTTGGAATTGGTTTTGTTTAGGATTGTTTTGTTTTATGTTATATAAAGAATATCACGGGGATTTTAATAGGGTTGCAATGAATCGTACATTGCATTTGATAACGTGGCTAGAAGTAAGGACATAGATGCTAAGAAATGAAGGAGGGGCTTATAATTTAATATTCTCATTGCTGTGCTTCAGAATTTTTAAACAGATTAAAAGAAAATAAGAGATGTCTTAGAGTTAGGAATATTTCCAGCTCTTCCAGAGGACCCAGGTTCAGTTTCTAGGTCTTATTACCCATAGTTCCCAGGGGATCCACAGTCTCTTCCAGCCTCCACAGGCATGCACAGGTGGCTCAAATGCTTGTGCATGCATATGTGCACACACATACACACATACACACACACATACACACACACACACCAATACCTTTCTTTCTCTCTGCCTGTGGCTCAAATGTTTGTGCATGCATATGTGCGTGCACACACACACACACCAATACCGATCTTTCTCTCTTTTATTATTTTAAAGAAAATATCAGCTCACAGTAAGGCTAAACCAAAGGATAGTTCTTGATGCTTTTCTTAAACCCTTCACTCAATTGTTTTTAAGTCTTGCACGTATGATGTATCAGGAGCTGTGTAAACTGACTCTTCCCTGGTCGCGAGCAGAGACCTAGACCCAGAGCTGGCCTGCAGTGAAGCCTGAGAGGTGTAAAGGAAGGTTCCTTTTTCATGGAGTGGACTAATTTAGGAAGCAGGACTGCACAGTTGGCAGTCTTCTTAAATACTTTCCCCATACACCAGTGTGAAATAGCAAGCCTTTGGCAAGCAGACAAGCTCCATGAATTCATGTGGACTGTTTCTCTTCTCTGTGTAACTGAGATCCAGTGCCCAGTGCCTAGCTTTTTGAAAAAATGATCTTTCTAAAAATCTTGCTGTTTTTTTGTGCTGCTTGAAAATAAGCCCTTTGCACATATGGAAAATTATTAAGATTCTCTTCCTGAGAAAATCACTGAAACGGATTTTGGCAAAGACATTTGTTTTCTCGCTGCTCTGGCAAATTTGCCTGTTTTAGACCACCGCTCTCCTCAAAGCTCCTTCATAGCCGCAGTATCTAACTTACCTTCAAAAGTAAGCAAGTTTTTTTTAATAGCTTTGTTGGAAAATATAAACTATAAAATATAAACATACATTACTTTTTTAAGCAAATCATGGGTTTTGCAAGCATGTAAAGTCAGCATTTACAAACAACAGTCACCATATTATATCTGTGATCGTCTTGAAAGACTTCCCTCCCAAAATAATGATGCCAACACAGCAAGGACAAACAGATCAGAGTATGGTCATGTGACTGTTGGCATCTCTGATCATTAGCAAAGTCTAGTCTGTAAAAACTGATAGCTGACTAATAGTAGGAGAATCAGTAAACTGTTGCAAGCTCTTGTGGTTGGTTGCTGTAAGCATTATGTGTAGTATTGTATTGTGTTGCTCATCTGTAGAAATCGCCCCAGAACTTAGTCTGTTAACACAAGAGTGGTTGTTTATTGTCTTGTGACTTCTGAGAATCAAGAACTTGGGAGCATCTTGGCTGGGCAGTTCTGTCATGGAGTTCCCCATAATGTGTTCCTTGAGGTGGACAATTCATCCTAAGGTAGCTCACTTACGTGGTGACAAGTTAGTTCTGGGTCTTGTTTACCAGCTTCAGTTCTGCACAGGACCTGAAGTGTTCCCACTGGGTGGAGGCTGACTTATCCCAAAAGAAGCAATCCAAGAAAGCAAAGTAGGACGGCCAGTGCCCCAAAGGGTGTAACTACCAAAGGCAAGAGTAATAGAAGACAGCTACAAGACGGTAGAATTGGGAGCCAACAGAGCGTAAAAAGGCATCTGACAAGTGAGGGGTTTGAAAATGAGCTGTGCTGGTCTCCTTGACAACCTGGGTCACAGTGCTCACCACAAGCAGCACCGAGGAGTAACTTTTTACTGATGGATGCTGAGATTAAAACCATGTTTCTGGGACGTGGAAACTGTGTATAGGGAACCACACGGTTGACATATTGGTCTTTGTTTTGTTTTTTTTCAGGGTTTCTCTGTGGTTTTGGAGCCTGTCCTGGAACTAGCTCTTGTAGACCAGGCTGGTCTTGAACTCACAGAGATCCGCCTGCCTCTGCCTCCCAAGTGCTGGGATTAAAGGCGTGCGCCACCACCGCCCGGACATATTGTCTTTGTGATAGTATTTCATGACTTTCCTTCCCAGAAAACACAGTGCTGCCTGCAGCTTTATCCTTTCTCCGTGGCTACAGATTCTGGGCATCAGACTTTATCACTGTACTAACTGGTGATTCTTAGAAAAAAACCCTGTTTAACAAGAACCACAGTCAGAGTCTTGAGCATAGTTTAATGTTTCTTCACACCCAATTTAAGTGAACATGTTTTCTAACATTGCATTTCTGTAGGATGATTAAATACTGTAGGACAATTCAGACTTTTTTGTTTTCAGGGGGGTTTGGTGTATATGTGTGTGTTATCTACTTTGACAAATAAGCCTGAGACTCTGCTGAAAGAGTTGAGGTTAAACCCAGCTCTTCCCAAAGCTCCTGAGAACCTGTGCTTGCCATAGAGAGAAGATTTGCAATTCTTTGTCTAGCCCGGCTTTCTCCCTAATCTGCTTGACCTTCAGCTAGTTCTTTAGTAAGACTTTGGGGTGAGTCACTATAGCTAGGCTTTGCAGTCCTGACTCCAGAAAGTCTGCCTTTTCTGAGCCTCGGGCTTAGCCAGTCTTTGACTTTCAAATTAATGGCATTTTAAACCATGTACTCAGTGATGAAATTATCTCTTAAGTGAAATAGTGTGGATAAGGTGCCCTGGCCCTGTGACCTAAAGAGATGTGTGCAATAAATGAGATGGCCCCACAGTGTCCTTGTGCCCTCATTTGTAACCCACACATGAGCTATTCCCACAGTGTCTTCATGCCCTTATTTGTAATCCACACATGAGATGGCCCCACAGTGTCCTCGTGCCCTCATAGCTGGCCAGAGTCATCTTTCTAGCTACTCTACCTGCTATCTCCGAGATACTCTCAGTGTTCTAATCTATTGCTTAAACGTGGAAAACACAAATATCTTTCCCATCTTTTTACTCTGAGGAATTGCACCCATATACACACGCATACTCTCACACAGTGATAAATGAAATTACGTAGAGAAATGCAAAATGGGACAGAGGTGCTTCTGCATTTTCCTTGAAATAACGACTAGAAGACCTAATTTGATGTCTGCTGTTCATCCATCTTTGATGCTCCTTAGAGACCTCCTGTTTGTAGTTAGAGCTTAGGCTCTATGATCTGAATGGTCCTTTCTGATATAGTTGGGATCTGGAGTGGCCTTTAGAGGTTCTCAGTCTCAATTTGGCACTGTTGGAAAATAGTAGAACTGCCAAGTACTGGGCCCTCTGGATCGCTTCTCTTTTTGAGTCCTTAGTTTCATGAAGGCAACAGACTTGTTGCACCATGTGCTCCCCACTCAGATGTGCTGTCCTGTTGCCACAGCCAAGAACAGCAGGGTGAGGGCGCCTTGCATACTAGTCATTTTACTGATTCAGTGCTTAGCCCTCTAGCATGCTGTTATCCTTGGGCAAGCTACTCAACCTCTCTGAGCTTTAGTTTCCTCATGTATAAAGTATTGGCAATATAGTGCCTTCCTGTGGAGCTGTCTGGATTGAGTGAGTTAAAATTTGCACAACTCTTTGCAGTCTATAAGCATGTTAGGTACTGGTGGAGGAGGAGGAGGTAAAGCTTTTGCAGAAGAAGCTGAGATTCATTCAAGCTTCTTTTCTCAGGACAAATTGTGATAGAGCTAGAACTTGGGTTGCCAGCTAAGGAGTCACTAAAATATGTCATTTTGAACATGTTAGCTGCTTTTAAGATAATAAGTATTACAGCTTCTAAACAGCAGTACTCTTCACCATAGGCTACTAGCTTTGTTATAGGGTGTATTCTAGAAAAGGGGAAGGAATGCCAAGTTGGGATATTGCCTTTCTCTGTGCCTCTGAACATCCATGGACTATGACAATTAGCCTTCTTCAGAACTAAGTAAGTCCCACCAGGGCATTACTACCTAGAGAAAAGGAGGGAAAATGATCCTGCTCTCCCTGGGAGACTGCTCATAGCCAGCTCGCCCGTTCTGCATCACCTTGCTAGTGTTCCCATGTTCCCACACATTTAGATAAAGAGAACGAGCTTCATTTTAGATTGCATAGCACCTATGAAAGCAATAAAACAATGGTTTGGTTTCGGAATAGATTCTTGTCCCCCAGTCTTTTCTACTGATCATGGTTCTTCCGTGAGTGAGTGAGTGAGTGAGTGAGTGAGTGAGTGAGTGAGTGAGTGAGTGATAAAGTGATAAAAATCTCTCTCCCTAGTGGTGTAGCCTCTGCTCAAAATATTTTTGAAATTAATCCTCTATTATTTTTGAACTTGCAGCACAGCTTTGGGAAAGACTAGTGTAGTGACAAGCAACTTCCTTATTCTACTGTCATACCATACAGAAACAGTACCAACCTATCACTGACAGAAATATGAAACAGAAAAATTACAGGGTGGAGTCCTTTGTGGAACCTTCCATTCAGTGATAGAGTTCTTTGAATCAAATTGAGGGAGAACATTTGAGAAATAGTACAGACAAATGTTTGCATGCTAATAACAGGTCACTAGCATTCTGGCTATCATTGGCATGCTTCCACAGTGCCAACATCATTAACAGTGTTTATCTTCATGCCTGTTAGCTTTACCTAATGGAAAAGTGAAATAAAATTTTCTGTAAGAACTGTTTAAAACAAAATATTGTTCAATTTTTATGCTTCATATTATTTTTTAAATGTTATGAAAATGTATTATTTTATTACCGTATAAAGCACACATGCTTATTAATCTGGTTTTCTTGGTCTATTTATAAAAATGTTTTATCAAAATTGACATTTTAAATATTATAAATATGTAATACTTTGCTAAATTAGACTATAAATGATTAATTTGGAAAGAAATGCATTTTAATTATTTTCTAGAGTGCCTTTGTATGTTATAAATAGGCAGCCATTAGGACACAAGTCACCCATGTGAGTAGACAGTGCCTTTGCATACACAGGCCTCTGCTATAAATTAATAATTGAACCAGCGTTTGCCTAAATTTGATCCCATTTTCGGGTCTGCAGTTCTCCTTTTGTGTCTTACATGCGTTTGTACTTATTCACAAGATTTCTCTTTAATTTTTTTCCTATGTGGATAAATTAATTTGTGTAGAGGAAAAAAATGACATTCATAAAAATAGAGCTGAACTTCTAAAAGAAATTTTAGTAAAGGAAAAGAAATTTAAATATTGGCTTCTAATACTTGATTCAAGTATTTGCTAAAGCCGTGCAGTATGATGGAAAGTACTGTGAAGTCAAGAGGCCTGGGCTTTGGCCCTTGTGTCTACCACAAGTCTTTCTGAAAGCCCTCAAACCAATCACGTGACCTCTGTGGGACTCTGCCTGCTCGTGTGTGAAGGGAGGCTTGACAGTTTGATTGCTGAGCCCTTGTGGCTCTAGCAGTCAGTCTCCTCATTCATAGCTGATTTCAGTTGTCTGCAGCCTACGTGAATTAATTGCTCCGGCGCTCACCCTAATAATATAGCATGGTCATGGGTGGGATGGCTTTACCTTCAGTCCTCACAGTTCAAGAAGCTGAGATGCCCCAAGATCAAGATGCTAACTCTATGAACCGCGGTTGACTCAACCTGGCCTGGGGACAACCAGTTTCTCACGATGTCTGCAGTGGCCTACCCTCTGTGTGTATGTATAGAGAGCTTTCTCTTTTAACACTACCCTTCCTGTAGAGTTAAGACCTTTAAACTCAATGTCCAAATATAGCCACATTGGGGCTTGGTTACCTTAGTTACCTTTGGTGCTTTCCTCTAGAACTTCTCTTCCTCACAGTGCTTGTACTCAGCATTCTCCTTTTGGGGTTTAGACAAGAAAAAATTTCATGAACTGCAAAACCCAAACCAGTAAATACAATATCAAGAAATTTATGTTTTAAAGTAGACGTAGGAATAGTGTTCTTATCATACTTCCCCAACATTTTCTCTTAGATCTTTGTAACATAAAAAATAATATATAATAGATGGGGCTGGAGAGATGACCCTATGGTTAAGAGCATAGAGCGTCTTGCAATGGACCTGAGTTCAGTTCCTAGCACCCACAGTGGACAGACACCACCTGCAACTCCAGCTCCAGGGAATCTGACATCCCTGACACCATCTTCTGAACTTTGCAGGTACCAGCCCTCACATGTACATATTCACTTATACACAGACACACACACATGCGCGCGCGATAGACTTTTACAGTGAACACTCACAAACTGTTCACACCTCTCAGTTTCTTTCTTGTTTTGCTGCAAGTCTGGCCATCCATTGTCAACTATCATTTTTTCCTATGTGAACTCTTTATGTTGGGGAAGATACACAGAAATCTAACCACTGAAGCCTCTTTAATTACACGGTTCCATTATGTTTCATATATTCACAGTGTACAGCCATCACAGATCTATTTTCAGAGTGCATTATCCTGAACAGGAATTCTATATACCCTTTAAACAATGACTCCCCATTCTTTCCCAGCGCCTCGTAACTCTCCTTTTTGTTCTTGATGAATTTGCCTATTCTCAGTATCTCCTCCGATTGGGATTACACGATAATGGCGTGTTCCATCTGGCCTCTTTCCAGCCAGCATAGTATTTTTAAGATTTATCTCTCTTGTAGTATGTTGAGATGTTTTTCTATTATAAAATTGAGTAATATCCCCTTGTACCTATATACCACATTTTATTTAGCCCTTTGTCCATTGTGTGACATGTGGGTTGATTCCCTCATTTGACTATTGTAAATATTGTTACTACAAATACTTTTTAATTTTGTACCACTCATTTATTGTGTGTGTTTGTACTTAAGGAGGTCAGATGACAATTTGCAGAAATCAGTTCTCTCCTTCTATCATTCGGCTTTTAGGCATACAGCTAAGGTCAAAATTTATTTACATGTGTACGTATCTGTCTGTGTGAGTACATACACACATGCATACACATGTATAGACGGAGACAAGAAGAAGGTGGTTGGTCCCTTGGAGCTGGAGTTACAGGCATTTATGAAGTATGTTACTGGCACACCAGGATCTGAATCCCAGGCGTTGCAATTTTACAGCCTATGTGACACTGTGAGTTTCAATGCATAAGTCTCAGTTTGCATTTCTACTCTCAGTTCCTTAGGGTGTGTGCCTAAAAGTAGAATTGCTTGTCACATGGTTTGTTCTATATTAAGCTTTTTCAGTAGCAGCTCTACTGTTTACAATCCTTTTGGCCACATCCAGGGTTCTATGGCCTCATCAAGTGGAAGGTTTGAAATAGCAAGGAATTTGTGTGTGTAGCAGGGTCTTTAGAATGATGTTCTATATACCAAACTCTCCATTATTAGAGTCGTCATTCTTCAAAGGAGTCCAAATAAAATGCCTCCAAGAAAATCCTGTCTTATAATTCAGGGTAGAAGATGGGAAAATGCTAACAAAGAGCATCTTATCTCTGAAAGAGGTCAGGTTCCACCAAGGGCTGGGCATGCATGAATATAGGAGCATGAGTTTAACTCAGTCAGTGTACATCACACTGAAAAGTTCATCAGAGTGATTGATACTCCTGATGCTTACATTATATATGCAACCTCAGAGACATTTAGAAAATGTATATTCACACATACACACACACACACACGCACACACACACACACACATATGTGCTTTCTCCATAGGTATGAATGTGAGAAATTTTTATTTAAGAATGTTCACCGCTGAACTGTTACATTAGTGAAAATCTGGAAACAGTTTCCATTCCCATAAAGAGAAAGCATGGTATAGCCGTGCACTGGGGGATTATGCTGTTATAAAATATTTTTTAAATGTATAACATTTAGTGATCAGCGTATTATAATGAATAAGGGAAACTTGGTGACTTTACATAGAATAAAATCTGATCTTTGGGTGGAGTAAAATCCATAGGCATAAACCAGAAAGAACTGTTAAAAGTCTCTAGATTTTTTTCTACTTTCATTAAGGAGTAAATTGTTCCATTGAGTACATTTTAGAATTGCAAACATTAATATCTATATTTGCATTTTACTAACTGTAGTTTAATAACTGAGTTTTCTTTCTTCCAAAGTGAAATTGCCATATGGTGCAGTACAAAATCTTGAGTGTACCACTCTGAGGAAAGTCTTTATGTTCAAGATTGAAACTCTTTTTTTTTTTTTTTTTAAGATTGAAACTCTTGCTTCAGCCTTTGTACATGTTGGTTGAAAGAGCTGTGTGGTAGGTGAAGGCAACACTGTTCTAGCAACAGAAACTAGGATCTCTGTAGAAAACACATTGTTAACCAGATTAAAGCAATCCACTAAGAAGAACAAAGTAGGACTTGAGAGAGTGGAATGTTAGGCTGAAGACTGGTTATAGACATTGGAGCATCACACACCTTCCTGCTGCACTTTGCTTTCTGCCCTGGTTGTGTAATTTTGAATATGGGATAGAAAAGATACATTTCCCATCTCTGCTATCACATGTAGTAGAGAGTACTGGAGGTCCTGCCATATGAATGACACCTTGTTAAAGACTGACCGATAATAAATAGTGCATGTAGGGACTTCCTGACTAGCGGTTCCATTATCTCTTCTGTGGATTTCAGCAGTGTGCTCTCCAAAAGTCTTAGATTTGGGGCAAGTTGGAAAAAGAATTTTTCATTAATAGGTATAATAAGTGTTTTAGAATTCTCTGCATTTAGATAGAAGATGGGTGGGTGGATGGATGGATAAGTTTTCTGAGCATAATAGGAGTTTTTGCCCAGAGGCTGTTCCTGCTAGTCCCTGAATGATTTGCTAATTCTCAAAACAAGTACAATAGAAAGTCTGGCCACTTCCACAGAGTCCTTAGTTTCTTTTGGTGGTTTCTAGCTCAGTTTGCTTTTCACTGCTTAGAATTCTCCATTGCCTTGGAGTCGCCATAGTGAGCCATATCTGTGGATATTTTCCTAGTGTCCCTAGAAGTAAGCACTGGAAGGAGTTGCTACTGCAGAAGATTAGCTGGTACAGATAGCTTTTTTTGGTACTACCACTCCCCTTGTGGGGTAATATGTCAATTGCCTTTTCATGGGGCCATTATTGAAGGTAAAGGACACAGCAACCTCTTGGAATGTTGAGAGTTGCTTCCTCAGATGGTCTGGATGAGAGCTGGTGCCAAGGGATGCTCATGCTATAGCCGTGTGGAGAAGGACCCAGCAGCACTTCCCACTGGCATACGAGAATGGCCGAGTGGGCCTTTGCCTTCTTTTATTCAAAGCACTATAGTGACAAAGAGTCAGAAGGAACACAGGGGCCCTGAGTAAATGACCAGTTTGAAAGCACAGGTTCCAAAGACTGCAACAGAGGGTCTGTGACTGTGATTCTAGTCAACAACAGGCGTTGGGAATTGATGAACAACCTCCCATTGGGGTGCAAGAAGTGCTTACTTGAGAATCCAACAACAAACAGAGCAAAGGCACTCCAAAGAGAGGAACTGGGCAGGAGTCAGTAGTGATGGGACCACCTGTGGACACAAGTGACTCAAATGACTCCAGGGACCTCAGGAGCAGCCCTGGGAGGGGTGGCGGAACAGCTTGGGTGGTCCTGCTGCAGCAGTGACTTAGGAGCCATCAACAGGGCAGAGCCCAATCAGAGAAGAACATCTGCTCACCTTGTCACCTAGACAGAAATGCTGTGTGACACAGCCCCATCTAGGCTGCCCAGTGGTGACATCATCCTTAAAAGACTAAATGGATGGTTCCATCCTTAGCGATTTTTTAAGCTATAATTATTGAGGCAAGAAAAAGGGTTTTGAACTTGGTTTTTAAATCTTACTTTACATTTTCCTGGGGTTTAGTTCTGTTTGCTTCCAGCATGGCCCAAATACCTACTTCAAAGCAAACATTCTAACAAGAACTTGTTAGAAGGAAGAGAAACCAGCCCCTGTGGCTTCTTGTACACCAGCTATGGAGGCCTCACAGAACCACGTTTGTGAGCTGAGTGTAAATGAATCCGAAACCTACAAATTAGATTTCCCTTGAAATACACATGGGCTTAAAACCTTAACGGGAAAAGAACTTGGCAAATCAAGTCTGACCATATTCAGCAAAACCCCACTAATTTGCACTAATGACCAAGAGACCCATTGAGAATTAGATGAATTTTTGTGAGTGTGTTTGCATGGGAAAAAATACCAAAACGGGAGGATGGAGATGAGGGTAATGAGAGTGGAGAGGAAGGGGGAGGAGGAAAATCAAAGTTCTAGCATGAAACAAGCATACTTTATGGTACAATGAAGAATGTATTTGAACGCTTACTGGAATGAAACCCAATAGCTTAATGAGCGCCTTGCTGCGGTGCGCCTGCCGCTGGGGAGGCCGCCATGCCATAGGCCGCCTGAGCCAGCAGCTAATGTGCACTTGGGCAAAGAGGCCTTTGCCTGATTGAAAGCTTGGGGGCTGTGGTTTGTGTCGGGGTGTAAACCAATGAGATTCTACCGTGTGTCCTGCACATTTGTTATGGATGCTGTGATTGCAAATCAGAATCATCAGTGAGATTGCTTATTACAGCTTTTAAAAAAAAAGTTAAAATGTACTACAAATAGAAAGGATGCCAGAATTCTCACTAGCTGCATCTTCTGTGCATATAGTACGTTCTTCCCACCATAGAAGAGACTCAACTTAAAGTTTCCTGAATTGAAGCTTAACTATCTGGTATCTTCTATTGTGATAAGAATTTTATTAAAAAATAAAAGGACCATGTTTACAAGCAAATATCTGAAAGTTATTGGGTTGTTTCATTATTCAGGGCCCAAATTTCATAATAATGACTTTCTCTCTGGTTGCTTTTAAGAAATAAAATACTTTTTAAATTTTATTTATATGTATCTAGGGTTTAAGGGGATCTATGCATTAAGTGCAGTGCACATGCAGACCAGAAGAGGGCAATGGTCCCCTGGAATTGGAGTTACAGGTTGTTGGGGTTTTTTTTAGCCACTTAGCATGAGTACTGGGAACCAAACTCAGGTCCTCTGTAAGAAGTATATGCCCTTAACCCCTGAGCCATCTCCACAACCCCTAGAATACCATTAAAATGAATGTGAATACAGGACAGAGATGCCTCCCTTTCCCCTCTCCACTTAGCTTTGAGAAAAGGACTCCATGTGCTGTGTGACTCAGGTATTTCTGAAAGAAATTCCCCTTCCCTCTGACCAAGGAGCAGCCGTAGTAATGAATTGTGTTTCAACTGATTGAATCACTCATTCAGACCTGTCTTACCAGCTGAAGAATCATTTAGAACTTCTCAGCCACCAGAAAGTAGAGAATAATAAATGTGTCCCAAAGGTTTCTCAGGATATAATTTTATACAAATAATTTTAGGTCTTGTACTGACCCTGGACCAGAAAAAGAATCATGACACCAATTGGTGCATAAAAGGCCAAACCCATAAAACACATATTAAAACCCAAGATTGCTGTGAGAGCTCCTCTGGCCAATAGCCTTTAAGATACCATTATACTATAAATGCAGCTGTAAAGTGTGGGCTCGCTCTCTTGATTCCAGTTCTCACTTCTGGCTGCTAGATTCTGTTCCTGTTCTCCATTCGTGCAGAGGACTATGATCTAGGACAGTGATCTGTGAGTCTCCCCTAAATAAATAACCCTTTATTATACGTAATTCTGAGCTAGTGTGGGGTTATTTTGTAACTTCCCCCATCATCTGGCACCCTACATGGGGCATGAACCCACGACCCTGAGATTAAGAATCTCATGCTCTACCAACTGACTTATATTAGTTCATAATTCTTGTCTGTGTTAGCCACATAGCTTGGTGCCTTTATCAGTGAGGCATTCTCATCTTGCTTCCTCTGTGTCTGGCTTCTTCTGTGTCAACTGTAGACTAACTTTTCCTCTTCCCAGAATTCTCCTGTTCTCATTGCACCACCTCTACTTCCTGCCTGGTCGCCCCGCCTATACTTCCTGCCTGGCTACTGGCCAGTCAGTTTTATTAAAATACAACTGATAAATCTTTACAGGGCACAAAATCATTGTCCCACAGCACATGATCTTTAATCTTTCCTTTTCTTTCCACAATTAAACAGTGAGCTACGATTCATCCAGACCTTTTGGGTCATCCCTTCATCAAGCCAGGAGTTGAGGAAGTAATAAAATCAAGAGGCTTGTTTATTGGTGCCCCCCATAGGAGTCATGCCAGTTATTCATTCTCCCAAAAACAGTGGAGAAACCTCTTGCAGCAGAACTCTGTAGAAGGTTAATGAACATTCTGCATGATCTTTGTGATCTAACTTAGGTGATCTTGCCCCTTACTGTAGTAGGAGCTGCGGGCCGCGTTCCTGCCGCCCCAGCTCCTGGCTGCCTAGCTAGCTTATGCCCCGAAATAACAACACACAAACTGTATTCTTTTAAACACTGCCTGGCCCATTAGTTCCAGCCTCTTATTGGCTAGCTCTTACATATTGATCTAACTCATTTCTAATATTCTGTGTAGCACCACGAGCTGGCTTACCAGGAAAGATCGTAACCTGCGTCTGTCTGGAGTGGGAGAATCATGGTGACTGCCTGACTCGGCTTCTTTCTCCCAGCATTCTGTTCTGTTTTCTCCGCCTACCTAATTTTCTGTCCTATCAAAGGGCTAAGGCAGTTTCTTTATTTAACCAATGAAATTAACACAAAACAGAAGACTCCCACATCACCTTACAGCCTCTCTGAACTCATCACTATCCCCCTGCCTCCTGTACCTTTTGCTGCAGCCGTGATGCCCTTTGTCCTATGCCTCAGATCTTCCACT
Organism: Chionomys nivalis; assembly: GCF_950005125.1. Taxonomy (NCBI): domain Eukaryota; kingdom Metazoa; phylum Chordata; class Mammalia; order Rodentia; family Cricetidae; genus Chionomys; species Chionomys nivalis. Next base: position 13,106,967 of record NC_080104.1, on the reverse strand, counting down.
CTAGCTTCCCCAAGGCTCTTCCCTCTCGCAGCTCTCTTGGAGTTGCTCTCTCACCTCGTGTCAGTGTAGCTCATTTCTGTGCACTGTTCATCTCTGACGAGCTGTTCTCCTGGAGAGGCCCTCCTGACCCTCGCAGGAAATGGTGACTGGCTCTACTCTTCATTGTCTCTTCCTTGCTGTGTGATTGTCTGTCATCTGCTGTGAAACAGGCATTGGGCCTGTTGTGCTCACAGGTGTTCTCCCAGCAATAACAAGTAATAAATAATTATCTACAGAGCAAACAATTAGCGAGTGGTGATGGAAAGAAATAACATGGATATTTACAGATATTCTATAAGGATATGTTACTTCATTTTCTTCTTAATTGATAGTCTTTCTATTTCTTTCTTGAAAGGAGTTTTTATAAGTGCTTTCAAATGGAGTGCTGGTGTCTCTCCATTGCCTGATTGTTTCATCCCAGGCAGCTAGGACACCATACAGCCAAATATTGTTGAGACTCATCATTTCTCAATTTGCCTTGAAATTAAGATGTTTATTTAAAGTATAAGCCTCAAAATGTATACACCGTGCATAATTACAGCTTTTTTTCAGGATTTTTGAAATTCAATAGTTGGTCACATTCAAGGTGTTTTAATTGTATTTTTCATCAAATCTTTAATAAACTTTGAATTATTAATATTTTAACAGATATATAAGACAATTGTAGCCTAAAAGAAAGACATGGAATAGAATTGTATTGTTTCTTTATAATGTGCAGTTGTTGTAGTAATCTTTCCGGGAACATAGAGAAGGCCCTCTCATTGGAGGGAGGGGATTACTTCATACAGGAGTTTCTCACTCTTGTTACACAGGTGGAAATGGTGAGATAAAGAAGAAAATAATCTATAGTCCAAGTTAGAGGAAGCTTTGCAAAAAGGGGATTGACTTGACTGAATTTGGAGACTAGAGGGGGTTAACCCAGACAGGAGGGGCTTGAAAGAGAGGAAACACAAGAAGAAGCCAAGTTCCAAGGAGGAGGTGGGAACAGCCTGGTAAGGCCAGGAAACCACCCAGCATTGGGAATGACGACAGCATGAGGGGGGCGAGGAAGGACTGGTTATGAGAAGGCAGGGAGAGGTGGGCACTAATGTCAGGGAAGGGCTCCATTTTAGGAGCTTGCATTTAGGTGGTCTTGGAGAGATTCTAAACTGGGCAGTGAAAATCAGTTACAGTGAGCATTACCTTTTCAGAGGATTTTAACTCTGGCCATATAACCGTTCTTCGAATAAGAACGTACATACTCCCACCGTAAGAGCAGATCAAAGCAAAATTACTGTGTTGAGATCAGAATGGAAAAGTCAGACTTCCCAGCACAGCTTCTCTTACTTTTTCTACTTTCCCCTTTGCTCACCACTGTAACACCTGTCACACCAGGGCTTTTCTCAATTTGCCTTGTAAAAACAGCCCCATGCTGGGCCTTCTGTCAATGTGACACAGACCAGAGTCACCCAGGAAAAGGGAACCTCAGTTGAGGAATCACCTCCATCAGATTGGACTACAGGCAAATATGTGGGCATTTTCTTGGTTAATCATTGATATCAGAGGGCAGTGCCAGTCCTTGGCAGGGGATGCCGGATGGTATGAGCAAGCCAGTAAGCAGTGTTCTTCTATGGCCTCTGCACCAGGGTCTGCCTTGAGTTCCTGCTCTGGTTTTCCCTCATTGTGGACTACAATCAGTAAGTGTAAAACAAATAAACCCTTTTCTCCCCAAGCTACTTGGTCATGGTGTTTATTACAGGAGTAAACAGCGGTAAACTAGGATTATCCCTTTTCCTCGGAGACTAGAAAACTAAGGTTGAAGGCCACAGTGTAGCCTTGATTTCCAGTCTAGTGGTTTTTAGAATATGACACTGGAGGAAGAAAAAGAAATTTCAGCCGGGCAGTGGTGGCACACACCTTTAATCCCAGCCCTCAGGAGGCAGAGGCAGGAGGATCTCTGTGAGTTTGGGAACAGCTTGGTCTACAGAGTGAGTTCCAGGACAGGCTCTAAAGCTACAGAGAAACCCTGTCTCAAAAATAAAAAAAAAGGAAAAAAAAAAAAAAAGGAAATTTCTACTTTCACAGGTATAGTAGATAAAAGAAAATATGAAGGTTAAATATTATATGCTGGATATATACTCATTAACATTATTAGTAAAGGTTTTCTTTAGCACACTCTACTCTTTCTAGTTCATCTTGTTTCTGGGCCTCTTCATGTCATTGTGAAGCTATCCCTAACCCTGAATTTTAGGGAGTTCAGTACAGAGAGTTCTCTGCTAAGGCCTCTTGTTAATGGACTCCATTCCCATTAAGTCTTGATGGTGCCTGGGTGACTGACCCTGTTCTAATAGTGTGTTATGGCTGGATCCTGTTCTAATGGCAAAAGCAGCAGAATTGGAGTGTGGAGACCTGGTTATGCTCCCAGCCCAGCCATTAAGTAGCTGAATAACATTTGGAAAAGTCACTCAAGCTCAGCTGTACAATGAGAAAGTTAAACTAAATTACCCCTCAGGCCCACTCTGGCTCCTGCAGTCTGTAATTCCAATCATAGCATACATTGTGCTTTATCTATGAACATCATAGCATTTAATAGGCTCTCATTTTTGGTGGTCCTCATGACTGAGGAGAGTTTGGTACACAAAGCACTTGATTATGATACCTCCAAAGAGATACAGGAGTGTCATTTCCTCCCCAGGGAAGAGGGTACATGCTTATGGGATGTATTGTTTACCTGTGATCAGTCCCAGTCTGGAAATTTGAATGAAAACTTCCCTGAAGTTTTTGCAGTGACGTTCCCCATCATCTATCTTATCAGCAGACAGTGCATCTGTGGAGACCTCTGTGAAGAGCTCCGTGTATGCCAGTGAGCACTCTTGTATTCTCAGGGCTGGAGATAACCCTCCCAGGCATTCCTGACTCCCCAATTAGTCTTTGATTTTCCAGTCTCATATTCAGGCCAAAACCCTTCCTGGAAATCAAGCCCTACTGCTCTAAGAATAAGTGTGATATAACAAACAATGACATTATTATATTGTAAGGACAAGAAACAGGAGTTAAGTTATAAAGCAGAACATTTGTATTTACACAGGCATGTTTTAATAACCAGCAAAATTTTGGACGAGAACTAGAAAAATAGTTAAAAGATAAATGGACTTATGTTTCAATGTTATGATTTTTCACATACACTACAGTTCATTTTTACTTTTTTTAATCCTTGAGTTTCGGATAGGACCCTGGGAGAGTTGTTGGCATCCTTTGGTCAACACGTTTGTCAAGGTATTTTCGTTTTTCAATGTCCTTCTAGGGTTCTGTTAAGCAGTAACCTCATTAGCAACACAGTCGGTGTGGTATAGTATGAAGCTTTACTACAAAGGGGTTCTGTATTCCAGTTGCCAGGACTTAACACTCTTGTGACAGGGGAGAAAAAGAAAACTTCTCAGAAGGGGAAACTGGGATGCTGTTTACTCTAAATATTGGACCTTTCCAGCTGAAGGTTTACAGAGGCTGAAGAATTGTTGAATTTGGAGATTTGGAAATAAAAATCTCCAGCAAACTCTAAAAATGTTTCCACGTGAAAAACAAACTGTTCCTTTCTGTGAGCCTTTGCTCTGCATAGCTCCAGAGCAGCCCTGAGCTCCTTCATCACTAATACCCTTCAGGAAGAGCTGCAGACTCACCCTCTTCTGGAGGGGAACAAAGCCTTCTGGCCTGGGCTGAGAGGGCGAGTTCTTGTTCCCTCTGCAGATCACTCTCTCTAAACTGCATTGGGTTAGAGGCCCAATCAGAGCTCACTGTGGCCGTGTGCCAGAAGTGCACATGGGAACATGCAAATTTAAATCCTGTTCAGCTCCAAATTCTTCTTTTCTTTACCTTTAGCTTCATGTTATCAAGGTGTGAAAACATGGCCTTAATGATTTTATCTCTTTGGGAACCCTTGGCATAATCTGTCCAAGCAGAACATACCTCAGAACCATTGCCACTGTAGAGAAGGGTTACATATCCAGCAAAGATAGCAATCATTCAGTCTCAAGCAGTAATAGAAGTAGACTCCATTAACAAAGGTATATATATGTACTTGATGCCTTCTTAGGTCCCCATCCGGGTGCCTGTCACTGTCCATCTGACATAGACAGAATACAAGACTGTGCTGTTCATTCCAGTTGTGGGTAAGCTTATAGATGGACTAACCTATAAACCAGTTCAGATCATGAGCTTGAGCCCTGTGGGAGTGTGTGTGGGGTGTGTGTGTGTGTGAGAGAGAGAGAGAGAGAGAGAGAGAGAGAGAGAGAGAGACAGACAGACAGACAGACAGACAGACAGACAGACATCTAGTGACTACTAAGCTTCATGTGGCTTGACCTAATTATTATTTAAGTCTATCAACTAGTATGTGTTTTTCAACTTACCTTTGTTCTCAGCACATAACCTAAATTCAGCTAAACTGATAAGCTAATATCAGAACAAAGAAACTCAAAAGACCCAGAAAGTTCTCTACATTTAGCCATAGATTATGAAATCATAAAAATATTTTTAAAAATAACTTGTTCTGAGCTGAGAGATGAATCAGTGGTTAAGAATACCTGCTGCCCTTGCTGAAGACCTGAGTTCAGTTCCCAGTATCCACATGGTGACTCACAACCATCTGTAACTCCAGTTCCCAGGATCTCACACCCTCTTCAGGCCTCCACAAGTACCATGCATACACATGGTACACACATACATGCAGGAAAGCACTCATACACATAAATTTTTTTTTTAACTTCATAGGGATAATGGGAAGTGGCTATAGTCAGTTTTAGAGGAACAATGAGGATGGTAAATGAATTTTAGGAGCAATTAATGACCCCAAAGAAGAGATGATATCCTAGGGCTAGTGATTCTGAGCTGTGGTGAAGGCTGCAGCAAGCTGTGGCGTGAAAGTGGCGTGAAAACAGATGGGCCCTCACTGTGAGAAGTCTCTTTGTGGGCACCGTGACCTTTATCTCTCTTCTCTGGTCCTTTGAGAAAGTTTCTGAGGAGGAAGTTTGAGGCAACGTGTGTTTTCTGGAAGACAGAACTTTGGTTATAAGGGAACTAAAGCTTGAACCCCAACAATCATCAATGGGAAGGCTAAAATGACTTGATTCTAAGCATCTCGTAAGGCCTTCTGCTTCCAGATCTCCTTCGTTCTAAGTGTCGTATTTTATGGAATCATTGTAATGAGCCCAACAAGGACTTAGAGTAGTCTTAGCACATACCAAGCATTTAATCAATTGAGCCTTTGCTAGCGTTGTCACCATTATCAGTTTACTACTAATTGAACAGGCTCTCCCCTTAGCTACAACAGGAGCAGTTATAGTGTAGTGAGTTAGCTTAACAGGTACTGTGGACTGAGCACACTTAGGTAAGGTCTGCCTTTGTCTTTTACATCCAGATAAGGTGTCATCTCTCCTGGGCCCTAAAAGACTAGTGGAGTTTGGGGAGACAAAAAACAGGAGAAGCAAAATCAGCGCACATGCACACACGCTATGCACACTCAAATCAGCTCAGTTGATCTGGAATTTTTTTTTTCTTTACACTAGTGGAAAACAAACCAGTGAATGCAAAAGATGGACAGCAGTGTCGGGATGCTGCTCAGTTGGTATAATGCTTGCCTAGTGCATGAAGACCTGGGTTCAGTTCTCAGCTCTGTATAAGCTAGACATGATGTCACATGCCTGTAGTCTCAGCAATGGGGAGATAGGAGCAGGATGATCAGAAGATCAAGGTCATCCTCAATTATATAGCAAGGCCAACTTGGGATATGTGAGATGTTGTCTAGGAAAAGATGACAGCAATCAGCTTTTCAGTGGGTCTGCTCCCCCAGGTGAACTCCATTCACTTCACATCCTACATGGACTCAGGGGTGGACTTCTGTCTTCTGCTTTCATCTTCATTCTAAATTAGAGCTTGCATGCCATGGGTCTGTGCTTCATAAAGGGACCATAAGTGCCCTCCATCTCTTGTTTTGTCAGCACATCATATAGAGTTGACAATGGATGCAGTATGAGAGGACAGACACTCAAACAATGAAAGCAAAATCAGCAAGGTGTGTCCCACCAGATACCTGGATTTTTAATACAAGGCTGTTTCTTTGACCCTAAAATGTCTTTACTGCTCAGTCCAAATGTTTTGGATTAGTTAGTTAGTAAGTTGAGAGAATTGAAATATATATATATAAAAATATATATATATAATAACACACACCTAGTTCTCCACTCATGAATGTTAAAGTGACCGTGACTTCTTTATTGCAGATTTTATTCTCATTTATGAGTTCCATGTTAAACTGTTAAATCAACGGAATCATCACCTTAGCCTTAAATTATCGCAGCACGTCATTAGGGAAAGCAGCCCCGTGCATTTAATGGCCACTTTGAAAAGTTATGTCATGTTGTCATGCTCTACGTTTGTGCTCATGTGTTACTATGTTTAATTTATAGGGAGTTTGTTTAATTTACAGCGAGCTCCTGGGCTGTTTCCTGTTGTGCACTGGCTCCCTCAAAGCCCAACTATTTGGCCATAGCAGGGCTGTTGTCCTGTGAATAGGAGTACAACTGAAATCATGTAGGATAAGAACACAAGTGCCAGAGAGTTCGAAATCGAGGGAACTGCCTCCTGAAATGTCAAGCCACATTCCAGAGCACGTTGACTGTATTTCCATAAATGCATGAGGGAGTTATGTTGCAAATACTTGAAGCTGTTTATTTTCATTTTTGGCCTGATTTTATAGCATTGAAGAAACCATGTCGAATGATCTTGAATATTCTTTTTAAAAAAGCAATTCCACTTTACATAATGGTTTGCATGTGTGAGCTCCCTCAGGCAGAAGCATTATAATTAGTGTGTAGTCTCCCCGAGAAGAGGCGATCTGTCTTAAAGCTGTGATAGCCGCGTTTGACAGACCTCAGGGCAGAAGGCTGGGATTTTGTTCCAGGATAAAAACACCACCTTCACTTATCCATCCTCTCCTCACTGCCTTGGCTCAAGCTGGAGAGTGAAGGAGGGCTAAGTACAAACAGCTTCCTTCCTTCCTCGCTGAGCAGAGCATGGGGAAAGAACTTGGCTCCTTGACACCAATAACTTTGCTTCAGCTCTGCCTGGAACTGTTTGGGCAACTTTTCAAAAATGGAAAAGATACAGTAAAGAGGACCCAGCCTCTCATTTTCCTCGTAAAGTAGCAGATTCAGCAGAGACTTGCTCTCATTGGGGGAACAGCCGTGTTCCTCCCTGGAGACCTGAGCGTGGGGAATCTCACTTCCTTGCACAGCTGTCACTAGACTGCTACAGACAATCAGCTTGCGTGGGCACCGTGGCAGACAGTATGGAGATTTTCAGTCTTGTTATTAAACAAGAATAATGAGAGGATAAATGCTTGGCTGCCTTTTAGACAGATGAGAAGGAGGGGGAACCTAAAGGCTGTCCTTGAACCAAAACAGGAAAAATAAAATCCACATGTGCCCACAGTAATGGGTATGTGTCTGTCTTAGGATTCCTAGTGCTGTGATAAAAAACATCACGACCAAAAGCACAACTTGGGAAGGAAAGGGTTTCTCAGCTTACAACTTTCAGGCACCCTCTGTCACTAAGGGAAGTCAGGGCAGGAACTGAAGCAGAAGCTGCTTACCCACTTGTACCCATGGCTTGAGCCACTTGCTTTTTTATACATTCCAGGACCGCCTGCCTATGGAGGATACTGCCCACAATGGGCTGGGCCCGTATCAATCATTAATCAAGAAAATGCCCCCATAGCTTTGCCACCAGGCTAATCTGATGGAGGCATTTTCTCAACTGACTACAGCCTATGTCGACTTGACATAAACTAGTCAGCACAGTGTGAGACCTGCGGGTGTAGCTGATGCATACACAGCTGCTCCCCAGTCACACCCTCCCATCACAATAGCCTTTGTTTTGTGGTACTGCTTGAGTCACTCCACTATCTAAAATCTGAGTTACCTGCAGGTAACGTTCAGGTCAGTGTCATTGGCTGCATACAAAAGAAGACAGGCCATGCCTTCTGCTTCTACGTTGTATCTGCTTGCATTTGTTCAGTGCCCTAGGTAGGGACACACTGTTTGCCTTCCCTTATCTGTTTCCATGGGGAACAGAAAGGCTAAGACCTGAAAACCTACTGCTTCATGAGAAGCATCTGCTAGTCTAAACTTCCTGCTCCAGAGAGGGACCTCCACAACAGAGCCTCTTGAGAAGGGAGCAGAGAGCCATTGCATGGGCATCAGTGACCCTCCCCAGAAAGAGTGGAATGTTCAGACACAGTTTTGTGATGGGAAGAGCTGTGAAGTCAGAAAGCATGCATCAGTCCATGACAGTGGGCTGTTTTCTGGTCTCACGACAATGGGATAGTTAGCAGTGACATCTGTGCTGGTTTTCATTCTAGCAGGTACCTTGACAAGGACACATTAAAGTAAACTTTACATTTTTTCTTCATGCCTATGCACACAGACTTGCCAGAGCACATGTGTGATCAGAGGACTGCTTGGGGAAGTCAGTTCTCTCCTTCTACCATGTGCACCCTGGGGGTTGAACTCAGTTCGCCAGGTGTGTAGCAAGTGCTTTGCCCACTGAGCCATGACATTGGCCCAAGGACACATTTTTATGTCCTCTTCTGTCTTTTAGAGAGGGAAGTGCTGTGTTTTCCTCTATGGAAATCTTGGAACTCAAGGAACAGAGGTTATAAGATTGTCTCCAGTGTACTGGAAGACATCACGTTTCTAGATCCTACACAGGTCTTTGAGTTGGAAGACTTATCTAAGTGGAGATGTCTCTGTATATCTCTCAGGGTTAGGTAATAGTTAAAATCCCATGTTAGATGTAGTTGAAATACTCGCATGTTTGCTTTTACATGTTTGCTAATCATCTCTTGTGCAGAAATTAGAATATAAGGGCATGAATGAAACACTTGCTGGGCTCGCAAGGAAAGTAGAGAAAGGGCAGAAGGATTCTGGCTGGGGGTGGACTACTGGAAGGCAAGGACCCTCAACAGAGGGTGTGTTGTCTTGTGCTCAGAGCTGTAATGTGTGGCTCTCAGTGTGGTTTTTGAAAGTGGATGCTGACCAGGCATTTTTCAGCCAAGCCTAAAACATAATTAGGAGGCGGGGAAGAAAGGATTAGACTTCGCAGAAGAGGGGATCTGAACGGAGAAGAAAGCAAGATGGAAAAATGGTGGTAGGAGGACATTTGTCTTGTGTCATCTACTTCTGAGCCTCTTTCTCCCTCACCAGAATGCACTGACAACTAGAAGTAAAAGTCTCGCCAAGACTGAGAAATACAAGATATGGTGTCTATACCATGAAGCGTCGTCTGAGCATGATGCATTTTCCATTTCCTTTGTCACCCAAACTTAGAGGAAACCCACTAGGGCCTCACTTAAGCAAGTAGAGGACTTTTGGATAATGGCTGATAAGTCAGAGTTATCTAAGTCCGTTTTTATACAGTTAGGAACAGTATTCAGTAGGGGCTTATAATCTTGGCCAAGAGCTTGAGGCACAGTCTTTTTTGCAGGAATAATTCCAGGTACATTTAGTCAACTAAATCAAAGAAGACACTACAATATTTCATAACGCAAGCTCTATGCATATTTTTCTCTAAGGTCAGACGTGCAGTGAATCAGCAGCCCAGGCCTGGTTGGTGCTGCCAGTCATGGAAGAGTTCCCTCCCCCCCAACAGTGCTTCTCACCCTCCCTAACGCTTTAATACAGTTCCTCAATTGTGGTGACCCCAACCATGACACTATTTTGTTGTACTTCATAACTGGAACTTTGCTGCTGTTATGAATTGTAGTGTAAATATCTGATGTGCAGCCACAGGCTGAGAACCACTGTTCTCAGAGTACCTGTTTACTAGTGAGCAAGTTCACCTCCAGCTCACTCAGCCAGCTCACAAAATTCACGCAATTCTTTAGCTAGTGATGTGGTTCTATTCCACCCCTATATTTACATAAATAGTAAATGTCATCTACAGATGTCTCAACACATTTACCTAAAAGGCATTCTTTACAGATATTTAAAATTGCTGAAACAAGTTTTGTCAGGAAAGCTACAGGAGATCCTCTTTCTCCCTCTGGAGAGAGTGAGACATGGGTTGGGTGTGGAAACCTCCTTCACATGAGCTCAGTTCGTGCCTATGTGTGCCACCTCTCTGCTGCCCACAGCCACATTATCTTGAGTTCCCGCCAAGGACTTGGTCCCAAGGGTGCAGTTTCCACACCAACAATTTTTAACCATACACAGAATATGTATCTCTACATAAACCAGTAATTTATTATTAATAAAAGTAAGACTGCTTACAGCTAAAGGAATTGAAAGCTGTGAGATAGATATAGCAACATGCACACATATGTATGAATGTATACATGTTCTGTATCTTACACACATAATGGTACATTAACTGATCCATATCTAGATAGGCTGAGGACATGTAAGACCCAGAACAAAATAGCCCTAGCTTCTCCTGGTGAATGATGAAAAAAAGAAAGTTCAATATTTTAGTCATGAGTTCCAGAATTTATTTCTGCTTGCTAAAGAGCAGTCGGAGTGGGCGGATCATTTTATTTGGATTGCTTCTCCAGCAGTAGCCCTGAGGGACAGACTTGATGATCTAATGGGTCTTTTCCATCTCTAATATCTATAATTTTGGCTATTCTGTGGCAGCTTCTTATTGCTTTAAATAAGCCATCTTAATTTAAAAAACATACATCTGGATTTGACCTGCCTAATATATGTCAAGATGTGTGTGTCCCTCTAAAGTCTCTCCAGAGACTCTCTGGGAGACTTAAAGAAACTGAATGGAATCAGAAAGCAAAAAAAGAAGAACAAGAACAAGAACAAGAAGAGGGGAACGAGGCTATGAGTCAAGCAATTTTCTGTTTATTTTATTTAAGTTTTTATTTTTCAGTAATGAGACTATCCCCTAGGCCTCCTTAAATCATTTATTGGTTAAAATTTAATCTGAGCCTTGGTGTATTCTTTCTTTAGCAATTTTTAAATTTCAAATTCTGTTTCTTGGAATCTGGCCTTTTAGTACGTAGCATTTTGGTTTCTAGACTCCAGTCATCCTCTCTGGCCAACTTTTGGCCTCAGCTACACTCTGCATCTTCTCAGACTCTACTGTCAAGAAAGAAGTGCCATCTATGCATTGTTCCAGATGTCAACAAATGATGGCTCTGGGCCAGGCCCGCTATGAGGATCATTGCAAATACATACTCACAGTCCGTTCTTCCCCCAGCTAAAGACCTCACCATCACAATTCACTGGCTTTCATACATGCACCATTGTACAGCTTCCAGCTCTGCTCAGGCCCTCCATCTGTGCAGTCTGCAGAAGAGCTAGCCTTTATTTCTTCTTGGCCCATGTTGCTTGTTTAACATGGGGTTCTTTGTGAGCTGTTTTCAGTTAATGTTGTCTCCTGTGCCTGAGATGATTCTGCCAGACAGGAAGAACGCAGGACAGTGTCTGTGTGTCTTGTCCATCAGTCTGTCCTTGTCTTCTTTGAAGGTGAATTCAACCTGAATACTTAGTTACATTCTCCAGGCATTTCCCTAGGTTATTCCAGCTAGAGGTGGATCAAACCAAGGTAGCAGCTGAGGTTCATTTGGAGGACTCACGCACACTGGCATGAAACAAGTACAGTACAATCCTGTACACTGATTCATTCAGCGAGTACTTGCTGGCCACATGCCATATCCCAGGCACCTCATTAAAGTGCATTAAGCCCTTCCCATGTGTGATACCTAGAGTGTCGGCTACAACTTAGTTTGAGTTGCAGTTAGTCACAAGGTATCATTTGTTTCAGTTATTTAGTCATTTAGACTAAAACGACCTTTTAAAGAAACCCGGGCATGTGAAGACATACCTGTAATCAAAGCACTGAGGAGGCTGAGCCAGGAGCATTGTGAGCCCCCATACAACCTGGACTACACTGTGAAGCCCTGTCTTAGGGAAAAAAAAGCACCCCAAGTTCATTTGCTTGATATTCCTGCAGAGCACAGGCTTGTGAACTGAAGCAGTGGGAACAGCGGGCTTAGGTGTTAGGGGAACTGGTTCTGTGCCCCAGCTGTCAGTGAGAGTTAGACGAGCCAGCCTTCCTGAGCTACTCTTCGCTCACCTGCTTCCCAGACTTATGCCAAACTCCACACGAGATGAGCCTTGTCAGCAATAAACCACCGTGGGAAGATGCACAGAAGTGTGTTGCTGTTGATGCCAGCCAAAAATGTTTCAAAAGCTAAGTCATCGGGACATCTTCAATATCTCCCCAGTCCAGTTCACAGACAAGCCCTAGTTTGAAAAGACTGGTTGCAGCCTAGGGGTGGAACTAAATGGTAGAGCACTTGCCAAGCCATAGGTTCACGCCCTGGCACTGGACAAATCAAAGCAAACTCCAGTTACAGAGATCACTCAAATGCACACACAGTGTTACTATAGTATTTTCTTCCCATGAGGAGTAAAGACAACAGAGAATTAACCATGGAAATAAACTTGAAGGATAAATGGTAGTTGGATATTTTTAACCAAAATTAGTGGCTCCCCACCCTGCCTGAGCATCCACATAGGATGTCTTATGGGCCTTAGGATATTTGTAAACTCCCCAAGTGACTCTAATGTCTCACCAGCCACTGTTGGGATAACTCGCTTGGAGGGAGGGAGGGAGGGAGGGAGGGAGGGAGGGAGGGAGGGAGGGAGGGAGGGAGGGAGGGAGGGAGGGAGACAGAGAACCTCCAGGAGTCTATGAACTGTGTGGCACGAAGTGATTGTCAGTTTTAGATATGCATCTAATAAAGTGGTTATGAAAATGAATGAGACCCATAGGCCTTTGGGAATAATACAAGCCTTTGACCTTGACAAATCAGAACAGGAGGGGGAAATAAAGCAGGCATTTCAAACATTCCATTATTACAACATTTCTATTTAGAAACTGAGCTCGGCTACTGTGATAGCCGTAGAGTGGGTTGAGTGGCATCAGACATTTGTAAACCAGAAATGTGAGTGTCATTTTCACCACTCTTGTCCTCTGGAGTATTTCTGTAATGCTAATCTAGGTTGTTGTAACCAGTCAGCTCAGTGCCTTCCATGTACAGAGGGTGACTGGGTTTGTAGTCTCAGGTCATTTCCAAAAGTTCCCAGAGAGAGGTAAAACAAAGCCTTCAGCAAGGAAGAAGGGGACATTTTAAACCTGGCAAAATGACTGTCATCTACTGGGAGAGTTTGCAGCCTTTAACACACACCCCGAAATAGAGAGGAGGAAATGGTGTGCGGCCTGCCATTGTGCTGGGGTCCAGTAGCATTGTATCCATTGACACCCAGGGTTTAATCCCTTTTGTTTCATTTGCGGGTTTTGTTTATTTGTTTGGGATTTGTTTTGTTTTGTTTTGTTTAGCATTTCTCTGTGTAGCCCTGGCTGTCCTGCAACTTGCTGTAGACCAGGCTGGCCTTTGCCCTGATGGTGAGCTCAGAACGGTGAGAGTGGGTGCCCTTGCACTGATGGTGAGCTCGGAGCAGTCAGAGTGGTATTCTTGCTCTGTCCCAGTCCTCTGGGGAAATGCTCAGGCTGTCGCCATCCAGATGGATGTTAGAAAGGGCTTTTCACAGTTGTCTTCCTTTCGTCAGAAGGAAGAACACCACTGTTTTTGTCTGTCTGGTGGGTGTATGTGTCAATTTGGGATTCTAAGGCTTCTCCAAGTATATCATTTGGAGCCCTAATCTAAAATAAATTATAGTTTACTGCTAGTAAGAATGTCTTTTTAAGATTTATTGTTTTGTTTATGTGTGTGGCTACATGAGTTTGTGTGTTCACGTGCTAATAGAGGCCAGAGGACATGGGATCCCGTGGAAATAGAAGCTGTTGCGAGTCACTGGTGTGAGTGCTCCCACATGCTCAGGGCCTCTTGTGACCTCTGAGCTATCTCTGCTGCCCCAAGAACATCTTTTTAAAAACTCACCAAACTGTCGGTCACAAGACTGAGCTTTTCATTCTTAATATTTCTTTTTTTCTTTCTTTCTTTATTTATTAAAGATTTCTGCCTTCTCCCCACCACCGCCTCCCATTTCCCTCCCCCTCCCCCATCAAGTCCCCCTCCCTCATCATCCCTAAGAGCAATCAGGGTTCCCTGCCCTGTGGGAAGTCCAAGGACCTCCCACCTCCATCCAGATCTAGTAAGGTGAGCATCCAAACTGCCTAGGCTCCCACAAAGCCAGTACGTGCAGTAGGATCAAAACCCAGTGCCATTGTTCTTGAGTTCTCAGTAGTCCTCATTGTCCGCTATGTTCAGCGAGTCCGGTTTTATCCCATGCTTTTTCAGACCCAGGCCACCTGGCCTTGGTGAGTTCCCGATAGAACATCCCCATTGTCTCAGTGTGTGGGTGCACCCCTCGCGGTCCTGAGTTCCTTGCTCGTGCTCTCTCTCCTTCTGCTTCTGATTTGGACCTTGAGATTTCAGTCCAGTACTCCAATGTGGGTCTCTGTCTCTGTCTCCTTTCATTGCCTGATGAAGGTTAATATTCAGGAGGATGCCTATATGTTTTTCTTTGGGTTCACCTTCTTATTTAGCTTCTCTAGGATCACGTATTATAGGCTCAATGTCCTTTATTTATGGCTAGAAACCAAATATGAGTGAGTACATCCCCTGTTCCTCTTTTTGGGTCTGGCTCACCTCACTCAGGATAGTGTTTTCAATTTCCGTCCATTTGCATGCAAAATTCAGGAAGTCATTGTTTTTTACTGCTGAGTAGTACTCTAATATGTATATATTCCATACTTTCTTCATCCATTCTTCCATTGAAGGGCATCTAGGTTGTTTCCAGGTTCTGGCTATTACAAACAATGCTGCTATGAACATAGTTGAGCATATACTTTTGTTGTATGATAGGGCATTTCTTGGGTATATTCCCAAGAGTGGTATTGCTGGGTCCAGGGGTAGGTGGATCCCATACTGTTTTCAAAGTGGTTGCACAAGTTTGCATTCCCACCAGCAATGGATGAGTGTACCCCTTTCTCCACAACCTCTCCAGCAAAGGCTATCATTGGTGTTTTTGATTTTAGCCATTCTGACAGGTATAAGATGGTATCTTAAAGTTGTCTTGATTTGCATTTCCCTGATCGCTAAGGAAGTTGAGCATGACCTTAAATGTCTTTTGGCCATTCGAACTTCTTCTGTTGAGAATTCTCTGTTCAGCTCAGTGCCCCATTTTTTAATTGGGTTAATTATCATTTTAACGTCTAGTTTCTTGAGTTCTTTATATATTTTGGAGATCAGACCTTTGTCTGTTGCGGGGTTGGTGAAGATCTTCTCCCAGTCAGTAGGGTGCCTTTTTGTCTTCGTGACAGTGTCCTTTGCTTTACAGAAGCTTCTCAGTCTCAGGAGGTCCCATTTATTCAATGATGCCTTTAATGTCTGTGCTGCTGAGGTTATACGTAGGAGGTGTTCTCCTGTGCCTATGTGTTGTAGAGTACTTCCCACTTTCTCTTCTGTCAGGATCAGTGTGTTCAGACTGATATTGAGGTCTTTAATCCATTTGGACTTGAGTTTTGAGCATGGTGATAGATATGGATCTATTTTCATTCTTCTACAGATTGACATACAGTTTTGCCAGCACCATTTGTTGAAGATGCTCTCTTTTTTCCATTGTATACTTTTAGCTCCTTTATCAAAAATCAGGTGTTCATAGGTTTGTGGGTTAAAGCCAGGGTCTTCTATTCGATTCCATTGGTCGACTTCTCTGTTTCTGTGCCAATACCAAGCTATTTTCAATACTGTAGCTCTGTAATAGAGTTTGAAGTCAGGGATGGTAATGACTCCAGACAATCCTTTATTGTATAAGATTGTTTTGGCTATCCTGGGTTTTTTGGTTTTCCATATAAAGTTGATTATTGTCTTTTCCAGATCTGTGAAGAATTTTGATGGGGATTGCGTTGAATCTATAAATTGCTTTTGGTAGAATTGCCATTTTTACTATGTTGATCCTCCCAATCCAAGAGCAAGGGAGATCCTTCCATTTTCTGGTGTCCTCATCGATTTCTTTCTTGAAAGACTTAAAGTTCTTGTTAAATAGATCTTTCACTTCCTTGGTCAGAGTTACCCCAAGATATTTTATGCTATTTGTGGCTATCGTTAAAGGTGATGTTTCTCTGATTTCCCTCTCTGCTTCTTTATCCTTAGTGTATAGGAAGGCAACTGATTTTTTGGAGTTGATCTTGTATCCTGCCACATTCCCAAAGGTTTTTATCAGCTGTAGGAGTTCTTTGGTAGAGTTTTTGGGGTCGCTTATGTATACTATCATATCATCTGCAAATAACGAAAGCTTAACTTCTTCCTTTCCAATACGAATCCTCTTGATCCCCTTATGTTGTCTTATCGCTATTGCTAGAACTTCAAGCACTATATTGAAGAGGTATGGAAAGAGTGGACATCCTTGTCGTGTTCCTGATTTTAGTGGGATGGCTTTGGGTTTTTCTCCATTTAATTTAATGTTGGCTGTCGGCTTGCTGTAAATAGCTTTTATTATATTTAGGTATGATCCTTTTATCCCTAATCTCTCCAAGACCTTCATCATAAAGGGGTGTTGAATTTTGTCGAATGCTTTTTCAGCATCTAATGAAATGATCATATGTTTTTTTTCTTTCAGTTTATTTATATGGTGGATTACATTGATAGATTTGCGTATGTTGAACCAGCCCTGCATCTCTGAGATGAAGCCTACTTGATCATAATGGATAATTTTTCTGATGTGTTCTTGGATTCGGTTTGCCAGTATTTTATTGAGAATTTTTGCATCGATGTTCATGAGTGATATAGGCCTGTAATTCTCTTTCTTGGTTGGGTCTTTGTGTGGTTTTGGTATCAGGGTAACTGTAGCTTCATAAAAGGAATTTGGCAATGACTCTTCTTTTTCTATATTGTGAAATACATTAAGAAGTATAGGTATTAGCTCTTCTTGGAAGTTCTGGTAGAATTCTGCATTGAAGCCATCTGGTCCTGGGCTTTTTTTGGAAGGGAGATTTTTGATAACCGTTTCTAATTCTTCGCAACTAACCGGTCTATTTAGATCATTCACCTGTTCTTGGTTTAGCTTTGGTATATGGTACTTATCCAAAAAAATGTCCATTTCTTTTGCATTTTCCAGTTTTGTGGCATACAGGCTTTTGTAGTAAGATCTAATGATTCTCTGAATTTCCTCTGTGTCTGTGGTTATGTCCCCCTTTTCATTTCTGATCTTATTTATTTGCATGTTCTCTCTCTGTCATTTAATTAGTTTGGATAGGGGTTGGTCGATCTTGTTGATTTTCTCCAAGAACCAACTTTTTGTTTCATTGATTCTTTGGATTGTTTTCTGTGTTTCTATTTTGTTGATTTCCGTCCTCAGTTTGATTATTTCCAGTCTTCTACTCCTCCTGGGTGTTTCTGCTTCTTTTTTTTTTCTAGAGTTTTCAGGTGTGCTGTTAAGTCCCCAATGTATGCTTTCTCCGTTTTCTTTAAGTGGGCACTTAGTGCTATGAACTTTCCTCTGGGCACTGTTTTCATCGTGTCCCATAGGTTTGAGTATGTTGTCTCTTTATTTTCATTAAATTCAAGGAAGACTTTAATTTCTTTCTTAATTTCTTCCTTGACCCAGGTGTGGTTCAGTAGTTGACTGTTCAGTTTCCATGAGTTTGTCGGCTTTCTGGGGGTAGCATTGTTGTTGCCTTCTAACTTTAATCCGTGGTGATCTGATAAGACACAGGAGGACACTGATATTTTTTTGTATCTGTGGAGGTTTCCTTTGTTTCCGAGTATGTGGTCAATTTTCAAGAAGGTTCCATGAGCTGCAGAGAAGAAGGTATATTCTTTCCTATTTGGGTGGAGTGTTCTATAGATGTCGGTTAAGTCCATTTGCTTCATTACCTCCAACAATTCTCTTAAGTCTCTATTAGGTTTCTGTCTGATTGACCTGTCCATTGGTGAGAGAGGTGTGTTGAAGTCTCCTACTACTAGTGTGTGTGGTTTGATGTCTGCCTTGAGTTTTAGTAATCTTTCTTTTACATAAGTGGGTGCTTTTATATTAGGGGTGTAGATATTCAGGATTGAGACTTCATCCTGATGAATTGTTCCTGTTATGAGTATAAAGTGTCCATCTCGATCTCTTCTGATTGATTTTAGTTTGAAGTCCGTTTTGTTAGAAATTAGTATGGCCACACCTGCTTTTTTCTTAGGACCATTTGCTTGAAAAACCTTTTCCCAACCCTTTACTCTGAGTAGATGCCTGTCTTTGTGGTTGAGATGTGTTTCTTGCAAACAGCAGAATGTTGGATCCTGTTTTCGTATCCAATCTTTTAGTCTGTGTCTTTTTATAGGTGAATTGAGACCATTAATATTAAGTGATATTAATGACCAGTGGTTGTTTACTCCGGTTATTCCTATTGTTTTTTGTAGTAGAGTTTGTGTGTCTCCCTTCTTTGAGTTGTGCTGTTGAAGGGTCGCTAGATGCCTGAGTTATTGTAGGCAGTGTTGGCTATGTTGGATTCCTTGTGTTGTGATTTTCCTTCTATTACTTTCTGTAGGGCTGGATTTGTGGCTACGTATTGTTTAAATTTGTTCTTATCCTGGAATGTCTTGTTTTCTCCATTGATAGTGAACGATAGCTTGGTTGGGTATAGTAGTTTGGGTTTGCATCAATGGTCTCTTAGTTTCTGCAGTACCTCTATCCAGGACCTTCTGGCTTTCATGGTTTCCATAGAGAAGTCAGGTGTAAGTTTGACCGGTTTACCTTTATAAGTAACTTGCCCTTTTTCCTTTGCAGCTCTTAATATTCTTTCTTTAATCTGTATATTTTGTGTTTTGATTATAATAGGGCGAGGGGATGGTTTTTTTTTGATCCAGTCTGTTTGGTGTTCTGTATGCTTCTTGAATATTCAAAGGAATATCTTTCTTTATGTTGGGAAAGTTTTCTTCTATAATTTTATTAAAAATATTTTCTGGGCCTTTGAGTTGTGACTCTTCTCCTTCTTGTATCCCTATTATTCTTAGGTTTGGTCTTTTTATTGTGTCCCATATTTCCTGAATGTTTTGTGATGAAAATTTACTGGCTTTGCTGTTTTCTTTGATCAGTGTGTTTATTTTCTCTATGTTGTCTTCAGAATCTGAGATTCTTTCTTCTATCTCTTGTATTCTATTGATTATGCTTGTTTCTGTAGCCTCTGCTCATTGACCTAGATTTTCCATATCCAGCTGGTCCCATTTTGTGTTTTCTTCCTTGCTTCGATTTCCATTTTCAATTCTTGAACTGTTTCCATTACCTGTTTGATCGTTTTTTCTTGGTTTCCCAGGGTATCATTTACGTATTTACTCATTTCATCAAACTTTTTGTTATACTTCTCATCCATTTCTATAAGGGTGTTTTTTACATGTTGTTTAAGGGACTCTATTGCTTTCATAAAGTCAATTTTTTCCACTTCTTCTGTGTTAGGGTGTTCAAGTCCTTCTGTTGTAAGATCATTGGGTTCTGGTGTTTTCATGTTGTTTTTCATATTGTTGGGTGAATTCTTGCCTTGGCGCCTTCCCATCTCCTCCTATCAATGCTATCTAATGGGTCTTTTAAGTCAGGAACAGGTTTCCCTGCTGGCCAAGGGCCCCACTTACAAAGTGCCCTCACTCCGTTTCCTGGCTCCCGCCGTGGGCCAAGATCTCTCTCACCACTCAGAAGGATCTTCAGGACCAGGACCAGGCTCCCCGTTCGCTAGGGACCTCGTCCACAAAAGGCCTACCCCTCTGTAGGCCAGCCACCAAAACAGAGAAACTCCCGCTGTCCTCTGCCCCGAGCTCCCGACCCAGTGCCCAAACAGGCTATACTGGGTGATCCCATGGCCCGCAGAAGGGAGGGGGAGTGAAGGAGGGCCCTGGGCACAAGCTGGGATGTGCCAGGAAGAGAGAGGTCACAGCAGAGGAGGAGCAGCCCCAGCAGACTAACCGGGAGAGGGGGGGGTGAAGGGGGTCTGGGAATGCCCCCGCTCCGTTTCCTGTGTCCCGGCGCAGGCCTAGAACACTCTCCCCACTCAGGAGGGTCTTCAGGGACAGGACCAGGCTCCCCTTTCACCCGTGGACCTCGCCAATAAAAGGCCTCCCTCTCTGCAGGCCAGGCCCCAAAAAACCTACTTGATTTAATTGTAGTGGGGCGATCTTCTCTCAGTGTGGGCTTCACTATTTCATGCCTGGACTATCCCCCATTCAACGCTTCTGTCTGTGTGCCCGCCGCTTCCATCTGCGCCGGCCAGGGGTCTGCCTAAAACTTTCTAGCACTATGAGTACTTTTTATCTTACCCAGCCACCTGTCGTTTGAATGTATACCTAGGTAATATTTTTCCTTTCTATATAACAATGTGTTTTTCTGGATGGTGGTGGCATACACTTTAATCCCAGCACTCCGGAGGCAGAGGCAGGTGGATCTCTGAGTTCAAGGCCAACCTAGTCTACAAGAGCTAGTTCCAGAACACGCCCCAAAGCTACAGAGAAACCCTGTCTTGGGGCAGTGTTTCTTTTCTAAAGTCGGTAGGCATGTGTTAATTTATTTATTTGATAGTTCCATGCATATATATAGGGGATTTTAGCCATTTTCATCCCCCTCACACTCTTTCATCCTCTCCCTCTTCCACTGAAAATCTTCTTACCAATAGCTCACATATGTTCAGGTCTGTGTAAGAGAGAAGCACACACTGGGTTTAACTGCAGTTACTTGCAGGAACATGGGTGGAAGGTTATTTACTGGCTCATGGCCTGCTTTTCAATGGCTCCCATCTCTCTTTTCCTGCCATTCCTCCCCTTGTGTTAAAATGGTCCAAGGCCAATTACATGGCCTCATGGCATGACAAGTTTGTCATTAGACAATGCCAGGTACTTATCTTTGTAGGATAACTACTATTATATTTGTATCTAAACCCAAGTTATTTTCATAAGACTTTACTCAATCTCAATGTCTGATGTTCTCCAGTGTTCTTAAAGCCCTTGGTGTTTCTTATTGGAAGAGTTTGTTATTTAGTTCCCATGGCTAAAACAGCTCCACATAGGGTCTCAGAACTAGAGAAATGCCAAATGGCCTCTTTGGTAAGGCACATAAGCTTGAGGACCTGAGTTTTGATCCCCAACACCCACATAATAGATAGGCACATCAGCCTAAACCTGTAATCTCAATGCGGGGAGACAGAGACAAAAGGATCCCAAGGGCTTGCTGACCAACCAGTCAAAGCAAAACTCCAGGTTTAGTGAGCAAACTTGTCTCAAAATATAAGGTGGGAAGTAATTAAGAAAGATACTCAATATTGATCTCTAACCTCCATACCCACATGTACACACACAAACCTATACAAATGTACACTATACATACATATACACACAAAGAAGTTTCAAGTAACACATAATAGCTAAATGACATAGAGACACCCTTAAAAATACTATTTGTATGCTCCTGCATCAAGGCCAACATTGAGAATCAGTGCCCCAGATATACAGAGCACATCTTGATCTCCCAGATGACTCAGAGATGGTGGCATTTGTATGCCTCTTCCCCTGTTGACTTAGAGATAGCTAGATTCTAGGCGAGACACTGCTGGTTTAAAGGACTTTTTAAGGGAAATACATCAAACCCAAGGAAAGAAAATTTAACCACTTTGACTCTATCCAGGGGTTATAAAGGAGAAAATAGAAGACTTGTTATGAAATGGTTCATTTCTACTTTAAAATAGAAATGAGTTAGGCTCACACTCAGCCCTTGCCAATGAGAACATTAGCACAGACCTCTAGACTATTAGATAATCCCTGTTTTTGGCTTGAAGAAGGCATGCCTGCTACTCATTCGGAGTGGAGCTGTAACATCATTCTGGAAACGGTTTCCTTTGTGTGTGCAGAATCACACACGTGCTCTTGTGTGTGCACCTGTCCACACAGACTTAGCATGCATATATCTATCCAGTATGTCTTTCTCCATTTCCCTATTACATTGGCCCAGAAAGGCGTCTGTGTAGTAAGAACCGTGACTGTTGCTGATTCTCCCGAGCCTACTGTGTTCCGTGCATAGACAGGATGCACAGGAGAGTGAAAGTTCTAGGGAATGGCTCCTTGACATTCTGTCACCTTTACAAAGACATTTCCTTTGAGATGTGATTTCAGTTTTGCGCCCACATTCTGTTATTGAGTTTGTATGCCATAACCACAGGTACCTACACTTTGGTGTCTGCATGGCTTCCTCCCTTCTTTCACTCTTGGGGTTTTTTTCTTATTTGTTTGTCTGTTTGAGATAGGATCTCTCTATGCGGCCCTGGCTGTCCTGGAACTCACTATGTAGACCATCCTGACCTTTAACTCACAGAGATCTGTCTGCCGCTGACTCCCGAATACTGGGACTAAAGGGGTGCATTACTTTGAGTGTCACCTTGTCAGAGAGGCAACTATGTCCACCTATCTCTGTCCCTTTCCTCAGCAGTATTTTTCTTCATAGCACTTATCATATCTGCCCTACATTTATACCTGTGTGTGTAT
Organism: Chionomys nivalis; assembly: GCF_950005125.1. Lineage (NCBI taxonomy): Eukaryota > Metazoa > Chordata > Mammalia > Rodentia > Cricetidae > Chionomys > Chionomys nivalis. The sequence goes on along the minus strand of NC_080104.1, from coordinate 13,084,418 downwards.
ATCAGCCCACTAGAAATAAGAGCATATTCATAATATATCCCCACTCTTTTTATGGCTGCCAAAGGCACTTCATCAGTAATTCTGAATTAATGAACAAGTTTATAATCAGATATCAATGAGGAACACACGAATGTTCCTGGAGCTAGAAGCCTTGTAGTTAGAGTGGGGCATTCCCAGACTCAAACGCCTCCTGAGTCCTGTATGCAGAGGGAATACATATCTTGAATGTTTTTCAATGATATAGAGAAACTAGTGTGATTAATAAAATTCAATTAATCATGTTACTGAAGACTTTTATTACATACTTTCTGTTTGTGGCTACCAGAAATACAACTATTCCAGTGAGGGTGTCCATACATTTTTCCTCAGATATCATTTTTCACTATAATGTAGTTTTATAACATCCCATTATACCTTACAGAGATGGAGTTACTGATTTTAGGGATAATAAGACAAAAAGAAATGGACTTGATCTTACTGACTGGCGTAAGTCCATTATCAAGAACTTTTTACTTCAAGGCTCAGAATGTAGCCTAATTTATAGAGTGCTTGCCTAGCATGCATGAAGCCTTGAGTATGATCCCCAGCATGGCATAAAGCCAAATTTGTAATCTGCACATGTAATCCCAGTACTTGGACAGTGGAGGCAGGACCAGATAGTTCGAGACTAGTCTGTACCTATATGAGACCTGACTCAAAAAGAAATCGCTTTTAAAACTGCAGGCCTTTTTTCCCTTGGAGGCCAAGAATTGATACTGGCTTTATCTTGAAGATAGTGCTGTAGGGTCTTCCTTCCGGGATTATCATTCAGTAAAATATTTTTGTTAATGTACTTTGGAAAAACAGTCTTTGTTTCAAGTGACAGTGACACCCTCACCCTACTGTAAAAGCTGGCAGGCAGAAGTAGAACTGATCTCATGTTGATCCTTTCAGCCCAGAGCACACATGCCGACATTGGCAAGACACTCATTTCTGATTCGGGATCTGAGGGTTTCAGCAATGGCCTCTACTTCCAGGCTGGCTGGATTGAAGCTGGATTCCTTCTTGCACATCACACAAATCTGTACGAGGAAATGGTCCGAGGAAGTAGATGCCACTGGAATTAGTTTTCTAGGACTACTGTGACACAGTAGCACCCACTGAGTGGCTTAAGCCAAAGAAACCATTGTCACACTGCTCTGGAGGCCAGAGGTCTGAACCTAGGCTTTGCTCTTGCTGTGAGCTGAAGACAAATCAGTCCATGCCTTTTCTGTAGTAATATGAGTGGCGGGGCTGCGTCCCCGGCACCCAGCCGCCCGCATGGCTAGCTTATGCCCCGAAATAATTACAGGGAAACTGTATTCTTTTGAACACTGCCTAGCCCATTAGTTCCAGCCTCTTATTAGCTAGCTCTTACATATTGATCTAACCCATTTCTAATATTCTATGTAGCACCATGAGCTAGCTTACCAGGAAAGATCTTAACCTGCGTCTGTCTGGAGTGGGAGAATCATGGCGACTCCACTGACTCGGCTTCTTTCTCCCAGCATTATGTTCTGTTTACTCCACCCACCTATGGGTTGGCCTATCAAATGGGCCTAGGCAGTTTCTTTATTAATTAACCAATGAAAGCAACAGATTAATACAAGACCTACCTCCATCACTTTTCTAGCCTTTGGTGGTGACCTGTGGTTCTTGGTATTCTCTGGCTTGTGAATGAAATCACTCCAGAGAGTCTCTGCCTCTGCCCTTCCATGGTGACTTCCAGAATCTGCTGCCTCTTCCTAAAAGGACACCAATGGTGTTAGGACTACCCTAATGACCTCAGATTAATCAGATTACATCTGAAAAGAGCCCATTTTCAAATAAAGGCACATTCACTAGTGCTAGGGACTGTTATCTTTTTGAAGAACCTGTTGAAATTATACATTACCGTTCTATCAAGCCAAAAGTAAGATAAGCTGCACAACCTGCCACAGTACTGAGAATAAATACCCTTGGAATGGGATATCCGAATCATCCCCTCCAAAGCTTGGGGAGCACTGCCAATGAAGGGTCAGAAGGAACATGAGGACCCCGAGCAGAGTGGAGTGGTGGTGTAACCCTGACTTCAGACATGGCGTGACTGTTGCAACTCTTCAACACAGAGCACTTGTGATCGGCTGCACACAGTCTGTGCAAGACGGAACCCAATTGTGGAGGAGGTGGGGCTTATTGACTCCTCCCCTCCCTGAGGATTTAGAGACAATTAATGGTTGGTGGGGAGGGAACCACTATTTGTTCCATGATGTAGTCCCAGGGAAGGTAAACAAACCCTCACCCATGACTCTGTGAACAATCCTATTGAAACTCATTGGATCACATACACACTCAAAACCATGAAAGTAGAAGAGTAGCCTCGGTAGGAAGGGGATAGGGATCAATGAGGGGACGAGGGGACAAAAGAGGGTAACAGGAATGATACAATCAAAATACACTATTGAGTTATGAAAATATAATGAAACCCATTATTATATATAATTAGTGTATGCTAATAAAAGCATTAGAAGATTAGTAGCAGTATATGAACCATACAAATGGCCTCGCTGAGCTTATCATGATGAAGCAAACTGAAAAAGGAACAGTTCAGCATGACACTTGTCAAGTGATAGGGCCACAGATTTGCCATCGTTGCCTCTTTGTTATCAGCAGAACAGAAATTCTTGAAAAACATTAATTACAGAATAACTGTGGAACAGTGACACAATAGGACCTCTCCCATCTGTGCTCATTCTCAGTAGAGGCTGGCTTGTCTCTATAGGTGGAGCTGACTGTGGATAAAATGAAGTGGGGATCAGGAAGCTGATCTTTGGTATCATTTCACCTCTCTACACTCAACACCGACAACTCTCAAGACACCTGTGATGAGACTTCATGCTGGAGACTTTATTTTTTTTTACTTTTTTATTTTATTTTTGGTTGTTTTTTATTGATTTTATTGAGCTATACATTTTTCTCTGTCCCCCTCCTTTCTTCTTCCCTCCTCTTCAGCCCTCTCCCATGGTCCCCATGCTCCCAATTTACTCAAGAGATCTTGTCTTTTTCTACTTCGCATGTAGATTAGATCCATGTCTGTCTCTCTTAGAGTCCTCGTTGTTGTCTAGTTTCACTGGGATTGTGAATTGTAGGCTGGTTTTCTTTGCTTTATGTCACTTATAAATGAGTACATACGATATTTGTCTGTCTGGGTCTTGATTACCTCACTCGATATAATATTTTTTAGATCCATCTATTTGCCTGAAAATTTCAAGATGTCATTTTTCCTACTGTGTAGTATTCCATTGTGTAAGTGTACCACATTTCCCTTATCCATTTTTCGGTTGAGGAGCATTTAGGTTGTCTTCAGGTTCTGGCTATGACAAAGCTGCTATGAACATAGTTGAGCACGTGTCCTTGTGGCACAATTGAGTATTCTTTGAGTATATACCCAAAAGTGGTATTGCTGAATCTTGAGGAAGGTTGTTGCCTAATTTTCTAAGAAATCACCTTACTGAAAGCCAAAGGGGCTGTACCAGTTTGTACTCCCACCAGCAATGCAGGAGTGTTCCCTTTCCCACAACCTCTCCCATGCTGGAGACTTTAGAAGCTCAACACTAGCCCACTGAGTCCTCTGCCTTTGACAGCAGGATCTTGTCATACTCTGCTAGGATGGCCCACCATGCTCTGGGGCATGGCCAGCGTGATTCATAACTATTTTAGATTTTATTATATCTTATTATAATCAAAAATAAATGTGTAATGCAAATACACGTGCTTGATGCTTACTCAGACCTTGCATTTTTGCCAGATACTTCCATATTTCAAACCTAAATTCCTCCAGAGTTAAGTCATAGCATCGTGTTTTAAGATATTACAACCTTCATTGATTTTCCACTAAAGCCTAACTTTCTAATGTCTGCATATAGTTATGCTTATCTGAGTTGGAAAGAAGGCAGTCTCCATATGTTCATTTCAGCATGGGCTGCTAAAGATAGAACAGTCAGTGCCAGAAAATGGCCTAGATTGAGTAAATTAGTAGAATCACAAAGGGAAACCACGATAGGAAATAGTTTTACACACGTAATTGCTGAAATCCTCTAGTGAATGTGTCAGTCTGTACTAACTAAATAAATTTGTTTATAGACATGCTCTGTATTAGCTTCTACTCTTTTACAGCCCTTTGCCAAACAAAACTCCACTACAAGTAGGATGTTCACACCCGACTAGGAGTTTCTTGGATAAATATTTTTACTATATGGAGACCAAAACCACTTTTACAAATTTCAAACTTTGACTGAAATACTATATTTCTTTACGTTTTGGTATTTTTCTCTCTCTCCCATCTTTTCTCCTGGCTGCTCTGTGAATGAGCTTCCCTCCTCTCACTTCTCACAGCTCTGGGGCACAGGATGCTGGCTGCAGCGGCAGGAGGACAGCGGGTTGTGAATGGGGGACTAGTCTGCCCGTCACTGCCGTCAGCAAATGCTCTGGAGAGGCACAGACAGGTCCGTTCACAACCTGGTTGAAGTGGTTCTGAGGCCTTCCAGGGTGGAGCCTGTCCATCCTGAGGCTGTGCTTTGTGGAATACTGTTTTCGTTTCACTTGAGGGCTGCACAGCAGAATACAACAAGGGAGAGTCTTCCCGGCTTCCAAATCTAGTAAAAGTTCATGAAACGTCAGACACGGTCTTTTGTAAGAATGACTCTGATTCCGCCTTGGCCAACTCGCTCTAGAATTGGTGCTGAGTTTGCATAAGCCTTCTAAATACCTGTTGTTAACTAATGAAATTACATATTTTGAGATTATTCTTAATTAGAATTATCTCTATTACAATTGCAACTAGGCCACTTGTTCTCTATAAATATAAATCTCCTGGCTATCTTTAAAATAATATGATCAGTAAACAATTGATTTAGACAATGGCATGACAAAGGGGATCTAGGCCTATGCAAGAACTTAATTACTGTGGACTCCAAAAGCTCACCTATAGAATTAACCAGTACCTAATAACATGAGCACTGTCCTACTGCGCCACATTGGAGACTCCCATAGATACTGTTTCTCTCTTGAGATGATTCCATGGACCAGATCATTTGGTCATTTAACCTGAGATAGCTCTGTTCAGAGTAAGCGTTCACATGCCGGAAACTCTTTGTTTATAATATTTTGGATGTAAAACTTCAAAATGACTGAAGCAAACTGTGACTGTTCATGGTAATTTCCGTTGGCTTCAATGTGTTAGAGAAATATAAGGGAATAATATTTGCAAGTTAAAAGAATATGTTCTAGTGCTTCCAGAACACCTCAATCTGGGCAAAGATGTGAGGGCTTGGGAGAAGTGTGCCCTCCATTGTCAGTCCACAGCTGTTTTGTTCAGTTTTCAAATAAATGCTGAGGAAGTAGTTTAAATTAACATAAAGGATTTATGTTATGCCCTAAAGCAGCGTTTCCAAACAATTAGTAGAATGGTGATGTATCAAGGATATTTCTTAGGTGACTTTGTTAACCTTCCCATGCAGACATTCTGAGTTGGTGTCTTCGATTTAATGTGTGTTCACCATAGATGACTAATTTATTATTTTTATTTTACATGCATCAGTGTTTTGCCATGGCTGTCAGGTCCCCTGGAACTGGAATTACAGAAAGTTAATGAGCTTCCATGTGGGTGCTGGGAATTAAACCTGGGTCCTCTTGGAAGAACAGTCAGTGCTCTTAACCACTGAGTCATCTCTCCAGCCCCATAGATGACTAAGAACAAAAGAGTCAAGCTGTTCCTTAGAATGTAACCTAGAGCATTTTCCTTAGAATGTAACCTAGAGCATTTTCCTTAGAATGTAATCTAGAGCATTTTCCTTAGAATGTGACCTAGAGCATTTTCTTTCCCCGTTTATCACTTTTCATCTATAGCTCAGCTCTCAGCTATGTCACTTCCTTCCAGAAGCCTCCTTAGCCAACACCGTCCACCTCTGCTGCTCTCTGGTCTGATGGCTGTTATACTCTAGTGTGACCTTCATCATGTTTGCCAACTCTTGTTCATATCTGTCTCCTGCATCAGACTGATCCCCACAGGAGACAGAACCACCCCTGTGACCTTGCTCTATCTGCCATATGGTACAGGGTTCATTGGATGGATGGATGGATGGATGGATGGATGGATGGATGGATGGATGGATGGATGGATGGATGATAGGTTTATATATAAGCATGCCTTTTCATATGGCTACCAAATATGATCATAACTACTATATTTTGATATCTCTTAATCTTTAGTGTTCATTATCTTCAAAAACTTTTAAGTGTTCATTACCTTCAAAAACTTTTAAGAGCCTGAATTATAATTGATTTGTTGCACAACAAAGTTGGTATCAACCGTTGGCAAGCAGGTTCTGACTCCTTATGTTGTGGTTTCTGATTGGCACAGGCCACTAAGGTACTGTTTTTTGTTTATTCATTTGTTTGTTTTTCTTTCCATCTTCTGCTAGATAGAAAGTGATAGGGGTGTTTGCCCTAATGGATTTCAGCCTTGTTTCAGTCTGCTTTTTCCTTTTTGTTCTCCTGTTTTCCTATATCTGAATGAGAATGTTTACTGTGTGAAAAGGTTTACAATGACATTCTGAAAGCATGATACTTGGTTTTGATTCTTTTTGGCCCACAGTTGAATGTCTGCCTTGCATTTCATGATCCATTTTGAATAGTGTTGAAGTTATTAAGACTCTGAGGACCCTTGGAGAAGGACTGAGGTACTTTGCCTTATGAGATGGACATGAGCCTTTGGGCTAACAGGGATGGAATGTGGGAATTTAAGGCAATGTATGTGGATGTCAAACTGACAAGAGTAGACACGTGATGATTAATCTTGTCAACTTGATTGGACTAAGAACTGCCTAAGAGATCAGTAGAACATACCTTAGGGTGTGTCTGGGATTAACTATATGAACGGACTCTCTGAATGTAGGCAGCACCATCCCACTAGGTTGGAATTGTGCAGATAGAATAAAAGAAAGAAGTGGGAAAGGCCAACTGCAGCAGGCATTTTCCATCTGCTTCCTGGCCAAGATAAGGAGCATGGTCTTTGATGGCCCTCTGCCATGATGAACTGAATCCTCCAAAAGCATGAGACAAAATAAACTGCCACCTTTTAACTTGTCTCTCTCAGATGTCACAGCAAGAGGAAATCGACTCACGTGCCAGGCCTACCTTATCTTGCTTACCATGACATCCTTACACTCTATACGTTTTGCTGGAAATAGCTAGATTTTATTTTGAGTTAATTACCATATGAGGTGAAAGATAAGAATCTTGTTTCATTCTTCTGCATATGGCTGCCCAGTTTTTCCAAGGCTGCCTTTCCAAGAGGCTGCCTTTTCTCCAGTGTATGTTTTGGACAACTTTGTCGAGAATGCATTGGCATACATGTGTGTTTTCGTTTCTACGTTTTCCGTTAATGTCTGTATGTAGGTTGTACCAGTCTCGTGCTGTTTTGCTTACCATGGCCCTGCAGTATTTCTTGAAATCAAATATTATGGTGCCTCTAGCTTTGTTCTTTTGGACAAGCTCTTTAGTGTCTTTAGTGTTTGCCTGTGAATTTCAGAGTTGTTTCTCCAACTCTGTGAAAAAGAGGAGTGACACTGAATCTGCAAACTACTGTGGTCAGTGGACATTTTAACAGTCAGCTCTCCCAACCGTGGACATGGGATCTCATTCTGCCTTTGAGTATCTTCCTTGACTTTTATCATTGTTTTGTTACTTACATTATAGAGGTCTTTGTTAAGTTTCTTCCTGTATAATCTAATTTTTTATTCTATCATGAATGGAATTGCTTTTCATTTCTAAACCAACAAATCATTAGTGAAGCTATTTTATATGTTTATTTTGCATCTGCTGCCTTAATGAATTTATCAATTTAAAGGATTTTATGGCATATTTAGGTTTAGATGCACATAGGATCGTGTAATCTGCAAACAGATCACTTAACATCCTCCTTTCCTATTTTTATGTCTTTTTCTTGCCTAATTGCTAAACTCTTAGTGCTGTACCAAATAAAAGTGAGACTGCCCAACCTTGTTTGCTGTTGATGTTATGGTATTGGCTATGGATCTTTCCTATATAGCCCTTATTTGATGAATTCTGATACTATAGATGGAATTTTCTGTCTCGCCCAGTCTCACAACCATTCAGTCCCAAATAAACCACAGAGGCTTATATTAATTATAAACTGTTTGGTCTGTTGCTTAGGCTTATTACTAACTAGCTCTTTACAACTTAAATTAATTCATAATTCTTATCTGTGTTTAGCCATGTGGCTTGGTACCTTTTCTCACCAAGGCTTTCTCATCTTGCTTCCTCTGCATCTGACTGATGACTGTGTCTCTGCCTTTCCTCTTCCCAGAATTCTCCTAGTCTGGTCGCCTTGCCTATACATCCTGCCTGGTTACTGGCCAATCAATGTTTTATAAACCAGCATGAGTGACAAATCTTTACAGTGTGCAAGAGCATTATTCCACAGCATGATATGCCTGTGCCTACTTTCTTTTTTATCATGAAGGAATGTCGAATCTTATCAAATATTTTTTCTATTTAATAAGATGATTATTTTTATCCTTCATTCTTTTAATGTGATGTGTTATGTTTGTTGGTTGCATGTGTTGAATAGCCATCATATCCCTGGATTGAAACTATTTCCATTGTAGTATATGATCGTTTTTATGTGCTGCTGAATTCGATTAGCCCCTAAGCATTGGTTATTCCCTGAACACAGAAAGATAAATCAAAGAGCAAATCCATGCCTTCAGGGGGCAATTGGTCAATTAAGAGAAATGAGAATTAATGGATGATAGAACTGAGCCCCCTCCCATTGATTTTTCTGTTAAGAGCTCCTGCCAGTTTGGCACTTTTAACATGTATTATATATGTGTTTGCTGCTTGGGATAATGGTAGACCTTTGGATTTTGATTATGCAGAAAGCAGCTAAATAAAAGCTTCCTATTAGTGGCATTAATTACTAACTTTTAATGTATTTAGGTACATACTGTATTATGGAAAGACTGGTGTTTACATGGGAATTATATACTTTTTCATCCCATCAAATTTCTAAGGTTGATATTTATAAAAACCTTTTCTGTTCTAATATACAATATGGCTTATATCAGCCACTTAATTTGCTTAATAAGAACAATAACAGAAGAACTAACACATTTCTCATGTAATTTTAAGTGACTTGGGTAATTAGAAATGATAACATCTAATAACTGCATTTGGAAAGTTTTGTATTTAGAAGGCCAAACCAAACTGGCAATATCCCAAGCATTAGAACACAGCCCTCACAAAATGACAAAAATGTATGGTGACACAGACTTGTAAGCCCAGTGCTTGGGAGGCTGACCCAGAAGGAAAGAGTCTGAGGCCAGCCTGAGTTATAGAGTAAGACTCATCCCCAGAGGCAGACCAGCAAGCCCTTCTAGGTTTCTAAGGCCCAGAGTACTTGCAATAGAAAAGGTTTTAATGCTATATCTTTTTTTCTCATTTGGCCTGTCAAAGAAGACCTCTTATTTAAAGGGCATGCTCCCCTGCTACTCTCAAATCAAGGCTGTGCTATCTGACTGGGTCCTACCATGACTTTCACAGGGTATCTGTAACAGGAGGGAAGAATAGAAAAGGAAAACATCTAATGAAGAGTTTGCACATTTACACAATTATCCATCATATGGTTCAGTTTAGATTCTCTGAAATATCAGAGTTGGAATGAAATTATCAAAAGGAGAAAAGTCACATGGCAGTGTTGCAAACACTGATTTATTCATTGTAACTAAATCTCTTGGCCATAGGCAGACAGAGCAGCAAAGAAAGGAGGCATATTTTATCTTTTAAGAAGCTAGTGCTTAGCTTTGATATGAAGTCCCAGAGCTTCAGAGATTGTTGTATGAAAGCAAAGCAGTGTGCTCTCGGGACAGTCACTTCCTTAGGCAAATGTAGGGACAAGGAAGGGACTCAGATTTTGAATCCAGCAAAGCCACAGGGGCATGGCTGAGTTTGAGCATATGGGGTGTGTAGATCTGAGGCAATCTTTCTCAAATTTGAAACAACTTGATATGATCTCCAGTATTGCTTCCAGAGGAGAGATAGAGAAAAGGCTAGTTCACCCCACTGTATAAATGCACAATGGAGTTTTATTCAGTCATCTGGCAACTGCAGGAAACTGGAAGGAACTGAAGATCAGGCTAAGCAAAGCAAGCTGACAGATGCTGGGTGTTTTCTCTGATAGACAGTCTGATAATATATAAATGTGAGTGGCTGTGAGAGGACCAGCGAAAGGGGACGGTGATGGGGCAAGTATTAGCATACACATGGATCTGTATGAAAACACAAGTCTGATCCTTTCTAGGCATGCTAAGCCATTAATGAAAATATTAAAAACTGAATGAAAAAAAGTGTTTTAAAGGAAAAGACAGGTGGTGGACAAGCAACCTGCTTACTGAAAGGTAGAGGTAAGGTGGGACATAAAGGAAGCCATTTGTGTTGACACCATTACGTGTAAAGCTCGGAAATTACCTACCTTTATAGCCTCAGCTCAACTGAACATTTTAGTGAGCCAAACATTTGGTAAGGTCTGATGTAAACCTTTGCTCCCAGTTCAATCCACTGCCACCCTGACATTCCCAGCAGAGCAATGCAGAGCTATAGAAGCCAGTCTCACCCCTGTGAAACAGAGCACTCAGGAGACCATCCATGGCGTAAAGTCTGCCCTACATTTAGTAAATGTATATTCCAAACCTTTTTTATTGTCGCCAGCTTTCAGACCAATCAGCCAACTGCAGCCGACCCAAGCAGGCTGTGGCATGTGTCTACCCTTGAGTCAGACACCAGACACAGCCTTGGTAAGATTTCATCCATTTATCAAAATTATGACTTGCAGCACTCAGGGGTGGAATGGCCCTCTCAGCATTGTGAATCCTGTACAAGAATCAGAAATGGGGCAGAAGCTTCCAGCTTCCCTCTTGTACTGCCTGGAGCATTAAGTCTCTACCCCTGACTCCCTCTACTTTTGTTCTACTCCCAGGGGCTCTTAACCTAGAAAAAACATTTCTTTCCTTACATCTGTTTTCCCTGTTGAAGATAAACACATAGCTGGACAGAGTCAGGAGTGTATACAAAGAGCCCCAGACTGAATCAGGGTCCCCAGGCTCTCCCTACAATGCCATGGATGGGTCATTCCCTTTGGGCATTACTGTTTTCATCTGTTAAAAGTTGGGCTGTAGAAATTCACACAGATACAACCTAATTCCAGTACTATTGTTCCTTGATTCTAAATGTTAGCAAAGGGTTTTTTCAACTTAGTTTCACAGGCTTATTTTCTAAATCCTTTTGTATATGGTATTAACATGTTGTGGCTGGCAACCTAGCTGTGTCCCTTGAGGGTGGCATTTCAGCATCTGGGAAGGAAAACACAATGAGTAGTCTGTAGACAGCATCAAGTAAGACACATTATACAGAAGTAAAGTAACACAGTACCCAGTGGGCTGGGGAGCAACCGTACTGTGAGCACTAAGTTCATCAGATACTCACGTTGGTTATCACTGAGAACTACTGTTTATTGCCCAATCACAACAGATTCTGGAAGTGGCCATTTGTGGACAAACTGTCGTGGGTCCTGTTAATGATATAGTCAAGCAGCCTCACTTTGTCTACTTTTTTTTCAAGACAGGTTTCTCAATAGCCTGGGTACTGAGAACTCACAAAGTAGACAAGGGTTCAGACAAGGGTCTCTGATTCCCCAGCACCAAGGTTACAAGACCCTACCAACACGCCCTGCTTTTCTACTGACGGAGCCCTCCCTCCAGACAATATATTGTCCAACTTTGAAGACTTATTTTGTTTTGGTTTTTCTTTAAGCTCCCCAAGTGATTTGGATGTAGTTTTCTACATAGTATTCTTCATTGTAGCCTGGAAAATAAGTTCTGGTTGGGCATGCCTCCAAGCTAAAGGTGGTTGACCTCCAAGAACTGTCCGTGCTCTCTGAAATATTTTTTCAGCTTGATAGACTTTAAATCTTAATTTACCCATAGGTCATGTTTAGCAAGAATTTTGTTGTGTCAATAGTGATCCAGATAGAATAAATTATCCTAGATTTGGGGGTTGTCTAACTGTAAGACTGTGGAGTATGGAAAGAATGTGGCCTCATGTCTAAAATCCTGAAATGACCACTCAGTAGTCCTACAGTTGTAGAAATATGCGACCCCTTGAACTGTCTGTGGCAAGGCTCACATTAGATGTCGGACATGGAAGCGCTTCATAAACCATAAAACCATGGATCCACACATTTTTTAATTTCTTCCCCTACATACTTTGAGAAATATAAAAAATCTCATGCTTTCTTATTTTTATTTAAAATTAAATATTGTTTATATTAAAAGCAAACAAAAAGGCCACTTTGTGCTCTCCTTTTCCTCTTTGAGAATGGCTCTTCGATCACACATTTTTGAAAGCATTGATGTTCAGTTGGAAGCACAGTGACACCAGGGTCTGTCCCAGTTGTCTCTGTGTCCTTACACCACCCTACATAGTGTGGTTTACCCAGAGCGGAGCTCAGGAAAGATCAACCAAAGTCAAATTAAGCAAATGTATAGAAACTCAGTAGAACCCAAACCACCTTCGTTAGGCCTGCGAGAGGTGAAGTATTTGTAGGGGGTCAGGGCCTAGGACAGAATTATCCCTCTTTTGTATGAAAAGTCTGAGAAGCAGAAAGCCATGGATATGAGAAAAAAGAAATCGAAGACTGAGCTAGGAAGAGGCTGGGGGAGGCTGGTCTGCAGTTACTGACCTGTCAAATGTGTGGTGCACAGGCATATTCAACAGTGAGTATTGGAACTGCTTTAAAGACAGAAGTAAACGAATGTAGAAATGAAGTGTTTTCCCCAGTTTACCCATGTACAGAGAACAGCATACTCTTTTGAAAGTGCAGCTCACACTTGTCAAACGGCCATGACAGTCATGCAGCAGGGACTGCATACCACCCGCGGTTGGAGGAAGTGTTTCTAGCATCAGAAGCAGGATCCGCTGCATTCTCCATTTTTTTAAAAGGGGAAAAACAACCAGAAGTTTAAAAGGACAACTTGTAATTATAATCCTCATCTTAACAGCCCACTTTGAGAGATGCTACATTTACCTGACCTTTCAAGAGATTTACAAAGTAGCAAGTGCCATTGAAAACAGCTTGATTTGATGAAAATGAAGCTCACAGGCTGGAGAGCAGGTGGCAGCAGGTTGACTCGGGAAGTCTAATATTGTGGCTGGGGTCCTGGCTGTCTAGGCAGTGAATTTACAACCAGAAATGTGTGTAAAGATATGGGCCTGGGACTCATTCCTAGGATCTCACAGAAGAAAGTATGCTACAAAGCAACTCGTGAGAAAGTGTGCTCTGGAAGGCCTCACAGCAGCAGTGTTTAAATTTAGTTTCCACATTCACAGCAGAAATACATGAAATTCAGTGACACAGAGGTGAGTTGTCTTCCTCCATCTTCCTGCAGAGTTGCTTTCTTTATGTGAAAATATGGCAAACTTGGGACGTTTCTATGCTTGGCCTCCACGGGCTATATCATCCGTCACATGTCAAAAGGCCAGAGCAGTGGTTCTGGGCAGGGACCTGGGGAATGGGCTGGCTGACTTGTCCTCGCTGATTCCACATGTTTGTTTGTTCCTTTGTGTTAGAACCAGAAGAGAACTCACAGAAACCGGGCTCAGCTCTAAGCCTGGCTTTCCCCTCGGCCTTGGCTTCTGGAAGAGCTTTCATTAAAGCCTGTGGTCTGTATAAATAGTGATAAACCAGCTGTGAAGTGACTTGTGTCAGAAAAAGCCCCTTCCGATATTTAACGAGCCACTCCATCCCCCCACCTGGAAAGGTTAAACTAGCCAAGATTCCATCTCCCACTGAGCCTCCCTCCAGAGCAGAGGAGACCATCCAGCTATTCACCTGTAGGAAGAAACCAGTTCACTCACAGGTCCCCACACCTCCCTGGATGTTTCAAGTGCAAGGCTACAGAGGGGCTGCCATGTGTCAGTAAAATGTAAACTAACAGAGTCAAGAGCTGAAAGTATCACTCTTCCTTAAGCCTCTTGGAGCCGCCATTGCTGGACTCAGTCAAGGCTAAGCCCTTGGCCTATGATGCTTTTTGTCCCTGCAAGCTCTGGGTGGCTCCTCCCAGTCAGTGAACATGTTCTCCAGCAGTCTAGGAGGCAGACTCAGAATGTTGTAGCTCTCATTAGAGAGTTTGCTTCAACTCAGAAACTTCTTGCCTCCAGCACAGACGGAGAAAAAGGAACACAGAGAGAAGTAGGAGTGAAACTTAGAAGGGTTTTGTCCATCTCTACTAAGAAAGTTGTTGATTTGGTGTGAATTATGAGTAGTCTGTGTATCACTCTACTGTGTAACAATATTCTTCTCCATAAACATTTTGTCTCAGTTTCTACTCTGATCTGTCTGCCTTCTTCCACTTTTGGGGTTAGGGTATTGTTGTTCCTCTGCATCCTTGAGGTGAACTGTTGGGGTCTGTGTGAGGTGTCTCTGCTGTTTTGAGGTGGAATTTGTTAGTGACTTTGCTGATCTGTCGCATCCCTCTTGTTTGCTGTGTTGTCATTTTCATTTGTTTCAGAAATGTCCGTTCCCCTCCAGCTCTTTCAGTACACCCACTGCTTAACATCTGTTGTATACTTTACTTTCTTCCTGGTGATTCATAGTTCTGGCCTATTGTCGTCTGAGCAGATAATATGATTTCAAGTTTTTTAAGTGTATTATGACTTCAGTTCTGATACGACAGATGATTGGTCCTGGAGATTTCCAAATGCTGATGAGAGGAATGTGAATTCTGCCTCAGTAAAATGTTCTGTAAAGTCTGTAAGGTCCATTTACTTTACAACATGAGTCAGCTAAGATGTTTCCTTGTTGTGGAGCTGGAGGAACAGCCCAGTGGCTAAGAGCACTTTCTGCCTATGCAGAGGGCCTGGGGTCAAGTTCTCAGCACCCACATGGCAGCTTATAACCATCTGTAACTCCACTTCCATGGTGCCTGACACCTTCTTCTAGACTCAGAGGACAGAAGGCACATACATACACACATACAAGCAAAACTTTCATACACATAAAATAATGTTTCTTTAAGATTTTAAAACCTTCATCATTGCCTATTGACAAAGTGTTGTGGTGAAGTCCTGAAAAGTATTGTATTACAGTCTATCTCTTCCTTTATAGCTAATATAAAGGAATGCCAGGTTGCATCCGTATATATTTCATTGTGCCTTCTGACTGAATTTATCCCTTCACTAATATACAAGGACCTTCTTTGACTTTCGGCAGTTTTCTTTTTTTAATTTAAAGTCTGCTTTGTTCTAATGATATAGTGACGCTTTCTGACTTGTTGTTTAGTGTTTATTGTATATCTTTTTCCAATCCCTCATCTTTATTTGTGAAGTGAATTTCCCACAGGCAGCATATAGTTGGTTCTTGTATTTTTAGCCCATTCAGCTATTTCCCACCTTTTGGTTGCTGAATTTAATTCATTTATCATCATGAATATTATTGACAGACATGAAATTTCTCCTTTTATTTTTATTTTATTTTATTCAGTTGAATTCTGGGGGTAATTTTGTTGTAAATTGTTCTTTTCTAACCTCTTTCTAGTTCTTTGTGTGGTTTGGTGAACCTGTCACACTGAAGTTTGA
The DNA here is from genome assembly GCF_950005125.1 of Chionomys nivalis. Classification (NCBI taxonomy): domain Eukaryota; kingdom Metazoa; phylum Chordata; class Mammalia; order Rodentia; family Cricetidae; genus Chionomys; species Chionomys nivalis. Next base: position 13,068,710 of record NC_080104.1, on the reverse strand, counting down.
CTCTGCTCTTCTGTGTTCTAGTACTGTTTTTTTTTTTAATATTTACAAGTTTTTTATTTGTTGCTGTTGTTTTAAAAATTCATTTCTTTATTGTCTATGTATGTGTGTGTACATGAGTTTACATATGTACACTAAGTACATGCAGCACCCTTGAAGGCCAGAAGAGGATATCAGACCCCCTGGACCTGGAGTTACAACTGTTTGAGAGGTGCCTGCTGTGGGTTCCGGGAACTGAATGCCGATCCTTTGAAAGAGCAGAGCGCTCTTAATCACTGAGCTGTCTTTCCAGCCTGGAATATTACTGGGTTTGTGTTGGTAATTATCACCCTTTTGTTTTTCGTGGATGACTTCCTTAAGTGTCTCTTGTAAGACTGACCTGATAATGGTGATTTTCTTCAGTGTTTGCTTTCCTGAGGAACATTTTGTTTCCTCTCCATTTCTGAAGGATAATGTGGTTGGGTATAATATTCTTAGTGGACAGGGTTTTTATTTATTCTCTCAGTATCATGCATATGTCCGTCCTTCCCTCTTCTGATCTATGAAGATTCTATTGAATGATCTCCTAGAAGTGTAATGGGCTTTTCCTCTCATGTGACTTGATGCTTTTCTCTTGCTGAACTTCAGGTTTCTCTTGGTCATGTACTTGTAGCATTATATTACCAGTTTTGATTAAAAATATATTTTATTTAAATGCAGTCAGATCATATCTCTTCGAAGATTTGGGGCCTTTTCGACTATTATTTAGTGATAAGTTTTTGTGTTTTTTTCTGTATTCTTCACTTTGTGAAACTTCCATAATACAAATACTTGACATAAATTTGTTCTATAAGTTTTGTGGGCTTTCCTCATCTGATTTTTTTTTTCTGACTAGACTAATTCAAAAGTTCAGAAATCCTTCTATTTTTTTTTAACATAAGTTCTCTGCTTTATCTTTAATTTCATTAGTTAAAGCTTTAGCTCCAAAGTTTCCAGGTGGTTCTCCTTTATAATCTCTATGCCTTTGGTGAACTTCTCATTCATATCCTACGTTATTTTTGCTTTCTTCACAATATGCATCGCTAGTTACTTTTATCTCAGTGAGTTTACTTAGGGTCATTAAATTTGGATTTTTTTTTTAAGGTCTTGTAGATTTTCTTTAAACTGGAATCTGTTGTGAAGAATTATTTCTTTGGAGTGTCATGTATCAACATTTCCACATTGATGTCTGTACACCTTGTAATATTTGCCTCTAATTTTATGAAGTAACTCTTCTATGAAATTCTGAGACTTGGTTTTGCTTTATTTCTCATTTAAATGAGAGGTCAGATGCCAGATAGATAGATGCTTTGGTGGTGGGATCAGTGCTATGAATTTGGTTATATCGGAGCTCAAACATGCGTGTCATTTCTTTGTCTTTGATGTCATCCATAGTCTATAAACTGTAACTGCTTGGAAAACATTTCAAGAATGTAGTTGTAAAACTTCATAATCAACTTAGACTTCCAAAGGTGTGTGTCTTCAGACTTTGCAAAATCAAACACTGCTAATACCGGGCCTTGTAGTGGTTGCTGTCATGGCTATAATAGTGTGGACTATGGACCTGGACGGAATCACAGGAGACTCTGAGTCAAGTCACAGTGTGTGAAGGACCCTCGGTGTGTATCGGGGATACCGCAGCTGGTGTCCTCTGAAACCACAGAACAGGATTGTATTTTCCCCAGGACCCATAGGATGACTCAGGTGATGCTGGCATCTGTGACTCTAGTAACCATAGGCTCAAGATTGTCCAAGACAAACAAGACCTTCCCTAGGTCCTGCTTGATTTGGGGAATGGGACAAGTAGCACTGTTCACACAGCCGTGGACTATCTCCTGGCCCCAAAGGATGTAAATAATCATCAGGGTTTTTATCACCAGCTGTGGTTCCAAGGCAATAGGCTGTGGAAAAAATCACTCCTATGTCTCCCGAGACCTATGCAGGTAACATTTGGGGCCTATGGCACATATATCCTCACATCGGGAGGCATAAGAGGTGGAGGAGACCTTCACTAGACCCCATGGGCTGAGCAGAGTAGTCTGATATGTGACTTTGCTATCTACCGTACTAGAGCACAAGAGAGATGGGCCTGTCCTCTGCTTGCAAGGAGAAAGCTCAGCTGGGGACAAGATTTGAAACATTGATAACCACAGCTCTATATCTGCAAGACATGGATGTGACCTGCCCCTAGGACAGGCTGTGGGCTGGGAGAGCAACCTGCCGTAGTTTCATCTGGGTTTACACAGAGGTACTGGTGGTTAGGCTGCTGGTAACTGCATTCCTGGAGCTGTACATGAGCAAGAACCTTCCTAGATCCTATTGGACAGGTGTAAACAGAGCCTGGAGTTTACAACAACCACCTCAGCCACAGTGCTGTGGGTTGAAAAGAAGACTCGCAGCATGGGCTCAGACTTGTAACTGTCATAGTCTATGGTCCTAAAGGCTTAGGGCATTGAAAGGACTGTCTTCCGCCCAATAGAGGATACAGCAGGCCTTGTCCTCTCATGGCGTCAGGGGATTGCCTCCATCTAGCCGTGGCAGTTTGGGTTGGTGGGGAGGTAGTTAGAGAGTCCCTTCTTCGGGTCAGAGCAGGTTCCAGGAAATTCCCTGCTCTCACTCTGCCCTGGAGGGGTCAAAGGTGCACTTTGCTTTCTTCTTTTCTCTGGTTCCTAGCCGGTTTTCAGACTTTAACTCTTGTCCTGGCTCTCTTGTGGCACAGCTCTGCACAAGGACTTCTATTCAGCCATCTTGGCTGCTTGCCTCTATGATGATTTCCTCCGATGACTGCTGAGAGTAAAGGTGCTAAGCTAAAGATGCAGGGACCCCAGGCTAGCCCCAGAGCTGTTGCTTTCAGAGGGGCAGGAGGTCCTAATATGAGGTTTTTGTCATTTTCCCCCTTTTTCTAAAATTACACTTTCAAAAATTAAAGGTATGAGCGTGACTGTTGCCAGCTAAATGCTGTTTGCTGCCAGTGAGGGGTTCTCGTTCTCAGTCCTGATTCTTGGCTCTGCTCCTCTTCAGAACCATGGGAGGTTGGCCTGGTCTTCCCATTCCAGAATTCAACTCCTTAGCAGGAGGTGAAAGGTGCAGTGTTGCTCTCCTTACCTGGAATACATTGTGTTATTGCAACTAGCATCTGGTTCTGAAAGTGGCGATTTACCCTTCCATGAGCATCTGCATGTCTGCCTCCATGTGCGTCTACAGATAGGAGTTTCTAAAAGACTCGAGTTCTCCGTACTGGCAGTCACGTGCAGTGTGCCCTTAGAGCACCACACTGCAGAGAGGAGGAAAGGCCTCCATAGTTTGTTCCCACAGCCTCCCCTCCAGACTATAAATCAAGCCTGGGAAGACAGTAGTGAATCAGTAATTTATAGACTATTGCGATGCTTCGTTAGAACTGACTGTGGAGCATGCGGAATAGAGAACACATGTTTCCAAAAGACAAACAGACCCAACACCTCTCTTCCTTGGCTGAACCAACAGCAATCCATTAACAGGACAAAATGGGATGCCTTATTTTGCATATCACCCACTTCCCAAAAATAGACTCCCTAACCACTTGTTAACCACACTGACTTTAGTGCAGAATGGTCGCTGTAGCTTTGCCACCAGAACTATTCATACTAAGCACCCGAATAGCTTGTAGCCAGCAGTCTACAAAACAGGAAGAGAGCCTCTGCTTCCTCTCCTTGTTCAACTTGATGTGATAATTCATTGCAGATTTCTTTGTCTTCGACAGAGTGCCTACCGAAGGAGCGGGATGGCTTTCCTGGCCTGCTGAGGGGACCGTGGCTGTGCCTGCTGCAACAAGAGAGGGAATGGGACACCGAGGTCATTCTTCCCTGTGCTGGATGGAAATAAAATGTGGATTTACCGTCTCCTGCCCTAGGGAGTGGCCTGCTTTGTTTTTGACTCTCCACTGTCTGACTCCAGCTCTTCCTGGGCCTCCTTAGCCTTGTTTACTGAGTGGGCCATTTGCCTAATTACTGGCAGGATGTTGGGTGGTGTGTAGGTGGACAAGAACGCACATCACACAATTCTGAATTCTGAATTTGGCATGGATTTGCTGCCCTCAGCTCATAAATCTTAAAAGCAGAGTTGTGCTTTTTTTCCCTCCAGTGTTTAGTCTGCCTTTTATAGGATGCATTTTTATGATTCAGATTGGGACAAAAGAGACAAATGAGTCAGTCTCCCTTCCCAGCGACCCACCAACTGTGCTTCCATTGTTGACAGTCTCTGCGTGTGTTCTAGAGATGCAGTCATTTGATGAACACGCACCCATCAGAGTTTCACCTGGCAGGACAAAGTCACCTGTTCCCCTCTTCTCCTGTCACCCCACTCACGACAGGGGTCACTTTTTCATGCCTCCTTCCTTCTGCTTCATGGAACTCGCCTCATCCATCTTCGCTGCCTTACGTTTCCAGCTGAACCTCCCCCGAACCCCCACCACCACACACACAAAGCTTCCATGCCTTTTCAGAAGCAAAGTCAAAAGGAAGAGCACAGGGATTCTGGGATTCACCTAACCCTTCAGAGCTCTCCCCCTGGCCTGGAATCCGGTGAATACACTGCCTGCTGGGAGCAGCTGAGCTGCCCCAGTGGCGTCTGTTCTGTCTCCAGTAAACGAGGAAATAGAACTCTTGGGAACAACCCAAAATCTAGCAGATGCGATGGTACAGTTCCTGATTAAATACGAATTGCGGAGGAGGAAGTTAAGTCTTTAATTCTGTAAGAGTTTCGGGTGGAAGAGAGAAATAAGAGCAGCCGTTTTCTGGTGAGCAAACCCTCCAGTGGCCGCATGCTTGTGCCGTGGTGTCCCCACTGTCATTTACCTGCTGTGTAGTAATCTCGGGGGGAAATGTGCATGCTAGGAAAAACGCAGATATTTAATATCAAAAATCGCCGGAGGGTTCTGATGTTCTACCCATGCCTGTCGAAAAGTATGATTAAACCGTTCTTTTTATCATCATCCCTATTTTCCTTGGCATCCCTAATCATGGAAAATTATAACCCTGCAGTAAACATCCCTTACTTGGGAGATGGCAGCACTCGCTGTATTTGGTTTCCATCTGCCAGGCTTGTAGGCGACCTGACATTTTCAGGGGCTGATTTTTCCTATTGAAAGCCCATCTCTGCCCCACAGTATATATTTTAAGTAGCACGAGGCAGAAAATCAAGGCTTTGTTTCCCCGTCGTCCTCCTCTACCTGATCTCCTTGTAGTCCCAGGGAAGGAAGACCCAACGTACATTTCTCTCAGAAACACGGCAGCTCTGTGTTTTTGTTGGTCTGGTGTATGTTTGTCTATCTTGAACCGTCTGGCAGGTAATTATTTATAAAATCTGGTTTGCCCGGCGAGTTCATATAATACCTTTCACTTCTCATCCTGAGCCAGAAAGCTGAATTTAGAATCAAACAAGGCCGTTTGTGTCTGTCCTGAGCCAGCCTCGATGTGCCCATAATTGCTCAATGCTAATATTTTAATTCTTTTTTTTCTTCCCTATACTTAAGTTCTCTCCCTTACCCTTAAAACAAGACTAAATTTGAAGTAAAACAAAATTTTCTAAACAGTTATATAGATACAACAGAAGGAAAATCTTAGAAATGACACTTCAATAAACTGTCTCCTAAGATTAAAGTGTCAAATATCATCCTAGTTAGAGGAGACCACTGTCCTCATTTATCCTCACTGTGTCATTGGGAATTGTCGCACACTTGACAGATGAAAAGGAACCTGGCCTAGACGGGGGAAGAGACCACGCATGATGACCTATGGCCTCATTCTCAGCCCAGTCCACCACTTCACCATCCTATTTTTACGTGACAATGTTACAAAGACACACTAGCCTTTTCATATTTATCCCAAACAATAAAGTTATTTCTTAATGATACTAATTACACATATACCCTAAACATAAATGTGAAGTCATATAATGAAATCTTAAATGATGGTTTCTATACATGGGGCTCAACTCTAAATCATGTGTGAGTACCCAATTTCTGGATGAGTTTTTATTATTATTGTCACTAATCTCTTGCATTTTAGAGATCAAACTTGAAAATAAATCCAATAATAATAATAATAATAAACTTTGCTTTTGGAAAATTGATGTTGCCCCCCCAGACTAAGGGTAAAAGAAACCAAACTATTTCTACACCTAAGTTTCAAAATGTGGCCTTTTGGAAGTGCCCTCTAGAGGTCATGGCACTGACCTTTCCTGCCTTCACACATGACAGACAATAGTTGAGATTCAAAAATAATTTTCTAATGTTAGGGGCTAAGGATTTTATTTAAAAACCATCAGAAGTGTAAATATTTTCCAACAGTCTATATCGTCCCTGTGTTGCCGGGCGATGGTGGCGCACGCCTTTAATCCCAGCACTCGGGAGGCAGAGGCAGGCGGATCTCAGTGAGTTCGAGACCAGCCTGGTCTACAAGAGCTAGTTCCAGGACAGGCTCCAAAACCACAGAGAAACCCTGTCTCGAAAAACCCAAAAAAAAAAAAAAAATAATAATAATAATAATAATAATAATAATAAACAGCCCACATCAATGTTTACCACATAGAAGACACGTAAACATAACTGGTGGGCTGTGGTCTGGAAGAAAACAAGTTTATTTGTCTAGAAATTGTAAAGTTCAAATTTATGAATTTTTTCAGTATAACTCCAAAATTAGGCATTGCTTTCAGGGTCATGTAACCCCTTGTGTGAAGTAAAACAGAGAGTGCGTGTTCTATCTGCCCTCTGGACCTCAAGTAGTCCTGCCCTATCTGCCCTCCGGATCTCAGATAGTCCTGCTCTATCTGCCTTCCGGATCTCAAATAGTCCTGCACTATCTGCCCTCCGGATCTCAGATAGTCCTGCCCACCAACCCTGTATACATCTCATAAAGTCTTTTACGGTTTCCTGTGTGTTCTGGCTGAGCATTTCATAGTGCATAAACACTTGTACGAATAGTGTAAGGACAGCGAACCGAGTGTGTCACGGCAGTGCCTTCTCTGCCAGCTGAGTCCCCAGCAGGGTTCTAGCCCATTTGGAACCCAGGCTGAACTCTTTTGTGCTTTGCACAGAAGTAGTGAGGAGCCGGGACTCTGGCAGTTTCCGTGGAGTTGTGTTTCGTAAAGGAAAGGCTCCACAAGGGCATCCAGCCAAGCAACTAAACCGTGCCATGGGAGGTGGATGTAAATATGACGGTTAAATAAGGACCAGATGCCCTGGGGAACTCCAATATCAAAAGTCATATCTCTTAAAGTGAGTCTCAAGTGTTGTGAACAGGATAGTGGTACCATGGAAGGGGGTGTTGGTTTTAAGTATGAAACAAAATATCAAGCATTTAAATTGTCCTAAGTCATGGAAATTTTGGCAGTTGGAGCATAATTTAAAATGGTCGATTCTTACACGGGAACAAGAATACCACATATAAAACTGCTGTAATTCTTTTGAGAGCCTTGGATTCCTGGTCCCTTTTCTGCTTGTAACCTCCCAACTGTCTTCATTCTCACCGTTTTCCACTAAGAAGTAAATACAGAGAAAGATAGAGAAGGAATGCATGGAAGGACCAAAGCCTCTTTGTACACATCTACAGTATGTGGGCCTGGAAAGAGCATTTTCTGTTTAACAGAAGGACCCAGCACCCTGCAGGGTGACTCTTGGGTGCTTCTGATCCAGCTGCAAGGGATCTAGTGCCTCTTCTGGCCTCCATGGACACCCAAACACACATTCATACACTCATGCTAACACACACATGTGAATATGCTCATGCAGATGAACACATATACATAGGTAGTAAGAGCATCAAAATTTGAAAGTGGTATGTCAGTAGGTTCATCAGTGGCATAATAATTAGAGCAGGCTTCCATGACTGATGCTTCATGGGTCACCTTAAAGGCTCACGACACTCTGTGAGCTGCACTCTGTGTGGCCCAGAGGCAGGAGAGGGAACTTGGCAAGTTAAGTGCTCTGTGCAGTTATCCAGAATGGAACTGACATTTGTACTTTGACCACACTGTTAAGTAGCATGGAAGCTTCTCAGAACACAGTGAAAAGAAAAACCTTTTTCATGTCGAAAACTTGATTACAAGAAAATTTCACTGTAGCTTAAAACAGTTTTTAATATATGTTATGTAAGTACTATAAAACAAAATATATAATAGAATGCAATTACATATGTAGCGTGCCAGTTCCTCTTTAATGTTTCAAACCTTAAGATAACTATGTATAAATAGTTTTAAGAGTATGGTAGGAGTAGGGGCATGGTTGCAAAGGAGTTGGCTCAATGGGTAAGAGCTTGCTGGGCAAGAAAGAGGACCTGAATTCAGATCTCCAGCACCTTCAGAAAGGAACAGATGTGGCTGTGCATGTCTGTCACCCCAGCAACTGGGGGTGAAAGGAGTAGACAGGAAGAACCCTGAGGTTTGCTGACTGCTGGCCAAGCCAAAAAGCAAGTTCAGGGAGAGACTTGTCTTCAGAGAATAGGGCAAAGAATGGGAGAGCAGGATGCCCAGGGCCATTCTCTGGCCTCCACACAGGCACACAGACATGTACATATATAAACACATAATGGCGAATACAAACGATAACAAAGCCTCAGAAACCCACGCATATATTCCCTCTCCTACCTACGTGCCGACTGTATCCAGAAGGGTGATTACAAAGGCTACTGTTGTTTGCCTTCACACGAGTTATCCGTGTTCCAGAATAAGTCCCATCTTGTCCACAGGTGCTTGCTAGTGTTCAGAAGGCGCCTGGAATGGTCTTTTGAAGTATTTGCTCCTCAGTTATGATGCAATAGGCCTAGTTTCTCTTAGTCTGGCAAGTTTGTGTGTGAGTCTCTGGGAGCTGACTGTACAGCGATAAACAGGAAGTGGAAAGAGAGCAGCTACATGTAATTTGTATTACAGATGATTTTTTTTTTTTTCAGTTCCATCCATACTTAGCAACTTTTCAATTCAACTTCAGAGGCTGGAGAAGTGGCTCGGGGCTTAAGAGCACCGGCTGCTCTTCCAGAGGAACTAGGTTCAATTCCCAGCATCCACATGGTAGATCACAGCCATCTGTTACTTCAGTTCCAGGGGGATCCAGTGCCGTCCTCTGGCTTCTGTGGGCACCAGGCATGCATGTGGTACACAGACATAGATACTGGCAAAATACCCATACATACACTACTAATAATAATTTTTAGTTTTACCCTTGATCTGCTGTGCCTCAGGACAGGTCACTCCTGACCTCTGTTCAGAGGGCTTTGGCTTCCTCCAATCACTTCCTTTTCAAGGGTTAGGTCAGCTACTGTGTGTTCATTGGCCACATCTTATACCTTCCACTGGCCTGTGCTTGTCCATCCACCAGACAGTCCCTAACCAACAGCAAATGATGCTGTCACCGGCTTAGTTTGCAGCAAGTCCATAGGACCTGCAAAGAGTCAAGGAGTCCCAGCACGAGCAGGACCCAATGTCCATGTTCCTAATACCACAGGAGGATGCCAAGACTGAAGGGCCAGATGACAGAAGAACCCAGTTGGTGATGGACTCCATGTCAAGGAGTTGGGCGCGAACTCAAAACGATAGTCAAATAGCTGTGTCCACACACATGGGGCGGGGGAGGAGTAGGAAGTTCTGGACCTTGCTATGGAAGTCAATACAGAGAGTCCTAAAACACACACACACACAGAGAAACTCCAATGTGAGCTACCTGTACAGCTTCTGGCTATACCCAGATGAGTCCAAACTAGCATCACAGAAGACAGGGGTTCTTGCACAGTCGTGCTTCTCGTTGCATATTTTCAAAAGCCAAGCTATGGGACCGTTGTATATGCCCATCAACAAATGAGTGGTTAGAGAAAATATAAACGCAGATTTTACTAAGCTGTGAGAATAGTGAATTCTGTCATTTGCAGGAAAATGGATGGAAACAAAGATCATATAAGCAAAACAAACCAGGTTCAAAAATAGCCAGTGTTCTCTTATAAGATACATAGATAGATAAGATTTAGATAGATAGATGATAGATAGATAGATAGATAGATAGATAGATAGATGATAGATAGAATAGATAGATAGATGATTGATAGATAGATGATAGATATGATAGATAGATGATAGATAGATAGATAGATAGATGATAGATAGAGATGATAGATAGAGATAGATAGATAGATAGATAGATAGATAGATAGATAGATAGATAGATGATAGAGATAGATATGACATAGATGATAGATAGATAGATAGATAGATAGATAGATAGATAGATAGATAGATAGATAGATAGATGATAGAGAGAGATGATAGATAGAGATAGATAGATAGATAGATAGATAGATAGATAGATAGATAGATAGATAGATGACAGATAGATAGATGTGCTTAATGGCTTTCTCATGGCTTGCTCAGCCTGCTTTCTTATAGAACCCAGGACGGACCAGCCCAGGAGTAGCCCCACCCACAAGGACTGGGCCCTCGCCATCAATCACTAAGAAAATTTCCTGCAGGCTTGGCTACAATCGACCTTATGGAGGTATTTTCTCAATCGAGCCTTCTTCTGATGACTCTAGCTTGTGTCGAGTTGACATAAAACTAGCCAGCACAATGGATGTTTGTCTTCTAGATAATTAAAATCCAGTCATGTTGACAATGAACGAACCCAGGTCCCATGTATCAGGTTCTCAGGGCCTTTGTGAGCAGGCCCTGGGGTTTGAGTCTTGTTTGCTGAGGGTAAGGACCTCCTAAAGAGACAGCCTCAACCACAATTGCACTGCTGCAGGCTGGAGAATTTTGTGTGCCATCTGAGCCTGCACATGCTTAAAGAAGAATTGCACACTGCTAAGACACAATGCTTTTATAGATGGCTCATCTTGGAATGTGTCTCACCTTTCCCAATAATTTACTGTAAAGACAATTAAGTATTTTGGGTGAAATTGCATTTACTAACAGTGATAGGACATATCCTCTGAACTTAACTAAGTATTCAAAATTAGGGCTGGAAAGGAGAGGCTTGTGACTGGAAGCTATAGGTTCCCACGAAAGAGTAGCTTGCTATTAAAATGTCTACATCCCTCCATTCATTCAAGAGCTCTTAAACACCTATGCAAACAAATCCATATGGAGCACCACCCTGAACTGTATTACAGGACCCAAGGGGGCCTGTGGGATTGTACAAAGAGGGTCATACTATCACTTAGAACAGCTTCTCTGTAGAGTAAATAAAAACACGCTTTGCCCAGACAATTGTCACCTTATTTTAAATAAAGCCATATGTGCCATTGTGGCTTATGTAATATGCATTCATTTAAAGGCCATTCTGAGGTGGGTAATACACTTTATTGGTAACATTGTTTGAATAACATTGAGGTTCCACCTCAGACCCGATGGGAAGAAAGATACTACATCATGATAGATAGTTAAATATATTTTTAATTTAAGAGATAGTAAAAGCTTGCTGGGTGTGGTGGCACATACCTGAAATCCGGGCACTTAAGATGGCTCCCTGGGGAAGTGGTCCACATGCGAACCTCCCAGAACCCACATTAAAAAGCCAGTTTGTAGCACTCACATGGCAGCTCACAACTGTCTGTAATTCTAGTTCTGGGGGATGTAAAGCCTTCTGCTGACCTCCATGGGTACCAGGCAGGAATGTGATGCACGGACATGCATGTAAGTAAAATACTCGTGCACATAAAATACAATACTTTTAAAAAGCAGATGCAGTAACATATCTGCATGCCTTGCACTTGTACAGCGATGGGGAGGCAGAGACAGAATTCCCCATAGTGTGTGGGCAGACAAGAGACCTGCTTCAAACATGGTGGAAAGCAAGAAGCAACACTGCAGGCTGTCCTCGGATCTCTACCTTCACGCGGTGGCACGTGGGCACCACCACCCCATACACACTCTGTGATTCAGGCTAGCCCTGGCTATAAATGGCCCTGCCTAAGAAAGAGGGAGAACATGAGCCAAACAACTTTGTTAATAAATGATTCTCAAACGATCAAACAGAGGGAACCATTGCCTGAATTCTCTGGAGTGTCTACCACTGTCTTCCCAGATCTCCAATATCGACTGGAGTTTGTCCTCCCAAAGCTTTGGGCTACCTTAACTTACACAGAAGAGGAATTATTTTTCCTGTTGACATGAAGTATCACCTGGACTTTTTTCATGCGTCTTATTTTGGGGAAAATTTATGACAATTTTAACTTTAGGAAGTTTTGCTTTCCCTGACATTTTATTACTTTGCATATTTGAAACATTTCAATCCCAGACAATAAATATTATGCGATTATTGTTTTCATATGAACAGGCTATTTCCTCCTGAATTTTCTAGCCCCCTTTTCCCAGCTTATGATAGTAAAAATTTATTAGTAACAGCTTTTGCAGAATCACACGCAGTGGAAATGGAAAGGAAGGGGTGTGTGAGAGAAGAGGGCCGGTGGTAAAAATGAGCTGAGGTGTGTGGCTTTCTTCCTGATGAGTCTCGGCTTTCTCTCGTTCGGTTGAAATGAAGATTATATTTATTCTATAAATCATTTTTATGATCTGTCATAACCAGTTACCCTAGTCAATGGCATGCTTACATCATTATTGGGAAACGAATGAATCTCAGTAAGCTGGATGGAGTTAGCACACCGTGAGCGACTCTTCCGGGGTAGAAAGCGTCTCCCCTCAAAAGTGAGCGTCAAGTTTTCAGGCCAAGTATCCCTGCTTCAGAAAGAGCTCTCTGGCCACTCTTTAACATACTGAAATGCCACCCTAGTGCCCTTTCTCCACCCAGTTCCTTCTTCACTTGCTGTCTTCTAACAAGCCATTTTACCTGTCAATTTTACAGTCGCCTTCATCCAGAATGTAGACTCTGCACTCCATAACCAAGGCCCACCCTGCCCGCTGCTGTTTCCTGCCACGCAGAGCTGTGCCGAGCACCAGAGTGCCGGTGCAGTCGGCATCTGCTAAATGAAGGAGAGAATGTTCAATACTCCTGCAAATCCCTTCTACCTCAGCTCCCAGCGGTAAACCTCCCCGCAAGTCCTCAGAGCCTCTTCCACTGTATTTCAAGATGACTTAAAAAAAAAAAATTCTTTGGGTTCACCTTCTTATTTAGCTTCTCTAGAGTCACGAATTATAGTCTCAATGTCCTTTATTTATGGCTAGAAACCAAATATGAGTGAGTACATCCCATGTTCCTCTTTTTGGGTCTGGCTTACCTCACTCAGGATAGTGTTTTCAATTTCCGTCCATTTGTATGCAAAATTCAAGAAGTCATTGTTTTTTACTGCTGAGTAGTACTCTAATATGTATATATTCCATACTTTCTTCATCCATTCTTCCATTGAAGGACATCTAGGTTGTTTCCAGGTTCTGGCAATTACAAACAATGCTGCTATGAACATAGTTGAGCATATACTTTTGTTGTATGTTTGGGCATCTCTTGGGTATATTCCCAATAGTGGTATTGCTGGGTCAAGAGGTAGGTTGAACCCGACTTTCCTGAGAAACCGCCACACTGCTTTCCAAAGTGGTTGCACAAGTTTGCATTCCCACCAGCAATGGATGAGAGTGCCCCTTTCTCCACAACCTCTCCAGCAGAGGCTATCATTGGTGTTTTTGATTTTAGCCATTCTGACCGGTGTAAGATGGTATCTTAATGTTGAACTCAGGACGACGAGGGGTGCACCCACACACTGAGGCAATGGGGATGATCTATCGGGAACTCACCAAGGCCAGCTGGCCGGGGACTGAAAAAGCATGGGACAAAACCGGTCTCGCTGAACATAATGGACAATGAGGACTACTGAGAACTGAAGAACAATGGCAATGGGTTCTTGATCCTATTGCATGTAATGGCTTTGTGGGAGCCCAGGTAGTTTGGATGCTCACCTTAATAGACCTGGATGGAGGTGGGTGGTCCTTGGACCTCCCACAGGGCAGAGAAACCTGCTTGCTCTTTGGGCTGAGGAGGAAGGAAGACTTGATTGGGGGAGGGGGAGGGAATGGGAGGTGGTGGCGGGGAAGAGGCAGAAATCTTTAATAATTAAATTAATTAATTAATAAAAAAAAAAACTTTTGTATTTTTGGGAACAAGTTGGCTGGGATGGTAAAAGTGCCTGTCACAAAAGCCTGAGAAGCTGAGTTCGATCCCCATAGAAGAACCGGATCCTCACGCCTGTCCTCTGACCTCCACACACGCTCTTGTGGTGTGAGAGTGAGTGACCACACCCACACACATGCACAATAATGATTAATTTTTTTTTTTTAAGTTTCACACTGAGGGACTGGAGAGAGTACTCAGCGGTTAAGATCATTTGCTGTCCTTGCAGAAGCCCCAGCCTCAGTGTGAGCGCCCACATTAGATAGCTCACAGCCATGTGAGACTCCAGCTCCAGAGGATCTGATGTGCTCTCTGGCCTCCTCGGGAGCCCGCACGCCCATGCTCTGCATCAGATAAGCAGGCACGCACATAACATTTTAACAACTTCTTTAAAATTGTAAGTTAATTTTTAAAAGTCTTTACAATGTTGATGCTTCCTAAGTCACATTGCACCTTCGACAGTAAGAAATAAGGCCACTGCAATTAAAGTTATGATGTAGGTGGGTTTCCAGCAATGCGATATCAAACTTCAGAGCTGCACTGCATCTCAGTGCTTATTCACAGTGTCATTTTATGACAGGGTCAGTCTAGCATTTGTCAAGTCATACGTTACAAAGTTTTTTAGATGAAGCATGCAGAATATAGTCTGTAGTATATATATATATATATACACACATATATATATTTGAACTGATATATATATCAGTTCAAAAAATGAGTTCAAAGTCATATAGTTTATACACAGAGATACTTTTCAGATGAAAAATACAATTCAGTGACTTTTAACAAATGAACAGTTATATAAACAGCATAACAATCAAGATACAGGTCCCAGGTCCCTTTGTAATTGATCTGCTCACCTGTCACTCACCCCTGGAACTGCTGCTGTTTTCTGTCCCTCTGGTTTTTACCATTTCTGGGATGGCACACAAAATACCATGAATCCATGTAAGGTTGACTTCCAGACGTCAGACTTCTTTTACTTAGCGTAATGGCTCACCCATTGTCTAGTGTATCAGCACCACCTTACTTTTGGTGGCTAATATTCCACTGTATGGAATATTATATATGTATATTATGTATGCTGTTTGATTATTTGTTTACTACCAAGCTTCAATTCAGATAGCTTCCAGTTTTTCGTTACTAGGATTAAAGTTGTGATAGCTGTGCCTAAACAGATGTTTGTGTGGACTGGTTGATAAAATTCCTACCATGGGGGAGATGTGAACAAAGCCCCTTCTACCTAAAGTCCCAAGGACGATCCAAAGTATAATTCCACCACAGCTCACCCAGAAGAACCAAGGAGTCTCTTGAGCTTACAGACTGATTATAAATATGATTATGATTATGATTAAAAGCAGACACAACTGACCTCATGAAGAAGGCAGCAACTGGACTCAGAAGACAACACCACACAACAGACTGTTCATTTGAATCGACTAAACACACAGGACTAGGAAGGAGTCATGGCAAGAGAATATCTGAAATCATTACATGTCAAGGTAATACTAATGTCATAAGAAACTACTAAAATTTTTGCCTAGTAGTGTTTGGCACTCACCAGAAACAGGCTATTTCTTGCTGCTTCATATCCTTGAGGGGATTTGGCATGTAATTCATTTTAGCCCGCCTAGTAGGCACGAGACTGAGTGTCACGGATTTCTCTGGGGACTGAGGATATTAAGCATCCTCTGTGTGTCCCTTGTCATCCATATCTCTTGAAGTGTTTGTTCACATACGTTTCTCCCTTGGAAAAAAAATGGTTGTCTTCATATAACAATGTGGGTTCAATACAGAGCCTTTATGAGAAATATAGTCTCCACCTGTTTTATCTGATCTTTGGGTTATTTTTTTCTAAACATCTCTTTGGAAAGGCTGAAGTTTTAAATTCTGAAGTTGAGTTTATCAGATTTTCTTATTTTATGGCTTGTGGTTTTTGCATCTAAGAAATCTTTACTTAGTCTAAACACACAAAGGGTTTATCCTGTTTTCTTCTTGGTCTTTTAAAATTTAACTTTTAGGTCACTGATTCATTCTGAAGTTTATTTGCATGTGTGGGGCAAGGGTCTAGAGCAGCATTCCTCAATCTGTGCGTAGTGACCCCTTTGGGAGTCAACCTTTCTGTAGGAGTCGCCTAAGATCATCGGAAAACTAATACAATTCATAACAGTAGCAAAAATATAGTTATGAAGTAACAAAATAACTGTATGGTTGGGGCCAGCACAACATGAGGAACTGTATTAAAGGGTCGCAGCGTTAGGAAGGCTGAGGACACTGGACTAGAGTCCTTTCTGGCAGTGTATTGGTGTCTATGTCGAGACCACTATCTCTTATGACGCCCCTTTCTCTGGTGGGTCTGGTTCACATTCGGTGTCATTTCACCGGCCTGTGTGTGCTGCCCTTGTGACAGTGCCTCTTCATCACCGTGGCTCTAGACTTGGGAAATCAGGCTCCAAGATCCCTCACTATTTATTTTCATATTTCTCCAAAATATCCCTAGGGTTTCCATTGGAATGCCTTGAATCTATGGCCAACGTGGAAGGAACTATCAGGGCCATTAATCCTAGCACGTGGGCGTGGTGTACTGCTCTCCACTTGTCCAGATCTCCGCTCATTACTGTTTTATGACCTTCAGGATATAAGCTTAGTCCCTGTTGTGTTGATTCATGTATGGGTGCTTCATGGCTAATGTCCTTGGGTGAGTATTTCTAATTCATGCCAACATATGGGAATAAATTATTTTAGAAAAAAAAAAGGTTTTGTATATAACAATGTTATGGTGAAAGCCTACCAAACTCACTTTTATTAGCAGTAATTGTTTTGTGGGGTTTGGAGTAGATTTTCTAGGATATTCTACAGAGATGGTTGCTGTTTGTGAGTTAAGGCAACGTTTCCTCTTTTGTAACCTGTATGCTAGTTAGTCGTTATCATATCGTAGCGACAAGCATCCCAAGTACAGTGTTGAGCAGCGATGGGAAGGATGGACAGTTTTGCCTTCTTTCTGAGTTCATGCTGAAGGCAGTCAGGATTTTACCATGCAGTTAGATGTCAGATTTTCATAACTGTTCCTATCATGTTGAGGGCATTCCCATACTTGCTGAATAGGTTTACAAATACTGATCATGTTCCCCAAAACATTTCAAGAAGGGCTGAGACACTTGGGCTGGGAGGATTGCTCAGTGAGTAAAGAACCTGTCCGGTTGTGCGGACCTGAGTTCCCATCCCCAGAACCCATGGGAAGAAGAATCCTCATCAGCTCGCTGGCCCATTTTCCTGGCATACACATGACAAACAGCACATGGGCTGGGAGGAGAGGCCAATGCCTATGCTCGCTCTCTGACATCCGCACGTGTGTCCCCGCATGTGCACTCGTACACACACACACAGAAGAAAGAGAGAGGCTAAGAAGCTGTCAGAGCCAAGAAGAGCCTAAAGAAACAGCAGAAGTGTAATGTGGTTTCCTGGCTATGACTCCAGAATGGAAGAGGAAATTAGATAAAAATTAGTAAAATCTAAGTAAAGCGGTCTGTTAATAGAAGTCATTATAGTATTATAATAAAATAGTTAATAAAAACATCTGTATTGGCCGGTTCACTGAAAATAAGAGCTAACATTAAATGTTGCTGAGACAGGGCAAACATGGGAAGCATGGAAGGGTGGCTTGGGTTGTCTGGGAACTGAACACTGGCTTCAGTTTTCTGTAAATATAAAACTTAATGAAAAATCTGTTGGGGGTGTCATGTTTATTCTTTTCTGTGACTTTCATTCCCCCCTGTAATACCCTGTAACCAATAATGATATACCCAACTAGCCACAAGTGATCTTGCGTTAACAGTAAAGAAACGGGGATGGGAAGAAAATTTTAAATGTAAATTGTTCCACACCTAAGTAAATATGCTGAATTAAAGTGTAAGAAATACTCATAAGCTCTACTGCCATCAACCACTGATTGGCCCAACGTCATCACTAGTATTGATCACCCCACTAGCCAGCCCATATTCCCTTTCCCTTCTGTGAATATTTTTGCTAGCATGGTTCCTTGCCTAGAGGAGGATCCTGCCTATTTATGCTTTAGCTATCTTTTACAGTGAGTATCTTTTTCCTGATTTAAGAAACCGCCCTAGGGGTGGAGAGATGGCTCAGCAACTAAAGACACTTGTTAAGATCAATTCCTAGCACCCATGTCCAGTGGCTTATAACTGCCTAGAACTCCAGATCCAGGGTATCTCACACCCTCTTCTGACTGCCTTGGGTACCTGCACACACACACACACAAATAACAATAAAACAAATCTTTCAAAGAAAACACCCTAAATATTCTGAGTTAACACACCATGATTAACACACCCTTCATAATTCTGGAGTCAGGATTGATACACACTTTAACTAGATAGCTCTGCTCCACTTGACTTCATTGGGTAACACGTCACTGGACCACCTTCTAGCAAACAGCCTAGGTGGGGCAGAAAGGTCCAAAAGGCTGTCCTCATCTAAGTGGCACCTTGGCTTCCTCCACATGTCAAGCTTTGCCTCCCTCTCAGCATAGTGGACTCAATGTGACGGGGAAATGGAAACTGCCACGCCTCTCAAGACCACAACCCCTCTTCTGCTGCATTTTGCAAACAGAGCTAATCACAAGCCAGTCCAGATTAAGGAGACACAAAATAAAGAAGCCATGAGTGAAAAGAGCAGGAGTGAGTCTACAGCCATCTTTGCGGCACAGCGCCGACAGCAGACATCTTTGCTTCCTCACCAAGTTAGCTTTAATCGCGCACGTGACACAGTGTAGAGTCATCTGAGGAGGAAGTCTCAACTGAAGGACTGTGCGCAGATCAGATTGACCTGCGGGCATGTCTGTGCAGGACTACCTTAACTGTTTATTAATACCAGAGGGCTCAGCCCACTGTGGGCAGCACCATCCCCTAAATGCGCAATCCTGAATTATATAAGAACTGAGTATAAGCAGCGGTTGGCCAGCAAGCAGCATTCCTCCAGGGCTTGTGCCACACTTGTTTGGTTGTGAAGTGAATTCCTTGGCCAGAAGCAATGAACGCTACATGGAATGGAATACCTAGCAGGCCTCTTTTGAAGTTCCTGCTTTGGATTCCTGCCTTGACTTTCCTCCATGATGAACTGTCACCCGTAAGCGGAAATAAACCCCTTCCTCCCCTAAGCTGCTTTTGGTCCTGGTGTTTGTCACAGTGAGGAAGGAACTAGAACCTTGGGTTAAATGCCTGAGTTTGGAATTGTTGTATATCTTAGGTATCCAAGTCGCTCTCTTCAGATCTTCAGACTTTGCATGCTAATAAGTAATGCTTGGAAATCAGCCTCTCTGTGCCTTTACCAAGTCTTGATGTTTTTCAGAAATCTTTTCCAGTTTGATGCAGGAGGCTGAGCATTGCATTTGTTTGTAGTTTTGAGCAGCACTGAAGTAGAACTTGCTTCGTGTGTTCGTTGGCCCAGAGTCGATGTTCCTTTCTGAATTGCTTAATCGTGTCCTTTGCCCATTCTCCTCTTGGATTGTTCCTGGTTTGAATGTTGATGTTCTTCTGAAATCTGGGTCATTAAAGTTTAATTGACCTCAGACAACCCTGATAGGCTTTTAAATATTATAAATTTTTCTTGCTTTTAAATTTTATGAATTATGCTTCTTTGGAATAATTCATCTTTGTTTCCACTGATTTTTTTTTTTTTTGAGAAAGGATTTCACTGTGTAAACCCATACTTGGAACTCACTCTGTAGACCAGGGTCTCAAACTCAGAGATGCACCTGTCTCTGCCTCCCAAGTGATGGAGTTAAAGGTGTGGGGGGCACCACAGTCTGGCTCCCACCAACTTACTTTTGATTTCTGTAGACCATGCTGCATTTTTCACTGTGACCTCAATTTTAGGCAAGGCCACTGACACTGACGAAGAAGGGATTCTGTGCACAGACACTGGTGTGAGGGTTTGTCGGGGTGCATCCGGCTACTTTACAGGAAGGGCTATGTCTTCCCTGCGTCTGACACTAAGAAATCCAAGCTAAGGAGCTGAGACATTGGCTCACTCGGTTAAGAGTCAGCCATGCAGCCACGAGGACCTGAGTTTGGATCCCCAGCACCCATAGAAAAATCTAAGCATGGTTGCATGTGTCTGTAACACTAGCTGGGAACAGAAGGGAGCCAGGCAGATCCCTGAAGATCACTGGCCATCCAGTCCATCCAGATGGCAAGCACTGGGTTCAGTAAGAGAAACTCTCAGAATAAAGTGAGAAACAATTAAGTTACCTGATGTCAACCTCTGACTTTTACACAAACACACACACATGTGCACACACACACACACAAGTACACACAGACACACACACACAAGTGCAATCCAGCCATATATCCCATGCCTACCCCAGCTAGCTGTGGGGTTGCTTTAACTTTGGGCCTTGGATCCCCTATCCACAAATAGAAAATGCTGGTGTCTTCAGTGGCCTTCAGATGGGTTGCTCACTGTTGAGATTACTAACGGGGGCTCTTATGAAATATGGATGAAGAGGGAGCCGTAGTTGGAAGTGAAAACTGTCCAGAATTTATTTTAGCCTTGGTGTCTTGTTTTTTAAGGAATCTTAATCAAAACCTTTTAAAAATAGTTTGTAATTACAGTTTGGAAACTTCTTGTTATTCCTTATAAGTTTCAGAAGCATGAAAATAATCTCTCGTTCTCTGTCTCTCTGTCTCTCTCTCTCCCTCTTTTTCTGGGTCAGCTCTGTGCTTTCCCACTTCGTAAACACAGGTTTTTATTTCTCTGTGCCTCTCAGAATAAACCAAGCCAGCTCAATACTTCCTGTTTCCGTCCTCGTCACAGGTATAAATGTTGACCCATCTGCTCCCAAAATAAGCTCCCTACTTTAGTTCCTCGGTGTCTGGCTAGGCAGCTGGTCTGCTGATGCCTGGACAATGGATTGCTTTGGCTCCTGAAGCCCCATCTCTGACATTCTTGCTCAACTCAACCTCTTCGTAGTCTCGTCAGATGCTCCTTACTTAGAGGCATGACGCGGTCGAGTTTGAGCTGAGACCGCAGGACATTTCTGTTCCTAACCTGGGTCCCCCTAGCAAGCATGAGAACAGCACACACCAATTTCCTATAGAGGCTCTTGGTTCAATAAACGTCTCCTTTTGAAGGAAGAAGATTGAGTTTCATCTGTATTGAGTAAGAGAACCGTAAGCTTAGAGGTATTTTATGTTTCCATCACAGTTTATTCTGTTTAGCATAAATCACCAGAGCCAACCATAACTTCCCACTTACTGGAGCTTTCTCAGAGTCAGTCGTATTCCACGCATGTCAGAGACACCTTCCTACAAGTCCCTCATGGTCCGTAGTTTAGAAACGCTGGGGCTTTCCTTCCCTTCACCTACTCAACACCTCCGGAAATATATGCTAATTGGAACCGAAACAACCTACCTGCCCAACAGGGTTAGACCCCTCTTAACACAAGATTAATGAGAACGGAGTTTAAGGAAAAAATAACATTTCTTCAGTAGCCCAAAAGTAGACGCCAAGTAAAGCCAGCAATCCCAATCATCTGCTCAAAAGCTCCTCTTTCCTGATCCTATACATTCAGGCTGGCGTCAGCCCCTCCTGCCAACCTCCGCTCAGCCCTGTTCCCAGGGCAGAAATGCTGTCAGCGTTCATCTTAACTGTTGTCAACTTGATACAGCCATCACCTTCCAAGAGTCTCAGTGAGGGTCACCGGATGAAGTCATCACTAGGCAAACCCGTGAGAGCTCACTGAGCTGGGGTGACCCATGCTGAATGTGGGTCTCACTGCTCCCTTCATGGATCCTGGATTACAAAAGAGTTGGGAAAGTGAGCCGAGCAATGGGCACACACGCAGCCCTTCTCTTTCTGCCCCTACCTAGCTGCTCCCATTTCCGGCCTCGACTTTCCCAAAATGACAGCCTGAAACTGTAAGAGTAACACCCCTTCTCCCTGAGTTGGCGTACCGTGGGGCGTGTTATCACGATGGCCTAAATGGGACGAGGACACCCCCTGTGGTTTAGTCAGTGTCTAAATCAGACACAGTGGGGGCAGCACTAGGCCAGGACAGCTACTGGGTGGTCACTCTAGAAAGCTGATGTACATATCCCAGCCAAGACCAGGTAAGACAGCATGGGATTCAAGCTACTCAAATTGTATATACTGCAAACCTTAGGAGATCTCTCTAGAATTTTCCATTTATCTCAGCCTTTAACAATGAGATGACATCATGAAAAGCAAACGCTCTTTTCATTATTTGGAATCAAATGGTTTAGTACTTTTATTTCTTGGCTTCTAGTTCATCTTTTTGTGGTCCATGCTATCAAGAAACAACAGACAGAGGAAGTTCATTTATTATAGTTTAAAGACTGTCTCCAATGATAGCAAACTCTTTGATCTTTTTAAAGTAACATTTTGGTCAAAAAGCCTAATAAAGTTCTTTTTGTTTGGGAATTTTCTTCCTTCCAAAAGCCAGAACAGACTGACCCTGAAGCACACGGCAGGCACACAGGGACCAAGCGCCAGGTGCTTCAACTACAAGATGACTGAGAATTGGGGACACCCAGAAGGAGGAAGTAACTGCTACAAATCCCTGAACTCTGGTCCCTTCCCCGGGAAACTCGGTCATCCTTGCTGCAACTCTTGTCGTCTGTATAAAACTGTTTCCGCGGCCACGATGCTTGGTACCTCGGGCATGCAGGATGGCAGTGTCAGAGAGACGGTGCAGTAAACAGGACGCCCAGACAGTGCTGGCTCAGCTGGGCTCGCAGCCGCCTGGTTCTGTGATGCCCCGTAGGAGAGCAGACCGTAGTCAGACGCTAACGTGCACACCCGCGACCAACCAGCTCAGACCTCTAATCTCACTTTATGACCAAACTGTAATTACATTACAGCGATTACTTGGATATTACATTTTTATTACAGTTATGTCATGACGTCTACAAGGAAAAATATATGCCTACTTTAACCAATAAAATTCTTAATGACTCAGTTAAGCTGTGTCTACATGAAATCCATGACTTAAGCACTGGGGTCAAAATAATTTTTAGGGCCTGGGGGAAGTAGAGAGTTAACCGCCATCTACCCAACTGCCTCGGCCTCCAGGGAAATATCCATGTGTGACGTACTTCCAGAGGTTCGAAAATTCCGGGCAAGGTGGATCTGGGAGTTCTAAGTGTTGTGTTTAAAAGTTGAAAGTATAAAGTCATCAATTCTTTATCTTCAGTTGGCCAATCCAGCCAGTAACAAAAAGGTAGACCTGGAGTGGGGGCAGGGCTGGAGAAAGGACTAACAGTTAGGAGCTCGTTCCTGCTCTGCTGGAGGGCCTGACTTCTCCCCTGCATGGATGTGAGTCAGGTGTCACACAACCATCTGTTAACTCCCTCTCTGGATCTGATGCCTCCCTCTTATCTATGTGGGTGTTTCATTCACGTGCACACGCACACATGCACCGCACCCGAGGGGGGTGGGAGAGATTAAAATAATAAAATAAATATTTTTTAAGTAGACAAGGAACAAAGGAAATACCGGTGTCTCATTCTATCAATGTTTAAAGGCCAAATTATATATTTCCAAAAGGCCAGTGGGCCCGGCAGTGGCCCAAAGATTCTTATAGAGCAGCTAGGCTAGGCACTGTTGTTATTGTTATTGTTGTTTTGTTGTTGTTAGAAGCCACTGACACACTAAAGGACACACACTAAAGACACTTCTAAAGTTACTTCCTAGTGCTTCTTAGACTCTCAATCCTCACAGTTGCATCTGAGCTCATTGTCTCGTTTGCTCTAGGCCAAACTTGCTGAGAACTCCAGGCTGTCAATACTGCATAGTTCTTGTGCATATGTTCGTGTGGAGAGGGTGTGGGAACCTCGCTGGGCGTGGCCACCCTCTTAGCCATTCCTGTGTGTCACTTTCCCGAGCTGGGCAGGCCCAGACCAGCACAGCCTGCGACTTGTCTCTGGAATAATTCTAGACTTCAAGAGCCAGATGCTTGAGTCTTGAGGATTTCCCATCTAAGCTGACAGGAGTGAAAATAGCCAGATTTAACTACTTTTGAATTTTTTTGCCTACATATGTTTTTATCCCCCAATTTGTGGAGCATTGATAAAACAAACATTTCCTTGTAAGAAAAATGAAGTGGCTAGCAGGTTTTGCTAACGGGTCTTTGCTAACAGGTTTTCCTGAGGTAAACCATGCCCAAAGCTTGGTTTCTGCCCCACTGGAAAAAGAAAATCCTTCTGGCAAATATACTGTCCATGACTGGGCAGCATTCAGGGCCGAGTCCTAAGGTTCTGTATATCTGTCAGGCATGCACACTGTTGAACATCCACGTCTGCCTACAAATGGGAAGATTATTACCAGGTCTGTTTTTAACATTGTATTGGCAAGGCTGTCACTGTGGGGGAATACCCATAGGAACGTAATGAGAAAGCTGAATGAATCTTCAAAACATGGTGATTGTCTGGCTTAGGAGGCGGCCCTACATTTCCTACACTACCCAAGCCCAGCACTGCACAAGCTCAGCACCCCCAGGGAAGCCCCAGCCTGTCTCCCAGCTCAGTGACCTGTGGATCACATGAGGCACCTGAGTCTACTCTTGGAAGCATCGCTGGCAAATCTACAAATCAAGAGAGAGGAATCTCGTTTCAAACATTTACAGCTCTGTGCTGCTTTAACAGACCCCAGAGAGGGAAAAATTCACTTATTGTTGCAATAAATTATGGGTTTTTTTAAATCCTCAAACAAGCGTTGTTTTTCTGTTAGAGATCACCTCTCGCACACTAATACTGTGTAATTCTGAATTCCAAGTCTACTTAAGACATGACTAGCATGCTGTTTGCATGTACTATGCCATCTCCCTGCTCCAAAAGCAAGGCCAAAGGAAGAGCCTCCCCGGCTTCCTCATTGTGCCTGATTATACGTGTTGTTGACATGGCCTATGGCTAAGCCGTGACTGTGCCCTTAATGATTAGTTCTGACTGACTGATACTTGCCAACTCTGTGCCAATTAGCTCTTACCACTTAACGACCATCCTCAGACTCAACAGCTCCAGCACGGAGCGGCTCTTTCTTTGGATGAGTGCAGAGATCTGCTGGTCTTGGACCGTCTTGTCTGTTGAGACTTCACGTGGCTGCGCCTGGCTTTGGATGGCTGCAACTTAGACACGTGTGCTCTTTTCCAAAGAGCTGTCACCTTCAGCCTGGCAAGATTTCATGGGAAGAATGGGAACTGGGGGAAAGCACGCCAGGTCTCAGATGATATAGTGTCACTTGGGCCACACTGTCACAGTCTGCACAAACCACGGGGCCTTCCAGAATCAGGTGGGAAAGTTGATGTAAATTAACCACCAAGATGCTATTAATAGGTCTCATATTATTATTTTCCACGATACCCTCCTCCCACTCGAGGAGGTCAAACATCTGACCAGGAGCTAGTGATGAAATTGTACCGGGATTATAATCAGGGTCTTCTGATATCAAGTTCACAGCTTGATGGAAGTTCCCAAGTTCTGTGCTCAGATGATCCAGTCAGTAGCAAAATTACAGTTATGAAGTAGCAACGAAAATCATTGCATGGTTGGGGGCTGCACAACACGAGGAGCCGTATTAAGGGGTCACAGTGTTAGGAAGGTTGAGAACACTGCTCTAGTGAATGACCCCCCATACTCCTGAGCAGCACAATTTAGAATCAGGAGGCTGGGGAAGGGAGTAGGGGAGGAAGTGAAGTCGGGAGAGAATAGCCTGGACCTGAGAGGAATGGGAGCGAATGTGACCACAAAACATTCTATGCATGTGTGAAGTTCTCAAGAAATTAATAAAAATATGGTTTGGCATAGAGGAGGGATGGAGTGCTAGTGACAGGGGCAGGAGTGGCCTCCAAATGACCCTGATGGAGCTGGGTCCAAACTTCTTCGTGTCCCCATCTCCTTATTGCAGTGCTAGGACACCACACACACACACACACTTACACACACTCACACATACACACACATACACACTCATCCACATCCACACACACACTCACTCACAGGCATACACACACACCACACACACACTCACACACATACACTCACACACACACTGACACATATACACACACCACAGACTCACACTCACACATTCACCACACACACACACACACTGTGACTGAGTACACCCCTGTTCACAACACCCCCAGACCCTGTGTTCCACACCACAGCTTCACAAAAAGTCTGGTCTCCCGGACAGCCCCATCTTAGACCTGTCTCCTTCCAGGACCCCACTTCAGCCTCTAGGCACCCATCCCAATCTCAAGTTGGGAGCCTGCGCTTTGGATCTGTGTCTCCCTCCTCCCAGTGGTTTCTAGACATCTCAGGTTTTGGGGTTTCCTCCCAGGCAATTTTTACAGGACCAGATGGGGACCTCACACCTTCCCTGACCATGCTGCAAAGAAGTTAAGGCAACCAGCAGCCTGGAGTTTCCACAGGAAACTTGACCATAGAGTTCCTCCTTCCACAGCAGCTTGTTGGCATCTCCATTCCCGCTACAGTGTGGCTTCTCTCTGGCCTCACAGCAGGACTGTAGAGGTCTGGCGGGGGGGGGGGGGGGGGGGCTGTGACATGACTCACTGGGAGATAGTCTGTAGCCAAGGCTGATGTGCTGAGTTCAGTCCCTGGAATCCACGTGATGGAAGGGGAGGACCAATTCCTGCAAGTCCTCGGAGCTCGGCATGCACACTACAGTGTGAGCCCATCTGCCCAAGCACGAAATAAATGAACGAGTAAATGTGGGAGGGGAAAGAGTTACAGTCTAAATAGCGAAGCAAAGACTTCTGCATGCCTCCTGGCTCTTCTCCGGCCATCCTTACCCTTCTTCTTGGTGTGTCTGTTCCCCTGAAGTCTCCAGCTAGGAAGCTAAGGATGTAACCCACTTAGAATGTCTGCCTGGCATACACAGAACCCAAGGTCCCATCCTATAAACTGAACCTGTAAGCCCATAATGTAGAAGGTAAAGTCAGTAAAATCAGAAGCCAGCCCTGGATAAAGACCCTCTCTTAAAAGTCCTCTGCAAAGAGTTTGCTGAATCAGGGGCAGAAAGGGTCAGATGTGAGGGGAAGCAATGACCAGTGGGATGGCTCCAAAGTTGTCCTCACCCAGTACCGCATCCCTGGCTCTGGCCATTCTCCAAGCCGAAGTCTCTAGGGTGGTGGCTGACAGAGAAAAGCTGACTCAGAGATTCTCCTGGTCTGCTCTTTTCTTCCCAGAACCAGGCTTAGGTTAGACAATTTAATCATTCAGGGCTTGATATGACTATCTTCTGCTTCTAGTGGCTGTGGTAATGTCTCCCCTTATGGGGAAAAAATGTGCATCTTCGAGACTTGTTTAAGATGGTCCAAGAAATGGGTTGGGCTGGTTCTGAATGAGGGAATCGCAGCTTCTCAAGCCCGGATCCCAGGCTCTCTGACAGCTGAGTGAGGAGTGAGGACCACTTGTTGGTTTGGTGTTTGCTTGGGGCTTAGAAACAAACAAGCCAGAATCCCCCAATAAGCAGCAGGCTCTCGAACCCCAAGATGAAGAGCTAGCCTGCTCTCCTGAGCCCCAGGCCAGCTCTCCAATCAGCCTAGCTCAAGGGCAGATTGTGAGAGCACAGCACCGAGCCTCATGCCAAACACCTTCTCTGGTTTTTCTCCTCTGCGTTTTGCTAATCCTCAGGCGAAACAGAATCGCAGAGAAATGTTCAAGGTTGGACACAGCAGGGAGGAGCGCGGCTCTGGCTCGGGCCCAGTGGAAATAACATGCCGCTAGGCTCCACGGCAGGAATACAGATGCTAAACAAATATAGTCCCCAGCCCGCCAGAGCAACTGCTTGTTTTCTACAGAAGGCCTGAATTTCCTCAGGTGGGTCACCCGACTCCAAGATTTCATCACCTGAGATGTTTTACAAGACAAAAAATGGGCCGGGAAGCCAACCCAGCAAAAACTCCAACCATGGAAAGAATGGAAAGAGAATTAGGTCATTTATTCCCCTCTAGGGCAAAATAAAAGTAACAACAGTATTAATATGTCATAAATACATAATTATACATTATAATTAAACCCCAGCCATTTACATCCATCATTCTCTTTTGCTTTCTCCCAGGCCAGAGGGAAATGCTTTCCCACGTTGCTGGTCCTGACCGTGTCCTGTCACTACGTTCTGATGATGGAGCAGCCGGGGAAACCGGAGCTTGGGCTTGGACCTTCTGGGGTGGAAAAAGCAAAGGAGAGGAGGTCTACAATGACACAAGCTAATGCATATAGGAACTGCATTCACATTTAAAGTCCATTCAGTCTTTGCCACAGCTTCAGCAGAATGATGTCACCATTCCTGTTTTCTAGATGGAAACGTAAGGTGCGGAGTGGGTTAGGGCCACACAGACGGAGTCCTGGGGACACACAGAGATCCACAGCTTCCAGACAGAAGTGGGACTTTAGGAGCAGCCTGAATGTGTCAAAAAACGGTTTCCCCAGGGCCTGTGCAGATAGATAATTCAGTAAAGTGCTTACCATGCAAGCATGAGAAGCTGGGTTCGATGCCCGCACCCACATGTAATAACCAGATGTGGTAGCACACCATTTGTAATCCCAGCCCCAGAAAGGCGGAAATGCGAGAACCCTTGGGACTCGTTGGCTGGACATCCTAGCCTATCTGTTAGGTTGCAGGCCAGCAAGAATGGTGTCTGAGAAAAGACGCCCAGGTTGTCCTTTGACCTCCATGAACACGTATCCATGTGCCCACACATAAGCATGCACCCACATACACGCACTAAGGCACAATATACAGACAGACACTGGCACACATAAGCACACAGCAACATCTGTCTACTTGCCAAAGACAACAAGGCAGGGAAATAATAGAAGATGGCAAAGTTCTAGATGGAAAAGCTAAGAGCACGCTCAGAGATGGAAAAGCTGAGAGCACGCTCAGTGGTGACCTCTGAGACGTGTGAGGTGGGCTTGCCTATACGCACGTCAGAAACTGGTGCTGAAGCCACAGCTGGAACTGTTGATCCCGTTACTGTTGATCCAGAGCTCAGGAAAGTAGATGTGTTGGGGCCGCCTGGGAATTAGCATCTGGTCAAGGAGTGGGTAAGGAAAAATGGCTGCCTTTGCTGCTGAGCCACCTGTAGGGGTCCCAGGAAGCTCCTAGCACACTTGCTTGGGAAGTCTCTTTCCTCTGAAAGCCAGAATGGTTTCAGATTCGGAGGCCATGAAACCGCTGACCCCAGATCTGGCTCCTACGGCTCTTGGCAATCAGTCCCCTCTTCTGTGTATTATACAGGACAGGTTAGGAGAAAGTCACCAAGAGTGTCAATCTGCCAAACCCTCGGCCACAGCACAACACAGGGCAAACAGGCTCTTTGTACTTTCTCAGTTGAGGAGAAGAGAGCTCAGCCCTGTATATCCACTATTAAATGTGCAATTATCTTTTTCCTTTTATAAGGTGTATATGTGTGTATACATGTGTTGGTGTTCTGTGGGTGGACATGCATGGGCACACACATACATGTGGAAGCAGACGACAACCTTTGGATATCATTCCTAAGGCACTACCCACCTTGGTTTTTGAGACATAGTCTCTTTGTGCCATGAAACTCACTGACTAGGCTAGGTTGGCTGTCCAGCAAACCCCAGGAGTCCCCCTATCCCCACCTCCCTGAAAACGGAAGATAATCGGGGAAAAAAATGACCATGCCCACTTCTGTCAGTATGAGCAAAAATCCCAAGACTCCAAAGCCAGAACAGTCAAGCAAAAGAGAAGCAAAAGAGACAACTGAGTTCCTAAAATCAACTAGGGAAACACGAGAGACAAACATCTGAGGAGCCCGTATGCCATGATCCTCAGACAAGGAAAAGATGAGAGAGATCACCAGACTCCAAAAATTGGTGATGTCACAGGCTGGGCAGTAGATGGCACAGAGCGAGCCTCTTCCAGGGACAGGCAGGGCCAGAGGATGGACGCGGCTCTGTTCCCTGGACTAAGTTCCCTGTTCCCTGTGACCAAGGCAGCCTCCCCTGCCCATGCAAACTGCTCATCCTCCCCGCTCACAGTTGGAAATCTCATTGCAGTTCAACCACCTCCCACCGGCAGCAGCCTGTACACACCCTGTTGATTGCCACAGCTGGAGGGATGCTTCACGATACAGCATCCACTGCAGGGACCTGGTACAACCACAACCAGCACCACAGCAAACTCAGCACACAGAGAGGGAAACGGTATGGGGAAGAATGCCCCAGCACCTGCCTTTGCATGAGAATGAAGACGGTGCTTGTGATGGCTGCCCTTGATTACCAATAGGACAGGATCTAGAATCACCCAGAAGACAAGTTTCCAGACATGACCATGTAGACCTGAGTTAATTGGGGCAGAAAGCCCACCTAACTGTAGGTGGCACTAGACCATGGACTTAGGTCCCAAACAATAAAAGAGAGCAAGCTGAGGACCAGTGTGCACCTCTCTGCTTCCTGACTGCAGGTGAAATGTGACCAGTCACCTCAAGTTCCTATCTCATCCCTCCCCCGTCCTTACGGGTAGTACTCTCAAACTGAGCCCAAATAAACCATGTCTCCCTTCCTTAACTTGTATTTATTAGATATTTTGTCATAGTAATGAATAGAGTAACTTAAATCTCTTGACTTCTGATACTCAGCACGAAACGGCACCCGTAGACACATAGCCACTGACTGTTTGACTAGAGTCTGAATCCCAAGTTCTCTATGCTGAAGGAACGGATCCAGTCGCTCAGGTCAAAAGGAGGATGCTCTGTGCGCATGTGTGGCAGAGTGGAGCCATGTAGCCTGCTTCCTCCTCCCTAGGGATTATAGGACACACACTTTAATTCCGCCCACTCTAAGATCCTGTCCTCAGAAGCTTCTTCGTTGCTTGTGGAAGTCGCCAGTGGCTCTGCACTGTGGAATGTAACTGTCACTTCTGGTTCCTCCCCCAGCTTCACAGAAGCACTTGGCACAGTTGACCTGCTCTTCCTTCCTTCTCCAGCCTCTCCATCCTGTGACATCACCCTGGACTGACTGGTTTTCCCATGTGCTCTCTCAGTCTCTTTGGACGACTTTCCCTCCTCTGAGCAAACATTACATGTTGAAGTTCAAAGTTGGCTTTGGGTCGTTCCTACCGGATCTCTCAACAGAGCACCTTCAGACCCTCACTTCTGTATGAGTGTTACACTGATGAATCCAGCTGTTCCCATGACAACTTCGTTTCTACATCCAATCCAAACACCACACCCAGAAGACAACTTCATCTTCTCTACATAATTTTTTTCCTGAGTATAGTAAATGAACCCAACATAGTAAATACACCCAATGCTTATAACTCAAAACGTAAGAACTCGTGGGCCGACAATGCTCCCTCCAAGAGCCAAAGACTAGATAACAAAACCCCCAAGACCAGGCATGAGAAGCCTCTTCTGAGTTGTTGGTCATGGTTATCCAAGAGACAACCCAAACATTACAGACTATTGCTAATTGCCCTTGGTTGCCCCTAAAGGTGGGTGGAAAATAAGTTCCTATTGCACTTCAGACACATGGCCCAGAGGTCCCTGCGCTGGAACTGACCTGAATGCTCCCTCCCTGGGGACTAGCTTTCATGCTACCAGAAGGCACAAGTAAAGCTTCCAAAGAGGGGAGCAGCCAACAGCTTACCCAGGTATGACAACTGTCAGCAACAGCAATGACCACATGACATGATGACCCTCAAGGTGCAGGAGTGGCGCACAGATCTCGGCACTAATCAACAGCTCTCTAATTGAACTAAATGACCAAGCAACAAGGGAGAAACCATGCCTGGTGCTAGAAACATGGTAGCCAACAACCCAGGGTTAGTGAAGTCATAGGTCTTGGAGATAAACCTATAACCAGCACTTTACCAAACCAGGATAATCCTTAACTAGACTCTAAACATCTGTCCCTATACCCACAAATGAGTGTGGTCCTCACCCTCATCAAGAACACTTCTCCTTTCTACAGACAGATACTATTACAGAATACTCCAAACGCAATGCAGACTTGTGGAACCTAGTCCCGACAGATACATCCACAAACAGCTCCAGCCAGCCTCCAGGGCTCCATGAACACTGTAGAAAAGGGGCCAGAAAGATTGTAAGAGCCAAGGGATCAACGACTTCGATGTGGGACTGCATGAGTGTGTGTGTATGTCTGTGTGTATTACGTACGTGTGTGTGTATGTCTGTGTGTGCAAGTGTGTGCGCACACGCACGTGTGTGTATGTCTGTGTGTGCATGTGTGTGTGAGAGAGAATGTAACAACAGTTAATGGAAAAAGAGGCCATGTATTTGAGAGACAGCAAAGAGGGGCATATGAGAAGGTTTGGAGGGAGAAAAGGAAGGGGAAATGATCTAATTATAAACTCAGAAATAAAACAAATAATTTCTAAAATGTAAGACCTCATCTGTACTCAGTCTTTTTCCCAAACCCCACATCCAGTACATCAAGCCCAAATGGTGCCATATTCATCTCTCCATCATCACAGCTGTCCCCCAGCCAAGACTTGTGAGCTGAAATCATCTCATGAACTTCCTGCAGCTCTGCACACCTCCCTACAGAGTTGTGGCTCCGCCCACCGCCCTACAGAGAGTGTGCAACTCACTCCTTCTTGCCATTGCTCTCTCAGTTCGAAACCACTTCCTCCCAGAGAATTTTCTGCATTCAGTCGTTCTCCTTTGCTGACCCATGCATGCCACCTGTCCCTGCCATTTTACATCATTCTAATTATGTTATTAATGAACGGATCCTTTTCTACCAGGTCCCAGCAGAACATAAATGATGAGAGCGGGAGTTTCGCTCCCACAACACCTACTGCAGAATCGGGAATCCAGGAGCTATGTAACGATTAAAATCTACACTTCTGCATAGCAGGAGAAAGTGTCTCTGTCCCCAAAGTACGGTTTATAAGCACGGAAGAATGCACAGAGCTAGACCTGCTTATGCCCGACAGCTGGACCTAAGGACGTTAAAGAGAGCAAAACCAAAGTGCATTAGCTCAGCAGATAGCACATTCAAGGCACAAGGCACTCAGATCGCCACAAAGTCCCTCCGAGGGAAGAATAAGGACTCTCGTTTCCTCATCAGGAAGCAAACTGTCAATGATCCACCTGCACGGACAGAGCCATGCACCCCATGCTGCAGACAGGCCCCTCTTTTGAGGACTTGAGCAACCGGCTTGAAAGAGATGCCAGACAGACCCCTTGGTCAGGGTATTCTGTCCTGGCCTTCCCTTCCTCAACCTCACTGACGTGCTCAGAGAGTTCACGACATCATACCCCAGGCTTTCTTCCCTGTCAAAGCTACCTTCTAGATCTTGCAGCCACAAAGTGACACTGGGTAATCAGTACTGTGGGTCTTGTCATCTAGGTACCCGTTTGGCTGCCTTCATACCTGCCTTGTGATGCAAACCTCCAATTCTACAGGACAGGGACTGAGAACCAAACAAGAGTGTGATGTGCCCAGCATCACATGGTGACACACAAGAGTGTAGCATCATCACATGGTGACACACAAGAGTATGGCATGTCCCGCATCACATGGTGATACACAAGAGTGTAGCATCATCGCATGGTGACACACAAGAGTATGGCATGCCCCGCATCACATGTGACACACAAGAGTGTGGCGTGCCCAGTGTCACATGGTGACAGAACTGAAGCACATCTAGGTGCCCTGAACACTGGAAAATATCATAATATATCCACTCTCTGCATCTTAACCAAGAACGGTCATTCACTTGTAAGAGACAGGGACTCATGTAGCCCAGGCCAGCCTCAAACTTACAGTGTACCAAGATGAACTTGAATTCAGGACTCTCCTACTTCCAGGCTGGGATTGCAGGCCTGTGCCACCATCCCTGGCTCAAGCAGATTTCTGCATTTTCAAATATTGTCTGCTGTTTTTGCCACACAATTTGTGAGACATTGGTCATACTTCTGCCACATAAAATACACGACCCAGCTGAATGTCCGCCATATTCTTTCAGAGCCCTGTGAAAGTCCCCTTCGCGACTTTCCAGGGCACCACCACTATCGATCTTCACATCAAAAAAGATTTTTTAATTTTTACTTATGTATATGTCTGCCTGTATGTGAGAGTCTATGCTACATGTATGTGCAGGGTGTCCACAGAAGCCAGAAGAGGACACTGGATCTCTAGGGCTTGAGTTCCCAGCAGCTGTAGGTCACCCAGTATGGGTGCTGAGATACAAACCCAGGTCCTCTGGAAGAGCACCCAGTGCTCTTAACCATTGAGCCATATTTCCGGCCCAACCCATCTTTATTTGCTATTTATTTATTTATTTATTTATTTATTTATTTATTTATTGTGTGTGTGTCTGTCTGTCTGTCTGTCTGTCAGAGTACTACTCATGGGGGTTGGTGGTCTCTTCCACCATGTGAGTCCAGGGATCGCACGCATGCCAGGCTTGGCCTTTACCCGCGGAGGCATCTTCATCTTTTTACACTATCCCAACGCACGTGTGCATCTAGCAACAGTGTGTGGGATCATCTTGTGGGTTTTCAAACTTGATGCAAACACCGTTAGATTAGGCCGCTCGAGCCCTGCAGGCTGCGGTTGCGTCTCTTGAGGCTGTGCTGTGTGGATGAGGACAGTGCTGGTTCCCTCAGGGAAGTCTCGCTGCCATGGTTCCTTTCTCTTTACGGGGGTACGGCCTTTCCCTCCCTGCGCTTTCACCGTCCCAACACTGCAGTGTTTGGGGGACACAGCCTCCTCGTGACCCCATCAATGGTCTCATTTTCCCCCAGTGCGTGGCCGTCTTTGACAACACTGCAGTGTCTTCTAGTCTCTAGGGAGCTGGGCTGGGAAGGGGAGCCACGAGGCTGCAACTTTACTAGGCATTGCCAATTTGCTCTCTGAAAGTGCGCGCACCAATTTACACTCCCACCCGGTTCGGTAACCTTCCCGCTGCGCCAAGCTGCTGCCGCGTTCTGCTCCCAATTCCTTATAATTTATGAAAGGAAAATATAAAAGAAGCGCTATTACCTTATTAAAAACTCCAGCTTCCTTTCCCCTGCAGAAAGGAGAGGAGAGAGAAGGGTGATTGCATATTGGATTAGGGCCTGGCACGCATTCATCAACTTTATAGTAGCGCGGGCTTGGAATTCGGGTCTCCTGAGGGAGAGCGGGGCCACTGGAAACAAGAGCTACTTTCACCACAGCCTTCTCCAGGAACGCAGGTATAATTTACTCTAAGGTACAAAAACGTTTGCACTTACAGCCTCCCTGGTTCCAATCAGGACGTGAAGGAAAGTGCCAAGACACCAGAGAATAAGCCAGCTCTCATAAAGCTTCCAGCCAAGGGCTGCAAGCTCTGGGAGGGGAATCGGGACTGGTAATGAACCCGAATGCTCAGACTGGACTAGCTCTGAGGTCTTCTGAGCAGTGATTGCTGGCCCTTGCCCCCCTCCCCATTCCCCTCTTCGCCACACAGATGACCCTTGTCCGTTGCAAAGCTCAGTTCCTCAGGCCTGCCCCAGCCTTCGTCTTCTTCCCCTGGGACTTTATCTCAGAGAAGGACTGTAGTCTGGAGCCCTTCTTTCCCTGCCTCTTTAGAGTCTGGGACCCTGTCACCACTATGTCACAGTGCTTAATCTGCCTTCCTGGATCCAGATTCGTGAGCTGCTCCTGTCAAGGACCAAGGTCCCCCGAGCAGGGATTCCATCTTTCTCGCCTTGGTACCCTACCTGGTGTGAACCCACTGTTTGATTGCAGGAGAAAAGACAAGCGAACAACCGCTGGGCAACAGCTCTGGGGCCTGTCTTCACACTCCATCTGACTCTCTTGCCTTACCTCTCCAGGCTAAGCTGCATGGTCCCAGGGCAGGAGCCACGCTGTGTGCAAGGCTGTGGTTGGCGGGTGGCACACAGGGTGTATGCACTAGGCTGGGCAACAGCGAAATTCCAACTCTCACCTTCAGCTCCTACCCGGCCCTGGTGTCTAATGAGCTCGAGGTATCTCATTATTGGTGAAAAGAATGGAAGAATTTGCTCATTAGAGGTTGGGGTAGAAGGAAAAAAGCGCGAGGCTCCTGCCGACGCCCAGGATGAAGACTGACCAGAGAAAGCCTGGAGGGAGGTATAAAGAGCCTGTTTTAATTGGAAGGCCTTTTCCCTCCGTTTTCTTCTTCATGTTTTCGAGCTCTGAGTTGGACCCTAGAAATTACAGCCTCTTCCAGCATCGCCCTGCGGTTGGAAAAATTGCACATTTCACTTTTATACAAACAATGGAAAGTTCCTTTTAAAGGGAAAAAAAATCCTATTAGCACGAGACTAAGGAGATCTGCCGAGGCTCTTGGTCAGATTGGAGGGTTTGCCCACGGCAGCGGCTGAGATGGTCCCCGAGGACAGCTTCAAGACAGAAGCTAGGGAACTCCTTGGCATCCCGGAGGGCTTGTTTCCCGGAAGAGCTCACCCCTCCTGCCTCCCACCCCTCCTGCCGGAGCCCTGGGTCTGCAGAAGACCTCACAGGGAACTCACAGGAGGAAACCGCTCAGACATGAAAGGCAAGGAATATCCTTTCCCCCAAATAAACAGCCCGAGGTGGCTGCAAAGGGAAGCAGGTCCCATCAGGCTAAGCCGCAAATTAAGATCACAAGATGCTGGGCTCTGGGTGTGGGCTCTGTCTTTAAAATATCTTCCAGGAAGCTGCCCCTGGGGTAACCCTGTCGCGGCCTGGTCTCCTGCTAGTGGGGCCTCAAGAGGCATCCACATCTGTGCTGTCACCAGATGGAGTGGAGGGGCCTGGGCAGGTTGGGAGGATGGGGACAAAAGAGGCCTAGTTTAGGATCACTATTGTATGGGGGGGGGGGCTGGACTGTGGGATGGAGAAGAGAGGGCTGTTCTGGATTTGAGTACCACAGGGTAAGGGAAAGGAGCCTGGGGCCCCAGCTTGCTCTGCAGAGCCCCTTTCTCACAAGCAAGGCTGCAGAGGGGGACATGGGCAGATACACCCAGGAATTAAAGCTCCTCATCAGCACGGCAGGCAGAGCCCATGCCTGACTTCCCTCCTGGCCGTCACACAGGCTGACGGTCAGCTTGGCAGCCAGCTATGGGTGAGTCCGGGACTTGGGTCTTCTCTCCTAATGCCAGCTCAGCTTGAACAGCACAAAGGGCAAGGAGCATCCCAGTGCCTTCCAGGCTTAGCTGATCGTGTCCAGATGTGTGCAGACAAGGACTGCTGGAAGTCTCGGTGTGAACTGGGACATCCACAGCAGAGCAGACCCAGCACTGTCTACAGGGAACTTAGCCCGGGTTCCCCAAGCTCAGGGAATTCGCCTACACAGTTTGTTAAGGGGCCACACGCAAAGGGATTTGTAGGTGAGAGGAGGTGAGCATACTCAAACACTGGGCGGGCAGCTCTTGATCAGACCCCTATGGCATACAGGTCGGAGGCAACTGGAGTATCTGGAGATACTTCAGAAAGTGAGAAGTTATTGAAACAAATGGGACAGCTATTCAGCTTAAGAAATTAGAGGGAAGAAGTAAAGATGGTAAAGCGCCTGCCGAGAAAGCATGGCAAGCCACAGTTGGATCCCCAGAACTTAGATAAAAGGCTGGGAATGATCACGTGTTCTGTGACCTTACATGGTGGTGGTGGGGGATATGATGATCCCGGGAGGTTGCTAACCAGCAATGACCCAATCGTGAATGCCAGATAGCCTGCCTAAAGATAAGGTAAAAAGTGGTTGAGAAAAATACTATCAACCCCTGGCCTTCACATATAGGCACACACACACACAATCAGTATATTGTGAAAAATGTGTTAGAGAAAAAAAGCTATGCTTAGAATCCTGGCACTTGGGAGGCTGAAGCAGTAGTTAAATTATTTTAAGTTGAAAAAGTATAAATTATAAAAGAAAGTATAAATTATAAGATATATAAATTTTTAAAAATAAAATGTAAATTATAAAAGGAAGGAAATAGTAAGGCTTGAGGCAGAAATTAGAGTAGTTAGTAGAGAGAAATGCCAGTCCTTTGAAGAGGAAAGGAGCCGTGGAGAAGGAAAGACACCGAAGCCACTGAAGCTGGAATTGAAGAACGTGGAATACCCACTGCAGAGACTGGACGGACAACAACCTCAAATCAGAGAGGAGGGAAAATGATACGTTCTCAGAAAAACACAGCCTCCAAAAATACCTCAAACACAAGAATATAAGTAATGACGTAATTATTAAACTGTATCATAAGTCAGATTTTCAAAGGAAATAAAGGCACCCCAAGAGCTTTCCAGGGGCTGGACATGGTGGCAGATGCCTATGGTTCCAGTGCCCAGGAGACGGTGACAAAGGGCCAACCTCAGTGACATGAGGAGTCCAAGTGTGGCCGGAGTCCTTGGGATGGGGAGACAGAGAGAGAGTGTGTTCAATAGATGATAACTCTAGTGTAAATCAAGAAATAGGATGAAGGGGGTATTGCCTTCTCTCCCTCTTTAGGAGACTAAAGAGGGCACTGTGGCGGTGTGACTGAGAACAGTTCCAAACATTCACGTGTTTGGATACTTGGTCCCTAGTTGGTGGAACCATTTGGGAAGGATTAGGAAGTGTGGCCTTTTTGGAAGAGGTGTGTCATTGGGAATGGACTTTGAGATTGTAAAAGGCTTATGCCTCCCAGCCTCTCTCTCTCTCGCTCTCTCGCTCTCTCGCTCTCGCTCTCTCGCTCTCTCGCTCTCGCTCTCTCGCTCTCTCCCTCCCTCCCCCGTCCTGTCTTCTGCTTGTGGATCAAGATGTGAACTCTCAGCTCCTGCTCCAACACTATGCTCATGGGAGAGAGATGGGGGTGAGAGAGGGGAGTCATGGGTAGAGTGACTAAATATATGTGGGGTTGTCAAAGAACCACAATACAAAGAGTCAAAATACATACAAAAGGCAAGAATGATAATTAAATAAAATATTTTTATTCTAAATGGGAAGAAAAAAGGTGTTTGCAGAGCAGGACTGGAAGGACATCCTTGACTCTGACAACACGTGTCCATCAGAGCTGTTGCCCTGCAGTGGAAGTCTTCCCTGGAATCCAAGCTCCATGGACGCACCATTCCACGGGTACTCATCTCCAAAGGACAAGAAGGGAAGTGGGAGGTCGGAGCTGGTCAGGAGCACCGCTTTTTCTCATTATTTGTAG
The DNA here is from genome assembly GCF_950005125.1 of Chionomys nivalis. Lineage (NCBI taxonomy): Eukaryota > Metazoa > Chordata > Mammalia > Rodentia > Cricetidae > Chionomys > Chionomys nivalis. The sequence continues at coordinate 13,029,441 of NC_080104.1, read as the reverse complement.
ATGATTCTGCTTTCAGCTGAAAGCCTAAAGTAATCCAAATTAATCACATTTTCTCATTAATACAATTGGTTTCAATGTTTAAAAGCTGACTTTCTTTCTGCACACGGATAGCAGTCTGCTAAATGGTTTAGTTCTTAAATGCTATATATCATGGGAACAGCATCCATCCAGAGGTAAATCTACCAAAGTCTGGGCCCTCCGTAGATAAAGATATAAACATGCACAGAGCAGATACAAAGAGACACAATTAATTAACTAGACCTCGTTAACTTGAATACAAGTCTTGGACAGAACGAGTTGATAGTGTGGTTATGTCAGCGTTTTTCCATCGCTGTGCTAAATCTTATTAGGCATCTCAACCCCTTTCTGGCTGAGATGAAAGCGACTAGATAAGCTGGTTCTAAAATTTAAATGGAAGAACAAAAGCCAAGATTATCTGAGGAAAGGGGACAAAGTGGAGGGACATTTCCCACTAAATATCAAAGCTGTCATATTAGGATGGTGAGAGACAAGAAGACCAGTAGGAGAGACTGGCGGACCCTGGACAGAGCAGGCGTCTTGGGTTCACGCATTTGTTTATCTGTGAAGGGGCAAAAATGGCATTAGATCCTTCCCTCAGGATCCCCCTTAAAAACAAAAACACCAACTTTGATGGATTAAATATTTGTAAATACGAGTTGATATCTTTAAGAAGACAATGGGAAAAGATACCATCATGATCTCACAGCAGAGATGGAATATTTTAAGAAGAAATGAGAGTTTAAACTAGAAAGAATAATACAGATCAACTTACTACATTAAAATTAAATTATAGAAAAGAATTGATATACAACATCAAGGAGCAATAAATTAAGGCACACGTAATTAGGTGGCTTTCTCTCAAAAGACAGCTCTACGTAAAAATATGAAACAAAGCAAAAATGATAGCACATTTCAGTTTATGCAAATTCAAGGCACATATATAGAAAGCACTGCACATCTGACAAGAGATCAATCACACTGAAGGATACTCAATCCAGTACATGAGAGCCAATCCTGACTAAGTGATGTGAGACTCCCCTCTGTATGCTGTGAAGATGTCTTATTACCATTGGTTAATAAAGAAACTGCTTTGGGCCTATGACAGTGCAGAATAGTGCAAGGCAGGAATTCCAAGCAGAGATAGAGGAGAAAAGAAGACGGAGTCAGAGAGACACCATGTAGCTGCTAAAGGAGACAGACACCCTTACCTTACTGGTAAAGCACGAGCCTCATGGTAAAATATAAAATAATAAGAATGGGTTAATTTAAGATGTAAGAGTTAGTTAATAAGAATCCTAAGCTAGCCGGGCGGTGGTGGCGCATGCCTTTAATCCCAGCACTCCGGAGGCAGAGGCAGGTGAATCTCTGGGAGTTCGAGGCCAGCCTGGTCTACAAGAGCTAGTTCCAGGACAGGCTCCAAAGCTACAGAGAAACCCTGTCTCGAAAAACCAAAAAAAAAAAAAAATCCTAAGCTAATGGGCCAAGCAGTGTTTTAATAAATACAGTTTCTGTGTGATTATTTCATGTCTGAGCAGCTGGGAAGCAAATGAGCCTTGTAGTCTCCTTCTACAACTGAGAACAAATGAGAATGCCCAGCAAAGAGGGGGAAGGAATGACCAGAGAGAGAGGCTGCAAGCTGAGGAACTCAGGTACCATCACTTGGCCACACAGGAGAAGAGGTAGAAACTGTCGGTGTTCCAGCAGCATGAACTCCAGAGTCAGTATGTGGTCAATTCTTGGCCGGCTCGAAGCGGATGTGTCTTAAAAAGAAAGAGTGAGGTTGCACATCCTGTGTCAGCCAGCCTGCTTAGTCACTCCTGACTTTATCTGCCTGCACCACATCCCACCCCAGGCTCACCAAAGAGACCCATTCTGGGCCTAATCCAGTCTGCAAGTGGAGCCAGAGAGACGTCTTTGCAGCAGATAGAGACCATTACAGAAAGCCACAACCAGTCAAACTGCAGAGAACAAGTGACCATAAGGTCCCAGTTCCAGCTGATGTGACAGCCCCTGCACCTCAGGCTTGGGGAACATTCCGGAAGGGAGAGGGTGAAAAGCCTGGAAGATCCAGAGGACCAGAACACCTGCTGTGAGACTGTCTCTTCATATACAACAGGGAAGCTGCATCCGGGAAATCTGAGTAATAATGACACCAGGTGACATGCCAGCACGAACAGGGAACTCTCGGAAGTCCCCGTGCCTAGATGAAGAGCCACGGCTAAGTAATGACTCTGAGGGAGAGAATCAGTCTTCCCCAGGGATAAGCCCCCTAATGCCTTTCCAATCCTAGGTCATCAGTCCCAAGACATAGTCATACAGGCAACACTATATGGACCCAGCAGGCTCTGTTTATATACGTAACAATAATCATCAAAGGAAAAGAGACGATGAATTTGAGAAGAAACATTGGGGCAAAGTTGGAGGGGGATGGGGGAGGGATGACGTAAACGCAGTACACCTAAATGTGCTTATCTATTTATTCTTTAATAATAAAAATCGGGAGTCAAATATAGGGGTAAGAACCAGGATGAGCAGAGATGCGATTGGTGACCTCTTATCTCTTCAGTTCCTCCATACGAAAGGACTAAGGGCCTCTGTAAGCCCTGCCTTACTACTTCCTGTCTATCTGTCCTCAGTCCTCCAAAACCTCTATGCTTCATTTTGGCCAGCTAGTGACTAGCTCTGCCCTCTGATTGGCAGCAAACTGTTTTGTCAGAATGCAATCAAAGCATCACAAGGCAGAATTCCATCATGTAAGGTGGTCTGTCAGTCCCTAGAACTGTATGGCATACCTTTCTGTCCCTGGCTGGTGCCGTCTCCTTCTTTCAGCATGAGATCCTTGGAGGAAATTCCCATTTCTTTGGGGTCCACTGTTTCTACAGTCTGCTAGTCAGACTGAGAGACACAAGCATCTCTTTTGCACATCTTCATTTCTGCCAGGCTGCCTACACTCTGAGGATTGTGTGGTTTTTCCCACGCTGACCTGTCAGTAGAATTTTGGAAACCCAAATCTGTCTGTCTGTTTCGTTATGTCCCTGTCCCTTGCAGCCCGAACTGGAAGTAGATTTGTTAATATCATCATCTTCAGGACTGTGTGGCTGTCCTCCAGGTGTCATTAGCATCTTCTCCATCATACAAAAGCTACACACTCAGCTGTCCTTGAGGTAAGTCCTTGTCTGTCCTGGGCTTCTCCTGCAGGGGACACACTTACCAAAGCTGCTTAGAAACCTATTGTGCCACGGTGAGACCCGTGAGATACTCTTACATGTTAGCACCTTGTCTAGCTGAATAGTTCTCTAAGGCCTTCCATTCCATCTTTCTTGACCAAGGGTCTGATTGCTACATCCTCAGTTTTAGTTTTGAAGTACATCTTCCTAGCAGGACTTCAATGTTACCATTATCTGGCATCTGCAGATACAGGAAAGTGTTGGACTCAGCAAGTTTGGCCCGTTTGGGGTCAATGGTTTCTCCTTTAGCCTGTGTCCCTCCTAGGGCATGCCGGGATAGGCACGGTGGTGGGGTGGGAAGGTTTCAAGGCTGGCTAGCTCACACATCTCACCTGTGCCTTTCCATATAAAGCCAGGCGAGCCTGCTGCTGAACTTACTGCCGTGCACGCCAGGATCCCCTTGATCTAGTTCTAAGAGCGTGTTCCTCATTTTCCACTAAGCTCCTCATCTAGCCTCATGCAGACCATCGAAGACTCCTGAGAGTTCTGGAACATGCCCTTCCATGTCTGTTTAGCTGCTACCTACCTCCTCCTTCCAATGTCAACCTTGTAACAGACACTAAGAAGGTGTCGCTTCTATCAAACAACTAACTCCTCTTGGGCTCACATCAGCACCCCAAAGATGAACTGGAGATTGTTGGAGTGGGTTAATCTCCTCTCCGTGTGTTTCCTTACTAGGACAGTGCATTGGGAAAAGTAGTTGAGCCTAGCTCATTAGGCCTGCTAGCATTGGGATTCTTTACCCCCAAACTCTATATACACCTCTATATTCATGGTATTTTTTTTTCTTTGGTTTTTCGAGACAGGGTTTCTCTGTGGTTTTGGAGCCTGTCTTGTAGACCAGGCTGGTCTTGAACTCACAGAGATCCGCCTGCCTCTGCCTCCCGAGTGCTGGGAATAAAGGCGTGCGCCACCATCGCCTGGCTTATTCATGGTATTTATTGGAGAAGACATCAAAAATCTTTATCATCGTTGGGTGTTTTGTAACCATTTATCCCTCAGCACTTACCAGTTTTAGAGGTTCAACCCCAGTTGAGAGATTGATCCAGGGTCTCTTGCGGAGTCATTGGGAAGTCATCTTGAGCTGATGTCATATGAGGGCTTGACCAGACTGGACGATGGCTCACTCACACAGACGGTGGTGAGCCCACCCCACAGGCTGAACATCATCATACATGGTGACTAACGTCCTTGGAGAAAGTCATGAAGGGTCCTTAACTTTATTCTCTAAAATTATTATTATTCTCGTTGTCATGTAAACAGCAGGCAGCAGGGGACCAAGGAAACAGGAACTCGTGGGGAACAATGATGCAGGCGCCAGATGATGGGGGCTTAGACCAGAGAGATAACAGGGAAAGTCAGGAGAAATGGTTGATACTTTGAAGATAGTTTCTCATAAGATGTGTTGATAGATAAAAGATCTGAGAGAAAAGCCAAGGAGAGCAACACTAAAGAGAAATCTATTCCATATTTTGTGAATCCAGAGACGTGTGTGGCGGGCATGGTGTGTGCTGTCTGTGAGTGCATGCACGTGGAGACCAGAGGTGATACCCTGCATCTTCCTCAGTTGCTCTCTCCCACCCCCTTATTTTTCAAAACAGAATTTTTTTACTGAACTCTTGAATTTGGCAAGATCTGCTTCCAGGATTTCTGGTGCATCGGCACCATGGCCGGCTTTTTACCTGAGTGCTGGGACTCAGAATTCGAATGTTCATGCTTGCAGGCCAGAACCTTATTGATTGAACTAGTTCAGTCCGGTATAATCCAGATCCAAGTACTGTATTTATTTATTTTTGTTGTATGCTGGGGCGATTGGACCCAGGAACTAGACCATGGAAGATAAATGCTATATACCACTGGGTTGCATTTCAGCCAGAACAACATGGTTTTGAACCACGGGGAGAGAAAAATCACCATTATAGGAGACTGCTGCCATCTGCAATGACTTGAGCATTCAGTCTTTTACAAGGGAGGAAAGTGAATTTGAGTGTTTAAATAATTTGTTGGAGGTCGCCAAGACAGTAAGCGATGTGGCCTGGTGGCTTTGACTATTGTGCACGGTTGTCTGTGGAGCCAAGAATAGTACTAGACGGAATGTCTTGTCAACACCCTCTCCTAGAAGCTACTGGCAGATATCTGGGTGGCTTCCAGATGTCTGGCTCAGCGGTAGGGGCAGAGGCTCTGAGGGTACACTCGTCCCAGTCCTTCCCCATGGCCACCCACTGCTCACGCCCACTGGCCACGGGCTCCATAGGCCTCTGCTGAGGGTCTGGAGCCCTGTTTGTGCCACTGGTGAGGCCCCCAAACATGCATCCAGCACTCCAGGGAAAAGGTGAAAGTTAGGGGGAACCTGTGCCCCACGTGCCACCGAGATGCCTGCTTTCCAGCTGGCAGACGTTAGCACCACCACGTGGGGCAGCAAACCAGCTCCTGGCTTTGTTGTCAGCCATGCTAAAGGCTGGAGTCTGAGCATGAAGTGGGGGTCCTTGATGCAGTCACTGCTGTAGCTACCCACATCTGTATTGCCAGGGGCATCAGACTTCAGTTCTCTGGTCCAGATTCTGTAAGAAGCAGCCTGGGCTTTCTGCTACTTCTCTGGTTCCTCTCCTGCCCCTACACCTTAAGCTACATTCTAGGTCCTGAGGAGAAAACTTTGAGTGACTGTCGTGGGGAGGGAGGGTTCCGCTTCTGAAGCTCTCTGGTCTCTTAGCTCCTCACTTAGCAGCCCTTCACAGTGTAGGGCAGCGTTTCTCAACCTGCCGCTCACAACCCCTTTGGGAGTCAAACAACCCTTTCATAGAGGCCGCACATCAGATGTTTGCATTATGATTGTTAACACTAGGAAAATTACAGTTACAAAGCAGCAACGGAAATAGTTTTAAGGTTGGAGTCACCACCACATGAGGAACTGTATTCAAGGGTCGCAGCTTTGGGAAGGTTGGGGATCACTGATGTGGGGGAATGCAACCGCTTCCTTTTCTCTTTCCTTTGCTTTTCCTTCACTGCAGGAAAGATCTCATGCATGTCCCATGTACTCGACAGTACTGATGATTCAATCCCTCCACCCTTGAAGCACAGTGATTTGTTTTGTCTTATATTAGAGGGAAATCATGCAAGGGGGAACCCATGTAACACTGCAGCCATTTCACCCTGGGCTAATTCGTGAGACTTTCCTGTGGGAGAACCTGGTAGTAGGAGTGTTGGGGGGTCTCCTGCTGGTCATGGAAGGGGTCTAGGGAGACAGCAGCTTTTCATTACCAATACAAGATTCAGAAGCGATTCTGGCCACCAAGAGTCCCTGTTTCACACAAGGTAGGGAGGACTGACAGTCAAGGCTGCCCTTCCTCCACACAAGGGGAATGACGATGCACACCCAAGTTCAAATACAAGCAGACTTAGGACCCCAAGACCCCAAATTTCTTCTGAACAAAGTCCAGGCTCACCCAGAACTGGAGGGGGTGATGGTTTCCATTCATCAGACCAGCAGGAATGTTTTGAGAGAGCAAATCTAGCATTTGTGGTGATCTGAGGAGACACAGGTTCCGAGGTGGGCAGGAGAAGGAAGGAATTGTTCCCAGCTCTCTATAGGCAGTTACAGAGCATGTCCAAAGCCTGCTAATAAAGCCATTCTTCAAGACTACAATTGTGCATGTGTGTGTGTGTATGTGTGTGTGTGTGCTATGTGTATGTTTGTGTTTGAGTTTGGGTGTGCATTGCCTTTCCCCACATGTGAAGGACAGAGGGCAGTCTCAGGTTTCAGCCCCCCCTCCCACTGCCCACTTCCACCTTGTCTAAGACAGGGTCTCTAGCTGGTTTACCGCCACGTCGACCAGGCTAGCTGGGCTGCGTGCTTCTGGGGGCATCTCCCGTCTCTGCCTCCTATCTCCATAGGAGCCTTGGGGTTACATGTGTATTCCACCACACTCAACTTTATGTGTGCTCTGGAGATCCAAACACGGGGCCCCATGCCTTCACCGCAAGCCTTTTACCAGTGGAACCATTTCCTTGGCTCCCACCAACCCTGTACTTGAGACAGGGTCTCTCACTGGTCTGGAGATCACTAATTCTCAGCTAGCTAGACTGTCCAGCGAGCCCAGGGGCCTGCCAGTCTTTGTCTTCCGAATGCTGGGATTGCTAATGTGTGCTAGCATGTCTAGAGTATTGTGGGTTCTGGGAGTTGAACTCGGGCCCTTGTGTTTGCAAGGCAAACACTTTACTGACTGGGCCATTTGCCCAGCCCCTCAAGCCATTAGGTCACAAACAGTAGCTTACTGTAAAGAAAATGTGTGGCCATGTGCCCAGGGCTTCAGCTTAAAAATAAATACTTACGGTGCTTTAGAAACACAGACAGGAAATTGATTGGCAAGTCATCAAAAACATGTCTTAAGAAAATATATTGTAATGTAGAGAGATGGATATCTTATGTAGGCAAATGAGAAAGCAAGCTATAATAAAGGGAGGGCTGCAAGAAAAATCTGTATCTAAAATCAACAATGGCATAGCAGAAAGACTAAGATCAAACTCAGTATTCTGATAGCCTGGCCAGTCACTGAAGCCTCAGGTCTTCCTGCCTGCGAAATGGGCGTGAAAGGCCTCTCTTCACACTTACACGGAGAACGCTTTTGCTTCCAGACCCATCTCCCCAGCTCAGCCACCTCATGCTTCTTTTCCTTACCTTGTATGTGGTTTGGTGTATCTTCATGTTAGCTATTTCAGGGGTTCAGTCTGAATCTGTTGGCCTCTTGAGTGTCTCATTGTGCTGCTTTCATTAAGATATCACCAAAAAAGAGACAAAGAACACACATGTGGGGGGGGGGGGTAAAAAATGACCTAAGAAAAACAAGTTTGTAGAATATACCTATAAATGTCACCCAAACATAAAGAAATGGCTGACCTCCTAGATGATAAGAAAAATGAGTGGCAAAATCCCATTAAGGTTCGGTTTCTCAACCGTCAACTGTCCAGCTAGCCAAACCCCATAGGTTTGGTAGCACATTTCCACGGCCACTCTCAAGTATCAGGGTCCAGCCGGTTAGAAATGACTGACCCCCACTCCGTATCTCCTCTCCTGATTTGGACCCTGCAAGCCAAATCTCAGCTTTGCCACTGGCTTCTGTTCTGCTCTGCCAGGAAGGGGTGCCAACGGGGACCACGAGATGGGAGGAGAGGAGGCTAGCCTCCACCTTCCTACTTGGCTTCCGGGCTGTCTGCTTCCTGCATGTTCCTGAGCCGGTAGTTCTGGTCACTGTAACAACATTGGCAAAACTAAAACGCAGTATCTAATTAACTTATAATTAACCAGGCCCTCCTCGGTCCACGTGGCACATAGTCAAGATCATCTATTACAGTGTTATTGGAAATAGCAATAATTGCCCAACTACAAAAATAAACTATGGCCTGTCTATAGAATAGACCTCGTATAGCAATAAAAGTAGAAAGTAGAATATTGCTAATTAAAAAGAAAAATGTATTACCCTAGTGTTCTGTTTTCAAAAACCAGGGAGAACATAAAAGCACATTTATATTCATGGATGGCTGTGTATTGAATCACTAGAAGCACACCCGTGAACTGGTCAGGATGGTCAACCAGCTCGTTAGGTGGGTCAGGCCAGTCTCCCTAGACCCCCAGACTGAATTTTCTTACTTTAAAGATGGCTCAGAGGAATGCAGTTCTGACTGCGGGAGGAAGAGAAGGGAAGAAAGGAGACACGCCTGAATATGGCCCCTGCTGGGGACCTGGACTGCCTGGTTCTGTGTGTCAACTTGACACAAGCTGGAGTCAGCACAGAGGAAGGAGCTTCGGTTGAGGAAACGCCTCCATGAGATCCAGCTGTAAGGCGTTTTCTCAATTAGTGATCAATGGCAGAGGGCCTGGTCATGGTGAGTGGTGCCATCCCTGAGCTGGTGGTCCCGGATTCTGTAAGAAAGCAGGCTGGGCAAGCTACAGGAAGCAAGCTGGTAAGCAGCTCTCCTCCACAGCCTCTGCATCAGCTCCTGTTCCAGGACCCTGCCCTGCTTGAGCTCCTGTCCTCACTGACTTCCTTTGGTGGTGAACAGCAATGCTGAAGTATAAACTAAATAAACCCTGCCCTCCCCGACTTGCTTTTTGGTCATGGTGTTTCCTTGGAGCAACAGAAACGCTGACAGGGAGGACATCACAGCAGGTTCCCCAGCCCTCAACCCCAGGCAAGCAGGGCAGGGTTACTAGAAGGATGGGTCTTCCTTATTACAAAAATCCAGGTGTGAGTCTGGGACTTGGAGGGAAGCCAGAGACTCAGCAAGTCACCAGGCCACCAGGTCTCATTCAGTCATGAAGCAGCCAGGGAAAGATGAAAGGTTGCCAAAGAGAAAGGCAAACAGAACTGATGTACGTCTATAATCCCAGCACTCAGGAGGCTGAGGCAAGAGGATTGCTACAAGTTCAATGACAGCCTAGGTTACTGTGAGTTCTATGCCAAACCATAGCTGCAGGATGAGACCCTGGGGTTTTGTTTTGTTTTTTTTAAAAAAAAATCTACCCCTACAAAAAAAGTCCACCCACAACTCCAAACAACAAAGGGAGGGAAGGAGGGAGGGAGCGAGGGAGGGAGGGAGGGAGGGAAGGAGGGAAGGAGGGAAGGAGGGAAGGAGGGAAGGAGGGAAGGAGGGAAGGAGGGAACAGGAGGGAATTACAGAAAAGGTTCTGTAGAATATGTCCCAAGTATGGGACAAAGGACACACAAACTTGTCCTTTGCTTCAACCTCCACTCTGCCTGGGGCCCCCGACCCAGCATAGCCCAAGAACCCAGATTTATGGAGCAGAAACAGCGACCTGCAAGACCTCTGTCCTGTGGAGCCTGAGTGACTTACTTCTTAGTACTTCAGGCCCTGCAGCCTGGGCACCCTGGACCCTAGGTCCTATTCTGACTTTGCACCACCTAAGCGGTGCTTCTCTTGGGGAACCACCCTCCACATCGTCTTTCACCCGTGCTCCCTTGTAAGAATCCTGCATTAACATCAGGACAGTGAAGGCCGGGAAACCAACTGTCTCCGGGTTATCTTCAACCCCAGCCTGCACCTCTAGACCCTACAGAGGGGTAGAAGCCTGGAGGTTTCCACTGGGAACACAGAACTCCTATCCTGTGTTGTTCCTCAGTGGATCTCTCTGCGGCCTTTGTACTGGGTCACTTCAAATGGCCCCGACAGTTAGCGGCTGCTGCTCACTGAGGCTCCACAGAAGGCTTTACCTGGACAAGGGAGGGAAGGGCTCCTTGAACCTGACACTAAGGAGCCCTTCCTCAGCCCTTGGCATTGAATGGCACCCACTCCCTCCCTCCCTCCTTCCCTCCCTCCCTCCAGACCAGAGGGTTTGCCCCTTAAAAGACATACTGCTTTAAATATTTTCAAAACTTCTAGTTCAGGAGCCTCAGAATCAGCATTTGCTGCCAGTGACATAAGCAGTCTGTGATTTAAGACACTTCTGGGCAAGAACAAAACTCAGCCTTGACATAAATAAATGATACTTATTAACTGCAGGGTGAAGCTTCTGCCAGAGGATGCTGCACAGGTCCAGAGGATGTTGCACAGGTCCAGAAGATGCTGCACAGGTCCAGAGGATGTTGCACAGGTCCAGAGGATGTTGCACAAGTCCAGCGCCTGGGCCGGGGCCAAGAAGAAGTGTGCTGACTGAGCTGGGGAGAAGGAGAGGGAGGAAAGATGGGTTTGGACTGTTTCATCTGCTTAGGAAAACAAGTGGTTTTCACACCCCTCGGCCCTGTCTGTTACCTGTAACCAACTGCTATGCTAATTCTGCCTAATTCTTCATGTTGCTCCAAAGAAAGCCTCAAATGCTTGCCAGCAGCCTCAGGCTCTGTCTGTTCTCAGAAGGAAAACACAATATATATGTTTTCATTTTTTTAAAGGTGTAGGAGGAAAGGGGCGTGTGCGTGCGTGCATGTGTGTGTGTGTGTGTGCGCGCGCGCGCAGGCGCGCGCACGGCTTTGGTTTGCTTTTTGAAACAGGGTCTCCACTACATAGCCCTGGCCAGCCTAGATCTCTCTAAGTAGACTAGCCTGGCCTCAAACTCACAGAGATCTGTCTGCCTCTACCTCCTGAGTGCACCACCATGCCCAGCCCCACACTTGCATTCTGGGGATCAAACTCCACTCCTTAAGCTCACCTCACAGGCCCTTTACTGGCTGAGCCATCTCCACAGCCCCAGACTACACCTCACTACGAAACGTGACATCCTCAAGCACAGACTGTAATATTTCTATAAATCCCATCTCTTTCCAGTTGGTGCCCTGGGCAGAGTAAGGAGGAGCCTCCCTCGGAGCACGGGTGGTGTCCCTCTCAGGTAAGCTCAGTTTTTAACACGACAGAAGCCTCCTTATGCACCCAAGAAAGGTCTCAAGGCTTCCGTAAGCTTCCCGCTCTACTCCTACACACTCCACTGTCCCCAGTGGGTGACAGGCCTCAGCTCCCTGCTGCCTTGCTGGGGCAAGTGTCCTGTTGGATTCAATACTGAGGTTGACACTCAAAGCAGTCTTCCATGTCAGCTGCCTTCCCACAGCCAGGGGCCATTGCTCACGACCAGGAGGAGATGTCCGGGCAGCTCTGACCTCTCCCTCAGATAACAAGCAGACTTGGAGACCCTGCCTGTCCTTTTTAGTTTTGTTGCTGTGTCTGACTCAGAGGCTGTCAGGGTGCTCACGGAAGCCCAGACCCCAGCTCTGCACTGAGTGCTGCCCACCTGGAAACCCTGTCTAAGTGCTAACTGCCAGCACCACACCCTTTTGTCTGAGGTGGAAACAGATCTGCTTCTCTATCCTTGAAATACAAGGGCTGGACGTCAGCCTCACCTGTTGGCAATAACCTTGAAAGAGCAGAACTCTGATCTTTCAAATCTAGGTGGGACCTCTGTTTGAGGTAGAAACACAATAACCTTGAAGGAATAGAGGTATTTTGGGGCCTCCACAGCTCTGACCCCACCCCATAAGGTCCTTCACCCCAACACCACCCAAGAATTCCTTCTGGCCACCACTACTCCCTCCTCTGCTTATGGAAAGCCAGACCTCAGGAAACCAAAAGTGGTTCTGCCCTGTGGAAACGACAAGGTTGTGGGCTGAAGAGGTGGCTCAGTGGCACTGGCTGCTCTTCCAGAAAGAAGGTCAGGGTTTAAGTCCAGGCACCTGCATCTTGGCTCACAACAACCTCTAACTCCAGTTCTAGGGGAACCGTGCCCTCTTCTGACCTCTGGGTCACCAGGCATGCACATGGTACACAGACATACATGCAGGACAGACACCCACACACACAAAAGTATTGTTCATTTATTTACTATTTGTTTACTTAAAAGGAAAAAGAAATGCCTCCAACACCAAAGACTAATTTTAAAATAAAAAGAAAGAAAAAATAACATCAGAGTCAGCGTTTCACATGATCAAAGCCTTGTCACAATGTGGGAGGACAGCTCAGGGCTGAGCCCACAGCACGGAAGCCCCGGGATGAGGCCCAGACAGTGAGCAGGGACCAGAGAGGCTCCTGATACCATTTGGATCACCACGTTCATCTTCACAGGCTCCTGGCCAAACTCTTCCATCAAACGGACTCCATGCCTTACTCCCTTTATTCCTCAGGGAGGCTGGGGGATCAATGAAATACAAAATCGGATGCGCGCTAAGCCGCTGCGATTCAAAGTCGGGCAGATTCACCGCACCCGGCTTGCCTGTGCTTGTCAAATGGCTCTGGGAGCTTTCGTGTGGGTGTGAAGCACATTTCGCAGCCTTATTCTGGACTGTTCTCTGCAGGAGCACATCATCTGCACAGCCCTGAAGTGTTTTGACAGCTCAGCCCACTGATGCTTACCCCTCTGCCTGCCCCCCTCACTGCACCAGGAACCCCCCATGGCTGCCATGGGGAAGAGGGGCACCCATCACCACGCTGCTCAGAAGTCACATTTGAAGGGCTTTTTTTTTTCTCGCTTTCTTTGGGAATCCACAACGACAATGACTTCATTATCCAGCGCACAACTCTTAGCCAGAGGGATGCAGAATCTCAGCCTACCTGGATTAGGTCCATGTGTGACAGACAGGGCAGCCTTGCGAACAGCAGGTTGGGGAAGAGGGGGGATGATCAGGCATCCTCAATGTTGTCACCCCTCCATCCACACTGCACCCCTGTTCTTGTCTGTGGGCGCTGTCCTTCTTTGTTGTCAGCCTCTCTCTTTACAGTTCTTTCTCCTCTCAATTCCCCATGTGAGGAACTCCTCCTCGTGACAGCCACCACACCCCAACTGACACCGTTCTTCATTCCTGCCTGGTTTTCCCTCCCTTGGTCCAAGTCTTCTTCCCCAGAACATCAAATACTTAGAAGGGTAAGAGAACATATACCCTCAAGGGGCTTTCCTTCTAAACAGGAAGCAATCTTAAGACCACTGTGAGGTAGAAGCCCCAGGTTGGCCGAGGTTGGCTTCATGCATCTTTCTTCCTGTTCATTCCCACACTGAGAGGTCTTATTCATCTGAACCAGAGCCCAAAGTCATAGAAAACACAAATAAGAATCTACGAAGGGCATGCAGACCTCTTCACGGCTGCTCAGGAGGAAGTGGGTCCAGACCCCTGCTCTCAGCCCTCCTAGAGAGCAACCCTTTGCTTTAGGGGTTTCTGTCTGAGGCTGAGGCATCCTGGGGCAGGACTGGGTGCCTTTGGCATCCTCCACTGTCTGTGCCCCAGACCGAAGTAACCTCCCTGTTCCACCTGTACTCCTCGGAAATGATGCCGCTGCCAGCAGTCAGATGGCTCCTGACCAGCCCAGGAGGAAGCTCAGTAGAGCTGAGAGAGTGTGGTGTCTACATAGCGATGCCGCATAGAGGTCATGGAGTGCCGACCGAGCTTAAGATGAGCCAGATGTGCTTTGCTTCCTCACCAACCTGATGCAAAGAGTGCGCATTGAGTGTAGTGGTTCATTATTTGTTTTTTAATAAATAAAGCTTGTATGAAGACCTGAAGGTGAAACTAAGCCACTAGAGGCCAGGCAGTGGTCACATACCTTTAATCCCAGAATTGGGAGACAGAGGCAGAAGGATCTCTGTGAGTTCAAGACCACCCTGTTTTACACAGGATCAATGTAGAAACAAATCCAGGTGGTAGTGCCTCACACCTTTAATCCAGATCCTAGGGATTAATCCCAGCACTGGAGGGAATATAAAACGGGAGGAGAGAAAGGCTTAGCATTCTTAGCTGTTGTTACCCACTTGGTTGAGGTAAGACTTCTCTAGTGACTTGGCTGCTTTGCTTTTCTGGATTTTGGGTTGGACCCCAATTTCTGCCTCTAGGTTTTTATTATTCATGCTACAATTGAAATTTTTGTTTTGTTTTTCGAGACAGGGTTTCTCTGTAGCTTTTAGAGTTTGTCCTGAACTAGCTCTGTAGACGAGGCTGGCCTCGAACTCGAAGAGATCCGCCTGCCTCTGCCTCCATAGTGCTGGGATTAAAGGCGTGTGTGCCACCACAGCCCGACTTAATTGAAATTAAAAAAAAAATCTTTGCGTATGTAAGGTGTGTGTGTGTGTGTTTAACTATGGGTGTTCACGGGCCATGGCACATGTGGAGGTCAGAGGACAACCTTGGGGGTCAGTCCTCACCTTCTATCTTGTTTTGAGACAATGTCCCTTCTTATTTGGGATCAGTTTGGGGTGGGAGGTAATGATTTCACTGAAAGGGGGATATCCCAGGTCCCTGAGCTATCCTCCCCCGAGATTTTAGCTCTCAAAGTCAGGGGCTTAGCATCAGAGGGAAACCCCGGGAGGTGTGGCATCTCGCTTAGATTAGATGTGGCTGTTAGCATCAGGAGGACCTTGGGAGCTGTAACATCTCACTTAGATTGGGTGTGACTGTTAACATCAGGGGGGCCTTGGGAGCTGTGGCATCTCCCTTAGATTGGGTGTGGCTGTTAGCATCAGATGGACCTTGGGAGCTGTAACATCTCACTTAGATTGGGTGTGACTGTTAGCATCAGGGGGACCTTGGGAGCTATGGCAACTCCCTTAGATTGGGTGTGGCTGTTAGCATCGGGGGGACCTTGGGAGCTGTGGCATCTTCCTTAGATTGGGTGTGGCTGTTAGCATCGGGGGACCTTGGGAGCTGTGGCATCTCCCTTAGATTGGGTGTGGCTGTTAGCATCGAGGGACCTTGGGAGATGTGGCATCTCCCTTAGATTGGGTGTGGCTGTTAGCATCGGGGGACCTTGGGAGCTGTGGCATCTCCCTTAGATTGGGTGTGGCTGTTAGCATCGGGGGACCTTGGGAGATGTGGCATCTCCCTTAGATTGGGTGTGGCTGTTAGCATCGGGGGACCTTGGGAGATGTGGCATCTCCCTTAGATTGGGTGTGGCTGACACTCACATTCATAATTGAATCATTTGAATTTGCAGCTGGTCTCCAAGGACAGGATCTAGAAGGGGCATAATGTCCCCAGCCTGCTGTCCCCATCAAAAGTTCATGTCTGTAACTCCAGCATTGAACAGAGACAGGCAGATCCCCAAAGTCCACTGGTCAGTCATCTTAGTCAAATGGGGAGCTTTGGGTTCACCGAGACACCCTGTCCTAAGGCAAGAAGATGAAGAGTAACAGAGGAGATGCCCACTGTCCTGCTCAGCCTGGATTCTCAACCTTCATTTTCACTATGGCCATCCTGTCTCAAGACTTGTGTCTGCCAAATAAGCCACCCAGAACGTACTGACTCAAAACGGTGACGGGTTCTTCTTCCTCAAGAAGCTGTGAGTCGACTGGGCTCAGCTGAGTGGGTTAGCTGGGCTCATTTAGTGTCTACCTCCACTTGGGAGTTTGGTTGGAACTAGAGGAATGTCCAAAATGGCCTCCTTCGGTGCCTGCTTCCAGTGTTTCCCATTATCTAGTGATCCAGCTGGATTGGTGGGTTCTAAGAAACAATATTCTAAAAAGACAAGTCTACACTGTAAACATTTGCCAAGATCCTGCTTGTGCCGTGCTTGCTAATGTCCCATTGGTTAAAGGAAACCACGCATCCAATCCCAGAGTTAATGTGGGAGGGACCACCAAAGTGTGAATTCTGGGAGATGTGGTTCACTGAAGGCCACTACTGTCTATCATAGCTGCTGGAGGAGAGTCGTGATATACCCAGGGCCACCCTGCACTCTCCTGGGAACCTAGAGATAGGACAGGTTTCTCAGCAGGGGAGGTGAGGGAATCAAGCCACCTGCTCTCGAGGTAGGGGAAGGTTTCTTGAATTCCTTTATGATGTCAACATTAAACCAGATTCGTGAAGTTTCTCCAGTAACAGGACAAAGAAAGTTGTTTTTTGTTTGGTTTGGTTTGGTTTGGTTTGGTTTTTCGAGACAGGGTTTCTCTGTAGCTTTGGAGCCTGTTCATCCTGGAACTAGCTCTTATAGACTAGGCTGGCCTCAAACTCACAGAGATCCACCTGCCTCTGCCTCCCCAGTTCTGGGATTAAAGGCGTGTGCCACCACTGCCCAACAAGAGAAAGAAAGTTTTAAATGAATACGCTTTTCAACTACTCTGGTGGGAACCTCAGAGAGGCACTTTGGCAGCAAATGGGACAAGCCTCGGCTACATGCTGTCTGATGACCCTCTAGCTTCTGGGTTGGTAGAAGCCAATGGTCTGCTAAGTTAATACATTCCAAAGGAAAGTTAATATTCTGTTTGTATGTTCCAAATGGTCACTAACCTGTTGGGTAGGAGAGCTATCAACGACTCTTAAGAGGGCTAAAGATGATCCAGGATAATTTGGCCCTGGACTTGCAACACTCAAACCTATACACAAGGTTCAGTTTGAATGTGTAGCTTTTTCCTGGGAACTTTTGTTCACAATGGTAACATTCGAGTCTAGCAAAAAGAAGTGGGGTGTTGTTTCAGATCCTGAGAGACAAAGGAGGGATTTTCCCTTGCATTCATTCATTCACTCCCTCATTCATTCATTCACTAACTGCAGGCATCATGTCACCCCTCCTACCAGGCGTGAGAGCACGCGCATCTCCTCCCCTGAGCGCTTCAGTCACAGAAGAACCCCCTTCCTCCCAGGGGAGCCGCGGTGCCCTGCGGTGGTTAAGAGCACAGACCCTGAAATCAGGTGGCTAGGCCTCCGATGCCAGATGCCACACAGCAGCTCTGCAAACACAGATGCCTGCCCAGCCCTCGACCATCTGAGTTCTCCTGAAGGGAACAACAGTTCATCCATGGAAAGGACTCGGAACAGAACCTGGCACAGAGTGAGCACCAGGCAACATGTGCCAAGGTAGCGTGGTGAATCCTTAGATAGAAGAACCTTGTGGGGGCCAGCAGAACGGCTCAGCCAGTAAGGGCACTTGCACCCGAGCCTTATGACCTGAGCGGTCCCAGAGACCCACATGGTAGAAGGTAAGATTGACTCTCCACAGTTATCCTCTGGCCTCCACAGACATGCCAGGGCGCATGGATGCATGGATGCGCACACATGAAATAAGCAAAATTTCAAAAGAAGTTTGCTTTATCAAACATTAAAACTAATATAAACAATGATATACACAGCAAATCAACTTGCAGTATATGAAAACGAAATAAAATAAACTCCCTCGCAGGATCCCACCATGCTAAGAGGATCCTTACTGCCTCATGTGTGCAGGATTTACTCTGAAATTTACACACATATCCATTCTTTCCTTTGCAAAACAAAATCTCAGTCCATCACACTGTGACCTTCCAGCGAAGACCCAATGATTTGTCAAGGTCATGAATACTAACGTCGACTCCTCCAGTTTGCCTTTGCTGCCTGCATTTCCCCGTGTGACTTATCTCCTCCTGAGGGGAGTGTATAAGTAAGGTTGCAATGAATGCCCCCCAAACCTCAACTGTGACCTCTTTTCCATACCAGTCAAAACTAGAGGCACCTCCGGAGTCCTGTGTGCCTGACCTACTGATCTCTGCGTCTTCTCCTCCTTCTCCACACCCAGGGCTTAACCTCTAGCAGGCCCTCCAGCTGTGCACCCTGGCCCTCCAGCTGTGCACCCTGGCCCTCCAGCTGTGCACCCTGGCCCTCCAGCTGTGCACCTGCTCTAAAGGCTGGTCTCTGGCCTCTGCCGGTCTGTCCCAAGCTACATGTGATAACATGTAGCCTGCCTAGTTCTTGCTCATTATCTGCTTCCCACAACCTCTGTCTCGGAGCTATTTTCAATTTAGTGTTCAACACTGGCTGTGCCCTCACCTGTGCCCTCACCTGTGGACTTTTGTGTTCACTCTCCTGGCACCAGGGCTCTATTTGGGAACCCCAGGCATCTTTCTCCTCCCAGGGTCTCTGCTGGCACAGAACCTGGACCCCTCTTACAGCCGTGCTCTTTTGTACACATCCATCAAGCGGTTATCCAGATGTCTCCTCAGCTGCCAGCACACAGCAGTCCTGGAGAGATGCCCAACTGAATAATAAACAGTATGTGGGTCCCCAACCCTTGTGGACTGTTGCTAGGCAACTCTGTGATCCCTCATGAAGGAGCTGATTTGCTGACCCAGGGAAGCCTGGCTACATCACTCAGTGAGGAGTCAGCTACTAGAAGATTCCTCTTGTTATCCTCCTAAGTCACCAAGCTCTCCCTGAGGATTCTGGGCCGCACTCCTCTGACTGGCTCTGGAAGGCAAGCTAACCTTGTGGGCGCTGTTCAGCAAAGGCCTGAGACCACATGTTTGCTTTCCCGAACTGTAAAAAGTTTCTAGGGGCCTGGAGCTCTTGTCCAGCACCATGCTCAGAATTGCTACCACATTTTAGAGGGTGACAGAGGGCTCTCTGTTAGCCCTACCCCACCCAGGGGTGAAGGAATAGATAGGACGCAGTTGTCCAGACCCAATAGGAAGAGCATAGAACACAGGACCAGTAGGCAACAGCGCTTCTGGCTCACGGGGAAGGGAAGATGACGAAGATCTGGGAGCTGTCAAGACCTGCAGCGATACCACACAGAGTGCCCAAGGGCATGCTGGTTACCAATGTTCTCTCTCTGCTGAGGTCTCTCTTTCTTACAGAAGCAGCCGTAAGGACATGGAGTCCACAGAAGGATCCGAGCTGGTCCCCACTGAAGCCTACTTTCAGACACAGCTCCTGGATCCTAGAGACCGAGGCCCCTGAAACTGAGCTGAAACAAACGGGGTGAAGGCGTTCATCTGTCTCTGCCCTCATTCCTAACCTGCCAGGTGTTTGCAAGAACCAGAGGGCACAGCGTCACTCCGAGCTGAAGCACCAGGACCCCTTCTGAGACACTGTGTGGTTGTTTATGATAATAACTTTTCTCACGGCTCTGACAAAATGTCTGATTGAAACCGCTTAAGGGAAGAAGGATAGATTTGGGCACAGTATGAGAGGGTCCTGTCTGACAAGGTGGGAGGTATGGTGAGCGCCATCCATGGTGGGGTCCGTTGTGGTTCAGCTTACGCGGTGGCTTGAATGAGAAGTGCCCCCCATAGATATTTGAACACTTGGTCTTCAGTTGGTGCCACAGTTTGGGGGAAGTTGATAGAACCCTTAGGAGATGCAGAAGTAATACATCACTGGGTGTGGCTTTAAGGTTAATAGCCTCGCCTACTTCCGTTCACTCCCTGTTTCTGTCATCGGTCAGCTTCCTGCCAGGCCACCTGCAGCAGAATCCACACGCTCACAAACCCCTTTCCTAAGCTGCCTCTGGTCATGGTATCTTGTCACTGCTTCCATCTCAGTTCCTCCTCCTCCCCACTTCAGTCCAGAAGAGAGATGTGGGCAAAAGAGTTGAGGCCCCCTTTCTCTTCCCCTCCGTCTGCACTCGGCGGCCTCTGTCTTTGCTGGCTGCCTCCTCAGGAACATCTAGGCCAATGGCAAATTTGAAGCTGCCATTATTCAGCAGAGGTCCGACCTGAACTCCAGTTCTCTCCCTCTCAGTTTTGTCCACACAACCTTCTCCATCGATAGCGGGAACCGGGCTTTGCTCTTCCGCACACCCGAGGGCAGACACGGACCTTGCTTGGCACGTCTGTGTTCTCAAGGGTCATATCTCTCCCTCACAGAGAATAGCACCAGGGGTGGACCCTAAAGTTATGGAGCTACATGCACAAAATGCATCTAACGTTTAATCCCAACCCCTCCCCAGAAAGATGGTATTCTGTTCCACTGTTTGTTTCCTTTTAAAGCTGAACAGTGTGTGTGGCACTAGAATGGGAATGTTTCTCCCAGGTCACACTGCGTCCCTACCCTTGAGCAGGTCTCCTCACCGCACACCCTTCTGGCTGCCTTGAAAAGTCCTGGGACCCCCTTCCAGAATAATGTTTTAAACGCATAACATAAAACACTTAAGATTATAAGGGAAAGCACCTATACCAAAATATAGTTATGATTTTCAAACACATTAGAGGGGGATCTACCTCCCCCAGGGGTACTAAGGAAGGAGGGGTATGTGTGTGCATGTGTGCATATGTGTTAAGGTGTGGCAGGGTGTGTACATGTGTGTTCATGTGTGTATATGTATGTACAAATGTGTCTTGTGTGCGTGTTCCTGTGTGTGTGTATTCATGCATGTATATTCAGGTGTATAAGGATGTGCACATGTGTGTGCATGTGTGTTCAGGTGAGGAACTTTGTGCGCATATGTGTGTGTATTTACATGTGTCATGCATGAAGGACTGCTGTGATTGGTCCCTTCACTTATGAAAGGCTGGTGTGAATGGGGTTGGGGTTGAAGCCCTTTTGAAATATTGTTTGGAGGGCCCATTCTTGACTCTGATTTTTGGTGGATAAGGAACCTAAGCAAATGCTAACATAATAAACTCCTTTAAGCCACATCCAAGAAACGGTGCAGGAAAAGAGAGCAAAGCTATACCAGACTCCAGAGGAGCTATGGCGGCACCTTCGTCTTGTCCACTAAGGAGATTCGGTCTACTCAGCACTTGCAAAGAGGATCTCCCAGGGACTTGCTATTTGAAAGTGGAAAGGGCTCAACCCTGTACTCATGGCTGCTCTCATCTCCACCAAATTCTGAGGGTACCAAACCGGGTACAGTTTTCTCAGTTAAAGTTTTCCATCACTAGGGGCTCACCGAGGGATGGCTTGCTGTGAACGCATAAGGACCTGAGCTCTGATACTCGGTCCTCAAGTAAAGAAGGGTATAAGGATGCATGCCTGGAACCCCAGTGCTGCAGCCAACAGAGACAAGTGGACCCTAGGGCCAACCAGAAGCCCATGGTCAGTGCAAAGACTGTCTTAGAGATAAAGTGGGCAGTGGAAGAAGATACCCAAAGTCAACTCTGACCTTCACCTGTGCACACACAGTGTTCATTAGTGTTCTGTTGCCGTAATGAAATACCATGACCAGAAGCCATTTATGAGGGAAAAGGTTCATTTTGGCTTCAGGAAGCCCGCACCAAACAGCACCACCTACCGGGAGCCACGTGTTCAAACACACAACCCGATGGGAGATGGTCCTCATTCAAATCACCAAATAAAAACACAAACAAAAAATAGTTTTTAAATTTCCATCATTAGCATTAAGGCTCTAAGAAATACCCCCACACCTGCACCAAAGACAGACATTATTTAAGATGGCTTCTCATGAACCCCGCTAGGTGTCAGACACCTGTTTTAGAAAATGGGGCCTCTCTGAGCTACAGACAAAGTTGCCTATCCTCTCTCTGACAGTGGGGCTCACTTTACTTCTCTCAATAGACCCCATAAATAGACCTAATTCTCAAAGAGCTATCTTAATCCAAAGTACCAAGTCTTTGCAATATTCCAGAGATTGCTTCCAGTCCAACCAGAGGTTCCAACACACTGAGACTACAGGTTATTGATTAATTAATGAAAGTAACTTCTAGGCGGCTATGGAGATGGCAAAATTGGCAAAGTACTTGTTTTGCAAGCACAGGGAGCTGAATAAGACCCCAGACCCACATGAAAAACGGATTGTGGTTATGTATTACTTGTAACTCCAGCAGTGGAAGGCAAGAAACATGGATTGGATTCCTGGGGCTCCGTGGTCTGTCAGCATAGCCTAGGCCTATGAGAGATCTTGTCTCAAAAAACATGGACAGTAACTGAGTAACACCAAGACTGTCTACTGGTCTCTATGTGTGTGTGCACGTGCACACACACTCGCACACACACACACACACACACAGAGAGAGAGAGAGAGAGAGAGAGAGAGAGAGAGAGAGGCACAGAAGCAGACAGAGTGAAGTCGCTAAAAGACAAATCTGTTGAGTAGTTCAGCTGGAAAGACATCGCTGATGGCCACACCTGGAAAGCACACTCTAAACGTAACACTATCCAAATAGGTGGGAATCACATCTTCTCCTCTGCATTGACCTGGGAAATAAGTCTGAAAGTGCACACATTGCCAAAAGGTCCCTGAGAAAGGCAGTCACAGCCTCCCGTTTCTGTCAGCTGTTCTTCTTCTGGTGTCTCATGACGAAGCGGTGTCACCGGAGGAAGCCACTCCAGTTAATCTGCTCGATCTGTAGAGCCTCCACCCGGCCATCTGCTGGTTCTTCTGGTATGCACCACCTGTCACTCTCGTGAGACTGTCTCATGACTCAAAGGACTTACGTGGCGATCACTTATGACACCAAATTAACAATGGAGCGGACTCTGCCTCCTATACACATATGTAGTGTCTGAGCAAGAAATACCCCACACTGGCTCCTGTAGACACCTGGTCCCCAGTTGGTAGTGCTGTTTGGGGAGTTATGGAACCTTTAGGAGACAGAGTCCTGCTGGAGGAAGGACATCACTAGGGGAGGGCTTTGAGGGTTTATAGCCAGTCTCCCCCCTCCTTCTCTCTTTCTCTCTCTCTGTCTCTATTTCTGTCTGTCTCTCTGTCTCTGTCTCTCTATCTATCTCTGTCTGTCTCTGTCTGTCTCTCTCTCTGTCTCTCTGTCTCTGTCTCTCTATCTCTCTCTGTCTCTCTCTGTCTCTCTGTCTCTATCTCTGTCTGTCTCTGTATCTCTCTGTCTCTCTGTCTCTGTCTCTCTCTGTGTGGTGTGTGTGGTGTGTGTGTGGTGTGTGTGGTGTGTGTGTGTGGTGGTGTGGTGTGTGTGTGTGGTGTATGTGGTGTGTGTGTGGGGGGGTGTGTGTGGTGTGTGTGGTGTGGTGTGGTGTGTGTGTGTGGTGTGGTGTGTGTGGTGTGTATGTGTATGGGTTTGTGTGTGGTGTGTGTGTGGTGTGTGTGTGTGGTGTGGTGTGTGTGGTGTGTATGTGTGTGTGGTGTGTGTGGTGTGTGTGTGTGTGTGGTGTGTGTGGTGTGTGTGTGTATTAAATGTGTCCTTTCCACTTTCTGCCCCTGCTGCCGCTGTCGTTTCCCCGACGGTCTGCATTCTGGACTCTACTCCTCTGGAGCGGTAAGCTGAAATAAACCCTTTTTTCCTCACGCTGCTTTTGGCCATGGCGCTTCATCACAGCGACAAAAACCAACACAATACAGCTACTGTACGAAAGTCTAACTTCACATATGCAAATATAATCAAAAATCCGCAACTGTGTTATAGATGATAAAGACTACATTTGAGGGACCAGGGAGACAGCTAAGAACACTCACTGCTCTTGCGGAAGACCAGAGTCCAGTTCCCAACGTCCATGCTGTGAGCTCACAACTCCACCTCCAGGGGATCTAGCACCTTCTTCTGGCCTCCACAGGTACCTGACAGATTGGTGAGGAGACAGGATGATGTGAAGAGCTCACTGTGTGACTATGACAAGACAGAATGACCCCATGAGGAAATGCTTCTTCTTTACTTCATTTTCTTTCTCAGTCAGTAGATGGACCCCAGCCTTGTCATGAGTCACAGGCCAAGACCTGCGAACCCACTGTGCTAACACGTTCCACCTTCTACACCTTTGATTCCTGTCTCCACGTCTTGGAGCCTTGGCGTCCAATGCTCCTGCATTGTCTCCTGTGGTCCCTTGGAGATTTTGCTTCAGAGGAGGGAGGGGGTCGCTAACTGCAGACCACCCTGCAGGTACCAAACCACCATGGAGGAAAAATGAGGCTGAAACACTCGGGCTCTGCAGTACCCCAGAAGTCTACAACCCAAGCCTCCAGGCCTCCTCCCAGGCCTCCTCTTAGGCCTTCTCCAGGCCTCCTAGGCCTCCTCCCAGATCTCCTCCCAGACCTCCTCCCAGACCTCCTAGGCCTCCTCCCAGGTCTCCTTCCAGGCCTCCCAGGCCTCCCAGACCTCCTCCCAGGCCTTCTTCCAGTCCTCCCAGGCCTCCCAGACCTCCTCCCAGGCCTCCTTCCAGGCCTCCCAGGCCTCCCAGACCTCCTCCCAGGCCTTCTTCCAGTCCTCCCAGACCTCCTCCCAGACCTCCTCCCAGGCCTCCTCCTAAACCTCCTCCCAGGCCTCCTTCCAGGCCTCCCAGGCCTCCTTCCAGGCCTCCCAGGCCTCCTCCCAGGCCTCCTCTAGGCCTCCTCTAGGCCTCCTGGGCCTCCCAGGCCTCCCAGGCACATCTTGAAGCATTTTGACTATCAAGAAGGATCTACATGCAAATTTCAGAATCCATCTGTCAGTTCTCTTTGTAAAGAGTGTTGGGACAATGTCATGGAAGGAAATCCAGAGAGACAAGGTAATGGGTGTGGGTGACTGCTAATGGCCCCTCAAGTCTCTGGACTGTCAACCCCGCTTCCCGTAAGCACACGTTTGGAGTTCAAGTTCAGCAAGGTGGACTTGCGTTCTGATTTGTTGATTTTTGAGAGAAAAAGAAAATGAAATCAATTTTCTTTGGGGAGTATAGTATTTTAGGAAAATCAATGGTTTAACCATTCATGTATTCGGGAAGGGCAAGGGTTGTTTTCAGACACTAGATTGTGGGAGACGTTATGAACAATTTTCCTCATATGCTAAAAATTATTCCTCTGTGCTCGCCACACACCGTATGGGCTTGATAAGAGAGAACAGCATTGCCTGTGAACAGGGGCATTTCTTACGGTTTCTGGTGCTGTTTAATATTTTGCCCCTTGTTTTGTTGTTGTTTTTGTTTGTCTGTTTTTTTCTCTCTTCTAGATGCGATATCGACTTTGTAAGAGAGAGATTGGAAAAGGTGATAACAGCGGACCCAGGAGTTGAAGTGTCCACACCCCCAAGCGTCGCAGAGCAGACTCCCGGAGGCTTCAGTCTACTGAGATTTTCTTGCAGCCCACACTTCCTTTTACTGTTGTTTTCTTGAGTTACGAACCCAAATGATCGCTCTCACCGATCTCCTAGCTCAGGAGGAAGTTAGGAAGTCCCGCCTTTATACACAGCTCTGTGGTCATCATGAGCCCCATCAGGGCACCCGCTGCCTTTATTTCAGAAGATTCACTGAGCCCTTATGTCTGTCACCTGTAGCCCGGGCTTTGAAGTTAACCCTGTCTCTTGACATCACTAGAAACAACGGTGGGGTTCCCATCTTAATTTTCCCAAAGACTACTGAGTTCTTTATGCAAATTTGTTCACATCTTACAGTGAGGTTCAAGCCAATGGTGCAAACTCCCAGAGAAATCCACCTGCTGCTGGCAGTTTATCAGTTATCTACGGCTTAGTAACAATATTATTGTTCAAAGCAAGAACCACGTCGTTGTTCACGATTCCACAGTCTGAAGGTTGGACCAAGGCGGAATATTTTTAAAGTCTCATTCAAACCCTTCACTGTTGGGCTGCTACGGCTGGAATAAACAAGAACTTTGGGGACATATTACTCCAGTAGGGTGGTCTGTCCTATACGAGACGTCTCAAGGCTCCGCAGTAGTCGAAGCTTCCAGTTCTCTGGATGCCTGGGCTCAGAAGTTCTAGAATAGCACACGCAACAAGATCAGCCCGTGCAAAGGGAGGGGTTGTAGGGTCTCAGTACCCACAGGGATGGAAAGAGCATTATCAGCTGCCTTTGAAGACAATCTTGTCTTACCCCTGGACACAGGGCCCTAGGCATCATGAGATCACGTGGACGGCTTGCTACAGCTTTACTAGGACGAGACACTGGGACAATTTTGTGGCTAAAGGAGACACAAGGGAAGACACCACTGTGTCCCAGGGTCTACAGAGCCCCATCCCTCAAGTCAGACCCCAAACTAAAACTGAAGACAAAGACAACCCCTCAAGGGTGATGGAAGCCTTCTCGTGCTGTGTGAACTACTGTCTGAGACTAGGTGATAAAACACAGCTTTGGCCAGGTTGTCAGGCCGACCAAAGGCAGGCGGGGCCTCCATTGGTCCAGGCTAATTCTCAAATAATGACAAAGACAGATAAATGGAGAAAGCCAGCAAGCAGATGATGTGACGAAGTTGGCGGTGTTTTGGCAAATTGTCCACCGTCTGCGGAGGACTTCACAGACGGATGTGCTTAGTCCTTGTGAATTTGTGTGCCTGGTTTAAGTCCGCCTCATAAGTTGAATTTATCAAGTATGAGCCATGATCAGATTATGATATTTTCATTTATCCGGTGACACTGTTTCTCTTAGGAGAAACAGAGGGCCCCTCGCTTGGAATTGGAGCTTGCATGAATGTGTCCAGAAGCGTGTGTAGCAGGCATTGCAGATGGGTGTGGACAAAGGAATGAGTGAGAGGCAGAGGGATGCACAGGCAGCTAACGAGGCCAAGGGGAACCAATCAAGAAGACACCATGGTCAGGGGTAGTCCCAGTGAGTATAGTGTTTGAACGTTTTCCCCACTCTGGCTTGTTACCTGTGAAGTCTTAAGGAGTGGGAAGACGGAGGAGAAACAGAAAGAGGCACTTACCTAGCAAGGTCTGGAAGAGCACACTGCTAAGACTCTTCAGCAGCCCCAAATTCAAAAGAAGGGGACCAGTGTCTCCTGGGGCTGTGGGTTTGGTGCACAGGGACACATCCAAGAAACAGTTGCAGGACATCTGTAGGTGCGTGCAAGTGAGAACAGTAGATTTGGGTTCTTACAATTAATGGGCTTCCCTTGGTGCCAAATGAGGAAACTGGGGTGCCAGGGGGGACTAATTAGCATTGTAAAGAGAATCGCAGCACACTTGTTTGCTAAGTGCTCAGGGTTAGGAACCTAAATCCCCATTCAGTATTGGGGCACCAAAAAGGATGTTTGAGTGACAGGCTTCCATTGATTTGCAGACTTAAGGGATATCATCAATGACACGTCTGCCTTCCCAAGGCTGAATGAGTTCTGGGGGGTTGGAGTGGGAATCAGAAGTTAGGAGTCCCCAAGGTAAATCCAGTGGTCTTATGTGTTATTGGGTCTGTTGAGAATTTATGTGTGCTCCCCAGCCTACAGCAGTGGAGAAAACAAGCCTAAAGTAGTATTTTAGTGAATGAGCTCAACATTTTTTGAAGTAATATTATTAAAGTAATGCTGCAGTGGATGAGACCAGTGTTTTTCTGAAGTACACATTGAGTGACTCCAGCATTTCCTGAAGGGGTATTTATTACCTGAAGTGATACTGCAGTGGGTGGCCGAGACCTTTTCTGAAGTGACATCCTATGGTGGGAGAGGCCAGCGTGTTCTGTGTGTTTGCTGCCTCTGAGGCTGGAAATGAGTCCTCAACGGACATAAACTTAGAACAAGCCTCTGCCAGACGTTCAGGTTGAGATTGAACTCTGCTGCAGGCTTTTCTGTGCCTGTGGCTTTTCTGATAACAGTCACATTGCTTACATACAAAACACAAAAGACAAAATGTCCCTAATCCGTGTAACAAGGACAGGGTCCTACAGTGTGAGACAAAACTCTAACCCTGCAGTGTTTTGAGAGGCCTGCAGCCTACGGTTTTCAAGTAGCTTTTGACATAGAGTCCAAGGCCTGGGCACTCTCGGTACCTGCAAGTGTGCTGAAGGCTGGTACCACTGGTCCTGCTCACCCTGATGAGCAACACAGAAGATAGCTACTGAGGCCAGGCTCTGGACAGAGCCAAACTATCAGCTCCAACCCAGCCCAAGCTGCTCCCTAAGAGCCAAAACAAACCCAAATGCTATTTTTTTTTTTAAAGATTGTTATTCATCAGACCAAAGATTTTTCCAAAAGCCCAGCAAATAGAATATTGGAGAAAAATTAATGAAAATAAAACCTGAAGAAAAATTAATGAAAATAAAACCTGGGCCTGGGAGAAGAGCGAAGCTAAGAAGCTCCCTTCCCTATGGTAGATGGCTGCTTCATTTGGTTCCTGTGTCTACTCTGGGTCTGAGGTGTCGGATTCAACCTGAGCTAATTCATCCACTGTTTGTGAGAAACGCTACGCTCCAGCCAGTCATGTGACTTACCTTCTCTGGTTAAATTTCTATCTCTGTCCCCTTCACCTTACAGATGAGGAAAAGAAGGGAGATGGGACCTGTCCCTTGCCTGCGAGCAAGGCAAGAGGAGCTGAGACTTGACACCCATGAAGTTCCTCCACTTGGGACAGTGGCAGCTTGTGAAACTGAACAGGCAGTCTGACTTGAGGCGAGAGGGTCCTTAGCGGAACACGGGCATTGAGAAAGCTTTCCCTGAGCGAGAAATACAGAATGGTGTTTTTATTGTCATGTCACTGGTGGGGACCCCGAAGTTAGGAAGCCTAGGAAACAGCACCTTTGTGATACATGGTTAGGTGGATTGGCATCTTTGGGAGACCTCTCAGCTCCATGAACAAGGCCATGGCCTCTCTTCTGGGGAACTGAGAAGTCTTGCCGCTGTGCTGGCTGCCTCTGCCCATCTGCTCCCTCTGCCCGCTGCCCCCACCCAGCAGCTATGGACCAGCGCTGCCGAGGAAGAGCAAGGAGCAGCCCAGAGCCCACACTGGGACCCATCATCACCTTCAGTTCCTCAGTTTCCAGGGTTTGATACATGTGGAATACATACGGCTCTGGTCTGCGTGGAAGTCCTGCATATTTCAGAGAAATCTGTAACGGATTTGTGAGCTCAGCCTGCCCTGAAGCAACTTCGTCACAAAGTACTGGATTTTCACATTCTTGTCGAAACCACTGATGTGTCTGCCTCCCGGGCTCAGCACGCTCCAGCCCCACCAATCAGGGCCTCCACACACACATCAAGCTGTTACAGACTGGATGCCAAAGCCAGCAACTGGTTATCTCCAAAATAATTTCCATCTTCCATGGGGCCTTGCACTCCAGGCGAGTGGTTAGGAGAAGGTCTCCTGTCAATTAGAAGGGCTTGTTTTCAGAAGCTGTGCTTCAGAAACCCAATAGCGGCCCCATGCTCTTGATAACTGTGTCCCCAGAGGCCTCCCAGTTCCTCGGCACTGGCCCCGAGCCTCCCAGATGAGCGGCTCCCATCAGTCAAACGGCTCAGCCCCTCTTTTATGAAAACCCCAAATGCATTCTGCCCCCACCTTTTCCCTCTGGGTTGAAATTTTGTGTATTTCAGAGAAGTTTTACCCATCTGTTTCGGATTCATTTAGTTCATCTCATCATGATATTTGTTTTGTAAAAGAGATTCAACGGGGACAAAATTACTTTGAAGGTCCTTAAAGAGAAAGGCTCCCGTCTCCTCCTGTACCACAAAGACTGGTAAATGGACCTATGTCTCCAAAATGGTCCAACACTGGTCAGATGAGAAGCTAAAGATGGTGGGAATGGAAGCTGGAATCTGGGACTGGGAAGGTAGCTCCGTAGGTAAGGTTCTTGCCTAGCATGCCTGAAGCCCTGGGTTCCATCCGCAGCACTGGGTTATTAATGCAGTCGCTCGCATCTGACATCCCAGTGCTCCAGATCAAAGCAAGAAGCACAAGGTCATCCTCTGCTAAAGAGTGAGTTTGAGGCTAGCCTGGGATACGCCAGACTCTGCGTAGAAGAAAAAGAACAGGGAGAAGGAGAGAAGGAGGGGGAGGAGAGGGGATGAAGCAGAAGGAAGGGGCGGAGGAATCTGGTAACAGGTACCTTCTCCTTTCTGCCAAGTCTCCACTGTGGAACCAAACATGGTAGGCTTCGTTCTAGGGTTCCGAAAAGGAGACAGAGGACACTCTGTGGTCATCTGGAGGCACGTGTGGCTCTGACGAGCTGGTATGGATAGTAACACAGGTTGAAGACAGTCCTGACAGAAGGGTCACTGACAACATCTGAGGGCACCCAATCTAGTCTCCCAAAGACTGACTGAGATAGGGACTTCAGAATAGAGCCCTTGCTTTGGTCAGGAAGGTTCTGGGGTTGCTAAGGATCCGGAATGGTCCAGATGCCCGCCCGTGGGGCTAGCACAGGAAAAGCAAAGGCTTCTCTTGAGTTAGGAGTGTATATGCACAGCCAGGGTCTCGCCCCCCTGAAATCAAGACTCAGCAGGCCTCCGGGGCATGGCCACGGGCACTGCTGACGAAGGGGATCCTGGGTGGGAGTTGTGCCTTGGTGGTCCCGGAGTGAGAGGCAGAGCCAGCCACCAGGAACCCAGCCATGCTGGGAAAGTGAGAGGCATTGGCTCCAGCCGCTCATTTCCATGGTGGTCACGGGGTCCTCCTGTGTCAACGAGCCCGACCGCTGGCTGCATCTGGCTGTGGCCGAAAACCCAGGGATGAGGGTCCAGCCCCTGACACGGTCCGAGGGTCTGGCAGGCCGGGCAGAGGCGCGTGGGGGAAACACCAGCGCTGGGGCCCAGCGGGCACCATCTGGGAAAGATTAGAGGTTGCCTCTTATCCTGGGCCTCTGTAAACCATCCATCAGGGAGGCAGGGAGGAAAGCACAACTTTCTTTCCCTTTTTATTTATTTATTCTCTGCTTTGTTTATAGTGACAGCGGTCACAGGTTCCCTGAAAGGAAATCACTAGAAATTACAGGGTGTTTGGTTGGGCTCTTTAAAAATTAATTTCCTCTATTTTTGTACGAATCTGATTGGCCCTCATTCCTGTCCACTAACTTACCCTTTCTGAGGGGGGAAAAAATCTCTTTTGATTTGTCCTTAATGTGGAAAATGCTGGCAGTTCTGCAACGTGGTTTGAAAAGATCTGAGGAACACAAACCCGGTAGAACTTTCTGGGGCCTTCCAGAACCCAGGAGACCATCTCTAACAAATGCAGCCATAGTTAAGGGCTTGCCCGCAGCCTAGGGAGCCCTCAACTCCAAGCCCTTCTCACTGGAACTACAGTACAGACATTTATGAAGCGCTGTTGATCTGGGAATCGAACCAGAGTCCTCTAGAAGAGCAGTCAGCGCTCTTAAGCCACTGAGCCATCTCTCCACCCTGGCTCTTCCCTTCTTAATAAGCATCTCTGTTATTGTCTTGCTCTAGGATTCAAGACCCTGGGAACTTTTGCAGGTGCCCTGGGACTCACATCTGTGCCTATAACAACACACCAAGCGAAGGCGGAGTTACCCAGCCTTCTGCAACGACAAAATGCCCTACTCCCGTGGGTTATTCACATGTATACATGTGTGCTCCTGTGAGTATGTGCATGCACACCATATTCATGGAGGGGCCCTTATTGGCCAGAAGAGGAGGTTGGATCCCCTAGAACTGGAATTATAGTGGTTGTAAGCCACGATGTGGGTGCTGGGAACTGAACCCCAGTCCTGAAAGAGCAGTAAGTGCTGGCAACCACTAAGGCATCTCTCCAGCCCCAGTTTCTGTTTTAAAGATGCTGCCTGTGCTTATCCTTCATTATGGGATGGCGTTGCAGGCTGGTGCCCTTCTCCCCCCCCCCCCCCCCCCGAGAGAAGAGTGCAGGCTTCCTCTGTTTTCCTGGTAAAGGATTCGCTTCTATCACTTAAAAATGAAGAAAGAGGTCATGAGTTTGAAGCAGAGCAGGGAGGGGAACATGGGAGAGCTTGGAAGGGGGGAAAGGAAGGAAGGAACGTTGCAATTGAATTTTTTAAAGAAGCACTATCCTAAACTAGTGAATATTCTTTCGCTCCTTACAAGACAACTGCCTTGAAAAGAATGGTGACTGAGGACTGACTGCCTTCAGCTGCTGTGCCACTGTTTTCTAGTATGTGTTTATATAAGGCGCGTGCGCGTGTGCGTGTGCGCGCGTGCACACAGAGAGAGAGACAGAGACAGAGAGACAGAGAGAGAGAGATTTCTTAGTTCCTTTCCTCTGAAGCAGTATTTTAAAGGTCAGTAATAATTAATTAGCTGATATTTCCTAAACCCAACATTTCTTCTTGCATTCCCTGCTTTCCTTGCCGCATTTTGGATCTTTGAGTGGGTGTCTGGTGTCTGGGAGACGTGAGTGTTCTTGAGTCTTTGCACTACTGTAGGACCCAATTGTCTTGGATTGTACTTTAGCTAGGCAAAGAATTTTAGATAACTGGTCTCTTTTTTCTTCGTTTCATCTGGGATATTTCTGTGTTTTCTGCCTCTCCTGTTGTTGACAGGATGATTATTTTGGGTCTAAGCTAGCTGGGGGCAGCTGGGAACCAACAAGCGACCCTTCTTACTACAATAGGAAGGCTGCCGCAGGCTTCTCACTCATTTAGGGCTCACTCATCCTCCCTCTCTGTCACCTTTGGTGTAAATTCTTTGTCTCTGGTGTTGTGGGGTTGACATTCTTATTCTAGCCTGCTTGGAACTTTGAATATTTGTGCCTGAAGCAGAATTATGGCTATTTTACCCGTTATCTCCCAAGGCTCTCCCTCGTTCTCTGTGCTGTCTTTCTTTGTAGCTCCTGTTATTGGCTTCGACCTTCCATGACTTCGTTTTTCAGTTCTCACAGTTGAGAACGCTGAGGTCTGGCAGGTGGAAAGAATTCCCCCAAATCAAGCAAGCACTTAGCACGGAATAGATCTCCAGTCCAGTCTTCTATGATTCTTGGTCAGTTTTGTAGCCATCGCCCTGTGTCTCTGCTTTTAAGTCTGAGTAATTTCCTTAACTCTGTTTCCAAATTCTTTCTTCAGCTTTATCTAACTTACTGCTTAACCTGTCTGGAAGGTTTGATTTGTTTTTTAATGCTTTATTTCTACAAATTTTAGTTATGTCAACACTCAAAGTGATTTTTTAAAATATCTTGTATTTTTGATATGCTGTTTGCAGGGGACACTAGATGATGTTTATACATTATTCAGGTGGGGATGCCATACCGTGGAGTCTCAGACGCTGGTTCTTTGGCTTTCTCACTTTAAATGATCTTCGAGTTTCAAATCAAACTGTGTCTGTGCTCTGCTGACCACCCCAACCATAGCTTCTGGGTGGGCTTCCCCGGTCCACAGCATCTGGGAGACCGAGTACAGCATCTACCAGACGCCCTGTCAACCAGAGTTCTGGATGAACATTAAGATCAGCCAGCTGGGTACAGGAGACACAAGTTTTCTGGACGCCTGTCACTGTTTGCTGCAGGTTAGAAAGTTCCTGACATTAGAGAATTCTGTTTTCATGGACAAGAAAAGACAGCTGATGCACTAAGGTGTCTAGTCACCCGCTTTCTGGTTTGAAAGCAATTTTGGCGTCAGCGATAACTTCCTGACCTGGCTTGTTTAGGTGACTGAATTGGTTCAGGAATTTAGTGCCTCTGTGATGAGGTCCTGGTGTTCATATGATAATGTTGAAAACCGTATTACATACAGCTAGGCTCAAATGCCTTTAGTACACAGCCATAGAAGGAGTCGGTACTTTAGAGCGACTGGGGGAGAGGAAGCTACTAAGACTCAGAAGCTACTAAGGAAATTCTCAAGGTTCGAGGCTCAGAAAGTTCTGAGTCATGCAAACCTTCCCTTCCAACCCTATAACCAGGAAAGCTATACACTCCCCACCCCTGAGACAGTTTTCTTCTCTGGTAAAGTAGGTGCTCTCTTCACACACCCATGTATAATGTGGGTGCATGCTATCTCTTCACAATTGTGTAAAATCAAAAACAAGAAAAGGGGCATGGCAAGTTTTAGAAAAAAATCTTGAAATAACATTTCTTTGGGGCCATATTGTGTGTGTGTGTGTGTGTGTGTGTGTGTGTGTGTGTGTGTGTGTGTGTTTTCTTTGGCATGTAGAGGCCAGAGGTCAATGCCTTCTGTCTCCCCACATTGCTTTCCACTTAATTTTGCGACCAGGTCTCTCACTACACCTGGAGTTCGCCTGTCTGCCCAACCGACTGGTCAGTCGCCCTAGAGATCCTCCTGCTTCTATCCCCCAGCACCGGAATTTTAGGTATCTCTGTTACTTGTCTGTGTTTTGTTTAGAAGCAGGGTCTGATGCAGCCCAGGCTGGCCTTGAATTTGCTGTGTAGCTGGGGATAATGTAGTGTCTTAGGGTTTCTATTGCTGTGAAGAGACACCATGACCATGTCAACTCTCCAACAAGGCCACACCTCCTAATAGTGCCTCTCCCTTTGGGGGCCAATTTCTTTCAAACCACCACAGCCTAGAACTCCTGATCCTCCTGCTGCCTTCTCCCAGATGCTGAGGTTACAGATTAAGCTGCCATGGCAGCTTGGGTGCTTTAGCTTTCCTTCGTCCTTCTCTCCCACTCTTCTCTCTCCTTTCTCTCCCCCACCTTTTTTTCTGAGACAAGGTCTCCTGCAGCCCAGAAGAGGGTGGCCTTGAACTTTTGATCTATGCTTTCTTTACCTGGGTGCTGGATTACAGGTGTGTCTGACACTCTATGCATTGTTGGTAGTGAACCCACAGCTCCCTGTATGCTACGCAAGCTCTCTACCAATAGAGTTATATTCCCAGTCCTCTGCATCCATGTCTTTTTTAGATACTTGTGATGCTGAGGCAGGAAGATCACAAATGTAAGGTCACCTGGTTAACTAATTAGCTCTTGTCTCAAATTAAAAGTAAAGGATCTCTGAAGAGGTAGCTGAGTGGTAGACTACTTGGTTCTTGCCGGGCTTCATGACTATAGATTGACTCTTCGGGAACGCACACACACTCACACAGCACACATCCACACTCGCACACCACACATACACTACTCACACATCACACACATCTACCACACACACAGCACATACGCACTCACACAGCACACATACATTCACTCACACATCACATACACATACCATACACACACACGACACACACACAGCACACATACCATACACACACACATACAAACACACATATAACACACACATGCATGCTCATACATCACACACACTATACACCCACACTACACACTATACACACACCATGCACACACACACGCACACACACACACACACCATACCACACATACACACCAACTTCCAGAACCTCTTCCCATTGATGAAGTCTTTGGAGACTGTCCTCAACATTTCCAGAGACTTGCCTGCAGTATTCATGATCGATTAAAATTCATTTCTTGAAAACCTGACTAAGCCCCAAGGAGCAGCTGTTGGGAGGAGAGCCCTGTGAGGTGTATCGATGGCTTCCTTGCAAGAGAGTCAGGCACCTCCATTCAACTCCTCCAACACAGAGAAGGTTCTGGGACTGTGGGTCACCCCGTTCTGCCAGCAACCTCAGAACATGGGTGATAATACACGCTTGCTGTTTACACACCATCCCGTCTATAGTATTTTTGTTCCTGACATCAGAACACACTGAGATAAATGGGAAACTCCTTTAGTAAGAAAAGGGACACTTACTCAACACTAGGCACAATAAGGACAGCGCTCAGATTCAGTTTCTGATGCTGTGATAGACACCATAGCCAAAAGCAACTTGGTGAGGAAAGGCTTTATTTCATCTTAACGCCCCTGGTCACAGTCCCTCATTGAGGGACATCGAGGCAGGAGCCCAGGACTGAAATCATAGAGAAACGCCACCAGCTACCTCATTCTCTGGATTGTTCTCGGCCAGCTTCCACACACAGCTCATGCCCACCTGCCTAGGGATGGTGTTGCCTACAGTGGGCTGAACCCTCCCATGCCAGTCAAGGTAACTTCTCACAGGCATAGCCACAAGCCAATCTGACACAGGCAGTTCCCAAGCAACTCTAGATTGTGTCAAATTGACAATAAAAATGAATATTAACCAGAACAGAGAGAGCTTTAAGTCATTATGTCATTCAACTCTTCACCTGCCTGATGGGTAGGTTTTGTAATCCTCATTGTATGAATGGAGCAACTAAAGGTCTGAGCGGTTAAATAGCTCACCACGGTCCATAGTGCGTCTTCAGACATGCTTCTGCAATGCTTTGCATGTACACATGGAACATGTATGGAGGTCGGAGAACCACCTCCGGTGTGTTCCTCCCTAGCTGTCAACTGCCTTGATTTTGAGACAGAGTCTCTCATTGGCCTAGAGCTTGACAAGCAGAGGAGGCTACCCCACCATTGAGTCCCTGGTATCCTCTTGTCTCAACCTCCCCAGCACTGGAGTTAGAAGCATACGCTACCATGGCTGCCTTTTCAAAAACATTGGTTCAGAGCCCAGAACTTTGGTCCTCACAGCGAGTGTTTTTATGGACTTAGCTACATCTCCAGCTGCCCTTTATGCTTTTGAGCAAACAACTGATACATATGGGCATGGCAAGAGAGAGACGCGCAGAGACACAGCGGTTTCATCTCTCTGTTTAGCGACATCACTCACTCTGAGCCATGATTTCCTTTTCTGCATTCCTCCAGGAAAGCAATGACTTTGAAAGGACCTTCTGGCATTTGGGGCCAAGAAAACATCACACTCTACTTCACACTAAATTCCACAAAATTCCTCCTGCCCAGAACCCAGTGACCCACATGGAAGAGCCCCCAATTAACAGCTTTGTGAGGCCGGGGTGTGGATGAGCGACTTCACAGGGCACCCGACCAAAACCATCCCCACAGGCAAAGACCACCAGCATGCTCTCCAAACCTGGAACAGAGTGGCTGGCCAAGACGTAAATCTGCAATTAGCTGTTTTAATCCCTAAAATAGCTCAGCTACCATTGTATAGAGTCACATAGAAAAAGAGAAAACCAGGGACCACCACAGCAAGGTCGGGGGAGCTGGGGACCCAGACCTCTGAGGGCCAGCCTTCCATTTGAATTGTGTGTGGTTCCAGATGAGGCTGTGATTTCCCGGGAGCTGACAGCTGGGATGAACGGCTGCTTAACCTGATTAGATATGCCTCTGCCACAGACGCTGGGGCCACAGACAACCGCTCATTTGAGATGCATGCCATTGGCACCCGTCTGCAAGAATAAAGGCCAGCCTCCAACAGACAACACAGTCTTGGATGCAAACCTTATGGATGCTGCTTAGTCGGGGGTGGGGCTGTAAGTGCCTGGGGTGCCTTTGCACCAAATGTGCTTTCTTGCAGAGCGTTTCAGACAACTTGTAACTTCAGCACTCCACTGTAATTGAAGCTTGTCGTTTGGGACCTAGTGGTATATGGGGAAGCCCTAGGCGGAGGAAGGGTGAGATCCAAGAGCGCAGAATTCCTCTGCTGAAGCTACTGTGTCTTCATAGTCCCTGCTTCCGTCAGGACCCGGGACGGTTGGAAGGCGCAGCTGCTTGCCACTGTTTCCCAGGACCCGCTCACTCAGCATCCGCTGGTCTGGCAGGAGCCACTTCCAAAAGGTGTAGGCTTGTACCACCTTCCCACAGTGCAACACAATGTCGTCAAGTTACCAAATGTCTTGTATTGTTTCAAGTGAGCTTGCAATTTTTGTGTCAAATGGCATTTGTGGCTATCATGGCCAAGAGGTTGAACATTAACTGAATCTTTCTTTCTTCCTTTCTTTCTTTCTTTCTTTCTTTCTTTCTTTCTTTCTTTCTTTCTTCCTTCCTTCCTTCCTTCCTTCCTTCCTTCCTTTCTTTTCAAAAATTGAAACCTACTCAAAGAAGTACAAACTGAAAATGCTAAACCCTCCTGCTCATTTCTCTCTTTCTGCAAAAGCCTCTTAACCACTCTCCCTGCCAGAGTTCCACCTAAAATGTTCCTCAAAGATCTGTGACTTAGACTCAGTTGGGTGATACTGAGCGGTGCCGGGAGAACTCTGAGTAATTAGAGGTCTGCCCTGGAAGGGAATGGTGAGATTCCAGCGCTTCCTCCTCCCCTCTGTTGATTTCAGGTCATGTGAGTGGTTTTGTGCCACCACAGTGTGTCTCTTTTCCTGTGTATCACAGGCCCAGAGCAAGGAGGCCATCTACCCTGGCCTGAAACTTCTGGAACCATGAGCCAAATGGATGCCTTTCCATCACGGTGACAGAAGGCTGACCAATACCCTCCACCCCTCACAGTGACAGAAAGCTGACCAATAGACTCCACCCCTCACGACAGTAAGAAAACAGATGGACGTGCCCAACTTTGACGCAAGCATGGAGCTTAGGTAAAAATGCTAGTTCAGTTGGCCCTGCGATGGGCGCCTTTAACTGTCAGCCTGACACAACCAGAGTCACCTAGGAAGAGTGTATCAGGGAGGGGCTTTAGACCTGTCTTGGGAGGGAAATTGTCTTAACTAAGTGATTTGGGAAGAGCCAAACCACTATGGGCAGCACCATTCCCTAGGCAGCCTCCTGAACTGATTAAGAGTAAAGGACGCCAAGGGGACACAAGCAAGCCCGTTTGTGTAGGGATAAGCCCCATCCACTGGGGGCGTGTTCGCCTCGGGCTAATGTTTACTGATAAATCTGCCGGGCTGATCCCAGCAGCCCTTTTCTCTGCTTTCCTGTTCTCAGCGGGAACCTGTGGTCCTGTAAGTCTATTTCCTCATTAAAGCTGTATATATTTTTATAATCTGTCTGTATTCATTTACGTCGTTACATGTTTGCACTCATTCTTTCTTCTGCTGACTGTGGATGAGATGGGACCAGTAGCTTGAAGCTCCTGCTGTGGTAATGACCCCCATGAGGATGGACAATAGACTGAAGTTGTACCCTAAAATAAATCCCCTTTCCCTTCAAGTTGCTTTTTATCAGTTATTCTATCAAAACAACCGAAATGGATCTAAAAACAGGCCTTGAATTGGCCTTGAATTTTTGTGGCCTCATGCATTTGGTCACGTTGTTTACCTTATAGCCTCAATTCCACTTCCTTCTTACCAGCTCTTATTTGTCCCTAAAAACCCATCTTAAATTTCCCTTCCCCAGTAGCATAGTCCCAGTCAACAGTCAAACTGATGACTGCGTTCCTCTTATCGCCTATAACATTTTACCTCCATTCAAGAGTCAGAAAGTATCTTGGCTTTGGAGGTCACTGTCATACTTTGGAGCATGATCTCTGTGCAAAAGCATCCAAAACTAACATCTACAGAAACATTCCAGTAAAACATCATTTATAGAAATAGGTGGTGGCCAGGTCTGGCTCTCAGCCTGGGGTTTGCTGACTGTCCTCTTGTCCCTAATGGTGACAGCTACAAAGATTCCTTTGCATTGTGGCTGAACCTCCCCTCTCACCTTCTAGAATGGAGGTTTCATGGGGTCAGAGACAAATTTCCTTGTTGCCATCCCTTACAATGGGCGGGCAGAACTGACATCGTATATACATGACAGAAAGATCAGAAGGCTGAGGACAGGAGAATTGAGCACACACAGAGAGAGAAGGACACACAGAGAGACCGTGGCTATCGAGAGCCAGAAAGCAGAAAGTTTACAGAGACAGAAATCCCATGGACCCGCAAGAGCAAATAGCTGAGACAGCCCAGCGCAATGGAGCAGAGAGTCGGAACGGTGTCCCAGGTGGGGTGCTCCCCCACAGCCCCCACGTAGAAGCAGCTTGCAAGGGGAGCATGGGAGCAATGTTGCTTGGCAGAAGTTATTGAAAATGAGATTGCTGAGTGGCTCCTGTCTGGTGTGGCTGGTGTCATAGACAGAAAGGTGTCAGGGATGTATGGGACTATCACACGCTGACACAGCTAGAGGGTGGCCCTTCTCAGGCCAAAAGAGGCTGTGGGAGAAAGGGCCTGCCCTGCTGACAGCTTGATCCTGAACTTCTAGCCTCTCGGAATGTGAGAAAATAAATTTCTGTGGCTTAAGCCACCCAGCCGGTGGCATTTTGTCGTGATAGCCAGAGCTGACTAATACACGGAGGACCGCCAGTTTGCAAAACAGAGAAAGGAGGCCCTGGGAAATGGGAACAATTCCAAAATCCTTGCCTTCTATTTGGTGAAGAGCGGAGCTCTCTGGAGAGGTTAGAGCTGTATTGTGCCGGGAGGTGAGGCCAGAGGAGGATCCGAATGGATTCGTTTCTAAGTCCCTGTCTTCAGTGTGTGGTTCCAGGCGTTCATTTCTTACAACAGTCCTGATGGTCCTGACCAGCTCTCTCTCTCTCTCTCTCTCTCTCTCTCCTCTCTCTCTCTCTCTCTCTCTCTCTCTCTCTCTCTCTCTCTCTTTCTCTCTCTTTCTCCCCTCGCTGCTTGTTTCAGAGTTCTCCAAAAACATGTCTTACATGCCCACTCAAACTTACTCATTACACGCCTGCCATTTTGCCTGAACTTTTGACGGGTTCTGTTTGCTCTGTAGAGTTTAAGCAAAGCATTTGACATTTTTTTTTCTATCCTTGTAAAACTCTAGTTGGGAGAAATAATTTTATTTTTCCCCTCTCCGTTTATTTTGTTGAACTACACCCATTAGAAAGGTCTTCAGTTTTACATATTTTTCCCCCTTCAGTCTGCTTGCAAAGTGTGCTAACATGGTGGTTGAATTTCAATGGTTTGAGTGGTTTTGGATGACGTCTGTGTTTTTGTGGTTTTGTTTCTGATTCCTCAAATACCGGTTGCTATCTAGGTGACCAGGTGAAGCCCTCCCTAGCAAACAGCTATTTCTCAGTGGATGGGGATGTGAGCGTATTGAGGAAAGCTGAAACCTGGCACCCCGATAGGCCCTAGCACAAGCTGTGTACCAAGAGACTGGGCCACCAACATTTCCTCCTACCACAACTGACTCAAGGACCTTCCAAAGCCAAGGTCGTAGGGCACCTGCCATGACCCTGAAGAGTCACACCCTGGGCTGAGTCAGTGACCAAAGCCTCCTGGAAGAGGCTAGCAGGGTTTCACTAGCGGATGCTATCTGGAGACAAATGTAATACGGATGCTTCCTGTGACTCTGAGGTGCCCAAACCGGATTCCCAGGCTTCATTCCATCTTCTTGAGGACTTAGATGCGGTATTTTTTTTTACCTCCTCTCCATTATACAGACAAAGAAATGGAGTCGCTTAGGGTTGTTGAGAGCTGCCTCATGGGTAAGTTCTTTATGTCTGTCCATGCCCTGCCAACCAAAAGCTTGCTGATGGAGTCCCAGTGGGGAAAGTCCTGAATCCTGTCGCTTCTTTGTGTCTCTTCTTGGTGCCTTCTAATCTCAGAAACAGCATATTATGATTCTCAGTGGCTCTTCTCCCTTAGTAAGATTCTTCTGGGTATGGTGGCACATGCCTATGACATCAGCACCTAGAAATCAGAGACAGAAGGGTTCCTATAAGCTGGAGGCCAGCATAGGCTATGCAGTAAGTTCCAGGCCACCCAACACTAAGTAACGAGCTCCCATCTCAACAAAACCTGACTTTGGGGCTGAAGAGATAATTCCACAGTTACGAACCCTGGGTATTCCTCCAGAGGACCCAAGTTCAATTCCCAGCACCTACAAGGCGGCTCACATCTGTCTGTAACTCCAGTTCTAGGGCACCCCACCTCTTCTTCTAGTCTCCTTGCAAGCCAGACACACTCTTGGTACACAGATATACATGCAGACAAACCACTCATACATATAGAAATCAATAAATTTTAAAGGCAACGATAGCAACAAAAATGTTGATTAAGGGGCTGGAGAGATGGCTCAGTGGTTAAGAGCATTGCCTGCTCTTCCAAAGGTCCTGAGTTCAATTCCCAGCAACCACATGGTGGCTCACAACCATCTGTAAAGAGGTCTGGCGCCCTCTTCTGGCCTTCAGGCATACACACAGACAGAATATTGTATACATAATAAATAAATTAAAAAAAATGTTGATTAAAAAAAACTTAGACAAAACTACCAAGATATTAAGAAAAATAAAATCCTTGACTGGGAGATTTGGGGGATTGGAGACAAATAAAGAAGGGGGAGGGAGAGAGGGAGGGAGAAAAGGAGGGAGGGAGGGAGGGAGGGAGGGGAGAGAGAG
This sequence comes from Chionomys nivalis, assembly GCF_950005125.1. Lineage (NCBI taxonomy): Eukaryota > Metazoa > Chordata > Mammalia > Rodentia > Cricetidae > Chionomys > Chionomys nivalis. The sequence goes on along the minus strand of NC_080104.1, from coordinate 12,987,338 downwards.
AGAGAGAGAGAGAGAGAGAGAGAGAGAGAGAGAGAGAGAGAGAGAGGAGAGAGAGAGAGGAAAAAAAACAGTTCCTAATACCCCACTGCCACAGCAAGGCAGTTAACCCTGTGTCTGTGAGATGCACAGTGGGTTGGAGGTGGGGGGCATGAAGAAGATCTCCCAGGGAAGCCCCTCCACTCCTAGTCAGAGAAGCACTCCGTGATCACATCACCTCCTGTACAGGGGCTCCAGAGGGACTGGACCACCCACTCAGCTGCCAACCAGGATTGACTGAGCTCGGTGGCTAGCTCAGCTGGTCCCTGCTCTGGAGAAAACGGAGTCGAACTCTCCCCAGCTTGCCAGTTTGTGGGTACCTGGGACTCAGTGCTACAGAAAGAAACCCTGGTTTCCTTGGGAAGCTCCCCCACCCTGCCTTACAGAGAGACTCGAGGGGACAGCGCACTGTGCCTGCCCTAGGAGGACATGGGCCGCGCTCCCAGAAGCCTTTGCACCTGCAGCACCATGATTTAATGAGGGCTGTCAGGGATTATAGAGTGAGAAACCCGCTAGCATCCGCCAGGCTCTCATGAATGAGGCGTTGTGTTCGGCTCCCTCTTGCTTCGTGTTTCTTGGAGCCGGCACAAAGGGAGCTATTTTGGGCCAGGGTCTAATATTTGAATACTGAAGGATGAAAATAGTGGGCCTCGAGTCTGTTATTTTGGTGACTTTCCTTTTTGTCTCTTCCTCCTGCCTCTCTTCACTCCACTGCCACTCCCAGCCGGGCTCCCCCCCCCCCCCCCAACCTTGCAGGGCCCCTGCCTGTGGCTGGCCCTGCTCCCTCAGCTGGGTGTGAGTCACTGCTCCATCAGGGAAACAAATACCTGTAGCTACAAATCCCGGATGAACGGTCACCAGAAGCCAGGCCTGCGAACCAAGGGCTGCAGGCCAACTCCTGAGCCCCCTGAGCCAGGCAGATTTAGCATCCGACTCACACCGAATCCTTCTTGATCCGAGTTAATTTTCTGAGGGCAGTCTAATGGGGGGAAAAGGCCTTATGGTTTAGTGGTATTTAGGGGAGGGGTTGAAAAACATTCATCTAGAAAAGAAAATGGTGGCCTGGATAGATGGTTGCTTTCAGCTGAGGACATATCGGTCCCCTTGCAAGGGAGGCCCTCTTAATTGTGAAATGGTGCCTAGTGCCGAGTAGCCCGTAGACAAGCTTCAGTCGTTCCCATCATTAGCAAATATAAGCAAGGATTCTTTACCCCAAGCTCAGACAAATGCAGAGCCCTCTACCCTCGCTCCCCCCGCCCCCCTGCAAGAAAGAAACCACTAACAGTTTTCATCAGTTATGGAAAGTTTATTTGATTTTAAAACAAATGTCTGTGCCCTGTGGAGGCCTGACATGTGTGATCCCCTCCAGTCAGAGTTCCAGGTGATTGTGAGCTGCCTAATGTGGGTGCTGGGAATCGAACTCGGGTCGTCTGCAAGAGCGGTGTGCTGAGCGCTCTCTCCAGCACCATGTTTAAAAACCCCTTCCTCACAGCAGCCTTGCGTGGAGCTGTGCACTTCACAGGATTGTCTGACACACATTCCAGGCAGAAGAAAAAAACGGCTATTGGGAGTTAAACCTCCCCAAAGTTAACATTGTTTCTCTGTCCACACTGTGAGGCTCCCAGGTAGATGTGTGGAGTTGGTGTTCACCAAACAATGTTAAGCAAGACAGCCTTCAACACAGTAGGTCTTTGTGGCCGCGAAACACTGTTCTGAAGAGAATCCACCACAGACCACAGGGACATGCAACTGAGAGGCTTGCGGAAGAACTAAAAGAGGAGCCCTGGACTTTGGAGCCCTCCCACAGGCGGTGGCTGCAAAGATGGGCATCTGGCCTGACCCTAGAAAGCCCCAGGGAGACACTTCCTGGAGCTGACATGGGAGCCTTGGCTCGCTCTGCTGACGGGGCCTGGTGTGCTGGGGAAGGGATGAGTGTGGCTCTGAGCAGATGGCGTGTTGTGGCTTAGCTGTCTGTGATTGCTACAGATGGAGTTGAGTTGACTGTGGTATCACACAACCAGGAACCTCAGCCGGCCATCCCGGAAATGTGAGGGTAAAAATAGCCGCAGGCCCACCAGCCCTGGCTGTCCACCACAGTGGATGGGAATGGGGGCTGGAAATGCCAGTTTCGTAGTCTCCTCTTCCTTCCGGTGGTGGGAGCTTCTCAGAATAAGAAGATCTGGGATTTGGATTTCCCCCAAAAGGTTTCTTGCTGCTTCCTGGCCCTGCTGACTCAGCCTTCTTGAGTTTGAGCTCCTCTCAGGGAGACCATGGTGTTTGAGAGAGGGGTCGAGAGCAGCCAGTGGCCAGGGGAGGTTACCACTGAGAGGACTCCCTGGTTACCCACATCCCATGGGCACAACATCCTGTCATCAAAGCAGACTCTTACGGGACAGAGCGTCAGCCTGTCTCTGCCTGTCCAGCTTCCTCCTGATTCTGTACTTTGCTCTTTCCTAACTAACGCCCTCTCTCCACATTCTTCCTCTCCTGCCAAGTCCATGGTCCAGGTCGACCCATGCACCCTCCATCTGACCAGAACCATGAATCACTCTATACCAGAGTTCCCATGTTTGTCTGGTATGGTTTTTGCACAAATGTTCTGGAAAATGTGAGAGCATGCACCCTTTCCATAGATGGCCAGCAGAAGAACTATGCTACCTTAGATTCAGGCAAAGACCCATTTGAGCCATATGCAAATCTAAATTCTAGAACTCTCCAGAGGGGGAAATCTCACCATCTCAAGTATTCATAGAATAGACTCCCGGAGGCTAACAAAAGATGGCAGCAGGTGTCATGGTGATGCGTCTGTAGTCTCAGCACTTAGGGAAGCTGAGATTCAAGAGTTCAAGCTCAGCCTAGACTGAATGAGACCTGTCTTTTAAAGAATATAAGAGCTGGGTGTGTTGGCACATGTAATGCCAGCACTTGGGAGGCTGAGGCAGAAGGATTGTGAGTTCAAGGATAGCCTTGGCTACATAGTAAGACCCTAGGCCAAAATAAAATCAATCAATCAATAAATAAATAAATAAATTTAAAAAGTGAGGGCAATTGGAAACCTCTGGGGATCCACATTAATGACATATAAGGATGGTTTCAATAAATAGGCTAACTTTTCAAATGAGATGTTGTGGTGGTTTGAGTAGAAATGGCCTCCATAGGCTCATGTTTGAAGGCTTGGTCAGCAGAAAGTGGTGCTGCTTGAGAAGGCTTAGGAGATGTGGCCTTGTTGGAGGAAGTGTGTCACCAGGAGTGGGCTTTGAGGCTTCAAAAGCACAAACCAGAACAGTGTCTCTCTGTATCTGTGTGTGTGTGTGTGTGTCTGTCTGTCTGTCTCTCTCCCTCCCCACCCCAGTGCCTGAGGATCCAGATACAGAATACTCAGTTGCTTCTCCAGCCCCGTGTCTACCTGCATGCTGCCGTGCTCCCGCCATGATGAGAATGTGGTAAAGCCTCTGAAACTGTAAGTGAGGCCCAACCAACTGCTTTCTTTCAAAGAGTTGTCACGGTTGTGGCATCTCCTCACAGCAACAGGACACTGACAAAGGCAGATGTGTTTTGGAAAGAATGGGTTTCTGACAACAAACAGTTAAGTTTTCTGGACTTTGCCAAACCCAGTTTATCCCCTATCTTCATCACATTCACGCAGACCCGAATTTTTATTGTTTTATATGTTGTGTGATAGGGTGTGTGTATAAGTGCCTATGTCTACTATGGTTAGGCTGGCCTGAAAACTCCCTCTGAAAGCAATAGACAGATCCTTCTCCAGCACCTAGTAAGTGTACAAAGTATTTATTAAATTGCACAGACTGCGTGAGTTAAAGATTCCTGACCATATTCCCTTTCTCATCTCAGGTGAGTTCTTTTCTTCCAGACAGCAGTAAAAACACACTTCACTTTCAATCCTCATCCAAATTCCAAATCCCATCTTTTTCATCCGCCATTGTCACTCAGTAACGTTGGACTGAAGACCTCAGATTTGGGTTTATTTCTTGTTCCAAGGAGGACCCAGCTTCAGGCTGCTCCAGTCCTTGGGACAGAGATAGCTAGAGCCACACGATCAACTCAAAGGAACATCCTTCACACTTGACCCAAACCAGTCATTACGCATGCACACAGATTCAGAGCATAGGTCAAGTTGAGAGGGTCCCCTGGTTCCCACACATGGAGGCAAAACAAGTTACTTCCTGAGCTCTGGCACCCATCTCTGATTCAAATGGAGAAAATCACAGCTTATCTTAGAGTTTCTAGTGCCATGATGAAATGCCATGACCGAAAAGCAGGTTGTGGAGGAAAGGGTTTATTCAGCTTATACATCAGCATCACTGTTCGTCACTGAAGGAAGTCAGGATAGGAACCCAAACAGGGCAGGATCCCGGGGGGAAGGAACTGATGCAGAGGCCTTGGAGGGGTGCTGCTTACTAGCTTGCTTTCTCTGGCTTACTCCACCAACCTTCTTATAGAGCCCAGGGATGGCACCACCCACCATGAACTGGACCTCCCCCATTGATCACTAATTGAGAAAACGCCTTACAGCTGCATCTCATGGAGGCGTTTCCTCAACTGAAGCTTCTTCCTCTCTGGTGACTCTAGCTTGTGTCAAATGAACACATAAAACCAGCCAGTACACAGCTCACCTGTAGAAGTGTGGAAAGAATTTGGAAATAAAGTCTGCATGGTGACTAGTTACTATAATGCCTTTGGTTACAAAGAAAAGCTTTGCTCCCAGGGGCAAACCACTCCATCTCAGCAAAGGTCAACACGTTTAGCTAGAGTCCAAGGAGGTGCTGAAGAACCCAGAGGTCCGGGCTTCTTTCTAGCAGAGAGGTTGGAAAAGAATGACGTCATCAACATGAGGCCAACCCCCACTGCACACCATGAACTATGGCTAAAGCTGTGTGTCCAGCCTTCATGTCTCCACATCTTCTGCCTCCTAAGGCCTCCTGGGCACCTTAGTCAGGTTTCAGCACAGAAGGACAGACACACATCTAAAGTGAAGGCATGGGCAGCTTTACTTGGGTTGCACAGAGCTGAACACAACCTGATTATACTCCTACTCAGGAGACAGGGACCTGCAGAAGTCGAAAGCAGCCCTCATCCTTCAGGAGACTGTGCAGGAAAGAGCTGGGGCCAAGCTAGACCTTCCAAGTGAGGTGGAAGAGGGTAGGGGCAAGTGTGGTAGCACCTCACCAAATCCAGGGCACCCTCTGCCTGACTCATGGTAACAAGTTTTCAGGGGTTGGGGGTGCAGAGGAAGAAAACCAAAAAGGATAAAAAAATATAAGTCCAATTTGGAACCTGGCGCTTCATTCAGGACTGACTAGAAACCGCACCTCTCTCTGCTTGCCAAGTCAAGTCGTCATCCTAAGACAGAGTCGCGTCTTAGTCATTGTCTGTCCCTCCTGGTGCACAATGACAAGAATTCAGTGATAATCTCTCCCTACTTTACATCTCTCAACTTTTATTTCCCAAGTTTTCCAGAATTTTCCCTCGTTAAACGTCCAAGTCCACCCTTCGCTTATCCCTGAGCCCACGCCAGCCAAAAAGGCTTTTCCATACATGTCAATGTCTCCCCTGCTTGATTCCATTATGCAGATCAAAGTCACACAGCAGAGTCCTGGGGTTTTGTGTCCGCCTCAACAAGATCAAAAGGCCCTTGGAAGCAGGCAGCCAGAAGGAACTGCAGGCCAGCCATGCTCCAGGCTGCAGGCATTTGCTCTCGGCGGCAAAGACAGAAGAGCTGGGCTCGGAAGAGCTGCCTGCCCTGAGTAGAGGCTCTCTCCCTATGAGACATACCCCAGTGATGGCTGCACTGAGCCTTCAGAGGGTAGGAGCGTCCCAGTCCACCACAGCTGGCCAAGGGTACAGAAGGGAGCTTAGAGTCCACGCCATCCAGATGAGAGCCTCGTTCACTTACCAAAACCCCACAGACACAGCTCCTGTGCGCATACGTAACAGCACACATACACGTACATGTAAAGACATCAGCACTCATAGACACACGTGCATGTGCATATAAACAGTAACACAGGCACTGGGTGAAGACGAGAGACATGGAGGTTTGGGTCAGAATGGAGGCCTTGAATATGAGGACTAAGAACTCTGCTTTTGGGGATTCTGCTCCACCCTGCTGAGTTCAGAACACAGTGGACTGAGGGAGAAGGACCAAATAGCGGGTTGTGGACCATCTAGGGTGTCTTTTCCCTCTTCTGTCTGTCTCACGACGTGTTGGTCCTTTGTCCCTGTCTCACGGAGTGTTGGTCCCTTGTCCCTGTCTCACAGCGTGTTGGTCCCTTGTCTGCACAGCCTTGGACTTCCGCATGGGAGAATATTCTAATGTTCCCTCCTGACTTTCACATGTCATACTCTGACGCTGGCATTGCACTTATGTTAAGCAGAGTATACTGCTTATAGAGGGTGACACAGCGGGGGTACACCCTTGTGTGGTATTTAGAACTGTAACACATACTTGTGTGACATTTAGGACTGTATATTGCTGTAACACACACCTCCGATTACTTCCTCACAGGGGTCTGGAGGTGAGGGACTCTGACCCCAGGATACTCAACACACAGGCTTCTTTTACCTTGTTCTGCCATCTTCTAGTCAGTTGTCCCCAGCGGTTCATCTCAGCATGGCTCCTTGCAGGAGTCATAGCAGCGTAGACCTAGAGATCCCATTTTCAACTTCAACCAGCGGTAGGGAAGTCGCACGGTTCAGTTCTGTTCTCAGCCTGCTAGGGAGAGCAGAGCGCGCGGTCACACCAGCTACCAGGCAGGCTGCTTGTCTTCCTGTGGTCTGCACATCTATGGATCTATCGACTTATCCATCTGTCATCTATTATTTCTGCTGAGAATATGGCGAAATGTTTGGTACAAAAGGCAGGTTTAAGCTACCAAGTAAAACAATCACTTGTTCATTCATTCAACATTAGCCGCGTCCCTGCCACGATCAGTGTCTGAGCCAGGGACCAGGGACAAACATACAAAGTATGGATGTGACAGTCATCCATCCATTGGTTTGTGAACTGTCAGTCCACTTTAGGTCAGAGAAAGACTGAGGAAGGGAGGAAAAGAGAAGTGGGGGGCGGGGGACTTGTATTTAAATAGACCTGAAAATGTTTCCAGGCTGCTTGTGTTTTAGCTGAACAGTAGACTAAGATTGCGATTGCGTGCACTGTTAAAATTGACAAAACACTGTTTAAGCATCGTTGCAGGCTAAGGTGTCAGTCTGTCACTGGATCTGCTGCATTTAAATGTTTAAAACACTTATTGGTGTGTGTGTGTGTGTGTGTGTGTGTGTGTACATGTGTGTGCAGATGCCCATGAAGGCCAAAGGAGTGCATCCAGCCTCCTGCAGCTGGAGCTACAGTGGCTGTCGGCTGCACAAATGGGAGCTGAATCAGAGCTCAGGTCCTCTGCAGGAGCGGCAATTGCTCCGAACTTCAGCACCGTCTCTCCAGCTAGGTCTACTACTACGTTTGGAAGTCACTCTTGTCTGCTCACAGGCATTAGGATGGCCTCAGGGTGGCTGTGGTCACTAATAGATGGGGGCTCATGCTGTAGAAAAGACCACTGGGGCTGGGAGAGGGCTGAGAATATAGACTGCTTGCCCTGCCTGTGGGCCTGAATTTGATTACCAGAACACACACACACACACACACACACACACACACACACGAATACACACACTCAGACGATGACTTCATGGGACCAAAGTACAAGGCCATCATCCTTCCAGGCCCCAGGGAGGAACCGACTGGGGAGGATGATTGCTTTCCCCTGTTGTAGGCCAGTCCTGTCTGCCCATCAGGCAAGGCCTCACATTCATGGTCAGGACCATCTGCAGACAGCTGCCTACCTCACCTGCCTTACCTCAGCCTCACCTGAGATGGATAAGTCCCACCAGGAGCAGGTGGCTACACCTCCAGGAGCGTGCCCTGCCTCGCTCTACTGCAGAGAGACTAGTATTAGCATTAGAATCAGAAGAGCTCACTGGTAACCCTGGTCCCGCCTTCCCGTGGGGCTGGCTGCTCAGGGTAGGGCGCTGACAGCTGGCTTAGCCGACAGCTCTCTGCAAAGCACAGGCTTCGCTCCGCAGTTCGAACTGTCTCTGAGCCTCCTCGTGGGGCAGCCGCGGCTGACACTGTGGTTCCTCAATGGCTGATGAATTATCCCATGGCTCTGGAGAGTTACCGGAGGCTTAGAACCGTCTGCCTCCGCTCATTACCCCTCCAGCTGCGTCTTCCCAGAGAATTCCCTCCAGTGTACAAGGATGTCATCATTACAGCCACATTAAAATTTTTTTTTTCCAAATGGCATTTTCCAAACCGGAGCGTGACGGATATGTGACTGAGAGCTGTGTGAGGCTCTAAGCCCCAGATCTATCTAACCCATCTCTCTTGCTGCCCAGGAGGCTCCACAGGGGAGGGGGATGTAATGAGGAAAACTCCTTAGGGACCATCCCCCTGCTTAGTCCTGGCTGTGGAGAACTTTCCCCTTAAAATTCCTTCACCGTAAAGGGGAGCTGCAATGCATGGAAGCCTGTGGGAGGAAATGCACATGATGCCAAGGCCTGTAGGCAGCACTGTGGGCCCAGCTGGTGGCACTATACAGCTCTCCTCTGGTGTGTTTTATCCCCAACCCAGAATGCTGCCCTTTGATGTCTTGCACCTTTTGCTGACCGGTCCCTCCTTCATTAAACAGGGCAGCAGCTCCCACAGGACAAAGCCTTCCCTGGCTCAGTGGAGCTTTCAGAACAATCATGGCAGGTGTTCAGTGGGTTGCAACTGTCTCTAGTAAGTATGAGGAGTTAGTTTCTGAGCGACTCTTACGGAGGGTAGTGTGGTGGTTTGAAAGAAAACAGCCCCCAAAGGGAGTGGCACTATTAGGAGGTGTGGCCTTGCTGGAGGAAGTGTGTCACTGTGGGGGCGGGCTTTGCCGTCTCTTTTGCTCAAGCTTCCCTGTCAGTCAGCTTCCTGTTGCCTGCAAGATGTAGGACTCTCAGCCATTGCTGCAGCTCCATGTCTGCTTGCATGACGCCACGTCCCACCACAATAACACTGAACTGAACTTCTGAACCGTAAGTGGCTACCTCAATTAAATATTTTCCTTAGAGGGGTTGCCATGGTCATGGTGTGTGTTCACGGCAATAGAAACCCTAACTAAAACAAGGAGTGGATTGCTTAACAAGCAGGGCTGCCTATCACCCAGAGTTCTGCTCCAGGTGCCGTCTCCACGGTTGGGTGGGATGCTCAGTCCAGCCCTGCACTTGCCCAGGGCAACATTAAAGATGGAACACCTCTGGAGGAGGCAAGGTCGTAGTCAGGGCTACTCAGGAATGGCAAGGAGAGAGAAATGTCTGCAGTCACGTTCTTTCTAGAAGTGAAGGGAGCAGGACAGCTCCAACTCTCTCTGTGGTCTGCAGTGACCCCACTGACCGCTGCAGTGCCCATCACTAGGCTGGGCAGCTGGAGCCCTGTCCGTCTCTCCCAACAGTAATGGTGGAGTCAGCTTCTCTCCCCCACGCCCGGGGAAGGAATAGCATAGAAAAAGGCACCAGGTCTGTTCCTTTGACCATTTTCTTAGTTCTGTGGGAAACTCTGAGGTTAGAATTCAAGCCCACACAATGATGAAAAAGTTGGAATGTTGCTTTGTCCAAGAAACAAATCAGATGGCTGAATTATATTCCTCTTTATTTAAATTCTCCTTCATTCACCTGGTGGCACAGGTCTTTGATCCCAGCACTCTGCAGATCTCTGAGTTCAGGGCCAGACTGGTCTACAGAGCGAGTTCCAGGACAGCCAGGGTAGTTAAACAGAGGTGCCCAGTCCTCTCTCAGAGACTGCCTGACTCTATGCGATACAGAACAAATTTACAGAACAATACTGCTTTTGGTTTCTTTTAGTCACCCAGGTCTCTATAACTGGAAGAATCACACCATTTTATTTATTGGAGTAACACACTCGGTTGGCCTGAAGTTATTAACTATGCATGGTTAGCTTTTTATCAACCTGACACAAACAAAGGTCATCTAAGAAGAGGAACCCTCATCTGAGAAAACACCTCCAGAAGACTTGTCTGAAGGGAAGTCTGTAGGGCATTTTCTTGATGTGGGAGGGTCCAGTCCTCTGTGGGTGGCATCACCCCTAGGTCCTGGGGTCTATAATAAACAAGCTGAGTAAGCATGGGGAACAAGCCAGTAAACAGTGTTCCCCTAAGTTCCCTTCATGGGATACTATAAGCTTTAAGATAAAGTTAACCCTTTCCTCCCAAGTTGTTTTCAGTCATCATATTTTGTCACAGGCATAGAAAGGGAAGTGGGGCACTCTTGTCTCTCTTCAAAGGAGCTGTCTCTTGGCCAGGGCTTCAGATTCAGTACTTGGGAAAATAAGCAATATTTTTTTTCCTTCTGGCTTTTAATAAATGTATTTTCTTTTCAAATAATCAAACACTTTTTGTTACTGGAATAGATTTTTCCCAAATGGTAATACATATCAGCTCGGGTCCCAGCACATAACTAAAGGGATGGATACCCCAAGTAGGGACTAGAGGTGCAAGGGGTGGGGAAGAGAGAAAAAGGTCAAAAAAGTACCTATGGCACGAAGTCAAAGACATTAGCAGACCTGTGTTAGTGGAGGCCCTGCTCCCAGGAGAGCAGTCTTCCAGTGTCTTTGACCCCATAGTCTCCTTCCTGAGGCCTTAGGATGGAGCTAAGAAGAGTCACGTCTGGCTGGCAACTCCAGGGGCACCTATTATTCTCTGCCAAGATAGATTTCTTCTTCTGTTTCTGTTCTATAAGTCCTACTAGAAAAAAAATTATGCTAATAATTGTCCCCAAATTAACCACACCAGAAACTTCTCTTCCTTAAAATGCTTTCTTTAAAAAAGGATTTATATTTTTGCTAGGATGCCGTATTTTACAGTAGAATCTCTACAAGCAGAGCATAGGCTGGAAAGATGGCTTAGCGGGTAGGGGTGCAGGTCATACTCTGTATTCACATGTATCTTGGAGATACCAAGGGGAACCCCAGAAAGAGATCTCCATATAGAAGAGGGTTGCCGCTAGTTGCCTATCACAACACACCAAATGGATGAGCCCCTGCAGCAGTAAGTCTCAAAGGGCCAAGACAGGCAGACACCTCTGCGGAACCGGCAGCGACTACGAGCAAGTTAGGAGTAAGGAATGGCTGTCGTAACTGAGGGATCTCTTCTTAGAAACCAGTCTGGAAGAATTGGTTCCTGGCATTCGTTCAGGAGGTTAAGGTTCGTAGGGCGGAGATCTCTACTATTTCCTTGGCCCTTCCCTCATTGGTATAACATGGCTGCCAGATTTCCAACTACTAAGTCCAAATTCCAGTAAAATAGAATCATAATGGAGGAAGAATAAGCATTTTGGGATATTGGAAGAGCTTATGACCTATCAGTCAGGAGGTGACCTTTTAGCAGGACAATGGCTATTCTGATAAATAGGATTCTATTCACATAAAGAATTAAGAAGACACTGAGCAGTGGTGGCACAGGCCTTTGATCCCAGCACTCTGGGGGCAGAAGCGGATGGATCTCTGTGAGTTCAAGGCCAGCCTGGTGTACACAGCCAGTTCTAGGACAGCCAGGACAGTTACAAACAAACAAAAAACACTGGAAATGTATGTAATCAGCCAGAAAAACAAGCCTCATTTTAGAGAGTTCAAGCAAAAAGGGAGTTGACTTGGGAAAGTGTGTGCACAGCACACAAGACTGCCACAGAGCTAAAGGAAGGAGAGGAAGAGAAGAGGGGTCAGCTCCAAGACTGACCTCTAGGTTTCAGACATCAGATGTTGGAACCATGGAGAGAAAAGCTATTACAGCGCAGAGCAGACAAGTCACAGGGAAAGACAGAGGTGACCACAGAGTCACATGTCTGTCAAAATCCACATGTCTGTCCACTGCTGCTGGAATCCCCTCCTGCTGCCCAGTTCTCAGTGAGCCACAACAGGTCCTGGGAAATATCCCTGAACTTCAATTCCTAATCTACAGAAAGAATGGGACTGAATGGTGGTGTCAAGAGGCACTTGTCACAGTAGGTAATCAGTAACCTTGACACCATCTATGTGTGTGGAAGGCCTGGGAATGTCCCCAGATGCCCCTATAATGGGACACCCATGAGACTTACTTCACTGACAGAAGAGACACAGATACATAAAAAAACTGATGCAGAGGTTGTTTACAAAGTAAGGTGGACACCTGTGCCTACCTCTGTCCTTCGCATGCAAGGACACACAGATGTATCCTATGCACACATGCACTCATGACCAAGTGCACACATACACACATTAAAAAGTAGCTCCATGTTACAAATGAGGCGTGGCTAGGGTGGCCTCTTTGTCCCCTCTTGAAGACAAGGACATTATTCTGGGAAGCGGAGATGCGTGAGCATTGGTGGTGGAGCTGAACAGGGGACTCGTCCCAGGCTGAGGAGTCGGAGAAGCATGGATGGGTCTCAGTTCCTTCCTTCCTGAGAGCTAGAGAGGGGCTGGGCTGCACTGCTGCCTTCTGTGTTTTGAAACCTTGAACATATTTAAAGGGGATTTGAAAAACACTTGCTCCGCGGTTGCAGGGATTTCCACAGAAGCATGTTGATGAGCCAAAGGCCTCGGCCTCTGGAACTCCCTTGATCCGTCGGCTGCAGCTGGCCTCATAGCTGGGGTGGAGAAGCGGGGACCTCCTGTGGGTGGGACCTGAGCCCAGGTGGCCTCTCTAAAAGTCTGCAGGCATCAGGAGCACCATTAGGGAAATAATGGAGCTAGGCTTTGCAGGCAAACCCTAGCGGGGCTGTGAACCTTCCAGTGGAGGCAAAGGAAGTGCACGGCTTTGGTGAGTGATGTCACAGCCAAGCACAGCTCAGCTGGGCACAGCAAGGTCATTGAGTCACAGCTCAGAGCTGGGACTTGGAGTATAGCCTGGCCTGCAACTCCAGAGTCACCAGAGAGGAGAGGGCTGAAGAGATTCATCAGAAGGGAGGACAGACTGGGAACCACACCCAGGAATCTGAATCTGAGTCCTGCAGTCCGGGTCCCTAAGGTGGGCTGTGTTGGCAGCCAAGTCAAGGACTGTGGCATCTGTGAGGCAAATCAGGCCTCATGTCCCTTTCTGGAAGTGTGTGGACTTCATGTGCCCAAAGGACCAATAAAGAGTTTAATGAGAACATAGAAGCAAAAAGGAAGGGGCTTCTTCCAAACAGGGTCTCCAGAGTGACAGGACCAGGATGCACTGCTCTCAGCCCAGAGCCCCACAGCAGCGGGGGGCGGGAGGGGCAGATTAAATTGCTCCTGAGAAAATTAGTCATCAAGAGTTAGCCCTCAGCAAACCACAGGGTGACCTAGGTCTGAGAAGGGTGTGCTGGGACCAGCTGAAGAGCTGTCATACTGGGGACTCTCAGAGAGGGAGCAAGCTGGGGGTCAGGGAGCAGAGCAGTGGTGGAGTGTAAATCCAACTGAGGATTCACAAGGAGGAGATTCTAGGGCAGGAAATGAACCGGACTCAGAGGATGCATAATAGGACCCAGATGACCAACCATGGCTGCTGAAGGTCCAAAGCAGGCAGTGGGGGAGCCTGCTGCTAAAAATAAGGGAGGGGCTCCTAGCTATCCAATCAGCTACCGGCTTCTTCATTGGGTTTTTGCCACACAAACCTACTGTGTGTAGTACCAAGGAGCCTGGCGGGCAGGGCATGAGGGAGCACAAGAAGAAGGAGGCCTCACCCATCTGCCAGGGCAAAGACAAAGCTGCTGGTTGTGGCAGAGATACCCTACCATACTGCATAGCGAGACTCTCGTCGCCTCACTGGGGTCTAAGAGAAGTGAGAAGCCTAGAAGGCAAGATACTCACTCCTGGGATGGGAAAGCAGGGGCCAGTTGAAATATCCTTTCTAGAAGGCCTTACTGTTTTCTTGACCATAACTGACTGGGGTGTGTGAGTGGTGTCTGCAAGACCCCAGCCTCAACCAGCCCATTTTAAGGATGATAAATGATACTGAAAGTAAAGTTAACAACACTCTCAGTTTAAGGGGCAAGTCTGGGGCTGTGCATGGACCTGGTAGCTAAAGGGTTAGACAGCCTACAGGTGCCAAAAAGCACACCAGCTGAACACCAAAGACCAGGGCATCAAGGACCAGGGAATCACGGAAGGCTTCCTGTGCAAGGGGCAGATCAAAAAGGAGTTGGATGCATGAGGTACCTGCCTCCTGAGAAGATACGAGCTGGTGTGAGAAGGAAAGATGGATCGAGGGAACTGAAGGTTCTAAAAGTGAGGGCATGAACTGGGAACTTGGAAATTGGTTGCCCTTTGGAGCAAGTGTTCTGACGAAGTAGTTGAGAGTTGGGCTTGGCTGGAGTGCGCTTTGTAGTCAGAGAGAAACTACAAGAGTCAGGGAGAATGGGTGGGGGACCCTGTGTACTAAGCATCTCTGACATTTGATGCTATCGCATGCCCCCTGGTGAGATGCAGGTTGTTTCCCAAAAGCGCACTTGCCCCCACGACCCTCTACAGGAAGAGATTTGGAGTTATGGCTCCCTGGTGTATCTGAAGGGGGAGCCTGCAAGACGAATCTGGTGTTCAGTGACTGTGAGCTCCAGCTTCAACACCTCCGCAGCCACCCCCCACTTTGCCCAGCTCATCCTGAAAGAGCTCTGTCCTGGCAATGGCCCATTTTTGTGATGTAAATGCTCTACTGGGGCTCATTTGACAGCCTTGGGTGAACAGAGTTGGCTCTTGGCTCTAGTAGATACCCGCTGCCTGCTGGGCTCACACTAGTCCTGGCTCTGGGCTTTTCACCTCCCCAGTCTTCTCCACCTGTACCCATTGAGAGCAAAGTCTTTCAGACCTGCAGTATGGATGGCAAAGAGTGAGAACACACCCATCCGCACAATCTTATGTGCCTCTGTCTATAGTTATAAAGTTCGTGAAGGCAGGGGTGTATCTCTTCATCTCAAACACAGTGACTGACCCTGATGCAAGATTGACCTATAATTACGTTTCTATATTTTTTTTCTGTTTTTTGAAGCAGAGGCTTATATACCCCAGACTAGCCTCGATCTTGTTATGTAGTTGAGGGTAACCTTGAACTTTGATCCTGCTGCCTCTGTTACCCTGGTACTGGTACCAGGCACCATTGTGTCCGTTGTACTCTGGGAATTGGGCTCAGGGATTTGTGCATGCCAAGTGTGGTGGTGTGGACGAGAGCAACCCCCATAGGCTTGGGCATTTGAACACTCCGTGTCTAGCTGGTGGCACAGTTTGGAGAAGGTGCAGGAAGGTGGTACAGTCTTGCTGTGTATGAAAGTAGAACAGGCTAGCGAGTTGTGTTAATCGACTGTGGCTCTGATCTTCCCTGCAGTTTCCGGAACGTTCAGCTGTGTCTGTGCGTCCCTGCTGACACTTCTGTTCGCCTCAGCAGCCATGCTCAGCATCATCAGCCTTGGCGCCCTGGGATGAGGGTGTAAGATGCAGAGTAGCGACCACCATCTTTGCGACAATGAGGAACCTGATGTAGTTAAGCTGTGGATGACAGAGTAGGGTGCTAGGGAAAAGCCTGGGTCTTGTGACATCACTGAGTCACTACATCCTGGGATCATCTTCTGAGCGCCTCATTCTTTAAGGGAATGTTTTACACAATGCAGACATCCTGTTATGTACCAGACGAGTAGCTACATTTCCCCAAAAGGAAGAGTCCACACTTGTGTTAAACATTCTACAAGGTCAGTGGGCTGTTTATGTTGGGGTTGCAATGTTACAGATTGGGGACCAAATTTATCTTGAGCTGGGTTTGAGCCTATAAATAGTCATTTTTTGTCCACCTCTGTGTGTGACCTCACATCCTTGTGATAGATGGATAATTCCTTTGGAGATATACACACAGACCTCTGATGTCTAACAACCCAAAGGTCAGGAATGTCATCGGATACCACTGGAGGCCAATAACAAGGTGGTCCTTCTCCTCTGTGACCCTCTTACCTGATAGTTTCATAATGTATTTGAAGGTGGCTTGGTGACTTTGTTCTGTTTACGAGACAGGTGTTACTGGGCTGAAGCTGCGTTCCTGGCTCCAGAATGTACTATCTCTTATTTCATTTGAGGTGAAATCTGTGGTTTCGCACATGCACTAGCTGACATGTTTAGTGGAATCAGATGCTTCCACTGTGGAGGTGAGCTTTCCTCCTGTGTCTGATTGGATGACAGGTGGAGCTGGGGGTGCATGGAGCCCCTATTTGTGTATGAGGAGAAATGTCACATGTGTGCATATGTCATAGTGCCTGGGAAAAGAGACTGTCTGTGTGACAGGGTCCAGGAGAGGGGGTGACAGAGGTTCAGAGAGAGGGTTCTGGAGATTCTGGGCCCCTTTCTTATCTCAGGAGATCAGAAAAGCAGAGGGCTTAAGGGATGCAGCTAACGGGCAGTGGGAGGAAGAGAAATTCCAGCATCAGTGGTCTTGATCCCTGGTGCTGTGTAAGGCAGAGCAGCCCTTGAAGGAGGCAGGAGATGACTGGAAAGCTGAGAGGCTACTGATGAGTCCACAGTGAAGAACTGGACTCTGTCAAAACCTGAATGACCTCAGAGGTCTCTAGGGATAGCACCTGCGCTGTGCCCTAGAAGATGCCGAGAGAGACCCTTGTGTTTCTAGACAGAGTTTTTCAGGCCTGAAACCTGCCAAGTAGATTAAGGGGTGCTGGCCAGTGAGCCCCAGGGGTCTACCTAGCTCTGCTTCCCCTGCTCTAGGATTACAAGTGCCCTCTGCCATACCTGGCACTTTTAGCGAGTCTTAGGACTTGAACTCTGGTCCTCACGTTTGCAAGGCGAGCACTTTACTGGTTGAGCCACCTCCCCAGTCCATGCTGTGCCAGGAGTGTGAGATAATGAAGGTGTGTCCTCCAACCTGGTTTGCGCCTGATCTTGTTTCTTCCCCTCACTTTCCTCTTAAGGAAAAAAAAAATCCTTCTCCTCCATGCTTCTTGGACCTTGCCCTAGCCGCCTAGCCTGTTTCCTGTTAACATACAAAGAGCGGACGGAGGCTGAGGCTTTGGGAGGATTTTCCCCGAGACTCTCCAATGGCTTATAGGGGTCAGGACACCATGCAGGCAGAGAGAACATGACTGACTCTTGTCTTGACCGAGCCCTACTTACAAGTATCACGGCTGCTGCTGCTCAGAAGGGATCCAGTCACAGGAAATGGCCTGAAGGCTGAGCCGCCTCTGGGGCTGACTCAGCTTGGGGTCTTATGGGATTTGAAGCTGAGGCTCCAGAGAGTCTAGGGACCAGGACAAGCAACCGCAGACTGGCCTCCCTGCCAGCCCCACCCAGGTCCTACCTGTACTGGACCTGTCTCTGTTAGGAGTAGTGGCTTTTGTCTCCTTAGAACCACTCCTTGGCCCTATTCCTCTGAGAACCCCCTACTGGGAAAATGGAATTTTGGGGTGTCTTCACTCATCCCTCCCACACCCAGGTCACTGGGGAAGTGTTGTGGGGACGTCTGGTTCCAACATTCTAGGTGTCTTGGAACCTGAGACTAGGGTCATCCTAGTGACATCTGGCCATGCCGACCCCCCACCCCATTCCCATGCGTGTAACTGGCAAGCAGCCCTGTATACCATATGGGTAGAAGTTCTCTAGTCTCTTCCAGAAGCTCAGACTTTCTTGCTATATCCTCAGGGCTGGTCCTGGCAGGACGTCTATCCCCAGAACACACTGGCATTCCCCCTCAAGACACTCACCCGCAAGGAAGTGAGATGTAGGGGTTAGGCACCAGGCAGGTGGGGATCTAGGCTCTGCTGCCTCCTGCCTCCTGCCTGTGTGGCCTCAGGCTCACTCAGGAGCCACTCCGTCCCTTTCAGTCACCTGAGGGTGGGAGCCATGAACTCCTTCCGTCGCAGCATTTTGGGGGTGGGAAGCTCAACAGAATTGCACAGCTCACGTGTTCATTGTTTCTTTCCTACTTGTATTAAAAGTCCTCACCCCAATAATCCCTTCTAGAACCTTCCACGGGGCTCATGATCAAGATTGTTATCTCTGTGGGGGTGAGTATTTGTGGAGAGCAGGCTGTGTCCTGCTCTGTTTTCATGTGGCAAGGAACGATGGCTTTTAGGCTGGCTATTGCCTGAGTAACATCATCTACAAAGCGGCATTGGCTCCATTTTGAGAATAAACGCTGAGGTAGAAGGATTCCGTTTTCCGTGCGCACAGAGAGACTCCACCACCTGTCCACCATGAGCCAGGAATCTGGTTCGTTCACATACGTAACAAATTACCATCTATGAACTTGCCGGCATTGATTAGGAACACATGACATTAGAGCAATGGAACTATTTCAGAAAAGCCAGACCCTTGAAGTTATCAAACATACCAGACCAACAAACAGCACATCCTATGAAAGGAATGTAGGTGTCTACCAACTGCCTTCTGACTGCCTGGTGCATTGCCATGGCAACCACCAATGGCAAGCTCCCAAATGCCCCCAGGGTTTCAGGTCTGTGCTGCCCCCTCTGAACTACGGTCCATCTGGACCCAGGCAGCTCCGTGCTGTGCTGTCTTCCCTCACCTCATGGTTATCCACTCTCCCAAAGCGTTGCGCTGGGCACCGACAGTGGGTGAGCCTCTCCTTACTCCATCTCGGGGCTGGAGACTGAGTGTGGGGTCTCCCACATGTTAGGGGCGTGTTCTACCACTGAGCTACACTGAGTCTGAGGAGTCTCTTTGCTTTCTTTTGAAAAAGGGTTGACCAGGCTGTCCTTAAACTTCTAGAATGGCTGAGATCGCAGACCTGTGCTACTAGGCCTGGCAACTCTCATTAATGGGACCAGCTCCTTGTCTGCATTCCCTAAGGCCCCTCTGCAGCCTCTTTAGTTCTTTCTTTTCTTTACTTCTTAAAGATTTATCTTTATTTGCATGGTGTGTGTGTGTGTGTGCATGTGTGTGTATTATGCATACATGCATTCAGGTACCTTCAGAGGCTAGAAACAAGTTGGGCCCTCTGGAGGTAGCATTAAAGTGCTTCTAAAGAGCCCAGTGTGGGTGCCATGAACTGAATGTAGGTTCTCCAGAAGAGCAGCAGGCACAATAGAGAGATGACAGATGAATGGATGGGTGGATGGATGGAGAGAATAGATAGATAGATAGATAGATAGATAGATAGATAGATAGATAGATACGTACATACGTACATACGTACGTACATACATATAAATGGATTGATGGATGAATTGATGTATGGATAGATGGATGGATGCATGGATGCATGGATGGACGCATGGATGGATGGATGAGATATATTGCTATGCAAAGTATAATGTATAATCTCAGTGTTAATATTAGTAACTCAGATTATATTAAAGGAGCCTACAATTACCAACAGCAACACTGTCAAGTGAAATCAGGATTACATGGTGAATTACAGGCTAAGAAACTAAAGCAGCTTGTGAGTTCACTGTTATTCAATAAATTATAGTGTAGAAAGACATGAAAGTGTTTGTTCCTGGCACAGGGCATCCATGAAATATCCATGAGTGCCCCACCTTCGCACTGGGCAGCTGAAGCTCTGCTGAAGGGTGTGAAGGGTTATTTTAAAAATCAAAAGCTACCTCTGTCAAAGGCTGGGAGCCATGCTGAAGTGGGGCCAGCTGTGGATGACGAGCAGTCTTGACCTTGGCAGAGGTGAGCTGGGAGGCCCCGCTCCCCCCCTCCCCCCCCCCGCCGAGCTCCCTGGTGGTGACGCTGTCCATCTTTCTGACCCTGAGTTTAGGATCAACTCATGTTTGCTCCACTCACACTCTTGGTGGGAAGGAAGGACAGAATGGGAAATAACACGAGCCAGTAAGATGCTCAGCAGGTGAAGGCACTTGCCACCAAGCCTGTAGACTTGAGTTCGATCCCCCTAGAACCCATATGGAAGCAGGAAAGAGTTGACTCCCACAAATTAACCTTCTGTATCTAAGTACGTGCGTGAAGCTGTATTTGCAATAATAAATGCTGCTATTTGAAAATAAGAACCGGCAATCACAGGAAAGGTTTTGGCCCGTGTGAGAGAAGCTCACATTCATTCTCTTTGTGTTTGTTACTGAACTTGTGGTAATTCTCAACTTCTTTTCCCCAGAGCAGAGCCACCTTGGAAACACACCTCCAAAGGATCCTCTCTCACTGGTGCCTCACCTGGCTTCCAGCTCCAGGTCTGGGTCTGTGTCCACCACACAAGCCTGGAGAGTGGTATACACTGGGGGAAATAACCTCGTCTGCCTGCCCCAGAGCAATGATGTCTTGAAGACGCGAGACAGATGATCTTCCCGTGACCTTTGTCCTCAGAGGCCCCTGCCCCACCCTGGCTGATTCCTCTGCATAGGAAGGACATTTGAAAGCTGAGGTCATATGAATGACTCAGGGCCTCTTGGTCCAGATCAAAGAGGTTCGCATAGAGGCGGTGTGGCTACAGGGGCTGAGGGCTGTTTAGAAGTCTGCGGACCTGTTTCAACAGGCATCCTTCCGGGGCTGGTTGATGCTCCCAAGCAACTGCTGCCTGGCCGGGGTTCATCTTCCCAGGGCTTTAAGCACATTTTCAATATTGTCATCCCACGAGATTCAAGCACTGGGTTTTCTGCTCCCTGCGGACATCAGACTCACCAACCTACCTCAAGAGCAAAGGGGCATCCTTGCACCAGGGAGAAGCTGGACTTCTTTCCCCTCCTCCCTCCACCCTCATTCCTGCACCTGCCATTCCCAGCTGTGTCTGAGTGTCCACACACATGGAAAAGTAAGGACCAACAACCAGCCTGAACAGAAGACCGTGAGGAAAGCCTTCCCCTGGTCCAGTATACACCCCAGCTTTTCCTGTTCCTCCCTCCAGGCCCTGCCAGCTCTTGAGTATGTTCCTCCTGTTTTTCCTACCATGCTGCTGTGCCCATTTCTCTTCCATAAAAGTTCCAAGAAGGACTTCCTGCTCCCACAATGCCTCTGGAAGCTACTCTCCTCCAAGCCCAATTATCCCAGACTCCAATTGCACACATCCGGGTTTTCATTTGTACAATCAGCGAAGGATTTGAGTGAAGAGGAGGAAGAGAAGCTGGTGAGGGGTGAGGGACTGAGATCTAGAGTCAGGTATGAGGCAGGAGAGGGTGAAGAAGGTGAAGAATAAGAGAGGTGAGGGAGGGAGGTGAGGGTGAGGGAAGGGAGGTAAAGATAACGGTGGGGGAGATAATGGAAGAGATAACGGTAAGAGATAATGGAAGTGGGGGTCAAGAGGCCAGGGTGAGGTTAAGGAAGTGGAAGGAGGGAAAAACTTGAGGCTGAGGAATGAGAAAGGGAACGGTGAGGAAAATGAGAGGCGGAAGACTAGAAGAGGAAAGGAGAGGAAGTGAGGAAGAAGGCAGAGTGCACAGGGGTGAGGGAGGGGCTGAGTGACTGCAGGGAACGCAGGTACGAAAGCTGGCAGAAATGGACGGTTGCAGCTCTGAGCTTCCAGTCCCAACCCTCAGCTGCCAGCCAAGCTGATCCCGCATGCCCAGAAGAGGAGGCCTGGAGAGGCCCAGAGCCATCGGCCACCACGAGGGACAGAGCAGTGCCATTGGCATAAATACTGCCCTTTAATACACTGCCCTGGGAACATGACCTGGGTAGGACCTCCCCACCTCAGAGCAGCAAACAAGCATTCACACCTTTTGTTTTGTACAGGGAGTCCAGGCACTCAGGAAAGGAGGGGCCTGGCGGCGTGCACACAAGTCCCTGTGTAAAGAAAGCTGAGGACAGGACCAGGTCACTAAAGGCTTGTGTCAGTAACTAAGTAGGTTCTAAGTCAGTTCTGGAAGAAGGGAGGGTCCTGGGACAGAGGGATGCTCAGCAGATAAAGGAATCTGCCACCAAACCTGACGGCCTGAATTCTATCCCCAGGACACCTATGGGGGAAGGAGAAAACCAATTCCTGCAAGTTGTTTGGGCTTCCACATGCAAGTGTGCACACATACACACACACAGACATGCGTGCACGCACACACACACTAAACAAAATATACCAACATTTTAAAAATTCTTAATGGATAGGCCCCTTCTACCTTATTATTTTTAGATGTATGACTGTTTTGTCTACATGGTTGTCTACATGTGCGCCTGGTGACTGCAGAGGTCAGAAGAAGGTGTCAGATCTCCTGGAACTAGAGCCGCCATGTGGGTGCTAGGAACTGAACCTAGGTCCTTTGAAAAACCACTGAGCCATCTCTCCAGCCCCAGTGTAGGCCTTCCTAAAGACGCCACCTGTGTCAGTGGTGTGGCAACTCCTCCGGGCTTGGGCCTCAAGCCATCCTTATCTCATGTTCACGTCCATTTCTACTGAGGTTGCACGGTCAGAATCCCTCAGAGCACCCCAGTCTGGCTCGCTGGGCTACACTTTCTCAGAAAACACTTGCCTTCCTTGGCTCTTGTGCCAGACCCTCGCCCACCCAGAACCTGTAGAGATGAATGGTGTGGGAAAAGCAAAAACCGTGTCCAAACCTAGCCATGTAGTCTGAGCTCTACCACGGTCCTCTCTTGGTGGGTACAGCCGTGACACAGGCAGTTGTCACGGTAGACGAGAATCTAGCGCAGTAAGCAGGGAAATCCATCCAGTACTTAGCTGAGGACGACAGACCTGCTGCCTATCGCAAAGCCAAGTTTATCATAGAGCATTTGGGAGCTTATGACATCTGGAAAGCCAAAGACCTGCGCCTAGAGGCCATACAGCTGCTGTGCAGCTGTTTCCTCCAGAGGGCGGGATGCTCACAGGGCTCAGGACACTCACAATAAACTCAGATTCCTCCATGACGGTAACAGAAGCAGCAAATATCAGAAGAAGAAGGGCTGTAGCGTGAATAATAAACACAGAGACGGGTGTTGGGGTTCAACCTGAAGATCAGAAAAGCAAAACAGTTAAGCCACTAGAGAGCTCTTACCTCTAAGAAATCCTCAGACTGGAAGAGAACAAATTCCTGCCTCATCCCAGCTCATATTCCTCTCTAGTGCTGGGTTAAAGGTGTGAACCAGCACCACCACCTGGATCTGCTTCTGTATTCATCTTGTGTAGCCTAGGGTGGCCTTGAACTCACAGAGATTCATCTGCCTCTGTCTCCCACATCCTGGGACTAGAAGAGTGTGACACCACTGCCTGGCCTCTAGTGGCTTAGTTTTACCTTCTGGTCTTCAGGCAAGCTTTATTTATAAAACATAAATAAAATATTACTATATTTCTCTTTTTGTCTAAAATAAAATAAAGGCTATAACTAATATAAGAAAAACTATATGCAATAAGTACAATAATTATATACAATATATAAGGCTATAAATACATCAACAATGTCTAGTCCATTTGCATTTGACAAATTCAGAGAAAATAATAGTCTCCAACAGAGGGCAGCTCCTCAGTGTGTAGTTGCCTGCAAACTGAACAGGGGACTCCGGAGATGCAGCTTTTGTGACTCCTCACCCATGCCAGGTGCGCTTTTGGCGATTCAGATGTCCAGAGCTCACCCATGCTCCTGGAAACAGCTCTGCAAATCATTGGTGCACCAAGCTAAACTCGGGTGGAATCCATCCACCCATCCATCCACCCATTCATTTACCCGTCCATTCTTCCTTCTTTTCTTCTGTCTCTGTCTTGTTTTGTGACTGAGTCTCATGAAACCAAGGCTGGTTTCAGACTCACTATGTGGCTGAGAATGACCTTGAACATCCGACCCTCCTGCCTCCATCGCTCAAGGATTTCAGGAGAGTGCCACCATCCCTAGTTTTTTTAATGCAGTGTTAGGATTAGAACCCGTGGTTCTGTGAATGCTAAGAAAACACTCTACTGACAGAGCTACATTCCCTGGCCCCTTGTGCTGATCTGCTGTTGTCCTCTCTACCCAGGTAAATAGACACAGTCCCCCCAGAAAGAAGGGCCAACACCAACTAGAATTCAGCGGTACTGCAGGACTGTTTCTTGGTACATGCTACACAGCAGAGGTATTAAAGGCCAGTCGGGGTGGTTCCAGAAAGAGCACACACCTTCTCAGGGGGTCAGATGCCAACAATAGCAGCCACACGCATTGTTCACTGTCATCGTACATGCCCCAAGTGGGGATCAGTCCCTCAAATTCGGGAGGGCCAGAGTGTAGTTAGGAGATGCTTACTGTGCCAACCTCCAGGCTCCCAAGCCCAGACAGAGCCAACCATACTTGTAGCCCCAGCCCTGGTCAGTGGCTGTAGCTACCATACTCAACCTTCACCATTTTCTTCACCTGGCATCAGGGCCTCCCAGAACCCAACCAACCTGACCTGTAACCTCACCCTCTGCCTGTTATTAACAGGGCTCCTTTCTTCCATCCATCCCAGCCTGCTCACTGCTCCTGCCTTCTGAGCTCCGGGGGAGATCTAGGAACTGTGGAGAGGCTGGTGATCTTAGTGGAATGGGGTCTTCCCCAGCCCGGTTGGGTATGACCATGGACCTGAGTTGCCAGATGCTCATGGCCATCAGAGATCAGCCGGAGATGGTGGCTTTGAGGTTTCTGTCTCATACCAAAGAAAGTTAAAGGTGTGGACTCCTGTGGGAGTATGCGAAGCAGAAGCAGGCTGTGTTAGGAATTAGCACAAGAGCTGGTTAAGAGCACTGGCTGCTCTTCCAGAAGACCAGGGTTCAATTCCCAGCACCCACACGAAGGCTCATGCACCATCTGTAACTCCAGCCCGAGGGGATCTGATGCCCTCTTCTGGCCTCTGGAGGCACTGCATGTATATGGTGTGTATACACATTAAAACTTAAAAAATTATTATAGAAAAATGAGAAATTTTTTTTAAAGTGAAAAGTCAAAGAAAAGTAGGAGAAACTTCCAAGGTTGGGAGGAGAAAAAGGCCACCAAATTTCCCTTGTCTGGGGGTTTTGTAGATTGATGGCAGAAGCTAGGCAAAGACTGAGGATATGCCTAAGATGGCTTAGTCTAGTGGGTTCTCATGGGCCAGTAAAGGGCTCACACTCTCTGTATGCCCCCCTGACCTAACTAGGGAGGGTTATGCATTATTCCTGTGCTGCCCATGCAGCCAAGGGTAGCTGAAGCCTTGTTGTGCCCATCTCTGACTCCAGCTTTGACCCGACAGTCCTCCGATTGCCCGTCACTTAGCTCGTGTTTCCACACTCCGACCTAGCAGGGACCTCCAGGGCTGCTAATCGCACTAACCTCTTGGTCTCACATTTCAAGACCAGCTTGCAGCTCTCCTACAGCAGACAAAGACGTAGCTGTGGTCTTCCTGATTGACCTAATACATAGCTTCTCGACCATGGTGCAACCCAGAGCTTGCTAGAAGCCATCCTTGCCATTTAGTCTATATCAATGAGCTATATTCAAAGCAAGAATATATGAGCGGACGGTAGTGCCTCACACATGCTCCTCTGGGGCAGTCACCCACCCGCCCTCCCTAGCCCAGAGCCCTGATCTCCTGTCTGTTTACCATGGTCGTCACACCTACCTACAAGCCCTCTTGTTCATCTCCTCCACTGCTCCAGATCTGCCATTTCACTCTCAATCTTCCGTTTACCACATGTGATCAACTTGTAGGTTTCTCCGTAGGCCCTTCCCTTTCCTTTACTAGCGACAGAGGCTAGCGCTTACCTACCAACATGCTACACAGGGGCCCACAAACTGTTGCTTCCACATACAATTCTGTTGGCTCGGTACTATATGACTAGGTCTCAGGACCTCGGTCTCAGCCCCCAAAGCCCTCACAAGTAGACAGTCATGAAGAGCCTTCCACTGCTGTGAAACCCCAGAGAAGGGCCTGGCAGAAATGCCTGACGCGTGATAGACTGTTTTCCCACTGTGTAGAGTGGCCTCATACGCAAGGCTCGGCACCACGGTGACCTCACCTGACGACCCCGCTTGGCTTTCAAACCTACAGGATTTAACCATGTTAGGAATCATCTTCCAGTCTGCTCAGCGCTGTTGGAAAGAGCCTTCAAAGATGGCTAGCTCTCACTGAAGGGTTGATCTGATATTTCAAGGCAACTAAAAACCATTTGAAGCCAATCCCAGTGAATTCGGCAAGTAATAGACCTGGCTAATAAAATTTTTTGGTCAATAATGAGGTGGAATGGAGTGGTTTGGTTTGGTTTATTTCTTTTCCACATGGCCCACACAAATGGATTTGGAGGCTGTTCCAAACGAGATGCCACAAGGCACTTGAGCTCCGTGGCTGCTTTGCTGGGCCCGGGCGGGCAGCTTTCCGGTGGAATGTCTTTGGAGTCTTTGACTGTTTGCTGAGAAAACACCGCCATTATTTCAAAATCGCAGCTTGCCTAAACATCAGCTTCCCTCCCCTGGCTTTGAAACGGCAATACATAAACAGTGTTCCCTCAGTTTATTTTGAGAAAATGATCGTACCCAACAGGCAAGAGCTTATAAAGACAGAATACGTATGTAGAGTTTGGATGCTTTCACTGAGTCGGGCTGATGGCGAAGTTCATCAGATGCATGTTTAATCACCTGCAAAGCTGCTTCTGTGTAGCTGTGTGGGAATAAAGCATAAATGTACTCTCCTAATTTTGGCACAACCCATTTATGCATTTTAGACATTAGCCAGGGAGAAAAAGAGGACTGGAAGGAGGCTTGGCTCTCTGGTTGTCTCTCTTTGGACGCTCCGACCCAGCAGGTTTCCTGGCTCCTGAGGCTGCCCACGACTCCAGCTACAATAATCTTCTAATACCGAGCCACGGACCAGGGCTCTGTTGCCAGTTCTGTCTTCTGGAAGAAGAAAAATGAGTTTGGGTTTGGGAAAGGGCTTCTGGGGCCCAGAGGGTGGCCGGCTCCTGCTTTGCAGACCAGCCAATCCACATGGCCAAGTGCCTCCTCCTCTTCCGCCTGTTAATGAACCTCTGGGAGCCTGAGGGCAGTCTGTGATGACATCCAATGGCAGGGCTCAGTGGGGCAGTCAGTGAATTGGGTGCAAAGTAGGTGTAAAATAAGTCTTATTTTACCAAAATTTGGTCCCTTTTCTCCTGTGTTCCCTGCAAAGCTAAGAGGTCACAGAGGTCCAAGGGCACCCAATGGGCAGGACCAGAATGTTACTTTGTCATCTGAGAGCATGAACCGTTCCCTCCAGGGAGACTGTATGTCCAGGAAGAGGATCAGCCGCACCGTTCTATACAAACCGTGGAGACCCTTCCCTTTCTCCATCCCCTCTCGCCGGAGTGATAATTCCTACGGAGGTGGTGGTGGTCGCATAAGGACAGGGGAAAGGCAAAACGTGTCCAGAAATAACAAGAGAATATGGCCTTCTTGCAAAGTTCCCAGTGGACACATGGGACCTAGAACAGACATGGCAGGGCAAGGGGGTCCTGAGCACATGGCAGATTGGGGTACTGGGGTGGGTAATGAGGAAAGGAGCATGCTGGGAGGTGAACCCTCGGCTGGTTTATTTTTATTAGGTAGGTAAGGTGTGTGGGGTGCCCACAAGCTTCTGCACGGCCAGAGGCCCTGGGAACTGGCCTGGGCAGCCTTGCGTTTAACTGAGCTTATTCAAGCTAGTCCTAGTGGGAGGAGGACAGAGGGGAGAAATATTCAAATAATTACTTTTTCTTGGTATGAATGTGTGGTGTGCATGCATGTCTACCTGTGTGTGGTGTGTATACATGTGTATGGATACATGTGTGTGTACATGTATACACAGGCTCAAGGTTGATGTTGACTACCTTCCTCTATCACCCCCTACCTTGTGTACTGTGTCAGGGTCTCTCACTGAACCCCAGACTCCCCAATTCTGCTAGTCTGGCTGGCCACCTAACCCTAAGGCTTCTGTCTCTACCTCGCATGAGCTGGGATTACCCACAGCTGCCATGATCACTTTGCTTTTGCGTGGGTTCTGGGGACCCGAACTCTTGTCCTCACGCTTGCACCCAACACTTCACCCACTGAACCATGGCCTCAGCTGTGAGTTAGTTCCTTATTAACGGGAGAAATCCTTTCTCTAGAGACAGACAGAAAAGACAAACAGGAACAGCCAGAGACCATGGGCTGCCAGCGCCCAGTCCTCCCTCCTCCGTCTCAGAGGCATTTTACAGGCCTAAAGACAAGCGTGACTCATTCATTAATTTGGAGAGAAAACAGGATAAAAAACAACAGAACAGCCCAGACGCAAGCATTCTTCTAATGCTTTCCATTCCCCAAACACACATTTTACAGCAGATTCTTTTGGCTTCCCAGAATGTCTTAATTTTATGCTTTCATGAGTGATTAGAGAGAAGAATGCTGAGCCCTACTGTGGAGGCAGCTAGCATCAAAGTGACTTAAGGGTGGCTGCACTGAGTCACCGGCAAATGCCATCCCAAGTCCCCAGCCCAAGGAACCTGGGCCCCTCACCTGGTGAACCCCGGTATCAAGGGGCTTGTCCTGGGTCGGCCGTCCTACCCATCTTCCCTTCCCAGTAGCCCCTTCCCCAGTGGCCCCTTTCTGGTCTTCGTCCTTCCCTTCTTGCCTTGCACACTCTTCTCCTGCTCTGGGTTTTCCTTAAGGAGTTGGTGAACTTAGGTTCAGGGACACAGCGCCTCCCCTTGTCCCATTAGCTCTGTGGCCAGTCATTGTGCAACACAGAGCAGGCTTACCTGGTTTTTATCTGTTTGTTTGTTTCTGTTTGTTTTCAAGACAGGGTTTCTTTATAACTTTGGAGCCTGTCCTGGCACTTGCTCTGTAGACCAGGCTGGCCTTGAACTCAAGGAGATCTGCCTGTCTCTGCCTCCTGAGTGCTGGGATTAAAGGTATGTGCCGCCACCACCAGACTACTTACCTGAATTCATACATAACATAATACACTACTTTTTTTTTTTTTAGAAATACTCGGCTGGAATGTTGTGTGTTAGGGGTGGGGTGAGCTGTTTTCGGTCTTCCATCTTTGAAGCACCGTCTCCTTCCCCCCTTCCGCATCTCATCTCCCCATCCTGCTTTGTCTTAGGTGAGGTTTTTCATAGCTGACACCTTTAGTAAGCCAGATTGGGATCTATGCCAGTCGAGTGGAAACTGCACAGAGACACCAGGGACAGTGACGTGCTCACACCTTAGGAAAGCCAGGCTTCCTGCTGGGAAACAAACTGTACAGCTTCCCCCTGCCCCTGTCCTGCTGGGCCACCCCCTGCTCCTTCAAACACTAAAATCAATTTAAAACCTCAGTACCCAAATTTAAAACCTCGGTACGTGAAGCAGACAGGAAGAAAGAACATCTTGGAAACATTCAGGTAGGGAGTTAAAATAAATTTCATTAGTGTATACTAAATATGCAAAATAACAGGCTTCATTACGACATTCTCATGCCTGTATATAATGTGCTCTGATCAAATCAGATGGACGCTGTTTTTAGGTTCTCTGGTTCTGGTTTTTTGGGGGGACGAGGTCTGATGTTAGTGCAAGCTGTTCTTGAACCCACAGTCACCTTGAGATCCTGACGCTCCTGCCTCTGCCTCCTAAGTGCTGGGATTGCACACATACCACCATGCATGGCTTATCCACTGGATATCCACTGGATATCAAATCTCGGGCTTGTGTGTGTTAGGCCGTCATTCCACGGGCTCACCGTTCCCTGAGCTGGGCAGTGAGGAGGAAGGGGTTCCTAAGAGCAAGATTCAGGGCATGGGGCGTGTTTCCTAGTACTCCTCTCCAGCCTGCTCCAGGCTCTGCCAAGACACCCTAATGTGGTCACCTGTGGATATGACAGGGCTCAATGCTAGGGCATCACTAACAGGTTTCAGCAGAGAGGGACGCACCCCTTCCCTCCAGCCTCAGAAGGCCCTCAAAGCTGTCTTCCACAGCCTGCATGTGGGCCGCTCTCAGTCACCCGTGATAAACCAACAAACACACGGTGGAAAGAAAACAGTTTCCATGGAGCAGCAGAAGGTAAAGCAAGCCAGGCAAGCATGGGGGAATGAACAGGCAAGTCAGCAGAACAGAGGGGGGCTGGGGAGACGGCTCTGTGGTTCAGGGTACTGGCTGCATTCCAGAGGACCTGAGTTCAGTTCCCAGCACCCACACCGGGTACCTCCCAACTGCCTGTAATCCCCTCCTTCACACGTGTGCCGCACAGGCAGACAGATAGAAAGAGAACAAAATAAATCCTTTGAAGAGCCAAACAGAGCACTGGCAAGTTGTTCTGGGCAGGAGAAGACATCACAGACGCAGCCAACACGTGTGCGTGCACACATACACACACGCATACCCCACACCATTACAATGGCGAGCTTTGTGCTCCGATTGAGTACTGTGTGTATCTTTATTTTCTCTAGGTGTGAACTGCTAGGGAAAATAGGAGTGTGAACTTCAGTTTCAAGAGAGGTGTCGCTTGTGACCCAGGGCCATGCTCTCTGTTGCTCCCCCAAAGGACCCTATGAACGGCGTGGAGCACTGCTGTCTGAGCTCTGTGGCTCCTGGCCCTGCATCCTGCTTTGTGGTAGATAGAAGGTAAGGCCTGCTAATCTCGGGAGCTCTTCATCCGCTGCTTGATGGTGGGGAATCCTACTCAGACACAGCTTCCATTCCTTTGTAATTGACCCCTCTCTACCCTCTTCCAGCCCAGTCCGGCCCTTTGCCTTTATGGTTTGAAGTAGGCATCATGCTGGTAGGTCTCTCTGAGAAGGAGGGGAGGAGTGTCACAGGGCAGCCCCTGAGGGCCACACTGAGCCAACCCACCCGGGTCCCTCAGTTTCCCAGATTCTCCTATCTAGTACTAAAAAGTTCATGTGTGTAGTTTTAGGACAAGCATGCAGTCTAAACCTGGGGACTCATCTGTCTTGAACTTGAGTGTCCACATTGGGGTGGGGGGTCCTGAGTTGATGCTCTCTCTGGCTAAGTGAGCCCCTTCTCTTTGGCTCCAGACACATGTTCCAAAGTCAAGGGTTTACACATAGACATATCTGTTTGCAGACAATTTGTCTGAGCCCTTATTATCCTGTAATTGGGTTAAATACTGCTGTGTAGGCAGCGGCATACCAAGGCAATTGCCGAATCCCTGCGAGGCCTGGCCCCCTCCCTCCTTCCTTCAGCAGGCCTCTTGGAAGAAAAAGGTAGAGACATAAATTAAGACAGGACGAATATATTCCTTTCCTGGAGTGAGCTATTTAAAGAACAAGCCAGATGTGCAAATAGACTATTTCCCCTTGCTCACTACATTCTTAAAGGGTGTGTATTTATGTGCAGAAGAGAGAAGAGAGAGTGGGAGAGAGATAGAGATATCTTCCTTTCTTTAACAAAAAAAATTATAATCTGAGGGTCTGGTTAATTTTGGCATGCTATTCTTTTTTTGCTATTTTTCATAATAACATTTAAATTTTTAAATGTTTAGATTTTTTATTATTTTTGCAAAAAAAAAGTATGCCCATGTATTTGTGTCTGTGTATGGCTATGTGCACAAAAGGGGCCTCCAAAGAGGCCAAAAGAGGGCACTGGGTCCGCTGGGTCGGGAGGTACAGCTTCCTGGCGTAGATACAAGGAACTGAACTTGGGTCCTCTGCGAGAGCGGTGTAAACGCTTAACCACAGAGCAGTCCCTCCAGGCCCCACACTTCCTGAGGACACCATCACACTTGTCCATAAGAGTCTTGGCTAGGGGGTCTCCTGTCACCAAGTTATGTTCAGCAAAGATCCCATTGCTGGGGGCACCAGGGTGTAGGTCTGAGCTACCCATTGAGGCCACCCACACTGTCCTATCTAGAAAGCTTTTCACCATCCCTTGTGTCTTCAGGTTAGATGCAGCCTTTATAGAGACACACACACACATATACACAAACATACACACACAGACACACAAATACAAACACATAAACACAAACACATATACACACAAGCACACACACATATAATACACACACGCACATGCTTGCACATGCACATACACACAAACACACACACATGCACATGCAAATACACGCACATGCAGACACACCCACACGTGCATACTTGTGTAAACACACACACACACACACACTGGGTATTTCCTAGGGAATAGGGAGAACTTCTTTGGAACTCTTGTCCCCAGTGGTTGGAACATAAACTCCATGAAGGGATTCCCACTTAGAATCTGAATACTAACTCCTTTGTCCCAGGCTCCCTTACCCCCAAAACTCCTCCCTCGAAAGAATGGGTTACTTAATTACTTGATCTTTCTCTTGTTTTTTGTGGCACCAATGATAAAGCCTAGGTTCTCATATGTGTTAGGCAAGTGTGCTGCTACTGAGCCATACCCCAGCCATTTTAACCACTTTATGGAAATCTTCCTAAAACATGTGATGTTTTCATGCCCTAGGGAAGGAAGCCCTGGGCAAACTATAAACCTGTAAACCGGGGTAAAGCGTAAGGCACCCTGGGAATGTGGGACAGGCTTTGCTCCAGAGTCACAGGGCATTGCTTACCATCTGAGACTTCAATGGTGCTGGGGGTTCCCACCCCACAGAGAGAAGCCTTGGACCTTCTGGGCTGCACAAAAGCCTGGGGCCCCTTTCCCTTCCTTGTTGCCTGCACTACCTCACGCTTGTGGGAGTCTACGCCAGCTTCCCAACAAGTCTCACTTTCCTCTCCTCTGGGCCCCTCCTGACACTCTTGGCCAGAAAAACTTTCCCCAAATGCAAATCTGATTATGGCTGTCTCCTGCTCAATCTTCAGGGTTTCCTGTAGCTCAGGTCCTGGATGTTGAGGGCTTGGTTTGTGGCTCAGCGCATTCTCTCTCAATCCTGCCCCGCCTCCCCTACCACCTGTACTCCCTTCCCACCACTCCCTAGGCCATGCCCTGACAGGTCAGAACAGCCATGTCCTCTGTCCCCATCCTACTTGGCTCATTTCAATTCCTCTTGGGCTCCATCCAGCTGTGGGCTCCTCCTGGAAGCTTTCCCAGGCTGCATTAGCTCCACCTGCACTGTGTGCCCTCATTCATGGAAGTCATGTCACCCCATAAATCCTTCCTGTTGGCTCACATTAACCTTGCAAGGCTGGGCTTATCTGTTCCCCCGCTCCCCCACCCTGTTCCTTCAGTACAGAGAGCAGGAGTGGCAAGCAGCCAGTTCTCCATCACTGTCACTTCCTTGTGCCCTTTCCTGGCTTTCGATGACATAGGCAGTGTCCCCACCAATGATCGCGATGTGAGTCGTAGTGACAACCTCAGGAGCTTCAGGGCTGAGGCTGTTTGTTTCCACCAAAAGGCGCTCCTTCTCCTCATTCTGAAGTCCATCTCTGCTGGCCGCGTGTCTCACTGTGGACAGACTCCTGTGTGAAGGCCTCTCTGTCTTAAAAGCCAAGTCTTGGGGCTCTGGCCTGCTTTATTTGACATGTAGGAGTCTCACTCTCTACCTTTGTCTCTCTGGCTTTGTCCTGAACCATCTGGGTGGCAAGCACATGGATTTTGGGCAAGTAGGCAGGGGTGCTATGTGAGGGGTGTGTTAAGTACCCCGTGTAGACATGGGGAGGTAGTTGAGCAATTAGCCTGAAGACACAGAGTTTCTGGTTGTTTCATGAGATCATTTGTTTCACTTTGTCAAGTTCCTTAGTGTCCAGGTAAAAACCATCAAAGAAAAGGGATCTTTCTTAAACAGTAGTAGTAGTAGCTATGTACAAAGTCCATATGATATGTTCAAGTAGATGTGTACAAGAGAAGTACAGAGAGGGCACACGGTGTGAAGTCCTGCGGTACACAGCTTCCTCTAGGCACATCCTATCTGTAAGTCCTTCAACGCCAACACCCAGCTAAGGCAGCGGATGCACCCCTAAGAAAAATGCCTGGGATTGGGAGATCCCAGAGATCTAGGTTGAGGAGGCATGGACAATCAAGTCCCCGAGTTCTAGGAACTGGCCTAGTTCCGAGGAGAATTGTGAAAGGAGAGAGTTGCTGGACAAGACAGCGCCATAGCCCCAATGTCACTGTCCCACACTAACCATGTTCAATGGAAGCGTGAAACCTGCAGGCCAGGCTGTCCACAGACCCGAGCTCTGCCTTCCTCATCTTAGGGTGGGGTTTGGGGAAGCTACTGTAGCTTATTTACAGTCAGATCCATGGCCGCTATCAGACACTCTAGCACCCCCACCCAGTGTGACAACTGTTCCCTTGTGAGACTTAAGAATCCCTGGAGCTAAAAAAAAAAAGAATCCCTGGAGCTGGATATGCAGCTCAGTCGGTAGAGAGT
Source organism: Chionomys nivalis (assembly GCF_950005125.1). Lineage (NCBI taxonomy): Eukaryota > Metazoa > Chordata > Mammalia > Rodentia > Cricetidae > Chionomys > Chionomys nivalis. The sequence continues at coordinate 12,953,146 of NC_080104.1, read as the reverse complement.
TGACTTAGCGTGCATGGAGCCCTGGGTTCAGACCCCAGCACCCCACAGAACTAGACATGGTGATGAGGACCTACAGTCTTGGCACCATGACACAGAAGCAGCAGCTGAGAAGGCTGGTCGTCCACAGGGAGTGTGGACAACCTGTCTCAGGCAAGCAAAAGATGGTGAAGTTTTCAGCGGTACCAGGACCTTTGAGTATATTCTTAAAACTCCTCATCTTTCAGGGATATCTGTCCACATATATGATAAAACGATGTGAAAGCCAAACTTCATTCCAAATACTCCAGGTCTGGGGCAGGGAATGAAATGAACTTGAAAGAATGGCCTTGGGGTGGAAAGATGGCTCAGAGTGTCTGCCTCTCAAACCTGGCTGCTGAGTTCCATCCCAGGAACCCAAGCAAAAAGCCAGATGTGGCAGCATGCACCTATAATCTCTGGAGAGACTGAGATCAGAGAGAGAGCCCCCTGAAGGATTTTCATACCCAGCTACATAGCAGAGCAGCAACAGAGACCCTGCCTTAAAGGAGACAACGGATTCCGGGAAATTTGACCTCTGACCTACACATGTGCATTCTCTCTCTCTCTCTCTCTCTCTCTCTCTCTCTCTCTCCCTCTCTCTCTCTGATGTAAATAAAGCTTTTTAAAAAGAGTACTCGAGAAGATATTGGGTGCTAGATGGAGCTCACTGCTCTTAGAATTCCCATTTGAATAGATACTTGTAATGTTTTGCATTTTAAAAATGTGAAAGAACAAAAGAAAGTTACGCGATTTTGCAACTAGTGACGTTTTTCTCCAGTGTCCTCTTCTCATGGCAGGAATCCTGTGTAGGTAGCCATTTGTCACCCTAATAACCTCAAGCTGTACAAAGAAAAGTCCCCTTGGGCTAAGCTGGCTGAGTCATTGCTCCTTGAGAATTTCCATTACATATGTTATCTGTGTGGCCCATCTGGCCCAGGCAGTCCTCTCATGTAATATGTTCTGGCACTACGAGCTAGACACGCCACAAATGGCTTTGGCGTGCAGGCGTATATGAATGCATGCATGGTGAGTGGTCAGAGTTCAAGGTCACCATAAATAAGTCATGGTCCCTGCCCAGAGGAGCTGGCTGTCTACTGGATGCTAGAGACCTTTAAACAACTGATCCGAGAATAATTCAGAATGAAGTCAAAGCTTGGAAGACTCTAAGCAAAGTGACAGGGTGTGGCCAGCTTCCAAGGATGACGAGGGCATAGCCCCAGCGAAAACCCTGGGGACCGATCTCAGAAGCAGCGGCACGAATCCTGATGACATCCAATTGCTTGACTCCATTCTCTCAGTTGTGAAGTCAGAAGAAGAAGAAAAAAAACCCACCTCCCTGCTTTAACGGCTACACTAGGGAGTTGGCTCTCTCCAAAGGGGGAATGTCTGTTTACATTAAAAGGGGGAGAAATGTGAACTACTGCAAGAAACCCCAAAATCAGAAAAAGCTGTCGATGGCTTAATACGCTCTTTAGTGGCTTCAGAAGGTCTGAGTCACGCCTCTCCTTTAATGTCTTCCCATGTCAAAATCCACCACCTCAAAGGGAAGCGGAAGACGGTCTTAAGGAGCCCGTGCTCCACTCCGCCGCGGTGACGGGTGCCAACGTGTTAGCTCATCGCCCCGGGCGGGAAGTCCTGGTAGGAAATTGATTTTCCTTGGATCAAGTCACTTCCCCTCTCTGCACCTAGTCTCCTCCACTGAGATGAAGAAGTTGAATGAGCGTGAGCGCTGCAAATCTGTGGCCCGCTCACTGCGCCCTGCTGCTCCGAGCCCACAGCAGGCACAGCTAATGATCTGAGTGCCCTTTCCCACCGTGCCCGAGAACTCCAGGCACCCACCGTCACTCACAAGGAACTGGGGGTTGCCCTGAACCTATGCATCCTCCACCCTTCAACATCCCCAGAACTTACTGCATTAACAGTGGGTCCCGATGACGAGCCTGGGAGATGTCTCAGGGGCTAAAGTCCTTGCTGTGCAAACACAAGGACCCAATTCAGATATCCAGAAGCCTACATGAAGATGAGGTGGACAAAATCTGCCTGAACTTCAGCCTTGGAAAGGGACGTAGAAGATTCCAGAGCAAGCTGCCTGGTGATACTAGCCATGTCCCTGGGCTCTTGGTTTGGATGAGAGAGCCCTCCTCAGGGGATAAGGCTTAAAAACAAAGAAGACTTCTGACACCAAGCTCAGGGCTCCATGTGCATGTACACCTACACAAGTGCACCCACACACATCAATCAGAAACATGCACGTTCACACGTGCATGCGTGCATGCACACACACACATGCACATGAAAAAATGGAAAAAAAGAAAAGGAGCTCTTATCAATGGGACCAGCAAGGTGGCTCAGCGGTAAAGACAGTTGTCACCAAGCCTGACTGATCTGAGCTCCATCTCCAGAACCCACATGGTTGGAGAGAGCCAACTTCTACATCCTTCACTTGGATGGTGTGTGTGTGTGTGTGTGTGTGTGTGAGAGAGAGAGAGAGAGAGAGAGAGAGAGAGAGAGAGAGAGAGAGAGAGAGAGAGAGAGAGAGCAAACTAGGCTAGGGAAGCTGATGCCCCAGTGTCTGCGCTCGGTGAGCTGGCACCCAGTTTGCGAGCTTCAGGCAAGGGGGCTGGAGGATAAAATACACAGACACACACAGACAGAGAGACAGCGACACGGGTCATCCTTGAATTCCCCAAGAATGCCCCCTTTATTGTGTTCAGGGGCAGATTATATAAAAATAGCCATGCCCCAGTCAAACCCACCAGAAACCACTCTCCTGCCATCAGGAACTCCTGAAGGTCTCCTGCTCAGAGCAGCTGTAGGCACTCAGATCAGGGGATTACAAGAAATTCAGGATCTGGGGGCTCACTGCTCCCAACAAGCTGAGGCAAAAGAATTTTAAGTTCAAGACCAGTCTAGGTTACATTGTCTTAAGAGGAAGAAGAGGAGGTGGAGAAGGAGAAGAGGAGAAAGAGGAGGGACAGGGGGAGGAAGAGGAGGATTAGCACCACCAGAAGGGAAATCCTCAGTAGAGATGCTGCCCCCACTGAATGTTGTGGCAGCAGCTGGGACTGCGACAAAAGACCTAAAACACCCGCTGTCTAGCTGGGGTTCCTATTGCTGTGAAGAGACCCCATGACCACAGTAATTCTTATAAGGAAAACATTTTATTGGGGTGGGTCACTCACAGTTCAGAAGTGCAGTCCATTATCATCATGGTGAGATATGGTGGCACCCAGGCTGATGGTGGTGTTGAGGAAGTAGCTGAGATCCCTACATCTTGCAGGCAACAGGAAGTGGTCTGTAACACTGGGTGTTTTAGCATAGGAAACCTCAAAGCCTGCACCCACAGTGACACACTTCCTCCAAGACCACACCTACTCCAGTAAAGCCACACCTCCTAATAGTGCCACTCCCTATGAGCTTATGGGGGTCAATCACGTTAAACTACCACTTTACCAAGCCAACCCACCCACGACCTTACCATCACCCACCCGCCCCCTGCCGCCACCGCCCACCCGCCCCTGCCACCACCCACCCACCCCTACCACCAACCACCCACCCTCTATCATCACCCACCCACCCCTGCCATCACCCACCCACCCCTACCACCACCCACCCACCCCTGCCATCACCCACCCACCCCTGCCACCACCCACCCACCCCTGCCACCACCCACCCACCCCTGCCACCACCCACCCACCCCTGCCATCACCCACCCACCCCTGCCACCACCCACCCACCCCTGCCACCACCCACCCACCCCTGCCATCACCCACCCACCCCTGCCACCACCCACCCACCCCTGCCACCACCCACCCACCCCTGCCATCACCCACCCACCCTCTATCATCACCCACCCACCCCGCCATCACCCACCCACCCCTACCACCACCCACCCACCCCTGCCACCACCCACCCACCCCTGCCATCACCCACCCACCCCTACCACCACCCACCCACCCCTATCATCACCCACCCCTATCATCACCCACCCCCTGCCATCACCCACACACCCTCTATCATCACCCACACACCCCCTGACACCACCCACCCACCCCCCTCTACTGTCACCACTCACACAAGGGTTTTGCAATTGGGCCGGAGAGAGAGGAATTCTAAGGAAATACACAGACAAGCCAGGTGCCACCAAAGGCCCCATGAACTCTGTACATGTTGCTGATGGAGTTGGTGATGGCTAATCATGGTTTTTCAACTTGAGACACCTGGGAAGATGGAACCTCAGCTGAGGAGTCACCTCCCTCAGATTAGCCTGTGACTGTCTGTAGGATATTTTGATTGCTCATTGATGTGATGGAATAATTTCTATATTATTAATGACCATTATTAATATACTAATATTAGTATTCCCTAGTATACCCACAAAAACATTTTCTAGGAAGCAACTAGAACCATCTCAGTTGCTACGGTCCCTGCAGGCAAACAGCACTGCCTTCTCTCCTGTCACCTGATGTGGTTACAGACAGGTGGGGTGGGGGCTCTGGCCTGAGCGTCCCAATAGTGGGGCATTCCAGGGTGATTGACAGTGGGCTATTATAGGAGAACAGGGTTCTCTAGTCTCTCAGGCCCTGCCTCTGGGATCCTTAGGCAATAGAGCTCAGACTGTGGCGTGTCTACTACATTCGAGACCAAAAGGTTTCCAGAGCTTGGACACAGTCCTTCATCAACCCAGGCAGGGTGGGATCTGGAATGTTCCTTGCATCCCTGGATGGAAACTCACATATACAGCAATGTGTGAGCCCAGCTGGCAGGCGATGGCATCTCACACTGTTATCCCTTTCTGAGCAATAATGTTTAGGTTCAGGAAAGAGTTCCAAAGTATATAGGAGTCCTCCTGCTGAGTAAGGGCTCTAGACCCCGCCCGCTGCTGCTGGGAGCACTGCCGTCTCCAGGGATGTTATTTCCCCAGCACTGACCGTGCACTGGACACAGGAGTCTCTCAATGGCCTCATTATGTGCCCTGCGCTTCTCAGGTCATGAAACTCAGCTGTAAAAATCTGCCCCTGGCTGCCCCTGGCCTAGGAGTGGTGCAGAGGGTGGGTTTAGTTTAGCTTAGTTTTGTGAGTTGCTGTCAAAAATAAATTTAATAAAAAGAGGAAAAGAGAGCTTGCGACAGAGGCTATTTTAATTTCAGTTATGGAGGGAAAGGCACGGACAGAAGGGCTGAGGCTCTGGTGTTTTTATCTTGGTGTGTCTGTGTGTGCCCGAGTGTGTGCTTTCGCAGGCATGTGGGTTACACACACACACACACACATGCATGCACGCGGGCAAGGCTTGTTTCTCCTCTACAACTTAAAGCCAACTTTGTTTATTAGCCTGAGATTTTCCAGGTCGTTAAGTTGTGATGAGGCTTGGCCGACACTGAGCAGTGCCCATTTTAAACACGCACACACAGGTACACACGTGGACAGCAGCTGAGCCACTGCAATTAGTTGCAGCGCCTGCAGTAATTAACTTTAAACGAACATTTCTGTGGTCCCCCCCCCCCCATCCTTCCCTTAGTTGAGTATTGTATGAGCTTCGTCTAGGGGTCTAGGTTTGGGCTGTGGAATCCAGGCTACTGAGATGAAGAGAAAAGAGGGAGGCTGGGACAGAAAGAGAGCTCAGACAATAGGAGGCTTCTTTCCCTGGGCAGACCTGCGTGGGAAGGAGATACAGCATGTTAAGGTGGTCCTGGGATCTGAAGCCAAGCCCAGCACAGTTAGCCCAACACAGCTCTGGCCCACTTGTGATGAGAGGACCCATCTAGGGGATGCTAAACCCAGTGTGGAAATGTTCACTGTTTGGAAGGAAGTCTGACAATGTCTATAATTGATTATTCCTGGGAGGCCTAAGATGGCTCTAGTCAGTGGGGGTGAAGAAAGGAAGGAACTAACAGGACAAACCATCTTTCCCCACAGGGAGCTGAGGGAAGAAAGGCCTGGCCAGAACGCCAGTCTGCCTTCATCATTGAGGTCTACATTCAAGGGCCAGTGCTCTCCCTGAAGGCAAAACCCAGACATGAGCCTGCCCCCCTCCCCTTCCATGTCCTGGGAGCCCTGGCACAGGCCCACGGGCACCGTGTGGAGACTAGCTCCCTCACCCTGACTGCTGCCCAAAGCCCACGGACAGCAGAGAGTTCGCTTCTGCTCCAGTCCCAAGGTTACCCACAGTAGCAGCTGCTTTGGCCTCTGTTCCGAGGAAATCAGGCCCCATGCGGCTCAGCCTTGTGCCCGACTCTAGCGCCACCTACTGTCCACAGGGGTCCCTGCGGGTAGATTCGGCAGGATCCAGGAGTGCTCAGGGGCTTTGCTTGGGCCATTTCCCCAACTATTTATTCTTTTAGACTCAAGCGCCGTATGGGGAAAGGTGACATCTGTCTGCCTTACAGCTCTAAGCAGGCACTAGGGACCCACAAAAGTCATGATGTGAGCTCTGAGAGCCCTCAGCCAATGTTGTAGGGCTTTGCTTGAAGGAGGAATGGCAGTTAGAAGCTAGCTAGCAGATAGATGGATGGACAGTGAAGGACAGACGCATGGCGGATACGACGATGCATGGATGAATGACACATAGATGATAGGTAAGGGGATAAACAGGAGGCCCAGAGATGAGAGAGGGGGTAAAAGTCATGGGCTGTTTTCTGACTGACCTCCACCTTTACAGAACATGCAGGTAAGCGTGAACTAATTGCCCAGGTGTGCCCAGCCTGGGGCAGTCTCCGCCCGACAAGGTACATCTCCAGGTAATGGGCATCTGCTGTGGTAGAGTCTCAGCCAGTAGGAGCTCCAGGAAGATGCCACTCCGGGCCAATAGCAATGTCCCCATGTTTCTGTGAAGGAACCAGACTGGTGTGTCTCAGACGGAGAGGGGCAGTGCAAATCCAAACCCTGCCTCTCTCAACATCCCTTTCTGTTGACAGCCCTATAGAGGTCTTCTTATGGTCTGCTCTGACCCAGCCAGAATCAGCTTTTCACACCCAGATGCAGCCCCCAGCATAAATCAAGTCTGGGTTCCTGCCCCTGGGTTATTGATTGGATTCCCAGCTGTCTTCCGGGTGGCTCCTGGTATATGGCTATTTAAGAATGTGAACCATAACATTGACACATTTTTAAAGGCCAAAAAGAAAGAAATACCCTGAAAAAGCTAACACTGGGTCCAACCAAGGGTCATAAATCAATGTCAGTAAATTTATAAACAGATCATGAATGTAAGTGCTTTTCCCGGGGGGGTTGGTGTTGTGTCTGTGGAGGAGGAGGCAGGAATTCTGAGAATCCCCCTCCGTCCTGTCCTCCAGTTGGCAGCTGCTCGGTGGTTTCAGGGGGGACAGAGATAGACCAGCCATTCAGTGCTGATGTCCTGGTGACCACTGCATGAGGGTAAGATAACCAGATTAGCTGGACCGGTGAGCTGAGCCCTGAGTTTGAACTGAAATACTGAAAACATTTTCCCTAAAACTGTGACTATTTTTTTAGGGTTCTTTGTTTACTTTTCTGAGTAGTCTCCTCTTTGGAGCTCCGGTGACTGTGGTACCATGATACAGAGAACAGGATTATTTGAACGTGGTCTCCTTCACACTTGGATGGTGCCACAGCCTGCCGCTCAAGTCCACTTGGAGTCCTTACGACGGGGATCGGGCTGGGATTCCCCCACGGTTCTCCCCAGCAGCTCAGTTCCTGGAGCTTCAGTTCTGGGCCAGCTTAGGAGCCATGGGGCGTGGCTACCTCAGCACACAGCCAGGTGGTTCATTGGTAAAGGCCAAGAATATCAGGTGTTGACCCCTGCCCTCAGCCACGTACTGTACGATTGCACTTTATGAGGTTAAGACCCAAAGATCCTTCAAGAGTAGTGAATAACCAGCCTGGTCTACAAGAGCTAGTTCCAGGACAGGCTCCAAAACCACAGAGAAACCCTGTCTCAAAAAAACAAAACAAAAAAAAAGAGTAGTGAATAATAACATCAACTACACAACCCAGTGCTTTCTGGAAGTTTCTCTCACCTCAATTCTGGAACACGTTTCTAACTACACGCATGCTGTTCTTTTGGTGAGCCTTTTAGAACTGTGTTTGCTCACTCTCAGAGTTCATCTTTGTTCTCAGCTTGACAGAATCTAGAATCACCTGGAAGACACACTCTGGATATGTCTGAGGCCTTTCCTGAGGAAGGAAGACCCACGCTGAGTATGAGTGCCACCACCATTCGATGGTCTTGGGTCCTGAGCAGATACAAAGGAGGCAGAGAGCAGGAGCCGGTGTTCATCTCTCTCTGCTTCCTGACCTCAGGAGCACTAAGGCCAGCCTCCTCACCCTCCCACCATGGCCTCTCTCCTGTGATGGACCATCAAACCATTTTTCTTTGGTCAACTATGTTGCTGCAGTAACCGGAAAGGCAACTACTATACACATTTTTGTTAAAGTTTCTCTAATACTCTGTAATCTTTACCACTAGTTCCTGGGAGACCCCGGTCACAACGCCCTCTTCAGGAGGCTGCTGGGTTTGACAGTCACCTTATTTGGGCAAAACTCTCCATGGGGGATGGGGAGAGGGATCCCTTAGCTGACTGTGCCTTCCCAGGCCAGCACTATACAGGGATTTTATTTCTTCGAAAACTAACTATTAAATGTGTCAGGTATAGGAAGTGAATGAAATGGGATCGGTTCCACGCACAGTTCCAGGTGTCTAAATCCCACTGATGGAGAACAGAGCGTAGCTGGGGCAGCACAAAGGGGGTCCCGGGTTTGCGGGCGGAAATTACGCCCTTGACGGATCTTAGCTGGCATTCTAAAGGACATTCAGTCAAGACCGTTAAACCCAGAAGGGCCTGGAGTTCCTGGTGCTGGGCTTTCTGTGCTTAACCTATGCTTGGTTTCATGCTGCTCGTATTTTTCATGGAGTGGCTGGTTGGTTTGTTTGTGCCGACTTGCAGTAAACACTGTGATTTCTATTTTGAGTTTGTTTCACTTCAACTCTATTTGAGCCAAGTTCTCTGAGAAAGTAACCAGGTGCTCAGTGGAGGAAATCTGTCTGTTAGGGAAAGAGGGGAGAGGCCCCGGCTACTGAAACAGCATTTCTAGTCTCTTTTCTTTCTTTGGGATTTATTTTTAGTTATGTATATATTTGGGGGGTATATGCTCATGAGTAAGGTGACCACAGCAGTCAGAAGGTGGTGGTCCCCTAGAACTGAAGTTACAGGGAGAGTGAGCCACCCGACACGGCTGCTGGGAACCTAAATCAAGTCCTCAACAAGGTCAGCAAGGACTCTTAATGGCTGAGCCGGTTCACGGCATTTCAGGGGTCACTGCTCAAGTATAGTCCCAGGCCTGCAACACAGACATCATCTGGGAACTTATGAAAAATACCCATGTCAGGCCCAACTCCAGAACTACCAAACCCAGACCTGCATTTTAACACAATCCGGGGCAATTTGTAGGCACAGTACAGTATGAGAGGCCCAGATTAGGTAAAAGGCATTGGACATGACCTTTTCTTTTATGCAAACTTACCACCGCATGTGATCATAAGAATTGCTAGGATTGGCTAAGAGAGGCAGGAACCAGAACGATTACAGGAAGTTTTTTGTTTGTTTGTTTTAACGGAGCTTTAGATTAGGGTTCCTGAGTGGTTGTGCTGTGCAGGCTAAGGCTGAGGGGTTCTGGGCTAAAATGTTGCAGCAAATGACTGGATTTCCTTGGGAACGAGAGGATGTGGCTTCTGATCTTCTCCCTCATTCACAGGACAAGGACAATATAAAAATGGAGCCCACCCTTGCACTCCAGGTCCTTTCAGAAGGGAAGCATAGGGTATGACTAGTGTGTGAAGTAAGCTGTTACTGAGGAGAGTAGACAGGTGAGTTCCTGTAGTGGCTGGTTCTAGGGGTCACCCTGAGCCTAGGAAGGGAGTTAAAATGAGGGAATGCTTTGATCAGGTTGGTCTCTGAGCATGTCTGTGAGGGACTGTCTTGAAGACCGAGTCCACTTTGGGCAGCACTATTCCCTAGGCAAGGGTCCCTGCGCTGTGTAGAGAAGGCTAGCTGAATACTAGCCATGCTTGCGTTTACTTCTCTCTGGCTTTATGGCTGTGACGTGAAACCTTGGCTTCCGCTCTGTAACAGACTATAATCTGGAATCATGAGCTGAAGTGAAGCCTTTCTCTCTTAGGTGGCCTTTTTTTCCTAAGTATTTCATCACAGCAACAGAAATGAAGCTAGGGCAACACCCAGCAAGAAGTACGAGATGCAGAAGCTATTGGGGAGAACTGAGTCACAGAGAGAGAAAGGACAGGCCTGAGAGACACATCCCTGTCACATGTCAGAGCTGCAAGGACTTTAAGAATCTTCTATTTTGCCATAGAATACCATACAGTAGGGTTTCAGTCAGTGCTATTAATGTTCACAGCCAATAATTGTGTGTCACAGGGTCTTCCCTGTGCACGGTAGGGTGTGTAACCAGTTTCCCTGGCCTCTGTCCACCAGATGCCAGGGGTATGCCCCATCCCCTTCCCAACTGTGACCAAAAATGTCCCCAGATTTTGCCAATGTCCACTGATGGCAAAATCACACTTGGTTGAGAGGAACTGCGTAAAGTAACGAAGAAAAATGACTCTGGGTCCTTAGAACTATCATGGAAGACACAACAACATGTACCAATAAGAAGAAGTCAATTGCACACGAGCGTGGATGCTGGTCCCACAAGAGGGTGAGGGCATGCATGCGCATCCAGGTAGTTAGAATCGATGCTGGAACTTCTTCCCTCCTTCAGCTGCTCTCCACCCTGGCTGGCATCCTTACCCTCCACATGCCTCAGTTTCTCCATATGCAAAAGGGTCTGACGAGGTCTGTCTCAATGTGCTGTCCTGAAGATTAAGTTTGGCCACTTTTGCCTAAGTATGCCCATAGCTCCTGATAGAAAATACTTGAAGGGAGATGTGTTTTGTCTCAGAACTTCAGATTCAGTCCATGACAGTGGGAGGCATAGCAGGTTCTCTCCTGGCGGTGAAAATGTGTGATTAAGCCTCTTTACATCATGACAGACCAGGCGGCAGAGATAACATCTCCCTAAGAACTTGCCCCCAGGAACCTACTTCATTCACGTGGGCCCCACCTTTTTAAAGGTTCCAAAACAATGCCACCAGCTAGGTGGCAGACAATCAAAATATGGACCTGTGGGGGACATTTCAGAGTCAAACTATAATGTTTAACATTATATGGATAGTTCTCAGATTTGGGCTCTGGGAGCCCATTTTTTACTCAGAATGTGAGCAGAAGGTTGGGTTAGAAGCTGGAAATTTCAGAATTTGTTCTTTTTGTTTCACTGAATCTTACACAAGGAGAATGTATTGACCCATTAGTTGTATAATAAAACACATCCAAAGAAAAAAGAGGGGGATGGGGAGAAGGCTTAGCTAGAAAGGTTTGCCACACAAGTGTGAAGAAGGAACTTGGAATCCCCACACCCATTTCAAGGCTAGGGATGTGTGGTAGCCTGCGTGTAGTCCCAGCAGGCTCAGGAGGCAGAAACAGGGCAAGGTGACTCTCTGACAAAATTGGCAAACTCTGGATTCAATTGAAAAACCCTGCCTTTGTACATAAGATGAGAAATAGAGAAATAGACCCGGTGTTAGCATCTGGCCTTTGCATGCAAATCTACACACATGTGCTCCCCCCCAACATACATACCACACACGCTCAGAGAAGAAGAGAAGGTGAAGAGGAGGAGGGGAAGAGGAAGAAGACATACTCAGGGTTAACCTGCCTCGTCTTTTTACGCAAACTCTTGGTTTGGGGATTGTTTCAGGCTCAGTAAGAGCATGTAAAGACAGTGAGCCATCATCCCGTCTCCTCTCGGCCAGTTCCTTTCCCCTAACGTTATCGCCTTAAATTTCTGTGGTACAGTTGTCAAAATGAAAAACCATTGGTTTATCAGTGTTAACAAAATTCCGGGTCTCGTGTGGATTTCTCCAGATACTACTACCCCCCCCCCTGACCCCACACACACCATGTCTTTTTCCTGTTCCACAGGCCCGCGTGGGGTATCACCTTTCAGTGAGTCATCGTCACCAGGTCTCCCTAGGCTCTCCTCGGCCCTGACAGCTCCTCTGTCTCCCCTTGTTTTTATGACCTTGACACCTCTGAAGAGTCCCAGTCAGGTATTTTTACAAAATGACCCTCAATTGGATGTGATGTTTCTCGAGATTAGATGGGAGCTATGGGTTTGGGCTGGAGGGGGACCCTCAGAGATGAAATGTCTCTCTCATAGCATCATGACAGAGGGTTACTGCTATCAGAATGACTTATCACTGGTGACATCACCCTAGCCACGGGAGGGCTTGCAAGTTCCTCCATTACAAGTGAGACCACTCCTTCTTTGGAAGCAAGGCACTATGTAGGAAGCCATGCTCCAGGGAAGGGGAGACATAGCTCCTTCTCCAAGAGAGAGCATCCATATGGCTCTAAAATTCTCGGAGATTTTGTCTCTTCTCCCTCATTCATTCAATTAATCATTTATTTATATCAATATAGATAAATAGATAGATAGATGATAGATAGATAGATAGATAGATAGATAGAAAGATGATAGATAGATAGATAGATAGATAGATAGATAGATAGATAGATAGACATAATATCACCATGGAGTTTTAGGCTACTTTAGGACCCAATTAAGTGTTCTCTGTTATTCAAACAAACCATTTTAAGTTTTCATTTTTGTTAGTAGAAAGGTCTTTGCCTGGGAGTCTGAGAGGTAGATTTGTGGAAAAGAGAACGGGGTGGAAGGGAGAAAGGGGTGGTGAACTTGGGATCTTTGATTTAAGTTGGTCTTGAATGCCACAGTCAGAGGGAAAATAAGCCAAGAGCACAGAGCTCTGTGGCTTCTGTGGAAGATGCAGAGATGAGGAATTGGTGCATAAAGCCCTAGACCAAGAGGGTGAGGTAGAGCCTAGGTTAGAAATCATGGAACGGAATCTCCCAAGACTCAGAACCAACAGGAGGGATCGGGTGGGGCAGTGCAGGCTCCTGTGGTCGCTGAGAGTGGTGGAAGTCCCAAGGTCAGGGGCCAGCAAACTGGAGTCCCAGGCAAGCCCTGGCTTGAGTTCCTGCCTCTCTCAGCTTCCTTTGCATTAGAAGGAACACACCATAAAGGAGGACCTTTGGTTTCACAGTCTCAGTCGGTCGTGGCAGGGAGGGCAACTCTGTGGCCGCAGAAGGGTGTGGTGAGGAACATTCACATCAAGGCCAGACAGGAAGCAGAGAACAAGGACACAATCATGAAGACCTGCCGCCTACTGACCTGCTTCTGCCAGCCAGACGGCAGCTCCTAAAGGTAGCACAAGCTCCCCGAAGAGCTCTAGTAGCTGAGATACCAAACAAGCGACTGGGACTGAGGAGCTGCTCAGTCAATAACCCTTGCCCTCAAACTGTGAGGACCTAGGTTTGATTCCCAGATCCATGTAGCAAAGTCAACTGTGGTGACACACCACAGGGAGAGAGAGTCAAGTGGATCCCTGTGGCTCCCCGGTCAAACAGTCTATCTACCCTGTCTCAAAATCCAGCGTAGTCAGCACCTGAGGAAGAACAGCTGAGCGTGCGCGTGCGCATGCACATGTGAGGACTATTTCAGATTCAAACCACAACAGTCTAAAACCCAGAAGACTTGAGGTCCCCCAAAGAGTCAGTGTTCCAGTGTTCACGTTCAAAGATCAGAGAAGACTGCCAGTCTTGACTGGGGGCAAGCAGGCAGAAGGAGCTAACTTCCTTAAGTCAGCTTTGTTGTTCTGCCCAAACCTTTGACTATTGGAATGAGGCCCACCATGCTAGAGAGGGCAATTTCTTTATTTCTTTCACCCAGACAAATGTCAAACTCATCTAGAAACATGTTCATGGGTGCACCCAGAATAACATTTACTCAAATCGCCGGACACCTTTCTCCTAGTATATACAAAATTAAACTACCACACATGGAATTAACCCCCTCAGCAGTGGCCAGGAGTCTGGCCCAGGGGCTCCCAGAAGGTTATCAACCACGTGGGAACAGGGATGAGTAATTTCAAGTCCCTTCTAATCTGTAAGCTCCCGGGGAAATCAAGGTCATGACGTAGTTGAGAAAATGACAGTAGGTGCCCACCACTTTCTCAAGGCTCCGAACAGAGCTTAGGGTCTGGACAGGGAAGGCGGTGGCCTGGAATGAAGGATTCTGGGTCAGAGGACTTTGGCAGTGGTTCTCAACCTTCCTAATGCTAGAACCCTTCAATACAGTCCCTCATGCTGTGGTGACCCACCCAATCGTAAAGCTATTTTGTTGCTACTTTATAACTATAAATTTGCTATTGTTATGAATCGCAATGTAAATATCTGATATGCAGGAGATCTGAAATGTGACCCCCGTGAAAAGGTGGTTTGACACCTCCCAATGGGTCGAGACCCACAAGTTGAGAACCACAGCTCTAGAGGTTCCTCCCAGCTAGCGAGAGTGAGGGGTTTCTCCCAGACACCTTCCCACATGCCCAGGACAAGCGCAACCCACAGTGGAAGAAGAGGTGAGTCAGGGGAACAGTATCCTGGAGTGGGGAGAGCAGATGACCAGCTGCTGGCCCCCTGGTCAGCCCGACTCCCACGCTGCTGGGATAGCCTTCCTGGAAGTGGACAGCTCTAGCCAGAAAAACTCTTTTCATACCAAAACAAGCCAGATGTGGATCCCAGGACTCAGCCCATTGGAGGAAGGGGAGAGGTGAGAAAGTCCAGGAAGAGGCTATGATGCATGCACACTGTCCACAGACCAGCTCCGGAAACCACCGTGGTGACATGACATAGCAAAGGACCCGTCCTGGCAGCTCCGGTTGGGAGGGGCTTCTTCCGCTCAGCTCCCTGGTGACAGAGGAGCCCAGGGAGCTTGTGCCCCCATGCCAGACGGGCAGCAGGCAACCCGTATGGGCTGAGCCTTGTCCGCCAGCAGGCGAGGCCAAAGTCTCCATGGGACCAGGAGTCACATTTTGAGGAGACAGGTCTGGACCAGGAAATGGCACAATGCTGGGAACCACAGTGTGGTTAAACTTTAGCACAGCCATTCCCAAGGTACCTGCCAACTTCAGCCAGGACGGCAGCCACACTGACCAGGAAAGGGACTCAGAGGGGTGAAGAGGGGGGATAGTTTTGTTTAAAAAAAATTCATGGGAGATGGTTCTGTTAGTAAAGTATTTACCTTGAAAGTATGAAGTCCTGAGTTAGGTCCCCAGAACCCGCCAACATGGGTAAAAAGATGCCAATGTGGAGGCTTGCCCCTGCAGTCCCAGCACAGGGACAAGGGGACTCCTGCAGTTCCAAAACAAAAGCAAACAAACAAAACGGCAGATGGAGCGTGAGGAGCAATATTAAGGTTGCCCTATAGCATCCGCAAGCATGTGAACACATGTTCACACACACACACACACACACACACAGGAATGAGGAAAGAGAGAATATGGCAAAGGCAATTTAGAGCTTCAAAGATATGACAGAGAATATTCCAGAACAGTCAGTGAGTGTGCAGTGTGAGCTGGGAAAAAAGGACTAGCATGCCCCCAGCTCAGGAGCTGCTTTGTACAGAGAGATGTTTAGAGAGCCACCATTTTCAGGGGTGGAGGTATCATGGCTGCAGGCCCTGACCCAGTCCTCATCAGAACGGTGTAAAGAAGGTGATGTCACTCTCGTTTTATAGATGCAGACATTCAGTAAAAATGACAGACAGGAGATCCTGCAAAGATGTCTCATTCTCTGAATTATCAAAGACAGAATACAACTGTTTTCAATAAGTGGGAGAGTATACTTAAGATATGGGTAAAAGGGAAGCATATTTTTAAAATAAACTCAATCCTTGAGTTTTTTCTTTTCTTTGTTGTTGGTTTTGGGTTTTTGTAGAGTTCTTTGTTTGTTTAATTGGTTTGTTTGTTTGCTTGCTTGCTTGCTTGCTCTGTTTGTTTTTTGTTTTCTTTTTTGCTTTGTTTTGTTTTTCTGAGGCAAGAAATCCAACATCCGAAGCCAACCTTGAACTTACTAAATATAGGAGGGTAAGCCTGAACTGCTAATCCTCCTGTTCCCGCCTCCTGAGTGCTGAGTTTACAAGCACACAGCACTACTCCCAGTTTAGATGATGCTGGCAATCAAGCTTGGGGCTCTCCTACATGCTAGAGATTCGTTCTCCAACTTCTGAAACAAAACTCCTTAACTATGAAACCCTGGAGTAAAATAAAACAGAAATTGAGACTTCAGTGGATATGTTTAACAAAGAACTGCTTGCTGTACACTCAGGGGACTGTGGAGAGAAATGGAGAAATAACGTCAAATGCAGCCAGAGAGACAGTGAGGAGGAAAACCTATGAGGCCAGAAGCTATGGCTGATGGACTGAGAAAGCCCCTGTCTTGTACCAGACTTTCAAAGATGATGGAAGAGAGGCTGGGAGATGCTCAGCCGAGATGAGGGAAGAGACTGGGAGATGCTCAGCTGATAAAACATTGATCCTGAGACTCCAAACCCAGGCCCTCACACATGCACACAACTAAACCAATACTGACACACACACACACACAGAGGAATGAGGAAAGAGGGAATATGGCAAAGGCAATTTAGAGCTTCAAAGATATGACAGAGAATATTCCAGAACAGTCAGTGAGTGTGCAGTGTGAGCTGGGAAAAAAGGACTAGCATATTGTAACAGAATTTCTAATATCTCACATAGCCCAGGTGTTGACCTCACGAAACAGATGAGGATGACCTTGAACTCGTGTCCCTCTTGCTTCACCTCTCGAGTGCTGAGATTACAGTCTCCAAACTCCCAATAGGTTGTGTGGGGAGCACGGGGGTGTGGAGAGTGCTGGAGGACCACGGGGGTATGGAGGACCACGGGGGTGTGGAGGACCACGGGGGTGTGGAGGACCAGGGGGGTGTGGAGGACCAGGGGGGTGTGGAGAGTGCTGGAGGACCACGGGGGTGTGGAGGACCACGGGGGTGTGGAGAGTGCTGGAGGACCACGGGGGTGTGGAGGACCACGGGGGTGTGGAGAGTGCTGGAGGACAAGGCCCTGGGGCTTGGCCTCAGTGCCTGATAGAAGACTCAACACCTATGGGGAATCGGGAGAATTGGGGGTGGCAGAGAGCTGAATTACCCTCAAGGCAGGTTCTAGCCAGACAGAGGAAACATCTTCTCGGAAAGAGACAAAGGGGCCAGAGTTGGATCCACTGAACGCATTAGGGGACCAAAGCACAGGTGATGGGGGCAGTGGGGTCAGAGCTCTTTCTGACAGTCTCTGGGGCCCCTGGGTGACCAGCACAGACACCCCAGTTTACCAAACACATCGTCATCAACAACAGAAGGAGACACTGCCACCACTTTCCAAAGCAAGATCACACACAAAGAAGCAGCTATGCCATGGTCTCTCAGGCTCGGATTTACAGCCTTTCCCCATAATCAGAGTCCCGGAAACCTGAGACTGCATCTCCACCTGATGGCTCAGATGGACTTAGATTACAGTGGCATCCGTGTGAGTGACACGCACATCCCTCAGTGTGGGAACCAACACATGGCTGATGCGTGTTGTCCTACGTTCAATACAGCGACAGAAAGAGCAGGGCCAAAGAATCCAGCCCCTCCCCCATCGCCCTCTACCCGTACCTCAGTCATTCCAAGGTGCTTGAGTTTGAAGAACAGGTCACAGTGTCAGCATCTAAGTACCCCAAACCAGACTTTCATAAGTCATTTGACATCTCTAAGCCTCTATTTTTCCGCTTCCATAATGGAATCCCACTACTTCTTAGAAGATATGTGCCTTGGAACAGTCATCAAAAATAACAAATATTAGTACCCAACTAGTACAGCGGTCCCACATTATGACTGAGCTCAAAAGGTGAAAAATTCAGTTTACCTATGATTAGACAATGCTTCTTTGGGCTTAAGATTTTGAAAGAAGATTTGGAAATTGCTGTGGCATTTCTAAAATGAACATCTGGACAAAGAACACAATTGCCTGCAGCGTGTGGGGCGAGCTGGAGAGTTGGCTCAAGGATTAAGAGTGCATGCTACTCTTACAGAGGGAAGGAGGACCCCAGCTCGGTTCCTGGCGTTCACACTGGGTGGCTCTTTACCTGTAACTCCAGCTCCATCCACGGGTTCTGTGTCTTTTTCTGGTGCTCAAAGACACCTGTATTCGCATTACATACACAGACACACTTATATACATAATTAAAAATAAATAAAATGTTAGAATTTGAAATAGTCGGATTCCCACAGAGACAAACAACAGAGGTGTTAGAGGTTTCTTGTATTTGGAACTCTATTTGACAGTAATACCCAAGTGACACAGTCGCTTTCTGTCTCAGAGACACTCTCCATAGCTCCCACTTTGGGGTTCTCCTTACTCCATGGTAACAAGTTTGACTTAGGGACTGAATGAAGATAGTGGGAAATTTATAGAAAGATGTATGGAATGTGTATACGAGTGCAGGTCTGTGTCTCTGTGTGTGTCTCTGTGTGTGTCTCTGTGTGTGTCTGTGTGTGTCTGTGTGTGTCTGTGTGTGTGTCTGTGTGTGTGTCTGTGTGTGTGTCTGTCTCTGTGTGTCTGTCTCTGTGTGTGTCAGTGTGTGTGTGCAAGAGAGAGACATGTGCACTGAAGGTGCAGTGACATCAAAATCTGAGCCTAGAATGTACCTAGACCCAAGGAAAGGACCCCAGTGCCCAGAGGCCATTTCCCACATGTCCACAGTCATTACTGTCAAGATTCAAAAGCATTTCACAGACCAAATAATACTGGGAAGAGCTGCTCTCACACGTGGGAGGAGGCTCAGTGGGTGGTCTGAAGGACTCAGAATGTGCAGTAGAAGGAAAGGGAAAGTTAGAGTCAATAAAAGAGAAAAATTCCTTCTCTTTGGCTGCTGTGTAACCGCTCAAGGGAACATGGTACAACCTGAGTCATTGAAACCTTGGCTGGGAAAAGCCATGGAGGATGTACGAGAGACAAAGCTGGAGTTTGGATTAGTCTGGTGGTGGGAGCAGAGGGCCCTCTAGGTGATGTTAACGTGCATGGCTCTGACTCACCAGACACTCCTTTCTGTCAGAGTCTGATGAGGGCTGGAGCTCCGTGGTGATGGATGGGGCTTTGACACGGGATGGAGCCTGCGTGTACAGAGAGGTGTTTTCAAAGCGTCTTCTGCCTCATGTCCTCAGACTGACTGCAATGTTTTGAAACAACATGCTCAGTCTTACAATAAACTTCACGTTCCTTGCAGAGTTTGTTTTTTACATTAGATTACAAAAAAATGGAAGCAGGAGAAGTATATTCCATTTGAATTTTCAGGAAATAATCTTTTTAATCAGAAGGCTGCCACATAGTTCAGATTTTCCAGTAGTGCTTGAGTTAACTACTGTCATGTACATGTATGTTTTGTTTTATATAAAAACACACTGGTACTATTTGTTTTTCCTAGACAGTACTGGTTAATGTGTGTGAGTTCTATGAAGCTGTACTGTTCTGTGATCAATATTTGGTCAGATGTCCTGTTCTGTGGATTCATATGGTTGTTTGAAGGCAGGAGCCATCGCAGAACACTTGATATAAGTCAGATTTTATACTCAGTCCAGACTTAGCACACCTCTGGGTAGATAAAGAGATCTCAATAACTGCTTGCTGACTATTTGGGAAGTTGCCTGAAGTAACAGCCCTTCCCAAGGCTGTGCAGAGAGCAACACAGTGTGTGACTAAATCCAAGCCACGTTTTCAAAGTCAGTTTGCTTTTTCATTTCAGAAACACACTGGATCCCAAGGAAAGAAGCAAAAGCAAATCAGAGTCTCCATCGGTACAGCTGGATTTGAGTGCAGTTTGGAGATGAACCCTCTCCAGGTTCATCAGAGGACCTGAACCCAGGGGACCCCACCAGCATCCTCTGCCTTGGCTTCTAGATCCATGAAATCGGGAGCTGAACTCAAACCTGTCTGTGGTGCCCGTTGACCACACAAAACCTGCTCCTGCTGGCAGCAGCCAGACTGAGCTGGGTCGCCTGGTGTGTTACCCTACAAGTGATGTCCAGGAGTCCACAAGAGGGAACAACACGGTGACTAAAGAGGAAAGGTCACAGTAGCCCCATACAGGCTCAGATGGGCCATCCAGTGTACGAGCACACAGGGTAGAGCAATTGGGAACAAGGAGCCAGAGGCGGTGGATCTTGGCATCCCCCAAAGACATATGCATTAGAGGCTTGTTCCCCAGCCCAGGAAGGTGGTGGGACCTTTAAGAGGTAGGATGTAAGGGAAGGTTTTAAGTCATTGGGATGTGTCTCCAAAGGGGAATACAGGTCTGTCTTCTCTCTTCTCTTTCCTCTATGCAAGGAGTGGTTTCTATCATGAGTCAAAAAAAAAAAAAAAAGAGACCATGAATTTGGGAGGAGACGGTACTGTGGGAGGGTTGGGTTGGAGAGAGGAAAGGGAAGAGGGAAAAGATACATTTATATTTTAATCAGAAAACAAAAGAATCAGAATGCTGGTTAACGTGTCCTTTGTGCTGGTAGGTTTTTCGCTACTGTAACAACCACCGGAGATAAATCAGTTTATACAGAGAAAGAGCTCATTGTGCATTGTAGTTTGGGAGTTTTAGCCCAGAATCAAGGGGATCCATTGCTTTCAGGATTTCAGGGGGAGAAAGGTTCCCCTACCCTGGGAAGTGCCTAGGTCCCTCTGCACTTCAAACAGAGGTTCGAGCCCAGCCAAATGCCCAGAAAATCTCTGCTGGTGTTTCTTCCCCATGTCAGTGACTGGCTCCTCTCATCCCACCTCAGTTTTGGTCTTTGTGAACACCCATCATCTACCATATACGACAGATGCATCTGGAGGTGTTTTCTAGCTTGTCTCCTCACACTGTGGGGTTTGCCTTTGGGAAAATGGGGGACATCAAACACATAGGGAGGCTATGTAGGGATGGCCTCCTGAGATCTGTGGGGAGGGTATGCAGGGGTGGGCATGCTTGGAGACCCCTGAGATCTGTAGGGAGACTATGCAGGGGTGGGCATGCTTGGAGACCCCCTGAGGTCTGTAGGGAATGACTAAGCAGAGGGTGAGGAGTCAGTTCCAATGAGGGGAAGGAGACAAGCGTGAAGGAGAGGCTGTGACAAGAAAGGAATGGGGGATAGAACTTGACTAGCAGGCGTGGAAAGGAGGGGAGAGTGGCTGAGGTCACGGCCAAGCAGGCTGACACGCCACAAACCCGACATCACAAAATGCCTGTCGCCTAGTTGTCTGCTCCTCTTCCTTCCTCCTGGTTGGCAGCAGCCCTGCTAGGTTGCTCAGAAGAAGCCATGCTTCTGTGAAATTGGCAATTCACAATTGGCAGGGGGCACCCAGATCTCTTGTTCAACAGCCATCGGTCCTGTCTGCTCCCCCCCAAAAAATTTCTCTTCTGCTGTGTGAGCCAACACACCCTGGATTTGCTGGCAACAAACACTTGTCATGTGTTGTCTTTGGAGCCCTGTAAGAGTTTGTTCCATTTCGCTTCCATCTGGGCTAGGAATATGCCAACTAGGATTCCTCTGGAGTTTTATTTTTCTTATCCCTGGCTTGTAACCTAAAGGAGTGGAAGTTAAGACCCCTTGGGTCTCAAACTCATGGCTCCTCCTGCAACACCCCCACCCCTCACCATTCCCTGGACAGCTGGACACTTGTCCTTTTAGGTAGAGTACTGACATGTGCCCCCTCAAACGGAGCACTCAGAGACTGGGTTATTACAAACGCACAGTTGAACTTGCATTGAAAACTGGGACTATGTTTTCTTGGCAGCCGCCAGGACAGGCTGGGAAAATTCTTTCAGTGTTGGATTTCTTTTAAGGAGTGGGGGTTTGTTTTAGCAAATGTGCAGGCAGTGGAAACAGTGCGATTGGAAAGCCAGGTTAGACGTGGAGACGTCAAAGAACAATGGGTGGAACTACAGCCCCATGTTCGAAGGACACCTCCTATCTGCCCCACCTCCTGGGGGCATCTCCCCAGTGACATCTCTGTCTGCCCCACCTCCTGGGGGCAGCCCCCTAGTTACATCATCTATTGCCCCACCTCCTGGAGGCAGCTTCCCAGTGACATCACCTATCTGCCCCACCTCCTGGGGGCAGCACACTAGTGACACCATCTATCTGCCCCACCTCCTGGGGGCAGCGCCCTAGTTACCTGCTTCACTGAAGACTGGCTAGAAGAGGAGAGCCAGGGAAAGTAAATAAAGAAAATAAGAGAGCACTGGCTAGGTTTGCCTGCAGTCGTCAGGCCTGTAATTCTGATTACGTGGAAGACTGAGGCAGGAAGATCACAACTTCAAGGTTGCCTTCCTACCTGCCTGCCTGCCCTGCCCTGCCCTGCCCTGCCCTGCCCTGCCCTGCCCTGCACTGCACTGCCTGCCTTCCTACCTGCCTGCCTTCCTACCTGCCTGCCTTCCTACCTGCCTGCCTGCTTGCCTGCCCTGTCCTGCCCTACTCTGCCCTACCCTGCCCTGCCCTGCCTGCCAGCCTGGGCACTAAGTACAATAAGTACAAGATCAGCCTAAACAATTTAGTGAGACCCCATTACAAAATAAAATTTTAAAAGACTAAAGATACGGGGATGTGATTTAATAGTGAAGTCCTTGCTTGATTTAGCGTGCACAAGGCTCTAGGTTCAATTCACAGTAACAGGCCTGGGAGGGGCACATGAAAAATTAGAGCGATCTGAAGGCATATCCCCAGTTCCTGGAAATCCACCCCAGGAGATCCCACCTCCCAACAGTGTTGGGTTCAGTAACCAACACAGAAATTTGGGAGAACTGGCGCTGGGATGTGCTGCTCAATCTTTCCAACTTTGCTTGGAATTTTGAATTTTCTCCACAATCAGCGATTGTTTAAAAGAACCAAAATAAAATCTAAGTGTCTCAGTGACTCTTTTCAGTGCTATGGAAAGATACTGGACAGTGACAACTAGCAGGGAGAAATGGCTTATTTGGTCTTGAAACCTATGAGGAACTCTTTAACAGTGGAATAAACCTCAGGTCCAACTGCCCTTATGCTGGTCCAATAGGAGTCCAGAGAATGGGGGCCATGACAAACTCACTCCTAGGTCACCAGTGTTCTATATGTTTATGAATGACTCAGCACTATTGATTATCTGGGAGGTACCAGACTCCTTACCCCTCTCATCCCGGTGTTTTCTGCTTGTCTATCAACCTTTAGTCTAGAAAGAATTAGAAGAGATCACTCGGGCTCTACTGTCATACCTAGCTATTCTCAGCCCGGGTCAATTTCTCTGGCATCACCAATGACTCAAGTTTCCTGCTGTCTAACTGGTATTCAGCTGCGCCTTGGGTACACGCAGCTTATATCCTCTGTCGAACCACATCCTGATAGGCTCATCGTTGGTGAGGGAAGTCCTTCTGTATATGTGTTGCTTTTATTGGTTGATGAATAAAGAAACTGCCTTGGCCTGTGATAGGGCAGAATAGAGCTAGGCAGGAAAAACTAAACTGAATGCTGGGAGAAAGAAGATGGAGTTGCCATATGCCGTGGAGCCTCCAAAGGAGAAAGACGCTAGCTGCCAGGTAGAACCTTGCTGGTAGGTCACAAGCCTCGTGGTAAATATAAAATAATAGAAATGGGTTAACCAAAGATATAAGAGCTAACTGAAAGTATGCTTACATTATCAGCCAAACCATATAACAAATAACAGTTTCTGAGTGATTATTTTGAGTCTGGTTAGCCGGGAATGAACAACTGGCCTCCCCCAACACATCCTGAGTCCCCAGCTCTCCCATCACCTTGGCCACACCCATGATACAGAGTCACCACCAATGGCACTTCCCAGCTGGAGGCTTGGGTAAATTCCTTGCCTTTCTTTTCATCCCTTGTCCCCAGCTCAGTCTTCCCATGCCTGCCGCAACCCTGAGATGAACATGCAGCCATGCGTGCCAGTCCCTGCAAGGCCTTATAGCAATCTCCTCTGCAGTGCCAAGCACCAAGAACAGGAGCATCTAGGAGCTCTGCAGAAGGCCCTGCTCCCTAATGGCTGCCCTGGTTTCTACTTCACCACAGGCAGCGCTGATTCCAGACTACTTCCTCAGTCTCTCGAAGGCCGAATACTATGGGATTGACCCTCTCTTTTAATCCAGTGATAAAGGCAACCGTGCTTCTGTATGGCAGAGGGACTTAAAGGGGTTTTACTTAGAGGACCCTTCCATGCCGGAGCCCTTGTCTCGTAAGCAGCGTAGGCCTATGAACAGAAAGTCCCGACCTTTCCCAAGCCCTCCTTCATTATCCATTGTCTTCTGAAACATATATGAACATTCACAGTGTCTGTACCCTTTAACCTTTTCATCTAGCAATTCCAATTCTAGACTCCTAATCCACAGAAACATGCACATGCACTAATGCATGTTCATGTGATATTTTGTGCTAGTGAAATACTGAGTAAAACAGGCTTGTCTATCCACCAGGGGATGATTATATAGATCAAACTAAATTCTTGTGTTGGAATGAAGATTTATTGGAACACAGCAATGCTATTCATCACATATGGTCTGTGGCCACCAATGTACCACATCAGCAAGAGCTAACAAGTATGTGTGACAAGGACCATATCTTTGATTAGACTTTTACAGAAAATGCTTGCCAGCCCCTCTGCTCTCTGCCTTGGGAGATCTATACAGAAAACAACTCTAAAGAGATAGTGAAAACATTTCCTACCTGCAAACAACATATCTCCTTTATCCTTTATAGATACTTCTCCCAAACTATGATATTTTATTTATAATAACTATGCAAATTAATAGAAAAAGATATGGAAGGATACAGCCCACCCTGTTAATAATGATTTCTTATGAAAGAGACAATTGGAAGGAAGGTTGAGTTAAAGGAGAGAATACATTTCATTATTTACAGTTATAGTCTTTAATTTTTTACTGAACTTAGGGCTGTTATTTTCTGTGGTTACAGTCTAAAAAGTCACCTCGAACAATGGACAGAAACATTGTCTGCTTCCAGTGAGAGGCAAGAGCAGGCTACTGTGGGCCTCTGGCCATCACATTTTTGTAAACTGATCAATTTAGCCTTACTTTTGTTGTTTCTGCTTAAAGATATTGGGGGAGATGCCTTAAGGATGTAGGGTTAGTAGGGTAGGCTAAAAAAGAGAGAATATGAGGGTCAAAAAGGTTTAAAAACAGAGGGTGGTAATCAAAATGAATGGTGCAGGAGCCATTTGAAAATTTACTATCTTGTAACCTAACTAAAAATATAAAAGAGACTGACGTGAGGTACTGCATGCCTAGAAAATGCTGCTGCTCGACAGAATTCCTAGCACCAGGTATGGAATACCTCCAAAGGAGTTGCTGATCAAGGACACCTCAAAATAGAGACTCCCAAAACGATGCGGGTTCTTGTCTGTCCTTTTGGTGCCCACCAGAACTAGAAGATAAGGCCCTGTTACTGAAGACATCACACAGCTCTGCTGCAAGATACAGAGAAAGCAAGATTAACCCTAATAGGAAAGTTCCCTGCTGACTTTCAAATGCCAGGCAACTGGTGGAAGAAGGCATCAGTGATCCTATGAAGCTATGAACCCTATGAATTACACAGTCAACATGTATGATTTACCTACCCATGCAATAGCGGCATGACTGTCAGGGGAGGCAACCAATCACCCCCTCTTTGGATCTGAGGATCCATGACTGGTACTGTAAGCCCAGTAAACCCATGTCTGGGAAAGTCATAGGCCAAAGTGGGGAATCTCATATCAATGTGGTACCAAACTGCTTTCTAAATATCTATGTTTACACCTATGAATAGAAGCTATTCTAACCTTAACCAAGAAGCCTCTCTACAGTGATAGAGAGGTAAACACAGAGAATCATGGCTGTCCAAGATGCTGAGATTAGATGATAATTAAGAGGCAGTCATAAACAAGGCATTCATATTACCACCTCTAAGGCTCAGGGAACACTGATGAGCAGAGGTCGGGAAGAATGTATGAGTCAGAAGACAGAGAGAAAGGCTGTGAAGCATCCAGGCCTGACACGGCCATTGCAGGTATGAACTCACAGTGTGGTTACCAGGCGTGGGCTGGCCCCAGATTGACCCATTAACAGGGGAAGAGCTCATGGGCCCTAACCCTTACTACTGAATGTTTTACTAGGAGGAGGGCATCATTGTCTTCAGTTGTGTGCCTGCTGCTGAGTTCACCAGTCTCCAATAGACAGCTCCACACGCATGGTCACACAGACAGTCCTGGCTAAACTCAGTAGGTCACAAAACTAAACAAGTAGAAAAGAAAGCAAAAAGGAGATCTGTGAGGAAGGGCTGCGGGAGAGACATGGGTGAGAATCAGAGTATTCATGTGCCTTATATGCCTGTATGAAATCATCAAAGAACAATTGTAATTTCTTTTTAAGATATCTTATGCATCTCTGTAAGGCACATTGGCCCCTCTGGGTCAGGGTGTACCAGAAGTTCTTCAGTCCTGTGCCTGTGGCCGTTTTCAACAATGGAACCAAGTGTAAAGAGCACAAAAATGTCCCAAACTTGCACTAAATAGACCACAGAAGGGACACTTGCTCATGCAGAGATAGTTGGGGCAGCAAGCAGAATGTCACTTTGTCCACAACTGGGAATGCACCCAGGTGACTCAAACTGTTGCCACTCTGCCTGTGTCCAAGAATGGCTGCAAAAGCAGCATCCGTGCTGGTCTCAGGTACTAATGAGTGTTAATGAGTATGCAAATCCACAGACAGATTGGTCAACTAGTAAGATTCATCTGTATCTGTGTCTGTATTCATGAACTGTTTTATGCATAATCAAAAAAAAAAAAGTGTGTTTCACGCTCGCTCCTCGCAAAGCTGCTGCCAGAGTCTATGCCTCTGGTGCACAGGCTCAGTAGAAACACTCATTTTTCCTGAAGAGCC
The DNA here is from genome assembly GCF_950005125.1 of Chionomys nivalis. Taxonomy (NCBI): domain Eukaryota; kingdom Metazoa; phylum Chordata; class Mammalia; order Rodentia; family Cricetidae; genus Chionomys; species Chionomys nivalis. The sequence continues at coordinate 12,926,226 of NC_080104.1, read as the reverse complement.
CCAAACGCCCAACGGCTCCCCCACAACTACCCCACAATAAAGCGAAGAATTCCCCACCAATGTGTCCTCTTGTTGGAAGGTTGACTTCTCGGGTGTCTATGCAGAGCTGCTCCCTGGGGACTGGCAATGTCACATGACCCTCTGCAAAAATAATATACACACACAGTCAGGCTGAGCAGAGGCACATGGTGAAGGACTCGCCTTTCCCCAGTCCAGCTTCCATTTCTTTATGCACTCATTCATCCACACCTTCCTCCACTCAACCATCCTTCACTCACTCACGCATCCTAAAATCCTTCACACATTTCCTTTATCTGCACCCCTTTCACTCATGCATATTCTCTTAGTCACACCATCTGTTCATTCATACAATTCCTTTATTCACACCATCCACTCATTCATTCAAGCCCTTCTCTCATTCGCACCATTCGTTCATTCATACCATTCTTTTGTTCACACCATCCATTTGCTCATTCATTCAAGCCCTTCTCTCATTCATACCATTCCTTTGTTCACACCATCCATTTGCTCATTCATTCATTCAAGCCCTTCTCTTATTCACACCATCCTTTCATTTATACCATTTTTATTCACACCATCCACTCATTCATTCAAGCCCTTCTCTCATTCACATCATCCATCTATTCACACCCTTTCTTTATTCACACTATCAATTAATTCACATCATTCCTTTATTTGCACCATCTGTTCCTGAAGTCAATACAGTTGTTCCCTTCTTGCATGAACCTTCATCAAGGAAATTTTGAGATGCCTGGAATCTTATTCTGTTTTGTACTTCTCTGCCCTGGCATCACCGTTCGTGGCCAAGATGGAGCAATGACTACATGATCAGCATGATGGGAACGAGATCCCCACTGGCCATCCAGAAGAATGCCCTGGCAGTGCAGTTAACAGCAAAAGGGGCCTCTGGCAGGGGTGGGTGTTTTGAAGGTCCTACTCTCCCGCCCAATTTTCCAACCCCTTCTTAAAGTTGCCAAGCAAAATACTCCAGGACAGCCAGACATGACCCCAAAATAAAGAGCGTGAAAGCATACCCACCAAAGGGAGTTTGTGAGGCTCCCCGAGAAAGCACTGCCCAGTTCAGGTGATGATGTTTCCAGATGGAAAGTCACTGCAAGCCTCCCCTAAGATGGACTAGGAAAGTCAACATCACCAGCACATCTAAGGCATTGTCTAGTAACTCCTCTCCCCACTGGCTTGTAGAACTGTGTTGTCCTGTTCATCTCCTACAGAGCTTAAGGTATAACTAAAAGAGAGGGACAGGTTAGAACCATTCAATAACAACAGGTTAGAACCATTCGATAACAACAGGTTAGAACCATCAATAACAACAGGTTAGAACCATCAATAACAATAGGTTAGAACCATTCGATAACAACAGGTTAGAACCATTCAATAACAACAGGTTAGAACCATCAATAACAACAGGTTAGAACCATCAATAACAACAGGTTAGAACCATCAATAACAACAGGTTAGAACCATTCAATAACAACAGGTTAGAACCATCAATAACAACAGGTTAGAACCATTCAATATGAACAGGTTAGAACCATTCAATAACAACAGGTTAGAACCATCAATAACAACAGGTTAGAACCATTCAATATGAACAGGTTAGAACCATTCAATAACAACAGGTTAGAACCATTCAATATGAACAGGTTAGAACCATTCGATAACAACAGGTCAGAACTGAGTTCAATGAAACTAAAAAGGCCCACTCACCCACACTCAATTAACACCCAGACCACGCGGAAGACACTCAGGGATGCTCAACTGTCACATTAGGGAGGGACAGGAAGTCCAGTCCTCAGAGAACAGGACCCACCCCTACCCCCAAGCATGGGGCTCGAGCGAAGCACTGTTGCCATCTTGTGGTCGATGAAGGTGAGCTTTTAAGCCCTGGCTGACTACTCTTTCTCCTCTGGAGTCAAAAGCCCCAAGTCCACACTCTCAGGTTGTTGGTACCAAACACCTCCGCTGGGAGACCAGGCCCTCAAACAGAGTCTTTGTGGACCCTGAGCCATCTGACCTAACACTGCAGGGCCATCCAGGCTCACGAACCCCAAGCTCCTCTCTGAGATGCTATTTTATAAAGACTTTGTTTCATACGAAAGCCCAGAAAAAGAGAGACCAGGGCGAAAAGCAAAAGGAGCTGCTTCTTCCCCTCAAAGCCTTCACCATCTGGAGGATGTTGAGGGTATAGTGGCTGTCTTCATACACAAAGATGGAGAATGGTTTGTATATGCAGAGTCCAGAGGGAATACACAGACCAGGCCTAGGAGAGGGTCTAGTGGGGGAGAAGGGGGCACCAGTGTCTCGGGGAATGAGAGTTTGTGTTTGATTGTTTTATATGGCTGTGTGTGTGTGTTTCTGGGTGGGTATATTTTAATATCTTTTCCACACAATAAAAGACAAACCTCAAACAAGACCTGGAGGGGGGAACAGAGGAGCTCCTGGACCAGGGGAAACAGCAAGGCTTTAGTCTATGAACAGGGAATGAACAGGGAAGTTGGAAATGGCCCGTCTACCTCCCCAGGTGTCCCTCAGAACTCCCACCTCACTTCCATGGTTGTTCTACATGTATACGTGGGAGCCAAGGCAGAGTGTCTACCCCAGGACTCCAAAGCACGGTCTCTTCTCCCAGAGCACTTCTCCCCTTTCTGCCTCCCACCAATGTTACTCCATCCCAGTTCCTCCTGTCTCAGGAACATAGCTAGGCTTTACCCCCCCCAAGACTTCCTTGGGCATCCTCCAGAACTCCTGGAGAGGTAAGGGCATGAGTTCGGATGGGTTCCTACTCATGAGTTCAACCCCATCTTTCGGGTCCAGGCGGCTCATACTCCATCATGTTAAGTGGAGTCATGATCGGCTGCTCTAAAGAAGTAAGCATTCATATCTTCCATAGGGAATGTCACCAAGAACAACTTAGTTTGCAGTGCTATTGGAGAATAGGGACGTAGCAGGGAGCAACTGTCTCCATTCCACTGTGAGGGAAGGCCAGTCTTGGGTTGGCTGGCCTAGGTGGCCTCTGGGGTTCATTCATGAGAGGTGCGTGTCCTTTGCAAAGTGATCTCCATATTGCTGTGTCTATCCGACAGGAGAGAAAACTGAGATGTGATTGTGTGTTTTGTACACACGTGTATTTTCGGCTTACAGTAAACATCTGGATCCCCATCAGTTCTGTGGACCAGAAAAGTCAAAGTCTCAGCCCTGGCAATCTCTGCTTTATCGCCTACAATAACTGCTGGTCACTTAATAACGGTCATTTCCAACCTCCTGGCAGAGTCCAGTCACGGCCTGGCCCCTTGGGCACATCCCCAGGCCCAGGCCAAGCAGAAAGGTGACTCCAAGCTCTTTCCTTGTGTTGGGCTCAGAACCCTGGGTAGGCCAGTGAGCCTACGATGTGAATCTAGTGTTGTAGCTGGCTAATTGGCTGTTGTTAGTTAGGGTGGGGTTTAAAACATTCCCTTTTTAAAAGGTTTGCTCCTGGGCTGGAGAGATGGCTCAGCGGTTAAGAGCACTGACTGCTCTTCCAGAGGACCGGGGTACGGTTCCCAGCACCCACGTGGCAGCTCACAACTGTCTGAAGATCCAGTTCCAGGGGATCTGACACCTTCACACCAGTGCACATAAAATAAAGTAAATAAACAATAAGAAATATTAAAAAAAAAAAAAAAAAAAAGGTTTGCTCCTCTGGATGTGCTCCTGGCAGTCATCTTGCAGCCGTGAGTGAGGTCAGCACAGGAACAAGCAAGATGAGCCGCAGCAGACATTTAGATGGTGCACTACCTGAAGCCTGGGCTCTGGGCTGTGGTAAGACCAAACATCTCTGTTCACTGTACGAGTTGACGCAAACTGACTGTTTCTTGTACCCAGAAATCTCTCATCGGCACATCTGGATAGACACACTCCCCCACTTCTGCACATGTGGATAGACACACTTCCCACTTCTGCCTCGAACTTCTCTCTTCCTGCCAGACCCTGTCAGAGCCAAGTCAGCACACATCGAAAGGCCCAGAGCACGCTAAACGCGTCCCCTGACCGCCACAAACGTCTCTTGTGGTGTCTTACGATGTTAAAAGCCATGCAGGGCCCTGCGGCCTAGCTTGGTCCTGCTTCCCATTAAGATAAACACATCCCTCAGTGGAGGGACCCAGAACAGCTCCAGAAATAGCTTGCCCACCAGAGAAAGCGCATTTTATCTGACAGGCTTCCCACAGCATGTCATTATCATATAATCTCTTTTATCCACCCCTTTCTTCTGCCTGGAACTCAAATTGCATCTTGAAAAATGTCTAAATAGCAGCTTGGTTATCTTTGGAGATTCCATATCAGTTCTGAAATGGGAAAATCAACATCAAAAGCCCAACTTGAGAGAAGTCAGGGCGAGGACTCAGGGGAAGAGGTATCTTAATATTGTTTTCTGGGAAGCAAGAGAGGTCAAAAATACTTGACAATGGCTTTAACTTGCAATGTCCAAAAGTCCTGCCCTCGGCTTCTGGGTCAGCCACTCGGCAGACTCCACCTGAGTGGCACTCTGCTGGTTAGTGGTCCACTGTGAGTCTTCCTCCTGGCTTCCTCCTGCCCAGCTGGGGTGGCCACGCATGGTGTAGCTGCACCAGGGAGGGAGGCTGGCTCTAAGATAAATCAGGCATGGCGCAGAAAGGTGTGTCAGGAAAGAAATGAGTGTGGGGTGCCCGAGAATGCTGACTGCTGCTGCTATTCCTATGAGGTTGCTTAGAGCAGTCAAAGACAGGCTCAAAATGCATCAAGCTAACCACTTCAGGGAATACAAGCATTCACACTGGAGGTGCTGAAGACATCTCGGTCCACTGTGTGGCTTATGGTTGAGCTCCACTTAGGGGTCTGGCCCAACGCCTCGGGCCTCCGCGCCCTGACAGGACAGGGCCTTTGTACTCCTTCTCTTTACTGGAAACTTGATCCAGATCCTTCCTCGGCCTGGGTGACAGGGGTCTTAGGGTACGGACTTTCTGTAGTATCCAGAAGCACAGATCTGAAGGAGGGTGAAGTAGGAGGGCACAGACCCCAACACTAGTGAGCTGCTGCTGACATCCACAACCTCATGAGAGCTGCAGTCCAAGATCTTCATGGCCCCCTAGCAGAGGCCAAGTCTCTATGGGACCCCAGGCCTAGCTTATTCGGCCACCTACCCCGCTGGTCTGCTGAGGGTCGGACAACTCAGATCTTTGGTGATTTTATCGCCTCTGAACAGACCTGGGGAGCAAGGGGTATAAATTCCTCCCATAGCAGGCAGGATTAAGCAGGATGAGCTATCCCAGGGGGAAAAGCAATATGGATTTTTCTGGAAAGCTGATGAAAGTCTAAGCTCAGAACGGTTGTTGGAGCGCTCCAGCTTTCTCTAGTTTCTTGTCTTTCTGTGCTGGTGTAGTTACTACCACAATGTGCAGCATTCTGTCAGAACCGCGGCTGGTTGGCATCTCACCGATGTTTCTGTCCTTCTGTTCCTGGGATCCCTACTCATCAAGATGCATGCACACACGCACACACACATCACACACACATGCACAAATATATCACACACACGCACACACACACATCACACATGCACACACAGATCTCTCTCTCTCACACACACACACACACACACACACACAGCACTCCAGATACACATGCAAAAAGAGCAGCTACTTTCAAAGTCAAAATACAGGCGCGTATGTAATTATATTTTCTTCCAGATTTCTGAAATCTAAAAACATGTCTAGGGCTGGAATGTAGCTCAGTGGTTGAGCAATTGCCTAGCAAGTGTAAGACCCAGGACCACACACGTACACACAAGTCGTCACCAACACTACACTTCCAGTTGAGAAATTTTTCAGTCATCACAACTGAGAGACACAGGGACACTAAAGATCAGTTTCCAGAGACCAAGGTTTGAGAACAGCGGTTCTTCTGGAGCCCCCGAGGGTCCTGGGCAGTGGTTCACAGGCAAGCGTGTCTGGGCATGGTGTTCCTGACTCCAACACATGGACCCTGTGTGTGCAAGCCCATGGGCCGTGGCTTCCAGAAGCTCCAGTGCCTCTGGTCCAGTCAGATAGGCAGCATAAAGTCTGCATTTAATTGCAAATGTTGTAAAAATAATCACAGAGAAGACCACGCCAGCATGAAAACGAGGCAGCCTTCACTTAGTGCCTGAGCCCGGGACATCTTTTGACTGAAATGCTTACAAAGCCGTAAACTGTAAGTCAAAATTTCTTCAAGAACGTGTCTTCTCTCGTTAGGATGATTTTAACTTCTAAGAGTGTTCCCAGCCTTTTCTGGGAAAGGGCGGTGGGGGTGGAGATGAAGGAGCTGCACAGGGAGGGAGGGGGAGGGGCAAGCCGCCTCAGAACCCTCTTAAAGATGTCTTTGTTTTTAATTATCCATGTCTTGGATGACAGTGAAATCAGCCTCTGTCTCGAGTTTTAAACTCAGATAAAACAAATGCTTTGCACCGTGGCCTTCGCTCTACCTCCCAGACGACGGCCTTTTCCTATTTGAGGATTATTTATTGCTTCGCAGCCATCCTTCATGCTGCTAAATGATTCTCTGTACTGAGAGAAGCAAAGAGCCCAGGGGAAGCTTCATCCCTCTTCTCTGAGCATTGAGCTGTCTCCTCCCACATCTTCCCAGTAAGCACTCAGATAGGACAGTGTGCAGCAGGGTTCTGAGTTCTGAGCACCTCTGTGCCCTGGACTTAAGGGAAAGACCCTGAATCTCCTGGTGGCGGCTGCTTGAGCCTGCACTACTGCAAAGGAGAAAACAAACTCCTTTTAGAAGCTCCTGGGAAGGCGCTCAGCTCAGTCCCTTCCAACTTCCCACCCTCAGAGATGTCCAGGAGGTGGCCACCCTGGGGGACTTTAAAATGCAAACACACCCAGTGGGCCAGGGCCAACCTCTCCCAGCTCCCCACTCAGGTCCAAAAGCAATTCACACCTTCTCGTGTCTGTCCTATTAACCACCACGTCCCGGGGAAACCGCACCAGTCAACTCAGGCCGGTGCGATGGAGCCACAAAACCCCTGTTTTCAGATATTTTTTTGAAATTAATTTCATTTCCTGCTCGTATTTTTAATTTTGCTTCCATTACCAGAATGCAACTGGGCTGTACCTCGTGAAAGGAGAACGTTAAACTTTATAACTAGACTTTCCCTTTCTTTTATTTTCCTTCAGAAATTTCAAGGCTCTGTTTTACAGGCTGCACGCCTCCCTATTAGGGACCCTGGAGGAAAAGGGTGACCCGCAGCCTCTGCCCTCCTGGAAAACTCTCCCGTGCTACCTGACTCCGGCCCTGCTCAGGTGGTTCTCAGGGGCTTTGAGATCCCTGCTTCTCAGAGACGGGCCAGCCAGACCTGGTCTCTGGACTGGAATCAGCCCCCTCCTCTATTGTCCTGTTCCCTCTAGTTCCCTTTGGTTGCCTCTTCTTCCCCTAATCTTCTCTGTCTGTTCTTGAATCTCTTTAAAAATAAAATAAAAGAAGGGGCAGGGAATGGCTTTGTTGGTGAATGCTTACCACAAAGCATGAGTTCGTGACTGGATTCCCAGAACCAAAGTGAGGAGCCACAATCAGCGTTTGCCTATAATCCCGGGGCTGGGGAGGCTGACCGCTGGGGCTGGCCAACTGCTGGGGGCTCAGTTAGACAAAATACCAAGATTCGGAAAGAGGGTGTATCTTAAAAAATAAGGTGACTGCCACGTGCATGTATTTAATCCCACCACTCAGGAGGCAGAGGCAGGTGGATCTCTATGAGTGCAAGGCCAGCCTGTGCTACAGAGTGAGTTCCAGGGCAGCCAAGGCTACAAGGAGAAACCCTGCCTTGAAAAACCAAAAAGGAAAAGATAAAGAAGGAGGAGCTCAACTGAGAAAGATACCCAATGCCTGTCTGACTGCTATGTGAACAGGCACACATGCACACGCAGTAACATGCACACACATGCACATGTATACATACCAACACATACATTCAAAAAATTTTAAAAACTTAAAAAACAGACAAAAGTATTTTAAATATATAAGTTCTTTATATTAAATTAAATACATTATTATGCTTGCTGGATAGTTTTCCAGATCCAGCCTTTTAGAAACGACAAATTAGAAAGAAATGAACCAACCTTAAAGGGATATGAAGGAAAGCCATCAAGTCACACCCAACATGTCTGCAGGAAACATGGAAATGCATTTAAAATTAGTCTAAGGAAAGGCTAAATTATCATTTTAAAGAAAAATAAGCATAATATACAATTAACTTTACACACCACAACTGCACATAAAAACCCTCAAAACTATTAAAAAAATGAGAGATAAACAAGAAACACACCAAACTGGCCTTTTCTCATAAGAATTGTCTTTTTCTTTTTTTTTTTCTTTCTCTCTCTTTTTTTCTGAAACGAATATTTTCTAATGAAATGTTCAAGTAAACTTCAAAAAGATAAATAAGGAAAGAGGAAGAGAGAAAGAAAGAAGAGAGAGGAAGGCAAATTCAGGTGCAGGGCCGTGTACTGCTGGTCACAAGGCAGGGGAAGAGAAACTGCCGGATTCCCACCCCAGAAGTCAAAATGGCACCCAGCCGCCGCAGGTCAATTTGGAAAAGCCAATTGTTGTACGTGAAGCGGTCGGTATATCCCCAGATAGTCCGCTGGCAGCTGAAACGATAATTACTGTTACTTCACTGTTTACTCTTCCCAAGCCAGCGCTTTCCTTGCCGTGGCGTCTCTTGGACACTGTGAAAGAGGAGGCTTATCCTTAATCTGCCTATGAAGGACACAGGGCCAAGGTTTCCCACAGAGAGCCCCAAATTCCGCGGAGGAGAACTGACTGGGTCACACTGGAAGCGTGTGGTCCAGCCTGAACCCGGAAATCACTGTCCTGGATCCCTGCTCGATCGCACTCCCGGTTCTCAGAATGTGAAGCTGCCCTGGGCAGAATGAAGTTTGTTGATCTTCCATAGCCGGCCTGATGCTCCCGCCCAGAAGGGAGCACGCTTCTCACATCCTGCTCTCCCCTGCTCCTTGCTGTGGGCTCCCAGGCCACGACCCCCACCATCTCCATCTGGGGTGCATTGAGATAAGAGGCCAGAAAACAACCTCCCTGTAAAACCCAAACCAGAACAGACCTCAGCCTTGGGCTAACCGGAATCTTCACCCTACCCAAATATGGGACATTCTGCCCAACCACGCAGGAACTGAAGTCTCTCAGAGAAATTCCTTTTGAAGCATTGGGAACCAGAACCAAAAGGATATTCTTTCCACGAAGCTGAGGGTGAAAGTGCCCCAGGCTAGCATTTTCTCACTCCAGGGACTCTGCTTTTGGCCTCCAGTGGAGTATGGGTGGAAAACAGAACGTCTGAGTTAGGAAGGAAGCCTCGCTCACTCAGCATGGGCGTGCACCCCTACACTGGAAGCTATATCGGGGTATCTGAGACTCCTGTGGGGGTAGGGGATCACAGAGACCCAAGCTAGAGCCACCTGACCTCCATGGCACTGGCACCTCTTGAAATATAGGTGAAAACAAACAAATAATGTCTTGTGTTTGGTGTAAATTGTTGCATGGTTAAGAATACTAACTTTCAAGAAACTTCAGAAACAGCATGGAAAAATGTACACACACACACATCAGAAAGGGCGGAGTTTAGAATCTACCAGCCGGATACAGTGAAGGTAAGGCAGACATGACCACATTGTGTCAACCCTTGGGATGGTGCCCAGAAACATCAGCATATAATTTGAGCCCGCAGTTTACTTCATCTGTCATTTTCCAACTCAAATGTCCTTGCCTCCACTGAGCCCACACGCTCCCACAGTAGAAATAGTTCCCAATCTAACCTGGCCCAAAAGGACAGCCTTATTTCTCCATAACAGTGAGTCCTGTTGCTTTTGTGGCCAGCGCCCCCTGTGGGCAGTTTGAGGAACAGCATTCTGCCTAGACACTACCACCACCACCACCCACCCACCCTCTCTCCTCCTGCTCCCACATGGTGCTTGTGAATGGATGAATGGATGGGTCGATGAATGAATTCCTCAGGTTGTTTTCCCTTATGGGCCTGTTTTCTCGGGTTGGCTTCCACAGATGGGCTAAAAAGGAGTCAAAACCCTACCTCTGGGGGGCTGGAGAGATGGCTCAGTGGTTAAGAGCACTGTCTGCTCTTCCAGAGGTCCTGAGTTCAATTCCCAGCAACCACATGGTGGCTCCAAACCATCTGTAAAGAGATCTGGCACCCTCCTCTGGCATGTGGGTATAAATGGAGGCAGAAAGTTGTATACATAATAAATAATAAATCTTTTAAAAAAAAAAAAACAAACTCTACCTCCGTCAGACAGTACTCTGTGGGGACCATCAGGCACAGGTCAGAAGGAGAATCACAGCTCTGGGGGCATTGTGGGACAGTTCAGATGAGCTGATCCCTGTGCGAATGCTTTGGACTTCCATCTGAAGGATGTCTTCTATTGACGTTCTAGAAACCGACAGATTTCTAGATGCCCCAATCTGCCCCATCCCTGTCTCGCTCAGTGATATGAATGTCAGTAGCTCTTCCTTCTTCCAGGAGTCCCTTGAGTACCAGGATCCTCTCTTGCATTGCCTGTGTTATGAATGAAAATCCCAAGGTTCAGAGAAGGCGTCTCTGGGTCACACAGCTGGTACGGGGCGGCCTGGGGTTTATAGCCAGGGCCTTATTCTGTTGTTTCTAAAGTTCCTCTGCAGTGGCCATGGGATGTATGTGACTAGATTCGAGTGGTCTCCCTGACTTGGCTGGGGCTTCCATTTAGGAAATCCTAGAGGACACAGAGAGAGGGATGAATGGATGGGTGGACAGACAGACACGCAGTGGGTGAGTGAGTTGATGGACAAATGGTGAGGGAGGAAAGTGAATCTCTGGCTTCAGATTCTCATTCTCCTGGGTGTTTTTTGTTTGTCTGTTTGTTTGCTTTTTCCATGCCAGTGGCTGTCACACGCTGAATCACATTGGCAAACCCTGATCTAGAGAACAGTGAATTCAGGAAAGGCTGTCTTCTCTCTGTGGGTGAACTGTGATCCCCCCAGTATACTAAAGCCTTCACCTCTGGCTGTCCTATCTCTGTGGGTAAACTGTGATCACCCTAGTATACTGAAGCCCTCACCTCTGGCTGTCTTCTCTCTGTGGGTGAGCTGCGTTCTCTCCTAGGGTACTGAAGTCCTCACCTCCAGAACCTCTGGCATAGCATCCTATTTGGTCATGAATGGGACTGTTGCAGATATAGTCAGTTAAGATGAACCCCTAACCCAATAAGATTGGTGTACTAATAAACAGGGATATTTACACACACAAACACACACACAATGTGAAGCTGAAGGCAGAACTCTGTAGGTCAGAGAACATCAGTGGTCAACAACAAAGCACCAGCAGAGACGGGAGAGGAGTGGAAGGTTTCCTCCCAGCTGCCTCAACCAGCTCTGCCAACATTTTGACACTTTGGCCTTGTCTCTCCAGCCCCCGAGCTATAGGCCATAAGCTGCTGCTGCTGCTGCTGCTGCTGCTGAAGCTACCTGGCTGGTGGCCCTTGGTTAAGGAAGTCCCAGTTGACAGATGGTGTCTTTCTTTCCAGAAATATGAGGTGAAAGGCACATGTGAATGGAATTCTAAACCTGCCTCACATCTCCAGTTCCAACCTTTAACTTCCGTGGGCATCCAAATTAGAGACCTACAAGTCAGGAAGCACCAGAATGGCAGGAGACCTAACGGTACTGACTGATGCCGGCCGGCACCTGACTTGGTTTTTATCTGAATTTCCTTGTATTGGACACAACCTTTCTTAGCTCAAGCCACTGCTCTCCCGAGGTCTTCGCTGCTTATTACTTCTTTACTTCCAAGGCATATCTGACAAAATCTGAAGCCAGAGCTCTGGAAATCTGATGGGAACACACTTTCTCTGGTGTCTAACTCTGTGATTGAGCCACCCTTGAAACCTGATCTGTGATCCATGAACACTGGTCCGGGGGACGTCTTCAGTAGGGGAAGGACGGAAACCTGAGGGTGACCCCCCAGAACCTACAGTCCACCCCAGGATACGAGATGGACAAGTATCACACCGAAAAGATTCCCACTGCAATCCCTTCAGGCAAGCATGCCGGAGAAGCCTCAGCTATGGTCAGATGGAGGACAACAGCTGGGGTGGGGAGTTGGAGAGAGAAGGAGACGTTTAGAGAAGTCAAGAAAATGAGGGCAGAGAAATCTGTCAAGGGCTTGGAAGCCAGCCTCTGCAAGTCAAGGGGAACTTGAAACTCAAGTCCCCAGATCACAGTTACATTTAGAGTTGGGCTTGTTGGAGGGTTTGAAACCGGGCCAAATTGCCTATTTTGGGGGGTTCAAACTTCTGGATATATTTGAAGCTACAAACACAGTATTTCTAAACAGAGGAACCAAAAGTAGAGGAAACAGCTGGGTGAGGTTCCTCTCCCATCGTTAATGCCCTCCGTTCTGAGCAGGCCCTGTCCACACCTTGAGGTCTTTGGGTCCCACTCACGGTCAGGAGCAAGGCGGTGGGGTGGGGTTACTCACGACTTCCTGTGGGCTGAAAGCGTGAGAGTCCCAACCATGCCCTTAGATCTCATCAGGAGTCTAAACACACACAGGTACAAAGGAGCAAGGCCACACTTGCAGGATGGAGTCACATCACAGATGCAGAAGCTCACAGCACCAGGGGTGACTGCTGACATACCTGGTCGGCACCCTCTTCCCCACAAGGTGACAAAACCCTTAACAGAGAACAGAGAAATTGGGCAACTTGACAGTGCTCTCCTGAGGACCTGGCTGAAGTTGATTTGGCCTTGTAGAACTTGTACATAGAAGAGTGAAAGGGGCTGGGACCAAAAATTACCAACGGTGACAATCTGTGTGATGTATGTTCCCCAGGCTGTCCCACATCCTCAGAAGTGACGTCTCTGAGACATGATACAGAGGAGAGGGTGGACCCCAGAGGATCCACCAAGGCTGGCCTGGGACCAGCAGGACCTCTCTCTCCTACTTCAGTGTCTTTTGGGACACAGAACATTCAGGGAAATGAAACAGAGGGGCTGGAAAATCAGATATAACAGAGCTAAAATAAGAGATTAAAGATGGCTTGAAGGCCCATAACCACCCCTGCAGCAGTTAACCCTCCTTAGTACCTTAAAGGCTGCTTTCAGGGGGGCACACAATTTGGGGGCACAGTAAAAGTCATATCCTCCTTTTTCCAGCTCACCAAGGCAACCAAGTCAAGAGGGTCAGAAGATCACGCCCATGTACCTACCATTTATACGGTCAGGTAACTAACTGGCTTGGCCATTTCTTCCCAGAGGATAGGTCCACTCAGAAATCAAATCCCTAAGGTCCAGAGTCAGTGGAGAACTGAGAGACTTCAACCATGCCTTTGCTTGTGTGTGTGTGTGTGTGTGTGTGTGTGTGTATGTGTGTTGCTCACATGCAAGTGGAAGTCAAAGAACAACCTTCTGGGAGTCAGTGCTCTCCTCCCATGTGAGTCCCAGGGGTTGGAGTGAGGTCATGGAGCTTGGAGGCCATCTTGCCAGTCCCTCTGATTTCTTTACCTGTAACGTTAAGGAGCTGAATTCCGTGCGCTCTGCAGCCCTTTCCTTCTCGTGTCTCTGCTTCCTTCCTTCTTTCTCCATCTAACTTACAAGTGGCAGAAACTGCCCACAGATCTGGAGTCTGGGAAACCTAAGATCAAGCCCTGAGGGGCTGGCACCTGGCGAGTTTGCTTACCCGCTGATGGCAAGCCCTCACCACAGCCTCACATGTGTGAAGAGCCCAGGCAGGGGTCTGTCCAGGAAAGTTCACGTCTTTCCCCGGGACCACAGCTTCACTGACGGCCTGTATCCTCTCTGTGACTGAGAAATATTTGCAAAATCCAGCAGTGGTGTGTGAAACAAACCCACTGTGGTACCCTCAAGCAGGAAGAGTCAGGCTCCAACCACTGCCGCCATTTTCACAGGCTCCTGGACCCCAGGCCACAACTTCTTACGCCCCTATCAGAAAACAGAGTGGTCTTGCTTTCAATTTTTAGGCACTCCAGTATAATCTAAAATTTTTTTTAAGAAAAAAAAAAGCATCAATTTTTTTTTTTTTATCAATTTCTACTTCCGTCTCAACGGCTACCCTGGAGCATCAGCGGACAGCGGAAGGACAAGGGCAGTGTGCCCACAGGGACAGGCTCATCCAGTACTCTTGCACTCACAGGGGGCAGCGTGGGCTCAGTGTGGTCTTCTGTCACCCTGTATGTGTGATAGCAACCCCATACCTCAGCGACTCGAACGGGCTTTGTGCCGTCTGGGGCATGCCTTTCTTGTAGCAGAGGGGAAAGGTACAGCAGCCAGCCTACGAGTGCTTCAAGAGTGCCGTCTTATCCTTCCAGGAGTGAAGTGTTTTCTTTCCCCCTTAACTTCTATTTATTACTGTGGGCTGAGGATCAGAGCAAGCACACGCCACAGCATGTTAGGTCAGAGGACAATTTGTGGGAATTGGTTCTCTCCTTCCTGGGGTCCTGGGGATTTAACTAAGGTCACTGGGTTTGGTGGCAAGCATCTTTATCTCTGAGTCATCTCATCAAACCTAGGAGCTAAGTTTTCTTAGCCGGTTCCCTCCTGGGAACTAAACCTTTCTCCTATGGAATCAGCTGGCGAACTATCCATGTAGCTTTCCCACAGGCAAGAGTCTGGTGTTGCAGGATATTTGATCCCACTGGGACACCCGAGACTGTGTTAATAAAATTAGTCTTGATTCAGGGGGCGGGGGCGGCGGCTAGCTGACAAGAGTTGAGTTAGTCATAGAGAATCTGGAGGATTTAACAAAGAAAGAGTGGCCCAGGAAGGAGTAGGGAGGGACTTGGAGATTCGTTGACTTTTCATCTTTTCTTTGGGGTCTAGGAAGTGTGGAGAGAAGGTCGGCTGGCCACTCCTCCACTGCTTCTTTGATTTATCAGGTTTTCACCCCAATATTGGCAATAGAACAACTTAGATAAACACAATAGTCCGGGAACAAGAAACCTACAACTGGTACAGGACACACTGACTCACTAAGAGGGTGTGGGTGACTTTTTCGATTCCTCCTTGGGGGACTTACACAGTCTATGTCACAGCTATGCACCAACAAGACTTTACTGACCAAAACATCAAAATAGATTTAACTATTTTGTCAACTCCTTGCTTCTCGTCCTGTCTTAATACATGACTTTGTCACCATGCTTGGCCCATTGCTGTCATCTCTAGCATCACCTTTTGAAGACCTTGCTGGATCCAGCCTGGGACTTTCATCTGAACGGTATTGGTCCACACCATATCACGTGATCGTCTCTGTCAGACACACACACCAAAACAGTCAGAATTACAATGTTTAGAATATCAAATAAACTCATGATTTATTGGGGAGCAGTCGGAGAACCCAAAGGATAGATGGGACACAGAGCAGGCAATGAGCAGTGTGTTCTATGGGCTGGGACTACATCGTGCTCACGCTATGAATCCCGGCACCCATTAGCGCACTGGGCACAGGGGTCGGAAGGAAGAAGAGGAGGGGGAGGGCGAGGAGGGGGAGGAAGAGGATGGTAACCACTGATGAAGACTGCATAGGTGAATCAGGGTCTAAGCTGGTTGACTTAAACTCACTTGCTTAAAAGTAACCCAGGGAAGCCTCAGTACCGTTGTTTTTCCATGGTCAGTGTTCAAACATTGTATCGATGAAGTGAAGCTACTTGTTCAAGGTCACTGGTAGGCTGTGGTGGTTGAGGTTCAGACCCACACCTAGCCTCACCCGCACCTAGCCTCGCGGCCAGGATATCTATGGGAAGACCTGGGCTGAGGCAGCCCCTGGCATCCCTGCTGCTCTGCAGACTCTGGTAGCTATTGCTCTTTGCCCAAACTGAAATAAGGTTCCCTGTGGCTTCCTCCTCCTACCCAAGCCTGGGCTCCAGTTACCGTCCTTTCCAGTTTCACTCTTTCCGTTATGCTGACCATAGTTTCCGAAACAGAAATCAGGGCACATTTGTCTGGCACCAGTCTGACACATGGTCTCCTAAACCAGCGTGCTGTTTGAAATTAAGATTTCTTTGGAAAATTTTGGGATGTGCAGCAGCCATATCAGGGTGGCCCTGAACTAGGGATGTGGGTCCCACACAGCCAAGACACAAAACCCGAGCCACCATTCCTGATCTAGGACGGAAGTTGCAGGGCTGGGAAATGCTCACTGCTGCCTCAGCAGAAACCAGGGCATTCTGTGTGAGACACCCTGGGTCTCCCCAGCCTCCCTCTGCTCCACTCTGACCTGTGAACGCCATGGCTAATCTTGAGCAGAAATCTGACAATTTGGGGACACGCTTTTAAGTTCCATTTGATGAAGGGGTTCACAAAGTGGACAAGATGTGATCCCAGTCCCCTAGAGAACACACTGTTCACTGTCTGCTGGACTCTGATCTTTCCTGTTCTCCCTCTGCTAGCCAATCAATCACAGGTTTATTTGATATCCTTCTAGAACTTGTGTCACCAATTTGTGTGTGTGTGTGTGTGTGTGTGTGTGTTAGAGGCGATCACATGACATGGTTTGGGTCAATAAGATGCCAATGGAAGTCATTAGTCATAGAAAACTTTCCTGCAAGCAAATCTCATTTGTCTCCTTTTCTTCCTTTTTTTTTTTTTTTATCACTCTTTCCCCTCCAGGTGCACACTTCTCTTTTACAACTGATAGGTGACACTTGCCAGTCCTCACAAGGTCTAGTGCCAGCCCAAGTCTGAAGACCTCCAGTCGGTGATGTCTCTTTGTCTTGTCTGCCTTTGACCCTGCCAGAGAGGCCAGAGATGGTGTCGTTTTAATCGGGTGGTGGTAGCCTGCAGCAGGGGACTTGGAGGGAGCAATGAAGCCATACCTGTGCCCTTATTCTCTCAGTCTCCACCGCCCATCATCAGTATCCCAGCATTGCGTCCTGCCTCCAGCAGAGGGCCAGAGACAGATTCATGCTCCATACCGGAAGTTTGTGTCGCTGTAGGTACCCAATCAAACAAGTCGTCTATAGGTGGTGAGCTCATCCAACACAGAGCCGGAGTTAGGAGGTCCTAACCCTTGCCAAGTCTAGGAGAAGAGAGATAAGAGGTTCCCACCCCAGCCCACAAGCAAGAACCTTACACATGACCAAGTCCCTGCTTGCCCCAGGGATGCTCTGTCAACCCCCAGAGCTCAGACACTGTGTATCCACTAACTGCCTAAAGGTCTCTAAAGGACTCAGATTGGGAGGTGATGGCTAAAAGAAGCTCAGATCAACTCACATGTATTGGAGGGCTTCCTTGAAATCCTACAGTCACGGGATTTAATGGAGAATGGGGCATGAGCACGATCCTAAATGGCCAATTGAAATAAGACACTGACCTCTCAACCTTTACAAATCCAACACCCATGGTGCTTTGGGTGCAGCTCCAGGGGTCACTCTTTATACGGTGTCCCCCAGGGCTGACTCCAGAGGGTGCCACCTCCATACAGTCAATGGCTTATATTGGTGCCTTCTGGACCGCCTGCTGAGGTGCTCACTTTAACTACCAGCACCTGACTAGCAGAGGGGGAAAGGATTCACTCCACTTCTTCAAAACCCTTAACTGCATCCCAGTTTAACTTACTCTCTCGTTCCCCAAAGCAGAGCTGTTCATTGTTCCAGCCAGCCTGCGAGCTCTGTCTAGAAGCGTTCTGTGCTGGGGACCAAGTACATCATTTTGTTTCCTAGATCAGTCTTGGCACCAAGATCGAGGGGTGGGGAATGCCGGCCGCGGCGGTACATACTTGTGATCTCAGAACTCAGAGGGCTGAGGCAGGAGGACCCTCAAGTTCCCGGCCAGCCCCAGCTACATAGTGAGACCCTCTCCAAACAAAACAAAACAAACAACAAAAAAAGAGGAACCTTTGCACGTTACACCAGGATACCAGGTGCAAACCATAACTGCCCCAGAGAAGCAGAGCAGGTGGTTCCCCAATCTACGCTCCTTCTGTTCTCCCCCTCTGGACCTAGCCCAGAGTGTTTCCCATACGACACGTTGAAAAACACAGAATGTTTCAGCACTTGCTGGATATACTTCCCTTTTACCCACGGAGCCAACTTCTGAAACTACCGTTGTGTGAGAGTAACCTACTTTTCAGAGTCCAAGAAAATTGTGGTTTCATTAATCTCCCTCAGGCATCGAGTTAATTTCTCCAGTGGACAAAGAAAACCCAGGTCACTGATACTTTTACCAACTGGGAGCATAAGAAAATGATGAGCAAAGAGCCTTCCATCTTGGAATGTGTCTAACGCATTGCTTACTGGGCCTTGTTTCTCCTTCTGGGCTTGGGGGAGATGTGGTCCTATAGAGCATGGTACACGTGCCATGAGCTATCAGGAGGCAAACGGGGAGATTACTTCCTTAAACACCGTACACACTTTAAATCCACACTCAGATGGCCAAGAACCCCCTTGGTCAAGTCAGTGGAAGTGGTCCTTACTAACTTATAATTTCTCCAGGAACCTGCTGCTCAAGACCATCCCTCACGCTCTCTCCACGAATCGGAGCTGTAGATGTTTCTCTCCACTGTCTCTGCAGCAAAGGTGCCCGGTGCTGCAAGCCCACATCATGTGCCTAGGACCTGCCGCAGGAAACGCCTGCCTGGTTCTCAAGCCCTCCTGGGGCACACTTCCCAACAGGAAACAGAAAATGATGAGGCAAAATTATATTGTGTGCTACATGAAAGCCCGGCAGGCATAAATATGGCAGGAAAGTCGGAATAAGTGCCTGGTCATGGTGTTAAAGATAGTGGTCGGGGTGGCACTCGGTGACTTGTGATTTGAACCGGGAAGAATTTAATATAAACTTTCCTGTGAACTTGTCAAACCAGACTTCTCAGTGGGGAGGCACCTCCAGATGCTAGAAGATCAATGGGGAGATGCTGGAGGACCGGTTTCAGCATTCACAGACTCCCCACAGCCGAGTGCAGGGCACCACCTGTCCACCAGGTTCGGCCTCAATGAAACCGGAAGAGACTTCGGAACCTTGTCCCATGCCTTAGGAACCGATGATGAACTGTATAAAATGGGTTGCCCTGTCTAGTCAGCTGTTTGTTTTGATAGGAGCCCTCATGATCTTAACACATTTCCCCCGAGGAGATTTCTATTTCAGGCTAAAGGAAAGCTGGGCATATTGGAGCTCTTCAAATTACATCCTACGTAAGTGGACACTTCTCTGCTGACCCACAAAGCGCTGAGGACAGAGGCCAAACCCATCAGAAGTTGGAAACCAGTGTTCTGGGGCAGTGAGTCGTGTTCTCTGGTTTTGTTTGTGACTCGCATACAGACTAAGGGCTTGAAGCTAGACCTCCCGTCATCCTGCGGCTGGAGTCTGTGGGACGGTTCCCGCCACCGAGCCCATCAAAAATGACCCACCGAGCACAGTACCAGGAGATTCTTGGGGGTCTGGAGGGTGTCTTTTGGGAGGTCAGAGCACATGCTTACAGGCTTCCTAGTCCTTGAAACAAATAAAGGGAAAGGGAACAAAGGATATCCATGGGAAGGGTTCAGTATTTGCTGGATTCTGGCCGGCAAGGACAGCCGCTCTTTACCCTTCCCATCAGCTGTCTTCACAGCTGTTTTTATTTTGCCAGATGTGCAGGAATTTGAATGCTGATTAGAACCTGAGCCTCGGTTTGAGGCTTCAAACAGGACTTGCCCTCCCTAATTAGGGGGTGCAACTCACCAGCTGCTCAGCAAGCAGCATGTGGTCCCCACTTGCCTGACTGCAAAGGCATCCAAGGACCCACCTCCCTGCCTGAGCCGAGGCCGCCAGGCCAGTGCCTCCTACTCAGCCATCCCAAGGGCCTAACGCAGGGTCATTGAAGGAAATCCTGCACCCCAGGGCGAGACCACCTCAGATCCTCTGGCAACACCTCCTCTTTCCTGCCTCAGATACCCCAAATACCAGAACTTTTCTGAACTTTGCTGTGTCCCTCTAACCTTTCCAGGAAGGAAGGTGGGTGAATAGCTGTATATTCTCTATACTATACTATTCTATACGCTCCACAGAGGGAAAGGTCACTTTCTTCCCCTGGCACAGAGCTAAGATGCAAAGGTCAAGTTGAAACCAAAGTGCTCTGCAGTAGAGAAAAGTCTTCTCTTGGAACTTGAGAAGAGCCTGCTGCAGGAAGAAGCCTGGGAGAGAGAGCAGAACCGCAGAAAGGTGCAGAAATCTTCGCAGCATCTCAGAATCCGCAGACTAGCTGGGCTTTGCTGCCTGACTAAGTCCTGGGCACGGCTTCCTGGTACCCATCATGGGCTACATTACCGTAAGCAGCTGGGACAATTTGACCTGGGGTTGCCAGGCCAGAAGCATGTGAACTAAGCTATGGTCCCTGCAGGACTGGCCTCCTGCTGTTTACTCTACAGTCAGCTCAGGCCTCTCAAGGAGAGGGAGACATTTCGGGATACACCCCAGCCCTGCTCCTCAGCTGGTCTACAAGATGTTTCCACTCTTGATTTTCCCTCAGTCTCCCATCTTGGCCCAGGTTCTAATCCCTTCTGATTAAAAAAAAAAAATCAGGGCACCAGCAACCTCTTTGAGATGCAAGGGGAGCTTGGAATGCCCAAGATCTGAGAGGGCGCTGACAAAGAACACAGGCACTCCCGGCATTTCTAGACGCACGCCATCTATCCCTGTCAAAATTGAAACTGAGGCCATTGTCCTCCACAGGGCTATAGTCTGCCGTGAGTGAGATAAAGCAGGATGACAGAGAAATCTGCCTCACCCTCTGCTTCCCCACCACCACCATGGTCCTCTGCCTGCTGCACCTGGGCAGGCTCCCATCAGGAGGTCCCTCTTTTTTCTCCTCCTCCTCAATGCCTGCCCTGGCCTGTCCTTGTAGTTTCTCTTCCTCTGCCTGCCCTCAGATCTCCCCACAACCCTCAGCCCTCCACGCTGGCCTCTTTCATTCTATCTTTATCCCAAGTTGCCGACTTTCACTTCCGGGTATTCTCGGCTCCCTCCTCACCTCCAACCCCCCCCCCTTCCTGGGTGTTGGTAACCGGTCCCTTTCTCGCTCAAGTTCCATCCCAAGGCCACATGAGGTTGGTAAGAGCCGACCTTGGTCCAGAGGGAGATGAGGAGAAACCAGGAAGGTTCCTATGGTTACTGCAGTAGTGAGAAGCTGAACCAGCCTTGAACCAGGAATTCCCCATCGCCTCAAGGCCTTCCATCGGCAAACAGGACTAGAACTGTTGGAGAGGCAAGTCAAGAGCCAAAGTCACTGAATCGCATGATGGGGAGGGGTCACCTTCTCTCTACCAACGTTTGAAAATAATGAAATCCCAATAAAGAGCTAGTATATGTTTTTGAACCGTTATTTGATTCAAAATTTTACATTGAAAAATTCAGCAACTCCAGGAAGGGGGAGAAATGAGGGTCCCAACATACTGTCCCACCAGACACCAACAGCTGCTTGCTGGCTTGAGGCACAATACTGGAACATAAGTAGATCAACAGGGGGCACAAGGGGAGAAGGAGCAGAGTCGTCCCTGGGAGGGAGGTGGGCTTCTGGCGTGATGTAAGTGGGATTATCTAGCTCTTGAGGGTGCTGAGACAGAGGAGGAGTTTAACGTTATCCTCAGCTACCTAACAACTCCCTGTGGTAGATGAGATCCTCTCTCAAAACAGAAAATAAATGTTTTTATTACTTTAAATATTTCAGGGTATGTTAACTGTACAGAGCAAGTGGTTTCACCGTGACATTTCCATCCATATAATAGGGTTTGCTTTCACACACACCCCCACCTCACAATTGCCATGTCGTGCCTCTCCACACACCCCTTTCCTTCCACAATGCTAGCCTGTTCTTCTTCTATACTAAGAGGTGGAAAGCTAATATAAACTTGATACATATAGCCAATGTCAATTTGCAGTAGTGGAGAAAACATGGAATTTGAGGGACAAATTAACGTCCCCAGAAATGATGACTATCTGGAGAGGAGAGGACTATATCCAGAGATGTGCTGGAATGTCTCGGCAGCAGGCTAGGTGAAAAAAATATGAACTCAATTAGAAAACTCAAAATTGATAAAAGAGGGAGTAAAACTATCAAAGTGCTAAAAAGAAAGAAAGGAAGGGAGGGAGAGGGAGAGATCTCTCTAAGTCTCTAGAGGAATATCCAGGTTATCAAAAACGGGTGATTTTAATACTAGGAAAATAAAAAATTACTTACGTCAGCTCCAAAAAATCAACAGCAATATCCAAAGCATTCTTAGGAAAATTGTGTTTGTTTTGTTTTTTGTTTTTTGGGTTTTTGTTTATGTGCTGGGGGGGGGGGTTGTACCTGTGAGTGCAGTACCTGCAGAGACCAGAAGAGGGCACCAGACTCCCGTGGGGTTAGGTGGTTGTGAGCCCTGGAAGAGGGTGCTGGGAAGCTAGCTTGAGTCCTCTGGCAGGGCAACTAGTGTTATTAACACCTAGACATCTCTCCAGACCAAAGGAGAGTATTTTTATAGACTAAATAAACATCAAATGGGAGGAACTGCTGTCGTCTCTTAACTCTTGATAAAAAGAGGGTCTCTCTAGTAGCTAATAGGGGAAAGGTGAACAACACAGTACAGAAACTGGCAAATTATAGGAATAGGTTATTTTCATTAAAAATGCAGATTTCTTTACAAAACATTTGAGAATATGTACAGCCTCAGTTATGGCATAAACAATATAAGTTAAAGGGCTAGAAAGTGGCTCAGCAGTTAAGAATGCGTACTGCTGGGGCTGGAGAGATGGCTCAGTGGTTAAGAGCACTGACTGTTTGATATAGGAGGGTCTTCTGTCTATGTGTTACTTTCATTGGCCAAATAAAGAAACTGCCTTGGCCTTTTGATAGGCCAGCCCTTAGGTGGGTAGAGTAGACAGAACAGAATCAGGCAGATGCCACGATTCTTCGACCTGAGATGGACACAGGTTAGGATCTTTCCCGGTAAGCCACCACCTCGTGGTGCTACATAGATTACTAAATATGGGTTAAAGCAAGATGTAAGAATTAGCTAATAAGAGGCTGGAACTAATGGGCCAGGCAGTGTTTAAATGAATACAATTTCCATGTAATTATTCTGGGGCTAAGCTAGCCGTGCGGGAGCTGTCCGGGAGCAGGCCTGCTCACCTCATCACTACAACTGTTCTTCCACAGGTCCTGAATTCAACTCCCAGCAACCACATGGTGTCTCACAACCATCTGTAATGTGATCTGGTGCTCTCTTCTGGGGTGCAGGTACGCATGTAGGCAGAACACCGTATACATAATAAATAAATAAATCTTAAAAAAAAGAATATGTACTGCTCTTTCAGAGGACCTGAGTTCAGTTCCCAGCACCCACCTTGGGCAGCACACAACTGCCTTTGACTGCAGTTATAAGGATCTGAAGCCCTCTTCTGGCCTAAAGTCACCAGCACACGGTGTCACACAACATACTTCTCCCATTGCTCACACGGTGTGCCTCTCCCATTGCACACACAGCGTACCTCTCCCATTGCACACATGGCATACATACCTCTCCCATTGCACACATGGCGTACATACCTCTCCCATTGCACACACAGCGTACATACCTCTCCCATTGCACACACGGCGTACATACCTCTCCCATTGCACACACGGCGTACATACCTCTCCCATTGCACACACAGCGTACATACCTCTCCCGTTGCACACACGGCGTACCTCTCCCATTGCACACACGTTATACCTCTCACACCAGCACACATGGCGTACCTCTCCCATTGCACACACACATAATTTTTTTTAAATTTTTTAAGTAAATAGTGAATGAAAATCTTCAATCAGAATGACAAGCCTGAAAGTTTGAACACAAATACATTTTGTTGTTGAGACTGCGGGGATTTATTTAACACTGCTAAGAGGAAACTCCATAAACCCTTATAGAGGCCAACTTCGTATCAACCAACTACTGAAGTATGAGCCTATGCAGGGAGCGAGGGAACTAGGAGCGGAGGCAGCAGAGGCAGCTCAACAAATGGCGAGCATTCCTCCTCGAAGCGCCATCCATGCTCAGGCGAAAATGCGTGTGAAGAACAACTCCTGTCTCCAGCAGACCACGAAGCTCCAGGTGAAGGATGGGAGCCCATGCCAGGAGCCACTCCCTCCGGCCCCATCTCAAACATCGCCCCAAGGTTGGGGCTTCACACAACAGCCTTTGATGGGCTGCAAGAAGATAAATCGTAAAAAGCATGAAGTTAGCAATTTCCTCCTTGCTTGACACAAGCAGGTGACGTGCAATGCACAGGTCCTAGGTTGGCGTCTTCCTGCAGTTTACACTCGCCTCGCAGTGCAAGCCACAGTGGATTAAAGCTTGAGGCACCCGGTTCTTCCTTCTCTCTGGTGCTCATCCGACCCTCCAAGGCATTGCTTCCTGTCCCAGCTTAACTGAGAGCTTTTCTACCCTTTCCTCTAGACTCTACTTCATTCTTCGGGAAGGCACTCTGGGGAAGACCCTAACCTTGGGCTGCTTCAACCAAGAACCATGGTGACCCTCCAGTTCTCTAGTAACACTCTGGCCCAGCAATGCCATTTTCTGCACATACCCTTGAGTGTATAGACAAAGCAACCATGTGTGGATGTTCCTGGACATCTATTAATGGGAAATTGATGGAGAAAAACCATGGCACATCCACGATTTTTCCAGTGTAATATTTTGAAAGTAGCCTAGGGCTGGAGACATGATTCGGTGGTTAGGGGCATTTTTTTTGCTCTTACAGAGGGTTGGTATTTGGTTCTCCTCTCTCCTCTTCTCCATCTCTCCATTTCTTCTTCTCTCACAAATAAAAATTTAAAGATATCCTGCAATATACTGTGGCAGACTTTTTGAAGAAAAGAAAGACTAAAGTACAAAAGTAACGCATGGAGAGCCTTTCACGCTACACAGCCTCTGGATATCTTGACATAATGAGAGAGGGAGGGAGTAGGGAGGGAGGGAGAGAAAAAAGGGAAGGGAGGAAAGGAGGGAGGGAGAGGGAGGGAGGGAGGAGGATGAGAAGGAGAGAGAGAGAGAGAGAGAGAGAGAGAGAGAGAGAGAGAGAGAGAGAGAGAGAGAGATCTACTCAGGATAAATTTAAAGCAGCCCAGAGCAGAGAAACAGAACCATCACTTAAGTGGCTTAACCATAAAGGAAGTGGCTGGTGAGTAGGCCTGTCCCAAAGAGGACCACAGAGCCCGGTTGGGCAATGACAGCCTAGTTAGGTGGGTGGTGGGAGGGTGTGCTGGTTTGGAAGCTCCATTCCACAGTTTGGCACTCTGCACAAAACTGTAATATTTCTGCCACTCGCTTCCTGTCCTGAGAACACCTAGGACCATGCTCATGAGGTCACACCTAGGACCATGCTCATGAGGTCATACTTAGGATCATGCACATGAGGCCCTAGAGTGACAATGAGTGGTCCTGCCCCCCTAACACAGGGCACTCCTCCCACTTACCTTCAAAGGGTCCTAAATCTGCCCTGAGACTGAGGATGGAAAGATGGAGCTTTCATCCCTAAGGCCTTGTCTTCGTTCCTTCCTTCTATCCCACACTCAACCTGTTTTCCTCTCAGGCTCTCTAAGCCGACTGGGGACCTCTTCTCTCACCATTTGCCACCTCCACACTTCAGCTCAGCTCCCCACCGTCCTGCTTACTCCAGCAGCAAGTCCCTGATGCTCGGTCATCTGTAAAATGGAAGGATGGGATCTGTTCCTCAGGGTGGTCAGAGAGAGAGAAAGAGAGAGAGAACAACCCCCTCTCATCCCAGAGCCTTGCTTCCACTCAGGCAGCCACGTTCCCACTCGCAATCAAGCCATCAGGACCTTGTGGTCTCCAGGGTTACCAGGGTCTGCCGGGAAAGAGGATGTGGAAGAGGCCTACTGGCCTTAACAGTCTCAGGTCAGACACAAAGCAGCATCCTGTCCCTGGACAGTAAGAATCGACCCCCAGGGAGGGGGCATAAACAATGTCCAACCCTCTTCATAAGGTTCCTGTGACAAATCAGAGTATGGCCCCCACAAACTTCACCTTGAGAGGCCAGTGAGTTTACTGGGCTTATTTGCAGAGCATGGGTAAAGTCGCTTCCTGGAGCAGGAGTGACCCAAAAACAGCCACACTGGAAAGCTTCACCCAGCATGAATGATGGCTTCCCTGTGACCTCACAGATGGATGCTGCTTCCATTACCTCCAGCCTATATATTCTAATACTTTGAGCAGAGCCTCAGACCATATGCAGTTGGAGTGAATTTCATACACATGACTGAGGAGTGGCTGGAATCTCAGGTAAGGGTCCTAATAGCGCTTCCTTCCCCATCTTTCTAGAAGGAGACATCTGTAGTCAACGAGTCTGTAGTGGTGTCTCACTTGAAATTTAATAAATAAAGCTTGTTTGGGGATTGGGAAAGTAAAACAGCCACACTGATCAGCCTTACAGACCAGGCAGTGGTGACACACACCTTTCATCCCAGTAGCCACACTAGTTGTCATAGAAACCAGGCAGTAGTGGTGCACGCCTTTAATCCCAGAACTAGAGAGGAATATAAAACGGGAGGAGACAGCTCTCAGTCCCAGTCTCATTCTGAGATTCTTGGAAGCAGGATTACCACTTTTAGAGTGAAGTTGAGGAAAGAGCCAGTGGCTGGCTACTTTGCTTTGGTCTTCAGGTTGAACCCCAATATCAGTCTCTGAGTTTTTCTTAATTGTCTTTCACGAGTCCTGTGGTGAGCCTTGGCAAACATGTGAGCCTGGCCCGATGAAGACGAGGGTGGAGTTCTGAAGCAGCCGATGATCCCACCTTTACTGCACAAGATCCTGGGAAATGGGAAGCATTGCCTTGACCTTCCACCTAACTCCCTGGGGTTCCATTAGCCCCTTAACTACTGGAAGTTCCCAGAAGTCCCACACTAGTTCCCGGGCTACGTTTATTGCCCTGGACTCATGTCCTGCCAGCTCAAGTTTGTCACATTGTCCTACGTGCAGTAGGCCACTGCTAAGATATCCTAAAATGCTGGGTATGTGATCTCAGAATCAAGTCAGTGGAAACAGCGGTGTTAGGAAGAGAGTAGGAAGCTGCTGGGATTCTTGGACCTCTGACCTCTGACGTCCTTGCCCAGAGTGGCTGTGATCACCTGACATTTCTGCAGGAACATGTGATCCGTGCAGGACCGCCATACACCTAATCACATTCTCTTTTCTCCCCAAAGTACCAAGAGACTTCCATTAAGTGTGAACTCATAGTCTTTTGTGAGAATCCAGTTGAAGGGTACTATGAGGTTGGGGGAGGGAAGGCTTCTCGTTAGGATGTCCCTATCTCTCTTAAGACCAGTGTTCCATTGAAAGACCAACATGGCAGTGAAGAGGAAAATAAAAAAACTTGCAGGACTGAGTGTACGGTTCTGCCTGTGAAGCGCTTGCCATACAAGCGTGAGGCCCTGACCTGGGATTCCCGGGCATCCGTGTAGAACGTTCGGCACCCGTAACCCCAGTGCTGTGGAGGCAGACAGTAGACTCCCAGGAACTGCGGGTCAGCTAGCTCTGCCCGATAAGCCAAGAGAACGAAAGAAAAGGAGAGAAATTCCTGTGCTGTAGGGGTAAGATGGATGCCGAAGTAAATTCTGCTTCCTACTCCCACCCCATCTCAGCTCAGGCCTCACATCCTCTCCTGCCCAAAATAGCCCAGGTGAGGGGAAAGGCGGGGTGGGGAAGACAGGCTCTCTCTCACTCACAGACCTGCAGCTGTTCGCTGGCCCAGGATAGCCAGCTGCGAGGGGCTACTTCCTCCCTGACCACCACTCTGGGCGGGCAATGGTTTCTGTCACCACATGTGAAAGGGGTTCCCTCCCTCCACACCCCAGGTGATCCTCTCTGACCTCCTACAACCCAGACCACCCAGTCCCCGAAGGCCTCTAGGGACCCTCTTGCCCTTTCATTGCTGCGTGGAGCGGCTCCAGCCTCATCCCACAGGCATGTAGGAAATGTAGGTTCAGCCCTAAGATCCCAGGACTGGGGAGGTGGCCGGTCTCCCCAAATGCTTGCCCTGTGTTTCTTTCTCTCCTCAGCATGGCACATGAAGACAGCTTGGACTGAAACTGCCTCAAGGCAAAAACACACCAGGCATAAAACGCAAGCCAATGCCAGAGTCTCCACTAAAGCCTTGGGGAGGGGGTGGGAGCGGGGGGAGGGGAAGGGGGAAGGAACGGGGGAGGGGGGGCAGGGGCGGGGGCTTCTGGCTACCTGAACAGAGAGAAACAATTGTCTGGTACCTCGAGCTACCCACTGTGTGGTCATTTACTGCACTCAGCAGTTCCTGGCATAGAAAAAGAGTTCCATAAACAGTAGCAACCACGACTACCAGACTCACTACCGGATCTGACTTTCCTCTAACCCAAACTTTATTAAAAGTAATAATTACAGCAGGACTATCAACCTGTTTTGCTAAACTATTGGGACGTCTCCCAGGTCTCACCCTTTGAAGTTTCTCAAAACAATGCCGGAGACTCCTCTGCCATCCCACCAAGGCTGTGTGGGTGGACTGTGATGTCTTCACTCCATCCCCTTAGCAGCTGGTCTCCTAATGTAAGGCCCACCCCCGTAAAGCTCACATAACCGGGAATTTAGGACATGGCACAGGCTGACCTTAGACTCGAGATCTCCTGCCTCAGCCTCTTAGAAGTCTTGGCTTTACAGCTGCACTGGGCAATTTCTGTTGATTTCTCACTATGCGCTCATATCCACAAAGCTAGTTATCTTCCCTGTCTCCTTGTCCATGTTGGTATCACCCTACTAATTCAATATGCCCCACTTTTACCACCCGGGGTTGACTCTGTCCCTGCAGACCCCCAGACAGGGAGGTAAAAGGCTGTTCCCTCTGTGGCTCTACAGGGGGTAAGGCTGCAGTGACAACTCCATTTCTGCTTTCTGAGGAGATACCTACTCAGCCCTTGGTGGCTTTGTTTACAAATTACGATTAATGGCTCCTTCTGCCATAGGACCACCAGGAGCAAATGTGAGTTGAGTACTTGTCCAGAATCCTCTATGCAATGGCTGTAAAGAAAACATCTTCCATGCAGTTTGGACTACTAAGTCCTTGTCGTTACAAAGCATCGGAATCCTTTCTCAGAGTCACAATTTCATCTGAGACACTCAATAGACCCATCAAGAAAGCAAGCAGGGCGTATCATCCCTATTGAAAGGAAAACAGCACCAAATCCTAGAAAAATTCAAATTTAACTGAGATTTTTAAGTCCGTTCTGCAGATCAACTGTCAGTCCAGCTCAATCACATTCTACTGTCTCATGACATCTCGGGGTGTCTGCATCCCAATCGTAGATGGGGGTAAGTGGCTCCAAGAAGGGCAGAATGTTATGCAAGGTTATTCAGCTGCTTGCATCAACAATGGGATCTGAATCCGGCACCCTGACTCCCAAAGCAAGGTTCTTTTCATGACCCTCATATTCCAGAGCATCAAGCAAGCCACATGTGAGACAGTGGTTTAGATGAGAAGGGGGATAATTCTACTTCCAGTCAACTCTGTGAGGGCGCTGTTCACCGTGGAACTTCCCTATCTGCCAAATGAACCTGCAAAACACTGGTTCCCATGGATATGTGTAATCAATCAACACACTTGGCCCTTGGAGGTCTGGACCAAACTCCAACAAGGATGTAAAAGAGCCATGTAAGCTGGAGAGAGCTTGGTGACTGAAAACTGTAGTTTCTATTACTCATTAATTCATCGGAAGATCAAGTATGATTTCTGCTTCATAAGACAATTGGAGTCCACAACCTAAATCCATTTGATTGTCTTGTATTACTCGCCCTGCTGCCATGACAAAAGTCATGGCAACAGCAACTTAAGGAAGGGAGGCGTTGTCCTGTCTCACAGTCTGAGGGGCTAGGGTCCACTGTGCCTGGGAAAGTGTGGTGGCAGGTGAGGTGGACACATTGTATCTAGACTTGGTAGCAGGTGAGGTGGACACATTGTATCCAGACTTGGTAGCAGGTGAGGTGGACACATTGTAACCAGACTTGGTAGCAGGTGAGGTGGACACATTGTATCCAGACTTGGTAGCAGGTGAGGTGGACACATTGTTTCCAGACTTGGTGGCAGGTGAGGTGGACACATTGTATCCAGACTTGGTGGCAGGTGAGGTGGACACATTGTATCCGGAATTGGTGGCAGGTGAGGTGGACACATTGTATCCGGACTTGGGAAGCAGTGGGGTCTTAATGTAGAGGTCAGAAAACTCCATCCCTTGGAACAATGATGCCCAAGTTCCAGGTGGGTCTTCCCCTCCTCAGCTAACCCTCTCTGGAAACACCCTCACAGACATGACTAGAGATGTGTTTCCCAGATAATTCTAAATCCAGCCAAGTTGGCAACGAAGGCTGAACATCAAAAATATGGAACAAGGGTCACCCGACCCTGGGTTTGGAACTGACCCCTATACAGTTTCACCGGCAGGTGCTTGCCTCTGTTCTCTTGCTGAAGAAGCGCAACCTGTGGTCAGTTTTTCTGCTGTGTTTTTTAGTTGTGAGGAGGCCCTGTACATTCGCGGGAGAATACTAAAGATGGAAGCTTGCACTGGCATTTCATCTCAGCCACTTAGAACGGAATGACTTTGAGCAAATTCTTTTCTCGTCTATAAAACAGAGGATTGGGCTCTCCGATTCATGTCGCAGGCAGTTGGGAAAAAAAGGGATATTCCTTTGTCTATAAAAAATAACTTCTTTAATTCTAATGAGGACTCTTGACAACCATTCCTTGACGTACTCACTCTGTGGTCTTTAGCATTTCCAATGATGAAAGTGCTTACAGAGACCCCAGAATCCCAAGGTCCATAGACCCCATGAGAGCGCATCCAGAGTCTAGTGCTGGACAAGGTCATAGGAGGAGAGCGGCTAGCCTTGCACGTGGCTTTGAATGCAAACCTCTTGCAACAGACACGGTGATTCTCATGAATGCAGCGACCTCACCATGACTTTGGGGGAGAACCTTCAGGGAAGAAGCTTCACAGGTGAACTTTCTGGGGAGAACCTTTGCGGGAGAACTTTCTGGGGAGAACCTTCACGGGAGAACCTTCAGAGGTGTGAGACTGAGGAACGATACGGAATCCAACCTTCTTGAAGTTCTAAAGTCTGTCAGTTTTTACTCTAAACTCTCCTTACCCTCTGTTGGCTTGCTCATCCTGGCTATGAGCTTGTCTATTGGGTAAAGAGCAATGTGATTTAAAGGGGATGCGGAGCTTCAAGCGCTTATAGGGTTTTAAATTAACCACCCAATACTCTTCCTTTTTACTTTGCAGCCTGAAAATAGAAAGTATAAATAGTTTCTCTTTTTGGCATTGTTTGACTGAAGTCAGATTGACAGTGTTCTGAAATCAACTATGGTGTGTGTGTGTGTGTGTGTGTGTGTGTGTTGTATTTATATGTGATATACCTTCTTGCATGTGTGTGTTTGCATGTGTGTGGAGGCCCAAAATGGATGTCAGACACCTTCCTTCCTCACACTCCACCTTCTACACTGAGACAGGCTCCTCACTGAACCAGGAGCTCCCCAGTTTTCTAGTCTAGCAGAACTGCTTGCTCTGGGGATCTGCCTTCTATGCACTAGGATTACAGGAGGGCCACCATACCCTCTTTCAGCTTTTATATGGGCTCTGCCAGTTCAAACTCCCATCCTCATGCCTAAGCCACAAGCGCTTTTTCCCCTGAGCCATTTCCAAAGCTACTGTCTGCTTCCTATGTGTAATAATCACCCAGTGTTGAGCTATAGCAAAACTGCCCATGCCCCTGATGGAGACCTTTTACATTGTTGATTTCAACTTCTTCCATGCCATAGCACTCCCGCCTCACAGAGTCAGAAGAGACAGATCTCAAACTCTGAAATGCTGTCATTGTAAAAGTCTCACAAAAACAACAAAAACAAAAAGACTGGGCCTGGGGAGGAGGCTTTGTGGTTAAAGCACTTACAGCCCAAGCATCAGGACTGCATTGTTGATCCCCAGAACTCACATAGACATCAGGTGGAAGATGGCCTATCTGTAATTCAGCCTCAGCCAGTGGAGACAGGATCAGCTTTGAGAGGATAATTCCTGGCATCAACCTCAGGACTCCACATGCATGCACACCCACAGACAATTATACCAAATGCACACACAAACATGCATGCACACACAAGCACACAAACACAAATAGTGGGGGGGAATGAAATAAACATGTGTCATTTCATTTGTCTTTAAAGCAGTAGAAAAGGAAAAGAAATTAGAATCGAGAACCAAAGATGGAGTGCGTTGTGTAACATAGTCAAGGCCTACTTGTGGGGTTTCTGTCCTCCCACCAGGTCCCACAGCTGTTTAGCCCCAAGGAAAATCACACAGAGATCTCCATAAGTTATAAAACTGATTGGCCTATTAGCTCAGGCTACATACTAGCTCTTGTAGCTTATATTAACCCATTGTTCTTATCTATGGTAGTGACATGGTTTGGTACCTTTCTCAGCAGGGTAGTTTACATCGTGCTTCTTTGGAGTCTACGCAGGACTGGGAGGTATCAACTTCCTCCTTCCCAGAATTCTCTTGTTCTCATTGCATCATTTCTACTTCCTGTCTGGTTTTCCCGCCTATACTTCCTGCCTAGCCAATCAGCATTTATTGAAAACATGATTGACAGAATAATGATAATTCTCCAGCACCAGCATTGAGAAGAGCAGGTGTTTAAATGGTGTGATTACCCTGTCCCTTGTGGATGCTGGAAAAATGGTCAAAGGCTGACGTCCCTTGGTTGTATAGAAACCTTTAGAGAACGAGCAAGCCCAGAGCTTGGGGAGAATCTGATGACCCTGCTTGAGAAGAACCATCGGGACTGGCTCAAGCTAGTGTGGCTAGAAAATTCAGGGATCTTCCAGGCCAGTATCACACGCTACTTCACAAGCAGGGTGTCGCCTGGAATAAATGGGCAGCTAGTGGAGAACAGGAAACCTCTGTGGTTTGGGGATTTCTGATCTTACTGATGTGGGTGGTGACAGAGGCCATGTTCTAGGTCATCCCTTGGGAAAACAGCTCCCAAGTCAGGTCAGTGATGCAGTGTTGTTCTAAGGGTGTTCCTGGGAGCTTCGCCCTTAGTGCCTTCCACAGCACTTCTGAGAAGTCTAGACAGCATCCCTCTTCTGAAGAGAGTACCCAGAATGATATGGTTTGGTTGCTCCCAGCTGAGAACCATACATCATACACATTTGATCTTCATGGGGTGGATTGGAGCGTGGTGGGGAAGGACCTACCATTCAAAGGGACTGCAGTTACTGCACACATGATCTTGTAGGATGACTTAAAAGGCCCATGAGCGAGACTCTACTGCCTCCACTATTCAGATGGGAAAATTCATACCGAAGGTGTGGGGCAGCCTGCCCCAAGTCACTCAGTCTCCTACTTAGGGTTACTATGGTGAGGAAACACCATGACCAGAGGCAAGTTGAGGAGGAAAGTATCCATCATTGAAGAACAGGACAGGAACTCAAACAGGGCCAAAACCAGGAGGCAGGAGCTGATGCAGAGGCCGTGGAGGGGTGCTGATTACTGGCTTGTTTATAAAGGCTTCCTTGGGCTGCTTTCTTACAGAATCCAGAACCACCAGCCCTGGGATGGTACCACCCACAGTGGGCTGGGCCCTGCCCCAATAATCACTAATAAGAATGTACCACAGGCTTGACTACAGCCTAATCTTATGGAGGCATTTTCTCAACTGATGCTCCCTCCTTTCTGATGTCTCCAACTTGTGTTAAGTTGACATAAAACTAGCCAATACACTCAGCAACTGGGAAAGGCTCCAGACTGAAGCCTGAACTCAAGGCCTGTTTCATGTGCACTGTTCCAAAGATTCTCATACACATCCAGCGACTAACTTCATTGAAAGCTCATTTTATTGTGTGTTAATCTAACTTGAACTTTAGTCTGGAAGACCTGAGAAGTGTCTGTGAAATGCTCTGACTCCACATGGCCTTCCCTCAGTCGTGTGTTTGTGTATACCAGGTCTTTTGGAAAAGTGGCTGGGCAGATCAGTCCCTCAGAGTACCCTACCTATCTGTTCCTGTGTTGATGGGGGGTTTCTGTCCTGTCCGATTCCTGCTATCATTAAGTCCCAAAGAAATCACACAGAGGTCTACATTAACTATAAAATGATTGGTCCATTAGCTCAGGCTTCTTATTAACTCTTATAACATAAATTAGTCCATTATTCTTGTCTGTGTTAGCCACATGGCTCAGTAACTTTTTCAGTGGGGCAGTCACATCTTGCTTCTTCTATGGTTGGGCTAGGACTGCATCCTCTTCCCAGAATTCTCCTGTTCTCTTTGACCTGTCTTTACTTCCTGTCTTGGAGTAGGAGGGCCTTCTGTCTATGTGTTACTTTCCTTGGTTAAATAAACTGCCTTGGCCTTTTGATAGAACAGCAGCTTAGACAAGCAGAACAGACCGAACAGAATGCTGGAAGAAAGCAGAGTCAGGGCAGACGCCATGGCTCTCCTCTCCCAGACGGACATAGGTTAGACTCATCCCGGTAAGCCACAGTCACATGCTGATATACAGATTATTAGAAATGGGTTAATTAAGATGTGAGAGTTAGCCAAGAAGAAGCTAGATATAATGGGCCAGGCAGTGTTTAAATGAATACAATTTGTGTGTTGTTATTTCGGGGTACAAGGTAGCTAGCCAGGCAGCTGGCAGCCGGACTGCAGGAAGCAGCCCGCTGCTCCTTTTACACTGTCTGGTTGTCCTGCCTATACTTCCTGCCTGGCTACTGGCCAATCAGCATTTATTTAAAATATAATTGACAGAATACAGACAATTGTCCACACCAGTCTTGTGTCACCGTCCCCCTAGCTCACACTTCTCCTTTCTCCCCAGGTGCATCCTAAGCTGTTTCCCATATATTTTCAGGACTGGTCCCCAAGGCTGGCACTGAACCTGACCTTTACCAAGTGTGGCAGATGGGATGTAATTGGCCCCATAAGCTCACAGGGAGTGGCACTGTTAGGAGGTGTGGCCTTGTGGGAGTGGGTGTGGCCTTGTGGGAGGAAGTGTCCCCTTGTGGAGGCGAACTCTGAAGTCTCCTATGCTCAAGTTACACCCTGTAGATCAAGATGTAGAACTTTCAGCTCCTTCTCCAGCACCATGTCTGCCTGCATGCTGCCATGTCCCCAAGATGATAGTGAACTAACCTCTGAAGCTGTAAGCCACCCCAATTAAATCTTTTCCTTTATAAGAGTTGCTGTGGTCATGGTGTCTCTTCACAGCAATAGAAACCCTGGCTAAGACACCAAGTTCTCAATTAATGTGAATGAATGAATGAATGAATGAATGAATGAGCGAGCAATTCCTCTGAGGGATTTTCTGTATTGAATATCACAATGAGGAAGTAATTTGGAAGATCTTGAGCTCTTCTCCTAAGAGCCCCAGAACAGCTCTGAGATGCAGGATCCCGGCCAGTCTCTCCTTAGTGCAGGGAAAGAGACGTCAGTATGCAAATCAAGGAACAGCAGCAACTTTTGGGAAGAACCTCTTCTGTGTTCATTTCCATCCGTGACCTCAAACTGGGATTCTGACAGAAGAAATAGAAGCCGGTGGAGAAGTACCAGTGCACCCTCCCTGGAGAAGTCCTCAAGGTCATCATTCACCCAAACCCCATACTATGTGCACACATATGTGTGAGTGGGCAGAAGTACATGCTTTGGGTAGTTGATGGCTAATAAAATGAGTGGTTGACAGCCTTTCAGACAAGAAGAGAGGTAAAGAATGGCAGAGCCCTTACCGCTATAGAGATAAACAGAACTGTAATCTTCCCAGTCTACCCATTCTGGATCTACCCAGGTGGGCATGGTGGGGCTGGCATTCTGGATCTACCCGGGTGTGTATAGCAGGGCTGGCGTTCTGGATCTACCCTGGTGGGCATGGCAGAGCTGGCGTTCTGGATCCACCCAGGTGGGTACGGCAGGGCTGGCATTCTGGATCCACCCTGGTGGGTATGGCAGGGCTGGCGTTCTGGATCCACCCAGGTGGGTACGGCAGGGCTGGCATTCTGGATCTACCCTGGTGGGTACGGCAGGGCTGGCATTCTGGATCCACCCTCATGCTTTTTCATTCCCATAAACTCTGATGGTGATGCTGTTAAGTGGGTACTGTTATAGTTGTATTCCCTCTCTCATCTTTTGTGGTTGCTTCATCTAATGTCCAGAGAGTCTTTGGAGATGAATAGATAGCCTATTTTCATTCTTTGTCTTTTGTTTGTTGACACAGGGTCTCATGCAGCTCCAGCTGGCCTCAAACTCATTATGTACTGGACAATGGTCCTGAACTTCTGACCCTCCTGTCTCTACCTCCCCAGTGCTACCATTATAAGCATGTGTCACCATGCCTGGCTTATGCAGTGCTAGAGATTAAACCTGGTACTTTATACATGCTAGGCAAGCACACCACCAACCAAGCTATAAC
The DNA here is from genome assembly GCF_950005125.1 of Chionomys nivalis. Lineage (NCBI taxonomy): Eukaryota > Metazoa > Chordata > Mammalia > Rodentia > Cricetidae > Chionomys > Chionomys nivalis. Next base: position 12,889,682 of record NC_080104.1, on the reverse strand, counting down.
CCCGACTCTGCATTTTTCTTGAGTAATAAAATAAATTGGTCTAAATCTTGTAGTATACCTCAGAGACCACCTAATGTGCCTGCTTCTTCTTTTAAAGGAGGAAGAGATTGTGTCCCAGAAAAGAGAAGTCATTCTCCCCGAGTCACACTGCTGGCAGAAGCAGGCATTGAACCCAGGTGTCTTGACACCAGGTCTCAGGCTCCTGTTACAACACCACAGTGCAGCCCCCCAGGATTGCAAACTTGATTTACACCATCACTTGTAGGTTTTTACAGTCTCCAGCCTGGGCTTCCCAGCACCCCTCACCTCACACACGTTGACTTCAGCAACACCCGCCCGTGGGCCGCTCTCCCGTCAAGCCGAGTCTCCCATTGTGAATCATCTTTTAAAAGAGTTTTACATCTGCTGCAGGGAAATTTACAGGCCCCAGGTTACCAGCCATAATTTCGGTCATTTGGGGGAAATAATGATGCTATAGTCGTCACTTTCCAAATGTTGCAGGAACCTGACCCCAATCAAGAAGCCTCTCAATAAATCAGCGCAGAAACAGCATCCATTTCTTGCCTTGCTGTTTAGAAGGTCGAAGTTCTGAATCCGTGTCTGGGCTGGAGAAAGCGTCCAACTCACAGTCTAGTCTAGACTTTCATAACAGCTACCATTGTTCAAAGAGGGATTCATAACTCTCCACGGACTCCAGCCAACAGGCCCGAGCCAGACCCATATTTATGTATGTTTGCTTGTTCGAAGTGCTCCAGTGTTCTTTCCGTGTGGGAGCTGTTCAGGTTCCTCTCCCGGCCCTGCCTGTGAACATCACTTCACACCAAATGCTCCTGCCGGACAAGCTATTATACATCTTCTTTGGCCCCTAATTTATGTTCAGATGGCCAGGATCATTGTACAACAAGACAGAGGTTATTAAGAGCAAAGGCAATGGCCAACATTTTGGGAGCAATTGTGCTGAGCCAAGAGCCATTCATTGATTCACGCGCTGCTAAAAACAACCCCGCGACAAAGGTGTTCCTGCTCTCCTCCACCTGAGAAACTGAGGCACAGCGTGGATAGGTCATACACTAATACTCAGAAGAGCCGGAGTAAGAGGCCAAGAAGTCTGGCTCCTGTGACCCCTTCTTTAAGAAAAGTGATTTATTGCCTATAATTTACATACCATATAACTCACCATCTTGAAGTATAAAGTTCAGTGTGTGTTAGTATATTCCAGGCGGGCAACTGTCATCACTATTTAATTCCAGGATATTTTCATCACCCTCGGGGAGACCCTGGACACATTTGTGAGCATCCCTAACCTTGCTTCTGTGGCCCCTGGCCGTCACAAATCTGTCGTCTGTCTTTGTGGATTTTTCTTTCCTGGACATTTCAGACAAATGGAAACATGCAGTATGTAACCGTTTGCATCTGGAAAGTTTTTAAGGCTCATCTATGTGGTAGTATGTACCAATACTTGATTCTTTTTACATCCAAATAACACCTGTTGTATGGAGCCCCCATGCTTTGTTTATCCGCTGATCAGCTGATGGAGAGCCGGGTATTTCCACTCTTTTGCTCTGAATAAAAAATGCTGTTGTATTGGATACTTTTCTCTTTTTTAAAGATGTGTGTGTGTATGTGTGTGTGTGTGTGTGAGAGAGAGAGAGAGAGAGAGAGAGAGAGAGAGAATGTCACATTTGTGCAAATGGTCACAGAGGTCAGAAGAGGGCGTCAGAGCCCCTGGAGCTGGAGATAGAGGCAGTTTGAGCCACCCTATGGAGCTGCTGGGAACTGAACTCAGGTCCTTTGAAAGTGCAGGAAGTGCTGTTAATCACCGAGACATCTCTCCAATCTTTGGCTATTTTTCTCATTGCCTTGATAAAAACTACTTGGAAAAGGGCTTATTTAGGCTTCCAGTTTGAAGAGAGAGCTTCCTTCACGGTGGGGAACTCATGGCTACAGAAGCATGTGGCAGCTGCTCGCATCCATAGGATTGGGCAAGTGGGACCGGATTCCAAACCTTCCAGGCCTCCTCCCAGTGGCTGCCTTCCTTCAGCAATGCTTGACTGCAAGATTCCACAACCTTGTGAAACACAGTCACCAGCTGGTATTTGAGTGTTCAAAGACATGAGTCTGTGGGGGGTCATTTCACCTTCAAAAACAGCTGGTTGATCACAATATACCAAATTATTCCAACCATGAAGTGATTTTCATCTCCGTAATGACCAGTGGTGGTGTTGACTATGTATATACATCTCTCACCCTTGGAGAACACCTATTCAAATTATTTTCCTACTGGCGTCCATATTTTTCTGGCTAATGTTGAGTTGCAAAGTTGTTTTAAATATATATTCTGAACATAAGACTACATTAGTTACTTTCCTCATTCCTCTGCCCAAAAACCTGAGAGAACAATTTAAAGGATTTATTCTGGCTCAGGTGTCAGAGGGTTTGGTCTTCGGTTGCTTAGTTCCACAGGCTGGAACATCATGGTAGCAGCATCTTGGAACAGAGTAGGTTCTTCACTTGTGGTGACCAGGACGAAGAGGAGGGCACCAGGGCCAGACTTAGCCTTCACAGCACAGCCCAACTCACTGACCCCGCAGTGAGGCCCCACCTCCCAATGTCTCTCCTGCCCGTAACAAAGCTCCATTGATTTGGGACAAAGCATTCAGCATATGAGATTAAGTGACTTTTCACATTCAAGCCATAACAAAGTCCCCCATCAGTCCCTTTCTTGATTGATGTGGGATGTCCTTCTGTATATATGTTGCTTTCATTGGTTGACGAATAAAGCTCTTTCAGCCAATGACCTAGTAAAGTAAAGCCAGGTAGGAAATACGAACAGAGATACAGAGAGAGTAGGTGGGACCAAGTGGATACCAGCCAGCCACCGAGGACACAAGACATGTAGAAAATGAAGTAAAGCCACGACCACGTGGCAATAAATAGACTAATAGAAATGGGTTGATTTCAGATGTAAGAGCTAGCTAAAAATATGCTTGAGCCATCGGCCAAACAGTGTTGTAACTAATATAGCTTCTGTGTGATTATTGGGGTCTGGATGTCTGGGAAACAATAGTTCAGACTCTGTTTACACTTGATTGTATCTCCTGAAGCACAAATATATCCAGCTCCCAAAGTCTAGTTTCTCTCCTTTGTGTCTTGTTTGCATATGTACTTGGTGTCACGCCTGAGAAGGCTTTGCCTAGCCCAAAGTCATGAAGAAATGCCCTGGTTTTTCTCTAAGATCTTAAGATTTTAGATTTCATGTTTGGGTCTACATTCCATTTTGAGTGAGGATTCCATTCAATTTGAGTTAAAAGTCCAGCTTTATTTTGTGCGTGTAGGCATCCAGATGACACAGCACTGTTTATCTAGAGGCTTCCATACGGATGCTCTTAGGGTGTGTGTGTGTGTGTGTGTGTGTGTGTGTGTGTGTGTGTGTGTGCGCGCACGCGTGCGCACACATGATTTCTGGCCTCTCCTTAAACCCCTCAGGTGTCTAAAAGCCTAGCCAATGGTAAGACAAAGGGAAGATTTTTCCATCTGCCCCTGAAAGCCAAAATCCATCCCTGAGGAGATAAGGAATCTGATTCATGTTTTAAAAACAGGACTGTCTCCGGAAGACAGTAACACAGGGAGAAAATGCTGCTGGCCTCAGAGATGGGATCTAGCACTCTCTGCTGAAACACATTTGAGAATGTATAGTGTGAGATGCTAAGTCGGTGATGAGACTGGAGTTTCGTCACTGTGCTCATTTCTTGGTCCTCCCTCTGAGATCTTAGGGCTATCCTTTTCTTTGTTATGGTTGTTAGCACAAGAAATCCCTACCCATGGGGCCAGACCTTGCCCATTAGTGATTCACAGTCTCTAACTCCTAGCCACTCCTCCAGGGCACAGACTGGGGAAGGGGAGGTTATGATCTGTCTCTTCAGGGAGCATGTCTTCAGCCTCAGAGGGTCTGGGATGGGATCCAGTTAGTGACTTAGCTTTGCTTCCCCAAGGCAGCGACTCACACAGGGAACTTACACAGCCATGGTTTTCAGAAATAACTCTTCTGGAGTAGGAACAAGACAGCCTGAGGAAAACAGAACACTGGAAGGAACTTGCTTATAATGGTCAGGCCCCGATTATTCTTCCTTGGAGAACCCCAAAATGGTTTACTTTCTTCTGTTTTCATCAAGAGTTACTTCCTCATGTCACCCCTAGAAAAAACAGGGCAAATATCACTTATTGTTACAACAAGCTATCCCCAAAATGTTCCAAGGCAGTGAGCAGCCTTCCACATGGTCATCCTACATTCCAGGTCCTATCATCTTGTGTCTCTGCAATATTGTCTAGATTCAGCTCCTCTGCTTGATCCTTTCCACACATCCAGGGTGCAAGAAGAGGGGCCAGAGCTGAGTGATGTCACATTCCATCAGTTGAAACTGAGTCAGATGGACATAATTGGCTTGAAAGAAGCTAACTAGGTGACAAGGTCTCCTGTGCCCAGAAGATTAAAAAAAATATATATGAACTCACAGCAGTTTCTATGACAACCGTGAAGATATAGATTACATCACCAGGATGACACAATTTTTATGATCCTTCCAAGCTACCTTAGTGACTTCGCTAGCACTTAGTCTCCCTAGTTACCTGCCCTCATGAAGTGTGACCAGATTTTTTTTATATATTTACTTTATTTATATATGTGCATGTAGGTGTATGGAAAGAAAAATACCATGGGGTAGGTACCCATGGAGACCAATAGAGGGCATCATCTCCTGGAGTTAAAGGCAATGAGCTCTGAACCCCAGTCCTCAGCAGTATCAGCAAAAGCCATCTCTCCAGGCCCTACTGTGACCAGATCTTCAGTGAAGAGCCCTGAGGTGGGTTTGTGAGCTAGACGGAGGTGAGGCTGTCAAACAACATCTCTAAACTTGGTTAAAAGTCAAGCAAAGCTTCCAAGGGACTGAGGGAATGGAGTCTGGCAATGGAAGAACAAAACAGCTAGCTCACTCCTGAGGTTGAGCATAAAAGTGCAAGGTGCAAGCCCTGGAGCAAGGTCTGGAGATGTCATCACAAGCCTGAGTGAACTGATCAGTCTAGGAACCAAAGAGCAGTGGGCACGGGTCACAAAGAGAGATGTCCCGACATCACAGGGCTCCTGAAGTAAAAGCACGCTGCTATCCCCACAAGCCTTAGCCCCAACTAATAACACCCCAGAAATACACAAGCTGGAAAACCATGCTCAAAGGTACCATGAGAATGTTCACAAAATCTAGGCCATGGGACCGATGCTACAACAAATTCAAGGCAAGGAATAAAACAGGGGAACACTAACAAATTGGCGGTACTTGGGGATGTGTGCTTGTATGCTTTAAAAAAAAGCCAGATGTCTTAGTTAGATCTCTGTTGCTGTGATAAAACACAATGAACGAAACAACTTGGAAAGGGAAGTATTTAGAAATATTTACTAGGTATTTACACAGCTGAGCATCACAGTCCATCATCAAAGGAAGCCGGAACAGGAACTCAAGACAGGAACTGAAGTGGAGAGTCTGGAGGGTGCTGCTTACTGGTTTGTTCCCCACAACTTGCTCAGCCTACTTACTTATATACCCCAGGATCACTTTCCCTCAGAGGTGACACCACCCGAGGACTGGGCGGGCCTCCCACATCAATCACCGACCAAGAAATGCCCAACAGACTTAACTACTGGCCAATGGGATGAAGGAATGCTCTCCATTGAGATTCCCTCTTCCCAGATGGCCCAAGCTTGTGATGAGCTGACAAAATCTAACCAGCACATACACAGTGCATGCTGTAAGAAATAAAACAAACCCCGTGATCGGGACCACTGCTCTGACTTGGTAAGCTAGACATCTGGCAGCACCAGGGAGTGACGCCAGAGGAGGTGCTGAAAGAGGGGGTGGGAGTCCCCAAGCCAAACCACTGCTGGCGTGGCTTTCTCTACGGTCCGGCCCTTCTGTCTGAGGCCATGAACATTCCTCTACTAGAAACAGCTTGGATCAGTGACAGTCATCCAATGCCCCGCCTCTGCTGAGTTAGACAAAGGCTCCTATGCCCTCCACGTGGCTAAGGGGCACCAGTGCGATGCTCTGCAGGCATGAAGGAGACACGCGGGGTCCATAACCGAAGGTGCCAAGCAGATCCAACTGACACCAATGCATTTCTAAATGCTCAGGACCCATTCCAGCGGGTCATCTGGGAACCTCGTGCTCAGGTAGAGATGATAAAGCTTGCGTGTGTGAGGCTCTGCATTAAGGAAACTGGAAGAGACTCCTTGGGGTGGCTTTTATTAGATCCTTTCTTTGCCACGGAGCCCTCAAAAGATAAAGTGTTTCTCCATGCTTTGGAAATAGAAGCCTGGGGGATTGGTTTTTTCTTCTTTTTCTTTTTCTTTTTTCCTTTTTCCATGTATATTTGTGTGTGGCATATGTGTGTGTGCTCTTACAGGGTGGGGGTCCAGATGTATATGTGGGGTTATGTGTGCACATGCAAGTAAAGGCCCAAGGTTGGTCCAAGAATCTTCAATAGCCATTGGGCCTCTTAGTCACACTTAGAGCTTATGGCTAAAGCTAGTCTTGCCAGATTTCTCCGGGGTTCTCTCATCTTTGCCTTCTAAAGCTGGAGTTACACATGAGGGGACATACGCACACACACACACACACACACACACACACACGGCATTTATATGGGTTGTGAGGAGCCAAATTTCGGTCCTCTTGTTTGTGAGGCCAACGTTTTGACCAGTGAAGCATCTCCACAGTCCCTGGAGCCTGTTTTCCAAGGCTCTTCATAAACTCCGTGTCTAAGGTGTTTTCAGGGAAGGCTGGTCTATAACAGATGTCAGCTGTCCAGTCTTCAGCAGGGCCTTGGAAAGCAGAGAACACACAGTTACACTTAACATGAGCTTCTGGCTTACCCTTGGTGGACTTTATTCTGTTTATCTTTGGATAACCCCAAGCACAGAAACTAAATAGAGAATCTTCTGAGCCCTCAATTTTCTTGCCTCCAACTGCCCAGTGCCATGAGGGAACCTCTTGACAAGACCAGTTTTTCACCGATTTCTTTCTCTACATAAGAAGCAAGGGTGGAGAGATATGGCTTCTTCATCCCCAGGAAGCTATGTAGCATAGCAGGCCTTGCCACTAGAGGTGTCTCAGATCAGGGCTGGAACAAGTTCATCGTCACACACAAATGAGGGTTGGACAGCCTGGGATGGGGAGTCCTGGAGTAATTTATCAGTCTGGTGTCCCCTCCTTCCAGAGGCCTCGGGGGCACATGTCACAGAAATAATATTCCAGACACTTACCAGATAAGCCTCTTGACCACCATGCAGGGTGAACGTAGCAGGATCCCCAAGATGATGTCAGAATTTCCTTCCTGAGAGTCCTCTGCTGTGTCCCCAGGACGTCGGAATAACATCTCAGCCTTCCTTTCTGTGGCAAGCCTTGGAAAAACTGAACTGAAGGCTGGCCGAAGGAAGCAACATGAGCCACATCCAAGGCCAGATCTGGGAGGAAGCGAGAGAGAACAGCCAGTACCTCCTTGTCCTCCTCCTCCCTTCTCCTGCCTCCTCCTGCTCCCTCCTCCTCCTCCCCATCCTGCTGCTGTTCCTGCTGCTGCTTCAGGGGCTCCTGTTTCCTCAGCCACCTCCGGCAGTTCCTCTTTCTAGCCTGAATTTGGGTGAGAATTATGGCATTGCTATTATTACCCATCCAAGGCTTGATGGCTTCTGCCCTGGCAGCTCCAGCCCAGAGAAGAGCCAACAGCAATGACAATAAAACAAGTCCTTGGCAGCTGGAGGCCTCCAGTCTGTGTGCTGGGGCTGACAAGTGGGATTTGAAGCCAACTCGAACTCCAGCTCCTTGGGAAGTCTTGGAGCTGGCCCATCACCTCCCCTGCATCTGGTTCCAAAGGCATTTTTCAGCCCAGCTCGGAAGACCATGACAGTCCAACACGGCTTACTTCATTAAACCTTGAGAAATATACGTCGGAGGCTCAGCCATCTAGACAGAGAATCTTCCAGAAGGGATGGAAATGGGCCTTCTTCTGTTTTGGCTGTCTTTGTCAATCAAACCAGTAAGCATTTCTAGAGCGCTACTGCACAGAAGACCATGGCTCGAAACCGATGTGCTCAAGACATCCTTCAAAAGTGTCTACTTCCTGTCAGCCCCTGTGCTGAGCACCAGGCTACAGCCACGGACAGAGGACACAGAAAACCCCGCCTGCAAGAGAGACGAGAGCTGTGAGGGACAGCTGCCCGCAGCTGCGGAGGACTGCAGGCCCCACTGGACTCACCATGAGCTGCAAATAAAGGTTTTCACCGTCCTCTTGAAACACCTGAACTAGTTTCATCCACTCATTCCGCCAACAAGGCTTGGGACCCAGTGTGTCCAACCGGGGACAGTGAGTCCACAGCAGGATAGCATCTTGCTTTGGTGACAAGAGAAGACTCTACGCTGACCTGTAAGTCAGTGGTTCCCCCACCCTCCTTTCTCGCTCATCTTCCTCCTTGAAGTCTACTCACAACTCCTAAGAAGTCACCCCTCTTAATTTTACTATTTCCGTAAAGGCAGCAGGAAACAATAGCCAGCGGCCAGGTGCACCAGGTGGAAGCAATGTGAGCAGAGGGGTGGCCCAACTGGGAGCGGGAGTCTGTGAGACAGGAACATGAGTCCCTTGAGCCCCAACTCCGCATCAGAGGCTGTTGTGGTTTGAATACAAAATGTCCCCTGTAGGCTCATGCGTTTGTGGTGCTATTTGGGAAGGTTATAGAGCCGTTAGGAGGCAGAGTATGTCACTGGGGGTGGACTTGGAGGGTTTATGGCCTGGCCCCGCTCTCTCTCTCTCTCTCTCTCTCTCTCTCTCTCTCTCTCTCTCTCTCTCTCTCTCTCTCTCATATGTGAGGATGAAAATATGGCCATCTGACTTCCTGTTCCTACTGCCATGCCATAGCCTTCTCCACCGTTATGGACTCAACCCCTCTGGAACCATAGCCAGAATAAACCTTTATGTCCTTAAGTGGCATTTGCTCATCGTATTTTATAACAGCAACAGATAAGCAGCTAATACAGAAGTAATGCTAATCCCTGTTGCACCCCGTCTTGCTTTCAGGCCAACTAATGTATAAGAGGGTAGACGGGATGTCCCTGTCCGCCAGATTTGTTCTGACCTTGAGTGTGGAAGAGAGAATTGAAAAAATAGTTGCCTTGAGACAGAAGGGCAGACCTTGGGGGCACCCGCACAGCCCACCACCTGATGATTTCCCTACTACTGCCCTTCCTCCGGTTCCCCCGAGGTAAGTCCAAATTCCTTCACAGCCGGGACTTTTTCCCAAGCTTCCTCTTGTACCACAGACATCCAGGAAATGTTGAGCTGAATACTGAAGAAGAGAGGAGTAGATGGAGCTCACACTGAGAAACCATGAGTAAAGAGATATTTCCTGTGTCACCTACAGCTCACTCCCGCTGAGATGTTGAAGCCAAACCATAAATGCAATGTAGCCTAGTCAAAGATATCAAAATCACAAGTTATTACAGGAATATCATGAACAGGAAGAGAAGGTCAGAGTTCAACAGTTAAGAGCACTCACTGGTTGCTCTCCCAGAGGACCGGGGTTCAGTTCCCAGCAGCCACACCATGGTTCACAACTGTCTGTAACTCCACTTCTGAGGACCTGATGCCCCCTTCCAATCTCTGTGGACACTGAACCCACTTGGTGCACATACATACATACATGCAGGTGAACATTCATAGATATAAAGGTTTTTTAGATCTTTTAAATAAATAAATACTTTTTTAAAAGAAACAAACATCGTGTAGAACCCTATTTTACTACAGGGAGCTTCTATCCCAGCCAAGCGGTGCCGCCCAGGGCAGAGGCTCAGCACAGATGGCTCCCAGTGGTCCGCAGGGAGAGTTCTTACTCTCCAAGCCTGGGAAGTACCTGACAAGCTGACTCAGTTTCCCTGCCTGCCTGGAGTGAGAAACAGCCTTTCTTTGGTGTCTGTCTTGCGTGGCTCAGACTCTCCAGTGCACATGAGAGATTGGGGGGGGGGGGGGGCAGCATCTTCTGAAATTACCACTGGCATGTTTTTGAAGTCACTATTTATTTTGAAGTTTCAAAAAGCATTGAGGAAAATAGAGAAATTCTACAAATGAGTCTGCTTCTGTCCAGGGCACGCTCCCTGGGCCCAGGGGAAAAACGTGTGGAATGCAGAGGTTAAAAAAAGCCCAGTTGCCATAGAGACAAAGGGCTCCTAAGCACATCAGTTAACCCGCTATGGTGGATGACAGCATCTCTGGGAATATCTTGGAATACTGAGCTTAGAAGCTAAACTAATTGAGGCACTCTTCACCTCAGGCTACCGTGAGCGAGGCACGCAGCTCTGCAGTCGGCCTCCAGAATCGCTCTCACTAAAAACTTCACCCAGTCAATGCCCGAGCAAGATTTGAACTCGGGTCTCTGGCCACCATGTCGTATAGACCCTCCTCTGTCCTGCTTTAGAGAGGAATGGGGGAAGGGAGGGAACCGGTGTGGCAGAACACTCTGCTCTGACAATGCTGTGCCAGCCTGCATCCACACACAGTCATCTCAGACACCGTAAATGTGTGCCATCTTCCCACCTGTAGGTCAGACTGCATATGCAGTCAAACCTGAATGTCTCAGGACCACTTGGTAACTGTGTCCTTAAAATGGAGGTAACCACATATGTTACTGAGGGAGCTGGAGAGGTTTTGAACATGGCCTCTGTGCCTGCATCAAAGTAACCCCACCATCTGTCCTTGGGACCCATCTTTCTGCCCTTACGGTGCACCTAAATAGAGTTCAGCCCTGCCATGGAAATGAAACTTGCCTGTAATTATCACCACCGCCCTCCAGAAGCACAGGGGAATTCCAGGAAGAAACACAGCCCGAAGTTCCAATGCCCGTACAAACCCACTAGGAAAGACCCACCCTAGAATTAGGTCAGGCATCTTAATGTTACATGTGGCATCCACTTCTCTACAGGGTCTGAGGCAGGCAGTTATAACTGTCTGTAGGGTTGCGGAGGGTGTTGCTAGGGCACCAGAATAATCCCATGACCAAGCCCCTTAGCCCAGCAGATCAGAGGGTACAACCCAGTGGCAGAGCGCCTTCTCTTGTTCTTGTTTTGCTTTGCTTTGTTCTTCGAGACAGGATTCTCTGTGTAGTCCTGGTGGTCCTAGAACTTGCTTTGTAGACACGGCTGGCCTCGAACTCAGAGATCTGCCTGTCTCTGCCTCCCTAGTGCCAGATATGTGCCACCACACCCAACTACAGAGTATTGTCTTAGCCTGACATTCACACTGGCATTCTGATCCTCGTAGCCAAGCCAGGGCTGCAAGTCCGTGAGGAATCCAAGCGGCTAGGCAACAGTTCCACATTAAGCAATGAGTAGAGTGTCAACCCACAGTGACAACCCACAGGCCACAGAAGCTCAGTCTGCGTTCAGTCTCATGGAATAGGGAGTGCAGCGATCTTTATCGCTTTCTGATTCATCAGCTCCGTATGATATAGGTGGGGGATTCCAGCTACCAAAATAAGAATTTTTACTTGGAGAATCGCTGCCCCACTGACTCAGCGTTCCACGGCTTGAGGGTTTCCAGTTCACATAGTTTCCTTCCCAAATCCACACACACAATGCCTTTCTCTTTGCGGGTCCTTCTTGGTCCTTGCTCATTGGCAAACAGGAAACTCCCAGATATTAGGGAAAGGTTCTCACGCCACTGGCCTCATATAATGTGTACAAGGGTTCAGCTACCGAGAGACAGCAGCTGTGCGGTCAACAGGTGTAAGGGCTGTAGTCCTTGCCTGGAGATTCTGCTGTGTGGCTTTGAACAAGTTACCAGCCGTCTCTGAACCTCAGTCTCTTAAGCACTAGAGTCACTGTTGGAGGCAGAGTCTAGCCAGGCTTCTCCCTTGAGTGCTGTGACTCAGGGGATCATTTCTGTTTTGTGGGGTGTAGGAGGCACCGCAGCACACGCATGGGACTCGGGAGACAGTTCACTGCAATATCTCTCTCCATCAACCACATGGGGTCTAGAGCCAGAACTCAGGACGTCAGGGTAACACAAACACCTTCACACATGGAGTCACTGGGCCACCCTCGGTAGAGGATCTTTAGAGAGCCCAGGGGGAACTGGAGGAACCTGGGGGGAAGGGGGGTCATTTAACCTCTTAGTAGCTAAATGGCACTAAGATGAAATAATGAGGCTTCCTACCTTGGGTTTTGTCTCGGGGACCTGACCGGGAGCATGGGGGTAGCTTAGCAAGCCCCTAAAGGAAGCGTCACATTCAAATAATGACTGAGGGCACCTTTAGCCCTTGGCAGGACAAATTAAAGGGGACCGGAAATCAAAGTGCTGCTCTCCTGTTGGGTGACAGACAAATTCCCTGACCACAGCCCGTGGAAGCGTGCGGATGAGGGTAGGGGATGTCCTCAGCCCCTCCCACCTCCCTCCAGATCCTGTGGCAGGCCCACCACCCCACTACCCCAACTCCTCCATCAACTTGCAGCTCAAGGTCTACTGTGCTCAAGAGAGATTCAGCCCTAAGTCACTGGCCTCTAGCCTAACCCATAAGAGGAGCTGCAGAAGAAAGGTGAGCATCTGTGTGGGGTTCTCCTGCCTTTCCCTGCTTCAGCCCTTTAGAGGCTCAGTCTGGAGCTCAACTGGGCTGCCCCATCCCAGTGGGTGGAGGGCTTGCAGCAAAACCACCTACTTCCTTCTGAGAAAGCCTGGAATAGGAGAGGAGAAGAGGATGCCGGGGCCCCAGGACCCCCTCTGCTAATCCACAGCCCTGGCAGCTCCCCTCTTGCAGAAGGAAATTTATGAGCAGAGGCTGAGGGAGAGCTGGGGTTACCGAGACTTCATTACTCTTACAAAATATACTATGGGACATTTACTAGTGTCCCGTGAAGTGTGGCCATAAATCAGGGGCCCCAGGGCTCCTGTCAGGAGAAATGAGGAAGGTGCGCTTGCTCACACCCCCTGTGGCCTTTGACTGGGAGTCAGTCCCTGAGCAAGGCTGCAGTTGGGCACAGTCACCCCACTGTCCACCCTTCATTGCCCTCCTGACCTCCGGGCAGGGGGCAGGGCCGTCCCCAGTCTCACGTTCTCAATGAAAACACAGAGCAATTTCAAATGCACACGGATCACACACTAAATGTCTCCTGGAAATAATATTTCCTCTGCCAATTTTGCTCTCCAAGCCCTAGGGACCTACAAAACTTCAGCACAGTATGATCGTGTTTCTAATATATATATATGAAGGAAATACACCCGAAGGTTAATAGTGATTTTCTCTGGGTGGAACAATTACAGGTGATTTTTATTAACTTCTTTATACCTACCTGATTCTCCACACTTTTTAAAAAATAAAAATGTGTTACTTTTATAGTCAGAAAAAAAATACAACTTCTTATAGAAAAAAAAAAAAAACAAGGGCAATCTTAGAGGGAAATGAGTGTGTTCATACAATTTGTCAAAGGTAAGTTGTCAGTCTGCGTCACCCACAATTAGCCACAACGGAACATCATGGTCCTGGAGAAATGTGCAGATAATTGAGACGTAATACTTAGTTCTTAAAAGGCAAAGGGGCCTATGTGTTATGTATTTCCTGACTAATAGTACATAAAAACAGACGACAATCATGCCTACAAAGAAAGGTTCTTGTTACATTAAAGTATGGGATTTGGGAATTTTTTTTTTTCTCATCTGTGTTTTCCAAGTTTGGTTATGTTCTGTTGGTAATGGTTCTGCTGGAATTTTTAAATGGTGGAAAATAAAATGCAAACAGGGTCTGTGTTCCTGCTCGCTCCTACCCTGGCCAAGTACCACACACACACACACACACACACACACACGCGTGCTCTTATTCCACACATGTAAAAGTGGAATTCCCAGGGTGCCCGAGTGGACTTGGTGCCATTGGGACGATCTACAGTGATCAGTTTCCCTGGTGAACTTGATGGAGTTTCCAACTTTGGAGCCGTGTAGTGAGTCTTGGCCCCTGACCAAGCTTCTGAATGTTCAAAGTGGCCTTCCCCTCTCAATTAGCTAACCTGGGGCCTCCGAGGTAAGTCAGCAGGCAGCCAGCCACGGGTTTACAGATTGGAAGAGAAGGTGCCCTGCCTGCAGCCAGGCAGAAGGCCAGAGACCCTGCTCTTACCTACAGTCAACTCTGCAGGCTTCTCACCGGCCTCCAGGTTCAGGACAAGGCCTGAGAGGAAGGGGAATCCACGGGAGTCCAAGCTGCTCTGCCACCCAGCTTCTTTCCGACATTATTCTCCTGACTGAAGCAGGTGGGATGGTTGGGGCACCTCCTGGTGGGTCACAATACCCGCGGTGGCCGGTCCTCACAGCCCTCATGAACAGGCCTGAGGTTGACCCCTCTTCATATAAAGTCCAGAGTGAGACTGGATTATCCCTCTCCTCAGACCCAGCAAAAACGTCCCTCAATCCCAGGAGAGGGGTGTGTTTGCCAGATTTGGTTTTTGCAGGTTCTGTGGGCTCATCCACCTTACTTCTCACAGGAAGTCGCTGCCCTGCCCTGGGTGGGAGCGGGGCTGAGGAATCGCAGCCGCCACCTCCACACCCACGTGCCCTGTTTCTCCTTCACTCTGCGTTTTGAGTGGGTCCCGCCATATTTGAAGTTTCGGTAGCATTTGGTTTTGATTTTTAAAGACGTTTTCAAAACAAAATCACTTTTAGCCTTAGCAATGTGTTCCCATGGCAGCTGAGTGGGGACTGGCGCTGTTAAGACCGTTATCGGCAGGGCTTGGGAAGATGAGCTGGTCAGCTGTGGTGTGTTTAGAAGCTTAAAAAACAGCAGAAAGACAGAGCGAGGGTTTACAGAAAGGGGGCCTGGGCTGAGGCTAGGGCGGCAAGCTCTCCAGATCTACTGAAAATTACAAGCCTACTCCTTTAAATTTCCTTTTCCAGAACAAAGTGATCCATTCAGTTCCGAGGCAAACACTGAGCTCAGATCCTCAAGCGTTTGGGAGAGCAGACTGTCCTTCTCGTTAGGGCCTATACCTGTCAGGAATCTGATTAAACACATATATTTTAATGGCAGCCATTGGCAGGTTATGTGGGCTACAAGGGGAGACAGGGCACGAGCCCCCACGTGCCTTCATGCCTGCCCTGAGCGTGCTGGACGGCCCCTTTCTTATAAACTGGGCGCTGTATGTTGTTCCAATCTGATCTTGAATCTAGAGGGCAAGGAGGGAGACCAGAGGAAAGGCTGGCAACCTGAAGGGCACCAGGAAGAAGAAGTTGCAGCGGGGGTTGCTTGAATCACCTTCAACGTGATGCTTGGAACAGAGAGGACGTGATGTGGGGAGAAACCCGAGCCTTGGGCAGTAAATCGAACAATCCGCTGTCGGCGCTAAGAATATGGAAGCCCGTTTCCTTTCTCCTCTGGGAAGCCTGCTTAATTAAGACCTCTCAGGGTAGTTGGCTTCCCTCATAAATTTCAGGGAGCTGTAAAATTTATGTGTGTGTGTGTGTGTGTGTGTGTGTGTGTGTGTGTACGCATGCATGTACCCAGGGTGCATGGAGGAAAGAACACCAGGAGGTCTGTTCGGAGTGGCACTCACACAACTGTCCTCCTCAGTCCCCTACTGCCTCAGTTTCCCCTCTCTGGGAATGGCAAGGCCACCTCTCTCAGACCAACATGCAGGCAAATGTCAGGGCATCAGTCAGCACAAGACATTCTGAACAGAAGGGACGGATTCCCTCGCCTTTGGGGAAGGGGTTTAATTGCTGCCTGTGTTGAGGGGCCGCGAACCCAAGCACAGGCTCCAGGTGACAGTTGCGGACGTCTGGGGCAGCTGCCATCCTTCCCAGCCACATCCCAGGGCACCCCGTTTTCTCTGATGAGGTCGCCAGAGGCGAGAGCCAGAGCCCCTGCTCTCCTCTGAGGAGGATTTAATTGCCGTGGTGCAGCCTGTTTCTCTTCCAGAAGAGCCCATCCCCCATCCTGGTTTATCTGATGGTGGTTATCTTAGGGAGCAACTTGTTACCCATCATGTTCCACAGAAGCAACATTAACAGTTGGGGAACTCTGCGGGGGGCGGGGGGGTTGTACTAAGGAGCCAGGGATACTACAATCAGATGGATTTCCAGCCACATACAGCAGGGAGGACCAACCAGCTAATCCCAGAACCTTGGAACTCTGGTAAGCTTTTCTTTGCATGTGAAGAAAACACTTTGGGATGGTGTTTTCTCTCTACAGCGTGCTTCCCCTCTCCGGAGCCTGGACCTCACAATATCCTACCAAACAGAAAGGCAGGGACTGTTGCTCCACCTGGCAGAGGGGACGCAAGAAGACCACTTGTGAGTCTACCTCTGCCAGGTTCTCACAGCTCTGGGTCAGCCAGGGTAGCAGCCGTGAGAGACGAGATGCTCAGAAGGGCTCAGGGGCTCCGCTTTTCACTTCAGGTCTGTTGGTTAGTGGCACCGTTGGACATTATGTGACACACGGCAAAGTTGGATGCCTCTCACCTCATCTCACCCCCTGAGCCCTAGACTCCATGTGGCGGTGGTTGCCGTAAGGGTGCACAGAGAGATGAGTGTGAGGTGGGCACACTTCGATGCCATTCCAACCCACAGCCCACAGGCTCCACTGGCCAAGGATAACTGTGAATGGAGCCCAACACAAAATCGTAGCCTTACGTAAAATATTAGGAGTTGCAGTCTTTGGTCAACTCATGAGCTTTGGAGATGACAACGACATGTCTCAGTGTGAAAAGGTCATGTGCCCCGGATGGAAGGTCTGGCTATGATCTTACCTGAATCTCACTTTTCCGAGGAAACAGGGCAGGAGCTGGTTCATGAGACTTCTTTGAGGAAAGGAAATGGCTGAGGTCCAGGGCTACAGAACTGGCTGAATCTCCAAAGGATTCCAGGCCCTAAGCCTTCTGTTCTTAAGCCCAGGGCTCTGTAACAACACTGAAAGCTTGCTGGGTTGTTGTGTTTTCCTCCTCTTATCTGCATTTTATTTCTTTTCTACAACAAATATCCATTATTTGAATAAGACATGAAACAATGAGCTGAGCGTGGTGGTGCACGCCTTTAATCCCAGCACTCAGGAGGCAGAGGCAGGCGGATCTCTGAGTTTGCCAGCCTGGTCTACTACAGTGAGTTCCAGGACAGCCAGGGCTATGCAGAGAAACCCTATCTCAAGAAAACAGCAAAACAAATAGCAAAACAAACAAGCAAATAAGAAACAGTAGAATACATACAAGAGGGCCACAGTGCTGTCACTCCTATTTCATATGCCTTGCTACAGCTATTCAAGTGTGCTTTAAGGTAAGATTAACTTCATGAAAACCCCATAAGACAAAATCTCTTCATTGGTCACATGGTTCAAGGAATGATAAACGGCCCCCTGCGGGCCTCGGGCATTGTGCCAAGTGCTGGTGACATCAAGATGAACAAATCAGTCTCCCCAACCAGCATGGCGCCAGTGGAGCTCTGAATGCCTGCATCGTCTACATCCAGAACGTGGGAGAATAGAATCCTGACTGACCAAGGAAACAAATTCTGGAAAGGCCTGATGCAGAGTCGGGGACAAAAGCTGCAGACCAGGACCCTTATAGCTTTGGAAGAAAATCTTCTAGGCCTCAGTTTCCCTATCTGCACAAGGGATTGGTGGAATACATTTCTTTATTTCCCCCAGCTATGTGGTTCTGTAATCTAAAGCCCCCTCTTGCCCAGATGGAGTCTTGGGCTTCCCCAATCTGCTGTCACCAACCAGGCCCGAGGCTCACCCAGTCATCCCACCCAGCTAGTCTGGCCAGTGACCTGGGAAGGATATGACTGATTGTACAGGTGTGAGCATCCTCTAGGGTCAGGACACACCGAAGCCTTTCCAGAAGGTGAGGGGTGAGTGGGCCTCCTCACTCTCTCCACCCCACTGTGCAGAATAAAGGAGCGAGGGAGGGAGGGCCCCAGGTTAAAGCCATCTAAGCCTGAAAACGCCCCCATTTTAAAGACCATCTGATTCGGAGGCCAAGGAGGAGAGGTTCTGCCCTAAAGACTAGAGACAACGAGACCTCCACCCCAAATTTCTGTATCTAATGAAAGATGGGCTACAAGCGGGTAGTGTGCCTTTGAACACATGGCAGGCTGAGCGGGTAGTGTGCCTTTGAACAAAAGGCAGGCTGAGCGGGCAGTGTGCCTTTGAACACGTGGCGGACCTCCTCCTTTGAAAACACAGCCCTGCTTAAGCCCAGTAGTCACTTATGAGCAAGAGAAGCAAGGTCCTCGTGCCAGGTTCAGCTCCCTCTCTGGGCCTCCCAGGTATCAAAGAACTCACTGAGACTCCTTTGCCCCCACGTTGAGGGAGACTCTCACACTAATCCTCGTGGACCTCTGAGGCCCTTCCAGCCCTGACTGTGGACATGAGGGCAGTACCTGCTGGTAAGGCTGACTCTGACTGTCTGCCCAGGGGTGTGGGAGAGGGGCCCCTGTTAGCCTCCAGGGATGACACTCTTTCCGGGTAATATTATGGGGTCATTCAGGGCTCCGCTGACTTCCACTTCTTATGTTTCAGAGGGTCCCTGAAAATCTTTGAGGGAACCAAAGTCACCCCTCCATCTTACACTGGTAACCTCTTAACCTCAGCAAATTGTTTGTCAGAGAGCTGGGGAGGTGAATCAGTCACTACAGTGCTTGGCTCACAAGTGTAAACACTTGATTCCATTCAGAACCCCCACACACACGCACACACACACACACACACACACACACACACAACACAGCGTAAGGTGCTCACACCTATTATCCCAGCACTGGAGAGGTAGAGACAGGTGGGTCCCTGGGACTCTCTAGTGAGCCATCCTAGCCTACTAGTTAAGTCCCAGGCCAATGAGAGACACTTTCTCACAAAAACAAGGTGGCCCATCCACATATTGGCAGCACTAACTGACCTTAGTGGGTTATCTAATATATAAGGTGTGGCGGGGATAACTGGAGGGAGAATGGGAGAATGCAGGGTGGCTATAACCAGATCTCATTGTAAACTTGCATAGAGTTTTCAAGAGTAACGAACAGTTTTTAAAAGCACAAGCTGAGTGACTTTTGAGGAACAGTATCTGGGGTTGTTCTCTGGCCACCACACACATGTGCACTCATGTGCACCTGCACATATATACACACACCAAAACGCAGCTATAAGAAAGGCTTAAGATCCCATGTGATCCCAACTATTTTGCAGAGGCCCAGCCGCCCTGTGGCTTCCCATGGCCACGTGCAGTGGGCATGCCATCGTGTGCTACATCACCACATGGTGACAATAAGTGCCAACGCCTTTAACATTCAAATGTGACCCAGTGAATAAACAAGTGGGCCTTTCCATGGGACAGATGGCGTTCCTAGGACCAGGTGTGTGGCCCTCGATGCTCCCAGCTCACAGGTACGGATCTGCTGTAGACCAAAATACAAGAGCGCTCTTCTGGCCCTGTCTAGTCTGCCATTCCCTAATCCGAGCCAGCATTTCATTTTCTTAGGAAGCAGTGTCTCTCAGAGGTACCAGTCCCCACACCTTAGCAGCTAGCTCTCTCAACCAGCAGCGTCTATGAGCTTGCCCAATGCACATTCCCAGGCCCTACCCCAGACCCAGGTCAGAGGGAACCCAGGCTTACAATGCAGGGGAAGCACGATCTGCTCAAAACCATCAGAGTTACAGCACAACTCGCAGCTCTCCAAGATTCTTCCCACCTCCTTAAAGAAGGAGACAAGGGGCAAAGGAAGTAACACCACCCCCTCAAGTCACACTGAGATGAGACCTACTCCCTTCCTGCGGGCATCTCTTTGCCTAGGTTCAGGCATCTCAGGCGCCTTACCTGGGCATAAGGTACAGACCTGGTAGTTGTGTAGTTTTGCAGTCTCAGCAAGGCCCTTCCTCTTCAGAGCCTCGGTTTCCTCCCTACAAGCCCTCACCCCACCCAGTTCCCAGTAGAAGATAAAGCATCCTGCTCCTGCTTGTCCCTGCCCTCACTGGTCCCTACCCTCACTGGTCCCTGCCCTCACTGGTCCCTAATATCCCTGGTCCCTGCCCTCACTGGTCCCTGACTTCCCTGGTCCTTGCCCTCACTGGTGCCTGACTTTCCTGGTCCCTGCCCTCACTGGTCCCTGACTTCCCTGGTCCTTGCCCTCACTGGTGCCTGACTTTCCTGGTCCCTGCCCTCACTGGTCCCTGACTTCCCTGGTCCTTGCCCTCACTGGTGCCTGACTTTCCTGGTCCCTGCCCTCACTGGTCCCTGACTTCCCTGGTCCTTGCCCTCATTGGTCCCTGCCCTCACTGGTTCCTGTCTTCAATGGTCCCTGCCCTCACTGGTCCCTGCCCTTCCTGATTCCTGCCTTCACTGGTTCCTGCCTTCACTAGTTCGTTGTACAAGTTGTTCAGTCTTTCTAAGCAAACTTTTTTCAACTGAGAAACAGGAATGATAATGCCCTGCCTCGGCGGGATTATGTGGCTTAAGTAGGGTGTCCGTTGGTCCTCAAGAGTCCTAGTAGAGTTGTGGATTGGAGATGGTGCCATCCAGGTATTGTGCTTTTCTTTCTTTGTCTCTGAGTCACAATCTCATCTTCAATCCACAAAGGTCAGTCTCCTGTGAGAGACTCCATTTGTTTGGTTTGAATTTTCCTTCCCAAAGGGCGCTGCTTCCTACTGCCACTAGATCAGGTAAAGCTAGGACACTGTGGAGCAGTGCAGGAGTGCTTGCTTGTTGTTTTAAGATGGAAGTCTCCTCTGTGTAGCTCAAGCTAGCCCTGAGCCAATAATCTCCCTGCTTCCTCCTCCTCCTGAACATGTGGAATGACAGACACGTTCCACAGCCAAGCTGAACCAGCTTCTCTTTTTCACTTGTGTATACATGGTGTGTGTGTGTGTGTGTGTGTGTGTTCACAGGTGTGTGCACACATCAGGGTCAGAAGAGGATGTTGGGTGTCTTACTCTAAAATTGTTGGCCTTATTCCCTTGAGACAGACCCTCCCTGCATATGGAACTAGGTTACCAGCGGGGAGGCTCAGCATCCCTGTATCACCAATTCCCTGGCCACCACTGCAGTGACAGGCTTGACGGTGACCATGCCCACGTTTCACATGGATGCGGGGGACTCAAACTCGGTTCCTTTATGCTTTCACAGCAAGAGCTCTTACCCACTGAAACAGCTTCAAAAGAATTTAGTTGTGAGGCTATGCACAGCCTATAAAAGAATCGGGAAAGCCCAGATCTCAGACTCCAGCGCACAGGACCAGGCAGAAACACCCCCGCCTCTGTAGAACAGAAAGGCTAGGCAGGTACAGGTTTCCTCTCTACTCAACTCCAGATAGCTGTTCTTAATGAGAACATGAACAGAGGGTTGTCATGGTACCCGTTATCCATAAAGAAGCCAGACCATCTGGATGTGATATTTCCAGTGTTTTTTTTTTTTTTAAAGTGTCACCATGTGGAGCATTTGGTGGAGAAAGACACTAAAATAACTCAACTGAATATCTATTCAGCACAATCCTGGGAAATAGTTGCCACAATTATCTCAGCTTTATATTGAGGAAACTGAGGCCCGAAATCAATCGAGCAGAAGTGGGATGGGGAGGAGCACAGCACAGGAGGGGTTAAAGCAGAAACTACAGACCCTTGTGCTGAATAAAAGGAGACAGAGCCAATTTTTTCTACCGTAACAGTAAATTGGCCCCAAATTAAGCCAATACCCAGTTCTTATTGCTTCTGCAAAGAATTAATAAACCATGACATCTTCTGAAATGGGGGAGGCCAGCTGCTCGGGGACATGTCAGAAAGCTTTTTACGGGCTTGGAGATGCTCTGCCTTAGCAAGTTAAAGGCAAACACCACAAGCATGCAGAAAGGGAAAGTGCCCACTCCCAGCTGGGCTCAGAAATCTGCCCACCACGAGGAGCCAGGCCATGCAGTAGCCGGTTCTCCGGGCGTTAATGGCTGCGGCCTCCCAGAGAATACTCTGGAATATTTTAGGTTTATATTTTCAGATGGTGTGCCAAGTCCTTCCCTCGCTCTGCCTATTAGATGGCTAGTTTCCTTTTCCTAGTTAAAGGATTAACTAGAATTATCAGTAATATAAGCTTCTCCCACAGGCAGGTCAAAGGAAATGAACAGGAACTTAGCAATAAGGACGCGGGGCAGCGCCACAGACCGCCTGACTGGAGAACTCGCCCTGGCATAGCTGTCAGGTACAGGGGCTTAGAACCCAGCGTAGAATGCAGGCTGTGCTGGGGATTTCTGCCAGGCTCAGCTCAGAGCACGGCTTACAGGCAAATTCTCAGAGACTGTTAGGGAGCCAGGTGGGATATTTGCTATGGAAAGTACCAGAAACTCAGACTTGAAGTGGTGGCAGGGGTGGAGGGAGGAATCCTTTAGATACTCGAGCCTGACTCCTTCATTTCCAAATGAGGATGAGGAAATTGGGAACCAAAAGTGGGAAGCAACTCTGAAGGGCGGTCCAGCTCAGTAACAGTGGAGGCGAAACAGGTCCCAGCCTTGATGCCCAACCTTGAACTAGACGTGGTCCCTAGAGATGCTTGGGTTCTCAGTTCATCGGCCTATAAAATGGGAGCCTGGCCTCAGAACAGCACACTTGGATCATCTACTTATGTATCTATTTCCGGGCTTCCCTGAGGGAAGCCAAACGCTCAAGGACAAAGACCATGACTCTCTTGTCTTTGTAGTGGAAAACCCTCCACGTGGGCTCACACCTCGCTGGTCTTGGTAACCGTTGAGGGATCTAAATGGCTTGAGGTTTATCTCCTGTATAAACCATCTCTGCGACATGTCGGACACCAAGCTCCTGTGTCACAGGAGGGTGTCATTACTGCAATTGTCGCAGAGAGAAAAAGAAGAAGAAAACTGGGCCCTGAGAGCTGCATCAAAAACAGCAAATGCTATTTGTTAATGCTAGGTGGTGGGCATTTTTAATTTATTTACAGCATATGCAAGTGTTCATTGTGCGTTTCTGTCAGTTTGACCATCTTCATAACGAAGAGTCAAAAGTTTCCTTGGTGCCATGATTATCTCATTCCCCTGACCACGTCAAAGGGATGATTAGCATCCTCAAGTTCATTCCTGAAACAGCGTGTGATCATGACACTTGACCTTCATCCGATGCCATTATTCATAGCCATAACATTCAGGAGCTGTCTGTTGGTGCTAATGGAATGTTCTGAACGCTTTGGTTGCACAAAAGTCATAAAAGACCCCACCCTTGCCCTCAAGGAACTTGAAATACATGAGGCTGAAGATGACATTGCCACAAAACAAAGTAAATGTCTCTTTGAGGGAGCCCTGAGAAGAGCTGGATTAGCCAAAGGCTCTCCTTGCTGACCCTGCCGGGGACCAGTCAGCTCACTGGCATTCTCCCGCACACAGACCCTGTCATACCACAGACGTGTTTGTAGACAACTAAAATCTGGCCCTCCCTGAGGAGAGGTTGGGGTCTCTGGCCTCCTTCTCTCCGCACTTCCTGTTACAGACTATTTGCATGTATGACCCATGCAATGGAACAAAGATCCTTAAAAAATAAGCCAAAAACACCAGCATGCGGCTCACATATGGGGAGGCGAGTGTGGGGCCGGTGCCGTGGGACCTTGTTCTGAAAAGGGACAGCGGCAAGTATGCAGGCTGACAGCGTAGCTCTGAGAACTGCTGTCCACGGCTCAGCGCTCCAAGTTCAAGGCCGTGTTTGATATGTAGACTTTCAAGCCCTGGGCTGCAGCAGAAGGGGGAGTAGGTAAACAGATTCGCATCCGCGGCTCCAGCAGAGGCCTTTCTGCTTCCCTCACTGCTGAGCTAATGGGGATGGTCCTCCGTCCCTGGGGGCGGGAGGAAAAGCGCAGGCAAAGTGGCAGGCCACAGAATCACTCCAGAGGAGCAGTGGCTTCGGGAAAGGAGACAAAGGACAGTAACGAAGGTAAGATCTGTACGCAGAGAACACCTAGATGTCGCAACCTCATCCCACTGCCTTTAGCAAGCTACATTCAATCTATTCAATCAAAAAGACTGTCTAATTTTAAAGAGCTATAGAGAAGTAGGTGCTCCCTGCCCTGCCCACTGTAAACTGCCAACCGTGTCCCAAAAAAAGACAGAGCGTGCAGGAGAGAGAGAAGAAGGAAGCTAACTTTGCTGTGGATTTAAATTTCCAACATCTCACAGCCTCAGCTAAATGACGCAGGGCGTGGGTTTTGCCCAGGACCCTCAGGAACTGGCTATTCTTCCTGTGTAGAGCCAGAAGTTGCCTGGCGCCTGTCTCCCGCCTCTGGCTTCAGGCTTGCTGGAGACAGGGAACAGCTGTTTGCTATTCGGAGTAGAGCAGCCTTTCATATACTTGACGACATGTTAAATCACCCCGTAATGACGGCTGGGGAGGCTTCTCATTTCAGCTACCGCGTGGATAAAAAGCCTGGGCCAAATGGCACGGGTGCTAAATTCATCTGGGCCGTGAACGTGCAGGCACGGGGCAGAACCTGAAATAGCCCTGGTTTTAACACTTGAGCTTCAACAACAAGATTGTTTAAAGATGTACATGTCTCCTAAAGACTGACACATTGGCAACACAGCACGATAGATCGATTTTATTTCTGTATTCTGAATTGTCTACCACAGTCATGAATAGTCTTTGAACCAAAATAACAATGGTGTGACGTCATCCTGCAAATATACGTGAGTTTGTCATCAGGTTGGACGTGCAGACCCCAGAAGCTTTGAGGAAACACTTCGCGGGATGGGAGTGAGACGCAAACAGAAGTAGGAAGGAAAAGGTGAGCGGTCAAGAAGGAGGTAACAGATTCTCCCCACAAAACACCTAACTCAGAGCAGGCATCCTGCAACGGCCGGGAAGCGCTATTACTTGCCAGTGTGCGTTGAATTTATACTAACCCTTTACTTCACAAGAATGGTTGACAGACAGCCCCCGCATCTCTGGAAGGAGTTTTAGCGGGATCAGTGCATAAGAGCCCTGTTGATTCTTAACACCCAGTTTAAGAGTGTCTTTGGCTTCTGGAGTATGACTGCGGTTTGAGGGGGCGGCGTCCACATTTGCCTGGGAAGGAAGGAATTTCTCAACCACGAGTGTGCACCACGAGTGTGGCTACCGGGGAAATGTCGACGATACAAGGTTAAGTGAACAAAGCAAGCCACAAGGTTCTGTGGCCACATCTACAGAAACCCTGTATTTAGGGAGATAAGGACTCCAAGAAATAAAACATTTGCTGTGCTGAAGTAGATAAGCTTTTCCCAGGGTGCTCTTAGTGTGACTCTCAGCTTTTCAGAAGGCTTTGTCTAGCGTTTCATTATGAAATTTTTAAGTACTGCATACTTGGAGGAATTTCATATCAACCATGTGTTACTTCTTAGTTGTTGCCGTTAGTACTGTCCGGTTTTGAAAATCTCTTCTGTTCCATGGTATTATATTAGCAGTGAATAAATTATAAAGCCCAATGATCAATAAATATCTCAGGCATCAGAGTGCCCCCTCCACGACTGTGCCAACTTGTACTCTCTCTCTCTGGTGTCCACCACCTCTCCAGAGTGTTGCAAATTCACGGAAGTGCCTGCCACTGCCTGCTTTGTCTGTGTGGCAGATTTTGTCTGCAATGGCTAAGGAAACAAGAGTAAATTACAGAAACAAGAATCTCTACCACCTCAGCTGCTTCCCACATCAGCAGAGATATGTTTCTCTTCTTTTTCCTTTTTCCATTTGTGCGTGTACATGCGTGCATACACGTGCACGTGTGTATACATGTATGTGCATGTGTGTATATATGCATTGTGCATGTATGTACGGGTGGACCTGCTTGTGTGTGTTGTATGCATGTGCGTGTGTGTGTGTACATGTGCGTATGTGTATACACATTCATGTGTAACACGTATGTATGGGTGGACCTGCATGCATACACATGTGCATGTGTGTGTGCATGTATGTGTTGTATACATGCGCATGTGTGTATACATGTGCATGTGTATACTCGTGTGTGGAGGTAGGAGAATCAAGTAGTGCTTTTCTGCTCAATTCACTGAGGCAGTCTCTCAGTGAGATCCAGAGCGCTCTGTATGACTCGTCTGCTCCGGGAAAGCCGTCTCTACCTTCTGAGGCTGGAACTAGAGCTCTGCTGTCACTACATCCGGCTTTCTGTGTGGATTCTGTAGACCAAATCCAAGGCCAGGCCTGCACAGCAAGCGCTTTGACCAGCTGAGCCAACCACTGGTCCTGTGTTTCTGTCTTACCGTTTCATAATTTCATGCTTGAGTACTGTATTTACATCTTTTCCACTCCTCCAGCTCCCCCTCCAGCTCCCGCCTTCCCCTCCTCCCATAGGACCCTCCCTCCCTCTCAAGGTCATGATCTCTTCCTCCATAACTATTATTGTCTCTCTCTCTCACACACACACATGCGCACGCACACGCGCATGCACGCGCACACACAGGACTCTTCCCTGGAGGAGACTGGTTCTCCATCTCCCAACAGCTGTTGATTGCCTACAGCTCTCCATCCAGAGTGGATCCTCTGAATCCTCCCCTCTGTTGTGTCAGCCGGGACACTGTGCCGGTCTTGTACAGGTGGTAGTATTTTTTAGATTTCATGGGTGTAGCTCCCCAGTCATATGTATTTGAAAGACATTCTATCACAGCAGGCACCCTGGTCCTCTAGTCTTTTTAATTATTTCTGCCACACTTCCAAAATGTTTCCCGAGCCTTAAGTTTAGGGATCATGTTGTAGATGTACCAGCTGGGACTGGGCACACCATGGCCAGCTATTCTCTGCATTGTGGTCACAGGTCCTATTTTAAATAAATGGTAAGATTGTATGTAAACCCAAGTTTGTTTTATAATAAATACTTTATGGTTCATTATCAGCATGTGCACCTGTTGGCCCAAGGTCACGTCAACTGAAGGAGGTTCCTGGTAGGTTCCTTTATGAGAACTCTGCTGTAGCCTGGAAAAAGTCTGTCATCTTCAAAGTCTTTAGGATAACAGAAGGAATCTGGCAGTCAAGAAAAAAAAAACTGGGAGGTCATCATGACAGGTTTTACAATGAATGATTCTCGGATTAACCAGTGACATGCTGGGGGACATCAGGAGCCTCTCGCCTTTACTCTTGCTACAAGAGCAATGTAACAGGGTGTATTTTAACGCTGTCCTTAGAGGCGCCAGCTGACAAAACGGACAAGCATCCTGAGACCATGTCCTCGTGTTAGGAATGTAGAGAGAATGATTGTCCATGAAGTAATAACCAGATGATAGGCTTTCAAATTTGAAAAAAAAAATAGAGATGCACCATTCATGGTGCCAGGTGTGACGCACAATGCCCCCAGGGAAAGACAGTCAGGTGGAGGGAGTTATCACTCAGGCCTCATGGTGACAAGTGACAAAATCAGCCTAAGATGGCTTCAAAAGGAAAGCAATTTACCAAGAAGACACTGGGCATCTCAGGGAATCATGGGAAATGTTCAGAAAATGAATGAGAACTGAAAGATGTCAGGGACTAACTGTGTCATAAAACAACTAACGCCATCTCTGAACATATCCCGGGCCTAGAGTGGCTGTCACCGCTGCTGGATAAATCCCACACCATCCCATGGTTCTTCATTGTGACCCAGTTCACGGTTCTGGGTAGAAGGGGGGGGCCACGGCTGAGGCTGGGTTACAGGTCAATGCCCTGGTTCACCCCAGCAGAATCAAACACTTGTCCTTCAGGCTTCCTGAGGTAAAGTGTCCCAGCTTACCGACAAGACCTAAAGACCAAGGAGAAGATTAACACATGTTCCCCCAGAGTAATATTATGCTTGAGACTGAATGTCTCCTTCAGGCTTGTTTTACTCAGTCCCCGCTGGTATGGGGAGAACTCGTTAGAAGATGAGGCTCACCCTTGGGGGGCTTATAGTCAGCCTCTGGCTCCCATTGGGTCTGTGCTCCCTGGTCCTCCATAAGGGAAGCCTCCTTCATGTGTTCCCACCACCCTGATGTCAGATGCTCTGCCAGGACCTCCCGTCACGATGGACGTAAGTCCTTTAAAACGATGCTGGGCAAAGGTGACCAATAGAGGTGGGAATTGTGGCCGCCCTTATTTCTGGATGCTTCATCCTTCTCTTGCGTTCTATTTTTATCAACATCGAGTGGGTTCTTACAAGCAACGGTGAGGATGCCCCCAAGCTGGGCGGTCGTGGTACATAAAATAAACCTCCATGCTGGGTGATGTGATTTGTCAGTTCAGCTTTCATTTGGCATGGTGAAATCACACTGGATAATTTTTTTTAATTATGGAAACTTGGCATCCTGGACATTTCTGTACATACTAACCACCTAAGGACCTTGTAAAATTCTGAGTACACAGGTCTGGAGACTCCCCTCACCACCCCCACCACTCCACCACCCCACCCCCATCTACACTGCAGTCAGTTCCCCGGAAATGTTGATGCCGCTGGTCCAGGGACCACACTCTGAATAGCAAACAGAGGGTTTGTGGTAAGGACTGGGAGCTATGGAAGTTCTTAACCTGCCTCCTATTGCTGTGATCACAATGTCTCAGTACACGTATTTAGTGTGGGAGCATGCCCAGGGGCTTGCCACACACAGCGTGTGTTGAGAGGTCAGAGAGCAACTTGTGAAGTCAAAGTATCAAGCAGCAGGCGCCTTTACCTGTTGAGTTCTCTTACCGCTACATCTGCAATGCACTGATGATGATTTGTGGTCAAGGACTGTAACACAATTGAAAGGTTTTTTTCCTTAATTTGGTATTTTGTGTTATTGCTTTGTTAGGTCTAAAGATGGATGTTGGAGGGAGTATGGTGTGGCTCAAATGAAGCGGCTCTTACCAAACTTCTCATTTGCACTGAGAGATACACAGCGGGTGATACAGTAGCCAGCCGAGTTTGAGATATCCCGCTATTCCTCGGAAATCTTCCAGTCATTAAAACAGGAATTTCATAGGTGACACTTCCGAGTGTGCAGTCCAAGAAACGCATAAGCTATTCTCTTGTTTCAAAAGCAAAGCCTCCTGGGACGTTTATAAACACCCTCCTGACGGCATGGAGGAAGAGGGAAAAACAACGAGAACTCCCGTGACATGGAAAGCAAGGCTCCAAGGGCAGCCGTCAAACCTGAAGAGTGAGCACAGGGAAGTCAGCAAGATGATGGGCCCTCGTGGAGCGGAACCTGGACCAGTGCCTGACT
The DNA here is from genome assembly GCF_950005125.1 of Chionomys nivalis. Lineage (NCBI taxonomy): Eukaryota > Metazoa > Chordata > Mammalia > Rodentia > Cricetidae > Chionomys > Chionomys nivalis. The sequence continues at coordinate 12,860,456 of NC_080104.1, read as the reverse complement.
GGAACGAGTTCCCACAGGGCTCGGGGGATGGAAGGTAAATGAATGGTGAGACAGTGGAACAGATTAAAACAACTGAAAACCCCCAAAGAAATGAAAGCGGGGGAACTCATAAACTACCGTCTGTCTTCTTGTGAAAGTCAACAAAAGCAGAGGAGAAAGAAGTAAAAATGAACCAAGGATCAGGCCGAGCAGGGCCGCATGCGCAGAAGGATGCTTCCAGGAAGCCTTGAAGAGCAGCATCCGGAAGAGCTAAGAAGAGAGCTGCAGGGGCATCCGATGAAGGGGCCACAAACTCCAATTTCGCTAAGCCAAGGGAAACTGGAACCCTCAGCTCTCACCAGACACGTTGGAGATTATTCTTAGAAATGTGCTTTTTCTGCTGCTAGAGGTGACGGCACATGCTGCTTAGGCAGACGTTGAAGATGGTGAGGCAGGAGGATGACAAGAAAGCTATTGTCATGGTTTCTTCGTCTGGGAACCCAAGGTACATCACTGATGTCACCAAAACCTTGAGCTTTTAAAAACAAGAAAAAGGAACCAGTGGCATCTTCCAGGCTTGGTGGACAGGAGGGATTGCTTTCTGGGGCGTTACTACGTGTCAGGTTTCTTTCTCTTTCCTTCACCAGAAATACCTTGGTTCATGTCAAGGTAAGGACACCTCAGTGAAAACATTTACGACCATAAATGGCGGGCTCAGCTTGGGGAAAGTGGTTCACTTGCTGGTTCTTATCACTTGACAGCTGACTTCCAGTTCAGAAAGTTCACCACCTGCAAACCCGTATCGTGGAAGCTTTTTTCCCTTTGAAGAGCCTGCATCTTTCCCTGTTCCTTGTGGGAAACAGCCTTCAGGGTAGCCCTGTTCTGCCCTAAGGGCCAGACTTAAACACCAAGAGTGCTGTGATACACTAAGGTGTATCTCATGTCACCTACTCTCCAGGACACTGTTGACACTGTTGTAACTTTCTCTTAGGGCTGCCATTCCAAACATAGTCAGACTATTGGTCAGTGATGGCATTTGCCTTTAATCCCAGCATTCAGGAGGAAGAGGCCAACCTGGTCTACAGAGTGAGTTCCAGGACAGCCAGGGCTACACAGAGAAACACTGTATCAAAAAATAGAAGATATCTAGAAATAGATAAATGATAGATAGATAGATAGATAGATAGATAGATAGATAGATAGATACCTAAAATATCCCCAAGAGGTATATTCCCTTTACATTACATATTTATGTTCCAAACTAAAAATATTTTATTCCATTAGAACTTTCCATTTCCTAAACCACAGAGTTTTCCCTGAGACTTGAATTTCTCGAACATCCAGACTGGACCCTTATACTCACCATACCACAGCTACCTAGGATCCCAAAAGGTCTGATGGTCACTTACGGTCATAAGATACATATGTGGACATCATGCTTATTCTGCTAGCTAGCCTGCATTTTTTCCAGAAGCTGCCAGAACCTTTAAGATTTTATTTTTAAGTGTGTGTGTACATGAAGTGTAGGTGTCAGAGGGGACCAGGAGAGGGCATTGGGTCCCTTGAAGATGGGGTTGCAGGAAGTCGTAAGCTGCCCAGTGTGGTGTTGGGAACTGAACTCAGGTGCATATTCTAACTACTGAGTCATCTCTTCAGTTCCCTGGAGTCTCCTTTCATAACTACAGGGGAAAGGAGAAAAAGAAAAAGCAAGGGAAAGGAAGGGAGATAAATAAGCTTAGTAATTCCTTCTAGAAAAAAGAAAGAGCCGCCCTACTGGCACTTTGCCCATTACCTAATATATCAGACACAGGGATGTGGCTTTAATGAGGCTGTCATAATTTCTCACACATGCCAAGGAAGCTGTGGGTGACCTGGAAAGCTCTATCCACACAACATTCAGCAAAGCTTACACCAGGTACTCTTTTCCAGCAGGCACGGGAATCCACATAGCAGGCCTGAGAGTGGGGAACGTGGACACCTATGGTTTGAATCTGACATGCACCCTCAGGCTCGTGTTTTCAAGGCTGGATCCCCAGCTTGTGGTGTTGTCCTGAAGGCTGTGCTGCCGTGATGAGGAGGGGCCTGGACAAGGATGTAGGTCTCAAGGGCAGGCCTTTGAAGGTCGTTGTGCTACCCCTGCCTCCTGGTCTTCACCATGTGCACATCGTGCACTCTCTCAGCATCACCATGCTCAGCATCACCACACTCAGCATCACCACTCTAGCATCACCACGCTCAGTATCACCATGTTCAGCATCACCACACTCAGCATCACCACGCTTAGCATCACCACACTCAGCATCACTGCCCTCAGCATCACCACACTCAGCATCACCGCTCTAACATCACCGCCCTCCGCATCACCACACTCAGCATCACCACTCTAGCATCACCATGCTCAGCATCACCGTGCTCAGCATCACCACACTCAGCATCACCACGCTCAGCATCACCGCACTCAGCATCACCACACTCAGCATCACCGCACTCAGCATCACCGCACTCAGCATCACCAAACTCAGTATCACCGCACTCAGCATCACCACACTCAGCATCACCACACTCAGCATCACCACGTTCAGCATCACCACACTCAGCATCACCACTCTAGCATCACCACGCTCAGCATCACCACACTCAGCATCACCACACTTAGCATCACCACACTCAGCATCACCACTCTAGCATCAGCGTGCTCAGCATCACCACGCTCAGCATCACCACATTCAGCATCACCACGCTCAGCATCACCACGCTCAGCATCACCACGCTCAGCATCACCGCCCTCGGCATCACCACCCTCAGTATCACCACGCTCAGCATCACCACACTCAGCATCACTGCTCTAACATCACCGTGCTCAGCATCACCATGCTCAGCATCACCACACTCAGCATCACCGTCCTCGGCATCACCACCCTCAGTATCACCACGCTCAGCATCACCATGCCATGTTGGGTGGACACCTCTCTGAAACTAGGAGGCATAGCAAACCTTTCTTTCCTTCCATTGTTTGTAAGGTCTTTGGTCAAAGCAACACCAAAGGAAAACATAGCCCCTTCCAGAAAACATCAGGGGGAAATGCAAAAAAAAATCACCTAGAGGCAGCCAAACTTTGCCTCACCAGCTTTCAGGGCCAGGGCACATCCTAGGCTCTGACTCTGGCGAGTGCTGCTGCAGAGGTCAAGCTGACTGTGTGTGAGGGTCAAGCTGGCTGGCTGCTGTGTACAGAGCAGCTTGTCAGTGGCTGGGCCAGGTGAATTATGACTTGGGAGCCCGACAGCAATCTTCTAGTAGGAAAAGGCTCAGTCCTGCCTCTTCAAATCCCTCCCACACTCCCAAGGAAGCCATATGTCTGCCACCCCAACAGAGGTCCCACTTCAGGGGAAGAGCGCTTCTAAATTATGTCACTTTGATATAAGAGCCTTGGTCTCACAGTTGCAGGGTGAATCATGGCATGCTTGCCTTGAACAATATTGAGGTGGGCGGCCACGTCCCCTGAGGAGTCTGAGCTCCCATGCATTGATGACATCGCTGCCAATGTGAATAATGAGTATAATTTATTTGTTCAGGCTTCAAGTCCCAGATGAGAGTGGCTTATGGAGCTGACTACCTGCAAACGGAAAACGCCACGAGCAAAGCGTGGGGCCGGCTTACGGAGAACGGTTAAGGCCAGCTCTCCTCACAGCTGTCTCTGAAGCAGGGACTGTTCTTGTCAGCCATCAAAGCCCCACCTGCTACCTAGAAAGGCATCATGGACATCATCTTAGGGCCTATTGGTGAAAGTACTCTCAAGAATCCCACATCAGTGGTACCAGCATCACAATCTGACACCCTCACCACTGCCCGTCACTCACTGCACGCCTGCCATCCTTTGCCCTGTCAGCCCCAGCACCATCGTCTCTCATCCCCATCAGTGTCATCCTCACCTTCACCATCCCCAGAAGCAAGCATTATCATCCTCTCTGCTGGCCACATGACCTTTGCCAACGCCTCAACACCATTGCCACCAAAGCCTCCTCCAACAACTTTCATCCACACCCGTTCCCCGCTCCCCAGCCCTCTGTCACCCTGCCCTCTCTGGTATGACTCAGCTGAGACAGGATGGGCCATGTTTCAGTTCTCCCACCAGGGGACTAGCCTTCATAGCACTATCCCCGGCTCACCAGTCCCTAAGAACCATGTGGCTGTGGAAATCACGTGTGTGGTTCCAGCAAGGGTCCCACACACTCTCAACGGGCTGCCCTGTGGCGAAGGCCATCACTGGGTGTTTTTATCTGCCTAACCTGGTCTGCACTTCTGGCCTGATTACTAGATGATTCATTGACCTGTCTAGGCTAGTGTTTGTGTTACTGGCATGCATAATGCATGTGTGACTTTGCCTGGAGAGGTGTCTTAGCTACTACTCTTCTTGCTACTGGGATAAAACACCCTGACAAAAGCAACTTAAAGGAGGAAGGACTTACTCTGGCTCACGGTTCAAGGGTACAGTCCAGTCCGGCAGGGAGGCCACGGCAGGAGCGTGTCTACACTCAGCAAGCAGGAAGCCATGAATGCTCGTATTCAGCTCACTTTCTCCTTTGCACATGGAATCTAAGCCTAGAGACTGGCACTGCCCACCTTTAGAGTGAGACTTTCCCCTAAATTAACCTGATCAAAACCCTCATTGGTATGACCAGATGCCAACCAATTCTAGACAGTCCTTCAAAGGCATGTCCAGCGGCTTGTCTCCTCGATGATTCCAGAACCTGTCAGTTGGTATTTACAAATGTCTGTTCACCCCAGACAGGCTGTGATGGTTTGAATGAAAATGGCCCCATAGGCTCATAGGGACTGGCACTATTGGGTGTAGGGGAGACCCAGCCAATCACCTTGCTTGTAGGGCGGGGTCCCCTGAGGATATTTTTTACTTATAAAGATTGCGGGTGTGTTTCCCCCCTTCCCTTCTGCTTTCCTGTTCTCCGCTGGAACTTCGGTTCTTTGATTGGTATTTATAAATTACTGTTTTTAGAAAATTGTATTGGTACTGTTTCTTGTATATTGATATATTAAATATTGAATGTGAGTGTTCATACCTCTATTTTTGTATAAGAATATGCTTATAACTTTGTCTATATTGTATTGATACATTTACCATATTACAATGTACATTTCTACCTCTGATATTATTTATATAATAACACTATTTACATTTGATATGTAATGACACTGTTTACAATTGGAGATAATTGTCTTCATATTTTGCACAGTTGTTTATTCTCTTAGTCTTCAAGTTAGATAAGTATTGAGAATTATATGTTTGTCATATTTATTTTTAGGATAATCAGGTTTTTTAGATACATAGAGATTATATTTAATATAAATAGTATAATCTTCAGCCTCTTCAAAGAGCTGTAGAAAATGGCCTTTAATCTAACCTAGAATTCCGTGCCAACGAGACACAATCACTCCTGGCAACACCACTCTACTCCCGAGAGAACATTGAACACCAAAGACACTCCACTGGGAGCTTGTCTTCTTGGCAGAACTGGCCTTTGGGTTAAGAAAAGCCCATACCTCAACTACTGACAAAGATACAGAATATCCAAAAATGGATAAAACAGGATTGTCTTATCTTGCCAAGACACGGTAGGATAGTTCTAAGAAAGTTCCTTGCCTTTAATAATGGTATGTCAGTTATGTTAGGCCTTAGCCAAAATTGGTTGACTCAACATTGCTAACGAGACTTTGGGTGATTGCTCAGGTAGTCAGTTGTCTCTGTCAATTGTTGCACATTTTGAATATCTCTCGTTTGTTAAGTATATTAATGCCTTTCTCAGATCTTTAACGGAGTTGAAGATTAGATAATTGTAGTTACTCTCTACATTATTTAGACTCTTTAAAATAGAATGTTTAGTATATTTATTATTTGTTCCTATTGTATATAGTTGTATTTGGTTTGGCTCTGTCTTATTTAGACAAAAAGGGGAGATATAGGGGAGACCCAGCCAATCACTTTCCTTGTAGGGTGGGGTCCCCTGAGGATATTTTTTACTTATAAAGATTGCGGGTGTGCTTCCCCCCTTCCCTTCTGTCTTTCTGTTCTCCGCTGGAACTTTGGTTCTGTGAGTCTTTCCCTAATTAAAGCTGAATATTTTATTATAATTTCCGTCTGCCGTACATTTATGCCTCTACATTTATTGGGAGGTGTGGCCTTGCTGGAGTAGGTGTGGTGTCTATGGAAGAAGTGTCACTGGGGGCGGGTTTTGAGTCCCTTCCTGCTGCTTCCAGATCAGAGGTAGAACTCTCAGCTACCTCTCCAGCACCATGTCTGCCTGCAGGCCACCATGCTTCCCACCATGATAATGGACTAACCCTCTGAGCTGTAAGCCAGCCCCAATTAAATGTTTTCCCTTATAATGATCACGGTGTCTCTTCACAGCAATACAATATTGACTAAGACACAGGGCATTAAGAAGAAACCAAAGAAGCCATTTTACCCGGGCCTAGCTCAGTAGAACTGAGTTTAGCGGGGTTACTTATAAGAAACATGAATGAGGGATAAATTACAGAATTCTGGGTGATTTTTAGTGTTGAAGGAGCTGTGGGCTGAGTTCCTACCACCCAGCTCCCAGCCACCAGCTAGCTTTACCCGAAATAACAACACACAAATTGTATTCTTTTAAACACTGCCTGGCCCATTTCTATTAATGTGTGTAGCACCGAGGTGCGCTTACCGGGAAGATTCTAGCCTACGTCCATCCTGGGCCAGAGCTTCATTGCATCTGCCCCAGAGAGGAGAGGAAATGGCGTCTAGCTCTGAGAGGAGCTGCCCTGCATCTGAGCTCACTTCCTCTTCCTCCCAGCATTCTGTTCTGTTTACTCCACCCACCTATGTTCTAACCAATCAGGGCCAAGCAGTTTCTTTATTAATTAACCAATGACCTTCCTCCATCATTTTAGAACTGCTCTTCCCCAGCAACTGTCTACCAGTATACACGCCCTGGTCACCAGTGTCCTTGTCATGAATGTTAGGGCCACAACCACGACCACTCTCCTCGCTTTCCCCACCACATCAACCCTGGCATCACCCTTGGTTATCTATGAAGATGCACAGGGCACCATGCTGGGCACCATGCAGCAAACTTCAAGCCTGGTCTCTAGAGCAGAGGTCTCCAGCAGTACCGCCAGGACATGTGTTGCAGTATGCTCCCTCAGATGAATCTGAGGATGGTCACAATAACCCACGTGAGCATTTCCAGCTGGTGTTCATTAGCAACACTGTGATCTCATCTTCTACACGGAGCCTTTGAGAAACACAGATCTGAAAGCTTGGAACTGCATAGGCACAGCGAGATGGCCGTACACTCCTTGGTGGGCCACCAGGCTGAATGTGTCCCAAGTGCACAGTGTGGCCCCTGTCTACGAAGCCTGCCTTCCCATTCAGCCCATGAGTGGTGCTCTTACCCTGTGTGCTCACCCATCGTAACAGCCTGAGTATCCTTTGGGTATCCTGGCCTGATGCTGGAAAACCTTCATCTCTACCCAGAGCAAAGTCCAGTCATGATTTAAAGACCCATGCCTACCGCCTCAGTGACCATGCCAACATTCCCACTATTAACTTCACCCCAAGATCTGAGGTCCACACATGATCCCAGGCTCCCAGTGCACCTGCTTGTCAGACACCATTCTGTGCCCAGTTGCGGGAGAACACAATTGTGAACAGCTGCGAAAACAGATGCCGTACAGTTCAATATTCTCCTATCCCTCCCAACTGCAGGGAAGAGGAGATGTTGGACTCCAAGTTCTGTTCCAACGCCTGCTGCTTACTAGCTGTGGCTTTCAAGCAGTGTCTTGCTCTACAGGAATCCTGTCTGTGAAACAGAGGTAGGAAGGTGGACATTGCAGATGTGAAGACACAACTCCCAGCATGACTCTGCATTTTCAATATCCAGATCATCCCAGAGGCCCATGTGTTAAAGGTGTGGTCCTTGGTTTGGCACCGCTGCGGTGGAATCTCCTCTAGGTGGGTCCTAGTGAAGGCCTGTGGAGCCTGTGGATCCCTGAAGCACAGTATTGAAGGAGACCGTGGAACCCTAGCTCCTTCTCATTCCCAATCAAGAGAGCCAGCTCTGCTCTGCTGCCTGTTGCTACTGCTACAGGCCCAAAGCAAACGGTTGAGTGGATTAGGTTGTTACACTGAGAACCATGAGACAAGAAAACCTTTTTCTCTTTGTAAATGACTACTTTAAACCTGTGGGATCATGTCAGAGAGGGGATTATGTGCCTTAGGGATACATCACTGCCCTGGGCTCTGAAGGTGCCTGCAGCTGTGGCTTCCTTCAGATCTGGTTGTGCTGAAGAGAGCTGGTCCTCCCTCAGATCACACCCTTCCAGGAGAGGGTCCTCCCTCAGATCAGATCACATCCTTCCCAGGAGAGGGTCCTCCCTCAGATCACACCCTTCCCAGGAGAGGCTGCATCTACCTTGGAAAACAATGAAGGTTACCAGTCCCACCATTTTGGCTCCTCTTGGTCAGTCTGATGGGCAGAACTCGCTCAGCTTGCTCAACACATGTGACCGAGGCTTTAGAGGACTCGCAACACAAATAGACCAGGGTCTTCTCTACCTACCCTGCCTCCTCCTCTCCCAGCCACTCAGGTGCTTACCCCTCCTCCAGCCTCCCCATGTGTTGACCTATAAAACATGTTATGCCCCAAACTCCATCTCACAGACTCTACCAGGAGGCAGAGTAAGAATTATGCTTAGGATCCAGTGAGGCGGGCTGAGTAGAAGACTCTCCCCAGAGAAGTAAGGGAGGCTCAAGAATTTCTGCATACCTGTTCCTGGAGAAGCCAGGCATGAATCCTCCCACAAGGACCCGAGGTTAAAGACTCAGAAGAGGATTCAGACGGCCAGGACGTTGGGAAACTCCACCCTGAAAGTAGGAGAGGACTGAGTGGATGTCTACCCCAGAATTAACTTCTTCCAGCTCCTGCAATCCCTGCGCCCTGCAGATTTTTGCTGTCTGTCCAGCATCGCAGGGTCTCTTGGCTGAGTCTTTACTACACAAATAGCCCTGGGTTGTTATTCTCTGCAGTGTGAAGTGGAAAATGACCTAGATGAGGCTTCCCGTGAAGCAGGAGCTGTCAGAGACAGCTGGGAGAGCTGAGCGGGAGCAAGAGGCGAAGCAGGTTGTCAGAAAACAACGAAGCAGTAATAGCTGGAGTCTGCTGTGCGGGACTCTGAGATTCTGTCTCCCAATCCGAATATGGAGGGCAGTTCTGTCAAGGGTGTGATGGAGTCCTAGTAACCCAGGGAGAAAACACAACTAATGTGTGTTCCCCTTCAGAGCCAGGTAGCTCTCACCCAGCCTCAGCTCGGACTACGTGACCTTAGGCAAATTGTATACCGTCTCTAAGCCTCAGCTGGCTATTCTTGTCTTTGCTGTATTATTTTCACCATGAAGAGTTATAATCGCTCAGTAAAAGGAAGGGAATGTTTGAAACTAAAGCAAACCAGGTGAGCAGCCCTCAGGGTTGGCAGGGACAGTCACAGCGGACACAGATGGAAAGGCAGCCTGGGATAGGCCTGGAAAGTAGGAACAAACAGGAGCGTGGGACACGGACAAGACCACAAAGGCACTAATGGGTACCACAAGCTTGTGGGGGTGGTACATAGAGGTAGCCTACCATGAAGGGGAACAGGAGTGGGGGGGTGTCAGGGAGGAAGAGGAACCCAAGGACAGCAGAAATCTGTGTTACTAGGAAATGGGAATTTCTGAGGGCGAGGACTCCTACCCTAGGCTCCTTCAAAATGTGGTGAGCAAACCAAGCTGTGACCCCTCACCTAGATGCTTACATCTGCACCCCGTATTTATTCAGCTTCTCCAGAAGACTTGCCCCCCTGGAAGAGGCCAGTCCTGAGCACCTACCCTGCGCTCACGCTTGCCGTCATCCTCAGGACCAAATGCATTCCACATGGCAGTCAGCCCTGCACCACCCTGGGAGAGACGGAGGCTCTGGCTAGGGTCCTTTCCCCTCCCTCTGAGTTCCAGAACAATGCACCTCTATCTGTGGCATGCTGCCCTGCAGAGGGAAACCACCGGTGTGACAGAGTCACAGCCATCGTCACCTCCTCAGCCGCTGTGACCTGCACCACCAAGCCCTTCATCGGTTCCAGCTCCCCAACCCCAGATCCAGGAGATCCCCCAAAGTAAAAGAGCCTTGAAATTGCAGGGCTCGAGGTGAAGTGTGCATACTCCAAAGCCGGGGTAGGAAGTAGCCAGCTCCATATTGAGTTTATCCCCAAGAAAGGATTAGTCTGTGGGAATGCAGAGACAACTCAGAGCTTCTCTGGGGTGGGTGCTCAGCCCACACTGCAGGACTGTGGGACACTCGGATAGACCAAGCATGCCCCTACCACCCTCCCTGTAGAAACATCCCCACCTATAGGACAGCCCGGCATCTGAACTGGCAACGACCTGCAAGCCCAGTGGCTAAACTCACCCTGTCACCTCAGTCACACATGTTTCGATCTGAGCAGAGCCTGGTGATCAGAGAGATAAGGTTCATGTTCCTGGGAGGTGGGTATTGTCGAGTGTCACTCACACCCTCTTCAGGGAGGTGGGACGTGGTGGCAGTGGATAGCCAGCCCCTCAGCCAGGGCCTCACTGAAGACAACAGTCTCTCCTAGGCAGTCTACGTCCAGTGTGATATGTGAGTGCCGGGAAGAGCCATTCTGAGAAGGGAAACACAGGGAGCAAGTCAGTAGCCTGGGACCCTATTGGTTTCCGGTTATGTACAGACGATCTTGGCAGCCCAGATCTTTTCTCTTCATGCAATATGAACACACACTCCTCTCCAAACCACCTCAGAATCCCTCAGGCCCCACCCGCTTCAGGTTACACACATATCCCCTCTCAGCAATAGTATGTTTCTCTGTCCTTGACAACAATCAAATGCAGACAGTTTTTACCCGTGCTTAGCACATGCAGGACCCTTTGTTCAGTCGCTATCACAAAAAGAGAAGAAGAGGAGGGAGGGAGAGGGGGAGGAAAAGGAGAAGAAAGGTCTAGTGCCCAGAGGTCCTGCACCCAGAGGGCAGCGAGAATGATACCGAGACGGCGACAGCGATAAGCGGACAGACCTGCTGATCAGATCGGAGCCTTGGGCTCCACTCACACTTGTGCACAATTGGACATTTCTGCAGATTTGCCTCTTTGTTCCCGAAAGCTCCTGTGCTGTGTGACCCTAAGCTGATGATACGGTCCTCTTATTGATCTGCCTCTTTCTGCATGGGTCTTCATGATGGATGAAGATACCACACATGTCCTCCTTAAAAGAGTAGGGGGAAGAGATCATTATAGTTTCCCAGGGTTGCTACTGATGGGCAGATCTCAAGAGAAGGACTGCTATCAGCAGATATGAGGGTGCAGTGGGGACCCACATAGATTTCCAGTTCTTGTAGCGCAGAACCAGGAACTGAGAGCAACGGTAGCATTTAAGAAAGATAATGCTTCCAAGGGAGGGAGAAAGTTAGAAGTCTACAGCCCTGGGAACGAAGAGTTGGGACTGTATAGATCACTTGCATGTCACGGGCCTTCTCAGTTTTGAATTGCACAGACTTTCTTACACAAGCTCTCTCTGACACGATGGGGGACAGTCTTCCTCTTTGCCAACAGACTTTTGTGCTAATTTTTTTTTCTTCTGTGTAAAGTCTTCCGGGCCTTGCTCTTGTTTTTCCTGCTGCCTCAGGAGAGCTGGGTGGAAGTCCTCGCCTTGATCATATAGACCTTGACGCGCTATTAGCATTTGGGTTCACTTCTCTTTCCATGTTCCTAAATGCCCACCTCCTGGCCACAGGGCAAGAGAGAAACAGGAGATACTCCACATCTTTCACCTCCTATCTCAGCACAGGCTTCAAAGAGAAAACGGGGTCCCCTGTGTAGCAAGAGTTAGACAGTGCAGCGACTGTGTAACAAGCTGTTCCTCCCACCCCACTCCGACCCCTTCACCTCCCACCCACCCCCACTCCCCACTGCCCACCCCACACATGCCTCTACCTGGGGCAGAGCTGGAGAATAGAAGTTGCCTTTCTAGCCAGGTGTCTAACGAGTGCCAGGATAGAAAGAGGTGTGTGCTGTTCCGAGCACAGGAAAGTGAGCCTAGCCAGGGCCGAGAGGGCTGAGATCAGGCTGGCCTGTAAGACAAGAGAGCATATTTCCCTGCCACTGCCTGTCAGCGTCACCAGCTGTGAGGACCCCAGAATGGGAAAGAATAAGGGGGAAATTAGAGGTAAAATATGGACCTCCTAAAACTGCTTTATCCAATCAAACTCCAAAAGTAGCCTCACGCCACAGGGCAGGCAGAGCTTGTTCTGACTCTCCCCTCTGGCTAACGACCTAATAGTTCGCAGGACCGCCTACCACTTTGTGGTTTACACATTTCCCACTGCTTCTACCCCAGCCCAGCTTCCTATACCATTCTCCTCTATTCCAGCCTCGTCCTCTGGAGCCTGCCTCCCCCAAAACAGGTTGGGTCTGACTCCTCTTGGTCAAGGGGACGTTAGGTGCAGTAGATACTTTGAGAACTTCTTCAAGTGAGCAAGTGCTTTCTGGGAGCACAGAGAGCAGGGATGGGGACAATCTCCTGGAAGCTATCTTTCAAGATGAGCCTGTGGGGCTCCCATCCACTGGGACAGGTGCAGGTGTCACCCAGACTGGGCTCTACCGGGAGTGAGCACAGTGCATTATCGAGGGACAAAAGAGATCTCCAACTCTGACCTAAGCAGCTGCTGGCCCAAAGCTAGGAACTGTAGGACATGTTGACCCTGCAAAAGATGTGGAAGGATGTCTCCCAGGAAGACAGAGTTCTCACTGAGAAATACAATTACATGTTAAATAAAAAGGGTAAAGGGAGAGGGATGTGAGTCTGGGCCAGGCAGGAGCAAGTTCTCATTACCAGCTTGGTAGCCAAAGAAAAGGCTAAGACAAAGACCCAACTGGAACTGGCAATGGTCTGATTTGGGATATGGTACCCAACAGACTTGGGTCTTCAGCAGAGAGAAGATACTGTCTGGGGCTAGACGCACTTAGAGGCAAATCCTAAAAGAACAGTTTTGTAACAAGCAATTTCTGTAGGTGAGTCTAGGGAGCATCAGTGACACAAATATAGGAAAGACAACAATCAGAGGGCAGGTGGTTACTGCTATAGCCGTAGTGCCATTACTACAAGGGGACTGTAGCTTGCCTAGCCAGCTGCTCTTATAGTTCATACAGTTCACAGCTGGGTAAGACCATTGATAATTTTTCTCTCCTCGCAATCTGAATGTCACATTCTGGGACTATGAAACTTGAGAGAATTTGTTTCTTGTTCAGAAGACCCAAGTTCCATTTTTAGCACCTGCATGGCAGCTCACACTCATCTGTAACTGGAGTCCATGGGATCCAGTACTTTCTTCTGGACTCTGCGGGCACCAAGCGTGTAAGCGGTGCACAGGCACACACACAGTCAGAACATCTGTACACACAATATAAAACAGAATAAAGTGCTCAGCATCCTTAGGCATCAGGGTAATGCAAATCAAAACTACTTTGGAATTTCATCTCATCCCTGTGAGAATGACTACCATCAAGAAGTCAAATGACAGCAAATGCTGGTGCCTACATGGGGAAAAGGAACCCGCGTGCACTGTTGGTGGAAGTGAAAACTGGGAGCACAATGAAAATTGGAAATCACTGCGAAGATTCCCCAAAATTCAAGAAATAGAATCCCCATGGAACCCAGCTAGACACTTCTGGACATATCCGCCGAAGATACTACCTCCTACTGCAGAGACACTTGCTCACACATGTTCACTGCTGGTTCTTCACAAATAGCGAAGAAATGAAATCAGCCTCGATGTCCCTCTCTCCATCCTCATGCTGCTAAACACCTTGCTAAGTGTTTAATGGCCATTTGTATTTCCTCTCTTGAGAAATCTCTGCTCAGGGCCGTGACCCATTCTTAATTGGCTTCTTTGTTTTCTTGACGTTTAATTTCTTGAGTTCTTTGTATATTCTAGATGCTAATCCTCTGTCAGGAGTACAACAAGCTCCCCCATCCGTAAGTCGCCTCTCTATTTCATTCAATGTTTTTTTTACTGTACAGAAGCTTTTAGTTTCGTGAAGTCCTGTTTGTCAGTTTCTGACCTTATCTCCTGAGAAACTAGAGTCCTATTTAGTGAGTCCTTACCTACCCCTAAGAGAGTGTTGTGGCACACTCTCTGCTGTCTACCTGTCCCTGTGTGCTACAGCACACCCTCTGATGTCTACCTGTCTCTGTGTGCTGCTGCACAGTCTCTGCCGTCTACCTGTCCCTGTGTGTTGTGGCACACTCTCTGATGTCTACCTGTCCCTGTGTGTTGTGGCACACTCTCTGCCGTCTACCTGTCCCTGTGTGTTGTGGTACACTCTCTGCCGTCTAGTTTTTCAGAGTTTCAGATTTTACACTGAGGTCTTCGATCCATTTGGAGCTGACTTTATGCGGGGTGGAAGATGAAGGTCTGGTTTCATTCTTCTCCTGTGGGTTTCAGCTTTTCCCAGCACCACGTATGGAAGATACTGTCTTTCCGAGACTGCACTTTTGGCATCTTTGTCAAAACTCAGGTGGCTGTGTGTGAGCATCTGCCAAGCTCTTCTATTCCATTCCACTGTCTGTGCTGTGCCAGTTCTTCTGTCCTTTTCAATTTACAAATGAGGAGATGACCTAGAAGGGAGCCCGAGCTGCTGGAGAGGTGGAGCAGCCTCCAGCTTCTGTACTCCTGGCCCACTGCCCAGGCTCCTCCCATTCTACCTTACTGAAATAAACAAAACAATGTTTAATTATATCATTATATCATACTCCACTAGTTTAATAGAAAACCTTATTCCAGGTGATCCCATATTCTACATATGCTACCAGTATTCCTAATTTTTTTTTCATTTTTATTGTTCTCACTATGTAGCCCAGGCTGACCTCGAACTCATGTCTTGGCCTCTCAAAAGCTAACGTTACAGTGTGCATCACTATATCTGAATAAGTTCCCTACGTTCTTAACTCCCTCATGGAACGGATCTTCTTTCACCTCCTCACTACTGATCTCTGCAGTTGTCACTTCCTCTGAACCCTGGTGAGTAGGAAGCCTTCATCCTCATACCTCATGGTCCTGGGCTTGAAAGTACTGACAGACCTTCACCTTGTAGTCCATCTTGCTGGCAAAAGTAGAGACTGCTTTCATTCCAGACCTTTCTTTCAAGATGTTTGTATACTGACCACACATAGAAGATAAAGGTAGAACTCATAAAGATAATGTCTCCTTCCAGAGCAAAGGGCAATCTGACTTTCTTCCATTACAAGAAATTCAGAGACCCTAAGTTCAAGGTTCCTCTCCTAAAACATGACCTGTTTGCTTCATGTGCAAGTGTTGGTTCACCCTCTCTGCTTTCGAAAACTGAGATCCCCTGTTCTGCTCCTGACCTGAGAGTACAAAACTGCCCTTTGGCTATTACCCAGGAATCTCAAGTCTTCTGTCAGCATCTATGAGATGTAGAAATTGACCTATAAATGGCCCAAATCCCAGATTCTTCAAGGTTCTTGCCAAAGAAATGGACCCATTCTCTCGATTCTTCGATGCCTTCCTCAGTTCCCTTCTTCCCTCTTATTAGAGTTCCTCTCTAGACACCAGAAAGATAGCTCAGGCAGTAGAGCGCTTCACACATAAGCACGAGGGCCCAGGTTTGGGTCACCAAGCCCACATACCTGTAAACCAAACTCTGGGGAAGTAGAGGCAGGAAGATCCTGGAGCTTGCTGGCCAGCCAGTCTCCCAATCACAGAATTCCAGGTTCGGAAAGAAACCATGTTCCAAAAACTAAAGTGGGGAGCAGTAAAAGAAAGATTCACTGTCAACCTCCGTCTCCATACATGTGTGCACATACATACATATGCATACACGCATGAACATATACACCTCATACACACATGTATTCCTTACTCCACTGTGACTCACTGGCTATCTTAAGTCTCCATCTCAAAATCACCTTCTGAACTTCCTCTCGTCCAGGGAGACTGTACACACCTACGTTCCCACCCAAAGTCCTGCGATTCTGTACAACCTCAGAGTCCACACGTGGCTGGGCCTCAACCCACTCAAACCCCTCCCCCTTCTGCTCCTCAGTCATTTCCCCTCCTCTGGATGCCTCCTCCAGGCCAACTCAATCACACACTCTCAGTGGCCACATCCTGAATAAGGTCAACGCAGTAACTGGTCTACCTTAGCTCAAAAACAAACATTGTTCTCTCTGGTTATTCTGCTCTCCATCTGTAAGAGTTCTGCTTCGTTTTCAGCTCGTTCACTGAGACTTCCTGCAGATGCTCTCAGGCTGGTTTTCGGTCCTTTAGACACAGCAGACACAGTGTTCTCCATTAGTGTCTGATGATGGCAGGGTTGGAGTCTGCGAGGCAGCTACATCTGTTGGCGGCAGCTACATCTGTTGGCTTCTAGCAGTATTTCACTTTATGCATATCTGGTTGTCTTTGTGTGTTGAGCATTATACTCGAAAAATTATTTATACAAGATATGTGTCTGGAAACCTTAATTTAGAAGCCACATTAATGTAAAACCAGGGCCTGAGTGTCTATGGACCACCCAAATAGTGTAAGTCTGAGCTCAAGAAAGAACCTCTTTAATTCATCACACCAGCTTTGATGAATTAGCCTTAGGAAGCCCAGCTTACAGAGAGGGCCTCCAATTAGACACCACAGTCTACGCTGGCCTTTGACTGTGATTTTGGTAGACAAAACAAAAGCTCAGATTTGCTCAGAACTCAGGTTCTCTCAGGGCAAAAGCAGACTCCATGTTCCCTGACTTCGATGGCTTCTCTTCTCCCCTGAAGTATTGACCTGGAAATTGCTTCAACTTTTCTGAGCTCTCATTACTCGTAAGATGTTCTTTTGATTTTATGTGAGATCCTTGGTTACTCCTAGCAAGCAAGTAGCCCACATACCCTCACTCACAGTCCCCGGGAACAAAAGATGTAATGGCCCATTCTGTACCGAAGAGCCTGCCTCCCAGTGTGTCTTCTCCACCCATCTCAAAGCATCTGCATTTTGCCTTGTTGACACCTCCAGGCCAGTGGCTACTTCACATATCCCGTTTTTCTTCATGTGTCTACTGTCTCCATCCCCTTGTTTCTACTCTGTCCTCGTTCACTTTCTAATGCTGTGATAAACACCGTCACCAAAGCAAACTGGCCAGAAATGGTTGATTTCAACTAACACCTTATAGCCTACCATGAAGGGAATCAAGGTAGGAACTCAAACCCGGAACCTGGAGGCAGGAACTGAAGCAGAGATTGGGGAGGAACACTGGTTACTGGCTTACTCCTCTGAATGACTCAGTTTGCTTCTTATACAACCCAAGACCACTTGCAAAGGGGTGGCACGGCCCGTAGTGGGCTGTGCTCTTCCACATCCATCGTTAATCTAAAATATACACAGACTAGCCAACACTCCAATCCAATGGGGGAATTTTCTCAGTTGAGGTTCCTCTTCCCAGATGATTTTAGCTTATGTCAATTGACCGCACACACCCCATGACCCATCAGCTCAGGCGTTTATTACCAAGCCTCCTCATTTTCATGTCTTATGTTCTCTCTCTTATATCAAATTCTCAGTTGAGCCAGACTTCCTGTTCTGTACACTAATGCTGAATACTTGTGAGTAACCCCTCCCCCTACTCTCTTGGTCCCTTCTGACCACTAGGTGGCCATCACCTCTCAGGGCCCACTCAGCACGATGCCACTTTTCTTCAGGACTTTGTCAGCATCCCCTCTTGTGAATCCCGTCACCTTCTCACCATTTCCTACACAATCAGAGGCTTTGTACCTCACCCACTTCTATGGAAGTAGCCACATCTGGCCCTTTTCCCCCTTGGTTTCTTTCTCCACCCAAACCAGGCATCTCTGTCCATCTTCATCCCTTATCTTTTGCACAGGGAGATTCTCCTTCCTCCCTTAACTCCCATGTCCCTGCCTGGCTCCATCTTCTCCCACTTTCTTGTGAAACTCATGCCAATAACTGACCTAGATCTTTCTCTTCTATGGGTTCCATCCCAGCGGTTCTCAGCCTATGAGTTGAGACCCCTTTGGGGGGGGGTCACATATCAGATATTCTGCATATTAGATATTTACATTATGATTCATAATAATAGTGAAATTATAGTTATGAATAACCAATGAAATAATTTTATGATGGGGGGCCACCACATCATGAGGAACTCATTAAAGGGGCTCAGCATTAGGAAGGTTGAGAACCACTGGTTTATCCCATCATGTAAACACACACACAAACCTTCCTGCATTTAAAATGAGATCTAGGAGTGGGGTGTGGCTCCCAGAGTGCCCACCTAGCACACACAAAGCCTTAGGTTCAATCCTTAGCACCTAAGGAGCTGGGCATGGCACCCATTCCTGCAATCCTAGTACTCAGGGGTGGAGGACAAAGAATCAGAAGGTCAAGGTCATTTTTAGCTACCTGAATAGTGCAAAGTCAGCCTGGGCTACGGGAGACTGTCTTCAAAGCAACAACAATAACAATGGGTTATTTTCTCCCAACCCTCTCCAATACAGGATAGTCACAGCAAACAAGCTCCCACCACACACACTGGCCCCAATTCAAGTCTACTTTCTTGCACTGTAATTCTTCCCACAAAGACAATGACCTCCTCGAGGACTGGAACGTCACCATAATCACTATTGAATTTTCAACACCTAGCATAAACATTTGCAGAAGAAATGAAGGAAGACCTGAGGTCATCGTTAAGGCCCCGCAGTCCCATTGGTCACTGAGCGCTCATTACCGGGGAGTTGTACTTTGATGGGAGGCCAGCTGGCAGGGCACTAGCTGTCCTGTACTCCTGATGCTGTGCACTTCTCAGTGGGTGGAAACTCTGACTTTAGCCAGCAACTAATTTGTGAGCTAATGAGTCTTTATCTGGAGGTCCGGGCTCACAATGTGAGGCTTAGATTACCTTTCTCAGATCCCCCTCCTCCAGGTTCTGGGCTGGGGGAGGGGGTGACTGTTTTGAGGCCACTAACTCTTTGGAGTGTGCACAGGATCAGTGAGGGTGTATTACTCATTAGGGTTTATTTACCTTTTGTGGTGGCCTATAAAAAGCTAGGCTTAATGAAGTGGTTACCAAAAACCTTTAACATCATATTTTCCACAGAGTTCATAAATATTGACTGTCAGGGGATTTAACTACCACGTTGCATCTTCCAAAGAGATGAACAAAAATCACATCAAGCTTATTGATTTACTGTTTCTTTGTTTTTAAAGTTTACATAGCCAGAAGCTTGAAATGATCTCCAAAACTGTCCTTCCCGTGGATGAGGAGTGAGCTGGTCTCAAGGCCGTGGGCACACTGCTGTCTCTCTCTGGTCTCAGTTTCCACAACAAATAAGCATAGACTCGATGAGCCTCCAGTTGCGTCGGTTTGAAAACAGAACAGGCTATTCTTTCTAAACTCACTCCAGGACTGAGTGTGTCTTTGCTGTAAAGAGAGACACAGTGGGGAATATTTTCTGATCTCAAGGATGCCCGCAGCCAGAAGATAAGGAAAAGCAGTGCTGGTCCCCAAGTGCCATCCCTACGTCCTCGCAAGGTTTCCTGATACCAGCATTTCTCTGTCCCTTGCCTGAGCCCAGTGGGATGGAGCCCTCCCTGCTATCCTTCCTTCCTCCCATAATCCTCAGTTGGACTACATCCTCTGTGGCCTCCTGGTAGCCAGAAGAGAAATATCAGAGACAAGAAATAGCCATCATGGGAAAATCAGGATACCATCAGGATAGAGGGAGTTCAAAATGGATTCCTGAGCCCTACCTGAGTCTCTATACTCTGGGTGTCTGGAGTTGGAGAGTCAAGTTTCATGATATGAGGAAGCTGGTGAAGCAATGATCCTGGGGCACCCACTGCAGATTCCCCCGAACATTGGTGACCATGGGCCAATAAGACTGGCCTGGGTGGGGACAGTTGCATGCCCACTCACACACACACACACACACACATATACACTCACACACACATACACTCACACATACTCAGACACACATACACTCACACACACACATATACACTCACACACACACATACACTCATACACACATACACTCACACACACACACATACACTTACACATACTCATACACACACACATGCACACACTCAGACGCACATACATTCACACACTCATACACACTACACACACATACACTCACACATTCATATATACACACACACGTACATTCACACACACATACACTCACACACTACACACACACATACACTCACACACACTCACATACACACACACACGCATGCCCACACACCTGGGTGGTGAAGGCAATGCCCTTTGTCCTTCCTGCTCTATTGTTTCCTTGTCACCAGGCCTGTGCCTCTGTCCCCTGCATATGGTGAGCAGTAACTGTCAGCTAGCACTGAGTCTGTCTTGTTCGTCATTGTCATCACTGCCATCAGTATCATCATTTTTATCAATCGCATTATCATCACGATGCTCACTTACATCACCTTTTTTCCTGATCTTCCTTCTCTTCTCCTCCTTTTCCATCATCTCCAACCTCATTTTCATAACCACTGACTTCATTTTTTTCTCCCCTCTCCTCTTCTTTCTCCTCCTCCATCATCAGCATCACTATCACCATCGTGGTCCTCAGCAGTTGAGCCCAACTTGACTCATAAGTAGAATCTGCTCAGACACTTGGGCCTCACCAAATCTCAGTTTCTTCACCTGAACAGCAACACTGATAAAACTACAACTTATCACTGTTCTCTGTATTTCTGATGCTGTTCTAAGTTCCTGGCAGGGGAAGAGTTAAGCTATTGTTATCCCCATTTTACAGAGAAATAAAGTGAAACAGAAAGGTTGAGTGACTTGCTTGAAATCACCCAGCTTGCAAGTGACTTTTTTAAAGGTACAAAGTGACAATAGCATTGATCCCGCACCACATGTGTGCAGATTAACTGAGGTTAATTGATTAAGCTCCTCCCACCAAGCAGGGCACATACCCACCTGAATTCTCAGGCTTCCCAGAACTGGTGGGCAGTCCTTGCCCTGGGCAGGAAATTACTGCCCTGCCAGAATCTCTCTCACATCATACGTATTCATTCTACCTATTACTGAAGCCTGAAATCCCAGGATAAACTGCACTTCTGGGAAGCCCAGAACCTTAAGGAGGAAGGAAGAACTGGTCTTCCCCCATTTCCAGCCATAATCCCCTTCCTGGTCCCCGCCCTACAAGTCCACAATCTTTAGAAACCCGTTCGCCTGTCTGGAACAATACTGGACTCATTTGGGACTAAGCTGATGGGAACTGGGGTCTTGTGGTGGGATCCTGGGCTTCAGTTCCTCTCAATCCTCCCTTGGATATGGTACCTATACTGGCTCAGACCTATAGATTCAAACCACCCTCCACCCTCCTTTTCGATAATAACAGAACTCAATTTTATTCAGGTGACACCACTTTCAGTCGCTGAGGATGAAGAGTAATTGAACTAAACCCATTCCTCCTAGCCACCGTTTCCCTTTGCAGAGGCAAGAGGATGCACCAGCCCCTGCTAGGGTCCATTAGCCATCAACGGAACTCTTGTGATACTTCTGGAAGAGCTTTTCATCTCTTATAGAAGATGAATTGTGCCTCCCATCCCTGACTTCCAGCTCTAGAAAATACTGCTGCCACAGAGAAAAGTGGGAACCCCAAAGAGAAAGCTCTGGGGATCAGACAGGACAACTCTGCACCCTGGTGTCACTGACCTCCAGTCGAACCCAGAAAGCAAGGTCTTCCAGGACAAGATGGCAGAAGAGTGCAGATGTTGGAATCTAAATACCTCAGGGCCAATCAAGAGCTGGCTTTACCACCCACTTCTGGGGGCTGACCAAGAGCTGGCTTTACCACCCACTTGAATGGAGCAAGATGATTCCTTCCCTGCATGCAGTGTGGAAACTGTTCTCCCTCCCCCAAGAGCTGACAGCAAGACCAAGAGTACAGGCACTCAGAGAGCAGGAACCACAGTGGTAGTAATAAACAATGCATGATTTGTCACTGGCAGATGTAGCAGTGCAGGCCTGTAACTCCAGTACTTGGAAGACTAAGGCAGGAGGATCACACATTTGAGTCTAGTCTGGGTTACATAGACTGTCTCAAAAAATGCATAGATAAGCAAATAAATAAAATACTCACTATTCTTACATGAGATCATTAAATATTTTTATTATTTAATTTATGTGTGCTGAAGTGTGGTATACGTGCATGATGTGTGCATGCATGCATGCCAGTGCAAGTGTGTGTGTGTGTGTGTACATGCATATAGAGGCCCAAGGTCAATGCCTGCCTTTCCCTAATCTCCGCCTTTATGTTTTGAGACAGAATCTCTTACTGAACCTGAAGTGGGGCTAGGCTGGATGGCCAATGAGCTTCAGTGCTAGGGTTGCAAACTTGAGCCATGCCTGGCTTTCCTACATGAGCTCTGGGTGTCTTCACTCAGTCCCTAGCTTCAGCGCTGGGGGAGGGGCACTTTGCTGAATGAGTCCTCTCCCTTAACAATCAGCAGTGGGAGCTTCTATTCTTACAGGCAAATGCATCCTAACTGACCAGTGTCTCTAAGGACTGTTACTTCTGACTTTATTTCACAGTGGATAGTAAGAGAGGCCTGAAGATTCTTTCTCTGAAGCTGAGTCCTTTTAATTAACCAATCAGTAACGATTTATTGAGATGTCACCAAGACTGGAGCCTTTGAAAGATCCAAAGACCCATCTAACTTGATCAGGGGAGTGGCCCCTACTGGGTACTCAGGAAACCTGCCCAGATACGGAGGATTTACCCATTGTCTAACCACTCTTCCCACGCTCCCCTGTAAGCACACTGGGAAGACCCTGGCCACTTTCCATCAGGGAGACAGGCCAAAAACGTCTTCATATAGATAGTTACAACCACAGCTGGCTGTGTTAAGGTAGCCCCAAGCAAGCCGCTGTTAGTAATTCTGTCATTGCTAAGACCAAAGAACTAACAAGAATCAACTTAAGAGAAAAAGGGTTCATTTGGTTCACAGTTCAGGGGATGCTGTCCATCGTGACAGAAAGGCAATTGTTCAGGTGGAAGCTCCATCCCAATCCCCTCCCCCATCTCTCTCCAAACCCTGCTGCATCTCAGAAAGCCCGCCAAATGATGACCCCTCCCCCAGAGATGCTCAAGACCACTCCCACAGGGTACTTAAACTGCCCCCAGAAAACAGACATGTGGTTTTCTGGTCTTCCTTTTCCACCTCCTCTCTGGGGAGCTGGAAAACATCTAGGAGAGTTTTTACCCACTAAACCTGGGCTTTTTTTCTAATTCGGTTTGATTTGGTCTGATTTGGATTGCTGTGCCCGTGGAGATGCTTAACGAGGTGCAGAAACTTCTTGAACATGGTGAGCAGTGGGGATGTGAGGTGCTGGTCTCCTTGGGTCCACAGTCAAGAAACAGAGAGTGGCCGCTCGGTCCCTCCATTTTCTCTTTTAACTCACTCTGCGTGTTGGTGCTACCCATATTGAATGGGGTGGTATGTCATATACCTGCACGGATCTGCCCCTACTCAGTTAAACCTCTCTGCAAACTCACCCACAGACACACGCAGAGGTGTGTTTCCCAAGTGATTCTAAGTTGAGTTAAGTTGACAAAAAAGATTCACTGTCACCCTGGAGAAGCTATCTTAAAAAGGGAAATATCAGGAGAATAAAGAAATAGTACATTACGAGAAAGTAATATAAACCAAGACCTAGAAGGTCAGAGGCGTAAGGAAAGCAAGGACACTTGGGAGTGTGTTTTGGGCACGGGAAACACTCTGTCAGGGCTCCAAATGGGAGATTGTCACATTTTCCTAAGGAACCCACACAAAGCCATTGTGTGTGAAGCCTGGGGTGCAGGGGAGAGCTGAGAGCCCACGTGAGTAGTTTAACTTTTAGCCCATACTGATGGATTTACCAAGGAGATGTCAGTTGGTCGGTCCCTGAGTACAAAGGAGATAAAGATGTCATGGGGGAAAAGAAAAGCTGGGTTGGGTGTAATTACACAGACTTGGGAAGCTGAGGCAGGAGGATTGCTGGTTCTAGGATTACAGCCTAGATTGCCTAGTAAGACCTTGTCTCATCATCATCATCATCATAGTTATAATAATAATAAATCCCTTTAAGAAAAAATAAAATAAAATAAAATAATAATAATAAATCCCTAGGTGTGCAGTCTCTGACTGCTACCAAGGACTTGTGCATTGTTGCTACCCTCCAACCAGCACGGGACTGCAATGGCCAGGCTGGACTAAAACTCCCCTTCTGTTTAGGAAAAGCCTTAGAAATGCAAATCTCTAATTAAAAACAAAACAAAAAGAACAGTGGAATTGTAGGAGACTTAAACAGCTTGCAGGATTACAAACCCCACCCCACCCCCACATCTGCTAAGTGTGGTCTGGAAAGGCTGTGTGAAAACAGTGTCTGCTGGGAGTGGCAGAGGTCAGCTTAGCTTCAGGTGGCATCCACAGACATCCAGACAGGACTGTGACACAACCAAACCGCCCTGAGAGCCTTAGAGCAAGTGCCTCTCCCCACAGCCAACGCCAAGGCTTCCGCACCACCATGCCTGAAACGCTCAGTCAGAATCTAAAGTTATCCCACATGGATTTCAGGAAGCTGAGTAAAGTCAGCCTTGAAAATGAATCACAGACCTTTGCCTGTTAGTCTTGGTTCCTGCCTCTTTCCAATCAGACCCTGAACTATAATCCATCTTCATTATGCCCCTTTTAAGGCAAAAAGAGTCCATTTCCGCAAGTCTAATTAAGGAAGGAATGTTATAAGCCTTAGATCATGACCTTCCTATCAAAACTCTATTTCTGTGTCTATTACAGTCATACACACATATGTACATATGCACATGTACGCACTACACACATATTTATGCACATGCATACACATACACATATACACTTGTGTACATGCATGTGCGCGTATGCACATGTGTTTATGCATGACACGCATGTACACATAGAGATATATGCATACACACATGTACACACATACATGCATGCATACATATATACATACACACATACATTTATACATGCACACCCGTACACACATTTATACATACACACATGTGCACACATATGCACGTACATTATACATAAACATGTATATATGTATACACGTATACATACATGCACACATGCACGTGTATACGCATAAATATATAAATGCACAAGGCATATACACACATGTGCACATGTATGTACATATACATGTGTATTACACCCATACACATATGCACAGGTACACACATGTGAACGTGCAGGCATACATATGTGTATGCACATATACTCATGCACACGCTTGTACATGCATATACATATGCACAGCCACATGCAGAATCACACAGGTGTACACATATACACACAGTTTTACACACACGCGCAGGCTGCTTTGAAGAAAAGCTATTTACAAGTCCAAGAACAGATGAAATGGCAGCAGAAGCTATAGCCAGTGTCACTAGCAATAGCAGCCCCTCTACCCAGCTGTTCCCACCTTGCACACCCTGTGGGAGTACACACATCTAATGGCTGCCCAAAGGGGTGGGGAAGGCCTGCCTGCCTGGCCTCTGCCCAAAGGAATGAAGCAAGCATTGACTGAGCTGAAGTGGCCATCAATGCTCTTTGACAGCTGATGGTTTGAGAGTGGCATTTGACCCATTTAATCCACTGGTTAAGTGAGGCCAACAGGAATTCTGTTCAGAGTTCTGGTGAAGATTCCATCTGGTGGCAAAAAAGACAGGGTGCTAACTGGAGCTGGGTTATGTGGCGGTGATATACCTTTCTCTGCTGCAGACAACACGGTAAAGAACTCTTAGTCACAGAGAAGACTGTGGCCTGCCCGTAGGGTGGGGAGCATTAGGACGGAACTGTTAGCCCTGAGCTCGGCTGGCTGCTGCCAGGGGTCTGCACAGACCTGACTTCGGGTCCTAAGGCTGGGAAGATTCGAGCCCATCTGTGAGCTGTAATTAACTTTGAAGATGGAGATTAAATTGGGACATATTTGAGAATATAGTGACATTTACCTTGAAGATGAGAACCAAGTTTGAGGATTTGGTGACAAATGTTTTCCAGATGGGCCCTTCCCACGAGCACATTCCTCACCCCGCTTCCCCTCACCACCCCCAGCCCAAGATCAATCACGAGGCAGAGCTGAGTGTTTCTGAGTGGCAGCAAGAGAATGGCTCCTGCAAGATTTCTTCATTTTCTTCATCTACGTACATGAATCTAATGATCATTTCAGGGCCTCTGTGTTCATGCAGACCATCTCTGGCCCCCACCCAGTTACCCCATCTTATGAGGGATTCCCCTCTGTATGCTGTGAATGTGTTTTATTACCATTGGTTAATAAAGAAGCTGCTTTGGCCTATGGCAGGGCAGAATATAGCCAAGCAGGAAACCCTAATGGAGATACAGAGAGTAGGTGGAGTCATGTAGCTGCCAAAGGAGAAAGACACCAGAACCTTACTGGTAGGCTATAGCCTCGTGGTGATACACAGATTAATAGAAATGGGTTAATTGAAGATATACTAGAAATGGGTTAATTGAAGATATAAGCCATTGGTCAAGCAGTGTTGTAATTAATAGAGTTTCTGTGTGATTATTTGGGTGTGGGCGGCCAGGAAATGGACGCAGTCTCCGGTTACATGCATCGCCTCCCCAACCCTAATATGGTTCCTCCCAGGCAAACCCTGCAAGTGTCTCTAATTCCAGTTCTTTAATTATACCAACAATTATATACATCTTGAAGAGAGACACACTAACCATCGAATTTCCTTTTTGGAATATTTAAAAATCCAGTCAGATGATTTCTACACCTTACAGAACCATCCCAGTGCGGAGTTAGGGGACTGGAGCAGCCCATCTTATTGAACAGGCATTTAGATGATGCCAGAGGAGACCGTAGTGCGGTGGAAGAGCCTTGCCTAGCAGGCACAGGTTTGTGGCTTCAGTCCCCAACCCTGCTGAAAGAAGGAAGGAAGGTGCCGTGTGTGTGTGTGTGTGTGTGTGTATAAATGCACATGTACATACTTGTGAGTATTCACACGCTCACATGCATGATTTGAGACCCAGCCAGGAGTCTTCAACCCTGCAGTGGGGGAGGGAGCTGTTAAGCTGCCCCAGCTGGTGAGTTCTGTTGACTTGAAGGGATCTTAAAGATCAGCAGGATTAGCCTCCTCTCCGTGTAGATGAGAAGCTAAATCCAAAGAGGAAAGAGTCTTGGCTGGAGGACCAAAGCTCTGGGCTTAAAATAAGTGAAAACAAGTGAGTTCATGCGGTGTTACGGATGCTATTTTCCTACAGAGCAGAGTGTGGAATGGCTTTGTACACTAGCCACAACCAAGACCTAAGGTACAGTGGAGGTTCCCAGAGTACTGCAGAGACCCCTTGGGTAGCTTACTGGAACTGTTTACTCGGGGTGGACATAGCCATACTAAAAAATCCTAGAGAAAACAAACAGAACATAGGTCCAAATTCTAGAGAACTTGTGGAGGAGAACCACAGCTGGATGCCCAAAGAGAATGAAGGGAACAGTCTCCACCCTCTTGTCCTTGCTCCCTCCCACCAGGGAGCTAGGTGACGCTTGGGGATTGGTTTACTCACTACCTCAAGCTGCCTGGTGCCTGCATCAGGAAAGAGAATATGCCAGCCCTGACCAAGTGTTCCTCAGTGCCCAGGGCAGTCACTCTGACAGGCTGTAACTGTTTATAAGATATAAGGAAGATTCCTGGGGACATACATCTGTGTTCCTAGTTTCCCTGCTCACCTTCAGTCCTGCAGGTGAGACCCTGGTTTAGGGTACCATGTGCACTGGGTGACAGAAATCTGCCACGGCATTGTTAGCATCAGAGGGCAGTGCAAGATTCCGGCCAGAAGAAAGGACCCGCATTCACTAATAGAATCCATGCCCCCGGCTAGATACTGGGACTCAGGGCCTCCCAGGTTCTCACTAGGAGTAGAGTGGAGGGGGCCCACCCAGGATATGAGGGTTACTCTTCACTCATAACTTGGCTGGATTTAGAATTGTCTAAGGAGCGTATCTCTTGGCACACCTGCGGGGGTATTTCCAGAGAGACACGGCTAAGCAGGGAAGACTCAGCCTGGATGTGGGTCACACCATCCCAGGAGTTGATACCCTGGACTGGGAAAAGGGGATACGGCACCCATGAGTCAACCCAACTAGATACAGCCTAAGGGCCATTCCCTGTGTGGACCACCCAAAAGGAAAGGGTAGAAAGAGAGAAAAAGAGTGAGCAGAGTCTGTACATGAAGACACTGAACAGCCTGCAGGGCACCCACCTTCCTCTGCTCCAGTGCCAACATTTTCAGAGAGCCCATCCCCTGACAGCATCATCCAGAGAAAAGGTCACAGCTGCCTCACTTCATTTCCGGGCTTTACAGCAAATAGGGGAACGGGTCTTCCACGTGTATCCTGTCCCAGGTGTACAGTAAAAACCACCTGCACATAGGCACCTGCGCACTGTGTGTTAGAAGCTCCGGCTCCTGAGGCTCTGAGGGTCTGCCAAGTGTCGTAAACCAGATGGTGTCTCTGGGCTCAGGAGCACAGGAGAACCTCACAAGCAGCCAAAACAACAATCAAGAAAGCCGAGTGAATAAATTCCACACCAACTCCAGGGCACTCTAGGGTAGTGGTTCTCAGGGGGTGCTCCCTGGGCTGGCACGGAAGCATGGCCTAAGAACTTGCTGGAAATGCGCATTTCCAGGCCCCCCCCCCCCCCGACTTGATGGCTCCGGGACCCCACTGCAATTTGTTTTATGTCAAGGACTGTTTGCCATCCCCCAGGGACGCTCGTGCATACAAGGGACTAGGAACCATTATTCCACTCAGGTTCCATGACAGGGCAGAGAGTCCTGTGAGGCAGGAGAGGTTCCTTCCGAGGTGAGCCCTTCTCAGGACCTGGGGGCAGTACAGACTTGGTGGTGAAAGGACATGAGGGTTGGTAAATAGAGCCAAGGTGAAGGGACCTGAGCCTGAGAAAAGTTACAGTGACAAGGGGCGAACCTCTCCATGTATCCTCCAGGAAAGGCTAAGCACGAAGGGAAGGCAAAGCCAAGCAGAGGAGTTCCCAGTGCCAGCGAATGCCAGGTGCTGCACCCCCATTCTTTCAGAACATCTGCGCCAGCAGAGCAGAAAGCCTCCATGGCCTCCGGTGCCCAGGAAGACTCTGGGGACCTCTGAGTCCGTCTCTGCCGCTCAAACTCAGTGATCACACAGCCCTTTACGGGCCGCTTATTCTGCGGCGTGAAAAGGAAACTAGGAAAAAGCTGGGCTGCATGCAAGGTGAGCCAGGTAGGCTGAGAACGACCTTCCGTTCCCAAGAAGCCACCGTGCTTCTTCATATCAGGTCCTCTGTTCCTCCTAACATCTCAATCCCCAGCCCTCTCTACATGAACCTGAGTGCCCCTTCAGGGTGGTCCCTGGACAGAAATACCTCTTATGTGGTAGTGGTTTTTTCGCGCTCTCGGTCTGAGAGTGGGAAGGCACGGGAGGAGCGGAGGCAACTGCAGTGGGGAGCAGAGGGAAGTAATGTGCAGGGGCTCGGTTCATCTTCTCCTTTCCCCTTAGTTGAGCCTCTGTGCTCCCACACTCAGACTGAGTCTTCCCTCCTCAATTAATCCTTTCTGGAAACACCAAACATAGATAGACACACCCAAACATATGGTTCTATGGTGACCCTAAATCCTGCCAAATTAACAATGAAGATTAACCATTTCTTTTATGTGTATGGGTGTTTTGCCTGCGTGGATGTATGTGAACCACATGTGTGCCTAGTACCCAAGGAGGCCAGAAGATGTGTTGGACCCCCTTGAAATGGAGTCACAGATGGTTGTGAGCCCGCATGTGGGTGTTGGGAATCAAACCCAGGTCCTCTGGAAGAGCAGCCTGTGCTCTTAAGCTCTGAGCTATCCCTCCAGCCCCCACCCCCGCCCGTTGCTTATTAAAATAGAAGTGGAGAATAAGGCCAAAACCCACCTTCCACCATCTGCCCAAGGGCTGCCCCTTGAGGGGAGGACGCAGCGAGGACTCTACAGATGTCCTTGTCAGCTGCCCCTGTGGAGGCTCGACAGCTCTAGGGAGCTGCTACACTGTCTTCTGGAGACAGGAGAAGGGCAGTTCCTCCTAGCCTCCTCCCTGGTTATAGCAAGCCATTTGTAGATATATAATAAACCTTTCGACTGGCTCCATCCAAGGCCCCAGCACCAAGGTGCTGTAAAGCGGCCTCTGAGTCAATGAGAGGCAGCTGGTTGAAGCGTTTCCCAGCTTTTCATATGACTCATAAATTTGTTACATGGTGAGGAAATTCCCTGAAGGCCCTTTGGCAGTCTCATCCAGTCTGACCAGTAGCTAAGAAACACATAGCCTTCTGGTTACAAAAACACACTCGGCTTTGACTCAGGCCTTAAACGGAGGGTCACTTACTTGACAAGCTCTCCTTGCACGACGTTCGCAGCGGCTTTCTCAGGGAGAGCAGGGATTTATTAGGAAGATGCCCTGCAAAGCAGTCTTCATAGGTCAGAGGGGGTTCTGTGTGGGAGAGCTCACACGTGCACTCACTGCTGCCACAATCAAGCCCTGGTTAGTGCAGACAGTGATTGCCACCCCACATCACCAGCAAGCCTGCTCCTCACATCTTCCCAGGCAAGTCTATGTGTTTGTGCAATGGATTCACGACACTAGCCAGTTCCTCTCCTAGGTACACTGTCCACCTTTGGGCTCCTGTGACAAGATGGAGCAGTAGAGAAGGCCACATCCCATTTCCTCCCAGCTTCAGGCATCAGCGTCGCCATACTGGGAGACACAGAAACACAGGTGTTGGGTGTCTCTTGAGAAAGAGAGTGGGGAGGAAAAACCCGGGCAGTGGTTCTGCTTCTGGGTGGCAATCAATGGTGTTCGCTTTGTATTGATCCATCATGGTTTCAATTATCAAGTGGAATGGGTCTTTGTTCTGTGGCAAGCTGCAAGCTGCTAGGCATCGTGGTGACAACCTGACTGTCAACCAATGGCCTCTCTCAGCCTCCAGAGCACAGCCTTCTCCATGAGATGGACATGCCTCTCTATAGCCTGTAACTCTTCAAAGTTTATCTCTTAAATATTAGCTTTTCACCAGGAGCCTGGATGCACATAACTATAATTCCAGCTACACAGGAGACTGATGCAGGAGGCCAGCCCAAGAAATTTAGTAAGTCTTGGACTCAAAACTTAAAAACACAAAGAAGGAATGGGGGATGTAGCCTAGTTGATAGAGAGCTTGCCTAGGAAGCACAAGGCCCTGGGTTAGATCCGCAGCACCACATAAAACCAGACATGGTGTTGAATGCCTGTAAATCCCAGCTCTGAGGACGTGGAAGGAGGAGGAGCAGAAGTTCAAGATCATCTTTGATTATACAGAGATCAAGACTAGCCTAGAATCTTTTCTCAAATAACTTGATGAGATCTATGGTATATAGATAAATGGATAGATAGGTAGATAGAGAGATACATAGGCACACAAATTAGATAATAGATAATGATAGGATAGACGGGCAGATAGATAGATAGATAGATAGATAGATAGATAGATAGATAGATATGATAGGCAGATAGATATGATAGGCAGATAGATAGACAGATAGATATGATAGGCAGGTTATAGATAGATTATAGATAGATGATAAATAGATATGATAGGCAGATTATAGATAGATGATAGATAGATAGATAGATAGATAGATAGATAGATAGATAGATAGGATAGGCAGGTTATGGATAGATTATAGATAGATGATAAATAGATAGATATGATAGGCAGATTATAGATAGATGATAGATAGATAGATAGATAGATAGATAGATAGATAGGATAGGCAGGTTATGGATAGATTATAGATAGATGATAAATAGATAGATATGATAGGCAGATTATAGATAGATGATAGATAGATAGATATGATAGGCAAGTTATAGATAGATTATAGATAGATGATAAATAGATAGATATGATAGGCAGATTATAGGTAGATGATAGATAGATAGATAGATAGATAGATAGATAGATAGATAGATAGATAGATAGAACTCAGTAGTAGCAAGTAGGTACTTGCCTAGTAAGGCCATAGGCTCAATCCCAGCATCACACACACAAATACATGTACCACTATATATATACATATATATATAACCTTTATATATGTTACACACTGTATGTATATATGTGTATTATATATTGTGTGTATGATATATATGATATGTGGGTAATATATATATATATATATATATATATATATATCGCTATATGTGGGTGTATATCACCTTTTCTACCTGAACCTCAGTTTCCTTACCTGTTAAACAAAGTTAGTGGCAAATGCCAAATGAGCATGTGGTAAGTAGACACCAGCACCTGGGGAGGCTGCCTGTGACAAAACATATGGCCGGGGTCTGAAAAAGCATGGGACAAAACCGGTCTCGCTGAACATAACGGACAATGAGGACTACTGAGAACTGAAGAACAATGGCAATGGGTTCTTGATCCTATTGCATGTAATGGCTTTGTGGGAGCCCAGGTAGTTTGGATGCTCACCTTAATAGACCTGGATGGAAGTGGGTGGTCCTTGGACCTCCCACAGGGCAGAGAAACCTGCTTGCTCTTTGGGCTGAGGAGGGAGGAAGACTTGATTGGGGGAGGGGGAGGGAATGGGAGGTGGTGGCGGGGAAGAGGCAGAAATCTTTAATAATTAAATAAATTAATTAATAAAAAATAAATAAATAAATAAGTAAGTAAATAAATAAATAAATAAAGAATTTTAATGCACAAGTAGAAATGTAAAGAGACCAAGGTGGGAATGAGCAATGATGACCAAGCAAGAAAGGAGGACTATGGCTTCGCTGACTCCCATGGGAGGCCTTACCCCTTCTGAAGGGAGGAGGAGTGGATGAGGGGTAGAAGGGAGGCTGGGGAAAGGAACAGGAGGAGAGGAGGGAGATAAAGCTGTGGTTGGTGTGTAAAATAAATTTTAAAAACAGAAAGAAAAGAAAAGAAAAGAAAAGAAAAGAAAAGAAAAGAAAAGAAAAGAAAAGAAAGGAGGGCTGGAGGAGGGAGCACAGAACACTCAGTGGAAATTCTAGAGAGCACAGTGAGGAATTAGATTTTCTTTTGAGAGCAAAGGGAAACCACTGAAGATCGTGAAAAGGTGAGGACACACTCACAGGACTTCAAATTCTAGCCGCTGTCAGCCATGTGAGCTATTCTCACACGGCCAAAACTTCATCTCATGAGGTGCGATTCTGTGCCAGTAAGCAAGTCCCCCACACACCCTTTGCTTTGCACGTGAAGAGAGGAGAAGAGAGGAGAGACTGCAAGATTTGGAGGGTGGAAACCAGTTAGGTAGCTGTCTTAGTTAGGGTTTCTCTTGCTCTGACGAAAACACCATGTCCAAAAATCCAGCTGTGGCAGAAAGGATTGATTTGACTTCCCTCTTCCACATCACTGTTCATGGCTGGAGGAAGTCAGGACAGGAGCTCAAGTAAGCCAGGATCCTGAGGGAGGAGTTGATGCAGAGGCTGTGGAGGGGCTGCTTACTGACTTGCTTCCCTTGGCTTGCTCAGTCTGCTTTTTTATAGAATCCACTAGCCTTGAGATGGCCCCACCCTCCATGGGCTGGACCCTCCACATAAATCACTAATTGAGAAAATACCTTGCAGTCAGATCTCATGGAGACATTTCCTCAACTGAGGCTCCTTCCTCTCTGGTAACTCTAGCTTGTGTCAAGCGACACACAAAAGCAGGCAGTCCAGGGAGCATATGCACGGCAATCAAAAGCCCCTAATGGTTACAGGAAGAGGATTTGAATCCAGGCTAAGAGCAGACATTGAACTGCTCTAAATAGGGAGCCCAACAGCCCTGAGTCTAAGCATGGGTGCTCAGGACACACGGGTGCTCAGGGCACACGGGTGCTCAGGGCACACGGGTGCTCAGGACACATGGGTGCTCAGGGCAAGTGATGCTCAGGACACATGGGTGCTTAGGGCACATGATGCTCAGGACACACGGGCGCTCAGGACACACGGGCGCTCAGGACACACGGGTGCTCAGGACACACAGGTGCTCAGGAGACATGGGTGCTCAGGACATATGATGTTCAGGACACATGGGTGCTCAGGACACATGGGTGCTCAGGACACACGGGTGCTCAGGACACATGAATGGCATGTACCCATGGAGGCGCCTGTAATAGAGCTTTAGGTAAGAGCTTTATTCCTCCACCTGCCCTTCACCCACTGTAACCTGCTTTGGGCAGCTGGATGGGTCACATCTGAGCAGAGACTTTTGAGCCATGCAGGCTCACACAATCATTTGCTTTTCCCCTCTGCCTTGGGAACAGCATGTCCCAGGAAGAGTTGAGGGCTATACCTCAGTCCAGAGCCCAGAAAGTGTGCATAGTGTCTCGGCCAGAGTTGTTAGAGCAGCTTGCTAACAGCCAAGCTAAAGCTGACTGATGGGAGCTCAGCAAATGTCTGGGGAACTGCAGTACCTAGAGAGACAGGGATGGACGACAGAATTAGGAGGGTGAGTTATGACTGAGAAAGTGGCCGTGAGGAACACCCCAAGGAAGGGACCATTGCACAAGACCAGGGAGTATGGCTTAGAGCAGCAAGGGAGGCGGTATGTTAATATCCTTATAATCAAGGCCATGCACTCTTAGACTCCTTCGCATGTATGAATTCTACATAAGAACTTTCTAGTTCCTAAGCATATTTATTTAATAATACATTTTTATTTATTAATTAATATAATTAATATTTATTTAATAGTACACTTTGGTTTGAAATATGCTTCAAATTCTTCTTATGGCAAAAAGGGACTGCATCCCAGTGGTTTGGTCCACCTCATGCAGAGAATGTCCAGACAAAATAGGAGTTTCACAGCAGAGAGTGTAGAAGGATCCGGAAAAAACTCCAAATTCTTGCTTGGGAAGAACCACATCTCATTTTAAGAGGCAGACATTTGATGACCTGAAACTTTCAGTCATTTAAACCCAGCTCCCTGCAGCAGGTGGGCTGTGAGAACACACAGGGGGAGGGGCTGAGGTGGGCTGCTATGCCCAGCCCTGGGATTCCCCTCTCCCCTCTCAGGACAACCACATCTGAGCTACAGTGGGAAAGGCATACAATAAAGGCTGGAGCTAAACTCTGGAACCCAGAGCTGTTCAAGGTCGGAGGTGCGTGGTGAAGGATGATTGTGTGCATATGTTTGTGCGAGCACAAGCGTGTACACGTTCACTACAGCAGAGGAAGTCAAGGCAAATAGTTCAATTACAGCCATCCCTTGGGGCAATTTCGGGTCATTTTCTCATTAGGAAATGCAGCGTGTGGTATGACTAGTGTCCAATCAGCCTATAGTCCCAGCGCCCTCGCTCACCCCCATTACAGTCTGATGAGTGGGAAGGGGCTTCTGCCTTCTGCTCCAGAGCTGCTTGTTGGCCAGGCCTAGTGATGGAGGAGAAGGGCTCATTTTCAAATATGAACATGAGGCAAACCCATTAAAACTGAGGAACAGGGCCACCTCCTGAGGGAGAAGAGACGAGGTCCCCACACCCACCTCTGACTGGGAACACCGAAAGCTTCTGTTTTTTATCTGCCCACCTCACTGCTCTCCCCATACACTTCTGATCCCTGCATCCCACGGAGTACCCCATCATCTTCCACTTCCCAGGGTTCCTCAATATCCTTTCCCTTCATTACATGAGCCGCCATCTTTATTCCCTTCTCTCTGCCTCTTCTCTCCTGACCTGTGTGCATGTATGCATGCATGTATGTGAATGCAACCCACCTGTGGAACAAGGACATGGTTCTTTTGTGGAAGGCCTCAAACGTAGCTTTAATTTTTCAACCTCAAATCCATAGTCAAGGCTGTGCATGCTGAAAGGACCCTCAGATGTTCTAGCAGGCATGTTCCGTCTCCTCGAATCATTGCCCTCATTAAAGCAGCTGGTATCCATGTTTCTGGTCTAGCTTGTTTGCAAAAGCCCTGGCCAAGTCAACATTGAAAGCCTCCTCTGCAACGTATCCTCCACCACTGCGGCCCCAGCTGAGAAGAGGAAGGAGAAAGCAAAGAAGAATGAATCTGAGAAGTCTGATGATGACATGGGTTTTAGTGTTTTTGACTAAATATCTTTTGTTAATATGCCGGGCGGTGGTGGCGAACCCCTTTAATTCCAGCACTCGGGAGGCAGAAGCAGGTGGATCTCTGTGAGTTCAATGCCAGCCTGGTCTACAAGAGCTTGTTCCAGGACAGGCTCCAAAACTACAGAGAAACCCTGTCTCAAAAAACCGAAACATACACACATATATTCAATAGAAACCTGTTTTTGGAAGCAACAAAAGAAAAAGGAGCTGGGGAGCTGGGGAGTGGTGGGGCACACCCTCAGTCTTAGCACTCAGTAGTCAAAGGCACCGAGTTTGAGACCAGCCTGGTCTACAGAGCAAGTTCCAAGGATACACAGAGAAACCCTGTTTCAAAAAAAAAAAAAAAAAAGACAGAAAGAGAAAAAGGAATCTAAAGCTTGCCACTCCACATGTGGCGTCTCGTAGCCTGACAGGAGATGGCTTCTGAGCGGATGGATGAATGAGTGGAGGTTCTGTAGCTGGGACACAGCAGGAACGAGTTAGCAGGAAAGGGTGGAGGTGCTGACTGCTGAGCCCAGTGAGCACCCCCCAACCCTGCATCACCCTCTCCCTCCTGCCTGATGCAGTCCAGCAAAGGAACATGAACCAGAGGAAGCCCTGCCCACCAAAGGGCCATGCTCAGCATCTTAACTCTGTGAGGCCTACCATCTTCTCCATCCACCGCCATGCAGGCTCAGTTGTGAGACACAGGAAGAAGGCACCAGACAAGGATCTGATCCAAGACCCAGAAGTGCCCGTGTGTGGCTATCTTTATGGGATTGGGAATCCCAGACTTCTGGTTCAACCCTGGCTCAAGGGCGCCTTGGGAAAATCAGTCTCCCCTATGGCCCCAGGCTTCTCAACTAACCAATCTTGTGGGGCCTTTCTCCATCCAGAACCAGGAAGGGCTAGGAGTGCATCTACCTGGGGTGCTTGCCATGACTGTGGTTAAAATGCTCACCAGATCAGGGGCAGATAGAGACATTGTCCCCTTTTACTGCGCCTCTCTGCCCTTGAGAAGCCTGGGATACTCGCTTTTAATCAAACTAAAGCCTCACTCCTCGAAATACAGCACAAACCAGCACCCTGAGCTCCCTTGGAGCTTCACAGAAATATAGACTCTCAGGCCCACCTCAGACTCTGCAACCGGGCCTGATCCCCAGAGTGAAGACCCACAAACAGAGGTACGTGGAAAGTACACCAGCCTGGGACCCAGCCAGTCCTTAGGAGCCATATGCCCCAGCAGCCTCTTGCCAAGTGGTGCTCCATCTGTGCACTGGGCTTGACCTCCTCATTCTAAGTGGAGGGATAAGGAGGTGGCTCAGTGATTAACGGTGCTTGTCACGGAGTTCAGGCCTCCAGAACCCATACAAATGCCGATGAGCATAAAGGTTCATATCTCTGAAGGCAGAGACAGAGGACCCCCAGTGCCTAGCAAGAGCCGCCATACCTACAAGCTCTGGGCTTGACTGAGAGACCGTGTCTCAAAGAATTCTCAAAGAATAAGCTGGAAAAGCAATTGAGGCCTCCACATGTATGCACACACACACACACACACACACCTTCTCACACATGCAAAAACATGCATGCATGTCCATGCATACCACACACGAAAACAAAAAAAAAAAAGAAGAAGAAGAAAAAACAAGTAGAAAACATCTATCTGAGTGTGGTAGTTTGAATGTAATTGGCCCCCATAATTTCGCAGGGAGCGATGCTATTAGGAGGTGTGGACTTGTAAGTGTAGGTACGGCTTTGTTGGAGGAAGTGTGCCACTGTGGGGGCGGGCTTTGAGGGTTCTTGTGCTCAGGATACTGCCAGTGTGTCAGTCAACTTCCTGTTGCCTGCAAGATGTAGGACTGTCAGCTCCAGCACCCCGTCTGCCTGCACACTGCTGTTCTTCCCGCCATGATGATGATGGACTAACCCTCTGAAACTGTAAGCAAAGTCCCTCAATTAAATGTTTTCCTTATAATGGTCGCATGGTTGCCAGACAGTTAAATGACATGTTTTGGAAGGAAGAAGAGAGAGCTGAGCTTAGCAAGAGGTAGCTGGAATGCAGTTCCCGGATGTCTTACAGATGACATCTCTAATGCTGGAAACATTTTATACCTTTGCCCTGCAGGACTGCAGAAGTTCTGTCCAGCTGTGTGGTCATCATGTAGCTTTCTCCAGTGAAAGAGAACTTTTCAGAGGTCTTAGATGGAAAATATATACTGTGCGTTCTAAAAACTGTCGCAGGGAAAGGCTGCCCTTTCCTTAATAAACGATGCACGTGTTTTTATACAAAAAAAAAAAAAAAAAAAAAGAGTTGCCATGGTCCTGGTGTCTCCTCCCAGCAACAGAAACCCAAACTAAGACACTGAACTCACAGAGGGGGGTTTTCTAGAGTAGTGTGACAAGAGAAAGACTGTACACAGACTCACCGTGAATTTGAAGAAGGGCCACAGAAACCAGGAATCACAACAAATCAAGAGCAGCAAGAATGGGATTCATAGTCCCAGCTCTGCCAAAATGAAAACTCTCATGCATGTTTATAAAAACATGGAAAAGTCTAGAAGACTAGAACCCAAACTACTAACCATGGCAAAATGAGACATACAGGGGTGAACTGGGAGCAGAGAAGAAACCATTGCTTCCTCAGTTCGTCTTAAATCTTATTAACCTGTAAGAAATTAGTAGGCTCTGTAACTGAGGTATCTGAGTTCACCCAGGAGAAAAAGGCATCTGAAAGGGAGTGCCTTGCTCTTACTGTCTCCAACACCCCTCAACCAGGATATCTCCGGGACATCTCATGGTCCTGAGAGAGTCTCCAACTCAGATCCCAGAAGAACGGGAGCAGCTGCTTCTGTGAAACAGCTGCCAGAGAAGGGACATTTTTGAATGTCACCATTCTCTTTGGGTGCATTCATCTGTGCTTAAAAAAAAAAAAATGCCACAGACTCTAGTAAAGGCTAAAGCAGCATCTTATTTAGAGCAAGAAGGCAGCACACGCTGTCACACTGGGAAAAGATTCCTGCATCTCAGAAGACGACTCCTGAGAAATAAGCCATGGGGTTGAGCGGCTTAATATGTGCACTTGCAGATGCACTAACACATACATGTACACAAGCAAGCATGCACTCATACACACACACACACACACACACTGGCCAACAAGCCTAAAGATTTTTTTAAATAAAAATAAGGACTCATGAGCCCCACCTCAGATGGACAAGACAAGAGCCATGACCCCTAGAGGCCCCCAGGATACCAGTGCTCTGCCCCCAACCTCCAAGAATCAAATGTGAGAAGAGGATTTCCGTGGACTTCTGCCTTGAACAACTTGGAGCTCATCTGACTCTGTGGGCCTTGCTAGGCGCCTCTGAGGGAAGGTTGGACCAGAAGTGAGTCCATGATTGAGAGGCACCGTCTAGGCTGATGCTCCCTTCCATGCAACTTCGCCTTACTCAAAAAGAAATGAACCCCTGGGGCTCTGTGGCAATTGCCTTGCAAGTGTCACAGGTTGCAGGGCCTTGGACACAGTCCCCTCCATAGTGTTCCCTGGCTTCCCCACTGGGAAGCAGTGACAGCCAACTCCAGTGAAAGGCAGCTGGAAACGTATCTATGATCTAACAAGCAGCGTCTCCGGAGCTGGGCTGAGGCTATAGAGTTTAGAGTCCAGCTGGGGTTGGGGAGGGCAACTGACCAATCTCAGCATCTTGAAGCACTTGCTTCACAGACTGGAAATCAGATCCCCAGCATGCAGGTAAACACTAGCTGGCATAGCAGCCTGTCTGGGTCCCAGAGCTTAGGAGGCAGAGAGAGAGAGATCCCCAGAGCAAGCTGGCCATGTAGAAAACTCAAATCAGCAGTCCCTGTGTTCAGCTGGGAACCCAAACCCTCTAAAGTTCCAACAGGTCCACCCCTGCTCTATTTAGCTGAAATTCCCTCTTAATCAATCTCTTCACCCGAAGTGTTACCCCTCGGTGGGCAGGACTTGGCTCCATACAAAACCAAAAGAGATTAATTCACACTAACATGACTGGCTGAGGAACAAGGCTTGTGATCACAGGAAATGGGTCAGCCAAGAAGCCGGTCCTGGCTCCTGAGCTCCACCAGGCTTGGGACTACTGTGTCGCTCTGAGAGGGGTGGAAGACAGCAAGGTGGCTCTGGATGGCAAAGCCTCCCCCAGGAGACACTGGCAGGCAATTACATCAACACAGGACGCCTTTGTCTTGAGCTCAGGCTGGGTTCCCACAAGCGACTGAAATAAATTAGAGCCTTTTCAACGAGGGCGGTTGAAAGCAGCCCTCTTGGAAAAATCTCAGCAGCTGTGCTTTATGGGATTATAACTAGTAGCAAAACACCCCAAACCACACAATCGCCTGCAAAGGGGGAAATCAAATCAAACTCAACATTGTTGCAGACCTGGAAAATGTCTCCCCAGGAAGCCAGGCCCGGGAGCCTGTTCAATGTTTCACTGCTTGGTGGCTCAGAGAGACAGGCGCTGCTCTCAGGGGTCACATATAGTTTGTACACAACAAGCACCAGAGCCTCCAACTGACACCACACACAGGCAGACTGGAGACGGGGACCTGGCCCAGTGCGGGACACCGTCACAGGGATGTGCTCGGCGCTAGACTGGAGACGGGGACCTGGCCCAGTGCGGGACACCGTCACGGGGATGTGCTCGGCGCTAGAAGTCCCTGGGTGCTAAGTGGTGCAGCGCAAATAGCTATGTACAGGAACACTCGCTCTCTGTTGACAAGGTCCCACAAGTGAGTGGGGAAAGAATGGCCTGCTTAGGGGGCAAATGTGTCCCATGGTGCATAGAGGCGATAGAAGCTCCACTCCCTCGAGAGCTGCTAGAAGCAACCACCCCAGGATGGCTCTGTAATCTAGCGGAAGGCTAACATGGAACACCAGAATCAGAACTGAGCAGCCAGAACCCTGGGTAGCTCCATCTCTGTGACCTCCAGAGAAATAAGGGAGCCTCTGTTGTCCTGTCCCTAAAATGGGTATCTGGATGTTCTCTCTTTTTCTAAGATAACGATGAGAGTTGGTAAGACACTTCAGATGAGAAGCAAAGGAGACAGAAATCCAAACAGGATTGTGCATGGGAGCAAGATGGTCTGGGAAAGGGCAAAGAATTCTCCAGACTGATGGGAATGTACTACATCTTGACTAGAGGGGGCCAAATTCTTGCATACATGTATTAGTCAACATTTATCCAACTGTGCATTTAAGTACACTCTACTGTACGCCAATTCTATTTCCATTTTTAAAGCTAGGAAGTGAAGTTTAAGCACTCAGAGCATGAGAGGGACACGGGCCATGAACGGGGTTCTACAGCTGCTGTGACCAGGACACACCCAATCCACAAAGTCTCACATCGCCTCAGGTGGTAGATTATTTTGAAGTTCAGGGCGAATGGTTTTAGAAAACACATATGTTTGTGTCTAGTTCAAACTGGTTTGGTAGGTATTTAAGAGAAAACATTCGTGGGATTCGGAGCGCAGTCAAAAAGTAATAATATTTGGGTTCAGTTTGGGGTTTGGTGAAATGGAGCCGTGTTTTCCAATTTGGGGTCATGGTTCAGTTCAGTTCAAGTTCTTGTTGGGACACCCCAGTGCAGGGTGACACCCTCCCCAGATCACTGTCTGCCTATTACCCTTGCTGCAGACAGCCCAGTGTGGGGTGACCCCCCCGACACTATTTATACACTGCCCTCCCTATAGATAGCCCCACGTGCAGGGAACCTCCCCAACTCCTGGACCTCCCTGTAGCCTGCCCAGTTGTGTGGTGACTCCCCAGAAACACCATCTGCGTACTGCCCTCCCTGCCCAACGGGACCTTCCCAGCTTTTCCAGCACCTTCTGAAAGAAGTGGGAATTTCAGAGGAAAAGACAAGACTCCAGTCCTCGGTCACACCAAGGGCCACACCCCAGTACATGGGTAAAGCAGAATTTGGTATTTGAGATGACTTGCCCACCAGGTGAAGAGAGCCAGTAATCTACACCGGAAGTCCCTGGATGGGGGCTGTTGTGCCCTCCTATAGGTGAGGGGGCGGGGTACTAAGGAAGGATGGAGAACTCGGCCCAGGCCCAGGTCAGGGTCAACCCAAACACCCAGCAGAGATTTAAGGCCCTGTGCAAGGCTAACATCCTCCCAGGCCACATGCCGGTTGCGGTGCTTCTTCCTTCCAAGCCTTGTCAAATTCCTCTGCCCCTAGGAGTCATAACCCTCTGTCCCAGGAGTCATAACCCTTTGTCCCAGGAGTCTTCTCAGCACGTGTATGGAGCTGTGACTTCTCTCAGGATCCATGACTCCAAAGAGGAGTTGGAACAATAGACCGAAGACAGTTCAGAACGAACACACACACACACAATTTATTTATTCATTTTTATTTCATGTGCATTCATATTTTGCCTGTATGTATGTCTGTATGAAGATGTTGGATCCCCTGAAACTGGAGTTACAGGCAGTTATGAGCTGCCTTGTGGGCACTGGGAATTTAACCTGGGTCCCCTGGAAGAGCAGCCAGTGCTCTTAACCACTGAGACATCTCTCCAGCCCCTGATGGAAGTTTCCAGAAAGAACCTTGGTGTCACATGGGAGTAAACCTCCAGGAAAGGCTGTGAGATGAAGGAGTCACCTCCACACCTGGCCTCCATAGCTACTTCTGCACTTGGGCCTGGCTCATTCTGTCCTGAGCCAGAAGCACAAGAAGCCAGCCCCACCCATCCTAGCCCCACTTCCCTGTCTCCTGTGGTCTGTACCGCCATTGAATTTTCCATCTGCCTCAAGCATTTAACACCCTTGTGCGTGGGTGAGTAAATTCCTTCACCCCAGGGCCTTGTTCTTCTGAGTAACACATCTGAGTGTTCTCCAAGGGGTGCTGATCACTCCGTGGAGAGGGCACTCACTGGGGAAAGTACCACCAGGTTGTAATGTCTCCAGCTCCCCTTCCTTTCTGATCAATCCTCCCCGGAAGCTTAAGGCTCCTTTATAGCAAAAGGCAACTGTCAGTAGGAACAGCCTGTACCGTGGTGCGGTTTGGGCACTAAGTAAATGGGTCAAACTAAGGAGGTCGGTGCCAGCGAGGCTCCTACACAGAGCGGCGCCCATCCAGAGAGGGCATTTTTGGCAGTAGTGGCACTGTTCAGACCACATGGACACAGGAGAAGAGTTGGCACGTTGGCCGTGCATCTTGATAAACGCATCACTAATCTTGACTGAAGGGACTTGCTGAAGAATCTGTCAGCTGCCCTTAAAACAGGGACCAACATGCTGGACTGACACGCTTGACAGCAGCCCTGGACACAGCACCCAGCTTGGGCAGCTCACCAAGTGCCCAGGGCTGATTTTACAGAGTCGGTGCCTGGTGAGTCTCTTCATTTTGAACTCTATGCAGAGTGTCAGCCCAAGGACACACAGTGTCCTGGATCCAGACGTCAAGTCTTCCCTCCTACTGCCTGGCTGAGAATGTTACCACCAGCGTAACCTACAGCAGAGGTCTGATGCCCAGACAGCTTGCTCTGGCAGACAAGGGCGCTGGGAGTTCTCGCCGCTGCACACTGTGAGGACACAGCCCCACAGACCTCCATGAGATCTTTTTGGGGAGACGACGAAGGGGGTTCGCTCGTTCTCTTAGTCAGAAGTGCAGAGTGGGCAGGATTTTAATCTGTTGGAAAAGAAAATTTCCCAAGATATTCTGAGCTCTCTGCCTTCTGGGCGCCATGGTCCCTGCGTCCTGGGCGCCGTGCGCTGGGCAGGAGCGACCCCTGCTGGCCATAGGCGTGGCAGCCCTGAGGAGGCTCCCGGGGGACCACTGTGGGGCCCTGTGACTGGATGCTCACACAGCCCATAGCCATCTCTTCACCCTCGGAGGAAGCAAAGATGTTTGGCCACTGCTCCAAACTAGTAGCAGGACCCTTCGCCCCCATTTTTTTCAGGGACCCAAGAACAGATCCCACAAAACTTCCTGCAAAAACCATGGCTTTTCCCAGAACTGTCATTTTTCTCTGCTTCAATCAGAACTTTTCCCTTCATAAACTGGTATTTTTGCAGCTTATAGCAGTGATGGGATGTGCCTGGAGCCATCAGCTGCCTCCCTGGGAGCCAGCTCCCCGTACTTTACAGGGCTGAAGTGAAGGAAGCCAGCCAGGGAAGGCGGAAGGCAAAGCACCCAGAGTCCCTGACCGTCTCTAGCCTTAACGGTAAGGGGAAAGGTCTGTGTAGGAGGGTCACTAACAGGAGCCGGGACCCCAGCAGAGGAGAAAGGGAGCCCAGAAGAGGGACCATTGTCCCAGTGGCACTTCCCAACCACACAGGGCAGTGGTAAGGGATCCCAGCTTCAGGGCTGAGGCAGGAGCAGGAACTGGGGCAGCCTAGGCAGAGTGGGGACTTGAGGATTCTAAGGACAGATGCCAAGGAGCTCGACTGTGACAGTGTCCATGCTGTGGGGAGGGAGTGACACTGGGTTTTTACTCACACACTGTGTGTCCACATGTCCTATGGCCCAGGGAAAACCGCTCTCAGCAACGGCAGTGTTCTGTTTAGGGGGCAGGTCTGTGGAAGAGCCCCATGCAGGGCTCAGTGGTCTGGATACGTGTTCTTGCCTCCTTCAAGAAGCCCTGCTCCAGGTGGGGAAGCTGGATGCCAGAGCACTTGTCTGGTACATA
Source organism: Chionomys nivalis (assembly GCF_950005125.1). NCBI lineage: Eukaryota > Metazoa > Chordata > Mammalia > Rodentia > Cricetidae > Chionomys > Chionomys nivalis. Next base: position 12,815,521 of record NC_080104.1, on the reverse strand, counting down.
GGAAGCTCAGGTTCCATCCCCAGCATGGAAAACTAAAAGCAGCAAGGAGGGCCAGGAGAGGTGGTTCCATCGGTACTGTATCTGCTGAAGAAGCATGAGGACCTGGGTCAGGTGAAAGAGCACACAGCAGACCAATAGGAGCCCAGTGCTGGGGAGATGAAGACAGGCAGATCTCTGGGGCTTGTTGGCTTTCCAGTCTAGCTGAATTGGTACCCAATTCAGTGAGAGACCATGTGTCCAAACAGTAAGGTGGAGAGCCATGGAGGCAGATGCCTGATGTGACCTTGGGTCTTCACATGCATGTAAACGCACACATACCTCATGCGGGCATAGAAGACATAGTCGGGGCTTGGGATCACAACCAGCTGCTCTCCTGCTAAGCGGGGTGACCTGAAATGTAAGGCAGGTAATGCCCTTTTCAGGTGGTGGCCTTAGTCACCTCACCCACCAGCGCTTTAAATAGCAAGCATCCTGTAAATCAGCCAGGAAAGCAATGCATCAAGCCTAACACCCCGGTACTCATAACTTTGTAAACGTTTCCCTTTTTTTTTCATTATTAAAAAGGGGGGGGGGAAGGTTTAAGAAGAACCCTGGCTTCATTTCCTGCCTTCTCCTCCATGGCAGGGGCAGGAGACATTTCCTTCAGGGTCGCAGATTCTGTTTCCATCTGGGGGGGGGCAGGCCTCGGGGGAGCAGCCCCCTTTAGGGCTTTCCATGGGCCGAGAAATCTAATCCAGTGTTTTGCAGCCATCATTCAAGAGAGAGTTGTCATCTGGGTGGTTTGTTCAAGCCCCATGCTGCCTCCACCTCCCCTCCTCCCAGTCCCTGAGGACCAACTTGGTGACTCTCTTGATAGTTATGAACTAGCAGATCTGCTAAAACGTAGGAGGCCTAGGCTCAACCAAAACGTTTTTCAAAGAAACACTTTCCAGTCGAGAAAGGTAATATCCTAGAGGCCTGCCTGCCTTCCTGCAATTAACTAGAACACCACCCAGCGTGGCTTTTGTTGGCTGCCACTTCCCATGGAAATACCTCAAATGCTTTTCCTCAGCCCTAAAATGGAACCTTTGTCTCTTTCCTGTTCAAGCCACAGAAAGGCAGTGGAACCAGGGAGCCCTTCCTCCACCACCCAGGGCAGCCAGGGCCAGTTGGCTAGCTCCCGGGTGGGCTCCAGGACCAGGACCAACCCCCAGGCCAGAAGGGGTGCTTGCCTGGAGGAGGGCCCTCGTGCATTCAAACCTAGCCTTGCCAGACTCTCCAGCTCTGGGAACTTGACCTTCCCAAAGCATAAGCTACCACCTCCTGGTCTGTTCCGAGAGAGGCGCAGAGGCTGCCGGGTAATTGGAAAAGGCGATTGTGCGCAAACTCCTGAGGTACAGTAGCTGCCTCCCGCTGACACGTGGTGGAGCACTTTTAAGCAGAAATTCCGGGGAGTCTCACCAGAGTCAACGTGTTACTTGGGAAATTTAGGTTCCCTCTTGGGGTTCTTAGTCCAAAGGAGGAAGATGGAGAAGAGGAAAGAAAAAGGCCAAGCAGTTTGAGTCAAGCTGGTGCTGAGGTTGTCGGGGATGGAAGGAAGCGTCAGGGAAAGTAAAGAAGCCAAGGGAAAGCACATTTAGGAGAGAAAAGAAGAAAATGAGGGACTGGAGAGACTGGAGGACTCGGGTTCAGTTCCCAGCGCCCACATGTCAGCTCACAGCCTCTGCAGCTACAGTTCCAGGGGCTCCGTCCCCACTGGCTTTCCTGGGAACCTGCACACACACACAACATGAATAAGAATAAATAAATCTTTTTTTAAGTTGTTAATGGCAAATAACACCTTAGAAGACTTTTTGCTACATTTTTGTTTTTTCCCAAATGCTACACAGTCAGGAACAGTGAACCCAGAACTTGAGAGGCTGAGGCAGAAGGTTTGTGAATTTGAAGCCCATTTGAATTTGAATTATGTAGCTAGTCCCCGTCTCCAAAAAAAGTAATTAATTAGTCAGTTAATTAATAAAATGAAATAACTATAATATGATAATCAAACGTTATACTGTTGAGTCTTTCAAAAATATTTTAGCTAGCCGGGCGGTGGTGGCGCACGCCTTTAATCCCAGCACTCGGGAGGCAGAGGCAGGCGGATCTCTGTGAGTTCCAGACCAGCCTGGTCTACAGAGCTAGTTCCAGGACAGGCTCCAAAACCACAGAGAAACCCTGTCTCAAAAAAAAAAAAAAAAATTAGCTAATCCCCATTTTCTCTGAGGAATCTTCAGAATTCAAAACAGCGCCTGTGAAGGACCTCGCTGGGGCCAGGACGGCGACACAGCAGGCAATGCTCACCCGAAACTTCCTAAAACTTAGCTGAGTTTGGAAACAGTAAGATTTAACTGAAGAGCATGTACTGTGACTTAGAGGACAAAGGAGAATACCTTTTCATTGTTGATCACTTGCCATGCTGCTGGACTGTTCACAATGCCCAGGAAATAGAGGCAGCCCAGAGGCCCATCAGCCGGCAAGCAGATAAAGAAACACAACAGTTTAATCCAGCCATAAGATGGCGTGAAATAATAACATCTGCAAGAAAATGGAAGGACCTGGAAATTATTCTATTTTTAAAAAACTGTTTTTCGTTTATTTATGTGTCTTATATATGAGTGCTCAGTCTGCATGTGTGCTTGCCTGGCAGAAAAGGGCAACAGATCCCATTGTAGTTGGTTGTGAGATGATGCCATGTGGTTCTCTCACACGCAGATCCTAGACTCACTTTTCACATATGTACAGGTGTCTGAGCTTCTGTGTGGTTTTTGTGTATATCTCTGTCTGGAGATATACATGTGTTTGTATCTGTCTGTGTATGTCTGTATCTCTGTGTGTGTCTGTGTATATATCTGTATGTATTGTGTATGTATTTCTCTGTGTGTGTACCTATGTGTATGTCTATGTGTGTATGTGTCTGTGTATTGTGTGTACTTATCTGTGTGTCTGTGTGTGCCTGTGTGTATGTGTGTGTCTGTATTTCTGTGTATATCTGTGTATATATCTCCATGTGTCTTATGTGTCTATTTCTGTGTCTGTCTGGGGGGGCGGTGCAGTGTAGTATATCTGTGTATGTCTGTATATAGAGCATAACAGTAGAAAGGACTGCATGAGAGATGATTTTTTTTTTAAAAAAAAAAAGGGTCCTTAGGAAACATGAAAAGAGAAAAAGAAGAAAGTGATTGGGTGATTTCATTATCATTTCAGTTAAATATTAGAACAATTTCATGGTACCCAATAAAGAAAAAAGTGTCGTGTGTGAGGGGTTTTAATTATCTTGTTCAATGTGTCATTCTGCATCCTCTTCTTTTTCAGAGGCTTTTTAATTTTTATTTATTTATTTTTATTTGTTTTTTGAGACAAGGCTTCTTTGTGTAGCCTCTGTAGACCAGGCTGTCCTTGAACTCACAGCGCTCTGCCTGTCTCTGCCTCCTGAGTGCTGGGGTTAAGAGTGTGCCGCTACCACCCAGCTCAGCACTACTTTTTAATTGCTGCAGGGAGGAATCTTTTTTATTGATATTTATTGAGCTCTATATTTTTCTCTGCTCCCCTCCCTGCCTCTCCCCTCCCTCCTTCAACCCTCCCCCAAGGACCCCATGCTCCCAATTGACTCAGGAGATCTTACTTTCTACTTCCGATGTAGATTAGATCTATGTAAGTCTCTCTTAGTGTCCTCATTGTTGTCTAAGTTCTTTGGGATTGTGGTTTGTAGGTTGGTTTTCTTTGTTTTATGTTTAAGAAGCACCTATGAGTGAGTACATGTGATAATTGTCTTTGTGTCTGGGTTACCTCACTCAAAATGATGTTTTCTAGCTTCATCCATTTTGCTGCAAAATTTAAGATGTCATTATTTTTTTCTGCTGTGTAGTACTCCATTGTGTAAATGTACCACATTTTCCTTATCCATTCTTCAATCGAGGGGCATTTAGGTTGTTTCCAGGTTCTGGCTATGACAAACAAAGCTGCTATGAACATAGTTGAGCACATGTCCTTGTGGCATGACTGAGCATCCTTTGAATATATACCCAAAAGTGGTATTACTGGGTCTTGAGGAAGGTTGTTTCCTAATTTTCTGAGAAATCTCCACACTGACATTCAAAGGGGCTGTACAAACTTGCACTCCCACCAGCAATGCAGAAGTGTTCCCTTTCCCCTACAACCTCTCCAGCATAAGTTGTCATCAGTGTTTTTGATCTTGGCCATTCTTACAGGTGTAAGATGGAATCTCAGAGTTGTTTTGATTTTCATTTCTCTGATGACTAAGGATGTTGAACATTTCCTTACATGTCTTTCAGCCATTTTAGATTTGAGAGGAATCTTTTGACACTCCTCAACATCTTATTCATCCTTCCCCTCCTGATGAACATCCAGGCTCTTTCTAACATTGAGTGATCCTCCTAAACACAAGCTAAAGAGGTGCTTTAGGGAGACAAGATGGAAACAGAGTTGTTAGTCACAAGATACCAGCATCTCCCATCTCACAGAACTCTGATGGATGACCCTCAGCCATGTACCTGTCCACCATTTCATTTTATGCTATTGATGCTTGGTATTGTTACACTTTCATTTTGTCTGATGAATAAAAATAACATTTCAGTGTTGTTTTGCTATTTTTGGCAGTTTATTGGTTGTTCGCTTGCTTGGCTGCCTGGTTGACTGAATGGCTGAATGACTGAATGGTTGTGTGGCCAGCTGGTTGGTTGCTTGGTTGCTTGGTTGCTTGCTTGGTTGCTTGGTTGGTTGGATGGCTGACTTATTGATTAGTTGGCTGCTTGACTGGCTGCTTGGCTGGTTGGCTAATTGGTTGGTAGGTTGGTTGGCTGGTTGGTTGGTTAATTGGCTGGCCACGCTGATTGGATAGCTGGTTGGTTTACTGGCTGGTCGGTTGGTTGGTTAGTTGGCTGGTTGATTAACTGGTTAGTCAATTGACTAGTTGCTTGGCTGGATGGATGGTTGATTGGTTGACTGGTTGTTTGGTTGTTTGACTGGTTGGTTGATTTGCTAGTCCATTGATTGGTTGGTTGATTGGCTGGCTGGCTGGTTGTTTGATTGGTTGGCTAGCTGGTTGATTGGCTGGTTAGTTGGTTGCTTGGCTGGTTGCTTGGGTGGCTGGTTTATTAACTGGTTGATTGGTTGATTGATTGGTTGGTTGGCTGGCTGGCTGGCTGGCTGGTTGGTTGGTTGGTTGGTTGGTTTTTTGAGACAGAGTTTCATTCTGTAGCCTAAGCTGTCTTGAAACCTACTGTGACCTCTCTAACCCATAGTGATCCTCCTGCCTCAGCCTTCCAAGTGCTGGAATTACCACACCCAGCTTAATATTTATTTTCCCAATGACTGGTGCAGCTGAGTATCTTTCCCTGTGTGCCTTAGCCACTGAGATTTGCTCCTCTGCAAACTTCCGGTTCACCTTTTTTCTACAAGGACATTTGCCTTTCATTTCTCAGATGTTACCTTTTGCCATCCTGAAAATAAAACCAATCAGACTGCTCTTGTCCTTTGTGGTCAAGGGGTGAGGAATGGGGGTCTCTTTTAAGAACACCTCTCTGACTGAGATCTTAAAAATAGTTTGCTATTTTTTTCTAATGGTTTCAGGGCCTGTTTTGCATGGTAAGTCTTTAAAACCACTGGAATTTGATATTGAGTATGGTGTGATCAAGAAGGTAAAAGATAAGAAGGAATTTTAGAAGGCAAGATAACAGCAATTCAAAAAATAATTTTTTTGAAAAAAGTGCACTTTTATGAAAATGTGTCTGAATGTGATAGAATCTCACTGTGTAGCCAGGCTTACCAGAAACTCTTGATCCTCCTGCCTCTGCCTCCTGTTCCACAACCCCGGGGCCCAGCTATTCTTCCTCTTTATAATTATCACTGTGCTGTGATGGTTTGAGACAAATTTTCAAATCTGGAAGACTCCCCCAGAGTCTGGGGCAAGAACTGCTCCCAGGCCTGCATGAATTCAAAGAGTTATGAACTTACTGTCCAAATGGAGATGTGTGGCAAGTGTCAGGAGCCAGCTATGTAACTAAGTCTTCTCCAAAATATCTCGCCGGCTAAGTCTTCTCCAAAATATCTCGCCGGGCGGTGGTGGCGCACGCCTTTAATCCCAGCACTTGGGAGGCAGAGGCAGGTGGATCTCTGTGAGCCTGGTCTACAAGAGCTAGTTCCAGGACAGGCTCCAAAACCACAGAGAAACCCTGTCTCGAAAACAAACAAACAAACAAAAACAACAACAACAAAAAAAAAAACAAAATATCTCCATGGTGTCCTTGGTGTGGTTGACAGAAAAGAGGGAGAGAGAACGGGCAATGCCTCCCCTTCCTAAACTCCTTCTCTCCTGTGGACCAGAACTTACACCCACGGGTTATTTGTTCATTCTTGTTGTAGTTGCTTTATTTGTTTGCTTGTTTGTTAACATTGGAGCCTCACATAATCCAGAATGGATGGCCTCAAACTCATGGCAATCCTCCTGACTCAGCCTCCCCAACAAGTGTGCCACTGTGCCTGGCTCACAGCTTTCTTTAGGTGGGCAGCACCATGTAGGTCAGGGGCACGAGGGACAGGAAGACAGTGGAGCAGGCCTGGTAAGAGGGCACAGAGCACAGCAGCTGGAGAGGGCTTGAGGTAGAGAGCCATGGCGTTCCATCATCTGTGGGCGCTGCTGAGTGTAACTCACTGGTGGGCATCTGGCTTCCTCCCCACCTTTGCTGATAGTATACGCCATGTGGATTTCTCCTTATTGGCACATCTCTAGACTGACCTAGCTATAGAGCTACTCAGAGAGTGTTCCCTACGTGTTTCAGAGACACCCTGTGTTGCAGGTTAGGTAGAATCTGTTGCCCCGTTTATGTCTGTCTTCACTGAACAGAGACAGTCCAGAGTCCTTTGCAACTCAGTAATGTATTTGCATCCCAGCTGTATAACTGAAGAAACAACAGAGCAATCAAGATCAGCATGCTTGTCCCTACCAGTTTCAAAAGCACTGGGACACAAGGAAGATCAATGAACTCATGGGCTTCTGGACAAGTAAACAATCTCTCTCCACTGTCCCTCTCTCCCTGCCATGAGCTTTGGGGAAGTGCCCAGGTTTCATTTCCAGAGTTAGCTTAAAATGGTATAAGGAGGTGTATTAGCCATCCTCAGAAGGAACAGAACAGAAGAAATAGATGGGTGGGTATGTATATTAAAAGAGAAATACTAGATTGACTAGGATGTGGTCCAGATAGTCCAAAGATGGCTGTCTCCCCATGGAAAGTGGGAAGTCAAGAATCTAGTAGCTGTTCATGAGCCTGGATCTCTTGGCAGACTCACTGTGGTGCTGGATTCCTAGATGTTCCTGGAGAGCTGCCAGTCTTCAGCCTCCACTGGAATCCTGAAGAAGCTGGATTTAATACCAACCACAGCAACAGGACAGATGAACCTGCCAGCAAGAATAGGGGAAAATAGGCAAAAAGCAAAAGCTTGTTTCTTCCATGTATTTTTTATTTAAAAAAAAAAATCTTAGCCGGGCGGTGGTGGCGCACGCCTTTAATCCCAGCACTCGGGAGGCAGAGGCAGGCGGATCTCTATGAGTTCGAGACCAGCCTGGTCTACATGAGCTAGTTCCAGGACAGGCTCCAAAGCCACAGAGAAACCCTGTCTCGAAAAAAGAAAAAAAGAAAAAAAAATCTTTTTATTTTACATACCAATTTCAGTTCTTTCCCCCTCCCCTTCTCCTGCTGCCCCCACCTTCCCTCTACCCCACTCCCCCATCAACTCCTCAGAGAAGGGGAAGACTCCCAGAGGGAGTCAACAAAGTCTGTCACATCACTTGAGGCAGGACCAAGGCCCTCCTCCCTGTACCTAGGCTGAGCAGGTTATCTCTCCATAGGGAATGGGCTCCAAAAAGCCAGTTCATGCACTAGGGATAAATACTGGTTTCCTGACCAGTGGCCCCACAAACTGCCCAAGCCACACAACTGTCACCTACATTCACAGGGCCTAGTTCAGTCCTGTGCAGATTCCCCAGGTATCAGACCAGAGTGAGCGAGCTCCCACTAGCTCTAGTTAACTGTTTCTGTGGGTTTCCCCCATGGTCTTGATCCCTTTCCTCACAGTATAGCTTCTCCCTTCTCTACGACTGGACTCCCAGGGGCTCAGCCCAGTGTTTAGCTATGGATCTCTGCATCTACTTCCATCCGTTACAGGATGAAGGTTCTATGATGACAAGGTAGTCACCAATGTGCTTTTAGGGAAGGCAGTTAAGGTACCCTCTCCACTAATGCTTCGATTCTCTGCTGGGGTCATCCTCGTGGATTCCTGGAAATTTCCCTGGTGCCTAGTTTCTCGCTAACCCCATAAAGGCTCCCTCTATCAAGATTTATCTTTCCTTGCTCTGCCCCTCTGTCCTTTCCCAGTTTAACTTTCCCAGTCCCTCATGTTCTCCTCCCCTTCTCCCTTCCCAGCTCTCCTCCTTCTTCCCTCCTCCTAGTTTACTCAGGAAATCTTGTCTATTTCAACTTCCCATGGGGAATTCATGTTCATTTATGTCTCTCTTAGTGTCCTCCTTGCTACCTAGCTTCTCTGGGTTGTGGACCGTAGGCTGGCTACCTTTGCTTTATGTCTAACATCCACTCATGAGTGAGGACACACCGTGTTTGCCTTTCTGGGTCTGGGTTACATCGCTCAGGATGGTTTATTCTAGTTCTACCCATTTGCCTGCAAAATTCAAGATGTCATTGTTTTTTACCACTGAGTAGTATTCCATTGTGTAATCTACCATATAAATTACACAATGAAAGAAAAATGATCATCTCATTAGATGTTGAAAAAGCCTTCAACAAAATCCAACATCCCTTCATGATAAAGGTCTTGGAGAGAGTAGGGATACAAGGAACACACCTAATCATAATAAAGGCAATATACAGCAAGCCAACACCAAACTAAATGGAGAGAAACTCAAAACGATTCCACTAAAATCAGAAAGAAGACAAGGCTGTCTACTCTCTCCATATCTACTCCATATAGTATCTGAAGTTCTAGCTAGAGCAGTAAGACAACAAAAGGGGATCAAGGGAATACAGATTGGAAAGGAAGAAGTCAAACCCTATTTGCAGATGATATGGTAATATACATAAGTGACCCAAAAAATTCTACCAGGGAACTCTTACAACTGATAAACACCTTCAGCAATATGGCAGGATACAAGAATAACTCAAAATAATCAGTAGCCCTCCTATATACAGATAATAAACGGGCTGAGAAAGAAATCAGAGATGCATTCCCCTTTACAATAACCACAAACAATATAAAATATCTCGGGGTAACTCTAACCAAAAAATAGAAAGACCTGTATAACAAGAAATTTAAGTATTTGAAGAAGGAAATCGAAGAAGATATCAGAAAATGGAAAGATCTTCCATGCTCTTGAATAGGTAGAATTAACAAAGCAATCTTACCAAAAGCAATCTATAAATTCAATGCAATACCCACCAAAATTCCAGCAAAATTCTTCACAAACCTTGAAATACTCAACTTCATATGGAAAAACAAAAATCCCAGGATAGCCAAAACAATCCTTGTACAATAAGGGGACTTCCAGAAGCATCACCATTCCTGACTTCAAGCTTCCATGTCCTTTTAAGCGGCTGCCAGCAGAAGGTAGCAGATTCAGGGTGGGTGTTTCTGCTTCAAGAACTCTGATAATCTGTGGAAGAAAATCCCGCAGGGAAGCGGCTAGCAGTTTAGGTTTTAGTTGGTCCCAGATGTGGTCAACCACCAGGATTAGCCATCCCATAAGGATGCTGTAACGGAAACCTGCACGTTCCCAGACAGACGCTACTGAGACCTTGTGGCATCAGACAGAGCTGACCTGAGCTGCACTGTCCTAACCTCGTCCTCAGTTGTCCCTGTGTTGGCACAGTAGCTACAGCACATGAGATCAACTGAGGCTGAATCACATTGGAATACACTTTCAAAGACCAATGCCAAAAACATGTGAATCAGTGCCAGGATACTTACCTGTACACAGACAGACAGCCTACAGGCTGGCCAGTGTGCATGGAGGCCTTTCTCCTGTTGATACCGAGGAAAACTACTAAGAACATGTACACTGACTTTCAACAAGGAATTATATGCACATTTTCTCTGTGTAAACCCTTCATATAACACAAGGAACTATAGAAGCATAGTTCTATGTCAACTAGACACAAGCTAGTCACTTGAGAGGAGGGAGCCTCGATTGAGAAAATAATCTAGTACCCTGGATCACAATGGTATGGATATAATATCAAAAGCTTGTACCCCAGTAAGGGTGCCTGCTGTTTCACTGGCAGCACAGCGGCTGTACCTCAACCCACCGCTGCTTCTGACTATAACTCCATCGCTGTTGCTATCTTGCAGCTGAAGCTGCAGCAGGGGAAGCCTTCACCTCACTGCCACCACCTCTGCTGCTGCCTCCACACAAGGAAGCAAATGTTGGTTTTGGTTGAGTCTCTGTCTTATTTGACCAATAAAGACTTGGGAGTCAGATGCTGTGGTGAAAACCTGCTAGCTCAGAGAGGCAGAGAAAGCAGCTGGCTGATACCTTCCTCCTCTGTGGCTGCCCCAGAGAGTTCTCTCCTACACCATCTGAAACAAAACTCCAACAAAATGTCTCTCCCTCTTCTTCCTCCTCCTCCTTCTCTCTTTCTCTCTCTGACCTCCCCTCACTCTCTATGGTTACTTCCAGTCAACTGATTTCTTGCTCCACCTCTTGACATATGGTTGATTTTATTTAAATAACAATCTCAGGGTTCACAGTGTGATCAAATATGCTGCAACAGGTGCTATTTGAGGAAGATTCTAGAAACCTCAGAAAATGGGGCCTTGCTAGAAGTGGGTAACTAGGGACATGTCCTTGGGAATGATATCTTCGCCTTTCCATCCCTGCTTCTGCCCCATGCTTCTGTGGCCTCCATGACATTCTGCCCCACCACAGGCAATACCACAGGGCCCAAGACTACAGACTAAACTTTAGAAATCAAGAGCTGAATTAAATCCCTTCTTGTTCCAAGTTGTTTCAGGAATTCTGTCACCACAATAGGAACATGGCCACTAAATGACTTTCCAGAGAACACAATCCAACAGAACTTTCCATGATGGTGGAGAGGTGGCTAGGGCAAAACTGGACATTTGATGCTACTTAAATTAGATGCCCCTCTAAGCTGCACATAGCTAGCAGCTATGTTGGAGAACACATTTCCCAAAGAGCCAGCAGCTTCTTGGATCTGTCTTTCCAGTGGGTCTCTTGGCCTCTTTGTCAAAGCACAGAAGTGGGGGCTGTGGGCACAGCTTGTCCCCCTGCTTTCAGTCCTCTTCCACCCAACGTATCTAGAGTTTTCCAAGGCCAAATATTATTTCTAATAACAGAACTTTCTCATTCCAGGTATAATTACCAACCTCTCTGGGGAGGTCTTACAGACCAACAAATGGCCTATCCAAAGTTTCAGAAATGACTTTTTAAAAACGCTTTGGAGTGGACGACCCAGGGAAATTAAATAAGTATCAGGTTGGTTTGAATAAGTTATCACATCTGCCCGTGAGCTGCAGGGCATGTTTGCAGAAGGCTTTTTCACTGGTTCCAAAGAAGGGACAAATTGTTAATAGGAGTGATCGAAGAAAGGGCAGAGCAGGAAGAGCTACCATGGGGAAGAGAGTATTAATCAAAAGTGAGGGGCAACCAGAACAAACACATACTTCTTTTCTACAAGTGCTGCAGCTCCTAGGTGAGACCTGGTAGCCTTTCCCAAATTTTAATATGCATATCACATATGCACACTCATGTGGACTTGTGTTAAAACGAAGGATCCAGGGCTGAAGGGATGGCTTCATAGTTAAGAACACTTGATATTTTTGCAGAGGACCAGAGTTTGGTTCCCAGCACCCACAACAGGCATCTCATAACCACCTGTGACTCCAGGCATCTGACTCCTCTCCTGGCCTCCAAGGACACCTGCAAGCCTGTGTGCAGACACTGGGGCTGGGCATGGAGTGGACTCACTAGTCTCAGCGGGATGTAGCAGGGCCTGGAAGTCCTAAGCCACAGGCAGAAGCCAACCAGAACAGTCACACAGGGCAGGGCAAATGGTGGCCTCTGCACAGAATGTCGGGTCCACCTCTGCATGTAGACCACAGCAGCTTTGATGAAGGACAGCATTAAGTTGGAACTTGCCCATCATTCATGATGATCAGCAAGCAGACATGGTGCTGGAGAAGGAGCTGAGAGTTCTACATCCAGATCCACAAGCAACAGGAAGAGAGCGAGCCACTGAGCCTGGGTTGGGCCTCTGAAAACCTCAGAGCCCACCCCCAAAGACACATTTCCTCCAACAAGATCACATCTACAAGTCCTTTCGAATAGTGCTATTCCCTGGTGATCAAGCATTCAAATCTATGAGCCTATGAAGGCCATTCTTATTCAAGCCACCACAACTTCCAAGTACAAGTAGCACGTACACACACACACACACACACACACAGAGAGAGAGAGAGAGAGAGAGAGAGAGAGAGAGAGAGAGAGAGAGAGAGAGAGAGAGAGAGAGATATTACAATCTTCTGTTTCCCATGTTCTGTAGACACCAAGACGGAAAAGTCAATGCTACCTACCCTAATTCTCCCCACATTGGTCACCTCTGCTTATCTCTCAAATCTGCCAATGACTCATTTACCAATGCCACTGACCTTGAATACTAACTTCGTCATTTGGGCAAACCCTCCCTATTGAGATACATGCATCACTTAATCTGCAAATGAAACTTTCTTATATCAATTGCTTAGGGTTCCCCCTGAGCCTGTACATACCAGTCCTGAACCAAGATAGAAAAATGAATAAATCAAACCAAAATCTAGCTGGCTACTTCTACCACTTACTCAAGTTAAAGAGCCTCAGAGACAGACAAGGAGAGAGTACGAAAAGGAGGCTAGAAGGCTGGGCAGTGCGGATGCACGCCTTCAATCCCAGCACTGGGGAGGCAAAGGCAGGTGATCTCCGAGCTCAAGGCCAGCCTGGTGAGTGGTGAGTTCCCAGATAGACAGAGCTACACAGAGAAACCTACCTTGTGGGGAGGGGTATTACAGGGAGATTCAGGGAACTTGAAAAACTACAAAGGAGTCATGTGGTAGGGCATAACTTTATCCCCAGCACTTGGGAAGCAGAGGCAGGAGTATCTTTGCAAGTTCAAGGGCCAGCCTGGTCTACATGGTGAGTTCAGGCCAACTAGAACTACATAGAAAGACCATATCTCGAAATACATCAAACTCAAAACCTACAATGGAATGCACACAGAATGAAGAAAGGAAAATGAATACTTTTTAAGGAACAAATCTCAGTGATGTTAAGCCAACTTCAAATAAAAAAAAATTTAAATCATAAAAAAATGTAAATTGCTTTGAGTTTCATACATTTTGATGCTCACTCCCCTCCAATTCTTTCCAGCCCCAGATCTACCCCTTTCCCTATCCACCCAACTTCACATCTTTGTATCCTTTTTTTTTTTTTTTAACCCATAAAGACCAATTTATGCTGCCCAAACATTCTTGGATGTGTCCTCTTCCATTAAAGTATGGTCAAATTACCAGAGGCTACAGTCAGGGGAAGAAAAAAAACCAAAAGCTGATGTTCCTTCTTAACAGGTAACAATTAATTGCCCACAGCTTCATGGTTAGGGGGTGGACTTGGGGCCCAACTCCCATCTTCATGCTGGAATTTGGTCTGGCATGGGCTTGCACAAGGCTTGTGCATGCTATGGCAACCACCGTAAATCCATATATGTAGCTCCCCTGCTGTGTCTCGAAGACTTCCTTGTAGCCATCACTGGCTCCAGCTCTTACACTTTCTCCCCTTCTCCCAAAATGATCCCTGAGCCTTGGGAGGAGGGGCCACAGTCTATATGTTTCATTTAGTGCTAAGCATTTTGCATTCTTTCTCTGCATCTTGATCAGTGGTGGGTCTCTATGTTAACCACCCTCTATTGGAATTAGAAGTTTCGCAGAGAAGGGTTGAGTGCGGGAGAGTGGTCCCAGGGCCCCAACTCCGCATCTTAGAAAGGTGAGAAGTCAGGAGAATGGAAGAGCCACACTGGACAAATGCTAATCACAAAATGACTGATCAGTATGACAAAATGACAAGATCACATAGACTTTGAAGCTTCAAGCCATCTGAGAAACAGACAAGACTGCACATGTGCAGATACATAACAGTCTCTCGGCAACTCAGAGTAGACAGACAGGAAAAGCCAACCGCCAAAAACTCAAACTCTACCCATCAATTTGACTCCGACCTTATTCTATTTAGAGACACTGAAGCCTACAAAGCAGACATTATTTCCAAGTGGACTGCGTCACCAAGATAGAACATACCCCAGACCATAACGTTCTGATCATTTAAAGAACTGAAGGACTCATGAGTATGAGACAAGAAGATTGTCATGAGTTAAGACATAAACCTAGACGATAAGTTCTGGTTCAGCCTGGAGATCCTTTCTCAGATAAAAATAAAATAAAATAACCAGGAGGCTAGAAAGAAGACTAGAACTTGCTGTTCTTCCAGAGGACCCAGGTTCAATTGCCAGTACTTACACAGCAGCTCAGAACCATATGTAACTCCAGTTCCAGAGGACTGGATACTCTCCTGGCCTCCATATGTATTGTATGCATGTGGTGCACAATACATACATGTAGGCAAAACTTATATGTGTAAAATTTAAATCAACAAAATTATTTTAAAAAATACAAGGATTGAAATCATGTAAAACCATATAAGGAATAGTCTCAACCCATAATGCAATCAGAACTCAGTAACAAAATATTACTATAGTGTGGTACAGTAGATACAGAATGCAAGCTGCAAACATCATTTTTAAAGTGTTCTACCATCCACAAACGGGGAAGACATTGCTGAGCCTGTTTATTCAGCATAACAAGTCTAAGTATCCTTTTTCATGCCAAGTCCCCAAAATCCGATACTTGACAGTTAACAGTGCATTTCCATTTGGAGCAGCCCTGCTCAAGCACCCACTAGCTGTACCAGCCAGCTGGACAGCACAATTCTATACAGTAAACCAACATGTTACAGTCACCTTATCCTCACCTATTAGCAAGTTGTTACTGTATCTTTCCTCAAAGGGGAAAAAATCTTATGACCTAACAGGACTTTTTAAACAGTTAAGCCTCCCTGACCAAGTCATTCCACCAATGGATGTTGCTAGCCTGTCTTCAAACTCTTTTCTTACACACTGTTAGAGAGGGCAAACCCAATGTTTTCAGCCACAGTTCTCAAACGGGTCCACAATGACCATGAGCACCTGCTGTCTACTCTGGCTATACTCCGCCTGCCTTCCCTACAGACACAAGAGACACGCCGGCCTTGGCCCAAGGTGGTTTGTGCCATCTATATCACATCATGTTTATACTTCCTCCACTGGCCACACCTCCTAATAGTGCCACTCTCTGTGGCAGCCATTTTCTCTTAAACTACCACAGCTGATCTGGGCCCACAGTCCGTGTTTCAGTCCATTGTGATGGGCTAAGAAACAGCAGCAGGAGCCGGTAGCAACTGGGTACACCACAGCCAGTCAGGAAGCAGAGAAAAATTATCTTCAGTCTTTTCTCCTTCTTATACCCTCCAGGATCCCTAACTAAGGAATGGTGCCACCCACAGTGGGAGGGTCTCTGCATCTCCATTAATCTAATCAAGATAAATCCCCCACAGGCCCACCTTAATGAGACTGTAGATGTCATTAAAGGGATCATCACCTCTGGGAACAAAGTCACCTTCACAGTTACCCTTTTGCCTTGTGCTTGGTCTCTAAAGCCTAACTCAGAAGCATTCCTACTTTGCCAAAGATCTCTCTGTTCCATGGGGCCACAACAGCTACCTGAAACTGGGTAGTGTACAAAGAAAAGATCATTTCTTACAGTTCTGAAGGCCTGAGGTTCAAGGTCAAATGGTCACCTCCAAGGTCACATTATCTTGCTGCCACGTCACAGCAAGAGGTCAAAGGTCCAGAGAGCACACACACAGGACAAACCCATTCTTATCACTCCCTTCCTAGCAGCATGAATGTGTGCATGAAGGCAGAGTTGAAAAGCCCATCAACAGTGTTGCAACAGTACTTTCACCGCCAAACCCTAACCTTGGGAAATGCACTTACCCCACAGCACCAGGGATGTCAGGCACAGAGGAATACTCCTAGTGGAGGAGCCTTCACTTCTCCCGATTCCAGCACATTTCTCATAGCTAACCAAATCACTGTCCACATACAGCTTTTGTCTGCAGGCTTCCCAACAGGCATCAAACACCATCAGCACCCCAGCAGGCTCCTCCATCTGCCCATCTTCTCCAATGAGATGTGGATTTCAGTGGGGGGTAGGCTCTTCCAAGCCTGTCCTTCCTGGGTACTCTCCCAGTCCATCTACTATTGCTACAATCTTCAGAACTGGCTTTGCCCTCCTTAGAAGTTAACTCTCTGTTAGTAATCCTTCACTCTGGCTGGTCCTCAAATTCCCACTGTGGTTTCCAGGTCCTGAACGGATCTTAAATCCTGAACAATGCCTGAATAATTATTTGAGAAGTTTAAAAGAGGATGCATTGTTTCCTAAATCACATGAAAATTAAAGCCAGGAAATTAGAGTTCACTTAAGAAACAGGGAAGCTGGTGAGAAGGCACACATCACAGAGGACCAGTCAACAGGGAACAGAAAGCAATCGGATCAGCCAGACCCTAATAAAGCACAGGTCCTCAAGTCTTTAAGAAACTGTCCTTTGACTGAGGTGTTCACGCCACCCGTCTCAATGCTGGGGAACAAAAATCAGGAGAAAAAAAGAAGCAAACCTGGAGAAGACAAACTCCCATCTTAAAGTGATCAAAACAAAACAAAAGGGTAAGGGAGGCAATGGCAGAAAGTCCGTGTATGGGCAGGCAGGGTCCTGGTCAGCCTGCGGTCTTCTTTTCTCTCCAGGGAGCCTGGCAAAGCACTCTGATCTGGAACAGAAGGGTTTCTTGAGCCTCCAAAGAATTAGAGAGAGGTAGAAAACCAAAAAGGGAGGGTGGTAATGGACTCAAGGCAATCCTAAGACACTGAAATGCTATATGAAAGTTAAAGTAAAGGACACAGTAAGACAAGCCATCATAAACATGAGAAACTCTAGTATCGAAGCAAAACTCAAAGCAAAAAAGTAATCCACAGAGCAGTATCAAGATACACAGAGCACAAGCTCTAGCTAGACAAACAGAAATAGCTACAATAGGAGATCTTAAAATTGCACTATTAAGTGCATAATATTTCAAAAATTAAATCAAATTTTGATAAATTGAGAAATCTCAAGCTCACCCATCTTGTGTAAACCGAATATACCTTCATTTAAAGCATCTACAGAGGCCAGTGAGAAGGCTCAGCAGGCAAAGGCACTTGCTGCCAAGCCTGAAGCCCTGAGTTCAATTCCCAGAACCCAAGTGGTGAAAGGAAAGACAAAACTTTCACAAGCTGTCCTCTGACCTTCACATGTGCTGTGTGTATGTGCTCTCTCTCTCTTTCTCTCTCTCTCTCTCTCTCTCTCTCTCTCTCTCTCTCTCTCACACACACACACACACACACACACACACACACAATAAAAAATGTTTTAGATAAACCATCCATAGAATACCACTCAAAGATTCTAGGTCCCAAAATCTCAGTAAGTTCTAAACAAGCAAAAATTACATAAGCCATATTTTCTTTAACAATGTAAATCGTACAAGTAACAAAATAGCAAAGTATTTTTAAAGCTAGCCACATAGAAATATTTAAATATTCTCAATTTTTGAACCAATTTTTAAAACACAGTGGTAAGCTATTTAGAAAACAAAACAACAGCACACAAAAATGACCAGAACATTCACACTATTCAGAGAAAACTCAAATCCTTCAACACAGCAGTTCATACCAAAAAACAAAAACAGAAAACAAAGTAACGTTGAGAAATGTATTTTAAAGCAAAGCCACAATACAGCAAAAACACCAGCTTTCTGAAGGAAAAGCCCATCTTGCCCAGGCTCATCAGAGGTGAGCTGAGATTCTTTTTAGACTTTGTAGGTGCATTCGACCAAATTTTAAGGACAGTGAATCTTTATTAATAGAGTTACTTTAAAGTCTACAGAAAACACAAATGAACTATGAGTCTTTCTGTTTCATATGAATCTGACTCCAAGAGTAGAGAGACGGTTTCACA
Source organism: Chionomys nivalis (assembly GCF_950005125.1). Taxonomy (NCBI): domain Eukaryota; kingdom Metazoa; phylum Chordata; class Mammalia; order Rodentia; family Cricetidae; genus Chionomys; species Chionomys nivalis. The sequence goes on along the minus strand of NC_080104.1, from coordinate 12,797,280 downwards.
TTGGATGATCTACTAGCGTCAAAACAGCACTGGGTGAGAAAACGGCAAGGCCGTCTTTCCAGCTTTTTGTTGCTATTGTTTGTTTGGATTTTTCTTTTGTTGTATTTTGTTTGTTTGTTTGTTTTGTGAAACAGTTTCTCTGCATAGCCCTGACTGTCTAGGAACTTACTCTGTGAATCAGGCTGCCACCATGCCCAGCTATGCACAGCAAGGCCATCTTAACAAAGACTGAAGAGCTCCCTCCGACAGGATTCCACAACCTTCTAAAAAACTAAGAGCAAAGGGAAGTTACCTGTCCATACAGCATCTATGTCAAAACTGCCAACTTAAAGGTGAAACAGTGGACAGCCCCATTAAAACCAGAAACAGAACAAGACTGCCGTTACTTAACTTAGACATAGACCTCTTAACATAGACATCTGAGCCAACAAAACATGCAATAAAATTAAAAAATAGTATCACTATTCAAAGATGGTATCAAATATTCCCTAAAAAAAAAAAATCATGAGAGCTAAGCAGTGGTGGTGCACACCTTTAATCCCAGCATTCAGGAAGCAGAGGCAGGTAATCTCTGAGTTTGAGACCAGCCCGGTCTACAGAGCAAGTTCTAGGACAGCCAGGGCTACACAGAGAAACCTTGTTTCAAAACAAAACAAACAAACAAAAAAACCCTCTAGTAAAACACTGAAGATGCAAAAGTGATCATTTAAACATACACGTAACAGTAACATAACAGTGATCAAAACCAAATCAGGTGTGGTGACACACCTTCAACTCCAGCACTAGGGAGGCACAGGCAGTTCGAGGCCAGCCTGGTCTATAAAGTGAGTTACACACACATGTGACTAGATATAAAACTCTGAACTTGTGGTCTAATCCTGAGGAGGATCTGTATCCCGTCCCGACAGGCAGCCTCCCAGAATTGTCTAGATTACTGCATCTGGCTCCTACGGTGGCTTCCTGACCTCCACCCAGGGAGACATTTCACAATATGGCCACAAAATGAATCAAACCCACAGCTGACCTGTCATTCCTCTGCCTAGAGTAATCTCATGGCTTCTAATATTTAAAATAAAGCCCGGTTTCTCCTCATGGGTCCATATGGTCAGGCCCCGTATCAATGCAGTCCTGACAATCAGGCCACACTAGCCTCCTTTTGCTCTCCACATGGTGGCAGCACAGGGCTGACAATCCAGGATGTTCCTTTCCTGGATCTCACAAGGTCCTGGCTTTCTAAAATGGCACCCTCTTTAATCATACTCATGTCATCTCTTAGTTTCCTCACAGAATCTAAGATTCAAGGAGCTTCTTTCCCTGTGCACATTCGTATCTCCTAACTAGCGTCAGCAGCAAGAGCGTTGCTCTAACTAACGCTCTTCTCCAACACTCAGTTTTAGCCACCTGTCACAGGGTGCATGGCAGCTAACATCTGTAATCCCAGAACTCAGGAGCTGAGGCAGGAGGATCATTTTCCAAACCAGCCAGGACTACAGAGCAAGACCTTGTCTCAAAAAAACAAAAAGGTTATGTCGTTCTCAAGAGACTGGCTGTTACACTCAAGAAAACAGGACTCTAGCACAGGATTAGGAACTCAACAAATCCTGGTCAATGAATGAATGCTTCCTTCTTCCTTTAGTTCCTAATAGTCTACGGTTAGGCGAGTATTTCTGCAAGTCCCATACGTTGTTGGCCTACACTGTTGTCTTTGGTTGTTAGTTTTTTGTCTGTTATTGTTGAAGCAGCCTCCCCATTCCTCCCTCCCCAAGTGTTAGGTTCAAATGCCTGTACACTCTGCTACTAAGTCTCTTTATAGAAATTAGGAATTACTATACAGTTAGGTCTCCCTACACCTACCCGCCCTCTAAGTTCCAAACTTATGGATATGACATAGTAAGCTAAATGCAAAGCTTTAAATAAAGCTTGATGGTCTTGTTGAAATTATTCTTTAAATGTCTTTTTAAAATTCATGTAAAATATTAGAAGTAAAAAAAGCAAATCTTTCAAGTTATAATCCACAAACTTTCATGTCAGTAACCAGCAGAAAAGAAACATTCCCTAACGTGATACTTGGGGGGAAAATGTTAGGTTTTAACAAGCCCGTCCATCTTGCCAGTGGAGAGAGAACCACAAAGGATTGCCTCCTAAGGACTTACACCGAGTCGATCATCGTTCAGTTTGCCCAGAGGTGCTCATTAAGTGCGGCACACAGAAGTACAGCTGGAGGCTTGTGGGCACCCTAACTATCTAATTACTTCAAGCAGAGGCTACGCTCTCAGTTTTTCACATGTTCTTTTTATTCAAGGGTTTACTCACAGGCAGTATTTAAAGTCAGGCTTTTTAAATTAAAGGCCTAAACTACGAAATTTTGCAAATATGACACTGGCAAAGAATGAGCGTCTGGATAATTTAAACCCTCATTATCCTGGAGTCCAAGTCTGTAACACGGAACGCGCAAGATCGCTATCATTCAAAACAAACAACTGAGAAACCACAGGTGCTGGGTAAATTTGTCAATGAAGAGAAACCTAAGTTTCAGGCTTGCAGAGTATGAAACCAGCAACTAGTTCTTCTGTGGCAGAGCATCCACTGTGCTTCAGAACTTTGCCTGTAAAGTCTCTTTCTCCATCATCAAATCTGCGTATCTCTGCTGAAGCTCTTTCTCTCGTTCCTGTTGCCGCTGCACGTCTTCTTTTAGACACTTAAAGAGAAAACAACATTCCAGTTACATCAAACCTAATCTACTTACGTTCATCTATCTTACAAACAGCTGGTTAGCTCACAGGTCTCAGAAAGGATACATTTCCCAGAGACACGGTTGATATCTTTGCTACGAAATGAACACCGCAGTCATTCTTTGCTCTGGTCACGTGATTACCATCTCATAAAACCACTGCTGTTATCCCAATAAACAAGTCACTATAGTCTTTTCAATACTCAACACACTGCAGACAGCCCTGACTGCCCTGAAGGGGCAGGGGCAAGAATGCACACGAAGGAGTTCAATCTAAACCCAATGTGGCCAAAGGATCGGATGTCCTGGAATGAGCAGCTTAGGCTCTCAGCATCTTCAATCCCAAAATTAAAGGAAGCTGCTTTAGTTTCCCCAGAGCCACATAAATAGCAAGTCACTAAGTTTCAGGGGAACTAGTTACAAGATTTACTTATCTATCCTTGAAAACAGAACAGAATGAGAAAAGCCTTTCCAACAGCAATCACTTGTTTGTTACCATCTACCCACAGACAGGTCTAGACTACAGACTCAAAACCCAGTGCTTGCAAGAACCAACTTCAGAGATAACCTGCCAGGAGGAGGAAAAAGGGGAGGCTGAGCAAATCTCCACAGCTCTCCCTCTGAGCAATGAGGCAACACAGGGAGTTACCTCTAGCCTCCGGGGAATAGCAGAGTCTTCGTGTTTCTTGAGTTCTTCAAAAGTGCGTAGCTCCAAGTGAGCCTGTTCAATTTGGTCCCATAAGTCATTCAACTGTTTCATGAGCCCCATAGCACGAGACTGGTAACCGCCAAGCAAAATTTTCATCTTCTTTTCCATCTTTGCAGCTCTCTTGGCTTCTGTTGTCATATGACCTCTGTTTATCTGGGGAATTGGGGAGGGAGTGGAGAATCACATCAATATACATGAAAAGGGCATATTATTAAATAACAAGACAGAGTAACAAAAACAAAACACACCAGGGCTCCTCTCACTTCACTGATATATAACACAAAATTGGCCTCAACAGGAATTACCTTACACCCAAACACTCCTCCGTACCTTCACCCACAATTCAATCCCAAAGCAGACTAGTTTTGGAGCAGGGGAAATGCTGTCTACCTTGTGCATGATGTCTTTGACCACTCATCCACAGTCACTCTAGACTGCCACCTAGCTATTGTCTTCTTTTACGTCTCAAAATTCACTTCAGAACCACACATCTGTTCGCCTTTTATACTGAATAATATTCCACTCACGTACAGAAAAGGCCCACTGGAAAAGTATTTTTATACCCACTTACCCCCAGCTTATTTTATTGGAAGTCAAGAGTCAAGTAAGTCACTGGGGTAGGTACATGTATGTACCTTGGGACATTAGGTGGAGCTAAAACTACTTTAAATGAAGCTCCTTTAAACCCATCATTCTTTCAACATTTTATACAAGTTTTTATGCTTCTGCAACTAACTTGAACCCATGTATGCTGTTGTTCCTTATTTTACTCTCGTGGGTAGTAAATCAAGTAAGTTCTACAGCATGACATCTGCCAAGAGGACCAACTACTGGTGGGGCAGGCAGCATGAATGTGGGTAAGAACCACTGGGACTACCCCGCATGCCACCCAGCTGTTGTGATGATGGAGCAAACTATCTGGCCTCTTTGCCTTCATTTTCCCATCAGCTTAGCAAAATGGCAGTCACTGCTGACAGTTAACTATGAAACTTAAAGTGGATAATGTATGTAAATGCTCTCAGACACCCAGAACCTGGCAGAGAATAAGCAATCAACAACTGTGAGCTCTAATTACAATGACTGCTTTATAGATATGAAGAGTCCAATCATTTCATCCTTTCTAATCATTAAAGGGATGAGGGAACAACTTAAAAAACTTTAAATTCCAGCTTCAACAAAAGACAATGTGGATGTCCTGAGGGGGGGGGAAAGCAGAGAACATCTGTGCTTTCTTTAAGTGGGCAATGTGCCTTCTGCAAACCACCGTATCAAATGCCATACACTGGACCTCTGTACTACAATGCAGTGTTATCAGAACATGGAGTCTTGGTACTTCTTTGACTTGAAGAGAAGATTTTCTAACCATGAAGTTCAAACGAGGTGAAGGGTTCCTGAGTACAATGAACCAGCAATTTTCTTCCCAGCATATACCCAAGTGAAGACATGTCATGGCAAAAAAACAAATACACCATGTTCATAACACTATTCAGAACCCCATCATCTACCTACTGTACATGGTAAACAAAATGAGCTCTTACCTACACTACGGAGCAGCACCCAGCCATAAAGAGCAGGGAAGTACTAGAACATGCTACAACTCAGTGAACTTGCAAGACTCGATGTTTAGCAAAAGCAGTCAATCACAAATGCCAACACATTACATGATTTCACTTCCATGAAGTACCAAGAATGGATAAATCTACAGCATGAAAAGCAACTAGTGCTGTCTACAGCTGCACAGGTTAAGAAAACGGAGGGACTGCCACAGGTACAGGGTTTCTTCCTGGGGTGAGGAAAATGTCCTAAAGGTAACCGTAGTGGCATCTACACAGCTCTGCGAATACAGGAGAAACAGCCATCTGTTTACCCTCAGGAAGCTGTCTGGGCTGTGAGATTTACATCTTAAAGAGTGTCCTAACCGTGGAAAGATTATTCCCAAGTGAGAAACAATCCTCACCATTAGTTCTTCTCCATATAACAGAAGAACCTCCCCCGCTTCATTAAGAAGAAATATTTTTAAAAAACTATCCTCATAGCCCTGGAGCAAATGACCCAGCACCCAAGTTAGCTCACAACCTCCTCTAATCCCAGCTCTGGGGTACCCAATGCCTCTGGCTCCTGTAGGCACCTGCATTCAAGTGCACATACCCACACACAGAATCAAAAATAAATTTAAAAAAATTAAAGCTTCTCGTAATTTTGTCTCACAACACAGTCAAGGAGAGAGACAGTATTTTACACTTCCTCTCCCCAAGTCAAGCATTCTTGGAGCAGATCTTTTTTAACTAGTGGTTTCGACCATGGCTAAACTTCTAATTATCTGTGAAGCTTTTCAAATTGACCAGCTCCAGATTCTGATTCAATGATCTCAGACCACTGTCTCCCAAGTCCCCAGAAAGTTCTAATGAGTAGCCAGGATGGAGAATGGATCCAGCTGGGATCAGCAGAGAACTAGTACCAGCTGTCTTCTCAGCCACACCCACTAACAGTCCTCCTTCCACAGGAGCTGAGCAACGAACTCCACAGCTACATCAAGGTCTGTACTGTAATGCAACACAATCTAACACCCATATAAGACTTCACTCACACGTGGGTTTCAATACATACTCAAAAATCCTTAAAAGCATCAAATTTCAAGTTAGTACGGTGTGTCTTAAAAATTAGTTATACAAATTAACATTTTCATTGGTTAAGATATTTCAATTAGCTTTACATTGACCACACTCCATAGATATTCAGTTTCCAGCTTGGTTAACAGCTTAATACCTGTGTGCAGAAACCATTTAATTAGCCATCGTGGTACATTTAGCACTGAGTCCCCTGTCTCTGGGAATTACCTCACTCATATAGTTCAGCTGTTTATTATTCCCAAACCACCAGAGACTTTAAAACTTCAAAGTTGTTAGTTTCCAGTTATTGCCAACAATTACACTTCATTCACCTCAAGTTTTATAAAAATCTTCTGGCTTAACTACAGTTTAGATAAAATAAGCTGAAACACAAGAAAAAGATTATTGTCACTAACTATAAATATAGTCATCAGACATAAAAATGAAAGATAGCTATCAGACACCTGTTATCTAATTATTATATACACTGACATATGTGTATAATTGCCATAATAAAGTTCACTACTCTGGATGCTAAGTTAATTTTTTTTAGTTGGACTTAATGAAATTTATTTTGAATGACAGAATACTGGCTTAAGGAAATAACACACCCTCCTATAGCTGATTTACCATGTTCTTCTAAAAGGGGAAGGGGAGTAGGCTTTCAAACCACTACATCATTTTTGTTTGTTTGTTTGCTTTTCAAGACGGGGTTTCTCTGGAGCCTGTCCTAGAACTAGCTCTTGTAGACCAGGCAGGCCTCGAACTCACAGAGATCGGCCTGCTTCTGCCTCCTGAGTGCTGGGATTCCAGGCGTGTGCCACCACTGCCCGGCCAAACCATTACATCTTAAAGATGATTACACTGCCAAATGTGACGGCACACAGAAGCAGGTGGACATTTGTGATTTTACGGACAGAGTAAATGTTCTAGGCCAGCCAGGCCTACACAGTGAGTCACTATATTTAAAAAAAAAAAAAAAAAAAAGTCACTCATCAACATCTTTCAAAACCTGCCATTCCAGGGGGCTGAAAAGATGGCTCAATAGTTAAAAAGCTATTGACGCTGCTTCAGATTCAGAGCACCTGAGTTTGGTTCTCAGCACCCACTTAGGGGCTCACGTCTACCTGCAACCCTATTCTGGCCTCTGTGGGCACCCATACATGTACACATACACTGACACATATATAAAAACACAAAAGCTGACAGACAGTGGTGGTGCACACCTTTACACCTTTGCCTTTAATACCAGCACTCGGGAGGCAGAAACAGACCAGTCTTACAGTTTGCAGCCAGTCTGGTATACAGAGGGAGTTCCAGGACAGCCAGGGTTACACAGAGAAACTCTGTCCGAGAAAAACCAAAATAAACAAACAAACAAATAAATGTTTTAGTACTATTTAATTATTTTTAAAGGATAAACATCTTCTATCTGAAAATATGAAATGTAAAATATTCTAAAATCTAACAAGTACTGGGCACTGACATTTACCTCAAGTGGATACATTTAACCTCATTTGATAGGTCACAAAATTATTTAAAATGCCATATTATAAAAATTTAAAAAATAAAATTACCCTCATGCTATTTGCATAAGGAATATAAGAAACACACTGAAGCCATCCCAAGGCTTCTCACTATGCACATGCAGAGACTTCACACTCTGCAGGTTCTTAACAGTCGTGGATAAGGGGCACTCAGCCGGCATGCAGCAGGAGCAGGGGAGATGCACTCTATTGATGCCTCGCTTTTTAACCTCATGCCCTAGCTCCAGAACTCAGGAGAAGTTCATTTTCTTTCACCTGAGTTCTGAATTTGGTGGTGGGCTTTTTGGCAGCTACCCAGCCTGTCTGACGGATATATGTTAGAAACTGCACGTGTACAAATTACTCAAGACAAGAAAAGCCCAAATAAATAACGATCTTTGTCTTTGAGGTCTGCATCTTACATAGCCAATTAGGATCACATGTGCAAGTGGGCCAGGCTTCCACCTGTGAGAAGGTGCCTTCCTCTACACAAACCACCATGCAGGCTCCCTAGAAAAAACAAACATGGAGTGCAGGTCCGTCAATCTTCAGGAAAGTATTCTAAATCTAAAGTCAGCCTGAGTAATTCAGAGAGACCCTGTCTCAAAAAGTAAAAGGCAGGCTGGAGATGTAGCTGTGGCAGAGCATCTGCCTAGCATGCCTAAGGCTCTAAGTTTAATCAATCCCCAGTACCAACAACACGAAGACGAATATGAATAGGCTACCCTCTAGTCAGCCTGGCCCCTCAGCATTCTCACTATCTAACTGGCCTACACTTGAGCACAATGTTAATAAACCAGATGTCCTCTGGGCTCAAATACAAACATCCCTGAAGAAATTCACACTGGGAAAGTGAGTGGCTTGATGCCACCAGACAACTCCCTTAAAAAAGGAAAAAAAATTCCAGACACGTAAACAAGACATGAACTTGTATGTCCCCCACATAACAAGATTTCAATGCTTGAATGAAGCTATTAATATTTCTAATTCTTTTATTCTACACAACCTATAAAACTATAGAAAATACCTCTGAGATGGTTCACAAGATTAAATGGTTACATTTCACAACTTTTTAAGCAGTAGCAAACATAAACATAATCGGTGTTTATCCAAATGTTACAAAAGCTACACTTTCCCGTAGAGTTTAAATGGTGAAATTTCTATTTGCACTATGAAAAACATGGCACATAATTTCAACTTAGTTTTAAGACTTTCCTTTCCTTTGCATACTGAGTTTACACACTGAAAGGTTGTGAGTACGGCTGGAGAGACAGTACTGCTCTTGCAGAAGACCCCAGTTTGGTTCCCAGCACCTACAAGGAAGCTAACAACCATCTGTAACTCCAGTTCCCGGGGATCCAACACCCTCTTCTAGTCTCCAGGGCCACAAGGCACACACGTGGCACACATATACGCAAACAATCAGGTGGATGTGCATTTTATTTAAAAAATAAAAAATTTTTAAACATAAGAAAAGTATGTGTGCACACGTGTGTACTGTACAAAGTTTTAGGTGACTACATCTAGAGAGCTGGCTTATGAATAGTAAGTTTCTTCTGTAGTTTTTCTAATTCTCTCAAATTTTCTACGAAGCACAGGTATTATTTTTAGAAAAACGTCTAGAAGTGTTATTTTTAAGTGCATAGAAGAGAAACTGTCTAAAAAAGACTGGCCAGAGACCAATGGAAAACTGATGGTCCCCAGGAGATGAATCAGTGGACCATAAGTGTTTCCTCGGGTCATTACAAAGGGAGCTGTATGGGACTTATAAAAGTGTAATTGTTACTTTCAAGCTCACTGAGTTTGTTAAGGTTACTAAGCTTAAGTAATTCCAAAATAAACATATTCTCCTTAGGTCTCCAGTAGTGTCTGCAGTTTAAGTCCATTCCAGTGAGGTTCAGAAGCATTCAGAGCATCCTTCACTGAAACTTGCTTAAGGGCCAGAATATATCCTTATATAAAAAGAGATTTAGGGACACCCAAAATAAACACACAGCGGACGGCAGCTTACTACCCAGTCTATCACTCAGCTAGATGATTCTGTCACAGTGAGGATGCAGTTCAGTCACAACAACACTCACAGACAAGAGTGCCTCTCCTCTCATCACCATACTCCTGAATAACATCAAGTTTTTCCAGCGATCCTCCCTTCTACTGATGGATATGCAGGTTCAAGTAAATGATTACAGTCAGCATCCATCAGACTTGGCAGGCGTCAGACTACATTCCAGTGAAGTAAGCTACCATAAGGCAGAGCAACACAGAACATGTTGCATCTGCATAGACTAGGAAGTGAAACACAATTTGTAACGAATTTAGTTCATGCCAAGGAGGACTAAAACGGCTCTGCTGCTCAATCTCTGACCTGAGGCGTCCAGCTCTGATCTAAGTTCTTGTCAGAAAGGAAACTAAAAAATCTGCCTGTGCCCCAAAGGGCATGACAGCAGAATAGGGGAAGGAGAATTACAAAGGACTGAAGAGCCCTACTCTGTACCTCATGGCACCTCTTCCAGCTGTGACAGCCTCAGAACAGAAACAGCTACAGAGGCATTTCCAGCAGACTTCTCCATCCAGCACTGTCCACCAACTTAATCCTTAGCCTAAGTTTTTACTCTGAAGTATGAAGCACATTTTTCCCCATGTTAAAATACCTGCCTTTATAATGAAAAGCCCTGAAAGATGGGATTCACAGTACAGCCAATTCTGCTGAAATATAACCCTCAAGGAAAGTCGGGGTCCTTGGCAGAGTTTTACAAATACACTGAGAAAGGCCTTTAAATTGCTATCTGTGTTCTTTAAGCCACTTATTTCCAAGAAGTCAACATTACATAATATTTCTTGACTACATTGACTGTGCCAATAACATATGGAGAACAGTGTCCCCACTGGGCCCGGTTTCTACCTCTGAGGAAAGCCTTTCCATTTTTATAACTAACATGACAAAATCCACTTTTCAGCCAAGCTTCCTCAATACAGCAGTTTAGTTATGATCTCAAATACTATTAAACTTAATGGCAGGACCTAAATTCAGACTTTTCATTTTGCTTCTGCACCTACTGGAAATTGCTTCACTCAAACTAATTATGTCTTCAGATGATTTCCTATTTCCACTTGAAGTGGAAACAAATTAGAACACTTCGGATTCTCTTTGCACTTCCCGAATACAGAAATGACTCAGCACCTAGCATCATCCGAAAATGAGGCCCTCTACTAGCATTTTCCAGATAACTGAAGCCCACAGAGCTGCTGTGTTCAGCCTACAGCAGTGACTTGAACACAGCGGTATCTGGTAATATTCACTAAATGCGTGAGTAAATAAGGGGAAATTATTTTATTTTTAACAGTCTGATGAAGTTTGTTTTACAATGAATGACAGCCATCCCTTGTTTTCTAAGAGTTATGCTCGCAACAGAAACTGAGCCGCTCAGTTACTCTGGAGGAATCACTAGAAACAACAAAGCTCTAATCTCCCAAAGGAGTGTATAATGGCCCAGGCACAGGACTTTCTGCTGCATGTGAAAATGCCTTCTGTAAGCTGGGCTTGCACAACTTTCCTGAGCTCTCATTTCTGCTTGTGCCTTTACAAACAAATGTCTAACGAGTTTCTAGTTAATTCTGCCTCCAAAGCAGAATGGAATCCCTGCATTTGGTTATAGTCCAAAAGTCTTTACCACTTCTGATCTGTAACTACAGTGTGTGTGTTTAACAGGCCCTGCAGTGCACCAACACACCCAACCACATTCCACATCAAGTGAGATGGTTCTCTATTAGTTTTAACTATCTTACTAAATTTTTATTTAAATGCTAAGATCCGAATATTAATCATGAGTGTGGCTCAAAAACTACCCACAGTATAAACTTTAGAACTTATTTTTTAGTATACTTAGGAAATACCATCCATGACAACTTTTGATGTCATCTTGCGTGATGGGCTTGAGATGGGGCAACAATTTGGAATCACTATTCCAAAATTCAAGGCTGCAAAAGTCAAACACTAGCAGCCACAGAACACTGTACTTACACAGAAAGCTCACCTCCCTGAGTCTCAGTGAAGGCTTAGCAGTTAGTTTACACCATCTAACTACACCATCCCTCCCACGACAAATTCCGAACAATGTTTATAATTTAGCAATCAATTTAGAAGATGAATCAACACACAACTAAAATAAAATACTTTGTATTTCAAACCAATACAACTGTGTCTTCTGAAGCTTTGAGAAATCTGTGAATTACCGAAGGATATAAAAGACGGAAGCTTTGTTTATTTGGATCTCTGATTGCTTCTTTCTGAAGATCTAATAAACTCTCTTTTGAAATAATAAGAGTTTACCAATTGAAGGATTTATATTAAATATTCCTTAAAAGTAACTAGCTGGGCTAACAATGAGCCAAGTTAACCAGGAGTAAGAGAAAAATTACTCAGGCTGTTTTACTAATATTCTTCCAAAATCACCAACCCTTCAACAAAAATAGTTCAACGGAAGATTTCAGTTCCTGGTACTGAACTGAACAAAGAGAACCACATGTTTTTAATGACTGCTCATAAACGACCCAAATAAATCTCCAACGGAGTTAGCAGAGGCTCTTTCTGTACTTTTCCCTTCAGAATTCAACAGACTGATTTGACAGCGAAGTAAGAATTACGGTACTTTAAAGCACCACTCACTCTGGAACATTTATTTGCTGTCGCGAAGGTTGGTGGTACCTCAACAGACTAAATGAGATTCAGGGGGAAATTTTTTTTCTAAACAGTACAAAATGTCCTTGTCATTTGCAGCAGAAAAAGTTTACCCTCCTCAAAATGAGAAGATTTTCAAACTAAGTGAGAGATTGAAGTATTTCTATATAAATGTTACAAGGAAGCATTCCAAACAGCCTACCAATCAATTACAAAGCTGGCCTTAGATCAGGATTACACTACCTATCATTTACAAGAAACTAAAGCCTGCACAACACAAAGTATAACCTACAATTTAACCGCTCATGTTCTGTCTCCAAGAATTTTTAACTATGAATTAAAACAGAGCAACAGCACCACCTGCTGGAAGCTATAAAACTACAACACTCAACGGCCCCGGCATTGCAAGAATTCTTTAGAAAGACTAATTTCCTAATTCAGCAGGCATGATCATAGGTGTCTTATACATGTGGTTGTAAAGGTTAAATTAAGATGTTCATATTAAAAGATACTGTTTTTCCCGTTCGTTCCTCTGGTTCCACACAGTCCCAACCACCCCAAGTAATTCTAGTATATGGATCTAGGCCTTAACAAAAATACTCTCAAATTTGATTTCTGTAAAGAAAAACTGACAATCACATGAAAGAGGAATCTGAGGCCATTTTCTGCATCCATTTTTCTTTCCCCATCCCATCATGGCTTCAGAGGTATCTCTAAAACCACCATTAAGGACCCACAAGGCATGCAGGGTATAATGGTACAGTACACATCTTCAACCCCAGCACTTGGGAGGCAGACACAGGTGAATGTCTGAGTTTCAGCCCAGCCTGGGCTACCCAGTAAGTTCCAGGGTCAGTCAAAGTTACATAGTAAGACCCTGTCTCAAAATTTTAAAAAAATAGTAATAATAAAGACCCCCCACAAAGCAGCCTGGTGGGCTGTGAATCACAGTTTACATGCCACTGTAAATTATCTACAGATATTCTGGAATTCAAAATATGCACATTATATTAAGAAACCACATGCCATGAACTGCTGTTAAAAGGCTTCATGTTTTACAGACATAGGAGATCACAGAAGCCACTGTCTACAGAACAGCTCCACTCTAACTCTGGATATCAGGATACACAAAAATCTACTGAAGGTCTGTAAATGCTCTCTGGGCTACAGGCTCAAACTCCCACTGCTGTGATCTCACTGACCTAAACTGTCTTCAGCAACCAGCATCACTTTAGTAACTTCTGCCTGTGTAAAAGGTTCTGACTGACAGTGAAGCTGTCAAGAATACCAAAGCCATCAGCTGCCTGGGCCAAGTTTACTGAAGTCACCACAGGTATTACTTGGTTCACAATTTCAATTTAAATACATCTAGACTTTTAAAGGGATACTAGAAGCAATGGAATGGCTTTCAGTGCAACCATGGCAACCTGAACCCTAGGCAGACCCCACTTAGAAGGGAATAAACTTACTCCGAGACAAAGCTTTCCTTTGCCCTCCACTGAAGCTTGAGCACCCACATACATATCATGCACATATACACACAATAATAATAAAGTATTAAATATATAAATAAGTGGATACCAACCTCTAGTCTCTTTTCAAGAGATTCTATCCTGTCCTTTTTGCTAGCAAGATTAGCCCTTGTGTAGCGACTCTGACCAGGAAGATACAGGACTTGACTGTAGCATTCTTCCCACACCTGGTTGTAAGCATCACTGGAGAGTTCTCCGTGGCTCATTCCTTGTTTTACCACTTCCATCTCTTGTACCAGAACATCCTGGGCCTGTTTACAGTAATAATCTAAGTTGAAGCATACAATTTCCACCACCACAAAGCTTAAGACTAGTTTATTTCCCTTCTTCCTTAAACCAAAGGCAAGGTTTAGTTGGTCATTTTCTAGAACGCGACAGACAATACCCAAACCAAATGGATTAAGAAGCATCTAAGTAGGGACTAGGGAGATGTCTCAGTGGTAAGTACCTGCTTTGCAAGCTTGGAGGCCTGAGTTCAAATCCCTAGTACCCATGTTTTGAGGGTTTTTGTTCTTTTCATGTGTATGGGTGTTTGCCTGCATGGGTATCTGTGAATCACATGCATACAGTGCCTTCAGAGGCCAGAAGAGAGCATAGGATCCCCTGGGACTGTTATTATAGACACTCGTAAGTGGGTGCAGTTATTGAACCAGGACTTCGGGAAGAATGGTCAATGCATATAACCACTGAGTTATCATCTCCAACCCAGGTTGGTGTTTTTTTTTTTTTTTTTTGGTTTTTCGAGACAGGGTTTCTCTGTGGTTTTGGAGCCTGTCCTGGAACTAGCTCTTGTAGACCAGGCTGGTCTCGAACTCACAGAGATCCACCTGCCTCTGCCTCCCTAGTGCTGGGATTAAAGGCGTGCACCACCACCGCCCGGCTTTTGTTTTGTTCTTTGAAGAAAAGATCAGACATAACCATATGTGTCTGGACCTTCTGTCAGGCAGCCCAGCCAAAACAGAAAACTCCTGGTTCAGTGAAAGACAATATAGGATACATCCTATGTCTCAAGGATATAGGGCAGAGAGTGGTGGAGAAAGATACTTCATGTCTTCTGTAGACATGCGCATGGGCGCATACAACAAACACATACATACAATCACACACACAGAGAAGGCTCTAAGGGCTCTAAGATGCAAAATGATTTTCAAAAGTCAAGCATGGTTCTCCAAGAGTAAAACATCTATTGTTACTCGACATAACAGCAACACATCTTAGGTATATTCCAGTTACTATGGGCCAGAAACTCAGTTCAAAAGTACAACTTCCATTACCTCCAAAAGTCTTCACCATACCAGGTGTGAAACAGGTGGATCTCTGGGAGTTCAAAGCTAGTCTGGTCTACATAGCAAGTTTCAAAGTGGCCAAGGCTACATAGTAATTACTGAGTTTCTCTTTTAAATATAATTCTAGACACATTACAAACTAGACAATACTGACTTTAGTTTAAAGCTGATGAAACTAGGGCTCTTGTCTAAGACTATTTTCCACTGCTATTCCAGGGTAATTTGAAGGCCAGGCAGTACAAGATCAAGGATCACATCCAGTGAGGACCTTCTGATTGAATCACAAAGTGACAGAGAGCATCACTCACAAAAGAACTAGCTCGTTCCAGGAACAACTAACCCATTTATGAGGATTGAGCCCTCAAGAACTAATCACTTCTTAAAGCCCCACATCTCGATACTGCTACAATGGTAATCTCAACAGGAGTTGTAGAAGGGATATTCAAACCATTACTGCTTCCAACTAGAAACTTATTACTTATTATATAAAATAGAAATTCATGCCTTTGGTATTACTCTAAATAACACTTAAGTATTAAAAGAATTCAAAGACAGATTTTAGCACAGGAAAATGATAATAATAATTAAAAAAAAAAAACCTGTCAACCATGCAAGTAACATCCATGAATCCAAACTACCTTGCCACCAAAGTTTCTAAAACTAATAGCAAAGAGGGTGTTTAAAACATATCCTGGAGGCCGGGCGGTGGTGGCGCACGCCTTTAATCCCAGCAGAGGCAGGCGGATCTCTGTGAGTTCGAGACCAGCCTGGTCTACAAGAGCTAGTTCCAGGACAGGCTCCAAAACCACAGAGAAACCCTGTCTCGAAAAAAACCAAAAACATATCCTGGAGGCTAGGAAAACAGCTCAGTAAGCAAAATGCTTGTTGTACAAGCACAGGGTACTGAGTCTGGAACTCCAGCACCCACATAAGCTGGATGCAATAGTGTACCCCTGTAACCCCAAAATGACAAGCCTCAAGTCTGGTAAGGGAGATCCTGGCTCAAAAATAAGGTACAGAGCAACAGAGGATGACACCTCCTCTGGCCTCTGCACATGAACATAGGCTCAAGCACCTCCCACACACACACACACACCACACACAGATAAAAAGAAAAACAACAAATCCTTTGCAAAGATATCACATGACATTTACCCCCTAGCCATACTACCTTTGTTTCTGAGATGCAACAATGTAGCCATGTAAGTTCTGACTTTGTGACACACAGCATCTAACAAGTGCTTAAATCTCACCATGTAGATGTTCCTGTTCAACCCTACCTTTTTCAGTTCTTCTTTGGAGAACTTTTCATAAGGGCTATGCTCAAGATAGGTAATGTGCTCAGAATTGTTGGTAGCAAATCCAGCAGTTTTTCCTTTTTTATTGCCAGATGGTTCATAGGGGTGATGTAGAAGATCATAATGAAGCATAGTAATCATTTCTTTTTTGATCAATTCTTCACTTTTCTGTAAATCTGTTAGAGGTGGTTCTACATTTAAAGGTCTTAAAATAGTTTCATTTACCTAAAATTTTAAAACAAGTAAAATTATCAGACATATCTATAATATACTGTGCCTGCTTTAACAGCATGAACTAAATAGCAATTTCATATTTTCAAGAGTGATTTCTCCTCACTTCTACATCCCTCCCACTTCTAAATTCAAAGTGGTATTAGTGCAATGTTTTCAAAACTGATTTTGAGAACTGTGTACTATATTCCAGAAAGCAGATGAAACTTTGTGATAGTCTTTATGATTGAGATAAATAAGCACTAACACCATATAAAGAAAATAACTTCCTAAATCAGAGATTTCACTTACTTCAGATGGCCGTGGTAGATCCTTCTGAACAGCTTTGTGCATTCGCTTCATTTCCTTCATACGCTCAGCATCTCGTAAGGCCTGAAAAGGGAATTTATAACCATTACTGGAGCTCTACAGCAGCTAACATCAACTATTTCCAAAAGCTTACGCTACTGAAATCAGTGTACGGATGTAAAGAGGTAATGTCGAAGCCCAGGAAATCAATTTATTCATTCTCATTAGACATCAGACACTAACACAACTGAAGTACACTAGAGTGTTCTCCAGATTTCCCTGGCTCTGCCCACCATAACCACCTTTCTTGTCTAAATAGAGTTATAAACAGCAAAGAGATTTCCCACAACCCACCTATTCACTTTCACCCAAAGCTAGAGCCAGCCAATGCTCCTTAACCTTCCAATTACAATGATGTGACAATATATGAATACTCCATGCCACTTCTGAGAAAGTCAAGTAAATGTAACTGAAGTAGCTACAACAAAACAACCAAACACAGAAAGTGTCCACCTCTGCTCCCCACATTCACATGGTTCCCTGTAAAGTTAAGGAGCAATCGCCCTCAGCTATAGCCCACAGGCACTGAAGCATCTGGGATTATAACCAGGGATGACAAAGTTCCAAATGATGTGGAAGAAATCAACACAAGAGGAAACTTTAAAAAGTTGTTCTCTTCCTTTTAAATGATAGTATACAAAGCAAACAATCAGAGGAAGCATGTAGATCTTGGTGGGTGAAATCTGTGACAATGTAGAGGACCCCCACACATCTTTTTGTGAAAGTGCCACCACCGACTGACTGTCGGAATACTCTGTATAACGCTATATGGACACCAACAAGTCTAACAAGGCAGAAGAAGTATTTATATTCTTCTAGGCTTCTAAAAGTATACCATCTAAAGGCTACATCTAAAGATGCCATTTAAAAGAAATTTACAGGCTGAGTAATTAGCTCTGATGACCAGCTCTTGGGTATAAACCAGGCAACAACAGAGCAGTTTTACTTGAAAGAAAAGTTATAAAAAAAAACTATCAGGTGCCATTGTGAACCTTGGGAGACTTCATCTCTCCAGATCAGCCTACTGTAATAGTTTCTGTTTTTGTTTGTTTTCCCTCTTCACTAGCCCTTTCAAGAACGGAAGGAAAGAGACACAGCACACAGCCTGGCAATGACTGCCACTAGACTTCAGAACTAGTAATATGCTTTGCTCAAATACACACTGCAATTAATGTGAACGTCAATGTATATGGCTTAAAATAACACAAAAGGCAAACTAATGAATGTCCTGGAAGTCAAAGTGCAAGTTTTCAGTATTCCTCAGAGCAAGTCTTAACTACAGTTCCATGAAATGCTGGAACACGCAGGCACCACCTGGCAATCCTATTTCTGACACAGCAGCAGCAATAAAACAATATGCATTAAAAAGCACTTTGTTTTTTAATAAGGGTAACCTTCAAAGGAATGCCAATTAAGTTTGGTTAACCATCCTATCAATTCATCACAATGTCGGTGTTTCTTTCACCTATAGAGAAACAGGTGTGGGAGCTAACGCTTTTCCACAAGTTCCATGCCTGAGCAGGTAGGAGCCTGATGTTTACCATGTACCAAAGCTAACAACAGGGTCAGTTCATTCATCACGGCAGTTTCTGTACTAAAGTTTTATCCAACAGTTTAGTCCTCACATCTGCCCTGCTGCAAGAAAAACTGCAGCACGTTAGAGAAAACAAAGCGTGCTCTCCAGTGATGCTACTCTCACAACCACCCTGAGACCAAGGCAGACAAACAGCTGCAAGGGCCATGTAATGTCTGAGAAAAAAGAAAGCTAACTCAAAGTCATTTTCTCCTTTCAAATGGAAGTAAAACTATACCATGAGTGGATGAGCAAGCAATTGTACGCTGCATCAGTGTAAGAGGCTGGTAATATTTTGACACACTCCAATTTCCAAACCCAATTTTTATCAGTCTATACTGACCTAATACTACTCAAAATGAATCCAATTTCTATTTGTCTTTAACATCCTTTCTTCACTAGATTGAAGCAATGTTTAAAAGGCTAATCTGTGTGTTACTTGGAAAAGCATAATGAATGTCAGTGTTTAAACATACACACACGTGCACACAAACATTTCTTAAAAAGCCCATTAAGGTATTTTGAGTACACAAACATACATGTGAGCATATTATTGTTAAATGACATAATTTGAAGAATTTTGTTACGATATAAGAAAAAGTCAAAGTAGCAACCTGGAGACAACCATTCCTCCGTCTAAAGCAGTGGTTCTTACCTTTCCCAATGCTATGACCCTTTAATACAATTCCTCATTTTGTGGTTAGAACCCCCAACCATAAAATTATTTGTTACTTCATAATGTAGTTTTGCTACTGTTATAAATAGTAATGTAAATATCTGATATGGGACTCCCAGAGGGGTCAAGACCCACAGGATGAGAACCACTGGTCTAATGCCTACCAACATACACATGGCCACACTGATGATGCTTTCTAACGAGTCTCACCTGCTTTCGGGCATCCACATCAGCAGCATCTTCAATGTAAGTATCATCTATTTCACGTTCTTCCAACTCTTTCTCAGCATTTTCTGGTAGTACAATTTCAAAATCATTCTTAGGCGCAGGGAGGCCCAACAACCCTAGACGGAGATGTTCACGAGATTCTCTTTCCTGTAGAAAGAATAGGTTCTTTTCAATTCACACCATTAAGTATTGACTAACATTCTGTAAGAATTTACAGAACACCAGGGCATGGTGGCACATGCCTATAAGTACAAAACACAGGAGGCTGAGGCAGAAGGATTGCCACAAACACAAAACCAGCTTGAGTCTCAAAAACAAAACAAAAAAGTTTCTGAAACAAGTGGCTTGGGCTAGTAAGATGGCTCAGCCAGTAAAAGTGCTTGCTGCCAAAATAGATCATCCGAGTCTCCTTCAGAGGATGTACACGGTGGGAGGAGAGAACCAACTCTTGTAAGTTGTCCCTCTGACCCATACATACATAACACAGTATATGTGCACCACATATGCCACATGAATACACACTAAATAAGAAAATAATTTCTAAATGTTCAAATGTATAAAAATAAAATAATTAAAAGTAGTAATAACTCTAGAAAAATGACCCCAACTTCAGAAATGTTTTGTTTATTCTCTTGTCTTCTTAAAGAAGATCAAACAAAATCTTGACTGTGTATTTTCTGTTTCAAAATGTATCAAAACTAACTCTTCAGGGACAGAGAAAAAAGTTGTTAGGATCTACATTTGATTTGATAATACAAAAAAAGTGGGGGGATGGGGTTCCCGGAGAGATGGCTCAGCGGTTAAGGGCACTGGCTGTTCTTCCAGAGAACCTGGGTTCAATTCTGAGCACCCATGTGGCAGCTCACAACTGTCTGTAACTCCAGTTCCAGGGGGTCCAATACCCTCACACAGATATACACGCAGGCAAAACACTAATGAACATAAAAATAAAAAAAGTAAAATTTAAAATTTAGGGCTGAAAATGACTCTCAGTACAGAGCACCTGCTTAGCAGATTGAAGGTCCCTGGTTCAATGCCTAGCACTGAATATATAAATATAAAATAGAATTGACACTTACCATCTGCTTCACATAAGAGGGATCACTGTAGTCTGCCATTCCATCTTCGGGATTAATGTTTAACTTGTCTCTAAGTGGAGTTCTACCTGGGGTGGCATTAGTGACTGGTTTGGGGGTTGTTCCACTTCGGGGAGTCAGCCCTTCAGCTCCATTAGAAGGAGTCCTAGACAAACAGAAATCTAAGTCATCATAAATGCATAAAATAAGGAATAAAAACACCAAAACCTCTATCTTGCTTTCAGTACATTTTCTAGATTGAGATAGAAGTTTGGTCTAGTGAACATAGTATTGACATGTACTATATTGGCTTCTAACCTAATAGCTAGTATTTGCCTTCCTGTATTAGATCCACCTAACACTTTTCGACTTTAATGCGTCAGGGTAACTGAGACCAGGCAGCTGGCAGGGAGGCTGGCCCCAGGCACTAAGGGCCCGTGATTCACTCAGCTCAACACACTCATCATTTATTGCCTCCCTTAAGTTTTTAGCTTTCCTGTCATATTCATTCCCATCAAATGTGCACTTTAAGTGTTTAGGCCTTTATATTTTGTTTGGAAAACAAACACCACATTTTTAGAGTCACATCTAAGTATGAAAAGGCTCTGAGTTTAGACTCTCTTAACAATAAAGTCCAGGAGCAACTTATAATTCAAGGCCTTTCTAGTTTTGGGTGCTTACTTCCTGTATCTTGGCTGTGTTCCAGATTGATGATACTGCCAGACAGCTGTTCCCAACAGGTGCGGTGTTATCATTTAAGACATGGTCCCTGCCCCCAAGGAGCTTACAATCTATTTGAGAGACAAGATATGCACAGGAAAATAGAGATTAGGCTCTCTCTAGCCTCACAGGAAGCAATAACTATTATACAAACACTAGCTTCCAATGTTTCTTAAGAATCATTTAGAATCTGCTGTCATTTAGACGTCTAATGAACCGTGGGGATTTCTTTCCTAAATAACCCATAAAGGGCAGAGCTACCACCTAAAAATAAATACCAGGGCTGGAGAGATGGCTCAGAGGTTAAGAGCACTGACTGCTCTTGCAAACGAGACCCAGGTTCAATTTCTAGCACCCACATGGTGGCTCACAACCATCTTTAGCTCCAGTTCTGTGGGATCCATTACCCTCTCCCGGCCTCCAAAGACACCAGGCACACCCAATTAGGAAACATCAGAAAGACAAGTTGACAAAAAAAAAACAAAAAAAAACATGCTACCCAGGTCCTTAGACTCAAGTTTTTCTAAAAATATAAAACATGCTATATTCACAATACCTGAAAGGGGTAGACAGAACCGTGTTTGGAGTCTGCACAACCTGCCGCTGTGGGGTCACACCAGAGAAGTCACTCTCATGCAGTGGGGTATTAAGCCCACCTTTCAATGGAGTGTCCACATTGGTCAAGGCCATGAGGTTCTGAGCTTCCTGAAGAAAAAGAAGAGTGCAAAATAGTTCAGAAAGGCTAGCAGAGCCTTCCCTCTGGTCCTATTACACAAACCTTGACACAGACAGAATTTGTACACATTCTATCAATGAAAACCAAGAAAGTGAATACTCTTCCATAATGGATTTCAGCACTTTCATTCCTTTGTCAACCTAACACATCACATCAGGAGTTCTGAATACAGTTTACATGTCAAGATAAGCTATTGTCACCAGGTGTGGACGCCACCTGTCCATATCCCCAGCACCTAGGATGGAGAAGCAGGACAATCTGTATATTCTACATACTGAAATCTTCCCACAAGCTCCCTCCCCTATAGTTCATCAAAGGCAAAATGAAGGTAAGAATGCACTAGGAGGGAGCAGCTGCCATTTGTGGGAGGTGCTGACACACACAGATCCTTACACTGCTCTGTTCCATGTCCAGTGTTCTGAGCAGCTCTGGGGACCAACAGCAGCAGCTCCTCAAAGTTTCAGATACAGTGGCCACCAAGAGTCAACAACTGGAGGGGAGAGCTGAAGAGATGGCTCAGAGAATAAGAGCACTGGTTGCTCTTGAAGAAGACCCAGGTTCAATTCCCAGCACCCATAAGGCAGCTCACAACTGTCTGCAACTCAAGTTCCAAGGATCCACCGCCCTCTTCTGACCTATGCAGGGATCACACATACATGGTGCACATATACACATGCAGACAAAACATCTATACACACAAAATTTATAAGCATGACACTGTAAGGCCTGCACCTTCTTGACAAGGACAAAATGAAGAAAGAGGGTCAGGCCAGCTCCAAAATGCTGTGAATAAACTGTCATCACTGAGCAGGCCTGCTAGTTCAGCTTCTGTGCTATAGAAGTGTTTCGGGAGCAAGACTGGTTCAAATGGGCCTTACCCATATACAACCAAACCATGGTCTGTCCTCCACAGTGGCACTTTTAAAAGATCAACAATGCGAAAGGCTCACTATACGATATGCCAGCATACCTGCAGAATTCTGTCTTGGGAGGCTGGTGTCCGTGGTGTTCTCAGAGCGATGCTGTTGTTGGTGACATTGTATTCAGACAGGAGAGTGCTGGAAGCAGAGTTTGTGATTCCAGACTCCTCTGCAGTCTGCCGAGCAACTTCACTGGCCTGACCTACCTTGACAACTTCCTGGAGTTCTGCATCTGAAATCTGAACGACACAAGCAGCCCGGTAAACTCTTCCACAGAGAACAAAGCACCATGTTTCAGAAGGATGATCTGCTGGACCTGGGCCAAGGGCAGACCTCACTGTACCACTTAACTTTGCCTGGCTTTAAAATTTCTAAAATAGCTGGGCGGTGGTGGCGCACTCCTTTAATCCCAGCACTAGGGAAGCAGAGGCAGGTGGATCTCTGTGTATTTGAGGCCAGCCTGGTCTACAAGAGCTAGTTCTAGGACAGGCTCCAAAGCTACAGCGAAACCCTGTCTCAGAAAAAAAAAAAAAAAAAATTAAGCTCCTCTTTTACTATGGGGTAAAATTTTCACATTATAAACAACTGGCCACAATAGTTATATTTCTGTACTTAAGTGTTTTAGTATTTTTATTCTTTCAAAATTCCACACAATGTTTTCTCAACATATTTAACACCCCGAGTTCCTCCCAGATCTACTCCACCCTGCCTACCCACCCGGCTTCATGTTTTCTTTTTTGAATATGGAATGGATCATAAATTTGAATGCCACCATTGCACAGGAGTCACGCTAATCTTTGTATTGTATGTGCTCACTATACTTAAAATGTTTTATACTAATATATTAAAAGACTGCTTGCACCAAGAACATAGTACTTGTACAAAACTATTAATGAGAAGAAAATGCTACTGGAAATCAGTATTTGCTCAATATGACATACACATGTAAAGTTACACAACCACAGGCTTATCCAGTTACCTGAGGGGCAGGTAGCACCAACTTGCTTCTCTTTTTAGTAAATTCAGAGACACCACTAGTTTGAAGAATAGCTGATGGCAAATCAGATTCTTTTTTTCTTTTTAAATGCTGTTTGTCTTTTTTTCTATCTCTTCCTTCTTTTTCACTTCACCATAGACGAAGACAGAAAAAAAATTTTGAGTTACAAATATCCAAAGCTACATAAATATTAAGACTTTAAAACAATTTCATTTCTAAGAAAATAATTTTTTAAATACAAAAACAATGTTACGGCAAAAGGAACCTGATCCTGTTCCGGGGGACCCATCAGAGTGGTTGAACCTTCATCTGGCGATGGATGGAGATAGAGACAGAAACCCACATTGGAGCAATGGACTGAGCTCCCAAGGTCCAAATGAGGAACAGAAGGAGGGAGAACATGAGCAAGGAAGTCAAGACCGCAAGGGGGGCACCCACCCACTGAGACGGTGGGGCTGATCTATTAGGAGATCACCAAGGCCAGCTGGACTGGGACTGAAAATGCATGGGATAAAACCAGACTCTCTGAACATGGTGGACAATGAGGGCTGCTGAGAAGCCAAGGACAATGGCACTGGATTTTGATCCTACTGCATGTACTGGCTTTGTGGGAGCCTAGCCTGTTTGGATGCTCACCTTCCTAGACCTGGATGGAGGGGGGAGGACCTTGGACTACCCACAGGGCAGGGAACCCTGACTGCTCTTTGGACTGGAGAGGGAGGGGGAGGAGAGTGGGGAGTGGGGGGAGGGGGGAGGGAAAAGGGAGGTGGGGAGGAAGCAGAAATTTTTAATTAAAAAAAAACAAAAAAGAAGGAAAAAAAAACAATGTTAGGCTGTCCTAATTTAGAATATCTAAGAATACAAACTTAACAGAATTATTAACAAAACAAAGGTTACTAACTTAAGTACTAAAATTTAAAACCTAAAACTAGAAAGATAAGTAAAACATTATGTCAAAAATACAACCAACTCACCAGGCAATGAGGGTACACGCTATAACACATTAAATAAAACCCCAGATATAAAAATTGGGGTTCAACCTGAAGGTCAGAAAAGCAAAACAGCCACTGGCTCTTACCTCTACCTCAGTCCGAAAGGCGATCCTGCCTCCAGGAATCTCAGAATGAAACTGAGACTAAGAGCTATCTCCTGTCTTTTATTCCTCTCTAATTCTGGGATGAAGGGTGTGCACCCCTACTGCCTGGTTTCTATGGCAAGCTAGCATTGCTACCGGGATTAAAGGTAGCATTGCTGCCTGGTCTGAAGGGCTGGCCAGTGTGGCTGTTTTACTCTGACCTTCATGCAAACTTTATTTATTAAAATACAAATGAAGCCGGGCGATGGTGGTGCACACCTTTAATCCCAGCACTCGGGAGGCAGAGGCAGGCGGATCTCTGTGAGTTCGAGACCAGCCTGGTCTACAGAGCTAGTTCCAGGACAGGCTCCAAAGCCACAGAGAAACCCTGTCTCAGAAAAAAATAAAAAATTAAAAAATAAAAAATAAATAAAATACAAATGAAATGCCTCTACAGAACACCTTTAATCCCAGCACTTGGGAGGCAGAGGCAGGCAGATCTCTGTGAGTTCAAGGCCAGCCTGGTCTACAAAGTGAGTTCTAGAACAGTCAGGGCTGTTACAGAGAGAAACCCTGTCTTGAAAAACCAAAATAAAAATAAAAGTACAACTCTACTATGTTTATATTCACATAGAAATACATGTGAATGTACAATGATGAAGAAATGATGAAGAAAAAGATAAAGGAGACAGAATTAAAACACATCACAAATATTTGAATCGCCAGTTATTAAGTTATTTTGATTTTAAAAGTTCATACAAGATTTTTTAACATTTTATCTATTAATTTATCTATTTATTTGGAGGTTGGGAATGCACTCATGTAGAATAATGCATATGTGGAATTCCGAGGACAAATGGCAGGCACTGACTCTCTCCTTCCACCACGTGAGTACCATATAGCGAACTCAGGTCATTAGGTCTGACAGTAGGTCCCTTTACCTACTGCACCATCTTGCTGCCCAATTAAAGAAAAAACTATTAAGAGTATGTTCATAATGATAAATGCCACCCAAAGGTTGTTGAAAGCCTAAACCTGCCTCAGACAGTATTTTAAAGTTCTACCTGTTTGTTTTCTTCCCTACCCCAGTCAAGTCTACTCCTTCCAAATGATCAGTTTCCTTCTTTTTGATCTATTTGAAGAGCCCACATAAACAAAGGCCCTAAACACTCAAGAAAACTCCATCTTATAGTGGTCAGAGAATAAATACATATTATAAAGTATAATTCATATTATATGCTATTATATACTATATAATGAATATTTTGATTTATATTGGTATAGTTAAGTAAAATTCCTATCAACAGAAACAAAGTGATCTAAGTAGCAAATAAAAAACCCTCTGACAATCACAAAACCCACCCTACAACATGCCAATAGTTTTAAGACTCACAGAAAGACTCAAATATCTCTAAAATGGTCAAAGAGAGACAAAAAACATAAATTAAGTACATAAAAAAGATTTAAGAATGAAGCAAACATTTCTTCTTTTCTTTGTAAGAAAAATAAGGGGGCTGGAGAGATGGCTCAGAGGTTAAGAGCACTGGCTGCTCTTCCAGAGGTCCTGAGTTCAATTCCCAGCAACCACATGGTGGCTCACAACCATCTGTACTGAGATCTGGCGCCCTCCTCTGGCATGCGGGCATAAATTGAGGCAGAATGTTGTATACATAATAAATAAATCTTAAAACAAAAAAAAAAAAGATGTCATTAGTAATGGTAATCAGGCTGGAGAGATGGTTCAGTGGTTAAGGGCATTGGCTGCTCTTCCAGAGGACCCTAGTTTAATTTCCAGGACCCATTTAGTGGTTCATAAGCATCTGTAACTCCAGTTCCAGGGGATTCAATGTCCTCTTCTGGCCTCCATGAGCACCAGGCACATAAGAGGTACACATACATACACATACATACAGGCAAAATACCCATGCAGGCTCAAAAAAAAAAAAAAAGTCATCAGGGAGTAAACAATCTACTAAAAAACGAGGACTAATTCAAGAAACATACATCAGGTAAGTGAGATGGTTTAGCAGAGGTAAAGCTACTTGCCTCCCAAACCTGACAACCCCATGGCCCACATAGTAGGAGAGAAACTACTGTTGTCTTCTGACCTCCATGAATGCCACGACATACATGTCACATATATACATACAGAACACATACACAAATACAACAAACAGATGAAATGTTTTTGTTAAATAACTGCATATCACATTGTATACTAAAACCATGAGAGCCTAGGTTCACTGACTTTCTCACAAAGGTAAATCCATTAAACAATTAAGAGCATCAGGAGGCCCCATCACTCTAATGCTTAAAAACCCAGCTGATGAAGTAAAGGCTTTCCCAAAGCCCCACTGCTCCTATTTCCAAACTCAAAGGGACTCACGATCTTAGTTCCCCATCAAGATCCTGCTGCCGTAATTTTCTGAAATCTGCATCAAGGGCCTGGTAATTCTCCTCAGAAGTATCATAAAAACCAAGAGCAGGCTTTTTTTCGAAAGGAATTTCAGCATTATAATCAACTCCTCTCTTCTTTTTCCTTTTCTTCTGAATTTCTATGCCAGCTGCTCGAAGCTCTCGTCTTTTCTGGAGGGCAGCAAGGCGCCTGGAGAAAAAAATGCAGAATCACTTTGAAAATCAACACTGCCAGGCAGGGATGGGTTAATCCAACAGTGCTAAGAAAGCCATCTGTTATTTGAAAAAGAAGTATTTACTCAAGCCATTAGCTCACCCTATTTGCTAAATTCCAGCTCTGATTTAAAAACACAACAACGCAAAAAGGGAAAGCAGAGAAACTGTGAGTGAATGTGCACCTTCTCTCTGAATAAGAATATAGTTACTGCCGGGCGGTGGTGGCGCATGCCTTTAATCCCAGCACTTGGGAGGCAGAGGCAGGCGATCTCTGTGAGTTCGAGACCAGCCTGGTCTATAAGAGCTAGTTCCAGGACAGGCTCCAAAACCACAGAGAAACCCTGTCTCGAAAAAAGCAAAAAAAAAAAAAAAAGAATATAGTTACTAATAAGTCAAGTAGCAAATGCTGAGATTTAAATTTTGTAACTGCATCACAAAAATTCATAAAACAAAATTAAAAAATACTACTAATCAAAATTGATTAAAATAGTTTACGTACAAGGTGGACCTGGGAGGAATTGAAGGTGAATAAAATCAAAATACAGTGTATGAAATTCTCAAAGAATTAATAAAATACTATTTTTAAAATTTATGTAAGCTTTTAAATATTTTTTTTTCCAAGAGGGGGTTTCTCTGTAGCTATGGAGCCTGTCCTGAAACTAGCTCTTGTAAACCAGGTTGGCCTCAAACTCACAGAGATCCACCTGCCTCTACCTCCCAAGTACTGGGATTAAAGGCGTGTGCCACCACTGCCTGGCTTATTATGTTTATTTATGTGTGTGTATGTATATCTATGTGAGTGGATACTACGTGCACACAATGCCCAAGGAGGCCAAAAAAGGGTGTTAGAACAAGTGATTGTGAGCTGGGAACAGAACTGTGGTCCTCTGAAATGACAATGAGTCCCTCTCAAAAAAGGAGGGAGGTGTCACAGGAAGAAAACAGTCTCCAGCAAAGGCAATGAGAAAATCAAATGGTTTTCTTCAAAACAAATTTAGATCCAGTAGGTAGTAGTGCACACCTTTAATGTCAGCACTCAAGAGGCAGAGCCAGGCAAATTTCTGAGTTTGAAGCCACCTTGGTCAACAGAGCAAGTTCTAGGACAGCAATGGCTACACAGAGAAACATTATTTTGAAGTTAAAAAAAAAAAAAAGCAAAAAACAGAAGTTAGGAAGTTAGAAAGATACATTAAGCAGGTAGTGGTATACACCTTTAATCCCAGCAGTTGGGAGGCAGAGGCAAGCAGATCTCTGTGAGTTCAACGCCAGCCAGCCTGGTTTATAGAGCTAGTTCCAGGGCAGCTAGAGCTGTTACACAGAGAAATCCTGTCTCAAAAAAGAGAAAGAAAAAAAAATACATACATACATTAAAAACATAACATTTTTCATATTTTTTAAGTCACTTCTCTGACGTCAATCAAGAAAATAAATCAACACAAGCAAGGACTTAATCAAAGACTGTTTTGCTGACACTGGCCACAATCTAATTCACCAATAAATTCTGGAGTACGTAACTTCTGTATAATCTTGAGAAAGCATTTCATACAAAAATTCACTCTTACACAAAGAGGTCTATAGCAAAGTCAAGTTAAATGGACAGATAGAGAAGCATGCAAAAAGTTACATGCATTTCTATCAGCCACTGTGAAGAAGTCAAGGACAGAAATATGAACAGTGGCAGTCAATGGAGGGTAAAATTCCATTTGATTCAGTTTTCCTTTGTATTTCCCAACGGTGCTATAATTTTAGAGAGTTGGTGAGAAAACACATTCACAAAGCAGCACATACACAGGAGTGACCACCAATGTGAAAAGCACACGGAACTCAATAAACACTCCCGAGGAAAAAAAGGTCATGGCAAATATATTAAACATTCAAGAAACTCTACCAAAACTTGGTGAGAAAGACAAGCAGCTGAGATCATCTGCCTTCTACCCATCAGCTCCTAGAAGAGGAAACTCCACAGAGGTACAGCCAACAGCATGGCTCTCTCCCTGACAGCTAGCAGCCATAGCGTTGTCAGTCCAGAAGAGCTAGAACAGGATGGATGTCAGCATTTCTCACTCTGCCACCAGACACCCAGCTGCAAGGTTTCTTCTACTCAAACAAGAGTTCTTCCCTGGGCACACTAGCTGGGAATACAGCCCTGAGAGCTCTTTCTGCTCCAGCTTCTGGAATGAAGATTCCACCCTAGGAGAGTGTCAAGGACTGCCTACTACCCCTGCTCCCCAGCACATTCAGCTCCTTAAGCAAGAGTGTCAACCAGAAGTGTACACAGTCAGAGCCTTGGAGAAGAAGCAATACCTAAAAGCACTGACTTTATCTACAACATGAACTCCAGTTAAAGGAGAATCTTTCAAAAGCAAAGGAAGCTATGACAAACAGCAACCGGGAAAGGGAACAGATTCCATGTAGACTGTGGGCACCCGCTTGATAGAGACTGAAAGGGAGGACAGAGCTCTCCTGAAGTCAGAAGAAATCTCAAAGGCTAATCTCAGAACTATCTCTTCAAAGGACCCCCAAACTAGATCAGATCCATTGTCAGTACAGTTCATAACCCCAGAACACTGCTGAAGCACTACAGCAGACAGCTGGATGCCATCAGGAAAAGGTATCGACAAGAAGCCTTCCCAGTGACTGTGGGATCCAAGACTCCCCTTCCCTGAGCATGAATAGCAACAGCAGAGCTTGCTCATCTCTCGAGGACAGCAAAAGAACAGGTTTCACTAAAGTAATGAAGCTGGTCTCAAAACAATTAACAATAAACTGGATGGGAAAAGGGTACAATACCCACAATATTATAAAGTTACCATATATAAAACATCATTTTTAAGAAAAATATGAGACTTGTGAAGAAATCAGACATTTACAGGGGAACCCCAGTAAGATTAACAAATGACTATTTAAAGATGTGTCTAAGGAATGATCCAATTAAGTATACATGTTAATGGGTTTACAGACATCAACAATGAAAAGTCTTGAAGGATGTATTCCAAAAAGTAAATTGCATTCTTTAAATGACAGAAACAAAGACTAAACACATTAGAGAACATTCCCAACATCATGCTAAGTGAATCTAACAAGAGCATATGCTATTGCATCAACCACATCCTAAGATGAAAAGATTAACAGAAGTAGAAAGAAAAGCATACTCGTGAAAGTGGTTTTAAGCTGTAAGAAACAGATTAAACAGCAATTTAACATCTGGAGTACTCTTGTACCACACTTCACACACAGGTCAGTCCTACCTGTTGCAGGACATATGCAGTGCACAGTTTACATAAACACACAGATGCTGCAAGAAATTAAAATCTGCACAGATGTACTTCAATCAATCAATCCTAATCAAACTTAAAAGCCTTTCACAGATACTCTTACTGTATTCTTTGCCAATTCACATGAGAAAAAGGTGTTCAAAAAACTGGGTTCCCAAATAGCCTTAAACAAAAATGGAAATCTTACATTACTTAACCCTCAACAGTATACAAAACAGGGAGGTAGCTGGAAAGAGAGCGCCTCCTCTTAGTTTCTGCTCATTCTCCGTGAGTCACACTCCCATCAATTTGATTACAGTTAAGAAATGGTCAGCTATGCCAAAAAGCATTTGCCATCTCAAGCTTCTGACACTGTAAATATGAACACAGTTCTTACTTCCCACCAAGTCAAGAAGTAATTTCTAGACAGCCCAGGAGCCAAAAAAGGCCCTGCGTAGACTGCGGGGTGAGGAAATAGTCCAATAACCAAATCCCACAAGCTAACAAGCTGCACATGATAACAATGTTATCGTAACCAAATTTATCTTGGTTTCTGGACAACAGAATGATATTAATTATGAATTTAACCAGAAGGAAGCAAGGAAAAGGTAGGGAAAAGCCTGAATAAAAGACAATGCCTAATGTAGTTCACACACTTTTTAAATGAAAATTTCTGAGAGCCTAGAATTTGGCTCTAGGCTCATTTACTCCCACTCTGCTCAGCTGGGATTCCTGCCTCACACCCAGTACCTGCGCAACACTTATCAAGGAGGGTGAGGAACTGGCAACCGACAGTCATGTAAAAGCCCACCTAATGCCAAAATGCTACAATAGATCAAACATAGTACGCTAGATCAAATGCCATGCTTTGTAAAGTTTTTTTAAAGTGTATTTTTCCTATAACTACTCTGAAATGCTTAGGGAGAACATACAAAAGTTGTTTTTGTTTGTTCCAGAACAATAAATAAACTGAAGAGTAATAGCAAAATAGGAATTGGCCAGAGTTGACAACCATGAAGTTTTCCTGAGAACGCACAACTAATTCTTGGACATGGGATGAAAAAACATGCCTTGCTTCTTCCAGCTGCTTCTCTCTTGCTTTCCTCTTAGCCTTCTTTCCTTGAGTATTAGCTAGGCGGGCTCGAGCCTCGGAAAGCATCTCAAGTTCATCTGCAAAAGTAAAGATAAGGAAACGTAAATTCCTCTCCAACATCAGCAGTCAAGCACACCTGAGTGCTTACAATGACAGACAAGAACATGAATGTCCTTACCACTAGTACAAGATAAAGAAAACTTGTGAAATCAGAGAAAGTCAGGTTACAAATCATCCCATCACTAACTTGCTAGCTATGTAAGCCTGGTTGCATATTTACTCTGTGAAATGGTTCCCTTTAAAAAAAGAATAAGGCATCCTACTTCAGAGATACTGAGAAGAGCTAAAGAAAATGAAGCTATCGAGCATGCAGCAGGTATTCACCCTCACTGGAAGCTCTACTGTAACATCCTTATCATCAGCAAACTGCACATAACAAATAGAGAAACCCTACAATAACTACTCATGGGGCTCTGACAGCCATCCATGTAACAAGACTGTGGAGCCTGAAAATGTGAGCCTATTTCCACCTAGACCAAAGGTCAAAGAGTCAGAACTTACCTCTAGTTTCTATCTCAACGGTCCCAACTAGATTTAAATCAGAGTTCTGTTCTCTCAAGATTAACTGTGGATGTAGCCTGAGACCTTCAATTGGCATGTTCATTTCCTAGCATCGTGTTAATGAAGCTTTTTGTCACAGCTGGGCGGTGGTGGCACACACCTTTAATCCCAGCACTCGGGAGGCAGAGGCAGGCGGATCTCTGTGAGTTCGAGGCCAGTCTGGTCTACAAAGGGAGTTCCAGGACAGGCTCCAAAGCTACAGAGAAACCCTGTCTCGAAAAACCAAAAAAAAAAAAAAAAAAAAAAAAAAAAAAAAAAAAATGGCCGGGCAGTGGTGGCGCATGCCTTTAATCCCAGCGCTTGGGAGGCAGAGGCAGGCGGATCTCTGTGAGTTCAAGACCAGCCTGGTCTACAAGAGCTAGTTCCAGGACAGGCTCCAAAACCACAGAGAAACCCTGTCTCGAAAAAACCAAAAAAAAAAAAAAAAAAAAAATGAAGTTTTTTGTCTTACTCCTACCTTTTGGAGTCAGGGGTATTTAAAGCAATTGGAAATTAAACACAGGTGAATTTCAGTACTCACTGGAATTCCCTCCCGATACTACACTAGATGTTTCTGTCTTATTATTTTCATATTTTTTACTATATTCCTAAAGCCCCACGCCTCTACCCTGACAAGAGCTATTTTTGCGAAGCTGGTCACCAACACACAAGACTTAAGATTCCACCCACATCACTGTCCTCCTCTACTCTTCCCTCAGTAAGAACACGGGAAGGCCTGGTGCCTACAGCTTAAAGGTTTCCTAAGTCACAAGGATGTCTACAGCTAGTCACTAACTAGTTACCCTTGGGAACTTCTGCATTCAGACTTTTAAATCTGAAAAACTACTGTATGCCTGCAGAAAGGTGAAATAGATAATTACTCTCCACCCGCAACAGGGGCGAATCAAGCTCAGAGAGCCTGTGTGACTGGCTGAGGTAAAACATATAGTAAACAGCAGAGGCAGATCCTCTACTCCTGACGCACTACTTCACAGAACTGCAGTGTGCTTCCAGCAGTGTCTTGCAGTGCAGCCCTTAAGTGGAGAAGAAATCAACCTAAAGTCAAAGAAACACTGAGATCCAATACATTAGTTTGTTGTCTTCTAGAAAGAGAGATCCTGAGAAACAGGATCCTGAAAACTCACCACTCATCTCTGGGACATCTGTCTACTACACAACTCAATTCATCAAAAGAAATGAAGAAATGGAAAGTAGTATCAGCCAAAAACCCACAGTTACTCTGTAATTTTAGAAAAAGGGGAGGTCAGACATAAATAGGGAGAAACTTAGAATAATAACCTCTGATAAAACTAAAAAGTCAGGAGTTCAAGCAGGAACTACAAAGAGTAAGGTAGGCCAGAGTCATCTACAGTTAAAGTGCTTCCAAGCATCCACTTACCCTCATCCATGTCAATCGGATCGGGACGAGCTGGTTTTGTTTCTGGATTTGGATCGATCTCTCCGGGTTTTAGTTTCCGGGGGTCATCTATTGTTTCTTCTTCATTGTCCCTTTGGGCAGTTTTGTCCCTGGGCAGAGGGGGAGGACACAGACCAAATGAGTTAATTACCATATCATTTGGTATGAGAAAAAATTATCAAGGTACCCAGCTCTGGTACTCTTTCTTTGCTAAAATAACCAATAGATGAGTTTTATGAAAAGCAGCATCTTTACTAATGCTTCACATGAATAAAGTAGCATTAAAATTCTCTAATTTCAGTGAAATTCATGATGAAAACAAGCAGTCCTTACAAATGCAGAACATTCAGACAAAAAGACATTACTGGAACAGAACAAAAACATCCTAATAAATCCTCAGTAGTTGGTGCCAGGTGACCCTATGACCTCACTCACTCTCTCACTTTTCTAAGATGAGATGGCTTGAATACTTTGTAAATTGTCCTTTTAAAGGGGAAACAGAAGACATACTATCCTCAACCATGTGACATTTGGAACAAGAATTCAATGTCTTTAGTTTCTCTGGCTTTAATCACAGTCATAATTAAGCTGGAAGTGCTGTTAAGTTTGTTCAACACAATAACACATGTCCATATTCTTCAAGATGCTCTAAGAGGTCCACTTACAGGAGGAACTCATAGTGTTCCAAGCACTGGGCTGCTGTTCTTCCAATAATGGGTGCGATGGTCCGCCACTGCGTTGGCATCAGCTTGGCCAAGTGCAGGAGTTTTTCCTCCTCTTCTCTAGACCATTCAGTTTTTTTAATACTTGGGTCCAGCCATTCATACCTATTAGAGACAACATTTCAAACTAAATTAGTCAGTTACCCAGACTAAATCTCCAGTTTACACATAAGATGTACTGACTGTTAAAATCACATGCTCTCATCCTTCAATTACTAACACTAGTCTTTCTGACAAGAGAATATTCACTGTAAAGTTAAGCTGACTCATCCTCCCCTCATCACATTACAGTGTATTTTACGTATGTAAAATTAGTAATACTTAAAAATCTAATTTGATTGAAATGCAATCATACATCTTCTTTTCCAGCTAGTACTTCTTTTTATTTGTTCTTAACTTTCTCCCATTTGTGTTTTGGTGTTTTTTGGGGGGGGTGGGAGGGTAGACACGATTTCTCTGTGTAGCCCCAGCTGTCCTGAAACTCACTCTGCAGACCAGGCTAGTGTTGAACTCAAGATCTGCCTGCCTCTGCCTCCCACATTAGGATTAATGGCTTCCACCGCCACACCCTGCATTTGTTCTTTTCCAGAAGTTCTGAAATTATCTTGCATTTTCTATATTACAACCTCACTGTACTTTCTATGTCTGAGTCTCACAATACCCTGACTACTTCTCTAGCACTGTATGCTTTCATCTGCTGTACTTTTAAATTTACAGTAAAACGACTACATCATCCTCCGTCTTCTACTGTCCGCTCCATCTGCCTTGTCTATCACGTGGTTGGCTGGATGAGAGTCCTCTCCACCACTGGGGCTGGAGCTGGAATGGAGCTTAAAGTCACTGGGAAAAGGGAATCAAACTACTGCAACCTGAGAACCACTTTCCTTCTGCTCTGCACCTGACCCTTCCCACCATCCAGAAGCCTGAGAAATGGGGTCACTTCATACGACCCAAAGAACGCAGGCTGCAGCTGGGGCCTATTCATTCAAGGCCAGAACACACACTGGTGTCCACTACTCTGTGACTTAATAAGGTGACACAAGTGGAATGCTGGCATCTGTTGCATTTAGTGTAGCAAATATGCAATACTGCAACCCTATTACAAGGAAACCAATCACAACCTGACCAAGAAAATCAAGCATTGTTTAGTATTATTATTTCTTTGGGAAAGCAAGTCCTAAGACATCCAATTTATAAACTTTCAGAACACAACTCATTCACTGAGCTGAGGTCCAGCTATCTCTTTTATAAGATTTTGTATTTTGTCTCACAAGGCATTCTGAAATAAATACACAAACTCACTTAGACAGGGCTTCACAACCCATCAGTTAGTACTAAGTATTACTATGCTAAACTGTGAGAAAACAGACAAGGTAAAAGGGAGAAAAAAAAATGGTTTGTTTAAGACCACATAGGAAGCCTATCTCTTTCCATACTTCCCTCTCTATCACAGTCCTTGCTCATCGCAGGAATGTTTCAAAGAGACCTTTCATTCCTCACACTCAGGATCCTGTTGTGTTCCACTTACTGGCTGATACATACCATCTGGCTTTGCACTGTTTTGCTGATTTCCTATGCAGCAATGAGGCAATCCTAGACCACTGGTTTTTCCCATATTTCATTACCGCTGCTTTCAAAATTTCATCCTAAAAGAGTTGCCAAAAAGAGTACATTTCAGTCACAAGCCTCCAAATGAGAAAAGACAAAATTTAAATAACTCCTACAGATTTCCTATAAAGATACACACAACCATTTAGAAAGGGGTGGTGTGAAAACTTCATTAACAGTTAATGATAAATAGCATAAAAGAATCAGAAGATGAGCCGGGCGGTGGTGGCGCACGCCTTTAATCCCAGCACTTGGGAGGCAGAGGCAGGCGGATCTCTGTGAGTTCGAGACCAGCCTGGTCTACAGAGCTAGTTCCAGGACAGGCTCCAAAGCCACAGAGAAACCCTGTCTCGAAAAACCAAAAAAAAAAAAAAAAAAAAAAAAAAAAAAAAAAAAAAGAATCAGAAGATGACTGGAGAGCTAGCTCAGTGGTTAAGAGCATGCACTTCTTTGCAGGAGACCTGACGTCAGACGGCTTACCAGCTCCAGCTCCTTGGACCCAAAGCTCGAGCTCCTGAAGGCAGCTGTACTCATGTGAACATGTCCATACACAGACACACACTTCTTTTTTAAAAGATTTACTTATTACGTATACAACATTCCTTCCATGTGTGCCTGCAGGCCAGAAGTAGGCACCAGATCTCATTATAGAGTGTTGTGAGCCACCATGTGGTTGCTGGGAATTGAACTCAGGACCTCTGGAAGAGCAGCCAGTGCTCTTAACCACTGAGCCATCTCTCCAGCCCGACACACACTTTTTTAAAAAAATGAAAATAATCTTTTGTGGAGGCCTGAAAATGTGAGCCTATTTCCACCTGAACCAAAAGGTACTCTTTTGGGGTCAGGGTATTTAAAGCAATTGGAAACTAAACACGGGCAAATTTCAGTACTCACTGGAATTCCTTCCCGATACTATCCTATATGATTCTCCGTTTTATGATGTTCATTCACATCTTTATATTCTTTACTATATTTCTAAATCGCCACACCTCTACCCTGGCAAAAGGTATTTTTGTTGAGATTGTTGGTCCCCAACAATCTTTGTTTTTTAAGAAGAAAAAAAAATCCTTTGAAGGACATTTTACTTGCCCCCTGAATAAATTGGAAGTAGAAAAAGTCAGGGCTGAAAACACTACTTTATGACAGACTCACAGAGATTACCTCTCAGTGTGCATCTATCATTCTCTTCACAAAGGTAAAGTTCGCATATATATATTTACTCAAAAAAAAAAAAGTTTTCTGAATATCTACCTTGAACCAGGTTTTGAGTACTCCGGGAAAGAGAGCCAAAGATGTCCTATCCAGGCCTCAAGAAGCAACCTAGACTGTAATTCAACATGACATTCCTCTCCAGCACCCTACTTACCACAACAGCCCAGGAATGCACAGCTCCCTCTATCTCAGTCAATTCTCTCTGCATACTCCAATCTCCAAATGCTCTTTCACCAGGGTACCCAAAACACATCCCAAACCAGGACAACCTGCCAGGCGAACTCAGACACTAGAGCTCACAGTCATCATGAATGCAGCTGAGCACTTTAGTGTCGGGTTTTTCCACAAGGAACTTGAACTGCAAGCCTTGTCCTTGAGTCTCTCCACTCATCTTTCATTGCTAGTTGGGAGAAGGCTCACCTGGTATGCATGAAGTCCTGGGTTTGAGTCCCAAGAGACTATGCATGGTACACACTTGTAATCGGAGCACTGGAGGTAGAGGCAGGAGGATCAGAAGTTAAAGGGGTTCTCCTCATCTACATACCAAGTTCAAAGCCACTCTGGGCTCCATGAGACCATATCTCCAAAACACACATACCTGCAAAGTTTTGACCAACACAGAGGAATCCCGCTGCTACCTGACTTTGTGATTCTGCTTCTGCCTCAGAAGTCATCTCTTCTTTAGTTTAAATAGACTCAATGCAAGCAGGTCCCTTCTCAGTGCCTTCATTTATGACTTTAATGAAGTTTTTCTATACTTCAACCAACGTATACACAGGAGGTACCTATCCCACAAGACTGATTCCCAAACATCACCAAGCAACCTTCTTCATACTATTCATACTAATTCTACAATTCCAAAGTCTGGTCCTCTTGCAGTGATGTCTGATGAGGAAAACAACCCATTTTTACTGAAAGTCTACTAATGGGCCAAGCAGTGTTCTCAGTATTTCAAACTACTAACTCACTGCAAGAGGTAAACAGTGTTATTTGACTTATTTTTTAAAAAAATGAGTAAACTGGGGCCAGGCGGTGGTGGCGCACGCCTTTAATCCCAGCACTCGGGAGGCAGAAGCAGGTGGATCTCTGTAAGTTTGAGGCCAGTCTGGTCTACAAGAGCTAGTTCCAGGACAGCGAGGGCTGTTAACACAGAGAAACCCTGTCTTGAAGAAAAAAAAAAATTGAGTAAACTGAGACTTAGAGAAGCTAAACTCCACTGAAGTGCTTGCAAAAACAAAATAAGCTGTAGCAAATGAAAATGGGTGCCTGGAACTAGCTCTTGTAGACCAGGCTGGCCTCGAACTCAGAAAGATTTGCCTGCCCCTGCCTCCCAAGTGCTGGGATTAAAGGTGTGTGCCCAGGTACATCTAACTCTTAACAGGACAAAGACTCAAAAGAAGTGTTCTGAGCTAAGTCTGGAGGATGGTCAGGAAGATGGCAAGCAATAGGAAGATATCTCAATAAGGCACAGACATAGGGTATTCATACATTCAGTGCATTTGATTAAATGCACGAAAACTTAATTTCTATTTTACTTCCTTTCTTCTCCCGTTCCGCTCACCCGTGGCATGATCTACTACATTTCTGGAAGCAAATACGTAGTTTGTCCTAACTGGCTCCTATCCCGGCAAGGGCGGTGCAAGGTAAGAGACAAGACCTTGGCATCTGCAGAGCGGACAGCTACGCCCCTGTATCAGAGAAGCAGAGAGGTGCAGGCGAAAACGCGCCACCTGCCCCACTGTAAGGAAGTCAATGAAAAACAAAAGTTGCAGCCAAAGCGACTTCTATCAGAGCGAAGCACTGGGTAAGAGCCAAGAAAGAAAGGAGCTGGAGAAAAACTACGCTTCCGCAAAGGTCCAGTCTAGGCAGCCTCGGGGTCCCAGGAGAGAGTGAGGGGGCGCGTCCCTAACTGAACAAATAAGTGTCCAAGGGCCTAGCAGATGCCAGGCGGCGAGCGCGGGGCGACAAGTCGCGACCTCGCTCCCCCCCGAGGTGCTCAGGTGAGGCGCGGCCGCACCCACGCAGGGCAAGGATCCCCGGGGGCCCTCACAGTTGCGGTGCCCCACGGAGACCCCGCGGGACAGCCACGGCGCCCCGGACCTCCCCGCGCGTGCGCACAAGCTACCGGACCCGGCTGAGGGCAGCGGACGGCGGGAAAAGCTGCCTTACCTCGGTATTCCTCCAGACGCCTCCTTTGATCATAATCCGAGGCATCTTGGCGGCGGAGTGTCCCGGCAAGCGGCCGAGAGGAGCTTCGAGAAAGTAGTAACGGCGCTCCGGTCACGGGAGGCAAAGAGGCCACTTCCTCCAAGAGCGACCTTCGCTTTGAAGAGGTCTGCGCAGGCGCAGCTGGGGCAGCCCGGTAAATCTCGCGAGATCTCAATGACCGAAGGGAAAAAGACGCGGCTTGTTTGGAACCTTAAGACTGACAGAAAATCATCAAACCGCTGGGGCCAAAGCGTCCGACGTCGCGCGCAGGTCCGAGACAGGTTGGAGGAAAAACAAAACTCTCGCGAGATGACAGAGGTGGCACTTGGCTGGGAGCGCAGGGACGGGATTGGTCCTGGCGTCACGCGGGGGTGGCCAGTGGGAATGACAGGGGCGTGGCGTTCCCACCCCGGGCGGACCCGAAGACGGCGTGGTTAAGTTGTTTAACGGAGCGCGGGCCGTGCCGGGCGTCTCGGCGATCCTCACGGGTCCTTCGTGGGATCCTCGGGAAAGGGCAGCCATCAGGGCCGAGCGCTGGGTGCGGGACCGCTTGCTTCCGTGAGATCGTCCATCTGAGCGACGTGACTGCTCCCCCAGGACGTCCCTCGCCCTTCCTGGAAGAGCCACGCAAACTTCAGCGCAGCCCCGGAGGGGCTCAGAAGATGGCCTAGAACCCCATGAAAATATCACGCCGGCGTCTTTCACTCGTCGCTCGCCGTTGGGGCTCTGTCAGTTGCCCGACTCTTGCCCCTGCAGTCTGGGTCGGCGGCGACTGAAAAGTGGGACGAAGGACTCGCTTGTTCGTAAATTCAGAGCCCGGTTGCGAGTCAGCAAAACCTCGGTAAGGTGTGCATTGTCAAACCCTCTGCCGTCTCCTCTCCTTGTTCCCCACGCAGACTTCTTCACTATTCCAAAGCAGTTATTTGACGCCACCCCAGGTCGCTAGGGAAAAATAGTAGTTTTGGTTTTGGTTGTTGTTTGTGCTTCCGTTTGCCTCTTCGAGAACACGTGACGAATTTCCTGATTCGATTTGTTGTTTTTTTTCCTTGAAATAAGAAATTGTATCAATAAAAAAAGCACTGCTTTCTGTTGGAAGGGGGTAATGTATTAGGTTACACATGGATTTAGCCAGCTACAGTTCCATTTCACTCAGCTCTGTCAACTGGCAGTATGCCGGGTGAGAAGCAGTTTTCCGCCTCTGGGACTCTCTGCATTGCTTCCTTGTAGAGATGTATAACCCTTCGCTCGTGCCCACCTTGCCAGCAACACATCTCTGTTATTATCACACCCAAAGGCACGCATGCATGCGCATATGCACACCAGTTGGCTGACCAGATCAAAGCAGAGCTAAAGACACCTCCCTGGGAATTTTTACAGCAGGATCCAAAAGAGGTCAGTGTGCCTGCTGGCCTATGAATCTCTAACCTCCCATTAGATATTGTGGACTGCCTGTGTTTTGAACTATAGAGACAACGATGGAAAGAAAAGGCATCACAGATAAAGTGAAAAACAATCAAAACACAAACTCTAAAGACTTAGAAGTAGGTTCTGGCCTCAGCATGGTCCCCTGGATCGAGATCATTCTCAAGTCGTAGCTGCTTCCACCGTCCCCTTTTGGATTCAGCCACTGGATTTAGGTATCCAATACTCTTCGTGCTTAGTGTGGGGTGAAGTTCTGTGCCTGCTGGCCTGCGAATCTCTAACCTCCCATTAGATATTGTGGACTGCCTGTGTTTTGAACTATAGAGACAACCATGTCTTTGGTGAAAATCTGAGTCAGATGCACCAACACTGCCCCTTTTATTGTGTGAACTGGGCCTCCAAGTGATATGCTTGCCCCTTCTGAGCACAGCAGCCCTGTCAGCTGTCTTTGAACACCTGTGAACACATAGACTTTGTGCCCCTTCAGGATTCCATAGATGGAAAGTCTGGAACCCCTGAGATCAGAGCCCCACATCCAGAAACACCACACATAAATCTGCTATCCTCACAGTACCACTCCAGCCTCATCAGTCAGAATGAGATCCCAAAAAAGGGTTCCTCCAGCACAGGGACTGTCACCATCAAGTAGCCAGACTGTTATCACTGTGAACCTTCAGCAAAGCAAGCGGCCACTTCTAAAGAGAACTGCGCCACGTCTTATCCAACATACTTTTCCTCAAATGTCCCTCAGAA
Organism: Chionomys nivalis; assembly: GCF_950005125.1. Taxonomy (NCBI): domain Eukaryota; kingdom Metazoa; phylum Chordata; class Mammalia; order Rodentia; family Cricetidae; genus Chionomys; species Chionomys nivalis. Next base: position 12,755,411 of record NC_080104.1, on the reverse strand, counting down.
AATCAGTCACATGGAAAACTCCATAAATATGTTTCAGGATTTCACTTAAAAAAAAAAGTAGCATTCCCCATCCTCCACTTTACCAAGATTAAAGCCAATAACAAAAGCTATACATGTTAACATGTACATTTCATTTGGAAATACTGTAGAGTCTTGACACATGTGATCAAGTTAAGATGAGATCATACTGGTGTGGACCTAACTCTAGCCAGTGATCAGAGTCCTCACCAGAAAAGGCCTGTGCATGTCTAATTCTTACCCCATTCACCAAACTTCCTCTTACTACATTGTGATTTTAAGATTTTTTAAGTGGCATGGAGGAATCTGCTCTAAAACAATTTACTTATGCCAGGCAGTGGTGATACACACAATCCCAGCACTCAGGATATAGAGGCAGGTGGATCTCTGTGAGTTTAAGGCCAGCCTGGTCTACAGAGCTGGTGCCAGGATAGCTTAAGGCTGTTACACAAAGATAACCTGTCTCAAAAAAAAAAAAAAATACAATTTAGTTATGCACGAGAACATACACATATGAAGTTCATTGGAGTGATTCTTGCAGCTATCATAGCTGCCACAGTTACCACTCCAGCTGTTCCAGTGGCCTTAACTCCTAGCCAAGCCATAGCAACTGTAAATTTCTATTTTCAGAATGAACACTTTAAGATGGTGTTTAGTAACTGACTGCACCCTTCTGTGATTTTCAGGACTTGATAGCTATTCTTGGTTGTCAACTTGACTGTATCTGGAATGAACTACAATCCAGAAATGGAGGACACGCCTATGAGAGATTTTCTGCTTGGTTTGAAATGAATGAATCTACTTCTAGTCCAGGCCTTTGAGGTAGGAATAAAACACACACCTTTGATGTGGATCTTGAGGCTGGAAGACACAGGCCTTTAATTCAGATCTTGAGGTGGGAAGGCACACCTTTAATCTGGGCCACACCTTCTGCTGGAAGTCTAAGGACATAGAAGAAGGAAGCTTTTGCTATTTGCCTGCTTACCCTCGCCTAGCCCATCCGTTCTCTCACTGGCATTGGAGCATACTTCTTTGAGATTCCAGCGTATGCAAAGACCAGCTGAGACACCAGACTTGTAGGACTGAGCAACTACTGAATTTAGACTGTCTGTTCACAGCTAGTCATTGTTGGAGTAGCTGGACTGCAGCCTGTAAGTCATTCAGAGAGAGAAAGAGAGATTCGTTCTATAAGTTCTGTGACGCTAGAGAACTCTGACTAGTACAGATTTTAGTGCCAGCAGTGGTTCTAGAGAAAGAGAAGTATAAAGATGAATCTTTTAAGTATCTGGAATAGGCTTTTCAATTCACCAGCACCTTCAACTACAGCCACTCCCTCTCCTGGGATCTTGGAGAATGCTGAAAGCCCATGGTGTGAACTGTATTACAAACTTAAAGAGATAGAAGCATTTGATTATCCTGATTCACCAATTGTAAGCGACAGTGGATTTGACAACCTTGTATATGCAACTTTTGACAGTTTGGGGGAAAATAAGGAAAATAATGCTGCTGGTTGGTTTCTCTTACTATCTCTAGATAAACTGATAAAGGATAGGAATGAGCTCCGTGATAAAATTAACCAACTTCAGAAAATGAAGAAGGATAACAAAGAACTTAGTGACAAAAATGACCAGCTCCAGATGCGAATAAATAGTCTAAAGGTTTCTAAGTGTGCCCTGGAAGAGAATTTTCTTGCCAGCAGCCACAGAGCTCGAGTTGTGGAAAATCAAACTGAAGCCCTCATTATAAGATTGGCTGAACTACAGCGAAAATCCACGGCTCAGCCCCAGAGGGTGTCAGCGGTTAAAGTAAGGGCATTAGTTGGTAAAGAGTGGGATCCTGTAACTTGGGATGGGGATGTGTGGGAGGACCCTATTAAAGCTGAGAACTTTGAACCCTCAGATTCTCAAGGGCTTATCTCACCTCAGGAAATAGTACCCTCGGCCCCACCCCTTGAGATACTGCCTTCTTCACCTTTCACTGAGGAAATTAATCCAGCAGTGACTTTCTCTGAAGGAGATGCCAATCAAGGCAATACTGATGTCCCTCAGAGCCCACCAAGAGTTGCCTCTAGATGTATAACTGGACCTAAAGCAAAGAAGGCTTCTAGAGGGGAGGTAGAAAGTGTAGTCGGTGAAGAGGTGCACTACACTACTAAGGAGCTTAACGTGTTTGCTCTTTCATTTAAGCAGAAGTCTGAGGAATATGTGTGGGAATGGGTTTTAAGGGTGTGGGATAATGGTGGAAGGAACATAAAACTAGATCAGGCTGAGTTTATTGACATGGGCCCTCTGAGTAGAGATTGTAGGTTTAATATGGAAGCTCGCACAGTTAAAAAGGGGGTCAAAAGTTTGTTTGAGTGGTTGGTTGAAGCATTTATCAAAAGATGGCCTACTGAAAAGGAGTTGGAGATGCCTGATCTCTCCTGGCTTAGTGTTGATGAAGGGATTTTAAGGCTCAGGGAAATTGCAATGCTAGAGTGGGTGTATTGTGTAAAATCTGAACCTTCTCAATGGGAGGGTCCAGAAGACATGCCCTTCACTAGTCCTATAAGGCGCAAAATGGTGAGAGGGGCACCAGCACATTTGAAAAGCTTTGTGGTCGCCCTGTTCCTCGTGCCAAACCTTAGGATTGGAGATGCTGCTGCTCAGTTGGATGAATTAAATGCAATGGGTTTAATTGAGCCCCAAGGTAGCAGGGACCAGGTGGCAGCACTGAATTGCCCAAGGCACGATGATCATAATTATATCGGCAGCATAGAAAAAACAATGTTCATAATGGCCTAACCAGTAATGGTCAGCACAGACAAAGTGAATTTTATTTTGGCATGATTTGAATGGACCTTTGGTACTGACTAATCATGGTGTTTCCAGGCATGACATCAATAAGAAGCCTGCTGCATTTCTCTTTGATCTGTATAAGCAGAAAAATTCTCAAACAAATGAAAGAAGGGCTATACTGGGCCTTGACAAAAGACATTCTTGGCCAGTGAATCAATTTCTAGACTTGAGTCAATTTGCAGACCGAGAACCTCTTAAATAAACGGATGGCCAGGTTCCCCTAGGAAAGACCCTGAAAAGATAGCTAAAAGCTTTACAGTTAGTCTTTCTCCAGGCTTCCCTGCAAGGGACCTATGGCCTTTTACAAGGGCAACTGTACACTGACAGAAAGGAAACAATCAGACTTTCCAGAGTCTATTCGATGCTGGTCCTGAATTGACATTGATTCCAGGAGATCCCAAGAAACACTAGCCCTCCAGTTAAAGTATGGGTTAATAGAGGCCAGGTGGTTAATGGAATTTTGGCTGAAGTCCAACTCACAGTAGGTCCCCAAACTCATCTTCTAGTTATTTCCCCAGTACCAGAACGTGTAATTGGGATAGATATACTTAGAAGTTGGTACAAATATCACATTGGTTTCCTGACCTGTGGCGTGAGGGCTATTATGATTAGAAAGACTAAATGGAAGCCTTTAGAATTCCAGAGGCAACTGCCAAAGAAAATAGTGAATCAGAAACAGTAACACATCCCTGGAGGAACTGCAGAAACTAGTGCCACCATCAAGGGGTGGTAGTTCCCACACATCTCCATTTAGCCCTCCTATCTGGCCAGTGTGGAAGACAGGTATGAGTTATCATGTAAGTGCTCACCAAAAGGTGACTTCAGCTGAGGAGGAGTTCAGTAATCAAGTAGTAAGACCCATTCTCTGCACAGTTAGCCTCTCTCCCCAGCCATTCCTGCCATTGCCCAGTGGGCCCATGAACCAAGCAGCCATGATGGCAGAGATGGGAGTTGTGCATGGGCTCAACATAGACTTCCATGCACCAAGGCTGACCTGGCTACAGCTGCTTCTGACTGCCAGATATGCCGGTAACAGAGACCAACACTGAGCCCCAGATATGGCACCATTCCCCAAGTTGACCAGCCAGGCACCTGGTGATAGGTTGACTACATTGGACCACTTCCTCTGTGGAAAGGACAACGCTCTGCCCTCACTGGAGTAGATACTTATTCTGGTTATGACTTTGCCTTTCCTGAACATAATGCTTCTGCCAAAATACCATCTGTGGACTTAGAAAATGCCTGATCCACCGACATGGTAGTCCACACAGTATTGCTTCACCAGGGAACTCACTTCGCAGCCAGAGAAATGCAACAGTGGGCCCACAGTCAGGAATCCACTGATCTTAGCATGTTCTCCACCATCCTGAAACAACCGGCCTGATAGATGGACTAGCCTTTTGAAAACAGTTACAGTGCCAATTAGATGGCAGCAGCCTGGAGGACTGGGGCAGGGTTCTCCAAAAGGCCATATATGCTTTGAATCAACATCTAATATATGGTACAGTCACTCCCATAGCGAGGATCCATGGATCTAGGGATCAAGAGGTAGAAAGGGGAATAATTCCAGTTAGTATCACCCCTGGTGACCCACTAGGAAAAAATTTGTTTCCTGTTCCCGTGACCCTAAGTTCTGCTGACCTACAAGTTTTGGTTCCAGACATTCCGTTGTGTTGGAAGTTCAGCTTCCCTCTGGTCACTTTGTGCTTCTAATGCCCTTAAACCAACAGGCTAAGAAAAGGGTAGCAGTTTTAGGAGGGTGATTGATCCAGATTACCAAAGGGAAATTGGATTGACTCTCTACAATGGAAGTAATAAGGATTCTGTCTGAAGTACAGGAGATCCATTAGAGCATCTTTTGGTGCCACCATGCCCTGTGATTAAAGTCAATGGGAAATTTACAACAGCCTAATCCAGGCAGGATGACAAGGGATACAGACACATCAGGAATGAAGGTATGGGTCTCACCTCCAGAAAAAAAACCAAGACTTGCTAATGTGCTTGCCAATGGTGGAGGAAATACAGAATGGGTAGGAGAGGAAGGTAGTTATAAATACCAGCCAAGGCCACATGACCAGTTGCAAAAAATGAGGATTATAGTTGTCATGAGTATTTCTGCTGTATTTTGTTAACACATGTACAGATATTTGTGTTTTCTTTTAATTCCTTATATGTTGTAACATCAATTAAAAGAATACTAATAGGATGTCCCCCAAGGGACCTTGCCACATATTTTAAATTTATAATGTGTTTGTATTATATGAGGGATAGTTATATCATGTTAGGTGTAATTATGACCTGGTTAAATATATAATAAATGTGTTTGTGATTGTACATGAGATAGTTATAATGATTAGGCATATTATGACCTGGTTGTTTTCATTTGGAAATTAATCATGACATAAGAAGATATGATTGTGTGTCAAGTTAACAAGAGGTGGACTTGTAATGGCTATTCTAGGTTGTCAACTTGACTATATATGGAATGAACTACAATCTTGAAGTGCAAGGCACACCTGTAAGAGATTTTCTGCTTAGTTTGAAGTGGATGAGTACACTTCACATCCAAACCTTTGAGGTAGGAATCCACCTCTGTTCCGGATCTTGAGGTGGGAAGGCACACCTTTAATCTTGGCCACACCTTCTTCTGGAAGTCTATATAAGGACATAAAGGAAGGCTGCTTTTGCTGTTTGCCTGCTTACCCTCACCTAGCCCATCTGTTCTCTCACTGGCATTGGAGCATACTTCTTTGGGATTCCAGCATACGCAGAAGACCAGCTGAGACACCAAACTTGTAGAACTGAGCAACTACTGAATTTAGACTGTCTGTTCACAGCTAGTCATTGTTGGAGTAGCTGGACTGCAGCCTGTAAGTCATTCTAATAAATCCCCTTTCTATAGAGTGAGATTCATTCCGTGAGCTCTCTGACTCTAGAGAACCGTGACTATGAATGCACAAGGACTAAATCTCAAGGTGTGATCTTTTACAGGGGTAGCCATTCTGATTGTCTTCCTTCTCAAAGTCTTATCATGCCTTTGCTAACATTTCAAAAGGAACCGTGAAGGAAGTGGTGCAGATTTCAGGCTGGCCCTACAACACACTATGCCTTGACCAACCAGTGACCATCTAAATCAACATGCTTTTTCTTTAATAAAATAAAAAGGAGGAACTGTGGCCATGCATTCATAAAAATAGGTCTTATATTCTAAGAGAATGGAGCTTTTGCTGGACCTCACAGCCAGAGTTAGTAATACACCTTGAGGTCACTTGAGACTGCTGTCCTACTATGTGCTCAGCCTATTTGTCTACTGTGCCTTTAAGAGAACAATGCAAGAGCCAACTTTACTTACCTTGAATTTCCCATGTAATCAACTTTTTTTGTTGTTTGGTTTGGTTTCAGTTTGGCAGGGGAGGGGGGTGTTGTTTTTGAGACTGGGTTTTTATGTAGTCCTGACTGTCCTGGAACTTGCTATGTGGACCACATTGGCCTCCAGTTCACAGAGATCCTCCTGCCTCTGCCTCCCAAATACTGGGATTAAAGTGTGTACCACCATGTCCAGCCCATATGATCAAATTTTACAGATTAAGCTAATACATAGCTATAATCTTGAGTTATCTACTCTTTCATGCTGCTGACCCAAGAATCATGCGTGTCTGTTTGTACATGTGTTATGATAATCATTTGCTAGAAATAGCTGATAGGCTGAAAGGAATCTTACAAAATGAGTATCTACAAATGTTAAAGGCAATATTCAGATATTGCTTGATAAAAAAGAAAAGGAAGTGGCGTGGGTTACTGCATAAACAGTACGTGAAGAATGAGGCAGCAGTGGAGGGTGATAGTTCAGAGACAAAGAGAGCACCTAGTTTTGCCAGCAAACAATAGAGCAGTGGTTCTCAACCTTCCTGAGGCTGTGGCACTTTAACACAGTTCCTCATGTTGTAGTGACCCCCAAACATAATATTGTTTCTGTTGTTTCTTCATAACTGTAATTTTGCTGTTATGATTCATAATGTAAATATCTGTCTTCTGTGGTCTTAGGTGGCCCCAAAGGATGGTGACCCACAGGTTGAGAACTGCTGCACTAGCGGTGAGAGAGTTGTGAAATGCTGTCTTCCCTGAAGAGCTGGGTCAAGAAGGACCCAGCCCTGTGAACAGCTTGTTCTCTGACTCCTGCTTCTGAAGTCAGGAGAGAATCCATTTCTCTTTTTTCAAGAATTTTTCTTTCTTTTTTTTTTTTTTAGCACATATGTTTTGCCTGCATGTATGTCTGTGCACATTTCTGCAGTACCCGAGAAGGCCAGATGACAGCTTTAGATCCCCTAGAACTGAAGCTGCACACTGTTGTGAGCCACCATGTGGGTGCTGGGACCCGAACCTGGATCCTCCAGAAGATAAGACAGTGCTTGTAACAGCTGAGCCATTTCTCCAGCCCAGAATCCACTTTTTTATGCAATGGCAAGTTAAAGATAATGCACTTTTCTTTTTCCTTTTTAAATTTATACTTTTTTTTATTTGACGCAAATGGATGATTTGCAGGCATGTTGGATGCCCTGAAACTGAATTACAAATGATTGTAGTTCACAACACGGGTCCTCTATAGGAACAGTATACACTCTTAACTGCTGAGCCATCTCCCTAGCCCCTCTTTGTTTTTTTAAGACGTTCCAAGTTGCTCTGACATAGAACCCCTTTTCCACATAATACCTATTGACATGCAAGACATAATTTGGAAGATTCTGACTCCAGAAAGACAGTAGTGGTCTACCTAACTTACAAAGGGAAGTTTAGGCTACATCATTCTCCATTTTGCCATCATAACCACCTTCTGGAACTGGATCTGTCTGAATTGACATTTGCTTACCAGAGGAAAATACTTAAAATATCAATTTCTATCTCACCGCTTTGTTTTTTTAATATTTTCATTTGTATTTATTACTGAGGAGTGGTGCTGCAAGCCACAGCATACATGTGGAGGTCAGAAGGAAACTTCCAGGAGTTGGTTCTTCCCTTCCACCATGTCTCCCAGAGATCAAATTCATGTCACTGGGCTTGTGCAGTGCATGTTTTTACTGTTGAACCCTGTTGTCAGCTCTCACCTATCTTTTAACACCAAGAGACTACACAGAAAAAGGCTAAAATTAGGGATGAAAGTCAACAGCAACATCAAGGTATAGTTGGGAAGAGTATTAGTTACTACCCATAGTCCTCATAGTCTCCCTCAAATAAATGTACTCAATTTAAGACAAGCCCTCTAGCTCCCCTCAACCCCCAGATGGGCATTCCTAGACCCCTCTTCTCATCTGTTCATTAGCCATCACTGGGAAAACTGGTGTTCTGGTATCTTTACTACAAAATGAATCATATGCACCCTACCATAGTAATTAATACCATATTGCAAAACATTCTTTAAGATTTATTTATTTATTTATGTGTATGTGTGCGTGAATATGTATGCATCACATGTGAGGATATCCGATGAGGCCAGAAGGTTTCAGAGCCCCTGATGCTGGAGTTACAGGGAGTTGTGAGCCTCCCGACTTGAGTGCTGAGAACTGAACTTGTTTCTCCTGGAAGAGCAGCAAGCAACTTTAACCGTGGAGCCATCTCCCCAGTCCCTGCAAAACAGTCTTAGTCACCTAATCTGGCTTGAGTTTCAGCTGCCAGCACTTCTTTTGTGGTGGATCCAATTGTGGTTTTTAATTTTTTTTTCTCAGGAATTCATCTTTGTGGGTCTCGTTTCTAGAGAGTTTCCTGTACCCTGAGGTGGGACTGTTCCCAGGGAGCATTTGCTTTTCCTCGGGCCCCAGGAACTCAAGAGTCATTTGAATTCGCTGCTCTGTTTGGGACCAGTATCCCAATCTGGTCATTAAAACTAGACCCTGAGTCCACATGTCTCACAGAGATTTTTCTTTTTATCATGCATGTGTTTGTACCCCAGACTTCTATGCCAACTGCATCACAGGCCCTTTCATCAGTATGTGTCACAGGCATCTAAAACCAGTTTTCCTGATATCTGTTGCAAAATATTTGTCTAATTATATAAAATGTGTTGCTGTTTTACCTTGTCTGCCTAAGGCACCTGATTGGTCTAATAAAAGCTGAATGGCCAATAGCAAGGAAGGTGGTGTAGGCAGAAATTCCTGGCAGGGATAATAAGTACAAAGAAGAATTTAGGCTTGGAGGAGAAAGAAAGGGAGAAAGAAAAAGGACACCAGGAAGATGCCAAGGGCCAGACAGATGCTGAGGAAACAGGAAAGTAGGACATACAGAATGAAAGAAAGGTAAAAAGCCTGGAGGCAAAACATAGATGAAGAGAAGCTGGTTAAATTAAGTTAAAAGAGCTAGTGGGGCAGCCTAAACTAAGGCCAAGCACTCAGAATTAATAAGTCTCTGTGTCTTTCTTTGGAAGCTGATTAGCGACCCGAAGAAAAATCCATCTACAGATGTTGAACTCCTCCTGGAAAACCTGTAGTTCCTCATGAATTTCTTATTGAGGAAACAGTACCAGACTGATATGTGTGGGAATGTAGGAAGTTCACTGAATAATGGGCAGATAGGGGTTGAAATTTGGTTTACAAGGAGTTCACTTGTACATCCCCCATTTGTGCCCGTTGAGAGGGGAGTGTGTTTTGTTTTCTGATTATACTTTTGTGCCATATGGGCTACAAGGGGCCCTATCTTCCTATGACCACTTTTTTCCTCCCCTCATCCACAGCTACATCATCCCAAAGGCTTCCCTAGTCCCTCCATCTCCTGTGTCCTCCCTTATGGTCACAGAAAGCTGAATCTGGATAAGAACGCAGAATTCTGAGTTCTCTTTGAAATCCCATTAAAGAAGAACTCATTTTAGAGCAACTAAGCCCTGGCCATCCATTCTGTCCTTGTTTTCTAGCAGAAGTCTCTTTTTACTCCAGTCTATTCACACCTGTAGCCACATAATCATGCCATCATGCCACACTCACACTCCCCTACTGGGGTCGAGCTATCTGTTGCTCCCTGAACACACGCCACAGTTGTTGGAGACAGACATTTTTACTCAGAAAATGAGGCATTTGATGGAGGAAGGCCATCTGTCTATCTGTTGCTTTCATTGGCTAATTAATAAAGAAACTGCTTGGTCTGATAGGACAGAAAATTAGGTAGGCAGAGTAGACAGAACAGAATGCTGGGAAGAAGGCATTGAGGTCAGCCGCCATGGAGCCAGCTGGCAGGTCAGACATGATCTTTCCTGGTAAGCCACCACCTCATGGTGCTACACACATTATTAGAAATGTCAGAATTTCCAGTAAGAGGCTAGAGCTAATGGGCCAAGCAGTGTTTAAAAGAATACAGTTTGTGTGTTGTTATTTCTGGGGCTAAGCTAACCATGAGGGAGCCGGGCAGGACAAAAAGCAGGCCTGCCCGCAGCTCCTCCCTATAGGCATTGAGCTATCTGGCTGCTGATTTGAGATGCTCACAGGCTGGACTCCATCACTCCCAGAAAGGTGTGCCTTTCACATACAGATTCGGGGAAGGAGTCTCCCAGATACTTAGTGTGAGATCAGACCATCACCCTGCATTGGAAGGACACCAGCCATCTCTTGAGTTCTCTGTCCTTTTCCAAGTCCACTGGGAAGCTGGCCCATATAGGTCACTAAAAAGAGCACCACCCATGTCTAGCACATTCCTCAGTCAGGGTGGAGGTGTTCGTGTTTTCAGATAATACTGTCTTGATTGTCTTTAGAGCTGCTGCATGACCTTGAGAGTAAAACTAAATACTTTGCCATGTCAAATTCTGAAACAATGCCACAACCGACCTAACTTTTGGGAGCCAAATGTTCAAGATCAAAAGGAAACAGTCCTACCAAACTAATCTCTCACACCAATAATTTGGAAAGTACTGTGGGATACTACTGAATATCCATAAATCTTTTATGGATTTTTGAAGTTTAGTATTGCTATAGTTTGGATATGGCTTGGTCCCTGTGGTGATTGACCATATTGTGGTGATAGATTTAGAAGATTGTCTATGTCTCTGAGGGTGTTTCCAGAGACATTTAATGGAGAAAAAAAACCCACCCTGCATGTGAGCAGTATCATCCCATGGGCTGGGGTCACAGATGAAATAAAAATGAGAATTCCAGCTGAACAACCTCTCTCTCTCTCTCTCTCTCTCTCTCTCTCCTTTTCTCTCCTTTCACAGTTGTAGATACAGTATGGCCAGCTGCTTCATATTATTGTTGTCATACTTCCCCTGACATGATAGACTGTATCACCTCAAACTGTAAGTCAAAATAAACCTTAAGTTGCTTCTCATCTGATACGACAATGAGAAATGAAACTAATATAGTCCCCAACACAAAGACGTGGAAAATTGATTAGAGGTTTGCATCACTATCACCCAGAGGCAGGCAAATATCTGAATTCCAGACAGCCAGGGCTGCACAGAGAAACCCTGTCAATGGAAGAAAGCAAGCAAGCAAACTTGATGGGATTTTGACAGTGCATGGCATAACAAAGGTGAAAGGTGATCAAGTGTCCGTGTAAAAAGCAATGCTGCTCTGGTCTCAAGGGGTCTTTCAGGAGGAGATTAGTCCTTTAGGAAGGGGGCATCAGGGAAGGAAGTGGGTCCCTGGGAGCAGGCCTCCTAGCTTTATACCCTGTTCACATTTGTACTGTGGATACAGTGTGATCAGCCATCCTCCTGCTTTTACCTCAGTGTCTTCCCTGCCTACTGCTGTGTCTTCTCCACTATGGCTGACTGTAGCCCTCTGGCTCTGTGAGTCAAAATAAACCTTTTCCCTTAAGTTGCAATAAGGCAGTGCCTTACCAGATACCAAATCCGCCAGCATCTTAGACTTGGACTTTTGAGCCTCCAGAACTATGATTAGGAAATTCCTTTTGTTTATAAACTACCCAGTCTCTAGTATTTTGTCATAGCGGTCTGAGGAGTCTGCCTGTTAGCAATGACCTACAGGCATTCTTCGGAATAAATGTGAGCTGTAATTGCTGTCAGTGCTAAATAAAACTTGCATATACTGGGTACAGAGTACCCACCACTTAAAAGACACATGCTTGAGGTATGAGGTCTGAGGTGGAAAGGATGACGATGTGTTTCACTAGCTTTCAAGTGGGCCAAAAACATGAGAGAGAGCAAGAACTGGGATAAACGCTGTCAATGGTAGAATCTAGATGAAAGATATGATTATGTCTACTTTATGATTTGTCAAACTTCTCTATACATTTTCCAAGTTTTCACAGTTGAGAGTTATACAAAGAAAATCATAATGACTCCTCATTAGAGTCAAATTAATGGTTTAGGACAGAGACAATGTCAAAGACAAAGAGTAGGAAAAACCCAGCAATGGCAGAGGATGGCTGGAGGTCAGTCAGTGCATGCTTGGGGGTTCGTTTCTGCTCAGGGATGTCTTGGAAGGATGAAAGCACCTGTGGATAGAGGTACAGCATTAAAGAGTGTGTTCCCTTACAAATCAACAGCTCTCAACCAACACATGCTCAATGCATGTGAGGACCTCTGCCAGAGGACCCTTGGAGCAGAAGACACGCCCACTCCAGGAGAGGCTCTGCCATCTCTGACCTCCATATGAAGCCCCCAAAAGACTGCTCTTCTGAACTCCAGATTTTATATTTTTTTGAGATTTCTTGAACCTACCAGAGAAGAAAACACTGTGTAGGAAGGGTGGCGGTGCCTGCCAGTTATCCAACTCCTGGACTTCTTTTATCTCATTCCTCAAGTTGTTGGCCTTCTCCTTCTCCCAGAAAGGCAAGCTGGAGGAAGAACACAATCCTGCTGAGTTTGAATAGATGCCATATTAACTTTACAAACACCACCGATGGGTAAGACACTGCACATCACAAAATGAAAGAGGCCTCCACGTCGGGGCTGTGGAGATAGCTCAGCGAGTAAAGTGCAGCAGGACTTTCCTTTGGACTGTCAGCCCACAAACAATGACATGGAGACTTGCTGTTAATTATGAAAACTCAGCCTTAGCTTGGCCTTGTCCCATTAGCTCTTATAATCTAAAACTAACCTGCTTTTATTAGCCTATGTTTTACCATGTGGCTTTCTACCTTCCTGTCATTCCGTATGTCTGACTCCCTCCGGGTCTCATTGGCATCTCCTCATGCCTTGTTTATCTCCTCCTACTTCCTCTCTCTGCCCAGAAGTCCTACCTATACCTCCTCCCTAGCTACTGGCCATTCAGCTCTTTATTAAACCAATCAGCAGCAATATATCTTCACACAGTGCATAAATATCCCACAATACCCCCCTTTTGTCTAAATAAAAAGGAGAGGTTTAACTCTAACCCAGTAAAACTGTATACAAGAAGAACAATTATCAAGTAAGAATTATATTCACAATGTCTAGCTCATATGTATTTCGCAAATTCAGAGAAAATATTATCTATCCTATCTTAGTGAGTCCAAAGTTTTATACCTAAACCATTTCTATCATAACTTGTATTGCCATCCTAAAAATATCTTTTTAGACTTAAAAACATCTTCTTAGATAAATAGCTTAAGCTTCTATGTTGCTCAACCTTATAAACTTTATATCTCTTATGTAAGTTTTTTCTGAATTTGTCAACAAAGAAAACTGTATACCATCTAGTCTTCAATCCCCATCAGAGACCCAAGAAGGATATATTACCTGAGTAAACAGGAAGTGCAAATAAGCAATTTCTAAAACTATATAAATGACAGACATCTGGCTGCCTAGACTGTCACCCAAGGTTCCTCTGTAATGTTAGGGCATCCATATTGAGCCTACAGGCCTAGAATATCTGACAGACTTTCTTATGAGGCAGGAATTTTGAAGAATTGTCCTACTTTGTCTCGGAAAATTTTGGCAGTTACCTTCTTTTGTGTCCTGCTCGTCCAATTTGGACAGCATATTGTCAGCAGTCAAGGAACGGACAGTTTTTCACCCAAATGACTAGTTTTGCTACATTGAAGGCAAACTCCATATGGAGGTTCTTTGATGCCTGTCATCCTTTTTTGAAGTAAATTGGTGCTGCCAAGAGTATATGTGTCTCACTGTCATGAAAAACCTTATGCTATTAAAACATCTTTAATGTCATATTCTATAGGTCTCTTAAGTGTTTGAAACCCATCTTCCTATCTGAAATATATCTCTGTTTGACTCTGAAAACATACCTAACGTGGCCACAAATTTGATTGTTAGATGACTAGCTACTAACCTGTATTATCCTAAATAGTTTGTAATAATAACTTTCAAGGACTAGAAATTTACTTTATATTTTTAAATGAGCTGCATAGGTACAATGCCTTAAACAAGAGTAGAAACATATATACAGCATAACAAAAAGCCTTAAATTTGTATTAATATACAAAAATCCATAATGCCGAGCAGTGGTGGCACACGCCTTTAATCCCAACACTTGGGAGGCAGAGGCAGGTGTATCTCTGTGAGTTTGAGGCTAGCCTGGTCTACAGAGCAGGTTCCAGGACAGGCTCCAAAGCTACAAGGAAACCCTGTCTTGAAAAACAAAAAAAAAAAAATCCACACCATTGTAATATATTTGAGATTAGTGGTTATTCAAAAGCAGACTCAACAATCTACCCTTTTATCCCATCATTTCTGTACTGTATCCCCCTTTTTCCTTTCAGAAAGAGATCCCTAATCTAATCTCCTTTGTTCAGCTTTTCATCTGACTATGACCAACAGCAACTTGTAACCAATCCCCCTAAACAATAAACATCCATAATCCATTGAACAACTAAAACTATCCACCCCACTTCTTGGGAATGTGGGTATTGTATCCTCTGTTCTGCTTCCTGTTATCTGGGGGCAACAGCATCTTTAGGGAACCCTAAAAAATGGGATAATGGTCAAGTCCTGGGAGAGCTAGCTTGTCTAGTCTTGCTGTAATGGGAAAGTGCAAGGTTTATCTGAAGTTCTGGCTGGATAGTCTGTGAGGCTGAACCATCTCAGCTAGCAGCTTTGAAGTTGTTCTGATGCAGAATTTTAAGGAAACTGCAACAGAGAAGGCATTCTGAGAAGCTGGATCACCTGGGATACTTTTCTTTATTGGTGTCTAGTTCTCTGTGTGTGTGTGTGTGTGTGTGTGTGTGTGTATTAACAAACATGGAATGTGCAGTGTATACAAGTCAGCTACAGATGATTTTTTGTTTCATGTTTGAGCTGTCAACTTTGTTTGGACTGTATAACCAAGCCTCTATCCATGCCATATGAAAGAATTTCATGTAATAATAAGTCATGAGGACTCTGTAGCCCACAGGATTCATCATGTCTCATCCAGTCTCACAGCTGTTCCCATGTAGAGGGATCAGCATAGGCATTACCTGTCCTATGCTCTTTCTTGGTTTCCTTTTTTATGTCTGCAGCTAAGATTTTCAGGAGGTCTCTCCCAATCAAACTGGATCTTAATTGATTTTGAAGAGAACCATAGCTTTATGTTTCCTATGGAAACAAAAGCATAACCTGTCCCCCAATGCAACATATTTTCTGACTTCGATTGTGAAGTTAAGATACTCTTAAAATATATAGGTTTAATTATCAATTTCCATAATCCAGTGTCTCTCAGCAGCTATTGTTTTTTTGTACATTAGCATTTAAAAATTCAGAGTCAACGAAGCACCATACAGGACCCAGACACCCTGTATATTTCCCAAATTTATGTGGCTTATTTTTTTTAATTGCTTTACTCTCTCTTTAACGACTTTGTTATTTTTAACGACTTTGTATATTTTTTCTATGACTGTCTGTACCCATTTTTTACTGTATCTGTTTAAAGGTTTTCTCATTCTGGGTTGCTTTAGTACACACCTACAGTGTTCTCTGACCACAAGATGAATGTGACTGACAGCTGGCTCTGCCTGTCTCAGTTCCCTGAGAGCCCACCTCATGCTGGCATGTTTACCACCCCAGCTTTGGGAAGCTGATGTGTCTAAACCCTGTCTTAGAAAACCAAAAAAAAAAAAAAAAAAAAAAAGTTCTAGTGCCAGCTGGAGGTGTAGCTCAGTTGGAAGGGTGCTTTCGAAGCAAGCAGGAAGCTGTGCCTTAATCCCAGCACCACATAAACCAGGCATGATGATGCCTAGGTCTTCCTTGACTGTGTCGTGAGTTTGAGGTCAACCTGATCTACATGAGACCCGGTCAAAGAAGTAAAAAAAAAAAATACTCTCTAGATAAGATTTTTCAACTACTGTGCTCTGAGGGAGTGGGAGCTGAATATAAGAAACACTGAGTAGTACATCCAGCTCCTGAAACTGGAGCCCTTTAGCCTCCTAACACGATCAGTTGGGCAAATGACTTCCAGGTCAAATTGCCATGAAGAAAGCCCAAGTCTCCTGATTCATAGATTGGCCCCAGTAAAAAGAGCACCCTAGTCTGTAGTGCTTTTTCTTTGAAAAATACAATCCCAGCACTCGGGAAGCAGAGGCAAGCAGATCTCTGTGAGTTTGAGGCCAGCCTGGTCTACAGGGCAAGTTCTGGGACAGCCAGAGCTACATAGGGAAACCTTGTCTTGAAAAATCAAAAAATAATATAATATATTATAATATAATATAATATGTTAGAGCCGGGCGGTGGTGGCGCACGCCTTTAATCCCAGCACTTGGGAGGCAGAGGCAGGCGGATCTCTGTGAGTTCGAGACCAGCCTGGTCTACGAGAGCTAGTTCCAGGACAGGCTCCAAAACCACAGAGAAACCCTGTCTCGAAAAACCAAAAAAAAAAAAAAATAATAATAATAATATGTTAGAAAAACCATCCTGCTTAGTATTTTATGATTTATACATACAAATATATTTACAAAAACTCAAACAGATGGGTGGAATGCAAAGATTAGATGGTTGGTGGTATTTTAAGTATTCTAGAATAGTGTTTATAAAAAATAAAGTACAGACATGAGAAGCCTAATTATATGTTACAGGGAATAATGAGCATAATGAAGGCATGAGAGGTACCAAGTAAAATAAAAGGCTTTTATTCCCCTGAGCTCTGAGGTTTGGTACTCCCACTGCATCCCGGTGTGTGAGACTCGGGAACACGCACCCACCTCACTGTACTTACAGGAGTACAAAATAGAGAGGAGAGGTAAATAAATGCATGAGGTTCAGACGGCCAGAGCAAAAGTGTGAAATCAGGGGGCTGGAGAGATGGCTCCGTAGCAGTTAAAATCACTGGCTGTTCTTGCAGAAGACCCTCGTTTGATTCCCAGCATCCACATGGTGGCTTGAAACCATTTGTAAATTCAGTTCCAGGGAATCCAAAACCCTCTTCTGGTGTCTCTGGGTATTGATCATACACATGGTATACAGATATACATGCAGGCAAAGTACCCACACACGTAATTTTTTTATTTAAAACTATTTAATTCTATAAGCATGGAATTAGGAGCACTGAGATGGCTCAGTTAGTAACAACTCCTGCTGCCGAGTATGCAAACCTGAGCTTAGTCCTCGAGACGCCCAGAGTAGGGGAGAACCAACTCCTAATACACAGCATGTGCACCTCCATGCACACATCTTTTTTATTTTAGTATAAAAACAGGAACAGTCCTGTTCCAATACACGGTGTTCTGCTGGCTTTCTCTTTGGTTTTGAAGCTCCAACCAATTCCCCAGCTGCAGTCATCAAACATGCGCTTGTCTTTCCCAGAACACTCTAATGTGATACGGCTCTTGAGAACACGGTGTTATTAGTCTTTTTGCTCTGTGTAAATGCCCCTCCTGTGCATACCCAGGCACACCTTGGCGTCTGTCAGTTAGCTGGTGTCATATGTAGAATTTGTCCCCCTCCATTGCCAGAGGCCACAGACCCTTGACCGCTGTGTGTCTCTCCAACTGCACTGACCCTGCCGCTGGGACACTTGAACGGTCCCCATGGTTTGACAGCCTGCAGGCTCCTCCGCGGGAGAAAAGGGTGTCATTTTCTCAGAGATCAGACCATAGAAAACTTGGTGAGAAAACTCACTTGGGGATTTGAGGAAGAGGCTCCAGTGGAATAAACGTATCAAATTTTTTCTCATAAGGAACCCTGAAAAGAAAAAAAAACAGTAAAAATAACCATAAGATTGCAATGACCTCTTAAAGCATGGACCGCAACACATCATCCTTTCCAAAACCACCCCCACCTTCTGGTGTCAGCCCTCAAATGTGGGCTTCAGAACTCTACAGGGAATAGTGTTTAATTTTAAGTATGTGGTAATAGAAATCAGACCAACAAACAACCCCTTCTTTGTTTGTCTATCAGCTTTTAAAAGTACGACATAATGGGATCCCTAACTTCTCTACATGTGTATCATTGGAGCTGGCTCATAGTCAACCCTCCATTGCCCTCTCGTACTTCCTCCCCACTGTTCCTCTTCCTTCCCCCAAATTGTTTCCTCCCAGTGATGCATTATATATAACATATATGTATATATACATATGTGTATATATGCGTGTGTGTGCATGCGCTTCTTGAAAGGATAGTGGATTTTTGTTGTTGTTGTTGTATTGAGGTTGAAATTAAGGCCTTGCCTATGTCTGTACCACCAAGAAGTTCTATCCCCAGCCCCTCTTATGTCTTTTATTATTTCAATTCCACGGTGTGTATAGGCACAAATTAACTAAATGTAAACTTTCAAAGGAATTTGTCACTCCATCATATCTTATTGCTGTCCACCCCTTTAAAAAATAATTTCTATACAAGGACTAGGGAAATGGGTCAGTAGGCATGAGACTTGCTATGAAAGTAATAGGGCCTGAGTTTAAAGTCCCCAGAACGCACACAAAAGCCAGGCACAAGTGTGTGTGCTTGTAACCCCGGCACGAGGGGACAGAGACAGGCAGATCCCAGGAGCTCAGTGGCCAGCTGGCCTGGCCAAAATGTTGAACTTTGGGTTCAGCCAGAGAGATCCAGTAAAGGCATAAGGTAGAGAACAACAGAAGAAAATCCTCAGAGTCCTCCTCTGGCCTCCATATGTACATGCGTGAGCATGCACACTTGCACATACAGGTGCTTATAACACACACACACACACACACCAAGATGCATAACTATTAAATAAATGATAAATTATTTACATACAGCAGAAGAGACTCGATTCCTTTACAGTTAATGAAATTCCCCTGGAATGAGCACGCACTCACAGAGAAAAGTTGACGGGCGGCAGAGTTGCTCCTGCTTTGAAGAACTCCTTACTCTGCTCTGGGAACATGTATGGGTTATCCCCTGGTGTTAACTTTGGGATTCCATTTCTGGCATCAATATCTGTGGGAAGCGTTTAGAAACATAACACATAAGGCTGAAACCAATGCCCCGCTCACTGTGAGCAGCAAAGCAGTCACGTGACAGTGAAGAGCAAGCCTCTTCCTGCTTAGTGTGGGGTGAAGTTCTGCTGCCCTGCCTCAAGTCCACGGTGACATTTTCACTACACTGTGCTGTCAGATATGATTATTTTAAAACCTGGAGGGTTGAGGAAGAGAGAGGAGAGAGAAGGTAAGAGCCAGAGGGTAGGGGAGTGTTGTGAAATACCCTCCCCTAGACGCGGCAGGGCTGTTGCACACATGCACACACAGCATC
Organism: Chionomys nivalis; assembly: GCF_950005125.1. NCBI lineage: Eukaryota > Metazoa > Chordata > Mammalia > Rodentia > Cricetidae > Chionomys > Chionomys nivalis. The sequence goes on along the minus strand of NC_080104.1, from coordinate 12,735,998 downwards.
TGTGCAAGATTTGCACAAGGTCAAGCCAATTAAATTTCACATAGATTGGGGGCAGCTTCTGAGGCCATAGAGCTGAGAATCTATTAGCAGTTGATAGCTGCACGGGGAGGGAGAGTCATCTTTATTTAAGAGTATGGGTCCAGGGCTGGAGAGATGGTTCAGTGGTTAAGAGCATTGCCTGCTCTTCCAAAGGTCCTGAGTCCAATTCCCAGCAACCACATGGTGGCTCACAACCATCTGTAATAAGGTCTGTTGCCCTCTTCTGGCCTTCAGACATACATGTAGACAGAATATTGTATACATAAAAAAAAAAAGAGTATGGGCCCAGAAGATTCTCCCCATTTGTGGATGACCTCACATAACCTCCAACTTCAGCCCCAGTTGAAGGTTTAAAAAAAAAAATAACTAAATTTTTTTTTTTTTTTTTGGTTTTCAAGACAGAGTTTCTCTGTGTAGTCCTGGCTGTCCTGAACTCACTCATAGATCAGGCTAGCCTCGAACTCACAGAGACCCACCTGCTTCTGCCTCCCAAGTGCTGGGATTAAGGGCATGTGCCACCACCATCCAACCTAAATTTTAAAAAATAAATAAAAAATAAGGTTAGGAAGAAGATTGATGGGGGGGGTCCAAGAGGATGGAAGGTGGGGAGTGAGGTGAGGGTATGATCAAGATACACTTTGTGCATGTGTGAAATTTTCATAATAAATAAAACTTTATAAACACAAACATGGAGGGCTGGGAATATGGCTCACTTGGCTAGCATATATAAGGCCCTAGGTTCAATTCCCAGCACACACAAAAAAAAAAAAATTGAAAAGAAATCTGGCACATGCCTTTAAGTCCAGCTCAGAGGCAGAGGTAGGCAAATCTCTGTGAGTTTAAGGCCAGCCTGGTCTACAGAGTGAGTTCTAGGACAGCCAAGGCTACACAGAGAAACCCTGTCTTAAAAAAAAAGAAAGAAAAGTGTTCTATCATTATAGATTATAAAACATTATACACAAGCCAGGGACTGGTAGCACATGCCTTTAATCTGAGCACTCCAGAGGCAGAGGCAAGCTGATCTCTGAGTTCAAGGCCAGCCTGGTCTACAGAGTGAGTTCTAGGACAGCCGGGGCCACACAGAGAAATCCTATCTAAAAAAAAAAAACAAAAACAAAAAAACTATACATATTTTCTTGGTGGGTTTTTTGTTTGTTTGTTTGTTTGGTCCATTGGACAAGCAAGGTGTGTAACTTTTGATTTTTTATTATTTTATTCTTTTGTATATATGAGTGTTTTGCCTACATGTCTGTCTGTGTACCATGTGTGTGCCGTAAGAGAGTGTCAGATGCTCTGGGACTATGGTTACAGATGACTGTGATCCCAACTTCATGTACTAACTTTCTCTTTAAACACACACACTCACAATGGGATCTAATTTATGCTGACCAACTCCTAAGCCTGGGGCTGGCCCTGGAGTGTGGTTGGCATACCCACTGTCACTCCATTGAAGAAAACTGATTTCCCCTCTCCGGCAGCTTCTTGGCTAAGGGTGGGGCTTGTGCCCACTTCCCCGTCTCTGTATTGTCTGGCCTGAGTCTATGTAGGCCGTGTGTATGCTGTCTAATCTGTAAGTTTATATTCCCTTCTGCCCTGTTATGTCAAGAAAACGCTGCCTTTCTGGAGCCATCCACCACCTCTGGCTCTTCGTCTTTCTGCCCCCTTTCCCCTGAGCCTCGAGAGGAGGAGTTTGATGGAGGCTTCCCACCTAGGCCTGAGCACTGCACCGTCTCTCACTCTGCGCTGTCCAACTGTGGTCTGTGTGCTAATTCCTGTATACTTCAAGAATGTCTCTGATGAGGACTGAGCCATGGTGTGAGCTGAAGTTCTGGGCAGAACTCTGAGTTTGTTGGGACAGGGTTTCATATAGTCCAGGCTGCCCTCGAGCTCACTATGTAGCTAAGGCTAGCCTCTAACACCTGATCCTCCTGAGGCCATCTCCCACCTGCTGGGATTACAGATGTGTGCTGTCACTTCTCTTGTGTGGAGGGGATGGAGCCAGGCTTTGCCATGCTAGGCAAGCACTCTACCAACTGAGCACCATTTTATTCCATGATTTATATATTTTTTTTACATAATAAATAAATATTTTTTATTAATTAATTTATTTAATTATTAAAGATTTCTGCCTCTTCCCCGCCACCACCTCCCATTCCCTCCCCCTCCCCCAATCAAGTCTTCCTTCCTCCTCAGCCCAAAGAGCAAGCAGGTTTCTCTGCCCTGTGGGAGGTCCAAGGACCACCCACCTCCATCCAGGTCTATTAAGGTGAGCATCCAAACTACCTGGGCTCCCACAAAGCCATTACGTGCAATAGGATCAAGAACCCATTGCCATTGTTCTTCAGTTCTCAGTAGTCCTCATTGTCCATTATGTTCAGCGAGACCGGTTTTGTCCCATGCTTTTTCAGTCCCTGGCCAGCTGGTCTTGGTGAGTTCCCAATAGAACATCCCCATTGCCTCAGTGTGTGGGTGCACCCCTCGCAGTCCTGAGTTCCTTGCTCGTGCTCACTCTCCTTCTGCTCCATGATTTATATTTTTAAAACTAAGGACAGAAAAGTGGTTATCAGTAGGTATTGAATTTGCTAAGCTTGTTAACTTCGTTAAGTTCTGTTCATTTATTATGGTGGTCCTTGTGTGTAACACTCTCGCTTCCGCTCTAGATAACAAAGAGAGTGAAATATTTGAGCAAGGAGAAGGAAATTGTGTACATTCTGTATCTCGATTAAATGTCATGCACTTCCCTTTCTAAATGTATTAGGGTATGTAATATATGTACATACACGTTTGTGTGTGTGCACACGTGCACATGGGTGTGCAATGTGCATGTGTGATCTTACATGTGGATGCCAAAGGTCAATGCTAGATGCTTTCCTCAACTGCTCTCTACCTTACTTTTTGACTCAGTCTATCATTGAATTCATGTGGCTAGAGGCTGGCCAGTGAGCTCCACGAATCGGTCTGTTTCAGCTTCCCCAGTTCCGGGGTTACGGGGACGACCACAGCACCTGGCTCTTGTGTAGATGCTGGGAATCTGAACTCAGGTCCTTATGCTTAGGCAGTAGCCCATCTCCCTAGCCTGCACTTCCTCCGATTGTTTTTTAATTTTTATCTGTACGAATGTTTTGCCAGCAGGTATATCTGTGTACTACATGTGTGTCTGGTGGCCACAGAGACCAGAAGAGGGCATCGGATCCCCCTAGAACTGGAATTACAGGCAGCTGTGAGCCACCTTATGGTGCTGGAAATAGAACCAGGTCCTCTGCGAGAGTGGCCAGGGCTCTTAACCACTGAGATGTCTCTGCAGCCCTTCATTTCCTCTTGCTGAATAAGAAGTTTAGGATCTGGGCAAGGCATGGGACTCTTGTAAGGATCCCACATCGGAGGCCATGATTGCAGCTTCTCTGGGATGGCTCCTTATCCATATAAATCCAAGCCTCAATTTGAAAATTCATTGGTCCTTTACATGAGTTTTACAAGAAAAGTTGCTAGTTATTTCTCTTTGCACAGCTTCTGCAAAAACCCTATTCATCACTGAGGCATTGGCTGCCTCCTCCTACATGGGTATTTCTAAAAGAAAGTGTTATAAATGACCCTCTGGTGCTCAGCAACCTCTTAGGATCTTTTGAGAAGTCTATTCTGAGTGAGTTGGGGCAGAGAACTCACCAGGTTACAAACCAAGGTGACACGTGAATTTAGATATGGTATGTGTGCAACATTTCACCTTAGTTGCCTTTAATTAAATCAAAAATAACATTGTAAACTTCATGCCAAGGCTTACTTTAAATGTACATGACAGGTGGCATCTAACTGAAACATCCCTGATTTTCTTCGGACTTCAATGAGGCTTCTACTCTAATGATGTGAAATGACTCACTTGGTGACTTAAATGTCACATTAGCATTTTCTAAGAGCTAGAGAAAGACATAAGTGTGGATCCGCGTGCATTCCAAGCCCTTCATCAAAAGTTGTCACCTGTGCACTGGACTCTCTGCCTTCCTGTCTTCCTGACTACTCTGTGGGCAACAGGGTGACCCTGCAGAGCTGTCCCCAGGCAGAGAAAGCAGAGCCCATGGAGCCACAACTAAGGGCTTCAGTTTGTGTGCTTCATCTTTGATGAAATGAGACACATTACCATACTTCTTCTTCCCGAGGCTCTTGTCCAGGGTCCTCTCGGCCTCAGACCTCCTGTTGCCCCGGAAGACCCCACTGAAGAAGCACTGCTTTCCAACGTGGTATGTGTGGAGATTGCTGCTAAACCTTGGATAAAATGTCCACTCAGGGCGCTGCCCATCTTCTGCAAGACATCAGAAACATTCCCGTCAGCCCTGCTCCCTGCCCACAAGAAAATGAGATGACAAGACGTAAAAACTCCCGGGTTCTGTTTGTCCTACAACCTTCTCACACATGCACTCTCAAAAACATGTGGAAGCGTGTTTGTATGCAAATATGTGTGTTCGCCACAGGCATGCAGTGTCCATAGAGGCCAGAGGGCCTGGGATCTTCCTGGAACTGGAGTTACAGGCAGTTGTCAGCCACCATGTGAGTGTCAAGAACCAAATCCAGGTCCTCTGAAGAGCAGCCAGTGCTGTTAACCACTGAGCCATCTCTCTGGTCCTCACACTCTTTTGGCTGTTAGAGACAATATCACTATGTAGTCCAGGCTGACTTGAACTCTTTTGTGGGGTCTGTGTGTGTGTCTGTGTGTGCACATGTATGTTCATGTAGGTAGACATGTGTGGTGGGTGTAAGTGTGTGTTTATATACAAGAGATCAACATCAATGTCTTCCTCAGTTGCTTTTTTTTATCTTTTTTTATATTTATTTTTGCTTTTATTTGTATGGGTGTTTTGTCTGTTTGTATGTCTGTGTGCCACGTGCATGCCTGGTGCCCATGGAAGTCAGAGAAGGGCATTGATTCTCCTGGAACTGGAGTTAGAGATGTTGGCCACCATGTGGGTCCTGGGGATTGAACTTAGGTCCTCTGGAAGAGCAGGCAGCATTCTTAACAGCCAAGCCATCTCTGCAGCCTTTTCCATCTTACTTTTTGAAACAGGGTCTCTCTCTAGATGGAACTTACTACCCATTTGACTAACTGGAACCTTCTTACCCTGGCCTTCCTGCTGGGATTACAGGCACGGGCTCTCACGCTCAGCTTTTTTACATGGGTGCTGGGATCTAAACTCAGGTCCTCACGCTTGTGTGGCAAGCACTTTGCCACCTTCTCAGCACCCCCAGCCCTGCAGCCTACCCCACCCCAGTGAAGGAAGTGCATTACTGGGGGTTATGACTTTGTCCTGCTTCCTGTCTCCACCCCCACTGCTTCCTATGTCTGGGTGAAATGTGACCTCCCTGCCTCCGGCTCCTTGCCTCTCCCATCATGCTCTTTCCCCACCATTCTGGAGTCTGTACCCCTGGAACTGTAAGCTAGGATAAATATTTCTCCCTTAGTTGTTTTTGGTTATGGTATTTTATTATAGCAATAAAACATAACTAATCCTGGGACTGGAGAGATGGCTCAGTGGTTAATAGCACTAACTGCTCTTCCAGAGGACCCAGGTTCAGTTCTTGGCACCAACATGATGGCCTACAACCATCTGTAACTCCAGCTCTAGGGAATCTGATGTCAGCTTCTGGCTGTTCGCTTCTGGCTGCCATGGGTACTAGACAGAGACCAGGTGCTCACACATCCATGCAAACAAACACTCACATGCATAAAATAATAACTCTTTTAGGAGAAGAAAAGGAACTAAAACAGTCATATGACCTACTGCAGGAAGAGGTCTGTGATCTATGCAACTATTGAGGGGAAATACATTGTGTTCCACAACTCAGTTATTCTATATCTGTCACTTGATGACTCTTCTCTGAATACCACAGTGTGCTTGCACAGACCTACACAAAGAGGTCAGTGTCAACCTGATGGGGTCTGGAGTCACCTAGGAGACACACCTCTGAGCACGTCTGTGGGAGTTTCTGGATTGGGTTATCTGAGGTAGGAAGGCTGGGGTATGGACTGAATCCTGGGCTGAGTGAAAAGAGAAACAAGCTGAGTGCCAGCCGTTGCCACCTCCACCCTCTCCTTCCTGACTGGACACAGTGTGAGCAGCCGCCTCCCACTCCTGCCACCGCCACGTGGGCTGTTGAGTCAAAATGAACCCTTCTTTGTGAAGTTGCTTCTTCACAGGTGTAAAAAGTAATTGGTGCAGTTGTTCACTCCATGTGGTTTCTTGAGGGTATCAAGAGGTGTCCTAAACACAATGTGTGAGGCCGCAGTATAGCCAAGCATACTGTTGGATGGTTAACTGTGTATTTCGTGCACACGTGCACACATGCACGTGGGTTGCATCACCATGGCACGGGCCCAGAGGGCAAGCGACTTCCAAGAGTCAGTTCTTTCCTTCCACCATGTGCATCCTGGGGGTCAAAACTCAGACTTAGGCACAAGGGCCTTTGCCTGTTAAACTGCCTTGCCCAGCCCCCTTCACTTCTTGTAATAAGTAGAAAGAGTACGCTTTGTAATGATGGTATAGTGTGGTATACTAAATATCTAAAGCAGTGGGATAGTGACTTATCATTATCAGATATGATGCATGTGCTATGCTTTCCTATAACTGGCCACCAGTATCACCACAGACACAGCCACGTGTGTGTTACAATATTAGCAAAGTTATGACATCACCAGGCAGTTCATGTTTCAGTTGAACCACTGTCAACAGCAGGCCACTGTTGGCCAAAGCTGTGTTATATAACATATGACTGCTTTTCTATGTGTTTATGTAGATACATACACAGGTGTACATATTTCAAAATTCAGCTCTTCACAGCTGTGGGGAAGAATATTGTTGGAGAATATTGAGGAAGAGGGTTTATGTCTATACACTTCTATGTTGTTTGATATCTTTTATGGCACTTACACTGGGCCTTTCATTTATGAAAACCATATGGCCATACATATCTCCCACAAAGCCATCATGAGGACCCAAGAGGAAGCACACCAAATGTCTGACACTGGGCAGGGGAGGTCTTCCGGAACTTGGCCCATAATAGGACAGATCTCTGAAAAGGCCCCAGGAGCAGAGGCCTCTGGAGGAAGGCCCAGGGGCTACTCACTTGTCTGTGACTTAAGCAGGCTGAGTTCCTCAGGGTATTTTTCCTTCTGGAACCCAGGCAGTGGAACTTGAGAGGGACGACTACAGCGTGCGTAGGAGGAGGAGGAGGCAGAGGAAGAGGAGGGGGGGGAGGAGGAGGAAGTGGGGGAGGAGGAAGGAGGGGGGGAGGAGGAGGAGGAAGAAGAGGAAGATGTCTGACTCGTCTCCGCCTCTGTGCTGGAAGGCAAGTGGCAGGCTTAGATTCACCTCCGTGCTCAAACCGGCAATCACTCTGATGGTGAACTATCAGTACATGCGCTCTCAGCAACAGGACTAGCCTTGCTTTCTATAAAGTCCTATAAAGGGTGTAGTTTACTGACTCACAACTTGAAGGTACTAAAACTTACTCAAAAGATCCATGCTTTAAAACAATCAAGTTAGCTGGGAAGTACTGGTGCATGCCTTCAATCCCAGAGGCAGGAGGATCTCTGTGAGTTCAAAGCCAGCCTGGTTTACAGAGTGAGTTCCAGAACAGTCAAAGCTACACAAAGAGAAACCATGTCTTGAGAAAAAAAAAAAAAAAGGTTAGCCAGGCAGTGATGGTGCACGCCTTTAATCCCCACACTGGCAGAAGCAGGTGCATCTCTGAGTTAAAGACCAGCCTGGTCTACAGAGTGAGCTCCAGAACAGCTAGAGATAAACAGAGAAACCCTGTCCTGAAAAAAGAGATAGATGATAGATAGATAGATAGATAGATAGATAGATAGATAGATAGATAGATAGATAGAGATGATAGACAGACAGACAGACAGACAGACAGACAGACAGAACAACTGGGTAAAAGTGTTTGCTGCTGAGCCTGAGGACCTAAGCTTGACCCCTGGCAACCCATGTGGCAGAAGGAGAGAACCAACTCTTGTTAGTTGTCCTCTAGCCTCCAGCCACACACTAAATTAGTTAATTGTAGTTTTTAAAAAACAGGCGGAAGAGATCACTATTCAGTTAGGAGCACTTGCTGTTTTTATAGAGAACCTGGATTCAGTTCCCAGTACCCACATGGTAACTCCAGTTCTAAGGAATCTGATGCCCTCTTCTGGCCTCCACAGGCACCAGGCATGCATATGGTGCATATACATACATAGATATTTAAACCAATTTTAAGAAAAAACAGTCAAGGGGGCTGGAGAGATGGCTCAGAGGTTAAGAGCACTGACTACTCTTCGGGAGGTCCTGAGTTCAATTCCCAGCAACCACATGGTGGCTCACAACCATCTGTAACGAGATCTGGTGCCCTCTTCTGGCCTACAGGCATGGAGGCTGAACACTGTACATAATAAATAAATCTTTAAAAAAAAAACAGTTAAGGTACTAACTCCTCATACAGTACACCATGGAATTGCTCCATGATCCAGCAATTACACTCCTATGCGTATTTCCACAAGAACAGAAAACAGAAACTCAGGCAGACACTTGTCTGTGGGTGTGCACTGCAGAATATGAGTAGCTCTAAGCATCTGTCGATAGTCGGTGAACAAATGAAGTTTGGCTTACACAAAGGAATATAACACAGCCTGCAAAGAGTGGAGTTCTGCAACATGCTACCACATGGGTGAGCCTTAAAATAATTATTTGAAGTAAAAACTAGCCAGACAAAGAAAGACAAATCAATATGAGTCCACTAATACAAGGGCAGAGAGTGGCTGAAAAGTTTCTAGGAGCCAAGCTAGGCAGTGGTGGCGCACACCTTTAATCCCAGCACTCGGGAGACAGAGGCAGGTGGATCTCTGTGAGTTCGAGGCCAGCCTGGTCTACAAAGTGAGTTCCAGGACAGGTTCCAAAGCAACACAGAGAAACCCTGTCTCGAAAAACAAAAACAAAAACAAAAAACAAAACAAAGTTCCTAGGAGCTGAGCAGGAAAGAATTCTGCTCAGTGGTTACATAGTTTGTGTTTGATTGATTGAAAATAGGCAGTGGTAGGGCTGGAGAGATGACTCAGCAGTTGAGAGCACTGGCGACTCTTCCAGAGGATCTGGGTTCAATTCCCAGCAACCAACAGGCAATTCACAAGTGTTTGTACCCCCTGTTCCAGATCTGACATCCTGACACAGACATGCAAACAGGTAAAAACACCAATGTGCATAAAATAAAAATAAATTATTATTATTATTATTATTTTGGTTTTTCGAGACAGGGTTTCTCTGTGGTTTTGGAGCCTGTCCTGGAACTAGCTCTTGTAGACCAGGCTGGTCTCGAACTCACAGAGATCCGCCTGCCTCTGCCTCCCAAGTGCTGGGATTAAAGGCGTGCGCCACCATCGCCCGGCTAAAATAAAAATAAATTATTAAAGAAACAGATAGTGGCAGTGATTGTACGACACTATTAATATAATTAGTGCCACTTCATGGTGCACTTAAAAAGGGGCAGAATGCCTTTGTGTTAGATGTATTTTAAAAATTTATTTTTTGTGTATGCTTGTTTTACTTGCAATGTAAGGGTACCATGTACCCACAGTGCCCATGGTGGCCAGAAAAAGGCGTCAGATTCCTTGGGACTAGAGTTCCTGGTGATAATGAGCCATCTTATGGGTTCTGGGAACCAAAGCCAGGTGAGCTATCTCTCCAGCCCTCTGTGCTGGAACTCTTGGGTCTTAGCCAGTGAAAGACTTTACCAAAGGACGGGGAGGGGCTCCATTCTCTTCATGTCCACTTATGCCCTCTTACTTTCACCTGTCTGCCCGTGTTACCTGAAGGAGGCACAGGAGGTGGACCCCTGGAGGTCTGTGGTCTCTATAAGAGGCACGCATGCTTCCTTATCACTCTGATTTTTTTCTTTTATCATTTTTAAAATGAAGGACCCCGGTCGGACCCAGGGCCTTGGCAGTCTGACAAGCAAGTGTTCTATGCTGAGCTACATTCTCAGCCTTAAGAAGTTTGTTGTCTTGTTTGTTTAAGATTTATTTATTTATTTATTTATTTATTTATTTATTTATTTATTTTCTGTATATGAGTGCTCTATGTGTATTTATGTCAGAAGAAACCATCAGATCCCAATACAGATGGTTGTGAGCCACCATGTGGGTGCTGGGAATTGAACCCAGGTCCTCTGGAAGGGTAGTCAGTGCTTTTAACCACTGAACCCTCTCTCCAATCACATCATCGTCATCATCACCATCATCATTATTAGTGTGAGTAGGTGTGTTTGTGTGTGTGTGTATGTGTGTGTAGTGTGTGAATAAGGGAATGTGTGCCAAAGCACATGTATGGACGTCAGAGGACAACTTTGGAAGAGCAGCCGGTGTTCTTAACCTCTGAGCCATCTCTCTAGTCCAGGTAATCATACTCTTGACAGTATCTCTTAGGATACTTGTTCTTTATTTTCTTTCATTCTTTTGGTAGTGTGTGTGTGTGTGTGTGTATGCGTGCGCGCACACGTGTGTATAACTCTCTCAAATTAGCTTTTAATCTCCACCTGTTCATAATGGCATGCATGCACACACATGGGGGGGGTAAATAAATAATAAATGTTAAAAACAAAAAATACAATTTGGTTGAACTCACACAGATCATCATTGGAGGAGTTGGGATTTGAACCTGGGTAGCCTAGCTCTAAAGTTGTTGCCTAGCAGGACACACACACACGCACACACACGCACGCACTTTCTCAGAGTGAATCAACCCTCCAGGGGGTCCTGGAGGCTCAGTGACTCTCCAACCTACTTCATCAGAAGACGAAAAACTGGTCCTTCCGTCAGAAGCTGTCCTATTGACCAAGGAACCCCTGGACTCTAGAACGTCACTGTGCTTGGCACCTGCAACACAGATGTCACCACTTAAGTATATTGCTGAAATATCTGACAGCCTATTTTATTTCCTACATTATATTTTTAAAATGGGGGAAGGAGTCTGGTGAGATGGCTCAGTGGGGAAAGGGGCTTGCTGCCAAGCCTGCCAACCTGAGTTCAATCCCCAGATCTCACAGGTGGCAAGAGAGCCACCTCTCCAGCCCAGGTAATCATATGTAGAGAGCTGCATTGTGCAGTGCCATGAGGGTGGAGCTGGTTTCCGCCCATCACCCCCTCTTGAGAATGTGCTCTAAGTCACGTACTATCCCATATATGGCTAAGACTGAGAAGGTGGTCTCAGTCACATACCATCCCATATATGGCCTAGACTGAGAATGTGGCTTGCTTTCGTGTACCTAGATCTATCCAGTTTTCCCACGTAGCTTGCTGGGGCTGGCTAACCAGGGACTACTTTAGCTGTGGGTTGGCTTTCCCCGGTATTCGAAGATTGTTCAAGGTTCCTGAATAAATTGCTGAAAGAAGAGTCCGGTGTTGCGTCTTCCTTGCTGGTCGAGGTGGCGACAATCATACTCTTGACAGTATCTCTTAGCATGCTCATTCTTTATTTCCTTTCATTCTGAGGGTTATTCTGGGCACTATGGCAAAGAATACCTGTACTCACACCCAATAAGTAAAATTTGAAAGCAGCTAGTATTTAGTATTTACTGTGTCCTGAGGTCGTGTTAACCACACACACACACACATTATCCCATCTAGCTCTTGTAAGTGCTTTTAAGTGCATGCATGTGCACACACACTCACACACACACACATACACATGCATGCACACATGCACGCATGGTGAGGAAGTAGGTTCAGAAGGCTATGCCCTCACCTACATTCAGGGAAAAACTAAACATCCAGGCCCAAGTTTGTTGACAATATTGTGGTGCCAGAGTCTGAATCACGACCACTAATCTGGACTGCTTGTGCCTCCCCACGGCTCACCTGGTCCAGACTGCGTGGAGAGAGATCTGTAGCAGCTAGGTGTCGCTATTCACTGTACGGACACCATGGTACAGTTCTCCAGAGAATTCTCCATCTCGTGACAGGATGAATGAGCGCAGCTGGCGACCATGGCCTCAAGAAGCGCCTTCAAAAACTTCCATACCTCCCATTATTGAGCCATTCATTCACAAACATAACTTTGCCACCAATGGTGTCTAAAATAGCACCTGGCATGACTCAGATCCCCAGCAGCACTTAAATAAATGAATGCAAAGAATTATATGTAGATCAGTTGGTAGCATGCTTGCGTGGTGTACAGGAAGCCCTGGGTTCCATTTCTAGCACTGAAAAAAGCAGGCATGGTGGCCCATGCCTGTGATACCAGCACTTGGGAGGTAGGGGCAGGAAAATCGGAAGTTCAAGGTTACCCTCAGCTACATAAAGAATTCAAGGAGGAGAAAAGGGGAAAAGAAGAAAATAATTCTAACCCTTCCAGTCACCGGTAATGACAAAAAAGTCCTTTAAGTCTGTGGCTATATCATATGGAGAGATGAATCATTCTTTTTAGTTTGCTGTATGATTTATATCTTATGAAAGTCAGTCTGTTCTTTACCATCTTACATTATCATGTGCCCTGTTAAATTACTTTCTTAAAATTTATTTTTGTTGTTGTTAATTATATGTAAGTGTGCATGGCTGCATGGCTACATGTCTGTATGTGTACCACATGTGTGTAAGTGTGTATGGCTGCATGGCTATATGTGTACCACATGTGTGCATGTGCTCCTGGAGGCCAAAAGAGGGCATCAGATCCCATGGAACTGGAGTTACAGATTGTTGTGAGCCATCTGATGTGGATGCTGGGAACTGAACTCTTCTGCAAGAGCAGCAAGTTCTCTTACTGACTGAGCCTCCTCTCCTCTCCACTCCTCCAATTACTTATTTTAAAGGCCAGATGAATAGACGCTGTATTTCTTCGTGCATAACTTCACAGAGCACAGAAGCTCAATAAACACAATGAAATCGTTTGTGATAAGAAATTTATACAGGCGTGGTGGTGCACGCCTTTAATCCCAACACTCAGGAGGCAGAGGCAGGGGTGATTTTGAGACCAGTCTGGTCTACAGAGTGAGTTCCAGGACAGTCAAGGCTACACAGAGAAATCCTATCTTGAAAAAATCAAGAAAAAAAGAAAAGGAAGGAAGGAAGGAAGGAAGGAGAGAAGGAAGGAGAGAAGGAAGGAGGGAAGAAAGAAAGAAAGAAAGAGAGAGAGAGAGAGAGAGAGAGAAAGAAAGAAAGAAAGAAAGAAAGAAAGAAAGAAAGAAAGAAAGAAAGAAAGAGGAAGGAAGGAAGGAAGGAAGGAAGGAAGAAAGAAAGAAAGAAAGAAAGAAAGAAAGAAAGAAAGAAAGAAAGAAAGAAAGAAAGAAAGAAAGGCAGGGAGGAGGAGAGAGAATTGAAGAGGAAGAGCAGGAGATGGTAAGGGAGGGAAGGGAAGGGGGGGAAGTGAAAGGAGTGAACACACACCACAGCCTTCTCGGGATTATGCTTTTGATTACAAACTTCAAAGGTTAGCCAAACTACTTCCTCTCTTCAAAATTCTCCACCCATTTCCAGGTTTTCTGGAATGTGGCACAGGACTGAGGCCTGTGACAGCTATAGACTCCCAGAACTCTGGGAGCCAGAACCCAGGGTGACCTTCAGTACAGTGAGGCCAGTGGTTGCCAGAGGTAGGAACAGCTGCGATAAAGTCAAGGCCAGGGAAATGGACAGAAAGGGACAGAGCTGTGAGGAGGGCAGGGCAGTCCCCAGCAACCAGAAAAGGAACCATGTTTATACCAGGCCACAAAAGAGCCAAAAAATCACATATGGACTCCACTTCCAACGCAACGTAATTAGAAATCAATAATAAAGACCGGCCCCAAGCGAAAACCCTGCCGTGAGCTAGGGATCTCAAACCATACTGCTGAATAATTCATCAAAAAAACATCATAATGGAAATCACATCGACGTTCAATGAACTTAGGTGCTACACATCAAAGCCTGTGGGATCCAACTAAAACAATAATTAGAAACTTGGATTCTTAAATGCAAATACTACATTTCACCGAATATAGGGCCTCAAAATGCCTCCCCTGGATTGATATTTCATGTATATTTTAATAACTAAAGCTTTGCCTGAAGGTCAGTGCAAAGCAGCCATACTAGTCAGGCACAGAGCCTGGGCAGTGGTGGTGCACACCTTTAATCCCAGAAATCACACTAGTTAGCCACAGAGCATGGGCAGTGGTGGTGCACGCCTTTAATCCCAACAGCTACACTAGTTAGCCACAGAGGCCGGGTGGTGGGGGTGCATGCCTTTAATCCCAGCACTAGAGAGGATATAAGGAAGAGATGAGATAGGACTTGCTTCATTTCAGTCTGAAGATGTCAAAGAGGTAAGAACGCTCTAGTGGCTTGGCTGTTTTTGCTTTTCTGATCTTCAGGTTGAACCCCAATATTTGTCTCTGAGTTTTTACTGATCGCGTTATACTGCCCTGCCCAGGCACGGGAAGAGTGCCTTCTGGACTAATGGCGGCAGTGCTCTGGGGAAGTCAATTACCCCACTGCCAGCTCCCGCCACCCGTTGCTGCCCAGCTGTGGTGAGGAGAACAAGCTCAGGATACTTTCTCTGCTCTAGATGTTCACAGTTCATCAAGAAATCTGCTCTAATGAATGCCAGGTAAGCTATGCCCCTCTAAAACACTGTAGGATGAGAAAGAATGACATCATCTAAAAAAAAACAAAGTGGGGATTGGAGAACTAGCCAGGGGTTAAAAGCCCTTGCTGCTCTTGCAGAGGACCTGAGTTCATTTTCCAGCACCCTCTGTAGGAGCCTCACAGTCACCTGTAGTAACTCCAGCTCCCTCTTTTGGCCTCCATGGGTAACTACATTTATGTGTACATATCCACACACATAGACTTTTTCTGTTTGGTTTGGTTTAGATTTTAAGACAGGCTTTTCTTTTTTTCTTTTCTTTTCTTTTTTTATTTTTTTTATTTTTATTTTCGAGACAGGGTTTCTCTGTAGCTTTTGGTTCCTGTCCTGGAACTAGCTCTTGTAGACCAGGCTGGCCTCGAACTCACAAAGATCCGCCTGCCTCTGCCTCCCGAGTGCTGGGATTAAAGGCGAGCGCCACCACCGCCGGGCTAAGACAGGTGATGGAGGAAGGTCATTGGTTAACTAATAAAGAAACTGCCTTGGCCCATTTATAGGCCAGCCCTTAGGTGGGTGGAGTAAACAGAACAGAATGCTGGGAGAAAGAAGCCGAGTCAGGAGTCGCCATGATTCTCTCTCTCCAGACAGACGCAGGTTAAGATCTTTCCTGGTAAGCCAGCTCGTGGGGCTACACAGAATATTAGAAATGGGTTAGATCAATATGTAAGAGCTAGCCAATAAGAGGCTGGAACTAATGGGCCAGGCAGGGTTCAAAAGAATACAGTTTCCGTGTAATTATTTCGGGGCATAAGCTAGCCATGCGGGCGGCCGGGTGCTGGGGACACAGCCCTGCCACCCATATTACAGCAGACAGGCTTTTCTTTGTGTAGCCCTGGCTGTCCTGGAACTTGCTCTGTAGACCAGGCTGGCCTCGAATCAGAGATCTACCTGCTTCTGACTTCCAACTGCTGGGATTAAAGGTGTGAGCCACCACTGTCCAGCCAAGCCATATTAATTTTTTAATGGACATTTTTTTTTAAGACCAAAGGAAGGTTCTGGAAACAAGAAAGGAATTCATGGAGAAAGAGAGTCTGGAAGAAAGTCTGTCTTTGGTGCAATCTGTAAAACTCGAGGAGATTTTCACATCTTTGGGCAGGAACAACACCTTGCACCAACGAAGCGTGTTCTCTCACCTGTCATCTTGGCTGATGCAAAGCCCTCTGTCTGGCAAGGGGAAGGATAATTCAGCAAAATATGTTGGCTTAATATGGAGTGTTTTCCATAAGAAAAAACCTCAGTTCCCTACTTCCTGCTTTTTCTGCTCAACAAGCAAACTAAGGATCTAGGGTGGGTACCTACAGCAGTAAGGAGAGTAATGGGCCCTCCCTGCTGAGAAAAAGCACGTACCCACACATTGTACAAGGGGCTAGCTTGACCCTTTCATCCACAAGGTTCATCCCTGTTAAGATGAACCTTAGATGTGTCTCCTGAGAGGATGTGTTGAGAATAGACCACCCAGTTAAACAGTATGGGTCCTCCCTGGCTCACCCCTGAAGTGGCTTCCTCCTTATTCCAAACCAAACTTGGAAAAAAAAAAAAAAACAAAACAGAAAGTTCTGGAAGCTTAAAGCTATATTCCCAGGGATTGGAAATGTAGCTCAGTAAAGTTCTGTGTTCAACACCAGCGCTGCGTAGGACCAGATATGGTGATGCATGCCTGTAATCCCCAGACTCAGGAGGTAAGAGGGACAGGAGTTCAAGGTCACCCTCTGTCACAGAGTGAGCTTAGGTTAATATGAACTACGTGGGACTGGGAAGGAAGGAGGAAACAGGGTTGGAGGAGTAAAGGTGGGATCCTAGCACCCTTTCCTCCTTGCAATCCTAGCCATGTTGGGCAGCTGATGGTTCAAAGCCCTCCAGCTACTTCAGGACCAATTTACAGCTGAGGCCTCGGACCCCTCCCACCTCTCTCTAAGTTATGAAGGAGAATCAGATATGAAGATACAGGACCTAAGAGACTGGGGACCAGGTTCAGCTGAGAAAAGATGAGACCTCTCCAGTTCCACACTGGCTACTACTGAGCTACAATCATGGCACTTGAGCCTGGATTCACCCTCAACAGGTAGGTTTTTGGGAAACTGTGGCTGTCCTCTGGACTCTGTGCCCTCAAGAGAACTGTGCTTCCGTCCTTCTTCCTCCACCTTAAGAGCCAGCTTTGGAGTAAGAACACCGGCCGTTATTTCGTTTAAACCCCTCTTAGAGTACTCACAATTTCCACCTGAAGCGCCCCAGCCAAAAAGCAGTATCGTATATCGCCTAATATCTGAGCAAGAAAAATGGATGCAGACAGGCAAGCAGAATCAGACCAAAGACCAGCCTCAGTATTTATTAACCAAAGCTCAAACCTCCGGACCCTTTATTCATTTGGAATATACTTCCCAGCTGTCTGGAGTTCCGGTCAATAACATATTTTAATCTCTGCTTTGTCTTTGTTGTTAAGACAGGGTCTCCTGCAGCGGAGACTGACTTCAAAGTTGCTGTACAACTGAGGATGACCCTGAACTGATCCTCCTGCCTCCGCCTCCTGAGTGTGGGCACTGAAGGTGTGTGCATGCCAGCTTTAGCTCCTCCTTTTGACGGTATTCTCTGCCAATCAGATCTTGAATATAGACATGATTTTATTGTGTATGTCCCCAACCAGTTCCTGTATAGCTCGGATCTGGAATGTTCTCCAAAAACCCATGTTTTGAAGACTTAGTTCCCAGTCGGTCACACTGTTGGGAGATGGTGGAGGAGGAGAGATGGCTCAGCAGTTAAAACACTGGCTGCCCTTGCAGAGGACTGGACTTCTATTCCCAGTACCCACATGGTGGTTCAACTTCAGTTCCAGGGGACCCTCTTCTAACTTCTGCTGGCACCAGGCATATAAACAGTACAAATGCATGCAAACATGCAGGCAAAACATACACATAAAATAAAGACAATCTTTAGACAGGAGGTGGTGGCACATGCCTTTAATCCCAGTACTCGAGAGGCAGAGACAGGTAAATTTGAGGATAGCCTGGTCTACAGAGTGAGTTCCAGGACAGGTTCCAGATACGAAGAAACTCTGTCTCAAAAAAAAAAAAACCCACAAAATATAATCTTTAAAAAACAATCATCGTTTCTTGACCAAAGTGGAGATGCTTTGATCTGACATATGACGTCACTACGATATGTCACCAGAGGTCCAAATGGACAGAAACTAAAACCATGAGCCAAACCTGGAACTACAGAGGCTTGTAATCCCAGCACTTGGGGGCTTGAGGCAGGAGGATGGAGAATTTCAGGCTAGCTTGGGCTATATAAGGAAGTAGCAGTGGTGTTCAATCTTAAAAAAAATACTATAAAGTCATGAGCTAAGAGGTTATAAGCCCACCCAGAACTTAACTGTATCTCCTGTCCACCTTGGTCATGCCCAAGTCACTGTTCTCTGGAACCTTCTCCAGCTCTCTAGTACAGGCTGCTCTTGGAATGGAAGAAGTTGGCAGCCGGGTTTGCCGTTTCCAGTACTCATGGGCTCACCTGTGCACGCGGTGATTTTAAATGAAAGAAACCGGAGACAAACAAAGGGTCTTGTTAGAAAGGCTGTCTTTCAAAACCCAACATACCCCATAAGCCTTTGAAAGGTAAGAGGCAGAGCTGGGGTCTCTGTGGTGTTCCTGGGTTTGAATGGCAACTCCCCTCGCCCCACCCAACCCTCAGCCGCCACCGCCTGCCCTCCCTCCCGACTCAGGGTTCCAGATACTCTCGTCCTACCCCACCCCAAAGTCTCCTGAAACCTCCGAGTCCTACACCCACTTCCCTAGGTTGGGGGCAGGGGGAGAGCCCTTGATCTACCCCCTTGGACGACTCCATGGATGAAAGCACCAACTGGTAACGGCACCAACTGGTAACGGAACTGCCGAATGCCAAGGATGCAAAGGGAAAGCAAGGGCGCCTACCACCGCCTGCAAGGCTCAGTCCAGGGTTGCCAGGACAACCTGCTACTTCCTGCCGGCTGGCGCGCTAGTCCTGATGCGCCTCTCTCCCAGAACCTGGTGCTCTGGCCTGGGTTGAAGATGGGGGTCTCAGGCGTAATGGCTGAAGAACCTCGGGATTTTGTTTTAGCTTGTGGCTCTTTTCCAAGCAGCTGCCACTGCCACTCCTGTAACCTCGAGTGGCCGTGAACGATGCCTCTCACAAAGCTTGCAGGTGCAGGTTTAGAATTGGCCCTGATTAGGCAGAACTCACCCACCATTTAGGGCGCCTTTTTCTGGGCCAGGCTCCCTGTTGGATGCTATCTTCCTTCAACAGCCAGCTGCGTTTTTCAAAATAGAAAACTGACTCTGAGCAAAGGCTCATTCAAGGTCACCCAGAAACCGGATCCACTCCCAAGTTTCACCCTTA
Organism: Chionomys nivalis; assembly: GCF_950005125.1. NCBI lineage: Eukaryota > Metazoa > Chordata > Mammalia > Rodentia > Cricetidae > Chionomys > Chionomys nivalis. The sequence goes on along the minus strand of NC_080104.1, from coordinate 12,716,958 downwards.
CGAACCTATTATTCTTTCCATGGTATAGACTGAAATGTATCCCTCGTAAATCTTGCATGAAAAAAAATTTTTTTTTCTCCAACTCAAACTTAGGAGTACTATCAGATTTTTGTACTATTGTTCTTACCTTAGCCAAATTAGCAAATTAGTGGGGTGCTTTGCAACCCCCCCTTTTTTTTAGACCCGCCAATTGGACTCTGGCAATAAAGACGGAGCTGCTCCCTACCAGCTGGAGTATTGAAGTCCAATCCTCTATCTTGTCCGGTGATTGGGTTGGCCTGCTGTCAGCTCCTGGGACATTCTTTTGAGCTTCAAAGAGAACTCACTGCTTTTCCTCTGTGGTTAGGAGCACCTGTAAGAGCTGCTGGCAATCACCTAAGTGGGCTGATGGGTAACCAGAACAGATTCCATAAGCCGGATCACGGCCTGAGGGTCCCGAGAAAAGGAAAGGTTACAAGTAAAGATTAGAGGCAGAAAAAGGCAGTGTTGTAATTGGCCTGCTACTGAGCAAAGGGGAAATGCTTGGGAAGTCACTCTCATCCTTCCCCTGTCCTAGCGTAGACGCTGAGTACTGAAGTTTTCAGGGCTAGGGCCCGACCAGCGGGGCTCCTCAGGAACGAAGTACTTCCTCTGGGGGAGGAGGAGAAGGGAGAAGTCTGCCATGCTCAGCTGGATATCAGGAAGAACCAGAGGTGCCTGGATTCTGGCTTTCTTTCACTCCTGTACAGGAAAGAGAGAAGACAAAAGGCTTGCGGATGGGCAGCTACCACCTCCTCCAGCAGCGGGGCTGCTTTTGGAATCAGGGGAACTGATGATGGCCAGGGGGCCGGTGCCAGGTTCTGAATTCCTGCAGGTGGATTTTAACAAAGACAAACCAACATACAAAAACAAAAATACAAAGAGACAGACATAAACTCAAAACCAGAAGCTGGTGCTCTCACCACCACTCTGATGTAGAACTGAAAATACACAAGAACAAAAAGACATAGACTCAAAATCAGAAGCCGCGCGGTAGCAGATCCAAAAATACAGATGGAGAATCACGTCTCCCCTGGAGATTAGGACGACCTGGTCGCCCCTCCCTCCCACAAATGCCCATGAAACGTCTTTCGGGGCTAGGGCAAGGGATCTGAGGACACGTCTGCCTCCTCCCTTAGCCCCGTTTCAATACAGACCCTGCGCAAGTACAATCCTCAGATTACTGATTCACAATTACACAGAAACAGAAACACAATACACAAACAGACATAAAAATGAGCTCGTTTCTTTATACCTCCAACTGGGTCTAGAGCATGTCTGGGAGCGACTCGATTCCCAGTCAGGGGACGAAATGTTGGACACTAGAGTCCAACAGCACGAGTTGCTGCGTGAGTAAGGGTCCCAGAACCTGAGACCTATACAAGGAGGGTAACCCTAGGAGGCGCCATCCGCCCCTGCTCCCTGCCGTCTGCTACCCTCCTACCAGAAGCGGAGGGTTCTGAAAACTGCCGAGTTCTGACCCACCGATGCTAAACTTAAGCCTCCAGCCTGAGAGCTGGGAGTCTCTAGCTTCTAAAGGACTTAGAACTTTAAACCTCTGGGTCTTGGGCACTCAGCTCCGTCTGCCACGCCTAGAAGATACTGTCCCCAACTTTCTGTGATTCCTCCAGGGCTCCTGCCATCTGATAGGGGACAGAGAGAGGAACTGACTTAAGCCTGCGTCCTTGCCCTTCACTCTGTGGGGCCTAGCTTCCTCAGTCCAGTGACCTGGAGTTTGGCTCCAGGCAGGAAAGCAGGTGCTGCGGGCCAGGTGTACCGCTGCAGACCCTGGACGGGGAGAGCCGCTGCTGATCTTTTGTTTCGCACACCTCCTGCAACCCCACAGTTGAGAGAAGCCAGGGCAGCATTAAGAATTAGGTGTCTGGGGATAAGAGAAAGCCGGTAGCAGGGAAGAAAGGTATCAGATAAACCCTTCCTCTTCTCTTGCGGGTCTTGGCAAACAGGAAGTGATGCTGTGAAAGAAGCCTGAGTCGGGCATTATCTGACGGCTGAGGAGTCGCATACATTGGTAAGAAGCCCCTGTGTTTGCTCAGGCCCAAGAGCTGCAAGCTAAGTCGGGGGTTGGAGGCACAGCTGCACTCCCCAAACCCCTACATTGAGGAAGCCTTTTTTCCTCAATGTCAGAAAAAGGTCACCCACGGCAAATCACTGTGCCCGTTTGTACCATCAGTGTCCATCAGAGGGCAGTGTAAACCCAGGCATGGGGAAGAAGCAGCCAGCTCGACTATCACAGCCTGAAGGCTGAGCTCTCAGGGAGGGGAGGGGGCGCAGGCTGGGAGGGGTGTCTCAGTAGACGGGAGCTGAGAAATCAGAGATGAACGACCACTGACTGACACAGTCTGCTGAACCTTCAGGGGCAGGCTGTTACAGAAAGGGGGTGAGAGAGTATGGCTGCCTCCAGATCCAGCCTCCAGACTTATCTCCAGATTTACTGTCAACTCAGGTCAGGACACATAATCCCATACCTTATGCGTTCCAAGAACAGTTCTCAGAGCAGAGACCCAAAGGTGAGTAAAACACAGTCTTGGGAGCTGGTGTGATGGTTCAGGCAGTAAGGTGCATACTCCCTATGCTTAAGGACCAGAGTTCAATTCCCAGTACCCATGTAAAAGAGCCAGACCTTTATCTTCTCACTTCAGAGTCAGACAGGGATGGGGACACAGTGGGGTGGCCAGTCCAGTTAGTACCTAGATCTTAGAACTGATCTTCCTTGCTCATTTTTGCAGTGAGCCTGGGTCGTTGCTTCAGCCCCACACAGTCCCAGGCCTTCGCGTGTGTGCTCTCTGCAATGAGGGGTCCACTCGTCATCTCGGTACCAACCAGGCCATCATCGCTCCCTTTACTGACTAAAGCTGCCCAGGAGACATCTGAGATGGTGAGAGTTCCCAGAAGTGCCAAGAAAGAGAGGGAGGGAGGGAGGGAAGGAGGGAGGGAGGGAGGGAGGGAGGGAGGGAGAGAGAGAGAGAGAGAGAGAGAGAGAGAGAGAGAGAGAGAGAGAGAGAGAGAAAGGGGAAGTACCTTTTCTCTAGGATTTCAGGATAATGTAAATCAAAACCCAAGTTGATAAAGCGTATTTATTTTTATGAAAGCATATTAAAATGTGTTCAAAGTGTAAAGCAGATCAGGATATCCACTCAGACAAGTGGAGTATCTATGATCTTTAGGATAGGTAGGGAGAGGGGTGAAGTGGGTGGGGTTGCTATGAAGGATATATTTTTTTTCGAGACAGGGTTTCTCTGTAGTTTTGGAGCCTGTCCTGGAACTAGCTCTTGTAGACCAGGCTGACCTCGAACTCACAAAGATCTGCCTGCCTCTGCCTCCCAAGTGCTGGGACTAAAAGCATGAGCCACCACCACCTGGCTGCTATGGAGTTCCTTGAATACTAGGATTTACCCAATAGGGAATAGAAAGTCCCTCTTGTGCCATCAGAGGAACGACCAGCAAACAAGGGAACCTGTGCACATCACAGTCCTCCCTCTGCCCCTTTGAAGCCACTCCCGGCAGCCTGGAAGACTGGCTGACCTATATGGACTGTACATCTCCAACCCCAGCTCCCACAGAGGCAAGGAGAGAAGAGGAGGGAAGAAAATTTGGGGTACTTCTTCCCCCAGCCCCCCCTTATCTGTCTTGTCCATGCCCCCTCCTTGAGGCCACAGTTTCTGTCAGAGGCCCTGTCCCCACAGAGAGAGAAGGAAGGAAAGAAAGAAAGAAAGAAAGAAAGAAAGAAAGAAAGAAAGAAAGAAGATAAATAAATAACAGATAGATGATAGATTGATAATAGATAGATAGATAGATAGATAGATAGATAGATCGATGATAGATAGATAGATAGATAGATAGATAGATAGATAGATAGATAGAGGAAAGATAGGTAGGTAGGTAGGTAGGTAGGTAGGTAGGTAGGTGATAGAGAGAGATTTATTGACCAAACTGGGCAGTGATGGTGTACACCTTTAATCCCAGCACTCGGGAGGCAGAGGCTCTATGAGCTCAATGCCAGCCTGGTCTACAGAGTGAGTTCCAGGACAGCCAAGGCTACACAGAGGAAACTCTGTCTCAAAAAAACAAAAAAGGAAAAAGAGAAAAAAATCAGCTCCATATGGAGGTTCTTTGATGCCCATCATCCTTTTATGAAGTAAACTGGTGCTGCCAGGAGCAGACGTGTCTCACTGTTATGAAAAGTCCTATGTTAATAAAATATCTTAAGTGTCATTTTGTAAGTCTCTGAAGTGTTTGTTAAAGATGATTAACTATTAACCTGTATTTATTTATTATCCCAAATAGTTTTCAAGGATTAAAACTTTACAATACATTTTTACATGAATTGTATAAGTACAATCTCTTAAACAAGAATAGAAACATATATACAGTATAACAAAATAACCTTAAATTTGTATCAATACTCAAAAATCCATACCAATGTAAAATATTCGAGACTAGAAATTATTCAAAAGTAGACTCAACAATCCACCCTTTTATCCTATCATTTCTATATTTTATCCCCCTTTCCCTGCAGAAAGAGATCCTTGAGTCTAATCTCCTTTGTTTAGCCTTCTCCCTGACTATGACCAGTAACAATCTGTAACCAACCCCCTAAATGATTACAAATGTCCATAACCCACAGAACGTCCAAAATCACCCATCCCATCTCCTGGAATGCGGGCATTGTGTTCTCTAGACTGCCTCCTGTTGTCTGGGGGTGCTGGAATCTTTGGGGGACCCTTAGAAAATTAGGACAATGGTCAAGCCCTGGCTAGACTTCTCAGCCAGCAGCTGTGGAGCTGTTCTGAATGCAGAACTCTGGGGAAACTGCAGCAGAGGCATCTGAGAGGCTGGATCACCGGGGCCACCAGTTTTCATTGGTGTCTGGTCCCCTTACTCTGAAAACACATAAACTCTCAAAGGCAACATACACATCTGCATTAGCACAAGCATGGACTGTGCATTGTACCCAGCCAGCCAAAGATTACTTTTTTGTTCTATGTTTGAGCAGGTAAAACATATGTTACCTATCTTGTAGTTTTTTTAGGTTTATTTCTTTATGTCTGTCGCCAGGAATTTCAACGAATCCACAGCCTTTAGTTTACAGTGGAAACAAAAGCATAACCTCTTCCCCAAAGTAACATTTTTTTACTTCAATTTTGAAGTTAGGACATGTTAAAGATATGTAGGTTGGTTTAGTTTAGTGGTTTTCATAATCCAGTGTATCTCAGCAGCTATTGTTCACTCAACAGCAATCAAAAGAGTTAATACAACACCACACAGGATGCAGACTCCCCGTGCATTTCCCATCTCTACATGCCTTATCCTTTTTATATTGGTTTACTTACTCTTTAAAGACTTTATGCTATTATTTATAAACTATTTTCTATGTCTGCCTATACCTATTTTCTTTCCTTTTTTTAAGCCTACACACATTTTTTGAAACTTTTTAGAGGTTTTTTTTTCCATCTGGATCTGTCTTTACTACATATCTGTAACCTTTTCTGGCTGTATAAGTGAGACTTAAACCACCATGCAGCTTAGCTTAGCCCACGGCACTGGCAGCTGGCTCCGGCCCCACAGCAGTGGCCAGTAGCCACCTCTCTGTGGCTGCCGAGAACCAGACCACCTGAGAAATTGCAGGACTAAAAGCTACACCTGGCTCTTTGTCCAAAATTTTTTGTTTGTTTTTCGAGACAGGGTTTTTCTGTAGCTTTGGAGCCTATCCTGGAACTAGTTCTTGTAGACCAGGCTGGCCTCGAACTCACAGAGATCCGTCTGCCTCTCTGTCTCCCAAGGGCTGGGATTAAAGGTGTGTGCCACCACCACCCAGCCAGAATTTTTTTATTTTTTACTTTATTTTTTTGCTTTCTCAGTTCCTATGTTTGGAAATTCAAGCTGCCATACTGGATGCCATTTGTAGTTAGACTTTTTCAAAGGAACCATCAGTTCCCCAATAATGACACGGAGACTTTTTATTAATTATGAAAGCTCAGCTAGGCTTGTTTTCAGTTAGGCTTGTTTCTAACTGGTTCTTATAACTTAAATCAACCCATTTCTATTCATTTACTTTCTGCCTCACGGCTCTGTTGCTTCATCTGCATTCTGCCCACCCTACTTGCTCTCTGCTTCCCCTGGGATCTCCCTTTCTTCTTCCCAGTGTCCTCTCTACCCCCAAAATCCTGCATAGCTATTGGCCATTGAGCTTTTTATTAAACTAATCCAAGTGACATATCTTCACAGTGTACAAAAAGATTATGCCACAAAAGAGTAAGGGTTTTTTAAGGCAAAACAAAACAAAACAAAAAAAAACCCACATCCTGGTATCTCGCTCAGCAGCTGCATGGGGAGGTTGCACAAACAAGCAGTTTAACAGAAGCTAAGATAAGTTAGATGGGGCATCTTGACCTCATGCTCCTAGAACAGGGCTGTGTGATTTTCCACGGGGCTTCCCATCAAGGAGATCAAATTCTAGTTAAACCTAGTATGACCTCTGCAAGAAGATAAGATGTAGAGACCTTTGTCAAGATGGAGGGACCTTTGTCAAGATGGAGGGACCTTTGTCAAGATGGAGGGACCTTTGTCAAGATGGAGGGACCTTTCTCAAGATGGATGGCAGGGGAAGACACTGACATCATGTCTTCCCCTGCCATGGCAGATGAAATCCCTTCGGCCTGTCTCTAAAATAAATCCCTCCTCTTTAAAAGTCACTTCTTGTCAGATATTTGGTCACAGCAAAGAGAAAAGTCCCTAATCCAGCCCTTTTGCCTCTCTGCTGACCTTAGTAGAGTTGACTTTACAAAAGAGGTGAGGAACATTCCTTCTTGGCACAGGTGGGCTTCTGCACACAGACTCTGGGAAAAGTGCAAGGTAGGCTGGACAGGGTCCTCAGTGTGGGATAGCCTCAACCTAAAGAGAAAAGTGCAAAGTAGGCTGGACAGGGTCCTCAGTATGGGGTAGCCTCAACCTGAAGAGTGCAAGGCTGAACCCACGCAAAGCTCAAGAGAGGAGAAGCAACACACTAGTGTAAAGGCATCAGTCCCGCTAAAACTGCTCCAGCCCAGGCTGTGACTGAAGGTCGCAGACACCAGTGCAGTGGAGTGGTCACCCGGAAAGAGCCTAAGAGACTGTGCCCACAGCCCACGCTGGTGGTCGGGTGGAATGGCCTGCTGAGCTCTGTGGGCCAATCCTCAGGGCCAACTCCACCTTCTCCTACACACGCGTAAGAATAGACAGTTTCCCTGAGAATGAGACGCTGAGGGAACAAAATGGGGCTGCACTGATGAGTCCAGACTATGCTGCAGCCCATCACATTCGACTGCAGCCCATCACATTCGACTTTTGTTTAAGTCCAATGTCTAAGCAGAGAAAAACCCAGCATCTCCTCCTTTCTGTTTTTTTTTTTTTTTTTTTTTTTTTTTTTTTTTTTTTTTGGCTTTGGAGCCTGTCCTGGAACTAGCTCTTGTAAACCAGGCTGGTCTCGAACTCACAGAGATTCACCTGCCTCTGCCTCCCTCCTTTCTGTTATCTTTAAGGAGAAATCTGGACCATCATAGGAATCAAACTTCTCCTCTTTCGAAACCTCTGATATTGCCAATGTTGGTCAAAGACACCAGATAGGTGCCATGTTCACAAATGACGGTGTCCTGTCCCTGCTGCTTAGCCCCTGAAGGAGCTGCAGCATCAGCCACCACTTCCTGTTTGCTTTACACACCAACATCAACTTCACTTACCCTCTCACTTCTGGCTCCTGTCGTTTGTTCTGTGTATTAGTCAGCTCTGACCACAATGATGTTGCGTAACAAATACTCCCAAACTCAACTGCCTACAACAGCAAGCAAAAAAAATTTCCCATTCCTGAGTCTGTAGATAGTGAAGACCAATGGGCTAATGGCGGCCTGGATGCTGGGCGCAGCTCAGATTTCAGGATTGCTCCCTAGATTTGTTCACTCTCCTGGGAACATCAGCCGCCCAAGAAAGGGTGTGCTCATATCAGAGGGCAAGGGCAGGAGGTGAGCAAAACAGAATGCCTAGTGATTCAACTTTCTGAAAATGTCACATTGTCACTTCCCTCTAGGCTGTTACTCAGAGTCACATGAGAAGAGACCAAGTTGGGGAGTTGAGAACATAAATCCCATCTGAGACAGGGCAGAAAGAAGAAAAATAAGGGGCTATGGGAAAGGGAAGTCTGGCTGAAGCCTCTCGCAGGCTGGGAATCAACTCCACCAACATTTGCTGTGACATAGAGACAGTGTGTCTTCATTTTTTAATCAGTTCATTCTATGTGCAAGTGCATGTGTGTGCCTGCACTCATAAAAGTCCAAAGAGGGCACCAGATCCCCTGGCACTGGAGTTACAGGCAATTGTGAGCCATTTCTCAGCCCCCATCCCCATATGAATACTTGGAACAGAACTCCTGTCCCCTGGAAGAGCAATAAGCACTTAGAACCCACTGAGCCATGGTGACAGAGGAGGCCCCTCTGTAAGCTGTGAGTGTGTTTTATTACCGTTGGTTAATAAAGAAGCTGCTTTGGCCTATGGCAGGGCAGAATAGAGCTATCCAGGAAACTCAAACAAAGAGAGAGAGAGAGAGAGAGAGAGAGAGAGAGAGAGAGAGAGAGAGAGAGAAGGTGGAGCAGCCACTGGAGGAGGAAGAGGCCAGAGTATTACTGGTAAGTCACAGGGCACATGGTGATATACAGATTCTTAGAAATGGGTTAATTTATATGTAGAACAAGCCAGTAAGAAGCCTAAGCCATCGGCCAAACAGCTTGTAATTAATATTAAGCCTCAGAGTGGTTATTCAGGAACTGGAAGGTGAGAGAAAAACCTTCAGTTACAATCCACCTTTTCAGTCATAGGGACTTTTTTGTTGTTTAATGTTTGTTTGTTTTATTTTTTGAGACAGGGTTTCTCTGTGTAGCCCTGGCTGTCCTGGAACTCGCTCTGTAGACCAGGTTAGCCTCGAACTCAGAGATCCACCTGCCTCTGCCTCCCGAGTGCTGGGATTAAAGGAATTGACAGTATCTTTTTAAGAATGTATAAATAACCATAAATCAGGAGCAAAGCCTGGGTGTATACAGTCTCCCTCCTTAGCAGAGTTCTCTGGGTATCCCACAAACAAGGCTGTCAGCTTTAGAGCAGAGTGAAGACATGCTCAGTTCCCGCGTCTCTACCGAGCCTGTCCCCTTATCCATCACACCGCCAGGAGCCATACTGTGTACACAGACGCCTTGATAACCCTCTGGAGATAACAACTGCAAACTCTCCAGAGCTGTGGCTGTTGTTATTGTGAAGACAATGGCGTGGGACACTCCTTCAAGAAGCCCACCCCAGCCTCTCAGGGCGCCCCACTCTTATCCAAGCTCCTCTTTCTATTAAGCCCTGTTTTTAAAGGTCTTTCAATAAACGCCAATCCTGATTCGTATTGGCTCACCTTGAAATTCTTTTCGGTAAAGGGTCCAGCTTTCCCTGAGTGAAGGACTCTACAGGACAAAGGAGTTCCTCCGGCTGCTGGGGACAACTGTGTGGAGCAGTATCTGTCCCCATGGCTACTGCACATCCACAAGCAGGAGAAAATGCAAAGGTCACGTGACCCGGGAGCAGCTGTTCAACTCTCACGGTAACGAGTTAACAATGGTAATCCAGTGAGATTTCCCTTCTCAGCAGTGCACCCCAAGACAGTCTGGGCGAGTAACAGGTTCTTGTCAGTGTGCAAAGAGAAAAGCCCCCTTTTCTGCCTTCTCCGACTCCCAGGAAGGAACTTAGGGTCCACAGTCATGACTGCTGCATGGCTCCCTCTGCAGGACTTTGGGGTCATAAGTACTTCAGAGCCAGCATCGTCAAGACTACCGTGCTCTGGAGCAGACAGGAACACATTCTCGCCAGAGGTCTCCCCGGAGTTTATTTCACTTCTTCATCTCCCAGGAAAGCCTTAAACCAGATGTGCCCCATTATCCACAAGAAGAAGTGAACCAGGGAAAGTCGCAGCGATCCTGACCAGAAGAACCGACTTCAGATGTAGGCTAGAGAGGGCAAAAGAGAAAGAGTCGGCCTGTTCGACGTTCATTTTTAAGACAAAAGTTATTTTATTTAGCATGCATGCGTGCATGCATGCATGATTCCCTGTGTGTGTGTGCGCACGCACACACGCGCACATGCACGCGTACACACACACAGGAACATTCACTACCATTTGTAACTTGAGCTCCCTGTGATCTGATCTGGCACCCTCTTCTGGCCTAACCACACATATGCATCACACACACACACACACACACACACAGTATGGTGCTGGGAACTGAACTGTGGCCCTCTGCATGAGCAGCAAGCACTCTTAACCATTGGGCCAGCCCCCAACACTTTTATTTATTTATTTATTTATTTTTGGTTTTACGAGACAGGGTTTCTCTGTGGTTTTGGAGCCTGTCCTGGAACTAGCTCTTGTAGACCAGGCTGGTCTCGAACTCACAGAGATCCGCCTGCCTCTGCCTCCCAAGTGCTGGGATTAAAGGCGTGCGCCACCACCGCCCGGCTTTTATTTTTTTTTTTTAAATAAGCACATTGTTTGGGTAGAAGGCCTACCAATTTGGAAAGAAACCTTTCAGAGAAGGGCCAGCGAGATGGCTAAGCAGGTAAAGATGCCTGATAACTGGCGTTCGGATGCCAGAACCCACATACATGGTGGAAGGAAAGGAAGCACTCCAGACAGTTGTCAGCTGTCTTTGATATACATGATGTGGGAGAGAGAGAGAGATCTTCCAGTGTAGGTGACAAAAACAAGGATTCGGAAACCATCCCTGCAAAGGCAGCAGCTCCAAATGGCTTTCATGCCTGAGATTCCGTGCTCACTGAGAGGCCCCACCCCCACCCGCCCCATGTAGTCCGCTCACTGCTATAACCAGCAGAAAGTTGGCTATGAAGTTGGCACCCATGAATGCTGGTGATCAAAGAAGCCAGCAGAGGGCGTCAGATCCCCTGGAACTAGAGTTGTAGGCTACAGTTTCAGGTGAGCTACCTAATCTGGGTGCTGGGAACCAAACTCAGTTCTCAACAAGAACAGCAAGTGTTCTTAACTGTTGAACCATCTTTTCAGCCCCCATTTGATCACTTTAAAATGTCCATTCACATTATTGTGCCACTGTCACGCGTTTCCATCTCCACACAGGCTCCGTGCCCTCTGAACACGCCCCAGTCCCTGACAGCCACTTGTCCACTTTCTGTCTCTGTCCGCGCAGCCATTCCAGGTATGGGTGTGTGATGTGGAGCAGACCGGCTGTTACCCTGAACACTTAGGCACCGCACAGCTCTGGTTTCTTTATATTTGCTGTAAGCCAATTAGTGTTCACTGTGTGGTGCCAGTCCGCAGCCAGCCGTGGCGCCTTCAGGGCCGTTCCTGCGGATTTTTCTCTCATTACCTGTCACCACTGGGAGAAGCCGCTAGTCAGCTAGTATTCAGACGCCCACTATGGTCCCTATATGTGTATGTACATGCATGTGTATTTACATTATTTTATACAAAGGAAAGCAATTTCCTGAAAATAAAAACATAGACAGTTTTTAAGCTCATGACCACCTGCTGCTGGATTTGGCTTTGACTTAAAGCTCGGCCCAAATCATCTCAACTCTCATCTCTGCAGACTAGAGAAGTAGGGTGAAGTCGCCTGAGACTCCAGGAAAACCAGCTCTGCGGGAAAGTGCTTGCCTGGCTGAGCTGCCGCTGTTCTCGCCTTTCCCTCTGTTTCACCTCCTTCTTCCCAGCTGCCAGCATCCAGACTCTTCCTGAGTTCAGCATCTGAAGGAAGGAAAATGTCAAGTGTCTTGCAGGCATCGATGTCTCCGCTAGACTGTTCCAAAGTAATTCATTTCTGGCTTTTCTGTTTTTTTCCAGCTTTCCAAGTGCCATTTAATACCTTCAATTTATCATTCCCTGCGGCCCCCGCTTGTGGAAGAGCAACATCATCATCCACAGGCCTGACAGCCAGGGTTTTTAACTTGGTATCTATCTGCCTGACTCTGCCGGCACGGCTGTCTGTGAGCGCTGTCTCTGTCCGCCCCCGCCCCCACACTTCCTAAGGATGAGGGAGGAAACTGGATCTGAGGGTCATACTGTAGTCCCAGACTTGACAGGGGGAAGCAGGAAGGATCAGAAATTCAGAGCCATTTTTGCCGACATAGAAAGTTCAGTACCACTGGACACGGTGGCGCACGCCTTTAATCCCAGCCCTTAGTGACACAGAGGCTAGGGGAGCTCTGAGTTTGAAGCCAGCATGGTCTATGTAGTGAGTTCCAGGCCACTTTAAAGAAAGGAAGGAATGGAGGGGGAAAGGAAGGGAGGGAGAGACAGAGGGAGGGGGAAGGAGGGGAAGGAGAGAAGGAAGGCCTTGTCTCGAACATGAGACCTTGTCTTTATTAAAAGGACGGAGGAAGAAAGTAGAGACAAATGTCCTTCTGCCGCCCAGAGAGCCGCTGGAGGTGACACCTACCAACCAAGAGCCACACGGACACCTTCAATTCTGCAAGAATCTACCTCCAGGTGGGAGGACCTTGGAACAAAAGGGAAACTGAGGAACTCAAGATGGAAGTTTCTGTGGCCTCGTATATTTCTCTAGACAGCGGAGCCCTCTGGCTTCCCTTCCATAGAACAGGAATAAGCCTTTATTTAAGAGAATTTCTGAATCACCTAGCAAAGAAGCTCCCGGAGGCCCAGCACAGAAGTCTGGATGTCACCAGAATCTTCTTTTTCTTCAATACTGGGTCTCATGTGGCCCAGGCTAGCCTAACATAGCCTGTGTAACTATATAGCTGACAGTAACTTTGCACTTCTGACCCTCCTGGCTATGACAGAGAAAGGGATGGACAGATCTGTGTCTACCACCCAAGCGCAGGGATTACAGTGTGCACCATCGCATCTGCTTCATGGGGTGCTGGGGTTCCAGCCCAGGGCTTCATCATACTCTACCAGCTGAGCCCACAAGGAACGGCGTGGTCCCCAGATCAGTCACACTGTGTGTCCCACATCACTGACCTCTGTTTGTCTCCACATGCATGATCTTCTGGCTGCACCATGGTAAGGGTCTGGCTTGACCTGAGTGCAGTCACCTTGTGCCAGGGCCCTGGCCCGGACCTGTTTATCCACCTGCTTCCCAGAGCTACAGACAGACAAAACTGTGGATGGGTTCTGTAAAGCTCAGTGGGTGGACTCTGGTGCCCTCGGAGCCAATAATGTGTCCAGTGTCATCTTTGATGTGAGCTTGAGATAATAAACCAGGTGCACTGCAGTCCAAAAGGAAAGTCATTTCTGTCCTGACCACAGTAGAAGTCCCCTCCTTCTGGCCCAAAGGGCAGGGATCCAGCTGTCCTGCTGCTACCCTTGACCATGCCTCTGCCAGCAGGTCCCCAATAAACTGTCCTCTGAAACCCTAGATCTGTCTCTTAGCATCTTTGGAGTCAATTGTTCTCCACTGCATTTTCCTGGAACACCACACACGCACGCGCACACACACACACACATCCGCACGCACATACACACGCTCACGTGCACATACACATGCACACATGCACATCCGCATGCACACACACACTCACGTGCACATACACACGCACACACACGCTCACATGCACATACACACGCACACATGCACATCCGCATGCACATGCACACACACGCTCACGTGCACATGCACACATCCGCATGCACACACACACACATGCACACACGCACATCCGCATGCACACGCACACACACACGCTCACGTGCACATACACACGCACACACACACAGAGCTCCCTAGCGGCATGGACTCCATCAGCCTTGCTGAGCATACGGTAGTCACTTCCCACATTTGCAGAACTGAATGAAACTTATGTATACTCTTAATCCTATCAACCAAACAGAACCAGCCCTCCCTCTTCTGCTGCCACTGAGGACTTTTCCAAGGACATGTCTGAATCACCGAGGTGCCCCTGCCGATCCTGAGAACTCCATGGGCGCTGCACTTGTGCTAACATGTTTAAATATTGTCTTGGCTTGCTTCCAAAACGGGGCAAACATATCCTAATCTGTCTTTTGCCACCTACGGTGCTTCCACCAGCCCGCAAATCTGTCTGTGCGGACAGAGACTTAGACGATTCAGACAAGAAAGGCCGTGCTTCTCGCCCATAGCAATGCAGTACGAGATTTCTGCGTGACTGTGCAGGGTCGGAGACACGGGTCTTTCCATTCTTTTTCTCTGATTGGTTCCCATCGAGCCAATCTGTAGGTCTGTGTCTCAGCCTACGAGGGACAGAAGGCAGACAGAGTTTGTATGACCTGGAACAGATTGCTTCTGATCCCATCAAGGGACAGCTCAGAGCTACCTGCCTGTGCCTGGCAGCGAGAAAATTCAACTGCCATGGTCTTCGGTAAAGTCTTCACTGTGAAGAGTGGGCTTTCTAGTGACCCTCTGAGAATTAGGATCGAGGATACATGGACTTCTGGAATTGTGTGTATTACACACAGAGAGAAAGAAAGAGTTAACAGTGTGTATGTTAGCCAGGCTTTTGAGTTCAAACCCCCGCTCTACCACTTATGGCCTGCATGTTATTAAACACACCACTCAACCACTCTCATCTGTAAACGGTGGTTACTAACAGCTTAACGTGAGGACTAAATGTTACCACATATAAAGCGTGTCACCAGAGACCGGGTCTGCACAGTCAGTGACGGAAAACTTACCTAGCATGGAGGGGAAGAAAAACACATCACCTGACACACACCAGGTGCTCGGTAAAGAGCAGCTGTTGTTAGGAACACACGTCCTCTGCTGAGTCCCAGGTCCCAAGTGACGATGGCAGACAGCCTCCTGGAGCTGGGCTTCCTAGGCTATGGCAGCACTTACCAGTGCTTGGCGGCCCTTTTTCCCCATGCTCATGTTCTGCTCTGGGTTGTGGCCCAGATGGCTGGAAGCCTCTGGAAGCTGAAGGGCCAGGGAAATGGAGTGTCACCGTCAATTAAAATCAACTTGTATTTTGATATGCCCCATCTCGCTCACATCCTGAATGCATTTTTAATGACATCTTGAAGGGTAATGGGTAAGCTGATAGCAAATTAAACTGCACTTCGGTGAGATCTTCAATTCTGTGTTTACATTTCTGCTCTCCAGACATCCTAACAGACCCATTTCAAGAGGCCCCATTTCAAGATGGGATAATGGAACCCTGTGTTCTGATTTATTAAATATTTTTTATGAGAGAGCTTTCTAAATCAAAACCATAGCGACTGCCTCCAGTCATGACAGCTTAAGGGACAAAGAAGGAAGCTGCAGGGACATCAGATCCTGGATAAATGAGCCCATTTGAGTGTCAAAAGCCACAGGCATTTCATGATACCTTCTCAGTAGCGTGTGTTCCAAAATGTAGCTCTTTCCATACCCCAAATCCCACCTTCGGGAAAGGGGCCCAGCCAGATACCTGTAAAGGGGGAGGGATCTGATGATTAACTTCCTTGGGAAATGAGCAAACGCTGCTTCTGATTCTTTGTTCTTGGGCTTCGTCTAATTTGGAACAAGAAAGAAATTGCCTGGTTTACAAACCCAGAAGCTACAGAAGCAGGGCAGGAGAGACGGGTCAGCTTGTAAAGCGCTTGCCATGCAATCACAAGACCCAGGCTTTGTAAAAGCCGGTGCCAGTGTAGCCAAACTGTCCAGATCCAGTGAGAGGCCCTGTCTGCAAAACACGGTGGAAAACAGCTGAGAAAGACACAGATGCCAACCTCTGGCCCCCACGTGTATGCATACGACACACGTATGCACAGACACAGACACGCAAAAAATAAATAAATAAATAAATACCTATAAAAAAGCTTCCAGAGGAAGCTTCCAGAAACCCCATCCATCTAGCCTAGCCCCACCCCTTCCCGTTCCGGAAGCTTTTGCACACAGTGGCAGCACCCGCCACACCAGCAGCGTGTTTTTCTTCACTTTTGCACGTCTGTTCATAACGCTACAACAGAATGATTTTCTCCTAGACTTCCCTCAGCGAGTATGTCCATTTCTCTTGAAGAAAGCAACTTGCTGGCTTCCTTGTACTGAGCAGAACACTCTAGAATATAAAAGAAACTGATAATAAAATTAAAAAAAAATTAAAGCAGCTAACAGAGTATTGGAAAGCATCCCTACTGCCTGTGTTCCTTTATTTTTATTTCACTTGACTATGGTATGTTTGCTTTTGAGATAGACTCTAACCATGTAGTCCAGACCAGCCTGCAACACATAGGTAGCCCAGGCTGACCTCAAGTTAAGGCGACCCTCTGATCTCTATCTCTCCTATGTACTAACTAGGATTGTAGGTGTGTATCAGCAAGCCCAAGTTAAATTATAGTTTTGAAATAGCATTTTGAGCTGGGCAGTAGTGGCACACACCTTTAATCCCAGCACTAGGAGGCAGAGGCAAATGGGAATCTCTGAATTCAAGACCAGCCTGGTCTATAGAGCAAATTCCAGGACAACCAGGGATACACAGAGAAACCCTGTCTTGAAAAACCAAAAAAGAGGGGCTGGAGAGATGGCTCAGTGGTTAAGAGCACTGGCTGGTCTTCCAGAGGACCTGAGTCCGTTTACCAGCAACCACATGGCAGCTCACAACTGTCTGTAACTCCCGTTCCAAGGGATCCAATGCACTTATACAGACATACATGCAGGCAAAATACCAATGTATGTAAAATAAAAATAAATTATAAAAGAAAGAAAGAAAAAATGAAAAGAGGGGCAGAGGGAGGAAGAGAGAAAGGAAGAAACAAAGAGCATTTGAGCCTGGGACTTTTAGAAGTGGCTGATCCCAGGTCTAAAGCAAGAACTATATAAAATATCCGGGCATGGTTGCTCCTGTAATCCTAGTAGATGGGATATAAATGTATGAAGATCAAGAGTTCAAGGACAGCCTCAGCTACATAGTCAGCTGGAGGCCAGTCTGAGCAACAAGAGATCCATCTCATGGGAAAAAGAAAAAGAAAAAAAAAAAAAACCACAAAAAAGTAAAAAAAAAAAAAAATTGTATCAGATAAACCATAAGTATAACAGAATTTTTTTTTTTATTTTTCAAGACAGGGTTTCTCTGTGGTTTTGGAGCCTGTCCTGGAACTAGCTCTTGTAGACCAGGCTGGTCTCGAACTCACAGAGATCCACCTGCCTCTGCCTCCCAAGTGCTGGGATTAAAGGCGTGCGCCACCATCGCCCGGCCAGAATTTTTTTAAAAAATCTAATACTAATTAAAACCAACAGTAGTAATAATTCGACTAGATTACTAATCACTCATAAGGACCCAGGGTGCTGGGGAAATGGCCCAAGGATAAAACACAAGTGTGAAAAAAAAAACAAAAACACAAGTGTGAACACTTAGACCCCCGGACCCCACATTCAGCCAGATGCAGTTGGGCACATCTGTAATCCCAGCACTCTTACATGGGGATGGGTGAGAGACACGGGAGCATCCCTTGAAGTTTGTGGGCCAGCTAGCCTAGCATGAACAGCGGTAAAGAATAAGGCAGATGGTGAGGTCCAATATCCATTGCTGCTTTCTGACTTCCACACAAAGAGAGAAACGACACATTTGCCTGTTTCTTTGTTGACTATGCTACTGGCTAGCCAACAGGTCAGGGGAAGAGTCTCCTCATAATAAGACTCCAACTAAACAATGACAGTGAGGAGAAAGAACTAGAATTGGTCATGTCGCAACTTCTAGCAAATTAACTGGAACAGGTGGGATACTACGGATGTCGATAAGGGGACACAATGAGACATCCACGTCTGCATGCCCTGTTTGGGATAAGAGCATCTACAGGGGACTGGGGAAATGATTCGCCCAGTAAAATGCACACTGAGCGAGTATGAGGATCAGAGTTTGAAGCTCCAGTATCCACATAATTACCAGGCAGGGGTGGTAGCCCACCTGGAATCCCAGGACTCAGTGGGTAGCGTTCCCCAGAGCAAGCTGGTTAGTTAGACTAGTCATTTCAGTGATCCCTGATTCAAGTGGGAAACCCTGCCTCAAAGAATAGGGTGGAGAGCAATAGAGGAAAATTCCCAGCCAGGCAGTGGAGGCACGTGCCTTTAATCCCATACCCTGGAGGCAGAGGAAGGCGGATCTCTGTGAGTTCGAGGTCAGTCTAGTCTACAGAGTGAGTTCCAGGGCAGCCAAGATTGTTTTGCAAAGAAACCTTTTCTCAAAAAACCAAAAAGAGAAAAAGGAAAAAGAAAAAAAGATTCCCAAGATCAGCCTCAAGCCTCCACAGACAGGTATACACAATGTTAATGCACACACAAGCACAACACACATTTAAAAGGAAAACAAAAAAAAACATCTTTAGCCGGGCGGTGGTGGCGCACGCCTTTAATCCCAGCACTCGGGAGGCAGAGGCAGGCGGATCTCTGTGAGTTCGAGACCAGCCTGGTCTACAAGAGCTAGTTCCAGGACAGGCTCCAAAACCACAGAGAAACCCTGTCTCGAAAAACTAAAAAAAAAAAAAAACATCTTTAGTCTTCCCAAAGGGACCCAAACCTGTACCTAAGAGGTCTCCACAGCCAGGTGCTAATTTGCATGAAACAGAGAAGACAGAGGAACATCAACTGAATGTTGAATACAGTCAACAAACACCTAGACTGAGGAACAGCACAGGTCAGATGTGCCTGGCTCTGTGTGGGGGTTGCAAGGAGGAAGATGATGAAGCAGAAGCCCCTGTATGGAAGGACATAACTCATGCTAAATCATCAGGCTGGCTGTGGTGCTCCAGGTCAACAATCCCAGGAATTCTAGAGGGGCTGAACAGCAAGGTCCACTACAGAGTAAGAGTTTGAGATCTAGAGACCAGTGGTCGTGGCACACACCTTTAATCCCAGCACTCAGGAGGCAGAGGCAGGCAGATTTCTGAGTTCAAGGCCTGCCTGGTCTACAAAGTGTGTTCCAGGACAGCCAGGGCTACACAGAGAAACACTGTCTTGGAAAAAATCACAATAAAACAAACAAACAAACACAAAAAGAGTTTGAGATCTAGACTAGAGAGGCAACTCGGTGGTTAAGAGCACTCCCTGGTCTAGCAGAGGGCCCAGGTTTGGTTTTTCCCCAGCCCCTAGATGGTGCCTCAGAACCAGTTCCAGGAGGTCCAACAACCTCTCCTGGCCTCCCCAGGCACCAGGCATGCGCACACATACATGCAGTTATATACATATTCATAAAATTAGAATGAGAAGTCTATGTGAAAGTCATATACAAAAAATTAGAATGAGAAGAGTTTGAGACCATCTTGGGCATCTAGGACCCTTTTAAAAACCTGAGGGGAATGAGGGGATACTATAAGAGTTAAAAAATGCACATTTGACTGATAAAGGGTAAGCAAACCAGGGATGGAGCTTGTAGCTCCTTTGGTAGAGTATTTGGCTAGCATGCACAAAACCCTGGTTCCATCCCTAACATAAACCAGGCATGGTGGCTTGTGCCTATAATCCCAGCCCTCGGGAGACAAGGCAAGATCAGTAGTTCAAAGTCATACACAGCTACATAGCAAGTTGGGAACACTACCAGTCTGCACTACCTGAGACCTTGTTTCATAAGTTGCAAATAGAATGTGAATATGAAGGTCCATTATATACATGTATCAAAATGTCATAATGAAGCACGTTATTTTATACAATTAACATATGCTAATAAAGGACCAAGTATAATTACTACAAAGTAATAATAACTAGGAGTGTCAGGGTGTTGGATGCCTTTGGGAGCAGGAAAATAGTTTGGGGTTGAGGAAAAGACATAGAAAGCCCCCAGGGTAACTGCCAAGTTCTATTCCACATCCAAGATGTAGAGAGAAATGCTGATTTCTTTTATGTGAGAGATTTTTCTTTATTTTTATTTTGTTTGCAAGCTGGAGAATCAAGCCCAAGGCCTCATAGATACCAGGCCCACGCTCTCCCTGTGTGCTCCCCTAGCCCATGATACTGGATTTATTTTTTAATGTATGCAGGTACTTTGTCTTCATATGTGCCTGCAGACCAGAAGAGGGCATCAGATTGTGAGCTGCCATGTGGGTACTGGGAATTAAACTCAGGACCTCTGAAAGAGCAGCCAGTGCTCTAAACTGCTGAGCCATCTCTCCAACCTGTGTGCTATATCCCAGCCCAGGATACTGACTTTCTAAATATTAAGCTATATACATTTGGTTTGCTTGAGTTTCTACATGATGTCTAAATTAATTTTTTTTTGTTTTATTTTGGCTTGTTTTGTTTTTGAGACAGTGTCTCACTATGTATTCCTCGCTGACCTAGAACTCACTATTTAGACCAGGCTGGCCTAGAACTTACAGATATCCTCCGAGTACTGGATTAAAGGCGTGTGCCACCACTGCCTGCCGTGACAGACTGAGAAACTTTTATTTATTTTCTTTTAACTCACTGTTAATAGTTAATTGAGAAACTTTTAAAAGGTCCAGGTTTTGCAGGCTAGGTGGCAAGACTGAAGACATTATACATGCACTTATATAACCATTTAAACTTTTTTAACACTAAAGATGTCTGTAGCATTAGATGTTTGACCTTTGCGGGGGTCCACTACTCCACGAGCTCTCAATCCCTGGTGGTCCCTCCTGGCCAGCTGCACACAGTGTCTCATGCCTTCCCTTTCCTCTGCAGGGCTGCCAGCTACATCTTTCTGTCTCTAAGCAACGGGAGAAAAAGAGCTATCAGGCAGGCACAACCATAGGACTAGCTCTGGGCTCCACCCAGCTGCTCAGAAAAAGCATGGAACATGACTCCCAAGAGAAAAGGTAACCTAGGCTCACCCAAATGTTAGGCCCCAAATAGACCTGTGTCTAGACTCCAGCCCCCTACTTTACCCTTGTCAGTTAAGGTGGAATCTAGAAGACCAGCAACAGCATCCCCTGAAAACCTGCTAGAAATCGCAAGACCCTGGTCTGGTGAAATAGCCTGGGAGGTAAGGGTGCTTGCTGCCAGCCCTGGCAATCTGATCCCCGGACCCCACATAGTGGGAGGAGAGAACCGACTCTTGCAAGTTATCCTTTGACTTCTAGACACACTCTGCAACATGCGTATGCCCACATTAATATGATAGATGAGGCTGGACGTGGTGGCGTACACCTTTAATCCCAGTACTTAGGAGGCAGAGAAAGGTGGATCTCCATGAGTTCGAGGCCAATCTACGGAATGAGTTCCAAGGCGGTCAGGGCTCTCTTACACAGAGAAACAGTGTCACAAATGAACAAAAAAACAAACAAAAAGAAAACCAGAATAGATGACAGACAGAAAGATGATCGATAAAATAGACAGATGATAGACATCTATCAAAGAAAAAAGAAAGGAAGATCCTGCTATAACCAGACAACAATGACTTCTCTTCCCTCTGGAACCCATCCCAGACCCACCCAGTCAGTGTCTGCACTTTTGTAGGGATCAGTGTGTGTAGGGGATGTCTGTGTGTGTGCCTCTGTACACGTATGTGCCCCTGACTGGAAGCCAGAGGTCAACCTTGGGTGTTATTTTTCAGGAAATACTTTTTTTGAGACTCTAGGACCTAGAGATCACCCAAATAGGCTAGTCTAACTGGCTAGCCCACCCAGGGAGCTTCCTGCCCACCTTCCCAGAATGGGGATTACAGACACTTGCCACCATGCCCTGATCTTTATGAGGGGTTGGGGACCAAACCCAGGTCCTCACGTGCCAAGGACTTTACCTACCGAGATAAAGCTTCAGCCTCCAGCATCTTCACCTTTAGCCATAGGCTAGGAGACTCATTTCACACCCAAGAGGAGACAACTCCATAATAAATACATCACTAGAGGCCTCTTGGAGACTGAGCTTTCAATGCTCAGGCCTTTCTAAGAGGAAGTTCTCAGAGCTGGTTCACTGTGCTCTAAGGGTGAAAAGTCCCTCTTCTGGCTCTGTCCATCAGTGCAGGACAGACCTTGAATTCCTGCTCTCAGAGCAAAGGGGAAATCAGAAAGGACATGTTCCATCACCAGGCCAAGGGTGTCACTTCTTTTAAACAAGTGAAACAGAAAGGACAGGTATCAAAGAGGGACAGACGTATGCTTTGAATCTTCCAAGATAAGTAGGTCAGGTGGCAACACAAGAGAAGTCCCTTGAGAAGAAAAAGCCCCACGTTTTTTTAACCAACTATGTAGGCAGTACCCAGTGTGGTGTTCATGAAGCTCCGGCTGGGGAATGACCAGAACAGTCTACATTTTCATTTTGAACCACAAAGTGAAGTTCCTCTAAATAATATTAAGACAGTGGAGTGGTTCTCCCGAGAGACATTCCCAGGTCGGGAACTTCCCAGCCTAACAAGCTCTCTCCACCTCCAGCTATCTTGGGAAGGTACAGACCTTCGGTTTAACTTCCTCATCAGGTGACAGTGGCAAATCTAAACAACTGCATTGCCAGCCCTAGACAACTTCTTTGCTTCACCAGGAAATACCACATAGAACTCCACATTCAAATAAAAGAGAATGATCACCTTTTAACAGCGAGGGTAAAATAGTAAGAGGGGAGACCCTACTTCAAATAGAAACAATAAAAAATGCATTTCTAAGATCCATGATACATGCTCCCCATTAATGAATCCTCAAAACATTAAATGAAAGAGGCCAGTGGCGAGGGCTGGGAGAATAGCTCAGCAGCTAGGAGTGTGTGTTAAACCTGAGAATTGCGGGGACAAAGACCAGTTCCAGAATTATACAATGAAAGCAGACTTTATTAAATGCTGGCCAGGAACGGGGACACTGACTGGGTCCACACCTGAGATCCCCAGAGAAATGATGCTGAATTAGGGCAGTCAAGAGCCTATAAAAGCCCAAACCCACAAGGCTATGGTACTTTCTGCCTTCAACCAATGGGAGGTGGGGGCAAGCACACATCCTGACATACTTCCTGCCCATGTCCCTCCTACACGTACCTCCTACCGACCTGCCTCTGTTTATGCCTCCGTTTGTGCCTATGTGTGATCAAACAGCCTGTGCAGCTGGGGCAACCAACCTTGTTCATTGTTTTTGGGTTTGTTGTTGTTTTGTTTTGTTTTTTTGAGCCAGGGTTTCTCTGTAGCTTTGGTTCCTGTCCTGGAACTAGCTCCTGTAGACCAGGCTGGCCTCGAATTCACAGAGATTCGCCTGCCTCTGCCTCCTGAGTGTTGGGATTAAGGGCGTGCCGCCACCACTGCCCAGCTCCAACCTTGTGAGATCACGTGAATTGTTTTCTTACAAGAATAACAGTCCTCAGTGTTCCCTGAAGTTATCAGACCTTGTGAGTAAGTGGAACTTACGAGTTAACTTTAGTCTTTACAGTGACATCTTCCAGAAGACCAGAATTCAGTTCCCAGAATCTACATCAGGTGACTCACTACAGTCTGTAACTCCTCCAGCTCCAAGGAAATTCAACACCTCTACAGGCACCTGCATTCACTTGCATACACACACACACACACACACACACACACACTTGTGTGAACGCATAAATAATTTTTAAAATAATCACTTTAAAAAAAAAAAGAAGCCATCCAGAAAAGGCCACAAATAAATGAAGCTATAGATAGAAATGTTCACAGTAGACAAATTTATATAAAAATAAAAATTGATTAATGGTTACCTGGGGCTCAGAAGGAACAAAGGACCTTGATGGGCAATGGTCCTTGACCTTGACCAAACATTGACCTTGATGGGCAATGGTCAAAGAATGCAAGGTTGGTTTCCAAGGCAATGGCGGTGAAAATGCTAAAAGTTTTGTTCACTCCGTGGGTGAATCGTATGTGTATGTAAATTTTCTTGGGTGTGTGATGGATGTACACGTACATCCGTACATCCACAAGTGTGTAGGTGTGAGGATAACCTAGGGTGTTGCGCCTTGTCTGCTGCCTCTGAGGCAGGGTAACTCTGCTGAGCCCAGGAGCTTCTGGGAAGCTGTGTCTGCCTCCCACCTCAATGTAGGAGCACTGACGAGATGTGCGCACCAGGTGCCTGGCTTTACATGGATTCTGAGGATCTGAACCTAAGCCTTCACATTCGCATAGCAAGTAGTTTGCCCAACGAGCTGCTATTCTAGTCCTAAATTCTATTTCAGTAAAATTATTTTTTGCCAGGCAGTGGTGGCGCACACCTTTAATCCTAGCACTCAGGAGGCAGAGGCAGCCAGATCTCTGTGAGTTCGAGGTCAGCCTGGTCTACAGAGAGAGTTCCAAAACAGCTAGAAACTGTCTTGGGGAGGAGGGGGATTATTTTTTCTTTACTTGTTGAGACAGGATATTTCTCCCAGGTTGGCCTCACACTGTCTGTGTAACCAAGGATGACTCTGAACATCCCATCCTCCTGCATCTACCTCTGGAGTGCGGGAATTACAGGTGTGCCTCCCAGTGTCCAGTTTATATAGTGCTGGTGGGGGAACCCAGGGCTTCATTAGATGCTAGGTAAGGCCCAATTATTAGGTCTCAAACCTGGGACAAATATCTAACTGAGGTGTCTATTTAACATATCAAAGTTGACCCTGTCCCTACCTGTATATCCCACCAGGTATCTTAAGCTTCTCAGCCCAGGGATTGGGCTGTGTCCCGTCCCCCCCCCCCCCCCCCCCCGCTTCCCCTTTCTTATATAACCCAGCCATTTTGGTTATCTGGTCCTTTTTGTCTACTCTTTACTCTCTGGGCCTCATGGTCTCCTGGTCCCCTGGGCTCCTCTCTCCCCTCCCCCTCTCCTCACATGGCCAGGTACAGGGTCCCGCTCTCTCTGGACTCTCCCAGATGTCCCTGCCTCTGACTATGCTCTCCCTCATGTCTATAATAAACTTTTTCCTCCACCATATCTAGGTCTTCCTTTTGTTTTTCTTTTTTTCATTCACCAATAAAGCTATTTTTTTTAAATGTGAGACAGGATCTGGTCTCTCTGTGTAGGTCATTGAATAGCCTGGAACTCTGTATGTAGACTAGGCTGGTCTTGAACTCACAGAGATCCACCTGCCTATGCCTCTCCAGTGCTGGGATTAAAGGTACAAGCCATTATGCCTGCTCAAAAAAAAAAAAAAAAAAAAAAAAAAAAAAAAAAAAGATAATTCTAAAATTCTACAGATTCCCTCCTACAGTGAGTGTGGGTAAATCAGAACCAGCCTGAGGAGCTACTCATTCCGGAAAACCAGTCTCCTGGAAGGAATCTCGGTCTTTTTCAAGGTCACCAATCTCAGAAATCCCCACCTGTTCCAAAAACACTGGGGGAAACCAAAACAATACCTTTAACCTACGCGAAAAAGGGAGAAAAACAGAGGAGCATGGGGTAGATCTTGCCAGAATTCAGTACCACTACAGAAACTCAAGTCCAAAATAGACTAAGCTTTCCCAGCTAGGGAACTGTCCTTCAAAAAACGCAAATCACAGAAAGACTGATGGCCAAAAGAGCCCCCTGGGTGGCCAAGGCCATCTCCCTGACCACAATGACCTCAGTTCTGTTTCCTCTGTTGGGTCTTAACCTTGGAAAATTCCTTTCTCTCTCCAGACAAAAGGCCAAGGTCCCAAGAAGTCCTGAGCTGTCTAGCTTCCCCCACAAGGCCTGTGGGTGTCTCAGTTACTGCTGTCGCCCTGGAAAGGAAGTGAAGGACACTAGGCCTGAGGGACAGGTATCCTTCACCTGGCGACCTGAATTCTCTCATCCCCGAGCAAATTAAAAGACCAAATGTCATTAAGCAATTAACAATGAAGCAGATGCAGTTTGGCTTCTGTCTCCACCAGACTTCTGCTCCAAAGCGCCTGCCTCAGTCCCTAAGGACAAAGTAGCTCTCTCCAAAACCCGGGGCAGAGGAAGAAATGGCCAGTCCTAGAGCAGTGCTTGGCACTTAGGCAGGGTTCTGTACCTATTGACCAGTTGAATCTTGAATACCCGTGATCCCTTGGCACTCTCCGGCCTAGAACAGCACAAATCACACGGAACTGCACCCACACCTGTTCGCTGCAACCCAACAAAACCAATAACCAAACAACTGTTGCTACCAGAATATATAGACTGTGGGAGCTGAGGCATTGTGTTAATCTTGTCTAACGTTCAAAATAAAGCCACATAATGATCTTTTTATGAATATCGGTTTAATACTGGAAAATTAAGAGACTACTATGTGCAAAGCGATATGTTGTACAGCTCGCGGGGGGGTGGTGGAATGGGGTGAGGGGGTGCCCTTCTTGCAGAATCACTTCCACCAGAAATTGAGGCTTGCCCCCTAAGTCTTCCACCCGCCAGGGGCCGCTGTGGGCAACACTAGGCTTCCTTTCACGCGTCACTCTTTGCCCCTGCGAAGCCGTTGCCCGGAGCTAAGATGGCGGCGTCGGTGGCTGCTGCAGCCGGGAGGCTGCGGCGAGCCATCGGGAGGTCATGCCCATGGCAGCAGTTCTCAACCGAGGCCCGTCCACTCCACGGAGCGGCCGTGAGGGACGCCTTCCTGAGCTTCTTCCGGGATCGCCATGGCCACCGGCTGGTGCCCTCCGCTTCCGTGAGGCCGCGCGGCGACCACAGCCTGCTTTTCGTCAATGCCGGCATGAACCAGGTAGGGGCGGGGCCTCACAGATCGGGGGCGGAGCTCGGGGGGGGTTGCCTGAGAAAGGAGCTTCAGGATTGGGCGGAACTCAGAGCGCCTGTGGAAGAGGCACTGGGTGCAATGATTAGGGACCTAGGTAGGGCTTGGGAAATTAATTTAGAGACTTGTGGGGAGAAATTAAATTTATTATCCCTGGACAGCAGATGTGGAGCCGCGAGGGTCAGGCTCCGAGTGGAAGACTATTTAAATAAATATAACTCATCCGTTAAGCAGGTGTTTATTGCACGCTTGCTATGTTCTTTGACTGTGGCCAACCACTTTTTATCTGTAAATTTTGCCACCTTTACTAGGTTGAGGTCTTTGGCTTGGGTTTATTTACCTCTTCTCTGCTTCACATACACCAGAGATGCCTGCCTGAGCTCCTGGGATGCCCCGGGCCAAGACCGCATTGCCCCCTTGGAGTCACAAATAGTCTTGAGTTTGAACAGCCATCTTCATCACTCCCCCCTTTAACCTTCTACTGAGGACCCCCCCTCCCCCACTTTTATGTGCTTCTAGTTCAAGCCCATCTTCCTGGGCACAGTGGATCCACGAAGTGAGATGGCAGGTTTCCGGCGTGTGGCTAACAGTCAGAAATGCGTGAGGGCCGGAGGACGCCATAATGACCTAGAGGATGTGGGCCGAGATCTCTCGCATCATACCTTCTTTGAGATGCTTGGCAACTGGGCTTTTGGGGGCGACTATTTCAAGGTGAGTTTCCAGGGAGCTATGCAGTGCTTGTGGATCCCCCAGAACGCCAGTAGTGTGCGCCTATAGTTCTGGAGCTTCCAAATGGGAGGTGGAGACAAAAGGATCCTTGGGAGTCCACAGGCATGACCCTGTTTGAAGCAAAAAGTGGAAGGCACCTGAGTACAGTCACCCATAGCTGTCCTTTCAGTGTCACGTGTACATACCCACACCTGACACATGCGTGCACACGCGCACATAGAGACTTACAACAGGAAGGAGTGTAGCTCACTTCCCTGATTGAAGAGAGGGACTGTGGCTCCTGCCTGACGGCTGAGTGACAGTTACATGAACAGAAGGCAGCAGTGCTGGGATGGTCACTGGACATAAAGTCCCCAGGTCAGGTGGGTGGACTTTGTAAGAGCAGAGACACTCTCTGGGCAGAAAGAACTCAAGGCTGAAATGACCACGTCTCGGTCTGAAAATAGGGTGGGTAGTGAGGATGTTTTTGTCTTGGGTTCCTGAACTCAAATAGTCTCACGGAGACTCCACCCTGGTTTCCCCTGCAGGAAGAGGCGTGTAGCATGGCCTGGGAACTGCTGACTCAGGTCTATGGGATCCCTGAGGACAGGTTATGGGTCTCTTACTTCGGTGGTGACTCCAAGACAGGGCTGGAGCCAGACCTGGAGACCAGAGACATCTGGCTCAGACTGGGGTAAGTTAACCCCTTCGTCTGTCCGCCCCAGGCAATAGGAAGACTGGAAAGCAGACTATCAGTACAGATTCCTGAGTTGAGTGTGTGTGAGCATGCTGTGGTTCAGCCCTGGGACCCCTCTTGCTGAGCTGGACTTGGGTAAGAGGCTGTCATAGCAGTGGAGATGCTGACTTCTTTTTTTGTTTGTTTGTTTGTTTGATTTTTCGAGACAGGGTTTCGCTGTAGTTTTAGAGCCTGTCCTGGAACTAGCTCTTGTAGACCATGCTGGCCTCGAACTACAGAGAGCCCCTTGCCTCTGCCTCCCGAGTGCTGGGATTAAAGGCATGCGCCACCATCGCACAGTTTAAGGTGCTGATTTGTAAGCATGCCCATCTCCAGCACTTCTCTGGCTTTCTCCCCAGAGTGCCTGCCAGCCGCGTCCTTTCCTTTGGACTCCAGGAGAACTTCTGGGAGATGGGAGACACTGGGCCCTGTGGACCCTGTACTGAGATCCACTATGACCTGGCTGGGGGAGTGGGAGCCCCTCAGCTGGTGGAGCTTTGGAATCTGGTCTTCATGCAGCACAACAGGTAATGGTCGCAGAAGCTACCGTTAGTTCCTAGCTGAGCTCACGTGCTCTTTTTAAAATAGAAACTGACCTAATTCTAGTCCTTGTCCATGACAATTTCAACTGGTGGTTGCTGCTCTCTGGCCTCTTGTCATATAGTGGAGTTGGATTTAATGATCACTGAGATTTTCTTCTAACATGTTTTGACATGCCTCTCTAAAGACAATGAATCTGGCTTAGTAGTCAGCCTGGGTCCAGACAAGGGCCCAAGCAAGAGTAAGGATGGAGTTAACCCTTTTGAGAAAGGATAGGACCCAAGGCCTTCATCATCTTCATTTGTGTAGGGAGGGCACTAGGGCACTGTCTGCAGGTTCCTGCTACCCTCAGTCCCTGGGTCCTCGGGTTTCTGCTGAACCTGAGCGGATGCAGAACCTCATATCTGTCAGACCCAGCTGGCCTCACCTTGCACCTTTTCCCTGGCCAGAGAGGCAGATGGAAGCCTGCACCCGCTGCCCCAGCGGCACGTGGACACGGGAATGGGCCTGGAAAGGCTGGTGGCTGTGCTGCAGGGCAAGCGTTCCACCTATGACACGGACCTGTTCTCACCGTTGCTTAGTGCCATCCACCAGGTGAGCGCACCTCTGCCTCAGCCCCGTCGCTGTGTGTGTGTAGGGGGGCTGTGGCCCAGATCACAACCTTGGCTGTCATCTTTAGGAACCATGTCTGCCTTCTTTGACACAGAGTGTATAGTTGGCTTTTGGCAGGGTTTTGCCTTTTTCTTTAAGGTGTCTGTAAGAAAGAAGCTATGCAGAAGGGCATGGCTTTGACTAGCCCACTAATCCAAACCTTTATGCTTGGTACAGAGGATCAAAGTAGAAATGGAGATCACCTTCAAGCATGAGTGAGTGGCAGACAATAAATCAGAACAAGATCGTAGCTCACAGACCCTAGGCAGGCAACAAGCGTTGCAGATAGCCGCTGGTGGAGGTGTTACAGAGGCCCTTAGACCACTTGTGTGCCCACAACTTGCCAGGGAGATGACCTTCGATCTAAACCCTGAAAGAGAGTCAGCACAGAAAGCTTATTCCAGACAGATGGCAGTGGGTACCATGGCAGGAAATGCTTGGCATACGGCATTGTCAGCAAAGACAAGGAGACGCTATCCAGCACCGCCCCCTTAGGACCTCCACCCAGATAAAGCAGGATCCTTGACTGCATCACAGGAGGTCAGAGTGAAGCAAAGAGTGAGCTTAAGTATTTAGATGGAGATATAGAGGAGAAATACACTCAAAACATGCATGCAAGCTTCTTAAGAGAGCTGCGTTTTGATGCCTTCATAATGGCTGTATTTATGGCTCTGTGGTTTTCTAAGTTATATTTCTGAAAGGATGTCATTTGCAACAAGGTTTAAAGATTAATCAAATTTGCCGGGCGGTGGTGGCACACGCTTTTAATCCCAGCACTTGGGAGGCAGAGGCAGGCGGATCTCTGTGAGTTTGAGACCACCCTGGTCTACAGAGAGAGAGTTCCAGGACAGGCTCCCAAGCTACAGAGAAATCCTGTCTCAAAAAAAAAAAAAAAAAAAAAAAAAAATCAAATTTAAAAATATGAACTGGTTTATTTATTTTTCTCCAAGAATTCCTTCAGCAGATGAAATTGTAAGGTGGTTTTCTAAAGTGCCTTGTGTACACTTATGTGATAAATGTGCTAACAAAGTAAGATTTACTGCCACAAATATTTATATATCCTGGCCCCAAATTAACATAGTTTGTTGTGGTTCTTTGTTTTTTGTTTTGTGTGTGTGTGTGTGTGTGTGTGTGAAGTGTGTGAAGGTACCTACAGAAACCAGAAGAAGAAGGCTGGGCATCAGATACAAGGAACTGGAGTCACAGGTGGTTGTGAGCCACCTAGTGTGAGTGCTGGAAACGAAACTGGGGTCCTCAGGAAAAGCTGCAATGCTCCTGGCTGTTGAGTCCCCTCTCCAGCCCCTAGCCCCTAGCGTGTGGCTTTTAACAGCCTTGTTTGAAAAGTTTTAGGAAGCCAAGCACTATTTCTCGGTGGCTTCTGTTTTATCAGTTGTACTCTCAACCTACAGGAAATACAAACTAGATCCCTGGCTAGGGGCCTTCTTCCCCTTTCCAGGCCCTTTTAATAGTTTCTGCCTTCTGGGAAGACAAGGAAGACAGCCAGGTAGCTGCCGTAGAATCCTGTGCGATGTGGGTGGGACCAGAGAGCTTTCGCTGTGGGTACATTGGTGCTATAAGGCGGCAATGCGACCCCGTCCAGGAGTCTGTGGGCATTGGCACAGGCCAGGCCACCTTTTCTGGGTCATCCTTTTGGTGTCGCGTGAGCTCATCTAGACATCTGTGGTTGGCCACAAGGCAGCTCTACTTCAAGGGCTGGTTGACTGTCAGTTGGGGCAGTAGGGTGGCTAAGCCATGTGTCTGCTATCATCTAGAGGCTGGCTCAGCGCAGGCTTGTTCTCATCCCAGCAGGGTTCCAAGAAGGAGGGAAGAGTGTAGAAGGGTCCTTCTTTGTGTTCTTTATCTTTTTGAGCTGGGACCTCTTAGGCCTCAGACTTGCTGTGTAGACAGAGATGACCTTGAACTCCTGATTCCGTTGCTTTTACCTCCTTAAGTGCTGGAATGACAGGTACGCACTCCACACCAGAGTTGGGGAAATGGATGCTATCTGCTGATTGAAGCGACTTTAGAGTCCTATGGCAGTGGCCTGTGCTCAGGGAAAGGACATTTTTACAAATAGTTTCCTGCAAAGACTGTAGCAAGGGTCCCATCTTGTGGGTCCTGAAGTCCAAAGAGACCTTTTTATTCTGCACATGCACAGAAAAGCCCAGGTGGAGGGGACGCGGGATCTGCAGTGCTGTTGCTGTGTGGAGGATGAGCTGGGACCAGAAGACAGTGAAAGCCAGAAAGCCGCTTCTCTACCAATCCAGGCCAAAGCCAGGGGAGGGGTGCAGCTTAGGTGGTGGCAGATAGATGGCACAGAGGTCAAAGGAGAAGACCCATCAGTGGGTGGGGTTGGGGGAGTGGATTAAGCAGCATAGTGGGTGGCAGGACCTCTAACACAAGCCTGCACTGGAGTATGTTTGGAGCTATGCAGATTAAGTGGCCCACCTGGGCACATTTAAGTACATGTATATCAGCTTCCCCCACGCCACTCCCTGGCCCCTGACCTACCTCTAGGATGATCAGAGAGGCAAGCATGGAGTCCCACCAGCCTGGCCCAGATTTCACGTCTGCTCCTAAGGACTAGTGTTCTCACATAGCTTTATCTGTTTGTTTGATTGATTAGGTTTGGTTGGTTGGTTGGTTTTTCAAGATAGGGTTTCTCTGTGTAGCTTTGGAACCTGTTTTGGAGCTTGTTCTGTAGGCCACCACCGCCCAACTACTTTGATTTTTTAATTTTTAAAATTTTATTTGTTGATTTTTTTTCATTCTTTTTTGGTTTTTCGAGACAGGGTTTCTCTGTAGCTTTGGAGCCTGTCCTGGAACTAGCTCTTGTAGACCAGGCTGGTCTCGAACTCAGTTGTTTCTTTGTGGTTTTTTTTTTTTTTTTTCATTATTTCGAGACAAGGTTTCTCTTGAAGCCCTGGGTGTCCTGGAACTCAGCTTTATAGACCAGACTGACCTTGAACCCAGAGATCCACCTGCCTCTACACCACCATCACCACCACTGGGCTATTCTCTCTTTTTAAAGAGACAGTCTCATGTATCCTAAGCTGGCTTTGAACTTGCCAGGTCACCGAGGATGGCTTTGAATTTGAGACCCTCCTGCCTTTCTTCCAAGTTCTGGGATTACTGAAGTCTGCCTCAATGCCCAGTTTTATGTGGTGCTAGGGGGTTGAGCCAGGGCTACATGCATGTTAGGTAAATATTTTACCAACTGAACCACATCCGCAAACCCTTTGTCCTCTTCTTTAAAACGAGCATTGAGGCCAGGCGTGTGCAGGCGGATCCCTGTGATATGTAGTAAGACCCCTTCCCAATAAATAAATAGTAAAGCAGACAAGGGTGATAGTGCCCTCTAAAGAGGCTGTTTTAGCAATGATTGGTGCCTTGGGGTTTCCATTGCTGTGATAAACTCCGAGCGCAAGCAGCTTGGAGGGGGAAGGGTTTATTGTGATTCTTCTTCCAATCAGTCACATCAATTAAGCCAGGGCAGGAACAAAGCCAAGGCTGCGGAGGCTCACTACGTATTGCACGCTCACTGTGGCTTGTTCAGCCTGCTTTCTTAGAGGACCCAGGACCACCAGCCCAGGAGTGGTCCTTACCCACAGTGAGCTGAACCCCCCACTTCTGTCATCAACCAAGAAAATGCAGCACAGCCTCGCCACTGTGGTGGGGCATTTTCTCAGTTGCGGTTCCTTTTTCCAAAAACGACTCTAGCTTGTGTCAAGGGGACATAATTCTAGCCAGCACAGATGGCATGTTCTTCAGGAATGCCTCCGCTCTCACAGTGGAAATTCAGCAGGCCATGGCCACTGTGGGCCTTTTAGCTCAGCATGCATCCCACACAGGCCAGCAAGTCCTAGCCCACCATGGCTTTTCCAGAAGGCTGTTGTGTTTGTTTGGTTTTAGGGGTTTTGGTTTTGGTTTTTTGAGATAGGGTTTTTCTCTGTATAGTCCTGGCTGTCCTGGAGGTAGCTCTGTAGACCAGGCTGGCCTCAAACTCAACAGAGATCCACCTGCCTCTGCCTCCCGAGTGTTGGGAATGCCATTAGGGTGTAGTTACCACTCTCTTTGGTGGCGTGAACCTGGCCAACTAAAGCCTCCTGCAGTAACCAACTTTATTCAGAACATCAGACAATTTATACTAGGAGGGTTAAGGAGAGTCACACTGTATAACGAATACAGTCACAAGGACAAGCCACACACGGCAAAAACATGTTTTTCCAGAGGTAGATAAATAAAAACAGCTGAAGTGAACTCGCTCCTGTCTGCCACACCTGGGAGGAGCACAAGAACACACACCAAGAACAGAACTGTGTTGTGAAGACTGAGGTCACAAGACTCTTGTTTTCCCGGAGTTTTCTCATAGGCACTCTGAATTCTCACGTGACTCCATCCTTGGATTCTGTTCTGATGTGGTCAGTTTTAGGGCAGAGACGGGCACCTGTCTATGCATGCAGAGGCAACAGCTGTGCCTGTTTTCCTGCTTTTCAGGGCTGTGGGGTGCCCCCTTACTCTGGCCGGGTAGGGGCAGCCGATGAGGGACGCATAGACACAGCCTACCGAGTCGTGGCCGATCACATCCGCACGCTCAGTGTCTGCATTGCTGATGGTGTCTCCCCAGGGATGTCAGGTGCCCCGTGAGTCTGGAAGGGCAGGTGCTGCAGGGGTGGCAGGGTTAGGAGGGAGGGGAAGGGGGAGGTGAAGAGAAGTTGAGCGCTCAGAAGGCATAGGGCAAGCACCCACTCCCCGTTTTGCTGCTGGGATGACGCTAGGAGTTCATACCTGGGCTGTGAACCCCCCCTAGGCTAGTCCTTCGCCGGATACTCCGCCGAGCTGTGCGCTTCTCCACAGAGGTCTTGCGGGCCCCGCCTGGCTTTCTAGGCAGCCTGGTGCCAGTGGTGGTGGAGACATTGGTAAGTGCAGAGTTTCCTCCTTTCTGCATACCTCCTTGGCCCTTGGGAGCCTACCACTGAGCCCCAACATGCCCCACCCTCACTGCCCAGTCCTGCACCACATCAAGGAGGTTGAGAAGGCTGGTCTTGCTCACGAAAAGCAGAGACCTTGGAAGAATCCTTTGACCGTAGGGTTCCCTTCCACTTGTATGCCTGCCCCCCTGGGAAACCACTTCCCTGTTTGAGTTCTCCAGTTCTCAGAGCATCTCAGCCTCCGGGGCAGGTGTCCCTTGATGCTGGGGTAGGGAGGAAGGGTGGGCTGTTCACCTCCTCCACGTTCTCCTCCACCCTAGGGAACTGCTTACCCAGAACTCCAGAAGAACTCAGTCCAGGTACTGACTCGCTTGGGGAGGCAGGGGCTGCCTGTTTCCAAGGAAACACAGCTCCACTCTGCCCTGCCTTGGTTCAGATAGCCAGCCTGGTGTCCGAGGATGAAGCAGCCTTCCTAGCCTCTCTGCAGCGAGGCCGGCGGATCATTGATCGCACCGTGAAGCGCTTGGGGCCTTCTGATTTGTTCCCTGGTGAGCTGGGAGCCTAGCTAAAGCAGAGATGCAAAGGCAGCAGCTTTCAGCCTGCCAGGGGCCTAGAAGTTTCTCGCAGGTTCTTGGCCTGACCATGACAGAAGCCCTGCCCTGCCTCCCCCTCTCCTAACTGTCCATCCAGGTCCTCCTCCCATCCCTTGCCTCCTATGTCAGCTTCATACTTAAACTGTTAGGCTCCCTTTGTCAGACCTTGGAGCCTGAAGCTTGAAGGTGGCTCCTCACCTGAGAGGACCTAGTATGGGGGTGGGGAGCACTGGCAGACTGTGTGTGGCCGAGAAAGCCTGAGCCCGCGTGCTCACTTCCTCCCCCATCCTCAACATTCTGCTCTCTTTCCTCAGCCGAGGTAGCCTGGTCATTGTCACTGGCTGGGAACCTGGGGATCCCACTGGATCTGGTGGAGCTAATGCTGGAGGAGAAAGGGGTGCAGCTGGACGCGGCAGGACTGGAGGAACTAGCCCAGAAGGAGGCTCAGGTACAGACTGCTAGACCCTGTGGTGACCCAGCCGTCCCTCTCTCAGCCCTGAACTGGGGCAAGATTGACAGTTAGGCATTGAATTGGAAGCTGAGGTGGGGTCTGTCCTATCATCTCAACGGGAGAGGGTGGCAGAGCCTCAGCCCCACTTAGTCCATAGAGAGGAACATCAGTCCCAGGGACCAAACAAGAGCAGAAGAGAGGAGGCCAACACAGTGTCCTAGAGGGGCTCCCCAGGGGTGGTTGTGGGCTAAGAGGCCTGCTCCCAAAGTGCCCAAATTCAGGCTTCCGGCCCCCGTGCGCACACACAAACACACACACTTGTCCTGCAGCACCGGGCCCAGCAGGCAGAGCCAGTCCAGGAGGAAGGACTGTGTCTTGATGTCCACGCACTGGAGGAGCTGCGCCGTCATGGGGTACCCCCAACTGATGACAGCCCTAAGTATAACTACTCTCTGCGACCAAACGGGGATTATGGTGAGAGCCTAGACCCTGGCAGGTAGTCACAAGCTTACCTGACCTTGACTGGAAAGGAAAGACGTGGTACCCACCAGCTTCCTGCATTCCCCAGAGTCCCCAGCAGGGGTCACTGCCTTTTCATCTGGAAATGCCTTCCCTAGTTCACCCTCCAAAGTCAAATGCCTTTCCCTCAGATTCCAAACCCATCACATCCCCAGGCCCTAACACTGATAATCCTCATGCCTCTGGCAGAATTTGGCCTCTGTGAGGCCCAAGTGCTACAGCTGTATTCAGAGGATGGGATAACTGTGACCTCTGTGGGGGCAGGCCAGCGCTGTGGCCTCCTGTTGGACAGAACCAACTTCTACGCCGAACAAGGGGGTCAGGCTTCAGACCGTGGCTACCTTGTTCGTACAGGGCAGCAGGTGAGCATCCAGCATATCGGCCTGATTTCTGTGGGCGGCAAAAGCAAGGCTGGGGGCACCCAAGTGGAGGGATGACCGCAGGCAGTCACCGTGACACCTTGGCCTTGTTCTCCCCAGGATGTACTGTTCCCTGTGGCCCGGGCGCAGGCCTATGGGGGCTTCATCCTGCATGAGGCCATGGCTCCTGAGTGCTTGCAGGTGGGGGACCAAGTGCAGCTGTATGTGGATAAGGTAAGAGCCCCCCCATCCCGGCCGCCCCCCCTCCCTCCCCACTCCCACCCTCACCCAGAACCCTGGGTGACAAAAGTGTTCCAGGCTTGGCGAATGGGATGCATGGTGAAGCACACAGCCACCCACCTGCTGAGCTGGGCACTTCGGCAGACCCTCGGGCCCACCACCGAGCAGCGGGGCTCCCATCTCAACCCTGAGCGGCTGCGCTTTGATGTGACTACCCAGGTAAGCTGGGCACAGAGAGGCATTATGGGAAATGACATGCTGCAGAATAGACAGGAGGTGAGTGGACTGGCCCAAGCGCCTGGGTCAGCACCACCATCTGTCCCGTGGAGCCTCACCTCAGTCAGTCCCCTCCACTCCCGACACAACCTGTCACCTCTGGCCACTCCTCACCGTCCTTGTTCCCAGTGGGAACACCGTTTCCCCTTTCATGGGCAGAAGCGGTTACCAAACCTGCGCCTGTTGCTTTGTTCCCTTGCACCACCCCCAGGCCCCACTGACCACAGAGCAGCTCCGGACAGTAGAGAGCTACGTGCAGGAGGCCGTGGGGCAGGATAAGGCTGTGTATATGGAGGAGGTACCCCTGGCACACACCGCCCATATCCCCGGCCTTCGCTCACTAGATGAGGTGAGCAGTAGAGGGTGACCCCAGAAGGCTTCCCCTGCCCTTCACAGGCAGCTAAGAGCCCTTGTCCTGCCTTCACCTCAGGTGTACCCAGACCCCGTGCGGGTGGTTTCAGTGGGCATTCCCGTGGCCCATGCACTGGCACCAGCCTCCCAGCATGCACTGCAGACTTCGGTGGAGCTCTGCTGTGGGACGTGAGTCACTCTTCCCACCCTGTCCCGGGACCCTGGGTCGTCACCACCTGCCTTGCTTTGGGCTCGGACTTCTCCCTTCTTTCTCTCCATCATCACCTCGTTCTCCACCTTCCTTACAGGCACCTGCTACGTACCGGGGCTGTGGGGGACCTGGTGATCATTGGGGATCGGCAGCTGGTCAAGGGTATCACTCGCCTACTGGCCATCACTGGGGAACAAGCCCAACAGGTTAGAGGGCTAGAAGTCCTGGAGACCTCTGCCTGTGGGGAGTGAGGGATACACACACAGCTGACACTCGGGCTCGGGCATGCCCAGTGCTGTAGCCAGCATCCCTATACACACACTGCTGTGCTGTAGCAATGCTAGCCACTGCTCATGCAAGGCTGGTGCCCCCACTGGTCAACATTTCTAACATGACCCTGATTGCAGTGAGATACGAGACCCTGTTCTGGGAGCGGGTGAGGTTAAGTCTGGGAGCCTTCACTTTCTTGCACCCTCCCATAGGCCCGAGAGGTAGGTCAGAGCCTGTCTCAGGAAGTGGAAGCAGCCAGGGAGCGGCTAAGTCGGGGCAGCCAGGACCTGCCAGAGGCTCATCGGCTATCTAAGGACATAGGACGTCTCACTGAGGTCAGACCACCCTCACCACTGGACTCCCTACCTTCTGCCGACCCTGTTCCTTCCCCATACTTTCCCGGATCCTTCCCGTCCCTCTCCAGCCTTCCAGCTGGCCCATGTTTGTCTTCAGGGTGGTTATGGCGTCTGCCCAGGCTCTGCCAGTCCTCTCTGAAGCTCTGGCAAGGGTGACACACAGCTCTGGCCGTAGGTCATAGACTCGGCTGTGATGCCTCAGTGGCAGCGGCAGGAGCTACAGACCACACTGAAGACACTACAGCGCCGTGCCAACACTGCCATCCGGAAACTGGAGAAGGGCCAGGTGAGAGAAGGGGCAGCCGTGCCTTTTACTCTGACATCACCACACTAATCCAAGAAGCTGCCAGAACTGGGATAGGAGTCAGGGGCAGCTTCCTACTTGATCTGCTACCGGGCACCGTATCACCAAACCATCCCCACCTCTGCCCGACCCGACCGTAGCTCTCCCCCAGCCCTTCCCATAGGCAGACTCCCGACTCGAATGCCAGTTAGCCTAATTGCTCCTTGCCTGTCGGTTCCTAGTCCCCTCCCAGGCCATCTGTGCCATCTGGCCTTCCTCCTCTCTCCTTCAGCAACTTTTAAAGGTCCTATAACAAAATAGAACTGGTGAGGCCATTGCAGAAGGTCACAGATGGAACCCAGGAAAGCGGGTCAAGCCAGGCAGGGCCCTGCCACCTCTGTTAACAGAAAGCATGGGAAGGAAGGGGCTGCTAGACAGGTCTCGGTTCGGAAGCGGGATATCCATGCCCGACCCCTTTCCTGCCCCACAGGCTGCAAAGAAATCCCAGGAGCTGTTGAAACGGCACTCGGAGGGGCCTCTGATTGTGGACACTGTCTCTGTTGAGTCCCTCTCGGTGAGTACCCTGGAAGGGCCTGGGGGGGGGGGCGGGGTAAGGGCAGGAGGATGACTGTCTGGGGCCTGACGGGGCATCTGGGGAAGGGTAGATCGCTCTGTCCCCTCACGCAGGTGCTGGTAAAGGTGGTACGGCAGCTCTGTGAGAAGGCCCCCAGCATGTCTGTGCTGCTGCTCAGCCCCCAGCCCACTGGCGGTGTCCTGTGTGCCTGCCAGGTGGCCCAGGTGAGGGGGTCCCAAGGGCCCACCCTAAATGGCCCCTAACTCACTCTGGTTCCACCTCTTATTCCTTCCAAGCAGGAGATCTAGGGTAGGGGATTATAACCTATGACAGGAATAGAGTGATCTCTCCTTGTCCCTGAAGCCACCCCCTCCCCCTTCCCAGAAGACATTGTGAGGTTTCTTAGTCACCTGCCTCTTAGGCCTCAGTTCCTAGCAAATAAGTCCCCGGCACTCATCACTTCGGCACACATTCCCAGTCCAGCCCTTTCCTTACCGCCTCACCAGGTGCCCCTGCCCCGTGCTCAGCCTGGGGGAGGGTGCTCATTGCTGGCGACTACAGTCCCAAGGGTTTGCTGAATGGATAGTGACAGGGGGGACTGCTCCACAGGGCTTCCCCTCCTGATTCTCTCCCCAGGGTGCCACGCCCACCTTCACGGCAGAAGCCTGGGCTCTGGCCGTGTGCAGCCACATGGGAGGCAAGGCTTGGGGCTCTCGCATGATCGCCCAGGGGACTGGACACACTGCTGACCTGGAGGCTGCCCTTGGGACAGCCCGAGATTACGCACTCAACCAGCTCTGACCAGGCCCACCCAGGACCCAAAGGAATGAGGCAAGCATCTGGAGCCGGCACGGAGCCACATGGCCTTCCTGAGGCTGGAGGCCAGGTACCTGAGCCGAAGAGGGGCACCTGGGCCACTTCACACCAGGAAACTCAAGGAAACCAATGCGAACTGAGAAGCAGCAACCCCAACAATATGAAGATCTGGGCTCTTGTAGCTGAGAGCGCCTATTAAAAGTGTTTCACCAGGCTGGAGGGTTGGCTCAGTGGTTAAGAGCACTTGTTCTAGCAAGGCGGACCACAGACCTTTAATCCCAGCACTTTAATCCCACACAGAAGCAGGCGGATCTATGTGTGTTCCAGGCCAACCAGAGTTAAGTTCCAGGATGGCCAGGGCCACACAGAGAAACCCTGTCTCAAAAAAACAAAAAACAAACAGAAAAAAGCACTTGATTCTGGAAAGGACCTGGGTTCAATTCCCAGAATCTACATGGAGGCTCAGGCACCAGGCATACATGTAGCACACAGACATACATGCAGGCAAAACACTCAAATGCACAAAATAATAAAAATTTAAAAAAAAATATTTCACAGAAGATTGGTAGTCCTGTAAGATTCTGACGTTTAAAAAAAGAGTGGCCTGGTCACACAGTGGTGGCAAATGCCTCAGGAGTCAGAGACAAGCAGATCTCAGAGTTTGAGGCCAGACTGGCCTACATAGTTCCAGGACAGCCAGGACTACTAGAGAAACCTATCTTGAAAAACAAAAAAAAAGTGACCTGCTCAGCCACCAAGAGTGCTCACTGCAGCTGGGCAGTGGTGGCTCACACCTTTAATCCCAGCACTCAGGAGGCAGAGGCAGATGGATCTCTGTGACTTTGAGGCCAGCCTGGTCTACAGAGCAAGTTCCAGGACACCTAGGGCTGTTGCACAGAGAAACCTTGTCTCAAAATAAAAGAGTGCTCACTGCTCTTGCAGAGGCCCAAGTTCAGTTCCCAGCACCCACGTGGTGGTCCACAGTCACTAACTCCAGCACCAGCACACCCAAATCCCTTCTCTGGATTCTGTGGGCCCCTGCGAATCTATGATACACACACATACACCCAGATGCAATGTGAGAATGGCCTTCCTCATGCGTATCCCATCACTAATCTGACCACTCACCCTCATGGAAAAGTATCTGGTACCTAACTCCAGATCATCCAACCACCAGAGTGTTCAGATGGGCACTGTGGGCCAGGATTGCCTGGGTACCAGGAAGGGTCTCCTGGCTGTCAAGGCCCAGAGTGTCATGTTAAAATCAGAACAGCAGGGCATGCGCTCTTGCCATCATTTTATTAACAGTGACTTGTTTGAAGTGAGGCCACGATGCTGCCTGGTCAACTGACAGCGACAAACCTCAGACATAACAGCTTCTCCCCTGCGGAGCGTGCTTCCAGGTGGGGGTGGAGAGAGGAGTGTCAGATGGAAAAGGAAAGAGCAGGCCACAGAAGGATAGGACTGGCTTCGCTTCATCACTGAGATAAGGTGTCTGAGCTGGGCAGCAAGGGTGTGAGCCTCCAGGAAACCTGAGAGGTTTTTGAGCTGAAGGAATGGCCAGTGAACGCCCAGGCTGTGAGGAAGGATTTAGAGAAGCCACGGTGGTCAGACCGGTGATGGACTCCTTTTTACCTGACACAAGGTCTCCATATGTAGCTATTTGGCTGACCTGGAACTCCCTGTGTGGCCAAGCTGGCCTCTCACAGAGACCTCTGCCTCCCAAGCACTGAGTTTGGGCACATAGACTACTCTGCCAGCCAAAGACAAGCTTTTAAAAGTTAACATAGTACCTGCCCCAAGGCAGAGCTGAAGCAGAAGGCAGAAGCTGGGGCTGAAGAGGTACTGCGGTGAAGTCCTTGCTCGGCAAGCGTGGCGACCAAATTCAAGTACCAAAAGCTACGTAAGCCACGTGTGGTGGTATGCCCTTAGGATCCCAGCTGTGCTGTGCGGGAGGGCTGCACAGAGACAGGCAGAGCCCTGGGTGAGCCGTCTAGTCATTGAGCTGCAGGGCAGTGAAAGGCCCTTTCTCAGCCTACCTCCATATGTGTACGCACGTGTGTTCCTATCTGCGCCATCATCTCTCAGCCTACCTCCATATGTGTGTACACACGTGTTCCTATCTGCACCATCATCTCAGCCTACCTCCATATGTGTGTACACACGTGTTCCTATCTGCACCATCATTTCATCATGTGCCCCGGCAACGCTAAGCATGCACAGACAGCCCGTTCATGGCGGTTCTCCAGTTGTTCCTATCCTGGGCAGTCCTAGATGCTTGTGTTATTGCCATACCTAAGGTTCCCCAGTCTGTCTTTATGCTGTCTATCCAGTGTTTTCTGGGCCTTCCTCTTCACCTTATCCCGTGCACTCCTTCCTCCAAGCAGTGCTATCTTCGGGTATCTGCCGTCATTCATTCTCGTTACATGACCAAAGTATCTCAAGCACCATTGCTGTATCCTGTAGTTTACTTCCTTCTGTAGATGGAGATGTTTCTTAATGTCATCATTGTGCAGCCTATCTCTTCGTGTGACGCCTAGAATCCTCCTGAGACACGCCATCTCAAACACATTCAACCACTGTTGAGCGATTCATTGTCCAGGTTTCAGAGTTGTAAAGAAGGCAGCGCAAGCACCTGTCTACACAGGGACACGTATGTACACAAGTAGCTGACCTGAAATGTGGCATTTGAAGCAAATGAAGCCAAGGAACGTATGGAGGCCCCTCCTCTATCAGAACAAACCACCCAGCCAGAGCTCTCCCTAGATACAGGAAAGAGTGAAGGGTGGGAGTGGGGGTGCACATCTTCAAAGCAAGGGTTCCCCCACACGGTTACTAAAAAACCCAGTGGGCCTGCACGGTGCCATAGTGCCACACTGGGACTGATGCGTGGTCATTTGGGCTGGGGATAGAGCTCAGGTGACAGAGTACCTAACATGTCTAAGCCCTGGGCCTGATCCCTGTACCACATAAATCCAAAGAACCAAAGTACATCCCTGTAATCCCAGCACCAGGTGAGACAGGAATGGCAGAAGTTCAAGGTCACCCACAACTACACGGTGATCCTTTGTAAGTCACTTGTGAGGGCTTGAAGGGACTCAGCAGAAGCCTGGCTCCTCACTGCTCAGCTTGACCTCCGGAGCTTGCTAGTAGGCCAGTCTATAGTGTTTTTCTCAGTCCCAGTTCCTCCATGGCCTTCAAACTGGGGAGCCATCAGAGGTATCTGACTTGAGAAGCTTTGCCTCCCTGGCACCCCTAAGTCAATCTGCTGTCCCTCTGCTCTGGAGGACGATTCCTCTCAGTAAACACAGCCAGATCCCTGGAGGCGAGACAGCGGCCCTATCCTGTCATGCCCGGGCTGGAAGCTTTGGAGGCTCCAGACTTCAGGCTGAGTGAAGGAGCATTGTGGAGGCTCTGGCCCTTTCTGTCTCTGACACTTGGTTCGTGTGGGAGAAAGGTGAAGAGGCTCCCCAGCAGAGTTGGCCTCCACAGCTCAGCCACAGGGGAATTCCAGTGACTTAAGTACTGCCTCCTTTGTTTGCTTAGGCCTTCTCCCCTCCCCCACTCCTAACCCATCTTTCTCTCCCCGCCAGAAGCTCCATCCCGAAACACGCAGTCAGAATCACAAGCAGAGTCCAAGACCATAGGGTCGTGATCTGAGCACGCGAGGAAGGAGTAGTACGAAATGGGTAGGAGGGGTGCGGAGGAGGAGCCAGTCAACGCTCAGAACCCCAGAGCAGAGGGCTCAGGGCCCCGCCCCCTGGCGACTCAGGCGTCCCTAACGACCAACAGCGCCAACCGCGAGTGGGAGCAATCTCCTGGGTCCCCCGAGCAGGTGAGGCGATCTCTGAGCAAGGGGATGCTCAACTCTGGTCTCCCTGTTCAGATCCCACTCATACTGGTCTAGCTCGAAAGCCCCGCCAGCTCCTGCAACCCACGCGGGTCTGTGGCTCTGCAGCTATCATCTTAGCTTCATGTTTTCTGTAATGAGTGGGAGAACCTGTTCTGCGGCTACTTGAGGCCCGCAG
This sequence comes from Chionomys nivalis, assembly GCF_950005125.1. Lineage (NCBI taxonomy): Eukaryota > Metazoa > Chordata > Mammalia > Rodentia > Cricetidae > Chionomys > Chionomys nivalis. The sequence continues at coordinate 12,673,468 of NC_080104.1, read as the reverse complement.
CTCAGCCCAGTCTTGTAAAGGTGGGACCCTGTCGGCCCTGCATCCCACACGGCGACTATCTGTAAACTGATCCAGAGACCTAAAGTAGAGAAAGTGGGGGACCTAAGAAGAGGAGGGTCTCCAGTTCTCAGCTGAGGGCAACGCTGCAGGCGCAGTGGCTTCTGTACCTCCCTCAAGTCCCCATGGGCCTAGTCTCTCAGGGTTACCGAGGGGAGGAGGAGGGACTTGCTGACCTTTGAAGCTGTGCTTTCCTGCTGGGGTGGCTGAGGAAGCGCGGCTGAAGCCCTGGGGAGCAACTGCTAGTGTCCCCTTCAGTACAGCAGATAAAGAAGCCTGAGCTGGAGGAGGAGGGCCCAGGGATTATGAACAAGATAGCTCTCTGGGTCAGAGACCAAACTGGGGCTCGGGGCTCTCAGAGAAACATAGATAGATAGATAGATAGATAGATAGATAGATAGATAGATAGACAGACAGACAGACAGACAGACAGACAGATAGATAAAATCTTTCTTTAGTCCCAGAAACTGGGAATTCACAACAGGAACTTGGACAAGAAAAGAGAGGTTACGGAAGATATAAACAAAAGCCCAGGGCCCTGAAAACAGGAACCTGAGGCCTGAGGAGGGTTCTCTTTGGGGGGACTCTGGGGTAATGGGGGGAGCTGACCAAGAAAGCAAGAGAGGTTAGTGGAGACCCCCAAGGCCCCCAGCAGACCATCACAGCTACACTTTGAGAGGAGCACGGGCATGGCAGGGATCTTCACTTTCCTGGGTAGGTGACAGGAACCTCTCTGACATGGCAGGATTTTACTGGGGACTTGAGGACGGATGGAAATGGAAATGCTGGAGACCCAATCTTAATCCAGGTCTGTGAGCAACATGAAGGGCCAGCATGAGCAGGGCAGAAGAGTAAAACTGAGATAGTCTCTGGGCCCTGTGGGGACCTCAAGCCAAGGTGTCAGCGACGAACTGGAAGTTTCTAGTGCCAGTGATGAATTGGGGTAAGGGTGCCGGGCTTTGGAGGTGACAGCTGGGCTCCACAGTGGGAGAAAGTGGCAGAAGACTGACTGGAGAGGGGCTGGGCCACTGCAGGGGTGGTGCACACCTTTAACCCAGCCAGGTGGACCTCTGTGAATCTGAGGCCAGCCCAGTCTACAGATCAAGTTCCAGGACAGTCAGTCTCGAAAAACCAAAAAAAAAAAAAGGGAAAGTGAGCTGCACCTCAGAGAAGTAAAAGGGTTCCCTGGACAGACACGCACGAGAAGCGTGGCTCTCACTTGCTGGCTGGGTGACAAGAAGTTCCTTCAGCCTTCTAAGCCTCCGTTTCCTCCTGTGTTAAGTAGGGACACTGGTGTTATAATGACAAGCCTCCCTATGACTCAGAGAGCTTAGTGGGTTTCGCATAGTGCACCGTTAGCTTCTTCTAATGTCCATGCCTTGACTACTGGCTCTAAGCCAAGCCTTCATGAAATGCCACACCTTTTAGTTCCTTAACTGTCTACATGAGTGACAGGTGATGGAGGTAATTACTATCCCATTTGACAGATGATGCCCCTGAAACTCGGTGTGGCTAAGTCCTTGCCCAAGGTCTTGCAGATGTGAGAGGCGGAGTTAGGATGTGGCAGTCCACGGCCTGACACTCAGCCGGCCACTGTAGCACCCCTGGTGGGCATCTGCCATGATGCCCTGCAGTGCAATAAACCACAGCTATACACAACCAAGGCTTTAAGCCCAGACCACCTGCCCACCACATACAAGCCATCCAAAATGAGGGCAACCCTAGCCAAAGTGGGACACCATTTTTTTTAATCACCTATACCAAGGCCTAGAAATCCCCAACCCTTAGAGTTGTGACCTTGTGTGGATGTCACCTTCTGTGGTTTCACATCCCTCGCCTGGTCCTGAGGACATGGAGATGGAGTTGGAGAAAGGATTGCTTTCTGACAGTAGTGGTCCTGGTTGGCCGTGCTTGGTGCTGGAGAAACAGCAAGGTAAAGTCCGTGGGCCATGAGACAGGCCTCAAGATGAAAGTCAACAATGCAATCCCCACCCTCTCACTTCTCCACTCCAAGTAGGGACATCACATAGCAGACACACAAGACACACACATTTCTGGTGGCCCCAACTTCTCTGGAAGGCCAAAGAGATTCCTGCCATGGAGAAGGGAGTGGGACCTTGAACACACTTGTAGTACTAACGTCAATGCTCTCCCTACCCCATGGCTCCCAAGGAAGACTAGGCTCTAGAACCAGAACCTCTCAACCTAAAAGGGTAAAATGACCCCTTCCCAGGGGTCACCTAAGCCCATCTGCATATCAGATATTTACATTATACTTCATAACAGTAGCAAAATTAGTAGCAATAATTGTATGTATGGTTGGGGGCTTGGTCAACTGTATTACAGGGTTGCGGCATTAGGAAGGTTGAGAGCCACTCGTTGTTCTACAGGGAGGTGGTCTCTCTGTCTCTTCTGGAACTGTCTCCCTCCTATGAGCCTTTGGGGGTGTCTGGTTGCCCCATGGATCCCTAGCTAATGGGTTTCTGTCCATCCCTGCAGACTCCCAGGGAAGAAGATGTCACTCAATACCACCTCAGGGCAGCCTGGCGACAGCCAGCCAGACTAAGCCCAAGTAGAGAATGATGTAAGTGGCGAGCCTGTCTCTCCCTTTCCTCTGCTTCTCCCCATCTCCCTCCCTTTTTCCTTTCTCTTTTTTACTTTCAACAGGGCTTCATGTAAAGCCAGGTCGACCTCAGAATTCCTATCTAGCTGAAGATGACCTTGAGCTTCTGATTTAGGGGTTCTCCATTTCATCCCCCAAACAGTGAGCAATGCTCAGGCCCTGTGGTCCCGATGGAGAAAGACAGGGACCTGCAAGGAGGCTGCTTGTCGAGACCTGCGTGCACCCTGATTTTCGTGGCTGCCGGTCCCCACCAGGCTTCGTCCTCTGCTACTGCAGATAAGCTCTGAATAAGTCAGGCACAGTGACTCCCAGCAGTGGGGCTCCTGTTCCTTCAAGGACACACAGCCGCCCTTCCTTCAGTCAGCCTCTACTTGGACAAATCCTAAGAAAGTCTCTGATTGGCTGACTTTTGGAAGCCATGCCCATCAGTCGCTGGAGCCAATAGAATACTCCTCAAAGTCTATTATTAGAAGCAAACAGGGCAGATCCAAAGCAGCTACCTGCCTAAGGCAGACCTGGTACTGGGTTTGGGGGTGCAGATCCAAGATGCAGAACTCTGCTGTAGATTGGGGCACAGGGTTCAGGGACATAGGTCTTGGGCTGAGGCTCCAGCAGAGGGGTTGGTGGGATGAGGTAGGGGTGAAGAAGTGGTGATTTAACTAGTCAGGGATGGAAGTTTGTCTCTTTCCTAGAAGAGGGTAAGAAAGGCATCCCAAGTTTAAGGAATGGCTCGAGCTAAGACCCGACTAGACCAGTGTCCGGGATGAGAGGAGACTTCATTTCAGAGAGCCACCAGTCATGGCAGAAGGCCCTTGTCCTCTGAGGGGCTGAGGGAGCTGACTTGTGTCCTCCGGCAATGGTGGGTCACTGAAGAGGCCGGCCACCATAGCTGTTCAGAGCTGTCTGTGAGGGGACCAGCCTGGGTGCCAGAACCAGGTGCCGAGCAGCCGGAGCTCTGTGTGACAGGCACAAAGCGAGGAGAAAGAGAACTAAGAGGGGACAGGCTGGTACCTGTGTGGCCTGCAGGAGAGGCTGGCTCCCTGCTTTCAGCTCCATCTTCCGTGTAGGTTGAGTCTGAGGGACTCAGATGGAAGCCTCGGGACCTGAGTGTGAAACTCAAAAGAGATTGGAGAGTGGTGGACAGAACTATGGACAGTGCCTGACGCACGTTCTGCAGGCTTCCTGGAAACAGTGGGGGGTGGGGGGTGGGGGGTGGGGGCAGAGACGTTGGCTCAGAGGTCCAGAGCACTGGCTGCTCCTCCAGAGGACTCACAAATGCTGTAACTCCAGTTCCAGGAGATCCAGTGTCCTCTTCTGGCCTTCTCAGGCACCAAGCATGCATGTGGTACACAGACATACATTCAGGCAAACACTTATACACATAAAATTAAAAATTAAAAAAAAAAAAAAAAGATGGCGCGAGAGGCTGAGGAAGAGGTGGGAGTGTCACAGCCAAGGGATTGTTTTCTCACCGTTCTCCCAAGAGTCCTTCGATGTGTTACCAGTAGATTGTTTTTCTTTCTCTCAAAGCTTAGTTTTTAATTATTTTATTTTTATTTTATGTACATTGGTGCTATGCCTGCATGTGTGTCTGTGTAAGGGTGTCAGAACCCCTGGAACTGAAAATACAGACAGTTGTGAGCTGCCATGTGGGTGCTGGGACTTGAACCCCGGTCCTCTAGAAAAGCAGCCAGTGTTCTTGACCGCTGAGCCATCTCTCCAGCCCCCTTGCTTTATTTTTAATTGTGCATCTTTGTGTGGGTACGTACACTTGAGTGCAGGTACCCTCTGAAGCTAAATGTGCTTGTGTTTTATCCCCCTGGAGTTGGAGATGGTTGCAAGCTGCCTACCTGGGTTCTGGGAACTGAACTCAAGCCCTCTGCAAGAGCAGCGTACACCAACTCCTGTTTCTGAAATAGTTTTTCAAATTAGATTTTTTGTTGTTGTTGTTGATTTGTTTGTGACGTCTAGCCCAAGGATGACCTTGAATTTCTGATCTTCCTGACTCTGCCTCCTAAGTGCTGGGGTTACAGATGTGTGCCACGAAGCCAGTTTAAACAGGATCAAACCCAGGGCTTTCAAAATGCTAGGCAGACACTCTACCAACTGCGCTACGCCCCCAGTCCTCAAAATAGATGTTTGAAAACACATGGAACTAGAATCTCTACAGATGAACTCTCTGTTTGGTTATTTGATTGTATTTCTTATTTTTGGCAGTACTAGGGCTTGAGCTCATGGCTTCACGCATGTTAAGCAAATGTTCTATCACTAAACTGAGTCTTACTAAATTGCCCAGACCGACCCTGAATTTTTAATCTTTCTCCCTCGGTCTCCTTGCAGCAGGGGTTACAGACCTGCACCACCGGACCCAGCTGTGCCTGGTAATCACTTTCCGTTAAAAAAATCTCTTCATAGCCAAGGTAGTGCGGGTTTGTAATTCCAACTGCTGGGGAGGTGTCCAACAGGGAGAGGGAGAGCTCAAAGTCTGCCCAGGCGACAGAGTGAGTTCAAGAATAAAAAATAAAGCCAGGCAGTGGTGGCACATACCTTTAATCCCAGCACTTGGGAGGCGGAGGCAGAGGCAGGTGGATCTCTGCAAGTTTGAGGCCAGCCTGGTCTACACAATAAGTTCTAAGATAGCCAGGGTTACACAGAGAAACCCTGTCTCAAAAAAAAGAAAGAAGAAGAAGAAGGAGGAGGAGGAAGAAGAGGAGGAGGAGGAGGAGGAGGAGGAAGAGGAGGAGGGCAGGTGGCTCAGTGGTAGAATGTTTGGCTGCTATCTGCAAGGCCCTGTATTCAATCTCCATATTACAAATAATATAATTTAAAACAATCAAAGGGAGATTAAATGGAAATAGTCTACTCTGACCTTATAATGTAATTGTTTTCAATATTTGCCTTAAAAATGGCATCAGGCAAAAAAAAATTTTAAAAATTAAAAAAAAAATAGTATCAGGCCAGGCATGGTCGATGCCTTTAATCCAAGAACCCAGGAGGCAAAGGTAGGCAGAGCTGTGTGAGTTCAAGGCCAGTCTGATCTACACAGTGAATTCCAGGACACCCAGAGCCACAGAGAGAGACCCTGTCTCAAAACAATTAAAAATAAATGAATAAAAAACCAGAGGACATCAGACCCAGGGCATGGGTACTTCTGAAACATGGAAGGCTGGCAGGGGCTCTTGTTATGTCTGCTGAACCTGCAGTAGCTATGGGGCTGGGGGGCTCTGCCCCTTCTCCTGAGAGATTTGTCAGGCTCATGTGCTCTGTGACCTCTGCCAGAGGCAGACTACAAACATAAAACAGCAGCAAAAGCAACCAGAGCTAGACCTAAGGAAGAACTGCCTGATACCCAGAGCTAGACCTAAGGAAGAACTGCCTGATACCCAGAGCTAGACTTGAGGAAGAACTGCCTGATACCCGAGTAAAAGACAGCAGCACTGGGGAGCTCACAGCTGGCCCCAGCTGGCATGGGGCCTCCTAGGAAGAAGGAGCAGGACCATGCCCCAGGCTAGTGGGACTGGTGGCAGGTGAATGATGCCCGAGACCCCAGCTCTAAAGCCACACCTACCAGGAACTTGGGCCTTCCTGCCAAGCTTGCTCCTGGGTCCCTGTGTGGCCCACAGGTATCCTAGGGAATCATGTGACGTTCTAGGCCTAGAAATCAGGAGTCCAGACGCAGGCCTGGCAGGAGGGGCCTAACCTGTTGCCTCTGAGCCCCTTCCAGCCTCTAACTCCCAAGTCACCGCTGACCCCTTGCCCTTCACCTCTTTTTGTAGAGATAGGGACAAGTCTCAGAAACCTGGCATCCATTCGAGGCCGCATCTCAGCGCTCTAGACAGAAATCTCCATAGAGGTCTACATAGGAAGACATTATTATCCCATTTTACAGATAAAGGAAGGGAAGAAATTGAAGTCCAAATAGGTTATGCAGTTTGGCTAAGGTCACATAGCAAGTCAGAAACTGTGTAAATGGTACCCACTTTCAGCTCTGTCCTTTTTTTCTTTTGACAGTCACAAATAATCTCAAACTCACAGAGATCCACCTGCCTCTGCCTTCCAAGTGCTGGGATTAGAGGCTTTAGTTGAAGATGGACACAGTTTGTGAATTTGCACTTGATTTGCATACAGGGTGACACAATGCATAAATACATAAATATCTTCCCTGCAGGGCCCCTCTCCCCAGGCTTTTCCTCCTCGAGCTGCCTGGCAGGCTAGGAAGTACCATCTGGTCCCTCCCTCTGCCAAGGACGCCTTTGCTGGAGCAGGGTGCTCCCTCTCACTGGCCACACTCCGTGCAGCACAAAGGAAAACTCCCCAGGATGGGCAGAGGTCCAGATACCCCTGTACTGCTTCCAGGTCGCTGGCAGGATGCCTACAGCAGGAAGGTCCCCCAGACCCAGACAGCGTCTTTGGTCTTCTGTCTTCAGGCCCATATTTAGCTGCCTTCTCGCCTCCCACGCCTGCCTGCCACCGTCTGGTATGAGGGGAGACTGAAGAAGGAGCCAGCTGCGAATGAGGGGTGTGAGGAGAGGCATTGACACTCTGGTCAGGCTTGTGTCTTCTTGTCCCCTTCTGAATGGAGGCCACAGGCTCAGATTTGATGTGAACACAAAGGGACCTGTTCTTCCCGTTCAAAACCTTTACGCAGAGGTTTGAAGAGACGGCCCAGCTGTTAAGAGGGCTTGTTGACTGGTCTTTCAGAGGACCCACCTTGGGACCAGTGCACTCGCGTCTGCTGGCTCACACCCAAACTCAAGCCCGAGGGGAACTGACACCCGCTCTGGCTCCATGGGCATCCATATGCACTCACACCCTTATGGGCAGACACAGATGGACACTTGATAAATTAAAATATAAAAACAAACTACACAGATTACGCATTTAAATGATAATATTCTGGGCACACTGGGTTAATTATAAAATTAATTTCACCTGTTTGGGGGTTTTTGTTGTTTTGTTTGTTTTGTTTTTTTTTGTAGGCTTTTTTGGTTTTGGGTTTTGTCTTGTTTGTTTAAAGCTGGGGGTGCTAGGCAAGCCCGGCTGTGGAGCCACACCCCCAGCTCTACTTAAGCCTTTATCTCTTCCATATTTAAAAAGTTTTGGTCACTGGTAGTGGCACATGCCTTTAATCCAGCACTCAGGAGGCAGGGGCAGGAGGAGCTCTGTGAGTTCAAGGCCAGCCTGGTCTACGAGAGCTAGTTGCAGGACAGCCAGGGCTACACAGAGAAACCCTGTCTTGGAACATGAAACAACATAAAAATTGTTATATATGTATGTTACCTGCATGCTATCCATGCACCACGTTTGCCAAGTGCCCTTGGAAAACAGGAAAAGGGGTTATATCCCTTAGTTCTGGAGTTACAGAAGGTTGTGAGCCACCATGTGGGTGCTGGGACTCAAACCCAAGTCTACTGGAAGAGCAGCCAGTGCTCTTAACTGCTGAGCCATCTCTCCAGCCCCTCTGTTTACTCTTTAAATGTGGATGCTAGGAAGTTTAAAGACAGGTACTGGGGGATGATTGAGTTGGCAGAGCTTGCCTGACGTAAGCAGAAAGTCCTGGGTTTCATCCCAGCGCTGGTCTCACTGCATGTGATGACGTATGACCACACTGATGACGTGACCCTGCATGTAATGACGTATGACCACACTGATGACGTGACCCTGGGTGTGATGACGTATGACCACACTGATGACGTGACCCTGCATGTAATGACGTATGACCACACTGATGACGTGACCCTGGATGTGATGATGTATGACCACATTGATGATGTAACCTCGGGTATGATGACGTATGACCACACTGATGACGTGACCCTGGGTGTGATGACGTATGACCACACTGATGACGTGACCCTGGGTATGACAATGTATGACTACACTGATGATGTTACCCTGGATGTGATGACGTATGACCACACTGATGACGTGACCCTGGGTGTGATGACGTATGATCACACTGATGACGTGACCCTGCATGTAATGACGTATGACCACACTGATGACGTAACCCTGCATGTAATGACGTATGACCACACTGATGACGTGACCCTGCATGTAATGACGTATGACCACACTGATGACGTGACCCTGCATGTAATGACGTATGACCACACTGATGACGTGACCCTGGGTATGATGACGTATGACTACACTGATGACGTAACCCTGGATGTGATGACGTATGGCCACACTGATGACGCAACCCTGGATGTGATGACATATGACCACATATGATGTAACCTTGTGTATGATGACGTATGACCACACTGATGATGTAACCCTGGGTGTGATGATGTATGACCACACTGATGATATAACCCTGGATTTGATGACGTATGACCACACTGATGACGTAGCCCTGGGTGTGATGACGTATAACTACACTGATGACGTAACCCCAGTGTTTGGGAGGTACAGACAGAAAAATCAGCAGTCCAAGGCCATCTTCTACTACATAGCAACTTGGAGGCCAGCATTGGAAACCTGAAACCTTGCCTCAAAATAAATAAATATAAAGAGAAAGTAGTATATGCGGCCTGCCCCCAACACTGCTGGCCAGTGTTCTCAGTCACGCCACCAGGAACAGGGAGACAGACAGTTGCTCACGACTGCTCTCTCCTCTGGCATTCTGTATCCTCCCTCCTGCTCACCCTTAGCGGGGCAGTACAGGGACAATCCACAACATGACTGGACCGGACAGGTGGCTCACTGGTTAAGAGCACTTACTGCAAGGGGACTGAATTCAGTTCTCAGCCGCAGGACCATGTCAGTTGCTCACAACTCCTGCAACTTCACTGCCAGGGGAATCCAATGCTGGCCTCGGTGCACACACACACACACACACACACACACACACACACACACACACACACTTTAAAAAATAAAAATACATTCCCTCTTCTTCAGTGTTCAATGACCTCTCTGTGCTTTGTTACCCATCAGGGGGAAAATGATGAAAATAATGAGTTCTTGTCTCCAAAACATTTATTTATTTTAATTTTACGTGCATTGGTATCTTTTGCATATGTATGTTTATGTGAGGGTGTCAGATCCCCTGGAACTGGAGTCACAGATGGTTGTGAACCGCCACGTGGGTGCTGAGAATTGAACCAGAGTCCTCTGGAAGAGCAGCCGGTGCTCTTAACTGCACTTAACTCTCAGTACCATCTCTCCATCTCTCCCCCGCTCCCACTTTTTTGTGATAAATGAGTCAATATCCAAAATGAATACCAGAGTACAGGAATGACTTAATGCTTAATAACTATCATCTAAACTTCGGAGCTGTTCCTTGCACACACGGTGGCCCTTTGAATACGTTATTTTCATCAACTCCTCTAATAATCCTATAGATAGCTATGGCCATCACTTCACAGAGGGGCATCATCTGAAATCCAGAACATTTGCTCACTCACCCAAAGCCACACTGCCAGTCTCGAGACTCTCATGTGTCTGCTCCCCTCCAGAAACTGGCACGTAAGCACCACTCTGTGCCACTTAAATCCCCCCAAGTAACACTGTCCCCGCTTCCTTTTGCTCAAGCCGCGACCCCCATCTCGTATCCTGCCTGCATCAAGGATCTTCCAGTTTAAGAAATTTCCCGTAACAAGTTGCCAAAGGGCTTCCTGCCCTTGCCTCTTCCGCAGCCGACATGCAGGAGAGCCCGTCAGCAACATCTGGGCCCAAGTCTCACAGCCAGTCCGCGTTCAACCTCCAGGGCCAGGCCTCCACTGCAGGTGGTGCCAGCTCAGGGGCGTCACCCTTAAAGACTTCCCCAAAGCCTGCCCCAATCCACCTGAAGCCCAAGACCACAAATGTACGGCGCATGCGCAGGATCATCTCCGAGGACGCAGAGTGGACTCTGGCCATTGTACCACTCCTTACAGAACTCTGCATTCAACATATCGTCAAGAACTTCCAGAGTGAGTTCATCTGCCCTGGGCTGGAGGAGGGGGACCATCATACCCAGGCCTGGAAGCACTCTCAAATTCACTCCCATTCAGCACCAGTGGTGTCTCCTGCTGTTCCCACACCCTCACACACACACACCCCTCACACACACAGTGTGCCCTCCGTGCTTTTGTTCTTCTCTGGTCATGTCTGCTCTCTCCTGCAAGTTTAGTCTTAGCCACATCCTCTTTTCCTCCTCCAGGAAGCTTCTGGTTCTCATCTCCCATCTGCTGGAGTCTTCCAAGATGCAGATGGGTTCCTGGTGTACTTTTCCAGAGAAAAGCAGCGGCCCTCTCCTACTCTATGGGACAAGGGCTTGCTGAGGACTGGCCACCTAATACAACATGTTCCTCTGCTGTTTATTGATTGGCCATGTGCCCCAGCAAGCTAAATATGAACTCCAAGAGGCCAGGGCCAAGTCTGTTTGTTTCTCTCTCTCTCTCTCTGAAAAGGTTTCTCTGTGTAATAGCTCTGGCTGTCCTGGAATTTCAATTGTAGACCAGACTGGCCTTGAACTCACAGAGATCCACCTGCCTCTGCCTCCTGAGTGTTGAGATTAAAGGCGCACACCACCACTCCCTGGCCATTTTTAAAATATGTTGGTGTGTGTGAGAGAGAAAGGGAGGCAGGGGTGGGAGAGCACTCACCACAGAACAGAACACAGCGCAGGTGTGGAGATCAGAAGACAGCCTTGCGCAGTCAGCTCTCTCCCTCTACCTCTGCATGAGTGCTGGGGTGTGGACTGCGGCCCCCCCCCGTTCTCTCAGCAAGCATTGTTTACTCACTGACCCATCTTCCTGGCCCCATGTTTCCCTCATTTTTCCCAGAATCATCTGGCACATAGTAGGTGTTAGAGTACATGTAGTTATTCTGAAATGAATGATTGGAGTCAGTCCCAGAAGTCAGCTGTCTCTCCCAAAAGACTAGATAAGACACTTGGGTCTGGCCCTGAGATTCTGTCCATTCTTCTCCAGGGGAGTTAGCGTGAGACCAGATAGTGCCTGGAGCAATGGCCAGCAGACAAGAGAACCCTAAAGAGTGTCTGTTTAAGAGACTGTTTCTCCTCTCAGAGCAAAGTTCCCAAGGGCACAAAGCGCCTTCCATTTCCTCAGTGTCCCTGGGCAGGACAGCCCAGGGTGCCATGCTGTGACATTCCCAGCCCTGTGGCTGAACCCTGTTTTTCTTCCTCCATCCCCAAAGACAACCCTATCCTGAAGCAGCTGCTCCCAGAGCACCAAAAGAAGGTCTTGAGCCACCTGCCCCATGACCTGCCACTGACAGTGACTGCCAACTTGATCGATGACGAGAACTATTGGCACCGCTGCTGTATCAAGCGCTGGCCCGTGTGCCACGTGGCCAAGCATGGTGGGAGCTGGAAGCGTATGTTCTTTGAGAGACACCTGGAGAACCTGCTGAAGCTCTTTATCCCGGGCACCACAGACCCCAATGTGATCCTGGACCTGCTGCCCCTCTGCAGGAACTATGTGCGCCGCATCCAAGTGGATCAGTTCCTCCCACCTGTGAGGCTGCCAACCCCGCCCCAGGCTGAGGAACAGTCCGACTCTGGCAGTGAGGGAGAGGGGAATGAGCCGGAGAAGGACCACTACCAGCTGGAGAGTCTGGTGGCTGGCCTCAAGCACCTGGAGGAGCTGGACCTGGTGTACGGCGTCAAAGACTGTGGCATGAACTTCGAGTGGAACCTCTTCCTTTTCACCTTTCGAGACTGCCACTCTCTGGCAGCCACCATCAAAGCCTGCCACACCCTCAAGGTACCACCCCCCCAACTCTTCTTCCTCCCTTCTCAGTACCCCTAGGACTGCTTCTCCCCACCTCTTCCCCTCCTACCATCTTCTCCAATTTCATTCTCATTCATCAATAGAGAAGGAGATTGTTTAGTGTTTAGACGTTTGGGTTTTTGGAAACAGTGTTTGGGTTTATTTTTTTGAGATAGGGTCTCAAATAGTTTAGGCTGACCTGGAACTCGCTGGTAGCTGAAAATGACCTTGAATTTCTTATCCTCTGCCTCCACTGTACATAACACACACACATGCACATTAGTAACACAAACATGCCCAAGTGTGGGGATTACAGTCACACACCACGCTGGGTCTATGTGATGCTGAGAACTGATCAAAAGGAAAATTGCCCTGGGATGAGGGTGCAGCTCAGAGCCAAGGAGTGTTCTTAGCATGTGTGAGGCCCTGGGTCTGGCCCCTGCTGCTGGAGAAAGTTTAAAAGCACTACTACAGCAGGATAGCTCTTTGTATCACTCACTTATTTTGTCGCTGTGGTTAAAATGTCTCACAGACACAACTTAAAGAGGGAAGCAATTGTTTGACTACCATTCCAAATACACGGTTCATCGTGACAGGGAAGCCATGGTGGCAAGGACTTGGGGAACTGGTGAAGCCGAGAGCATGGAGTAGTGGTGCTCAAGTTTCTCATTTCTGGGGCTGGAGAGATGGCTCAGTGGTTAAGAGCATTGCCTGCTCTTCCAAAGGTCCTGAGTTCATTTCCCGGCAACCACATGGTGGCTCACAACCATCTGTAATGAGGTCTGGTGCCCTCTTCTGACCTGCACACATACACACAGACAGAATATTGTATACATAATAAATAAATATTTAAAAAAAAAGTTTCTCATTTCTATTCAATCCAGGACCCCACCCACAGTTAAAAGTTTAACTAGATGAACTGGGCCATAATGGTGCACGCCTTTGATCCCAGCACTCAAGAGGCAGGGGGGATCTGTAAGTCTGAGGCCAGTGAGGTCTACAGAGTGAGTTCCAGGCCAGCCAAAGCTACACAGAGAAACCCTGTCTCAAAGGGGGAAAGGGGGAGGAGTCCAACTAGGTAATTTAGCTAGCTGTTAACTAGATAATCCCCCAAAGACATGCCCAGAGGTTTATCTCTGGGTTAGTCTAGATCTTGTCAAGTTGGTGATATTAACCAACACACTGGTTATATTGAGAATTTCAGACATCAAGTATGTCCCTTGTAATGTTTGGGCTACACATCTAAATACTGTGGCTTTTATCTGAATCCAGATTTAACTGGACGTCCCGTGTTTCTATTTGTGAAATCTGGCAGTCGTAGCCTAGCTGCAATTGCACATTTATATGGCTGCTCATCAGTGCCTTTCATCCCGCCAGACTGCTCGCTCCACAGGGCACAAATGGTGCAATTTTGCGTCTTTCTGCATCTTCAGCACCTGGGACAGGGCCTGATGCTGTCAGTCTGAGGGCTGGCTGCAAAGCTGGGGAGCTGAGGACTTCGCACTTCTTCCAAGGTTTTCACAGAGCCCTGCAGCTGATGTTGCTTCCCTGCCATGATGAACCATACCTTTGAAACTGGAGCCCGATAACCACTTCCTTCCTTCACCTACCTTTGTCAAGATGTTATCACAGGGCCGGGCGATGGTGGCGCACGCCTTTAATCCCAGCACTCAGGAGGCAGAGGCAGGTGGATCTCTGTGAGTTCGAGACCAGCCTGGTCTACAGAGCTAGTTCCAGGACAGGCTCCAATGCCACAGAGAAACCCTGTCTCGAAAAACCAAAAAAAACAAAAAAAAAAAACAACGACAAAAAAATGTTATCACAGGGACAAGACCTGTAGCAACGTGTAACGTGCTCAGTCTGGGGCTGGAAATCAGAGCCCATACTTAGCGGGCATGAATCTCGGGATCCAATTCCCAGCACCAAAATATAAAAACAAAAAAACTGGGATACAGGTGGGGCCCAGTTGCTAGAGTGCTTGCCTTGCATGCACGATGCCCTGGGTTGGATCACCAGCTCTGCATGAACCAAGTGTGGTACAACATGCCTGTAATACCAGCACTCCACAGTTGGAGACAGGAGGGTTGAAAGGTCAAAGCTATTCCTGGCTACATGGTGAAGTGGAGACCATCCTGAACTATAGGAAATCCTGTCCCCCAGAAATGAAGAGGCGGCTCAGTGGTTATGGGCACATACTGTTCTCCCAGCCCATCTGATCTGGGTCCTCTAGTGAGGATCTCTTCTCAGATGACTCTAAGCGGTGTCCCCGTCCCCTCCCCTTCCAAATGAGGTTAGTCAGAGCCACCGTCATATCTGAAAAGATGAATGAAGCAAAGAATCTGGAGAGATACACAGTCAGATTGCCTGCCACTCTGAGGTAAGGAAGATGGACACAAGAAGGAAGACGCAGAGGTGTCGAGGCCCCTTCTCATGAGACCAGCTGCTGTAGGAATCACTGGCGGACAAGGAATAAAATAGGAGAACCATTCTGGGGGAAAGCATGCGTTTCAGCTTGAGGTGGCCCAAAGCAGAGATCATCTTGATAGCTGCACAGGGGACGTGATGCTGGGAGAAGTCTAAATTGAGCTGTCTTAAGTGTGACATTGCATTTGGATGGAGTCTTACAAGGGCGAGCCAAAGGGAAGCCTAGCATATGATCGTGGAGAAAAGAGGGAGTAGTAGAGAGGACATGACATGGTGTCACAGATCCCAGACAGGCGCGTTTCAAGCAGCAGGAGTGAGCCATAGGGTGGGATGGAGGTCCCTTGGAGGGTGGTACTTCATTGGGTTCCAGAAGCAGAAGCTGGGCAGCTGTGGATATGGAGGGAGTGGGAAGTGAGGGAGAAGGTGGCTGTGATCGTTTTGTTAAGAGCTTGATTGTGAAGTGGGGAGCAGAGCTGGAATAGATGAGGATCCGGGTCTCTGGAGAAGAAACTGCATGTACTTCATGCTGAATCTGTCAGCAAGACAATCATCAGTTATATACAGGAGAGAGGCTCGCGGCTCAGGAACGGCTCAGCTGGGACTGAGACCGGACGTGGGGTGGTTGGCATGTGGTGGATTGCTATAGCGGGTCCTGTTTAGTGGCCAGGAGAAGAGAAGAGAGGCCCTCAGTGGCAAGGGAGCGTGTGGGGACGCTAGCGTGTGAGGAGGCAGGAAAGGCTGAACTCGTCACAGATTATAAGAGAATTTGTTGTCCAGAGAAACATAATTGGATTGACACACCACACTGCAAGGTTCTGTGATGCCAATCAGTGCCATAGGTGAGCTTTTCCGCTGTCAGAAGCCTGGTCAGAAGAATGCAGAAAGCATAGGCTGAGATGGCCACGGTGACACCCTCCCCCACTGCCACCTGCCACCAATTCTGTATCGTTGGGTAGATCCTCCTCCCGTTTAAAAGCCAGGCAGGTGGCCAACACCCAGTGTTGAGCCTCCAGTCACCTTGTATCCTCCTTCTCTGCCAGCACAGGGCAGTGAAGTAGTCCAGGCTATCCCAGACTGGCAGATGCTGTAACACTCCTACCTGCCCACAGGTCTTCAGGCTGACCCGAAGCAAGGTGGATGATGACAAGGCACGCATCCTAATCCGGAGCCTGCTGGACCACCCAGCCCTCGAGGAGCTGGACCTGTCCCACAACCTCATTGGAGACCGTGGCGCGAGAGCAGCGGCCAAGTTGCTGAGCCACAGTCGCCTGCGAGTGCTCAACCTCGCCAATAACCAAGTGCGGGCGCCTGGTGCCCAGTCGTTGGCTCATGCCCTGGCACACAACACCAACCTTGTCTCCCTCAACCTCCACCTCAACTGCATCGAGGACGAGGGTGGCCAAGCAATTGCCCACGCCCTGGAGACCAACAAGTGCCTCACCACGCTGCACCTCGGAGGCAATGAGCTGTCTGAGCCCACAGCCACACTCCTGTCCCAGGTGCTCCCCGTCAACACCACGCTCATCAGCCTCAACCTCTCCTGCAACCACATCGGGCTGGTGAGTCACGGCTTCTGGCGCAGGCGGGCACGGGGTGGGATCCAGTTACCCTAGACCCTTGCAGGAAAGCGTTAGACTGTGCGGTGGACCGCATAGAGACTGTGTTCTCGTCTGTCGTCTGCACTTCAGCGTCCATTTCCTCCTTTCATTTTCATGCGTCTGCAGTATACATGCATGCATACCTGTTTTTGCATGTACGAGCCTCTGCTCGTGTGTGCATGCATGTGGACACGTAAAGTTGAGGTCAAGGATCATCCTCAATTGCTCTTCCACCTTATTCACTGAGGCAGGGTCTTTCGAGCAAACCCAGAGCTCCCTGAAATGACTGGTCTTGCTTGCTAGCTTGCTCTTAAGGTTCTCTGTCTCCCCCTGGAATTACAAGTGGGCTGCTATGCCCACTCAGCATTTCTATGGGTTCTGGAGACCCTAATTCCAGTTCTCATGCTCGCCCACGAGTGCTTTCCCCACTGAGCCAACCTCCCAAATCCATGTCCCAAACAGATGGGCTACATGTGACTTTGCAAAAGGTAACCCATCTGTATGAAAGTGTAAAAAAATGATCCCTCTGCCTCTCTCCTCCCCAGGATGGCGGGAAACAGCTCCTGGAAGGCATGTCAGACAACAAGACCATCCTGGAGTTTGACTTGCGTCTGTCAGATGTATCCCAGGAGAGCGAATACCTCATTGGCCAGGTTCTGCATGCCAACCGAGAAGCCACCCGCCAGCGGACCCTGAGTCCTGGCTACTTCATGACACCCATCACTAACAACAGTACTGAGAATTCTGTAGGCTAAGATGGGGGGACAGGGCTTGAACAGTGATCTGATGGGTCCCTGTAACAGCCATCCCTTCATCTCACACCCTTGCTACGCCTGTCCCTGGGTCTGGGGGAGAAGAGGGGATCGTGAATCTCCTTAAGTTTGTACGCATGAAGATGCTGAGGTAGGGAAGGGAGCCTAAGGATAAAGAGAGGGTAAGCTAACTCCTGCACCCGGAAGTGGCCATTACTAGACCTGCATAAATGATCAGCTTCCAGGAACAGGGAAGGCGAAGGATTCTAAAGAGAGTCTCCCTGCCCAAACTCTTCATGAACACCATCTACCCCAACTCGGCCCACCCTTTCCCTTTCTGCTAAGCAGACCCTAGAGCTCTGATCTCAATCTACACACACACACACACACACACACACACCACATACAGAGAGAGAGAGAGAGAGAGAGAGAGAGAGAGAGAGAGAGAGAGAGAGCCTGTCTTTCTCTGCTCTCCTACCCTGCCTGAAGATGCCACCTGCCTGTCACCATACTGGTGTGCCCCACTTCTACACATTGCATCATCGCTAATTCTCAAGCTGGGAAGGGGTAACAAGTGACAGAGGGGCTCAGACAGAGACCTCCTACCAAGGACAGGGAATAAGCATCACTCCGGGGAGGGGACCAGTGAGTCATCCACACTTTTATTATCCACCAGTGTGATTTGTACAATCTTTACGCTTGGAATTCCATGACAAAAAGGCCACAGTGTGATGCACCCAGTTTGACAGAACTCTTCTGTCTTCTCCCGAGCCAGGCCCAGCCCACCCCACAAGCCTTTATCCTCAGGACATACAGTCTTCCAGGTACCCTCCACGAGTCCCTGTCTCTCTGGCACTGCCCACCCTAGGGCTACACCCGTAGGAACCACATCAGCCTATGGGTCCGTGAGAGGATCTGATCGACCCATTCAGGCCAAGGCCCTTATCTCCCAACTCTCCTCGAACTGAGTGGCCCAGAACCCACCTCGCCAAAGGACGGCTGACTGAACTGCAGCTGCAATCCAGGAGGGCCAGCGCTCCAGGGACTCTTTGCAACAAGCAGACACGGAGCAGAGCACCAGAGGGGACTTGGGAGTGACCATGTGTGTGCCTGTCCGGGCAACCTAGAGCCATCTGCGCCTGACACCCTCTTGACAGTTCCAGAGTGCAAACATGTAGGTGTGAGGGTGTGTGTGTGTGTCTGTGTGTGTAGCCACAGCTGCTAGCAGAGGTTCTAATTAGAGAAACAAGAACATTCAGTGTAAAGTTTAATTTTAGAGATTAATTAATTTTCTGGTTTTCATTTTCCCTGGCAATCAATAAAGCTACCAAGAAAAGAGACCAAAGAATTGCTCTCTCTCTAAGTCTGTGCGTGTGTGGGAGGTGAGGCTGTCTGTATGAAAAGACCTAGGCAGAAATGGTCAGGCAGAAAAAATAACAGGGCTTCCCCTCCTCCTCTCCCAAGGCCAAACTCTGTCTCTGGACCCAGCGTGACAGAGACTGAGCCAAGTCCTTCCCTCCCTGGAGCTGTGAAGTACCCAGGCTGACCCTAAATGAGAACAAGACATTCAGGTGCCAGCTGGCCAAGAACTGGGGCCCAAGGCCACAGCTCCCTTACCACCTGTGCTTCAGCAGATGCCTAGTTCAAGCAAAAGCGGGGTGCTCCAACAGCCAAGCTACCCCCACACAGGGACAGACTCAGACTCGGGGTCCTAGAGGGTTCAGTGTTGGTAGGCCAGTGGACATTACTGTCCAGGAATCCTCGTGGGCAGCTACGCTGATTCTGTCTGCCCAGACCTCTCCCTCTCTCCACCCCCTCCTCCTCACCCAACCATCTCTGTATGAGTGCTCAGAACCCCATCTGAACCATGAACCATAGATCACGGCATCCCCACAACTCGGGCTTCCCACATCCCCCTGGGAAAAAGGGACAGGGAGCCAGAAGAGATGTTGCATAGGTAGGGGCCACTCCCATTGGTTGGCGTAGGCCTGACATGGCCAGGAGGAAGAGGGGAGGCCAAGAAGATGGAATTCTCATGGTGACGGCAAAGCACGAAGCAGAGGGAGCAAGACTGCATGGATGTGAGCCCAATCCCTGGGTGCTAAGTCTGCTTGGAAAACTTCAGCCAGGGCAGCTGGGAGAGCAAGGGACCAAACACAGACATGCACGATGAAGTACAGTGGGGTGGGGGTGGGGTTAAGGGAGCAGAGGGAGTAGGAGAGCAAAGTTGGTGTCAAAGCTTTGAAGGGACAGGACAGGGGCTGGTGCCCTGGGGCTGTGGCATGATGCCCTTCTGAAGACTTAGGACTTCAGCTCACAGGATAAGAGGACGTGGAGGGTCTGGCAAGAATTGATCTCCTGCCTCTGGGATTGAGTGCCTCTCCAGCTACTTGTGATGGACTCAGCTGCACCCAGGCATGTGTGAGGGACATACTACTTCTTAAACATCTTCAAGAGGACACGCTACGCCCCCGCCACCCCTTCAGAGCTGGTCTCACTCCATCCACCATTAACAGCTCTGCTCTTTCTCCCACCTGCCTCCTGAGTTCTCTTGACACCAAAGTGTGTCTCAAGCTCCAGTCCACTTGGTCACTCACTCTGGCCAACTTTAACGGACCTCCTTAGCCTCCTTAATGGAAGCACCTACAGAGAACTCAGGGGAAGAAGCTTCTGATTGATGGGAGGCTAGGTCTTTTCCAGAAAAGGCCAAGATGTGCCCTCCCCAGCTTCACTTTCCTCCCCCTGCACCCTAACAACAGCTCTTCAGAGCCAGTAAGCCTCCCCCCCCAGGTGAATGACGTCATTGGTGTGATGAAAAGTCCCTCCAGGACTGGACCTCTGGGGCGCAGTGAAATAAACAACCAGGGGGGGGGGGAGCGGCAGAAAGGAACCACCGAGCCTCACCCACCCGGCGCCAAGAGGTCAAAACTTTTCCAAGGTGTTGAGAGGAATACTGGGCTGCCAGCGGGCCTCATTCAGTAGGTGGTTGGAAACCGGCCCTGCCGCTCTTCACCAAACCACCGCCCCGCCCCCAGGGGCTGGCGGGGGCGGGGGAGTGCGACGCAAAATTAAAAAATAAAAAAAACCCAAATGCCCTTCCTGAGGCCTGCCATGATAGTTCCCTGGTAACAGTCAAGACTCGATGAAAGCCTGGGGGTGGGAGGGACCTCGCGTGCGTGTGGAAAAGTAAATGTCCCCGTAGGAACTCCGTGGGGACTGAAAAAGAGTCAAGTCACCTCTGCCCCGGTGAGTGGGATTCTCAGAGAGCGGCCAATCTCTCCATCCTCTGTCCGTGTACAGGGAAGCAGTCTCAGGCCCACGGGAGTCTTGTCTGGGCGTGCCCCTCACCTCCCGCCTTCATGCATACCCTGCCTGGCCTCTGTCACCATCCTGCCTTCCCCTGCTACGCACAGGGCGCACAACACATCAAGGGGCAGGAGGGAGAATGAATGGCGCAGGCTTCCTCCAAGAGCGGGAGGTCACAGTGAGGTCTCCACGCAGGAGCCATGGCGGTGCAGTGGTCGGTGACTGTGGCCCAGACACCCCTCCTGACGATGGACGATAAGGACCGGGAAGTAGAGGGCGTCGTGGTAGGGCGGCGGTGGCCCGGCCTCCTCCTCGTCGTCCTCGTCCTCGTCGTCCCGCATACTGGCCTGGCTCGACAGCCGCGTCTGCTCCGTGGGACAGCTCGCCTCGTTGACACTCCCGCTCCGGCTGCGCCACAGGCAGCTGCGCCGGGAGCCGTAGAGGCGACCGAGCGAGAAGCGACTGCCCCCGCACCCAGCACTGGCTCCAGGCCCCTGGCCGGCCCGCGGGCTGGCGCAGATACTCAGCGCACTGCGCGAGAAGATAGACGAGCTGCTGACCGCTCGCTGACAGTGCTCGCAGCTTCGCCGGTACGGGGCCACGCCCGCCGCGCCCGGGCCACCTACTCCGCCGTAGCGACACGTGGGCGCGTAGCCACCGCCCCCTGCCCCGCCACAGCGCGCGCCCAGCCCGGCCAGGTCCATGAGCACCGCTTCCGAGTAGCTGGGTACCAGCTGCTGGTTGGAACGGATGTGCCACTCGAGCTCGGTGCTGTCCACCGTGTTGACCCGCGGCAGGCGATGAGTGAGCGGCGGCAGCAGCTCATCGCTGGGACTCAGGCCACCGCCCGCACTGCTGGCCGAGCCTGGCCCCTCCAGGCCGAAGAGCTTCTCCACGTGGTAGTGCGCGTACGCCGTGCGGTACTCGGCCAGCACGCGCAGCGGCCACGACAGCGTGAGCAGCGCTGCTGCCCAGAAGGCCGATGAGCAGGCATACCAGGGTGGCCGGGTCGGGTCGGGAAAGGCTACCATGAACTCGCGGAAGTCCACGTTCTTAAGATGCATGCCCTCTCGCGCCTCCATGTAGTCGTCCAAGCCCTCGTTCTCGGCGAAGAAGCGTGCGCGCTGGCACAGGTAGGCGTTCTCCGCCTCCACGCTGGCGAAGCTGAAGCACTTGGTGAAGCGCAGCCGCGTGGCCGGCGCGCCCTCCAGCCCCACCAGCGCCTTGGACACGTCCCGGACGCCACAGCGCGCATAGTCGAACTCGGCCTCCGCCACGTGTGTGTTGACACGCTCGTGGTAGACCTGCAGCACGCAGGAGGAGGCTGGAGTCGCAAGGGGAACATACCGCGGCTTGTCTACCCATCCCAATACCGAAAAGGAAGTCACTATACCTGGGATCATCTCCATCATCAGCTCCTCCCCCTCCCTCTCCCAAACCGAAGGGAGTTAATGCGATAAATGGTGGTTGCCCTGAAAACCCTGTACCACGCACACCCACCTCCTCTAAGAGTCTTGGGTTGAGATCCAGAGGCCTGGGTTTAAGCCTAGCACTGCCAAGTAGAAGCAACCCCAGGCCAGTCTGAGCTGAGGTCTCCTTAGCTGTGAATAAGTAGTCAGGAATAATTACTCCACTGGACAGGTAAGCGTATACATGTGAAGCCATCTGCAGCCAGGACGCTCTGAGCAGACTCCACCGTGGAGCCAGCTAACTTGAGTTTAAGGCCTCTCTCCTCACTCACTATTTGCCCTTGGACAGGTTTGGTTTTTTTACTACACACCCATTTTCTCCTTTGTAAAATGGGATATACCTACTTCATAGGTTTGCTGTAAGAAATAAATCGCTTATAAGTGCCTAGAGCTTGGCTCTGTTGGTGTCTGCTGTTATTACTGAGTGCCCATGGGGGCTCGCTGCTGCCTCATGCTCCTTCACAAGCGGGGAGAAAGGCAGGCAATCCAAGCAACCTCTCTCATCTTGAATGGCCTGCACTCACCTCCAGCCTCTCACCTGGGTGGTAGTGTAGGCATCTCCATTGCGGTATCGGGTGACCTGCCGGGTTCGTCGTACATAGTGATAGCTGATGGCCTTCCACCAGATGCAGGGGGTGGCCTGCTGCATACGGCCCACACGCTCCCGAACACTGCTCACATCCACCCGGTGCTGCAGCTCGTGGCGGGCTTGGCAGTGCCAACACTCCACCAGGTAGACCGCGTACAACATGAGCAGGAAAGCCAGGGGGATGTAGACATAGCCGTTGGAGCAGGGGCTGTCATGGTACATGAGGCTATTGCCCTGGTAGGCGCTGCTGAAGGTGAGGCGGGTCACTGTGGTGACGTGGCACCAAGCCACTGCCCCCAGGCAGCCGTACATGAGCAGCGAGAGCAGGAGGCACTTCCAATGGGACTCACGGCAGAGAGATTTGGTGAAAGAGGGCTGGATGGGTCGTTGCTGCTTAGATGGGCAGGGAGGGGTGCCAAGAGAGGACGAAGTGAGACAGAATGGCAGGACCCAGGACAGGGATTGAGAGACAGAGGCCGGCCAAGGGTTACAGACAGGAATGTAACAGGAAGAGAAAGATGGGAACCAGTGACCAGAGATAAACACAGAAGTGACCCAGACAGAGCCATGAGGACAGAAAAAGTGACCAGAACACCAATACAGGAAAGTGCAAAGAGAGATACCCCAAGAGGTGGAAGTGGGGGCCCAGGAAGCAAATGACACCGATGGACAGGATGGAATCCAGAGAGGCCAAGACAGACACAAGATGGCAATGAAGGAAGAGAAGGTGTGGATGGGGAAGAAGGAATAGACAAACAAGCATTAGCGAAGGCAGGTCCCTGGCCCAGACCTCTTCTAGGTGGCCCAGGAGAGTAGGGAAGGATCCACTGACATCATCTCCCCAGTTAACAGGGCCCCGACTTCCAGGTGATCCAGGAGAGTAGGGAAGGACCCACTGACATCATCCCCCCACAGTCCTGGGTTCTAGAGAAGCACGCTCCTTTGGCTCATCCACCTCTCCTTTGCCCCCGCAGACGAGATCTAACACTTCCCTTGGAGAAGGGCCTTAACCCAGGCCATTCTCATTTCTTCTCCCTTTCCGATGATCCGCGAGTCATCCTACTGCTCACACCTGCCTCCCAACAAACACACATTCTTCCCCTCTGTTCTAGGATGGGAAAGAATGGCTGGGGCCCCTTCACACAAGACAAAAGGGCAAAGGCCTGTGGCTAAGGAGAGGAGGGGGATCGGGGTGAGGAAGATTGGGAGCCCAGCCATTTGTCACTAATTTCTGATACTCTCCTAGGTCTGTCTGTTAAAAGCATTTGGCACGTTCTGAGTTGTTTACGTGTCTACTTCTCTCCCAGATGGAGTGCTCCTGAGGGCAGGGCCCATGTCTCATTCTCTTTGCTTCTTAAGTCACACCCATGGGGCACATAATCAATGAAAGCTGAGTCTGATTGCTCGAATAGCCTGTCTTCCCATCCCCTCTACATTGTTGCACACACATGCACATGCGTGTGCACACACATACACACACAAAACCATCTGCTGCAGTGGTGAATGGCCCCTTCAGCTCCTCACGCCTGGCCTTGAGGCCAGCCAGAGAGAGAGAGAAAGCAGTGGAAACGAAGTGTACAGTTAGACAGCAGGCCCTAGATTTCTGTGGATAGGTAGGAGGGACAGCATGTGTCTGCAAGGAAGGGAGCGTACCCTTGCCTTTCAGGATCTGTGTCCTTGGAAGCTGGATACCTGCGTGTACCTGTATGTCCACTTGGCTATGTGCTGTCCCAGTGTGAGTAAAACTGAAAGGGGCTACCCGAAAGTCTGTTCCCACTGTCCTCCTGCCCCTGTTCAAAGGGCACGGTGTGCACAAGAGTGCAAGGGAGGATGGGGCGGAGGGCTTACAGTATTTCCCTTAGTTTCTTTGTCTCCAGTTCTCAAAAGACTAAAGTAAGACCCTAATTAGGTACATGCTTAGTACTGACTCAAAAATTCTTAAGCTTAGTGCCCCCTAGGGGGAGCAGCCAGCATTGAGAGAGAGGTGAATAGCCCCCTTACACTCTCACGCTCCCAGTGACCCCAGGGGGTATGGCCTCTGTTACACGTCTGACTTCTCTGTGGTCCCAGCTCGGACGACACCATTGCTTCCCCAAGGTACCCTTCTTGGTTCCTAGCCCCACCAGTCCTCCTTCCCGGCCTTCAAGGTGGGATGCCGCCCACCATCCTTATCCAGGAGCCGACGTAGCCCCTCTCTGCTAAGCCCGGGGTCTGCGAGGCTCCGCCCCGGGCCCCTCCCCCTGCCCAGGACCCCCGAGCCCCGCCCCCGGCGCGGCCCCTTCCTCGCCTCCGCGGACTAAGCGGGCCGCCAGGTCGGGGCAGCGGCGCGGACTGCGGCTGCAGCGGCCGGCTCGGGGTGCGGGGCGCCGGCCGCTCTGCGGCGGAACCGGCGGGGACCGTGTGAGGCGCGGGGGATGGGGGCCGGCGAGGCGCGGGGGATGGGGGCCGGGTCGCGGCCGTGCGGGGGTACCGAGGGCCGCCGGCTCTCACCTCCTCTCGGGCGGGGCCCTCGTCCGCCGCTGCCATGGGCTCCTCTGGGACCCCGGAGCCGCCACCGCCGCCGCCGCCGCCGGCGCTCTCTCCCGCGGCCGAGCCAGGGGGGGACATGGCGTAGAGGGGGCGCGTCGAGCTCAGGACCTCCCGGGGGGCTGCCAGGGGCCGGGGGCATCCTGTGCTGGCCCTGAGGAGGGGGCGCGAGGGGCGGGGCCCTCTCTGCTCCCCACCCCCCGCCGGGGGGAGGGGGCCTAGAAAGGGCACGAAGGGGGGGCGGAGATGGGGGGATGGGTGGGAGGGCGGGCTGGAGGGGCCGGGCTGGGGGGGCCGGGGCCGGGGGCGGGTGTCACCTTGAGGCCCTCGCGGCGCCGCTCCGCCTCCCGCCCGCTCCCGCCGCCGCCTTTTGTCTGAACCGAGCTGGAGCCAGCGCGCCCCCCCTCTTCCTCCCAGTGCAGCAGAGCCCCGCCCCCGGCCCCCCAAACTCCGCCTTCACCAAGCCTTCCAAATAACCACCACCTCACCGCCAAAGGGGTGAAGCAACAGGGGCTCTCCACACCCTTTCTCTCAACCCTGCTCACCGCATCTTCCTCCTGCCTGCCCATTCTGGGAAGATCGCAGCCTCAACCCCTCTCCAGCTGCCCTCGCTAGAAGGGCCCTGGGAAGTCAACCAGCGTCCCTCTTCCATCCTCAAGTCCTTGAGGTTGAAGACTGGGGACTGGAAAATGAGTCTGGGCATCCTAGGGAAGACCGTTGCTCCTAATTGCATGGTAAGGAGTTAAGTCAGGAGACAGACTCCAGAGGACTGGAATAGGGTGAAAGAGAAGACACTGACGCTAGATCCCAGAGAGGACTCCTTAGAGGGCAGAGATCCGAGACGCTAAGCCCCTCATAAGAGTAGCTTCAGAAAAGCAATGAAGTGTATCCAGTGCCCTAAGCTAGGGGTCAAGGACATCTACGTTCTAACTCTTAATCTGGCTCTGTCATAATAGGTGTGCGACCTTACACAAGTACCTTCTTCCTCTGAGTCCTTGTTTCCTCCTCACTAGGCTGCCAGGGTAGGGAGACAAAGTCACAGACCACAGGGAAGCCGAGTAAGTGCAGGCAGCCAAGCCCTTTGAGAATCCACCCACCGCTGTTCCTGGCATTGCCTAGGACACACAAGAGACTGGTATTTTTTCGGGCATGCATTCCTAGGTACATCCACAGATAAGCAAGTACTCGGCACTTACTGTATGTCATGTATAGAAATAAAATAGCATTTCCCACCCTCAAGAAGCACAGCCTAACTGAAAAGACATACAGTCCAATCTTTATTATAGAGTGTGGTGAGAGTGGTCAGTCTGTGTGTGTGTGTGTGTGTGGTCACTGTATTACCAGGGTCTTTGACATGCAAAAACTGCTCTTCCTCTCCCATAGGGAACCAAGGCATATGGAGAGCAGGTGAGTGCTTATGGGGTCCCCCACCAGCATCTACAGAATTACTCCTAGAATTTAGAGCTTTCTCTGGAAATAAAAAAAGTTCATGAAGGGAGGTGACATACATCTGAGGCAGAAGGATCAATACTTTGAAACCACTCTGTACTACATACCAAAACACTGTCAAAAAAGGGGTAGGTTGGTCAGGCGGTTGTGGCGCACGTCTTTAATCCCAGCAGAGGTAGGCAGATCTCTGTGAGTTCGAGGACAGCCTGGTCTATGAAGCGAGTTCCAGAGCAGTCAGGACTATTACACAGAGAGAACACCAAGAAGGGGGGGGGGGGATAGGTAGTAAGTCGGGGCTGTGGTCCAGCAGCAGAACACGGTGTCAAGCCCTAGTTTCAATGGCAATGCCGGGAGTCCCTTTGGAGCAGGAAGTGGCACCGAGGCAGTTTTGCTGTCTGGGGACAGGAAGTAAGCATCCTTGGGTACCCCAGTGCCCCCTTGCCTCTTCTGGATCAGGAGAACCACTCCATCCCTACTCCTGCTTCCGCCTCCATCTTCCAAGTGAGGACCGGAGGCTTTCTGGCCACCTACTGTCCTGAAGTGTCAGCCAGAATGACCCTCTTCAGGTCAGAAGTCCATTCTCCCTCAAAAGGATGTGGTCTCCGAAAAGGAGAGCTTCCCATCCATCCACACCACAGCGCAAGAGGAATCTGTCTTGGTGGCTCATTCCAGTGGTCCCCACCCTTGCTCTCGGGGAAGCCTGCCTCACAGCCAGCTCCAGCCCCTGGCTCTGGTGTCAGTGGGTCTTGCTGTGTTCAGTCCCCCTGCACATAACCCATGTGGACTCACCATACTCTCAGTTCAGTGATGCGCTTCCTCCTGATGCCATCCACTGTCTCCCTGCCTCAGGGGATGTTGAAACTTCTTTGGTCAACTCCAGAACTTCCAAGAGACCACCCACATCTTCTCTGGTCATAGCCAATATCCTTCCCTGGAAACTCCAGGAAACAGGGGTTGAAAGGTGGAGGTAGTGGAAGAAGCTGACCGTCTGGTCACCATGGAAACTGGACCTATTTCTCTGAAGATAAGCCTAGCTCAGTGGCTGGAGGTGGGAAGTAGAAGCATCCAAAGGGACCCAGAAAACACCAAAAGGAGGGGCTGAGTGGCCAGACCTGGGAGAGAACTGTTGCTAAGAAAAGTCAGGGCCTGACCACACTACAGCCAGAGTCAGAAGCCAAAGGCCCTCCTTTTCGGGAACACCGCCACTGGGGTCCTCTCCACTGTGGGAGTGACAGAAAGGCTCTATCAGAGTATAGTTGCTTAGGCTGGGGCTGGGGCTGTGGGTGGCTCAATGCTTCCCTCTTGTGGTCAATAAAGGGGTTGCCACACAACTGTTAGGGTTCAGGACTAGACAGACACCTGGTTGGTGGGAACAGGGTCATCTTTAAATTTGACTTCTTTGTTAATTAGAAAGAGGGTCCCTGCACTTTCCTGAGTCTGTGCCCTTGCAGAGTGCACAGGTTCCACCATCAGTGAGATTTAGATCGTGATAAGAATTTCATTGAAGAAAATGTATAAAACATAGGATTAGGTCAGAAGAAGCCAGTTCTGTATTTTTTCTGACTATGGATTCTTGGGCAAGTCAGCTGACCTTTCTGGGCCTCAGGCAGTTTCTTTAACCTATGCCATACACATTTGCTTAAATTTTGAGAATGGAAGAGGAGGTTGAAAACTTCTGACCCTAATG
Organism: Chionomys nivalis; assembly: GCF_950005125.1. Lineage (NCBI taxonomy): Eukaryota > Metazoa > Chordata > Mammalia > Rodentia > Cricetidae > Chionomys > Chionomys nivalis. The sequence continues at coordinate 12,645,263 of NC_080104.1, read as the reverse complement.
GAGTGTCTGTTGTTTTGATTGTTGAGGTATTTGTTGTGGGATACCGTGCCAAAGATCAAACCCAAGGCATTGAATTTATCAGAGAAGCATTCTACCCTTTGATCTACATTCTTAATAGATGCCTCGGTTCCTTGACTATCCTGACAGGATCCCACCTGCCTTCTGCTCAGTGCATCCTCTGGCTAGTCCTCTAGGTGGATGGAGAGCGGTGGGTGAGAAGAGGTGGCCTCTCTTCTCAGCTCTTTCCCTCCTCATCTCCAGTTCAAACTGAACCAATTTCATCCCTCTCGCCACTCAGGAGGTAGCTGGCCCTGATGTGTGACAAACATTCCAAGTGGCAACTGCCAGAAACTTTAAAAGATTTGTTTTATTTTATGTTATTATGCCTGCACGTGTGCATGCGCACCATGTTCACACCAAGTGCCCATGCAGGTCAGACGAGGGTATCAGATCAGACATCAGATTGCAGGTGGTTGTGAGCCCCCTTGTGGGTGCTGGGAATTGAACCTGGGTCCTTCGCAAGAGCAGCAAGCAAGTGTTCTTGACTGCTGGAGCATCTCTCCAGACCCGGCCAAACACTTTCAGAAGACTGGATTGTTTTTTCTTATGGTGATGGCGTTGGTGATATTGGAAATGATAGTGACTGTTGCTTGCTACTGTTACTGTGGTTATTGATTTGTCCCTCGGATCAGAGGATATCTGATATATCAATATAATTCATCTATGTTTGCAAATGAGTGAATGGTTGGACAAATAGCATAAGGTTCCTAGGGAAAGAGCAGTAGAGAATGGCTTAGTAGTTATCTACCCCAGCTTCCTTTCCCCAGTGCCAGGAATGCAATGTAGCTGTTCCCTGAGTGGGTAAGGACCTTCGAGGATATTGCTAGCCCAAAGGAAGAGCAGCGTGAAGCTCCAGCTCAGACTCACGTGTGGGTGGTGTTCTCAACCCCGCTATGTCGAGGAAAATCAGGTCAGGGAGAGAAAGATCTTTCATGGCTGGGGCTGGGCTGGAGACCTCCATAGTGTCAGGGGCCTCCCCATCCTGGTTCCACTGTGAGGAACTAGACTTCTCTGACTACTAGGGGTAGCCAGATATTGTACCCACCAAAGGCCAGTGCATCACCCTGTGAGGAAGGAGAAACCACATGACCACCATGACTTGTTAGACAAGTCTGCCCCAGAAAACCCACTTCTCCAAATCACATCCTCCTGCCAAATCTGGGGAGCTGGCACAGGAGACTGTCTATAAAAATTCCCCAAGGAAAATCTGCTTCCCTGAAGATAATGAAGTGTACTCCCTTCCTACCCATAACCCTGGGCACTGATAGGAAAAGATAAAAAGACAAGAGAAATTGAGAAAAATAGGCAAAGGGGGGACTGGAGAGATGGCTCAGCAGTTAAGAGCATTGGCTGCTCTTCCAGAGGACCAGGGTTTGATTCCCAGCACCCACATGGCAGCTCACAACTGTCTGTGACTCCAGTTCCACAGGATCCAACATCTTCACACAGACATATATGAAGGCAAAAACACCAATGTGTATAAAATAAAAAAGAAGAAGAAGTTAGTGGAGCACCAGCATCCTTCCTTGTCAAAAAAAAAGGAAAAAAAAATAGGCAAAGGATAGGAAGCAAAGCCTTCCCGTCTGTGCTGCCTGGTCTTATGTCAGCTTGACAGGAGCTAGTTATCTGAAAGGAGGGAACCTCAATTAAAATACTCCATAAGATCCAACTGTGGGATAATTTGGGGGGCGGGTGGAGGTCAAGACAGAGTTTCTCTGTAGCTTTGGAGCATGTCCTGGAACTAGCTCTTGTAGACCAGGCTGGCCTTGAACTCACAGAGATCTGCCTGCCTCTGCCTCCCAAGTGCTGGGATTAAAGGTGTGCACCACCACCGCCCAGCAGGACATTTTCTTAACTAGTGACTGATGGGGAGGGCCCAGCCCATTGTGGGTGGAGTCATCCCTGGGCTGATGCTCCTGGATTCTATAAGAAGCAAGCTGAGCAAGCCATGAGGAGCAAGCCAGTAAGCAGCACTTCTCCATGTCCTCTTCATCATCTCCTGCCTCCAGGTTACTCTATTTGAGTTCCTGTCCTGACTTCCCACATTAATGAAAGTGTAGGTGGAAGAAGCCCTCTCCTCCCCAACTTGCTTTTTGGCCATGGTGTTTCCATGGAGCAACAGAAACCCTAAGACACCATCCCGCCAGCCTATGCGGTCTCCCCACAAAGCAGCCGGTTTGTGCAGAAAAAGAAATACACTTTTTAAAGAATGCACGAATAGATAATGAAGACACAGAACTGAAAGAAAGAATGAACGAACATGGGATTAATGAATGAAATAAAAGGGAACGGGAAGGGTGAAATGATGAACGAACGAACGAATGAATGAATGGGCGAAACCACACAGGAGTGAGTCAAGACTGGTAACCAGAGACTCCCAGCCCACGCAGGCAGCAGTCAGGGGGATTCTGAGGGGCGGGGCTCTACCCGGAAGCGCCTTTGAGGGGCGGGGCTGTGGGCGTGGTAGTGACTGGCCGCCACTTCTTGGGCCCGGGGGCGGGGCAAGAGAGAAGACTGGACTAGGGACCGTTCAGCTGCCCAAAGCATCCGCTGCCGTGGACCTGGCCGGAGCCCCGGACCTCTCGCGCTTCTGGACCGCTCCTTGCGCCTGCACAGCCGGGTAATGAGGCCTTTCGGAGAGGGACTCTGGTTCTGCTAGGCGGCCCCACAAACCCGGAAAAGCGCGCAGCACATCTCAGAGTTGGATCCCGCTGGACCCCGGACCCCGGGCTGGGGCGGCCGGCATGTCGGATGCGCGGAAGGAGCCGGACGAGGCGGACGACAGCCAGTGCGACTCGGGCATAGAGTCGCTGCGCTCTCTGCGCTCCCTGCCCGAGCCTACTGCGGCCCTAGTCTCCGGACCATCGCACAGAGGCTGTCCACAGCCCTGGAGCCACCCCCCAGAGACCCACAAGGAACCAGGGGAGAAAGAAGATGCAGATGGAGAGCGGGCAGACTCCACCTATGCCTCCTCCTCTCTCACTGAGTCCTTGCCCTTGCTGGGGAGAGCCGAAGTGGAGAACCCGGCCCCAGGCTCACCGCTGCCCCACACGGAGGTACTGAGCCCTCAGCAACTCGAAGCGCTCACATACATCTCTGAGGATGGAGACACGTGAGTAAACTGGCTAGTCTGAGATCCGCTGCTCTGTCAGAGGCTCCCCGGGAGCTGTAACTAACTAGGCATCTACCATCACCACCCAAGAGGATAGACCCTTCCTGGAAGGGCCAACATCCTTCTCTAAACTTAACTCACATAGCCTACTTTTAAGCTATAGCCAGGTTCACACCAAAAGACCAGACAACATCTCCCTCTTTTAGGGGTAGGCAGAGCTAACAGGGCCCTGGGAACCAGGAACGCCAGCTAGAATCTTGAAAAATCTACCAATGACCCACCCCTGGGAAGAGAAATTCCCCACACCAATTCAGTTTTTATTTTTCATGTTGGGAGAGGGGACGTCCCTGTTTGCTCAATATTTGAGAGTCCAGGGTCCGAGCTCAGAATGCCCTGTCCCTAGGAACAAAAGCAGCACCAGCTTATGGGTCACCATTCGAGCCCGGGAAGCTGAGTTAAGGATCGCCTCAACTCCCAGGTTGCCTGTTTGGAACTGGCTGCAAAAGCAGGGAGCCTGGACTGAGAATTCTTGCCCCAGCAAACAGGGCAGGCAGCTGGCTGCCCCAGCTCACTTCCTCTGCCGAGAAAAGGGAAGTGATGGCTTGGTGTCAGTCTCCCCAACACCCTGCACCTCCTGAACTCCCCAAGTTGTCCTCACTGTCCTGTCTTATCTCTTCATTTTCCTGTTCCTCCCCGAGGCCCAGCTGAAGTCAGGTGCAGCTGGACTAAGAGCAATCGAGTGGCCAGTATGAGAACTGGCCGTAGGTGGAAGAACAGGCTAGCAGAGGGGGTGACTGGGCTTTGAGATGACAGACAGAACAGGGGCTCTTGGAGTCCCAGATGAGAGGTGTCCTGGGATGCAGGGGGTACCTGTCCTGTGCCTGTTGGAGATACGGGGGTCTCCACCTGTGAGTGGGAGACAGGATGTAAGCCCTTTGTATTTGGTACCTGGATCACAACCCCTTAGCCAGAACCTCAGAGTTTCGGGAGCTCCGTGCAGAACATCTCCTGCTGTCCCCCTTTGTGAGCCTCTGAGCTCCAGGCTTGACTGCTCTGGCTAGAGACGGGTACTGTGTGCGGAGAAGCGTCGGGACTCCCCAGCGGAGCTCTTTCCTCCTCTGGAGGTGGCTGGACTGTGGGAAGTGTGGAAGTGGGAAAGGAAGTGGGAGGAGGGGAGACTGAGGGAGAGAGGGAGGTGGCTGCAGGAATGTGACCCAGAGAGCAGGCCCTGGCCGAGGGGATTTCCAGAGTGGTTCCTCCCTCCCTCGTCACTCTCTCCTGGCCTTCTTTACTGCCTGCCTGCAGCAAAAGCTTGCCCCTCTCCTGCCTAAGTATCCCCCTCCCGAGCCCAGACAGGCCTTTAGCCAACTTGCCCCAAGGCAGCTGTCCAGGTTTGGGCGTTTAGCCCTGGCTTTCATTTCCCCCACCTGATGTGGGGAAACCCCAAGACTGGAACTTCCCATCCCAAATGCCCCAACTGCCCCATTGTCACCCCCTCCCCATCAAACACATTTTCTACACTGCACCAAACTCTCCCTGGAGCTATGCTTAGGAGAGGGTTTCTGACCAGGCCTCCTCTGACCTGCCCAGGCTGCAGAATGGGCCTCTTGACTCATGGGTAGGGCAACAGATCGACATGCCACGCTTGCTCTCTCCCCTCCCTTGGAATGTGTGACATTGAGTTGCCGGGGGAACCCCACATCTGCCTCCTCCTGTCCTCCCTTGTTGTGGGGAGGTGGGTAACTCGGCCCTGGAAACCCCCTCCGAGTTCCGCCAGCAGCTCTCAGTTTAGCTTTGAGCTGCAGCTGGCCTGGCAAGGCCCTGGGGGCAGAAGGGAGCTGGGTGTGGGCAAGTCGGACAGGAAGGCTGTTGTCCTGTCAGCACCCTGCCCACATGCCCACCCAGCCAAGGCCTTCCACAGGTTAGCCGGCAGATCTTGGAGCTCCCACCTCCAGAATCCTGGCTTCCTGTGACAACCCCTTACTTCCTGGCCCAAACTCTCACTTCCTGCTCTGACTTGGTTGTGGGTAGCGAGTTAGAGGCTGGTGCATTCATTCTAACCCCAAGACTCTGGTATACCCTCTCCCGCCTGGGCCCTGACCCTAGCCCTCTCCTGCTGCAGGCTGCTCCACCTGGCAGTAATTCATGAAGCCCCAGCGGTGCTGTTCTGTTGCTTGACTTTCCTGCCCCAGGAAGTTCTGGACATTCAGAACAACCTTTACCAGGTGAGTAGAGAGAGAAGGCTATGTCCAGATACCTGTCTGTAACCTGGCTACTAAATCCAGCAGCCATACCAGAGGCCATAGGAAGCCATTTGCCAGACGAGTCAGCATCTGCAACACAGATGACTGAGTAAGATGTAGCCTCTGCCCACGAGGTGCCCACAGATTCATCATATATATATAGCTCACATAATTCTATAGCATGGTAACAGCTGTACTGAAGACCATACCAGCTTCAGTGGGGTCTGGTGACTTTGAGGGACAGGCAAGGAAGGCCAAATGAAAGAGTTGACATCTTTTTTTTAATTGTTTTTATTAAGCTATATATTTTTCTCCGCTCTCCTCCCTTCCTCTCCCCTCCCCTTCTACCTTCTCCCATGGTCCCCATGCTCCCAATTTACTCAGGAGATCTTGTCTTTTTCTACTTCCCATGTAAATTAGATCTATGTATGTCTCTCTTAGGGTCCTCTTTGTTGTCTGGGTAAGAGATAACATCTTAACTGAGTCTTTTTTTTGGGGGGGTTGGGTTTTTCGAGACAGGGTTTCTCTGTGGTTTTGGAGACTGTCCTGGAACTAGCTCTTGTAGACCAGGCTGGTCTCGAACTCACAGAGATCTGCCTGCCTCTGCCTCCCGAGTGCTGGGATTAAAGGCGTGCGCCACCATCGCCCGGCTTTAACTGAGTCTTAAAGGAGGGAATTGTCAGAGAGACTGCCCTGGCTCTTCTGTCTTTCCTCCCCTCACTCAACCCCTGCAGACCAACCTTTGAAGATAACACAGATATCTCCAGAGGATGAAGGATGAAGAGCAGGGAGCTCTATTTCCCTTACCCTGCTACCAGAATTGGAGTCCCAAGCATTTGGGGAAAGACTTAGGAATAATTTCATGAAAGATCCAACTCTGGCTTTTACAGTTACTTTCAGAAAAGATGCTAGGACTTAAAGATGGCTGTACCAGGCTGGAGAGATGGCTCAGTGGCTAACAGCACTGGCTGCTCTTCCAGAGGTTCAATTCCCAGCAACCACATAGTGGCTCACAACCATACATACACACATACATGCAGGCAGAACACTGTATACATAACAAATAAATAAATCTTTAAAAAACATGGTTGTACCCCGTCCCCAAATATGTTCTCAGAGGTAGGAGCCTGTTGCAGCGCCCTGTGACCCTGTGACCCTCTGTGCCTACAGACAGCACTCCATCTAGCTGTTCACCTGGACCAGCCAGATATAGTTCGAGCACTGGTGCTGAAGGGAGCCAGCCGGATACTACAGGACCAACACGGTGACACAGCCCTGCATGTAGCCTGTCAGCGCCAGAATCTGGCCTGTGCATGCTGCCTGCTGGAGGAGCAGCCAGAGCCAGGCAGAGAGCCATCTCACCCTCTGGACCTCCAACTGAAGAACTGGCAAGGTGCGTGTAGCTCCAGGGCCTGAGGGACAGAGGAGGGGTAAGGAAGGGCCCAAGTGACCCTGCCTGTTGCGTTCCTCCCAGCTAAGTGCATGAGCACTCAATACGTCCTTACTAAGGGACGCAGTGAATGACTTGTTTCAGAATTTCCCCAGTGCCTGCAGTGTGTGAGCAGAAATCTAAATCCTAAAGATATTTAATTTATTAACAATTAGATGAACAAATGATCTCACTTTCTGTGCGCCACACATTGCCCTAGGAGCAAAGCTTACATCTGCGAGCAAAACCAAGGAAGAGAGAGACCGCTGATAACTACACAGAGTGAACTATATGTGTGTTTAAAGGAAATGGGCATTGGTGGGGAGCAGAGGGAGGAGAATTGGGATGGGGGGGGTTGGCTTTTTGTAGGGTTGTCAGGGAAGTCCTCAGAGTCAAGGACCTTTGAACAGAAGAGACTGGAACGTGATTTTAAAAAAAAAATGGACGTTTCAATCTAGGTCTCTATTACAGGCAGGCTTGGAGAAAGAAAGGAGGTTCTAGCCAGGAGGGAAATAGCAAAATAAAGTAAAATAAAAGCCATGGGGCGTATAGGAAGAAACCACCCGTGGGTAGAGACTGGGCCATCAGGATCCCCAGGCAGGTAAAAGTCTGGAACTACCAGGCGTGGGGTGTCTATTGGAAGAATGTGTGCATTTGGGGCTGTCACTCAGCAACCTGATCCTTGAAGCATGAAAGAAGGTTCCAATAACATGACTGAACAAATGGAAACTCTGAGTTCCTCTCCTCTCAGACTTCTGAGGGGGTTTTGGGGAGGTTGTATTTTAACAGTCCTGTGACTAGAGGCATTGAGTAGGCAGAGTCCCACGAGACCAAAGGGTTGGGGAGTCCCTGAAGAAAAGGATCAGTAGACACCAAACAGCAGTCCCCACCTACTCCACCCCAGGTCTGGCCTGTCTCCACATTGCCACATTGCAGAGGAACCAACCACTCATAGAACTGCTGCTTCAGAACGGAGCTGACATTGATGTACAGGTGAGGTCACCAATCAGGGCGCCACGTGGCCCACCACCTGCCACCATCTGCTCTAGCTGCAGGTCCCGGCTAGTGTTAAACTCCAGAGCTCAGGCTCAGCCTGTTACCTCTTGACCTTCCTAACTGACACCCCCGTTCGTCTCCAGGAGGCCACCAGTGGAAAGACTGCACTGCACCTGGCTGTGGAAACCCAGGAGCGCAGCCTGGTGCAGTTCCTGCTCCGGGCCGGCGCCCGGGTAGATGCCCGCATGCTCAATGGTTGCACGCCTTTGCATCTGGCAGCCGGCCGCGGCCTCAACAGCATCTCATCCACTCTGTGTGAGGCTGGTGCCGACTCCCTGCTGCTGAATGTAGAAGATGAGACACCCCAGGACCTGGCTGAGGATGTAAGAGACAGACGCTCTGCCTTGCAGGGCCTCCCACCCATAACAGAGTTGGGCTCTTTCAACTAGGCAAAGGACTTCTGCCTCGTTCATTAAGTTAACAGTGCTGGGGTCAGGTTGGGAATGCAACTCAGTGGACAGACGGCTTGCTTAGCATGTAAGAGGCTCTGGGTTCAGTTCCCAGAACCACATAAAATGACAATTACCTAGAATTCAGCACTTGGGGAATGGGGGCAGAAAGATCAAATACCGAAGTTCTTCTTCATCTGTATAGCAACTTCAGGGCCAGCCTCAGCTCAACCCTTCCCTCTCCCCGAAACTACTGGAGCAGAACAATACTGAAGCTTAACAACCGTGACATCTTGGGCTGTCTTTGGCCCTCAGCCAGTTTCCTAAACTAGTCAGGCCCGAAGAGCCCAAACCTGGACTCTCACAGGAGTGAATCAGTGAGCACCTACATGGAAGACAAAGCCATGCTGAGGCCCGGGAGAACCCAAAGAGCAATACCTGTCTTCACGTGGCTGCACGTGGCTTCAGCATTTTAATGCCTGCAGCATACAAACCTATACCTGGTCCAGGTCTTAGACCTTTTTTTTTTTTTTTTAAGACATGATTTCTTTGTGTAACAGCCCTGACTGTCCTGGAATTCACTTTGTAGACCAGGCTGCCCTCAAACTCACAGAGATCCACCTGCCTCTGCCTCCTGAGTGCTGGGATTGAAAGTGTGCACCACCACCACCTGGCAAAACTCACATTTTCTTTTCTTTTATCTTCTTTTCTTTTCTTTTTTTTTTTCTGAGATGATTTCTCTATAGCTTTAGAGCCTGTCCTGGAACTTGCTCTGTAGACCAGGCTGACCTTGAACTCACAGAGATCTGCCTGCCTCTGCCTGAGTACTGGGATTAAAGGTGTGTGCCTCCTCCTACCAGCAAAACTCACATTTTCTATACATAAAAAAAATATTCAGCCAGGTGTGCCAGCACATGCCTTCAGTCCCAGCACTTAGAGGCAAAGGCAGGCATATATCTGTGAGTTTGAGGCCAGCCTCCTCTACGACAAAGTGAGTTCCAGGACAGCCAAGGTAGTTACTCAGAGAAACCCTGTCTCAAAAACAAACAAACAAAAATACTCCAAGTATGTAATGCTCTTCTTTCCCCACTCCTCCAATACCACCAACAAAGAATAGTCCAAAGGACTAGATAGATCACCTCTAAGTCACTCCTGGCTCTGATATTCTGCATGACTTACTATAGAGTTTGTCTAAACCCTTGGGGCTCTGCCATACCCAGGTCACTCACTGTCTGGGAAGTTAGTATTGACAGAGCTCCTACCTGCTCCCTATTGCCCTCTCTCATGACCTTAAATTAACTCTGTTCCTCTCCATTGTCTTCCTCAGCTCCTTTCTTATTTGCCCTTTGATGACCTGAAAATCTCCGGGAAGCCACTGCTGTGTACTGACTGAAGCCAGGCCAGGGGTCCCACCTTTTCCTACCTGGAAGCTGGAGCCACAGCTGCTGCAGTTGGGGCCCAAGCAGCATGCCCCTCCGCAGAGGCCAGAGCCTGGGGCTAGTGTGGTCCTAACAGGAGAGGAAGGATTGCAAATGAGGAAGCCGGTCCAGAAGGAAGAACTTCCCAGGTGGACAGGATGGAGATTCTTGAAAGACCCTCAAAGCCTGCTTGCTTCTGTTGAAGATGGCATGGGCTGAAACTGACAACCATCAGGAAAACGGATGAGCAAACAGGACCCTAAGGGGCCTTACCTAAAACCCCTTTGTGAGCGTGCTTGGGACTGGAGGTTGAACCTAGAGCCTCCCAATGGTAGGCAAGCTTACTATCAAGTAGCTCTATCCCCAGCCTTCTTTTTACTTTTAATTTTGTGGCAGGGTCTCACTGGGTTGCCTGAGATGGCCTGGAACACACTCTGTAGCCCAAGCAGTCCTTGAACTAGGATCCTTCTGCTCGGCCTTCTGAGTAACTGGGATTATGGGTCTGATGGCAGTGGGCCTGGGAAAGCACACTTGTCTAAAGACTTCATACATAAGGCTCCAAACTGAGCCTTTGGAAATGGATAATTCTGTAACATGACACTAAAATGGAAGAGAGAGACTTTAAAAAAAAATGTTTCCCTTCTACAATTGTTTGCATAGGCAGGCCGGACCGGTGATCCCGGGGTAAAGACAGAGACGGAAACTGGCCCTGAGCAAGGGGAGCAGGGCCTTGCTGTTATAATTCTGCTGGCTTTCCCTGTCATCTGGGTAGTGGAATTATAACACTTACTGGGTAGGGTGGGAGGCCTGAGAGTTCTCAGGCCTGCTTCCTGCCAGCACAGACACATCTCCTTCATGTGGGAATGGTCAGGGATGGAGGAACTTGGAGACATGTCCCTGGAGATGCTGGGGACGTTGAGCACAAGAGAGCTGCTGCAACTGTACTTTCCTTCCCCTTAGATTCCACACACTGAGGCCCCTGCTAGGTCAGGCTCATGACCGCCATGAAGAACAAGAAGAAATAAACCAGCATAGTTGTGATGCTTAGTGCTTATAAACCCTAAGCAAGTGCATCCTGTGAATGGGACAGCTATTAAAACTATAGGCAACTTAATACATGGTCAGAAGTTGCAATGGGTGCTGGGAGGGGGAAAACTAGCAGAAAGGACAGTGAAGTGGGTGGAGAACCATTCTTTTGGGTGACCAAGGAAGCTTCAGACGGGTGGCCTAGAAACTGGGACATAGAGCCTGGTGGTGGTTATCACACACCTTTAATACCAACACTTGAGTGACAGAGGCAGGTGGATCTCTGTGAGTTCGAGGTTAGCCTGGTCTACAAAGTGAGTTTCAGGCCGGGCGGTGGTGGCGCACGCCTTTAATCCCAGCACTTGGGAGGCAGAGGCAGGTGAATCTCTGTGAGTTCGAGACCAGCCTGGTCTACAAGAGCTAGTTCCAGGACAGGCTCCAAAGCCACAGAGAAACCCTGTTTAGAAAAACCAAAAAAAAAAAAAAAAAAAAGTGAGTTTCAGGACAGCCAGGACTGTTACACAGAAAAACCCTGTCTGGAAAAACCGAAAGAGACAGAAGTTGTGACATAGGATGAGCAAAGAAAGGGGCAGAGCATCGGGGGAAGGCCTCCCATGAGTTAAAGGAACTGAAAACAGGTCAGCAGGATTCTACAGGGTTGGTCGAGTGAGTGGGCGAGGAGGACGCACAAGGTCGTGCAGTGTCTGGAAGGTCACGGTCACCGGTACTAGGGGGATAACAGGAAGGAGACATCATTGTTAAAAAAAGGTAAAACATAAGGGGAAGTGCTTGGTCTCAGACACTCAAAAGTCCAGTCCGCTAGGTGGCAACAGTCGTCACTGTGTCTGGGACGGCAAGGGTTGATGACTGTGACCAAGCAAGCTGGCGAATAGGGAGGGAGTCCCCACTGGGGTTCCCCGCGAGAACCGGGCCTGGTCTGCCTCCGGGCCGCGCGGGGGCGCTGTGGCCGGGGCGCCGCGGAGGGGCTCAAGCGGGGAGGAGGCGGGAAGAGCACGGCACTTCCGCTGGCTGGCTAGCTGGCTGCTGGAGCGGGTGGCGAAGGGAGCGGAGGGAGCGTGCGGCCCGGGGACTCGCATTCCCCGGTCCCCCCTCCGCCCCACGCGGCTGGGCCATGGACGCCAGGTGGGGGGGGCTCGGCCAGCCATGGCCCACGTGACTGAGACCCCGGGGCCACGTGACCGAGACCCCAGGGTTCGGGAGGCGGGGTGGGGTCCTTCAGCTGCAGACCCGCGTGGCGCTGTCAGGGAGCCAGTGTGAATGGGGGCGCGGCGTGTGGCCTGTGATACCGGGGGTGCTCCTGGAGTGTCGTCCGGAGGAGATGTGGGATTGTGGCGCTCCGGAGCGGGAGGGGGGGGGGCGCCTGTGGCCTGAGCTGCCCGCGCGCTGGAGGGAACAGAGGCGACCTATGTGGCTGGGCAGGCGGGGCCGCCCCTGGGAAGGGAGGAGGTTCTGCCTGGCCTGCGTCGGACCCCCCGAGAGAGAGGGAGAGAGAGGCTCTTTGTCTGTCCCGCTGGACTGCAGCGGAGGGGGCGGGGACGCCACTGGGCACTTCCCTGGTACAGTCCCCTCCGGAGGGCAGAGGGGCTGAAGAACTTCAACCCTAATCGCTGCTTTGGCTGTCCCAGCAGATGGTGGACATTGGTGGTGCTCGCCGCGCTCCCTTCTTTGGGAGCAGGTGGAGAGTCACCCGAAGCCCCTCCGCAGTCCTGGACACAGCTGTGGTTCTCCCGCTTTTTCTTGAATGCTGCTGGCTATGCCAGCTTTATGGTACCTGGCTACCTTCTGGTACAATACTTTAGACGGAAGAACTACCTAGAGACAGGTAATGTGGTCAAAGGGTAGGGAAACAAACCAGGTTCTATTGCAGGTGTTGACAGACATTCAAAGCGGACTGTGACTTGGGAAGGGAGGGAGATCAGTAGGTCGGGGTGGGGAGTTTGCTGACTGCTCTGGAGAAGTTGTGGGGCTTGACTATGTGTGTCTTCTTCAGGCAGGGGTCTCTGCTTTCCGCTGGTGAAAGCCTGTGTGTTTGGCAGTGAGCCCAAGGCCTCTGATGAGGTTCTGCTAACTCCCCGGGCAGATGCTACGGCAGATACTACCCCGTCTTGGCAGATCCTGAAGCTGGTCTTCTGTGCCTCGGGGCTCCAGGTAAGTAGACAGGCTCCCCTTCTCTTGCCAGATTGGGTCCAGATAGCCAGGAACTTAATAAAACCAAAGTTGTCCTGCCCACACCAAAGGTTTGTTGATTTAGGTATGGTTTATGTCCTTGCAGGACCAGGACACGGCCCCACCCTGAAAGTGAAGTGCTTTCTTCCTCTTACCTTTTCCTCCTTCCGCACCTGTACTGAAATTTCACCGTACACATATGTAATGATGTCTAGTGTGTCTTTTCTGTATTTTTTTTCTGTGCTCTTTTTCTGCTTCTGTATATATAATCTCGCTGACAAAATCTGGGGGAATCCCAGGTATGGTGGCAAAACTTGGAAGCTGAAACAGAAGGATTGAAAGTTCAAGGCCTGCACCTGGTGGTGATAGCACTCACCTTTAATCCCAGCACTCTAGAGGCAGAGGCTCGAGGACCTCTCTGAGTTCAAGGCCAGCCTAGTCTACAGAGTAAATCCCAGGACAGCTGGAGCTACACAAAGAAACCCTGTCTCGAAAAACCGACAGAGAGGGGAGGAGGGGTGTCAAGGCCTGCCTGAGCAATTTAGTGTGAGATTCTGTCAAAACATAAAATAAACAAGCGTTATGGTGGGTTTGTCCCAGCGTGTGGGAGGCAGAGCAGGTGGATCTTTGAGTTGGAGATAGTCCTGGTTACATGTCAAGTTTCAGAATAACTAAGACTGTGTAGTGAGACCTGTCTGAAAATAATAAAATAATGTAGGAGGGGCTCTGGGGGTACAACCCAAAAGTGGAGCCCTTTCCTGCCATATACAAACCTTAGACGATCCTCGGGACCACACACACAAGAATTTAGGCAGCCTCTCTGTGTGTGGGATACTCTCACGGGCCATAGTTTGGAGTGGATGCCAGTTCACCTTAGATTATCTGTTGAACTGAAAGTGGCCAGCCCTCCCTGAGACTTCCAAACATCCCAATTTATTTTGAATTGGTTCAAAATAAAACTTTATATGGTATATGGAGCCAGCTCTAATGAACTTGTGCCAAGAAGTTGGACAGTGTCCAGTCCTGAAGCAGGTGTCACTATGTTTACAACTCCATTTGATTCCCTACAAGGTGAAGTAAAGCTTAGAAAAGAAACCTTTACTAGAGAGAAACCAAAAGGATGCTGTCAGTTACATCACATGCCATCATCCCAAGGAAGGGAGAAAATGAAGGACCCTTTCCTTTTGTTTACTAGTGCCGTTCTTCCCCTCCTCCCAGGTGTCCTATCTGACCTGGGGTGTACTGCAGGAAAGAGTGATGACCGGCAGCTATGGAGCCACAGACACATCACCAGGCGAGCACTTCACGGACTCACAGTTCCTGGTGCTAATGAACCGTGTGCTGGCATTGATTGTGGCAGGTCTCTACTGTGTCCTACGCAAGCAACCCCGTCATGGGGCACCCATGTATCGATACTCTTTTGCCAGTCTGTCAAATGTGCTCAGCAGCTGGTGCCAATATGAAGCACTTAAATTCGTCAGCTTCCCTACCCAGGTACTGGCCAAGGCCTCCAAGGTGATTCCCGTCATGATGATGGGAAAGCTGGTATCTAGACGAAGCTATGAACACTGGGAATACCTTACTGCTGGCCTCATCTCCATTGGGGTGAGCATGTTTCTGCTGTCTAGTGGACCAGAGCCCCGAAGTTCTCCAGCCACCACACTCTCAGGCTTGGTCCTACTGGCAGGCTACATCGCTTTTGACAGCTTCACCTCAAACTGGCAGGATGCCCTGTTTGCCTATAAGATGTCTTCAGTGCAGATGATGTTTGGGGTCAATTTATTCTCCTGTCTTTTCACAGTAGGCTCACTACTGGAGCAGGGGGCCCTACTGGAGGGAGCCCGCTTCATGGGGCGGCACAGTGAGTTTGCATTCCATGCTCTCCTCCTCTCCATCTGCTCTGCCTTCGGTCAGCTCTTCATCTTCTACACCATTGGACAGTTCGGAGCCGCTGTCTTCACCATCATCATGACTCTCCGCCAAGCTATTGCCATCCTTCTCTCCTGCCTTCTCTATGGTCACACTGTCACTGTGGTGGGGGGGCTAGGAGTGGCTGTGGTCTTCACTGCCCTACTACTCAGAGTCTATGCCCGGGGCCGTAAGCAGCGGGGAAAGAAGGCTGTTCCAACTGAACCCCCAGTGCAGAAGGTATGAGGAATGGAATAAGGACCCTCTCTGGTTTCTGTAGCTTCTCAGAGGCACTGGCTCAAGGGCAAAATATTCTCAGTGTACAGCAGAGGATTGGAGCCCTGGAGGCAGCCTCTTTTGCCTTGCCTTAAGAGCCCCACCTACTACTATTCATGCAAGTGGCAGTTGTGGGTCTGAGTTAGAGGTGATCCACATGGAGCTCCCCCAATCTGAGATTACCTGGTGGACCTGTGAACCAGTACCAGGCCTTTGCTTGTTCCCTTAACACCCACCCCTCAAGAACAGCACACACAAACCGTTTACAGGCCCTAATGTGGTTTACCTTGGGGAGGGGGTGTCAGTGAAAATGGTGCTGTGCTAAAGGCAACAGAGACCTGCCCAGCCCCTTGGGAGCCTTGTGTTCTTTGCTCAAGTTTTGGTACTTGTCACCTTTTGCTCTTATTTGATTAAACTGCAGCAGTGACTTGGCCATGTGTTTTGGTTGGCTGAAAGGGACTCAAGGGAAGAAGTGAATGTACTGACCACCACAGCAACCTGAGGGTTACAAGGAGAACAGGACTACATAAAACTGCATTTTCTTTATTTTTGCATACTTTTAATTCCGAACAAAATAAACCAAACAAACAAAAAAACACAATACACAATACCCAACCCTGCTATTCTGTGGGAGGGGATTTTCCTGCCTTAAGGCACAAGACAGGGTAAGAGATCCTCTAGCATGAGCAGAGAGCCAGGTAGGTCAGGGCCAGTCAAGGCTGCTGGGGGAGCACAGGGAAACTATACAGAGGACATGGTCTTCCCAGGGCATCTCTAATCTACTTCTTCCATGCGGGAGGCATCTTCATCACCCTCAAGTGGGGGGATCTCATCAGGAACAGCAGCACTGGGCTCCTCTGCTGTCACCTCATCTTCATCAATGCCTAAAAAAAAGATTTGAACAAGATGGTAGTATTAAGTCTGTCCAAGGGTCTGGCCAGTTCAGTAACTTGCCACCTACAGCTCACAAGCTTAGCCTCCCTCACTCACCCAGGCCTAGTTTGATCATGCGGTAGATGCGGTTGGAGTGGGTCTGGGGATCCTCAAGTGAGAAGCCAGAGGAGAGCAGAGCAGTTTCAAACAGCAGCACCACCAGGTCCTTAACGGCTTTGTCATTCTTGTCAGCCTCAGCCTTCTGCCTCAGGGTCTCCACAATGGGGTGGTCAGGGTTGATCTCTAGGTGCTTTTTGGCCATCATGTAACCCATTGTAGAGTTATCTCGAAGTGCCTGGGCCTTCATGATCCTCTCCATATTGGCTGTCCAGCCATAGGTGCTTGTCACAATGCAGCAGGGTGAAGACACAAGCCTATTGGAGATTGTCACCTGTGGACAAAGTCACAAGATGTAACCTTGGCTGTCCTGGAACTGCTGTATGTAAAGTTCTTTGCTTTAAGTATGGAAGGTGAATAAACTGCAGCTACTATGAAGGCTGAAAGTAGCTTGAGTTCAGGGATTCAAGAATAACCTGGGCAGCCAGGCAGTGGGGGCACATGCCTTAAATCCCAGCAGACAGGCAGGGCACCACTGAATTAGAGGTCAGCCTGATCCACCAAGTGAGTGCCAGGATAGGCTCCAAAGCTACAGAGAAACCCTACCTTGAAACAACAAAAAAAACCCTGGGCAACACATCAGGGCCTTTTTTTCTAACGTTTTATGTGGGATATAATCACTGTTATGAAAAAAAGTTCCTACCCTTCTCATCAAGAGACTGACAATATTGCTGGGGGAAGAAGGGCCTAGAGAGTTCGTTATCTGATGCCACCCAGTAGCTATACAGCAGCAGTAACATTTCTAGGGGGCAAACTTCCAACAAACTCACCTTCTCAACCTTCTTATCCAAAATCTCCTTCATGAGCTTGCAGAGATTCTCAAACTTTGCCTTGCTCTCCTCCATCTTCTTCTTCTCTTCCTCATCCTCTGGCAGCTCCAGGCCCTCCTTAGTCACAGAGACCAGGCTCTTTCCATCAAACTCCTTGAGCTGCTGCACGCAGTACTCGTCAATAGGCTCAGTCATGTACACCACCTCAAAGCCCCGCTTCCGCACACGTTCCACAAAGGCAGAGTTGGCCACCTGCTCTTTGCTCTCACCTATAGGATTATTAAACATGACCCAGTGACTATAAAAGGCCTCCATACTGCCACTTGTCCCTCTCCAATCTCCCACACCACAAGGCAGCTAGCTTTCAGTCATACCCAAGCTCCTACATACCAGTGATATAATAGATGGACTTCTGTGTCTCCTTCATGCGAGACACATATTCTGACAGGGAGGTCATCTCATCTCCAGACTGAGAGGTGTGATAGCGGAGCAGCTCAGAGAGGCGCCGGCGGTTAGTAGAATCTTCATGGATCCCAAGCTATAGGCAAAGAAAAAGTCCTATGAGCTGGAAAGAAATAATACCCTAAACAAAGTAATCAGGAGAGAAAACACTTGCTCATTTTACCTTTAAATTCTTGGAGAAAGCCTCATAGAATTTCTTGTAGTTCTCTTTGTCTTCAGCCAACTCAGAGAAGAGCTCCAGGCACTTCTTCACGATGTTCTTGCGGATGACTTTCAGGATCTTGCTCTGCTGCAGCATTTCTCGGGAGATGTTCAAGGGCAGGTCCTCAGAGTCAACCACGCCGCGGATGAAGTCTACAATCAACCAGAACAAGGCACAGCCCATCAAATCTGGCCTGGTTATCCAGATTCAAACCACCCAGTCAAGTGAAGGTTTGGGAAGCCAAAGACTGTAATTATCTGGGCTAAAGACAGTCTCAGTTTGTATGCTGCAGGATTTACTAAGTTTGTGTGCACTACATAACCGAAGCTCAGGAGGTACTCACTGAGGTACTCAGGTATTAACTCGTCACAGCTGTCCATGATGAACACACGGCGGACATAGAGTTTGATGTTGTTCTTCTTCTTCTTGTTTTCAAAAAGGTCAAAGGGAGCTCGCCGAGGAATGAAGAGCAATGCTCTGAATTCCAACTGACCTTCCACAGAGAAGTGCTGAAAGAAACCCAGGAGTGCATTTCAGGACCTCAGGTCCCAGAATCCAACATGTACCACAGAAACAACACTCCTAAAGCCCTAGAAGAAACCAGCCCCAGTACCAAGGAAACCTAGAATACTAGCAGCAAAGTGCCCTCCAATCAGAACTATGGCTGTCATGCCCACCACCCAGAGTCCTTCCAGAAGGCAGTAAAACCACTGTCAAGCACAGGACTGAGGTGCCATGGCTCCAGTTACATACCTTGACTGCCAAGTGGTCCTCCCAATCATTGGTGAGACTCTTATAGAATTCACCATACTCCTCTTGAGTGATGTCATCAGGGTTTCTGGTCCAAATGGGCTTAGTCTTATTCAGCTCTTCCTGATCAATGTATTTCTCCTTAATCTTCTTTGTTTTCTTTTTCTTATCTTTGCCACTGTCATCCTCCTCATCCGATCCCACATCTTCAATCTTAGGCTTCTCCTCATCATCCTTATCTTCCTCCTCTTTCTCACCCTTCTCTTCCTCTGCCTCATCATCACTGATCTCCTTCTCTCGTTCCTTCTCCAGCTAAATCATCAAATTGAATAATGAATTGTAGAGACCACCAGGAAAGGCAAAAGCCACACCCCAGCAGCCTGCTCAGACTGCCAAGCCCATACTCACATATAGGGTGATGGGATAGCCTATGAACTGTGAGTGCTTCTTCACCACTTCCTTGACCCTCCTCTCCTCCAGGTATTCTGTCTGGTCTTCTTTGAGGTGAAGGATCACTTTGGTGCCCCGGCCAATGGGCTCACCGTGGTCGGCACGCACTGTGAAGGACCCACCAGCAGAGGACTCCCAGGCATACTGCTCGTCGTCATTGTGCTTAGTGATCACAACCACTTTCTCTGCCACCAGATAGGCTGAGTAGAACCCAACTCCAAACTGCCCAATCATGGAGATGTCTGCACCAGCCTGCCAAAGAATTTTAAAAGTTGAAAAGGAAGCAAACGATTCTGCACAAGCAAGCATAACAATCGAGTTCAATCCCCAGGACCTACTGGTCAAAGTTATCCTCTAACCTCCACATGTACTTGTTAGTGAAACAAGGTTTGGGAAATTAACAAGCTAAAAGCAACGATGGACCAGTGCTGTCGATGAGTGGCCACACACCTGCAGAGCCTCCATGAAAGCCTTTGTGCCAGACTTAGCAATGGTTCCCAAATTATTGATGAGGTCAGCCTTGGTCATGCCAATGCCTGTGTCCACCAAAGTCAGCGTGCGCTCCTGAGGGTTAGGGATGATGTCAATTTTCAGCTCTTTACCACTGTCCAACTTGGAAGGGTCTGTCAGGCTCTCATAGCGAATCTTGTCCAAAGCCTGCAAATACATAATATACACAGCCATATTATTCCATTTATCCAAATGGTCCCTTCCCTTTCAAACTGGCACTCCCTACACTTCCAAAAAGCTTTAGAAATCCAGAACACTCACATCAGAAGCATTGGAGATCAGCTCTCGAAGGAAAATTTCCTTGTTCGAATAGAAAGTATTGATGATTAAGGACATGAGCTGAGCAATTTCTGCCTGGAAGGCAAAGGTCTCCACCTCTTCCTCTCCATGGTGCACTTCCTCAGGCATCTAAGAACGAAAGATAACACATTAAAATCCAGTTCAAACTGCTTTAAACTGGGTAGTATCCATTCCCAAGGGAGAAGAACCGCCATTTTTAAAAAGACCTTGAAGCTACAGTGAGAAGCATATCCACAATGGAAAATTCCAAAGAACGGTTCTTCAAACAAAGGCAAAGTCCTAATTTCTGAACGGTATGCCCGACCATCAGGCTCTCAATCCTGGCTACCGACACACCTTGTTAAAATTCGAGAATAACTCGCCAACATACTAAGAACCCCACGCAACCCCTGGGCGCATATAAACGGGAAATCTCTTAACTACAACTTTTTCACTTAGGCGTAAAAGAAACTCTACAGCAGCCGTGTTTCTATGTGCTGCTCCATCCTAGCAAGGCAAGAGAACCCGAGGCTGCAGTCATGAGGTAATTAAATCAGGACAAAGAGTAAAAGCTCCACCGTGACCGCTCACTGCGCAGACTAGCATGGGCCTTAACCCAAGTAAAATGGTGGCCCAAGCCATCCAGCGACCCTCGTCACTGCCGGACATGCGTCGGCGGGCGCCACAAGGGGAGGGGGCGCCACCGTAACCCTCCCACTGCCCCAGCATCCGGGCACTGGGGCGGGGCACTAGAGGTTTCCAGAACAATCTGAGCTCCAGGGAGGGGAGGAGTAGGGGAGGGACCTATGAATCCTCCCGTGCCTGCCCCCTCCCCGTTTCTCCTCCTCCACCGGGAGAGCAGGAAAGATCTAGAAAGGAAAGCAGTGGGTTCAAGCACCCCTGCCAATCCGTGGACCCCTCCCCAAAACCAAGCCCCTTGGGAAAGGCGTCCAGGAGAGGTGGCCAGTCCAACCTCGCCGGGCCGTGCTGAGTCACGCAGAGGCGTCCACCACCGCGCGGACCCTGCAGCCGCGCCCGGAAGTGGAGGGCAAACATGGCAGCGTCCCGGGTCGGCGGCTACCACGTGCGGCTACCTACCACCTAGCGGGGCCGCGCCGCCACCTCACGCGCTGGGGACCCACCCGGGGCACCGAGGAGCCGAGCCGCGCAGGCCCGCCGGGGTCAACCACAAACAATCCGAGGCACTCCGGGCACAATCAGCCCACAGGCCGCCGGGCCGGGCGAGCCCCCTTAGGGAAGATGCGAAGGAGGGAGGGCGAAGGAGGGAAGAGGCTCGGAAAGGAGCCCCGGGAAGCCACAGGGGCAGGGGGCCGCGGCCTTACCTTGATAGAAAAGCCAAGTAGTAGCACAGAGCAGGGTGGGCACGGAGCGCGTCCGACTCGCACGGCAAGCCTGTGCTGCGCGGGGGTGACTCAAGAGAGCTCTCCGACGCCCCCGACCGCCCTATATAAGGCGAAGCACAGCCCGGCCTCTCCCTTGGATCCCTCCGCCTTAAAGGAGTGGCTACGGGCGCGCACCTGCCGCCGCCCGCCCACCTGACGTCATGGTAGCAGATCGGGGAGGGGGCGGGGAGCAGCGGGCGCGGGGCCTGGGCTCCGAGTCAAGGCCTTTTCAATGCCGTGTTCAGCACGGGGACACGGCCCCGCGAGGTGAGGCCCAGGGGGTACGCATATGCCATTAATGATGTGTTTTCGGGCCAGTAGCCCTCCGACTGAGTCCCTCAGAAATCTCGAGGCAGGCGTCTCCACTCCCACGAGGCCAGTCCTCAGGGAACACTTGGAAAAGCACGGTGATGGCCACCTCGGCTGCCATTCCCAGACCCGACCTTCCTAGCGTGTTCACTACAGATCGCACATCGAGAGGACAGGACAATGAGAAATTAGGTGTCGAACTTTAGGGAGTCCGGGATCCCCCCCCCCAACCCTCCGGAACGGAGAGCAGCTGCAGGCGGCGAGCAGCTCGGCCGGGGGGAGGGGCGCGGGCCTGGGCCGGCAGGGACTCTTTGGCGGCGCACGGCGGAAGGAGCAGCGGCGGCGGCGGTACTTCGATTCTTCCAGCAGTTTCTAGGCCTGTCTCGGCGGTCTCAACCCCTCCCCCCGAGGCTCCACCTCCCCCGCTGCGGCGGGGGCAGCAAGCAGCTTGGCTTGTTGCTGCCTACTGCATGCGTCTTATTGCCGAGATGTTTTTCCTCCCCCAGTCCTCGTACCGTGGGTTACGGTTAGAAGACCCTCTCTCTACTCGTGGGCCTAGGAGGTCCACATTGCAGTGGGGGTGTGGAACGTGGGGTGGGCTGTGGAGCACAGGGGGAGGGGTGGCTGACCTGGATCGGTCACGGGCACGGGATCTGCGGGGGTGAGTGACTGCGGCGGACACCTTTCTGTGAATAGACAGGGAACCGACCCTGCTGGGTAGAACACTCCCCACCCCTCAGCCTCCGATGTCGCCCACGTACAAGGCGCGCGGGGCCATGCGCCCTCCCTTTGCGAGCTCAGCAAGCTGTTTCTCAAGCTGGTTTCGTTTTTCTAGCCCTCTTCCCTACTGCAGCTCTTTAGACCTAGGGAGAAGGAGGTCCCCATCTTTTCAGATTAGTGGGAGCTCTAGGCAGCTGCAAGAAGACACTGGTCACAGGTTGGCCCAGTTCCAGGTGTCAGAACCGAGCTGCGCTGGAACCTCTCCGCCCTGCCTTCCCACTGAGCCCGCCCTCCAGCCTCACCTGGCCTGAAGCTGTCAGTCTAGCCTTGCCATTTTCCCAGGCCCCATCTGGAAGCCTGCTGGGTATAAACACTCCAGGAGAGAATGGCCACTCGGTGCCCTGTAAATGTTCCTCTCCTTTCTTAGCCACTCTGGCCAGGGTCCCCACACCTTCGTTCCCAGTTCCTAATGGGATTTCATTGTCCCCTTCCTTTGCCCCTCTGTCCTCTTCATCCCCTCCGTTATCCTCCAATCCGTCCCTGTCTTTATCCTCTCAACTGTAGCGGGCTAGAAGCCCATAGAAAAACGAAAGTAGAGACACTGGTAGGGTTGCCAGAAAGACCCCAGGGTGCTGCGTTGGATCAAAATCTGAAACCATCCCCTCTCTCAGTAAAAGGGGCCTAGCTGTTTTCTGGACTGGATATTTAGCTCTGGGATAGAGTGCTTAGGTTCCCTAGTTCTCAGACAGTGTTGACAGCCTCTCCTTGGCCTCTGAACAGGTGAAAGCTAGCTAGTCTATACATTTCCTGAACAGGAAAATGAAGAGTTCATCAATAGCAGGGTCACTTAAACCCTCGGTCCTCTCAGTTCTGGTCATGGAGTGGGAACAGGAGGGGCATGGTCTCTCCAGGACCCAAGTCTGAAGCAGACCAGAAGTCACCCCTATGCATGGTCTTCCCTTTGCCCGGCCCCCAGCAATGTCAGGACCGAGGCTCCTCAGCAGCTTCCAGGGACATTCTCAGTTGGGCAGAGTCACTGGGCATGGTGATACACACCTGTAACTCCAGCACAGGGGCGACTGAAGCAAAAGGGTTACAAGTTATAGGCTGGCATAGGTTAAGAGAGATCCTGTTGCATTAATAGTTACTAAAAGTGAGAAAAAAAGTCATTTTGCTGGGTCTGGTGGCACACGTCTGTCTCAGTATTAGGGTGGTTGAGACAGGAGGATGCCTGTAATTCCAAGGCCAGTCTGACTACACATTACCAGACCAGTTAAGGGTTATGTAGCAGATTCTGTCTCAAAAACAGCGGGGGAGGAGGCTTGCCTAGGGAACTAATGACTCAGTGGCTAAAAACACTTGCCCTTGTCCTGCAAGCCTCAGCCTAGACCTGAACTTGATCCCAGATCCATGGCGAAAGGAGAGAACTAACCCCTAAAATTGTCCTCCAGCCTCTCTCTGTGCACAGAGGTGCCCGTGTAGCACGCTTACCATACTTACACACACAAATGCTTTTTTTATTTTGAGGAACAAGGTTTTTCTATGGAGTCCTGGCATCCTGTATCTTACTCTGCAGACCAGGCTGGCCTTGAACTCAGAGATCCACCTGCCCCCGCCTCCAAGTGCTTGTATTAAAGGCATGTGCCACCACCACCTGTCTCTCACATATTTTATACATATCATAAATTCTCTTTTTCTTGGGGCAAAGGATACCAAAAAATAGTATCTCTCAGTGTAGCTTTGTAGGAACTCAATTTGTAGACCAGACAGGCCTCAAACTCCTCTCCAACTGCCTCCTGAGTGCTGGGATTGAAGGAATGTACCAGCTGATAAATTCTCTTTAGGAAAAAATAACAGCCTGGGGGCTAGAGACTTGTCTCAGCAGTTTAGAGCACTGTTACTCTTCCACAGGACCCAAGATCTGTTCCTAGCGTCCATGTTGGACGACTCACAACTACCTGTAACTCCAGCTCCAGGGAATCCAAAGCCTTTAACTCCACAGGCACCTGAACTCAAGTGCGCACACACATACCACATACATACAACATAACTTTTATAATTTTTTTATTTTATTTTATTTTATTTTAAATATTTATTTATTATGTATACAATATTTTATCTGTGTGTATGCCTGTAGTCCAGAAGAGGGCACCCGACCTCATTACAGATGGTTGTGAGCCACCATGTGGTTGCTGGGAATTGAACTCAGGACCTTCAGAAGAGCAGTCAGTGCTCTTAACCGCTGAGCCATCTCTCCAGCCCCACTTTTATAATTTATTATTCTTTAACTTAATAACAAATTATCTTTTATAATTTATTATTTTATGTGCATTGGTGTTTTGCCTGCAGATATGTCCATGCAAGAGAGCCAGATCCCCTAGAATGGAGTTATAGACAGTTGTGAGCTGCCATGTGGGTGCTGGGAATTGAACCCAGGTCCTCTGGAAGAGCAGTCAGTGGTCTTAACCTCTAGGCCATCTCTCCAGCCCCAACAAATTATTTTTAAGGTGGGATAGCTCAATAGGTTAAGGGTGTTTGCAGTGTAAATGTGACCTGAGTTTGAGTTCCAAAACCCACAGAGAGACACAGTTGTCATCTGGACTTCAGTGTGCCATGGCACACACCCACCTACACACATTGATCACACAAAATAGTACAATTAGTTTTTAAATTTACTTTTAAAAATTGTGCTGGGCAGTAGTGGTGGATGCTTTTAATCCCAATACTTGGGAAGTAGAGGCAGGCAGATCTCTGTGAGTTCGAGGCCAGCCTGGTCTACAGAGCTAGTAGTTCCAGGACATTCAGGGCTACACAATGAAACCCAGTCTCAAAAAGAAAAATGTTATGTGTGTGTGTGTGCGTGCGCACGCACGCGCACACACGTGAGCCATGTGTGCGTATGTGGAGAAGCCAAAGGGCTTTGGACCCACTAGAACTGGGATTAGAGTCAGCTGTGAGCTGCCCGATTGATTTGGGTGCCGGAAGTCAAACTCAGGGCCTGTGGAAGATCAGTAAGCACTCTTAATTGCTGAGCCATTTCTCTAGACCCCTAAAATAATAAAAAAGATAAACAGGTGTGACTGCCTTAAATCCAGCACTTGGGAGGCAGAGGCAGGCGGATCTCTGTGAGTTTGAGACCAGTCTGGTCTACAAGAGCTAGTTCCAAGCCAGGCTCCAAAGCTACAGAGAAACCCTGTCTTGAAAAACAAAATAAATAAATATATTTTAAAAAGAAAAACAAAAAACAAACAAGCAAAAAACTTTTTAAAAGGAGGGAGGAGGACCGGAGAGATAGTTCAATAGTAGGATGCTTACCTAGCAGGCTGGAGCCCTGTCTGTGTCCGGAAGATTCCCCCTCCTTCCACTGACACTCTTGGGTCCCCACTGAAAAGCCTTGCCTGAGGATGCAAAGAAATGTGCACAAGAGGGGTAGGGAGCATGGAACTCTTAGCCCGCTTGGGCCAAGGATGACCCAGGGTGGCCTGAGGAAAGGGACCGGCTTAGGGCCTGTGGAGTCAGGTTAGTGTGGAAGTCTGCTCCCAGAAGAGAAAAAGCCAGGAGACTCCCAGTGACCTAGAGAGGAACCGTAGCCCAGGAACCCCTTCCAGAAACCTGGCGGAGGACTTAAAGTGGCCCTGAGGCAGGGGCTGGGCTATAAAAGGCTGCGGTTGCCACGCTTAATTCTAAGCTGAAGCGTGAGGAAGGTCACTAGGGACAGCCTTAAACCCCCTAGGCCTCCGGGACCCTTGGGCCCAGCGGCAACTTCAACCACCATTGTTCCCAAGATGTTTTTTTCTGCTTGATCAGGCCTCAAAAGCTGTTGGAAGGTGGCCAGCTAAAACAGGAATTAACAGGCCACTACCTGCTGCAGCTGAGCCCATGCTTCTTTTTCATGACCTGTAGGCAAAGACTTATTTTTACCATTGTTAGTTGGGAAAAAAGTCAGAAACATAAAATCAATCCCTTCCCACTTCTGTTTGTCATCAGCCTCCCAGCCTGCCTTTTTCTTGCTTTGACTGGTTTCCCAGTGATGTCTAGGCTACTCTGCTTCAGCTTCCAGAATGCGGGGACAAGCAAATGCCTCCATGCCCGAGCTAAAGAGGGCATTTTGATAAGTGAAAATGACATAAAATCTGAATTTTAGTCTCTTTAAAGTTTCGATCATCTTTTAATTTTTTTTCTATTCATTTATTTTTAAGTTTTATTTTATGTGTATGGGTACTTTGCCAACCCATCTCTGTGTGCAGCTTGTGCGCACAGTACCCCATTGTGGCCAGAAGAGGGCACTGTTTCCCTAGAACTGAAATTACAGATACTTGTGAGCCACACCCTGGGCTCTGGGAATTAAACCCTCATCTTCTGCAAGAGCAAGTGCTCTTAACTGTCAAGCCATCTCTCCACCTTCCCAAATGGAAATATTTTAAGGTTGGACTTTAGCTCGGCTAATAGAGAGTGTTTGCCTGGCATGCAGGAAGACCTAGGTTGGAGTCCCAAAGCTGACTGAAGCAGTCATGATTCATTCTTTTTTTTGGATTTTCGAGACAGGGTTTCTCTGTAGCTTTTGGTTCCTGTCCTGGAACTAGCTCTTGTAGACCAGGATGGCCTCGAACTCACAGAGATCCGCCTGTCTCTGCCTCCCGAGTGCTGGGATTAAAGGCGTGCGCCACCACCGCCCGGCCATGATTCATTCTTATAATCTCATTCTTGTAATCTAGCACTTGGGGGACAAGAGGCAGGAAAACACGAAGTTTATGTGCACCACATAGTAGCATAGTAGCTAGCCTAGCCTGTCTTGTCTGGTGTGTGTGTGTGTGTGTGTGTGTGTATAAAGGCGTCTCAGTCTGGACAGATGATTCAGCAGTTAAGAGAGCTTGCTGGCCTTCCAGAGGAACTCAGTTTGGATCTCAACACCCATGCTGAATAGTTCACAGATTCCTGCCCCTCACACATCAGGGGATCTGGCACCTAAGAAGTCAAGTCAAATCCTTTCCCTGCATTTCTTTGTTGGCCTGGGAACTAAACCAGGCTCTCTCTTAGATGCTAAACCAGAGGTCTACAACTAGGCTTAAACCCCTAACCCTTTGGAAAGTGGTGTGTGTGTGTGTGTGCACGCACCTGTGTGTGTGTGCGCGCGCACCTGTGTGTGTGCACCTGTATGTGTGCACCTGTGTGTGGCTTCTCAAATCTGTTCCTGCACAAAGGCAGTTGGGTCCCTCAGAGCTGGAGTTACATAGGTGATTATATGAGTGCTGGCACCCTAAGTCTGGCCCTCATGATTGTGCAGCAATCAATCCTAAAGTTGAGCCATCTTCCCAGAGCCATCTTGAAAGCTGGAGCATTTGTGTGGGAATGCTGGCTCATGCCTTTACACCCAACACTCAGGAAACCAGGAGGCAGAAGCGTGATGATCTTTGTGAGTTTGAGGCTTGGTTAGTCTACTTAGCAAGTTCCAAACTAGCCAGGTCTATACAGTTATGCAGTGAGGTCCTGTTCACCACTGCCCCCCAAGATAGTTGGAGCATTTATAAATATTAATTATATTTTAGGTTATAAAGTTTCAGCCGGGTGGTGGTGGCGCATGCCTTTAATCCCAGCACTTGGGAGGCAGAGGCAGGCGGATCTCTGTGAGATCGAGGCCAGCCTGGTCTACAAGAGCTAGTTCCAGGACAGGCTCCAAAACCACAGAGAAACCCTGTCTCGAAAAACCAAAAAAAAAAAAAAAAAAAAAAAAGAGCTAGTTCCAGGACAGAAACCAAAGCTACAGAGAGAAACCCTGTCTCAAAAAACCAAAAATAAGTCAAGTTTCAAATGGGTGTAGCAACTGAAATGTTATCCCAGTACTGTTGGGGACTATTATTTTCAGGTGTGTGACTTTTGTTTACACTGCATTTGTTTAACTCTGTGAAGCTGTGTTACAGTGCCTGTCTCAAACACCTGATGTTCCTAATAAAGAAATGAACGGCCAATAGAGAGGCAGGAGCAAGGATAGGGAGGCTAGCAGGCAGAGAGTATAAAATAAAAGAACCAAGACCGCTGGGCGGTGGTGGCGCAGGCCTTTAATCCCAGCACTCGGGAGGCAGAGGCAGGCGGATCTCTGTGAGTTCGAGACCAGCCTGGTCTACAAGAGCTAGTTCCAGGACAGGCTCCAAAACCACAGAGAAACCCTGTCTCGAAAAAGAAAAAAAAAAAAAAAAAAAAAAGACCAAGGAGCGCAAGGAGCAAACGAGAGAACAAGGAGATGAAGGACACCAGGGGCCAGCCACCCAGCTACACAGCAAGCCACAGAGAAAGAAGCAAAGAAAGGTATATGGAAATAGAGAAAGATAAAAGTCCAAAGGCAAAAGGTAGTCGGGATAATTTAGGTTAAAAAAAGCTAGCAAGAAACAAGCCAAGCTAAGGCCAGGCATCCATAAGTAAGAATAGCCCTCCGTGAATAATTTATTTGGGAGCTGGGTGGTAGGCCCCTCAAAAAGCAAACAGAAAAATATCCCACGGCACAGTACTCCCAAAGCTGAGGCAGGAGGACACAGGATGTGGGGATGACTCAGCAGTCAGGACTACTTGCTACTTCCACAGAATCAAAAGGCAGAGGACCAAGTTCAGTTCCTAGCATCCATGTTGGGTGGCTCCTAACCGCTTATAACTCCAGCTCCAGAGGAATCTGATGCCCTCTTCTGATGTCACTGAACTCGCTGAAGCTGGCTTACAGGTGGTTGTCAATCACCCACTGTGCGTACTGGAAACCAAGCAGAGCATCTTACGTGCTCCAGCCCCTTTTCTTTTCTTTGTTTTCTATTTTCTAACTTTTAAAAGCCATTTTTAAAAATTTATGTATTGATGTATGTGAGTGCTCTAGCTGCATGTACGCTTTTATGGCAGAAGAGAGCATCAGATCCCACTAGAGATGACTGTGAACCCCCATGTGGTCGCTGGAATCAGGACTCGAGACCTCTAGAAGAGCAGCCAGTGCTCTTGAGCACGGAGCCTTAACCGCTGAGCTATCTCTCCAGCCCCTCCCTTTCCTAACTTTAATATTTAGCCCATTCATTTTTAGCTTTTCCCAACATGAGGACTTAAGGTTACACGTTTTTTTTTTCAAGACAGGGTTTCTCTGTGGCTTTGGAGCCTGTCCTGGAACTAGCTCTTGTAGACTAGGCTGGCCTCGAACTCACAGAGATCCGCCTGCCTCTGCTTCCCTAGTGCTGGGATTAAAGGTGTGCGCCACCACCACCCGGCTTCTTTGAATATTTTTTTTAAGGGTATATAGGTGGGGTTTTTTGTTTTGCTTGTTTGAGACAGGGTCTATCTGTGTAGTCCTCTTTGTCCTAGAACTTGCTATGTAGACCAGGCTAGCCTCGAACTTATAGAGATCCATCTTCCTCTGCCTCCTGAGTGCTGGGCTGGAAGGTGTGCACCACCACACTAAGCATGTATATGATGTTTTGCTTCCGTGTTTGTCTGTGTACCATGTGTGTGCCAGGAAGGGCAGCCAGTGGCTTTAACCACTCATCGATCTCTCTAGTCCCAACATTGTTTTGAGGCAGTGTCTCACTTTGCAGCCCAAGTTGGCCTGTAAAACAATATGTAGTGGGGGCTGGAGAGATGGCTCAGTGGTTAAGAATACTGGCTGCTCTTCCAGAGGGCCTGGATTCAATTCCCAGCACCCATAACTATCTCGTAACTCCAGTTCCAGCAGGTCCAACACCCTCACACAGACATACATGCAGGTAAAACACAAAAGCATATGAAATAAGAAATTATTAAAAGAAAATATGTAGCCCGGGCTGGCATGGAACTCAGGACAATCCTCCTACGCCAGATCAGATTTTAAGTTCTGGGAAAATAAGCATGAGTTACTAAACCCAAATGAAACTGTTAATATTTGTAAATTTTCCAGATAAGCTTGAGGAAATAAACTATCTAGTCACCGGGTTAAGCCTATTAAGTCAATCCTATTAAATGCCTTATTAAAGACAGCAAACAAAAAGGTGGAGAGATGGCTCAGCAGTTAGTCACACACTGCTCTTGCAAAGGACCCAAAGTTTTGTTCCCAGCACCCACATCAGGTAGGTCCTACCTGTAGCTCCAGGGGAATATGACACCTTTGGCCTCACGCAGACACATCCACATAATAGGAATAAAATAAAAACAATACTATGGGGCTAGAGAGATAGTTCACTGGCTGAGAACACTGACTGCTCTGTCCGTTGACATGGGTTCAACTCATCGGGGCATTTGTCATTCCAGTTCCAGGGGATCTGATGACAACCTCTTCTGTCCTCTGTGGGCACCATGTTAGTAGTACCTGGTGTACTTACATACGTATAGGCAAAACACTATACACACTGTTTGTGTTTGTGTGTTCCTTTAAAATGCTGCACAGCTAGTTATGGGGTTGCATGTTTGCGATCTCAGCAGGTGGAGGATAACAGCTTCAAGGTCAGCCTCAGCTATAGAGTGTGTTTGAGGCCAATCTTAGCTCCATAAGACCCTATCATCTGTGTGTACGTGTGTCGTGCATGCATGTGCGTGTGGCAGAAAGGTCAAGTGCATGCACAAAGGTTCTACCCCAGCCCTGCATAAGCCGGCATGGTTGCACAAGCCTGTAATCCCAGCGCCCAGGGCGTGGAGACAGAAGAAGCAGAAGTTCTAGATCATCACCATCAGCTACATAGTGACTTGAAGGACAATTTGGGCTACCCGAGATTGTCAAAAAACAAAAAACAAAACAAAAACAAGAAAGGCAGTGTGTAGGAAATATACGGGACTGGAGCCTGCTCCGTCTTGCAAACACAAGGACCTTAAGCCCCCAGCATCCACAGAAGTGTTGAAGTGTTGAGCATGATCTCAGCACTGGGGGAAGGGAGACAAAGGACCCCTGGGCTGTCTGGCTAATCTGTCTAGCCTAACTGGTGAGCTCCTGGTCATGGGGAGAAGCTATCTCAAAGGAGGTGGACATTTTTCCTGATGATGCATTCCAGGTTGTCCTTTGACCTCTGCACGCACACTCGCACAGGTGTGCCTCCCCACATGAACATACACATGTGTTCACATATATTCATTAAAAAGAAAAGATGGGGGTGGGGGCTGGAGAGATGGTTCAGTGGTTAAGAGCTTCACTACTCTTCTGGAGGACCAGAGTTCAATTCCCCGCACCCACATGGCAGCTCACAACTCTCTGTAGCTCCAGCTCCAGTTCCAGGGGATCTGACACCCTCACACCAATGTACATAAAATAATAACTAAAGAAAAAGAAAAGATGGGGAAACTGGTGTCACTGTGTTTTCTTTCTTTTTTTTTTTTAAATTATTTATTTATTTATTATGTATACAATATTCTGTGTGCATGTCTGCAGGCCAGAAGAGGGCACCAGACCTCACTACAGATGGTTGTGAGCCACCATGTGGTTGCCGGGAATTGAACTCAGGACCTCTGGAAGAGCAGGTAATGCTCTTAACCACTGAGCCATTTCTCCAACCCCCCACTGTGTTTTCTATTTTGTTAAAATTGTGTCTGGATTACTGGCATAATCAAGAAAACTAACAATACCTTTAGAAGACTTTAAAATTACTGACTATGAATCCCAGCACTCAGGAGGCAGAAACAGGCAGATCTCTGTAAACTGGTGGCCAGTGTGGTCTACATAGCTAGTTCTAGGACAGCCAGGGCTGTGTAGTGAGCCCTTGTCTCAAAGAACAAACAAAAATGAATGACTATGGCTGGGTGTCCAATTCTAGAATTGAGGAAGTAGATGCAGGATACAAAGCCTTCCTCACCTACAAAGGAAGTTTGACCTTCCCAAGACACTCTCAACAAGAGAAAACAAAGAGGAACCAGAGAGAAAAAGGGAAAGAAGGGAGGAGAGACAGTGAACACACAAAACCCAGCCTGGAGGTTTCACAGTGAGAAGTCTTGAGGTCAAGATTATATACAGGCAGGAAGGTCAGCCAGCCAGTGGAGAGAGAGTCTAAGAGACAGCAGAGCAGGGGCTAAAAGCTGGGCATGGTACATGCTTGTGATCCCAACACTCAGGAAGTGGAAGCTGGAGAGTTCCATGCCAGCCTAGGCTACGTTGTGAGTTGGAGGCAACCTAAGCTACGACAGTGAAGTCATATCCTAAGCTATGGTAGTGATCTCAAACCTAGACTAACCGCACAGTGAAACCTTGTGGGGTGGGGAAGTGGGCGCTCCTGGGTCGGAGGGAGGTAGATACTGGTTTTAGGCAACTGTGGGCAGCAAGAACAGCTGTGCAGCGGGCAGGGAGAGGCCGGAACTGACTCGGATGAAAGGCGAGAACAGGGTGGTCTGGTGACAAGAGGCGGATTTGGGATCTACCCCATTCTCAAAATGTTAGTGGAGACCTTGCTAACCTGCCATGTTATTACACCATGACCGCTCGTCTCTGTCCCAAGGACCCATGTCCCTAAGGTGTGTGACTAACCAGCTCAAAATAGTCATTGCCCTGTCCCCTCTCCTACTTTCAAGTCCTCTCAGACTTGACTTCCTCTGGTGCTCCCAACCCTTCAAGGAACCAAAACAAAAAAAAAAAAATCCCATGAATGGCGTTTATTCTGGAGCTGCCCTGTCAGGGTAGGGACCAGGTGGCAGGTGGCAGAACCTACTTATAGTTCTGCCTGCCATCTATCTTGCCCCCAAGCAACTGGTAACTCCTTTTCAGCACAGGTCTCAACTGACTGGATTTCTGAGGCATTCTCTGCCCTCTGTGCCTGCCTGGCCTGCCTCTACACAGATATGGGACTGGGAGGGCTGCCACCGTGATCCTGGACAGCAGAGATACATATCAAACGCTTTAGCGTTCAACTGGCAAGCTGAGAGTTCAGCGTGCCAGGCCTCGGGTCCCTGGGCATGTGGATGGATGGTCTAGTGTCCAGAAGGGTGGAAGATGGGCAATGCCTTGTTTTTTTGTCCCTTTTCCTGATAACTTTCCTGCCTGTGTGTGGGGATGAGTAGGGGATTAAAGGATTTAGTATCTGCAGTTTAAGGAATCTTTTTTTTCACCTTTTGACCTTTCTGATTTCATTTTCTAGAATAAAACAGGCCTAACAGGAAATAGTCCCAATCTGTAGCTATTGGGGGGTTGTGAGACAGTGTAGCTAAGTGCTGGCCAGAGGGACAAACCATTGTTTTCGTCCTGAGTTATCAGTGGCTTTCCAGATGTTACCCTCTCTGCTTTACACAGGCTCTAAGACGTTAAGTACCTGGTTCAAGGTGACCTGGACACAAGGCACAGTGGGGCAGGTTCCACAGTCGTGACTTCCCACATGCCTGAGTTCACAAGCAAGTGGGGAAATGCTCCCACCATGGGACCTGTGATATCATCTACCCTTCTCAGTTCTGGCAGGCCCTCTCCAACCCTAGCATGCATCCTGCCCCCCACGGTCTTAATTCCTAGGGGCTGACTGGCTGCAGCAAGAAGTAATAAAACGCTGGTGTAGTTAATAAACCCTGGGATTAACTAGGCCAGTAAGGATTGGTTCTCAGGCTTCCAGAGCCTAGAGGTGCGGGGGAGGGGAGCAAGTAGGTAGATCACTCCAGGATATGCAGACTCATCCTGGTTACTAAGGCTCTTATCTTAGCCTGTGCCATCTCTGGACAGCTGGCTGTAATTCCCTTAGCAAGTCCTTCCTGATATTGCCATGTCCTGGTGAGGAAACAGAGCCACAGAATGAAAAGCTCGTCTAGGTTTGAACAGCTGGGGCCCAGGACAGATACTCTATGGATCTGAATTCATGCCAAGTGGCCCCACCCTCAGAAAAAGCCAAGGAAGAGGTGGCTGCTGTCTTGGACAGAGGCCTTCACAGGGCCCTGCCCACCCACACTTAGCACTTCCCCACAGCTTGCAGCCAGAATGCATCTGGGTATTTGGAGACTTTTCGGGACCGCCTGAAAAGCTGCAGAGGGCTGAATGGTCATACCTTGGAAACATGCAGGGAGCCCTAACAGACTGTTAAGTTCTTAGACCTGGCTACGACAGAGCCAATGATGGGTTAAGGGGACCAGACTCCGCCCACACCCACCCTAGGAACCAGATAGTCCCCAGGGCAGACTCTGCCAGCCTGGCCTTGGCACCAGATCTTCTGGCCAGCCTCCTGAAGTCACCCTTCCTGTGTCTGTACCAGCCAGACAGCCCAGCTCCCTAGTGACTCTGCATGTTTTGGCTCACATCCATTTTTAGCGGCTACCAGCTTAATTCTTAGAATAATTCAGTTTTTGTGAGAACTGGCACTCCACCTCTCCTTTATCCCTGTTTCAATTTCCTTTCTGAACCTAAACCAGTGTTTTGTTATTTTGGAGGCAGGGTTTTTCTGTGTAACTCTGGCTGTCTGTGAATTCTGTAGACCAGACTGGCTCAAACCTGGAGATGGCCTGCCTCTGGCTTCCCAAGGGATTAAAAGCGTGCATCACCATCACCAGCTAAATTACATTTTTCTTTCTTTCTTTTTTTTTTCAGGTAGAATTTAGTAGACTTCTCATCTGATAAACAGCAAAAACTAAATGGACCCTTGCAGCTGCCTGCTTGCTCCACTGCGGCAGGCTATGACCACAAGTGGGCGCACTGAAGTCAGCACCACCTTGGCCTGCACAGGGAAGATCACTTGGCAGCCGGCCAGAAGACAGAAGCTGAACAGACTGCTTTGAACAGAAATGTCAGGAAGTGATGTCTAGCGCTAGGGCAGGAAGACTACCTGGCAGTCCCTTGCTCAACTCTTCCCCCTTCATAGGAAGCAGAAGTGCCCAGCAGTGTGCCGGGCGGTGGTGGCGCACGCCTTTAATCCCAGCACTTGGGAGGCAGAGGCAGGTGGATCTCTGTGAGTTCGAGACCAGCCTGGTCTACAAGGGCTAGTTCCAGGACAGGCTCCAAAACCACAGAGAAACCCTGTCTCGAAAAACCAAAAAAAAAAAAAAAAAAAAAAAAAAAAAAAAAAAAAAAAAAAAAAAAAAAGAAGTGCCCAGCAGTGGCTTCTGATGTTCTTAGCCCCTCTTCCCCCCTCTCCAGCCTGCATGTGATCAGAAGACTTTGGGGGGAAAGATTACATATATTCCAGCTATTTTCTTCCACATTGATTCAGGTACAGGAAGTAATAAAGTGACTGAATCGTAAATGTCTCCCCTGACCCCTTCAGTTCAGTGTAGGAGGGCAAGAACATGGGCAATGAATGCCATGGGGCATGAGATGGTGCAAAGGGGCAGGTGTCACATGGTCGTGAGCTAATGAAGTGGGACAGCACTCTCAGCTCAAAAAGCCAAAACCCGAGTGAAATGCAAACCCTCGCCTCAGCACCAGGACAGCCCATGGCTGGTAAAGGCCTCAAAGGAAATAAGTCACATTGCAAACATCCTGGGGTGCAGAAGGGGAAGAAAATTACATAATCTGACGGTGGCTGGTCAAACATCAGGAAACTTTGAGGAAGCGGGTGCATATTCCAGGGAGAAGCCCATTGTAATTGCTGCACCCAAGTCTCCTTGTGATGATGCCATGCCTACAACCCCAGCCCTCGGAAGGCTACAGCAGGATTGCCAAGAGTTTGAGGCTAGCAGCGGAAACAAACCAGGCCAGCTAGGAATGCGTAGCAGGAACCATCTTGGTGAAGCCCACTCTTCAGGTCCTGAGTTCAATTCCTAGCAACCACATGGTGGCTCAAAACCATCATTTGGTGCCCTTGTCTGAAATGCAGGCAGAAGAACATTGTATACATAATAGATAAATAAATCTGAAAGAAAGAAAGAAAGAAAGAAAGAAAGAAAGAAAGAAAGAAAGAAAGAAGAAAGCAAACAAACAAGGGGCTAGAGAGATGGCTCAGCAGTTAAGAGCAGTGGCTGCTCTTTCAGAGTTCAAATCCCAGCAACCACAGCGTGGCTCCCAATACTCTCAAGTTAAGATCTGATGCCCTCTTCTGACATAAAGGTATACATGCAGGTAGTCATACATAAATAAACAAATCTTTAAAAAAAAATTGAAAACAAAGCCTGGTGTGGTGGCGCATGCCTTTAATCCCAGCACTTGGGAGGCAGAGGCAAGTGGATCTCAGTTCAAGGTTTACCGAGTGAGTTCCAAGACAGCCAGGGCTGCTACACAGCGAAACCCTGTGTGTGTGCGTGTGTGTGTGTGCGTGTGTGTGTGTGGAGGTGGGGCAGGGGACTGAAAACAAGCCAAGCCTAAATGGTGGTGGCGCATGCCTTAAATACCATCAAAGGCCCGTGGGTATCTGTACTCGAGGTCCACCTGGTCTAAAAAGTTCCAGCACAGTCAGTTATACAAAGAAACCCTGTCTCCAAAAAAAAAAAAAAAAAAAAAAAAGGAAAGAGAAGAAAAAAAAATGCCACTACTACTCATGAAATGAAAGCCTGAAACCTTTGTTTAAAGCCATGGTTTCCAACCTGTGGGTTATGACTCCTTCAGAGATCAAATAACCCTTTCAGAGGGGTTACTTAAGACCATTGGAAAACACAAATATTTATGTTATGATTCATAACAGTAACAAAATTATAGTTATGAAGTAGCAACAAAAATAAATTTAAGGTTGGGGGGTCAGCACAACATGAGGAACAGTATTAAAGGGTCGAAGCATTAGGAAGGTTGAGAACCACTGGCTTAAATGAAATTTCCGTATAAAAAGGAAGTCCTAAAAGTAGGGCCAGCTCTGTCCGTAGTCATCAGTCAGGGATCAGCAAGTAAACAGCCTGGGCCAGGATGCAAAAGCTCATGCATTTCTGGGAAAAGCCAGAGACACCTCTCAGGGTTGGGGCTGAGGTGTGCTTATGGCCAGAGGTGGTCTCTCAGCTCCACTCACACAGCGAGTCCTCGGCGGAGTAGATCTCACATCCCGTACCAACCCACCCTTCCTTAGGCCGCGATGTGGTTAGAGAAAGAGAAGGTCCAGCTCCAACATGAGGACACATAGGTCCCTTGTTCTCCAGGAAGCCTGGCAGCCTGGGCTTCGGTGTCAGGGCCTGGAGCCAAGGGTAAGGGAGAACTCAAGCCTCAGCCTTTTCCTGCCCAGGGATGTGGGAGGATGGCCAGAAGCTGGGGGTGGTGCTGGCCAGTTTGGCAGAGTTCATTTCAGGCCCCAGGACGGCATCTGTGGGGGAGGGGCGGATAACACTGAGGACAGGAAAGACATAGAGCTGCCTCCGTTTCCAGTCCTTTGGAATAAGAAAAAAGGGGCTGGGGTGTAGCTCAGTTAGCAGAGTGCTTGCCTAGCATGCACAAAGTCCTTGATTGGGTCCCTAGATCCAGGACGTAGCACTTAAGAGATGAAGGCAGGAGGAACGGTACAAGGTCATCCTCCAGGATATATGGAATGTGAGGTCAGCTTGAGCTGTATCTTGTCTCAAAAAAAAAAAGGTGAGCAGAAAAGAAAACCTTAGTCTTTCTAGATCTGGGCCACAGTCTGGGTGTCTTGGCTCCAGGCCTGTCCCTTGTCTGTGGCCCAGCAGGGGGCACTGCAGCTTCTGAGGCTAAAGGGCTCCTACCCTCTTATACCCAGGCCCTATCTTGGGTCACACTCAAGCCCTAGACTCAGGCTGCCAGCCTTCCTCTCCAAGGGGTTAAAACTTGGGAGGACACAGGGAGCTGTAGAGAAGGAAAAAAAAAAAAAAAACCAAAAAACAAAGTTTATTTAATCAGAGCGCCTCTGAAGGCACCTGGTTTCTGTCAGTATAAAAAGGCAGTAAAACGACAGGGACCGGGAAGAAGGAGAACAGGCGCACAAGGAGGGAGAAGGAACAGCAACAAATCACATGATACACCAGTCAGCCTTCCACCTCCACCCCACCCTTGTGACAGGCAGGCAGAAGACCTCTTTCAGCCCAGGAGCCTCAAGTGCTTGGCTTAAGCAGGGACAGGCAGAGCTCTCGGTAAGAGACTGTGCCCCCTTGCCATTCTGAGTCCTCAATCCCAAGTCCATCTGAGGAGGCTCCCTCCCGAGGCATGAGCATCTAGGCCCAACAAAGGCCAGAAGAAAGCCAAGGTCAGCCAGAAGAGCAAACCCCTGGACCCCTGCTCATCCCAGGCAGGGAAGAAACTGAGCAGGAAGCAGGCAGGCAGTGTAGTCCATCTGTCCCCGTATGGTTGGTCACACAAGTGCCTTTAACAAAAAGGACAATACAGCTCCCAGAGCCAGGCCCAGACAAAGAAAGAAGGACATGATGCTTCCGGCCGTCTCCGCTTCAGCTGGTTTGACTTTCCTGAAAGGAAGGCAGGGTGATTTTAGGATAGCCAAGCCAGCCCTGCCCAGTCCCCCTCGCATACCACCCGAAATTCCCAATCCCAGACTTCTTGGGGCCGTCCTCCACCCTCTCCCACAGCTCAGCATGAGCACACTTGGAAGCCCTTGCCTCCACTGTCCCCGACAATCCCCAAGCTGGGCATTTTGTCACAACCGGCTCCTCGCAGCTTTGAGGTGAAGGACCCTCCTATTGCCATCCCCCTCCTGCCTGATGTCACCAAGTTCTCTCCTGCCCCACTCACTTGGGCCCGAAGCACATGCAGAGGCTGGCAAGGTAGCCATTGGAGAAGGCAAAGGCAGCCATGAAGATGATGAACCAGGCATCGTGCTTAAAGATGGAGGGCAGATAGTAGCGCTGTTTCACATTGCAGAGCAACAGCAGGGGAATAAACACGATCCTGGCGACCACCAAAACCGGCAACCAGTAGCTATCCTTGTCAGGCTGCAAGAGACAGGCCAGGCTTCAGTCCATGTCAGTACTCACTGTGAACTCAGGGGCCCTTGGGTAAAACCTCTAGGCCTGCTTACCTCTGGGGGACGCTGATTGCCAGAGGTACAATGGAGTGCATGAGATTCTGATTTTCCCCCCTCTCTTTTTTTAAAGACAAGTTCTCACTTATCCCAGGCTGGCCTCAAGCTCACTGTATACAGTCAAGAATGTCCTCGAACTTCTGATCCTCATGTTTCCAGCTCCCAAGTGTTAGGGTTTCAGGTATGCACCTACCATATTTGACTTATGAGGTATTCTAGGTCAAACTCAGGGCTAACCCATGAAGTATACTAGGTAAGCAGTCTTATCAACTGAGCAATGCCCCCAGTCTTAAACACTGGAATGTAGATACGTGTGTAAGCACATACACGACCCTGCCAGGTTACATACCTAAGAATCGTAATGTGGGCTAGAGAGACGGCTCAGCAGTTAAGACCAGGTTCAGTTCCCAGCACCCACACCAAGTAGCTCACAACCTCTGTAACTTCAGCTCCAGGGCTCTGACACCCTCTTCTGCCCTCTGTGGGCACTTGCAATCACACGCCTACACCCCCACATATACTCTTACCTGGACTGTGCATGGTGGCACGTGCACTTGGAGGCAGAGGCAGATGGATATTTGTGGCCAACCTGATCTACAATAGCAAATTCAAGGACAGCCAGGGCTACCTGGCGAGACCCTGTCTCAAATAGATAGATGATAAATAGATAGATAGATGATAGATAGATAGATAGATAGATAGATAGATAGAAATAAGTAATTTAAAAATCTAAAAATAGAAAGGAATTATGCACAAAGTTACACATAAGTTACATGTAGACTTGAAAGAGACAGTTCCCTTCCCATTGTATTTTTTTCCAATCTTGAAGGGGTCACAGACGGAACCCCCAGGGGTCATGAATGGTAGGGTCTTGAAGGGGTCAAAGATGGAACCCCAGGGGTCATGAATGGTAGGCAAGCCCTCTACCACACAGCCACACTCCCAGCCCCACCATTTACTTTCTTGGGGCCTCTCTCTTAGCCTCAGTTGGACACTTTGATCCTACAGGTCCCAGAGCCCATATTCTACTCACCCACATGCAAACAGCTGTGAGGCTCCGGCCTAACCAGTCAAAGACATTGAAGTTCAAGAAACAAGCCACAGAAATGAAGTAATTTTCTGGAAGAGAAAAGAGAGACTTAGAGACAACACCTGGCTCTCTCTGAGGCTTGTTTCCAGCCAATGGCAGGGTGAACAGGCCCTGGAGATCCAGCTGGGCAGATGGGTCCCACTCTAGCCTCCTGCTGCATCTGTCCCAGGAAGCCAGAGCCCTTACTCCAGGCACTGGTGCCCGCAATGCTGGATTCGACCTCGGCAGTAACAGCAGGGAACAAGCCAATGGTGACCGTGAAGATGAAGCAGACAGACAGAGCCAGGACCGAGATCTGGAGAGAGAAAAGAGAGTCGTCATGGCTCCTGGTTGACTTGGTGGCTGTGTACCAATGATCAAAGAGACAAGTGGTGGCCTTTAATCCCAGCACCTGGGAGAAGAGCTCTGAGTTTGAGGCCAGCCTGGTCTACAGAGCACCAAGTTCCAGGACAGCCAGGGCTATGCAGCGAAACGCTGTCTCAATCCCATCTCAAAGAACTCCCAACACACACACACACACACACACACACACACACAAAGAAAGAGCACACACTCACAGTAAGGAAGACAGGAAAAGCTCAATCTTAGGTCAGTAGGAGGGGTGGTGTAAGGACAGACACAGCAAAAGGAGAGAAGGGGGTGAGGAAGGAAGGGCAGGACGCCCCAGCCCCACATACATTCTTAAGTATGGCCTTGATAGAGTGATTTTTGCTGGTGGGCAGAGAGCTGGGAGCTGGAACCCCAGACTCCTCTCTTCCTCCTCTTGGTTCCTCTCCTGTTGGGTTAGAGGTTAGAGAAGGGTCTTTACATCTGGGGAGGACAAAGCAATTGGAAGATTGAGCTGGAGGTGGACACCTCCTTAACTGGTTGGTTCCTAACACC
The DNA here is from genome assembly GCF_950005125.1 of Chionomys nivalis. Classification (NCBI taxonomy): domain Eukaryota; kingdom Metazoa; phylum Chordata; class Mammalia; order Rodentia; family Cricetidae; genus Chionomys; species Chionomys nivalis. The sequence continues at coordinate 12,604,501 of NC_080104.1, read as the reverse complement.
TAACACCTTAAAACCCCATAGACCTAAATGCCCTTGACTCAAGTCCCTGGGGGCTCCCCTTCCCCCCAGGAGCTCATGCTACTCTCTGTTCCCTCTGAAACTGCTACCTCAGTACAAAAGCCTGAGACATTCAGGGTAATCCAAGTTCTTCTATTTTCCTTATTGAGACAAGGTTTTGTGTAGCTCTGACTGGCTTTGAACTCACTAGATAGCCAAGGATGACCTTGAATTTCAGATCCTCCGGCCTCTACTTCCCAAGTGTGGGGTTACCAGCACCTTGCCCAGTGCAGAAATCAACTGAGGGCTTTGTGCAAACGGTCTACCAACTCAGCAAAGCTCCAAGTCCCCTAAGGTCACCAAGTTATCTTCCCCAACTTAGTCCCCCGTTAGCCTCAGCTTACTGCTCATGGTCACTCTGCCTCCTTTTGGCTCATCTGCCAGTTGATACCACATACCAACACCTGACCCCGCCTCCTGCCGCCCCATCAAGACTTCCTTTAGTAATTAAGACCTTTACTGATAAGATCCAACTTGGTCTCCTGCTCAGAGGGCCCCTCGAGGTTGAGCTGCACGTAATAGCGATAGAATTCCTGTTGAGCAAGGGAGATGGGGGAAGTAGGGTCAGAGGCAGCTCCAGAACCCCAACTTGCCATGTTTCAATCTCAGGACACCCCCCGCTTTGAAACCCTGGGCCTCCCCCATCCCCCATGTGCTCACCAGCCGAGGCAGAGCCAGGTAACAGACTATGGCCAAAAGAACAACTACGCAGGCTGTGATGAAATAGCCGAAGGCGCTTTCTGACCGCTCGGAGCCACCTGCAGCAGACAGTGGACAAGATCAGACACACCCCATCACTCCACGTCATCCTCCCTTGCCTTCCCACACCGGCACGTGGGGTAGCAGGACTTACTGGCGATGGCACAGATCATGGCCACTGAGGCGAAGAAGCCAGCCAGGCCTTGGCCACTCATGATGGGGGCTGTGTAGTTGGCTGGCAGGACACCAGCCAGACCAAAAAGGCTGGCTTGCAAAACGGCACCAAATGCTGAGGAACAGTGAAGACAGCGTGTCAGCAAGGATAAGGGGCTGGCAGTTGGAGCTCCCAGGGAGCCTTAACCTGGACTCCTTATCTCTGCCCCAACTCCCAACCCAGGCCCAGAACTGCCCACACTCTGTCCCTCGATTACAATTAATGAGCACGATCTTGATCATGGTGACGATGAAGAAAGGCAGCGGTTCCATCTCCACCTTCACCAAGATGGCAGTAATCAGGAACACCAGCAGGATAGCCACCAGGCCACCCAGGATCCGAACAGACTGAGAGATCCTAGAGAAGAGGCGGGGGTGGCGTGGATGTTAGGAGGGGACTGAAGGGAGGGCAGCCTGGGGCACCCAGGATGGGGAGGAAGGGCAGCCTAGCGCATCCGGGATGGGGAAGTTGGGGCACACGGGATGGAGAGGCTGGGGCACCCGGGATGGGGAGGAAGGGCAGCCTAGGGCACCCGGGATGGGGAGGCTCACCTCTGGTGCAGAAAGGAGTTGAGGCAGGCAAAGAGCAGCAGGGGCAACATGGCACACAAGGTCATGACATTGTTGAAGATGGTACTGAGATAACTCCGCTCTGGTGCGGACACTGTGGGAGCAGGCAAGGTCTCCGTGTCCCGGCTTGATTTGTCAGTGACTGTGGACATATTCTGGGGCAGGTCCAGACGGTTTGTGAAATACTGTGGGGTTTTCAAAGGTTGAGCGTTGGAACCTCTGTTTCGCTCTGTGCCCAGAAGCACAGAGACAGGCCTTGAAAGCCTGGGAGGCACATCCTCTGGGACCCAGTGCCTCCCCGCCCCCAGCCTCACCTGAGTTGCTGTCATAAAAAAATTCCAGGGGAGCAATGTCCCCAGGCCCAGCACGAAGAAGATAAGCCATACCGCCTTATACCTGAATAGAAAGAAGGCAAAGTAGCCCACCAGCCCTCCTGCCCTCCCTCCCCGTCTTCCCAGCTGTCCTAGCTATGTGAGTCCATGCGCACATGTCCTTTCATGGAGGTGTGCCACTGGGGATGTATGGGTCCTCAGGTAGTACGGAGATGCGCAAGAGAGAAGGGCCATTAGCACAGTGCTAAATGACATGGGTGACGGAACCTCTGTTCTCAAGTACCAGAAAGCCTTCAGGTTGGGAAGCAGAGTGACCCACATATCCAGCGATGGCTTTGGAACTTTGCTAAAGGACTGGGTGGGTAGACAGAAGAGTGAACACACGTCTCCCCCTTATCCCACCACACAGGCTAGAAGTAATTCGGCTGTCTAAGTGGGGAACTCAGTAGTTCCCTGAAGGACTCTGAGGTCAAGAAACACCCAGACCATTCTGGACCCAGTGACACAGATGGGCTGGGTGCCTGAGGGAGCTGGGAAGTAGGAAGCTATAGGTCTTTTCTCCCCCTAACCAGACAGAACCAGTTTTGTAGGTCCTAGGGCAGTGCAAGTAGACTAAGGTCTATGGATATCATCTGGTCCTGAGCATGAGGACAGAGCCAGACTCTGGATAGTCCTTGCCTATAAGCTTAGCAACCCTTCCTCTTGGCCAGCACCCACGTGCTTCAGAGACAGTGGTGAGGAGGCCCAACACGGACCGGTCTGGCCAGGGCAACAGGAGCTTAGCTTTTTGCAAGCCTTAAATGGGACTGCCAGAGTGAGTAACCGAAGTGGGCAGGTCTGAGCCATGACCACCGCAGACCTTAAACTTTCCCCTTGAGGTCAAGATGCTCAAGGCATGGTTCAGAGGAAGGCAAAATCCCAAGGGAGAGTCTACAGGACAGGAGGACAGAGGAGAAACAACGGAGCCAGGCAGCAATGCAATAAAGTGGGTAGAATGTTAAGGGGCTGGGCTGGGGCACCCGGCAGCTTGGGAAAGAAAGGAGGCAGAAACTAGGACCTACACTTACAACCCCTACCTGCAGCCAGGCAGCGGTGGCGCACACCTTTAATTCCAGCACTGGGAAGGCAGAAGCAGGAGGATCTCTGTGAGTTCGAGGCTAGCCTGGTCTACAAGAGCTAGTTCTAGTACAGCTAGGACTATTACACAAAGAAATCCTGTCTGGAAAAAACAAACAATCCCCAACCTGCCCCTTGGAAAACAGTCACAGAAGGCTGACACTCTCACCAGATTTTGCAGGTAGGGAAAAGGTCCCAGAAAAGATGAAGCTAACCTTCCGGTCAGAATGGGCCTAGATACAGTTACGTGGTGGGCAGAGGAGCTGGGAGGGGTTCAGAGACGCAAGGGACAAAGCGGGCATCTGGAAGGAGGGGTAGCAGGGCTTCCTCAACTCTCACAAGCCTCAGCCCCTCTGGAGAACTTGGCTCAAGCGCCTCTTTCTTCCATCCTAACACACATTCCCGACCTTCACTAACTTAAGGAAGTTCACAGACTCCAGAGACAGCAGGCTAGAAGGGTCAGGCCAAAGGGCAGGGTGGGCTGAGGTCATACAAGGCAGAGGCCCCAGGGCAACCCCCAGGGACAGGGCAGTCCTGCCAGATGTGTTCTGGAATGAGGGAGGCAGCCAAGTGTCTCCCCACAGTGGTGGTGGGAGGGGCCAGAGCTGCCGTTTGGCTGCAGAGCCACAGTGGAAACCCTGACACAATCCACTAGGGGACTGCTGCCCACCTAGTCCAGCAGGCACACCAGCCAGCTCCCAGACGGTGGAGGTCTGCATGCTCCCCACCCCACCCCCATGGAGACCTGATGCAACTCAGAACCACCAGTCTGGGAGCAGTCAGTAGTGAGATAACCTCAAGTCCCAAATACTGCACCTACTCCAACCCCTGCCCTAGAGACCCACTTCCGTGCCCCTCCCCGGTACCTGTCCTGAGGCTGGTGACTGGTTGTCATGGTTCCAGTGCTATCAGCTGGGCCTGCTTGGCAGCTCCCTTCCTCTGGCTCTTGCTGGGGATAAAGCAATATTGAGGCCCCGTTGAGGTCTGCTTCCACACTGCCCCAGGGCCTTCTCAGACTCTTGGGGGTAGGGCTGGGCACACAGAGCAGGCAAGGGAAGGCCCCCTAGGAGCCACTGTAGGCTCAGGACCACTCAACCCGGCCCCATCTGGCCTTTGGCCCCAGTAAGCCAGTGCTGTCGTCTCCCTGCCTGATTGGGCTGCACCTGGCTGCCGGCCTGGCCGCTGCCACCGCTATTTTTATCCAGCAGCAGAAGCAGTTTATAAGCTTGGAAACCGAAGGGTGGAGATCAGGAGAGGAGGACGCATGGTTGAGAGGCAGGGAAAGACAGTTCAAGAAGACAGAAAAGAGATGACAGAGGTCAGGGACAGTGATGGAGGACAGAGGAGGCAAAGGGGAGGACGCAGAGCAGAGGGGAAAGGGTGAAAGTGCAGACAAGATTCCCACAACCCAGATCTGCAGGGCCTCGGGTCTCCCAGGGCCTGCTGTAAGTCCGCCTCCTGGCCGTACAGCCCCACCCCCATCGAGGCTGTGGTGGGGAGGCCTTCCCACTCTGTCTCCTAGAGTAACCAGGATGCCAGAGTCTTCTGGTAGGGTAGCATCTGAGCTGTCTTTCCAACTACTGCCCAGGGGCTTCCTGAGTTCTCAACCAGTTTTCCAAGAATCTATTTCATAATGAAGGGAGGCGATATAGCCTTTTCCACACCCTAGCATGTTCCTTTCTTTGACCCCAAGTCCTAGCCCCAGAGCCATCCCATCCCCACTCAGTCCCTTTCTCAGTCCCAGGCCACTATCTTTTCTGACAGTGGCCTTGGCAGGAAAATCGGAAAAGTGGCACACAGGCTCTAACAGGATGCTCCCAAGCTCCTAGCCACCCACTCGGCATCCCTCTCCGGCCCAGCTCACAAAGGGAAGATACCCAGCACCAGCGGGCTAAACAGTTCTTCTGCTGCAAGGAAACAGGACCAAAATATACAAACAAGGCACACGGCGCATAGACCCAGCTCAGATTGCTAGTTCTTGGCGGTCTCATCACTCACCGGATTGATAGACTCGACGTCAACGCCGAGGACGCTGGCAGGAGAGTTGGAGCCAAAGGAACCTGGGTAGTCCCCAGGAGGGGGTCCTGGCTCGGGCAGAAGGCTGGGTCCTGGGTGAGGGTCCAGAGTGAAAAGGTGCAAAGGCTTATCAGAAGAGAATCCCTCAGGCCTCAGGGGGCCCCATTTGTGGACTCCCACAAGCTAAGTAGCAGCAGAAGCTGGAAGTCCAGCGAGCTGGGAGAGATAGATAAAGGGCCACCCTGTAGCTGGGAGATAAAAGAGCAGAAGTGGAAGACTCAGCAGGGGAGTTAAGCGTGAGGCAGCCAGGGCAGCTCTCAGGTGCAGCTAGAACTCCACCCACCCAAAGAGTCACAGCTGGTCACCCTGTGGCCCTGCAATAGTTCTACCCTTCAGTTGGTAAACCCCAGATTGTCCAAAGGTCTTCCCAGTCCTGGGCAGCAAACCCACATACCTCCTGATGGAGGCAGAGGCTCCTTCCAATGGTTTCGAGAAGTATTTCCTGAAGGTCTCTGTGTGTCGGCCAGGCACCTTCCTAGGCACTGGGGACAGAGTATTGCAATTGTTTTTCTAGGCCCAGAGGGCTCTGCTGGGTCTGGGGAGAGCCTGAGGACTCTATTAGAGAGTCAGGAGCGGACCCCCATCACATACAGCCGTCCTCAGCACAGCCCTCCACGGCCCCCACAGCCAGCAGAGTGAGTGTGTAGCCCCCAGCCAGACAGGGGAGGGGCAGGCAACGCTCTTCCTTCATAAAACTGGCCTAGGCTTGCAGAGTATTTACTTCTGCTGTGCACATGCACACACGTGCACACACACACACACACACAAACACACTGCCCTCCTTTGCAGCAATCCCCATCGACTCCTGGGCACCAGTTAAAGCCATGGGTCCTGCCCACATCCTAACAGTTATTCACTGTCTAGGTGCTTTGTTTTGGTCTGTCCAGCGATCTGAGAGCAGGTCAGGGGTTCTGGTGTCCTTTTCAGTCACGCCTCGATCTTCGGAGAAGGAGCCCCGAAGGCAACCACCAATCTGAGCCTTTCCGTGTCCTAGGGTCCCAACATTTCTCAATGTCTGTTTCTCAACGAAGCTTGTGCTACATCAGAGTCTTTGGCTGCAATATGCAGGGGTCCCCTCTCCCAGCGGCCCAGAAGCTAGTAGTAGACAGTTTCTACTAAACAGACAGGGCCAACCGAGGTTCCGAGAGGCTGCTTCACTGAACAAGAGCTGCAGAGCTAGTGAGTGGGGGAACCAGCATTAATCCTTAATGTACAGATTATTCTAGATTTCTTCTGTAGGGAAGGAGAAATTAAAGCGGCTCCCTAGTTAGCCCTGTAGACTTCGAGGCGCGGGGAGGGGGGACTCTGGCTCCAATTAAAAGGTTAAAACAAGTTAGGCGATCCAGGTCACTCTCACATAACATTAGTTTGGGTTCAAGGCACCTCACAGCAAATCCATGACACATACGTTATTGCATGCAAAGGTCACACAGTTAAGACCAGACGAACAGAATGGGGGTTAATAAGGAAGAGGGGCCTGACTATCCGCACCAGGTTGCAAAGAGAGCCCGAGTGGGCTGGGGTGCAGGGTTGGAATAAGCCTTCATCCCACCGGGAAGCCTGGGTGTGCGCGTCCTCGTCTCGTCTCTCACTCTCTGTGCTGAGTAAATGAGGACGCACCCAGGAAAGGGAGGCCAAGGACAGGAGTTTAGCCGTAAAGAAGCAGCACCCCCGCCTTCGTTTGAATGCCTTCGTTTGAATACCGGAATCACCATCCTCCTGCCTCAGGGCAGAAGGCAAAGCGGCCCTTCTCGGGTTCGTACAGGAGCGGTCACGTTGAACCGCTCACTTGCCGACCCTCTGAGGAAGGAGGTCAGCATAGCGACGGTGGCTTTCAGGCCCAGAAGCCAGGCTGACCTGGGCCCCGCTCCACCCGGGGCCCCACAGAAGGAACACCCCCAACCCAGAGCCAGGCCCATGCACGCCACGTGCTGCGCTGCTCCGCACGCGCCGCGTGGGGGCCGCACCCCAAGTCTCTGTCGCGGCCGAGGAGCTGGCAGGCCAGGCCTCCCTTCCCCTGGTGACAGGCCAGACACGCCACTCTCTGCCCCGGAGCCCCCGGAACGCCCGCCCGGACCCTACGAGCACCTGCTGGAGAACGACACCTCCCGCGCCGAAATCTGCGCGCTCGACCCGCGCTTCCCGCGCCCGCCCGAGCGCTTTCAAACCCGCCCTCTGCTGGGCCCGCCCCGGGACCGTGCGGGCCACCTCCTCCAGCGACAGCCGCCGCCCTGGCCCCGCCCCCGCTTCCCCGCGGCCCCCCTCAGCAGTTATGGGCTCCCAGCCCCAGAGACCCTGCGCCTAGGGCCGCCTGGGCGGTTTGCTTCGGTGGCAGCCACATCTTCGGACCCTTCCCAACCGTCACTCGGACACACGAACCGGGAGGGGGCACGGTCCCACACTGGGTACTCCTAGGATACGCGAGCCAGGGAGGGGGCTCGGTCCCACACTGGGTGCCCCTAATTTCCGCGCTGAGCCTGTGCTCCTAACTCCTACGCATTCCACGGCGGGACTCTTGCACAGACAAGCCCTCTGCTCACACAGGCCCAGACGCCCCCACAGCCACACTCCACCCAGGTGTTCCGTTATCCCTCTCCGAACCCCGCCCACGCCATCATTCACACTCCACCGTTTTACTTTGAGCACCCTCTCACACGGCGCACTTCTAATACAGCCTTCTTCCTTTCCACCCCTCCTTTTCCCTTCAAGAAGGCTTTCTGCCACCTACCCTGGTGGGATACCTCAGACTTAATTGTTCTGGATCCCGGGCGCTTGTTTTCTCTCCACCCTTCACAGACAGGCACACACACCACAAACAACATTCCTCCCTACCTCCCCCCCCCCCCCACTTTCCAACTTTGCCTTGAAGGCCATTTGCTTAGGGAACAGTCCCGAGGCCTCTAGGAAAAACTGAAACACAGCTGGAGACGGGAGAAGGGAGAGCCCGGAGTAGACTCCCATCCTGACCATCCCATTGTCCTAGCCAGCATCTCACTGTCTCAACCCAAGATGATAACCATTAGGGCTAGAAGCCTCACTGAGTCCACATTCTCTGCTGGCTGGGGGAGTTGGGGGAGCTGCCATCACGTGCCTCTAGGGGCTGGCCAGGATTCATTCCTGCTGGCAACAAAGAGGGAAGGGTTTATTCGCTGTCCCTACTGTAGGGTGACCCAGAGGCTGGGGAGGGTCCTGAGGAGAGATAATTCCATCCAGGCTACCTGCCTCACCCTGCCTTCCCAAGGAGCGGGTCCCCCAGAGAAGCCATTGGAACTAACTAACAATTACCAGTACTATACCTCACAGGGGGTAAGGTGCAGTCATTCTCCCTAGAGAAAGACTGGGCCCTAAGGAGGTGGCTGACTCTCCTAAGGACAGTGGGCTCTCCCAAACTGCTCTGGTGGGGTGTATCCAGCCTCCCAGCTCTCAGAAATGACACATCTCCTCACTAGCACTGAGTAAACAGGGCAAGAAGTCGGGTTTGGGTGGTATTTTTCTGGGCACTAGCCCACGGCGGCTAGAGAGCCGTCTCATGTCTGTCCACAACCCTAGATTCCTGCCCTCTGTTTTGACGGTCTGTCTCCCGTCTTTGCCTCCCTTCTTCCTCAGCCCCTGCCTCTCACCCACCTTCCTTTCCTAGCTCTGACTCACAGCTGTCAGTCTGCTAGCATGGCCAGGACGCGGTCCAGGGGCCTGCCCTTGTGTACAAAGGAGGCTGGAAGCTGGAGAAAGGAGGGAAGTGGTGAGGGTCCTGGCCAGACCGAGGAAGGCTGGTTCCTTTCCTCACGCCCACTGGGACCTGACCATCTATGCAGATGGCCACAGCCAGGCCTGTTATTATTGGAGAATAGCCCATCTGGCAAGCTCCCTGCCTGGGTTCCAGCCAGCACCCACACCCCAGGCAGCCTCAGCCAGTCACTGGTGCCAGGGCCCTCTGCTGGACAGCCCTGGGGACCCAGCTCACACAGGCCTGAGCCTGGACAGGTTCTTAGGCAGTTCTACCAGGCCTTTCCACCTTCCTCATTCCATGATTCTCTCCTCTCTGTCCCTAAGGTTGGGCTGTGAGGGCTGGTCCACCTAGCCAGATGTTCTCCGCCCCAGCTGGGACTGGCTCATCTCCACCTCCCCCATTAGAAGGTAGGTTTACCTCACACCAAGCTCACAGCCCTAGATTCCTCCCCAGGCCTGTGTTAGCAACAGCCATCTGTGTTTGCAGCAACAATGTTTGCTCCGGCCTGTGGGGTTGTCACAAGCTATGGCTCAAGTTTTCTGTTGTTTGTGATTAAATCTCTGTGACCTTGTGGCAGAAAAGGAACTAGGGGAAGCCCAGCGAAACACTTGCCCAACCTGTTAAATTTAGGGGATACCGAAAGATTTAACAATGCAGAGGGAATTTAAGGAAATGTGAGTTTTGTTTTGTGATGCTAGGGGGTCAAGTTCAGGACCTGAAACATGCTAGGGACAGGCTCGGCCACGGAGCCAGCTCCTCGGTCCTAATGCCACTGCTAACATGCTAGGGACAGGCTCGGCCACGAAACTAGCTCCTCGGTCTTAATGCCACTGCTAACATGCTAGGGACAGGCTTGGCCACGGAGCCAGCTCCTCGGTTCTAATGCCACTGTTAAAAAATGAAACAAAACTAAGTTAGTGGAAAGACCCCATAATGAATACGATGCCAGAATCCGCAGTGTGTGGTCAGAGAACAACTCTGGCTGCTGCCCCTCAGGGACCATCCACATTGCTCTGTTTTTCATGCATTTGCAAGTACACCACACACAGGTGCACGCGCATGCGGATGGAGGTGTGAAGGCTTTGGATCTCTGGGAACCGGAGTCACAGGCAGTGTGAGCTACCTGATGTGGGTACTGGGAACCAAACCCGGGTCCTCTACAGGAACAGTAGTCACTGAGCTGTTTCTCCAGCCACCGTGTGTGTGTGTGTGTGTGTGTGTGTGTGTGTGTGTGTTTAGACAGGCTCTCACTAAGTAGCTCTGGGTGGTCTGGAACTCAGAGATCTGCCTGTCTCTACTTTACGAGTGCTAGGGTTAAAGGCCTGCACCACCGGGCAGGCCCACCTTGTACTTTGACATACAATTTCTAATCATCAGTCCTCTCCTTTGCCTCCCAGTGCTGGGGTTACAAGTGGCATTGCAGCTTTGAAAAACACAGCTGGGTGGTGGTGGTGCAACATTTAATCCCAGCACTCCAGAGATGGAGGCAGGTGGATCTCTGTGAGTTCAAGGCCAGCCTGGTCTACAAGAACTAGTTCCAGGACAGGCTTCAAAGCTACAGAGAAACCCTGTCTCGAAAAACCAAAACCAAAAACAAAACAAACAAACAAAAACATTTTCTTTTAACTTAAGTTTCGAGGATTGAGCCAATTGAGCAAGTTTACCCATGCCCAATATCGACTTTTCAAATGAAGACAGGTGTGTGCACCGGGTGAACACTAGGTCAGGGTTGAAGAAGTGACTTTGCTCCTTTGCTCTGGGCCTGGGCTTCTAGCCAGATTTCTCAGAAGTGTCTCCTAACCCTCTAAGTTGGCAGGTAGGCAGGGGACAATTTTAAGTGGTCTGAACCCTAAACAATCATCCAACTGTGGGCCTACAAATTCCCAGAAAAACATATCCTTCCTCAAGAGGCGGCAGGTTTGGATTCTGCTGGACTACATCCTTCTCAAAGGGCCTGCTGGCCGCGACACCAGCAGAACCCTGCAGTCCCGGTCAGTGCCCCTCCTCCTGAGCCCCGCCCCTATGCACCTGCTGGAGACCGTCAGCCGGATCTGGGGTGGGGGGACGAAAATTCCCAGGCCGTGGGGACCCCAGCTTCCTCCCGACCTCCTCACCTCGGGATGGTGGCCACCGCCAAGGCCGGAACTGGCCTGCTGGCGCCAGAGGAACCGTCACCGAGATAGCCGGACAACCTCGAGCTCTGCCTGCCCCGCCCCGGGCAGGTCGAGGTGTGGAGGTCTGAGGACACCAGGTGGCTCGGAGGAGGCGCAGTGGGAGGGGCCGTGGCTGAGAAGGGACGTCTTAGGGAAGCTGGGACTACCTTTAATCCGCTTGTCCCCACAGGTCTCATGTGCTCTAGTTTCTGCGGACTTTTGTAGGAAGTATCTGGAGGAGAGAAAAATTCTGCAGGGTCTGGCAGGTGGGGTGGGAGCGGGAAGTTGGAGCTCAGCTCGGATGTCATCCCTTTCCCAGCCTCAAGTTTCTATAGGAACCTGTAGGGGGATCCCCAACTTGATTGGGGATTGGGACAAAGGCCTGCATTCCTCACTATATACATCTTAATCTACAGCCCAAGGCATTCCTGAAAGGATTATTGTGTGGGAATCATAATCAAATTATCCAGAGGATCTTACTACAAATGCCCACCCATGCATGGCCTCTGCTGGGGAGTGGGAAATAAAGTCAGTTTTTAAAAATTATTTTATTTTGTGTATGGGTGTTCTGCCTGAGTGTGTGTCCGTGCACCAGGTCCGGGCCTGTTGCCATTAGAGGCCAGAAGAAGAGTGTGGAATTGGGGGTTGTGGGTGCTGGAAATTGAACTCAGGTCCTCTGGAAGAACTGTTAGTGCTCTGAACTGCTGAATCATCTCTCCAGCCCGATGAAGTGAAACATTTAGGTGGTTTCGTATTTCTTCCAGTGTAGTATGGCCTCCATCATGGGCAGGCATGTCCCTACGCCCCTGCCCACCGCCCGGTTGGTCAGTTTTCCTTTCCCCACTACTTCTAGCTGAGATGTCTTCAGAGCTTGCCAGGGATAAATTTTCCTTCCCCGTCAGCCTGTTAGCCTGTAACACAGACCTAAGAATCCTGGGCCACAGGGGGGCATTCTGAACGAAGTTACACAACTCCGAACAACTTGTGGCTCGTGAGGACTGGGAGAAACAGATGGAACAAGTTATCCAAAGGAAGTTCTGCCAACGTCTTCTCCCACCCCGTCTCCAGCTTCCCACAGACAGCCATCCTCACTAGGCAAGAGCAGGGATGGTGCGGCTTCCAGAAGCACCCCAGTCATCCAGCACAGGGATGGGGTGTGGCTCACCTGTAGAGGGCTTGTTAGCATGCAAAGCTCTGGGTTCCATCCCCAGTGCCATTTGAACTGGGCTTGGATGTAATGCCAGCACTTGTGAGGTAAAGGCAGGAGGCTCAGAAAAGTTGGTTCAAGATCATCCTCAGGAGTCTGAGGCCAGCCTGGTATACATAAGATCCAGTCTTACAAACAAACAACAACACAATGTACCGTTGTTTATTGACTACTCGCTGCATGCTGAACTTTGAGGGTACATCTATCTCAAAAGGGAACCTTCTATTAAGTCTGGGAGACTGGACAGTTTGGGTTTAAATACCATCTCTTAGCTAAATTGTCTTGAACATTGTCTCTTAACTGACCTTGCTGCCCCCATTTGCAGGTCTACCCTGAAGGCCAGAGGTCACTGGCAGAGGGGACTGCCGGGAGAAAGGAAGAACGGAAGATCGGCACGTGTGTCATCTGCGAGATCCTAGGAGAGTGGGAGCTCGGGTCAGAATCCTCTCGCGCTCAGCCCCCACTCCGTCTTCTCCCACTGGGCATTCTACAGTCAGTGCAGATACTTGGGCTGAACCGCTCCAAAAGACAGCGCGGCACTTCAATGGCCGGACGCTGCTGCTTCCACAACCGGTGGCCTCACTTCTGGGGGCCCAATCTCTGCTTCCTTTGGGAGTGGTCCACTCTGGAGGTCTCTCCAGCATCCGGTGGCTGTTGCTGGCTGAGGACAAACAGCAGACAGCCCAGCAAAGCCTCTCTCATGTCTTGGGAGCTCAGTCGGCGGGCCAGTCGGCGCAGCAGGGGCAGGAGGTGCTGGCGGGCCAGGCGGGCAACAGGCAGCAGGAAGCGGGAGAGCAGCGATCGAAGCAGCAACGGGAGAAGCGGAGAGGGCATGGCAGAGCCTGGACCTGCAAAGGAAACCCAGGTTCTAGACTATACCGCGGGCGGACAGGAGTCCTCCCTTCAGCCTATACCTCTGTGCTTCCTAGCCTTCAGCTCATGGATTAGTTTTGCTTTGGTGCAATCCTTTCTTGCACCAAGACAGTTGGCTCAGGGGGTTCACTCACTGTTGGCCTGGATGGGAACTGAGCCCCAGGGTGCGGGGGAGCTTGGGCTACAGCTTGCTGTTTGGCTTTCCCTGGCACTGTTACTGTCCAGTACCCATTTCCTTTAATCAACCCCCCTACACACACACACACACACACACACACACACACCTTTGCATATTCTAACCCGAGGCCTCTACTCCTTTCCCTCCCATTCACCACCTCTAACCGGTCAGTGGTGGCTCTCACCAGTCAGAACTGCTGCTCCTAATCAATTTCAGGATGCATTTGCCTACTGTGGACACAGCATCACTGGCTAGCACGAGGTAGCCCCACCCCCCTTAGGCTCCCCCCTGCTCAGCTCACTTGGGTGTGGAGGCCCACAATGAGGGAACAGCTGAGTTCTGGCACCTGGCACAATGAGTACAGCTGGTCCCTCTTCCAGTCTGGGAAGGAAGGAGGGACACATGCAGGAATTCCCCTGGGAAAGACGGAGCTCAGAGTCCGCTGTGTGACCTGAAGCATGTGGATTCTTCTGGGCTCTGGACACTTTATGTGTTACCTCTGGAAGTGGAGAAAGAACAGGAGGAAGCACAGAAGACGACAGCAGTGGTTGATACCTCAGATGCAGTAATGCTGTGTACAAACACACTTGCTAACCCCTTCCATGCTACTCCAGGGGCCAAGCCAGTGAGGGCCTTAGGGTTCTCTGTAGGCCATCTTCAGAGGCAGAGGGTGGGACCCACAGCTCCTCTCATAGCCGAATGGCATGGCCACTCCTGAACAGGAGGAGGGACATGCAGTTCAAGACGTTCTCCAGTCATCCGGCTGCCTTAGACTAAACAAGGTCAAACACAGAGAGAGAGAGAGAAAGAGAGAGAGAGAGAAGAGAGAGAGAGAGAGAGAGAGAGAGAGAGAAGAGAAGAGAAGAGAAGAGAAGAGAAGAGAAGAGAAGAGAAGAGAAGAGAAGAGAAGAGAGTTCCAGCTATGTCTGGTTGGGTGTATGACCTGAATTTGGTTTTGTATTCTTTTATTTTAAGAATTTTGTTCTTGGGACTGGAGAGATGGCTCAGAGGCTAAGAGCATTGTCTGCTCTTCCAAAGGTCCTGAGTTCAATTCCCAGCAACCACATGGTGGCTCATAACCATCTGTAATGGGGTTTGGTGCCCTCTTCTGGCCTGCAGACATACACACAGACAGAATATTGTATACATAATGAAAGACCCTACAGACCCCCTCCTCAGAACCCGCAGCTAGCAGGCTCCCCGGGAGAACGTCCTGTTTGCTTGAAAGATTCTCAGGATCAGCAGCTAGCCTGCTCTCGTGAGAGGAAAACAGGATATCTATAAGATAGGACATCTACAAAGCAGGATGACTGCAAAGTAGGATATCTATAAGATAAGAACAGGATGTCTGCTGCCAGACATCCATGCTGGGAGAGGAAAACCATTCATGCCCCCCGCCTCATTCCGATAACCACGCTTCTGCTTCTGTAAAACTTGCTTTTGCTGCCCTCTTTCCTATAAAAAGACCTCCTCCCAGTCTGCAGGCGCACAAGTCCTCTGAAAGACTTTGCCTTCTGCAGGTACCTGTGTCTACCTAATAAACCTCTTGCAGTTTGCATCCGACTAGTGGTCTCAGCCTGGTCTGTGGGTCCGGGGTCTCCACCTGAGGGAAGGTCCCTACCGGGGTCTTTCAATAATGAATAAATATATTTTTTTTAAAAAGAATTTTGGTCTCAGGGCTGGAGAGATGGCTCAGTGGTTAAGAGCACTTGACTGCTCCCCAGAGGTCCTGAGTTCAATTCCTACCAGCCACATGGTGGCTCACAACCCTCTGGGATGGGGTCAGATTCCCTTTTCTGTTGTGCATGAAGACAGACTCATAGACATGAAATACATAAATAAGTCTTCAGAAGAATTTCATTCTCCTCAGAAAGGAGCTGTAATTCAAGGCTGGACTCAGGAGAGAGAGTGGCTATTAGGGTTGGCTTTAATGTCAACTTGCCACAAATTAAAGTGACCTAAGTAGGGAGCCTCTCCTGAAGAACATCATGATTGCCTTAACTGATGCAGGAAGAGCCACCCTGGTGGTGGGCAAAAGGACATGGCAGAAGGAAAATGATATGACTTTTGTTGGATTGATGTTCCTCTTGTTCTTAATTGATTTAATTAAATTCTTTAATTTGGGGGCTGAAGAGATGGCTCGGGGGTTAAGAATTGACTGCTCTTCCAAAGAACGCAGGTTCAGCAGGGCGGTGGTGGCGCATGCCTTTAATCCTAGAACTAGAGAGGCAGAGGCAGGTGGATCTCTGTGAGTTCAAGGCCAGCCTGGTATACAAGAGCTAGTTCCAGGACAGGCTCCAAAGCCACAGAGAAACCCTGTCTCAAAAAACTAAAAAAAAGAAAAAGGAAAAAAAAGAAAAACCAAAGGATGCAGGTTCAATTCCCAGCACCCATGTGGCATCTCACAACTGTAACTCTAGTTCCAGGGAATCTGACACCTTTCCTTTCACACAGACATACATGCAGGCAACATACCACTCAATACTCATTAAAAAATAAAAATATCTTGAAAAATCTCAGCAAAAAAAAAAAAAGCTTTTTGGAACAGTAAAAATTTTTTTTCTGTTTTTAATTGTTTTAAATTTTTTTAAAATTGATTTTTATTGCGCTCTACATTTCTCTCTGCTCCCCTCCCTGCCTCTCCCCTCCCCTTCAACCCTCCTCCAAGGTCCCCATGCTCTCAATTTACTCAGGAGATCTTGTCTTTTTCTACTTCCCATGTAGATTAGATCTATGTATATCTCTAAAAAAATTTTTAATCTTTAGTTTGATATAGTCATCCGATTGGTTCTGTTCGCCATGAAGTGTTTTTGCAAACTTCAAAGCTGTGGGAATATGGCCGCTTGTCATTAACTGTACCCATCAGCATCAAAGACCCTGGAGGAGACCGTGTTAAAGAATAAGAAGGAAAACATGGACAGAGGCGAGAAGGCAGATTTCCAGGCAACCAGTTGCTCTCTTCCTTCTGTGAACAGGTTCAGGAGTCACAAGTTTGCCCCACCCGGCCCAACCCCCACCCCTTCCCCACCCCTCAAACCACCCTTGTCAGCCTGCTGCTGATCCTGCTCAATCTCTCCTCCACCTTGGAGGAAGCCTCAGTTACAGCTGTCTCAGAAGTGAGGGACCTGAGGTTGAGGGTCCAAGTACCCCCTCAGGGTCACGGGATGAATGGACAGGTCTGCCCTTTCTGCAGGTTTCCCCAACTTCTGTAACTGGGGTTTGCATTTTCCAGTGATTTGGGGTGTTTCCCTAGATTCCTTGCTTCCTCCTGATGCTGTTTCTGCTCATCAGTAAATCTACATGGCTTAACTTTCAAAATGGATTTGGGAGGATGGAGGGACGGCTCAGCAGTTAAAAGCACATACTGTTCCTCAGGAGGACCTGAGTTCTGTTCCCAGCACCCATGTCAGGTGTCTCAGAACCACTGCAGCTTCAGGGGATCCAACATCTTCTGGCCTCCCCTGGTATTGCACTCACAATCAGACACAGACAGACACACACAATTTATTAAAAACAAAACAAAAAATTCTACATAGCCCTAGCTGTACTGGAACTCAGTATGTAGACCAAGCTGACTCTTGAAGATCTGCCTGCCTTTGCCTTTCTGGGATTAAAAGTAAGTGCCACCGTACACTCACCTTTAAAAAAAAAAAATGCCTATAATCCTAGCACTTGGGAGGCAGAGGCAGAGGCAGGTAGGAGGCAGAGGCAGGTGGCTCTCTAAGTATTGGGTCAGTCTGGTCTACAGATCAGGTTCCAGGACAGCCAGGGCTACACAGAGAAACCCTGTCTCAAGAAGAAGAAAAATATAAATAAATAAAATCAGATAATTTTTAATGTGGGTGATGGGAATTGAAACCAGGTCTTCTGGAAGAGCAGCCACTGCTCTTAACCACTGAGCCATCTCTCCAGCCCCCAAAATCAGATCCTTTAAAAAATGGAACCTGTGAGCACACATGGTGGCTTATACTTAAAATCCCAACATTTGGAAGGTGGAGACAGGAGGATGAACAGTTCAAGACTTTCCTGGGCTCCATAGAGTTTGAGGCCAGTCTGGACCAAAAAGAAATCTGGGGCTGAGGGTGAAGCTCAGTGGCAGAGAGCTCAAGCTGGGATAAAATAGGAGAATTATGGGAGCATGAGAACGGAAAGGAACCTCTCCATCTAGAGTCTAGTTAAAGCTCTCGCTGCTGAAAAGCAGGAATTCCGGCATAATTAACAACACTTGCTGTGAAAGCAGCCCACACAGGGACAATATTTCTTTTATATATCTATGTTTTCAAATAAAAATGTTGAAATGGCAATAAACCAAACTTAATGCCTCGATTCATATGATCTCGGTTAGGGCCTCACTCTTCCCCAGATATTTTGTGGGAGTCTCACAAACAAGACGACTCACCTTGGTTCACAGCTACCCTGACCTCCTACATCCCCGGGATCGGGTGGGATTTTTGTTTTATTTTCCAGAGAGGATCTTACATAGCCCAGGTTAGTCTTTGTCTTGGTTCGGGTTTCTACTGCTGTGAAGAGACACCATGACTGTGGCAACTCTCATAAAGGAAAACATTTAATTGGTGTGGCTTACAGTTTCGTGGATTTAGTCCATTATCATCATGGTGAGAAGCATGGTGTGGTGCAGGCTGACCTGGTGCTGGAGAAGAAGCAGAAAAGTTCTACATCTTGATCCACAGGCAATGGTAAGTAACTGTCATATTGGGCATGGATTGAGCATAGGGGACACCTCAAAGCCCACCTCTGCAGTGACACACTTACTCCAACAAGGCCACACCTCCTAATAGTGGCAATCCCTATGGGCCAAGCATTTAAAGACATGAGTGTATGGGGGCCATATCTATTCAAGCCACCACAACCATGAACTGACTTTGTAGCAAGGATGACGTTGAAGTTCTTTTTTTTTTTTTTTTTTTTTTGGTTTTTCGAGACAGGGTTTCTCTGTGGTTTTGGAGCCTGTCCTGGAACTAGCTCTTGTAGACCAGGCTGGTCTCGAACTCACAGAGATCCGCCTGCCTCTGCCTCCCGAGTGCTGGGATTAAAGGCGTGCGCCACCACCGCCCGGCACGTTGAAGTTCTTATCCTCTTGTCTCTATCTCCAATGTGCTAGGATTACAGGGTTGCACCAGCATCCCTGTGTGGTGCTAGGGGTCAAACCCAGGAATTCACTCTACCAAGTGACCAATATCGCTAATCTTGATCTAGTGTTCCGTCTGATCTTCCCTGATATTTCAGGAACTGTCCTGTGATCTCATCTGAATGATTAGGATTTAAACATAATAGCTTTAAAAACCACCATAACTATGCTTCTGTGTGTGTGTGCGTGCGCGCGCGTGTATGTGTGTATGCGTGTGTGCATTGCGTGCGTGTGTGTGTGTGTGTATGTGTGTGCATGCGTGTGTGTGTACTCCTCTGGGGAAATCATACCCACACTTATGTTTCACTTTTTCCCTGAGTTCCTTTCTATTAATCCCTGTTCTTCAATCTGCTAAAAATGTCCTTTAATAAACTTCAACTCTGCTTCATGCTGATTTTTATGAAACTCTTTCTATGTCAAAGGCTTTTCCTGAGTGGAAGTCTCTAGACTCTGGGGCCCAGAGGATTAAGGGAACTGACTCTCAAGTGCCTGCAGACAAGGAACAGTGAGTGTCTCCACCCCTTTACTGTTGATTACTTTGTCTAGCCTGCAGCAGCTGAGTCTCTGATGCTATTGTAACTACTCTCCTGAGAACTCTCTCTAGGATTACTGCAGTAGCCAATAGGCTATATTCCTACTTTATCTTTTATGGCTCAAACGGTCTTTAGAAAGCATTAATTGAATCTGCCCTCCTCTCTTCCAATGGCCCCTGGTTACCACCTCATCTTTAAGTCAGTTAAGGCCTTAACAGTTAAGGCCAGGGTTTCAGGATGGATAGCTTAGTAAGAGGCTTCTCACTGACAAAATTTGGGGACCCAGGTTTCACTCCCAGCTCTGAACCAGGCAAACCAAGCCAAAACATAAACAAACACCCCCAAAGGGTCCTAGTATCACCCACAGGGGCCATAGATTATGTGACCTCTCTTCCTGATTGGTTTCTTCCTGATTTCGTTTCTAATTCCTCTAAAGAAATGTTTTATGGCTTTGTAAGGATATTCATAATTTCTTTTCCTTTAAAAACGTATGACGAGCCGGGTGGAGGTGGCACACGCCTTTAATCCGAGCACTCAGGAGGCAGAGGCAGGCGGATCTCTGTGAGTTCGAGGCCAGACTGGTCTACAAGAGCTGTTCTAGAACAGGCTCCAAAGATACAGAGAAACCCTGTCTCAAAAAAACAAAACAAAAATTATTATGATTATATTTGGTATATTTATGTTTTGTTTTTGTTTGTCTGTGAGGATGTCTATAACCTACAGGATTGCCCATGGAGGCCAGAAAAAGGCATCAGATCACCTAGGACTGGAATTTTACAGACAGTTGTGAGCCACCATGTGGGTGCTGGGAACCAAATCCCAGATTCTCTGGAAGAGCAGTTAGTACTCTTAACTACTGAGCCTTCTCTCCAGCCCCTACTTATTTATTTTTAATTCATGCATATGAGGGTTTTGCCTACAGGTATATTTATGAACCGAATGCATGCAATGAGTGCCTGCTGAAGCCAGAAGAGGGCATCAGATCTTCTGGAGCTGGAGTTTCACATGGTTGTGAACCACCATGTGGATGCTGGGAACTGAACCTGGTTCCTCTGCAAGGGCAGCTAACTGCTATGAACCACGGAGCCATCTCTCCAGTCCCCTGCCTCTGTTTCTTGCCCCTCTTACTGTCTACTCCAGGCAGGCCTGGCCTCCTAACAGTTCCTTAAGTATGCCTCAGAGAACAGTAAATTCTGCCTAAGGCTTTGCTGTGTCCCTTGACATTCCAAAATTCTTTGCCTAGTGTATAAATTAAACTGATCTGAAAATAGATTGGTGGGGGAAATCAATTTTAATTACGTATGGACTCATGGGAGTTCTATGGGGAAAAACATAAGGATGCAAGCATTGAAGCCCATGTACTATCCTGAGCTACAGAAAGGAATAGCATCACAAGGCTTCCTGGAGCGAGAGACAAAGTAGGGGCAGCAGATACACAGAACAGCACGGAGAATAAGTAGATTGTCTTGTTAATGTAGACAAAAGTCTCAAGAGTAGGGATCAGTGTGCCTTCCTTGATCCCATCTCCTCCCCTGGTTTCTTGGGTCTGTGATGTCACTGTAGGGACTCAGCTGCCACTGTCCTTGCCGTCCCCATATGCACCCAGCTGGCTCAGGGAGGAGGCCCCGGGTGTCTGGGGTGCAAGGTTGGCAGTACTCCTGCTCTCGGGGGCGCCCACGGTGGGCATCTGGAGCTGCTCTGAGCCCACGTTGGCTTCTGCCTTCACCTTCTTTGGCAACACCAATCCGGCCAGCTGTGCCCTGCTGCCCACTGCCTCTGCCTTCCTCTTGGTCTTCGGTGCCTCGTCCAGGATTGCTATGGGGTTGGGTTTTGCTGCTGAGCGTGGTCGGGAAGGCAGAGCTTCATCTTCTGAATCGGAATCCTCCAGAAGCCTGCACTGGCGGTGGTGAGCCTCCTCCAGCAGGCCGCAGTCTCAAGCTCATCTTCCTCCTCCTGCTCCTGTCGCCGCAGTTCCTGCGACAGGCGGTGCTGCGGCAGCATGGCCTCAAAGTCCATGTGTGCCAGCCGCTAGTTCAGGTCCTTCAGCTCCTACAGGTTTTCCAGCACCTCCATCTCTAGCTTCGAGTCTTTGGTGCGGTTCTCTAGGACCTTCATGGGGTTGTTCAGCTCCTCATCCTCGCGCTTCTTCTGCACACGCTTTTCCTCCTCCTTTAGGAGCTTCTTGGCCTGGAAGCTGCGTGTGGCTCCATGCTCCACGGTGTAGTCCGTGTTCTCAGGGTCTGTCTTGAAGGTGATCTTGGCCAAGCAGCGCGTGCAATTGAAGTAGAAGCAGAAGAGAGGCAGGCCCAGGTAGGCCTCGTTGTGGAGGGTTTCCTTGCGCGCATTAAACTCCTTCCCTTGGTGATGTATTCTCCACACGTCTTACACCTCATGTTGAAGGGGCCATCAGGCGAACCACGTACGGCCGGTCCTTGGTTCGCTTGAGTTTCGGGATCTTTGGCGGGTCGAAGTCAGGTGGGTAGTATTTGTCTAGAACTTTCCGTTCTGACATATTCGCTTCAGGAACAAAGCAGCACTGAACTTTTGATTCACGTGAATGTTAAAAATGGGCATCTATACCAGTGTCAAACTGAGGGTGGGAGGGGAAAGCAGGGTAGGCAAGGAGAAGGAATTCCCGTCTACTGGTAATAAAGCTCCAGGTTCATCCCATCATGGATTTCATAATCTCCCAGAGACACGTGGTCCTTAAAAATCGTGTACCATTTTTTCAGGACTATCTTCGTCCACCGGGTGCCAGTTTGGGCCGCTATGAGTTTTTTCAAGTCCCCGATGGTGTCATCGGTGTTACATTTGACCCGGACTTTCTTCCCCAGACGGTCATTGCAAACCACCTCAATCATCATCGTGGCTGGACTTCTAACCCCTCGACTTACAGACGACACAAGTCCCAGTTCGAATGCCAAGCCCTGAGAAGCAGTGTTCTTCTGTCCCCTCGGAATTTATTAGGACTGGCGCCGCAGTTTTCTTGACGTCACTTCCTGGGCTGGCTTACTGAAGTAGTTCATAGGCTTTAGCGTTCTCATTGGCTGTGGTATCTGACTCTTCAACCACGAATAGTACTTTCCACGAATAGGAAAACCTAGGCCTCTGGTGGGAGCTCCAACAGTTTTTACAGATTGTTCTCCAAAACGATACTTTGGAGAAAAAGGTGGTTTCTCAAGGTCTATGTAGTATTCCAAACACCTGTTGGCAATGTCTCTGCTCAAGCAGCTGAAATAACAGCCTGTATTCTAGCATTACATATGTTTCCTGATGTTTCAATTAATTTATATACTGATAGTACTTACTTGTCTCAAATGATTGCTCCTTTAGAAACTGCTCCTTATATTTCTCCTGAGTCCCGACAATACAACATCAATTATGCTGTCTACAATATTTATTATGGTCCAAAAAAATCCTATATTTGTGAATCATATTAGAGGTCGTACTCATTTACTTGGACCTCTGACCGAGGGTAGTCAACTCGCAGATGCATATACCCGAATATTATTTGCCATTCCCAAAGAAAAGGCTTCTAAACTCCATAGAAAATATCACTGAAATGCTCGTTCTTTGCAGCACCATACTGGTCGCTCCAGAGCCACTGCCTTACAAATGACCACCCAATGTTCTGCCTGTGCTCCTTTTCATAATACACCCATTGCTGCAGTTAATCCTCGTGGTCTTACACCGAATGACCTTTGGCAGATGGATGTTACGCACCTATCCTCAGCTGAAAAGCTGAAATACATGCATGTTTCAGCTGATACTTGCTCTAAAGTAGTTTTTGTTTCCCTGTGTAGTGGAGAGAAAATGAAGGATGTGATAGCTCATTCCTGCTGGCTTTTACTTATATGGGCTTACCTAATGTTATTAAAACAGATAATGGTCCTGCATATACTAGTAGAAAATTTCAAACTTTTTGTGTAAATAATGATATTAAACATATTCCAGGTATTCCATAAAACCCTACTGGACAAGCTACAGTAGAAAGAATGCATATGGTCATAAAACAGTATTTCACAAAAATAAATAGGGGGGGAGAATATTCTCTCTCCCAATACACAATTGGCTTCTATTTTATTTATTCTATATTTTTTAACTGTGGATTGTGAGGGTCACTCGGCCATGGAAAGACATTGGAATAAAAGTTCTCAGTCCTTAGGATGGGGATGATGGAAAGACCTTCTTACAGGACAACGGAAGGAGCCCACACCCCTGTTGGCTAGGGTGTGAGAAGCTGTTTTGTGTTTTCCTCCAGGAACGACAAGCCCATTTGGGTACCAGAGCGATATATTCGGGCTTTGGAAAAGGATGGGAAAGGATTCTGTGATTAGCTTGAGAATGTGGATAACTAGGTCCACAGAAAGCTTGAGAAAGCTTGGGAAAGAATAGAGTAAAGCATGGTTTCTTGGTAGCAACAATTTCTCAGGTCTGTCCTGCTTGCTAGAGGCAAGCAAGTACTCTCATCTAAGAGAGGCTTCCTGACTTAGCTTTAGCTGCGAAACCCTGCAGGTCTTTTAAGAGATCCTGCCACAAAATACTTAAATAGTGTTGATGAAAAGCTGAATGCATGCATTTCAGTTTTTAGTCATAGCAGAAAAAAAGCTGCGCCATTTGAAAATGCTGGCTTTCTTGGCTGTCCTGCCAGGGCAAAGTCTGACTCTTTTTTCAGGCAGTCAGTCCTACTGAGTGTGTTCTGTGAGCAGAATGCTGCAGCTTGCTTGCTTGCAGAGACCTTGAAACACTATAGAGTTGTAACAATAAAAATGGCTACAGCCAGTACCTCTGCCATGAGGCTGGGAAGCTAAGGAATGGGCTGGATCCAGCCATTACGTCATGGCTTTAATTGTCTCCAAAGAGACTCACGTGGTCAGAAAGAGAGATATACAGTAAAGAGAGATTCAAAGACAAAGAAAACCTCTAAATGGTTTACAGTGTGTTAAAAATATATGCAGGCTAAAGGTTAAAGTTCTTAAAAGTAAAGAAGAAAGAAAGAGAGTAGTTGGGTGTGGTGGCATGCACCTTTAATACCAACACTTGGGAGGTAGAGGCAGATGGATCTCTGTGATTTCAAGGTGTGGTAACATGCACCTTTAATCCCAATGCTTGGGAGGGAGAGACTGACGGATCTCTGTGAGTTCAAGGTATGGTAGCACACACCTTTAATCCTAGCACTGAGGAGGCAGAGACAGGCGGATCTCTGTGAGTTCAAGGACAGCCTGGTCTACAGAGTTATTACAGGACAAAGATACACAGAGAATTCAGAGGTGAAAATAAAGTTGCATATAGATGGAAAATATACAGAGAATCTTGATACTGTATGTTATTATGCTCTCTTTGAATTGTTTGAATGCATATTTGAATACCTTTTAAAAAACGATTTATTTTATGGATATTGGTGTTCTGCCTGTGTATATGTCTGTTTGAGAATGTCAGATCACCTTGGAACTGGAGCTACAGACTGTCGTAAACTGTCAAGTGGGTGCTGAGAATTGAACCCAGGTGCTTTGGAAGAGCAGCCAGTGCTCATAACCACTGAGCCATCTCTCCAGCCTCCTTACTTTTGTTCTTATGGGGCAGCAGGAATGTGCTGTAGTGCTTGTGTTGTTCCACCACCCCTATTAGGTCCATAATAAGAAAATGTTCCTAGCTGTGCATGGTAGCAAATGCCTTTAATCCCAGCACTTGGGAGGCAGAGGCAGGCAGATCTCTGTGATTTTAAGGCCCACTGGTCTACAGAGTGAGTTTCAGGACAGTCAAAGCTACACGGAGAAGCCCTGTCTTGAAAATCCACACACACACATATGCAAAAATACCTATTTACTGGTTGTTTACACTGTTCAGTTTTCTTTTTTCTCTTTAAAACACACTGGCCTCGAACTCAGAGATCCAGCTTCCTCTGCCTCCCAAATGCTGGGATTAAAGGAGTTTGCCACCACTGCCCGGCTGGTGCATATTCTTCATTAATGATTGACTTGGGGGGGCCCAGCCCATGGTGGGCAGGGTTGGTTCCATCCCTGGTCAGGTGGTCCTCCGTGGTATAAGAAAGCAGGTTGAGCAAGCCATGGGCACAGTCCAGTAGCAGCACTCCTGTGGCCTGTTTCAACCCAGGCCTCCAGGTTAAGGCCTTGAGTTCTTGCCCTGACTTCCTTCAGTGACGGACTGTGACTTAGAACTGTAAGCTAGAGTAAGCCTTCTCCTTCCCACGTTGCTTTTGGTGTTTATCACAACAATAAGAACCTAGGAAAGACAGGGCAGAGGTCAGCTTGTGAAGCTTGGTTCTCTTGCTCAGTTCCTCAGGCTTGGTGGCAATGAACTTTAAGTGAGGATGACCTTGAACTCTTGATTCTCCTGCCTCTACCCCCCAAATTCTGGGGTTATAAACATTACACCGCCATATCCAGATCTTTATAACACATTTTTATGACCAGCCTGCTCATACCCAGAAAAAAAAGAAAACACAAGTCACTGTTTGGTACTTGGCTGGAACTGCATCAACTATTTTCTTTTTTTTTTTTCTAAATATTTATTTATTATGTCTACAATAGTCTGTCTGCATGTATGTTTGCAAGCCAGAAGAGGGCACAAGACCCCATTACAGATGGTTGTGAGCCATCATGTGGTTGCTGGGAATTGAACTCAGGACCTTTGAAAGAGCAGGCAATGCTCTTAACCACTGAGCCATCTCTCAAGCTCTGCATCAACTATTTTCTTGTCGCCTTAATGTGGCGGTGTTTTTTTCCTCTTGTGATTTTATTTTGAAAAAAAAATGCCTTGAACCTCTAGATGAATCTGGAGGAGAGCAAATCTCTTTGTATCACTTATGAAGTGGCACTCCTGATCGTTCCCGGGAACACTTCAGGTTTTAAGTAACCTCTTTTGGGCTCTGTAGTAATGCATTTGCATTCCCCATTAGAGTCTTGCCCAATCATTCTTATATGTTTTCCCCTAGGGCTTGTGGTGTATGCTGTTTTCTCTCCCCTCATGGAATATGTTCAGCATGTCTTCCCTTGGCTCCTCTCACAGACTCTGACCTCCCACCTCCCCTCCCACTGGCCTAGAAGCAGCTGTCTAGACCCAGCAGCTGATGTAGGGTGTCGGCCTGATCCTTAGGCTGTTGGCTGAGCTTGAGTGACTGACAGCTGGCTCTGTGGGCACAATGGTTGCACTCTGTACACGCCGCCCTCGGCCTCCTCTTTCTGACCCGAGCAACTGTTCCCAGTGACAGCCTTGCCCCACCTGTCGGCTCTAGTCACCCCCTCCAGCAACCTCTGCCTCCTTCGGTCCTATCTACTCATGTCTTACAGTGCTGAATTCAGCATGTCCTGCCCAGCTGCCTGCTATGGGCTTGGGATTGTCTAAGGTTACCCGGTGGGAGACACCTCCACCTTGGAGGAACTGCCATTCACTGAACAACTACCCAGTTGCTCTGCTCAGACACAGGCTCCATTTTGGTAGCTGGTTGCAGATCTATCAATCTGAGCAGAAAACTGTTGTGTTTAGAGATGGGGCTAGTACTCTGCCTTGTGTCTGCCCACTCTGCCTAGACTTGGCCTAAAAGTCACCAACCCTTCTTCTTGGTCATAGTAAATTTTGACACCCGAGTCCCTGATAAGGCTGCCCTGGCTGTTGTTCAGAGATTTTGCTGTGAAGGTTGTAGATAATGCTCAGTGAGTACAGCATTTGCCTCCACGCAGCAAAACCCTGTGTTTGATTCCCATGTTGACATAAGACAAGTGTGGTGGCTCCTGCTTGTCATTTAGCACCCGGGAGGTGGAAGCAGGAGGACTGGAAATTCAAGGCCATCATTCATCTGCATACTGAGTTTGAGGCGACGTGTAACCCTGTCTCAAAAATGAAATTGAAACTGAACATGGACCCTCCGTTCAAGTGCAGTCTGATCCCTGACTGCAGGGTAGGAATACGTCAGAGGTCAGAGAGAAGCAAAGCACACAGGTTGGTTTTTTCATAATTTTTTTTCTCTGATATAGGACTTCTCTACATAGACCTGGCTATCCTAGAACACTCCAGGCTGGCCTTGAACTCACAGAAATCCTCCTGCCTCTGCCTCCTGAATGCTGGAACAAATAGCATATGTCACCACACCCAGAAGCTTATGAGTTTATTATGTAGAGATTTGGGGACAGGCATCTAGAGAAAAGGACACAGAAAAAGAGGCGTCTCAAGAGAGTCATACTTAGATGTCACCCACGGTTCTCGTCCTTCTGTGTTACATTGCTCAGTGGATGTAATTTACAGCAGGTTTAAAGGTTGATGGATGCGGGTGTATCTATCTATCTATCTATCTATCTATCTATCTATCTATCTATCTATCTATCTATCATCTTCTGAATCAGGGTTTCCTGGTGTAGCCCTGACTATCCTGGACATCACTCTGTGGACCAGGCTGGCCTCAGGCTCACAGAGATCTGCTGCCTTTGCAGTGCCACCACTGCCAGCAAGATTAACTAATGATTGAAGATTGAATTAATATATCCTGTCCCCTCTCTCTTCAGACAAGTTCCATGTAGCCCAGGCTGGCCTCCAGTTTGATCATCCTGCTTTTACCTCATGAATGCTGGTAATATAGGCATATTCCACACCGAGTTTATACAGTGTTGGGGAACAAACCCAGAATCTCATGCATGGTCAGAAAGCCAGGTTTAGCTAGGTCCCAGCACTAGCCCCTGACTATTTTTCTTCTGATGTGGGGGTGATTTCTTTCTAATCTGTTGTTTTCATTGGTTAATTAATAAAGAAACTGCCTAGGCCCATTTGATAGGCCAACCCTTAGGTGGGTGGAGTAAACAGAACAGAATGCTGGGAGAAAGAAGCCGAGTCAGGCAGTTGCCATGATTCTCCCACTCCAGAGAGATGCAGGTTAAGATCTTTCCTGGTAAGCTAGCTCGCGGTGCTACACAGAATATTAGAAATGGGTTAGATCAATATGTAAGAGCTAGCCAATAAGAGGCTGGAGCTAATGGGCCAGGCTGTGTTTAAAAGAATACAGTTTCCGTGTAATTATTTCTGGTAAAGCTAGCCGCATTGCGGGACGCGGCCTGCCACTCCTATTACAACATTCTTCTCTTAAAGAATTCCCTTCTTTGCATATAAAATTGTAAGGTGCCTTTTATGGAGTATATGTCTAAGTTGAAGGGCGAGAGGGGGGTGCTAAAACAACACTGAAATCAGAAACATTATAGGCAAGCATCATTTATTGACAGCCTTTATTTTTATTTATTTATTTTGTTTTTTCAAGACAGGGTTTCTCTATGTAGCCCTGGTTGTCCTGGAACTTACTCTGTAGACTAGGCTGCCCTTGATCTGCCTGCCTCTATGATGTGGGATTCTCCTCTGGAAGCTGTGAATACCATTGGTTAATAAAGAAACTGCTTTGGGCCTATTGCAGTACAGAATAGGGCAAGGCAAGAATTCCATGCAGATAGAGGAGTAGAGAGTAGGCAGAGTCAAGGAGAATCCATGTAGCTGCAGCAGGAGACAGACGCTGGACAGAACCTTACTGGTCAGCCACAACCACATGGCAATACACAGATTAATAAAATGGATTAATTTAAGATATAAGAGCTAGCCAATAAGAAGCATGAGCTAATAGGCCAAGCAATGTTGTAACAATACAGTTTCTGTGTATATTTAGGTCTGGGTGGTGGGGAAATGAATGAGCAGTCTCCACCAACACCTCTGTCTCCTGAGTGCTGGATTAAAGGGCAAGTTATAACCCCTTTGGGCGTTGAACAGCCTTTCACAGGAGTTGCATATCAGATATTTACATTCACAACAGTAGCAAAATTAGAGTTATGAAGTGGCAATGAAAACAATTTTACCGTTGGGGGTCAACGTAACATGAGGAGCTGTACTGAAGGTCACAGCATTAGTAAGGCTGAGAACCACTGTGCTAGTGGTTCAAACTGCCAAGGGATTTGAGCACGCATTCTGCCTCCAGAGCTACAATCCAGCCCCTAGATATATTTTTAATTGCAGGTCCCAGTAGATGCGGCGGCCAATATGGCATGTTTTGGAGTCCCTGGGTGGAGAGATACAGACAAGCATGTGATAAGGAGGAACTCAGTGCTCCCAAGTCTGGCCAGAACTCATCAGCTCTATCACACTCTCACCAAGGCAGCTTCACTTTGCCTGCACAGTGACCATGACCCTCTTTGACCCTTAGCGTGTCCAGCCTCTTTACCATCTGTTGCAGCATCTTGCATGTAACTGGTATGCAATAAGTACATAAATGCTTGTTTGCAACACAATGGCCCGATTAGCTTAATGCTATCCATTTGGAAGGCTGTAAGGATTTCCAGCCTGCTAAAACACTGCTGTGGTTTTTAATTGACCTTGAGGAAACAGAAGGTCAGATTGATCTCCTCAAAGAAGCCTGCTCTCCCTGCCCTCCACCCCCTCATGATTACGATTACAGGAAGCACAGGTCGGAAGTACAGGCTAGACCCAATGTTAGTGTTGTTAGCGTGAGAGAGAGCCTGTGTCCTGGGAGCCCCAACAAGCTAGGCTCAGTCACCAGGCTCCAAGAGGTCAAGACGTGATTGATTAACAATGAAAGACTGAGTAAAGAAGGAATGTGTTCAGTAGGCTACATATTGAAGGAGGGGAGAGGAACACAGAGGTCCAGTGCGTTCCCAAGTCCATGGTCATGGCCTTGGCACAAATTAGGTCTAAATAGAAGGTGTCCTAGCTTGCCTTCTTGCTGTGACAACACTGTGACCCAAAGGATCCTGCAGGGGAGTACATTTCATCCTTCAGTTTCTTGTCCACCCTGAAGGGAAGTCAGGGCAGGACCTGGAGGCAGAGACTGAAGGCCATGGAGGAACGCTGCTTACTGGCTCATTCTTCAGGTTTAACACCAGCCTCCTTTCCTGCCCACGAGTGGTATCACCCACAGTGAGCTGGGTCCTCCCAACAATCATTAATCAAGAAAATGCCCCACAGACTTGCCCACAGGTCAATGTGACAGAGGAATTTTTCTAATCAAGGTCCCCTTTACCCAGATATTTGTGTTGTTATCAAGAACTATCCGCATAGAAGAGCAAGAGGTTTGCCTAAGTAGGCGGCCCTGACGAAGATGCTCCAACCTGTTGCTCCGGGGGATCTCAGAACTGGGTGAAAGTTCTGGCACAGAAGACAAGCCCCTCTTTTGGATAGCATCAGTGATTCCTGGGGAAGTTCCAGTTCCTCCGGGCCCATTCCCTCACTAGTCTGATAGCCAAAGGGTGGGTCTCTTTAGAATATCTTCTCTTCTGCCAGGAAGATTACACCATTGCCCAAAGAGCAGCCAGGAGCTGGAAGAAACTGCTCTCTGGCAGCAAGCAGTGTTGCCAGCAGGGACAATGCTCGAGGCAGGCCAAAGGGGTCCGTTAGGGTGGGTTATTCCAGGACGGCATGGGAAGGAGCTGGACAGAGGATTAATAGCAGGATGGGGTGGAGGGGGACAAAGGATGAAGATTATCGGCATTCCTTGGAGCCTCTGACTGCCTTTCCCTCCCCACTGCTTGATTACTCATTGATACTGAAACAATAGCTTGCTTCCTCTCTGGGTCTCTTTACTCTACTCTGGGTTCTTGAGCTGCTCCCCGCCTGCTTGAGACAGGAGTGGGGAAGGGATAGACCTGAAGCCACTGAAACAGCGCAGTGTGACATAGTGTGTGGTTGCGTGTGAGCGTGGACATGAAATCATCAGAGATGTTAAGCAGGTTCTTGGTGGGGCCTTCATGGCTCTTCACAGTTTGGGGGCTCCCAGAGGGAGCCTTCCAAGTTATTAGCTGACCAGGAAAAAATGAAGACATTCTAAAGAGACACTTGTGTCTCTCAGTTTATCAGACTACTGAAGAAATGAAAATCTACCCCACCCCACCCCCAGAATGTGAGCCCCCATATCAGGCTTGGAGCTTTCTAACTAACTTTCCTTCCTTTCTTCCTTTCTTTTCTTTCTTTCTTTCTTTCTTTCTTTCTTTCTTTCTTTCTTTCTTTCTTTCTTTCTTTCTTTCTTCTTTTGTTTTTTTGAGAAAATGTTTCTCTTTAGCTCTAGTGCCTGTCCTGGAACTCGCTCTGTAGATCAGGCTGGCCTGGAACTCACAGAGATCCACCTGTATCTGCCTCTTGAGTACGTGAACTAAAGAAGTGCGCCATCATCGCCCAGCTTTTCTGACTTTCTGACTTGCATCACCCAAGCCAGGACTTCTCTCCTGGAAGTCCCGCAGGAGGAAGCGGGTGGACTTGAGAGCAGCTCTGGAGAAATAAGATAGCACACTGTGAGCCTGGTACTGCGTGATTCGCAAAGCTCTCAGCATCGACAGTTTGGGAAAAGCGCTTAGTGCCCAACAACCAGAATCTTCAGACTGGCGGCACCTCCTAGACTTAGAAACCAACTCATAGTATACTCTGGTTTGTTGGTTTTGATGGTGTTGGTGTGTTATTGTTTGGAGACCTTTCTCAATTTTAATTTAAATTTTATTTTGTCTTATTACCCAGGCTAGTCTTGAACTCATGAACTCACTACTTAACCTCAGAAGGCCTCAAACTCTAATCCTCCTTGTAATGGTAAAGCATGACAGTTCCATGGTGACTGGGGGCGACTGTGGGCCACTGAGGGTGGTTTAGGGCAGCAGCCAGCGATGAGGGGCAGCCAGTCCCACCACCTGAGGCCTCTGTGGGTCCCAAGCAGGAGGGAGGGGGTGGGTGAGAGACCCATCCCACGAGGAGCAGTAGGGGGTGAGAGACAGAGATGGATAGGCTCGCCATGCAGAGAGGGTTTTTGGTATATTTTATTCAGTGGGTTATGGAGGGGAGAAGGAAAAAGAGAAAAGATAGGCAGAGAGAGGAGGGGAGGGGAGAAGAGATGAGAGTCAGAAAAAAAAGAGAGCTCAGGCTGGAAGTAAAGGGCCAAGGAAGGAAGCTCTGCTTGCCTCTCCTCATGGGGGAGGAAGTGGGTGGGGCTTGTCTTTTAAAGGAATAGGACAGACCTTTACACTCCTGCCTTCACCTCTGGAAACCTGAAATTACAGGCTTGCATTGCTACATCTGGTCCTAGGCTTTTGTTTCCATAGACAGAAATGCTTTGTCTGTGGGTTATGACACAATCTCCAGACCCAGTTTCTGGAATGTGAAACTTAAAAAAAAACAATTATTACTTTATAAATTTATACATGTGTCTTGCACATATATGTCTCCAAAAGTTCCCTCCCACTCTCGCAGACAACCAACACATCCACCTTCACATTATCCCATATTTTGGGAGCCTATATAGTCTGAGTAGTGCTGCCTGCTGCAGTGCTGACTGATCTCTTAGTGGATTTGCATGGGTCTTTCCCAATGTACGAGTTCATGAGTGCCTTGCTAGGTGTATCCAGAAGACAGTATTTCACATCACAGTGCTCTTCTGCATGCTCCAGCTCTGACATTCTCTCTGCCCCCTATTCTGTGACATCCACTGAAATTGAAGGGGTAAATAGGAAAGTCCTTTTAGGGGCTGTCACTATTCTCAACATGGTGATGAGTTGAGTCTCTGCATTAACTGTTGCCCACTGTGAGGGGGAAGCTTCTTTGACTAGGATTGAGGGCTGTACTCACCTATGGGTATAAACATAACTATTTATAAGGTGTTTTGAGAGCATGTCCATTTAGTAAAATAGCAAGAGTAAGTTTCCCACTAGGGGCTGCGACCCCAGAACTCTGGGCTTTTGACCAAGTTTGCAGTACCAAGCAGGAATTTCCTCTTGCGAAACAATCCTCAAATCCAGTGAGGAAGTGGTTGGCTATTTCTGTAATGTTCATGCCCCTACAGTGCCACTGGCCTGGCAGGTCAGGGCCCCCCTCTGAGTAAGACTGCTGATGGTCTTCCATCCTTAGCAGCCTGCCTTGGCTTTCTCTGTTGTCCATGGTAGCCAGCATGGAGGAGATGGGAGGCTTCAGCTGGGGATCAGGATACCTGCCTATACTACCCCAAACCTTACCTCTTTGGCATGTTGATTATTTCAACTGGCTATTTTGAGGAACTGAAGACACAGAGCTCTCTCCGAAAAACTGCCCTTTCGTAAAGTCATCCATACTAGGAGAACAGAAGCTCTAAGACAACTTTTGCCACAGAGGTTTCTCGCTTCCTGTTTCCGCAGTGAGAGGAGTCCTCGGCAAGGTCAGCAGTCTGTCACTGAGCCCTACTCCTGAGACTTTTATCTACATAACAAGACAATCTACTTATTCTCCGTGCTGTTCTGTGTATCTGCCGCCCCTACTTTGTCTCTCGCTCCAGGAAGCCTCGCAATGCTATTCCTTTCTGTAGCTCAGGATGGTACATGGGCCACAATGCTTGCATCCTTACGTTTTCGCCCATGAGTCCATACGTAATTAAAATAATTTCCCTCATCAATCTGTTTTCTGAACAGTTTAATTTATACACTAGGCAAAGAATTTTGGAAAGTAAGGGACGCAACAAAGCCTTAGGCAGAATTTACTGTTCTCTGAGGCATAATGAAGGAACGGTAAGGAGGCCAGGCCTGCCTGGAGTAGACAGTAAGAGGGGCAAGAATCAGAGGCTGGGGACTGGAGAGATGGCTCCGTGGTACATAACAGTTAGCTGCCCTTGCAGAGGAACCAGGTTCAGTTCCCAGCATCCACATGGTGGTTCACAACCATGTGTAACTCCAGGTCCAGAAGATCTGATGCCCTCTTCTGGCTTCAGCAGGCACTGCATGCATGCGGTTCATAAATATACCTGTAGGCAAAACCCTCATATGCATGAATTAAAAATAAATAAGTAGGGGCTGGAGAGAAGGCTCAGTAGTTAAGAGTACTAACTGCTCTTCCAGAGAATCTGGGATTTGGTTCCTAGCACCCACATGGTGGCTCACAACTGTCTGTAAAATTCCAGTCCTAGGTGATCTGATGCCTTTTTCTGGCCTCCATGGGCAATCCTGTAGTTTATAGACATCCTCACAGGCAAACAAAAACAAAACATAAATATACCTAAAATAATCATAATAATTTTTGTTTTGTTTTGTTTTTTATGAAACAGCGTTTCGCTGTATATTTGTAGCCTTTTCTGGAACTAGCTCTTGTAGACCAGTCTGGCCTCGAACTCACAGAGATCAACCTGCCTCTGCCTCCCGAGTGCTGGGATTAAAGGCGTGTGCCACCTCCACCCAGCTCATCATACGTTTTAAATGGAAAAGAATTTATGAATATCCTTACAAATCCATAAAACATTTCTTTAGAGAAATTAGAAACGAAATCAGGAAGAAACCAATCAGGAAGGGAGGTCACATAATCTGTGGCCCCTGTGGGTGATACCAGGACCCTTTGGGGTTTTTTGTTTATGTTTTGGCTTTGGTTTGCCTGGTTCAGAGCTGGGAGTGAAACCTGGGTCCCCAAATTTTGTCGGTGAGAGGCCCATTACTGAGCTATACATCTTGAAACCCTGGCCTTAACTTGACTTAAAGATAGGTGGGAACCATGGGACATTTGAAGAGAGGAGGGCAGATTCAATTCATGCTTTCTAAAGACCATTTGGGCCATGAAAGATCAGTAGGAACATAGCCTATTGGCTACTGCAGGAATCCTAGAGAGAGTTCCCAGGAGAGTAGTTACAATAGCATCAGAGACTCTGCAGCCACAGGCTAGACAAAGTAATCAACAGTAAAGGGGTGGAGACACTCACTGTTCCTTGTCTGCAGGCAATTGAGGAGTTAGTTCCCTTAATCCTCTGGGCCCCAGAGTCTAGAGACTTCCACTCAGAAAAAGCCTTTGACATAGAAAGAGTTTCATAAAAATCAGGATGAAGCAGAGTTTAAGTTTATTAAAGGACAGTTTTAGCAGATTGAGGAACGGGGATTAATAGAAAGGAACTCAGGGAAAAAGTGAAACATACTATGGGTATGATTTTCTCAAAGGAGGACACACACGCAGGCACAAACACACACATACATGCAGGCATTCACACACACACGCATGCATGCACACACTGTCAAGTGGGTGCTGGGATTGAATTCAGGTTCAGTTTTCTGTGGAAACAAAAGCAAAATCTCTTCTCCAAAGTAACATACATTTTGACTTCAGTTTTGAAGACAAGGCTTTTTCAAAATACCTATCTTGGATTAGTTCAGGAGTATTTCTAAACAAAAGTCTTTTAGCAGCTGTTGCTCCTTCCTCAGCATTCAAACCATTCAAAGAGAGCATAATAGCATACAGTATCAAGATTTTCTGTGTATTTTCCATCTTTATGCAGCTTTATTTTAACCTCTATGTTCTCTGTATATCTTAGTCCAGGAATAACTCTGTGGACTAGGCTATCCTTGCCTCCCCAGTGCTAGGATTAAAGGTGTGAATAACTCTGTAGATCCACCTGTCTCTGCCTCCTCAGTGCTAGGATTAAAGGTGTGAGCTACCCAACACACCTTGAACTCACAGAGGTCTATCTGCCTCTGCCTCCCAGGCATAGGGATTCAAGGTGATGGGTACCACACCTTGAAGTCACAGAGGTCAATCTACCTCTGCCTCCTAAGTGTTGGGATTAAAGGTGTGTACCACCACACCCAACTATTCTTTCTTTCTTCTTTACTTTTAAGAACTTTAACCTTTAGCCTGCATAAATTTTTAACACACTGTAGTGGGAGCAGTGGGCTGTGTTCCTGCCACCCATCTTCTGGCTGCCTGGCTAGCTTATGCCCCGAATTAACAACACACAAATTGTATTCTTTTAAACACTGCCTGGCCCATTAGTTTTAGCCTCTTATTGGCTAATTCTCACCTCTTGATTAACCCATTTCTAATAATGTATGTAGCACCACGAGGTGGTGGCTTACCAGAAGATCTTAACTTGCATCCATCTTGGAGAGGAGAGTTATTACGACTGCCTGGAGAGGAGAGGCATGGCGTCTGGCTCACTTCCCTCCTTCCCAGCATTCTGTTCTGTCTACTCCGCCTACCTAATTTTCTGACCTATCAAAACAAGCAGTTTTCTTTATTGATTAACCAATGAAACAACAGATTGACAAATGACCTTCCCACATCAACACACTGTAAACCATTTGGAGGTTTCTTCGTCTTTGAATCTCTCTTTACTGTATATCTTTCTTTCTGACCACGTGATTCTCTTTGGAGACGCTTAAAGCCATGACATAACGGCTGAATCCAGCCCATTCCTTAGCTTCCTAGCCTCATGGCAGAGGTACTGGCTGTAGCCATTTTTATTGCCACAACTCTATGGTGTTTCAAGGTTGCTACCGGCAAGCAAGCTGCAGCATTCTGCTCACAGACCACATTCAGTCCAACTGCCTGCCTAAAAATGAGTCAGAGTTTGCTCTGGCAGGACAGCCCAGAAAGCCAACATTTTCAAATGGCGGAGCCTTTTTCCTGCTATGGCTGAAAACCGAAAAGCATGCATTCAGCTTTTCATCACCACCATTTCAGTATTTCCTGGCAGGATCTCTTAAAAGACCTGCAGGGTTTTGCAGCTAAAGCTGAGTCAAGAAGCCTCTCTTAGATGAGAGGAACACATGCTTGCCTCTAGCAAGCAAAGCAGACCTGAGAAATTGCTGTTACCAAGAAACCATGCTTTACTCTATTCTTTTCCAAGCTTTCTCAATCTTTATGTGAATTCAGTTAGCCACATTCTCAGGCTCATCATAGGATCCTTTCCCATTCTTTTCCACAGCCCGAACATATGGCTCTGGTACCCAAATGGGCTTGTCCAGTCCGGGAGGAAAACACAAACAGTTCCTCTCACCCAAGCCAACAGGGGCGTGGGCTCCTTCCCTTGTCCTGTAAGAAGGTCTTTCCATCTTCCCCATCTTAAAGACTGAGAACTTTTATTCCAATGTCTTTCCATGGCCGAGTGACCCTCACAATCCACAGTTAAAAAAATATAGAATAAATAAAATAGAAGACAATTTTGTATTGGGAGAGAGAATATACTCCCCCCTATTTATTTGTGTGGAATACTGTTTTATGACCATATGCATTCTTTCTACTATAGCTTTTCCAGTAGGGTTTTATGGAATACCTGGAATATGTTTAATATCATTATTTACACAAAAAGTTTGAAAATTTCCAGTAGTATATGTAAGACCATTATTTGTTTTAATAACATTAGGTAAGCCCATATAAGCAAAGGCAAGCAGGCAATGAGCTATCACATCCTTCATTTTCTCTCCACTATTCAGCGCAGGAAAAACTACTTTAGAACAAATATCAACTGAAACATGCATATATTTCAGCTTTCCAGCTGAGGGTAGGTGGGTACATCCATCTGCCAAATGTCATTTGGTGTAAGACCATGAGGATTAACTCCAGCAATGGGTGTATTATGAAAAGGAGCACAGGTGGAACATTGGGTGGTCATTTGTAAGGCAGTGGCTCTGGAGCGACCAGTATGGTGCTGCAAAGAACGAGCATTTCAGTGATATCTTTTATGGAGTTTAGGAGTCTTTTCTTCGGGGCTCCAAATAATATTCAAGTATATACATCTGCGAGTTGATTACCCTCGGTCAGAGGTCCAGGTAATTGAGTATGACCTCTAATAAGACTCACAAAAATAGGATCCCGCCTGGACCATAATAAATATTGTAGACAGCATAATTGTCGTTCTATTGTCGGGACACAGGAGAAATATAAGGAGCAGTTTCTAAAGGAGCAATCATTTGAGACAAGTAATCAGGAAACATTTGTAATGTTAGAATACAGACTGTTATTTCAGCTGCTTGGGCAGACATTGCCAACAGGTGTTTGGAATATTAGATAGACCTTGAGAAACTACCACAGCCTTTCCCTTTGTAGAACCGTCTGTAAAAACTGTTGGAGCTCCCACCAGAGGCCTAGGTTTTCCTATTCGTGGAAAGTACTATTCGTGGTTGAAGAGTCAGATACCACAGCCAATGAGAACGCTAAAGCCTATGAACTACTTAAGCCAGCCCAGGAAGTGACGTCAAGAGAACCACGGGGGGGGGGTCCCGGGGAAGCTGTCTGAATAAATTCCTAGGCAACCAAAGCTCCTCAGGTCTGGGCTTTCGAGTTTGGAGTTGTGTTGTCTGTAAGTTCGAAGGGTTAGAGTTCTAGCCACGATGATGATTGAGGTGGTTTGCAATGACCATTTAGGGAAGAAAGTCCGCGTCAAATGTAACACCCATGACACCATCGGGGACTTGAAAAAACTCATATCGGCCCAAACCGGCAACCGGTGGACGAAGATAGTCCTGAAAAAGTGGTACGGGATTTTTTTTATTTTTTTTTTTTTGGTACGGGATTTTTAAGGACCACGTGTCTCTGGGAGATTATGAAATCCATGATGGGATGAACCTGGAGCTTTATTACCAGTAGACGGGAATTCCTTCTCCTTGCCTACCCTGCTTTCCTCTCCCATCCTCATTTTGACACTGGTATAGATGCCCATTTTCAATATTCACGTGAATCAAAAGTTCAGTGCTGCTTTGTTCCTGAAGCGAATATGTCAGAACGGAAAGTTCTAGACAAATACTACCCACCTGACTTCGACCCGCCAAAGAACCCGAAACTCAAGCGAACCAAGGACCGGCAGTAGGTGATTCGACTGATGGCCCCTTCAACATCAGGTGCAAGACATGTGGAGAATACATCACCAAGGGGAAGGAGTTCAATGCGCGCAAGGAAACCATCCAGAACGAGGCCTACCTGGGCCTGCCTCTCTTCTGCTTCTATATCAAGTGCACGCGCTGCTTGGCCGAGATCACCTTCAAGACAGACCCTGAGAACACGGACTACACCGTGGAGCACGGAGCCACACGCAGCTTCCAGGCCAAGAAGCTGGAGGAGGAGAAAAAGCGTGTGCAGAAGGAGCGCAAGGATGAGGAGCTGAACAACCCCATGAGGTCCTAGAGAACCGCACCAAAGACTCGAAGCTGGAGATGGAGGTGCTGGAAAACCTGCAGGAGCTGAAGGACCTGAACCAGCGGCAGGCACACGTGGACTTTGAGTCCATGCTGCCGCAGCACCGCCTGTCGCAGGAACAGCGGCGACAGGAGCAGGAGGAGGAAGGAGCTTGAGACTGCGGCCTTGCTGGAGGTGGCGAGCATCTGTGAAAAATGGCAGTTGGTTATCAAAAGATGAAATTCCAGTCCCGGGGGATCTGATGCCTTTTTTTTTTTTTTTTTTTTTTGGCCTCCATGGGCAATCCTGTAGTTTATAGACATCCTCAGCGGGCGCTGGTGGCGCACGCCTTTAATCCCAGCACTCGGCAGGCAGAGGTAGGCGGATCTCTGTGAGTTCGAGGCCAGCCTGGTTAGAAGAGCTAGTTCCAGGACAGGAACCAAAAGCTATGGAGAAACCCTGTCTCGAAAATCAAAAGAAAAAAATAATAAATAAAAAAAAATAAAAAATAGACACCCTCACAAACAAAAACAAAACGTATATATACCTAAAATCACAATAATTTTATGTTCTGTTTTTTTGAGACAGCGTTTATCTGTATCCTTGAGGCTCATCCTGGAACTAGCTCTTGTAGACCAGTCTGGCCTCGAACTCAGAGATCTACCTGCCTCTGCCTCCCGAGTGCTGGGATTAAAGGCGTGTGCCACCTCCAACTGGCTCATCATACCTTTTTAAAGGAAAAGAAATTATGAATATCCTTACAAATCCATAAAACATTTTTTTTTAGAGGAATTAGAAACGAAATCAGGTAAACCAATCAGGAAGGGAGGTCACATAATCTATGGCCCCTGCGGGTGATACCAGGACCCTTTGGTTTTTTTTTTTTTTTTTGGTTCTGTTTGCCTGGTTCAGAGCTGGGAGTGACACCCAGGTCCCCAAATTTTGTCGGTGAGAGGCCTCCTACTGAGCTATTCATCATGAAATTCTCTCCTTAACTGACTTAAAGATGAGGTGGGAACCAGGGGCCATTGGAAGAGAGGAGGGCAGATTCAATTCATGTTTTCTAAAGATCGTTTGGGCCATAAAAAATAAGTAGGAATATAGCCTAATGGCTACTGCAGTAATCCTAGAGAGAGTTCTCAGGAGACCAGTTACAATAGCATCAGAGACTCTGCAGCTGCAGGCTAGACAAAGTAATCAACAGTAAAGGGGTGGAGACACTCACTGTTCCTTGTCTGCAGGCACTTGAGAGTCAGTTCCCTTAATCCTCTGGGCATCAGAGTCTAGAGACTTCCACTCAGGAAAAGCCTTTGACACAGAAAGAGTTTAATAAAAATCAGCATGAAGCAGAATTGAAGTTTGAAGAGTTGAAGCATGGAGCTGCCTGGTCCTTGGGCAGCTTGAGTGTCAGGATCTTTGACGGGTCAAAGTCAGGTGGATAGCATTTCTTTAGAACTTTCCGTTCTGACTTATAAGCAGCACTGAAGTTTTGATCCACGTGAATGTTGAAAATGGGCATCTATACCAGTGTCAAAATGAGGGTGGGAGAGGAAGACAGGGTAAGCAAGGAGAAGGAATTCCTGTCTACTGGTAATAAAGCTCCAGGTTCAACCCATCATGGATTTCATAATCTCCCAGACACACGTGGTCCTTAAAAATCCCGTACCATTTTTTCAGGACTATCTTCGTCCACCGGGTGCCGGTTTGGGCCGCTATGAGTTTTTTCAAGTCCCCGATGGTGTCATCGGTGTTACATTTGACCCGGACTTTCTTCCCCAGACGGTCATTGCAAACCACCTCAAACATCATCGTGGCTAGAACTCTAACCCTTCGAACTTACAGACGACACAACTCCTAGTTCGAATGCCGAGCCCTAAGAAGCAGTGTTCTTCTGTCCCTCGGAATTTATCAGGACTGGCGCCGCAGTTTTCTTGACGTCACTTCCTGGGCTGGGTTACTGACGTAGTTCACAGGCTTTAGCATTCTCATTGGCTGTGGTATCTGACTCTTCAACCACGAATAGTACTTTCCACGAATAGGAAAACCTAGGCCTCTGGTGGGAGCTCCAACAGCTTTTACAAATCGTTCTCCAAAGGGAAATTTTGGAGAAAAAGGTAGTTTCTCAAGGTCTATGTAATATTCCAAACACCTGTTGGCAATGTCTCTGCTCAAGCAGCTGAAATAATAGCCTGTATTCTAGCATTACAAATGTTTCCTGATGAGTCAATTAATTTATTTACTGATAGTACTTACTTGTCTCAAATGATTGTTTCTTTAGAAACTGCTCCTTATATTTCTCCTGTGTCCCTACAATACAACAACACTTATGCTGTCTACCGTATTTATTATGGTCCAGGCGGGATCCTATATTTGTGAGTCTTATTAGAGGTCATACTCAATTACCTGGACCTCTGACCGAGGGTAATCAACTCGCAGATGTATATACTTGAATATTATTTGGAGCCCCGAAGAAAAGGCTCCTAAACTCCATAAAAGAAATCAAGGAAATGCTCGTTCTTTGCAGCACCATACTGGTCGCTCCAGAGCCACTGCCTTACAAATGACCACCCAATGTTCCACCTGTGCTCCTTTTCATAATACACCCATTGCTGGAGTTAATCCTCGCGGTCTTACACCAAACGACATTTGGCAGATGGATGTTATGCACCTACCCTCAGCTGGAAAGCTGAAATACATGCATGTTTCAGCTGATACTTACTCTAAAGTAGTTTTTGCTTCTCTGCATAGTGGAGAGAAAATGAAGGATGTGATAGCTCATTCCTGCTGGCTTTTGCATATATGAGCTTACCTAATGTCATTAAAACAGATAATGGTCCTGCATATATTGGGGAAAATTTCAAACTTTTTGTGTAAATAATGATATTAAACATATTCCAGGTATTCCATATAATACTAGTGGACAAGCTATAGTAGAAAGAATGCCTGTGGTCATAAAACAGTATTACACACAAATAAATAGGGGGAAGTATATTCCTTCTCCCAGTACAAAATTGGCTTCTATTTTATTTATTCTAAATTATTTAACTGTGGGTTTTGAGGGTCATCCGGCCATGGAAAAACATTGGAATAAAAGTTCTCAGTCCTTAGGATGGAGACAATGGAAAGACCTTCTTACAGGACAATGGAAGGAGCCCATGCCCCTGTTGGCTTGGGTGAGAGGAACTGTTTGTGTTTTTCCTCCAGAAATGGACAAGCTCATTTGGGTACCAGAGCGATATGTTCTGGCTGTGGAAAAGGATGGGAAAGGATCCTGTGATGAGCCTGAGAATGTGGATAACTGAGTCCACAGAAAGCTTGAGAAAGCTTGGGAAAGAATAGAGTAAAGCATGGTTTCTTGGTAGCAGAAATTTCTCAGGTCTGCTCTGCTTGCTAGAGGCAAGCAAGTGCTCTCATCTTGTGAGGCTTCCTGACTTAGCTTTAGCTGCGAAACTCTGCAGCTCTTTTAAGAGATCGTGCCGCGAAAAATTTAAAAGGTGTTGATGAAAAGCTGAATGCATGCTTTTCGGTTTTTTGCTGCAGCAGAAAAAAAGTAGCGCCGTTTTAAAATGCTGAATTTCTTGGCTGTCCTGCCAGGGCAAACTCTGACTCTTTTTTCAGTCAGGCAGTCCGACTGAGTGTGGTCTGTGAGCAGACTGTTGCAACTTGCTTGCGGGCAGGGAACTTGAAACACCATAGAGTTGTGGCAATAAAAATGGCTACAGCCGGTACCTCTGCCATGAGGCTGGGAAGCTAAGGAATGGGCTGGAATCAGCCGCCAAAGTCACGGTTTTAATCCTTCCCTAAAAGACTCATGTGGTCAGAAAGAGAGACATACTCTAAAGAGGGATTCAAAGACGAAGTAAACCTCTAAATGGTTTACAGTGTGTTAAAAATATATGCAGACTAAAGGTTAAAGTTCTTAAAATAAAGAAGAAAGAAAGAGAGCAGTTGGGTGTGGTTGCATGCACCTTTAATCCCAACACTTGGGAGGCTGAGGTAGATTGACCTCTGTTTCTTCAAGGTGTGGTAGTATGTACCTTTAATCCCAATGCCTGGGGGGGGGGCAGAGGCATGGAACTC
This sequence comes from Chionomys nivalis, assembly GCF_950005125.1. Taxonomy (NCBI): domain Eukaryota; kingdom Metazoa; phylum Chordata; class Mammalia; order Rodentia; family Cricetidae; genus Chionomys; species Chionomys nivalis. Next base: position 12,561,669 of record NC_080104.1, on the reverse strand, counting down.
TGAATTCAAGGTGTGGTAGTACACACCTTTAATCCTAGCACTGGGGAGGCAGAGACAGGTGGATCTCTTTTAGTTCAAGGACAGCTTTTTCTACAGAGTTATTCCAGGATAAAGATATACAGAGAACTCAGAGGTTAAAGTAAAGCTGCATATACATGGAAAATACACAGAAAATCTTGATACTGTATGCTATTATGCTCTCTTTGAATTGTTTGAATGCATATTTTAACACTTTTTAATAAACTATTTATGGGTATTGGTGTTCTGCCTATGTATATGTCTGTTTGAGAATGTGAGATCACTTTGGAAGTGGAGCTACAGACAGTTGTAAACTGTCAAGTGGGTGCTGGGAATTGAACCCAGGTGCTTTGGAAGAGCAGCCAGTGCTCATAACCACTGAGCCATCTCTCCAGCCCCCTTACTTTTGTCCTTATGGGGCAGCAGGAATGTGCTGTAGTACTTGTGTTGTTCCACCACCCCTATCAGGTCCATTATAAGAAAATGTTCCTAGCTGTGCATGGTAGCAAATGCGTTTAATCCCAGCACTTGGGAGGCAGAGGCAGGCAGATCTCTGTGGTTTTAAGGCCCACTGGTCTACAGAGTGAGTTTCAGGACAGCCAAAGCTACACGGAGAAGCCCTGTCTTGAAAATCCACACACACACATGCACAAATTCCTATTTACTGGTTGTTTACACTGTTCGGTTTTCCTTTTCCTCTTTAAACCAGGCTGGCATCGAACTAAGAGATCCAGCTTCTTCTGCTTCCCAAGTGCTGGGATTAAAGGCGTGTGCCACCACTGCCCAGCTGGTGCATATTCTTCATTAATGATTGAATTGGGAGGGCCAATCCAAGGCAGGCAGGGTTGGTGCCATCCCTGGTCAGGTGGTCCTCCGCGGAATAATAAAGCAGGCTGAACAAACCATGGGAACAAGCGAGTAAGCAGCACTCCTCTGTGGCCTGTTTCAACCCATGCCTTCAGGTTCTGGCCTTGAGTTCTTGCCCTGACTTCCTTTATTGATGGATCATGACTTAGAACTGTGAGCTGGAGTAAGCCTTCTCCTCCCCACGTTGCTTTTGGTGTTTATCACAACAATAAGAACCTAGGAAAGACAGGACAGAGGACAGCTTGTGAAGCTTGGTTCTCTTGCTCAGTTCCTCAGGCTTGGTGGCAATGAACTTTAAGTGAGGATGACCTTGAACTCTTGATTCTCCTGCCTCTACCCCTCAAATTCTGGGATTATAAACATTACACTGCCATACCCAGATCTTCATAACACATTTTTTGACCAACTTACTCAGACCCAGAAAGAAAAGAAAACACAAGTCACTGTTTGGTATTTGGCTAGAATTGCATCAACTATTTTCTTGTCGCTTTAATGTGGCTGTATTTTTTTCCTCTTGTGATTTTAATTTTAAAAAATTGCCTTGAATTTCTCAGGTGTTCTTCCTTGATCAAATTGGATTTTTCTTAACTAAGAATGAATCCACAGACTCTCATTTTCTTTGGAAACAAAAGCAAAATCTCTTCTCCAAAGTAACATACCTTTTGACTTCAGTTTTGAAGCCAAGGTATTTTCAAAATACCTATCTTGGGTTAGTTCAGCAGCATTTATAAACAAAAGTCTTTTAGCAGCTGTTGCTCCTTCCTCAGCATTCAAACAATTCAAAAAGAGCATAATAGCATAAAATTAAGATTCTCTGTGTATTTTCCAAATATATGCGGCTTTATTTTAACCTCTAATCCCTCTGTATATCTTTGTCCTGGAATAGTTCTGTAGACCAGGATGTCCTTGAACTCACAGAGATCCAACGGTCTCTGACTCCCCAGTGCTATGATTAAAGGTGTGTGCTATGATACCTTGAATTCACAGAGATCCATTTGCCTCTGCCTCCCAGGCTTTGGGATTAAAGCTGCATGCTACCACACCTTGAAGTGACAGAGGTCAATCTACCTTAGCCTCCCAAGTGTTGGAATTAAAACTGTGTACCACCACACCCAACTACTCTCTTTCTTTCTTTTTTACTTTTAAGAACTTTAACCCTTCTCTGCATATATTTTTAACACACTGTAAGCCATTTAGATGTTTACTTCGTCTTTGAATCACTATTTACAGTATATCTCTCTTTCTGACCACGTGACTCTTTTAGGGGAGGATTAAAGCTGTAACTTTGAGGGCTGGATCCAGCCCATTCCTTGGCTTCCCAGCCTCATGGCAGAGGTACCAGCTGTAGCCATTTTTATTGCCACAACTCTATGGTGTTTCAAGGTCTCTGCCAGCAAGGAAATTGCACCATTCTGCTCCCAGACCACACACAGTCGGACTGACTGCCTGAAAAAAGAGTAGAGTTTGCCCTGGCAGGACAGCCCAGAAAGCCAGCATTTTCATTCCACGCACCTTTTCCTGCTACAGCTGAAAACAAAAAAATGCATTCAGCTTTTCATCAACACCATTAAGGTGTTTCGTGGCAGGACCACTTAAAAGAGCTGCAGGGTTTCGCAGCTAAAGCTGAGTCAGGAAGCCTCACTTAGATGAGAGCACTTGCTGGCCTCTAGCAAACAGAACAGACCTGAGAAATTGCTGCTACCAAGAAACCATGCTTTACTCTATTCTTTCCCAAGCTTTCTCAAGCTTTCTGTGGATTCAGTTATCCACATTTTCAGGCTCATCACAGGATCCTTTCCCATCCTTTTCCACAGCCCGAACATATCGCTCTCGTACCCAAATGGGCTTGTCTATTCCTGGAGGAAAAACACAAACAGCTCCTCACACCCTAGCCAACAGGGGCGTGGGCTCCTTCTGTTGTCCTGTAATTAGGTCTTTCTATCGTCCCAATCCTAAGAACTGAGAATTTTTATACAATGTCTTTCCATGTCTTAGCGACCCTCACAACCCTCAGTCAAAAAATTTAGAATAAATAAAATAGAAGCCAATTGTGTATTGGGAGAGAGAATATACTCCCCCCTATTTATTTGTGTGGAATACTGTTTTATGACCATATGCATTCTTTCTACTATAGCTTGTCCAGTAGGGTTTTATGGAATACCTGGAAGATGTTTAATATCATTATTTACACAAAAAGATAGAAATTTTCTACTTGTCTCTGAAAGACCATTATCTATTTTAATAACATTAGGTAGGCCCATATAAGCAAAAGCCAGCAGGAATGAGCTATCACATCCTTCATTTTTTCTCCACTACACAGGGAAACAAAAACTACTACCCCCTTGAATTCGACCCATCACTATCCCGAAACTCAAGGGACCCGAGGACCGGCAGTACGTGGTTCACCTGATGGCCCCTTCAACATGAGGTGCAAGACGTGTGGAGAATACATCTATAGAGGGAAGAAGTTCACTGCGTGCATGGAAACTGTCCTGAATGAGGCCTACCTGGGCCTACCTATATTCAGCTCTACTTCAAGTGCACGCGCTGCTTGGCTGAGATCACCTTCAAGACAGACCCTGAGAACACGGACTACACCGTGGAGCATGGAGCCACACGCAGCTTCCAGGCCAAGAAGCTCCTGGAGGAGGAGGAAAAGCGTGTGCAGAAGGAGCGCGAGGATGAGGAGCTGAACAACCCCATGAAGGTCCTAGAGAACTGCACCAAAGACTCGAAGCTGGAGATGGAGGTGCTGGAAAACTTGCAGGAGCTGAAGGACCTGAACCAGCGGCAGGCACACGTGGACTTTGAGTCCATGCTGCCGCAGCACTGCCTGTCACAGGAACAGTGGCGACAGGAGCAGGAGGAGGAAGATGAGCTTGAGACTGTGGCCTTGCTGGAGGAGGCTCACCACTGCCAGCGCAGGCTTCTGGAGGATTCCGATTCAGAAAATGAAGCTCTGCCTTCCCGACCACGCTAGCAGCAAAACCCAACCTCACAGCCATTCTGGACGAGGCACCGAAGACCAAGAGGAAGGCAGAGGCAGTGGGCAGCAGGGCACAGCTGGCCGGATTGCTGGTGCCAAAGAAGGTGAAGGCAGAAGCCAACGTGGGCTCAGAGCAGCTCCAGATGCCCACCGTGGGCGCCCCCGAGAGCAGGAGGACAGCCAACCTTGCACACCAGACACCCGGGGCCTCCTCCCTGTGCCAGCTGGGTGCATATGGGGACGGCAAGGACAGTGGCAGCTGAGCCCCTACAGCGACATCACAGACCCAAGAAACCAGAGGAGGAGATGGGATCAAGGAAGGCACACTGAGCCCTATCCTGAGACTTTTATCTACATAACAAGACAATCTACTTATTCTCCGTGCTGTTCTGTGTATCTGCCGCCCCTACTTTGTCTCTTGCTCCAGGAACATCGTGATGCTGTTCCTTTCTGTAGCTCAGGATATTACATGGGCCACAATGCTTGCATCCTTACGTTTTTTTCCCTATAGAACTCCCATGAGTCCATACATAATTAAAATTGATTTCCCCCACCAATCTGTTTTCAGATCAGTTTAATTTATACACTAGGCAAAGAATTTTGGGAAATCAAGGGACACAGGAAAGCCTTAGGCAGAATTTACTGTTCTCTCAGGCATAATGAAGGAACGGTAAGGCGGCCAGGCCTGCCTGGAGTAGACAGTAAGACAGGCAGGAATAAGAGGCTGGTGACTGGAGGATGGATGGCTCTGTGGATCAAAGCAGTTAGCTGCCCTTGCAGAGGAACCAGGTTCAGTTCCCAGCATCCACATGGTGGTTCACAACCATGTGAAACTCCAGCTCCAGAAGATCCGATGCCCTCTTCTCGCCTCAGCAGGCACTCACTGCATGCATTCGATTCATAAATATACCTGTAGGCAAAACCCTCATATGCATGAATTAAAAATAAATAAGTAGGGGCTGGAGAGAAGGCTCAGTAGTTAAGAGTACTAACTGCTCTTCCAGAGAATCTGGGATTTGGTTCCCAGCACCCACATTGTGGCTCACAACTGTCTGTAAAATTCCAGTCCCAGGAAATCTGATGCCTTTTTCTGGCCTCCATGGGCAATCCTGTAGTTTATAGACATCCTCACAGACAAACAAAAACAAAACATAAATAGACCTAAAATAATCATCATAATTTTTGTTTTGTTTTTTTGAGACATGGTTTCTCTGTATCTTTGGAGCCTGTTCTGGAACCAGCTCGCATAGACCAGTCTGGCCTTGAACTCATAGAGATCCGCCTGCCTCTGCCTCCCGAGTGCTCTGATTAAAGGCATGTGCCAGCTCCACCCGGCTCATCAAACCTTTTTAAAGGAAAAGAAATTATGAATATCCTTACAAAGCCATAAAACATTTCTGTAGAGGAATTAGAAACGAAATCACGAAGAAACGAATCAGGAAGGGAGGTCACATTATCCATGGCCCCCGAGGGTGATACCAGGACCCTTTGGTTTTTTATTTTTTATTTTATTTATTTTTTATTTTTTTTGGTGTTTGTTTATGTTTTGGCTTTGCTTTGCCTGGTTCAGATTTGGGGGTGAAACCCGGGTCCCCAAATTTTGTTGATGAGAGGCCTCTTACCTAGCTATCCATCCTCAAATCCTGGCCTTAACTGACTTAAAGATGAGGTGGTAACCAGGGGCCATTGGAAGAGAGGAGGGCAGATTCAATTCATGTTTTCTAAAGAACGTTTGAGCCATAAAAGATAAAGTAGGAATATAGCCTATTGGCTACTGCAGTAATCCTAGAGAGAGTTCTCAGGAGACCAGTTACAATAGCATCAGAGACTCAGCAGCTGCAGGCTAGACAAAGTAATCAGTGGTAAAGGGGTGGAGACACTCACTGTTCCTTGTCTGCAGGCACTTGAGAGTCAGTTCCCTTAATCCTCTGGGCCCCAGAGTCTAGAGACTTCCACTCAGGAAAAGCTTTTGACATAGAAAGAGTTTCATAAAAATCAGCATGAAGCACAGTTGAAGTTTATTAAAGGACATTTTTAGCAGATTGAAGAACAGGGATTAATAGAAAGGAACTCTGGGAAAAAGTGAAACATAAGTGTGGGTATGATTTTCCCAAAGGAGGACACACACACACACATACATACGCATGCACACACACACACGCATGCACACACACACGCACACACACATACACACACACGCATGCACACACACATACACACACAAGCACACAGACACATATACACTATTGGTGGGTTTTAAAGCTATTATATTTATATCCTAATTTAATGAGATCCCTGAAATATGCAAAGAGGATTATAGCAGATCATACAAAACACTGGGTCAGGATTAGCGATATTGGTCACTTGGTACAGAATGAATCCCTGGGTTTGATCCCTAGCACCACATTAACCAGGGATACTCCCAAAGGAGGACACATACTGACGAGTTCCAGCTATGACTGGTTGGGTGTATGACCTATATTTTATTTGGTTTTGTATTTTTTTAATTTTAAGAATTTTGTTCATAGGGCTGGAGAGATGGCTCAGTGGTTAAGAGCACTTGACTGCTCTCCAGTGGTCCTGAGGTCAATACCCACCAACCACATGATGGCTCACAACCCTCTGGGATGGGGTCAGATTCCTTTTTCTGGTGTGCGTGAAGAGAGAGTCATATACATGAATAAATAAGTTCAGAAGAATTTCATTCTCCTCAGAAAGGAGCTGTAATTCAAGGCTGGACTCAGGATAGATAGCGGCTATTAGGGTTGGCTTTAATGTCAACTTGCCACAAATTAAAGTGACCTAAGTAGGGAGCCTCTCCTGAAGGACATCCTGATTGCCTTAACTGATGCAGGAAGAGCCACCCTGGTGGTGGACAGCAGCTTCTGGAAGCAGTCCAGATCAAAAGGACATGGCAGAAGGAAAATGATATGACTTTTGGTGGACTGATGTCCCTCTTGTCCTATATTGATTTAATTAAATTCTTTAATTTGGGGGCAGAAGAGATGGCTCAGGGGTTTAGAACATTGTCTGCTCTTCCAAAGAATGCAGGTTCAGCTGGGCAGTGGTGGCACATGCCTTCAATCCTAGAACTAGAGAGGTAGAGGCAGGTTGATATCTGTAAGTTCAAGGCCTGCCTGGTCTACAAGAGCTAGTTCCAGAACAGGAACCAAAGGTACACAGAGAAACCCTGTTTGAAAAACAAAAAACAAAAAACAACAACAAAAAAAAAAGTAAAAGAAGAAAATCCAAGGATGCAGGTTTAATTCCCAGCACCTATGTGGCAGCAAAAATAAAAATATATTTAAAAATCTCAGCAAAAAAAAAAAGCTTTTTGAAACAGTGAAAATACTTTTCAGTTTTTAATTGTTTTAAGATTTTTAAATTGATTTTTATTGCGTTCTACATTTTTCTCTGCTCCCCTCCCTGCTTCTACTCTACCCCAAGGTCCCCATGTTCTCAATATATTCAGGAGATCTGATCTTTTTCTACTTCCCATATAGATTAGATCTATGTATGCCTCAAAAAAACTTTTAATCTTTAGTTTTGATATAGTCATCTGATTGGTTCTGTTAGCCATGAAGTGTTCTTGCAAACTTCAAAGCTGTGGGAATATAGTCGCTTGTATATAGATAAAAGTCTCAGGAATAAGGCTCAGTTGAGAGACTGCTGACCTTGCCAAGGACTCCTCTCCCGGGTGTTGCACGGTGCTTTGTAGTTGGACGTCCCACAGCGGCAGACGTGGTCAAGAGGACCTTGCTGAGGATACCTTCCTTGATCCCATCTCCTCCTCTGCTTTCTTGGGTCTGTGATGTCGCTGTAGGGGCTCAGCTGCCACTGTCCTCGCGGTCCCCATATGCACCCAGCTGGCTCAGGAAGGAGGCCCCGGTGTCTGGGGTGCAAGGTTGGCTGTCTTCCTGCACTTGGGGGCACCCAAAGGAGGCATATGGAGCTGCTCTGAGCCCCCGTTGGCTTCTGCTTTCACCTTCTTTGGCACCACCAATCCGGCCAGCTGTGCCCTGCTGCCCACTGCGTCTGCCTTCCTCTTGGCCTTCGGTGCCTCGTCCAGGATGGCTGTGAGGTTGGGTTTTGCTGCTGAACGTGGTCGGGAAGGCAGAGCTTCATCTTCTGAGTCGGGATCCTCCAGAAGCCTGCGATGGAGCTGGTCAGCCTCCTCCAGCAAGGCCGCAGTCTCCAGCTCGTCTTCCTCCTCCTGCTGTTGTTCCCGCTGTTCCTGCGACAGGCGGTGCTGCGGCAGCATGGCCTCAAAGTCCACGTGTGCCTGCCGCTGGTTCAGGTCCTTCAGCTCCTGCAGGTTTTCCAGCACCTCCATCTCCAGCTTCGAGTCTTTGGTGCGGTTCTCTAGGACCTCATGGGGTTGTTCAGCTCCTCATCCTCGCGCTCCTTCTGCACACGCTTTTCCTCCTCCTCCAGCTTCTTGGCCTGGAAGCTGCGTGTGGCTCCATGCTCCACGGTGTAGTCCGTGTTCTCAGGGTCTGTCTTGAAGGTGATCTCGGCCAAGCAGCGCGTGCACTTGATGTAGAAGCTGAAGAGTGGCAGGCCCAGGTAGGCCTCGTTGTGGACGGTTTCCTTGCGCGCATTAAACTCCTTCCCCTTGGTGATGTATTCTCCACACGTCTTCACCTCATGTTGAAGGGGCCATCAGGCGAACCACGTACTGCCGTCCTTATTCGCTTGAGTTTCGGGATCTTTGGCGGGTCGAAGTAGGTGGGTTGTACTTGTCTAGAACTTTCCGTTCTGACATATTCGCTTCAGGAACAAAGCAGCACTGAAGTTTTGATTCACGTGAATGTTGAAAATGGGCATCTATACCAGTGTCAAATGAGGGTGGGAGAGGAAAGCAGGGTAGGCAAAGAGAAGGAATTCCCGTCTACTGGTAATAAAGCTCCAGGTTCATCCCATCATGGATTTCATAATCTCCCAGAGACACGTGGTCCTTAAAAATCGTGTACCATTTTTTCAGGACTATCTTCGTCCACCGGGTGCCAGTTTGGGCCGCTATGAGTTTTTTCAAGTCCCCGATGGTGTCATCGGTGTTACATTTGACCCGGACTTTCTTCCCTAGTCGGTCATTGCAAACCACCTCAATCATCATTGTGGCTGGACTTCTAACCCCTCGACTTACAGACGACACAAGTCCCAGTTCGAATGCCAAGCCCTGAGAAGCAGTGTTCTTCGGTCCCCTCGGAATTTATAAGGACTGGCGCCGCAGTTTTCTTGAAGTCACTTCCTGGGCTGGGTTACTGACGTAGTTCACAGGCTTTAGCGTTCTCATTGGTTGTGGTATCTGACTCTTCAACCACGAATAGTACTTTCCACGAATAGGAAAACCTAGGTCTGTGGCGGGCGCTCCAACAGTTTTTACAGACGGTTCCTCAAGAGAAAATGCTGTGGTGGTTTCTCAAGTCTATGTAGTCTTCCAAAAACCTGTTGGCAATGTCTCTGCTCAAGCAGCTGAAATAACAGCCTGTATTCTAGCATTACATATGTTTCCTGATGTTTCAATTAATTTATATATTGATAGTATTTACTTGTCTCAAATGATTGCTCCTTTAAAAACTGCTCCTTATATTTCCTGTGTCCCGACAATACAACAACAATTATGCTGTCTACAATATTTATTATGGTCCAAAAAAATCCTATATTTGTGAGTCATATTAGAGGTCATACTCAATTACCTGGACCTCTGACCGAGGGTAGTCAACTCGCAGATGCATATACCCGAATATTATTTGCCAGCCCCGAAGAAAGGCTTCTAAACTCCATAGAAAATATCACTGAAATGCTCGTTCTTTGCAGCACCATACTGGTCATTAAAGAGCCACTGCCTTACAAATGACCACCCAATGTTCTGCCTGTGCTCCTTTTCATAATACACCCATTGCTGGAGTTAATCCTCGTGGTCTTACACCGAATGACCTTTGGCAGATGGATGTTACCCACCTATCCTCATCTGGAAAGCTGAAATACATGCATGTTTCAGCTGATACTTGCTCTAAAGTAGTTTTTGTTTCCCTGTGTAGTGGAGAGAAAATGAAGGATGCGATAGCTCATTGTCTGCTGGCCTTTGCTTATATGGGTTTACCTAATGTTATTAAAGCAGATGATGATCCTGCATATACTAGTGGAAAATTTCAAACTTTTTGTGTAAACAATGATATTAAACATATTCCAGGTATTCCATAAAACCCTACTGGACAAGCTATAGTAGAAAGAATGCATATGGTCATAAAACATTATTCCACACAAAAAAATAGGGTGGAGTATCTTCTCTCTCCCAATACAAAATTGGCTTCTATTTTATTTATTCTAAATTTTTTTTATTTTTTTGTTTATTTGTTTGTGTTTTGTTTTTGAGAGAGCGTCTCTCTGTAGGTTTGGTGCCTATCCCGGAACTAGCTCTTGTAGACCAGGCTGGCCTCGAACTCCCAGAGATCCGCCTGCCTCTGCCTCCCGAGTGCTGGGATTAAAGGCGTGTGCCACCATCACCCAACTTTATTCTAAATTTTTAAACTGAGGGTTGTGAGGGTCACTTGGCCATGGAAAGACATTGGAATAAAAGTTCTCAGTCCTTAGGATGGTGACAATGGAAAGACCTTATTACAGGACAACAGAAGGAGCCCATGCCCCTCTTGGCTAGGGTGAGAGGAGCTGTTTGTGTTTTTCCTCCAGGAATGTACGAGCCCATTTGGGTACCAGAGCGATATGTTCGGGCTGTGGAAAAGGATGGGAAAGGATCCTGTGATGAGCCTGAGAATGTGGATAACTGAGTCCATAGAAAGCTTGAAAAAGCTTGGGAAAGAATAAAGCATGTTTCTTGGTAGCAGCAATTTCTCAGGTCTGCTCTGTTTGCTAGAGGCCAGCAAGTGCTCTCATCTAAGTGAGGCTTCCTGACTCAGCTTTAGCTGCAGAACACTGCAGCTCTTTTAAGAGATCCTGCCACAAAACATTTAAAAGGTATTGATAAAAAGCTGAATGCATGCTTTTCTGTTTTTAGCCATAGCAGGAAAAAGCTGCGCAGATTGAAAATGCTGGCTTTTTTGGCTGTCCTGCCAGGGCAAAATCTGACTCTTTTTTCAGGCAGTCAGTCTTACTGAGTGTGGTCTTTGAGCAGAATGCTGCAGCTTGCTTGCTCGCAGAAACCTTGAAACACTGTAGAGTTGTGGCAATAAAAATGGCTACAGCCAGTACCTCTGCCATGAGGCTGGGAAGCTATGGAATGGGCTGGATCCAGCCACCAAAGTCATGGCTTTAATCCTTCCCTAAAAGACTCAAGGGGTCAGAAAGAGAGATATACTGTAAAAAGGGATTCAAAGACGAAGTAAACCTCTAAATGGTTTACAGTGTGTTAAAAATATATGCAGACTAAAGGTTAAAGTTCTTAAAAGTAAAAAAGAAAGAGAGCAGTTGGGTGTGGTGGTACACACCTTTAATCCCAACACTTGGGAGGCAGAGAGATTGACATCTGTGACTTCAAGGTGTGGTAGCATGCAGCTTTAATCCCAAAGCCTGGGAGTCAGAGGCAGATGGATCTCTGTGAATTAAAGGTGTGTTAGCACACACCTTTAATCCTAGCACTGGGGAGGCAGAGACTGGTGGATGTCTGTGAGTTCAAGGACAGCCTGGTCTACAGAGTTATTCCAGGACAAAGATATACAGAGAACCTGTCTCAAAAAGTAAAAGTAAAAATAAAAGCAATAGAAGTTAAAATAAAGCCGCATATATTAGAAAATACACAGAGAATCTTGATACTGTATGCTATTATGCTGTCTTTGAATTGTTTGAATGCTTATGAAGGAGCAATCTGCTAAAAGGCTTTTGTTTATAAATCCTACTGAACTAACCCAAGATAGGTATTTTGAAAATACCTTGGCTTCAAAACTGAAGTCAAAATGTATTTTACTTTGGAGAAGAGATTTTGCTTTTCTTTCCAAAGAAAATGAGAGGCAGTGATTCATTTTGAGTTAAGAAAAATCCAGTGTGAATAATGAAGACCACCTGAGAAATCTCTAGTAGGAACAGATGTCCCAGATGTATGAGGCCAAAAGCAGCTTCTTTTAACCAATGGTATTCACAGCTTCCAGAGGAGAATATCACATCACAGAGGCAGGCAGATCACTGTGAGCTCAAGGCAAGCCTGGTCTACAAAGTGAGTTGCAGGACAACCAGAGCTACACAGAGAAACCTGGTCTCAAAAAACAAAATAAATAAATAAAAATAAAGGCTGCCAATAAATGGTGCTTCCCTATAATGTTTCTGATTTAGTGTTGTTTTAGCACCCCCTCTTTCCCTTAAACTTAGACATATACTCCATAAAAGGCACCTTACAGTAAAGGGAATTCTTTAAGAGAAGAAAAATAAGCAGGGGCTCGTGCTGGGACCTAGCTAAACCTGGCTTTCTGACCATGCATGAGATTCTGGGTTTGTTCCCTAGCACTGTATAAACTTGGTGTGGAACATGCCTGTAATCCCAGCATTCATGAGGAAAAAGCAGGATGATCAAATTGGAGGCCAGCCTGGGCTACATGGAACTTGTCTGAAGAGAGAGCGGAGAGGATATATTAAATTCAATCTTCAATCATTAGTTAATCTTGCTGGCAGTGGTGGCACTGCAAAGGCAGCAGATCTCTGTGAGTTTGAGGCCAGCCTGGCTTACAGAGTGACGTCCAGGATAGTCAGGGCTACACCAGGAAAGACTGTTTCAGAAAATAATAAATAAATAAATAAATAAATAAATAAACCCCCTCAATCAATCTTTAAACCTGCTGTAAATTAGGTCCACTGAGCAATGTCACACAGAAAGATCAAGAACCATGGGTGACATCTAAGTAAGACTCTCTCTCTTCAGATGACTCCATCCATATCTTGGGTAAAGATTCCTTTTCCTGTGTCTTTTTCTCTTGAGGACTGTCCCTAAATCTCTACTTAATAAACTCATATCCTGCTGGAGATGGTGACACACACTATTTATTCCAGCATTTGGGAGGCTGAGGCAGGAGGATTTCCGTGAGTTCAAGGTCCGCCTGGCCTACATAGTGAGTTCAATGACAGCCAGGACTATGTGGAAAAGTCCTATACCAAACAACAAAAATAATGAAGAAACAAACTTGCTTTTTTTGCTTCACTCTGACGTATTCCTACTGTGCAGTCAGGGAACGGACAGCAGTAGAATGGGGTGGGGATGTTTGGGGGGACATGTCGAGTTTCAATTTCACTTTTGAAACAGGATCTCATGTTTCCTCAAACTCAGTATGCAGATGAGTGATGGCATTGAATTTCCAGTCCTCCTGCTTCTACCTCCCGGGTGCTAAATTACAAGCATGAGCACCACACTTGGTTTATATGATCCTGGGAATCAAACACAGGGTTTTGTTGCGTGGGAGGAAAATGCTGTACTCACCAAGCAGTATCTCCAACCTTCACAGCAAAAGCTCTGAACAACAGCCAGGGCAGCCTTATCAGGGACTCGGGTATCAAAATTTACTATGACCAAGAAGAAGGGTTGGTGACTTTTAGGCCAAGTCTAGGCAGAGTGGGCAGACACAAGGCAGAGTACTAGCCCCATCTCTAAACACAACAGTTTTCTGCTCAGATTGATAGATCTGCAACCAGCTACCAAAATGGAGCCTGTGTCTGAGCAGAGCAACTGGGTAGTTCAGTGAATGGCAGTTCCTCCAAGGTGGAGGTGTCTCCCACCGGGTAACCTTAGACAATCCCAAGCCCATAGCAGGCAGCTGGGCAGGACATGCTGAATTCAGCACTGTAAGACATGAGTAGATAGGACCGAAGGAGGCAGAGGTTGCTGGAGGGGGTGACTAGAGCCGACAGGTGGGGCAAGGCTGTCACTGGGAACAGTTGCTCGGGTCAGAAAGAGGAGGCCGAGGGCGGCGTGTACAGAGTGCAACCATTGTGCCCACAGAGCCAGCTGTCAGTCACTCAAGCTCAGCCAATGACCTAAGGATCAGGCTGACACCTTACGTCAGCTGCTGGGTCTAGACAGCTGCTTTTAGGCCAGTGGGAGGGGAGGTGGGAGGTCAGAGTCTGTGAGAGGAGTCAAGGGAAGACATGCTGAACATATTCCATGATGGGAGAGAAAACAGCATAAACCACAAGCCCTAGGGGAAAACATATAAGAATGATTGGGCAAGACTCTAATGGGGAATGCAAATGCATTACTACAGAGCCCGAAAGATGGTTCTTAAAAACCTGTAGTGTGTGCCCGGGAACGATCAGGAGTGCCACTTCACAAGTGATACAAAGAGATTTACTCTCCTCCAGATTCATCTAGAGATTCAAGGCATTTTTTTTTTCAAATTAAAATCACAAGAGGAAAAAAACACCGCCACAAAAGCGACATGAAAATAGTTGATGCAGTTCTAGCCAGGTTACCAAACAGTGACTTGTGTTTACTTTTCTTTCTTGGTCTGAGCAGGCTGGTCATAAAAATGTGTTATGAAGATCTGGATATGGCGGTGCAATGTTTATAACCCCAGAATTTGGGGGGTAGAGGCAGGAGAATCAAGAGTTCAAGGTCATCCTCACTTAAATTCATTGCTACCAAGCCTGAGGAACTGAGCAGGAGAACCAAGCCCCACAAGCTGTCTTCTGCCCTGTCTTTCCTTTCTTTCCTAGGTTCTTATTGTTGTGATAAACACCAAAAGCAACGTGGGGAGGAGAAGGCTTACTCTAGCTTACAGTTCTAAGTCACAGTCCATCACTGAAGGAAGTCAGAGCAAGCACTCAAGGCCAGAACCTGGAGGCATGGGTTGAAACAGGCCACAGAGGAATGCTGTTTATTGGCTTGTTCCCATGGCTTGCTCAACCTGCTTTCTTATACCACTGAGGACCACCTGACCAGGGATGGAACCAACCCTGCCCACCATGGGCTGGGCCCCCCCAAGTCAATCATTAATGAAGAATATGAACCAGCCAGGCAGTGGTGGCACACGCCTTTAATCCCAGCATTTGGGAGGCAGAGGAAGCTGGATCTCTGAGTTCCAGGCCAGCCTGGTTTAAAGAGGAAAAAGAAAACCGAACAGTGTAAATAACCAGTAAAGAGGAATTTTTGCATGTGTGTGTGTGTGTATTTTCAAGACAGGGCTTCTCCGTGTAGCTTTGGCTGTCCTGAAACTCACTCTGTAGACCAGTGGGCCTTAAAATCACAGAGATCTGCCTGCCTCTGCCTCCCAAGTGCTGGGATTAAAGGCGTTTGCTACCATGCACAGCTAGGAACATTTTCTTGTAATGGACCTGATAGGGGTGGTGGAACAACACAAGCACTATAGCACATTCCTGCTGCCCCATAAGGACAAACGTAAGGGGGCTGGAGAGATGGCTCAGTGGTTATGAGCACTGGCTGCTCTTCCAAAGCACCTGGGTTCAATTCTCAGCACCCACTTGACAGTTTATAGCAGTCTGTAGTTCCTGTTCCAAGGTGATCTGACATTCTCAAACAGACATATACGCAGGCAGAACACCAATATCCATAAAATAAATCAGTTTTTAAAAAGTATTCAAATATGCATTCAAACAATTCAAAGAGAGCTTAATAGCATACAGTATCAAGATTCTCTGTGTATTTTCCATCTATATGCGACTTTATTTTCACCTCTGAGTTCTCTGTGTATCTTTGTCCTGTAATAACTCTGTAGACCAGGCTGTCCTTGAACTCACAGAGATCCGCCTGTCTCTGCCTCCTCAGTGCTAGGATTAAAGGTGTGTGCTACCACACCTTGAACTCACAGAGATCCATCTGTCTCTGACCCCCAGGCTTTGGGATTAAAGCTGCATGCAACCACACCTTGAAGTCAGAGAGGTCAATCTACCTCTGCCTCCCAAGTGTTGGGATTAAAGGTGTGTACCACCACACTCAACTACTCTCTTTCTTTCTTCTTTACTTTTAAGAACTTTAACCTTTAGCCTGCATATATTTTTAACACACTGTAAACCATTTAGAGGTTTTCTTTGTCTTTAAATCTCTCTTTACTGTATATCTCTCTTTCTGACCACGTGAGTCTCTTTGGAGACGATTAAAGCCATGACTTAATGGCTGATTTCAGCCCATTCCTTAGCTTCCCAGCCTCAAGCAGAAGTACTGGCTGTAGCCATTTTTATTGCCACAACTCTACAGTGTTTCAAGATCTCTGCCAGCAAGCAAGCTGCAGCATTCCACTCACAGACCACAGTCAGTTGGACCGCCTGACTGAAAAAAAGTAAGAGTTTGCCCTGGCAGGACAGCCAAGAAAGCCAGCATTTTCAAATGGCGCAGCTTTTTTTCTGCTATGGCTGAAAACCGAAAAGCATGCATTCAGCTTTTCATCAACACCATTTAAGTATTTCGTGGCAGGATCTCTTAAAAGACCTGCAGGGTTTCGCAGCTAAAGGTGAGTCAGGAAACCTCACTTAGATGAGAGCATTTGCTTGCCTCTAGCAAGCAGAGCAGACCTGAGAAATTCCTGCTACCAAGAAACCATGCTTTACTCTATTCTTTCCCAAGCTTTCTCAAGCTTTCTGTGGACTCAGTTATCCACATTCTCAGGCTCATCACAGGATCCTTTCCCATCCTTTTCCACAGCCAGAACATATCGCTCTCTTACCCAAATGGGCTTGTCCATTCCTTGAGGAAAAACACAAACAGATCCTCTCACCCTAGCCAACAGGGGCATGGGCTCCTTCCGTTGTCCTGTAAGAAGGTCTTTCCATCATCCCTATCCTAAGGACTGAGAACTTTTATTCCAATGTCTTTCCATGGCCGAGTGACCCTCACAATCCACAGTTAAAAATTTAGAATAAATAAAATAGAAGCCAATTGTGTATTGGGAGAGAGAATATACTCCCCCCTATTTATTTGTGTGGAATACTGTTTTATGACCATATGCATTCTTTCTTGTGTAGCTTGTCCAGTAGGGTTATATGGAATACCTGGAATATGTTTAATATCATTATTTACACAAAAAGTTTGAAATTTTCCACTAGTATATGCAGGATCATCATCTGCTTTAATAACATTAGGTAAACCCATATAAGCAAAGGCCAGCAGACAATGAGCTATCACATCCTTCATTTTCTCTCCACTACACAGGGAAACAAAAACTACTTTAGAGCAAGTATCAGCTGAAACATGCATGTATTTCAGCTTTCCAGCTGAGGGTAGGTGCGTAACATCCATCTGCCAAAGGTCATTCGGTGTAAGACCACGAAGATTAACTCCAGTAATGGGTGTATTATGAAAAGGAGCACAGGCAGAACATTGGGTGGTCATTTGTAAGGCAGTGGCTCTGGAGCGACCAGTATGGTGCTGCAAAGAACGAGCATTTCAGTGATATCTTTTATGGAGTATAGAAGCCTTTTTTGGGGGCTGACAAATAATATTCGGGTATATGCATCTGCGAGTTGACTACCCTCGGTCAGAGGTCCAGGTAATTGAGTATGACCTCTAATATGACTCACAAATATAGGATTTTTTTGGATCATAATTAATATTGTAGACAGCAAAATTGTTTTTTTTTATTGTAGGGACAGGGGAGAAATATAAGGAGCAGTTTCTAAAGGAGCAATCATTTGAGACAAGTAAATACTATCAGTATATAAATTAAGTGAAACATCACGAATCATTTGTAATGTTAGAATACAGGCTGTTATTTCAGCTGCTTGAGCAGAGACATTGCCAACAGGTGTTTGGAATACTACATAAACTTGAGAAACTACCCTTTTCGCCAAAATTTCCTTTTGGAGAACGATCTGTAAAAACTGTTCCAGCTCCCACCAGAGGCCTAGGTTTTCCTATTCGTGGAAAGTACTATTCGTGGTTGAAGAGTCAGATACCACAGCCAATGAGAACGCTAAAGCCTGTGAACTACGTCAGTAAGCCAGCCCAGGAAGTGACGTCAAGAAAACTGCGGCGCCAGTCCTAATAAATTCCGAGGGGAGAAAAGACCACGGCTCCTCAGGGCTCGGCGTCCGAACTAGGAGTTGTGTCGTCTGTAAGTCGAGGGGTTAGAATTCCAGCTACAATGATGATTGAGGTGGTTTGCAATGACCGTCTGGGGAAGAAAGTCCGGGTCAAATGTAACACCGATGACACCATCGGGGACTTGAAAAAACTCATAGCGGCCCAAACTGGCACCCGGTGGACGAAGATCGTCCTGAAAAAATGGTACGGGATTTTTAAGGACCACGTGTCTCTGGGAGATTATGAAATCCATGATGGGATGAACCTGGAGCTTTATTATCAGTAGACGGAATTCTTTCTTGCCTACCCTGCCTTCCTCTCCCACCCTCATTTTGACACTGGTATACATGCCCATTTTTAACATTCACGTGAATCAAAAGTTCAGTGCTGCTTTGTTCCTGAAGCGAATATGTGGGAAGGGAAAGTTCTTTTTTTTTTTTTTTTTTTTTTTGGTTTTTTTTCGAGACAGGGTTTCTCTGTGGTTTTGGAGCCTGTCCTGGAACTAACTCTTATAGACCAGGATGGTCTCGAACTCACAGAGATCCGCCTGCCTCTGCCTCCCGAGTGCTGGGATTAAAAACAAATACTACCCACCTGACTTCCACCCGCCAAAGATCCCGAAACTCGTGTGACCCAAGGACCGGCAGTACGTGGTTCGACTGATGGCCCCTTCAACATGAGGTGAAGACGTGTAGGGAATACATCTACAGGGGGAAGAAGTTCAAGGCGCGCAAGGAAACCGTCCAGAACGAGGCCTACCTGGGCCTGCCTCTCTTCCGCTTCTATATCAAGTGCACGCGCTGCTTGGCTGAGATCACCTTCAAGACAGACCCTGAGAACACGGACTACACCGTGGAGCATGGAGTCACACGCAGCTTCCAGGCCGAGAAGCTCCTGGAGGAGGAGGAAAAGCGTGTGCAGAAGGAGCGCGAGGATGAGGAGCTGAACAACCCCATGAAGGTCCTAGAGAACCGCACCAAAAATTCGAAGCTGGAGATGGAGGTGCTGGAAAACCTGCAGGAGCTGAAGGACCTGAACTAGCGGCAGGCACACATGGACTTTGAGTCCATGTTGCCGCAGCACCGCCTGTCGCAGGAACAGCGGGGACAGGAGCAGGAGGAGGAAGGAGCTTGAGACTGTGGCCTTGCTGGAGGAGGCTCGCCAGCGCCACCAGCAGCGCAGGCTTCTGGAGGATCTCGACTCAGAAGATGAAGCTCTGCTTTCCCGACCACTTTCAGCAGTTAAACCCAACCTCACAGCCATCCTGGACGAGGCACCGAAGACCAAGAGGAAGGCAGAGGCAGTGGGCAGCAGGGCACAGCTGGCCGGATTGGTGGTCCCAAAGAAGGTGAAAGCAGAAGCCAGCGGGGCCTCAGAGCAGCTCCAGATGCCTCCCTTGGGTGCCCCCGAGAGCAGGAAGACAGCCAACCTTGCACCCCAGACACCGGGGCCTCCTGTCTGAGCCAGCTGGGTGCATATGAGGACCGCGAGGACAGTGGCAGCTGAGCCCCTACAGCGACATCACAGACCCAAGAAACCAGAGGAGGAGATGGGATCAAGGAAGGTACCCTCAGCAAGGTCCTCTTGACCATGTCTGCCGCTGTGGGACGTCCAACTACCAAGTGCCCTGCAACACCCGGGAGAGGAGTCCTCTGCAAGGTCAGCAGTCTCTCAACTGAGCCCTATTCCTGAGACTTTTATCTACATACAAGCGACTATATTCCCACAGCTTTGAAGTTTGCAAAAACCCTTCATGGCGAACAGAACCAATCAGATGACTATATCAAAACTAAAGATTAAAAGTTTTTTTGAGGCATACATAGATCTAATCTATATGAGAAGTAGAAAAAGACCAGATCTCCTGAGTATATTGAGAACATGGGGACCTTGGGGTAGAGTAGAGGCAGGGAGGGGAGCAGAGAAAAATGTAGAACGCAATAAAAATTAATTTAAAAATTTAAACAATTAAAAACTGAATTTTCTTTTACTGTTTCAAAAAGCTTTTTTTTGCTGAGATTTTTAAAAATATTTTTTATTTTTGCTGACACATGGGTGCTGGGAATTAAACCTGCATCCTTGGATTTTCTTTTTTTACTTTTTTTTGTTTGTTTATTTGTTTGTTTGTTTCTCAAACAGGGTTTCTCTGTACCTTTGGTGCCTGTCCTGGAACTAGCTCTTGTAGACCAGGCGGGCCTCGAACTTATAGATATCAACCTTCCTCTGCCTCTCTAGTTCTAGGATTAAAGGCATGTGCCACCACTGCCCAGCTGAACCTGCATTCTTTGGAAGAGCAGTCAGTGTCCTTTTTTTTTATTTATTTATTATGTATACAATATTCTGTGTGTATGCCTGCTGGCCAGAAGAAGGCACCAGACCTCATTACAGATGGTTGTGAGCCACCATGTGGTTGCTGGGAATTGAATTCAGGACCTTTGGAAGAGCAGGCAATGCTCTTAACCTCTGAGCCATCTCTCCAGCCCAGCAGTCAAAGTTCTTAACCCCTGAGCCATCTCTTCTGCCCCCAAATTAAAGAATTTAATTAAATCAATATAGGACAAGAGGGACGTCAATCCACCAAAAGTCATATCATTTTCCTTCTGCCATGTCCTTTTGATCTGGACTGCTTCCAGAAGCTGCTGTCCACCACCAGGGTGGCTCTTCCTGCATCAGTTAAGGCAATCAGGATGTCCTTCAGGAGAGGCTCCCTACTTAGGTCACTTTAATTTGTGGCAAGTTGACATTAAAGCCAACCCTAATAGCCACTCTCTCTCCTGAGTCCAGCCTTGAATTATAGCTCCTTTCTGAGGAGAATGAAATTCTTCTGAAGACTTATTTATGTATTTCATGTATATGAGTCTCTCTTCATGACACCAGAAAAAGGAATCTGACCCCATCCCAGTGGGTTGTGAGCCATCATGTGGTTGGTTGGTATTGACCTCAGGACCACTGGAGAGCAGTCAAGTGCTCTTAACCGCTGAGACATCTCTCCAGCTCTGAGAACAAAATTCTTAAAATAAAAAAAAATACAAAACCAAATAAAATATAGGTCATACACCCAACCAGTCATAGCTGGAACTCGTCAGTATGTGTCCTCCTTTGGGAGCATCCCTGGTTAATGTGGTGCTAGGGATCAAACCCAGGGATTCATTCTGTACCAAGTGACCAATATCGCTAATCCTGACCCAGTGTTTTTTATGATCTTCTATAATCCTCTTTGCATATCATGGATCTCATTAAATTATTATGAGTTAAATATAATAGCTTTGAAATCCACCATTAGTGTATGTGTGTCTGTGTGCGTGCTGCATGTGTATGTGTGTGTGCATGTGTGTGTGTGTGGGCCTTAAAGTCACAGAGATCTGCCTGCCTCTGCCTCCCAAGTGCTGGGATTAAAGGCATTTGCTACCATGCCCAGCTAGGAACATTTTCTTATAATGGACCTGATAGGGGTGGTGGAACAACACAAGCACTATAGCACATTCCTGCTGCCCCATAAGGACAAAAGTAAGGGGGCTGGAGAGATGACTCAGTGGTTATGAGCACTGGCTGCTCTTCCAACGGACCTGGGTTCAATTCCCAGCACCCATATGACAGTTTACAACTGTCTGTAACTCCAGATCCAAGGGGATTTGACACCTTCACACAGACACAGACGCATGTAGACACCAATATCCATAAAATAAAATAAGTCATTTTGAAGAAAGTATTCAAATATGCATTGTCCAGGCTGTGGTGGTACAAGCCTTGAATCCCAGCACTTGGGAGGCAGAGGCAGGCTGATCTCTGTGAGTTCAAGACCAGCCTGGTCTACAGAGCGAGTTCCAGGACAGCCAGAGCTACATAAAGAAACTCTCTCTCAAAATACAAACAAAAGTAAAAGACAGTCCCTTAAGATTGTTTATGCCATTACTGTTCGCAGGTACCCAATGGCCTTTATAATTTTCCCCTCAGTGACGTGTTTTCTTCTTTGACCGATTAAGAATCTGAGGTTCAGAGACCCACACTGGAGCACCGGACTGAGCTCCCAAGGTTATAATGAGGAGCAGAAGGAGAGAGAACATGAACAAGGAAGTCAGGACCATGAGGGGTGCACCCAACCACTGAGACAGGGGGGCCGATCTATTGGGAGCTCACCAAGGCCAGCTGGACTGCTACTGAAAAAAACATGGGATAAAACCGGACTCTCTGAATGTGGCGGACAATGAGAGCTGACGAGAGGCCAAGGAGAATGGCACGGGAACCTTCATCTGGCGATGGATCGAGAGAGAGACAGAGACCCAATTTGGAGCAACGGTCTGAGCTCTTAAGGTCCAAATGAGGAGCAGAAGGAGGGAGAACATGAGCAAGGAAATCAGGACCACGAGGCGTGCACCCACCCACTGTGACAGTGGAACTGATTTATTGGGAGCCCACCAAGGCCAGCTGGACTGGGACTGAATAAGCATGGGTTGAAACTGGACTCTCTGAACATGGCGGACAATGAAGGCTGATGAGAAGCCAAGGACAATGGCACTAGGTTTCGATCCTAATACATGAACTGGCTTTGTGGGAGCTTAGCCTGTTTGGATGCTCACCTTCCTGGACCTAGATAGAAGTGGGAGGACCTTGGTCTTCCTGTAGGGCAGGGAATTTGGACTGCTCTTCAGTATAGAGAGGGAGGGGGAATGGACTGGGGGGAGGAGAAGAGGAGTGGGGATAGGGGGAGGGGAGCGGGGGGGAGGGGGCAATATGTGGGAGGAGGGGGAGGGAAATGGGAAACGGGGAGCAGTTGGAAATTTTAATTAAAAAAGAATAAAAAAAATGAGAAAAAAAAAGAATCTGAGGTTCACTGAGGTTCAGAGAGCACCTTGGTGACAGAAGCTGTTGCAAACAAGACAGATGTGGTACAGAAGTTTGTACATCAACCTGGGAGTACCCTAGGGGCCCAGATGGGACATGCTGAACTATGACGCCATTCGTTCCTCTAGGCTCCAGACTCATTCCGTATTCATGGGCACAGGCTCTAAATGCCAGCGAAGCGCAAACGTCCATAAAATGCCTGCTCTTAATACACAGTCAGGATTGGGGACACACGGGGAAACAGGAAATTACTGTATGAGGAGAGCAGATGGAGCTGGTAAGTGCAGATGGTCAGAGAAGGGAGGGCGGAGCACAGAAACTGGGGTGGAAAGGAGGCGTGGCCAGAGGAGGAGGCGGGCCTCAGAGAGGGTCTCCAGGAGGAAGTGGGTGGGGCAAGGCCTTGGGAGCAGAGGGTGGGTGGCTAGGAAGTAAACAAAAGGTTTGCTTCCTTGTCTAATGGGGGAAGTCAGGGACGAAAGAATCTGAACAAAGACGGGAAGCCAAGTAGTGAACAAACTGAATTCAAGAAGTACCTAATGGATTCAAAGCCTGGGTCAGAAGCAAAGCTGGAGGAAGTCTTGGACACCCCTCCGGGGAGGTGGCAGTAACAAATAGAAGTACCCAGGGGCCCTTGAGGGAGGTGGCAGGCGGACTCAGATACTGAGAGGAGACTCTGAGGTCCCGGGAGGCCCAGAGTCTGAAGGCCAGGCTGGGAGAGGTGTCAAGGAGAGGCGAAGAAGCTGCTGTGGGTGGGACGAGCCAGGCGGGAAACTCCCACGTTGTGGCCTTCTGCGGGAGGCAGAGTCAGCACACTGAGAGAGGAGAGTGAGCTGCAGACCCTCCCGAGGCCCGAGAAGTAAATATATGCACAGACGCACAGAAGCACCCGGAAGATCAGAACAGGAAGTGGATTCCGTGGGAGGCAGAATTAAAGGCAGCTTTCTGTGTTACTGAAAATTGCTAGCTGTTTTTTGTTTCCTGTAGGATTGGGGAATCGGAACCTTGTGTAAATCAGACAAGCACTCCATCCTCTGATTATAGTGTGCAGCTCCTGAAATCACAAGGGCACAAGACACCAACAGGCCAAATGTCATGAGGAAGAGAAAGGAACTGGGAGGGCTTTGTGGTAGGTCCCTGGGAGAGAACAGATCTACCAGAGGGAGGGAGCGAAGTCGATGCTACAGACAAAAACAACCTAGCAGAAAGACAGTGTCAAAAGGAAAGACTTGCAACCCTTGTGGCTAACAAACATCTAATTTTCCTAAAACGGAAATAGTTCATAAGGGCTGGGGCTCAGCCGGTTGGTAGGTCAGGTGGTGAAGTGCTTGCTGCCAACCACGGAGCCGGGGGTGTGAGCCTAGCCCTCAAATAAAACAGGGGCCTGGAGAGGTGGCTGGGCTGGAGAGATGGCTCAGAGGTTCAGAGCAATGGCTGTTCTTCCAGAGGTCCTGAGTTCAATTTCCAGCAACCACGTGGTGGCTCACAACCATCTATAATGAGATCTGGTGCCCTCTCCTGGTGTGCAGGTAGAACACTGTATACATAGCAAATAAATACATTCTACATGGTGTGCATACATCTCACCCATAAAGAGTTGTTGTTTTAAAAACATCTGGGGAGATGGAGACACTTTGTGTTGTTGTGTATTTCCTAGATTCGTTCATACTGGGTTCCTGGGTTAGATGGAGTAACACATTGTTGTATGATGTTTTACTCTTCTTTTTCTTTTGGGGGCCCACCACCCAGCTCCCAAATAAATCACACACAGAAGTTTATTCTTAGTTAAGAATGTCTGGCCTTAGCTTGGCTTGTTTCTTGCCAGCTTTCCTTACATTATCCCGACTACCTTTTGCCCCTGGGCTTTTATCTTTCTCTATTTCTGGATCTCTTTCTTTGCTTCTTTTTCTGTGGCTTGCTGTGTAGCCGGCTGGCTGGCCCCGTGCCCTCCTCTCCTTGCTCTCTTGTTCTTTGCATGCTCTCCTCCCAGAGGTCTCTTTTATTTATTCTCTCTGCCTGCCAGCCCCGCCTATCCTTGCTCTTGCCTCGCTATTGGCCTTTCAGCTCTTCATTAGACCATCCAGGTGTTTGAGACTGGCACAGTAACACAACTTCACAGAGTTAAACAAATACAGTGTAAACAAAAGTCACACACCTGAACACAATATTCCCCAACAGCACATGGCTTTTTCAGGAGAGGAGGCACCATCCTAAAAGCTGCAGGTGAGCAGCCTGACACAAGAGAGAACTACTATGGTCCCCAAACAGCTCATTAGCATAACCAACTCTGCACTCTCTAACCCCAGACTTTTGTTTTTGATTTTGATTCTCTGTGTAGCTCTGGCTGTCCTGAAACTAACTTTATAGACCAGGCTAGCCTCAAATTCAGAGATCCACCTGTCTCTGCCTCCGAGTGCTGGGATTAAAGACCTGTGACACCACATCTGGCTAGAAGATACACTCTAGAGAAGCAGTAATATTCACAATCTTGGCTTTTTAAAACAACAACTCTTTAGCCGGGCGGTGGTGGCGCACGCCTTTAATCCCAGCACTTGGGAGGCAGAGGCAGGTGGATCTCTGTGAGTTCGAGACCAGCCTGGTCTACAAGAGCTAGTTCCAGGACAGGCTCCAAAACCACAGAGAAACCCTGTCTCGAAAAACCAAAAAAAAAAAAAAAAAAAAAAAAAAAAAAAAACAAACCAACAACTCTTTATGGGTGAGATGTATGCACACCATGTAGAACGTACTTTTTTTTTTTTTTTTGTCATTAACTCCATGCCGTATTGACTTGTAAGTAAGTGTTCATGTAAACTAAAGTTGTAAAATTGTCCCACCTCCCTCTGGTACATAGCAAAAACTAAAATTTTAGGGGAAAAGTCCCAACTACAATGGCCTCTATAGGCTAAAGTTGGCCTTACACCAGCCATAGGGACAAAATAATGACAAAGGACAGAAAAGAGTAATTATTGTGACAACTTTGGTAAAACAGATGGCAACATTGTAGCTCTTTCTTTGGGGAGTAACACAAATTTAATACGAGTTTCTAAATTTCTCTTAAATTTTTTTTTCTAAAATGATGTGGTATCTGTCTAATTTTACAGTTCTGGCCAAGATGTTGTCTTCCTGATCCTTGCCTCAGTCTGTTTCAGTCACCGTTCCTACTGCCTGAGGATGTGAACTAACTTTCAGAGTCTACTTCTGCTTGGGCTCAAATCTTTTCCTTCTCTGAGACGCTAAACTTTTCCTTTCAAGGCTTAAGAAAATTACTTAACTCTGGGCGGTGGTGGCCACACCTTTGATCCCAGCACTCAGGAGGCAGAGGCAGGCTGATCTCTAAGTTCAAGTCCAGCCTGGTCTACAGGGTGAGTTTTAGGACAGCCAGGACTGTTACATAGAAAAACCCAAGGGAAAGAGAGAGAGAGAGAGAGAGAGAGAGAGAGAGAGAGAGAGAGCTGGGCATTGGTGGCGCACGCCTTTAATTCCAGCACTAGGGAGGCAGGCGGATCTCTGTGAGTTCAGGGCCAGCCTGGTCTACAAGAGCTAGTTCCAGGACAGGCTCCAAAGCTACAGAGAAACCCTGTCTCGAAACCCTCTCCCCCCCAAAAAAGGAAACAAGCTAGGGTTGCCGGGGTTGGAGAGATGGCTCAGGTGAAGAGCTCACGTCACTCTTGAAAAGGGTCCATGTCAGGCAGTTCATAGCCAGCTGTGACTTGAGCTCCAGAGGATCCAGTGGCCTCTTCTGGCCTCTACTCTCATGGACATGGTATGTTCAAGCCTACACAGAAATAAAACTTAGAATCTCAAACAAAACAAAAAAACAGATAGGCTGGAGAGTTGGCTCAGTGGTTGAGAGCCTGGCCAACTCTTCCAGAGGACCCAGGTTTAGCTCCTAGCAGCCACGGTGCTCACAACCATCTGTAACTTCAGTCCCAGAGATCTGACATGACCTCCACAGGCAAAGACTTGCATACGGTACACACGCATGCATACAGGTAAAACACCCAGACACATAAAATACAAATGATAAAAAAATTAAACTAATTAAACAATATTTGTATTTTGCTAATAAGAAGGAAATAGATGAGTTGAGCAGTGGTGGCACTCACCTTTAATCTCAGCAGCACTTGGGAGGCAGAGGCAAGAGGATCTCTGAATTTGAGGCCATCCTGGTCTATAGTTTGAGTTCTAGGACTACATAGCGAAACCCTATCTTGAAAAACAAAGAGAGAGGAAAAAAATAAATAGATGATACTATACCTGCTCTTAAAATCTCATTTCCATTACTTTTAAGTCTTTTAAAAATTATCATTTTAGGGCAGGGCGGTGGTGGTGGTGGAGCACGCCTTTAATCCCAGGGCTCTGGAGGCAGAGGCAGTTGGATCTCTGTGAGTTTGAGGCCAACCTGGTCTACAAGAGTTAGTTCCAGGACAGGCTAAAAAAAAAAAAAAAAAAAAAAACTACAGAAAAACCCTGTCTCACCCCCTCCCCCAAAATTATTATTTTAACCTGCTGTGGTAGGCCTCTGTGTGTTTATTTGGGACTAAATGGATGTGGGACCTGGTGGGACAGAAACCTCTGTCAACATTAATTGGGCGGTGGCGCACACCTTTAATCCCAGCACTCTGGAGGCAGAGGCAGGCGGATCACTGTGAATTCGAGGACAGCCTGGTCTACAGAGTGAGTTCCAGGACAGCCAGGGCTAAACAAAGAAACTCAGTCTCAAACAACAACAGAATTTATTTTATTTTCCGTGTGTGCCTGCGTGTGTGTGCGTCTGTGTAAAGGGACATGAGCCACTCCAGCAGGTGCTCCGGCTGGTCTTCCCCTTCTCCCCCATTCCCTCTGCCTTATTCCTAAAGCTAGCCCCGAGGTCTGCTCCCTGATGTGGCCACTCCCTCCTCCTCCTGAGGCTGTCTACCAGGGTCCAGCTGCCAGTACTGAAGTCCAGCAATCAGACGCTCCCTTTGGCTCACCTAATTAACATGCCCAATTAAAATTAAACACAGGCTTTCTCATTTTACCTTAATAAGCTGCCATCTGCCCGTGTGCCTCATCTATCTCCCCTCTATCCAGAGGCTGTCCTTAGTGCTTTCCCTAGTCCCTTCCCCCTCATCCTCTGTTTCCTCTACCACTGTATTCTAACACAGACCTCCCCCTCTTTCTCTTCTTAAAATTAAACCTGCAAGGTCGTTTGCTGGGTTTTGTTTGTTTGTTTGATTTTTACCAGAGTCAAAAAGCAGTCGCTGTAACTTTCTTCTCTGCCTAATCTCTCTGTGAAAACAAGTTTTAGGGGTGTGGTTTGTGCCTAATCCAGGATTGGTAGGGAGATCCCCCAGGTGGGAGTCCCCTTCAGTGTGTATGCTCGGTGGGACTGGAGTTAAAGACAGTTCTAAGCAACCATGTAGGTGCTGGGAATAGAAGCTTGGCCCTGTGGAATAGCAGCCTGTGCTCCTAACCACTGAGCCACCTCCTCACCCTACCTTTTCCTTCCTTCCTTCCTTCCTTCCTTCCTTCCTTCCTTCCTTCCTTCCTTCCTTTCTTTGAGCTACCTTTTCATTTCTAAGCATTAAAATGAAAAATCAGAAGCTGGAGCCATGGCTCAGTGCATAAGAGCACTCACCGCTCTTGCAGAAGACTCAAGATTTATAGGGCTAGCCGGGTGGTGGTGGCGCATGCCTTTAATCCCAGCACTTGGGAGGCAGAGGCAGGCGGATCTCTGTGAGTTCGAGACCAGCCTGGTCTACAAGAGCTAGTTCCAGGACAGGCTCCAAAACCACAGAGAAACCCTGTCTCGAAAAACAAAAACAAAAAAACAAAACAACAACAACAACAAAAAGATTTATAGTACTATAGTATTTGTGCTATAATAAATAAAGCTTGCCTGAAGATCAGAGGGCAAAACAGCCCCACTGGTCAGCCTTCCAGATCAGGCCGTGGTGGCACACACCTTTAATCCCAGCAGCCACACTAGTTAGCCATAGTGGTGGTGGTGGTGCACATCTTTAATCCCAGCACTAGAGAGGAATATAAAATGGGAAGAGACAGCTCTCAGGCTCAGTCTTCAGTCTGAGGATTCGTGGAGACAGGCCTTATTCATTTTGGCTGAGGTAGAGGTAAGAGCCAGTGGCTGACTGCTTTGCTTGTCTGATCTTCAGGTTGAACCCCAATATCTGTGTCTCTGGGCTTTTATTATTTGTGCTACAAAGTTTGGTGCCTAAAACCCACATGGTGGCTTATAACCATGCATGACTCCTCTTCTGACCTCTCCAGGCAGCAGATGCAGACACACATGCAGGCTGCCTGCTTAATGCTTCCAGCAATGTATTTAAACATGGCCTTGGCTTAGGATTTTCCTTGTCCTGTTACTATAAAAACCCCATCAAACTGTTGCCTCGTTAGAACATGGAATTTGGAATGACCTGTGTTCCCAGGTCATGGTCACTCACATTTGACTCCAGAATAAGCTCTTTTATCCCCTTTGAGGTCAGAATTGTTTTTTTCATCAACACAAGGACAGAAGAAGGGGAGAGGAGAGGGGAGGGGAGTTGGATGTACGTGTTAGTATAGAAGAGGACGCAGGTTTGGTTTCTGGGACCTTCAAGGCAGTTGACAGCCATCTGTAGCTCCATTTCCAGGTGAGCTCATGTCCCCTCTGGCATCTGTGGGTGCTGCATCTACATGAGCACAGACATACATTGAGACACATAAAATATAAATATATTAATGTTTTTGTTTTGTTTTTAAAGAAAGAGCCAGGCAGTGGCAGGGCACGCCTATGATCCCAACACTCAGGATTATTCCAGAGGCAGGCGCATCTTGGAGGCTGAGGTCAGCCTGGTCTACGGAGTGAATTCTAGGACAGCCAGAGACCCAGAGAAACCCTGGCTCGAAAACAAACAGCAACAACACCAAAGAGCAAAGAAAGTGCTCCCAGAATTTCAAAAAGGAAACCAAAGGAAGTCAAGGACGAAGATCGGCTATAAATAGAGACTGCTCATAGAAAATGAAACGAGAGCCACAGCTAAGCTTCTTCTGTCTGAGTTACCGTTATTCCTTTAGCAGGCTAAAGATACGCAAAACGTCCACCACACGCTCTGTCTGTGGCAGCTCTGGGCATTCAGTCGTCTCTCGTAGCAGTTGACACTACCCTAGGAAGGGAATCTAATGCTTGCATAGTCACAGTTGTGTATTCTCTGGCACATCAGTCTCACTCTCAAAACATTGGCACTGGGCGGTCATCTTTAGGTCTTTGTCAAGTCATGCAGCTTGTCTGAGTCCTGACTCCCCAAAGATGTATGTTTGCTTTTCTTCTGTCTCTTGCAGTACTGGCCTGGGCACTTGGTGTTTCTTCACCCATCTCTGAAGCGTCCCCCACCCTTGGCTGCTTCCAAAGGTCTGGGTGTCTCTCTCTCTCTTCTTCTGCTTCCTTCTACAAGTAGCGCCCTGAGGCTCCCCCTTAATTGTCAGTACGATTGTCCTGACTTTCCTTCTCCTTTGGTTCTTGAATTCATTTGTGGCACAGACTAAGAGCTCCCGAGAGCACATCCAGATTCCTTTGATAACAAGTAGCACCCCAGAGGAGACACCCCAAAGTTTCTGGTGGTATGTGGTGACCACAAAGGGACCCTAATTAAGTTGCTCCAGAGGCAAAGTGGGTGACTAACTCCAGCACCTTAGAGGCCCCCTGGGAAGCTGCTCCAACAGCTTTCACAGTGGCTGAAAGCAGATCCTAGGTTCATGGCTCAAGCCTAAACTTGGAGGCCAGAAGAAGGACCCCGAGGAGATGTCAAATAAACCCGATATTGGCTGGGGCTCCTGAGAGTCTACTCAGAGACTCTAATGTCCTTTTTTATGGCTTCTTTCAGTGCTCTGTCTAGGGCTGGCAATGCTGAGCTGTGTATAAACTCATGGCTGCTCCCAGCTGGATGAAATCTTTAAAAGAAAAAAAGAGAGAGAGAGAGAGACAGGAAAAAGCTAAATATTTGAACTGTAATGAAATAACATGGTTACAGTATTGTGTGTTTTGTATCATTGTTTAGAATATCAAAAGATTGGAAACACCTGTAATAAGAACCTCCTAAATGGCTGGGCATGGTTGCTCAGGCCTGTAATGCCAGTACCCAGGGAGCAAGGCATGAGAGCTGCCAGGCGTTTGAGGCTATGAGCAAATACAGGGAACTGGAGAGGTGGCACAGAGGCTCAGATTAAGTCCTGCTCCTAACTGCTTCTGCTGAGTACCAGAGTTATGTTCCCAGCACCCACATCAACTGCCAGTTCCCACCACAACTGGCTGTAACTCCAACTCCAAGGGACCTGACACTCCTCTGGACTCTAAGGGCACCTGTAACACACCTGGCATACTCACACAGTGCCACATACACATAGATAAAAGTCTTTTTTTTTTAATTTTTTAATTCATTTTACATACCAACCACAGTTCCCCCTCCCTCCCCTATTCCTGCTATCCCCATCTCTCCCCACTCCACCCCCATAAATACAAGTTTTTAAAAATATAACAAAATATAAAGAGAAGCTCACAGAGGTCCTGAATTCAATTCCCAGCGACTACATGGTGACTCACAACCATCTGTAATGAGATCTGGTGCCCTCTTCTGGCCTGCAGGCATACATGCAGGCAGAACTCTGTATACATAATAAATAAACTCTGATCCCCCAGGTCCTTGGGCACAGCCTAGCAGCATCCCCAGGCCAGGGTAGGAGGAAGCTGCTCAGGAAATGGAGATGCTGGGACTGAGTCCTCACCATGCTGCAGTGCCCAGTGACTTACAGGAAAGGAACTGTGATGGAACCCACCGCATGAGTGCATGCTTGCTGCTGCTGGGCAAGTCTCGGGCTGAGGATTCTGTTACACGTTGTCCAACACTTATGAAGTATTAAAATTTAAATGGTCTGCTGAGAAGATGGCTCAGGGGGTAAAGGCTGCATTTCTTTATTCGTGTATTTTTGTGTGTGTACCCAATACCTTAGTGCTCTGGTAAGACTTCTAGGGATCAAATTCAGGGTTTCAGGCATGGCAGCAATTGCCTTCAAGCTGCTGCTGAGCCCATCTTGCTGGCTGATAAAACAATAAACTTTGTCGTCTATGTATTTTACCACATTACAAAAAAAATTAATTTGATGAGCCCATTCTTCTTTGTTTCTTTACACTGAGTATGTTTCTATATTGGAAGCCATTTTAGTTCACTGTTTCTAAGTATCACATAGTATTCTGAGGTTTTCCAGAACATTCCAGACCTCACCTTCTCAGAGACCAAAGGATCTGAGCAATGGGGATACTCTGAGTGAGATGAGAGGTAGTGGGGGAGCTGTATCTCCGACGTCAAAGGCTTTGCAGTCAGGGAAAGAGCGTGGGGGAGGGGCAGCATCTGTGGAAAATGGCAGTTGGTTATCAAAAGATGAAATCCAGATTGCCAGGGACCTAGTCGGAGCCAGTTCACAGACATTTCGGTGCCCAGGACTAAGGGGGAAGAGCAGAAATGCAGGCTACTTATCTGTGGGGACCCATGGTTGGGAGGGCACACTGGGAACAGCCTCCCGGGAAAGCCACTGGGATGGGGAGAGGGGCTGGGAGAACAGGATGTGTTTTCTGTACTGTAGCACACGCTGTATCGAGCTATTGCTCGTACTGTAAACATTTGCTCACGTCAGGGGGCCAATATTCTAACTTTATAAGCATCTTGTTAATTTTATACTATAGAGCTCATGTTGTCCATGATGTTGAGTCCAAGCACATAGTATTTTTTTCTTGTTTATAACCTAATGTTGTTTTTGTTTTCCTTTTTTGAAAGTTTCATTTTAGCTGGGCTGTGGTGGCACACACCATTAATCCTAGCACTGGGGAGACAGAGGCAGGAGGATCTCTGAGTTCAAGGCTGGGTCTACAGAGTGAATTCCAGAACAGTCAGGGCTACACAGAGACATCCTGTCTGGTAAAACAAACAAAACAAAACAAAACAAAACAAGGTATTTTAAAAATTATTTGTGTATGTCTGTGTGGGCTTTTTTTTTTCTTTTTATATTTTTGAGATAGGGTCTCACTATGTAGCTCTGGTTGTCCTGGAACTCACTATATAGACCAAGTTAGCCTTGAACTCACAAGGATCTGCCTGCTTCTACCTCGTGAGTGCTGGGATTAAAGGCATGCTCTTCTACACCCAGTTTCTGTAGTTTTGTACAGATCCCCTGGAGCTAGTTACAGCTGCTGTGTGAGCAGGGTGCTGGTTACAGATGCTGTGGGAGCCGCCCAGGATGGGTGCTGGGACTCAGACGCAGACCCTTTCAGAGAGTGGTACACTTTGTAACTGCTGAGCCATCTCTCAAGAGAAGGTTGTTGGAGCTGGGGTTACAAGTGGTTGGGAACATCCCAAAGTGGATACTAGGAACTGAATTTGGGTCCTCTGTAAGAGCGATGTGGCTCTTAAATACGGACTCATCTCTCCAGCCAGCCCTGCCCCCTTTTTTTTCTCTACTGTTACAGATAAACAGATTATATTTAAGTGAGGAAACAGTCATGTACACTAGGGATTTTTTTAAAAAGAGGGTCTCATGTAGCCCAAGCTGGCCTCCACCTTACTATGTAACCTAGGCTGGCCTTGATCCTCCTGCCTCTCCCTCCCTGCTACTGGGATCACAGGTGTACAGCCCCACACCTGGCTCGAGAGCTTCCTTTTCATACCTTCAACTATCAAACAACGTTCTTTTAAGAGAGACACTGT
This sequence comes from Chionomys nivalis, assembly GCF_950005125.1. NCBI lineage: Eukaryota > Metazoa > Chordata > Mammalia > Rodentia > Cricetidae > Chionomys > Chionomys nivalis. The sequence goes on along the minus strand of NC_080104.1, from coordinate 12,528,254 downwards.
GACTCCTAATTGAAAGGAGACAGTGAGGGAGGTGGCCACCCAGAGAGCACCAGAGACTCTGCTACTTTCCCGTTGCTCTGAGAGAACTCCAGACAAAACCAGCATCGGGCAGGTCACAGCTGGAGGGTGAATGGCTGAGTCCTAAGGGTGAGAACAAGAGGTGGGGTGGCTGAATGGTGTTCACAGTCAGAGAGCAGCGGGGTGGATGCTTCTTAGTCTAGGATCCTGAGCGGTGGAGATGGTGCCGCCCACATTTGGGGTGCGTCTTCCCACCTCGGCTAACTGAATCTAGGAATTCACTCAAAAGTCTGTTTCCACGGAGACTCAAAGGTCCCATCAGGTTGATATCCATGATTAACCGTCTCAGTGCCTTTATTTGAAGTACATTTATGAGTCATTTTAGTTTTGTTACAAGCCAGAAGTGATAGTCCCGGTTGACAACATTTAATAGAATATTTCAAAACAGCTAGCAGAGAGGTTGAAGTGTTTCCCCGCACACAGAGGTGATAAATATCTCAAACAGTACACACACCAGTTATCCTAATTTAATGTTGTACACATGCATGGACATGCCACACTGCCCCAGAAACACAGATGATGGACTGTGTTAATAAAAACACATTTAGGACCATTGAGATGGCTCAGCGGGTATTTGCTGCCAAGCCTGATGACCTTGGCTCAGGGGCTCGAGCCCACGTGGCGGGAGGAAAGAACTACCCCCACAAATTGTCCTCTGTCCTGCACACTCGCACCACCGCACAAGCATACCCGTGCATGTTTACACACCAACACATGTGTACACCCGACACACGTGTACACCCCCTCCCCACAAGTGCAGGTTGGCTTCTTTATTTATTTTTGAGACAGGGTCCCAGGAAGCCCAGACTGGCCTCAGGCTAGCTCTGCTCAAGAATGACCTCTAATGTCTGTTCTCCCTGCCTCTGCCTCCCGAGCGCTGGGCTCATGGAAGTACCCACCATACCTGGCTCACATGGTGCTGGGGATGGAACCCGGGCTTTGTGCATGCTAGACAAGTGCTCACCAGATGTGCTACATCTCTAACCCCTGCAAATTAAAAACAAAGGCGCATGCCTTTGATCCCAGCACTCAGGAGGCAGAGGCAGTCGGATCTCTGTGAGTTCAAAGTCAGCCTGGTCTACAGAGCCAGTTCCAGGACAGAACCTCACATTAGTGGAGTCCTGTTTGGGGTTCTCTGCTTCCCCTCCATTCTGACTTACAGTTTAGCAGTGTTTCACCCCAGGGAGAGGGACACGGGGTGGGAGTTAGCATCTTCTGGGTTCTGAGACTGTTGGGACATTTGTTTCTGGTTTGGTTTTTTGAGATAGGGTTTTTCCGTGTAGTCCTGGCTGTCCTGGAACTCACTCTGTAGACCAGGCTGGTCTCGAACTGAGAGATTCACCTGTCTCTCTGCCTCCCCAGTGCTGGGATTAAAAGGGTGCACAGTCATGCTCTGCTTTAGTGGGAACCTCTTGAAGCTTCAATGACCTGCTAGTTGAACATGGCTGAGCTGCTTGCTGTCCTGCCATCCCCAGGGAGATGAGCTCTCAAGCTAGAGCAATGCAGGGAACAGCTGGCTGCCTCACCCACAGGGAAGATAGGCACAGCGAACCCGTGCTTCCAGAGGCTCCTTCAAGAGTGTGACCTATACATGGGAAAGGACACAGAGAGGAAGACAAGGGGATGGCAGGACAGAAAACAATTCCTTAGAAGACAGTCAGGTGTGGCCTAGATGGAGGGGCGAGGATGCTCTATGCAGGCTGTCTCAATGTGATCTTAGAAGTGACCGAGGAGCAAGGGTGGGTCCGGAAAACCAGGAAGAGCTCAAAAAGGATGGGGATTCCTGTTGTCCCCATGGTATACCAGGGCCTGGTCAATACCAGTAGGAAGTACCCAGCCCTACTGTGGTATGAAACTGTAAATGGGCAACATGACCACTCCATGGGATGGTTAAGGGGATGACTTTTATTGTAGATATGAGGGAGAGAACAGCCAGAGGCATCTGAGCGGTCCAGCGGTCCAGAGCAGAGACAGAAAGCAGCAGATTGAACATGGCCAGCAGGAAGAGGCAGTGAAGGGAGATGGGAGGGGAGGGAGGGAGAGAGAGAGGAAGAGAGAGAGAGAGAGAGAGAGAGAGACCCTGAGAGTGTGGGCAAAAGAGAGCGACATAGCCAAAATAGCAGGGTTATAAGGGGGATGAATGAGCGGCTGAGTAGGGAGGAAAGCCAATGAGCTGGAGGCAGTTTGGGGTTGGGGAAGTAAAAAGAGCCGAGAAGAGCCAGGATGCCAGGATGGCTCTGAAATGTGTAGTAGGTACTTGTGATACTGAGGGAGCCTGGGGACCAGCATGCACTTTGGTAGCTCCTAGGAACCACGGTCAGTCATTTGTCCCTTCTGCCAGTGATACAGGAAATGGTTCCTTTTGGTAGAGGGGCACTGACTTCACGAGATCCAGAGGATGCTGGTTGTTATCTATCGGCCAAAATTTGGGGAAATAGAGTTTCCTCTGGACCTGAAAGGATTCCGATTCCGGTTCCTCTGTGGAACACGAGCTTAGTCTAAGGGAAGTAGGGTACCCTTATCTAGAATGCTGGGGTCACGAGAGGAAAGTTCTATGATGGTATCATTTCTGGCTCTATAGGAACAGGATGAGAGGACCAGGAAGATGGCTTAGTGGCTGAAAGCCCTTGCCGCTCAGTGATGACGTGAGCCTTAACTCACTTTAAAAAGCCCGATAAGGGCTCTCTATTGGCAGCGGTGTGTGACAGAGAGATGTCTCAGAGGAAAGTCTCTGCTCCCAGACGTGGGTCCTTAGGCTTCTTGCCTCGGAAGCGCAGCAGCAGGCATTGTGGGAAAGTGAAGAGCTTCCCCAAGGATGACCCTGCCAAGCCTGCTCACCTAACGGTCACAAGGCTGGCATGACCCACCCACATTGTCTGGGAGGTTGAGAGACCAGGATCCAAAGTGAACAAGAAAGAAGTCGTGGAAGCTGTAACCATTGTGGAAACACCACCTATGTTAGTTGTGGGCATTGTGGGATACATCGAAACCCCACGGGCTCTCCACACCTTCAAGACAGCATTTGCTGAGCACATCAGTGATGAGTGTCAAAGGCACTCATCTACAAGAACTGGCACAAATCTAAGATCTTCACCAAATACTTTAAGAAATGTCAGGATGAGGGGCTGGAGAGATGGCTCAGAAGTTAAGAGCATTGCCTGCTCTTCCAAAGGTCCTGAGTTCAATTCCCAGCAACCACATGGTGGCTCACAACCATCTGTAATGGGGTCTGGTGCCCTCTTCTGGCCTGCAGGCATACACACAGACAGAATATTGTATACATAATAAATAAATAAATATTAAAAAATAATTTTATATAAAAAAATGGCAGGATGACACAGGCAAGAAACAGCTGGAGAAGGACTTCAATGGCATGAAGAAGTACTGCCAAGTCGTCCACATAATTGCCCACACTCGGATGCATCTGCTTCCTCTGCACCAGAAGAAGGCACACTTGATGGAGTTACAGGTGAATGGGGGCACTGTGGCTGAGACGCTAGACTGGGCCGGGGAGAGGTTGGAGCCGCAGGTTCCTGTGAACCAGGTGTTTGGGCAGGATGAGATGGCTGATGTCATCGGGGTAACAAAAGACAACGGCTACAAAGGAGTGACCAGTCGCTGGTGTACAAAGAAACAGCCCCGCAAGACCCATTGGGGGTTGCTAAAGGTTGCCTGTATTGGCGCTTGGCACCCTGCCCGAGTGGCCTTCTTTGTGGCTCCGGCTGGGCAGAAAGGTTACCATCATCGGACAGAGATCAACAAGATTTGCAAGATTGGTCAGGGCTAGCTTATCAAGGATGGCAAGCTGATCAAGAGCAATGCATCTACCGACTATGACCTTTCTGACAAGAGCATCAACCCACTGGGTGTCTTTGTCCATCATGGTGAGGTAGCCAATGACTTCATCACACTCAAAGCCTGTGTGGTGGGAACCAAGAAGCAAGTGCTCACTCTCTGCAAGTCCTTGCTGGTGCAGACCAAACGGCAGGCTCTGGAGTAAGACTGACCTGAAATTCATTGACACCACCTCCAAGTTTGGCCACGGTCGTTTCCAGACCACGGAGGAGGAGAAGAAAGCATTCACGGGACCACTCTCAAGAAAGACCGCACTGCCAAGGAGGAAGGTGCTTAATGACAGAATTTGCTTAACTGGTGTGGTCGCAATAAAAACTTTTCCGGTGGGGGAAAAAAAGAGCCGGATAAGGTGGTACACATCTGCAAGTCAAGTCCTCCTTGGTGGTGAGGTGGGGGGTGGAGACAACAGAAGCAGCCGCTGCTCACAGGCCAGCCCTCCTGGAGTAGCCCATACTGCGCCAGGAAGAGAGACCTTCAGTCTCACACCAGCTGGACCCCTCCGTGTGTGGCTGGCTGGGTGCGGTCTAGCATCCTGTACGGTGCAGCAACCCCTATAATTGTGTCAAACATTCTTAGGCATTTCCCGGAGACAAAGTGGATACCCCTCTTTGGTGTTAAGAAAGTGGCAAACCATGTCCTGTCTTGTTTATTAGAATAATGTCCACGGCATGGGGAGGGGGAACAATGGCATTCCTGGCTAGAGGGCTGGCTAGAAGGCACTGTGACTTGATAGCATAAGGGGATACTAACCTGGCTGCAAGGCTGCCTTACCCAGACAAAACTGGGTAAGAGTCCACCTAATTTTTAGTCCAAACACTCAGAGCCTGAGAGTGCTCAGGGGTGGGTGGGGTGGGGTTGGGGGTTAGAGCTCTGGGGAGCCCGGAGGCGGAGAAGCCAGAGTCAGATCTGGGGCACGGAGTAAACACTGAGCCTGGGAGTAAACACTGAGCACGGAGTAAACACTGGCAGAGGGAGAGGGCCAGGCTCTGCATCTCCCTACCCCCACATGGTTATCTGCAGCCACTGCAAAGAGAGCAGAGAACAGAAGATGTTCAGCAGAGGAGAGAGATGAACGGGACTAGGGGGAGGGGACCGTTTGCAGCCTGACCGACCTCCCCACCCCTACCCGTGTACCTGCTCCATATTCAAGCAAATAGAACCAGTTTTCTTGGGGTCCATGGATAGGAAGAATGCTGTTTAAAGCAAAAGGCGGGGTGGGGAGTTAGCACTGAGATGATTGTCTAAATGACCGACTCCCCCAAAAAGGTGAAACTCGGGAAGGTAGGAAGTTATTCCTTGACCATCGGGAATGAAACATCGCAACTGGTTAGGAGCCTGGCCGGGGTCTGAGCGCTTGCCCCAGAGTGCTAGAGTGCTGGGGAGGTGGGGGCAGTACCGAACTGTTGTTGTGATTGTTATGATTGTGTTTATTTATTTATTTATTGTGGGCGTGAGAGAGGTCTGCATGCTTGTCACAGCTTGCACCTGTGGAGGTCAGAGGACAGCTTGTGGTTTTATTTTTGATTTATTTATTTTTTGAGACAAGGTCTTTTGGCTGACCTAGGCTAGCCTCAAACTTACTGTGTGGCTGAGGATGACCTTGAACTCCCGATTTTTCTGCCCCCACCTCCTTGGCGCCTACTAAGCAAGCACTCTACCAACTGAGCTACACCCTGGCCCGGGGCAGAAGTATTACCTTATCATTCGTATCATATTTGCTAGAAAGGAATAGGGATATGGACAATAGGCACAGCCCCAGCGAGTTGTGAATTTGAACTTGGGTCCAGTGTGTTTTCTGTAATGGAGAGGTTCTACAGAAAGGCCTCAGGGTGAGTGGGCGTGAGAACAAGCCAGCCTTCCTGGTCTAAGCTGCAGTGGGAGGTACCTCACTCACCAAACATGGCCTTTAGCCTTAGGAAGCAGTTGATGAAGTTGTCAAAGTCCACAATCATGTTATCGTCTGCGTACCTAGCCACCACCACCTCAGTTACCTTATTGTTCATCTTGATGCCTAGGACACAGATGGGGCGTGGGGCAGCATTTAGGCCTCCAGACTTGACTGCCCAGCTCCCTGCCTCTGACAACCTCGTGCTCCCTGGCCACCTGCTTTCTCTAGGGCCAAGCGCATCTCGTAGGAGTTCAAGGTCCCGGAGCGGTCCTCGTCAGACTCTTTGAAGATGTCCTGAAGACAGACAGATGTCATCAGGCCTTATGTGTAGCATGGTGGTGGAAATAACAGAATACTGCAATATGACTGACTTACAACAGCTGTCTGAGACCCTGGGGGCCCCACTCCTCTGACCAACCACTTGAATCTCTAATGTTTCTATTGCTAGTGGTCAAGGTTAACTCCAAGCATAGCAGGGGCTGTTGGTACCCTGCCCAGGGCTTTCTTCGGGCACCCTTCAGGACTATACCAGGCTGTCCAATTACTAACCAGTGTGTGTGTGTGTGTGTGTGTGTGTGTGTGTGTGTGTGTGTGTGTGCTGTCTGTCTCTGTGTATTTTCAGTTCTAATGGCTTCTTCACTAGTTTCCACCCTTCTTGGCTGTCTCTTTAGGGTTCTTTACCATCCATTTCTTGATCTTTTTCCACAGGATCTGGAACTCCAGAAAACTCAGCTTGCCAGTGCCATCTTTCTAGGGGGGTTAGTCAAGGATAAGAGTGAAGAAGGCATCCTAGGAACGAGGGAACAGAAAGCCTCGACACAGGCTTGGGGTGGCTCCTGGATGCTAACCACCAGAACTGGGATCTTTAGCTACCCCGAAATCTAATCCCTATCACAAAGGAGAATGCTGAGGCTGGCTGGAGAGATGGCTGCTTCTGAGTCAGCCTTGGAGGGCAGGGAAGAAGATGGGAAAATACTGGTTAGGATTGCCCCAGGGCAGAAAGATACATCCATGAGGTTGACCATACGGCGGCAGACATCCAAGCTAAAACTTCTCATCTTGAAGTTCTTGACTGTGAGGAAGGCAAGGCGTAGGAGGAAGAGAAGAATGAATTCTGTGCGGGACACCCTAGGGCAGCCTTCATCGGGGCGAGCTCTGGGGGTGGGGTAGCCCACTCACATTTACTCGACATCTTGTTGAACAGTCTTTGCAGCTTGTACATGTCTATTTCCTTGTCCTGGGAAGAGAGACTGTAACCCTCTGCTCTGCCCCTGCGGCCCAGCGCCCCCTTCCTTCAGCCTCTGCCCCTGGACTTCTTACTCCATTTGCCACCATCTCAAACAAGTGGATGGAGTCCTGGTCCAAATCCTTCTCAGAGACGGTTTCCTGGGGAAAAGCAGCCGGGAGGGAGAGAGCCAGTCTTAAAAGCATCCTTAATATCCCCAGTCCCAATCCCAAGGCTTTCTATTACCTCTTTAAGGTGCTCAGCATAGTTGACTTCATCCAGCAGCCTGGGCATAAGAGAGTAAAGGTTTAGGGGTGACTGGGGACCAAAGAGATGAGGTTCTCGATGGGGTGACCCAGGGAAGGTCCTGTCGTTGTATATGGAGCAGTATTGAATAGTCCATCAAATTTGGGCTCTAGTTTAACTGCTTCTATTACTGATTTAGATCTCACATCCTTGTAACTCAGTTTCTAGGAGTATAAAATAGGATCGACGTGGAGGAAGCCCAGAACCTGACATCCTGCAGCCCTTGGGCAGGGAACCTGGCCACAGTGAGGTTAGCCCCTCACCAGGTCTCATTGTGCTTCTCCGTAAAGACCCGAAGCAGGAAGTCAGCATCTTTATGGGGCTCAAAGGTGGAGGGGATAATGATGTATTCCCCCGGAGGCAGCCGAAGGTGACTGCTGACCTCTCGTGAGTTCGTGAAGATCTCTGAAAAGCCATGTTCCCGGTATTTCACAAAGAACTCTTTCTTCAGATGGATGTTCTGGAGGTTCTGAAACTGTATGTATCCTGGAGGTGGGTACAGGACTAGCACAGGGGAGCCAGCAGAGTGGATCTCCCAAGGTCAGCCATCTTTGGGGCAGGATTGGTAGTGGGTACCAGTACCCCTGCTTTATGGCCTGGACTCCTCCCATGTGGTCAAAAACTCCAGCATGGTCTCACCCTTCCCTGACTCCCACCGTTGGGTCATAGGGGTTGGACTCCTAACTCAGGGCTCCCCAGAACTCTTCACCAGATCCCTTCCCTTGACAGCCCACATGCAGCCAGGGGTGGACTGGACGCCTGCCCGGGAGCAAGCCTTTTGTACCTCCTTTGGGACCTAAAAAGAAAAGAGAGAAGAGGGTCAGATCTTCGGGGCAGTAGAGAGTATCTGGCCTTCAACTAGGTGAGTGTGCACTCTGCGTGTGTACATACATGTGAGCATGAGTGTGAGCCTGGGTTGCGGTTTGTTAGGGCACTGGAGCAATGTTGGTGGGTGGGGTGTAGGCTGTTGGCATTAATAATTTTGTATTTCAAAGTCCAGTGTGCACAAAGTTGACAAAGGCAGATTTTTATCACTCGGAGTTAAGGACAGGAGAAAGAGTCCCAGAGAGGCAGGGCTGACTTGCTGAAAGGGGCTGGGATGTGGGTGTGCGCCGAGGTTGCTACTCCACCGAGCGCCATCTACAGGAACAGAAGAGGCGACTCCAGGAACTGAGGGCTTGGGTTTGGTTCCCAGCACCCGCATGGTGGCTCACAACTAGCTGTAACTAGCTCCAGTAGACCCACACCCTTTTCTGATCTCTGCTGGTATCAGGTATACATGTGGTAAACATACATACATGCAGGCAAAAATGAGAGAGAGAGATGAGAGAGAGAGAGAGAGAGAGAGAGAGAGAGAGAGAGAGAGAGAGAGAGAGAGAGAGAGAGAAGCAAGATGCTACCATTTCAGCGGCAAGGCTGTGGGACCTTTGGGGCCCGACTCTCACAGGGGTCCTGGGGAAGAAGGGTCTTAAGAGGCGAGGCACGCCTTTAATCCTAGCATTGGGGAGGCAGAGGCAGATGGACCTCTGGGTTTGAGGCTAGCCTGGTCTACATGGCAAAAAAAAGAAGAGGAGAGGGGACTGGGGACTGCGGAGGCTCACCGAGAAGATAACGAAGCCTATTGTGAGCAGCTGGGCTCCCTCCGGCCGAGCGTGTCTCCAGTTCTTCTGCATCAGGGCCAGCAGGCAAGTGCAGACCACCTCACTTTTCTCTGAGTCATTCTGGGGGTCGTCCTCCTCCAGGAGGGAGATCTTAAACTGGGGGTTGCTCCAGAACGTCTCTGTGGAAGATGCAGGGCAGGCTGGTTACACCAGGCCGGGGCCTTCCGTCCTTGACTGTGCTCTTTCCGGATGCGGGTCCGCTGAGAGATTCCAGCCATATGTCTGCCTCATTTCCTGAAGACCGTGACACCCGACCGACTCTGCCCTCGTCCACCCAGACTCTGTACCCTTGTGCCAGCACCTACCGGGGTTGTTCCTACAGCCGCCTGCAGTGCTCCCTTTCCGCCAGCTGCCCTCATAAAAGGTTGTGTGCCAGCAGCGCTTGTGCTCCCAGGGAGACAGTGCGTCCGGTGTGAGGTTGCAGATCTCCAGGAGTGTGAAGTTGCTCATGAAGTCTTCGTAGGACATCCTAGGGTGGGGAGTGCAGGCGGCGCCGTCAGTGCACTCCAGTGCACATCCCTAGGCCCCGGCGGCGGCCGGCCGGCCGGCCGTGGTGGGGAGGATGGGGGTGGGGGGGTGTGCATGGGGAGTCCGAGGCTCCCGGAAGCCACACTGACCAGAACTCCCCATCTTCCTTCTTTCGTTGTAGCTGTATCTGCACGTCCACACTCAACTCTTCCCACTCCCTGGCCCTGCAGACAGAAAACAGCATCTTCCCACTCCCTGGCCCTGCAGACCGAAAACAGCAGAGCGGAGGGGCAGCCACCCTTCCTCCCGGAGCAGCACTGGGGCAAGGGTTGGCCCCACTGTGTCACTGGCTTCCATATGGATCCTGCTAGGTCTCTGTTCCCCTCCCTCTGCTCAAGGCATCTACCTGTCACTCCAGGCTCCATTCCACTCAATCCGGCCCCAGGGATTCTGGATCCGAATCAGGGTTTCCATCTTGCCTCTGTAGGAGACCTGGGGGGAGAGACAGGGAAGTTCAGGAAGTGGGTGGCGGCTCTCACACACCCCTGGTTCTCAAGGGTCCCATTTGCCTGCACTCACATCCTCCAGGCCAGTTACTGAGTAAGCGTGTCCTCTGACCAGCATATTATGGGTCATCGTTTCAAAGTCACTGTTGCTGGTGATCTACAGAAAAAAGGGAAGGGAAGGCATTTGAGGTCTGGCCTGGGAATCCCAAGAAAGCCACTGTTTTATGTGGCTCATAACACACATTATACATACATATGGGGGTGTTTAATACAGCATTGAGGGTCTCAAATTCCTTATGCAGCCATGACTATTCAACTACCCTTAATTCTGATCCTCCTGCCTCAGCCTCAGGAGGGAATATAGACATAATCACCACACTTGGCTTATACTTTACATACATACACACACACACACACACACACACAGACTGTAGCAGTCACCTAGTTGTGTGTGTGGTATATGTGCATACATGGGATGGCCAGAGATAGACATTGAGTATCTTCCTCTATTGTTTTTAAAATCAATATTTATTTAAATAAATAGATATTTATATATTTGTGTATCTATGATATGTATGAGTGTTTTACTTTGATGTTTGTCTGTGTAGGAAGCCAGAAGAAGTCACTGGATCCCCGGAACTGGAGTTACAGGTGTTTGTGAGCTACCCAGGAGGGTACTGGGAACTGAGCCCAAGTCCTTGGCAAGAGCAGCCAGAGCTCCTCTGTCTCACACTTTGAGACATAATCTCTCACCTAACCTGAAGCTCACTGCATTGGGATCCTGGCCAGCGAGTTCCCAGGATCCACCTGAATTTACCCCCAGCACCGGGGCTACAGGCACATATGACACCTGTTTGTTTTTTACATGGATTCGGGGGATTTGAACTCAGGTCTTCTGACTTTGTGAGCAAACACTCTTATCTACTGAGCCATTTCCCCAGCTCCTGTACTTTAGATTTTGGAGTAATTCTAGATTCACATGCATCGGAACAAGGAGAACCTGTGCTCCCCTAATACAGACAGATTCCCTCTGGACATTTTGCAAAATTATACTATAAGCTGAGTGTGGTGGGGCAGTCTACAATCTCAGCACTTGGGAAGCAGAGGCAGGTGGATCTCCGCGGGTTCGAGGACAGCCAGTGTTACATAGTGAGATCCTATCTCAAAACAAAACCCCCAAACCCACATCCAAACTAAAACAACAGCAAACTAAATACGCTGAAAAGAGAACAAAAGTCAGAGCCTCTTCAAAAGTTCTTGCGGGGGTGGCGGGGAGCGGGTGGGGGTGGCGGGGGGGGGTGGCGGGGGAGGGGTGGGGGTGGCGGGGAGCGGGGGTGGGGGTGGCGGGGAGCAGGGGTGGGGTGGTGGGGAGTGGGGGAGGAGTGGCGGGGAGCAGAAGTGGGGGTGCTGCCATCTTAAGGTCGTATAGAGGCAGATCACAGTTTATTGGGGCTGCTGTTGCTGTTTGTATTCCGTGGTGTGCAACCAGACAATTGCAGGAAGACGACTGGGTTGCTGTTTTCACTATTGTGAGGAGAGTTGCCACAAGCGTTTGTGTGCAGGCTTCGTGGGGGCTCAGTTTGTCTTCCTCTCCTCCTCCTTGTTTGCAATACCCGCCCCTACCATATAACTGCTGTTATATGGAAGTGTACTGGGTACATTGATTTGAATAAATATTTGTTGAGTGCTTATTGCATGCTGGGTATCGTCCAAAGTCCCAGGGTCCGTGTGGGAAATGAACCAGGTAAAGGTCACTGCCCTCCTGGAATCTCTGCCCTTCTCTCTGGGTCAGAAAATACTAAGGAGAAAGTAACAACAAAGCAGAGGGTATGCCAGGTGGGGACAGACACTCTGGACCAGAGGCAGACAGAATTTGTTCAGGAAATGGGTAGTGAGTGAGAAAATGTTTGGGGAAAGAGTCTTGGGGTAGGGTGGGGGAGCCATCATAACAGGCGCAGAAGTCCCGGGGCAAGACCCAGCTCGGTTTACTTCGATGGAACAGCCCATCAGGGAAGACATCTCCAGCGATTTTCTGAGGAGCCTTAGCATGTTGTGAGGGGGCTTCCGGAGCAGAATGCTCTGGGCTACGCCGCCTGTGAAGTCTTCGAAACCCTCCATAGTGCTGCCCCCCGCCAGCGCCTCGTAGGATCCATTTAGCCTGCAAGCAGACAGTGCGCTGTTAAGCTCCCGGCTGGAGATGTGAACTGGACGGAACAGTAAGGCAGAATGGTGAGGGAAGTGAGACATGCTTTACGGTGCCCTGTCTCCTCCCCTGGTTCAGCCAGAGGCCTGTCTCCTGAAGGCCAGTCAGCTTCCTAGTCTGGGTAACTTACTTGGCATAGGCCTTCTCCAGCAGGGCGCTCCAGAATTCCTGGCGCTGGGCACCGTGCACGAACAACAGCTTGTTATTCTTAGTGGGCAGTCGGTCGTCCACCACCACATTCATCCACTGCCCGAACTGCCAAAGCTGTGGGTGGCAAGGGGACATTTGTCTGCACACAGGTGAACTTTATCCTCAGAGCGCCTCCTGGTGGCCATGACGAGAACATACCAGCAGTAGTCGCTCACATTAGGATTTTTGTACAAAACTGGTGTGTGTGGGGGGGGGGTGGGGGGGTGTTATGTCATTTCTTTCCTTCCACCTTATGAGTTTCAGGGATCAAACTCAGGTCATCAAGTTTGGGATAAATGCACTGAACCACCTTGACCAAGGCCCTTAGAATACGTGAAGGGAAGACAACAAAAGCCCTAAAATTCCTCGACATTCTCAAACCCGGGTCTTGCACCAGCGTCAAGAAAAACCTACCCATGGGGCTGGGGATTTGGCTCAGTGGTTAAGAGTACTGAGTGTTCTTCGAAAGGACCAAGGTTCAATTCCCAGCTAATGAATATAAAATAAAAAATAAATCAATCACTGAACAAGAAAGAAAGAAATCCCCACCTGCCTTTAGACTGAGGCCCTGTCTTGACAAAAGGCAGCTGGGGGTTGAGCTTTCAGATCTTAAAGTGCTCTCCCTATTCTATGACATTCAGAATTGCTCCTAGATCAGCTAAAGGGCCAGGTCATACAAAATACATGGTGGGGATTTTCAGTGTCATGATAATCATGTGTGTTCCTGGGAATGGGCACACGTGTGCATTCACACACACACACACACACAAATGAGAATGGGGAGAGAACCACAAACAAATAGTTATTTTCTTTAGCACTTTAAAAAACTTAGCTGACATGATTTCTTTCATGAGCCGGTATTTCTCTGAATATTGTTGAAAAGCCATCCTAATTAGTATATATTTGAGAAACCAAGTAAGGTTTCTCTCTCTCTCTCTCTCTCTCTCTCTCTCTCTCTCTCTCTCTCTCTCTCTCTCTCTCTCTCTCTCTCCTATCTTTCTCTGGTGGTTTGAATGAGAATGACCCCCATAGGCTCATATATTTGCATGTTCATCACCAGGGAGTGCAACTATTTGAAAAGATTGGAAGGACAAGGAGGTGTGGCCTTGCTGGAGGAAGTGTGTCACTGGGGGTGGGCTCTGAGGTTTCAAAAGCCCAAGCCAGGCCCAGGGTTCTCTCTTCCTACTGCCTGTGGGTCAGGATTGTAGCTCTGAGCTCTAGCTTCAGCGACATGCTTGCCTGTGTGCTGCCAACGCTCCCTGCCGTGGTGGCAATGGACTAACCTCTGAAGCTGTAAGCCAGCCTCCAGTTAAAGGCTTTCTTTTATAAGAGTAACCGTGGTCATGGTGTCTCTTCACAGCAATAGAACAGTGACTCAGACTCCGTCCCTCCATCCCTCCGTCCCTCCGTCCCTCCGTCCCTCCGTCCCTCCCTCCCTCCCTCCCTCCCTCCCTCCCTCCCTCCCTCCCTCCCTCCCTCCCTCTCTTCCCTTCACCTGAAAATGGAAGATGCCAGCATAGTTTTTCTTGAAATTCTGGCTCCTGGGCACGACACGGTACAGCAGTTTGGGACATGTAGTAAGGGCGCCAATGGCAGCCAGCAGCCAGCAGTCCCCTTGAAGGCAGACAGGAGGGGTTGATCCTTGAATAGCCCCACGTATGTGGAGGCCCCAGATCCCAGTCAGGGGAGCAGCCCCCAGATCTCCCCAGCAGAGATCGCTCTGCCTTTTACTGAGGTGTGTTGGGAAAGGAGCCAAATGGGAAAACCGAGGCAGAGCTTGGGTTCTGGGACAGTGAGCACATCTATTAGTTCAGTCCAGGGAGTCACAAATCAGGGTGGCATTTGTGGTTTGGGCAAACTTGGGGAGGCTGCTTAGCACCCTGCTTTCCTATCTGTTGAACATATCCCGTAACCTTTCTTTATGATTCCTTGTGAACAGGCTAAAATACCGGCCAAAGACCCGAGAGGTCTCTCTAGAAAACTTCTTTCTCTCATCTCAGTATTTAGGTGGCGAAGGATAAAAGCTTTCTAAGTTCCTTTGTCACCAACCTGGTCTACAAAGTGAGACCTTGTCTGAGAAAACCAGCCAAGAGCTGGAGAGATGGCTCAGCAGTTAGGAGTACTTCCTGCTCTTTTAGAGGACTTGGGTTCAGTGCAGCACCCACATCAGATGGTTAGCAACCACCTGTAACTCTAGCTGCAGGGGACCTGACAGCACCCTCTTCTGGCCTCTGCAGGCACTGCACCCACATGCACAAACCCATGCACAGAAACACCTACACAAAATTAAAAAGAAAAATTGCAACTCCCCCACAAAAAATCCAATCAACCAGCCAATAAAAGATGCCTTGCAACTGGAGAGAAGTCTCGGGAGTTAAGAGCACTTACTGCTCTACCATGAGCACCAGAGTGCAGGTCCCAGCATCCACATCAGCTATCTTACTAATGCCTATAATTCCAACTCCAAGGGATTGTAATACCCCTTTTTGGACTCTGGGGGCATCAGACACACATCTGTGCATACACACGCGCGCGCACACACACATCAATAATTAAAAGAAAAGTTTAAATCTAAAAATGGAAAAATGTCTATCCCATCACCCACACTCTGCTGGAAAAGCTGGGCTCTGTCCATATGCCACCGTGAGCCCTGGAGCTAGCAGAGCATGGAGCACAGTGCCCCTGTGGAAGCATCGGAGCACGGTGCCATTCATCAGTCGCCCACTGCCATCTGTCCCCTGGGGTCGGCCCTCAGTGACAGGCCAGATTACAGGTGGTGCTGTGTGGGTTCCAGGGTCTGGGAAGTTTCTGTGATGGTTGGTAGCCTCTGGGCTTTGGAGGGAGGCTGCAGGCTGGAGGGAACGGTAAGGACTCTGTCATCAACACAAGGGAGCTATGAAGGAGACACTGATCTCTTCCTCTTGTACCCAGCATCCCTCGGGCCCATTGAGCCGCAGAGACAGTTGTGGTCCTAGGGTTTTTTGTCCTCTTGCTATCCTTATTTCTGCCATTTCCCCTGCCACGAATAGGAAATAGAGTGGCCCTGGGGCCTGCCCTGGGCCTGAAGGGGCACGAGGAGATTGTGAGGCAGGACTACCTCAGGGAGGAGGTGATAACCTGGTGCCTGGGGTAGTGTCATGTGACTCCATGCCCCATTATTGATAGCCCAGACCAAAGAAGTCCTACCACCTGTGACAGGTGACAAACTTTTGAGTTTTGTCTCCTCAAAAGATAGAACCCAATCCCTGTGCAAAAAAAAAAAAAAAAAGAAAAAAAGAAAAGGACGGGTCTCCTCTAGCCCAGGCTAGCCCTGAACTCATCTGAACTCATTGCATTGCTGTGAGTGACCTTAAATTTCTCACCTTTTGTTGTTGCAAGGTACCTAGGCTTTTGGCTGGCCTAGAACTCACTTTGTAGACCAGGCTGACCTTGAATTCATGAGTAATCCTCTTGCCTCTTCTAGATTTTGGGATTATAGGCACATGCTACCATACCCAGTTTTTTTTATTAAAATAAGTTATTTATTTTTATTTTATTGCATTGGTGCTTTCTTTGCCTGCATGTATGTCTGTGTGAGGGTGTCAGATCTTGGAACTATAGGCAGTTGTGAACTGCCACATGGGTGCTGGGAATTGAACCTGGGTCCTTCTTTAAAATTTTTATTATTTATTTATAATTAGTTTTATTTGTTTGTTTTGTTTTTCGAGACAGGGTTTCTCTGGGGAACAGCCCCAGCTGTCCTGGAACTAGCTTTGTAGACCAGGTTGGCCTTGTTTGTGGCTAACTAGCGAGACCTTGTCTCAATAAATAAATTTTAAAAACCTTGAACAAGACAAATAAACGAAAAGTCCCTGTGTTTTCTCTTGGGCTACCCTGGAGTCCCACAGAGCTTCAGGGAAGGGGCTCAGGCTGCACTGAGATCTCATGCACAGAACGGTGGTTTCTCAACAGTGGAGCACTGGACCCAGCCATGCCTTCAGACGACCAGGGTCCCACAGTGCAGCTGACCTCAGCTGCAACCTCATGGGACGCTGGATTAGCCCTGCCGCTCCATTTCTGAGGCTCTCCAACAGATCCTGGGAGGTGAGAATTGCTTGCTGATTGTTTGGGACAGTCTCGCGTGGCTTCAGGTTGGCCTTGAACTCTTGCTCCTTTTGCCCCTTTTACCCTAGTGCTAAAATTGGAGCTATGCACCACCATGCCTAGTTTGACGATTAAAAAAAAAAATTGTCTGAGAATGTGTGCACCTGTGGTGGCCTGGGGGCGGCGGCTGGGGGGGGGGGGTGCGGTGCATTCCTGTGCACATGGCGGCCAGCAGGGGGTGCTGAATTCCTTGGAGCTGGAGCTGAGAACTTGGCTGCTGGGGTCTGAACTCTGGAATTCACTATTTTGTAGCAAGTGCTCTTAACTGCTGAGTTGTCTCTCCACCCGCCTCCAGTTGCTAAGCCTTGGGTCATACATTATGCAGCAACAAATATCTACTAACTATATCATCCCAATTCACTCCCAAACCAGATCGCAGTAGGTACAGAAGGGCCCTAGAGGACACACGCGACCCAGACTTTCAGGCTTGAGAGCCATTCCACAGCCCCCTCCCCCATTCCAATCTTTCTTTCTTTCTTTCTTTCTTTCTTTCTTTCTTTCTTTCTTCCTTCCTTCCTTCCTTCCTTCCTTCCTTCCTTCCTTCCTTCCTTCCTTTCTTTCTTTCTTTCTTTCTTTCTTTCTTTCTTTCTTTTGCCCCACTTTCCCTATGGAGGCCAGCCCCTTGTTCCCCACTCACCGAGGACCCCTTGGCAGATGTCTGTGGGAGAGAGCTCATTCGTGATGAATAGAGGGTTATTCGTGATATCCTGTGGTGAAGGAATAAGAATGTTAAGGGGTGAAGGGCCCCCTCCCTACCTCCCGTGCACCTCTGAGTTCTAGATGAGCAGTAGGGGGTGCTGAGCTCTCTGACCACAGCCTGCCTATGAGAGACAGGCTTGGGTGGTAGCCCAGGATTAAACTAGGAGGCTTGGCAGAAGCACGTTCAGAACTGCCCTAGCTCTGATGGCATTGGGGCCCAGTGCCAGTGCCCTCCCCGCTTCCCAGTGCCCACCTTGGGCCGCTGCCAGGAGATGTTCTGCACCTTTTTGGAGTTGGGACCCAGATCCTTGAAGCCTATAGACTTGGATTCAGCAGGGAAAAGGGGGTCCTCAAACAGTTCCCCCTTCCTTAGACATGCCTCTCGGAGCTCCTCAAAGTTCTGATTCTTGTAGTTGTAGGCATTTTGGTGTTGGCCATGCCCTTGGCCTTGAGCCGGCCTACTGTTTATAGAAGCTGCCATTCCTTTTCAATATAAACGGGCTCTGTTTGGAAAAAAAAAAAAAAAAAAAAAGACCCAATTTAAAGCAGTACTGAAGCTGGGTGGGTGGGAATAGCAGGCTGTTTGGGAGGTTGGGAACAGGAGAGTCAGAAGCTGGCCATCTTCGGTTACGGAGGTTTTATCTTTTTAATGCTGTTCTGGGTGGTTTTGTGTGTCAACCTGACACAAGCTAGAGTCATTAGGGAGGAAGGAACTGTAAGGAGTTTTTTCAATTAGTGATCAATGGGGGAGGGCCCAGTTCACAGTGAGTGGTGCCATCCCTGGGCTGGTGGCCCTGGGTTCTATAAGAAAGCAGATGGAGCCAGCCATGGGAAGCAAGCCAGTAAGCAGCTCTCCTCCTCAGTCTCTGCCTCAGCTCCTGCCTTCAGGATCCTGTTATTTGAATTCCTGTCTTGAAGTCCTTCGGTGATGAATAGAGATGTGGAAGTGTAAGCCAAATAAACCCTTTCCTCCCCAGCTTGCTTTTTGTTGTTTTTTTGTTTGTTTGTTTGTTTTTCGAGACAGGGTTTCTCTGTGGCTTTGGAGCTTGTCCTGGAACTAGCTCTTGTAGACCAGGCTGGTCTCGAACTCACAGAGATCCGCCTGCCTCTGCCTCCCAAGTGCCCAGCTTGCTTTTTGGCCATGGTGTTTTGCTGCAGCAATAGAAACCTTCACTAGCCGGGCGGTGGTGGCACACGCCTGTAATCCCAGCACTCGGAAGGCAGAGGCAGGCGGATCTCTGTAAGTTCGAGGCCAGCCTGGTCTAGAAGAGCTAGTTCCAGGACAGGAACCAAAAGCTACGGAGAAACCCTGTCTCGAAAATCCAAAAAAAAAAAAAAAAAAAAAAAAAAAAAAAAAAAGAAACCCTCACTAAGACAATACTTACTTACTTTTATATGCATTTGCATATGCATTTGCACATGTGCCTGAATGTGTATCTGTGCACCACGTGCTCACAGAGATCAAAAGAGGTATCAGATCCCCTGGAACTGGAGTTACAGATGGCCATGAGCTGCCACGCGAGTGGTGCGATTCAAGCCAAGTCTTCTGCAAGAGCAGTAGGTGCTCTTAACCGCCGAGCCCTTCCACTTGCCTCTGCCTCCCAAGTGCTGGGATTAGAGGTGTGCGCCACCACGCCCAACCTTATTTAATTAAAAAATGTGTAGGGAGTCTTGCCTGCCTATGTGTCTGGGCAGGTGTATGCAGTGTCCATGGATGCCAAAAAGGACATCAGATCCCCTGGGACTGGAGTTAGTGGCGTCTGTGAGCTGCCTAATGTGGGTGCCGGGAACTGAACCAGTGTCCTCTGGAAGATCAGTCAGTGCCCTTAACATCTGAGCCATCTCTCCAGCCCCATAAACCTAAAAGATGTATGTTATTTACATGTGTACATGTCTGTGTTTGTGGGAGTGTATGTGCATGTGTGTGTTGAGGGGGCGGAAGGGGTAGATTCCTGGGGCTAGAGTTACAGATTTTCGCAGACTCTCAGGCTTCTCGTATGGTGCTGGGATCCAATACGTCAAGTGCTCTTGACGGTGGAGTCATCGCTCCAGGACCAAATGAAGAGCAAACATCATGTCTGTAGAGAGCTTTGGTTAATGATACCCGGCCTCCGAAAACGAAAACAGTGTGGCCAGTTTACAGAAGAGAAGATCAAGGCTTCAAGGGCATCAAGAAGAGATGCCCTTCCTGCTCACAGATGGGAGGAATGGCGAGGCACTCATAAGACACAGCGAAGAGGTGAAGACATTGGAGCCCTTGAGCTCAGCCAGGGAGAGCAGAGATGATGGGGTCCCTTTGGAGGGCATCGTTTGTCAGCACTGACTCAGATAGCAGAGCACAAGGACTGGAGGGATGGCTCAGAGGTTAAGAGTGCTTGCTGTTCTTCCAAGACATGGGAGCTTCTTGGGTACCTGCACCCATGTGCATATACCCACACATAGACACATAAATTAAAATAAACAATCAGGGGCTGGAGCTATTCCTCTATGATTAAGAGCACTGGCTGCTCTTCCAGAGAATTCAGGTTTAATTCCCAGCACCCACATGACAGCTCACAGGCATCTGCAACTTTAGTTCCAGGGAAGCCGATTTTCTCTTCTGGCCTCTGAGGGCACCAGGAACTCATATGATGCACAGATGTACGTGCATGCAAAACACTCGTGAATATTTAATAACAAAATATAGCTCGTGGGAGGCAGAGGCAGGTGGATCTCTGTGAGTTCAAATCTGGTCTACATAGCAAATTCCAGGCCAGGGCTACATAGTGAGATCCTGTCTCAAAGAAAGGAAGAAAGGAAGAGAGAAAGGGAGGAAAGGAGGGAGAGAAAGAGAGAGAAAGGAAGGAAGGAAGGAAGGAAGGAAGGAAGGAAGGAAGGAAGGAAGGAAGAAAAGGGGAGGAACAGAGAAAGGGAGGGAAGGAGGAAGAAAGGAAGGAAGGAAGAAAGGAAAGAAGGAAGGAAGGAAGGAAGAAAGGGGGAGGAACAGAGAAAGGGAGGGAAGGAAGGGAGGGAGGGAGGGAGGGAGGGAGGGAGGGAGGGAGGGAGGGAGGGAGGGAGGGAGGATGGATGGAAGTTCTCAGCAAGGGAGACTGTTTTACCCAGCCTAAGGATTCTTGGCCATGTGTAGAGATGCTGTTGGCTGCCACAACTGGAGGGCGGTTGCTATTGGCATCTAGCAGACAGCGCCCACAGATGAGCTAACTACTTTACAATGCTTGGGACAGCATTGCCTCCATGTGGACCAAAGGTCCACAGCCTGAGATGTCAGCAGCTCCGCAGAGGCTGGAAAATCTGGGGCAGGTCTCAGGCCATCCACACAGGGAAGTGAGCGACTTGGGTGCCTTCCACTCTGGGCTTCCTGGGAGGCCTCTGTCATGGCTGCGCTAGGACTGAGGGGGTTCAGCCTCTGCTGGAGGTCTCGGAGGATCACAGAAGGTGCTGGCACCAAGAGAACTGGACATCCCCACGGATAGCCCGGCCCAGTGAAGGGGCAGCCTTACCTCCTCATTTCCCTGGAAGTTCCGTCCAAGACCATCATCCAGCTAAGAGTCATGTCTCACCATACTGACTGTAAACGCTGGTTAGAACCCCCATTCAGGTCGCCAGTGTCTGAGCTTGTTACTTAGTGCTGACAGCAGCGAGTCATACACCCTACTTTGCCCCCCACTGCCATTGCTATGGCAAACATCTCTAAAGAAGACAGCTGCCCCAAGTCCTGTCGCATGGTGTTGTGGGGCCTTGTGGGGCAAGTACAGCAACCGCTGTCATCTTCATTAGAGTAGCTGGGATTACTAGCAATGGACTATCAAGGTGGAAGTCACTGGATCCTCACCTAGGTCCCAGCCACTCCCTCTTGCACTTCCTAGCCAGCTGATGGTAACTCTGTGCTAACTACATGTGATCTTGGGGGGCACTAGAATGTGTATAGCATGGAAGGTTAAAGGGGAAGTTGTCATCTACACTAGGGCGAGACTTTTGGGTGATGCATATGTGTTGGGGTCACCCATGTTCTTGTGAGTAACTCCTCACCAACACTCTGTAAACAAGCCCAATAAACTCATGGGCTCACCAAGTTAGACTTTGGTCTCTCAGGGTCTTTCTTATCTGGGGTGAAGTAGGCATTTGTTGACGTCATGAATTTGAAAAGTTCATGCAACACACGGGTTGGTGAGAGGGGGGCAAGCTGGGACAAACAGAAGAGGTAGGAAGAGCTCAGGCAAGACGGGTATGTTGACACACACTTTCAATCCCAGCACTCGGGAGGCAGAGACAGGTGGAGCTCTGACTTCAAGGCTAGTACAGTCTACAGAGTGAGTTCCAGGACAGCCAGGGCTACACAGAGAAACCCTGTGTTGAACACAACAACAACAAAGGAGACATGACTACATATGAAACTGCCTCCTCCATCAGACTAAAAGTCAAGATGGGGAGCAGTCCTCATCAGACTAGGGGTCCTGCTGATTGCACGTGTTTACGTGTTTGTTATGTTTTATATGCACACACATGTGCCAGAGCGTATCTGTCTGGAGGTCAGAGAACAACCTGTAGGTTCTTGGGGATTGAGCACAGGTCTTCAGGGTTCCGGACAAGCTAAGCCATCTTGCTGGCAAGGATCCTGCTTTTGAGACCTAAGTAACAGAGTGAATGAAATCCAGTCTCTGAAATAAAAAACCAAGAATACTGCCTCCCAATGCCCTAAATCTATTTATTTGGATTGCTTCAGTTGAGCTAATTGTAATTAATATGTGACGCCCAACCTCACACACTTTTTGTTGTGGTAAGAACACTGACTATGATACTATTGTTTTGTTTTGAAGACAGGGTCTCAGAGAAACTAGGATGGCTTCACACTCTCCTAGTAGTGTGGGGGAGGAGACCTTGAACCGCAGACCCTCCCACTCCACCTCCTGCGTGTTCAGATGACAGGTCTGGGTCTTCGCATTCAGTTTATCATTTTACAGGGATGGAACTCAGGGTTTCATGCATTCGATCATTCTACCGCCTCAGTTACATCCCAATTGCTATTGTCAGTGATATAAAAAAAAATTGTATTTTTAATTATGCGTATGGGTGCAAATGCCTATAGATGGTAGAGGTGTTGGGTCTCCTGTGAGCTGGAGTTACAGGTGGTTGTGAGCCACTCAACATGGGCGCTGGGAACCAATCTTGGGTTCTCTGCAAGAGCATTATAGGCTCTAAGGAGCCACCCCTCCAGTCCCATTCCCAGTGACTTTTAAACCTATTCCATCGCAATCAGGGAACCAGTGGTTTTATGGATAGTTTGCTCTCCAGCATGTGGAGGAAACTGAGATTCATCTTCGGAAAACTCTAGGGGTTTGGGGTCTCCTTCAAACCTACACATCCAGGGGTCCGGTCCCTAGCCTGTCACAGAAACCCAGAGGCAGGCTCTAGAGGCCTTTTCACTTCCCTCCCTCTTACAGGCTTGAGGGGGAGGGCCAGAGCTGAGCCCTGCTCCTCTGCTGCTGAAGCTGGATTCCCCAAAGGAACAGCTTCTCAGCCTCTCTTACCTGCCCTGCTACCAGCCCAGACCACCCTGGATCTGAGGGGAGGGCTCAGGCTCCATCCAAGTAGCTTGCTTCTGCTGTATCTTCGGACCTCAGGTTTTGGGATCTAAGAAGGCCACTTTTCTAGGCTTGGGAGATAGTCTCTGTTCCCTAGGGTTTGCCATATCTCTAATGGCTGATGGGGGCCCCTTACACAAACCCGTTTGTGGACAGCCATGACTGAAGGGTACAGGACATTGCTCTACCCATCAATGCGTCGGTGAAATGACAGAGGAAGTCTAACTGCCTAGTCTTTCCCTATGTCTAAGGAAGAAGACCAGCTTTTACCCCCAGAGCATCCAGCGTGAGGAAGGACCGCCTCTTCTCTGTCTGAGGTCTCAGAGAACACAGCTCCATTTCCGCAGGAAGTGCTAGTATACAGAAGGCCCCATTAGTGCCTACCTGGGGAGTACAGCATACCGAAGGCAATCAGGTGAGCACCTAGCACAGTGCTTGACAGTTGAAGGTTCTGCGGGGGGGGGGGGGGGGGGGGGGGAGCACAGACTACCCCTCCCCCCACCCAGAACTCACTAATGTAGGAGGAGCCTTAAGTCAGGGGCAGTGGTTTAACTGTTTCCTTTCTGTCCTTCCCACTTGGCCCTTCTGATCTGCCAGGTCCCAGGCCTGTCCCTGCTGGGATGGGGACAAGCACCTAACTGGGGAGCCACCCTAGGGCAAGTCCCCCCTTGTCAGTCTGAGATTTCTGGAAGTGGTTGTTCCTATCCCTTCAGCCTGCAATTTTTTATCCTGAAAAGCTTCTCGTTTACAAAAAAGCCATGATCTCACAAGTCAGGTCTGTGTCATGTCTTTGTGTCTTACTACCTCACCATTTTTTTTTGAAGATATGTAGCCCAGGCTAGCTTTGAACTTGCTTCATAGCTAAGGCCTTAAACCCAGGGTCCTCCTTGTCGCTACCTCCCAAGCGCTGAGACTGTGGGCACGTGCTCCCAGCCCCTCCTCCTTCCTTCATATGCCATGTGCACGAGAACACCAGAGGACAACTCTGACATCCTGTTCTCTTCCACTGTGGGTTCCACGGCTTGAACTCGGGTCATTATGGCAAATGCTTCATCCTGCTGAGCCATCTCCTGGGCCCCTGACCTCCTGACCCTAAGTACCTCTGCTTCCAAAGCGCTGGGGTCACAGGTGTGCACCCCACACAGTTCACGCCTTGCTAGGGATCAAATCCATCCTTGTGCGTGCTAGGCATGCACCCCATCAGTTGAGCAGCACCCCAGCTCCTATTCCCCATTTGTAGGTGAGGTCCAGGGGTGTGATGTTATTTGCTCAAGGTCACTCAGCAGGTAAGAGGCTGAGCCAGGATTCGAACCTAAAGCCTCAACCCTTACTTTTCCCATAGAAGGAGGATACCCGGGAGGCTCCCTAAAGCCACTTCCCTTGCTCTTCCTCTACCTGCAGCCAGGAGAAGGCCAGTAGGTTGTGGAGACTGTTAGGTTTCTTGAAGAACCCAGACCAGAGCTAAGTACTGTTTGCCGAATACTACTACAACTGGGTCCCAGTTGACCTGAGTTCTGTTTGATGCCAGGAGCCAGGAATAGATGGGCTTGGGCCTTCTCCATTGCAGCTTTTCACCCTGGGGAGCGGCTCTCCTCAGTACCCCTGCTATGAGCTGTTTGAATCTTACCTCACTTCTTTTCCCTAAGCATTTCAGTTTGGCTTAGAACTTGAGGCCCACCAGGAGACTCCCCATGGTAGAACCACTTGAACCCCATTTCCACCTCCACCTCAGGGCCAGGAGGCACACTATACAGTTGAGCAGCGAGGTCAGGGCTACAGTTGTCCAGGATACACTGGGCAAGCAATGGGACTTTCCAGGTAGGGTGTGGTGTGCCTGCTCAGCCATACAGATGATGCCTAGGAGCCTTTCTGCAGCCGAGATGCTTGCTTCAGACTCTCCTCAGTTTCTGCTACCAGTAGCTGGTACTCTGCCTCCAGCCCTTGGCCTGGCAGCTGTTCCCCTTCCAGCACTTAAGGGACTGTGCCCGGGAGCTCATACTGAAGGCTGCAGCTCCAAGTTTACAGGAGGACTGGGACTAGGACCAAGGACACACCTGTCACCATGGTAACTAGCTTAGTCCTACGCCCATGGTCAGTTGCCGTGAGCACTGTGTGTGTGTGGGGGGGGGGCGATTTATGATGCTTTCATCATGTAACTGGCTTGGTCCTATGCCCATGGTCAGTTGCCATGAGCACTGGCTCTGTGTGCATGTGTTGGGGGTTTTTATGGTGTAGACGGTATCACCACTTCTAGGGAGGGGCCTAACTCCTGTTCCTGATGCCATCATCAGGGTCCTTGTGGTCTTCTCTGCCTACCCTCTTGTCTCTACATGCCCTTGGGTATCTGATTTGTTTTGTTGTCTTCCTATACTGGACCTCTTCTCTCTGGGCAGACCTCAACTCACTTTCCCATCTTTTTGTTGAAGCATGGAAAATTTACTAGACAGTAGTAGCACATGCCTTTAATCCCAGCACTCAGGAGGCAGAGGCAGGATGATCTCTGACTTCGAGGTCAGCCTGCTCTACAGAGTGAGTTCCAGGACAGCCAAGGTTACACAGAGAAACCCTGTCTCTGTAAACACAAGCAAACAAACAGGACATAAAACTCCAGTCAACAGAGGCCAAAGCTGGAGAAAGGCATGTGAGATTGGCTTTTGAGGTTATGTGGCCACACAGCTTGATTTGACCAAGAAAACAAGTCCAGAGAGGGCTGAAGGCTTTCTCAGAGACACAACCAGTTGGTAACACAGCCAGCCTGGGGCAGAGGCTCTCTGGCCTTTGCTGCACATGACACACTGTGGGGATACACATGGCTGTGCCCTTGCTGAGAGGCCTAGAGAGAGCCCTTAGAGAGGTGAGTTTGGGGTCTTAAGAAAAAAATGGCTAGAGAATGGGGGGTCCTGGAGACATGTGGGGTTGAGGCACGCCACACACTGGGCCCACCTGGTGCAAAGCATTTGCAGTTTTCTCATGACCGTTGTCTCTAGGAATTCTTGGGACTCTCAGAGCACAGGGCTGGCGTGAGGTGGCCTGAGCCCAGCGCTTCTTCCTAACGGATGGTCCCTCTTTAGCAAAGCAGGGAGCTCATTCCAGGACTGTAATTAGGACCTCTCGGGAGGGCAGGGGATGAGGTTCCAGGACTGTGCTCCCAATCAGACACAAGTTTGGAGCTTTTGTTTTTATTTTAAAGGAAAACAAAAACAAAAAACAAATCCAGTGCAAAATCCCATTTTCCAGTGTCAGCCATAGCCCTCCAGGTCACCCCCTGGCTCAGGCCTGACTCTTCCTCCCACTCTGCACCCCTCCCTTCTCCTGCATCCCAGAGGGCTGCAGGCTCCATGTCCCTGGAGGCCCAGATCCAGGGGCAGGGAAGAGGAGAGCTGGGAGCAGCCAGAGATGTGCTTGTTCTCCCCAGGCCTCCAGCCATGGCACCAGGTACCCACCTTGGCTCTCATTAACCCTTTCCTGGCCACGTTACTGGGTGGTGAGGCTGATCTGGGGGGGGATTCCCTCCACACCCCTTTGCCCCGGGGCCTGCTCGGGGTTGTCCTCACTGAGGTTGGGGGGCTCCCTTCCTCCCTCCATGATGGGGGAGAGCAGTGAAATCCCCAGGTTTAAATACCTTAATGAAAGCAGGGGACAGGCGAGGAGGAGGGGGCTTTAGTTCTAATAAATTATTAGCGTTTTGTTTTTTAGTGTCCGTGGGGGGGGTGTTGAGGGGCAGGGCGTGGCCTCCAGGGCCCCTCCCTCCCCTTACTGGTGAATCTCATTCTCTATGAGGCTGTCCTCGCATGACTGGAAGTCCGTGTCCGTGAGGCCCTCGGGCGGCATCAGCAACTCCTCATCTTGGGAGGAGGATGATGGGGGCTCGTCGCCCGAGCTCCCAGGAGCCCCATCCCCATCCCCGTCTCCCTCTGAGTCCTGCAGCACCTGAGCGATGTATTTCTGAAGGGAAAAGGAATAGAGGTAAGGTGGACAGCTGCCCCTTCTGGGTGGGTAGGTGGGGGCAGGTATCTTAGGGCCTGTGGGCAGCACAGTGGGCAGTGCCCTAGGGGATGGAGTGGAGAGGGTGAAGCCAGTTCTTTCCCATGCTGGTATCCACCGCCATGAGGTCTGGTTCAGGCTGACTTCTGTGGAGGACTAACGGTCCACCCAGATTTGGGACTGAGTCTCGGCAAAGGCCTCCCAGGGTACCCATGGCTGTGGAGTAGGGGCACTCACCGCAGATTTGGGGACAGCGGCAGTAGTGGGGGGCCGTCCATTACTTCTGGAGCTGACGGCATCTGTCTCTGTGTGTTCAATCTTAAGGGGACCAGGGAGCAGGAGGAAACATCCTCATCTTCGGCCCCAGTCACACCCCATCACCCGCTCAGCACCTTTTGACCCTGTATGCCACCCCACACCCCGTGTGCCACCCTCCCAGGAAACTTTTTCCCTCAGTCAATTCCACCACCTCCTTTCCCGCCCCACACCTTGTAGTTGTGGGCACTGAGGTATTTGAAGTGTCCGAAGCAGACGTGGCAGAGACAGATGACAATGGTGATGACCAGAACGACGAAGGTGAACATGGATGTGGGGGCTAGGAATCCTGGGATTGGGGAGCACAAAAAAAGGGGCTATCGCCTGGCCTGTCATTGGGCTCTCTTCAAGGGGCTCACTACCACTGCTTCTGATTCTTTCACTTCCGTCTGTACAACCTCGCCAAGACCTACCAGACTCTACCACGTGGCTCTCATGTCGCAAGTTCTAGCTTCGAAAATCCCTTCTGTCCTCGCCACCCCACCCCCAACAGGACGGCGGCCTCACCTGTGCGCATGGTGGAGAAGAAGAGCAGCCAGAAGAGGCAGAGGATGGGTGCAGCCACCACCTGGTTCACAGCCCCTGAGTGGATCTTCTTGTCCAGCTTGGCCGGCAGGTAGGCATAGTAGAGATTGTACCTGTCTACCAGGTGCTTCAACAGCATGTACATGAGCCCTGGGGAAAGCCAATGGCCCTGACCTCGGAACCAGCGCCCACAGACCCTGTGTGTCGGCCACAGGCTGTCCTGGCCTTCTGAGGTGGCTGCTCCCTGTCCTGCCGCAGATGGAAGCTGCAGCTTCTTCCCCTCTGGTCCCTTCACCCTGTGCAGCCTCCCTGTCCTCCCCCGATAACAACCACCAGAGAGTCATTCGTTTAGATGATCAAGAAAGAAGCCTTTGGAACCCCTCTTACGCCTTCCTACCCGTCCCTAAATAGTTGGATATAAAGTCAGGGAAGGTTCTGCTTCCTGAAGCACAGGGAACTTTAAACAAGGGCTAGGCGGTTAATTTGAGAATCTGGAGCCTTGAGGAGGGAGTTAGGATGCTATGGGGGAAGGTGAGGTTATTGGTAGGACCATGGTCAGTGAGAAACTTAGCTAAACACCTTCAAAGAGAAGAGGGACCTGTCCAGGTTATATGTCCCTAAGTTACAAGGACCTAGTCCACTCTGGAACCCAAGGGGTTTTCTTGAATTTTGAGGTCTGTGTATACATGTAGATGTCGGTAATAGGAATGTGTGTATATGTGTATAACAACTCGGAGGGAAGTATGTCCATGCATACCCAAAGGAAGGCTTCAGGGCCAGTAAATATCGCTAAGGTGGATGGTTTGACCCAGGGACAGGGCGTCGTGCCAGGTGGGCCACGCCTCAACAGAGCTGCTCTCCCCTTCTTCCCCAAGGCCCAGCCCCAGACTGAGCCAGGAACCAGGCGGGAGGCCAGAGGGGCCGGTCTCCCAACCGGGGCCCTGTCCAATTGGGGTGGCCTGCCTTACTAGAGTGGAGCGGGTGAGGCCCTAGGTTCCCCCGAGCAGGGCCCAGGTCCCGGCGCGGCGGTGCCTACCGAAGGGCACGATGATGGGGCAGGTGATACTGTAGGTCATGACCACCGTGAAGACGCACATCATCCAAGCGTAGGCTGCGCCAAACTGGAACTCGTAGGCCTGATGCTGGGGGGGACATGGGCAGGAGGGTGGCTCAGGGTGGAGGGGACAGGCTGCAAGGGGGCGAGGCAGGTAGGAGGTGGCCAAGAATTCTGGGGCTGGGAATAAAGCCATGGGGAGTGAGGGACCTAATGTGGGGGTGGTGCAGGGCAGAGCAAAGCAGGTGGGAGGCAGGGGTTGTGGCTGATAGGGAGGCCAGGCAGGGGCAGTGACGGGGCATGGGCAGGTAAGAGCAAAAGTTGTCTGGGGACAGCTATCCAGCGCCCTCTTGTGGA
This sequence comes from Chionomys nivalis, assembly GCF_950005125.1. NCBI lineage: Eukaryota > Metazoa > Chordata > Mammalia > Rodentia > Cricetidae > Chionomys > Chionomys nivalis. The sequence continues at coordinate 12,499,216 of NC_080104.1, read as the reverse complement.
ATGAAGGCAGAGGGAACCTAAACCAAGGGAGCTAGACCTCTCCCAACTTCAAGCACAAATAGTATGCTCTCAGAACTCAGGGACCTCCTGAGGGATAATCTGTCCGCCCATAGCTATATGTGCAGGGAAACTGAGGCTTCAGATGGGAACTAAAATCGCTAAGGTCCAGCATTCTTGTGACCCCCCCCCACCCGAGCCTGACCGCTGCTGTTTCTGGCTGGGCCACCAGAGAGGGCGCTGTGCGTGTCGCCGCTGCCCCAGGCGGCCATACCCGCTTCACGTTGCGTCTTTCAGCGGCGGAGCGCGCCAGGCAGAGTCGGATCATGTACATGAGTAGGCCTGGGATGCGCAGCAGGTCCATGGCGTTACCGATAAAGGCTGAGGCAATGACGTAGTTCACGAAGAAAGCGCCGTTGTCCGGCAGGAACACACACCTGCAGGCAGCGGGTGCTCCAGCACGGCTCCCTTGGGGTGACCTGGTGGCTGTTTGCCCACGGCTAGCATGACAGCCCACCATGCCCTCACCCAGTTGCTTCCTCCACATGTACGCCCTCCCATTCCTAGACCCATCCTACCTGTGCTCCAGTCTTTCCACAGTGTGAACCCCAGAATGCCAAAACACCAAAGCCCAGACGTATACCTTGAAAACCAGCCCAGAGACCTACCTAGATGGTGTACCCCATAAACATCCGAGGAGAGAAGAGTTCAAGACCACATAAGGCCACTAGTATGTGTAGTAAGTAACTATTGAGACCTCCACAAAAAACCTCAAAAGCGCAGAAAACCCAGGAAGTTTTCTGACTCTGGTATTCCCACAACAGAGCCTTGGACTCTGTCACTAAAAAGCTTCAGAAACCCTCCCTCAGATGTCTTTGGTGTGGGAGCAGTGACAAGAACCAGAAGTCCTTAAGTCCAAGATGGCCAGAGAAGACTCCAGAAAGTTCCTGGAGTCTGAGCCTACGAGAGACAGTATGCAACGGAGAAAGGTGCTGGGAGGGATAGGTGGGGAGGACACTCCACGGTCACACCTGAGTGAGGTGGAGAGGACACTCCACAGTCACACCTGAGTGAGTGTGACATACTTGAGAGACACAACTTGTGCTGTATAAGCAACCCTGAGCTTTGTGCCCCAGAGCGGGCCACTCTGAGTTGTGAATCTAAGAGACCTCAGTATTCTAGGGACCCTCAGGGATACTCTAAGGGTCCCCAAGTCACCCCCAAATTATGACCAAGTTCCCACTACAGACATCTCCCCGACTTCCTTGTTGAAATCTAGCAGTCCTAGAATAAGAACCCGAGTCCCCACAGAAGCCCCCACCTAAGAGCCGTGAAGACTTCCATCCTTCCTTGAGCAAGGGCTCGGCTCAATTCAGTGCATTCCTGAGCATGAGCCCAACACACTCCATCCAAGGACATAACCTGTGGGTGCCTTCTTTTGGATAACCCAGTAGATGTGGGGTGTTAACCCCACCCCTCAGCTGGAAGCTTGGTGACACCCTCCTATAAAGGCTAGAAGTGTCAGCCTCATCCACCCACTGTCCGCCTCTCTCCCCAAGAGTTCTGATCACTCACTCAAACCGAATGGCTGCCTCGGCCAGGAATTTCTTGTCAAAGAGCCAGCGGAAGAAGAGGTCTAGGCTGCAGGGAGGAGAGAAGGATGGGAGCTAGAACGGCAGAGCAGCAGAGCGTCTGCAAGTTTGGGGACAGGTAAACCTCCCCCTATTGTGCACTTCACCCCGGCTCCCCTCGGTCCCACGACACTCACCTGCTCAGCCCCAGTGAGGGCAAAAGCAGCACCATGAAGATGAGGAAGGTGTAGCACTTGTGCATCGTGGTCCTGTTCTCCCCGGAGCTACGAGGGTGGGCAGGCGGCAGAGCACAGGCCGAGATCAGGGCAGGGCAGCCCATCCTGGGACAATGTCCCAGGAGGCTCCCTTAGATGGTAGGGGCTCCCCTAGGTGAAGGTACAGGGCCCAGGGCAGGGACCCTTCAGGGCAAAGGGCTGGCTGCCCAGAGACAGGGTTGGTAGGTGCAGTGTGGGCAGCTTACCGTGTCCAGTGTGCTTCGAAGAAGGCAGAGTAGTAGACGATGGTGGGGAGCAGGGCGGAGAAACACCACAGCAGTAGTGTAGGGAAGAATTGAGTGATGATGGGGTTCTGTGTGGGGGGACAGAGGGTGTCATTAGGGGTAGCTGGGTGAGCCTACAAGTCCAGAACACTCGGACGGCTAAGGGGTGGAGGCTAGGGCCGTGAAAACAGCTCCAGGGTGATGCTGACGGTGAGCATCTGCTGAACACCTACTATGTGCTGAGCACTTGTGCACGCTCTACATATTAAACCACACGACCAGGAGCCAACCTAGGCTACAAGACTCGATGATTGGGTCAGCTAGTGAGAAGTGGGATTGGGTTTGCACTGGGGCCAGCATCTTGTTTATTGAGCTTCTGAGTGCTGAAGTCCATGGCAGGAGGGGCAGAGGAGGCCAGGCAGCCATGTGTGTACCCTACTGTCATCTGAGCAGCCTTGAGCTTCAAGCTGACAAGAGGATCTGAATGTGCGCATGAATGGCAAGGGGCCAATCTAAACCTCCCATTTTTCAGAGAGCGGAGAAAAGGGGCCTTATCCAAGGTCATGCGCCCTCCTAGGGGGTTTCTCCAGGAGGTGTAAATCCAAGAGTGGCCTCTCCTGAGGGTAGGATGTGGTGGAACCCAAGGGCAGGCATGGTGGGGAGGTGTGCTGCATGGTCCTTAGGAAGCATCCCGGAAGGGCTAGGCTAGGACCACTGGACCCAGAACTACACTAGGATGAGGGATGCTCTCTGGTCCTTGGGAAGCATCCCGGAAGGGCTAGGCTAGGACCACTGGACCCAGAACTACACTAGGATGAGGGATGCTCTCTGGTCCTTGGGAAGCATCCCGGAAGGGCTAGGCTGGGACCACTGGACCCAGAACTACACTAGGATGAGGGATGCTCTCTGGTCCTTGGGAAGCATCCCGGAAGGGCTAGGCTAGGACCACTGAGCCAGAACTACACTAGGATGAGGGGACGCTGCCTGGCGTTGATGCTCACACCACATCATGGAGGGCTGGGTGGGCATGGGCCTCACATTGAGGTATTCCACAGGCTTGGTGACGTTGAACTTGTCCATGGTGGTGATGATGATGGCCGGGGTGGTGAGGAAGAAGAGCAGGATGAAGAGGACCACATTGATAACCAGGCAGCGCAGCCACCAGATGAAGCCTCGGATGGACAGGTGCTCCCTGGGAAGGTGAGGGAGGGTCACTTTGAGGATTCCAGACTGATTGGTCTCTGGCAACATCTACCGCCCTCTCCATCATCCTTCTGCTGTAGGAAGCCCCATTCCACCTGCCGTGGCTCACCAGTAGATGTTCTGGGGGTCCGGAGCGTAGGTCACGGTCCAGTTGGAGATGTGCAGGGCCTCGCTGCAGGAAGAGGCACGCGGCTCCCCACGGCAGGCACAGCCCTGGCATTTGCACACGTTGAAGTCCTTTAGGATGCTGGGGGGGGGGAGGTGGATACTTGTTACTACAGCAGAGACTGGGGATCACAGTGTCAGAGACCAGGGCAAGAGGTGGGAGGTGGGGGTGGGGGGGGAGGGTCATGTGATGATGACAGCGACTCACATGGCTGTGATGGTCTCATTGTGGAAGGTGACAAAAGCCATGCCAAGAGGCTTCTCATTCACCTTCTCCTTTTCTCGCCTGTAGTCTTCCTTCAGCCTCTGCTCCAGCTTCGTGTAGTACTCAATGGCCTCCACCTATAGGCGGGAGGGCCAGGGTTCTGGTCAGAGCTGGGAGGCATCGGCAGCATCAGCCAGCAACTCCTGAGGTTTTCTGGTATGTCTGGAGTCGTTCTGTCCCTGCCTTAGCCTTGCAAGGTGGGCACAATGAACCCACCCAGTCTCAAGGGGGAAACCAAGGAATGGGGTAATTAAGAAACTTGTTAGAAATAATTCACGTTTTCCTCCTTCCCTTCCATCGCTCCTTTTCTTTCTGGAAGCTGCTATGCAGTCAAGATTTGTCTTAAACTTGAGCTCCTCCTGTCTCAGCATCCCAAACAATGGGATTACAGGTCTGGACTATTTCACTAGCTTCTCAGCTGACTATTTTTAAAGAACAGGGTCTCATGTCGCCCAGGCTGGCCTTAAATTCTCTTATGTAGTGGGTATGAACCTGAGCTTCGGCTGCTCCTGCCTTCACCTCCTGAATGTTGAGATCCCAGACAAGTGGCACACCTGATTTATGTGGTACTGGGGATCAAACCCATGACCTCTGTATGCTAGGCCGGCACTGAACAACACCCCAGACCCTCGCTATGCTCGCCTAATCTATGGTTTTACAAGTTATCACAAACTGGACAAACCCAACAGTGAGAACGGGGGCTGCAAGGGCCTGCAAGATGGCTCAGTGAGTAAAAAGAGCTTGCCGCTAAGCCTGAGAACCGGAGTTTGAGCCACAGAACCCATATGGTGTAGAGAACTGACTCATAAACTGTTCTCTGACCGCCACACACGCACCATGGTATACCTTCCCCTAGATAAATAAGTAAATATTTAAAGAAAGAATCAGGGGTTTCATGGACTCCAGAAGGAGGCGGAGGCTTGTCTGGTAGGGCCCCGGGCACTCTTCCTCTGGGAGTCTGTTTACCTTTGGGTCTTATTGTCCACCATACCTGTTTGTCTTCGGATGGTGGACTGGTCTACCATGTCCACTGAGTCCTGCCCAGCCCTCCCCAGCCTCGCCAGGGACCCTGGGCACCTAAAGGTACCTGCTCGCAGCCTCGAACCACACAGCAGCAGAGGTGGCCACACGGTTTGGGGTTGATCATGGTAGGTACATTTTCCTTGCTCTGCAGGTTCGTGAAGTAGAGCTTTCCCCGCTCAGCCTTCTTCCTGTAGGACCCAGGGGCCAGTCACCCACCACTTAGAGAGGATGGCTGGGAGGTCGGGTGGGGAGCTGAGTTGAGCAAGAAACCCAGTTTGGGTTTTTTTTTTTTTTTTTTTTTTGGTTGTTGTTTTTTTAGAGACAGGGTTTCTCTGTGTAGCCCTGGCTGTCCTCGAACTCTCTCTCTGTAGACTAGGCTGGCCTCAAACTCACAGAGATCTGCCTGCCTCTGCCTCCTGATTGCTGGAATTAAGGGTATGAATTACCACCACCTGGCAAAACCCAAAGCTTTTTAACTGTGGGCCGTGATGTGCGGTCGCGTAACTGAACTTGGGGGTTATGAATATCAGGCACCAGCCAAAGGCAACAGCCAATCACATCCTGCACCTAAGGTGTTTCTGCAGAGCTCGCCTGTACTGGAGCCTGCAACTCCACTGTAGCCTTGGTTCTGGACACAGCTTGCCGTTTGTGTGGCCTTTGCCGCAATGCCAGAGACATTGCAAACATTCTGACTCAGACTGTGCCAATGAGTCACTGTGTCTTCACTGTGCATACAAAGCCTTCTGCTCTCATAGAAGAACAATGGCTTAATTACGAAAAACAAAGAGTTAACGTTTCCCTGTGTTATTGCCCGTATCTTTGGTACCATGTCAGACATAGTACATTCATCTTAGGAGTGTGCTTCCATCTTGTTTGTGCTGTGTGCGCACTGGTGCATGCATGTTCACATGTGTGTATGCATGGACGTACACACAGAAACAAGGTGCTGACATTGGGTGCATCCCTCGACTGTCTTGTCTTACAACAGGTTTGTTTTGCTTGTTTTTTTTTTTTTGAGAGGTCTCTCTATTATATCATGTTGGTTGTTCTGGAACTCACGATGTAAACCAGGCTGGCCTTGAATTCAGAGCCGCCTGCCTCTGCTTCCCGAATGTGCCAACCATGCTACCAGGCTTGCATCTTAGTTTCTGAGGCAGGGTCTCTTACTGAATCTGGAGCTCATAAATTTGGTCAGGCTGGAAGGCCAATGAATCTCAGGGATTGCCTGTCTCTGCCCTCGCAGTACCAGGGTTATAGATGTGCCTGGGGCTTCGTTTTTACATGAGTGGTGGGGACCCTGACACTGGTCCTACTCTTGTACGACAAACCCTTTGCCCACTGACCCATCTTCCCAGACTGCTCTCTTCACTAGATAATAGAAAGATCATATAAGGACCAAGGAATTTTATTTTAATGAGTGGAGGCCAGAGTATAACTCAGGCCCCATCCTTACTCTAGCCATCTACCTTTGAGGCAGGGTCTCTTGTCTTTGCCTCACCCACTGGGGTTACAGGTGTGTGCTGTGACAAATGACATCTTTATGTGGGTTCTGGGTATTGAACTTCTTGCAAGACATGTTCTTTGCTGACTGAGCTAGCCGTCTAGCCTTCTAGCCCCAGGAATTGTCTTAAAATAAGTTTGTTTGTTTGTGTTTTATCTTTTGTAGCCCTGGCTGTCCTGAAACTCACTCTGTAGACCAGGCTGGCCTTAAACTCAGAGATCTGCCTGCTTCTGCTTCCCAAGTGCTGGAGTTAAAGATGTGCACCATGACCACCTGGCTCTTTCTTTTTCTTCCTTTTTGTTTTAAAATAGGGTTTCTTGCCGGGCGGTGGTGGCACACGCCTTTAATCCCAGCACTCGGGAGGCAGAGGCAGGCGGATCTCTGGGAGTTCAAGGCCAGCCTGGTCTACAAGAGCTAGTTCCGGGACGGGCACCAAAGCTACAGAGAAACCCTGTCTCGAAAAAACAAAAATAAAATAAAATAAAATAGGGTTTCTTTTTGTGTAGCCATGGATATCCTGGAATTTTGCTCTGTAGACCAGGCTGGCCTCAAACTCAGAGATCCACTACCTCTGCCTCTCGAGTGCTGGGATTAAATGTGAACACCAAAACCACCCAGCTAAAATAAACATCTCTCTTTCTATTTTTTTCCATTTTTTTTTCAAGACAGGGTTTCTATATGTAGCCTTGGCTGTCCTAGAACTCATTCTATAGACCAGGCTGGTATTGAACTCGCAGAGATCCACCTGCCTCTGCCTCCTGAGTGCTGGGATTAAAGACACGTGCCACTACTGCCAGACTAAAATAAATTTCTTTATGATTTATTCTCAGTAAATGTTTGGCTTGTATTCCTATTTATATTCCTACAAACCTAAGGTCATGTAAAATTTTCTCAAAGGCGAAGGGGTTGGGAGTGGACAAAATTCAGGTCCCCAGTGACAGGGACTTTGTGTTCACATTTAATCCCAGCACTCGAGAGGCAGAGGTAGTGGATCTCTGAGTTTGAGGCCAGCCTGGTCTACAGACCTTGTCTTGTTATCAGGTTTGTTTGGCACACACGGCTCAGCAATAGTCCCATCCAAGGACCTCCCTGCCCATTTCGAGAGGGCCAGTTCTTCTAGTCTGCCATAAATTTCTCGGACTGTAGATGAAGAGGGTTAAGTCCTCAGACATGAAGACTGTAGACCCTTTCCCTTTTGCAATACACTCTAAGACCCCAGGCCTTGGAAGTAACAGAGACTCCCAAGGTGGAGCTATATTCAAAACGCACAAGGAAACAACCGAAAAGGGAGCCAGGTTCCCACATGGTAGCCAAGGTTCCCTCCACAACGAGCAGAGGACCCTTGGTGTTAGCCTCCCCAGCCCCAACCCAGTACCTCTCAGCATCAAGGAACATGAGACGAGCCACGTTGTAACAGGGCCGGGCTTCTAGAACGGTGCAGTTGGGGTAGGCCTCCCTGAAACACAGTTCAGCCATCACGCTCTGCAGGCCCCACCCACCTCCCTGAAACACAGTTCAGCCCTCACACTCTGCAGGCCCCACCCACTGCTTATCCTGGCTATCACCCAGGGCGCCAGAGCATCAACACATGCCCAGTGTACCCCCATCTCAGTCTACAGCGCTCCTCAACAACAGAACTTTGAAACAAACTGCCTGGTGGTGGTGGTGGCGGCTCACACCTTTAATCTCAGCACTCGGGAGGACAGAGGCAGGCGGATCTCTGTGAGTTTAAGGCCAGCCTGGTCTACAAAGACAGTTACAGGACAGACAGGGCCACACAGAGAAACCCTGTCTCGAAAAACAAAGAAACAAACAAACACGAAGAACAGAACTTTAAAGTCCTTCCTCATGCTATAAGTGGGGCCTGGGTGCAGGTATGCATTCAGACTGTATAAAGGCAGCAGGTGACAGTAACCCAGGCTATGTGAGGAGACTACTGTGTAGAGCTGAAAGGCCAGGCCTGTGGTCTGACTCTTGCCTAGGGCTGGGAACTGAGGTTCAGAGAAATTGTCTCTAGTTACAGGCTGTTCTCTAAGCCCTGTTCCCAGAAGCCCTGGTCCTGATCCAACACTTGGCCTTGACTTTGGATTTACTCCAACCAATCTTGGCCTAAGACCAACAAGAAACTGATCCTGAATCTGATCTCTAACACTGGCCATGACCCAGGCCCAGGGCTGACCCCTCTCCCCAACCCGAGATACAGCGAGCTGCCCTGACTCTCTGGCACGTGGCTCCGGAGAGCGTTCACAAAATGCTTGCTGATCTACCAAGAAGGTGTCCTTCCCACGTGACTGCAAAATGATCCAGTCCTTGAGCTTGACTCTTCCATCTTTTTGATGTTTTATTAAAATGAAATGAAGGGCCACCAAGTATTCAAGACATGTGATAAAGTTCCACAGTAGCAAGACGAACGTCACAAACTCACAACAATTTAGAGACTCACACCTGGCCTGGTGTCCTTGGAAATGAACTTGCTAGGTGGCCACAGCTCTTTCCTTCATGGCTCTGAGCTGCTTTAGGTTTCCTCTTTGGGAGGGCAAGCACTCACCCTGGCCAGACTAATAGCAAATCCCTTAAAGCTAACCACACAGGCATGGTGATTCTACACAAAGGGTGTTCTCTACTATCTGGGGCAATCCACCTGGACCACGAGTCTCAGTGAGCACTGATGACCGCTCAGTGTGGACAAAGGCCGTCCCCTGGTCATCAGCACATACAGAGTTCTGTCTGACAGCCTCCCCACGGTAAGTGCTCACCAAAGCACGTGAATGGACAGGGGGTGAAACCCCACTGCAAACCCCAGAGTCCAATAAAGACCAGATTCTCTTCACTCCTCCTTTGAGTGAGGATAAACTTTAACCACAGACTGTTTCCTAAACAAAGTTAGAGACCGACTCCGAAAGAGGCCAGCCAGGACACGTCAATCTAGTCAGCTTTCTGCCTCCCACAGCACACAGTAGGGCAGCAGAGACTTGGCTGGGAGGGCAAACTCTTTCGCTGTACTCAAGTCTCTGATCAAATGTCAGTCGGTGAGGGTGACTTTCACATGTCCCCCTCTCAGGATGGCACCTCAGCACCGCCACAACATGACCCTGTCTAGACTCATTTGTTTCCACTGACTCCTAGGACCAATGAAAGGAAAACTTTTGGGTTAGTTTACTGTGTGTACTGAGCTCTCTCACCCAGGACAGGTGATGCAGGCCCATGGGCCACTAGTGCTCTGCACCAGGGCATGTCAATGCAAGCTGACAATTGTCCAAGTGGACAAAATGTCACTTGATCCTGAGCACACACTAGCCCCCACCTCAACCTAGAGTAGCCCTATGAAGATAAAAGACCGAACACCAAATAATTCTCCCACCCTGGTTTATAGGCTGTAGGAGGGCAGGGCTTACTTCCAATATCTCTGTGCCTGCAATAGATGTGCAATGGACATACATCACATGCGTCAGGTCTAGCTCCGGATGCCTGTGCACAGGCTCAGCGATGTGACCTGACCATCCTGCCTCCACCCTGCTCAGACAGGACTGCCAACGGGGTGACGTACTGACTGAACTCTGATGTGAGCCAATGATATCAGACCTCAAGGATAAACCTGGGACTGGAGGGATGGCTAGGGTTTAAGAGCACCAGTGCTCTCCCAGAGGAGCAGGGTTGGTCCCCAGCTTCCACACAGCTACTCAAAACCATCTGTGACTCCAATCCCAGGGCATCTGTCTCCCTCTCTGGCTTCCACAGGCAGATGACCTTTCATTCATCTTTTGCCATGGTAACTGAAGGAAGCTTGGTGATAAATGAATAGAAGGTGACCAAACCTCGAATCCTGTTTGCAGACCGTCCCCCATGCTATATCCCTGCAGCTGGGCTCTTAACTTTTTGTTTATTTTTTGAGAAGGGTTTCTCAGTATAGCCCTGGCTGTCCTGGAACTCTCTTGTAGACCAGGCTGGCCTCGAACTCACAGAGATCCGCCTGCCTCTCCATCCTGAGTGCTGGGATTTAAGGTGTGCACCACCACAGCTGGTAGCCCTTGACCCTCTACACAGTGGGCTCAGCACCAAGGTGCCTGTCAGGCGCCTGAACTGAAGAGGCAGAGAAGATGAGGGAACACAGGCCAACCTCCCCAGACTCCTTCAGAAGCCCCCTTAGCCCATGAGCTGTCCCACAATGTCTGCATATGCACCAAGTGCTGATAATAATTCTGAGGCAGTTGCTGCCTCAGGACCCAGTTCTAGGCAGGAGGAGGGAGAGGAAGGAAACAAATGTCACAGCTGTATTCTTCACAATTCCATCTTATTTCTCTCATTTACTAATTATTTTTGAAGGGCTAGGGATCAAACCTAAGGACATGGGTGACCCTGAGCAACCCCTTAGCCCTGCCCAGTTCAGAAGGGGCTGTCACTCAGGAAAGTGGGAAACCAGCCCAGCTTGGGATGTGAGGCCTTCCCCCGATCTGTTCCCCTCAGCCTGGGCTCCAGACCACTGAGTATGAATCCAAAGGTGCAAAGATGTTTTTGGGGCTGATGGGTAAGCAAGGGTGTGCATGCCTGAGGTAAGGTGGGCTGCTTACTCACTCAAAATGCTTCTTGATTTTTTCTGACTCTGCATACTTGGAGATTCCATTGATGAAGAGAGTCCGCTTGACCTGTGGAAGAGGACAGCAGGCATGTCTTCCTGCAGGTGGGCTCCAGGAGAGCCAGAGGGGCAGGGGGGTGGGAGCAGGCCTCGGAAACCTGTTAGGTCTCAGTGGAGTGTCAGTAACAGAAGCCTAAAGGAAGAGCCATGTTCTGTGAGGGGTTCAGGTGGACACTTAGATCCATGGGGACCTGGCACAGTGGCTGGCGAAGAACAAACATTTGGTCCAGGCTGGGTGAATGGCTGCAGAAGGTAAAGGAATTTTTCCATCATCCACATCAAGCAAGAAGACAATACAACCATCTGACAGCAGTACCAGCCACGGCCATTTCCCACAGCCAGGAATACAACCATTGACAGCACTACCAGCCACGGCCAGGGATACAACCATTGACAGCACTACCAGCCACGGCCATTTCCCACGGCCAGGAATACAACCATTGACAGCACTACCAGCCACGGCCATTTCCCATGGCCAGGAATACAACCATTGACAGCACTACCAGCCACGGCCATTTCCCACGGCCAGGAATACAACCATTGACAGCACTACCAGCCACGGCCAGGGATACAACCATTGACAGCAGTACCAGCCACGGCCATTTCCCACGGCCAGGAATACAACCATTGACAGCACTACCAGCCACAGCCATTTCGCAAGGGCTGGGCTCAGCATGGAGAGGCCCAGGCATGGCCTTCCTAGGATCCCTGGAGAAGTGCCCTGATCCTAGAGTAGGAGGGAACCCAGGCAGCTCAACTCCACAGCAGCCACCCCAGGGCTGCCTGGGAAGCTGAGACAGGCTGTACTTCCTCACCAGGTCGTCTTCCTTGTAGCGCATCTTTGAGGTATGTCTCCGCATGCTGTAGACCGTGAGCAGCAGGTACAGGAAAGCAAAGGAGGTGTGCAGCCAGAGGAGATTATTCCTGTGGAGGGCAGAGGGTCACGTGGGGTTATGGGGTCAGCACTGTCTGCCTCTGCTGTGGCCATCCATCTCTGAAGCTTCAAATCTCTCGCCTCCACTCTAGATTCCACACAATGGAGAGGTCCCAAGCCTCACCCTGATTTCAAGTTGGCAATGGTGGTTCTCCCGAAGCTGTAGGCATTGTTCTCTGGAAGGCGAGAAGGAGAAGGGGAGGGTGGTAGGGTGGGCACAAGTACCCCTTTGTCCCCTTCCAGTCCGGCCACCTGGTCCTCACTGACCTAGCAGGTCCCCTGAGAAGTTGACAGGCAACACGATGCCTACAGAGAGGACGCCCACGACAACCAGCAAGCCAATGATGTGCCTCTGGAAGGACAGGTAGTGCACGGCATCGCCCCCACACTTGTCCCGGATCTCATCATCCCTGTGGACCACAGGAGGCAGACAGAAGATGCGGGTGAAGAGCAGCAACCAGAAAGCTGGAACCTGTCCACCCCACCCCCACCCTAACACCCCCACCCCACCCTGTTGGTGGGGCAGCAATGGGATAGATGGAACTTCTCATCCTGATTTCCTGGGAGGGGAAGAAAAAAATAAGGAGGAATGCACAGAGCCTAGAAGTGGTTAGAAAAAGAGAAGTAAAGAGAGAGGGAGGTAGGGAGTAGAGAGAGAGGTCGGAGTAGAGAGAGAGGTCGGAGTAGAGAGAGGGAGGTCAGGAGTAGAGAGAGAGGTCGGGAGTAGAGAGAGAGGTCGGGAGTAGAGAGAGAGGTCGGGAGTAGAGAGAGAGAGAGAGGTCAGGAGTAGAGAGAGAGGTCGGGAGTAGAGAGAGAGGTCAGGAGTAGAGAGAGAGGTCAGGAGTAGAGAGAGAGAGAGAGGTCAGGAGTAGAGAGAGAGGTCGGGAGTAGAGAGAGAGGTCGGGAGTAGAGAGGAAGGTCAGGAGTAGAGAGGGAGGTCGGGAGTAGAGAGAGAGGTCGGTCAGGAGTAGAGAGAGAGGTTGGGAGTAGAGAGAGAGGTTGGGAGTAGAGAGAGAGAGAGGTCAGGAGTAGAGAGAGAGGTCGGGAGTAGAGAGAGAGAGAGAGAGAGAGAGAGAGAGAGAGAGGTCAGGAGTAGAGAGAGAGGTCGGGAGTAGAGAGAGAGGTCGGGAGTAGAGAGGGAGGTCGGGAGTAGAGAGAGGGAGGTTGGGAGTAGAGAGAGAGGTCGGGAGTAGAGAGAGAGGTTGGGAGTAGAGAGAGAGGTTGGGAGTAGAGAGAGAGAGAGGTCAGGAGTAGAGAGAGAGGTCGGGAGTAGAGAGAGAGGTCGGGAGTAGAGAGAGAGAGGTCAGGAGTAGAGAGAGAGGTCGGGAGTAGAGAGAGAGGTCGGGAGTAGAGAGGGAGGTCGGGAGTAGAGAGAGGGAGGTTGGGAGTAGAGAGAGGGGTCGGGAGTAGAGAGGGAGGTCAGGAGTAGAGAGAGGGGTCGGGAGTAGAGCGGGAGGTCAGGAGTAGAGAGAGGGAGGTAGGGAGTAGAGTGAGGGAGGTCAGGAGTAGAGAGAGGGAGGTCGGGAGTAGAGAGGGAGGTCGGGAGTAGAGAGGGAGGTTGGGAGTAGAGAGGGAGGTCGGGAGTAGAGGGGCAAAGATAAGAGGGAAGGAAAGAGGACAAGAAGGAAGGATGGTGAGGGAGGGATGTCGGAAAGTGGGCAGCAGCAGCTCCTTCTAGGGCCTTAAGGGTACCAGGGCTGAGCTCCATGGCCAAGGGCCACACTAGGGGAGGGGCCCAGAGCATGGTGAGGGGCCCAGTGCTGACCTGTCTCAGCTTCCTGCCTTTCTCAGCGCTCACTGCCTGCCTGTAGACTCTGGCTGGATCTCCTGAGTTCTGCCTGCTGGCTGCTGGCTCCTGCCTGTGGCTGGCTGGCTGCTTCCAGCCTGCCTGCTGCCCCCACCCTCTGGCTGCAGAGAGGATGAAGAAGGGGCTCCAGCCCCTGCTCTCAAAGCTGCGGCCATAGCTGGTAGACCAGGGATGGCTGACCTCGCGCAGGGCATCACGGAGAGACGGTGGGTCAGAATAAGCATCAGGGGTCAGCACAGGCTGGGCCCCGTTGCCTGGCCTCCTGGAGTAGGGACAGGGTACCACGAGGACTAGGAGCACTAAGGCCCTCAAAGCTGTTGGCCTTGGTTTTGGAGGGAGATGACGGGTTCTGAGGTTTCTTTCTGTTTCTTTAGAGTGCGCAGACCGTCCACTTACTTTATCCTGAAGATGGCTGTCAGCCAGGAACAGAAGCCCTGGGGGAACAGAGGGGACACATTGGAGATCCCAGTCTGCCAGCCCGACCCCCCTTCCCTGAAGCTCCACCCAGAGAACACTTCCTACACCCTCCCTACACCTGAAGAAAACCCCCATCAACACAAAGGACGTCTGTCTGGTAGAGTTTGCCTCGTATGAGTGAGACCCTGGTCTCTATCTCTAGTACTAAAAAAAAATGAAAGTATTTAAGTGGGGTGAGGGAGATGGGCCAATCAGTAAAGTGCTCGCCTTGCAAGTAAAAGGACCTGAGTTCAATCCTGGGATCCTCCAGAAAAAAAAGTAGGGCATGGTGGTAGACAGTCCCAGCACTGGGGAGGCACAGACAGACGGATCTCTGGGGTTCACTGGCCAGACGGGTTAGCCTAATGGAGACCTAGGTCTCAGAGAAAAACAAGGTGGGCCTGGCAAGGTGGCTTGTTTGATCTCTGGAACCTCGGAGGGTGGAAGGAGAGAAACTGACTTCTCCAAGCTGTGTTCTGACCTCCATACACACAGCTTAGTATATGCACGTGTGTGTGTGTGCACGCATAATGAATAAATAAAGGCAAAAATAAAAATAACTCCTCCCCCCAAAACAAAAAATAAACCAAGATTGACAGTATCCAAGGAACAACATCAAGGTGGGCCGGCCTCCCCATGTAATTGTATACATGTGCAAACACACCTGTACACTCACAAATACCATACACACACACACACAGTATACAAGAAAAGCCTCACAAAGAACTAGGAAGGTCAGCCCTTAAGGCAGAAAAGGCCCAACGCCTTACTGTTGGACCCCAGGTCTAGAAGTGTAGATAACTGTAAAACCTTAAGGTTCTATGGGCCAGATGGGGATGGGTGGACTTTGGGGTTCAAGAAACGTAGTGGGATCCCCTGATCTCTAGCTAATAAGAAGTTTGCAGGTTGGCAAAATGGCTCAGAAGGTAAAGGTGCTTGCCACCAAACCCGATGACCTAAGTTCAATCCTAAGGACCTACCTACATGGTGGAAAGAGAGAGCCAATTTCCAAAAGTCGCCCTCTGACCTCCGTACATACAGTGTACACAGTGGTAAACATACCCACAAACTCATACAAATGAATTAATTAAACTAAGAAAAATTAGGGGCAACAAGATGGATCACTGAGCAAAGGTACGGGCATTTGCTGCCGAGGCTGACGACCGGTCCTACATGGTGGAGGACGTATGTTGTCCTTTGGTCTCACATGCTGTGCCACCCTCCCCACGTCTCTTGTCCTCACACACACACAATGTAAACATCTACATAAAAAACAAACAAACAAGGCTACAAAAGCAGAGGGGTGCGCCATACTTCCTGCCTCCATCCCCTAGTCTACCTTGAAGGGACCAAAAGTCTAGGGTTGGCAAGGCTGTTTCATCATCGTCTCTTTCTTTCAGTCCTGTCTTCAGGCAGAGAGTGGGCAATTAGAAAGACAGGGTCCCCCACCTTCTACCAAGAGAAGGTCTGTGTCTAGCACAGGATGGGAGAGTGTGCTGTCTGGCCAAGATGGCAGGTCTCATTACCTGAGCTCCATTCAAGTCTGGGGACCATCTGGACAGCTCTGGCTAGCACAGGTGACCCCAGCAGCTTGCCACTTACCCTGTGAGTCTCAGGAAGCTGATAGCTCTAACAGGTTGCTGCAGGAGCTCCGAGAGCAACTGACCAGGGCCACCCCAGAGAGTCTGTCTGGGAACTTCACCATCAAAACAGCAAGAGGGCCAGGCAGGGAGCAGCTGTGTACCTGATCTGATGCGAAAGAGGTCTGGGGACTGCTGTGACCTGTCAGGTCTGAAGGGGCTGCTCAGTCAGCACTAACACCCAGTAAGGCAGGTGGTCCCTAAGGCTAGGGCCACCAGCCCTCAATTGCTATGTAATACGATGGGGTTTAAGTTTTTACTGCACCGACCCTCAAGGTTCATTATGGTTTCTAAAGCCATGTCCAAAGAAAAAAGAGTTTTCATTGATAGTAGAGGTGGGCATCAGATTCTACTGCAGCAAACAAAGTTTTGACAAATGTTAGGGGTGCCACTCAGAGGACCCCGGCCTGTGTCACATCCTCTGGGCCTGCTGCTGTCCTCTGATATCACCGTGTAACTTCCCCGAGAGAAGGACACAATGGTGTCCCTGACCTCATAGCAGTACACTCAGGAAACTGGGAGGACACTCACGTTGTCCCTTTGGTCAAAGTCGACGGAGCTGGAGACGGAGGTGAGACGCTCATACCGATCATGACTGTCCCCATGCATAGCTGATGCCACACTGGGGTGGGGAGACAGAGCAGAGGAAGGTGAGAGGGGTAAGCATGAGACTCAGAGGGGCAGATGTGAGCACCCAGAGAGACTAAAGAAGGTACAGAAAGTGCAGAGGCTGAAGCAAGAGTGACCTCCCCCTACCCTGCCTCCCTCAGGGGTCACTGGTGATGGACAGTGAGTGGGGCGAGGGCCGTATGGGAGAGGGTGTCTTCATTACTGCCCAGAGTGAAGATTGAAGCAAGAAATGTTAGATGTCCTTGCAGTTCCAAAGGTAACCAGTAGGGGGAGTGAGAGGTAGGCAACACAGGCAATATTACCCCCAAAGCAAAGGGGAGGTAAAGGAAAGCAGGGATCAGAAGAACCCAAAGGGGTGGCATGATTGGAAGATGTCTCTTGGGCAGGACCTGACCCTCCCTTTCCCCTGAGCTATCAGATGCCACAGCTCCAATTCAGTCCTATGGACAGAGACCACGAGGAGACATAAAGGCCACAAAGGGGGCTGCTTGGGCAGGGCCTGTCCCAGGCCTCCAGAAGGAGCAGGGAACCCTGGAATATGAAGAACTAGCTGTTAGGGGAGAGGAACTGTGGGTGACGCCCAATCTTGTCTCTGCAGGATTGTGCTAGGGATTTTCTGGGGAGTTCCCAGGACGGTCCATTGTCCTAGCCAGTTAAGGCTAACAGTGCAGGGGTACGCACAGAGGGGACTTTTTAGGCTGGGAGTCTAAGAGGAGGAACAAATCCAGGAAGGGCAGAGACAAGCTGAGGAGCCCCCTGTTCTGCGAAGCACACCGCCTGCGTTAATCTGAAACATGAGCCTGCAGAGGAGAAAGCTGCAAAAAAGAAGAGAACCAGCAACTGGCGCGGGGAGAAGCGAGAAAGGAGGAAGAAAAAGGAAAGTTGGCTGAGTGTGGATGAGGGGGCTGCTGCCCCACATACTATTCCTGTTCCACTCGCTCCCTCTCCCGTCGGCGAAGCCTGGGGACAGAGAACACACAGGTTAGCAGGGGCAGAGGAGAGTCCCTGGGGTCCTCAGACCGCAGTGCTGGCCAGGGACTGTCCTTTTCCATCCCCCAACAGAGGGATGAGAGAAGCTGGCCTTTCCCTGTTCCCAAGCAACACGGACCATGATGTCTGTGGCGGTAGAGGGGCGGTCCCGGGCTTTCTTACCTGTCTGCATCTGTCACCAAGGCCAGCCTCCCATAGTCCCAGGCCACCTTCCGGAGGATAGAGAATAAGAACAACAGGGCCTGAGGGCAGAGGGGAGGCAAGTGAATAGCTGTCGGCAGCCAGGGTCGGAACCCTAACTTAAAAGGGGGGACCCTGGCGTGGGTGCACGGATTGAAGTTGGAAAGTGGGAACCCATTTTTCTTGGTTAGGTATGGGAAGGCGGGACGTGGGTCAGAGACGGAAGACATTTTCAGGGGATGTCCTGGGCCCGGGTGTCAAGGGTGGGGAACAGTAGGAGGACACTCACCAGGAAGCACATGAAGTCCAGGGCCAGCACGGTGGGGACGCCCCCAAAGGGCAAGCCCTGCAGGACAGTGCTGCGGATGCGGGCACTGTAGCAGTAGTCCTTGGAGGAGCTGCTGTTGAGGGCCGCAGTGCCCAGCGTGGCCAGCAGGAAAGGCAGCATGGCTACTACTGCCTCATGGTCCTTCCGGGCAGAGGGCGAGTTGGTCGGCTGGGTTCACCCCCTACCCACCCCAGACTTTCAAGGTGGGTACCGGAGGACTGGTCAGCTGCCTCAGTGGGTGCACCTAGGGAGGGGAGGTGTGTATCACATGGGTTTATTTCATGGCCCTCTGGCTGTCCGCGCTCTCAGTCTGGCCAGCACACCCTGATCAGTACCCATGTGGAGGCTCGCGACCATCATAACTTTAGTTCTAGGGGATAAGATGCCCTTTTCTGACATCTGCAGGCTCCAGGAATGTGTGTGATGCACACAAACACACACACACACCACTCATACATATAAAGCAATATAAACAAAAAATTCTAAAGATGGGTAGAGGCCTGTTTCTGTGCCAGAGAGTAAGAATCCAGAGTTAACTGCTTCATTCTATCTCAGAACCTCACAGTTCAGTCTTTAGAACCACAATAAGTAAGTGAGGAATTAAAAGAAAAAGGACTTCTCAGTCTTTTGGCTAAGATCAAGTGAAAAGAAAACCAGAATGATCAAATGTGTTTAGAGATTTTAATTCTGTTAACCTCCTCCATACAACCACCTTCAAAACAGATGTTCAGTCCTGTGTCCTCAAAGCAGGGAACTGGGCTGGAAGGCAGGTAGGTATGAGCACCAGACTTCAGAGTTAGTGTCACCTTGCTGGTCCCAGCCACCACTGCTTTTCTCCAATCCAGCTTCCCTCCCCTCCCTCCAACTAGCTACACAGGGCAAACAGAGGGGTGTGAGGACTACAACTCCCAGAATGCTGTGCTTCTGCCTCCAGAGCAGAGCAGGCCGGGAATGCTGTGCCCTCCAGCCAGCTTTTCCATTGGCAAAAGAGGGGAAGAGTGGGCGGTCGGAGGCCTCTAAAGGCCCCCAGCAACCCACTGTACTAGGGTCTTGCCTGGTGCCTGCCTGGTGCCCTGGCACAGTCCTTTGTGCTCTAAGTGGATGAAGGGCAGAAGAGGAGGGAAGGGGAAGCCAATTGGACTCCTGGGCTCTTGTGCTTGGGGACAAAGCTGAGCAGGGCTCTGGGGAGGTTCCCAGGCTGGAGAAGTGTGGCTGCTGCAGAGGCAGCTACCACAGCAGCACAGCCCCACCAGGTCCTACTCGGGGCCCCTGGGGGCCCCTTCTGCTGACAACATGGAAGGTCTGCCTGGAGGAGGGTCCCAAGGGAAGAAGGGCAACCAGACAAAGAGAGAATAACAAATCAAGAAGAGGTGACTGGCAACTTAGAAGGAACTGTTTGTCTCTTAGCCCCCCTGGGGTGACCTAGCAGCCCCGGGGTCTCCCCTTTCCGACTCAAACATCCAACCAAGCATCAGGAGCCAGAAGCTTTCTAAGGATGAGAACATGAGCATTGTTTATATGTTTCTCTTGGTCCAAGGAATCTTTGCAAAGCCTGGATCAGGATGGAGCAGAGAATAACTGCCTTGCATGTGCTATACAGGCTCCTTTTCTGGCTCAAGCTGCCTTTAAAGACACATGGGTTTAATCATTGTAGCGAGTATCCACTGTTTCAAGAATAACAATATACGGGGCTCCTGAGATGGCTCAGCAGATGAGAACACTGGTTGTTCTTGCAGACAAGGATACAATACCAGACACCAGCAAGGCCGCTAACAACTGTCTGTAATTCCAGTTCCATGAAATCTGACGCCCTCTTCTGGCCTCTGCTGGTACTACACCCACACGGTACACATACACAGAGGCAAAACATCCCACATATAAATAATAAATCTTTTTAAAACAAAAGAATAATAACATATATGACAACATTTAATCCTCAAACATCCTGTGAGTTGTTATCACTGTCATTTGAAGATGTGAGTAGAGGGCTCAGAAAAGTTAAGTACTTTCCCACTAGGTCTCACTGCAATAAAATGATGGAAGCTAAATTCAAACCTAAGTCAATTTCTACCAAAGCAGGGACCCTACTCAGAACACAGGTGCTTTGCTGATAGGCCTAGGACAGGTGAAGGCGGATCTGGGCCCATTCTTCTAATCAGTAACAGAGATACTGCAAGGCTCCCACAGGGAGGTAGAAATGTATCCACGGCCAGGGGTGGGGGTGGCAGCCCTCTGTCTTCAGCTCTTACCAAGGTCTCTATGCAGCCTAGGCTGATCTCCAACTTAAGAACCTCTGCCTATGTGGAAGCTTCATCAATGCAATGATAATTATTTGTTCTTGGGCCAGAGAATTAAAGGGCAGTTGAGACATGTGCTCAGATGTGTAAATGTGCTCATACGTGTCTGTCTGCATAGGGAGCTAGGTGACTACATGACAATGTGCAGAAATAAAGGAGCTCATGGCCTCTGAGTGGAGAAACGTGCGTGGGTGCATCTGGGAGCCTGGGTGTGTAAATACAAGACGTACATCACTGAGGCCCCAGGACAGGCTAAAGGTGGGTATAGGTATTTTGAGGAGGGAGGCTCTTATTAGCTCCCCGGTTTTCTTGGAAACAAGGGCTTGAATATTCTAGATTGACTTCATTCTTGTTATGAGTCTGAGGATTGCCTTAAATTCCTGATCGTCTTGCCTCTACTTCCTAAGTGCTGGGAATCGATCCTGGGACTTCATTCGGTCTCATCTCTCTCCCTACCACGCGACATGCCCAGTCCTGACCTCTCTGAACTCCAGAAACCTCAGTGCCTCTCCCCACCCCCTTGTTTCTAAACAAACGGCTCAAAGCCCTTCAGTGCCCTCCTTCCGCTGTGATCTTCTCTACTCTGAACAAAGATGGGACAGTCTAGAAGCTTCTGCATGTGGCCCCACTAGGTGGGTGAGAGTTTCCCGGGATGCATGGTAACTGGTTACCAGATCTTCTCATTGCCAGTCTTTTCACTGCCACTGAGCACCCCCTGCTTCCCAACACCCAAGGCAAGCAGAGCACACCCAGATCGCCCATCCATAGAGAGGAAACAGGGACCAGGGAAGGGAATGGAACCAGGTAAGGTCACAGGGTAGGTAAGGGGTGGAGCTGGGTTGGTGGCTTTGCCAGTTGACAGGGTAACTTCCAGGTCTTTAACTGTAGGGTGGGGCTGTTGGGCTGTGTCCTTCGGAGCAATTGCTCCAAATCCAGACTAGGGGAGAGAAGCTGAAGACAGAACACTGCTTGGGGACAGCAGTAGGGGTCGAAGATTCTCCCAGTCCAGAGGTGTCCAGCCAGCCGTGAGCCCATTTCTCTAGCTGGATACCGAAGCTGGTTTTGTAGCAGGATGGGGATTTTAGACTAAGTCAGGACGGTCATTTCACTACTAGAAACTGTGCATCGCAAGGGTAGAAGTTACTTTTTTGCTTTGTTTTTTTCCTCATAGAATTACTGGGAAAGACTTAAGGTAGGACTCAGGATTCCTATAAAGTCAGTGAAAAGAGATTAACTCTTAATATGAAATGGGTCTCACTCTTCCAATCTGTTACAAAATAGTATTAAGGACTTTGCCTGGTGTGAGTGGAACTCAGAGAAAGGTAAAAGTGTATCTATCCATAGGAGAGCAACGCACTCCACATCTCTCTCCAGAGTGTAGCTATGCAGTTTAGGCTTTGCTCCAAGTCAAGGTCTTCCTGAATGCTGGGATACAAGTTACCACACTGGTTTATTCTTTCTTCTGTACAAGGCGTTACTACTCTAAGCACTTTGTTAATGTTACTATTTGCTACCCCTCGCAACCTAACAGGCCACTGAGGCACACAGACAGCAAATAACCTGGGGAAGTCACACAGCCAGTCTGTGAAGGATCCAAAGATGGGCCCAGGCATTTTGCTGCTCCTGCAAATAGGGGAGGCCCCTAGCAGGATTCTGAGGCTGAGGGCTGTTAGCACCAGCACTGGAATGCCACACCCTAGATCTATAGGCTTGCCTTTTTTCTTGCTGAGAGCTCCTGATCCTTGACTCAGGGCTTTGTGGGTTCAAGTTCTGAGGCAGGAATAGAGGGCAAGGGCTATGGGATGAAATGTACTTGACTTCTAGTCTGGAAAAAATGCTCAACCAGCATGGGTCTTGGGTCCTTCCCCTGTGAAATGGGGACAACAACTCAGCCATTTGGCTGCTTGAAAGGTGAAATAAGATTAAAAACAAAACAACAAAACTCGAGTTTAAAGCTCTTAAAAAAACATCCAACCAAACAAAAGAAACCACCAAGAGAAAAGACCAGCTGCTGAAGGCAAGCACACCTGAGAGGTAGAGGCAGGAAGATCAGGAGTTCAACAAGGCCAGCCTGAGCTAAATGACTTCACAGCTCCATCAAATCAAAACACAAAAAGTTAGTATTAATAAGATATAGACTCCAGGAGGTTGCTTTAATGGAGGAAGATTGGTTAAGACCAAATAAAATATATAATTTCATGATAGGAATAGAACTACTCACGGGGGGGGGGGTTGCTTTTGCTACATTAGGGACTCTGTCACCAAGTCCCAGAATGGAACCCATCCACCTGCATTAGGCAAGGTGGGGCACCAGAGGTGACTGGTAGGTCAGGAAGTTCAGAGAAGTGAACCCATTACTATTGATCATCTGTCAGGCAGGATGCCCACCTCTTTACCTGCATTACACTACTGGATCCCGAAGATACACCTCGGAAGGAGTGGTGGTAGCTAATCACGCTTTTAAATAGAAACAGAGGTTCAGATGGTTAAGTAATTGTCAAGGTCACACGGCTCAAGAACAGCAGAGCTAGGATTTGAACCCGGGTTTCTGTTACTCTGTTGTACTTGGAAGGAACTTGTATGATATCCAAAAAGGGGTTCATAGTTACTTATTATCCATCTTCTGCCTCAAAACATCTCCATCCACCTACTCACTCACTCATTGGCCAAGACTGCACTGGATGAACTAATAGCAGGCCCCAGCATGTGCCACCTGGGACATGCCAGGGCGTAGACCCTCTGGTACCCCGGAGGACAAAGGTGCTGCCAGCATACCCCCACCTGAGCCTGGCAGCCACTCCCCTTCCCTCCTTTCAGGAATCTGGAAGGCAGAGAACTGTGGGCCCCTCTTCAGGAGGTGTTGGGCACAGTCTCATTCACCCCGGACTACTGCAGACCCGGGAGGAGGCTACAGGGTCAAGGAGTGGTATTAGGTAGGGAGAGGAGCCCCAAGCCCCCTTGGGCAATGGGGCGCCAGACCTCTGATCATGGGGCCAAGACTGGTGGCGGCACAAAGCCCCAAGGGCAGCCAGCCCCTCTGACCTCTCTTCCCCACTTCCCAGGAGCCCTTCTTTTTTCTGGGTAACACAACGACAAGCTTCGGGACAGCTCGCACCAGGCGGTCAAGACAGCCGGGAGGGACAAAGCGCGCCCCCTCCCCCTCAACAGGGCCTTTGCCTACTCCGGATTCGCGTCTGAATCTTCTCCCCACCGCACCCTCCAACGCAGGCCCGGGCGGCTCATGAATGAACTGCTCTGTGTGGGGCGCAGGAGAGGACATGCTCCCGGGGCCAGCCGCTTCTTCCAGCCGGCAGACCAGTCCCCACCAGGGCCAGGGCCAGGTACCCGTCTGGTGCCAGCACCCTCAAGCCCTGCCTTTTGCCCAAGCATAGACCCCTTGTTCGAGGCCAGCTCCGTCCCTAGCAACAAGAGAAAGAATAAAGAAACCGAGGGCATTGGACTTGGCGACCCTAGAATGCAAAACTCGGGGGCGGAGGCGGGTGGATCCCTTCAGTGGCGCCGGCGACTGGGGAGCAGCTGGGACCCGAGGAGGGCCGTGCAGGGGCCGCGCACCTGGACGGGGCAGGTGGGACGAGAGTAGCACTCAAGAGCCCGGACAGAGGGGGTCCCACCCCTTGGGATATCCCAGCGGGGCGGGGGCAGAGGACGGCGCACATCTGGAGCCCCGACAGGGGTGGAAGGACTCACATCTGGCCAGGGACGGTGGGGGTTTGGGGACAAAGCGTGCCTCCGTTGGGTCCTGCGGGGCCCGGGCACCTCTGGGTCCCGCAAAAGGTGGAAGGGAGGGGACGCGCAGCTGAGTCCGGGTGTTTTTTTTTTTTCCCCTTCCTTGGGGTGGTAGTGGGATCCTGTGATCCAAGTAAGGGGTGCTGGGGAGGGGTCCGCGTACTCACCCCCAGGCGCAGACTCGGCTCCTACTCGGGAGCCCCGGCTCCGGGCGGGGCGGGGCTGGGGAGGGGGAGGGGGAGTCGCCGGGCGGCTTGAGCTCTGGGCTCCTGCGGCGGCCGCGGCAGCGCGTGGGGGAGGGGGAGCAGGAGGAGGGAGGGGAGCCAGGGGAGGGGCTCTCGCAGGACCCGCCCCCACGCCGTACACGTAGAAAGTGCGCGCGTACTCACGGAGCACCGCCGCGCGCAGGCGCAGGGTGCGGGGCGGGGCCTGGCCAGCAGGGTTCGTGGCGGGAGATTGCCTGGGAGCCAACGCGGTATGAAGGGGGCTCAGGGGCCAACTTGCTCCCCTCGCGCTGCTTCTTCTCCGCCTTTCTTCTCTGCAGTAGGGGAGGTTCTCTGGGGGAGGGGTGAGGATAGGCCATACTGGGCCCAGAGTCAAGAGAGAGGGGTCCCCACCCTTGGCGAGGCCTCAGATCTGGACCCTCTGGCTGCATGGTCCACGCCGCTTCCGCGCTTCCCACGCCCCCTCGATTGCGCTTACTTGCTTACCCCGATCCGGGTAGTGGAGTCTTGGAGAATAGGGGCTGCGGTCTAGCCTTGGCCGGTTGCTCTGGCGCGTCTCCTGCAGTTTTATCTGCTCCTCTTTCTCCCAGTGGGTCTGGAGATGAGTTTGTTAGAACCTTCTTCCATGGAAAGAGGGAGTCCTTGCTTTCGCTTCTGTCAGGCTGAATGACTCCTCTGGTCCAGGGAATTCCCTGCTTTTTCAGTTCACCAAAGCCCTCACCTAACAGGGGTTAAGACTGGGTCCGCCTCTTTTCTGTATGTCATCGCACAAAGACAGGACAAACACCACCTGTTTAATTTCGGGTTCTTAAAGGAGACAGAGGAAATAATTGCTTTCAGCTGTGTGTGAGCTTTGCCACGCTGAGACGTTAAGGGATTGATTGTGTAGCGGTCGCAAGACCTGAGACGAGTCACCTTGGGTTGTTTGGGAAATGCTGGCACCCAGGGCCTTGCAGTCACGGCTGGACACTGCCTATCCTGGTCAGTGTGTGTGCTGTATTTGGTTATTCAGCTTCCCGTTGTAGCTGGAAGGTTACAGCTATAAAACTGTTGTCTTTCAAACATTCCCATGAGTGACTTGAAAAATCATGGCCATCGTGTGTGTGTGTGTGTGTGTGTGTGTGGTGTGTGTGTTGGGACCCAAGGGCATGGGAGTGTATTTTACTGTTTCTGTGTGTCAGAAAAGTTTGGAAAGGCATTGTTCTCTTGTATGCTTCTCGATTTCCTTGACTTGAGTTTTCAGTCAGTTTAAGCCTTCTGAAATTGCAGGTGGTGAGTGGACCAGCAGTGGAGCTTCCCTGTAACCCTAGCTGTGGCAGGAGTTCATGGCCATCCTCAGCTGCTTGTGACACTGTCTCAATAACACCACACCCACATACAAAAACCCAAACCCTTCCCAAACTGTGAGAGTTTTGTTGGAGGTAAGGGAAAGAAGATGGAGGTGAGGGTATTGGATTGATCTGGGTTTGTGTGTAAAACTAGCCTGACCCACTCCCTGGAACAATACAATTCACCTTGAGGCCAGACAGCACTGATAGTGGGTATCTAGAAGATGGAGATGGAGGCCATGGTAACCTGGTTTGGGGACTTCTGGAGATCACTGAAGGGGAGGATTTTTTTCTGGAAGTTTACTATTTTTAAAAAAGTAATACAAGTGTGAATCTGAACCTCTGACTTCCTGGGGCCATTTTTCAAGTGACTGTTATCTGAACACAGTGTCTAGAATCTTAGATGATACAAATCCAGTCCGTGACCCCCGGCCCCCAAGACAGGGTTTCTTTGTGTAACTCTGGCTGTCCTGGAACTCCGGTAGATCAGGCTGGCCTTGAACTCAGAGATCCGCCTGCCTCTGCCTCTCGAGTGCTGGAATTAAAGCAAAAGCCCTTTAAAGATTATCTTAATATGCTCTTGTGTGTTTGACTGTCACGTGTGGATCTGCCCAAGCGTGTTGTCTCATTCTTCATGTTATGTAGTTCTGTGGGAGCTTGGGAAGGCCTCAAGAAGTCAGGTTATAGTTTAACCTGTATTATTTGTTTGTCTGTTTATGTGAGAGCTTAGGTCATTAGCCCAGACTGCCTTCAGAATCACGATCATTCTGCCTGTGCCTCCATAGTACTGGGATTAAATGGGTGCACCACACCCAACTTCAGTCTCTGTTTTAGAGGTCGAAGGTTTGTTTATCTGGTATAATTTTACAGGTATGTTAACCATGATAGTTGGGGTTCAAGAAAGGGCCGTGATTCAGAGCTCACGGTGTTGTTCTGGGTCACGAACATGCTGCCCCAGAAGGAGAGGTCAGTAGCTTATTAGTCACTAGGGAATCAGGGTGGGAGGTCCCTATCCGAAAACTCTTAAAAATCACATCTGTCCTTGAAAAGTCAGGAAACACCTTGCTGCGACTCTGAACTGAGAGGCACTTTGAGGACTGTGATTCAAGGTGGCCGAGTCAGTGCTGCCTTGTGATGGAGGAGTCAGGCCAGGAACTAAGCTGCTTACTCTGTAGACCAGAAGGATGTGGAGCCAAAGTGGTCCCTCGCCTAACTGAAGCTGAAGCACTTTCAGATCCATGTGGCTCTGCCCAGTGCCCCCAAGTGTCCACAGTTCACTGAGACCTGGAGCAGGGACTTAAAGGTCACAGACATCAGAGAGATGAGTTCTGCTAGTAGCATTTCCTCTTTGGGTCTAACCTTGCTAGCCCACATTCCTCCGGCTATCTGACTTCTCATCCCTGGCTCTTTGCCACTGCCTCAATTAAGTCCTCATAGAAAGTTAAACATGAGATAAAAACTGTGGACCTAGTTGAGAAATGGGTTGCTCAGTGGAGCTGTAGTAGAAATAGATGCTCATATTGTTGAGGGGAGCTGTGCTCCTTGGGACTGGTGCTGTGAAAACACCTGGGCAGGAGAGTCAGGTGGCTCTGCTTGGGCTGTGCTGATTGTGGTGTGTTACTATTATTGTTACTGTTATTGTTTAGTATTGACAGGATGTTATTATGTAGCCCTGGCTAGCTCAGAATTCAGTACGTAGACCACCTGACTCTGCCTCCCAAGTGCTGGGATTACAGGCGTGCACCACCATGCTTGGCCTTGGTTATTTGTTATTTTGTTTGTTTTCTTTTCGAGACAGTCTGATAATTCAGGCTGGCCTTGAACTTGTGTCTAGCTGATCTCGAGCTTGAACTCTTGATTTTCCTGCCCTGCCACACACACAGTGGGTAGAATTGCATCTGAGCCATACCCCTGTCCTACAGGGTGTACTGGGTAGGGACAAGTTTGAGCTGTGGTCTGGACTTGGTTGCCGTATAACCTGGGAGGAGTGGCAAGCAGTAAGTACCATTTCTGACTTCATTCCTCCACCTGAAAATGATGCAAGCCCTCAGCAGGTCCAGCCTCTTACAGTTGCCTGTTCTTATTTGTTTTTCTGTTTCCATTGGGTGCTTAGGGATGAAATCATCAAAGAAAGCGCTCTGGTATGGATACTTTGAGAATTACAACATACTAGATTTGTGTGAGGTTAAACTGCATACACAGACTTCTGAAAGACAATGAGGATGGGCCAGTAGGGAAACAGTAGCAAGTGTTTAAGCAACAAATGCAAGTACTTGTTGGTCCAAATGCAAAGGGTCTTTTTGTGATTCTTCAAAGTGTCTAGGCCTTTGCTTTTTCCTACTTAACATTTGATTTATTTTATTTTTGGAGACAGGGTTTCTGTAGGTGAAGCTGGCCAGGAATTCCTAGACCGGCCTTGAATTAAAGGTACTCTTCTCTGTCTGGATTCTCCTGCCCTTGATACTAGAGACAACCCAGGACGTGTAGGCAAGACAAGTGCCTCTGCCTCCAGAGTGCTGGGACTGAAGGTGTGTGCCGCAGGGCCTGGCTTGGAAACATTGTATAGATCTGGCTTGGAAACAATGTATAGATCTGCGATACTCAGTGTGGGGCATACTTGTATAGAGAGCTACTCTGATGGTTACTTTGTATTGAAATTCAACACCCAAGGAATACCTGGGAAAAGATGGCCCAGCGAGGCACCTACACACTTGTGCACAAGTCTGAGAAACTGTAAATTGCTACCCAGAACCCATGTAAAGGTGGAAGGAGAGATCTGACCCCATAGTTGCCCTCTGACCTGTGACACACACACACAGTAGTAGATAAATATCCTCAATTAGTGGTTTTTCTTTTTCCTCACAAAGCACACCAAGCATAGATGCTTTTTTTTTAACTTTTGTTTTTGTTTTTTTTAATATTTTATTTATTTATTTATTTTATTTATTATGTATACAGTGTTCTGTCTGTGTGTATGCCTGCATGCCAGAAGAGGGCACCAGACCCCATTATGGATGGTTGTGTGCCACCATGTGGTTGCTGGGAATTGAACTCAGGACCTTTGGAAGAACAGGCAATGCTCTTAACCACTGAGCCATCTCTCCAGCCCTGGTTTTGGTTTTTTGAGACAGGGTTTCTCTGTAGCTTTGGGGCCTGTCCTAGAACTTGCTCTTTAGACCAGGCTGGCCTCAAACTCCGAGATCCGCCTGCATCCATCTCCTGAGTGCTGGGATTGAAGGCATGCCCAGCTGCGCAGATGCTGCCTTAATTGCTCTTCTAGTCCTTAGTTTGAAAATTAGCTGACTTCCCCACAAAAGAAAAGAAAGCTAGCTAAAAATGAATACTCTAAACCAGTGGTTCTTAACATTCCTAATATTGCAGCCCTTTAATACAGTGAAACCCCCAACCATAAAATTATTTTTGTTGCTACTTTGTAACTGTAATTTTGCTACTGTTATGTCTGTGTTTTTCCAGTGGTCTTAGGTAACCCCTGTGAAAAGGTCATTCCACCCTCCCCCCAGGGTTGAGACTCATAGGTTGAGAACCACTGCTCTTAAACATCAGGCATCTCAGTGCATGGAAAAAGTCAAAACACACAAGCTCACAGAACATGGAAACTCTGGGCTCCACATTGAACTGCAAATCAGTTCTGCCCACTTGACAATTCTGAGCTGTAGCCATATGTGTCAGTAGCTACTCTACCCTAGAGTACTAAGCAGGGCAGATACTGGACCCTGCCCCCACGAAGCATGCATTCCAGTGGGACCTGCATGTGGAAAGGCTAGTGGACACCTCACCCATGTGTTTCTAAAGTCCCCTCTGTGCCTCTGCAGCATAGTGGAGACTTTAGCCGAGATGGGAAGGGGCATGCCTCTCAGATGTATGAAATCATCTCCACCCTCCCCTGTGAAGGACAGGTTGTGATTCACACTCTGAAGTGGGAGGTTAGTGCTCGTGAGACCAGAAAATCACATGAAAGGCCATCTCTGGCACCGAACTCTACCAAGTAACTTGGCTCTGTCTAAATGAGAGTGTTGTAAAGGAAGAAATACTGAGGACTGTCTGGACAAACACAAGGCTTAGGAAGAAACAGAACATTCTGTGTGCCCAGGTCTACCAAGCCTCTGGTCCTGTGTCTGCAGGCTGGACTCAGGCTAGCAGAGAATGTGAAGGCCTGTCCATCACTGTCCCGTGGCTCTGGAGCGGTTAGTGGTGTGCACATTGTCCATACTAGACTGGGCGGTGCTTCCAGGGCTCTGCAGACAAAGCATGGACTCTCACCACCACCAGCACCATCTTGGCACCAGGGAACTCCTAGAGGGGTTGCCTGTGGGGTTTCAGTGTCACATGGGGGAGGGGGAATGACACCTAATTTATTTATTGCACGCCTACAGTTTTTTGGGACCTGAGATTGTTGTTTCCCAGTATGGGAGAAGCAGTTGTCTTTGGAGGAATAGGGCATATGGGTGAGGTCTGTGACTGTGCCTTGGGGCCACAGGAAACTGCTGAGCCCACTGGGATTGAGATCAGAGGTCACAGTCACTGCCGGATCCGTTAGAAACAGCGAGAGTAACCATGGGCCTTTTAAGAAAGTGGCAGTCTTCCCTGGAGGAGGACCCCTGTGCTTGAGGGCCGGGTGCAGAGTCGCTGCCCTCCTAGTTCCTGGGGCCGTTTGAGAGGTCCTTCTAAGTTTCTGAATTTGCGGTAGAGTGTGAAGGGACATCCAGAATTACCCAGAAACTGCAGGCCTCTGATCCCGGTGACCTGGGAAGCTGAGGCCGAAGGATACCAAGTTCAAGGCATGGCTGGGCAATTGAGTGAGGCGGTATATCTGTGGTAGAGGCCTTGCCTAACACTTTTGAGGCCCTAGGTTCAATTTCTCTCTTGTCAGGATCAATCTAGATCTGAGATGTGGCTTAGTGGTAGATGGCTGCCTAGGATATGCGAGGTTTGATCCCCTCAGCATACCGAACATTTCCAGCAGTACAGGATACAGGGGTGTCCTGGTGTAGATGAGCTGCAGCTCACGTGGACAAAATGGCTTGGGTCTAGGTCAGACTCAGTAGGCAGAGAGGGCATGGACCACAGGGTCAGCTGAAAGCAGGTGCTAAGTGGAGGCCTGGGCCTGTTTGTTCTGTAGTGGTCAGAAGGTTCCTTGAACACTGGGATTTGTGGTGGGAGCCATCAGGAGCTTCTGGGGGCCCCTCGACCCTTGTGCAGGCATCAGGCTAGCATTCTAAGAGCCCAGTGCAGAGGTGAGGTCCCTGTAACCTCAGGACTGACCATGTAGACTGCATTTGATTCATTTTGAATATCCAAGGATTCCCTTTCCTCTGGGAGCCAGCTTGAAAGTCTGCTGGCATCAGATGGCCCAGTGTGGCTGGGGTTGAGGGTGCAGACTGGTGCCTTTCAGAACTGTGGTGGTGCTCTACCCATTTTTGGTTATACTTAGAGCATGAGCCCTTCTTGCTACCTACACTACAGATTGTCTCCAGAACTCAGATGGGGACTGGGCTGTCACTCAGCTGTGGAGTGCTCGGCAGACAGGCTGAAGGTGCCGGGTGCAATCCCAGCCCCACAGAACATAACAGAAACCTTGGGTTGGATTGAAGAGAACTGGGATTTCTAGTCATTCAGCAGGCAGTGAGGTGCCTATAGATAAAGTGGGCATGTAATGTCAGTTGGTTTTTTTGCTTTTGTTTTTAAGTTTTTGAGATGGAGGTTTATCTGTATTGCCCTGGCTATCCTGGAACTTGCTAGTTGCCAGGCTGGTCTCAAACCCAGCCTCTGTCTCCTGAGTGCTGGGATTGAGGCATGCACCCCCACACCTGGCAAATGTCAGTCTTCTTGATGGAACTAGAGCGTGTTAACAGTTGGGGAAATACTTCAGGTTGCCGTAAGCGGGCCATTGTGGTTCCGATTTCAGCCTTGCTCCTTGCTGTTTCATCTTGGTCAGGTTACTTCTCTGGCCTCGTGTGTGCGTGTGTGTGTGTGCGTGTGCATGTGTGTAAGTGTAACAGGGAGGTCAGTAAGAGTACGCACTGCACAGTAGTGTTGAAGTGAGATGACAGTGCACAGCATTGGGCTGTAATGGCCACAACAAAGGTTCATCAAGAAAACAGGGTCCTGAGAGCGCAAACAAAGCCTGAGGGGCGCCTGGGGAGGTCCTGGTTCTGCCCTTGACTGGTTGTGGGCTCTATGTAGTGCTCTGTGTACCTCAGGTTCCTCATCTATGAAATGAGATGGGAAGGAGGAAAGAACTGATGGGCATGGGTGCCCCGCCTGTGCTGGGCACTCTCCATCGCTCACTTGCTGGGATCTTTGCCTTAATAAAGATGGACTTTCCCATTGGTCTCTGTGTCTCAAGTGCTCAGGGCCGCCTAGATTAGCTGCCACCTGGTGCACGTTTTCTGATCGTAGAGCGGCCAGCACTTCATAGGCGTCCCAAGGAGAACACTGGGTGAGGGGATTTGAGGCAAGGCACTAGTGACAGGCATTTGTGGAATGCCTATGCATTTCTGCAGAAGTGACTGGTGAATTCTCTCCCACCTTTATTAAATAGTCTTATCTGAGGCAGGCATGTTGAAACCTCACTAGGCAGAGCTGTGTGTCAATACTCGAGTGCACAGGCCTAGCTCGGGCTCCCCAGTGGTGCCCTCTGCAGCCAACTGTCTGGGTGGAAGAGCTGGCCTGCTTACAGCTGGGATCCCCGGCTGGTTGGTGGCAGACTTTTCCTTTCCATGCCGAAGTGATGTTTGTGCCCTACGGGACCTTTCTGGATTCCTGACGCCTGGGTGCCTTAGCTGTCTCCTTTCTGTGGAAGTTTTTCCATGCTGCCGTGCTGTGGGGGAAACTCTCCCAAAAATAGACTGTGGTCAGTGCCTTGGCAAGGGTGGCTTTGGCTCTGCTTTGCCGACCTTGTGCTCCACAGGTGTCCTGGCATTCACATTTGGGGAAGGGTGATATGTGACAGGTGACTTTGGAAGCTGCTCTGATCGACATTTGCAACCCCCTTTCAGACTGGACCCAGGGTGTATGCAAGCACACTACCACTGAGGTATATTCTCAACCTTTTAAAAATTTATTTTTGAAAAAAATATTATTTTTATTTTGTGTGTACCAGTGTTTCCCTGCATATATGTAGGTACACAACATGTATGCCTGGTGCCCAAGGAGGCCAGAAGAGATACCTGACCCCTGGACTAGAGTTACAGATAGTTGTGAGCCACCGTGTGGGTGCTGGAAACTGAACCCAGGTCCTCTGCAAGAACAGCTAGTGCTCTTAACCACTGAGCCATCTCTCCGACTCCATGTTTTGTTTTGTCTGTTTTTGTTCTTGTTTTTCTAAACAGGGTCTCACTATGTAGTTGACCTTCTTGGAATTCACTCTGTAGACCAGGCGGATCTCGAACTCTTAGAGATCGCCTGCCTCTGTCCGCCATTGGGATTAAAGGTGTGCACCTCCACCCCCGACATGTTTTGTCTTTTTTTTTTTTCATGTTTTGTCTTTTAATAATTTCTTTGAGATGGGGTCTCATGTAGCCCAGGCTGGCCTAGAGCTCACTAGGTAGCACAGGTACTGAACTTTTCGCTCTCCAGCTTCAGCCTTCAGCATGCTGGGATTAATAGATACTGTAAATTACCCAGGGAAACCTAGCGCTCACTCTGCGGTCCTGCCAGGCCTGTGCTGCCAGAGATGGCTAATGCTAATCCACCTTCTTCCAAGGTGCTGACGTGGGTTCAGAAGGCACACCGGTGTCGAGAAGGTCTACGCCTTTGTGTCCCTCTTGGGAAGTTATGGCTAGCTCAGGTGTTGTAAAAGACTCTGGTGTTGGTTGCCTGGGGAAGCTGCCCAGGGTGGGACTGTGACGCAGCACAGTTTGAGCTGGAGTTCTGTCTGATCATCGTGTATCATCCAAACGGTACGATTAGTTCAGTGACTAATGAGCTTGTGCTCCGGTGTCCTCTCCCACACACGTCCCGTATAAAACAGGCTCTGTCCCCTTTCCTGCAGGTTTGCCGTCTTGAGACCCCATGGCTGTCCTTCCTGGGTTCTGGGGTTCTTTTGCCCACGTCAGCAGAACGTTCGGCCCGCGCTGCTTCAGGTAATGCTTGATACCTTGTTCTTACGAAGTTACCTGGGTGAGCCTGCACCCTGACTGGATCCTGCGATGACAGAGTGGGAGGAACTGGGCGGTGTCCTGGGCCAGTGGGGGAGGGAGAGGACAGACATGCAGATTCCGTCTTGCGTGCAGGAAAGCGTGGCCGTGGTGGAAGCTGTTCTGCGGGCCTGCCAGTCCCTTAGAGTCACAGCCTTTGATCCTGTCATTCCCAGAGCTTTAAAACTCCTCATGTTTTAAAAAAAATTGCTCTGTATGTGTGAGAAAGAGAGAGATTGATTTGGGCATGCAGGTGTCATGGCACACATTTGGATGTCAGAAGGCAGCTTAGAAGTCGCTTCTCTCCACAGTGTGTGTCTCAGGGATCAAGCTCAGGTTGTCTTGGTGGCAGGCACCTTGATCTGCTGAGCCATCTTTTATTTTATTTTTTTATTTTTGAGACAGTTTCTCTGTAAAATAGTCCTAGCTGTCCTGGAACTAGCTCTGTAGACCACTGGCCTCAAACTCAAAGATCTGCCTGCCTCTGCCTCCCAAGTGCTGGAATTAAAGGTGTGTGCCACCACCACCCAGCCCACCCCAAACTTTTTTAAGAATGAGGGTTTTTTTTTGTTGTTGTTGTTTGGGGTTTTTTTTCCAACTAACCCTCTTTTTACATTTATTTTGATTTTTGTTGTTTTGTTTGCTTTATACAATAGAGTTTCACTGTAGAGCTGCAGCGGGCCTGGATATTTCCCTGTAGACCAGGCTGGCCATCTTCCCACTTCTGCCTCCTGAGCGCTAAGGTTATAAGTGTGTGCTACCAGCCTCCTGCTTTACCTTTTATTTAAAGACGAGATCTCACAAAGTTTCCCAACTCACCTTGAACTCTGGAGCCCACATTGACTTTGAACTTGCTGTCTTCCTGCCTAATCTCCTGTGTAGCCAGGATTGTATTCTTGCAACACAAACTCTGGCCCAATTGTTCTTTAATTACAAAATTGTACATTCTTGTCCATACATGCTTCCTTACCAAACCTAGGTGGCCCCACCCCAGCCACAGTGTCTTCCCCTTTGAGATCTCTGCTAATCCTGCGGAGATGAATGGGAAT
This sequence comes from Chionomys nivalis, assembly GCF_950005125.1. Taxonomy (NCBI): domain Eukaryota; kingdom Metazoa; phylum Chordata; class Mammalia; order Rodentia; family Cricetidae; genus Chionomys; species Chionomys nivalis. Next base: position 12,464,590 of record NC_080104.1, on the reverse strand, counting down.
CGCTTCTAGTGCAGAACGAGGTGGGGGAAGCGGCTCAGCAGTAGCCTGGTGACCCGAGTGAGTTCCGTCCCTAGGTCCTGTACGGTGGAAGGAAGGCACCACCTCTTGTAAATTGGCCTCTTACCTCCACACGTGTACATGTGCGCACACACACACGAAGTAAATAAAAGTAGTTTTTAAAACATGGTTTTTAAAAAGAACATGATGTGTGTGTAGAACAGAGAGAGGTCTGGTGAGGGCATCTAGAAGAGAGGTTCTGAGGAAGCCCTCACAGAAGCAGCCGTGGGATAGGAGGGGACTGCGAACTCGGGACTCCCCAGCTCACATTGGAGGGAGCTCTGCAGTGGAAAAGTCCAGGCTAAACAGAGGAGCAAGAGGCCCAGAGGTGGAGGAAGCCATGGGGATAGGCGAGGAGAGAAAAGGTTCTAGGGGACCCTGGGATTGTGCTAGAGAAAACCACACTTGGGGTGAACAACGGGAGATGGAAATCCCATGGTAGGAAGACGGGATCTGCTAGTGATAGCATTCTGTTTCTGAAAAGGAGCCGTCTGGGGTAGTGTGCTGCAAGCTGTATAGTTCCATACTCTCGCCTTGGGAGGCTAAGTAGGGGATCACTTGCTCTCAGAAGTTTGGGCGATCTAGAAGACCCATCTCCAAAAGCAAGGCAAAGCCCCGTGCTAGCATTAAGAAGTTGTTGCCTGGACAGTGTCTGGTTTCTGTCCTGTTGTGTCAGGACTCCCTCAGAATAGAGTCTCCAGGTTCCCAGATTCCAGGAGAGCAGGGAAGGGCTGCACCTGGGGAAGCAGGTTCTGCAGGATTGGCAGGGGTGAGGCTGCCTATAGAGACTCCTTTAGTCCTCCTTAACTTTCAGAAATCAAAGGCTGGAGATGAAGTCTGCCGTGAAGTTTGTCACAGAAAGACCCAAATTCTGACACCCAGGAGAGGGTCTCACTGAGGAACACAGGCTGGCCTCCAGCCTGTGATCCTCCTGCCTCAGCTTCTCAAGTGCTGGGATTACAGGTCTATGCCAGCACACAATCCTAGAAGCTCTCAGATATAAGGAATTGGGTAGTAAGAGCTTCACAAACCCCTGACTTTTTGTTTCGGTTCCTGGGTCATACTCTGCTTAGCATGTACATATATGTATATGCCTGTGACTGACATGCACCTTCCAGCTCTCTGAGACCTGTACCTTGTGGCCCAGAGAGATCTACATCACAGACTTTTCTCTCCCACTAGCACCTCCGGGAGCCTCCGTGCAATCCAGAAAATGACTCGGGTGCGTGTAGTGGACAATAGTGCCCTGGGGAACACCCCGTACCATCGGCCTCCGCGATGCATCCATGTCTACAACAAGAGTGGGGTGGGCAAGGTAGGCGACCAAATTCTGCTGGCCATCAAGGGACAGAAGAAGAAAGCACTCATTGTGGGACATCGCATGCCTGGCTCCCGAATGACCCCAAGGTTTGACTCTAACAACGTGGTCCTCATTGAGGACAATGGGAACCCCGTGGGGACTCGGATTAAAACACCTATCCCAACCAGCCTTCGCAAGAGGGAAGGCGAGTATTCCAAAGTGTTGGCCATAGCTCAGAACTTTGTGTGAGCAGCGTGCCTCTGAGCCGTGCAGCCATTCCCTTCACACTGGTGACAGTTGGAACAGAATAAATGTTTTAACGTGTGCTTCCTTCCTATGCTGTCTGAGCTGTGGTGGTGAGGTGGTAGCAGCAGTTTAACGCTGACGTCCTCCCCAGACCCCAGGAGGCCTGGGCTTTCTTTTACAGCTGGCAGCCATGCGGTGATTCAGCAGCTGTTTCTCGTCTTCACTTGTTGATCTTTGTGGGGAATAAGAACTTCCCAGTCTCTTTAATAGCATCTTATCAATTATAAAGAAGTGGCTGCTCTTCTAGAGGGCCAGGTTCTATTCCTACCACCTATAATAGAGGCTCAAAGCCTTCTGTAACTCCAGTTCTGAAAGATCTGACGCCCCTCCTCTGGCCTCGGTGGGGATTGCATGCATGTGGTACACAGACATACTTGCTGGCAGAACATTCTTACACATAAAATTGAAAAAGAAAATAAATTAAAATATACTATAGCCACTTATCAAAGTGTCATCCTGGCCTCTGAGAGACCAGTGATGGGGGTCCCAGGCCCTGGGCTCAACTGCCTGGATTTGAGGCACGCCTTCACCCTTGACCACCTCACAACGTTGGCAAGTTGTTTTATTTTTCTGAGCCTCAGTGTCCCTACACGATGCATGATAATGGTGCCCACTTAATGCCATTGATATGAAGATTAAAAGAGCCAATGCCTGTGAATGCTCAGAGCAGCCCCTGGCAGCAGGAAGTACTCGACCTGGGCCATTTCCTGTATTGTGACTGCAGTGCCTGTTCCAGAACAAAGGTGAGAGCAGGTGTGGCTCTCATCCTCCGGGCACTCAGAATTGCAAAGGGAGTTACAGGAACCCAGTAATTCTGCAAACGCAATGCCCAAGTGTAACAAGGGCTTATCACGAAGAGTTAGACCTTCAGTAAGGTTAGTGCTGTCCTCAAGAAAGGGTAGCCTCAGCTGCATCTAAGTCAGCATTGTGGTAGTAGCCCAAATAAGGCCAGGTGCGGCGTGGACTGGGAAGGGGCTGGAGGGAGCCTCTGGGCATTGGGGATGTGTTAGACCTAGCGGTTGAGGAGTGTTTATATCTATGAATAATTAATGAGCTGTGTGCTCGTGTCCTTTTCAAGGAGTGGGAATTTGCTAGGGAAAAAAGAGCAGGTGCACAGGCCCTGGGGTAAGTACCAGGGCCTTTAACATGTAAGCCTTTGGGGCCACTTCAGATCTGGCACAGTAAGTCGGGAGAGGAGTGGACCTCCATTTACTCAGATCTCCTTGGCTGTGGGAAGGAGGCTTTTCTTATCCAAATATATTAAGATGCGTGTGATGGGTATTTAGGAAAGAAGAGGGGAGGTGGATTTGAAGAGGACAGGCGCAGTAATTCAGTAAGATGCTACCATGAACTGGGGTGCAGTCAGAAGTAGATGCCTTGAATAGGGCTGATTGATATGGTGGAGAAGGCCAAAGATGAATCTGGGGTTTCTGGATTCCACTCAATCTCATGGAGAACACTGAGCCTAGGGTGCTACATGGGGAGGCCTGAGGGTCTAAGGGAAGTGGTGGTAGGTGGGTAAGTGGCTGTGCCTCTGAGGTGCCAGGCAGGTAGCCGGGTACAGTCTTAAGTTACAGCCGTGGTGCACTGTGCAGATATCCAGGTTTGCACATGTTCTTAGTGCTTCTCTCAGCCTTGGGTTTGCAGGCATCGGACCCCTTGCAGGTGCGGACAGTTTCAGGGGCCGTGTGGGAAAACTGGGTCTTATCCAGCTCCGTGACTTCCCATTCATTCTCCCCCTAGCATCCCGACTCTTACTTTACTGTTGCTGAGGTCTCTGCCGTGACTCCTACCAGCTGTGATCCTACAGGCTACCATTTTGATTTTCTTGCATACCCCAGGGCAGACCTTAGTGGTAGTGGGGGGGGGGGGGCACTACCTGCCTGACTATGAGGAGGTTAAAAACTCAACTTGTGTCTTCCAGCCCAGGTGTGTCCTGCTTACAGGCTTCCTCTGGCTAAGTTTGCTTCAAGGGATCCTGGGCATTTTGGGAGAATGTCCGTCTGTCCTGATCTGTCCCTTTGCACAGACTGGTGCAGTGTGGCTGCCATAGTGAACTGTAGGGTGGATCACTGTAGTGGAGCGCGCAGCAACACCTTGCCCCTCTCAGCCGGCAGCTGGGACTTAGTAGCTCTTAATTCCCTGCTGTCTCTGCAGCTTGGAAGGCTGGCTGGCGGGGTGGGGGTGGGGTAGACGAGGCCTCTGTCCTGGGCAAACGGAAGCAGTGATTGTCCTCAGCCTGACACAACCTGCTTCCGTCTGGACCTTTGCTCTTGACAGGACAGCTTGGCCTGTGCTACCTTGCAGCTGCTCTGGTCATTAGCTGGAGTTGGGCCCTCCCCTCCCTCTGCCCTGTCATGTGTTTCCAGGGTGCTGGCTGTTTGGCTGCGCCCCCTCACCTGCTTCCTGGCTGTTGAGGCTCACGGTGTCCTCTGAGAGGCTCTATCCCTGCTGTCCCCTCTGTTCTCTCATGGACTTAAGTACTCTCCAAGGTGCTCTGTGGTTTCCACACAGCCCAGTGGCCGGGGCCACCTGCCCAGAATAGCCCAGCCTTGCTGCACTCCAGCTGTCCTATCACTTTGCAAAGGGAGATCTAATTTGTTACCTCTCCCCACCCCCAGTGCCCACAGCCAGTACTTTCTTTGCCCATGAAATATTTATAATCACAGATTATGTTTCCTCCGAGTATAAGCTTGCTTTTGTTTATTCCCCTTCTGTGCCCCTAAGAAGCCGCCCCTGTTGGGTTGCAGCTTCTCTCATCCTTCAGAGTCACTGTGGACTTCACTGCAGTGTCTTTCCCGGTGTCCTGCCCACCCACAGTACCTGTCACCAGCTAGCTGCATGTCTCTGGGCAAGCCACAGGCTCCGACTGAGGGGGAGATGACTGGTGCTCAGGAAGCCTGGATGATTGCTTCACTTCCCAGATCCAGCCTGACGCCCAGCCACCATGAGGACTGTGCCCATGGCTGCTGTATCCTAGCATTCCTGACGTCATCTTTCTCTGGCAAGAGTGTCAGGTGGTCTTTCCTGGCACCCCCAGTGCCACTGAGCCTGCCCCCTGTGTGGTCTCAGCTTACCACTTAGTCTTTCTTGGCTTTCTTCTCCTCTTATGTCCCTCATGGTCCTTGGTTAGAGAACATTCTCTTGCTGTAGTACAAGCTGGCCCAGAGCTCCTTGTGTAGACCAGGCTGGCCTTGACCTCATGGTCGTCCACCTGCCTCAGCGCCACAAGTGCCGAGACTATAGATGTGTGGTGCTACGCCCACCTCAGGCCGAGAACAGTTTTGTTTGTTCTGGTTTTCGGTCTTTTGGTTTTTTGAGGCAGGTGTAACAGTCCTGGCTGTCCTGGAACTCGCTCTGTTAGACCAGGCTTGTCTCAAACTCACTGAAATCCGCCTACCTCTGCCTCCCAAGTGCTGGGATTAAAGATGTGTGCCACCACCGCCCGACTGAGAGCAGTTTTTGGTGGAGATCGTGCTATACTGGAGTCAAATACGTAGCTGAAATTGTACTCATAGCTGAAATCTGTAATTCGGTCTTTAAGAAAGACAGACACTGGCATTTTGTTTTATTCTTTTCCCTCGTGTTTGGCTGTGGGCCACTGTTTTGTTCCCAGCCGCTGGGACACATTTTTGCTAAACATTTTTATTAAATATGATTCCTTTCCAGTGCATCTGGCCCTCCTGGGGTGAATGGGACCATAGGTTTGCTTAACATATTCAGGACAGTGATGACCCCTTGCCATTTGCTTGACAGTACGAAAGGCCGTCGGTCTCCTTGCCTCGGACACACAACAGGCTTGCTGAAAACGAAAACACTGATTTTGAGAATTTCACAAGAGCTCTTGCATAACTGGGATGCCCTTGGGTCTTATGAAACCTAGAGCGGGCGAGTGATTGAGCCCAATATTTACATGCCAGACAGAGGCAGCCCTTGCTCGCCCAGGATGGAGGTTTACCTGGCCACGTATTGCCTGGTCCTGCTGCAGACTCTATTGACTTCACCTTGCTCCCTCAGCTGCCTAGCATAGGGAAAGAAGGGGCTTCTCTTCCCTGCTACCTTAGCACTGTCTACCACACCTAACCTCTGGTGGATCTGCAGCCTGAGAGTGCACTGTACTGCCCTTTCTGGCTTAACCCAGTGCCTTCCTGGCTAGCCATAGCGGATCCAGAAAGGGGTGGGCATATCAGAGCCAGGGACCTGAGTATTCATATGTCCATAACCATTACCAGTGTTGTGTTTGTAGCAAGCAGTAACTGAATTTGCTGCCAGCTCTGGTTCAAGGGTGTGGGGAAAGAAGATGTTTAAATTAAGGTTTTAGGGTTCTTTGTAGGACCTCCTTCTCCAGGACAGGTCCCTGTAATTAAGGTAGTCTTGTGGTCCCTCAGCTATCCCAGACAACCTTTGCTGCAGGCCTCCCAGCCAACTGGCATCCTTTGTATTTCATTTTTTGCAGAGAGTTTGTGTGTGCATATATTTGTTTTGTTATGCATAAAAATCAATTTTAGTTGTATTTTCTTCATAGGGTTATATGTTTGTGTTTTTGAAAATATTTATTTTTACTTTATATTTATTGGAGGCCAAAAGAAGTGTCTGATCCCCTGGAGCTGGAGTTACAGGTGGTTGTTAACCATGAGAATTGAACTCGAGTTCTTTGCGAGATCCTTTCACTGACAAAAACCCTAAGAGAAGGGAGGAAAGACCTCTCTTTCGGTTGGTGTGGTTTGTGGTTTCGGGTCACAGTCAGATGCTGCACCCTGAGACCTGTGATGAGGCCCAGCATGGGTGCATGGAGGGGGCCACTCACTCCGCTCACAGTGGCTGCAGAGCAGAGAGAAGAAACGGTTGACTTCCTGCTATCTCCTTCGAGCACATGCCTCCCATGTGACCTAGCTTCCTTACACTAGACCCTCCCTACAGTGCCGGCAGCGGAGGCCAAGCTTTTACACAGGGGGCTGTGGGGACAGTTAGGATCCTAGTCACACTATCTGTGAGGATTTGGAGTTTTCCATTTCAAGAGTCCATGTTCAGGGCCTGGGAAGGAGCTCAGTCGGCAGAGTGATTGCCTAGCATGCTTATCTCCAGCCCTGGGTAGACCCAGTGTGGTGGTGCTTGCTGTAATCCTGGCTCTCAGGAGGTGGAGGCAAGAGATCAGGAGTTTAAAGGTCACCCGTAGCCACACAATGAATTCAAAGCCAGCCTGGGCTGCATGAGACCCTATCTCCTCTGTTGCGGGAGGTCCTTCTGCTCCTCCAGCCAATAGCTGCTGGTGTGTAGCCCAGACTGGCTTCGAACTCGTGATCCTCCTGCCTCAGCCTCCTTCAGCAAATCCTACCTGCGTATGTCACCACAACCAGGTCTCTCAGCGGCTATTGGCTGGAGGAGCGGAAGGACCTCCCGCAACACTCCTCCTCTTCCTCCTCTTCCTCCTTTTCCTTCTCCCCCTTCTCCTCCTTTTAGATCAAATGCTCAGATGCAAGGGGGACTTTCTCCAAGGCTACGGTTTTGTTATAGTCATCTGACCTATGGCTTCAGGACAGTTTATTTCAAAACAGAACTGAAGTCTCAAAACAACAAAATACTCTCCCAAAACAAATAACAAAACCCTGTGGAAGAGTCTAGCCTAAGAAGCTAGACTGGTTAAAAAACAAACAAACCAAGGCTGCTTATGAGGAGGTGAGAGCCTGGTGTCCAGGAATGATTACCTGGGGCATGGTGAGGTGTGGGGATGAACAGGCCAGAGGCAAGGTGTTTGGGATGCTGTGTGGAGACCTTTGTTCCCCACAGCCTGGGACAGCACGGGAGGGTCCTCTCTCATCCGGACCCCTGGCTTCTGATCAGTACAGCTGCAGACCTGCCTTGCCTTGCCGGTCCTGTCTTGTGCTGCCCATATCCACAGTGCTTTTGTCTAGGGGTTGTAATGATTGATCTCACATGACAACTTGTTGAGATCTTGACTCACCTGGGAGATGGGTGGCTGGGCATGCCTGAGGCAGGAGATTATCTTGGTTAGATTAACTGAAATGAGAAACTGCCCACTGTAGGTGGAACTTTCTGGGGCTGAGAAACTCGACTATAGAGAGATGTGAGCTGAGCATAAGCCCCCCCCCCTCTCTCTCTCCTGTTGGTTTTTGAGACAGAGTTTCTTTGTATAGTCTTGACTGTCCTGGAGCTCTCTCTGGAGACCAGACCATGACTGACGGAAGTCCCAATTTTAGATAGAAAACTGGGGCCAGGGGCTGGAGAGCTGGCTTAGCGGTTAAGAGCATTGCCTGCTCTTCCAAAGGTCCTGAGTTCAATTCCCAGCAACCACATGGTGGCTCACAACCATCTGTAATGAGGTCTGGTGCCCTCTTCTGGCCTTCAGGCATACACTCAGAAAGAATATTGTATACATAATAAATAAATTAAAAAAAAAAAAAAACTGGGGCCAGTGAGGTAAAGGCACTGGCCATTGAACCTGACGACCTGAGTTGGATCCCTGGAAGCCACATGGTACAAGAGGAAAATCCTCCAAGTTGTCCTTTGACCTGCACACAAGCATGTGCACACTAAATAATAAATGTAAAAGAAAATGAAAGAGGGCTAGAGAGATGACTCATCGGCTAAGAACTCTTATGGCTTTCCCAGGTGACCTGAGTTCAGCACCCAGCACCCAGGTTGTGTGGCTCACAACCATCTATATCTCTGGCTCCTAGAGATCCAATGGTCCCTCTTGTCTCACTGCTTAGTGCTTCTTATACCCCTGTGGAGTTTGGCAAGCCCCCCAAGTGCAAGTTCAGTCTGTCCTGTTCACTACCACTCTTATCAGATGTTCGAAAAGCACCAAGATCTCCATGTTAAGATTAGGGCTTCATATTGCTCGAGGCTGGAGAGATGGCTCAGCGTCTTTAAGAGCATTTGCCACTTTTATAAAAGATGCGGTTTCAGTTCTTAACACTCACAGGGCGACTTACAACCGCCGATAAGTCCAGTTCCAGCCGATCCAGTACCCTCTTCTAAACTCTGAGGGCACCCAGAGTGTTATGCGTGATTGCAAACAAAGCACTCACGCACACAAAATAAATCTTTAAAAAAAGATTAGGGCTCTCAATTTGTTTATATATTTTTTTTATTTTTGTTTGTTTGTTGAGACTAGGTCTTGTGCAGCTCAAACACCCTATGCAGGCCAGGATAACCGTGAACTTCTGACCCTCTTGCTTCCAGTTCCCAAGGGCTGGGATTATAGGTCTGTGTCACCACAACTGGCTGTTGGACTCTCAACTTAGGGTCTAGCTTAGGGTTGGCCTTCAGACATTTGCAGAGTGCTAACAAGCCTGTGCTAGGCAGGACAGCCCATTTCCAGATAGATCCTTACCCCCACAGACTTTGCCCACACTGGCTGGGTGCCTCGGGCTTCCTACTCACAGGGTGATTTTCTGTGCCAAGTCTAGATTGATAACCCAGTTAAACTGGAGTCTGCATCTGTATGCAGAGAATTGATGTGTTTCTTGGAGAGAACCTTTGGTAATGTGACATTTTGGCTTTCACTTTGATGCCTGTTCCAGGACGAGGTATGAAAAAAGGAGCATTAACTGAAATCTGCCTTTCCTTTCTCTCTCTCTCTTGAGATAGGGTCTTCCTGTGTGGCCCCAGCTGGTCTGGAACTTACAGAGATCTGCCCGTTTCTGCATCCTGAGTCCTGGGATTAAAGGCCTGCATCACCAAACACTGTCTTTAAAAAAAAAAAAAAATTTGTGTGTGTGTGCTGGTACATGCCACCACACGTGTGGAGGGGGACAAGTTTTAGGAGTTGGTTCTCTGTTTACCATGTGTATCCCAGGGATTCAACTCAAGTCATCAGGCTTTGAGACAAGTGCCTGTACCCCTGAGTCATCTTTCTGGCCCTGCCTTGGTCTTTTGAGACAGAGTTTCATGTAGCCAGCGATGATCTTGAACTCCTGATCCTCTGCGTCTACCTCCTAAGTGCAGGACCACAGGGGTGCACCTCTACACCCTCCTATAGCTGGTCACTTCCTTCCCAAATGTAAACATTGTCTCCTTGCCTCCACTGCTTCCAATTACACAGAAGTTACTATGATCAAGTGCTCACAGTGAGGGGAAAGAGGGTTAAAGATGGCCCAAGGGCACTTGCTTCGGGAGAGTGGTGAGAGCAGCCATCACCTCAGGCTGAGTGAAGGTCTGTGTCTCAAGTGGATGGACGGAGCAGGGGGGCTCAAACCGATTGTTTATATGGTGCCATGTTCAGGAGGGGGCATATAGAAAATGAAAATAAAGAGTTACACTGAAGGGAAATGTCATTCCATGCAACCACAGATTGGGTTCATCCCAGGAAGATGTATGTATGTATGTATGTATGTATATTTTCACCGGTGACAGGGTCTTGAGAAATAGCTCTGGCTGGCCTGGGACTCCATATGTAGAGCAAACTGGCCTTGAGATTGCTGTACTCTTCCTGCCTCAACTACCCTGGTGCTGGGACTAGTCCTGTGCTTGATGCCTGGCTATAGGGCCTTGTGTACGAACAAGGATTCTCACCTTCCCCCACCTTGTTTCTCCCCTTGTCTCCACCCAGAGGTTATGGAATAAACAAGTTTTTTTTTTCTTTAATTTTGTGTGCATTGGTGTTTCCTGCATGCCTGTCTGTGTGAGGGTGTCAGATCCCCTGGAACTGGAGCTCCAGACAGTTGTGAGCTGCTGTGTGATCTGGGAATTGAACACGGGTTCTCCAGAAGAGCTGCCTGTGCTCTTAACCACGAGCCATCTCTCTAGCCCCCATAAACAAGTTTATTGACTAAAGTTGGCTTTTTTCATTTTTTAAAAGATACTTGTCAACTGGGTGGTGGTACATGCCTTTAAATTCAGCACTCAGGAAGCAAAAGCAGTCAGCCTGACTGACAGAGTGAGTTCCAAAACAGCCAGGGCTACATAGTGAGACCTTGTCTCCAAAAAACCTAAATAAATAAATAAAAATTGAGACGGTCTCATGTATACCAGGATGGCCTTAAACTTGGCTGTATAACCAGGCAGTGGTGGCTCATACTTTTAATCCCAGCATCTGGGAGACAGAGGCAGGCGGATTTCAATAAGTTTGAGGCCAGCCTGGTCTACGAGAGCTAATTCTAGGACAGCTAGGAGGACTGTTAACACAGAGAAACCCTGTCTTGAACCCCCCAAGGGGCTGGGGAAATGGCTCAGAGGTTAAGAGTACTGGCTGCTCTTCCAGAGGTCCTGAGTTCAATTCCCACAACCACGTAGTGGCTCACAACCATCTGTAATGAGATCTGGTGCCCTCTTCTGGTATGGAGATGTTCCTGCACAAGGAACATTGTATACATAATATTTTTTTTTTTTTAAAAAAGAACCCCCCCAAAGAAAAGAAAAAAAAAAAACTTGTCTGTGTAGCCCATAATAACTTGCAACTTCTGATCCCCCTGCCTCTACCTCCCAAGTGCTGGGATTACAGGTGTGTACCCCATGCCTGGTTTCTGTGGTGCTGAGGACAGACCCCAGTGCTTCATACATGAAGCACATGGAGAACCAACTTCAACCCCACATTCTTCCCTTCTGTAGAAGGAGCTACTTCACACGCCTGTTCCTGCTCCCTCCTAGGACTCCCCATCTGCATGCTATAAGCCTAGCAGCATCCTGTACCACCAGTTCTTGGGAGTAGAAGCCTCACCTCTTTCACCCTGAGTCTAGCATAGACTACGATGTGTACTAAGCGCACACTGAACATACGCTAACCAGGAGCAGAGAGGATAGCAGTCTGTTGGACGGAGGTGCTGGGCTGCTTTGGCATTTTACCTCTTGTCTTCCAAGCAGTCCTCAAATCAGCACTATGATTGCTGTATGCCTGACGTAGGGAGAGAACCCCCAGGCTGATCTGAGCTGGTGGCAGGCTGGGGTTCCAAATCGGGACCATCTGACCCAGCAACCGCTCTTGCAGCTGCACTGTCCTGTGCTGAAATATTTCTTGGTAAGGTTCCCTCCCCAGTAATTGAAAGTGTTTTGCGGAAGTATCCTTTGGATGACCACCAAGGTATTGCCGCTTCTTGTAGTCTAAGCTATGAAGGCCACGCTTCCTCTGTCACCTGCCTGCTTCCCTCTCCAGCTCTGCATCTGTCCTCTGTCGGTCATCCACTGTGGCCAAGGAAATGGGCCCTCTGCTTTCCTGGGGCCTGTGCCCCGTGTTTGCTCACCCCTCAGGACCCAGAAGGAAAGGGTTCTCCATGATTGTTGAATAAATGACCAAATGAAGAGTGAGCTTTCTCCCACACCAGCGAAGGTTATCTCTGTCATGGAGAGTGAGCCTTCTCCCACACCAGTGAAGGTTATCTCTGTCTTCCCAAACCCTGTTCCTCCTCTGTAAACCCAGGCCATGGAAGCCAGTTAGGTCCTGGGTGAGTGGTTCTGTTCAGTGATCCCCACAGTACTGTGGTGGAGTTTAGCCCTACTCAGGGGCCTCTTATTCGTTCCTTGTGTGGCTCCATCCCTGGGATTTCTGCCTTTAATTCCTGGTATACACCGAGCCTAAGCTCACAGGTGGCCCGTGTCCCTTCCTGTCTGGAGAGATGACTGATCATCCCATGGAGTCCTGCTCAGATTTCTCATCAATGAATTTCTGTTCTACAAACACATAGTCCAGGCTGGTGTCTTAAATAGTCCCTCAGGGCCTGTCCCGTCTGTTTCCACACTGCTCTGCATTGGGGAGGCTGCGGAGGAGCTTGGAGGACAAAAGGAGAGAAGGCTGGAACATTTGCCACAGCCCTGGTCATGCCAGTGCTCTATAGACAGTGCCCGTGTCCCCAGGGGCTGGGCCCCGGGGCCATGCAGTACCCACACTCCCTTCGTTAGGCTGCCCACAGACATTAAAGGCTGTGTGGAGGGTCCCACCTGTCGCTCCGCTCTCGTCTGGTTTGAACATTCCTTATGTGCTTCCAGTGGGCAGGATAGAGCTCCGCCTCTAGAGAAGCTCCTGGGAGGGCTTCCCTGCCACCATGAGCAATACATTCTGTGATGGCATTGACACCTGTGTGTACAGCAGCCATCAACCTGGAAGAACAAGGACTTCAGAGAGGATGGCCAGGGCAAGGGAGACTAAGTCAAGTGACAGGGTTGGGTGCCAGTACCCTCTGTCACAGATGTGACAGCAAGTGAATGGGCTGTACTGACGCTCCCTGGAGTTTGTGGTTCTTAGTGGTGACAGTGAGCTGGCAGGGGCAGACTGGCAGGGGCAGCCTGCAGGCTGCATGAGCTGCAGCTTTGACACACTGGTGCCCGGCCTTACACTCATGGCTCGTCATCATGGCACACAACTGCGGATCCCAGCACTCCGGAGGTGGAGGCAGGAAGACCAGGAGTTTAAGGTCATCCTCGGTCTCACAGGATGTTCAAGGATAGCCTGAACCACAAGAGATCTTGTTCCAAAGAAAAGAAAACAAGATGGGCTGAGCAACGTTGGCACACGCCTTTAATCCCAGCACCCAGGAGGCAGATCTAAGGGAGGCTCTGAGTTCGAGGCCAGCCTGGTCTACAGAGAGAGGGACTACACGGAGAAACCAAATGGGGAAGAAGATGGGGTGGGAAGAGGTGGGGTGGGGTGAGGTGGGGTGGGGAGAGGTCTTTAGCAGTTTGAGGAAGCTCATCCTGTGGAACCATGCTAGCTGTTGACATGCTGGAGGCAACCCACGCTAGTGGAGAGCTGAGTCCGTGTCCCAGGGCACTCCACGGGGCAGGAGAATGCAAGAGACAGCACAGGAGTGGAGCTGGGACAAGGTGACCAGCTCAGTGAGTGACTTGGGGGAGGGGAACAGGTTGCCTCTGGCTTCTCTTTTGCTCTATAGTCTGTGGAGAAGCCTGGTCTGCCTGGGCCATGGACCTGGCTGCCTGCAGGGAACCTTCCACTGAGAAGCAACTCCTCCTTTGGGCTGTGGCCTCTAAATCAAGCACACTCATGTGTCTGTCCGTACTGTAGCCTTCAACCCGTAGGGCTATCTGCGTCCCCAAGGCTGGAATGAGCAGGACTTCAAGAGTAGTAGGAGGTGGGCTATAGAGACAGCTAGGTATGTCTGTAATGCTGGAACACAGGAGGCTGAGGCAGGAGAGTTGAAATTGAGGCCAGCCTGGACTACACTGTAAACTCAAGACTAGCGTAGCAAGACCCTATCTCAAAACAAAACAACAACAACAAACGGGGCTGGAGAGATGGTTCAGCAGTTACGCGCCTCTTACAGAGGACCTAGTTTTGATTCTCAGCACCCACATGGTGGTTCACAACTGCCTGTAATTCCAGTTCAGGGGACCTGATGCCCTCTTCCGGCATTCATGGGCATCAAGCATGCACACGATGCATAGACAAACATGCGGGCAAAACACTCTTGCATAAAATTTAAAAATACTTGAAAAGAATGCCTGGGGTGGAAGTTGGTGAGGGTCCAGCTTGAGGTTAGGGACGGACTCCCCACTGAGTCTAGGATCCTGGGAGTGGAGAGAGATGGGGAAGGGAGTTAGAGCTGATACTGGGATACTGGGTTGAGAATGATCAGCGACCGTGAGGTTTACTTAACCACTTAACCCAAGGCCTGGGAGATCCGGAGAGAGCTTTCTGAGACTTCGAGGGAGTACTGGAGCAGGGGAAGAGGGAGGAGGAGCAGTGGGCTAAGGGCAGAGGGGTGAGGATAAGGCTGCAGAGACATGGGGAAGGAGAGGGGCTGAGGAAGTGGGGTCCTCACAGCTGGGAGGTGAGGCTTTATGAGAAGTGGGCTGGAGCTGCAGAGATGGCTCAGGGGTTAAGGCCATTAACTGCTCTTCCAGAGGACCTGGGCTCAAATCCCAGCACCCACATGGCAGCTCACAACTCTGTAACTCCAGTTCCAGGGGACACATCACCCTCACAAAAACGTGCATGCAGATAAAACACCAATAGATAAACATAATAAAAGTAAATGACTCAATAAGAAACAGAAAAAGAGGAAGTGGGCACCCGCAAGGGGAGGGACAGAGAAGAGTGGCCGGCCGCTGGTGAGAGTGCTGGGGTCTAGGTAGCCTGCAGTACTGCGGGAAGGCATGGGGTCAGCGGCGGTCTCCACAGCTGTCTGAGATTGTATTGTGTAAGGAGCCCTGAGAAGGGCAGGAAAGATGAGCTTTTGGAGACGTCAACCATAGAGTTGTGGAGACACGAGCAACTTCTGTGGATGGGTGGGCTCTTGGGGTGCGGGTGCGAGCTCACTTTATAAAGTACTTGCCTTCTAAGTCGGGACCTGAATTTGACCCCAGCACCCGTTACAAAGCCTGGCCTGGGGCTCACTGGCCACAGTCTAGCCCTGTCATTGAGTTCCAGTACCGGTGACAAACTTGGTCTCTAAAAAACGCCAGCCTGGTCTATAAGAGCTAGTTCCAGGACAGGCTCCAAAACCACAGAGAAACCCTGTCTCGAAAAAGCAAAAAAAAAAAAAAAAAAAAACCAAGGTGTGTGAATGTCATCCTGAGAATGACACCAGACGTTAACTCTGGTCCCCCTCTAAGCATCACACACACACACCACAGACAACTATACACACACATCACATACCACATACACATAGACACCACATACACACATACCACACACACACACACTACATACACACAGACAACCGTGTACACACACCACATACCGCACACACACACACACACACACCCCGAGGGCCCCTCGGTAGGAGATGAGGCACAGGAAGTGCTGGAAGTCTGCATATGTAGTAAGGGAAGTTCTCACGATAGTCTGTGTTTTAATCCTGATGCCTTTTTTTTTGGCTTAGTTTTTCAAGACAGGCTTTCTCTGTGTAGCCCTAGCTGTCCCGGAACTCACTTTGTAGACCAGCCAGACTGGCCTCGAACTCACAGAGATCTATCTGCTTCTGCCTCCTGCGTGCTGAGATCAAAGCATGCCCGCCGGCACATTTCCAATACTTCCGGGTGAAATCTCCAGTTGGTGACACTGGCCCTCTGGGAGGAAGTAGAATCAACTTCCTCATGGAGAGCTGGGGTGCTGGGTGAAGTTGGGGTGCTGGAGACTTCAGGAGGGGCAGAATCAAGGGCTTATCTTAGACGGAGGGACTCTTCAAAAATATTTATAATTGCTGGGCGGTGGTAGCGTACACGTTTAATCACAGCACTTGGGAGGCAAAGGCAGGCGGATCTCTATATGAGTTTGAGGACAGCCTGGTCTACAGAGAGAGTTCCAGGACAGCCAAGGCTACACAGAGAAACCCTGTCTCAAAAAACAAAACAAAAAATTATCATCATCATCATTATTGTGTGCGCACACACGAGTGCCATGATGCATGCGTGGAGGTCAGAAAGCAACCAGAGTCAGGCCAGCAGTTTGCCTGGCGTCATTGTTCCTAGGTCTTTTTTTTTTCTTTTCGTTTGTCTGATCGCACTTGCTCTCTCTTCCTTTCCTCTTTGGACAGAGTGTCATGTAGTGCAGGCTGGCCTGGAACTCATTATGTAAAGATGACCTTGATATTCCTACTTCCACCTCCTAAATGCCATCATTACAAATGTACACAGCTATCCTAGATAGATAAAGTTCTAGGAAGCAAACCCAGAGCGATCTGTGCTGGTAAGTGCTCTACCAATGAGTTACATCCCACCTCACGTTGTTTTTTTTGTTTTTTTTTTTTTTTGAGACAGGGTCTCAGGTAGCTTAGGATGGCCTTGAACTCCTAATGTTCCTGTCTCACCTCTCAAGTGCTGGGGTTATAGATGTGTGTCCTTTACCTGACTCCACTGCTCCTGGTTAGCCCATGGTAGGTGTTGGCCCAGACTGCCCTTGACAAGTTGCCCACCTGTGTCTGAGACAAGGCAGCAGTGCATGCTGCAGTCAGACCCAAGTTTGCCAGCTCTCCACATCGGCTCCATGTCATTTCATGGAAGCCAAGGTTCCAGTGTTCATAAGTTGCCTGAAGATTTCCCTGGAGGAACAGAGCCTCCCAGTGGAGAGAGCCCCCTGGGTCATTTCCACACTGGACTACAAAGCTGGAGACTGGAATGTCATGCTTTTCTCGTCTCCTTGAGAGTGTTCCAGAGTCCAGCTGGAGCAGGGTGGGGAGCCAGCACAGATCCTGTCTCTTGGTTCCCACGAGGCCTCCAACCTGGACAGTTAGGGCACTCCCCGCCCCGCCCCGCCCCGCCCCCCAGCATAGCTAATACTTGCAGAGCACACAGAGTAACTTTAGGTGTGATGTCAGAGACTAGGGACCCCCCCACCCTCAGACCTCTAGAGGCTCCTGGGTGGAAATCAACTGTGAGAGATGCCTCTTAGCATGGCAGGTGATGGGAGGTGGTAGTAGCACATCACAGTACACAGTGAGCTGTATGAGTGTTAGCCTCAGCCTTTGTCCTCTTAATACGAAAACAAAAATCAGGGTCTTGGCATGTAGCTAGGCTAGCCGGAAGCTCATGATTCTCCTGCCTCCACTACATGAGTATTGGGATTACAAGGGTACATTACCAGACCTGGC
The DNA here is from genome assembly GCF_950005125.1 of Chionomys nivalis. Classification (NCBI taxonomy): domain Eukaryota; kingdom Metazoa; phylum Chordata; class Mammalia; order Rodentia; family Cricetidae; genus Chionomys; species Chionomys nivalis. The sequence goes on along the minus strand of NC_080104.1, from coordinate 12,447,421 downwards.
TTCATCAGCCTCATGTAAAACAAGTTATTATGCTGTAGAATATTATTTTAAGGTGTATTACTTTTGTTTATGCTATGGAACATTTCTTTAATGATGTAAAGATGTGTTGCCTTTTTTTTTCTTGGTTTTTTAAGACAGTGTTTCTGTGTAGTTTTGGAGCCTGTCCTGAAACCAGACTGGCTTTGAACTCACAGAGATCGCCTGCCTCTGCCTCCCAAGTGCTGGGATTAAAGGCATGTGCCCCCATCGCCTGGTAAGATGTGTGACTTTTGCTTATGCTGCATTTGTTTAACTCTGTGAAGCTGTGGTTCTTTGCTTGTCTAATACAGATGGTCTAATAAAGAGCTGAACAGCCAATAATAAAGCAGGAGCAAGGATAGGCAGGACTGGCTGCAGAGGGTATAAATAGGAGAAATCTGAGGAAGGAATGAGAGAACAAGGAGAGAGAATGCTAGGGACCAGAGGCCAGCCACATAGTCACACGGCCACACGGCCACACAGCCAGTCCCAGAGTAACAGTGAAAGTAAGAAATACAGAAGAAAAGGAAAAAAGCCCAAAGGCAAATGGTAGATGGAATAATTTAGGATATAAGCTAGCCAGAAACAAGACAAGCTAAGACCAAGCAAGTATAAGAACAAGCCTCCATCTGTGTGTATTTATCTAGGAGCTGGGTGGTGGGCCCCCCAAAGAGCAAAGAGTAAAAACAACCAACAACATTTTGACATTCCAGCATGGAACGAGAGTAAAAGAAAATCAAACAACAATCTTATTTATTTAGGTTTTTGTTTTTTGTTTTTTTTTGACAGGGTTTCTCTGTGTAACAGTCCTGGTTGCCCTGGAACTCACTCTGTAGACCAGGTTGGCCTCCAAATCAGAGATCTGCCTGCCTTTGCCTCCCAAGTCCTGGAATTAAAGGTGTGCACCACCACCACCACTGCCCAGCAAATTACTTATCAAATTTTTTTCATCAAATATATTTTTATAATATTCTATCCTTCTCCAACTCCTCCCAGATCTTCTCTACCTCCCTAATCCCCCAACTTCATGTTCTTTCTTTATCAGCCCCCCCCACTTTTTTTTTTGTTTGTTTGTTTTTTAAGACAGGGTTTCTCTGTGTCGCCTGGTGTCCTGGAACTTGCTTTGTCGACCAGGCTGGTCTCAAACTCAGAGAAATCCGCCTGCCTCTGCCTCCTGAGTGCTGGGACTGAAGGCATGCACCACCATGCCTGGGTTATCAATCTGATTTTTAATAGTGAGAATTAGGAATTCATTAAGTGGCCATCAATAGACTGGATAACTGGGTCAGTCCTCTTGTCCCGTGGACCACTATGCAGCCCTATGAGAAAGGATGGCATAAGTACAGACAGACATAACTTCCAAGGCATCTGACCCAGGGACTGGTTACATAGAACGAACCAAAGTAAAATCACTCAGCAGTATTACTTCTTTCTTTTTGTTTGTTTTTTCAAGACAGGTTTCTCTGTGTAGCCCTGACTGTCCTGGAACTCACTCTGTACATCAGGCTGGCCTCAAACTCACAGAAATCCATCTGCCTCTGCTTCCCAAGTGCAGGGATTAAAGTCATGGGCCATCATTGCTTGGTTTACTTAATTCGTTTTTTTTTTTTTTAAACATAATTTTTAAAAAATGATTTTTTGGGAATTTCACATCTTGCACCCCAATCCCACTATTTTCCCAATCACCCCATATCTGCCTTCATCCTTGTAGAGTTCCTCCCCAAAGAAAAGAAAAGAAAGAAAAAAATATTAATTAAAAAACTAAACAGGCAGACAGACACTGCTTCACTGCCTCATCTTTCCCGCTTTTCCATCACTTCTGCGTTTGTCCTTTTGGTCTTGGGAGCTGCTGTGTGTCATGCAGTCCACCCTCCTCTCCAAACAGCTTTCCTTGCGAATATTCATTGTTTAATGAGTTGCTGGTCTGGTTCCAGGCCTCTGGCTTCTGGTGCACCTACATCACTGTACCCTCACCAAGCCTCCTGTCAGATACCCTGCTGTTTCCCCAAGTCATGGAGCTGCTGCGGCTGTAGATCCACAGAACCTTTACATTCCAGCAGGTCCTAGATGTGCCTGGCTGGAAGCTGAGTTGGTCATAACAGGCCTTCACCTGGACTGCCCTCCTCTGGCAAGGGTCAGGGCCGGCTCTCCCAAGTGCAGAGTCTTCCACGAGGGGTGGGGCCAAGTCTCCAGTTGCAGCAGCCAGCGAGGGGCAGGGCCAAAGCTCAGCATGTGGCCCTTGGATTTCATGGTCCCCAATGGTAACATGAGCCACTTAGATCTGCATGGCCCCTGTGGCCACACGGCCCTTGGATACCCACATGGCCACCGCTGGTGGTCTAGACCCTGGGCATCTGTGTGGCCTTCGGTGGTAACAGGAGCCACAGACATCAACACAGGCCCCAGGCTTGGCAGGACCACGGATCCAGATGTGGTCCTCAGCAGCATGACCCCAGGTGGTAGGGCAGGCCACCCAGATCTGCATGTCTACAGCGACTGCACAGTCTTTGGACACTAACGTGATCACACGTGGTGGCCCAGCCCCTGGCCATCTGTGTGGCCTTTGGTGGCAACACAAGCCATGGACATCACAGACACCAGTAGCTGTGGGACCATGGACCCAGACGTGGTCCTTGGTAACTACTTGGGCCAGAAGTCACCGTGGTCCCAGGTAGCAACTCAGGCCACCCACATCAGCCTGCTCTTTCCTGCCTCTGCTTCTACAGATCCACCTCTCTCCACGTCACGTGAACTGCTCGCTTCTCTTCCTCTCCCGTTTCTCCACCATGTTTGCTCATTGCAATGGTGTCCACTCGAGGCACCAGACAGGCCTGTGGGTGTCTTCCACCCACCAGGCCGAGCAGTGCAAGGCTTACTCCATTTTTAGAGCTATAGAGAAACTGTATATAAGCATATAAAAAGCACTGGACTGTGGCCCCCACAGGAATTGCTAGGAAGAAGAGGTTCGGTTCTCAGGTAAGGTAGTCTTAACAATAGCAACGTCTGTGTCTATCTTTGTACGTCTTTGTTGGTTCTAGAAACGGGAATATGGTCTTGCACATTCTAGGCAAATACTCTACTGAGCCACTTTCCAAGTCCTTATTTTTTAATTTAATTTTAATTTTTAAAGGCAGGGTCTCACTATGTAGTCCTGGCTGGCCTAGAACTCACTGACTAGTCTGACCTCTGACTCAGACACAGAGACCTGTCTGCCTCTGCCTCCTGAGTGTTGGGAGTGCACCACCATGCTCCACTTAATCTTGTGGTTTGTTTATTTATTTTTTGGAGACAGGCCCTCACTACGTAGCACTGGTCCTAGAACTCAACTGTGTAGAACAGGCTGGCCTTGAACTCATAGAAATCCACCTGCCTCTGCTTCCTGACTGCTGGAATTCCATGCCTGACTTCTTGACTTATTTTTTATTTTTATTTTTAAAAATTGATTTATCTGTGCCAGGCAGTGGTGGCTCACACCTTTAGTCTCAGCACTCAGGAGGCAGAGGCAGGAGGATCTCTGTGAGTTCAAGGCCAGCCTGGTGTACAGAGTGAGTTCCAGGATATCCAGGGATACATAGTGAAACCCTGTCTTGACCGCTCCCACCCCCAAAAAACCCATACATATATACATATATATATGTATATATATATACATATTCATAGACACACGCACGTTGTTTTGCCTGTATATATGTCTTGTGAGGGCATTGGATCCCCATGAACCGGAATTACAGGCAGTTATGAGCTGCCATGTGAGTACTGGGAACTGAACCTGGGTCCTCTGGAAGAGCAGCCAGTCCTCTTAAGCACTAAGTCATCTCTCCAGCCCTGCTTTGTTCTTTAAAAATTACTGCCAGGTGTTGGTGGCGCACACCTTTTATCCAAGCATTCAGGGGGCAGAGGCAGGTGGATCTCTGTGAGCTCAAGGCCAGCCTGGGCTACAGAATGAGTTCCAGGACAACCAGAGCTACAGAGAGAAACACTGTCTTAAAAAACAAAATGAGAGAGAGAGAGAGAGAGAGAGAGAGAGAGAGAGAGAGAGAGAGAGAGATCACTTATTTATTTAGTATGGGGCCGAGATGCATGGACCATGGCGGGTGAATGGAGGTCAGAGGACAGCTAGGAACCGATTCTCTCCTGTCACCATGGGGGTCCTGGAACTGAACTCAGTCAGGTCTTTAGGCTTGGCAGCAGGAACCTTTACTGCAGAGCCCCATCTTGCCAGCTCCAGTCCTTGTTTGTTTTGTTTTTGCAGCAGAATCTCACTATGGAGCTTAGGCTGTCCTCAAATTTGAGATTCTTTGCTCTGACTCCACAGTGCCGGTTTTTTTTTTTTCCCGAGACAGGGTTTCTCTGTGGTTTTGGAGCCTGTCCTGGAACTAGCTCTTGTAGACCAGGCTGGTCTCGAACTCACAGAGATCCACCTGCCTCTGCCTCCCAAGTGCTGGGATTAAAGGCGTGCGCCACCACAGGCCTGCGACACCACACCAGGCAGTATTTTAATTTAAAAAAAGTTTTTTCTTCTTTCAAATATGTGTGTGTGTGTGTGTGTGTGAGTGCCTATAGGCACGTCTGTGCAAATGCTCATTCCTGGTGCCCTTGGAGGCCAGAAGAGGCCTCAGAGTCCTTGGAACTGGAGCTGTGGGCAGCTCTGAGCTGCCGGGTGGGTGCTGGGAACTGAAGTTGGGTCCTCTGCAAGAGCAGCAAGTGCTCTTAACTGCTGGCCATCTCTCAAGTCCACGAGTACTTTAATATTTTAAGAAGGAGAATGTATTTCTCTATTATTTATGAACTTACAACCAATTTAAAAACTCTGTGTTCACCCTGGGACTTGAGAGAAGGAAGCGGACCAGGTTCTGAAGGGAGTGGCTTGAGTGGAGCTGGCTTTTCTCTCCCACAAGCCTGTGTTCGAGACCTACCCTTGTCAATGTTCTGCCGCCCACCTCAGGCAAGTCCCTCAACTCTCTGAGCCCCTAGCCTCTGACTGGTGAGGATACCTGGTGATAAGGCAGGCTAGAAGGAAGCCAGGCGGGAGTTTAGTCTGCCTCGCCCACTGTGACTCTTCCAGCTTTTACCCCCAAGTATTTGAGCTCTCGTTGAGTGACAGCTCAGCTAAGGGCTTTAAGATGGTGTCTGCTTCCAGCCAGGGACTTCTGCAGGGAAGCCGGGCTGCAGAAGGGTAAGTGGGAGACCCTGTTCAGTGTTATACCCTGGGATTTGGAGTCTATTAAGCCTGTCCCCAGACAGAACTGGGAGGCATAGATCACTTGAAAAGGGGTGGGCCAAGGAAGAGCTGTGGGGGGAATTTAGGAAGCTGGGGTAGCTCTGGAGAAGAGGGAAGGGCCCACTGGGTTTTGCAGTGGGAAAGCCTCCTCCTGAGGCCTGTGGAGTTCACTGGCCAGCGCTGGTACACAGAAGGCCCTAGAGAGGGGGCAGAGTCTGCTTTATAATGTAAGGCGATATTAACGGAGCCCTCAGGCCCAGTAGCACCACGTCTGCCTAGGGCTTAAGCCAAGAGGATTTGAGCCAGGTGGTAAGAAGGTTGTCCGCGAGAGCAGCCCGTGAAGCCTGGGGGACCCTTCAAGAATCAGGTGGGTGGAAGAGTCGTTGGCCACCCTGTAGAGTTGATGTTAACTAACTGGGTGTGGGGTACTTGAGCATGCTCGGGGCTGAGCTCTTAGCTGGTGCTGGAGGAGCCTCAGTACCGGTCAGAGAGTGTGCATGAATGCGGGGTGCCTACCAGGAACTAAGGTGCCCTTAGCAATGCGAACAGACCTAGAGAGTGGGAGTGGAAAGGGAGCGCCTTTCGTGTCCTGTCTCGGGTTCTTCCTGTGGATGTGGTAAAATACCCTGACCAAAGCAGTGAGTGGGTTCCCTAAGTTACACAGTTCACAGTCCTCTGCCTAGGGAATGCGCCCACCCACGGGAGGTCGGTTGCTTCAGTTCGCCTAATCAAGGTAACGCCTGAGGCCAGTCCCCCAGGAGAGTCTAGATTTTGTCACATGGACACTCAGTGAGTTTGAGTTCGAGGCCAGCCTGGTCTGCATAGTGACTTCCAGGCTATCCAGAGCTATATAGTGAAACCCTGTATTAAAAAAAAAAAAAAAAAAAAAGAAGTAAAAGACGCCACTGGGCATTGGTGGCACATGGCTTTAATCCTAGCACTTGGGAGGAAGAGGCAGGCAGATTTCTGAGTTCAAGACCAGCCTGGTCTACAGAGTGAGTTCTTGGACAGTCAGAGCTATACAGAGAAATCCCGTCTTGAAAAAAACAAACAAACAAACAAACAAAAAAGAAACAAAAAGAAAGAAAGAAAAAAGCTTAAAACAAAACAATGCATGCACTTAGCTTACAGGAGCATATGTGATGGTTGCTAGGTGAGGGACAGAGGAATTGGAATAAAAGAGAAGAATGCACCAGTGGAGTGCTGTGAGGTCCCCTCCTAGGCGGGAGGGGGAGGGCGAGCTGGTAGTCAAATTTCCGTGCACATTGCGCCCTCTATTGGATGTGAGGGCTCCCAGCAAGGTCTTGGAACTCAGTGCGACCTTGGCACCCTGACCGCCCTTAGTGGTTGTGTGGGCCGCCCCACCCCAACCCCTATTTTCCCAGTAAAGATGCAGAGCGAGAGCCAGAGCAGAGGGCAGAGGCAGCGGGGAGCGGGAGTCTGCTGGGGACAGGGCAGTCTGAGGTGACCTGGCTGCCTCTTGTGCAGAGTCGCGGAGGGTTCCACATGTTGGCTTGATCCCCACTTTGACCGCCGGCATAAGGCTCCAAGGGGGCGGAAGCTGGGACCCAGACTGCGCATCTCCATGTGAGTCCTCCATTGTGGCCGGAAATGAAACACCTGGCAGGGTCTCCGAAAGGAGAAAAGGGAGGAAAAGAAGGGAGAAGGCACCAGGGCGTGGCTGTAACCCTGAGAAGATCATGGATCCTGATACCAGACTACCAAGGCCCAAAGTAGACAAATCTGTTATGCCTCAGTGTCTCTCCTTAGAACATAGGAGTACCTTATCGGGATGTTGGGAAAGTAACACACTTTTTTTTTTTTTTTTTTTTTTGGTTTTTCGAGACAGGGTTTCTCTGTAGCTTTGGTGCCCGTCCCGGAACTAGCTCTTGCATGGCCTCGAACTCCCAGAGATCCTCCTGCCTCTGTCTCCCGAGTGCTGGGATTAAAGGCGTGCGCCACCACCGCCCGGCTAGTAACACACGTTTGAGCCCTTGCACACATGAGGCCCTGGGTTAGACCCCACTACCACATAAACACAGCGGTGCATGCCTGTGACCCTAGCATTTGGGGAGAGATAGGAGATTCTGAGGTTCAAAATCATTCTTGACTATGTAGTGAGTTTAAAGCCAGCATGGGTTATAGGAAATCCACTCTAAGAAAAATAAAAGATCCGAGCTGGAGAGCTGGCTTCGTGATTAAGAGCACTGTCTTAGAGGCCCCAGGTTCAATTCTCAACACCCACAAGGCAGCTCACAATTGTCTGTAACTCCAGTTACAGGGGAATCCAATACCTCCCTCCACACAGGCAAAACACCAATGCACATAAAAAATAAATATTAGAAAAAAAAAAGACCTGCCCCTTTGAGAGGGAACCCTGTCTAGATGGTACACAGAGAAACCCTGTCTCAAAAAACAAAACAAACAAATAAGTAGGGGGGGTGTCATTCTGTGTCACCACCCCACCCCTTATATCCTCCCAGAGAACGGGATTGTGGGTGCTGGAGAGGACAGTGGTTATGGGAACTGTGGGTGTGATCGGGAAGTCCTAGACTGCTGGAGTTCCTGGCAAAGGGTTGGGGTGGGTGGCTAGGAATGGACTCTGTTCACAGGTGAGGCTAGGAGATGGGTGGGGTGCAGAAGGTTGAGGTCCAGTGCTGGGGTCACCCCATTCTTACGGTGTCATCCTGGGTTCTCTAAGAAAGCAGGCTGAGAGGCTGGAGAGATGGCTCAGCGGTTAAGAGCATTGCCTGCTCTTCCAAAGGTCCTGAGTTCAATTCCCAGCAACCACATGGTGGCTCACAACCATCTGTAATGAGATCTGATGCCCTCTTCTGGCCTTCAGGCAGACACAAAGACAGCATATTGTTTACATAATAAATTAATAAATAAATAAATATTAATTAAAGAAAGCAGGCTGAGCAAATCATAAGGAGCTGTGCATCAACACCTGCCTCCTTCCAGGTTCCTGTTCTGCTTGAGTTCCTGTCCTGACTTCCTGCAGTGATGGGCTATGGTGTGGAAGTGTAAGCCAAGTAAACCTTTTCCTCTCCAATTTGCTTTTGGCCATAGTTTCATTACAGCAGTAGTAATCCTAAGTAAGATGCCTCTTTGTCCCAAATTCTGTTCCCTCACTGTTACAGCCTTTTTTCCTTGTCCCCAACCACTCAGGTTCTTATAACACAGTCTTCTTTATAAAATAAAAAGATTACATTTGTGGGGGGGGGGCATGAGTGTGGGGGCCAGAGGACAATTTGCAGAAGTTCTCTCCTTCACAGGGCAGGTCCCTGGGGTTGAACTCAGGTCATCAGGCTTGGAAGCAGATGCTCTTACCCACTGAACTGTCTCATTAGCCCTGACTCTTTTTTCTTTTTTAAATTGTTTTTATTGAGCTATACATTTTTCTCTGCTCCCCTCTCTTTCTCTCCCTTCCCCTTCAACCCTCTCCCATGGTCCCCATGCTTCCAATTTACTCAGGAGATCTTGTCATTTTCTACTTCCCGTGTAGATTAGATCCACGTGTCCTCTTAGTGTCCTCATTGTTGTCTGGGTTCTCTGGGATTGCGAATTGTAGGCTGGTTTTCTTTGCTTTATGTCTAATAACCACTTATGAGTGAGTACATATGATATTTGTCTTTCTGGGCCTGGGTTACCTTACTCAATATGATGTTTTCTAGATCCATCCATTTGCCCACAAATTTCAAGATGTCGTTATTTTTTTACTGCTGCGTAGTACTCCATTGTGTATATGTACCACATTTTCTTTATCCATTCTTTGGTCGAGGGGCATTTAGGTTGTTTCTAGGTCTGACTCTTTTCTCCAAAGCACAGACTGTCTTGGTCTGTTGGATCTTCCTTGGCTTACCTCTGCTCCTAGAGATAATTCAAACATGCAGAGTCCCTGGTCAGAGCTCCTTCAACCTGTGCCTTACAGACATCTATTCTCAGTGTATCTGTCATCCCCCAGCTCCCATCAGACCATGTGTTCCGCGCTCCCCACTTTGTTCACAGGGATGGTCCTTGCTTTCCATGCTTTTCATCCCAGTTTTCCACCTGGTAAGACCCCCTCCCCCCAGTTCTTCAGACCTGGTTCTTGTTGACTCCTATACCAATGAAACTTCCCTGAAAAGTGGCAGCCCCCCAGCTCTTGTCATTGCACGGGTTGTTAGGGGTAAGGATGTAGCAACATCAGAAGAGTACTTGTCTAGCATGCCTGAAGCTCTGGGCTCCATCCTTGGCATTGCATAAACCAGATGTGGCAGTGAACATCTGGAATCCCAGGATCCAGGACACAGAGACAGGAAGGTTATGAGTTCAGGGTCATCCTTGGCTATTTAGCAAGTCTGAGGCCAGAATGAGATATATTAAGATGTTAGGGGACTGGAGAGATGGCTCAGCAGTTAAGAGCACTGCCTGCTCTTCCAAAGGTCCTGAGTTCAATTCCCAGCAACCACCATGGCTCACAACCATCTGTAATGAGGTCTGGTGCCCTCTTCTGGCCTGCAGGCATACACGCAGATAGAATATTGTATACATAATGAATAAATAAATATTTATTAAAAAAAAGATGTTAGGCCCCAAAATAAATAAACAGGTCCAGGGAGATGGCTCAGTGGGTAAAGGTGCCAAGGCTGATGACCTGAGTTGGATCCCCAGGACCCACATGGTAGGAGGAAAGAACTGATTCCCGTAAGATCCCTCAGACCTGTGGCATGCATTCCCCAGCACACATACAAGAATAGAAAAAATAAAGAAAAGTGATTGCCATCAATAACTTGACTGGTATATTTCATACTGGAGCAGCCAGCCCACGAAACTCTGTCCTGTGGTCCTTGTTAACACACCTGGCATATTTTTGGCTCTGTCACTTGGGTCACTTGATGACGGTTGACTTTGCTGAGCCTCATCTTTTCTCTCCCACTAACTGGGATAAAACTCACTTTGCACCCCCTGAGTCCTTGCCATGGCCTACAGAGCCGGTCTCTTTCCCTGCTCCTCCTGCCCCTGCACGCCAACCACATGGCTTCCTGACGCCTCCTGGCTTCTTGGCCTTTCTTTATACTGCTGTTTTCTTCTTAGGATCCTCCCAAGGATCCCTCTGTGACCACCGGCCCACTCTAAGCCTTGGGCCTTGGGCTCCTGTTCTGTCTGATTTCCTTTAGACTTACCCTCATGGCACCTGGTCAACCTGTCAGCTCAGGTGCTTTTATAAAGCAGGGCTCTTGGAAGGTGGCTGGACTTGGTGTTAGGGCTGATCTCTCAGTCTCTCCTGCTTCTGGAAGCTCCATCACACAGAGTTTCTGTCTCCTGGTTCCTGTTTGTAGTCTTTGCATTAAGCCTGGGCCCAGTCAGTCCCTGGTGGTCCTGAGGCCCCCCCTCCCATTGTACTGTGTGCACCTGTGCATGTAGAGGCCCAAGGCTGATAGGAACCATCCCCAATTACCCTTCTACTTTATTCATGAGGAAGGCTCCCTCAATCAAATCCAGAGCTCTCTGATATGGCTAGTCTAGCTATCCCAGCTCTGGGGATCAATTCCCTTGTTCCACCACCTTCCTGGACTGGAATTACACACAGGCTGCCAAGTCTATCTGGCATTTACATGGGTTTCCAGGAGATTCACTCTGACCCTCATGATTAAGCTTCAGCCACTGGGCCACCCACCTGCAGCTTCACTAAGACAGGAATTTAAAAGGAGCCTGAAGCCTTGTTCATGCCCTCAGCATCTCTTGGTCTAGAATGATCTGGTTAAACCCTAGAGACATGGAAAGGGCCAGGAGGGCACAGTGATACCCATAGATCTTTCTCAGGGGCAACATGCGCTGGAAGGGGCCCAGGCTGAGTAGGATCCGCAGTCTCGTGAAGCCTCAGGCATTCAAAGGGAAATCGCTCAGCTTCTTACTGGCCTGGGACTGGACCTCAGCTCCTCGTGTTTGCACAGTGCTGAGCCAGTTTCCCCAGCCCTCAGGAAAACTGAAAAATTAGTTTCCTACTAAAGACGACTGGACTTCGCACCAGCTGCTATGCCTGACCTGAGTTCCACCAACTTACATGGTAGAAGGAGAGAACCACCTCCTGCAAAGTCCTCTGACCTGTGCACGTGTGTGTGCACACACACACACACATGCACGCATGCACACACGCATACACATACATGACTTTCTGTCTGTCTGTCTGTCTGTCTATTTATTTTGAGACAGAGTCTCTACATAGCCTGGCTGTCCTGGAACTCACTCTGTAGACCAGGCCGGCCTTATATATACAGAGATCTGCCTGCCTCTGCCTTCCGAGTGCTGGGTAGTGTTAAAGGTGTGCATCACCACACACAGCATTTTTTTCTTTTCACTTTGAGACAGGCTCTTGGATAAGTTTCCAGGCTGATCTTGAACTTATGATCTTCTTGTCTCAGCTTCCTAAGTAGTGGAACTACAGGCTAAAATTCTGGCCATTCGAATAACAATGTATATAATGATATATATAATATAATGAGATAATCCTTAGGAAGACCCGCTAGCATTCCTCACTAGCATTTTGGGGTAGGGACAGATGAGGACAGGCAAGAGGTTCTAGGGGGTTGGATGTGTGTGTCTGGATGTCTGTGTGCACATATGTGTAGGGAAGACAATGGTGTTGACAGGCTGGGCGAAGGCCAAGAGATGGTACAATGGCTCAGAGAGTGAAGAACTTGCCTCCAATTGTGAAGACTGGACCACATCAGTGCTGAGTAGGTGTGAGGTCACTCCCATGGTTCTAGTCCTGGAAAGCAGAGCCAGGGGTCCTGGGGGCAAACTGGCTAGCCAGGCTAACCAGATTTTTAAGCTCTGAGTTTAGTTGTGAGACCCTACCTCAATGAATCAGTGTTGCTGTAGGTTTCTGTCCCGCCCAGTCCTGTGGTCATTCAGTCCCAAAGAAACACACAGAGGTCTACATTAATTATAAACTGGTTGGCCTATTAGCTCAGGCTTCTTATTAACTCTTATAACTTATATTAATCCATAATTCTTGTCTGTGTTAACCACATGGCTTGGTACCTTTTATCAGCAAGGTATTCTCATCTTGCTTGCTCTGTGTCTGGGTGACGAATGCAGACTGACTCTTTCCTCTTCCCAGAATTCTCCTGTTCTCGTCACACCACTTCTGCTTCCTGCCTGGCTGCTGGCCACTCAGTGTTTTATTAAAACGATACAATATAAGTGACAGGTACAGGACCATTGTCCCACAGCAAATAAGAGGGAAAGCAACTGAGGAAGACTTCTCACATCAGCCTTGGGCACAAACGCACATACAAGTGCATACACACGTGCACACCACCCACATATACAGATAAAGAAAAAACATGGCATTGATGTTGGTGTGAGGCCAGAGCTGGGGTTGCTGCTCATCCTGCCTTTTCCCACCTGACCTGGAGGTCTTGAATTCCCTGCACCCTGTAGCCTCCAAGAGTCAGTTGGGTTTCTCTGTGATAATAAAGTCTACGATGAATCTCTACCCCGGAGAAGCAGGATGGGTGTGGCTTGTGCTCACAGTCTGGTGTGAGGGCTCGCACAGGTGAAAAGGCTCGCACAGGTGAAGCGCACTTGTGCTGAGCATCAAGTACAGGGGTGAGGACAGGAGAGGAAGGGAAGAAGCCCACCCTCGCTGAGCCTTTCTCGGGGTCAGGGACTTTTTTTGTGGATTTCTCACCAGTTAATTCATTCACTTCTCTGACACAGTAGACTGCCTCTTAGCAACTCCATCTGACAGGTAAGAAAACAGGTCCAGAAATGCACAGTGATTTGCTGGAGGTCACACAGCAATGGTGGAACCAGCATTTGATCTCTAGATCTGCCTGGCAGCAAGGCTAATGCTTTTGTTTCTCCAGTATGCCAGGGCATAAAAATAAAAATGTTTAAAACAACTTGAGTTTCATCTCCTTGACAGCCTGGCATCGGCAGGCTTGCTTCTCGGTTTATTCTGCTGCCCTCAAATGATGGCTGACTGTGAGCTCCTGGGCCCTCAGTGGGCTTCGGCCAACTTGGAATGAGGCTCTGCCCTTAGCTCTTTTGAATTTTTTATGTAGAGGCTGGTTGGATGGCTCAGACGTGAAGAGCACTAGTTACTTTTGCAGAGGACCAGAAGTGGTGGCTTACAGCATTGTCTTCAGGCCTCCACTGGCACTAGGCATGAGGTACACATACATACATGTGGGCAAAACACACATACACACAAACACGTATTTTTAAAAGCACATGTAAAATCCACACAAAACATGCCGCTTAATTATTTTCAAAATGCACAATCCAGATATGGTTAGTTCATTTGTGGTGGTGCGTGAACGTCACTGCTGCACCATCCCAGCGTGAACGTCACTGCTGCACCATTCCAGCGTGAACACCACTACTGCACCATTGCATCGTGAACACCACTGCTGCTCTATTCCAGCGTGAACGTCACTGCTGCTCCATTCCAGCGTGAACGTCACTGCTGCTCCATTCCAGCGTGAACGTCACTGCTGCTCCATTCCAGCGTGAACGTCACTGCTGCTCCATTCCAGCGTGAACACCACTGCTGCTCCATTCCAGCGTGAACACCACTGCTGCTCCATTCCAGCGTGAACACCACTGCTGCTCCATTCCAGCGTGAACGTCACTGCTGCTCTATTCCAGCGTGAACACCACTGCTGCTCCATTCCAGCGTGAACGTCACTGCTGCTCCATTCCAGCGTGAAGGTCACTGCTGCTCCATTCCAGCGTGAACGTCACTGCTGCACTATTTCAGTGTGAACACCACTGCTGCTCCATTCCAGCATGAACGCTCTGCTGCACCATTGCAGCATGAATGCCCTGCTGCACTATCCCAGTGTGAACGCCCTGCTGCACCATTTCAGTGTGAACACCACTGCTGCTCCATTCCAGCATGAACGCCCTGCTGCACCATTCCAGCGTGAACGCCCTGCTGCACCATTCCAGCGTGAATGCCCTGCTGCACCATTCCAGCACCATTGCAGCGTGAACAACATTGCTGCACCATTCCAGCGTGAACACCACTGCTGCACCATTCCAGTGTGAACACCCTGCTGCACTATTCCAGTGTGAACACCCTGCTGCACTATTCCAGTGTGAACGCCCTGCTGCACCATTGCAGCGTGAACACCCTGCTGCAGTATTCCAGCGTGAATGCCCTGCTGCAGTATTCCAGCGTGAATGCCCTGCTACACTATTCCAGCGTGAACAACACTGCTGCACCGTCCCAGGGCTCAACAAGCACTCAGCTTGCATCCCTTCCCCAGTGCTCCACTCCCAGCAGTCATCAATCTCCCTTCTGTATCTGTGGATTTCTTCTTCTGGCCTTTTCATATAAAGAGAACCAGAAGGTAGATCCTTTTTTCTCTTTCTCTCTCTCTCCCTCCCTCCCTCTCTCCTTTCCTTCCTCTGCCTCCTCTTCTTCTATACAGGGGTTCTCTACATAGCCCAGGCTGTCCCGGAACTCACTCTGTAGACCAGGCTGGCCTAGGACTCACCAAGATCCGCCTGCCTCTGCCTCCCACCTCCCTGGCGCTGGAATTAAAGGGTGTGCCACCACACCTGGCTCCATTTTTTACGTTTAGTTTTTATTATAGCCACCCTAATTGTTATGAAATGGTATCTCACTCTGTGTGTGTTTTTAGATTTGTTTTCTTTTTAGTTATGTATCGATGTGTGTGTAAATGCACATGAGCGCGGGTGCCCTGGGAGGCCAGAAGTGGGTGTTGGGTCGTCTGGAACTGGAGTTACTGGCAGTTGTGAGCTACCTGGTGTAGGTGCTGGGAATCAAACTCAGGTCCTTTGCAAGAAACAGTACATGCTTTTTTAAAATTTTATTGATATTTATTGAGCTCTACATTTCTCTGCTCCCCTCCCTGCCTCTCCCCTCCCCCTTCAATCCTCCCCCAAGGTCCCCATGCTCCCAATTTACTCAGGAGATCTTGTCTTTTTATACTTTCTACTTTCCATGTAGATTATATCTATGTAAATCTCTCTTACTGTCCGCATTGTTGTCTAAATTCTCTGGGATTGTGGTTTGTAGGCTGGCTTTCTTTGCTTTATGTTGAAAAAACCACCTGTGAGTGAGTACATGTGATAATTGTCTTTCTGTGTCTGGGTTACCTCACTCAAAGCAGTATATACTTTTAACCAGTGGGCCATTTCTCTTGTTCTTCAGCATAGCTTTATTTCTTTTTTTTTTAAAATATTTATTTATTTATTATGTATACAATATTCTGTCTGTGTGTATGCCTGCAGGCCAGAAGAGGGCACTAGACTCCATTATAGATGGTTGTGAGCCACCATGTGGTTGCTGGGAATTGAACTCAGGACCTTTGGAAGAACAGGCACCGCTCTTAACCTCTGAGCCGTTTCTCCAGCCCGCTTTATTTCATATTTATTTATTTACTTATTTATTTACTTTTGAGAAAGGACCTTACCACATAGCTCTGGTTAGCCTGGAACTCGGTATGTAGACCAGGCTGGTCCTGAACAGAAAAATCCACCTGCCTTTGCCTCGTAAGTGCCGGGATTAAAGGATTGCATAGCCACGCCACGCCCCCCCCCCTCCGCCCCACTGTGGTTTTAATTTGCGTTTATTCCGCAGTCCTCTTTGCGGTTAAGCAAAGCAGCCCCACCCCCCACTCATGCCTCAGTTTCCTCTCTCCAAATTGGTGCTACACAGGACCGTGGGAGAGTTAAATGAGTAGATCTAGTGAAGGATTTAACATCACATCAGACACAGCAGGCACGGCTCCCAAGACAAGCTTAATGGCCCTCGTTCTTGTGAGGTCCTGCCGGAGGCTGGCAGCCTAAGTTACAGGAGCTCCTCTTTGCTTGGCGGTCCCATCCTCTTCCAGGAGCACGCGGGACGCCACGGGGAGCTTCTGCAGTATGAGTCGGGCTGACATTTATGAGGGTCGTAGATCTCTCCGACCTCTGTTCGGTTTCCATTCCCTCTCTGTAGTCCTGTGACTTCCTCCTGAGAGCGCTTCAGACTACTCAGCTACTGCCGCATAGTGGGCAGTCTTGGAAGTGCATCTTTCCCTTCTCCCTTGCTTGGCGTGGGAACAGCCCTGAGACAGAACCGGGATCAGTCAGTTCTCTCTTCTGCAACTGCACCCTTGACGGCCTCTCCCTTCCTTCTCTGCTGCTCCACATCCCTTCCAGTTTTCCAAGGAGCACCCCAAAATCACAAAGCCAAGTGTCCTCAGCTCAGAATCTTCTTGAGGGGAATCTGGTGCAAGACATAGAGCACCCACTGTGTGTCGCACTCAGCAAAACGCTGAGACAGACAGAAGAATCAGTTGCTATTCCTGCCTCGGCGCTCAGGGCTCTGCTGGGCTGATTCAAAGCAGCAGTGAGACCAGGAGGCTGCGTTGTTGTCACTGTGCGCAGGCGCAAGGTTGTACACTTGCGGTACACGACTTATTTTTGAACCACGTAACAGCTCCTTACAGAAAACTAAAGCCCTGCGAGGCCAATATTTTGTTGAGGGTTCCATGGCCTGAAACTGGGCAACCACCAGTGTGCCTTTAGAATGCCTCCTCTTGAGAGAGGGCTATGCGCTGATTCACCCGCGGATGCTTGTAGCGGAGGAGAGAGGGTGTAGCGGAGGAGAGAGGGTGGCTCTCCAGGCCACTATGGGACTAGTAGAAGGGGCTTTTACCAGTGCTTTGCAAACTTCCGTGAATGACTGAAGTTAAGAGAGAAGTGGGGCTAGAGAGATGGCTCAGTAGTTAAGAAACTCCATGCTCCTCCAAAGGACCTGAGTTTGGGTCAGGAGGCTCACAACTGCTTGTAATTTCAACTCCAGGGGACCTAACACCTTCTTCTGGCCTCTGGTGGCACCTCCAATCCCCTGCCTCTCGAGAGAGGGGAAGGCAGGCTGCCTGGGTGTCAATAGGGCACTGGCCCCTGTGAAAGATTGCTTCCAAGATTTCACAGTGAACCGGCCTCAGTTGTTGCCACAGCAACGGAGCCCCCCTGGGAAGACAAGGTGATGGTGTCCCAGGCTGTCCTGAAGGCTTCACCACTAGTCAGACCCCTTGGGGCAGAGGCCCTCCCTTCACCATACCAACAACCAGTCTCTAGGAATCAAAAGTTCCTGATACATACAGGCTGCTGAGCGAACATGCATGTCTGGGTGATTACATGAAAGCTGCCTGCTGCAAACGTCTATAGAGCTCTGTTCTTCCCAGCTGAGTGACTGCCGGGAAGTTGTCTATCCTCTCTGCTTTGGGGAGACATTTGCTGAATGGGGAACACGCTGTCACTGGCCACAGGACTTGTGAACTAAGTGAGACACTATTTAGAGCAGATAGGATGGTTAAAGTGTCATTCTCTTTAAAGACTTGAGTTCAAACTGGGCGGTGGTGGCACATGCCTTTAATACCAACATTCGGAAGGTAGAGGCAGGAGGATCTCTGTGAGTTCTAGGCCAGCCTGGTCTACAAGAGCTAGTTCCAGGACAGGCTCTAAAGCCACAGAGAAACCCTGTCTCAAAAAACAAAACAAAAAAGACTTCAGTTCAGTCCCCAGGATCTACATGGTGGAAGGAGAGAACAGGAGAGACCTACTCCTCATAACTGCCTCTACAAACTGCCCCATCTCCACAAACAGACAAAATAAATAAATAAATAATACAGACAAAATAAATACATGATGGAGGTGGGTCTTTATCTATCTGTTGCTTTTATTGGTTAATTAATAAAGAAACTGCCTAGGCCCATTTGATAGGCCAACCCTTAGGTGGGTGGAGTAAACAGAACAGAATCCTGGGAAAAAGAAGCCGAGTCAGTGAGTCGCCATGATTCTCCCACTCCAGACAAACACAGGTTAAGATCTTTCCTGGTAAGCCAGCTCATGGTGCTACACAGAATATTAGAAACGGGTTAGATCAATATGTAAGAGCTAGCCAATAAGATGCTGGAACTAATGGGCCAGACAGTGTTCAAAAGAATACAGTTTCCATGTAATTATTTTGGGGCATAAGCTAGCCATGCGGGCAGCTGGGTGCTAGGAACTTAGCCCACCGCTCTTATTACAACAAATACAAATGAAGTGAAGTTAAACAAAGAAAGAAAGAGAGAAAGAGAGAAAGAGAGAAAGAAAGAAAGAAAGAAAGAAAGAAAAGATAACGAAGGGCCCTGCCACCCCCATCCAGCCCTCCCTCCCTGGTTGCATCTGTCCCACACAGGCTCCCTTGTGTTTCCTGACTGGAGCCTGTGCAGCAGGACCTAGAGGGATCGAAGGGTCGTGGTGGTCTCAGGGATACCACCCTACAGTAAATGAGGACACTGTGGTGGTCTCAGGGATACCACCCTACAGTAAATGAGGACACTGTGGTGGTCTCAGGGATACCACCCTACAGTAAATGAGGACACTGTGGTGGTCTCAGGGATACCACCCTACAGTAAATGAGGACACTGTGGTGGTCTCAGGGATACCACCCTACAGTAAATGAGGACACTGTGCACTAGCCTGTAGGCTCTGTGGAGGCGGACAGTGTTGGCCTGGTGCCCTACACCTGTGCGGGAACCCAGCTCCCTGCTTCCTGCCTGTGTGACCTTGGCAGGTCCTTCTCCAGGTCCTGGTGACTTTTACAAGCTCTCAGTAAACAAACGGTGCTTCATTTGATCCTCAGTTCACCTGGTGCTTGGAGTCCTGGTGGAGGCGGCTGCCAGGAGCCCGGAGGTGGTGTGGGAGGCTGGGGCGGTGGCTTTCACTGAAGGATCGTGGCTGGGGGCATTTCCTGTTTCGGGCAGGTGCTGTTGTTTGAGAAGCCAGGGCCACGTGCAGGGCAAGGCCCAGAACAAGGGCCACACCTACTGAGGCCTGTTCCAGCCCCAGCCTCTTGGGTCCAGTGACAGGGCTCAGTCCTAGGCTTCAAGGTCCCTTCTTGAAAAGAAGCAGGAAGCTGTGGCAATATTGTTGGCAGGGGCCTCTCCACAAACGTTGGTGGGGGGCTCCCTGGAGGGGGCTCCCTGTTCTGAAGTTAATCTGGTTTCCCTGCCCAGCTCTAGATTATTTTGAAGCATGCCTGAGACAGGTTAGTATTCCACAGATACTTCATTTTATCTATAGTAAGGACCCATCTAAAAGGGGGAAAACGATCATCTTAACTACAGGAGCTTATCACCCTGGAGCTGCTCGCCTCCCGTTTTTTTCAGCAGCATGGCTCCTGAGGTCATAAAAGCGGCTCTGAAATGAATAGTTCCACTGTGTGACAGGTTGACTTTGCCCAAGGTGGTCCCTTCTCCCCAGCCTGTGGAGGAGCAGAGGGAGAGGTGACCGCTGTGGGCAGCCTGGTGCATGCCCCTAGTGACTGTAGCTCCAGGTTCTGCCTGAACCTGTGCTGAGGGCCTGGGGGACTTTTGCTCCCTTGTGGGCCTCAGGTGCAGTATTAAGTTGGCTCAGGCAATGACATCTCCCACTCTTCTAGTTTTGTTTATTCTGTGTGGATGCTGACAGACAGACAGACAGACAGACGTGTGTGCTCTCTCTCACACACACATACACAGAGACACAGACAGACAGACACACAAACACACAGAGACACAGACAGACAGACAGACACACACACGTGCATTCCTGGATGGGATATTCTTAATCACTTTCCACTTTTTTTTTTCTTTTTGGTATGAGTGCTCTGTCTGCATGTGTGCCCGCAGGTCAGAAGAGGGCATCAGAACTTATTATAGATGCTGTGAGCCACCATGTCCTTCCTGGGAGTTGAACTTGGGTCTTCTGAAAGAGCAGCCATCTCTCCAGCCCCTCCACCTTCTTTTAAAAAAAGATTTATTTTAATTTATGTGTATGGGTGTTTCGCCTTCTTGCATGTCTGTGTACCATGTTCGTGCAGTGTTTGCAGAGGCTAGAGGAGAGTGCAGACAGAGGGTGGAGTTACAGACAGTTGTGAGCTGTCTTGTGGGTGCTGGGAATGGAACACAGGTCCTCTGCAAGAGCAGTCATGGGGCTGGAGAGGTGGCTCAGAGGGTAAGAGCACTGGCTGCTCTTCCAGAGGTCCCAATTTCAATTCCCAGCAACCACATGGTGGCTCACAACCATCTGTAATGAGGTCTGGTGCCTCCTTGTCAGCAGTACATTTGGATACTTAATAAATAAAAATAAAAATAAAAATAAAGAGCAGTCATGAGCCATTTCTCCAGCCCCACCCTAACCTTTTTTTTTTTTTTGAGACAGAATCTCTCATTGAACCTGGAACTTGCTAGACTGGCCAGTAAGTTCCTAGATCCCCCGTCTGTCACCTCAGTACTAGGATTACAGGGTCTGCTTCTTTAATTCTTTTAAAAAATTGTGTGTATGTGCGTGCACGCGCTCTTGCGCAGGTGTCCATGAAGACCAGGAGAGGGTGTCAAGTCCTCTAGAGCTGGAGTTTCAGGAAGTTATGAGCATCTGACATGAGTGCTGGGAACTCAACTTTGGTCCTCTGGGGAGCAGTACGCGTTCTTAGCTGCAGAGCCGTCTTCCCACCCCCTGGGCCTGATTTTTCTGTTAGTGCTAAGGATGTCACCTCAGGCCTCTGCAGCAAGCCTTTGCCCACTGAGCCTTCTCCCTACCCAGTGACTGTTCATTCCGTCCTTTGCTCCCATCCTTCCCTGCTCCTTTCAGAGCCGAGACCTTTCTGTCTGTGTGGCTCCTGCCAGTGGGTCCAGCTATTTTCCAAACATCTATTATTATCTTTTATACGTTGGTAAATGCCATTGTGACATAGTTACCCCCATCCTATTGCTGCCTTTACCCCAGGATCGGTACCCCATTTACTTGCCCACACCCCACCCTGAATAAGCTGCTTCTGAATGTCCTGGCAATGAAATCACAATGGAATTGTTGGGTTGCAGGACCCTCGGTGCTTAGTCTACTTGGGCTGGCCAACACAGGGCCAGCGTGGCTGCCCAGCATACCATGTCTCCCACAGCCTTCTGACTCCTCTGTCCCCCGATCTCTACCTAAGCTGGGCTCATTCTGTTGTCTCACTCACTTACCAGAGGTAAAGTGGTGTTTGGTGGCTTTAAGTGACTAGGGCAGGGGCTCCCAGGGTCCCCACCTCCTTCTTCCTCTAGCAGAGTCGCCAAGAATTTGCTGTGTAGTCCAGGCTGGCTTCAAACTCACAACAATTCTTCTGCCTTAGCTGAGTGTTGGGATCATACCCGTGAGCGAGCGTAGCTGACTGGCATTCCTCCCTGTATTTATTAGCTTTGGAGTTTTGTGTCCTTCCTTTGCATGTCTGTCCGTCATCTTCGCTTTTGGGGTAGGATCTCTGTCCTCTTGTAACTCTGCAGAACCGCCCTGGCTGTCTACTCTGGATGTCACCCTGGATTCATTTTGATCCTTTGAGCATCCACTGTCCTGTCATCTTCCGGCACTTTGAAATCTGACTCCTCTCCCTCCTGCAGGCTCCTCAAGAGTGGATGTCTCCCAGAGGCCCTTCTCGCTCTCTGCCCTTTTGCTAAATGCCAGGTGTCAGAGACAAGGTACAGCCTGCACCAGGAACTGCTCTTGACAAGGGCAGGCCAGGGTGTCAGGACGGTGCTCAGAGCCCCTGCCTAGCGTGGTCAGAGCTGGCTCTGCATGCTCCTGCTAGTTTGGCCATTATGTCAGATCTGGTCTACAACTTGACGAAGACTCTATAGTTAGCTGCAAAAGCTCCAGGTGGTTTTAGTGCAGGGAGAGCTCATTTCTTTAGGCCAGGGCTCAGCTGGGCCACATAGCAGGCTTTACCGGTCAGGGTGGACTTTCCCAGAGAGGAGTCTTCTACATTAAACACCAGAGTTCCCCAGGCCTCAATAAGAACTTAGTGGAAGGCTTGGGTGGAAATGGGGGCCTGAGCTCTCCCCTGTAGTGTACGGAGCTGCTCCTTCTATGCCTTTGTCCACTCTGGCTTCAGGAGGTTTTGCCATTGTCCTGTTTCTGAATGGGGCAGACTGCCTGGCAGATGCTAGGAGATGCTTTGCTGCCTCTCTCTTAACTCTGAGTGACCTCGTGTGAGGCCTTTCTCTCTGGGCCTCACCCCCTCTTCCGAACACCGTGTGCAAGGCCCTCTGGAAACCTCTGGAAGGATGCCAGGATGGTAGCAGAGGGTCTTTACCCTGGCACACCATGCAAGGTGAAAGTGACTAGGAGAGGGGCTCCCAGGGTCCCAGCTCCAGACTCCTGTGTCCTCTCAGAAGTACAACCCCTCCCCACAGCTTTGATGTGCTAGGCCTGAGCACTTTCCACCCAGGACCTCCCTGTTCTTCCCACTTGCAAATGGCACTGGGTGTGTGTAGTGGTGTGGTCCAGTGAGCCCCAGCCACCAGGTCAACTCACCAACTCACCTGGCCCTGAAGCAGCATCTCAGAGATCTGAAGTCTCACAGCTCTGCTTGCTGGAGTCCTCATGTCCTCTTTCCCTTTGGGGAACCCCAACATCCTTGGGCTAGATCCTCTCCCCTCTTCTCTAACCCAAACCACAAGCCAGCAAGGACCCTCCGCTTCTTGCTCACTCAACACCTTCCCTGTCCCACCCTCCTGGTCCTTACAGAACTTCTGTTTTCCTCCACCCTTCGGCCGTGTTCCCAGTGTCCCTGGGATGCCAGCAGTGGCTGCTGCTACACAAAGCCAGTGACGGTGTCTGCAGGCCCTGCCCTGTAGTGTCGTGACCTCTGGGGCATCCCACACCCGATCCTGAGCAGGGCAACCCCTGAGCAGGACATCCTCTAGGGCCCAGAAAGCCTAGCGCACTGTGCCTTGGCAGCTGGCCTGGCACATGCCTGACATGGCCCGTCTGAAGGCGACGTGTCTTCCCCTCTGGAAACATCTACGTTATCAGAGGGGAGTGAAGGGGCTGGAACTCTTAGCTCCAGGGACGTGCAGAGACTCATGCCCTGGAGTGCGTGCACGTGCCTCTGTGTGTGTGTCTGTCTGCACGTGCAGCTGTGTGCTCCAGGCCCCTGTGATCCCGTCCCAGAGCAGGGGTGGGAGGTCCACATTCCCTACTCTGCTCAGTTCCTCATTCTAACACTGTATGGGGTTCCCCTGCGCACGGTCTAGCCACTTCTCACGCTGGACCTGCTTCTTCTGCTGGATGATGATACAGGCTGGTTACCTGTGTTGTGGTTCCAGGTGGGGATGATCTGGGGACACCTGGCCTAGCCAGCCTGAGACTTCTTCAGTTGCAGAGCCTTTGTGGGAGCTGGGGAGCACCTCCATCAAGGCCCCTGCCCTGCCCTGTCCTGTCCTGTTTCATCTCTTGGGTGTTACATTCCACAGTGGAAAGCGATCCTCCATCCTCGCTAGGGTTACAGACAGGGCTGGCCTGGGCTGTCCTGAGAATGCAGAGGCCAGCCTTTCTCACACAGCTCTCTTCCTTCTGCCAAAGGCACGGGCAGGGGGTAATACTGGTGCACCCCAGCTTGAGGACCTCTGGGGGGGGCTGGATAGTCTGTGTCACCCTTCTTTCATGGGGGTTGACACTTGGGAGATGGAGGGGACCATGTGCAGGTGTCTGTAATGGGCTCTTTCAGGGGATGGTTGGGGTCTAAGCCCTTGGATCTTGGGATGCCTGACCCTCTCTGCCCCCTCACTTCTGCTCTGACCCCCTCCCTCAGGTTGAGGCCCCGTTCCTACTAAGCCGGGGATTTCCGCAGGCTGAGCCAACCGCCTGACCCTAATTATGGCGCCCTCATCCTGTTAGGGTTAAGCTCCTCGTGGCCTTCCCTCCCCCACTCTAGAGAGGGCTGACTGGTGTCCCCTGGGGCCCCCGGAGAGGAGACCACTTATCCTATGGGTCTGGGACAACAGGTTAAATGGGTTCTCTGGAGAGGCCTAGGGACAGGGGCTGTCCTGGGGCACTGGCATCTGAAGGATGCTGCTCTGAGGGTCTCTACACTGAGAATCACTGAGAAAGATTCAGAACGATCTCCTGCCTCTGCCCTACCGCGGCTGACTGCCATTTCCCTATTAGTCAGGAACGGGCAAGTGGCTGGTCAGAAGCCCTGCTCAGGGGATGGCCACAGACAGCCAACCTGAGGATTCTTCTGTGTCACAGTGAAGAGACTGATGCTCGGTGAATGGCAGCCGACCCATAGTGCAGGTCACCCCACGAGCTGGGACTTGAAGTTTCTAAACCTGGGGCGGGTCACTTCCCCTTGCCCTCCTCTGTCTCCTGGAGACTTCTTGCCTGGTTCCCTGTTTGTTGAGTGTGATCTCTACCCATTCCATCTGTGTGTTGCGAAGAGATGCAACTCTGGGCATATCGCTTGCCTCTATGTGCCTTGTGGTATCAATGTAAGAAGTAAGCATGGGGAAGGTTAACTAGTCCTGTTTCTTGTCTGGGATGGGGACTATAACAGTAGGGGCATTAGTGCAGACACTTCTGGATCACCCCCCCACACACACTCCCGCCACACACACCACAATCCGAAGGAGCTGGAGTTTTGGAGCCAGTCTCCTGGCCGACTTGACTTGCTGGAGGGCGCTGCAGTTATAGAAATGACCACTAGGTGTCAGCCTCAGCTCATACTTGAAGTGAGGTTGTGCCGCAAGGGGCTCCTAGTTGGAACTGTCCCTTTAGGGAGGTGATGTGTTTAGAGCAGTGGCATAGTCCGCTGGGCTGGGCAGGCAGTTGCTGCAGGAAGATCTTTGCAGTGACTCACCTTTCCCAGGACCTAGATGACCTGGCTAAGAAGCTCAGTTTCACTTCAGATTTTGCTATTGAACAGTTTGTAATGTCTTCTTCTCTATCCCTGGATATACACGGATTCCTGCTGCACACTGAGGCAATATTCTTACAGGATGACCCCTGACCCCCACGTGCCAGATCCTGTACACACAGAGGTCAGCCAGTATCCACAGCAACACTGTACAATAGGTATGGTGGTTAGCCTACATTACAAGCGAGGAGACAGAGGCTCGGACCCCCACTTAAAGGAGGGCTGGAGCCAAATTTCCCCCACCTGAGGTGGATTTCTGGAGTTCCGCTTAGGCAAGCCTCCTGTAAGGTCGGGAGTGATATGGCAGGAGACATCCTTTATAGTTAGGCTCTTGGCATACCCGTGAGCCCAGCGAGAGGAAGAAGGGGCTGTGCTTCTTGGAGTGGGTTTGGGGGTGCCAGGTGTCCTGCACAGGCAGGCTGGGAGAGTCTCTTGGCCGTGCCCTCCCTTGAATAATCTCCCCACCTCAGGGTCATTTCAGTTTCTTCCCCTGTCACTTCCGCAGAGGGACTTTGTTCCCTTACCACTCTGTCCCTGACACCTGTTCATTTCCAGGCCATATATGAAGATGGACTAGACAGGCCACTCCCACATCTCCTCACCTGAAGCTGAGACCAGTGACTTTTCCAGGCAGTTTGAGTTTGTGTCCTAGAGTTAAAAGTTTCGAGCATACTTACAGCTTAAGTTTTTTTTTTTTTTTTTTTTTTTTTGAGATAGAGTTTCTCTGTGTAGCCCAGGCTGTCCTGGAACTTGCTTTGTAGACTAGGTTGGCCTCAAACTCAGAGATCTGCCTTCCTCTGCCTCCTGAGTGCTGGCATCAAAGATGTGTGCCCCCATGCCCAGTAACTTAAGTATTTTTACATTGCTTTTTTTTTTTTTGTAATATCCTTATGCTAAATGAAAATAGGGCTGAGATGGGCTATTGGAAAATGCATAGATGTTCCAGGTCTTTCTTCCATCATGCCTGTACTGTGCATACATCCATTCTTTACTAGAAACTTAAATGGTGCAGAAACTGGGGGTACGGGCAGTTCAGTCTCACTCAGGATGACTGCCTTGCCCACCTCTTGTCTCCTAACTGGAGGGATAAACCTCAGGTGCCACAGGTGGGAAGTGTGAGCAGGGCTATGTCTCGGGGTGGGATGGGATAGGGATGATCTGGACAAGAGCTGACTCTTATTTTACATTTCTAATGCTGACCATGAGCGCTCACTTCTGCTGTTGCGGGTGATACAGAACCAGGACACTATGTCCTAGACTAAATCAGATTCCATGTGCTTTAGACAGTTTAGTTCATTTTCATGGTCAAGCTTCTTACACGGGACGCTTTGGAAACACCCTCTCAACTACATACATGAAGGACCAGGACAGAGACCAGCTCTGAGAGGGTCTCATTTCCCTCCTGGACACGAGGTCTCTGAGTCCCCACTGCCTGGGCAGGTCCTTCTGCAAGAGCCAGCACTTGGGGACTTCTAAAAGGAATTGTGGGAAAGAAGGGGTGGAGGTCCCATCTGAGGACATTAGGGACCCTCCCACCCTTGGGCCCACTTCCTCAGAACAAGACTCTTTCCCCCAACCCTGGACAAAATGACTTGTGAAGGCTTTGCCTGCCTTCAAGAGTGGCTGCCAGGATGGTGGCCATGATGGCTGGCCCAGTTGTGGGTGCCTTTGTGCGTTCTGACTGGGTGTCTGTGTCTGCAGTCACTAAGCGCTTGTTCTATGGGGTGAGGGGTGTGGGGGTGGGGGCACAGCCTGTAGCAGGGAGGTACGTGAGGCTGGGCACGAACAGCCTCACCCACCAGTCCTGCTCTTGCCAGGTACGACCAGCTGCTTCGGACAAATGCCTACCGCCTCCTCCCTTCCCTGGGCACGGCCAAGCCAGGGGGCAAATGACTTGGCTGGCACCTCCCTCACTTGGACCCACTGGGGCAGAGCCAGCTCACCTGGGGCGCAGGCAGGATTCCGTGCTGGTGGGTGCTCTGCCAAGCTCCCCCTTTCCCCAGACTCCCAGTGGGTAGGCTGGGGAAGGGGCACTGACCAAGAGACAGGCCCCCTTCTGTCCCAGTCTGTAGATGGGCCGAACTGGGCACAGGATGCTTGATGGATAGAGGACAGTTCTCTGTTGAGGGCCCAGGAAATGATTTCCATGCAAA
The DNA here is from genome assembly GCF_950005125.1 of Chionomys nivalis. NCBI lineage: Eukaryota > Metazoa > Chordata > Mammalia > Rodentia > Cricetidae > Chionomys > Chionomys nivalis. The sequence goes on along the minus strand of NC_080104.1, from coordinate 12,420,315 downwards.
TGAGATGCAAACTCCTTAATGAGTTTGCAATTAGGAGTCCAAGCCTGCCAGGCCCGGGCAATGCCTTTGGGTTTTATGAATGGGCCCGGGCCGAGAGGGGGAGGCGGCGCGCCGGTCCGCCCCCACAGCTCCCTGTCTCCGCGCCCGCGACATGCCGCGCCGCACGTTGCTGCCTCACGGCCCGCCGCAACTTGGCCTCCCGCCAGCGGGTCAGCTGCTCCGGACGGCGCGGGAGGCTGTCGGCCAGAGTCCCCGCCACGCTGCCTGCCGGCGTCGCGTTGGGGCCCGAGGACACTCCCCCTGAGGCCGGATTGGGGCTCTGTCCTCCGGCGCCCCTTTCCCCGTTATGGGAATGGCTTCTTGCGGCTGGACGAGCAAAGTTAGCCTTTGGGATGGGAGAGCACTGGCTCCCAACTTGTAGGACTGTGTGTGTGACCTTGGGAAGGTGGAAGCAAAGGTGACCTCAGAGGGACTGGTTTCCATCCTAGAGTCCCTGCATCTCCCTGGCTTCCTTTTAAAGCTGCTTCCCTCCACCCCAGGGCACCTGCATTTTTGTGTACAAAGCTGCCCCGGTCTGCTCTTGGCCTCTTAAGTGGGTGCACGTGCAGAGGTCAGCCATGGCCCCAACAGAGCCTCACCAGATCGCCGGTATAGAACCCTCTTTCCCCAAAGCTTCCTCCCCTCCCCCGCGCTTTCAGAGTAGATTAACTAATTACCTCCAATTAAAGCGCCCAGCTCTCTGTTCCTTCTGGGTCCAACCCCGCCCCTGGGAGCCTTCCCAGGCTGGCTGGGTCTGGAAGGGGACCTGGCCACTTAGGTGGATCAATGAATCGGTTAAGTGAGGGCACCACAAAGGAAGTCCCGTGTCATGTGCTTTATGAGGAGTGGTGCGGACAGCTGTGGAGTAGAAGTCTGGCCTGAGCCTCAATGCCTGCGAAGGTCAAGAGCAGTGGGCACCTCTGGAGGTAAGACCTGGGTGAAGGGTCTGAGGACCAGAGAAGCAACTGTCAGGGCCGGTCCCAGAAGCCACCAGCCCTCGGGCCTTCCTCACGCAGCACTCAGGGGCAGCCAACTCTAAACGTCCCTCCTCTCTCTAACCTTGTTCCCTCCCGCCCCTTCTAGGTTCTCTTCTGCCCCACCCCTCAGTGGCCTCAGCACTAGCCCAGCCCAGTCCATCCCAGGCCCCGCCCTGACCCCACGTGTGGTACGTGAGGGAAAGGATACCTGGCACCGGAGGTAGGACGATGGGCTGTGACCCAAGTCTCACCTCTGGACAAGCTGGCCTGTCTTGGTCAGGCAAGCTCATGCCAGGCTGTGACTCAGGACCTAATTCTGCCCTGAGTGCTGCCATAGCAGGGATCTGGGATCAGAGCTCTTGAGAGTCTGCAAAGGGAGGGTGAGACAGCTGCTGCCAGTTGAGGCTTCCATCTTGGGGTACTCTCTCTCTAAGCTCCTAGGTTCAGAGTATCAGACTTGGCATTCCAGCATATTGCCCTGGTAGGAGGTGGCAGGGAAGGCCCTTTGGCAGGCTCAAGAGCTTCATGGACAGAGGTCAGAAAGGGCCGTTTCTGGGCCTGTCAAAAGCCCTGTTTGCCAGCTTGCTTACCCACTAGGCCCAAGTAAAGATGGTCACGACTTCCTCACATCTAGGGATACGTCCTAATATATGCTTGGACCATTGAGGGGGAGCTTAAAGTTTTCACTTGTTTCTCTGCCCCTTGTCCCCTTCCCTAGACCTCCCTTAAGTACATCTGCAGGACTTTGTTCTTTCCTGCACTTTGCATTGGCCAGCAGAGGGCGCTGCCTAAGGACCCGGGGCCACTAGGGAGATGGGCGAGAATCCTTCCTTGTGTGGGGGCTAGTGAGTCGTCCAGTCTCTCTCTCTCTCTCTCTCTCTCTCTCTCTCTCTCTCTCTCTCTCTCTCTCTCTCTCTCTCTCTCTCTCTCTCTCTCTCTCTCTCTCTCTCTCTCTCTCTCTCTCTCTCTCTCTCTCTCTCTCTCTCTCCCTGAAGAGAGAGATATGAATGAACCCTGGGAAGTTTGCCTTTCTTTTCTTTCTGGGAATCTAGACTTAACCAGTCAGTAGAGGGTTAGAAGTTAGACCACAGGATGAACCCAGGTGGCTTTGGGCAGGAAGAGGAAGTTGAGGGGAGCCATCATCTTCTGTTCTCTGTTCTTGCACCTTGAGTGGGGAAGGTACACTGGAGGTGGCCAGCTTTCCTTCCCTGACCTTGGGAGAAGGGCCGGGAGGGGCTGCACAGAATAGCCGTGTCCCACCCTGTGGGAGGGAGTGCTGTCGACATCTGGGCCACATCTGGGATGCTGGCAAGACAGCTCAGGGGTTACAGGATTCGACTCTTGGCGGTCTCTCACCATTACGTTCCCAGGAAGCCCTTTGTAGACAGGTACACACCTGCTCCAGGGTACTTAGTTATAACACCGTAACACCACTGAATTCCTGCCGACTCAGTCGTCCTGGGCAGCAGTAGGCTCCAGAGACCTTTCTGTGACTGTTTTTGAGGGAGGGTAATGCGGGCCTTTTCCACGCGGAAATGCTGGCACCTATGTCTTGGGGTACATTTTGCTTCCAGATGGGTGGGAGGGAGGAGGGGAGCGAGGCTGAAGCACCTTTCAAGGGTCTCTACCCTATGGCAGGCCGAGTGGGGAAGGGGTTACAGTTGGGTCGAGTCACACAAAAGCTTCACAATGTGGTTGGGACAGAAAGCAAGGGAGGGAACAGCATGGGTCGTTCTTTCCTGAGTCTGGGGTTCTGGGTTATGGGAGGGGATCAACACCGAGGGGGTGAAAAAAAAAAAAAAAAAAAAAAAAAACCTCTGGATCAGCTCCCTTCCAGGAATCCCGGGAAGGGAGCAGGAGGATGACCGGAATGGTCTTGCAGAAAGGAGTTGGCGGGGGAGGTGGGCCCGGACCGAGCACGGAGCCCACCCGGACTGTCGCCCTGGTCGCCCTGCTCAGGGGGCCTGGCCCCTCTTCCCAGCCCCTTCCCCGCTGGCGCGGCGCGGCCCCTCCCCCCAGGCCGAGCGCCGCCTCCCCCTCCCCTCCTCCCCCTCCCACCCCGCGCTGCAGCTGCTGCCGACGGCCCATTCTGCACGTAGCGAATGGAGGAGCCGCACAAGGGAGGCCTCGAGTGCGCGCGCGCGGGAGCCCGGGCCCGCGCGGGCGGGGGAGCGGAGGAGTGCGCGTGTGCGCGGCGCCGCATCCCGGAGCGCGCGCGCCAAACTCCGGACCGCGCGCGGCTGCGGGGCTGGTGATGCTGAGCGGTAGCCACCAGTCCCCTCTTCCAGGGTCCCTCCGCACACGCTACTTCCTTTCTAGCCAGCGCCACCTCTAGCCAGGCCCCTTAAATCTCCTATCCCGATTGCCCTTTCTCTGGCGCATAGTAGGCCCTTCTTGTGGGGCGCTGGGATGCTTCGATTGGCTCGCCTTCCTTGTTCACGGGGTCATTGCTCTATAGTACACCAGGTTCTGGGCTGAGAGCTGAAAGAGGGCTGAAACCGCTGGTCCCTGGCCATAAGAGATTCGCACTGTCCCTCCAGGATCGCTCATCTTGGGGGCCCGCATCCTCTCACTTGTGGCTGCCTGCACCTAAGACAGGTCCCGTGAAGCCCCCTGTAAGGGTCTGCGGAGGTAAAACACGGAGGGTTTGACCTCTCTTTCCTCTGATAGGACCTCCCAAGGGAGTGCCTTCTCCAGTTACTTCCTCCCTCTGTAAGTCACCTGCACAGCTCCTTCTCCCTTGGGTGTCCAGGATCTGGCTGGGCTCTGCCCACACTGCTGGCAAGGGTGTGTTCGGGTGAACATAGAGTCTGTTCTGGGCGAGTAGGGAGGCTGTAACATGCAGTACTCTTAGTGCCGGGGCACCCTCCCCGTTTCCTTAGTCCCTGATCTCAGAACCTGACAGGGAAATCATCTAGAATTTGTCCCTTTCCAACATGGTTGGCGTCTCGCTCCCTCCCTCCGTCTATGGGCCCTTGGCAAGGCAGGTGGAGGGGCTTACAAAGGGATGTTTGACTAAAACCGGCTGCCTTGGGCCCTCTTGAGGGTGGGTTTGTTCAGAGGCCTGCGGGGGTGAAGGTGGCCGAGGGCTCTTTGTCTCATCCTCACTGACTGTGCCTAAGTTGTCTGACCTCTCTGAGCCTCCGGGACCATCAGAAACAGGTAAAGCCCAGCATCTTTCTCACTGTTTTCGTTGGCTCAAGGGCTGGGAGCATTTCCCTTAACTCTTCTTTCCATGGGCAGCATGTAAAATGCCAGTGCTGGCAACACCTTGGAATTCTGAGGTGGGTTTTCAGAAAAGCCGTAGAGCCTAGCTGCTTGTCATGTGTATGTCATCGTCCAGGAATGAGCCATTCCATGCTAGTTTCCAGACATTAATATCTGAAACCTTAAAAAGAGATTTTGGGAACGGAAGTAGCTATTACTATACTTCCCAGCTTTCTTAATCAGAGGGTTTGGAACATGTGAGTCTTGGTGATCCTGGCTGAGGTCATGTGTCCAGAGGTGTCTGGTGGTAGCAGTGAAAGTCAAGGTTTCACACAGAAGACCTATTTCTCCTTTTCATCCTTTGTGTGTGTGTGTGTGGGGAGGGGTGTCTAGAGGGAGTTATTTTTGTTTTTGGAGACAAGTTCCCAGGTTGGCCTCCGACTGTCTGTGCAGCCCAGGCTGGCCTCCGACTGGTGATCTTCCTGCCTCGGCCTCCCAGGTGCTGGTTTTTATTTCCACTATTCTGTCTACTTTTAAAAATAATTTGTTGGGCTAGAGAGATGGCTCAGCAGTTAAGAGCACTGATTGCTCTTCTAAAGTACCCAGGTTCAATTTCCAGCACCCACATGGCAGCTCACGGCTGTCTGTAACCAATTCTAGGGGGATCTGACACCCTAATATAGACATACATGCAGGCAAAACATCAATGGACTAAAAGCAAATAAATTTAGAAAGTAATCTGTTGATTGCTTCATCAGTTTTTTCCGTTAGCTGCCAGTTGTGCAACCTTCACTTTGGGGCCTCAGGCAGAGCCCCCCAAGCCATCCCATCCTTCTCGGCTTGTTTCAATTTGTCTGTGGGCCGAGAAACCAGAAAATCACATCTGTTAGAAGATGTGAAAAACAAGATCTTTGGAGTTTGACAAATTATATTAAAGTTAATCTGGAGAAATAAACATGTAGAAAGGAATATTAGAAGCCACTAGTGCACAAGGATGTCATCTAAAAAGCTCAGATAATAAAAGAACTGGGCACTAACATGAGAACAAGCGGACAGATCAAAGGGAAAGAGTCAGTCCAGACACACACCCACAGCCAGCTTCAAATTTAATATGCAATAGAATGACATTTTGGATCAGAGGAGAAAGGATGAATGATTCAATCAAATCCAATAACTGGCTAGCTATTTAGGAAAAATAGTAAAATGGGTTTCCCACTTCTGAAGTAAACCCCAGATGGAGCAAAGATATAATGCAGAAAGGAAATCATAGAATTACTAGAAGAAAATATTAGCCAAAAAAAATTCTTTGGAAGTATGACGAGCAGGCGAGTCACAAAGGCAGTTAAAACAATAACAATGACAAGGACAACAAAACCCAGCTGGCTTTAAAAGTAATACCCCATTTCTCCCCTCCTCCCGACCCCCAATTTTGAGATAGGGTCTCTAGCTTGGGCTAACCTGGAATTCACTGTGGAATTTGACCTTGAACCTCTGATTCTCTTGCTTCCACCCTCTGAATACTGGGGTTCACAGCTGTGTACCAGCACACCCCATTTATGGGGTGCTAGGGACTCACGCATGCTGTGTTCTGAGCTGCACCCTCAGCCCGGGCTCTAAAATCTAAAAGCAAACAACCATGTAGCAAAAGAAATCTTTTTCAATATGGATGACAAGTGGGTTCTTCTAAGTCACAAAGAGGGACAGAAAACTGGACGGAGCTGTGAGCAGAAAAGGAGCCACAGGTGACTAACAAGGAGAAAATGCCCGCCCCAGTCCAAATCTTGCTTCGCAACTAGGAGAGGACAGATTCTCTTTCTGCTGATTTGATTGGCCATGATGAAAAGGGCAGCTGCTCACTGTGTGTGAACACAGGCATCCTCAGAAGTACGAAGGCAACAAGGGATTGGTAACAAAAATGAGAATTAATTCATAGGCAGCTCAAAGGATTCAAGCCAAGGAATGGAGGTGTGAGTCAAAGCCACACACAAGTGTGCGTGAAGCCAGGCGTGTGGCACATGCCTGGAACACTAGCACTCAGGAGACTGAGGCAGGAGGATTCTGAGTTGGAGAAGCCCTGGGTTAAATACATAAACAATCCCCCCCCCTCCCCGCAAACCCTGAAGTGTCAGAAGCATACATAGCAGGTGTATGTGTGAGAGGTTTGTCATAATGCTATTTCTAAACCTGAAAACCTTCCAGAACCTTCTGGGTTTCAGCAATGTCAACCGCATCAGGAGGGTCCTGGGCAACCATGTGATGGGCAGCTTGCCTGCAGAGTGTGCACCTCAGTGGAGGGACCCCAGCTTTGTGGGGTGCTATCATGAAACAGGCATGGCGGGGTTTGCTTGGGTGCCGCTGCTCCATGGAGGAGATGGCAGGAGGACATGTCGAACGCAATGCTGGGCTACTCTAGATTACTGGCTCGGAACCCCGTGTTGTGACATGTTTTCTGTGTCACGTATGTTTGAGAAGTGCTACTGGTAGGAAGCATGAACTGAGAATAGATAGAAGCCTCTTGGCTAGTCTGCTGTGAAGTTTCTAGTGTTCACCAGACATGACTCTAAGGGCAGAGCAAGGAGGTAAGAAGGGACAGGCAGAGTTTGCTTGCTGGTTTTTTGAGTCTCACTGTGTAACGGTGTAGCCCTTGGCTTGAAACTCAGAGCTTTGCCTGCCTCTGCCTCCTGAGTGCTGGGATTAACTGTGTGCCAACACTCCGGCTCACCCATTTCTTTTAAAACATTTTTTTTTATGGGCCTGGAGAGATGATTCATAAGTTAAGAGCCGTGGCTGTTCTTCCAAAGAAGCTGGGTTTGATTCCCAGCACCCGTATGTCAGCTCACAACCTGCTGAAACTCCAGTTCCAGGGAACTCTGATGCCCTCTTCCAGCCTCCACAAGCACCAGGCATGCGTGTGATACAGACACACAAGCAGATAAAATACCTATCTACGTAAATAACAGTGGTAATGCATTTAAAAACATTTTTATTCAATTTTATTTAGTGGGTGTGTGTAGATATGTGTGTGTGCGTGTATGTAGACATGTGTGTGGTGCGTGTGTGTGTGTGTACACGTGTGTAGGTGCACATGAGCCATAGCATACATGTGGAGGACAGCTTGCTGGGGTGGGTTCTCTGCTTTTACCACGTTGGTCCCGGGGATGGAACCAACAGTAAATAAATTAAATAAATAAATAAATTTACTGTTGGTAAATTACTGTCAGCCTTGGTGGCAAGAGCCTTTACCTACTCAGCCTTTTTATTCTGAAAATATATTACTTCTATTTTAGAAAGCAATACTTAATAGCAAAGTTCTTTGGGGCTGGACTTACAGCTCAGTGTGCTTGCCAAGCATTCAAGGACTTGGATTAAAAGAAAAGCTGGCTCAGAGGAGCGAGGGCAGGAGTGTATCCTGACCACGGGAGATCTTTAATGCACTGCATTCTGCCCATCATCTACCAGTCGACATCTGAAAGGATGAACACCTTTGTAATGCTTAGCTCTTCTAATCCAGGAATCCTGTATGATTTATCATTTGTTTAGGCCAGTGAGTCAGAATTACCTGGAAAATTTGTTAAAACACAGACTACTCCCGAATTCTGACTCGGCATGTTTATTTGGGTCCTTAACATTTACATCCCTCTTTCTTTTTAAAAAAGATTGTTTGATAATTACATTTATCTAGATAATGAATTTTTGTCGCGTCCCCTCCTCCATCCCCCTTTCATTTCTCTCTGTCTGGACCTCTTCTCACCCAGTCTCTCTTTTATTTTATAATGATTGTTCTTCTTTTTTAAAGATTCATTTGTTTACTTACTTTGTGTGTGTGCGCACTCGCGTGTGCCTGAGTGCGTATGTATTCGCACTACAAATGTGCAGGTGCCCCAGAGGCCAGAAGAAGTGGGCATCAGATCCCCTGGAGCTGGAGTTTAGAGCTGGTGTGCTCTGGAAACTGAATCCAGGTCCCTCTGCAAGAGCGGTAAGTGTGCCTAACCCCAGTGCCGTCTCTGCAGCCTCGTGTCTGCTTTTCGTGTTTGGGCCACTGAATTTAGCTAGGATTTCTTGCCAGAACATGGGTGGGAGGTTGCTTCCAGGAGAGAGGGCAACTCAGCAGTGGCCAACCTTAAAAAGGAGAAATTCTGACAGAGACTGAAACCTCGAGGACATTACGAGACGTGAACTTAGCCATTCACAAAAGGATGGCTTTTCTGATTCTGCCTGAATGAGGCACCCAGAGTTGTCAAATACACAGAGCCAGAGAGCGCCTGGAGGCTGCTGGAGGCTGGGGAGGTCGGTTTAATGGGAAGAGTTTCGGTTTTGCAAGAGAAAGTCTGAAGAGGGATGGTGGTGAGGGTTGTGCAAGAGTGGGACGCGCTGTGTCACCGAGCCACACTCAAACACAGCTAAAACGTGAAACTTCACGTTCTGTATGTTTTAACGCCATTAACAGTTAAGAAGAAAAGCCACCCCAACCCAAAGGTATGTAGAATAGGACCGGCGACTGGGGCCTCAGGCCTTGTGTGTGAGCCTCCCTGATCCCCGAGTGTGAACTTGGCGATCGATGGCTCTTTCACTTTTTTTCTGTTTGTGCACGTCTTGGCATCTGATAAGAGAGTTTATGTCCTCATCCACATGATGGGAAGTGGGAAGCAGACCTAAGTGGTTCTCTGCCTCGAGGGATGGCATGATGTGACAGTGGGCACAGAGAGCAGTTTGGGGATTTCCTGGAAGACAGGCACGCTAAGCTATGGAAAGCTGGCCTATCGCCCATCCCTGCAGCCTCTGCAGAGACCCTTCCAACTGTCCTGAGAGGGTCGGAGCTTTACAGAGAGGGTGGCGAGCCCAGCGGCCCAGACAGTTCCAGAGTGTAGGCAGAGAGGGCTTGAGATGAGACTTGCAGAGAGCCTGGCTGGGACATCTGGTTAGAGCGAGGACTGTACTGGAAAGAGGAATGATTGCAGGGCTGGGGTGGAAAAGGAGAGGCCTGGATGCAAGAAGAACCTGGCCACAGACAACAGCCAAGAGGCCAAGCCCCAGAGGTAGGGGGTCAAGCATGTGACCTTCCAGTCCTCTACTAGTTGGAGGAGGGGCCCCTGTTTGAGACTGAGGATGTCTCTTTGTGACTCATTTTGGCCTGAGTGTAGTGCCTCTGTCACAGCCACCATGGTTTCCTCCCGACTAGGTAGTGGGGATCTGGGGCTGCCAGGAGTCAAATGTGTGCATGGAGGGGGTCAAGAAGGAGCCCAGAGGTGCAGTCTTGGAGGGAGGCTATTTAGGTTCAAGGCTTGCAGAATCCCACCCTAGACTGTGCTTTTCTGGCTTCCATTCAATCCACTCCCTAGCAAGCTCTTCTGGGAAAGTTGGAGACCAGCCCTGACCCTTGATCTCAGGGAGCTCATGGTCTGGCCGGGAGAAGGCCCACCCTGACTCAGGCCGTGTGGGTGTCAACCACACGCCTGGCTGGGTCACTGCAGGGCAAGATCTGTCCAGATTCTACAGGAGCCTGGCCCTTAGTCTCCCTGTCTGAAAAGTGGGGCTATCTCGGTGCACCTCACCATGTCCAGTTCTCAGTGGTAGCTGGAGAGGTGCCCGGTATCTGGAGTTAGAACTGTCAGTGAGACACAGAGGGCCCAGAAGCCTTTCCTTCTAGGGATGGCAGTGAAGATCAGTGGTTGAGTGCTTACCCTGGGTTTTACCTCACAAGCCAACCAATAAAAAGAAATCCTTTCTTCCCAATGTGCCTGCCCTCGCCCCAGCCTTAACATGGCCCTGGTTTCTACTCCTTGAAAGAGGGATAGCAGGTGAGAAACCAGAGAGGAGCTGGGGGAGAGCCGGGTGTGGAGAGGGATTCCCAGGCCTTCCTGTTTTACTCTGAGGTAGGCCATAATCTCCTGTCATATTGCTGGGATTTTCCTCCTCTGGCCCCAGGTACTGGTGCTGAGAATAAGGAAGAAGTATTGATAGACCCACTGACCATGCAGATTTGGACCTGTGGATGGAAGATCCTGCCTTGCCTGACTATGACGGGTCACAGACACGGGTGTCCTGACTTGTCTGTCTGGGGTTGTCTTCATTTTCAAATGGCCCTAAAGACCCCTCCCTCTAGTTGAGGTCACAGAGCCGGAGATAATGGTATAAAATGCCTGTTCTCACAGCCGGACCTCCTAATTCCCAGGCCCTGCATACATATGCTGTGAATCTTCTCCATCTTGTCTGCCATGGTGGGTTAACATCAGAGTCTGGGACTGTGTTGTGTGAGAGGGACCACCCAGGGGGTGGTGCACGGGATAGAGTTGGGTATCCTTGACAGTGACGGCTTCTTCAGGAGGGGGGCAAATGGGAAGTAGGTTCTCCACCCAAAGTAAACCTGAAATGCTGTCGTAGGTGACAGGTGGCTCGTATTTCAGACACCAAAGTAGATCCAATTCTGACCCAATTGATGGGGAGGTTTGGTACCTGTCTTAGTGGGATTCACAGAAGAGGGGAAATTTTCCTCTGCTTCTTGGGAGACCCAGGCCTTGGAGATACAGCCTTACCTTCAGTCTGAGGGAAGACATGGCCCCAGTCCAAGGAAGCCCCCACTTGAGGGAGGGAGATAGAGACCTATTCTTAGATAGCCCCAGTCTGAAGGAGACAGTCATAGCTCGGTGCTCAGCCATGTATTCCCTGCTTCCTCTTTCCCGGGCATTTTTCCTGCCAGCCCTTTTCTCCTCTTTTCTGAAGGTTTCCATCCCTCAAAAGGAATTGGTGGGGGCCCGGGCAGTTCCTGTCCGCTGCCGTCTGCCCTCTGACTCCCAGCTGGCTCACTGAACCTGCAGAGAAGCTCGAGTGTGAGCTTCCAGGCAGGGAGACTCAGTCACTGTGACTCACGATGAACTGGACAACCCTTCCGCGGCTGGATCAGAAGTGACAGGCGGGCCTGGTGGAGAAAGGAGCATGGCTCCTGCTCACTCACGATCCTGGTGCCTTCTCCCATGTACATACATGTGGGAGAGCTTATGCAGCCCACTGAACACCTGTGTTCTGCCCCTCGGCTGACATGTGAGGCTGGGGTGAATCATGGATTAGGATGGGGATGTCCAGATGCAGTTCAGCTGTTTGGGACAGTGAGTCCAGCCACCCCCAGACAAAATGTGGTGGCCTTCTTGCCCCTCTCCATCCTCTATCTCCCATACTCCCAGAAACACTTGTAGGAAAGACTCCCTTCCCGGGATCCACCTGAGGATCTCCTGGCCACCCTTTGAGGGCTGTTCTTCCCTCCGCCGACACAGGTGGGGGCAAGGGTATGGAGCGGGCCCTGAGAAGCTAGAATAAAGTCCACATTCACACATGTGCACAGTGTGTCTGTGTCCGGGTACTCAAGGGTACAAACACCCCCAGACAGTGGGCTCCCTGAAGACAGAGGCCATGTCTGAGGGCAGGAACAGGGACTCCTGCATTATTTTTGTGGCTTCCTGATGCAGGGGCTGTGTTCTCTTTCTGGCAGGAGCTCACTGAGGGTAGGCCTGTCTCCACCAGCAGCCCAGAGGGTCTGATAGAAGCCAGGAAGGGGTCAATGCACAAACATACACATGGTTCCTCAGACAGAGACTCCTGAGCTGGGGGTTCCCTGAGTGCAAACAAAAGCACTGTGATTTTCAACACGGCGAATTAGACATAGTTTCCCGGCAGGGTACAAGTTCCTTGAAGACAGACGTCTTTTCTCTCCTTGTTGAAAGGAATGTCTCTTGGGTCAGCTGGACTCCCAGAAGGCAATCTGTGTCTACTACCTACCATCCCAGCTAAGAGGACCAGCTGAGTCTGGTTTCCAGTAGAATCTTGGAGATAGAGTCTGCCGCAGGACCCTTGCTTGTCTTGTTTGCCATCTCTCCAGTGTGTGGGGCGGCTGCAGGGAAGCAGCAGACTTAGCATGACTTGTGACGCGGCCCCTCAGCCCATGCATCTTCTAGGCCAGGACCCACATGGTGGGGAATCCCCTTGACTCCTTCCTCTTCTGACCTCGGCGTTTGACTCCCATGTCTTCCTGCCCACCTCCACACACTGTGACTCTCCAGAGTTCCGTCTCCAGGGAGGTGTGTCACAGATGTGGTGTCATCTCACAGGCCTGGAATGTCGAGGAGGAAAGTGATCCCCCTGGACCAGTAAAGTCACACGGCTCCCGGGAGCAGACGGGCAGACCTAGCGTCTGGCCCCTGCTTAGGGTGCTTCATTTTCCCAGGGAGAAGTCAGTGAAAACTCAAAGCCCCTGGAAGGGTACCTGATATAACATGAGCTGAGTGCCTCAGGGGCTGCCTGGAGCGGGGGCGGCACAGCAGTGTCTCAGAGCTGAGCCTGAAGGCCAGGGTGCAGCCATTTTGTGGATTTGGATTTAGGGGTGGAGGCCAGACTATGAGGCAGGGGGCAGTCTTGCCAATCAATAGGGGGACATGGTGGGCTCTGCTAGGGAAAGGGTTGGGGGTACACACACACACACACACACACACACACACACACACGGCTGTACTTCCTCGCTGAGTCACAGCGCCCCCTCCACAGGTGAGGAGACACTGGCTCAGAAAGGGCCTTCACTTCCCCAGAAGCTCTGTGTGTCTTGTTTTCAGCCACATCTGTCAGACCTCCAAGCCACCACACCGTGGGAGAGGGGAGGGGAGGGACTCTTACCAGCTGTGCAGTTGAGATTTTCAACCTCTTGGGGCCTCAGTTTCCCCATGTAATAAAGGGGATGCCTACGAGGATCTGTTCTGAGGCATGATCTGAGCTGGTGGCCTGGAGTATTCTCAGGAGAACGTGGGGCTCCCTTTCTTCTGCTCCATTCAACCCCTTCCATCTAAAGGGAGAGGAGTGAGCGAGAGTTGGGACCTGGCCAGATGAGCTAAGGTTTTTTGAGAATAGGAGACCAGCAAGGGGGACCAGGACCTTGGGAGGATAGGAAGCTGTATTTCTCACTGGTCCTGCTCCTCCTGGGCCCCTGGTTACCTCCCCACAGCCTGTATGGGTTCCTGACACGTACTGGGTGATAAGGGCTGCTCAGCAGGCAGGACGTGGGCTACGTGAGGGGCCAGTGGAGGCGGCTGTCTGCCCAGCTCAAGGGGCCAAGGCCAGGAGGCCGGACCATGGGGTCTATTGTCTACTCACCACCCCCTCTGGCGATCACAGGCTCAGCAGCAGTCAGCACCAGGCCCTTGGCAGAAACCGGGTCTTGTTCCCCCCCCACGCAGACACGTCCTGGCCCGCACGTCCCTGGGCCTCCAGCCATGTTGGTGCTGGCCGTTGCTCTGCCATTGGCCTCTAGGGGGCGCTGCCTGGGCACCTAGGAAATTCCTCGCATGGTGAGTTAGGCATGGGGACCACATCTTGAGGATATTGGGGGGCTAGCTTATTGACACAGGAGAAACTGGGGGAAGGGCAGAGCAAGAGGGCGTGGTTCCACCTTGATGTGGAGGCAAGGACTGGCTCCAGGATGTTCCTTTGGATGTTTGCTGAAATGTGGGATTCCAGGTGTGGACAGAGGTGAGGAAGCCCGGGCTGGCCTCTCTCGGGTCTCAGTTTCCCTAGGTGTGTCTACAGGAAGTGGAGAGAGTCCTCTCCAGGTAAGTGCTCATCCTGTTTGGGCTCTGCTCCAGCTGAGAGCAGTGGGCAAGAGTGGACATGTTACCGAGCTGGGCCTTCCTCTCCCCTTCTCCATCAAAGTTAGGTAAGCTTCGGGGTCTCTGTGGCCCTATGCCCTTGGAAGTCCTTGAGGGATGCCTGGCAGCTAGCTTACCTCTTTCAGAGCCCCCAGTCCCAGGCCTCTTAGGGCCAAGGCTGTGCCTCTGATCAACAGGTTAAAAATAACCCCCATGGGCTCGTCTCCCTCCACAGGAATGGTGTTTGTGTTGGCATCCATGATCCCTGCAGCCCTGCCAACTCCCACAGCATGTGACATTGTCAGGGGACTGGAGGTGTGAAGCAGCCGTCAGCCGGAGAGGCTCATGCTGCTGCCTGCTTCCAGGTGGCGTGTAGCGAATAGGTCATGGCGTGGCCTCCTGGAGCCACAAGGCTGCCCCGTGAGGCTGGGGACACGTGCTGCTCAGGGCAAAGCCCCTTACAGTGACTGAGGCCTCAACTGGGATGTATCTAGGTGTAAGCCAGAGTTTCCTAGGTCAAAGCTGGTCAGCCAGGTCATCCGCAGTCCTCAGAGCCCGGACTCTTAATCAGCACCCTACAGGACTGTAGAACCAGAATTCTACACTTGAACTCAGGGGCACCCTCCTTCAAACCTTTGCCCAGGCAGGAAAAAAATAGCAGCTCCATTAGAGAATATTTGCAGAGTTTGTCCTGGATGCCAGGCTAAAAGCTGGCACACACAGTTAGTTTTCCCACGTACCTTTTGAGCCCAGTTCTTATCCCCGTGTGTGTGTGTGCACATTCATATGTGTGTATACATGTGTACATGTATGTGTGAGTGTATATGCATATATGTGTGCACATGTGTATATGCATGTGTTGTATGTATGTGTATAAGTGTATGTGTGTAACAGGAGAAAGGCACTTTGTCCAAAGTGGCTTTCACACTCCACATCATGATAACCTCTATGTGTGACCTCACAGCCAGAAGCCTGCTAATGCAGACCTGTACCAAGGTGGCCTCAGGCCCAGACCATTGAGGCTGTGCCTTCCCCTTCTGACTTGGTCCACATCCTTCTTCACAGCAAGCTGCCGTTTCCTGGGCAGTCAGAGTTCTCTCCTAGGGCCTGCATCTCCTGATTACACCGACACTGGTGAAAGACCAGCTCTCCTGTTCCCCAGAGGTGTGATGTCCCCACTGTTGCTGTCCACTCACTGTTGTGAGGATTTGTGGAGAGCGATTGTCTACCTCACTGACCTGGCCAACATGGCTTCAGTGTTTGAGCCTTCTCTTCCTCAGGCGATGTGAGATCAGCTCCTTTCCTGCCTGAGCTTGAGCTTGCCCTCCACAGTGTCTTGGCTACACTGCCTGGCCTCTACCAGCTCCTGTGACCAATCGGAGGCATGGACTCAACCACTGCCCCTCAGAGGGTCTCCTTTGACTGCCGCCATCCCTGCAGGTCTCCCCATTCTCTCCCCTGCCCCACACCCCAGGATGCCGATACGGGTTTAAGGTGCTGTCTTTGGGTCTCCAGGGACTGGGGATGGTGTTCCAGGTAGGAAGTCCTAGTTTCCTCTTCCACATGCACGTCACTGGCCACTGTGTGCTCCTCACCCTCCACTGGTGCAGTGATGTGACTGGCACAGAGCAGAAGACACTTGCTGGAATCACTTCCCCACGTCGGCCAAGCGAGGAAGGTTCTGCTGTCTCCAGGTCCCAGACCTGGATGGGAGCTCTGTCTGGGGTTCACCAAAGGACAGACTGTACCACTTAATCTGGTTTATATACAATGTACATTTTCACTCATGCACTTGAACCCTGGAGGTAACGAGGTAATTCAATGACTATGTGCTGCAGGGTCCCAGTATTTTCTCTTATTGATCTGTTGGCTTTCCATTTCCAAGGGCATCATATGGCCCAGATGGCTTCTGGAGCTCCCACAAGCATGAAGGACACACACACACACCCCACAAAAACCAAAAAATAAAATCCTGAAGTGGGACATGTCCCTCCCCTTTATAGGAACTTCCTGGATGTTGTACATACTTTTTGTGTCCCATTGAGTAGAATTCAGTCACGCTGGCAAACCTAGCTGCAAGGGAAGCCGGATGCTATTGGATGATACAGCTTTGATTCTGGGCATCTGGCTAAAAAGCTAGAGAGGAAGCGATGCTGGGAAACAGATTTGTCACAGAGCCCTGGTATTCTTCAGCTTGTAGTGGGCAGGAGCCAGATGGTGTCCTTCCCATCTTTTTGCTTTTAACAACCCTAGTTCTCTCCCTTCTCCAAGGCCTTGGTTTTCCTGATACTTAGCATTGCTACCAGGGCTGTTGAATGACAGCCGTGTAAGGGCAAGTCTGTCTGCCCTTGTCTTCTGGTAGATTGGCAGGTGCCTAAACTGGCCCCTTGACAGTTGGGCCAGTTGAACCCCAGAGAGGCTGGGTAATTTTTCTCAGAACACAGCTGGGTTGTGAACCCAGTTCCTGGTGTCCTTTTTCATTGCTGCTCACTGTAGAGTAGATGTGCCGGACCCCCTCTGGGCTGGACAGGAGGAACCGGACTGGCTGTGCCCTAGGAGGGGCATGTCTGGGAGTAGAGGGCAGGCAGGGGTGTGGCCTTAGGTGCAGGTGTCTTCCGAGCACTTACTCAGTGCCATGGTCAGCAACACGTCTGAACAGGACATTGACGGGTGTGGGGATTTCTGCTGGCGCCAGGAGCTGGCCACGGCAGCCACATCCTCAGACGCCACTTTTCCCCAGATGAGCGTCCGAGGCCTAGTGGTGAGGAAGGGCAGATATGGGGCAGCTTGGCTCACTTCCCCTGTTTTCCTGGTGTGTGTGTGTTCTTTGTCTTCACCTCATATATGTGGAAGCAAGGCAGCAAGTCCCTGCTAGACTATTTGATGGTAAAGTCAGGAGAATACAGCCGGGGGGTGGGGTGGGGGGGGAGAGAGAGAGAGAGAGAGAGAGAAAGAGAGAGAGAGAGAGAGAGAGAGAGAGAGAGAGAGAGAGAGAGAGAGAGAAGATGCTAGGCCTCTGAGGAGGAAGCCCATTTGGGCGATGCCTCCGCCTCTGGGCAGGGCCGTCCTTGCCTGCTGTTGACCCACGATGTAAGGTCATTGCCCTCGCCTGTGTGGAGGAGCTGTACGCGTAAGTGTGGTTACTGTAGCTTACATTGCTGTGGTTAGCGCTGTGGGTCTCTGCTCCTGGGTCTCTGGCCGAAGAGGAAGGGCCCAGGAGCTGTGAGTCAGAGCTGGCAGTCTGAGTGGGGTGTGCTGGGGACACTCCAGAGACCCAGACGTAACCTCTGCCCTCGGGAGTTCTGCCCAGATGCAGACAATGAGCAGAAAGCACTATTTGAGGCTCCTCCAGGAAGACCTTCTTGGTTAACTGTGATGAAATTTCTCTGAGATTGATCGGCCGTTGTAAGATTGGCTTCTTGATCTGTCCCCTCCAGCCAGATCTGAGCATGGAGAATCTGCAAATTCTGTACCAGGGACACGGCAGAATGCTGTCCTTCCAATAGAGCCCTTTACTCATTCAGCAGGTGTGCCAGCTGCTCAGGGAAGGCTAACATCAAGTAATTAAACAAAAACAATCACAGAATAATGTGCTGGGGAGGAGAACCCCAGGGGTTCTGGAAGGCTCACTAGGGACTTAGTTTACCTGGAGTGTACTGCTACTAAAGCTGACCTCCTGCCTAGCTGGACACACACACAGACATACACCACACACACCACACACACACACACCGCACACACCACACATAGACACATACACCACACACACCACACATACACACACACTCCACACACACACCACACACAAACCACATACACCACACATACATACACACCACACATACATACACCACACACAACACACACATACTCCACACACACACCACACACACACACCACACATACACACACCACACATACACACACACCACACACAGCACACACACACCACACACACACACATTGTTAAGAAAGGGTAAACATTTAAGTGATGGCATCTTTTGGTCCATTCTGAAGCTTCCTACTTGCTAGAACCATATATTGTATCTGCATAGCCAAAGCCCTGTCCTAGGCCTGGCATAGAGGAGGTACCTGGGATTTGGGGATACTCTGTTCACCCCCAAATTAATTTTAGGATGCTGGAGTTGGGGCATGGGGGCTTATGGGTGGTCCAGGAAGGCTCCAGGGATGACTAGGGATGTCTGGAAGGGTTGGAACTGAGATGGGCTCAGCATGAATGCTTTAGCCCAACTACGGGACAAGGAGGAGGCCAGAGGGCAGGAAGTGGAGGACAAGGCAGATCTGGCTAGCGATAAGTACTGTGCTCCTCCCTGAGGCCTGCATTCAAGAGGCCAGTCCGTTGGAACTTAGAAGTCCCACCTTTAGTCACATCACATGACCCCCTGGGGAGGGGTCTGGAATGGTCCAGAGCCGAGAGCTTCCTACCCGCCAGCTTGTCTCCAATAGTGGCTTCATGTCACCAGAAGCAGCAGCGTCGGAGCCACAGATCACTTGAGTTTTCTTAGCAGAGCTGATCACCCTCTGCTTGGGGTCTCTGTCTGGGAACTGAGACCCCAGGTCCTGTGGTTGGACCCATCTCCAAGCTTTGGTGTCCTCTCCTTCCTGTTCATCATTCTGCCCTTGGCCATGCTAAGACCAGGAAGGGTCTCGGTAGGGTGGAATGCTCTGGGGATATCTCCCGGGCTGGCTGCCGCTCTTGCCAGGCTCTCATCTCCGTCGCAGCCCCTCCCCTGCCGCTAACTATTCTGCAGGGAGAAGGCTCACTGACAGGGTGGCATGCTGCCCACCAATGAGGGCCATGCCAAGCGTGATGTGATGTGTGCTGATCCTTCTCCACGCCTTGCAGAGGACCAGCAGCTGATGCACCCGCGGGCTGGGGAGCCTGGGCTGTTCTCCATCGTACCCATGGGGCTTGGGGAGGCTATCACAGTGGACAGAGGGCTCTCTTGTGCAATGGGTGGAGGGGCCAGTCCTAAAGATGTTCCTAGATCCCTTCTGTCTGCTCTTGTGTCCTCAGCTGATGGGAGCTCTGAGCTCTCAGGGTGTCGTGCCATTTGTAACCCCAGGGGATACAAATCTTACTGGTCTACAGGCCCTGCCACTCCCAGGAAGTGGTACCCCCGTCCCCAGCATGCTAGAGATGTTTTCCTGCTCTTCTCTGACTGACTCCGACTATTGAGGTCTCAGGTCCCAGGAGAGAGTGTGAGGCATATTAGGGATGGAAGGGGACACCGTGGCAATGTTACGTGCAGTGCCGTTACAGTTTCAAGAGCTCGTTTCTGTTTTCTTTCCTTCCCATTACATCTATAATGGGTTTGCCAGGCAAGAGGAAGTCTGGAGACCTGGCAGAGCCCATCTTTCTCAGTAGAGATACTCGAGGTTATCATGTAGAGAGGGGAGGATCTGGGCTCTGCATGTTGAAGGTCCCTCGGGGATATTAACCTCAGTGGACAAGGATCACACTGTTTTGAGGATAGATCGATAGATCTCAGATGCTGGGAGGGGAAAATTCTGGCTGGTCCCTAGGTCACTTTGGATACCTCTTGAAGACTCACTTTCTTATCTGTGACAATGGGTCAAAGAGCAGACCGGGTAAGTGCAGAGAACGTCTAGTATCAGCCTGTGTGGTGCTGCAGGAGGCAGCGAGAGAATCGTGAGTTTCAGGTCAGCCCAGTATGTGTACAAGACCCTCTCCGAGACACACACACAGACACACACACACACACACCACAGAGGCACACACACATGCACACATTCATATACATACACATGCACACACACATGCACACACATGCACACATAGAGGCACACACACATGCATACACACACGTGCACACACACACATACACGCATGCACACGCACGTGCGCGCGCGCTCACACACACACACACAGACGCTGACCAGTATCTGGCCTGGCACAGAGCAGATGCCAGTAATAATAATGACTATCTTTGGAATGCCGCTGGCCTGTTTACTTCCAAAGGGTATTGAGGTCTATGTGCTTCCCGTAGCTTGAGGATCCTGATGGGATGACGGTGGTAATTATGAGGTTGGACATGGAAGTGTCAGGAGATGGAGACAGGAAGTAGTGGAGATTTCCCTGTTTCACCAACACAGGGACTATGACTTTAAAAATAGTGACCTAAACCAGACATATATCACCATGTGCCAGTGTGCCGGGCACCATACTGAGGCCATTAACCAACTCAGTTCTCAAGAGGAAATGCTGGGTGGGATGTGACCCAGTTGGTACAGTGCACGCCTAGCATGTGTGAAGTCCTGGATTCAGTCCCCAGTACCGTGTAAACCAGCCACGGAGTTCATGTTTGTAATCCCAGTACTTGGAAGGGAATCAGTAGGGCTAGAAATTCACGGTTACTAACGTCAGTGTGGGCGGTTTGAGACCCTGTCTCAGAAAAGAAAAAGGAGCAATGATTATCTCGCTTTTTGGATGGAGAAACTGAGGCACAGAGAAGCCAAGACCTCTTCTTGGGGTCACACAGCTAGTAGTTGGTAGAACTGGGCTTGAACCCAGGCAGTTTGGTACTTGACATTGCCTCTGGCATGAGAGCCCCTGCGGGGAGAGGTGCTATACACCTTCTCCTGGTGTCTCTCTGGTTTTCTGGGACTGGCTGGCTGGACTGGGCTTTGGTGTTCTGGTGGGAGGGGCTAAGTCCCAAAGAGACCTCCCTTCCTCTAGCAGCTCCTGCCCACCCACCGCCCCTGGGTTCCTTTGCCTTCTGTGGTTGCTGTCCTCACCCTGCACCGCTCTCTTCCTTGGGGTTAAGTTTCACTTTCTCTGTGAGCCTCTGGACCCCCCAGGAGCGGTGACTGGGGTTTGTGTGCCCAGGCTGCCTCAGGCTTGGTACCTAATGATTAGAGAGCATTGTGGATCTTCAGATCCAGCCTGACTCCAAGGCTCAAGGCCTCGGCACTTAGCCACTCTTCCCTCTGTCCTGGGTGGTGGACACTAGGGCACCTGCCCCCACCCCCAGGGCTATTAATGACCTGGTAAATCACTCACTGTCAACCCTTAGGCTTAACGAGGGCCAGAGCCCACCACACACCCTAATTAAACCACATCATCTGTTTCCTTTTAGCAGAAACAGTGTGGCTGGTGACGGAGGGACCAGACTGGGGTGTCATGAGGTGGGCTCAGGCAGGGGCAGTTTTCTTCCCTAGTGAATGGCTTACCACCCACTCTGACCTCCTTGGTGCTCAGAGAATAGCTTGCTTCCCTCCTGAGGAGCCTGGGATCTCCCTGAACACATGATTATCTGCCTGTTCACTAGTCAGCTGTAGCGGTAGGCTAGACTGGGCTTTGGGGGTGGTGACTCAGAGGGATTCGGGATGCCCCATTGCATGCCGGCTTCCTGGAGATTTGGGAACCTGAGGTGAATGTCAGCAAGGGTGTCCAAGTACGGGAAGGGGCAGGAGGTGAGGATGGGAAAAGGGAAACCAGCTGTCGGTGAGGTCACACTCGAGCAATCCTTGGGTTCTTACCCTGATCCACGGGTTTAGCAGGTGCTTAGCCACTGCCTTGCACTGATGTGTGAGTTGTGTGGACATAGGAGGGAGGGCCTTTAGAGGGCCTGGGGTGAGAGTTCTTCCTGGAAAAGGTAGGGGATCAAGAAATAAAGGAAGGAAGTCCCCAGTACGTGAACCTAAGGCCACATGGGAGCCGGCTCTTCCTCAGGCCAATGCCCAAGGTCAGGACCCTGGTGATTACAAGAGGGCGTATAGATTCTGGGGTGCTGGGATGGACCCGAAGAGGAAGCCATGGATGAAGGAAACTGGTGGATGGGGTCAGTAACCTGCAAGGTGGCATTAGTGTTGGGTGGCCAGCTGTCTTGGGAATACGTGGCTGGGTGAATCCCAGTCTACCTTAAACAGGAAGCGCCCCATTCACATTAACCTTAAATAGTAACCACACATAGTGTCACCATCCACTTCTGCACTTGGGGCAGTTCTCACTAGCTGCTCATAGAACCTGCTCAGTCGGGAACAGTGCTTCTCGACCTGTGGGTCTCAACCCCCTTGGAGGGTCACACATCAGATATCCTGCGTATCAGATGCTTGCATTACTAATCATAGCGTAGCAAAACTGCAGTTATGAAGTAGCAACAACAATTTTATGAGGGGAGGGGGTCGCCAGAACATGAGGAGCTGTATGAGGGGTCTCCGTTGGCTAGCAGTACAAGAAGAGCCAGAGGGACTCCATTTTCAGAAAGCAGATTCAATTCTAAGCCAGCCTGGGTTCTATCGCTGGATCTTCCGTGTTCTAACTTTTCAGGAGCTATAATGGTAAGGGACTTGAAGTTCTGCAAGTGGAAGGAAGTGCTAGGGGTAAAAGGCTTCCCGACCTTATGTGGCAGAGGACAGAATGCCACATGGCTGGCTTCGTGCCTGTAAATGATGCGGAGGTCCTAGGGTAGCCTGAAGACTGAGCGTCCAGGTACAGCGTTCAAAGCCACCCAGCAGAGCCGGGCCACAGCTAAGCTGTTGCTTCTTCTGTGATCACGAGGTCACCAGCTGCAGAGCCGCACTACAGGGCCACCAAGAAGAGGCTACACGTTCACTGTCCCTTTGGGACCCACATTGACAGGCAGGTGCTGGGTGTCTGTTGTCATCCCATCCCCGTCTGCACTCCTAAAGTAAAACAATACAGCATCAATAAAATCAAGACACGCCCTGCTCCCCACACTCATGCATGCTCTCACACATTCATTCACCCTCCCCACTCACATGCATGTTCATATCCCCACCACACACACTCACATGCACATTCATGTCCTGCCACACACACTCACACGCACATTCACATCCCCTCCACACACACACACACTCACACACATTCATATCCCTGCCACACACTCACACACTCACACACACATTCACATCCCCTCGACACACACTCACATGCACATTCATGTCCCGTCCACACACACTCACACATGCATTCATGTCCTTCCACATACTCACATGCATATTCATGTCTCCTCCACACTCATGTCCCTCTACACACACTCACACACACATCCAAGTCCCCACTACACATACACGCATATTCATATCCCTGCCAAATACACTTACACACTCACATGCACATTCATGTCCCTCCACACACACTCACACTCACATTCATGTCCCTCCACACACTCACACTCACATTCATGTCCCTCCACACACTCACACTCACATTCATGTCCCTCCACACACTCACACTCACATTCATGCCCCTCCACACACTCACACTCACATTCATGTCCTGCCACACACTCACACTCACATTCATGTCCCTCCACACACACTCACATTCACATCCCCTCCACACACTCACATGCACATTCATGTCCCTCCACACACACTCATATTCACATCTTCTCCACACACACACAATTCATGCCTCTGTCACACACACACATGCACATCTATGTCCCCGCCACACACACATTTTCTCACAAAGCAGCCTTCCAGTCTCCTGTGGGCTGTGGGTGCACCTGATTGGTTGAACCTGAGTAATTGGTGAAAAAAGCTGGGAGGGACCTGAGTGCCCAAGTTGGAGCTGCCTGTCACTACAAAAGTCAGTGAGCCAAGACAAGGCTGACCATCGGACCAGAGCAGCAGGACCAAATTTTAAACCAATTGGCTGCCTGTGCTTCCATTCCACATATATATTCATATATATACACCCTATATACATACCTACATATACTTCCTGTATGTGCTGGCTGTAGATGGGATGCAGGGTAGTTCTTTGTCTTGTTTTGAGACAAAGTCTCTCTGTGTAGCAATGGCTGTCCTGGAATTCTCTATGTAGGTCAGGACTTGAGCTCACAGAGATCTTCCTGCCCCTGTCTCCCATGTGCTAGGACTAGAGGCGTGTGCCATACCTGGACAAGAGGTAGTTTTTTAAGGTGTTAGTCAGTCATCTTCAGATCCTTTGGTGGCTATCAGAATAAGTTCAGTTCAACACCCACTGCCACTGGGGACAGAAACACGAGCTCAGCACCCACTGTCACTGGGGACGGCAGCATGAGCTCAGCACCCACTGCCACTGGGGACAGAAACACGAGCTCAGTACCCACAGCCACTGGTGACCGAAACATGAGCTCAGCACCCACTGCCACTGGTGACGGCTGCACGAGCCCAGCACCCACTGCCACTGGGGACAGAAACACGAGCTCAGCACCCACTGCCACTGGGGACAGAAACATGAGCCCAGCACCCACTGCCACTGGGGACGGCAGCACGAGCTCAGCTTTCAGGTCACTGTTCTTCCCTGCACACCGTCCAGGAAGGCCCGGTTGGGGAGGATGGGCGTTGAGAAGTCTGTGCTGCTGCTCCCAGAGCATCCCTAAGATGCCAGGCACAAGCAGGGTGCATAGAGGAGTGGAAGGGATGTAGAAAGCCCTCACCCCTCTTTACCACTCACTGCTTTGTGGTGCCTGCATCTCCGGGAACCCTCATCTGTCAACAGTGACTTTGGCAGCCAGGAAACAGTCTGGGTAAGACTTCTGGTCCTGTTTAGGCACGGTTGGTGGAACTCTGCAGAGAGTGGGGCCAGTACAGGTTGCCGCTTAGGATCGGAGTGGTTTTATCTCAGTTCTGGCTGTGCTCATCTTTGAAAACGTCACAAACACATCAGTACTGGGCTGGGTGTCGGTAGTGTTGAGGGGAACGAGGAAGAGGCATTCTCTAGCTCCTCGTCTAAGAAGAGGTGAGGAATTCAGGAATGACAGCACACATCTCTAGCCCAGCACTGGGGTAGGGGACTCGCTAGAGGCTTGTCACCAGCTAGTCTAGCCTAAACAGTGAGCTCCAGGGCCAATGAGAGACCCCGCCTCAAAACATGTAGTGGTAGGGGAAGACACCACTGTGGGTCTCTCACCTCCACACACGTATGTATGGGACAGTGCGCCTGCACACACATGCGCACACATGTGCACACACACACAGACCACATATACACCGAGAGAAGAAACACGAAAGGCAGATAGGGTCAGCCATAGTGCCAAGGGTGAGTCTTGGGGGCCTGCAGGTGCTGGTAGGAGACCTGGTGAGAGCTAAAGGTGATCCTGAGAGGATACCAGACTCTCAGGAGCCAGGCAGGAAGGGGCCAGTGGAGAGGAGATAGTGTTTGGGAAAGCAAAGCAGAGATTTCTCTGGACCCAGAGTCTAGGCCAGGCTGGGTGGTCCTGCGTCCAGCACCAGGTCTGGCCAGTTTGCTTGTTTCTGCAGATGACTTGATGAGGTTGACGTTTACACTTGCACAGGTTGAATGACTTAAGGCCGAGGAGGGGCTTGGGGGCGCCGCGGGGCAGCTGTCCAGGCAGACAGACTGCAGGGAGGGCAGTAGCAGAAACTAGCCTGTGTGAGTAGGGCAGTCCTGTCACCCTGCCCCGGGCCTCCAGGCAGCAGGGACAAGTGACCAGGGGCAGTTACGGTCCCTCAAATTCCCTATTTCTCTCTGTGCGCCTGTGTCCTGCTTTCTTCCCAAGACAGAGCAGCCAGCCCCTCCTTGTATCTTGCTCCAGCCGATGCCCGATGCCAGTCCTCCTCAGCTTGGGCGGTGGGGGGACCTGGGTGGGGTCATGACAGGACACCACCGCCCGAGGGTGAGAATGGAGGAGGCCCAGCTGTCAGCTGGAACCCATCAGAGGCCAAACCAAGCCCTGGCAGCTGGTAAGAAGGGGAGGGCAGGCTAATAAGAAGGGTGCCCTTAGCACTGTGTTTCCAAGCCCGCTCTTAACCCTTCCTGCGCCAACACAAGGCAGGGTCTGACGTTTTTCCCACAGAGGCAAGTAGCTCCATGTCTCTATCAGTCCAAGTTGGTCAGGGCTGGGTGAGACTAATTTAACAGAGAGTCCATGCCCCTGCCTCAGAGTATTCTAAACTGAGGGGAGAGGAAAGTTGCCTCAGACAAGTTGGAGGTCACATAGCTTTGTCTTTTGGGGGAAAATATAGCTCCTCTAGACTGAGGAAGAAGGTTCTGTCAGCCCCCAAGGAGCTCCAGTCTGAGGGATACACTCCAGGAGCCCTAGTCTGAGGGCTGTGGTCAGAGAGTCTCGGCCACAGTTTTATGAGGTTCTTTCCCTTTATTGACTTGAGAAACCGGCATCATGTCGCCCCTCTGTGATTGAAGAATCATCAGCTAGAACGTAGGAAGACTGTTGATCTGAAACCCCTACAAAGCCTGTCTCTGCAGACCCAGGGTGCTGTCCCTAGGGGACCGTTTTACCCTGGATGTCTTCCTGGGGCCAGCTGCCTTCCTCTGCAGCCTGCTTTCCTGAGACCCTTAGAAGTCCCCAAACCACTCAGCAAGTGGCTGATCTCCAATCTCCTTTCCACCTCCTTCTTCTGGTGTCCACGTAACTTATATAACTCACGCCTTTCACTGAACGACTTAGCTCGGTGAACAAGAGCCCAGAGGAAGCATGTCTACGTGCCGTCGGCCCTTCTTCAGCTGCCTGGTTTGGATGGCCCTGATTTATTTTCCACAATTAGTGCCTGGCCTTCTCCCAGCTTCCCAGCACTTCTCAACTGGCCTGTTGTTGACGGCCACGAGGCCTGGGGGAAGCTGTCTGCGGTTCCCCTTTCTCCACTGCTGCATGGTCCCAGGGTTCAGAACTCTAGGTTACAGGTTGTGCGGGGCCAATATCAAGCTGCTTCTGGGGGAACAGCTGGGTCCAGGCCCAGAAAACCAGTTCAGAGATAAGCTGCCACTTCTGTCAGCCCAGGCGGTGTTCTCTGGCTTCAGGCAAGGCATTCCAACTCATGGGCCTTGGTTTCCTCATTTGTTAAAACCTCAGGCCTGGGAGCCCCTTGCACCCAAGGTTTTGTGTTTCTGACCATTCTCTCTGTCACACTACCCTGGGTTCTTCAGGCTCTGTGCCATGACAATGGGCAGAGTGATCACTAAACTGCCCATCTGGTTAGCAGGGCTTTCTGGACCATCCTGTGTGGCTGGCCAAAGGGCAGATTGTCCCATCTCCACCCCTAAAAATGCTTTCCAGTATTTGAGGACACCTATGGGCACATAGGCAAGTGGAATCATTTGGCCACATCTCCTGGGACCTTCTGAGCAGGCTGCAGGGCCCTGTTGACAAGGGACTGCAGGACCCTGTTGACAAGGGGCTGCTGGGCCCTGTTAACAAGGGGCTGCTGGGCCCTGTTAATAAGGGGCTGCAGGGCCCAGTTCACAAGGGGCTGCTGGGCCCTGTTCACAAGGGGCTGCAGGGCCCAGTTCACAAGGGGCTGCAGGGCCCAGTTCACAAGGGACTGCAGGACCCTGTTCACAAGGGGCTGCAGGTCCCTGTTCACAAGGGGCTGCTGGGCCCTGTTCACAAGGGGCTGCTGGCACAACCGTGAACCCTGTGCTGCAGCCAACCATATTGACTAAGTTCTTACTCCACATCAGGCCGGGGCTGGGAAATGACAGAGATGAACACGCAGATGTGGTACAGTTTTTGGTGGCACTTGGGGACATGCACCTGGCCTCCATGGTTAGTTGACCAGATCAGTCCGGCTCTCACCTCACAGAGGACCCGGCTAGGTTCTTCCCTCCCGAGACTGAGATACTAATGGCCGTGTTGGCGCCAGGTGGGGATTACTGCAGTCCATGAATGTAAAGTGTTTAGAGCCCGGGTGTGGTCATGGCAACTTTCTCCTCGTGAGCACGGTGCCAGAACTATTGAGCATTTGCTTTCCACAGAATTCTCCCCGGGAAGCAAAAGATTACCGACTCTGCTGAGGAATGAGGCCTCGTAGAAGAGATGACCCCATAATCTGGACGCGAAGGATGGTGGGAAACTCAACAGGTAGTGACGGGAGGAGGCGCTCTGGGAGGGGGGAACTACATGAGCAAAGGCCAGAGGCACCAGGGCAAAAACCGTGCTGGGCGAACCCTGCAAGGAGCAGAAGGCTTGTGTGCAAGGGAACTAAAGTTGGGAAATGGGATGGATGAACCCGAATGAACATTGAAATGAACCTATGGGTAGTGTTTCTACGGGTAACGGGAGCCAGTGGTGGTTGCTGTGCAAGGGGACCCTGCAGGGAGAGGAAACGGATGTTTTCCCCCTCCATAACAGCATCAACGGCAGGATAGCCAGGAACCTTCCATGGGGTAGGGTTATAAAATCCACCGAGCGTTTGCATCGACATGACCCCCAGGGGCCAGTGTGGTGACTCCATGAGGTGGACTTAGCGATTAGCATAGAGATCCCCAGCAGCTGTCCTGGGCCTCCCAGGCAGCATCAGTGTGAACCACACAGTGAGAAGGTGACAGGTCACCACCTCCGGCTACCCTGAGACTTGACACAACTTCTCAAGTTGCATCCTTGAGTCCCCTCTCCTGATGGCTTCAGTTCCATTTTTAGGGTATGGGCAGCTTGAAGGTGCCTGTGTGCCGGGTGAGGCAGGGCAAACGAGGCACCTGGTCAGCCCTGTGCCTGCTCTGCCACGCTTCCTGTCCACTGTGGGTGTCACCCAGTCGGCCGCACATCTGACCTCTGCTCATAGGCACTGAGAGCACTGGTGACTTGGATGGAAGGTGACTGAGTCATGGCAGGCTGGGGGGATGGTGCGTGTAGGGGAGACCACGTAGCCCCGCGTTACCCGAGGGGTCTTGCTGGCTGAGCGTGTTCTAAGTGGAGTTGCCGTCTTCTGCCAGGCTCTTCTTGAGGGCCAGGAACTGGCCTTTCTCATAAGCTATTGGGATTCCCCAATAGACCTGACTGAGGGTCTATTGCAGAATCCTGAGCAGACCATGAATGTCTAGTTCAAGGGAGCATCTGTTGGTTCTGTCTGTCGAGGAGCCCTAGGGGAGCCAGCATGAACCCACTCAAAATGTTCCATCATAATGTAACCAAAGTGTGGTTCCAACAAAGCTCCGCTTGGGGTTCACTGAGGAGGGCTGAGAGGCAGCATCCCTCGCAGGAAGGACTCTCCAGCTGGTGCGGATGACACACTAGGGTGGGACACTCACAGCGCAGACCGGCATGTTGCGAGCACTCAGCAAATAACCAGGGAGGCTCTGGGAACTCTTTCAAAGGTTTCGAAAGCAAGGACTGGATGGCACCCGATTCGTGTTTTGGAAAAAACCTTCTGGCTCAGGTGGAGAGCAGGTTGGGTGGAAGCCTGAGCTGCCTCAGGCACAGAACAGGGAAGAAAGTTGGGAGCTGGCATGGTGGCCTTTAGACTGTTACCCTGTGGGGGATTGGCTGGCCACTCCTGCCTCGTCAGGTGCTCCCACTCCCTGGGAAGGACAGGGACCTCATGTTTGTGGCTGCTGAATGCAGATTGGGGGGTTCAGAGGATCAGGAAGAAACAGTTTCTTGAGTAGGAACTACTAGGATCCTTTTGTACCCTCCTGTTCCCACACAGAGCCCTGTATGTGAGTGTGCACTTGTGTACGTGTGTGTGTGTGTGCATGTATGCACAAGTCCCACACATGTGTGCTCATGTGCTATTCATTTGTCTTTTTTTTTTTTTGTTTGCTTTTGAAACATGGTATTTTTTTTTATTTGGTTTTTCAAGGGTTTTATGTAGCCCAGTCTGGCCTCCAGCTTGCTACACGGCTGGGGATGACCTTGAATCTCCTGTGTCACAGGTGTGTCCCACCATGCCCAGCATATGAAGTCCCGGGGATTGAACCCATGGCTTTGTGCATGCTAGCCAAGCCTGCCACCAGACAGCTGGCTGCATCACCAGTCCTCCCTCGGCCTTTAAGGCTAAAGGGCTTGTGGTTCTCATTGCCTTTTGTGGAAACTTTGGGAGGGAGGCAGCCTGCCCTCAACTGAGCCCAGCACATGAGAAGGGCAGATGCCATCAGGTATGAGTGGAGTTGGTATCATAGCTGAGGGACAGTGGGTGGGTTGTACTGCCCAGGCTGTCTACTGTGAGAGAGGTGGGGATGGATGGAGCCTGGCTTCGGGGATCAGCCTTGCCCTGTGTGGTGGAGGGACGGACACCAAAGATTGGGGACTTCCTTTCACTTCTACCTGAGGAAAAGCAGGCAGGCCGGCTGGCAGGACTTGAGTTCATGCAGCCCTGGGAACCTTGACTGAAGTGTCTGAGACAGTGCAGCCATGGAGGCTGATCTGGCCAGGGTGGCCAAGGGGCAGGAGCAGGGCATTCTTCATTCATAGTCTTGCCTCTACATGGCAGTCCACACTGCCATCCCTGTTCCTGGGCTCCCAGCCTTCCCCTTGGCAGCTGGCACACAGGCTATCCTCCCATCCCCCTGATATCCTATTTCCCATTGCTTCTAACCCTCTGAGGAGTAGGGGTGTGTGTGTGTGTGTGTGCGTGTGTGTGTGTGTGACCATGGGTGTGTGCTGGAGGAGGCTCAGGTTATGTGACTATGTGGATGTGCGCGTGTAAACTTGTGACTGTCTAGGTAACATGTATATGTACCTGAGTGTGCCTCTATGCGTATGTAAGTGCACGTGGGCACGACTTTGTGTGTGCATGGCTGTGTCTACGAGTCTGTGTATATGAACGCACGGCTGTGGAGTGAGTCCATGTGGGTAGTGAGGAGTCAGAGCTCACCCTCACAGCTGTTCCGAGAAGTGCGTGCTCCCTACTCACGAAGGAGGTCACACACCAACATTTCTTAGGACGGCTCTTGTGAACTGATGTTCCCCACCCCCACGGCCTGGATCCATGACCTCGATTAAGAGTGCAAGAATCAGACATCCATTTCTGGGGACTGCCTTCTTCTGCAGCTGTGGGAGTGTCCAGACTGTCCCAGCTGGACCAGGGAGGGTGAGGCTCAGCTGGGGAGGGCCGCTGCTGCTTCCAACAGAATGGACTCCAGCATCTCCCAGGCTTTGCTGGGAAGCTGGAGGCTGGGAGGTCCTTTGGACAATCTTCACTGTTCCCAGCCTCAGGCCTGGCCTGGATGTCCCTCTAGGGGGCAGTGGGAGGGAACCACAGGACTGGGTTGGTTTATTCAATGAAGTAGCAACTCAGGCTGTTTCCCCAGCCAACTTTTCTTCCCGCCTCACTTTCTTCTCAGATGATAGAAATACCCAGGAGGGTTTTCTTTCTCCCTGGCAAGCCAGGGTGGGGGTGGCTGGGGCCCTGCCATTGGCCCAGACCCTTGTCATTACAGGCACACCCCTTGGATCTGAGCCAACCCCACTTCAACAAGGGAGAGCAACTGTATTAGCAGCTTCCTGCCCAGCTCAGGGCCCTCACTGGGAGAGGCCCCCTGACCTCTCCAGGAAAGGCCAAGGCTTCCTCAAGAGGCAGGTCATTCCTGATTCTGCTCTCTTGATCTTGACTCTCTCTGGTCCCTGCCAGGTCTTCAGGTTACAGTAGCAATGGGGCTCAGGTGAAGTCTTATGCCAGTTCTAATCCTGGCTCAGTCTCTTCCGAGCCATGTGGTATTGGACTAGTCTGAAAACCTCTCTGGGCCTCCTACCTGTGACTAGGGACAATAGGGCTGATATCATAGTTTGCTTTTGTTTTTCTTTCCGAGATTCAATGAGTTCTTTGTTTCCTCTTTCTGAGATTCAATGAGTTCTTGAGTTTGTATGATTCTTGAACTTGACCTTGAGCTTATGAGTGGTTGTTAAACACACTGTCACTTTCCCAGTTCTGAGCAACTGAGAAAGAAGTAGCATCCATCGGATTACCCTTTACCCTTTAGAGCTCACCCCTGGTTCCAAACTCTGGCCCCATGCCCAGAAGGGCTCTGTCTTTTGACTTTTTCCTCAGCCTCTAAATCCCAACCCAGGCACCCTTCGCTCTTTGTCTAAGACCAGTGACTGAGGAGGTTCCCCATTCCCACGTATCCCCCTCCTCTGCTACAGAAGCCACTCCCAGGCACCCAATGTGGCAGGCCTCTCCCCAGCTCTAGCTCCCAGCCACCCTGGAAAGGAAGTGGCGGTTCTACCACTGGCCACAGACCCAGGTTTTTGTTTGAGAATGGAAAGGGTTCACTCATGCAAGCTCACACACCTTCCTGAAGTGATGGTTGTAGTCAGAATGGTCTCTGACACTGGGCTGGGACCTTGTAGAGACTTCCCCTGCCTTCCAGGGAGCTTCACCTTCCCCTCGTTCTGTCTTCCCTCCTTCCAATACCTGGTTCCCACTTGCGTTCCCAAACTGAGCCTCACCTGGATTCCCACGGGCAGCATGCAGCGTTATGAGGTCATCCTGGACTCTCAGCCACCTACACGCCCCACAGGGAACCTCTCAGCTTTGATGGCCTCTTGTGTAGGCCACATCCCCCCGCTCCAGTGCCTTCACTGGGGCTGTAGGCAGATGCATGGCAGACTGGTCATTGATGCTGAAGTCAACTCCCTTCCCTAGCACGTCACAAGCTCCCACTCTCTGTCCTCAAACATCTTCCTCTGCTTTAGGAACCCAGCTTCGTTTGTCTTCCAATGACTGGTGGCCTTCTAGGAATCGTCCAGGTCCTCAGCGCCGGATTGGGAGTGCTGAGGTGTCTAGGCCTGTGGACCTGTGGCCATCAGGTTCTCAGCCTCTCCAGCATGCAGACAGCCCGGAAAACCAGTCTGATGATAGCTCCCCCTCTTCCTAACATAAATCCTCTCCATCAGTAAACCTTGCCGGATACCATTATTTACTGCGTTGATGGGTTGAGAGTGCTCACTGCAGTCCCTAAATCCAGCTTTGGTTTCTCACTGGGACTCCTTGAATGCTGGGCTGGAGACTCGCCCACATCACACCATCGTGGCATTCCCGGTTTCCCTGAACCCTTCCTTCATTCACAAGCACACGAGAGGTGCCTGCTCTGGGAAAAGCAGTCTGCCTCAGACATCTGTTACCAGTGGACGAGGGGAAGCCGGGTCTGGGAACAGGGTTCCCAGCAGAGGGAAGAACATGGCAAAGCTGGGAAGCTACATGCTCTTGGAGGCTGGCCCTGGGCCAGGTAGGAAGGTGGTTTTAGTGGCAGTGACTCATAGTGAGGCTCTTAGGAGGACAGTTGAAAATTTCACTCCTGTTGCTGAGGGAGGGTTGACTGTCAAGAGACCTGGACAGTTCTGGGGAACCCTGAGTGGGGGGACGCCTGACTCATGCCTCATTTAGCATGCTCCTCACGCTCCTCCCTCCTTGTGGGAATGAGTCCCAGGGCCCTAGCTGTCATCAAGCCTTCTCTGTTATCTAAGCCGAATCTCCTGCCAAATTCTTGCATGTCCTTTGTGGGGATGGACCACAGTGGGGCCCCTTTCTTTTTGTCTTTATTCCCTTGGCTCTCTCTGCCCTTCTTTCTTTCATGGTCGCCTTTGGTTTCTCCCTCTCCTTCCTTTCTTCTAGGTCTCTGGCTTCACCTCATCTCTGAACAAGGTCTTCTGATGTCCCTTGGCAGTGCTAGGGACAAGAAGGCAGACTGTGGGGCTGTAGGTAGCCTGGCATGGGGCTCTTTGCAGAAAGCCTTTTTCTTCTCTAGGATCAAAGGGACAGGACCCAGCTGAACCCAGGCTGTAGCTTTGTTTCCACAGCAGGCCTCGTAGGAGTGGGGTGTCCAAAACAGTAGGCACTGGAGCCTAGAGCAATCCTGCTTTGCCAGAGAAAAGGCAAGATGATGGCTGCTTTAAGAGGAGGTGGACTGAGTGACTATCCCTTCCTCCCAGAGCCAGGATGTCATCCCAGCCCGGGCTGCTGCAAAGGACCATGTCTGGGTCTGTGGTCCAGCCTCAGCTGGGGTCTGTGTTGATGTCTGTGGCCAGTGTCACCTCTGGAGGCCTTAGGAACTGTGTGAGATGAAATCAGAGAGCTATGCTGAACTTGGGCCTGGGAAGGCTGGCCTTGTCTCTCTCTGACCTCTACAGCAAGAGAGCTGTCACCTGCACTCAGGAGAGAGGGCCATACCCCTCACCACAGGCAAGGATGAACCTACCATGAGGGTATGCATGTAGGGGAACAGATTCCTCTCCCCAAACCCCTCCCTACTACATTTGAGGCAGGTGGCCCTAGTGGCTCAATCTGACCTGCCTGGGTAACACCCAAGCCCACAACTGGGCCTTGGGTTGACCCACCCTAGCATCTACCCCATCTAGGTCCTGCTGGAGCCCATGAAGGGACTGGTCCTGTGGAATGACACCCTCAAGATCTCCAAGACTCAGGGAGACCACAGGACACCCCGGAGGAGCACTGGTGAGGACCATTGAGGATGGTGTCCCAGAAATCAGAGGCTGTGAACCAGACCAGTGACTCATTGCAGTGAACACTTGCCAGTCAAGCTGATGGGACAAAGGGATACACTCTATGGCACACTGAAGTCTCCAGTGCTACCGGGATGGAGAGGCAGGAGAGAGGGAGAAGCAGAGATTTTCTGTTCCTGGTGTGGTTTTTGTTTTGCTTTGGTTTATTGAGTTTTGTTGTTGTTGTTGTTGTTGTTCTTGGATTTGTTTGCTTGCTTTCCTTGTTTTTCATTCTTTCGTGGGAGGGCACTGTAGGAATGATGGGGGGGCATGGAGGGGCTGGGAGGTGAATAGAATTGGGGTACATGATGTTAAACCCCCAAAGGTTCAATAAAAAAGTGAAAAAAAAAGGAGGTGGAACTGTGGGCAAGAGTGCTGGCTGCTGAAGCTTGAGGCCTAAAGTCGGATCTAGCACTTGGGGGTTGAGGGCAGGGGAAGAGAATGTTGGGGTGACAGGAGGATCTCTGGGACCTGGTGGCTTAGTTGAACGAGTTCCAGGTTTACAGAAAGACAGCTCAAAAGAATACGGTGGAGAGTGAAAGAGGCTGCCCACGCGCGTGCACATGCACACATGCACACACACGCATGCACGCTCACATGCACACACACGCACCCACGCGTGCACACACACGCACGCACACACACGCGCATACACATGAATAGGAACAGCCTATAGGAAGACTGGAGAACACACAGCAGGGTAATGCTGTGGTCCCTGGCAATGGTGATATCCCCAAGTGGCTGGTGGGACTGGGGACACTGGCTACTGACAGATACAGGAAACAGGAGGCGGTGGCTAGCTTCTTCTCAGGCATCCAGGCTGGCCCCAGTGGGCCTGGCCTCTCTAGGTGCAGCTGAAGGAGGCAGGAGAAAGTTGAGCGTGTCCTGGACATCAAGCTCCTTAAATGTGGGGGACAATCAACGTCCTGGGTGGTGTGAAGGGCCAAGAAAAGGGAGAGGGTGTTTTCTCCAAATGGGAGGTGCGTCATATAAGACCAGCTAGAGTCTTGAGGGTTCTTGTGAGTGAGCTTCCCCAACTCTATCCCAGACAGGTAGGTGAGGGCGTCTCATACCCAGGATGGGAGATATCTAGATGGCTGTGCCAAGCATGGCCTGGAAGCCTTGGCTGTGGCCCCAAGGCCTTGAAGCCTGGGTTTTGGAGCTCAAAGACAAAAGGCCTGCCTATCTCTCAGAGAGGTGAGTGCTGGGGAACGATGGCTGAGGACGCAGAGAGAAGGCGGGGTAGAAAAGCCTGGGGAATTTCCAGCACCAGGCAGAGCAAGGGTGGACGATGGTACTGGGGTCCTTTGAGACTGATGGGAGAATATATCCCTGGTGACCTCTGGAACCCTAGCCCCAGCTGCTGGAGGCCGAGGCGGCTTCCTCTCACTGCCTCTGTGGTTCTGTCCGTCTCCCTCTCCCAGCTCCATGTGGATCCTGTGTGTGTGTGTGTGTGTGTGTGTGTGTGTGTGTGTGTGAGAGAGAGAGAGAGAGAGAGAGAGAGAGAGAGAGAGAGAGAGAGAGAAGGAGGAGGAGGAGGAGGAGGAGGAGGAGGCCTGTGTTTTTTTGAAGTTGGTCTCTGTGGTGGGTTTGAGGCATTAAACCCAGGTCATCAGACTTGGTTAGCAAGTGAATTTTACTTTCAGAGTCATCTCACAGGTCCGTTTTCATATTTTTTGTGTCTTTTTTTTCTGCCCTCATATGGTGACCTTTGAACTGTCTAGTTCATGGAAAACTGCCTCTCTACCAACTACTGGGCCCAAGGTGACACCTGCTTCTCTCTCTCTCTCTCTTCCCGTGTGTGTGTGTGTGTGGTAGGCCCAAGCAACAGTGTGTGTGTGTGTGTGTGTGTGTGTATGCAGGAGGCACAAGTGAGGGCATGTGTATGAGTATATGCAAACCTCAGGTACGGTCATGAGTATATGTAATGGCATAGGTGAAGGTGTGTGTATGCAACAGGATCAAGTGAGGTATTTGTGTGTCTAAAGCAGGCAAAAATGAGGGTGTGTGTACATAGTAGGCACAGGTGAGGGCAGGTACAGGTGAAGGGATCTGTGTGTATGTAGAGGTATGGGTGGAGTCGTGTGTATGTAGCAGGTATGGGTGGAGTCGTGTGTATGTAGCAGGAGCAAGTGTGGTCATTTGTGTATTCAGGAGGCTCAGATGAGGTCATTTGTGTGTATGCAGTAGGTGCCAGTGTGTGGCTAAAGGAGGAACTGGGGAGCTGAAGTGTACTTGTACTGGTGGCTGTAGTGGGGCTGCTGAAGGCAGAGGGACAGGAAAGAAACAGGGACTCGGGCTGGGCACACAGGGTCAAGTCAGGTTTTCTAGGCAGAACCAGACCCACACCGCTCCCACACCCTCCCTTATTCTAGGAAAGCGAGGAGAGCTGGTCCCGCTGTGGCTAGGGAACACAAAGAGCATTGTTTCCGTCCCCAGGTCTCTGCCCCTGTCTCTGTGGGCGCTGCCAGTTCCCGGTGGCAGATGGCAGCTTTGTCACTGAGGCGCAGGCTGTTCACCTGGCAGGCAGGCAGGGTGTGCGTGTGTGCGTGTGTGTGCTCACGCGCGTGCACACTAATGCATGTTCTTCCCTCATCTCCTGCTGACTCCAGGCAGCACGTGGACCTGTCTTTTGGGTCTCTCTAAACTTCTTGCTGGGGCTGGGAGCTGGCCCGAGCTCGAGCTGGTGTGCCAGGATTCCCTGCCCAGCTCCAGTCCGTGGGTCTTTGCAGATGCCAGGACTCCTGTATGGGAAATGTGCTTTCTTTCTCCCTACTTCTCAGCCCTTCATTCCTGCACCTCCTCCTCTGGGAAGCCTTCCTTGATGGTTCCCTGCTAACTCATTTCCAGCTCGACCTCATGAGGTCACCGGTCTCACAGCAGGCCCGAAGTGTGACTGATTATAAGTTTAGAGGCTGAGTGTTTGTTTTCAGGAAGCAGCCTAGGCTTTGACCACTGGCTACCATGGCCTGGTACTTTCTGTGGACCGTTCTGTTACTCATGGGCAGTTGTTTAGGTGCCGGCTAATCAACCTTATATGACCGATGAGAAAACCGAGATTCTGAGAGATGAGCCAATTAGCCACACAGCAGAACTCTAAATAGCCGTGTGGCCTGAGAACGGCGGGGGCTTCAAGCTAAGGTCTCCCAAGGGAGCAGATATGTCAGGATAGGGAACTTGGGCTGGAGGCGGGTTGGAGGGAAAGACCCTGGGACTTCCTGGTCCTTGCTTGCTTGACGGTCGTCTCTGTGCAGACCACCAGCACCAACGAGAGAGGGTCTGCCTTTTCCCCAGGGAGCGAACACTTGCCTCAAGCCCTGCTCCACTCAACTCTGCCTACTGTGCCCCTCCTCCTCCCAGCTTCCCGGGAGGGAGGCTTGGTTTTGGGCTGCTTACCCATGCCCTGCTCTACCGGGCCTGTGCCTTGGACACGTACAATGAGATACACCGGGGATTTCCATTCGTTCTTCTGGGGCTTTGGGGGTATGGAAGAGCTTGGATTCAGTCTTTTCCTCCCTGGGGACGAATCATAGCGCCACTTCTTCTCTCTCCCTCTTCCCCAACCTCTCCATTGCTCCTCTTTTCTGTCACTGTGTACTCCCTGCTCGTCACCTACCGGGTGTAACATAACTGTGTTCTTGCCAGACACAGAGCCTGACCACTGGAACTGGCCCAATCTGCTTCCAACCAGACAAGCATACGTGTGTACATGTATTCATTTTAAAAAAAACATTGATTTCAGGTTTCTGTGTATATGGCTGTGCTGATCCTGGGGTGGGAATCACAATCTTGTGGCCTGCCTCATTGTCCTTCCCCATGCTGTGTGGACTTCAATCTCCTTGTCCTGCCGTCCCTATTCCGACTGTTTCCTTCTCCCATGGAGTTCGTTCCCGTGCCCCTTCCTTTGCCTATCTGAGGTGCTGCTTGCTGCAGGCTCTACCGGAAGTCCGGCTCTCCCGATTGTTTGACCTTCCTTTTCTACAGCATCTCCTGTATCTTTGGCAGCTGATCTTTCCCTTTGGGGCCCAGGCAGTCCAGCCTGACGGGTAATCTGGGCCTTCATGACCCTCAGACACAGAAGTGGGGGTCCCTGTCCTCTAGAGGGAAGCAGCAGTGTTAGAGGTGAGGGATAAACAAGTAACCTAAGGAGGGTCCCGGCAGAGACCCCTCCTTCAAGGTAGAGGCCCACTGCGGCACCTTCTAATCCCTGCTTGACTGGGGTCATCTCTTTGGGGGTCTGTGACTATCCTATGGTTATACTATAATCTTTTTAAACCAGTTTTCCGTGAATTAACATTTCTTATCTTGTGGTAGCATGGATGATGATGAACAACACTGTCCAGACACCTCTCTCTGCCTCCTTCAGCTCCTAGCCTCCTCTTTCTGCCTCCTTCAGCTCCTAGCCTCCTCTCTCTGCCTCCTTATCCGTACATAACCTCCATTCCTCTGGCTTCCCTCAGCCCTCTCATGGCTTGCTCTCTGGGTCATGACTGAAATGTTAGCAGCAGGTTTGGAAAACATATCTCCTTTCTCTTCAGAGCATGTGCCCCACACGCTGACGATTCATTTGGTTTCCCAAGTGCCCAGTAACGTCAGGGCCCTTTGGTTACAAGTAATAGAAGCTCAAATGGGTTAGACAGTACAGGAAGTTATTATTGCCTAAGAAAAGAAATCCTGAGGTGTTGTGGCAGTGTGTGTCGGGGCAGCTGACCAGATGTTACTACATCGTCTTCTTTGTTTTTTTTTCTTAGGAAGTTTTTTTTTTTCCCTTGAAGAATTTTATCCATTTGAATATCCACTTAGCATACACAAGGCACCACAAATGGAAAAAGTAGATATTCAAACTAACTGGATGAAAGGTTCACTGTGGACATCAGACTATGTGTTTACAATGTACTTACCTTTGAATTCCATTACCCAGATTCTTGGATATCAAAACAGTCATACCTATGAATCTGAGGCCAGCCTGGTCTACATAGTGAGTTCTAGGCCAGCCAGGGCTGCATAGAAAGATCCTGTCTCAACAACAACCATCTCAATTACACCTGGGCTGGAGATATAGCTCAGCAGTTAAGAGTACTGGCTGCCCTTCCAGAAGACAGAGTTCAGTTCCCAGCATCCACATCAGTCAGGTCACAGCCACCTGTAACTCCACTTCCAGGGGATTCAACACCATCTTCTGGCCTCTGAAAGCACTCCAACACATATGTCAACACACACACACGAAAAAAAAAAAAAAAGAAAAAATTTTAACAAATACAAAGACGTTATAGTACTATCCCCTGTGGTGTCTTAGTAAGTAGAGATGCCAGGGTAGGCTAGCCTTCATGCTGGTTTTGGAGTCTACTTGTGTTTAAAATGGAGTAGATGAGAGTGGTCCAACGTCCTCTGAGAAACATTAGTAGAGGTTCCTTCGAGCCTCATTGCTTTTATTGCTTTCCAACATCTTCAAACAGATCTCTCTCTCTCACTTAAAGATTTGTTTTTTATTGTGCATGTCTGAGTCTTTGTTTTCCTGCATGTATGTATGTGCACTGCATGTGTGCAGTGCCTTTGGAGGCCAGCAGAGAGCATCATATTCACCTGAAACTGGAGTTAGAGATGATTGTGAGTTGTCATCTGGGTGGTGGGAACTTGAACCCAGGTCCCCTGTAAGTACAATGTGTTCTCTTAACTGCTGAGCCAGTTTTCTAGCCCCTATCCCCTCTCTCATTTTATTTTATTTTATTTTATTGATATTTATTGAGCTCTACATTTTTCTCTGTTCCCCTCCTTGCCTCTCCCCTCCACCCTTCAACCCTCCCCCATGTCCCCATGCTCCAAATTTACTCAGGAAATCTTGTCTTTTTCTCCTTTCTACTTCCCATGTACATTATATCTATGTAAGTCTCTCTTAGTGCCCGCATTGTTGTCTAAATTCTCTGGGATTGTGGTTTGTAGGCTGGCTTTCTTTGCTTTATGTTTAAAAACCACCTATGAGTGAGTACATGTGATAATTGTCTTTTTGTGTCTGGGTTACCTCACTCAAAATAATGTTTTCTAGCTCCATCCGTTTTCCTGCAAAATTCAACTGTTGTTATTTTTTTCTGCTGTGTAGTACTCCATCATGTAAATGTACCACATTTTTCTTATCCATTCTTTGATATTGGGGCATTTAGGTTGTTTTCAGGTTCTGGTTATGACAAACAAAGCTGCTATGAACATAGTTGAGCACATGTCCTTGTGGCACGATTGAGCATCATTTGGATATATACCCAAAAGTGGTATTATTGGGTCTTGAGGAAGGCTGTTTCCTAATTTTCTGAGAAATCGTCACACTGACATCCAAAGGGGTTGTACCAGCTTACATTCCCACCAGCAATGCAGAAGTGTTCCCTTTTCCCCACAACCTCTCCAGCATAAGTTGTCATCAGTGTTTTTGAGCTTGGCCATTCTTACAGGTGTAAGATGGAATCTCAGAGTTGCTTTGATTTGCATTTCTCTGATGACTAAGGATGTTGAACATTTCCTTAAGTGTCTTTCAGTCATTTTAGATTCCTCTGTTGAGAGTTCTCTGTTTAGGTCTGTACTCCATTTTTTTTTTATTGGATTATGTGATCTTTTGGTGTCCAATTTCTTTCTTTCTTTCTTTCTTTCTTTCTTTCTCTTTCTTTCTTTCTTTTTTTTTTTTTTTTTTTTTTTGGTTTTTCGAGACAAGGTTTCTCTGTGGTTATGGATTTTTTTTTTTTTTTTTGAGACAGGGTTTCTCCGTAGCTTTTGGTTCCTGTCCTAGAACTAGCTCTTGTAGACCAAGCTGGCCTTGAACTCACAGAGATCCGCCTGCCTCTGCCTCCCGAGTGCTGGGATTAAAGGTGTGCGCCACCACCACCAGGCTGATGTCCAATTTCTTGAGTTCTTTGTACATTTTGGAGATGAGACCTCTGTCTGATGTGGGGTTAGTGAAGATCTTTTCACATTCTGTAGGCTGTCGCTTTGTATTATTGACCATGTCCTTTGCTTTACAGAAGCTTTTTCAGGTCCAGGAGGTTCCATTTATTAATTGTTTCTCTCACTGTATGTGCTGCTGGGATTCTATTTAGGAAGTGGTTCCCTGTGCCAATGCGTTCAAGTGTACTTCCCACTTTCTCTTCTATAAGGATTAGTGTGGCTGGCTTTATGTTGAAGTCTTTGATACATTTGGACTTGAGTTTTGTGCATGGTGATAGATATAGGTCTATTTTCATTTTTCTACATGTTGATATCCAGTTATACCAGCACCACTTGTTAAATATGCTTTCCTTTTTCCTTTTGTTATTTTTTGCTTCTTTATCAAAGATCAGGTGTTCAAAAATGTGTGGATTCATATCGGGGTCTTCTATTCGGTCCCATTGGTCCTCCTGTCTGTTCTTATGCCAATACCAGGCTGTTTTCTGTACTGTAGCTCTGTAGTAGAGTTTGAAATCAGGGATTGTGATGCCTCCAGAGGGTCTTTTATGTACAGGATTATTTTGGCTGTCCTGGGTTTTTTGCTTTTCCAAATAAAGTTGAGTATCGTTCTTTCAAGGTCTTTGAAGAATTTTGCTGGGATTTTGATGGGCCCCTCTCTCATTTTATCTGGTCTTGAATATTACTAAAGAAAGTCTCATGTGGTTAGATATTTGTTGATCAGCAAAAGTTGTCTCATCAACATCTTTCAAATTTCATATGTGGGTTTTAGAATTGATGGAACCAAATTCCTAACTATAAACAGCTAGAGAAATGTCGGGGCATTCTCTTTTCAGCCTGGCTATTCCAGGTTGATCCTGGCTAATACCCTCTGGAAGATACAATGTCTTTCTGGTGTTTGCATTCTGAGGGTACAGTCCACTATGGAGGAAATGTTATGTCCAGTCCATGGGGACCCCAAAAGATCTCCAGGGAGACCGGCTCACCAAATTGCAAAGGCAAGGTTTATTGTGTGCACAATACAAGCCGGCAGGACCTCATCAAAGCAACTGCTGCAGGAGCAGCAGGAGCAGCAAGAGAAGGTACCCCGCCCTTCTAGAGGGCATCATTTAAATGCAAAACCCAGAAAAATTACATTAGCAGGGTGTGGGGTGATGGGTTCAATTTTGATTGGCTTGTGTCTAGGGACTTTTCAGAAATTTTATTTTCAAACCTCACCTGTTGCTTGTTAAGTTTTCTTATCTGCTGACCTCCAGGTGGGGACATTCTGCAGTTGTCTGTACTTCCCAGAAGGCTACCCTGTTACTTTTGCCCCTAGCTATTTATGAGGACTGGAATGTTTTATGGGAAATAAATCTACATGAGACACAAGATGGAGGCTGAGGACAAAATGGAGGAACTTTGGTTCTTCAGGAAAGTCACGACAGTAGGGGCTGAGGCGTCTGCTCATGTCACGTGGACAGTCAAGAAGGGACCGGAATGCTCTGATGAACTGGACTTTCAAGCATTACGTCTGGTCTCTTTCTCTTCTGTTACCCTCAAGGTGTAGTTTCATTCCTCGGGTGCTGTTGAAGGGGCTGCGGGCTGCGTTCCTGCCACCCAGCTCCTGGCTGCCTGGCTAGCTTATGCCCCAAAATAACAACACACAAACTGTATTCATATAAATACTGCTTGGCCCATTTCTATTAATGTGTGTAGCACCACGAGGTGCGCTTACCAGGAAGATTCTAGCCTATGTCCATCCTGGGTCGGAGCTTCATTGCATCTGCCCCAGAGAGGAGAGGAAATGGCGTCTGTCTGAGGCGTCTTATCTCACTTTCTCTTCCTCCCAGCATTCTGTTCTGTTTACTCCACCCACCTATGTTCTAACCTATCAGGGCCAAGCAGTTTATTTATTAATTAGCCAATGACCTTCCTCCATCGGGGTGCGATCCTTGTCCTCACGTTTGGAAGAAGCTGCTGAGGTTCCGGAGATCAGCCCCCTGGGTGATGCCCAGAGACTGCAGAAAAGCCACCTCTTTGTCTGGATCTGTTTTTAAGATGAAGGAAACTTTTGCCTGAAGTGTTTCCAGAACCCGCTCCTAGGTCTGTTCAGCGAGAGTTTAGCCACATGCTCATTCCTGTAGCTCCCAGTCGGGGCCGTGAGGGCTTCTTGACCTGCGAGTAAATCACAGCTCTGTGGCTTTCAGAGGAGGGAAGGGATCAAGTGCAGGGGCCGACAGAGAAGGCCTCCCCAAGGGGGAAGACTCCTGGGTATGTTTCTTAGCAGACCTACCCCCACTCCTTCTGGGAGTGGCCTCTTGTGCCATACAGCGACAAGGGACCTAACCTGGAAGTTCAGGTCTGTAATCCCAGCTACTCAGGAGCCTGGAGGTTACATGTTCCAGGCCAGACTGGGCAAATTTAGTGAGGAACCTCCCCCCCATCACAAAATATGGAAAGGTAAGACATGATAGAAAAGGGAGCCACATCTTACCAATTGTGAAGACTGTTGAAAGCTAAGAGGAGGGATTGATTATAAGAAACATTAAATAGGAATCTTTGCTATCACATATTCCAAGACTCGTGATTATGAGAAGGAATTAAAATCTTTTTTATCTCCCTCTCACTAGTAAAATCTTTATGCAAATATTTTAAGCCCCTATCAGGTAAAACCTCTATTTACAAGAAAGCCTGCATTCTGGCCTAAAGCTGGAGCCCCTCCCCCCCTTAGTTTTTCTTCTTTCAAGCCAATTAGGAAAGATATGAGGTAGGACCCAGCCAATAGGGAAGAGGCACAGTCCCCATTTGAGTCAGAATAAAAAAGTCCAGTGTGTTTCCTGCCTCTGGATCAAGAGTGAGATGTTACCTGCGGATACATTGGGAAGGCTACAGAAAGGCTGAGAGTACAGCTCAGTGGGGCAGGCACGTTCAGCATGCACAAGGCCCAGGGTTTATTACCACCCCCCACACATGTGAAACCCCACAGTGGCCCTTGCTGAGCATCTTGGAATG
Source organism: Chionomys nivalis (assembly GCF_950005125.1). Taxonomy (NCBI): domain Eukaryota; kingdom Metazoa; phylum Chordata; class Mammalia; order Rodentia; family Cricetidae; genus Chionomys; species Chionomys nivalis. The sequence goes on along the minus strand of NC_080104.1, from coordinate 12,376,353 downwards.
CAGGACTGCAGTGCAGGGAAGGAGTTGGAGCTGGTGCTGGGCCCAGGCCCTGTAGCCTTTTTCCATTGAGGGATGAGTCAGGGTTACTGAGGCGCTTGGATACAGGGAACTGGCCGAGGTAACCTTTGAATAGGCATTCCTTACGGCTGAGGTTACAGATTCAAGGACAGGAGGAACAAAGACCCTGACATTTCTCTTGACCCTTAGGTGGGCCTGTGTTTGCCCCTGACAGGAAAGAGCTGTGTATCAAGTGCATACCTGAGGGAAAAGGAAAACACAGGAAGTGACAGGTGGCCCTGAGAGAGCAGGCTGAGGTTGAAAAGCCCCTCTCTGAGGCTGTGGGTGCACACTATTTCTGCCTGCCATGTTTCCCACAGACTTCCCTCCTTACCACAGCAGGCCCTGCCCACTCACCCACAAGCTAGCTGTCATAATTCCTGGCTCCCACCCACCCTCTGCATCCGGGAGGCCCTCTCACCTATGACCCCAGTGACTGCTTCGGACCTTTCCAGACAGGCCCCTCCACACTCACATCCTGAAGGACACGTGTGGGTTGGAGGAGGTGGCTAGAGGGGAAGGTGGGGGCATGAAGATGGGCATGTATGCTGTGGTGTCACCAGGGGCAGGAAGAGGGGCTCCGTGGTCTCACTGGAGTTCAGGTCATTAGCCTTGGCCGGAAGCATCTTCTTACCACCAAGGCACTTGCTGGTCTCTTTCATCTTTCTTTCCTTCTGTTTTCTTTCCTCTCTATTTTTTTTTTTTTTTTTGTCTTGGAGACAGAGTCTCACTATGTATCCTTGACTGCCCTGGAACTCACAGAGATCAGCCTACCTCTGCTGGGATTAAAGGCACAGAGTCTTGTCATTCGCATCAGGCTGGCTTCGAATTCCCTACGTAGCTCAGGCTGCCTTATGTAGCCCAGGCTGATCTTGAACTCCTGATCAATCCTCGTGTCTTAGCATCCTAGCTTTGGAAGCCCTATACCCAACTCTTTTTTGTTTGTTTGTTTGGTTGGTTGGTTTGGTTTAGTTTGGTTTGTTTGTTTGTTTTTGTTTGTTTTTTGTTTGTTTGTTTGTTTTTTCGAGATAGGGTCTCTCTGTAGCTTTGGTGCCTGTCCCTGAACTAGCTCTTGTAGACCAGGCTGGCCTCGAACTCCCAGAGATCCGCCTGCTTGTTTTTTTGAGACAGGGTTTCTCTGTAGCTTTGGAGTCTGTCCTGGAACTAGATCTTGTAGACCAGGCTGGTCTTGAACTCACAGAGATCCGCCTGCCTCTTTTTTTCTTTTCTTTTCTTTTCTTTTCTTTTCTTTTCTTTTCTTTTCTTTTCTTTTCTTTTCTTTTCTTTTCTTTCTTTCTTTCTTTCTTTCTTTCTTTCTTTCTTTCTTTCTTTCTTTCTTTCTTTTTTGAGGCAGTGCTTTGCCATGTAGTCCCAAGCTGGCCTTGCGTTTCTAGTCCTCCCGCCGCAGCCTCTGGAGCACTGGGATTACAGATGTGTGCTTCTTTCTGTCCTTTCTCTCTCTGTGTGGTAGGCAGTTTTGTGTATATGTCTTTGGGCACTTCTGTAGTTGGCATCACAAGAAAAGAAAAACACAAACAGAGCCCTGAAAGTTACAGCGCTAGATGGAAGAGCGTGGGCAGGTCACATTTGCTACCAGTGCTGGAGCTCTCGTCAGAATGTGTTAACATTCTTTCTGGTGGCATTATGGAAGACCGCCCACGTAGCCACATCCCCACACCTCTAGCTGTCACTAGCTTTCCTAATCTTTGCATCTTTGCTGGACTTAAACAACTTTGTTTTCAATAGCATTTCAAATCATTAGTGAAATGGAACATTGTATATTAATCATTCTTTTAAGATTTATTTTATGTGTGTGTTTTGCCTGTGTGTATGTATTTGTACCATGAGTGTGCCTGGGTGTCCCAGGAAGTCAGAAGAGGGCAGATCCCCTGAAACTGGAGTTAAGGATGGTTGTAAGTCACCACGTAGTGCAAAGAACTGAACCCAAGTCCTCTGTAAGAGCAACAAGTGTCCTTAACTGCAGAGCCATCTCTCCAGTCCCTGGACATTATATTTTTATTATTAGCCAGTTGAGTGTGTGTGTGTGTGTGTGTGTGTGTGTGTGTGTGTGTGTGTGTGAGAGAGAGAGAGAGACAGAGAGAGAGAGAGAGACAGAGAGAGAGAGACAGAGAGAGAGAGAGACAGAGAGTGACAGAGAGAGACACAGAGAGAGAGACAGAGAAGGGAGAGAGGCCTGCTTAAGCTCTTTGTTTTATTTTTCTATTGGCTCTCTGGTCTTTTTCCTTGTTGTTTGAAAAGTATGTTTTTTATTTATTTATTTTTGCTGGATATCATAGTGTATATCTGGAATCCCAACATTAAGGAGGCTGAGACCAGAGGATTGCTAGCTAAGGCCAGCCTGGGCTACATAGTGAGACCCTATCTAAAACAAAACAAACCAGGGGGTTAGGAGATAGCTCTGTGAGTAAACTAAACCACAAGGACTTAGTTTGATCCCCAGAAACCACATAAAAAGCTGTTAATGACCCTAGCCCTGGAGAGGTGGAGACAGGCAGACCCTGTGACTTTTCGCCTAGCCAGGCTACCAGAACCAGCAGCAAACTCCACATCTCAAAAGGACCCTTTCTCCAAAAGCAACACCTAAGGGAACACCTGAGGCCGACTTTTAGCCTCTACAGGCTTGCATGCACAGTCACGCATGTGCATGCATGTGCACTCAGACATATGCACATATATGCATGCATCCACACTCACACATGCACATGCATCCACATCCTTGTTACCTGTACACACACACACACACACACACACGCATGCTCACACACTCAATTCAGACAAACTCAATGTTTTTAACTTATGAAAATCAGTACATTGTCACGCATCTTGCAGGTGTCTTTCTCTGATCTCTGATCTCAACTTTTGATTTTTACTTGTAACATTTTCCCTTCTAATCTCTTTGTGGGTGCATTTATTAATCACTTCTGTTTATTATGACTTCTGTTTTGTTCTGTGACTAAAGTTGACACCCAGGATCATAAAATCATTTACATACATTTTCTGTTAAAAATGTATGTGTCTCTGTGTGTGCTCCTGTCTGTATGTGTACTACGGCCTTTGGAGGCCGGAAGAGGGCATTGAATTCTCTAGAACTGGAGTCCTGTGGGTGCTGGAAACTGAACCTAGGTCCTCTGCAAGAGCAGCTGGTGTTTTTAACCACTGAGTTCTGACACATTTTTTTCTCTGGTACTTTTTTTTATAGTTTTATTTTTCCAGTGTTCTCTTTAATTCTTTGATCTTGTTGGACTTTATTTCCATGTTAGGAGTGAGGTAAGAAATCCAGATTTATTTATTTATGATCTAAATATCTGGTGAAGTGACTCAATTTTATTGAATTCTTCTGTTTATTTGGGTCTCTAACATTTTTTGGTTATTTTCACAGCTGAGCTCTGTGCAGACTCTGGTCGCAGGCCATTCCTGTCACTGCTGCTGTGCACTACTGTGCAGACTCTGGTCGCAGGCCGTTTCAGTTACTGCTGCTATGCACGATTGTGCAGATTCTGGTCGCAGGCCGTTCCTGTCACTGCTGCTGTGCACTATTATAGTGTATAAGTGTATGAAACTTACAAAGAATAAAATAGTATTTAAAAAAGAAAAAACTTTTATCAAAGGAAATTAGAAAATAAAAGTTATGAACCTTAAAAGAAATAAAAATATAAACAAGGGAAGGCTGCAAGATGTCTTCTAAGAAAAAATATAATTTTTTTTTATGGGTATGACTGTTTTGTCTGCGTGGTCTGTGCACCATGTTCACAGCTGGTGCTGGTGAACGCCAGAAGGGGCATTCCCCTGGAACCAGAGTCATGGATGTTTGACAGCTACCATGTGGGTGTTGGGGATCCAACCCCGTCCTCTGGAACCACCGAGTCATCTCTTTAGTGCTGGCTGATTCTTTTGAAATATTCAAGTATAGAATAATATTATCCAGTGGTAATAATTCTTTTTTCCAAATTTTTTGTATCTCTTAGTCAGTCATTTCAGCTGATTACGTTGTCAAATCATTCCAGAACAATGTTAAATACTAACTGTGATTGTTTGAGTGACAGTGACATTTCTTTAATAGGACAGCCCCTGAATGTATGTGTCCATTAAACATGTTGAACAAACTGATTTCTTTAGTTTGCATATTAACAGGTGGGTTAGTCAGGCATGGTGGCGCACACCTTTAATCCCAGCATTTGCAAGGCAGAGGCAGGGGGATCTCTGTGAATCTGAGACTAGCCTGGTTGGCATAGTGAGCTCCAGGTTAGCCAGGGCTACACAGAGAAACCCTGTTTCTAAAAAGCAAAACAAAACAGAAAACAGTAACAACAACAAAACCAGATGGGTTCCACTCAGCAGCCAGCTTCCGGGTACTAACACAGTGCGAATCAATCCTTTCTGTGCTACCTGGCTTTCGTCACTGTGACAGGACACCTGAGGTAAGCAAGTTACAGGAGAAGGGTGTACTTTGGCACAGAGTTCCTATGGTTTCCGTCCATGGTCACTTTGGGACTGTGGCAACTCAGTACAGGATGACCGTGTGTGAGGAAGAGGAAGCTGTTTGCCCCACGTGGACTGGGACACAAAGGGAAAGCCGATGGCCTAAGAACCTCCACTAGGCCCACCTTAAAGTTTCCATCGCTTGGCAACCACACCATGGGCTACGGAGCAAGACTTCAACACAAGTCTGTTGGGGATGCTTATCCAAACCACAGCACTTCCTTCAAGTAAAACGGCCTGTTTAGTGACCACAGGTGACACCCAGACAAGGAAGAGGGTCTGAGGTGGCATGAACAGAACTGAAGGCCAGGATGTGAGCTCTCCTGTCCCCCAGGGAATGAAGGAACACAAGATCCTTCCCAAGATGGAGAAGAAAGAGGTAAACAGGGAGGTAAGGGGACCAGGGCATGGGGGCAGATGGGGAGGCTTGGGTGCCAGGAGCAGAGACTCCAGTCACAGGGAGATGAGAGGGCCAGGGCAGGGTGGGAGTCAGGGGGCTTGGGTGCCAGGAGCAGAGATGCCAGTCATTGAGAGGAAATTGAGATTCTGCCGTTTGTGGCCTGTCTTCCATCTCAGGGCTCTCTTGAGCCCGAGTGTCTAGGGTGGGACCCAGTCAGGAGCTGTAGGCCTCTCCCACACTCTGGCTGTGGGTGTGGTAGGGGTGCCCCACCGGGTGGGAGTGGGAGAACACAGTACACAGGGGCTGAGGCAGCACGGACCGTGACTACCCGCTTCAGCTACTTCTCCACAGTGGTTCTTCGGGAAGTCTAGTTCTCCCGCCTCTTCCTCCAGGCTCTGCAGAGCCATTCTTTCCCCCAAGTCAGGTGACCTCCTCCTACCTTCCCATTGTTCCTGAACACTGGTGTGGAATCCCCTGGGGAGGGCCCTTTCTTAGGAACCTGACTGGTATCATCCTCAAGCCATGGAGAACCATTTCTGTGCCCAGGGCAGGCTGGGGTGGGGAAAAGATTGGGAGGGGGCAGTTTCCAGTCCAGATGACTTGCAGAGATGGAGGAGGCAATGGACAGCTGTGTGTGTGATGGGACGAGGCCAGGTGGCAAGGAAAGAGGAGTCCTCAGATGTCTGAGCAGCCATCTCTCCTCATCACAAAGACAAGGGCGCCAGAGAAGCAAACCTCCAAGGCTCTTGGTTCACACAGTCTTCCCAGAGGAAGGAAAATGGCTTGGTGACCTGGTTTCTGCTGGTAGGACACGCTTTCCTTCTCTTGGACTAAGAACCTACAAATGGGAGCTGGGAGCTAACTCGGTGGGTAAAGTGCTTGGCAGTGCAAGCAGGATGACCAAAGTTCAGACCTTTGGCACTCAGGGAACACTCAGGCACAGTGGCATACATCTGTAATTCCAGTGCTCGGAGGCAGGCGGAGACCAGAGGGTCCTGGTGCTCACTGGCCAGTCAGTCTGGTCAAAATGCTGAGCTCCAGGTTGTCTCAAAAACTAAAATGAAGAGCAATTGAGCAAGACATCAGGTGCTGAACTCTGGCCTACAAATGTACGTGCATAGGTAAATACAACCACATGCACAGCACCCACACCCACACACACGTGCGCGCACACACACGTACATACGTACACACACACACAAACATGGATGCAAGTAAACTTCTGGAACTTCAGCAGAGTGAAGAATAGCCTGGTTGGCTGGGTCTAGCAAGAAAAGCCAGAGGGCCTGCAGAGGCAGGAGACGATGGCTGCCATGGTGGGCACATCGGGGACTTTGTGAGGCTTCCCTGCTGCTCTTTGGTATGTCTCGGGAGGGGACATGGACTGAGTCTATTTTCCATCCACTGGAACCTGGGAATATAGTCAGGAGGTCGGTCACATGGGAAGATTCCTGTTACTGACGATAACTCAAGGTAGAAGAGTCAAGAAGGCCTCCCTTGAAGGAGTCAAGGGTGGGGCCTTGGAAACAGGCAAGATAGGTCCTGAAGGTTGGTCTTAGATGGAACAAAGGCAGGGCACGTGGTTGCGTGAGAAGCCTGGGGCATTTGAACTGCCTCCACCAGCCAGAACCCAAGAGGGCTTTCCTTGGAACTATCTTGCAAAATCATGGCGGAATCTCTACTGATGTGGCTTCCTGTGGAAAAGTAGGTGCCATTGGTGAGCCCTGTCAAGTGCCCTGGCTTGAATCTTACTCATTTCCAGTCTCCTCAATTTCTGTACCAGGCCCAGGCCTCCGGGGAAAGCTTCTAGTAAACACGTCCCAGATGTACTGAGGGAGACGGAGCCAAAAGAGCAAGATGACTACGCTTGGAGAAACAATGCAATTTCCCCTTTGGACTGACAACGTGGTGTTCGTTACTCAAGGAAAATGATAGCTCCCACCCTAGAGCTGGGGACCCTTGGGTTTGAAACATTGCTTTCCAAACCTTACTAAAAGCAGGGGGACAGTGCTGCTGAAGAAGACAGGAAGCAAGGCGAAGGGGAAGCCGGAGGGACGTTCTCTATTTTAAGGACCCCTGAGACTCCCCTAGCTTCGAGATCTGTAGACTTCCTGGTGTCTGTGGAGTCCCCTTTGCCTGGTAACATAACAGTCACAGGTTCCAGGCACTGGGGGTGTGGACGAGGAGAGGGCGTTATCTGGCTCACCGCAGATTTATTCTGTCAGCCTTGGCTTTGGCACGTTATCTCTGTAAAGCCCTCGTACTTGTAAACGGTGCAGCATTGCGTGCTGGCAGCTCAGGATATTTACCGCACAGAGTCTGTGCCCTCCTGCCCAGCAGGAGCAGAAGCCAGAGAAGTACAGTCTGGGAGTACCCCATGTGCCGGAGACAGACACTGCCACCAGATTTGGCGGGTGGAGGAGGAACCTCGGTTGTAGGGCTGCTCACCACCTGAGGGCAGATGTGTGGGCTTTGGCAGCTTGGAGATTTAAGATCTATCTCTGCTTTGATCCTGGAGGCTCAGGTGTCTTGCGGTTTCAGCCACTCCTGACTTCCTAAAACCTGACAAGAAATCTGAGCCGGTTCTTCCCAGCTTTGCAAATATCGAATACCCTGCATTTAAATCATCTCTGAGTGGAGCATTGAGAGTGGTTGCCGCGTTCCTGACTGGCATGAGGCCTTGTTGCCAATCGTGGTTTATAACCTGCTTGCTTGTATTTAAGAATGTGCAGACAAATCTGTTCAGGGGCCACCGAGTATTCAAATTCTGGTGGTCTCCCGCCAGCAGATAATTAAGTTGTTTCCTGGGTTTGATGCTATGTCCACACAGTCAAGAACCAACCCCCCACAGCCTCAGCTTGGCAATGAATCTGTATGCAATGGTCAGAAGTATTTACTCAGGACACATTCTTGAAATGCAGTGTTTTACTTGAGGGAGACTCACTCTTTGAAAGCGCTCATGCCTGTTTTCAGTAGGACATGACTCTCTACTTTTCCTTCCAACTCTCAGATGCTTTCCCCATCTCAGTGGCTTCTTCCTCGCCCCCCCCCCACTCCCCCGCACTACTCCCGGGAATAGAATCCAGTCTTGTACATCTCTGGCTAACCTGGACTTTTCTCTCTATTTCTTCAGCACCATGCAAATGAGGAGCGAATCTGACTGCTGTCCTCAGAACACATCCATCTTTGATTGCTCATGAGGGCCACCATCGCCACCTGGTCAGACCCACATCCTGTCTGAGCTGGATCCTAACAGTGGCTTGGAACCGTTCCCGCATTGCTCAGATTCTCCGCAGTAGCCGGAGAGATTCTGCTAAACCATTAACCAGATCATGTCATACTTTGCTTGGAAACTTAGACTCTCATCTCCCTCAGGAAAAAATCCCGATACCATCACGGCAGGCATGAAACCCTAATTGCCACCCCACATTGCTCTTCTGACCTCCTCTCTCCACTCCTTGGTCCTCTGTTTCTTGTTTCTCAGATGTTCCAGGTGAGAGCCGCGATGAGTACCTGCCGCCGTGTCCCCACTGCCCTCCACTCACCCGGATTCCGCCCGCCAGTTGGGCTCCTTTGCCTTGTTGTGTGCCCTTGGGCGGGGGACGTCTCTGACTCTCTTGTCTAACACAGTAGTTTCTAGCAACCTTCCGTGCTCCATTTCCGGTTCACTCCATAGTACCTATCACTGCCTATTTTCAGAAAACAGTGTCTCTTTTCTGTCTTCTCTCGTGGAGCTGTGAGCTCACTAGTGAAACTCTGTTTTACTGATGAGAATACTGGAGAGCTATAGCCGCAGCTATGTGCTTGTTGAGTGTAGACATGAACTTGGGACCTTTGCTGAGCCTGCTCTTCCCCTTGTGATGTCACAGAAGGCTCCAACATAGACTAATTTCTCCTTCCTTCCTCCCTCCCTCCCTCCCTCCCTCCCTCCCTCCCTTCCTCCCTTCCCCTCTCTCCCTCTCTCCTTTTCTCCCTCCCTTTTTTCTTTCTTTCTCTTGTATTTTAGACAGGTTTTGCCCTATAGCCTTGGCTGACCTGGAACTTGCTACAGAGACAACCTGGCCTTGAACTCCCTGAGATCCCCCTGCCTCTGCCTCCCAAGTGCTAAAATTCCAGGTATTTGCTGTATCGTGCCTGGCTTCCAATGTGAGCTATTTGGGAAGCACACTATACCCTGTCACTTCACTTTCGGGGACTCCGGCCAGTGCATATGAGGGAAACAATAACCATTCCACTGGGCTGTTGTTGGAATTAAGTGAACTAATTCATGCAAATAATTGTGAAGCACCTGGCATGTGCTAATCAGGAAACAATTGCAAGCTCGTTTATTCCCACTTCGTAGAAGGGGGATCTAAAGCTCAGAACATTCAGGAGTGTAACCACAGGTTACACAGCAAGAGGCAGAGTGAAGGTTGAACTCAAGACTTGTGATTTGCACAGCTGGTTCTGCTAAGTCAAACTCATACAATGACCTCAATAAGGTCATGGGACTCTTCCCTAAGGCGACGGAGCAGTGCGGCCTCTTGCAGTCTGTTTTGTCTGAACCTCCCAACATTCCAGCCAAGTCATCAGACGATCTCTGTGTGAACATCTCCAGGCCGGGGACTCACTGCTTCCTGTTCCCGAGTCTGGAGCGGAGTATATGGATACTCATACCATCTGACACGCTATGGGATCGAGACGACAGACAGAGCTAGAGATAGTTCCTGTCATTCTGTTACTCGCAAGGCTGAGGCAGGAGGATTGTTGAGAGTTTAAGACCAACAAGGCTATGTACACAGAGAGAACTTATGTCAAAAATAAACCTGGGCATGGTGGCACACACCTTTAATCCCAGCTTTCAGGAGGTAGAGGCAGGCAGAGCTCTGTGAGTGTGAGGCCAGCCTGGTCTATAGGATGAGTTCCAGGCCAGCCAGGGCTATGAAATCAACATTTAGAAAGACAATATTCGATGCCCACTAAAAGTGTACCCTTGTCACTTTCCTTAGCAATTCAGCCGTCATTCTGCCTTGCTTCCTGCCCAGTGTCCCCAGTGGTCTGGGGCACCCTGTGACTTCAGATCCCACTGACCTCTCTGGCTTGGCTCCCTGGCAGGCCCTGCAGTCACCCTCCTGATGTCTACTCTGTCTGCTAGGCAACCTTGGCTTGTAAGCTTCATCTGGATCTGGGCCTCACCCCACCCTGCAGTGGGACCCTGGAGGAAGGCTGGCTTTGGAGACTGGGACCACCTGTCTAGTAATCTACAGGACCTGTGAGTGCAGTGAGGAGCAGGGTTCAAAACAAGGAACATGGCTCCATTACCACTCTGAAAGTCGCTCTTGGTTACTGCCCATCTGTAAAGCTACCTGTCCTGGATCACTGCCCATAGAACTCCTGAGGGCATTGTCTATAGGGTACTGGAGGGCTAATGCAAGGTGGGGCATACTGCAGGCTAGAACCCTATGGCTCTCTTTAGTATTGTAACTGCTCCCTCTAGGCCTTTACTCACAATAGCAGAGATTGCCACTGTGTTCCCCGTTTTACAGAGGATCTCTTGGGCGGAGACGAGACAGTTTGCCCCCAGTGTTAGCTGGGCCAGAGACAGGGTAGAGTTTCCTTCAGAAAGCTGGAGCCAGTCTGGGGTGGAGCCCCCTGTCCTGCTGTGTGGGAGCTAACATGTCCAAGCTTCTACTGGCTGGGAAACTTTCCACAACAGCCACTCCAGAAACTTCAAGGATCAAAGTGTGGCTAGGAATTTGTAGGAAATAAGAACACCGAGGACCATGTTCCTTGTGCCCCACTTCATCACAGTAAATCTTGAGGTGATAGTGTTCCTGTGTTGTTCTCTTCTGACCCTGGTCTTCATTCCTTCTTGTTTTCTGAGAACCCTTCCTGAGTCCCCCCCCAAACCCAAGCTCCTTTCCATAAAATAATGCAGTAATGTTATTATTGTCCGGTACTTGCTGGCTTCGGAGTGCCGGATACAGGTAGGCATGGGGTGGGTGAGGCCCCAGCCATGGAGACAGATGGTACCCGGAGGGGGAGATTCAATTACCAGCTTCTTTCCCAAAACAAATCCGCCTGGTAAGTGGGTTATAACTTGTTATTGAGAGGCCTCCCCTCCATGCTGCTGGAGATTCGGTTTGTTGATGGCTTATTAAGTTTGCTGCAGGTCGGAGATGGATGAATTAGTCCCGATTCAGAAGTCAGGGAAGGTTTCAGGAGGGAGGCGGCAGAAGGTTGGAGATGTGGGTCAGTCAGGGCCAAGTTAGAGCTTGGGTGAGGGCTTCCTGGGGGAATGGAGGGGCTGGGGCTCAGGGTTGTGGAGGGGGGCCTTGAATGTGGGGCTGGATAAAGGGGTACGGTAAGTCCCTGAGCAAGAAAAATGTAGGTGGAAATGGATTTTGAGGAGAGAGTCTAAGAGGTGTGGTCACAAAACGGGACACATCTGGGTGTGATGGCGCCTGCCTGCCATTGTGACCTCGGAGGGAGGCAGAGGCAAGAAGATGGTGAGTTTAAGGACAGCTTAGGCTATGTAACAAGACCCCATCTTAACAGCAAACAGGCCAGGGGTCACAAAGCCTCCCTACTTACCAAGGAGGACTGAAGCAGGGCCTGGACCTCCTGGGTGCAGACTTTGCAGCAGGGTTGAGGGAGATGCCATTGGGCAGGCCCTTGAGGATGCTGAGGCCAGGGGGTGGGCTCTGAGGGTAAGGAAGAGTCGTCCTAGCTTGCGTGGCAGGGGCCTGTATAGAAGTGTTCTCTTGACATGGGAGGCCGTGGAGCTCAGAGAGGTTGATGCTTTGCCCAAGCTGCCTAGCAGTGGTGTGAGGGGCTGAGCAGGCCCCAATAACCAGCCTGTCTGCTTCCCCTCACTGCGCATGCCAGGCCATTCCAGAAGCTGCCTCCTGTATTCCCCAGCTCCACTTACTCTAATCCTGGGGATTAGTGAGGAGGGGGAATTCGCAACGCTGCTCAGAACAAGTTGCTCAACACAGAAACTCTCTCTGAGGCTGTTCTTCCAGGCCTCCTGCCTGACACCCTTCATATCCCATGCCTCCATCTCTCCAGACCCGGGGAGAGGGCTTATGGGCAGGGTTGCTGGGGCTACTGGGGCAAGGCTGTACTGAGGAAAGCTGTGGTTGGTGGAGATAGAAGGGTTCTTGGTGAACTGGGAACATGTCCCTACAGGAAGTCAGAGGAGAACCCAGACGACGGGGTGCCAGCCAGCCCCTAATCCTTCGTCATACACTCCCTTCCTTAAGGATTTTTTTCCCTCAGAAAAATCTGTTTAATTTTTCCATCTCAGAGACCGTGAATGGAGGATTTGGGGTGGGGTAAGGGTAGGAATTAAGGAAGGCCATATAGCTGGCCATGGGAAAGATGAGGCAAAGGAAAACCCAGCTTTTGACATGTCCTTTTCTGGAAGGAAGTCAGAAACACAGGCCCAGCAGCTCCTGGTAAGCCACATAGTCCATAGGCATGGGTCTTGCCTCTGCTACTTTATTTGGCTGTGTGCATGCTCTCAGAATAGGAAGACCCCACTAAAGACAGGAACTGTGTTGGTGAGAGTAATTTTGTGGTGGAGTGGACAGTGACGGAGGTGGTCACAGTGCTGGTGGTCATGGTGGGTGTAATGACGGAAGCATTGTGGTGGGGACAGGGGTGGTCATGGTCATGGAAACTCCTGAAGCCATGAAGCGATGGGGGAGGACCGGAGACTGAGAGGTGGGCTTTAAATCTTGGCAGGCCTGGCTGCTGTTCCCACCCGCCGAGTCCCAAGTGGTCAGGAGTGCAGGGTCTGTCTCTCTGATAGTCACTCTCCCATTGGGAGGAGGGCGTTGATAAGAGCTATCGATGGCATTCAGCAGCCAAGCCTCACAGAGACCAGCACTCACTCCCTCAGTTTCCTCTCTCTCTAGGGAGTCTTCAGTCCCTCTGTGGGTTCCCGGTCCTTCCCTTCTGTCCGCAGACTTCCTCTAGTCAATTCCTACAGACCCTGCCCTGAATCATCAGCCAGTTCATTTCCTCAGAGTCCCACACATTCTAAAAAAGAAGCCTAGGCCCCTGCTGCTGCTTCCTAGTCTACCACTTGCTCCCTCAGCCTTCTCAGCACCTCCGGGTTCCCAGTGCAGTAAAACTGCCTGCTAGGTCACCCGAGGCCCCGCTCCACCTGCCTCATTCTCTTCTTCCTAGAAAGAAATTGGTTCTAGGGCCAACCACGTTATTACCAAAGTAAGCTTTGATATATTTAATCGTATAGGCTTGTATGCTGTGTCTGTATGTGGAGGTCAGAGAATGGCCCAAGGGAGCTGGTTCTCTTCCTACCATGTGGATCTTGGGGATCAAATTCAGGTCACAGGCAGGTTCACATGCACCTGCTGAGCCATCTCACTGACCCCAATCAAGGTTTGGCAAAAGCCTTTCGCCAGGGCCTGGAGGACCGAGTGCCAGACATCCATCTCAATACCTCTGCCTCAGATGCTCCAGCACTGCTCCCATGACCCTGGCCTCTCCCTGAACACTCTTCATCCTTGTTTATCATGTTTCCTGGTTCCAGTTGGAGCCAGCACAATAGCTGGAGGGCCAGCGTCTTTGGCTCATCAGCTCCTGGATTGAGCCCTGCCTCTGGCTTGAGACTCGTCCCTTCTAGACTCTGTCTGGCATCTTAAGGAAGGTGGTTGTGCCTCCCCAGATCCATGTGCCATTTCCTGCCTGGAACCCTGGGTGGATTCTTCCCTCCCCACCACTACCAGTTCTTCCAAACCTCCTGGGTCATGGTTCTCTCACAGCGAACACGAAATCTAATTTTATTTTAAAAACACAAAGCCTGCTCATCCTTTAACTATGTTCATTTAAAATTATTATCTTGATGGGTTCTGTTTGGTATTAAAGCCAATAAGTTATATAAATCTTGGGTTTCTTTTTAAACTCAGGAAAGCAGCTCTGCTAGGATGACACATAGTTCATTGCTCTGTGTTGTATAAACTGTTAGCTTTTTGGGGCAGTGGTGGGTAGGACAAGGGTCTTACTAAGAAGGCTTGTCTAACCTGGACATTTCTGTAATCCTCCTGCCTCTGCCCTCCAAGCACTGGGTTTACAAGTGTATGTCACCACATCCAACTTAAGCTTTAGGCTTTAAAATTAGTAAAACATCTTTGAAAACTAAGTTATTATTTATTTTTCCATGCTCGGGATACCCCCAGGACCTTGTATACACTCGGTAAACACTGTACTACTGAGCGACATTCTCAGTCCTAAAACTGCTTTTTAGAAAGTAAAACACCATCATTGTAGCTGGAGAGACAGCTCAGTAGTTAAAGAGCACTGACTGCATCTCCGGAGGACCAGGGTTCGGTTCCCAGCACCCACGCTGTCGGTGGCCTGCAGCTGTCTTACTTCCAGCTCCAGGGAATCCAGTTACCCTGTGCCAGGGTTAAGGGGACATACTGTGCTGATGTCCTTGGAGTTTTGTAAATTCTCTCTGGAAAAAGGTCTCTTCTAAACGTAGTGAGTACTTGCTCTCTCAACTGGACACACACACACACAAAACTGGCAATAATAAAAATAAGCCTTATAAGGCTTTCTTAATTATGCAAAATATTATGCATCCCAAACACTCCCAACTTGATTCCAATAATTATCAGCTTTCTGTCAATCTTGTTTTACCTGATTTCCAGCTATTCTTGTTTCTCCTCAACTAGATAATTTGACATATTCTCTATATATATCATATCATTTTATTAATAAATAGTACATATTTTTAAAAAAATTATTTGTTAAAAGAATTACAGTGCTTTTAAACACATTAAAAACAATACATTTCTCCTTCCTTCCTTCCTTCCTTCCTTCCTTCCTTCCTTCCTTCCTTCCTTCCTTCCTTCCTTCCTTCCTTCCTTCCTTCCTTTCACAAGATAAAAATATCTCAGAATGTAGCCCAGGCTTTCCTGAGACTCATCATGCGGTGCAGGCTGAGCTCAAATTCATGACTCCCCTCTGTGAGACAAGGATTTCAGGTGTGTCTTACTACGCCCAACAAAGTCACTATGTTCTTCACAAAAGTTTAACATTTATGTATATGAACGTTTGCCTGCCTGCATGCATGCATGTGTTCCATATATGTGCCTGGTGCCCAAAGAGGTCAGACAAGGGCACAGAATCCACTGGAACTGGAGTGACAGACTCCTGAGGATCACCATGTAGGTGCTGGGAACCAGACCTGGGCCGCTGAGGGAGCAGCCGGCGCTCTTAACCACTGAGTCATCTCTCCTGCCCCTTGGTCTATTAAAATATTTGACATGCAAAATAAAGAGTTTCATCATGGCAATTTTAGCCAAATATTATTATTCTTGGCTCATCCCCCTGTGTGAAATGATTTTAGCAAAGAAGTCGTAACTGCAGTGTCAACAACAAACAAACCACAAAGAAGCAAAATACGGATATACACAAAACTCAAAAACCCCAACACAAAATCGGACAATGTGATGGGATCTGACAGGCAAACACAGAAGGAAAACATACCTCAGGGGCTCTGGGCCTTAGGGATCAGACACACCTTTTTTGGGGGGGGGGTTCGAAACAGGGTTTTCCTGTATAGACTGACTGCCCTGGAACTCACTCTATAGACCAGGCTGGCCTCAAACTCAGAGATCCTCCTGCCTCTGCCTCTCAAGTGCTGGGATAAAGGCGTGCACCATCACGGCCTGGTTTTAGACACATATTTAATAAAAACAAAGAAAAAAAAAACAACCTCCCTCCCCCACTATTTCAGGAAGATAGAAATAAAGGACATGACTGAGAATTTTGGCAGATAATTGAAACTTATTTTTTTAAGTGAAAATTTTAGAGCTAAAAATAATAGCTGAAAACAGCAATTTAAAGGGTAGGTTTAAGAGCATATTAGACATGGCTGAAGAAAGAGGTAGCAAATCAGAAGCTAGATCAGAAAAAATATCAGAGTGAAGTGTGGAGACGTAAAAATGGTGGGGGCTATAGGACAGCTTCTGAGACACGGAGGAGGCCCTGAGCAGTTTCAGAGAAGGTGAAAGGTCATATGTGGTGGTCTCTGAAGCGCATAACAGAGATGGATCCATGTGCTCAGTAAGACCCTATAGCAAGATGGCTGAGAAGGAACACACATCAGTCTGTCAAGGAAGATTGAAAAACCAGAGAGAAGGAGACCTTAAATATAGTCAGAGAGGGGCTGGCGAGATGGCTCAGTGGTTAAGAGCCCTTGTTGCTCTTGCAGAGGACCCAGGTTCAATTTAAAGGACCCACGTAGTTGGCTCAAAACTGTCTATAGAACTCTAGTTCCAGGGGTTCTGAGCCCTCTTCTGACCTCCACAGGTACCAGGCATGCAGTGGAGCACATACGAGCACTCAGATGGAGCACATAGGAGCACTCAGATGGAGCACTCACATACATAAAACAACATACAATAAATCTTTAAAACGGGAAACCTACAGATTACCTTGAAAGGAGTGATGGATTGTCGATCTCTCCATGAAAGGACGGAATCTGGAGGAGACTGGGATTCTCAGGGGTGCTTTAAGAGACAGGAAAACCACACACGCATCTGATGACGTCGTGAGGGTTCTCCCCACTGACTGTCCTCCATCAGATGCCTGCTGGGTGTCATACAGTTTTGCTGGGAGCTATGTGGCCTAGTTCTGGGTCAGCATATGAATGCTCGTCCAACGCATCTCTCTGCGAGGCAAGACCTGTGAAGATGGTCTCTCACTTGGCAAGAGCCAGTGGACCTCGGGACAGCACAGGGTACTTCCGGGACCACGTGGCCTGCACACTCTCTTCTCTCATAACGTCGATGACTCTCTTGTCGGCTTAGCGTTTCGCTTTGTCAGTCACGAGCAGGACAGATGTACTCTTCCCAGAAACCCCATTTTTTCTCCAATATTCTCTCGAAAAGTTTTTGGGAAATGCTGCTTCTCAGGTTATAGAGAGGCTTAGACTTGCAGGAACCTTTTGTAGGACAAGGGAACAGTTCGAGAAATACGGGATAACTGTGAGTGAGTAGTTTACTGCAAATTGCCCTTATTCCTATAAGTATGTCTTGTTACATTTTGAACGATATTGTTATTCTTGAGAAGGTGTACCTATGTTCATCACCTTCTAGCTTTGGAAAGGCAGGATGTGCCATACTTAGTCAAGCTAACAAAATGCTGAGTGCGGTTTTGTTTTAAAAGTTGGAGGTTGGGGGAAAACATACTTGTTTTTGAAATATAAATAAAGATGACTCGAGTTATTTGGGCCAGCAACCTGCATGAAACTCATCTGGTAGTTGGACATTCTTGCACTGATGCCCCTTCCCCAGCTCAGGACCTGAACCCAGGTTGCAGCGTGACTCGGCACAATTTTACTCAGCTCCTACACCGAAAGTTGTGGAGACTCCTCAAGTTAAAGGGCTGATGCCCGTTGCCAGTGCCAACAAGGGACCTGTATTTCTGACCTGCCAGCGATTAGCTCAAGGGTTCCCGGCATTCTCTTCGGGTTCATGTTGCTTGCCAGAGAGATACACAGAACTCAGAGTGACACCGTTTGCTACTGTGATTCACGACAAAGGCGGTGTGAGATGGAATAAAAGATCACCCTGATGAATGTATAGGGCAGCCGGGCGGTGGTGGTGCACACCTTTAATCCCAGCACTCGGGAGGCAGAGGTAGGTAGTGTCTGAGTTAGACACCAGCCTGGTCTACAGAGAGAGTTCTAGGACAGCCTGGGCTACACAGAGAAACCCTGTCTCAGAAAAAAACAAAACAAACAAACAAAAAACAATTAAAAACAGAATACACAGGGCAAAGTCTGTGCAGAGGGGAAGAACTTCTTTGGCCTCCCTGGGCACGCATTCTCTAGACATCTCCACAGACTCAGCAATCTGTTTTTGTTTTTCCAGACAGAGTCTCACTGTGCAGTACTGGCTGGCGGGCCTGTGTCTCCCTGAGTAGACCAGGTTTGAACACACAGAGATCTGCCCAACTCTGCCTCCTGAGTGCAGTGATTAAAGTCATGTGCCATCGCGTGTGGCTTTTAAAAAAAGTTTTCTTTATTTGAATTATGTGTATTTGTGTGGTGTGTTTGTGTGGGCATGCATGTGTGAGTCCAAGTACCTAAGAAGGCCCAAAGAGGATGTCCCTGCGGGTGCAGTTACAGGTGGTTGTGAGCCGTCTGATGTGGGTGCTGGGAGCCGAACTTGGAGCCCCTTACCTCTGAGCCGTCTCTCTAACCGTGCCCAGCAGTCTGAAGGTTCTCCTTTAGAGGGTCGTTAGGTATGCATGAGAGATTATATCGTTGGCCGCAAGCGAACAACTACCCATCACCCTACTTGCCTCCCTGGAAATGAGAACCAGTTACATGTTTGCTGCTGTAACTGAGAACACCACAGTGGCTGGAATAAACGGTGCCCTGTCTATTGGCTACCTAGAAAAGCTAGTCAAAAGTGAGGGCAAACTAAGTACATCCTCACAGGAACACAAGAGAAGCTGGGTGTGCTACTGTATCCCTGTAGTTCCAGAGCATGATGGGAAGGTCACTTGAGCCCAGACAGTTTGTAACCAGTCTGGGACACAGAGTGAGGCTGTCTTGATTTGAAAAATGTTTTAAGGTGAGTGTAACTACCAAGAATTCACATCAGTAGAGTCTCCCAGAAGGAGGACCCTAACTGGAAGGGCAAACTAAGCAATGAAAATGACACAAATTAATACCGAAGATTGATTATGTATATATGGTGATGATAGTGTACAGGACATAAGATTTTGAAGTCCTTGCATGGAGTTAGGAAACGAAAGCAAAATAAATAAATAAATAAATAAACATTAAGAGGTTTTACAAGCGCATGCTCTAATCTTTAGGTAGATACTAAATTTTATTTTTTTCAAAATTTATAAACTTTATTAGAAAAAAAACGTAAAAAAGTAAAACCACCACACACCAAAATGAACTACACTCCAAGTCTATACATTTCAATGAATGAAAAATTATGTGTGACTTTAAAATTAATAGAGAGGTTGACTAAATAAAATAATTCCAACAGAAAGCAAAGGAGGAAGAGAAAAAGGGAAAGGAGTAAGATTTATCAGAAGTAGTTAGCAAGAGGCTAGGTTTAAATCCAAATATAAAAGTTATCACATGTAAAATAATAAAAAAATTTCCCATTAAAAAGTAAAGAGTTTTATTAGAGTTTTAGACTTAAAACTTTTTGTATTTAATTTATTTTTTAATGTTTATTTATTTGTATTTTATGTGTGAGTGCTCTGTATGCGAGAAGAAGGCACTGGATCCCATTACAGAGGGGTGTGAGCCACATGTGGGTGCTGGGGGCTGAACTCAGGTCATCAGCCTTGGCGGCGGGTGGCCTGGGACATAGTTTGTATAAGAACCAAACTGAAGGGGCTGGAGAGATGGCTCAGCAGTTAAGAGCACTGACTGCTCTTCCAGAGGACCAGGGTTCAGTTCCCAGCACCCACATGGCAGCTCACAACTGTCTGAAGATCCAGTTCCAGGGGATCTGACACCTTCACACCAGTGCACATAAAATAAAGTAAATAACCAATAAGAAATATTTTTTTAAAAAAGAACCAAACTGAAAGTCTATATTGTTAGAGAGACGTAGGTGAAATACAGAGATGTGTACAGTACCAACTAGAGCAAAAAGCTAGTTCAGTTATTAAGGTCAGACTAAATAGATTTTAAAATAAATGTATTACTCGGCCAATATGAGTCAGTGCACTGACAGCGGCTCCCTGGCCTTCGGATTACTCAGAGCTTATTTCTACACTGTCTTCCTTTACTGTCAGCTGCTCAACTGGTAATCCTTGAGGCTGGTTTCTAAATAAATTATATTCAGGGGGCTGGAGAGATGACTCAGTTGTTAGGAATGCAAGCTGTTCGTCAGTCCCAGCACCCACACTGGGCAGCTCACAGCCACCTGTAACTCTGTGCCAAGAGTTCTGATGCCCTCGCTGGCCACCATGGGAAACGGCACGCATGTGCACATACCCGCATACGTATAGGTAATATATGCATATACACATCATGAGAAGAAAGTTCGAAGCTGAGCGTTGTGGCATAGACCTTTAATTCCAGTACTTGGGGGCAGAGGCAGGCAGATCTCTGAGTTCAAGGCCAGCCTGGTCTACAGAGTAAGTTCGGGGACAGCCATGGCTACAAAGAGAAACCTTGTCTTGGAAAAAAAGAAAAAAAACAAAGAAAACAAAACAAAACAAAAAACCTAGAGCTAGAACTCTTCAGTGTCCCTTGATAGAATGACGTAAGAGAGTAGTTTGATGATGACCTTGGTCCAGTCTCTTGCCCTCTGCTGACACCGATTTCATGGTAAGTACTTTGTGCTAGATTCAAGTGCTCCTCCAAGGAGGCTAGGTTGCTATTCTTTGTTGTACAGACTTCCTTGTAGTCTAGAACGGGGCTTATAGCATCCCTGGCCCATGGTACCCAAGGCCAGAGCTCATTTCATACAACTCTATTAGAAATGCATTCAAACAACTCTAGGGACCTTCTCCAGTAGACGGGGCAATCCATTAGGGTCTCCCAGTTTAGAAACTCTTGGAATCCTCCCATTGACACATAGGGACCATTGGTGGTCCAGAAGCATGGGGGCCAGAGCAGGGAATCAAGGTGGGGAAAGAGCTAGAACCAAGCTCCGAGGACAGCTTTCAGAGCAATGGAAGTGCCTCTGGGCTCTGCTGGCTTTCCTATCTGAGGAGCTTGCTCTCCTCTGTTGGTAGAGTCCAGAGTTGCAATGTCATGCAATGTGAGGAGAGGGTTCACCAGAGCAGAACCCTGCAGGTGGGGGCCTCTGGAGCTCTGCCAGCCCTCGAACTGTTCATAGAGCTGGGCCAACAGCTGGAAGAGTCAGTTTTCTTCACAGAAGGTTGAGCAGGGTGAAGGAGGGGACAGGTGTGACTTGGGGAGCATAGCAGGGCTCCTGACTGGCCAGCGGGCCCCGGTTACTGGCAACAAAACGGCTGGGACTGCTCTCAATTCCCTGATTATCCAGACTGCACGGTGGGGGCAAGGTATGTGAAAGGTGACCGTGTCAAAGCGAGAGACGGGAAGCGGCCAGGATGATGCTGACGGCAGAGTTGGAGTGGACTGGGGCTGTGGCCCTGAGCAATCTTGAGTGTTGCCCAACGTTCAGCGCTCTGGATGAGTTTACAGGAGTTTCTGGGAATGGTTCCATCTATTAATTCACCGAGTCATTGACTAAACAGTTTCTCTGGGATTGCAATAAGACCACCTCAATGTTGTACGTGTTCTGGACTACAACTTATCTGCCGTGTGGGAACGGAGCTTTGGTGACTGGTACAGGAGGGACCTGGAACAGGAGGACCTTGTCAGTTTTATGCAGCTAGCTCTGGGGGAGGCAGCTGTGAGTCGAAACAACTGACTTTCAGCAGACGATGGAGAAACAGGAAGACAGAGGAGGCAAGAAAGAAACATGCCAGGCATCCTGCCACCTTGTCTAAAGCACTCGTCCTCCGCAGCTCCCATCCAGGGACTGACTGTCCCATTTTGCAGAAGAACAAACTGAGGCTCACTTTCACTCAGAACTGTTTCCTCAGGCTTTCCCAGGCTGACCCAGAGCGTCCCCAAGCTGTCCTCATTGTGTAGTGGTTGCCAGAGTGGAGGGCAGAGTCTTCTGTCCCCATGGAAACACTGTTAGTTTTCCATAAGTCTGGTTCTGTGGTCAACCTCTGGGAATCTATTCACCTGTGGGCAAACTGATAAAACTGAATTGCAGAACTATTACATCAAGGAGCACGTCTGGTGATGCCAACAAACACACAAGAACGCTAGTGAACTTTTTTTGGGGGGGGGAAGGTCTATTAAGACAGGGTGTCCTAGACGGTCAGGCACAATGTAGCCTGGGCTGGCTTCAAGTGCAAGAGTCTTTTCTCAGCCTTCTGAAAGCTGAGGCTGCAGTGTGTCTCACCTCGTCCAACTAGCGGATAGGTTTTTCGTTTTGTTTTGGAGACAGTCTCGTTGTGCAGTCCTAGCTGGTCTGGAACTCAGTGTGTAGACCAGGCTGGACCGGAGCTGAACAGAGAGCTCTACTTGCCTTTGCCTCCTTGGTGTGGAGATTAATGTCCAGATGGTAATAACTATGAATTAACAAAACTTCAGATATGCGAACTCATGCAAATTCTCAAACCAACCTTGGAAAGAGACTCTGAAATTAGTTTCATTTTAGAACTTTCACTCAGAAGCCTGAAGCGACTAACTTACAAAACAGGAATGGACCCAGAGGTACAGGTTTTGGAGGCACCAGAAGTGTGGTGAGGGGCTGCCTGGAGCAGACTGTACCCCTCGAATTAAAGCTAGCTGAACGTGAGTTCCTGAAGCCTGTGGTCAATTTCTGACCGTACCAGTCATAAGCTGTGTGACCCGAAGGCCATCCCTGTCTCCGGCTTCCCGTGTTGAACGAAAGAACACACAGGTTGGACCTAATGATCCCGAGCTCAGTTGCAATGCTGACTGACATTTCAAGAGGCTTCACCAGGCTAAAATAAGATGCAGGAGCCACAGCTGTGGTTGGGAAAGGGCAGCCTGGGACATGTGTGCTTATGGAAGCTGGGAGGCTGTTCGTGGTGAGGGGGCATAGATGGCTAATTGCAAGTTCATGAGCTCAGCTGGGGGCCACTTTCTCCCCGCAGCGCCTGCCCACGGCTGGCTGTGAGTCAACCCCAGGTCACTGGCCACAGCAAGGCAGCTGGAGACAAGCCCTGAGCATGGACAGAATGCATGTCCCACCGGATGGCAGTTCTAGGGCTCCAGGGGCCTATATGCGCCTCCCTATCTAATCTAGATGCTTCTAAACCCATTAAGAAGGTCTTATCACTCACCTTGTGCTTATTGAGTACTTTGCAATGGGAAACTGAGGCAGGGGAATCAGGAGGCTCATAGGTTGGGTCAGAGCTGCTAGGCAAGGGTGAGCCATCTCTCTGGGACTTCGGATTTTGCTAGTGGGCTCAGAGTTGTGCCTGGAGCTGACATTGTGGGGCTCCCACGTCTAACCTCTGCAGGATGAGTTACTACCAAGTAAGGGCAGGAATTTACTCTATCCTACTCCCCAAGGGGAAGAGACGTTAAAAGAAAGACAATAACTTCAGGACTGACTAGTGTCAAGAAATCATTCCTGAGACATTCACCAATGTGGGCTGTGGGATGTGAGCTCCTTGGGAAGTCAGGGAAGATGTGGGAGGGGTCAGAGCTCAAGTGCTTCCAAGACAACCACTCCTGCCAGCTAAGTATGTCACATAGCATGACCTGGCCCATGATGCTCGGGTGATTCAAGGTGCTTTCCCCTGTGCGTGTGTCTTGTGGGTCTCCCACGTGCCTTTTGAACGCAGACCTCATATACCTGAGGTCTGGCCTGGAGCCAATTTACAGTCTCAGCTCTGAGACAAAGGCAGACATCTCCAGACTTCTGCTCAGCATTTGAACGCCTATGTTCAAATATGGTAGTCACTGGCCATTTTCCATTCATCTACTTTCTCCTTCACCTACTCACTCACCCATCCATCCCCCCACTCATCCACCCATCCACCCCCACTCATTCACCCATCCATCCCCCCACTCATCCACCCATCCATCCCCCCACTCATCCACCCATCCACCCCCACTCATCCCCCCATCCACCCCCACTCATTCACCCATCCATCCCCCCACTCATCCCCCCATCCATCCCCCCACTCATTCACCCATCCACCCCCACTCATCCCCCCATCCATCCCCCCACTCATCCCCCCATCCATCCCCCCACTCATTCACCCATCCACCCCCACTCATTCACCCATCCATCCCCCACTCATCCACCCATCCATCCCCCACTCACTCACCCATCCATCCCCCACTCACTCACCCATCCATCCCCCCACTCATCCACCCATCCATCCCCCCACTCATTCACCCATCCATTCTTCCGCACACTCATTCATTCATTCAAGCTACTACATCTCTGAGAAACGCTCTCTTGATCTGCTTAAACATCTCCCTCGGTGGGGACGAAGCTCAGTAGAGTGCACATCTTGCTGAATAGACACAAAGCCCTTCAGACTCCAGCACTACATAAACAGGGCATAATGAAGCTGGCCTGGAATCCCATCAATAAGGAGTCAGAAGCAGGAGGACCAGAAGTTCAGAGTCATCTTCAGGTATATAGTAAGCTCAAAGTCAGCCTGGTCTACATGATGCTGTCTGAAAAAGAAGTGTAATTTTTAAAAAATCCAGAAAAACAACAATAGAACTCCGAACAACAACAACAACAACATCTTCCTAAGAAGCCCAGGATCCCCTGGGGCCACCCAATCTGTACTTTGACTATTTGACCTTTAATCCTTGTTGTTTGTTTGGGTTTCTCTATGTAGCCCTGACTGACCTGGAGCTCCCCATGTAGACTAGGCTGTAGATCAGGCTAGCCTTGAACTCAAACAGAGATCCTCCTGCCTCTGCCTCCCAAGTACCGGGATTAAAGGCGTGTGCCACCATCCCCAGCTGACCTTTAATTCGTTCATTCTTTTTTTTTACCTTTTAATTATTTATTTATTCATTATGTCTACAGTGTTCTACCTGCGCGTATGCTTGCCTGCCAGAAGAGTGTAGATCGTTGTGAGCTACCATGTGGTTGCTGGGAATTGAACTCAGGACCTCTGGAAGAGCAGCCAGTGCTCTTAACCTCTGAGCCATCTCTCCAGCTTCCTGACCTTTAATTCTTAAAAAAAAAATTTAAAGATTCACTATACTGTTTATGTGTATTAGTATTTTGCTAGCATGCATATCTGTGCACCACACGCATGCCTGGTGCTTGCAGAGATCAGAGGAGGATGTTGGATCCCCTGGAACTTGAGTTATGAACAGATGTGAACAGCCACTGAGAGTGCTAGGAATTGAACCTGTTTGTCTGCAAGAACAAGTGCTCTTAATCTCTGGTCTATCTCTCCGGTCTCTTGGTCTTTAATTAAAAGAATAGTTTATGCCTATGGACGTTTGGCCTGCAGATATGTCTGTGCACTGGATGAGAACCTGGTGAACACAGAGGCCAGAAGAAGGCCTCAGATCCCTTCAAACTGGCGCTGCAGACAGTTGTGGTGCTGGGAACCAAACCTGGGTCTTCTGGAAGAGCAGCCGGTGCTCTTAACCACCAAGCTGTCGATTCAGCCACTATTATTCGACATTTAAGGCTTCAGCTTCTGTTGAATTCCTTCTGCTCTGGAGAAGCAGCCTAACTGTCTTTTACAGGGCAGTCCTAGAGAGATTCCGCAGGCCCAGATTTCTCTCTCTCTCTCTCCCTTCTCTCTTTCTTTCTTCTCCTGGGTAGACATTTACTGAGTTTCTGTCGTATCCCAGGAACAAATCAGAAGCTAAGGTGCACATAGCATCTTCACCTCCCAGAGCTACAGCAAGTGGGGAGACCCCACAGATCAAATGATGGGATAGCTAATTATAGCTGTATCTGGGAAGGACTCCCCAAGAACGGGACATGGTGACAGTCAGACATGTAAAGGTAGACAAAATCCACCCAACAGTCGTCTTTCCTGGGGCTAACCACTCCAGAGGCAGCAATTCATATACTGGATTTCTGGAGACCTCTCTAAATCTGGACCCAGTGTATCACGAGGGCCAGCTTCCTGGTCTCCAACATTTTTTCTCTTGGTGCAGCCCAGCCCATAGCAGTGTGTTCGTGTTCTCCTGGGACAAGTCCCCTCTGGGAATATTTACACATTCCAGCAGTCTCGTTGTAGCCTCCTGCAAACCTTGACTGACCTTGACTTTGAGTCCTTGTGTTGACCTTGTAAATACTCTTCTCCCTCAGCCCCCAGATGCTGTTCTGGGCCTGGATCTGCGGCTGACTTTAAAGTATGAAACTTCATTCCTTCTTGATATGACCAGCAAAGTGCGGTCCTCCTGTCTGCATAAGCTTGTAGCCTAGATAAGGTATCCTCAGGGGAGGACCCGGGGGAAATGGAAACCTGGGAGGAGGTTATAGGTGACATTTACTCTCGGACTCCAGAAAGAGATACCTGCACTGTGCTGGGTCACACACAGTTCTGTGACCTCTGACTTTGTCCTCCAAACCCTTTAGAGAGAGAGAGAGAGAGAGAGAGAGAGAGAGAGAGAGAGAGAGAGAGAGAGAGAGGAGTCAGCTCCATGTGTGTTTGTGTTTCTGTGAAGTCTGCACGTGTGTATGCATGGGAGCCTGTGTGAGTTGTCTGGTTAGGTTTCTCTGTTGGCTGGTCTTTATCGTTTTGCTCTTAGTAACCCAGTCACTCACGGGTAGTTACCAGAGCCCTGGTCAAGACCTCATCCACCTACTCTGCCGCAGAGCCACACCAGGTGTTTCCATCTGTCCCCCTGCCTGCTTGCAGCATGGGCACTCACCACCCACTCCATCAGGGACCTGGCTGGACAGTGGGGGAGGACCACTTCTCAATCCTCTCCTCTGTCTACCAGTCTCGGGCTGGACCAGGCCGGTTCCTCCACCTGTCTCAAGCTGTGACCCCTCCCTGTGTGTGCTTTCAGAGGCCAACCCTCAACAGACCTGTGGGCGTCACTTTTCTTATCTGTCAAATGAAAGTAAGGCACTATCTGGCGACCAGGTTAGTGCTGGACAGAGAACAGAAGTTCTGAGAACAGCTTCTGCTTCCCCTGCCCTCTAACTTTTATGGGCACGTGTTCTTTTCTGTTTAAAAACACTGCCCATTTTTCAAGCCCGTTTGGCCCTAAAGCATGACTAGCTTCTTGCTGTCCTGGTTTCCAATCATACACCATCTCACCCCAGGACAGTATTTTGACCTTCTCCCTGCCTAAAGCAGCAACCCCTCCCCTTGCCTCTGCGTCTCCACCTTTCGCTTTAGTATAATCTGAACGACATTATAGTTTTCACTTAGTGATAATCTGTCTTTCCTGCCCTGAAATGTGAGTCCCATGATGGCAGAGGCCTCAGCTGACTTCTTGATTACGATGGTCTCAGTGCTTGGAGCTGTGTGTGTGTGTGTGTGTGTGTATGGGAGGAGAATTTTAGATGGGGAAGGGAGGGTGAAGTATCTCCTCCACCATCTTATACCCTAGTGGGCCAAAGACTGGAGTCACATGTAATTCCCCTGCCATGTTCCCTGAGGGATCTCAGGAACAATGGCCTCTCCAGTGCCGCAGATGCAGGTTGTTCAGAAACTAGCGGAAGGCTGCACCTTCTTTATCTGGTGACACCGGGTGTCTGAAGCTGAACACAGTCCTTACTCGGCATTGGCATCACAGTTGTTAAGTACGATGTCGGGGCTGGAGATCTACCCTGATGCCTTAGCTAGGACTCCAGACCTAGACTGGCTTCTCACGGGTGACATTTTCCTTCCCTGAGTCTTCCTTTCCTGTCACCAGTTCCTGCAATCCCCCCACAACCTGAAATCTGTGTAGGTGCCACATTCTCAGTCTTCCAGATCAGCGTTGGGCGAGCTTCCCAGTGCAGCCTGCAGCCTGCACTCCTTGCCTGTTCTCCCCACCTTTACCGTGATAACCTGTTCTGGGCATGCAAGAGGGACCCTAGAGAAAAGCTGCATCCTTCCCTCCGGAGGAGGTGGACTCCGCCTTCCCCAGTTCTTCTCCTCCCCTGGCTCCGAACTCAAAGTTGTCTTCAGTGACTTTGGTGAGTGGGAAGTGTATGCACCCGGCTGCAGCTCTGGACCCAGTGTTGAAAGAATTCTCCCACCAGGTCAACCTCCCCCAGGCCTGGCCAGTGTGCAATCATTGCCTGCTCCTTAGATCTGTCAGCACCCTGTCCTGGGCTCCCAGCCCTGGACGAGCTCCGGATTGCTTGAGTAGAAAAGGATTTCCGCCTTAGAGGTTTGCACCACAGGCTCTCAAGGGCCTTGGTGCTGATCTGTGTAGGGGCATATGAGCGACCAGCTGCATTGTGGATCAAATGTAGGGCATACAATGCTTTTTAATATCATTCTTTTAAAAGATTTATTAATTAGAAAATTGTGTGTGTGTGTGTGTGTGAGAGAGAGAGAGAGAGAGAGAGAGAGAGAGAGAGAGAGAGAGAGGGGAGTTTGTGTGGACTATGTGTGTGCAAATGCCCAAGGAGGCCAGAGGGCTTCAAATACCCTGGAACTGAAGTTATAGGCACCTTCACACGTCTGACTGTCACCATGTCCCGTTCTTGGGGAGTCCTTCCCAGATACAGCTATAATGATGTGGGTGATAGGAACAGAACTTGGGACCTCTGAAAAAGCAGTATCATCATCATCATCACCACCACCACCATCACCATCATCGTCATCAGACAGAACCTCAATTTACAGTCCAGGCTGTCTGGAACGCCCTTTGCATCTTAGGTTGTCATTGAATCCTAGGCTCAGCTTCCTGATTGGTGGGGTCATAAGCATGTACCAGGCCCGGATGGGCTGGTCCCCATTTCTACTTGTATCACAGAAGGCCAATCCTTTTCTCTGTTGGCTCAGGGAACAGAGACGCCACATGAGTTAACTATTTAAGAGGAGAGTTGTTGTTCAAAGTTTGAAAACCATAAATCCTAAAGAAATTAATTTTAAATCCAGGGAAACTGAGGCCCAGAGGAGCAAATGGCTTTGCAAGGTCACAGTGATGTCAGTAGCAGAGCCAGCCTCATATCAGACTGCCTGGCTCATAGACTGATGTTTTTGCCAATAGCAGGCAGAAGCATCCCTCTTAGGAGGTGGCAGAGCGCCAGCAAGGTACTGTCACAGACATGGGCTAAGGTCACGCCTTCCCACTCCTGAGGGCCCCTGTGATGTTCCCTTGAGGACAGTTGTCCTGGGAAGTTCTGAACTGGAGGCTTGAGGCTTTGGAGGAGGAAGGGCAGAGCAAGGAAGAGTGGGGAGGACAAGGGAGAGAGATCCACCTGGGAAGGGCTCCTCATGTCCCCACCAAGACGCCACTCCACTGGGGGAGGGAGCAGAGAGCGCTTGTGTCCAGGGACAGAAGGTGGCCCTGAGGTAACACTGTGGGGTGGAAAGGTGGGAGGGTCTTGAAGATGTGTTGGTGATTGTTACCAGTAGAAATGACAAAATAAGGGGTTCTGTGTGACCTTGTCTCCTGTAAAGCCCAGCTGGCACCCAGGAAATGTTTTTGGGCCATGAGATGGATGGACGGCATCCCCCACCCTTCATAACCTCTGGCCTTCTCCATCCCCCTCTCCTGACCATTAGAGACAAGGACTGAGTTATTCTTAGTAAGTTTCATTCATCAAAGTATGACAAATGGTGTCCTGGGAGGAATGTCTGGGCACCAGACAGGGAGCCAGAGGGGTAGACTGCAAAGGTCCTATCTACGGGGAGAAGCCATTATGTCCAGTGAGTCCAATTTTGAGGAAGACACAGTCTGCCTTTGATAAAACACACTCTGAGTGGACACGGTCTGTCCTCAGAGAGCACAGGTGTGTGGGGACACGGTCTGTCCTCAGGGACCACGGTCTGTGGGGACACGGTCTGTTCTCATCAAGTCTGAGCAGACATAACCTGTCTTCAGGGAGCCCCAGTCTAAACAGGACAGCTTGAGTCCCTCTTTTAGGAAGCCGCAGTTTGTCTGGGGAGGCACAGTGCAGGCGTTAGAGGATGGGGGATGCCACCTGTCCTGAGTTTTCCTGAGACTGTATTCGGACAGAGCGAGCCAAGGCTCTGCCCTCAGGAGCTGACCTCACGATACGCAGGGAGGTGCCCGCCCTGTTGGACAATGGTTCCAGCCCAAGGCACGTGTTGGACTCAAGATACAAAAGAGTTGTTGGCAGGACATTCAGCCACCACTGTTACCAGAAGTGGGGTGCCTAGAGATGACAGAAGAGAGGGATCCTAGGGAGGGAACACTGGCTGCATGACAGGCATGCTACCACAAGTGGCATGGAGGACTGAGGTCCCAGTCCTGAGGGTCACAACAGGGCTGGGGTGTCCTTGGGTCTGTGGGCCATCATACACCTCACTCCTCGCTGGCTCCCTTGAGACCACAGGCAACCGCTGGTCACAGAGGGGCACTAGGCCTGGGGAGTGGGTACCACAGTTAATGTACCTCTTGCAGAAGGAGCCAATTGCGTTTGTCGTACAGCCACCAGTAAGTGAGCTGATGGGGTCCTTCTCTGAGAATCTTCTGTGCCTTTGGAAGAAAATGGGGATACCGTAGTTTCGTCTTCCAGGGACGCTTGATTTCATTTAGGCTTTCAAGTTCTTTTCAAAAAAGTAGGCCCTTGCTCATCTCTGTCTTCCAGCAGAGAAAGTGGGTCTGGGTTAGACTTCCCAAGTCTTTCAACTCTATGGGGAACGTGACTCTCTCGGGTCCCAGGACAGTCCTATAGGGCATGGGCCTGCCCCGGAGTGGCTGCAGGTGGAGCCTTCACTACTGCTGCTGGGAACTTGGAAGGGCTCCTGAGGGCAGGCTGAGGGTGCTAGGTCTAGGAAGGGGGCGGGGTAATTACAATTACAGATCCCGTTGGCCCAGTGCTGTTGAGGCCGCGGATGACAGTGGCGGTGGGTAATTAGAACGCATTAGCCGTGACCCTGCCATCCTGTAATTTCTCCCTTTGCACGCGCTCGGGTGTGATGTAGGAGGTGAGGCGATGCCTGCTTGGCTGAGTCACCGTTCGGAAGCGGGGCAGGGACGCAGGGGGCGGCAGAGGCCACGGAGAAGGGACTCCTGCGGCTGAAGGCTAAGAGTCACCTGCCGCAGGGCTCCGGTCCGGGCCTGGCGTTCTCTGGGGAGCCCTGTGGTGAGGCAGCAGTCCCACCTGCAGGGGGCGCTCCGAGACGGGTGTCCCCCCGCCCCCAGTTCCTGGGGCGTCCTGCTACCCGAAGGAGGCAGGTGCACTGAAGATGAACCCAGCAAGCGCATCCTAGCTCCTCCCAGGCTGGGACGCGACAGGTGTCAGTCACACCTCAGCCACGCAGAAGGAAAGGGGCTGCGGGTTCTGGCCCAGCTCTGAATCAATTCGGGCGAGCTGGGGGAGGAGCCAGCGGGGGGCTACCGCAAGGAGGGGAGTTTATTTATTAGCCAGATTAGCCCGTATTAATGGGGGCGCGGTGGTGGCCGGCGGCAGCGGGGACATAGCTGGCATAGCTGGCATAGCGGCCGGGCCTCCCGCGGCGTGCGCTCTGGAGGCTTCAAAGGGGCTTAAAGAGGCCCCTGGTGGCACTGCCACGGCCCCTCGGGGGAGGGCGTGGGCGGCGGGGGAGAAGGCCAGCATTGTGCGGGAGGATTAAGGATCTGGCCTGGAAGGAATTTTAAACTGCTACAGCTGAGCCCCAGGAACCGACCCCCTTCCCCAAACACACACACACACACACACACACACACACACACACACACACACACACACACACAGCCCAGGCGTGAGAAGTAGTGTCTCTGTCTCTGTCTTGCTTGTTATTGGGCAAATAACACAGGGCATCTAGTTATACGGAATGAAGTTAAGTGTAAGAATATCCCAAATGCTGTACGGGATTTACTTATGCAAAAAGATTTGTTGCCTCCTATTCAGCATAGCTGGATATCCCCCACCCCAAACCAGCTCCAGATATCTTCCCTGGGTCTGAAAACAGGCTCCTGGAATCCACTGTTAGCCATCCCATAGTTCCCTGCCGGCAGGTGTCTCTCCCTTCAGACTGGGAAGTGGAGTTTGGCACTTCAGAATGGAACTCTGAGGGTAGAGTATGTGTCTCTGCCATCAGTCTGGGAACTTCCCGAGGCCAAGCATTTTAGAGAGAGTCTCGAGGTTGGCATGTGTTTTCACCATCTTGAGAGTCCCTGGAGCAGGCTCTGTGACTTGTTAGTGGCCATGTCTCCCCCTTCCAGAACAGGTGACCCCGTCCTGTCCTAGTGCGTGTTCCTGCCCACAGTGGGAGCCAGGGGCCCAGAGGACTGACCTCCAGATGGGTGAATCTCGCTTCTGGGGATCCCCATGGAGGTGCTCTGGGATTGATACACCTGGGAATTTGGCACCCCATCCTCTAAGCCTTCTAATCTGAGCCTGGCCCTCACTGGGGGATTTGAAGGCCATGTCTGCCTGCCTCCAAGAAGGCTGTGGAGAGAGTGGAGGTTTGGGGGAGCGCTGAGATCTGGGTACCCGAGATTCACATCAGGAAAGTGGCCAGTGGTGCAGGCGGTCTTGCCAGCATCCTCTCTGTTCACGACCATCTCAACAGGTCCCTAGCCCTCTGTCAGCCTCACCGGTACCCATAGCCTTGAAGCTGCTCCTGTCGAAGGTCTCCTCGGCTCCAGCATGCTCTGCCCAAGTACCACGGAGCTGAAGTCTTCATCAGCCTGGACCACTTGAGGGGTCAAACAGGAGGCAAAGGCAGTGGGGGTGGGGTGAGGGATGAGCAGGTCAGGGAGCAAAGGCTGAGGGGGAGCAAAGATAGGAAATGGGCTTATCCCTAGCCCCTGTACCCCTCCTAAGGCCCCTCATGCCTCAGGGCATCTGAACTCTTTCCATTGAAGCCGAGGGAAGGCCCTGGAGAGCCCTTTCCCACGGTCACAGCCTCAGCAAGCCCCCACTCCCTTCATGTTAATGGCCACCCCAGGCTCGCCCTCCGCAGGGTGCACCCACCCTATTGCTGAAGGGCCCCTCCTCAGGCTCAGTGCCTGCTGCCACCCGTCCGTGGCATCATCACCCCACTCCTCAGGCCGCCCAGTCTTCAGGTCAGCAATTAGCTACTTCCTCCCAGCCGCATGAGGCCACCAAACGTCACAGCCCCTCCTCCAGCTTCTGTTGCCAGCGGCGGGAGTGCTGGGGGTGCCCCCTACCCTTTGTAGTCAGTGCCAAGTCCTGGCTCCACACCCCCTCTCACAACCTACCGAGTGCTGCGGTAATGAGCTCCCATCTAGGAAGCTGGAAGCCGCCAGGCTTCCTCCTCCTCCTATCACCCCATTCTATTGCATGGGTGGAGCAAAGCTGTCTTAAGGGTGCTGGCAGCCCAGCTTGGGCAGGGCTGGAGACTTAGGTGTCTCTGACTGTAGTTGTAAGTGGTCCCTACCTGGAACCCAAGAATCTGGGAACTGATAGTGGCAATCATCTAGGAAGGGGGAAATAAATAAGAGACACTTTCAGATGCCCCAACATGCTCCTCAGAAAGTCCCTGGAGGCTCCCACATGCATACTTAGGCATGCACACAAGTGCGAGCTGCTCGCGACACGTCCCAGTGCAGCGGGACCCCTGTACTCAGAGGCAGTAAGCCCACCACCACAGCAGTGCCAGAATCAGGACCTGTAGGGAAGCAGGGCTGTGGGAAGGGAAGGCAGACCACCGACGCTCCTGTTTGAGTTAGGAGTGGGGGTGGAGGATATAATTGCCAGAGAGAATTAGCAATAAGTCCAATGAATGTGTGTAATCTTAGATTACTTAACTTGGGAATGCTGGAGAGGCTGTTTGTATAATACAAGATGGAAAGATAGAACTTGGTTGTAGAGTTGTGTTCTTGGCTCAGGGCAGTCCCTAAGCTGATGTGATCACTGTGGACCCCTTGGTAACCCACTGCTAGGCTTTGTCGAGGTGAGTTTGCCCCAGGGAGAAGTGAGGCTGTCCCAGGCTTTCTCTGACTCCTGAGATCCAACCCTGTCTGGAAGCAGGACACAGGTGAGGGGTGTGGTAGGGTGTGGGGGCGTGGCCAGATGCTGCCCTGATAGGCTTGGGGGTGGGGCCCAAGAAGGGCTGACTCCCCGCCCCACCCCTAAGTGTCCCTATAACAGGGAGCCAAGAGCTGGCTTCTCAACCTGGGAGGGGTGAGTCAGCCAGCACCTCCCTGACCAAGCAGAGGAGGCACAAAAGATGGGACATGGGTGGAGGGCCTTCTAGGAACATTCCTGGAAGGGGACCTGGGAATAGGCACTGCTGTGGGAGCTACCTGCCTATCTGCCTGCACCTGCACCTTGGCTCAAAATACACTCCTTCTTGCTCTATACCGCCAGCTCGCCTCTGGGTTCACCAGGCAGGGCCCTTGCCTCCTGGCCCAAGTTCATCTGCAGCTTGCTGCCACCACCTAGCCTGCCCAGCAGGCTCTCCAAGCTGTGGCTCCAGGAACGCACATGTGCACGTGCTCCTAAACCCATGACCACAGCCACACCAGCACAACCAGCCACACCAACGCACACAGTTGGTCACACTCACAGCACCTCCCTAGGCTTGTGCACACCACACACACTCAGATACGCACACTTATAAACCTACAGCTATAATACTGGAGTGTACTTGTCAGAACCCTTATCCCCAGTGCCTGGGATGTGACCTTATATGGAAATACGTTCTCCATAGATTGTAGTCAAGTTAAAATGACATTTTACTGGGTTAGAGTGGGCCCTAGATCCAACGCCTGGTGTACTTAGAAGAAGAGAGACTTGGAGATGCAGAGATCTAGAATCCCCGAGAGAAGTCTTGTGGAGTAGTGTGATCACAAGTCAAGGACTGCCAGAAGCCAACCAGAAACTAGGAGAAGGCTGGGGCAGGCGTAGACATTGGGGTGGGGGCATAAACTTGACTTATGTCTTGACTTCGGAGTTCTGACGTTTTTGACTACAGAATACCTGGCTGTTGTTTGAAGCCATTGAGGACGTGATGATATGTCTGGCAACCTAAATGCTGTTGGTGGCACTCTCTTTGGGGGCTACTGTCTCTGTTCTGCTTTTTCTTGAAAGGGACCAGAGGATGAAAGACACTCATGGCTCAGAATGGGAGGCTGATAATGTTTCAGTTTTGTTCTTTGGTCAAACATTCATAGAAACCAGCTGAAGCCAGGAAGGCTTCTTTTGGCTCATGGTTTCTGGGGTTCCCGTCCATCATAGAGGGGAGGGCGTGACAGAACAGGACAGCTCGCATCATGGGGGCCTCGAGCAGAGAAAGAAAATGCCCACACTAGCCAGATTTCTTCTTCCCTCTCTTGAATCACACCTCGGGCTTCGGGATGGCGCCACCCACATTAACAGAGGCTGGTTCTGCCCGAGCTAATCCTCTCTGGAAGTGCCCTCCCAGATGCACCAAAGCTGGATTTTAATAATCTCCTCTGTTTGTCTTAATCCAATCAAGTTGACAATTGAGATCAGCTAGCACAGTGATTTTAATCTTCCGCCTTTGCTGAAGTCCTGAACCAGGGCACTCCCAGAAAAGGATGGACTGACATGAGACAGAAACAGAAACTGTGGCAGATCCACTCAAGGGAACACTACCCAGCCATGAAAAGGGAAGGGGGGGGCTCAGAGCTGACAGAGGACATGTACCCTACGATTCTTTTAATTTGAGTTGAGGAGAAAAGATGTCTGTGCATAGAAGCAAGAACAGTGGTTACTCTGTGGAATGGAACTGACCGAGAGGGCTTGGAGCCTCTTGAAGTTCTGGAAATACCCTGTTTGGGCTTGGTGGGGAAGCTGGCTTATACATGTGTAAGAATCCACTGGGCTGTGCAATTTGAGACCCAGGAAATGAGTGAGCAGAAGGGGGTTGTTTTCAGGTGACGTTTACAGACGAAGGCTTGGTCTAGGGACTTACATTTGTGGAGTCATTCAGTGGCTATAGGAGGAAATTCTACTCTTCAGGAAGAGTTGGTTGGCATACACACACCCACACCCCCCACACACACTCCCACACACACATGCACACACAGCCAGCGAGATGGCACACTGGGTAAAAGCCTTTGCCACACAAGCTGGACATCCTGAAGTCCAACAGCGGGCTCTTGACCACCATGTGTGCACTGTAGCATGTGTGTGCCTACACTCAGATACTCAGGTACACCATGCACAAATAATAATTAAAAACAAATGCTACCTCTACCCAAAAGTACACATTATAAAAAAAAAGACCAAGGACATTGGTTCTGTTCTCAAAACATAACAGGAAGAAACAAATAAAAATCCAGCTGATAAAAATGTTTACTGAGCTGGGGATGTAGCTGGGAGGGGGGAGTTCTTGCCTAGCAAGGCTGAAGCCCTGGGCTTGATCCCCAATACTGCATAAACAAGGTGTGCGGCAGTACACAACTGCAATCCCAGTGCTTGGGAGGCAGAGGCAGGCAGATCATGCTGAATTCAAGGTCATCCTCAGCTACACGTTGAGTTTGAGTTAGCTTAGGCTACATAAAACCCTTTCTCAAAAACAAGCAATCCACTATCTGCCCTTGGTTCTGATTTTGTGGTACGACAGATGACAAGTGTCTCTGAGGTGTGTGGGTTTTCTCACAATCAACCTGAGGGGTTGACTAAAACCTCCGAAGCCACATAGGAAGCCCAGCAGGAGAGAAATGACACAGTCCACTCAGACTGGAGTTCCCTGATGACAAGGTGGGGAAAAGGATTTCTCTGCAGAAGGGGCTGGCTTTGAATCTTCTTTTTGTGGCTTCTGTAGTGGCTGGCAGGGGGCTGCTGAGCTGGGCATCCCTGTGCCTTCCTACCCTGGTGGTCACTCCTAGTCTGAATGTAGGCCCCTCTTTATGGGAATGTCACAGTCTAGGACTATGGCTCTAGGGGCAGTAGTGAGATGGTAGCGGATGGAGGTCTGGACCAAATGATGCTGTCTCTTATAGAATATTATTTTAAGGTGTGTTATTTTTGCTTATGCTGTGGAACATTTGTTTTAATGATGCAAAGATGTGTTGCGTTTGTTTAGGCTGTATTTATTTAACTCTGTGAAGTTGTGATTCTTTGCCTGTCTAAAATACATGATGGTCTAATGACTAATAGTGAGCAGGATAAAGAATAGGTGGGGTTGGCAGGAAAAGAGAATAAAGAGAAGGAAAAGTCT
This sequence comes from Chionomys nivalis, assembly GCF_950005125.1. Lineage (NCBI taxonomy): Eukaryota > Metazoa > Chordata > Mammalia > Rodentia > Cricetidae > Chionomys > Chionomys nivalis. The sequence goes on along the minus strand of NC_080104.1, from coordinate 12,339,638 downwards.
GGAAGAGAGGAAGGAATAAGACAGAACTAGGAGAAAGGATGTTAGGGGCCAGCCATATACCACACAGCCAGTCATGGAGTAAGAATGAAAGAAAGAAGCTGGGCAGTCATGATGCACACCTTTAATCCCAGCACTCGGGAGGCAGAGGCAGGCGGATCTCTAAGAGTTCGAGGCCAGCCTGGTCTACAAGAGCTAGTTCCAGGATAGGCTTCAAAGATACAGAGAAACCCTGTCTCAAAAAAAAAAAAAAAAAAAAAAAAAAACACAAAACAAACAAAAAACAAAAACAAAAAAATGAAAGTAAGATATACAGAAGTAAGAAAAGGAAAAATCCCAGAGACCAAAGATAGACAGTGTAACATGGAGGGGGGCCGGGCCTGCTGTCCTGCCCAGTACCCTACAACTGTTTAGTCCCAGAGAAAAAAAAATCACACAAAGATCTCTGTAAGTTACAAAGCTGATTCGCCCATTAGCTCTAGCCTCTCACTGGCTAACTCTCACATCTTGATTAACCCATTTTTCTGATCTATATTAGCCATGTGGCTCAGTACCTTTTTCCAGTGGGGCAGATCACATCCTGCTGCTTCGGTGATCTGGGCAGGAGTGGGAGGAATCAACTTCCTCCTTCCCAGAATTCTCCTGCTCTCATTACATCATTTCTACTTCCTGTCTGGTTTTCCCACCTATATTTCCTGCCTGGCCAATCAGCGTTTATTTATAACATGATTGACAGATTACAGACAATTCTCCCACACCAAGACAGAATAATTTAAGTCAAAAAAATCTGGCTAGAAACAAGCCGAGCTAAGGCCAGGCATTTATAAGTAATAATATGCCTCCATGTATGATTTATTTGGGAGCTGGGTGGTGGGCCTCCCCAAAAGCCAAAAGTGCAAAAGAGTAAAAAAAAAAAAAAACCCCAATAACAACTGGCACCCAATGTGGGGCCTAAGTAAAAGAAAGTCCATCAACAGCCTCTTCATGGGCAATGCTGACTTCTAGGGGAGTCATTCTCCAGCCTGTCTGGGTTACGTCGGAGCCACACTTCATGTGAACTCTTTGGACCCTGTTCTTTTCTAGGAGGAGCAGCTGGGACAGGGGCTCCATTTGAGGACATGTGGAGGGGAAGAGTGCAGGGTGTTTCTGGCTCAGGACTGGGTGTGCCCTGCCTCACTGACTTCATCAGCGGGAGCGGTATCATATGATGGCCGAAGTGGCATGTGTAACAGGAGCTGACATTTTCTAGCTAGCCCTCTGACTATATTAAGCTCCATGTCCCCTGCTTCCAGGCCTTTGCCTCCTGCCCCAGGGACCCTGGACTTGGGAATTGTCTCTACTCCAAACCGTGCTCTCCTAACCTGGAGCAGGGGCCTAATGAGGTCAGTCTGGCGGGGAGGACAGAGACATGGAATATTTAGGCTCTGGGTGCTGATGAGCTGCAGAAGAGGTGCTGGTACAGCCTTAGCACCCTCACACTGGCCACCCACGCATCATCCAGCCTCAAAAGGGCACAGGAAGAACAAGGAGCTGAGATATACAGTTTTCGTAGCCATTGTGCAGGTACCCAGGCACTCCCAGGGGTCCCTAAATAGCCTGGCTCAGCTGTCCACATCTGTTCATTCAGCCACCAAGCAAGCACTCATGCATGTTTGTACATTGGTGAACTCACCCATATGCCACCCACCCAAGTGCCACCCACTCCTGTCCCCCATTTCCTATGAGCCTCCCCCTCACCAGTCCATGGCTGAAGTGGAAAGCCCTCTGGGGGTTTTAAGAGGAATGGAGATCAGAGCTCAGATCCTGTGGGCCCTCTAACCTCCCACCAGGGGGACTCATCCTCTGGGACAGGAAAGAGGCTCTGAAAACTCCGCCTTCTCCCCAGGGTGGGGACAGAAGCAGGTTTGGGGTTATTAATAACCACGTTCCTGACTGGAAAGGCCTGTGCGGAAGCCTCAGCCTTAAGCCAATCGGAGCAGAACTTTCCAGGAAAAGCAAGCCTTCCTCTGCCTCCAGGACGACTTCCCACTCCTGACTTCATCCCTTTGGTGTGTGGGGCACCTGCCAGGCTCCGCCAACTGCCCAACAGGCTTGCTGTCACCTGGCAGCTGACATCCCCCTTGGCTGTCACCCAGAGAAGGTCACACTGCATGTGGGTTGTGGGGCCAGCATCAGGACTGTTTCCTCTGTCACGTGTCTCTGTGCCTCCTCCCTCACCAAACTGAAGCCTGCTGTGTGAGAGTGCAGCTCCCTGTCCTGGCCCACCTACCCGGGGAATTGGGACATTGTCCTGGCACCTCACTCTGCAAGAGCAAGCAGCTGATGAGCGCTGGGGCCAGAGGGCTGAGGCAAGTTGGGCTTCTGGCTCTTCCTGACTCTGTGACCTTGAACAAGCAGGATTTGACTTCTTCGTGGCTCAGTATCGCATGGGTAAAATATGTGTCAAAGTGTTTAGCCACGGGCCAGCAAGAGTGAGACCTGTACGATGCTGGCATCAGCTGTGAGGGGCTGTGGAGAGCATCTGGAAGGGATTCACATCTGGGCTTGGTCACCAGTTCCTTTCTCATCTCCATTACCACGGTAGTTGCCACCAACACCTCCATGGTTACTGCCACGCACCATCTCCCCCATCAATATTGTCACCAGCACTACCCCACAGCTCTCTACCAAATCCACATAGCCAAGGCAACCACAGACGGCCACCGATCCAGGAACACCAGCCCAAACGTGCCGTGGCCAAGGTCATGTGAAATGAGACCCGTTCTGGGACTCCACACCGTTGGGAACGGTTTATAGTCCAGCTTCCTGCTGTGCGTCTCATATCCTTTCCTTTGCTGCCCCATGGACCACATGACCCAGCTTCATGCGCCCCATCCCCACCCCGCTGGCTGTTGTATGTGTGCACACACCCACATGTGCTCACACTCACACACTCATACTGTTGAAACAAATCTTCCAAAATCAGCCTCCATTTACTTATTTTTAAAACTTTCAAAGCTTCTTTTTCTTTTATGTTTTGTCTGTGTGTAAATCTGTGCACCACGTATGTGAACAATGACCATGGAGGCCAGAAGAGGGAGTTGGAGCACCGGGAACTGAAACTGTGGAAAGTTGTGAGCCACCGTGTCGTGGGATATCTCTATGCTGTGTGAAGATGTATTGCTGTGATTGGTGTAATAAAAAGCTGAACAGCCAATAGCTAGGCAGGAGGTACAGGTGGGACTGTTGGGCAGAGAGGAACGATGGGAAGAGGAAAGGTGGAGATACCAGCCAGACTTGGAATGAGTCAGAGACATGGAATGGGGTAGAGGTAAAACGTCGATTAATAAAAACATAGGTTAATTTAAGTAATAAGAGCCTAAGCTAAAGGTCACGCTTTCATAATTACTAATACGTCTCTGTGTCATTATTTGGGAGGTGGCTGGCAGGACAGAGGCAGACTCACTGCATTATCATGTGGGTGCCGGGAGTCAAACTGGGGTCTTCTGGGAAGAGCAACAGGTGAGCTAACCACTCAACCACCTTTCTAGTCCTATTTTATTTACTTTAGACGGGGTGTAACTGTGTAGCCCTGGCTGGCCTGAAATTTACTATGTAGACCAGGCTGTCTCCAGACTTGCAGAGATCTGCCTGCCATAGTCACTATGCCCAGGTTCCTACCTCTTTCCTTTGCACACAGGTCTGAGGTTAGCAGTATGACCCTAGACAAGTCACCTTGGCTCTTTGTCGTGATGACGCCATGTGTCCTCGAGGCACAGTGAGGGGCTTCCCAGATGGGGGCCTGTATGCTTCACCCCTTCTCCCCACAGCAGCTGTGGTTCCTGGTCTAATTATTGGTCACACACACACACACACACACACACACACACACACACACACACACACTTGCCTGTTCACCCTGCCAGTTAAAATAGAAATTGATGGGCATGCTTTCGTCTTCCAACAAGACACTCTGTGGGGAAGACGTGTCTCCCTCTGCTCTGGGAAGACATCCTTGCTCACTCTGAGTCAGGTTCTAGGTAGACGAAGGGCCAAGCAGAGCTCAGCTTGAACCCTGACCTCACCAGTTGAGTGCCTGTGAGCAAGTCCCTTAACCACTCTCCTTGAATGCTCTGCCTCAGTTTCCCTATCTGCTAGGAGGATCCTTGCGAGCTGCCAAGAGGCCCCTACCACTGTCGGGTTCTGGTTGATCCTGAACTATGGCACTATGGCCAGAATAGCTCACTTTCAGGTTCCCACCCTCCCAGGCCGACAAAGACAGCCCTGGCTCAGCCTGCTCCTCAGATGGCGGGGAAGATGCAGAGTGGTGGGAATTGCCCTAAGCAGAGAAAAGTTCCCTGGGCGAGTTGCAAGAGCAGCTAGTAAGGAGTAGCCCAAGCCAGAACCCAGTTCACTGGACCTGAGAGGGAGCACTGGAGTCTGGGCTAGGTGGGGCTGAGGGCCGAGGGGATGCTGGCCGAGGGCCTCCATCCTCAGGTGCAGAGGGCAGAGGGGATGCTGACAGAGGGCTTCCATCCTCAGGTGCAGTGAGACCTCTCCATCCTGGGTCTGCTACAAACAGCATCATCAGGAGCCGGGCTGGTGCAGCTAGAGGGGGTGGGAGGGTGTGGCCCACAGGCTCTCCAGCTTTCCCAGGCTCCTGCAGCACCCTGGTGTCCCTGCAGCTGCAGCTGCAGCCACCCAAAGATTCCCTCCTCCTTCCTCCAGTGGTGGCGCCCTGGCCGTGAACTCTCAGGGAATAAACAGGGGCAGAACTTAGAGAGTGGTGAGTACTCCCAGCCCCCAGCAATGTAAACTCCCCAGATATATTTATGTTGTCTGGTCCTGGCCCAGGTCCCCTGTCCAGCTCAGAAGTGTCACACCATACAAATGTCACATGTACAAAGACTCTGGGCTCCTCCACGTGGTGGTGGGAGAGGCAAGGAGGGGTCAGGAGCACCATGGAGTGACTGGAGCCCAGGGTAGGTCCTGAAAGAGGACACAGGACGCAAGCCTTGCTACGGAGTGTTGTCTGAGCCTTGTCTCTAGAGTTGCAGGCTGGAATCTTAGGGAATCCCTAGCCTGGTCAGTGACCTGGGTCACCCTGTGGCCCTAGACTCCAGGGTCATAGGGCCTAGGGCCCTGTCTAACTGACAAATGGCCCAAGACTGCAGTCCTTTGCTTTTTTTACTGCCCTCGGCTGGGCATCTTGCCAGACTCCTGCTCCCATTATCTCACTTAAGTCTCACACTGGCCTGGGGGCAGGAGCCACTGCTTCCTCCTAACTCAGGGCGAGCTGAGGGGCTAGACAAAGTCCTGAGGGGATGGAGGCTGAAACTTCAGATAATGAAACATTTCAACCCTAGAGAGCTGTAGCTACGGAACCCTGGACTCCTGAGCTCTGGTAAACTCTCTCCAAACTGTGCCAGAAAACATGATGAGAGAGTCCTGGCCCTGCCCCGACGGAGCCTCAGATCGAGTGGGACACAGCCCTGTCTGAGAGAACTCTAATTCTGAGTCCTGTCCTCAGAGAGACCCAGCCTGAGGGGAGCTCTAGTCTGAGGAAGACAGGGCCTGGCCTCAGAGAATACCAGTCTGAGGGTTGCAAGGCCTCAGAGAACTCTAGCCTGAAGAGTTTGAGTCTTAGGGGGAGTCCCAGACCACAAGAAATGACCGAATACTGGGGAGGCAGGTGGAGCCAGAGGCCTTTGCAGAGCTGGAGAAGGAGGAGTTTGGCAAGTGATGCACAATTTTCTGTGGCCCTGGAGCCCGGTGCTGTGCTCCTGCAAGGTCCTGATTAGGAAACAGGGCCCGTCTCTGCCGCTCCCGGCGCCCCCCTCCCCTGGCTGTAAGGCCATCCTGGCCCTGCCTACCCTGCCTGGGAGGGGCAGGCAGAGCAGAGCCCCGAGACAAGCATGCCACTGGGGACAGAACACATCTTGGGAATGACACCCAGGGAAGGCTATTTTCATCCGGGAAGTCTTCTGCTTCTGCTGCCCACCCCAAAATAACCTGGCTCATGCAGGGACTGAGCACCTCGGGCTGTCACCAGCTGCCCGAAGCACCGTAGCTCACCATGGAAAGTCTCTTGCTGGGTGTAGAGCTGACCCCCCACCCCCACCCCAACACACACACAGGCAGAAGCTTGTTTAGGAAGCCCCGGAATGGAAGGGCTGTATCTCCATTACTGGAACTGGGGAGTTCCAACATTCAGGTCTCTGCAGCCTGCTTCCTTGAAGAGGTTTCTTTGGGGAGTGGGGTGGGGTAAGGCTGTAGGAGTGAGGCAGGGTAAGGTGGTTTTCCACCCATCCAGGCTTCCAGACTGTGATTTAGAATTTGTGCTATGGCTGAGAAACTGGATCTTCCCCACATGGCCAGTGGGCTCACTGGGGCTGGCCTGGGCTGTGCCTGGCAGAGCCAAGCTGCCCTGCGGCTGGCCACATGGCCCCTGATGGGAGGGTTCACATGTCCTAGCACCAGCCAGCCACCTGCTACCTCTGCCTCCCAAAATAGGGAAACCTGGCCTTCTCCTCTTACTATCCCCGTCTCAGCAGGGGGCACTCATAGCTTCCTACCCTGCTCTATGGGAGGTGTTGAGGGATTGACCTTCAGCCCTGACTTTCCTCACACTGATATCTGGATGCGGCCTAAGGCAGTTGTTTGGATTATGGGCTGGCTGCATAATGGGGCACTACTTGTAGGAATCCGTGTCCTGTGTTAAGAAGGGCCCTGTTCCCCCCACTTTCCCCTATCCTCCGTATCCAACAGAACCCTTAACATTAAGTAGAGGCCTGGACTGTTGACCCAACCACCAGTGTATGTGTGTTACATATATGTGTATACATGTTCATGTTTGCACGCACGTGTGTAGGGTTGTGCGTGTGTGTATGTACATGTGTGTGTATGTATCATGCGTACATGTGTATGTGTGTGTAGAGGTTAGAGTTCAGCCTTGGGTTTCTGCTCAATGCATATCATTATGGAAAGAGCCTCTCATTGAACTTGGAGCTCAGTGATTCACAGACGCTGGTTATCAAGCAAGCCCCACAGAGCCACCCCTCTCTGCCTCCCCAGTGCTGGGATTTTAAGCGTTTGTTACTGTGTCCAGCTTTTCACGTGCTGGGATCCAGACTCCAGTCCTGATGCTTGCACAGCCGGCAGTTTACTGTCCGAGTCACCTCCCAGCCCTAACCCAAGTCACATCAACCTCTCTCCACTGAGGGCAGGAAAGGCTGGAGTGTGCAGGTTAAGAAGGAACCTCCCTCCTACACGTACCCCCGCCCCCAACTCATTTCCTACACAGCCGCCACTGCTGAGTGCTTCTGCACGTGAAGAACTCTGTCAGCGCCCATCTTACATGTGTGTGTTTAAGCCTCAAATCACCCTGCTGAGAGGGATTTGGTTGTACCATTTAAGGGTGGAGCAAGTGAGGCCCAGTGTGGTCAGACCTTTGGCTTAACTCATATAGCAGTGATGCAGAGGAGTTGGTGTAACCAAACCCGGGCCAGAACAATGTCTTCCCTTTCTCTGAATTGTTTTTTCCTCATTATGAGAAAAATCCTAACTTTTCAAACAGGTAAGAGCAGCGTAGTCAACCTGCAAGTACTCACCACCGAGACAGAACAATGAGCATTTCGCTGAGATTTATTTGCTGTGTGTGTGTGTGGGTCCGAGGAATACATAATACATACACACACTCACACATGCACATACATACATAGACACACACATACATACATACATAGACACACATTTATGTGTGTACATATATACATGCACACACATTAAGTCACTGCTACCTGTCACCCCAGTCACTCCAGAGTGCATCTCTACATATACAAGGGACCAGGGCGACAGCTCAGTAGGGAAAGAACTTGCTGTGTAAGCATGGGGTCCTGAATTCGGCTCCCCAGCACCCAAGTCAAAAGCTGGGGAGAGAGTGGCAGTGCTGGGGAGGCAGAGACAGGGGGCTCTCTGGGGCTCACTGGCAGCCAGTCTGGCCTCGTTGGTGGTGGGCCTCAGGTTCAGTGGCAGATCTTGTCACAAAAATGAGGAGAGGTAGAAGATGACATTTGATGTCAACTCCTGCCTTCCACACACATATATCTATGTGTATGCGAGCACATCTGCACGTTACACATGCATATGAACACACAAACACACGTAGATGTAATTAAAATATAAGAAAATAAAATCTTGAAAAAAGAATGTCCCACTTCCTTGTCCAGGGTCTAGCCAGGAAATGAATGGAACTAGAAAATACCATACTGAGTGAGATAACTCAGACCCAGGAAGACAAATGTCAAATGTTCTTTCTCATCAGAGGCTCCAGATTTTCAGATATAAGTGTAGCCCTCACCTCTCATCAAGAAACTTCTCTTTGCAACAGACAGAGACCATCACAAAACCTCACAAGCAATCAAAACCAGAGCTGGGGAGCCCCATTTGTAGATGGATGCATCTAAGTCTCGGGGAACACCGCAGAAGAGAAGGCAGGAAGGCTGTAAGAGAAGAGGAGCAGAGAGCTGCTGTGAGACTGTGTCTCTTAGCACAGTCAGAAGCCACACCCATAAAGTCTCACCAGTACAACTGCTAAACATGAGCGGTAAAAAGATAGCATCAACAGACGTGAGAGACTGGATGAGGGGGAAGCCCAGGAGCCGCAGCCTTACACAAAGAAAGAACTACAGGCACCTAAGGAAAGCTGAGAGCACTCCATTTATATCCGCCATCAAATGATCAGCTCAGGAATCGTACAAATGATAACATACAGACTAAGCAGGTTGTACTGAAAATATGTGTATATACATGTACATGTATGTACATGACAACAATTAATGAAAAAAGGCCATGAATTTGAAAGAAAAAACAAGGAGAGGTATATATGAGAGGGATTGGAGGAAGAAAAGTGGTGTGGGACCTTCTTCTGTATATGTGTTTCTTTTATTGGTTAATGAATAAAGCTGCTTTGGCCTACGACAGTGCAGAATAGAGTAAGGCGGGGATTCTAAGCAGATAAAGGAGGAAAGTAGGCGGAGTCAAGGAGATGCCATGTAGCTGCCGAAGGAGAAAGACATCTGCCCTGTTACCTTACCAGGCAAACCATGAGCCCCATGGTAAAATATAAAATAATAGAAATGGGTTAATTTAAGATATAAGAGCAAGTTAACAATATGCCTAAGTGATTGGCCAAGCAGTGCTGTATTAACATAGTTTCTGAGTAATTATTTTGGGTCTGGGTGACCGGAAATGAACAAGCAGCCTCTGTCTACAGAATGGCACCCAATGTGGGGCTGACTACATCCACATAAAACCTGAGAGAGCTTGGAAAGGAATTCTAGACAGAAAAGAACAGAGTTCAGCACAGCTTCTTGGTAGCTGAATTTTTTTTGAATGGGCTCTGTTTGCTGGTAGTGAGCAGGGGCACCATGACTCCTTTAAGAGAGGTCTTCCTGATTCATCATTAGCACCAAATACACTGCACAGCTTCTTTAAGAAAACAGCAGCTTCCTGGTTCATGCTAGCTGCATGAACAGCTCTGGCTCTTTCAGAAGGCTGCACAGTTAAATAAGCAGCGGGTTACAAATCGCTTAATGGTGACATAGACCCACTGTGATTCTGGAGTCAGGATGGTGTGCATGGCTCTCAGAGGCAGTGAAGATGCCTCAGCCATGTTGGACTGGGTGGAGCCAACAGGCAGGGTCATGGATTTGGTCCTAGCCACACCCGCTTAGTATTTTTTTTTAAAAAAAGTGATCCTGGTCAAAAATAATTACAGATACGCACTCAATAAATGCAAATTCAGATGGAAAAGCCCTCTAAATGGGTCAGTGTTGGATAAATGTACGTAAGCTTGGGAGAGAGAGGAAAAGGAGTATAGAGAATTATAATATAAAAGAATACAGTCATAGATTAAAGGAGTAAAGAAAAATAAGCCACAAAATGATGATGTATATTATTATGTTTTCTTTGAATTTTTTGACTGTGAATGAGCTAAGTACAGAGAGACATTTCATTGTATGGAATGCTAAGCTAAACCAACACATATATTTTAAAGGTATCTTAACTTCAAAATTTGGGTCTAAAGATATGTTGCTTTGGAAAAGAGGTTCTACTTTTGTTCCCACAGAGGATGAGTTCCTGTGGATTCCTTCCAGACTAATGTGGTTTGATGGACCAAGACCCTCTGAAAGGTCTCTGTGAACCCCCAAATTACTTTGCCCGACAAAAAACAGGAAGCAATTAGGGGAAAACTATGCCCAAATTCCCAAATATTGTTTATAAATGTTTATTTACATTTATATTATGCTATAGAGATGAATACTTTGCATTGGTATGGATCTTGGTCTGATACAAATTTAAGGTCAATTTTGTTATATGTATTTCTGCTCTTGTTTAAAGTATTGTGTTTGTACAGTTCATTTAAAAATGTAATGTATTATTAAGAAATACAGGTTAATAGAAAGTCATCTATAATAGTCAAGCTTATAGTCATGATAGTTAGGTTTTCTAGATGTACAGAGGTATATTTCAGATGGATAGTTATTCTTCAAACCTTTCAAAGACTAACAGAATATGGCATTTGGAATGTTTAAGAAATTAAGACTTTTCTCGACAATGAGAAACATCTGCTCCTGACAGCACCAATCTACTTCATTAGGATGATGGGCATCAAAGAGTTTCCTTACCGAGCTTGTTAGCCATTTAGGCAAGAAACTGCTCTTGCCTGGACTGCTTGATGGTATGCTGTATGAAGTAGACATGCAGACTCACAGAAAATTGACTGCTAAAGTTGCCTAAAGAAGGTGAGACAGTCCTTCATGGTTCCTGCTTCATGAAAGAGTCTGCCAGACATTCTGCAGGACACAGAAAAAAGTGACTGACAAATTGCCAATATAGATGAAACTGTCTTTGTAATTTCCTGCTTCATGGAAAAGTCTGCCAGATACTATGGTCCTGTATGCTGAAGATTGGATGTCCCAATGTTACAGAAGAACTTTGGGTGACTGTCCAGGCAGCAATATGTCTCTGTTAATTCTAGAGTTTTGGAAGTTGCTTACAATGAACTTCCTATTTACTTAGGTAATAGTATATCCTTCTGGAGTCTTTGATGGAGTTGAAGAAAGTCAGTTTTATAATTATAAAAGATAGATTCGATATAAAAATTTAGATGCATAAAAATGAAATAGATGACAGAGTATTTTTCTTAATTTGCCAAATGTAAATAGACTAAATATTGTAACTATAATTCTTGCTTTTATAACTGTTTTGTTGTATGTAATTTTACTATGTTAAAGTTAAAACTTTCCTTTTTATTTGGACAGAAAAGGGGAAATGGTGTGGGAATTCCTTGTTTTTATTGGTTAATGAATAAAGCTGCTTAGGCCTACGACAGGACAGAATAGAGTAAGGTGGGAATTCCAAACAGATAGAGGAGGAAAGTGGGTGGAGTCAAGGATATGCTATTTAGCTGCTGAAGGAGAAAGACATCTGCCCTGTTACCTTACTAGTAAACCACAAGCCTCATGGTAAAATATAAAATAATAGAAATGGTTAACTTCAGATATAAGAACTAGCTAGCAATATGTTTAAGTAATTAGCCAAGCAGTGTTGTAATTAATATAATTTCTGTGTGATTATTTCAGGTCTGGGCAGCCAGGAACAAACAAGCAGCCTCCATTTGCAGAAAAGGGAAATGGGAATGATGCAATTATTTTATAATCTCAAAAATAACAGAAAGAAATACATAGAAAAAAAAAGGATGCTTGGACCTTCACTTAGTCCTTGGAGATTTTTGTGGGTAAGAGCAGGCTCATCAAGAGCCTAGTTCAGTGCACTGGCTACTTCTCTGCGATAAACATCATGACCAAGGGCTTAGAATCTACCATGCTGGAGTGAGGCGCGCAGCTAGAGCAGGAAGCTGATAGCTCACCTCTTCAAACTGCAGACATGAAGTTGAGACAGACATAGTGGAGGCTTTGAAACTTCAAAGCTCACCCCAAGTGACAAACCTCCAGCAAGGCCACCTAAACCTCCTATACCTCCTCCAAACAGCGTCACCAACTGGAGACCAAGTATTCAAACACATGAGCCCATGGGGCACATTCTCGTTAAAATCACCAATGCTTGGCAACTACTTAGGTATTGGCAGAATTCTCCCCATCCACATCAACTAAACTGCTACAGTGTAGCGTGCTGCGAAAAACTGACGCTTGCTTACAGGTAGGCTTAGACACTTAGGAAAATGCCCCAAGCACCACCTTTAAGACAGAACCAGTTTTGATTGACATCAAATTTTACTATTTTTTTCAGGACTGAATGAAAAGAGGATTGCCCCTCTGTTCACATGTGAACAGACACCTCCACACCTTAATTTGCATAGGACTTGTGAATAACTGTCCATTGGGGAACATGGCGATAGGTTGAGACGTATCCGGAGTTCTGAGCTTCAGGTACTTTGGGGAAAACACTTAGCTGGATCTTGGGGACACCTCAGGGAGGAGTGTGGGGTGAAGCTGGAGGAGAAGGAGAAAGGAAACGTCACTATTCTGGAGTACCTAAAGAAATTGTCCCAGTCAATGACCTTGGGCTCTGCAGACACTGCTGGCTCCACAAACATGGAGAGATTACGTGTGTTGACAGGCTTCACAGTGGCTAGGAGAGCAAGGGATCCCATAGAGGACAGGTTTTGAGAGAACGCTTCAGTTACTTCCACAGTGAAGCCAGGAGCGCAAGTCCCAGCCCCTACGCCCCTCTTCCCAAGGGTACTCAGAGGCTTCCATTTTGGGTACGCTCCATATTAGCAAGGCCGGGGCTGTAGGTAGCACGGTGGCGAGCTGGTGTGGAGGGCAGGGAGGGTCCCTACGGGGTTAGAGCCTAGTCAACTTGAGGAACTGATGGTTTGGTCGTGGGTAGCTGTTGGCAGGTGAGATCCACCCTGCCCCGGCTCTGGGGACCCTGGGTCCCAGAATATCTGAGCATTTGGTACTCCGCTTTGGTAGCAGGGGACGGGGGCGGGAGCAGTGAAGTTTTCCGAATGGAAAATGACAAGCTCTTTCTGGAAAGTCGCCTTTCCTAGCTCGGTGGGTACAGCTGACTAGGGGAAACCTGAGCCCTGTGGGCAGGCTGGGGGGTCCAGAAGCTGGGGAGGCAGGCCCCCGAGGCGCCTCTCATGAGAGCTGTGGAGTGTTGGCTGCCTGAGGCAGCAGGGTGTGGTGAAGAGCTGGAAGCTGAGTTAGCCTCAGCCACAGTCCCCTGCAGCCTGGGTCTAAACCAGCAGCCAGAGTGAGTGATACGTGACAACAGAGGCATTCCTGCTTCTCTTCAGCTCCGGCAGTCTTCACAGCGGTGTGAGGAGACAAGACGTATTGGGACCTGCAAGACCCATGGGAGCCCATCTTGCTGTTTCTCTGCCCCTCATTCACTCTGTTCCAGCCTCCTGCATGGCACACTCATGCCCCAGGACCTTTGCACTGCTCTCTCTCTCTCCTTCTGGATGCCCTTTTCCCACACACCCAAATCACTCATCCCTTCTAGTTTTGTACTGCAACCTGATCTCCCTACTCTGCCCAGTTTCTTTGGGTTTCTTCAAATCTCTTACAGTCATCAAATATGTTTGTAGTAGGTAAATGACAGTGTCCCCAAAGCTGTCCCTGTCCTTACTCTTAACTTTATAAATGTAACTAGTGCAGCGGTTCTGAAGCTGAGGGTCACGACCCTTCCAGGATCACATGACCCTTTCACCGGTCTGAGACCACGGGAAAACACAGATGGTTACATTATGATTCATAACAGCGGCAAAGTTCCAGTTATGAAGTAGCAACGAATATGATTTTACGGTTCGGGTCACCACAACATGAGGAGCTGTATTAAAGGGTCACAGCGTTAGAAGGTTGAGGACCACTGCTCTAGAGGATTGTATAGTGTTCTGTGCCCATCCCCCACCAAAAGTTATGTCCACCTAGAAGCTTAGAGTGTAACCTCGTTCGGAGGCGCAGTCCTTGCAGGTGTAAGGTGGCGAGTTGAAGATGGGGTCATGCTGGATTCAAGGCAGGCTCTCACCCAGTGACTGATGTCTTCATAGGAAAAGACACAGAGACACAAGCCTAGACCATCTGAAGGCTGCAGCGATGTGGCCACAGCTGAGCTTTCATGGTTGTCAGCCGTCACCAGGGAGTGTTGGGGAGGGATTGAGGCCCTGTCGGCATCTTGATCTTGGCCTTCTGACTTCCAGATCTGTGAGGCAGTGTGGTTTTGTTTTGAGCCTGTGATAGCTCACACTGAGTGGCCACAAGAGCAAGGGCCACTAAACCGCAGCCACAGTGTGCTCACAGGATTTGTTTTAGTGTGTGCCATACCTTTCTATGTGGGGATATATGTGTGTGAGCGAGCTCACAGGATGAGAAGCATGCCTCCAGGCTATGACCTAACCCACCCACCCTGAGACCCAGACTAAATTCCCAAGTCCCCGTGGGTCACATGGGCCGTAGGATTTGCCATGTGACCTTCAGCAAGTCATAGTCGGTTTCAGATGAAGAATAATGGAACCACCAAGCCTGGAGGCACACAACTTTAGTCTCAGCACTCAGGAGGTAGCGGCAGGCGGACCTCTGAGTTCAGGGTCGACCTGAGCTGTGTAGGGAGTTCCCGACCAGCCAGGACTACGTAGTGAGGCCTTGCCTCTAAACAACCACAGCAACTAGGGCTGCCTTGTAGCCTTGCTGTGCTAGGGTTCTTGGTAGCTTCCTTCCCTTCGGTCCTCCCCCTCCTCAGGTGATCTCCAGCCTCTTGCCCTTAGTGCTCCACCAGGAACTGTGATCCCCGCCTGGGAGGGCAGGTGAGAGGATTCATGTCGTGGCAGGAGAAATGAATGGAGGGAGTTTCAGAGGACCTGAGCAGAGGGGGGATTAGCGCACGAAAGACCACACCTTCCGCTTTCTGTATCCTTAGGTTCTGTAAACACAGATTCCATCAATTCTCTTAAAATATTCAGAAGAATGCGCATATTTTTTTACTCCTTTTCTTCATCATTATTTTCTAAACAACACAGAATAATAACAGTTTGCATAGCATTGATGTCATATGAGGTATTCCATGTAGTTCAGGTGGATGGGAGGATTTGAGTAGCTTGTGTGTGAAAGCGTTATCATTTTACACGGGCAGTTGGGCATCTATGGGTACCTATGAGGGTGCCCTGGGAGGAACTCGGGTAGATACAGACAGTGCTGTACCTGGTCCCACGGGTCCCACTGCCATCCCTGTACCTACGTACCCATTCTGTGCCCTGCAGGCCTATGTGCTTTATCTACCACAGGGCCCACAAGAAGTACGCGTCTGCTGGGTGGTGGTGGCATACGCCTTTAATCCCAGAAGGCAGAGGCAGGAGGATCTCTGTGAGTTCAAGGCTAGCCTGGTCTACACAGAGAGTTCCAGGACAGGCTCCAAAGCTACACAGAGAAACCCTGTCTTGAAAAACCAAAGGGGAAAAAAGAGAAAAAGAAGAAGCCCATGTCCATCCTGCGATGGGTGTGGCTGTGCACAGCGTGAAGGCGGTGCAGCCGACCTGAGTAAACACCCTTCCTCCTTCACAGCATGAACATGGATGGGCTTCTATTGCACAGTGGACAATGGGCACCTTGTGTGAACCCAGAGGAAAAGTGGGTACTTAGAATTGCTGATCTGGGCTAAGCCCCAAACAGACTCAGAAGGACCAGACAAAAGGGAGCTAGAAAACCAGTGCTGATGTCTGGGGATGGATTGTGGGGAGGGGAGTGCCCAGATGTGGTCCTGGGGGCAGAAAGTGGAGACAATGGGTGGGAGAAAGAGCGCAGGACCCCAAAGAAGCTGTTTAAGAAGTGAAGTACAGTCCCAGCCAGGGAATAAATGCACGGTGGGTGTGGGGCCGCAAAGTCAGGAGGAGGGCTCTTCAGGAGGGGGTCTGGCTGTAGTTCCTGGCAGAAATGGGTTTGCTTCCTTCCAGCCCCAGGCCCCCTGTTCAGGAAACACTCAAGTAGCAAAACCCGCCTGGCTCTTGTGCTGGATAGAGCTGAGAGGGCATCTTCCACCCTGATGTCCACGCCCCGAGTCTCCTCTCATCCTAGGGAAATATTTTATCCACTGAAAAGTTGGCCCTGCAAGACACCACTGGAACTGCTGCTGGCCTGCTGAGGACAGAGATGGGGCCTGGACCGGACATTGGACAGCCTCTGCTTGTTCCTGTCCCTGCTGCTGCTTGCTCCAACCAGGCTGTCTGGGCCACTGCAGTACACAGAGATGTCGCTGGTGTCTCGTCAGTGGGAACCTGTGGAATGGCCCACTTTGTTTTGAATAGGGAGGGTCTCATGTATCCAAGGCTGATCTCCAACTCACTGCATCGCTAAATATGACTGACCTTCTGACTCTGATGTCTCCATCTCCCAAATGCAGGTGCTACCAGGGACATTTTTTTTTGTTTGTTGTTTATGCCCCTGCTCTTGTATGTGTGTGTGTGTACATGTGTCTGCCCATGCATGTGTACACCTATACACGTATAGCTAGAGGAAGACAGAAGGGTCTTCCTCTGTTGCCCTCTGGTTTATTCTCTTGACACTGAGACTGGCCCCCATACATGCATAGTTTGAATATTTGCTTCCCACTGAACTTGCTGTTTTCCAGCTAAGCAGACCCCAGTGAACCCCCATCTGCACTCCTACCTCCAAGAACCAGGGATTTACAAACACACCCAGTAATTCCTGGCTTGCCTGGCTTTTTATTTTTCTTTTTTATGTTGGTGCAGGACATCCAAACTCAGGTTCCTATATTTGTAGAGCAAGCACTTTTAATCACTAAGCCATCTCCCCAGGTGCCTCTCCTCGTGTCTGATCTCATGTTTGCAAATGGTTGGACTTAGGGCTTCATGCATACCAGGCAAGCACTCTGCCAGCTGAGCTGCATCCCCAGCCTTAGAACTGTCAACTCAATTAAGTATGAGCGACTGCAAACCCCAGTGTTCAAGGATGTGCTTCAAGACTCGTGCCTGGAGCTTGGCGCGCTGGAAGACCGCTGTCAGAGCCAACACATGGAGTCTATGACGCAGAGCCCAGGAAGGCAGGGCCTGACTCCCACGCCTGGGGGTCGGGCCAGGAGAATGAACTCAAAACCTGTTTCTTCCGGGCTCGGGAAGTCAAAGCCCACCTGAGAGCACCTGTCCTGGCTGAGGCAAGCACATGTGAACCCATCTGAGATCACCTGTCCTGGCTGAGGCAAGCACATGTGAGCCCATCTGAGATCACCTGTCCCAGATGCGGCTCCAGGAGAGTCCTGCTTCCCTCTCTGGTGATGGAGGGAGGGCATCTGGTACCCGGGGAGCTGGTTGGCCGGCCTCTGGGGGCATGGGGACACAGGGGTGCTGGGTGGGAAGCTGGACTGACGGAAACTTGGTCTTGGTGTGTGGTGGTCTGAGTGAGACTGGTCCCCATAAGTGTGTATGTTTGAATACTTGGTTCCCAGTTAGTGGAGCTGTTTGGGAAGAATTAGGAGGTGTGGTCTGTTAGAAGAGGTGTATCACTGGGGGTGGACTTTAACGTTTCAAAAGCCCACACCATTCCCAATTATCTCTCTCCTCTCCCTCCTCTCCCTCCTCTCTCTCTCTCTCTCTCTCTCTCTCTCTCTCTCTCTCTCTCTCTCTCTCTGTCTCATACTTGTGGATCAGATGTAGTTCTCGGCTATTCCTCCAGCTCCATGCCTGCTTGCCTGCTGCCATGTACCCTGCCAAGATAGTGATGGACTCTAACCCTCTGAAACCATGAGCTCCCAAGTTAAATGCTTTCTTTTGTAAGTTGCCTTGGTCATGGCGTGCTTTCACTGCAATAGAAAAGTAAGACACAAAGTCTTCTAGCTCTGTAGACCAGGCTGGCATTGATCTCACAGAGATCCGCTTGCTTCTAACTCCCGAGTGCTGGCATCAGAGGAGCGAGCCATCACACCCAGCTTGCTGTCCTCATTTTAAGGATGAGAAAACCAACTTGAAAGCGTCCAGGACGCTGCCTCACCCCATGCTATGAAGAAGGGAAACTGGGGCTTTAATGTAGCTGTCTTCACACCCTGTGTCCCTGATTCTGGGGTTTTCCCGTCCCTAAGCAGGGCCTGATTCTGTAAGTGTGGTCCACTCCTGTTGATACAGTGTAGGTGAGGGGCGCTGGTGTAGTACTTCTGCCTTGAAAGGGGGCCATCGTCAGCCCTGATTTGACAGTGACCACACACTTTGGGACCCCCCTTCCTGTTACTCATGGCGCTACTCTTGGGCTCCCCACCCTCTCGAACTTTCCCTCCAATCCAGAGGATGTCAGAGCTCTTATCTCACTGGGTGTGCACTTCCCTGGGGCTCTGTAAGGACACTCTGGCCTTGCAGAGTTTGGTGACTCAACCAGGGTCCCCAGAGAAGTCTGGCAGGGCAGGGGCGGGCCTGGGGCTGAGATTCACTTTCCATCTGGACCACTCACCAGCCGTACTCGCTGCCACCACATGCCCTATGTGGTTTGGCATGGGAGTGGGGCTAGGAGTGGGGGTGACTTTCTGGGATGGTCCATCCCAAGTGCACAGAGAGACACTTTGGGGCCACATCCCTGCCCACAACTCAGAGCGAGCCACCCTTGTGGTTACCCGCTTCCTTACAGCTAGCTGGGGATGTTGAAACTCTCTGGTGGTGGTAGTTGTTCAAGTTCTTGCTCCATAGCCCTGGGTTGGGAGCTGGGCTTGGAAGCCTGTCATGGACCCATTGTTCATTGAGTGTAGTAGAAGGCAGGCCCCCGTTGAGAAACTTCTTTAAGGGCCTGTTTCTTTTCTGGTGAAGATATACAACCCTCCCTCCTTGGTTTATTTAAGCAAAATTTGACTCTGTGATGGAAACTGCTGAGCCGGGAGGCCTGGGTGAAAATGTTCAGAGCGATGTTGTTCACAAGGGAGAGATCTGGAGTCTGCCCCAGTGCCCACCAACAGCAGAGAGGATGAGTGGCCTGTGGCTGTGTGGTCACATGATGAGATGTCAGACAGCGGTCAAAAACAAGTGGCCTAACATGCCACAGTGTGATGGGTCTGGCAACAGGAAACCAAGAGCTAGAGGTCCCAAGAGACGGGTTTCTGCATGATACTCTTGAATAAAGTTAAAAACCCTGAATATTGAATCTTAATTTTACAGAATTCATATGCATGTAATTAAGCTATACGAAGTGTTAAGTAAGGGAACGTGGGCCTGGGATTAAGACAGCCGTTACCACAGATGGGGCCCAAGGCAGAGTTAGAGGCAGGTCATAGTGAAGGATGAGCTATTGCTCGGGGAGATGGGTTTATGGACATTTCTTACACTAGTTGAACCAATGGAACCAAACAGTGCCAATAAAAGTGGGCAGGGCACAGACCATTAGTAAGACTGCTATGGACCAAGGAGTCTCTAAACCTGGGATCCAAACAGAAAACCCAATCCAAACTCAAGGCAGGAACAGAGAAGGCTCTAATGCCCTCCCCCTAAGAAGGCAACTGGAAAAAACTATGTCTGACGGGGAGTAAGAACTTGGCAGCCAGACTCTGGGAAGGGGCAGTGCCATTTTGTTTTGTTTTAAGACAGAGTTCAGTGTGACCCAGACTAGCCTCAAACTCACTACGTACTAAGGATAACCTTGAACTTTTCCCCTCATCCTCCTGCTTCTGCCCCCTAGTGCTGGAAGACAGGTGTGTGCTACCCAGCCCCGTTTGTGTATTGCACGGGGTGAGGGAGGGTTGAGGGGGTGTCTTCCTGCACACTACATAAGCACTGTTCCAAAGGAGCTACATGCCCAGTCACCCCCAACTCTGAAGTTGGCTTTCTGTTGCCGCATAAAATGATAGTTATCCCTCAGCATCGGAGGGGGCTTGGTTCCAGGCTCTCTCAAGTACTTCGGATACTCAAGTTCCTTAAATAAGATGGCGTAGTGGTCACACATGTCTTACACACATCCCTCCCATATAGTTTAAATTATCTCTAGATTACTTATAATAATACACAGTTGTTATGATGTCAACAGTTGCTATACTGTGTCATTTGGGGGATAATGACAGGAAGAAACAGCCTGTAGATGTTCTACACAGATGCTATTCCTTTACTGAGTTACCTTTGATCTGTGCTTGATTGAACCCACAGACAGTAGCCGTGGATACAGGTAGTGACTTTGTTTTTTCTTAGATGTCATCTTGGTAAGTCAGAAGTCTGAGCACTGAACAGCTATGTTCTCTCCACATGATCTCCAGAGGCTTAAACCAAGGTGTGGGTACCCGGTGATCTCATCTGAGACTTGGGGTCTACTTCCATGTTCTTCACAGTCCTGAGACAGAGGGCCTTAACTTCCTGAGGCCTCTGCTATCTCCTCCACTGTGGCTTTCCATAGCATAGACGTGAACATGATCCAGTGATACAAATATCTCATTGTACTCGGGAGTCCTGTTCACACTCAGAGGGGGAGTTGGTTTGAATGAGAAATGTCCCCTGCAGGCGCAGGCATTTGAACACATGGCCTCCAGTTGGTGGCTCTGTTTAGAGACACTTGGGAGGTGCAGCCTTGCTGGAGGAAGTATGTTATTGGGGGGTAGGCTTTTATTGTTCAGAGCCTCGCCCCCACTTCCAGTTTGCTCTGTTTTGTGTTTGAAGCTGAAGATGTGATCTCTTAGTTTCCTGCTCCAGGTGCCATGCCTGCCACTCTTATCCCTCTGGACACACAGCCCCATATAAGCTCCTTCTTCCTCCTTCTTCCTCCTCCTCTTCTTTTTCCTTTTTCAGAAAGAATGTATTTCTACTAATGTGTATATGTTTGACAAGGTGAGTGAAGGCCACATGCATGTAGGTGCCCACAGAGGCCAGAAGAGGATATCAGATTCCCCTGAAGCTGGAGTTGCAGATGGTTAGTGCCTGGTATGGGTGCTAGGAGCCAAACTCAGGTCCCCCGGAAGAATAGTACTTGCTCGTAACTGTTGAGCCATCTCTCCAGCCTTCTATACGTTGCCTTGGTCTCAGATCAGAGCAACAGAAAAGTAACACCAGGGTGAGAGAATTCAGGGAACAAAACAGAAGAACGTTTGTCATACTTCCTTTCCAAAGTTTGACATTCTCCTCCGGAGAGTAAGGGAAATAATTTGTACCCAGAAGGAGCTGCACCCCAGAGAACTAGCATGATAAATGCAGAGTGGTTCCGTTCAGAGATCCTGGCGAAGGCTTGCTGCATGCCAGGTGGGCTCTCTGGAAGCTCACTGAACAGGGTGGCTCTAGTGGTTTGGATGAAAATGGCCCCCTTAGACTCATAGGGAGTGGCATTAGTAGAGGTACGGCCTTGTTGGAGTGGGTATGGTTGGATGAATGGGTGTGGCCTGGCTGGAGTAGGCATGTCCTTGTTGGAGTGGGAGTGGCCTTGTTGGAGGGTGTGACCTGACTGGAGTGGGTGTGGCCTGGTTGGAGTGGGTGTGGCCTGATTGGAGTGAGTGTGGCCTGGTTGGAGTAGTTTTGGTCTTGTTGGAGAAAGTGTGTCACAGGGCAAGGGCTTTGAGCTCTCAGAAGCTGAAGCCAGGCCCAGTGGCCCACTGTCTTTCTGCTGCCTGAGGATCCAGATGTAGAAATCTTAGCTCCTCTCCAGCACCATGTCTGCCTTCGGGCCATCATGCTTCCTGCCATGATGACAGTGGACTAAACCTCTGAACTGTAAACTAGCCCTAAGCAAAAGTTTTCCTTTATGAGAGGCTGTGGTCATGGTGTCGTTTCACAGCCGGAGAAACCCTGGCTAAGACAGTGGCGTATTGCGTGGACGTGATTCTGCTGCACGAGGGTTGATCATCTTATGAGAGAGGCAGCTGCGAGGTGTAGGATCTGGATGTTGGAAGCTACAAAAAGTTGTTGCCAGAAGTCAGCGAAGACACAAACAGAAAGATAGGCCATACTTTGCGGACTGAAGGCTCAGCTAGCTGAGGTCAACTGCCTGCAATGAACTATATATTTAACATGTCAATCAAAATCTCGATAGAATCTCCTCTGGTAGATTTAAAAGGTAGACTATGATATTCAATGGAAAGACAAAGGAATTGGAATAGGTAAAAGAAATAAGCTGGGCGGTATCATCCTGCCCAGAATTAAAACTCAGCATAAAACTGCAATTATCCCCAAGGCAGAGGACATGGTCGACAAGAAGGATCCAGAGATCAATCAAACAGAAGTAAGTGTTCAGGATTTGATCCATGCAGTATGATTAATATGTATGAAGACACACAGGCAATTCAACAGAGAAAGAGCAGCCTTTTCAAGAGATGAATTAGAACGGCTTGGCCTCTGAGGTTGCTTGCCAGCAAGTCTGCCGGATCTGGTTTCAATTCCCAGAGCCTGCATGGTGAGGGGAGAGGGGACAGGAAGGGGAGAGGGAGAAAGAAAACCTACAGATTGTCCTCTGATCTTCACATGTGAGTTGTCACTATGGCACACGTGTGACCCCTCCCCCACCATGTGGTGGTTTGAATGAGTTGTCCCTGTAGTCTTGGATATTTGAATGTCTGGTCCCCATTTGGTGGCACTGTCTGGAAAATATAGGATGGTTGTGAGCCACTCTGTGGGTGCTGGGAACCAAACTTGAGTCCTTTATAAGAATAGCATGTGCTCTTAACCACTGAGCTGTCTTGTCAGACCCTAACTTTTTGTCTTTTGAGACAAAAACCTCAGGTAACCCAGGCTGGCCTCAAGTTCACTTGTAGCTGAGGATGACTTTGAACTTCAAGCCCTCTTGCCTCAATGTCCCAAGTTCAGAGGTCACAGGCATGTGTTAGGTATCAAACTCAGGGTTTCCCACATGCTGGATAAGCACTCAACCTATTGAACTACACCCCAGCCTCCCTTTCCTAAAGGTAATTTTTGTTTTTGTTTTTTCGAGACAAGGTTTCTCTTTAGCTTTGGTTACTGTCCTGGATCTAGCTCTTGTAGACCAGGCTGGCCTCGAACTGACAGAGATCCACCTGCCTCTGCCTCCCGAGTGCTGGGATTAAAGGTGTACACCACCGTGTGTGTTCCAGGTACTGAGCTCAGGTTCTCAGGTTCAGCATCAGGAACCGTTATATGCTGAGCCGTCTTATTGCCCGCTCCTTTTACAGTTATGAAAGAGTGTATTTCAGGGCTGGAGAGAGGACTTAGTTGGTCAAGAGCATGCTATGCAAGCAAGAGGATCTGAGTTTGAGCTCTAGCACCCACGTGAAACACCAGGCATGCTGTGCCCATTTCTATTCTTAGTGCTGGGAGTGGGGAGACAGAGGGACCTGGGGCTCGCCAGCCGCTCAGCATAGCCTCACCGGTGAGTGCCAGGTCTCAGAAAACCTGAGGAACACACCGAAGGTTGCCTCTGGCCTCGTCAGACGTGTGCACATTCCTTCTGCCTCCTTAGGAAAGGTGACTGCAGCACCGCACCGTTTGGGCTTCCTGCAGTAACCCCAGATGGTCTTATCCTGGGAGATGACAGTTCATGTGTGTTCCCAAAGACCTGCCAATGGGACGGGATGTGGAAGTAGAAGGCAGTGACATGGAGATTTAAAAAAGAAAATAAAACCAACAAGCAGAAACCTGCTTATAGAGTGTTTTGTGAGATTTGGCAATGTTTTCTTTAAGCTGAGCATCCTTACAAAAACATACAAAACAGGTTGTTTGCAGGGTTTGGGGCGAAATCATGAGCCTCACGTGTGGAAATGCGTGGAATGTCAAAGTTTCTAAGGCAAAAGAGCCACAGTAGTGTGGTCTAAGTGTGTGTGTCTGGAGTCTGCAGCGGTGTAGACAGTCACACATAGTAGTGTGGTCTAAGTGTGTGTGTCTGGAGTCTGCAGCGGTGTAGACAGTCACACATAGTAGTGTGGTCTAAGTGTGTGTGTCTGGAGTCTGCAGCGGCGTAGACAGTCACACATAGTAGTGTGGTCTGAGTGTGTGTGTCTGGAGTCTGCAGCGGTGTAGACAGTCACGCAGGCCTTCACGCTCATTTCCACTCCAGCACGCCATTGTGACACCCCTTTCTGCATGCTCTGCACAGGTGCCTGCCCAGAACTTAATTTTGCCATCTTCTTCCTTCTGTGGTCCTGTGATTGAACCTAGAGTCTTGTACATGCTAAACAAGGGCTCTACCCAGCCCTGTTTTTACTTCTTATTTCGACAGCCTTACTAGATTGTTCAGGTTGGTCTTGAACCCACACTGTTGCTCTGGCAGGCCTTGTATTTGCCTCAGCTTTCTTTACTTTAACAAGAATTATAGGCCTTTGCCATCAGGCATAGCACACTTAAATTTTTTTTGGAGACTGGTCTCGTGTATGCCTGATTGGTCTTGTACTTGATAGATTGCCCGAGATGATCTTGACTTTGGAACCTCTTGCCTTTACCTCCTGCTCCTGAGATTATAGATGTGAGCCACCACATCTGGTTTGTGTTGTGCTAGGGACTGAACACAAAGCTTCATGTATGCTGGACAAGCACTCTACCAACCGAGCCACATTCCCAGCCCCTTCGCACGTTCACTGCACACTTACTGTATCTTCTCTACCATTATGCATGCTTAAATGCACAGATGTCACCATGTTACTGTGGCTCACAGTATCCACTCAGTGATGCGACCTCCAGGAACCAGGCTAGACCACAAGCCCAGGCATGCAGCGGGCTATACCATTGAGGTTTGTGTCAGCACACCCTAGAGGGGCTCACACGGACAAAACCACGTACCAGGGCATTTCTCTCTGTCGTTAAGAAACACACCATTGTTATTTACCCTAGAGAAGAAATAAAAGCTTCTCTTCCCATGAAAACTTGCCCTCAAATGTTCATAGCAGCTTTGCTTGTAATAGCCCACAGCCACAAACAACCCAAACAACTTTCAACGGATGAACGGTTCGCAGAGCGTAGCGCATCCCTCAACAACAGACCACTATTCCGCAGTAAAAGGGATGCGATTGACACATGTGCCAGCTTGGATGGCGCTCAAAGACATTTCTGTTAAATGAGAGAAGGCAGCCAGAAGGTTACACACTGGATAATCTCATTTATCTGACAGTCTGGAAAAGACAAAACTACAGTGATGGAAAATGTATCCGCCGTTGCCAGGGTTACTGGTGTGGTGAGGGTGTGTCTGTAAGGGGTAGCACGAGGGAGTTTTGGAGGATGATGGAATTGTTCTGATGGTGGTTACACAATTCTATACATGTGTTTGGGTTTGCAGGACTGTGAGGCAGAAGATGAAAGGGTAAGTTTTACTGTATGAGATTTTTATTTATTTTTTTAAAAGATTTATTTACTTTTATTTTATGTGTTCTGGATGTTTCGCCTGAATGTATGTATATTATGTGCATATGAACCACATGCATCCCTGGTGCCTCCAGAGGTCAAAAAAAAAAAAAAAAAAAAAAAAAAAGACAACGTACCCTCTGGAGCTGGAGTTACAGCCTGTTGTGAGCTGTCATATGGGTACTGGGACCCACACCCCAATTCTCTGGAAGAGCAGCCAGTGCTCTTAACAACTGAGTCACCTTTTCAGCTCTAAGATTTTATTTTATTATTCATTTATTTATTTTGGTTTTTCTGAGACAGGATTTCTTCGGGTAGTCTTAGCTGTCAGGGAACTCAATCAGTAAATCAGGTTGACCTTGAACTCATAGATGTTCTCCTGCCTCTGCCTCCTAAGTGCTGGGATTAAAGGCATGCACCTCCACTGCCTGCTTATTTTATTTGATTTTTTCGAGACAGAGTCTCATGTAGCCCAGGCTAGCCTCAAACTTGGTATGTATTCGAAGATGGCCTTGAACTCCCCATCCTCCTGCCTTCTGTCCCAAAGTGCTGAGATTGTAGGCATGAACTACCACACCCATTGGGTGCTGGAGCTGGCACCCAGGTTTCCTGCACGTTAGAAAAGCATTCTACCAACTAAGCTGCATCTTCAGCCCCAGCTGTGAGAATAGACAAGACAGACGGAGGTAGACAAGGGCTACAAGTGAGGAGGTCTGGATCTTAGAGAATAGACCCATATTTCAGAAAGAATATTCGTGTGTGTGTGTGTGTGTGTGTGTGTGTACATATAAAATTCATGTGTGTGTAGAGGCCAGAGGTTGTTGAGTGGTGTTTTCTTTTATAGTTCTTCATCTTGTTTTTTGGGGGGCAGATTCTCTCACTGCACCTGGGCCAGCTCACCAATTTGGTAAGACCAACTGGGTGATGAGCTACAGGAATCTACCTGTCTCCGTCTTCCTAGGCACACACCTCCATGCCTGGCCTTGTAGGTGCGTGCTGGGGATCTGAACTCAGATCCTCACGCTTGCACAGGAAGCCTTTTGCCAACTGAACCATCTTTCCAGTCTCGAAAGATTATGCTTATATCATGGAGCAGTTGACATAGGGCACAGAGCTTAATAAATAAGGGAACAGTAGCAATAAAGAGATAAAGGATTATGTACTCATAAATGAATTATGAGTCTTGGAAGCAACGTCTCCAAAAAAGTAAGCACTGGGTTCTTCTGGGAAGTGCACTGCTGACGTCTGGGAAGGATGCCAGAAGGTGCTGGACACCAGCTGGGAGAGGGGATGCCCCAGAAGGGGAGGGAGGATGGCTGCAGGCCTGGAGCGTGGGTTGTAGACCCTGCTTGCAGTCTGCAGGGGGGGAAGAGAGTTAGTGATGGACTGTGATTTGACCCCCAGCTCCTTCATTCACCTCCCGGGTGGCCCATAGCCATGACCTACTTTCTCTACCTGTGCTGCAGGTGACACCCCGCCCTTAGCTATTTTTATCCCAGCAGAATTTCTAGATTAAAAAATAAAATCAGACTGGTTGGTGGGGCTGCCCCGTGGGAGATCATGATGGGTTCATTTCCATCTATTGAGGATCAAACTTTCTTTGCACAGCTGTCCCAGACAGATGGTGTCTTTCTTGCCGGGAGGGCTCCCCCAGTGTCCAGGACAAAGTTCAGATTCTTCTTTGGATGTTCAAAGTTCTCTCATAACCTAGATGGCAGCTTCCCTTCAGCCTCGCGGCTTGTGGAGCCTCCTAGACTGCCCTAAGGACCAGCCAGCGCAGGTTTCTTGCCAGATGCTGACAAGGCCTTTTGCTTTCCTGCTGGGAGCCCCTGTTAGGAACATCCTTTCCCTTCCTTTCTTTACCCAGCCAAAAGGAACGCATCCTCTCGGCCCATAGAGCTCTCCTTGATCCCCAAGCTAGAGTGAAGGTGCCTTTGGAGAGACCTACCCTGGAGTCCCTACTGTCTATGTCCAGGGGTGTCCTCTGGGGCTGTGGCCCTCTCTCTGGTTCTTGGGGCTGGCTCTGGTCCACTTTTGGCCCTACAAAATGCTGATATTGTTGACAGCTGGAGCCTCTGTGACAACCTCATGTGTGGTCCCTTCTGAGTCAGGGCTGGGCCTCCTCCATCCTGGCTCGCAAGGCCCCTCTGCCCAGTGAATCAGCACCTTCTTAGGACAGGCAATGAGCTCAGCACTTTTCTCCGCCCTTGGGAAAGGTTTGAGGAGGAAATCTGAAAGGTCTTTCATGGTAAGGGAAGCTGGGCAGGCCCCAGGGTTCACACAGATGCCCCTACTCTAACCACGGTCCACTCTTCCTCTTTTTCCAAGAGAATCCTTGTCCCGTGGCCTCCCTCTGCCCATGCTCTGCAGACCACTGCTGGGCCCCAACTGCTGAGTGTAATGGAGTTCTCTTCTGGCTTTTCTGAGGCTGCCCTTCTTGCCTCTGCCTCCCTCCATCCATGACTACAAATGCCCTACAGCCTCCTCCCCATCCCCTTGTAAGGGTCCCTCCTAGAAGCTGGTCCCTGAGAGGGTGGAACTCCTCATGGTAATCCTGGGTCATTTCTCTTCCTTCTGAACTTACTTAGGGCCCAACCACCAAGACTGTACCCTCCCAATCCCCCTGCCCCAGCGTTCCTTCCCATACTCTGGTCCCCTAAGATCTCATAGCGCTCAGTCTGACATGACCCTAGCTCGGCATATTCTCTCTTTCTCCAGTTCTGCTGGCTCAGCTTTACCCAGGCACAGAGCCTGGACCTAGTCTAGGCCTTGCCCTGGGGTCCTGCTGACTCAGTCTCCTCTTACTGTAGGCTATCTGTGTGTGTGTGTGTGTGTGTGTGTGTGTGTGTGTGTAGGGGAAGCCAGTTCATCGCACACCTTGCTGTCCCTGTGACTTGCAGGATGGCTCTGCCTTCCCAAGGCCTCCGTTTCCCCTTCTGAAGGCAGATGTGCCTCCTGCAACGTTCTCAGAACTAACTGAAGTATCCTCAGCAGCACGGCTCTAAGGCAAAGTCACTGAAAACAGGTCAAGCCCATACAGGGTTTATTACTGAATGTGGGGGTCATGGAAAGTTTGGCAATTGTAAAAGGAAAAAGGGTTCTGAATGCCCAAAGACCAAAATTTTGAGGTGTAGTGAAATCAACTCTGTAGTGAATCTGAGGGAATTCTGGGCTCCCTCGCCTGCATTGCATCCCGGTCCTTCACTACAGCCTTGCTTTCCAATGAGCTTTGCGCGGGGTATGCTGCCTGAAGCCTGACCTGCTGCAGCCTGACCTGCTGCAGCCTGACCTGCTGCAGCCTGACCTGCTGCAGTCTGACCTGTTGCAGCCTGACCTGCTGCAGTCTGACCTGTTGCAGCCTGACCTGCTGCCAGACATACCTCTGCTCTAGTGCAAAGGGCTGGGTGTTATGTGACGGAGTGTTTGCATCACAGAACTTCCTGCCTTCACAGAAACGGAGTTAACCGTGTAAAAGCAAAGACGCACTATTCTCCTCCCACCGCTCCTCAGCCCGCATCGAGCTGCGACTGCACTGTGTTAGGCTGTCTGGTTTTGAGAATTGCTGTAAGAGTTGCTGGCTTAAGTTTCATAAAAATTATTTAATGAACTTTTGTTTAGGATTAGGATAGAATTTTCAACAATTTCTGATATATGCCATATTTTACTATGCATTTACACCAAGAAGTATTTTTAACATTGATGATTATAAAATAAAAATATGGATCAACTCTGAGGGGCTGGAGAGGTGGCTGGGTGGGTGAAAATGCTTGTTATCTAACCTGATGGTCTGAGTTCTGATTCCGAAAATCCTCATGGGTTGGATAGACATTTTAAGAAAAACTCTATGTTGGGGCCTGGAGACCTTGTTCAGAAATTAAGAGCACTACCCTTCCAGATGACCCAAGTTCGGATCCTAGTACCCACACCTGATGGTGCACACCTGCCTGAAACTCCAGCTTCAGGGGGATCTGATGCCCTCTTCTGGCCTCCATGGGTATATACATGTGGTATATACATGCACACAGAGTCACGTATGCATATAACTTAAGAAAATTTAAAGGTCTTATGGTATCAAACACTCAGCTGAGTTTTTTATCTTTGTATAAAATAAGCAAGCACAAAGCACATCCATCTTATTAGTATGCAAGCTTGTTCCTGTTTTTCTTATAGTAAATGGTAAAATTATACCTATACTAAAGAGTTGTTTTAGAATGCATTCATGCTTTTTAAATTAATACATGTTTAATTTTGTGTGGTTAGTATATATTGTGATGTTCATGTGTGTGCATAAGTAAGTGCATGCAGGTGTTGTCTGAGGTTTCTGTCCTGCCCGGTTCCCACAATCATTAAGTCCCAAAGAAATCACACAGAGGTCTACATTAATCATAAACTGATTGGCCCATTAGTTCGAGCTTCTTATTAACTCTTACAACTTATATTAACCCATTATTCTTATCTATGTTAGCCACATGGCTCGGTACCTTTTTCAGTGAGGCAGTCACATCTTCCCTCTTCTGTGTCTGGGCAGGACTGCATCCTCCTCCCAGAATTCTCTTGTTCTCCTTGACCTGCCTCTACTTCCTGTCTGGTTGTCCCACCTATACTTCCTGCCTGGCTACTGGCTAATCAGCGTTTATTTAAAACATAATTAACAGAATACAGATTGTCCCCCACCACTTCCCCCTCTTTTTTTTAAACAAAGGAAAATATCCACAGTCCATTTTTTGGGAATGTGGGCATAGTTTTCCAGGCTACTTCCTACTGGTTGAGGGCATTGATAATCTTATGGGAACCTAAGGAAAATTTTGAATTATGATCAAGTCCTGACTGGAGTATCCTGTGAGGCTTGATCATCTCAGGCAGCATCTTGAATCTGTTCTAGATGTAGAACTCTGACATCTGGGCCATCTGTTATTACTGGAGATTTCTCAGGTGGTCTTCTTTGATCAAACTTGATTTTTCTTAACTGAGAATGAATCCACAGCCCCTCATTTCTTGTGGAAACAAAAGAAAATTCTCTTCTCCAAAGTAACATACCTTTTGACTTCAATTTTGAAGACAAGGAATTTTCAAAATATCTATCTTGGATTAATTCAGCAGCATTTATAAATAAATATCTTTTAGCAGCTGTTGCTCTTTCCTCAGCATTCAAACAATTCAAAGAGAACATAATAACATTCAGTATCCGGACTCTCTGTGTATTTTTTATCTTTATGTGGCTTTATTTTAACCTCTATTTCTTTTATTTTTACTTTTAATATTTTTGGCCTTTTAAGACAGGTTCTCTGTGTATCTTTGACTGTCCTGAAACCCTCTGTAGACCAGGCTGTCCTTGAACTCACAGAGATCCACCTGCCTCTGCTTCCCAAGTGCTGGGATTATAGGTGTATGCAACCACATCTTGAACTGACAGAGGTCCATCTACCTCTGCTTCCGAGTGTTGTGATTAAAGCCGTGTACTACCACACCCAACTACTCTTTTTTTTTTCTTTTTAAGGACTTTATGCTTTTTTTCTTCTAAGCCTACATATATTTTTAAACATACAGTAAACCATTTAGAGGCTTATTTTGTCTTTGAAAATATCTTTGCTGTATCTCTCTCTCTTTTTCTGACCACATGACTCTTTATTTGCTAAGCAATATGGAGAGGATTAAAGCCATGGCTTTGATGGCTGGATCTAGCCCATTCCTTAGCTTTCTGAGATTCCAGCCTCATGGCAGAGGTACCAGCTGTAGCCATGTTTATTGCCACACTCTATGGCGTTTCAAGGTCCCTGCCAGCAAGCAAGCTGCAGCAGTCTGCCACAAACCACATTCAAATGCTCTTTGGCCAGCCCTCCTGCCTGAAAGAGTCAAAGTTTGGGCTGGCAGGAGGGTCCAGAAAGCCGGCATTTTAAAACAGCATAGCTTTTTTTGCTGCTATGGTTGAAAACCAAAAAGCATGCAGTCAGCTTTTCATTAACACCATTTAAGTGTTTTGTGGCAGGACCTCTTAAAAGAACTGCAAGGTTTTGCAGCTAAAGCTGAGTCAGGAAGCCTCTCTTAAATGAGAGTGCTTGCTTCCAGCAAGCAGAACACACCCAAGAAAATGCTGTTATCAATAAGTCATGCTTAACTCTATTCTTTTTTGTCTAGAATTACTTCCCAAACTCTGTCAGGCTTATGTGGATGCAGTTGTCCACTTGGGCACCATTTGTTGTCTGAGTTTTCTGTCCTGCCCAGTTCCCACAATCATTAAGTCCCAAAGAAATCACACAGAGGTCTACATTAATCATAAACTGATTGGCCCATTAGTTCAGGCTTCTTATTAACTCTTATAACTTATATTAACCCATTATTCTTATCTATGTTAGCCACATGGCTCGGTACCTTTTTCAGTGAGGCAGTCACATCTTCCCTCTTCTGTGTCTGGGCAGGACTGCATCCTCCTCCCAGAATTCTCCTGTTCTCCTTGACCTGCTTCTACTTCTTGTCCACCTATACTTCCTGCCTGGCTACTGGCCAATCAGCATTTATTTAAAACATAAGTGACAGAATACAGAATTGTCCCACACCACTTGCAGGTGTGTGTGCACATGTGCATCCATGTATGTGGAGGTCAGAGGTCGACATCAGGGATAGCCCATTATGACTCTATTATTATGTGTTTTTGAGGCAGGGCTCTCAGTAAACCTGGAGATCACTGAATGACTAGACTGGAGAGCTAGTGGCTTCTGGAATGTCCCTGTATCTGCTCACCTCCCAGTCCAGACACAGATGCTCATCCCACCCTGAGTGCTGGGAATCTGAACTCAGATCTTCCTGCTCCTCTCAGAAGCCCTTTGCCAGCCTGGAGTTTGATCTGTAGATCTGTTTCATATATCTATGATACCCAAAGTTGGGTTAGAATGTCTGAAGTAATACCACTGTATTATCATAGAGAGTGGACCCTTAGCGGGCCCTCAGTGTTTATGGAGATTGGGTGGTGCTGGCTGCATCTTGTCTCCACAGTCCTGATAGCTGCAAGCTTGCCTCTCTTATAAGGCCAGGCAGCCATGGTTTGGAGGACCTGCCTTTGATTTCTCAGAACACAGGCCTCCTCATACCTGCCTGCCTTGCCAATTCTTAGTCTTACCTTAATGGCCAGGTGAGTACTACCTCTCCGTGTACCCTCCATAGCTGCTCTTATGGCCCAGACAGATGGCCTACCAGCACTCAGTAGCTCTTGGGTCTGAGTACGACATGCCACATCTAGACTGGGATAGAGTAAGCAGGGGTGTGTCGGGCTCAAAGGCCTCAGGTCCTGGCGTGGGTGGGAAAACCGTCCCCTGGATGCTGTGCTCTGTGGAATCTGTCTGTGGCATGAGAGAGGTGGTATGATTGGCAGGGCCTGTTCTTTCAAATACCAAAGACCAGATAGGGCCCTGCACATGGCTACCTTTGCCTATGGAGACAACCTCCATGCAGGAGGGAAACCTGAAGGAGGTGCAGGTGGAATATTATGGGATAGAGATGGCCCAGCACAGTTTGGCGACCAAGCATCTTGGAGGTCTAGGCTGGAGGAGCAGCAGGGAGGACGGAATGGGGGTGTGAGAAACCTCGTGACAACCTGGTCCCGACTGATGGCCCCACAGCCTCTCTGGATCTGTCGACAGCAAGCACCGCACCCACATGGGCGCTCTTATTAAAATGAAGTAGAGGTGAACCTACCTCCGGGGTCCCATGATTAACGTGGCCAAGGCTCCAAGGCCTCCAGGTCTGGTGACCATCAACTTTCCGCACTCCCAGGGGCAGGCCCGTGAGTGTTCCACCACCATGGGCTCTACTTCCAGTCCGCGTTGCTTAGAGTCAGCCTCCTTATTCAGGACAAGCTATGGGCCTTCTCTGTGCCTCAATTCCCCTGGCTCTAGGTGGGAACTCAGCAGGTTTTGAGAGTATATGAGTTAGGTTCTTGCCATAGCACCTGTTCCATGGGAAAGTAAATCCTGTCCTGTACCGGGGCCTGAAAAGGCAATGGTGGCATCTGGAGAGGGCATACAGAATTCAGACACAGAGGGCCACAGGGACCTCTGGGGTTTGGGCTCCAGAACCCTTTGGAATACCCGGGTCTGCAGGTGCAGGAGGAACAAGCTGACTGACTGCCCTTGACTGCATCCTTTTCGTCTCCTAGAGTTCCATGTGGAGCTTAAGAGAAACACCCTGTAATCTACTTTCTGAGTATTTTAAACAACAGATCGCCCATCAAGCCCGCCTAGTCCAGAGGTGCAGGTTGGCTACCATGAAGAGTAGAGGAAGGAAATTCCCTAGTTCAAAGCGCTAGTCCAAGGCTTGTGAGGGTGGCAGGCAGACCACTCCATCATGTTCTGACTAGGTCTAGCCTCAGAGGAAAGAGTGGAGCCCTAGTCCCCACCATTGCCCCAGTCTCTTGCTTTGCCTCACCACCCTGTGCACCTTGTCTGCCTCCAGTTTCCAGTGATTGAAGCCTCCCCACTGCTCTCATAATTGACCTTCCCACCTTGAATTCAATCAGGAATCACAAGCCCTTTTAATTTAGCAAATAAAAGGCTAGCTGCTGAGCCGACTGCCCCTGATTGACAGGGCTGTTAGCCCAGTCAGGCTGGCCTGGAGAGGAGGGCACAGGCTCATAACCTAAACTGGCCCCTGTAGGGTAAGGGCGCTCCCCAGGGACTAGGAACAAAGGAGAGCCAACTCCCTGAAAATCCCAGCAGAGGAGAGGGCGAAGGCTTCCTGGTTGGGGGTGGCTGCCGGCTGGACCAGAGACAGAGGAATGTGGGGTCTCATTCAGTCTGGGGACAGTGGGATAGACACAAGGGAGCACTTCCCAACAGCAGCCCTGATCTTTGTTATGTGATGTTGGGTTGACTTCCAAATTCCCCTGTCTACAGTTCTCTCTCTCTCTCTCTCTCTCTCTCTCTCTCTCTCTCTCTCTCTCTCTCTCTCTCTCTCTCTCTCGCTCTTTTAAGAAGGAAGAAGAGGCCCCATCTTGCCTGTGCCTCAGTTTCTCATCTATTCCTGGGATGATGACAAGACCCAGCCACCTGGCAGTCTGGGGATTAAATGAGGGGCTGGGAGCTCACAGGCACCTTTCATTCAATCATAGCACCCCACTTCAACTTCCAGGTACACACATGTCTTAAGTGAGCTTGTGCAACCACCCATGGTATACCTGAACTTCTCCATCCCTCAGGGAAATCCCCTGCCTATCTGAGTCTGTTTCATTCAGTTCCTTCCTCCAGCCTCAGCCCCTGCAAACTTACTTTTCTGTCTCTATAGTTTCTTAATTCTGTAGATTTCAAGGAATTAGACTTATACAATCTGTAGTATTTGGGGCCTCCCTTTTTTTTTTTTTTAAATCTTACCTTAATGTTTTTGAGGTTTATCCAGGTTGTGATATATAGAAACATTCAGTTCCCTTTGAGGGCTGAATTCTACTGTGTGTGTGTGTCGTATTTTCTTGATCTAAACATCTGTTGTTGTTAACTTTTACATTTATTTGTGTGTGTGTGTTTTCTTGGTCAACTTAGTTCAAAGTCCCTTAGATCTAGTCATGACCCCACCTGGTGGGAACAAAAGTCTGGTAGCAGGAAAAGGTTTCAGAATGTGCAACAGCCAAAATTTCATTAAAACCCAAATGTGATGGCTTGGTGGGTAAGGACACTTGCCACCATGCCGGATGACTGAGTTGGTCCCCCCAAGACCTATAATGTAGAAGAAGAACTGACCCCCACAAATTGTACTCTCACTTACACACAAATGCCCCCAAATAACATAAATAAAAGTACAATAACAGAGTCAAATGTTCATTGAGTCTGAGGTGTGATTTCGTTGCAGCCTGGACTCAGGCTAAGCAGCAAGCACCCCTCGCACACTCAGTGACCCCACATCAGCCTGGACCCGCTCTGTTCAGGTTCAGATTGTAATGTGGTATGGATAGTAGTGATTTGCTATACATAGAGAGTCTTTGGCTCTTACAGAAACACAACAGTCGACTTACAGCAAACATGACAACGTTTCCCTTCAATCAGCACACGTCAGATTAGTACACCCTTGGGTGGATTTTGCTAGATTGAGAATGGCCCCACAGGTTAGGTGTTTGCATGCCTGGGCCCCAGTTGGTGGAACTGTTTGGGGAAGACTAGGGAATGTGGTCTTGTTGGAGGTGTGCCATTGGGGCAGATGTCTTGGTTAGGGTCCTGTTGCTGTGATAAAATGTCATGACCCAAACAACCTAGGGAGAGAAGGGTTTATCCGGCTCACACTTCCACATCACTGGGCATCGTTGTGGAAGTCAGTGGAACTCAAGCAGGGAGGAACCTGGTGGCAGGAGCTGATGCAGGGGCCATGGAGGAGCGCTCCACCAACAATGGGCTGGGCTCTCTCCCATTGATCACCCATTAGGAAAATGCCCTACAGGCTTGCCCACAGCCCCATCTTATGGAGACATTTTCTCAGTTGAGGTTCCCTCCCCTCAGGTGACTTTACCTTGTGTTAAATTGGCATAAAACTATCCAGTATAGCGGGCTTTGAGGTTGCAAAAACCCACACCATTCCCAGGTCCCTGCCTGAGGATGTGAGACCACAGCTATTGCTCCAGCGCCATGCCGCCATGCCTGCTCATCTGCTACCACGCTCCTGCCACGATGGTTGTGGACTCACCCTTGGGAACTGTGAGCCCCTGGTAAACTCCTTCTGTAAGTTGGTCATGGTATCTTATTCCACCAAGAGAAAAGTTACAATGTTTGACTTTTAAAATTACTGTTTCACAGCACAGGCAGTTGCCGTTGCTCTTGGTTGCTGGCTAGGACTAGATGATGAGACCTTAAACCTGATGATACCATTGTTCTGATCACAGGACAGAGAGTAATCAAACTGAAACTGTGCTAGGGGCATCCTCTCTACTGACTTAGCTCTCACGGTGCTGGGAGGGGCCGGCTGCTGAGAGAAAATTGTTACCAAAGTCTTACCAAGCTGTAGACATTATGTGCTAGGTACTGACCTGCCAGGCAAAAATGTCTCCACTGGTGCAATAGTGGCATAGCCATTACAGGGGTAACCAACCACTTTCTGATTTGATTTAATGCTTTCCCCACAGAAAGAAATTGATGTTTGGTACTATAAACCTGGTCAAAATCTTGTGGCTAGGGAGGCCTTAGCTCTAATGGGGAATCTACTGCTGTTATTTTGTTATATGGATGTGATGTGCCCATCAAATTACTCTAAATAATTATGCTTATGCCTATACTGCTAGCTTTGATTAGTGTCTTAAGAAGACATGCTGGGAAGTGGTGGCACTTGGGAGGCAGAGGCAGGCAGATCTCTAGGTTTGAAGTCAGCCTGGTCTACAAACAAGTTCCAGGACAGACAGGGCTACACAGAGGAACCCTGTCTCAACCCCCCCCCCAAAAAAAAAAGGGTGGGGGAAGAGAGATAAAAAAATGAAGTTGTGGTCATTATTGCTGTGATGAAACACCACAACCAAAAGCAAGCTGGGTAGTAAAGGGTTTATTCGGCTTACACTTCTACATCACTGTTCATCATTGAAGGAAGTCAGGACAGGAACTCAAACAGAACGAGATCCTGGAGTCAAGATCTGATGCAGAGGCCGTGCAGGAGTGCTGCTGACTGGCTTGCTCCTTATGGCTTGCTCATTCTGCTTTCTTATATCACCCAGGACCTCCAGCCAAAGATGGCACCAACCACAATGCACTGAACCCTCCCACATCCGTCACTAATAAAGAAAATGCCTTATAGACTTGCCTTCAGCCTGATCTTATTAAGGCATTTTCTCAAGTGAGGTTCTGTTCTCTCAGATAACTCCAGCTTGTGTGAAATTTACACAAAACTAGCCCAGCTGGAGACGCTTCCTTTCTGCAGAGGCAGCAGTAACAGCAGAGGCTCATCACTAGTCAAATGTTGAGAATCCACAGCTGTTGGATGATCATCTCTAAAAGGAGCATCCACACCTCCCTCTCCAAGGCTCAAGGAACATCATGGGAGGGGGAGCAAAAAATAGAAGAGGCAGAAGATGGGATGGGGTGTTGTGGAGACTTGGCTTGGTGCTTAAGAGTACTCGATGCTCTTGCAGAGGAGCCAGGCTCAGTTTCCAGCACCCACATCCTTGCTCACAACCATACGTAACTCCAGTTCTAGGAGATCTAACAGCTTCCTCTGGCCTCACTGGGCACTTCACGCATACGGTGCACAGACATGCATGCAGACAGAATACCCGTACACATACATGCTGCTTGAATTGCGGACTTGAGTTTAAGAAATAATTGTTCAATGAACTTTGACTTGAGATTAGAACAGAATTTCAAACAGTTTCTGAAATCATTCTGAATATGTCTTGGTCATTTTGAGATGTGGTTCTTTTGTGTTCATCAATTCCAAATATTTGTTGTTGTTTTTCAAGACAGGGTTTCTCTGTAGCTTTGGAGCCTGTCCTGGAACTAACTCTTGTAGACCAGGCTGGCCTAGAACTCACAGAGAACCGCCTGCCTCTGCCTCCTGAGTGCTTGGATTAAAGGTGTGTGCCACCACCACCCAGCATCCAAATGCTTTTAAATTCACCCCATGACATTTATTCCTTGTGGATTTCCTGAATTTCTTTTTTGTTGATTTCTGAGTTGTTGTTGAAGAACCTACTTGATATGATTTTAATCTTTTTCAATTCATAGACACTTTTGTGGCCACTTCCTTCTAGTGTCTGCAGAAATCAACTGTGAGTCACACTGTAGTTCCTTCTCCTCATACATCCTCACTACCTGCCCACAGTGGGGACGGAACCTAGGCCCTCTCACATGTTGAAAGGAGTTGCTTGTTCGTCCTGGCCTCCCAGAACTGAAAGAATCACACAGAAACTATATTAATTAAATCACTGCTTGGCCCATTAGCTCTAACTCCTTATTGGCTAACTCTTACATATTAATTTAACCCATATCCATTAATCTGTACATCACCACGAGGTCATGGCCTACCAGCAAAGTTTCAGCACATCTGTCTCTGGCAGGGGCTCTATGACTTCTCTCTAACTCAGCCTTTCTTTCTCCCAGAATTCCATTTTGTTTTCCCTACCTACCTCTACTCAGGCCCATGACAGTTCCTTTATTAACCAATGTTATTCACAACATGCAGAAGAGAATCCCACATCACCTCCCTTTTTTGTTTAAAAATGCAAAGGAAGGTTTTAAATTTAACATAGTAAAATTACATATAACAAAACAGGTATCAAGCAGGAATTACAGTTACAATATTTATATCTACTTTATCTTTTATCATAACTAAGGGAAACTATAACTATCAATTCTTCAATTCCATCAAAGACTCCAGAAGGATATAATATTACCTAAGTAAACAGGAAGTACATTATAAACAACTTTCGAAACTCTAGAATTGACAGAGACATCTTGCTGCCTGCACAGTCATCCAAAGTTCCTCTGTACCGTTGGGGCATTCACCTTCAGCCTCCTGGCCTATAGTTTCCAGCAGACATTTCCATGAAGCAGGAAATTTCAAGACAGTTCTGCCTATATTGGCAGTTTGTCAGTTACTTTCTTCTGTGCCCTGCAGAATATATAGCAGATTCTTTCTATTCTTTCATGAAGCAGGAACCCCGAAGGGTCATCTCACCTTTAGGCAAGTTCAGCAGTCATTTCTCTGCAGGTCCTGCATGTCAAGTTCATCAAGCAGTCCCAGCAAGAGCAGTTTCTTGCCCAAATGGCTAACCAACTCCATAAGGAGCCTCTTCGATGCCCATCTTCCTCTTGAAGTAACTGGTGCTGCCCGTAGCAGTCATGTCTCTATCATAAAAAGTCCTAACTCCTTAAAACATTTTAAATGCCATATCCTGTAGTCTTTGAAAGGTTTGAAGAATCCCTATCCATCTGAAATACATCTCTGTACATCTAGAAAACCTAACTATCATGACTACAGCTTGACTATTACAGATGACTATCAATTACATCACATTTTTAAATGAGCTGCACAAACACAATACCTTAATCAAGAGCAGAAATGTATATACACAGTATAACAAAATTGACCTTAAATTTCTATAAATAAACCAAGATCCATGCCCATGCAAATCTCTATAGCATTCACATGCTAGGCATGGCATCTGCAATCCCACAGTCTTTTAAAAGTTTTTGTTTTGAAACAGTCTCTACTAAGTAGCTTTGATGTCTTTAAACCCCTGCAGCCTACGCAACTCCTGGACTTGGGCTTTATCAGCCTCAGCCTTCTAGGTAGCTGTGCCTATAGCCCTGCAGGCCTGGCCATGCTTCCCTTGTTTGGAATGTGCTGTTCTCCTCTGTGCTGTCTCCAGCCGGTTTACTCTACTCTCTACTTGGACCTCATTTGAATGCTTAAGTGTCCATCAAATTTGGGAACATTTTGGTAATTATTTTTTGAAACATTTCCCTCACTCCTTCCCTTTCTCTCTCTCTTCTTCTGGAAACTTATATTAAGCATAAATTAGTGTGCTGGCTAATTTTATGTCAAATCGATACAAGCTAGAGTCATCTGAAAGGAGGGAACCTCAATTGAGAAAATGTCTCCATAAGATCAGGCTGGAGGCAAGTCTATAAGGCATTTTCTAATTGATGATTGATGTGGGAGGGTGCAGCTCATTGTGGCTGGTGCACCCCTGGGCTGGTGGCCCTGGGTTCTATAAGAAAGCTGGCTGAGCAAGCCATTAAGCGGCAACCTCCATGGCCTCTGCATCATCTCCTGTCTCCAGGCTCCTGCCCTGACTTCCTTCAATAACGAACAGAGATGTGGAAGTGTAAGACAGAGAAGCCCTTTCCTCCCTCCCCAGCCTGCTTTTGGCCATGGTGTTCATCACAGCAATGTCAACCCTAACTAGGACAGTCGGCATGTTGGAAGATGTCCTCTGAGCTCTGGGGTGCTGTTCGTTTTGTGGTTGTTCTTCTCTGTTCTTCAGAGTGGGTGATCTCAGCTGACCTGTCTTCTTTCTTCCAGCTCAGAGGTGACGCTGGACCCTTTAAGAGAACTTTTCATTATAGCTGTTAAATCTATCTTTTTCTTTTTTTAAAAGATGATTCTTTTTTTTATTATTTTTTATGTGCATTGGTGTTTTGCCTGCATGTATATCAGTGCGAGGTTGTCAGATACCCTGAAACTGGAGTTACAGATAGCTGTGAGCTGCCATGTGGTTGCTGGGAGTTGAACCTGGGTCCTCAGTCAGTGATCTTAACCTCTGAGCCATCTCTCCAGTTATGGTTATTAATTTTTTCAACTTTAGAAGTTCTAGATGTTATTGGTTTTTGATACAATTTCTGTTTCTTAAGTGTTGCTCTTTTCCAGTGAGCCAGTTTGGCCTTTCTCTGGCTCTTTTCTAGGAAAATTACTTTTAGTTTGTTCGCATGACTGTTGCCTGCACATAGCTGAATGTACCACACATGCAGTGTCCATAAAGGGCAGAAGAGGGCGCCAGATCCCCTCAACTGCATAGTTGAGAGCAGTTGTGTGGGTGCTGAGAGCTCAACCTGTATCTTCTTTTTCCTTTTTTTAAAAGATAATTCTTTTTTAATTTTTAAAATTGTTTTTATTGAGCTATATATTTTTCTCTGCTCCCCTCCTTTCCTTTCCTCTCCCCTTCTACCCCCTCCTATGGTCTCCATGCTCCCAATTTACTCAGGAGATCCTGTCTTTTTCTACTTCCCATGTACATTAGATTCATGTATGTGTCTGTCTCAGGGTCCTCATTGTTGCCTACATTCTCTGGGATTGTGAATTGTAGGCTGGTTTTTCTTTGCGTTATGTCTAAAAGCCACTTATGAGTGAGTACATATGATATTTGTCTTTCTGGGTCTGGGTCACCTCATTCGATATGTTTTCTAGATCCATCCATTTGCCTGCAAATTTCAAGATGCCATTATTTTTTTCTGCTGTGTAGTACTCCATTGTGTAAATGTACCACATTTTCCTTATCTATTCATCAGTTGAGGGCCTTTTAGGTTGTTTCCAGGTTCTGGCTATGACAAACAATGCTCCTATGAACTTAGCTGAGCACATGTCCTTTTGGTACGATTGAGCATCCTTTGGGTATATACCCAAAAGTGGTAATGCTGAGTCTTAAGATAGGTTGTTTCCTAGTTTTCTCAAAAATCGCCATACTGACATCCAAAGAGGCTGTATTCCCACCAGCAATGCAGAAGTATTCCCTTTTCCCCACAACCTCTCCAGCATAAGTTGTCATCAGTGTTTTTGATCTTGGCCATTCTTACAGGTGTAAGATGGAATCTCAGAGTTGTTTTGATTTGCATTTCTCTGATGACTAAGGATGTTGAACATTTCCTTAAGTGTCTTTCAGCCATTTTAGATTCATCTGTTGAGAGTTCTCTGTTTAGGTCTATACCCTATTTTTAATTGGATTATTTGTTCTTTTGATGACCAATTTTTTTGAGTTCTTTGTATATTGGAGATCAGCCTTCTATCTGATGTGGAGTTGGTGAAGATATTCTCCCATTCCGTAGGCTGTCGTTTTGTCTTGTTGACTATGTCCTTTGCTTTACAGAAGCCTCTTAGTTTCAGGAGGTCCCATTTATTAATTGTTTCTCTCAGTGTCTGTGCTACCGGGGTTATATTTAGGAAGTGGTCACCAGTGCCAGTGCATTCAAGTGTATTTCCTGCTTTCTCTTCTATGAAGTTCAGTGTGGTTGGCTTTATGTTGAGGTCTTGAGTTTTGTATATGATGATAGATATGGATCTATTTTCATTCTTCTACATGTTGATATCCTTATGCGAGCACCATTTGTTGAATATGCTTTCTTTTTTCCATTTTATATTTTTGGCTTCTTTGTTAAAAATCAGGTATTCGTAGGTGTGTAGATTAATATCCAGGTCTTTGATTCAGTTCCATTGGTCCTCCTGTCTGTTTTTATGCCAATACCAGGCTGTTTTCAGTACTGTAGCTCTGTAGTAGAATTTGAAGTCAGGGATTGTGGTGCCTCCAGAAGTTCCTTTATGGTACTTCTGTTTTGGCTATCCTGGGTTTTTTGCTTTTCTATGTGAAGCTGAGTATTGTTCTTTCGAGGTCTGTGAATAATTTTGCTGGGATTTTGATTTGCATTAAATCTGTAGATTGTTTTTGGTAAGATTTCCATTTTTGCTATGTTAATTCTACCTACCAAGACCATGGGAGATCTTTCCATTTTCTGGTGTCTTCTTCAGCTTCTTTCTTCAAAGATTTAAAGTTCCTGTCATACAGGTCTTTCATTTTTTTAGTTAGAGTTACTCCAAGATATTTTATGTTATTTGTGGCTGTTGTCAAGAGTGATGTTTCTCTGATTTCTTTCTCAGCCCATTTATAATCTATGTAAGGAGGGCTACTGATTTTTTTGAGTTAATCTTATATCCTGCTACATTCCTGAAGGTGTTTATGAGTTGTAGAAGTTCCTTGGTAGAATTTTTTGGGTTGCTTATGTAAACTATCATATCATCAGCAAATAGTGAGAGTTTGACTTCTTTTCTGATGTGCATTCCCTTGATCTCCTTTTGTTGCCTTATTGCTCTAGTTAGGACCTCAAGAACTATATTGAATAGATATGGAGAGAGTGGACAACCTTTTCTTGTTTCTGATTTCAGTGGAATTGCTTTAAGTTTCTCTCCATTTAGCTACTGGTTTGCTGCATTTTGCCTTTATTCTGTTTAGATATGTGCCTTGTATCCCTGATCTCTCCAATACCTTTATCATGAAAGGATGTTGTATTTTGTCAAAGGCTTTTTCAGCATCTAATGTGATGATCATGTGGGTTTTTTCCCAGTTTGTTTATATGGTGGATTACATTGACAGATGTTTGTATATTGAACCATCCCTGCATCTTTGGGATAAAGCCAACTTTATGGTGGATGATTTTTCTGATGCTGAACCCCTATCTTCTAAGAGGTCTCTCCAGCCCCTCCATGAATCACAGTTTGTGACTCCTGATACCTTTTTGAAGACATAAGTCAACATGGTGGCACAAGCCTGTAATCCTAGCCTTGGGAGGCTAAGGCAGGGGGATTGTGAGTTTGAGACCAACCCGGCTATATATATAGTTCCAAGCTAGCCTAGACTGTATAGAAAGAACATGACACACACATACAAAAAACAAACAAAACAAAAATCAGGAAACAAAAAGCAAAAGAGAAACCATTTGTAACAGTTGCTCTGAAGTCTTTTCTTCCATTGACAGCTCATATGTGGTTTCCATTGATAGTGCTTTTTTTTCTGAGTGGATCTCACTTCCCCTTTTATTTTGCATGTCTTGAAGGCTCTGTTGAAAACTGGATATTTTAGGTAACCCACAGACATTCTGGGTTCTGATTTATCACTATGGATCACTACACCCCAGAGCTGTCTTCACCTAGTTTTGGGGGGAGTCAATTTCCTGGTCAACTGTCTGGTGACTTGCCTGGGACCATTCAGTAGACTCTCTTCCTTGCAGGGAGAAGCTGCTGGTGGCTCTGCTTAGCTTCTTTGCTTTGAATTATCCCTCCCTCCCTCCCTCCCTCCCTCCCTCCCTCCCTCCCTCCCTCCGTCCCTCCCTCCCTCCCTTCCTTTTCTAGACAGGGTTTCTCTGTGTAACCTTGACTGTCCTGGAA
Source organism: Chionomys nivalis (assembly GCF_950005125.1). Lineage (NCBI taxonomy): Eukaryota > Metazoa > Chordata > Mammalia > Rodentia > Cricetidae > Chionomys > Chionomys nivalis. The sequence goes on along the minus strand of NC_080104.1, from coordinate 12,295,771 downwards.
CTCACTACTCTGTAGACCAGGCTGGGCTCGAACTCACAGAGTTCCACCTGCCTCTTCCTCCCAAATGCTAGAATTAAGGGCATGTGTCACCTCTCCCAACACTTTTAAAAAATTTAATTAATATTCATCTGTGTATATAGAGGTCAGAGGAGCAACTTGCGAGAGTCCTTCTATAATGTGGGTCCTAGGGTTTGAACCCAGGTCATCAGGTTGGCCGCAAGCACTTTACCTATTGAGCTATCTCATATGCCCTGTTTTGAATTCGTGTTTTTATTTTTTCATCCTGGCTTCCTAGGAATCACTCCTGGGTCTTCAGAGCTAACCCATCAACCAACAACTGGTTGGATTTAGTACTTAAATCCCTTGATTCCAGAAGGCCTCTGCCCTGCGCCTGGTGATCTGTGAGTGGGTTGGGAGTACATTCAGACTCCCGGTGGATACGGTACATCCTGGCCTTTACACCCTGAGCGCTCTGGGCTATGAGCAACTAGCAGAGGCCCTTTCTGGTTTCCCTGAGGATGCGTGCTGTGCCTCGGGGATGTGTGGGAGCTTATCAAGGCTCACCATGGCTTTCTTGTTCCTGGACAGCCCTCTTAAATGTCCTGTTGTTCTGACTGTTTTTATTCCCCTAGCTGGTGATATACTTGCAGCTAGCTGCAGAGTTGGCCACAGTGCGCATCAGTTGAAAGAGTGGAATATGCCCATACTAAGACCCGAGCTGCATCCTGTTGACTGGTATGAGTGTGAGTGTGTACTGGTGTAAACTCAGGGTCAGCCAATGACAGGTTGAGACTGTACTCAGATACCTAATCTGGTAAAGTTTAGGTATTGGCTTCTCTGGTGTTCTGCTCCGGATTGAAAGCTATGTGTAGTTACTAAGCCTGGCTTTGACATCCCTTTGATGGGGATCAGGGGGACCCTGAGAAAGAACCAGTACAGCTGTGAAATGTTCAAAAAGCTTCTTTGAAGCAAGCGATGGTCATTCAAGGTGGTTGAACTTACCTCCTTGGGTCATTCAGCCCTGCTTATCCTGGCTGTCCCTTAGGGATCCAGGCCTGGTGGTTCAGTCAGCAGGCCTGGGGTGGGGAGCCAGGTGCCCTCTGCACTGGCTTCCAAGCCCCAGAAACTTGCCAGGTTCTCAGGAGGAAGGTCTAATAGAGCCAAGGGAGAGATCAGTCCCCTCTGGGTAGGACTGCCAGCAACAGGGTCACCTGGCACACAGCTGGCTCCCGACCCAGGAGCCCAGGCAGGAGAGGACTTGAGGCTAGGGGGTTTCCTTCGACCCCAATGTCTTCCTTTGGAAGACGAGCAGCCAAAGAGTGGAGCTCACCCTGGGTACAAGCCCGTCCTTGGAGTGGGCATGCAGAGAGCTCTGTGCCTGCTTCTGAAGGTCAGTGTGCTCCACGGGCGTGCTGGGGCGGGGGTGGTGGCAGGCAGAACTGGGCTGACAGTCACGTACACTGATGTCACTGGGCACTCCACCTCCCTGAGGTATCACTTTCCCTGTGACCAAGCCTGCAGCTGAGTTCAGGGGAGCAGTCACGTCCCATCCTAGGCCTGTTCCTTCAGGTTCCCCACTGTATCATCTCAGGGGCTACCAAGGTCAGGGTGGGACCCACGTCTGTCCTGATGTGAAGAAGAGGATCCTGGTGGGTGGGGAGTGACAGTAACAGGTGTGGGAGCTGGGAGGCCACGGCTGTCCCAGAGGATGTGTGGGATTGCCAACGTAGGGGTTCAGTTGGGTTTCTATGTCGCTGAGCAGGGGTACAGCTCAAGGGCTCCTAGTCTGAAGGAGGAGGCACCTGCATTTAATTTCAGGGAGTTTCCAGTCTGATGGGGAGCCAGCCCTGCTCTCTCATCCGCAGACATAACTGCTGCATCTGGACTGAGCGAAGAGGTGGCGATGCTCCAAGCCCCTCTGTAGCCAACCTCTCCCAAGGTTCTCAGATCACCATCCTCTGTAGGTCTCCCCTACAGACACTCCGAAGACCTGGCGTGTGCTCTGCACGTGACTCCCTCATTCCGTGGTAGAGGGAGAGTCAGCCCCCAAGTGCAGACAGACATCGGCGTCCTTGTGTCTGAGCCCGTCCTCAGGGCTGGGTCCAGCAGAGGGAGCTGCCAGCCAGCGGGAGCTGAGGAGAGCTGTCCCTGACCCCTGAGATGGCCTTGAGGATCCCACGCCCAGAGGGTATGGTATTTACCCCGTGACTGGAAATGCACAGGACCCAAACTGCCCCAATCCATCCTGTTACTCAACGCTGTCCCCTCAGAGACCTCTTTGAAGAAAACCAGCTCTATGGCCCATAAGGTCTTCCCATCATCTCTAGGGTAGGTAGAGATGCAAGGCAGAGACCTGGGTATCAATTCTTTCACTTTCTATGTCTGTTGCAGGCAGATTATGGAACCAGCACGAACCTGTTTTATCATCTGTAAAATGGGTTGTAGTGAAGGACCAGCGCATGGAATGTAGCTGTGTAGGGTACATCCATCTCTCTGTCGCATCTCTTCCATGTCAGTCAGGTCCTCGTTGAGAAGCTGGGGTAGGAAGGCTAAGTAGTATTAGCCAGAGTAGACATCCTGGGTGTGGGGGAGATGCTTCATCAGACAGACAGACACACACACACACACACACCTGCAGCCAGGATGGAATGGCACAGATGTGAAAGAGGGATCACAGCCCCATTGGTCCATCCCTCACCCCTTACCTTGAGCCCTCCTCACACATTCCGGCCCCAGGTCAGCTCCTGTAAGACTTTCTGGCTTCTGGCCACCGGCATGAATGCTGAGGTTGCCTTGGAAGCTGGTGACTTCTAAATGTTCGTTCCCTTTCCCAGTCAATGTATTTATTGAGAATTGGCAAAAGTCCATGACCTCACAGAACCAGCAGGCTAATAATGGAGAATGAGAAGTATTAAATGAAATAAACGTGCTAGGTGGGCAGGATCGTTCTGCTGTCCCTGTAGCTCAGCGATCGAACACCTGCTTAGCGAATGGGGAGGACTGGGCAAAGGCACTGGGCTCAGCCCAAAGCTATGGAAATGTCACAGGGAAACAGAACTTAAAGATCAAGCCAGGCATTGGTGGCACACGCCTTGAATCCTAGCCCACTGGATGCAGAGACAGGTGGATCTCTGTGAGCTCAAGGCTAGCCTGGTCTACAGAGTGAGTTTCAGGACAGCTCAGCTGTTGCACAGAAAAACACAGTCTCGAAAAGCAAACAAACAGAAAAGGTAAAGGTCAGGGGACAGGCAGGAGGGGAGAAGGAATCGGGTGGCTTTAGGGAGGATGGGATATCTCGCTGAGAGGGGAATGTTTGAGTGCCACATCAAAGAATGAGACAATTGCACATGAAAGAGAACAGGCAGAGCAGAGGGGATGTCTGTACAAAGGCCCTGTGGTAACTGGGCTGTTGGATGTTTGGAGGGACAGCCAAGAGGACAGTGGGGGATGAGTAGGAATGACAATGGTGGCAGATAAGATCAGAGAGGAGAGGGCCTGGAGAAGGACACTGTGGGCCCTTTGTCCCCAGGCCAAACACAACAGAGAGGAGTAGGAAATCTCCCTGATGGGCAGGCAATAAGGAAAGGGGTGAGCCCAGAACTTCCAGGATTGGAGCTGGAGACACCCACCCCTATCCGTGCTTGGCCCAAGGTGAGGCCCAATGGGGACTATCCTCAGCTGGTGACACTGTGGGTCCTAAGAGGGCTTGGGTGGCTGTGAGGCTGCCATGGTTAGATGTAGGGTCTGCACAGTGAGGGCCTTGACAGACGGACAATGAGGAGGGAGGCAGGACAAACAGAAGGAGGGGGAGGAAGAGAGGGACTGAGGGAAGAAGCCAGGAAGGAGAATGAATGAATGATTACTTGCAGACCCCGATCCTCAAGGGGCCCTTGGTACAGGAACCAGGCAGGAGTGTTTGGAAAGCCACCCACAGAAAGCCAAGGAGGGCAGCAGGATCACTGAGGCCTCACTTAGGGTGCCAGTTTCTGGGTGACATATCTGTGGCTGGAACCACGTGATTCGTTGTCCTCAGTGCACACTGCAAGTGTACGGCAGGACCCAGATCTTGCCTGCAGCCCTTTCCTGAGTCACATCTGAAGCCACCACCTTGAGGGGAACTCCCTACTCTGAAGGGCGATGGCCCGAAAGGCTTCAGTCAAATGACACCAGCCTCAGTCAGTGCCAGCAAAGGTTACTCTAGGTAGAGGGAGGACGTGGTCCCAGAGTGCGGTCACAGTACTGACAGCCACCGCCTCTTGTGACATGTCACCTTTATCAAGCGCAGACTGCAAATCAGACTCCATCCAACTGTGCAGCATGGGTTCCCTTGGCACAGTCCCACTGAATTCCAGGTGGCCTCCCTGAGCCAGATGAGGGGACAAGGGTGCTCTTCTCTGGGTGGGGAACCCCCAATCTTGCCCTTGCTCAGCATCCTCTGAGCTCACCCTTGACACCCCCACCTCCTGTGAACTGGAGCCTTGTGTCACACTGCAGCCCTGCTTCACAGGGGATAGTTAGAGTACTGGATTAAGGGAGACAAGACAAGGGAGCATGGGCCAGCAAGAAAGCCTGCAAGATGCAGCAGCCCTCTGTGTGCAGCTGATGCTCTGGTCGCTGTTCAGGCCACAGCGGGGGAGGTGTGAGAAGCTGGGATGGGCCAGACAGGTCAGTCAAGTTGGGAACAAGTCTCCTACCTGCAGAAAACAGATCTGAGAAACCCATGTGCACAGAGGAAGAATTCCGAGTCTCTCCTTGCTTGGGTTGTGCATTTAGCTAGCCTGGCTCGCTCGGGGCCTCAACTCTTCTCTTTGGACTAAAGGAGCCTTCCATCAGCACGGTTGCTGGGAGGAAGTGGGCATACCCACCCATGCAGTCTCCTCTTCCCTCTCCTTACACTTGTGCACATGAGCAGCACAATGTGTGCTGTTTCTGCGTTTGGGGGTACCCCCTTTCCTCTGTCTGAGAACCCCCACCTCGCGCGCGGTCCTCTCCTCGCACATGCGCACATGAGTTGCGCGTTCCATGCAGTTCCCTGTGTCTAGAGGAACCTGTGTCTGAGGACCTGACCTCGCATCAGGGCACCCTTCCTTTTTGACTTCTAGTCCGTCCTACACCTGTCTGGTTCTTCAGAGAAGAACCACGACAGAAGAGCTTCTCACGGCTGGGTGTGGCTCTTCCTACCACCAGTTCCTTCTAGAAGTCAGGGAGCCAGGACAGCAGGGAAGTGGGAAGCATCTGGGGAGAGCTGTGGACTGTGGGGCAGCAGAGAGAATGCAGGCAGGCAGGCAGGCAGACAGGCAGGCAGGCAGGCAGGCAGGCAGGCAGGCAGGCAGGCAGGCAGGCAGACAGGCAGGCAGACAGGCAGGCAGGCAGGCAGGCAGGCAGACAGGCAGACAGGCAGACAGGCAGACAGGCAGACAGGCAGGCAGGCAGGCAGGCAGGCAGACAGACAGACAGGTAGACAGGCAGGCAAGCAGGCAGACAGGTAGGCAGGCAGACAGGCAGGCAGGCAGACAGACAGGCAGGCAGGCAATCCCCCTCCTGGATGTCTCTAAGGTTCCTTCTGCGAGTCTCCTCTTTATGCATTTGAGAATAAAAGCAACTCGGCTCTGCACTGGTTGTGAACACAATGTGGACTAATATTCAAGAAACAAAGTTGACTGGGGTTCTTGCCTGTCAAGCAGCCGCTGGGGTGACACTGGTCTTAGGAGCAATGTGCTGAGGGAGGTGGCCCCCAGCAACTGGCCTCCAGGCCTCCAGACCTCCAAGGAAGAAGTTACACAGGGAAAGGCGGGCCCATGGCTTTGAGCTGTGGAAATTAAGGAGAGAGAATGCAGAAGGTCCGGACACTAGGCAGTGGAGCCTTACCTGTCATAGCCAATCAGACGCTAGGCAGTGGAGCCTTACCTGTCATAGCCAATCAGACGCTAGGCAGTGGAGCCTTACCTGTCATGGCCAATCAGACGCTAGGCAGTGGAGCCTTACCTGTCATGGCCAATCAGACGCTAGGCAGTGGAGCCTTACTTGTCATAGCCAATCAGACGCTAGGCAGTGGAGCCTTACCTGTCATAGCCAATCAGACGCTAGGCAGTGGAGCCTTACCTGTCATAGCCAACCAAGTGGGTGGATCAGGGCAGCTGGAACAGGCTCTACACTGAAAGTGAGCAGGGGAAATCTGACAAAGATCAAACACTGGTGTGTGGCTGGTTTAGCCTATAGGGTGGATGATGCAACAGGAATTGGGATTTTAAGGATAAAGAACAGAATGGTATTCTTGACTTAGTCCTCTCAGGTGGGAAAAAATAAGAAGGTAGTTCTAACTCTCTCTGGGGGGGGGGGGGCACCAGGAGAAGAGAGGAGAAGAGAGGAGAAGAGAGAGGACGGGAAATGGGGAGAGAAAGCAACAAGGAAGGAGTGGGTCCAAAAGTTTGTTCTGGAGAAGACCAGCTGGGTCCTTCCTGGGGCTTATGTTGCCAGAGACAGTACCACTTTTGGTGCACACCAGAAATTTCCTCTCTGGAAGAGTTTGTCCTGAAACAACAGCTGGCCATGGGCAGGACTGGATCCAACTTTGCTGGTCATGAGGCCGGGCCTTTCCTCTTCAGACATTCCGGATGGTGTCACCGGCATCAAATGGTCAGTCAGCAGGCCTGTGGTCATCCTCACCCTGACTGGAAGTCCAGGTCTGGACCAGGAGGAGTCAAGGATGTTGCAGTGAGGCTGGCTCCTGTGTCACCTCCCTGGTGACAGATGAACGGACACCTGGGATCCCCCAGGGACCTGCCATTATCCTTTACATCGCCTGAGATTTTTATCAGTGATTTTAATGGGGAGGCAGGGGCTTCCTGCTTCTGTTTGCTGGTGACCCGCAACTGACAGGAGCGGACTCAGTAGCGCGACAGAGTCTCAAATGAGGCCAGGGCTGCCTGCAACAGGGAGCAAACGCACCAGGAGGAGAAATCTAGCCCTGGGAGACAAGAACTCAACAGGCTCCGAGTGCTGGGACTAGGGCAGAGCTGGCTTATGGGTAAAAGACCCTGAGTGTCTCCCTGTGGGGGACAGGTTAACTAGTTTGGAAGTCTCCGCAGTCAAAGGCTCTGGGACTCATATAAGGAACAAGGCTGATGAGGACATTCTCCCTGACACTTCTTTAAGTGACAAAGCAGGATGTGTGGCCCTGTATCTGACAGCATAGATCTGCTTCTCTTACATACTAGCAGTTAAGCCGGGCGGTGGTGGCGCATGCCTTTAATCCCAGCACTTGGGAGGCAGAGGCAGGCGGATCTCTGTGAGTTCGAGACCAGCCTGGTCTACAAGAGCTAGTTCCAGGACAGGATCCAAAGCCACAGAGAAACCCTGTCTCGAAAAACAAACAAACAAACAAACAAACAAAAATACTGGCATTTATATCTGTACCCAGACAATGGGGGGTGGAGGGCCAAGGTGCTGCTTGGGTCTTGTTTTACTGATACATCTTTTGAGATATATATGTGTGTATTTGTGCTTGTGCATACATATATGTGTATACATACATATAATATATATGTATATGCATTCTCTCCACCCTCTTCTCTGCATAACATCCTAATTTGAAAAAAACATGCTCACTCAGAGTTGAAAACAACAAACCATGTAGTATAAGGTTATACTAACAGAATAGGAGGTGCATCTTTCTCGTCATATGCTAAATTGGCTGTGCCCAGACAAGGGGAAGCCATTTTTGGAAGGAACCCTGGTAGTTGGATCTAATCTCAGGGGTCAGCTTGGCTAGAATAGAGGCTATGTGGGGGAGAGAACCGGACAAGCATGGAGGTCATGGAGACTCGCTGAATGCTGTGTGAGTCGGAGAGCCACTGCAGCCTGGCTCGCTTAAGTCCTCTGAAGGGCAGGACTTGGGTTGAGGGTTTGGAAGGCACAGAAGGTGAGGCTTGACCTAGGAAGGCCTTGCTAAGGAGACTGGCTCATGAGTACAGGAATGAGCTTCCTGTCACCAGATGTATTCAAGCAACCACCGAAGGTTGTCTGGGATGCTGCAGAGGGCATTCACAGAACCACCGGGAGCCATGTTTTGAACTCACTCCAACCCAGGTGAGGTTGAAACTCTGTATTTGATGGGGAAGCCTGCTTTCTGTATCTAATTTGCTGCAGAGGCAAATACTCCAATGAGTTCTGCTCCTTGTTTCACAGAATACTGTCATAATCACCTACAGCCCCCTTTGACACGATTTTTCATTTCATTTCATTTATTTATTTATCATGGTATATGTGTGGTGTATGTACATGTTCGTGTAGGTATGTGCGCGTATCCGTGCGCGTGTCCATTCGCGTGTGTGCACATGCATGTGAAAGCCAGAGGGTGACAACAACTGTCCTTTCTCACCTGAGTTTTTGAGTCAGCGCCTCTCACTGAACACTCAGCTCATGGAATCCGCTAGGCTGCTGACCAGTGAGCTCCAAGGATCCTCTTGTCTCCGCCTTCCCAGTGGTGGGGATTATAGAGATGCCAAGTGTGCACACTGCCACATCTGTCTCTTTACCTGAGTGCTGGGGATCTGAACTCGGGTCCTCATGCTCGTGTGACAAGAACTTTACAGACTGAACCATCTCCCTAGCCCATCTTCCTTATTCCTTCCCACTTTCGTATTTCCCTCTCCTCCTAGAGCCAGGCCTAGACTCTCATTTATGTGCTGGAAGTGTCTCTTAAAATACACATCTCCTCTCCGTATGGGCAGTCATGTGTTCTGTATGTTTTATAATTTCTATAGCTCATGCTCTGTTACGCCGAATCTCAGCTTGATTCACATTGCTAATTGGATCTATTTTGTGCCCCCACACCTACAGTCCCAGCCCTTGGCAGATGGAGGCAGGGGTATTGTTGCAGGTTCAGAGTCAACAAGTTTAATAGTAAATTCCAGGGAAGCTCAAGCCGGAAAATGAGACCCTGTGTACACCCTCCCCCGACTTCCTCTTTCGTACATCATCTACACAATCAAACTTCCTCTTTTGTATAATGTCTATTCATATCCGTGCCACCCCCTACTGAATTCCCCTTTTATAGACTGGCACAAGTGTCTCAGCCATTTCAAACTTCAATTCTGGGCGAGCTCACAATGCAGCCATCTTCTTCCTGCCTGAGGGTCTTTCATTCTCGCAGTGTGCTGGCGGGCAGGCACGTGTGAGTGCTGTCTGAGACCGCTTTGATTCTGCCACTTGGTGCTTTTTAGGTCCCCTCATTCACTGCCGGTGAGTATGAGAGCTGGTGCAGCCCGCCGAGTCCTCAAAGAACTAAAGATAGACCGATTGCGTGGCGCAACCACGCCACTCCCGAGCGCAAGCCTGGGAAACAATAGGCAGCAGACGGCGGTGGTACCCTCGCCGCTCTGATTATTGTGGCGCTGTACACAGAAGCCAAGGCATGGAGCCAGCATGAGGTGTGGATGAAGGGAATAGGATTTATACACAGTGGAGTTTTGTCAAACACGGCATGGAAGTAGAACAGGGTAATTTGGACAGTGGTCTCTCTGTTCCTCAGAGCCTTTCCTTTCCCCATGAGCTTTTCCACAAGAGAGGGTCATGGACATGGGAGATAAAAAAGATGAGTATCAGGTCTTTATATGTAGGTTTTGTTTAATATACATGACATGTACACACACGCATGCATAGCATGAAAACAGAGAGAACTTTCTGGAGGCAGAAAGAGAATACAGAGTAGCAAGAATAATGGAAGGGTATGAGCTAAGTACAATGATTGCCATGTATAAAAACACTATAATGAAACCTGCTATTTTACATGCTACATAAAAAGAAAAACCATTAAAACACAAACTCTTGGCCTTTCCACACAGTCACCTTGGCATCTCTGTGAGGAAAGCAGAAACCCGAGAAGGGGAGTGGGGGGCTGCAGCAGGGTGGCCCCTGCATGTCACTTCTCAGCAGAGCTGGCCATTGTGACAGTATGCATGTGATCTTGTGGCTGAACGGCTAAACTTACCTGGAGGGTGGATAACGTTTAGAACAGTTCTTTGTTCAGAAGATGCCATTGATCTGCTCGAGTTTTCATTATTTTCCCCTTCATTGGGTGGTGGGGGCGGGGGCTAGAGCAGGGAAGTTTGAGCTACGTATCCTAGACTAACCTTGAACTCATGATCCTCCTGCCTCTGCCTTCCAAGTGCCAATATTACAGGCATGACTCCATTGTAGACCTGTGTTGGGATTTTCTTTCTTTTATTAATCTATGATTTTGCACCTGTATGTGTGTGTGGTTGGTGTATGTGCATGTGTGTGTGCGCGCGCGCCCATGCATGCATGCGTGCGTGTGGTGTGTGTGTGTGTGTGCGCGCGCGTGTAGGCCAGAGGTTGGCATCCGGAGTCTTCCCTGATTATTCTTCATCTAACTTATTGAGGTAGGTCTCTTGCTGAACTCAGCTCACTGGTAAGGCTAGTTTAGCTTGTTCAGGGGAAACCCCCATCTCTGCTAACCAAGTTCTGAAATTGCGGGTGGAACAGTATGCCCCCCTGGTACTTATGTGGGTTCTGGGGCTTCAAACTCCATTCCTCATACTTGTGTGGCAAGCGTCTTATCCACCGAGCATCTCTCCACTCCCTTCATGGGATTTTTTTTTTAAACATTAGAAGCTTATTTCTTTTTTTCTCAATAAAAGCTTTGAATTCAGGCTGCAAGGTTTTTATACTGCTTTGACTGAGAGGTAGGAAGTCTCTAATTGCGCCCCTTGAGTCTGATCTGGCCTCCGTTATTTCCTGTGCTCAAGAGAACAGCACAAACGAAGCCCTGTGCTGTCTGAACACTCAGAACAAGCTATGCATCTTCAACCAGGCTTCCCTAGGACTCTGACTCTGAGGGAAGCCACCTGCCACGGAAGACAGCTAGCTGCTTGAAGGTTACACTGTCAGAGAAGGCACAGAGAGCTGCTCTGGGCAGCAGCCTCTCCACTGTCAAGACAAGATGAGGATCTCTCAACCAGCCAGCCTAGCTGAACTCTCACAACAAATTCATGAGAGACTTGAAATGACAATTGTCCAGTCAAGCTCTCCCCGGACTGCATAAAATCATAAGAACAAGATTGCTGGTTCTGTCTTGCTAAGTTTGGGGGTCGTCTGCTATGTAGCAGCAGTAGCGACAGCAATCTCTTAGAACACAGCAAGCAGTCTCTCCTCTCTTTGCTGGTAACTCTACTCGGGTCTCTGCAGCTCAAAACACACATTGTTTCTGATGTTTCCAATACAGTGTTACCCGACTCCTCTGTGTGGTTATTTTTATGATGAGTTGTATGTTGCATGCATACATTCGGAGAAATAACTTGATGCCCCGAATACTGCCAAGTTCTGTCAGAGAAGATCCATGTTTGTGTTTTTCAGGTTTCCTAAGTGCCCACAGAACACGATCTCCCACTTCCATTTTAGGGGTTAAGTGGAAATAGTTCTTTCTGACTCACCTTTAGCTTATAGGGTGCAGCCTTTTCTGGAGTCCTTGCTCACAGAAAGGTGCTGCACGAAGTTCCACTTTGGTAAGCCAGAGTTCTGCCAGAAGAGTCATTCTGCTCTGTGGGCAGTGGACTGACCCCTTCTAACGTGAGAACATGCTGTGTCAGGGGAAGGCCTCAAACACCATTCTTAGTTCGGAAATCTTGGTCATGGCCCACAAATTCCTTATTATCTTGTTAGATCCCTGGTAAAAATTTCTGGCTATAAGTATGCATATAATAATCAATCTTAACTATTTATTTTTATTGTAGTGCATATGTGTGTGTTGCATGTATATGAGTGTGCAGGTGGACACACTGTTACATGCACACATGCAGAGGCAAGAACATGATAGCAGATGTCTTTCTCGGTCACTTTACAAACTCTGAGACAGGGTTTCTCATGGAACCACAAGCTCACTGTTTTGGTAAACTGGCCAGCCAGTGTGCTCTTGAGATCTGCCAGTCTCTGCTCCCTGATGCTGGGATTATAGGCACACGCAGCCATGCCCAGCTTTTTATCTGGGTGCTGAGTATTCAAACACAGGTATCACACTTGCAAAGCATGTGTATTACCCACTGAGCCCTCTCCCCAACCCCTCACTAATCTCTGTAAGCAGAAATCAATCTAGTTGAATTTTCCACTGCAGACTTGAGGCTACCTTCCAAGAGTTTCAACATGTTCCTGACTTAGCCTCTGCCCTGAGTGGTCCAGACTGTTTGCTTTTGAGTTTTAAGTTCTACTTTGAATTGCTTATGTCTTTATCATGGAACGCCTCTCACCATTGTTGAGTGTGAGGGTTCATCTTCCTAGTTAATGTGACTGGATTTGACATAATCCGGAAGATACACTTCTGGGTGTGTCTAGAAAAGTGCTCTCCTTGAGAAGGGGAGACTCATGTGGGTGGGATCATCCCATGAGCTGATGTTCCAGACTTAATAAAAAGCAGAACATGAGGAGTCCAGTTGAGCATAAACCTTCATCCCTCCACTTCCTGCTGTGGACACGTGATGGAGGAGGGTCTTCTGTCTATGTTTTACTTTCATTGATTAATAAAGAAACTGCCTTGGCCTTTTGATAGACCAGCCCTTAGGTGGGTGGAGTAGACAAAACAGAATTCTGGGAAAAGAAAGCAGAGACAGGCAGACGCGATGAAGCTCCGGCCCAAGATGGATGTAGGTTAGAATCTTCCTGGTAAGCCATTACCTCGAGGTGCTACACACATTAAGAGAAATGGGTTAACCAAGATGTGAGAATTAGCCAGTAAGAGGCTAGAGTTAATGGGCAAGGCAGTGTTTAAATGAATACAATTTGTGTGTTGTTATTTTGGGTGTTAAGCTAGCCGTGTGGGAGCTGGGCGGGACGAAAAGCAGGCCTGCTTGCCTCATCACTACAGACACGGTGTGATCAGCACCCTCGTGCCCCTGCTGACATGCCTTCCCTACCACGATGGACTATCTCCTCAGACCATGAACCTGAACGAGCTCTTCCTCCTCAGGTATTATCTTATCATGTCTTGGCCTCAGCAATAAGAAAAACAAGCAGTATAATGAGACTGTCCTTCATGATCTTTACTCTGTCTTCATCTAATTCTTTTGGTATGTATTAAACTATACAATCAAGATTGCTGGCTCGGTGCATGCTGCAGAGTAGAGGGGTTCTAATTCAGGTGAGAGGAGAGTAGATGAGTGTAATTGTTAGAGCATCTTTGTGTGTGTGTGTGTGCGTGCATGTGTGTAGAGGTATTCTTATGTGTGCAGTTGCATTTATGTGTGCAGGTGTGTGGACAGGTGCATTGTGTACAAGAGTGTGTGCACATAGGCATGTGTGTGTATAAAGGTGGCATGTGCACACAGGTGCATGAGTATATGGGTGCATGTGTGTGTGAGAGTGCATGTGTGTACAGGTGCATATGTATACGTATGTGTGTTTGTGTGTGGAGACATTGAAGATAACCTGGGGTGTTATTTCTCAGGCCTCAGCCACCTTGGCCTTTCTTTTTTACACATGTATGATGTGTGTGTGTGGTGCATGTGTGCATGCAGGTATGTGTACATATATATAGGTGCTCAGAGTTAGCGTGATTGTCTTCCTTGCTTCCTCTCCTCTTTGCTTATTGAGATGAGGTCTCTTGCTTAACTTGGAGCTCACAATTTCTGCTAGTCTAGTCAGCTCGCCCCAGGGATCCTCTGTCTCTACTTTCTGCATTCTGGAGTTAGAGAGGACCAACCCCTCTGCCTGACTTTTATATAGGTTCTGAGACCTGAACTCTGGCCCTCACTCCTAGGCTGTAAGTGCTTGACCCACAGGGCCATCCTTCCAGTTGCCACCTTATTTGTGAGACTCTCTCACTGGCCTGGACCTTACTTATTAACTAAATTGGTTGGCTGGTGAGCCCTAGGAATCCACCTGTCTTTGGTTCCCCAGTGCTGGGATTACAGGCATGGATCACCACACCTAAATTTTAAAAACTGTGTTTTCAATGTAGATCAGCAGTTCTCAATTTGTGGGTCGCAACCCCTTTGGAAGACCTATATTTCCAAATATATTTACATCATAATTCATAACAGTAGCGAAATTGCTGTTATGAAGTCGCAGCAAAAATGATTTTCTGGTTGGGGGGGTCAGCACAACATGAGAAACTGCACTAACGGGTTGCAGCAGTGGGAAGGGTGAAAACCACTGATGCAGGCGAATGTTTTGCCCGCATGTATGTGTAGCATGTGCAAGTTTGGTGCCTGTGGAAGTCAGAGTCCCTGGAACTAGAGTTATAGATGGCTTATGGGTGGGACTGTGAGCCACCCTGTGGGTGCTTGGAACTGAACCAGGGTTGATGATCTGCGATCGTTGTGTTATTGAGAAAGTTGTCAGAATCTAGAATCACCTGGGCAACGGGCGTCTGGGTGAGTCTGTGGAGGAGTATCTTGATTCTGTTGGCTGAGACGGGAAGACCTGCCCACTGTGGGTGGCATCGGTCCCTGGTTGCCGTCCTGGACTGTATGAACGGAAAAGGGCACTGAGCGGTCACATGCATGCTCCTGTAATATGGTCACCGGCTCAAGCTCCTTGCTGCCTTGACTTCCCTACCATGACAGTCTATGCCTTGACTGAACTAAAGCAAACCCTTCCCTCCTTAGTCGGCATTATTCGGGATGGATTACCACAGGAACAGGAAGAGAAGCTAAGCCCCAGCCCCAGAGCAGCTAGCTGTGCCTGGGTACCCTCAGAGAGTTGCCCTACAGTAGCCCAGCAGCTTGGCTAGCTCTAGGCTGCACCCTCTGTGTTTATGAGACCCCACCCGGTCTCCTGGCCAAGGAGACTCAAGAACTCTTGGCACAGAAGGATGCTCGCTGCTGCCCAGCGGAGATGACCACTTCATGAGACTTGAGAGAGGAAGGCGGAGGAGAGCGAAAAGAAAGGTTCTTTCAGGCTCAAGACGCTGTGGAGTAGCAGGCCAGCAGCCTGCCAGGAGCTGACTCACCGGCATGGGACAGGGCACTACAGGTGCACTTCGGCCGGCAGACAATAGGCGCCTGTTGCAAACGGCCCCACACCCCAGACTGACCACCGGATTCAGGCAGAGACTGATCCCCCAGGGAGCGTGGAGGTTGGGGAGGTGGAAGGAGAGGGCCTGGGTTGGAAGCTGTCATCCTTTTGCCTTTGCTGGACTTGGCTCAGGGCACGCTGTAACCACATGATTTCATGGCTGGGGAGACAGACACATGGAACCAGAGACTGGGGCACCTCTAATGTGGCCCTTGTTCTCCACCGCCTCAGTGGTTACTGCTGTCAGCCTGCTGTGTCACTGGGGCAGGCCACGTCTTTTCTGAGCTTCGCTTGACCCCTCTCTCGTGAATGCTTCCCCTGCACACTCTCATTAATAATCTCCGCCGGCCTTTGATGGACATCACCATCACTTCCGTTCTACAGGTTGAGACAGCGGATCCAACAACTACAGCCAAAGCTCAGGCTTCAAAGCCAATCCCTGCTTCACAAAACCATTCAAATAGATCCCAGTGCCTGGCAGGGCAACACTCACACTGCCTGCTTTCTGGGGCTTTCACAAGGGCAGTAAGTGTGGATGGTCCGCAGACATCTTGGTTGGGGAGGGATGGGCAGAAAGGGAGGTGAGCGGGGCTGAAGGATGAGACTTCTCCAGTGAACTGAGGTGGGGGGGAAAGGCTGGGTGCCAGGCTCTCTAGGCATGGCTCTGCCCGTTGCTGGTTGCTGGACTGTAGGCAGATTTCATAGATGTTCTTAGGGACTCAGATTTTTCATCTATAAGATGGGAATGAAAGCACAAGGCTGTGGGTTGTCCCTTGCTAATATGTCATTTGTGAAGTGTTTGCACCGACTACTTGGCCCCCACCCTCACCCAACCAGAGAGCTTCTTGTCTCTCTCAGGGGCCTCCTGAGGTGCTGGGGTCTCTGATGTCCATCCTGCTCTGAGTTCCCACTCTGAGGGCCCAACAACACACCCTGTATTCCCTAACAGCTCTGCCAGGTAGACCCAACCCAGGCTCGCACCACAATCTCTTTCGGCCTCAAGTGACCCAGAATTTAGCATCTGAGACCTGAGTTCAAGGCCCTGCTATAGCTGACTCAGTATCCAACCCCCACTGACCTTTTCTCTACATCTGGAGCCCAGAAAGTTACAGCCTGCGCCTGCACTTGTAGGGAAGGAGGTGACTAGGCCCAGGCAGCGGAGATACATGCCCCCCATTCCATGACCCATGCCCCTCTCTTCCAGTTCAGTGCCTCCTGGGATTCTTGACCTGCAATGGTTTATATGTTAAAATCTCAATAAGGCCTCATAAGAGCCTATGTCGCTAGCATGCCAACCATCTAGAGTGCCCAGAGGCTAACCTGCTGAGGGCCCAGTGGGGACCAGTCCTTTACAGACCTTCAGCTATCGAGGCAGCGACTGATGAACCCATCATCTGTGAGGCAAGCAGCTCCCAGGACTTTCTGGGCTGTCTCTTCCAAGAGCCATGAGCCCTTGCAACATGGGTTTCAAGTAAGCAGGACAGTCACAAGGCCAGAGCTACAGGATGTCCTGCAGAAGGGATCTTCATGCCTGCCACGTCAAGGGAGGAGGCCACAGGGCCACAGGGCCCTGCCCCAGCCCAGAGCTGCTGCTCACGATGACAGCAGTGGCTGCCATTGTCATCCATTCTACTGCTTCTCCCATCCCCTGAACCCCTGTGTGAGGACATTCTCTTGGTGAACTCATACTGCAGTCCTAGCTTCACCATGGGAAACATGAAGGCCCTGAAACCCCATCTCTTCAAATACTCTATTGTGTATATTGGGTTTTCTCAGGCAGACAATTTTAACTCACCAAGATCTTCTCCACCAGGATTTCTGAGGAGCTGGTAAAGGTCAGCCCAAGAAATCAGTGTTCTCTGTCACCCATGCCACTATCTCAGCTGAGGTGCAGGAAGCCCCCAGGGCTAACTCCAAGTGAGTGGAGGCTATGGAGAGAGCTCTTGGTGCCCCCTCGTGAATTTACTGCTCCAGTACCCTCCCTGAGCCCCTAGAGTGGAGCGGCCACAGGCAGGGACAGACCCTCCTAGCCCTGTCCATTCACAAGGAACATGGTGGCTATAGCCTCTCTTGCGCGTTACAGCGATGGCTTGGTTGGCAGGCAGAGCTCCCCACGGAGGCAGGTAGTCTGTAGCCTCAGCCTTGGGAATTCCCAAGTGCCTTCCTTGATGCAGAAAATTTACAGTGAGCTCTCTGACCTGAGTTCAGATGCCCCAGACTCATGTAAAAAAGACAGGCAAGTGCATACGCTCACGTGCGCTCGCGCATGGGTATGTGTATATGTGTGTGTGCACCTGCACATGCAAGCTTGGTGGGGCGGGGGGTGTGAGCAGAAACAAGTGAGTTCTTGAGGATCATTGAGCAGCCAGTCTAGCTGAGCTGATGATCTTTCAGTTAATGGAGAGATCCTGTCTTAAAAATAAATGTGGACACCTACTGAAGAAAGACACCCTTGGATGTTCATACATGTACAGTCTCTCTCTCACACACACGCACACACGCATGATGGGTGGGTAGAGGGAAGCTAAGTCACCTGGGCACAGGAAAGGGGCAGCTCTCAGGACAGCTAGTTCCTGTACTAAGGCCACCCAAGCCTACAGGGTGGGACTGGCTCTCATTAGCTTCTGAGCCTTGAAGAAACCAAGGCTTGAGGCTAGCCAGCGGCCTTGTGGTTTTGGAGAGAAGAGGCCCAACTCCCCAGTTCCAAGGATTTCAGCATTCACAAGTCTGTAGGGGTACACACACACACACACACACACACACACACACACACACACAGTGCTCAGGATTTCAGGCCTATGACAACAGGGTCCTAAGTTCAGGGGCTTCTCAGAGCATCAGTGCTAGGGAAGTAGGAAAGTTCCAGTCTCAAGTGGCCTCCCCTGGAAAGTGGCAGCTCCTCCTTTTTCTGACCCTATGGGGATAGGCTGTTTGACACAGGGGACAAAGGAGGCTGTGACATAGCCCTGAAGGGTCCCTCTTTTCCTGCCTGCCATAGAGGAGATTCTTGGCGTGGGAAGTTCCTGAGCTCTGAGGAGGTAAAGCACCCTCTGCCCTGTCACAGTCCCCACACACCCAATGAATACCTGGATGCGTGACCAAGGGGCATATCTTGCCAAAGCTAAGGTTCTTGCTGGGTGACCAGTCAGGCACAAGTCAGGTCTGGTCTCTTCAGAACTGAAGGTGCCTCCCTCCGTGACTAACCTGGGGCTGGCTCCATAAGCAGTGGTTGTAATGCAGGCTTGGTACATGCTGGGGCTGGAATCCTCATGCCCCGAACCAAGAAGGAAGGGCAGGGGCTACAGATCTTGGATATAGCCATGGTCACCTGGCCCTGCCTTTGGAGGAGGTGAGCTGGATTGGTCTAGGGACAGTCCACCCCATCCTGGCTTGTCTTTCCTCTCTTGTACTTTGAAACATAGATCACTAGTAGCTACAACCTGCTTTGTAATCTCCTAGAAGGTTGAGGCTATGCCATAACACTGTACCCAGGTCAGCTCAGGTACACGGCCAGGTACAAATAAGTGCACACACTGAGTGTGCAAATGAATCGTTTTTATCTCGAGATCCTCTCTTGTTATGTATCCAGTGGACTCCTCTTTCCTTAGGTCTTAGATCTAGGGTACATGCAGCCAGGGGTGAGCACCATGGCCTTCCAGGATGCAAACCACCAAATAACCATTGAAATGAAGTCAGGATCTCACCATCCTCCCTGGACCTCAAGGAAAATGAGGCCTGAGGCCACTCAGCAGGGAGCTTGCCTAACTGGAGACAGACTTCCTCCGAGGGGTCCAGAAAGGCCGCAGGGATCAGTGACTCTCTCTGGTGTGTGGTCATTACAGATGACCTCTGCCCCGGGCCCTCTGCCACTGTTACTCAGTCAGTTCTTACACCTTGCCCTCCTCCTGGTCGGAGAACTGAGAGCTCAGAATCCTACTCTGGGCCATTCCAGGCTGCTGCTGAAGACTTCAGTCACCTGCTGGGGTCTGGGGACCCCTGATTGCCACAGAGATGGACCCTGGGTGGTATTCTACTATTTAGGTGAACGGGGCATGCTGGGCCAGAATCCACACCACCTCCCTCAAAAATGGCTGACTCAGCTCTGGGTTGACGTCGGGGACTGGCCACGGGTCACTGCCGCCTGAGGAGCAGAGAGTGTGCAGAGAAATATCCCAGACCCTAGGCTGAGAGGGAGGCAGCGTCCCTGGGTTTAAGAGTTCAGCCTCTGGCCCACACTCTCAGGGCTTCTACTCGGGCTGACTTTCATCTGCTGAGCCTGGTGCATTACTTCAGGCCTCTGTGCCTGGCTCTGCCCTCTGTGAAGTAGGATAATAGCCCTACCCAGGAGAGCTGTTTCGAGAATTAGATGAGCCGTGCTACGTAAAACAGTCAGAATAGTGCCTGGCACACAGTAAACCCTCAGAAGTCGGTAGGCGTTATTGCTGCGGGCTGACTAGCGGATGGAAAGCTGAAGCTTGCCCTAAAAGGCTTTAATTGACTGTTGACATTTTGTTTCCTCCACTGGTCTCTGAGACTCCAGGCCCTTTATCTCTTACGCCTGGCACGTCTCAGGGACTCGAATGCCTGTGCTGAAAGGATGAACAAATGATTGTGTGAGGTAGGGAGGAGAGAGTGTATTGGGAGAGGCTTCTAGAAGGAAGCAGTACTTAGGAAAGAGCCCCACAGAGGAGGGGAGAATGGCTGAAGTGAAGGCCTCCCGGGCGAGAGACCCCTGAGGAGGAAGCTGTGACAGGCCTGAGGTGGGCTCAGGGTGGGAGAAAATGGGAGGAGGGAGACCGAGTTGGTGAACCCTCAACAGAACCTGGATGGCCAAGTCCACTGTCTATCACGAGAGTCACATCCCAGGAGGGCTATCCAGTGGGGTGCAGACTTATAGGAGAGGCGGGGACCCGGGGCAAGGCCCTGTGGCTTGTGGGCCATTTATGGAGCCCTGTTAAATCGTTACTGGGAGGAAAGCCAGCCTCTGCATCCAGGCCCCTCAGCCACCCGGGAGACAAGTACTGGAGATAAGAGGGTTTTAAACAAATAAACTGTCCTCCAGGAGCTTAAAAGAGAAAAGATTATGAGCTTTCTTTCCCTCCCTTTTCTTCTTCTCTTCTTCCCAGCTCCCTCCCTCACCACTGCCTTTTCCTTTTCATGTAGCCCTCAGTCCCTCCTTCCCTTCTGTTCCTCCTCCTCTTTCCTTCCTTTAAAATTTCTACCTTTCTGAACAACCTGTCCTTCAGATTAAATGTGCACATGTGCCCGCACAAAGACAGGAAAGTCCCCCCTCCATCGAGGAGCTGTTCTGGGCTGGTAACTGAGACTCTATGGAAGGTTTTAGTGACTTAAGATCCCCAAGGTCATCCTGCCTGCTCCCCATCAGAGCCCAAAAGACACATCCTCAGGAGACCCAGTCTAAGTGGGACCTGGCAGGTCCTCGGGGAACCCAAGGATCAGGACAATATGCCTAGTCTGCAAGAGCCCCAGGCTTCAGGAGACACAGCGCTTCTTCAGGGAGTCCCAGTCTACACAGATGGTAACATGGTTTTGCTCTTGGAGCTCGTGCCAAGGTGTGGAGAGTGGCTCCCGGAATCCGTATCCACAGGAATGAGGGTATGTGAGAAGCTGTAACAGACAGAGGGAGAAGCTGGCACCCCAGAGCCCTCACAGTTTCCAGATGCTCATCCTCCTCCATCCCTAGGCTGTCTGACTAACAGGGATGACCACTGGGGTCCGTTTTCCCCATGAAGTATAAGTGAGTCTGAGCAGGAGAAGCAGGAATTTGGGAGAGGCCTGTTGAACGGCTCTCTGGAATCTGGCGAGTGAGTGACCATGGGAGATAAGCCATTTTCCTTGCATGAGGGACACTCAACCCACCTCATATAGCAAAGATCTGTGGATGATAAACTGAGATGTCTCCCACAGCCAGGGCCTGTGTGTGGAAGGCAAATGGGAAATGGTCAGGATACAAGACTTTTCAGCCAGGAATCAGGCTGGCCAGGTGAGCGGCTCGGAGACACCCCCAGCGCCCTCATCCCCATCCTGGTAACAATTGCTGTTTGCTGAGATGGAAACTACCTCTCAGGCCCTGTTAAGAGAAAGATGGTAGCCATGGGCTGAGCAGGGTGCTTGCAGCAGCTTCTTGGCTGCTCCCCCAACCCCAGCACGTGCTCACAGAACTGACCAGCAGCAAATAACCATAAATAGCTTGTGGAAGCTGCCGTAGCCTATGGGAGAGGAAGGTTCCCCGGGGAGGAGGACACGAGCACGCCATGGCAGGCCTGGTTCTTGTGTTTCTATGACTAAAAGATCATCTCTGGGAACCAGATGGTGAGCTTAGGCTGTCAATAGGCATTTGCAAACATTGCCTCCAAGAAGACCTTGGTGGCAGAGAAGGTGAAATTGAGGTACTGAGAGCCAATGGAGGAGGGAGAATTTGCCTAAGGCTACACAGCGTCGAGCGTGCCTAGCCCCCGAAAGGATTGTACAGGGCCAGCATCTGTTCCAGCTTGTATTTGTAAGCATGAGAGAGGGCGCCTATGACATGCGCTCTGCAGGCCCAGTGGCTGGAGTCAGGCCCTGGAAGGAGTCCCAAGCCCAGCCTTGTCCAGGCCCCCAACTCTCTGGTCAGCAAAAGCAACCCACATGGGATGGCCCCCAGACTTGCAGGCGACGTTCCCTCATCGCTCGCTCAGTGCTCTCCCGCTGACAGTCCCCAGGCGGCTCTCATCCTGGCCAGTGAAAGCGTCCAGCAGGATGAGTCTTCAGGGACGCTGAGCTCCCTCACGCCTATTTAAGCAGAGCCCAGAGAGGTGCGCAGATGAACCCTCAGGAAAACAAGGGTCAGCTATCACCAGGCAATGCCACAGGGGCACCATGGGAGGTTCTACAGCTGGACGTGGTCCCGTGGGGACTGCCCTTCCAGAAGAAGCAGCAAAATCCATGGGGAAGAAGGGAAATGACACAAATCAAGATGCCTGAAATGAATATGGATCAGAACATACTTTATGCAAATATATGTAATTAGACATGTAAATCTACCCCAGGGTGGGGCGGATGGTTCCAGAAAGTCTTCACAGGGAAGCCTCTGCTCTAATGAGTCACTTCCAAAGGTCCCTACATATGTCCTCAGAGAGAGTATAGGTCTTCCTGCGGTTTCACAGACTCAGCCCTCCTGCTCTGTTTCCCTCCACTCTTCGCCCCCTGTGCTCTGACCCTGGGGGAGAACCAGAACACAGAATAACCCAGATGCCAGCCTCTCACCACAGGTCCCATCTACCTGCTCCAGGCTGCAGTCTTAACCGCCCCCTACCTGCTAGCCACTCCTGAGCCTCACACACCTGCTGCTGTCTCTACCCTGTCCCCAGAAAGGGCTCAAGAGCCGTCTGCCCATCGCAAAGCCGGCCTTCCCCACAGTCCCCCGGTTGTTCCCAGCACCGCCCAGGCCATACATGCTCACTAACAGGCGGCTGATGACATAAATGAATGACTAAGCACACACTCAAAGGCGCAGCTGTGTCCCTCTGGGGACCGAGCGTACTCTCCCTCCTCTTCCTGTTCACCATTCTCACAGCTGTCTGGGGCTGGAAGCAAGAGTTCCCACTCCTGTCCTCAGCTAGCCTGAGCTGGCTACAGGCAGAGTGGCTTGGTTATTCCTGTGGTCCTGGCCTACAGTGGAAAACTCCGGCACGCAGACTGACTGGGTGAAAGCACACAGTCAGGTGTTTACCCTCTTCCGCCCCTTCCAGGGACCATAGGGACCTGGACAACAGTGGACCCAGGGTCTGGCACACAGCAGGCCCTTCAGGGAGAGTAGGGGTGCTGATGGACTCCAGAGGCCTTGGCTGCTGGACAAACAGTGGAAGGAATGAAGGGGGACAGATGAATAGCTGATGAGGGGCAGAGCCTGTGGGAGCCCATTGTCTGCCATGGGGCACCCCCGTCCCCAGCCCAGGTACCCCAGCTTGCTCACATCTTTGTTCAGATCTGAGTTCCTTGCCAGATGCCTGGCCTCAGCCCCTTCCCAGGCTCCCTTGCTTCTTCCAGAAGGCCTTGGTCCCATGAGTTCTGGGTGGGGTTCTCCTTGCATTTCTTTGAAGATGGAAGGTCGAGAACAAGTTGGGCAGTCACTTGATCCTGAGCCACCTACAGACTCAGTGTCTAAATCCGTAAAATGGGAGACAAAATGAGACTCTGAGGTTCTCTGTTGAGTCCTGAATAGGAGCCAGCAGCTTGGTCAGTCCCCCTTTTCTTGCTACCGTCCCTACGGTCCCACAGGCTGTCACCAGCAGTTTTTAGGAGCATTGCCCTGGTTTTTTAGCAGAAGGAACAGAGATCTCATTCACCAAACAGGAGGAGTCCGAGAGGTGGTTTTGCAGGAGGCCTTAGCTTAAGAGGGGAAAAAAAAATCAGAACCATGGAGCCAGAAAAGGAGGTGGCTTGGGAGAGAATTGAAAGGGAAGATATGCAATGGAACATAATTCAGGATGAAACAAGAGGGCTCAAAGCTAGGCAAGAGAAAGGACTTCCCGATACCAGACAGACTGAGAGGAAACAAACGCTCTGGTGATTGAAGCCCAGGAGACTTTGGTGGGGGGAGGGGGGGTTTGAAGCACAATTAATAAAACTCAGACAGAGAAACTGGGGTTCAACTTGAAGGTCAGAAAAACAAAGTAGCCAGCCTCTGGCTCTTACCTCTACCTCAGTCTGAAAATGGCGATCCTGTCTCCAGGAATCTCAGAATGAGACTGTGCCTGAGAGATGTCTCCTCCCGTTTTATAATCCTCTCTAGTTCTGAAATTAAAGGCGTGTACCATTACCGCCTGGTTTCTATGGCAAGCTACCGTGGCTACTGGGATTAAAGGTGTGTGTCATTGCTTCCTGGTCTGTAAGGCTGGCCAGTGTGGCTGTTTTACTTTTCTAATCCTCAGGCAAACTTTATTTATTAAAATACAAATGAAATGGCACTATAGGAGGTCACTTGGGCTCATCTTCTGCTTGTAGGGTTCCAAAGTGTTCACCTGGCTGTGTGGCCACAGCATTTAGTTCCTAACCTAGATGATAAGCCTTGTCAAGTCCCTCTGTAGAGAAGAAGCAAAGCTCTAAGTGATCATGGGAATGGCCAAAGTTTGCCCAGCAGAGGAGTTGGGGGTGGGGAGGGCCTGGAGCCAGCCTTGAAGGATTTGCCCTCACACTGCTGAGGTTAGGCTAGTTGGCATATTTTATTTATTTATGTGTTTATTGATTTCTTTGGTGTTACTGGGGATGGAGCCCAAGCCTCGTGCCTGCTGGGCAAACAATCCATACCTCCCCACACAGTGCCTGCAGAGTCTTACAGGCACGTGCTAATTTCTTTGCTCTGTTAAGGAAGATATGGGAGGTGGAGAATGGGGGATGCTGTGGAACTCTGTGTGGCCCACATCTGTCCCTACAGAAGTGTGGAGGTCCGAGGAGCAGATTCTCTCCCAGGCAGAAGTGGGCTATGGACAGGCAGAAGGGGGCTGGGCCCGGATTGCTGCTGGGCTTGCTTCCATCAGAGGCAGAGTTCTCTCTAACTCCATCTGGATGGCCACTCTTTCTCGATATGGCCAGATTCCCCCTCAGTCTCCCCAGACCAGGCCTATCTCCGCTTTACTCCGAGCCCACAAACAACATGTTGTTGACAATCCTCGGGGGCCAAACACTTGATAAGCTGCTCCCCACCACAGCAGACAGCCCAACAGCAGGCAGTGCTCTGCCCTGTGATGGCGGATGCTTTGGATACATCATCCTGTCAAACAAGTTTATTATTCTTTCACTCAAGATAAACTACAGCTGCCAACAAGGGGCTGTATAAATTCCAGGCTTAGAAGCGGAGCGGCCCCCTCCCTGTTGAACACTCACACACACACACCCAAAAATCCCGCTGAGAAAAGCCTCCTTGTGGGTCTCTGGGGGGCTCAGTAGCTCTATCTCATGGGGTGGTCCCAGGAGCAGCTGCAGACACCACGGAACCCAGGGCTTGGGCCTAGCCTTTGAGCCGCTTGCTTTCCTGGCCAGGCCTGAGCTGTCTTCCTCTGGGTCCAGGGAAGTTCTCTCCACAGGAGCCAGCTGTCTTTCCCAGGGTCAAGCCTGGCCTCTTGACTTTTGGACTTCTGTCTGCTCAGGCTGCAACCCTCGTGGGTGGCCAGAACAACCACAGGTCACGCCAGGCTTGTGGGGACAAGGCCAGCTTTTAGTCTCAAGTGTGGACAGCCAGTCCTCAGGGAATCTGACCCCACGGAGCCTTCAAAAGCAGGCTGAAGAGAAGGCTTAGTCGGTGTAGTGCCGGCTGAGCAAGTGCAAAGACCTGAGTTTGAACTCCAGAACCCACCTGAGAGAGGCAGTCACGGTGGCATGTGCTTGTAGTCTGAGCACTGAAATGAAGTGGGAGGGACAGACAGACGTCTGGAGTCTCTAGCCGGGTAGCCTGGCTCAATTTGTGTGCTCTAGGCAGAGAGTGACAGACCACATCTTGAAACACAAGGTGGACGGGATGACACCCAAGGTTGTCATCTGCCCTCCACACAAAGACACATACGCGCTCAGAGAGCACAATGCACCCCGCCACACACACATGCATACACATACACTCGACAATCGCATTCTGTCCTCCGTGAATCTCACACCCACTCCCAGAGTAGAATCCTTGTGCCCAGAATTCAAACCTGGATCTTTGTCCTGGGAATCCCATGGGCTTTTCTTCAGTGTTGCCTTTGACACAACAGGGCTTAGAATTTGCAAAGGACAAACCCGAGTGACAGCAAAATGTATTGGAGGTGGCTTGCATGTGGGTGACAGACCTGGACTCTTTCCTCCAGTTTTTATCGGTTATGTAGGGAGGGTTGTTTCTCTCCTGCCAACAGTTGATTGGTTCACTCACCCAGCTCTGTTCGGTCAAAGACTTTACCATCACTCCCAGCCCGCTAGCTTGTACCATCCTCCCCGAGGAAGAGACTGTCGCGCCTCAACTCCTAAGGCAGTGCCAGGCCCTCAATCTATAATATCGGTTGGATGCAAATAAGGCCTTAAAAGGTATGCCAAATACACAGCAGCCACCCAATCCATGTATTTGCTGTTATTACTCCTATTCCCGTGGATACATGTCTGGACCAAACATGAGAGGCGGCTGAGATGGGTCAGCAGGTAAAGGCGCTTGCAGCCAAGCTCCTTGCTCTCCGGGCGGAGGGCACATCTTACAGCCTGTGGGCCCACCTGTCTCTGAACCTGGTTTCCAGCCCTGCCCAACAGAAGTGCCCACACCCGGTGTGCACTCTGCTTGCTGAGAAGGGAACCCAGGAGCCAGATCGGCTGTTATTGTGGCTCTCCACTGGCAAGCAGGCAGACCCAAGGCCAGATGCCCGAGCGGCGTCACAACTTGGGGATCTCATGTCATCCTGACCCAGCAGGAGAGTAGTCACCTGCTCCATGATGTGGACTCAAGGACAGCCACCTCATTGACGAAGGCAGAACTTCCCACAGGTACCGTGACACTTCCAGATGTCCCCCTCACTGTCTCTGCTTCCTCACCCCACTTTTGCCGACCAAGGTTGATGGAGCTTGCTGTTTGCCCTGGTCCAGCAACGTGGGCAGTCTTCTGCCTCACTGGATCCTAGGGTTCTGCCCACTCAGAGGTCAACCCACACTAGAAGTCCACTTTGACAACATCCCTACCTCGTCCCAGGCAAAGGCCTCGGAGGATTCTGGAGCAGCTTGTAAGTGTCCAGCACGGAGGAGACTGGTACCTGTGTCCCAGCCCCACCCCTTCCCTCAACGGTTCAGATTACACAAATACATGAATAGGTCAATGAATACGCTATCTGCATTTTATCCCCCCCCCCAACCTCTGGCCTCAGGCGTGTGAGAAAAGGCAGGGAAGCACCAAGGAAGATTCTTGTGGGCACTGGCTGCCAGTCAACAACTGGCTCCTCCCCCAGGGAGTTCAGCGGGGGGGTGGGGGGGTGGGGGGGGGCTCTCAGAGTCCTTCCGGCAGAATGGGAAAACAGAACTGTCTTCATGTTGTGGCGGAGTAGGGCATAGACCAGAGGAGGTGATGGACAGTTGGAACAGCTTGCGCATAGGCACGGAAGTGCAATGTTATCTGGGGTGTTCTGGGACTGGACCAACTACTTCAGGGGACCTGGAGTGACACAAAAGGGAAGTGGTTGGAAAGGAAGGCCATCAAAGGCTCAGCTTGGAAAACCTGCTAAGCAGAGGCACTTCGGAGCTGGTGTTCCTATCACCTTTAAGCAGGGACATAGTGTGAGCAGACTCAATATTTAGCAGGGTGTCCAATAAAGAGACAGGAGCAGGGCGGTGGTGCACATGCCTTTAACCCCAGCACTCGAGAGGCAGAGGCAGGTGAATTTCTGTGAGTTCGAGGTCAGTCTGCTCTACAAGAGCTAGTTCCAGGACGGTGAGGGCTGTTACACAGAAAAACCCTGTCTTGGAAAAAACAAAAAACAAACCAAATAAATAAAGGAAGGCAGGAAGGCAGGGAGGCAGGGAGGGAGGGAGGGAGGGAGGGAGGGAGGGAGGGAGGGAGGGAGGGAGGGAGGGAGGAAGAGAGAAAGAGATACAAGGCCTCTGCTGTAATGGAGGAGACAGACAGGGCTGAGGTCCAAGAGAAGGCAGTGCCAGCAGAGACAGTGACCCTTACCAGTGTCCCATTTTCTTAGTTTGCTGAGGAGACTGGGACCCATAAGGATTAGAGACCTGGGAGTGACAGGGTGGTTGGTGGCTCACGGACAGCTGCGTGCTCTCTCCTGTATGCAGAACACTTGCACCGCCAAGCTGTGTTCAAAGAAAGTTTGCTACTGGGCAATTGCCTCAGCTCTGCGGTTTTCCGTTCAAGAGGGAGCTGAGTTCATTGAACTTTAGGGCAGCTGTTTCCTTGTCCTTCCTCTGTAGCAATAATACAGTTAATGGGATTATTTCCTGCACACAGGGCCGGGGCTGCTAAGAAAACACCGCGGAGTAAGGGCCGTTTGCAGAGGCCAGGTTGAAAGGCAAGCTCACACCAGGAGGAAGAAGAGGGTGTGTCTCCACATGGGCTAAGGTGAAGTGATGCCATCCACACCTCAGTTTGCCTTTCGTCTGCCTTCACCTCCGCCTCACTAGGCTCTGATTCATAGAATTTGCAGGGCTACCAGCCCAGTTCCCTGGCCGCCCAGGTGCCAGGTGAGCTGACTGCCTAGGCCCCGCGAGGAGGTCCCAGATTGCATGGGAACAGAGATCTAGTAAAGGGGATGGGTGAGTGGGTAGCTTGTCTAAGGTCACACAGACAGTTGTAATAAGGCCTGGTGGTGAAACTGAGGCCTAGGACTGGGAAACTCTGACCATGGTCATTTAACCAGCTAGTAGATTGAAGTGGGGAAACTGAGGTTTGAAGAAGTGAAATGCACCAATAGTCCAGAGGTGGTAAAACTCAGGATGGGTCCCAGGAGAGGGCTCGCTTGTCACTGGGCCTGAGCTCCCACCGCCAACCCACCCCCCACACCTCTTCTTAGAAAGAAGCTACCGTGGGTCATCCCTTGTTTGCCGAGTCTCAATAACCCCCAACTGGTGGCTCCTGCCCTTCTGCCTTAGATCTTATCAGTCCAGCTCCTCACCTGGTCCATCCCCAAGACCCACCGTGTGCACAGGTGCATGGGTGGGTGGAGCCAGAGGACATTCCAGGAGCCCAGAGACAATGGCAGGGTTAAGAGGGCCATCCTCTTTCACACCTCCTGATTCCTCCAGTTAGTAAATCATTCTCCGAGGCTGCACAAAGCAGCCATTGAGCGGGTCTAGCTCACCCCCCCCCCCCGCCCCGCCTTGTGCCACCAGTAGGTAGAAGCTACTCAGGTCGCCCAGTGTCTGGGTGGCAGGTCCTGAGTTCTCTGCCTGCCCCTCTGGCATGGGGATCAGGTTGCCCCATCTAATCCCTGCCCCTCCATCCACCTTCTTTGTGCGCATTGTAATTTATAATGGAGGCATGATGCAACCTGCTAATTACATTGCCAGATTTCCAACACATCCCTGCGCCTCTGACTCAGGCAGCGGTAGGAGGAGCAGCCGGCTCTGCTTTGTGGCTTATCAGGACCGGGTTATTCAGCTCCCACCCAACCCGCCTCCCGGGCCTCCGGTCTTTGTTAGCTGAGAGCTTGCATCACCACCCGCTTTCCATTTCTCTGGAATTTTTTTTGAACGGCTCTTTTTTTTTATGAGCCGCCCCATCTTGTTAGCTAATGAATGACTGTGGGCCAGCGATGGAGATTGCTTTGTGCCGCTATTAAACGTTACATGATCGCAATTATAAGTTAACAAGGGACAGCTAATAAAAAAAGATAATCTATTTTGTGGCCTGGGGCAGACATGAGACTCACTGCCTGGTTCTCGGGCTGAATAATTCAGAGCCTTGGGGACCACAGACTGGACAGGCCATCAAAGCCAGGGAAGGAGAGAAGGATGGCCATTCCAGGCCTGTAAGGGGTATGGCAGACAGGAGAGCAGCAATGTTACCTCCAAACCTCTGAGGCAAACCCCTCCAGAGCACTCAGGCCCCAACAGACAGGTGTCTGGTCTACCTTAGTGGCTTCCCAGCAGCCCTTCCGTGTCCATCGCTGCCCTACGTCCCTTCTCCACAGTGAGAGACGGCGGAAGGAGGCATCACTCCACTGCTACCCTTTGGTGGAGCCCGGGACCTCTCTTTACCCCGAGCCCCATATTCAGCATTGTGCTTTCAATGAGCTCTTTCCTGTCACATCTGCCCTCACCAAACCTCGCTCAGACGGGACTGGGAACAGCCTGGTGACTCAGCAGAACGTGAGTGCAGCAAGAATGAAGCTTCATGGGCCAGCATGGCTTCCTCCGAAGCCCTTGGGACTTGAGGTTGAGCCCCAACTCCCAAGGAGGAAGGAGAGAACTGACTTCTGAAAGTTGTCCCCTGACTGTCACCATTTAAAAACGAAGCTCCTGGGACCCAGAGTAGGCTGTTAGACTCTCCCTGGGCCTAGGTTCCCCCTTCCTAGGTCATTCCATGTGCTCTGTGACTCAGTGTCCTACCCTTCCACAGGCAGCCACTCCACAGCACTAAGGCTGTTCACTCCTGCAGGAGCAGCTGCTCGGCACTGGCCTGGCCTCTCAGTAACTGCTCCTCAGTAAGATACTGAAACTAGGCTGGAGGTGTAGCTCCTTAGCATGTTGAGGACCAGGTTCAGTCATCAGCTACACTTCTGTCAATCCCAGCACTAGGAAGCTGGAAGCAGGAGATCCATAGGTTCAAAGCCACCCTCAGCCACACAATGACTTTAAGTCTGAGTCACACAAGACACCAAATTAAATATTCTCCAAGTACCATAGGGCATCAGGCTTATTACTAGGTGGTGTAGGAGGGTCTTCTGTCTATGTGGTGCTTTCATTGGTTGAATAAAGAAAACTGCCTTGGCCTTTTGATAGGGCAGCAGCTTAGATAGGCGGAGTAGACAGAACAGAATGATGGGAGAAAGAAGGCAGAGACAGAGAGCCGCCCGCCGTGAAGCTGCCAGGTTAGACATGCTGAATCTTTCCCGGTAAGCCACAAGCTTGCGGTGATACACAGATTTCATAGAAATGGGTTGAATCAAGATGTGAGAGTTAGCCAATAAGAGTCTAGAACTAATGGGCCAGGCAGTGTTTAAATTAATACAATTTCCATGTCGTTATTTCGGGGGTTAAGCTAGCTGGGTGGTGGGAAGCTGCCCGCTTCTCACTACTACAACTAGGTGCTTTTCATATTCTACTTGATATATCTATCCATCTTCTGTTTCTGGGTACAAAGGTACTTTATACAGAAAAGAAGTCGATGTATAGAGGCTCGCAGTTCTAGAGGCTCGAGACACCTGATTGGCTTTGGAAGGGGCTCATGGTAGGTGATATCCCTTTGGCCGGCAGTGATGTGTATAGAAGAGGTCACGGAGAAGAGACTCAGGGAGCAGCCAAGCTCTTTCCAACAGTCTCTTCTTGGTGTGAACTGACTTGCTCCTTGAGCCAGCATTAATTGCTGGAACTAGGGGCAATATCCAAATTATAACACCAGACATCTTCCCATCAGCGTTGCTGGGGAGACATTTGACTCCCCATTTTAAAGCAGAGGCAACCAGGGTTCTAAGCAAAAGCCTATTAGTGTTGGAGCTAGACCAGTCTACCCCTGGGCTTGCAAGCAACAGCTGAGGCAGGCTGAGAGCTGTGTCCAGGCTTCTCGTGTCCTGGTGGCAGTCGGCAGGCGACTGCAGGCTGGGCAACAGAAGGAGCACTGCTGGAACTCACCGCTGAAGGGCATCTTCAAATGTTGTGGCAGGGCTGTGGGCACAGGGAAACCACAGCGACCCACATCTGGGTGGTCTGGCCCAGCCCTAAGCAAGAGGCTGAGGGTCATGCAGCAGTGTGCAGGAAGTCAGACTGGGGGAGGTCTGTACCAATCCTATCCCCAGAAAGCCTCAGCCAGTGGCATAACTGCCAACATGGTTTTCAGAAAGAAAAGGAAATAAAAACAGACAACAAAAGCAAGATTAAGAATTTTAATCAGGCAATAGCTGGGTCTTAAACCAAAAGTTGGCCTTTCAGGCCTCACATCTAGGAAGCCAGTCCAGGCCAGTGTGTAATTTACCCTCCTCTTCCCTTGGGAGTCCATGGCAGAGGCTACCATGTAAAGATCTGGTTCCTGTTGCCTGGTAGGACCCGTGTAACTCAGTGTGAGGTAGGTCTGGTTAGCCCAGGCGTTGAGCATCTGGAAGTCTCCTGCTGTGGTCCTTCTGCTAGCTGTGGAGGCAGGCGTCCAGCAGCTGCTAGAAGGCCAGGCAGGCGTTAGGGGTTGAGCCCACCTGGCCTCTCTGAGACATTGCTACTGATTCCACTGTATGTTGAGAAAGGCCCACCAAGGCCACCTGGAGTCCCTGGTTGATTTGTTGCTGGAGATCTCAAGACCTTGTAGTTGTGCAGAACTGAGCAGGGAGTGTGGTCTCCAGAGGTGAGCCTGCCATCCCAGAAGGTGGAGACTCTTAGCAACAAGGAGGACCACGTTGGCTGGATCTTTCTGTCCTGTGCACTGCATGTCGTACCCTAACGGGATGGGTATATAGGATGTGTAGGGATTCACTCGTAGGCTATATGAACACATGTAGATTTGTGTGGGGGCACCCATTTCTCACCTAGTGACCCTAGGTCCTTACACACACAGTGTTCATGCGTGTGAACTGTGCCATAGGTGTCTGGCAAATCCTTGGTCCCCATATCTCCAGCTGGTCAAGCTTCCCACTCCAGGAGTCAAAGCTGCAGGGCTGAGAAACCTCAGGACTGGCGGCCCCATTTGCACTGACTCTTCTGTTCCTCAGTCACAATGTCCTCAGCTTGTGTAGTGGCCTCACTTCTGCTTCGTGTCTATAAGAGAGACTCGCGGCCGCACTTCCAAAATACCTGGGAAGAGTCTAACAAAAGCACTTTGTTATTTTTATCTCTGTGGCTGCATCACCAGATACAAGAGCTAACCCTGAAAGTAGAACTAAAGGCCACCACCGTTAGTCTCCATAAATGTGATGGACAAGGTTCTAACTTAGCTGCCTGGAGCACAGGGGTGAGCAAAGCTCGGGTGAGGTACCATGGCCCCTACAGCTCCTCAGACTCCTTAGGGCACCCCCTAGCCTGATGAGGAATCCCCATTTGGAACACACACATGGTAGGACCTGGTGGGTGGGGCACCTACAGTTCTCCAGGACCATGGGGCTGGCCCCAGAGGCCACCCACCCACTGCAGGGACTAGCAACCATGCAGGGCAAGGTAAATCACCCAAGATTGCTCTCTGGAATGCGGTGGCTGCGAAAGGTAGCACGCATATTACTGCTATGTAAACACAGTTAAACTATTTACAAGACAGGCCTAGGCCTGGGGGCCCCAGGAAGCCCCGGCCATGGGGGGTGTAGGAGCCACCCCTCTTCCAAGCTCTGCTGGCCACAAGGGTGAAGAAGATGTTCCTTGGCTTTTTCTGGCAGCCAGCCACACCACCCAGGACCCCCTCACTGGTCTGTTTATTGGCCCTGGTACTGTCTGTTCAGAGGCTAAGCCAGAGAGCAGTTCTAAAGGTAGATAGAACAGCAAAGTCCCCCACTGTTTTGTTTTTGGAGCAGTGTGCAGAGGATGCTTTGCAAGTAAGCAATGAATTTACCCTACATCCCAAGGAGGCCTCAGGACAGATCTCTGTGTGGGATGCAAAGGAAGAAACTGAGGTAGAAGCTAAGTTGGGAGCTCAGCCCCTGGCCTTGGAGTTGTATTGCTCTGGACTCCAAATCCCAGCATGCCAGGTCCTGCCCCCTCCCTGGGGGGTGGGGAATCAGGACCACTCCCACAGGGTATTTGAACTCCCAAAGGAGAAACGTGTGGTTTTCAGGTCTACATGGGCTCCCTGCTGTCCTGTCTCCCCGCCATGTGCTCGGCCACCCGAGAGCGTCATTCTTAATAAAACGATGGGCATTTTGATTTGGTTTGATTCAACCTAATTGGAGCTGTCTTATTCTTATCAGGCGCCTTTATCCACTGAGCCATCTCCTAGGCCCAGAGGAGACTTTACACAAACTACCAGCTGATGAGTCCTCTCATGGCCTTAGTCACTGTGCAGACGATTGTCTCCCTCACTCCCCTCCTGCCCCCAAGGAGTCCTCATCTCCAATGAACTATGTGCTCTCACTACTCTCGGGGGGGGGGGGGGGGGGGGGAGGTGACAGACAACTTTCCCAACGATAGTGCTGTCCTTACAAGATGATAGATAGATAGATCTTCAGAGCCAAGCCAAACCCTCAGAAGGCCCTGTAAGTCCCCTCTCGTATCTCCCCAGGGTTGTCACCTTCCAGAAGGTAGCAGCCAGTTTAGATCTCAGACTCACTGTCTAAATCCCTGTCTGCTCCAAAGATATACACCCCTAATGTCTGAACGGGCCCCATTCCAAGGTGGTGGGTTGCTTCTTTTACAGTGGCTGCTGCACTGTGCTCACGGGGCTCAAAACTGACACCTTGACCTCATTAGCACAATGTTCTAGTCAGCGGTCTTAGGGAAATGTGATGATGTTAATTATGTGCTGATTTATTTAATTCCTGGTCTTGTAAAATGAGTGTTGCTGCTTGCCTTCCTTCCTTCCCCCAGGGCTTCTAAATTCCTGGGGGCATGGCAGGGGGTGGGGCTGAAGCAGAGGAAAGTGGACTGGACTCAGTCACGCAAGCCTTGAGTCACTTGCTAGCTCCAGTGACCCTGAGTAACCTCCTTGAGCCTGGGATTGGGTAAGGATTATGAGTTTGGCATGGGGCCTGCCCTGGAGGAAGCTCTCAGCAAATCGTAGCTTCTGTTATCGTTGTTGTTAATTATTATTTTAGTCTATCGACTGGAGGATCGTCTCCTTTGCTCTGTGTCTGCACTCAGCAAGCATCAGCAGGGAGGAATCCAGTAGAGTTCCCCGCAATGCATGGAGGGATGCAGTATCTGCACTGTTCAGTGTGGAGGCCGTTTGTCCCTGTGCCTGGAGCGGCGGAGGCCTGAATGGCAACCATGTGCCAACCAGATGGATACAAAGGAGTCACCTGCACCCAGAAGTGGACAGAGAGCACACGGCCCTGGCTAGAGTACAGGAGCACCCAGTTTAAGCAACCATGGTGACGCAGGAACTCCCTTGAACTGATGTTCAGGCCACATTCTTTGGGCATCTGTCTCCCAGCGATGCAGCTTCTTTTATTTTCATTTATTTCTATAATTTTATTGCTGGAGATCAAACCCGAAGCCTCACACATGTTAGTCATGTGTTCTTCCTATGGACTATACTTCCAGGGCTTCTTCACTTTATTATTGTTGGTATTGTGTGTGTGTGAGAGAGAGAGACACGTGTGTGCGTGCACACGCGCTGGGGGAGTGCACATGCCAAGGAGCGTGCGTGTGGCGGCTGGAGGACAACCTGTGGGAATGGCTCTTCCCACCTTTACATGGGTTTCAGGAACCAAACTGAGGTTGTCAGGCTTGCATGGTCAGCACCTTTACCCTCTTAGCCATCTTATTGGCGCCCCCTTTTTTTCACATTAAAATATTTTTGGAGATTCACTTTATTTATTTATAGGTGCCTATGTGAGGCAGTGTCTGAATAAATTGCCCACGTTGGCTTTGCACACTTGTATTGCGGTTAATAGTGGCTGTCAGCCTGACAGGGTTTAGAACTACCACAGAAACAAATCTCTGGGCTTGTCCGTGAGGGAGTTCCTAGACCGAGTTAATGAGGTGGGAGAGCCACCCTAAATGCGGGTAGGACCATCTCGTGGGCTCAGGTCCAGGCCTGAATAAAAGGAGAAAAATGGGCTGAGCACTGGCATTTGTCTCCCTCTGCTTCCTGACTGTGCACACTGTCTCACACCCTGATGTGGGAAGCCCCTCTGTATGCCGCGAGTGTGTTTCATTACCATTGGCTAATAAAGAAGCTGCTTTGCCTATGGCAGGGCAGAATACATCTAGGCGGGAAATACAAACGGGGTGGAGGGGCGAAGAGAGAAAAGGCAGAGTGTGTATGGGAGGGGGGAGGACCACATGCCAGCAGCTGCCGGAGGAAGAAGATGCCAGAGCCAGTAAGACACAGGGCATGCGC
Source organism: Chionomys nivalis (assembly GCF_950005125.1). NCBI lineage: Eukaryota > Metazoa > Chordata > Mammalia > Rodentia > Cricetidae > Chionomys > Chionomys nivalis. Next base: position 12,260,097 of record NC_080104.1, on the reverse strand, counting down.
GATACACAGATTATTAGAAGTGGGTCAATTTATATGTTGGAGTTAGCCAGTAAGAATTCTGAGCCATCGGCCAAACAGTTTGTAATTAATATTAAGCCTCAGAGTGATTATTGGGGAACTGGAGGGTGGGAAAGAAACCCCCAGTTACAAACTCCTGCTGCTGTGATGACCCCTGACAGATGGACTGCACCCTTGAGCTGTGAGCCCAAAGAAAACCTCTCTTCCTTGAGTGTCCTTTGTCACAGCAGTGAGAAAAGTTACTGGAATCCATGAAATCCTTCTGCCTCAGTTTCTTGAATACTTGGGATTATATCTGTGCCTCTGGATTGCAGGCTTATTTGCTCTATTCTGAATATCTCCCGGGCCGTAACTCAAGGAGAAAGAGCCCTTTGCACTGACCAGGGGACAAGGGAGACCTGAGGACCATGGGGAAGAACAGGAGAGGTGCCTCATCTAGTTGTCCAGAATGTTCCTGGGAGAGGCACGAGGTTTGGTGAGCATCTGGTGATGGGGTGTGGTCTTCCTCCATTCCGATCACTCTGAGTGGAGCGTTCTAGAAGTCTGACTGTGTCCCTCTCTAAACACAAAGTTTCCATGGATCCATCTGCCAAACTTGGGCCCATAGCTGGAGGTGGGAGGGCACTCCGGGAAAGCAATGGGCTTCTAAGAAACACAGCGTTGAGCTGGATGCAAAGCCAGGGCCCAAAGCTGGGTCTTCGGAATTCCCCCTTTCCATCAACCACCATCCAGATGAGGAACCGGTTCCTCCATTTCAGAGAATCAGTGCAAGCCTGTATCCTCAGCTCCCTGCACAGAGAAAGCCTGAGACAGTGTGGGTGGAGCGTTCCCAACTCGGTGACTCCTCGGTGTCTCCAGAGGCACAACCTGAAATTCCCCCCAGAGTAAGAATCCAGAGTCCTAGCCTTCATCCTGCTCTTGACCTTGTAGGAAACAGCAGCATTAAGGAACCCCAACTGAGTGGTCTGGGACCATGTCTCCATCTAGAGCAGCGTTTCTCAGCCTTCCTGACTCTGCGACCCCTCAATACTGTTCCTCATGTTGTGCTGACCCCAACCATAAAATCATTTCATTTCTACTTCATAACTGTGATCCTGCTACTGTTGTGAATCGTAATGTGAATATCTGATATGGAGGGATAGCTGACATGTGACCCCAAAGGGGTCGCGGCCCACAGGTTCAGAACTATTCGTCTGACTTAGTGTTGGAGACTCCAGCTTCCGCCGCCAGGAGTGACACACCCACCTGAGCCAAGGAGGAAGGCCACTGTCCCACAGGTAACATCAGGGCATGGGGCAGGAACAGTAGACCATCTTTGCATTCCTTTCCCTGACTTAGGGTAAGAGAAGGCAAGAACGGAAGGGCAGATTTCAGGAAGGACTTGCGGCTGGTAGGAAACAAGAAAGAGTGTGGCAGGAGGCAGCTTTACTCAGTGCCCGGGGTTGGACTGAGGGAAAAACTCCAGTAGGAGGGAGTGAGGGGTTATGTGGATTTAACCACAGGACTCACGGCTTCTCAATTGAATTTGGGATGGAACCTGTTCGGTTGTGATGACAGGGCGGAGGTGGGAGCAGTGGAGATCCAGTCAGATGAGGTCACTGACTGCCAGCTAGAAACACAGCCACCCCGTTATCGGGCCCAGATGGAGGACTCCCAGCTTCTGCCCAGTCTGTACTGCCCTCTAAGGCAGACCACCTTGGGAGGCAGTGACTCGGATTCCTCCCCAGGACCTTGAAAGGAAAGGGCTCGTAGACTGCCTCCCCGGGCAGGATCTCAGCCTTCGAAAGACCCGTGCTGCGGGCAGCCTACCCAATAGAGGACCACCTGGAGCAGTTGAGCTGGGGTCCCTGGTGAGTAGGCTGACCCCGGGGATCCACAGCCCCTCCCCCACCGTACCGGTCACTGTCTCACTGTTGTGATAAAAGATACCTGACATAAGCAACTATGGAGGGGTTTGTATCGACTCACGGGTGCAAAAAATGGTGTGTGTGCATATGCATGTGCGTATAGGATCATGCACGCCACAGCGTGGACGTGCTACAGCAGCTACATGCATGTACCTTAGCACCTACAGTGTGTAGAGGTCAGAGGGTAACCTGAGAGTCAGTTTTTTCTTCTGCCTTGGGTTGAGGCTCAGCCTCTCATTGTTTCTTCTGGACTGGAGCCTCTGGCCACTTCCCATGTCTCCCGTCTCACTCCAAGAGTGCTGAGATTACAGATGCCGGCAGCCACATCTGGCTTTGGATGCGGGTTCTGAGGACTGAGCTCAGGTGGGTCACATCTCCCTGGCTCCTATCTGAGCAAATGACCTCCATCACATAAGACAGAGACATGAGGTGACTGACCACACTGCACCAACAGTCAGGAAGCTGTGGGGGAAGGATCCTGGCCTTAGAGGGCTTTCTTCTTTGTTCATTTTTATTCAGTATAGGACCACAGCCCATAGGATGGTGCCATGTAGAAGGAGGGCAGGCTGCATTCCTGCTACTCGGTTCCGAGCCTCCTGGCTAGCTTATGCCCCTAAATAACAAATTGTATTCTTTTAAACACTGCCTGGCTCGTTAGTTCCAACCTCTTAATGGCTAATTCTCACACCTTGGTTAACCCATTTCTATTAATGTGTGTAGCACCACGAGGTGGTGGCTTACCGGGAAAGATTCAGCATGTTCGACCTGGTGGCTGGCTCCATCGCGTCTGATTCACTTCCCTTCTTCCCAGCATTCTGTTCTGTTTACCCACCTATGTTCTGACCTATCAGGCCAAGCAGTTTCTTTATTAATTAACCAATGAAAGCAACAGATAGACAAATGACCTTCCCCCATTGCCACACACATTGAGGGTGGGTCTTTCTACCTCAACTAATTCAGCCTAGGTAATTCTAAAGGCTGACGAGTTGATGGTGAAGATGAGCCATCACACTGCCACACCTGAGGACCAATTCCAGGCCCATCTTGAACTTCTGGAAGAGACAGGAAGGATGTTGTCATTACTCTAGCTGGTACCTGGCATCAGCTGAGTAGCCTTTGAGGACTTCCCTCCTTTGGACAATGATTGTGTGTGAGAAAGAGTCGGGACACTAGGCTTGCATAGTCCAGTCAGTCAGACCCTCCCTCTGAGCGAGAAACAGAGACAGAGAGGGCTGGATACCAGAGCTGGGAGAACCTAGGGCAGGGAGGACTCAGATAAGGGAGGACCCACAATGGGGAGGACTCAGAGCAGGGAGGACCCAGAGCTGGGAGGACTCAGAGCAAAGAGGACCCATATCCGGGAGGACTCAGAGCAGGGAGAACCCAGAGCAGGGAGGACACACAGTGCGGAGGATCCAGAGAGAGGAGGACCCAGAGTGGGAAGGACCCAGAGCTGGGAGGACTCAGAGCCGGGAGGACCCAGAGTGGGGAAGACCCAGAGAGGGGAGGACCCAGTGTATGCAGTTCAGTTTTGAACACAGAGCTCTTGTCATGAGTCCTCAGGCCCTTTCCCCTTCGTTGGGGGTTCCCTGGGAGCAAGCTGTGTTCCCCATAACGTGCTGATGCAGGAGCAAGATGAGGTGCTTTGTCACGGTCAGTTGCTCCAGGCATAGAGCAACTTGCACCAGAGCAACTCTCTCTCTCTTTCCATGCTGGCAGCTTCTGAGAGCAGCATCCCGACTTCCTGAGAAGCTGAGCTGGGGACTCTGGGTTACTCCCAGGTTACTCCCCCATCTCTACCAGTTCTTATTCAACTAGGGATAGGGTCGTCCCTGGGTAGGGCCAAAGCCAGGGCTGGGATCTAAGGCTAACTTGTCATGGGGTCTTCTAGTTGTTTCTTTGCCATGTGGTTGTTCTTAAAAGTGACTATGTGTTTGTGTGACACAGGCGTGAGTGTATCTGCACACACACCATACTCCTCACACACCTACATGTACACCATACACCATTCACACACCTGTACACGCACCATACACCCCTCACACACCTGCACACTCACCATACACTGCTCACACACCTGCACATAGACCATACACCCCTCACACACCTACACATACACCATACACCACCCACACACCTGCACACGCACCATACACTGCTCACACACCTGCACACGCACCATACACCCCTCACACACCTGCACATGAACCATACACCGCTCACACACCTGCACAGCACCATACACTGCTCACACACCCGCACACACACAGTGATGTGTTTGAAAGTCAAGTTGACAAGGCATAGACTTTTATTGCCTCATTCATTGTCTGCTTGACTAGGTGTGGAGTCAACGGATGAGTCTTGAAAGGTGTTCCCAGGGGGTTAACTGAGGTGAAAGACCACCTGAAGGTGAGTGGCTCCATCCTGTGGGCTGGGACCCTGAACTGAATGAAAAACAGACAGAGAAGGCAAGCTGCACCAGTATCCTCCCCTCTCCATTTCTCAGTCTGCCTAGATGCCAGGAGTCCCAGTGACGCACTCGTGCAGCCTTGACTTTGGCCCCGCCCCGCCATTATGGACTCTGCACCCTCAAACCACAAACAAAACAAACCTTTCCTCCCATACATTGCTTTTCTGTCAAGCACTGGGTCACAGTGATGAGAAAAGGAATCGATCCACATGGCTCTCTCCTCTAAGGTCCATGGCCTCCCTGCAGCCAGGCCTTTCCCAAAGCCACCCCAGCTGAGCTGCTCCCCCCTCTTCCGTGCCCACATAGGACGGCACCCAGCTGCCCACGGCCAGGTACAGAGGATAAAAATACCCAGTGGAAAAACACATGGCTCTAAGTCAAACATTAACCTGTGGGGACTGGTGTGCCAGCCCCGGGTTCCCTCCCAGGCTACCCGACTACCAACACCGCTGGTAGAAGTGTCCCTCCCTCTGGCCATCACTGAAATCCTCAGGCACTCACTGCTTCTGCCAAGGGGTGTCAGAGAGTCCACCTGAGAACCCCCAGTCCCAAGGTGTGGGTGTCCCCAACCCATAGAGTCTGGTGAAGAAAGCCTCCTCCTGCCCAAACTGGGAACATCCCCCCACTTAACCTTACCCCAAGAGTCGAATCTCATGTAGCTCAGGCTAGCCTTAAGCTGCCACTATAAAGCCAAGGATGACCTTGAACTTGCTGCCTCCCCTTCCTGAACAGTGTGTTCCACCATGCCTGCTCTGTGCAGCGCTGGGGGTGGAACCCAGAGCTTTGGGTGTGCTAGGCCAGCACTCTGCTAACTGAGCACTGTTCCCACAGCTACCTACAACACTTCTGAGGGTCCAGATCCCTGGCTTCTTCAGGGAGGGCATCCTGGCCCACACCTGGCCCACAGCTTCTCTGTCCTCTTTCTCTTTGGCTGCAGAGTTGAGCTCACTTAGACTCTGGAAGGGAAGGAAGATTGGAAGGAAGGATGTGAGGGAAGAAGGAAGGGCTGCTGGAGGGAGGGGCAGCAGGCCACAGCAGGAGGGAGGATTGGCCCTCACATGCTAGAAGGTCACCTGGGAGAGCTGTGGGAAGAGGGAGCCAGCGAGCTGTGCCTCTTTGTGCCCATTCCCTGCATGCCTGTGTCTGGTATTTTCTAAGACTAGGGAGGCCAGAAGGTGGATTCCTCCCATGAGCCCTCGGGATCTAGCAGGCAGGGTAGGGTCCCCACAGCTACCTGACGCTGATTGGCTGGGAGGCTTGACCCCGCCTCTGTTGCCTCCTCCTCCCACACCTGTGAGGGCCAGTGCCCAACAGTTCTGGGAAATGTCTGCCCTGTACATTTGAGCTGGGGCCAAATGCCCTGTTTTATGTCAAGGAAGTTTGACTGTATACCTCACAAAGAAGATGGTCCATAGGAACACACACCTGCCCGTTCCTCCAGCTGGGGTGGGTGTGTGTGGGGTCAGGGAGACAGACACCTGCAGCCCAGGGGTTTCTCCGGGGCCTGCGAAGACCCATCCTCTGTGATGCCCACAGCAGCAGTGCAGGGCCTGCTGGATGTACAAATATTAACTTCTAATGGGAAGTAGAGTGGGTCAACGAGGGCCACCTGCCTCCCAGGCTGCCAAGTGTTGGGCTGGCTCCTGGGTTTAGAGTCCAGCGCCGGGCAGAGCAGGGAGGCCTGGGACCCACAGTTTCCGAAACACTGGGGCTATTTTGCACACAGGAACTCCTGCCCAGGACTTCCACCGGGGTTCCCTAAGGCGTTTCTCACCAGGCTGGTGGTCACGGTGCCAGGAAGGGCATCTGGAGACAACTCCCAAAAGCCTGGCTTGGGCAGGCTACCCAGAAGACCCTGGGGGTTCTGAAAGCCCTCCGTTTAAAGTCAACTTCTGGTCTTTATGTGGTACCTGTCACACAGAGTAAAAAGTACTCTGCTTGATGATTCTCTCCTTGTTGGGCCTCAGGTTCCCCATCTATAAAATGGGAGCACTTGCACCCTGATCACAGGACTGAATGAGGGACTCTTTAGATAGTCGTTGTTGGGTGCTTGTTGGTCTTGTTACTACCAGCACAGTTGCCACTTATGCCTCTGGCCTCCTCATTTGGATTTGGTCTGAATTTTGGTCCCTCGAGAGCTGGGCTGGAGGTCCAAGGCTCCAAACATGTGTTCCTTTCCTTGGCTCCGGCACACACCGGGTCTTTCCCTCCCCGCCCCAACGGGCAGAACAGCATCACAGCTTCCCTCATTATCACGCTGACATTTGTTTTGGCTCTTGCAGCAATGACCTGTTGAACGAACAAAGGCTGAGGGAGACCAATAATGGGATGGCCAGGAGCCCAGCTTTGGAAAGAGCCGCAGGCAGAGGTGTTGGTCCGTGCCCTGACCTCAGGCCGGAGGAACAAAGCTGCGGGGGCAGGGAGGTGGGTATGAGGTGGAGGTCAGGACGGGGTTCCCCTAGCCGAAGACCCAAGCTGGGGGAGGGAGGCTTGCATCTGGATGCCATCTGGATCAGAGCAAACACCCAGGGGCCACTCAAGGAAATGCTTGAGAGCAAATCAAACCCTGCCCGAAATCACCAGCAAGCCCTTGAAGCGAATGTCTGAATGTCTGAGGAGAGGAATGTGTCTGAGGGGAGCTGGGGGTGGGGAGCCAGAGTTAGGAGGAAGAGAGGAAGGGGAATCCTGGGGGCCCCCTCAGCCCTGTAGACACACCCTCAAGGAGGGTGTGAAGAATATGGGGAACCCAAACATGAAGGGAGTTGGCTTTGCCTCAGAGTCCTGGGTTTCTGAACCCCTTGTCAGACCCTGGCCCCTTCAGGGGTGCTGCCCTTCAGGTCAATAGCTGTCCGCACTGACAGAATATCTACTGTGTGATAGTCCCAGAGGAGACCTCAGAAGCGTGACCCAACCAGTGTGGGTGACCTGGAGTCTGACAGACTGGGTTCCACTCTGTGTTTGGCCCAAAGGGCCACTTCTGGTGGTCAACTTGATTGTCCCCGTTCTCATATCTTAGTGAGTTGTCATCTTGCAGGTTTTGGGGGGCCCTGAAGCACACAGGGCCAGGGCCAATCTTGGGGCAATGCAATGGATTGTGGGGGAACCCTCAAATCTTTGTACAGCCTGGGAACCGTAAGAAGCAGGTAATTGACCCAGGTCTGTCTCAATCCAAGGTAGGTCTTTGAGGATGATGAGCCAAGCGAGGGGCCAGGATACGATCGCCCCGAGTACCAGACACCCCCAGACCCAGACAGATCAACACCCAGATAGGGATCACCTCCCTACAGGCCAGGCAACACCCTGCAGTAAAGGCACATGCGTGCTACGATGTAGGTGCCTTTGTGTGGGCCACATGGGTGTGCACATACATGTTTGTTTGTGTATGTTTGTATGTGTTCATTTGTATGGTTTATGGTTGTGCCGCGTGCGTGACTGTAGTTGCATATACTTGTAAATGGACGTGTCCGTGTGACGTGCCTCTCTATGTATGGATAGGTATAGATTTATACACCTATGCATGCTTTTTCATTTCTCTTAGGTAATATATTATCTTTATACATGCTTTTTCATACGAGTGCATATGTGTAAGGAGGTGTGCAGGTGCCTGCTGAGGCCAGAGACACCCAGTCTCTTAGAGATGGAACCACAGGAGGCTGTGAACAACTTGATGTGGGCCTGTGTGGGAGAAGCAAGCATTCTCACCAGCCGATTTGGCCTCTCTGAGCCTCCATGGGCCCAGCTGAACCCGCACCTGGTAAGCCCTGCCCTGCCTGCCACATGAGGCCGGGGGTAAAGGAGCATGACAGTGAGCAAGCTGGTCTGCACGGGCTGGGTGCCTCACAGGCGCCTCACAGAGGCCTCACAGGGGGCCTGGTAAGCCTCACTTGCCCCTAGAATTGCAGAGGAGTGGGGCTAGGCAGCCTTCCCTTAGCAGTTTCTTCAGAGATAAAATGGAATCCAGAACACAGTAAGAAGGTGAGGATGGATCTCCAGGAGACTGGCATTTGAAAGGACTTCCAGGGGCCAGGAGAGGTCAGATGGGAACAGGACATCTATCTGCCACAAACTTGTACCTGAACTGTGAATAAGTCACTTCACTTCTCTGTGCCTCAGTTCCCCCCATCTGGAAAATGGGATCATAACGGCCTATGCCTCAGAGGGCTACTGTACAGTCTGAAATGTGCTGTTACAGAGAAAGTACATGGGATGATAACAGTCTACGCCTCGGAGGGCTAGCGTACAGTCTGAAACACACTTCCCTGGCTGCCGGTGCAGGCCCACGGTCACCTGTCACTCCCATCTAACCAGGAAGCCATGGATAGGGACGGTAGGAGTGCAGGGTGTGAGCTGTGGGCAGGAACAGCAGGGGACAGAACAGTACAAGGGTGTCCATTTCTGCAAGTGATCGCGGTCACAACTGAGGCTGATGCATTTGCAAGGAACCTTCTGGGCCTAGCAAAACTCTGGATAAACAAGGATGACAAAGACTTAGAGAAACAAAACAAAATCATTTAATGCATCAGGTGGAGAATTGAACCTCAATGCCAAAATATGAGTTTTAAGGCTAAGGTACGGCTTCAGTATCTTTCTCAGAGACACCACACATCCTAGGGGCTCCTAAAATGAGGGGGCCCGGGGAGAGGAGTTTCTTCCTCCCCTTGTCCAGGTCAGGGATGACTTTAAGGAAGAGTTGGGCATGTCCTGATAGCCCAACTCTGGCTTGCTGGTTCCCTCCCTCCCCACAAGAACTGGCCCTGTGTCTAAGAAGGTGTGTGAACATTGCTAACCAAATGCACATGGAACTCAAACACATCCCTGTTGAAACTGTCAGTGTCCTAACTCTCCTTCTTCTCAGTCTAATCATCACAACAATCTCGCAACAATGATGTCCATGTTAAGTTAAATGGAGCCCTTTGAAATTAAGTAACATTGGTCAGAGCCACACAACAGGGCCAGGGATGGACCTCGGGCAGCCTGACTCTTCCAGTCCTGTCCTGAGCACTGATCTCTCAGGAAGGTCACAGAAGCGGAGTGGGGAAGGAGGCAACATTCCTGACTCAGAGGGCCTACAAGGAAGGGGGAAAAACAGACGGGAAGAGTCTTGGGAGCAAATGGCATCCAGGCCAGGCTAGATGGCCTTGACAACCGTGCCCAGGGACAGGCTGGGTTCCCACAGAGGTGGGAAATATCGGGCAAGGCATCCCGGGCAGGGTCCTAGCAACGAAGCCCTGTTTCGGCTGCCTGTGTCTGGCCAGGAGGTTGGTAGGACAAGGCAGAGGTGGAGCCAGGGCCAAGGGGCCTTGAGATGCCCAGCCGCTGACTTCAATTCTCAGATCAGTCTGGAAACCAAGTCTACTCGCCAGTTCCCAGCAAGAGCACCCCTGCCTGCCACCCTTCCGGAATCCCGCCTGTCATTCCACAGATGTGAGGGCTCGAAGTAGGGTAGAGAGAAGTCTGCGTCCAGGAAATGGGGATTGGAATCCTGTCATCTCTCACGTGGGTGACCAAATACAAATGATTCTACAACTCTGTGCCTTAGTTTCCTCTTTGTAAATGAAGGATCGGTATCAGGGTTGTAAGGATTAAACGAGTTCATGTCTTTAAAGTGCCTGTCCTGGCATGTTGACACTGCCTAGAGTCACTGGAAGGAAAGCCTCAGTTAAGGAATTACCAAGATCAGATCATCCTGTTGATGTGTTTGTGGGGGATTGTCTTGCTTCCTAAATAAAGCAAGCTTACCCAGCCCACTGTGGGCGGCACCATCCCTAGGCAGGTAATCCTGGGCTGTATATAAGAAAGCCAGCTAAGCATGACCCTGTGAGGGTGTTCAAGCCAGCAAGCAAAATTCCTCTGTGGTTTCCACCTTTGAGTTCCTGCTCGAGTTCAGCCCTGACTTCCCTTCATGGTGTACGTAAACTAGGCATCTAAACCAGATACATTCTCTCCTTCCTTAAGGCCATAGTGTTTGTCGTAGCAACAGAGAGTAAACTAGACCAGTATCTAGTCATATGTATGTGTTCAATTCATCTAACTACAGTCTGTCTCTGTGCTGGCTGGGACACAAAAGATGATAACACAAAAGATGATATGTACCCCCTTGATGATCTCCAGGAGAGGTAGCAAGAGGAGTAAGGGGTGCTATGGGACCCCATGGGATTTTCGGTCTATAGAGGGGTGTTTGAACAGATAAGTTACTTCTGAACAAGACATAATTGAGGGAATGTGCCTGGCCTTGGGGCACCTAACAATTGCTGGTTTAACTGAGAGCTAGACTTGATGACAGCCTTGGACAGCGGGGATGCTGTGCCATCTAGATGCCTTCAAATAAGAACTGGAGCATCAGAACAGATGTAGAGGAGGTGCCAGGGGCGTGTCGAGGCAATCCTCTCTCCAAGGCACGGACCCTGAGTGGGTGGAGCCACTACCCCAGGTAAAGCCACACAGGTACGACTTTTGCTTTTTTGTCATGCTACAGGATGTTCTAGAAAGTTCCAGGTTTGGTTTGCTCATGACACGGCCAGACACACTTTCTAGTCTGTAAGGTGGATACCAGTGAGTTTGCTCACCTCATGGTCAGATATACTTTTGAGTCTTAGGGAGGATACCAGCGGCATGGTAAAACAGTTACTTGTCTCATTGCTGGGTCAAAATACCCTGGCAAAAACAACTTAAGGAAAGAAGGGTTTCCTTTGGCTCACTCCATCACTGCAGGGAAAGCCCGGTACCAGGAGCACGAGGCAGCTGCTACACTGTATCCACAGCCTGGAAGCAGAGAACCGCAGCCATGCTAGGGCTCAGCTCGGTCTTCTTTCCTTTCTAAGACCTCAGCCTACAGGTCGGTGTCACCCACACTCAGGGTAGGTCCTCCCTCCTCTGTTAATCTAAACTAGATGACCCCTTATAGCTATGCCCAGGGACTTGTCTCCTCAGTGGTTCCAGAGCTTGCAAGGTGACACTCAACCATCACGCGTGACTTGATGCTTTTCTGTAACTTGACTCCTTGATGGGGGCTGGGGTATTGCTGATGACAGCAAAGACAGATGCGTGTATGTCTCATGAATCTCTGTGCAGTCTAGGGTCTTCCTCAAGCCATAACGCCCTTGGCACTGGGGCGAATCTTGGTCTGCCCTCCTGACCCACATGTGACCAGGTATATATGCCATCAGATCCTGCTGTAATCCAAGTGCATGTGACCCTTCAGACTTCGTTCATCCCACCCTCGTGCCCTTGTTCACACTGTGGACATTTGTTGAGCGTCTATTTGATACCAGGCACCATCCTTAACCTTGCCATGTAGTAGGAGACGTGCCCACTTACAGATGAGCCAGGCATGGTGGCACGTAATCTTGGCATTCAAGAAGCTGAAGTATAAGTTTGCAGTGCAAACTTGGGGACCTGAGTGCAGATCCCTAGCATCCCGTGAAAAGCCAGGGACCCAGGCATGCATCTAGGACCCCAGTGCTGGGGGTGGGGTGGGGCAGGTTTCCTAGCACTCACTAGACATCTAGTCTAACCAAATTAGAGAGCTCTGGGTTCAGTGAGAGACTCCGTCTGAGAAAAAGAAACCATGGAAAGCAATGGTAGAAGACATCTATCATGGGAATCCCAGCGATGTCACAAAACACCGCCACCAAAGCAACTTGGGGAGGGAAGAGTTTATTTCAGCTGACAACTCTCAGGTCATTCCACCACTGAGGGAAGTCAGGGGAGGAACTGGAGTCACAAACTGAAGCAGAAACCATGGAGGAGGTGCTGTTCACTGGCTTGCTCCTTGTGGCTTGCTCGCCTGCTTTTTTATAGCACCAGGCCCACCAGCCCAGAGATGGCACTGCCCACAGTCAGCTGGCCCTCCTCATCCATCATCAATCAAGAAAATGCCCTACAAGCTTGCCCACTGGCCAGTCTGACATTTTCTCCATTGAAGTTCTCTCTTTCAAAACGACTCTGTGTCAAGTTAACATAAAACTAGCCAGAACAGCACCCCAACATCAGCCTCTGTCCTCCTCACACACACAGACACACTCATGTACAAAATGCACATACCACACACACAAATGCGCACACACACAAGGAAAAAGGAAGGAGACGAAAGAAGGAAGAGGAAGGGAACAGATTCTGAGAGGTTAACGTAAGAGCCAGAAACTGCAGTGTAGAAACCAGAAGCCAAACTGCACAACTCCAAAGCCTAGGACGTGGGATAATATCCCTTATCAATCTCCCTGCTGGGATGCTAATGAGAGCAGCATTACCCAGAACACCCACGGTGCACTCCCCGCAGGCCAGGCATCACTCTCAGAGCTTCACACGTCCCAGCTCCTTTCGTCCTTGCTCTGGAGCATACTAGCTTGCCCCGGGCCACACAGCTCAGGGTAATGGAGCCAGGCCCAGAACCCAGGTGGTCTGGCTGCAGACTTCCTCAAGCTGGCCAGCTCGCTGCCAGCTCCCCAGGGAAACAGGGCTGTGTTCACACAGAGAAACTCCATGCACTCCTGCAGGGGGATAACAGACTCCAGAGCTACAACCTGAAGTGAAAATGACAAGCTTGGAAGAGTGTGGCTGGAGGCCACCATGTTGTCTAAGGAACGACATGAAAGTGGACAAGGCTGCCTTTGGAAGACACGGGCTCTGGGGCCTGAAAGGAAAGCAAAGTGGAGCAGGTCCCGGGGTCCACGAAGAGAGCTGAAGGAGGGTGTGACCTGCAGCTGTCGGGGTCCCAGCGCAGCTCTGAGCCCTCTTGTACTGCTGCTTTGCTGGCAGGGCGACATCTAGGTCCTTGCAGAGTATTAAAAAAGGAGAGGCCACCACTGGCAAGGTGGCCTCCGTCCCTCATGGGGCTGAACCGTATCAGTTGCAGGGCCATGTCAGAAGAAACCAGAGTGGGTCCTAGCTCCAGGAAGCTACAATTAGGGGACTCTGGCCCCCTCCTGGGATTCTTGTTAACACAATCTCCAAGGCTCTACCATGGGGATGGATGCTGACGGGAAGTTTGGCAAAGGCTCCTGGAAACTATACTTCTGTTAATTTAAAATTTATTTTTAGGGCTAGAGAGATGGCTCAGCACTATTCACAGAAGCCTGGCAATCCGAGTTCAGTCCCCAGAAGCCAAGTGAAGGCCAACTGAGTGGGCTCACATCTGTAATCCCTGCAGTCTGGTGGCAAGATGGGAGGTACATAGCACACCAGGAGAAGTGGGAGAAGCCCTGACTCACTAGGTGGAAGGCAAGCGCTGACTCCTGAAGGCTGTCTGACCTCTACAAGCACACACGCTGTGACATTCATATGCTTGCACACACAAGCACACGCATCCATGGGTGCACGGGCACACACTGAGTAACATTTAATACAAGTCATTTTTATATACTCTTGCAAAAAAAGTAAGGAAAGAAAGGCTAACCAGGGTTGGAGACCACAGTGAACAACAAGCCTTCTCCTGGTCGTGTCCCTGCTGGAGGCCTTCCAGGGGTAGCACGCATCTGGCCTCCTCCTGGAGTCACTCTGGGCACACCCAGAGCTGTAGCAGATAGGGAGACACGGATCATTTTTCATAACTTTATGATAAAGTCAGCATGTTTTTAAACAATTCAGCAAACTTGGATGAATCGTCTTCAGAGCTGACAGGTCTAGATTCTTATCTCAGCTGACTTTGGAGGTCTTGAGTGACCTTGGGCAAGAGGGGCGACTTCTCTGAGCTCCAGCCCTCATCTCTCTTGTGTACGGAGGGGGACAATAATGACCAGTACCAGGACCCGAGACTGGACCCCCAGCACCCTAATAAAAAGCTGAACAAAGCGGCATGCACCTGAAACCCCAAGGTTGGGGATAGACAGGAGAGTCCAGAGGGCTTGCCTGCCAGTCAGCAAGTCTAGCCAAATCAGTGAGCTCCAGGCTCAGTGAGAGACTCTCTCAAAAAAAAAAAAATAAGCAGGGAACCAGGTAGTGGTGGTACACGCTTTTAATCCCAGCACTCGGGAGTCAGAGGCAGGAGGATCTCTGTGAGTTCGAGGCCAGCCTGGTCTACAGAGAGAGCTCCAGGACAGACTCCAAAGCTACACAGAGAAACCCTGTCTTGAAACCCCCCCAAATAATGGGGAGAAGTAAAGTATACACGCACATGTGTAAACACACACAAATGAACATGGACATGCCCAGGAAGGAATAACTGCTGTCCTGTGTCTCCTCAGAGACTGTCATACTGGAAGAGCTAGGACGGGACTGGGAGCAGTAGCCTGAGTACTATGGGAAGGGACGCTCCAGCCCCTACAGACAGCAGCGCTGGAGGCTGACCTTAGCCAGCTCAGCCCTGAAAAGTCTGCTGGAGCTACCCCACCCCCTACCCCCACCATCAGACAGTGAGGCCTGGGGATAGCAACAGCTCGGTTAGGAGCTTTGCAGCAGAAGTGATGGCCAGATTCGAAGCCTCCTAGGACTTTCCAGCTCTGGGAAATTGTGCATGGCCATATACTCTGAACACTGGCAGGAAATATTCCAGGTAGTTGGGCCAGTGTGACAGACACTTGCTTTGCAGTAGAATTCATGGCTTGTTGGAAGGCCAGGGTCGTTATGTAGAGGGCTGCTAGCAGGTCCGAGGCTCCTGCCTGATGGGTATTTGGGCTTCCTCCTAGGGTATGCATGGTTAAACATGTTTAAGGGAAGTTATCTTTTCAGTCCCAAAACTAGAAAAAAAGATTGCATGAAATTCAGGGGGAAAAAATAGGAAGGGATAGTTGAGTTGGACTTGAGCTCAGATCTCAGCTTTGCAGTTCCTAGAGCTCTCCCGGTATGCCGTGTGATTCCCGGGCCTCGGTTTTCTTGTTTATAACAGCACCTACCTGAAAGGAAGCCATGTAGCATTTGCTAGGAAACAAAGCCCAGAAAGACCAGCGTGGTGGCCCTGCCTGTAGTCCCAGCTCGCAGAAGGTGGCTCTCCTCTAGCCTGGAGATTTGCTGGGTAGTTATCACCCCTCTAAAGTTATTGTGCCACCCCCACTCCAAACAGCTGGTTGGGGTTCATATTCTATTGGTAAATGAGTTTATGGTCATGCTTTTGAACGGTTGCCCAAAATAGGAGTGTCTTGACAAGATTTTTTGGTTTTGAAAATAAAATTGGACTCTCAACAAATTGAGCAAGATGTTTGAGCTGCTAGTACATTACCAGGCCTGGCCTTGAGCTCTTGGGTCACGTCAGTGCAGACGGCAGATCAGGATCCCTGCTCCCAAGGATGGGCGGTCTAGTGGGTTATTCTAGAAACAAAGCCTCAGGCAGGGGAGGCCGAGTTTGTAGACACTAACAGGACCCTGTTCTAGGCCCCCTCACCTGGCCAGTGTGTCACGACTTCATGAAGTCTGTGAGCCCCAGCCTGGTTCTGACCTGCAAGACTCCCACCTCACGAGTGGGTGACACCACTGACCAGGTATTCAAAGTCCCTGAGGACAGGCCATGTCCCTTTCAGACTGGGACCCCATGAGGACAGACCAAGTCCCCCTCAGACTGGGACCCCCTGAGGACAGGCCATGACCTCTCAGACTGGGACCCCCTAAGGACAGGCCGTGTCCCCTCAGACTGAGACCCCCTGAGGACAGGCTGTGTCCCCCTAAGTCTGGGACCCCCTGAGGACAGGCCATGTCCCCCTCAGATTGGGACCCCCTGAGGACAGGCCATGTCCCCCTCAGACTAGGACCCCCTGAGGACAGACTGTGTCTCCCTTGAACCAGGGCTCCTTTTCTTATCTTCTCTTTCAGGGTGTCTCTATGGAGATGGACTGTGTTACTCCATTTCTGAGGTGATGGCCAGCTAATTAAGGACTGAGCAGAATTAAACCCAGCTCTCCGGATGCAGCCAGAGTTCTCTCCTCTACGTGCCACGCCTCCCTCTCCCAATAATTGCTGTTGGTCTGTAAGCTTCACGGTTGGCACTGCTGTTTTTCACAAATGTCAGAGGCGAGGCTTCCAAGACAGCTGCTTCCCTGTCACGGAGAAGGGGCCGTCTGAGGGCTGACACTTTGTAACTCATCTCCCCCACGGAGCTATTAGGCAAGTGAGGCATGCCCTCCTCTGAAGGCCTCACAGTTTAGGCACAGGATTAGTTCTAGCTCATTTACTCACAAGTCTACGGGCCAAATGCTACAACCAGAAAAGCCCATCACCCCACATGATCAATGTTTAATAACCGCAGTTGGGTTTCTTCAGAAAATGCCCTGGCCAGCCAGCACGAAGCCACACAATGGCTCCAGGAAACCTTCACAGCTCAGCTCCGTGTTCCCACCAATGAACACTGCCTGCAGGTGACACGCTAGCCCTACAGGTGGCTTCCAGATACACCTGCCCACCCAGGGGCAGTGAATCTCATGGGAGCACAGCCCTGCCCAGCTGCCCCAAGCCTTCTGTTGGGCTGTTGTGTACACTGTTACCACTGCCTGCCTAGGGCATAGTGAGGACTGCAGCTCTCTGAGGACAGGCTGTGTCTCCATTCCCACCTCAGGCTGGGCCTCTCCGCCCAGCTAGGTTCCAGCTGGTTCCAACAGGAGACCCAGGCTCCAGGCTCATTTGCAAACAAAGACCAGCTCTCCATCCTACTGGCAGATGTCATGGATAACCCCACTCAGCCCTTCAGGAATTAGTCTAAAATATATGATTGTATTTCAGGAGCCTTAAGGGTGTTTCTGAAACCTTGGGGCCCAAGACAGTTATAACATATGTCCATTTTAGACTTTGGAAAATAGGGCGCTATAATTGGAAAAGCTAGTGCAGCCCTAAGTACAGGGAACTGGTCTCTTTACATCTCAAATACCAGGTATTTAGGTGGCTTTCTTGGAACCTGGCATTAGGGACACGTGTGAGTGGGCCAGGCTCATTCCTGAGGACAGAGCGGGAGCGCCTGGCAAGGGTGCTCAGGCAGGCGGAGCATCCTCATCTGTAAGCCCGGCTGCCTGGCTCGCAGACTCCAGACTCCCTCCCTCCTCCTGCCCCTTCTCTTCTGACGCAGGATGTCCCTGGTCCTTGGGAGCACATGGTAAACTCAGGGTAGGCCTTGTGTCCTAAAGCATGCCAGGCCTTGACTCTCTCCAAAGGTGGGGAATGGACTCTGGTTACCTCCCTGAGCATGGCAGCAGTGCCCTTGGAGTGCCGGTACCTGACAGTCCGGATTCAAACCACTGTGCCCACTCAAGCAAGTTGCTTAACCTCTCTGGGCCTTTCTTCACACATTCATAAAGCCGGATGAAAGTTCTCCATCTATTTCCCAGGGTTGCTGAGATGACTAAGGTGGTAATTTACATAAAACATTTCACATCATTCCTGGCATATAGAAGAGCTCAGTAAATGTTAACTGCTATAATTATATTTTAAATGGGTTAAAATATTCCCAAAGCGAGCCTTCATTAGACCTTGGATTTGTGACTGCATCTCTCCTTTCTGGAAACCCCTCTATCGGCTCCACTCTGACCCCTCCTTGGAGTCAGCGAATTGCTCTTTGTCCACTACTCACTTATTCATTCACCTTCACTCCCATGATTATGAGCTGTGGGACCCATCAGAGCCCTCGAACCCTATTTAAAGGACGCAGCGTCTCAGTTGCGTTAGTGGGCACCCACCCTGGAACCCACCGCCGTACTTGCAGCTACAATTCCAAGCATTAAGTTAAGCCAGGACTGCCTGACAAGTTGAAAGGGTCACTGGGTTCTGGAGGAGAGGCCATGGCTTCCCAAGACCTCCCAGAGCATCCCCGAATTCCTTTGTGGTGTTTTAGTGTCAAGGAGTGAGGAAAGCACTTAATGTTGAAAACGCACAGTGGGGTTTCCCAGACCATGCTGAGGGCCAGCTGTGCACAGGGACTTGCTGCAGTTACCGAATGCCGCATAACAAGCCACCCCCAAAGCTAGCAGCTTCAAACAGTAATTATTTATTTGATTGTAAGTCTGTAATTTGGAAGGGTGTGGCAAGGGCAGCCTGGCTTTGCTCCATAAGACACTGAAAGTTACATTTGTAAGTTGCTCTGTTCCTCGGCTGGCAAGGTGGTACATGGAGGCTGGGGCCGAGTCTCCATCCTCTCTGACACGGCCTCCTGTGACTGGGCTGCTCAGGACTGATACTTGGTTTCAGAGCAGAAGCACCCCAGAGCGAGAATTCTGAGAGAGGATCTGGGGAGCAGCTCCATTAGGGGGTGTTTGCCCTTCTACTCACAAAACTGGACACTTCGCCCTCACCACTACACACAGCACAGTGTGGTAGCACAGGCCTGGAACGCTGGCCCTGGAAAGGAGGAGGCAGGGGGAGCAGGAGTTCAAGACCATCTTTAGCTACTAGAGAGTCCAAGGCCTACCTGGACAACTTGAGAACCTGTCTCAGAAAAACTAAGTGAATTCCAAGAGGACAAGACCCATTACCAGAGTGCTTGCTGAGGCCCAGCCTCCATCACTACTATGTTCCATTAGCTTTGGCAAGTCACAGACAAGTCCAGAGTCATTGTGAAAGGTGACCACACAAGAATATGAATCCTGTGATGGATGATCTATGGGGAGGATCAAAGTTCACCAAAACATGGGGTTCCCAATCCAACCTGTAACGAAATACATCCATGGAGGTCCCAGGATGGCTGTTTCATCAAGAGTCTTACAATGCATAGCAAAGAAGCTCTCAAACACAGAAGGCTAAAGAGATCACACAGATATGCAAGTAGGCGGCTTCACTAAGTGATGTGGGGGTTTAAAGATATCAGGAGCCCAGGTTTCTTCAGTCTTATGGTTCTGCCTTTCTCGATATTTTGTGTGCTCCTACCATTGCCTTAGCATTCTTGCAGGAAGAAAAGGCTGTGCCATTGGCAGGACCTAATCACGGCTACATCTAACTACATGAGCAGCAGGAAAATGTAGGTTTTGGTGGACAACTTTGCACACAACCAAAAATTTCATTACTAGAGAGAAGGAAAACAAATACAAAGGAACAACTGACAGCCTTGCCCTGGGAAACAAGGGACTAGTCCCAAAATATTTTGTCTGCAAGTCTTGAGAGTTAAGAGGGATCAAGTTACTTACACTAGGAGCAGAGATTTTTTTCCAAACAGTTCTGATCTGTGGCTTGTGATACCAGGAATCTAGTGGGTGCTGCCCAGCCTGAGCTTTGCAGCCAGGAGCTAGCTGGCTAGCAGGGAGGAAGCCATTTACTGCTCCTGGTTTTATCAGCTTCCTTGGCCATGGGTCTTCAGGGTCTGGTGGAAGAGGGCCCCACGCAAGGCTACCATGATTCCAAAGAAGAATCGAAGAGTCCAATTCTTACCCAAAATTCTAAAGAAGAGTCTAATTCCAAAGCATTGAGTCTATACTACTACCTGCCAGGGTCTGAGATGCAGCTCTGGACTGCAGAGACCAAAGAGGGGTGGCATAAATCTGAACCCTGGTTTCAGAAAACACCTTTGACCACTCCCTTCCACTCACCTTCCACAGCTGGCAACAGCTGGCTGGAAGAGTAGGCTCAGGACAATAGCTGCCTGTCACCTCTGCATCAATGCTGACACCCAGGACACATCTATCCTGGCCTGGAGCCCTCAGCGCAATTACATTGTAGCATGCTACCCCTTGTTTTACTATATTTGATGGAAAGCATCTTGTGTGGTGCTAAAGTTGTGGGTACTTTGTTACTACAGGGTCTGGGTACAGAAGGTCTTAAAAGAAAGATGGCACACTTTTTACAAAGAGAGGTGCAGACACAAAAGGTCTGTTCCGGGGCCTTTGAAGTAAAGCCATGCACATAGTCATTCCAGGGCTGGGGTAAGGTAAAGCCACCAGGCAACAAAGAGCAGATGTGATGTGGCATCAGGCTGAGGCCCACGATGGACAGCACACTCAAGCTCCTGAAAATGATTGGTTGGTTCCTTTCTAACAGGGAGCTTCATAGAAAGAGGCAAGCTCAGATCCTTCTGCATAGAAAGGTTCCTGCTGAACAGTGTCTAGTCCAAATGCTAGTCCAGAAACATGGAAAGGAAGCCAGTTAGCCCCTCACCCAAGTCGAAAGGAGAAAGGAAAAATCAGTAAGTCACCATCCTTCTTCCACCTGAGCCCCCTCAGAATCCTATGATCCTGTGCGCCACTGGTACCCATGGAAGGTAAAGCCTGGCCAACAATAGTGCTTGTCTTAGGAAGAAGCACACAGAAGAAGGAACAGGGCCCAGAAGATGGCTCAGGGGTAGGAGTGCTAGCCAAGCAAGCCCAAAGACCTGAGTTCAATCCCTGCGAGCTACAAAATGGCTGAGCTGCAATGAATCAGCTAGCCCGGAGTATGCCACCCAGCAGCGAGACTGTGCCTGAAGGACATGGGAAAACTGACTCCCGAAAGTCGTCCTCTGACCTGCAGAACATGGCACATGCGCATCCAAATACACACACATGCAAATACACTCACACACACACCACACACATGCAAATACACTCACACACACCACACACATGCAAATACACTCATACACACCACACACATGCAAATACACTCACACACACCACACACATGCAAATATACTCACACACACCACACTCATCACACACACGCCACACATACAAACACCACATATTCACCCACATATACACACACACCACACATACACCCACATATACACACACACACCACACATACACACATACACACACATTACCCACACACCACACACATACTACACACACACATACACAAATAAATAAAATTTAAAAAGAATCATGAAAACATTTTTATTTTTGCTGATAATCAAAGAAGCATATATTAACATCTTTGTTAATTACTTCATCTAAAAATATTAAAGAAGGGGCTGGTGAGATGGTTCACGGCTTAGGTAGCTTCCAAATCTAGCCATCTGAGTTCAATCCCTGGAAGCCACATACAGGAGTGGGGAGCTGACTCCAGAAAGGTTGCCCTCTGACCTCCGCGTGGTGCCATTGTGTATGCGCACATACATACATACATACATGCATGCATGCATTCATACACACATTAGATAAATAAATAAAATCAAAATGTTTTTTAAATGATGAAATAAAATATTTTTATTTAAAAATATTTTTTATTTGTGTGTGAGAGTGGTATGTGTGTTTGCCCTGTACCTCTTGGGTTCTCCTCCCTGCTCCTGCCCCATCATGGTTTATCGGGCCCTTATTTTTAGGGTCCCTATCCCCTGATTCAGATGAGCCAATGAGGTTTTTGCCTCTTTATGATTTGACTCCAAAGACACAGAAAGGACGGGCTTGACCATCTGTTCTCACTCGGAGATCCCCTCCCTCCACCCCTGGAGCACTGGTACCCATCGTGAGGGTTTATGTGAAGTGAGGTAGACTGGCCAAGCAGACTGGTTCCCACCAGTTACTATCTGCACCTTTGACCTTAGACTTTTTGTACCTCAGTTGCTTCATCTGTGAAACAGGGATAATTATGACTTGGAGTGCAGGGTGTGGGTGGGGAAATCACCTGGCAGAGTGCCTGGGACAGAGTAAGACCTCAGAAACTGTGAGCAAACTGGGAGAGGGTGGGAAGAAAAGAAAACTAAGGAGAGTTCGTGGGTGGAGTCCAGTTGGTAGAATGTTGGCTTAGCATACATGAAGCCCTCAATCCCCAACGTTGCGAAAAACCAGGCCCGGAGGTACACACCTGCTATCCCAGAACAAGGGACGTGGAGGCAGAGGGTCAGCAGTTCAAGCTTGCCTTTGGATGTGCAGCGCCAATCTGATGCATGAGACCCAGTCTTGAAAGGATAAATAAAGAGATGGGACAAGGTGGAAGGGTAGAGAGATTGGACGAGAGGGAAGAAAGCCCCATCCCCTGAGCCGAAGGAGAGGGAAGAAGCCCCTGCCCCAGGTGGAGACAGCACCTTTGGCTCCTTGCTCTGATTTCCCTGAAGCCTATTTGGCTCACAGTGTGAGCTGTGTCTTTATATTACATCCTCCCTTGCTAACTTCTGAAGCAATTTGCCAAGCCACATCAAATAGCACCGAAACAGCCTTACCCACCAGCCTAAGCATTTATCTAACAGGAATAATTAATAAGAAGGAAAAGCCACATGCCCAAAGCCGTCCGCGGCAGTCTTAGGTACAAGAAGGGCAAATTGGCAGTCTTCAGATGTCCAGCAATTAGGGAACAGAAAGTGTCTTGAGATGGAATATTATGCAGCCATTAAAATGGCAAATATGGAAGAGATATGACAACACAAAACGTTGATGAAATACCCAGTGGGAGATGCAGAATATAAAACTGTAGTGGACTCATAACCTTGGACTTCAATGTGGATTGTGCAAACAAGACTGAGATTGCTGGAAATGGCAAAAGCAAGTTTCTTCTTGGGCTGTCTCCACTCCCATGGTCTTCAGAGGGAAGAGTCCATCTCCTAAATGCCCCTGAAGCCCAATCTCAAAGCAGAAAGAAAACCGGATGCCGGCAGCCTCTCCTTGCCAGCCTCCACCCGCCTCTCTGAGGAAAGGATGTTCAGGACTGGCTGCTGGTATTTTTAGCCAGGCCTCTTGCAGTCCAGTGTTCTGGGGTAAAAATAGCTGGGGTGGAAGGCACTGCGCTAACTCTGCTGCTCTCTGCCCCCACCTCCACCCTGGACCAGGCGCCTCCTGGTCTTGGAGCCATGGCTTTCCACAGCCTGTCTCTGGCTCTGTCCCATCACTGAGGTCTCAGTGGCCAAGAAAGAATGTTCTGGTCTGGTACGTGTTGCCTTGGCCAGCCCATGTGACCCAAGTGCTCCATTTTACAGATAAATATACTGAGAACAGATAGGAGAAGCATGCTAGGAAGCAGATGGTCAAAAAGCCCAGCATTTACCTGCCCCTCACTTTTCCAGATACGCCCATCCCTGCCACCTCCTCTCAAGCCCCTCACTCCCAGGAGAGAAGCCTAAGGTATGGCCCCAGTGGAAGCTCGGAGGCAGGAGGAACCAAGGACTGGAAATCATGAGCATGCACTCGGCCCTTGGTCTGTGGTTTGTTAGCTGTGGGATTGGGACAAGTCACCTTCTGCTCCGAACTGCAATTTGTCCATAAAACTGAAGAGCTGGCCAAGACCAGCTCTTATGACTTTTTGCCTGATTTTTTTCCCCAGTGTTTCATGTAACTCAGGCTGTTATGTAGCTGAGTATGACCTTGAACTTCTGATTCTCTTACCCCTCCTGTGCTGGGATTAGAGATTTGTGCCATCACACCCAGTCTAGGCAGTGCTGGGGACCCAGCCCAGGCCTTCTTGCACGCCAGGCAAGACTCTATCAACTGAGCCACACGAGCTCTCCCACTCAACCGCCCAAGGCCTTTCAGAATCAATGAACTGAATCCTGCCAGTTTTCCCCATCTTTAGCTACTACATCAGCCCTGCGCCTTCCTTGGAACCTGCAGGAGGCTGTGACTTCTCAGCATCCATGGGGACACCCACCTCGGGGATGATGGCTGGCTGGTGCTGCCTCGCAGACAAACTTCCTCCAGTTCCAGGCTTGCTTCTGAGCCCCTTCCATCTGCTGGGCACCTTCTTTAGGAATGTCTGCTAATTTTAACACTAGCTTGAAGCCAGATTGAAGCAAATTTGCTAGCAAAAATAAATCCTACAAGTGAGTTGAAGGCAAAATGTACTAGAGTCGAGGCTGCCTGAAGCCTGGTGCTCCTACGGTGTGATGCTACCCTGCAAGGAAGGCCCTGAATATGCATGAACCAGACACCTCTTAAGGTCCAGCATGTCCCATCTCGTGTGTGTGTGTGTGTACATGCATACATAAGTGTGCGCGTGTTGAGGCCAAAAATTCATATCAAGTATCTTCTTCATACTTCTGAGGCACAGTCTCTCGCTGAACTTGGGGTTACCTAATTTAGTTAGACTGGCTGGCCAGCAAGCCCCAGGGATCTTCCTGTCTCAGCCTCCCCAAGACTTTTCACATGAGTGCTGAGGCCCTGAACTTAGGTCCACTACCTTCCCAGTGCTCTCAGACCCACCTCTAAATACATCTCTGTAGGGGCTAAATTTCAAAATGAGTTTGGTGGGGATGCTCAATTCACAGTAGCCCCCAATTTCTTTGGTCACAGTACAATACCTGCCCATAGCATGTACTCTTCATTGCCTTGGGCAGGGGATTGTAGTCCACAGAGTTTGGCTTTTAACAGTCAGAATCCCCTGCATGTTATGAGCTCCCAGCTCCAGAGCAGAGGCCTGGATGGGAAGTCAAAATCCTGCAGCCAGTTAAGAAGCTAAGCTGGGCCTGGCTGAACCAGTGTTTCTCATTTCCCTGGGCCTAGCCTGTTCAGTCTTCTGGGACATGGGTATCAAGTGTGTGCATGTGTTCACGCATGCATGAGAACATGTGTGTCTAGAATACATGCATCATGTGGTTACTCTGGGTGCCCCCAGTATGGAGCCTGGATCGCGACAAATCTGTGATATTAGAGGGTCCCACCCAGCTCTTTCCAGACCTACACACACGCTTCTGTGAACCACCTGGTCCCGTGTTGAGTCACAGCCTCTGCCTCAAATGTCAGCTCTCTGCCCTAAGCTGCCACTTTCTCAAACCAGTAATGCTGGAAACACTGATTATCCCAGCAACGGACAATTCCTCATTAATAAAATGGGCAAATGGATTAGAGATAAATAAAGGCAGCATATTCGATAGACAAAACACAGTTCTCAGGCAGGGACACTAATCCTGGAAGTTCTGGGGCCATGGGAATGGCAGGCCCAGATCAAGGACTCAGAGGTGAGTCAGAGTTAGGCAGTCTTGGGAGCTCAGAACAGAGAGGAGCACACAAGGGGAGCACACAGGGGGAGGACACAGAGAGGGGACACAAGCACACAGAGAGGGGAGATGGTATGGTCTTCCTTTCCTGTGCCAAGAACCCTCCAGGGAAGGAGCGTGGGTTCGGGGAACTCCCATGTCTTTTTCTCTTGCTGTCTCCACATCTGGACCCTGGGGCAAAGCCATGCTTTTAACCCGGCATAGAGATGGGGGGGGGGTATAGAGACAGCTCAGTGTTAAGGGCACTGTTCCTCTTCCAGAGAACCCAAGTTCAGTTCCCAGCACCCACATGGAGGCTCACAACTGTGTGTGACTCCAAAGAATCCCATGCCTCTGACTTTCTCATGCACCTGCATTCATGAGCATGTATCCATATAAACACACACACACATACACACACACACACACACATACACACACACACACGGGCAGAGAGCCACACAGTACACCCAGGCGCCCCTTCAACATGACTCTGTGATGGTTAATATTGCCAACTTGACAGGATCTAGAAGCACCCAGGAGACACGCTTCTTAGTGTATCAGTGAGGTGGGAAGACCCACCCTGATCATGGATGGCACCGTCCCAGGAATTGGGGTCTTGGACAAATAAAAAGGAAAAAGTAAGCTGAGCACCGGCAATCGTCTCTGCCGGCTGACTGTGTGCAAGGGGACCAGCTGTCTCAGGTTCCCGCTGCCATGCTGGCCCGCCATGATGGAGCACACTATGTAACTGTGGGCCAAAATAAACACTTCCTTAAGCCGTGCTTGTCACAGGGCTTAGAAAAGCAACTCAGGCTTAAGTCCCCAAAGCTGACCCTCAGGCCTCTCTGAGTCCTCCCGAGAGCTACCTGAACCCAAATACCTATTTACAGTAAACAGGCAAAAGACTGTGGGTTGGAAGAAACTCTAACCCAGCCCAGAAACCTGCTCTCTAAGAAGCTGTCTCCATGGCTGCCCACCTCAGCTTCCCCGTCTGGTAAAGTGAGGCATTGTCCTTTCTAGTTCTGCTTATTGACTGGATTCTGAAGCTCAGTTTCTTTGTTTTTGAGATGATCTTGTTAATCCAAGTCCTGCTTGTGGGATGGTCGTCATGTTAACCCAAGTCTGGCTTGTGGGATGGTCATCATGTTAATTCACTTCCTGCCTGTATGACTGGACTTAGGGAAGACCTGGGTTCCGGAAGTTGGCCAAAGTTGGTTGAAAATTAGACCACAGGAAGGTCTGTTATGACTAAGGACATTGGTTGTACGCCACTAGGGAAGAAAAGACTTACAAAGCTACTTGGAAGAGGGTGGCTCTCTTAGCCCACACCAACTTTCTGCCCTAACAAGCCCCTTTGCAGGGTTTCCCTATTACAACACACCCTCCCTATTTGATCTTGAGAAGAGTCAGCTAGTCAGTTAGCTACTGCCAATGCCCGCACAGACTGGAAATGGTGCCCCAACCCAAGGTTCGAAGGAGAGGCTCACTTCCAGGGACTTTTCCTTCAGATGAATGGTGGACATGGACTTAGAAGGCCACACCGCTCCACAAGCTGCCTTCTGGCTTCTCTCCCCATCCCTCTACACCCTCTCCCTGCAGGAAAGACCAATGAAGAGGGCTGCTTTTATGTCCCAAGGGATCAAAGGGCTGACTTCAGCCTGGGAAGAAAGACATCCACCTGAAAGTCACCTGAGCAAGTCGGCACAAAGCACCTCCATGCTTGCCCGCCACAGTCAGCCTGCGGCCCCTCCGGTGAGGAGGTGGGCACCTACGCCTCACTGACTGGCATCCTTATGTCTCCCCAAACCCCCTACCACCACATGAGATCACACAGCGGGGCGGGGGCCTGAAACACTTGAAGCACATTCCTCTTCGCTTTTCTAAGGTGATTTGTCCATGGAATGTGCTGTCCCCACTGAGTTAGACACTGTCATGTCTCAGAATAATGAGAGAGGAAAAAGACAAAGAGAAACACAGAGAGAGACATGGAAACAGATAGTATGTGAGGCAGGGGAAATCTCGGAGGCCAGGAGAGAGGCAGGTGGACAGGAACAAGCGGTCAGGGAGCTCTGACTGACCACGAGGGAGAAAGAAACAGCCAGGAAGAAGAGGGACGCAAAGAGAGAGAGAATGAGTCCAAGAGGCTGAAGGGATCAATGAGGCATGAAAACAGATGAAGTTTTTTAAAGGACTGGACAAAAGAAAATGGAAGAGTGAATGAAAAGAAGAGGGACATTTGGGGGCCGTGGAGACGGGACACACAACAGCAGAGGGCTTTTCTGAGCTTGGCGCCTGCCTGAGGCGGCAGGAAGGAGCCTGCTAGCATGTCTGGATAGTACCCACATGACTAGGCTTTCATGGACACCAGTTGTCCTCAGCATGCATCCTCAGCTGGCCACCACATCCGAGGTTCTCTTCTACCCTTCTGGGCCCCTAACCGTCAGGCTGGAGAAGACACCCAGCTTCATCCGGGACAAGGGCCCAGGTTAGCTGACCTGAAGTGGAGAAGTCTTGGAGCCCCTAGGCTCTTGCTCACTGTGATGTCTGTGACCCCACCTGGTGCGGAGGGCCAGAGGGGAGGCTGGCAGGCTGTGCTGGTTCCGGGACTAGTTTCTATGCCGTGCCACCCGCCCTCAGTGTGCCACCAATCGCTGCTGCTGTGTGGCGATGCCCGCCCCCACACCTCACTACTGCCAGATCTTTTGGCATCTAGGTGGAGAATCTACTAGGCCTGCCAGGCACCAGCCCATGGCACTTTCAAAGGCCTGTGAAACATTTTAACTTATTTTGGAGTCAAGGAAAAACTCATCTGTCAGGTCAAAAAACATTTTTATACATAGTATAAATATAATTGTCTTTATTTTAACACTGTTGCAAAATGTTGTTTTGGAGATATATATGCATTTTAAAAATTTTTATTAAAAATATATAGGTACAGTCCCAGAGCAGAAAGAAATACCTATCTTTTTTTTTTTTTCAATCAAAAATCCTATCAGCCTGCTTGTTGGTCAGTGAAGAAAAGATCAAATGCACTGGTGGTTGTCATAACAGGTGTGGCCCAGGACAGACGGGCCAAAGCCCTTATGGAGAAGAGAGTCTAGAGAAGGGGTGAAAGGTGGAGGGACAGGCAGGAGAAGAGAAGAGAAGAGCTGGAGTCATTGCAGCCCTACAAGCAAAGGGTGTGGAAGGGATACTCACCACAGCAGGTCTTGGTCTGAGAGACATGCCTAGCCTCAGGGAGGCACAGCCCACCCTCGTGAGCCCTGTGTCATTGGAAAGGGACAAAAACTTAAAGGAGACAACTCCTCATGTCGCATAGGAAGTAGGATAGTTTGCTGCATGGCTGCAGAGAGCCTGAGCTGCTATAGCTTGCTGGCGGAAGGAGGGATACATCTCCGCAGAGGTGGGGCCCCCTAGAAGGTGGGGAGAAGAATGGAGCTGCTTGCCAGAGTGCAAACACAGGAGCCCAAAGGAGTGGGCAATTGGTGACTTTCGCAGGGCGAGGTCTTCATTGATCTAGCTGGTTCCTGGGCCTAGAGCTCATACCTGGCTCCCAAATACCATGGCTATCCCTAGGACATCTCTGTCAGAGTTTCACAGGGGCACAAGAGTCATTCCTGGAATGGTCAGGTAATCACATGGCCCAGGTCCCCCAAGCCCCAGTCAGGTTCCCTGCAGAATTAAATGACCATATTGGAAAGAACAAAGCAAATACCAATAGGAAATGTGCAAATTAAAGTCTCTGTTCTAGGCCCCTTATTTATAGAGCTTACTCAGTAGCCGCACCCTCCTGGGCACCTGTCTCACAGCCTGTTTCAAAGTCATGGCCTTCGCAGCAGAGGTGGGGGCATGGGCCTAAGGCCTGGCCACCTCCAACACTTGATGTCCCTGAGGGCATGTTGGGGACCATCCATGTGGTCCAGGCTTCAGCTACTTGAGGGCTGGAGGGGGCCGATGCATCTGTGACTGTTGACTGTGCAGTTTGATTCAAGAAAAGACACTTAAGAGTGGAAGTGGCGTCAGAAACGGGCATAAGAAGTTCTAGGTACCCACCCTGGCATTGCTCTTGGGTGCTCTGGCAAGAGGGTGCCATGCAGTTAGCCGTTCATCTAACTTCATCTCCAGCTCCTTCGTATGAGTGGGGGATGCTGAGACGCAGAACGGGGGCAACATTGCTGCCAAGGCATCCTGTCGGGGACGGGAAGCCACAGTTCTCTTAACCGCCACACAAGGCTGCATCTCCAGGGTTTATCCAACAAACAGGCTCATTCACAGCCTCCTGCTTGCCCGCCTGGCATTTTGTTGGTCTCCAGTGGTTTCCCGCCAACATACGTGCCAGCCTTCACATAAGGAAGTCTCAGCATCAGGCAGGTAGGCCAGCCCACACTGGAGACAGGAAGATGGCCCATAGCTGACTGGCTCCCAGTTTCCCAAGCCTGTCTGCACAGCCTCATCTAGCCCAGGCCACACAGGCGAGGCCCCAGGACAGAACCTAGGTCCAAGTGAAGAGGGCCAGTGGGGAGGAGCCTGACCTTGGCCTTGTGGCTGTTGCGCTCTGATGGAGAGCAGAAGGCCGCAGATGGTTAGCCACAAGAGGGAAGATGTCGGGCCAGGGCCAGGAAACCACACTTTGCCCAGTTTGCTCATCTCACCAGACCTGGGACGGCTGTCACCACGTTGGCAGTGGGGAGTCAGGAACAGAAGCTGTGGGCTTGGCAAAAGGGCAGACGGGAAGCAGCAGAGCAGCCACACTTTGTAAGGAAGGTAAAGGGCTCGCCAAAGCCTTCCACTATCTGCCAGTCAGCCACATGTCCAAGAGCAGTTTCCAGTTGGAAGCCAAGGCATACCACTGGCCTGACCCTTCACAAATATCCCCAGCCACTAGGCAAACACTGCGTCCGAAAATAGTCCCTGTCCTCAGCAGGTTGACTCCAAGCACTGGCAGGGGCAGGTGGCCCCGGGTAGAGGCTCAGCCCAGCCCCTGCCCTGCAGGACACCTATCAGGAGCCTTCCTGTGGGTGTCGAGGTGCTGAGGAGCTGAGGTGAGGGGGGGCACCAGCAAGATGGTGAAGAAGAAGCCGTTGGTTGGCCCGAGGGAGCCTGCCCTGCGTCCCTAGATGTGCCACCTTGGAGAGGTCACTTTGCACCTGTGGGGATTCCTCCCTTCGCTGTGCACATAGGGCCAGCACTCCTGGCCTAACAGATAGGCACCTGTGAGGACACCGAGGAGAATGAGAAGGGCCTGAGTGTGTCCATTGGGCCCACAGCCCCACCAACATTTTAGCCTTCATGATGAGTCAGTGAAGAGGGTCCTAGCACAAAACATCTTACATTTGAGGAAACTGAGGCACACAGCGTTTGGGCGTTTACCCAAAGTCACACCTAATGAGTGGTTAAAGTAGGACTTGGATCCAGGCAGTCTGACTCCAGAATTCTAACCGCAGCAGACACGACACGATGTGAAAGTGGAAAGGGGAGGCATGTGTCATCTCTGTCCCCCCTCCACTCCCAAAGAGCCCGTCACTCCTTAAAGATAGTTTGCTGGAAGCCAAAGGGCAGGGTGAAGGGTCAGTCCCTTCTGCCCCCTCCATGTCTCCTCCTCGCCAGGGCAGCCAGGAGAACCAGGAAAGCCACAGCCAAGCCTGCGGGGTGAGCAATGTGTGAAGTGTGCCCTGGTCACAGCACTGGGTGGTGTAGGGGCAATAGGCTGCCAGCCATGTGGTCCTCAGCCCACGCACTGTCTGGCCGTCCAGGGGGTGGGATGGGGCACCCATAAATAGCAGGCCTCTCGCTGGTGTTGGGAATAGAAACCCAATCCAAATAGTGTGGTGAGTCGGGGCTTTCCAGACCAGCCACAACCCCCAGGGTCCTGGAGGCCACTTGAGGGCCCCCTTCTCCTCCTGCACCTCCTAAAGGATCAGGTCATCTTCAGAGAAAGCTCACCTGGCCCCAGTCCAGAATCTTTCACAGTACAAGAAGGAACGCCAGAGTGGACAGGAGTAAACAGGTGTGTGTGTGTGTGTGTGTCTGTGTGTGTCTGTGTGTGTGTTTGTGTGCTGAGCACATATTAGGCACTCCATACTGGCCTGAGCGCATTTAGTGGCTCATATCAGCAGACTTTACCACAGTTCGATGAGCCAACCCTGCAGCCCTGCCCATTCTACAGAGGAGGGAGTCGAGGCACAGGGGGACAAAGTAAGAAACTGAGGTCATACAGGAAGAAATAGAGGTTAAAGGGTATTCCAGGCCTGGGTGCTAAGCATGTCACCCTCTCCTGGGCCTACAATGTTCCAGTCACACTGAATCCTGCCTTCGTGATTATTTTAAAGTTGGAGGAGTCCTAAACTCCAAGGACACAGTGACAGCTCAAATACAGTGCTGAAGGCCGGGGCTTTGGAGACCATGTGGATCTTAGAGCTGGTCCTCCTGCAGGGTAGAGCCCTGGGGGCCAAGGAGCCCTTTAGCCCCACCAGGGATTATCAGTTAACCAATTTATCCCCCAAAAGTGATACCTCTGTTCTGGGACCTCTTAGCTCTGCAGGGAGTATAGTAGGACATGGGGGGTCTTGGAGTCATTAAGGGGGGCCACAGCACCCCAGGGAAGTGAGGCTTAAAGGCACCACTCGGCTGCCATCTCTTCTAGGACTTCTCTGGGCTTTGTAGGCCTAGAGAGGAAGTCTGTGATCAACTGTTGATTCCTGTGATTTTGCCAGGTTTAGATGCCACCTCTTTCCATATAGATCCTAGCAAACTTGATTTGTATGTTTGTCTGTTCATAGCGGTTGTCCCCGGGGCACTTATGACACTACTTTGTGGACTTTCTCCTCCCAGCATACATCACCAGAGGCCAAACCTGGTCAGCCACTGTCTGTCGCTCAGTTCTTAGGAAAAGGAAGGGTGTTAAATACAAGGGAAGGGGTGGGGGACACTGGGGGGGACGGATGCCGGGAGCCCTGGCAAAGGGAGCACATGGGTGGGAGGAGCTCATGCTCATGACCCTAAGGCATGCCCGGAGGAGGGCCTGGGGAGGCATAGGCATGGCCTGGCAGCCACGCTAGCAGAGAAAAGTCTTTCTCAGAACAGGCCTGAAGGAAGATGAGCCTGGCAAATGTTACATCACCAAATGCCACGTCTGTTCCTGATCAGGCTAGCTCTCTGCCCCTGCAAGGAAACAGGCTGGGAGGAAGGAAAGGGGGGTCTGAGCTTTTCTAGGCACCCCAAACTCCTCTAACTTCAGGTAGTTGTCCCTTGTCAAGCCTTCTAGTGACATAGAGAACTGAAAATTGTGTCTTCCCGATTTTCTCTGCCTGGCACAGGGAAGGTGCCCAATACACAGTGTTTTGAGCACACAACTATTCAGAGAGACCCAGGAGGCATGGAGTCTAGAGTTGGCCCAGTTCCCCTGATCTCAAAACTCTGACCAAGGGGAAAGAAAAGTGCTGCTTCCCCAGGCTTTAGAGTCAAGCAGAAGTAAAGGCAAGCTGTGGTGGCGTAGTCCAGAAATAAAGGCTGGAGCGAGTCGAAGTGGCCCTCTCAGAGCCACAGAGAATGGAACAGGTGCTCAGGAAGCAAGAGCGGAGCTGTGTTCCACAGCTGCCTGGGCTAGGAGAAAGAGCCTGGGCTGCTGGGGCCTCACCAGTCGTGGCGCAGGCATGATGGGTTTATAGCTCTTAGGTGCTTGTCTCGGTACCGTGCTATCATTCAGCATGTATGTGACTGCACCTATGCGACCTAGGGTCTGACCCAGTCATGGCAGGGTTTCCATTTAATGAAGGCAATGCACACAAGTGCACAGATACAGACACATGCGTGTGTATACACACATACACACCCATGTGCACACACACAACTTAAATAAGTAAAGGAAGCAGAGTGCTGCATAGTTCTGGGGCTGACAAGAGGGTAGAGACAAATGGGGAGATATGGCCGGGACTGCCGTCCTCCATCCCTTGGTGTTAGGCGGGACTTCCTCCCACTGTTTCTCAGATAATGGACATGGCCACTGTCTGTCCTAGTCCATATGTGCTTCTGCTGCTGCGACAGATGTGCCTAAGGAAGAGAAATCTGAGTTGCACGGTGCCTGCCTTCACACGCCAGCACTTAGGAAGTGCAGGCTGGAAGACCCTGAGATCAAGGTTCTCTTTAACTACATAACCGGTTTGAGACCAGCCTGGGTGGCACAAACTCCTGTCTCAGAAAAACGAAAACAAAGCAGAAATGTGTTGGATTGTGATTCTGGAAGCTGGGAAGGCTAAGGGCGTTGTGCTAATACCCAGTGAAGGCCTTCATACCGTGTCACACCACCGCGGAAGGCAGGCTAGCAAGAGCACAAGACGGGGCCAAGCTCACTTTGATAACGGGCTCATACTCAAGATACCAGCCTGAATCTGTTTAGGAGGGCAGGTATCAGGTGTGATGAACCCCTGGCTGCAGCCCCCGCCTCCCAACATGGCTGCATTGGAGATGAAGTTTCCGACACGCAAGACTCTAGAAAGAAAGACTCAAAGCATAGCACTCTCTTGTGAAAGTGTATTTTTTTTTTTTTTTTTTTTTTTTTTTGGTTTTTTGAGACAGGGTTTCTCTGTGGCTTTGGAACCTGTCCTGGAACTAGCTCTGTAGACCAGGCTGGTCTCGAACTGCCTCTGCCTCCCAAGTGCTGGGATTAAAGGCGTGTGCCACCATGGCCCGGCTTGTAAAAGTGTATGAGACTCAAATCGGCAAGGGCTCCAGGCCCCCTTCAGCCAGAGACCTCAGTTGCTGATAAGGAGACAAGGGACACCCTCTGGGTGGGGGCTTTGCTCACGTCCCTCCCCAGGAGTGATGCCTGAGGATATTTCTTCATAGTTCTTCCTGGGTGACTCTTTCAGGCTGTGGGAGCCTGCAGAGCCACAGGTACCCACTTCATGCTCCCTAAGATGGTCCCTGACAAGGCCCCAGGCTTCTGGAGAGGGAGAGTATCTGTGAGGTCAATTTTAGAGAGGGTTAATAGAGAGAGAAGACTGAGTGTGTACAGCACTGCCCCATTCCCTGGGGGCTGGGTGGAATAAAAGTGGGGGAGACAACCAAATCCTGTCCCTTCTTCTCTCCTCCTCTTGCTCTCCCTTCCCCTCCCCTCCTCCTTCTCCCTCTCCCTGTCATGATGGGACATCGTGAGCCAAAATAATCTCCCCCTTTTTTATCACCCCTGGCAATTTGGTTGAGCAGTGAGGACATTAACTGCCTTAAGTAGCAATGCTGGATTGTGGCAGAGCCCTACTTAATATTCGAAACGTCTCTGAAGTAGCTTAGGGTGATCATTCCTTCCATGGCCACAGCAGCCCAGTGAGATATTAACTGTGCTTCTCATCTTCCAGAGGAACAGTCTGAGGTGGGGAGGAGGGTGCAGCGGCAGACCAAGATGGTCAGCCATACTAGATCGTGCTCCGTTCGCCTCTGCTCCAGCAGGCTGAAGTCAGCCTAGGGGGGTGAGTTCTAGCCCAGTCCTCCTTCAAAGTCAAGCGGACCAGATCCAAGGGCCCTGGTGAGGAAGGGCTGCCTGGGGCTTCAGACACTTGCCCCTTGCTTTCAAACTTAGGAAATGTCTGCTGAATAAACACACAGATGTCTTCAGCCCTAAAGGAGGGCTTGACAAACCCACCAAGCTCCACACAAGCAGACTGTGGGTAAAGGAAGCACCGAAACACGCATACATATGCACATGAAATTGAATCAACCAAAAAGCACTGTTCCCAATAACTTCTGAACAAACAAAATTCTAATTAAATCCAGAACTATAATCAAGCAGGAGGACTTCTGCCCCGGGCCATACCAGATGTCAACGACACCCCTAAACATGTTGGCCAGAAACTTTGGCTTTCAGAAATATGCCATCTAGCCTGGGCTAGGGTCTTGTGGAGGCCTGGGGACCATCTTGGCTATTGAAACCCCCCAGGGGAGGGTGTGTCCGGCACAGGCCAGCTGTATTTTAAGTTTTCAGTGGAACAGCCAAAGGTCTGTGTGAGCCAGCACTGTCCACCAAGTCCCGTACCAGTTCCTGCCTGGCTTAGCCAGTCACTCTGGGCCACAGATTTTTCTCAGGCGACCCTGTCCATTCGGACTCTGCAGACTGAGTCCTTTAAAGTGCCCAGACAGGAGCATGGCTGGGCCAGTTCTGCCTGGCAGGCAGTCAGGGAGACAACCTCTAGGCGCTTCTCTCCCATCCAGAAAGCCTTTCTTCAGTACAGACAGACTCCAGCCCTCCAGGTCTGGTGGGAGATGTGAAGGCCGCCTTTGTCACAAGCCCCTTTGAGAAGCAAAGCTTCCCAGATTGGGTGGCAACTTTGGGATATGTCATGTCCAGGCCAGACAGAGGCCTGCTGACTCCGTCCTCCCCTGGGGCATGGATGGCATGCAAGCAGCCAGCTTGGATATGAGTCAGGAGCTGCAGCCCAAGGGAGGCCAAGCAAGGCCCTGCTTTCTCCTTTCAGGGCTTCCAAGTGAATCTAGCTGCCCCCCACGGTGACCCCGCTAAAAGGGCAGCTAGCAAAGTGAGGGGACCTGAGTGGGCGTAGGACCAAACACACACTCGTGGGCTATCTACCAACACCACACTGAATAAGCAGACCAAGGAAACCTCTCTTCACTCAGGGTAATAGTCCTTCCCCAGAGAATACCTGAATCCAGAGGCCCCAGGGTCAGAGAATCCATGCCTGGGCCTCTGACCCTCTTCTCTGGCCCTTACTGACCACTTCCCAATGGCACAGATCTCTCCTTGCTCAGGCTTTCTCATCCCCCTCCCTGCATATTGTTTACTTTTAATTTCCATTCCTTTGGCCTCTTCTAACTGTTCGAAATTGCCAACCCTCATCTACTGTGCCATCCCCTTAAAATAGGAAGTGAGATATGGTCTCTTCCACGGGCAAGCAAGGAAGCCTGGTGAGGTACTAGGACCTCCATAGTCCCTGGGTCCTACCTGGGAGAGCCACTGAGATAAGTCTCCAAGACTGGGGGTAGAAGATGGGAGAGGAGCTTACCATGTGGGGGAAATGAGGAGCAGAGTAGCTCTTGAAAAAAGTCGGAGTGGCCTGGGGTGGAGGGTGGGGGCTGCAGATTGTGAGAGGGGAGGCTCATGCCAAGGGGGGGGGTATGGCTGAATTGGAGTGATGTTAAGGCTCCCTGCACCCCATGCCCCATCCCCTTCCCTTGTCCCAACCTGTAGAGAGCAGGAGGGGGTTGTTGAAGGACCTGGAGCAGGAGGGGGTATGTGGGGACCAGATTCTGTGTCTGGCTCCATCACCTTTAGGGGACATTGGCCTGTGATTTTTAGCTGCCCCTAGGAAAGAGCCACCCTGAAAATCTCATCGAAGAAGGGTCCAGCAGCCAGCACGGAGAGGGGAGGCTACCAGGTGTTATACATGTGGTATAAAATGTCTCGTTTGGGACTTCTTTAGTAAATGCTCAGTTAATGTTACCTTTTGTATCGATATTGTCTTTCTGTTTCTGATGACAAAGAATCTGTCAAAAGCGAATTTTTAACAGGCAAATGCACCCTGTACCCCGCGGGATCCCAGGCCCTTCCTGGTATCGAAGACACACTGGAAATGGAGTCAAAGCCTGTTTATCCTCCTCCTCCTCCCTTCCTCCTCCTCCTCTTCCTCCTCCTCCTCCTCCTCCTCTCCTCTTCCTCTTCCTCTTCACCCTCCTCCTCATCATCATCAAGACTGAGTTTCATGTAGCCCAAAGTGACCTTGGATTACCTGTGTCCCAAGGGTGACCTTGAACTTCCGATCCTCCTGGTTCTACCTCCCAGGTGCTGGGGTTACAGGAGTCTATCTCCCTCTCCCCCATCTACACAGGGTCAGGGAGCCAAACCCGGGCTGTGCGCATGCTTAGCGAGCACTCCGCCAATAGAACCTTGTCTCCAGAACCACACCCCCTACTTTTTATTGGTTGAGACAAGGTCTTACTCTATAGCCCAACCTAACTTGGAACTAATGACAATCCTCCTGCCTCAGCCTCACATGCACTGGGAGCCACAACACATTTTGTGAGGGAGCTGCCTGACCTGCCTGCCCTCCTTGTTCTGACTTCAGGGCTTGGTACACCCTACCCCCACATCACCCAGGACTGTTTCATGGCAACAGAAGATTTTTTCATACCCAAAGACTATTTCCTTTATAAGTTGCAACTCTGAATATCCTTGAACACTCAGTAGACTGAAGCTTTATGATAGCCACACTGGGAAAGCCCGGCCCAGAAAGCTCAGCATTGTTTAGGTCGCCTGCCACTCTGCCTCTCTACCTGTGTGGAAAATGGCTGAATGGAGACCCTCAGCATTTCACCTCACAGCTGACCCTCCCCCTCCCTTCCACACCTCTGTTCCTGCAGCCCCAGCTTCTATAGGCTCATTCTGCCTTCGTGCCCTCCCTTACCCTGGTCCAGGAACTGACACTGGCAGCAACAAGCACGCCGGGCCTCTGGGGTCACTCTGCCCAAACCACTGCGTGTTTCAGGGCAACCTCTGCTGTTCCCGTGGGAGTGCAACAACCAGGAAAGGCTGGAAAACCCAACCTGGATGGGTTTTCACACAAGAGTGTGATTCCTTTGGGGGAGGGAAATGGAGAAAATATCCACCACGCCCTCCACGGATGGCCCTCCTGGGCTCGCAGCTTGGTCACTGTCATGGGGCACTTAGTGGTTTGGCCACCGTGGGCTTATTTTAAAATCTGCTGTCCGGGCAGAGAGACAAAGGAGGCTGGGATGGGGTTGGGGGGAGACCTCAGAGTAGAGGGATATTCATCTTGTTAAAAATAGCCCGCCCTGTTGCTATTTCTACTGAGCCCAGCAAACAGAGCTGTGTGATTTCTCCCTTTTTCCTGCCCTGCTTTGCTTGGACCATTTGATAAAAATAGTGGATAGCCAGCTCAAAAATAAAATAAAATAAAGTCAGGCTATTTTTACTAGCAGGCCCCACTTGGCGGGAATCTGAAGAGGGGTGACTAGGGATAAGGAGTGGACAAGAAGGGCTGAAGCCTGGGCTGCTTAGGTCAGGGAGGCCCAGTCCACAGAGGGACAAGGAAGGGAGATATTATTGTCTCCCATGTCCACATGTCAGGGTCAACAAACAAAAACTGGGCCCTTCTGACCTGCAGGCCTCCCAGTTTCTCAGGTCCCGCTCACCCTTTCTCGGACCTGCCCTTCAGCCAATTCCTGCCACCTTCTCCTGCATCTGCTCTCCCTGAGGCTCTAGCAGGAGGCGGGATAAGATGAGAT
Source organism: Chionomys nivalis (assembly GCF_950005125.1). NCBI lineage: Eukaryota > Metazoa > Chordata > Mammalia > Rodentia > Cricetidae > Chionomys > Chionomys nivalis. The sequence continues at coordinate 12,221,729 of NC_080104.1, read as the reverse complement.
GATAAGATGCCTGATAAGATGGCAGGGGGCGGGGCTTACCGGCAAAAGAAGAGCCTTCTAGGGGACACTTGACTCCCTCAGACACAAAAACTGAAGCAAGAGGAAAGTCCAGGCTGATTAGACCATACAAAAGTCCATTCAGGTGATGGCTGCCCACAGGTAGTCAGCTGTGAGGGCATCAACCAGCTGTGAGACAGTCCTGTTATATATGAACAGCATCTGTGCTGCTCAGAGCTGTGGGATGGGATGGCCTCCTGGCCCTGAGACCAACAGCCTAGCAGGGTTCTCCTCGGGCTCCCACCAGTGGCAAAATCAGCTCTTAGGAAGGGGTGCCAGGGCCTAGGACTATAGCTCATTTGATGCCGTAGCTGCCTAACATAAACAAAGTCCCGGGTTCAATGACAAGTGCCACATAAACGCTGCCATTATCCTAGCACTCTGGAAGTAGAGGCAGGACGATCAGAAGTTCAAGGTCATCCTCAGCTATATAACCGGTTTGAGGCCTGCCTGGCACCCAGGGGACCCTGTCTCAAAAGAGCAAACATAAAGAAAAAGAAAGGAGACAGACAGACATACAGAGAAGGAGATAGAGAGAGAAGGAAAGAGAGACAAAGAGGGAAGGAGGGAGAGAGAAGAACCAAGAATCAGTACTTAGCCCCTAGTCCAGTGCCACTCACATGGGGGAAAATCTTGGCCAGAGGGGCAGTTGGCCCTTAACAAGGAATAGCTGGGAAAGAGGTCGCCTCCATGCCCTGAATCAGAGGTCTCCCATTCAATGCCTTTGGCACTGTGGGCTGGGGGCAGCTATCCAGCTCCTGGGCCAGCTTCTCCAGCACTCACTGTGCAGTGTAGTGTCTGCTCCAGAACCTTCAGGACCACTACGCTAGCGGGGTCACAGCTGAAGCCACCAGCATGGCTTCCTGGGCACTGACCATGGTTCCCTCGCCTGGATGGGTACAAGCTCTCTGTGGCTCACTACACGCTAGCCCTGCTTCTGCCTCCCTGTGGCCTTGCGTGAGTCAGGCTCCGTGGCAGGGAGCGTAGAGACCATGGTCACATTCTCACAGCAGTGTTGCTGGGTTGGCAAGGCAACCCTTTGCTATTTAAAAGGTGATGAGCCTGATCCAGGCAAATGACCCTGAGCAGATGGAAAACGCGGGTGTGACCGGCCGAGGCACCTCTGAGATGCACCTGACCTGTAGCGCCTGTGGCCCTGAGCTGGGCATGGCCCTCTGGTCTCTTTCAGGTCACCAGGCAACAGATGTTCTTGGGAGGGAGCTCAGGGACAGGCACAAGCTGTTCTCTGCCACCCAAAAGGTAGTCAGAACACCTGCTGGTCAGGACATTGGACCGGGAAACAACGGTTTTGGGGTCGCTGTGGGATCTTGAGGTTACTTCCTCTTCCTGGCTCTTTTTCTCCAGTACTTTCTCCTGGCGAAGCATTTTATAGAATTTAATGTGGTCGTATGTGCACGTATGATGTCTGTGAGTGGTGACGTGAAAGACCATGTGGGTGCCCGTGGAGGGCAGAGGAGAGGATGGGGTCCTCCTGGAACCGGTGTTAGAGGTGATTGTGGACCATCAGACATGGGTGATGTGTCCTTTGCGAGAGCAGCAGGCACTTCTGTGTCACCTCTCACCAGCCCAATGGGTTGTAGAAAGGAAGGGACAGCAGGTGGGCATGGAGGGTGTTTAAATATGTCTAAAGTTCTCTCTCCCTAAATCACACCCCTTAAATGTCAGCTTTCCTTGGGTCAGTTTATTCTACCTTGAATGTGATGTCCCAATGCAATGAGTCCCTTCTGGTCAGTCATGACCAAGGTTATCACCAAGGGAACAATAAGTGTGGCCTGGCATTGTGCTCCTTTTTCCTGGAACACCGATAGCACACTATCTAAGTATGATGACTAATCTGGCTTTCCAGGTGATAAAGCAGAGGCTCAGAGAGACTAAGTAACTTGCATGGAGTCACACAGCCAGATGGAGACAAAGCAGGACCCTCAATGTTTTCTTTCTTCTACAGTCACAAACATCTTCTTCCTGGGTGGCTGGGGAACTTTCATAGTCTGTGGGCACCCAGCTCCCCTCTCCTCTTGATGTTGATATTAAAGTCAGAGGGAGCCAGTTTCAAGTGCGGATCATGTGACCCTTGCCACCTTCCTGCTCTCAGGCCTTCCACTTGCCCCAGCATTCTGCTCTAGGAAGATTATCCTTAATCCTTCTGTCTACAAAGCATAGGCCTGACTCAGGGCCTTTGCTCTTGTTACTGCTCCTGCCTGAAAGGTTCTTCCTCATATAGACAAGTGGCTGGGGTCCCTTCTCACAGGTGAGCACACCCATTCTTCAGAGTGACTGCTCTGTCCCTCCCAGATGAAAATCCTTGAATCTCCTGTGTACATTTCTCCGGAGCAATTATACCTCCTGATGTTTTCCCCCTTAAATCAAACCTTTTCTTAAGATTAAAAAACTTTTTCTATACCTGGCAGTGATAGCACACACCTTTAATCCCAGAACTTGGGAGACAGAGGCATGAGGGTCTCTGAGTTCCAGGACAGCCTGGTCTACAGAACTAATTCTGGGAGGGTCAAGGCTACACAGAGAAACCTCGTTACATTTAGTGGTGTGTGTGTGTGTGTGGTTGTGGTTGTGTGTGTGGTTGTGTGCACACATGCGTGCTTGTATGCAGGGCACACATGGAGGTCAAAGGACAACTTGGAGCCTTCTCTCTCCTTCCACCATGTGAATCCAGGTTGTCAAGTTTGGTGGCAAATGCCTTTGTCTGCTGAACCACCATGCTGACCCAGTTTTAAGGATCTGTTGAGACAGGATCTCGGATGCTTTGGGCTGGTCTCTCACCATCCATATACACCTGAGAATACTTCTCTGGTGTTTGCTTGTTTCTTTTTCAAAAACTTTGTATTTATGTGTATGTGTGCATGTGCTTGTGCATGTACGTGGGGGTGGCCTCAGAGTCCAGAAGAGGGCATCAGATCCCAGAGTTCCAGGTTGCCTGCCTTGGGGGATGGGAACTGACCTCTGCAAGAGAGAAGCATTAACTGTGGAACCATCTCTCAGCCCTACTACCTGGTGTTTTACTAACGTCTTCCAGATGTGAGCTCCTTGCCGGCAGGAGTTTTCTTTACATTGCTGTATCCCCAGAACTTGATCTGGCACCTGCCACACAGTAGGCATTTACTAACTACCTAAGAAAACATTGTAAGAAGCCAAGTTTTCTGCCGCTGCAGCCGTACTGTGCCCAGCTGGCCCTGGTGTCCTCTGGCCTCAAATCTCCCCCAGGTGCAGACAGCATCTGCTGGTGCAGGTCAGGGCCTCAGACCTACTTCTACCCCCACCCCACTCCCAGTCTGCTTCAGCCTTCCCCAGCAGCGCCCAGGGGCGTCCTAGATCTAAAGAGCCAGGGTACGAGGCTTTGGGGTCTCACTTCCCAACTGGGCTTCTGGAAGTGACTGCTGGGCCCCTGCCTACTCCTTCAGGCTCTATGCTGGGCACCTGAGAACCATGGTGCCACAGAGACTTAAGAAGCTGCAAGAACGGAAGCTGCTGTTTAAAGGGTAAAATGCTAATGGAGGATCTGGGTCTGCAGTGCAGGTTGGGAGTTCAAGGTCATCCCTAGTTACATAAGACATTTGGGGACAGCCTGGGCTACCAGAGACCTTGTCTCAAAACAGAAACAAGCAAGCCGTGCTGGAGAGTGAGTATGGAGGGAAGGCTGAGGGTCTTCAGAGAAGAGTGTGGCAGTGTCGGCTTGAACTTCAAGTGGCCTGGTCCCTGCTGAGCCACCTGTCTGTGCCCTGGGGTACATATGAGGTCCTGGTGCAAGAATGGCCTTGGCGAAGCCGTGAAAGGCACATAGCCCCAGTTATCCCTCGGGAAGGTAAAGAAATGGGGCTCAGGGAGGCAACGTGACTGGGAAGACACTTGGCCAGGGGCCCACCTGCTGACCAGAGGGTTGGTTGCATCATGAAATGGGACTCTATACTGTTTGTAACTCAGGGAACTTTTGCTTCCCAAAAGGTTGCGAGCCATCCCCTCCCTACAGCTCTTTAGCCCCACCCCATCCCCACCCCAGAGGACTGCTGGATGTTTGTTGGGTTTATTGAGTGGCCAAACATACTGACAAGACTAAATCCAGGAAGGCGTGCCTGTGTGGATCTGGAGAATTCCATTCTTTTTTGGTTCTTTTCTTCTGGATGGAGAACAGAGTGTGGGCTGTGGATGGACCCTTGCTGCAAGAACGACTTGTGGAGGGGGCGGGGGCGGGCATGAGCCCTGCTTACGCTTTGCCTTGCGTCAAGAGGAGCAGTGGGACACTGTTTCCCACCCCCAGTAGGCCTCTCCTCCCCACTGGCGCCTCTCAGGGGAGGCCCTTTTCTACACCACTGGAGCGGGGCTAAGCACCCTCTATGTGGGCGCTGTGCCCCTCCGGCCTGGGGCGGGACGCCGTGGGGGAGGCCTGTTGAGGTATGCCTTATGTAGATGGCTAAGGAATGGTCTAGCCTTCACGCCATCAGGACCTGAGCTGCCAAGCTCTGGGGCCAAGACAGCATTGCTTCCTCCACCCGATTGCGAGCCAGATGCGAAAGAGAACCTTGTCTCCCCAGAGCCCACAGCTCTGGGGCCCGGTAATTGGATCCCACCAATGTGACTTTTCCCAAACAGAGCCCATGTCCCTCAGAGCTCCTTGGGAGCTAGCCCTCCCTCCCACCCATAACTAGAATCTATGACTTCCCATAAAGGGCTCAGGGGAAAATGACCAGCTGTCAATGACCTTGGCCGCTCTGGTTGGAGCCAGCGACCTATGAGGTGCTGGCTGGCAGGGCACCTCCCTCATCCCCACACAAGGCTGGCAGGACAGTCGGCTCATCCTTCCTCAGCCACAGTGTGCAGAGAGCTTGTTCTCTTTGGAATCGCGGGCCACTAGCCAATCCACTGGGGACATCCCTCAGGGGAGAGAGAGACAGGGCGGACACTCAGGCTAGCACACTGTGGCAGGCCACCCTGCTTCGTTGACCAGTGGTTTTCTTGTCTGGCTCCCTGTGGCCCAGATGGCCCCGGCTGGGGGGTAGGCAGACGCCTTCCCAAACTGGAGCTCCTGGCTCAAGCTCACAAGAGTAAAGATAGGGGCCAGGAAGAAGGGACTGGGTGCCCTGGGGAGCTATCCCAGAGCAGACCAATCCAGAGGACAGACCCTGTTGGGGACGTGGAGCTTCGATGGGTGTGGAAGGAGCGGAGGAAGGAAAAAGACTTACACAGGCCTGGGGGATATAGCCCAGTGGTAGAGCAGTTAATTAAATGGGCAAGCTCTGGGTTCAGGCCCTGGCATAAACCTGGCCTGGCCTATAATCCCTGTTCTCAGAGGTGGAGGCAGGAGGTTCAGAAGTTCAAGGTCATCATCCACATATCAAGTCAACCCTTGGCCTCCACACAAGTGTACAGACACGAGAGTGCATGAACGCGCACATGAACACACACATAAATGCATACCAGGTCAAACGCATGTTGTCAGGTTTGGTGGCAGGTGCCTTTACCTGCTAAGCCAGCTTGCTAACCTGAGATATGTACTGTTCAAAAATACTCCTGACTCGTCAAAGCAAGTGAAGCGCCAAGACATTGTGGGCACCTGGGTGCTACTGGAGGTGGATGGGGCTCTGAGAACACAGATTCAGCCTGAACTGAGGCCCAAGGGTGAGCTGGCATCGGTCAAGACACGAAGCTGGGAAAAATATTTAAAACCCACAGAAGATCCCGAAGATACCACGTGAGCAGGTGCAGACTCTGGGCTCACCATGTGTACATTGCTGGCAAGATGGACTGGAGCCATAGTGCCCTGATGACCACACTCAGAGACGGATGTACTTCATTCATGCTGCCCCCCCATTCACTCTCCCCCTTTGTTCTAGGGATGGCCCTTCACGAACTGAATCACCCAGCTCCCCCTACCTTCCCTCCTGGTTGACTTCACCCAGTGGAGGCACCAGCAGAAACCGAAGGTGCGGGAAGAATGCGGACACGCCACACCTCGATAGACCACGGTTTGACAGTGGGTATGTCTCTCCACCTATGGCCCTAGTTCCTGCCTGGAAATCCTCCTAAAAGTGCCGGCTCCATGATCACCTGCATCTGTTGAGGCTGCCCTTCCTGCACGGCTCCATCTGAACTCGTTCCTAGGCCCTGGGTCTTGCTCACATCCAAGTCAACAACTGTTCTCAGCTACTCCTTTTGTATGTTCGGTTTTTGTTTTGCTTTTATTTTGATTGTTTTTCAAGACAGGGTTTTTCCATGTAGCCCTGGCTGTCCTGTAAATCACTCTGTAGACCAGGCTGGCCTCGAGCTCAGAGAGATCCGCTTGCTTCTGTCTCCTGAGCGCTGGGATTGAAGAAAGTTGTATGCCATTTCAGGGATGCCTGCAGGAACCTTGACTCATGGGATTTTATTTTGAACCTTGGAGGAACTGTGTCCAGCGCCAAATGTCTTACAGTGCCCAGAGGCAAAGGTGCCACCATATCTAGTGGCAAGCATCCTTTGTCCTGGTAAGGCCAACCTTTTAGAAACACTCATTTTTGTGGAGTAAGCGATCTTAGACTGCATTTTTCAGTTTCTGAATTATTAATTTAGTTAGCCTTCACGTCAAGGGCCTCGGAAAGATTAAGAACCGTGTACACCCAGCTGGTGGCTTTGAGGCTGGATCTGGAGGCAGGAAGTGTGGCAAGAGGCCGGTATGGCCAGGTCTGTGCGGGCCGAGTCCTCCACGGCAGCATGCTGTGACCAGGCACACCGCACTATTCTCCTGCCTCTGGGAGCTCACCGCCCCTTTCCAGAACAACCTCCTGCTGAGGCAATTTGAGAAAATTCTGCTCGTTCCACCCCCTTCTGAGTGCCCTGCTCCAGGATGGCCCTTCCTGACTTGGAAAGCTGTTTCCTCACCATCCACACCTCTCATCACCCTGGCCCTGAGCAGAGCAGGGTGGGGGTGGGGCAGTGTCTGTGGCCCCCTCCATCTCCATTTCCTAGCCCTCAGGTTTCGAAAACTTCAAATGTAAGAAAAGGGCTCGTGGGAATTCAGAAGCAGGCTGCTTCAAATAAGTTCAATATGTGAAAACTGAGACCCTAACCAAGGCCTCCTATTTTCTCTTTCTCTCCCTTTCCAAAATGGCCTAAAATGGCTTAGGGTCTGGTTGCATGAGAGGGCCTAGGTCTCTCTGAGCTCTGAGATTCCATGATCCCAGCTGCCCTGTTTACAAGGCCTTTACTGGCCCCTAAGACCACAGAGCTCCCTTGGAAAGGCCTCGGCCCCCTTCCTCCTTGGTCCCATGGACTCCCTCTAGCCCACCCTGTGTGGGAGACAGCATGTGGCCCCTTATGCCCCCTGAGTGCGTGCCTGAGACAGGCCTGTACTGCAGCTGGAGCCTTGTCCTAACTCTGTTTAGAGCTGAGTTATGAGCCTGTCTCCAAGAGCTGAGGGGCTGAGTGGGAAAGGATTTACTGGCTGCATTCGGCCTTGGTCTTATTGTTACGTGAGCCCAGCTGAGGAGGCTCTTGTCTCACCCACCCTGTGTCCCACCAAAATGCGCACCCTCTCACCTCCAAAGGCTACCTCTGGGGCCTGCCGGCTTTCTTCAGTGGTGGCAGAGATGATATTGTCTCCATTTTCATTCATTTAATGAACTGATTTATCGTGTGTGTGTGTGTGTGTGTGTGTGTGCACGTGGATGATGTATGTGAGGCTGCATGTGTGCCAGGGTAGGCATGTGGAGTCCATTCTGTCTGTCCATCTCTACATGGCTCCAGAACATAGGTCTGCAGGCTTAAAGATCAAATGCCTTTACCAACGGTTATTCTCAACTCTGTGGTTGCCAGATTTATTTTTCCAGTACTGGAATTTGAACCAGGAACCTAGGGCTTAGGCGCTCATGCGTGCTGGCGAAGTGTCCTACCACTGAGCCACACACCTCCTCCAGCCCTTTTTATCCTCTCTTTACAGATATGGAGCAAGAAGACCAAATGGAAAGGACAAGGTCTTCAAGGTCTTGGCCTGGTTCTTGCCTTGGCGCTTTGTAGTGATATTTTGTTTATGTTTTAGCAAATAAAGCTTGCCAAAGAACAGAGTGCAGAGCTAAGCCACTAGAGGAGGGAGTGGTGGCTCACACCTTTAATCCCAGGACTCTGGAGAAGGAGGCGGAGGGACCTCTGTTAGTTCAAGACCACCCCGGGCTGTGTAAGATTGAATCTATCTAAAAGACAAACAGAGCTCACACAAAGGTGCTCCCAACACTTGGGATCGCACGGCTTTAATTCCAGCACTAGGGAGGAGGAGACAGGAGTGACGTGGCTGTCAGGAGAGAGGAATAGAAGGCAGGAGGAGATAGGAGCTCAGTGCAGTCTGAGGTTTGGTGGAGACAGATGCAGTAGGAAGATGCAGTCTGAGGACAGGGTCACCCTTTTGGTCTGTAGAGGTAAAAGAATTCTCTGGTGGCTGGCCACTCTGCTTCTCTGATCTTCAGCTTAAACCCCTATATCTGACTATGGATTTTTATTATTAAGACCAACTAGAATTTGTGCTACGGTTCTTCAGAACACAATACATCCCAGGCATCTTTTGGGAGGTGGAGAAACCCCTTTACTATAGATCATAGAAAGCAGTGCTTGACTATCCCCTGAGATCTCAGGTAAAAGAAGTCTCTCTCTCTCTCTCTCTCTCTCTCTCTCTCTCTCTCTCTCTCTCTCTCTCTCTCGCATGCGCGCGCACACACACACACACACATTTTGTGATGTGCCTGCACATGTCTGAGCACCACCTGTGTGCCTGGTTCTCATGGAGACCAGAAGAGGGCATCAGAGCTCCTGCAACTGGCACTGTAGGTAGCTGAGTTGCCATGCAGGTGCTGGGAACCAAAACCGGATCCTTTGCAAGAGCAGCAAAAGTCCCCAAAGGAAAGTTCCTCAAAGCATGGAATCCTGGCTGGAGACTCAGGAAGGACCTCCAGGGCCCAGGGCCCCTTTCCAGTGCTTCCCTTCTCCGTGTGTGCTGTGCTGGGGGCAAGGTCACAGCCTGTGGTAAACCTCTAGCCCTGGAGAGTCGCAGCCTAGCCCTTACCTCTCCACTGCGGCCACCCACTTCCCACATCTGCATTCACATGTTTGTTTGCTCTCTCCCTCTACTCTCTCTGCCCACATTCCTGTCTAGTCCCCTCTCAACGCACTGTCTCTAGGCAGTCCGTAAACCCCCCCTCCGTGTGCCCCTGGACCTGGGCCAGTGAGATTCTCAGCAAGCCACCTTCCCAAGGGAACTGCTGACTGAGGAGTTGCTGGGCCCAGGGGCTGCACCAGAGATGACTGCATAGATTCCCCGAGAGGCCATCAGTACGATCTGCTGCCCCATGGGGAATCATTAGTTGTCTTTGCTTACATGACATTTTCACAGCTGAAAGGTAAAGGAGGGGCAGCATCAAGGCCAATGAAATGAGACCCTGGACACCAATGGCTTTCTAGCCTCGACAAATGTGCTGTGGTCTAGTTAGTCTGCAGTTCGCATATTCTACAGAGAAAGGGACTGGAGGTCAGAGCAAGGCTCTGGGCTGCACCTGGAGCCAGCAGCCCAGCCAGGACGGGTACCCAGAGCTCCCCATCCTCATCTGGCAGTGTCCCCTCCAGCCTGAATGGGGAGGGGACCTGGGCCGGGTTCTGCGGAGCCTGGCAGGTGCAACTTGAAGTCGCGAGCTCTCAGGAGTCTCAAACTTTCAGCTGGAGAGAGGCTATCTCCAGATTCCCAATCCACCTGCCAGGGTTGAGCTGCAGAGCGGAAAGGGGAGGGAAGGGGAAGCCCAAACCTCATCAGACATCCCGGTGGGGCTGTCGATCTGCCTTCCTCTGTCTAAGGACAAATAAGAAGGGATCTCTCTCCCCTCTCTCCTCTCCTGTGTATGTCTGCATGTTCGTGTGTCTCTTTGTGTATGTCTGTGTGTGTGAATGAATGCCACATGTGTACGGGTGCCCTTGGAGGCCAGAAGAGTCACAAGTGGTTGTGAGCTGCTTGGTGTGGGTGTTAGGAACTCAACTTGGGTCCTCTAAATGAACAAAGAACAAGAGCTCTTAACCCCTGAGTCATCTTTTCTGCTCATTTCTTGTTCAAAGATTCTTTTCTAAAATTCTTTAAAAAAAAAAAAGATTTAAAAAAATTATGTGTGGACTGGGTGGTGTTGGCACACACCTTTAATCCCAGCACTTGGGAGGCAGAGACAGGTAGATCTCTATGAGTTTGAGGCCAGCCTGGTCTACAGAGTGAGTTCCAGGACAGCCAAGGCTACACAAAGAAACCCTGTCTCAAAAAAACAAAAAACAAACTAACAAAAAAAGTGTGTGTGTGTGTTTGTGTGTGTGTGTGTGTGTGGTCTGTGGAGTGGACATGTAAGTGCAGGGGCCAAAAGAGTCATTGGAGTCTGAGTTCCCTGAAACTAGGGATACATCTTGTTCTAGATGACCTGGTGTGGGAGCATAGATGCTGGGATTTAAACTCGGACCCTCACAATCACAGCACATGCTCTTCACAGAGGTCATCAGGGACTAGATCATTCCACCCGTCCCCAGTATCCATAATTCTCCTGGGCAAGGCCTGCAAAGACCTGGGAAAGCCGTCTGCCTCGGCAGCCTGCAAGTTTCTTGCAGAGTCTTAAGGAGCAAACACCACAGACTGTAGATTGCCCTCTTCTCTTTTGTGCCTTCTTATCCCCTTATCCTCCTTTGCTTCTCTTTCCCATCCCCCCTTTTCTCTTTTCTTCCCTTCCATCCTCTTCCTTCTTTCCTTCCTTCCCTCTCTCCCACCTTCCTCTCTCTTTTCTTTAATTTAAATAATGTGCTTTACATTTTCAGTTAATTGTTGTGTATCTATGTAAGCACATATGCTATAATGAGCACATAAAAGCCGGAGGACAACTCGTGCGTATTGGACCTCTCCTTTCACCATGTGGGCCCAGGAACTGGACTCAGATCACGGGGTGGCGGCAAAGGCCTTTACCATCTGAACCACCTTGCAGCCCCTCCCCCCTTCCATCCCAAACCCAGGGCCTTGCACAATCTAGGCAATCTCCCAACCACTGGGCCAAGTCGTCATCCAGACCCTTCTCTTTCAGTGACGCTCCAGTTTCCTGAGGTGCCTGCTGACCGTGGCTCTGGAGGTGGTCCAGACAATGTGTCTAGTGTTCTGTTCCCTAGGGAAACTGAGGTGCAGAAAGAGGCAGGAGGCTTGCTGGAAGTTTATCTGTCAGGGCTAAGCTGATACTGGAACCATTTCCTCAGGTTTCCGGGCAGGCTACTCCCTAATTCTAGATGCCACAAACTATGTACCCTGTGGGGTCCGCTGTAGAGAGAAAATCCAAGCCACTTATTTGGAAGTTTTTAAGATTTCAAGGTGGTTATGTTAGAGCGTTAACCAAAGCCATGGCCTCCTAGACATGAGTCCACGGGGGTAAGGAAGAGAGAGAAACCCCCTTCTGCCCACCCAGCCTCAGATCTCCCAACTAGAGGGTTCTCCACGACAGAAAGGACCTTTTATTTCCAAAGCAGAATTCCCAGCCTGGCCCTGCTTCTCACACAGAGCTACGTAGGTGCAAAGCAGGCCCTCTGAAAGACACTTCCAGAGATGTGTCTGTTAGCAGCTAGCTCCCTAACTCTTCCCTTGAGAAGTTCTTAGAGATCCACAGAGGGATTGAAGGTGCCTTGGCAGCCACCCATAGAAGCTGCCATAGGGTCCTAAGGAAGCGTCTAGAGGAGCTGCCCAGTTCCTTCCACCTATTGCAAGACAGAGAACAAAGGGGCCTATCTGGGAGGTATTATAAGATTAAGTGGTGGTGGAGGGCGGGAAGCCTGGACAAACCACTGAAAGTGGGGGAGTTAACACCCCTGGCTTTTCACGGAGGCCCATGTCCCCTTTTATCCCTGCTTGGGCCTCCTCCTGAAGCTAATCTGCTGCCTTGCCCAAGTGCTTGCCTGAGGCCTGTGTGAGGAGCCATTCCTCTCAACACAGAGGCAAAGGGAGTCTTCCTGGAAAAGGAGCTACCTGACCCCTGACCCCTGACCTCCAGAGGGCACAGACCCTGAGCAAGCTGGGTGGCCCAGCCTCTCACTTGACCCCTTGGTTGAGCTGTAAGCTTGAGGGGACTCACTGCTCCCTCCTCCTCCAAATCTCTCCTTCCTGCTAATGAGGTGGAAATTCAGGGACCTGTAAGTATTAACTTTGTTAACATGAGGCAACCTAGAGTCATCTGGGAAGAGTCTCAGTGAGGAACTGTCTATGTTAGGTTGGCCTGTGAGTAAATCAATGAGCGCTTGGGGGAGGGGCAATATCTTAATTGAGTTAACTGGTGTGGGAAACCCCACCCACTGTGGGCAGCACCAGTTCCTAGGCACAGGCTCCTGAACCGTGTGAGAAAAGAACTCAAGCTGGCACAAGCCAGCAAACAAGCAAGCATTTTTTCAATTTCTCTCTGCTTGTAATCCTGGATATGACATGATCGCTGTTTGAAGATCCCACCTTGACCACCCTACAAGGATGGCTGTGACCTGGAGCTGTGAGCTGACAGGACACCTTCCTCAAGGGAAGTCAGTTTTTCTGGCAGCAAGGAGGACTTCCCAGCTGCAGCAGGGCTAACTGTCCCCGTCACAATCAGGGCTTTGAAATTTCAGTTTAACAAATGTCTGACCAGACCTTTAAGGAACAGGAGGTCCTTAGGTCCCAGGATCTGGTTCCTTTGGCCTTCCCAGACTTGACCCTTTCTGTACTTCCCTTTACCACACATACGGCGGGTGCTACCTGCCACCTAGGACGGGGAGGCTCTCCCTGCTCTAGAGCTCCCTTCTCTTAGGACCCAGCCCTGGTAGCAGCGCCCAGAAGCCCCTGAGCCCTGCTTACTGTCGATGACGTTACTAATCTTCAGAGCTGGGGCTGTGCATCTCTAGCATCCTATACCGCTATCTCTAGCATCCTGTACCGCTATGTGAGGCCGGCAGGAGACAGTTTGCATCTGTACTGTGCCCTGGGTACCCGTACAGGCTATAGCGTGGGCAGGTGGGTTTGAGGCCAGCCTCCCAGTCCCAAGTGGGGTTCTCATCAATGAGATGATGCCCTGCCCAACTGTTCTTCATGTGAACATATAGAAGGAGACCATGTGTGGCTGCAGCCACTCTGTTCACATGTCTCTGAACTCCAAGGCATGTTCATGGAGAAGCTTGGGCACCCAGACAACCAGACTTAAGCAGGGCATGTCCCCAGGCCTGCCCATGTCCCCTGAGCCCACAAATCTATTCATGGTAATAACCGGTATTTACTGGATCTTGATTCATGCCAAGTCTTTGAAACATTGTTTGAGAGTTATTGTTTGGCCTTCATATGAGACATAGAGTCTTTGATTTTTTTTTCAAGATTTTATTACTCTTGGTATTACTTTGTATTGCATGTACGTGTTTCTGTACATGGGTGTATGCACATGAGTGCAAATGTCTGAAGAGGTCAGAGGGTTGGAGCCTGCTGGAGCTGGGGTTACCAGGATGTGGGTGCTTGTTCCAGAACTGGGGTCCTCTGCAAGAGCAGTACAGGCTCCTGACTGCTGAGCCACCCCTTCAGACCCTTCTTTTTAATACTTTAAAAACATTTTATTTGTAATATATGTACAGTGTGTGAGGACACGGGCATTCCACCATGTTGTTGCAGGTTGAGGTCGATACATAGTTGCTGCTCAGGTCTCTGTGGATGCACATGAGATAATGTACACACACAGCGCATGTGTGATACATGTACTTTGTCATTGATGTGATACATGTATGGAACATGTGGTGGGACTCACGCGCACACATGGAGCACATACAGGCAGCACACACGCACACACAAAGTCTTTCATCTTTTCTCACACAGGGTGATTTATGGCCATCCGGCTCATGTCCAGACTTCCTGTTCACACAGATGAGGTGACGACCTGGTATTCAGAAGCCCTTGTCCTGCAGGGCAGGGTGGGGGATGGCCAGGCAGAGAAAACGGAGGCAACCACAGTCTCAGAGGAACAACTAATTATACGACTGACCGAGGTTTGATTGTTTTTCCCACGGCTTCCCTACTGTCCCCAACCCAAGGCCAGGTTCTCGCTGCAGCAGAAGGGGCCGAAGGCCTGAAGCAGGAATGAAGCAAAAGAGGGTGGAAGGGTGGGGGTTGGGTGGTGGCCTGCCTGACTTCAATACTGTCCCCTCCCTCAACCCTTCTAGCTGGAGGTGTTGAAATTGTTTCCTGGTCCTCCGCACCCTGCAATTCTTGACAAGAAGCTCATTTCAGAGTCCAGTTGAATGTCTTTATTTTGGAAGCTTCTATTTACTGACCCACCGGCCATAACAGGGGTTCGGTCCCCATGCTGCCACCTCAGAAGGTTTGTACAGAGCACATGACCACCTTCCCTTCCTCCCCTTACCCCAGAGCTCAGCACCTGCTGACCAGGAGACACTGTTCTAGGCAGCTCAGCCTCTTCCTAGTCCATCAACATGAAGCCTTTCCTAAGAAAAACTAAGGGTGGGCTTCCTATAAACTCCTCAGCACAGAGATACCAAAAATGGACATTCAAAGACCATAGTGGGGGGTGGGGGCACACACCTAGAATTCTAACTCTGTGGGGGTTGAGGCAGGAGGGTCGTAAGTACAAGACTACTCTGGAATCCATAGCAACATAGAGAGTTCCTGGCTAGCCTGGGCTATAGATGAGATGGTATGAGACCTGAGATGGGTCTCATAGTTGAGACCATCTCAGAATTAACAAAGGATCATGGGAAATTGCACTAACGTAATTCTTTATAGCAGTATCTTATATAGCAGACTTGATTACTCTGAACTCTCAGTGGTACCGCGAGGTTAGCATGGGGCTCTGGTCATCCCCAGTTCACTGTTGTGGACACTGAGGCTTAGTGAAGAGATGTTTGCCCTCGGTCAAACCAAGATTTGAACTTCTCCAGCTCTGAGACTCACAGTTCTTCATCTGTTTGAAGGATGCCTTTTCCTAGCAGCCAACGGGTTACAAGTATTTGTTCCTGGAAAGCACCTCATTAAATCTCCTGAGAAGCCTGGATCCGTGCCGGGGTGGGAGGCAGTTGATGTGGCCCTGGCTGTGCATCAGGAATGCTGGAAGACTCTCTTATGTCCTAGATCATTGCATAGATGGGATACTGAGTTCACATCCAGATGGCATCAGGCATTGCGATAAATCCAGGTCAAAGGCCCCAGGTGGGAGAGGGGGCTCCAAAGAGCAAGGCCCAGACCCTGCCTCCACACTGGCCTGCCTTACTATGAGTGAACCCCATTCCCAGACAAGGGAAACTAGGGCCCTGGTCACAAGGTCCACAGTGTCACCCAGTTTCCATGACCTTGTCATCAAACCCTGAGCTTGGCCTGGATGTGTGGGACTAGTGGATCACAGCTCTCAAAGAGTCTGAGCAGAAGGTGCCGTGAAAACATGAGGCGCACATGTGGGTCCTCAGTGGTTGATTTAAAAAGCTGATCGTGGTCTCCTGGGTCAGTAATGCCAGCCTTCAGAGCAAGGGTGGAAAGGGAGGGAGGGAGGATGAGGGTGGGGACAGAGACAGGTGGGTCCCTGAAGCTCACTAACTAGTCATCTTAGCCAAATCGGTGAGCTCCGGGTTTGGTGAAAGACTTTCAACTGCAACCCAAAGCAGAAACAGTTGGAATCTGCTCCATAAGAAAGCATTCTGGATCTGGTACCAAGGAGACTGGCGTTGAAGCTCAGAGGACTGTCCCTTGTCTAGAGGGAAAGTCACAGCCACCCCAGAGAGCACCAGTGTCAGTCAGTATCTAGAGTAGAGATGTTCCTACATTCTTCTCAGGGTTGTCACAGTGAGAAACATGCACACACATGTGTGCATACACACGTGCACACACACATACATATGTACCTATCCCAATGTCCCTCACAGATGTGCAGCCTTTCCCCCACCTGGTCCTAACTCCATGAGTGGCGCTGTCATACAGAGATGGGTAACCCAGGAGGGCTGGGGACGCACAGAGGCGCTGGGGGTCAGGGTCTCTCCCCTGCAGCCTCTTGCTTTACCACCTCTTCTACCCCAGTGGAAGCGGAGAAACACACACTTCCTCCTTCCTCATTTCAAGTCTAGTGGCTTCAACCCCAGTGCTGGTTCACTTGGGAGCCTGTGCCCTGTCCCCCAGCCAGGGCTGGCCTTAGGGAGCTAAGGCCTTTCTTAGGGTGCAGGGCTAGATGAAGCCGACTCCATAGGAAGACCCTCTTATAAAACAAGAGTGGATCAGCGACAGCACTCGGGAGGGTGAGGAGAAGGATCATGAGCTCAGGATTAACCTGGACTACATGGTGAGTTTTAGGCCAGCCTGGGCTACAAAGTGAGACTCTGTCTCAAAAAATGAAACAAACATCTCTAGAATCACGAATTATAGTCTCAATGTTCTTTATTTATGGCTAGAAACCAAATATGAGTGAGTACATCCCATGTTCCTCTTTTTGGGTCTGGCTTAACTCACTCAGGATAGTGTTTTCTATTTCCGTCCATTTGTATGCAAAATTTAAGAAGTCATTGTTTTTTACTGCTGAGTAATACTCTAATATGTATATATTCCAACTTTCTTCATCCATTCTTCCATTGAAGGGCATCTAGGTTGTTTCCAGGTTCTGGCTATTACAAACAATGCTGCTATGAACATAGTTGAGCATATATTTTTGTTGTATGTTAGGGCATCTCTTGGGTATATTCCCAATAGTGGTATTGCTGGGTCGAGAGGTAGGTTGAACCCGACTTTCCTGAGAAACCGCCACACTGCTTTCCAAAGTGGTTGCACAAGTTTGCATTCCCACCAGCAATGGATGAGTGTGCCCCTTTCTCCACAACCTCTCCAGCAGAGGCTATCATTGGTGTTTTTGATTTTAGCCATTCTGACAGGTGTAAGATGGTATCTTAATGTTGTCTTGATTTGCATTTCCCTGATTGCTAAGGAAGTTGAGCACGATCTTAAGTGTCTTTTGGCCATTTGAACTTCTTCTGTTGAAAAGTCTCTGTTCAGCTCAGTGCCCCATTTTATAATTGGATTGATTAACCCAAAGGAAAACATATAAGCATCCTCTTGAATATTAACCTTCATCAGGCGATGAAAGAAGACAGAGACAGAGACCAACATTGGAGCACTGGACTGAAGTCTCACGATCCAAAGGAGGAGCAGAAGGAGAGAGAGCACGAGCAAGGAACTCAGGACCGCGAGGGGTGCACCCACACACTGAGACAATGGGGATGTTCTATCAGGAACTCACCAAGGCCAGCTGGCCGGGGTCTGAAAAAGCATGGGACAAAACCGGACTCGCTGAACATAGCGGACAATGAGGACCACTGAGAACTGAAGAACAATGGCAATGGGTTTTTGATCCTATTGCACGTAATGGCTTTGTGGGAGCCTAGGTAGTTTGGATGCTCACCTTAACAGACCTGGATGGAGGTGGGTGGTCCTTGGACCTCCCACAGAGCAGGGAAACCTGATTGTTCTTTGGGCTGTGGAGGAAGGAAGACTTGATTGGGGGAGGGGGGGTGAAATGGGAGGTGGTGGCGGGGAAGAGGCAGAAATCTTTAATAATTAAATAAATTAATTAATTAATAAAAAAACGAAACAAACAAACAAAATTAGGGGTGGAGAGGTATTGAAGGGCCCTCAGGAACCGAGCTCCTAATCCGAGCAAAATAATATTCTGATTCCATCAAAACTTTGCTAGGTGCTTTTGGAGCCGCCGTGAGAGCCACTCTTATTGCAATAGTCAGCATTCCCAGGTTCCGGAAGGACCCATCCCAGCGCTCCCAGATCTGTGTCTATCTCTGTTCTCTCAGCCCCTGCCGAATCCTGTTCTCATGGGAGCATAAATTACCCCCGAGCCAGAGAAGAGCCTCAGAGGAAACATCCCCGTTCTTTGTCACCGAGAACCATTTTTTTCTTTACCTAGAACCCTCAGAGTCAGGCCTGACTCAGAGCCTGTGGCTGACTTCCCATGGGTCTCTGGGAGAAGGCACATCAGGGAAGCTTCCAGGGCGAGAGAGTACCTGTGTCTGCCCTGCCAGTGGTTGGACAGAGCTCTGTGGGTGCGAGAGAGAATCCCACTTACCCCACGGGCTCACTTCCCAAATGCTGCCTGTGGGCCAAGGATGTTCTGGTTTCACAGGAGCTCCGACAAGGACCCTGCCCTTCTCATCGGCTTCCAGCAAGTCCAGAGTCCTAGTGCAGTGACCACACAGCTCACACTAGGTGCCCGCTCCCACACATGGCCTGTTCCTCAGTCTCACTGACTGAGTAAACAAAACAGTAACAGACTATCTCCTGCTTAGATCCACAACCTTCCTTAGTCTCTCACGAGTTGTGTTGAACCACACAGTAGCTCTCCTGCCTAAAGCTTGCTTCTGGAATAACTGGAATCTCCAAGAGACTGATGAAGAGGATAGGAAGGTCTCACCCAGAAACTGGGGGAAATACCCCGCCACCTCCCCAGGGCCTCAAGAATGGCACGACCATGGGCTAGCTAAGACCCAGACTGCAGGGAGCTTCCCCTAGCTTACACAGCCCTTTGGTTGGGAAGTGAAAACTCAGGGACCCTGCCTCTACCCCAGCTGCTTTCCACCCTTGAGCCTAAATTCCCCTCCGGTCAGGCAGGAGTGACCTAGAGCCTGGAGGCCTAACTGTCCCAAGCAGCAGCCACCTGGCTACCTGGTGGTTGGGAAAGCTGGGAATTGTACACAGGCAACTATTCCATTTGTTTGGAGTGGTGTGGCCTTGCACAACTCTGCTACCTTCAAGCCAGATAACTTACTCCTCCCTGGAAGCTTTGGGGCCAGAGGGCCAGCCAGCTGCAAGGCCAAACATTTGGAGACACCAGAGCTGGAGAAAGCCAGGGTGTGTTTATGGTGGAGATAGCTTCTCCTGGCTCCCTTATCAAACCTCCAAATCACAGTTACTCAGGCAGCTATGGAACAGCAGCCAGACCTCAGGAAGGGAGACCAGGCTCTGGTGTGCGCCTGCATCCTCAGAGTGAGCTCTGGCCTGTGGCCTCTCCCGAGATGCCCTCACCCACGGTTTGCAACACCCGCTCTGTCACTCTCTCCACCACTTGGCCACCAATGTCAGATGGCAGCCACTCTGTACATAAGGCATCAAGGCTCAGGAAGGGTCAGTGCCTCACTGGAACTCAGACAAAGCCTGGGCTCCCTCTTCCCAGCACTTCCCAGCACTTCCCAGCAGAGTGGCCCCTGGTACTTCCTGGTGATCTCAGCACTTCCCAGCAATCTCCTTGAGAGAGATGCTCAGCACCCACATCCCTGAGATATGTCAGCTGCAGCAGATACCGCTGGTGGTACCAAGTCAGCAGGTTGGATCTC
Organism: Chionomys nivalis; assembly: GCF_950005125.1. Classification (NCBI taxonomy): domain Eukaryota; kingdom Metazoa; phylum Chordata; class Mammalia; order Rodentia; family Cricetidae; genus Chionomys; species Chionomys nivalis. The sequence goes on along the minus strand of NC_080104.1, from coordinate 12,202,292 downwards.
TGCGGCTCCCACTGGCCCACCCACCAGCACAGACTCCTGCGATGTCAGCCCTGCAGGCTTCTTCAGTCTCAATTCACACTCTCCCAGCTTTAAACCTCAGGGTCTACCCTCTAGTGGGTGGCATTTAAATCAGTGTGGGGATACTTTTTTTTCAAGCTATATTATCTCAGCCCAGACACCTTAGCTCACTCCCTTCTCTAACTCAAAACTCAGACAAAAGGTTACCTTATCATGAAGAAGTCACTGCCTTGTTCATCCCCGGATCTGAGACTGAATCAGGAATCCCTTCCACACAGCTGAAGGTTGCCTGCCCTCCTGGATACCTCATGAGCCGGGACCCCATTTTATTCAAGGAACCAGATGGACGGTCAAGGAATGAGTGCATAAATGGATGAGAGGAACACCCTGGGAGGGGGAGCTCTGAATGTGCGTGTGTGCATGTGTGCACGTGTGCATGTGTGTGTCCTAGTGGGAAGTCACTGCAGGCTGAGAAGCCAGAGGATCCATGTATCTCTGGAAACACTGGTCAGAAACCAACTAGGAGAACTGATCTGGGATGGTGAGAAAGTCTCCTGCTGGATCAGAGGAGTTTGAGAGCGATTGGCCCGCAGCTTACCTGGAGGCGTGGAAGATTACTTCCAGCTTTTCCTGCATGTGGGTCTAGAATTATGGGGCTAGACAGAGGCTGTGCTCTCCATAAGCTTCTGAGACGCACCCTGGACAGCATACACCTCCTTCTATCCTAGAGAGATCTCCAGAAGTTCATCCACTTTGAAAGGGATGTGAAGTAAGGATTTATGGAGGCTGGAAGAGACAGTACAGCAATTAAGAGCACACAAATCTTGCAGAGGACTTCAGCTTGATCCCTAGCACCCATGTTGAAGAGCTGACAGTGGCCTATGACTCCAACTCCAGGGGAATCCATGCCTTCTTCTGGCCTCCGCAGCACTGCACTCATGGGCACATACCCACACGCACACACACACACATAAAAACAAGGGTTAACAAGGTTGTATACATACTCCCGCGCGCGCACACACACACACACACTTAAAAACAAGGTTTTAAAAGGTTGTATGGGTAAAACTGGGAGAAATGGCTCAGCAGTTAAGAGCACTTGCTGCTCTTCCAGAGGACCTGAGTTTGGTTCCCAGAACCCACATCAGGTGGCTCAAAGCATCCATAACTCCAGCTCCAGGGAATCCAATGCCCCTGAGTCCCTCAGGCACCTGCATTCATGTGCACATACCCACATTCAGAAACACCTGCCTATACATAATTAAAAAGAAATATTTAAAATGATTTATGGAACCTTCCAGAAGCAGTTCATAGCAATGAATCCCAGAAGAGGGAGTTGTCTTTGATAGGCTTATTGCTTCCAGGGACATTCTCATGGAGCAACAGGGCTTATTTTATGTGTGTGAGTATTTGCCTGCATGTGCACATGGGCACCGTGTGCATGCCTGGTGAAGCTGGAAGTCCTAAGAGATCCCCTGGATCAGAGATTGTGAGCCACCATGGAAACTGAGCCTACGTCTCTTAAAAGCAACAAATGCTCTTAAGTGCCCAACTATCTTTCCATCACCAACTCAGGATTGTTGGCCAAGGTGTGTGAGGGAAGAGAAAACGGCTATCTGCAAAAATGTAATCATTACTGCAATAGTTGGAAAGCAACACACAAACATACATGCATACATACATATATACATGCATGCATACATACATATATATGCATACATACATATGTTCATACATGCATACATACATACATATATGCATACATGCATACATATATACATGCATGCATGCATACATACATATCTGCTGTTGCCACAACTTACCAACTGCAACAAAGGCTGTGGTTGGTAGCACTGCACAGGGCCGAGTGGGAGGCTGGGGCGATGGCTCTACTGGTAAAGAGCTTGCTGTACAAGCATGAGAAATGAAGTTCAATACCCATGAGTTACGTAAAAATCCAGGCATGGTACTGTGTATTTGTAATATTAGCACTGAGGCTCACTGGACAGCCCGCCTAGCCTAACTGAAGATCTCCATGCCATTGGGAGACCCTGCCTCAAAAAATAACATGTAAGAAATAACATCCCATAGCCGGGCGGTGGTGGCGCATGCCTTTAATCCCAGCACTCGGGAGGCAGAAGCAGGCGGATCTCTGGGAGTTCAAGGCCAGCCTGGTCTACAAGAGCTAGTTCCGGGACAAGCACCAAAGCTACAGAGAAACCCTGTCTCGAAAAACCAAAAAAAAAAAAAAAAAGAAATGACATCCCAGGATAGTAAGATGGCTCAGTGGTTAAGACACTTGTTGCCAAGTAGGGTGACCCGAGTTTGATCTCTGGGACCCACATGGTGGAAGGAGAGGACCAACTTTGTTGCCCTCTGACTTACACAGTGTACACACATGCACACATACACACACGCACAATCAATAAATGTGATTTAAAAAAAGAAAGAAATGATGCTGGCGGTGGTGGGGCACCCCTTTCAACCCAGCACTTGAGAGGCAGAGGCAGGCGGATATCTGTGAATTTGAGGCCAGCCTGGTCTACACAGAGCAAATTCCAGGACAGCCAAGACTACATAGTGAAATCCTGTCTTGAAGAAAAGGGGAAAAAAAAAGAAAGAAAAGAAATGACACCCAAGGTTGACCTGTGGGCTCCAAACTCCTGCGTGCGTACACACACACACACACACACACACACACACACACACGGGAAATCACAGCACACAGCAGAGGTTTCAATGGAGCAGGCCAACTGTAATTCTGCTTTGACAATGGTGAGCTATTAATGGCGACAGCGGCCACACATGGTCTCCCTCCTTGCCATTGTGTGAACACAGTTTCAGACACGTTTCTTAGCTCTGACCTCATTTAATGCATTAATTATACTTTGCTTGACACCTCTATTCTCAGAGCTAAGCTTTTGCATGCTTGCCCGAATTCTACCTTGCCAATCACATGAAAAGGCTTTGGGATGGCTAGACAGGCAAGTTCCATAAATTCTTGCAACAAGATGAGCCAAGTTTCGGTCCCGAGCAAGATAGACGTTTATGACATTGTCTTGATTCTTCTCTGAAAATCTTAGGATGATTTTCTATTTAGCAGCCCTCAGTGCCCATCTTGCTGGTTAAATCCATCATCCTGCCTCATAGGCACTTTCTGCTCTTCCTCCTCCTTCTCCTCCTCCTCCTCCTCCTCCTCTTTCTTCTCCTCCTCTCCCTCATTTTCTTCCTTCTCCTGTCCTCCTCCTCCTTCTTCTTTGTGAAACTGGGTCTCTCCACATAGCCCTGGATATCCCGGAACTCACTATGTGGATCAGGCTGGCCTTGAATTCACAGAGATACACTTGACTGCTTCCCGTGTGATGGGACTAAAGGCATGCACCACCACACTGGTCTTATAATCTTTTTGAAAAATTGTCTTCTTTTTTTTAAAGATATCTTTATTTATTTTATGTATATGAATGCCTTAATGCCAGAAGATGGCATCAGATCCCCCTAGAGATGGTTGTGAGCCACCATGTGGTTACTGGGGATTGAACTCATGTCCTCTGAAAAAAGAGCTATTGTTCTTAACTTCTGAGCCATTGCCCCAGCCCCTGAAAAATCGTTTTTATTTGTATGTGTATTTGTGTTTTGCCCACATGTGCGTCTATGCACGGAATGCATTCCTGGTGCCTGAGGGGGCCAGAAGAAGATGTTGGATCCCATGGGTCTGGAGTTACAGATGGCTGTCAACCTTCATGCAAGTGTTAGGAATCAAACCTGGGTCCTCTGGAAGAGCCGTAAATCCTCTTGACTGTGAGCCATCTCGCTGGCCCCTGCCGGACGCTATGAAAAGGGCAGGTTCCTGCGCAGCTCTGAAGCCCTCCCGGCCACTGAGAGCCTGGAGTGGGGCCTGGGAGCCAGCCTTCCTCACAAGTTTCCTAGGTAATTGTTATGTGCACTCAAGTTTGAGAAGCACTGACCCCAAGCACGACAGCTATTCAGGAAATGTTTGCAGAATGAACTGTTGCCGAATGAGTTTCAGGAGGTTAGGGTGAACGGAAGCACACCGCGCCATTGTTCGCCATTCTTCCCGGCCGCGACACTTGTGCGATGCCATCTCATAGCCACTGGTCAGGGACTGCATCCCGTGGGACTGGGCTGGTTCCTGTGGTTGCCATCTAGGATAAGGCAAGCCTGTGAGGACAGGGCACCCCACTGTTGCCCAGATAACTATCACAGGTGGGTACCCAAGTTGTATGGGTAAAGGCTCAGCGAAGCCCTCCTGCTCCAAGCTGTAGACCCTGTGTGTGGCTGGGCTGTCTTCTGGGGCTAAGTTGTAGGTAAAGTTACAATGTAAGACTTCTCCTCCTCAACACCACAAACCTTTAATTCTGGTTACAGCCTGATCCCTGATCTTGTGTAGTATAGACTGGTCTCCAGACTGGGTACAGACTGACTCTGAAGTCTGCATACAGACTGGTTCCTTCTTTCTGGTCATAGGTTTACCCCTCATCTTGAGTGCAGACTTAACCTTAATCCTATGTAGCCAAAATGTAATTCTCCTAGCCCAGGAAACAAGCTGATTCATAACCCTGGTCAGGGCCTGATCCTAAACTCTGATCTCAGTGCCCGCCTAATCCTTGCCACAGACTGGCCCAACTCTGCATAGATTGCTTTTCATTATGACCACAGGCTGACCCTAGCGGGCTGGTCTACGAATACGTGGATAGCCTTCCAACAGAGGGCAGAGTCTTGTCTACAAGAGGAATGTGGTGTACCCAGCCGGGATTGGGAAAATTTGTGTTTTCCATACAAGAGCCATGGTGGGAATTCAAGATGCTGGGTCCTTGTGACCTTGGCCACCCTCCAGTTCTCTCTCTGCTTGCCTGGCTGTCCCCACCCCACCAGCTGGCTCACTCAGGGAGATGGATGAAAGGGAAGGTGACCAGCCCCACCACAGGAATGTGCAGGTATCATTAATGAATGGAAGCTGGACACGCTACTGCCCGTCCACCCCGACCCCTGCCATCCTCCTTCTCCGAGATGGACCCCAATCACAAACAGAAGGGAAGCAAGGCCAGGGTGGCAGCAGGGCTTTGTACCCCTCCCAGATGAGTGTCTGTGCCAAGTGTCCCTTTCCTGCACACAGTGTCGCATTGGGGGAAGTTCTGGTCCTCCACAAGGCTAGAGCGGCCCCCTGAGCACCATCCTACTTCCAGGCAGGTCTAAGTGTGGCTCTGTCTAGATCCACAGGACTGGAGGCGGAAGCTGCCCCATTCTGGCTGTGGGGAACTCTGAGAACTTTCATTTCTTGGAAAATCCATAGCCTCCTACCTTAAGAAACTCCTAAGCTGAGGGACAAACAGCAACCTTGGCCCTGGGGGAGCTTTCGGTTTGACAGTGGAAACGCAGAGAATCCACTCCGAGCCTAAAAATGACTCCCTGCTCTTCTCATTGCATACGAAGATGGAGATGCAGATGCACGAGCTGTGGATAGTCGAGCATGGAAGATGAAGAGAAGTGAACAGATAGGGACAACCCTGGCAGCCTCCCTGGAGGAAGATGAAATCCCTCCCCCATCTCCTCGCCGGACCGCTGGGCCGCCACCACCCTGCCCCAGGAATGCTGAAGGCCCAAATCATTTTTTCTTAGCCCTGATAGGCCTGAGGCCTGTACTCATTCCCTCGAAGAGCTGGGGCGGGTGGGGGACTGGATAGGCCTCCCAGACATTCCTCCTGCATTCCTGGGGCCATGCCCTCCTTCCTCCCTGCCTCAGCCTGGTCATAAACTATTTCAGGCTTGCAAAATCTGGTCTGCTGGGTTCTTGCAACCCTCCCATCATGAGTAGAGGCCAGAGCCCTGACTAAGAAACCCATAGCACCCACAGGGTCCAGAGGGTTCTGGTCAACTGGGACAGAGACAACCAAGTGACCTCTTGAGCCACCAACCATACAGTAATTGGGAAACAGAGAAGGCGGGTCTAGCCATCCCGTGGGGCAGGATCCACGGAACACCACTCCGCAGAACTGGGCTACTAGCGCAGGACAGCACAGGTTGGGTCTAAGAGTGTTCAGAAAGCTCTGCCCACGTTCAGATGTACAGACCCTCCTTCTCCACACCTGCTCCCCACACCAAGACTGCCTCTCGCTCCCATTGCACAGAGGACAAAGAAGACGACATTGCTATGTAAGAGTTCTATCCAAGCACACTTGCTCCGCTCCCCAGTTGAAACTGTCCCCATCGCCATCGTCACAGCCTTCTAGACAGAGTGCCCCGAACCACCATGGTACCATGCACCTAGAAAGAACGTTTCACCTCAGCCCCAGCCTTTCCCTCCCTGACCTTGAGGTCATCTAGGGAACGCAATGCCCCCATCTCTAGGCAACTGCACCATGGGAGAAAGCACCTGAAGCCACCTGGCCCACAGGACACTTCTGTGCCTCTGAGCTCTTTGGTGGAATGAAGATGACCTGCTCGGGAGGGTGACCTGTGGCCTGGGGAGATGGCTTAATAGGCAAAATGCCCGCTGTGCAAGCACAAGGACCTGAGTTCGGATTCCCAGCACACATCTGTGACCCCGACACTAGGGGGCAGAGACAGACGAATCTCCAGGACTTAAAAACAGGGTGCTTCAGGTGCAGTGAGAGACCTTGTTTCAAAGCTGAGGTGGAGTTACGGGCATGCACGTTTATGTATTTTTTGTCATACTTCGATGCCTCTAATGTCTTCCTTGGATCTTAGTGTTTGCCTTGGGAATGTGGAAAGGTCTTTACTAATAAAAATTGATTTTGCTTTTTTTAAAAAAAAAAATGGGACAGAAAGGGATTGAGGAAGATGTCCAACATCAGCCTCTTGCTTCCATGCATGCTCACACGGCCCAATGTAAACACACATACACACACACACATACACACACACACACACCTTAAAATTAAAAGAAGGCAGGGGATGGCTCAGTGATTAAGAGACCTCGTTCTCGCAGAGGACTGGGGTTCAGTCTCCAGCACCCACATAATTGCTCACAACCACCATCATCCCTGGGACACTGTGGTAGAAGGACACTGACTCCTGGAAGTGGTCCTCTGTCCTCTGCCTGTGAGCTACAGCACACAGATTCATATGCATTCTGCATACAAACACACAGATAATAAATGTAAAAGAATGCTTTTTTAAGATAGCTCAAATGACTAATATCCAAACTTCTTCCTAGATCCAAGGGAACGGGTGGCAGATTTCTCTGGATACCCAGCCCTGCCTCCTCTCCGCTCCCCTCTCCTTATCTCCCTTCTGCTGAGCCCATTTCTCTAAACCCTATGTAGACACCGCTAACCTTGCTTACCTTACAAAGTCCCACAGGATTCCCTCAACATCAACTTTTGAGTCATGTTTCAACTTACTAAGGCCCCAAAGAGTGCCTGCCTGGCCCTTCTCTGTCTTAGGAGCCACCAAGAAAGCAGTCCTCAGGTCCGCACCTCCCCTTCCAGACCACCCCCACCCCCAGCCCAAGGCAAGCTGATCCTAGAGAATCCAGCCTCTAGTTCCTCAGTTCAACAGCATTTGTGGGGCTCCGGCGGCCACCCCTGCCTTCCTGGCGAGGATTTGATCGAACACACTCTTCTGCGTGAGTGCTCCTGAGATTCATGATACTTGACCACACACACTTGCACACTGGATCACACAGAAGACACTCCCCACAGTGAGTTGTGAGGGAAAGAAAACTAACATTCACGGGGGCTTCACTCAGGCCGAGCTCTCCAAGGCCTGCCCACCTCCCACGGGCAAACCTGAATGTTGCCACTTTATAAAAGATATTCTTTGGGGATCATTGAGAAGGTTTCGCCTGCTGCCAAGCCGGATGATCAGAGTTCCATTCAGCGGACCTACGTGGTGGAAGGAGAGAACCAACTCCCGAAAGTTGCCCTCTGACCTCACATGCGTGCAGTGGCACATGCGTGCCCACACACCTGCACACACAATAAATAAAATCTCACTGGCAATACAGTGTTCTTAAGGGACCCAGAGGAATAGTTCATAGGTATGGATACAACACAGCATTTCAGCTGAGTGCGTAGCTGTCACAGTGCGGCAGCCGGCACGCCAGTCACCTCGGGGTGTGGGCATTTCTTTGTGTCCACAACATTCAAAATCTTCTCGATTTGCTATTCTGAAACACTAATCAATCATTATCAATCATAGTTATTTTGCTATGCTGTAAGACCTTATGAGCTAATCTTCCTGTCCTCCTGTACCCAAAAGCACCCCCTCTTCATCCCCTCCCCACACCTATACCCATCCCAAGCTCTGGCAGCCACTTTTCTAGTCACTGCTCAGCAATCGCTTCCATGACTAAGGAGGAACAGAGCTTCAGAGTCAACTACACACGTATATGCATTCGCACACACATACACACAGATGCACACACATGCGCTCACATGCCACATACACACATTTGGACACACTCATATGCACATGCACACACATACATGCATGCATATTCACACATACACACAGGTGCACACACACATACACTCATGCACCACATACAATCACATAGCACATACACGTGTGCACACACTCATATGCACAGATGCACACACATGCGCTCACATGCCACATACCACACATTTGGACACACTCATACGCACATGCACACACAAGCACACAGCACACACACACAGTAATCAGCGACCCCAGGACTTCTTTCTGCATCTGTCTGACTGGTTCCTACGTTCCCCTGTGCCACACTATACAAGCATACAAACAAAAGTCCTCTTGAAGAGTCCTGAACTCAGTTCTGTCACAGCTTTCCTGGGTCTAAAGGTTTCAGTTTCTACATCTGGGAAGTAGGAATGCAGCCTGTTTTCTCTACACAGGGTAGAGGCCTTTCCAATTCCCCTATCATAAAGACTCCACAAACTTACCACCTACTCCGTGAACTCAAGGGAGTCCTCTGGCCTGGCCTCCCCTTTGGGGTGAGGCCCAGTGGAGACCACACAACTTCCCATTGGCTCTAGAGTGTAACTCCCATTAGTGCTGACTGCTACTTTGTCTGCCTGTGACATCAGCGCCCATCTGTTGGAGGTGGGGACTGGCTTCTACACAGCCAAGAAGGACCTCATCAGCAGGCTCCATAGTAGAGCACTTGTCTAGTGTGCTGGGGGCCCTGAATTTCATCCTTAGGGAAAAAAACCAAAGACACACACGCACAAGCACACACACACAACACACACACACATGTACATACACAACACACACATGCACACGCACACACTCCATACAAATATCACCCGCCTGATGTGGTGGTGCACACCTGTAACCCCAGCACTTGGAAGGTGTGTGCAGAAGGATGAGGAAGTTGAAGGCCATCCTCAGCTACATAGTTAAAGGCAAGCCTGGGCTGCAGGGGACCCTTTCTAAAACACAGAAATGAACAGCAGCCGAACCATCACCCCCACCCTCCTCATCTTCATTCATTTTCACCCCTACCACCCCCAGCCCTCACCCATGCAAACCTTAAAGACTAATATCTAATCAATGATCTATCTCACTCTCTGCTTAAATTCTTGACCAAGCAGTGAACTTTGGCTGGAATGATAGGCAGAGCACAGACCTGGGATGCAACGGCCTCAGGACAGGACAGGACTGTGTCTCTGCCCAATGGCATCTCTTCCATCTGTGAGGGATAGACGGAGGTGGGATTTCCTCAGTCCTCAGGTGGTCCAGCTAGCCACAGCCACAACTGCAAACCCTCAGGAACTTACCCGGCTTGTTTGAACACAAGCCTTGTTGGATGCAGAAGGAGAATTAAAAGTGATCATGGAGGATCGGCCTGCACAATCAGCTTTGTCTTACACGCAGAGAAGTCTGAAGAAGAACCTGTTCCCATACTGCTCACTTCTGTCAGTAGATACTCAAGACTCCCTTCCTTCTGCAGAGCGAGCTAGGGCATTGGTTCTCACCCTGTGGGTCTCAACCCCTTTGGTGGTCAAATACCCCTTCCAGAAGAGTCACCTAAGACCATCAGAAAGCACAGATATTTATATCCTGATTCATAACAGTAGCAAAATTACAGTTATGAAGTAGCAATGAAAATAATTTTATGAGCCGGGCGGTGGTGGTGCACGCCTTTAATCCCAGCACTTGGGAGGCAGAGGCAGATGAATCTCTGTGAGTTCAAGACCAGCCTGGTCTACAAGAGCTAGTTCCAGGACAGGCTCCAAAACCACAGAGAAACCCTGTCTCGAAAAACAAACAAACAAACAAACAAACAAATAAATAAATAAATAATAATTTTATGGTGGGGGTCACCACAGCATGAGGAACTGTATTAAAGAGTTGCAGCATTGGGAAGGTTGAGGACCACTGAGCTAGGGTGTGTGGAGTTCTTAGCCCAAGCAAGAAGTAGCTAGAGCCTTCATCTAGCCTGGCTTGTCTGTTACTGAGCAAGGCATCCAGTTGTGGTAGGGGGAAGGCAGGAAGGAGTGAATGGGGAAAAAGGAGGAAGGAAGGAAGGGCCTGCCTCATACTGGGTCCAAAATCTGAGCTGAAGTAAAAGACTCGTACTGGGGCTGGAGCGATGGGTCAGGAGTTAACAGCACCTAATCCTTTTGCGGAGGACCTTGGTTCGGTTCCCAGCACTCATGGCTAACAACTATCTGTAACTCCAGTTCCCAGGGATCTGGCAGTCTCTTCTGGCCTCCACGGACACCTGTACACACATGATACACATACATACAAACGGACAAAACACTCATCCACATACAGAATCTTTAAAGATTTGGATTGTAATCATGGGACCAACCATTTCTATGCTTTGCCTTAGCTTCCTCCTCTGTAACACAGAAGAAACATCCCGCCTCCTAGGGCTGACGTGAAAGCCCAGTCTGCAAAGAGAACCTGGGCCTGGCTGGACTACAAGGCGGAGAGAACCTGGAACATTCCCGAACACGCAGAGAAGCCATGCGGACTGTGTCATCTGACCCAAGTCATTTTCAGAATTCTTTTTACATACGTCACTCTCAAAGCCAGAATGAAGTTGATCACTGATACTGCCCTTAGGATTTCTGGTGATTTCTTTCATGGACCCACTTCCTCCTTCCCAAGTTGGGATCTGAGCCCAGGCGCCCTCCCCATTGATCCCTTTGATCTTTCTGATAAGCTGGAGACTGGACAATGTATCTGCTCTCGCCTGGGCCGGTTTTCTCCTGCCCTTTGGCCAGGAGCCAGAGAAGCGAGAGCTTCCTGCTGTCACCATCAAGGCCACGTTTCTGGGAGCTTTGAAGAGAGGGGACTTGGATCAAATCCTCCCAGGACAAAGTTTTAGAGTGTCGGTTCTCCAGAGCCGTTGTCAGGCCAGAGCCCTGAGTCCACCATCTGGGGACATAGTTGGCTATGCAGATTCTCAGGCCTCGTTCCATACCTGTAGACTCGAACTCGGATCCCACACTTGCCCAGTATCACGTGGGTATGAGAACCATGCATTGGAGAGCGGAAGCCCTCAGTCATAACCTGCATGGATGAGGAGCTGTGGAGGAGTCACATCCAGGACCATGGAAGCCATGTCAGTGTAAGGCACGGCGGAGTCTTTAGGCTACACAGTGCTTGTGCGCATGCGCAACACTCCTGGAATCCCGTGAAGAAGGAGGCGGGGCTCTGGAAGTGTGGAAGGTCTTGGGAATTCTGGAGCTGCAGAGGGACAATGTTCTTGGCTCATGCGTAGGTCTCCTCATTGGGGTCCCAACAGGCTCCCACAGCCGTGCTGGTCCCTGAAGAGAGGTGCCTCCCAGTTCCTTAGGCCCACGATGAACTTGTTAGTCATGCTGGCAATCCCAGCTGTGGTTTGGCTCCGAAGTCTGGCAACCCCCACCCTGACCTGGCTCAAGGCCACGTCCCTGGCAAAGACCTAATCAAAGAACCTGAGCTTGGGGTACCTGTGTTCTCACTCCCAGCATAAATAATGCTCTAACAGGACTGGGGCTCTCTGCTAGCGAGATGGCTCAGTCGGTAAAGGCACTTGCCACCAAGTCTGACAACCTGAATTTGGCCTCTAGGGGCCCCATGGTAGAACAGGAGAACGGACTCTCGAAGGCCATGCTCTAACCACCACACACACTGTATAAACAGATACTGCAGTAACAATTTTTAAAAGACTCGAGCAGTGAAGAGATACCTAAGGTTTCCACTGCTCCCATCAGAGCAGCGAAGAGATACCTAAGGTTTCCACTGCTCCCATCAGAGCGCAGGGAGACGCCGCAGCCGACCAAGCTGAGCCCTTTGTGAACATTCTAGGAATTAACAAGACGGTGACCACAAAATAGGCACCAACCAGGGTAGTGAGGCATGAGCACAAGAGGAAGCTAATTGGCCATGGTATGCACAGTTTAGGGAGGGAGGTGGCTGAGAACTGCGTAGCCTGCAAGTTTCTCAAAGGGAAGAGGCCTAGGTCTGACTGGCACATGAGGAAGCGTGAAGAGAACCCGGCCTGCCTCTCACTCTCGCTGTCTCTGACCTTTCGTCTTCATCTCACTCTTTCTGCCCCTTCCATGAGGCGGGCCACTCGTGGGAGATAGGTGAGTGGGTCAGCGGGTGAAATGCTGCTCGGCAAGCACGAGGGCCTGAGTTTAGAGCCTCAACACCCATGGAAGAGCCGAACATCTGAGTGCCAGGGACCAAAGAAGAAACAGGCAGACCCCCAGGAATACCAAGCTCCAAGTCCACTGAGAGACCCTGCCCAGAAGCTGGCCAGCAAGATGGCTAAGTGGGCAAAGACAGTTGCCACCAGTACTGATGACCTGAGTTCAGTTCCTTAGCCACACATGGTGGAAGGCGAGAGCCGACTCCCGCAAGTTGTCCTTTGACCTCTATGCAGCACCACCCCAACAAAATAAATTAATAGCTTGCAAGATAGGGAGAGCAATAGGAAGACATCTGATGCCAACCTCTGATCTCAACACACACATGGGCACACACACAGTCGCGCACATACACACACACACACACACCAAGGGGACCCTCCGCAAGGGTGTGGACCAGCACATTGCTATATGACCACACATCAGAATAGTCACAGATCTCAGTGGACCCCTGCTGTTACACGCTAGAGCCCAGATGAACTTGGAAACAGAGTGCTAAGGAAAGCAGCCAGCCACAGCAGACCACACCTGTGTTCGTGGGAAACCTCTGGAGATGGTCAAACAACACAGGGAAGAAGCAAGTAAATCAGTAGTTGCTTGAGGGTGGGACCAGAGTGGGGCTCATACAAATGGCTCAAAGGAAACTTCGGGGGTAGAAGATTCTAAAGCTGTTGCATGTGGCATACATCTACGGAGTCATTACATGTATGTTAAATGTGTTGGTGCTAGCATGGATCAGTTTCACTTCACGAAGGGACGTGATGGACAGAGAGCCAGACGTGTGAGGCTGTGACTCTAATAAATGTCACTTACGGGATTAAATTATGAGACTGGAGTTTCTGGGAGGGCTCGGTATAGTACAACTAACCTGTGTTTTGAAAATTTTGGGGGGGTGGATTTTAAAAAGCTAGAAGCAGGGGCCAATAAGATCACTCAGCAGGTGGTAAAATCGCTGGTTGCATAAACCCGGAGAACTGAGTTTGTGCCCCAGAACTCATGGTCGAAGGAGAGAACCAGCTTCCTAAAGTTGACCTCTGACCATCACACTGCCCCCGTCCCCCTCCTCTGCCATGAGCATGTAATAAAATAAAATAGTTTTGTTTGTTTTTGTTTGTTTGCTTGCTTTTTTTATTTTAAGAAGACTGGAAATAGAAGGTGGGAGAGACTGCCAAGATGGTTCAGAGATTCTGTCTCTTGCTGATGATCCAGGCTCAATTCCTAGCACCAGGTCAGGAGGCTCATCACTGCCTAGAACGGCAGCTTCAGGTGAGACAACGCCCTCTTTTGGGCTCCACAGGCACTTTCACACACATGGTGCACATATACACACTCAGACACACATAGATACAATACACATTGAAACGGTAATAAAACTCTAGGCATGGTGGCATAAGCCTTTAATCCCAGCACTCAGGAAGCAGAGGCAGAAGGATCTCTGTAAGTTCAAAGCCAGCCTGGGTCTACATGGTAAGACTCTATCCAAACAAACGAATAAATATTTGTAAAAGCTGGCAGCAGGGGTGTGATGGAAAGATCTGTGGTTTAGGAAGGTTATTTGGGCCACCAGAATGCTGAAGGGAAAATTCCCAACACTGGTCACGGTGAGAGTATGGGGGACTGAGAACGTTTATCTACAGTCTCTGGAAATGGAAACAGCACTTCACTTCAGAACCCTGGCAGTGTACACCCCGCGACTCCATTCTTAGGTGTATAATACAAGGGTGTTCATTTGAACGCCACACAGCACAGGGTTGCATGAGTACATCCACTGTGGCTAACACCAGCCCATCAACTGTCAGGAGGATAAGTAAAAAGTGTGTGCTTGGGGCTGTTGGGATGGTTTAGTCAGTAAAACGCTTGCTGTGCAAGCACAGGGACCTGAGTTCAGATCCCCAGAACCCGTGTAAAGCCTGGGTGTGGTGGCCAGCCTCTGTCGTAACAGGGATGAAGGATGGAGACAGGAGTTTGCTGGTTTCGGGTTCAGTGAGAGATCCTGTCCCACAGAACAGTGTAGAGGGCTGGAGAGATGGCTCAGCACGTGAGGGTACTGACTGCTCCTTCAGAGGACCTAGGTTTGGGTCTCAGTATCCACATCAGGTGACATACAATCTGTAACTCAAGCTCCAGAGGATCTGATTCCCCCGACCCCCAGGGCACCTGCACACACGTGATGCACATAAACTCAGGTAGGCACAGACTTACACAGAAATGTAAACAAGTTTTCCTTCTTCCTTCCTTCCTTCCTTCCTTCCTTCCTTCCTTCCTTCCTTCCTTCCTTCCTTCCTTTCTTCCTTCCTTCCTTCCTTTCTTTCATTTTTCAAGACAGTATTTCTCTACATAACCCTGGCTGTCCAGGAATTCACTCGGTAGACCAGGCCGGCCTTGAACTCAGAGATCTGTCTGCCTCTGCCCCTCAAGTGCTGGGATCAGAGACAGTGCACCACCATACCCAATCAAAAACTTATTTTGAAAGAGAAGAGAAGAAAGGTTTATTGGGCCTGATGATGACAGTAGTGATAATAATAAATTATTTTTCAAGTGTTCAGGAAAAAAATAAACAAGCGATGTAATCACGTGCATGCCTGTGATTCTGTTTATATTTTGTCCCAGGGTCAGGTGATCCTAACCTCCAGAGCTAGAAAGCGGAGGAGTCCCTGCCATAGTGAGGGTGACCTCACAGGAGGATTGTGGAATACCAGCAAAGCACTTTCTCTTACTGCTTTTTTCTTTTTCTTTATTCCTCTCTCATTCAAGACATCCCAACCGAAACCTCCCCTCCCTCCACTCTCCCCTTTTCCCCCTTATCACCTTCCCTCTCCCCCAGATCCATTGCTCCTCCATTTCCCTTCTGAAAGGGGCAGGGCTCCCAGTGGTATCAACCGAACACGGCATACCAGAATGCAGTAAAACTAGGCACAAGCCTCACATCCAGGCCGGGCAAGGCGACCAAAACTACTTCTTGCTGCAGAAGCATTTTGTGAAATCGTTGCTGAATCATAGATGTACTTATGACTTGTGAATGCTTCTGTGTGGATCTTTTAATTAGAGAGGAAACAATGTTTACTAAACAATTGGGGAAGGCAAGAAGAAACTCTTTGGCCCTCACTGTAAACCTGACCTCCAAGCGGCCTCTGGAAATGGAGCGAGCTTGCCGCCAACTCTCTGGGCACCTAGATGGTCTCCAGACCAGGTCTCACGTAGACAACGTCCTTGGCATTTATCAGATACGCAAGGGCAGAACAGGGGAGGGAGACACAGAAGGCTTTGATGCCAGGCTAGCCCAGGGAGCCCATAAAAGTCCTAGGAAGTCTGGAATGACACCCTTGAATAGAGTGAACCACAAAGGAGCCATCTAGCCCGGGCCTGTGGGAGACAGTGTGAGCAAGCCCGGGGCGGGGGGGGGGGGGGGGGGCAGGAGGGGAAGGAATCAGAATTGGTGAACTTAGCAAGCCTGCAAGCCGCCCTTCAATCCCTCCTCTCTGAGCCTGGTTACACTAAAGGGGCTTTAAGGGAAATCGGCTAAAACTATCTCAGCAGGAGCCTCTTTGTAGACAGCATTGTCTTTCTTCTGAAACACCTTGATGGGGTTTCCATTTCCGAGGACAAGGCACTTATGGGCTCGCTCTCTCTCCTTTTTAAATCTGATTTTCCACAAAGGGAAGCAGAGAGGCTGATAGGTCAGCCATAGCAGGAAGCCTCTTCCAGGTAGGACAGTCTGGCTTGTCGTGATCTAGCTAACTGAGTCCTGGCATTGCCTGCGTTTTTCCTCAGTGAGATAAAATGTTAAAAATGTGAGTAGGTACTGCAAGCCCCTGCTCAGGGACGAGATGGTGACAAGTGTAATCTGGAGTATTATCAGACTCAGCCAACAATCTTGATGTGCTAACAGGCCCTAACAAAGGCAACCTCAAATAGTCTGTAAGCCTGTTAGGAGCCCTGGAATGCTGACTAAACATTTGAAGAATGAATGAATGAATGAATGAATGAATGAATGAATGAATGAAGGCCTGGGTAGGGCCAACTCTTGAGAGACTTTGCCTAACTGTGGGCTACTCCAGTAGCAGGCTGGCTTCTCCCCCAGACCGTGATAGAGTCAGGTGGTGTGGGGACAGGGACGAAGTGATCCCCCAAAAGCCCATGACAAGCTTCTGTGCCCAAAGAAATGTAAGAAAGTAGGTGTTCAGATGGAGCAGGCCCACACGTGGTTGGTGGCTGTGGCAAGGACCACCCGTATGTGGGGCAATTCACAGTCACCTTCAAAATTAAAAGTGAGCTTGGCCTTTGTGACTTTTCCCGCGGCCCCATTCCCACGAGGACCAAATGGCATGTGGACCAGGATGTTTGTTTACAGCACTGTGTATAATAATAAGAGCCTGCAAACAGCCCAGTCTTCTCAGAAGGGGTCTGGCAAAATAATCTCGAAGCAGTAACTCCTGTTTATTGAGTGCCTGTGCCTCTCACACGCCGCTCTGTGCAAGGGCCCTCAAGGACCAGTTATCTAGGGGAGCCCTGACAAAACACTTTGGGGTCAACGTTTGCTTTTCTCTCTGGCCCATAAAGGAGGAAACTGAGTCACCGAGACATTAAGCAACAGGTTGAATATTGACCAGCTGGTACATACCAGAGCAGGGACCGAAACACTAGAAGTCGGCCTCCAGAGTCGGTGTGCTGAGCCACCCCCTCCACGAATAAACATCAGAACCATCTGTTCAAGGGAGTACGCTGGAGCCAAGAAAAAGAACGAAATGATTCTGAGTCCCTGGATTGTTATGTGGGAGAGAAAAGAGGCAGGGCTACGTGGAGGATTTTGCCGTTTGTGTGGGAGGAAAGTTTATAAATATATCTATTTTAGGCTATCTTTAGAGGAATATACAGGAAATCAGTAACTTGTGGCCTGCTAAGGGAATCTGAGTGACGGATGCATGAGAGGGCAGAAGCAAGACTTCCATTTCTGTTCAGAATTGTTTTCAGCTTTTGATTGTGTTTTGAGATCGTTTCAAGCCTATAAAAAGGCTGTAAGCTGGAGAATAGAGCCGTGGAAGGTCAGGTCAGGGCTGGCAGGGCCACCAGGGCTCTTGCTCCCCAGCAGGTAGGATGAGAGAAGGGTGTGGTGTCACAAGCCAGGAGACCACCCGGCCGTCTGCCCTTACCCGTGTACTGGGCTTGGAGCCCCAGGAGGGCGCAGGCCCGTCACCCTGTGACCCATACACTAAGAGAAGAAACACACAGGGCAGGAAGGCCAGTTCCCACTGTCACTTGTATTTTATCTGCTGTCGCTCGCCCCCTACGGAGCCCAGACACTATAGTTCTGCCACCCTGTCACCATCTGCCCTGTTTCCCATTGATAATAGGTCTACTATAGGTGTTCCTCATTCCTTGTCTGCACCCTCATCTGCATTCTCTCTAAGGAAGAGATTGGGGTCCCTGAGAGGCAGGCTGCACCCCCATCAGACTGGAATTCCCTAAGGATGGGACCATGTCTCCCTCAGCCTGGAGTTCCCTGAGGACAGGCTGCATTCCCCTCATCCTGGGCTCCAAGGTAAAGGTTTGTAGAGCAATGGGCTGTGCCTCCCTAACCTCCCTCTGACTCCTTTCCCACATCCCAACTTGGTACTTGTGCCCCCTGAAGCCTTTTGCCTACTGAAACAGTGGCTGGAGGCCTGTATTGACACCAGTGACCCATGGCAGGGCCATTGCGTAACTGCAGCCTGGCCACAAGCCCCTGATGATTCAGCACTGAGGCCCACATGGCATTTATACCTCTGTGTGCCTGGTCTCAGCACCGGGTACCTCAAATCAGAGGACACGAATCGCAAGAATCCCACTTCACCCCAGGGACCTCAGACCCCAGCCCTGACACCCCAAGAGCTCTCTTAGCTGCCCAGGGCTGGTCTCCCTGGGTATCTGAGACGGGCCAGGTGCCATGCCTGAGTTCCAGGCTGCACTGGGCCAAGGGACCCACCCGCCATGAAGAGCCTGTAGTTCCGGTTTAGATCCCTCAGATAGGATTGTGGCTCAGGAGGAGAGGGACCAAGAAGGGGACCCCAGGGGCTAGGGGGTCAGCTGGGTAGTTCTTTTTCAGACCACTAGATGTCACTTCCATTTCAAGGGAACCCACTGGCTTCTTCAGTCAGGTCCCCCAGCCTCCCAGTGTTAAAGGCACACAGCAAACTTCCCTGTCCCCAGAGCACCGGGACACTGAGCACCTGGCAAGGAAAAACATCTCAGGCTGAGCTGAAGGCTCCGGGAGCTCCTAATATCCTACTCACCCTGGTAGAGAACCAGAAGGATGGAGCCCGGCTCTCATCACCCAACACTGTCCCAGACAGCGTGGGGCTGGCATCTTCTGAAACAGAAAACGACATGAATGGCTAAAGTAGGGCAAGGGGCAACAAGATGAAGAGACAGTTCCAAACCTTACACCTCCTCCTTGGGGCTGAGAGATGTCAAGTTCACTGGGATCCATGTCATCAGTCCCCTAGTCACCAAGAATTTCACGGGGGCTGGAGAGATGGCTTAGTGGTTAAGAGCACTGGCTGCTCTTCCAGAGGACCCAAGTTCAATTCCCAGCTCACAACTGTCTTTAACTTCAACCTCTGAGAGTCTGATGCCCTCTTCAGGCATGCATATGATACCCGTACATGCATGCAGGCAAAACAAATACAATAAATTAAATAATTTTTTTCAAGAATTTCATATGAGAAGATTTTCTCTACCCATGTCTCCAACAGTCAGCCAACACCTCTTGGCCCATTATAGCAATTTATAACACATTCCTTGATTCCTCCGGAGTCCATAGCAACCTCCATGAAGTTAAGTATCATTGACTTTCATATTATAGATGAAGAAACAGGGGTTGGGTAGAAGAGAAAGTCTTCCTTAGTTCTCTTGCTGGCCCCTCCACTCCTGCCTTCCTGTTCCCATGAGGCGGAGGCCAGGTCTGCTGGCTCAGTCATCTAAGGCTCATGTGACTCTTAACGATCTTCATTCTTAGCTCTCATTCAGGGGCTTCCAAGTTGGCTCGCTCATCAGCATCAGCTGAGGGGCTTTGAAGTGTTCAGATGCCCAATTGGGAAGCTATCACTCTCCTGTGGGGGCTGGAATGAGTGTGGTGGGGTGCAGAGAGGGGGCTCAGTGGTAAGAGTGCCCACTGAGCAACCGCGAGGCCCTGAGTTCTGATGCCAGCAAAACCTGCAAAAGAGGCAGGCGTGATCTCCAGTGAGCACCTGCCACCCCAGCACTACAGGGAGCAGAGACAGGAGGATCCCTGGGACTTGCTGGCTGCCAGTTTAGCTGAAAAATAAGAACTTCCGGATGGTGGAAAACCCTGCCTCAAAGAATTAAGCCATAAGGTAGTAGAGGAGGGTATCCTCCATCTGGCCTCCCACGTGTGCAGAGGTGTGCACTCCACATGCACACGTATGCATGCACCACACACACACATTCAAGTGATTCCAAAGAAAAACCAAGCTGAAGAACACTCTGTAGCCACTCTCCCATGAACTCCTCCACAACCACTCAGTCTATGTAGCCCACTGAGGAACAATAGACAATTTGGTTCTCTTGATTTTATGTTATATTTGGAGTTTTGATTTGGTTTTGTTTGTTTGTTTTTGAGACAGGGTTTCTCTGTGTAACAGCTCTAGCTGTCCTGGAACTCAATTTATAGCCTGCCTTGAACTCACAGAGATCCGCCTGCCTCTGCCTCCCAAGTGCTGGGATTAAAGGCGAGCACCACCACCACCCCGCCTGGCCTTGGTTTTATTTTTCAGCTTCATTATTATTGTGCACACATGATGTGTGAGTGTGGGCATGCCCATGCAATGGCTGAACCAGCCGCTCAGCTTTATGAGTCGGCTCTCTCCTTCCACCTTTACCTGAGCCCAGGGATTGAATTCATGTCATCAGGCTTACCGGCAGGAATGCTTGCCCTTTGAACTACTTCAGTGACCTTTTATTTCTGTAGTGGTTCTTTGAGATGGGCTGTCATCGATAGTGGGGCTAGCCTTGGACTTGTAGCGCAATAGTTGGGCTAGCCTTGGACTTGCAGCGCGATAGTTGGGCTAGCCTTGGACTTGCAGCACGAAGTTGGGCTAGCCTTGGACTTGCAGCAATCATCTCATCTCAGTCTCCCAAGGGCAAGAGTTACAGGAATGAGCCCCACAGCCAGGGGCTGTTGCCCTTTAAATTGTGATTTGACTCCAATTTTTGCAGGGATATAATACCTCACACATAGTTCACATGTTACAAGGCAAGAGCATGGGCTAATACTTTTCTACATTTGAGTTTGCATGCAGCTTCCCTAGGAGGCCAGCCCATGGGTGAGCAGAGCTGAGCTGCCTTTTGACTGCACAGAGCAGTGACCCGCCTCCTCTCCATCATTCTGGGAGACCACACAGCTCCGTCCAAGACAGTTAGCTGCATTTGTGGAAAACAATTCTGAATTGACCTCTGACCCGTGCCTGGACCTATGACCACCAGCTGGTTACGACCACAACTGACCCTTTATATCACCGTCCAGCTTGGTCTAGTCTGGCCACTCCTGACCCGTTAGCCCTGGCCACCATGAGCTTTGGCTGAAACTTTGTGTCAGCTAACTTCCCACCTGTGTGCAGTGCTGGTCAGAGCGATGGGGCGTGGGCATCCCAGTTGTGGCGCTGTGAGCCATTCTGTGTCACAACTGCTGCTGGTGACAAAGGCATGGCATGCCCGGCTTTCTGTCAAGACTTCTGGTGCTTATTTTGCTACTATTGTGTCAAACTGCAAGGTCCAGCCCTGACCCAGGGCTTACTCTTTTCTGCTGTCGGACCATGCATGTGTGTACATACAAATGCATATGCACACACGTGGACACACGCACGCCTTGCTTCTGCAGATGGCTGGCCTGGAACCCTTTCCTCTCCTCACATTCATCACACAAGGTCTTCAAGGCTTCAAGACTTCCCCAAGGAGTCTGCATGTCACCCATTGTCCACGCTTACCAACCGCTTCCACAGGTGTGACTAGGCTACCCAGCCCTGCCTTGGCTTTCTCGCTTCCCCAGGTGAGCGGAGTCAAGGTCAACCCAGGCCAGGATGTGAAGGTTAAGGGATGGAGAACATTCACCCACACACGTTCTCACAATGAATACATACACACTGGATGTGTTTATAGAGTTTGAGGCAACTGTAAACTTGGCTCCACCCCATGGCCCCCAGGAGAGGATGAACCATAAACACCTCTCTGGCCTGGAAGAGGTGACTGACTAGTGGTTCCCTCCGCCAGGCCAGTCACCTCCCAGTCCTTGGATACTCACCACCAGAGAGAACTGGCTCTGCCATCCACTTCCCATTGGGTGAGTCTGAGACCCTCCCGGCTTCTGCCAGCCCTTGCCTGCATAGCCCTCGCTGCCCTGAGAGTGTTCGCTTCCCTGGAGGGCCCTGCACCTCAGCCCTCTGAGACACAGCCAATGAACAGCTTCTAGCACAGTGGGCACTTCTTAGACATCTGTGGGATGGTTAGAACTTATTCTTAGAAGTCTGTTCTGAGACACTAAAAAGTACTTCTTTCTCAGAAAGGGCCTCTCCCCAGGCCCCTGGATGTCTGTGGTGGGGTATCATAGCAGAGGCCAGACCGGTGGCACAGTTCCTGCCTCCAGAGGCAGAGCTACCTGCTCGAAGAGAGCACAGACAATAGAACACGAGTCTAGATAAGCCTCGTGGGTGCCTGACCTACCCGCCTCTGCCTCCCAGGTACCAGGATTAAAGGCATCTGGGTGTGCCATCAGGCCCTGCCCCCTGGTTAGCTGGCTTTTTGTTTTTAATTGGGAAATCACACAGCTAACCTTGCCTCTTGAGAAATGCTGCCGTGTTAAAAGAGGAAAAAGAAGCCTTACTCTTTTAGAGCTAGGCCTAAGCTGTTAGCAAACTAAGTTATAAGAAGGAATTTCCAAAACTGAGTACTAGCAGTCTCAGGGAAAGTTTAAAAAAAAAAAAAAAGTACCCAGTAAGAATCACAGTCTTTCCTCAAAGACCAGCCTGATGTCTCTAGCTGCCAGCAGTCTTGCTGATCACTGAATGGAGGGAGGGTGTGATCTCCAAGAGGGCAAGAAGGTGGAGTTGGGGGCACAATGGAGTTCACAGTCCCAAAAGGTGAACCGCGCAATGAAGCCCCAGCTCCGCTCCCACCTCCTCCACGGCCACGCATCCTCCTCAACTAAGGCGCTGGCCAGACCAGCCAATGGGAAGCTTGGAAATCCACAGGTGGCAATAGTTAGGTCTTGTGGAGAGAGGGCGTCCCCGTCTAGGGGGCCTCAATAAGAATAATCCTCTGCTCCCTGGGCTCCTCAGACACGGGCAGATTTGGAGGAAACACACTTCCCAGGAGCCATCCTCCAAGGAGAAGGACCTTGGGCCTTCCAGGACGAGGTTCTGACTCACTAATGGTGAGGCAATATACTAGGTTGTTTTGCATAAATTTGTTTACCACCTGTTCAAGACCTCATCATGAAATTGTAGACCTATCTGTGAAGTACGGTAGTGATAGACCTGGGTAGCTATTTCCCTTGACATGAATTAAAATTAGGTTAAAAAGAAAACGGGGAAAACGGTCCTGCAGTGCTGATCTGGAACGCTCCACTCCCAAGGCACGTTCTGAGGCCACTCACCCCTGAGACCAAGCAGAGTAGCCTGGCATTCCAAGGACCAGAATGGAGGTCTTAGAGGCCAGCCCTGCAGAAGGCCCCAGGGACTCAGAGACCTCAGAGGGAAGAACACAGCCCTGTCCTCAGGGTGCATTCAGTCCAAACGAGGCTTAAATAATTCCTTGGCCAGACCTTGTTTTCTGAGCAGGTGAAGGGGAAAGGACCCAGCTGTCATTTAGCAGGCTCATTAGGGATGGCTGCTGGGGCCTCAGCCTCCCCAGAGCTAGTTATTAACCTGTCTCAGGTGTGAGGGAGCGTGTAGCCCAGGCCCCTCCCTCCCGTTCAACTGCCTGGGCCAGCTGGGCATTCAGAGCTGAGAGTCTACATGGACAGATCCCTGAACTGAGTAATGATACTCAGGGGACCTGCCTATGCTGTCCCTGGGGCTCGCCACCATCCTCATCCCCACACCATACCAAGTCAAGCCCGGCTCCAGGTTTGGTGGATACACTGAGGACATAGTGATGGCCAGCAAGCTGCCCACCTCCTCCTGGCTAAGAATACAAGTCGTTCCAGGTTGAAGGAACCCCCAAACCTGGAGCCTCTCACCTCAGCAGCAGGAATTTTCCACATTTGCTGAGATTTCTGTTTGCCTTCTCCATTAGCTCAACAGCCTGGGTGGAAAAATGACTAAGGTGATTAGTGACGGGAGGGGAGGGAGGGGCAGGCCAGGAGGGGACAGCGGGGGCTGCAGTATGGCTGAAGAGGCTGTGAGTCAGAAAAGAAGAATGCCAAAAACTCAGAACACAGGACTGGTGCTAGACCTGCCGGCCCCGACCCAGAACTTAAGGGCCCAGAGTAGGTCCACTTGAGTGGGCAGCAAGGGACAAGGGACTGAGAAAGCAAGGGATGGCGTCTACCCTGACCTGCAGGAGTAGTTCCTAAGCAAGGCTGCCTCCGTTGGGTTGGGTTGGCCCAGGGTGGGTGTGCAGGCCAGAGATGGGGGAAGTTAAGCTGTAACTGGCTTGCTACTCTCTCCATCTCAAGCCCCACCTCCCAAGGCAAGGGTATGACAGAGGGAGATGGGTACCCCTGGAGAAAGAGCCCCCTGTCTGAGGAAACAGAAATGGAAATTGGACAGGTCTTAGGAATGGAGGTAGGGGCACATCCAAGTGTCCCCCTAACCACCAGCCATTTCAGTCAGCTTCCCTGTCCACGGTGGCACCTGCGTCTGGGAAGCTAAGGCAGGAGAAATTCCAGTTTGAAGATAGCGTGGACAGCATAGCAAGACACGATATATGTTCCACTATAGCTTGTTAACCGATCTATACATGGACTAGCCTGAGTTATTTTATGTGCTCTATTTTAAAATGTAGCAGGGACTGGGGAGATGGCTCGGTGGTTAAAGCACTTTCCACTCCAACTGCAGTTTGGATTTCTGGGAACCCACATGAATTCCAGGTAGGCAAGGCTTGTCCTTTGAGTACAGTCTCAGAAGGCAGAAGGCAGGGGACCCCCAGAGCAAGCTAACAAGAGAGTATATAGCCATGTCAGTGAGCTACGGGTTTGACTGAGAGACCCTACCTCACTAAACAGGAGAACAATGATAACCCCTGACATCAACCTCCAGCCTCCACATGTGCCCATACACATGCAAACATGCTTATACACACATGTGCACATTGCACATACACAGAAATAGAAAGAAAAAGAAAATGAGACGGGGTTTCTCTGTAGCTTTGGAGACTGTCCTGGAACTTGATCTGTATATCCGCCTGCCTCTACCTCCCGAGTGCTGGGATTAAAGGCATACACCACCACCACCTGACCCCAAATAGACATTTTCAAAGGACAAGAGGCGGGTACGAATGGAAGTGAGGTTCTGATATGGACGAGCCTGTCCATCTTGCCTGCCTTGATCTGAAGACCACTGACTGGCTTCAGGAGCATGGTGGACACATCTTTAACTAGACTCGGTAGAAAAGCAAATCTTCCCATGTTAGCGTTAAGTTAGCCCTCCCTCGTTAGCCTCAATATTAGTTGCTATCTTTGAAATTCATTTGAACTTGAGCTGACCAGGGTAGAGAGGGTGGCAGAGCTGTGTCAGCTGATGGCAGACTGGGGAGCCCCTCCCCTATCCCACGGCAACTTTGCCCAGGCTCTCCTCTCGCCATAGAGTGGTCATCCTTCAAAACAGGACACTTCCTGAAGACTTCTGTGCTCCCCAGCTGGTCCAAACCCCCCTTTAGACGCCACTGCATGTAGACAAGTCCTTCCTTTTCTGGAATATGCATCGTGCTGGAATGAGGGCTTCACCCCCCTGCTCAGTCACTCAGTGATGAACTCCCTTGAGCAGGATTCCCCAGCTACCAGCATGTTCAGCTGGGCGCACCCCCACCCACCCCTAGACGTGCCATACTGGTCAGAAGGTCCAGGGATTTGGCATCACTCTGTGCCTCAGCCAGTGCCCACAAGGTTGGGTGGCGAATTCTCCAGCTCCTTGACCCCCAAGTGGGTACGTTTGGGATGAGTGCTCCATGCAGTCCCTAAGGCCACACCAGTGGCCTTCAGTGCCCATGATCTATAACACATTTTATTGCCTTCCTCCCTGCCCACCTTGCTTCCCCACTCCCTTGCTGCGTTTGTGTGATAATCACAGCCCAAATAAATGAATAAATCCATATTTTAGGAGGAACCAACACAAACTCTGATACATACTAGATGTTCAGATGTTCTGTGGATTTTAAATGATGAGGCCTACTGAACCATGGGGTGGGAGGTTCCGGTAGGGAACAGTCTACTGAACTTAGGCTTTTTCTTTTTCTAAGATGGTGCTAGGTAGCCGGGCGGTGGTGGCGCACGCCTTTAATCCCAGCACTCGGGAAGCAGAGGCAGGAGGATCTCTGTGAGTTCGAGGCCAGCCTGGTCTAGAAGAGCTAGTTCCAGGACAGGAACCAAAAGCCACAGAGAAATCCTGTCTCGAAAAATCAAAAAAAAAAAAAAAAAAAGATGGTGCTAGGTAGCCCAGGCTAACCTTGAACTCACTATGCAGCTGAGGATGTCTTTCTGTTTCTGACCCTCTTGCCTTCACCTCTCCAGTACTGGGATGACAGGCATGTACCAAGCCCAGTTTTCAGCAGAAGTCTATTGAGAAGGTAGGCTAAGTCAGGACATTCAGGGTGAATGGGGGATCGGGGGAATGCAGACAGACAGACAGAAATGGAGATGGAACAGCCGGTGAGAAGTGGGGAACATCCCACTGAGTGACCCTTCTCACCCCAGCCCTGCCATGCACCTTCCCCAGCTCTCTTTTCCAAGGAGTCCTGATTCCTGGCTGCCAGCCAGGCAGCTTTGCATTGTGAGGGAGGGGCTTCTCAGAAATTCCAGGCGTTTGTGGAGAAGGGAGCCCTGATCTCATCCTTTGGAGAACCCTCATTATGATCTCCTCTGAGACATCTAAGGGCTTAGGCTGATTTCTGGGAAAGTCATGCCTCCACCTGCTCCCTTCTCTCCTCCCCACCCAGGAAGGGCACAGGGGTTCTCCCAGGCTCAGCTGATCATTCAATGCAATTAAAAGCAGGCAAGAGACCAATCGGGACATGCCAAGACTGTACCCCTCTGTCCACCCCAGGCTCTGGGGGTCCTGCCTGAGCTGGCCAAGTGGGGGCTCTGATGGCAGGAGCAGCAGCAACCTGAGTGGAGCCAGAGTGGAAGAGTGGACAGGGGAGAGGATTATGCTTGTTCTGAGACTGGAGGCGCCCCAGTGACTGCCCAGAGGGCTTGGTATGGAGACCGGCCACCACTCCTGGTTTGCCATGTGCTGGTTGGGGGTCCTCAGCTGAGTCTTCTCTCCATGACTCAGTTTCCCCAACTCTCCAATAAATGACCGGCCGGGATCCTGTCTAAGGCTCCTTCAGCTAAGATAGGTTTTTGTTTTGACATTTTTACTTATTTGTCTCCTGGGGAGGGAAGTTGTGCACCATGGTGCACGTGCGAAGGCCGGAGAGCTTGAAGAAAACAGTTATTTCCTTCATCTTGTGGGACTTGGGAATCAAGCTCAGGTCAAGATCAAGATCAGCAGGTTCAGTGGCAAACATCTTTACCCCGTGTGCTCATTCCTCTAACTTAACACTTATATGTGTATTTGGGAAGAGGAAGTCTCAATTGAGCAATCATCTTCATCAGATTGGCCTGCAGACACACCTGTAGGCTATTTTTCTTGGTTAATGATTGATGTGTGAGGGCCCAGCCCACTGTGGGTAGTGGTACCCCTGGGCATGTGGTCTTGGAAGGCATAAGAAAGTAGACTGAGCAAACCATAGGGAATAAGCCAGTAAACAACCCCATGGCCTCTGCTTTAGCCCCAGCTTCCCTTCAGGATGGACTACATCTGTAAGCTGAAATAAACCCTCTCCTCCCCAGGCTGCTTTTGGATGTGATGTTTGTCACAGCGATAGGAACCTAAGATACCCACTGAGCCTTCTCACTGCCCTCCCCCCACTCAAATGTCTAATGTTCCAAGCTGAGACGTGGTTTTTCTCCTTGTGTCCTCATCCCATGGACTGGTGGATGCTGATATCTCAGCCTGGTTTCTCTGGGGTCTCAGGCTGCACCAGACACTAAATTCAGAGTCCTCAACTCAAACATTCTTGCCTATTCCAGTGCCTAAGGGGAACTGCAAGACCTGTGCAGCAGCCTAGGGAGGAGGCCCAGCATTCAAACACCCAGGCGGGGTGGTGAGAGAACCCTGAACCTGCACAAAGCTAGCCCACGGGGTGAGTCTTGTGGCCTCGGGCTTTTCCTTAGGGAAGTGAACCTTTAGGAAGAGGGAGGGCAACAAAGGACATGGCATGGAAACCAGTCTCTTCTTCAGCAGGTTTTCTGAGATGCTCCAATTCCAGAAAGTGCAAAAGGGGCATAAGCTTTGACTCCTTCGTGCGTCCCTCCCTCTTGGGAGTCTTCTGATCTTCAGGGACCAGCCTAGAAGAAAGGTGTGATGGACAGTGCCTCTGGGCACTGAGAGACAGACCTCTGGGCACGCCCAGCAGGGCCTATCTTGTGTTGACTCGGGGAAGGACTAATCTCAACTGTGGGTAGGACCATTCCCTGGACAACTGTATAAAGAAATCGAGCTAGGCGCTAGCATGCATCCACATCCGTAGCTCTCTGCTCTGGACTATGGCTGTGACGTGACCAGCTCCCTGGGGCTCAGCTGGCTGCCCTGCTGTGACAGACTATGCCTTGAACTCTACTTTTGCTGTGGTATTTTTAGCACAGCAATAGGAACAGTAAGACAAATGGCCTAGTTTTTGAAGTTTAGAGGCCATTAGATCTCAGAGGCCATCTCCCTGGGGTGAGCTCTCAGGGTCCTGGTGACGCCCTCACAGAGCACCCTTTGCTAGAGTACTGGCCCTCAGGTATTGTCTACAGGCAGAGTGAAACTCAGTCTTTCTCTCACCTCTAAACTTGGAAGGCTCCCATGGACGTCAGAATTTCTCTCCTGCCAGCTGTCCACAGGCCACGTTAATGAGGCCAGAAGTTTGAGTCGTGTCCCCAGCACTTAGCCCTAGGGAACCCTTCTCAGACACAACGTTATAGTCCCCACACCCCAACCAAACTAGAAACAAAAGCATCTCCAAATTAGAAATAATAGACAATAGACCAATAACAGGCATGCTAGCATATTTCCTTGGCCGTGCTTTAGAGAAATAATCACTTTCATTCATTGCTGGTGGAGGCTTAATTGCTAAAATCTTGGTGCAAGATAATTTGGCTGTATATATCAAAGCCACTAACACAAAGATCCTTTAGTCCAAGATTCCAAGTCCAAGAATGGATTCTGCAACTACACTTTGTATGTAATAAATGACGCATATCTGAAACTTATCATGGCACTGTTTGCAAAGCCGAAGCAGGAAGTTACCTAAATCAGAAGCTGAGTTGAATAAAATAATGGTGATGAATGAACCACGTGATGAAATACGATGCAGCTGTAAAAAAGGTCCCGCACAGTGTATTAGAAAAGGTGCTTCAAGAAAGCAAAGAGACAAGACAGAGCTGTGTGTGAAGGGTATTACCTTTTGTGAAGAAAAACCCCATTCTTTCCTATAAATATAGAAATTTAGAGTTTCATGCCTTCCCTCAAGAAAACAGGGGAGGGGTAGGAAGAGCTGAAGAGTCCTGGAATGAACTTGCCCTGCCAAGTATTCCACCTTTGAACAAGAAGTGAGGTAATGGGTGGAGTCAAGGGCTCTGGATGCTCTCGGGGACAAGGGGAAGGCATGGCTGGCCCCTCACTGGGATTAATCTCTGCCTTCATACTCTATCCTCACTTCTAAGATAACCTTAAGAAATGAGGTTGTCATGTTCAGTGAGGAAAGGGCAAGAATGGGGTCTAATGCACAAGATGTTGAATTGAGAAAAGCACAAGGAAAAAGAGGCGGGCGGTTCTGGCCATGGCTGTGCCGTGTGTGCACACTCGAATGGTTCGATTCCAGCAAGAGGAGCCACAGGACACAGGCCTGGGGCACTCTCTTCCAATGCCAGTCAGCACTCAGAAGGCAGAGGCAGATAGATCTCTGAGTCTAAGGCCAGCCTGATCTACACAGTAAGTTCCGGAACAGTCAGCTACATAGTGAGACCTGTCTCAATAAATAAGTAAATCATTGAACATGTGCCCTGTGTCTCAAATGTACTGGATATGTTGTTTCCCGTGTAGTTAAACTGCAAACAAGAGACTGGGAAGAGGGCTCAGCAGGTAAAGGTGCTGGCTGCACAAGCCGAGTTCATGCCCTGGAGCTCAAATAAAAGTAGAGCGAACTCTAACACACACACACACACCATGCATACACACAATTTTAAAAATAAATACAAACCATTCCTTTTAGGACTTCATATAAGAAAAGATGTTTCAGATCTTGGCTGTACCCATAGCCAATGTATATAAACCTTTTTTATTAACTCTGAAGTCTGAGGAGGATTACAATATCCTAGGCTGTCCTCGGACTCATCACAAAGCTGAGAATGCCCTAGCACCCTGGTCCACCAGCCTCTAGCTCCCCCACAAACATCACCACAGCAGGTTTTCCTCAGTCCTGGGGATGGAGCCTAGCGCCGCACATGCAAGTGCCCTACCCCCTGAGCTACACGCCCAGCCCTTGTCTTTTTCCATCTTCTTGGAAATGAGGTGGGCACCTAGGAAGTGTTTGCTGAACTAAAGCTCTGATGTCAGTGGGAACCCAGATGGCACTCTGCCAAGGTTCCACCACCTCCCCTGCCCCTTGGTGGCAGTAGGCGAGGAGGCTGGGACTTGGCTATGGCATTCTCACCCTCTCCCTCCCAGGGCCAGTTTCTAGCCGGGCATGAAGGAGGGAGGATAGCAGACCACTGCCAAGGTCAGGTGTGGTTCCCCAAGTCGATGGGAATGCATTCCTGAGATAGGGGTGCGATGGTCGGAATGCGAGGGGGCCACGGGCAGTGATGGGCTGCCCCAGCCCAAGAGTTGAACAAATATTGTCCCTCAGCAAGGCAGCTTCTTGAAAACCCTCCACAGGATGCCTCTCGCTGTTCCCCTGTCTCCTCAGCCTCAGAGCAGGGTGCCTCCGGTTGGGAGGGGACAGGAGGAAGGCTGTTGACTGCAAGGCTGGTCCTGACCCCTAGGGAATGGAATGAGTTACAGGCATGCCTGTTAGGAGGTCTGCCTCTCCTCAGGGGTACTAAAGAAGCCAAGACTGTGCCCTCCAGGCTACTGAGGGCAGTGCCTTCTGGGCAGAAGGAAACAATCCAGTGTGTGCCCTGGCCTGCTCCACCCAGACACGCCCTGCCTTCCTGGGTCAATGACCTCAGGAACTAACTGTAGGAGTGACTGGAGACTTCCCATCTGTCCTGCCTGTCTTAGGGCAGATACCCCGAAGAGCATGCCTGAGGCAAAGAGAAACAGCCTTTTGAATCCAATCCATAGCTCCAATGTTCACTCCACTACACAGGCTGGCAGGGTAGCCCCCAGGGTTCTGCACCCCCTGACCCACTGGCCGCACCTCACCCACGGCACCGGCAGGCTGAAGTCTGAGCAAGGACACAGGAGTTTTCTTAAAGCCTCAAGGCATACATTCTCTGGTTCTAGAGGAGGCTGCCTGTCCGTAAAGGACACACACACACACACACACACACACAGGTTCCAGGGACCTGCCACAGCACTCAAGTAAAACACTCAAATGTTTGCACACCAAGCAGCCTGGGAAGTGAAGAGGTTTCCAGGGCTGGGACGGGAGAGGCTGGACCAGAGCAGAAGTGGGTTCTTCAGAATACCAGGAAAATCCCCACATTAAAGCCACCTGGACCAGGGGAGTGGGGTTTAGGACCAACTACCCTGTGAGAACAGAGTAGGCCTCCCTAAGGACCAGCCAGGGCCCCCTCAGACTGAGGCTCCAGAGGACTGGCTGGGTCCCCCTCAGACTGAGGTTCCAGAGGACTGGCTGGGTCCCCCTCAGACTGAGGCTCCAGAGGACTGGCTGGGTCCCCCTCAGACTGAGGTTCGGGAGGGCAGGCCGCGTCTTTACTTCAAGCTGGAGACTGAGTAATAGAAATCTGTTTTTCTTATCAGACTGGAAACCAGAGGATAAATAGAAAAGTTAAAGGGCACTCCTAAGCTGTGCCTAGAAAGAACTCACTTTTTCTGTCACTTAAATCAATGGTCTGCTTGGCAAACGGAGCCCACACCTATTCTGGACATCACTCAATACTGAGGCTCACAGACTGTGAGAAAATGTATAACTACGCCTCATCTGCCAGGGAAAGAAAGGAAACAATTGAAATTTTGTCTCACCTGTTTTTAAAACTAGATACTGTATCTGCACAGTTCAATCTCAAGGTTAATAAACCCTGAGAATTTTCCCTTCCCAGTCCCTCCCTGTCCTCCTGCTCTTGCCACCGGGACGTGTCACTTTGATTTCTCTGTGTCTTTGCAATATTTGCTTATGCAAATACCTACGCATTCTTAGTTTCCCTTCTCAGACAGAGCTTCACAGAGTTGGAACACATTCCGTTGAAAGCCCAGGTTTGTAGCTGTTGGGATAACCCTTCTGTACTCACACCGCGACAATCATGGCTGCCTGATGTTAGAGAGAAGTGGCAACCAACCTAAGAAGTGTTTAGGAGACAGAGCTTTACTTTGTGCAATATTTTGCTTTGTTTATTTGTTTCTCTCACGTAACCAAAGCTGGCCTCCAACACATTATGTAACAAGGATTCCCTTGAACTTCTGATCCTCCTGCCCCTACCTCCCAAATACTAGGGTTATGGATGTGTGCCACCATGCCCAGCTTATGAAGTGCTTGAGAGCGAACCATGACTTTGAGCATACTAGACTGAGCATTCTTCCAACTGAGCTTATCTCCCAACTTGATGGGAGGGTTTTGTTTGTTTGTTTGTTTGTATAATGATCTGAATGGATTCTGTTTCCTATGCCCTCATGTTTGGATGAATTGTGCCCATCGGGAAGTAAATGTGGAGGTGGGAGCCCTAGAGGTAAAGAATGTGGGCCATGAGGAGGAGCCTTGGAGAAGCGGATTGGGGCACCGCACACACAGAGGCCAAGTGGTGCTTCTGAGTTCTGAGAATCTCCCGGCAAGGCGAGGCATCTTGGTTCTGGGAACAGAAGTCGTGCCCATGTGTCCCTGGCAGCTTGGGTGCTGCAGCTTCGGAGGCCGGGTTGAAAGCCCTATCTAAGGTACACAGCACTATCTCCCTTTCCTCCCCACTGGGGAGCCGAGGCCTCCCAGAGGGCCTGGCTCCCACTGCCTTGTTAATATTTACCACAGCTTCAAAACACTGGTGCACATAGGCTCTGGCCACCCTCCCACACATAAGTGCATACACAGCACATTGCCTCCCTGGGCTCCTGAAGTCCCTTCCAGAGCCAAGCAGCTACCAGAGGCACAGGCCAGAAGCATCAAGACCCTGTCCTTACCAGCAGGTCCAGCTCTATAAGCGTGGGACAGAGATAGTAACCCAGATAAACAGCCAGGCCCTCTTACCGTGGCCAGTCCAGACGCAGATGCATTCTAATGTAACCTGCACAGCTCAGTGGGAGGACGCCTACGAAAATTAACAAAAGTGATCTCCATAAATCTTCATAGATCAAATACTCGCCATCTGTTGGAATGATGACATTTTATATCTATTAAGTTAAATAAACATATAACACATTAAAACTGAGTTTACTTGGTGCTGGAGAGATGGCTCAGTGGTTAAAAGGGCTTGCTGCGCAACCATGAGGACCTGAGTTCATATCCCAGCACCTACAGAAAAAGCTTGGCATGGTCTCATGTTTGTCTACCACCCTAACACTGTGGGGAGTGGAGACAGGAGAATGACTGGGGCAAGCTGACTGCAGGCCAGAACGTAGAGTTCTAGATTCAGGGAGAGACTCTAACTCAAAGGAATAGGAGGGAGAGACAGAAGAGGACACCCAGTAGGGCACAGCGGTATACACCCAGTAGGGCACGGTGGTATACACCCAGTAGGGCACGGTGGTATACACCCAGTAGGGTACGGTGGTATACACCCAGTGGGGCACGGTGGTATACACCCAGTGGGGCACGGTGGTATATACCCAGTAATGCATGGTGGTATACACCCAGTAGGACATGGTGGTACACACCCAGTAGGGCATGGTGGTATACACCCAGTAGGACATGGTGGTATATACCTCCAATCCAATCTTTAAGTTGTCTTCCAGGACAAGAGTTACCTGGTAAGAACCTATTTCAAACAAACAAGAAAAAGAAGGTCAGGAGGAAGAGGAGGAGACTCAATGACTTCCTGGGCCTCCACACACTTATTCAAGCTTGCACTTACATGAAGACACTGATACACATACCCTCAACACACACAACACACACACATACATGAGTTATATCAGTTCCATTAATAAAATCCTGCTCAGTTGCTCCTTTTATGTGTTTTGGGGGGTGTTGGCTTAGTTTTGCTTTTGTGGGACTGGGACTACACCTAGGACCTGTGCAAGCTCAGTAGTGCACACACTAACACAGCTACAAGTTTAGCTTTACATTTGACCTTTATAACAAGTTCCTAGCAACATTTAACACATATGTGGCTCATGCTGGATCTGTTGAACATGTGGCTCACCCTGTGGATCTGTTGGACACGTTGCTCACCTTGTAGATCTGTTAGAGACATGGCTCATGCTGTGGATCTGTTGGACACGTGGCTCACCCTGTGGATCTGTTGGACACGTGGCTCACCCTGTGGATCTGTTGGACACGTGGCTCACGCTGTGGATATATTGGACACGTGGCTCACGCTGTGGATCTGTTGGACACATGGCTCACGCTGTGGATCTGTTGGACACGTGGCTCACGCTGTGGATCTGTTGGACACGTGGCTCACCC
This sequence comes from Chionomys nivalis, assembly GCF_950005125.1. NCBI lineage: Eukaryota > Metazoa > Chordata > Mammalia > Rodentia > Cricetidae > Chionomys > Chionomys nivalis. The sequence goes on along the minus strand of NC_080104.1, from coordinate 12,167,625 downwards.
TGTGGATCTGTTGGACACGTTGCTCACCCTGTGGATCTGTTGGACACATGGCTCACGCTGTGGATCTGCCGGACCCACTTCCAATGCTACAGGAAATCTGTCTTGAAAGCAGCACCTTTAACACTTCCTGCCACCAAACTGAGAACCCCAGGAGGCAGAGTTTCTTGAAAAGGGGGACGGGTGGTGATAGAGAGCTGACAGCCCATGCTCTCTGCCAGGTAGTGATAAGTTAGCTCAAGGAACCCAAACCCCAAGGATGTGGCTCACTCTATAAGAAGTGGCTTATTTTATTCAAGTGGTCATCTGAGGCAGCAAGATGAGGAATAACTGATGGAGGAATATCCTGGAATACTAACAAAGAACAGAACAACACGAAGAATCCACACATGTGAGAAGTGTGGGAGGTCTGCTGCCTCCCTGCTCCATTCAGTCGGCCTCATTCCACCTCTTAAAAGTTTCTGCTGCTTGGGCTTTGTGGGTTGTGTAGATCAGGCTTGTCCTTGAACTCAGAGATCTGCCTGCCTCTGCCTCCCGAGTGCTAGGACTAAAAGTGTGTGCCACTGAGCCAGTCTCTTAAATTCCCCCCACCCCTTTTTTGTTTGTTTTTGTTTTTCGAGATAGGGTTTCTCTGTGCACCCTGACTATCCTAGAACTTGCTCTGTAGACCAGGCTGGCTTCAAACTCACAGAGATCTGCCTGCCTCTGCCTCCTGAGTGCTAGGACTGAAAGTGTGCACCACCACCTGGCTTAAAATTTTATTTTTAAAAAGTATTGTGTGTGTCTGTGTGTGTGTTTACACACACAGCTCATGGAGACCTGGGAAAGGCATTGGGTATCTCCTCCATCTCTCCCCATCTTATTCCTTTGGGTTAGGGTCCCCCCCCAAACCTAAAACTATCATTTTTTTGGCTAGGTGTGTGTGCAGATGTCAGAGGTCAGCTTGAGGGAGGTGATTCTCTCCTTTTCCCAGGTGGTTTCCAAGAACTGAATCCAGGTCATCGGGGCATATGCCATCTTGCTTACACATTGTGGAAGTCAGAAGACAACCTCAGATGTAGCTCCTCACCTTCCAACTTGAGACAGGTCTCTTGTTATTTACCACAGTGTACACCAGACTAGCTAGCTAGCCTCAGGCTGCCAGAGGGATGGGGTTCTCCTTCCTCTGCCTGGCATCCCGCACTGGAGGTCTGGGATCACACTGCTGAGGACTTCTCTTAGGGCCTCGCGCACCTTAAGGGTTCTGTCACTGTGTTACTCTTGTCTCGACATTTTTAGCCACACAAACAGCTCTGGTCCTTCATGCCTAGGAGATACGGTCTTAAAAGTAAGCATGCCTGGGCCCATTCATCCCAGAATTCATTCTCCTTTCTTGCCTCCCTGAATCTACTAGGTCTTCCCCTTCCCCTGGCTGAGCCTCATTCTCCTTGTACCCTCCCTCATGCTAGATATGATATGTCTATTAACCCTACCTGTCATTGCCGTTGTAACATCAGATAGTTACATCACTGCCAATGCAAGGTATGGTCAGTGAGTCTCCAAATCTTCCACCCTAAGTACCTCTATCCCTCCCACTGGTAACATGGGCACTGGAGTCCCACACAGGTCTGTAGAATGCCATCTTGTATCACTGGGGACATTATAGCCCCTGTGATGGTTCTTCTGGGTTCTGCTTGTCTTGCTGGAGGTTTGTGATCCTCGCTAATAGGATCAGCATGATCACCAGAACTATAAGCCAGTAGCGGGCCCAGTTCTCAATCCCACCTTCCCAGTAAAACGGTGCTCAGGGCACTGGGGATGAACAACCCCATGAGCATGGATATATTCCTGGATCCTACAGTCCAGGCTAGCTTGGATTATGTAACTAGGCCCTGACATTCTCTCCCCCCACGGGTAGGTATGTAACGTGATATAATAACACACTTGGGAGGCAGATCTAAAAGGAGTTGGGGGTCAAACTGAGCCTAGCCTACATAGCAAGACGCTGTTTCAAACAAACAAACAAACAAACAAGCTAGCAAATCCATGAAGAAGCACAAGCCCCTTTGGAGTGAGGAGGCGGATGGGGGACTTCCTAGTGTGCCTTTGTGTTTTGTGGGTTCTGCTCTGTGGACAGCCCTTGATTGTTTCTCAATACTGTTGTTCCTGAATTGGTCGGACACTACTCGGGGTGACTCTGTGCTGTCCCCCAGCACCTCTTTCCTTTCTGTATGCTATCCAGCCACTCCTATCCGACGCCATCAGGCTCCTAGCCCAGGACTACACATTCCAGCCTCCTTGTTTTAAATCCTGAATCCCATCTTCTCCTCTTCAAGCGCTCCCGTGCTCCCAGGCTCCTCAGGGGGGATCAAGTGGACTGGGAGGACGTGCTCATACATCTCATGTCTGTCTCCTAGTCAGGGTTACTGTGCTGCGATGACACCATGACCAAAGCAAGATGGGGAAGACTGGGTTTATTCGGCTCACACTTCCACATCGCTGTTCATCTTTAAATGAAGTCAGGACAGGAACTCAAACAGGACTGGAACCTGGAGACAGGAGCTGATGCAGAAGCCACGGAGGAGTGCTGCTTACTGGCTTGCTCATTATGACTTGCTCAGCCTGCTTTCTTACACAATCCAGGACCACCAGGCAGGAATGGCACCACCTACAATGGACTGCATTCTCCCCCATCAATCACTAAGAAAATGCCTTATAGACTTGCCTACAGCCAGATCTTATGGAGACATTTTCTTATTTGAGGTTCCTCCCAAACGGCTAGATTGTGTCAAATTGACATAAAACTATCCAGGACTGACTCTCTCTCTCTCTCTCTCTCTCTCTCTCTCTCTCTTCCTCCTCTTCCTCCTTCTTCTTCACACAGTCTTGCTCAGAACTCTCTGCCACCCATGAATTTCTTGGCCACCCCCTCTCTTTCTTCATCACTAGGACACAAAATATCCTGTGTGTGATTACATAGCCTTATGTGCATTCTTTTGCGTGCCTCAGCCCTCTTGAGACATCTGTCCCTCCCAGAGATCCGTGCCTTGGAATCCTGCCTATCTTGGTATGGAAACATCGGCAGCCTGACTTTGCAAAGTCTTTCTCCAGACCTTCAGCAGCTCTCGTGAAGAGACCAAAGGGACCGCTTGGCTTGACTCCCTCTTGCGCCTGCACCCCTCACAGCTCACCCCTCCAGTATGAAGCCATCTGTCTTTAATGCACAGTGAACTCCGCCCCTCTGTGGCTGGAACATTCAGAACAATAAGAGTAAAATGCAGTAGTTGGGTGAGTGTATGGTGTTCACTTGTAATCCCAGTGCTCAGTAGAAGCAGGAGTTCAAGGCCAGCCTAAGCAGCACATCGAGTTTGAAGTTAACCAGGACTGTATGAGAGCCTGTCTCAAAACCAACCAGACAAACAGAGCCAGCTTCTCTCAGACTCCTCACCTATGCCTCTCAACCACCCCACATGCCTCGGTCTCCTCTCTGCTCTCCCACTTTAACCAAGCATCTACCATGCGTCTTGTTTCCAGGCACACTGTGTGAACGCACAGCTCTCTGCTTTAGATTCTGCTGTCCAGCAAACGGTCTTGGTAAGAGTGGCCAGGACCTTGCTTGGGAGTGGTGATTGTTTCCAAGAAAGTTTCCCTGAGCCCCACCCCAGTCAGGCGGACTCAATTCTTCTAGTTTTTCTTTGAGCCCTAGGCTTATCTTTGCTCTTAGCACATACAGGGCAGACATCACTTGCTCTGCTCGGCAGCCATTCCCCTTGTCCCTTTCCCCATGCCGCCAGAACCACCACCTGTCCAGATGACGATGCATCCAGGTTCGGGGAAAACCTTCTAAACACTCACGCGCATGCCTCTTGTCCCCACCTGCCTCTTCCCAGCCTCCCTTTCTTTAACTTCCTCTCTGCTGTGGCAAATGAGAAAGCTGAAGGTTTTTTTTTTTTTTTTCCCAAACAGGCCTCTGAGAAATATGCTTTTCTTTTCTGATTAGGTAATACAGTTCACTTTCTCCCTGGCCTTCCCTATTTCTGCCTTGAGCAATTGTAGAAGGGACCATGGCAGCCTCTTGAGTCCTCTAGGCCACAAGTCTTCTGACTGAGTTAACATGGTCTGGCAGAAAGGGAGGAGAAAAAAAGCTTAAGGTTTTTTTTTTTTTAAGTTTTTAAAGATACACATGTATGCAGGTGCCCATGGAATCCAAGAGAAGGTGTTGGAGCCCTGAAACGAGTTACAGGCAGTGGTGAACCACTCAGTCCTGGGGCTGAGACTTGAACTCAGAGCTCTTGTTCATGCTCTTAGCTGCCAAGTCCAGTCCAAACCAGCCCAAGTTCTGACAACACCGTCATGCCATCCTTTCCCCATATCTTGACTCACATACCTCCAGACTTCCTGCTGTGTGAACTTGTGTGACCGTGTTGTTTGAGATCAAATATGTTCCCGACTGTCATGGGAAGTCACGTGCAAACCATCTCAGAACCGAGCATGGCAGCCCATGCTGCAAACCCAGCACATCAAAGTCTGAGGCAGGAGAGTTGGTGCGAGTTTGAGGCCCACCTAGGGCTACAAAGTAAGTTCCAGGCCAGCCTGAGCTGTAATGTGAGACTCTCCCCTAAAAAGAAAAAAAATTCAAAATACAATTTTAGAGTCTCTTTCCACGGCTAGAGACACAGACCGACACACATCCCATAAACAATGGCTTCCCTCCCCTGATTATTATGAGTGAGTCAAGGGGACAGGTTCGATTGTGTCCCAGCTTTCCTGACACTGCAGCCTGGCCAACTGACCTGTCTTTCCCCCACCTACTTGCCCATCCTCTCACAGAAGAGTTCTCACTCCTCGCCCCACTATGTTGAGCAGATATCCGCTACCTGTGACCGGAAAGAGGGACACACCTTGGAAGCTCCAGCCCCAAGGCTCCGCCCTCTTGGCACGTGGATTTAGTTTTCTATTTCGCCGGGAATCTCACCTTCACTATCTTTAAGAAAAGAAGTTCCGGATGGAGAGATGGTCCAGCGGTTAGGAGCAGTGCCCGAGGACTCAAGTTCCATTCCCAGCACCACAGGGCAGCTCATAACTGCAACTCCAGTTCCAGGGATCCAGTGCCCTTTTCTGGCCTTTGTGGGCACCAGGCACATGCGTGGTGCACAGTCATATGTGTGGGCAAAACACCCACGCACATAAATTTAATTTAAAAAATAATAGAAGCTCCAGCCAGGCGTGGTGGTGCATACCTGTAATCTCAACACTCAGGAGGTAAAGGAAACAGGATTAGTAGTTCAAGGTCATCCTCAGGACCGTAGTAAGTTCAAGACCAACCTGGGCTACATGAGACCCTGTCTCAAAAACACAGCAGCATTAGCAGCAGCAGCAGCAACAACAACAACAACAACACACACACACCAAAAAAACAAATGAACAAGCAGAAGTCGTTCAAAGGCAAAACCCTGGCTTTCACACCCATCCCCTAGGCTTAGTCAAATGCAGACCCCCAGAGAGCAGAGAAGCCGGCTACTAAGCTCCTCCCACCAGCCCCACCTGTTCTCTTCCCAAGGCTCGCCTCAATAGTCAGGTCTAGAATGAACTGAACTGAGCCTTACTCATTAAATAATAGATCTAGCTCCTTAAGGAACAAAATGTGCTTTGTAGATCTGATCGATGCTGTGTACTCACACCACTGATAGTATATTGTATTGATTACCAAACCCTGAAGAACTCCAAAGTATCGCTCAGGGACAGTTATTCACATTGCCTACTTTGCTGTTTGATAGGTGACTTTGCCTAGGTGCCCTCACGACAACCTTAACCCCGCCCCCTGAAGTCTATGGACAGAGGCCCACCTCTGTGTGAGCCTGAGCCAGGGCTCTCCAATGTCCCTTGCCCACTTCTGCTCCAAGTGTGTCCCAAAGCCTTTGCTTCTGTCCCCTTTATAGTTGCTACTGTGGAATTTAACAACAATGAAAATGAAGTAGGACTAGGTAAAGAACGAGTTCTCCTTTTTCTAAAATAAAATAAAATAAAAATTCAACTTGCATTCCATGAAAGATTTAGCGGTGGCAGACCTCAGACAGGATTGAGTTAGACCTGGACTTGATGGACTGGGGTGGAGGAGGCGGGCTGGCAGGCGAGTGGGATGCCTCTCTGACTGCTTCTCCACAGCCAAAGCTGGAAGCCAGAAAGTCTCAGGTTGGTTCATGCAAAACAAAACATAGCAAAACAAAAACCATTCAGGACTTAGAAGGGCTTCACGCACCGGTGTGCCCAATGGCGGGCAATGAAAATAAAAAGTCCACATTGTGTTGTTTTTGATGAGCCACACCCTTCCCTTTGCCATAGTACAGAGCCAGTCCAGGACCTCACACAAGCTAGGCACAGCAAACTCATGGGTGTACCCCTGAGGTGCACCCATGCCATGATGAACCCCTTTCTGTTTTCCTGTTCCTTTCCCTAGGGGGTTCTATTTGTGCAGAATTACACAAAACCTTGGAACACATGGAAAGACCTTTAATGTATTTCATTTGGGGGGACGCATGTGTGTGGAGTCAGAAAACAACCCCATAGAGTCAGTTCTCTCTGTCCACATGTGGGACCCTAGAGTCAAACTCAGGTCTTCAGGCTTGGTGGAGGACACTTTTGTACCCACGGAGCCATCTCACTGCCCTGATTATGAGATGATGATGATTATCTTGTTGGTTTGTTGGTTAGTTTCTCGAGGCAGGGTTTCTCGATATAGCCCTGGCTGTCCTTTGAACTCTCTATCCACCTGACTGGCTCACAGAGATCCGCCTGCCTTCGCCTCCTGAGTGCTGGGATTAAAGTGTAGGCCAACACCGCCCGGCATGATTCTGTAAATGTAAATGTTATGCTCTGATTATGTTGACACCTCCTCATTATCCTTCCCCCTCATCGCCCCACCCTTGCTGCCTCCCTTCATCTCCCCAAGTCAGCCACTTCTAGTTTTCCATATTCTTTTGAAATATAGATCCTGCATATGAAAGAAAACCAATCACATCTGGTGTTCTGGATCTGACTTGTTTCACTTAGCGCAATGACTTCCAATTCCATCTCTTTTCCCGAGATTGACAAGACCCCAGTCCTCACTTCAGCTGTATTATGTGTGTAAACTCCATGGTGTATTCATTCTGTGTACCGTGCCCTCTTTATCCTCAGTCAACCGATAGGCAGCTGAGCTGATGCCTCTTACTTGGCTGGGGGGGAACAGTGCTACAGTGAGCACGTGTGTGCTCGTCTCTCTTGGGTATGCTGACCTAGAGTCCTTGGTTTTATGAGCCCCTTTCTGACCAGCTAATGGCAAGCCTTGATGGCATGGGATAGTGTGTATATGTGTGTGTGTGTGTATGTGTGTGTGTGTATGTGTGTGTGTGTATGTGTGTGTGTGTGTCAATCAAGTCCCACTTGGAGCCTCCATTTCCTTGTGGACTGTCTTCTGACCTATTCAAGAGGCCTGTGAATCTACGTAGGATCTGCCATTGGCCAGCTAAGTGCCCAGCACCAGCATAAACTCTTGTTCCAGACCTGCACTATGGTGACCTAATGCTCCCTGGTGTCAGCCCACAGTCATCTAAGCCAGCCAGAAATCTCAGCGCCATCCTCCACATCTGCCTCTTGTAACTTCTGCCCGGCCGTCATTGAGGCCTGGAGAGCTCCATCCTCACAGGACGCTCCCTGAGACCCTCGTCACACCTGAGCCGCTGTCTGTATTCTCACCTTTGCCCTGAATCCAGTCTCCTCCAGCAGCAATGGACATGTCTGAAAGACATGTCACTCCTTTGATTAAAACTCATAATTACCTTACACACACAGAATACTCCGACTTCAGTAGCTACCGGTCAGGATCCACTCTGTCCCTTCCTGCCTCAGGACCTTTGTACCACTGACCCTGCTACTCAGAACAGTCCTCACCCCTTCTGACCGATAAATTCCTACTCCTCCTTCAGACTGTTCTCCTGGGAATTCTTTCTCTTTCACTTAAATTTAAAAAAAAATAAAATAAAATCCAGCCCCTTCTACATACCAAGCATTGTTCCCAAAACTGAGAACACAACAACAAACAAAGAATGATCCCTGCCCTCATAAAGATTACATCCTATGCCTGTGGGTGTGGCTCAGAGGCAGAATGCTTGCTCAGCCTGCACAAAGCTCTGCTCTCCAACATCAGCAACACACTCACACACTCACACACACACACACACAAAGAGAGAGAGACAGACAGACAGAAAGAGAGAAAGAAAGGGATTATATCCTAGTCAGGGAGAAAGATAATTATTAAATAAATACAATTTTCAGATGGTAGCAACAAAGGCATTTATCAATGAAAGCGTTTATCAAAATGACTGTTATTATAATAAATAAATTATTAGAAGAAATAACTTTTTTTTCCAAGACCAGGATGGCCTTGAACTCTCAGAGATCCATCTGCTTCTGCCTCCCAACTACTGGGATTGAAGGTGTGCACCATTGGTATGGTTGTACTTATTTGTAATCCCAGCCTCAAAAGGCCAAGACAAGAGGATCTCTGTAAGTCCCAGGACAGCCTGAGCTACTTGGTCTCAAGAAAAACAAAACAAAACAAAAAGAGGTGTAGGGGTATAGCTCAGTTGGTAGAGTGATTGCCTATCACACACGAGCTCCTGGGTTCAGTCCCTGACACCACATAAAAAGATAAAAACAAGAAATAGCAGCAGCCAAACAGATACCGTGGCTCACTGTGGAATCCCATCACTTGAGAGGTAGAGGCAGAGAGAAAAGCGTGTGCTTATCTACGTGGTTGTTAAAACTTAATTCGAGAATATTTCATCTGTCGCATAGTTTTGGTAATGTGACTCTAGCCAGTTCTCTTAAATTAAAGAATAAGAGAGAACACAACGAGACGGTCACAGACGTACCTCGAAACTGACAGGAAGAGGTTCACACACCTATACATTCATAGATACACCAAACTCCTCTCTCTCATATTGTCTCTCATAGTCTGCCTGCCTCTCTCTCTCTCTCTCTCACACACACACACACTCACACTCACTCACTCACACACTCACACTCACTCACACACACCCACTCACACACCCACACTCACTCACACTCACACCCACTCACACACACCCACTCACATTCACACTCACACACTCATACACACTTACACACTCACACACTCACAGTCACACAACGCACTCACACACTCACACTCACTCACACACTCACACTCACTCACACACTCACACACTCACTCACACACACTCACAGTCACTCACACACACTCACACACACACCTCCTCTAGCCCCTGTAGCCTGCCTTACCCTCTGGAGATACAGTTGCTGAGGATGGCCAGCCTTCCTTTTCCCTAGACGTCATCACTCAGATGATAATCAGCAGCAGGGACGGCAACAGAGATCCCAAATTCTGTCCCCTCCCCCAGTTACCCAGCAACGTGAGCCTTGGCAGAGGCTGAGGTTAAATTAAAATAGAGATGAAGGGACATTGTAATTTTGTGGTCACTCTCTACACTGACCTCTCCTCGCTCCTCAAGCCCCAGGCTCAGCATCACACTCAAAACCCATGCCCTCACAGCCCCAGGCAAGCCACTCACCCACGTTCCCATGAGGGCCTACACTGTCCCCAGCCTTGGGCAGCACCCCACACCCTTGCTCATAGACAGTCCCCCCAGGTTTAACTCAGACATACTCATGAGAAAGTATCACACACACACACACACACACACACACACATCTACTCTTCCCACACAGTACACAATCCTCTTACACCCCAAACCACAGGCTTCTACACAAGCTTATCCCCTAGTGCATACCGACACAGGGCAGATACCAACTTATGGGAAGATGGTAGCATCTGGGATGTGAGACATGGGTTCCACACAAGCCTGGGTCTGCGTCCCGTCTTCTCTCCCCACCACTAAGTGATTCACTCTACCTACACCCAGTCAGTCCTGCAAGGAGATGTCCCCCACCCCTGGCCCAGGCTGGCCTCCAAGCCTCCTGATGGTCCATGGCCACCTGTCACCACCTGCTACACTGACAGAACCTCCAAGGCAAGTCCAAAGTCTTCAAGGACAATGTCCTTCCTGAGCAGGCCGGGCCAAGTCATGGGACTTAAAAGGTGACGTCAGGGAACTCGGGACATCAGGAACCCAAGGAACACTGAGCCTGGACAGAGGGCATAGTTGATTGCCTGGGTCTGTGTAGATGGGGTGCCCCTGAGGCACAGTTGGAGGGCAGTGAGGCAGCCCACAGAAGAGTCTCCCATTGCCATGGGACATGAGAGAGTAAGATGTCCTCTGCCCTGGATCTAGAGCTTGAATTCTGCTGCCTTCCCAGTGACAAGGCCAAGGAACCGGTGGGGAAGAGTGTCAGAGGGGCTGGGGACACAGCTCAGCAGGTAGAGTTCTTGTCCAGCGCACACCAGGCACTAGGTTGGATCCCACTTTTGGGAGGTGGAGGTAGGTAATAAGAGGATCATTCTCCAAAACCAAAACAAAACCAATCAAAGTCGGCACCCTCCACCTCGGAGGCCCTTGGTAGCGTCGTCTCTTCTCTCAGAACCCCAGGAACTAAGGGAGCAAGGCAGCTGATCACTATCAGAGAAGACACCAAGGCTGAACAGGAGCAAAACAGCCCTGAGGGCATCAACCTCAAGCTCTGGGGTGAGCTGGGGGCATGGAGGAGAAAGAAAAGGAGAGTTCCGTCCCCACCTCCTGACCTGTCGTCTCCACCCAGGTCCATCCCCTGAGAGGTGACTATTCACAGGGACAAGGTGCGGTCAGACCTGAGGTTACAGACCTGCCGCCACAGCCCGCCCAGCCCCCAGGCCAGCCTTGTCAGAAGATCCTCTGTGGAGAGCTGACAGCAGCACTTTGCCTGCCTGGAGACCCGTTTGCCATGCAGGAGGGGAGAGTGGGGGAGACAGACCCAGCTGTGCGGGAACAAGGACTAACGTGGCTGGGACGGTGACGCGGCAGGAGAGATGCCCTGGGTGGAGTAAGGAGACTGGCCCACCCCACAAAAGACTATCTAATTCAAGCAACAAGTTCCATTCGAGGGCTGGCCCTGCATCTGTGCTGTGCTGGGTGCCAGGGTGACAGAGACACAAGCAGTGTGTTCTCTGTCTCCAAAGAGCTGACACTATAATGAAATTATAACAATAGCAGCCCGCACCAACATAGTGTTTATGACGTGCTGAGCCCTGTTCTCAGAATTTTACGAGTCATTTGATCTTGAAATCAACATTCTAAGCTATATATTACTATCATTCCTATTTTAAAGATGGCAGACCTGGAAACACAGAGAGAGTGAGTAGCCTCCCCAAGACCACATGGCCAGGGAGTAAGGCTCCCATCTAAGGGTGATGGGTCACTGAATGCCCATCCCTCACAGCTACGGAAGCCCCTAGATCACTAATCTTCAAACTGAGGTTGAATTCACTGTTCGCCAAATACACTGAGTGTCTTGCTGGGCCTGGGAATCCAAACATCAGTGAGGTTGGGGCCTTGGCCCAAGAAGCTCTCCGCCTGATGAGTGACCTCATCCGGGTACAAAGACATCGCACACAAGAAGACCATGTAGACATGAGATGCTTTGAATTTCCAGGGGAAGGAACTACACTGACATCAACAGAAGGCTGGAGAGATGGTTCCGCCATTAAAAGCACTGCTGCTCTTGCAGAGGACCCAGTTTCAATTCCCAGCTCCTACCTGGAGGCTCACAGTTGTCTGTAGCTCCAGTTCCAGGAGATCTGACACCCTTCTCTGGCCTCTGTGTCACCGGGCATACACATACATACAGGCAGATGAACAATCATGCACATAAAATAAAAGTAAATCTGTCCATAAAATGAGCCATTCATGGAAGCAACTGGCATTAGTAACCATCAATGGAACAGAAAGGCAACCCAGAGAATGGGGAACACAGGCAAGCGGGGTGTGATGGTGCACACCTGTGACCCCAGCAAGCAGGGCATGATGGCGCACACCCATGACCCAAGCACTTGGGAATTGGAGGCAGAAAGATCAGGAGTTCAAGGTCACGTTGAACATTTTGAGTTTGAGACAAGCCCAGGCTACATGAGACCTGAAAGAGAAGTGGGGTGTTGGCTTACAATCCTGACGAAGGATCGATTTTGAAGATAGAATTGTGACAGGGAGCACATGGCATGGCGTGGATGTGAAGTCAGAGGGCGGCTTTGCAAGGTTGATGTTCTTCTCTCACTTGTACGTAGGTTCAAGGGATCGAACTTGGATCCTCAGGCCTGCATGACCAGCAAACGTTTTTACTCACTTCAATGGCGTCATAGAGAAAACTCTTAAATCTCAACAACAACAAAAAACTCCAATCGGAAGACAAGCAAAAGACTTGAGAGACAATTCTCCAAAGATGGTGTAAAGGTCCTGGCTATTCCTATCATTAGAAATATGCATATTCAAAGCCTCTGTAAGGTGAGAGAGGGGCGGCTACCCCAAACCAAAGTTAACAAGTGTGGGTGTGAGTGTGGAAAGGGAAAGAGTGCCACCCTTTGCACGAGTGGCAAGTAAGATGGTTCCTTAAATCATTAAAAACAGAACTACCCTGTAATTTAGGACATCTATTTCCTGGCATACATATCTCTCAAAGAATTAGAACCAAAAAGTCTCAAAGAGATATTTATATGCTCACTTGTGTTCACAAAAGTAGATAAAACCCTAGTGCCTATAGAAGAATTCAGAGATAAGCAAACTGTGGTACGTTTCATACAGGGAGATGTCTCTGGCCTTAAAAAGCAAGGCCCTCAACTCTGGCCACAACTCAGGGCAGCCTTGAGGGCAGTGTGCTAACCTATGCGAGCTGCTCATAAACAGACCATTCTGAACGCCTCCATGACCGGAACTAGCTGAGATCAGAGGCAGACGGAAGGGTAGAGGGCTTCAGGGGCAGCAGGATAAGAGTTGGTGCTGAATGGGTAAAGTTTCACTTTAATAAGATGGAAAGTTCTGGAAATGGAGAACAAGGAGGGTTAACAAAGTATGAACACGCTTATTACCGCTGGCACCATGCTTTTGAAAATGGTTATGCTGGCAAATTTTGTTATGTATACTTAACCACAATAAAAAGACTGTTCTTAAGTGAAGGGCAAACTGTAACTCCAAAACCAGACAGGCTCAAAGGAGACAACTCCCTGGGGCAGGGACAAGACAGAGGAGGCAAGGGACGAGCCAGCACCAGGGAAAGCCTGAGAAAGTGCTGGCTTCAGTAATTACGCCTGGATGTGTATGTCCCATCCCCACTTGGGGAACCCATTCCTCACCTCCCTGGTAGGATCAATAAAACCTGCCCTTCCAAGCCCATCAAAACTGTGTGTCCAGAGCTGGAAGGACAAGAGGGGCTAGGGTCTGCAGAGATGGCTCAGGAAACACCTGCCATACAAGCATGTGGGCCTGAGTTCAAATCCCAACAACCCAAACAAAAGGCCTGGGGAGGGGGCAGACACACAGGCAGGTCCTTGAAGATCATTGGTCAGACAGCCTCGTCTTCAGGTTCATTGAGAGATGCCAAAGAGAAAATAAAATTGAAGCCAGGCAACCTGGTGGGGCATGCTTTGGTCAAGCTGGTCTACAAAGAGAGTTCCAGGCCAATCAGGACTACACAGTGAGACCCTGTATCTAAATAAAAAGAACATAAAGATGGAGGGCTAGTGAGATGGCTCAGCTGATATGGGGCACTTGCCACTAAGTCTGACAACCTCAGTTCAATCCTGGGAACATAAATGCACAATCTATTAATAACTAATCAATGTTTTAAAAAGAAAAATAAAGTGATTGAAATATAACATTAACCTCTAGTCTACACACACACACACAAACACCACACACATTGGCGGGTGGGGCAAGAATGATCAAGGCTACACCTAGCAACACCCTCTGCCCCACCCCCATATGCATACGTATGCACAAGCTCAAGCACCCACAGGCACACACATGCATCAGAAGTTGGGGAGATAGCACAGTGTGCCATGCAAGTCTGAGGACCTGAATCTATCCTCAGTGCTCTTGGTGTGGTGGCTTGTGCTAGGGAGGGAGAGGCCACTCGTAAAATTGAAGAAGAAACCTTTGGTTTATTTATTTATTTATTTATTTATTTATTTATTTTCTTTATCTTGCTAAGCTTTTTCAAGACAGGATCTTACTATATCAAGCAGGCTGGCCTCAAACTCACTGACAATACCCCTGCCTCAGCCTTGGTGCTGGGAATCACAAGTGTACACCAGAGAGCACACCTAACTCCAGAAAAAACATTTGTTTTTTGAGACAAGGTCTCACTGTATGGCCCCTGTTGTCCTGGACTCACCATGTAGACCAGGCTGGCCTCGACCTCACAAAGATGCCTGACTCTGCCTCCTGAATGCTGGGATTACCAAGGCATGCGATGCCATACCCAACTTCTAGCAATATTTTCATTTGAACACTGAAACAGATTTTGTGAAGAGCTCTCCAGTTCAAAAGAAAGAAAAGGGCCTGAGACAGAGGCCCAGTCTTCCCCAGGAGGTACCTCATCCTTCTCATAGGCCACTTTCTTGTTTGCGTCATTTTCTCCATCCCTTTATCGCCTCCAGGCCTGACAGAGCCCTTAGTCTGACTCCAAAGAGGCTATGGACGTAGCAATCCAGGCAGAGGCTAATGGTCCAGCCTGGATGAGCTCAGAGCCGCCAGGTACTTACTGGGAGGAAGAGAAGGGGATGTGGGCTGGATGTGGTAAGCCTCACAGGCTCACTGGAAGGTTAACCGAGGCAGTCCAGTTGGGGACACGGGAGGGACAGGACCTATGACAATGGCCAAAATGTTGAAAGGAATACCTTTGTCACAAGGCCACTCGTGGGCTACAGAATACACCCAACACCCGTGATGGCCTCTCTTGATGCCACTAGTCCTTGTCACCCTGCTTTCCAAAGCCGGGGGACCAGATATGGAGGAAAGACAGACTGCTGTGAGGGGAAACAGGGAGACGGAGTCCTTCTGAGCGTGGAGATGGTGAGCGGAGGCTGTACGTAGCAACAACTGTTTTCCTCAGGTCCCAAGATGCAACCCTACTTCCCATCTGCCTGGGAGTCACCCCCTCCTGGTATGATTTTTCTTCTGATTGATTTTCTGTCAGAGGTGGGGGCAGCACCCTAGACTTCACTCTCCCTCTGAGCTCACAGGTTCCCTGGGCTCTGGGCCATTAAAAACACAGAATCCTCTTCATGGCTCCAAGCCAGACAGCAGAGCTCTGGGGTAGAGACAGCTCCTGAGAGGATGGATTCCAAGGAAGCCTCCAGCATCTTCCAGGGCCGGACGACTGCCCATCACTACCTCATCACCTCATAGCTATCCACCCACTTGCTCATCTTCACACATACCACCATCTGGGTCTGTTGGTGATCCAAGGTAATCATTAACCCTCCGACAGGCACTGGCCCTTTAAGGCTGCCATGGGAAGAGATGACAAAATCACCCCACTGGACTTTGTGCCTCGAGGCTGGTGGGTCAGCAGGGCCTGGGAGCCCTTCTGGGAAGGCTGGAGGCCTTGCTCCAAGGGCAAGGGCAGTTGTATAGACCCTGCATTCTACTGTCTCTACACTGTGGCCCTGTGAAAGAGTGTGGTTGTAACCCAGCAATCCAGAGCTCCAGAGCCATGCTCTCTCCCTGGACACCCTGTCTAGAGCTCACTGACCGGGCCACACTTATACCCTACCACCCTCCAAAAAGGCTCTCAGCCTGGGCATGTTTCCAGTATCCACCTGTCATTGTGAAAAAGGGAACCTTGTCAAGAAGGGACATCCTAGCTGTGCTAAGTACCCATCCCAGAAGCCCAGGAGCTGGGTCAGCCAAAGGGGCTCTGGGCTAGTCAAGGCGACAGGTGTGCAGTTTATGAGAGAGTAAAGGCAGGCTTCGTTCCCAGGGGCACGACAGAGCCACAGCTTTGAGCCCTGCACATCTGTGCAATGGAAAGTGCCTCTCGTGGTCAGTCAGTATTGGTGGTTCTGACAACTGCAGGAAGCAGGGATGGAGAAGGGGCATGAGAGGGTCACCAGGCAGATCTTGACGAACTGAGATGGACTCAAACTCTCCAAGAAGAAGGCCAAATAAGGATTTGTCAAGAGATTCAGGTGCCACCACCTCTCTGGGAGGCCTTTGGAGTCCTGACCTCAGGCTCCAGTCCCTGGGTGCCACCCTGGCGAATTCGACGTCTCTGACATCGCCTCCACCTTAGAACCAGATCAGGCGCAGAGTCTGACATGTTGGGGGTCCATAGCAAATGGCTTTGGAGAGAATAAGCAAATGAACATCAACTTGGATAGCCAGGTCTGTACAGAAGGAAATCCCAGACCCGAGGCACGGCATGTGCGATTTACCAAGTGGGAAGAAGCGCTTAGCCCTTCACCAAAAACGTGAATCAATCATCTTGTAACAAAAGCCTGCCCCCTCCCCGGGCTCCTTTGTCCGGATCCCACAGGCTGGAAAGCATCCAGTTGTGTGCAGTAATGGGGCAAGGGTCTAGGGCCACATGAGGAGTTGGAAGTCTTGGTCTCTGTCTTGCCTGTGATTGAACACAGCTATCTGAGATCATCTGAGAGGATCAGTAAAGAAACCAATATCAGTCTGACGGTGGTGGCGCACACCTTAAATCCCAGCACTCGGGAGGCAGAGGGAGGGGGATCTCTGTGTGTTCGAGGCCAGCTTATCTACAGAGTGAGTTCCAGGACAGGCTCCTAAGATGCACAGAGAAACCCTGTCTCAAAAATAAATAAATAAATAAATAAATAAATAAGCCAGATATAGACAGACAAATATCATATTTACTCACTTGTAAGTGGCTTTTAGACATAAAGCAAAGAAAAACCAGCCTATGATTCACAATCCCAGAGAACCTAGACAACAATGAGGGTCCTAAGAGAGACATACAAGGATCTAGGAAGTAGAGAAAGACAAGATCTCCTGAGTAAATTGGGTGCATGGGAACCATGGGAGAGGGTAAAAGGAGAGGGGAGAGGAAGGGAGGGAAGTGGAGAAAAATACATATAGCTCAATTAAAAACAATAATAAAAGAGTTTCTAAAATACAAAAATAAATAAAACACACACACACACACAAAGAAAGAAATCAAGATAGTATTGGCACACCAAAGATGAGATATATCGACAATAGTGTATTCTCAAGGAGGTTCTCAGAGGATGTGAGTTCTCAACTATAGAGTCAGGTCATTGATCCCATCCATCCACCCAAATATCTACCTAACCCTCCATCCATCATCCACAACCCATCAAGCTACCTTCCAGTCTACCAATATACCCAACCATTTATCCTCCCAACCTTCCACTTGCTATCCATCTTCCCACCCACCAATCCATGAACCCACCCAAGCATCAATCCAACCATCCACCTACATCTACCCGTCCACCTGTCCAATTATCCCTCCATCCTTATCATCCACCTGCCCAACAATTCAAATGCACATCTGTCTGCCAATTCACCCATCTACCCACTTTCTCAACTCTCATTTGTTTTTCCTTCCAAACACCCACTCATATCCATTCCTCTAGTGGCCTGCCCAGCTATCCGTCCATCTTTCCGCCCACCCATCCAATCCACCACCCAGCAGCTCATAGTCACTCATCCGTCTACCAACCCATCCAGTTACCCACATATCCACTCTTCTACCCACTCACACACTCGTTTACCTTTCCTTCCAACCAACCACCCATGCCTTCCATACATCTACCTATCTACTCACCCATCAATCCAAACACCCAGTTACCCACATCTACCTACTCATATAGCCACCCATCCCACTAATCCACTGAACCATGTGTGTATTCATCCACAAACACACATCCATCCATCCACCCACAAACCCATCCATGCATCCACCCACCCGCCCATCTATCCAGTGAAACTTCTGACATTATTAAAAGTCTGACCTGATAACATTTTGGCAAATGAGCACAGTCTTTCTCTCAGCTTTCTTTTGGCCTTACTGGGTGGTCAGCATCTAAACTCTGGTGGCCGCGTGGTCAGATAATACCAGATAGCTATGTAGTTCATAAGTCAGAAACTGTAGTAAGGAATGTCTCAAGATGGTCAGTCTTACAGGATTTTTCCATCCCAGGCACACCCCCAAAATCTGCCAGGACCTCTTCTCCAGGAACAAGAAGAGAGAGGGAGGGAGGAGCTTGGGTGAAGCAGAAGACACCTGGCAGGCAGACAAGGCTATTGGTGACCTGTTGTTTTTCTAGGCTCTTAGGGACCTCACCTTTGACCAACAATTTCCTGGCACTGGCTCAGTCTGCCAAAGGGGTGGGGGGCGGCAAAGGGACTTCAAGAGGAAGGTAAACAGCAGGTGAGGCCAAAGGTGGCCCTAGAAGGCAAGGGGCACATTCCAAAAAGTCTCCCGAGCCTGAGGCCCGCAGTAAAGCCAAAGTCCAGCAGGGAACACACACCTGCATTGCGGTTGTAGACAATGCTATAAACACTCCATTGTTCAGGGATTACCCACAAACAGGATGCCTTCCACTGCCTTCCTCTCCTCCCCATGCTCACCCCGAGAGCTCCAAGTGCCCCTGGTGCAGCAGGCCTGGAAGCGCAGAGGAGTCCCACCTGGGCACTGCCTTTCGTCTCGGTGTCTATCCCGCTCTCCAGGTCAGCACCATCTGCAGGCAGGAGTCACTGCTCTCTGAACCCCAGACTCATGCTGTGGAGGAGTGGAGGAAGGGCTGTCTGCCTTGCTGGACTGTCACCCTGCTGGATGCTTCAAAGAGAAGCCCGGAATTCCTCAGCCAGCAGTCTGGCTCCACTCTCTCTGCCACTCAAAGGCATCATGGTCCAGGAGTCACCGTGAAATGGAGAAGCAGCTGGGCAGGGCTGCTGAGAGAAGGTGACATTCATGAAATAAAGGCAGCCTCTTCTTCTCAGTGCTAGATGTCTCTGCATGTCATGCAACTCCCCATTCTACTGCTCCACAAAGGACAGGAAAACGGAGAACTGGGGTCTCCCTGCTCGTCGTTTTCTTCCTCTAATTACTCGTACTCATCTCGTTAGGTCAGCCTTCTACAGATGAACTCCTGGGGGGGCACAGATCCCTCAGGGACCCCATGAAAGCTAAGGGCACCCTTCCCCAAAGAACATTCATTCACATACCGCCAAGACTGCAGACTGTCTCGGGGGGCAGACAGCTGGAGCAGAGAGCCTGTCACAACCTTTAGATTATGCTTCTCAGGGTCACAGCCACCAGGGTGTAGCCTGAACTTCCAGAACCAAACGGTACCCAGAATCTTACAGAGTCCCGGAGGCCCCAGAAGAAGACTCCTGTGACCTGACCCTTCCTGGAAAAGCCCTTTTGGCTAGCTTGTCCCTTCCCTCACCATCCTGCGTCACCCATTTCCACAGCTGTGTCCTGAGCTGGTGAATTCCGCTCTGGTCTTTGAAAGTCAAGCAGAATCTTAGAGACCATCTGTACAAACCTCGTTATCTTTTCCGATGAGAACTGTAAAGGGCCCAAGGTAGGCTGACTCACTTTAAGTCACTGAGATAACCAGAATAGCAGTCAGGTGGCCTGCCCGGACTCCATCCCCGTCTCAGGTGAGTGTGCAGTGGACCTACTGTGTGTTCCCACAGTGCCTCACTAGGAAGAGGAGGATCTAGGTGGCCTGACTGGACTCCATCCCCATCTCAGGTGAGTGTGCAATGAACCTACTGTGCGCTCCCACAAGGCCTCGCTAGGGAGAGGAGGGGCCACTGCAAATAAATGAGCTTCAGTTACATTGGCCAAGTATGTCGAAAATCCTTGGAATGAAAAGAGCAAACAGGGTCACCAGGCTCCTGATTACATAAGACATTGCAAAACCTGCAGAGCTCAGCAAAGGCAGAGCCGGAGCATTCATTCATTCATTCATTCATTCATTCAACACATAATTATAAAGCTCCAAGCACCACCCATGGGGACAAACAGTCAAGACAATCACCCAGACAAACTTCCTGCTTCCAGAAAACCCCAAAAGGAAGAAAGCTGATCTTTAAACCAATCAAGTCTTGCTAAAGATAAATACTGTAGGGAGAGGGAGGGTGACCTAAGAAGAACTTGGTGATGTCGTTTATTCTCCGCCCTCCCACTGTACGCGCGCGCGCGCGTGTGTATGTGTGTGTGTGTGTGTGTGTATGCGTGTGTGTGTATGCGTGTGTGTGTGTGTGTTTGTGTATGGGTGAGATACTTGTGCAAGTACCCACAGAAACTGGAAGAGGCATTGGATGCACTGGAGCTGGAGTTACAGGTAGTTTCTGGGCTTCCTGATGGGGCTGCTGGACTTTTGGAAAGCAGCCAGGGCTCTAAGTGTGAGCCATCACTCCAGCCCCTGGTGATGGTATATTATGGGGAAGGAGATGCTCAAGGAGGGCCTCTTTTAACTCGTTCTAAAAAGTACAGTGAAGGTATCCGTGCAAAAGCATGGAGGCGGAATGTTCCGAGAGGAAAGAATAGCAAGTTCAAAGTCCCCAAGGCAGATGTGAAGCAGATTGGTTCCAGGAAGCTCCAGCTGGGCAAGGGAGGGAGTGAGTGAGTGAGCCCTCAAGAAGGCTGAGGCGAGGATGAGGGTGGCACTGGCCTGGCCACATAGCAGGTGCGACTGGCTCTGTGGTGAGAGAGGAACAAATTCTCTGGAAATTCTGTAAAGGCAGGGTTGGGGTACTCATTTACCCGTCCATGTGCTCAACAAGTAATTACTGACTCCCAGTTAATCGCCCAACTAGTGTGTGATTTGGGAATCATAAATTCAAAGCTAACCTGCCAGGACTATGTAAAAAGAACACCTCAGACAACAACCCAAAGCCCCAAAGACAGGCACCTGAAGTTCAGGTCCTCTTGATGTTCTGTGGGGAAAGGCAGTCTGTCCTAAAGTAAAAAGCCCAGTCTGTCAGAGTCTGCCCCACCTGCTAAGAGGAGCAAGGACCAGCCAAGCCAGAGGGGAGCAAAAAAGCCACACAGCTCAGGCCAGATGGCCAGATGGTAGCAAGAGTGACAAACCATGAACTCATCTGTCTATCTATCTATCTATCTATCTATCTATCTATCTACTATCTATCTATCTATCTATCTATCTATCTATCTATCTATCTGAGGGGGTGGTTGTTTGAGACCGTGCCTCATGTAGCCAAGACTGGCCTCAAACTTGCTCAGTAGCTAAGGATGACTTTGAACTTCTGATCTTCCTGCCTCCACCTCCCGAAAACTGGGGTGGTAGGAATACACCATTACCACAACCAGCTTTGGAATTCTTTTTGAAGCAGAATAGCCGGGGACTGCTGGTAGCTTTGTTTATAGAGGAGAGAACAAAAGGAGCATTCCCCAGGAAAGGAACGCTCCAGTGAAAACTGCGCCCTGCACTACCTTGCAGGTGATGAAGACACCGATGGAAGAGCCACAGGTATTCGAGACTCGCAGAACCTGACAAGTTGCCCCAAGGGAAAAGTTCTGAGTGCCCTTTGCTTACAAAACCTGCCCTGGGGCTAGAGAGATGACTCTCAGTAAAGTACCTGCCTCGAAAGCAGGAGGCCTTGAGTTAAGAGCCCCAGCACCCACATCAAAGTTGGGTGTGGTCACAAGTGACTACATAACTGCACAACTTGGGGGACAGGGGATAGAGACAAGTGCATCCCTGGAGCCCAGTCATGAGCCCGGCCAATCAGTGATGCTGGCCTCAGTGTGAGATGAAGTACATGGCCGGATGTGGTGGCGCACACCTTTAATCCCAGCACTGTGGCGGCAGAGACAGGCAGAGCTCTGAGTTTGGGGTCAGCCTGGTCTACATAGTGAGGTTCAGGCTATCCAGGGCTATGGAGTGAGACACACTCTTTAGAAAGGAGGGGTGGGGATGGCTCAGTGGTTAAGAGCATTGGCTGCTCTTCCAGAGGAAGCAGGTTCAACTCCCTGCACCCACATGGCAGCTCACACCTGTCTGTAGCTCCAGTTCCAGGGCTTCTGACACCTCACAGACATACATGCAGGCAAGATACTGACAATCATAAAATAAAAATAATTCTTAAAAAAGATAACATGGATTCTAACAGTCTTGACCTCTGCCTGCTACAACAACATATATGCGCATGCGCACCTGGACGAGTACGCGCATTCGCACCTGCACACCACTGAAAGAATCAAAGGCTGCTGCCATGAGGGGGAGGCTGGAGCAGATGTGGTGGGGCAGTCCCAGGTAAAATGTCTTCCCATTGGGTTTTGCAGCCTGTGTGGAGCTGGTCAGGCCTCGCCTCTCCTGAGCACAAAAGTCATGCAATCATAGTGAAGACCACAGACTGCACCTGCTCCCGTCCTCCCTCAGACTCCCACCTTTGTGTCTTCTGAACAGCAGATGGTCCGTATTTGGATTTTGATGTTGTTCATTTTTTTTAACTCAAGAAAGAATTCTTCTTTTCTTGGAAGAAAGTTGCAACTGGGACGATGCACAAAACTGTTTCCCAGCATTGCATTCTGTGTAGTCGTGGGCATTGGACCCCTCAGGCGCGCTTCCGCTAGGCACCTCCAACTCATGATAACACCAACTGTGCCTGTCAGCAGCCACGGAGGGATTGTACTGGACAATGCTGGCTTCCTCCTCTAGCCCCATCTCCTGTGAGTGACCTACCTGTGTATTAGCTTTTTGTCAACTTGACATAACCTAGAGTCACCTGAGAAGAAGGAAGCTCCTGGAAAAATTACCTAGGAAGCCTGACCTGTGGGTGTGTCTATAGGGCATCATCTTGATTAGTAATTGATGGAGGAGGACCCCACCTACTGTGGGGAGTATCATCCCTTGGCAGGGCAGGTGGTTCAGAGCTATATAAGAAAACATGAGCCAGTGGGGTGCTGGCCTTTAATCCCAGCACTCAAGAGGCAAAGGCAGGTGGATCTCTGTGAGTTCGAGGCCAACCTGGTCTACAGAGTGAGTTCCAGGACAGCTAAGGCTACCCAGAGAAACCCTGTCTCCAAAAACCAAAATGAACCAGCAAACAAACAAACAAACAAAAAACCTTTCTGTAGTTGATTGTTTTTACTTTTTACTCTTTTGTTCTTTGGGGGGCTCCTCATTCAGCTCCCAAATAAATCACACAAGGTTTGTTTTTTCTTATAATTGCCCAACCTTAGCTTGGCTTTTTTCTAGCCAGCTTTTCTTAAATTATCCCACCTACCTTTTGCCTCTGGGAGTTTCCCTTTCTCTGTTCTGTATCTCTTTTCTTCCCGTCTCTCGGTGGCTTGCTGTGTAGCTGGGTGGCTGATGCCCTCCTCCTTTCATACCTTGATCTTCTCTCTTTTTCTCCTTCTATTTATTCTCTCTGCCTGGCAGGCCCACCTATCCTTTCTCCTGCCTTGCTATTGGCTGTTCAGATCTTCATTAGACCAATCAGGTGTTTTAGACAGGCAAAGTAACACAGTTACACAGAGTTAAACAAAAAAATGCAGCACATCTTTGCAACATTAAACAAATGTTCCACAGCATAAACAAATGTAACCATCTTAAAATAATATTCCACAACATCTTTGCTTCCCTAAGTTGCTTTTCATCATAGTTTGTCACAACAGAGAGCAAACGAGGACATTCCATAGGAACCTCCAACCTAGGTCTGGGCCTCCACTAGCCTTGGCCTCAGAGCTGCTTTTCTCTCTTCCCCCCACTCCCTTCCCCAACCTCAAATATATCCGACCTCTGACCCTTGCAGGCAGGCCCTCCATCTTGTCTTCTACCACACATGACTCCAGTGCTGGGCATAGAACTAGAGCTTTTTGCACACGCCCAGTGAGAGCTGACCACTCACTTACCATAGCCCACATTTTACTTTTTATTTGGAAACAGAGTGTCACTAAATTGCCAAAGCTGGCATTGAACTCAGTCTATAAACCAGGCAGACCTTGAATTTACAATCCTGCTTTATCCTCCTGAGTCACTGGGATTGCAGGCCTGACCTCACTAGGTCTAGAAGACAGACCATCAGGAACAAAGGACATTTGCTCACAGGACAAAATGAGTGCCTCCTAAGGAGCTTAGATGCATCGGAGCAAAGCAGAAATGCATGCATGCTACGGCTTACATGCACACGTGCGTGTGTACAGACACACACACTCACATGTGCATGTACACAGAATGTTCCTAGGGTAGGCATCACTGTAGGGTGATGTGTGACAAGAACTGGAAGATGAGGAAATAGGTCCTGCAGATGTCTCCACATAGAACATCGCGGGCCAAAGGGGCAGGAGCAGGTCAACTGTGTGTGTAAAATACACTGGCTGCTCTTGGAAGGGATCATGTAGGGGCCTTGAGGTCACCATTATCAGGGTTTGACTTTTACTCTCAGGAAAAAGCCAAGAGATATTGCCAGGGTCTGAGACATAAGATGACCCAATGTGACCCACCCATTCCTCATGACAGAAAGTGACAGGACAAGGAGGTGGCTGCTCAGACTGGGCAGGGAGCAGAGGGACGAGCCATGCCCTTTTTTTCTCAGTCTGCCAGCCAGGGCAGAGTCTTCTGAGGTGACCATATCTCCTGCAGCTCCCCCGTCATGCCCTGGACCTCTCTCCTTCGCCGTATTCCTGCGGGTCAGACTTGGCTTTGGCCTTCGGCTCAGCCCACAGAGTGGGGCAGTCCTGCTTTCCGAGCAGTCCCAGAAAACAGTGAGCGGGCCAGAAGAAAGTCACAGTGGGCCTGGCAGGGGAGAACAGCAGATTACAGTGTCTGGACCTAGTGGCTCACCCTGTAATCATCACAGGCGCAGGTGGACAGGGCCCTGGACCACACCCCTGCAGGGCCAGCACTTGCTAGCCTCCCCAACACCGTCCTGATGTCTCACCTCAAGCGGAGAGGAGGCAGGCGACATGTGGAGGCTCTGAACCCAGCCTTCAAGCCTGTCTGAAAGAAGCCTAATGGATACCCTGAGGTGTTGAGGTCTCCAACAAGAAATGACGGTATCCAGAGCATGCAGAAGACTCGAACCCAGAACGTTGACTAACTACAGATGCTGCTTCTTCCGGGTCAGGCCTTGGACTCAATCAGTAGGGCAAGGCTTCACTGCCGTGTGACAAAGCAATACGCATGTAGTTTACTGTCGAATGCTGGCTTCCAGAGGGAAAACTCTTTCCCATGATGGTGACCTGAACGTCTCAGACAGGGAGGTTTAGTCAGGACAATGTTTTCCCACCCAGCTAGGCCATGCATCACAGTGCCAGCAGACAAGCAAGCCCCTTGCCCTCTGTCACCCCACGCCAGCCTGGAAACAATTCCTCCTGTTCTCTAGGAACAAAAGCTCCATGTCAGCTTCCTGGGCCACCTGTCTGTCCGGGAACAGAGCTGGCTGCCTTCAGCTATCACGTGCCATGCGTGGCTGTGGCCTCCAGCACCTGAGTCATCTGTGACTCATTGCCCTCTACCCTTGGCTCAAGAGGGATGGGCCAAGTGGACTCAGCTCTGAACGGAATAAGACCAGTCTGATGTCCCCGGCACAAGCCTGCCCTTCCCTTCCCCCAGGGTCGGACACAGGGATAACCTCTCAAAGGAGGACACTCACGTGAACACAACCTCCCACAGAGGACCTGGCACAGGTGCACTCACCCCCATCCCACCACAGTATGCCCTGTGGCACCTGCCACCCCCATCTGTGCTAGAAGACCCCACAACCTCAAGTCTTCTATTAACTATGGGATATCACACACGCACGCACACACAGAGTCCCTCTCTCAGTCCCAATCTCCTCCTTTGATCTGGGACTCACTTGAGAGAGTGAGGGCTAAGGTCCCTTCTAGCTATTAATCTAAGTTTACCTTTATTTATTTACTCTCTGTGCGCGCACGCGTGGGTTGCATGTATGTGTGCAGTTTTCTACCTCCCCTGTGTGGGTTTCTCTCCACTGTGGGTTGCAGAAATCAGACTCACGTCACAGGCTTAGTGGCGAAGAGTGCATTTACCCACTAAGCCATCTCTTTGCCCCTAAGCAAGTATTTTAATAAGGTATTTACACACCTGTAATCTGTCAGGGACAAGAAAGTCAGGAGAATGAAGGCAGCATGGAAGCGGAAAAAGAAAGATGGGAACATGGTCCTTCCAGACATCACCACACCTCTAACTACAGTCAGACTGGGAGCATGGACCCCAGCCCTGACATCACCACACCTCTAACTACAGTCAGACTGGGAGCATGGACCCCAGCCCTGACATCACCACACCTCTAACTACAGTCAGACTGGGAGCATGGACCCCAGCCCTGACATCACCACACCTCTAACTACAGTCAGACTGGGAGCAAGTTCCCAAGAGAGCAAGCTCCTCCAGGGAAGGACTAAGAAGATGAATTTCCATGGGTATCATCCAACTGGGCTTCTTTAAGGGCAGTTTGACATGGACTATCTCAAGATAGGGCTGTGTCTCCCTCAGACCAGGATGCCATAGGCCAGGCGGTGTGTCTACTTCAGACTCTCACAGTTAACAGCCCCACAGCGAGGGCGACAAAACTCTCTGAGAAACTGTCTTTACTAGCTCTTTACCATTTTGGGTCTCTTTCCTCTTCAGATCCTCTGGGGTGATGTAGGTCACACCTGATATGACTTCCCAGAAGAAAGACAGGCACAGAGCCTTAATAATCAGAGGTTTAGAAGGAGCCTTATAGTTGTGAGTCCTCAGCCCCTCACGGTCTCTTGGTCCAGACCCCATAACTCTTGTTAAATACCACAGCCTCCATTTCTCAGGAAAGGGTTACGGTTCCTGGCCTTCTAGGGTGGAGGGATGGTTGAGAAAGCTAGGAAGGGAGCATGTTTCTCCACTTGGCCTTAGTGATGGTTTCCCAATCCAGTGTGATTACTGGTCAAGTCAGGCTGGCACTGCCAGGCAGGCTCCTGGAGCCTAGACCTTCTCCCGCTGCAGGAGCCTGGAAAACCAGACTGGCCCCTGGAGGCCCTCACCCATGAGGGTCCAGCCCAACAAGAGTGAGGTCACAGACCCCACAGAGGCAGAGCAGAAAGACAGGTCTCATCTCCAAAGAGCAGAGAATGGCGACAGAGAGGACGGTACCCAGGGCTCTGCATCTTGAACGTGGAGACCTCTCAGAATTCCACCTCAGGGTTTACTGTTGTCCCTGACACCATACAGTCTGCCCAGATTTTTGTTTATCTGACTAAAACCCGCGTGTGCCCCTCCTGAGCTCGTGTGCACATGCCCCCACAGCTGTTTCCTCGCTCTTCTGAGGGTCATAGAAAATCTTCTGCCCAGCTTTCTTTTACCTTTAAGAAAAAGTGTACCAAGCCGGGCAGTGATGGCATATGCCTTTAACCCCAGCACTTGGCAGGCAGAGGCAGGCGGATCTCTGTGAGTTCGAGGCTAGCCTGGTTTACAGAGTGAATCCCAGAACAGCTAGCCATAAAGAAAAGTGCCTGCCTATAATCTTCTCATTCAGAAAGCTGAGACGGGGGATCTAGAGTTTGAGGCCAACCTGGGCTACAATAGCGAGCTACTGTCTCCGAAAAGGGAAGAGGTTGGAAGAGGGCAATGATGGTTACAAACTTCTAATATCCTGACCCGCCCACAGATCCCCATTTGCAATCTGAAAATCGTTACCCCCAAGATCGGGAAGCTAGATGTATAGGCATTATTCAGCAGGGACACAGTGGCCAAGACAGCAGCTAAGGGTTCTTTGAGATCACAGGGCTACTGCCAGAGCTCAGGCGGCATGGTTCCCGGGGAAGGAGTTCACTCTGTTTCCAGAGCCTAAAGGCGTCTCAGGATGGCTGCCTACCGAAATAATAATGACTGAGGAGCCAAGAGCTGGTCCATGGTCTTTCCTGAAGTCCCCCTCCCCCCAGGGCGATCAGCGGGGCGAGCTACTAGTTCGAGGGGTAATAGACTCGGTGCTTAGGAGTCTCCCAGTGCGAGGAAAGAGGCCCTGCCACTGCCCTCAGAGCTCCCAGTTGGTCTCAGATCTCTGGTACAGGCAGAAATTGAAGCCATATCCAGAACAAGGGCTACCTACAATATTGACACTGGTAACTTCACCACACAGCAGGGGGAAGGGCATCAAAGTACCTGAGAAATTCACCTCAGAGGAAGGCCCAGGCACTCCCCCCGGGAACCAGGAGCATTGCTAGACAAAGTACAGGATGCAGGGTTAAGCTTGAATTTCAGATACACAATGAACATTTACTGGGTAGACTGTGTTTTTATTTGCTATATCTGGCAAGTGCCTCCAGGATCCTCCCTCTTTAGGCCCAGAAGGGCCAGCTGCTGAGGGATCGCTGAGCCCCAGGCAGAACCAAAGACAACGGAAGGAACTCAAGTCACGGATGAGGAAGAACTTTCTAGATAATATTGATCCAGGGTGTGGTGGGGTAGAATTAAGGTCTCTGGGACTAACCCTCACAGCCCAGGCTCCACGGAAGAATCATAAGCTCTTAGATGTCCCGTTCACTTAGCTGCCCCTCTACTCTAACACGGGAGGAAGCAAGGCCTACAATGGGGTAGCCGCAGGAGACTTTTGAATAGTTATGAAATGGAGTCTAAGAGTGCAAATGGCCACCTTTGTCCTTTCCCAGAAGCCCTAGCAGGCCATTCAAGATAGGCCAGTCTTCCTGGGATTTTCCCATAGGGCCACTGCCAAGGGCCAACATACCCCTAGCATCTGGAGCCCACGGTGGGATCGAGTTTCTCCACAGTTGTGGATCTGGAGATGTGGCTGTGTGAAGCTGACCTTTCCTCTCTCCATGACTTCCCTTGTTTGTGTTTTTGTTTGTGTGGTGCCTGTATCCGATGATGCTCAGGGTATGACCAGGGTGGTCACGGCCAAGGGGGAAGACTCCAAGGATACATAGGCAGTAAACCTTCCCCAGCACAGGAAGGCTCAGAGTAGCCAGGAGCCTGCTGGGAACCACATTCTGGAGAAGACTCAATTGCAGAGCAGGGTCCTCTGTCCCAGGACCTGATGGCTCCCCATTACTGAGAGGAAAAAGAAAAATGACTTCCATTTTTCCTTGTGTTGTTTCTGCCCTAGCATTTATCACACCCAGGGAACGAAGCATCTAGATCAGTGAGCCTTTCTTTTCTGGAGGAAGACAAAGCTCCCCGCCCCCACCTCGGGAGCCAGAGTGTGGCTAACAGTACAATCAGCCCTGCTCTGTATAGACTTGGACAGAGGGAGCCAGCCAAGGTCCCTCGAGCGCTCACTTACCCATCTATCTCCCCATCGATCTCGTCAACAGATGCTGTCCTCACTGAGCCCCCTCCTTCTTGCAGGGCCAAGGATATGTCCAGGACTTCACTAATTAGGCAAGCACTCTACCACTGAGCTGCACAGCCAACACTGTTAAACCCTCCTCCATTTTGTTTCCTTTCTATTTGGGGTTTTGATTTGGCTTGGGTTTCTTTGGCAGGTGGGGGATTGTTTCTGAGAAAGGGCCATGCTATATAGTCCAGACTAGCCTCAAATGCTTTGTGTAACCCAGACTGTCCCGAAACTCTCCAAATCCTCCTGTCTCGGCCTCCTGAGTGCCGAGATTGCAGACAAGTCCCGGCACTCTTGGCTCTGAACCTCTCTATGTTCATTTTGTAATTTAATCCGCACATGGGAGGTAGTTAGTATCATGTCAGTTATTCAGAGCGACACAGTGAGGCCCAGACAGAGCCAGCGTGCCCAAGTCACACAGTCAGAAAACGCTGTGTGTAGTTCAAACCTGCACAACCTCAGATTCTCTCTACCTCACTCTGTATTCATGCACACACTCTGCATGTCAGCCACTCACCTGGGCCTAGCCACATTTGTCTATACATCAGTATTCACCTCTAGAATGGGAACACTTCTGTCTACATCTGGTGTTGAGAAGAAGTGACCCTGGGTACACAAAACACCAGGAAACAAATCCCATGGCATCTGTTTTACATATAAGGACAGATTCAGAGAGGCAGTTTTGCCATAAGACAAAATTGGGGCTGTGCTTGGGACCTCGAGACCCAGACACAACAGCTAGGATTTGAACTTGGGCAGTCAGGTGAGCAGAGCCAGAGTGCCCCCCCTGCTATCTGCTCAGTCCCTTCCAGATAGAGGGTTATTTATAGCCACGAGGTGTTTATTACTCAGCAGTCAGCAACTCCCAGAGCACAGCACGGGGTCATGGGACTTCGGCCAGGTCAGCCCCTACCCCACCCCCAGCTCCATGGGGGCTCGTCCAAGAAGCTGGCTTCCAGCTGGGCCCCAGCCTGCCCCTGGGAGCCCTTACCCAACCAGGCAACTGCCCCGTGACTGGGAACAGTGACCCCTGTCACATTTGTGTGCTTGCAAGCTCGTGCGGATGTGCTCATGTGGAAGGTCCATGACCAGAAGTCTTGAGGTGGGAGGGAGGACACCTCTGAGGAGGTCTGCCAGACACAGACCTTCTCCACAGGCCCAGCCTCAGGGGGTTCGCAGGCCTGGCATGCAGGTGACCAAGAGACCAGGCAGGCATGGGAAGGAAGCCTGGGAGAGAGAGGAGAAGAGCACACACTCCCTCAGAGGAATATTCCTGCTCCCTCCCAGGAGATAACCCCTCCTAAAGTTCCATGGGAAGCCTTCTCCCCAGCACTGATCTCAAGGCCTTCCCTATATCTGTGCCATAAGCCAGTCCCAAGCTCTAGCACCTGAAAGAGTTGCTTTGGAACACTCACCCCTGCAGGCCTCCACTGTCCACGCCTGGGAGGTCTGCTAAGCCAGGCCACAGAGGAGTCTTCCTGGGGCTGGCTGCATGTGTAAGGGTAGACACGAGGTGTCTCCTGTCGGGGTGGACGTTTCTGAAGTGTCTGTCAGGTTAGGGGAAGGCAGCATGTGTCCTGGGCCTGTTCAGTTTCTTCATTAATTCCATTAGCACTCACGCCAGCCCGGCTCATACCCAGCATCCCTATGAGGAAGACCTGTTCCATCCTTTCTTTCCTCTCCATGCAACCCTCCCTCTTCTGCCTTTCTCGGCCCCAGAGTCCAACCCACCCTGGCTTGGCTCCCTTCCCAGCAAGAAGAAGGCTGTGTACTTGCAAAGATGGCGGTCAAGCCCAGTGAGAGCATTTCAACTAGGGAAGAAAGTGAGAAAAACAAACAACACAGATGTAATAAAGTGGTACTCAGAGGAGAAGCATTGTTGGGAACTAAGACAGTGTAATGATAGTGTCCGCGGTCCCGTGCCCACCACTTCATCCCCTCAGGCTCACGGGGCAAATGTTATTGTGTCCACTATCTAGATTTATTCCCTGAACCAAGGCTCAGGGAAATAAATTACCCAGTGGTACCCAGTGGTAGACTCAAGATTCCAACTTGAATCTGAAGTCTCAGTAGGGCGTAGAGTGACCTGACTTGGACTCTTGGTAACGCTAAGTGAGGCATCTGAGGAAAAGTCCCTGTGGGCTGGGCTTCTCAGGCCATCACTTTGGGGGACATCCAGGGCCAGGATAGCTAGACCAGCTACATGTGAGGTAGGGAGGAGGGGTCTTCCTGCAGGAAGTCTGAGATGATAAATGTCAGGTGAGGCCCCAGGAAATGGGCACGTGCTGGCATCTGCCCTGCTTGGAAGCCAGACGGAGAACCTTCAGGGGAGGTGTGGAGAAATAGCAAAGCCATACATGGCTCATGACAGATGCAGAGCGAGCCCCGGGGGACTGGGAGTGTGCGAGGGAAGGAAGGACAGGATTGTAGACGCTGAAAGGCACTTCTGGAGTCAACATGTAGCAACCCACAAGGCCATCTTCAGAAGATACCTGAAGGCCAGGGAGTAACTTTCTCTAAACTAGTTTATGCCTTTTCTTTCTTCATCTCTCTTCTATCTATCTATCTATCTATCTATCTATCATCTATCTATAATCTATCTTTTTTTTTCTTGAGACAGGATCTCTTTAAGAAACCCTGGCTTGCCTTGGACTCATTAAGTAGACTAGGCTGGCCTTGAACTCACAGAGATCAACCTGGGCCTGCCTCCCACACATAATTTGTATCTTTTTGTTTATTCCTTTTTGTAGTCCTAAGCTCAAATCCAGGGTGCTGCCCAGGCTATCCAGGGTGCTGCACAGGCTATCCAGGGTGCTGCATGGGCTATCCGGGGTGTGCTGCACAGGCTATCCAGGGTTCTGCACGGGCTGGGCTATCCAGGGTGCTACATGGGCTATCCAGGGTGCTGCATGGGCTATCCAGGGTGCTGCATGGGCTATCCAGGGTGCTGCATGGGCTATCCAGGGTGCTGCACGGGCTGGGCTATCCAGGGTGCTGCACAGGCTATGTAAACGCTCCACCACTGAGCCACATGCTCAAACCTTTGGTTTTTCTTAACAGTTAAAGAAATGTCTGATGGGGCTGGAGAGATGGCTCAGTGGTTAAGAGCATTGCCTGCTCTTCCAAAGGTCCTGAGTTCAATTCCCAGCGTCCACATGGTGGCTCACAACCATCTGTAATGATGTATGGTGCCTTCTTCTGGCCTGTAGGCAAACATGCAGAAAGAATATTGTATACATAATAAATATATATATATATATATATGAAATGTCTGATGGCAGCTGTTGCTCCTCTCTCCGCCTAATAGTTCTGTGAGACCAGGGAGCATCCTGAAGGCAAGGAGCTTGTCCCACTTCCGTCAGGAGCCTCCCCTCACAAACAGACCGGAGTCTTCATGTCCACCCCTTCCATACTAGGGAGACCCAAGCCAGTCTTGCTCCCAAAGGAGCTCTTGCCTGATGAAGGCCCTCAGTCCTAACTCTGTCCCTTCGGAGTCACATCTTTTCTTCCTACCACTGCTGACTCTCCCCCGAGCTCTCTTTGTCTCGCATTTCCCATGTCCAGGAGGATTATAAATGTTTATTGTTTCCTCTCCTGGCCACCCCAGGCCCCATCTGACAGATAATGTCCTTGGATGCAGCTGAACGATCTCCTGGTGACTGAAGCCAGCCTGGGGTGCCTTCCAAGGGTTACCTCACCCAACCTAGGCAAATGCTGCAGTAGCACTCGAGTGACTGTCCCTTACCAGGGCACAGTACACATGGCTGGTATTTGGTAGACGTTGGAACACGGGTAGGAAAGACTCCACAGCCTTTGCCTGCAGCCTGCTTGTTCTTTTCTCTCCGGCCATTCTCCTCCTCAGTCTGTAGGTGAAACCCACATTCCTCCAGAAAGATGTCAGCAGAATTACATGCCTCATTCTAGAAACGTGGGCAATACTTTGTGCTACCTGCAGCTCACACTCTTAGTTCACCATTGTATGTCTGGGCAGAGGGGGGTCTTAGGAGAGTGGTTCCCAGGGACTTTCTTTCCCCAGCGACCTCATTTGTGTATCTGGGGCCTCGGCTTGGGATGGTAAGGGCAGCTGGAGGTAGCGATTTCTTTTCTCCTTACTTCTCCCTCTCATAGCATGGCAGTTGCCTTCCAAGAGAGTAAAATCAGAAGGTTCGATGTCTGCAGAAACCTACTCCCGGAAGTGCCAAAATGTTTCTCCTGATGCTAACGTTCTTCATCAAAGCAAGGCCTAAAAATGGAAAAGGCAGGGCTGACTGACTGGTGTTGGGAGACACAGCATGAGGAAAGGAAGAATTCTTGACACATCACCATGATAGTCCTAACAGGTGACATGGGCCCAGGAACATCTGGTTCTGTGGGAATCAACCACCCGTCTTGCAGAAGAAGCTGTGGTTGGGAAGGGAGTGGCCCCAGGGGCCCTGGACAAAGGAGGACTCTATAGAATTTTGTGGCCCATGACTGGATAGCACTCCTTTGGACAAAAAGAAAGTATAGAAATGGAATTCAGGGTGGAGCAGGTCTTCAGGGGCCCCGGGACAATCGGGGACAGCTTCTACAGCACCTTCATTGTCTCCGTTTGCTCCATGGTCTATTTCAAGACTGTTCTTCTTGTCCAAGGCCGCATGTTGCAACCTCTTGCGTGCTTAGGTTTCCGATCTTCAACTGACGCGCCCCAGCCCCTGGAGACGTTGCTCGCTGAGCCCAGCCTTACCATGCATAGGGAAGTTGGATTTCGGCCCTGGGTTTGGCCACCGCTACATCCTCCCCGTGTCCCACTTTTCCTCTGCCTGTTTGTATTCAGTCTAGACGATTCGCTTTTATTTGTTGGTGTCCTGCCTTAGCCCGGGGCGGCTGTGGTGGGGTGAGAAGAGCACTAGAATTGGAGTCGAGAAAGCTGGCTTAAATTCTCACTAGACTGTTTACTAGCCGTGTAAAAATTCAGGCAAATTATTTAACTTCTCTGGGCCTCCAGAATCTACTCTCCTAAGCAATAGTGAGTAACAAGCTCCTTCGCTAGGGTGATTTAAAGGAGACAATGGCTGGCATCAGGGATAGGTCCTCTGTGCCCAACCATCACTGCCCCGTCAGACCCCCACCTGTCCAGCACATCCTCACCAACCTCTCCTGGCATCTCTGCAGACATCCCACTGCCACAGTGGATGAAGAATGAGGTTGTCAT
This sequence comes from Chionomys nivalis, assembly GCF_950005125.1. Classification (NCBI taxonomy): domain Eukaryota; kingdom Metazoa; phylum Chordata; class Mammalia; order Rodentia; family Cricetidae; genus Chionomys; species Chionomys nivalis. The sequence goes on along the minus strand of NC_080104.1, from coordinate 12,133,170 downwards.
CTGTCTTCAGGTCCCAGTTTCAAAGCCGTGTGTGTGTGTGTGTGTGTGTATGGCGTGTGTGTGTGCTCGCACGCGCGTGTGTGAAGTGATGAGCAAAGAGAAGAGTTAATTTTAGAGTTACACAGTCCAAAGTGGTAGCCCCAAGCCAGGCATGTATGCATATCAGGTGTGGCCATATGTGATAAGTATAAAATACATACCAGAGCAGACAGGTACCATACTACACGTCTTTAGTTCCAGTACTTGGGAGGCAGAGACAGGAGGATCTCTGTGAGTTCAAGGCCAGCCTGGTCTACATAGTGGTATCCAGGACAGCCAGGGTTATATAGTAAGACCCTGTCCCAAAAGTCAAAACTAAAAACAAACAAACAAAAAAATACATACCAAGGCCAAGTGTGGTGGCACGTGCCTTTAATCCCACCACTCAGGAGGCAGAGGGAGACAGTCCAGTGTGAGTTCAAATACAGCCTGGTTTACATAGCCTGAGTTCCTGTAGCTAGCTGTAGTTACACAGTGAGATCTTGTCTCATAAATAAATAAATAAACAAACAAATAAATAAATAAATAGTAATAAACTGATACCCCTAAAATAAAGACAACTCTCTAATAATTTTCTTTCTTTTTTCTTTTTTTCTTTTTCTTTTTTTTTGGTTTTTCGAGACAGGGTTTCTCTGTAGCTTTGAAGCCTGTCCTGGAACTAGCTCTTGTAGACCAGGCTGGCCTCAAACTCCCAGAGATCCGCCTGCTTCTGCCTCCCGAGTGCTGGGATTAAAGGTGTGCGCCACCACCGCCCGGCTCTCTCTAATAATTTTCATTTTGACTAAATGTTTAGAGATATTTCACGTGTATACTATTAAATAAAGCACAATGTAAGTATGAATTTTACCTGTTTCTTTTTAAAACTTGACTTCTACAAAAAATTAAAGTGCATGGACTAGAAATATGATATATGCTTAGTACTCATGCAACTCAAACCAATAAATAAATTCCCTGTGACCCACGTGCTAGTTGTACTGACCGGCATTGTTGTTGATTCAGCAAGAAAGTAGCAGGAAAAAGGGTCCTAGAAAGGGGGTGGGGGCAGGCTTGGGGGCACACACCTTTAATCCCAGCATTCAGGAAGCAGAGGCAGGTGGATCTCTGTGAGTTCAAGGCCAGCCTGGTCTGCACAGTGAGTTCCACAGGACAGCCAGGACCACACAGAGAAACTCTGACTCAAAAGGAGGAACAGGAAGAAGAGGAAGAGGGGAAGTGAGGTGGCTCAATAAATAAAATGCTTGCCACACAGTTCAAGGACCTAAGCTTGGGCATCAGCACAGAGGCCTGCACCTGTGGTGCCAGCGCGGGGGGGGGGGGGGGGGCAGACACAGGTGATCGCACCCCTGGGGCTCACTGGCCAGTCTAGCAAAATCAGTGAGCTCCAGGTTGTGATTGATGCTATCCCAAAAATAAGGTAGCGAGCAATTAAGGAAGACAGCCTGCATTGGCCTCTGGCCTCCCCATACAGGTGCACACATGTGCGTGCATGTACTCTCCACACAACAGAAAAAAATGGAAGAGTCCGGAGGCATAGTGGGCTTGGTTGTAAGTGCTGAGGTCAAGAAGCCTCACAGAAAAGTGAACAAGACTTGAAGGTTTGAAACCACACATGTCCTATGTGGGATGGCGTGTCCCAAATACAGAGGACAACCTCTGCAAAGACCCCAAGAACCTGAGAAACAGAGGGGTGGAAGCCACATGCCCGAGATGAATGAGAACCCCAGCGAGCCACCAAAAGACAGGGGCAGCTGGGTGGTGCAGGGACCTCTTACTCTGGGTAAAATGGAGTCTCTACAGGTTTTGAGCCAAAAAGTGGTATGATCTGGCTCCTCCTTTACCAGGCTCACTCTGGCTGCTCCGGGAGAACCAGCCAAATGGAGGCCAGAGAAGAACCTAGGAGGCCAACTTCCAGGTGGATACAAGAGCACCTACCTCACTGGGTCTTCCCCAAACATCAACCCATGTGTGGTAAGCAATTGGGAAAGACAGGCACCAAGCCAAAGCTTCCGGAAAGCAGGCCCTTGCCTCCAGTCCTCCCTGCCTACGTGCCTGCCGTCTGTACCACACTGTTGCTTTCCAAGACACCTCATCGCACTCAGGCATCCTCCCCCACTGTTGCCAGACACCCTGGTAAAACATCTGGAACCGAGATGCCCACCTGCATCCCTTACTGCGCTTATGGATACAGGCACTTCCCGTCTCATCCCAACCCCTGCTCTCTGCTGGAGTACCCCCTCCAGGCCTTTGCTCAGGCCTTCTGCCTAAGGTTCAATACCCACTCAAACCCATCTCCAACATGCCCTTCATCCACCCTGAAGAGATGTCTGCAGGCTATGTCATGAGAAATCACCTGCACCATGAACTCTCCCAGCACCAAGCTGGAAGCTCCTGGCAGTGTTAATGCATTTTCTCATTTGTGGGAGTAAATTTCTCTATCTCCCACTAATCACCCTTCACTGCTTTTTGTTGAGTGCCCTAGGATATAGCCAGGCCAGTGTTTGCGCCAGCTCTGTTTGCACACCGAAGGATAAGACGCTAGAAACAGATTGAGACACAATACTCATTTTGTCAGATCAAAACAGAATCCCACCTGGGACTAGGACAGGACAGAAAGGCTTGCACAAGGGAAGCAGTGAGTCTACCGGACTCTTCCACTTATTACACAGAAGTGAACTGCACACTGGGGTCACAGTCACCACCCCAGCTGTACCCAGTTCCCTCTCCTGGCCAGCTGCGGCCAACAGCTCTCTCCAATCTCCTGGTGGCATTGGGGACATGGCCTGGTCCTACTCCTGCCTAGGTGAGTTCTGCATAGCGTGAGGACTGCTTGCTAAGGGGTCATCTACCTTCCACCCATCCTCAGAGCACACACTCTTTGTACTGAGCCAGGAGTGGATGGGTTACCCATACACTACACCCCAGGGAACATTTTCCCATACCTAAGACAAACACCATGTTCCCCAAAGGAGGAGGGAGAGTGGGACAGAAGGACCCAGAGAAGGAGAGACCAAGGAGAGCTTTGAGATCAGAATTCAATTCTTTAATACAAAATGTTTTTTTAAGATATATCTGTATTTCTTTGTTGCTGTTTAAAAATAAATATGTACTACGGAATATCTCGGAAAACTGCACTAGAGACAAAGACGTGATGTTAATATCTTTTCCCCCACAATTATTACGGATAAACAGTAGCACCAATAAATAAATGATAACAAATATTAAAATTAAAAAAGGAGAGAGATTTAGTATGTAGAATTCTCTATTTTTTCTTGTTTTGTTTTTACATATAAAAAACAGAATAGCAATGTCTATTTTATCAGAATCACATATATACATAAACATATATATATATATATATTTATATACAAACACAAGTTACCAAATATATATATAGTATGTAAATGTATATTGAAACCTTATTTCAAAGGAATGTGTGGAGGGGACAAGGGAAGGGCAGAGCTGAGTGTTAGCAAAATTAAATATCTTCTCAGGACAAGCTAGTGACTGTCACCGATCCGGGAGAGAGAGATTGGAAACACAGATTTTACACACACACACACACACACACACACACACATGCACGCACACACACACACATATACACACACACCAAAAAAAAACAAAAAAAAACAAAAAACAAAAATAAAATCGGAACAGTACAAATAAGAGAAAGAGATACATCTCATAAATAGTTGAAATTAAATATTAACCAAGAATACTGAAAAAAAACCCTACTCTTTAATTAAATTAACTGTTTTAATTTCTAATTAAAAAGGGCTATTAAATAAGTACCATATATAAAACACTTTCTCTTTTCTCTGCCTCCGTGAGGGGCTTGCGGGTCCTGCCCCACTGCTCTGTGCCTCGGGAAGGGGTGGGATGAGGGAGGGTTAGCCACTCACACTCGGCCAAGTCTCCTGGGGACAGAACTAGTGGTTTCAATGGTCTGAGCACACAAGGTTCCCCTGGGCCGTACCCAGGAAGTGGGGTAAGGAGAGGTGGGTTCCCAGGAGGAGGAGCCGTCCCCAGGGCCTCTTTTTCCACCGACTAGACACCTGTGGGAGGCCTCCTGGGCACCTCGGAAGTGGACAAGAGAGCTGAAGGCTGGCCAGGCTCCTGATTCTTCCAGGCAGTGCCCAGAGGGGCAGGATGCTCTTGCAGCATTTAGTGGCGATCCACAAAGCAGGCCATGTCCTGAAGCTCCCCGAACTCCTGTTGGAACCAGCGTCTTTGTCTCTTTATCTGCCATCTTTCTGTCCTCTTGACTCGGGGCCAGGGATGGGTTTGTCGTGTTTCTGGAAGTGAGCCTGTGTGCCCCCGTGCCCTGGCAGGCAGAAGGACTTCGGCCTCTCTGAGAAAGACCACACCGGAGTCTTTCATCCTACTGTCTCCCTATCAGGATCCGAGGAGGCACCTTCTCCTCCCAACGCAAGTCCACAGCAGTCAAACACATCCAGTGAAGACACCAATAACATTAGCAAAGTTAATTTAAAAAAAGAATATATATATTTTATATATATAAAACATATATATTTATTTATATATATAATATATATATATATATGTGTGTGTGTATGTGGGTGGGTGTGTCTACAGGAATCCCAGAAATAAAACTCCCTAATCTTCCGGGCTTGGTGATTTAGCAGCAAGTAAAAGAGAATGTCGAATCCAGTTCCACGAGGGACCATGCTTGGTCACCTGCCCGGGAATGCTTCTGCCGGAGTCTCGCCCTCCGGACCCAAAGTGCTCCTCGAAGAGTCTCCTCTTCCTTCATGTCAGGCTTTCTGGATTAAGGACTGTTCTGTCGATGGTGACGATGACGGTGTGGTGGTGACATGGTAAGAGGGCTGGTTCCCGAAACCCTGAGGGAGGCTCCTTCCTGCAGCCTGGCTCACCGCCTTGGCTTGTCACATCTGCAGGGAGCGGCAAAAAGAGGCGGGGGTTAGGGTCACGGGAGCCTGGCAATGAGGCAAGCACCCTCCTGGGTCCCTGTAGGCTGGCACTACAGGAGCAGAGTTCCCCAAGGTGCAGGTGAGACAGAGTCCCGGTGGGGAGAGAGAGACCCAGCCCTGCCTTCTAAAGATGGCGACCGACAGAGGACAAGACAGACATGGAAATACTCGCAAAGCAACACATGAGCGATAAAGGGACAGCCCAGCCCCATGTGACATTCCGCAGCAGACAGGGGACAGGGTCCTGCAGAAAGACTGTCCGTCTGGCTCTAGGGCGGGTTTAGAAGAGGAGAGAGTAGACAGGAAAAAGACCTTGAGCTAGACCAATGACAGAGCAGCACTCGAGGGAAGACAAGTCCTGGAGCTCAGGAAGATATGCTCCCCACACCTCTCTCGGCCTTAGCTTCCATCTTGAGCTGCCTGGTAGCCGCACGCCCAGGCACGGGGTCACCTGTCCTTTACCATGTGTCTAACTTACGCTGGGGTCAGACAACTCAGTGGCTTTGCTTCTCCTATTGAAGCAGAGGGGGTTTCTCTTCATGCTCCTGCCCCTGGTTGGGTGCTCTGAGGACAGCCTGAGAACATGGGTTCTGTCCCAGACACAGGCAGTAGTGGACTGGGTTGGGTCTCTGGAAGTCAGGTAACTTCAATTAGCTACCAGCTCATTCCAAAAACCCTACAACACCAAGGTCTTTAGCCTCCTTAAAACCCTCCGGGGAACCAAGCCCCGTCACCCAGCCCTAGGTTTGGAAGAGTCCCTATCACAGTCCTAACACAGTGTTCCCACAGCATGCCGCAGGAACAGCTCCACGACAGCCAAGGCCAATTCCCGGCTGTCTTTTGAGCACCCACAAGACACAAGGATGCAGGCAGGGAAGGGGGCACACACCAAAGAACCCTTGGGCTACTTGGGAGCCTGGCCCTATCTGGGCCATCTCTTTAAAAGTCCTGCTTCCCCAGATGACAGCCATCCCCAGAGCAGATCCCCAGGACAGGCCACGCTGATATAAACGCCTGTCTGGACATCAAGACTAGAGGCTGCCAGTTACAGCCCTGGGCTCTGGACCTCCCCGCACTGAATGTGGTCAGATACAATATTCACTCATAAGCCTGACATTTCCTTGGTCCACAGGGCAAAGGACAGAAGAACAGACATCTAGGTACCCCAAAGGGTTAGGAAGCAGGCCCAGGCTTAAGGTGCTCCCAGTCACGCCAGGGGAGGGGGCCTGGTGCTCTTTCCTGCAACCACCCTGGAAGCATTTGGAAACGTGTGGGCTGCTCAAGTTTGTCACTCTTGGCCATAACTGGTGCAGGACTAAGTTATCTAGTGTCCTCAGATGCATGTAGGGAGAATTTCCCAGCCTACGCCAACAGCAGACGCCTGCTCTCAGGAAAGCCCAGTCTGAGGCGGACACGGCCTGCCCTCAAGCCTCCTACTCTGAGGGGGACAGCCTGTCTTCAAGAAGCCACAGTCTGAAGGGGACACAGACAGCAGGAGATAAGACTCCAAGCCCAAGGAAAAAAACCCAAGTGGTGAGAGACCCAGATGTACAGGCTCTCGGGGCAGAGGCGCAGTCGGGGAACAACACTGTTTAGACATTCCGTACCTGGAAGGACTTTCTTTCAGATTTCAGCATTAGCACCAAAGGTAGAATTAACAACAGCAGCACCGACAGCCTCCACAAGCAGCAGGACCGAAGGACACAACACACAGCTTGGGTCCACACCATGACATTAAAGCCACAGCAGCCTACCCACTCAGGCAATCAGGGCCATCTCAGAGCAGGCCTGCCAGGCCAGACAGGAGCCCGAGGCCCCACACAGCCTCAGGAGCAGAGAAGGCAGCAATCACCACACAGGCAGCTAGAAGCTGAGCAGCAAGCAGCTGGCCCCTCACAAGCGTGCTCTCTCTGTCTCTCTTTCTCTCTCTCTCTCCCATATCTGTGATGCCCCTCTCTGACTCTCTTGCTCGCCCTCTGGAAACCAACCTGCAAGTACGTTCGTTTAACTCAAGCTGCCTCGCCTTGCAACGCGAGTCTGTGTTTTTGCAGGAACATTTACACGTCTGCGGATCTTGGACAAACAAATGCTTTCTCCGCTCTGAGCAAGGCTCACAGTGACTGCAAAAAGGCAAAAGGAAAGACATCTAAGCTAGAGCATCAGCAGGGAGAGAGAACCCATGCAACGCCCCCTAGCACGTCCGCAACACTTCCCCACCCAGCTCGTCGGCTCCTAGGCCCTTTCCGCATCCCGGAAAGATCCAAGCACTCCAGCAGAAGACAGAGAGAGTAGCAGAGAGACGCGGCACTGGCAGGACACCTGCCTACAGGAAGAGGAGGGCACAGGCGGGCAGAGTGCAGGGAGAAGGCTGCCATAAGGGGCAATGATGCACCCCACCAAGACATGGCCTCTCTCAGGCCACGGGGCCCTGACTGCTGCAGTTCCCAGAACACATCTTGACTCTTTATCTGCTGGGGACAGTCATGGGAGACTCATGAGAGCACCAGAGGCACCTTCTCCCTGGAAAAGGACCTCTGCCCAAGACCCCCTCCAAGGGGGAGGGCCAGCAGAAGGCAAGCTAAGTCCAGAGGCACTGTCCACCAGCGAGGCCTCCAGAAGCAGCACAACTTGCAAACCAGAGGAAATGGCCACCCTTGAAGACCTCTGTAGGCCTCTGTGGGTGATCTCGATTGGACTGGAATAACGGGCTGTCCCCTCCTGGAGCCTCAAGTCCAGGAGTCAGACCACTTCCGACCGATGACAAGGGGCTGCCACACAGTACCTGGCCCACTCAGGTTCATCTTGAGGCCACCATCAACCACTTCCCAACTACCATACCCTTTAACTCACGCCACATCCGCCCTCCACACCACCCTTATCCTCCAGACATGTGCAGGAGCCTAGAGCAGTGGAAACCAGTTGGGTGAGGGCCCCAGTGCCCAGCACCCATGGCAACAATGGCCCCACCACCAATGCCTAGTGGGTAAGAGAAAGTCGGTGCCCAGCCAAGCCAGAGTCCCCTCCGTAAGTGCACCAGACCCACCCACCCCATCCCAACCCTGGTTCAGCAATGCCACCACCAAGTCTACCCGTTGGTGCCATTAGTGGAGTGAGTGAGAGAGAGAGAGACTGAGGCCAGCAGGAGGGTAGGGCAAGAGCCAGAGGGAAGCTGGGGAGGGGAGGCAGGGTTAGGGGAACTGCAGGCGATTGTCTGGAGGCCAGGAAGGCTCCATGGAATCAGGCAGCAGCGGCACCAACGTACACGCTCCAGGATTTAAACCGGGATTTCTTGCGCTTTCGTTTTTGACCCTTTCCCTTTCCTCGAACTGATTTTCTGGAAAATATAAAAATAGAAACAGACAGGAAGAGAACGAGAGGGAAGAGAAGAACAGAGGCGCAATGAAGAAGACAGAGGCAAGAGCAGGGGTCCCAAAGCTGCCCTAGTCACTTACTGGAGCAGACTCCAGGAAGGACCACAGGCATGGGGGTGGAGGCTGGGACAAGATACATCCTTCTCCTCACTCTGCCCACCGTAGAGTGGCAACCCCAGCCCCAGGCAGGGCTTTAGTGGGCAGTGGAGACTGTGCAAGGCCTAGACTCTAGGTTCATGTGGTCCCTGGTCCCAGGCAGGGTGCAAAGACACAGGGGCAAGATCTTTGTCCAGCAAGCCAAGAAATACAGTTAGACCCTGAAGGTCAGGACGTTCTACTTTAAGGAGACAGTGTGGTTCAAAACCTTACAGATGACTGGGAGTGGGCTGCACCTCAAGAAACTTCTGCCTTCATCTCTAAGTGTGATAGCAGGGGTCCCTCTGGGGGCCCTGCCTCAGTGCCCTTGGGAGATGGCACAAAAGCCAGGGTAGGACATGGGGGCACATGGGATGGAGATGGGGCTGGGCGTCTTCAGAGTCCAGCACTGACGGAGGGGCCAGGAGTGAAGGGGAGTGCAGCATGGGTGTGTGACCAGGAGACCAGGACCCTTGGCAGAGACCCTTCTCCCCAGCTTGTCAAAGCCCGCCACTAGACCCCCTTCTGAACCCTATCGCTCTCCCTGTGGGCAAAGCAGACATCTAGCGAACAGCTGAGAGGGACAGGCTACAGCCTGCCACTCTCCAGGGAAGTAGCACTCTCTAGACCTGCCAGGCCCCAAAGAAGACATGGCAGTCTGTCTATCACAGGCAGAGAGAGACAGAAAGGGATCTGGGGAGAGGGCAAGCCTGTCCTGCTTGGGAGAAAGCACTGGAAGGAGAGAAGGAGAAAGCTCTCTGCACAGGGATACTCGCCTGGAGCATGCCCCCCCCCTCACTGACACAGTAGTCCTGGAATCTGGGGACTTAGGCAGAGTCCCCCAAGTGTAGGGCAGACAAAAAGGGGTGTGGGGGAGGGGAAAGGGCATGGGTGCTCTCTCTCAGTCGCTCCTTCCCTGCAAGTTCATCTCCCCAGCGATGTCAGCACCCACCCCGTCCTGACCTGACCTTACACAACAAGCAACTGGAAGGCTGAGAAAATGGCCACCATGCCACTTTTTCTACCCCACTAAGGGGGCTGAGTCTGCTACCTGCCCCTCTCTGACAGATAGCATACTCACACCAAGAAATCTCCCGGGACCCTAAGAAACCTGGACAGTCACAGTCACCACCGAACAAGGCCACATCCTCGGACACAGAGAAACTGCCCTCTGGCACCATCTCCCCTCCTTCACTCTGCTGTGGGAGCCAGCGTCCACAGTACCCCTCCACACTCACACTGAAACAGCAAGTGCCAGCCAGAAGGGACCTGAGCCCTCGGGGTGGGGCGTGGGGGCAGCATCTTCTTCAGAAGAAACAACAGACTCCAGCTTGGATTTCTTCACCATCCTGGAGCCGCAGCCTGAAGCTGGCTCCATCCCTCTGTCACCGGAGCTCCACCCATTTGATGCCCCAACCCAGAGGCCATCAGAACACCCGAGAGAGGAAATCGAAAGCCCCAAACCAAGACAACTGGAAAAAGGTGTCAGCATGTGGCCACTTACTTTTCTGGCTTTGTTCTGTCTTTCTTTGGTCTGTAATGGGTAGAGAAAGGGAAAAAAACAAAATACAGAGGAATTAAGATGACGATAACAACAGGGGTGATAATGACAGCAGCTTGGTAATAACACGATGTTGATGATTTAGCAACACCATCTTAATCTTTATGCAGAATAACAAAGTTGTGGCGAGGTACACTGAATCGTCGTGCCTGTTTTCTAGATGCGGGGAACACACGTGAGGTGGGCACACTGAGGTCAAATGCCCAAGGTCACACAGTGGTTAGAAGGCAGCCGTGAGCTAAGGAGTGTAGCACGCTCTGCTGTCCTCACCTGCATTCACATCTGCTGTGCTGGAGGAAGCTCATCTCTCCTATGTGCTGGCTTTGGTGAGGTTTGATCCGCATGATCTGCAGAGGGAGGGAGCAGATCACAGAGGTTAATGACCCAGCCAGCCATACCCGTATGGGACACCCCGGGGCTCCTGCCATTCAGCACCCAGGGGTTCTATTGAGCAGGGATAGATGGTGGAGGTAGGGGGACCAGGGCTCTAACAGAAAAGAGCCTTGGGCCACCCCAACTCCCCCAATCCTGCTGGCCTTAAGAAGCACCTGCTCTTGAGGGCAGACATAGCTGCAAGGGTTGGCCAGGCTGGGAATTCAGGTCCTGGATTCTCACCATCCCCATCCCTTCCCCTTCTTCATCCCCTCCCGAGCTTCACCTTAACCCCTAAAAGCTACCTAAGAGCTACCCACCCCATGTCACTTAACTCCCTCCCACTCTCCACCCCGTCTGGGCCCAGATCCACCATTACTACGCAGCACCCCAAGACTGGCTTTTAACTCTGCAGTTCCATCCAGTTCCCAAATGGAGCCCTCCAGCAGGGAAAGCTTGGGGGCTGCTCCCCCAGAGAAGGAGAAGGGCACTTGCTGTCATCAGCCCCGGTGGAGCCGAGGGAGCAAAGGTCATCAGAGCAGAGATGGTCAAACCGTTGAGAACGAGTGCAGGGAAGTGCAGAAATACAGGAGTCTTCTTCCCCATAGTAGAAATGAACCCCAACCTCATCTCCTCACCCTGAACCCCAATTTAGTTCCTCCTATCAGAGTTTCCCAGGTAGAGGCCCAGACAACCTTCTAATGCCCATCCTTGTACCACCCTACCCCTCTACGCTCCCTGCCCCCTATGTCACAAGTGCCTACCTGCATGGTAATGTTGCTCTCCGAGGTGGGCACACATTCCAGGGCCTCATCATTGCAGCAGCCCCCACACCTCATGAGGGGCACACAGGACGGCTTGAAGATATACTCTATCTCATCGGGGTACTCCTGGAAGATGTCCACCAGGGTCTCGATTGGACGGCAATAGCTGCGCTGGTAGACATCCATGAACTTCACCACTGCGTGGGAGGGTTGACACACGAGTCAGCGGGCAGCTAACACGAAGGCGGGCAGCCTCTATCCCACCCAGCTTCCACATCAGCGCAGCTCTTCTAAAAGTTTGACCGAAGCGTCTCCCTCATTTCCAGGTTCAGGTCCAGGGGAGGTGGCTATATCTGACTCTCTTCCTCATTGTCATAGTAGGGCTAGTTCCTGGGCCAACTATGACAGCAAACACACCCTGGACCCCACAGTAAACCATGCATACACAGCACACTCTAAGTACTACCAGGACCCTAGTTTATAAATGGGGACCTAGAGGCCCAGAGAAATGCCACAATCTGTCCCAAAGGCCACACTGCTGGTAAGAAGTGGTTAGAACAGGCTATGATTGCAGAGCCTTACAATATGTGCAAACCCAAATGCTTGAAGAGCCACCTTACACCTGCTGGTCCCACCTCCCCAGACTTCAACAGGTGGCAACGAGCAGGCACAGCATGCAGGTCCTGCCAGCACTAAGTGCCCCGCCCAAGAGGGCAACCTGTTTGCATCATGGAAAGAACAGGAGCTGCCTCTGTACAAGGCAATTCTAGAAGCTGAGCTGGAGGAAGACAAGCGAGAGACAATTTCCCAGGCAGCCTGAGGTACTGGTGAGCAGGAAGGGAATTTAGGGCCAAGGCAGCGGGCACTAGAGAAGGACACCAAATGGTGGCTCAGCTGGTCACTTCTGGTCACACCCCTAACACTACCCCACAGAAGCTTGCCCCTGAAGTGAGAGAAGAACAAGCCCACAGGGGGCCCAGGCTCTGACCAGCGCAAGTGTGACCTTGGGTCTGTCCCTCCAGTCTCTGGGCCTCCAGCGGGCTATCTGCAGAAGCAGGTTGGCCTGACCTCTAAAGACACTTCAGTGAGTGTGAAGGTGGGGTTCTGTCTCTCTTTGCTAGCCCCGAAAACAACTCTTCACTTCTCATTTCAGGTGACAAAGTTTGGAATGTCACTAAGGCATTTTAAGTACATGCTCCAGAGACTACACCCCCCACCCTCAACCTGGGGCCACAGCCAAACCTCCCTTCGCTCTTATACAGTTTTTGTTGTCGTTGTGGTGGGTTTTTTTTTTCCAGAAAGGTAAAGACGAAGTCTAAGAGGAAAAGGAATGGAGGTCAACTAACTGCCACCCCTCTGCCTTGCTCAAGGGTTCTATTTTCTCTCTGGACAAATAAGCACAGAATTCTTGTCTACCCCCAAAGAGTTAACGCAAAACATAGCCACCCCCCCCCCAAAAGTTCATGAGATCAGATCTGAAAAATTCTTTTCAAGGCGAGTCTATATGGAAGATGACTAACCCAGAATTTGTTTAACTGATCCTTCATCTTGGCTGGGACAGAGTTGGCCCAGGCTAGGAGGGGTCCACACAGGAGCAGGCAGCATAAAGGTGTGAGCTGAACAATGAATGGGGATGGGGCTGGAGGCAAAAAGAATTCTTTCTAAAGATCCCCAGGAGGGGGTGGAGGTGCCTTGGCCAGCACCCATGGGATCCTGGCCCCTGCCCCCAAGGGAAGCTGTCCTGCTACTCAGGACGTGTGCACACATATACTGCAGCATCAGGCTTTCGTGGTTTTCCTTATTTATAGCAGACAACCTTTTCTCCATCAAACAAAGACCATTTGTCTTGCCTCTCCCAGACCTCAGAGCCCACTAGGAAGCAGAAAGGGGTGGGTAGCACTTTGGAAGTAGGGGCCTGTCAGTGGCTGGGGCCAGGGCAGAAAGCCAGGCCCTGAGCCGGAGAAAGAGCTCCTGGGGGAGGAGGCAAAACCGGCTGGACATCACCAGCGTTCCTTGGCTGGCTCCAGCAGCCACACTGGATTTGGGTCAGGGATATTAGCCTAGAGGAAGACCCCAGGGCCTTCCCTACACATAGGAAGGACACTGGGGGAGTGGCATCCGGCTGGAGCAGAGGCCACACTCAGTGCTGGGAGAGCCAGGGCGTCCCCAGAGAAATGGGAGGATCCCGGTACTCTAAACCACACTGGAACAAAAGGCAGGCGGACTCGGGGTTGGGCAGGGGGGCGGGGCGCCTGAGCGCTACAGCCGGCCCTCTGCTGGTCCTGCAGGGAAGTTCACAGCACCCAAAGGCAGTCTATGGAAGCTGCCATCATCAGAGAAAGGCAAGCCCAGAGCTTGGGCGTCCGATTAGGGTATGCCCCTATCCTGCCTCCAGCTCACACAGGAAGAGTCACAGCCCCCACGGTGGGTTATGGCTGACTAGGAAGTGGCACTAAGCATTCATCCTCCCCTGGGAGTAAGGGACAGAAGGGATAGCTCCCTGAACATCTGGAGTAAGGGACACAAGGAATAGCTCCCTGAACATCTGGAAACCCTGACCACCACCTTCCTCTGCTGTGCTCATGGCAACCTCTCCAGATCAGATTTTACTGGAAAGGGTGTCTAGAAAAAGCAACAAGTCCTGTTTCTAGCAGAAAGCCAAAGAGAAGGCACCTTAAGAAACACAACAGCTAAACTCACAGTCCTCAGAGACTTGTGCCCCACCCCACCCCCAGGACTGAAAAGGAGGACCAGGGCTTATCCACACACACTCGAGACAAGGGGAGGGGTCCCATCCAAGAGCATGGGGGCTCACCTTCATGGGCTTTCTGCTCTCCTTCTGTCGTGGGTGCAGCCTGGGACCACTGAGGACAAAACAAAGAGTAAAAAGCATTAGCAGAGGCAGGGACAGAGCCAGCCACAGGAGTGCAAACCCTTGATCCCCCCTCGCCTCTCTCCCAACCCCCAGCCTCCAGCTTCTCCACAGCTTCTGAGTCAAACAGGGAACAGTGAGGGGTCCCCGCAGGTCCAGAGCGAGCATACCCCGCTACCCCTGGACTGCTTCAAGTCTGAACCCATGAAAGTTAAAGGCTAACCAGGTGCTGGGGCGCTCACAATGCACGAGGAAAATACCAGAAGCTTGCACTGTCCAGGCCCCTAGCACCTCTCCATTCTTGCCCCCTCTTTTTTCTCACTGCCCCTGATTTGCTGGTCCAAAGCCATGGGTGAGTATTAAGGTCAAATAGGAGGACAAATTTGGACTAGGGCAGGAAGGAAGGACTAGGGGCGAGAAAAACAACATGGTGACCTTCTCCTGCTGACATGACAAATACCAGGGAGAGCTGGTGTTGAGGAGGGAGGGGGTATAGAGGAGCGAAGGGCACCAACCACCCTCCCCCATCCAAACCCTCCCCAGGCCTCGGGAATATTCGGCATACCCACAGGTTGCTCAAGGGGTGGAAAGCAAAGAGGAGCCTAAGCAAGGGAGTCCCATCTTCCTCCCAGCCCAGTGTACCTGGAGCCTGCATACAGTTCCAAAGCCTGGCTAGCCTCCTTCCGGCCACATGCCCAGCCTCCCACCTAAGCAGAGCACTTTTCTCAGATGGAGCCATGGGAGCTTTCTCCTCAGAATTGCCCAGCTCCCAAAGGGTCTCTTGCCCCACACTAGGCCTGGGCCCCACATCCTTCCTCATCCCCTCCCTGGAAGCTGTAAAGGTCAACAAAAAGGCCCTGTGAACCTGACAGGAGCAAGAGAGTGAAGGCTCTTAGGCCGTCCTGGGAGCTCCTGCTTCCACCAACTCCCCAGCCACAAGTGCCACATCAACCTGGACCTCCAACTGCCCTGAGAAGGATTCCCACCCTTGTCTGCCTCTCTTTCTCCACCAACAGTGCCCAAATAGCAGTCCTTCCAGGGTCCTCAGCCTTGCCACCAGGGCCAAGGTCAGAGGTGGCCTTTCTCAAGAGCCAGTCTCCCACTGCAACTACCTCAGGCAAGCCCTGGGTTCTGCTCCTCAGGCCCTCAGCTACCTGCTCAACACCCTTGCGACAATCTCCCTTAGTCCTCTATCTCAGTCCCAACAGGGAAAGGAACAGAAACTTTGAACCCCCTCCCAGATGGGGAGGTTCTGGGCAGGGACTGGCCAGGTGCCCTTCTCTGGGGGCCTCTGAAGGTCATACTGTGGCCAGGCACTCCTGCCCCTCCTCCCCACATGGAGGCCCAGAGCCAAGGCCTTTGTGCCAGGGTCTAAGGAACTCTGGATGGTGGCAGGGACCCCTGCCTGTCTCCTTCCTTCTGCCCCCTTTCCAAGTGGTCTCTCTAACTTGAGTATTAGCGGGAAAGAGCATAAAAGGACCCCTTAGTAAGCAAACTGGGTGGGCGAGTTCAGAGTTAAACCACCTGCTCTCTGAGCATCGGGTTTGCCAGGGCAAAGTGTGTGTGAGATACTGACGGGAGATCCTGCCAAAGTTGTGGGAAAGGTTAGTTCCAGGCTGCCCCTGTCATAGCAAATATCATGCCATTTTTCCAAAAGGGGGAAAGTGGGGTGATGTCAGTTACCCTTCATTGACCCCCATAAAGGCTGGAACACAGCTCGATAGAGCTGCTGGGGAGGGAAGCACACCTTCACCAACTCAAAACTTAGGTTAGCGTTTCCACAAAGAACCCGAGGGTGGGCCTCAGCACCCCCACGTCTGACAGGCACCGTCCTTTCCCTGGACCCGGAGGCCAGGAAGGGTTCTATGAGTCTTCTCAAAGAAAAGGAAAATATGAAAGGGTGGGAAGGGCTTCTCTACGCTCCAGGCAGGAAATGGGGGAAATGGGGAAGGGGCGTCAGGAAATTCTTCCTAACGCAAGGCACGGGTAGAAGTTAGGGACGGAGGAAAGGGTATGGGAGTTTCTCCGGGTCACGGAGCTGGGGATACCTCTAGAGGTCACCTTCCTTGCGGAGGACCGGTGAGGGGGAGGGGCGCCGCTGGTCGCCCGGGTCTCCCGGCTCCCGCAGCCGCGGCTCCGGGAACACGAGGCCGGCCAGGCCCGGGCTGATGTAATCGGCTCTGCGCCGCGCGCGCCCGGCCGGGCGGGGGAGGGCGGGCACCGCGCGGGACGCGAGCGGGGACGGGAGGGGGTGGCGCAGCGCAGGTGGCCCAACAAGCTGGAGGAGTGGGATAGGGTCCCCGCAGCAATCCATCCTAAAACTTTTCCCAAACTCACTGCAAGGGCCGAAGAGACCCGAGCGGCAGTGACAGCAAAGCCCCCTCGGTCGCTCGCGCCCTGCCCCCTCTACGATCTCTGCCCTCCCCCGGTCCAAGGTCCGAGCACCCCCAGGCATGCCCGCTGGGCTCCGGACTCCCGCCCCCGTTGCCCGGACTTCCAGTTCTCCGGGGACCCGCGACCCGGAGCAAACTTCTGCCGCCAGCCACAGCGCAAGCCCAGCCCCCTCGGCCTCCTCCTCTGGCTCCCGCCCTCGGTTGCTCGGCCCAGATCGTACGTGCGGTGACTCTGGTGGGTGGGCAGGGCCCGCGTGGGCGGCGAGACTATCCTGGCGCCCTCCCACCTAGAGCGCACCCCCTCCCCCTCCACGTACGACGACAGAGGGGGACGCCTCGCGCCCGGTGTCCAAGGACCCGCGTGGGGCACGAAGCCCCCACGCGCGCGCTCGCACGCACGCACGTCCCCAAGCGGGAGAGGCACTCGCTACGGCCCGGCGACAGCAGGCGGGCACGATCGCTTACCTTGGCATGGTGGAGGTACAGCAGTAAAGCCAGGGTCCAGTGCACCCAAGAGAGCAGAAAGTTCATGGTTTCGGAGGCCCGTCCGGGGCCGGCGCGGCTCGCGCTCCCTCTCCGGCTCGGACTGCGAGGCAGCCCGCTCTCTTGCGCGCCTTGGCGGGCTCCTGTCCCTTCTGGAACCGAGGCCCGGGCCGGGGCCTGGGGCGCGCGCGCGGCTGGAGCACTGTCTGCGCACAAGGTCGCCTCACCCGTCCATGAGCCCGGCTCCCGCGAGCCGAGCGCCCACTGCGGCCCCCTCTCTTCCTTATCTTCCTCCTCTCTCTTCTCGGGCCCCGGCTTCTCCAGGCCCGAACTAGCACTTCTCCCAGCTCCGATTGGTTTGCCTCCTCCGGCGCAGACCACGGCTACTCCGGAGCGAGAAGAACCCAGAAGTTGGACGAAAAGTTTCAGTGCAATCCCGCGAGCCCCGACCCCCTCCACCCCGCCTCCGGGCGCGGGCTTCGGCTCTTGCTCGCAGCTCGCCGCCGCGTCCACCGTAGGCAGCCCGCCGGCGAGGAGGTGGGCGCTGGGGCTGGGGGCGGTGTCTGTCTGTCTGTCCGTCAGCGCGACTGGTCCGATGCAAGATCCCAAGGGGGAGGGCTCACGCCGCGCTCTGACGGTCACCCCCAAAAGCAGGTCAGTCACTTTGCCCCTGTCCTTCTCTGCTCGCTCGTCAGCGCGCTCTCTCTGACCGGTCTCTCGCTTCCTCGACTTCTCCCTGGAGCTCTTGGCTACCTCTTTCCTCTGCTGATTTCCAAAATCCGAAGTGATTTGAGGGAGTGAAGGAGCAACCTCCCCAAACCGTTGGCACGATTTAAGACGGGAATAGAAAGCAAAAATAAATTAAAGCGTAAAACAATGCAGTTTTTAAAATGTTTAAGAAAAAAAGAGGTTTGAATATCAAATCCCAGCGCAGAGAGACTCCCTGGCTGGTGAGTCCGCTGAATAGTCTGTCTTGTCGCTGCGTCTCGCGACAGAGCTCCGCTGCCGCCGCTCAGCTCACCCCCAGCGCCAAAGCCTCGCTGCAGCTCGGCTGCCCCAAGCCTCTGCGCCTCTCACCGCTAACAGCCGTAGAAAAAAAAGGGGGTCTGGCCCCGCCCCCAAATGCCCGCCCCAGACCCGCCCCGGGGGCGAGGCCAGGCCGAGCCAGGCACCGCCCCCCAGGATCCCCTTGGCCACCAAGCAGAAGTGGAAAGCTAAAACCCCCACCAGGGTTCACAGCCTGGAAATTATCCATGCACCCCTTCAAACTGGGCCCAGCGACACACTGGACACATTGGGTGTTGGGAATCAGAGGCGACAGGAGAATGAGGTTATGTGCGGACAGGGTCTGAGAGCAATACCCTTTCCTGAGAAAATTGAAGAAGGTGGGGGAGGGCGGAGATCTGGCAGGGACGTGTGAGGAGAGGGACACAGATTTGTTGGAATCCCGGAGTGACCCCTGGCCTTCTCCCCCACCTCACATACACCACACACACACACACACACACACACACATGCACGCACACACATTGACACACGCGTCCTCCCTCACGCAGACTGGCTCGCCCAAGTTCACGATCTCCCTGTGGTGGCCGAGCGCCCCCTAGTGACTACATTATGCACACCCCAACTCTGGCTCAAACCTCGCAGGTTTTGGGAAGAGGTGAGAGTTGACTCCTGAGTCCAGCATTCTTTTCACTTGTTTTGTATTGTTGTTGCTATTGTTTTCGATACAAGGTTTCTCCGTATAACCCGGGCTGTCCTGAAACTCGCTTTGTAGATCAGGCTGGCCTCAAAGTCACAGACATCCTCCTGCCTCTGCCTCCTGAGTGCTGGGATTAAAGGAGTGTGCCACCACCACCTGGCGGGCCTGGCATTCTTTGACTTCCCAAACAGTTGCATGTTTCTGACCCCCTTAAACAGTTGCCTGTTTGACCTCCGAGGCAGAAATCTCAGGTTTATTTACAGGGGGAGAAGGGGTATACTTATCTGAGCCCCCATCTGGTCTGCAGACATCAGGAGCTAGGGCCCTGTGGTCAATGGGGATCTTCTGGGAAGCTTCGCTGGAGAGAATTTGGCACTGAATTTGTAACACTGAGAATGGGAAGCTGAGAGGTTCTGGGGTTAGTCAGTGGCTGGGAGGAAGAGGACTTGTGGAAGCCCACGTACGCACTGCAGAGTCTGGCAAAGCCCAGAGGGAGAGGCAGCTGGGCAGACAGAGGCCCTTGTTCCTCCTGGTCACCATCCCTCAGATGTTGCCCGGGAACTGAGGCCAGGGGGTTGATGGGGGCGGAAGCAGGCCAGACCTGCGTGGTGATTCAAACCTGCCCCAGCATTCAGGAGCATAGGTAGGCCAGCTGCCCAGAACTACCACCAGCCCGGGGAGGGACGTGGGCGGGAGTAAAACTCTACCGTCCTAGCCCAGGCTCACAGTTCAATTTAGGAATAGAGTTCCGGGGTGTACTCAGTGTCTCCCATCCTTCCTAGGACCCTTGGCTTCTTCTCTGTTTACAGATTCACCCTTGTCTTGGCTTTGTCCCCTCCCTTTCACAAAGTCCCCTTCTCCAACTCCTTGTGTCTTCCTTAAGAGCTCCCCTGAAGCCCCCACCCCCACCCCACCCTTGGATATAGGAACCAGCCTGGAAAAATTCCTGGTTGGGCTTTGGCCCAGCTGTTCCCAGGATCCCCTGGGAACAAGAGGGGGCTCTGATACCTGTGGGAAAAGAGGGACCAACCAGTCCCAACCCTCACCCAGACCTGCTGGGCCTGGGAGAAAGGGAGCCCAGCAATCTCCCTGTTGGTTCCAAAAGGATGCATCACCATCTTGATCCCTCTGCTCGCACTACTGAGGTTTGATGGGATCCTAAGTTACTTCTTGAGTCTCCCCAATTCCAATGGAGCAATGTTATGGGGCTCCTTTGGAGAGAGAAGCCAGCTCCTGCTAACCCCTATCCAATTCTGTCCATCGTTTCTGTCCTGGGAGCACCTCCTGGCTGGCCCTCTCACAGCGGGGACATTCCATTAGGGATGTTTGCTGACCCAGAGCCTCCCAGGGGGGTCCTCAGCCGATCCACATCCCACACTGCTGAGAGGCAGAGGAAAGGAAGGCCACCAAATATCTCTACCACCCCAAGAATACCTTGTCGGGGAGTCCCTGTCTGGATCCCGAGGGCTCCTAATGGCTCCTCCCTCCCGCTCATGGCCACCTTCTACAGCAGCGGTTCTCAACCTGTGGGCCGTGACTCCTTTGGGTCACATATCAGTTATCCTTCATATCAGATTATGATTCATAACAGTAGCAAAATTACAGTTATGAAGTAGCAAAGGAATAATTTTACAGTTGGAGTCAGCATCATATGAGGAACTGTATTAAAGGGTCGCCACCTCAGGAAGGTTGAGAACCACACTTCTACAGTCTTGGGAAAGGCCATGGGCCTACAGAAGAGGGACTCGGCACGGAATCCTGAGGTCTGGAGGAAGATGAAGAGGCTGTGAGGAAAGTTGGCCACCTATCTCTTCCCAGCTCTAGCCTCCTTCTAGCCTGAGCCAACCGTGTCAGGTTGTATAGAACAAGGCGTGGCAGCACCACACACAGCTCCCCGAGGGTCCTGTGCCCAGGGAGCCAGGATGATGGTGCAGATTTCCCTCCCAAAGCACTAAGCCATGCTAAGATTGCAACTTGACCTGAAGGGTTTTGAGTAACCCAGTAACCCGTATCAGGGTAGGGATGGGCCGCTCGCCTCCACCCTGCATTTTAGAGACACAACCTGAAGCTGAGTCAGATGGGTCGCCTCTGGATTCCGAACGAGCTACACATTATCAGCAGCTTTCACAACGATGCACTCTGTACACTGCTGAGGACCTAGAAAAGGTCGTGTCCGTACTGTCGCCAGGCAAAAGCTGGATGTCTGGAAAGCGGGGCAGGGAGAGCAAGCCATGTGCTGGGTCACCACTCCTGCTCGTCCTGGGGGCTCACTTCCCAGAATACACTTCACTCTGTCCATCTCCCCCCACCCCAGGTCACTGCAGGACAGGGGACGCCAGAGTGTAGTGGACCTGACAAAAATAAAAACATTCTAAAGGGATACTTGTGTTTCTCAACCTATCAGACTATTTAAACAATGGACACCCCCCCCATGGAAATTTTTCCCTCCACTCTCAAGCTGGCCAATGCAAATCAAACCAACCAGAATGAAACTTTTCCTGGCATCCAAGGACTATAGGGAACAATCCACTAGGTGTCTAGTCAGTGGCACCTTCAGAGAATATCATTCGGAGACAGGGAGAAAACTGTCGGAACTGGAATTAAGTCAGGCTAGCCATGGGAGTGCTTGTGTGTATCCAACACTTGGGAGGGTCAGAAATTAAGGACAACTGAAGCTTCATGATGAGACCCTGTCTCAAAACAATGGATGGGGTTACTCATGCCAGCCCTTCCCAAACTAGCTGAAGGCCAAGAGGTCATGAAAATGGGTCTTACGCATGGCTGCTTGGCACCAACTATATTAGTCCCTACTTAACATTCGTTTATTATATTTATTTCCTGAGGTAAATATATTACACCTCAAGGTTGAAGTCTTAAACAGAAGGTGTGGGTTTTAAATAGTCTGGCAGAAGATCAGTCTGGCCATCAGACCCCTGGAACAATGGCCCTCAGTGAACTGGTAATTTCCCCCCATCTCACGCTAGGAGAAGCACGGGGCTGCAGTGAGAGGGGGCTTGTCTCCAGGATTGAGAGCTCACGTGTTTCTAACAATTTGTCAGGCTAACCCAAAGATTGACCACCTGTGGGCGGGGCCACACTTGGCCAGGACTGCTTGGCTGTGCACATCTTTGGTCCTCTACACTTTAATCTCGCTTCAGAACCCCAAGAGAGACTGGTGGGGGACTCGCTGGGCCTTTGTCCCTCTTCCCAGTGTGGCCATATTGACTGAGTCCTTATCTGCCTTCTGCTTTTAATTTGACTCTTAATTGGCTTATTGAGATTGGGCAGCCAGATCTGGCTTGGGACACAGGTTGTGACCCACACACCCCCAAATCCGATAAGAAGAGCAGAGTCCTCAGAGGACCATCCCCATTTGCTCCACGAGAACACAAAGGTCCCCAGGGTGACCCCACAAACTGGGGGAAAAGTAGAGCTCAGAAAAAATTACAGGAGGTCCCAGCTGGTGGTGGTGGGGAATGACATGGTGGCAGCCCTACCTGAAGGCCTGGTCTCCTAGGGTGGTCACAGCCTGCAGGTCTGGGACCATAAGGCCCCAAGGAGAGAGCCAGGGTGGGGTAGAGAAGAGCGGGAGTGACAGCCAGCAGCCTGCAGTGGCCTCAGACGAAGGAAGTGGTGGTGGGGCCATGGCACCCAGTACTCTGTCCTGACCTGTCACCTTCAATATCTAGGGACGTTCTGGGTTGTGCAGGTGTGGGCAGGTGATCTGGAAGTCTGTGGGGAAGCGAATGGCACCACTCCTGGAGAAGGGAGCTGGCAGGCTGTGCCGTTGTCTGCGTATTTTCTAGAAGAATCTTCAGTGCAATAGAGGGAGGTCTTCTCTGACCCTCGAGTGCCAGCAGGACACAGGTCTACAGGAGCAGAGTGCTTAACTGTAGAGAGAAGTGAAGAGGTTCACTTAAATCCACGTCTATATCGCTTGACTTGGGGTCAGCCTCTCCTCTCCTCTCCTTCCCCCTCCCCTCCCCTGGGGTACGGTGGTGGGGCACGACAATATGTCCCCAGAGACTTTAAAGGACAGGCAGACAGTAGAGGTAGACAGAGAGTCCAGTCA
This sequence comes from Chionomys nivalis, assembly GCF_950005125.1. Lineage (NCBI taxonomy): Eukaryota > Metazoa > Chordata > Mammalia > Rodentia > Cricetidae > Chionomys > Chionomys nivalis. The sequence goes on along the minus strand of NC_080104.1, from coordinate 12,110,451 downwards.
TATACTGAGTGCTGGGGTTATTGTTTGCCCCAGGGCCACCAATCTGGGACAAGCCCAGGGCCACTTGGCTAGACAGGGCAGGGTGACACTTTCTCTTTTTCACCCCCTGTGTCCAAGAGAACGGAGAAACTGCATGCTCTATGACCTTGGTCCTACTTGCTGGTCCTCAGCTTCTAGGCAAGATTCCCTAGCTCTGAGTCATAGGGAGACTGTGACAGCTGAGCCTGTTCTTTGACACCAAATGTCACATCTTCTAGTGGCCTGTGTCCTTATTGCTCTTGAAGAGAGTGATGTTTAGCTCAAAGAAATCTAACACGAGTGTAATGGTGACATCTGGGGCCCAGCACTGAGCAATGGAGGCGAGACAACCCCCACTCCGGCCCCAGAAGGCGGGAAACCCCTTCTCCTGTCACCTGCTTGGTCTCTTTGGTTTGTTTCTGTTTTAGCTCTATCTTTTGGTCTCACTATGTAGCCCAGGCTGGCTTGGAACTCATAATCATCCTGCCTCAGTTTTTCAAGTACTGGGATGACAGGAATTAACCATACACACAGCCAACTGGTCCTAGTCTTTTTTGAAGACCCTGATTGATGACCCCCTCACTGTGAGAAGCATTGGCTTCCACTACTCACCCCCACCCTCACCTACCCCACAGCAAGTGATGGCAGGCTGAGAGCAAATCTTGTTTCCCTACTTCCCAGCTGGGAGCCTCGGTTTTCTTATCTGTGAAATGGAAGCGGTGGTGCCCACTTGTCAGGGTTATAGAGCGCTGTGGGCCTTGGTGAATGTGTGCTGAGCTACACACTTCTTCCTTCCCTTCCCTTGCTCCTGTGTTGACCCGTCTCCTTGCACAACCCACTGTGATCTGCCCAGAGTCAGACAGGGCTAGGGGAATAGATTTGCTCCACAGCTGGAGAGGGGAAGGAAGGGGAGGGGCACATGCTTATAATCCCAGAATTTGGAAGGTAGATGACAAAGGAGCTAGAGTTCAAGGTCATCCTACCTACACATAGCTTTCAAGGCCAGTCTGAGTTACATTAAGTGAGACCCTGTCCCAAAAAACGGAAGAAAGAAAGGGAAGGAGGGAGGGGCAGAGGGATGAGGGAGGGAGAGAAGGAAGGGAGAAGGGAGAAAATCAACCAATCACATATTGTTCACTGGAAATGATAGGATCGGGGGATGTGTTAACTTAGTTTCTGCTTTAGCCTTTCCATGAAGCAAGTACGTCACTGATGGTCACTGAGTTGGCAGCAATGTGGGCTCCTTCAGGGAAGTTGGGAAAGAGTCAGGGTCCAATGCCCTCTTCTAGCAAGGGCCCCCTGGAGCCACCTGGATGTAGGTGAGATCCTGGCCCCGCAAGACACTTCACAAAGATAAAGTCAATTAATGACTGCTCCCCAGAGGGGGGTTACCCCACTATCCTGCCAGCTTTTCCACATCCAGAAGTGCAGGGAGGGTAGGGTGTGGGGAAACAGGGAGACCTCCCGTAGCTTCCAGAATCTTCCTGGCCTCGTCCCTAGTAGATAACGGGTAAAGCAATTAATCATAGGGTATCTGAGCCAGGAAAACATCAGACTTGCTCCGAGAGCCTTGGGGTCCCCGGAGGCAGTGGCAGGGGTGAATGTGGGCAGACACAGTGCCCCCAGTTTTATCTCTTTTCCTCTACTGATGTTTCATTTGGAATGTCACATGAAGAAATGGCTCATTATTAAAGAAGTTTGAAAACCCCGATTCGGGCCAAGTGAGGCCCAGAGCTGGCTGAAGTCAAACAGAAGGTAAACCTAAGTTCCTGTCTTTCTTTCTACCTCTCCAAAAGCCACTAGGTCCCTTTACCGGGCCCAGCACTGAGCTGGATGCCTTTGGGGCTGCTGAGGCTCCTGGCAAGGGAGTTAGTGTGCATAAGAGCTATTGAGCAGCTGGCTCCTCCCTCCCTCCCCTCTGGGCTCCTCACCCTAAGCCGTTCTCTGCTGGGACCACAGCTGCCATGACCTACACCCAAGTCAGTCAGCCTGGCTACATCTCCTTCCACACCGATCCGTTCACTGGGACCCAGCTGGATGCATTAGGAGAGGCAAGGCAGGGCACACTGAGTCCGGGCGGGGGTGGGCACCTTCCCTGCCTTCTGAGAAAAAGGACTAAAACATTTAGCTCCTGCTATGGCCTGAGCACATCACACAGACAGCTAAGGCATCTGCTGGGCAAAGTATAACCCTTTGGTTTCTGGATTTCAGGAGAGTCCTAGGGGACCTAGGAAAGAAACAGGGTAGCCAGAAGGCATGGGGATAGGGGGAGGGACTCAAAGACAGCTTTTTGCCAATCAGGTAGCTGTGCTGGGACTTTATGAGCTGAATGCCCGCTCTGCCTTGAACCACTCTCTTCTCAGAGGTAGAATACACAGTGCTCTGTCCATGGCCTGTCGGAAGCCCCTCTAGGCTCAGGTGGGCATGCTTCCATGTCTCCTCTGCTCTTGGAAGTACCAGGCTAGTGTTCCCACTTAATTTCCAGATGTGAGTGTGACCAACATGCAAAACAGCAGGGACCAATCAAACCCTGTGCCTCCCCAGGGGTGTGTGCACACACAACCACTTTGCATAGGCCCCTGGGGCAAGACGTCCATCTTTGCTCTCCAGCACCCTCTAGAGGCCTGGGGAGGTGAGCTGACATGTCCAGGTCAGGTTGAAAGCATGGCCAACTGGGTCAGGATTGACATTTCAGCCCACGTGACAGGCCTGTGGACAGTTATGACAACCAGGACATTTTTCTTTCTCTTCCTCCTCTTTTTCCTTGAATGTCTCCGTCTTTTTGGCCTTGTTGTTTGTCCCATGAACCCTCCTGGGACAATCCTATTGGCTAACTGCCCTTCCGAGATTGTCACAAGCCTAGGTTCTAAGAGGCTCCTGAGAGGTGACATCTCCCCGCTTCAAATTTCTTATTGGGGTACACACTGGGAAGTGGGGGACAAGCCAGAAGAGATGTTCTTCAAACTCCTCATCCCCATGATCCCTCGGGACCTAAGGGGACTTGTAGAAAGCTTCTGAGGGTACAGGCCACACGCCTGCTTAGAGGTCATTGTAGCTCTAGAGAATGAGGTGTCCAGCCCCTCCCACAAGGCCCTGGGGTGACCTGACGCTCTAAAGGGGACAGAGGTAGGCACACTGCCTTCCACCCACTGCTGACGAAGGCCAGGGAGCCACTCCTCCCTGACTCACCCCATCCGCCAATCTTCTGGCTGACCACGTTGAAGGCTACAGAACTAATAAACCACACACAATACTACACACAAACAAACCCCACCACCACCGCCACCACCCATGACATGGCCCCACAGAAAAGACAGGAGTGTTCCCAGAAACCTCGCCGGTCCAGGCAAAATGACCTGGGTCACTGCGTCCTGCAGTGAGGCTGCTGAGACTGGAGGTGGTACCACCTCTCGGTACTACCCTGGGCAGAACCCTAAGAACCCTGTGGACTAGGGGGGCTTCTAAGCCCTATCCTTCCACTGCTGTGCCCAGGAAGCCAAAGTCTGGGAGTTAAGCTCAAGTCACCTGTATTCAAAACCAAGACCCGGGTCTGGACATACAGCTCAGTTGGTAAGTGCTTGCCTAGCATGCACGAAGCCCTGGGTCCCGTGTCCACCACTGGGTCCCGTGTCCACCACTGCATAAACCACATACGGTGGTGCATGTCTGCAGCCCCAGACCTTGAGGGGTAGATGGAATTCCAGTTCTTGAGGCGTAGAAGCATGAAGGCCAGGAATTCAACATCATCTTTGGTTATATAGCAGGTGAGTTTGAGGCCCATCTGGGCTCAAAAACAAAGTCTGGTCCCGTTCCTACCCTGTGGTGGGATGTCTCTAGACAAGGCACTAGATGGCTGCCAGCCTTGCTAGGGTTCCAGTACGTGGCCGTAGGGAACACCAAGGAAGCAAAACTGCAACACCACCCTTTAGAGTGAATGCTCACTCAGAGCTCGGTGGGTAGGGAGACGGATCAGTCCCTTCCACCGACTATCTGAACAACAGCCTGAGTTTGTCTGCTGCCACCCGTTCACAGCAGGAAATGCAGCAAGGACTGAAGTTAGACAGGCAGAGTCCTCCCAGACTCATTTTGTCTGCTGGATTTGTGGGACGATACCAGAGGATGTTTATCTAGACACTTCTAGGCCCATTCAAGAGCCAAGATGAAATGCAAGGGCCTAACCAAAGGGGATCCAAAGGAGGAAGCAGCGTAAGCAAGCCATCAGCTCCCCACCTTTGGGGAAAATGTTAGGCAGGGGCTCTGCACCCCCACAAACACCCCAAAGCTGAAATAGGAGCAGGAATGCTTCAGGGTAGGTGAGCAGAGAGCTGGCAGCAATCTGGGGGGAGGGTGGGGCTGGATGAGAAGGTTGTTAAGAGGTGTAGTGAGGCTTTGTGGGAAATGCAGAGGACCTTTCCTGATGGGGAAGGTGAGAAGGACCCCACCCTGGGCATCCCCAGTCCCACGGTCAGGACTACAAGGCTGCCTTGGAGCACAGCCTGGGGCTTCAGCTGGAAACAGCAGTGTGAGCCACAAGCTCAGAGACACTGTTAAAGACAGATGACCCCAGCCAGTCTGAGCACAGTGTTGGGCTGGAAAGGCTGAGCGGGGTGTCAGCAGTGGGGGGAAAGGAACAGGAAAGACTACGACGTGAGGCTACTCTGGCCCACCTCACCCCGACACCTGTGCGGCTCTCACCTTGCGCCTAAGCCCACAGGATGGCCTTCTCAGGTGCTTCAGATGTGGCAATCACCTAACCATGGAGCCTTTGGGGGCAGTCTCTGCAAACCCCAGCGTGCAAGCTTCACCTGCTGATACCCCGAGCCTCTAGAGGGTGCTGGAGAGCAGTGCTGAGCTGCTTGCCCCCTGGGCATGTACTGATGGCTCTGTGCACAGGCCCCCAGGCCCTGGGAAGGCACACCACGCAGGAAGCTGTCTATCCAGACTGGCCCTCTCGGGACAAAAAAGTATGAAGGGTCAGGGTTAAGACAGGAGATTCCTGGGGTGGGGAGGGTCTGTGGACCAGAGAGCTAGTCTGGACTGTAGGGGGCCCCAAAGAGGGATGGACTTTTGCTAGGAAAAGTGAGTTAAAGCTTTCCCTATGGAAGGCTGACTTTGATGATCCTCCTGCATCAACCTCCCAAGTGCTAGAATTCTAGGAATGTTCCTCCACAATGTGCTAGGGAGCTTTTTTATTCTGTTTGTTTTTTTGCAGGGAGGAGACCAAGGCCCTCATCTACGGCAAGCGCTCTACCTCCAAGCCACCCTCCAGCTCTGTATCTATGAGTGGTCACAACAGTCATGGCGGATGCTACCTTTAATTGCGTCCCTACTGGGCAGAAGCAGTCTCTCGTGAGTCGGTATGTGGTGTGTGATGAGATTCCTAGGGAGACAGGAACAAATATCTACTCACCCCAGGTAGGAAGCCAACAACAGACCAAAGTCCAGACACCACCAAAGTATAACTAGGGGAACCTATGAGATTTATTGGGGTTACTCACAGGAGTATGGGTGAGGGGTTACAGGAGCAGAAATGGTTCAAAGACAGCTGTATTGCCAGAGTCCATGCCAGCATATGAGGCTCAGGAAGCTGGAACCTGTGCTCACTGCGCAGTCCCCAGGTAGCTCAGCAGGTCTGGGCAGTGTCTCTTCCAAGGAGCTCCCTTGGTCTAGCCTGTTTCCAGGCAACTCAGCCAGCTGGTCTGTCACTCAGGTAGCTGGTCTGGTCAGAGAATACTCTAGGCAGATCTGCTGGGCTAAGTATGTTTCTTAGCAACCCTTACTGCTTATATAAGCTTGGGGAGGGAGGAGCCTAATGTAGCTGGTACGTTTCAGGGACTTCTGGAGACTATTGAGTTGTTTGCTTTCTGAACCTTAACAAGCTGCCCTGCCAGAGAGAAAGTTTTGCCTCTTTTTAGAACATCCTGAGGCTTAGCTAGGGAACTGTCAAATTAGAGGAAGTAACTACATAACATCCTGATAACCCTGGAAAGTAGGAGACGGTCGGAAGCCAAAGGCTAAGGCAGAGAAAGTAGCTTGTCTAAGGTCAAAGAAGCACCAGTACACACGGCTCTTCCTGACTCCAAAGGTGACATACTTAGCCACCGTGGCTCTGATAAAAAACAAATTATTGGGCTGCAGCTCGGCACTTGCCCAGCAGGTGTGAACTCCTAGGTTGGTCCTCAGTACTTCAAGCCACCGACAAACCAGACATTCTTTCCTGTGCAAGCAGACACCAGAACTCTGGTCGGATGTTTTCAGGGTTCCCAGTTGAAATGCACAGGGCCTCAAACCCCATCACACACTATTAGTCACCCCAGAACCAGAAAATGTCACTCGAGTGGTCTTCCCTTACCGGAAGTCACAACATCTTCTAACAAATGGTTGGAAATATTCCAAATGGGGGGGGGGGGTTATTCCAGCAGCTAGAAAGATAGGAAAATAGATCTTCCAGAAGATCCTGGTTCAGTTCCTATCACCTACTTGGTGGCTCACAACTGTCTGTACCTACAGTTCTGGAAGAACAAACACCCCTTCGTGCTTCCTTGGGCATCAGGCATACATGTGACGCACAGATACACATGCAGACAAAATGCCCATACACATACAAGTAAATCTTTTTAAAAACATTCCCTCCTGCCAGCAGTGGTGGCGCACGCCTTTAATCCCAGTCCTAGGGAGGCAGAGGCAGGCAGATCTCTGTGAGTTCGAAGCCAGCCTGGTCTATAAAAGCTAGTTCCAGAACAGGCTCCAAAGCAACAGAGAAACCCTGTCTCGAAAAATAAAACAACAACAAAAAACAAAAAAAATCCTTCCTATTGATACTATCTATAGTGTAACTGTCCCTTTGTTTGTTGACAAGTTAACAACTTTTAGGTCACTAAATAGACATTGGTCAGCTAGCAATATTTAAGCAGTAACTCTTGCCCCCAAGGTTACATTCTGAGACTCCAGTGGATGTCTGAAATCCAGCAGATGCACGGTACTTCCTACTTGTAAAAGCCTATAATGAAACTTAGTTTAGAAATTAGACTGAGTGTGTTGGGGAGATAGCTCAGTCGGCAATGCAGTTGCTAAGCTAAAGTTAGAACCTCAAAACTCATATAAAAAATTGACTGTCAGGGGCTGGGGAGATGGCTAAGCAGTTAAGAGCACTGGCTGCTTTTCCAGAGGACCCACATGGCTACTCACATCTGTCTGTAACTCCAGTTCTAGACCATCCGACATCCTCACATGGAAATACATGCAGTCAAAACTTCAATGAGCATGAAAAACCAAAAATGTGTGCCTGTAATCCCAATGACAGCAAGGATGAAGACAGGAGGACCCCTGAGGCTGAATGACCAATGGGAAAACCTGTCTCAAAAAACAAGCTTGGAACCAAGGGGATGTTTTAGAGCTCAGATCTTCCCAGAACACATGTAAAACCCCCAGCACGATGGCAGATGGGGGAGAGGTGCACACAAAGAGACCCCTGAAGTTCATTGGCCAGAGTGAGAGACCCTGTCTCAAAGTATAAAACAGGAGAGCAGTCAAGGTAGACAACCAGCCTACTTCTGACCTCCACATCACATTATATATACAACACACACATTCACACACCACACATAATACACACACACACAAATTAAATGTTTAAAATTGGTGCTTTCAAAACACACACACACAAATGGACTTGGTGGTGCACGCCTTTAATTCAGCACTAGGGAGGCAGAGGCAGGTGGATCTCTGTGAGTTCAAGGCCAGTCTGGTTTACAAAGCAAGTTCCAGGACAGCCAGGGCTATTACACAGAGAAAGCCTGACTTGAAAATACACACACACACACACACACACACACACACGAAAAGAAAGTGATCAACTTCTGAAAGACAATACCCAAAGCTGACCTCTGGCCTCTACACATACATGCGCATACACATGCATGCAAAGCCACATACATAGATGCATGCACACACAAAGAAATTAGAGTATGAAATTACCAACCACTAACAATACAATAGAACTTGTACGTGCCAGTATGAAAGCTGTGCTCTGTCCTCGCCCTCCTGTGCAGAAGTCGTCCCTCTGGCTGTGGCCTTGCGAAGTGAGGACACGGACACAGTGCCAAGGTGATGAGATGGAGTACATCAGATGGCATGGATAATCTGACGTGGCACTAGGCCTCTGCTGGCTTTGTACCACAAGGAAGGTCTTTGAGCCACGATGATGGTTAACTGAAAGTGAGGTCTAGACTCTCAGATAATTGGGGACGGTAGCATATAGAGTAATGCTGAGGAATATTATTTTCAGGTGTGTGACTTTTATTTATGCTACATTTGTTTAACTCTGTGATTCTTTGCCTGTCTAAAACATCTGATGGTCTAATAAAGAGCTGAATGGCCAATAGCAAGGCAGGAGCAAGGACAGGCGGGGCTGGCAGGCAGAGAGGATAGAAGGAGAAACCAGGAAAAGAGAGCAACAAGAGAATAAGAGGAGAGAAGGACGTGAGGGAACACCTGGCCAGGCACCCAGCCAGCACGAAGTAAGAAGGAAAGTAAGACATACAAAAGTGAGAAAAGGAAAAGGCCCAGGGTCAAAGGTAGATGGGTTAACTTAAGTTTTAAAAAAAAAAAAAGTTGGCAAGAAACAAGCCAAGCTAAAGCCAGGCGATTATAAGAAAGAGTAAGAGTCCGTGTGTTTTATTTGGGAGCTGGGTGCTGCACCCCTCAAAAAGCCAGAGTAACCCCCAGCCCCTGCACTGGCTGATACTCATGGGTGCCCTGCTCCCCATCTCCTCCATTCACCTTTGCCCCTGTCTCGTCTCTGTGTTAGAATGCATGGGTCAAAACACTGTGCTTCTTCAGTGACTCAGTGGTACTAGTGGGGCTCATGTAGTTATGAGGCCACCAGTGTGGTGGCTCATGGCCGTAATAGCAGCACTTGGGAAGACTGAGGTAGGAGGCCCGGGAATTCAAGGCCAGCATAGGCGCCATAGAATACAGCCAGCTGCACAAAATCCTGATTCATAAAGACTGAGGGCTCCACTCGGCGTGGTCTGTACTCCATGAGGTGATGTGTTAAAAGCACGTGGCCGTGGTGACGTGAGCCCAATTCCTGAGGTCCACGTGGGCAAGAGGAGGGGACCAACCTCCGAAAGTCGTCTTCTGGACCTGGGATATCCGCACTGTGATGAGCATCCCCACACACAAAATAAATAAAAATGTAATGAAAAAATAATAAATAAATATAAAATAAAGTGCATGCTGGCATAGTGTGGGCATCGTAGGTGCTTGGGCTGTAGACAGTAACACGTCAGCTGGTCGTGGGCCTACACAGCATCTTTTTCCTCTCAACTCCTAGGACCCAGGTCTGGAACTCGCTGTTCTTCTCCCTCAGCTCTCCCACCCCCACCCCTGGGCTGGGACCACAGGTGTGTACCATAGCCAGCTTCAGCTTCATCATTCTGAGACTGAAGGCCCCCTCTATGACTTCACTCTCAAAACAAACACAGGCAAAATCAATCAATCTCATAGGCGAAGTTACCAACAGTGCCTAGGCCAAAGAAATCAACTTGGCTGAAAACATTTTTTTATCTTCTTATTGTGATTTGACCTCAGACTTAGTCTAAACCAAACAAGGAAATCCATCTCACAATTTGGTGCCACACCTTGTTTAAGACCCAAAAAAAAAAAAAAAAAAAGGTTCTATTATTACCTACCCCGTTTGCTCAGTCTCCCCAGTCACATGGCTTGGCACTAGATAACTTTTGGTTATTTCCACATCCTGTTGGGCTCCCAGGGCTGACAAAGCCTTGGTTGGTGTCATGGAGGAGTGGTAACTGGTTTTTGTTTCTGGTTCTTTAGGATGTTTTCGAGAAGAGTTTCATGTAGCCAAGGCTGGCCTAAAAATATGTGCAGGGTGTGTGCGTGTGCGTGCGTGCGTGCGTGTGTGTGTGTGTGTGTGCCCGTACCATTGCACACTTGTGGAGGTCAGAGTGACGGAAGTCAGGCCATCTTCAGCCTTGGCAGTCTGTATGTTTCCTACTGAGCTGTCTCAGCAGCCTAGGACTCTTAGAGTTTCGCTCATTTGTTTGAGACAGGATTTCATTACGTAGCCCTTGCTGGCTAGGAACTAGTTATATAGATTATGCTAGCCTCGAACTCACAGAGATCCTCTTGCCTCTGTGTCCCTCCTACTGGGATTAAAGGCGTGCGCCAGCACACCCAGCTAAGATTCTGAAGAATGCTCATTTGTTTGCTCATTGATTCCTAAACACAGTGAGCGTGTGCCTACCAGCACCTGTGCTGGAGATGGCGCTCTCCCCAATGGTGCAAGCCCAGGGCATAGCTGGTTTTAGTTCTCAGTACAATTATATTGAGCTGGTACTAGTCAAATTCTCTAATAATAGTGAAGACTTCCAGGAAAACACAGCAGTTTGAACACCTGCATCAGCTTCCGTTTCATCCTGAAACCGTGCTAATGCAAAGCTTTCTCAACCCTGCTTTCATTTGGTTTTGGTTTGTAGGTAGGAGGGGAGGAGCATGGCATTGGGGAATTCACAACCATGCAACCTACAGCCTAGACTCCTGCAGGCCAGAAGCTGGCAATCCCAGCCCCTTCCGGAAGTAAGAGTGGAGGGAATAAATAGTGCTGACATAGTTGTGTGGCTTTTTCTACTCATTCATTCATTCATTTTTTTTATGTGTATGTGTGGTGTGTGTATGTGAATGTGTGTGCATACATACAAACGCTCAAAAGATAAGATCTGACTATGTACCCCTGACTGGCCTGAAACTCACAATGTAAACCAGACTGGCCTCAAACTCATAGACATCCATCAGTCTCTGCCTCTGGAGTGCTAGGATTAAAGGTGCCACCATGCCTCGCTTTTTTTCTTCTCCTCTTTCTCTTCCTCCCCCTCCTCCTCCTCCCTCTCCCCCTCCGCCTCCTCCTCCTCTTCTTCTTCTTCTTCTTCTTCTTCTTCTTCTTCTTCCTCTTCTTCTCGTGGCTGGAGAGATTGACTGCTCTGTGTTTAAGAGACTCTGCAGAGGACCTGATTTCAGTTGATCTGACATCTCTTGGCCTCGGAAGACTGCACTCCGGTACATATAGCCTGGCACAGATATACACACATACACATAATCAAAAATAAAAATAAAAAAATCTTTTAAAGAGTGTCTAAAAGCCAGGTAGTAGTGGCACATGCCTTTAATCTCAGCACTTGGGAGGCAGAAGCAGGTGGATCTCTGTGAGTTCGAGGCCAGCCTGGTCTACAAGAGCTAGTTCCAGGACAGGCTGCAAAGCTACAGAGAAACCCTGTCTCAGAAAACCAAAGGGGGAAAAAAAAGAACATCTGAATGACTGAGGAGAGTAATGAGGTAATGGGGAGTCAAATACATCAAGTCTTTCAGTGGTGGCATACTCCTTTAATCCCAGCTCTTGGGAAGAGGCAGGCGAATCTCTGCGAGTTCGAGGCCAGCCTGGTATAGAACTAGTTTCAGGACAGCTAAGGCTAGACAGACAGACAGACAGACACACACACACACACACACACACCTGTCTCAAAAAAACAAAACAAGTCTTGAAAGGCCACTGTGAAATTCAATATTTAGTTCTAAGTGTGGCAGGTAGAATTCTAAGATAGTCCCACAAAATCTTCCCCTAGCAGCAACCTGTTTTATAATCTCAGGACTATCATCTTTATCAGTTCTCTCCTGAGGTGAGCTTGCTTTATGTGGCCCAACTGAGTAACAATGTGCGCCAGGAATGTGGCGCATGCCTTTAGCTCCAGCACTCTAGAGACGTGCAAGCCGATCTCTGAGTTCAAGGACTACCTGCTTTCTAAACCGGCTAGGGTTACACGTGGGACCTGGAAGAGGGAGTCTGCCCTGGAAGGTCATTGCTGTCATTGCTTAAAGAAGAGGAAGCTAGAAGTGGGGATTCTGATGGTACAGATGCCACTACCCTGTGGACTTCAAGATGGAGGGGCATGTGGCAGAGATGGAGATGGCTTTTAGAAGCAGCAGGCAGCCTGGCTGGGAGCCAGTAGGCAAACAGGTCCAGCCTGCAGAGAGCTGCACCCACCCAGAGGAATGAGCTTAAAGGTTGAGGCTGTAGACAGCGTGCCTACCACTAACCAGGCCTGGAGTTTGATCCCCAGAGCAGGTGGGAGGAAGGGAAGCTCAGAAGTGGGTTTCCCCTCTGAACCGCCAGACAAAAAGTCTGTCCAGTCCGAACCCTGATGTCAACCTTGAGAGACCTGATGGCAAAGCCCAGTTGCAGGATGCCAGACTTCTGGCCCGTAGGACTGTTACATGAACCGAGATTGGGCTCATCTGTTTCACAACAGAAACTATTAGACTGAGAAGCCATAGGCACCTGTTATTTTTAAAAGATTTTTAGTTTTATTTGTGTGTATATAATGCATCGCTGTCGCATGTGTATGGGTACCCAAGGAGGTCCCCAGGGACAGGAGTCGCTGGCAATTGTGAGCCATCTGCTGAGGGTGCTGGGAACTGATCTCTGGCCCTGTGAAAGGGAGTAAAGACCCCTCCAACCCCCAAGAAGTCTCTTTGGCACGCTTACAACTTGTAAAAGTGACTTTTGTTAGGCCGGGCAACAGGATTGCACACCTTCAATCCCAGCACTCGGGAGGCAGAGGCAGGCAGATCTCTGTGAGTTTAAGCCCAACCTGGTCTACAGAGTGAGTTCCAGGACAGCCAAGGCTACAGAGAAACCCTGTCTAAAAACAACAACAACAACAACAAAAGTGAGTTTTGTTTGAATGTCCTCCCACATCGCTGAAAAGCTCCCAGAATGGTCTATGTGTCTACAACAGCCCAGAGTTTTTGACCAAAGGCAAGTTAATTGGAAAAATTGCCCAACCTCTGAAGACTTATGAAGGAGTGCTAATATTTGAGTAAGTTCTTTAAGCAAAACTCAAATCTCGTGAGGTGTGACAGCATTGTCTTGTAATCCAGAACTCAGAAGGCCAACGTGAGATTGTGTAGGAAGAAAGAGGGCTGGGGAGGACTCACTGGTTCGGAGTACCAGGGTTTGGTTTCCTCACACACATGGTGGCTCACAACCATCTGTAACCCCAGTTCCAGCAGCTCTGATGCCCTCTTCTGGCCTCCACAGTGTAGCGCGCACACACACAGATAAAGTAAATGTTTTTCAAAAGGAAAAAAAAGATAGGATGAGGGGAGAAGGGAAAAGAGGAAGAAGAAAGGAAGGGATGGAGGGAAGGGGGGAGGGAGGGAGGGAGGGAGGGAGGGAGGGAGGGAGGGAGGGAGGGAGGGAGGGAGGGAGGGAACAACTAGGAGGAAAGGAAGAAAAGGAGAAAGAGATTGATTGGATTTTCTGGCCAACTTGGTCTCTCTTAGTAGCTCAAGATGGCCTTGAATTCTCTACGCAATCCAGACTGACCTTGGACTTAGCATCTTCCTGCCTCAGCCTTCTGAACGCAGCAGAACTCACCTCCTGCCACAAGCACAGCTCCACCGGGCTTCCATCTCTGCTGCCACCACCTCCCAAGTCCCTGAGTTCTAACCTTGCTAACTAACTTGGTCCTCAGTTCTTCCCTCTCCCACCTTTCATGTAGGCAGCAGATCCCATTGGTGGTGCAACCCACGCACAAACACACAGAGGCAAGACACTGATGTTGGCTGTCTTCCTCCATCATTTCCCCCGAGCCCAAAGCACACCATTTCTGCTAAACTGACTGCCCAGCAAGCTCTCCGTGTCCACTTACATGCGTGTGCATGCACATACATGGTCCCGGTACTGCATTCACAAACACACACCTCTACGCCCTGCTTTTTGTGGGTACTAGGCATCTAAACTCATGCACACACTCACCAAGCTCTTAACCCACTGAACCACCATGCCCCCAACCCAGTCACTGACTGCTTTTGAGATAGACCTTCACACTGTGGCTTAGACTAGCCTGGAATCCATTATGTAGCCTGAGTTAGGCTAGAACTCACGACAGTCCTCCTGCTTAGTGTCCCTAATGCCAGCGTGACAAGTGTGAGTTACGACAGCTTGCTACCTTTTGTCATCGTTAGGGCACAGTCCTCAATACCAGTGCCAAAGGGAAGGTCAGAGCACCCACAAAGGCTTGGTGGCAGGGAAGTGGGAGGGGAGGTTGCTTCCAGATTCCGGTCCCCCTACTCAGTTTGTACCGTACTCCCCACTGAAGAGGGAACCCACTCACATCCCTCTGTCCCTCCAAACTGTAGTCCACAGCTTCCTGGGCCCCAAGAGGGGAGGCCAGTGGTGGAAAGGGAGGAAGGGAAGGAGCCCTGTGCAGCTCTGGTGGGGGTGTGGGGCTCTCTGGCATCCTGGGGGAGTCTTCCTCTGTAATTGCTGCAGCTCTCCAGCTGTTATCACTAACAAGAAATTAAAGAGCATCCTGCTCCCTGCCCCCTGCTCCTGCCCCCTGCTCACAAGGCCTCCCTCAGAGGAGCCCCATGGAGGCTGCTGCAGAGACTCAGGGACGCCTCCAACTGATCGTTCCTCACCCTCCAAGAAGAGAAGAGGCCAGGGAGTGGGAATGGACCCCAGCCCTCCACTTCTGCCCCGCCAGGCCCTGATTTTACATATCCTGCCTCCTAATTCCCACAGCCCTTCTGGGACTCCTGAGATCTGGGGTCTGGGGGAAAGATCCCTGGGAATGCAGACTGAAGACCTACAGCTTCTCCGTGCTCAGGGAGCAGTTAGAGAAAAAACAAGAGGAGATGGGTCAGTAATGGCAGCGGACGGGATCTCAACCCAGGAAGAGCCTCCCAGAAGCCTATGGTTCCCGCTCTGAGAAGGCAATGTGGCCCTGCCTGCCTCTTCAGCCTCCTCTCCCCCTTCAGGCAGAACTCTAGGGCAAGCGCTTGTTTTCAGATGGACCTGAAGCGCCTACACACTGGAAACGGGGAGCACGGCTCTTCCTTACCCCCACCTTTCCCTCAAGTTTTCCCAGCAAATGACTTTTCTGCCATGCCCCTTCCTCCGTCCCCACCACACATACACTCTTCCTGTGAAATCATATCACCCAGATAAGAGACAAGCCCCTCCGTGAACCCTAGTTCTTCCACTCCAAGTTATGGTGCTGAAATGGACGTCTCGACTCACACAGCTGAGTGAAAGCGTGTCTGTGTGGATTTGGAATTGGTATCGCAAAGTCGAATAGGTGCCACGGAGATTAGTACCATGCAATTTCATTTCAGATTATGAAGCAGCTCTTCAGCAGATCTTGCCGTCCCAGATATTTCTCCAGTTTACCCACTGTGTGGCCTTTTAGACTTTCCTGAAGGTGTTTACTGTTAAAATGGGGTTGTCTAGCTGAAAATAACTGGAAATCTTGATTCTGGTGTTGTGGTGCATGTCTGCAATCCCAGTACTCTGCAGGTAGAAGTAGGAAGATCAAGAGTTCAAGGCCATTGTGGGCTAGCCTTGGCTAAGTAAGTGTCTCAAAAAAAAAAAAAAGAGGGACGGGGAGGTGGCTCAGTCAATAAAGTGCTTGCCACAAAAGCACGAGGACCTGTGTTTAGTTCCCAGAACCCATGTAAAAGCTGGATGCCCTGGCATGTGACTGTCATCCCAGCCCTGGGGCTGCAGAGAGGAAGATTCTGAGAGCTAGCTCACCAAGCCAGTCTATCCAAACCAGTGAGCTCCAGATTCTGCAAGTAATCCTGTCTCAAAATTAAGGTGTAGAGCAACTGACAGAGACCTCTGACCTCCGTGTGCACAGATGTGTACAAACACGTACACAAGAGAAGGGGGAGGACCCCTACATGGATGCAGCTGATGTGCACACACATGCACACATGCATCCACACATTCCACAGTCCCTGAATCCCGTGAGTATTCTGTCCCGGTAGGTCTTATGTAAGTCGATTTTTACATAAGTCAGGATCTTTTTTGCATCAGAGGATAAACGAGGCAGGTATCTGCCATGTCAACCGAGGGGAGAGCGCGAAGACCTGCCTAGTGAGGGTGTCGTCAGCTCTCCCTACCTGTGAGCAAGGGTTACTGTAGAGCACAGGGGCTGGCGTGTGTGTGGCCCCCCCCCGCCCCACTCACTACTCACCAAGGCTCCTGGCAAGCCTGCGTCAAGGCTGAGTTTACATAAGTCAGTTTTACGTAAGTGTATACCTACCAAGTCTGGGGAAGGTACAAGAACGGTGAGCAAATAGTTGGGATCACTATTAAATTTAATTGGGGGTATCTGATATGACAAGATTGATTTAAAAAATAATTTAACCATGCTCAAACTTAAGCTTGGGCAGAGTGCCCGAGGGTGCCCGGCCCTGTGGAGGGGCTGCCAGGCAATTAAGAGATGTTATGAGCTGTCCCTGCCTTAATGAGGCCTGAAACTAAGTTCTGGAGAGGTGCCGGGACTCGGCCCAAGCAAGGTGCCATCTGCCTTTGCCAGTGACCACCGCTCCTCTGAAACGCTTGCTCCCCAAAGACCCCCACCCCCAACACACACGGTAGAATAGGACATCCCCTCCCTGTCCCCAGCCGTCTCACAAAGCGTAGTCCTCTTCTTTGATGGACAATCCTTTGCTTGTCACTGGCGCTCAGTCCTGACAGTGTCAGAAGACCCCCTTGTGTCCCCCTACAACCATTTCCCGCCCTCCCCGGTATCTTTGGGGAGAATTCAATGCCCAGTCCTCCTCTCCAAACAACCCAGGGGCACGGGAGCGGGGAGGGGGACCACCATCTGCATCTTCTCAGCAGTCAGCCCTCCCCCAAGCTCCATCTGAGTTGGGAGGGGGCAACTGCTGAGTCAGGATATTCCTTCCGTTCCCTCCCCTCTCCCAGGCAGGACCAAATGTCACACAAATGTCACACACCCCGCCTGAGTGACCAGCCTCTGCTTGGTGTCTAGTGGCGGCTTTCCCCATGTAGACTCCCCAAGCCCAAGGAGGCTCAAGGAGGCGGGGGACTGGGGGGACTGTCCTTTAAGGCTGTTTGGTGTCACACCGCCCTGCTGCTCCCATCTCCCACCCCCTTCCTCGTCCCCTCTCCCCCAACCATCTCAGAAAACCTATTGCCACTGACCAGGAAAGTACTAGGAGGGCCAAGGGCAACCAGGACCAACCCCCCAGTGAGAATACACAATGCAGACCTGGACAGGGGTGGGGGAGAGGTAGCGTCTCTCTCTAGTGCAATGGTTGGGGTACCTCCACTGTGCAGAGGGAAGTCCCAAGAAAGACATCCAATTTCACAATCCCGGAATAGCCTAGTCTGAAGAGGTCTGTCCTGTCTTTGAGGAGTTCCTATTCTGTTGAGGATACCACAGAGAAGGAAAGAAGGCTGGTCTCTCACTGGGGAACACATAGAAAACAGCTAGAACCCAAGTGCTAGAACAAAGACCCTAGTGGGCCTGGAAATGTGGAACGAGGTAGTGGTTGGAACTGCCTAAACCACGTAGGAAAGCTTCCCCAAACCGGGCTGATGGGTAGGGGCAGAGGGCCATTCTGGAGGTTCAAGACTGACCAACGAAGGCAAGACTGGTGGGCAGGCCAAGGACAAAGCCAGTCATGAAGCTGAAGCAAGGCCTGCCTAGAATGGCAGAGCATGGGTAAGCTGTGGACAGAGGACAGAGGGCCCTACTTCTTTCCTGGTGACGATGCTGCCATCCGAAGCCACAGTGACTACTGTGGTCCTGCACCTTCTTGGCTCAGACTCCCCCTCAATCAGCTGTGTGAGACCGTGAGTGACCCGTGCAGCTAAACAGTGCCTGGGATCAGCAGGCTTCCATCTTGATCCAACACTGTCCAACAAGAGACTAACATTCTCATTTGTACTGGGTCCAGTGGTCCCATAGCCTCTTCTGTCTTCAGCTTCATGGCCTCTTTCTCTCTGAAGTGAAGGGAACAGAAGATCAACAGGAGGGCCCAAGTCCATCCCCAGCCCTGAGGCCATAGGGCGGTGACTGCCCGGAGCCCTGCCCTGACTCCCAGCACACCCGAGTCCAGGGCCTGACCCTTGGCAGCCCTCAGCAGCCCATTCAGCCCACGAATGGCCTCATCCCTTGGAGAGCCCAGCAGGGAGGTTTCACAACTGTGCGTGTTTGATGGAGCCTGTTCTTGGAAAGCCAGGGACGGGACGGGACAACTCGGTTCTGAGTGTTGAGAGGCCTGGGCCCTTGGGGTCTGCAGAGAAACAATAAACAACCATAGCCTGCCCGATGCGTGTGCAGTGTTGTAAGTGTGGGGTTGGAGGAACAGGGCCCTTCACCACGAGCTCCCTGCGCAGCACAGCCCCTTCAGGGGGTGCCGCAGTCTATCCCACCACAGAGGCTGGGGCTGAAGCAAGAGGAAAATGCTGGAGATATAACAAGGCAGACTAAGAGGGCTCTTAAGGCAGGGCTGCCCCTTGTCCATCATGCTGCCTCAATAGGCTGTGGTACAGGTGAGGAATTCAAGTCAGGGACACAGAATCCTAGATTCACAGCTGGGAACAGCCAAGACAGACTGGACCACAGGGAAGAGAGAATCCTAGGCCACACATGGTGGTACAGGCCCGTCAACTCGGACACTTAGGAAGCTGAGGCAGGAAGATCCAAAGTCCAAACCCTACCTGAGCTGTAGAGCAAGATCAAGGTCAGCTTAGACAACTCAGACCCTACCTCAAAAAGTTTGGTTCTTCTGTTTCGTTTTGTTTATTAGGGTTTTTTTTTGGGGGGGGGGTGTTGTTTGGTTTGGTTTGGTTAGTTGGTTGGGTTGTTTGTTTTGGGTTTTGTTTTTTTTTTTTGGTTTTTCGAGACAGGGTTTCTCTGTGGTTTTGGAGCCTGTCCTGGAACTAGCTCTTGTAGACCAGGCTGGTCTCGAACTCACAGAGATCCACCTGCCTCTGCCTCCCAAGTGCTGGGATTAAAGGCGTGCGCCACCACCGCCCAGCAATGTGTAGCCCAGGCTGGCCTCGAACTCGTGATCCTCCTGCCTCTGCCTCCTTCAGCAAATCCTACCGGCGTGCGCCACCACAACCGACTGTTTTTTTAAGACAGGGTTTCTCTGTGTAGCTTTAGGTGTCCTGGAACTCACTTTATAGACCAGAACACACTCTGTAGACCAGATCTGCCTGCCTCTGCCTCCCAAGTGCTGGGACTAAAGGCATGCACCGACCAGAGCTATAAAAAGTTGTTTTTTTTTTTTTGATTTTCAAGATAGGGTTTCTCCGTAGCTTTTGGTTCCTGTCCTGGAACTAGCTCTTGTAGACCAGGTTGGCCTCGAACTCACAGAGATCCTCCTGCCTCTTTTAAAAAGGAGCTGAGGATGATAGATCATTTGTCTAACTTGAGAAAGGCCTAATATGTAATCCCTAGTATGTGTGTGTATATGTAAGTATGTGTATGTATATATATGTATGTGTGTATGTATGTGTGTATGTATGTGTATGTATGTATATGTATGTGTGTATGTATGTATGTGTGTATGTATGTATGTGTATGTGTGTATTATGTGTGTGTATATGTATGTGTGTATTATGTATGTGTATTATGTATGTGTATGTATATGTATGTGTGTATTATGTATGTGTATGTATGTATATGTATGTGTGTATGTATATATGTATGTGTGTGTGTGTGTGTGTGTGTGTATATATATGAGCGACTGCTAAAGGGTGGGGCTATGCCCTGTGCCAATCTCCCTCAGATGTGCCTGCCACCTGCAGCAGCTGAGCCAGGGCACTTTTAATAGAAAAGGCCAGACTGGATGAGGATACTGAAGGGGGGAATTCAGAGGCCATGATTCTCCAGGTGTCAGTGCTCACTGACATCTTAATGAATGGGCTGAATAATTAACTAATAATTAATGAGGCCAGAACCTGGCTTCCCAACCTCCAGCCCTGACTTTTCCAAAGGTCCTAACTATGCCACTGATTTCACCTCTAAGCTGCCTCCAGCACTCGCCTGGTCCCTCTGCCTCCCACCCCTCAAGTTCTCAGAGACCTCTGAACACGGCAAGATTCGAATCACACTGGCTTAGTCTTCTGTCTCTTGCTGTGATAAACACTATCTCCAAAAGCAAGGAGGAGAACTCATTTCAGTTTATGGGCTACGGTCCATCAGCGGAAGTCTGGACAGGAACTTGAGGCCAGAGGTCGAGGCAGAATCCACGGAGGAACGTTGCTGTAGTGGCTCTGCTCACCTCGCTTCCTTATACAGCCCAGGCCCACCTGCCCACATGGGCCGGTGCCGCCTACAGCGGGCTGGAACCCTCCCCATCAGTCATGGATCGAGACAGTCTCTCCCAGACGTGACCACAGCGGACGTGAAGGAAGCAATCCTTCAGTCGAGATCCCTCTTCCCAGGCATCTCCAGCTGGTGTCGTGGATGCTAAACAATGAAGTAGAACAGACTCCCTCGCACGGATGAAATCTGTGTCCCTAGAACTGCGGAAGCAATGGGGAGGCAGGTGCAGGTCCCCAGGGAGCTCGGCAGCCGAGAGCACACAGAGTTCAGTTCCCAGAACGTGTGTCAGGCGGCTCGCAACTGCTCCAGCCTCTGAGGGCACTCACGTGTGTGTGTGTGCACACACAGACACGAGTGTGGTTGTCTACACAGTTCATGCTGTTGGCTCTCCAGTGTTCGATTTCATGAAACTCTGAGTAAACACCATTTGCTGCAGAGAAAGAAGAATGTGTGCAAGGGTGATGTTGATGAAAACATTTTGAGCTTGCGTTCAATTCTCTGACACATATTTTCCACATTCTCTTGCCTTGCTGAAATCGTGACGTCCCTCGCAGCCAGGAGCGAGAAGACACTGTGTCATCGTTGAATTAGCGGCCTGCTTCTTGTTCGGATAAAACGTGGTGGGTGGGATACACCATCTCGGTAAGCCACCTGGGCCTTTCAGCCACCAGGGACTGATACATGGAACGTGTATTTTGGTTTCCAAGTTTGGTGGACAGGGGTACCGAGCCTGTGCGTTAACATGGGAGTTTCCTGGGAAAGAGGCTGACTTTCCTCCCCAGAGCTCCCCACATCCCAAGTCCAGCATGCCTAGTCCCAAAGGTCAAGCTGATGAAGGCAAAGACAGCCTTGGGTCCCCAAGACGCCTTTCTTAGAGAAGGAAGAACCCCCCAGAAGCTGGTCCTGCAGCCCCCAGGGAATAGAGGTGAAAGGGAAGGAGGAGGGTTGGTCCACTCTTCTCCAGTAACCTCACACCAACGGAAGCACACTGGCCCCAGGCACCAGGCCATCTGGACCAGGAGCCGATTGCAAGCCTGGCACAAATGCTGGCCTGGTCTCTTTCAATTAGGCTGTGTTTACCTGCCAAAAAAAAAAAGTGCCTCCCTCGGCCATGCCCTCTGCCCTCAGGCTGGCCCGGGGGAGAAAAGACAGGGCAAAGGCGGAAAAGATCAGCCCCAGTGGAAAGCCAAGGAAACAGAGGTCCTGGAAGTCCTGTCCATCCCAGCCCAGCAGCTATAGCTGAGCAGGTCCCTGAGCCTGCCCTCTGGGCCCCCTGGGTAGGGGATCTCCAGGGGCAAGGGTTGAGAGGAAGGGAGAAATGACTTGTGCCAGGGACTCTCCTACTTGCTATCACCTCCTTCTTTCCCCTCTTTTCCCAGGGCTCCTCCAGTCAAAGGCTCATTTCTACTTCCTATACTTTCCAGGACATTTGTCCTGGGGTCCTAGGGGCCATGAATGTCCACTGACCACTACAGCCTATGCCTAAGCCCAGCTTGCTGGGGATGGGCAGAGATAATATTTTGTCCCTCCCAGACTGACTTGGGGGTGGAGCCTCTCCATTTGCGGGGAGGGGACTTTGGGTAGAATTAGAGTCTTCTTTTTTTTTTTTTTTTTTTTTTTTTTTTTGGTTTTTTGAGACAGGGTTTCTCTGTGGTTTTGGAGCCTGTCCTGGAACTAGCTCTTGTAGACCAGGCTGGTCTCGAACTCACAGAGATCCGCCTGTCTCTGCCTCCCGAGTGCTGGGATTAAAGGCGTGCGCCACCAATTCTTTAGTGAGGACCAGGCCTAGGGGTCCAAGGGCTAGGAAGGGGACCTTTCATTTGGCCTGGACAAGGAAAAAAGAGCCTCTTTTCCCTGCTGTCTTTGTCTTCCTCCCCACTCCCTCCCTGACTTGAGAGGGTAACTACTAGATACTGCTGGGGTGCAGATTGGAGCCCAAAAGAACAGTGCCGCTTCCCTCTGTGGCCCCCAGGACTATGGAACCAGGCCCTTCCAGAGCCGCATGGCTTTGGGCCCTGGAGCTCGAGACTGCCTCTTCTGCCTGTCTAACACTCTATGCCTACAGGTGGATCTCCTAGGTACCTTCCTTTCTTACCTGCCCAGGGACCCAGACTCCCAGCCCAGCACACCCAGACCAGCATAAGTATCCAGAACTAACAAGTGTATAGTTGTCATACAGGCCCCAACTCAAATAAGCTGTACGTGGGGAAACTGAGGCCCAGAGAAGCCAAGCAACTCACTGGGTGTCACTCCCTGGGAGTCTGGCTTTTGAACTTAGAGATGCCCTGTTCTTGGCCACTCCTAAAGGATGTAACTCAGGCATGAGACTGAATCTTGGAGTTGGAGCTTTGAATATCATTTTTTTGTTTTTATTTTTGTTTTCTTGCTGTTTGGGGGCATTGCTTGTTTGCTTTTGAGTTTTTTATTTGTTTGTTTGTTTGGTTTGGTTTGGTTTAGAACAGGTCTCACTAAGCATATCAGGTTGGCTTGGAATTCAGAGCCCCCGACTCCAGAGTTCTGTAACTAAAGGCATGTGCAGCCACACTAGCTTTCCCCCTGGAGACTCTCGTGTAGTTCAGACTAGCATCCAACTCACTGCGTAGCTGAGGACCATCTTGACCCCTGACCCTCCTGCCTCTACCTCCCAGATGGTCACCACTCACCTGGCTCCTGGGGTGCTGGGGCTGACCCAGGAGTGGGAGGGGGTGTCTCCATCTTGCCAGCTGTGCTAGTTAGTTTTACGTCAACTTTACACAAGCTAGAGTTATCTCAACTGAGAAAATGCCTCCATATAGTGCTGTAAGGCACTTTCTTAATTAGTGATGGATGGGGGAGGGCCCAGCCCACTGTGGGTGGTCCCATTCTTGGGCTAGTGGTCCTGGCCAGTAAGAAAGCAAGCTGAGGAAGCCAGTAAGCAGCTCCTCCCACCCCCCCATGGCCTCCGTATCAGCTCCAGCCTCCAGGTTCTTGCCTATTTGAGCTCCTATCCCGACTTCCTTCAGTGACAAACAGTGATGTGGAGGTGTCAGCCTAATAAACCCTTTTCTCCCAGCTCGCTTTATGGGCATGGTGTTTCATCGCAGCAGCAGACACCCTAAGACACCAGTCTCATCCCAGTCCCCACGCACAGGAGCAGAGCGAGCAGACGCACCTGTGCCCTCTCTGCTCCTAAGTGCCTGCCTAGCCCGGCCCTCCCTGCCCGCCAGGGCCACACTGAGGAGAGCTGTCCTTGGGATCCTCTGCTGAGCCTGAGCCTGGGCGTTGCTGGACCCACCGTGTCCCAGCCACCCACTATATGTGATACAAGGAGATACCAAGTAACCCTATAGCTTAGAGTCACTCTGAGCATGAACCTAAAAGCGGTGCCAGAGGGCAAGTCCCATGCCTTGTTCCCCTCCTCTCTCCAGCCCTTGGCATAAGGTCTTGCTCTTTGAGACACTCGGTAATTTGGTGCCTCCTTGTATCACTCTGGGACCAATGAAGCGTAGACCTGCCAAACACCCAAGAGGCCATTGGATGGGAGAATCTGGTGGATACACGGTGGATCCCAATGGAAGAAGAGCTGGATTCCTACCTGGGAGCTAGGGGAGGCTTCATGGAGGAGGCAGCAATTATACAAGTCAGTAATAACTACAACAATAGTGATGGCTATGGTTTCTACTTATTGGATATATGTCTTGTATAATTTTCAGTACTTTTAGTAACACCTTGGTTACTTCTATTACCATCTGAGATAGTATCCTTTAACACACCCATGTTACAGGTGGGAAAGCTGAAGTTTAGGTGAAGGAGCTGGCCCAGAATCACCTGACTCTCCTAAATGAGCCAAGTCATCATTTGAACCCGGTTCTGGCACAAAGCCAAGAATGAAATGGGCGTGCACAAGGTTTGGTGTGGCAGGGAGGGGGAGCTGCATCCCCTGGACCACATCCGGTCCTCAGGCGTGTTTCATCTGGTCCACCCTCAACGCTACACAGAGTCCTTGAAGAGGGTGCAGCAGTTGCCAGCCAGAAGGTAAACAGTGGGGATGGGGGGAACTTCAGAGCCTTGGATTCCAGAAATGCACAACCATTTCAGGCTGAACAGCGTGCCTCCCCACCACCACTGCCGCCGCAGCCCACTTGCCTTGTCCCAGTTACCTGCAAACATTTAAGTTAGAGGACCTGGAGTAGAGCCCAGGACACCAAGGGGAATTAGCAGCTAGTAACCATGGGAAGGTTCTTTGAGGTCAGAACACAAAAGGCCTTGAACTTGGAGCTGAAGAATATGGGCATTGTGTCTGCAATAACTTTGTAATTGCAGACTGGACACCGCCAGCAATCAGCTGAGGAGGTACGAGCCTGTACACATGTGCGTGCACACACTGGGGCTAGGGTAGCCTTAAACTGGTGTCACCGAAGGGTCTCGAGAGAAAGTGTGTGTATGTGTGTGTTCACAAGTGCACACATGCTACAGCACACAGGTAGTAGCTGCTCTCTGTCGTCTCCCTTGCTTTTCCATTAGGTAGCTACATGAGCTGGCCTCCAGCTGCCAGAGAGTCTTGTGCCTCCCATCTTCTCACAGGCATACGGGGATGGCAGGCACACTCTGCGTCAGACTCTAAGGTTTGAACTCAGGTCCTCACACCAGCACAGCAAGCCCTTTTGCATACCGGGCTGTGGCCCCAGCCCTGAGAGGAATCCTTGCATGCATTGGCACTGTCTTGGACACCCAGCTGCCCCAGGCCCAGCCCAGCAGGCCCCTCTCTCTAAGCAGAAGGTTTTCTTGCCCTGGGTTGTCCCTTTGACCCCAGGAACTCCACAGTGAGAACTCCCTGGCCCAGGAGAGAATGCAAGGTTTAGGACTGGAATTTCCCTCTGGGTGGGTGGGGCCCATCAGGTGAGCCAGGTGACAGGGATAGGGGCTGAGTGGAAAAATTTGGCCTGTTCCAGCCCCTTCCCCCAGTGACTCAGGCTGGCAGTGGCAAAGAGTCTGGGGAGGGGAGAAATCAAGAACCCACAGGAAAATTTCCTGTCTCTCTGGCTCTATCACTGGCCCGCTCACCTCCGCCACACACACAGACACATCCTGAATCACGACTTTTTTGCTGTCACCACCGTCTGACGTGGGGCCATATCCTGGATCCTTTCCAGGGTCTACCAGGACAGCCTGCCTGAGCCCAGGCCTTCTCCGTGTTGAGGGGGTAGAAAAGAGTCTCTGACAAAGACCACAGTGGACTTGGGACTAGTAATATGTGTGTGTGTGTGTGTGTGTGTGTGTGTGTGTGTGTGTGTGTGTGTAGTATGTATGTATGTATGTATGTAAAATTGGGGGGAGCTGGGGAAATAGCTGAATCAGTCAAGGGCTTGCTTTACAAGAATGAGGGCCTGACTTTGCTTCCCAAGACCCACACGAAAAGCCAGGCGTGGTGGCATGCATGTGATTCTGTTGCTGGGGATGCAGACCCAGGCAGCTCCCTGGACCCTATTGGCCACTTAGTTGAATTGACAAGTTCCAGACCAAGTTCCACCAAAACAGAACTTGACAGCGTCCTAGGACAATACCCAGAGTTGACCCTCTGGCCTTTCTGTGCACCACACACAGAGTACACAACTGTGCACACATACACGTTAACCCCACACGTAGCTCCAAACCCACTCAGCTAGAGCAGCGGCAACTTCCAAAAGCGCTTGTTGGATATGAGGGCTCCCACCCACAGCATACAGCTTCAAATGGAGAGCTGGTCACAGGGATCCACAGTTCTTCGGGGCCTCCTAGGTGCTCCTGCCATTCACCCTCTTCAGTGTCTACCAGGATCTTCCGGTCTGAAAGGACCCGTTGGAAACACTGATTCCCCTTTCTTCCCTTGGACCCCCCACCCAGCCCCCATCCCTCCCCAGATACACTTGCTTGGTGACTATAAAATTTCTCATCACTGTGTATTCACAGCCAGGCAAGGGGCTTGGTTTGAGGAAGAGGGAATTGGGCTACAACCGGGTCTCATCTACCATGTTCATCGTCTACTTTACAACATGAATGCTCTCATGTGCAGATCTCAAGCTAAGTCCCAGATATTAATGCCACGGCCCTTGTGGCTTCCCAAGCCTGGTAGCAGAGGACATGTACCTGGTAGTGAGGTAAAGACAGAGGCAGAAAAGAGGGGAGAAGGCAAGACCAGAGCTGCCTCTCATCTAGGGTTATGCAAGGCAGAGGAACCTGCCAATCACCATATCTGGCGTGGCCATCAGCGGCTTCTCTTCTGCCTCCCCAAGTATAAATGAGACCTCTGTTTGCTGCAACATGGGCTTCTGGCTCTAGGCAGCCCCCAACCCTGAGCAAGATTACTGCTTCCTACTATGTCAGGAACTTGCTGAAAATGAGAATGTTTGAGAGCCAGGGTTGGCTGGGGTGATGGTGGGTAGCGCACGAGGGACCATCTTGTCCCAGAACACACCCTCTTTCCTGGAGACTCCCACCCTGACTTTCAGTAAAGAGAGGCAGAGCAAGGACCCGGATTCAGATGACTCACCTAAAGTCACACGCGGTCCATGAAGGTAAAACCACCATCAAGTGCTAGTGTTACAATCAGTGCCCGACACGGACGGGTGCCCCAGCCTTCACACTCAGCCCAGGCTGCGCACAGACTAGTGCCCCAGCCTTCACACTCAGCCCAGGCTGCGCATAGACTAGTGCCCCAGCCTTCACACTCAGCCCAGGCTGCGCACAGACTAGTGCCCCAGCCTTCACAATCAGCCCAGGCTGTGCACGACACAGACAAGGAAGCTCCCGCATCAGCTTTTCTTTCTCACAGTCCTGAAGGTTGGAAGTGCAAACTCAAGGTTCTGGCCAGTCGGCTCCTAATGAGGGCTCTCTGCTTTGCTTGTCCTCACTGTGTGAGTTTGGGGGAGTGCCACACTTTAGTATCTTTTTTCTTTCTTTCTGGTATGTTCTTTAAGGGCACTAATCCTATTATAGAGACATCATCTCCACGACCTTGTTTAAATGTAATCACCCCCAATGGCCCCATCCCCAAATACCATTACATTGGGGATGGACCTTTGTAATTTATAAACTTAAGAGATACAATGTGGTCTACAGACTGGCCAATGGGAAGAGCAGAGATCCACCTTCATTGGGCTCTTTCACTCCTTCAAGTTCAGTAGTCGTTAGAGAGGAGCTGCTTCAGATACCTTCCAATGCCCGCCTGGGTCCTGAGCACTGCAGGGCGGGGCAAATGTCCGTGTGTACCCCTGCCCTGCCCATCTACCTATGTTCCCCTACATGCTTCATTTGCTTTTGTGACTCCTAAACCCCAGAGTCCTGCTCAGACCATCGCCTTTGGCCATAGTCATGTGCCAGGTCCTGTTGGCTGCAAGTCGAATGTCCCACTGCAAAGAGCACTGAGCCATGAACCGAACAAAAGGGATCAAGCCATCGTCCAAACATCACCGTCACAAATAGTCACCCTTGGCTTCGCCAACACTGTGAAAACAGGGGCTCCCCAAACCTGCTGAAGGGCCTGCTTTCCTTACCCAGCTGCCCCAATATGCCTGGGCATTTCATGGAGAGAAAACAGGAGGAGGCTCCAAGCAAGCCCTACATATCCAGACTGGAAGTCTGAAGGCCTCCTAGGCATCCCTCAGCAGACAGATAAAGGAACTGGGACTCCAGGTTCTAGTTTTAGCTTGGTCATTGTATGATTCCCTGAAAAATCCTCTTTTCTGATCCCCAAGATCCTGTGCTGGTCTGGGGTTCTGCATCTTGTCTGAGAGTGCAGCCTGGTCACAATCAGCCTCCTGTAACTCTCCTGGTCACCCCTGCAGCCTTCACCTATAGCAGCAGCTGGGGACTCACAGACACGGTTTGGGTGTAGAGGGGGAGGGGAAAGGACAGAAGGGGAGGAATGGGTGTCACCCCGGGGAGGGGCAGCACAGAAGGGAAACTGAGTGTGTCCCTGGCTTGCCCCAGCCTGTTCCCAGCATCCGGGGAAGGGTGAGCATGATTGTCAGCTGAGGTGGGGGGCAGGCTGGGGAGGGGCAGGGAACCCCGTCTGGACTTGTTTGGACAGCCAGCCGGTACAGCTGTTTCCGGCTGATGAAAAGGCCTTGGCTGATAGGGCTCAGGAGCTAATTCCCAAAGCCGGGTCCCTCCCCAGCTCACCAGTGGGGTCCTGGCCAGAAGTGCAGTGGGTAGAAGAGGAGGCTCTGTGGATATTGTGGACCACACAGAGAGGACAAGATGAGCAGGGTGCTGGGTTCATTTTCTCTACTCCATCTAGCAGAGACCCAGGGATGTAGGCTAAGCCAGGACTAAGGAAATCAGGGGAAAGCTCTGGGCCTTGCCCTTGCTTCTCCTGGTCATGTGCACATGACACACATCTCTACCCCCCCCCCCTCTCTCTCTCTCTCTCACACACACACACACACACACACACGCACGAGTGAAGCCTGCATGGCAGGGAGATGGACAGAAAGTGTGACTGAATTGCAATTTACACACTGCAGCCATCCGCCTTCTGCAGGCCCGCATCATACTACCTGACTCTCAGCACACGTGGCCCCATGCCAGGCGTCCTCCTAAGACCTTTAGGTACATGGCCTCCTTTGCCCCTCCCTACAGCTCCGTGTGCTACCGTATTCAATACATTTCTCATAAGAAGCAACTGAAGGCGGGGAAGGTCTGTTTGGTTCACAGTTTGAGACAATACAGCCTATCACAGCAGGAACGGTATGGCCACAGGATCAGGAGACAGTCACGTGACCACAGTCAGGAAGCAGGGGCATGGCTCTTTTTTCACCCATCCTGAGACCCCAAGCCACAGGAGGGTGCCAGCCACATTCAGAGTGGGTCTCTTCCCTCAGTTAAACCTTTCTGGAAACATCCCCATAGAAACACCCAGGGGTGTGTTTCTGTGGTGATTCTATATCCAGCCAAGAATGAAGATTAACAATCACGGCTGCCACACTCCCTTTCCCAGATGAGGACAACTGTTTCCCAACGTGGTAAGGACCTCCCCAGCAGTCCCACTGTGGCTAGAGGGAGAGGGAGATGACCTGGTCCCCTTCTTGTTCCTATGATAAATATTATGACCAAAAGCAACTTGAGCAGAGGGAAGTTTATTCCACCTTCCAGTGCTATCCATACCCCGATCGTTCGTTATGTGGCTGCCGTCAGGAACAACGGGCAGATAAAGTTCAGGCTGACTGAGATGAACCTGGAAACAAACGGCGATGTTATTAGTTGCTTTTCTCATCACTCTGACGAGAGACTGTCTACTTCAGAGTCTGCCCGCCATCTCTTGCTGTGGAAAGGCGTGACTGGGTGGCTCCAAAGCGACAGGCGTATGTGCCCAGAGATTCTTAAATGACCAGGAAGCTGAGAACTAAGGGGAATTGAAGGAGGCATAACCTCTAAAGGTCCCACCCCTAGTGGCCAAGACCTGCCAGTTAGGTCCTGTGTCCCAAAGACTCCACAACATCCCCAAACAGCACTACCAACAGGGACCAAGTATTCAAACACGGGGGCCTGTGAGGGACACTTCACATACAAGCCATCATGGTGGCCTTCCATGTGGGAAAGGCTTTGAACTAGGTACGTCCCACAAGCCCTCAGAACATCTCAGGGCAGAGATGGGGGAGGCCCAGGACACTGTCCAGAATAGTAGCCTTTCGGCTTGGAAGTGTGTGTGTGTGTGAGTGTGTGTGAGAGAGAATGTGTGTGAGTGTGTGCGTGAGTGAGTGTGTGTGTGTGAGAGAGTGTGTGTGCATGTGTGAAAGAGAGAGTGAGAGTGTGTGTGTGTGTGTGTGTGTGTGTGTGTGTGTGTGTGTTGATGAGGATTTAACTTAGATCTCATGAGTCCTAGTTGAGCATTCCACCGCTGGGCCACACTATCAGCCCTCAGTTTCTGAGAGTCAGAGTTCTATTGCGTAGCCCAGGTTATCTTTGATCTCCCTGCCTTGGCCTCGGGAACTGGTGACACAGGCGTGCCACTGGAACAGAAGCCAGTTGCCTAGGCTGACTCTGGTTTGTTCTAGGAAAGGCCCCACCTGCTAATATTATTAACATACAAATTTTGGAATTAAATTTTCTTTCTTGCCGGGCGGTGGTGGCGCACGCCTTTAATCCCAGCACTTGGGAGGCAGAGGCAGGCGGATCTCTGTGAGTTCGAGACCAGCCTGGTCTACAAGAGCTAGTTCCAGGACAGGCTCCAAAACCACAGAGAAACCCTGTCTCGAAAAACCAAAAAAAAAAAATAAAAAAAAATTTCTTTCTTTCTTTTGTTTTCTTTTTCAAGACCAGGTTTCTCTGTGTAGAGATTAAAATTTTTAATACTTGAATCTTTGATGGACACCTTCAAGTCATGAAGTGGTACTCTCCAAACCTGCTGTTTCCCTAGTGAGTTTCTGTCTGATTGTTCTTTCCAGTGAGGCACTGACGTCTAACAACCATGCTAGGTCTGCTCCTCCCTTCAGACACGTCTGTTTTGCCTCATGTCATTACAGGCTGTACTTTTAGCCGTACACATGTTGATAACTGTTACATCTTATTGCTGAATAAAGTGAACCTTTTAATTATAGCGTTCTTCTGGATCTCTCTTAAATTGTTTTGGGTAAAGTATTTTTCATTTATTTATTTTTATCTTACGTGTATGAGTATTTTGTCTGAATTAGAACATCCCATGCATGCAGTGCCTGGGGAGGACAGAAGAAGGAATTGAATGGTCTAGAACTGAAGTTATGCAGAGTTGTGAGCACCTAGGTGGGTGCTGGGCACCAAACTTGGGTCCTCCACAAGAGCAGAAAGTAGTCTTACCTGACAACCACCTCTGTAGACCTGAGTAAGATATTTTGCAGGATAATCATATAGCTCTTTTGGTTATCGTTTGTGTGGCCATCTTCCCCATCATCTTATGTTAAGCTTCCTTTGGTGTTTCTATCTAAATGCATCTTGTGAAGTGAATCAGCAGGAAAAGGTACTGGCTAACTAACTCGATGACCTATTTGACCCCTGCAGCGCACATACATACAAGGAGAAAACCAATTTCATGGTTCTCCTCTTTTAGTGACATTTCATTTGTATTTTAATAAATAAAGCATGCCTGAAGTTCAGAGGATAAAACGGCCACACTGACCAGTCTTAGAGACCAGGCAGTGGCGACACACCTTTCATCCCAGCAACCACTACTGGTAGTTTACCATAGAAACCAGGAGGTAGTGGTGCACGCCTTTAATCCCAGCACTAGAGAGAATATAAAACGGGAGGAGACAGCTCTCAGACACAGTCTCATTCTGAGATTCCTGGAGGCAGGATCGCCATTTCACTGAGATAGAGGTAAGAGTCGGTGGCTCGTTGTTTCGCTTTACTGACCTTCAAGTTAAAACCTAATTTCTGTCTCTGGTTTTTTTATTAATCATGCTACATCCTCTGACATCCATAGACATGCCACACACATATATATCATACATACAAACAATAAAAATAAATGAATGAAACTTTAAATAAAAACTGAAGTCTCTTGGAGGGACTGGAGAGATGGCTCAGAGGTTAAGAGCATTGCCTGCTCTTCCAAAGGTCCTGAGTTCAATTCCCAGCAACCACATGGTGGCTCACAACCATCTGTAATGGGGTCTGGTGCCCTCTTCTGACCTGCAGGCATACACACAGACAGGATATTGTATACATAATAAATATTTAAAAAAAAAAACTGAAGTCTCTTGGAGACAGCATATCACAATCTGACTCATCAATCTCTGTCTTTTGATAGATTTTAATTCATTTATACTTAATGTGATATTAGTAAAGAATTATTTACTTCTATTTATTTGCCTTTCGTATTTATCTTAGTTTTGTTTTGTTTTGCTGTTTGCTTTGGTATTGGCCTTTTTGAGATAGGGTCTCACATAGCTCAGATTAGCCTCCATTTTGTGTAGCCACGCATGACCTTTAACTCCGAACCTCCTGCCTCCCACTCCCAAGGGCGAGGATTGGCATGCACCCTCACACTCAGGTTGAGTATTTTTGTTATTTTGTAGTCTTGTATGTTTTTACATCATCCCTTAGTACTACCTCTTTAAACAATTAATTGGTTTTTTGCTAAATTACCATTGTGATTTCTTTCTTTCTTTCTTTGTGTATTTTCAAGTTATTTTCTTAGTGGTTACCCTGGGGTTTCAATCACCTACTTTGTAACAAGCGCGTTTTCATTGTATCGCTTTAGCCTCATCAGCATTCTTTCCTTGTCCACTTACAAATGTCTTCTCTTTGTTATGTTTATAGATTACATCTTTACACGCTGTATCCTCATTAATAGGTCTGTAATTCTATCTGAGACAGTTGGCTTTTAGGTCAAAGAGTGATCTGACTTGTGGGAAAAGTCTCAGAGTTAGAGGGTATAAAGAGTTAGTTA
Organism: Chionomys nivalis; assembly: GCF_950005125.1. Classification (NCBI taxonomy): domain Eukaryota; kingdom Metazoa; phylum Chordata; class Mammalia; order Rodentia; family Cricetidae; genus Chionomys; species Chionomys nivalis. The sequence goes on along the minus strand of NC_080104.1, from coordinate 12,077,871 downwards.
GCTCAGCGGTTAAGAGTTCTGGCTGCTCTTCCAGAGGACCAGAGGACGGGTTCAGTTCGCAGCAGTCCCAGAGGCTCTGACACCCTCTTCTGACCCCTGAGGGCTCCAGGTACAGATGCACATAAACACATGTAGGTAAAACATTCATACACAGAAAATAAAAATAAATAAATTTATTTATTTATATGGAAATCACCAGGAAGTGGTGGCACACATCTTTAGCTCCTACACTCAGGAGGCAGAGGCCATCCTGGTCTACAGATTATGTTCCAGACAGCCAGGGCAACACAGAGAAACCCTGCCTCAAAAAGCTAAAATAAATAAATAAAAAGTGAAATTTTAAAAAGGAAGTCCACAGTATGACTCCCTGATAGATGGGTACTGAGGTAAGGTCTGGAGAGGATGGGGGATAGGACCGTGAGGCTTCCAGAGAAGCAAACCCTGGGATCAACAACAACAAAAATTACTATGTAAATCTGTTTTTGTTTTTTTTTTTTGTTTTGTTTTTTGTTTTTTGTTTTTTTTTTGGATTTTCGAGACAGGGTTTCTTTGTAGCTTTTGGTTCCTGTCCTGGAACTAGCTCTTGTAGACCAGGCTGGCCTCGAACTCACAGAGATCCGCCTGCCTCTGCCTCCCTAGTGCTGGGATTAAAGGCGTGCGCCACCACCGCCTGGCGTAAATCTGTTTTTTCACAGGAAAATATGTCAAAATGTTTCACTTAGGGCAAAACAAATTACCAAGAAGCATGGGTGACCTCATTTTTCATGACTACGTGTGTATTCACACATTTAAAGGTGTCTGAGTACACACGCACAGGCGCATTCATGACACTGGCTCTGGGCTGACACCAGTTGTCTCCAGCTGTTGGGACGATGGGAGGAGGGGATGCTCCCCATCTTGCCTTAGCATGTTCTATACCGTTTGTCCCATTTACAATAAACACTCATCACTCGCTCATGTAACCACAAGAAAAGCACTTATACAGGTTTATTTGTTTGTTTGTTTTGTTTTGAGTTTTGTTTCTCTCCTGCAGGGTCAAGGGGGTGAGGAGGCATTCACTGTGGAGAGAGAGTGGGGAAGGGCCATGGAGGCAGAGGGAATAACACAGGCAAGTGCAAAGAGTCAGACCCAAAACCACTCCCTGTTACAGGAAATGCAGCCCATGGTCTGGATGGAGAGCACTGGGGGTTGCTGGGAAACAGGTGTTTCCAGGGACCCCACTATCAAGATCTTTCATGTCACAAGAAGAGTGTGTGCTTGACATGAGGGCAGGGGAGTAACAGATTTTGATTTACAAGTTTTACTTTATGTACTGAGCAAATTAGTGTGTGGAGAGTGGAAGCCCTGGGGCTGGGAGGCCTACAGGGGAAACTGTTGTAGCGATTAAGGAAAGAAAAGATGGGGCTGGAGGTGAGTCGAGGCTCAGAAGAGAGAAATGGAAATAAGAGGTAAGTGGGGGTCAGACCCGAAGAGTAGCCCAAGTTTGTTTGCACAAGGGCTCCTTGGAGGTGGCCCTGCCTGGCGTGTCGGTGGCAGAGAGCCAGGTCTGGGGATGGTCAGGATGAGGATGATGCTGATTCACCGTGAGAGAGAGGAAAGTCCCTTAGCAGAGCTCTGAGCCCTTTCCAGCTTGCAAAGTTCGCGACTTCCGACTCCCGGCTATCAATCGCTGTTGGGGCTAAAGAGTCGGCTCAGCCTCAAAGGATAAAGGTGCCTGCCACAAAAGCCTCACGAGCCAAGTTTGATTCCCCGGAACCCACAGGGTGGAAGCAGAGAGTCAACTCCTGAACTTTGCCCTCTGACTTCTACATTCATGCATAGCAGGTGTGCGTGAAAAACAATACTAGTGAAAATAAAGATATATTTAATTAGATATATTTAATTCATGCTCCCTGTCTTTACGATGAAGTAGCGGGGGAGGGAATGCGACCAGAGCTGGAACTTAACATCGGGCACCTTGCCCTACGCACCCCCAGCAGAACCGGAACAACTTTGGGCTCACTCTTGTACTATGTAACCTCCGGCAATCTACATAACCTCTCTGCGCCTCCGGTGGTCTTCTCCAACACGGAGGAAACGGCACGGGCGCTTCATATGTTTCTGGAAAGATGAAGATACAATTTGTGTAAGAGCTTAGAAGAGACCCTGGCTTATAGTAAGAGATCCACAAACACAGACATCCTCACAAAACCTCTGCAAAAACGGTGGGAACCAGCTCTGGGTCTTGGCCAGTCGCTCACCCGCGCCCTTGGACACCCGCTCCTGGGACCAGCCTTGAGTTCTCCCTTACCCGCCTGGTCCGCCAGAGCTTCTGCCCAATTTCAAGAACCTTGGTGTTCTTAGTCTATCACAGAGGCAGTCATCAAAGATATGAAATCCCGCTCTGGGCCATTGCTAGGGGCTGAAATGACAAAGAAAATTATGGCCTGGGCCTTAACTTCAGTTCCCTCCTTGCCTCCGGGATGAGTCATGAGGCTTTCATGGAGTCCTCTTCTAGGCCACACACAGGCACTCGTTTCTCTGTGTCTGACTCCCGCTGTCGGACACAAAGCCATTATTCATGGAGTACTTGCAGGAGTTATTTGGTTTCCAATTTTGTTCCCATTCTTTTCTCCCAGGTACCTACCTTGTGCCCACATTCAGGATCACACAAAGGCAGCAACCCTGACTCTAGAGAATTCTTCCCCATCTCCCCTGGCTAAAGACCTGGCACTAGTTCCCAGAGACTGTGAACACTGCGTCTGCGCTAGGCCCTATGGGGCAGATAAGGAACGATCACGTAGTAAACCCTCAGGGCACCTCCACCCAATGGCTCATTCATTCTTTTTTTAAATACTCTTTACAACTTGATTTATTGTATATATGTGCGCACATGCATGAAGGTATTCATGTCACAGCACATGGATGGAGACCAGGAGATAATCTGCAGGAGATTCTCTCCTCTACCACGTGGGTTCCAGGAACTGAACCCAGATCATCAGGCTTGGTGATAAGCCCCCTTCACCCACGGAGCCATCTCAATGTCTCCCAGACGGCTCAGTCTTTCCACGTTCATCTAGAGTCTCTGAAGCTCCAGTAGAGGCTTTGGGAATGTGACTGAGATGGAGTCCCTGCCCTCGTAATCAACACAGTACCGTCTCATTGATGCAGCAGTGTCCCGGGCCATCTGGGGGACAGATGCTCGGCAAGCAAGCGTACAAATAGATGGTTTTTACAGTCTAGGCTCACGTGTGAGGAGATAGGGCCTGTGGTCAGGCTACATCTGCTGTTTAAATTTGAGCGCAGCAATTACCCTCTCTAAGCTTTCGTTTGCTGAGGTCACCTCCCTATCTGCCTGTTCTATGAGAAAAAAAAAGAGCTAATGCGTGTGAGGGTTGACACACCTGAGCGCCATCTTAGGCGCTGCGGTTTTCTGTCTAAGTAGGTACGTAAACAGGTCATCAACACACACACACATAGTGTGGGATAAAGCAGTGGGGACCCAGGTCATCCTGGTAGCCCTGAAGAAGCAATCACAGTACCAGATGCTGCTCAGCCAGAGGAGGAGGAGGGGCTGCAGGCCGACTCCCTCCCCTGGTGTCTAGACCCGTGTCTCTGGTACCCACTGGCTACCCCCAAGGGAAGCAGCTCTCAGGAATGGTGTAGGTAGAAAAGGGTACAAGACAGAGGCACAAACATTATCTGAGGATGCGCTGGAGGTGGGGGACAGTGTGCTTTCCTGGCACGCAGGAAGCCCGAGGTTCAGTCCCCAGCCGCACACATCTATAATCCCAACCGTTGGGAGATGGAGGCAGAGGATCCTTGGCTATGTAGAGAGTTTGAGGCCAGTCTGGGCTACATGAGACCCTGTCTTGAAACAGAACAGGCTAGAGCCAGCTCAGCAGGTAAAATCGCTTGCTGGGGAAGCCTGACCACCTAGTTCAGTCACCAAATTCACATAAAGGCGGAAGAGAATCACAAAGTTGTCCTCGGACCTCCATGCCACACACATCACACACACACACACACGCATGCACGCACTAATAAGTAGATAAAATTAGTATGAAACACATAAACCTCACCTCTCTCCATAGAAGATACCCTTCTAAAAGGGAAATGGACCCACTCCTCCCCAGGCTCAGGGCAGGCAAGTTAGTGCCCACTTTTACTAGTCACATGGCCCTGGCCCTCCAAAGTGCCTGTGGCATCCATGAGACACTACGCCCAGGGGACAATGCAAGGACAACTCCCATTCATAAAATTCCTTCCGAGACCCAAGAGTTCAGTCCCTCATCTCTGAACGCTCATTCTGTCAGCCCTGTGAAGGTAGGACCAAAGATTCCCACTTGCAGACAAGCTCAGGGAGGTAGGAAAGGCGTAGATCCTGCTTAGGTACTCAGTCAGAAATGGCAGCCGATTGGCAGGGTTAGAGAAACTGGGTCAGCTACATCAGAAGTTGCCCTTTAACCTCTCTCATTCTGCCTCTCACTGGGGTGTGTAGCAAAGCCTATTCTGCATGGAGGCAGGGCTGTAGGCCTGTGGGTATAGGGAAGAAAGACAGACTCTGCTGCTGTGTAAAAGAAAGACTTGAATCTGAGATAAATGGTCCAGGATAGCAGGATAGATGGGTGCGACTGGCAAGGGTGGGGCCACAGTTTGGAAAACACGGGAGGGATGGAAGGGCAGGACGGAAGTCAGCATGTTCTCCACCCCATCACAACAGCATCCTGATATGGGACCACCCCTTCGGTACCAGCCACGCTCCAGCACCACCCGACCAGGCAGCCCCATTCCTAGTCTTGTGCCCACAGGGACCAGGATGTGGGCAAAAAAGTCAGACAAGCCCTGACGTAGACAGCCCTGTGACCCCCCAAAGCACAGCCTCCTCCACAGCCGTAAGTCAAATACTCCTTGTGGTTTGGGCCCCAGCCATGCGCCCACACCCCAGCTCACGGGACCGCAACTTCCCTGTTGCATCAGGTTACACAGCTCGTGCACACAAGCCGGGAGCTTGTTACACAACCTTGGTGTGCACTGGACACCCACACCCTCCGGGTAGCCTGCCGGTCACACAGAGGAAACCACAGCCCTATGAGGAGGGCACAGGCTCTATTCCAGACTCCTGGCATCTAGACCTTGGTGGGGGGTGGGGAGGAGCAAAGGCTCCTGGCTGGCAGCCAGCGCCTGTGAACTCTCCCACTGGCCTGCTGTGGAACCCCAGCAGGTCCCATATGGGAGCCTGCTTCCTTCCTTCCACTGTGATGATCCAGACAGCTACGTCCTTGTTGCCAGTCAGCACTCAAACCTCTAACCAACACCTCTCTTCCTAGGAACGTTAGCACCATAGGCAGTGGGAATTGATGAGGGGAGACAGGGCTGATGAGAGGACTTCTGAAAGAGCCTTTTCTTCTTTTTATTACACATATTATTTTTTTATTCGGTGTGTGTGTGTGTGGTGTACGCCCACACACGCATGCACACGTGCTTGCCACAGCTCGCGCGTAGAAGTCAGGACAACTCACAGCCGTCATTTCTCTCCCGCCATGTATGTCCTGGATCTTGCACTTCAGTTGTCAGACCTGGCATGAAGCGCCTTTGACTCTGAGCCATGACACCTGCCCTAAAAGGACCGTTTCTGTTGGAACTCTTCTCTCAGAACTGAGTCCCATGGTCGCCCCTGATGAGGGAGAGGAAGGGCTAGCTTCAGAGGTAGCAAAGGTAATTTTTCTTCTATACACCTTTTAAAAAATATTTTTAAAATTATAATACAGTTACATCATTTTCTACGCACATTTTCTTTCCATTATCCCACAGCAAACATGCTTCGTTACACATCATAACAAGTGGGGGAGGGGCACAGTTGATACATGGATCTCTCCAGGACCCGTGTGCCCTCTCGTTCAAATGAGCCCTTAAGCCGGTGTTGTGCTAAGCAAATGTGGGAAATGAGTACAAATAAGCACACGGGTCCTTGATAGAACAAGGCTTACACATTTTCTCTACTCGGTCACTGACATGCTGAGCTGGGATAAGATGGGAGATGCCTTGGCCTAGGCGACCTCCGTAGGAAGCAGCCCCAGAGACACTTTCTCAGCACGGCTGGAAGCCAGATCCAGCAGGCAGAGCTCATGCAGCCATGGGAATCTAGAAGGGAGCCAAAGCCAGAGACCAAGACAGCCACTGCCAGTGAATGAACCCCAAGCCTCTGCCCAAAGCAGGCCCCATCCTGGCTGTGCAGACAGGTAATACAAGAGGTCCAGGGTGACTCTGCTACCTTCCTAAACTTCCTTAGATCTGCAGTGACCCCTGCTGGCTCTGGCCAAAATCAGTCCTCTCTCCAGGATCTGCCCTTCCAGCATGTTCCACTAGCTTCAACCTAGCCCCATCATGATTCCTCCCTAACCACTCCCCACCAACAGGGTCCCCCTTCTTCCTTCCATCTCTGTAGGCCAAATGAAACCGTGCTTTGTAAGGTAGAATGTCATTGAGTTCTGGGGATGGGATGGCACACGACTCAAAAAGACGGCGGTTCCTTCAAGTGCAGAGTCACCCCTAAAAGTCCAAGACCACCACACCACTAGCGAAACTTCATTGATTTTCCCAGGAGGTGGGCCAACCACCTATGGCACCACCCCTAAATCAGGCCGATTCTCAGATGAGAAACCGAGCCTCGGACTTTTCTTTTAAGTAAATACATAAAGCAGATGACAAATCCCAGTCTACAAACCTTGCCTTTGCCACCAGAGCCACTGCCAAGCCGCCACCGACTGTGCTGTCCTTGTACCCGCTTGTTCCCCAAGGCTACCTCAGCATTCAAGTACAGTCTTATCTGCCCAGAGCTCACGGCTTTCAGAAATGACCCTGTCTGTCAACTACATATGGCTTGTCACTGAACTGTCCCTTGAAAAGCAGAGCTGCAGATTTGATGTTTGTACCTAAGACCTACCCTCCCGGATCCAAGCGGCTTGAATGAAGAAGACTCCTCCTCCACCTGTGGGGCGGAGGGGGGGAGGGGAGGGGGCGGGGTAACACATGATTTACACCTGGCCTTTCAAGCGTGACACACCTTAATCACAGTGACTGGCTTAGAAAGGACATATGATCAGTCCTGGCCAATCAAAGACAGCGCCAGGGTTTTCCTGAAGCCACTGGGCACAGAACAACTTTCCATTCTGTAGCTACTGAACAGGTGTGTGTGAGAGGAGCTGCTAGGAGCTTTGCCTGAGGGACTTCATGCCAAAGAAGGAAGTCCATGCAGGACAGCAGAGGCCAAAGTCCTGACGACACTGTCTGGGCCGTGCCAAGGACAGGCCCACCTCTGCACTCATGACAGCAGAAGCCAATAAATCCCTCTCCCTCCCCCTGCCCTTGTTATCGGCTCCAGCACAACAGGAGTTGAGTTCCTGTTCTTTGAAACAAAGATTTTTCAAAGGCACCCCCAGCCCCCAGTGTAAATCATTATTAACGGCTCTGTCTCCCTGACTTCAGTCGCCTTGCTTATGTAGACATTCTGGACGTGTTTAAATAAGAATCGACACCATTGGCCACTCCTTTCTGTCTTCAGCACCTGCTGCCTCAGTTCTTTCTGCCACGCTCCCTCTCCCAGTCCCACGTCACTCCCCCACACTCACCCCCCAACCTCCTCCCGCCATCTGTGGTCCTGGTCAGCTCAGTTTCCTTCGCTGACTCCTTCTGTCTGCAAGTAACAGACACCAACTGTAACATCATAAGCAACAAGATAAAACATATTGGGAAAATATTGAGGCACTAGATCAGAGGGTGGATTGGGAGGCTGGAACACATGGGAACAGGGTGGACTTGGCTTGACTTGCTCCAAAGGCCCCTCTGCCCCAGGTTATGATGGTCAAGTGTCCAAGCCTAGGTTGGCCCCCTGAGTTCAGATCCCATAGCTGCCCCAAGTCTGAAAGGACAGAACCCCTCCAACTTTGGCATAAGAAAGAAAATCATATGACTTCAGGCCATGAGGTAGAAAGGCAGCGTCCCCAAAGGGACACCAAGGACAGTAAGTGGCAAATGAGAATGGCTGTCTTCCTGGGTTCTCAGGGTCGAGGCTTTCCCTCCCGTCCTAGCACTCGGGGTTTTCTTGTTCATCTCCATAGCATACAGCTGCCTACAAGTTCCAGGACCACTCTCCAGTCCAGAACTGTCCCCAAGTTCAGTCCCTTCCACCCTTGAGGCTCATGGGCCTCTAGCTCCATACACTAACTCATCCTGCTCACCAAAATCGCTCCTTTTATTTTTTGAGACAGAGTCTCGTGATGTCACCTTGGCGGGTCTGGAATTCACAGAGAGACATCTGCCTCTGCCTCTTGAGTCTACCACACCAAGTCCCAAAGCCACTTCTTTTTCAGGGCAATCACTCCCCACACACACACACCCCAGAAACTGAGAGCCATTAAGCCGTTCTAATGGTCCTGCCTGCCCGAGAGCCTTTTCCTGGTTCTTTCTTCTCTGTCACCCCCAGTCCAGCAGCTGGCTCTCTGTGGCATAGCTGCCAGCTGCCGGCCTTTCTCCTGTATATATCCTCTGATTCTAACTAGGGCGATGGCTGCCCAGACCCCCCCAAAAAAACAAAACACACACACATTTGTCAAAGCTACCCTAGATCTGCTGTTTCCCAAAAGCAAGCAAACAGAAGTTCTTCCGGTAGCTAGGTGAGGTCTGGTACCAATCTCCAGGCAGACATGGTATACTCTACCCACAAATATGATGGAGGAAGGTCATTTGTCAATAAACAAACTGCCTTGGCCCATTTGATAGGCTACCCCTTAGGTGGGTGGAGTAGACAGAATAGAATGCTGGGAGGAAGAGGAAGTGAGCTCAGATGCAAGGCAGCTCCTCTCAGGGACAGACGCCATGCTCTCCTCTCCCCGGCAGATGCGATAAAGCTCCGACCCAGGATGGACGTAGGCTAGAATCTTCCCGGTAAGCGCACCTGGGGTGCTACATACATGAATAGAAATGGGCCAAGCAGTGTTTAAAAGAATAGAGTTTGTGTGTCGTTATTTTGGGGCATAAGCTAGCCAGGCAACCATGAGCCGGGCTGTGGGAAGAGGCCCGCGACAGAATAGAATGCTGGGAGGAAGAGGAAGTGAGCTCAGATGCAAGGCAGCTCCTCTCAGGGACAGACGCCATGCTCTCCTCTCCCCGGCAGATGCGATAAAGCTCCGACCCAGGATGGACGTAGGCTAGAATCTTCCCGGTAAGCGCACCTGGGGTGCTACATACATGAATAGAAATGGGCCAAGCAGTGTTTAAAAGAATAGAGTTTGTGTGTCGTTATTTTGGGGCATAAGCTAGCCAGGCAACCATGAGCCGGGCTGTGGGAAGAGGCCCGCAGCCCCTACTACAGATGGCGCCCACGTGGATAACTGCATCCACAGAAAGCCTGAGAAAGCTTGGGAAAGAATAGAGTAAAGCGTGTTTTCTTGGTAGCAGCAATTTCTCGGGTCTGCTCTGCTTGCTAGAGGCAAGCAAGCGCTCTCATCTAAGAGAGGCTTCCTGACTCAGCTTCAGCTGTGAAACCTTGCAGCTCATTTAAGAGGTCCTGCCACGAAATACTTAAAACGGTGTTGGTGAAAAGCTGAAGGCATGCTTTTCGGTTTTCAGCCATAGCAGGAAAAAAATTGTGCTGTTTTAAAATGCCGGCTTTCTGGGCCATCCTGCCAGGGCAAACTCTGACTGTTTGAGGCAGGAGGGCTGACTACAGAGAGAGGACTTGAATGTTGTCTGTGGATATAGTATTGCAGCTTGTTTGCTGACAAGGACCTTGAAACGCCACAGAATTGTGATAAACATGGCTACAGCCGGTACCTCAGCCATGAGGTTGGAAAGCTAAGGAATGTGCTGAATCCAGCCGTCAAAGCCACGGCTTTCGTCCTACTGATATTGCTTGGTAAATTAAAGACTCATTTGGTCAGAAAAAGAGAGATATACAGTAAAGAGAGATTCAAAGACAAAGAAAACTTTAAATGATTTACAGTGTGTTTAAAAATATATGCAGGCTGAAAGATAAAGTTCTTAAAAGTAAAATAAGGAAGAAAGAGAGTAGTTGGGTGTGGTAGTACACACCTTTAATCCCAACACTTAGGAGACAGAGGGAGATTGACCTCTGTGACTTCAAGGTGTGGTAGCACACGCCTTTAATCCCAATGCCTGGGAGGCAGAGACAGACAGATCTCTGAGAGTTCAAGGACATCCTGGTCTAAAGAGTTATTCCAGGACAAAGATATAGAGAAAATATAAAACAAAAGTAAAAATAAACAAAATAGAGTTAAAATAAAGCCGCACAAAGATGGAAAGTACACAGAAAATCTTGATACTGTATGCTATTATGCTCTCTTTGAATTGTTTGAATGCTGAGGAAAGAGCAACATCTGCTAAAAGATATTTGTTTATAAATGCTGCTGAACTAATCCAAGATAGATATTTTCAAAATACCTTGACTTCAGAATTTGGATCTAAGGATATGATACTTTGGAAAAGAGTTTCTTCTTTTGTTTTCACAGAAGATGAGACACTGTGGATTGCTTCTTTGATCACGATATGGTATGATAGACCACGCCCTCCTGAAGGGTTGCTGTGAACACCCTTAAAAAATTGCTTCGCTCAACTGCCAACTGAGATGAACCTAGCAGACAGGTTATCCCATAAAAGACCCGAATAACAGCGCCCCCATTCAGCAGGAAGCAGTTTGGAGAGAAAAAACTGCGCCCATGTTCCCAAAAGGGGGAGATGATATAGATGTGAATAATTTGCATTGATATGAATCTTGGTTTACTGATATTAATTTAAGGTCAATTTTATTATATGTATATGTATTTCTGATATTGATTAAGGTATTGTGATTGTGTAGTTCACTTAAAAATGTAATGTCTATAGGTTGTTAATGGATAATTATCAATAATAGTCAAGTTTGTAGTCATGTTAGTTAGATTTTCTAGATGTGCATGCATATATTTCAGATAGGCATTCATCATATCTTTCAAAGGCTAGAGAATATGGTATTTTAAATGTTTTAATAACTTAGGGTTTTTCATGACAATGAGACACTCTGCTCCTGGCAGCACCAATCTACTTCAAGAAGGAGATGGGCATCGAAGAGGATCCTTATGGAGTTTGATAGCCATTTGGGCAAGAAACTGCTCTTGCCTGGACTATTTTATAAACTGGACACAAAGAACCCGCAGAGAGAGGACTGCTGAACTTGCCTAAAGGTGAGATGATCTTTCGGGGTTCCTGATTCATGAAAGAGTCTGCGAGACATTCTGCAGGACACAGCAGATAGTGACTGAACTGCCTTTAAATTTCCTGCTTCATGGAAACGTCTCTGGATACTATGGACCTTTAGGCCGAAGATGGATGCCCCAACGGTACAGAGGAACTTTGGGTGACTGTCCAGGCAGTGAGATGTCTCTGTCATTTCTAGAGTTTAGAAGTTGCTTACTTTTTGTTTGCTTAGGTAATATTGTATTCTTCTGGAGTCTTTGATGGAGTTGAATAATAGATAGATAGTTATAGTTATAGTTTTCCTTAGTTATGATAAAGATAAAATAGATGTAAATATTGTAATTTTTACTTGATAACTGTTTTGTTATATGTAATTTTGCTATGTTAAAGTTAAAGCCTTCCTTTTTTTTTGTTTAAACAGAAAAAAGGGAAATGATGGAGGAAGGTCATTTGTCAATAAACAAACTGCCTTGGCCCATTTGATAGGCTACCCCTTAGGTGGGTGGAGTAGACAGAATAGAATGCTGGGAGGAAGAGGAAGTGAGCTCAGATGCAAGGCAGCTCCTCTCAGGGACAGACGCCATGCTCTCCTCTCCCCGGCAGATGCGATAAAGCTCCGACCCAGGATGGACGTAGGCTAGAATCTTCCCGGTAAGCGCACCTGGGGTGCTACATACATGAATAGAAATGGGCCAAGCAGTGTTTAAAAGAATAGAGTTTGTGTGTCGTTATTTTGGGGCATAAGCTAGCCAGGCAACCATGAGCCGGGCTGTGGGAAGAGGCCCGCAGCTCCTACTACACAAATACACATCCTTAATACAAAGAGTCTGCCCTCCTCTCTTCCCTTGACCGTGGTGTAATGACTGGAGGTGGAGAAGCCATTTGGGGCGATGACGTAGAAGCCGTGTCCTTGGCAATAGGAGTCTTTGTTCCCAGCTGAACCTAACCCTGACCCGTCGCTGTCATCCTTGTAGCCCCAGCTTTAGCGCCTCCTCCTCAGAGAAGTCTTCCCAGATAACACAGATTCCCACAGTCCAATAGGGAGTCTCTCACTGGGAACTAAGCCATTTTTTATGTAATATTTTTTAATTATTTCCTCTTTTTACTCAACTTGAACACAATGTCCAAGAAGGCAAGAACTGAACGTGCGTCGCATCACAGCCTGAATAGTGACTCGACAAACCTTAGTGATTAGTGGCTGAGCGAGGAAACAAACTACACCTTTTTATTTCTCTTTATATCATGTTATCGCATTATGGAAAAGGGCTTCGTGTTTCCCAGGCTGGCCTCAAACTCACTACGTAGCCAAAGTTAATCCTCCTGATTTTGAACTGCCTTGCCTGGTTCGTGTGAGGCTAGAGGATGAACACAGGGCTTCATGCCTGGCAAACAAGCCCTTTGTCAAGCTCCAGCCTTGAACTTGGAATTTCAAATGAAATTCCTGCATCCTTCATTGCACAGATCAAGTCCCTGCAGCAGCTATTACACAGATGGACTCAACCACACCCACTTTCCACAGTAGCTCCCTTTGCATCTCACCCCTCCACTCCAGCACCTCACTCTTCACCCCTGCATGTGGAGGCATATCCTCCAGTACCCCACTCCTCACCCCTGCACGTGGGGGCATATCCTCCAGCACCCCACTCCTCACCCCTGCATGTGGGGGCATATCCTCCAGCACCCCACTCCTCACTCCTGCATGTGGAGGTATATCCTCCAGCACCCCACTCCTCACTCCTGCATGTGGAGGCATATCCCCCAGCATCCCATTCCTCACCCCTGCATGTGGAGGCATATCCTCCAGCACCCCACTTCTCACCCCTGCTTGTGGAGGCATAGCCACCAGTACCTCATCCCAGCCTCATGACTCTATACACCTCCTCTTCTGAAAACTGTGTGGTCAGGAGGTGGAGAGATGGCTCAGCAGTTAAGGCACTCGCTGCTCCTGCAGAGGACCCCACGTTTGGTTCCCAGCAGCACACTGGGCAGTTTACAGCTCATCTCTAACTCCAGCTCCAGTGCCCCCAGCACCCTCTTCTGGTCCCTGAGGGTGCCCGCACTCATGGGCACACAGATACACACACATAATTAGAAACAAAGTTTTTTCAAGTTGGAGAGATGGCTCAGCAGTTAAGAATACTTGCTGCTCTTGCAGAGGACACAAGGTTTCACTCTTTTAACTTTTTTATATTTATTTAAGGGTATGAGTGTTTTGTCTGCATGTCTGTCTGTGCACTGCCTGCATGCTTGGTACCCATGGAGATCAGAAGAAGGATCACATAGCCTGGAACTTGAGTTACAGATGGTTGAGTTACAGATTCTGGGAACAGAACCTGGGTCCTCTGCAAGGGCAACAAGTGCTCTTATCCACTGAGTCATCTCTCCAGCCCCCCAAATACAATCTTCTAAAAAAGTACTATGGGGCCATTTGCTTCCCACAGCCAAGTCTAAAGCAATGGATCCCAGAGTATTACCCTATCCCTCAAGAAATGGAGACACGGTACCCACCATCCTATTTGGGTGGTCAACCAGCCACAGGGGAAGAGTCCCGTTCTTCCAGTTCCCACTAGCTGCCTTTTCTAGTAGCCACATCTTGAGACTTCCTCTGGGGACTAAGATAGGGGAGATGAGGAATGCTGGGGATAGTCTCCACCAGGCTATGAGTGCATTTATCTACCCCTGGCTTCTTACCCTGTCCAGGGCCCGGCTTATGGTGGGCAGTTAGAGAGTAGTTCACAGAATAAAGAAAGACTATCTGGAATGTGGTTTGGGAGGAAGAAAGTGTAAATGACAGTTTGAGGTGTGTGCTGTTCCCTGGGTTCTCTGGAGGACTAGGGGTGCAGTCTCCTCCAGGCTTGAGGAGGTCGTGTGTCCCGTCAGGAGGGGCCTGGAAGCTGGCGTCTGGGGACTTGAGACTGTCTCCGCCTGGCCTCCACGCCTGGGTGACCATCATTGGCTATTGTCTCCGGTAGATGCTCAAGCTGTTCTGATAGAGTACAAAGAGGCAGCAGTTATGGGGCCTGAAAAGCACCCCAGACATGCCAGGGTCTTCCAGACCATTGTCTCCAACCCCACCCTCCTTTCCAGGGGGAGCCTTTGTCCTCTGGAAGAACAGCAAGTGCTCTTAACCACTGAGCTGTCTCACTAGCCTGGAAGCAATAGACGACCTCACGGCAACCTCTGGCCTCTACACCTGCATTCATGGGCGCAGCGCCCATGCACATCCACATACAGTACACACAGAAAAATAATGGGAACCATGGCACACACCTTCTTAAAGAAATTATTTCTATTTTATGCACATTGGTGTTTTGCCTGCATGTGTGTCTGGGTGAGGATGTCAGATCTTAGCATTACAGATAATTGTTAGCTACCATGTGGATGCTGGGAATTGAACCCCAGTCATCTAGAAGATCAGTCTTAATGACTGGATCATCTCTCCAGCCCCCAGTGGCACATACCTTTAATCCCAGCATTCAGGAAGCAGAGGCAAGCAGTAAATTTGACACCAGCTTGGTCTACATAGAGAATTCCAGGCCAGCCAGGGATACATAATGAGATCCTGCCTCTAATAACAACAATAATAATAAATTAATTGGTTGAAGAATTTAGGAAATGTCTGGTGTGCATTATGTGTTCATTAAATATGGCCGTCACTCCTATGTCAGTGTGTCCTGAGTCAACAGAAGATCTTCTGAGGAGTGGGTTGTAGTAGCCAAGGGGAAATGGCTTAGTCTGGGTGGCAGTCTCTACCTCCTCTGCAGGCTCTCTGTAACTCCACCCTCCAGTCTCCTGTCTCCATGACTCAGTGGGCCCTCGGCCCCTCCAGTCGCCAGCCTGTCTGTCCAGCTCGCATGCCTGATGCAGAGATAAGGACATGCAACGATAGTATTGTTTCCTACTTCCCGGGGTTCTTAAGTGTGATCCTAGAGGACGGGATTAGCCAGGCATTTGACAGTTTAGGGTTGAAAGGCCTGAGAGAGGCTGTTCCGAGCTGGCCAGGCCCTATTCCTCAAAGCAATGTAGGTAACTGAGTTTAGAGGGGAGGGTCAGGGAACAGCTGTGCTCTGAGCTTCTGGAATATTTTGTCACCCTCAAATATACTACAACACACACACACACACTTGGCCTAGTGTAGAGGGAGGCGCTACACAGTTGATTACAGAACTGGAACATCCTATCCCCACACCTATAGCCCAAATCCCAGCCCTTAGTCCCTGTGTTCTCAGGTGGCTGACTGATAGCAAGATGTCTCTTAGGAAAGAGCCTAGATCATCTGCCTCCTCAGCCTGTGAGGAGCTGAGCCTAGATCATCCTCCTCCTCAGCCTGTGAGGAACTGAACCTAGATCATCCTCCTCCTCAGCCTGTGAGGAGCTGAGCCTAGATCATCTGCTTCCTGAGCCTGCGAGGAGCTGAGCCTAGATCATCCTCTTCCTCAGCCTGTGAGGAGCTGAGCCTAGATCATCTGCCTCCTCAGCCTGTGAGGAGCTGAACCTAGATCATCCTCCTCCTCAGCCTGTGAGGAGCTGAACCTAGATCATCCTCCTCCTCAGCCTGTGAGGAGCTGAACCTAGATCATCCTCCTCCTCAGCCTGTGAGGAGCTGAGCCTAGATCATCTGCCTCCTCAGCCTGTGAGGAGCTGAACCTAGATCATCCTCCTCCTCAGCCTGTGAGGAACTGAGCCTAGGTCATCCTCCTTCTCAGCCTCTGAGGAGCTGAGCCTAGATCATGTGCTTCCTGAGCCTGTGAGGAGCTGAGCCTAGATCATCCACCTCCTGAGTCTGCGAGGAGCTGAACCTAGATCATCCGCCTCCTGAATCTGTGAGGATCTGGGAAGGCAGGGAAAGGAGAAAGCAGCCTGGGGGATGCAGTGTTCTGACTTCATCTGTGGTGGAGTCAGCCAGGGGAAAGGCCTTCCTCCCCTCCAGCCAGGGCGGGGCCCCCAACTCCCTCCCTGCTCCCCAGTACTCCCAGTACAGCCACTCTCATGATCTCACTGCCATGACCAGGACAGGCAGGTAGCCAGGAACCAGGGACTTGCCAAAATCTACATGCTCCAGAGACCACCATGGCCTGGGTGTTGCCTGGTTAACCTCCACCCACCCAAACAGACGCCTGTGACACACTGTGTCCCACTGAGTATGTGTTTACGTCAGCCAGTTAGGTCCACCTCTTCTCTTGACAAGGCTCATGGGAAGCCAGTCTCCATCCACGTCTGTCAGCTGAACACACCAACTCCTTCCTACTACTACTAAATTCCGCTCAGCTGCTATGGGAATCTTCTCTGAGTGCCTTCTTGTAATTTCACAGTGATGGTGAGAAGGGGCCATACATAGGGGTAGAGATGGAGGTGGTTATATGGGCAAAGAGGAATGGGTTGATGTCATTGCTAACATTTTGGTGGTGTCTGTGGTGGCAATGGTAAAGGTGATGATAAGGTAAGAGATGTTAGGAGTAGTGGTGGTGACAATGTTATAGATGGAGCTGATGGCATGAGGATGTCATAGGTGTGGAGGTGACAGGATAGGAATGGGGGTGTCGTGTGGCCAAAGTGATGTTATGAGTGAGGCAAAGATATTTTAGGTGGCAGATGTGATGGAGTGGAGGTAGAAGAACTGTAGTCTGGCAGTGATGGCACATGCCTTTAGTCTCAATACTCGGGAGGTAGAGGCAGGAGGATTTCTGTGAGTTCAAGGCCAACCTTGTCTACAGAGCTAGTTCCAGGACAGCCAGGGCTACACAGAAAAAAAAAAAAAGAGAGAGAGAGTTGTCAGGGAGGATGGTGGCTTAATGATAGTGGAGGTGACAGTGGTGATGATAGTGGGAGTGGAGGAGGTGGGAGTGGAGGAGGTGAGAATAGAGGAGGTGAGAATAGAGGAGGTGGGAGTGGAGGAGGTGGGAGTGGAGGAGGTGAGAATAGAGAAGGTGGTAGTGGAGGAGGTGGGAGTGGAGGAGGTGAGAATGGAGGAGGTGGGAGTGGAGGAGGTGAGAGTGGAGGAGGTGAGAGTGGAGGAGGTGAGAATAGAGAAGGTGGGAGTGGAGGAGGTGGTAGTGGAGGAGGTGGGAGTGGAGGAGGTGAGAATGGAGGAGGTGAGAATAGAGGAGGTGGGAGTGGAGGAGGTGGGAGTGGAGGAGGTGAGAATGGAGGAGGTGAGAATAGAGGAGGTGGGAGTGGAGGAGGTGGGAGTGGAGGAGGTGAGAATGGAGGAGGTGAGAATAGAGGAGGTGGGAGTGGAGGAGGTGGGAGTGGAGGAGGTGAGAATAGAGAAGGTGGTAGTGGAGGAGGTGGGAGTGGAGGAGGTGAGAATGGAGGAGGTGGGAGTGGAGGAGGTGAGAGTGGAGGAGGTGAGAGTGGAGGAGGTGAGAATAGAGAAGGTGGGAGTGGAGGAAGTGGGAGTGGAGGAGGTGAGAATGGAGGAGGTGAGAATGGAGGAGGTGAGAATGGAGGAGGTGGGAGTGGAGGAGGTGAGAATGGAGGATGTGAGAATAGAGGAGGTGGGAGTGGAGGAGGTGGGAGTGGAGGAGGTGAGAATAGAGAAGGTGGTAGTGGAGGAGGTGGGAGTGGAGGAGGTGAGAATGGAGGAGGTGAGAATGGAGGAGGTGGGAGTGGAGGAGGTGGGAGTGGAGGAGGTGAGAATGGAGGAGGTGAGAATAGTGGAGGTGGGAGTGGAGGAGGTGGGAGTGGAGGATGTGAGAATAGAGAAGGTGGTAGTGAGGAGGTGGGAGTGGAGGAGGTGGGAGTGGAGGATGTGAGAATAGAGAAGGTGGTAGTGGAGGAGGTGGGAGTGGAGGAGGTGAGAATGGAGGAGGTGAGAATAGAGGAGGTGGGAGTGGAGGAGGTGGGAGTGGAGGAGGTGAGAATGGAGGAGGTGAGAATAGAGGAGGTGGGAGTGGAGGAGGTGGGAGTGGAGGAGGTGAGAATAGAGAAGGTGGTAGTGGAGGAGGTGGGAGTGGAGGAGGTGAGAATGGAGGAGGTGGGAGTGGAGGAGGTGAGAGTGGAGGAGGTGAGAGTGGAGGAGGTGAGAATAGAGAAGGTGGGAGTGGAGGAAGTGGGAGTGGAGGAGGTAGGAGTGGAGGAGGTGAGAATGGAGGAGGTGGGAGTGGAGGAGGTGAGAGTGGAGGAGGTGAGAGTAGAGGAGGTGAGAGTGGAGGAGGTGGGAGTGGAGGAGGTGGGAGTGGAGGAGGTGGGAGTAGAGGAGGTGGGAGTGAAGGAGGTGGGAGTAAAGAAGGCGAGAATAGAGGAGGTGAGAATGGAGGAGGTAGGAGTGGAGGAGGTGGGAGTGGAGGAAGTGGGAATGGAGGAGGTGGGAGTGGAGGAGGTGGGAGTGGAGGAGGTGAGAGTGGAGGAGGTGAGAATGGAGGAGGTGAGAGTGGAGGAGGTGAGAGTGGAGGAGGTGAGAATGGAGGAGGTGAGAGTGGAGGAGGTGGGAGTGGAGGAGGTGGGAGTGGAGGAGGTGGGAGTGGAGGAGGCGGGAATGGAAGAGGTGAGAGTGGAAGAGGTGAGAGTGGAGGAGGTGAGAGTGGAGGAGGTGAGAATGGAGGAGGTGGTTGTGGTGATGGTGGAGATGGCTGTGATGATGGTAGAGGTGTTTGTCGTGATGGTGGAGGTGGTGGGTATGAAGCTGTCGGGTGTCAGGGGTGGGTATAAGTGTAAGGGGTGTCAGTGGCTGTGTGTGAATAGTGGAGATGGTAGGATGCTGGTGGCATTGGTGGGGCAAGCGTTTAGTGATGAAGACTGTGGTAGTCAATGTAGCAATAGTGGTTTAGAGATGAATAGAGGTGACTCCTTTCCCTCTCTAAGTATAAACAGAATGTGAGCAATGACCCTGAAGAAACAGAGACATCACAGTTATTACTAATTCCCCAGAGCAAGCATTGGAGAAGACCTGAGCAGGTGGGTAGCAGCCTGCCCTTGCTCTCCAGCCAAGCAAAATGAGTCCCTTCTTAGACCTTAGGAGAGCATCCTTCCCACTCAAAGCAAGACTCATGTGACATGGACTCTGCTGAGTCCACCTCTAAGGCAGAGGCCAGAGGCCAGCCTTGAGAGATAGAAGACCCTAGAATTCCAGCAAAATGGAGTGACCATGGGCCCGAACTTGACTCCAAGTCTGGAATCATCAATTATCTCTGGCAGAGTTATTGTGAGGGTTGACACAAATATCCTTAAAAGGGCCCTGGAGAGAATTGTGGCTCAACAAAAGATGGATATTTTTCATTTTGTTTTCCAAGGCTGTCTCACCAAGCCTCTCCTCCCCGACTCCCCATCCCACCCCTTTGCCATAGGCTTCTGGGTACGCATGTTTCACAGCTACTGTGAGAATTAACAGCAACACAGCAGCTTAAGACAGGAGAGACATTATCACAGTCTGACACCAGAGGCTACAGTCTGGGGTCAGCAGATCCTCTGTCTGTGATCCTACCCATTTCATCCACTCACCAGGCTGAGCACCCTCCCCACTTTAAAGATACCCCCCCACCTCCATCCTTGCTTTCGTACTATCTTCAAAAACTCAACTTCCAAATAATGTCACTCACTTAAATCCCAAGCACCGCCCAAGCATTCGACGTTGCCGGTACATCCCCCACTTCAGAGCGAACCAAACCTAATTTCCCAAAGCCATGCCACCTGGCACAACCATGCCCCACTTCAGGCTGTTCTGTGCACCCTGCAGCCCCTGGACCCTCAGCCTGTCCACCGAGCCATCTTGGGCTCCGTGCAGGAGCGTGCATGCCCATGCTGTATGCATACTCTCGCTACACTTGGCCGTGAGAAAGGGGGATTCTAGACCAGCAGAGCCCACAAGGGCCTCTCTGCTCGGAAATGCTTCTTCCTCTCCTCCTGGCAGTCGTTTGGCTTGGCATGGGCCCAGCTGGCAGGCTCAGCAGCCAAGGAGCCAGGGGCGGGGAGTGGGGGCCAGGGGAGGGAAGGGTGAGGGGCAGGCGGATCCCTCTTCAGGCTCAGACCCTGGGAGCTGGGCCAATGACGGGCCTCCCTGCTGGCTGGCTCCTGCCCACCACCCTCCTCTGCCTTCTCCTCCTTGTTGGACTCTGTGTCCTCCCTATCCCACAAAGGGGAATTCTGGAGACCCTCCACCACCCTCCCCAGCCAAGAAGAAGACGTGCAGGGGAGAAGCAGCAGCTGGCAAGGCAAGAATCACAGGGCCGGAGCAATCAGTCGACCCTGCTCATCAGCTCATAGGAGCCCTGGATCCTCCTGGAGGGCACCCTAGGACAACCTGGACTTCTCTCAACATCTAGACCCCCTGTTCCCTGTCCCTGACATATTCTAAAGCTCTCATCTCCCTAGTGCCCCCCTCTAAGGCATAGCCTTCTTCTTGCAGGTCCCTTTGGGTCCCCAAGCTGCTGTTGGCCATTCTTCTGAAAGGGGGCAAAGAAGTATGTCCTCAGTCTCAAGAAGGGCCCCTGATTTCTTCCCATGGGAAAATGGTAGAGAGGTGGAGGGAAGGGTGTGGTGTGGGGCACATGCTTGAGGGTCCCTTTGGCTCACGTTTTAAGTCATAGCTCTCCACTGAATACCAGTGTGACTCTGCATAAGTAAGCTTCCATCTCTTCTCGTGAAAATGAAGAGAACTAACTTCCAGGGTTGCAATGATCAAATCACATTGCCTCTGATAATTATGCCACGAGCACGGGGTAGGGTGTTAGAAGTGTGGAGGATGTTGGTGACTGTAGTAAACACAAGGGTGAACATGGTGACCTGCTGTAATTCCAGCTTCAGAAAGCAGAGACAATTGCAGCAGCAAGCTGGCTGCCAAAACTAGTCATATCAGCAAGCTTTGGGTTTGAGAGACCCTGCCTAACCGAGTAAGGAAGAAGAGTGATTTAGGGTGGTTCTCTCTAAGAATCTTTAATATCCATGCTTACTCACACACACACATACACACACACACACACACACACACGTAGCATACATACACACACGTAACATACACAAACAGAAGGAAGGAAGGAAGGAAGGAAGGAAGGAAGGAAGGAAGGAAGGAAGGGTGAGTGGTTATAAGTATGGTACAATAATAAGCATTTCCTATAGATTTTCCCATTTAGCTGTAATTTTTTTGAGATAGTGTCGTGTAGCCCAGGTTGGCCTTGAACTCAGTAGCTGAAGATGACCTTGAACCTTTGATTCTTCTACCTCTACCTTCAAAGTGCTAAGATAACAGAGGTGGTGGCCTTGTTTCTACAGTTCTGGGAATCAAACCCAGGGCTTTGTGCATGCTAGATAAGTCCTCTACCATTTGAGCTACACTCCCAGCTCCTATTTAATCCTAACACTGACATTATGACATAGAGACCTTTCATGGTCAGGGGAGCTATGCTGTTTGGGTCCCAAAGCTGGTTAGAGGCTTCACTGGGATTGGACTCCAAGTATGGTGTACTCTAAACCACCTCACTCGAGCAGAGTAGGAAGGTAACAGAATATCAGTGTGGCTATTAACTTAGTGAGGGACTCTCTCTGGGCTGAGTCCAGGCCACAAGAGCTGCTGAGGTTGCAGGGGCTTCCCCAGAGGGCCCTGCAGGTGCAGAGTGGACGTTTCCATCTCCCTGCACCCACAAATCGTCCTGCAGCTTGCAGGCAAGGATCTGCCTGATGCCTTGGCATTGCTGAAGTCCTGATCTGAGGCCAGCCTCCCCAGCTCCCAGGCACAGGAGGAGACCTCAGGCCTCCTAGGCGCTGGTGCCTTGGCACATCTGGAAACTGTTAGCCTCCTCGACCCCCCTCCTGGAGCCAGCTGTTTGCGGTGGCTAATTCCGGGAAGTGCCCCTCGGCCAGAGGCAGAGTGTGGGGGTTGGGCTAGGGTTCTTTGCCAGCAAAGCCATGGGGTGGGAGGGAGATGGGCAAGCGGCAGAGGGTTAGTGTGAGTGACCACAGCCGTCCCCAGAAGAGCTGGTCTCCTCTCCCCGTCCTGAAGACAGCCCTCGGTTACTATGGGTTGAATGGTGAGGGAAGAGAAGGGCAGTAGCAGGAAGCAGAGAGCGTTTCTGCTAGAAAGAGATCTTGCAAAGGTCATCTGATACTGTCCACTGCCCTGTTGCCTGGGGTCACAGTGACCGCAGGGTGTAGAGGAAAGACCACAGCCTTTGTAGCTGAGCCAAGCTAGGTCACAATCCTGGTTCTATCACTGTCAATCAAGGTGACGTTGAGCAAGATCCTGAGGGTCTCCAAGCCAAAGCAGTGCATGGATGTGTGATGGTAAATGCTACTTTTGCAGTCTGCCACAGAAAGGCCCGTGCCAAGAGTAGCAGGAAGCTGGAAAGCTATCCTCCCCCAGATCTGTCCTCTTCACTATCTCTGGGGTTTTATTCCCTTGCTCTCAAAGCCACACCCCTCCAGTCTGCCCTGCCCCTGTGCCTAGCTCTGCCCTCCTCGCTTTCTAACCTCATGCCTACCACCCCCTTCCTAGCACTGGTCTCGGGTAGATTGAACTCAGTCACTGTGGGCATTAAGTCATCGCTGTCACAGTCTTCTTATAGACACAGAATCTTCTCCCCAGTTCTGGAAAATGAGGGTGAAGCCACCAGCTTATAACAGCAGTAGGAAAATCTGACACCCACATTCAACAAAAGCTTGCTATACACCAACCCATGGGCGCTCACCTGGTCCGGCAGCATCCAGGATCTCCTGCATGCTCTCCTGAGACCTGCTCTTAAAAATGAAGACCTGGCCAGGCATGCTGGTGTACACCTTTAATCCCAGCACACTGGAGGCAGAGACAGGTTTATCTCTGAGTGTGAGGCCAGCTTTGTTTATTTACATAGAGTTCCAAGCTAGCTGGGACTGTGAGACTCTACTAAAGAGGGGATGCTGGTTAATACTTGGGTACTCCTGCCAACCAGTCCTCAGTTCTTGCCTGGGACACTCAGAAGACAGATGCTCAGCTCTAACTCAAAGGGCTGACTGATGCTGCCATTGGGTGCCTCTACACACACTTTAACACGCTTCCCCTTCTTGCCACCCTCCGCCCACGCTCCAGGCTCTAGTCACAGACTTTCTTCTCCCTCCCTAGCCCATGCTCCTGAACTCATTTGATGACCCATCTGCAGGAGCCAAAGCAGTTTAGCTCTTGGTCTTTTTAACTACCCTTTATCCACTGCCTATTTTGTCCAAGGCACTGTCCTGGGGACCTTCTAGCTGCTCTTTCACTCATCAGCCTCCCGCACAGTGATCCTCGTAGCTAGTATATTGTATCCATCTCACAATGGAGGAAATGAAAAGGATGGGGCTCAGTGGTAGAGTACTGGACTAGTAAGTACAAAGCTTTGGGTACCAACCCCAGTGCTACATGGTGGCACACTTCTGCAGTCCCAGAACTGGGGAGATGGAGGCAGGCTGATCAGAAGTTCAAGGTCATTCCAACTACTAGAAAGTTTGAGATGAGCCTGAGTTACATGAGGCTCTGTCATAAGAGCAGAAACAGACCCTCCACAATGCACTGTCCCCGTCATCAGCTGCAGCACCACCTGCCCTTGGGAAAGGACCAGCAGCCCAGCATAGCATCAGACAGACACCAAGTTCACCCATATCAAAGGATCCCAAGCATGAACGGTCAGCCACTATCTGCATGGCCACCAGATATCTCCAACTCAGCATGCCTCAGATCAAACCCCTGATTTCCCTCTAGAAAACTGGCTTTGGAGCTGGAGAGGTGGTTCAGCAGTTAAGAGCACTTGTTGCTCTTAAAGAGGACCCAGGTTCAATTCCCAGAACCCACAAGTCAGCTCGCAACTGTAACTCCAGTTCCAGGAGACCTGACACACTCATCTGACATCTGCAGGCACCCGGGATACACATGATGCACATACACGCACACAGGAAAAAAAAAAAAACCTTCATACACATAAAATAAGAATAAATAAGTCTAACTATTTTTTAATTAAAAAAACAAAAACAAAAAACCTGCTTTATCCACAGCCTCTCCTCCAGGTCCTAGCAATTCTCCCAGCAGCTCAGACCAGAAATCTTGGAGCTGCTTTGATATGGATCCCTGATCCTCACCTTCAGTTACAGCAAGGCCTTTTGGCTCAACATTCAGGATGTCTTTAGAACCCAGCAGTCCCAGCCACCACAGCAAGGGTGTGATGGGGTGGTGTGAAGGGGCCCTGGGAGGAGTCAGTGTAATGGACTGTGGTCACTGAACACAGCTCGCTCCAGTTCCTTACTTTACAACACCTGAAGCCTATCTCCCCAGCACTGATCTCCTAGGACCTCACTGTGCTCCCTCGGTCCCTTCTTTCTTTTCCTCCTTCTCCTTTCTCTTATTGATTTATTTATCTATTTTTGTTTGTTTGTTGTTTTTCAAGACAGAGTTTCTCTGTGTAGCCCTGACTATCCTGGAAATCATTATGTAGACCAGGCTGGCCTTGAACTCCCAGAGATCCTCTTGCCTCTGCCTCCCGAGTGCTGGGATTAAAGGCGTGCGCCACCACCGCCCAGCTCTTCTTTTTCTTTCTCACATAATTTTTTCTGAACGTCTGTTCCATTCACAGCACAGAACAGATGGTGGGGTATCAACGATGTTACAGGGTGCAGAGGATTTATGGCTGCATTCCTGGTTTCTATTACCACATCAAGCTTCTGGGCTAGGAGCAAAAACTGTCATAGTCTAGAGAGCAAGGAGTCTCCATCAAAGATTCAAGAAACTCAAAAGAAAAAGTAGAACTGAGCCGGGGGTCTAAGTAGGAAAGGAGCTCTGTTGTAGCGTGCTGGCCTGGTAGATGCAAAGGGCAGAGTCCATCAGTTCCCAGTGCTGCAGAAACCCGGTGTGGTGGCACACATCTGCAGTTCCAGCCGCTGGGAGATGAGGACAAGGCAGAATCTTCAGCTACATAGTGAGCGTGAAGCCAGACTGGGCTTCTCCTGTCTAAGAGAAGGAATTTAGTGGATTGCTGTAGCGTGAAGCCAGCCTGGGCTTCTCACGTCTAAGAGAAGGAATTCAGTGGACTGCTTGTGAGGATTCAATGAGATGAGGCACGTGCAGGCCCCTGGAGTCATCCCTTCATGGATGCTTTTCCAGAACATTAGCTGAATCTGAGAAAACGAAAGTGGCAAGAGTTAAGCGTTGGTTCAAGTGGTTTGGACACAGAAGGAGGGAAGGGATTGCACAATGGCCACAGTTGCAGAGCGGGGTCAAGAGAGG
This sequence comes from Chionomys nivalis, assembly GCF_950005125.1. Lineage (NCBI taxonomy): Eukaryota > Metazoa > Chordata > Mammalia > Rodentia > Cricetidae > Chionomys > Chionomys nivalis. Next base: position 12,052,484 of record NC_080104.1, on the reverse strand, counting down.
CTGTGTCTCAGCACAGGGAGACCTATGACCATCGAACAACCGAACGGGATGGGCGCTGGCATAGGCGATGCCCGAGAGGAACACACTGAGAAGCTGAGAGCTGTGTATCCTGGGAATGAACCAGAGCCGTTTGTACATTTATATCTCTATAAAGCCGTTTAAACGGAAACGGGGGTGCTGGAAAGACAGTTTGGTGATGAAGAGTACTTGCTATGCAAGTCTGAGGACCTGAGTTAGGATCCCCAGCACCCATGTAAAAATGGCAGGCGTGCCACATCCCTGTCATCCCCACAGTGGGAGGGGTAGAGGAGGAATCTGGAGGATTGACTTGGCTTGCTGACCGCCAACCTAGCCAGAAAACCAGTGAGAAAATAGCGAAGGACAACTGATGCCCTCCTCTGGCCTCTGCATCACACACAGGCACACACACATGAATAGAGCACATACACAAGAGAGGGCCAGCGAGACGGCTCCGTGTGTAAAGGTGTTCACGGCCAAGCTTAATGGGGTCAATTCCTGTAACCCATATGGTGGACCCCACAGGTTGTGGGGTCCTCTGACCTCCACTCCCACATCATGACACACTCAGTGCTCACATGCACACACACACACACACACAATAAACAGACATAATTAAAATATATATATATATATATATATTTAAAAAAAATATTCTGGCTGGGTGGTGGCGCATGCCTTTAATCCCAGCACTTGGGAGGCAGAGGCAGGCAGATCTCTGTGAGTTCGAGGTCAGCCTGGTCTACAGAGTGAGTTTCATAATAGGCTCTAAAGTTATAGAGAAACCTTGTCTCGAAAAAAAAAAAAAGGACAAAAAATTATTTTTCTAAGCCAGGTGTAGTAGCACATGCCTTTAATCTCAGCACTTGAGAGACCAAGACAGGAAAATCTCTGAGTTTAATGCCAGCCTGGTCTACAGAATGAGTCCCAGGACAACCAGAATTACACAGTGAAATTTTGTCTTGAAAAAAATAAAGGGAAGGAAAAAAAGAAAAGAAGAGGAGAGGAGAGGAGAGGAGAGGAGAGGAGAGGAGAGGAAAGGAAAGGAGGAAAAAAAGAAAAGAAGGCCAGGCAGAGTAATGAACATCTTTAATCCCCACACTCAAAAGTCAGAAGCAGGCAGATCTCTGTGAGTTCAAAGTCAGCCTGGTATAGATAGTGAATTCCAGTCAGGCTGTGTAATAAGACCTTGTCTTGAAAAAGAAGAAGAAAAGGAGGGGATAAGGTGGGTAAGAGGGGATACGAGGAGGAGGAAAAAGAACAGGAGAAGGGGAAGGAGAAAGAGAAGGAAGAGGAAAGAGTATCAGATGGGCTGTATATAAACCCGGGACCTCCTTTGGTAGTCAGGAGAGAGACCTGGGTGAGAGCCTGCCCAAGATCAGAGAAGTTAAGAGCTTGCTTCCAAGAGCCAGTAGCTCACTCGTTGACTGTATTGTCTGTGAGCGTCCTAACTGGGGGCTGTGGAGGTACTGACGGTCCCTGACAGCATCCAACATGAGCAGACTGGAAGAGGACACACAGAGCGTGAGAACCCACAACAGCGTCCCAGAGAAGGGATCCCTGCTTCAACCCACACCATTTCTGTCGGAGCCTCTCAGTCAAATGTGCCTGCATGGAACTCAGGCCTCCAGCTTAGGCCTGGACTAGGGTAGGGAGGCAGGCAATGTGGGGTACTCCATAACCCCAGAAGGCTGGTGGTTGGAAGTGTCTCAGTTCAGTCTGAAAAAATCAGGAAGAAAGCCACTGTGGTCCCTAAGTCACACCCAGCCTGGTAGACCTGTCCAAGTGTGTGTGAAGTCCTCGCCACAGGATACTTACAACCCGCGTGTGGTCTCTTTGCTATCTTTGAGTAAATGTTGTCCTTACCTCCACGACACTATGGGTCCTTCTCAGATAACATGATCGTAGGAGGAACAGTGTCCTGGGGGCTGGTGAGCACGGGACTTAAAGGGAAAGACAGCTAGGGAGCAGTATCAAGAGTCGAGGGAGGGCCGGGCGGTGGTGGCGCACGCCTTTAATCCCAGCACTTGGGAGGCAGAGGCAGGTGAATCTCTGTGAGTTCGAGACCAGCCTGGTCTACAAGAGCTAGTTCCAGGACAGGCTCCAAAGCCACAGAGAAACCCTGTCTCGAAAAAAACAAAAAAACAAACAAACAAAAAAAAAATTTGAGGGAGGGGCTGAGGATGTCATTTGGTTAACAGAGTACTTGTCTAGCCTGCACGGAGCTGTGAGTTCAATCCCCAGGGCTGTACAAACAAGCATGACGACAAACACCTGTGATCCCAGCACAAGACAGGAGCCAGAGAAATCAGAAGTTCAAGGTCATCTTCAACTACCTAGAGAGTTTGAGGCCAGCCGGTCTTAAAAGAAAAAGAAAACAAACCAACCACAAAAACAAAACAAACAAACAAAAAAACAAGGGACCATTCTTGAGTCAGGGATCGGCAGACCTCAGGCCACATGTACTAACAGATACTCAGCTTATCCTCAGACCTCAGGACGTCCAGAACCGTCTGCCCCTGGAAGCCACAGCCATGCTCCCTCCTGCTCTCTCATGGGGCAAACTGAGGCAGTGTTCTAGAAGGAGGCCCCGAAGTAGGATATGAGTGTGTTCCCATTTGACCCCCCGGGCTCCTCTAAGGTAAGAGAATGCAGAAGGGAGATGATTTAAGAGCCCAGGCTCTCAACACTCTTGAGGGTCCTGCTGAGACATTCTGTGACCATGGAATTCTGTCTGTGCTATCATGTTGATCTGCATGTATAAGTGTATACAATATGTTATCATTATTTGAATAACCTGGGCATCTCAAATTCGGATATGTCTTTAGACTTGGAACGACTTGACCACCTATGCACTGTAGAAATCAGAGCCTTCCCGTGATCTTCGAGGGTGAGGTCAGGGGCTCCCCCGCCTCTCCTCTCAGAAGCCCTCTTCCCCGCAGCGATCTGCTCTTCCAGCCACATCTGTACTGCAGACTTTCTCACAGGCTCCAGCGTATGGTGGGAAACCACAGCACGGAGCAGGAAGCGACTTCAACATCAAGGTGAGGCAGCAGGAATCTGAGTAAACACAGCCCATGGAATGCTGTGCAGCTGTCGAGAACAATGAGAAGAGCCTTGCCACTCACGAGACGCTCCTGAGTGAGGCAAAGCCAAGCAAAGCCTGAACAAACACAAGGCAGTGTGTGGAGTGCAGTGACTGACGGGTCACCAAAGAACCGCAGAGGTGGGGGTGGGGACGTCGCATAGGAAACCCGCGGCTACCTTAGCATCTGGGACAGGTATGGAGGGGCGGATTTTGTCGCATATATCTCCATATAATTATAATGGTGCGGTATGGGAATGCGTTGTCTAACGGCAGCATTAATGGTATTTTCGATAAATCAGAATGAGATGTAGCCAGGCGGTGGTAGTGCACACTTTTAATCCCAGCATTCAGGAGGCAGAAGCAGGCGGATCTCTGTGAGTTCAGGGCCAGCCTGGTCTACAGAGAGAGTTCGAGGACAGCCAGGACTGTTACACAGAGAAACCCTATCTCGAAAAACAAACAAATTAAAGAGGAAAAAGAGAGCAGAAAGTGAGCATCAGCACTCACTGCTCTCTGCTTCTCGGCGACAGGCACAGAGGGACCAGCCGGCGCCCACTCCTGCTGCCAGGCCTTGTCTGCTCTGGTGGACTCTGTCCCCACACTGAGAGCCAAAATAAATTCTTCCTCCACAAGTGGCTTTTGGCCAAGAATTTTGTCACAATGGTTGGAAAAGTAACTAATACAGTGGCGCTTTATTTTCCCTGTCAGGATGTGAGGTCTCCAGAGCAGAACCTCATTTTACTCATCCAAGCTGTCCCCCCAGGGGATTCAGCACCCCAGAAGCAGGCCTCCGACTTACTTCCATCTGTTCCCTTCAATGCCTGGCACAGCAGAGAGCACCCAGAGCCCGCCCCCCGCCCCCAGCATGCGTGTACCAAAAGGAGCCGGTGGAGAGCCAAGGGTGTGGGCATGGAGGGACAAGCCTGGGGCAACCGTGGGCTTCTATCAAAAGAGCAACAGCAACTGCTCGCACTTTCTGAGCATCTGGCCTCTCACCAGGCATTTCTCCAGGAGATTGCCAGGCATTAACAACCCCACCACACCCTTGCAGGACAGATGAGGAAACTGAGGAACGGATCGGAATGACTAAGAAGGTCACCTGATACTACATAGCTAGCAAGTAGCAAAACCAGGTTTTCTGCTTAGCCTGTATCCAGGCAGCCTGCTCCCAACTACATATGGCTCACATATGCACAATGTGAAGCCAGTGCCACCCAGAGAGGCTGGCCTGGCCACTGCACACATGCAGTCGAGGTAACAACTCAGTCAGCGCCCCCAGCTGGAAAGTAAAAGAACTGATCTCATGGACTCTCCCGTCCTCACAGACCTTTTGTGGTTAAGACACTGGTCTTAGCCAGGCGGTGGTGGTGCACACATTTAATCCCAGCACTCAGAAGACAGAGGCAGGTGGATCTCTCTTGAATTCGAGGCCAGCCTGGTCTACAGAATGAGTTCCAGGCCAGCCAGGGCTACATAATGAGATCCTGTCTCAAACAAACACCAAAAAGTCAAAAACAAGGCACAGAGCATTCTAAGTTACCTGAGGTAGGACTGCTGGCCTCCACACACATGTGCAAATGCACACACACACACACAAACACACACATATGCACACACAACACATTCAAATAGTAGAGAAAAATGTCTCTACAAGACGCCAACCCACACATTAATTGTCATTGTAAACCTCAGTCAGAAGACAGAGAGGCAATCAATCACTTTCCAGGTGGAAGGCCCCACAAGCTGTCCTGCTGGGCTAAGACCCTGAGCTCCAGCCCTTGGAGAGACAGCTGGGTAGCTAGAGCCCCTCCCCAGTGCCCTCTGCTGATAGGGCAGCATCTGAAACTCTCACGTTGTGCTGTGTGACCGTGGCTAGGAAACAACTGTCTGGCGGCCGGGCTCTAACGCAGCTGTGAATCAGAATTCCTTAGGGTGTTCCAAAGCCCTAACACTCTGTCTTCAAATACGGACAGCGAAAGTTTTCAACCCCACCCCCACCCCTGATCATCCCAGTTTGCAGCTGAGTTTTGGAGTCAGTGCTCTAGGCCAAACTCTTTATTAATTCAGCTGGAGATGTCAAGGCCCAGAGAGAGACAATCGCTCAAAGCCACATGTAGCAAAGCAGCCACTGGGCCCAGCAGCTCCAGGGCCCGAGGGCAGGCCTCCTCCTGCTGTGTGCCCACCAGCCACCCTCCTGCTGCCAGGGCACTTTCTCTGCGGACTGTTAGCCCCACATGGATCCTCTAGTTCTGGCTCAGAGGGGGAGCCCCAGGACAGCCTGTCGGAGCCCTTTATCTCAGGGTCCACACCCCAGCGACTGGCAGGCTGGATGCCTTAGGATAGCAACCTAACTGGAGATTCTCCATGTCTAGACATCAGCCCTGACTAGCTGGGGTGACTGGGGGCCCAACAGGTGAATCTTGGGGCACGACACCACCAAATGTGCTGTAGCTACAGGCAGAAGTATTAAGACAGGTATGGAACACGGCTTTCCTTAGGGAGACAGTGGAAATCCAGCAGCCCAAGGCAGTCAGCAACATGTTTCCAAATCCTGAAGTTTGATCCTGCAGGAACACACACAATTGGAACCCCTGCAGAAAGGTGCGGAAGGCATCTCAGAGGTTTGGGTTCATTGGATCCAGGGCATTCAGTGGCCAAACTGCCACCCTTGGAGGGGAGATGGGAGAGGACCACAAAGAGGCTGACCCAGCATCCATCCTTTCCCATCCATCCTTCTACCTCAGTCTCTTAACCCAGTGTTCCTCAGTGCTAGTCACACACAGAATCAGACTCAGTCGAGGAGCTTTTTTTTTTTGCTTTTTTTAGGGTTTTTTTTTTTTTCTTTTAGTTTTTCGAGATAGGACTTCTCTGTGTAACTCCAGCTGTCCTGGAACTTGTTTTGTAGACCAAGCTGGCCTCAAACTCACATAGACCCACCTGCCTTTGCCTCTTGAGTGCTAGGATTAAAGGCATATGCCACCCAACTCAAGTAACTTTTTTAAATTTTGCATTATGTTTATATATTCATACTCTTTCATTCTTTGTGTGTGTGTGTGTTGTGTGTGCATGCAAACACATGTACACACACACGATCATGCATCACAGCATACATGTGGAAGTCAGAAGACAATTCATGGGAGATGGTTCTCTCCTCTCACCAGGTGGGTTGACTGTGCGTCTTCAGGCTTGGTCATCAAGTCCTTTCCTCACTGGGCCAACTCACAAGCCCACGAAATGTTCTTCAGGCAGTGCCGATGCCTGAGCGCCAGCCCAGGGAGTTCAGCTCATCTCTGGGAAGAAACTGGAACAGCAAGGAGTTGGAACGACAGCCCCTGCGTGCCCATGGAGACGAGAGGTGGTCATTGACTGTCCCGCCCTACCACTCCTCATCTTATTCCCTTGAGACAGGGTCTCTCAGTTCACCATTTCAGCCTTAGGATCCTCCTGCCTCTGTCCCCCAACTCCAGGGTTAAAGGTCTGAGTATCCATTCCCAGGTTCTGAAATAACCTAAAGACATCCCACTAGGTCTTACCATCCTCTTAAAGGATACACCACCTCCCAATGGCACCTCCCTGGACACTTAAGATGCAAACTGTAGTGGTAGCCTCTTATTTAAAAAAGTGAAAGCTGGCTGGGCGGTGGTGGCGCACGCCTTTAATCCCAGCACTCGGGAGGCAGAGGCAGGCGGATTTCTGGGAGTTCGAGGCCAGCCTAGTCTACAAGAGCTAGTTCCGGGACAGGCACCAAAGCTACAGAGAAACCCTGTGTCGAAAAACAAAACAAAACAAAACAAAAAAAAAAAAGTGAAAGTTGGTTCATGTACCCAGTTCATAGGGTGTGTGGTAGTGCACATCTTTGATCCCAGGGCTGGAAAACAAAGGCAGGTAGATTCCCAAGTTCAAAGCTAACCTGGTCTACAGAGCAAATTCCAGGACAACCAGGGCTACACAGAGAAACACTATATCTTAAAACCATAGGTAGATATATCTAGATAGATAGATAGATAGATAGATAGATAGATAGATAGATAGATGACAGACAGATAGATACAACACAAAAAGGTGGAAGCAATCTAAATATCCATCAGTGTAAGAACTTAGTACATGCATGCCCTAGAATATTATATTATTCAGGCCTAACAGGAAGCTCCACAAGTCAGAAGCCCACATCCACACTTGGGTGTGCCTTACATTTTCCTCAGCGACTTTTCTTTCTAATTTTACTAAATGCCAGCTCTGTTTCATTAAAAAAAATTATTTTATTTTGATTGGGTTTTTTAGACAGGGTCCTGCTACATTGCCCAGGCTGGTCTTGAACTCATAGCCGTCCTCCCGCCTCGGTTTTCCACATGTTGGGAGTATAGGCCTCATCACCACAACCAGCTTGGCTGTGGCACAAATTGCAAAGCAGATGAACCTTGAGGACTTACGCTCAGTCACGAAAGGACAAGTGTCACCGGACCCCATTTCTGTGCAGTATCTAGAACAGACAAAGTCATAGAAACAGAAAGTTGAATGGTGTTACCAGGGGAAGGGGTGCAGGGGAAGGGAACTTGCTGTTCAGTGGTTACAGAGTTCCAAGTGTTCTGAAAAGGGATGGTAATGGTGACTGGGAAAAAAAAGAACAGATTCAACACTTCTGAAACTACACTTCAAAAATAGTTCAGAGTTTAGAAGGCATGGGAAGTTTAAAAAAATATCAAAGGCACCCTTAGTTATATCAAATTTAAAGCCAGTCTAAGCTACATGGGACTCTATCTCAAGAGAATCAAACAATCCAGGTGTGCTCAAGACCAGCCTGAACTACATAGTGAATTCCAGGACAGCCACAGGTACATAATGAGACTCTGTCTCGAAAAAAGGAACAAAAAAAGGAAGGAAGGAAGGAAGGAAGGAAGGAAGGAAGGAAGGAAGGAAGGAAGGAAGGAAGGAAGGAGAAAATTGAACAAAAATTTCAGAGGACAAAAATGTATGTATGCATGCATGTATGTATGCATGTGTGTATATATATATGTATGTAGGTATATTTGACCACACTAATGAAACATTGGAACGTCAAAAAAAAAAAAAAAAAGCCAAAATGTGTCTCAAAGCTGACCCTGAGTGAGGACACGTCCCCAGAGAAGGGTGGGTACAAGGCAGATACAGGCAGACAGATGCACAATGAATGAACTCAGGATTTAGACGGATAATAAACAGGAAATCATAGATGGGTTTAAATATTTACACGGTACGCAGGCTTCGGGGTGAGGACGTTACAGGGAGGGCAGCGGAGGAGCAGGGGACACAGGAGAATGTAAATGTTAGTAGAACATGAGCCTGAAGCAGTCCGACTACGTGCTGCCAGTGCACCCAGGAAAAGGGGGAACCCCTGAGCAGGCCCAGGGAAAGCGCGCCCCAGAAGCCCGGGCCGCCCCGTCCAGGAAGGGAAAGCCTTGTTTACTCCGAGAGGCTGGAGTAGAGTCATAATCAAGTTATGACTTGTTATTCCAAATGACTTTCCAGCAGGCCAGGCTGACCAGGAGCTGGAGAGAGAGCAAGCAAAGTTCTTTCCAGAGCTTTGTTCCTTCTCTAGCTCCCTCTCTCCAGCCCTTTCCTCCCTTTCTGATTTTCCATCTTGGCCTCTGCAGCCTTCCTTTCCCATGTGAGCTCCCTGGGCCTATGGAGCAGAGATGGCCCTCCTCCATCTCAGCAAGTGAGAACTGGTAAGACACCAGGAGTGTGCTGGCTCAGAAGCTTCTTTGCTGTGGACCCAGCACCCACCTCCCATCTCAAGAGCAAGTTCAATCTCCCTGTTCCTAAGAGCCAGGACACTTACCAGCCAGGAGTCTGTCTAGAACATACCAGGTTATTAGTGTTTTGACAGGGTCTCACATGCCCAGTGTTAGCCTCTTAACTGCACTGCAGAGAATGGTCTTGAACTTCTCAGTTTCCTGCCTCTACGTGCCTAAGTGCTGGGATTACAAGCATGTGCCACCGTGCCCGGTTTGGTTTGGGTTTGTGTGTGTGTGTGTGTGTGTGTGTGTGTGTGTGTGTGTGTTGTTGGTTTTATTGTGGTACTGGGGTGGAACCCAGGGTTTTGTGCATGCTGGACAAGCATGCTACCAAGTAAATGACAACCCCAGTTCACTTTCTGAGTCTTCTTAGAGAAGTCGCATTTCCTCTGTGGAGTTGAGAGTGGCTGTCGTCCCAGAAGGCACCTCTCTGCTTGCCTTTCCTGTTACCCAGACTACTGTAAGCTGCTACCAGGGGCCCTCGGCTCTCGGAGAGTTGGAAGCCTGAGGCAGATGGCACACACAGACCTTCAGTGATGGGGACAGCAGAGAAGCATTTAACACGTCCCTGTGCCCCAAATCTCAGAGGTCCAGGATCCCACATGCCCTGGAAGCAGTGAGTTAAATGTCCACCTTGTGCAAACCTACATACAGTTTCTCAGAGGAAAACAGAAGGGCAGAGGGCCCTTTGAAAGGCCAGCTGGACTGAAAAGGGGACAAGAAGTAACCACCTTCTCCTTCATTCTGGCCAGTTGCCTTCCAATGCCCTAAGAAGAGTGAGTGAGCAGAGAGGCGGGCTTCACTTCCTTCCCTGGGTTCCCATGCCCATGGTTATCAGCTCTTAGGAAAGAGCACCTCAGAAAATCTCCCTGGAATCTAGCCAGTGGTAGTGATGACACACACCTTTAACCCCGGCATTCAGGAGCAGAGGCAAGTGGATCTCTGAGTTCCAGGTCAGCCTGGTCTACAGAGCCAGTTTCAGGACAATCTGGGCCACACAGGGAAATTCTGTCTTGAAAAACAAAGACTAAACAAACAACAACAACAACAAAGCAGAGGGGAAAGGTGGCTCCTTCCAAACAGACTTATGCCCGCTTTCTTAGTAACTCTCTTGCTCTCCCTCTCATGTACACACACATCCCGCGTCCCAGACAAAACCTAGTTTTCTTTATTATTAATAACCTTGAAATCTAGGGGGATGGCTCACCAGTTAGAGCACCTGTTGACTTGGGCTCAGTTTCCAGCACCCACATGGTGGCTGACACCTGCCTCGTTCAGGGGTCCCACACTGGCCCTCCAAGGGCCAGTCTGTTTCCACAGACAGGAAGGTCAGGTCTGAGTCAGCAGGCCCAGGACAGAGCCAGTCACAATACTACTTCAGGCCTGTCCTTCCTGTCTATGGAAATAGACTAGGCTATGGACCTGACAGTTTCATAGCAATTTAATAAAAGTCAAAGTATTAATGTTTTTATTTTATTTATATGGGTTTTCTTTTCTATTTTCTTTCTTTCTTTTTTTTTTTTTTTTTGGTTTTTCGAGACAGGGTTTCTCTGTAGCTTTGGAACCTGTCCTGGAACTAGCTCTTGTAGACCAGGCTGGCCTCAAACACACAGAGATCCGCCTGCTTCTGTCTCCCAAGTGCTGGGATTAAAGGCATGCGCCACCACCGCCCGGCTTATTTTATTTATATGTATATGTGTGAGCTGCATGAGTATATGTGCACTATGTGTGCCTGTGGTCTTTTAGCAGTTCCACACTGCCTGCACCCCCACCCCCACCCCTGCCACTCCCCACCAAAACCCATTTCCCTAGGATTACAGTGGCTTCTGAGGCAACGACAGGAGGAGGGTGAGGAGGGCCCGGCTCCCCAGATCCTAGACTGTTCTCTCTATTCCAAAGCTAAGCCAGTGACAAAAGCACAAAAGAAGTGCATCACGCTTTGGTTCCCTGGTGACCGAATCACAAAATTGGAGACTACCAGTACCCAGCATTTTTCTCCGAAGATGAAGTCCACGGGGGGGCCAAGGTTAAACCCCAGGTCTCATGGTCAGAGGCAGAGTTATAATGGAGAAGTGTGGAGAACACCCCAGGCCTCCTAAACAGTCCCCTTCTTCCTCTTCCTACGCTCTGTGACTTCTGTCTGCTGTCAGGCTTTCGAAGAAGCCTGAGGGAAACCATCCCACACAGTAGCCACCACCAGCAGGCTCCTAAGATGGGCTCTGCGGCTCCTGGGTGTTCATCCCTGACCTGTACCTCAGGCCATCTCTTAGCTTTCTGATGGGCCCCACAGTAACCTTTTGCCCCAAGCAAGCTGGGGGATTATGGGAGGGCCCAGTGACCCCCTGGAGGTCCAGACCAGGCCTCTGTAACTCTCACTGGAGGTCTCACTCACATCCTTCCCACCAGGCAACTCCCCAGACAGCATTTCTCGAAAGAACAAAAACTAAGCTGCAGCAAGGCAAAGGGACTTGTCTAGACTGGTCCATCTGGTCAGGGGCAGCTCTAGAGCTCTCTGGCCTGCCAATTCCATCAGCTTGTCCAATATAAAGTCACCCCCCTGCAGCTCTGGAAACTAAGTTAGCATAGCTAGCTATCTAACACCTCCCGGGATATGCTCATCCTGTTGCCCCGGGTTACAGAGACACAAAGTCTGGTAGGATCTAACTGGAACAGTGGGGCTCTTTACAGATGCGAACAGGCCCGGGGATATGCGTGTCTGACTCTTGTTGCTTTTTGGTAGGATGGGGACTGATGTTCAGCTCCATCTTTGACTTTCGTGTGCTTCTCCTTGTGCATACAAAGAACAGCATCTTCCCAGGGAGCCACATTTGCCGATTCAGAAAGATGCAGTAATCCTAAAATGCCACCAAAGGTTAGAACTTCTTTCCTTGTACAAGAACCCCATGGGGGAGGGGTGGAGCAATGGCTCCGTGGTTTAGAGCACTTACTTGGTGCTCTTCCAGAGGATCCCGGTTCTATTCCCAGCACCCACTAGGAGGCTCACAATCATCCATAGCTCCAATTTCAGGAGATCCAATCCACTCTTCTGACCAGGCATGTTCATACATAAGAGCAAAATATTTATACTCGTAAGATAACATAAATCAAAAATAAATGAAATAATTCTTTAAAGAACTGCATGGGTTGGGGAAAGGAGCCTCGGGGGCTGGAGAGATGACACAGCATATAAGAGCTCTTGCTGCTCTTCCTGAGGAGCCAGGTTCAATTCCCAGCACCCATGTCAGGTGGCTCACAGCCACCTGAACTCCAGCTCCAGGGGATCCAAAGCCACCACACGCACACACATTCACATAAATCTTTTAGAAAGAACAACACTTGGGCAACATGGGAGAAGAATCTGATGAGTCACAGCCCGACAGGGATGTGGCCTTTTCAGAAAGAGCATCCAGTGATCTGCACAAGTGCCCAGCACAGACTTGTTTAGACGGCCGGGGAACCGAGCTGAGCTGTCCTCACTGTCCCTGACCACAGGATAAACCTCTCACTTGGCTTGGATTCTGGCCTTGCTTGAGAAAGTACCCAAAGGACACTAGGGACACCCTCCACTTGGGCAGGCAGTTCTGCCTGGGGATCCTTCCTCCAGCCTGACTTCCCCCCGGGGGTTAGGGTTGTTTGAGTGTCCCTGTGATGACTAATTGTGACTGTTAGCTTGACTAAATTTAAGATCACGGACACATCCCTGGGCATGTCCCTGAGGGCACCTCCAGAGAAATTTTAACTGGAAAGACCCACACCGAAGGTGGGTGGCACCTTCCCTTGGGCTGGGGTTCTGAACTGAAGTGAGCTGAGCACAGACATTTGTCTCTCTGCTTCCTGACTGTGGATGTATGTGACATCCACCCTACTGTCCCCAGCACAGCTGCTCTGGCTCCCAGGCCTTCCCACTGTGATGGACTGCACTCTCAAAGTAGGAGCCAAAGCTCTCAGGGAGAGTGGCACAGCCCTGGTGACCGGAAACTCTCTGTGTAAACCAGGCTGGCATTGAGTTCTCTGAGAGCCACTCTCCACCATGTCCCAATTTAAGTTGCTTTTGGTAACTGCCACAGCAACAAGAAAACAAGAAGCTGCCACTCACTGACCCCTTTTTATGTGTCTGTGTTCTTTCATTGCTGGGGCAGCAGAGCCCAGTGTTCTAGCACAGAAATGAATCAGTTTCGCCTTTTGAAGAGTCTGTCAGACCACACCTTTAATTCCAGCACTCAGAAGGCAGAGGCAGGCAGAGCTCTGTGAGTTCAAGGCCAGCCTAGTCTACAGAACAAGTTCCAGGACAGCCAGAGTGTTACTCTGTCTCAAAAAAAAAAAAAAAACTCCATCTCAAAAAAAAAAAAAAAAAAGAATCCATCAGACAGTATATATAAACTTTGTGTACTTTTTCTGATTTCATGGTTTTAAAAAATTTAAGCATATACCTATAATCTCAGCGCTTTGGAGGCTAAAACAGGATGGATAACTGTGAATTTGAGACCAGTCTGCAGAACAGGATAACCTTGTCTCAAAAGAAATTTCTTTTTTTTTTTTTTAGTTTTTCGAGACAGGGTTTCTCTGTGGTTTTGGAGCCTGTCCTGGAACTTGCTCTGTAGACCAGGTTAGTCTCGAACTCACAGAGATCAGCCTGCCTCTGCCTCCCGAGTGCTGGGATTAAAGGCGTGCACCACCATCGTCCGGCAAGAAATTTCTTTAATGCTTAAAACTTAAAACAGTGCTGGGCAGTAGTGGCGCAGTCCTTTAATCCCAGCACTGAGGAGGCAGAGGTGGGCAGACCTCTGTGAGTTCAAGGCCAGCCCGGTTTACAGGTCGGCAAGGGCTATACAGAGAAACCCTATCTCGACAAAACAAAATAAATAAATAGGAAATAAAACAGCAGCTATGGCTGCCCACACCTATGGCTGCCCACACCTATTATTCCAGTATTTCTGGAGGCAGAAAGGAGCAAGGTTATTCTCAAGTACTGAGCCAGCTGGAGGCCAACCTGGGCTATTGAGACAAAGTATCGAAAAAAATAATTAATTAGGAGGCAGACATAGTAGTGCACAGCTTTAAACCCAGTACTTGGGAGCCAGAGGCAGGAAGATCTCCGTGAGTTTGAGGTTAGCATACATAGAGAGTTCCAGGACAGCTAGGCTACATAAAGAGATCCTGTCTCAAAAAAAAAAAAAAATTAATTAAAACAACAATATGGTTTGTTTTTTGTTTTGTTTTGGTTGTTATTGTTGTTGGGTTTTTTGTTTGTTTTTTTGGCTTTTCGAGACAGGGTTTCTCTGTAGTTTTGGTTCCTGTCCTGGAACTAGCTCTTGCAGACCAGGTTGGCCTCGAACTCACAAAGATCTGCCTGCCTCTGCCTCCCGAGTGCTGGAATTAAAGGCCTGCGCCACCACTGCCCAGCAACAATGTTTTTAACTTAAAGAAAAATGAGGGAAAATGTGCCAATTCCAGGGCAATCAAGTTTTCACGACAAAAATCAGGTTTTGTACGACAAACTTTTCACCCTTGAAGAATGTTCCCTGGGGTATATATGCGTTTGTTTACGGAAGCGCATTGTACCTGCTTGATGGCTGCCCACTGAAGCAGATGTAGGAGTGGAGGAAAACAATGACTGGAGAAGAGTAAGAGTCCCAAAAAAGGAAGCAATACAAAGACTCGGAGGACAGTGGTAATGTAACCAAAACTCTAGACACAGCCTAGCTGTTTCCACATCCCTGGAGGGCCTTGGGCCAAACACACCTGTACGCTTTTTCGGGACAAAGAGAGGTTCATTGTCTCCCTCCTTTCATAAATGTCCCTTCACGTCATTGCTGCTGTGTGAGTCCCACTGAGGAAGGGCTCTTTGCCTGAGGTCTCCCCACTCACACTCGCCTGAGAGGCTGCAGCTCCATCGGGAGACCACTCCCCTCTAGAAAAGGCCGTGGGAATATTCAGCCAGGCAAGCCCAGGGCAGCCAGGTCCTGGCTGTTCCCCTAGCCCAGCTGTCTCCACAGCTTGAGATGCTGTCCCTTCCCTCCCCTGCACTAAACCAGTGAACGGAAGGGCAGCCCGACTGTAGATGAAACCAGACCCTCCTTGAGAGGCGCCTTCTCAGTTCCTGGCCTGGGCAGGGCAGGCCACGTGTTGTTATGGTTGAGTCGACCAGCTGGGAATCAACAGGGGGGTTGTAAGGAAACCACATTAATTAGGAGAAAGCAAACATGACTGTCACTGCTGGCAGTCCTTCCCCCCCCCCCCCCCCCCCCGCGTTCCCTCCCAGCCCGCTCCCACCAGGGTATCAGTACCAGATCAGCTTCTGTCCTCCTGTCCTTTCCCTGTGCCTTCTATTTCCAGGGTCAGAGTTGTGTGACTATCGGCTCTGACCCCTCTTCTTGGGTGAGGTGGGAGGAAGGCCAGACTGGCTCATCCATCCATAGCTGGGACCAGAACTTCCTTCCCTGAGGCCACAGCTGACCAACCCCTGGCTACCCATCTCCTACTTCTAGTCAGGCCTGAGCCTGTGTCCTGCTGTTAGGCAGCAATCTGGTCAGATCAGTTCTGTCATAAAGTGAAATTTTCATTGGCAAATGAACACGTCCGGGTTTGCTTGCCACAGGCGTGTCCCCAAACATCTTCCTTGGGAAGATTTACTGGGGATTTAGATTACCTCCAGATCAAGGGAGAAGGCTAAGACAGCATTCTGCTCTTGCGAGGGACCTAGGTTTGATTCCCCAAATCCACACCAGGTGGTCCGTAACTACCTGTACCTCCAGCGCCTGGGGATCCGACGTCCTTCTCTGGTCTCTCAAGCACCTGTGCTCATGTACACATACCCACACACGGGTATAAACACACACACAGAATTCAAAAACAATTTTAAATCTTTAGATTATCTCCAGAATTAGGAGGCTGAGTATAGGACAAAGTGTGGAAGGAAAAAGAAATGCCTCCACGGGGCAATGGGAGTGTGGTCAGTGTAAAGAGAGATCCGTCAGCCTCTTTCCTCTGTGTGTGTGTGTGTGTGTGTGTGTGTGTGTGTGTGTGTGTGTGTGGCATCACTGATGCTCGGTGAGTCCTGGGTTGACTGCGACAATTGAAAACAGTCACCCAAATGTGGTGACACACGATTGGCTAGTCAGGCCTATATAGTAAGACTTTATCTGAAAAGGAAGGAAGGGAGGAAGGGAGGAAAGAAGGAAGGAAGGACGGAAGGGAGGAAGGACGGAAGAGAGGAAGGAAGGGAGGGAGGGAGGGAGGGAGGGAGGGAGGGAGGGAGGGAGGGAGGGAGGGAGGGAGGAAGGAAAAATAAAAAGAAAGGAAGTAGAGGAAACAGTTCCCCTGTATATGAGTTCCTTTGCCAACAGTCCTAGAAGCTCTGACTCATGAAAAGGCGCATTCTTGGATTGGAGCTACCATTTACAGCCTGTAGAAAAAAAAAAACCTTGATTCCACACTACAACTCTACAATACACCAAATATCCCCAAATACCCAATTAAGAGAGGAGTATAGAAGATTAGCTAGTAAGGTAGAAAATGTTATGTTTAGGGTAGGAAGAGACAGTTTAGAAAATAAGTTTGACTTAAACCAGACATGGTGTCTTCTAATCCCAGGAGACAGTAGAATTACCACAGATTTGAGACTAGCATGGGCTAGCTAATGAATTTAAGGATAGTCTGGCCTAAATAGTAAGAATGTGTATCCCTCCCATAGGGAAGTAAGATATAGGAAAGGGAGGGGAGAAATATTGAGTTGAAAGCTTCCAGCTACAGCCCGATCTACACAGCAAGGTCCAAGGCAGCCTGGACTAGAGTGAAACTCTGCTTCAATAAATAGACAAGTAAATGACAAAATTGAGATCAATGTAGCCAAATAGAGATTCCAGTAGCTAGACCGGTTAAAGTGTAGTGAAGGAAGAGCTTGATCATCCTACCTCCAACTGTGATAGTATTTTTAATGGTATTAGGTCAGTAAAACACTACTATGGCAAAAATAAATGTTTTTTAATGTTTTTTATTTATGATGATGAAGATGTGTGTGTTCGTGTACATAAGCATGTGTCACATTAAGTGTGGAGGTCAGAGGACACCTTTTAAAAGCTGGTTCTTTCCTTCTACCTTCACGTGGCTTCCAGGGATCGAACTCAGGTTATTAGGCTCACAAGGCTTTGTAATGTACAATCTAGTTGTCAACCTGAGAAGAAAACAAGACAATAAGTAGCATTCCCCATGGTCTTTCTTTCCGTTCCTGCCTTGACTTCCCTCTGTAACCTGTAAACCAAATCAACCCTGTCCGCTTCAAGTTGCTTTCGGTCACGGTGGTTATCACAGCAACAGAAAACTAACTAGGGCAGGTGACAAGTACTTTTATTCATTAAATCACCTTGGTGGCTCAGAAAATGAATCTCAGACCACATGGCAAAACAATTCCAGAAAAACTGAATATCTGATTATAAAGTCTTTGCGAGAAAACATAGAAGAGCCAGGCAGTGGTGGCACCGGTCTTTAGTCCCAGCACTTGCAAGGCAAGAGGCAGGTGGATCTCTGTAAGTTCAAGGCTAGCCTGCTCTACAGAGCAAGTTCCAGGACAGTCAGAGAAACCCTGTCTCAAAAAACAGGAAGAAAGAAAGAAAGAAAGAAAGAAAGAAAGAAAGAAAGAACTAGAAAACATAGGAGAATATTTTCACAAATATTTAAAGAGGGTAAAAGTAATACAAAATGAAAATAGTTAACCATAACAGAAGAAAAACTGATGAATTTTTAAAAATTAAATTAATATTTGTTTAAAAATTGTACTTCAGGGAGGAAGAAGGTAATACTTGAAGAACTATATGGCATCTGCAATACATGTAGTCAACAAACAGCAAGTATGAAAATATAGAAAGAACAAGTTAATAAGAAAAAACAAACCAGGGGGCTGGAGAGATGGCTCTGTGGTTAAAAGCACTTTCTGCTCTTACAGACAACTACAGTTTAGTTCTTAGCAACCACATGGTAATTCACAGCCATTTCTAACTCCAGTTCCAGGGGATCAGATACCTTTGTCTGGCTTTCTTGAGAAATAGGCACACATGGTGCACATACATATGTGTGGGCAAAACACTCATGCACATAAAATGAACGTAAAATGATGTGGGAAGGTCATCTGTCTATCTGTTGCTTCTATTGGTTAATTAATAAAGAAACTGCTTGGCCTGATAGGTCAGGACATAGGTGGGTGGAGTAGACAGAACAGAATGCTGGGAAGAAGGGAAGTGAGGGCAGACACGATGGAGACAGCCACTAGGTCAGACATGCTGAATCTTTCCCAGTAAGCCACCACCTTGTGGTGCTACATACATTAATAGAAATGTGTTAATCAAGATATGAGAGTTAGCCAAGAAGAGGCTAGAACTAACAGGCCAGGCAGTGTTTAAATGAATACAATTTGTGTGTTGTTATTTCTGGGGCTAAGCTAGCCGTGCGGGAGCTGGGCAGGATAAAAAGCAGGCCTTCTCACCTCATCACTACAGTAAAATTTAAATATATGTATTTAATATAAATATATCAAGAAAAAAGAGACAGATAAATATAAAATGAGCACAAATCCTGAACAGATTTATTACAAAATAGAATCTATAAATGGTTTATAAATACATGAAAAGCTATTGTCATTAGGCATCAAATGTAAAATAAATCTTCAATGAGCTCTTATTATATACTAACTAGAATGACAGATGAAAACTACCAAATTTTTTTGGAGCACCTGGAATTCCCACATATAGCTGGTTCCAAAATAAGATGGTACAAGTGCCATGGGAAGCATTTGGGCATGTTCTATTAAAGCTGAGCATGTGTAGACCCTAACAGTTCCATCACCCAAATATTCCAGAAAGTTTTTTCTCAAGTTTGCCCAAAGTCATATTAGTCCCAGCACTATTTGCAACAGTTCTTATTGAAAGGATCCAAACTCTATCAACAGAATAAAGGAGTTAAAATAAGATGCAATCTAAGAAAATACTATATAAAGTTCAAATCAGCAAAATGTTATTTGTGGTGCCAAAAATTGAGATAATGGTTATCCTTAGAGGGAATGACTGGAAGGGGATACAAGACAATGTTCTGGATTATTGATCATGTTCTACTTGTTCTATGAAAGAGAATACAAGACAGTGTTCTAGAGTGTTGATCATGTTCTACTTATTCTTTGGAAGGAATACAAAACGGTGTTCTAAAGTGTTGATCATGTTCTACTTGTTCAATGGAAGAGAATACAAGACCGTGTTCTAGAGTGTTGATCATGTTCTACTATTTTATGGAAGGAAATACAAAACGGTGTTCTAGAGTGTTGATAATGTTGTACTTGTTCTATGGAAGAGAATACAAGACAGTGTTCT
The DNA here is from genome assembly GCF_950005125.1 of Chionomys nivalis. Classification (NCBI taxonomy): domain Eukaryota; kingdom Metazoa; phylum Chordata; class Mammalia; order Rodentia; family Cricetidae; genus Chionomys; species Chionomys nivalis. The sequence goes on along the minus strand of NC_080104.1, from coordinate 12,033,249 downwards.
AGAGTATTGATCATTTCTACTTATTCTATGGAAGGGAATACAAAACAGTGTTCTAGAATGTTGATCACATTCTACTTATTTTATGGAAATTCATCAAGCTGTACACTGAAGATCTGTATGTTTTACTTACCTGTTTTTTCTAATTTATTTAAAAAAGAGGGATGGGCCAGAGCCAAAGACTGCTGAGGGTCCGGATGTGAATCCGGGACTGTGAGTGAATCTGGGTCCTCCAAGGGAATAGGCAGGAACCAGAGATCTCAGCGAGGCCAGGCACGAGTCTGGAACCTCAGAGAGAGTAGGCCTGAGCCAGGTCCTCTGTGGGTTCGGGCATTGGTCTGGGACATCAAAGGGAATAGGCAGGAACCTGGAACCCCTGTGGGTCTGAGTGCGAGTCTGAGACCTCTGAGGAAGTAAGCAGGTCCTCTGCAGATTCGGGCACACCTGAGCCTGGGACCTCCAAGGCAGTAGACCAGAACCAGAAACTTTTCCAGGTCCAAATCCAACCCAGGGACTTCTGCAGGTGGGAATTCAGGCCAGGATTTACAGATACAGGTTAAAGCCTGTAACCTAAGCCAAAGTTTCCCAGAGGCAAGGAACTCCACCTTGGGCAACAAATTCCACAGGAGTGGAACAGAAAGAGACTCCTAGGACAGAGATGTCCAGAGGAAACAAGCTCCACCAGGAGCAGAAGCCAGGAGCAAATCCAGCCCTAGCAACCAACCCAGTCCTGGGACACTGGCAGACCAGGATTGAGCCAATGACTTGACTCAGAGTCTGCAATCTCCACCGGAACCGGAGTGGGACTGAACCAGTTACCTAAGACACAGAGAGAACAAGCTCCACCAGGAGCAGAAGCCAGGAGCAAACCCAGTCCCAGGACACGGGCAGATCAGGACTGAGCCAGCGACCAGATCCAGAGTCAGTGATCTCCACCACAACAGGTCCAACTCCAAGCCAGAGACTTTTTCAGGAGGATACAGACCAAAATTTACAGAAACAGATCAAAGCCAGCAGCCTAGGCAAAAGGAGGCCTGAAAGGAGTAGACCAAAGCACAGGAACACTGAGCTACCTCCAGGAACAGGAGTAACCAACAGGGTAACTAGAACTGTGACACTGACTGTACCACGAGGAAAACCATCTGAGCTTTGGATTCACTGGCACCTAGAAGATTATTCAACAGAATCTCAGACAGCCTAAACCACACCTATTAGAGGAAAAGATGAATAGAAAAGGTAAGATCACATGCTATACCACAAAGAGCAACACAATACCAGTAAAACCTAAAGACCCTACAAAACCAAGACCTGAACAACCAAATATGGATGAACCAGAAGAAAATGATCTAAAAAATAACCTCAAGCTAATGTTTGAAATTCTTAAAGATGAAATGAGAAATTACCTTAAAGAAATGGAGCAAAAAAGAAACAAAAAGTTGGAAGATATCAGCAAATCACTTAAAGAAAACCAAGAAAAAGAACTCAAACATATAAAAGAAACTATTCAGGTCTTGAAAACTGATATAGAAAAAATAAAGAAAACACAAGCCAAAGGAATTATAGAAACAGAAGTCAAGAGGAAAAGATCAGGAACCACAAACGTAAGCATGAACAACAGAATACAAGAAATGGAAGAGAGACTCTCAAGCACTGAAGATACAATAGAGGAAATAGGCTCATCAGTTAAAGAACGCATTAAATCTAACAAAAGCTTAACTCAAAATATCCAGGAAATATGGGACACCATTAAAAGGCCAAATCTTAGAATAATTAGGTATAGAAGAAGGAGAAGAAGTTCAACTCAAAGGCACAGAAAATTTATTTAACAAAATCATAGAAGAAAACTCTCCCTACCTAAAGAAAGATATGCCTATGAAGATACAAGAAGCTTACAGAACACCAATTAGACTGGACCCCCAAAAAAAGTCCTCTCACCACATAATAATCAAGACACTAAACATACAGAGAAAAGAAAGAATATTAAGAGCTGCAAAGGAAAAAGGCCAAGTAACATATAAAAGTAGACCTATCAGAATTACACTTGACTTCTCAGTGGAGACAATGAAAGCCAGAGGTCATGGTCAAGCATTATGCAGACATTAAGAGACCATGGATGCCAGCTCAGACTACTATACCCAGCAAAACTGTCGATCACCATAGAAGGACAAAAACAAAATATTCCATAACAAATCTAGATTTCACAAATACCTAGCCACAAACCCAGTCCTACACAAAATACTAGAAGGAAAACTCCAACCTAAGGAAGATGGCTACACCAACAAAAACACAGACAATTGATGATCTTATTACAGCAAATCCTGAAGAAGAAAAAAATGCACAAATTAACATCACCAATGATGAAAACTAAATTAACAGGAGATAGCAACCACTGGTCATTAATATCCCTTAATGTAAATGGACTCAACTCACCTATAAAAAGGCACAGGCTAACAGATTGGATATGAAAACAGAATCCATCCCTCTTCTCCATACAAGAAACGCATCTCAACCTCAAAGACAGACATTGTCTCAGAGTAAAAGGTTGGGAAAAAATATACCAATCAAATGGACCTAAGAAACAAGCAGGTGTAGCTATCCTAATATCTAACAAAATAGACTTCAAGCTAAAATCAGTCAAAAGAGACAAAGAAGGACATTTCATATTAGTTACAGGAAAAATCCATCAAGAGGAAATTTCAATACTGAACATCTATGCCCCAATACAAGGGCACCCTCATATGTCAAAGAAACACTTATAAAGCTTAAATCATATATTAAACCCCACACACTAATAGTGGGAAACTTCAAAACTCCCCTCTCACCACTGGACAGGTCAATCAGACGAAAAATGAACAGAGAAATAAGAGAACTAACAGATGTTATGACGCAAATGGACTTAACAGACATCTACAGAATATTCCATCCAAACAGAAAAGAATATATCTTCTTCTCAGAACCTCATGGAACCTTCTCAAAACTTGACCACATATTCGGTAACAAAACAAACCTCGGCAAATACAAAAAAATTGGAATAACACAATGTACCTTATCAGATCACCATGCTTTAAAACTAGAAGTCAATAGCAATACTAATTCCAGAAAACCCACAAATACATGTAAATTAAACAATGCTCAACTGAATCATCAATGGGTCAAGGAAGAAATAAAGGGGGAAATTAAAGACTTCCTAAAATTCAATGATAATGACCACACAACATAGCCAAATTTATGGGACACAATGAAAGTGGTGTTAAGAGGAAAATTCATAGCACTAAATGCCTACATAAAGAAGCTGGGAAAATCCCACACTAGTCACTTAACAGAACATTTGAAAACTTTAGAACAAAAAGAAGCAAACTCACCTAAGAGAACTAGATGGCAGGAAATAATCAAATTGAGAGCTGAAATCAACAAAATAGAAACAAAGAAAACAAAACAAAGAATCAATGAGACAAAGAGTTGGTTCTTCAAGAAAATCAACAAAATAGACAAACCTTCATCCAAACTAACCAAAAGGCAGAGAGAGAATATCCAAATTAACAAAATCAGAAATAAAAAAGGGGGACATAACAACAGACACGGAGGAAATACAGAGGATCATCAGGTATTATTTTGAAAACCTGTACTCCACAAAATTGGAAAGCTTAAAGGAAAATGGACAACTTTCTAGATAAATATCACTTACCAAAAATAAATCAAGATCAGATAAGCAAATTAAACAGAACTATAACTGCTGAAGAAATAGAAACAGTCATCAAAAGTCTCCCAACTAAAAAAAGTCCAGGACCAGATGGTTTCAGCTCAGAATTCTACAAGATTTTCAAAGAAGAACTAATACCAATGCTCCTCAAATTATTCCACACAATAGAAACAGAGGGAACATTGCCAAACTCTTTTTATGAGGCCACAATTACCCTGATACCCAAACCACAGAAAGACAATACTAAGAGAATTACAGACCAATTTCACTCATGAACATTGATGCAAAAATACTAAATAAAATACTAGCAAATCAAATCCAAGAACACGTCAGAACCATCATCCACCATGATCAAGTTGGCTTCATCCCACAGATGCAGGGATGGTTCAACATACAAAAATCTGTCAACATAATCCACCATATAAACAAGTTGAAAAAATAAAAAACACATGATCATCTCTTAAGATGACAAAATAGCATTTGAGAAAATACAACATCCCTTAATGACAAAGGTCTTGCAGAGAGCAGGAATACAATGAACATACCTAAACATAACTAAGGCAATATACAGCAAGCCAACAGCCAACATCAAACTAAATGGAGAGAAACTCCCAGCGATTCCACTTAAATCAGGAACAAGACAAGGTTGTCCACTCTCTCCATATCTATTCAATATAGTTCTTGAGGTCCTAGCTACAGCAATAAGACACCAAAGGGAGATCAAGGGGATACAAATTGGAAAAGAAGAAGTCAAATTCTCACTGTTTGCTGATGATATGATAGTTTACATAAGTGATCCCAAAAATTCTACCAAGGAACTTCTGCAACTCATAAACACTTTCAGCAATTTAGCAGGATACAAAATTAACTCAAAAAAATCAGTAGCCCTCCTGTACACAGATGATAAATGGACTGGGAAGAAATCAGAGAATCAACACCCTTCACAATAGTCACAAATAGCATAAAATATCTCATAGTAACTCTAACCAAACAATTTGAAGACTTGCATGACAAGAACTTTAAATCTTTAAAGAATGAAATTGAAGAAAACACCAGAAAGTGGAAAGACATCCGATGCTCTTGGGTAGGCAGAATTAACATAGTAAAAATGGCAATCTTACCAAAAGCAATCTACAGATTTAATGCAATGCCCAGCAAAACCCCAGCAAAATTCTTCAAAGACTGGTACTCAACTTCATTTGGAAAAGCAAAAAACCCAGGATAGCCAAAACAATCCAGTACAATAAAAGAACTTCTAGAGGCATCACAATCCCTGACTTCAAACTCTACTACAGAGCTACAGTACTGAAAACAGCCTGGTATTGGCATAAGAACAGACAGGAGGACCAATGGAACCAAATAGAAGACCTGGATATGAATCCACACATCTTCGAACACCTGATTTTTGACAAAGAAGCAAAAAATATCAAATGGAAGAAAGAAAGCATATTTAACAAGTGGTACTAGCATAACTGAATTTCAACATCTAGAAAAAGGAAAATAGACCCATATCTATCACCATGCACAAAACTCAAGTCCAAATGGATCAAAGACCTCAACATAAAGCCAGTCACACTGAACCTTATAGAAGAGAAAGTGGGAAATACACTTGAACACATTGGCACAGGAGACCACTTCCTAAATAGAACCCCATCAGCACAGACACTAAGAGAAACAATTAAAAATGGGACCTCCTGAAACTGAAAATCTTCTGTAAAGCAAAGAACACGATCAACAAGACAAAACGACAGCCTACAGAATGGGAAAATATCTTCACTAACCCCACATCAGACAGAGGTCTCATCTCCAAAATATACAAAGAACTCAAGAAATTGGACACCAAAAGAACACATAATCCAATAAAAAAGAAATGGAGTACAGACCTAAACAGAGAACTCTCAACAGAGGAATCTAAAATGGCTAAAAGACACTTAAGGAAATGTTCAACATCCTTAGTCATCAGAGAAATGCAAATCAAAACAACTCTGAGATTCCATCTTACACCTGTAAGGATGGCCAAGATCAAAAACACTGATGACAACTTATGCTGGCGAGGTTGTAGGGAAAAAGGAACACTTCTGCATTGCTGGTGGGAATGCAAGCTGGAATGGAACAACCCCTTTCAATGTCAGTGTGGCGATTTCTCAGAAAACAAGGAAACAACATTCCTCAAGACCCAGCAATACCACTTTTGGATATATCCAAAAGATGCTCAATCGTGCCACAAGGACATGTGCTCAACTATGTTCATAACAGCTTTGTTTGTCATAGCCAGAACCTGGAAACAACCTAAATGCCCCTCGACCAAAGAATGGATAAGGAAAATGTGGTACATTTACACAATAGAGTACTACACAGCAGAAAAAAAAAATGACAGCTTGAATTTTGCAGGAAAATGGGTGGAGCTAGAAAACATTATTTTGAGTGAGGTAACACAGACACAGAAAGACAATTATCACATGTACCCACTCATAGGTGGTTTTTAAACATAAAGCAAAGAAAGCCGGCCTACAAACCACAATCCCAGAGAACCTAGACAACAGTGAGGACACTAAGAGAGACTTACATAGATATAATGTACATGGGAGTAGAAAAAGACAAGATCTCCTGAATAAATTGGGAGCATGGGGACCTTGGGAGAGGGTTGAAGCAGGGAGGGGAGAGGCAAGGAGGGGAGCAGAGAAAAATGTAGAGCTCACTAAATATCAATAAAATAAAATTTTAAAAAATGAAAGCAGTTTGCTACTTCAAAAAACAGAGGGATGAGCTAGACGGTGGAAGTGGTACACAGGGGAGGCAGAGGCAGGCAGATCTCTGGGTTCGAGGTCAGCTTCATGTAGAATGGGTTCCAGGACAGCTAGGGCTACACAAAGAAATCATGTCACAAACAAAACAAAAAGCAAAACCAAAAAAAAATATGCATTTAAACAATCAGTCTATATTTAAATAGAATGTGACAAGGAAATCTGCTTACTGTTGTCAGTATGTGGTGACCTAGAAATTTGCCCATAGACAAAAGAGGTAAAGAGTCAATGTAAGCCTTTTTTAATTTTAGGGTTGGGGTTACGGTTAGGGTTTGTTAATTTCGCCTATGTTGCTTGTAAATTGTTTATTCCAGACTTGACATAGTCACTGCTTTCAGATTTCATCTGTTGGTTGAGTGTGTGGAATGAAAATACAGAGATTTTTAAGATTTTAACAGGTTCTGTTAAATAATTTTAGGAAACTTTCTAAAGCGAGTCGTTTACTCTTGACATGGCAGTCACTGACTCTGGTAGTAACTTGGGATGTTCTAGAGTACCTATAGAGGAGAAATCAAGACAGTCACTGACTCGGGTAGTAACTCGGGATGTTCTAGAGTGTTCCAGAGACATGCAAGAAATCAAGGCAGTTGCTATTTCTGGGAGTATACTTTTTAAATTGGAAATAATTTCTTTTCTTTTTTTGTTTTTGTTTTGTTTTGTTTGTTTTGTTTTGTTTTGTTTTTAGAGACAAGGTTTCTCTGTAGCTTTGGAGCCTGTCCTAGAACTAGCTCTTGTAGACCAGGCTGGCCTCAAACTTGCAGAGATCTGCCTGCCTCTGCCTCCTGAGTGCTGGGATTAAAGGCGTGCGCCACCACTGCTCGGAGGAAATAATTTCTTTCTGGGAAATACAACCTAGAAATAAATTGTCTCTTTACACAGCCTGACAGTATAAAATATACTTAGATATAATCTTGGAATATAGGTATTATAATTTGATTTTAGCAAAAATATATATTGTCATGTTTTTAAATGCTAGATATGGTCACTTAAAGGAAATAATCCCAATTTAAAAAATTTTGTCTCAACAAATTATTTCTAACCAGAAATCTAGTTTTCCTTGCGATACTCTGTTTTTGTTCATGAAATAATAGCTGTTGTTGTTAATATTTGAAACAAGTATACAAAGTTTATCAGATGTAAAAGCAAGGAGTAGCACTGAGCCACGTTCTGTCAGGTTTGTCCTTAGACGCTGACATTAGCTGACTTCTTTACATGTTTCAGGAGCTCGTTCCGCATTCAGGAGTCTGACGTAACGAACAGCTAACTACAGCCACCCCATCCTTCCACAGAACACGGTCCTGCCGGGTGTCCAGTTACACTGTGCTCCTGTGAGTGTTCTCGGTGTGAGAGTCTTCCTCTTCGTCTCTCAACCTTCCACACTAAGCTGTAGTCATTCCCGCCCGGCTTCTGTTCTGGATCTTTGACAACTATTCGGTTTCATCGCGGCCCGAGGACGGACCCTCCTCCGAGCACTCCAACTGCTGCTCTCCTAATTACCCTCTGTCAACCTCAAAACAGTCACCGAGAGACCAACACCCCTAAGCCCCTAAAAGCATTCGGGTGGCCTCTAACGGGGCTAATGGCCCAGGGGCCGTCTAACTCATCCGTCTTCTTGCCATTCTGAACATCGTTTCAGGGATGCAGAACTGAAACAGCTGGACCGGAGCCTCCTTTGCATCAATGCAGCTCTCTGGCTCACGGGCTCAGATGAGCTTGGCATCCTTCAGGACCAGCTGGACCCCATGACGGCCGCAGCACTGCCCTCCTTGCTCCTTATTCTCCTCATACTTACATTTATGCCCCATTTAAAAATGTTTCACTTATAGAACTTCGATATGTCCAAACAAAACGTCCCACGCAAGCTCTCCTGATGCTCTCACCTACAACAGCTCCATGTGTTCTCAATACATCTGCAGAAAGGCCTTTTCGAGGCTGTGGAGAAACGGGCTAAAGGGACTTCATTCCTTTCCCCTGAGCCAGATACAGTTCTTTATATTAGTCCTCTACTTTCTCCTGTCTCCTTCCTTTCATGCTCTATAGCTCCCATTAACTTCTGCTAGCTTGTTTTGGTCCGACAGTCCAGGCAATGGGACTAGTCACTGTCACCCTGAATCAACTCTATGTCAATATCCTCTCGCCTCTGTTCCTCCCCATCCCTCAACCTTCCCGGGAAATCTCTTGGTTTTGCTCTGTAACCAAACCAGCTGCTTACAGCCCTCTAATAATTATTTTCCAGATCTCCCCAGGAATATAAGATGGCAATCACCTGATCCATCAAAGTCGATCAAGTTAAGACTCCCCTGACACATGAATAGAAGACCCCCCTTCAATGGACCCAGGACTACCCCCTCTAACAAAGACCCTCCTCAGCAGAAACAGCTATAATGTCCCTGCCCTGTGTTTTTCACATCCTCTCAGAGTTAGGAGTGATAGCTTCCTGCTGAAAGACTGCACTTCCCAGCTTCCCTTTCATACTGTGGAAGTCATTTCCATCCCTATAAGGGGCTGCATCCCAGCTTCCTCTGTAGGCCTTTTGGCCATCCACGCATGTGGATAACAAAGTTCTCCCTCGCCAGGAATAAACATGGTTCACCTATGATCAGAGCAAGCCTTCCTTCCTTTCTACATTCTGTCTCTCTCCAGCTGCCTTTTAATAATCTAACAATGACAACACCCACATAAGGTAGAGAAGAATCTGTATAGACAGAGCAATAGTAAACAGGCTGACATAAGACAACTCTGCCAGGGCCTGGTGGTCAGCCTTAGATTCGTCACCTCCCTGAAGGCTACTTGGATCTAATTAGTAAAGGTCCCAGGAGTGAAGCGGCAGCTGGAGGGGCTCCAGTGGCGGCAGCAAACAGCAGCACAGCTTGCTGGCCAGTGTTCCTGGAGGAGATGATGCTGACATAAACAACAATGCTGAGCGGCCAGCAGCAGCATTTCCCAGGTCCTGCTCAGGCTTAGGATACAGATCCATCATTGCTCCTTTTGTGGGTGTGCTGTTCTATCCAAAGTCAAACTTGGTGCCACCTGAACCAGTTCCTGCTGCATCCTCTTCCACGTGCAGGGTATCCAGGGCTCCAGATATTGGGAGAAGTTTCCCTTTAAGTTACAACAGGAATTAAGAATGACACACAGGGTCCCCTCCCTGGGCAGAACAGAAAGGGATTGTTTTTATTTTATGAGTATGACTGCTTGCACGTAAGAATGTGCACCACACTTACGACAAAAAGTCATCAGATCCCCTGGGACTAGAGTTACAGAAGGGTGGGAGCTGCCATAATGGGTGCTGAGACCCAAACCCTGATCCTCTAAAGGAAAAGCCAGGAATCTTAACCATTGGTCCATCTCTCCAGCACCCCAAAATATGCTGATTACAGTAAATTAGAAAACATAACGTGGAAAGGGCTGGCACCCAAATGCTTTAGTTCACTATGCCCACAGGTATCAGATGGGGCTCTGCTACTGCCCTGGTCTCTGCTCAGCACCCAGAAGTTGGACATGAATAAGAAAACAAAAAAATGTGGCTAAAAACAGGAGATATGGCTCATTTACGTAGGAGTAAGTCGGAAGCTAGAGTGAGTCAAGGCTATCCTGATCTTGCTTGACTGGAACACCTAAAAGTGCACCCACAGAAACCCGCTTCTAATCCATGTGTCAATCAATCCCACCTTAACTGACCTTTCAGATTGCTTCCCTGCATCTGCCTTTGCTCAATGTAATATTTCTCCTGTTCTTCCTATCTATAACGATTGTTTGGTCGAAAGCATCCCCCAGCTCCCTAACACCCCTTTATACAAAGAGTCTGGAATATGATAGTCAGGGGTCTCACCCTAGCCCCTGACACCCATTTTGGAATGTTGGGCAGAAAGTTCCATTTCAAGCCCCCTCCTCTGGGAGTTGCCTTAGTCCAAACTCCACCTCTGAGAAAGCCTGCCAAGCAGTGACCTCTCCACAGGGCGGATCTAGAAGGCCCACCAAATGGTAACCCCTCCCCAGAAAAAGTCAAGATGACTCCCACAGGCTACTTAAACTGCTCCCAGAGAATGAACACATAGTCTCTGGGTTTCGTGTGGTCTCCCCTTCTCTCTCTTCCCCTTGCCATGCTTTCCCAGAACCACCTAGGAGCGCTGCATTAAACATGGGCAACTTTTATTCGGTCTAATTTGGTCTGATTGGAATCATTTGTGTCGGCTGAGAGGCTCATCTAAGAAATACTCCTAACAGTGATGCTCCAAAGCTCCTGGTGCAGCTTTGGTTGTATCCACCTAGCCCAGCAGGATGCCAGTCTCAACTAAACAACAGGCCCTCTCTCTCCCTATCATCAGAGAACTTACTGTGGCTTTCAGTAGACCTAGTTTCTCTCACCAGAGTACCAGAATAAGATAACTAGCAACACCCTCACCCCTTTGAGGCTTACACTGGATAAAGTGTGGGGGAAGGAACCTTACCATCAAAAGGAATACTTGAGGGATCAATAATTTTTCTTTCTTAGGTAGCTCAGGGGAAACATCCTGAAAATCTGAAAGTGGGAAAATCAATTTTATTTTTTTTGCTATTTTAACTTTTTAAAAAAGATTTATTTATTATGTATACAGTGTTCTGGACACCAGATCTCATTATAGATGAGTGTGAGCCACCATGTAGTTGCTGGGAATTGAACTCAGGACCCCGGAAGAGCAGTCAGTGCTCTTAACCTCTGAGCCATCTCTCCGGCCCATTTTAACTTTTTTGATAAATCAAATATGCCAAGCTTGTGAGAAGATCCATCTCCCTAATTGTCCTATTAAGTAGTTTATATTCATTGAGCATGAATGATTTATTTCATCTAATCTTTGCAACAAGCTATTTTATAAAACAGATTCTACTTATCCACTGACAAGTATACATTGTACCATTATTACTTGTTATCAAACACCAAGCACTGTGCTAGATGTAGGCTTGAGAGGCAACAAAAATTGCAATTGCAATGTTTCTGTCTTTTTGTTTTGTTTTGTTTTGTTTTGTTTCAAGACAGGGTCTCACCGTGTAATTCTGTCCTAGAACCCACTATGTAGACCAGGTTGGCCTCGAACTCAGAGATCCACCTACCTCAGCCTCCCTAGTACTGGGATTAAAGGCATGCTTCATCACGCCCGGCAACAATGTTTATGACTTAATTTACAATCCTGTGGGGAGACTGCAACTGTGTGGAACCCCAAAACAGATGTTGCAGAGAACCAGCATGGCGAATGAAGTTTGAAGTAAACTCTAACAAAGCATTTACCAGGTAGCCAAAGAATAGGAGAGGATAGGTGGCGCCAAGTGCTGGACAGGAGATGTATATAAGCAACAAAGATTGGCAGATGGGAGGGAAGGTCGTCAATTCTGTTCCAGGTCTGTTGCTCTCAGAGTTCATTACCATTTCAATCTGTCCCTCACAAAAGCTTAAAATTCACAAGCAGGAAGGAAAAAAAAAAAAAAAAAACCTTAAAGACTCGGTATGGTGTGTAATTTACTAAGGGAGACTAATAGGCAGCTTTGAAGACTAGGTTCTGGCTTACAGCAGCCGGAGGATTTACAAAGCCGCGTGCGTCTCTTTACCAAATCCCGAAAGGTGATAGAAACAGAAACCACGGGATAGTAACCACGAGAAACCCCCTCGGCGGCGGCGGCGGCGGCGGCGGCGTGCACCCCGCTCCGGAAGCGGAAGTGCTCGCGAGGTCAGGTGTGTTCCCAAGATGGCGGCCCTCAGGGCTCTGGTATCCTGGTGCGGAAGGCAACTCCACGGGTTCCTAGGAGGCCCCGCCACGACCGGCTGGCTATGGCTTCCAGCTCGCGGGTTGAGAGAAGGTGAGTCTCAGAACCCAGCGACCTCTAGAACTCGAGAGCAGCCACATAACAGACTTCCGCAACCTGTGGCACTCCCTCTCTGCAAGGCTCTCAAACCTCGGGGGTGCTGGGCTCCACAGGACGCTTAAAAGCTCTTCCAGACCCTGGGGCTGTTGCTTCACCTCCCGATTTTAGTGCCTTCCGGGAGTAAATGAGGATTGAGAGATTTAGATTTAGAGATCAAAGACAAGATTGTCTGAGAGTTCAGAAAAGCTATAAAGGGCCGACTGCTAATTCTCTAATAATTTCCAAATCGCCCTCTCCTCAAACCGTATCCCCAAAGCCTCCCTTTTCAATTTCCCCTCCGAAAATGATATTAGGTGGTGGCTGGTTTTTGTCAAGGCTTCTAATCTTGAGAGATGGCAGCCAAGGTGCAAAGGCAATTGAACAACTACGACAGAATCAAGTGCTAAATTTTAGTTCTGCATTTCATTAATATTAAACCCGGAAAAGAAACCCGAGTTACTTTTTCATCGGTTGAAAGGGTGCTGAAGTCTCAGTGCTGTGAGTCAGGCTGTGAGAGGAGAAGAAAGCACAGCCTTTCTGTGAAGCTTGCGTTCTGATGAGATATGTCTACATCCCCCATAGTGAAAGTCATCCGTTTGCATGAAAGAGCCCAGGAAGATTCTGTTGCCGGAAATAGCAAAGGCCTTTGGAAGTTTTCATAAAGATGATGCTCCCTGAACAGGCTCCTGAAGGGCTGGAATCTGGCGAAGTGAAAAGATCTTTCGGAATAGTCTTCTTTTGTTGTTCAGTGGGAAGCAGGAATGGATTAGTGTTGTGCTAAAAGAAATGATGGACAAGGGGCTTGTTTTTAAAATTCTAGCACAGTGTTGGCCAACCAGTGAATATCCATCAGAGTGGAGAAGGAACCAATGGGAAAGAGTAATCATTATTGTTGGAGGAAGCCAGGGGAGAAAAGAGCCACTGAGTCAAAGAAGAGGCCTCAGCCTCACCAGTCATGTGGCTAACAGGCATAAACCAGTATGCACAACTTAGAGGAGGTCTCTTTCTTTTCCAACAGTAATTTTATTAAGAGTGGCAGATGAGGGTCTAGTGGTGCACGTCTTTAATCCCAGTTCTTGGGAGGCAGAGGCAGGAGGATCTCTGAGTTCCAGGGCAGCCAGGGCTACACACCGAAAAGTCCTTTCTCAACCAAGAAATAAACAAAAGAAAATTATTTTTATTTTTGAGACAGAGTCTCACTATATTGCTTTGGCTGACCTGGAACTCGTTATGTAGACCAGGCTGCCCTTAAACTCACGGAGATCCACCCACCTCTGGCTCTTTCTTGTGTGTGGTTTAGAGGTGTGTGCCACCATCCACGGCTTTGACGAGTTCTTTACTGTGTTGTTTTTTGTATTTTGGGTTTTTTTTTTTACTAGTTATGTAGTTTTATCTTTGAAAAGATAGAGAAGAAATAAATCAAGAGGGTTTCTTGTATGATTCGTAGTTTCTATGATATGTAGTTTCTTTCCCTTTTTTGATATGTAGTTTCTTGTATGATTAGTTGATTTAAAACTAGAGTATTTGAGATTTCACATAAGAAACTTGTTGTTTCAGACAGAGTTTTGTGTTGGGTGGCTTTAACTTTCTAGGTAGACCAAGCTGACCTCCAGCATCTGGCAGTCTTCCTGCCTCTGCCTCCCAAGTGCTGGTATCACTGTCATGTACTACCACATTCAGCAAGAAATTTTTTTAACTGGAGAGTTTGTGGAATGGTGAACTATATAATCAGTGTTTGGAGTCGTCGCTACAAATGCTTGGTTGGTAAATCTTCCGTCTGTGAGCCACTGTGTAGACAGCCTGGTCTCGAGGCTGAATGTTAAGTTGAATTGATGTGCTTTTACGTGAAAGCCCTGTCATGTTTTATTTCCTTTTGAATCATCCACCATTCTTCCTTTTGGTAAGCCAATACAGCCAATACAGCTGACTGTCATTGAACTAGCTAGTATACTTGTCACTCAAATATGTGCATGTAAAATTTAAAGTTGTGACAGACAAGCTGATTCTCTGAAAATATTCAATCAAACTATATAACTGAAGCAAGAATTCATGAGGCGTAGACTCGAGAAGAAAAGAACCTTTGTGAGGACTGAGCAGTGGCGTCATTGCTCTGAGTTTTCAGTCTAATGCATTGTTCCTCAGTCAGTGGTGATCATCCATTCCTTTTCTCCCACCCCAGTGTCCAGACATTTCTGGCAATGTCTAGAAACCTTTTTGGTTGTCACAGCTGGTAATTCCAGCATCTGGTGAGTGGGTAGGGATACCATTAAATGTCTTACAACACAACATGTCAACTCCACAACAGAGAACCAACTGGCCCAAAATGTCAGCAGTGCTGATGCTGAGACAGCCTGGTCTGAAGTTTGGCACGAGGGCCAAGATGTATACCTTTAATCCAGGCAGAGACAGGTGGGTCTCTGTGAATTCTAAAGTCAGTCTGGTCTACTTATAAAGTTCCAGGACAGCTAGAACTACTTAGTGAAGCCCTGCCTCTGAGGGTGTGTGTGTGTGTGTGGTGTGTGGTTGACAAGCCCAAAGTGAGAGAGAGTGGGTTATAAAAAAAGCAAAAAGCATAACTTAAGGGGACAAATGAGGAAACTGTGGTTTACTGAGTGCCTTCTTCCGGACGTATACTAGGTGTTCCTTAAAACATCTACTCACTCTCTGTGAGTTCGAGGCCAGCCTGGTCTACAAAGGGAGTTCCAGGACAGGCTCCAAAGCTACAGAGAAACCCTGTCTCGAAAAACCAAAAAAAAAAAAAAAAAAAAAAACTACTCAGTCTTCCTTAAAAGTAGATGTTAGCGGTCTTTACTTTGATGAATGGGGGATCCAGTTCTAAAGATTCTGTAGCTTACCTAACATCAACTCTAAGCAGTAGGGTTGAAAGCAGGGGCAGCACTCTCCCCTCTCCCGTGTCACACAGCCCTGGTGCTCCTCGGCAGGTCCTCTTTTTTTTTTTACTCCTTTCATGAAAGTGTCTTGCCAGTTGACTTGCCAAAGAACGTCTAATGAATTCATCAATGACAATGTCAGGTTTAGCAAGGATCGTGTTAAAAGCGTCCTGCCTTAACACCTTGTGAAGAAAATGACAGCAAGTTACCAGCTATGACCTTACAGCATAGAACGTACTGAAACGCTGAAAGGCCACTCAGCCAGCTAAGGGCCACCTGATGTTGAGTAATCCCACAGCAAGGAGCTTTGAGAGGAGGGAACAAGTGGGGGTTACAGTTTCAGCGCCCTGCCAATGGGGATAATCCTAGGCAGCAGTGAGACTGAAGCCCAGGGCAAGAGGGACATTTCATCAGGAATTCCAGGACAGGAACCGGGGAGGCAAACAGAGACCCATAAACTGAGTGATGCAAGGTGAACTGAAGGAGATGGCGCTTGAGAAACAGGCAGCGACCTGAAGCACAGGCCCTCATTGTGACTGCTGAGACGGGGCTGCCTTCCAGCCTTCCCGCACACGCTGCCTAGAGCTCAGTTTCCACAGATCCTGGAGGCCTTGGCTTCTGGGGCCAGGCACTGCTGCGGTGCCCCTCCTCCTCCATCATTCATCTCCCTCCCTCCTCCTCTACTAAACAGCCGAGCCTTTATGCAGCAGGGTCACTGTGTCTGCCTGTGTTTATGTGTCCATCAAGGGCTTCTGCAGCCATTGCAGTCTCACCACATCGCTGCTTGCTCCAGGCTGTTATAACCCGGTCATCTTGGACTCCATCCTAGCAGTATTTACTGAAGTACTCGGAGGACCTCTTTATGAGACATGGGCTTTATTACGGTGACGGTGACGTTCCCATCCTTGCTCTACTTCCTCCTCCAGGGCAAAGACTGTGCCTTACTCTTCTGCTGTTCCTCTGCCCAGGAGGTAGAGCCAGGCTGCCGCCCCTCCCTGATTCTCGGTGCACATGCTGCCTCACTTGAGAGGCGGCAGCCTTCGTTCTCCTCAGAAAACAACTGTCATGTCTGGTGGCCTACTTCATGCTGGCCTAGCTCAGGATGCAGGAGTGGTTGCATTTTTTTTTCCTAGTTAAGTTTTCTTTTGGTCTCTGAACCTTAGTCCAGCTTCTCTTACCCACCGCCACTTCTCTTAAATGGAGAGGAGGCCAGGGACAACTGGATCTCAGGTTTTGTTTGGTTTTGCCATGTTTTTCTTTTTTCTTTTTTTTTTTTTTTTGCCATGTTTTTCTATGTACACTGAAAATCAATACTATTTTTGATTCCTATCTCCTCTTTGCAGAAGCTTAAAATCTGCCGAAGGAGGCCTCTCCAGGCCCCAGTCAGCCGCCTTCCCCTGCACTGACTCACCACCCTGATCAATCTATGCCTCCTGTGAGTTCCTTGGGTCATTCCTTTGGTTTGACAGTTCGTCTCTCTTAGATAAGCATCTCCTATTGTTTTACCCACTGGCTTCTAGAAAGACACTGGCTGGCTCGAGGTTGCTGTGGGAGAGCTCGTGAACAGTGGAGCTTGCCATGGGCTTTGATCTCTTTTCCAGGGGCCAGTGGGGTGACTTCAGGCTTTGGGTCTTTGCCGAGAGTGATGTGTGTTTTGTTAGACTTGTTTACCTCGTGGGTAGGGCCCAAGAGCCTGGACCAAGAAGGAAACCACATGTTTATGCTCTTTGTGTTTCAGGCCATTGTCCTGGTGCCGACTCCATGATTGAGAATGTGTCCCTGCTTTTGTTTCCTGAGACTTCTCAGAAATTTACCCCCCTACCTGGTGTTGCTCCCATTTAGTTAGCCTCTTTCCCTCCCCCAATTTTTTTGGCATAGTAGCACAGTTTCTAGGGTGGCTGGACTGGAGATATGCGCCCCCTGCTCTCCCTGGTCCCCCTGTGTGGGCCATTCTGCAGTGGACATGGTGGTGACCTTCCCTCTGCAGCTGTGCTGCCTTCTAGGCTGACAACCAGGTTGGGTCTCACCACATCCCGTTCATGGGCTGGGCTCGTTCTGGACAAGTAGAACCGTGTGTGAGGTGACGCAGTTTCTTTTACACAGGAGCCGAGTTTGTTCTGATTAGTGGCTAGAGTGTTCTCTGAAGAAAACCTGTGGGTTTTTCTGGTCATTGTTTCACTTGTGTGTGTCTGGAGTTGGACATGGAGGGCTCTCCGATTGGCTGTTTTGGAGTAATGATTCTTTATGAATGGTTTGCCCAGAAAACAAATGAGGAACAATTCTAGGCAGCCTGTGTCCAATTAGGTGTCGGCCACAGAGCTCAGTGGTACAGATGCTGACATGGGCTTCTGGCTGGGTTAGTGGTGCCTTTTTCCCTAGGCCCTCTCTCTTTGTTGTTTATATTATGTTTTTGTTTTTGCATAAGCTATGTATGTTTACTTAAGAAAATATGGTAGGTAAAAGAAGAAAGAAATATACTCCCTTCCACCTCTGAGGAACAGCCAGGTCTGTAACATATACCCCACAGCCTCCTGCAACCCATGGCCAATTGTGTGTTCTCAGGTGGATATTTTTCCTAGGGAGAGATCTTGAGCTCCCACTTAATTCTCAAAGTCAAGGACCTTAGGCGCTTTTCTAATTTATATTATTTCTTGTGTTAGCCAGAGCTAAGTAAAACTAAACTGCGGTAGCCAAACTACTGTTTAAATAGGGTCTTAGTATCTGGAGAGACGGTTTGCAGATAGCGTGGGCTCGGGCTCCCTATTGTAGCAATTAACGGTTGGGAGGAGACATTGGCGATTATTTCACTTGTTAAACCTAGCATTTATTGAGCATTTGCTGTGTACCGGTTCCTTGCTAGCAGCTGTGGCTCTCTCTCTCTCTCTCTAAACAAGCCAGGAACATGGGAGGTGCTCCAAGAACAGTTGCTGTGTGTGAGACTGGCAGCTTCCATTACCGTTGGCCTTGTCATTCAGTATCCTAGTTAGGTGAATGGGTAATGTGTGTAGCCTGACAGATGTGTGCAGCTGGTGGTCTTGCCTCTACTTCTCCCCTGCCCACCTCAGGCATAGATAGGCCCTGAATGGCCCTCAGTGTGGACCAGAGTTTTCCCTAAGCACTGCTGACCCTACTGTCGTGAGGCTCCTGATTGTTCCCTCTTCCATTCCTTTCTCTGGGATGATAACAGCGTAACCCTCAGGGAGAGGTGAAGAAGGGTGGGGCAGAGAATATTTCCCTCACAGCCAGTTTCGTGCAGTCTTGACACAGGCTTCTCAGGATACATTTTGGGATTGGCTTTGTCTCCTTGAAAAGCTACCAGTGGAGCACAGACAGAGCTGTGTTGTAGATTGCAAACCCTTCCAAGTCAGTCTGTAAAGGGACATGTGTAAGAATCTTACTTGTAGCCCAGGCTGTCCCCAAATGTATGGCAGTTTTCCTGCCGCAGCTGTTGAGTTTGCGAATTCTTCTAGACAGAATCAAGATGAATCTTTGCTTCAAAAGACAAAAACTAATATGGAAACCCTTAATTCCAGAGAGATGCTGTAGCCTGAGCATCCCAGGCTTTCCTACAGCCAGCCTCGAGGGCATAGAGCCTTGGCACATGGGGATGAACCTTGTCCGCTTTTTGTCCCAGGCAGGGACCGTGGGAGAGTGCAGACTGAAGACTCCTCTGCCTGTGTAGCATTTGAGCTGTTATTTGAAACTCCCTGTTCCTTATTAAATGGCTGACCTAATTTTTCCCCTTTATCTCTGTAGTGGTGGAGATCCAAGAAGGGAAGACGACTGTAGTAAGTATCGCCGCGTTGGCCACTCACGACCTCCTTAACGCTCGGAGCCGCCTGGCTGCTCCTCTGAGGGAGGGAAAGAGGCCCAATCTGGACTCCTGGCTCCAGGATCTGCTCCCTCTGAGACCATAAATCTTGAAGCCTACTATTTTTTGGGCTGTGTGCCTTAGTGTGGTTAATCAGGAACAGTCATTGTGCCTGTACTGAGGTATCTGTTACTTGATTAAAGTGACCTTTTGTATGACAGAGTCTCAGAGGACTTTGCTAATAAGTTTTCTGGCAGGTGATAAATTAGTTTCCCAAAGGGGAAACTAAGGCACCATTGCAGGCCTACAGAACCAGAGTTAGTTGGCCCAGAGCCAGGGTCTGGACTTCTGATCCTTGCTTTCTGTCTAGAAAGTGTACCCGTAATTGAGACATTAGGAGGTGACGGTCACTAGCAGGCACCCTGACTTGTCTCTTGGTAAGGAAACTGGAACGATTCTTTCACCCATGCTCCACTTTCCCTTGCTGGGCCCATCTCTCCTCCCTTGGGGAGTCAGTCATGGGGCCCAGATTATCCTATAATCCTTAAAAGACAACCTTGTTTTCACATGGGCTTCTATGCCTCCAAGAAATTCTCAGCCACCTTGCAGAGCTCCCAGAAGGCTCAGGAACTTCTATGTCAACCAGGGACTTAACCTCTCTGGCAGTCAGCCAAGTATAGGCCTCCCCAAGGCAGCCTTATCCCCAGGAGAAATCCACTTATTCTTCTCCCAGAGCACCTCCTTGTCCTTTCACTGGTCAGCCTCCACCTGACTCTTAACTTTTTAGGGAACTCCCCTGTGGGCATCTCTCCAATTTTCTGATTAAAACCTAAAACAATCTGGGCATGATTGTGCATACCTGTGATCCCAGTACTTGAAGATCAGGAGCTAAAGGCCATCCTCAGTTACACAGCGAGTGCAAGGCAAGCCTGGGCTCTCAAGTGACAGAACGCATTCACCCTATAGACTCCATGCCATCGAACTTTTTTGGTTTTGTTTTTTGAGACAGGGTCTCTATGTAGCCCTGACTGTCCTGAAACTCACTTTGTAGACCAGGCTGACTTCAGACTCACAGAGACCCGCCTGCCTCTGCCTCCTGAGTGCTGGGATTAAAGGTGTACGCCACCACACCCAGCCTGACCTGACATCTGCTTTTCTGAGTACGGAGTGCTCAGTGCTAAGAGCGTCCCCTGCCACTGCATCTCCTGCTAATGCAGCTGTTGTCCTGGGCCCAGCCTTTTTTCTAGCCCATCAGAATGCCTGCTATTCTTCTGATTGCTGTTTCCATTTCCCGTGAAGACTATGGCAGACCATGCCTGGCTGGCTGTCATCTGCTGTCTTCAGACTTGAGAACCAGCTAGGTCACCATCAATGACAGTATCTCTAAGAGGAGCTAATGTGTTAGACATTCAGAATTGAAGGCTTGCGTCCCAGCTCATGGTGCTGGCCACATCTTACTTTTTAAGTTTTTCACGTGAGGCCTGCATGGATCTGCTGTTTGTAGCGGGAGCACGGAGAGACACTACGACTCTGACTGACCGTGGGTGTGTGTTCTGCCGCCTGCCGCACTGAGTTGTGGGAGTTAGAGGAGCTGACAGAACCAGCCAAACAGCAGTGAGCCGAAGAATGTTGGTGCTCTCCTGGGGCCCTGGAGGCCTCCCATGCACCTACAGATTTTCCCTGGCCCACAGCTTCTCTCTGTCATGTTTGGGGTTACCATGGTAGAAGTGGGTGGGGTAGATAACTGAGCAAAACTTCTTGCCTTTCTCCAGGGGACAGGGCTACCGAGCCTAGCCATGTGCTTAGGCTCAGCCTCAACGAGGCCTGCTAAGCTCCCCTGCAATTGGAGCTGACTCCCAGACCGTTGCTTTAGTACACTCAGCCATTCCAAGGCTGGATCACAGGGTACAGTCATGTCACGTGACCTCTGCCGGGTGTTTGCGAGCTGTTATTCAAAATGATAGAAGTAAAGAGAACCATATTTCCTGAACTCAGGAAGCAAAGGCAAGAGGTTCACTGCAAATGTGAGGACAGCCTGGTCTCTATAACAGGATCCAAGCCAGCTGAGTTTACCTAGTGGGACCCTGGTTTGTTTTAGAGGAGGGCGTATATTGTGTTCCTCTGCCCATGTTTTCTGTTTGCAGAGGGAGAGAGGGGCAGTGCACACAGACACCCACTTGTTTGGCTATTCCCAGTTTCTCAGCTGTGGCACTGGCTGGCGTTCTTTGATGTGAGGGCTCCCCTGTGCATCCTTGCTAGATACCCATCATACCCCTTCCCCCAGCTGTCCAATCAGAAATGTCCGCAGACGTGGCCTGATGGGGAAACATCACCTCTTATTGGAAACTGCTAGAATAGATCCGGCTTTGTTCTGGGAACGTAGCTGGAAATAGTACTCTCCACAGATAACGTAGAGTGGGTGCAAGCTCTCCTTGGGCAGTGCATCTTTGTGCCATTTGGAGCTTTGTTATGTGTCTAGTTGTATGTGTACATGTGCATGCAGGGACCTTGGAGGCCAGGAGAGGGCACAGGTTCCCCTAGAACTGGAGTGCTGGAAGACTGAAGCCCAGTCCTCTGCAGGAGCAGCAAGTCCTCTTCACTGCTGCCCTCTCTCCAGCTCCCATTTGGAGGGAGGAAGCCTAGGGCTCAGGTATTTTATTGTGGTTTGTTGAGGGAGGAAAGATGGCATTCAGTTGATATGACAAACCCTTCCCTCTAGTTCAGCAGTTCCCAAACTGGGCCATACCCTCTCCCCCCCACCACAAAGACCATGGGAAAACACAGATATTTACATTGCAGTTCATAACAGTAGCAAAATTAGTTATGAAGTAACAGTGAACATAATTTTATGGTTGGGGGTCACTGTATTAAAGGTTCTCAGTGTTAGGAAGGTTGAGAACCACTGCTTTTGCTCCCAGTGTGTGTGTCTGTCTGATGTCATCATTACCATTTGTCTGGTTTTTGAGGCAAGAGTCTTAACCATATAACCCCTGCTGGCTTGGAACTTAATACTGTGTAGCCCAGGCTAGCCTTGAACTTCTAGTTTTCCTGCCTCTGCCACCCACTGCTGGGACTACAGATACGCATCACTTGTCTGACCGCCAAACCGCATCCCTGTGTCCAAGGCCCAGCATATAGCAGCTACAGACAATCTCCACCATGCAAGCAGACCTGTTCATTGCTGCCATGAGACCCCCAGAAGTAAGCTTTGGCTGGTGTTCATGCAGGGTGTGCACAAAGGTAAAGAAAGACCTGCATGCCTGGCCCAGGCTCTCACTGGCTTTTTTTTTTTCTCTCTCTTAGATTGAAGGCCGAATCACAGAAACTCCCAAGGCAACTCCAAATCCCCCTAACCCCTCAGGCCAGTGCCCCATCTGCCGCTGGAACTTGAAGCACAAGTATAACTACGAGGTGAGTGTGGAGGCCGTCACCCTGCGCGCACTCCTCGTGTAGGGACAGCTGCATTTCACGTGGCCACCAAGGGCAACGGAGCTTTGTCCAGTGGCTGTCGATGCTGACTGTGGTAGACTGAAGGGGCTTTGGTTACGAGCACTATCTGCTTTTCTAGAGGACAGGGGTTCAGCTCCCAGTACCCACATGTTGGGTGAAAGCAGTATTTATCAAGTCCCAGAGGAGCCAGCACCCTCTTCTGGCCTCCACAGGCACTGCATGCACATGGTATGCATACATACATGCAGCCAAAATACCTATATGCATAAAATAATCTCAAAAAATAAAAATTTAAGCCGGGCAGTGGTGGCGCACGCCTTTAATCCCAGCACTTGGGAGGCAGAGACAGGCAGATCTCTGGGAGTTCGGGGCCAGCCTGGTCTACAAGAGCTAGTTCCAGGACAGGCTCCAAAACCACAGAGAAACCCTGTCTTGAAAAACCAAATAAATAGATAGATAGATAGATAGATAGATAGATAGATAGATAGATAGATAGATAGATAGATAGATAGATAGATAGATAAAAATTTAAAGAAACGAAAAGTATGGGGCTGGAGAGACAGTTCAGCAGTTAAGAGCATTTGCTGCTCTTGTAACAGACCTTAGTGGCAGCTCAACCAGTTCCAGAGTATCCAGTGCCCTTATGTCCCCCAAGGATACCGAGTAAACATGCAGTGTGCATATATGCATGCAGGCAAACCACTTACACACATACATTTTTTTTTTTTTTAAAGGTAAATCATTGCTTCTATAACTCAGCCTCAAACAGACCCGCTCAGCTTGGGCATTTTTCAAGTTCTCACAGACTGTGGCGCTGGAAGCCACTAACTGAGTTCCTGGCCTGGTTCGGAAGGGCAGGAGTAGTTCTCACAGGGGTAGATTTGGCTCTCCTTTCCCCTTAGGTAACAAGATGGTTCACAGTTTGATCTGAAGACATATTTTAGTCTCCAAAGTGTAGCTCCAGACCACCCAATTGCTGTCCCTTTTCCAGAGCAGCTGCTTCTGGGACAGGAAACGATCATGAGCATACCCAGGAGCAGGCAGCACAAGTGGAGAGCCTGCTCCAGTGAACCGTGTCCTGAGCAGTCACGGGCTTTATTTGACTCACTTAGGGTTTTTGTTTTTTTTGGGTTTTTTTGTTTTTTTTTTTATTTATTTATTTTTTTCGAGACAGGGTTTCTCTGTGGTTTTGGAGCCTGTCCTGGAACTAGCTCTTGTAGACCAGGCTGGTCTCGAACTCACAGAGATCCGCCTGCCTCTGCCTCCCAAGTGCTGGGATTAAAGGCGTGCGCCACCACCGCCCGGCTCACTTAGGGTTTTGTTGTTGTTGTGTTTTGTTTTTCAAGACAGGGTTTTCTTTGCAGCCCTGGCTATCCTGGAACTCACTCTATAGACCAGGCTGGCCTTAAACTCAGAGGTCCTCCTGCCTCTGCCCCCTAAGTGCTGGGATTAAAGGTGTGTGTCACCACTGCCCAGCATCACCTAAGTCTGTTTTTGGAGGAATTGGTGTCTTTGTGAAGGAACAGATGCCACAGCATATGCATAGAGGTCAGTTTTCCTCTTCCTGCATGAGGATCCTGGGGATTAATCTCAGATAGTCAGGCATAGCAAGTACCTTTACTGTCTGAGCCATCTTACTGGCTCTTAGATTGCTAATTAACCCCATGAAGTGGTGGCTTCATCCTTGCTTTGCATTGAGGAAAGTTAATAAACTTGCCACAATCCTCCCACACTAAGTATCAGAGCTGGGATCCAAATCCAAGAAGCCAGGCAGAGCCCATGCTGTGCTAACTACTACCTTGCAGAGAAGATGGGACCCAGTCCTGGATGCCCACGCTTGTTCTTCAGGGTTCTCTGTGACATGAACACTCTGCTCGGGGTTCAGGTAATTCAGGCTCTGGGCCAGTTTGACCTGTGTGTTGTCTCAGTTCCCCTCAGAGGCACAGGATGGCTAAGGCCAGAGATCCTGCTCAGATGATTAGTGCAGGAAGCTCTGAACAGAGTGACTCAACTAATCTGTACTAGGAACCTTGGCTTCACTCCACCCCTGGGTGTGGGGGCAGGGCTCTCACCCCGCTCTGGGTCCTCTGAAAATAAGTGCCCAGAGTACAGCAGAAGGCTGTTCCAAGCTCCTTGTCTCGTGGATGTCAGTGAATATACAGGTATGCTCGTAATCCCAGCTACAGTAAGAAGGCGAACCCCACACCTGCTCAGCCACTCAGGCAGCCACTACTGGCCATTTCTAGGAAATGGATTTGACTGTTTTTCCAGGAGAAGAAATCTAATCTTCTCCAAGGTAAAGGCTAAAGTTTTTTCTTTTTCCCCTTTGCACTTGGAGTACTGTTGGTTCAAGCTGTGTGCTGCTGTCAGCTGGCATGGCGGCTACAGTGAAGGGTGCTGAGGATGCAAGCCAGCATGTTAGCTGTGGGTTAGTCCAAGTCCATTACATGTGCTTCTGCAGAGTGCTGGGCTGAGAGTGTGGACCCTAGGTCCCCAGGAGCTGTCCAGCGATTAAAACAAATTTGCAGTCATACAGCAAGGTAACCAAGGCAACAATTTAGTAAACGGACAAAGGCTGGCATTGGGCCCTGGTAGGGAAAAGTGTTATTTAACCCTTTGAGACATTTAAGATGGAAGAGGGTTTTTTTACCAGTTCGTCTTGTGGCGCACGCCTTTAATCCCAGCACTCGGGAGGCAGGGGCAGGCGGATCTCTGTGAGTTCGAGACCAGCCTGGTCTACAAAAGCTAGTTCCAGGACAGGCTCCAAAACCACAGAGAAACCTTGTCTTGAAAAACCAAAAAAAAAAAAAAAAGATTTATTTATTTATTATGTATACAGTGTTCTGCCTGCATGTATACCTACAGGCCAGGCGAGGGCACCAGATCCCAGATCTCATTACAGATGGTTGTGAATCACCATGCGGTTGCTGGGAATTGAACTCAGGACCTCCGGATGAGCAGCCAGTGCTCTGAACCACTAAGCCATCTCTCCAGCCCCAGTTTGTCCTTTTTGCTAGACTCAGTCCCACACAGCTTGTTAGGTCCAAGGACCCGTTCCCATCTGGACTTAGGAAATCTGGACTGGCCTTCACAGACCGTTTCCCTTCCTCTCGGCTGGTGCCTCCTAGCTAGCACCTGAGCGTGCGCAGCAGGCAGGGCAGCCGGCTGTGTGCGCGTCACCTGGGCATCGAGATTGTGCAGCTGAGGTGGAACAGCAGTGCCTCTCACGGAAATGCTTTCCATGGTCCATCCCAGCAGTCAGAAATGACCACTGGACACTTCATTTATTTATTTGGGAGTTTGTTTGTTTTGAGACAGGGTTTCTCTGTGTAACCCTGGCTGTCCTAGAACTCACTCTATAGACTAGGCTGGCCTCTAACTCAGAGATCTGCCTGTCTCTGCCTCCTGAACACCACAACTCCCTGACAGACTACCAGACATTTTACTACCAAGAAAAACTGGTGGCAAATGCTCACTAGAGCATTTCTGGTCTCACTTAATATGTCAGAAGATTTGGGGATCTTGGGAGCCCTCTGGTTGGTAATGGGTAATAGAAGTCCTATTGAGTTGTCCAGCTGGACCCCTGCAGAGCCAATAGTCCTGGTTAAACCCAACTGCCCCCATTCCAATTTTTGGTTTTCACTAGGATGTGCTGCTACTCAGTCAGTTCATCCGGCCACACGGAGGCATGCTGCCCCGGAGTGTCACAGGCTTGTGCCTGGAAGAACACCGGAAGATCGAGGAGTGTGTAAAGATGGCTCACCGAGCAGGTCAGAGTACCCAGGACTAAGGGGTGGTGGGGACTGTCACAGCTGGAAGAGAGGTGATGAGCAGAATATTGATTCTATGCCCCCCACCCCCGTGTCCCCTGCTCCCCACTCCCATGGTGTTCACCCCAGCCCTTTCAGAACTGTGGAGACTGACCCTTTGTATGTTCTTCCATCAGGTCTTTTACCAGATCACAGGCCACGGCTTCCAGAAGGGTTCTTACCCAAGAATAAACCCAAGCTCAACCGGTAAGGAAACATGAGCACAATCGACCTAAGCACTCTGGGCCCATGGCTCTCACAGCAGCCCAGGAGAACCAAAGTGTTCCTTGGCTGTCTGCTCCATTCCCAGCCAGCCTGAGTACACACCCACATCTTCCCCACCACCGTACTTTATGCTGTCTACCACCTCCCTCTCTGGCCCACTCTCTCTTTTCTGTCCTAGAGGGCCTTGGCCTTGACACAGACAAGGAGGCTTCTGGTTGGGCAGTAGAATATGTTAATCCCGTTGATGACATCATTGCATTGCTATCAGGATGTCAGACCACTACTACAAATTTCAGTATCCCAACTACAGGGCAGAGCAAGGCCTTGGCCATGGAGAACTGTCTGGGATAGGGCCACTGTACACGACATTGCACCAAGGAAGCCTGCATATAGGCTCAGCCACCCGTGCTCCCTGGAACTAACAGCCTACACAACTTCCTTGGCATCTTGAGCTGTTCTGAGGTCTTAAGGGGAAGAGATGAAGTCGGCCCTCCAACAGCAGCAGGGTAGGCAAGCCCCTCTGGAGTGAGAGCAGATTCTCAGCTAACATTCAGACAGCTATCCTGTTGCAGGATCCCCTCTCCTGATGTCAGCCTGACAGGCAATTTAGTCTATAATATCCCCTTGTTGAGAGAAGAGCTGGGTCTGTAGAATTGATTTCGCAGTTCTTATGCCCCCAGCGGCCTTTCCCTCCTCTTGTGTGTCAAGCTGCCTCTGCTGATCGTGAGAATGCAGATGCTCTGCAGAGTGACTGAGGCAGAAGGAGACTCCGAAGCCCCCACAGATCTTTGCAGAGATCCCTACCATCCCAGGTGGATGCGGGGAGCCAGGTTGCTAGGTGGAGGGTGTGAGGTGGGGTAATTTAAGCTTGCTTCCTTGTGCCTTGCCTCCCCCAGTCCTAGATCCTGCAGAGCTGGGCTCCCTGCCAGGAGCCCCAAGGAGCAGGGTGTGCTCTGGTCCGCTCAGGGGTTGAGCCCACCCCCACCCTGGCTTTTAAGAGACAGCAGCAAGCCTGAGGACACAATCCATCCTGCCCTCGGGCCTTTGAAGCTAGGCCAGGCTCCCTCCCTTACATCCGGTGTCCTTTAGTGTGACACGGGATTGATGATGTGTGGGGGCTCTTGAGTTGCAAAAGGCCATCCTGGGGGAGGGGAAGTCCTGGCTCAGGAGGCATTGATCCCTGTACAAGGGATGCTGTGATTGCACCCAAAGGTCCCTAGTCTGTACTCAAGGGCCTAGGCCTGCTCACTCCCCCATGTCCTCAGCACCCTGGTGCAGCAGTACCTTCTCCAGCAGAGGGGATGGTCTTCCCGTTCCCGCTCTCCTGTGCACTGGGGTCCAGGCTAGCCCTCCTTGCTCAGAAGAGATGTAAAGGGAGTGATGTGGAAAGAGCTGAGGTGTTCACAGAGGGCTGACTGGATGCCACCTAGCCTACCCGTCAGCTGGCTGCCCCATGTGGAACAGGCATCAGGCCCAAGACTAGCTGAGGAGGACCGCTCTGGAGAGTCTGGTCAGCTGGGGTCTTCTGGAGTCCTGCTGAACACCCTTTTTCAGGGGCCACTGTCAGACCCCCATCCTTACCTCTCCCTCCTGGGACAAAGGCCAGCTGGTGGTGAGGGAGCCCATGCTAGTCCGACCTGCCGTTCTAGAACCACTGATGAGAGAGAGCAGCCCCTGTGCAGGCAGCACACCCCAGCCAACTGGGGAAGGCCTTGTCTTCCTACTTTCTGAGCCCAGCACACACCGGGTGCCGTCAGCTGAAGACCAGGGTTCAGAGGACACAGCAGAAAGGCACGCATGAGTCAGCGGTCCTTCTTTCAGCCAAAGATTTCAGCCAAAAAAATAAATTTAATTTCTGCCAGGAATACTAGTTTTTAAATTAAGCTTTTACTTGACGGTCTCTGGAGGAGGCCAGGGCAAGCTTCAACCTCACATAGAACACAGGAGGACCCCTGGTCTTTGTGGCTGAACTTTAAGGATAAAGGATGGATCTTTCTGGTCAGGAGCCAGGTTTCATTATGAACAGAGTAAACCCCAGTCTTGGTGCTGTGAGCCACTTTTCCAGGAACAGTCCGGGCCCAGGCTATCCCCAAAGGAGGCCAGAGGACCATGGGTGGCCACCATCTTTCCCAGCCTCTCCCACTTACAGGAACCCGCTGGGCTGGGATTGCACCCTCTATGTTCATCCCTTGCTTTCTCGTCAGACTGGATGACGGGTGGAGTCCTGCACCAATGTGGTACTCCGAAGAGTTCCCTGGAGGCTAGGGCATCTAGAGCAGCCAGCTGGGGAAGAGTGGCAGGGTTCTTCTGCCTTTATCCTTCCCTGTGTCAGGTCAGAGAGCTGTTGTCCAAGCAGCCTCCTCCTTGGCCTTCTCCCTCAGTAGATGACACTGGCAGCTTAGAAAGATGAAGGGAGCTGGGCCTGGGCTCCTGACCCTGACTGACCCTAACCACACACTTGAAACAGCAAGAGCCCGGTCATCTATAAAACAGTAGTTTCTCCCAGGAAAAATCCTTTGCCCTTTGAGAAGGGAAAACTGGTGAAAGATGACGCAGTCACTGCAGCCCAGCCCCAGGGTTCAGTGCCCTGCTCTTCTGTCCCAGCATGCCGACCTTCTTGTGTTCCTCCACAGCTACCTGACTCGCTGGGCTCCCAGCTCTGTCAAGCCCATCTATAAAAAAGGCCACCGTTGGGATAAGGTGGGGATGGCTGTGGGGTCCCCACTCCTGAAAGACAATGTCTGCTACTCCAGAAGGCCTTTGAAGCTGATGCATTAATGAGAGCTGCGCTGCTGAATATCCTGACCAGAACCTTCCAGATGATGCACTTGCCCCTCCCACCAGAACCACTACCCTCCACACACAGCATGGGGACTTCAGGACTAACTTCTGTTCCTCGGATCTGCCCAGCCATGGTGTTGGGAACCGGTGCAGGCAGGAACTGGCCTGTGGTCTTCTGACTAGCTTGGGCTGAGGTCTGTGCAAGGGCAGGAGCCTTACACAAAGAAAGGTAATAAAGCAGGCTCTCGGCTTCCCCGTGTGGTCACGCTTCAGAATGCGAAGCTGCTCATCTCTGGATGGCCCTGTCTGCCACTGGAGTGGGTCCATGCGCACACACAGGTGCCCATCCTCTGCCAATAGGCATCACATTCTAGTGGGGACCTAACCCACAAGTAGCTTTCAGTAGAGTCGAGGGACCTCAGCAGACACCTGACATCCCTTCCGCGGCTGCTCCTGTCTCTGCGTGGTGTCTCCTCAGGAGTGCACTCCTGCTCTCTGCTCCGCGGGCCTTTCAGACCCATGTCTCTGGATGGGGAACAGAATGACCAAAACCATGACAACAAAGAGGCCTAATGTGTCAGACTTTATGTAAATAATGTTTAGACTGCACATTAATACCCAGACTGCCCCTCCTATAGCATGAAGGGTAAGTCCATGTTCTTCTCACCCGTGCCCACGTAAATGTAGCCATAGTTCTTGGTGCGGGGAGCATGGTAGAAGGTGAGGCCTGGCCAGAGCAGGCTGCGCAGCACCACCAGCGCGTTGCCCCTCTCCATCTGGATACTCCAAGACCCTGGAGGGGACAGGGGAGTGGAGGCCTGGGGCTGAGGTGCCACTGTAAAAGCTGCTGTGCTCCTGGCTGCTGCTGCTCATTATGACACACAGGGAAGATAATGAAGACGTGAAATGCCAAGTTAGGGCTTAGGGGATCGGCAGACAGAGTGGCTCCTTCCCCTTGCACTAGAGTAAATCACCGTGACCTTGAACCTCTGTTCTGAGATGACAACCAGGGGCTCAAGCTGAAGTTGTCCCCACTCCCACCTCAAGAGGTTTTCCTAACTGCTGGTAGGTGGAGCCATGCTTGGTGTGATGGGACATGGGCTGCTGAGTCGGCCCTGTGCTACTCCAGACACAGCAGCTTAGACCAGGCCTAGCCGTGTAGCCAGGACTTGGCGGGAAGGGCCTGATCCAGCTCCAAGGGAGGGAGCCGCTGTGTGGGAGGAAGGAGCCTGGGAAAATCGCCTCTGGATGCAGATCTGGAGCTTCTATTCCCCTGCGCACTGAGGCCTCACCCCCAAACCAGCCACAGCCCTGCTCAGGGCCCTGCCAGGAAGGCAAATACTTTTGAAGGTTTTGGTGCAGGACCAACCAGTTCTGCTCTGAGGGCTGTTCTGGGGCCTTCATCAGTTGCCAGCTCAGCCCTGTTGCTGGCTCCCACCACTTGAGCTTCCCGCAGCCTACCTCCAACCATGGCCCACCCTGGTCACACCACACCCAACAGCATCACAATTCAATCCCCACCCTCTGGGGGCCACTCTGCATCCGAAAAGCTGGTCCCTGCATAGCTAGCTGTCTGCCCTGTTCAAAACCAGAGCTTTCTGGAAGCATGGAGGTCTGCTGCCCCTGGACCTGACTCAGCCATGCATGCATGGGACGATGAGGTGGTGGTTACACCATGGGCTTGTCATTGCCCCATCGTCAAGAAGGACTCAGAACATCGTGTATGACAGGCCCTGGCTGTAGCGGCACCTGACCAACAGCTGTTCTCTGGGAACCTGAGAACCTTGGTGGCATTCTTGGTCACAGTCTCCAGAAAACATTGTTTTGGGGGAGATGAGGATGGAGTGTGACAGAACAAAGTTTTCAGGTCCGCTGTGTCTGGTCCTTGACAACAAACCCAGGAATATACTGTTCTCTAGCCTTAGTCACTGCACGGGGGCCCAGCGCATCCACAGACCTTGGAGTCTGCAGCTTCATAGCCTCCTTGAGATAAGCAAGCCCAGATTGCGATTGCTCTGCCCACCAAAGGAGACTGATTTGTTAACTTCCCTTGCCCAAGTATTAGTATTAGCCCAGAGAAAACAACCTAGGGTCTACCCCCACCCTCACTGCAGCCAGATACCCATCGGTTCAGCCAACAGCATGGTGGCAGGGCCCCTCACACCAGCATGCCTGATCACCTCTTGTTTCCAGTAGATGGGGAATAGAGGTTGGGATGAGTGGCCCAGGCCCAGTAACAGGGAAAACTGTGAGGAAGTTAAACACAGAAACCAAGGAGGACAGGGCCAAGCAGGCCAAAGGGTGCTAGCCGAGTTGCAGCATGCCAGGGGCCGGCTCCTGCCTTCCCTTGCATTCCTGTCATGCTCTTGTCCTCTCATCCTTGCTGGCTGCTCATCACCCAGAATACGCTCACTCTCTCTCTCTTCTCCGTGCATGTCAGTAGACACGTAGCTTGTATCTGAGAAGCCAGGCATCGGCTGTCACCACCACCACCGTCTCAAGTGCAAACATGGAAAAACTAGGCCCAGCCAGCTACAGCTGCCCTTTGCAGGTTCACAGCCCCAGGTCTCCCAGGCCTCCTTGGACCTGGCTTCCGGTGGCTCTCCAAACACCTGTGCTCTGAGGCTGGGGAAAGGATCAGCCCCGGCTCAGCAGGGAGTCCTCCTGGGTGTCCGGGTTCCAGTGTGGAGCCCTAAGCTAAGGTAGGCTGATTTTTACCTCCTGCCACCTGGGAAGGAAGGCAGACATAAGGGTGTGTAAGAGTCAGGTTCCTGTGGAGTAGTAGCAGTTGTCTTAAGCCTCAACCCCTAGACTTCATCACACGAAGAAGTGACCAGGGAGGACTGGATAGTTGGCTCAACGCTTAAGAGCATGGTTACTCTTTAGGAGGACCTGGGTTGAGTTCAAGTACACGAGGCCTCACAACCGTCTGTAACTCCAGTGCCAGGGAGTCCAGCACCCTCTTCTAGCCTCCACGGACACCAGGCATGCATGTGGTACACAGATACACACGCAATGAAATTAAAAAAAAAAAAAATGACTAGGGGTTTCTGATGGGAAAAGCCACATCCCCCTTACCAAGGTAGTCATCCCTCCTAGAGGCTGGGGACATAGGAAAAAGATGCCCCTGGTGTCAGCCACCAATATAAGTAAGCATTGGGTAGCAGGGTCCCTGGTTAGCCAAGCTTACAAAAGACCTGGACAGGGAGAGCCATCTGCTCGCTCACCCATAAGGCTAATACAACGTTGCCCGTCCTCTTCAGGTTTCCTGTCTCATCCTATACCATAAAGCCCCACCGTAATCACCATCTATGATGGCATCTAAGGCCAATTTCCAAGCTACAGGACTCTTGCTGCCCT
The DNA here is from genome assembly GCF_950005125.1 of Chionomys nivalis. Taxonomy (NCBI): domain Eukaryota; kingdom Metazoa; phylum Chordata; class Mammalia; order Rodentia; family Cricetidae; genus Chionomys; species Chionomys nivalis. The sequence goes on along the minus strand of NC_080104.1, from coordinate 12,000,544 downwards.
CTGCTGTTCAAACTGGGCATTGCCAGTGAGTGCTAGCTATTGGGACCCCTTCCCGCCAGCTCTGCACCCCCAGCCCTGCCACCTGCTGCCTCGATTGCTTTCCTCAAACCTTCCTCACACAGGAGAGTTGTCTTTCTCATTCCAAGGGCACCAAAAGGGCTTGGCACACAGCAGCTGCTCCGTGCTCCGCCGACAGCGAAAGCTTAAGGAATACTGAACAGCAGAACACCACTGAGGAATCTGGCTGCCTGACCCACGACTCTGCCCGTCTTCCTGGTGCAAGCCCAAGGCCAGAGAAGTCTTAGCCAGTGCCCTGTGCCTATCAGGGATCCAGCTCTACAAAACTGCCCATCCCAGGGTATTATTACATGTCAGGTCATTGAAAAGATATTGGCCTCAGACAACATCCCTCCCCCTTCTCTTTCACCAAGACTGGTCCAGAGAAAAGCCATGAGCTCTGGGCCTATCTCTGTGGGCTCAGAGAAGAGGCCCCAAGATAAGGCCCACTTCAACCATACCTGTTCAGAGGTGACACGGGCCATCCTGAATGCTTGCTTTAGACTCAGAAAACAATATTCCTCTCTAAGCAGAAAGAGCTAAGGAGCCACAAACCCCACCCCTTTAGCCAGGCATGGTGTCCCAGGGGACTCCTCCAAGGGTTCCTGTCCCCACTCTGTAGCCCAGCATGTCACCACGCCATCTATCAGTCAGGAGAGCCACTCAGCAGCAGCTCACCCAGCTAGAGAGAGTCTAGAAGGAAACCAGAGTTATGTCTGATAAGTGAGATCCATTCTGGCCCTATTCATGTCCCCTTTGGTCACAGAAGCCACCTATCCACTACTCACGGTGACTTGGCTCTGGTGCCCCCATGTGGCAGAATCCAGGTGCTCGGGACCGTCATCCGGCCCCTGGCACTGCACTGGCCCTGAGGGTTCTCTGTCCTCCCGTGCACATTGCCTTATGATGTGCATAAGATGTGTGCACAAGCCGGGCGGTGGTGGTGCACGCCTTTAATCCCAGCACTCCGGAGGCAGAGGCAGGCGGATCTCTGTGAGTTCGAGGCCAGCCTGGTCTACAAGAGCTAGTGCCAGGACAGGCTCCAAAGCTACAGAGAAACCCTGCCTCGAAAAACTAAAAAAAAAAAAAAAAAAAGATGTGTGCACAGTCCTGCCTTCAAGCCTCCGCAGCTTCTTCCACCATTTTTTTTTACCACCAGAAATATTTTTTTAACTGTGGTTTTTGACTAAGTGGTGTGGTGCATGCCTTAGGAGGCAGAGGCAGGTGGATCTGTGGAGTTTGAGGGCAGCCTGGTCTATAGAATGAGTCCCAGGACAGCCAGGACTACACAAAGAAACTGTCTCAAAGAATAAAAATAAAATAAAATCAGGGTTTCATGTAGCTCTGGCTGGCCTAAATTCACTGTGTAGCCAAGAATGACGTTAAACTTCTGCTCCTACTACATAATGACACCTTGTCTCAAAGAAAAAGAGGAGAAGAAGAAAGGCTGAACCAGAGGTGGGTTGGACAAAAGGAAGTATGGGGTTATGTCATCAAAGGACACAGGAAGTTGAATGGCAGCAGATAGGAGAAATAACTGTAAAAGGTCTATTGTAAAACATGGTAACTGTAGCTGATGCTGAACATATATGAATGGAGATATATATATATGTGATATAGATATATAAATAAGGTACATTTGAGATAGGGTTGTGTGTTAAAGTGCAGGTGTCTGTGTCCTAGGTTACAGGTCTGCACCACCCGGCTGGCTTCATATCACACTCCTAGGAAACACGGTGATAGCAGACAGTTGTGCTCCTTGCACGAAACAAAAACTATCTGGCCGGGCGGTGGTGGCGCACACCTTTAATCCCCGCAATCGGAAGACAAAGGCAGGTGGGTCTCTGTGAGTTCGAGGCCAGCCTGGTCTACAAGAGTTAGTGCCAGGATAGGCTTCAAAGCTATAGAGAAACCGTGTCTCAAAAATCTGCTCAAATACTTTGACTTGCCGCCTCCCCGCCCCCACAATAGAAGTGGATTGCCTCAGACCAGACTTGGGGAAGCCCCACCCTCCAGAGTCACAGTGAACCACCCATGCCTGCACAGTTGCTCAGTTCCAGCCTTGGAAGAAGGAGAAAGGTAGATGTTTGGCCTACTGCTCTGACCTGAAGACCAATCCTGCATCGTGAAGATAAAGCCTGTTACCTTTGGGGATGTCATACTCCAGGGAATCCATGAAATCCAGAGAGGGGTCCAAGTCTGCCTTCTCGAGCAAGGTCTTGTTCTTCAGGTCAACAGCCTCCCTGAAGTGGAAGTAGGAGCTGAGCTTCTTGATCTCAGACAAGGGCAGACCTGGAGGAGGGGGGCAGGAGAGCAGTTAACCCAAAGCCCAGGGATCCTTTGTCCTGGCATTGCCACTGCTGAGATGACTGCACAGGATCCCTCCGTCCACCAAAGAATCCAAGACAGAAAAGGAACTCATTCCCTCCGCCCATGCTTGACCCTGACCTCCATCTACGCCCCCACCCCAGAAAAAGGAGCAAGGAGGGACAGTGGCAAGAAGCAGGCAACTCTGACCCGGGGAATCTCAGGTCACCATACACACTCCTCCCTCAGGGTCCCGTGATTGATAACCCATTTCAGCTGCACTGCTTGGTTTTAACTGTCAAGTTGACACAACTTAGAATCACCTAGAGAAAGAGTTTGGTTCTTTTTTCAAGACAAGGTTTCTTTGTAACTTTGGAGCCTGTCCTGGAACTAGCTCTTGTAGATCAGACTGGCCTCGAACTCACAGAGATCCACCTGCCTCTGCCTCCCGAGTGCTGGAATTAAAGGCGTGTGCCACCACCACCCAACAAGTTTGGTTCTTTTAATTTTTTTATATATTTTTGAGATAGAGTCTCACTATATAGCTCTGGCTGGTTTGGACTCACAAAGAGTTCCTCTTATTTTCTGTGTTTGTGTACTCTAAGCCAAAGTATGTAGTCACTAAAAAGAATACATGTTTTATTCTCTATTCCTAGAAAAAAAAGGTAGAAATTGTCTGTGTCCCTGCCTTCAGAGTACTAGGATTAAAAGCATGAGCCACCATGTCCAACCTGGGAGTCTTAATGAAGAATCAGCTAGAGAGCCACCATGTCCAACCTGGGAGTCTTAATGAAGAATCAGCTAGAGCAGCGGTTCTCAACCTGTGGGTCTCGACCCCTCTGCAGATCAAATGAACCTTTCACAGGTTTGCAAATCAGATGTTTACATTACAATTCATAACAGTAGTCGGGCGGTGGTGGCACATGCCTTTAATCCCAGCACTTGGGAGGCAGAGGCAGGCGGATCTCTGTGAGTTCGAGACCAGCCTGGTCTACAAGAGCTAGTTCCAGGACAGGCTCCAAAACCACAGAGAAACCCTGTCTCAAAAAACAAACAAAAAAATTAATAAAAAAAAATAATAAAAATAAAAAAAACAATTCATAACAGAAGCAAAATCACAGTTATGCAGTAGCAACGAAAATAATTTTATGGTGTGGGGGTCACCACGACATGAGGAATTGTATTAAAGAGTCACAGCATTGGGAAGATTGAGAATCACTGATCTAGAGCAAGTTGGCCAATGGGCATGTCTGTGGGGGATTATATTCATTGTTGACTGAGGTGGAAAGACTCAGTCCATTGTGGGCAGTACCATTCCCTAGGCGGGGAGACCTGAACTATCTGAAATACAGAAAGCTGGCTGAGCACAAGCAAGCAAGCAGGTGTGCCCGAGTGTGCTCGTTTCTCTCTGCTCTCAACTGTGAAGTGACCAGCTGTCTCGAGCTCCTGCTCAGATGGACTGTACCCTCTCCTCCATTTTGCTACTTTCTGTCAGGGCACTGTTCACAGCAGCTGAATGAAATCAGGACGCTAACAGCAGCAGCAGGCCAGGAGGCCCACCCGCCTGGGGGATGCTGTGCACATAGCCATGCCTCTCCAAGGAGGGCAGATGCCCTGGCTTCCCAGACATGTCCAGCAGAACCTCAATACCTCCTGCTCTGAGAGGATCCGCAGGAACTCACCTTCAAAGGTCCGGTTGACATGGGTGACCCCGAAGGGAGTCTTGAAGAGGGCCCCTCGGGGGATGATGGCGACAGCTTTGTCAATCTGGTCAATGATTGACACCAACCGGGTCTCTTCCTTGATTTGAACCTGAGGAGACAGGAGAGGAACATCTTGCCAGGACACTGTGCCTGCTCACCTCAGGTGAAGGACAGAGATCGGCATGGCTAATTCTTCTCACCAGCAAGGCCTGAGACCTGAGTTGTGCTGAGTAAGCATTTGTCTTCCCTCTCCACACCCCCCACCACAACTCCCGCGCATGTGTGTGTGTGCGTGTGCGTGTGTGTGCGCACGCGTGTGTACAGGTGGCTCAGTGAAGCACCAGCAAGCCTGATTATCTGATTGGGAACACATGTAAAAAGCTGGACACTGGGTACAGTGGCACACATCTGTAATCCCAACACTCTTGTGGAGAGACGGAAGGGAAAGACAGAACTACCCAGAAGCTCAAGGGACAGCTGGTCTACCATAAACAACTCTGCAACAGAAACAGTAGAGATCTTGTCTAAAAAATAGTGGAAGGGGCTGGAGAGATAGTTCAGAGGTTAGAGCACTGGCTGCTCTTCTGAAAGATCTGGGTTCAGTTCCCAGCACCCACAATGCAGCTCACAACCATCTGTGACTCCAGTCACAAGGTACACAGACTCTACAGTAAAGCAAAGCATTCGTACACATCAAATAAATACATTTTCTTTTTTTAAAGTGCAAATGAAGAGCTGACTCCCCTAAGTTGTCCTGACCTCCATACTTACACCATGGCTCATACTTGCCTGAATACACACACACACAGAGACACAAACACAGACAAACACACAGAGAGACAGACACACTAATAACAAATATATAAAAATCATATATGTGGAAAAATCATGTACATTATTCAGATAATATATAAAAGCATATTAAAGGGGATTCAAGCCACTCATTATTCTACCTCCCACCCACTAGCATACTGATATGCTTCCTTCTATTTTTATGAATTTTTATGAAAAAATAAATTATGAATATATTTAAAGTAAAATTGGGATCACAGTTTACGTAGCGTCCTTCTCTACGCTCGACATCACCAAGTATTTCCCCATAAGGTCACCACACCTTACACAGATGATATTCCATTATGATTCACATCAGGGCAGCAGTAAGAAAAGGGAGCAAGCCGTGCTCAATACAGCAGCCTGTGGACCCACAAAGCCACCTGTCGCATGGCTGACCAAGGAAAGCAGAAACCAACAGGCAGCATGTCCCCAGCCCTGGGGCTGTGAATGCCACCTTAGAGACTCCAACAAGCCTGCAGGAGCAATGTAGTCACATGGCTATACAGGCTCAGAAGAGTGCATTCATCAGGTGGGAGATGTGGCTGCCGCTAACACAGACATATGGCGTCACCAAAGTTCAAATACAAGACTGGGTTTTGAATCCAGGTTTGGTTTAGCTGAACATGAGTTCCCTACTTGTTGGCCCAGTGGCATTTCTAGGAACTGGCCCTTTAGATAAAGTGCACACGTTGGAAATGACGTCAGTCCAAGGCCACTTGGCGCGGCATGTTTGCCAGAGCTGAAACCTGGAAGCTACTTTCCACTAATCAGACTCTGTTTAAACACAGGTACATTCACACACTGGCACAAAAAGCAGGGCGGCTGGTTGGGTGCTGATATAGGTAGTACTCTAGAAGACATGGAGAAGAGCAATGCACAGCCTGTGGACATACCTCACAGCCATTCTGTTTGAAAAATTTATTGTTTTAGTACTTTGCACATGTGGGTGTTTTGCCTGCATACATGTCTGTGCACCATGTGCGTCTCTGGTACCCGCAGAAGTCAGAAGAGGCTGTCGTGTCAGGTCCCCTGGAATCTGAGCTATAGTGGCTCTGAGTCACCATATGGGTACTTAGAATAGAGCCACGTCATCTGCAAGAGCAACAGCTGCTTTCAACAACTGAGCCCACTCTCCTGCCCCACATCTTTTAATTTTGTTTATTAAGAAAAACACAAAGAGGCCAGGGGTTTCCTCGCCACTGGTGTCTGGAAATAGCACCCCACTCTTCATAAAGGAGCCAGACCCCCAAGGATCATGGGAAGATGCAGGTTTGGGTTGCTGGGCCGTGGATTGTACCCTATGAGCTCCTGGAGGGCAGTGAGGCTGCTGATGCCGTTGGAAGGATATGGAGTAGACAGGGACACACACGCTAAATAGTTACATAATGTCCCCTAGAAAGATGGTTTCCCAGTCCAGCAGGCAGGGAACAAAGGAAATTTTATCACATTCCTTTTAGTGCCTATGACTCAGGAAGCATGTGGTGTATTATCTAGTAAAATTAAGATTAGTCCCAAAGGGCTAGTCAGATGGCTCTGGGGGTAATGCACTGATCAAAGTCCAATGATCGAAGTTCAGACTTAGAACTTATACAGAGAAGGATAGCCCAACCCCACATACGAAATAAATAAATGCACTTCAACAGCAGAGTGGTCGCCCAGAATAAATAAGGCCCAGCTTCGATCCCCAGCACTGTAAAACAATAATAATAAGCCAGGCAATGGTGACACTCACCTTTACAATAATAGTAAGCCAGGAAATGGGGACACTCACCTTTAATCCCAGCACTCGGGAGGCAGAGGCAGGTATGGTCTATTGAGTGAGTTCTAGGACAGCCAAGGGTACAGAGAGAAACCCTGTCTCAAAAAGACAGAATAATAACAACAGCAACACTATCTGCACGCATACACAGTCCTGGTCCTCAAGATACTCCACGGGCCACTCTCCCCGGCCCCGTGTGGAGCCAGCTTTACCAGAGCTGCCTACCCACACTCTTCACCCTGCCCCTCAAGTCTCAGCCACTAGTCCAGTGTCCTCCTCGCCATCAGGATGGTGCGGGTGCAGCAGAGCCCCGGCTTCCCCAGGGACGCAGTGCACAGCTGGGCAGTGGTGACGATGGTGACAATAGACAGCCACAGCGGGACTTGCTCTTGTTTCTACCGGGCTGGAATCCTGTTTGCTTTTTTATATGTTTGAGGGTTTTGCCTGCATTCATGTCCATGTACCACTTGTGAACCTTGTGCCCACAGAGGTCAGAAGAAGACATTGCACCCCTTGGAACTGGAGATCCAGCTGTGAGCTTCCGTATGGATGCTGGGACCGGAACCCAGATCCCCTGGAAGAGCAGCCAGTGCTGTAATCACTGAGCATCTCCCAGGCCCTGGAACCCTGCTCTTGCGTTGATTCAGTTGGGTTTGGCGTGTGAGGCTGGGAGTGCTAGGGCTTTGCCCGTGGTGCTCACACCTTCTCCCATCATGTTGACCCCCAACCGTAATGGGCATCTGCTCAAACCCCTCCCGCACCCTCGCACCCCTGCACTTACCACCACTTCTTCATCAAAGACCTTCTCCGCCTCGGTCACCTTCTGGAGCTCGGTGTGCTCATACTCGTGTGAGGGATCACCCATGAAGCGGCCACTCACCACCGCCGTCTGCGTTGCCATCTCCTCTGTGGCAGGGGGCAAGAGGCTCCACTCTGTGCAGTTCAGGCTGCCAATGACATCCGCATCACCCTGGGCTCCACTTCTCCTTGCTCCCACCACTTTCCCTTCTCACAGGGTCAGACAGCCAAAAGCTTTGGGAACACCTCCATCCTGGACCTTTCAGAGTGTTTGTGGTACAGTCCACCCATACACTTGATGCACTTTTTTGTTTGTTTTTGTTTTGTTTTGTTTTTCAAGACTAGGTTTCTCTGTGTAGCTTTGGCTGTCCTGGAACTAGTTCTTATAGATCAGGCTGGTCTCAAACTCACAGAGATCTTCCTGCCTCTGCCTCCCAAGTGTTGGGATTAAAGGTGTGGGCCACCACCACCTAGCTTGTACATTTATATTTATGTATTTTTCACTTGTTTTAAAATATTTTATTTTGGGGGCTGAAGATATGGCAGCTCTTCCAGAGGACCCAGGTTGGTCCCCAGCACCTAAATGGTGGCCTGAAATTGTAACTCCAGTTCCAGGAGATCCTGGTGTTCTCTTCAGCCCTCACAACCTATAGCAGGGTGTGTGTGTCACCTCACCTAGCCAACGCTTATATACAACATTTATGTATCTCATTGATACATAAATGTGCTGGTTTGGGGGCCAGTGTTTTGTCTAATAAATTGAGAGCTTCTCACACAGAGTAATATAGGGAAGGACCAACTTCCAAGTTTGCACCCAGCTTCAGAGATAGGTCACCTTCTTAGCAGCAAAACCCACGGTCACCAGCAGAAAGGCTTGACCCTCCACTAGCATAATCTTGATTTGCTTATTTTTCAAATAGAACCATAAAGAGTTTAAATTATTATTTCTTTTTTAAATTTATTTATTATGTATACAATATTCTGTCTGTGTGTATGCCTGCAGACCAGAAGAGGGCACCAGACCCCATTACAGATGGTTGTGAGCCACCATGTGGTTGCTGGGAATTGAACTCAGGACCTTTGGAAAAGCAGGCAATGCTCTTAACCTCAGAGCCATCTCTGCAGCCCCCTAAGTTATTATTTCTTGCTTAATAATTTTTCTCCTCTTTTTATATGTTTTTGTTTTGTTTTTAGCATGTATGCCTATGTATCGCATGCATGCCAGGTGCCCACAGAGGCCAGAAGGCTGCACTGGATCCCCTCAGACTGGAGTAACTAAGACCTCTGGAAGAGCAGTCAGTGCTCTTAATTGCTGATCCATCTCTCCAGTCCCTAACCTTAAGCTTTTCAAAGTCACAGAAGCTCCATGGCTAGGTACAGATGCACATTCCTGTTATCCCAGCACTTAGAGGCAGTGGAGGCAAAAGAAAATTTAAGGTCATAAGTCTGAGGCCACTCTGACCTACCTACACGACCCTATCGAATGACTTACAATGAGCCATGGTCAGTGTTCTAGTCAGGGTCACTATTGCTGTGATAAAATTCAAGGGGAAAGCAGCCTGGAAGGAAAAGGTTTGTCTTGTATTTCCATATCACTCTTTGTTCACTGTTTTTTTTTTTTTTTTTTTTTTTGGTTTTTCGAGACAGGGTTTCTCTGTGGTTTTGGAGCCTGTCCTGGAACTAGCTCTTGTAGACCAGGCTGGTCTCGAACTCACAGAGATCCGCCTGCCTCTGCCTCCCAAGTGCTGGGATTAAAGGCGTGCGCCACTGTTTATCCTTGAAGGAAGTCAGGAAGGATCTCAAACGGGGCAGGAGCCTGGACACAGGAGTTGATGCAAAGGCCGTGGAGGCCATGGAGGCCATAGAGGGCGCTGCTCATCACGGCTTGCTCTGCTCAGCTTGCTTTATTTTATGGGATTGCTCTATCCGCATGTACGCCTTTATGCCAGAAGAGGGCATCAGATGCTACTAGAGATGGTTGTGAGCCACCACGTGGTTGCTGGGAATTGAACCCAGGAAAACTGGAAGAGTAGCAAGTGTTCTTAATGGCTGAGCCATCTCTCCAGATTGCAGGGTCACCAGCCAAGGGATGGTAGCCATCCACAAGGATCTGCCCCGCCCCAATCAATCATTAATTAAGAAAATGCCCTACAGGCTTGCATAGAGGCATTTTTTTTTTCTTTTTTTGGTTTTTCAAGACAGAGTTTCTCTGTAGCTTTGGAGCCTGTTCTAGAACTAGCTCTCATAGACCAGGCTGGCCTCGAACTCGCGGAGATCCACCTACCTCTGCTGGGATTAAAGGCGTGGGCCACACCATCCAGCTAGAGGCACTTTCTTAATTGAGGTTTCTTCTTCTCAGATGACTCCAGTTTGTGTTAAATTGACATAAAACTATGCCGGCACTCAGGAGGCAGAGGCAGGCAGATCTCTGTGTGTCCGAGGCCAACCTGGTCTACAAATCAAGTTCCAGGACAGCCAGAACTGTTACATAGAGAAACCCTGTCTGGAAACAAACAAACGACCACCACTAACAATAATAACAAGAAAGAAAAAAAACCAACCATCTACCCAGCAAAGTAAGTTTAAAATGTTCATAAATCTAAAATACATTAAATGCCCCTAAACCGGCCAACACCACAGTTTAGAGACACAGCCTGGAACTCCTGCTTACAACCACTGCTCAGGATTGGATGAGGAATTAAATCACACGTCACTAGCCAGGGACACATTCAGGGCAAAACATGCTTTCTACTGAACCCTGCTGTGAAGTCATCACACAGCAAGTGGAACCTGTCCCAGTCCCAGCTGTGTGCCAACGTTAAAGACGTCTGGACTGTGAAATTCCAGATGAGTCTCTTGAGGTTGAATTTTGTACAATTATGAGTTTGTTTCCACCCCCTAACAACAAAACAAACCAAAAAGTGTGTTGTTGTTGTTGTTGTTGTTGTTTGTTTGTTTGGCTTGTTCCATTGTTTCTACAACACATTTGTAATCTGAAGCGTTTGTGAAGCAGAAAAAGGAGAATCTGAAGTTCAGGTCATCGTTGTGTTTGGTTGGAAGCTTCAACCCAGCCGCTGAAGTCCCAAGAGTCTGAAATGTTTAGGTGGAACTTTCCACCCCAAGCCCTCTCCCCTGGGAGTTGCCACAGTCCAGACTCCACCTCCGAGAAAGCCTGCCAAACGGTGACCCCTCCCCAGAGAAGCTCAAGACCACTCCCACAGTGTATTTAAACTGCCCCACAGAGAATGAACACGTGGTCTTCTCGGTCTTCTTTTTCCCTCACCGTGTTTTTTCTGGTCTTTCTAATTTGGTCTGATTTGGATTACAGCATTGGCTGAGAGGTTTGTTGGGCCGCAAACCTTTTCACCTTGGACTATGTCGTGAGTTTAAGGCCCTAGAATACATAAGACCCCGTGTTTAGTGTGTGTGTATGGCAGGGGTGGGGTGCGGTGGGATGTTTTCTTCCTCACTGCGCTGTGATTTCTGCTCCCAGTCGGGCTGTGGTGGCGCACACCTTTAATCCCAGTACTCAGGAGGCAGAGGCGGGCGGACCTCTGAGTTCAAGGTCAGCCTGCTCAGTAGAGCGAGTTCCGGGACAGGTAGAGTTATACATCGTTTTTTGTCTCCTGTACCTGGCGCCACCCAGCCTGTAATAGATGTGGGTGTTTAGTCTGACCATTGTGTGGTCCCAAATACACATACACATTGTAACAGAAGGCCCACCGAGAGTTTGCGTTACCTTTTTCAGGCAGACTGAATTCCTTGTGCCTGAATCAGTACACAGCACAGAGCAGGTGTAGCTCAACCGAATGAGTCCCAGTCTCGGCACCATGGGTCCCGGTCTGCATGTCTACGGCTGCCTTACCATGTGTTGCCCCTGGGCACCTCATGCCAATCACTGCCCTCCCACTGCCTTTTGTTAGCTTTGGTTTGTTTGCTTGTGGGTGGTTTTGTTATTTGAGGTAGGGTCTCCCACTGTAGCCCAGGCTGGCCTTGAACTTCTGCCTCAGTTTCCTTAGTGCTGGGGTTACAGGCCTAATCCTGACGTCTGGATTCTCAATAGTAACAGGGCCGACACTTAGCTGCATCAACTGAATGGACCAACAGCGAACCCTACATCTTCCTCCAACCTGTCACAGTCTCCCTCTTTAATGGTTTCAACCAACCCTCACCTCTGGGCACTGCAAAGACCCCTAATGCTCACCTCCCCGCCATTCCCAGACCACTGCCCACTTAGATCTGAGCAGACTCTTCTTGTTTTTGGTGCCCCCTGGTGACCTATGGACAGGGTTTCAGCCCTTGACTTGTCCAAACATGCTGCCTCTGCCAAGTTCAGGTCCTGTGTCTCCCCAGTCCCTCAAAGCCTCCTCTCGTGCAGGAGGGTTTAGAGGAAGACACAGCGGGCTGCTGTGGGCGTGCTTGTCTTTCAGCAGCCAGGGCAGTTGCTCCCTGATCGTTTACTTAGCTGTTCTCCAGGAGTCCAGAACTCTTGGCTATCTCTTTAAGTACACTTAATTCTAGCTTTTTTTTTTTTTTTGAGACAGGGTCTTTAAATTTTTTTAAAATTATTTTGTGTGTACAAGTGATTTGCCTACATATCTGTACATGCATCTCATATGTGCAGTATCCTCAGAGGCCAGAAGAGGGTGTTGGGGCCCCTGGGACTGGAGTTATAGATGGTTCTAAACTACCATGTGGGTGCTGGGGATTGATCCCCAAGTGTCCAGAAGAGTAATCAGTGCTCTAAAGTACTGAGCCATCTCTATCCCCAACACAGGGTCTGATGTAGCCCAGACTGGCTTCAAACTCTCTATCTATATATCAGAGGCTCACCTTGAACCTCTCATTCTCCTTCAGTGCTGGTTTGAGGCATGGGTAAGTAAATGAAGTCCCCAGATACCTGCAGCTCGAGTGTTGTATAAAGTGGTAGGATCTCTCTCCATTGTCCTGGGGAACTCAGAAAAAGACTGGACTGGTCCTCTATGGTAGCCTTACACTGGAAAATTTCCCCCAGATCTTTCCCCATTGCACAAGTCTTCCGGCTGCAGAGCCCACATCCCCGTGGGACGCTTCCAAATAGCTCTAGCACAATTCCCCAGAGCGTCTGACTTCTCCAAGCCACACCCAGTCCACAGCTGTAATCTGAATTCTTTTTTTTTCATTTTTTATTGATATTTATTGAGCTCTACATTTTTCTCTGCTCCCCTCCCTGCCTTTCCCCTCTCCCTTCAACCCTCCCCCAAGATCCCCATACTCTCAATTTACTCAGGAGATCTTGTCTTTTTATACTTTCTACTTCCCATGTAGATTAGATCTATGTAAGTCTCTCTTAGTGTCCTTGTTGTCTAAGTTCTCTGGGATTGTGGCTTGTAGGCTGGCTTTCTTTGTTTTATGTTTAAAAATCACCTATGAGTGAGTACATGTGATAATTGTCTTTCTGTGTCTGGGTTACCTCACTCAAAATAATGCTTTCTAGCTCCATCCATTTTCCTGCGAAATTCAAGCTGTCGTTATTTTTTTCTGCTGTGTAGTACTCCATTGTGTAAATGTACCACATTTTCCTCATCCATTCTTCAGTCAAGGGGCATTTAGGTTGTTTCCAGGTTCTGGTTATGACAAACAAAGCTGCTATGAACATAGTTGAGCACATGTCCTTGTGGCATGATTGAGCATCCTTTGGATATATACCCAAAAGTGGTATTACTGGATCTTTTTTTTTTTTTAAACTGGGTCTTGAGGAAGGTTGTTTCCTAGTTTTCTGAGAAATCACCACACTGACATTGAAAGGGGTTGTACCAGCTTACATTCCCACCAGCAACACAGGATTGTTCCCTTTACCCCACAACCTCTCCAGCATAAGCTGTCATCAGTGTTTCTGATCTTGGCCATTCTTACAGGTGTAAGATGGAATCTCAGAGTTGTTTTGATTTGCATTTCTCTGATGACTAAGGATGTTGAACATTTCCTTAAGTGTCTTTTAGTCATTTTATATTCCTTTGTTTAGCATTCTCTGTTTAGGTCTGTACCCCATTTTTTTATTGGATTATGTGTTCTTTTGGTGTCCAATTTCTTGAGTTCTTTGTATATTTTGGAGATGAGACCTCTGTCTGATGTGGGGTTAGTGAAGATCTTTTCCCATTCTGTAGGCTGTCGTTTTGTCTTATTGACCATGTCCTTTGCTTTACAGAAGCTTTTCAGTTTCAGGAGATCCCATTTTTTTTTATTTGAATTTTCGAGACAGGGTTTCTCCATAGCTTTTTTGGTTCCTGTCCTGGAACTAGCTCTTGTAGACCAGGCTGGCCTCGAACTCACAGAGATCCGCCTGCCTCTGCCTCCCGAGTGCTGGGATTAAAGGCATGTGCCACCATCGCCCGGCAGGAGGTCGCATTTTTAATTGTTTCTCTCAGTGTCTGTGCTGCTGTGGTTATATTTAGGAAGTGGTTCCTTGTGCCAATGCATTCAAGTGTACTTCCCACTTTCTCTTCTATAAGGTTCAGTGTGGCTGGCTTTATGTTGAGGTCTTTGATCCATTTGGACTTGAGTTTTGTGCATGGTGATAGATATGGGTCTATTTTGATTTTTCTACATGTTGAAGTCCAGTTATGCCAGCACCACTTGTTAAATATGCTTTCTTTTTCCCATTTGATATTTTTTGCTTCTTTGTCAAAAATCAGGTGTTCAAAGATGTGTGGATATCTGGGTCTTCTATTCGATTCCATTGGTCCTCCTGTCTGTTCTTATGCCAATACCAGGCTGTTTTCAGTACTGTAGCTCTGTAGTAGAGTTTGAAGTCAGGGATTGTGATGCCTCCAGAAGTTCTTTTATTGTACAGGATTGTTTTAGCTATCCTGGGTTTTTTGCTTTTCCATATGAGGTTGAGTACCGTTCTTTCGAGGTCTTTGAAGAATTTTGCTGGCATTTTGATGGGCATTGCGTTGAATCTGTTGTAACCCGAATTCTACACCAGGTTGCCTTCTCCAGGATCTCTCTCTTTGCCCCTGCTCCGTTTAGCCCTCTCTCTACTATGAATCCCCTTGCACCAGTTTTCTTGTTCCTCCAGGCTGACAACCCCTGAACACCGCCCGCCTCCAGCCACTTTCCAACCCCATCAGGATTCACAAAATTCTCACGGTCATGACATCCCAGTTCCCAAACTCTGCAACTGTCCATTTCCCTCCTCCGGCCCCGCCCACAGGCTGCGTCTTAGTGATTCTAGGGCAAGTCCTGCCCACCCTTCTCTCCCAGCCGTAGCAGCACCCACCACCCTACGGTATTCTCCTGCAGCCTCGTCTGCCACAGGGTCGCCTCACCTGTAGAGCGTCTTGCGAGGTGCGAGCTGGTCCTCACTCAGCCCCTGTGCGATATAGTAATCCGCAACAAGGCCGAGGATTCGGCCCCAGAAAAGGACCCGAGCAAAGCGGTAATCGCGCTTAACCAGCATAAGGGACGTGAGCAGGGAAGCTCGACGGTCCGGGCTGAGCCCCTGCCCACTGCCAGACGCCAACTCCAGCGACAACAAGAGACTGTCCGCATCCATCAGGCCGGCCGTTCTCCACGCTAGTCCAACCGCTAAACCCTGTCTCCATGGAGACCCTGAGCCCCGCCCCTTCAGTCTAGCAGGAAACAAAATCCCACCCACAGGACCGCCCATCTCTCTAAACCCGCCCTTTCCTGGAGCCCGGGAACACAGCAGCCCCACCCTCCTCCATTACCCGTCCAGACACTTGTCTTTTGTTGTTTCGGCTCGGCTTTCAGTTACGAAGTGCCAGACCAGCTCCACACTCACGCTTCGTATTATTAAGGCCTATGCTCCAGCCATTCCCAATAGGGACTTGGGAAGAAAACCAACACAAAGTCCCAACAAGGGCATTCGCTGGGCGCTGGTGGCACACGCTTTTAATCCCAGCAGGCGGGTCTCTGAGTTCCAGGCCAGCCTGGTCTACAGAGGTAGTTCCAGGATAGTCAGCACTGTTAAACCGAGAAATCTTGTCTCAAAAAAAAAAAAAAAAAAAAAAAGCAAACAAACAAAAAAACTAAATAAAGCCCCAACAAAGCCATTAGTTGTGTTATTTCAGCCTGGGAATATCACTTCTTGACCTCAGAATTTTATTTTTTTTCTGGGGAGAGCGCTAACGCAGTTTCCCACATTTGGGGAAAACCCGCAGGGGTCAGCACATCGCGAGCGCAATGGATAAGCCTCGCCCTGGGAAAACCACCTTCGTGATCATGGTATCTCCCCTGCCAGGTAAGTATGACTTCAGAATTTTATGACGAATCTGACAGCTCCTGCTTCTAAAAGCACGAGTTTCTGACGCCCTCTAAGCGCCCCCGAAGCCAGGTTTCACCAAGTAGGCTCCATCCATTCTGTCCTCTCCAGTTTTCTCCTGAGAGCTCTTTCAGTCCCTGGACTAGAGTGGCAAACAGACAAAGGAGTAAGACCCAGGACCACTCCTTGGAAAAGGATGATGTGGAAAGGGTGACATTTTCCAGGGGTGGTGACCCACACCTTTAAAACAAGCACTCAGGAGGCAGTGACAGGCAGATAGAGTTACCTAACAAGGGCTGAACCAGTCAAGGCTCTTAGTGAGATGCTGTCTCAAAGAAGCCAACACACGTGTGTAGCAGCTACAACTAGCATGTACTTAACCTTGGGCCCCCACAACGGTTTAGACTCAGATGGTAGCAACAGACAGATGAAGACCAAGACCCCACTATTGGTGGGACTCTGAATTCCCCAGGCTAACCTGACTGGGGCTTTTTCACAACCACTTCAAGAGTCTCCAGACAAACGCAGTCTCAACAGGTTGCTCTGAAGACTTGTTTCAGGGAAGTTAGGCTTGCTTTGTAGTGACTGAGCTTTTATTTCTGGATTCCTTTACGGAAGACTCATGAAGCCAAAATGCCCTGAGCCTCCACGCCAAGCCCATAGAGAAATGTGTCTAAATCACTCAATAATTACTTTGTTTTGATTGCCTGAGCATTGTTCATCGTGGCTGTTTAAATGAGCATCTGAGAACAGCTGACCTGGCTGATAGTTCTTCCACCTCAAAACAATTTATGGCCCCATTCCCAACTTCACCTCCCTGCTTTGGCAACATGGCCCAATTCTTCTGAAGAGAAATACTAGCAGAAAAAAACCCAACAGTCTGGCTGCTGGGATACATGTCTGCTGATGTCAACACATAACATAGTTCTCAAACGCCTTGTTTTCACCGGTTCTGGATTTATCTATGGCTGGTGAGTTCCACCTCAGCAACCAGAATTGGAAGGAAGGGGGAGTCTCGAAGCTTTGTTATGTGCCCATCTGGAGCAGGATCAAATCCTGGCTATTTGAGAGAAAAATGACACTAAGATCACAGGAGAGCAGCTGCCGGCAGGTGAACAGGTTTGAACTCCGGCTTCACCGTGAAGGCAAACTCACCTCCCCAAACATCATTTATAATGGAGCAGCTGTGAGACCAAAGCAGAAACAGTATACCTTGTGAGTTAACGTGGGACCAAAGCAGAAACAGTATACCTTGTGAGTTAACGTGAGAAACAGTATACCTTGTGAGTTAACGTGAGACCAAAACAAGTAAAACAGACCTTGTAGGTTAAGGGTTCTGTTTGCAGTTAAGACAGTAAGTTTCTATTTTTCCTGTGTTAAATATTTGCAAGTTAAATTTCTATTTGTAATTAAGTTTTTATTAGAACTGATGTAAACTGCAAACCATGTTTGATTTATACTAAACTTGTGACACCATCCACATAATGTATATCCTTACCCTCCTTCCCTTTCATCGTATCTTTCTGTTATGCCCAAATCCATGGGTCCCCACAAAAGCCAACAAAGGAGACTGAGTCCCATATGTAAAAGCAAAGAGCCTTTATTTTAATCAAGTTTGCAAACTCGGTCTCTCAGCAAGTCCAACGTATTGGAATATCTGGAGAGCCCTGAGCTCAATTAGAATTGTGTTTTTATAGTAGTAAAGGTGGGGGTGAGGGGGTCTCTGAGGTTCAGGACCCCTGATTGGCTGACATTTGTCTAGGGGTGTCCTGGTGAAATGCTGGCAGGTGTTTCTATCTACAGTGCTTGGAATGCCAGGAATTTCCTTTGAAAGGTCTGCTCTTGGGTGGGGGTCGGGTAACCTTGGCCTGCCAGGCATTGTCTCAGGGTAAACTATTGAGACTCCAGACTCCATTTAAATTTATCGATGGCCAGAGTCCCAGGTGATAATGGTTGGAAGTAAAGAACTTCCTTTGGATGTCCTGCCCAGACTTAGCTTTCATGGCTGGCCACCACACTAAGAATGTATAAGAACTGACTCTCTTGCTCCTGTAAACACTATGTCTCTCCTATAAAGGGGACTTCAATAGGCCAGCAGGGGCCACTCTCTGAAATCCTGACTTAGAGCAGCCTCTGACAGGCCATAGATAAAATTCCAGCATACCCTAAAATACAGCTTGCTTTAATCAGACAATTGTGGACTTGGTTTTTCTCACAATCTTCAGGTTTAACATACTAACATATACATATAAGTTAGCATTAACTAAGGTGTATAAGTACCTTTTTTCCTTTTTGGTTTCTTGAGAAGGGTCCATTTATGTAGCCCTGGGTATCCTGGAACTCACTTTGTGGACCAGGCTGGGCTTGAACTCACAGAGATCTGCCTATCTCTGTTTCCCAAAGTGTTGGGATTAGAGGCATGCACTACCCTCCTCAGCCTTGTGTGTAAGTGCTTAAATAGTACATAGGCACGAGAAGCAGGGGGCAGATGCACAGAGGCCAGCCTGGTGTCACACACAATGGATTGTGAAAACGGTCTCCATTGTGGGGCATACTGAAGTATGTAGAATTGAAGTGCCATGTTAGAAAGGACATGAAGGTAAGAAAGGTCACGCAGAGCAGTGGGGGTGGGTAAAGCAGAAACGGGAGTTTGATATGAATGATCCAAAGGGGCGGGGTTTGCCACAGGCTCCCCAAGACTGGACTTTCAGCTTCCAAAACACAGGAAAAGAAACACAGTAAAAATGTGGCCTGCTAGTCTATAATCCTAGCATTGAGTAGGCAGAGGCAGGAGGGTCAGGAGCTCACGTAACATGAAACTGCCTGAAAACATCTTGAAGAATATGCATGTGTTACTGTGTCTCAGGCACTTCACACACATTCCCCCTCGGCAGGGTGGGTGTCTGTCCTCAACTCGCAGCCAGGAGGGACAGAAGGACCATTTTTGCCAAGAGCAATGTCAGCAGCCATCAAGCTGTAGAGACAAGGCTGGACAAAAGCTCCGGAAGGAACAGGAACACGGGGAGAAAACCCCTCAAAATCCCGGGACAATCTGGGAGCCTGAGCCCCAGTTCCATCTGGCTCTAGGAAGAGCCTCTTGCTTTTCTGTTTCCAGCCTATTCTCTTGGTCTCCTTCCTCTGAATTTGTTTCTCAGATCTGAAGAGCAGAATTAATCCAAATTACTGAGACTTGAGAACAGCCGAGAGAGGATGCAGGGACTTCCCCCACTCAGCCCCTGGCGCTGGGCACATGGTCATCATCAGGTGACTTCATGAGCCTGCATACAGCAGCACCCTCTGGTCGACTGACCAGCAGCAGAAGCTCCAGGTAACCGTGTTTTGAATGGCTGCCCAGGATGCCAACATTCAGACGGTCAAGGTTACTCTCTCCTGCACACAGCACATTCGAAGCCAACCTAGGATACACAGGACTTTCTAAAAACAAACAACAAAAACCCTTGAGTCCCAAGGGCAAAAAGTCTAAGTCAAAAGTTTTAGGAAAATTTAATATGACTCTAGAAAAATTTAATATGACTCTAGTCACTTCATATTTAAATGCCTGAGTCACACCTACATAATGACCCTGGTAACCACCGTTCTGAAGTCAGCATAGAGCAGAGAACGTCCACCTCCATGCTTTCTAATCTCAGATAGAGGCTTCTGGGAGTCCATCGTTGATTGGGGACTTTGCTTGATGATGAGTACCACAGCGATGGCCACATAACATCAGTCACCAGGCAGTCTGGGGAGAGGCGGCATACTGCCAGGGCAGAGCCTTCCTCCCTCACCAGGAAGCAGCTTCAATTCCAAACAAGAGATGGGCGCCTTGGTAGCACAGGGAGAATTCAGCCCTTGTCCTCGTTCAGTCACTCGTGGAAACCTTTAAGTGTCACTGGTGCCTGGAACCAAACGTAATCCTCGGAGGCAATGGCTGGGACAGAAGGTCTTCCACAGGACAGCGTCACAGTCAGTTTGTGGCCCCGGTTGGGCACTCGGTAGTTGAGCTTGGGTAGAAACCAATCTTCTCCACAGTCACGGTGCCCCTGCAGCATGACAATGGTACCCATGAGCGGAGGAGCCTGCAGCTCACTAAAGGCATCGGCCATGAAGATGGCTCGGAAGAGACGACGCAGACAGGCAGCTGTGTTCAGGCTCTGGTCCACACTGAAGGGGACTAGTCTGGATAAGTCAAGTTCATAGAATTCCTTGGGGCTCAGGGCATTGCCTCCAAGAAGGATCAACACTCTTGGTACTAGTGTTCGGGCAAAGAAGTCCTCTAGGTGACTGAGGACACTCTCCAGTTCTGCCAGAGCCTGCTGACACTTCCTGCTGTTCACCTCAGCGGGGAGCCGAGGTTTCTTCCTTGCA
Source organism: Chionomys nivalis (assembly GCF_950005125.1). Lineage (NCBI taxonomy): Eukaryota > Metazoa > Chordata > Mammalia > Rodentia > Cricetidae > Chionomys > Chionomys nivalis. Next base: position 11,980,452 of record NC_080104.1, on the reverse strand, counting down.
GTGTCCTCTGACTATAAAGACAAAGAGTGACAGAAGAAAAAAACACGGTAGAATTAAGTGGATGGCCTTTGGTGGAACCCCATTGAGATGTGTAGATAAACAGGATTCCTGTTACTGGGCTTTATCAGAAAGCATTAAGTTAAGGGAAATCTATACATTGTACCAACTACAGTTTTCCTGTGACTTGAATAGCAAAGATGGTACTCAAAACTGGAGAATAGCAAAATGAAAGCAAGGAAATAGTGAGCTGGCCCAGCAACTAAAAGGGGCTTGCTGCATAAGCCTGACAATCTGAGTTTGATCCCCAGAACCCAAGTAAAAACAGGAAAGAATGACAAAATTTTCCTTTGATCTCCACTGTGGCACAAGTATGCAGTCACACAAACACACACACACAGAGCAATAAAAAAATTTTTTTTAATGTAAAAGACTTGGCATAGATGAAGGTAGCAAGTTTTTGTTATACAGGGAGTATAGAAATGAGGATTACTTGGTTTAATCAAGATAACTCTAGAGTAGGCCTTCCAATTGAACACAGACATGGTTATCGAGAATGGAGAGATGGTTCACAGGGTAAAAGCACTTGCTCTACAAGCATGAAGACCTGAGTTCAAATCCTCAAAACCAGGTAAAAAGCAAAATCCAGCATTGCGTGCCAGAAACAAGAAAGTCCTGAGCTTGTTGGCCAGCCAGTCAGCCTAAATGCTGAGCTTCTGATTCAATGAGACCCTGTCTCAAGGCAATAAGGAAGAGAGCGAGAGCGAGAGCGAGAGAGAGAGAGAGAGAGAGAGAGAGAGAACATTCAGTGAGGGAGAGAGAAAATGGAGTGAGTTAGAAAGAACTGCCTATAGAGAAAGAACTAAAGAATAACATTGGTCAAAGGCAAGAAGCTTCAGAAGATAAAAAGAAGATGCTGCCTACCCCACCCAATTGTAAGGTGGGCATTAAGAGTTAAGAGAGCTGATTGGCTGCCCAGCAAAATCCCAGCAAAATTCTTCACAGGTCTCGAAAGAACGGTACTCAACTGAGGAGCAAAAAACCCAGGATAGCTAAAACAATCCTGTACAATAAAAGAACTTCTGGAGGCATCACAATCCCTGACTTCAAACTCTACTACAGAGCTACAGTACTGAAAACAGCCTGGTATTGGCTTAAGAACAGACAGGAGGACCAGTGGAACTGAATAGAAGACCTGGATATCAATCCACACATCTTTGAACACCTGATTTTTTTTTTTTTTTTTTTTTTTTTTGGTTTTTTGAGACAGGGTTTCTCTGTGGTTTTGGAGTCTGTCCTGGAACTAGCTCTTGTAGACCAGGCTGGTCTCGAACTCACAGAGATCCGCCTGTCTCTGCCTCCCGAGTGCTGGGATTAAAGGCGTGCGCCACCACCGCCCGGCTGAACACCTGATTTTTGACAAAGAAGCAAAAAATATCAAATGGGAAAAAGAGCATATTTAACAAATGGTGCTGGCATAACTGGATTTCAACATGTAGAAAAATCAAAATAGACCCATATCTATCACCATTCACAAAACTCAAGTCCAAATGGATCAAAGACCTCAACATAAAGCCAGCCACACTGAACCTTATAGAAGAGAAAGTGGGAAATACACTTGAACACATTGGCACAGGAGACCACTTCCTAAATAGAACCCCAGCAGTACAGACACTGAGAGAAACAATTAAAAATGGGACCTCCTGAAACTGAAAAGCTTCTGTAAAGCAAAGGACATGGTCAATAAGACAAAACGACAGCCTACAGAATGGGAAAAGATCTTCACTAACCCCACATCAGACAGAGGTCTCATCTCCAAAATATACAAAGAACTCAAGAAATTGGACACCAAAAGAACACATAATCCAATAAAAAAAAAAAATGGAGTACAGACCTAAACAGAGAACTCTCAACAGAGGAATCTAAAATGACTGAAAGACACTTAAGGAAATGTTCAACATCCTTAGTCATCAGAGAAATGCAAATCAAAACAACTCTGAGATTCCATCTTACACCTGTAAGAATAGCCAAGATCAAAAACACTGATGACAACTTATGCTGGAGAGATTGTGGGGAAAAGGGAACACTTCTGCATTGTTGGTGGGAGTGCAAGCTGGTACAACCCCTTTGGATGTCAGTGTGGAGATTTCTCAGAAGTTAGGAACAACGTTCCTCAAGACCCAGTAATACCAGTTTGGGGTATATATCCAAAGGATGCTCAATCATGCCACAAGGACATGTGCTCAGCTATGTTCATAGCAGCTTTGTTTGTCATAGCCAGAACCTGGAAACAACCTAAATGCCCCTTGACTGAAGAATGGATAAAGAAAAAATAACAACAGCTTGAATTTTGCAGGAAAATGGAGCTAGAAAAGATCATTTTGAGTGAGGAAACCAGACACAGAAAGACAGTTATCACATGTACTCACTCATAGGTGGTTTTCAAACATAAAGCAAAGAAAGCCAGCCTACAAACCACAATCCCAGAGAACTTAAACAACAATGTGGACACTAAGAGAGACTTACATAGATCTAATCTACACAGGAAGTAGAAAGTATAAAAAGACAAGATCTCCAGAGTAAACTGGGAGCATGGGGACCTTGGGGGAGGATTGAAGGGGGGAGGGGGAAAGGCAGGGAGGGGAGCAGAGAAAAATGTAGAGCTCAATAAAAATCAATAAAAAAAGAGACAGAGAGCTGATTGGCAACTGTTAGTAAGAAACATCCCAATAAGCAAGTCCACACTGCAGAACTAGATAGTACAGGCATGCAGGAAGCATGATGGGCAGAGCTGAACAAATCTGCGTGACAGAAGTCTGGGGAGAGTTTGTAATACTATAGTTTGAGGGATTTTGTCTTTTTTTTTTCCTTTTCTTTTCTCCTTTCAAGGAAGAATCTCTCAGCCGGAGGGGGTGGCACACGCCTTCAATCCCGGCACTGAGGAGGCAGAGGCAGGTGGATCTCTGTGACTTCAAGGCCAGTCTGATCTACAAAATCCACAGAGAAACCCTGTCTCAAAAAACCAAAAAGAAAGAAAGAAAAAGAAAGAAAGAAAAAGAAAGAAAGAAAGAAAGAAAGAAAGAATGAATGAATGAATGAATCTTTCTGTGTAACAGTGTAACAGCCCTGGCCATCCTGAACTCACTTTGTAGATCAGGCTGGCCTTAAGCTCAGAGATCCACCTGCCTCTGCCTCCCGAGTGCTGGAATTAAAGGCATGCACACCACTGCCTGGCTTTTCTTTCTTTTTTATTCTTTTTTTCAAGGCAGGGTTTCTCTGTGTAACAGCCCTATCTTTTCTGGAACTAACTCTTGTAGACCAGACTGGCCTCAAACTCACATAGATCTGTCTGCTTCCACCTTCCGGGTTTTTAAGCAATTTTTAAGAGAGTCTATGTACCCTGGCTAGCTTGGAACCACTTATGAAGAGCAGGTTGGCTTCAAACCCAAGTGATCCACCCATCTCTCTCCTAAATGCTGGTTTTAGGGCCCCATTCCGGCCCTCCTATACCACGTTTGTTGCGTTTTCCAAGAGATCACCAGGCTCTCCTTATAAATATCAGTTCATAAGGCCCAGGCATCAGATAGTGATCTATCCTGAAATATTCACCAGACAGAATCAAAAGTTCCAACAGCAAACAGCAAACATCGAAAGTAAAAGAAACAAACAGGAAAAGGATTCTGGAAGAAAGACACTGCAAGCAGCAAGGAGGAGAGTGGGAAAGCCCCCCCCCCAGAGAGAGAGAGAAAGAGACAGAGAGAGAGAGAGAGAGAGAGAGAGAGAGAGAGAGAGAGAGAAGAGAAAATTTTATGGTCCTGAGGGCATGGTGGCTATAATCCTAGGACCCAGGCTGAAGTAGGAGATCACTGAAATTCACAAGCTCACTGGCCTGTGAGATGGCTCAGGCCCTGGTTGCCAGATCCCTTGGCCCACACGGTAGAAGGGAGCTGCCTCCTGCAATAGTCCTCTGACATCCACAGCTGCATGGTGATGCCTGCTCCCCATTCCCCACACACACTAAATAAGTGAATGTAAAAACTTTAAAGTTCACACATTCAAAACCATACTGGACAACACCGCAAGACCTTTAAAATAAAAAAACAAAACAAAAACTCTAACGCCCCCCCAAAAAGATCCCAAACTGATTAAGAATAAAAAATTGTTAGACTCTAAAGTCTAGAAATTATCCCCAAGAAAATACATTAAAATAAAACCAGAAACGGGTGAAAATGTGAGAAGAAAAAAATTCAAATGTAAACAGCCAATTCAGGTCTGGGGCTACAGCTTAGTAGTACAACACTTGTCTAGCATGTGAGGGGCCTTGGATTCTCAAGAGAGGAGGGGCCTTTCTGTGCCAATATCGCACCGCCAACATGGTGAACATTCCTAAGACCCGCCTGACATTTTGCAAGAAATGCGGCAAGCACCAACCCCACAAAGTAACCCAGTACAAGAAGGGCAAAGATTCTTTGTATATCCAGGGAAAGAGGCAGTATGACAGGACACAGAGTGGCTATGGTGGGCAGACTAAGCCTATTTCCCCCCAAAAGGCGAAAACTACAAAGAAGATTGTGCTGAGGGGCTGGAGAGATGGCTCAGCGGTTAAGAGCACTGGCTGCTCTTCCAGAGGACCTGAGTTCAATTCCCAGCACCCACATGGCAGCTCACAACTGTCTGTAACTCCAGTTTCAGGGCATCTGACCCTCACACCAATAAACATAAAATAATAAAAATAAAAAAAAAATAAAAAAAGAAGATTGTGCTGAGACTGGAATGTGTGGAGCCCAACTGCAGATCTAAGAGGATGCTGGCTGTTAAGAGATGCAAGCATTTTGAACTGGGTGGTGATAAGAAGAGAAAGGGCCAAGTGATCCAGTTCTAAGCTGATCTTGTTATGAAGACGATACAATCATGAACTTTTACTCAAAAAAAAAAAAAGAAAAGAAAAAAAGTGGAGGGGAGAAAGAAGAGGAGGGGAGGGGAGGGGAGGAGAGAGGAGACAGAGCATTAAGGATACGCCAGGTATGGCGATGCACACCTATAACCCCAGTAGTTAACTGGGGAAGTTGAGGCAGGCAGATCTCTGGCCTGAACTACACAGTGAAATCTTGTTTTAAAAAATATATACAATTGCCGGGCGGTGGTGGTGCACGCCTTTAATCCCAGCACTTGGGAGGCAGAGGCAGGCGGATCTCTGGGAGTTCGAGACCAGCCTGGTCTACAAGAGCTAGTTCCAGGACAGGCTCCAAAACCACAGAGAAACCCTGTCTCAAAAAAAACCAAAAAATATATATATATATATATATATATATATATATATATACAATTTAGAGAACTAACTCATGACGTCCTCGTACAACACACAACAGGACGAGTCTCAGTAAGAGAACGAGGAGAGAGAACACCAAGGCCCAAGTGGGGAAAAACAAAAAAAGCAAGCCTTCGCAAAGGCCCAGGCTTCCTCGGAAGCTGAGTTCTTAGCTCACTTTTCTACTTGCCCACCATCTAAGAGTCATGAAGTCTTCCCACCGATTTTCTTTCAAAGCCCGCGCGAACCTGGGGAGGAGATTTCCGGTAGAAGTGCTTGAGCTGTTCATAGGGCAGAGGTAGCTGTTGGCGTTGGTACATGACATGCTTTAGAAGTTCACAAGTAAACTGACAGCAGCCTTCCTGGCTCACGGGCCCGGGGAACACCACCGGCACCAAGTCTCTTGGGCGAAAGGGCTCCGAAGGTTCCTGAACTGACGTGATGACGGTCTCAGGCTCTACTTGAGGAGCGTGAGTTTCTTCCGACTTCTCATACCAATCCAAATCTAGTCCGTGAATGAAAGGGTAAAGGGGGGGGGGATTAAAATCAACATCAGTCTTCTCGTTCCCAGGGGTCACACCTGCAGACACCCACATATACTCTGGACGGTGACAGGAGACCTGATCCTGACTGGGAGCGACTTAAACGACATCAGGACAGGAGAGGACTTTCGGAGGCAGAGACTAAGGCTTCGCTATGAAGTGTGAAGTGGGGGCCAGCACACCCAAAAGTACAGGACAGGAGAAGCAGCTCCACCCAAAGCGAGGAAGTGACCCACAGAGCCCGCTCCGGCCAGGACACCGGGAACCAAGGAGACAGGGAGGAACGACGAAGGAAGCGCCAGTCACTAAATGCCTTTTGGCAGGTAGCAACAGGGAAGAAACGGGCCCCCAAGTTTTGGATCTCACGCCTTACCGGGGGCGGCCGCAGGAGACAGATCCTCTGGCCCGGGCGCAGCCATAGCTACTGCCTGCTTAATCGCCCTGCGGTTAGAAGAGACGACGCGCGGAGCATCATGGGAAACTTCAACTCCACTTCCGATTCCTACTGGCCGGAAGAAGCTCAGCGCGGCCTCTGGGTGGTGGAGGTTAGAATTAGCTGCGCACCCGGGAAAAGGAACGCTTGGCCCTTCCCACTTGGCTGATCCGCGTCCTCCGGGGCTGCCTTCCTAAGGGCGCCTCCTTTCCCGCCAGCTCCCCGCGCACCCCACTGCGCGCCTGCTTGGTGGCAGGCCCTGTCCTAGGTGCTGGAGACTCAGCCGCGGTCAAGTCAATCTCCGGTCCCTTTAGGATTAGACAGTGTGGAGAACAGGGACATCTGCCCCAGAGCGGGTTGGGGCAGGGTTAGGGTTAGTGTAGGGGAAGGGTGGTCCCCTGAGTGTATGCCCTGTGACTATAGGTAAAAAAGAAGATCCTAGTGTTTGAGATCTTGAGAGACAACGTTCTCTGTTCAAGGACTAGAAGAAAATTTATAGAGTTAAAGGCACACGCCTTTAATCCTAACACTACAGGCGGATCTCTGAGTTCGAGGCCAACCTGGTCTACAGAGTGAGTTCCAGGATAGGTTCCAAACCGACAGAGAAACCCTGTCTCAAACAAGAAAAGGAAGGATGGAAAGAAGGATGGAAAGAAGGAAGAAAAAGAAAGAGAGGACAGGTTCCCTCCACACTACTCTATGACAGGCTCACACAGAAACACAAAGTAGCGAACTGCCTGTTTGGGGGCCCGCAAGCAAGATGGCTGAGAAGGTAAAGGCACCTGCAGTCAGAACTGGTGACTTGAATACAATCCTCCTGACACACATAATAGGAGAAGAGAACAGACTCCCACAAGTTGTCCCCTCACCTCGGCACCACACACACCTGCGAGTCCGCACACAAATGTAACCATTTTAATTCACATTTTTGTAAACATAACCCTTACACTTGCTACAGTGTAGACTGACTGACAGGGACGATGAGGCGGGCTTCCCAGTTAGAGGTGATACCGCTACGGTTCAGTGCTTGGATAAAAGAGGTTGCAACTAGGGAAATTTGTTTTGTTTGATACAAAGTCTCACTATGTAGCTACGCTGGCCTGGATCTCACAGAGATCTACTAGCCTCTGCCTCCCAAGTGCTGGGGTTAGGGTGTGTGCCCCCCCACATCCATCCCACCTAATATTTATTTGACTTTGAGTGACACAGCTGGGCAGTCCTGGCACGCACCTTTAATCCTAGCTGGCAGATCTCTGAGTTCGAGGCCAGCCTGGTCTACAGAGTGAGTTCCAGGACAGCCAGGGCAACACAGAGAAATCCTGTCTTGAAAAAAAAACCAAACCAAATAAGAACCCAACAAAAATGGGCATACAAATTAAACATTTGATGATAATAAATCGAAGAAGTTTATTTTAAACTTGTCTGGGAACATGGTTCAGTTCGTATTGTGCATGAGCCCTATAGGTTTGATTCCCAGAACCTCAAAAAGTGCAACCTGTGAGGGCCAGCAGTGAAAGCTAAGTCTGGGCAGGACATCCAAAGGAAGTTCTTTACTTCCAACCATTACCATCTGGGACTCTGGCCATCGATAATTTTTTTTTTTTCCGAGACAGGGTTTCTCTGTGGTTTTGGAGCCTGTTCTGGAACTAGCTCTTGTAGACCAGGCTGGTCTCGAACTCACAGAGATCCGCCTGCCTCTGCCTCCCGAGTGCTGGGATTAAAGGCATGCGCCACCACTGCCCAGCCCATTGATAAATTTAAATGGAGTCTGGAGTCTCAGTAGTTTACCCTGAGACAATGCCTGGCAGGCAAGGTTACCCGACCCCCACCCAAGAGCAGACCATTTAAAGAAAATGCCTGGCATTCTAAGAGCTGTAGATAGAAACACCTGCCAGCATTTCACCAGGACACCCCTAGACAAATGTCAGCCAATCAGGGGTCCTGAACCTCAGAGACCTCTCACCCCCACTCTTACTACTATAAAAACCCTATTCTAATTGAGCTCGGGGCTCTCCGGATATTTCAATACGTTAGACATGCTGAGAGACCCCAGTTTGCAAACTTGATTAAAATAAAGGCTCTTTGCTTTTACATATGGAACTTGGTCTCCTTTGTTGGCTTTTGTGGGGACCCATGGATTTGGGCATAACACAACCCATCCCAATTTAAGTGGCTAAGAAACATTTAAATAGATTTCTAAAACAGTTCTTTGATGTACATATAATTTTACTATTTATTAGAGACAAAAGCAAATTTTCATACTAATGAAATGGATGTACTTGTTCCTCTAATACAAAGATAGACTGATGTAGTCAGATTTTATTAGGACTGCCAGCTCAGAAATGACATGGAGATTTCTTATTAATTATGAAAGGTCAGCCTTAGCCACTAGCTTTTTTTTGGGGGGGGGGTTTCGAGACAGAGGGTTTCTCTGGTTTTGGAGCCTGTCCTGGAACTAGCCTCTCGTAGACCAGGCTGGTCTCGAACTCACAGAGATCCGCCTGCCTCTGCCTCCCAAGTGCTGGGATTAAAGGCGTGCGCCACTACCGCCCGGCCCCACTAGCTCTTATAACTTATATTAACCCCTTTTTCTAATCTGCATTCTGTTCTGTGGCTCGTTACCTGATTGAGGCCAGCCTTGTCTACAGAATTAGTTCCAGGACAGCCAGGGTAACATAGAAAAACCCTGTCTCTGTCTAAGAAGGAAAATAGAAAGGTGTCTTGTTGTGGAATATTATTTTAAGATGGGTTAAATTTGTTTATGCTGTGGAACATTTGTTTAATGATGCAAAGATATGTCACATTCTTTTATGTTGTATTTGTTTAACTCTGTGAAGCTGTGTTACTTTGCCTGTCTATAACACCTGATTGGTCTAATAAAGAGCTGAATGGCCAATAGCGAGGCTGGAGAAAGGACAGACGGGGCTGGCAGCAGAGAGGATAAATAGGAGGAGGAAAGTGTGAGAGGACTCAAGGGTCCAGTCACCCAGCTACACAACAAGCCAAGCCATGGAGTAAGAAGTCTAGAGAAAGGTAAAAGCCCAGAAGCAAAAGATAGACAGGATAATTTAAGTTTTTAAAAAAAAAGCTAGTTGGGGGCTGGAGAGATGGCTCAGAGGTTAAGGGCATTGCCTGCTCTTCCAAAGGTCCTGAGTTCAATTCCCAGCAACCACATGGTGGCTTACAACCATCTGTAATGAGGTCTGGTGCCCTCTTCTAGCCTTCAGGCGTACACGCAGACAAAATATTGTATACATAATAAATAAATAAATATTTTGAAAAAAAATAGTTAAAAATAAGCCAAACTTAGGCCAAGCATTTATAAAATATAAGCCTCCATGTGATTGATTTGGTAGCTGGATGGTGGACCCCCAACAAGTAAAGAGTCAAAAGAGTAAGAGTGAAAAATAATCAACAGCATGTCTCGTGAATATAATTTAATGTAGCGGTGGGTTTGAAGACGAGAAGAAATAGAAAGTCACCCTCAGGAAGACAAGAGCAGCCATACAGCGGCCAGCACCTGAGATCTCAGCACTTAGGAGACTTTGACATAAGCCTAGAATAGATACATAGTGACTCTGTCTTACATGGGTTCCAGGAACAAAATTTCTGTCATCAGATTTAAACAGAAAGTGCTTTTACCCACTGAATCTTCTCACTGCCCCCTGAGACCCTTTCTTTAAAACAAACAAAAAAATCAAGATGGTTGGTGGCACGCGCCTTTAATCCCAGCACTCAGAGGCAGGTGGATCTCTGTGAGTTCAAGGCCAGCATGGTCTACAGAGCAAGTTCCAGGACTGGTTCCATAGCTACTAAGAAACCCTGTCTCAAAAAATAATAATAATAATAATAAAGTGAAAAAGAAAAAGACAAGTGGATTTCTGACTTCAGCAGCCATCAGGCCAGCTGTATAGTGGTTGACAAAATAGGAGATGAAGGCATATTAGGAAGTGGGAAAGATAAGCTCAGCTTTTCCCAGGAGAGTTAAATATCTCTTGGATACAGTAGTAGTATATTTAGAACATACTCTATTTACAATAGAGGCAAGTATGAGGGAGTTCTCAGTATGAACTCCGATTATATGACCCAGAGAGGATGTACAAAACAGAATAAGCCAGATCCTGAAGCCATTAGGGAAAGAAAAGAGCCCACGGGAGCCACCGAGGAATGCTGAGAAAAGTGTGAAGAAAGAGGCAAGGGCCAGTGATAGAGGAAGGTCATTGGTTAATTAATAAAAAAAACTGCTTGGCCTCATAGGTTAGAACATAGGTGGGTGGAGTAAACAGAACAGAATGCTGGGAGGAAGAGGAAGTGAGCTCAGATGCAGGGCAGCTCCTCTCAGAGCCAGGCGCAATGCAGCCAGCCGCCAGGTCAGACATGCTGAATCTTTCCCGGTAAGCGCATCTAGTGGTGCTACGCAGATTATTAGAAATGGGCTGAATTAATATGTGAGAATTAGCCTAGAAGAGGCTAGATATAATGAGCCAGGCAGTGTTTAGAATACAGTTTGTGTGTTGTTATTTCGGGGCATAAACTAGCCAGGCGTCCGGGAGCTGGGTGGCAGGAACGCAGCCCGCAGCTCCCTTCAACAGGCCAGGGCACAGAGATCAAGACTAGAGTGTGTTTTGGGAAGCAGGGACCAGAGGTCAAAACATACTGTAATAGCACAATGATCAATATATTGTGGGGGGCTGGAGAGATGATTCAGTGGTTAAGAGTACATTCTGTTCTTGCAAAGGTCCCAGGTTCAGTTCCCATCAACCCCTCAAAGTGGGTCACAATCAGCCTTAGGGGACATGACACCCTCTGCTACCTCTAAGGGCAAGGGCCTCATTTGTACAAACCCACTCACATACGTACACAATTAAAAACACTGTGAAGTTGACCAGAGTGGTGTGCATCATTAACTCTAGTACTTGGGAGGCAGAGGTAGCTGGAACTCTGGGTTTGAGGACAGCCTGGTCTACAGAGTGAAGTCCAGGACAACCAGGACTACACAGAGAAACCCAATCTCTAAAAAGATACAGGGAGAAAGTGGCGTGGTGTTGAGCTGGAGGTGTAGCACAGTGATAGAATGCTGGGTTAGCATGCATGACAGTCTTGGTGCAAGCACTGTGTGGGAAATTGATAATAGAATAAAAGAAATTAAACATTGGAACCCAGAACAGATAGGTGTATATGTAGATCTTAGTATACAACAGTGGCAGCTTCTTCAAGTAACTACCACAAGATAAACCCAGGTCTGGTGCTGAAGGCCTGCAGTCCCAGCTTGGTGGATGGCTGAGATAGGTGAGTCACAAGTTCAAGGCTAATCTGGATAATTTAGTAAGATACTTTCTCAAAAAGTAAAAAACAAGGTTGGGAAAGATAGGTGTGCAGTAGAATGCTTGAGAAACAGGATGGGGGAGATCCATTAAAAATAAAATTAGTATATACTATACACTAAAAATGGTATGGTTCAAGTGGATTAAAGTAAGTGTAAAATACACCTGAAAGGCAGCAGGGTGCTGGTGGTGGTTGTTCACTACTTTAATCCCAGCTCTCAGGAGGCAGAGGCAGGCGGATCTCTGTGAGTTCAAGACTAGCCTGGTCTACAGAGTGAGTTCCAGGACAGCCAGGGCTACACAGAGAAACCCTGTCTCAGAACATGTAGGAAAATCTCTGTAGGAAGCTAGCAGAGAAGCACAGTGGAAGTCTGCACATCAAGCACTGAGGCTCTGGGTTCAAATGTTAGTACAAATAAATAATAAAAAAAAATCAAAAGGCCAGCAAGATGGCTTAGTGGATAAAGGCACTTACTGCCAAGTCTGGTGACCTGAATTTAATTCCAGAGCATGAATTTAATTCAGGGCATGATAGATTCCTGCAAGTTGCCCTTTGAGCTCCACATGTACACCATAGTGTACATACGTGCACATAGAATAAATGTAAAATTTTAACAGATGTAATTTTTAATTATGTGTATATCTATAATTCGGACTATGCACATAAGTGTGATCTTGTGAAGAGGCTACCAAGTCCTCTGGAGTTGGAGTTAAAGGCAGTGCTAACTCAACCAATATTGATGCTGGGAACTGAACTCTGGGCCCTATAAGAACAGCAAGAACGCTTAACTACTGAGCCATCTCTTTAGCCCCAAGTGTAAAAATTTTTTAAATCTCCTCAAAGATATATTACATAATAATATATGAAGTTTATATAAGGATGATAGGAAAGCAAGAAAGCAGAGGGAAAGGGTTGCAATAAGCCAGAGCATATAAAGGTGCCATTCACAAAATGCATGTGCACACAGAGGTACTACGTATAAAAGCAAATGACTCATTACCAGTCAGGAAAAATATTTGCAGGTGATGTGTATGTAACAACAGTATGTATATATGCACACACATCCAATAGCCAAACACCTCATGGGCACCTCATAAGCAACCAGTCCAGGAAACTGGTCACTTACATCACCTCCACTCCCCAGGACCCTGAGCTCTCCTGGCAGGTGCCCTGCTGGCCTGCTCCTCTGTCAGCCTTCACTTCTGTCTGTGTCGGTAGGCCATTTTGTTCAAGAATGGGTTATCCCCCATCATCTCATATGGGGATTGGAATGGGTGGGGTGAAATTGTGTGTGAAAAGTGGGCTGCTGGAAGATCCATGGGTATTCAAACAACAACAAACGTTATCTGTTGAGTGCAGCTGTTCAGGCCCCGGACTGCTAGTGGTGATAGTGTGATAGTGTATGGGTATGGGTGGGGCCTCTCTCTCTCTCTCTCTCTCTCTCTCTCTCTCTCTCTCTCTCTCTCTCTATCTATCTTTCTCTCTTTGTTTTTTTTTTTTTTTTGAGACACAGGGTTTCTCTGTAGCTTTGGAGCCTGTCCTGGAACTAGTTCTGTAGACCAGGCTGGTATTGAACTCACAGAGATCCGCCTGCCTCTGCCTCCCAAGTGCTGGGATTAAAGGCGTGAGCCACTGCTGCCTGGCGTTATCGCTGCCTTTCAGTTCCCATCCTTTGCCATTTCTGAGTTCTCTCGTCTCAGTCTCTAAAGCAATTTTCCTGGTAGTCCTGGGCTGGGCTAAGGTTGTCCTCAACCATAGAGAATAACATACAGAAGGGACACCTGCTTTTCCTCCCTGGAGACTCGCGACATTGACTACACCTGCAAGGCCTTTTTAAGATCTTGGTTGTTCTGGTATAGTTGGTGTGGAAGTTATCTAATGTGGACAGCAGCTGCATGTGCAATAGATCCACCTCTTTCCACGTGGGCCTATGAAGACATGGCCTCGACCAGGCCTGAGCTCCTGCAGAGTGTACCAGAGGTAAGACTCTATTGTTGTTCCTAGTTTACTGGGGAAAACTTCAAAATTTTGGAGGCAAAAGCTGTTTAGTTCCTTGACTATTTATAAACACCTGGTTGTTTGTGCAGAAGGGAGTGGACACACTGTGAGTCATAAGATAACTACGGAGCTGGGATTTGAACCCTAGCGTCCTGACTCTTGGCCATGCAATTCTGTTTCTCTACTCTGCCCTTTTGGTGCCTTGTACACTGGTTTATGTCGCTTCCAGAGTTCTAAAGGACAGGAGAGACTGTTTGGCTAGGAAGGCAGGTCAACAATTCCCTGGGACCTCTGACAAGTTTCTATTCCTGGCCACTTCCCCCGCCCCCTGGCGGTTGACGTGTCTGGAATCCCAGCTCCGCCCCAAGTGGGGGCCAGGCCCCTCCTCCGGACTAATTTTAAATCAAACTCGGTTTTCCCGGATTGGTTCAACATCAAAACAAAGGGGAGGAGAGATACTTGCTGAAGGCATTCTCAAACGCCTCAAGCAGCTGGCTGGTTTATGGACTCTGGACACGTGTCTGGCGGCCGCGGTGCCTGGGGCTGTTAAAACTAGCCCACGGACTGTGCCAGGCAAGTAATAAAGCAGTGACTACGGTGCAAGGGTGGCATAATCATCGTCACAATAACAGCTCTAATTATGCTATAACTACCATCTGCCTCCGCCCTGGCTTTTGCCCTGACTCACTCGACAGCACGCCAGCTGTCGGGAAGAAACTGAGGCAGAGGTGGAGCCAGCAGGTTGTCAACTGCCCTGAATTTTAACTTGTCTGGGATCCGCGCTGAGTGGTCAAACCCAGTTTGATTCTGATATGAGCCCTTTGCCTCCGGTGATTTTCCTCAATATCAGGCCGCAGGGCTTTCTTACTGCCCTTAGAAAAAGAGCCGCACGCAGCGCAGGGAATGGGATACGGACTACAACTCCCTTAGGGTTTTGCGCGCAAGGCGCGCTTGCTACCCACGCCCCCAAAACCACCTGCGGTCCTTGCGTAGTGATGCTTCCTGGGAATTGTAGTTCAAGCTCATAGTCTTTAGCACTAAATCTTAGGCCTGCGAACTCGGTATCCCTTGGTGCCCTGCAGCTTTTTCTGACGCGACCGGGAGGCCAGGGTAGGCAGGGGCGTGGCCTGCTCTGGGCCACACCCCGCTCTCCTCCGGCTGGCCCGACGCGGCGGTGGCAGTAGGGGCGGTGGCAGTGGCGGGGGGGAGGGGTCGGGCGGGGGGCTGGTGGCAGCGGCGGATGGACTCGCGGGTATCGGAGCTGTTCGGCGGCTGCTGCCGGCCCGGAGGAGGCCCGGCCATGGGCGGAAACCTCAAAGCTCGGGGGGCCGGCGGTAGCAGCAGTTGCGGGGGCCCAAAGGGGAAGAAGAAGAACGGAAGGAACAGAGGAGGTAAAGCCAACAACCCTCCGTACCTGCCCCCAGAGGTGAGCACCTGAAAAATTGGCGGGGCACAGGGAACTACTCTTTCCGGTCCCCGAGACTCCAGGGAGGCGGGACAGAGATAATTAATCCCCCTTTCCGGTGTCAAGACCCCCGGGAGGAAGGACTGGGGAAGAGAACCCCTCCTCCTATCTCAGGACGCCTTAGAAAAGAGGGGCGTCAAGACTAGACGATTCTCTTCGGTGTCAGGACCTCGGGAAGGGACTGCCCCTTTCACTAACAACCTTTGGAGAAGTGAGGACGGGTATCCCATCCCCCTGAGAGGAGCAGAGTAGTAGGAAAGGAAGACTAACTGGGATAAGAAGGCTAGCAGAGTAACCACCGCTTTTCTAAACTTGGTCCACAGGGAGAAGGGGAGTAGTCGGGACTAGAGCAATGTTTTCCTTCGCTACGCCCTCGGTACTCATACACACAAAACAGAGAACAGTTAGACATAGCCTTTCCCTTGTCCTGTTGGGGCGCGGAGACAGAGAAGAGCCCCCATATGCTCCATGAGTCCTTAAAGCAAAGAAGACCACCTTCCTTCTTCGTCCTTAGATAGGAGAACCCAGCACTCAGGAAGCAGAGGCAGGAGAATTTCTCCTAGTTCCATGCCAGTCTGGTCTACAGAGGGAGTTCCAGGGCAGCCAGGGATACACAGAGAAACCTTGTTTCTGAAAACAAAACAAACAAAAGGTAGAAGGACCCAAGGTGGGAAGGGCTTGAAATAGTGGTTATCAGACTTTAAGTGTGCCCCAGAGTTATCCAGATTGCTGTTCTGTTCACAGAATTTCTGATCCACTAGGTGAGGGATGGGCCTGAGAATTTGGCATTTCTTTTGGTTTTGTTTCCCCTTTGGTTTTTCCAGACAGGGTTTCTCTGTGAAACAGTTCTAGCTGTCCTGGAACTAGCTTTTGTAGACCAGGTTGGCCTCGAACTCACAAAGATCTTCCTACCTTTGCCTCCCTAGTGCTGGGATTAAATGCATGCACCACCACCACCCAGCAAATTTGGCATTTCTTACACTATAATGTTTTGGTCTCAGAACCACACTTTGAGAACCATTGGCCTAGATTATCGTTATACCATCTTTAAAGTCTACTATCCTAATTGTTCACCATCAGCAGAATAAATAGTAAAAAAGTGTCTTTGTTGATGGGGAAAGAGTTCCCACACATTCCATGGCATTGAGATTGTGGATAAAGACTCTTCTAAGGACTTTAAAGATGGAATGATGACAGAAAGGGAAATAGAAAAATAAAATGGCCAGAGAGGAAGAATGCAGAAATAGAGAAGGGCAATATGAGAAGATGCCACAACCTTTTGTACAGCGGGTGGGGTGGGGTGAGGCAGGTGTATGTAGCTCACAACCCAAAAGGTGGCAGCACTGAGAGAGCCTATGATATGGGACTGTTCAGAGTTTCACCTCAACTGAGGCAGGAACAGGGGAAAAAGCCATAGTAAGTTCAGTTTATGACATCTGTCCCTTTAATAAATTTCTTTTCTTTCTTTCTTTCTTTTTTTTTAATGTAAGCTCCAACTTTGGAGTTTTACTCCTCTCCTACCTGGGCCTCCTAGCTCAGTGAGTTTGCAGTGACCAGTGCTGAGCTCACACTTTGGCTCTGGCCCAGAGTCCCTTGTAATCTCTTACACTTGATGGCATCAGCTGAGAGGGAGGGTCAAGAAGGAAGTGGTGTCTACTAGATGAGTGTCAAAGAAAGGCAGCAACAGCCTGAACACAGAAAGAAAACAAAACCAAAACCAGAATACCCAGACTGGCCAGCAGTGTCAGCTGTGGAGGTTGGGGAGGAAGAGGTGATCTTGCATCTAGAAAGAACACGCTGAGGATCTGTGATTCCATCCTTGGATAAGTGGATGGTACGCTGGATCCTTACAGCCTTTTTCCTCAGAGGCTACCTGGGAGCATGGGCAGGTGCCACCATGGCTTGCCTTATATGCCTGAGGTCATTGGGGATTGAGGAAGTAGGGATTGGGTCTGAACAGGGTGTGCTAACTGTTTCCTGTTTCTTTTTAGGCTGAAGATGGAAACATCGAATATAAAGTGAGTCTTAGGTTGGGGAGGAGATGGGATACAGTAGTTGCCTAGTCAGTATAAGGTGATTTCTCTGCTATCCTTCCCACTCCATGCTGCATGGTCATCATGCTGGGCTCTCTGAACCCCACTATGTCAGGGGGAGAATCACTGCTAGTGTGGTCAGGGGTAAGGGTTTGTTTTTTTTTTAAGATTTTTAATTTGTGTGTGTGTGTGTGTAGGTATGTACTTCTGAGTACCAGTATCTCAGAGGTCAGAATGGGTGTCAGATTCCCCTTGAGCTGTCATTTCAGGCATTTGTCAGCCCCTGACCTGAGTTCTCTTAACCACTGAACCATTTCTCCATCCCCAGGGGCAAGGGTTTTAAGTGGAAAAGAAAGGTGCTGGTTACTGTAGCAGGACAGGTAGGGACCACATTTAGAGTCTGGGAGGAGCACCCTGCTTTCTTCTTCTCATGATACCACATCTGTCCCAAGCTGAAGCTGGTGAATCCATCCCAGTACCGCTTTGAACACTTGGTGACGCAAATGAAGTGGCGGCTCCAGGAGGGACGCGGTGAGGCTGTCTACCAGATTGGGGTAGAGGACAATGGGCTGCTGGTGGGGCTGGCTGAGGAGGAGATGCGGGCTTCCCTCAAGACCCTGCACCGGATGGCAGAGAAGTATGCTTCCTTCTCCCCTCTCCCCAACTTTAGGGAGGACCCATACATACCCAGCCAGCCAGGTCCAGAGGGACTGGGGTGAGGTGGGTTCCTCCTGTAGCAGTCTCCTGACAGGGGCAGAGTGAGTCCGGTTGGTGCGCTCATCTCACTGTGCCTAGGCTCCCCACTCCTTTTGATTTAAGATGCTTGTTTCAAAAGAAGTGTGTGTGTGTGTGTGTGTGTGGTAGATTGCAAGGGGGTAGGAAGTTCAGTGAGATGTCAGGACCTCTGTGGTCAGAGCCAGACCGGAATAGGGAGAATAATGTGAAATATGGCAGCTGTGGCTTTTCTGTGACAGGGTTGGGGCAGACATCACTGTTCTCCGGGAGCGAGAAGTGGATTATGATAGTGATGTGCCCCGGAAGATCACTGAGGTGCTGGTGCGAAAGGTTCCTGACAATCAGCAGGTGAGCGCCCATGCTCTCCTCCCGCAAAGGCTGTGTTGCTAGGCTTTCCACTGGCCTAGGCTCCTGAGGGTGTGCTCCAGAGAGTATGAGAACCTTAACCTTCAGTGTGAGGTGAACTCACCTCTGCCATATTCCTCACAGTTCCTAGATCTCCGCGTGGCAGTCCTAGGGAATGTGGACTCGGGGAAGTCGACCTTGCTTGGAGTCTTGACCCAAGGAGAGCTGGACAACGGGCGGGGCCGAGCCCGGCTCAACCTTTTCCGCCACCTGCATGAGATTCAGTCTGGCCGAACCTCCAGCATCAGCTTTGAGATCCTGGGCTTTAACAGCAAGGGAGAGGTGCATGGGATCAGCGGGACCCAGTGGGGCCAGACTCTGAGGATGGGCTGGTAGAGGTGAAGGCAGAGGCTGGGGGCAGGGTGCGGAGACCTCTTGGAGAAGTCTGAGGGTACTGTGAACAGTTCTCTCCCTCTTAAAAACCAAGTGAGAATCTACGGAGTGAATAGAAAATGGGTTAGGGACTAGACTAGGTCCTGGTGACTTCTGAAGGGTTGGGGAGGTCACAGGGACACTGAGAGCCCTGGCCCTGGGCTAGGTGGTGAATTACAGCGACTCACGGACTGCAGAAGAGATCTGTGAAAGCAGCTCCAAGATGATCACCTTCATCGACCTGGCGGGCCACCATAAATACCTGCACACCACTATCTTCGGCCTCACCTCCTACTGCCCTGACTGTGCCCTGCTCCTCGTCAGTGCCAACACTGGAATCGGTACGAGATA
The DNA here is from genome assembly GCF_950005125.1 of Chionomys nivalis. Classification (NCBI taxonomy): domain Eukaryota; kingdom Metazoa; phylum Chordata; class Mammalia; order Rodentia; family Cricetidae; genus Chionomys; species Chionomys nivalis. The sequence goes on along the minus strand of NC_080104.1, from coordinate 11,961,488 downwards.
CTGAGCAGAGGGGCAGGGCAAAGGGAGGAGCTGACTCTCTTCTGCCCTGAGCCCCCTCAGAGCTGGGAGCAACACCAACTCTTCCTTTTCCTTCCTCCCAAATCCTCTCTCCTGCCACCTGCCTCTTTTCTATGAGGTAGCCGGCACCACACGGGAACATCTGGGGCTGGCCTTGGCCCTGAAAGTGCCCTTCTTCATCGTGGTCAGTAAAGTGGACCTGTGTGCTAAGACCACAGTGGAGAGGACAGTACGCCAGCTGGAGCGGGTCCTCAAGCAGCCTGGCTGCCACAAGGTCCCTATGCTGGTCACCTCTGAGGATGATGCTGTCACTGCTGCCCAGCAATTTGCCCAGTCACCCAAGTGAGCCTGCCTCTCACCCTCAAGCCTTGATGAACAGGGAAGGCTGCCACAGGGTCCAGGAGCATGGTGTCCCAACTCTAGGGCCAGATCCATTGTAGTTCATTTCTTTGCCTTTTTCAGCTTGGGATTGTGGGAGGGAGCTATGCTTGGGACCTTGAAGACATTAACTGTCCACATTCCCTGACTTGCTCACAGTCAGAAGGGGCCTCTGGCTACTGTTTCCTGTTAAGACTATCCTTACACATTTGTCTCTCCACAGTGTCACGCCTATATTCACACTGTCCAGTGTGTCTGGAGAGAGTCTGGACCTTCTTAAAGTCTTCCTGAATATCCTGCCTCCACTCACCAACAGCAAAGAGCAGGAAGAGCTTATGCAGCAGTTGACAGAATTCCAGGTAGTTGATCCAACAGACAGAAGGGAGGGGCAGGGCAGGGCCAGCCCGGTTCTGACAGCCTGAGTGTATTTACGAAGCTTGGGTCTACAAACCCTGGTGGCAGGACATCGACAGAGTTTTCTTTGGCCCTAGGTGGATGAAATCTACACAGTCCCAGAGGTGGGAACTGTGGTTGGAGGGACGCTGTCCAGGTGACTGCCTTGTGTTACTCGCCCTCGCCTGTGTGCCCTGTACTTGAAGACCTCTTGCCTGAAGCAGGCCCTGGGTTGGGCTGAGCTCATGCACAGAACGTGGGATCCTAGTACTCTTGGATTATGAGGGAGCAATGGCATTGCTGCTTTAGGGACTCTCCAGGCCCCGAGTCTATGGTCATGGGCTCTAGGAAGAAGCAGTGCATCACCTAGCATCTCAGAGCAGGGAAGTGAGGAAGCACAGCATTAAAGCCCGAGGATGTGACTTGTTTAGTGAGCTGGTGTTAGCCAAGCCACAGGTGTGGCTCTGCCAGCCGTTACTGCTGGCATTCAGAATCTAAACGCTAGACTGGACAAGGAAGTCATCTCCCTACTTCCAAGTTGGAATTTAGGGTTCTTTTGCCCTAATTCGAGGGCGAGTGTATTCTGAGTGCCCCTAGCAGAGAAGCCAGAGGGACCTATACTGACATTGTGTTACCTGCCGTCTGGGCTGCAGTGGGATCTGCCGTGAGGGTGACCAGCTGGTGGTAGGCCCAACAGATGATGGCTGCTTCCTGGAGCTGAGAGTATGCAGCATCCAGCGCAATCGCTCTGCCTGTCGTGTGCTGCGGGCTGGTCAGGCTGCTACACTAGCCCTGGGAGACTTCGACCGTGCGCTGCTTCGCAAGGTGAGGTGAAGAGGTGGGTTGGAGAGGGGATGCAAGTGTCTGGAAGACTGGCTATTGACACCTAAGGAAACATGGTGGTCTCTAACTTGGGAGTGTAGGCCTGGCTATATGGACTATTGAAAGGGCTTAGGATACTCAAAACACAGGTACCATGGCTTTCTGAGGCCTTTCCTGGAGGCATATAGAAGAAAAGGGGATTCAGAATTCTAAAGTGTGCAGAATGTCTGGAAATGGAGTCTAACGCCAGGTCTGCCCTTCTTGGATCTGGCTTGTGCCTCCCTGGCTGTGCCTCCCCAGGGCATGGTGATGGTGAGTCCCGAGATGAATCCCACCATCTGCTCAGTGTTTGAGGCAGAGATAGTCCTGCTGTTCCATGCCACCACCTTCCGGCGGGGATTCCAGGTGACAGTACACGTGGGCAACGTACGTCAGACAGCAGTGGTGGAAAAGATCCATGCGAAGGTGAGAGCCACCCAGCCATGTCCCCTTTGTGCAGGGATGCAGGAGGGAGCCCTGGCTTAGAGTTGCCTGATCCCATAAAGGGAACAAAGCCCATACAGGAAGGGTAGCGGCCCACCTGGGGACTTTAGGGTGGAGCCAAGGCTGATAGAGGATGGGATGAGAGGCATTGGCTAGGGTTGTGACCACTTCTCTCCTAAAGGACAAGTTGCGGACAGGGGAGAAAGCAGTAGTGCGTTTCCGCTTCCTGAAACACCCAGAATACCTGAAGGTGGGCGCCAAACTGCTGTTCCGGGAGGGTGTTACCAAGGGCATCGGTCATGTCACGGATGTGCAAGCCATCACAGCAGGAGAAGCCCAGGCCAGCATGGGCTTCTGAGTCCTCAAGACAACTCTACTGCTGTCGCTACAATAATAAGGTGACTTCCGGCCATGCTGCCCACCGTTGGCGGCTCTGTGTGTTCATAGGCTAGGCAGATTAGTGTCTGCTGCCACTTGCTTCCTGCCACCCTTCTGGAGAGGTGTCAAGCTTGGCGTGGTCAGGGAGGGGCAGTCCTGAGGGAGAAGACAATTCAGGGCAGTTCTCAGCAGCTGTGTGCCCCCTGGTTGGCTCATTAACCCTGCATGATCTTGTCGACTGGACGCCACTCTCAGGACTGGGCATGACTCACCAGTGTGACCTCTGCACTTCAGGAATTGCCATAACTGGGTTGGCCCCTGAAAGTACTTCTCATACCTCCTCTCAGGGCCGCATAAGTTCCTTCTCCACCTGACTGGATGAAAGGCAGTACTCCTCACTGTCTGGTGACCCAGGGACGGAAGAAATGGCACAGAGACCATGAAAGACTGTGTTCCTACCCTGTGTTGAGTCCTGAAGCACATTTCTGGCTTTATTTCATTGTCCTTTACTCGAGGGCCCTTTGCCCAGACCCTCCTGTTATAGGCCCCACTCGGTGCTATTTGTGGTGCTGGCCTAGGCGTGGGGCTGTCAAGCTAAGACTTGGTACACTAAAGGCCAGCTGCATGTCAGTTTCTTCTCCTCTCAAGTCATCTGCTGGTTTTCATACTAGATCAAGAAGTCTGTTTCCTTTCCCAGACTGGTAGCTGCAGGACCTTGACCCACAGTTATGTATCCTGACATCCTCATCCCCATTCCTGCTCCCACATAAATTTTTTCTTGTTTTAGTACTCTGTAGTGCCGGGAACCAGGAGGAAAGGGAAGGATGTCATTCTAGGCATGGACTCCCTCCTTTCCCTTTGTTAGCATCCTGGGTTCCCATGAACTCAGGGATTTGTTGCCTGAAGATTCTCTGCACATGTGTATATATATATGTACATATATTTAAATACACATATATATTGTACAGAATAAAAATGTTTTATTGGATATTCTGTGCTTATACTTAAGACAAAGGTTCCACCTCCACAACTGGGTTCTCCTCCAGGATTACAGACAAGTGACTCCCTACCATTGGTGAAAGAAGTCATCCCTTAGCTCATTGGCCATTCTTTTCCTATCCCCATAGGATCAGCATTCTGTGTGTTCTATTTTGCTTCATTTTGCAAGTGAGCAGAGTGGAGAGGCCTTTTCAGCTCAAATAGTTAGCTGCATTGCGCCTGCCAGTGTTCACTAGGAGGAGCCCTCTCCTCAGAGTACCAGCTGTGCAGGGGTGAAGACTCAGGGGAATGGTAATGCGGTCCTCACACTTCTTTTAAGCCTAGGTTCTTGGAGCATCGAGGTCCATGTAAGCTAAACTTTGGCCTTTCCTATTTCTGTGTTCAGACTATCATAGATTTTAGAGTCCATGCTAACCAAATACCACCATTGAGCTCTATTCCCAGCCTATCCCATATTAAGTAGGGTCTAAGGCTAAAGACTACTGCAAAAGTAGGAACTCTATTTTGTTTATTTATTTATTTTTTTTGGTTTTTCGAGACTGGGTTTCTCTGTGGTTTTGGAGCCTATCCTGGAACTAGCTCTGTAGACCAGGCTGGTCTCGAACTCACAGAGATCCGCCTGCCTCTGCCTCCCGAGTGCTGGGATTAAAGGCGTGCGCCACCATCGCCCGGCAGGAACTCTATTTTGAATACTAATCCTGGCAAAGCAAACGATACATGTGGTCCAAAGCCTTATGCAGCATTCTGCCACCGGAGTTTTATTTTTTGAGATAAGTTTCTAGCCCAGGCTGGCATCAAACTATGTAATTGAGGATGACCTTAAACTTTTGATCCTTCTACTTCTCAGTTTGCTGGGGTTACAGACACGACTCATACCTGCTTTTATCCCATGCTAAGGCTCAAACGTAGGAACGTAGGTCTTGCTGAATCTTAGGCACCTGCTGAGCTGTATCCTCCAGTCCTATATATAGTACTTTTATTTATTTTTTTTCTATATTTATTTATTATATACACACTTTCCAGGATACAGTGCCAGATCTCATTACAGATGTTTGTGAGCCACCATGTGGTTGCTGGGAATTGAACTCAGGACCTCTGGAAGAGCAGCTAGTGCTCTTAACCTCTGAGCCATCTCTCCAGCCCCCTATATAGTACTTTTAGACAGGCTCTTGGCTCTGTGGCCTTAACTCACAGTAGTCCTACCTTGCCTTCTTCAGCTAGGGTTACAGGTATGGGCCACCATATCTGATTTTTTTTTTAAAGATTTATTATGTATGCATCATTCTGCCTCCATGTATGCCCACATTCCAGAAGAGGGCACCAGATCTCATTACAGATGGTTGTGAGCCACGATGTGGGTGCTGGGAATTGAACTCAGGACCTCTGGAAGAGCAGCCAGTGCTCTTAACCACTGAGCCATCTCTCCAGCCCTGATTTTTTTTTTTTTTTTTTTTTTTTAAAATAACCATTGGTAGCCAAGCATGATGGTTGGATCTCTGAGTTCAAGGCCAGGGTCTACAAAATGAGTTCCAGGACAGCCATCACTATACAGAAAAACCCCATCTGGAAAAACAAAAACCAAAAATTGCCATTGGCTTAACATACTACTAAGAAGCCTATGGGTAAGCTGCCTCCTGTATTAAAAGCTGTGAGCAGTGAGGAAGGCAATGGTGCTTTCCCAGCACTGATGAAGGCCTGCTGTCTGCTCTCCTATAGACTGTGTGCAACAGGGCAGGGCTGCCCAGGACAAGGTATACTACAGGCTTTGCCTTCCATTGGTCCACTAGCCACCCTCCACCTGACCTCCAGCTCATCTCTAGAGATCAAGTGACACCTAAATTTCTGCGACAGCACTTCTCTCTTTTGAGACAAGGTCTCACTGCATTATTCAAGAAGACCTGGAGCTTAACTCCAGATCCTCCTGCCTCCACCTCCAGAATCCTAGGATTACACATCGTCACATCTAGATTTATTCTTTTCTTTTAAAATGTAAGGCTAAGCAAGTACTCTATCACTAGCTTACATCCCCAGTCTCTACTCCCTTCATGTAGCCCAGGTTGCCCCAGACTTGCTATCTAGCCAGGGATGATTTTAACTCCAGATTGATTCTCCTTCCTTTACCCTTTAAAGTGTTGGGATTCCAAGCACGCACAAAACACCTCGCCACACCTTATTTTTCTCTACGACTACTTGCAGTCATCCCAACTGCAACCAAAAGGAGATGACAGTTGCACAGGTACATCTGTATACACATACGATTCCAGCACACAGAAAACTGAAGTAGGAGGGTCAGAGTTGTGAAGACAGTTTAGCCTAGCCTACCCACCCCAATGTCAAAATTACCAGTACATTAACAGAACATTTAGAGGAATAAAAGTGTGCAAGGCAGGTCCTCAAAGAGTACATTTTTATTTTCCTAGTGTGGGCAATCATGTATAATTTTTATTGCATACATCAACCAATAATCAAGAACACACTATGTGTAAGGCACTGCCAGAATTCTTGCCTTTAAGAAGCTACTGACCCAGCTAGGGAAAAGCCACAGTAAATTCAAGGGAAAGGTCAATTCCTGCTAAACACAGTTAGCTTTAAACCTTCCCCTTGAAGTAAAATACAAAGGCACAATTTATAAATATGGAAAATGAAGTTGGTTTGTATTTAGTATGGGAAGAGCGGTGTGTGCTATCTTCGAACTCATTTAACCCACTACCTGGTTTTGCATATAATTCAAAGTCATATCAGAAAAGCCTAACACCTGGGTGGCTAAGAAAGACTACATGTCTCATTAAAAAGATTATTTATTGCCGGGCGATGGTGGCGCATGCTTTAATCCCAGCACTCGGGAGGCAGAGGCAGGCGGATCTCTGTGAGTTCGAGACCAGCTTCGTCTACAGAGCTAATTCCAGGACAGGCTCCAAAACCACAGAGAAACCCTGTCTCGAAAAACCAAAAAAAAAAAAAAAAAAAAAAAAAAAAAAAAAAGATTATTTATTAAATCCATTACTTTAGCCTTTTGGCTAATGTACTATTTTTATTCCCACTCCAGTACTGGGAATTGAACACAGACAGGGTGTTGCACCCTAGGCCAGTGTTCCACCACTGAGTTATATCCCCAATCCCATTTTTCCCCCATTCTGTTCCAATTTCAAGTTAGGACTTTGTTTTTTTGGGGTTTGTTTGTTTTTTTGAGGAGGGGGTCTTTTGGGTTTTGTGAGACAGGGTTTCTCTGTATAGCCCTGGCTGTCCTGGAATTTGCTCTTATAGACCAGGCTAGTCTTGAACTCAGAGTTTTGCCTGCCTCTGCCTCCTCAGTGCTGGGATTAAAGGCGTGCGCCATCACCGCCTGGCATGGGGGGTTATTAGGAGTCACACCCCTAAATATATCACTTATGGTCTTTAGTTTTATAGATAGGTGAGAAAGCTCGATGTTGAAGGAGTCTGCCAAGGCTCCTTACACCTTTTACCAAACCGTCTCCCTAAAGACATTAAAAACATTTTGATCAGAAACAGGATCAGGATCCCACTGTATTAACAATTTCATAGATTCCCTTGAGAAATCAATATGATCCCATCGCTCAGTTACAACTAACTATTGTAAAGTTCTACAAGCCGGAAGGCAGCATTAATGTGTCAAGGGCTTAAAAAAAGATTCCAGTGTCTGCATGCCGTGGGGCCTAAGCCGTTTATTACTGGAAGCCAAAGGACTCTTGGGATTTCTTTTGCCCTGAGGAGACATTGCAGGAACAGTGTGAGGTTTTGAAGTACAAGGCTGCAAAAAAGACTTCTGCAACTCCAATGCAAAATGGTAGTCTATGTGTTCTGGCATGTCCCACACTGGGACCAGCAGGTCACACTTCTCACAGAGCATTTGGTCCTCAGCTGCACTGTGGGCCACCTCCTCAGAGTTGTAAACTGAAGAATTAAGCATGTTTGGACTGTTACAGGCCACATCCTTTTCTGTAGAAATTGCTTTAGAAGATAGTGGCTTCAACACTCTTTCATAAAGAGGACCGCCATCTGCACACTCTGTGGGAAAATAGCTTGATATCGCTTCCGAGTCCTTCTGTGGAGAATGAGGAGCTGAAGGACTATTAAGCTGTGTTTGCTGTGTTAACAGCCTCTTCTGCTTGAAGAAGGGCTCGATTCCTGCAGTCCGGCTGCTTTGGAAAGGTAGTGCGGGCTTGACTGGTGACTTGTCTGTGGACGTGTTGAGAGGAGCAAGGGAAGTCTCTTTCACTGTCTGCTTTTTGGCAGCCTTTTGAAAAAAAGACTCCAGAGAGGTGGCTGGCTTTCTAGATGTGGGCAAAGCTGCACCAGTTCCCTGGGTCTTAGTTTCAGAGCTGGCAGTTGGCACCTTTGACTGACAACTTGAGTCATTGCTCAAGAAGATGGTGATATCTGTGCGAGATGAAGGGGCAGAGGCAGAGAACTTGGTGGCACAGAGGAAGAGCATCGTGAGGGGAGGGGACCTGTGTACAAAGTAATGGAACAAGGACATTACCAAGTCACTGTTTTAAGATCCTAGATTTTATTAATGAATGACAAGTTCTGGTTCTAAATGAAAGGAAATTCTATTACTCCCCCCCACCCCCGCCCTTTTCAAGACAAGGTTTCTCTGTAACTTTGGAACATGTCCTGAAACTTACTCTGAAGATGAGGCTAAGACGAGGCTGGCCTCAAACTCACAGAGATCCACCTGCTTCTGCCTCCTGAGTGCTGGGATTAAAGGCATGCACTACCACCTTGCTCGCTCTCTCTCTCTTTTTTTTTTTTTTTTTGAGACAGAGTTTCTCTGTGTAGCTCTGGCTGGCTGTCCTAGAACTCAGTCTTTAGACCAGGCTGGCACTGAACTCAGAGATCAGTCAGACTTTGCCTCCTAAGTGCTGAGATTAAAGGTGTGTGCCACCACACCTGGCTTGGGGCTACACAAATTTTACTCAAGACAACAACAGGAGAAATAAGCAAATCATAGCTCAGGGGGTGGCACTTGCCACCAAACTGGATGGCCTGAGTTTTGTCTGTAGGACCAACTCAGAGATTTCGCAAGTAGTACACAAATTATGACACTATACACACAAAATAAGTGGGAAAAAAAAATCTTATCCTAATCCATAACTCTAGAATTTTTCAAGATGAAATTCCCTATCAAGCTTTTGATTTCCAGTCTCAGTCTGGTCTGCAGTGAGTTCCAGGACAGCCAGAGTGGTTACACAGAGAACTCTGTCTCGAGAAATACAACCAAAGGGAAACATTTCAAGAAATTTGTCGATTTGTTGTATTATGTTTTACATATTTATTTACTCATTATGCTTTCCTAAAGTTCTTATGAAAAATCTGAAGGTGTAGCTTAGTAGTAGAACACTTGCTTCGCATGTTCAAGGACCTAGGTTTAATCTTCAGGATCCAGATTATTGCCAGGCAGGGGTGGCCACGCTTTTAATCCCGGCACTTCAGGTATGTGATAGTCCTGGCCTGTAATCTCAGTACTTGGGAGATGGCGGCAAGAGCATCAGAAGTGTAAAATCCAGTGTGTGCTAGCACATGCCTTTAACCTCAACACTTGGGGAGGGGGCAGAGGCAGGTGGAGTTCGAGGCCATCCTGGTCTATAAAGCGAGTTCTAGGAAAGTCAGGGCTGCACAGCAAAACCCTGTCTCCAAAACCCAAACAAACAAACAAACAAAAAGATGTACATAGTCATACTTGCCTGGAATACAGGAGTCCCTATCTTAAAAGAAATTCCTGATAATCTCAGGACATAAAAAGCTTAATACTGTTACAGGCAGTCATTTCCCTGAAGGCAGCATGCTGGCACTAGTTCATGTTGTCTTCTAGCTACTACTACACCCTTGGGTCCCAGAATGTATCAAATGTAGGAAAAACAAACAAAAACCCTGTGAGTGAACTTGCTTTCTTCTCACCTTCCTTAGCCCTTGATTACCCCCTCTATGAGGTGTGGCTAGTCAAGTCACAAGCTACTTCAGATGAAAGGTCAGAGGCTCACTGATTGAAGCCACACAATACCTTTTTTGTTTTGGTTTTTGGTTTTTCGAGACAGGGTTTCTCTGTAGTTTTGGAGCTTGCCCTGGAAGAACTAGCTCTTGTAGACCAGGCTGGCCTCGAACTCACAGAGATCCACCTGCCTCTGCCTTCTGAGTGCTGGGATTAAAAGCGTGCGCCACCACTTCCTGGTCCTTTTCTTAAAAAACAAAACACATACACACAAACTAAAAAAAACAAAAACCAAACCAAACCAAACCAAACAAAAAAAGGAGCCTCACCACTCAGTTTGGACTCCAGAAGTATTACAGTTCCTGATGGCAGCAAATGCATCCTGGCTCATCTTATGAGCATCATAGCGAGTGAGGGCACAGCAACGGCGCAGGCTGCTCAGACGTTTATCTCCTTGAAAACGAATACTGACAGCCAACTGAGTGGCCACCCTGTCATTCTGTGGAAAGTAAAGGATTGAGACCAGAAATCGTTACTAACACCATCTGTAGGGTAATACAATAATTTGGAAATTCAATTTAAAATTCAAGAATAGGGCTGAGCATGGTGTACTCCTTTAATTCCGGCACTGGGAAGCAGAGGTAGATGGATCTCTGTGAGTTCAAAGTCATCCTGGTCCACATAGCAAGTTCCAGGTAAGACCCTTCCTTTAAAAAAAAATTTTTTTAGTAGACAAAAAAAATGAGGCTATTCTAGTACCTATTTATATAAAATACAAATGTATTCTAAACACCTACTAAGGATATATTTTCAGTACTATAAAGGATACAAAAAATACAGAACATAGACTATAGTAAAATTTCTGAATAAAAATCTGACTACAGGCCGGGCGGTGGTGGCGCACGCCTTTAATCCCAGCACTTGGGAGGCAGAGGCAGGCGGATCTCTGTGAGTTCGAGACCAGCCTGGTCTACAGAGCTAGTTCCAGGACAGGCTCCAAAACCACAGAGAAACCCTGCCTCGAAAAACCAAAAAAAAAAAATCTGACTACAGGATTTCACAAAAAAGAGTTTGTGCTATTTCTAGACATAAGAAGCACATATGAAGGCTGGAGAGATGGCACAGCGGTTAAGAGCACTGACTGCTCTTTCAGAGGATCCGGGTTGCGTTCCCAGCACCCACATGGCAGCTCACAGCTGTAACTCCAATTCCAGGGGGATCTGAAACCCTCACACCAATGTACATAAAAGTTAAATTAAATAAATTATATAAAAAAGAAGCATGCGTGAGATCTTGGATTTGATCCTCAGCACTAAAACAAGAAAAAGGGAAAAAAGAAAACAACGTAGAATACCTCTAGAGACAGCAGACTCTTTAGTCAAGTGAGAGCTTCTGGATACTATACCCAGCAAACAGAAATAAGATCATATGTAGAGTATGTAAGGTCAAAAGTCTATGTAAGGCTCCTCTTCAAAGTCAGACTAGCAAGAATACCCAGAAACTCCATGAGTCAAGAGCACAACCTGGGGGTGGTTTATAAAATATAGTTATAGAGGTTTGCATCTTGAAAGAATAGATTACAAAGGATAATTTGAGTTCTGTAATTACAACTGGATGTAATGTATGCCTAGAGATGCAAGAGAAAACTAAAGCTTAGACCCTCATGATCTTATTTCTTTTATAGGTGTGTGTGTGTGTGTGCGTGCGTGCGTGCATGCTGTGTAGGATATATATGCCCATGCATGGACTCATGTGGCTGCCAGAGGAGGACATGACATGTCTTCCTGCAGTGCTCTCAGCGTTACTCCCCGATGTCAGGGTCTCTCACTGAACTGCAGCTTGCCTTTTCCTTTCTAGGCTGTCAACCTCCAAGCCTCCATGATCCTTTGGTCCCTGTCACTCACAGCACTAGGGCAAAGCCTAACATTCATCTAAGGAAGATGCATAAATGGTCAATACACCACATGAAAATAGTTGGGTGTGGTGATGGATACCTTTAACCTGGCACTCCAGAGGCAGAGGCAGGCAGATCTCTGTGAGTCAAGGTCAGCCTGGTCTACAGACTGAGTTCCACGACAGCCAGGACTACACAAGGAAACCCTGACTCAGAAACAAAACCAAACAACCAAAAAACCCACATGAAAATAGGTTTAGCCATCAGATTAAGCACCATACAAACTAAAACTGGAACAATACAGAGAAGATCAGCGTAGCCTTGAATATGGGAAAATTTGTGCTTCATTAAAAAAGGAAAAAAGTAAACAAAAATCACAATGAGTCAGCTCAAGAGATGCTTCAGTGGTTAAGAGTGAATGAATATAAATCAAGGAGGGCACAAGCCTTTAATCCCAGCACTCGGGAAGCAGACAAGTGGATCTCTGTGAGTTCGAAGTCTTCTGGCCTCTGCACACACCTGCACTCACGTGTATGTACACGTCTGAATTCCCTAAATGATTGTTTATAAATGTTTCTTTCCATTTAAAGGGGACTATGCTGTAGAGATGGATACTTTGCATTGGTATGGATCTTGGTTTATTGATACAAATTTAAGGTCAATTTTGTTATATTGTGTATGTGTGCATTTCTGCTTTTGATTAAGGTATTGTGTTTGTATAGCTTATTTAAAAATATAATGTATAATTAAAAAATACGTTAATAGACAATCAGGTTTTCTAGATATAGAGATATATTTCAGTTAGATAGGGATTCTTCAAATCTTTCAAAAGCTAACAAAATATGACATTTAAATGTTTTAAAAACTTAAGATTTTTCATGACAATGAGGCATATCTGTCCTGGCAGCACCAATAACTTCAAGAGAAAGACGGGTACCAAAGAGGCTCCTAATGGAGTTTGCTAGCCATTGGGCAAGAAACTGCTCTTGCCTGGACTGCTTAATGTTATGCTGTATGAACTGGAAGTGCAGAACCTACAGAGAAATGACTGCTGAACTTGTCTAAGGTCAGACGGTCCTTCAGGGTTCCTGCTTCATGAAAGCGTCTGCCAGACATTCTACAGGATACAGAAAAAAGTGACTGACAAACTGCCAATATAGGTGAAACTGTAAAATTTCCTGCTTCACGGAAAAGTCTGCTGGATACTATGGGCCTGTAGGTTGAAGAAGGGTGCCTACAACGTTACCAAAAAACTTTGGGTGACTGTCCAGACAGTGAGATGGCTCTGTCAATTCTAGAGTTTCGAAAGTTGCTTATAGTACACTTTCTGTTTACTTAGGTAATAGTATATCCTTCCAGAGTCTTTAATCGAGTTAAAATATAGATATAGTTTTCCTTAGTTATGATAAAAATAAATATTCTTTTTTTTTTTTTTTTGAGACAGGGTTTCTTTGTAGTTTTGGAGCCTGTTCTGGAACTAGTTTGTAGACTAGGCTGGTCTCGAACTCAATAGGCTCTGCCTGCCTCTGCCTGCCTCTGCCTCCTGAGTGCTGGGATTAAAGGCATGCGCCACCACTGTCCAGCTTGTAACTGTAATTCTTAATTGATTCCTGCTTTATTATGTTAAAGTTAAAACCTTCCTTTTTATTTAAACAGAAAAGGGGAGGTGATGTGGGATTCCCCTCTGTATGCTGTGAATACCATTGGTTAATAAAGAAACCATCTTGAGCCTGTGATAGGGCAGAGTAGAGCTAGGAGGGGAAAACTAAACTGAATGAGGAAGAAACAAGGTAGAGTCAGGAGACACTGTGGGAACAGCTGGAACTTTGCCCATAAGTCACAGCCACATGGTGATATACAGATTAATAGAAATGGGTTAAATTAAGATGTAAGAGCTAGCCATTAAGAAACTAGAGCTGATAGGCCAAGCATGATTTTTTAAAATATTTATTTATTATACAATATTCTGTCTGCATGCATGCCTGCAGGCCAGAAGAGGGCACCAGATCTCATGGTTGCTGGGAATTGAACTCAGGACCTTTGGAAGAGCAGGCAATGCTCTTAACCGCTGAGCCATCTCTCCAGCCCCTAAGCATGATTTAATTAATACAGTTTCTGTGTGGTTATTTCAAGGCTGAGCAGCCAGGAACAAACAAGCAGCCTCCCATAACATGTTTATCGCTCCTCTTTACATTGCTAGCGGGAATGTAAAATGATAAGCCACTACAGAAGGCAGTCACCAAATCTCTCAAAATGTTAAACATAATTACCATGTGACCCATTAATTGTGTCCCTAGGATAAAAATGTGCAACGTTCATAACAGCATTACTGATAAAGACCTAAGGTAGAAATAACCCAAATAGCTATTTACTGATAACTCTTACCCTGTCCTAAAAAGAGTAATCACTGACACACGCTATCACATGGGTCAACTAAGTGAAAGACTCTTCAAGACTGTAGAAACAGCCATGGGCTGCATGATTTCAGTTATATGAAATGTCCAGGACTTTTTCCTTCCTTCCTTATTTCTTTCTTTTTGAAGGAATGGTCACAGAAGTTCAACTTCAGCCTCTCATACAGGGATGGGATGAAAGGTGTGCACCACTGTTCTGGGCACAAAAATCATACTACATGGATGCCAGGGACTTCAGATGAGGGAAGAAATGGGGAGTGTCTGCTAATGGGTACAGAATTTCTCTGGGGAGTAAATAAAAATACTAAGCTGACTGAAAAATATGGGTGTGGTGGCATGCACCTGTAGTCCCAGTACTCAGGAAGCAGAGGCAGGAAGACAGATCTGTCAGTTCAAAGACAGCCTAGCCTATATAATGTTACATTCAGGCCAACCAGGTATACACAGGGAGTGCCTGTCTCAAAAGCAAAACAAAACAAAACAACCCACCACCACAAACAACAACAACAACAAAAATCCCAAAAAACCAAAAACCCAAACCAAACAAAAAAAAACTGATTGGAGTTATACAACTCTGGAAGGTGCTAAAACCATTGAATTGTACACTTAGATGGATATACTTTATGTATATGAAGCATATATAATCGGGGCAGGGAGTAGACCATACCCATCCTAGCACTTGGGAGGTAGAAGCAGGTGGATCACTCTGCGTTCCAGAACAGCCAAGTGAGAAACCATCTCAAAATAAAACACAGATCCTTAAAAAGAGAGGAGAAACTCTCAGAGGTCTAATGCCTTTTTTGTCAGGATGACCCCTGGTATTTTTGGGGTACTAGGGGTCAAACTCAGAACTTTAAGCATGCTAAGCAAACACTCTACCAACTAAGGTGTGCCCTCAATCCAGCCCCAGGATGTTCCGTTTTATGGGCCTGTGTTAAAAGAAAGAATTCTCAGCCAAGCTTGGTAACTCATGACTATAATCCTAGAAACTGAGAGCCTAAAGGTAGGAGGACTAGCCAGCTTAAGGCTAAGCCTGGACTACCATAAAAATATATTTATATTGGTTTTTCAAGACAGGGTTTCTCTGTGTAGTCCTGGCTGTCCTGAAAACTCACTCTGTAGACCAGGCTAGCCTCAAACTCAGAGATCCACGCCTCTGCCTCCCTACCTGGACTACTATTTTAACAAACTTTTTTTTTGGAAATGGTCTCTCTGTGTAGCCTTGGATTCCTGGAACTCTCTCTGTAGACCAGGTTGGCCTCCAACATAGAGATCCACCTGCCTCTGCCTTCCTAGTGCTGGGATTAAAGGTGTGCAACTACCTTGTTGGCCAAACAAACTTTCTTAAAATTTCCTAGGCTGATGCTATTTTCTTGTTCCTTCTCCACAGGGTAAGGAGCATGTGGCATTTAAATCCCAAAGACTAATAGACAAGAAAATCTTACATCATTTCGGTCTTTGGTTAGTCTCTCCTCAAGTTCCAAAGCTAACTGCAAGAGCCACCACTGTACCTAAAAAACAAACAACAAACAAACTAAAATTAATCTTTCATTTAAGTAGACATATAGATGAGACAGTGGATTTGTCTCTATAACTAGATCAGGAAGACCTCAGCACTCTGTCATCCTCTAGCTGAAGATTTTCAGTCAGGTCCAGACTCTAGAGGTTGAGGCAGAAGGGTCATGAGATCATGGCTGGGTTATATAGCAAAAACTTATCTCCACAACAAAAAAAGAGAATGGTTTTAAATTACGGGGAAAGGGAAAATGTGCAAGAATGAAGACAAGAATATGAATTCCCAGCACCCACAACACAATTTGGGCATAGCTACATACGGACCTATTCTAACCCAGGACTAGTAGAACTAGACAACAGTGTCACTGGGATTTGCTGGCTGCCAGCATAGTTTCAGGTTCAACAAGAGAATAAGGCAGAGTGATAGAGCAGGACATCTGAGAGCTTCCTCTGCTATCTACATATGCGTGTAAAGGTACACACACCAACACACATGTGCAACACATAATTTGTTTAGTCGCTATTACAACCCAGAATGGTCTCCAACTCTTAGTGTACTGCTTCAGCTTGCTGTGTGCCGGGATTACAGGCGCCCTCCTAGGCTCAGCTCCAAGTCTTTCACCTCACTTTTCCTGCTGGTGCCGTCGGATAAATTCTACCGTGGGCCAATTCCAAGGAAGAACTCAAACTGAGTGAAGCATAATATTTTAGGTTTTTGAAGTTCCTACCTACAGAAAAAGACAAGAAACTCCTCCACTGGCCATTTCAGCCAGTCCTATTTTATACCATTTTTTTTTGTTTTGTTTTGTTTTGTTTTGTTTTTTGTTTTTCAAGACAGGGTTTCTCTGTGGTTTTTGGTTCCTGTCCTGGAACTAGCTCTTGTAGACCAGGGTGGTCTCGAACTCACAGAGATCCGCCTGCCTCTGCCTCCCAAGTGCTGGGATTAAAGGCGTGCGCCACCACCGCCCGGCTTATTTTATACCTTTTTAGATTGAAGAGGGGAAAAAAATGACAAACTAGTTATTTCAACTTAAAAAAAAAAAAAGCAATTCCTATTCCATTTGGTAAAATAAATTTCATCAAAATTTATAAAATAATTTTCTTATCTTATAATAAAGGTAATCATCTAACCCAGTAACTTTGCACAGCTACCAAGATCCACTATCTCCTTAAAGAGAGGCAGTACTCTGTTGAGAAGCTTGCTTACCTGCTCCCGAGTAGCCAAAGCTGTTTTCCCTGGGAAGTTCTTGCTACAGCCAATAGTTTTAGGTAACTGCCTGGGTTTAACTGGATCATGTTCAATCCCTCGGCACATGGCATACAGCCAAGATCTATAAAACCAGCAAACAACATTAAGATGAAAGCATGATCATTCTCCTTGTTTTTTCTTTGCTTCCTAGAGAGGATCTCACAGTAGCCAACTGACCTTAAATTGTGATTCTACTGGGGTTACAGGTGAGAGCCACCATGCCTTGTTTTTACCTATTTATAAACAGCATTTAACTATGCAGCTCAGGCTGGCCTCCAGTTCATGATCCTCCTGCTCCAGCACCCTTGTTAAAACAAAATACCTACATTAGTCTTTTATACTCTTCCTGACAAATGACTGAGGCCAAGGATAGAGCTCAAGGGTACACCACATGGCTAACATGTACAAGGCCCTAGGTTCAATCCCCAGCGCTACAAACGAAGAAAATTAACAGCTAGGTGTATCCTGGTACGTGTAAGGTGGAGGTAAAGGATCAAGGAGCTCAAGGCCTATGTTACTTGAGACCCTGTCTGCTGTGGGACAATGGTCTTTACCCTGTCATTTGTATTTTAATAAAACACTGATTGGCCAGTAGCCAGGCAGAAAGTATAGGCAGGGAAACGAGAATAGAAGAATTCTGGGAAGAGGATAGGTTCAGTCTGCAGTTGTCACCCAGAGAGGATGCAAGATGAGAATGCCTCACTGATGTAAGGTACCAAGCCATAAAGCTAACACAGACAAGAATAATGAGCTAATATAAGATGTAAGAATTAATTAAGAAGCCTGAGATAATAGGCCAACAAGTTTATGATTAATGTAGACCTCTGTGTGTTTCTTTGAAACTGAATGGCTATGGGACCAGGCAGGACAGAAACCTCAGTAAACAGAATGGTGCCAACGTGGACAACTATATCCATGTAAAACCTGAGAGAGTTTGGGAAGTAATTCTACACATAAAAGAACAGAGTTGCTTGGCGGTGGTGGCGCATGCCTTTAATCCCAGCACTTGGGAGGCAGAGGCAGGCGGATCTCTGTGAGTTCGAGACCAGCCTGGTCTACAAGAGCTAGCTCCAGGACAGGCTCCAAAACCACAGAGAAACCCTGTCTCGAAAAACCAAAAAAAAAAAAAAAAAAAAAAAGTAGGCTCTGTTTGTTAGAGGCAAGCACATCTCATTTAAAAGAGGCTTCCTGACTCAGCTTTAGCTGCAAAAACCTTGCAGCTCTTTTAAATGGTCCCACCACCAAACACTTAAATGGTGTTTATGAATAGCTGACAGCATGCTTCTTGGTGATATCAGGGACCTTGAAACTCCATAGAGTTGTGGCAGTAAACATGGCTCCCACCAGTACCTCTGCTACGAGGCTAGACTCTCAGAAAGGTAAGGAGTGTGGTGGATCCAGCCTTCAAAGCCACGGCTTTAATCCTAGCCATTATCACTTAGAAAATTAAAGACTCATGTGGTCAGAAAAAGAGAGATATACAGTAATTACAGACAGATTCAGACAAAAAAAAAAAAAACTCTAAACAGTTTAGAGTGTGTTAAAAAATATATGTAGGCTTGGGAGAGAAAAAAAAAGAATAAAGTCCTTAAGAAAGAGAGTAGTTGGGTGTGGTGGCACACACCTTTAATCCCAACACTTGGGAGGCAGGCAGATCTCAGTGAGTTCAAGGACAGTCAAAGATACACAGAGAAACCCTGTCTCAAAAAGCCGAAAAGTAAAAATAAAATAGAGTTTAAAATAAAGTCACATAAAGAAGAAAAATACACAGAGAATCTGGATACTGTTGTGTTGTCTTTGAATTGTATGACTGCTAAGGAAGGAGCAACAGCTGCTAAAAGACATTTGATTATTAATGCTGCTGGAGTAATCCAACATATGTACTTTGAAAATGCCTTGACTTCAAAATTTAAGTCAAAAGGTAAGTTACTTTGGAGAAGAGATTTTGCTTTTGTTTCCACAGGAAACAAAACATTCTGGGCTAAGAAAAATCAGGTCTGATCAAGGAAGACCACCTGAGAAATCTCCAATAGGAGCAGAGCCCAGATGATCCAACATTTCAGAGGATCTCTGTTGGAGTTTACTCTGAGTTCTGCATCCAGAACAGTTTCAAGACTGCTAGCTGAGATGATCAAGCCTCACAAAATACTCCAGTCAGGACTTGATCATAATTCTAAATCTTCTTTAGGTCCCTATAAGATTATCAGCACCCGGGGGCTGGAGAGATGGCTCAGAGGTTAAGAGCATTGCCTGCTCTTCCAAAGGTCCTGAGTTCAATTCCCAGCAACCACATGGTGGCTCACAACCATCTGTGTTGAGGTCCGGTGCCCTCTTCTGGCCTTTAGGCATACACACAGAATATTGTATACATAATAAATAAATAAATATTTAAGAAAAAAAGATTATCGGCACCCTCAATCAGCAGGAAGTAGCCTGGAAAACTGCCCATATTCCAAAAAAATGGACTATGGATGTTTGCCTTTGTTTAGAATGTTGGTTACAAGTTATGGATAATGGTCAGGAGAAAAGCTAAACAAAGGAGATTCAATTCAGAGTTCTAGTTTTGAAAGAAAAAGGGGGGGGGGAGTTCTGTGGGACAATGGCCTGTATCCTGTCACTTGTATTTTAATAAAACGCTGATTGGCCAGTAGCCAGGCAGGAAGTATAGGCAGGGTGACCAGGCAAGAAGTAGAGGTAGGGTGATGAGGAGAATTCTGGGAAGAGGAAAGGTTTAACCTGTAGTCACCCAGATAGAGAGAGGAAGCAAGATGAGAATGCCTTGCTGATGAAAGGTACCAAGCCATGTAGCTAACACAGACAAGAATAATAGGCTAATATAAGATGTAAGAGTCAATAAGAAGCCTGAGCTAATAGGCCAACCAGTTTATGATTAATGTAGACTTCTGTGTGCTTCTTTGGGACTGAACAGCTATGGGACCAGGTGGGACAGAAACCTCAGTCAACACCTGTCTCAAAAAAGGAAAGAAAGAACCAAAGAAAGAAAACTAAAATAAAACATACCTAAGTTCTGACAGAGCTCTTACCCTTCTTAAATAGTTCTAATGTAAGACACTGGTAAGGGGAGAACTAATCCTACTTTCTAAAGCAAGTCACTATTTGCGTTCTTTGCAAAATACCAATTAATAAGCGATCAATTCATCTTTTTGTGCTTACTAGGGCTGAAACGCAAAGATTTGAGTATAACATCAGCAAAATAGCAAACATAAATGATATATTAGGACGAGCCTGGCTGTGCAGATCTTGAATTCATGTGACTTGAGCATCTGAGGCAGAAGAATTACATGTTCAAAGCCTGCCTGAACAACTTGGTAAGACTTGAATTAAAAGTAAAGGGAAAAAGCTGTTAATCTTCATAAAAGGATGCTTGTCTAGCATGTGCAAGGCCCTGGACTAAATTCCCAGTATTGCAAAAACAAACATATAAAGAGTACATATCCAGGCTTCAAATGAACAACTCCTATCAACTACCCAGGAATATGACAAAGCTATTTTAGAGGGATTGGCCATAGAGACCGAATTATTTTACTTTTAGAATGTTTTCAGTGCTTGTAGGGACATAGCCCCATCCATTGGGGGCGTGTTTGCCTCGGGCTAATGTTTACGGATAAATCTGCCGGGCGTGAGCCCAGCAGCCCTTTTTTTTTCTTTTGCTCCGCTTTTCCAGTACTCCGCGGGAACCTGTGGTCCTGTAAGTCTATTTTCTTATTAAAGCTGTATATATCTATATAATCTGTCTACATTCATTTGCGCCACCACATTTGGCGCTTTTGGGATGATTGGTATTTGTGAATTACTGTTTATAGAAAATTGTACTGGTACTGTTTCTTGTATATTGATATGTTAAATATTAAATGTGAGTGTTCCTACCTCTATTTTTGTATGAGTATGCTTATAACTTTGTCTATATTGTATTGATACATCTACCATATTACATTGTACATTTCTACCTCTGATACTATGACATTGTTTACAGTTGAAGATCATTGTCTTCATATATTGCACAGTTGTTTATTCTTTTAGTCTTCAAAGTTAGATAGGTATTAAGAATTATATGTTTGTCATATTTATTTTTAAGTTAATCAGGTCTTTTAGTTACATAGAGATTATATTTAGTATAGATAGTATGATCTTCAGCCTCTTCAAAGAGCTGTAAAAAATGGCCTTTAATCTAACCTAAAATTTCTGTGCCAAAGAGACACAATTACTCCTGGCAACACCACTCTACTCCCGAGAGAACGTTGAGCACCAAAGACACTCCACTGGGAGCTTGTCTTCTTGGCAGAACTGGCCTTTGGGTTAAGAAAAGCCCATACCTCAACTTCTGACAAAGATACAGAATATCCCTAAGTGGATAAAACAGGATTGTCTTATCTTGCCAAGACAGGGTAGGATAGTCCTAAGAAAGTTCCTTGCCTTTAATAATGGTATGCCAATTATGTTAGGCCTTAGCCAAAGTTGGTTGACTCAACATTGCAAACGAGACTTTGGGTGATTGCCCAGGTAGTCAGTTGTCTCTGTCAATTGTTACACATTTTGGATATCTCTCGATTGTTAAGTAATATTTATTCCCTTCTCAGATCTTTGACGGAGTTAAAGATTATATAATTGTAGTTACTCTCTATGTTATTTAGACTCCTTGAGATAAAATGTTTAGCAAAAGTTTTGTTCTCAATATTATTTGTTATATTTATTATTTGTTATTATTGTATATAGTTGTATTTGGTTTGGTTCTATCTTATTTAGACAAAAGGGGGAGATGTAGGGACATAGCCCCACCCATTGGGGGCGTGTTCGCCTCGGGCTAATGTTTACGGATAAATCTGCTGGGCGTGAGCCCAGCAGCCCTTTTTTCTTTTGCTCCACTTTTCCAGTGCTCCGCGGGAACCTGTGGTCCTATAAGTCTATTTCCTTATTAAAGCTGTATATATCTATATAATCTGTCTACATTCATTTGCGCCACCACAAGTGCTGGGGATAGAACCAGAAGCCTTGTAGCATGTTAGAAAAGTGTCCACCAATGAATCCTATCTCAAGCCTTTCTTTTTGATCTTGAACTTGTGGTTCTGTCTCCCAAGCACTAAGATAACAGTCTACTATGTCTGCTGGAATCTAATATTCGGTATTTATTTTATTTTTTTTTTGAGACAGGGTTTCTCTGTAGCTTTAGAGCCTGTCCTGGAACTACTAGCTCTTGTAGACCAGACTGGCCTCAAACTCACAGAAATCACCCGCCTCTGCCTCCTGAGTACTGGGATTAAAAGTTTGTGCCACCACCGCCTGGCTTTGGAATCTAATATTCCAAAGGATCAAACCATGAAATGACCTCATGAAACACAGGCTGGGTATCCTGGTGCATGTCTGTTATCTAAAAATTTGGAAGGTAGAGAGTCAAGAGGATCAGCACTTTAAGGCTCCCTTTGGTTATATACCAAGCTTAAATCTGGCTTGGGCTATTTGACCCTGTCTATTAAAAGCTTTTATCTATATTGAATTTAATATCCCTATAAAGGTTATGTGTGTGCCGGGCGGTGGTGGCGCACGCCTTTAATCCCAGCACTCGGGAGGCAGAGGCAGGCGGATCTCTGGAAGTTCAAGGCCAGCCTGGTCTACAAGAGCTAGTTCCAGGACAGACTCCAAAACTACAGAGAAACCCTGTCTCGAAAAAAAAAAAAAAAAAAAAAAAGGTTATGTGTGAAAAGTAATATAAACAGGGGTTAAAGAGATGGATGTTCTTCCAGAGGATCCAAGTTCAATTCCCAGCACCCACATGGCAGCTCAAGACTTTCTGTGACTCCAGTTACATGGGTTCTGACACCCTCACACAGAAACACATGCAGCCAAGACACCAATGCACATAAAGTAAAAATAAAATAAAAAAAATAAAAAAAAAAGAAAAGAAAAGAAAAGGAAAAATAATATAAACCACTTACAGGTAAGTGTGGTGGCATGCGCCTTTAATCCCAGCATTTAAGAGGCAGAGGCAGGTTATCTCTGAGTTCCAAAACAGCCAGGGCTGCACAGAGAAACCCAGTCTTGAAAAACCAAAACAATAATAATAATAAATATTACAAACCACTTACTTACCCGTTCTTCTCTCCAAAATGGTTCTGTAGCTGGGCTTCAGTGAACTGGGTCAGTTCACCCATGTATTCTATCCCAAGGATTTCAATGACAGAAGCCCCAAGTTTTCCTCCAAGACTGCGGCTAAACAATGAAGAGAAGAAATTTTTAGGTCACATTTAAATACACAGTTAACCAAAACCAAGACATTCTGTTGCTCCAAGCAGCTCTCCCAAAGATTCAGAGATCAGAGAATGTTTTTCTTCGGCAGACTCTTACTGTACAGCACAAAGCCAAGGACTAGAGAGCTCAGCAAGTAAAGGTGCTGATGGTTAGAGTCTGACCCCTGGAGCCCTCATCTCAATGAGTGCACCTGTACTCTCATACACACGCACACAGAGAACAAATGAAGAAAACTGAAGACTCCTCCCAGCTGGGAGCTGGGAAGATTAACAGGAGCATAAATAAAGATTTATCATTAATTTGTTATCAAGTATACATAAAACTTTATTTTTCATGGTCTTGTAGATTAAATTTTCAGTTGTGTTTAACCTATTGTCTGTCCTGTTTGGAGATTAAAATTCCAAACCCAGTCAGGTGTAGTGGCACATTTTTGAGGTCAACCTACTCTACCTAGTAAGTTCTAGGACAACCAGAGCTACATAATAAGACCCTGTCTTGAAAAAAACCCCAACCAAACAAGCCCGGCAGAGGTGGTGCACGCCTCTAACTCCAGCACTGGGGATACAGAGGCAAGCAGGGATCTCTGAGTTCCAGGCCAGCCTAGTCTACAGAGTGAGTTTCAGGACAGCTAGAGCTACACACTTGAAAAACAAACAAACAAACAAATAAAAAATACCCCTCTAAACGTTCCAAACCCAAAACAAATTTTTTCCATAGCCAGCTGGCTTTGAAGTGATCTACAACCCGTTCTTGGTCTACCCTCAGTCCTTCGGGTTCAGTGTCTTCAGCAATGCGGACTATTTCATGTCTCCCTAGGTTCACTGAGAACATTTTACACTTTCCTTCTTTCTGTTAAATGTCTCCATGCTGCTTTGTCACCTCCAGTTCATAAACCTTTCTCAGATCAGTTTTATTTTCATGCCTCATTGGAGAGCAATTTGACAGAACTGAAAACCTTGACTGAGCCAGGTAAAGGGGCTTCTGTCTGTAATTACATTCAGTGAGCTAAAACAGGGGAATTAAATAGTTTTAAGTGAGTGGCATAGTGAATTCCAGGCTAGCTTGGACTACAGAGTGAAACTCTGTCTCAATAAGAAGATTTTATAAACTCTCGATTTGATAGAGAAAAGTAAAATTCCAGCTGGATATAGAAGCTTGTACCCATAATCCTAGCATTTAGGAGGCTGAGGCAGAAGGAACACCACCAGAATGAGGTCAGCCTAGACTGTTTAGTGAGACCTTATCTCAACACCCTCCCAAGAGAAGTGAAATTTTTATTTGTTAAACATTTAATACACTTGGATAAAAAGCCAGAAGGAAGTGTGTGTGAAATGTGCAGTGTACGTGCACACGTGGAAGCTACAGGATATTAAATGTCCTGTTGTCATTCTCAGAACGATGTCCTTCAGACAGGGTCTTTCACTGTATCTGGGGCTGGGTGGCAGCCAGCGAAGCCCTGGGAAAGCCCATCTCCGTTCCCTACAGTTTAGGGGCTTTAGGGCACTCTCCTCCCTCCACCTCACTGAGGTTACAGGGAGTGCACAAGCAATCACATCTGCCTTTTTATGAATGTACTAGGGATTCTGAACTCAGCTCCTTATACTTGGGCAATAAGTGCTCTTACCCAGTGAGCTATCTTCCTAGCCCCCTTAGTTTTATTTGGGGAGCATCCAGCTATGCAGCCCTGGGGGACCAGATATTCACTACGTGGCTATGAGTTCCTCAGTGGTGCTCCTGCCCATCCCCGCCCCTCCAGTGCTAGGATTACAGGCATATATCAGCAATCTAACTTTCAGTTCTTTTGTTGTTGTTGTTTTGAGACAGGGTTGTTTTTTTTTTTACATAGTCCTGGCTGTCCTGGAACTTCATATGTAAACCAGGTTGACCTCCACTCAGAGAGCCTCCTGCCTCTGTCTCTTGAATGCTAAGATTAAAGGTGTACATCACTACACCTGGCAGTTTTGTTTTGCCCTTAAATTCAGGATTAGTTATATACTACAGATTACCACAAATTGAAAATTCATTTAGAAAAAAGGCCTAAATGTAGCTTATAAATTTTTCAGTGTTGCCTCTCTGACTGGTACCTATTTTCTCTGAGACTGAATCATTACGAGGCACAAGAGCCACTACAAGCAGGGATCGTTCACAGGATGAAACTGAATACCTACATTTTACGAATTGGCATCTGGCTGAATAGCTGTGGGACTGATCCATGTGAGACCAGAGTTTGGCGGTTGGGCTTGTTTAGTCCACAGGCGAGTTTTGCCAGGACCTGGAAGCACAGAGAACAATAAGATCATTAATATTATTAGTAAGGTAACTATGTAGAGTTGGTAAATATTAAAGTACGCATACACATACACAGAGGCACAGCTTAATGGCTATCCTAATAATTTCCACATGAAAATCAAAATATAATCAGAAACTCAAAACACCTGAAAATCTCTGTGATATTTTGTTTGTACTCTAACAAATAAGCTTGCCTGGAGATCAGAGTATGGAGCTAGCCACTAGTTAACCATAGAGGCCAGGCAGTGGTGACACACACCTTTAATCCCATTACTCAGGAGACAGAAGCAGGTGCATCTCTGTGAGTTCAAGGCCACCCTGGGCTACAGGACAAACAGAGCTAGGCTCACACTTCTAATCCCAGCACATGGGAAGCTCATGCCTTTAATCCCAGCACTAGGGAGGTGGAGATAGGAAATGATAGGGCTGGACACAGAGAGGAATATAAGGAGGGTGGACACGGTTGCTTGGGCAATCCATTCAGTCTGAGGATTTGTAGAAACAGGACCTTGGCCCCTTTCAGGTTGAGTTGTCCAGGAAAGAAGTGGTTGTGGCTTGCTCCTTTGTCTTTCAGAATTTACCCCTATATCTGACTCTGAGATTTTATTATTAAGACCAATTAGAATTTGTACTACACCGCTGTGTTACACATAATCCTCTGGGAAACCATTTTCCCCACTGAAAACGAAAAACTGGTCAGAGTGTCAGAGTGACCTAAATGCTCTCTGCCTGAACCACGCTGCTTAGGCTAGGCTAAAAGAATAAACATTTCATGTGTGACAAGGGCCAGGAGCCAATAACAACAGGGAGAGCATTGCTTCAAAGATAGACAAGAACTGGCCAATTAAAAATATGTCCATAGTATGCTTCATCTACATAACCCAAGGACAGAGAGGAACGAGCCAACCATGTCCATACTCATGTCCATACTTCATTTACATAATGCTTATTGAATTTGCTATTCTCAATTAGGTCTGGGTATGAAAATTAGGTGAAAACTGGTGGTCCTGTGAAACTGTGCATAAAAACATCCTGTGATCTCTGAAAGGGAGTTCTTCCCACCTTCACTGAGTTGAGTGTGCTGGACAAGTTCCATGCCTAGGCTCATTTGGAATAAACCTTGCTTTTGTACCCAAGTCCAGGTTCCCTGGTGGTTTCTTTGGGGACAAGAAGTCTGGGCACAAGTGTCCCTACACTCTCCTAATATCAATTTTCCGCATGTCATTTTTTCTTTTCCATCTATTTGAGATTTTTCTCAAAATAGGTTTAAAAAACAGAGAAGAAATGCAAGTAAGATTCACATATTTATGTGAATATGAAAATGCTAGAACAGGCGGTGCAGTCCTGTAATTCAAATGTTTGGAAGTGAGGGTGGGAAGAGCAGGAGCTCAAGACTGGCCCTGACCTACACACAGACAAGCACACAGAACTGAAAATTAAAAAAAGTCTACCTCCCTCCACATAAATATACATTGATATATAATCATTCCTTAATTTCACTAGTAAGATTCTTTTTTCTTTCTTTGCAGCGTGGTCTGAGATGGCTATTCTTGGTTGTCAGCTTGTCTACATCTGGATTAACTAACCCACAGTGGCTGGGTACACCTGTAAAGAATGTTTCCTGTACTTTATTAAATAATTTGACGTGGGAAGACCTTTTCCCCCTCAAGACAGGGTTTTTCTGTGTAGTCTTGGCTGTCCTGGAACTCGCTCTATAAACCAGGGTGGCCCTGAACTCAGAGGTTGGCCTGCTTCTGTCTCCCTAGTGCTGGGATTAACTAAAGGTGTGCACCATCACCTGTCAAGACCCAATTGTAATCAGTTGAGGTAGGAAGTTCCACCTTTAATCTGTGACATACCTTCTACATGTAGCCTACATTTAAAGAACATGGAAGAAGGAAGCTTACTCTTGCTGGCAAGTCCATTCCTTCACTGGCATTAGAGCCTATTTCTTTTGGATCCTGGCATATATTGAGACCAACTGAGACATCTAGCCTCACAGACTGAACAACTACGAAGATTCTCGGACCTTTCATTAGTAGACACCTATTGTTAGACAAGCTGGTCCACAGCCTGTAAGTCATTAATAAATCTAATATATATATATTCATTCTGTAAGTTCTGTTCCTCTAGAGAAGTGGTTCTCAACCTTCCTAACACTGCAACCATTTAATACAGTTCCTCATGTTGTGGTGACCCCCCAACCATAAAATTATTTTTGTTGCTATTTAATGACTGTAATTTGCTAGTTATGAATCATTATGTAAATATCTGATTTCTGACCCCTGCGAAAGGGTCTTTCAGCACCCAAAGGGGTTGCAACCCACAGATTCAGAACCACTGCTCTAGAGAACCCTGACTAATACACAGTCTCTCTATTATAAGGCAGGCTCTGGCTGTCCTGGAACTCACTAGACAAGGCTTGCCTAGAATTCAAAGATCCACTCACCTCTGCCTCCCAAATGGCCGGGCGGTGGTGGCGCACGCCTTTAATCCCAGCACTTGGGAGGCAGAGGCAGGTGAATCTCTGTGAGTTTGAGAACAGCCTGGTCTACAAGAGCTAGTTCCAGGACAGGCTCCAAAGCCACAGAGAAACCCTGTCTCGAAAAACCAAAAAAAAAAAAAAAAAAAAAAACCACCACAACAACAACAACAAAAAAAAACAAATGGGAAAAAATTAAAAATTAAAAGCGTGCACCACCTGGGGAACATTCCTCCATTGCTGGTGGGAGTGTAAATTTATATACCCACTTTGGAAGTCAGTGTGATATTTTCTCAGAAAACTGGGAATCAACCTACCACAAGACCCAGTTATACCACTCTTGGGCATATACCCAAAGGATGCTCAATCATACCACAAGGACACTTACTCAACTATGTTCATAGCAGCTTTTTTTTTTTTTTAATAGCCAGAACCTGGAAACAACCTAGATGTCCCTCAACTGAGAAATGAATAGTGAAAATGTGGTATATTTACATAATGGAGGATTACTCAAGCTGTTAAGAGCACCAGAAAATCTGCAGGCAAATGGATGGAACTTGATAAAATCATCCCGAGTGAGGTAATCCAGACTGAGGACAAATATGGTATATACTCACTCCTAAGTGGATATTAGCTCTAAAATAAAGAAAAACTATGCTACAACTCACAGACCCAGAGAGACTAGGTAACAAGGAGGGTTCATGAGGGGAGACCCGTATCTCCCTGGGAGGGGGAAATAGAAGAGATCTGGAGAGTGGGCTGAGGGCGGATGAGGATGGTTCCTTGAGCAATCAGGTGGGCGGGATGCATGGAGGGGAGAGCGCTGAGGGGGACTGCCATTTTGGTGGTCAGATGGAAGCCTGGTGCAGAGGAATCTCCCAGGAGTCTATGGGGGAGAACCCCAGCTTATACTCCTAGCAAGAGCAGATAAGTAACCTGAACTGGTCATCTCCTATGAGCACATCGGTGCCTGACTCAGTTGTCATCAGAGAGGTGGCATCCAGCAACTGACAGAGGCAGAAGCAGAGACCCACAGCCAAACATTAGGTGGAGCCTGAGAATCCTACAGAGAAGAAAGGAGTATAGAGCCAGAGGGATCAAGGACAACATGGAAAGGCTCACACAATCAACTAACCTGGGCTCAGAGAGACTTAAACGACAACCAGGGAGGAGCCTGCATGAGAATGTCCTAGGCCCTCTGCATATATGTTACAGTTGTGTAGCTTGGTTGTCTTATGGAACTCCTAACAGTGGTAACAGGTGCTGTCTCCAACTCTTACTGGCTTTCGGGACCCTTCTCATACTAGGCTGCCTTGCCCATTCTTAACACATGGGGCGGTGCTTAGCCTTACTGAAACTTGATATGCCATGTTTTATTGATTCTCCTGGGAGCCTTGTGCTTTCCAAGAGACGAAAGAAGAGGGCATTGGGAGTGGGAGGGGGGATGAAGAAGGTCTGAGGGGGAGAATAGGGGGAGGCTGTGGCTGGATGTATATAGATAAGGTCAGGCGGTGATGACCCATGCCTTTTAATCCCAGCACTTGGGAGGCAGAGGCAGGGAGGTCTCTGATTTCCAGGACAGGCTCCAAAGCTACAGAGAAACCCTGTCTTGAAAAACCAATCAATCAATCAATCAATCAATAAATAAAAGGTGAATTAAAACAATACACACATACAAAATGTGCACCACTATGATCAGCTATTGGTAAGATTCCTTAGTAACTTCAACTAGGCAACATTTAGTATAATCTATATTACATTAGGAATATTGTTTCCTTTCCTTTCATATGGCTAAAAAGCCCAAAATTTCTTGTGGGCAGCTTAGCAACTTTCCTTCTATTAGAGGGAGAAGCAGGTGGCAACAAGCTGGCCAGCTACTGCTCAATGATTGAGCCTGCTTAGAGGGTCTGAAGTCTCAGAGTCTCACTGCACTTCAGTCACAGCTACTTATAAATGAATTATTCTGCTCCTGGATTTTTTTTTTTTTTTTTTTTTAGGATTTTCGAGACAGGGTTTCTCTGTAGCTTTTTGGTTCCTGTCCTGGAACTAGCTCTTGTAGACCAGGCTGGCCTCGAACTAACAGAGATCCGCCTGCCTCTGCCTCCGAGTGCTGGGAATAAAGGCGTGCGCCACCACCACCCGGCCTGCTCCTGGATTTTTGAGAATTATCTGTTTTTCCTATTTTGAAAATAGTGGTCCAGCCAGGTGGTGGTGGTGCATGCCTTTAATCACAGCACCTGGGAGGCAGAGGCAGGTGGATCTTTGTGAGTTCGAGGCCAGTCTGGTCTACAAAGCGAGTTCTATGACAGTCAAGGCTGTTACACAGAGAATACCTGTCCCGAGAAACAAAAAAACAGCAAAACAAAATAGTTGTACAAAGTAAAATTTTACTGCCATCTTTCTCTTATTGTCCCAACTGCTCAAGCCTGCAACTATGAATCAATCTATGTATAATCCTGCACACACCTGCAACCCCAGCACTGGAGGGGAAGAGCAGAAATATCTCTGGGACTTGTTGGCTGCTAGGATAGCCCACTCTCCTCCAAATAAATGCAGTTGTAGGTTCAGAAAGAGACCCTGCCTAAAAGAAGTCCAGCAGAGAGTGACAGAGTATGACACACATGCACACATCACAAACACATGTCAAACTCACACCTATATACATATATGGACAAGGAACAAACGCATAAAATATCCGGGCAATTCCATATAAGGAAACAACAGAGCTAAAAGTAGTAGCAGATGCCTGTAATCCCAGGACTTGAGAGGTAGAGACAGGAGGATCAACGTTGTCTTTGGTACACAAGAAGTTCAAGGTTAACCTGAGCTACATGAGACCCTGCGTCAAAAAGTCAAAATATATAGGATGAAACAACAACAAAATATACAGCAAGTGAAAATAAAAGAAATAGGCTAATATATAAAATTTCAAAGCCTCAGCTTTTTTTCTTTTTCTTTTCATGACAGAGTTTCTCTTTCTCTATGTAACAGCTCTAGCTGTCCTGGAACTCAATTTGTAGACCAGACTGGCCTTAAACTCACAGATATCCAACTGCCTTGCTTTTTTTTAAAAAAAAAAAAAATAATAATAATATAAGTTTATTTTTATGTGCATTGGTGTTTTGCCTGCATGTATGTCTGTGTGAGAGTGTTGGATCCCTTGGAACTGGAGTTACAGACAGCTATAAGTTGCCATGAGGGTGCTGGGAATTGAACCAGGGTCCTTTGGAAGAACAGCCAGTGTTTTAATCGCTGTGCCATCTTTCCAGCCCACGTCTCAGCTTTTCTATACAGATGGTTCAGACATTAAGAAAATAATTTTTTTTTTTTTTGGTCAGATTTTAGGCTGCTGTCTAGGAAAGTACTTATGTAATGTCGATTAATGTCATTACTTAAGCTTTTATTTGAGTCTCAATATGAATTTTATTTTATCTAAGTTTTTTAAAAATTACATTTTTGAGGGGCATTGCACATATGAAGGTCAAAGAACAACCTGGTTCTCTTCTTCCACCATGTGGGTTCTAGGTAGAACTCAGGTCGTTAAACTTGGTGGCAAGTGCCTTTACCCACTGAACCATCTCACCAGTCCCAAAACTCCAAACAATTAAGAAAATTTATTTTATGTGTCTAGGTGTTTTGCCAATATTCATGTCTTACAGCATTTGCATGCAATGCCCTCAGAGGACAGAAGACGTGTTGGGTTCCTAGAACTCTATTTACAGACAGTTGAGAACTACCATGTGGGTGGTGGGAATTGAGTCCATGTCCTCTGCAGAACAGCCAGTGCTCTCAACCGCTGAGTCCCCTCTCCTGTTCCTCATTTTTTATTTTCTATTTTTTTTTTTTTTTTTTTTTTTGGTTTTTCGAGACAGGGTTTCTCTGTAGCTTTGGTACCTGTCCCAGAACTAGCTCTTGTAGAACAGGCTGGCCTCGAACTCACAGAGATCCGCCTGCCTGTGCCTCCCGAGTGCTGGGATTAAAGGCGTGTGCCACCACCGCCCGGCTTTTTTTAAGTTTTTTATTTATTTATTTATTTATTTATTTATTTATTTATTATGTATACAATATTCTGTCTGTGTGTATGCCTGCAGGCCAGAAGAGGGCACCAGACCCCTCTACAGATGGTTGTGAGCCACCATGTGGTTGCTGGGAATTGAACTCAGGACCTTTGGAAGAGCAGGCAATGCTCTTAACCTCTGAGCCATCTCTCCAGCCCTTTTTTTAAGTTTTTTTTGAGTCAAAGTCTTACATAGAGTAGACTGGCCTGGAACTGTAGAACTCTTGATTTTCCTGCTTGCACCTCCCAAGTGGTGGAGGTGCAGACATGTACCACAACATCAAGCTCTCTACATGCATTTTAATATCCACTAACACCCATGCTTGCTGTACTTCCTCTTTGAAGTCTACAGTAAGCATTTACCTTA
The DNA here is from genome assembly GCF_950005125.1 of Chionomys nivalis. Lineage (NCBI taxonomy): Eukaryota > Metazoa > Chordata > Mammalia > Rodentia > Cricetidae > Chionomys > Chionomys nivalis. The sequence goes on along the minus strand of NC_080104.1, from coordinate 11,929,536 downwards.
TTGTGTGAAATTCCAGCTGAACACTGAAAACCAGTCTTCCTCTCTATGGTTGCTCTCATTTCTTCCACAATCACTGCTCCCACGGTCAAGTGTAGGTCTGGAGAGGTGGTATCACCAATGTGAAGAGAACCAAGCCACTCAAGTAAGCCTTGTTTTCGATTTTCCTCTGAAAAAAAGTTGAGATTACATTTAGACATTTTAAAAATTATTTTCAGTCATGAATCACATAACATTTTCTCAAGGGAAGACTACATATATCATGGTATATGGCTTTAGAACTTAATATATAGTAGGCTATATGATCTAGCTTTCTCCAAGTACATGATATTTGCACAATGATGAAATCACCAACACATTTCCCAGAGCCTGACATTAAGTAGCACATAACGATATTTGCCATTCAATGCAACAATGGTTTGAGTTCAGGTACTTTAGACACATAGGTTTACTTCAAACCGTATTTTTGTGTGTCCGTGTGTGCCATGTGTGTGGGCACCTCTGGGAGCCAGAAGAAGATCTGGGATCCTTTGGAGCCGGAGTTGAAGGTGGTTGTCTCACAATGTGAATGTTGGGAACCAAATCTGGCCCTCTAGAGAAACAGCAAGTGCTTTTAACTACTAAGCCATCTGTCTCTCCAGCTCATTTAACTTACGTGGGTCAAAGGGATCAAACCCAGGTTGTTAGGTTTGGCTGCAGGCTCTTTTACCTGTTGAAACATCTCGCCAGCCCTAGATACATACATTTATGAAACCAATCATATTCAAACATACCAATTGCTGCAGCTTAGTTTCAGCTTAAGTTAAAACTTATAGTAATAATGTGTAACAAATATTTTTTATGTTAATAATCATTCATGAATAATGATTTATTGATTTTTGCAGTGCTGAGGATAAAATCCATAGTTCAAACATGCTACCATTGATCTATACTCCCCAGTCCAGCAACTACAATTTAAAAGCATGTTCCCTCAAATTTTCTTCTTTACATTTCTGTGTATCCTTGATAGTCCTGGAACTCACTCTGTAGAAGAAGCTGACCTTGAACTCTGAGATCCATCTGCCTGGGATTAAAGGCATACACCATCACTGCTGGGTTATACTCTATCCTTTTTTTTTTAAAAAACGAGGCAGGGTTTCTCTGTGTGACAGCCCTGGCTGTCCTGGAACTTGTTCTTGTAGACCAGCCTGGTCTTGAACTCACAGAGATCTGCCTGCCCCTGCCTCCCAAGTACTGGGATTAAAGGTGTGCACCACCACAGCCCAGTCTACACTCTATTCTTAATAAAAGACTAGAATTAACTCCACCCCCACCCATTTTCCACTGTGCAGTCAGTCAACAGAGCCCACCTCAAAATTATTTCCCACAACAGTATAACTATTCCTGCTTTACTCACCTTGTTTCTTACACTACCCTAACTCTTTAAAGAAGTATTTGTTTTTAATTATGTGTACACTTGTGTGTTTTTGTATAAGAGTGTGCATGTGAATGCAGGTGTTCTCAGAAGAGAGCACCAAATTCCTGGAGTTACAGGTGGTTGTAAACTGTTTGATGTGGGTGTTGGGAACCAAATGTGGGTCTTCTACAAGAGCAGTGTGTGCTCCTGACCACTGAGCCATCTCTTTAATTTAAAAACAAATTAAGATGTATTTATTTTGTAAGTTGGGGAATGGGGTATGCACCAAAGCACCAAAGCACACATGTGGAGATCAAAGAACAACTTGCAGGAGTCAGTGCTTTCCTTTCACAGTGCAGGTCCTAGGGGCTGAACTCAGGTCATCAGGCATCAGTAAGTGCCTTCACTTGCTGTGGTGCTTTGAATGAGAATGGTGTCCGGAAGCTCATATATTTGAATACTTGGTCCTCAGCTGGTACAAAATGTTTGAAAAGAATTAGAAGGTATAGTCTTGTTGGAAGAGGCATGTCCCTGGGAATAGGCTTTGAGGTTTTAAAAGCCCATGAAATTTCTGGTTTTGCGTGCTCTCTCTCTCTCTCTCTCTCTCTCTCTCTCTCTCTCTCTCTCTCTCTCTCTCTCTCTCTCCAACAATTAAGTTCTCAGCTACTGCTCCAGCACCATGACTATCTGACTTATGCCATGTTCCCCATGATGGTCAAGGACTCCCCGACTGAAACTGTAATCCCAATAAACTCTTTCTATAAGTCGCTTTGATCATGGCATCTGCACAGCAATAGAAAAGTAAGACACCCGCAGAATGAAGCCCATCCACCTCAACTCTTCCCACTTGGTTTGAGGGTGTACTCAAGGACAAGCACTTGCTAGTACACTGGAGGTCCTGCTTGTCTCTAGTGTAAAACAAAATAGAAGCCTCAAACCCAAAATTCACCATATAATGCCCATAATTTAAATACTCTTAACTACTAATATTATCAATCTATCAACCTTATCTTCCTGTTTAAAATTGCAGTTGTCTCTCACAAAACTTGCAACCTAAAAGATTTATGATTGAGTGTGGTAGTATATGCTTGTAATCCTAGTAACTACAATGGCTGGGCGGGGGCGGGAGGAGCGGTGTAGAGAATTTGAGGCAGCCTGGGCTACAGAGGAAGATCCTTTCTCTTGAGAAAAAATTTTAAATTGGTCAACCCCTACTTTTAAAAAGGTTCTCCATTTAAAAAGTCCATTCTGGGGCTGGAGAGATGGCTCAGCAGTTAGAGCACTGACTGCTCTTCCAGAGGACCTGGGTTCAACACTATGAATTAATCTACAGATGAAGGAAGCAGTCAGCCTTCTACCTTCTGCTGATAACACTAAACTGACGTGGTTATATAGCTAAAGAGATATTTACTTTCAAACAAATTTCACAGCTTCTCATCATGCATATTCCTGGAAAGATAAAGAAAAATTGTATATCCTTTCATGCGAGTTTCTGTGATACATACAGGCAACAATTTAAGTATCATTCTAGAAAAAAATCAGCATAACCAAGCAAAGCAGGTTCCAAAAGCAGGAAGCAGAAGTAATTTGATACAAGTACCTTTCTGGATAGTCTCTTCTACTGTAGGGCCTCGGGGCAACCCTTCAATGTAAGTGCTGGGTAACAAGTCTGCTGAGATAGGCTGACCTTGTAACTTTTCAAGTCTTTCTTGCACAGCACTGGTTAGGTCTATATAAGCCTCATCGATGCTGGCACGTTCAATCACAGCAAACTGAGACATTATCTCCATGACTTCAACACTAGCTTCCCGGTACCTAAGGATAAGGATCATACATGCAGGCCATAAATGAATACAACCTTGAGACTGTCAGCCCCATATTGTTCTTTCCATAATGAACAAGAATACATGCCTGTAATCCCAGCACATGGGAGGCAGAGGTAGAGAGATCTCTGAATTGGGAGGCCAGCCTGGTCTACACAATGAGTTCCAGGACAGCCAGGACTACACAGAAACACTGTCTCAAAAAAAAAAAAAAAAATCCATAAGCAAGTGACAAGTGGCTTAATAAAGATGTATTAATTACTCAACTGAAGGAAACAATGGATAGGTAGACAAACAATAGAAACAAGAAAAAGGAAGAATCCTAGGAAAGCCTTTTTATGAAGTGCTAGCATTATGCCAAGTTAAAAAGCATACAGACCCTGAACACACTCGTGTGTTAAAGACTTCTCTAAAAGGAAAAGAAATGCCTTGCACCACGAAACATTCTACTATATGATGTAGGTGGGTCTTCTGTCTATCTGTTGCTTTCATTGGTTAATTAATAAAGAAACTGCTTGGCCTGATAGGTCAGAACATAGGTGGGTGGAGTAGACAGAACAGAATGCTGGGAGGAAGAAGGCAGTGAGGCAGACACAATGAAGCTCCGGCTCAAGATGGACGTAGGTTAGAATCTTCCCGGTAAGCCACCACCTTGTGGTGCTATACACATTAATAGAAATGGGTTAATCAAGGTGTGAGAGTTATCAAGTAAGAGGCTATAGATAACGGGCCAGGCAGTGTTTAAAAGAATACAATTTGTGTGTTGTTATTTCGGGTGTAAAGCTAGCCCTGCGGGAGCCGGGCAGGATGAAAAGCAGGCCCGCCGCTCCACATCACTACAAATGGTGCCCAGACGTGGATAACTGAATCCACAGAAAGCCTGAGAAAGCTTGGGAAAGAATAAAGCATGTTTTCTTGGTAGCAGCAATTTCTTGGGTCTGCTCTGCTTGCTAGAGGCAAGCAAGTGCTCTCATCTAAGAGAGGCTTCCAGACTCAGCTTTAGCTGCAAAACCTTGCAGCTCTTTTAAGAGGTCCCGCCACGAAACACTTAAACGGTGTTGATGAAAAGCTAAACGCATGCTTTTCAGTTTTTAGCTGTAGCAGGAAAAAAGCTGTGCTGTTTTAAAATGCCAGCTTTCTGGGCCATCCTGCCAGGGCAAACTCTGACTCTTTCAGGCAGGCAGTCCGACTGAGTGTGGTCTGTGAACAGAATGCTGCAGCTTGCTTGCTGGCAGGGACTTTGAAATGCCATAGAGTTGTGGCAATAAAAATGGCTACAGCTGGTATCTCAGTACCTCCGCCATGAGGCTGGAAAGCTAAGGAATGGGCTGGACCTAGCCAGCAAAGCCATGGCTTTAATCCTACCCATATTGCTCAGTAATTTAAAGGCTCATGTGGTCAGAAAAAGAGAGATACAGTAAAGAGAGATTCAAAAACAAAGAAAACTTCTAAATGATTTACAGTGTGTTAAAAATATATGCAGGCTAAAAGTTAAAGTTCTTAAAGTAAAAAACAAAAAAGAGAAAGAGAGTAGTTGGGTGTGGTAGCATACACATTTAATTCCAACACTTGGGAGGCAGAGGTAGATTGACCTCTGTAACTTCAAGATGTGTAGCACACCCCTTTAATCCCAATGCCTGGGTGGCAGAGACAGACAGATCTCTGTGAGTTCAAGGTGTTGTAGCACACACCTTTAATCCCAGCACTTGGGAGGCAGAGGCAAGTGGATCTATGTGAGTTCAAGGACAGCCTGGTCTACAGAGTTATTCCAGGACAAAGATATACAGAGAACGTGTCTCAAAATATAAAAGTAAAAATAAATGAAATAGAGGTTAAAATAAAGCCGCACAAAGATGGAAAATACACACAGAATCTTGATACTGTATGCTATTATGCTCTCTTTGAATTGTTTGAATGCCAAGGAAGGAACAACAGCTGCTAAAAGATATTTTAGCTGAACTAATCCAACATAGATATTTTGAAAATACCTTGACTTCAAAATTTGGATCTAAAGTTATGATGCTTTGGAAAAGTTCTTTTTTTTTCACAGAAGATGAGACCCTGTGGATTGCTTCTATCCCAATATGGTATGATAGACCACGCCCTCCTGAAAGGTTGCTGTGAACACTCTCAAAAAATTACTTCACTCAACTGCTGACTGAGATGAATCTAGCACACAGGTTATAACATGAAAGACCTGAATAACACCCCATTCAGCACGAAGCAGTTTGGAGAGAAATAATTGCGCTCATATTCCCAAATATTGTTTATAAATGTTCTTTTACATTTTTTTTTTTTTTTTTTTTTTTTTTGGTTTTTCAAGACAGGGTTTCTCTGTGGCTTTGGAGCCTGTCCTGGAACTAGCTCTTGTAGACCAGGCTGGTCTCGAACTCACAGAGATTCACCTGCCTCTGCCTCCCAAGTGCTGGGATTAAAGGCGTGCGCCACCACCGCCCGGCTGTTCTTTTACATTTAAAGGGGGATATGAGATAGATATGAATAATTTGCATTGGTATGGATTTTAAGGTCAATTTTGTTATATGTATATGTATTTCTGATATTGATTAAGGTATTGTGATTGTGTAGTTCATTTAAAAATGCAATGTTTAATTAGGAAATATAGGTTGTTACTGGATAATCATCAATAATAGTCAAGCTTGTAGTCATGTTAGTTAGATTTTCTATATGTGCATAGATATATTTCAGATAGGTATTCTTCATATCTTTCAAAGACTATAGAATATGGCATTTAATGTTTTAATAACTTATGGTTTTTCATGACAACGAGACGTGTTTGCTCCTGGCAGCACCAATCTACTTCAAGAGGAAGATGGGCATCGAAACTGCTCTTGCCTGTACTGATGCATAAACTGGACACACAGAACCCACAGAGAGAGGACTGCTGAACTTGCCTAAAGGTGAGATGGTCTTTGGGGGTCCTGATTCATGAAACTGTCTGTGAGACATTCTGCAGGACACAGCAGAAAGTGACTGAACTGTCTCTGAAATTTCCTGCTTCGTGGAAAAGTCTGCTGCATACTATGGGCCTGTAGGCTGAAGATGGATTCCCCAACAGTACAAAAGAACTTTGGGTGACTATCCAGACAGCGAGACACCTCTGTCATTTCTAGAGTTTGGAAGTTGCTTATTTCTTGTTTACTTAGGTAGTATTATATCCTTCTGGAATATTTGATGGAGTTGAAGAATATATAAATAGTTATTGTTTTCCTTAGTTATGATAAAAGATAAAATAGATATAAATATTGTAATTGTAATTCTTGCTTGATAACTGTTTTGTTATATGTAATTTTACTATGTTAAAGTTAAAGCCTTTTTTGTTTAAACAGAAAAAGGGGAAATGATGTAGGTGGGTCTTTTATCTATCTGTTGCTTTCATTGATTAATTAATAAAGAAACTGCTTGGCCTGATAGGTCAGAACATAGGTGGGTGGAGTAGACAGATCAGAATGCTGGGAGGAAGAAGGCAGTTAGGCAGGCACAATGAAGCTCTGGCTCAAGAAGGACGTAGGTTAGAACCTTCCCGGTAAGTCACTACCTGGTGGTGCTACACACATTAATAGAAATGGGTTAATTAAGATGTGAGAGTTATCTAGTAAGAGGCTAGAGCTAATGGGCTAGGCAGTGTTTAAAAGAATACAATTTGTGTACTGTTATTTCGGGTGTAAAGCTAGCCCTGCGGGAGCTGGGTGGGATAAAAAGCAGGCCTGCCGCTTGGCATCACTACAACTATATTCACTTATCCCTTTGCTATTTACATACAACCAAAATATCTTTTGCTTCAGAGTCTATCTTCAAACAAGACAACTTATGCAGAACATGGCACTCAGCACAACAGATCTTTCTTATGACAGCAACTCTCACTACAAATTAACAAACTGACTATGGACTTCAGTTTCAGTGTTTAGCTAGTGTAAGCCAATTGCTCTGGACATGCTATCATTCAAATTATGAAGACAAGTGCCTAGAATTTGGTGATACACTTGGGCAGGGAGGTCACTTTCTTTTGGGGAATACCATCTTATCATAGATCTATCTAAGACATGGATAGCCTTTTGTCAACTTGACATAAGCTAGGGTCATCTGGGAAAATAAAACTTCAATTGAGAAAATGCTTGTACTGCAGGTGGACTTTGGGGTTTCAAATGCTCAGGCCAGACCTAGTGTCTCTGCCTCTTCCTGCTGCTTTTGGATCTGGATGTAGAACTCTGAGCTGCCAGCCACACTGAACCTCATAGAAGAGAAAGTGGGAAGGACACTTGATCGCATTGGCACAGAAGACCGCTTCCTAAATATAACCCCAGTACTACAGACACTGAGAGAAACAATTAATAAATGGGACCTCCTGAAACTGAGAAGTTTCTGTAAAGCAAAGGACACAGTCAACAAGACAAAACGGCAGCCTACAAAATGGGAAAATAGCTTCACCAACCCACATCAGACAGACAGCTGATCTCCAAAATACACAAAGAACTCAAAAAAATTAGTCATCAAAAGAACAAATAATCTAATACAAAAATAGGGTAGAGACTTAAACAGAGAACTCTCAACAGACGAATCTCAAATGGTTGAAAGACACTTAGGGAAATGTTCAACATCCTTAGCCATAAGAGAAATGCAAATCAAAACAACTCTGAGATTTCATCTTACACCTGTAAGAATGCCAAGACCAAAAACACTGATGACATCTTATGCTGGAGAGGATGTGGGGTAAAGGGAACACTCCTGCATTGCTGGTGGGAGTGCAAACTGGTATAGCTGCTTTGGATACCTGCATGGCTATTTCTCAGAAAATTAGGAAACAACCTACCTCAAGACCCAGTAATACAACTTTTGGGTATATACCCAAAGGATGCTCAATCGTACCACAAGGACATGTGCTCAAGTATGTTTATAGCAGCATTACTTGTCATAGCTAGAACCTGGAAACAACCTAAGTGCTCCTTGACTGAAGAATGGATAAGATATGTGTACATTTACACAACGGAGTACTACAGAGCAGAAAAAAACAATGACATCTTGAAATTTGCAGGCAAATGGATGGATCTAGAAAACATCATATTGAGTGAGGTAACCGAGACCCAGAAAGACAATTATCATATGTACTCACTCATAAGTGGCTTTTATACATAAAACAAAGAAAACCACCCTACAATTCACAATCCCAGAGAACCTAGACAACAACGAGGACCTTAAGAGAGCCATACATAAATCTAATGTACATGGGAAGTAGAAAAAAACAAGATCTCCTGAGTAAATTGGGAGCATGGGGATTATGGGAGAAGGTAGAAGGGGAGGGAAGAGGAAAGGAGGAGAGCGGAGAAAAATATATAGCTCAATAAAAACAATAATAATTAAAAGGAACTCTGAGCTGCCCTGACTGCCTGTGTGCCGCCATACTCTCTGCATCAAAATAAAAGACTAATAAACCTCTGAAAGTCTAAGCAAGCCACAATTAAATGTTTTCTTTCTATAAGAATTGTCATGGTCCTGGTGTCTCTTCACAGCAATAGAACACTGACTAAAGCAGGACCATTATAATGACTGGAACTTGTGTCTACCTCTATACATGTCCCTCATTCTAGGGCAAACCTTCAAGTTTGCAGAGAGACAAAATCAACTGAAGAAGAAAAAAGGCAAGGGTTGGAGAGGTAGCTAAGCAGTTAAGAGCCCTGGCTGCTCTTCGTTTCAATTCCCTGCACCCACATGGCAGCTCATGGAACTGTTTATAACTCCAGTTCCAGGGTATCTGACACCCTCACACAGACATACATGCAGATAAAACACCAATGCACATTAAATAAAAATAAATAAATTTTTAAAAAATAAGGCAAATAAAGTCCTCCCCCCTCACCCCCGTCCTTTCCAACTTGGGCTCAGGAAAATGGCTCCCACAAAGAAGGTGGCAATAAGAACGGTCATTCACCATCTACGAGGCCCAATGTAGGTTCTGGGAAACAAACTCAGGTCCTCTCTGAGAACAGTACCTCCTCTTAACCATTGAGCCATCTTTCATCTCCCCATGACTGATTTTTAAACAAGGAAGATAATAAGTGGTTCCTTAAAGACAAGAACTTAAAAGCAGTAATAAAATTATTACTGAAGTACACATAAAATATTTAACTCATAGACACAGGATGTGGACAGAAAAACATTTCATATTTGTTTGAACAACAGTTGATTGAGTACACTGCAAGGAACAACAAGCTAGCATAACAAGTATCACCTGTAGCTTTTTTTTTTAAGTGGCCCTTGGTATTAAACCTAGGATTGAATAAATGCTAGGCAACCACTCTATCACAGGCCACACTCTCATATACACAAAACACTGCCTAAGTCCTCTATGCTCCTTTATAATGTTTTTTGCTTACTTGGTGAGGTTAGCTTTCCCACGGGACTCACGAACTTGTGCCAGGAGAAGATCTGGACATAGCTTCTTAGCATCATCTGCCCACATGTTTCTAGTGACCCCAAATGCACGAGCTTCATAACTCACTGCAATAATTCTAAAGTTAGGGAGAGAAAAGGAAACAAAACCAAAAGTATTACATGATCTCAAACAACAAACGTTAACAAAAGTAGGCCATAAACACATAAAATTAGAAATTTTGTGACCACAGATGCTATTATTCAATTGCAGACACAGCAGTTCAGAAACCTCAAAAATAAGACCTAGAATAGAATCATTGAGTTTCCATAGACTAAAATAGTAGTGGGGTCTGGGGTGATGGTGAAGTATTAAGAGCACTGCTTGCTCTTTTTACCCGGGCTTGATTCCCAGCACCCAAATGATGGCTCATCAGTAACTCCAGTCCCAGAGGATTTGACACCCTATTTTGCCCTCTGTGGGTACTGTATGCAGGTGGTACACAGACACAGAAGTGGACAAAACACACACATAATTTTTTTTTTAAATACTAAGAGGGGCTGGAAAGATGGCTCAGTCTCAGTAAAGTGTCTGCCATGCAAGGTAGTAGACCTAGGTTGGGATCCCTAGGACCCACAGAAAAAGCTGGGTGCAGTAGTACATGCCTTTAATTCCAGGTCTGTGAGAGTAGAAACAGGTGGCTCTCTAGATTTGCTGACCAGTCAGCCTAGCTGAATCTGATGTGTGTGAACATGTACACACACACACACACGACACCATCAATTATACATACCCACCACCTTTCCATGATTTGTACTGTACAACTGCACAAGGTTTATTCCTCAAGTGAGGATTTTGTCGCTGTTCCACCTGGACAAAAAAACAATCCATATCCACAAGAGCAACCACTCGATCCTGCCCAGCAGCCATTTATTCTGGAAGACATTCAGAAATAGAAAATAATTAATCTAAAATACAAAAACACAACAAAAGACTCCTATTATATGTCGACCACGTGCGGTAGGTGCACATCTTTGATCTCAGCACTCAGGAGGCAGGGGCAGATAGATCTTTATTGAGGTTTATTGGGGTACCAGCCCCTAAACCTCTCAGGATTCAAAAGGAATGCTACAGCAAGTGCTAGAACTGGCTATAGAAATGAGAGTAAGGGAAATGAATCAGCTCACATACATCTCTTATCACGTCCCATTTAGTCTTCTGTCCTGCTGCAAAAGTTTCGTCTAGCTTATAGACACATATAGACACAATCAACAATTCTCTGGCAATAGCACAGTACAGGGCTGGAATTCCTTCAGGGTCATTAAAGGCACGAATAAAATAAATAAAATAAAATAAAAACACAGAGACAGATATTGGGGTTCAAGCTGAAGATCAGAAAAGCAAAACAGTCAAGCCACTAGAGAAGTTTCACCTCTACCAAGGCTGGGCGACTGCCCTTGTCATCTCCCATTTTATATTCCCCTTTAGTGCTGGGATTAAAAGCATGTGACTCCTTAGTACTGGGTTTAAAGGTGTGTGACATCATTGCCTGGCCTCTAGTGGCTTAGTTTTACCCTCTGATCTTCAGGCAAGCTTATTTATTAAAACATAAATAAAATACCACTACAGATAAGGATTTTTACACAAAGCTGTAGCTGTCAGCTTACTTTTTGGCTCAAAGTGGGAGTGGTCTGTGAAAGTCTCTGTGAACTCTTAAGGGGGAAGGAGTTTAATTAAGAGAGAGATTGAGTCATTAGAGAAGCTAGGGAGGGGGATTCATGTGCTACAATATATTCTTAAATGACTAAGTGAAGAGCTAAACGTTTGTAATCAGTAAAGCCATGAGCAAGGCAGGAATCATCCTTTACTCGACGCAGTAAAAAGCAGAATAGGGGTAAACTGAGGTTGCTCTCCCAAGTTGACTGTGGGAGAATTCAGGGCACCCAGTATATATTCTATATATCAAAATTATACAGTAAATGAAAAGTCCTCTTCCAGGCTAGCCACAGATGTATGAGCCCAGTAGATGAGATAAACAGTGGGAAACAGTAAAGCTATTCCTAGGGAAGAGATGAAGTGACTCATAAGAGAAATTATGGAGAAGACCAGCCAGTTTCCACAGCTAGTAACTCCACAGCCTTTCCAGGTGTGGCTCCCTATGACCCATTTGGTAGGTCAGTCTGTGGAATACTAGTCATCCTGCTATACCTCTCATGGCCCTTGACGGATCTTCAGGTCTACACAGTGAGACCCTTTCTCAAAACAACAGTAACAACTGTATTTCCACATTCTAACTGATGAGTCACAGCATGAATAGGAGCATGGGAATTAAGAAGAATGGAAGCCATTTCCTTACTGTTGACATGAGAATAAAGTAATACAATTGTATAAAGGTAATACATAAAGCTTTAAATACAGTTTCAGGGGGCTCATATTCTCCTGCCTTTATTTCCCAAGTGGTGGGATTAGAAGCATGCATCAAAACACCTGGCTACTCATTCTCAGTAACAGACATTTCATAAATAGCCAAAGTTGCCTGTTTTATTACTGTTCTGTTGTGTGAAGGGACACCATGATCCAAGCAACTCTTATAAAAGAGAGCATTTAATTGGGTGCTTGGTTACAGAGGGTTAGTCCATGGTCATCATGGCAGGAAGCAGATAGGCATGGGGCCGGAGTGGTAGCTGGAAAATGTTACATCCTGATCTATAGGCAGAGAGAAGTGACAGGGCCTACTGTGGGCTTTTGAAACCTCAAAGCCCACCCCCAGTGGTACAGCTCTGCTGTGGAATAATCCTCCCTACACTGTGAATATATATTCTTCTCAATGGTTAATAAAAAGTTGACAGGCTGGTAGTGAGGCAGGAAGCATAGGTGGGACAACCAGAAACAGATGACTCTGGAGTCAGAGGAGACTCCAGCCAGAGGCCGAGGAAGCAGGTTGTGTAGAAAATGAGGTAACAAGTCAAGAGCCATGGCGTAAAGCATGGATAAGAAATATGGGTTAATTTAAATGTAAGAGTTACCTAGCAACAAGCCTGAGTTATTCACTGAGCATTTATAATTAAGACTGAGTAGTTATTTGTGAAGTGGCTGCTGGACAGGGAATTTTCACTTACGCAGCCCCTCTAACAAGGTCATACCTCGAACTCTGTCCAAACAGTTCCACTACCTAAAGACCAAGCATTCAAACATATGAGTCTATGGGGGGTGGAACAGTCACTGTCACTCAAACCACCACAGTGCCTAACAATGGACTCAGCATCATAATTCATAGGAAAATGAACATTAAAACTACTCAGACCAAAAACCCACAAAGTACACTAGGTAGAGAGGGCAAAAGGGTAATAGATAAACCCTAACTGTAAATTTAGGAAAAAAAGAAGAAAATGTTGTATATCAATCAACCTCAGATTGAAAACATTCAGGGAAAAACCACGCACAATGACTGTATATGGATACTTCCCATCATTATCTATGATATACAGATTATCTATTTATATAGTTACTTATATTCTAGGTATTAGGATTTGAAGTATTTGTGAGAGGGTGGGATGGGATGTTTCTCACTGTTAGAGCTCTTTCCTAGCATTCTCAAGACTACAACTTTGAACCTTAGCAAGTGACTCTGTGTGTGTGTCTATATATACAGTGACATAGGTCACACGCAAACACTACATGTGACATTTTATGTAAGAGACCCAAGCACCTGCAGTCTGGGTATCCTGCAGACTTCAGGAAGAGCATTCTGGAATCAATCTTCCTGTGAATTTGGAAGGACTATATCTATCTATCTATCTATCTATCTATCTATCTATCTATCTAAAATATCATAGCATTCATGCAAAATTGGAAGAGGCATGAGACAGGGTCTCACTGTGTAGCTCTGGCTACCCTGTAGCTCCCTATAAAGACCAGGTTGGCTTCAAAGTCACAGAGATCCAACTGCCTCTGCTAGGACTAAAGGAGTTTGCCACTGCAACTTTCATCAGGTAAAACTGTTTATTTTGAAATAATTTTTAAAAAATTTGGATATAGAGAATAGTGGCATGCCTCTGTAATTCTAGCACTCAAGTGGCTAAGGCAAGATGATTTTAAGTTCAAGGTCAACCTGAGCTACATAGAAAGAACTTTGTTCCAAGAACATACACACACACACACAAAGAGAGAAAGAGAGAGAATAATCTAATACTACATAAATATCCTGTTTCTCTGCAAACTTTCAACAGCTCCTACCTTGTGAGGCTCCTACCTCTTACAACTACTTTGTGGGGCTCAGTGATTTTCTATTTGTGCAATTCCTTTGTTGTTATGAGAAGTGGTTACTTTATTTTCCCACCTGTACTTACTTATTTTTATTTTTTTTATTTTTTTAAAATATTTATTTATTATGTATACAATATTCTGTCTGTGTGTATGCCTGCAGGTCAGAAGAGGGCACCAGACCTCATTACAGATGGTTGTGAGCCACCATGTGGTTGCTGGGAATTGAACTCAGGACCTTTGGAAGAGCAGGCAATGCTCTTAACCACTGAGCCATCTCTCCAGCCCCCCTTACTTATTTTTAAAAGACAGAATGTCACATAGCCCAAATTGGCCTCAAAACTTGCTCTGCTAACCACTGAGATTACATCATGATTTTTAAAGGTGCTCAAGGCACTTACACTACACAGCAGCTTTGCATACCAATGGCCTATCATAACACTTCCACAGGAACACAGGAAATTCATGATTTAAATACAAGAAACAGGTTATACAGATGAGTGAGTACCTAACCGTAACTTGAATTTTTCTTTTTCAAATGAACATTCACCTTGAAAATAAGCTGCAGTATTAGTGTAAAGATAATAAATAAAGATCGGAATGTTCAAGGCCTTAACTCCTTAATCACTCACCTACGCAAGTCAGGCGTGCCTTTGTTTTGAAGAGGTTTTTCTGTAACACTGGAACAGATAAAGCCAGAAAATGGCAAATGTGCTGCCACAATCAATACAGGGAAGTGCCACATTCGATATAGATATCAGATGTGAAACAAGAACCTGTGATTTAAGGGCAGCAAGCATAATCATAAACTAAGTAGAAAAAACTCCTTATATGTGTTTCTTTTGTACTAATGTCTGTATCAGTGTAAAATCAGCGCACTGCCGAAACTTTGCTTCCGAAAGGATTATGTTAATTTAGGTTTGGCTTTTTTTCCTTTTTTTTTTTTTTTCTGAAGCAGAATCTCACGCTGTGGCTCAGGCTGTCCTCAAACCCGAAGCAATCCTACTGTCTCAGTCTCCAGAGGCGTAGTGGGATGCGTTTTAAAACATTTTGGTTTATCCCTTCTGTACAAAACACATCTGGAGCGTAGTAACATGCACAAGAAAATATGTACCGGTGAAGAGGAAGGTTTAAGTTACAAGTAAATAATCCTTTCAACAAGACAACATTCCTTAGAGACAATCTCAGGGCCTTCTCGCCACTGAAGCATGTTTCCACTTCGGCCAAGTATACCCCCAGTTATCCAAGAAAAACCAACAGCCAAGACAACGGAAGCAATCCGACACAGCGATTCCGAACCCCGAGTTTTAATGTCCTTACCCCCGGCGGCGGGCACCTGTCAAAACTGCCAAGAGCAGTGCTGCGGGCTGCGGGCTGCGTCCCCTGGAGGGAAATGACGGCGTCTACACAATCTCGTCGCCTTCCCAGGAGCAGGTCAGTGGGTTCCGAGAGGCCGGCTGCCCGTGTCGACGGAGAATCGAGCCGGTATCCCTAGGATCCCACCAAGCAACGAGCCCGCGCAGCCTGAAAGTTTGCGTCCCACAGCAAACCCAGAGGAGATGGAGTTCAGCTCCGCGCGCGCGCGCGCGCAGCGAGGGACGGTTGGTGCGCCTGCGCATCGCGAAACTTCCGTTCCCGCGCCCCGCCCACTCAGGCAGGGCCGACTCAATGAGCCGCCACTTCCGTGCGCGCATGCGCGGTGGCGGGGCTGGCGCGTGCGCAGCGCTGTGTTCGTCCCAGCTCCTGCCTCTGCTGCTCACCCTCCTCCTCCGGTTCCCCACCCCCAGCCCGCCGCGGCCTGGTTATCAACGTGTGGTCCGGCCAGGGGAGCCGTGTGCGCCTCGTGCTCCCGGGTCGGCGGTGGTGTTTCCGGCTCTAGCCATGGATATGGAGCAAGTGAACGCGCTGTGCGAGGAGCTAGTGAAAGCGGTGACGGTCATGATGGACCCCAGCTCCACCCAGCGCTACCGGCTGGAAGCCCTCAAGGTAGCTGGGGTCCTGGCGCCCTGGGCCTGCCCCGAGACCCCCATCCCAGTTTTCCCCGACGGCCTTTCCAAGCTCATTTTGTCTCCCGCCTCTGCAGCCATTGGATCTCCCACTCGCAGTTGGTACAGTGGCTTCTGGTCGCGCGGGCCGCCTCACCCCTTCTCGTTTGGGTCTTCTCTTCGTTTGCGCGCCCGTCCCTAAGTGCTGCGCATTCCCCAGCCACTTCGCAGTGGCCTTTCTGCCCACTGCTTACTTCTTTTCACTCTTGACCTCACCACGGATCTCCACCACAGCAGGCTGCGCTCGTTCTGACGCCCGGGCAAGCCCCACATTGCCTGGCGTTCTAGGAGCGCACGTGCAAATTCTGTCCCCAATGCCATCCTCATTGCATTGCCGATCCATTCCAGACTTGTGGTGATTTCAAACCCCCGAGTATCCCTTTTTCTTACGGTCTTACATGACTTTCTTTCTAGTCTTGGGCATCTCTAGCTGATTCGTTAACACTCCTCCACTGTTTATGGGTGTGAGATATTCTGCTATTTTTGCGCAAAGATGAGCCTTACCACTGGCTTTGCATTTTCACAAGGGCACTTTGGTTTCCTGGAAATAGTTTTCTTGAGTCCCAGGTGCTGCCCCAAGGTCTATCTCAAGTTTTGCTATTTGGGAACCGGCAACAGAGCTTCTTCCCCATTAGAGTGAGCAACAACATATAGGTGTATGTGGTACAGGGTTTAGAATCAAACAGCTGTGTGCTTTTTTTTTTTTAAATTGTGAAGAGTTTTACACAGGCACAGAAATAGAATACTACAGAGACCTCGAATAGGCCTGTGACTGAAACGCAGACGCACAGATGCGCTTGTTTACTGTCTTTTCCTGTCAGCCACAGTTTTTAAAGCTAATCCCAGGGGTTGCCGTTCCTCCTCTATTGGTATATCTCTAACGTTTTTTCCTTCTTTTAGGGCCACTTTCTTTTTAGTGTTAACATGATTACTGTGAAAGTAGATCATTAGTAATACTAATCTAGATCATGCAACTTAAAATACAGTGGAAAAGGCAGGCCTATAATCCCCAGTACTCAGGAGACTAAGGCGGTAAATTCAAAAGTTAAAGACCAGCCCAGGCAATTTCGAGAGACCCTTTCTCAAGAAGTGAACAAACTGCTTAGAGGGTGAAGTGCTATTGTGGCTGCCGGGTGCTGGCATCCAAGCATAGCTGTGGAAGAGACTAGCAGATCCCTGAGTTTGCTGGCTAGTCAGTCTAGCCAAGAGAGAAAGACATTCAGCTTCAGTTTCTGGCTTTCATTTGCTTGCTCAGCTACATACACATGCACATACATAAATATACTGCATACACTTATCAAAAAGAGAAAGCCGAGGATCTAGTGAAAGGTTCAGTTCCCAGAAACAATGCACACAATCAGCTAAGGTTGGGATTTTCTCATGTTTCCCCGTGGAAATAATAACTTTTCTTCTTTCAGTTTTGTGAAGAGTTTAAAGAAAAGTGCCCTATCTGTGTCCCGTGTGGCTTGAGGTTGGCTGAAATAACACAGATTGCCATCGTCAGACATTTTGGCCTTCAGATCCTGGAACATGTTGTCAAGTAAGGAGCTCTTGGCCACTGCAATCTGCTGAAGAGAGCAACTCTTTAATCCTTTTATGACCTCCACAGGTGCTTTTCCAATGGCTAGGAGAGAACAGAACTCAGGGTTTTTACTTCTTGTTCAGTTAAGTCATCTCTGTAAATGTGTTACACACGCTAAGCATTCAACAAGCCAGGCATAGTGGCTCACGTTGGCTGTGCAGGAGAAACTAAAGCAGGAATATTGCCACAAGTTCAGGCTCACATACGCTACATAGTTCCAGTATAGTGAGCTATAGAGTGAAACTTTGTATCAAGAAACCAAAATTTAAAAAAGAAACAGAGCACACACACACACCCCTTAGGGTTTCACTGTGTGGCTTTGGAGCCTGTCCTTGCACTCAGCAGAGATCCATCTGCCTCTGCCTTCCAAGTGCTGCAATTAAAGGCATGCATGTGCCACCAACGCCCAGCCAGAAAAACTTTTTTGTTTTGAAAAGCATTGACACTGTAGATGCTAGATGGAATTTGTCAACAGAATCAAGGAGAAAAGCTGATTTGTGACATAAATCTTGTGTAAATGCTGGTTAATGGACAAGGCATATACAAAGCTCCTTGAGACTCTGTGTTACTTGTTTAAAATGGACTTTTGTTCATTCTCTGAGGAGCACAGAATCAAAAGTAGAATTTTTAAATAGGTCAACCTAATTATTTTATGTGTATAAGTGTTTGCCTGCCTGTATGTATGTGTACCGTGTGCATGCCTGGTGCCCACAGAGGCCAGAAGAGGATATTGCATCTCCTGGAACTGGAGTTACAGATGGTGATGAGCTGCCATATGGGTGTTGGTACCCAAACTCAAATCCTCTGCAAGAGTAGCAAGTACTCTTAACTGCTGAGCCATCTTTCCAGCACCAAGGATGTTTTTAAGAGTTTTTGTTTTGTTTTGTTTTTTGAGACAGTTTTTCTGTGTAACAGTTCTGGCTGTCTTGGAACTCATTTTGTAGACCAGGCTGACCTTGAACTCACTAAAATCCACCTGCCTCTGCCTTCCAAGTACTGGTATTAAAAGTGTGCACCACCACCACCCAGCAAGAATTTATTATTTTTAATTAATGTGCATTTGTATGGGTATGTGCTTGTGAGTGAAGGTAGAATGCACATAATGTGTATGTGATCATCATGGAGCTTACAGGTGTTTGTGTGCTCCCAGCATAGGTGCTTGGAACCAAACTCAGATCTTCTTAATCACTGAGACACCTCTCCATCCTCAAACGTGTATTTGGGGGTGGGGAGCATGAGTTTTTGATTTCTTGAGACAGAGTCTCTCTATGACACCTTGACTGTCCTGGAATTCCTGGAATTCACTATGTAGATCAACCTGGCCTTGAAATCATAGATCCACCTGCTGTTACCTACCGAATGCTGGAATAAAAGTTGACAGTCACCACACCTGACCAAAAGTAGTTTTTTTGTTTTTGTTTTGTTTTGTTTTTTAAGACAGGGTTTCTCTGTAACAGCTCTGGCTGTCCTGAAACTCTCTCTGTAGACCAGGCTGACTTCAGACTGACAGAGATCCACCTGCCTCTGCGTCCCGAATGCTGGGATTAAAGGTGTGCGCCACCATAGCACAGCAAGTATAATTTCTTAATGAAACTTACAAAATGTAAAACAGGAAACAGATATTCTCTTATGAAGAAAAGTCTTCTAACATGGTTTTGTTGATTTTGTTTTGGTGGTCAGGTTTCGCTGGAACAGCATGTCACGATTGGAGAAGGTTTATCTGAAGAACAGTGTCATGGAGCTGCTCGTAAATGTGAGCAAAGGGTTGTTGGGAGGCTCGTATTCCCAGATATCCGCATGACCTTAAAGACAGAGCGGAGGAGATTAAACTTCTCAGCAAATGAATGAATATGATTCTTAGATGTAGCCGGATATGGTGTCACACACCTTTTACTCAGCACTGGGGAGGCAGAAGTGGGCAGATCTCAAGAGTTCAAGGCCAGACCAGTCTACAGCGAAGGCTACTTAGATCGTGCCTCAAAATAAATAGATAGATAAGATTCTTAGATGTAAATTAGATGATTACAACACCATTCACTTTGAATCTTTTTTGCTTTTTATCAAAGCTTAACTACTGTGAGCCATGTGATGAAACCATAGAGAGTGGATTTGTCTCAGTCATTAATAAGACTTCACACATGCTATAAATTGGTGGCCTTTTTATTTATTTAATTTAGTTAGTTTCACTATGTTCTGAGTGGTTTCAAACTATCCTCCCTCCCCTGCCTCCCAAGTACTGGGATTCCAGAGGTACTGTACCATGTCTAGCTAGCCTTTCTTTTTTTTTTTTTGAACGAGGACTTCATTCTGTGTCCCATATTGGCCTCCACCTGCCTTCAGCCTCTTGCATTCTGGGACTGCGGGCATCAGCCACCATGCCCATCCTTTCTTTTATAAGAGTGTATTAACAGGGGGTACATGTGTAGTTAGTGGGAGTTTTTTGAGATAGGTTCTCATGAAGCCCAGGGTAGCTTCGGTCTTGCTATATAGCTGAGAATAAACTTAAATTTTTGACCCTCCTGTGTACTGGGATTACAGACAAGTACTACCAACCTGACCTTCTCTACTTTTAATTGGGAAAAGATGTTTTACAAAATTAGATTAGTTTAAATTCTTGGGAGACAGTGACAGTTAATCTTCTTTAATATTGGAACTACTGGTGTTACAGCGCTCCTCAATGCCCTTGCAGTCTGTCAGTTTCCCAGTGCACATCTTACTTCTGCATCCCCTGTGATCTTCAAAACCATGAAGCAATACAAAAGCCTCTTCCATTTGTGAATAAGAGCAGCAGTGTTTTCCTGACTCTGACAGCCACTTATTAGCTGTTGAAACTGTCGTTTATATTTTACGTGGGAACATGGATTGCTGAGAATGCAAGACAAGTGATTCATACATGGAGAACAGGTTTAGGTTCAGAGGAGAATATTCTTTCAGTTCCATTCGTCTCTGTGGAGGGTTGGGTGTGGCGTGAGTACTATGGCGTGCGTTGGGAGTCAGAGGACAACTAGAGGGGATCAGTTCTTTCCTTCTACCATATGGGTTATGGGGATGGGACTGAGCTTGTCAGCCTTGGAGACAGCACCTTTCCTCACTGACACACACCTCTCACCCCTTTTGAGGCACAGTTTCATGTGGATCAGGCTGGGCACAAAGTTGATATGTTGTAGAGAATGACACTATTCTGTCACTGTGTGTACATACTCAAGCGTATACGTAGCACAGACATTGATGAAGGTTAAAGGACAACTTTGAGAAGTCAGTTCATTCCTTTTGCCACGGGTTTCTTGAGTGAACCCAAATCATCAGGCTTACACAGAAAGCTCAATTACCTGTTGAGCTGTCTCACTGGCTCAGAGGGTGACTTGACTTTCTGATCCTCCTCCACTGCCCATATGTGAGATTACAGATGTGTGCCACCACACTCAGTTTATGTCCTGTTGGGGATTAAAGCCAGGATCCAGCAAATACTGTACCAACTGGGTCACATTCGAAGTTCAAGGGCTCCGAGTTTTTATGCCTAGAGTTTAGTCTTACTGTCTTCATGTCTTTCTTTCAGGGAACGTTGAGTATTCTAGAGGAGGAGAACCACATTAAAGATGTTCTGTCCAGAATTATGGTAGAGATGATCAAACGAGAATGGCCACAGCACTGGCCTGACTTGCTGCTGGAACTGGACACTCTCTCCAGACAAGGGGTATGGAGTGCGTGCCTGCTGGCTGTGTGTGCTCATGGTTAGAGCAGTTGCAGAGTTTGCTTTGTAATCGTGTTCACGGTTTATCAATAGCAGGTCATCTGTTAGCATATGCACACAATAAAGTGCTTTTGGTTAACTAGCTTGTTTCTGTTGGCCTAGGAAACGCAGAGGGAGTTAGTGATGTTTATCCTTTTGCGGTTGGCAGAGGATGTAGTGACCTTTCAGACACTTCCCACTCAAAGAAGAAGGGATATTCAGCAAACATTAACGCAGAACATGGAAAGAATCTTCAGCTTTCTGCTCAGCACACTTCAGGAAAATGTAAACAAGTACCAGCAAATGGTATGGATTCCTCCCCGCAAGGTCCTCTCTTCCCAGGCTGGAACTTACACCCTGCTTATATTCTGAGCAAGCACTCTGCTGTGAAGCTGTACCTTTACCACACTCTTGCCTTTTGTTTTGAGTGAAGTTCTTGTTAAGTTGCCGAGGATGTCCTTGACCCCACTTAACCATCCAAGCAGGCCATGAGTTTGTGATCCTTTCCTTTGTCCCCCTGAGTAGCTGGGATTGCAGACCTATGCGCTGGGTACAGCAGATGTCCTGTATTTGACCTGAATGTAATGTTTTTTGTTTCGGGGTGTTTATTTGTTGTTTTTGTGAAAATGACTTTCCATGGGGATATGAGAGTGTATGGTTTTGCAGAAAGAAAGGCCTTTTTTTTTTTTTTTTTTTTTTTTTGAATGGGGAGTTTCAAGACAAGATTATTTTTCTGTGTAAGAGTTCTGTCTGTCCTGGAACTTGTTTTGTAGAGCAGACTGGCCTCTAACTCACTAAGATCCACCTGCCTCTGCATCCGAAGTGCTGGGATTAAAGGTGTGCACCACCATCGCCTGGCAGGAAAGGCCATCTTAAGAGCAAAATTTCTAGGAAATGTCAGAAAAATTAAACCATTTTCTCAGATATTCAGCTCAATGAGTTTATATGTAAATTTCTTTCAAAATAAAAGCATTCTTTTAAAATAGCATAAGAGCCAGGCATGGTGGCACACTCCTTTATTCCCATTACACGAAAGGCAGAGGGAAGCAGATCTCCCACGTTCCAAGCCAGCTTGGTATACTAGTGAGTTTCAGGTTAGCTAGGGGTACATAGTGAGACTTTGTCTGCAAAACCTAAGAAGCATAAAGCTGCAGTTTAAAATTTGTTATTAAAACTCTAGATGGTATTTGATTCCTCTCACAATCTTCTGTAAATCAAGTCCCAGAGGCTCTCATGCCCTCTTCTGGCCTTCTTAAGAACCAGACACACACTTGGTACCCATACACATAATTAATAAACAACAACCACAAAGCCTTTTTAGATTTTTGACAAGTCTTTAAAGTCCTGATGAATCAAGGTGTTCCTTTGGTCCTGGTTCCTTTTGCAGTGGGTTGGCTGTAGTAGGTATTAATTGTCACTGTGCGATGTTGTATTTTGTTCTCAGTGGGTTTTGCTTCTGTAGAAATGTTACAGGAAGCAGGCGGATCTCTGTGAGTTCGAGGCCAGCCTGGTCTACAAGAGCTAGTTCCAGGACAGGCACCAAAAGCTACAGAGAAACCCTGTCTCGAAAAACCAAAAAAAAAAAAAAAAAGAAATGTTACAGGAAGAGGAGAGGGCCTGCTTTTTTGTCCCGGCTGCCCAGCTAGCGTACACGTGAAATAATCACACAGAAACTGTATTAATTAAAAAAACGCTGCTTGGCCATTAGCTCTAGCCTCCTATTGGCTAACTCTCACATCTTGATTTAACCCATTTCTATTAACTGTATGTCACCACGAGGTCATGGCTTACTGGGAAAGATTCAGCATGTCTGACCTGGTAGCTCCATGGCAGCGCTATTTCGCGCTTGTTCGCTCTCGCTCTCTCTCTCTCTCTCTCTCTCTCTCTCTCTCTCTGCTTCTTCCTCCCAGAATTCAGGTCTGTCTTCTCCACCTCCCTAAGTTCTGCCCTATCAGGCCAAGCAGTTTCTTTATTGATTAACCAATGAAAGCAACACACAAACAGAAGGACCTCCTACACCACAGAAAAGAGTGGACAAACGCCTTTCCCACCTTTAATTTTTAGAAGGCATTTGAAAATTAATCTTGGAGTTTGAGAGATGGTTCATCAGGAAAGAGTGCTGAGGACCTGTCTGGTTCCCAGCACTTATATGACATCCCATAACTGTAATCCCAACTCCAAAGGACCCCATAACCTTTGGCCTCCACTGATACCTGTACACACGTGGCATGCACTCATGCAGACACACATATTTACATGAATGAAAACAATTTTTTTTCTGTTTTTTTCGAGGCAGGGTTTCTCTGTAGCTTTGGAACCTGTCCTAGATAGAAATAGCTCTTATAGACCAGGCTGGCCTTGAACTCCCAGAGATCTGCCTGTCTCTGTCTCCAGAGTACATGTGCCACCACCACCCAGTGAAAATAAAAATCTTTTAAAAAGAAAAAGTTAGCTGGGCATGGTAGTTCATGCCTTAAATCTCAACATTTGGCAGGCAGAGGCAGGAAGATCTCTGTGAGGTTGGGCCATCTGTGTTTTTAAAGTGAGTTCCAGGACAGGACAGCCAGAGGTACATGTTGAAACCCTGTCTTGAAAACCCTTATGGTATATATATTTTTAAGATTTATTTATTATGTATACAGTATTTTGTCTGCATGTGTGCCTGAAGGCGAGAAGAGAATGCCAGATCTCATTACAGATGGTTGTGAGCCACCCTGTGGTTGCTGGGAATTGAACTCAGAACCCCTGGAAGGATAGCCAGTGCTCTTAACCACTGAGCCATCTCTCTAGCCCCCCTAATAATTTGTATTATTATACAAAAACCTAGTAGGCAGTAGGAACTGAGGAAATGGTTCAGTGAATAAAGTTCTTGCCACACAAATATGAGGGCCCAAGCTAGGATCTCCAGCACCCTCATGACATCTTTGTCTGGGGGGTGTCTGTAATCCCAGTAATGAGCAATGGACACAGAACTTGCTAGATGGCTAGGCTAGCCAACTAACGAGATCTGGCTTCAGTCAAATACCCTTTCTCAAAAACAGGTGGAAGCCTGGCAGTGGTGGCGCACGCCTTTAATCCCAGCACTTGGGAGGCAGAGGCAGGCGGATCTCTGTGAGTTCGAGACCAGCCTGGTCTATAAGAGGTAGTTCCAGGACAGGCTCCAAAACCACAGAGAAACCCTGTCTCGAAAAACCAAAAAAAAAAAAAAAAAAAACAGGTGGAGAGCAATAGAAGATACATGATGTTGACCTCTAACCTCTACATCACTCCAACATACATGCACATATGTCTGTAGACATATCATTTACGTGTGCATATACCAATGTATATACCCTACAAAAAAAGAAGTTCAAGTTCACCCTCAGCTACGTATTTAAGGAGTCTATCTTAAAACAAAAATCAGAATCTATGTTCTCCCTTAGAAAATGAAATCCCTAGGAGTACCTTCTGTAAAATGGGTTATCTTCACAGAGGAAATCGGAGCAGGTTTGACTAGCCTCAAGATAACTTTTCCTGAAACACTTATTTGTATTGTCTAATAAATAGCAGTAAATTAATGATGATATTCCTTGATTCTTGAAAGAATTCTGGATCAAAATTTTTGGACCTCAGCAATATTTATACTTCGAGGGGTAGATTTCAAGACAGAGTTTATCTATATAACAGCGCTTGGTATCCTGGAACTTGCTTTGTAGGTAGACCAGGCTGACCTGGAACTCAGAGATATACCTGCCTCTGCCTTCCAAGAGCTGGGATTAAAGGCTTGAGCCACCATGCCCAGTTACTCTTAAATTTTTAAATGCTAGGTGTGGTAGTTCATACCTGTCATCCCACCCTCAGTGCAGGGCAAAGAAGTCAGGATATAAGATTCTCCTCTGCCAGATGGAGTTCAAGGCCAGCGTCTAGTAAGTAAGACCCACTCTGGCTCAAATAGTCTTAAACACAGAAGACTTAGCACGTGGAGAGCTCCACTTCATGCTTTAAGGTCTGTGAACAGCTTCACAGTACTATACGACCAAAAATGATTTTCTAAGCTGCAAAGTAACTCTGTAGGTAAGGGCACTTGCTGCCAAGCTTGGCAGCCTGAGTCTCATTCCTGAGACCACTTGGTAGAAGGAGAGAATTGAACATGTTTTTGTTACACTTGGATCTCCACATCCATTCTGTCCTGCACACACGCACATATTACAAATTATAAATGAACTCATTTATTATTTAATTTTTAGCACTTGGGGCCAGAGGCAGACAGATCTCTGTTTGAGGCTAGCCTGGTCCACATAGCCAGCCAGTGCTACATAGAGAGACCCTATCTCAAAAAACAATAGCAATAAGGAAGAAAATTGTTTTTGTATCTGCTCATCCCCTTGGGGTTCTTTCTCACTTTTTCTTAAAAAAAAAAATACATTTTCTCTGCTCACAAAACTTTTTTCCTTGTAGACAGCTATTGTTAGAGCAGTCTGTTGGTTTCTGTATATTAGGCGCACTCGGCAGAGTGTGTGCTGGAGCAGCTCAAATTGGTGATAGCTTGAACATAAATTAGAAGTAAACACACAGGGGTCTCCTTCCTTCACTTTGTTACTCATGTTTGAGATATGGTCTCATATCCTAGGGTTGGCTTCAAACTCGCCATCCTGCTGCCTCCACCTTCCAAATGCTGAGATTATAGACATGCGCTGTCTACCTGGCACTGGTATTTTGAATTTCTGTGTCATTCATTCTCAGTCCCAATTAATTTGTGTCCCTTCACAGACACAATTAAGGAGAGTACTGAATTTTGAACTCAGATAAAGAGGCTTGCCTATTGGGTTCCATTCCCTGGCCCCAGGGCTTGTAGAGGATCATTGGAATGGAAGATAAAGCTGGACCTAGCTGTTGTTGCTTAGGTCCTTTATGACTCGAGTAATAGTTGCCTTCAAGTACTGTAGGAAGTCATTACTTTCACTTGTTTTTATTTCTCCTTTTCTTGAGGAGTTTTAGGTATTTGAAACAGTCACCTGGCTGGCCTAGGCTTGATACATAGGATAAATAAAAATCAGCTGTGTTTGTACATGTTTTTGCATAGCAGCCATTACTTTGGTGTTTGGGTATTTACTAATTTGTCATGCGTGATTTACTGTAGTTATACATAGGTAGTCATAAACTTTATTCATTAGTTTTGTTTCTTTAACCTGTTTTTTGGTCAGTCTCTTGGTTGCCAATGTTGCAAGCTGCTCAGACTTCTTATCTCAGCACTTGAGAGGCTGAGGCAGGAGATACTCTCAGGTTGAGGTTAGCCTGGACTACATAGTGAGTTCCAGGCACACCAGAGCTGTACTAGCAAGACCTTGTCTGAAAAGAAACCAAAATAGTTGGCTCTATGTAAACCCTCATCCTTCCAGCCCCTTTATTAGAGAGTAGTAAGTTTTCGTGAGTCTTTTCCTCAGTAAACCCTTGGGTTCTTTATATTTCTCTTCCAGAAGACTGATGCTTCTCGGGAGGTGGAGGTAAGAGCACTGTGTGGAGTCAGAAGGATGCTTCTTAAAGTTCTCAGGTATGGGTAGCTGTACCTAATGACTGCGGCCTCCGAATGGCCACAGCCTTCTAAAGCCCCCATCCTCACTTAACTATAGTAGGAGGTACAATGACAGTGTGGGAGTTTTTCAAAGAAGATATAATGCCATACTTGCCAATCTGTTGTTAGTGATCAGTGCTGAGGATGATAAGAAATGGTTCCGTTATCGGGAAAGAAATTTGAGCTCCCCATCAGTAATTATGCGAAAACTTTTTTTAAGAATTATTTCTATTTCAGAATTTGAAAATAAGTTTTAATTCAGTCCCTCTTACTCAAGTGTTTTCACACAGGCTAAAGCAAACTGCCGAGTAAGCACCGCAACACTGAATACCCTGGCAGGCTATATTGACTGGGTGTCTCTGAATCACATTGTTGCTGAAAACTGCAAACTGCTGGAGACACTCTGCCTGCTTCTTAATGAAGAGGAGCTGCAGTTGGGAGCTGCTGAGTGTCTGCTCATTGCAGTCAGCAGAAAAGTAAGCCCTGGCTATCAGTGACAAAGGTGACTTGGGGAAGTGGTTCCAGAGGGATGGGAGGCCATCGTGACAGCAGCCATGGTAATAAGAATGGTTAGCTGAGAGAACTAGAAAAGGGAAAGGCCGTATACTCTGAAAGACCCCCCGCCATTCACATTACTTCCTACAGCAAGAATGCACCTCCTAAAGGTTCCATGTCCTCCCTCAAACAGCACCACCACCTGGGACCAAGTACATTCTCATTCAAACCATCATGTATTAAACCCAGTTCAGCTGTGTGTCTCGAGCTTAAAGGGTTGGGGATTTTATCCCTTAACCTCAACTTACTAGCTGCCTCCAATGCCTTTAGATAAAAGTTTGCGACATTGAGGGGCTGGAGAGATGGCTCAGTGGTTAAGAGCATTGCCTGCTCTTCCAAAGGTCCTGAGTTCAATTCCCAGCAACCACATGGTGGCTCACAACCATCTGTAAAGAAGTCTGGCGCCCCCTTCTGGACTTCAGGCATACACACAGACAGAATATTGTATACATAATAAAAAAATAAATATTAAAAAAAAAGTTTGCGACATTGAAATATTGAAATCGTGAACATAGTATATGAAAATGTATTAGGCTAGTGGCTCCTTGAAATAGCCATGATTCTTGTCACTATATTTAATTAAAGTATCATTAAAGTTTAAAGCTTACTTTGATGTCAGAGGTATAGAAGATATAAGTACTATGAGGGTTTTTTTTTGTTTTTATTTTTTATATTATAGTTAGTGTATATGACCATGTTTTCCTAAAATTGGATCCAGGGCAAGTTGGAAGACCGGAAACCGTTGATGATCTTATTTGGAGATGTTGCTATGCATTATATTCTCTCCGCTGCACAGTGAGTCTTTGCCTTTCTATATCTTGTGGGGTTTTGATGTGTTCTTTTGCTGTTTTACTTTCATTTTATGTACATCGTGTTTATAGATGTCTGTGCATGAAGATCAGAGGTCAATACCAGTGTCTTCCTTTATTGCTGTGCACCTTGTTTTTTGAGCCAACATCTTACTGAACCTGGAACTCACTCACTTGGCTAGACTAGCTGGCCAATAATCTCTAAAGTCTGCCTGTTTCATCCCCCTGCACCAGGGTTACAGGTGCAAATCCAGCTCTTACAGGAGAGTCCAATTGTGGTCCTCATACAGGGCAGAACCTGTTGGTGCTACCCCCAGCCCTTAGTTTAGGTGGGTTTTTGTTGTTTGTTTGTTTGTTGCTTATTTTGGTGCTGAGCTTTGTACGTGCTGAGAAAATACTGAAATACCACTGATAGCCCACCTAGCCCTACAGTATGGTTTTATTTTTTAATAATTTTAATTTTTGCCGGGCGGTGGTGGCGCACGCCTTTAATCCCAGCACTTGGGAGGCAGAGGCAAGCGGATCTCTGAGTTCGAGACCAGCCTGGTCTAAAGAGCTAGTTCCAGGACAGGCTCCAAAACCACAGAGAAACCCTGTCTCGAAAAACCAAAAAAAAAAAAAAAAAAAAAAAAATTAATTTTTATTGAGAATAGCTTATTTTCAGAGAATGTATTCTGACCACAGTTTCTGCTCCCCCAGGTCCTCCCAAGTCCTTCCTCTTACAGTATGTTTTTCCTGATGTGCATTTGTGTATGTATGTGTGTCTAAGAGAGAGAGACAGAGAATTTGAATGAATGAGACTATGAACCATCTCTCTGGGTCCACCCTCTTTGTGATGCTCTTATCTGAGTCTCAAAGACAAGTATGGAAAGGGGTGTAAGAAACAAGATGTGTTTGTTACCTGTGATCCCTCACTATGCACTCTAATATGGCATTTGCTGTCTTAAGAAGGATGCATCTGTTTTTAAGGAATTCTGTTACCTGAATAATATATCTTTGGCTGTCACTGTGGTTACTGCTCCTAAGGTCTAGCTCTTAAATCTGTAGCAACTGTGATATGCTCCCAGAGGTCTCCAGTTGGTAATGCTGTGCCCACCCGCACTTAGGCAGGCTGCAGAGTGTGCTGTCTGTCTGCGTCCCTCCGGTCTCTGGCTCCCCTGAGACTGGGTTTCCTCATCCTCCTGCCTTGAGGTCTCAGTTACTGCTTCTGCAGTGCACATGAGTTGTTTCTTCTGAGGTTCAGTAATCTCTGTCTTAGGCTAATTTTCACCAACAAAAAAACTCAGATATAGTCTCTTTTGTTGTAGGTGTGTGTTTTTATGAGAGCTATTTGATTATGGATGAATTACAGACCTAAACTCTGGAGGAAATTTAGAAAAGTGAGACACTTTATTTTGCTTGTTTTTTTTTGTTTGTTTGTTTTTGGTTTTTTTTGAGACAGGGTCTCACTATATAGCCTTAGCTGTTCTGGAACTCAGTACATAGACCAGGCTGGCCTCGAATCCTAAGAAATGCCTGTCTCTCTTAGGGTTAAAGGTGTGTACCACCATGCTTAAACAAAGTATTTTTTTAATTATATTTATTTTTATTTGCATGGAAGTACACACAGGCACACATTATGGTATGTATTTGATCAGAGAACAATTCGTAAGATCCAGTTTTCTCCTACCACCCAGTGGGTCCCAGGAATTGAGCTCAAATCTTTGCACTTGGCAGCAAGTGCCTCTCTCTACCTGCTAAGCCATCTGACTGGCTGAGGACATAAAGTATTTTTATTCTATCCTTTTTTGATCCCTGGTGTAAGTTATCATTACATTAATGCCATGTTTTCCAATGCTGAGAATCTCTGCAAGATCTCCGTGGGTCTCAACCAGTGTTTTGTGCTGCTGCTTCTGGGTGTATGTGCTTCTCTGTCAGTCCCTAAAGTAGTAAGCACTTCTGGGTGTATGTGCTGTCTCCGTCAGTCCCTAAAGTAGTAAGCACTTTTATCGTGTCCAGATCAGAGTATCTAATGATGAGGCAAGAAACTGCATTGAAACCATATCCCACATCAGAGCTGGGTTTTGTCACTCGTTGTTTGTTTGAAATGGGGTCTCACTTTGTCTCCCTGGCTGATCTGGAACTAGCTAGATGCCTATGTTCTGGGGTCAAAGGCAAGTACCACCATGCTGGCTTGTTGAGTTGTATGTTTGTTTGTTTGTTTGCTTGTTTTTTGAGACAGCCTTCCGTTTACAGGCCAGGCTGACTTTGAACTCAACAGAGGTCACCTCTGCCACCACAACTGGCCTGTAGTTGTTTTTTGACTTAGTAAACACTAAGATTGTATTGGTGAGGCCCAGTCAGTAGAACTTCTTCCTGGTGGGACTCCTTGCTTTTGTTGACATGTAACTAATCATACAATTCTCTTCCTTAACAGGACTGCAGATGGAGGAGGCTTGGAAGAAAAGCACTACCTCTTCCTGAAAAGACTTTGTCAGGTGTTATGTGCACTGGGCAATCTTCTGTGTGCACTGCTGGTGAGCAAGTGTGCTCTGGAGACATGGGGCTGCTTGGGGGATCATTTACTTAGGAATCAGAAGCACTGCCACTTCACTGATGGTATTGATGAGGCATTGCTCTACCAGTTTTTTCACATGATTCTATTCAGTAAATCATCTTCAATAAAAAGGTGGGCGTGGATGCATAGGCTGATGTTGTTGGGTTCTTTGATTTTTTTTTTTTATTCATTATTTATTTATACAATGTTCTGCCTGTATGTCCGCCAGAAGAGGGCACTAGGTCTCATCATGGGTGGTTGTGAGCTACCATATAGTTTCTGGGAATTGAACTCAGGATCTCTAGAAGAGCAGCCGCTGCTCTTAACCACTGAGCCATCTCTCCAGCCCAATGTTGTTTTTTTTGTTGGTGGCAGTTTGCTTGTTGTTGACGTAGAATCTCACTATGTAGCCCTGGCTGGCCTGGGACTCACAGTGTAGACCACACTAGCCTTAGACTCACAGATTCACCTGCCTCTGCCTTTCAGAGCTGGGATTCAAGGTAACTGTAAGCACACCTGGATTGAATGGGTATTTAACAGATTGAGTCACAAAAATATAAATAGAATAGGTCTGATGAAATAATCTTTTTTTTCTTTCTTTTTTCTTAAAGACAGGGTTTCTTCATGTAATGGCTCTGGCTAATTCGGAACTTGCTATATAGACCTTGCTCTGTAGACCAAGGCTAGCCTGAAACTCATAGATTCTTTTGTCTCTGTCTGCTGAGTGCTGGAATTAAAGGCATGCGCCACCACCACCCGGCTACTACTGTCTTCTTCTAGCCTTGGTTTTAAATTTTTGAGACAGTATCTCTTTGTAATTTAGTCTATTTTTAAACTCAGCTTACTTCTGCCTTGGCTCTCCTAGTGTTAAGATAACAGGCGTGTACCAATACATCTAGTCTTCAAAATGTTATTTCTGTTATCTGTTTATTACTCATTCCCCCTACTTTCCCTTAGCCATCTCCCTTCAGCTGCTTACTACTCAGTACCTTTAATGTGGTCTTTTTCTTCTTTAGGGCTTAGATGCTAATATACAAACACCAGTAAACTTTGGAAAGTACTTGGAATCTTTTCTTGCTTTCACAACCCATCCAAGTCAGGTAAAAAAAACTTTATACAAATAACTTAACAAACTTTGTATGGTTAACCGACATTGAGTATTGTGTCCTGGAGTATTTCCTACGTGTATGCAAATGTCACTGGACCTAAGGAATGACTGCTACACCAGCCTGGCAGTGTGAGCTCAGTCCCTGAGAGTAACAGTGACAGGAGGGAGAACCAACTTCTGAAAGTTGGCCTCTGACCTCTGGCTGTAACACACAGAGCCACATACAATAATAAATAAACAAACAAACAAACATTTTATGAAAGAATTATTGGCTCTGTTCCTCGAGCATGTCACTGTCTTGGTCAGCAGGTTTCCACACAGGTGGCTTTCTGATTGTGCTCCATGAGATGGGTTGTGGCACCATTGATTTAAACAAGAAAAAATTTAAATCCAAGATTAGTGAGTTGTGTTACTTTGATTGATTGCATTCGCTTTGTGATCCTAGTGCCATCTGAACAGAGAAAGGGTTAAGTGACATCCTTACCATGCTCCAAGGGTTCACACCTGACCCACTTGCCTCTGCATGTCATTATCCAGTCACCCATTGCTGATGTACTGCAGAAGTGATTGCAAAATGCAGAGATTTCCTCTTATAAAATGGTTGTTGATAAATGTTAGGCTGAGTAACAATCTTGGCCAAGACATATCCAAACCCATAAGCTAAGCTGTATGGATTTTTGTTTTGGTTTAGTTTCTACGCTCTTCAACTCATATGACCTGGGGCGCCCTCTTCAGGCATGAGATTCTATCCCGTGATCCTTCGCTATTAGCAATAATACCAAAATACCTTCGTGCATCCATGACCAACTTAGTTAAGGTAAGTAATGGAAATCCTAAGTTGCAGAGTGTTGTTGAGCAGACAGAAGACTTTGATTAGCATGATTGAGTCTCTTTAAATCCTCTAAGAAAGTTTTCTTATTGAGGAAGGAAGCTGTTCAGAATGGTCCTAAGAAAAGAATAGAGCCATGAGCTAATTGCTGCTGAGAAATTAAAAGCAGATTTAGTAGACTGTTTTGGAAATACAAGACGGTGGAACCAGGTGGATTCTAAGATGGAATCATATCTAAGGATTGTTTCTGAAGGGCATGTGCAAGTTGGGAATGCATGTGAGGAATGAGGGTAGCAGCTATGATTGCTCCCCCTTCAAAGACTTGTTTATAGAAATTCTCAGATCTGCTAAGAGCTGCAGCTGGAGGACCTCCCTTCTTACCTTTCTTCCAGGGCCTTATACATGCTAGACAAGATGCACACATACATACAAACACACCCTAGCCCTCATTGTAGATTGTAAAGTCATAGAGTGGGACTCTAGTTCCTCAAGAATTTATCTAACACATACTGTGTTCTAGTTTTATGGTACTTTTTTCTCTTTTTTTGTTTTATGTTTTGGTTTGTTTTTTGAGACAGGGTCTCACTGTAACTCAGTCTGTCCTGGAAGCGCTGTGTAGCTAAAACTGTCCTTGAACTTGGATTGTAGATGTGTGCCATCGTACTCAGCTTGGTTGTGTAATATGATGAAACAAGCAATCGCTGATCCCTCAACTTTATTGCTTATGGAATTAGTACTTCTTGAGCTATGTTCATACTTGGATCTTAATGAACCCTGGGAGTTATCGTCCCTGAGGAATCCAGAGGAGCATATCAGCTGGCTGCGTTCTCCTTGAATTACTGTCTAGAGTGCAGCTGGAGTGCTGGCTGGATTTGGGGTAGAACAGATGTAGTTGCTGCCATGCAAACCCTAGTTCCTCTTAGGTGAATCATGAAGGACTTTGGTCACATACTCTTCAGTAGGTCCATTTTCCCCAATTGTCTTTCTTATTCCAGATGGGCTTTCCTTCTAAGACAGACAGCCCCAGCTGTGAATATTCTCGGTTTGACTTTGATAGCGATGAGGACTTCAATGCTTTCTTCAATGGTAAGCTTCCTTCCCACACTCTCAGAATGGCATTTTGTGCTGTGATCGTGGCTGTGATGCATCTTCAAACCTGGAAAACAATCTGAAGTTCCAGATTCTTGCAGAAGGATGCTGCCACATTTCAACACTGTTCTATGCCCATGAATTGTGTTTATCTCTTCCAGTACCCTCTTATGTTGAACTTTTTGAGAAATAAGGCTGTTCTCCACAGCAGCTAGACCATCTTTAGTTGAGTTCAAGACTCCTATAAGGAGCCACTGTTGGATCTAGACCATGAACGTCTCCCCAGTCCTCATAGCTGGATAGACGACTGGCTGCTGAGTGCTGCACGCCAGGTGTTGATCCATGTTCTTCTCTTGTCAGCCTCCCGAGCCCAGCAAGGCGAAGTGCTGAGATGGGTGTGCCGCCTGGATACCAAGACCAGCTTCCAGATGGCCGCAGAGTGGCTCAAGTACCAGCTGTCGGCTCCTATTGACACGGGGCCTGTGAACTGTTAGTTATTCTGCTTTTTGTCTTATTGCTAAATGTTAATGTCGTATGAAAACTGTGTAGGAGATAAGCCTGAGTTACGTACATATCAGAGCAGTTTGCTAATACTATTTAAAAAAAAATCCCATTGACCACTGCCTACTTCCTTTTCCCTAGGTAATATTTTCCTTTGAACACAGAGGGAAAAAATAGATAATACTCGGTATGCGGCTATTGTTTAGATTAGGGTGAAGCCACCATATCCCTGTAAGCTTTGTCTTTGTTTTTCTCTTCTAATAGAATCAACAGGTGTTATTCAGGGACACCATTAATCAGACGCATATCTAGACCTAACTTTTGCTTCAACCAAGTGCCAGTATATAGCCCTAAATTGAGGAAGAATCTCTGGTTAGTCCTGGCAGGAACATTTCAAGGATTTACCATATGAAGCACCTCAGAGCCTTTGCGCAGTCTCACTTTACGTGGAACCAAAATCCCTGTCCCCTATGCAAGCGCTGCAGCCAGTTCAACTTGTCTGTTCACCTTAATTCTCTTACTAGTGCTCTTG
Organism: Chionomys nivalis; assembly: GCF_950005125.1. Taxonomy (NCBI): domain Eukaryota; kingdom Metazoa; phylum Chordata; class Mammalia; order Rodentia; family Cricetidae; genus Chionomys; species Chionomys nivalis. The sequence goes on along the minus strand of NC_080104.1, from coordinate 11,894,805 downwards.
CCTTGTGGGCGGGATTAATCAAGCAGGAGAGGTGACGTGTAAGTGTAAAGTCATGCCAGGCGATGGTCACTAAGAGCACCAAATCACTAAGGATTTGAATTGTGAGCTTTAGCATTGAGTTGTGAGTGTCTTGATTCCATTCTGAAGGTGAGGTGACTTGACTGTTGAAGGCAGCGCTCGATGGAGGCTGACTGTCAACCTGTTCGTCTCTGTCTGTGGCTTCTTCCTGGGTCATCTGGTTTGGCCGTCTCTATCAACTTGGACCCTAGCACATTTCTCTAGATGTAGCCCTGAGAATTGCTGTGAAGCAGCATTTTATAGCTTAAGTAATTTCCCTGTTGGAAGAATTGTTCTTTTCTTTCTGTTGTTGGTATTGGAGTGTGTGTCTGCAAGTACTTGCATATATATGTTTGGAACAAGGTCTCTTTGTGTAACCTAGGCTGACCTAGAACTTGCTGTGTAGCCTAAGCTGGTCTCAGACTCAACTGTCCTCATCCCCCAGTGCTTGAGTGCTAAGATTCCAATGCCCATCCATGCCCTCACTACTCCTAAACCGCAGGGGATACACTCAGGACCTTGTAAATAAATGCTAAGCAAGAATGCTACCACTGAGCAACAGCCCTAGCTTGGAATAGTTCTTTTTCTTTTTTTTTTTTTTCCTGGTTTTTCGAGACAGTGTTTCTCTTTGTAGCCTTGGCTGTCCTAGAACTCACTCTGTAGACCAGCCTGGCCTCAAACTCACAGATCTGCCTGCCTGCCTGCTTCTGCCTCCCAAATGCTGGGATTAAAGGTATGCACGCCCCCACCATCTGGCTGGAATAGTTGTTTATGATCTCAAATATTAATTATTTGGAGTCTCCTAGATTGCCATCTAACAAGGGTAGCAATTAATATTTTTCAGGTGCTTTGTAAGCCACACGTGTACTTACATGCACAGTCTTAGAAGACTGTTTGTGGAAACAGGTTGGGGAGCAAAGCAGCCTTCTCACTCCTCGCGTGTGAGAGCTGTCAGATCTCTGCGCTTTTTCCTATGAAATTACCAAGTGCTCTTTGAGCCCCTGGCTGTGTCTCTGTGTTCTGCTATCCTATCACACTGATAAGTATCTGCATGTGTGTTTCAAAAGCGTGTTCTACAGCTGGAGCCGGAGAGGGAGGCTACTGCTCCATCTTCTCGTCATCATTTGTGCAGTGGGAAGCTATGACTTTCTTTTTGGAAAGTGTGATCAACCATATGTTTCGAACAATAGACAAAGAAGTAAGTAACTTTCCTATGCTGACTGAATAATTTTTGATCTTTTGTAAGCTGGTAGATGGATAGGGAAACATGGATGTGCATCTTACAAAAGAGAAAACAGATTTCGAGAGGGTAAATACATACTCAGGTGCACACAAAATACATGGTAGAACTGAGACCAAGCTCAGCTGTGACTCTAAACCCTTGCACATTTAGTGTCTATTTTGAGGGGATGGCTGGTTGAGCCTGTTAGTGCATGGGAGCCACATGGAGGCTGAACTGTAGCCAGGACGGTGACAGAAACAGGGATCATCCTAAGAGGTGCTCTTCATAAATCAGCTTTCTCCGCTGTGCGATTGCAGCATAAGATCTGGGCTGGGTGCAGAGTAATATTGATAGTCACCTGTTCGCCTTCAGTTAGAACATTACCTTAGCTGTAAGTCACCGGATATGCTGTACTGTCCGTATTAGTCAAATCACAATAATTAAACCACAGGTAGTTTGGGGTAATTGCACCGCGATGTGTAAACAAGCCTTTCAAGTTAGGTCTCAGGTGACTACTGTCATCTGCTTTTCAGTTTGAAATGAGGACACTCTGAGTTTGGCCCATAACGTAGCAAAACCTACTTGGGTTCTGCATTTTTTTTCTAAGTTGTGTTTATTTACAGGTAGTGTTATACTTATTTAAAAGAGTAAGTACATTGCTGGACGGTGGTGGCACGCACCTTTAATCCATGCACTCTGGAGGCAGAGGCAGGCAGGTCTCTGAGTTCAAGGCCAGCTTGGTTTACAAAGTAAGTTAAAGGACAGTCAGAGCCCTCAAACAGAAACCCTGGCCTAAGAGTAAGTCTGGTGCATCTGGTGCTATAAAAACTTCCCTTACCAGTCAAGGGAAACAATCCTGCTGACTCCCTTCCTGTCCTCTGTAGTGCAGACACTTCCAGTGGTCATGTAAGTATGGGGGGCCTGATCTTGCTTGGAAGCAGGAGATAGACTTCTCATGGTTTGATAATGTCTGTCTGGTTGCTGTGGCTGGATTTTATAGTGGGCCCTTCATTTTCCTCCTTCCCGTGTTGCTGGTGATTCCATCTCGGATCTTGCACCTGACTTCTTAGCTATCGCCCAGCCCTGGGTTAGAGTTAATCTTGAGAGATAAGTATTTAGTGAATAAGGTTTTATCTTCTTGTGAAGCCTTTAGTGTTTGTTGTGTGTGTGTGTTTGTGTACAGGTGACAACTTAGCTTGCCTCTGTTTGCTAGTGTGACAGTTTGCAGGCTGCCTGTTTATCACTTCCACGACAAATAGAAGCAGCTTAACACTTACACACAGAGAGATAATAAAAATAAATCTTAAAAGAAAAATAGAGCTTGACACAACAGATTTAGGCATTCCCCTAAAATCTCTTATTCAAATAAACTAATTAAAAAGCAAAAGGATTTATTTTACTTATTTACTTGAGACAGTGTGTTGCTGTGCTGGCTGGCCTTGAACTTGTGGCAGTCCTGCCACAGTTCTGCCTCTTCAGTCCTCAGTAGCTATGATCTCTAGCTAAGGGTGTGTGTCTGTGTGTGTCTGGTGGGAATGATATAGCCCTTCTGTGATGTAGTCACTTAAGGAATTTGGGGTGTTTTTTTGTTTTGTTTTTTGTTTTTGGAGACAAGGTTTCTTTTTTATATGTAATTTTTAATTTTTATTTTATGTTTATCTGTGTTTTGCCTGCATGTGCGTCTGTGTGAGGATGTCAGAAGCCCAGGAACTGGAATTACAGACAAGTGTGAGCTGCAATGTGGATGCTGGGAATTAAACCTAGGTCTGAAAGAGCAGCTAGTGCTCTTAACCACTGAGCCATCTCTTCAGCCCCAACAGTATTTCTCGGTAGCCCTTGCTGTTCTGGAACTCACGCTGTAGACCAGACTGTCCTCAAACTCAGAGATATGACTGCCTCTGCCTCCCAAGTGCTGGAATTAAAGGTGAAGGCGTGCACCACCACTGCCCGGCAGAAATTTTTTTAATAAAATGGGACAGTGATTTAGATTTTAATAGTTAAAAAGCAGTGTATAAACTGGGCATCATACTGCAGGCTTATAATCCCCGTTTCTTGGAAAGCTAAGACAGAAGGATTACAAGTTCAAAGTTATCTTGGCCTTCAGACTGAGCTCAAGGCCAGCTTGGACAAACTTAAACTGTCTCAAGACACAAAGTAGGGGCAGAGGGAGAAGAACTGGGGCTTAGGCGGTGGTAGAGCATTGTCCTAGTCTCCATGAGGCTCTGGGTTCAGTCCCAGCAAAATACAACACACCACTGGTGTGTGCGGTTGATTCGGACACGTATGCCAGCTGTATTGTATATTCACAGCCTCAGATCTGAGGAGAAGGAGGATGCAGTGCCTATGGTGGTGGTGGTGGTCCTATTGACTTCTTTCTCCTGTCTGTCCCAGGAAGTCCCAGTGAGTGATGGGATAGAACTGCTGCAGATGGTTTTGAACTTTGAAATGAAGGATCCTCTCATCCTGTCCTGTGTCCTCACCAATGTTTCCGCACTCTTCCCATTTGTTACATACAAACCTGAGTTACTGCCCCACGTCTTCTCCAAGGTAATAAGCCTTTCTTCTTTGCAAATATATTTTAAAACGTGAGTCACGTTTTGTAACTGTTTGAAAGTATATGTTATAAATTGTTGAAGAGTTAGATGATTTTGCTTGGTGCTTCCTGTGGATCAGGCACTATGCTAGTACCTTAGTACTCAGGACCATTGTGGAGAAAGGCATCAACAGACGCTACACCTACCCATATGGTATTGCAGTGAGTAGGCTTTCTTGCTAGGAAACAGAAAGGAGAGCTAAGGAAGGTTTCCAAGTATGTTAGATTGGTGGTGGGAATTGTGAGAGGCTGGATAATTTTTCAGGTTTCTGATTCAGTGCATTTGAAGTTAATGTAAAGTTTTAAAATTAAGGTAGCTCCCAATACGGCGATTGGAGTTTAGATGTCTAAACTTCATACCAAGACTGTAAGTGTAGGATGCCTGGAGTGCAGCTTAAGAACACTTGCTGTGCTTGAGGAGGGACAGAGTTCAGTTCCCAGCACCTCCGCTCCAGTGCCAGAGACCCTTTAAGACGCTTCTGGTCTCAGGCACCAGGAAAGCATGTGATGTAGGCATGCATGCAGACAATACACTCACACATATAAAATGAATAAATAAATGTAAAAAACAAAAAAAAAAGGCTAGACATTTAACCATGGGAGACGGTCTGCGTATACACCTGGAAGGGCCTAGCTCTATCAGGGATCCAGTATCAGCGTCAGTGGAGCAGCAGTGCAGAGAGTAAGGACCCCCAGCCTGCCCATCCCAGGAGGAAGAGCTCACTCGGGAGAGGACGACAATGCTGTGCCCATGCCAGCCGCACAAAGTTCACGGAGAGTTAGAGAAGTCCTGTGGGTTTCTTGAGTTGCCCTCAGGCGAGTGGCCTTCTCCTGTGGAGGCTGAGGAAACACCCTCACTGCTTCAGTGAAGGAGCGGAGGACCAGTCACAAAATGGACTCAGGTGGTCTGTCTCTTGTTTAAAAATAGAAAAGAGACATGTCGTTGGCCGATGACGCAGACTGATGGGCCTGAGAATCCCCACCTTCTGCTTTATAAATGTTGCAAAGGTCAAGATGGGGCTCTTGAGCCTCTTACAGAGATGTCGGAAAGAGTGGGCTTCTGACGTCCATGACACCAGTGGGAAGCTCCTCCTGCTGCCTCCGCTCCCAGCAGACTGATGCCAAGAATAAGCTTGCAGTGTTGTTGGGAATCGCTGTTCTTTTAAAAGCACAGGAGTGAACATTTATTTTCTTTCCCCGCAGCTGTTTTCATCTGTTACTTTTGAAACTGTTGGAGAAAGTAAGGTAAGACCATTTTTTCTGTTTGAGTTTGGGTTATTTCTTGAAGCAGGATCTTACTGTGCATCTCAGGCTGGCCTTAAACTCAGCCTTTCTGCATCTGCCTCCCAGTGCTAGGATTACAGGCATGTGCCACCATGCCCAGCAGAGACGATTCATTAAGTTATCAGATTCTAACTTCTTGTAAGCTTAAGTGTGATACCTCATACTCATACTTAATCTTGGTTTTGTTTTTCTTTTTCTTTTTTTCTTTGGTGTATGGAAGGGTTAGCAAAACATGTAGTCATGAGGTGTTTTTCTGGAGGCATCCGGGGCAAATCTGAACACAGGTTTATGGAGATCATGAATCTACTGATTGTCACTGCTTTCCAGCTACATTAATGAGTTGTATCGATATTTCTGCATTTGGGGACTGTCTTTCTAGGCCCCCAGGACCCGTGCAGTGAGGAATGTGAGGAGACATGCTTGTTCTTCCATCAACAAGATGTGTCGGGACTACCCTGACCTTGTTCTGGTGAGTGCTGCACCCTGGCTGCGTCACCACTGAGTCCTGTGTGGCTGGACCTTTTTGTAGATGGCTTGAGTTGGTATGTTCTTCCTTTACCTAGGACCTTCCTAATGCTATGGCCCTTAATACAGTTCCCCATGTTGTGACCTCCAACCGTTAAATGATTTTCATGCTACTTCATAACTGTAATTTTGCTACTGTTATGAATCATAATGTAAATATTTGATATATAGGACATCTGATATGTGATCCCCCAAGAGATCATGACCCACAGGTTGAGAACCACTGACCTGGTGATATAGCTTAAAATTTAATTGAATTAGCCCCCTCAAGATGAATGGCTATTTTTTGTGTGAATGAGTGAGTTTACTCCTATAAATGAACACACTCTTACTCTGTGATGTTTTCAGTTCCTATTGCAAGTGGTAGTCTGATTTTTGAGAAAATCCAGATGCAGATTTTAGCAATTTTTGTGGGGGTTCTTTAAAAAGTTAACATTAGCCCACTTAGAAAAGTTTGAAATTGCTTCTGAATGCATAGTAGCTGTTTCTGTGTGCAGACAATAGATTGATTTTGATGAAGGTACAGTAACACTGATGGAGAAAAGCACCAAACACAACTGCCTTTGGCCTGCCTCCTTACTGTTCAGACAGACATTATAACAAATTACATAGCCTGATCTCCAGAGACTGTCTTGGTTTTCTGGCATTCTTGAGTGGCCCATCTCTCTGAAAGTCAGGCCTTTTTTCTTTGTGTTATGCAGCCCAATTTTGACATGCTTTATAGCCATGTGAAACAGCTCCTCTCCAATGAGCTGCTCCTGACCCAGATGGAGAAGAGTGCCCTCATGGAAGCCCTGGTTCTCATTAGTAACCAATTTAAGAATTATGAGCGACAGAAGTTATTCTTAGAAGAGCTGATGGCACCAGTGGTCAACATCTGGCTTTCTGAAGAAATGTGCAGGTACAGGAGATCTTGGGGACCACTAACCCTGACTGCACTTGAGTAGAACTGGTCTATTTCCAAAGCTGTACCAGTCTGGAGAGGGGTGTAAAGATGCGGGGCTGTGCCAGCATAACATTTAATGTCCTATCTGACAATGTGGCCTTGCTTGTGGAGGTCTGGGGGGAAGCAGTGGGCAGAGACAGACCACGGTCATAAGAGCATGTAAAGCCGTGCGGTGTGTGCCATGCAGCCTCAACACCTTTGGAGAAATAATCACAGTGATTGACCTGTGTTGTCCACATAGTAGAGAACCTGTTTGTCAACTTCTTAATTTATGCAAGATAAATATGTAAAAAAAAAAATGCAGTGATGTTTGGAAGTGGGGATATTAACATAAACTTTCAGATGGCAGCTTATAATTCATATGATTAAATTTCTCTCACTATAAAAACTGATGTTTGGTGTCTAACAATCTGTTAGCTTTTAAATTTGGTTTCTTGAGATAGGGTCTTCTGTAGCCACAGCTGGCCTTTAGATAATAACCACAGGGCCCAGCATGACCTTCAACTGCTGATCCTCATTGTCTTCTTCCTTTCACGGGCTGGGATTACACACCAGGGAAAGTCACGTTTGGTCTATCTGCTGTTAGCTCTTGCGGAGGAAATTGTCCTTCCTTAAAGTCATGATACAGGGAAGCTGTGGCACATGCAGGCCTTCAGCCCATTCTTTGGGGGGGCTAGAGAGGTGGCTCAGATATTAAAAGAGCATTTATTGCTCTTGGAGAGAGGGGGTCCTTGTTCATCCATTTCCAAGCATCTACACGGTGTCTCACAACCACCTGTAACTCCAGTCCCCAGGAATCCAATGCCTTTTCTGATCTCTGCAGTACCAGACACACTCATACCCAGACATAGATGCAAACAAACACTCCAAGGAAAAAACTGGTTTTGGGGGTTTGGTTTTGTTTGTTTTTGTTTTGTTTTGTTTTTTGAATTATGATGTAGGGGCTGGAGGGATGGCTCAGTGGTTATGAGAGCTTACTGCTTTTCTAGACAACCAGAGTTCAGTGCTAAACACCAAGTTGACTGTTTACAACTGTCTGTAACTAGCTCCAGGGGACCCAATGGCCTCTTTTGGCCTCTACCTGCACAAATAGGCAAACAGATATACACTTAGCTAAAAATAAAGTAAATCTATGTCTTTTTTTGTTGTTGTTTGTTTGTTTTTGTTTTGTTTTTGGTTTTTCGAGACAGGGTTTCTCTGTGGTTTTGGAGCCTGTCCTGGAACTAACTCTTGTAGACCAGGCTGGTTTCGAACTCACAGAGATCCGCCTGTCTCTGCCTCCCAAGTGCTGGGATTAAAGGCGTGCGCCACCACCGCCCGGCTGTAAATCTATGTCTTAAAAAAAAAAAATCATGATGTACTTTTCTTCTTCCCAACCTTCAGAGTGCTGACAGATATTGATGCCTTCATTGCCTATGTGGGTGCTGATCTGAAAGCCTGTGACCCAGCTGTGGAGGATCCATGTGGCGCAAACCGTGCCAGAGTAAGACTGCTGGGAATGGGAAGTCACATTGCCACGGGCAGGAGTAGGGTGTGGCCATTGACAAGTTCTTAGATTTGTTTTGTCTATGCTGGTGAGAAACCCAGGATTTCCTCCTGCCCTAAGCTTCTCCTTTCTTTTCTTCTTTAGTCTTGAATTCTTGAGTTAGTTCTCACAACAGAGCAGATGGTCTTTTCTATGAAGTCATTATTTTGGCTTTAAGGATTCCTAAGTAGCTCGGAAGACTGGAGGTGTAATGAGGAAGTAGGTCAGAACTTGGTCGCAGGGTGAGTCCTCCCTGCTATTGCTCTCTGGCATGTGAAGTCCTAAGTGATGGCCTGAGGCTTTCCTGTGCATCAGCACTCAGATCAGCCTCTGCGGTGAAAGCCACATGATCAGCCTGGCATGTGGGGTTGGGGGCTAGGGTTGCAAGCTCTGGAGTCCCAGGTGGAAGGTCAAGTGGCCATTTCAACACCAGTTTGAACACACTGGTAGTAGAGCTCATCCAAGCCACCATGAGAGGGTCATTAACCCTGGAAAGACGTCCTAATGAGAAGGAAGCTTCCAGAGCTACCAGGGTCCCAAAGTGGCAATGAAAAGACCCCTCTTGAACTGGACCATAAGGAAAAGAAAGGACCTTGCCGGGGTGGGAGGCTCGGGCTTCTTCCTCTCTGCCTCTCTTGCTCTGCTGCCACCACGAGCACATAATGCTTTGCCCTCACTCCCTGCTGTTTTCCATTTTTCTCTGTAGATAACCTTTTGTGTGCATGGCATTCTCGGGGTTTTGAGACGAACTAGCTGGCCTTCCGACCTAGAAGAGGCCAGAGCTGGGGGGTTTTTGGTGGGTTACACACCTAGTGGAAATCCGATCTTCCGTAACCCCTGCACAGAGCAGATCCTGAGACTTCTTGACAATTTGCTTGCCCTTGTAAGGTGAGTCAGAATATTTTGTATTTATTTTAACCCCATGAATCTCAAAATTTTAATCTTTATATCTGATCATAGTGGTGATACTGAGTTAGGTTCTGGTTCTTTTGAGAGAGGAGCTTTCTTTCTAAAGATAGTTATCCTCTCTGTGGAAGGCATACTCTTTAGATGTACACGATTGGAAATAATCCCAGAACAGTGCTTTCTGATTTTGTTTTCTTGTTGTTTTGGGTTTCGTTTTTATTTGTTTGTTTGTTTGTTTGGTTGGTTGGTTGGTTGGTTTTTCGAGACAGGGTTTCTCTGTGGCTTTGGAGCCTGTCCTGGAACTAGCTCTTGTAGACCAGGCTGGTCTCGAACTCACAGAGATCCGCCTGCCTCTGCCTCCCGAGTGCTGGGATTAAAGGTGTGCGCCACCACCGCCCGGCTTTGGTTTCGTTTTTAGAGACAGGTTTTCTCTGTGTATCTCTGGCTATCCTGGAATTCTCTCTGTAGTCCAGGCTGGCCTCGAACTCACAGAGATCTGCTTGCCTCTGCCTCCTGAGTGATAGGATTAAAGATATGTGCCACAACCACTCAGCTTATTTTCTCATTTTTGAAAATAGTGTTTGGGGTTTTGTTTTGTTTGTTGGCTTGCTGTCATTTTGATGGTACTGCTGGGGCTGAATTGAGCCTTGTGTGTTCAAGGCAGCAGGATACCGCTGAGGTACTCTTAACCCTTTTCTCTGCCTCTTCATTGTGCATGCCTACTTTTAAGGTTATTTAAAATTTTACCAGTAAGGGAATGGCTTGTTGGGAATAGAATAGTTTATTTCTGTAATGTTTCTCCAGGGGATGTCCATGGGCACTAATGTGAATTTCTCAACAATGACTGAATACTTGTAGGCCAAACATCCACTGGCTCAACTAGCCACGTGAATGCAAGCTATCTTTCCCCTTTGAGCTGTGCTTCACTGTGAGACCAGCAGAATTAGGGACCCCTCCAGTTTTCGAATTTTAACAAGATAATGGGGAGTTTTTCTTTCTTTATTCATTTTTTTATTGATATTTATTGAGCTCTACATTTTTCTCTGCTCCCCTCTCTGTCTATCCCCTTCCTTCAACCCTCCCCCAAGGTCCCTGTGTTCCCAATTTCCTCAGGAAATCTTGTCTTTTTCTACTTTCTATTTCCCATGTAGATTAGATTTATGTAAATCTCTCTTAGTGTCCTTGTTGTTGTCTGGGTTCTCTGGGATTGTGGTTTGTAGGCTGGCTTTCTTTGCTCTATGTTTAAAAACCACTTATGAGTGAGTACATGTGATAATTGTCTTTCTGTGTCTGGGTTACCTCACTCAAAATAATGTTTTCTAGCTCCATCCATTTTCCTGCAAAATTGAAGCTGTCATTATTTTCTGCTGTGTAGTACTCTATTGTGTAAATGTACCACATTTTCCTCATCCATTCTTCGGTCAAGGGGCAGTTAGGGTGTTTCAATGTTATGGCTATGACAAACAAAGCTGCTATGAACATAGTTGGGCATGTGTCCTTGTGGCACGATTGAGCATCCTTTGGATATATACCCAAAAGTGGTATTACTGGGTCTTGAGGAAGGTTGTTTCCTAATTTTCTGAGAAATCGCCACACTGACATCCAAAGGAGTTGTACCAGTTTGCATTCCCACCAGCAATGCAGAATGTTCCCTTTACCCCACATCCTCTCCAGCATAAGTTGTCATCAGTGTTTTTGATCTTGGCCATTCTTACAGGTGTAAGATGGAATCTCAGAGTTGTTTTGATTTGCATTTCTCTGATGACTAAGGATGTTGAACATTTCCTTATCGCTCCAAAAGGGCAGTAGTGGGAAACTGACTAGTGATGTAATTAGTGCGCAGGGGGTGTGTCCTGTCCACAGTCCTTGTCCCTTAGTAACAGTCATTTTGATGGGGAGCATGTTTGGATTTTGTTCCTCTAGAAGCTCTAGTGACTTTTGCCAGGTCTGTGCTCCATACATAGAGACAGGAAATGAAAAGATGGGCCATATTACTTTGGTCCTGTTCTTTGCACATACATTGTCGATGGCATTTCTTCGTCCAGTACCACTGAAAACTGGTAGTGTCAAGCACCATCTCAAGTCTGATAGGATTTGGTTTTAAGTAACTCTGCTATCTCAGCATTTGCTGTGTGTTTTTAGGCCCTGGGGATTGTACACTGTGTAGTTAACTGCTTCAAGGATGCACATTTCTCTGGGGAATACTTAAAGGTTTGTTTTCTTTCTGCTGCTATGAGTAATGTTGATGGGGGAATCTATTGGAAAGACTAACTATATGTTTCGATAACATCCTTACTTTTTTTCAGAACCCACAATACTTTATATACACCAGAAATGCTAGCCAAAATGGCACAGCCTTTCACCAAAGTTTTGGATATACTTGAATCTGAAAAAACAGCAATATTAGGTAAGAAGGTTTTGCCTCCTTGCTGTGTTCATCCTAACCTCCTCTGACCAACTACCTGTCCAGAAATGTATTTGTGGAGCTCCTGGAGGTCCTAACAGAGCCCATGTGTCATCACTCTTCTTCATCTTAACTATGAGAGTCTTCTGAGCTGCTTTTCCCCTAATTATCCCTGTGAAGGGATTTTTCTTTGGCCTGCCATCTCACAAAAAACAACATGGAGACAACTTATTAATTATGAAAGCTCAGCCTATAGCTTAGGCTTGTCCCAGTATCTCTTAGAACTTAAATTAATCTATATTAATGCACGTTTTGTCTCGTGTGTTTTTACCTCTCTTCCATCTTGTACCTTTGGGAAATTGGTTATTGATGAACCAGTAGAAACTGACTATGTCTGGTGCCAGCGGAGACACTTGGTTGGGAATATAGCTTAATTAGCGTGTGTCTGGTGCCAGAGGAGACACTTGGTTGGGAATATAGCTTAACTAGCATGTGTCTGTCCCTGGGTCTAGTCCCCATTTAGGAAAGTTTGGCACGGAGGGAAAGGACTAACACCTTCCCACCGAGAACTCTTAGTATTCCTCCTAGACTGCATGGTCAGCTGCTTTGGAATACAGTACACATTTTTTTTTTTTTTTTTTTTGTAGGATTGCCTCAGCCTCTCTTGGAAGTCAATGAACACCCTGTCTACAAAAGTACTTTGGAAAGAATGCAGCGTTTCTTTGGCATCCTCTATGAAAACTGGTAAGGACCTATTTTTGCTGCTCCGTGCTTCCTTGGTAGGAATGGCAACACAGAGACTTTGGATCAGAATTGTAGTGTAGAGGTGAGGTAAGGCAAGTTGGTAGCAGCGTTAAGTCCACGGGAGCAACCTGCCTTCCTGCATTAGATATTAATTGTTGCATGCACTCACAGTCCTAGTCATGACTTCAGATTTATGCCCACTGTGTTTCTAGTGCACAATGATGAGACTCAAGAGTTAGAGAAGTGGGATTCCATCTGCTCTGGCTCCTTAATGCTAAGTCTGTATTCATAGCAGTATTCACAGGCCATAGGAATATCCATATTTCTCATAGAACAGTGAGAAGCATCTAGCCAGGTCTTTGTCTTTGGGTCCTGGTTGTGGGGTTTAGTGATATTTGGCTCTGTCCAGATCGCATTCAGAGCTGTAGCCTCAGTTAACCAAATATTAAAGACTTTTTGATAAATCAGCACAGCTGTCAGTGTTGGATATTAGCTATCACCAGTGATTTTTGCCTTACAGTTACCATATCTTAGGGAAGGCGGGCCCTTCCATGCAGCAAGATTTCTACACTGTAGAGGACCTTGCTACACAGCTCCTTGGTTCAGCCTTCGTCAACTTGAACAATATTCCTGACTTCCGGCTCAAATCTATGCTTCATATCCTTGAAATGACCCTAAGAAACCCAGAAGGTCAGAAAATTAGAGATGGGACAGAGGGAAAGAAAACTTAATGCAAGGAACAGGTGGGACTGTGCACTTAGGTACATGCTGACCTCTTTACAGAGAAGGGCTCAGATAGATAAATAGCAGGGGACAGACAGGCAGATCAGGGTGAAGACAGGGTGTCTTACAAAAACCCCATGAGCTTTTCTCTGGGTATAGATTATTGTCTACCTACTTTTTAGAAATATAAAAGTTTACGCCGGGCGGTGGTGGCGCACACCTTTAATCCCAGCACTTGGGAGGCAGAGGCAGGCGAATCTCTGTGAGTTCGAGACCAGTCTGGTCTACAAGAGCTAGTTCCAGGACAGGCTCCAAAACCACAGAGAAACCCTGTCTCGAAAAACCAAAAAAAAAAAAAAAAAAAAAAGAAAGAAAGAAATATAAAAGTTTGGCCAGCCTGGCCTAGAGAGTGAGTGTTAGGACAGGCTTCAGTGGTACACAGAGAAACCCTGTCTCAAAAAAATCAAAGAAGAGTGTGTGTGTGTGTATTTTCTAATTTATTTCTTTTTCTACATTTTGCTTGGTGCTTCCTTTCTTGATTGACTTGGTTTATTTTTTTAATATGTGAAGTCTAGGCTAGCCCTAAACATGCCTTAACCTCCTGAATGCTGGGGTTCTGGGCATGCCCCACCAGCTGGCTTTTGTTTTGTATTTATTTCCTTTGGGGTTTTGAGACAGGGTCTCTGTAGCCTTGGCCAGGCTCTGCCACCTGAGTGCTGGGCACTATCACACTTGGCTTTTGATTTTTGTTTTAAGCGATAATCTCACTGTCCTCTAGGCTGACCTGAGACTCCTGGGCACAAGTGACCCTTACGCCTTAGCTTCCTTTAGTGGGAACTATAGGCAAATGTCTATACACCCAGCTATGTGCTTTCTTTTGAACAGAACACTCAAGACCTCATCATCTTTCAGACCTTTTACATGAGGGTGTCTTTAATTCTACTCTTTAGCAACCCAGGGCCGTAATGTTTAGATAAAAAAGGTGGTTAAGGCCGGGCGGTGGTGGCGCACGCCTTTAATCCTAGCACTCGGGAGGCAGAGGCAGGCAGATCTCTGTGAGTTCGAGACCAGCCTGGTCTACAAGAGCTGGTTCTAGGACAGGCTCCAAAACCACAGAGAAACCCTGTCTCGAAAAACCAAAAAAAAAAAAAAAAAAAGTGGTTAAGCTAAGAATACAAAATAATTGAGTATATATACAGCTTATGATTCTAGGACAAAGAGGGGTGTTGATATACTTTAGTCTGAAAAAACAGCAACGTTAGGTAAGAAGGATCATCCTAACCTCCTGTGACCACCTGTCAGGAAAGGTCCTTGTGGATGAAGGGACCATCACAGGATGTTGTTTTTGTCTTGAGAGCCCTATAGTAGACTGCCCAGGAGAGTAGCCCATTGGCTGGAAAGCGAAGTGTCTACTTATGTGCTAAAACTTCTTAACCCACGGCAGCACGTGTCTTTGTGAAGCCCCTCGTGCTCTTCTGCCCCCCAGAACAATATGAGACCCTGATCGCTCCCATCCTTGGACCTCTCTTCACCTACTTCCACATGGTAAGTGGGTCAGGGAAGCAGGACAAAAATACTCTTCAATATGTGGTCCAGACTGGGGAGATGGTCTCCATAGTGCCCACAGCTATAAGGATATATATAAGTTTAGATCACCAGAACACACATGAAAGCCTGATGTGGTGCCACACATCTGTAACCTCAGCACCGGGAAGTAGGGAGATGGGTGGCACCCTGGAGCTCTTTTCCAGGGAGACTATGTTAATAAGTCCAGGTTCAGGGAGATCACACTCAGAAACTAAGGCAGGCAGTGATAGACGGAAGACATCTGACATCGATCTCCAGCCTCTACACATATGTGCAGACACTCCACACCAAACAGCCACATATACCAAATACACAGAGATGGATGCCTGCTCTTGAATCTTTGCCTAAGAAGACCTGAAAGTGACTATACAGCATCATCCCAGGAGGTTACTGCTGCTGTGGGTTAAACAGCCCCAAAGAACTCAGGATTGTTGCTGTGGGGTGCCTTCAAGTGTAAATTCTGCTCCCATCTTGCTGCAAGTAGAAGTGATCAAGGAACTGTTTCCCCTGGGTTTGTCCTTGGCTCTGGAATGAGGCAATAGTCCAGCTCAACAGAGAACACTTGTGCCCAGAGAGACCCAAAACTTCTCAAAGTATCATTAATCTAAGGGATACGGGGCATGTGTCCATGTCATTAGTGGAGTGGAGGTTATAGAAACTAAATGTTTGTTCCATTGTATTTGGTGGTCCGCTAGGGCTGGGGGAGAATAAATGACCAGGGAGGTGCCTGACATATCCCTGACTACCTTGTATTGACAGTAAATGACCAATATTGAATTCTTCAACATTTCGGAACACAGAAATTGATGTTCATGATCAAGAATTAAACTCTTTCCTATTTTGATCATACTAGAAGGTATTCCTAAGTTAATTCAAGTTCCTATTTATTTTAGATTCCTTTTTAATATTTGGGCCTTGGTACAATAAAGTTTATAGTTCAGAAAGTGTCTCTAAGTTGATATAAGGAGTTTTTCTTGACAATTGGTTCTGCCTAAAGTAAACCTTAACAGCTATTTATAGACCCTTATACCTATAATCCCAGCACTAAGAAAGCTGGGAGAAGAGGATAATCACTCACAAGTTTAAGACCAGCCTGGGATTTATAGTGAGTTCTAGGCCAGCCTAGGCTACAGAGTAAGAGCCTCTTACAAACAAACAAACAAAAAAAAAAAAAAAATAGAAGTAGGCTATGTGCTAGCCTCTCTCCATTTTAGCACTTCCTCTTGTTTCTCCAGAGACTTTCCCAAAAGTGGCACGTCATCAACCAGAGGAGTGTGCTGTGGTAAGGAATGCCCACTCCTTGGCGGGTGAGCCAGCAGCCAGCTTTGGGTGGGTAGAGAAGAAGGGGCGGGCTGGGTTTTGACTAGCCTAGGACTAAAATAGTAGTGGTATAGTCATTCCAATCTTGCATGGGATGGTTTGTGTCTGAACAGGCTGTTACCAGTGAGTGACCTGATGTTGAGATTAAGCTTTCTTTCCCCTTACCTACTCTGGATTTTGATCCTGAGCCCTCCATCCAACCAAGTAGAGTCACAAGAGATAATGTCCTTCAGTGGACTGCTGTCCATCTCTGATGTACCTTTAGAATACAGACCTGGGTAGAGCCAGAAGAGGAATGACCTGGGGCAGGGGTGTTGGTGAGGGTCACTACTTTTCTTGATCTTGCTTCCTTTGCTCTCCCATGGAACTTGCCTTTTGGTTCTCGGCAGTGGAGAGGATGAGATTGCAGAGGACAACCCTGAGTCTCAAGAAATGCTGGAGGAACAACTGGTGAGGATGTTAACCCGAGAAGTCATGGACCTAATCAGTAAGTGGCGTGTGGGGATCAGGGGAATTCACTCAGCCGCCCCACATGGGCTAGGCTGTGGTAGAGGTTCACACTGACAAGCAGAAGTTAATAGTTCTTAAGTCAATCAGTTTTTGAGTTGTAAAC
Organism: Chionomys nivalis; assembly: GCF_950005125.1. Classification (NCBI taxonomy): domain Eukaryota; kingdom Metazoa; phylum Chordata; class Mammalia; order Rodentia; family Cricetidae; genus Chionomys; species Chionomys nivalis. The sequence continues at coordinate 11,878,356 of NC_080104.1, read as the reverse complement.
TAAATTGTACCATATAAGAAGACAAGGATCCAAAACAGGAACTTGAATTAATGTTTGCAGTAACTTTCTAGCTTGATCAAGATAGGTAAAAGTTCAGTTCTTAGACATGAACATCAATTTTCTATTTTCAGAAACGTTGAAGAATTCAATATTAGTCATTTATTCCCAAAGTTGTTAAGGATGTGTTAGTCACCTTCCCTGGTCATTTATTCTCAGAGGAGTCTGTAATGTCCCCCTAGCTGACTGGAAGAGGGACCCACAGTCTGGTTGGGGTCCTCTCAGAATACTTCCTTCTAATGGTGAAGCTGATTTATTCCTTGTAGAAGTGGCCTGAGATCAGTTGGCGAGGTGACTGTCATCCGTGAGTGGATGCCTTCTTCTGGTCTAGTAACTGTGCTCTCTTCCAGCGGCCTGCTGTGTGTCAAAGAAGACTGCTGAGCACAGCGCTGCTCCCACTGTGGATGGAGATGGTGAGTCATCTGTGGCTCCCCTCTGGAGAAAGAGCCGGGATATATCTAGCTGTAGTCTGTGCTGTTTCCTCTATCCAGGATAGACATGACTGAGCTCTTGCTCATTCGGTCTCTGCTCCAAGAGGCCTTCATGTCTAATCTGCCGAACCTCACATGCCCAAGCACTGTGTAATCTCTTCCTGCTTATTTCAGCTACCTGCATTCCTTTATTAAATTCATTTATTCATTATTATTATTATTGTCTCCCTCACTATATAGGCTGCCAGGGAAGGGACTGTGCTGTTCCTTTTATACTCCTGTAACAGAACCCATGCCTGTTAGCATGGACTCACATATGAAATATCCTAGTATCTCCTGCAGTGCTGGGTACCATCCATATGTGAGTGTGTCACATCTGAGCTTCAGCAGCCTTCCTGGGGCAGGACCAGTCAGCTGAGGACATTCCCATTGGGTATTCCTCTGCTGTGAAAGAATGAAGCTTAATAATAGTCTGCATTGCTTACAGATGAAGAAATGATGGCCACTGAAGTAACCCCTTCATCTGTGGCAGAGCTCACAGACCTGGGCAAATGCCTGATGAAGCACGAGGTGGGTAGAGGGGACAGATAGTACCTTTTCTCTTGGTCCAGATTCCACTTTCTTGCTCTGGGCAGATGTTCTCAGTAAAATACAGGCGCGCACTGCTGCAGAAACCTGGAGTTTAGCCTCTGTAGGACTGAGCTTTTGCCTGTTTTCTCCACTCCCAACCCCCGTTTTTGTTGTTTTTTTTTCTTTAAGAGACGGGGTCTCACTGCATAACCCTGGCTAGCCTGGAACTCACAGCCCAGGTTGGCTGCTGGTACTACAGGCCCGACTTGATGTATAATCCAATCAGATGAAAAATATTTATTTCCCATTTTTATCTTTCTTCCTTCCTGTTCAGGATATTTGCACAGCACTGTTAATTACAGCGTTTAGTTCTCTGACCTGGAAGGATACTCTGTCTTGCCAGAGGGCAACCACACAGCTCTGCTGGCCTCTCCTCAAACAGGTATGCTTGTTCATTGTTTCAAGGATGGGTTTGTTTTAGGGGGATGGTGGAAGGCGTACCTAGGGCTACAAGCATGCTAGGCAAGCACTTTATCACTGGACTACATCCCTAAGTCTCTTTTTTCTTTTGAGACAATGGTCTGACTAAATTTCCCAAGCTAGCCTTGAACCCCAGGGAGGCTTTGACATCTTAAAGATCCCGGCCTGTCTCATCCTTCAGAGTAGCTGAGGCTACAGACCTAGATCTTACCAGTTACTTTTGTATTGCTGTGACCAAGTTCACCTAATATAGACTAATTGGAAGGAGGGTTTATTTTTACTCCATTTCAGGGAGATTTCAATCTATGGTGGGTAAAGCGTGGCTAAGTTCACTGTGGCAAGAGCCGCAGTGATAGCTACCCACATCTTAGACAGGAAGCCAAGAGCACAGGTTTTGACCAGGGGCAATCATAGCCTTGTGACCTACTTCTGCCAGTCAGGCCCCAACTTCTAAAGGCTCCACTGCCTTCAAAATATCAAGAGATTGAGTATTCAGAACAAGATAGAGGCTCTTTCATTACCACCCCCTTCTTGCCTCAGAAAATTTAAGTCAGGCTTGTAGAGTAAGTCAGTTGGAAGAACTGGGAGGTGGGCCCTTGAGGCTCCCGTGGCTCCTGAGCACAGCTGTCTTCCCAGGTGATGTCTGGGACCCTGCTCGCAGATGCTGTCACATGGCTTTTCACCAGTGTGCTGAAAGGGCTACAGATGCATGGGCAGCACGATGGGTGCATGGCTTCCCTGGTCCACTTGGCCTTCCAGATATACGAGACACTGGTAAGTGGAGAGGGCATCATGGCAGGATGGCTGGCAATCTAGCCGCTTCACTTACCCTACCTCCCAGGATCTCGAGCATCTGCCATACTGCTTGTGCTGCCCGAGAGGTGGGTGTGGTGTGCAGTGGGGAAGCTGACAGGCCAAACCTACATCCATTGAGTTTATCCCCCACTTACCCAGCGCCCCAGGTATCTAGAGATAAGAGCAGTGATGGAACAGATCCCTGAAATACACAAGGAGTCCCTGGACCAATTTGACTGCAAGCTTTTAAACCCCTCCCTTCAAAAAACAGCCGATAAACGCCGGAAGGACCACTTCAAACGTCTCATTGCTGGCTGCATTGGAGTAAGTCATACATCCCTGTTATGGCTCCCAGCCCCACACAGTTGCATACTGTCTTATACTGTTGTGAGTGAATTTGAAACCAACTAGTCACTGACTGTTCTGCGTGTGTGTATGTGTGTGTGTCTAAGACCGGAGGTTGGGGGGGGTCCTCTGACCCACACTGTGAGCTGTTTCTTTTGCTCTCTACAGAAACCCTTGGGAGAACAGTTTCGGAAAGAAGTTCACATTAAGAACCTTCCCATGCTTTTCAAAAAACCAAAACCAATGCTGGAGACAGAAGTGTTGGACAATGAGGGGGGTGGACTGGCCACCCTCTTTGAACCCTGAATCACGCTTTTGGGCATCCTTCTTCGGCCTTTGTTGTCATCTCTTCTCCCCTTTGTAGCTAATCTCTAGGCCCATCTTGTACTGCCGCCTCACTTTCCACCATGTCAGCCTGGACAAGAGTGGGTCCTGTGTGGGGCCCACACCCTCTACTGAAGTATTGAGAAAAGCGAGTTAGGGCTTACACCATTCCATAGAGAGTCCTAGGGAATTGGCATTCAACTTGTAATTTTGGCTTTTCCAAGAAAAGCTAGAGTACAATGGCCTTTCCCCACAGCAGCTGCACCAGCATAGACAGGAGAGGGTGCCATGTCCAACACCACTGATCAAACTTGCAAGGGCTCAGCCAGCTTGGCTTGGACTACAAGGGACCCAATTGAGCCCCTTGCTGCTTGCTGGGCGGGCAGGGGTCCTTCTCTACTCCTAGGGGCGTGTTTGGCCTAGGTGCTACGAGCTGAACCATCCTTAGCCAGTTCTCATCCTTTTCTTAAGCAAGAATCTAGTCACTTGGTGGGATCCATGAGACAGGCTTTTGCTATGTACTGAGCACAGTATCCAGGGACAAGAGCAGGACAGAGTTTAAGGAACACTGTGTTCCTTAAAATGCACATTCACCCTTCTATGAATGACCCTCAGGGGTTTCCCCAGCCTCAGGGCCTAATGAGCATCACATGACACCACTGGCATCCAGACCTGGCAAGCTAGCAAAGCCACTGCCCTGGGACTGAGTCCAGGTGCCTTTGAAAGTTTCTGATGACTCGTCTCAAGGGTTGCTTTGTCTCTGGGAGGGACATGCAGCAAAGCAAGATGGGTGTGAGATCTGGCCCTGCCTGTTGGGAAAGGCAGATCTCTGTGTGCTGAGAGGCACACGGCTAGGCCGTGGAGTGAAGGCTGGGCAATGGGAACTGGTGCCAGGTCACTGTCCCTGCTGTGGCCATCCCTCTTTGCCTGGTGCTTGGGGTCTACAGGTTGTCAAGGTGATTTCAGTGTTTCCCTCCAAACTTGATAGCTGCCTTCTCCTGTCTGGTTAGGGCTGTGGAGGACGTAGTTGTATTTATTATGTTGTAATATTTTTAACATCCTATGACTTCATGTTAGAAATTTTCTATTGTTTATAGAACCTTTTGTAGAAATGCTAACTCTAAAGTACATGCATGTCAGTAAAAATCTCCGTTTCATACAGAAGGGCCCTATCTTCCTTTTTCAAACCAGTGAGAATCTGGTTAGGGGGACTTAACCTGTTGATGGGCTAGCCAAGCTATTAGGCAGATTTCTATCCCTGACCACCAAAACCTGGCAGCTGGCCCTCTTAGGGAAATGGCTGTCTTCTGTGGAGCTGTCTGTGGCAATACGGCTGGAGCTAAAGGCAGCCCAGGAGACAGGTGACAGCAAGCACTAGCTACAGCTTCTCTCCCCACATCTACGTAGCGATGGTCATTTGGCCTTTCTCAAACATCTTTAGGACAAGGACCTGGAAACCTTTGCTTGGTCCTTAGTTAATGCCAACCTTAACTATGGCAAGGCCCCATATTTTTAGACAAAAAAGTCCAAAAACATTTTTGCTAGGATATCAATTTATTTGGCCTTACAAAGGCATAAGTTTTAGTCTGTGGCACATTTAATAAAATGTATTGACTGGAAATAAGACTGGAACTGGACATCTAGTCACACTTGGCACGGCCATCCCAGAAATGCTATGAAGCATCAGTCCATCTGAACCGCATCCAGCTCGTCTAAGAACCGCTGGCACTTCCCCATCAGTATTTTGATGGCTTCACTCACCAACACATCTGGTGGCAAAACTCCAGTTGACTCGACTGAAACTAGGGACCAAAGAGACACTTCAGCCCTGGCAGGATTTAGCTTTTACTACAAGCTAGTTCTAAATCCTATCCAAAGAGCACCAATACCACCCCACTTACAGATATAATGGTCCCGAACACGGGCAAGCCGCACAGCCTTCTTCAGCTTCTCATTCCGGAAGATTTCTCTGCTGAAGGTATCCAACCGAGCATTGGCAACTCTAGCCAACTTTTTACCTAAGGAAAACAATGTTACACCTTAGTCAAGTTTAAGAGCCACCTTCGAAGAAAATACACATAGGTCTTGATCCCAACAGCACACCATACATCATACCTTGCACCTCCTGCACCTCAATCACGCCTGGTGAGAAGCACCGGCTCAGTTCCTCAGCCGCCTCCCCTTCCACAGGTTCAAGCAGAGTAATGTCTGGCAGGAGCCTATAGCTGGCTGTTGCCACTGGTGAGAACTTGGCATGATCTTTGCCTATGAGAAACTCTGTTACTCTCCTATGCCAGGGGCTACTGCAATCAGACTTGCCCCCACCCAGTGGCAGACTGACGGGGTTCTCACCAATGCCCTTGACGCAGTGCATGACCAGGTCAATCTCCTGACCAGGCCGAAGCTGAGCAATGAGGATGTCGTCATGCACGGGACGAATTGTGCCCTCCGGGAAGACATCAGCCTGGTTTCCCAAGGGGACCCATGTCATATGCCTGGTATATACTGGAGGGAAATATGTCAGAAAATCCCAGATTCTAAAATTAGCACTCACTAGCCCCCCTCTTCCTTACCATTGCTCACCTTTGTGGTTCACGTAGAGTTCGTTGGGGTCAGAGGAATCCTTAGCAGCACTGGGATTCCGGGTACACCTGACCTGCAGTCGAAACTGCAGTGTGTCTATCTCTGTTCCTTCTTCCTCCCCTGTATAAGTAAGGAGCAGAGTTTCACTAGCCCTGGCTGTCCTGGAAATCATTATGCATAGCAGGCTGGCCTTGAGCTCAGTGCTGGGCATGAAGATGTACAACACCATGTCTGGTCCTAGCTCTAACTAGTAACTTCTCACACAGTAAAGGTGTCAAGCCAACTTGGGAGACTTGAGTTTAATTCCTGAAACTCAAGTTAAAACCTACTGCAAAGTTGTCCTCTGACCTTCACACCCGTGTGCACCTGCACACAAAGTTTTTTAAATAAAGTACATCTCTGAGTGCTGGCACTATGCTGAAAGCTTGTGTGTGTGTGTTTTATGTATGTATACGTATATATTGACATAGTTAGGGCAAGGGCAAGTGTTCTCCGTGCGGACTACCTCGACTACAGTACAGTAATAAACCGGGTATCTGAACCCAAGAGCTACTTAAGGACAGTTCCTCCTCTTAACTGGGAATCTCATCTTGTCATCCTCACCTTGGTTCCGATATTCAAAAAGACGAGGATCAGCAAGAATGGGGATGAGCCCCAGGCGGTGAGCAAGGATCTCATCCTGGACAATGGATGTGTTATTATACACCAGAACCTTTTCCACAGCCATTGTTGGCACCTGTCCAAGGAAGCAGAATCATGCAGCTGCAAAACCCAAGTGATGGCCAACTATCTGCCTCCACAGGAAATTAAAAGATGGTCCTTCATTTTGTTCTTCAGATTTTTGAAACAGGGTTCACTAGTCCAGGTTGGCCTCAGAATTGCTCATCTTATAGGTGTGCTACACCCCACCCACCTGGAAGGAATGGCTTTGGGGAACACTTCTACAAATGAGGTGATGATAGTTCTCCCCACTCCAGCCCTCTCACCATGCTTCTCCTACCTCAGCTAACAGAATTCTCCGGAAAGCATTAGCAATGGCAGCATCAATTCCCACCATGTCGAATTCCAATGTATTTTCATCCATATGTACTACGTCCACACGGAAATTCTAGAGGGATGGAGAAAAACCTGATGGGACACCTGTTCTCTCGTGTAATTCATCTCCCTCTGATTATGCCCACCCTCAATGGATTTGCACCCTCTCTCACCTGAAGGCTTCCTCTGCCCAGGTGATGCCCTGAGTTGGAGAGTTCTTGAGTTTCCTAAGAAGCCTGCCTGGTTTGTCTTTTTCTGTGTGTGTGTGGTTTTTTTGTTGTTGTTGTTGTTTTCTTTGTTTTTTTTTAAACACAGGGTTGCCCTACATAGCCCTGGCTGTCCTCAGATTCACAGAAATACTTGCCTGTCTTCTATGTGCTAGGACTAAAGGTGTGCACACCATGTCTGGCTTCTCAGTTTTGTCTTCAGGTGAAGACACCAAGCAACATGGCTCCACACAACCCACAGAAGCGCTGCACTACAGAGCAGAACTTCCCACACCACTTAGACCAGTTATTACTGCATTTCTGTTTTTTTTTTTTTTTTGTTTGTTTTTTTCGAGACAGGGTTTCTCTGTGGTTTTGGAGCCTGTCCTGGAACTAGCTCTGTAGACCAGGCTGGTCTCGAACTCACAGAGATCCGCCTGCCTCTGCCTCCCGAGTGCTGGGATTAAAGGCGTGCGCCACCACCACCCGGCTCTGTTTATTTTTTAATCCCTCTTTTCTTTAACTTTAGTCCAGTTTGGTTCTCTTATCTGACAGTCTTCCTAAAGTCTCTCTTCCACTCACCCTGTAAATACTACTTTCCCCTAGATTCTAACCTCCTGGGTGACTTCAACCACATTTCTGGCTTAAGCAACTGCTCGGCAACTCCCGAAACTTGGTCTCACTTTTTTTTTTTTTTTTGGTTTTTCGAGACAGGGTTTCTCTGTGGCTTTGGAGCCTGTCCTGGAACTAGCTCTTGTAGACCAGGCTGGTCTCGAACTCACAGAGATCCGCCTGCCTCTGCCTCCCAAGTGCTGGGATTAAAGGCGTGCGCCACCACCACCCGGCTCTGTTTATTTTTTAATCCCTCTTTTCTTTAACTTTAGTCCAGTTTGGTTCTCTTATCTGACAGTCTTCCTAAAGTCTCTCTTCCACTCACCCTGTAAATACTACTTTCCCCTAGATTCTAACCTCCTGGGTGACTTCAACCACATTTCTGGCTTAAGCAACTGCTCGGCAACTCCCGAAACTTGGTCTCACTTTTTTTTTTTTTTTTGGTTTTTCGAGACAGGGTTTCTCTGTGGCTTTGGAGCCTGTCCTGGAACTAGCTCTTGTAGACCAGGCTGGTCTCGAACTCACAGAGATCCGCCTGCCTCTGCCTCCCAAGTGCTGGGATTAAAGGCGTGCGCCACCACCACCCGGCTCTGTTTATTTTTTAATCCCTCTTTTCTTTAACTTTAGTCCAGTTTGGTTCTCTTATCTGACAGTCTTCCTAAAGTCTCTCTTCCACTCACCCTGTAAATACTATTTTCCCCTAGATTCTAACCTCCTGGGTGACTTCAACCACATTTCTGGCTTAAGCAACTGCTCGGCAACTCCCGAAACTTGGTCTCACTTTTTTTTTTTTTTTTTGGTTTTTTGAGACAGGGTTTCTCTGTGGCTTTGGAGCCTGTCCTGGAACTAGCTCTTGTAGACCAGGCTGGTCTCGAACTCACAGAGATCCGCCTGCCTCTGCCTCCCGAGTGCTGGGATTAAAGGCGTGCGCCACCACCGCCCGGCTTGGTCTCACTTTTAACGTCACTTCAAACACCATCCTCTTGATCTATACACATCACTCTTGAGATATAGTTCTCCAGGGGGGCTGGAGAGATGGCAAGAGCACTGCACTTAAAGAACTGGGTTTTGTTTCCAGCACCAACATGGTGGCTCACCACCATCCATAACTCCAGTTCCAGGAACCTAACTCCCTCCTCCAACCTCCCGGGTCACCAGCCACACACATCAATCATAAATAAACACACATGCAGGCAAACAAATAAACCCAAAACATTTTCTTACGTTCCAAATCACAAGGTCCATTTTCACTCACACAGCCCTCACCAAAGCAATGATACAGCCTTGTTAGTTGTCACTTCCACTATCAATGGCATATCCATGCCCTCGATCTCAGCTGCCACACACAAATCTAGCAGATCTGTCAGAATTCATTTCTTCCCAGCTAGTAAGGTCACAAAATTTGATCGGTCTACTGAAAAACTCTCATTAAGCCTGTATTGCACGCCTTTAATGTCAGCACTTGGAAAGTAGAGGCAAGTTTCAGGCCAGCGGTACACCCCAATCTTGTCTACCACTCATGCCGACGTGCTGACCTCTGACAATAACGAACTGCTGGAACAGGCTCAGAGCAAACCTTACAACACCGTGCATACTGAGCCTTCGTTGCTCACCTTTTTTTTTCTTTCGGTTTTTCGAGACAGGGTTTCTCTGCATCTTTGGAGCCTGTCCTGAACTCACTCTATAGACCAGGCTGGTCTCCAACTCACAGAGATCCGCCTGCCTCTGCCTCCCGAGTGCTGGGATTAAAGGCGTGCGCCACCACGGCCCGGCCATAGCTCAACCTTTATTCAAAGTTAAAAAGCTTAATTCAGATGTCTCTTCCTTCACTGACCTTTAACTACGTCCCTCCAATGGGCTGGATTAGGTGTATCTATGTGATTCCTCCGCCCCAGCCATCGTCACCGATAATTTATTATCATTTCTTTACATGGTCCATTACCCCAGCGAGAGCGAACAACTTGTTCCAGGAACAGGAGCTGTGCCTGACGTCCATGGAGCTCCTAGCACAAGGCTCAATTTACGTTTTATGAAAGCAGCGACTCCCAACCCCAAAACTTGTGAGGTCTGGCCCCTCAAGCCGTCTGGACACCTCCAGCTCCACCCACCTTCTCGAAGCGGTCCTGGTCCCAAGCATCATCATAACCCGAATAGTTACCGGGGAAGTCAGTGGTGTGGACCTAGAGCAAACAGAGATCCGTTCACGACACAGCAGCGAAGCCGGGCCCCAAACAGGGCATCCTCCTCCCTGTCCCGCCTCTTTCTCCTCAGCTCAGACCAGAGCTTACATTGCGAACCCCAAACTCTCCCAGAACCACGCGAGTCCGCATCTCCTCCACAGCCTGAGCCGCCGCCATTTTCCACCATGCACCGACAGAGAAGCCTCCAAACCCGCGCACGCGTACAACCGCCCCTGGCTGTCTCCGCGGCAACGCTCCGCCTCCTGAGCTCTCAAACGTCGCGATATCATGCTCCGCCTCTGTCCACGTCCTTCACTTCCGGACGTCAATTGGGGCCAAACATCCGGGTTTCTCCTTTTTGCATTCCTGCTGGTACTACCTCGCCCCTCTCTCTTCCCTGGACGTTTCTTTCACCTGGGCTCAGGTCTCACACTGTTCCCACGAGCACGAGCTTCAGCGACGGAAAGCCTCGAGGGACATGGCGACTACGGCGACGCCGGCCAGCGGCGTCCGAAATGGAGCTGGCCCGGAATGGGGAGGCTTCGAAGAAAACATCCAGGTATTGAGAGTTCCGGCTGCCAGCAGCGCCCCCCCCCCCCAACAGCCGTCCCGAGTGTGGCTGCTGTTCTCGCGCGCGGCGTGGAAGTCGGCCACCTTCTGACCTCCCTGAGTCGGCCACGCGAAAGTCTGTAGGGCCAGGCTGAGGCTCCAGCGGGCCTCGGGTCTCTTCCTGCCCGGAGCTGTGCGGGACGGGGTGGGAAGTCTGTCCGGGTCAGGCACAGTGTAGGGCTAAGAGGATAGGATTCACTGGCACGCCTTAAAGATGGACCGTGTGCATAGGCTTTTTTGAGGGTTGGGGAAGGCAGATGGGCTCTTGTGCCGCTCTCTGCAGCCTCGAGAGAGAAAGTAGGAAAACAACGTGAGTTGGAGACGATTAGATTTTCTGGACCACGAAAGTGTGGCGACCAAGTGTGCCAGCAGTGAAAGGAAGGAGTGTGGCCCAGTGGGTAGCAATTCCAGTATCCTTATCAGTGGAAGAGCACAGCCTCAGCCCATGAGATGAGCAGAGAACAGATGGGCCCCTCACTCTAGGAGCCATTGTCTTCACAGGGTGGGGGCTCGGCTGTGATTGATATGGAGAACATGGATGATACCTCAGGCTCCAGCTTCGAGGATATGGGTGAGTTACATCAGCGCCTGCGTGAGGAAGAAGTGGACGCTGATGCAGCTGCTGCAGAAGAGGAGGATGGAGAGTTCCTTGGCATGAAAGGCTTTAAGGGACAGCTGAGCCGGCAGGTGGCTGACCAGGTAAGCAGATGGGAAAGTGGACTCGTGTACGTCCCAAGTTGTAGGTTTTTCAGTTAGAATTACACAGAAATCCAGCAGAGATGGGATGACAGCCCTGAGCCGAGAGTGTAATAATACCATCTCCCTTCAGATGTGGCAGGCAGGGAAGAGACAAGCTTCCAGGGCCTTCAGTCTGTATGCCAACATCGACATCCTGAGACCATACTTTGATGTGGAGCCTGCCCAGGTCCGAAGCAGGTGAGGAGCCTTCTCAGACCAGTCTGCCCTCATGTCCAGTCCTCACCCAGACTACAGTCAGATACTGAGCCCAAGCTCTGGTGGGCTCCCCTACTTTAACCCCATCACCCAGACTACAGTCATACTGAGCCCAAATTCTGGCGGGCTTCCCTACTGTAACCCCATCACCCAGACTACAGTCATACTGAGCCCAAGCTCTGGCGGGCTCCCCTACTTTAACCCCATCACCCAGACTACAGTCATACTGAGCCCAAATTCTGGCGGGCTTCCCTACTGTAACCCCATCACCCAGACTACAGTCAGATACTGACCCTAAACTCTGGCGGGCTTCCCTACTGTAACCCCATCACCCTAGTCACCAAACCTGCTGCGGACTACAGCATGGCGAAAGTCCGTCGGCTGTGTCCTCTGTCCAGCGTGTTAGCCACCGTCCCTCCACACCTCGCTCTAACAGCGTTCACTCTGTTCTCGTTCCCCTCAGACTCCTAGACAACTCTACTTTCTTCCACCAGGCAGCTCTTCAGACGGCAATACATTCTTATTCCTGGGCTGGTCTCCCCAGAGACTAGCTACACCTCAGAAGCAAGCTCTGCCGCCTTGAGCATAGTCATTCGCTGACTTCTCAAGAACTGGATTCAATCCTGGCTTGGTGTTAACTGAGCCTTGAACCCAGGGCCCTGTACACTGAGGTTTTATTCTGTGATACCAGATTCATTGTGAGGATAGGTGGGAGCCTTGCCATTGAGTGCAGCCACAACACAGAGCTCTAGCATGACTGCGAGATACACAGGAGGGACACTTGAGCCCTGAAAGGGAAGCTTCCCAAAAAAAAGTCATGTCTTAACTAAAAGAATAATCCAAGAAACCTTGCTAAAACACAAGAATAAGCGAAGGTATAGTAGTCATAGACAAAGAGAGAAATGACTTCTTTTTTTTATTCTGTGTGCATGTCCATACCACTTCAAGTACATTTTTCAAGAAAAATGCCCACTGCCTGGAAGAATATAAGTAGTTGGACTGCTCTCAGGGCTTCCACGTATTGGGTGCCCTCCCACTTACATTCACCTGTCTTCTGTAGGCCATGTAGTAAATCCTCGGCTCTCTCCAAGTTTTCCAGGTAGCTGCTATTCCACTCACCTCAGAGAGTTGACCTCGCACAAAATGATTCCTTTCATTCCCTGTCTTTCCCCCTCCCCCTCATTCAGTATGTCCTCTGGCCCCGCCCTATCCCCTGTTGATAAGACATGAGTAAGATGCAGACCCTGCCCTCCAGAATCTCAGCATATTGCTGCATCTGCTCTCCTCTCCTCTCTCCTAGGCTCCTGGAGTCCATGATCCCTGTCAAGATGGTCAGCTTCCCCCAGGTGACTAGGGAATGGCATGTGTGCAGAGCCGGGGAGGCTTCAGGGTAGAGTGTGGGCCAGCAGGCCCAGCCTCCAGTCTGAATGTGTTGTGTGCTGACAGAAAGTCGCCGGTGAGCTCTACGGACCCCTCATGCTGGTCTTCACATTGGTCGCCATCCTCCTCCATGGGATGAAGACTTCTGACACCATTATCGTAAGCAGGACACAGACCTTCGGGGTGGGGCTGACGTAGTTAAAGACTGCTGAGGATATGATGGTGTGACACCTGAGTGACGCCCTGGGCGAGATCACAGGTGTCTCAGCCCTAAGCAAAGCCTTCACCCTTCACCCCACAGCGGGAGGGCACCCTGATGGGCACAGCCATTGGCACCTGCTTCGGATACTGGCTGGGTGTCTCGTCCTTCATTTATTTCCTTGCCTACCTATGCAATGCCCAGATCACGATGCTCCAGATGCTCGCACTGCTGGTAAGGAGCCGGTCCTGGGAGTGGGCAAGGAGAGCCTGAGGTCAGTAAGGTCCTGGTCCGCTGCTCTCCAGGCATCTGTGGACCTGGGATGGGAGGAGCAGGCCAGAGAGCCCTCCATGGAGCCAAAGGCCACTCCAGCCCAAGTGATGGTGCTCTCATCTCTCTCCCCGCAGGGCTATGGCCTGTTTGGGCACTGTATTGTCCTGTTCATCACCTATAACATTCACCTTCATTCCCTCTTCTACCTCTTCTGGCTGCTGGTGGGTGGGCTCTCCACCCTGCGCATGGTAAGCTGAGCAGGTTTTGCTGTCCACCCACAAAGGACTCTACAGGTTCTGCCCTGGCTATCTTCTCCATCCGTCCTTTAAAACAGGCCTTCTGAACTGTGTACCTGTGGCCCTAGGTGGCAGTGTTGGTGTCACGGACTGTAGGCCCCACCCAGCGGCTGCTCCTCTGTGGCACACTGGCAGCGCTGCACATGCTCTTTCTGCTCTATCTCCATTTTGCCTACCACAAGGTGGTAGAGGGTAAGTGGCAGGAGGGTCTGTAGTGGGGAGTGGGTTGGATGAGCAGACCCGGGGGCCTTCCTAGCCAGTTCTCACTCATCCTGCATCCTTCCTCCTTTAGGGATCCTGGACACCCTGGAGGGCCCCAATATCCCACCCATGCAGAGGGTCCCAAGAGACATCCCTGCGGTGCTCCCTGCTGTCAGGCTTCCTGTCACTGTGGTTAATGCCACCGCCAAAGCAATAGCAGTGACCGTGCAGTCACACTGACCCTACCTGAAAGCCTTGGCCAGCCCTGACCCCCAGCTCTGGAGAGAGGAAGATTGAAGGACAGTACTGAGGACGTGTATCTCTTTGATGAGGTCTGCAGCAGACACTGAGCTGTCGCTCCTAAACACCTCCTTGGCATGGGGCTTGGCTTCTCAAAGGCACGAGGCCAGAAACTCCTGGCCAGAACTGCAAACCTCTGCAGCCAAGTGCAGAATATGGGTCAGCTCTTCTGAGGCCCTCACCACCTACCCCTCTTTTCTCTCCCTTTCTCTCCTGTCTTGCTAAATATAGACTTGGTAATTAAAATATTGATTGAAGTCTGGAACTACAGCTCCTGTTCCAGCCATTCTCCTGTCACCCTACCTCAGATACACATTTCCGTTCTGTCAGCAGTGCTGATGTCGTATGCCTTCTGTACCCTCACTCGGGCAGGGTGAAGGAAGGACAGGCGGCAGCTGATTACAGAAACTGCCCTGAGGGCTAGAGATACTTGATCCACAGAACAGCAGGCAGGACCAAGCATGAGAGCCACAATCCTCACATATATGTACACCAGGCTTAAGTCCAGGCTGGCTGTACTTTGGAGAAGCCGATGCAGCAATGACAAATGAACAAGTTTCCACTGACATCATTGCAAGGACTTCTGCACCTGGGCCGCTGTCAGATAATGTCCACATGCGCCTGATATTTGGAAGCCAAAGATGGTTCTGCTGAGGCTTAGATTTCTGTTTTCCCTCCAAGTGTTACTTTTGAGCACCACCACCCTTTAGCCTCCATTGAAGAAGTAAATTCAGGCTGAGTATGATGGTATATTCCTTTTAATCCCAGCACTCAGGAGGTAGAGGCTGGTGGTTCTCTGTGATGTCAAGGCCAGCCTTGTCTACAAAGTGAGTTCCAGGCCAGTTAGAGCCAGACCCTGTTTCAACAAAAATAAATTCAGAGTGCTGGTTAAAAGCAGATGCTTTTTGGGAGGACTTGAGTTCCATTCCCAGCACCCATGGGGGGTGGCTCACAACTGCTTGTAACTCCCCTCCAGCCCCAGGAGCTCCAGCGATCTCCGAGGTCACCTGCACTCACCACACAGACACATGTGTACACAATTACAAATAAAACCTGGGGCTTGGAGAGATGGCTGGAGAACGAGTGCACTGCTCTTGCAGAGGACCTGAATTCAGTAGTTCAGTTCCAGCTTCCAAGGTGGCTGGCTCAGATTTTCCTTGTAACTCTAACTCCCTTCTGGCTTCTGCAAGCATCTATATACCTGTAGTGTGCACAAAAATTAAAAAAATAATTTAAAAATATTTACATAAATTCAAATAGTTAACAGGGAGGAGGGCTTTTAGCTTTACTGGCTTTTTTTTTTTTTTTTTTTTTTTTTGGTTTTGGGTTTGTTTGGGTTTTGGTTTTTTTTTCCGGGGGAGGGCTAGGGAGAGTTCCAGACAAAGTCTCTTTATGTAGCTTAGCTCTGTCTATCCTGGAACTCTGTAGACCAGGCTGGTTTTGAACTCACTAAGATCTGCCTGCCTCTGTCTCCCAAGTGCTGGGATTATAGGTGTGTGCCACCACAGTCCAATTTTTAGCTCACTTTTTTCTTTTTCTTTTTTTTTTTAAAGATTTATTTATTTATTGTGTATATAGTGTTCAGCCTCCTTGTATGCCTGCAGGCCAGAAGAGGGCACAAGATCTCATTACAGATGGTTGTGAGCCACCATGTGGTTGCTGGGAATTGAACTCAGGACCTCTGGAAGAACAGCCAGTGCTCTTAACCTCTGAGCCATCTCTCCAGCCCTAGCTCACTTTTTTCAAAGGAAAAAAAGACACTTCTTCCTGTTGCACTGCAATCAGGGATAAAATTCGATTTCACTTTGCTCCAGTCACTTTACACGTCCCCACCCCCACACCGATCCCCACAGCTTTGGGTTGATGTGACACCCTTTGATTTTGGCAGTCCCATTCTCCTGGATATTAAAACGTCTTCAAGGCTCGTTCACCTGCCCTACCCTAGGGATTCTGTCCTGCGCAGCCATATTGACCGGGAAGTCCCCGTGGACCGGAATCCCCACGCATGCTACGCCTTGCGTCACTGGGTTATGGGGGCGGGGCGGGGCGGGGCACGGATTAAAGGGCCTAGGGACTGATTGTCCAGGGTATTGGAGACGGCGCAAAATCTCCGGATTTAGACTCTAAGAATGGAAAAGCACTGGAGAATAAGTAAAAGAAGTTGAAATGGCACCAAAGGCTGTCTCAACGTGTCTTGCCTCTATCCTGAATCCCTCTACTCTTTTCACGCTGTCAGGCCCTCGGATCCTAGTTCTTTGCCCTAAGACAAGCATCGTGCGCCCGCCGCGTGGTTCATACCGGGAGGGGCGAGGCAAGAGCCAGTGACGCAACCGTTGCTATAGGAACTCGCCGCCTGCTCCGGTGCAGCAGCCTAAGCTGAGCTGCATCCCGCCCCGGCTGTCCCCCAGAGCCGTGCTGCCGGGCCAAAGCCGCGAGGGAAAGGACAAGCGCGGGGCGGCTGCGGCTCTGTCCCCGGGCCGCCCCCGCCCCCACGCCGCTTCTCCCCGTCTCCGCATCCCGGGCCCGCGCCTGCTTTCGCTCCCGCCGCGGCCCGGGCTCGCTTCGTCGCCTCCACAGCCACGGACGCCTCCGCTCCGGCTGCGACCTCAACCGAGATCGAGACCTCAGTCCCTGCCCCGCCCCAGACCGCAGTCGGGCCAACTTCTGCCCAGACTGGGACACCGGTGCCAGCCCCCGAGGCCCAGTCGTGGGGACCATGCTGCCCAGCTCCATCCAGATTTCGGGGGAGCCGCTGTCAGGCGCTGAGGTGCGGGACATCTGCCGCGGCCTGCGCGACAACGCGGTGCGTCTGCTCTCGCTGCGCGGTTGTCGCCTGTGCGACCGCGACTTCGGACGCATCTGCCGGGCCCTAGCTGGAGCCACATCCCTGGCGCAGCTCAACCTTAACCTGGGCGTCGTGTCCAGCCCCAGCCGCATCAAGCAGCTGGCGGAAGCGCTACGGACCAACCGCTCCATCCAGTCCCTCTTGTGAGTGTGTCCCCTCGCAAGGGGGTCCCGGCTACTGCACCCCCTACCACCTCCTGCATCTCCACATTATCTTCCAGTACCTGTTTTTCCACCGTCCCGCCTTCGCAACCACTAATGCACACCTCATCTTTCTTCTGGGTCCACCACACCCTCCCAGAAACATGGATCGTTCCTAGACTTTGCTCCACATTCGGCCCTGCAGGAGAGCTGGAATGCCTAGCTCTTCCTGGTAGGGAATGTCGTTCCTCCCCATCCCATCCCCAGTTACTTCATTGTGAACCCCTCACTTCTGAGGAAGGGTCACCTCCCATGGAGACTACACCCCAGCCCTTTCCACTGAAAGATCTCAGAGACACCGTGAGCATATATGCCAGCTCCCCAGTCCACTACCCACACCGTTCCCTGTGCAATGTTCTCATTACCAGTTCCTACAACAGAAAGAAACCACATTCCCTTTCCCTTTCCGTCGTATGCCTTCAAATCTAGAATTTCCGTTCTTCCTCCCATTCTTGTCTCGAGGAAGGGCAGCTTTCTCAGATAAAGCTCGTGATTCCAATGTAATCTCATCTCAACCTTCAGCCTGCACGGGAGCCCACTGACGGATGCGGGACTGGCCTTGCTGAACCCTGCCCTGGCTCTCCACCCTGCCCTGGTGGCTCTTGACCTGGGAGACTGCATGCTGGGTGATGAAGCCATCAACCTCATCTGCGGCCTCCTCCCTCCAGACGGGGCCAAGTCTGGTGAGCAGGGTCCTTCTGAGTGCATGGGCTAGCCCGACTGAGGAAGGCTGAATGCGGAGAAGGGGGTGTGGCCCAGCGCTGAGAGCTGGGAGGGTGCGGTAAGAATGCCTTCTTACCCTTCTTAGGAAGGGAGAAGTTCAGGGACTGAGCCAAGTGGAAACAATGGTGATCCAAGCAGGGGAGGCGTGAGTAGGTCCCTAATTGCTCCAGACTACTATGGTTGGGGGCAAGGTGTCTCCCAGCCATTAGGCTAATCCCATAGATGCATGGTAGAGAAGGGACTGGAGAAGGGCCTGACTCCACCCATCCTGGATTCTCACTGATGCTGCTGCCTAGGTTTGAAGGAGCTAACACTGAGTGCCAACCCTGGCATCACCCCTAAGGGCTGGAGCCGCCTCGCCATTGCTGTGGCCCACAGCTCCCAAGTCCGCGTCCTCAATCTGGACTACAACCCCCTGGGTGAGCTTAAAATCATTTCCTTCCATTTTCACTGCTCCTTCCCCATCCAGAGACCACCAGTTGACACACATAGTAACCCCCATTCAATGAAGGGAAGATGAATGAGAACCCCCAGGGTTCTTGTAAAAGAGCCAGATGACCAACAGGTAGGTTAAAGCCTCCATCAGAACCCGTGGATCTGATGCATCTCACTCCCTTCCTGGCCACTCACCTGCGTCTCCCGGCCAGGCATGGTGGTCCTGACCAGGACTAAGGATTAACAGACCTCTGTTATCTCAGGTAGCTGAGAATTTGTGCTGTCTCTCTAGGTGACCATGTGGCAGGGATGCTGGCTGTAGCTGTGGCCTCAAGCCGTACCCTAGAAGTACTAGACTTGGAGGGCACAGGGCTCACCAACCAGTCAGCTCAGGTGAGAGGGCAATGTTTTGGAGACAACTAGGTGAAAGACTGAGATAATCCATGCCGGGGACGGACCCAAGGGCTGCCTAAATTGTGTTCATTGTTTTGTTTTGTTTTTTTCAAGACAGGGTTTCTCTGTGTAACCATCCTGACTGTCCTGGAACTTGCTTTGTAGACCAGGCTGGCCTCGAATTCACTGAGATCCACCTGCCTCTGCCTCCCAAGTGTGCAGCATCACCACCCAGCTTGTTTTAATTTTATAATTTAATATTTATTTTCTGTGAATATTTTACCTATATATCTGTGGTGCCCATGGAGGTCAGAAGGTGGTGTCAGATCGCTTGCATCTGGAGTTAGATGGCGATGAACAGCCGTGTGGGTGCTGGGGAGAGCAGCAATTGCTCTTAACCACAGAGCCACACCTCTCCTGTTCATTCTTTCCTGTGCTCTTTTCTCCCTTCCCCAGACCCTACTGGACATGGTAGAAAATTACCCGACTGCTTTGCGGAGCCTGGTGTTGGCTGAGAACAGCATTAGCCCAGAGCTGCAGCAGCAGATCTGTGACCTTCTCTCTGAGGGGGAGGAAGAGGAAGAGGGAGCAGGAGGGGCTCTCGACACCCAGGAGTGGGGGAGAGGCCGGGAGCCTGCTCCCCACCAGCGGGGTGGCAGCTCCTGGATGTGCCCCAGCGGTAAGAACCTGGAGAATGAATGAGAGCTAGGTCTGGAAGATTTAGAACAAGAGGGTGGTGCTGGGAAACCAGGCCATGGCTTCCATCTGTTTGTGACACTAAGGAATATCCTCTGCCCTTCCACAGATCCCAGCTCTCAAATGGTGCTAATGACATCAGGACTAGGGGACAGTCTGTTGGCAGAGACCGAGATGTGACTCTCCATGTGGGCTTCTGCGCATCATTACATTTGTATGTGTCTCCACTACCTTCCTCCACATGGCAGGGCAAGGTCCTGGCTGGGGCTCTGGCAGCTCCTGGCAGTGGTGGGAGGCTCTGGAAGCTGTCACTGGGCAACAGCCTTGGGGGATGGGGTGGGGACGGGACTTGAACCCAGGGTACTGACTTTGAACTTGTTGGCAGCTCTGGCTGCAACCCGCTGGCTCGGAACAGATTTTATAAACTGCACAACCTGGCTTGTAGCTGTAGTCACTGGGGGATGACCAGTGGGAGGGACTGGCAGTGCCACTAATCAGTGTTAGGGGGTATCACTCTATAGCTCAGACTCTAAGAGGTCAGCCTAGGTCTAGGACCTAAGGGTCCTGGGAGTTCAGATGCCTGAACATAACTGGAGCGAGAAGCTGAGCTGAACTTTATCCTCCTTCTACAGGGAAGCTTAATGTTAGACCCGCTGTTATCTGACACCTCCTCCTCATGCCTTGGCCAAGGGAAGCCAGGTAGAACAGGCTAAAGGGGAGTCTCTGGAAAAGACTAGGAGAAATTGGATTAGAAATACTTAAGTGTTGGACAGGTGTTCAGCAGTTAACACATGACCCCAGTTCCAGAGTACCAAACCTCTGGCCTCTGTGGCCACCTGCATGCACGTCTGCACGCATGCGTGCGCACACACAAACACTCAAAAAATGTTAGCTAGGCATGGTAGGTCACCCCTTTAATTTTAGCACTAGAGGCAGAGGGCAGAGGGTTCTGTGAATTCCAGGCCAGCCTGGTCTACATGAGATGCCATTCAAAAATAAAAAATAAGAATGGGGATTACAGTAGGAAGGAGAAAGTCATTAAGGCAAATTAAGCCATACCTGTAAAATAAGTTTTATTTGATTTTAAAAGTCATTAATGTGAAAAATTTTCCAAATCTTAGAGTAACAGTCTAGAGCCAAGGTTAAGAGGGGGCCAGGCCTCACCTGGAGCCTAGCTTGTGGCCCCTAAAGTCGCACCCTCTCTCTGGAAGGGATGGTGGGAACAACAGAGGGGAGCCCTGAGTGAGTCCACCCTTGTCCCTAGGGCCAGCTGGGCCACGTCTAAGAGCAGCTCATGCAGCGGAAAGAGTAATCAGAGGTCAGTAGCTTCAGTGATGCCCTCCCTAACAACCAAAGCTCTTGGATACGAAAGAGGAATGGAGAATGAGCACTGGCAAGCCAGGTCCTTCCCCATGGAAACACCTGGGCCTACTGAATGGCAGGAAGCGCTTAGGACTCTCACTACCTTTGGAGAACAAGCACGCCAAGAGGAAAGGAAAAAAATCAGGAGGCAAGCTGGTACCAGTCAGTGCCGACGCAGGTGAAAGATTTGGTGTGGACCTCACTCACACAGGACGCAGCTACCCAGGTCTGAGGGAAGGGTTCAGAAGCCGTCCGCAGCCCTGGGGGTGGCGGCAGGAAGGCAAGTGGGCTTAGCTGAGCAGGGTGCCCTGCTCCTGGGCCTGCGTTAGGCTGTCCTTGCGGTGCAAGTGGTGCACTCCCATTCTCTTGGGGCTGCGCTGGGGGCGGCTGGAACTGGGGAGTGGCCAGGCCCTGCCATCAATGTGGGAAGTACTAGGTCCTTCCCCTGTGCCCTCATTACCAGGCAACAGGCTCTGGCGCTCTTCCTCGGGGCTGACAGGCAGGTTCAGCACTTCCTCTTCCTCTTCCCTGGGAAAGGCAGAGTCAGGCTGTGTTGGTAGCAAAAGTCCACTCTCATTGCGTGGAGAGGTTTGTGGGGCCTCAGCGTGGCTCGGGGAGAAATGAAGCTGTAGTTCAGGGAGTGTGTCGCGTCCGAAGGCTGTGCGCTGGGCCACAGCAGCAGGAGGCGGGGTGCGGTCCACAAATGCACGCTGCCAGCTGGCCAGCAGATCCTCTTCAGAGCTGGCAGAGCTGGCCGGGGCACTGAGTGCTGAGGGGGCTGGACTAGGCTGGTGATGGGGTGAGCCTTGGGCTGAGGCAGGACTGCTAGGCACGGGGCTGCGGTGGGCCCGCTCACGCCCCTCCTCCACCAGGCTCAGGGAGATGGCCTGTCGAGTGGCATAAGTACAGTTGGGAAGGGGGCTGTTGCGTGGAATCCGAATCTTATCCTCAGAAAACTCTATTACCTTCCGCCCAGGATACAATGGGTGTGGCGGAGAAGGGGTAGGGTAGGGACTCAACTTCTCAAAGGCCGGCAGGGGCTCCTCCTCTGGGGAGCCTCCTGCAGTGCTCACAGAGCAGCATTCCCCATTGGGTTGTGGAGAGCGACTGCCAGGGGCTGAGTCTGGCGCATCCCCACTCATGTCCACATGCACAAAGACATCCTCAGCCAAGGGGCGTCCAGCACTGCCTGACTGGGCTGAATTGAGCAGGAGAGACTCCGGTTTCTCCAAGACCCGGGCGATGACTGACGTAGGCACCACAGCCCCTGCGGCCAGGCTGGAAGAAGGGCTGGGGCTGGCAGCCTCTTGACCACTCCGCAGATGTTCCCTAACCATGTCCTGCAGCTCACAGGGCAGCTGGAATACGAGGAGGGGGAGAGACAGGAATGAGCCCCGCTGCAGAGAGCCTGACCCATGGCAAAAACAGCCAGCGCATCAGGGTCAACAACAGTCACCATATCCTGGTAACCCTGTGCACTCAGCTTTTAAACTTCTACACCCCACTTCACAGAGGAAAAAAGTTGGTATGGTATTTAACATGAAGTCAATGAGCTCTACTGCTAAGACCTGCCAACACCTCCAGTTCTGCAGGCCAGTGAGGCCTTGGGCTGGAGGCTGGGAGGCAGAGGCTCTGCCCCTGAGAGGGTGGGATCAGATGGGCTTTAGCTCTGGCCACCCCTTCTTCCTACACAGGCTCCTCAGACTCAAAGAGCACCTTACAGAAATACTAACAGCAGCTCCAACACTAGTAATGGGCCTCAGCGGTACCCAGGAGCAAGAAAGGGTTATAAACACCTTGAAGTGCAACCCGGGGCAAAAGGAAGGAAAGTGGAAGGGGAATCAGAGTCCTAAAGGCAGGACTGATGCCGGCAGGTGTGTCACTCACATCAGCAAACTTGTGGTTCCGGAAGTGGGATTTGTTGCACTTGAGAAGCTGCACAGCCAAGTTGCAGTCCAGCCGGTATCGCTCCTGCAGACACAGACTTGCTTAGAGCCAAAGCCACCCAAGGGGATAAGACGCAGTCACGCTGATGGGTACATACATTGAGCTCTTCCAGCTTATTGATGGTATTCTTGGCATCCAGTAGCTTGTTAGTCAGCTCCACAATCTCCCAGTCCAGCGTCTTTCTATCCATCTCAGCCTTCTTGATCTGAAGCACAGACTTGTGGTAAAGGCAGCCCAGACCCCAGCCAGCCCACCCCCTCTACCACCTCCAGTCCAGACACAAGGCCACAGGTGCTAGGGCAGCCAAGGCAGACAGAGCAGACAGACGGTGACAGACAGGAGGAGACTTGGCCTTTCTCCTGCTCTGCAGGCTGCTCAGGAGAGGGAATTCTGAGAAGGACCTGATGCCACGGTAACCCAGGACAGAGGCAGTCTAAGAAACTACCCATCCTTTGAGGGAGCTTAAGGGACACTAGGCACCAGGCAAGGAAGGCACTGGCGTCTCAGAGACGGTAACTTCAGCCAGGGACTAAAGCCTGTGTGAGCAGCTGTTTCCAGGATAAGCTAGGAGTGGGGCGCCTACGAGATTAGCTGGCTGGGCAGAGGGAACTACAGGCTCAAGTAGATTTCTCATCTTCAGTTCCCTTAGCGTGTCCCTACGGCCCGGGCTTGCTGTCACTGCAGCTGGAAGCTGGGAAAGCTCTGAGGGTTGCTATCAGCCAGTACCTCTGCCAGAGCAATGAGCAGAACCCCAGCCTTAGCTCTTTCACAGTTAGCACTGCATACTAACTGGGCCTCACAGTGATGGAGAAGAATGGAGGGGCAGAGGGAAACAGCCAGGGCCCCACAAGCCCTGATATGGACCAAGGAGGCCAGGACCAGGGGGAAGAACACACAAACTCAGACGCAACTGCAAAAATCCAGCTGTGGCTAAGAGAGGCCTGAGAGGAGAATGCAGCAGCAGCGGTGGCAGCGTGAGGGGGAGACGAAGAGAGAAGAGAAACAGTGTGAGCATTAAGACAGTCCCGACTGGCACAGCACACTGCAGTCCCCTCCCCAACACTGCCCTGCCCTACCCTCCCCAAGCCCCATGGTGAATGGCACCCCCCTGGCAAGTCCTGGCCCACTGCTATGCTGTAGCACAGTGCCAGTCAAACTGCCCATCCCAGCACAGTACCAGCGTATGCAGCTTGTCCTCCAGCTCCTGGTTAGTCCGCTGGGAAGCTGTGTAGCTGTTCTGCAACCTACAGAAGGATACAAGGCAGAAGGCCTTGGTCAAGATCCTGTTCTTCAGGCCCTACAAACCCTCCTCCACATGGGGATCTGGGACAGTCCCGGGGTTTCTAAATAAAATCAGGTGGGATCTGAGGCTCATCCAGCTGACCTCCCATGAATGGGGAGATATCTGGCCCCTTATTCCCACACCTGCGGAATTTGTCTTTAAACTTGTCCAGTTCCTCGCGGCTCTGGCCTAACTCCAGTTCCAGGCAGTCTTGCCCTATTTCCAGCTCCCGCTCCAAGGCCTCGGTGCGTCTGGTGGCCGAGGCCAAGCGCCGACGAAGCTCTTCATTTTCCTGCTGCAAAAGTCTGGGGCAGGGGAACGGACAGGGAGCCATCAGAGACAGCTAACCCTAGAGCACCAGACAGGACTGGGAAAGGAGAGGACAGGCAGGTGGGTTGGGTCCCTTTAGCTTCAGTCTAGCTAGGGAGACTCTTTAGATACAGCCCTCTGGCTTCAAGGCCTAGGCTGAAGATGGGATGAGGTGGAAGCAGAGTGCCCCACCCAATACAGAAGAATACTAGGTCAGAGCAAAGGTCACAGCTCCCAACCTGCCTCCAGTTACCACCCAGGCCAGCAGGCCACCAAGTCTTGCAGCTCCAATTCCCACACTTCACAATCAGGCTTTTCCACTATTAATCTCTTGGGAATTCAGGCCAACATAGTCATTCTCCAGGGGGCCTCAAATGCTGACAGGAAGGGCCTTAAGAGAATTCAGGCCAACATAGTCATTCTCCAGGGGGCCTCAAATGCTGACAGGAAGGGCCTTAAGAGGCAGCTGGCCAGTTGGGTCACTCTCTAGAGCCAGGAGCTGGGCAAGGGCAGGCCCTCAGCCCACAGATCAAGGAAAACCCTTTTCCCAGGGAGAACACCTAAAATACCCCCATTCCCATCTTTACCTCTGCTAAGCATGAGTAGTCCATGGGCCACATGTGGCCAAGGAGGCTATAGATACAACCCAACACAAAAATAACAAACTTACACAAAACATTTTTTTCTGCAATTTTTGTTTGTTTTGCAATTCAAGTTTATAGTTCCTCAACATGAACAACTGCAGGTAACAACGTTGTGCCACAAAGTCAGAAGTTGGAATGTCAGAAGACCAGATGTGAGGAGAAACATGGTCGTACCAATAGTCTACACAGGGAGTGAAAAGGGGCACAGTGCACAGCACAGTGACAGGCAGTCAGTACTCACTTCATCCTCTCTGTGTCAGTCAGGGCCTCCTGGACAAAAAGAGGAAAAGCCTAAGTGAGACTCAGCTGCAGCTACTGGGCTCCTGGCTGCCTCATACTTCAGACAGGCCTGAAAAGGGCTGTGTCACAGAAGAGAGCGAGGGCCCTCGAGCGATAGCTGCAACCCAGTAATGTCTGGATGAGTTTACAGTGCCCTCTCCCGTGCCGACCAGAAAATTCGAGAACCTCTTCCAACATCTACCCTTAGTCCTAAAACCATCTTCAAAGAGGACGAGGTAGCCATGCCATCTCTCCCGGAAAGCACCTCTCAGGTATCCACCACGCTCCTCCCAAACATGGCATCCCCTACAGAGGGAGATGGACAGAATAAGGACCTTGGAGGCTGGGGTGGAAACACTGAATGTCCGAAGAGCCTCTGGGGAGCAAAATGCTATGGGGCTGTTGGCTGCTGAGTTTGTAGGTTCTCACAGAGCCTAGGCTGAACTCTAACTCACTATCAACTCCTGATCTTACTGCCGCCATCTTCCAGTGTAAGCCAAACCACGTTGTGTCTTGCTTTGAAACCCCTGCACCAACTTTCCCAAGCTCCCACAACGGTCATGACCCGAGTGCCAGAGCAGGCCCAAGTTATGCAGAGGGGACACTTAGCTTTAGCACTGCAGGCCAGGAATAGTTCAGGGAGGCAAACGGACTCTAGCCTGACCACGGGATCTGACCTACTCAGCAACACACTGGTGGGCGTCACCTCATTTAATCATAGTTCCCTCATTTATATACGCAGAGCACCAAGCAAAATGCATAAAAACTGCAAGTTTTACCTGATGCTCCCTGAACTGCAATGAACAAATCATAGCATTTTCTCCCCAGACAGTCCACAGGAAGCCATGACATAGCTGATGCTCGGCATCTGAGACTGTACTCTGTGCACTGTGGGGTGGGAGGAAGTCTAACAAGAAGCTGAGTAAAACACCCATGCTTAGTAGAATGAGGGGAAAGAGCCAAACTGGAGGGTCTGGCAGCTGACCACAGGCCTCCTATGGGCAAACCTAACATGGTTCCTGGCAGAAAATACGAAGTTATGAAGATAGCTGTAGGAAGGGCTGGACTTCCAAGTGACAATGGAGAACAGTTAGTAGGAAGAAGCTTGAGCACCACCTCCTGAGGCTCCCTACAGAGCCAAGGCTGAATGACTTTCCTCCACTACAGAGGCCTGGGTTCAGCTTCCCACGGCCAGGGCCTGGACATGGGCTGGCTGTTACAGGAACTGCAGTATGTGGGACCAATTCTGCTAAGGCTCCCTGGGACACGAACACATACAGATAACCCCACCGGCAGTGCCACAGCCGTGCCAGCAATGCGAATCTCTCGCCTTAACTCACGACTAGCATCTCAGGCCAGAGAAGCCAGCTGACAGTTGGCTTCTGCCAGCCAGAGCCGGATACCAGTCTTGCTGACCTCTTGCTCGACCTGGGACACAGGGATTTCCAGGCGTAGCTCTCGATGCTCTGGAGGTGCCTTCCGGTAAGGTTTCTTAGCAGGGGTAGCACTGGTCATTCTGGAAGGTGCAGGTTTGTCTACCTACCAAGAGAAGCCAGGAAGACACGGGCTCAAAGATGTGGGTAAAGGCTTTTAAGGGTCCCCAAGATGGCTCAGTGGGTAAAGGCACTCACTGCTCCTGACGACCTGACATCTGTGCTCAGAACCCACATGATGGAAGAAGAGAGCCCACCCCCACAAGCTAGCCCTGGCCTCTGCAGCTGCTACTGTGGCACATGCACACTAAATAAGTGAATGGAAAGCAGACTGTAAGCAGCCCATGGAATCAGAGGATGTTTGCAGACAGCACCACAGCTGAGTCATTAGAAGGACTGGACTTTGGATCGATCAGAGGAATGCTGGAGATGAGGGCAAGACACCAATGGAGAACAGACAGGAGGGAAAGGCAGGCCTTGCTCTTCAAGTGGGGCGAGAACCTCAGGAACAGTTCATACTTGTGTGGTCACAGAGAGCTTCAAAAGCATCAATTCTCTTTACCTCTAAACTGAGGCTAACAGCAGCACCAGTTTCACAGGGCTATTGTGAAGACTGTAGCAGTCTGTAAGAACAGTGCCTGACGGATCTCTGTGGGTTCGGGGCCAGCCTGGTTTACAAGCTCCAAAGCTACATAGAAACCGGTCTCAAAAAAAACAAAGAAACGCCGGGCGGTGGTGGCGCACGCCTTTAATCCCAGCACTGGGGAGGCAGAGGCAGGTGGATCTCTGTGAATTCGAGGCCAGCCAGGGCTACAAGAGATAGTTCCAGGACAGGCTCCAAAACCACAGAGAAACCCTGTCTCGAAAAACCAAAAAAAAAAAAAAAAAAACAAACAAAAAACCAAAACAAAACAAACAAAAAAAAACCCCAACAGTGTCTAAGTCGGCAGTAGTGGCACAGGCCTTTAATTCCAGAAATTGGGAGGTAGAGGCAGATGATCTCTGTGAGTTCAAGGCTTGCCTGGTCTATAGAGTAAGTTCCAGGACATCCACAAAAAAATCAGAAAGAACAGTGCCAGATGGGGCTGTATAGTGGCCCACGCTTTCTATGAAAGCACTGAGAAGGCAGAGATAGGTGGACCTCTGTAAGCGTGAGGCCTGGTCTCTGTATGGTGGGTTTCAGGCCAGTCAGACTGGAACCCTGCTTCAATAGAGACATAGCTAGGGATACATTTGTAATTTTATGTACTGGGGAAGGCAACAGCAAAAGGACCCTAAATTTAATGCCCGCCTGGGCTCTACAGAGAAACTATTTAAACAAAAACAGTGCCCAGTACTTAGGGAATGTTAAATACAGGTTTGTCTTCCAAAGTCTGGGGATATTGACCCAGCTTAGGCTCCGAGATGAGTGCCTCCACGCTGAGAGCACTCTGGACACTGTCAACAAAGTGCTGACACATTCTTTTTTTTACTAGCGTCTACTAACAGAGAGCACCTATCTGGCACCTCACCTGCCAGACTCCCAGAAGAGAACAAGTAGGGGATCCGGGCCTCATCAGCACATACCGTCTGTTCGTTGGCAGCTCTCTCTGTTCTGCTGTCCTGGAGTTAGCTTTCGGCTCTCCACATCCCACAGCCCCTCCACTTCCTCTAGCCAAGAGCTCCTGAAACCAGAGAAGGGAAGAAAGTGGACACCAGGTGTCAGTCGCCTGCCTGCCCAGTGTGCGACCTGGAAGGCTCTCAGAAAGCAGCAAGCATGGGGAACACAGCGGAGGCAGAGGTGGTAGCCTGATAGTGGCATGGCTTACATAGTGAAGCCAACTCAAAAAAGAAATAACTGAAGTAACAAGTACCTGCCTTTGTCCAGACAACACCTGTGGTCTCCACCATGCATTCACTGTCTCGACTTACCACATGCTCCATTCTGGAATAGTTCTGATACTATTCTTCTTTGCCTGTCTGGTTTGTTTATTTGTCTGTCTGGTTTTTTGAAACAGGTTTATCTGTGCAACACCCCTGGCTGTCACGGAACTCTCTCTGTAGACCAGGCTGGCCTTGAACTCAGAGATTCCCTCTGCCTCCCAAGTGCTGGGATCTCACAGGTGTGAGCCACCACTGCCGGCATCCTGTACTATTCTTATTCCTACCTCCTATTTGTCCTGCTCATCTCCCAGGCTTCTCAGAGCCTATAAACAGCTAGGAAATTCGGGAACACAGATTGTAAATGAGATTATCAAGAACCCAAGAGGAGCAAGATGACAATGGTGCTGGAGACTGCCCCAGCAACAGTTCCACAAGATGATGACGGTGCTGGAGACTGCCCTAGCAACAGTTCCACAAGAAGATGACGATGGTGCTGGAGACTGCCCTAGCAACAGTTCCACAAGAAGCCCAGAGACCATTTCTGTGTACAAGGGTGGTCAATAAGCTTGGCAATGAGCAAAGATAAGTCCAAGAAAGAACATCCAAAACTCAGCAATTGGGAGCAATGGTACTCAATCAGGATGAGTTTGTCCCTACTTCTCTTAGGAACAACTGACAAATGTCATAGAGCCATTTTTAGTTTTCAAAATCTGCAGAGGAAGAGGTCCACTGTGAGTCAAGGCCAGGACATCCACTGATGAATCATCCTACCATGCACAGTACCATGCACAGGACAGCGTTAACAAAGAGCTGGCAAGGTAAAAGGTTAACAGAGCTGAAGCCGGAACTGCTGGTATGCTTGTATAGGAAACACTGTGGGGCTGGCAGGATGGCTCAGTAGTAAGGTGCTTGCTGCCAAGGTTGATGACCCAAGCTTGATTTCTGGGACTCACATGAAGGAGAGAAATGACCTCCACATGTGCACTACAGCATCATGTGCCCATGCACATACACTCAAAATAAAAGTAATAGAAAAATATAAACCCAGCTGGGCAATGATGGTGCACGCCTTTAATCCCAGCACTCAGATCTCTGAGTTCAAGGCCAGCCTGGTCTATAAGAGCTAGTTCCTGTCCAAAGCTACAGAGAAACCTGTCTCATAAAAAAAAAAAAAAAAAAAAAAAAAAAAAAAAAAAAAAAAAAAAAAGAAAGAAAAGAAAAAAAGAAAGAAAAAACGTAAACCCAAGTGTGGGGAGCCGAGACCTGTTTCCAGGTCCAGGACTGCTATAGCACACTGAAGTGCCTGGGTAACATACTTCCCAACTGCAAAAGCCTGCTCTACACCTATGCACTTGCCCTCCGCTTCTTGGGATTCTGAGAAGCACCTGTAATAAACTGGGTGGCAGCATGGGGGCAGCAGGCACCACACTGATCAGAGGAAATAGTAACCCTAGGTGGCTTTCTGAGCATAAGAAAACAATCTCTTCCCA
This sequence comes from Chionomys nivalis, assembly GCF_950005125.1. Taxonomy (NCBI): domain Eukaryota; kingdom Metazoa; phylum Chordata; class Mammalia; order Rodentia; family Cricetidae; genus Chionomys; species Chionomys nivalis. The sequence goes on along the minus strand of NC_080104.1, from coordinate 11,848,625 downwards.
CCCCCATCAACCCAAACAGAGCTGGGGGCTGAAGGAGGCCTTACGGGCTAAAGCGTGTTCCTACTGTTGGGACATGCCCTGGCCATGACTCCTGTCACATTCCAGCAGGGCCTGGGGCATCAGGGTGGGGGCAAAGGAGGGTGGGGAAGCAGGAGTAGTCTCCCTCTTCTATAAGGTCCCTGGCCTGGGTTTGGAGGAAAGCTTGGTGTAGTAGCAGAAGCACGAGCCACCAGCCTCCGCCCCTTTGACAGGAGGCAGAACGTGTCCCCACAGGGTACAAGCAGCACGCTGTCAGGCTGACTCCCCACACAGGAATCTGGGAGGGCCAGAAAGGACACCACATTCCTGGGGTAAGGGGAAACAAACAAGAGAAACCATAAATCCTCTGTGGCTGTCCTCCAGAGGGCCCTGAAAGGTCCTAAACCAGTCAGGTACCCAGACCCTAACACTCAAAGGTATGTATGAGTGGGTGTGCACGCCTGGAAAACAAGGTAGGAGCAGAGCCACGAACTAAAGAAGAGACAGGAGCTTCTAGATAATGATGGGAGAGCTTCCAGGAGCTAGCACTGCCTTCTCCCTTCTCTTCTACAAGCCAGCTCTCTGTGGCCTTCTTCCCCGCCCCACGGCCTGGGGTTAAAGAACCCTTCACTCTGCAGGCTCTTTGTGTGCTTTTCCTCCAACCTGAGCATCTTCTTTACTTTCCTGCCAAGGCTCACATTCTCTTCCAGGCACCAGGATACTGATGAGAACGGTGGGCAGGCAGGGCACATTCAGGCACTTGGTAATTCTATCTGTAGGCAGAGCTCCCTCACTGAGGCACCACATCCTAGAGCTTGCCCTGCCTTGCCCTGACAGCACCGCCTCCTCTGAGCTTAGAGGCAATCTGGTTTGCTGAGTTAAGGGATGATCTGGGTGTGACAAGGACAGAGATAGTAAATGCAGATAGGGACTCTAAGGATGGAGGTGGGGGTCAAAGGTTACTTCTCTATCAGACCCCTTCAACAGGTCTGTATCACAAGGAGGGAAACACTCCTACTAGGAAGCAGGGACGACGTACCAGAGAACCTTCCGGGTTCCCCAACCCTACTCCCCAAGGCAGATCTGTGCCACTCCCTGCCCTCTGTCCATAAATACTTGGGCATGTTGGGACACCTGGGCCTTTGTTTCAATTTTCCAATCTACTATGTACCCTGGATCCAACCTGTAAGGGGCAGCACTGGACAGAAAACAAGCCTCGCAGCCCACTGTCCTGGACTAGAGAACAGGCCAGGGAAGCATGAAGAACAGCTGGGTTTGGGGGCCCCCAAATTAGAGAAGACAAAAAGGTAAGTTAGAAGACATCAAAGCAGTTTCACCAGGAAGTTTCAAACAGCAGCTACAGCCTCTACTGACCACAACTCCTTTACCACCATGAGCAAGCCACAGCCAAGGTTGGCCTGCGGAGCCTCGTGGCCTCTGGCTGCCAGGCTGACTCTTAATGAGCAGGGAAGAACTGCACTCCAACTACCGGGCCTTAGGAGGCAGGGTCGGATGACTCAAGATGGGGGCTACCAGCATGTATTAAAAGGGCTATGCCCAGGTGGAACCCCTGGCTGACCCAGCATGGGCTGTGCCTCTTTGGGATGAACCTGCTGATCCGCAGTGGGAGACGCCCAAAACCCCGCAGCAGAAGGGGCTCTCCTCACCACCCTAGCTAACCTTCCTGTCTCTTTCCTCTTACATAGCATTCATTCTTCACTACCCGAAGTCAGTCCAGAGGAAAGACTACCTCATATCTGCTGGGGAGGAGGGTGATAGCTCGCTAATTGCCATGTTGCAATCTGCCAGTCAATGCGGCCGCCTGTTGCCACCTGCCCTGTATTAAATACCTTCTCCCTGATTACAGCCCATGGGGCACGATTAGCTGCCTTCAGAGAACAAAGTCTACTTTCATTAGAAATGGGACTCGGCAGGCACGTACAGAGGACCTGCATTGCAAACCATCAAGCAGCTGAGCAGAGGGAAGACAGATAAGAACAAGGCAGCACTCTAGCCTGGAGATGGGACTCATATCTGTCCCCCTTTGTGGGGGTATGGCCATCGTCCACTGATGCTGTAGATGGATGCTCCTAGAGGTAGATGGCCTAAGAGAAACCTCTTCAGATCCGACTCACCCAAACTACTCTTCTGGTTCTCTTTCAGCAAATGTTTTCAAGGGACCATAGCAAACAGAAGCTCAAGAGTCTGGAATGCCCTCCTATTCCCTCCTGCCATTCTACTGAGGTCTGCATTCAGCTTTCTGTCTATAAAGGACTCAGAAGTTACCATCCCCACACCATCACTGGTACAGACGAGGGTACAGGACTGAGCCCCAGATGGATGTTGCTCTGTTTTTTCTTGTCAGCCCTCTGCCATAAAAAGTCCTTTCAGCTCCTCAGATTCTGTACTATCAGTGTGAACAAGTTCGCTGACCCTCATCAGCATCCGACCCAATTAGGCCATCTCCCTACTACCCCCCAGCACCTCCTTTAGGAAAGGACACCATTTATCTGGTCTCAGATTACTGTGAAACTTCCTGCTAAGTATGCTCACAGCTACAAAAGAACCAAGTTACTGGGGGACCTTGACAGGTCAATGAACCCGACCTTTTAAATCAGGGTGGGGCCCACACTATAAGAATCTTTGAAGATTCTTATTTTTTTTTTATTCGTAATACTTCAAGAGAAGTTAGTAACCACTACTGCTTTCTAAACGAAAGGAAAATTCAGCCCTACTCAGAAGATAGCTGAGCTACGTATACAGCCTTAATTTCCCAGAAACCTAGCAGAATAATAAAACCTAGCAGGTAATAAAACAAACAGCAGCCCTTCTGGAAGCCCCCATCAGTCCAAATCACAGCATCCTGGTCACACAGGAAACAAGGTATTGCCTTAGCTTTCCCTGAGTCGCATGCCTTGGATATGGAGTTTCTGACCTCTGCCACCTGGGGAAGTTGCACATCACAGGAGTAGGCAACATGCTTGCCATACAAACCTAGATGGTTCTGATCCTCGGAAATCCAGGCTCTACCTCCATCGAAAGCCCCCAAACACAAAACTCCATGTTGAAAGGGTCAACCCTATGACCCAGCAATGTAGCCATGAGAAGTGCTCATTAAAATCGCCACCTCTCCACTGCAGCCCTAACCCTCTGCCTGCTGTGACGAGAGAAGGTCTTAGTACAATGCTGACCCTAATAAAGCTGGACTTAGCCTTTCCCACTGCACCCCCAGCCCCTTTCGTTTGCCTCCATCCCCAGTTTCCAGCATGCAGCTGTTTCTGAGGTACATGAGCAAAGCCCTCAGCAATCCTGGGCGCGTGGCAGGCAGGCAGCCAGCAGCTCACAGGGTGGGGCCTGGGCAAAGATGCTGCTCTGGGCTGATGACTAGGGTAGAAGACGCCAGTCTGTGCCCAGACCAGTCCTGCTGCCCCTCCAACACATGCCTCTGGACAAGTACAACTTCACGCTCTTGGGATAAGCCGCCCGTAGCTTTCACCTGGCCCCCTGCCTACACTAAGCTGAATACACTGGCAGGGCTCTCAAGGCCTAACAGGGAGAGAATCCTTCTAACCACAGGAATCATGAAGCCTCAGAACCAGTGCTGGTGACCTGTGAGAACTCACCGGGTTCCCACCTGAACAAACACCTTGTCTATCCTCTTGGACTCTCACCCAGCAAACACTTGACAGGAACAAAGGAGAAAAGACTACTGATGGCAATCCAAGCAGACCAAACCTTCCCAACAAAAGCAGTGCCAAAGTGCCCAAGTTCGTGGCCTGTATTTGACATTAGACTATGTGCTCTCCTAAGAAAATAAAAAGGAAAGGCGCAGCCCTGGCCAGCCTTCCTTTTGGCTTTTCTAGTCAGAGCCAAGCCCAAACCCCCTTCAGCTTACTAACTCCCTACTAAATTTTAGGGAGCCTGGAAACACCCATGCCCCTCATACTCACACATGCCCTTCCCACACTGTAGTCAGGTCCCTGCCTTCTCCCTTCAGTCAACAGGAACAGGAACTGCCTGGAGTCCCAAGGCTCCAGGCCAGCCTCACCTGGAGACACAGTTTATGTAAAGAGCTCCTTGCTGGACCACCAGGATTGTCAGATGTTCCGTCTCTGTTCCAAGTACGGAGGAAAGGCCTAGGGTAGCAGCGCCTCCATGCCAGACAACACTCACCAATCTCCCGGCGAAGGCCAGGACCTGCCCCATCTCGCTGAGGCACCCTCCCAGTTCTCGGCTAAAGTCCACCTGACACTCTGAAACAGGTAAGAGACCAAACTCTGCTTCCCAGAGCAACAGTAACAAGTGGGAAGTACATCACTGCGCAGATTCCTGAATCTGGCACTTAGTTTGCTCCGCTCTCTTACCGAGAAGTCTCCAGAGCCAAGCCAAGGAAAACTTAAACCTCCCAACCAAGAAGAGAATCTAGTCAGGCAGTGGTGGTGCACACTATTAATCCCAGCACTCAGGAGGCAGAGGCAAGCAGATCCCTGTGAGTTTGAGGACAGCCTGGTCAAGAGAGTGAGTTCCAGGATAGCCAGAGCTACACAGAGAAATCCTGTCTCAACAAAATCAAAAGCTAAAAATGAAGAAGATAACCTAACTTCCTATTCTGAGTGAGAATAATGGTGGAACCATCCACTTTCACCTTCTTCTTTTTTTTTTTTTTTTTTCTTTTTCAAGATAGGGTTTCTCTGTGGTTTTTTTGGAGCCTGTCCTGGAACTAGCTCTTGTAGACCAGGCTGGTCTCGAACTCACAGAGATCCGCCTGCCTCTGCCTCCCAAGTGCTGGGATTAAAGGCGTGCGCCACCACCACCCAGCTCACCTTCTTTTTTTTAAATTTATGTTTATTTTCTGTGCATTGGTGTTTTACCTTTAAGTATGTCTGTGTGAGGGTGCTGGGTCCTAGAGTTACAAATAATTGTGAGTTGCCATGTGGTGCTGGAAACTGAACGTGGGTCCTCTGGAAGAATAGGCTGGAGAGATGGTTCAGTGGTTAAGAGCACTGCCAGCTCTTCCAAAGGTCCCAAGTTCAATTCCCAGCAACCACGTGGTAGCTCACAACCTCTGGAAGGGCAGTCAGCCCTCTTAACTACTGAGCTATCTCTCCAGCTCCTACTTGCATCCTCTGGACAAAGGGAGGGAAACTAAAGGGGTCCGGAAGGAATATCTACTCCTACCCTGCCCCTACCTGTCTCTGAAGCAGAAAAGTAGGAACAGCGCAGTAACTGAAGAAGTCTTCAATTCCTTGTTGCTAAAAGCACAGAAAAGGGCGAGAGGCAGAGGAGTCCTGTAAGCAGGCTGCCTCTCTTCTGGCCATGAAGGATGTGGTGGTTCGAGTGAGACCAGCCCTCTCAGATTCATACATTTAAATACGTAGTCCCCAGCTGGTGAGCCGTTTGTGAAGGATTGGCTTGTGGTTCAAATGACTCCCACCATTACTAGTGTCTGTCTCTGTGTCTGTCTGTTTCTCTCTCTCCCTCTCTCTGTCTCAAGGTCGTGGATCAAGACAGGAGCACTCAGCTGTCTTGCATCTGTCATCGTGGACTCTAACCCTCAGAAACTGTGAGCCAAATAAATACCTTCTTTTCTAGGCTGCCCTGGCCATGTGTTTTCATAGAGCAACAGAAAAGTACCTAAACCAAAGGAGGTGTATCCTGCCCACATCATGGAAAAGAGTAAAGGAAGGAACTCAGAAAGCAGAGGGAGCAAGACTGAGGGAAAGAGGCAGCCAGCCAGGCAGAGAATGCAGGAGAATGCACACTGCTGGTGGCATCCCAGGGCAGGTTAGCTGGTCAAGGTCAGACTCACAGGGTTAGTGTCTTCTCCCCAGCCAGCCAGTTCTCCTGGTTAGTGGTGTTAGCAACAGACTCATGGTAGACGCCCTCCAGGCACTCCATATAAACAGATGGCTGTGTGTGTGAGCAGCCCAACTCTGGAGCTGCAAAGAAAGAGCACAGAAGAACAAGCTGCAGGATCCCTCAGGTGTACACTCTGCTCTTCTGTCCGGGAAAGCACCTCCAACTTTGCCAACAGTAGTCCAGCTTACTGACCCACACAACAAGGTTCTCTGGTTGGTCAAGAGAAGGCAGTTATTATGGAAGGCAGCTGTCTCCCTAGTTCCCAAACACTGCTGCCAGGCTGCACCAGGGCTCATAAGAACAAACCTTCCCACAGCTGCAGTCACCACCCATCCAGGCCTATGCCCACAGTGTATTCCAGCACCTCCCGCGAGCTCTGAGAGAAAGAACTGTAAGAGACTAGCTGGGGGGCGGGGGGTCAAAGGCTGTGTGTGACAAGAGCTGCATCAGAGCACACAGTACAATGGGACAGTGTACGACCTAGCCCAGAGTTGGGCCAGTTAGGGAGAGGTGGTACATTGCCACTTCACAGTTTCTATAAGGCCAGACAGATGGTTTCCCAGGGAACCTTCAGAGGACCCCAGAAAGTACAGTGAAAGCAAAGCAAGGCCCCCAGCCTCGAACAGGGGCTCTTCCACCCTCTCAGACTCCTAGTCTCTAGTAAGACAGGAAGAAGCACCACACCTTCCCAAAGCCTTCGGGGGAGGTGATATATTCCAACGTAGAAACTTGGAAGTCAGTGCCAGTCACGACAGTGGAATCTGACAACATGTGTCCCCTGGGGCAGCGGGACAGGAAGTTCGTTTCCAACACATCAGGGAAAGAACAGAAAGATCCTCAACAAAACAGGAAGCACCATCTCCATGCTGCCCTCACATGAGGGTCTGGCAGGCAGTCCAGCTGCCCAGAACACTGAAGCAGGAGGATGACAAGTTCAAAACCAGCCTAGACAACTTAGACTCTGCCTGAAAATCACAAAATAAATAAATAAATAAAGGGGGGCGCTGGGGATATGGCTGAGTAGCAGAGTACTTACTTAATGTTCCAAAAAAGGGGAGGCAGGGCTGGAGAAATGGCTCAGCGGTTAAGAGCATTGCCTGGTCTTCCAAAGGTCCTGAGTTCAATTCCCAGCAACCACATGGTGGCTCACAACCATCTGTAATGAGGTCTGGTGCCCTCTTCTGGCCTACAGGCATACATGTAGACAGAATATTGTATACATAATAAATAAATATTTTAAAAAGGGGGGGGCACTGAGGCTGTGGCTCAGCAGCAGCAAGTTTACCTAACATCGCAAGACTCTGATTTACTACACAGTATGGCACCACAAAAACCAAGAGCCAACAGAGTCCCCGACTGCCGCTCACTGAGATCCCCATATTGGTCTGCCTACTGTCCCCAAGCTTAAAGAGCCAACACCTGACTGGAGAAAAGACGGTGGCCTAGAACAGTGGTTCGCACCTTCCTAGCACTGGGACCTTTAACACCGTTCCTCCTGCTGTGGTGACCTCCAGCCATAACATTATTTTCATTGCTTGCGTCATAACTGTAATTTTGTTACTGTTATGAATCATAACGTAAATATCAGTGCTTTCTGATGGTCTTAGGTGACCCCTGTGAAAGAGTCGTTTGGCCCCTAAAGGGGACTTGATTCAAAAGTTGAGAATCACTAGTCTACAGACAAGCACTAACTCTTCCTAAAGGCCCTGACCTTTTCCCTAGGAAAAAAGGAAGAAAGCCTGGCCACTGACAGGCGGTCTTCAGAACCCTCACCATCAAGAACTCAAGACAAAAGCCGGGCGGTGGTGGCGCACGCCTTTAATCCCAGCACTTGGGAGGCAGAGGCAGGCGGATCTCTGTGAGTTCGAGACCAGCCTGGTCTACAAGAGCTAGTTCCAGGACAGGCTCCAAAGCCACAGAGAAACCATGTCTCGAAAAAAAAAAAAAAAAAAAAAAAAAAAAGAACTCAAGACAATAGCTAGGTCTGCCCTGCTGTCCAGACGCAGAGCAGCAGGGGTGGTGGGGAGTGGTGGAGCGGCACATGCCTGAACCCCGGCACTCAGGAGGGGGAGGCAGCCGAGTCTCTGAAAGGTCAAAGCCAGCCAGGGCTACAGTGAATTCCAGGACAACCAGGGCTACACAGAAAAACCCTGTCTCAAATAAAGAAAAGAGTAAAATACTGGGAGTGATGGTGGATGCCCAAAATCCCAGTGTAGAGGCTACCACAGGAGGACTCAAAAGTTGGAGGCCAGCCTGAGCTAAATCTGTCTCAAAAAAGCCAAAAAACAGTGAGATCCAATCTAGCCTGGGCTGCAGAATGAGACTTTATCCTAAGAACTGGAAAGGTCTTACCAGAACGATTTCCTCTGCTTTAACCTGCTCAGGAAGGATGGATTGGGTGACATGGCAACCATGGTTGCTCAGCACTTTCTCACAGGTCTTAAAGTTTGCTTTGGGTAAGAACCTTGCTCCTAAGTAGCCTCAGACTCCGATTTTCCCTCTAGTAGAGAGGACACAGGTTAACAGTGACTCAGTGTGGCACATGCTTCGAGATCACCAAGACAAGCAACTAGCTCCGGCTGAGATTTGTAGCCAAACAAGTCTGCTCTTCAGAGAACTGGGAGCTCCTCCTCATCTAACTGCAGATTCCAGCTGGAGTACACAGAGTTTAAGAGATCCTAACTTCTAGAAACAAATTCCTTTGGCATTTGTTGAGAACTGGCACCTTAAAGACTATTCCCATCATCTACAGTAGAAAGACAAACGCAAAGAGCAGATGGTGACTTAGCCACCAGCCCATTTGGGAAGAGCATCAGTGGTGAGGTCCAAGACCACAACAAGGGCCCAGAAATCTGGCTTACTCAATGCCTGCATAATTTCCTGTGGTTTCCGGACATTTTTCAGTCCCTAAGACACTTGGAAACATGGGTCCCAAAGCACTCTGTACTGACTGGTTTGTCAACTTAATACAAGCTAGAGTCATCAGAGAAGAGGGGGCCTCAATTAAGAAAATGTCAATATAAGATTGAGCTGTAGGCAAGCCTGTAGGGCATTTTCTTAATTAGTGGTTGATGGGGCTAGTTATTCTGGGTTCTGTAAGCAAGCTGAGCAAGCCATGGAGAGGAACAGTGAGAAGCACTCCTCTGTAGCCCCTGCATCAGCTCCTGCCTCTAGGTTGCTGTCCTGTTTAAGTTCCTCTCCTGACATCCTCTGATGATGAACAGTCATGTGGAAGAGTAAGCCAAAGAAACCCTATCCGCCCCAAGTTGCTTTGGTCATGGAGTTTCATCACAGCATAGTGAACATGACTAAGACACAATCCATCCAGCCATTCGCGGTATGCAACCTTCTCTCTAGTGATGACAATCCACTGTCCACTGGTCACACACGGGAAGTCTCTACCAGCCTCCCCAGGACTAGGAAACTGGCAGACATACTGTGGTCTGTCAAGGGCCTCTGCAGCCCAAGAGCTGGGAGCAGCGCTGCAATCGGATTTTCACAGCTGTTCTTTGATGGTGCTCCCTTCTCACACTGCAGTCCTCATTACTGCTCTATTGGAAAGGAGACCCTCTCCACTTTACTCCCTACCTACAAACACGACACAAACAAAACTGAGATCCAGCAAATATTTAAGGACTGTCTTTCATATACCAAGCATCACGCTATGTGCTATGACGTCAATGTCTTTAACTTAGTTTGCTGGGCGGTGGTGGTTCACACCTTTAATCCCAGCACTCAAGAGGCAGAGGCAGGCGGATCTCTGTGACTTTGAAGACAGCCTGGTCTATGGAGTGAGTTCCAGGACAGCCAAGACTGTTTCACTGAGAAACCTTGTTCAAAAAGAGAGAGAGGGAAGAAGAGGGGGACGGAGACGGGGAGGGGATGGGGAGGGGAGGGGAGGGGAGGGGAGGGGAGGGGAGAGGAGAGGAGAGGAGAGAAGAGGAGAGGAAGCAAGCAAACCAGGACAAGAGTTGTGCTTGGGCCAGGGCCAGAATGCAAGGTGATTTTTTGCATGCCAAACTAAAAAGGATAAACTTTAAGTTAAATAAAGGAGAACCCCAGTATTTCTAAAGGTTGGGTTTGTTTTGTTTTGGAGACAGAGTCATGGGATATAGATCAGGCTGTTCTAGAACTCAAAACCCTGCCTTGGTACCTGAGTGCTTAGATTATAGGTTGGTCGTCATCCTTGTTAGGGCAGAGTCTTTAATAGGAAAACGCTTTAACAGCAACATGGTAGGCTGAAGCAGGGAGAGAATGCCTACTGTCCTTCATCCATCCTCCATGTGCTGGTAATACAACAGTAAATGAGACAAGTGCTTGTTCTCAGGACACCTGGCACCCTGTAAGAGTCAGACAAAATGTGCAAATACAGCACTACAATCCAGCACAGAAGAAAGGGATTAAAGAGAGGCAGAGTTCTAAAGAAAGGGCACTTAAGATCTGAAGGACAAAAAGGTTGAAGAGAACAAAGAGAGGGGTCCAGGAAAGTAGAAAATAGCATCTATGTGTCCAAAAGCCCAGAAGCTAGAAAAATGAGCTATGTCTAGACGTCTGTAAGAACCAACAGTGGTGGCACACACCTTTAATCCCACTACTCAGGAGGCAGAGGACAGACAGGACTACAGAGAGAAACCTTGTCTCAAAAAAAAAAAGAAAAGAAAAGAAAAAGAAAGAAGACCTTGCCTCAAAAAAAAAAAAAACAAATAAACAAAACAAAACAACAAAGCATAAATAAAGAATGATGCCCTCTTCTGGCCTCTGTGGGTATCTACACTCAAGTGCATTACACATAATTAAAAAAAGAAGAAAACCTCATTACCCAGGAAGTGGTGGCACACACCTTAATTCCAGTAACTCAGGAGTCAGAGGCAGAAAGATCTCTGAGTTTAAGGCTAGCCTGGTCTGTAACAGGTCATTTCCTGACCTTTCTTATCTTTTCCTGTCCCAACCCCAGTCCCAAATAACCAATACAGAGGCTGAATATGAACAATAAATACTCGGCTGACAGCTCAGGCTTGTTACTATCTAACTCTTACACTTAAATTAACCCACTTTTTTTATACTTTGCCATGTGGCTCATGAGTCGTTACCTCATTTTTTGCAAGTCCTGTTTGTTAGGCCGCTGGATGGCATCTCCCAAGACTGCCCTGCCTCCACTCTTCTTCATCCCAGTATCTTCAATTTGATTGTCCCACCTTACTTTATCCTGCCTTGCTATAGGCCAATCAGCTTCTTTACTAACCAATGAGAGTAATACATGTTCACAGTGTACAGAAGGGTTATTCCACAGCATTGGTCTACAGTGCAAGTGCCAGGACTACAGAGAAACCCTGTCTCAAAAAAAAAAAAAAAAAAAAAAAAAAAAATCTTTAAAAAATGAAAGCCTATCCAGGTGAGACACAAAGTTTCAATTCATCAGGGGGTTCTTCAAATCTGCTGAGACGGCAATAAAGGGAAGAGATTTGAACGTAATATTCAAATAAGGGCATTTCAAGAGAAAACTGACTTACATGATGGTAAGGCGGGAGGGCTGAGTGGCTGAGATGACCTGAACGCAGCCAGTCTGCTGACTTCTACAATACGAAGGTGTACTACTCTACTAAGAGAACGAGCTGCAGCACGTTTGTCTCCTACACAAATTAAACCAAGGCAAAGCATGTTACCTGGGGATGTGTGACTTCTACGACAACGGAGGACAGGAACAAGACTTCCAGGTGTCACAACAGATAGAAAAGTTCATTATGGGGCCAGGCCAGGCCAGACGTCTCAGGGAAAATCCACAGACCTGAGCCTCCAAGTCCCCTAAAATCCAGTTATATACCAGGCACGCGCCTACTGGCAAGGTGGCAGGGTGGAGAGTCGCTCGCTTACTGAAGGAAAAGATGGTCCTGAGGGTATGTTAAATAGACAGGACTTGACTCAGAAAAGAGCCAGTTAGTCAAACCAGAAACTAGCCTCTGCCCTCAGGCTGCGGGCTGCCCCAGCCTGGGAATAGACTCATTCACAGCTTGCACCAGGGCCTGCAGCAAACAGGCAACACAGCTTCAGGACAGGAGCATCTGTTTTCCAGCTTCAAAACATGCAGGAGGAAGAGCTGTTTAAAATGCCACCTATCTTTCCCTTTGCGTAGGCTGTTATTTTTAAAAGAGTGATTATATACAGACTGTGGATTTAATACTGTGCCTATTTTATCTCATGTTAGTGATCAAAATCAAATGACAGCCTTAGTTTTAATGTCTAGATTAACACAAAGGCACAGATCCCTCTAAGAGCATGCTTTGGGTGCTGTGCTGTTTTGTAAATAGATATTGACACATAGCCCTGGCTAGCCTGGCCTCCCAAGGCCATCTCATGTCTGAATCTGGCCAGGGGCACTACCATGCCTGAGTTAGAATGAATCCCAACGTCATTTTGCAATGGGTAGTCACCAAACTGAATCCTGAGAGAACAGGCCTGGCTAACACGGCACAGTGGGCTTCCTCAGCACCGTCTCTGCCTTATGTATTATTTCCAAGAGTAAACAGAGGGCTGAGATGAAGTACTGGGTCCCAGAAAAAACTTCTAAATAGCCAAAATATTTAGAAGTACATCTAACCAACAAGACAAACAAACATGAAGTGGGAGGCAGGCAAACAAGCAAGGGATACAGATCACCGCTGGTGTATTCAAAAGGTAACTGTGCGCCTGGCACACCTGCAGGGCCACCACTCTGGAAGCTGAGGCAAAAGGACCACTTTAAAAGCCCAGCTGTTATGGGTTTGGTTCAGTGGTAGGGTACATTCTAGCGTATGTGAAGCCCAAGGTTCCAGACCACAGAACAATGAGGTGTCCAGGAGGCTGTGACTAGCTGGGCCATAAAAAGGGTATTCATATGAATACAAATATTTGGGTGGAGAGGAGGCTGGAGGGCTCTCAGCAGTTAAGAACATGCACTGCTCTTCTAGAAGACCTGAGTTCAATTCCCAGAACCTACATCAGGTGGTTCACAAGCATGTGTAACTCTAATTCTGGGAATCCTACACCTCTACCTTCCAAGGGCACCTGCAGTCACACACACATAATCATACCTATACATGCAAACACACATACATACACACAATCAAAAATAAATTTATTTTTAAAATAGTAATAAAGATAACTTTTTTTTAAAGTCAGAATCTCACTATGTAGACCTGGCTGGTCTGGAACTTGCAAAGTAGTCCAGTCTGGCTTCAAATTCAGAGATCCAAACGCCTCTGCCTTTTTGAGTACAAGGAATAAAGATGTACACCACTATGCCTAGCCCAAAAATAATTTAATTAAATTTGCTGAGTGATGGTGGAGCACACCTTCAATTCTAGCACTCGGAAAGCAGAGACAGGAGGCTCTCTGAGAGTCTGAGGCCAGTCTGGCCTACAGAGTGAGTTCTAGGACAGTCAGGGCTACACAAAGAAACCCTGCCTTGAAAAATCAAAACAAACAAACAAAATAATTAAATTTAAACAGCAAACCAATTTATTAAATTGTTGAAGTCAGATATCCTGAGTTCATATCCTATAGGGCTCTGCCCCTTACGAACCGGCGTACTTTGAATAAACGACAACCACTGTATTTCAGTTCATCTGTGAAACAGAATGCTAGCTAGCTTCATCATACAGTGGTTACCAAAAAAAGTAGCTAGTGCATGCAAAGTATTCCCGACAGTATCAGACACAGAGACTCTTCACTGTCATTACTGCTCAACAGCAAACACAAAACTTCCAGTCTCATAGCATCTTTTTTTTTTTTAAGTTTTTTTCAAGACAGATTTCTCTGTGTAGCCCTGGCTGTCCTGGAACTCGCTCTGTAGACCAGGCTGGCCTCAAACTCAGATCCACCTGCTTCTGCCTCCCAAGCGAGTGCTGGGATTAAAGGCATGCGCCACCACGGCCCACCTCACAGCATTTTAACATAACTTTACACAGCTTAGACAGTCCATTATCAAAAGGCTGCACTTCATCTTGTAGTATCGGGCTAGCAGCCCACCAGTACAAATCCTCCAGAGATCACAGGGTCAGTCACGAGGCATAGGGCAGTACTGAGATCTGACAGGCATAACAATACTTATCAAGCAGCAGATAGAATCAAAGCACATTAATATATGAACTTTTTACAACGACCCGGTGAGACAGGTGCTCCCACTGAGCAATGAGAAACTGAGGTGCATAGAACTACGCAATTAAGAAGGCCAAATAGCTACAGTCAGGATCCAACTAGCAACCTGGCTCTATGTGTTAGGTTTTGTTCTTTCATTTTGCTTTTTGAAACATGTTCCATGTGGCCCAGGCCAGCCTCAAATATGTAACTTGAGAGCGATCCTGAACTCCTGATCCTCCTGCCTCCCTTCTCAAATGCTAAAGTTACTAGTGTATACCAGCTTCAGCTCTTAACTGCTCAACATAGTTTGCCCCCCCCCCCACCCCTCTCTCTCTTCTTTTCTTGGAAACAGGGTCTGTGTAGACAGCGCAGGCTCAAACTACCAGTCCTTTCCTCAGCCTTCTGAGGGCTAGGGTTGCAGGTGTGTGCTACTACACATGGGGACCACACAGTTCTAGCTGGTTAGTTTTCAAGAACTCACAAACACAAGGTCTCCTCAGGGAAAGAAAAGGGTTCCCAAACTTCTAGAAACACATATACAACTACATAAATCTCCTCAGATCTTTAGGAGCTGGAAACACTGAAGTCAGACTAGTGACGCTGATTTAAGGAGTTCCAGCTGGAGTACACTTTTGGGGGCGGGAGCATATGTGCAATAAACAAGACATGATTGGTGAGTTTCTAGATCAAGGCAGACCTTCCGGTCCAACTGTCACAGAGGCAGGTCCCAAAATAGACTTCAATAAGAAACTTGATCCCACTGGGCACAGAGCTACACTCCTAAATACTCAGTTACTTGAGACTGAGGTGGAAGGATTACGTGAGCCCAGAAGTCTAAGTCTAGCCTAGGCAATATTAGCAAACTCCCTCAAAAAAGAAAAGAAAAAAGAGAAAAACAAAACAACAACAAAACTCCACACTTGACAGTCATTCATGTCGATAATCCCAGTAACTGGGAGGGAGACAAGTCAAGAAAAGAGCTGCCACAAGTTCAAGACCAGCCTGAGTATACAGTGGGCTCCAGGCCAGACTGGACCAGAATGAGACTATCTTCAAAACCCTAACTGGGGGCTGGAGGGATGGCTCAGAAGTTCAGAGTGTGCACTGCTCTTGTAGAAGACCCAGGTTCAATTCCCAGCACCATACAGCTCATACCTGCCTGTAAATCCAGGGGATCTGAAGCCCCCTTCTGACCTCTGAGAGCTCCTGCACACACATAGTGCACATACATACACACTCTGGCACACACAAACCCATAGAAAGTAAACAAATAGGGGCTGGAAAAATGACTTAGCGGTTAAGGGGCTGGCTGTTCTTCTAGAAGATGTGGGTTCAATTCTCAGTACCTACATGGTGTCTTACAGCTAACCATCTGTAACTCCAGTTCGAAGGGATCTGACACTCTCTTCTGGCCTCCAAGGGTACTGGGCACACATGTGGTACACAAACATATATGCAGGCAAAAGACTCAAACATAAAATAGAAATAAATATTTAAAATAAATTACTTAAGCCAGGCACAGTGTTCCACACCTTTAATCTCAGCACTCCAGAGGCAGAGACCATACATCTATGAGTTCAAGCCCAGTCTGGTCTACTAAAGAGTGCCAGGCCACCCAAGGCTCAACAGTGACTCAAAAACAAACACAAACAAACAAAACCCCACTAACAACAACCAACTGCCAAAAGCCTGCTCCTAGCTCTGTGTCTATTTAGGACAGCAACAGCAGTGAGGACGATACTCTGCCTTCAGTCCTTCCTCTCCGACAGCAGGCTCGCTAGCTGGAAGGCCACGCTTCCTCTGAGCAGCTGCAGGGATTGCCTTTCTTTTTAAGTGTGATTTGATGGATGGAGAGAAAGCTAACAGACAAGTGCAAGCTCCTTCGTTTTCCTGCTGTTATCTCACTGGTACTGCACAGTAACATTCTATCAAGGATACAGAGCCATTTAAACTTTACCCAAGTTACACTGACCCCTTACCATGTAAGCTCATCTGGGTTTCTTCCTATTCCATCCGGTCTTTCTCTCACCTGGGGCACAGTTCCCCGAGGCCACACCCAAGGAACTTTCTTACCAAAAGAAAAATGAAAAGGCAGACATGCAGCTTTTGGGACATTCTGGAGTCGCCCATAGAAAAGACTTCAATGCCAGTGAAGCCCACCAGAAATGTGCTTTCTTATGACGCACCATCATGTCACCTCAACAGGTCTACCTCCAGGCAGAACGTCACACTGGCCGGGAGAGGGAAAGGGAAGAGGCGATGGCACACAAGTGGGAAACTGCTTTGTGACAGGAACAGGTTAGAATACTTCTAGCCTGGTCTCCAGAGTGAGTTCCAGGTCAGGCAGGCTACACAGGGAGACCCTATCTCTGATGAGAATAATAATAATAACAATAACATTTTCGTTTAATCTCTACTTGCCCAGGGTTGCTTATACAGACAAAGGCAAGCAAAACTCAATTCTCTATCAACTCCCAAAAGATAGCCAACAATCTACCAAAACACCAACTTAAGGATCACAGCCAACAGCCAAACCCTCTAGAAGAGCAATCTTCTGGTATGAACTGACTCTCCAAGCCCACAGATCCTCTCCCAGGGAGAATACTACTCAGAAATCTGTCTTTGGAGAGCATCTTACCCGCTCTGGGGTTGGGCCGGGGCAAGTCGCTACCTCTTCTTTCCAGGCAGGCAGTGAGATTTCTTCCAGTCCCGGGGGCCCTGGGTCTTCGGCTGAAATGGGGTAGATGTAGCTACAGGAGCTATGGAAAGACTGAGCCCAGCCTGGAAGAGGGTCATCTAACTGGCATCGGTCCGCTCCTTAGGACCGCCCTGCAAACTCCAGCTCTCTCTCCCAATCCTCCCGACAACTACGTGAGCCCTTTCCCTTCCCACTGGCCTGAGGCAGCCAGGCCTCTGCCCCAGACTCCAGATTTCTTTACTCTCTGCAAAGGAATTCTTTTTCAACTCAGGAGTGTTTGCTTCTCTAGAATCCGAACCACACCCATTTCTGGTTCCCCCCGCCCCCGCCCCATCTCCTCCCCTCAGGCAGCCACAGGATTACAGGCCCCCTCCCCTCCGCCCCCACCAGTGTTTGTTTTTTTTTTTTTTCCTATTCGCCTCCAACCCTCCTCCATCCTCCACCTCGGAGCTGGTCCCTCCCTCCATCACTACTCCATGTTAGGGTTCCTCAATCCTCCCCAACTCTCGCCTTTCAGTTTGACTACTCAAAAATCCCACAACAAACTTTCCGCCGGGGCCGAACCTTCAGGACGCCATCTTGCCGCGGGGCAGGCCGGGTAGGGATCAGGGCCGCGGGAATCCCCACGCACTAGGCGCCGCGCGTCATAGGGGGCGGGGCCTGGGGGCGGGGCCACGGGCTGAAGACCTGGGACTCCTGATGATGGGGGGCGGGAGTGGGGGTGGGGGGTGGAGTCAGAATTTCCTCCAAGCAGGCTGAGGAGATCTGGTAAGGGAAAAAAGTAGGCGGTGTCGGGAGTAGGGCCCAACAGCGGGACAGGGGAAAAGACTGTTAATGTGAGAATAATAGAGAACACCACTCAAAAATACTGCAGGCGATGCTCCTCATACCAACACACACCGCCTCCCTCTCTTTACCTCCTACCCACGCCTGGCAGGGCTGCCTGACAGGGTCTCCATTGCTTTCCCGGATCTCGCTTTGTAGAACAAGCTAACCTTGAACTCACAGAGGTCCACTTGCCTCTGCTTCCAGAGTGTCACATACTACAAGGAAAAATGCCAGCTTCCAGCCTGACAGAAAACAACGCATGACCACCTCCATCAAGCCCATTTCCCACCTCTTTCAATGTTTTCAGGTTCCTAAACAGTCCTTTGTTATCAGAAAATGGAGCATTTTGATCCGAAATGCAGTTCCTCCCTCCAGAAAGTCAATTTTTACTGTTTGGGGAACGAAGGGAGGGAGCCTTCACACTGTAGCCAGGCAAGCCTTGCCTCACCTGGGATTACAGGTGTAAGCCTCCTCGCCCAGTTTTCAGTTTTCATTTCTTTAGTCCTCATCTTCACTTGTCACCTCTTCCAGACCGCCTCTGATGGCACCTTTTACTAGACGGCTCTGACAAGTCCCACAGACGTTCATTATGAATATCCTGTACCGTAACCATTAACTTATTTTGTGCGTATCTACACTAAGTGCACGCAGGAGCCTGCAGAGGTCAGAAAAGGGCATTGGGTCCCTGGGAACTGGAGTGATAGGCAGTTCTGAGTCACCCTGTGGGTGCTAGGAGCTGAGCTTGGGTCCTCTGCAAGGGCAGCAAATGCTCTTAACTGCCGAGCCATTTCTTCAGCGCCATAATTATTGTTTACTCACTGTATCCCTTTTACCCTAACGTTTCTTCAAGTCACAAGGCGTGTCTGAGTATATCTTTATTCCACAAGTCACAAGGCATGTCTGAGTATACCTTTATTCCACAGCAGGTGCAGGGCACGCAATACTCAGTGACGAGGTGGCAGATTTTCCTGTGATGGATGTGCTCGGTATATTTGTGCCGCGGTCTTCCAGTCTTCTGTTTCCTGTGACTGAAATGTCCTCCTTCTAGGTAGTCTCCAACAGTTGTGTCCTTGCTCAAATGTCGTCACATCAAAGAAGCCTTCCCCGGTCACTCAGCACCTCACTCCCCTCCACCACGCCACTTAACATTTGCTGCCACGGAGATTATCATTACCTGACATCATCTTAAATGTCTCTGTCTATCAACCATCTGTCCCAGTACAGTGAAAACCCCAGAACTTTCTCCCCCCTCAGCAGCTATGGAAGACACTATGGCCTCAGTGTCCAAACAACTGCTTGTCAAAGTAGATACCCCATAAATATATGTCATTCAGGAAGTGATCAGGAAATGAGCGACTGAAAGATTCTGGGATGTACTAGTGGGGAAGAAGACTCAAAAATACAGAACAAGAAAAGTCACCCACACCCACGACACCACCGGGTCCTGGCAGGAACGGTAGCCAATAACAAGCCCCAGATTCAGCGGATGAAAATCTGAGAGCCAGCTAGAGTTCTGCATCTGGGTCGTCAGGGAGCTCAGCTCTTCTGAAAAGATTCCTGGAGGAGGAGAAGCCAGATAAAGGAGATACGGAAGCACGTGGCCAGAGTTTATTCAGATCTAAAGACGACATCTACCCCAAGCCCAGGCCCCTCTTGACCAGATGGTTCCGAGGAAGCTTTAGCATCTGTCCCTCTATAAATTATCCAGTGCCCCTGCTATCCAGTCTTCTCTGGTGACAGCCGGAACAATTGTCCTGGAATTCCATCTGCTGCTCCCGTGCAGATCCCCCTACAGTTCATTAAGGATTCAGTGCACAGAGGTATCCGTTTCCCTGGCTCAGGATGGAAGTTGGATCTGTCTCTGGGTGAGCTGATTTCCATCAACACAAACAAACAAAACCTCCGGAGAGGATCCCAGGTCTCTAGAGGAGAACTCCACATCTTTCCTTTCATCCTTTCTATCATGTGTTTATTTATTTATCTATCTATTTATTTATTTATTTATTGAGGCAGGGTCTCACTACATAGGTCTGACTATCCTGGAACTCACTATATATACCAGCCTTTCTCTCTCAAGTGCTGGGATTAAAAGTATTCGCCGCAACTCCCAGCTAGAGTCCCACGGTTTATTTCCCACCCTTCCTGCTCTTCTAACACATATATTTTCTAAAACGAATAAATTACACTGAATAAATTAATCACATAGTTTTTTTTAAATGAAACTCAAAACAAAAGGCTGGAAGTGTGGCTTGGGGGAGTTTGCTTATTTGTAAACTTGCTTATTTGCATAAATAAGTCCCTATTTTGATCCTTCCCACCCAAAATAAACCAAAATGACTCCTGATCATTACAATCTCCATTTAGTTCTCCTTAGTCACTCATTCAGAACTTTCAAACGAGGCGTTTGCTGTGGAAGGATATCAAAACCCAGAATAAAGATAAATTAGCTTGAGAGAAAAGGTTTACATAGAAAACTGTGAGCTGGGCAGTGCTAGCAAAACCAGTTTTCAAAGGGAACTGACTGAGGAAGGAAGGAAGGAAGGAAGGAAGGAAGGAAGGAAGGAAGGAAGGAAGGAAGGAAGGAAGGAAGGAAGGAAGAAAAAGTGACCATCCCCACTCCCACTCCTGGGTACAGCTTACTTTGGGTGGCTGTCTCAGAGAAGTCCACACCCATGTTCTCAGGTGTGTTTTATGTTTTTCTGACCACCTCTCCTTCCCTTAACTCTTACTTTCAAGCACAGATCGAAATATATTTGTTAAGTGGTTGAAGAAATGGCTCCTGCAGAGGACCTGAATTAATTCAGTTTCCAGCACCCATGTCAGGTGGTCAGAAGCACCTGTAACGCCAGCTCCAGGGGGATTTCACACCTCTGACCTCCACGGGTGCCTACAAGCACATGCCCATACTCACACAAAGACACACAATTAAAATAATAATAATAATAATAAGCAAAAAA
The DNA here is from genome assembly GCF_950005125.1 of Chionomys nivalis. NCBI lineage: Eukaryota > Metazoa > Chordata > Mammalia > Rodentia > Cricetidae > Chionomys > Chionomys nivalis. Next base: position 11,828,150 of record NC_080104.1, on the reverse strand, counting down.
ATCTTGGAACTTGGTGAGTGTGTGTGAACGTTAGGGGTGGGAGAGAGAGAGCTCATGCATAAACACAGCCTTAGGGTGGAGGTTAGAGCACAAGTTTGAGAAATCTGTTCTCTTCTCAAAATCAAGTTATCAGGCTTGATGGGAAGCTCCTTTAATACCAGAACCATTTTACAGGTCCTTTGTCCTCCTTTTCCTCCTCCTCTCTTCTTCTTCTTTCTCTTCTTTCTTCTTCCTTCCTCCTCCTCCTTCTTCTTTCTCTTCTCCTTCTCTCTTCTTCCTCTCCTCCTCCTATTTTCCTCCTTCTCAAATCTTATTTTAAGCTGGTCAGTAATGGCGCACACCTTTAATCCCAGCACTCAGGAGGCAGAGGCAGGTGGATCTCTGAGGTCAAGAACCGCCTGGTCTACGGAGCAAGTTCCAGGACAGTCAGGGCTACACAGAGAAACTTTGTCTCAAAAAACCAAACCAAATCAAACAAAATAAACAAATGAAAAAACCCATAAGATCTTTAAGTTTTTCCTGTTTTGATGGCACATGCTGTCAGTCCCAGCACTCGGGAGGGAGAGGCACGCGAATCACTGTCCATTTTAGGCTAGCTCGGTCTACATGGCAAGTTCCAGGCTAGCCAGAGTACACAATAAGACTCTGTCTCAAAAATTTTTATTTTAATTTTTATTTGTGTGTGTGTGTGTGTGTGTGCTGTGTTTGTGCAGGTGTCCAAGGAGGCCACCTGACGTGGATGCTGGAAACTGAATTCAGTTCTTCTGAAAGGACATGAAGTGCTCTTAATTGCCAAACTGCCTCTCCGGATCCTTTTTCATATTCCTGAAATCCTTCAACACATATGAGCAAGTTAATAAAATCAGGAATTTAAATACTTTCATTTTTGTGTTTATTTATTGCAATATTCTCTGACAATAACCAAAAGATGGAAACCACCCTAATATCCATCTCTGTGTGTGTGTGTGTGCACGCACGCGCGCGCACACACACACACACACGCTCAAATTGGAAAGGTAGGAAGCTAGACATGGTATCTCATGCCATCTCAACCCCCAGGAGCTGAAGCAGAAAGAAGGCATTGAGTTCAAGGCCAGCCTGGTTTCCATAATGAGCTTTAGTCTGAGTCACAGAGTGGAGACCCTGACGTGTGTGGCAGCATACACAGATTTTGAGGACGTTATGGTAAGTGGAATAAGGTAGTTAAGAAGGACAATGGGAGACCACCCCGGAACCCAGCCTGGTGGCACAGATCTGTAATTCCTGCTACTAGGGATGCTTAGACACAAGGATCACAAGTTCAAGGGCATTTGAACAACTTAGTGAGACCATGTCTTAAGACAGAAAACGCAGAAAAGGGTCACCCTTCATCCACCCCAGGCAGTGCAGGTGGTAGAGGCTTCACAGCATGGGAAGGCTTGGTACTACTGGGCCTTACACTCACCGCCTGGATGAGTGGGACTCCTGTCCTCCCAGGTCTGTGTCTGTGTCTACACAGGCTTATGGATCTAAATGGACCTGTTCCCTCTCTAGGCATTTCCAAAAGGAGCATCCTCACCCCACCTTCAGGCATGACCAGTCCCCTATTACTTCTCAACACTCGGATGCCCACTCTCAGTGCCCACCCTAGCTCAGACAGGAAAATCCAGGTATCCCAATCATGGCATCCAGGACCTGAGACTAGGCACAGCAGTCCCTGAGGCATGACACATACATGCACGCACATGTGTGCACATGCGTGCACACACACTAACCGTAAACAGGGAACAGCAGCTTAACTTGGACTTCAGCTCTTGACCAGCTGGCTCTGACACAGCTGTGAGGTAAGATAGAGGTGGAAGGAAAACAGGAAGCAGCCAGAGGCTGCAACTTTGTTGCAGGACCCAAGGGCCCCTCTGCTGGCAGAATGCCCCATGAAAGATGTAATCTATATGTCTCCCAGCACCAGCTCAGCCCCTACGCTAGTACAGTGGTTCTCAACCTGTGGCTCGCGACCACAGGGGTGGGGGGTCAAATGACCTTTTCATAGGGTTGCATATCAAACATCCTCCACATCGGATTTTTACATTACAGTATCAAAATTACAGTTATGAAACAGCAATGAAAATAATATTATGGGTGGGGTCACTACAACATGAGGAACTGTGCTAAAGGGTCAAAGTATTAGGAAGGTTAAACTGAGGGGGCGGGTGGCACACACCTTTAATCCCAGGAACCATGTCAAGAAAAACAAAAAGAAAAAAAAAAACACTGCTTAGGGCCTCTGCTGGACTAGCTAGAACTGGCTTAGAGAAAGCAGGACGGTTAAGCAGCAGAGCAGACAATTGCCCTAACTTTGTGAGAACAAAGGCCATATCTGCATGCCCTCAGGACTCCATGGGCTCCAGAGCCCGCAGGTCCATCTGGAATGTGTGTGTGTGTGTGTGTGTGTGTGTGTGTGTGTGTGTGTGTGTGTGTGTGTAAATGCAGGCTACAGGAGTGGTTCACTTGGTACAGTGCGTGCGGAGCAAGCAAGAGGCACCGGGTTCAATGCTCAGTCTTCCCAAGTCACCTAATCAATACAATCCTTCATCCACATGACCAGAAGTTACAAACGCTCTCATCTCTTTTGGAGGCTTGTCTCTAGGTGATGGCAGGTTGTGCCAAGTAGCAATCAATGGTAGTCATTGCATACCCACAAAGCACTTGGGTGAGTGCCCGGTTCACAGAATGAACCTATGAACCATCAAGGACCCTGAGGCTCGGAGAAGTCAGGTGTCTCTGGAAGGTCACTGTATCACCTTCTGGTTGTTGTGACAAAATCTCGGAGAAAAGCAACTTAAGAAAGGAAGGGCTGAGTCCTGACTCCCAGTTTGCAGGGAGACAGTGCCTAATGCAGAGACGGCATGTGGAGGGCTCGAGGCAGCTGATCACACTGAATGCACGGTCAGGGTGTTAGCCAGGGTTCCCTAGAGGAACAGAACTTACAGAATGAATATATATACATAGATGTAGATTTTACATATATTATAGCCAAATGTTTACCCTCAAGGCATACTGGAAAAAAAAAAAAGGAGAAAGGAATGGGCTGCCAAGACCAGGACAGAAATGCTAGACAGAACAGAGGCAGTGGGATAGAAGGGTCCCTGGACTGTGGTAAAGGGAGGAGACTCAGTTACCTAGAGAGCAGTGAGGCTTCTGCCAAAGATGGGGAAACCTGAGACGTGGTGAGACCAGTTGCTATTCCTGGGGGTTTTAAAGGAAGGAGGGTGTGTATTAGCAAAAGCCTTGCAGAGCCAGAAGCCTGAACCAAAGGATATGTAAAGGGGCTGAAAGTGGACAGATTCCCACTGCAGCAGAGACAGTTTGGAGAGACAAGTCCCAGCACAGTCCAGCACAGCCCTGCTCCATCTCCTGTCCTGACTCTTCTGGCCAAACCTACTCCAGGGCAAGAATGTGACTTTGACTCACAAGGGACCCTCCACTGGCTCACCTTGTCCCCACCCCGGTCACCCTGCTTGCTATACAAGTTCATTTCATTACAAACTATTCCATCCTCACAGCGAGGGAGGGAGGGAGGGAGGGAGGGAGGGAGGGAGGGAGGGAGGGAGGGAGGGGGAAGGGGTGGGCAGGGAGCAGACCACTGAGAACTTGGGATGTCTCCATTTTACATACAAAGAAACAGACACAAGAAAGCCCCCATCCTCGGGTCCCCACAGCCAGATTCTACGTTCCGGTCCCTTTACTTTCAGGTGCCACACTCTCCTTTAGGAGAGCCTGGATAGATGGCACCAGGGATGCTTACCACCTGTCCCCTAGACAGCCACTGGTATCCACAGGCATTTGATTTCTCTATAGGATTAAGAAATTAAGGTAAGATAGTTGCCAGACGTCAAAGAAGAGGTGAAATCGACAGTGAGTGATACGGCAATGTTATCAAGCGCAGCCACCGGAGCATCCTTAGAGTCCACTGAATGAACGCCTTCTTTATGTGAAACTTGGGCCCAGACATAGGAGACTCTGTTCCCATGGGACGCCTCTGATGCTCCACCTGTCTTACTCACTGTTCTGTTGCTGTGAAGAGACACCACGACCACGGCAACTCTCATAAAGGAAAGCATTTGATTGAGGCTGGCTTACAGTTGCAGAGTTTAGCCATTGTCATCATGTAGGGGAGCATGGCGCCACACAGACAGCCATGGTGCCCAAGGAATAGCTGAGGATCCACAAGCAGCAGGAAGAGAGACAGACTCTGGGACTGGCTTGGGCTTTGGAAACCCCAAAGCACACCCCCAGTGACACACTTCCTCCAACAAGGCCATACCTCTAATCCTTTCAAATAGTGCCATTGCCTAAGCAATCAAATATGAACCTATGGTGGTCTTTGGTATTCAAGCCAGCTCACCATCCCTCCTTTTATCAGTTGTCTATCACTGATTTAGCGGCCTTTAAGATTCCTGTGGGCGGGGACTGAGACAGGGCTCAGCTGGGTGGCTCTGTCTTGTGCACAGACACAGGCGGTTGGGGAACTGGTGCTGAAGCAGCAGGGTCTGAGTGTCTCTTGGGGCTTCTCTGTGCGACTGCTCTGCCTAGGGCAGTGGTCTCAGGGCACTCAGACTGATTACATGGCAATTCAGCATACTCCACATGCAATATCTCAAGAGAATCGGGTGAACCTGTGCCATGTTTTGCCACTTAACATTAGAAGTCACATAATGCTGGGCAGTGGTGGCACACGCCTTTAATCCCAGCACTCAGGAGGCAGAGGCGGGCAGATCTCTGTGAGTTCGAGGCCAGCCTGGTCTACAAGGGCTAGTTCCAGTACAGGCTCCAAAGCTACAGAGAACCCTGTCTCAAAAACAACAACAACAAAAAAAAAAACCCAAATCAACCAAACAAACAGAAAAAGAAGTCACTCAGTGTCTCTTCTACTTTTGTTACAAGTCACCACCTCTCAATGAGGTTAAAGTCACAGGATAAAAACACATTGGGAGCAGCCAGGTGTGGTGGTACACGCCTTTAATACCAGCACTCAGGAGGCAGAGGCAGGCAGATCTCTGAGAGTTCCAGGACTACACGGAGAAACTCTTCCTAGAAAAACCAAAAAAAAAAAAAAAAAAAAAAAAAACAACCCAACCAAACAACAACAACAAAAAAAACAAAATGGGGACTGGAGAGATGATTCATATTTAAGAGCATTTGCTGGTCTTCAAAAAGACCTGAGTTCAGTTCCCAGCACACAGGGGCCAATTTACAAGCACCTGTAGCTCCAGCTCCTGGGAATCTGATGCCCCCCCTTCTGGCCTCCAAGGGTACCTACACACATGTGAACATAAACTATGCACACATACACAAAAATAATAAAAATAAATCTTAAAGATGAAATAGGAAACAAGAACAACCAAAAAGAGTTACAAAAACGTGAAAATGAGTTCCCATATATCCTTCGTCTGTTTTTATTTAGTGTTAACTCTATATTATGGTATATTTGTCAAAGCTGAGAAACCTTGAAACAAACTCCAGATTTAATTCAGATTTTTCCAGGCTCCCACTAATTAATTGATTAACCAATTAATTAATACAACCAATTAATTAATTAATTTTAGTTTTATGCGCACTGATGTTTTGCCTGCATATATGTCTGTGTGAAGGTGTCATGAGCTGCCATGTGGGTGCTGGAAATTGAACCTGGTTTCTCTAAAAGTCAGCGCTCCCAACTATTGAGGATCTCTCCAACCCTCTGATAATTATTTTCGACAGGAGTTTATCTATTTGCTTTTCATTACTACAGTTATTTTGGCTCTATATATGTGTGTAGGTGCACATTCTCTTTGTTGTGGTGGTTTTGGTTTTTGAGACAAGGTTTCTATGTGTAGTTTTTGATGTCCTGGAACTCACTTTGTAGGCCAGACTGACCTCAAGCTCGTATCGAAGGTGTGCAAGGTGTGCACCACCATGTCTGGCTAAGTTATTGACAGATTAGAAGGCAGAACTTGTAGGATGTGAATTGTAAGAGAAAGAAGAGAGACTGGGGAGATAGCTCGGTAGGTACAGTTCTTGCTGAACAACCGTGAAGACCTGAGTCTGAATCCCCAGAACCTACACAAAACTGGGCATACTGCAGCTCTGTGATTCCGGTGTTCCTATGGAAAGATCTCTCTCTGGAAGCTTGTGAGCCAGCTATCTTGGCACTATAAGTGCACTGGCAAATAACAAAGATATCCTGCCTCAAACAAGGTGTCCTCTGACCTCCATATGTAGGCATGTGTCCCCACGCATATGCACACCATAGATATATGTGCATGCACACATGTCACAGATATACATGTATGCACATGCATACATATACATGCACAGACTATACATGCACATGCACATACATACTATACACACATTGTACATACATGTGCATGCACACACATACCATACAATCATATATCATACATACATGTGTAGGCACTCACACACCATACATACACATGCATACACATATCATACATACACACGCATGCAACACATACTATACATACATACACATGCCATACACGTACATGCACACACACATCATACATACATGTCCATACATATATCATACACACATACATAAACACACACACAAAGGTAGAAGAGAAAGAGGAGGAAAGCTGGAGAGATGGCTCAGTGAGTAAAGTGTTTGCTATACAAACATGAAGTCATGAGTTTAATTCCAGAACTCATATAAAAAAAGCCAAATTTGGTGGCACATTTTTATAATCTCTGGGCTCACTGACCAGCAGGCAGCTTTAGCTTTGCCTGCTCCGTGAACTCTAGGCCAGTGAGTGACCCAAAAAACAAGGTGGTCGAGCAGTAGTGGTGTAGGCCTTTAATCCCAGTACTCAGGAGGAAGAGGCAGGTGGATCTCAGGGAGTTTGAGGCCAGCCTGGGCTACAGAGTGAGTTCCAAGATAGCCAAGGCTACACAGAGAAACCCTGTCTTGGTAGGGGGTCGGGGGGGGGGGGAGAAAGGGGAAAAAACAAGGTGGATGGATAGCCCCTGAGAAGCCAAAGGACCTGTCCTCTTCAATATATGACAGGCAGAATATCCACTAATTGAGATGGGTAGACCTACAGAGGAAGGGTGTTTGGAATAGAAATCAGGGCTTCACGTTTGCAAAAGCCAAATCTGTTAATCCCTGTGGAGGGGTTAGGCAGACAGTCCCTGAGTCTGGATTTCAGGGAGAAAGCTTCGCGGGGAAGACAGAAATGAGTGTCTTATAAAGTTATGGGTGTAACTGGGCTGAATGGCATCAGGGAGGAAGGAAGAAAAGACAGGAAAGAGGACTAGGGAGGAGTCCTGGGAGATGGGAGGATGCGAAGGGGGGTGGGGAAGTGGCCATTACAGAGACAGAGAAGCTGAGAGTGACCCTCCAGGCTGGGGGAGAATCAGGTCAGATGACTTGACAACCAGTGAGATGGCTGCTGAAATTTCATTATCGGGCTGGCACTGGGGACCTTGGCACTGATGGGGCACTGGGGACCTTGGCTAGAGTAATCTTGATGGTATGACGGGAAAGGAGCTGGCGACAGCAAGACAGCTTCTTTTTTTCTTCTTTCTGAAATATGCAGTGATCCTCAGCCTTCCCAGTGCTTGGATCACAGGTGTGAGCCACCATAGCTAATTTAAACAAATATTTTTGAAGCAATTTTTTTTTCTTTTTTGAGACAGGGTTTCTCTGTGGTTTTGGAGCCTGTCCTGGAACTAGCTCTTGTAGACCAGGCTGGTCTCCAACTCACAGAGATCCGCCTGCCTCTGCCTCCCGAGTGCTGGGTTTTGAAGCATTTTAAATAAAGGGGAGCAGGAAAAAGTGCAGCTGGAATCTGCAGAGAACCAGAAGTTATCTTTTTGTCTTTTCTCTCAATCCTCTTTTTTTTTTCTTTTGGTTTTTCTTTTTCTTTTCTTTCTATCTTTTCTTTTTGAGTAAAAGCTCATAATTTTATCGTCTTCATAACAAGATCAGCTTAGAACTGGATCACTTGGCCCTTTCTCTTATCGCCTCCCAGTTCAAAAGGCTTGCATCTCTTACTAGCCAGCATCCTCTTAGATCTGCTCAGCACACTCAAGTCTCAACACAGTCTTTGTAGTTTTAGCCTCCCCCCCTCACCCTGGAAAATAGGCTTAGTCTGCCCACCATAGCCACTGTGTCCTGTCATAACACTGCTTTCCCTGGACATACAAAGAATCCTTGCCCTTCTTGTCCTGTGTCACTTTGTGGGGTTTGTGCTTGCCCCTTCTTGCAGACTGTCTGACGGGTCTTAGGAACGTTCACCATATTGGCAGGAGTGATATTGGTACAGAAAGCTTCTTTTGTTTATTAAAGACAAGGTTTCTCCGTGTAGCCATAGCTGTCTCTGTAGATCAGGCTGGCCTTGAACTCACAGAGATCCACCTGCCTCTGTTTCCCAAGTGTTGGGGTCAAAGGTGTGTGGTGTGCATCATCGCAACCAGTTCTTAGCATGAGCTTCTTTAATTGACATTGAAGTATTCTAGGAAGATCAAGGGGACCTCCAAGATCTCTGCAGGCCCTGACTACAGGACCTCAGATGGAGTCATTTCTACTGCATTCTATTAGTCAAAGCAAGTCATAAAGTCAGCCCAAATTCAAGGGACTCACCTCCTGCTGGGGAGCAGTCAAGCCCCTAGAATGGGTCATATGGGACAGGAGGTAGTGTGGTTGCTGTCCTTATACGCAATCTACCACTCATTTGGGGGGGGGACTCTCTGTTGAGTCACAGAGCCAAGAACAATTCCCACCCCCTCCAAAAGAAGAAAAAAAGCCATCAGGAATTAGAAAGATGTGAGCGTGAAGGGAATGACAATAAGTCAGGTGGTAAGATCGTCAAAGAATGAGGGGGAGGCTAGTGACTCCATCAACTTCAAAAGCTTCCACTATCTTCATAGTTTTACAATGAATTTTCATATATTTCATCAATGAAAAGGAGTTGTTCCTTCTTCACAGTCCTTTGACTCAGTGACTCATTGGTGAAAATGATGTTGCTCGCTCCATGGTAGAGTGTTTGCTACCGGGTATGGGGATCAGAGATCATCTCCAGCACTGGAAAATCTAGCTACTATTTCTCAGGAATCTGCATTTCCAATGCCTAAGATGGCACCTGTTGCCTGGCACTGCACCTAGGCACCCAATATGTATTTATCTTTAAACTGGAGTTACAGACAATCGTGAGCTGCCATGTGAGTGCTGGGAACCAAACCCAAGTCCTCTGGAAAAGCAGTCAGTGCGCTTAAACCCGAGTCATCTCTCCAACCCTGTTGAATGAATTTATAATGATCCAAAAAAGTTTTAAAAAAAAAGTTGTATGTGGCCAATGCTCAGGGCTATGTTAGTAAATTATAGTGTGCCTCTGTGATGGATTATTATACAACCACTAAAATTATGCTTCTGAGGACTATCACCATAGGGCATGGGTTTGTTTGAAACAGGATAGTGCATTGTAAGTACATTGTATTTATACCTATGTATTCCTGGGTAGCAAAATGGGGGACCAACACTGATAGTGGCTCTGGAGATCAAGGGTCACAGATGACTCTTGTTTCACTCCAGTCTTTAAGACGTTATTCATATTCACTGAGAGAAAAACAGAGACGATGAAAAGTATTGATAGGAAAAAATCGGAGCCAGGTGTGGTAATCGTATGCTTGTAATTCTGACAGGAAAGAGGATCAGGAATCCAAGGTTATCCTTAGCTCATAGTTAGTTCCAGGCCAGCCTGGGCTACTTGAGACCTTGTTGAAAGAAAGGGAAGAAAGGAATCAATTAACCAAGAAGGCAAGCAGAGGTTTCATCATCTTATCAACATGGAAGTCCACTTTTTGTGTCTCTCCCCCATCTCCTCACATAGCTAAGGCTGCCTTCATCTTGAAATCCTCATTTTTTGGAATCCTTATACTTCAGAAAGTTAAATACTCGGAAAGTGTTGGCATGCCAGGCTTATCTTATATTTTCTTCTTCTTCTTCTTCTTCTTCTTCTTCTTCTTCTTCTTCTTCTTCTTCTTCTTCTTCTTCTTCTTCTTCTTCTTCTTCTTCTTTTTGATTTTTCGAGACAGGGTTTCTCCGTAGCTTTTGGTTCCTGTCCTGGAACTAGCTCTTGTAGACCAGGCTGGTCTCGAACTCACAGAGATCCGCCTGCCTCTGCCTCCCGAGTGCTGGGATTAAAGGCGTGCACCACCACCACCCGGCTCTTCTTTTTTAAAAGATACATATTTTTTTAAAAAATATTTATTTATTATGTGTACAATATTCTGTCTGCGTGTATGTCTGCAGGCCAGAAGAGGGCATCAGACTTCATTACAGATGGTTGTGAGCTACCATGTAGTTGACGGGAATTGAACTCAGGACCTTTGGAAGAGCAGGCAATGCTCTTAACCACTGAGCCATCTCTCCAGCCCTCAGGCTTATATTTTCTACACTAATTGTTGATATTACGAGTTTGCAATGTTTGCTAAAAACAAACAACAACAAAACAAAATAAATGATAGAAGCCACATCGTGACTCGAGTCCAGAGAGCCTGCAGCAAAAGGCAGAGTAAAGAGGAAGTCCTCTAGAGAGCTGGGGTTGAGCTCGTGTGTTCTGTCAGGCGTAGACGATGGTATTGCTCTGCTCCTGTGGCCACTTCAGTAGGAGGCCACTCTGTGAGGCTAGGGACATCACCTTCCAATGTTTTCATCTAAAGATGGGGAAGTGCCCATTGGAGAATGTGGACAGCCTTCCCCTTCTCTGCACCGGTACCCAGCCGAACAATAAGAACACATTTGGGTTTTTGTTTTGCTCCGGTCTTTGAGTCATTCATTGGCTCTGAGGGTAAAGAGGCCTACATGGTCAGTTCGTCCCACCATTCCACAAAAATCTCAGTCTGAGATCTGGGGCAGCGAAGGATGTGGGATGTTCAGAGGCAGAGACTTGCCTGGAACACCGACAGGCAGCAGCAGTCTAGTCCAGGCAGACTTCCCGGGGCTTGGAAAAGAACCGGCTGAGGAGCCTGAGCAGATGGGAGCCAAGAAAGGAGGGTACACTAGGATGGTATCTAAGTGGGTATGGTCCATCCTGGAAGAGGTAACGAAGAAAGAAAGAAGCCAACAGAGAGCAGGCGCTGACCTACGAAGCCAGTGACGAAGGCTCTGCAAGCTTGGGAGGCGTGGGCTGGTGACAGGGGAGGGTGGCAAGCATGTCTTCAATGTGTTGAGAACCATGAAGGGCTAATGCGAGTCATGATGAGCAGCAGACAGGGGCGCGCAGAGGCGGGACCTGGGTGAGGGGCAGAGTGGGGTAAGAGGCGGAGGTGGGGTGGGGTGGGAGATGGGGAAACAGCAGGGCGCTCACCTTCGGCCGTCCGCACTTTACAGTGTGTGCCCATTTCAGTTCCTTTGATACTCTGGTTTCGGGAGAAGAAAGCGAGGCTGGGGGGCTGGGGAGCTGGGGGGTCGCCACGTGGGGGGCGAGGAGGGCTGGGGGCGCCAGGTCCGAGTGGCAGCGCGAGGTGTGGCCGTGCGCGGCAGGGGTGGGCGCGGGGAGCTGTCGGTGCGGGGCGGGCCGCGGCGGCGGGAGGGGAGAGGCGGGCTCCGCCGGCACACGCCGCCCCTGGCAGGGGGCCGAGCGCGCGAGGAGCCGCCGCCGCCGCTCGGGGTCGCCTGCAGCCCCAGATTCCCGAGCGCTCGGCTGGCATGGCAGCCACCTCGGCGCCGAGCCCCGCGGCCAGCTAGGGGCGGCCCCCCGGCCCAGTCCGTCGGATCCCGCTTGACTCTGCGCCCTGGGGACCGGTCGCCTCCCAGCCGGAGGTGAGAAGCCAGGAGGACACGGGCGCGCGGTGGGGACCCCAGGCCCGAGCGCCGTGGAGCGAGTAGGGTGGTTGAGAGCCAGGCCTGGGTGGGTTGGTGGGTGTCGGAGGACCCTGGCCGAGACCACTTGCGGTTGGGAACTGGGAGCCGATCCTCTTTCCTCCCGGGCCCCAGGTCGTGTCGCGCTGGCCTCTCAGCGCTGTCCCCATCCCTGCGACCCCTCCACCTGGACCGCCAGCCCTGGCCATTCCCACGCCGTGGCCACGCTCGCCGCTGCCCATCTTTGGCCTCTTTCTCTCAGACCTGGCTAGTGGGTTCTGTCTCCAGTCCCTTCGTCTGCTCATCCATTCCTTGCCTCCGCCCTTTTGCTTCCCACCCCAGTCGATGAGTCCCTCTCCTCCGGCTCCTGTCACTTGGAACCGGTATCAGTACCGCTATCTCGGTCTGGCCGTCTCCTAGCCAGTGTCATCCCACAGGTGTCTACACGTCTGGCCGTTCATCCGTCCGTCCCTCCTGGGGCCGGAACTGACCATGCCCAGCGGCTGCCGCTGTCTACATCTCATGTGCCTGCTGTGCATCCTGGGGGCAACCAGCCAGCCTGCCAGAGGTGAGCGAGCGCGCCCCAGGGTTCGGGTCGCGGCCCTGTTCAGCCGTCCTCGCTGGCACGTTGACCTCTGCTGGCCAGAGACGGCACTGCAGCCGCCCCATTCCATCTGGCTGGAGAGTACTATCCCTTTGGAATAGGAAGCCTGTCGGTGTTGCCATGCCCAGAGCCGAGTCCCTCTAACTACGGAAACTTCTACCAAGTCCCACGTCCCAGGAAGCCAGACCCTGATTCAGACTCACGCGTACTACACCAATCTCTTTCAGCGGATGACTGCAGCTCCCACTGTGACCTGGCCCACGGCTGCTGCGCTCCTGACGGCTCCTGCAGGTATTTCTGTTGCACACGTGTCTCAAATCCTTTGCTCCCCACTTTTCGACCCTCCACACTCATGAGCAGGTAAAAAACCCAAAACAGTGTCTAGGAGCTTAAGACCCTATTGTTTGTTTTCACACAACAGGGTGACCAGTCCCGGATCCCCCCTCTCCCCTCCCCTTCTCTCTTTTTTTTTTTTTTTTTTGGTTTTTCGAGACAGGGTTTCTCTGTGGCTTTGGAGCCTGTCCTGGAACTAGCTCTTGTAGACCAGGCTGGTCTCGAACTCACAGAGATCCGCCTGCCTCTGCCTCCCAAGTGCTGGGATTAAAGGCGTGCGCCACCACCGCCCGGCTCCCTTATCTCATTTTGCCTCTTACTGGAGAGCTTGGATATCTGAATTTTTATTCTCTCAAGGGCTTCTGTCTCTGACGATGCCGGTAGAGGCGCCTAAAGGTTGAGTTTAGAGTCAGAGCCACATGAAAGGGAATATAAAGAGAAGTTCTGCTTTGGAAAAAAAGCTGCAGTGGGGATGGGTGTTTTCTTAGCGCATCTTGCAATTGACTCACCAGGGCAGACTGGGCAAATTCTGTGGCAGAAAAGAGTTTGGACACAAGAAGTGAGTCGACAAAGGCAGGTTGTTACATGGGGCTCCGTGCTGGAGGGTTGAAACCAGACATCCTTGAGGGCTTATAAAAGAATAAGTCACTTGGCAATGGTGGTGTGCACCTTTAATCCTGGCAGAGGCAGGTGAATCTGAGTTTGAGGTCAGCCTGGTCTACAGAGACAGAGTTCCAGGGCAGCCAGAACTACACAGAGAAACCCTGTCTTGAAAAAATAACAAAAGTCTTGGTGATTGTGAAGTGAGTCCAGGAAGGTCAGGATTCCAGGCTAGCCTTGTCTTCTTGACTCTGATAAAAGCAAAGCAAAATAAACAGCAGCCATTTGCTCTGAAGCCCGAAGGGAAGATGATCCTAGTGACCTTGGAAGGTCACTCACTCTCAAATGTGTATAATGAGACACTCCAGGGAGGGCACCAGTGGCCTTTACAGACACGGTTTGTTTCCTTAACAATACCCTTCACCTCCATGTGAGAAAACAGATTATGAGAAGCCAGAAAAAATGTAGATGCTGAGTTTGATGTTGTCTGTCTGATGCTTGTGTCTGCCCTTCGCACTTGGCTTATGCACAGCCCTCCACCTACCCGGGACTAGTCTGCTTTTCTTTTAGGACTGTTGTATGTCCTGCTAGTTCTACCTTCCACACACACACACACACACACACACACACACACACGCACACACACGTCCTGAGCCTGTGTTTTCTCCCACTAGGTGTGACCCAGGCTGGGAGGGGCTGCACTGTGAGCGCTGTGTGAGGATGCCCGGCTGCCAGCACGGTTCCTGCCACCAGCCGTGGCAGTGCATCTGCCACAGTGGCTGGGCAGGAAAGTTCTGTGACAAAGGTAGGGGCTATTGGCTATTGGCCCATGTGCTCTAGAGCCACCATTGATATTTACTATTTACTGAGAACACATTGTGTCTTGCTCAAATCCTCATTGATTTGAACATCCTTATTGATGTCATTCCTACTTGAAGTCTGAAAGGATCCTCAACATCAGATCGCGCTGTTGGAAAGACAGCTGCTAAAAAGTTGTACCCAGTTTAGCCGGGCGGTTGTGGCGCACGTCTTTAATCCCAGCACTCGGGAGGCAGATCTCTGCAAGTTCGAGGCCAGCCTGGTCTACAAGAGCTAGTTCCAAGACAGGCTCCAAAACTACAGAGAAACCCTATCTCGAAAAACCAAAAAAAAAAAAAGTTGTACCCAGTTTAAACATGAAACTCCAGTCCACACAAGAGCTGTGACTTGTCTGAAGTCAGTTTGACCCAGACTGCCAGAGCTGAGGTCAGGAATGGCAGGGGCAGATCTGAGGTATGAGCCACGTTCAGAGCTTAGATCTGGTCCACAAGGGTTCTGGAGACCAATATGAGGGGCTACCCCACTCTTCTTATCTCTTTAGATGAGCACATCTGCACCTCACAGTCACCTTGCCAGAATGGAGGCCAGTGTGTGTATGATGGGGGCGGTGAGTACCACTGTGTGTGCCTGCCAGGCTTCCACGGACGTGGCTGTGAGCGCAAGGCTGGACCCTGTGAGCAGGCAGGGTGAGTTGCCGGGACCCTGAGGAAGCTGGGCAGTGAGGGAAAGTCAGGGCTGTCAGTAGGGCGGGACACAGAGTCAGACTCACACAAGGACACCCCAGGATAAAGACCCCAGGGTGACAGTATGCCAGGTTCAGATTCTCGACCTTTTATTTTCTGTTATGAGTGTTTTGCCTGCATTGACGTCTGTACCACATTTGTGTTTGGTGCCCAAGGAGGTGGTGGACCTCCATGAGGGTTTTGGGAATCGAACCCAGATCCTCTGCAACAAGAAGTGCTCTTAAACACTGAGCCAACTCTCCAGCCCTCCAGATTCTAAACTTTCTTCACCACAAATGGTGGGGAGGGTGGCACAGGGAGGGAGGCTCCTAGGATTCCCTGTCCTTCCTCACAAAAGCAGACATGCAACCTTACGAGTTGGCTCTTCCTTATGTGGATTATGAAACGGCCACAGGGCTGGACTTGCCCCATTTCCGCCGCAGGCCTAAGAGCCTGTGGAGCTAATACAGAGCACTTCTCTGAGCCTTGACTTTGGGCCTGACCGCGTGTGTGCTAACTGCTTGGGTTCTCTCATTTAGCCGACCTGGCTATTTTTACTCACATTTTAAAAATAAGGTTATTTGAAACTCAAAAGGAACAGCCCAAGGTGACACAGCGAGAAAGGGGGCATCAGTGGTCAGGACACTGACTGGCAAGTTGACACCAATGTTCTCTCTCGCCTTAGCTCCCCATGCCGGAATGGCGGGCAGTGCCAGGACAACCAGGGTTTTGCCCTCAACTTCACTTGCCGCTGCTTGGCAGGATTCATGGGTGCCCACTGTGAGGTGAATGTGGACGACTGCCTGATGCGCCCTTGTGCTAATGGTGCCACATGTATTGACGGCATAAACCGCTTTTCCTGCCTCTGTCCCGAGGGCTTTGCTGGACGGTTCTGCACCATCAACCTAGACGACTGTGCCAGCCGCCCATGCCAGAGAGGGGCTCGCTGCCGGGATCGCATCCATGACTTTGACTGCCTTTGCCCCAGTGGCTATGGTGGCAAGACTTGTGAGCTTGTCTTACGTGCTCCAGCCCCCGCCACAATGGGCATCCCACAAACACCCACCTCAGCTGTAGTTGTGCCCGCTACAGGGCCTGCCCCCCACAGTGCAGGGGCAGGCCTCCTGAGGATCTCAGTGAAGGAGGTGGTGCGGAAGCAAGAGGCTGGGCTAGGTGAGTCTAGCCTGGTGGCCCTGGTGGTGTTTGGGTCCCTCACTGCTGCCCTGGTCCTGGCCACTGTGTTGCTGACCTTGAGGGCATGGCGCCGGGGCATCTGCCCCACTGGACCCTGTTGCTACCCAGCCCCACACTATGCCCCAGCTCGGCAGGACCAGGAGTGCCAGGTTAGCATGCTGCCAGCAGGGTTCCCTCTGCCACCAGACCTGCCTCCTGAGCCTGGCAAGACCACAGCATTGTGATGGAGGCAGTGGCTTTTTGGCCCCCTTCCTTGTCTCCTTCACATCTCAGACTAGAGGTCCTTTCTCACCAGCCCTCAGCTTTGGTCCACCCTTCCAGGGGATTTCAGCTTCATATCAGAAATACTATTTTTTTAAAACACAGAATGTAAAATAGGAAATTTATCAAATAAAATTATGAAAATGAAAGTGGGCATCTATGGAAGAAAAACTGTCTCAGAATTCTGGATGAAGAGGCCCATGGTGGACCAGTTCTGAGAAAGCCTCAGCCTTCAACCCACCTACGTGGGATTTACACGGGGAAGCCAGGGTGCCCTTTCCCATCTGGGGAAGCGGAGGAGAGGTAGAAGCCCAGAGGGGAAGGTAAATGAGCCACCCTGGTGGGAAGGAGGCTCAGCGTCCTGCAGGGCGGGGGTAGGCTCCCTGCTGGCTGCTCTGCAGGAGCTGCTGGAACAGAGACTGGGGTTGGCTGCGCAGGGCAGAGGGCGTGTCCAGTTCTACCACCCTCCCAGCTTGGAGCACCAGCACTCGGTCAGAGTTTAGGATTGTGTTGAGCCTGTGTGGGAGAAGATTGTCAGTGGTAGGAGAGGGGTACAATGTCCTAAAGACAAAGCTCACCCGATTTCCCTTCAGATCCCTCCAGACTGCACAAGCTTGTCCCCCACAGGATAGAGTCCCTGGGGTCTGTGCTATGGGAAGAATGGTGGTGTTTTCCCAGATAATGTGCTACCAGGGGCCCTGGGGCTGTACCTGAAGGAAGAAGGGCCGAGGTCCCCAGGCCTTTGATCCCTTGCCTACCCAATGCCATCTCTGGAGTCTGATCTCCCTGGGGCGAGGGGAGGGTGTCCATGCAAAGGTCGGAGGTCTGTGCCTCTACTGTCCCTGCGTATTCTCACACCTGTGGGCTATAGTCAGCACGGTCTTGTTGGCAAAGCGTTTGCAGATGGTTTGCTGGAGCAGCTGGTCGGTCTTCTGGTCCACACTTGCCGTGGCCTCATCTATGCATAAGATCTGGACCATGTGGAGCAGGAGGGGAGCAGAAGAAGACTGTAACATCCCTACAGTTCCCCACCTCTGCTTTTCCATGAAACTCTCACCAACCCACCTCCTCCCTGCACATATCCCCGCCTCTTGGATGTGTCTTCCTCTTGTCTTACCTTGGCATCTGTAAGGAGAGCCCTGGCCAGACACAGCAGCTGCCTCTGTCCCAGGGACAAGTTCCGGCCCCTTTCGCCCAGCTCTCCATCCAGACCCCCTGTAAGCAGAGCATCTCCACTGCCAATGGGCCACCCTTGGCTTCTCATCTGCTCCTCAGGCCAGGGCCCGGGACTCACCCACAGTGACGATCACCTCACTCAGGTGGCACTGTTCCAGGGCTTGCCACAGGGCGCCGTCCTCATGCAGGCCCTGGGGGTCCAGGTTCTCCCGCACAGTCCCACTGAACAAAAAAGGCTCCTGGGGGATGACAGCTAGCTGGGATCTGGGAACAGGACAGGGGGAGCAGGCTGGGGATGTGTCCACTTTCTTGTGGCGCAGGTTTACCTATGGGTCTGGCACTTCTAAGGAAATATGGGGATGAGACAGAAATATCATTCCCTCTGCTTCCCACCCTTTATCCACCAGCTCACCGGTTAGCCACACACCTAGGACAGCACTGGTACTGTGAGGAGGACCAAAGAGAGAAAGGCCTAGACTCTGGCCTAGTGAGGTGTGCTGGCCAGAGAACACTGTGCTGAACTGTGGGACTGACCCCAGAGACCCTGACCCCTGCAGTGGCCAGGCAGGAAATGAAGAGAGTGGGAGGGGATGGAGGCACTTCTCAGTGGGAGGAGGACAAGGAGCTAGAAGGTCAAGACGGAAGAAAAAACCACCACGACTTGAGAGAGGGCAGAGGAGGCAGGCCAGGGAGCTGTGGGCTCAGGATGAGACTTCCATGTTACAGAACTGGGAGAAAATGATGCTAAGGTAAACTGGGAATGGGCTGGGGCACCTACAGTTTCAGATGAGATAGACGTTCATGGCATCTTAGTTTAGAAGGCAATGCTAGGGTTTGGAGTAGACAGTGTCTTCTGGGAAGTACAGGAAAGATGAGGATGGATCTGCAGTCAGCCGGGGTCACAGCTTACCTGTCCTCACCTGTCCACCTCATTTTCCTTGGCTGCTGATTGGCTGCCCTGAGTTTCCTTACACCTTCCCAGAGTGGCTCCCACTGCCCCCCACCCCCCAAATCACCTGGCCCCAGACCTGAGCTCCGCCAGCTCCAGCTGGCTGGTGTCCACGCCGTCTAGCAGCACCCGCCCTGCACTGGGCTCCAGCAGCCGGAAGAGCACCAAGAACAGGGAAGACTTGCCAGAGCCTGTGCGGCCTACGATGCCCAGCTTCTCCCCAGGCTCCACTCGGAAGGTCACCCTGTCCAGGGCATTTGGCAGTCCTGGCCGATACACCAACACCACGTCCTGGAACTCCACACTGCCCCGGGTCAGCCACCTGATGCCCTGGTAGGGTGTCTGTGGGGAAGAGGGGAGGAAGAATGGTGGCAAGGACAGAGTGGGAGGATGGAGGAGGGAGACGGAGGAAGATGGCTGGGGGGATAGCAAAGGTGGAGAAAATAGGGAGCAGATGGGAGGATGGACATGGGAACGAGGTACAGTGAAGAATGGCGGCAGTCAAACCAAGAGGCTCGGGATGTGAAAAGACAGCAGGGAGCTAAAGGAAAGGACCTGGGAAGACTGGAGGACCCCCAGGACCAGCACCCTGACCTAGGTGGAGGGGCCGACTTACCTGCAGTAGCTGACCTCGGGGCTCCTGGGGAACGCCACAAGAGTACTCCTCCAGCCGCTCGACGCTCACCATCATGCCTTCTGTCTGGGTGAAGCTGCTCACCAGGCCCGAGAGCAGACCCGTCAAGGACAAGGCATACGACAGCACGAGGCCCACCAGCCCTGGGGAGAGAAATGCCAGGGGCAGTAGGGGACACCTGGACACTGACAAGTGTGTGGGAGGGAGTGTGGAGAGCAAGAGGATCCAGCGTTGGACTTAAGGTGATGGGGCGGGCAGAGGGGCGAGCAGAGGACAGGGAAGGACTGGAGTACACCTGGAGAAGGAGGCTATGAAAGGTGGCAGGCCGGAGATAAAGGGGGATGGGATAGAGTAGTGGGGTAGATAGGAGCAAGGGAAGGAGGATCACAGAAGCCTTGGTCTGGTCCCAGATCCACCTCTGTCCGTGGATTCCTCAGCATTGAAATGAGGGTGATGATGGCTCTGTGGAAGCATGCTCACAGGGGACACCGGGTAGGAGATGACAGCGGTGCAGGGTGAGGGAGGGAGATGTGGGGCGTGGTCTGAGTCAAGGATCTGGAATGGCCTGCTCCTAAAGTAAGGGTAATGGGTCCCACGGTGGTACCTGGGTTGGCAAGGCCCTGCTGGTGTTGCACCAGGGCAATGACCGCGATGGCGCTGACCACTGCTGCCCCCATGAGCTGCAGTCGAATGTCCAGCCACTGCATCGTGGCATAGGAAGCAAACTGGCATCTCTGGTTCAGCTCCAAGAGTCGCTGGTTCTCCTCCTCAAATCTGGAGGAAGGAAGGGAGGCTACTCCATTGCTGTGCTGATCTCACCCCTTCCCTGCATCCTTCCCGGAGGCTGACCTACATACCCACCCCGCTCCACCTTACTCTCTTCTGAGTCTCACACTTGATGTTTTCCAAGCGTCCTTTATTCCTAACCCCGAATGCACCCCAATTACCTTGCCTCTCACCCCCAATTCCAGCTGGGAGATGCACCTGTAAGTGGCCCCTGCAGCCCGGAGCACTGGGAGGCCGGCCAGGGTGTCAGCCATGTGGGTGTAGAGCGGAGACAGGGTGAGGCTGCCCAGGCGCCGCAGCTCCCGGAAGGAGGCCCTGTAGCGGCGCTGCATTCGGTAGTAAATGAAGCTCAGAGGTGGCAGCAGCAGCAGCAACCAGGGCAGACCAGAGCCTAGCACAATCAGGAGGCCCAGCAGGCCCACGGAATTGGCCAGCAGAATGTTGAGGAGGAAAGGCAGGCTGTCGTCTACACAAGCTACATCTGAGGAGAAGCGGTTCAAGACCCGGCCTGAGGGCGTGGAGTCAAAGAAAGTCACCGGTGCCTGAAAGACACAAGGTCAGGGGCTGAAAAAAAAGAGTTGGTGGGCAGGTTGGTGAGGGGTGAGAAAGATGGCCTACAGTAGAGAAAAGAACAATGTATCCCCCAAAGTGTGGGAAGAGAGGGACTGGAACTTGGAGGGAGCTATCTCAAGGTGAGAAAGACCCAACTCCTCTGACCGGGGGACCCTTCACGGCCATGCCAAGCATCCATCGCCCTCTGGGCTGGACATGCTTACTGCTCTTTCAAGAAAAGAGAGCTAATCTTTCTCTACGGGATGGGCATTTTGGGCCGACAAGCGAGCCTTAGACGCCAGGAGGAAAAGTCTGCCTGTGGCTGGAGCGGCACTGCCAGGTAAGGTGTGGGGAAGGTTCAGGTTCTGAGCCTGGCTGTGCTAGAGCATGCACACAACCCAGCACCCAGGGATGGAGGCAGGAGAGTTAGGAGCTCAGGGTCGGAGACAATAAGAAACCCTACCTCAAAAACAAAACCAAACCCAAACCAAACAAAAGCTCAGGTAGACTCAGACCGCAGTTTGATTTCCAGGTCTGCCACTTAGGAGATGTGAGACCCCAGGCAGGGAATGTGCTTTTCTCTCCAAGATCCCTAATCCTCATCTTAAAAACGGGGACAACAGGGTATTTATTCCTCCCATTCTAGGGAGTTCTCTCTTTTTCACAATAAACCCATGCTCAATCTACTTGAAAAAAAAAGTGTGGGGTGGTCAGGCTTGGTGGCACACACCTTTAATTCCAACACTTGGGAAGCAGAGGCAGGGAGATTTCTATGGGTTCAGGGTCAGCGTGACCTTACAGCAAGTTCCCCGATACCTAGAGCTACATAGTGAGACCTTGTCATAAAAACAAGGGGAGAGTGAGGATGACAGTTCAACCCCATCTCACAGGACCACGACGAGAAAGAATTAGAGCAGCTCAGGGAGGCAGAGTGCTTGGCATAAGTGCTCATAAGTGCTGCTTGGACTAAGCTGAGAGTCACAGCTTCAAACACTATTCTTCTCTGTCTTTATCTTCGTCTGCTTTTACTCTAAACACAGCCCGTTGGAAGGCAGGAACCAGATCAGATGATTTGGAAGTCACTCTCCAGACACACTTAGGAGAAATTAGTCCCTCAAAGCCCAGTGTCCTCCTTGGCTCAATAAGGAGAGGGAGAACAGGGGGTGACTGGGAGCAGTCACCAAAATCCAAACAGTGACAGGTCCATGGACTGGCTCTCCCACAGACCTAGACTTGGCCAGGCCATTTCAATGCTCAGCTCTTCAGTTCCCTTGCCTGTAAAATGGGGTGAAATTACTTCACAGGGCTACTGTGAGACCATAACGGGTTAAAAAGGGCTCGGGGGCACACACGTTTAACCCCAGCACTTGGGAGGCAGAGGCAGCAGGATCTAGTGTTGGAGGCCAGACTGGCCTACACAGTGAGAGCCTGTTGCTAATAAAACGAAATTAAATAACAACTAAACGAGCACTTACTGGGTGCCAGGCACTAACTTAAGCATTTCCATATGTCAATCAATTCATTTCTTATTATATAGATGAGAAAGCAAAGGACAAAATACACAATAGCAATGCATCTTAATTTTACTTTTTTTTTTTTTTTTTAGTTTTTCGAGACAGGGTTTCTCTGTAGCTTGGGAGCCTGTCCTGGAACTAGCTCTTGTAGACCAGGCTGGCCTCGAACTCACAGAGATCTGCCTGCCTCTGCCTCCCGAGTGCTGGGATTAAAGGCGTGCGCCACCACTGCCCGGCAATTTTACTTTTTTAAAGACAAGGTCTCATCCTAGCACAGGCTGCTCTTGAGCTTACTATGTAGCCCAGTCTAGCTTCAAACTCAGGAGATTCCTGCCTCAACCTTCCAAAGGTGCTTTTAAGTATGCCTGGTAGGAGTGGATCTTTGAAATAGCTCTAGATAAAAGTTATCAATAACTAGGATTAAAAATACATGCGCAGGATGGGGTGTAATCCTATCACTTGGGAGGCAGAGATAGGTGGATATCTGTGAGTTCCAGGTCAGTCAGAGCTATAAGATACTCTCAAAAACAACAATGATATATACACAAGAAATAAAAATTTAAAAACATACATGCACATAAAACACATCCATTCTATAATGAACAAACAAAAAAGATAACATATTAAAAACCCTTAGTAAGGAAGCTTATCAAGGAAGGGAAGGGAAAGGGAAACAGTGTAGACATAAAGGGAAATAAAGAACACAAAAGAGAAAACAGGCCTTGCATGAACTACAAAGTTCCAGATGAATCTCCGAGGAATGTCCTCTCGTTTGTCCTCTTTATGGATGAAAAGCTATAGCTGACCTACTGGACTCACACCCAGGTAGGTGTTCCCGACTCGGTACTTGCTGGCCTGAGACTATTGCATGCTGTCCCACCTGCCAGAGGCTACTGTGTGGATGGGGAAGGTGGAATGCAGTCCATACACTGGGGATACAAGCCTGGGGATGTCTTTCACCTTCCCATCACCTCACCATGAGGAGTCGATGCAGTAGGCGGTGGTGTAGGGTGGCAGCTGCTTGAAGGGCACCGGCTGCAAAGAGGACTGCCCGGAGAAGGGTGCAGAGAGAGTTGACTCCAGCAATGGCCGCGTACACGATGAGGTAGAAGTGGACATCTGAAGAGCCATTGGAAGCAGCGTTGAGCAGTGGGGTGCTGAGTAGTGGGGAGGAGACTGTAGGTGACCCAAAGAAGGCTTCCTTAGATGTCCCTTCCCTTCTCTAGGGCCACCTCTTCCCACCCTCTAAAAGACAGCCCCAAGCATGCCCTCCCTCCTTAGGCAAACCTGCTCCTGGCCTCAGCCACTCACTAGAAGTTTCTGGAGGAGAAGAGAAGCAGCGGTGGGGAGACAAGCACTGTGGAGTCTGGGCTGGAGGAAGCTGGACCCTCCTTGGAGCTATTCCCGGCTGTCTTCAGCTGAGAGAGCCAGTGAGAGAGCCACCAGTCAGCACCGTTGCGTGTGGCTGGACATGGATGGGGAGGGAGAAGTTGCAGAGATTCATCTGCTTGGTTCTATTCAAACATTCACATTCTCAGCCCGCAGTGGAGTCTTCCTTCCTTTGTACGCCTCCCTGGGCCTCCACATCTTGCCACTACCCTTGGTCCTTCCTACTCTACACTGTTCCTACACCCATCAGTTCCATGAACAACATGACCAATTTTGCAGAACAGAACTTGCCTGGATGGCAGATCAATAGATAGCTGTGGAAACCAGGCATGGTGGTACACACCTATAATTTCCATATTCAAAAGCTAAGGCTGGGGGATTGCAAATTCAAGGCCAACCAAACCAGCATGAGCTGCACAGTGAGACCCTGTCTCAAAAAACCGTAATAATACAGTTTTTAAAAAGATGATCATCATGGGGGCTCGAGAGATGGCTCAGCAGTTAAGAGCATTTGCTGCTCTTGCAGAGGTCCCAGGTTCAATACTCAAAAATCCATATAATCGTTTACAACCATCTGTAACTCCAGTGCAGACAACCTGGTGTCTTCTGACCCTGTGTACCGAGCATGCACATAGCGCATAGATATACATGCAGGCAAACACTCATGCAGAAAATGATTATTTTTGTTAATTAAAAAAGAGGACCATGATGGAGTACTACGTCTAGCCGACCGCTGGAATCCTCTAAATTGGAGCACGCTTTTTGTATCAACTGTTGTCTGTGCATGGTAAGGTTCTGCACTTGTGGTTCCCAGGTGAATGCAGTCCTGAGCGGGTGGACAGCACGGCTGGGGATGCGGTGGAGGGGGCGGGCAAGGACCTTCTGGGATAGTCTCACCTTGCATGAGGAGCAGAGAGACGAGGATGGCGACAGCCAGGCCACTGCCCATGGCCCTCCAGTACGCTTGGTATACATGCAGGGCCACGGCACCCTCGCATTTGCTTTCTTCCTGCACTAGGCGGCCAGATGCGCTCTGCTCCACCTCCAGCCCCTCGGTTGTTTTCTCCAGGTTCTGTACTGACAGGGACTTGCCTGTGAAAATCAGGAAGGCCTCAGAGGAATTATGCTTGGTATGCGAATGTTTCACAGGAACAGGCAGGCTTTAAAAATCATTCCCACTGTGTATTGACAAAAAGTAGAGCGAGTTCCAGGACAGACGTGATAGACAGAGAAACCCTGTCTCAATAATAACAATAACAGAACAGAGCGAGTTCCAGGACAGACGTGATGGACAGAGAAACCCCGTCTCAACAATGACAATAACAGAACAGAGCGAGTTCCAGGACAGACGTGATGGACAGAGAAACCCCGTCTCAACAATGACAATAACAGAACAGAGCGAGTTCCAGGACAGACGTGATGGACAGAGAAACCCCGTCTCAACAATGACAATAACAGAACAGAGCGAGTTCCAGGACAGACGTGATGGACAGAGAAACCCCGTCTCAACAATGACAATAACAGAACAGAGCGAGTTCCAGGACAGACGTGATGGACAGAGAAACCCCGTCTCAACAATGACAATAACAGAACAGAGCGAGTTCCAGGACAGACGTGATGGACAGAGAAACCCTGTCTCAACAATGACAATAACAGAACAGAGCGAGTTCCAGGACAGACGTGATGGACAGAGAAACCCCGTCTCAACAATGACAATAACAGAACAGAGCGAGTTCCAGGACAGACGTGATGGACAGAGAAACCCCGTCTCAACAATGACAACAACCAAACAGCCTGAGACTGAAGAAGGGCAGCACAGCCTCTGCTGAGCATGGCAGGGCCCTGAGTTTGACTCCCAGGACTTGAAGGAAAAACAGAAGAGACAACCAATGTTTCCATGTGTGGTGACACACATCTGTGCCTCTTGAAGCCAGTCTCGGCTACTCAGGAAGTTCAAGGCCAGCCTTGGCTGTACAGTGAGATCCTGTCTGGGACGTTCCATGATACACATATAGACACACAGAAAGAGGGGACAATCCCAGCCTCTTCTTCCCACTCCTAGACTATACCTGAGTCAGTCACTTGTTCCTCCTTAGTCCAGGCTGTGGGGCCAGCTTGAACCAATGGCAGAATCTCAGAGGGAGGCCCTGTAAGGAAGAAAGGGAGGATGCTGTAATGGGTCCACACTAGGCCTTTCTAAGTTTTTGTGA
This sequence comes from Chionomys nivalis, assembly GCF_950005125.1. Classification (NCBI taxonomy): domain Eukaryota; kingdom Metazoa; phylum Chordata; class Mammalia; order Rodentia; family Cricetidae; genus Chionomys; species Chionomys nivalis. The sequence goes on along the minus strand of NC_080104.1, from coordinate 11,802,559 downwards.
TCCCAGCTTCCCCTCTCTCTGCTCATTCTCACTAGCCTACCTGAGTAGCTCATTAGGTCCACTGCTGTGTACCTGGAGCGTAGCTAGCAGCAGCTCGTGACATGAACATAAACACCCCTTCCCGCCACCTGCATGGTATCGGCTGTCACTACCGTGGAGCCTCTGTTCAAGTCATTCCGCCTGGGCCTCACTTCTTCCTGTTGCTTTGCCATTGAGCTCTGCAGGTGGTCATGCCCCCCTGAACAAGCCATCAGGGCTCTGTCATTCTTTTCTTTACAAGAAGCAGCTAAACTCCAAGGCTCAAGCACATTGTCTCCCCAACCCCTGCCCGTTTTCCTGTTTTCTCATGCTGGTTCTGTGGGGAGGGAAGGAAGAGCTGAAATGCACTCAGGCTGCATGTGGCAGGGTGTCAGGGTCTGCTCTGCAGGTGGCACTCCCCCTGCCATTCTGTACCTGTCCGGACCAGGTGCCCGGCCTCCATCAACAGCACCACGTCAGCCTTCTCGAGGTACTCAGTGCGGTGGGTGCACAGCAGCCGAGTGGTGTGGCTCAGCACCCCCAGAATACACCTATGCAGCAGGTGGTTGGCCACATCTGCATCCACAGCAGCCAGAGGGTCATCAAGGAGATAGAAGGCTTTCTCCTAGACAGAATGAACACGGCAGGCACTATGCCCCAAGTCCTTTAGCTGGGCTCAGAGGCTCTCCCAGACCCAAATTTCAAGGCAATCAGACATGACAGGAAAGAGATGAGACACTATAGACTTCCCTCCAACTGAGTGTAAAGTCAGAGATGTGGGTCTAATGCCTTGCTGGGCTCCAGTACGACAGGCCTTTATTTTTGCCTTGAATCTGAAAACAGGAGGTAGGATAGCCAACGCCTCGGGACGTGGAGTGAGGGAGGAAAAAACCAAATGCAAACAGAAATATGCCTGGCCCTGCTCAGCCAAGCCCCCTCTGCGCTAGACTGCTTCCACACCCGACTACCAACCTACTCCCCCGCCCCACAACCTCAATTTACCTGGTAGACAGCACGAGCAAGTGCAATCCGAGCCCGCTGTCCCCCACTGAGGGTCACACCCTTCTCTCCCACCTCTGTCTGGTCTCCAGCAGGCAGGATCTGAAGGAACAGAAGACACCCAGCGGGCTAGCAAACTCCCCATGCCCTCCACTCTGTCTCCTTTCCCTTTGTAGGGAAGAGAGAAAATGTGGAGATCAGAAGGCCTCATAAACTGAGATTGCACTTCAGTTGGGACAAGTGGTTTGGAGGAGAGAAGCCCAAACTCCAATGCCTGGGAGCTATTGCCCCCCCCCCATAGATGGTGGAACTGTTTAGGAAGGATTAAGAGGTGTGGCCTCGTTGGAGGAGGTGTGTCACTGCAAAAGCAATGTTCCTCCCAGTTAGCTCTCTTTGCTTTGTGACTATTGTCTCAAGATGTGATCTTTTTGTTACTGCTCCCAGCACCATGCCTATCTTCCTGTTGCCGTGCTCCCTGCCATGATGGTCAAGGATTAACCCTCTAGAACTGTAAGCCCTTGCTAAACTCTTTCTTCCGAAAGTTGCCTTGGTCATGGTGTTTATCACGGTAACAGAAAAGTAACTAAGACACAGAATCACATCAGTTGAAGCCAGGTCTTATAAGGCTGGCATTGTTTCCTCTGCACAGATGGGACCAGAGCATAGGCAGGTGAACCATCTCGCCCATAGATGTGAAGCAAACGATAAAGGGACACAAGATCACCCTTGGTCAAAGTCAAAGGCCCTCCTGCCCAGGAAGTTCCACATTTATCTGAGGAGGCCAGTGCTGACAACAGTCCTAGAGGACATGGGGCTGGCTGGAGGATTCACAGAAATACGATTTCTCTCTGTTGCTTTTAGTACTTGGCTTGTGGGTATGGGACAATCTAATGGGCTTGGCAGCTTTACCAAGGGTTTAAACAAGACCTTGACTCTTCCACACCAAGCCTCACAGAGAACCCTAGCCTAGTTTTGGGGGCCTCAGGGCTGCTATGTGCAACACCCTCCCATCCTCCTTGGGCTTTACAGGGAAGTGGGAACCAAGCAGCTGAACACTCTAGGAGGCCCAGAGGCTGGTTGCTTGCCCTAGATGAGTGACACCTGTGCAGAAGCCCTTCCCAGAGAAGTAATCTAGTCTGGGATGTTAGGGACATACGGGAAAGCAGGCAGCTGAGGGTGTCGAGACAGGTAGGTACTCACGCTGAGATCATCATTGAGGGCGCAGGCCTCTAGCACCTCCATGTACAGCCGGGCATCAAATGTCTTCCCAAAGAGGATATTGTCTCGGATAGTGGCACACTGGATCCAGGGCTCCTGGGTGGCCAGTCCAAAGCCTTTGGACAGCTCTGACACTGCCACCCACCCACAGAGCCTGCGGAGAGCCAGGGCAGCATGGGGACCAGTTCCTTAATGAGCCCTTGCATGCCCAGGCTCTCCTCAGATGGAGCTGGCAGCCTCTGTGGCCACTATGGGCTGGAGAAAGCAGCTCTTTGGCTCCAGCCCCACGGCGTCTTATAGTTAATGTGGAGCTCAGGTGGGGCTCACCCTCACCTGCAAGCATGGCTTCCCTCCAGTCCTCACCCCTCTGTGGACCTCTTCCCTGTGTAGCCCCATTTTCAGAAAAGACAGCTAACAGCACATGTGACCTCTCTTCTTGTTCTAACACTAAGACTCGACTGCAGCGGTTCTCAACCTGTGGGTCTCGACCCCCAAGGCCATCAGAAAGCATAAAGATTTACATTATGAGTCATAACAGTAGTAAAATTCCAGTAAGGAAGTAGCAGGGAAAATCATTTTATGGGTGGGGTCAGCACATGAGGGCCTTATTGAAGGGTGGTGGCGTGAGGAAGAGTGAGAACCACTGCTCTAGTGTGACGATGATCTCCGCTGCTCCATTTATTTACCAGTTTTGTCTCATATATCCCAGGCTGGTCTTGAACTTGCTATGTATCGAAGGATGACCTAAACTCCTTATCCTCCTGCCTCCACCTCCTGAGCGCAGAGATTATAGATTTACACCACTACACCCAGTTTTATGTGGTACTAGGAATCGAATTCAAGGCTCCTGTACAAGTTAGGCAAGTACTCTACCAATTGAGCTTCATCTCAGCCCAGATTTACCCTGACTCCCTCCACATCTCCAGACTGAACCCTCCCTACAAAGGGGATGACTTTTACCTTTTTTGTACATGTGCCCCCACCTCTCCACATACACATATACACTGACCCAAGACATTCCCACACACACCAGGGACCCGGCAAAGGCTACTAAAAGGTGAAGCCAGAGTCAGGGGTACACTGAAGTTCATTACCTGTGGAGCTCCCCAGTGACGGCGGCCAACAGCGAACTCTTCCCACAGCCCACCTTTCCCACGATGCCCACCAGTGTACCCTGCAGGGAAGCCACATAGTAAGGACTTCCTGACTGCAGAGGAAGGGCACGGGGCTGAGGTTCTTCACTGGCCAATCCCCAACTGATGATGCTCTTGGTCTCAGTTAAGTCTTAGGGAAAAAGGTCTCTCCATCCCTCAGGCCATGTGGGCCCCAGTGACTGCTTGCATCTGCCTCAGAGAAGCTGCACATGCTTTAGTCTCAATTTCACTGCCTGTAAAAGCCCTTCAAGGGAATGAGACCTGCCAGAGAAGAGGAACGTATCCAGGAACTCCTAGGGTATGCTGAGGCAGGCATGGGAAGAGGGATTCCTGTCTTTGGGGTGACTGGGCTGGCTAACGTTTCACAGTGTCCCATCACAGTGGACAAAGGCAGCCTACTGCGACAGGCCCTTTCTTGTGATCTGTTCTTCCTTCGTGTCTCAGCTGTGATGAACAGGCACAGAGCCTTTCCTGGCTCATGGAGAAAACCTAGAAATGTGCAGGGGTCCTTGTAGCTTTGTCCATGTGGCCCACACTTTGCAAGCCAGGGCTGACCTATCTGCAAGTGGGTACCAGGCTGCTCTCTGATCATTTGAAGTGATGGACTGGGCTCAGGCAGCTTTCTTCTTGGCTAGAGCCTACAAGTTGGAAGGCTGACTGCGGTCACAATTCTGCTCAGTGGAGAATCCAGACAGCATGAGGCAAATACACAAGCAGAAGGCCAAAAGCGCTGCAAGTTGAGGCCTGGCTCTGGGCTGCTCCTAAGATCTACGCTCTTGTTTTGAACTCTGTGATTCATCTATGTATTCTTATTGAAGTTCTTGTTTCCTTAGGCTAGCTCCAGTGGGTTTCCATGACTTCTGTCTATATATGAAAATAAAAAGCTAACACATTAGTAAAATTCCTTTGAAAAATTCCAGCCTTGTCTTGCCTGAACTAAGAAGAAAAACAAAACATTCAACAAAAGCCAGAAACGTGAGCCAAATGTGGTCGAGGCCATTCAGCCATTGCTGGAGAACTATAGGTTGAGATGTGGGGCAAAGGGTTAGGCAGAGGTCAGGAGAGCAGAAACTCCAGCAGAGTGAAGAAGTCACCATCCTGTAGGAATTTCCCATTATAAGCTCTCTGACTACATATGCTGCATTGGGGTCACAAGGTATGACATTTTTCACAAGACTAAATGGGGGATCACCTAAGCTGTTTGTAAAGGTCCCCCAAAGAGGTTGCTTGCCCTTTCTCCCAGGTTCCCAGCCTGAAATGATGGTGGAAAAGCCCTGGTGTCTGTTCTGAACCCTGCAGCTGGAAAGGGGCACTGGAGAGGAAGCTGGATGTGAGCTGCCTATACGGGGAGAGGTGTGGCCAGTCTGAGGAGAGGGCATGGAGCAGGAGATGCACACATTGAGGGGTTGTCTCCCCTCAGACCGGAAGCCGCACACCCAGCCCCCTTTCCCTCCCGGTAGAGCCGCATTAGTCCTCATGTACCCGTCTGGACATCCTGCTTTCCAGGAACTCTCCCAGGGTGTCTGTCCCACAAACCTTTTTCACTTGGAGGTGACTGATGAAGGTTTTCTGGCTTGTTCCAATTGGGTCCCAGGAGAACAGGGCTTCATGCAGCTCCAGTACTGTGGATGGCTCACTGGGGGGATCTAAACAGGGACGGAGCAGCTCATCCCACATTCCTCATCACCGAGTCACCTGTCCCTGATCGACCTGCCCACAGCTAATTCAGTCTGAGTCTGTTGGGTCTAGATTTTGTTCCTGACTTCTCTGGACACCTGTGCACAGAGTTCAAGAGGCTAGGGCTGGAAAGATGACTCAGTGGTTAAGACCACACTTCCAGAGGACCCCAGTTTCATTCCCAGTATCCACTTCATAAGGCTCATGCCTGTTAACTTTAGTTCCAAGGGATCCAGTGCCCTCTTCTGGTCTCCATGGTACCTGCACACATGTGGTACACATACACACACTCAGGTACACACACATACACATAAAGTAAGTCTTAAAATGAAAAGATCACCCCCTCACCATGTGCTAGGTCTTTCCCTCCAGCCCCTCCTTACCAGGGCTGTAGTACTCCTCAGGGTTGTAGTTTGGAAGGTCAAGGAAACACTGGATCCTGTCCAGGGATACTTTGGACTCCAAGAGGCCATTGATCACCCAGGGGAAGTTGTTGAGAGGAAGAATGAGCAGGCGCACAAGTGCCAGTGTCGTAAACACCTAAGTGAGAGTGAGGGTGAGTCTTGTTCTCAGGGTAGAACACCATCCCTGTGGACACATCAATGCAGGCAGGAGCAGGACAGCAGCAGACCTGAGGAGCTGGGGTTAGCAATGGCAGGCCCTGTCTACAGAGAGAGTTCTAGGACAGCCAGGGCTACAAAGAGAAACCCTGGGGAGAAAAAGACAGAGAATCCTAGAAATTCTAACTGTTCCTTAAGAATGCAGGTTACTATTTTTGTTTGTTTTTCGAGACAAGATTTCTCGGTAATTAACAGAAATCCGCCTGCCTCTGCCTCTGCCTCCTGAGTGCTGGGATTAAAGGTATGTGCCACTACGCCCAGCTGCAGGTTACTATTTTTTGATGCTGGAGACAGACCCAGAGCCACACACAGAGTAAGCACTGGCTCTGACATGAGCTGCACACAAACCCTCATATGTGGTCAGCACTAACTCTGACATGAGCTACACACGAACCCTCATACAGTGAGCACTCCCTCTGACATGAGCTGCCCAGGAACCCCCAAACTTTTCTTGATAAGCACTTAATCTAGGTCACTCTGAGACTTCCTCAAAAGCTGAGTGACAATGAAGATCTCGAGCCTTGGCCATACCTAACACTAGATTATGGATCCCTTGCCTCAAAGGCCACATCAATAGAAATAAGTGGCCCAACCCAGTTAGACAGCAGCCTGGGCTATACAGAAAGACCTTATCTTTAAAACAAAACAAAACAAAACAAAACAAAACAAAACAAAACCAAAAACAGGCACTCTCCACAAAAGGACCCCAAGTCTGGCCCTGAATGGAAGTTGAAGATAAAGGGAGGGAAGAAAGGAATTCCTTACACACACAAAGAGCTATATATACAAGATCAGAAAGCAACCCTCAGAAACCACCTCCTTTGCCGGGAAAGGGCAAGGCAGCCAGGGGTCCTCCTTCTCCCCTGTCCCCAGTTAACACTAAGGGCCTACACCCACATGGTCACACCACAGTAGTCCCTTCCCATTTCTTCCTAGGGCCACCTTCTCCCTCTGTGCTGGCTAGTTTATGCCAGCCTGACCCAAGCCAGTCACCAGAGAGGACCTGAGAAACCGTCTCCATAAAATGCAGCTGTAGGCAAGCCTGTAGGGTGTTTTCTTAATTAGTGATTGATGGGGGAGGGCTCAGCCCATGTCGACTGGGGCCATCCCTGGGCAGCTGGTCCTGGGTTCTATAAGAAAGTGGGCTGAGCAAGCCATGAGGAGGGAGTCAGTGAGCAACACCCCTCCATGGCCTCTGCATCAGCTCCTGCCTCCAGGATCCTGCCCTACGTGAGTTCCTGTCCTCACTGCTTTTGATGATGGAACTGTGTGTGAAATGAACCCTTTCCTCCCTATGTTGCTTTTGGCTATGGTGTTTCATCACGGCAACCCTAAGACCCCTCCCCAGCTCTCACCTTGGTGGCAGTGAGCTGGTGCCCCATGAGGACGTAGGTGATGAATGTGACGATGCAGATGACAACGGGCAGAGCAGCCCACAGGTACACACAGGCCGCATCCAGGTACTTGATGACCCGGAGTCGCCCCAACTCTTGAGAGCGGTAGGACTTTACTCGGTCCCCCAGAGCCTGCTCCCACCCGAAGAACTTGATGACTCGAATGCCACTCAGCAGCTCTGTCATGAGCTGGAGATAGGGACAAGAGAGTGGGGTGACGGTGAGGCAACACTCACACACCTCTGCTTTGCGGCCGGGCGGGGTCTCCGTCTGGCTGAGCCCGGAAGCCTCTCACCTTCACCCGTGCATCCTTGTGCTGCAGCATCTCCTGATTGCTGGCCATGATGCGGGTGGCAATCACTTTGTTGACAGGTACTAGCAGCAGTGCCAAGACCAACCCAGCCACGAAGGCCATGCCCACCTGCTGGTACAGCAGGTAGAGGGTGACGGCCAGCTGCAGAGGGAGGCCCCAAGCCTCATGGAAGCTGCCAGCAAAGTTAAGCAGCCTCTCAGAGTCGGTGCCTAGGAGGTTCAGGGCCTCCCCAGTAGGAGGGCGGTTAGGCCCAAGCTGCAAGGCCTTTCGGTAGAGGATGCTCAGCACAGCCACCCGTGCCTGAAGCGTCACTTTACGTATCTCGTACCCATACTGATTCTGCAGCACTGCACTTAGCACAGCCCCACTGGCCAAGCCCAGAACATAGAGCACGCCATGGCTCAGGGGCTCTTGCCCTTCCTCCAGGAAGCCCACCAGTAGGGAGAGCAGCAGAGGCCCAGAGAACGACAGCATGGTCCCCACTAGCTTCAACAGTCCAAGAGCCAGGTAGCAACATCCAAAGGCCTCATAGAGGGCCCTCCACAGCTGGGCCCCTTCCTTCCAGTGCGCTAGGAAGGCACGGGCCAGGTAGGCAGGATGCAGCCTTCGGGGGAGCCGGCAAATGTCCTGGGGCTGCTGGAGCTCTCCACGGACTCCACGAGCAAGTAAGGGTGCCAACCAGGCATAGGAAAAACGCGACAACCAACTCTCTCCATCTTCGGCCACCTCTCTTTCTTGACTCTCAGAGGACAAAAAGCGTTCCTGAATCCAGGGCTCTCGTGGCCCTCCAGGGGCTGCCCAGCCCAGTCCATAGGCCAAGATAGCCGCCAGCTGCAGAATGAGAAGACATACACGGCCCAGGGGACCTGGGAGAAGTGGGGGCAGAAACGTGCCTCGTTGGCAATGCCATAACAGCGTCAGCACTAGGGCTGGTGCTGGTAGGAAGGCTGCCAGAGCCAAAGCCAAGGGTCCACGGGAACGGCCATGCGGGGAATAAAACAATGCCCACAGGGCCAGGCTGTGGGTGAACCAGGCCACAGCTGTCACACACCCTGTCAGCACCTCTAGCCCTATGGGTCCTGGGCGCGACCCTGGGGGCAGAGCAACCGGAAGGAGGTCCAGCAGCGGGAAGATAGTGAGAAGGAAGGAAGCTGCAAGTCGGAGGCGCCAACCGGGATTAAAAGGTAGGATATAATTGGAAATCCTAGAGGAAAAAGAGAAAAGGAGGCGCATTATGGCTGACTCTAGACTCAGACATGCCCATTGCCTCCAACAAGCTAGATGAAATAAATCCCCTTTCTGGTGTGTGTATGGCATCCCTGCCCTACTTGACCCTGGAACCCAAAACCTTCCCTCCTAGGAAGCCTTCGCAGATTGCCCAATGCATTTTCTAATCTACCCACAGGCCTTCTGATTCATTTCTTTGCTACAGGCACTAACAAGTCTGACTTAAGGCTGTAAGTACCATGAAAATTCTAATTAGGAAAAAACCCACAAATTTTACACGAAGATAAACACTTTTTATAAAAACGATGCACACAAGAGTACCCTAAACTCATCTGAAGTATTGCGGGATGACATGCACTTAGAAGCAGCTCTTGTCCTCTAACAGGGGAGCCTCCATTTACAAAGCCTCAGAATAATCTGCTCCAGTCTTTTCCCTGACTGTAAAGAGTGGTGTGGGCCAACCTGTGACCTCTCAGTTCGAGAGGAACATCTTTCAGTTCTGCCTATATCTTCTTAACATAAATGTTGTTCATAAACAAAAGGTTTACATTAAGAATCAAATACAAGGGCTGGAGAGATGGCCCAGTGGTTAAGAGTACTTGCTGCTCTTCCAAAGGACCCGAGTTCAGTTCCCAGTAGCTCACAACTGCCTATAACTCCAGCTCCAGAGGATCCTATACCCTCTTTTGGACTCCGCAGGTGCACACGCGCACACACACAGCACACACTTGAACACCCACATATATACATTTTTTTTTTAAAAAAGAATCAAATACAAGCTGGAATCAGGTGTGGAGGTGCACACCTTTAATCCCAGCACTAGGAAGGCAGAGGCAGGTAGTCAGTTTGAACCGAGTTCAAGGCCAGCCTGGTCTACTTAGCAAGTTCCAGGTCATCCAGGAAACTACATGGTAATATCCTGAAAAACAAAACCCTCAAATACAGGTTGGGTATGGAGGAGCACACCTGGTAATCGCAGCAGTTGGGAGGTGGGGCAGGAAGACCACTAGCTCAAGGCAAAACTGGACTATTTGACACCTCATCTCAACACCTCTCTCCCCACAAATGGACCCAACACAGAGCCAGGCATGATGGTATACACTTATAACCCTAGCGCCAGGCAGGGTGGAAATGCAAAGATCTCCATGAGTTGGAGGTCAGCCTGGTTTACACAGAGAGTTCTGGACCAGCCTAAGCTACATAGCAAAACTTTGTCCAAAAAAAAATTATAGAAAAAATATGTAGCAGTGAATATCAGAATGCATTGAAAGTTCACATAAAAGAAAACTGGGCAAGGGAGGCATGGCACAGGAGAGTTGGCTGTTCTTGCAGAAGATCTGAGTTCGGTTCCAAGCACCCACACGATAGCCCACAGCCCTCTGTAACTCTAGGTCCAGGGCACCCAATGCCTTCTTTTGCCCTCCAAGGATACCAGACATGCATGTAGTACATATAAATGCATGTACATAAATACATGTATACATACTTTCTCTCTCACACATACATATACATAAAATTAAAAAAAAAAAAAAGAAATTGAGACTGGAAAGTTGGCTCAGCATCAGGAGCATAGGCTGCACTTCCAGAGACCCAAGGGGTTCAGTTCCCAGTAACCACAAGGTGGCTCACAGACATCTGAAACTCCAGTTCCAGGTGAGCTGATGACCTCTCCTCTGGCTCCCTCAGGCACTGTACCCATGTGGTACACAGACGTACGCTCAGGAAAAATAAATAAGTAAATCTTCAAAAACCTTGACGGTGAGGCTGGAGACACACTCCTGCAATCCCAGGGTTCTGAAGGCAGAAGCAGGCAGATCTCTAGGTCAGCCTGGTCTACATTCTATTTCAATTCAGTCTGTAACGCTCTTTGGGATGCCAAAAAAGCTTAATTGTAAACAAAATACTTTGGCTGGTTTTGTTTTCCCTCACTTTGAAACATGGTCTCACTATGCAGACCAGGCTGACTTCAAATGATCTTCCTGCCTCAGCCTGCAGAACAGCTTGACGGCTTGGACTATAAGCATGTGCCACTTTGCCTGCCAGGGCTCTATTTTTCTTTTTTTAAATTGCAGTCTCTTATCGATTTGAGCAGGCTGTGGGTATCTGTGCTAAGATCCCCTAGGCTTTTGCCTCATTCCGCAAAAGAGAGAAAAACCAACTTGGTCATCCAAGAACTAAATATAAGATCGAGGAGAGTTTAGTTAGCACCAACGTCTTACAACACGAAGCCAAGTTAGTTCTAGGGTTCTGATTTTGTTCTTCTCACAGCTTCTCTTCAGCAGAGTCTGCATCTGACTACAGATAGCACAGCAGGACGTTATGGATGGAAGTGCTGTGCCCCTGGCCCTATAACTAACATAAGTCATCGTTTTCAGCTAACACGTTCATCCATGTTTGCCTCCAATTCATGGCAGCTGTGTCTGGACATGTAAAACTCTGCAAGAGAAATGCATTGGCGACTTTAAGGACACAGCCCGGTGCTGCAGTATCTGTTTAAACGCCCTGTTTCATTAACCCTCTCGACACTGCTGAGACTCAACCAAGTGCCAACAGTCAGCTTTTATTCTGCGTCTGTCCTACCCCAGAGACCTCGTAATTCCAGTGACACCTGGGAGAGACGGCATATCGCTTCAGTTACCCACCTTGGGGTGCCCAAGTAGCAGGCACTGAGGACGGCGAGGAGCGCGTGGGGAATGACGCTGAGCACCAGCTGTGTGAAGCAGTGGCCCGTGGTGTCCCCTTCCCACAGCGGGAGCGGTCGCGCCTCATCGGTGCCACACAGCTGGGCCAGGAGCCTCTCCATAGACACCTCACCTGGGCAGAAGCCGAGTCACAGGGTCCGGTACCCGGTCCCCCGCAAAACCCCGCCCCCAGTCAGGACCGCCCCTCACTTCCGCCTCCAGCTAGGGCCCGCCCATTCTTGCAGGACTTCCGGGGCTAGCAAGGAAGGCTCGCTACCCAAAGAGGTCGAGTTTCTAGGTCCTGGTACTTCCGCTGCCGCCTCTGCCTCCAGCCTCCCGGAATCCAGCACTGCAAGCCTAAAGACGTTTGTGCCAAATTTCAATATCCCGAGTGTTGGTGCGGGAGAAGGAACGCGCTGGCAGGGCAGGGCGCTGGGCCAGGGCCGCGAGGGCCCCCTAGAGGCAAAGCTGTCAGCGGGTGCTGTTCGTCCCGCCCTCATGCAAGCCTCTGCGCCTGCGCATAGCTCTCTGCTCTGCTCCTAGCGCCGCCGCGAGCGACTGCTAGAGCGTGGTTGTGCTGGGGCACGTTTCTGTCATTGTGCTTGCACAGGGACCCAGCCCGCTCCTAGTGCAAATTCATTTTTAGTACCCTGTCATGTGGAGTGCTCGTTCCAATTTACCTGCGGCGTACTAGCCGGCACATGCACAGCGCTTCTAATGTTTAAAGAGCTGGAAGGTCTAAACATGCCTGCCATACTGAGGAGTGCTTACGGACACGTAACTAACCGTTTATTCCCGTGTCCTAAGGCTGCGTGACTCTAGCGGAAATTATCCACTTTTTTACGATGGGGATAATAATACCCACGTACAGTTGATTTGCATAAGCAGTATATAATGCTTACGTTGAGTGCAGAAGCGGTGCCTCAGGGGTTAAGAGTGCTTCCTGCTCTTGCAGAGGAACTGAATTTGATTCACAGTACTCACGCTGGTCCAACTGCCTATTGTTAGGATTATGCTGGCCTTCCTGTCACCTGGTAGTGTGAACCCAGACACTGTCTCTTTAAGAGACAAGCTCCACCCACTCCCAATCTCTTTTCTTTCCTGTTGAGGCAAGCTGGTCTCTGCCCTCTTCCCTCTTCTCTTCTGGAGTGGCCAGTCTCAATTTCCTTCTCTCTCCCTCCTTCCTTTCCTCTCTCTCTTCCCCCCTCTCTTTCACCCTTCCTCCCCTCTACACCCCCCTTTAATAAAACTTTATACTTAATCTCTGTCGACATGGCGTATTTGTTTGTCCCTTACCTCACGGTCCTTACCCATCCAGGGTCCCTCTTGTGTAGCAAATCATAACACCTATGACTCCAGCTCCAGGGATCTAAGGCCTTCTTGGCCTCTGTAAGCACGTGTACAGGTATAATACATATAATTTTTGTTGTTGTTGTTTTGTTTTTGAGACAGGATTTCCTTGTGCAGCCCTAGCTGTCGAGGAACTTTGCTTGTAGACCAGGGTGACCTGGAATTCAAAGATCTGCCTGCCTCTGCCTCCGGAGTGCTGTTAATAAGGGCACACTCTACCACTGCCCCGCCCATACATAGAATTTTTTTTTTAAAAATGCTCAGGTCAAGTGCTTTGCTTAGTCATTTCTAAATATTTCATAGTAATAAGAATAATGGAAATTTTCTAGTTATGCAGATGGATGTGAATTCTAATCCTGACCCACCAATTTTAACAGTGTGATGACATAGGCCAGTTACATTTTAAGCTTTATGTCTACACGGTGTGTATTGGAATCTGCTTCACAGGGGCATACAGTATTATGGGAAAAGTTTTTTCAAAAATAACTCATGAGTCGGGCGGTGGTGGCGTACGCCTTTAATCCCAGCACTCGGGAGGCAGAGGCAGGTGAGGCAGGTGGATCTCTGTGAGTTTGAGGCCAGCCTGGTCTAGAAGAGCTAGTTCCAAAAGCTACAGAGAAACCCTGTCTCGAAAATTAAAAAAAAAAAATAAATAAATAACTCTTACCTTCAGAAACTAAAGATCTTACAACCAAGTTAAAGAAGTGCCTTGAGACATTTAAAACTGTACCCAGTCCGTTTTCCTGTTGTGTATTTGTTAAGTTTTCTCTGGCCTGGTAAACCTCTCCACCGATGCAATAATCCAAATTAGACCAAATCGGACTGAATTAGAAAAAGCACAGGTTAAATTGATGTCAGAGCTCCCAGGGGAGGGGGCTTGAAATGGAGCTTTCTACCCAACATTCCAAATGGATGCCAGGAGCTGGGGTGAAGCTCCCCAACCAAACATTCCAGACTTTTTGGATAAAGGAATGCCAGGGGTCTGAGGTGACTCTTCCAACCAAACATTCCAGACTCTTTGGATAAGGGGCACCTGCTCAAGTCTGGTTACTTCCTGTGGGCAGGGGGCGATGTGGGAGAGGGGAGAGCTGGGAGTTGGTGGTGTTGGTGGTCTCACACTCAGACAGAGGTGTGGCTGGAGAGGCATCCTGTTTACTGCCATCTTGGAGACACCAGGCATCTGTTTCTTGTGGGATGTGAGAAGGCAAGTGGCTAGGAGAAAAAAATATTGTTATTATCTGTCTTGTTTGACAAAGATGAGTGTGCCAGGACGAGGAGCAAGTAGGCCCTTCATTGTGGCATCCTGGAAAACCAGAGGGTGGAAGGTCCTGTCTGCTGGACAGACCAAGTATCCTGAGTAGGTGCCCACTTGAGCCTGGAGAGATGGTACCAGCATGGGTGTCCCAGAAGCTTGGCAGCTGAGGAGGTCGTGAGGATTACCATGTGAGGTCCTGTCCATCGAGGTTAAAAAGACCTAGGAACTAGCTGTTTGAGGAGTGCTCTGTCCCCTGGGGAGAGCAGGGCAGGTTTAGGGGCATTTGGGTCCACTGGTGTGGTGGCAGGGAGACAACTGTCAGCGTGTGAACGGGAGAAGGGACCTTAAAAGGGAGAGGTAGGTACCCTGCCAGTAAGGAGAGAGGGCCTGCCTAAAGGAGCTCGAAAGGGCTCAGACCCATAGGGGAACGTGGGGTGGCCCTAAAACGGGTAAGGGAAAAGGGGAGAAGGGAGGGCCAAGATAACCTGAGTTCAATGGAGAGTTTGGTTAGTTGTTGTTTGATAAGTCCATTGGCCCTCTCCACCTTTCCTGAGGATTGTGGGTGGTAGGGAATGTGGAATTTCCAGGAGCTGTTGAGAGCTTGTGACACAAATTCCATGACCCTGGAAGTGAAGGCCCACTGTCCATCTGGATGGTTTGTGGGACACCAAACCAAGGAATGATGTGGTCCAAGAATACCTGAGCCACCACATCTGCTGTTTTTCTGGAGACCGGAAACTCTTCTATCCATCTTGTTAAGTGTCCACAAGTGTTAGGAGATAACGGAATTTTTTATGAGTAGACATATGAGTGAAATCAACTTGCCAATCTTTGCCTGGTTGATGTCCATGAAGCTGGTGCAGAAACTGACGGATATGGAGAGCCCCCTGTGGATTGGCCTAGGCACAGGTCTGGCAGGAGGAGTGAACCTGTGAAATATGATCTTGGAGATGGGTGGGGTCAAAGAGGGGCTCTAAGAAATGGAACAAAGCTTTGGGGCCTATGTGTAAGGTCTGGTGGATGTCTGAAATGCTCGACAACGCCTGGTCTTGAGGAAGGATGAGACTGTTATTTTGTTTGTTTGTTTGTTTTTGTTTTTGTTTTTTTGAGACAGGGTTTCTCTGTGGTTTTGGAGCCTGTCCTGGAACTAGCTCTTGTAGACCAGGCTGGTCTCGAACTCACAGAGATCCACCTGCCTCTGCCTCCTGAGTGCTGGGATTAAAGGCGTGCGCCACCACCGCCCGGCTTGAGAGACTGTTATTTAAGTAGAGCCTTTCATCCTCTGTTTTTGTGACCCCCCCCTCTTATGAGTTCATTCCCCCCTCTTCTAGTTGGTAACAGGCTGATAGGAGGGAGTTAAGAACAAAATATGTTCTGTGGAATCAAGGGAGCTGGAGGCCAGCCCTGGGGCCACTGAGTCAGCTTTGGCATTGCCTAAGGCCACGGGGTCCTTGGAGGATTGGCGTCTCTGACAGTGAATTATGTCTATTTCTACAGGGAGCTGGAGGGCCTCCAATAGGTTGACTATAAAGGGTCCATTAACTATGGGAGTACCCTTGGTAGTAAGGAAGCCTTTTCCTTCCAGAGTGGCCTCAGGGCAGCTGCTAGGGCTTGGAGCATTGCCTCCTGCCTGTCGGGAGGACTCTGCTGCCTCTTCTTGGGCATTAAAAACTTTAAAGGCTATTTTCACCAATTCCTGTATGGGGCTTTGGGGACCCTTCTCAGCCTTTTTAAATTTTTTTCTAATATCTGGTGCTGACTGTGAAAGACCCGGATAAATTCAGACCCCTCTAGCAGAAAGAGTGGAGCCAAAAAAAATCTAGCAGGGAGAAGAACCAAAAATCTAGGTTAGCCGGTTCAGTGACTCCGTTCCAGGAGCTAGCTGACCATAAAGTTAGATTATAATCTTGAGAAACGGGGAGTTACCCCCTTGTGATCATCACTGGTATTTTCGGGATTTTCCAATGATGCTCTCTCTACACCCTTTGGGTTACTGGGTTATGGTTTCTTCCCTTAAATACCCCCTCTCCCAGCTACTCTGGGTCGAACTCCTCTACTCCTGCGTGGGAAATGAGTTTTGGCCCCAGCGAGCTGGTTCCTGTCCTGTCAATAAATCTCGTGTGATTGCAGCAAGGACAGTCTCTCGTGAGTTCCTAGGAGGTTGTGTTATCCCGAGACTTGAGTGAGAGTCTCCCCACTCCGGGGGTCTTTCAACTGATAAACGAAATGGGTAGCCAGGACCATGGCTTCCACTGAGGAGGCTGGGTCCAGCCTAGTATACTGAACCATGGTCTCTTGTAATAGGTTTAAAAAATGGCCAGGTTTTTGTCAGCTAGCTGTATGATCTCTCGGAGTTTGTTGAAGTTAACAACTTTTTCCAAGACCAGCTCCATACTCTGAAGGAGGCAGCGGACCGTGATGTTCCGCCCGTTGGCTATTTAGGCCTGGTTGATAATCCTGGTATATGGTTCTGTAGCCTGCACGGCCAATTCCCCCACAGGGACTGCATTGTTTACTAGGTGGGTCTGTCTAGCTGCTCCTTATTCCTACTTCGCTCTTCAGGAGTGAGAGTAGAGGCCTGGATGACACAGAAATCATGCCAGGTTAAATCGCAGGCCTGGGACAAATAGCGAAACTCCTTAATAGAAGCAGAAGGAAGAAGGATTAAGCCGGTCTGTGGTGGCACACGCCTTTAATCCCAGCACTGGGGAGGCAGAGGCAGGCGGATCTCTGTGAGTTCGAGACCAGCCTGGTCTACAAGAGCTAGTTCCAGGACAGGCTCCAAAAAAACCACAGAGAAACCCTGTCTTGAAAAACCAAAAAAAAAAAAAAAAAAAAGCAGAAGGATTAGCAGAGAAGGAACCCAACTTTAAAAATACCATCAACTCCTGCTACCTCCTGGAGTGGGCAGAGAAGAGCAGGGTTATGGTAAGACCTGGTATGAGAGAAGACAGGGAAGGATTGGGGATGTGTTAGGTCAGTGTGTAGGAGGAGTCCAAAGAGGTGGGTTGTGGCATGGAAGGGTAGGGAGAGGCAGTAGGAGGAAGGGGAGGGGAGGAAGGTGAGTAAGGAGGAGCTGGAGGGCCTCAAGAGATTGGCTATAAGGGATCTGTTAACTGTGGGAGTATCATTGATAGTAAGGAAACTTCTTTCCTTCCAGAGAGCAGAATGGGTATGGGCTATGAAGAAGGCATATTTAGAGTCAGTATAAAGATTAGCCCACTGGCCCTTGACTATCTGGAGTGCCCTAGTCAAGGCAATTCAGCCTTTTGTGAAGAGGTTCCCATTGGCAGGCGGGTGCCTTCAATTGTGTTAGTGGAAGTGACCACTGCATACGCTGCTGGGAGAAAGGAGAGCCAGAACGACCATATGTTCATTCTTTAGGGGGCAGTTTAAGTAGCCTATGGGAGTGGT
Organism: Chionomys nivalis; assembly: GCF_950005125.1. NCBI lineage: Eukaryota > Metazoa > Chordata > Mammalia > Rodentia > Cricetidae > Chionomys > Chionomys nivalis. Next base: position 11,785,239 of record NC_080104.1, on the reverse strand, counting down.
CTTGACCCAGGGCTTGGCGGGCTTTCCTGGAGGTGGAGGATGATTGAGGCAACTCCCAGGGGAGGGGGCTTGAGATGGAGCTTTCCACCCAACTTTCCAAAATGGGTGTCAGGGGGGCTGGGGTGAAGCCCCCAACCAAACAGTATTCAGTCTGTTTTCTTATTGTGTATTCAGTCTGTTTAACTTGCCTTTAAGAAAACAATGGAGTCAACTTTACTATGCCTTGGATTTCTCATGTAATCAGTGTTTACAACCTAAGTCAAACCCATAGTTTTCATCTTAAATTATGTATTTTTCCATGTCCTTGATCCAGACAGAATAGTGTGTGTGTTAATCGTTTGCTAAAAGCAGCCAATAGGTTGAGGGCAACCTTAAGCAAAGCAAATACCCACTATAGATGTTGGAAGCAATGTATGGATATAGGTTGATAACTGTTTTCAGTTTGGGGTTCTATACTGGTTGGCTGGATGGTCAGTAAAGTAAAAGTAAAGCACTTTTCCCTTGTAAAACCCTGCTAAATTCTTGTATAAAAGCCAGGGGTGGTGGTACACACCTTTATTCCCAGCCTGAGGTGGGGGTGTGGTGCAGAGGCAAGCAGGTCTCCGTGAGTTCAAATTCAGACTGGTTTACATGCAAGTTCCAGGCCAGTCAATGCTGCACAGTGAAACCTTGTCTCAAGGATATTTTTGGAGCCTATTGGTTGTTGTACACGCCTTTAGTCCCAGACTTTGGGAGTCACAAGCAGGCTAATTTCTGAGTTCAAGGGTAGCCTGGTCCTCAAAGTAACTTACAGGATAGCTAGAACTGTTAAACAGAAAAATCCTGTCTGTGGGATATATAGGAAGCCCTTGTTCCTTTCCAATACCACGTTTTCTATTCTATAAATATGTAGCAAAGACTTTTGTTAGGGACAGATGTCACACACATATATACAACCACAGTTAATAGAAAGAATAGGCAACAAGGACAGAAGGTATAGCAACAGAAATGGAAACTGTAAATTCAGGCTCACTCTTGGCTTCAACCACTTGAAGAGAAGAATCTTTTCTCCTCCTCGATGAGTCATGAACACAGTGTCTACTTCACATGAAAAGTAGTTTAACAGATAATTGTGATGGTTTCCTTTGGGTCACAGTAAGAAATTTCTTTCTTTTATTTATTTATTTATTTATTTATTTTATGCATATGTGTTCCATGAGTTCTAATTGGTCTTAATAATAACAACCCAGAGTCAGATATTGGGGTAAATGCTGAAAGATCAGAGAGAGAAAGGAGCAAGCCACAGCCAACTCTTACCTTGCTAACTCCTCAGCTAAAGGGGCTGAGGTCCTGTCTCCTCCTGCCTTATATTCCTCTGTCTGCTTAGCCATATCACTTCCTGTCTGTCTGCACAGACCTCTAGACCCCCGTGGTTAACTTGTCTTAGGTCTGCCTCTTATATTAAAGCAAGCTTGATTTGTTAGAGTACAAACAAGATATCACCACATTTCCCCTTTTTTGCCTAAAATAAAAAGGTTATAATATTAGAAAAATATTCATTAACTACAATAACAATATATAGTGTACGCAGGCAATAAATACATCAACAATGTCTAATCTATTAGCAATTGATAAATTCAGAGAAAATACTCCTTATCCTATCTTTTTTTTTTTTTTTTTTTTTTTTTTTGGTTTTTCGAGACAGGGTTTCTCTGTGGTTTTGGAGCCTGTCCTGGAACTAGCTCTTGTAGACCAGGCTGGTCTCGAACTCACAGAGATCCGCCTGCCTCTGCCTCCCAAGTGCTGGGATTAAAGGCGTGCGCCACCACCGCCCGGCCTCCTTATCCTATCTTGATGAGTTCAAAAGTTTGTACCCAATTCACTTTCTATTCTAACTTGCATTACCAACCCAAAATTATCTTTTAATATCTCTCAACCTTATACACTTAACACCTCTTTAGTGAATTTCTTTTCTGAATCTGATAACAAGGAAAACTATAACTATAAAGTCTTCAACTCCATCAGAGACCCAAGAAGGAAACAACATTACCTGAGTAAAAAGTGCAAGCAAGCATCTTCCAAAAAATATGAGAAATGACAGAAACAGCTGGCTGCCTGGGCAGTCACTCATTGCAGTTCCTCTGCAGTGTTGGGGCACCCATCTTCAGCCTACCAGCCTAGCATATCTGGGAGACTTTTCTGTGAAGCAGCATATTCTGCAGGGCTGTCCCTCCTTGTCTTGGCAAAGGTCAGCAGTTCTTTCCTTTGTGTCCTTGTCCAGTGTGGACAGTGTACTGTCAGCAGTCAAGGCAAGAACACTCACTTTCTTGCCCAGTGGCTTAGTTTTGTCACACAGAAAGTAAACTCCATATGGAGTTTCTTTGATGCCTATCATCTTATCTGAGGTAGACTGGTGCTGCCAAGAGCAGATATGTCTCATTGTCATAAAAAAAAATAAACCAATGTTAGTAAAACATCTTAGATGGCTAGGTGGTAGTGGCACATGCCTCTATTCCCAATACTCGGGAGGCAAAGATTTCTATGAGTTCAAGGCCATCCTGGTCTACAGAGTGAGTTTCAGGAAGACTCCCCAGAGAAACCCTGTCTTGAGAAACCAAAAAAAAAAAAAAAAAAAAAAAAAGCAAATAAAAAAATCTTAAATGTCATATTCTGTAGATCTCTGAAGATAAACTGTTTGATTGTAATAACTAACTACTAACTTGCATTTTTTTTTTCAAGACAGGGTTTCCCTGTGGCTTTGGAGCCTGTCCTGGAACTAGCTCTTGTAGACCAGGCTGGTCTCGAACTCACAGAGATCCGCCTGCCTCTGCCTCCCGAGTGCTGGGATTAAAGGCGTGCGCCACCACCGCCCGGTATAATAACTTTCAAGGAGTAGAAAATTGCATACATTGTTAAATTAGCTATGTAGGTACAATACCTTGAACAAGATTAGAAATGTAAGTACAGTATGTTCTAACAAAATAAATCTCAAATTTGTATCAATATACAAAATCCATATCAATGTAAAATATTTAAAACTAGCAGTTGCTTCTTTGTTTTAAAAGTATATTCAATAATCTACCTTTTTGTCCTATTTCTATATTCTCCCTCTTATTTTTCAGAGTAGACTCAATAATCTTCCTTTATACCCTATCTATATTCCCAGTTTTTCTTTTCAAAATAAGAACCCTGAATCTAAACTCCTTTGTTTACTTTCTTCCTGATGCTTACCAATAACAACTTGTAAACAACCACCCTAAATAATGACAAATATCCATAGCCCATTGAACGACCAAAAACCACCCACCTTACTTCTTGGGAATATGGACGTCATGTTCTTATTTCTTCTTGCTGTCTGGGGGAGGTGATAGCATCTTTAGGGGATCCTAAAAAGAAAAATTTAGGTTTTCAAGTCCTGGGAGAGGCAGCTGTATCATTGGTTGTCCAGTCTCTGTGTAATGGGAAAGCATAGGGCTTCTCTCAAGTCCTGGCTAGAGTAGTCTGTAAGACTGGATCATCTCAGCTAGACATCTCAAAATTGTCCTGAGCAATTTGTAGTCCAAAGCCGATAAAAAGGAAGGATATAAAGGAAGATTGTTGAGTCTACTCTGAAAAGAAAGATGGGGAATATAGAAATAGGATCTTTAGGTGGTGTTTTCAGTTGAGTGGTGTTATCATAGTCCTCGTGGAATCATCATTGTGGGTCCCCATCATCCTTTTGGAGACATTAAAGGTTGCTGTTAGGCATGGTCATGATTCACTGCAGGAAACTTCAACATTTTAAAGCAGATCTCAAAGAGGTTAAAGGATCAATACTTGTATGTACATCTAGAGTACAAAAACTTAATTCCTAGTTACCTTGTAGAGACTCAAACCTGAAATCATGCACAGGAAGCTAGATGGAGCCTTATTCTAGAATTAGTACTTTCTATTACAATTAGTATCATGATAAAAAGTATAAAATATATTTATTAATCTTACAAATTTTGAGATAATATTTATATCTCAAGAAAAACCTTAAAGAATCAAAATAAAACCAAAAGATTTTGAGCTTAGTGACAATATAATAGTTTCTAAATTTTTGTTTTTCTTTTCTCCCATATCAGGTAGTTTTTCTGACATGAGACAGATATTTTGGATTTTACTTTAACAAGCATGCTTGGGTTTAGACACGGAGAGAGCCACAATGCAGCTCCAAAGCCAACTTTAATTTTTAATTAGACTGGTACTACAAAAAGACCATTTGCATTATACAACCTTAGAGAACAGTAAAAACAAACATTTGGGAAGATTTATGAAGTCTTATCCTGTTGGAGATGTGATATACCGAGGGCTAATTTACTCTTCTTTTTGGGACATTATCTCTGGATGAGACATTCTTTTCCTTCAGATGTTTCATTTGTCTAGTGCTCTTCAGATTCCTTAGCTGGAAAGACAAAAAGAAAACCCTGCCCCAACCCTAACTTTGGGGAGTTTCCCTTTTGGCAGATTATATCTGATCAGACTGAGAAATTTGATAATTATATAAGTTAGTTTAGATTGAATAGTCAAGCTGTTTGATGAACTATCACCTCTTCTAATCAAGAGGCCTCTCTTGTTCAAATCTAATCTTTATAGTATTTGCTTTATGGTGTCTCCCGAATTTTTTGTTTTATTTTCTAAAGCTGATCTGTCATCCGGAGCATTATGTTTTCTTACAAAAGGCATTAGGTTCTTTAATTGCTCTGGGAAGGAGTTTCCTCCACAGTGACAAGAAATGACTGAACCAGATTTGGCATGGGGGCTTACGAGAAGTCTCTTAGGCCCTTTTCCAAAGGCAAAGGATTAGCTTGACTGCTCCTTGTTGATCCACATAGTCCAATACCTGCTCTTGCTACACCTTCTGCATAATCCAGAAGAGAGGGGTAGAAAAAATGTTGTTTCTAGGAATGCCCTGTTTACAATTCCTTTTTTCCCCCCAAGACAGGGTTTCTCTGTAGCTTTGGAGCTTGTCCTGGAACTAGCTCTTGTAGACCAGGCTGGTCTCAAACTCACAGAGATCCTCCTGCCTCTGCCTCCCGAGTGCTGGGATTAAAGGCGTGTACCACCGCCACCCGGCTACAATTCCTTTTTAGGTGACCGTATTTACCACAATTGAAATACTTGACATTTCGATTTTTCTTCTTCTTCTTTTTAAAAAAAGGATTTATTTATTTACTATGTATACAGTGTTTTGCTGGGATGCATGCTTGCATGCCTGAAGAGGGAGCCAGATCTCACTACAGACAGTTGTGAGCCACCATGTGGTTGCTGAGAGTTGAACTCAGGACCTCTGCAAGAGTAGCTGGTGATCTTAACCTCTGAGCCATTTCTCCAGCACCTCAATTTTCTTCAAAACTCTGGAAATCACCTCTCCTATCCAAGTATCATCACTGTCATGAGATTCAACACTGATTGGATCTCAGATCCATTCCTCCAAGGGTGCTGATCTTGCGTTTAATGACCTAATTACACTTTGTACTGTGCATTAGCATTTCAAAAGCCAGAGATTCAATTATTATTTTTCTGGGTTCTGAATTTGGTATCATTCTATTTACTGCTGAAGTAAATCTTTGTAAGAAATACATGAAGGTTTCCTTTGGTTCCTGTATAACTTTAGTACATGACTCAGTTTTCTTTCCCACTTCTCCAATTCTGTCCCAAGCATTCAGAACTGCTGTATGGTATAAATCCAGGGTGTGGTCAACATATAGAGATTGCCTTTGTACATCAGCATAACCTTCCCTCCAAGAAGTTGGTCTTGGTAGATTTCTATACCTCTTACCTCTAGCCCTACTTTGTTGTTCAATGGTCTTAGCTTTATCTTTCCACCAGTTCCTCTACTGTAATTGAGGACCAGGCTCCAAAACTGCTGTAACCAAGTCTCTCTAGTCTGGAAGGATTATTGTATTACAAATTGACCATCAGTTTAGCATTTGCTTCACAAAAGGTAATTGCATATTCACCATATGCTACTATCGCTTCCTTGAATCTCCTTAAATCTAAAATTTCCACAGGAGTACGTTTAATTCTTGCACAGCCTTGGGGATATCTATCATTTGGCAGTTGTTTCTGTAATATTACTGGATAAATTAAAGTTGTCTATTTGAAAACTTGAGGCTGTTCCTCTCTTACCTTAAAGTTCAATGCTGAGATTGGTTCCCCTTTAAATTCTTCTGTCTGAATCTGACTGTCTCTATGATCTGTTTTAATAACTTTTTCTAAGACCTGTATCTTGACAATCATATTAACCAACTTTTAAAAGGATAAACCAAGAATTATGAAGCCAATAATAATGATTATCAAAATGATAATTTACATTATGCAAATCCTACTTAAGTTGATTACCCTTCATTTAATTGTTCCAATTTTAGACCATTCATTGTGTAATCATACAGAAACCTAACTCCCTCCATCATTATAATATTTCACACTTTTTAATGTGGAAAAAAACTCTTTTCTTTTTAAGTAACTCCCTGCTATAAGAATTCCCAATTGTACCACCTAATCTACTGATGGTGGAGCATGAGAGTGCTGTTGCATAGCATGTCTGAGCAGAGAACACCGGCAGTGAACAGCCTGGCTGAGGACAGCTACAGCTGCCAGTGTGTAGGATGAGCTGAGAGTGTGTAGCAGTTGCAACAACAGTAGAAGCCTGAGGAGGTGTCAAGGCAGCATCTCAAGGGAGTTCAGGGGAAGCCTGCAATGCACAGGGGAGAGGGAACCAGCTGTCTGAAAAATACACAGAGGGTTTGTGTGGGAAAAGCACGTGTGGTGAGAGCTGCCTGAAGGCAGAGCCAGCTGGTCTAGGGCAGGTAAGTCCTGTGGAATTTGGAGCCCATGTATTTGTGGAGTTTGGGGGCAGCTGGAGACTTACAGAGAGACTACAATAGGAGAATCCCAAACTCACTCAGAGACTTGGAGGAAAAAGAAAAGAAAACCTAGCCAGTGGGGCAATGATCCTGGCGGGGGTCCCTGCATGTGCTAGTGGCTACAAAGCCACAGGCAAGCAGCTTTTTCATAAATTCTTGCCCCACATTGGGCACCATTTGTAGATGGAAGTTTCTGTCCTGCCTAGTCCCACAGCCATTCTCCCACAAATAAACACAGAGAGTCTTATATTAATTATGAACTGTTTGACCCATTGCTCAAACCTATTACTTACTAGTACTTACAACTTAAATTAACCCATAATTCTTGTCTATCTTTAGCCACATTGCTTGGTACTTTTTCTCAGTAAGGCATTCTCATCTTGATTTCTCTGTGTCTGATTTTTTTTTTTTAAGATTTATTTATTTATTATGTATACAACATTCTGCTTCGATGTATGTCTGCATGCCAAAGGAGGGCGCCAGATCCCAGCACAGATGGTTGTGAGCCACCATGTGGTTGCTGGGAATTGAACTCAGGACCTTTGGAAGAGCAGCCAGTGCTCTTAACCTCTGAGCCATCTCTCCAGCCCCCTCTCTGTGTCTGATTTGCAACTGCATCTCTGCCTTTCCTCTTCCCAGAATTCTCCTACTCTGGTTTCCCTGCCTATACTTCCTGTCTAGTTACTGGCCAATTAGTGTTTTATTAACCAATATGAGTAACATTTCTTTACAGTGTACAAGAGCATTATACCCCAGCATTTCCCTTTTTTCAAAACAAGAACCCTGAAACTAATCTCATTTGTTCAGCTTTTTTCCTGACCATTATTCATAACAACTTGTAACCAACACTTTAAACAAAGACAAACATCCATAATCCATGTTTTTAATGTGGCCATAGTTTTCTAGGATACTTCCTGCTGATTGGGGGTGATGGTAATCTTTGGGGACTCTGAGAAAATTTAGGACTATGGTCAAATTCTGACTGGACTATTCTATAGGGCTGGGTCACCTCAACCAGTAACCTTGAAGTTCTTTTTTTTTTTTTTTTTTGGTTTTTCGAGACAGGGTTTCTTTGTGGTTTTGGAGCCTGTCCTGGAACTAGCTCTTGTAGACCAGGCTGGTCTCGAACTCACAGAGATCCGCCTGCCTCTGCCTCCCGAGTGCTGGGATTAAAGGCGTGCGCCACCACCGCCTGGCAACCTTGAAGTTCTTATGGATATAAAACTTAGAGGAAATTCCAATATAAACACTCTGAGACATTGGATCATCTGGGCTATCCACACCTACTGGAGATTTTTCATTGATCAAACCTGATTTTCTTTAACCCAATATGAATTCACAGCCTCTCATTTTCTGTGGAAATAAAAGCAGTATTTCTTTCCAAAGTTATGTATCTTTTGACTAAAATTTTGAAGTCAAGATATTTTAAAAATATATAGATTGCTTTAATCTAGCAGAATTTATACTCAAATTCCTTTTAGCAACTGTTGCTCCTTCCTCAGCAATCAAGCAACTTAAAGAAAAACAATAATATCCAGTATTGAGACTCTGTGTATTTTCCATCTTTACATGGCTTTTGTTGTTGTTATTGTTTTTGAACAGGGTTTCTCTGTGTAACCGTCCTAGCTGTCCTGAACTATCTCTTGTAGGCCAGGGTGGCCTTGAACTCACAGAGATTTGCCTGCCTTCCCCTCCTAAGTGCTTGGATTAAAAGTGTGTGCCACCACCATCCAGCTACATGGATTTTTTATTATTCTATTCTTTTTTTAGCTTATTTTTATTTTATGTACATTGATGTATTACCTGCACGTATGTCTGTGTGAAGGTATTGAATCCCCTGGAACTGGAGTTTACAGATAGTTGTGAGCTGCCATGTGGGTTGTGAGAATTGAACCTGGGTCTTCTGGAAGAGCAGCCAGTGGTCTTAACCGTTAAGCTGTCTCTCCAGTTCCCTTTATTCTATTTTTTTACTCTATTTCTTTTTAAAGGAATTTCTCTATCCTTTCTCTTTTCTCCCCCAAGCCTATGTATATTTTTAAACACACTGTAAACCATTTAGAGGTTATTTTCATTGGAATCTCTCTTTACTGGATATCCCTATCTTTTTCTGACCACACGAGTCTTTAATCTGCTAAGTAACATGGCTAGGACTAAAGTGGCAGCTTTGGTGGTTGGCTCTGCACATTTCTTGGCTTCCTGAGAGTCTAGCTTCATGGCAGAGGTACTGGCAGGAGCCACATCTATTGCCACGACTCTATTGAGTTTCTAGGACCATACCACCACTGAGAAGCATACCACTGGTTGCTCATAAACACCATTTAAGTGTTTTGTAGCAGGGCCCCTTAAAAGAACAGCATGTTTTTTGTCACTAACGCTGAGTCAGGAAGTCTCTTTTTATCTTTTTTGTTTGTTTTTTGTGACAGAGTTTCTCTGTATAGCCCTGGCTGTCCTGGAACTTTCTCTGTAGACCAAACTGGCCTTGAACACATAGAGATTTGCCTGCCCCTGCCTCACAAGTGCTGGGTTTGAAGGCATGTGCCACACCATTGCCTGGCCAGGAAGCCTCTCTTAAGGGAGTCACACCTCTGGTTGCCACTAGCAAACAGAACCCTCCTGAGAAAATGCTGCTACCAAGAAGTCATTCTTGAGTCTGTTCTTTTGTGTCTAGAATCCCTTCCCAATCTCTCTCAGGTTTTATGTGGACATAGTTGCCCCACATTGAGCGCCAATTGTTGCATGAGTTCTAATTGGTCTTAGTAATAAAAACCCAGAGCTAGGTATTGGGGTAAATGCTGAAAGATCAAAGAGAGAATGAAGCAAACCACAGCCAGCTCTTATCTTGTAACTCCAACCACCTGTCTCCTCCCACCTTACATCCTCTCTCCACCAAGCTATATCACTACCGGTCTGCCTGTATGGACCTCCAGACTTCTATGGTTAACTAGTGGCTAGCTCTGCCCTCTGATCTTCAGGCAAGCTTTACTTGTAGAGTACAAACAAGATATCACTGCACATATGTGTGTATTACTTGCATGTATGTCTGTGTACCACATTCATGAATTGCCTGCAGAGGCTGGAAGAGAGAATTAGATCCTTTGGGACTGGAGTTACATTTATCTGTGAGTTGCCACATGGACTCTGGGAACTAAACTGAGGTTCTTTGCAAGAGCAGACAGTATTCTCAACCACTGAGTCATATCTCCAGCCCAAGCTGGGGTTCTTTGTTTGTTTGCTTGATAATGGAACAGAAATTTTGAAAATTTAGCAAGATAGCTTAGTGACTAAAGTTGCTTGCCCTCAAGTTTAAGAACCTGGGCTTTCTTCCCAGGCCTCCCTTGTTTGAAAGAGTGAATCAGCCCTGAAAGGTTGTTCTCATGCCGTGGCACACGTACACTTGCACAGAAACACAATCTCATGTACAAACACACAAAATAAACACATTAAGAGAAGAGAGTGATTACTATGATTATGAGTGATTTAGAGAAAGATAATTTCGGCTTGTAGGACACTTTATGAAATGCTGTATCTCTCCAAGTTCCCAGTTGCCATAGTGAAACTAAGTGAATACTGTTAGCTGTTGAATAGTTCCCAGAAATCACCAGGGAAACTGGAGAGCCAGGCTCAGACCAACTGCTTCATGATCAGTGTTTGTCTGGTAAGGGCGTCCTTATACAATAGACACCACCTTTGACATCACTAACTCCATAGGATTTAGCTGTCATGGAAACCACCAGGGGCTGTCATCTGGACCGCACTTCCACTGTCTTCCATGCTTTTCAAGGGTAACAGAGTCAAAGCGCAAGAGAGGTTTTTGTGATTGGCTCAGCCCAAGTGAGAGACAACTGCAAAGAAGGCTGGAAAGGCACAAATATGGCATTTTTAGTGTCTCTATTCAGAAGTGTTTTACTGGTGGTTGGGGTCTAGGATGAATGTTCCCCAGTTCTTGGCCTCTTTTTCACACAGATCTGCGGCAGTGGAAAGGTAACTTTGTTCAAAGAGAAGTAATATTGCATATAAGAGATGAGTACTAGGACCACATTGATACTGATCAGAGGTGAAGATACTCAAGAGTCCTGTCTATTGATTGATACATTTTGTTAGTTTTGTGTGTGTTGATGGTTTGCCTCCGTGTTTGTCTGTATGAGGATATTGGATCCCCTGGAACTGAAGTTACAGACAGTTGTGAGCTACCATTTGGGTTTTGGGAATTGAACCTAGGTCCTCTGGAAGAGCAGTCAGTATCTTTAACTGCTGAGCCATCTCTCCAGCCCAACTGATATTTTTTTTTCAGAAGATATTTTCCTTGGTTACCCATGAAATCTCTTCTCAGTGTTATCAATGCACCCCACATGCCATAGTACAGTTAGGGGTGGCTCTATCCATGGAAGGAATAAGAAGAAAGTTGCTAAGGTTCATTTAAGAGGTGATGGGATTTTTTCTTGAAGATTATGACATCAGATCCTCCAAAATTCCAAGACAAAGATGCATTTTCATGAGCTCCCTGCGCACACAGCTCACCGATTGGCTAGACTGGCTGGCCCGAGAGCTCCTGGGGTCTGCCTGTCTATATTCCACACCTAGTGCCAGGTCCCCATCACACTCAGCATCTACCTGGATGCTGGGGGTTGGAACTCAGGTCCCACTTGTGAGACATGCTCTTTGTAACTGAGCCATCACCATAGGCCCCCAAAGTCAAGACTTTCAGTTAGAATGTAGCAGTCAAATTTCAACCTATCAGACACTTTCCATTCGAGAGAAATGAAAAAACTGGTCAGAGTGACCTAATTGTTTTCCGCCTGAATCACGCTGTTTAGGCTAGGCTAAAATATTTCACTGACCAGGGCCAGGAGCCGATAACAACTGGAAGAGCATTGTTTCAAGGACAGCCAAGAACTGGCCAATTAAAAATGTGACCATAGTATACTTCATCTACATATCCCAAAGACAGATAGGAACGCACCAACTGAGAACACACTTATGTCCATACTTCATTTGCATAATCATAACATGCTTATTGAATTTCATGCCCTTTTGTAATCATTTGCTGTCCTCAGTTTGGTCAGGGAATGCAAATCAGGTGAGAACTGGTGGTCCTGCAAGATCATTTATACAACGTCCCATGATCTCTGGAAGGCAGCTCCTCCCGTTGTGTGTGCTGGACGAGTTCCTTTCCTAGGCTCGTACTGAGCTTTGGAATAAACCTTGCTTTTTGCATCCAAGTCCCCGATCTCTGGTGGTCTCTTTGGAGGCAAGAGTCTGGGCACAACACCTTCACTGGTAACTGACCTCTTCTCATCTCATGGATTTGGGTAGAATTGCAAACTGGTTGTAGGAAAGGCTCAGCAGGAACATTCCTTTCCCTCAGCTATAGGAACTGGCCAAGGAGGCTATGCTAAAAGAGAAGCAGTGAGGGGCTGGAGAGATGGCTCAGAGCTTAAGATCATTTGCTGCTCTGCACAGGGTCAAGTCCAGTTCCCAGCATCCACATGGCAGCTCATAAACCCCTGTAACTCCAATTTCAGGATGATTCAACACCCATTTTTTAACCTCTTGGGCACATGGTGCACACAGGACAAGGGAATGTCATCTCTGGGAGGGAAGCAACAACTCTTGACTGAGTTTGAAACTGAGGGCTCTGAGTTCACGGCAGCCCTGCTGACATCTGGAGGAGATGCTAACGTGGAAGCCGCAACCTTGACTTTGGCAATACCCTTTGACCTCTGTCACCTCCTCAACAACCTTTCTCCAGGCTTATCAATAGTTTTTTAACCAAAGAAAAATCATATTTGATGTTCATTTTACTTTTTTTAACCTGTAATCATTTTAAGCCTAGAGATTTAAATCTAATAACTTAACAGCTGCATGAGAATCCTAGAACAGTTAGTTACTGTCTCATTTTTTAAAAAGATTTATTTAACTAAGATATGAGTTTCCCTGCTCCCCTATCCAACCTTCCTGTTAAGGGAACCACCTAAGGGTTGGCAAGAGACTTGAACTTGGGGTGGCTACCAGATGCCCAGGGCAATGTCCCCAGTTAGTTCCTTGGGCACCTGAGGATAGGGAACCTGAAATGAACCTATCCTATAGCCATACTGATGAATATCTTGCATATCACCATAGAACCTTCATCTAGCGATGAATGGAGATAGAGACAGAGACCCACACTGGAGCACCGGACTGAGCTCCCAAGGTCCTAATGAGGAACAGAAGGAGGGAGAACATGTACAACGAAGTCAGGACCACGAGGGGTGCACCCACCCACTGAGACAGTCGGACCGATCTATTGGGAGCTCACCAAGGCCAGCTGGACTGTGACTGAAAAAGCATGGGATAAAACCGGACTCTCTGAACATGGCGGACAATGAGAGCTGACAAGAGGCCAAGGACAATGGCACGGGGTGTTGATCCTACTTCAGGTTCTGGCTTTGTGGGAGCCTAGACAGTTTGGATGTTCAACTTCCTAGATCTGGATGGAGGGGGGAGGACCTTGGACTTTCCACAGGGCAGGGAACCCTGACTGCTCCTGGGACTAGAGAGGGAGGAGAAGAGGAGTGGGGGGAGGGGAAGAGGGGCGGGAGGAGGGGGAGGGAAATGGGAGGCGGGGAGGAGGCGGAAAATTTTTTTTTCAATAAAAAAAAAGATATAAAAAAAATACAAAAAAAAAGATTTATTTATTATGTATACAGTGTTCTTCCTGCAGGCCAGAAGAGGGCACCAGATCTTATTATAAATGTGGTTCCTGGGAATTGAACTCAGGACCTCTGGAAGAGCAGCCAATGCTCTTAACTCCTAAGCCATCTCTCCAGCCCCTAATTTTTATAAATAAGGGGTTCTTTCCTCTCTGATGCCAAACCCAAATCTTTCCCATTGCCACTTCTCCAGCTCTCTGGGTCTTCCATGCTAATTCAACAATTCAGACACCACCCCTAGCATGTGAAATCCATGGATGAGGGGACCCATCTCATGACTGTTCCCACTTCAGATGGCTGATACAAGTTTTAGGGACTTCTGTTTGACTTAGTTACAAAGTTGGGAGTTCCCATGATTCACCGTGCCTGTTCTTAGGTTCCATAACTCACTAAAAGAAGATCCAAAGAACTCAGTAAAATGCTTTATTTACTACTATTGCTGTTTTATAAAGGATACATCTCAGAAATACTCAAATGGAGTTGCAAAAGGCAAGATATAAGGGGTGTGTTTGTGTGTGTGTGTTTCACACTTTCATACTTTTTCTTGGGATGTCATCTTCCCTGAACATTGTCTTCACCAACCTGGAAGCTCATCAAATATCTTTGTTCAAATGTCTTTGTTATAACTCAACCTTTTAATCTTGAGTTCTTTTTAGGGACAGAGATTCAGGTAAATTCCCTTTGCAGCTTTGAAAGAGCCAGTGCCTGAGGGAGCAGAGGCTGCGGCTCTGGTAGCGGCAGAGCTGCAGTTGCTGACTAGGATAGCTGTAGCTTAAGAGGCAGCAGCAATTAAAAAAGGGGACAACGCAAGAATTTGTTTTTTTTAAACATTCCTTCCTAATTTTTATTTTTTATTTTATTGTATATGTATAAATGTTTTGTCTGCAATACCTGCAGAGGCCAAAACAAGACATTGAATCCCTTGGAACTAGAAGTTTTTAGGCTGCCAGTGTGTCCCAGGGTGCTGGGAATCAACCCAGATTTCCTGGAAGAGCAGCCAGTGCTCTAACTCCCGAAACATCTCTCCAACCCCATGCAGGTAATTTTTGTTTTGCTTTTTATTTTTAAGACAGTCTCTCACTTTGTAGCCCTGGCTAGCCTGGAACTCACAATGTAGACCAGGCTAGCCTGGAACTCACAATGTAGACCAGGCTAGCCTGGAACTCACAATGTAGACCAGGCTAGCCTGGAACTCACAATGTAGACCAGGCTAGCCTGGAACTCACAATGTAGACCAGGCTAGCCTGGAACTCACAGAAATTTGTCTGTGGAGTGCCAGAACTGATTAATTATCAGTCATGCAATTGTTTTGTTTTGTTTGTTTTTTCGAGACACAATTTCTCTTTGGAGCTTTGGAGCCTGTCCTGGAACTAGCTCTTGTAGACCAGGTTGGCCTCAAACTCACAGAAATCTGCCTCCTGAGTGCTGGGATTAAAGGCGTGTGCCACCACTGCCCAGCTCATGCAGGTAATTTTTTGAGAGAAAGTTTCTGCATATTTCAGAACAGAGAAAAAGGAGTTAATACGTAGGAGGAGGTGAGATCTGGAAAATTCCTGCTGTGTATTCCATGACAAATGAATACTGTCCGTCTCTTCTCTCAAATCTTAAGGTCTAAATTCACCATTTAATATGAATTAATAAAATTTCACAGCCTGGCGTTACAAGTTAAGTGTCAAAAATTAATTTAAAAAGTATGGTGGCACACACTTTAATTATTTCTGCAAAGTGAGATTCTGTCTCAAAGAAAAGACTTAACAGATGTCTCTGAAAACAAATGTTACATACACATACATGCAGACTAAAGACTCATACACATAAAATAAGATATATAGACCTTAAAAAAATTAACTTCAGAGAATGCAAACAATTGTGGAAGAAGCTCCCCCTAGAGGTGAGAAGCATGACAGCCATTTCCACCTGAAACCATAGCATCTGGAATCATGGTGTAGTTCCAAGTTTGTGTAAACATGGGTGCCAAGAGTAGCCTTTGTCATCTATAGCTAGCAAACCTTCAGCACCCTGAGCACCACACTTGTTTGCTCTCTCCATTTCTTTTCGTTCAGACAGACTTTTTTGGGCAAAACAATTGCTTGACTACTCTCTGGTCAGTAGACAGTCTTCTCGTTGACTACTCTCTGGTCGGTAGACAGACAGTCTTCTTGTTGACTATTCTCTGGTCAGTAGACAGTCTTCTCGTTGACTACTCCCTGGTCGGTAGACAGACAGTCTTCTCGTTGATTACCCTCTGGTCGGTAGACAGACAGTCTTCTCGTTGACTACTCTCTGGTCGGTAGACAGACAGTCTTCTCGTTGACTACCCTCTGGTTGGTAGACAGTCTTCTCGTTGACTACTCTCTGGTCAGTAGACAGTCTTCTCATTGACTACTCCCTGGTTGGTAGACAGACAGTCTTCTTGTTGACTATTCTCTGGTCGGTAGACAGTCTTCTCATCTCCCTGCTTCTCTCTAATTTGTTTCCTGGGAGTGTAACTAGGTTATGGAGGGTCTCACCATGCAGCCCTGGCTGCACTGGAACTCCATATGTAGTTTAGGTTGCCCTCGAACTCCTATCCATTCATTTATTTTTAAAAATATCTTTAATTTACCCTGGCAATCTCATACAAGTATACAATCATCTTGTTCCTCTCTACTCCTAACTCCTTCCTCCCTGACTTTGCTTGGAAACCCATGGATGCAGCCCCTTCTTACCTTCGTGTCTTCTGTTGTTGTTGCTGGTATTTTTGTAAGTTCAATTAGTGCTGCCCACTGGAAGCTTAGCTCATCTTGTTGGCTTGACCTTGTGTAGAAGCCACAGCGGCAGTGAGTCTTTGAGTGCCATGGCCGAGGGAGATAATGTGAAGACAGCACCGCACACCACTTACTTCTTCCTCGCCTTCCAGTTCTTGCACCCTTCCCAGCCACTCTTCTGAAATGTTCCTGGAGCCTTCCCCAGTGTGCGAGTCCCTCTGCATTCACTGCTGCCCAAGGTCGAGAACAGCACTAACCTGTGTGCATAAACATAAGCGCTTAGAGGGCTGTTTGACAATATGTCCACTTGGCTGGACAGAGGAACAGGTTCCTCCCTAGAGCCCATGACCTCCTGAGCCACATGCTTTTGACCAGGTCCACAGTTTATTACGGAGCCAGAGGAAAACATGGGCCACAAGCTTTATTGAGGTTTCTGAAGAAAATGCAGTGCAGGAGAGTAAATAGCTGAGGAGTGGCTACTTTGAATAAGACTCTGGAACACAGGAGGAGTTTCTAGTGCTGGGAGCCTGGCCCTAAGGGATTCTGGGCAGAGGAGACATAGGTTGCAATACGGGAGTTAGATAAGGAAACAGTTAGTGGTAGGAGCTCAGGATTAATGTGGGATTTTGTCCTATTCTTGCTGCCTGCAAAGGTTGGGTCCAAGGATGGTTTGGCCTTGTGACAAAAGACCACCAAACAGACAAACCCAGAGTGTGAGATGACATAGAACAGTACTTCTTTTCCCCCCTTTATTTTTTTTAAATTGATTTTATTGAGTTATATATTTTTCTCCACTCCCCTCTTTTTCTCTTCCCTCCCCTTCAACCCTCTCCATTGGTACCTGTAGTAGGGGCTGCGGGCCTCTTTCCATAGCCCGGCTCATGGCTGCCTGGCTAGCTTATGCCCCAAAATAACGACACACAAACGGTATTCTTTTAAACACTGCTTGGCCCATTTCTATTCATGTGTGTAGCACCCCAAGGAGTGCTTACCGGGAAGATTCTAGCCTACGTCCATCCTGGGTCGGAGCTTTATTGCGTCTGCCGGGGAGAGGGGAGCATGGCGTCTGCTCCAGAGAGCGGAGCTGTCGAGTCTGATCTCACTTCCTCTTCCTCCCAGCATTCTATTCTGTCTACTCCACCCACCTATGGGATGGCCTATCAAATGGGTCAAGCAGTTTCTTTATTTTTAACCAATGACCTTCCTCCATCAGGTACCCATGCTCCCAATTTACTCAGGAGATCCTTTCTTTTTCTACTTCCCATATAGATTAGATACATGTATGTCTATTAGAGTCCTCATTGTTGTCTAGGTTCTCTGGAATTGTGATTTGTAGGCTGGTTTTCTTTGCTTTATGTTTAAAAGTCACTTATGAGTGAGTACATATGATATTTGTCTTTCTGGGTCTGGGTTACCTTACTCAATATGATGTTTTCTAGATCCATTCACTTGCCTGCAAATTTCAAGGTGTCACTGTTTTCTCTGCTGTATAGTACTCCATTGTGTAAATGTACCACATTTTTCTTTTCCATTCTTCGGTTGAGGGGCATCTAGGTTGTTTCCAGGTTCTGGCTATGACAAACAATGCTGCTGTGAGCATAGTTGAGCACATGTCCTTGTGGTATAATTGAGCATCCTTTGGGTATATACCCAAAAGTTGTATTACTGGGTCTTTTTTTTTTTTTTTTTTTTTTTAGTTTTTTTTTTTCAAGATAGGGTTTCTCTGTAGCTTTGGAGCCTGTCCTGGAACTAGCTCTTGTAGACCAGGTTGGCCTAGAACTTGCAGAGATCTGCCTGCCTCTGCCTCCCGAGTGCTGGGATTAAAGGCGTGCGCCACCACCGCCCGGCCTTTTTTTTTTTTTTTTTTCTTTTGCTGGGTCTTGAGGAAGGTTGTTTGCTAATTTTCTGAGAAATGGCCACACTGACACCCAAAGGGGCTGTACCAGCTTGCACTCCCACCAGCAATGCAGAAGTGTTTCCTTTACCCCACAGCCTCTCCAGCATAAGTTGTCATCAGTGTGTTTGATCTTGGCCACTCTTACAGGTGTAAGATCAAATCTCAGAGTTGTTTTGATTTGCATTTCTCTGATGACTGAGGATGTTGAACATTTCCTTAAGTGTCTTTCAGCCATTTTAGATTCCTCTGTTGAGAGTTCTCTGTTTAGATCTGTACTCCATTTTTTTTTATTGGATTATTTGTTCTTTTGATGACTAATTTCTTGAGTTCTTTGTACATTTTAGAGATTAGTCCTCTATCCGATATGGGGTTAGTGAAGATCTTTTCCCATTCTATAGACTGTCGTTTTGTCTTGTTGATCGTGCCCTTTGCTTCAGAAGCTTCTCAGTTTCAGGAGGTCCTATTTATTAATTGTTTATCTTAGTGTCTGTGCTGCTGGGGTTATATTTAGGAAGTGGTCTCTTGTGCCAATGCGTTCAAGTGTACTTCCCACTTTCTCTTCTATGAGATTCAGTGTGGTTGGCTTTATGTTGAGGTCTTTGATCCACTTGGACTTGAGTTTTGTGGGTAATTTATAGATATGGATCTATTTTCATTCTTCTACATATTGATATCCAGTTATGCCAGTACCATTTGTTAAATATGCTTTCTTTTTTCCATTTGATATTTTTTTGCTTCTTTGTCAAAAATCAGGTGTTCATAGGTGTGTGAATTAATATCCAGGTCTTTGATTCAGTTCCATTGGTCCTCCTGTCTTCTTTTATGCCAATACCAGGCTCTTTTCAGTACTGTAGCTTTGGAGTAGAGTTTGAAGTCAGGGATTGTGATGCCTCCAGAATAGGACAGTACTTTTACTGGGAAGCCTAGAATAAGGAAAAAGTTACTACAGTCACGTGGCTGGAACATGGAGCAACCGTGATTCCTGTCACTGCAGGGAAATGACAGCCAAGAGAAGGAAGAACAAAGTACAAATAACAATTAAGGATTTTAGAGCCCAGTGTGGTAGCATAGGGTTGCAATCCCAATACTTGGGAGGTCGAGGCAGGAGAATCACAGTTCCTGGCCAGTCAGAACTGCATAGTGAGAGTCTGTTTCAAATTCAGGCTTGGTGACTGGCATCCTAAGTCGTCACTTGCCCCTTGTTAAAAAACAGTCTTTTTGGGGAATTAAAAGCTTTCACTGTAGAGGTCTTTCATCTCCTTGGTTAAGTTTATTCCAAGTTTTTATTTGTTTTATATTCTGTTTTTGTTGTTGTTGTTGTTGTTGTTGTTGCCCCCTACCTTTTAACAGTGTCTCATTATATGTAGTCATGGCTAGCCTGGAACTTGCTATGTAGACCAGGCTGGCCTCAAACTCAGAGATCCAACTGCCTCTGTCTCCCGAGTGCTGTGATCAAGTGTAAACATACCTGGGTTTGGATTCTCTGTCTCTGTCTCTGTCTCTCTCTATTTCTTTTTCTCTCTCTTTCTCTGTGTAGTCCTGGCTGTCCTGGAACTCATAGACCAGGTTGGTCTTGAACTAATATACATCCGCTTACCTCTGCCTCCAAGTGCTAGGACTAAAGACACACACGGCCAGGCCCAGGGATTTGTGTTTCTTTGTTGTTGTTTGTTTGTGGGGGCTACTGTGAATGGGATTGAGTCCCCAATTTCTTTCTCCTTGTGTTTTCTTTTTCGTATATGTAAAGACTGCTGACTTCTAGATGTTTATTTTGTGTCTCAACACTTTGCTGAGAGTATTGACCAGTTGTAGGGACTTTTTTTGGTGGAGTCTTTGGGATCTCTTAAGTATTTTATCATATCATATGCAAATAAGAATAGTTTAACTTCTTTCCTTATCAGTATCCTTTTATTCTCCGTCTCTGGTTGTACTCCTCTACTTAGGGTGTCAAGCACTATACTGAAAAGGAGTTAGGATAAGTGTCATTTTACCGGCTGAACCAGATGTCACTCTCTTCTCTCTCCCCCTTTCCCCCCTACATTTATTTATTTTGCGTTGGGAAGGAAGATGCGAAAGCCAGAGGATAACTTACAGATGTCCGTTATTTCTCTAGCATGTAGGTTCCCAGGATCAAACTCAGGTCTGTGAGGCTGAGCAGCCAGCGTCTTTGCCTGCTGAGCCATCTTGCCAGCCCAAGCCCTCTACCTTTCCCTCCCACCTCCACTCGGGTCTCCTGTAGTCCAGGCTGGCCTCAGACTTCCGATGTAGCTGAGGATAACGCACCTTCTGAGCGCCAGGGTCACAGGAGTACGCCCCAACACACAGCCACAGCCACAGCTGCTGCTTTCAGGGGAAGTTAGCCAGCGCCAGTTCTTCCTCGGAACTAACTTGCCCCCACCTCCACACCTAGTAGTTCCTTTTTCCAAAAGCACAGGAAGGGCAGGTCTCTTCAGTCTCTGATCTCTGCGGGGTAGTTAGTGTGTGGAGCCCTGAAATCCAAGCTTCCACCAGCCCGGTGCCAGCCTGTGTTTCCAGATAATGTCTTTGTCTTCTCTGCCCTAAAATGTCTCACACTCTAGCCAAATCGGCTTTGGATGGTGTGGGCATCACCGAAATCATCATAATGATTCCTCAGAACAGCCTGATCCTCTAGGAGGTCTTCATATACCGAGCTCCTGACTACATCTGGATACAAGGATTTGATACCTCACGATGAGTCTTGTTTTGTTCATTTTATGGGAAAAAAAAATGTGATATGTTTAGGTTGTATTTTCTTGTTCACATGTAAGATTACAAAGCTTTTACTTCTTTGATTTTATGCTTATCTTTCTTTTTAAAATGACTTATTTATTTTTATTTATATGCATTGGTGTTCTGTCTGCATGTTTGTCTGTGTGAAGGTGTTAGATCTGCTGGAACTGGAATTACAGACAGTTGTGAACTGGATGTGGGTGCTGGGAATTGAACCTGGGTTCTCTGGAAGAGCAGCCAGTGCTCTTAACCACTGACCCATTTCTCCATTCCCCTCCCAGTTTTTGTTTTGAAAAAAAAAATCATACAATATATTCTGATCGTGGTTTCTTTTCCCCTAACTCCTCCCAGATCTTTTCCACCTCCCCGACCCAACCAACTTCAAACCCTTTCTTTCTCTCACTCATTAGAAAGCAAACAAACAGACAAAATAAAATGAATTTAAAACAAAAGCATATCCCAAACTGGAATTAAAAAAAATAAAACAGAGCAACAACAAAAAGAAAAAAAGAAAGAAAAGCAAACACAAGAAACACAAAAATCCATAAAAACTTAGAAAACATAGTATACCAGCAAAAGACAGACAAAAAAGTCCAAACAAAGCAGTATGAGACAAAAAGTCTACAGAAATTCCATTGTGGTCACTTCGTGTTAACCTTCTGCTGCTGGGCGTGGACCTATACTTAAGTGTGATTCATGTACTCAGTGAGACTCCATTGGAGAAAACTAAGGTTTTCTTTGCAAGCGTCAATGGTAGATAACTTCTTGGTTGGGAGTGGAAGCCAGTGTCCACTTCTGCCTCTTAGTGCTGGGACCCTGTGTGGCTGAACCTGTGAAGGCTCTGTGTGTGCTGCCACGGTCTCTGCAAGCACATCGGTCCTTTTGTTTCTAGAAGTCACTGTTTTCTTGGAGTCATTAATCCCTTTGGCTTTTGTTTATTTGTTTTGTTTTCCAAGACAGATCTTTCTGTGTAGCCCTGGCTGTCCTGGCACTCACTATGTAGACCAGGCTGGCTTCGAACTCAGAAATCTGCCTGCCTCTGCCTCCCAAGTGCTGGAATTAAAGGCTTCCCTCCGGCTTTTCTGCATAGCTCCCTGCACACCGAAGGGAGGAGTGTGATGAAGATGTCCCATTTAGGACTGGGTGTTCCAAGGACACTTGCCTCCACACAACGTCCAGCTGTGTGTCTGTGCTAGTTCCCATCTACTGCAAGCAGAAGCTTCTCCTAGGCCCTGATCTGAGTCTCTTCCCCGTGTGGCCACTGAGGGTCCCAGGTAGAAAGTGTTTCTAGGCATCTGTGACTGACACAGAGAAATGGAGAAGGCTGGGAGGGAAGGCTGGGAGGGTCCACAGGGGGGCTAAGCTGGTCCCCACTAAGAGGCAGTCTCCAGAGGTGGAGGGAGGATGGGAGGAAGGCCACCTTCAGGCAGGCTGCTACAGGCCAGGAGGAGAGACTGGAGAAAGAAGAGTGGCAAACAGGAAGGACAGTGAAAATCACCTGGCAGAGTCCCAGCCTGGTGTGGCCACTGGGTTCTAGGCAGACAGTGTTTTTAGGTTTAGGAGGCTGACGTGAAGGAAGGGAGATGGGCCAGAAGGGATGACCAAGAGGGGCTGTAGGATGGCTCTAACCTGCATTTGCAGGAGGAAGAGCACACAGAGTCTCCAGGAGTGGAGGTAGGCTGGGCGATGTGCTTTTTAAAATTGCTATCCTGAGCTGCTACAGAGAACAGAATTAACGAAATTGTGGTGACTGATCTTGGCTATCAACTTTGACATACCTGGGAAGAGGGAGCTTGAATTTAAAGATTGCCGCCATCAGATTGACTTGTGGGGCATTTTCTTGATGTTAAATGATGTAGGAGGGCCCAGCCCACTGTGGTTGATATCTTCCGTAGGCTGGTGAACTGGGCTGTATAAGAAAGCAAGCTAAGCAGGCCAAGCTAGCCCAAAGGAGCAAGCCATGGTTTCTGCTGTCACGCTCCTGCCTTGACTCTTCTCGATAACAGACTATAGCCTGCAGGATGTAATAAACTCATTTCTCTCCAAGTTCCTATTGGTCATGGTGTTCATTAGAGCAACAGAAAGCAAGCTAGAACAAAACCCTGGGAGCATCTCAAAGATACAGATCATGTGCTATTCATCTAATAGACGAGAACCAGACATAATCCTTGATAGCTACTGTTCGGAGTTTTGTTTTGTTTCTCAAGACAGGGTTTCTTTGTGTAGCCCTGGCTGTCTTGGAACTTGCTCTGTAGACCAGGCTGGCCTTGAACTCTCAGAGATCTGCATGCTTCTGCCCCTGCATGTTGTAGTAAAGGCATGTGCCACCACCACTAGATTATTGTTAAAACATTAAAATAAAAATAAAATAAACATAAAAAATAAAGCGATTCAGAGACGGGCTGGAGAGATTGCTCAGTGGTTAAAAACCCTTTCTGCTCTTGCAGGGGATTCGGGGTTCAGTTCCCGCATCCATATGGAGGCAGCCATCAGTAATTCCTGTTCCCAAGGATTCAGCACTCTCTTCTGGCTTCAGTGCACCAGATACACATGTAGACCAAAACACCCAGACAGATAAGTTAAAAATAAATAAATCTTTTGAAAACAAAATACAACTCAAGTTCTTTTGTTATGAGGCTGGAGAGATGGCTCAGCGGTTAAGAGCACTGGCTGCTCTTCCAGAGGACCTGGGTTCAATTCCTAGCACCCATATGGCAGCTCACAACTGTCTGTAACTCCAGTTCCAGGGGATCTGGCACCCTCATACAGACATACATGCAGCCAAAACACCAATGCAGAAAAAAAGTTCTTTTGTTAGGAATTGTACTTCTGTGCAATGCCAACAAAGATAGTTTTAATATTTACAAGTACAATGTAAAATACAAACAACAAGGACAGGCATTAAAAGAAAACTCACAAGAAAAATAAGTACTTGCTGGAGTCATTTTTCCAGAGTTGATTGTGAATTTTTGACAAATGGGCCAAAACTATGGCTTAAAATAGCAGTGATTACGCTGAGTAGCAATGGTGCACACCTTCAATCCCAGCCCTTGGGGCGCAGAGTCAGGTGGATCTCTGTGAAATTGAGGCCAGCCTGGTCTACACAGCTAGTTCCAGGACAGCCAAGGATACAAAAAGAAACCTGCTGTGGGATAATGCTTTTGTACACTGTAAAGATTTGTCACTCATATTGGTTTAATAAAATGCTGATTGGCCAGTATCCAGGTAGGAAGTATAAGCAGGGCAACCAGGCTAAGAGAATTCTGGGAAGAGGAAAGGCAGAGACATAGTTACCAGCCAGATGCAGAGGAAGCAAGATGAGAATGTCTCACTGAGAAAAGGTACCAAGCCATGTGGCTAAACATAGACAAGAATTATGGGTTAATTTAAGTTGTAAGAGCTAGCTAATAATAAGCCTGAGATAATGGGCCAAACAGTACATAATTAATATAAGCCTCTATGTGTTTATTTGGGACTGAATGTGGGACCATGTAATGATAATTCATTAGTAGTTTAATAAAGTTTGCCTGAAGATCAGAGAGTAAAACAGCTCCACTGGTCAGCCTTATGACTAGGCAATGGGCAACACACTTAATCCCAGCAGCAACACTAGTTTGCCATAGAAACTGGGCAGTGCGTGTCTTTAATCCCAGTGGTGTAAGCATTTAATCTAAGTCCTAGAAAGAATTATAAAATGGGAGGAGACAGCCCACTGGCACAGTCTCATTCTGAGATTCCTGGAGGCAGCATCGCCATTTCAAACTGAGGTAGAGGTAAAAGCCAGTGACTGACTGTTTTGCTTTTCTGACCTTCAGGCTGAACTTTATTTATTAAAATACAAATGAAATATGACTACAGGACCATGTGGAACAGAAACTTCTTTCTAAAGAAACCCTGTCACGAAAAACAAAAACAACAGAAAAGGAATGGCTGTGATTATAATTTTGAGCAAGTTTAGCAGTATGTAATGCAGGTTAGTCATCTCCTGCTGGAGTCTTCCTGAGCTGTTTATAAAGTAACCATTTGACAGATATTAACATAGGCAGACAGAGAAACCGTGACTTTGTTAAGGCTCAGTTTCTTTAGTGGTTAAAAACGGAAAGGTTTCAGGAAATACAAGCAAGACCCTGGTTAAATATAAGCCTTTAAATTCATATATGTGTGTGCATTTGTATGTGTGTATTAGTGTGGCCCTTCACATGGTATTTATGGAGGTCCTAGGAGAACTTTCTGAAGTTATTCTCATCTTCTTCCCTTCCCTTCCCTTCCCTTCCCTTCCCTTCCCTTCCCTTCCCTTCCCTTCCCTTCCCTTCCCTTCCCTTCCCTTCCCTTCCCTTCTTCCCTTCCTTCCTTCCTTTCTTTCTCTGTCTTTTTTTTTTTTTTGAGACAGATTTTCTTTCTCTATAGCTTTGGAACCTGTCCTGGTACTCTTCAGACCAGGCTGGTCTCGAACTCACAGAGATCCGCCTGCCTCTGCCTCCCGAGTGCTGGGATTAAAGGCGTGCGCTACCACCGCCCGGCTGCTGCTTAGATTTTTAAAAATACTTTTTACTTATTTTTTTCCTCTTGGCCCTACATGAATCTAAGGACTACAGAATATTATACTTCATAATCAGCTAGCTGCATTTAACAAAGCTTCCAATGGCCTTTGACAGTTAGTTCCCTGGTATAAACAAGAAGGCAGAAGGGAGAGAAAATACCCAGAGCCAAACATCTCTATATGTTAACTCTGTAGGTTAGTTTTGTATAAAGAGGCAGCTGTGTCTCCAGTGAAGTAGGGTAGATAATAAATGGCCACTTTCCCAGAGAGCAAAGGAGAAGAAAGCGCAGAGAGAGATTATCCTGCCATGCAGACCATGCGGAGACTTGCTGTGGGGTTCAGCACTAGCAGGCTGCCCCAGAGAGCTTGCATGTTCATTTAAATATGAATACAACATAGGGACCCTAAGTCTAATATTGACACAGGTTTGCTACTCAGGGATTTCAGGGCCAGATTAAGTTTTCTCTCATCCTATTTTAGACAAAATGGCATAAAGTCGATTACAGTAATTCTGAGTGGAGATTGAAGGAGAAAAAAGATTTGTCACTTTTTTTTCTATTTATAAGATTAATTTATTTAGATGCCTGCTCTGTCTGCATGCACATCTGATGCCAGTAGAGGGCATCATATCCCATTACAGATCTGGGCATTGGAGTCAGGCCCTCTAGGAAGAGCAGCCAGTGCTATTAACTGCCAAGACATTTCTCCCAGGATTCCCATTCTTAGACAGAACTTCTTTAAATGAAAACAAAATGTCAGAAACTGAAGTTGTCATACAGACTGACGGGAGCTTTTTCTTTCTTTCTTTTTTTATTTTTTTGGTTTTTCGAGACAGGATTTCTCTGTAGTTTTGGTGCCCGTCCTGGAACTAGCTCTGTAGACCAGGCTGGTCTCGAACTCCCAGAGATCCACCTGCCTCTGCCTCTGCCTCCCGAGTGCTGGGATTAAAGGCGTGCGCCACCACCGCCCAGCCTGTTTGCTTATTTTTTGTTATTATTTTTTTTTTTTTTTTGGAGTGTTTCTCTGTGTTGTAATATGAGCGGCAGGGCTGCGTCCCCGGCACTCAGCCGCCCGCATGGCTAGCTTATGCCCCGAAATAATTACACGGAAACTGTATTCTTTTAAACACTGCTTGGCCCATTAGCTCCAGCCTCTTATTGGCTAGCTCTTACATATTGATCTAACCCATTTCTAATATTCTGTGTAGCACCACGAGCTGGCTTACCAGGAAAGATCTTAACCTGTGTCTGTCTGGAGTGGGAGAATCATAGCAACTCCCTGACTCGGCTTCCTTCTCCCAGCATTCTGTTCTGTTTACTCCACCCACCTAAGGGTTGGCCTATCAAATGGGCCTAGGCAGTTTCTTTATTAGTTAACCAATGAAAGCAACAGATAGATACAAGACCCACCTCCATCATCTCTGTGTAACTGAGATGATGGAACTAGACCTTGAACTCAGAGATCCGCCTGCCTCTGCCTCCGGAGTGCTGGGATTAAAGACATGTGCCACTAAGCCCGGCAAAATTATTTTTTAATTAAAACATTTATTTTATTTTATGTGTATGAGCGTTTGTTTGCATGCATGCGTGTGCTTGGTGTCCATGGATGTCGAAGGGGACATCAGGTCCCCTGGAACTGGAACTACAGATGACTGTGAGTCACCATTTGAGTGCTGGAAACTGAACCCAGGTCCTCTGCAAGAGAAGCAAATACTCTGAACGATGAGCCATCTCTCCAGCTCCTAGTGCTATAGTTTAGAGATCCACCTATTGACTGTCCTCAGCCCTGCACCCCAGAACTCAGTACATAAATTGATCAACTGAATTACAGTCATGTACCCATTTTCGCCATTTTCAAAGGGCTGTAAGTAAAAGGAGACCAATCTTTCAGGATGCTCCAACAAAGGCGTTGTCAGAAATAGAGGCTACAACACTAATAATTCTAACAGAGCTCTGATAGGCATCAGGCAAAGCACAATGTATTCTTTTTTTTTGTGCTCTCTCTCCATCTTTTTTTAAATTGATATTTATTGAGCTCTACATTTTTCTCTGCTTTCCTCCCTGCCTCTCCCCTCCCCTTTCAACCCTCCCCCAGGGTCCCATGCTCCCAATCTACTCAGGAGATCTTGTCTTTTTCTACTTCTCATGAAGATTATATCTATGTAAGTCTCTCTTAGGGTCCTCATTGTTGTTTAAGTTCTCTGGGATTGTGGTTTGTAGGGTGGTTTTCTTTGCTTTATGTATAAAAACCACCTATGAGTGAGTACATGTGATAATTGTCTGTTTCTGGGTTACCTCACTCAAAATGATGTTTTCTAGATCCATCCATTTGCCTGCAAAATTTAAGATGTTGTTATTTTTTCTGCTGTGTAGTACTCCATTGTGTAAATGTACCACATTTTCTTTATCCATTCTTCAATCGAGGGGCATTTAGGTTGGTTCCAGGTTCTGGCTATGACAAACAAAACTGCTACGAACATAGTTGAGCACATGTCCTTGTGGCACGATTGAACATCCTTTGGGTATATATCCAAAAGTGGTATACTGGGTCTTGAGGAAGGTTGTTTCCTAATTTTCTGAGAAATCACCACAAGGACATCCAAAGGGGCTGTTCCAGCTTGCACTCCCACCAGCAATGCAGGAGTGTTCCCTTTACCCTATAACTTCTCCAGCATAAGTTGTCTTCAGTGTGTTTGATCTTGGTCATTCTTACTGGTGTAAGATGAAATCTCAGAGTTGTTTTTTGTTTTGTTTTGTTTTTTTCAAGACAGGGTTTCTCTGTAGCTTTGGTGTCTGTCCCAGAACTAGCTCTTGTAGACCAGGCTGGCCTTGAACTCCCAGAGATACGCCTGCCTCTGCCTCCCGAGTGCTGGGATTAAAGGCGTGCGCACCACCGCCCGGCTCAGAGTTGTTTTGATTTACATTTCTCTGATGACTAAAGATGTTGAACATTTCCTTAAGTGTCTTTCAGCCATTTTATATTCCTCTGTTGAGAGTTCTCTGTTTAGGTCTGTACTCCATTTTTTTTTTATTGGATTATGTGTTCTTTTGGCGTCCAAGTTCTTGAGTTCTTTGTATATTTTGGAGATGAAACCTCTGTCTGATGTGGGGTTGGTGAAGATCTTTTCCCATCTGTAGGCTGTCGTTTTGTCTTGTTGACTGTGTCCTTTGCTTTACAGAAGCTTTTCAGTTTCAGGAGGTCCCATTTATTAATTGTTTCTCTTAGTGTCTGTGCTGCTGGGGTTATATTTAGGAAGTGGTCTCCTGTGCCAAGGCATTCAAGTGTACTTCCCACTTTCTCTTTTATAAGGTTCAGTGTAGCTGGCTTTATGTTGAGGTCTTTGATGCATTTGGACTTGAGTTTTGTGCATGGTGATAGATATGGGTCTATTTTAATTTTTCTACATATTGATATCCAGTTATGTCATCACCACTTGTTAAATACGCTTTCTTTTTTCCATTTGACATTTTTTGCTTCTTTGTCAAAAATCAGGTGTTCAAAGATGTGTGGATTGATATCTGGGTCTTCTATTCAGTTCCATTGGTTCTCCTGTCTGTTCTTATGCCAATACCACGCTGTTTTCAGTACTGTAGCTTTGTAGTAGAGTTTGAAGTCAGGGATTGTGATGCCTCTAGAAGTTCTTTTATTGTACAGAATTGTTTTGGCTATCATGGGTGTTTTGCTTTTCCATATGAAGTGAAGAACTGTTCTTTCGAGGTTTATGAAGAATTTTGCTGGGATTTTGATGGGCATTGCATTGAATCTGTCACAATGTATTCTTGTAGTAATATTTTATTTTCTTCTTCTTCTTCTTCTTCTTCTTCTTCTTCTTCTTCTTCTTCTTCTTCTTCTTCTTCTTCTTCTTCCTCTTTTTCTTTGGTTTTTCGAGACACAGATTCTCTGTGGCTTTGGAGCCTGTCCTGGAACTAGCTCTTATAAACCAGGCTGGCCTGGAACTCACAGAGATCCTCCTAGCTCTGCCTCCTGAGTGCTGGGATTAAAAGCATGTGCCACCACAGTCCAGGAGTATTTTAATAAATAAGGTTTGCCTGAGGATCAGAATGCAGATCCATGCCACTAGAAGCCAAGAAGTGATGGCACACATCTTTAATCCCAGGACTCAGGAGACAGAGGTAGGTGGATCTCTGTGAGTTCAAGGCTACCCTAGGATACGCAAGATTGATCCAGAAACAGATCCAGGTGGTGGTGGCTCACAATTTTAAGCCTAGCATTTGGGAGTCACACACCTTTAATCCCAACACTGGGAAGGTGGAGACACGAGTGATATGGCTAGGCATTGAGATATAAAAGGGAAGAGACAGGGTCTTAGTGGAATGTGGAGTCTGAGGATTCAAGGAGACAGGATCTCATTCTTTCAGTACGAAGATTTGGTAGAGGAAAAGGTCTCTCTAGTGGTTGGCTGCTTTGTTTTTCTGATCTTCAGCTTGAACTCCGATATGTGTCTCTGGGTTTCTATTATTTGTGCTATATATTCTTAAACCAGGAAGGAAATTAGAAAGGTGCAGTGCTTCAACTTGTAAGGTGAACTGATGGGGAGCTGAAACCCAGGAAAGAGGAAGTTCTCTGGGGAAATCATTCGGCAACCATGGCCAAGTCCTTGTGTAGGCTGATTTTATGTCAATTTGACACAAGCCAGAGTCATTTGGAAAGAGGAACTGCAATGAAAAAAGCTCACCTGTCAGACTGGCCTTTGGGAAAGCCTGCAGGGTCATTTTCATGATTGGTGATTGATGGGGTATTATATTGATGGTGGACAGCACCACCTCCCTACCCAGCTATAAGAAGCAGGCTGATGCTGGGCAGTGGTGGCGCACGCCTTTAATGCCAGAACTAGAGAGGCAGAGGTAGACAGATCTCTGTGAGTTTGAGGCCAGCCTGGTCTACAGAGTAAGTTCCAGGACAGGCTCCAAAGCTACAGAGAAACCCTGTCTCAAAAAAAACAAAAAAACAAAAACAGGTTGAGCAAGCCATGCGGCACAAGCCAGTAAACAGTGATCCTCGACTGCCTTTGCCTCATTTCGCTCCTGTCAGTCCTACCCTGTTTGAGTTCCTGTCCTGGTTTCCCTCAGTGACGGGCCGATGCAGAACTGAAATACACCCTTTCCTCTGTAAGTTGCTCTTGGTCATGGTATTTTATCATGGCAATAAGAACCCCAAGTAGGAGAGCCTCCTGGTCTGGAGTCTAGACAGCCACCAGGACTCCTCATTAACCCTGTCTACTGGACAGTTCCAAAGCCACCACAGAAGACTTGTCACGATATTTAACTGGGATGCGGAAGCTCATGCTGTCTGGAACCACTCACATGCACAGAGACAAGAAATCAATCTTAAGCATGCTTTGATCAGAGAGCTAGTGATTGCGAAGGCAGGGTTAGTCCTTCTAGAACCAGACCGCTTTCCGTCTCATTTCCAGCAAGCAGGCTCCATAGGCAGGGACAACTATGCTGGAGCTCTGGCTGGTCCACATTTCTGAGATGAGTCATTTTACAAATTTTTATAGAATTATGTGAGGTGTTTCGGTTAGTTTTTTTTATTGCTGTTTGTTTTTGTTTTATTTATTTATTTTTTTTAGACAAGGTCTTATTGTATATCCCTACTTAACCTATATCTTGCTATGTGAACCAGGCTGGCTTCAAACTCACAGAAATTCTCTCGCCTCTACCTCTTAAAGTGCTGGGATTGAAGGAAGGTTCCACCATGCCGGGCACTGATGTGAGTGGTTTTTTCTGTGTAGCATTACTGTGATGGCCTGTCTTCCTGTCTTCCAAGCTAAGCAACAGCCATCTTGAGATGTTCAGCTCTCTCCCTTGCAAAATGAATATCTCAACTGGTCTTCTTGACTGTTTACACGCTCACACAAATGGGTAGAGTGGGAATGGGGTCATTACATCCTCAACCGAGTAGCCGGTGACCTGCAGTTCAGGCAGAGTTGCCCCGAGAAGGTACTGGGGTGTATAGGTAGGGAAGGCCAACGGAGGGGGCCCTACCTGTACTGCCACTGGGTGAAGGCTTTCAGGGTGCTACCTATTTCAGGAGGAGGAGCATCTACACCCCTGTAAGTAATCCTTCACCTATGCTTGGTAAGGAAGCACCAATGGGCTTGTTGGTTTCCCCAGAGTGGACTTTAACAGAATCATGCCTTCGTTTGTCACTGGGCCCAGATAGAGGGGAAGCCATTGCTTCTGCTGTCTCCCCCTTTGAAGCCAGTTTAGCAGCAAGCATATAATTTCTTTCTCTCTTGCTCTCCTTCCATTTCCCTCCCTCCCTCCCTCCCTTTCTCCCTCACTCCTTTTCTTAGTTTTTCAGACACTGTCTTCCATTAAATCTGGTACTCACAAATTTTCATAGACTGGCTGAAGAGCTAGACCCAGTGATCTTGTCTCTAACTCCCTAGCATTGGAATTACATGCATGCACTGCCTTTGTCAGTGTGTGTGTGTGTGTGTGTGTGTGTGTGGTAGGTGCAGGGATCACAAGTCTACACACTTTCACAAAAAGCACTTTACAAACTAAGCTATCTCCCCAGCCACCATTCAATGTTTTAATGTTGTTTTCTGATAAACAGAAGTTAATTTTAATCAAGTGAAACATATGAATATGTTCTTATTAGTATGCTACCCTAGACTCCCGAGAAACCAGAACCTGGCTCAGAGACTCCGAGGTACAGGTGTGAAGGACAAAACCAGAAGCAGCAGAAGAGTAAGGATTGATATGACGATGCTTCTTAGACATGGACACACATCATCTAAACTACTTGCTCAATCTGAGGATTATGTCCTTACCAGACAAATTATATCTTTTTCCT
Organism: Chionomys nivalis; assembly: GCF_950005125.1. Taxonomy (NCBI): domain Eukaryota; kingdom Metazoa; phylum Chordata; class Mammalia; order Rodentia; family Cricetidae; genus Chionomys; species Chionomys nivalis. The sequence continues at coordinate 11,752,921 of NC_080104.1, read as the reverse complement.
ATTTATATGTATTTACATCTAGCGATATATAGATACATCACCTTGGGTTGGAGACGTTGCTCAGTGGTTAAGAGCATCCACTACTCTCCCAGAGTGTAAGCATTGCAGCTCAGAGCGAAAGGTGTCCTGGCAGGCGGAGCCAAGGAGCACCATGAAGTCGCTGTAAGCACAGCAGCTGTGCTCTGGGGAAAGTTCCCCAGGTAAAGAGTTACAGCTCTGCTCAGGTCCCCAGAAGTGCAACAGCTCTGCTCTGCTAGGGAAAGTTTCCACTGGGAAAATGTTCCGGTTCTGCTCCAGTCCATGAAAGCATCACAGCTGGATTCTGTTGGGGGGGAAGGTGTCACACTGCATAACAAACCTCACTCAAGAGATTTATTGGGAAGAAAAAAATCCAGGAGGGTGGTTGCCTCTGCTAGAGTGTGAAGCAACTGCAAAATGAACAGGATGCAGAGCTTACATAGGGTTTCTTGGTGGTTTCAGGGAGACAGGATAATTAAAGTTAAGAAAAGCTGGCTAGAAACAAGCCAAGCTAAGGCCAGGCATTCATAAGAAAAAAGTTTCTGTGTATTTATTTGGGAGCTGGGTGGCAGGCCTCCAAAGGAGCCAAAGAGCAAAGAGCCAAAAACAACCAACAACTTTGATGGGATTTTGAGGCCTGACGTGGGGACAAGCTCAGGGGTTGGTGGGATTCTCTGGCCTATAGGACAAACCGAGTGATGAGAGGGATTTCAAGTCCTTGGCCCTCGTCTTGAGTCAAGTCAGGCTCAAGTCTGTAACTCCAAGATCTGACACTCTCACACAGAGCCAAAACACTAGTGCACATGAAATAAGAATAAATGAATTATCCAGGTGGCAGATAAAAGTAAATAGCCGATGGTGGCGCGTGCTTTTAATCCCAGCACTCGGGAGGCAGAGACAGAGGGGTCTCTGTGAGTTCAAGGACAGCCTGAACTATAGAGTGAGGTCCATGACAGGGTCCAAAGCTACAGAGAAACCCTGTCTCGAAAAACCAAAAATAAAATAAAGTAAATAAATTTAAAAAAGAAGACAATCCTGGAGACATGAGGTAGGGGAGGAAATGGAGGGATATTAGTCACTAGGGCCTACTCGCTTGTTGGTCACAGTTCCTGCTGTGAGGGCTGTCTCCCTCACACTTCCCAGTTGCACATACACTTTTATATTTTGTTGGTTTTTTGAAATGAGTTTCTCGGTATAGTCCTGCTGACCTGTACTGGCACTCGCTCTGTAGACCAAGCTGGCTTCAGACTCACAGAGCTTCTCCTGCCTCTGCCTCTTGAGTAGCGGGATTAAAGGTATGCACTACCTCTGCCAGGTGGCAACCAAGTTTTTAATACAAGCGTCTTTTGGGGGCCACTTCTTACCTAAATTATCGTACAAGGAGTGCCTCGGCTCAGTTCTCTAAAGACTGCCAAGGCCTGTCTTTATCTTCCCACTCACTTGGCACACAGCTCTCCACAAAGACGTAGCCTCAGGTGGAAGGTTGGCAACTGTCTTGTTGATCTTACATGCAGAGGCAAGGGTGCCCTTGGCTGTAAGCTGAAAACCTGGCTCAGGTCCTCCTATTCCTAGGTGGCACTTGCATCTCCTTTTCCGCATAGGGAGCCACACACTGACAGCAACCCTTATCTATAGATTTAGAGATTCATTCCAGAGCCCAGGTGGGCTGTGGTGTCAGCATTTTCGCCGTGCCAGGAAGGAAGAGTTGTAGAATGCATCTTCCGCTGGAGCTCAGCTCCCGCTCTGTGTGTGTCATTTTGTTGCTGGGAAAGGTTCCTGACATAAGACAACTCAAGTGAGTGAAGTCTTTAGGCTGCTGGTGTCAGTGTCCTTAGCTTCACTGATTGTAGTAGGTGTCTCTTTGGGTCACCAACCAGCTCCTAAATCCTGTCCTGGAGACTTAATATTAGTTATGAATGCTTGGCCTTTTCTCAGGCTTGTCCCACTAGCTCTTATAACCTATATTATTTTTCTTCATCTACATTTTGCCTCAGAGCTTTTTACCTTTACCTCATTCTGTACATCCTACTTCATGTCTGTCTGTCTGTCTGTCTGACTGGCCCCGGGCGTCTCCCTTTGTTTTTCCTTGTTCTCTTCTCCCATTTGTTCTTTCTGCCCTTCAACCCCTCCATTCCTCCACTGCCTACCTATTGGTCGTTCAGCTTTTGTTTGTTTGTTTTGCCTTTTTTTTTTTTTTTTCCCAAGACAAGGTTTCTCTGTGAAGCACTTCTGGCTGTCCTAGAACTCACTCTGTAGACCAGGCTGGCCTTGAACTCACAGAAATCTGCCTGCCTCTGCCTCCCGAGTGCTGGAATTAAAGACTCATACAACCACCACCACCCAACAGTTGTTCAGCATTTTGTTAGAGCAATCAGGTGCCTTAGTAGGCAAACCAACTCATCTTCACATTGTTAAACAAATGCAGCATAAACAAATGCAACACATCTTTGTCTAGTTAAAGTAACATTCGCAGTTGATTCTGCGGCAATAGTGAGGTGGACATGATAGCCTTGGAAACATGAGGCTGGGGTTTACTCACCTGGTGGCAGACAGGAAGCAAAGAGGGGAAAAGACACTGGAGGCCAGGTGTAACCTTCAGAGCCCATTGTTCAACATCAACAATGGAGGCTTCAAGGGCAGCCCCTAGTGTCCTATTTCCCCTAACATCTTCATCCCTGGTCAGAAATTCATCACCACCTGGGACTAAGTCTTTGTCACATAAGTCTATGGGGACATTTCATATTGAAATCACAACATTCAACCTCTAATTTAACCAAAGGTTCGTTTGTTACATGAGGAGAGTGGGTGGCCCTTTGTTCTGTTCCTGCCACCCGGCTAGCTTACACCCGAAATAATCACACAGAAACTGTATTAATTAAAACACTGCTTGGCCATTAGCTCTAGCCTCCTATTGGCTAACTCTCACATCTTGATTTAACCCATTTTTATTAAACTGTGTTCACCACGAGGTTGTGGCTTACCAGAAAAGATTCAGCATGTCTGACATGGCGTCTCCATGGCGGCTCTCTCACTCTGCTTTCTTCCTCCCAGAATTCAGTTCTGTCTCCCCACCTACCTAAGTTCTGTCCTATCAGGCCAAGCAGCTTCTTTATTGATTAACCAATGAAAGCAACACATAAACAGAAGGACCTCCTACACCATTTCCCCTTTTCTTTCTTTCTTTCTTTCTTTCTTTTTTTTTTTTTTTTTTGGATTTTAGAGACAGGGTTTCTCCATAGCTCTTGGTTCCTGTCCTGGAACTAGCTCTTGTAGACCAGGCTGGCCTCAAACTCACAGAGATCCACCTGCCTCTACCTCCCGAGTGCTAGGATTAAAGGCGTGCATCACCACTGCCCCGTTCCATTTCCCCTTTTCTGTTTAAACAAAAAAGAAAGGCTTTTACTTTAACATAGTAAAATTACATATAACAAAACAGTTATCAAGCAAAAATTACAGTACAATATTTATATCTATTTTATCTTTTATCATAGCAAAGGAAAACTATAGCTATAACTATCTATCTATTTTTAACTCCATCAAAAACTCCAAAAGGGTATAATATTACCTAAGTAAATGAGAAGTAAGCAACTTCCAAAACTTTAGAAATGACAGAGATATCTTGCTGCCTGTACAGTCAGCCAAAGTTCTTCTGTACCGTTGGGGCATCCATCTTTAGCCTACAGGCCCATAGTATTCAGCAGACATTTCCATGAAGCAGGAAATTTTTACATAAATAGAAAGACCTCCTAAACCATTCATGGATTTTTTTCATAACACAAGCTGTATTCGGTCCCATTCTCAAATCTTAACAGTTCCAACATTGCTCAAGGACCTGGAGAGATTGTTCAGTGGTTAAGAGTACTGGCTGCTCTTCCAGAGGGCCCATGTTTGATTCTCAGCATCCACATGGTTGGCTCACAATCATCTGTAATTCCAGTTCCGAGGGATCTGATGTCCTCTTCTGGCTTCCATGGGCATTGGGTACACATTTGCTACACAGGTGTACACACAGGCGAAGCATCCAACATTGTTCAAAAGTCCATAATAAAAGTCAATCTTTAATTGTGGGCCCCTGAAGAATAAAAAAATAAGATGTGTACTTCCATTATAAATGGAATAGAGTAAACAGTCTCATTCCAAAACCGAGGACCAGCAAGGAAAGATGGGATGAAAACCCAGCAGGTCCCATAGCCTTTTGCCCGGCAGCAGGGTACGTGAGCATGAGTCTTCAGAACTCGGACAGCCCTGCTCGTCTGGCCTTGACATTTCTGCCCATGTGGCATAATTATTGGGCTGGCTCCATTTATTGTTGCCTACCACTTCCCTTGGCGGAATCTCCTTGTTCTGGGCATCTCCAACATCCTGAGGCTACCAATGAAGCTGAGATTTTACTCTCACAGCTTTGAGCATTGCTGTCTCAGGGGCTGCCTGCAAGGACTTAGACCTTTCAGATACTGCTTGGTTTCTCGTATTTCCTCTAAAACTGGAGTGAAAAATCTCTGCAACCATGCACATTCTTTATGCAAAATCAGCAATGTGTGGACAGCTCCAAGATCATCCGTTGGCTCCTGCACAAGCCAGGTCCCTTGAACTGTGACCACATTTGCCTCCCCGAGCATTTGAGCATGGTGAAATCTGTTCCAGGAAGACAGCTTCTTAGGTGTCCCTGTGTGAGCAAGGTGCCCTGGAGGTACGTTTTCCCCCAGTGAAGTCTTTCATATGACTTATTATTATTTTTTGTTTGGTTGAGTTTTTTTGTTTGTTTGTTTTTTGAGACAGGGTTTCTCTGTAGCTTTGGAGCTTGTCCTGGAACTAGTTCTTATAGACCAGGCTGGCCTCGAACTCACAGAGATCCGTCTGCCTCTGCCTCCTGAGTGCTGGGATTAAAGGCGTGCGCCACCACTGCCCGGCTGGAACTAGCTCTTGTAGACAAGGCTGACACAGAACTCACAAAACTTTGCCTGCCTCTGCCTCCCAAGTGCTGGAATGAAAGGCTTGCACCACAACTGCCTGGCTGACTTTACTCTTTCTTACTCTTGAGTTGGTAAAGTGAAGTCTGTACAGTTATTTACATTCCTTGGACATGTTTCCTATCTTCTGATGCAAAATACTTTGTTTCTTTTTAAAAATTATTTATTTTTGTGTTTGAGTATTTTGCTTGCATGTATATATGTGCACCATGTGTGTGCCTGATGCCCACAAAAGATACTGAAGTTGTGGGCAGTTGTGAGCCGTCCTATAGGTGCTGGGAATCGAATCTGGATCCTTTAGAAGAGTAGCTAATGCTCTTAACCACTGAGCCACCTCTCCAGTCCCACCCCATTTTTTGAGACAGAGTCTCTCCCTATAGCCCTGGCTGTCCTTGAGCTCACAGAAATCTGCCTGCCTCTGCTTCCTTAGTGCTTGGATTAAAGGTGTGGATTAAAGACACCCAGTCGTCTTTTGAATGCTGCTGATGTCTTCAGAAACCACATCTTCCTTAGCATTGTTATGCCCAAATCCGTGGGTCCCCACAAAAGCCAACAAAGGAGACCGAGTCCCATATGTAAAAGCAAAGAGCCTTTATTTTAATCAAGTTTGCAAACTCGGTCTCTCCACACGTCCAACGTATTGGAATAACTGGAGAGCCCTGAGCTCAATTAGAATTGGGTTTTTATAGTAGTAAAGGTGGGGGCAAGGGGTCTCTGAGGTTCAGGACCCCTGATTGGCTGACATTTGTCTAGGGGTGTCCTGGTGCAGTGCTGGCAGGTGTTTCTATCTACAGTGCTTGGAATGCCAGGAATTCCTTTGAATGGTCTGCTCTTGGGTGGGGGTCGGGTAACCTGGGCCTGCCAGGCCTTGTCTCAGGGTAAACTATTGAGACTCCAGACTCCATTTAAATTTATCGATGGCCAGAGTCCCAGGTGATAATGGTTGGAGGAAGTAAAGAACTTCCTTTCTGCCCTGACTTAGATGATCATGGCTGGCCCTCACAAGCATCTCTTAGCTTCAACTTGTTCTGGCTTTTCTTAACTGAACTACAAGTTTCTCACATCTTCTTTATTTACTTTCTGCTACTGGTTCTCATTGCAAGTCTGATTAAAAGCAGAGAGAAACAACCATGTCTCATTCTGAATGTTTAGATTGCTTTGAAATTTCTTCCACCAGATGAATTTGCGACATTTAAACTTGGCCTCCAACAAAGTCTCAGGACTTGGATAAAATTTAGACATTTTAAAAAATATTTATTTATTTATTATATATACAGTGTTCTGCCTGCATGTATGCCTACAGGCCAAAAGAGAGCACCTAGGAACACATTACTGATGGTTGTGAGCCACCTTGTGGTTGCTGGGAATTGAACTCAGGACCTCTGTAAGAGCAGTCAGTCAGAGCTCTTAACCTCTGAGGTATCTTTCCAGCCCCTAGACATGTTTCTTAACAGGAGTGAACTCTAGTCTGGTCCACAACAGTCTTCATTTTCACATGCAACCTCATGAACACATTCATACTAGCATTCTGGTCTTCTGAGAGCCCACAAAAGCCACTCATTAAGTAAAACAGTCGACCTCTTTGCATATATCCTGTATATACAGCTCTCTGTCCTTCTTTGCTCTCCTCCTGACCTCCCTGCACCCATAGTTGTAGTGTTTTTATGCCTGTGGATTTCCTCTTCATTTGCTCTTTAGCTTCCTTCTTCCTTCCGCCAGGTTGATCGTCTCTGCAGTAAGCCATTCTACTGGCGTTGCCCTTTTTGCATAACCAAGGGTCTCCTTTGTTTGTTTTTTTTTTTTTTTTAAATATTTATTTATTATGTATACAATGTTCTGTGTGTATGCCTACAGGCCAGAAGAGGGCACCAGACCTCATTACAGATGGTTGTGAGCCACCATGTGGTTGCTGGGAATTGAACTCAGGACCTTTGGAAGAACAGGCAATGCTCTTAACCGCTGAGCCATCTCTCCAGCCCCCAAGGGTCTCCTTTGAAGCCTCCTGTAAGGGTCTCCTTTGAAGCCTCCTGTATAGATAGCTCTTCTGATTTTCTCCCATTTGCTCTCTATATCTGTAAAGTGCTGTTTAATGATTTCCCTCACCTTTTTTCCAACGGTTCTCTTGTACTCTCTCCGGACAGTTGGGTTCATCAGTTGTTTGCAATCCATCTTCCAGTTCGTCTTGCCTGGCATGCTCCTCCTAAGTTGAATGTTGGCCATAACAAGTTGGTGATCTGACCCTAAGTCAGCGCTAGGAAATGATCGGCTGTTTTGGGTGCTACATAAGAGGTTCCTGCTGACCAGAATGTAGTCAGTTTGGCTGTGTGTGCGTTTGTCAGGGGATGCCCATGTCCAGGATTTTGATTGTTTGGCCTGTTTGAATTTTGTGTTGGATATGGATAAATCATTTATCTAGCAGAGGTCAGGCAGTTGTTCCCCGCAGTCATTTCTTTGTCCGAATCCATACATTCCCATGACACGATAGTCCGTTCTTTCTCCAGATTGCACTCTTGCATTGAAGTCACCCGTAACAATTAGTATGTCGTCCTTATGCACCCTGCTGACCTCGTTCTGTAGATCTGTGTAGAAACTGTTGATAACGTCCTCTTCTGCCTCTGCTGTTGGCATGTATATCTGTATGATAGTTACTGGATGTGCCATTGTCTGAAATCTGGCTGATATAAATTGGTCATTTACAGGTCTGTACCCGAGCATGCATTTTTTGGGCCAAACTGAATAGCACTAAAGGTACACCTACTGTGTGCCTTCCCCTCCACCTGAGTTTATAATCTTGCAGCCATTTACACAATTACTTGTGTTCCTTTCCAATGTGTAATAATAAAACATATCTCCATAATAAAGCATATCTTGTCTATGAAGCTATCAGACAGATAACTGCCAGATATGCTCCTCAGATTCAGGTGATTAAAGATGGGCAAGGTCATTCATTAACAGAACCTGGGGAAGTAAAGCAAAGATGAAGACAGTACTTTGACACCCTATACGATGACAATAATGCTGTCAACATAGACTACAATGAGAAAGACTTCAGTAGCCACTCATATACCAGAGACGATGAGGAAATATTAAATATTGACAGGAGCAAGATAGAGGAAGCTATCAAGAGAGCGAAACAGGAAGACTCCAGGAGTGGACGACATCATGGTGGAGGAGCTGGGGGCAATTGCAATAGGCTCAGGGGCCAAGGTGCTTCTCAGACTCTTCAGAGAGACACGGGAACGTGAAGTGATTCCCATGGAATGGAAGCATTCAGTCATAATTCCCATACACAAGAAGGACAAGCTGGACTGCTCAGGTTACAGGGGCATTAGTCTGTTGTGCCATAGCAGCAAGATCTTCTCCTCCATTATCCTGCAAAAAACAAAGGCAGAACAGAGGAAATCCTAGCAGAGGCCCAGTGCAGATTCAGAGCTAACAGGAGTACAATAAATCAGATCTTCACTTTGAGGCAACTGGCAAAAAAATACAAAGAATTTGGAAAAGACTTATGTGTCTGTTACATCAACTATAGGAAGGCATTTGATAGTATTTGGAGGAAAGGACTTTGGGAAACAATGAGGTTCTACAGGTACCCAGAAAAAGTTATAAAAATACTAGATAATGCCTATAAAGATACCTTTGCATAAGTCAAAGTCTGTGGAGAACTAAGTGATCAGTTTTAGATAACATAGGAGTGTTGCAGGGACGCGTCCTCTCACCACTACTCTTTAATAGATTCTTGGAGTTAATGATAGCAACAGCCCTGCAGGATGAGGAGATAGGCGTGCAGCTAGGTGGTGTGTGGGTCATGGTAAGCAGAGTAGTGGAAGTAAGTGAAAGCCTTGGTGTGAAAGTCAACATCGAGAAGACTGAGACATAACACATGGAAGGGTGCACAAGGACCTTAACATTGTCATAAAGAATCAGAACCTCAAGCAAACAGTCAGCTTTGTCTATCTGAGAGGAAACCTCAGTTCAAAGGAGGAAACTACTTCAGACATCAAGAGGCAGATAGCGACAGTGAGGGCTGCATTCCAGGCACTAGGAAAGGTTTGCTCAGCAAGAGACATAAAGACAACAACAAAATTACAAGTCTATGAAACACTTGTCTTGAGCTGCCTTCTTTACAACTCTGAAACCTGGACAATGCAACGCTCCTCAGAACAGCGGCTGAATGTGTTAGAGATGGTGTGTCTCAGGAGGATTCTAGCTGTCACACAAAGAGACAGGCTGCTCAATGAGGACATTAAGAAAGCTCTCTATCTATAGAAGGAAGTAGACTACAGGATATGGCAACAGTGCTTGAGATACTTTGGCCGTGTAATGAGAATGAATGATGGCAGACACCCAAAAACAGCACTGCTTGGAGGAGTGCATGGATTAAGGCCAAGAGGAAGGCACAGAAGATGCTGGGTAGACAGCATAGAGGAAGACTGTGGAATGCTGGCTATGGCAATGACACAGGCATCTAGGACTTCCCAAGATAGGAACCACTGGAGAACTACCATGAACGGGCTGTCTGCATGCTTAGCACTGCCAGGGCATACATGATAAATGAAATGAAGTAAAATAGTCTAGGGTTTATCTAGTCTGACTTCCCAAACTCTTCTAAATTCTTCCAGAAAGTCAGTTCTGAAGGCACGTTAACAAACCCCATCATTAACTCCCTTGCTCTGGTACCGTTTTCTGTATTGGGCAGCCTCTTCTAGCCATGACTAATAGGTTTTCTGTAACTGCATAATGAGTTTCTCCGCTGAAGCAGTAAGCCAGGTCAAGTCAAACTGAAAAAGCAAAAGAACAGATTTATTCAAGCAAAGCAACTCCCGGGTGAGCCCTCCAACCCCAGAGATCCAGGCGGTAGAAGAGGCAGAAGTCAGGCACCTGAACAAAGCTGGGAGCTTAAATACCCAGTAGGCAAAGGGTGGTGATGGGTCTTCCACAAGCTGGGCTTGTGTCCAAGTGTGGCCACAAGCTGGAATGCTTGGGTGGGGACTTGAGCTACTGTAGCTGCCAGGAGTATGTAACTGAGCTTTTTGATTCTCTGAAAAGGTACAGCGTGGGGGGGGGGAGAGGAAAATGGGGCCTTCGGATCAAGCAGGGAAGTTCCTACTGTGAGCTGGAGGTTCCAAACATTGACAAATGCCTGAGAGAAGAAAGCTTAAGCAAAGAATTATTCATTTTGGCTCAGTTTTACAAAACTTATTCTATCATGGCAGAGCAATGTGGTAGAGCAACGAGAGTGATATCACGGTGGCCAGGAAGTAGGAGACTGGAATACAGGAAGGGGCCAGGGTAAGTGCTAGCCTTCAAGGAAATGCTGTGGGGGCAGCTCATATTCAGATCATAACAGAATGCTATTACAAAGTACCCTAGAGCCGGGCGATGGTGGCGCACGCCTTTAATCCCAGCACTTGGGAGGCAGAGGCAGGCGGATCTCTGTGAGTTCGAGACCAGCCTGGTCTACAGAGCTAGTTCCAGGACAGGCTCCAAAGCCACAGAGAAACCCTGTCTCGAAAAACCAAAAAAAAAAAAAAAAAAAAAAAAAAAAAAAACCAAAGTACCCTAGACTGAGTGACTTAAATAGTAGACATTTAGTAGGGCACAGCATCTCACACCTGTTGTGGGAGCTTGACCTGTTTAGCCAATGACATTTGAAGGTGACTTGCTATGAATGTGGTTTGCTATGTGACTGGATAAGAACTGAAGTGGGAATGGTGGTGGCTGGGGATGTGTCCCGTACTCACACACTTGGATGTGGAAGGCTTCTGATGCACCGTTCTGTGACCTGGTCTGGAGCTTTCTCCATCATTCCTTGGTGGACAAAGAGGCAATGGTGCCACTTCCCACTCTATCTATGAGTGTATATGTTCCCTATTTCATCCCTTAATAAATTTTCTTCCCAAACATCCATGGGTTTCTTGAACTACACACCTGTAATCCTAGCATGAAGGATACTAAGAAGGAGGGCAACCCTATGATGCATTCTGGCTATATAGTATGTTCCAGGCCTGCCTAGGCTACTGAGTGATATTGTCTCCAAAACAAAAACAGAGCCTTGTGTGGTTGCATATGCCTATAACCCTAAGTACTCGAGAGGTAGGAAGATCAGGAATCCAAGGGCATCTTTAGCTACTTAGTAGGTTTGAAGCCAACCAGAGCTATGTGAGACCCTCTCTCAAAATAACAACAATGGAGTTATTTCTCATAGTTTTAGATTCTTCAAAGTCTGACATCAAGGTGCTCGCAATTCAACCCCTTAGAAATGTGTAGATAGTTATCTTCTCTCTGCGACCTCACATGGCAGAGAAGAAAGCTTGTGTGTCCCTTCTTCTTCTGAGGGCACAATCCCATTGAGGGAGCCCTGCCTCACCACCTCCTGTAACCCTAAGCACCATCTCCGAATCATCACAGTGGGAATGGGAGTGTCTGCAGATGAACTAGGCTGGGGCACACAGTTCAGCTCACAGCATGGGAAAGTATTTTAGCCATTTTCGTCCAAGGTCCAGTGAGGATTTATTGAACTGAGGATGGACAACAGAAGGGGCAGTTTTTAATTAGATTCTTCCTATTGTCTGTGGCCTTTCAGCTGAGGCCTCAAAGGGAGAGAGCAACCTGGTAGATGTTAGGGTGCTCCATTCCTTCATCTCAAAGGGACATGGTGAGAAACAGTGTTGTGGTCTGTCAGCGTTCCTAATACAGTCTGCATAAGAGAGTGAGGACTGTGTGGGAGAGTTTCCTGTGGGCTCTGCATTTCCTATCCCATCACTCTGCTATGGGATGGGAGATGGTTTTCCCCCTTTGCCCAGAGCCCCGTTAGACAGAGACTTCAGGGCTTCAAGGGGATGTGTAAGGATGGCAGACTACAGGTGTGGTCTAGGGAGATAGTTGCAAGGCTATTACCATCAGTGCGGACACCCGAGTGAGCATTCAGAAGGCCAAGGGTGGAAAGGGAGAGTCATGGGCCATCAACTGGGAAAGGATCATTGCATTTCTTAAAGATAGCATTTAATTGATGGAGGAAGGTCATTTGTCGATAAACAAACTGCCTTGGCCCATTTGATAGGCCATCCCTTAGGTGGGTGGAGTAGACAGAATAGAATGCTGGGAGGAAGAGGAAGTGAGCTCAGATGCAGGGCAGCTCCTCTGAGAGACAGACGCCATGCTCTCCTCTCCAGAGCAGACACAATGAAGCTCCAACCCAGGATGGACGTAGGCTAGAATCTTCCTGGTAAGCACACCTTGGGGTGCTACACACATGAATAGAAATGGGCCAAGCAGCCGGGCGATGGTGGCGCACGCCTTTAATCCCAGCACTCGGGAGGCAGAGGCAGGCGGATCTCTGTGAGTTCGAGACCAGCCTGGTCTACAGAGCTAGTTCCAGGACAGGCTCCAAAGCCACAGAGAAACCCTGTCTCGAAAAACCAAAAAAAAAAAAAAAAAAAAAAAAAAGAAATGGGCCAAGCAGTGTTTAAAAGAATACAGTTTCTGTGTAATTATTTCGGGTATAAAGCTAGCCGTGCAGGCAGCCATGAGCTGGGCTGTGGGAAGAGGCCCGCAGCTCCCCACTACAGAATGGCACCCAGACATGGGGCACTGAATCTACAGAAAGCCTGAGAAAGCTTGGGAAAGAATAGAGTAAAGCATGTTTTCTTTGTAGCAGCAATTTCTTGGGTCTGCTCTGCTTGCTAGATGCAAGCAAGCGCTCTCATCTAAGAGAGGCTTCCTGACTCAGCCTTAGCTGCAAAACCTTGCAGCTCTTTTAAGAGGTCCTGCCACGAAACACTTAAAAGGTATTGATAAAAGCTGACTGCATGCTTGTTTGTTTTCAGACGTAGCAGGAAAAAAGTTGTGCTGTTTTAAAACTCTGGCATTCTGGTCCATCCTGCCAGGGCAAACTCTGACTCTGAGGCAGGAGATCAGCTACAGAGAGAGCATTTGAGTGTTATAGCTTGTTTGCTGGCAAGGACCTTGAAACGCCACAGAGTTGTGGTGATAAACATGGCTACAGCCAGTACCTCCACCATGAGGCTGGAAAGCTAAGGAATGGGCTGGATTTAGCTGGCAAAGCCACGGCTTTAATCCTACCCATATTGCTCAGTAATTTGAAGGCTCATGTGGTCAGATAAAAAAAGAGAGATATGCAGTAAAGAGAGACTCAAAAACAAAACAAAAGAAAATTTCTAAATGATTTACAGTGTGTAAAAAATATATGCAGGCTAAAAGAAAGGAAGGAAGAAAGTAGTTGGGTGTGGTAGTACACATCTTTAATCCCAACACTTAGGAGACAGAGGGCGATTGACCTCTGTGACTTCAAGGTGTGGTAGCACACGCCTTTAATCCCAATGCCTGGAAGGCAGAGACAGAAGGATCTCTGAGAGTTCAAGGACAGTCTGGTCTACAGAGTTATTCCAGGACAAATATATACAGAGAATATAAAACAAAAGTAAAAATAAACAAAATAGAGTTTAAATAAACTGCACAAAGATGGAAAATACACAGAGAACCTTGATACTGTATGCTATTATGCTCTGTTTGAATTGTTTGAATGCTGAGGAAGGAGCAACAGCTGCTAAAAGATATTTGTTTATAAATGTTGCTGAACTAATCCAAGATAGATATTTTCAAAATACCTTGACTTCAGAATTTGGATCTAAGGATATGATACTTTGGAAAAGAGTTTCTTCTTTTGTTTTCACAGAGGTTGAGACACTGTGGATTGCTTCTTCGATCCCAATATGGTATGATAGACTATGCCCTCCTGAAGGGTTGCTGTGAACACCCTTAAAAAATTGCTTCACTCAACTGCCAACTGAGATGAACCTAGCAGACAGGTTATCCCATAAAAGACCCGAATAACAGCGCCCCCATTCAGCAGGAAGCAGTTTGGAGAGAAAAAACTGCGCCCATGTTCCCATATATTGTTTATAAATGTTCTTTTACATTTAAAGGGGGAGATGATATAGATGTGAATAATTTGCATTGATATGAATCTTGGTTTACTGATATTAATTTAAGGTCAATTTTATTATATGTATATGTATTTCTGATATTGATTAAGGTATTGTGATTATGTAGTTCACTTAAAAATGTAATGTATATAGGTTGTTAATGGATAATTATCAATAATAGTCAAGTTTGTAGTCATGTTAGTTAGATTTTCTAGATGTGCATGCATATATTTCAGATAGGCATTCATCATATCTTTCAAAGGCCAGAGAATATGGTATTTTAAATGTTTTAATAACTTAGGGTTTTTCATGACAATGAGACACTCTGCTCCTGGCAGCACCAATTTACTTCAAGAAGAAGAGGCACCTTATGGAGTTTGATAGCCATTTGGGCAAGAAACTGCTCTTGCCTGGACTATTGCATAAACTGGACACAAAGAACCTGCAGAGAGAGGACTGCTGAACTTGCCTAAAGGTGAGATGATCTTTCGGGGTTCCTGATTTATGAAAGAGTCTGCAAGACATTCTGTAGGACACAGCAGATAGTGACTGAACTGCCTTTGAAATTTCCTGCTTCATGGAAAAGTCTGCTGGATACTATGGGCCTGAAGGCTGAAGATTGATGCCCAAATGGTACAGAGGAACTTTGGGTGACTGTACAGGCAGCGAGATGTCTCTGTCATTTCTAGAGTTTTGAAAATTGCTTACTTTTTGTTTGCTTAGGTAATATTGTATTCTTCTGGAGTCTTTGATGGAGTTGAATAATAGATAGATAGTTATAGTTATAGTTTTCATTAGTTATGATAAAGATAAAATAGATGTAAATATTGTAATTTTTACTTGATAACTGTTTTGTTATATGTAATTTTGCTATGTTAAAGTTAAAGCCTTCCTTTTTTTTTTTGTTTAAACAGAAAAAGGGGAAATGATGGAGGAAGGTCATTTGTCAATAAACAAACTGCCTTAGCCCATTTGATAGGCCATCCCTTAGGTGGGTGGAGTAGACAGAATAGAATGCTGGGAGGAAGAGGAAGTGAGTTCAGATGCAGGGCAGCTCCTCTGAGAGACAGACACCATGCTCTCCTCTCCAGAGCAGACACAATGAAGCTCCGACCCAGGATGGACGTAGGCTAGAATCTTCCTGGTAAGCACACCTTGGGTGCTATACACATGAATAGAAATGGGCCAAGCAGTGTTTAAAAGAATACAGTTTCTGTGTAATTATTTCGGGTATAAAGCTAGCCGTGCAGGCAGCCATGAGCCGGCTGTGGGAAGAGGCCCACAGCTCCCCACTACATTTAATTATATATTATTATTCATGGCTGATCTGGAACTTGTATGCAGGTCAGACTGGCCTCAAAACTCAGAGATCTGTCAGTCCCTACCTCTGGAGTACTGGGATTAAAGGTAAGCATTGCCTTTTTTAAAAACCCACCAAGGTGACAGCCGAGAAAAGAGCCATCATTTGTAAGATAGCCATATATATGCATTTTGGGGAAACGATTTTGGAAGACAACAGCATCCTTCACCACCCGGGAAAGGCCTTGTTCTTTTGAGCTCTTTCTTTCAAACCTTGCTGTCAGAAATGGCCACCAGGCAGAAAGAGGAGAGGAGTGAACTCCAGGGAGTAAAGGCAGGGCTGAGGAGAAGCCAGCCGACCCCTGAACCTGCCAGACTTCAAAACTAAAGCTATTACCCCAAATGAAGTTTAAAGGTTTGTTTGGTTTGGTTTAGAGTTTCTGAGACTGGACCTCTGGAAGGCCACGAGGATGACCTTGCGGGTCTGGTCTTCCTGCTGCTGTCTCCCAAGTGTGTGCTTCCTGCCTGCTGAAGGCTTTGTGACCCTGGACCAGACGTGTGCACAGCAGCAGTAACACTGGACTAGACGTGTGCGCAGCAGCAGTAACACTGGACTAGACGTGTGCGCAGCAGCAGTAACACTGGACTAGACGTGTGCGCAGCAGCAGTAACACTGGACTAGACGTGTGCTCAGCAGCAGTAACACTGGACTAGACGTGTGCGCAGCAGCAGTAACACTGGACTAGACGTGTGCTCAGCTGCAGTAACACTGGACTAGACGTGTGCGCAGCAGCAGTAACACTGGAATAGACGTGTGCGCAGCCGCGGTAACACTGGACTAGACGTGTGCTCAGCAGCGGTAACACTGGACTAGACATGTGCGCAGCAGCGGTAACACTGGACTAGACGTGTGCGCAGCCGCGGTAACACTGGACTAGACATGTGCGCAGCAGCGGTAACACTGGACTAGATGTGTGCGCAGCAGCAGTAACACTGCTCTTGATATCAAAAGGTCTTTGGAAAGTGAAGGCTCTACAAACACGGTCATACAGGACACAGGAACAATTCTGCGTAGATCAGGAATGGAGGGCAAGTAGCAGAGTTTCTCTGATTATATACTATAGAGACTTGCCTTTCTGATAAAAAAAATGCTTTATTGTTGGAGAAAGACAGAGGAGGCAATGCTAATACCAGAATAGCAAACCCTGATTAGAATGTAATTCTGATTCTAAATAGCACTAGTCTATGTTTATATTCCCAGCATCTGGGAAGTAGAAGCAGGAGGAGCAGGAGTTCAAGGTCATCCTCTGACACACATCAAATTTAAAGACAGGCCTTCATTGTAGCACAAATTCTAATTGGTCTTAATAAATAAAACCCAGAGTCAGATATTAGGGGGTGAAAGCTGAGAGATCGGAGAAGTGATGCGGTCAGCCACTGGAGAGACCTTTCACCTCTACCACTGCTCAGACTGAAGGGGTGATCCTATTCTTAGACTGCATCTCAGACTGCAACTGTCTTCACCAAACTTCAGACTGCACTGAGCTCCTGTCTCCTTCCGCCTTATGTTCCTCTCTCTGCCCAGTCACGTCCCTCCTGCCTCCACCTTCTTTATTAACCAATGGTATTCACAGCATACAAAGGGGAATCCCACATCACCTCCTCTTTTCTGTCTAAATAAAAAGGAAGGTTTTAACTTTAACATAGTAAAATTACATATAACTGGGATTGAAGGTGTGGGACTCCTGTACTGGAATTAAAGGTGTGAGCCACCACTGCCTGGCCTCTAGTGGCTCAGTTCTGCACTTTGATCTTCAGGCAAGCTTTATTTGTTTGTTTTTTGATTTGTTTGTTTGGTTTCTTTTCTTTTTGATGGCACATGCTTTCTTTTTAAGATTTTTATTGTTTTTATTGAGTTATATATTTTTCTCTGCTTTCCTCCCTTTCTCTCCCCTCCCCTTCTACCCTCTCCCATAGTCCCCATGCTCCAAATTTACTCAGGAGATCCTGCCTTTCTCTACTTCCCATGTAGAATAGATACATGTATGTCTCTCTTAGGGTCCTCATTTGTAACATGAGGGGCCTGCTTGTTGGGGTTTCTGTCCTGCCAGTACCTCAGCCATTTAGTCCCAGAGAAAATCACACAGAGAGTCTGTGTAAGTTATAAAACTGATTGGCCCATTAGCTCATGCTTATTAGCTCTTATCACTTATATTAACCCATTATTCTTATCTATGTTAGCCACATGGCTTGGTACCTTTCTCAGAGGGGTAGCTCACATTTTGCTTCTTTGATGATCTGGGCAGGAATTGGGACAGAGCTTCCTTCTTTCCAGAATACTCCTGTTCTCATCACCCCACCTCTACTTCCTGTCTGGTTGACCCGCCTATACTTCCTGCCTGGCCAATCAGCATTTATTTAAAACATGATTGGCAGAATACAGACAATTCTCCCACACCATCATTGTTGTCTAGGTTCTCTGGGATTGTAATTTGTAGGCTGTTTTTTCTTTGCATTATGTCTAAAAACCACTTATGAGTGAGTACATTTGATATTTGTCTTTCTGGGTCTGGGTTACCTCATTCAATATGATGTTTTCTAGATCCATCAATTTACCTACAAATTTCAAGATCGCATTGTTTTTTTTTCTGCTGTGTAGTACTCCATTGTGTAAATGTACCACATTTTCTTTATCCATTCTTCAGTAGAGGGGCATTTAGGTTGTTTCCAGGTTCTGGCTATGATAAACATAGCTGCTATGAACATAGTTGAGCACATGTTCTTGTGACATGATTGAGCATCCTTTGGATATATACCCAAAAGTGGTATTACTGGGTCTTGAGGAAGTTTGTTTTCTAATTTTCTGAGAAATCGACATACTGACATCCAAAGGGGCTGTACCAGCTTGCATTCCCACCAGCAATGCAGAAGTGTTCTCTTTACCCCACAACTTCTCCAGCATAAGTTGTCATCAGTGTTTGTGATCTTGGCTATTCTTACAGGTGTAAGATGGAATCTCAGAGTTGTTTTGATTTGCATTTCTCTGATGACTAAAGATGTTGAACATTTCTTTAAGTGTCTTTAAGCCATTTTAGATTCCTCTGTTGAGAGTTCTCTGTTTAGGTCTGTACCCCAATTTTTATTGGATTATTTATTATTTTGATGACCAGTTTCCTGAGTTCTTTGTTGTGGGTGGAGGCCTCTAGTTTATTCCCAGCTGCCAAGACTTGAAATAACCACACAGAAACTATATTATTTATAATACTGTTTTGCCAATAGCTTAAGCATATTTCTGGCTAACTCATATATCTTAAATTAACCCATTTCTATTAATCTGTGTATCACCACATGGTTGTGGCTTACTGGCAAAGTTCCGGCAAGACTGTCTCGAGCGGGCTATGTGACTTCTCCCTCCTGATCTTCCTTCTTTCTCTCAGCATTCTTAGTTTTTCCACCTAGCTCTATTCTGCCCTACCTATAGGCCCAAAGCAGCTTCTTTATTAACCAATGGTATTTACAGCATACAGAGAGGAATTACACATCACCTCCCCTTTTCTGTCTAAATAAAAAAGAAAGGTTTTAACTTTAACCTAGTAAAGTTACATATAACAAAACAGGTATAAAGCAAGAATTACAGTTACAATATTTATATCTACTTTGTCTTTTACTATAACTAAGGAAAACTATAATTATAACTATGTATTCTTCAACTCCATCAAAGACCCCCCAAAAATATAATATTACCTAAGCAAAGAGGAAGTGCATTGAAAGCAAGTTCCAAAACTCTAAAATTAAGAGAGACATCTCATTGCCTGGACAGTCACCCAAAGTTCTTCTGTAACACTGGGGCATTCATCATCAGCTACAGGCCCCTACTATCCACCAGACTTTCCATGAAGCAGGAAATTTCAAAGAGAGTTCTGCCTATATTGGCAGTTTGTCAGTCACTTTTTTCTGTGTACTGTAGAATGTCTTGCAGGCTCTTTCATGAAACAGGAACCCTAAAGGACCGTTTCACTTTCTTTAGGCAAGTTCAGCAGTCATTTTCCTGTGGGTCCTGCATGTCCAGTTCATATAGCATAACATCAAGCCATCCAGGCAAGAGCAGTTTTTTGCCCAAATAGCCGACAAACTCCATAAGGAGCTTCTTCGATGTCTTGAAGTAGATTGGTGTTGCCAGGAGCAGATGTATCTCACTGTCATGAAAAGTCCTAAGTTCTTAAAACATTTCAAATGCCATATTCTGAAGATCTTTGAACGATTTAAAGAATATTTATCCAGGGCTGGAGAGATGGCTCAGCAGTTAAGAGCACTGCCTGCTCTTCCAAAGGTCCTGAGTTCAATTCCCAGCAACCACATGGTGGCTTCCAACATCTCTAATGAGATCTGGTGCCCTCTTCTGGCTTGCAGGCATATATGCAGGCAGAACACTGTGACCCATTTAGAGGGCTTTTTCATCTGAATCTGTTTTTATTGCATAACTGTAATCCTTTTCTGACCAGGATTGCTTTTTTTTTCTTAATGTTAAGTGAGCATGGCTAGGACCAACTCTGCAGTCCTGCCTGTTGGCTTGCCCAGTCCAATGCATGTTTGCTACCTCTGAGAGCCGTGTATATTGCCCCATTTTTAGGCACACAGTGGTCTATGTTGCCATTAAGCAAATTATAACACTCTGCTTACAGAACCCATTTAAATGCTCCATAGCCAGATCTCCCAAAAGAATCAGAGCCATTCATGCTGGCAAACCAGAAAATCTCGGTTCTGTTGTTGTTGTTGCTACTGCTGAATCAGGAAAACCTCTCTTAAAGGAGCTGCTATATACCACCAGCAAGCAGAACCCAGCTAGCTCAGTCGGTAGAGCATGAGACTCTTTATCTCAGGATCATGGGTTAGAGCTCCACATTGGGTGTCAATTTGAGAGGCTGCTTGTTTGTTTGTTCCTGACTGCCCAGACCACAGAATAATCACATAGAAACTATATTATTTGCAATACTGTTTGGTCAATGGTTTAAATGTATTCCTAGCTAGCTCTTACATCTAGAATTAGCACATTTCCATTATTTTATATTTTACTATGAGGCTCGTGGCCTACTGGCAAGTTCCAGCTGGCAGCTCACATCTTTGCCCTCAGTTGACTACATGGTATCTTGCAACTCTGCCTTCTTTCTCCCAGCATTCAGTTTAGTTTTTCCCACCTAGCTCTACTCTGCCCTATCACAAGCCAAGCCAGCTTCTTTATTCATTAACCAATAAAAACAACACATATACAGAAGGACTTTCCACACCACTTTGTATATTTTGGAGATCAGCCCTCTGTCCGATGTGGGGTTGGTGAAGATCTTTTCCCATTCTGTAGGCTACTGTTTTTGTCTTGTTGACTATGTCTTTGCTCTATAGAAGCTTCTCAGTTTCAGGAGGTCCCATTTATTGTTTCTCTCAGTGTCTACTGGGATTATATTTAGGAAGTGCTCTCCTGTGCCAATGTGTTCAAGTGTACTTCCCATTTTCTGTTCTGTGAGGTTCAGTGTGATTGGTTTTATGTTGAGGTTTTTGATCCATTTGGACCTGAGCTTTGTGAATGGTGATAGATATGGGTTTATTTTTATTCTTCTACATGTTGATATCCAGTTATGCCAGCACCATTTGTTGAATATGCTTTCTTTTTTCCATTTGATAGTTTTTGCTTCTTTATCAAAAATCAGGTGTTGCAGGTGTGTGGATTGATATCTGGGTCTTCGATTTGGTTCCATTGGTCCTCCTGTCTGTTCTTATGCCAATACCAGGCTGTTTTCAGTACTGTAGCTCTGTAGTAGAGTTTGAATTCAGGGATTATGATGCCTCCAGAAGTTCCTTTATTGTACAGAATTGTTTTGGGTAGCCTGGGTTTTTTTTTTTCATATGAAATTGATATTGTTCTTTTGAGGTTTGTGAAGAATTTTACTTGGATTTTGATGGGTATTGTATTGAATCTGTAGATTGCTTTTGGTAAGATTGCCATTTTTACTATGTTAACTCTACCTTACCAAAGAGCATGGGAGATTTTTCCATTTTCTGGTGTCTTGTTCAATTTCTTTCTTCAAAGATTTAAAGTTCTTGTCATACAGGTCTTCCACTTGTTTTATTAGAGTTACTCTGAGATATTTTATGCTATTTGTGTCTATTGTGAAGGGTGAGGTTTCTCTTATTTCTTTCTCAGTTCATTTATCATCTGTGTACAGGATGGCTACTGATTTTTTTGAGTTAATCTTGTATGCTGCTACATTACTGAAGGTGTTTATGAGTTGTAGAAGTTCTTTGCTTGAATTTTTTGGGTCGCTTATGTAAACTATCATACAATCAGCAAATAGTAAGAGTTTGACTTCTTTTCCAATTTGTATCCTCTTGATCTCATTTTGTTGTCTTATTGCTCTAGCTAAGCTTTATTGTAGAAGGAGCGGCGGGCTGCGTCCTGCCACCCGGTTAGCTTTACACCCAAAATAATTACATGGAAACTGTATTCATTTAAACACCTCTAGGCCTATTAGCTCTAGCCTCTAACTGGCTAACTCTCACATCTTGATTAACCCATTTCTATCTGTCTCTGCCTTTCAGGCATTGGGATTAAAGGTGTGTGCTACCACACCTTGAAGTCACAGAGGTCAATCTACCTCTGCTCCTTGAAGAAGTCACAGAGTCAATCTACCTCTGCCTCCCAAGTGGTGGAATTAAAGGTGTGTACCACCACACTTTATTTGTTAAAACATGAACAATATCACTACACCTCCAGTAACTGAGACCCTAGTACACACAATAAGCATTGACTTCAAGTAACTACACATCGTAATTTATCTTTTCTCACTTTTACTTAAATTCTATGGGAGTGTAGATAGTTAAATACCTAGATAGTATGATGAAGATGGGGCACATACCTCTCTGGTGGATTAACTTTTTCATTAAAATAAATTTTATTTTAAAAAATTATATCAATTATATAGGATAAAGTGAGCTGTGTGTAAGGAAACCCAGCTGGTAAAGTTTTTATACTGTGGTCAGGTGAGAGGCAGAGGTAGGCAGATCTGTGAGTTCAAGGTCATCCTGGTCTATAAAACAGATTCCAGACCAGCCAAGTTTGCATAGTGAGACCCTGTCTCAAAAAAAAGGCCAAAAAATAAGCAAATCAAATTTTATACTGAAATATGAAGTAAGCATATGTCTTTAAAAAATGTAAATTGGTTCTATTTTAACCATGAAGATATAAATTAGCCAGGCAGTGGTGGCACATGCCTTTGATTCTAGCACTCAGGATGCAGAGGCAGGCAGATCTCTGTGAGTTCAAGGCCAGCCTGGTCTACAGAGTGAGCTCTAGGATAGCCGAGGCTACACAGATAAACCCTGTCTCGAAAAACAAAAACAAAAACCAAAACCATAAATTAGTAAGTAGAAATATTTTATAATTTATGTTCTCTTTGTTTTGCCTTTGCTTTGAAATCAGAAATCTAATTTTTATACAAATTTATACAAGTTTCAAATTTGTATTTAGCTGGTGAAAAATATGAAGAGGCTGTTGTTTAGAGTCAACTTATTTTCTTATTTTTCCATTTTATGTATATGAATGTTTTGCTTGCATGATTGTTTGTACATCACGGGGTGCCTAGTGTCCAGAGAAGAGTATGGGATCCCCTGAACTGCGGTCCTGGATGGTTCGGAGCCCCCATGTGGGTGCTGGGAAAAGAATTCCTGAACTATCTATCCAGGCCCTATTTTCTTGTTTTGACCGACACCCTATCTGTTCTCCTTTCCATTTTTTAAAGATTTATTTATATTTTCTGTGTTTGAGTATTTGCCTCCATATATGTCTTTGCACCCCTCCTAGGCCAGCGGAGAGTGGGAAGTTATGAATGGTTGCGAGGCGCCTTTTTTTCTTTTCTTTTCTTTTTTAGGATGCAGATTCCTGAGGCTGACATGTGGGGAAATGATGCTTCTAGTCTGGGGACGAAATTCTGAATGTCTGAAACACTTGGCGGGCTTCTTCCTGCCTGTCAAGGTATGGATTGCTCTGACGGTGAGCGTCAACATTTTACCGTCGTGCTTGGTCAAAACTTCGGAAATTTTACTGATACCTGTTCAACTTTGAGTTTCGCCTCCCTGAACTTTCTCATCCTCAATTTAAACCGCTATAAATTATCGGACTGGAAAGTCGACAATGACAGGCTTCCTCTGCAGGCGGGAGGATGTCAGTAGGTGTTCTTGTTGAGGTTCACAGCCTTCGAGGGGGCTTAGGTGAGGCTGTCACTGCTATTCTCACGATAATCGTTTACTGTAAATTAGAAGGGCTGGCAGTGGGCAGGAAAAGCGCTGACACGCTCCAGCAGCCTGAGACCCCGCTTACGGGCACCCAGCGCCCCGGCACACCGAGTGCCCCGCCCACCGCGCCAGCCCGCTCCGAGTCACGTGCCCCTCGGGGGAGGGGAAGTGGGCGGCTCGCCGGCCGCCATCTTGCGAGCCGAGAGGCGGGGCTTGCGGATCTGAGGGCGCGCGTCCTCGGGGCCCGCGGCTTCCGCGCTCCTCCCCACTTTTTCGCCGCCCGCGTCCGGCCGCGGGGAGCCTGGGAGGGCGGGGGTGTGTCGGCGCGTGCCCGCGCCCTCCAACCGCTGGGCCTCCGGGGCGCGCTCGGCTTGGCCTCGGAGGCGGGGAGGGGGCTGCTCCGGCCGCGAGGGCGGCGCGCTGCGGGCTCGGCGGCGGCGGCTGCAGCTGTGGCGGCGCGCTCGGGGCCCGTGGCCGCGGCGCTCCCGGTAGCCATGTACCGCAGCGGCTCCCGCTCCTCGGTCTCTTCGCACCGGACGAAGGACGGCGGCGTGAGCGGCTCGCGACCCGGCCGCTCAGGGGGCTCCTCTTCAGGCCCGGCGCGCCGCCCCTCGCCGCCGCCCTCTAGCTCGTCGTCGCTGCGGCTCTCCTCCCGCCGGCACCGCTCGCCCTCAGGCCACCGCGGCCGCCGGGCCTCGCCGTCCCCGTCTCGGGGTCGTCGCGGCTCCCCGTCCCCGCCCCGTGGCCGCCGGGCCTCACCGTCTCCGCCCCGTGGCCGCCGGGCCTCGCCGTCCCCTCCTCGGGGTCGTCGTGGCTCCCCGTCCCCGCCGCGCGCCCGTCGCGGCTCCCCATCGCCACCGCGGAGCCGGCGACTCTACCCGCCGGGCCTGGCTGGCTTCCGAGGCAGCGTTCGAGGCGAGTCCCGCGCCGACTTCGCTCGGGACGGCCGCGGAGACCATCCAGGCGACGGCGGCAGTCGGGTAATCCCACCCTTCAACTGGGTCGCCCCTCGATCCCGAGCCCCGGGGCCTCCACGCTGGAGTCCAAATGTTCAAGTCCGCCCTGCTCCCTGACAGCCCTGGGCGCCTCGTTGACACAATAACGGACTCGGGACCCAAAGCCCGGTTTCTTGGGAAAAGGCTTTCGCTCTCGCTAAGTGGAAAAGTTAATCAAAGCGAGGAGAATTTCTTCCTTACTTATTGGCGCCTTGAGGTTTCCCTGGGGTTTGGTGAGATTCATTCCCCTTAAGGCCCGGGTTTAGAGAAGCATGCGAACGCCTGATGGCCAGTCAGGACAGCTTGAACCTAAGCAAGCTGGATGCTTTAGCTGTCATGGGGCTCTCAGTTGGAGCTGTTGTCAGAAGCGAGATGTGCATAATCAATTATTGTGATTGCTGCCCGCCAACGAGCGATGTGACAGCAGCTACCAGCGTTCTTTAGTGCTCACAGCCCCGTGAGGTAAAGCAATGACTGTTGTTACTCCTTGTCGCACAGCTGAGAGGTCCAAGTCACTTGATGGAGGTGGCACAGCTACAAGTGAGGGGCTGTGGTTCAGTTCTCCTGCTCCGTCCTCTCAGCCCGCGATGTTAAGTGTTAAAATGTGCTGCGTGAGATGAGTTGGTGGTGGTGGGTGTGGGTCCAAAGTGGAGGGCTTGCGGGACTCTGAAACCCGACTTGTGGCCTCAGGAAGCACTAGAGTTGTAGCAGAGTTCCTGCCCATGACCTGATATAGTGGAGGGGTTTGTTTGTTCTCAGTTCATCTTTGTTAGTGAAGATTTTCTTTTGGAGAGCGCTATATAAATCATGTATGCTAGGACTCTGCTCACAGATAAACTGATTAGTCACATTGTGGAGATTTTTCAAAGCCCTCACTACAGAGGACTCAAAAGTAGAACACTGTACCACTGCTTCCCTCCTCTTCAGGATACTGTATTTGTTCCAGTTCTCTGTCCTATAGGAAATTGTTATCTCCTTTCTCTTCTCGTCTAATCTGAACATTTACCTCATCTAACCTGTTAGGTGTACCTTTAGGGTAAATCACCAGGATGTCCTGTCACCTTCTGGCACTCTGACGACCCTCTTACCTCTTCCTTGGATTCATACATTTACCTTCTTTACAATTTAGCCTTGCTACTCACCAGTTTTTTTTTCTGTGTTCAGCAATCAAACTGATTTTTAAAATCTTTTTAATTAATTGTATTCATGTGTCCCTATGTGTGGGTATGTACTTAGGAGTGCAGATGCTGGTGGAGACTTTGGAGCTAGTTAGCTGCCTGATGTGGGTGTTGTGAACCAAACTCTGGTCCTTTGCAAGAACAATACTCACTCTCAACTGGAGCCCCCAAACTGATTTGAAACCTTCGCTTTATACATTTAATAAGCATTTAATGGGCATCTGTGGTCTTGGCAGTGGTCTGTAGTTTGTTAAATGTGAAATTCAACAGTGAGTTATAGTGTTTGATAGGACTTCAAGGGAAAGAGCCTCCTGAGAAGTGAGCTTTGAGTGAGCACCTTAGAGTAGTGCAAGCACCTGGAGGAAGAGTATAGTTGGGTTACATGACTTTGATTCTTAAAACCCTCTTACACTCTTATCACACTAAGAATCATAATTTCCCTTCTATCTGTCACATTGCTCCAGCAGTACTGGCCTCTTTTCTGTTACCCAAAGAATGCCAGTTCATTCTTGAGATGTTGAGATGTTGCTTCCCTCGGCCTGAAACATCTGTTTTCTTTGAAAGACCTATAAGCTTCCCATTTACTTAAGTTGAATGACAACATCTCAGCAATGCTGCCTTTAGCCACCCTACCTGGAGTGATTCCTCCTTTTTTTTAGTCTTTTATGGTTCATGTTTTAGTGACAATGCTACTTATTGCTACCTTCAGAAGTGCTTAAAATTGGTTTTGGCTTTCCTCGTTTAGCTAGATATATATAAGTCCTGAGAGCAAGGATTTTATTTACTTGGCTATTCCCATGTTCCATAAGAACAGGCAGTCATATTTTTGGAGGAGTGAAGAATATAAGCTTTTAACAAAACTATGGATATTTCTAAAATTCTTTTTTTCTGTTGTGGAATGGTTCCTTACCATGAAAGACAACAATTTTATGAGTGGGAAATACATTTTATGGCATAAAGATGTTTTCATGTTGACTACCATATGGTTATTCTTTTTTCTTTTTTTTTTAACTTTTGTAGAGACGTTCTCCTGGTCTGTGTTCTGATTCTTCTCTGGAGCAGAGTTTAAGAATCACTGTTGGCAATGACCACTTCTGTGTTAACACACCAGAATGGCATCGACTTAGTGACCGGTTGGGATCACCAGTTGATAATCTGGAGGATATGGACAGGTAGGCTTCAAATATGGCAGGGTGCACCATACTAATTCTGAAAGGCAGAATATTGCTGTTTTCTGAGTGATGTGTTTGAAGTGTGGTGCCAGCACAAAGTTATCCCCTATGTCTGTATCTAATAGAAGAAAAACACTGGGAAAGACTGAATAGAAAGAGTGTATTGACATAGGCTTGTGTTTCTGATGAAATGTGGACCAGGAAAAGAACATTTGGTACAACTAGAAGGAGAAGGCTGAGGGAACGTAATCAAATACTAGACCAAAATAAAAATCTAGGAAGAGTCCTTTATACAATGAAGGTTTTTTTGGTTTTGTGCCTTTTTTTTGTTTGTTTGTTTTGTTTTTTGAGACAGGGTTTCTTAGTGTAGCTTTGGTACCTGTCCTGGAACTAGCTCTTATAGACCAGGCTGGCCTTGAACTCACAGAGATCTGCCTGCCTCTGCCTCCTGAATGCTGGGATTAAAGGCGAGCACCACCACTGCCCAACCAATAAAGGTTTTGAACAAAATGGGAAGTCTTTTTGTTTGTTTGTTTGTTTGTTTGTTTGCTTGCTTGCTTTTTTTTTCCAGGACAGGGTTTTTCTCTGTAGCCTTTGCTGTCTTGGAATTCACTTTGTGGATGAAACTGGCCTCAAACTCAGATGTCCGCTTTATTTGTACAAAATATTTGTATATTTTGCACAAACAAAATATCACTACATTTCCCCCTTTTTGTCTAAAATAAAATGTTTTAACTAATATAAGAAAAACTATATACAATTAAGTACAATAAGTATAGACAAATATATACAGGCAATGATTACATTAACAATGTCTTGTCTACTAGTATTTGACAAATTTGAAGAAAATATTCCATTATCTATCCTATCTTGGTGAGTCCAAAGTCTTGTACCTAATTCACTTCCTATCCTCACTTGCATTACCATCCAAAACTATCTTTTGATCTCTCAACCTTATGCACTTTACACCTCTTTAATGAGTTTCTTCTCTTGAGTCTGGTAAACAAGGAAGACTATAACTGTAACTATCTATCTTCAACTCTTGTCTTGGAACTCATTTTGTAGATGTGGTTGGCCTCAAACTCAGAGATCCTCCTGCCTCTGCCTCTTCAGTGCTGGGATTAAAGATGTGTGCCACCATACCTGACGTTTGTTTTCTTAGTGATGGAGAAGTTATTTATCTGAGATAGAGTCTCACTCTGAAGCCCTGGAGATTGACCTGCCTCTGCCTTCTAGTGCTAGAATTAAATAAAGGCCTGTGGTACTACACTTGGCTTTTTTGAGGGCTGTGGGACAGTCTATGTAAAAGTCCTGGCTGGTCTGGAACTCATAGAAATCTTCTTCCTGAGTGCTGAGATTACAAGCATGAGCCCAACACCCTGCTTGAAAATTATTTTTTTTAATAATTTTTTTTGCTTGGATGGTTAGACTATAGATACTAAGGCATTTAAATAAATTAGTGGATAATTCATCTATGTATATTAAATGTATGAAGCAGTAATAGAAAGTAGAGATCTTTAAAAATGTTTTAAGTGTGGTTACTGCTTAAAATTGTTGAGTGCTGCCATGTGATGGCTCACACCTTTAACCCCAGCACTCAGAAGGCAGAAACAGGTGGATCTCTGATCTGGAGGCCAGCCTGGTCTACAGAGTGAGTCGGGGCTACACAGAGAAACTCTTTCGAAAAATAAAACAAAATTGTTGAGTGCTAAGGAAGGACAAATAAACTACACTGTGTTGAATCTAGACCTCAATTACTAAAAGTTATATATAGGGATTAAATAATTTTATTACCTCAGAATAGTAAAAAGGTAAGGATAGGCATATAAGATAGCATTTTATTCATCTTAGAGCTTATCTTCTATAGTCTCTAGCACATTGGGGTTTAATAAATTAGTGATTAATCAAGGAAATATTGTTTATTACAGGTAATGAGTATTGTATAGAGTATAGGCAGGCAGATGAAGGCAGCTGGGCAGGAAGTCTGAGGACAGAGGTACTACTGGTGCTATTTACTTCAAAGCTCCAATGGCTATGGATGCAGTGAAGCAAGGCAGGACAGTCTTATATAACATTGAGGCTTCTGAAGATAGGGCTTCAAGGTATGTGACTGGAGTGCTAATTGAGTCAACAGCTCTTGCCCTTCAGTCTGCTTCTATTTTGGGAGGTGATTGAGTAGGTGGACTACAGTGGTGGTGGTACAGGGTGTGATTCTCTTCCTTCCTTGCTGGGTTTTAGGTAACCTCAACATTTCCTTCTGTGAGGTCTAAACTGACATTTCCTCTTTGTTATGCACATATGCTCCTGATAACAAACTATCTCTTTAAGTTATAAAAATTTAATTTCCTTCATAAGGTGTCTAGAACTGTAATATTCCAGAATCACGTGTTTTAGAGAAATATGCTTTAGAGAAAGTGAGGATAAGGATCTAAATGGGAGCTGTGGGTCTGGTTTACATACGTGTGTGTGTGTATGTGTGTGTGTGTGTGTGTGTTTATTTTTACCAGGGCTGGCATCAAACTCACAGAGATCCACCTGTCTCTGCGTTCTGAGTGCTGGGGTTAAAGGTGTGTGCCGCCACTGCCCGGCTCACAAACATACTTTTTAAAAATAAAGTCTTAAGGATGTTTCCAAAAGGCCATGTTAATTCTTTTTCTTTTTTTAAATTTTTCTTGAGACAACTGCCCCCAATACTTTTCCCTTTTATTGATTCTGTAAATTTTTTTTTTTTAGGTTTTTGGGTAACAGCCAAGTGTCTTAGTTAGGGCTTCTATTGCTATGATGGAGCACCATGACCAAAGGAAAGTCGGGGAGGAAAGGCTTTATTTGGCTTACATTTCCATGTCATAGTTCATCATCGAAGGAAGTCAGGACAGGAATTCAAGCAAGGCAGGAACTTGAAGACAGGAGCTGATGCAGAGGCCGTGGAGGAGTGCTCTTTATGGCTTGTTCAGCCTGCCTTCTTACAGAATCCAGGACTACCACTCTAGGGTGGTATCTAGTCACTAATCACTAATTAAGAAAATGTTCCACAAGCTTCGCTACAACCCGATCTTATGGAGGAGTTTTCTTAATTGTGGTTCCCTCCTCTCAGATGACCATAGCTTGTGTCAAATGGCATAAAACTAGCCAGGACACCAAATTATCAAGATTATGTATGGTCTTACCTTAGGAGCCCTATACTGGACTATAACTTATTCTAAAATGGAAGTGTGAACAAGCTGAGTGAAAAATTCTAAGATGCTTGGATACTAAGATACACCGAGTTGTGTATCCACCACTGCAATAAATTTTTATAACATTTTTTTTCTTGAGACAGAGTTTCTCTGTGTAGCCCTAGCTGTTTTGAACTCACCAGGCTGGCTTTGAACTCACAGAGATCTACCTCTGCTTCCCTAGTGCTGGGATTAAAGGTGTGTGTCACCGCCCAGCTGTACTCTCTTTCTTTTTTTTTTTTTAGTTTTTCGAGACAGGGTTTCTCTGTGGCTTTGGAGCCTGTCTTGGAACTAGCTCTGTAGACCAGGCTGGCATCAAACTCACAGAGATCTGCCTGCCTCTGCCTCCCGACTGCTGGGATTAAAGGCATGTGCCACCACCGCCCGGCTCCAGCTGTACTTTCTACTTTTATGAACTTGCCTATTCATGCATTGTTTGATTCTTTGCGACTAGCTTTCACATATATTAAGTTTCATCTATGTTTATAGTGTTTCTTTTTTTTTAAAGATTTATTTATTTATTATATATACAGTGTTCTGTCTGTCTGTATGCTTGCTGGCCAGAAGAGGACACCAGATCTCATTACAGATGGCTGTGAGCCACCATGTGGTTGCTGGGAATTGAACTCAGGACCTCTGGAAGAGCAGTCAGTACTCTTAACCTCTGAGCCATCTTTCCAGCCCCTGTAGTGTTTCTTTTTATGGCCAATAATATTTCATTATATGGATATGCCAACTACTGTTTTTTCATTATCAATAAATGGATGAATACCATTGGGTTGTCTTATTTTTAGCTGTTGTAAATAATTCTGTTATGAATGTTGTTGTACAAGCTGCTTTGTGAATTTATTTATTTATTTATTCGATTTTTCAAGACAAGGTTTCTCTGTAGCCTTGGAGCCTGTCCTGGAACTAGCTCTTGTAGACCAGGCTAGCCTCTAACTCATAGAGATCCTCCTGCCTCTGCCTCCCGAGTGCTGGGTTTAAAGGTGTGCACCACCACTGCCCGGCCTTTGTGGATTCATATATCTATAGACCAATGTTTCTCAACATTCCTAATGCTGTGAACCTTTAATACAGTTCCTCATGTTGTAGTGATGCCTAACAATAAAATTATTTTCTTTGCTACTTCATAACTATAATTTTGCTACTGTTATTCAATGTAATGTAAATATCTGATATTCGACCCCTGTGGAAGGGTTGTTCAACCCCCCAAATGGGTCACGACCCATAGGTTGAGAACCACTGCTATAGACAGATATTTTATTGTTCAGATTACTTTTGTGGAATTAGGGACTAACCCCAAGGCCTGTGTATGCTAGGCAAACAACCTGTCATTGAGCTATTCTCCAGGCTCATGTTTTAATTTGTTTAATGGACATTTGTAAACACATATAAATAGAATAAAACTGACCAGTAATGGTGCACACCTTTAATCCCAGCACTCAGGAGGCAGAAACAGGTGGATCTCTGTGAATCACAGTCCGATCTGGTCTACAGAGCAACTTCTAGGACAGCCAGAACAACACAGTGAAACCCTGCCTTGAGCCCCTCTCCCCAAAAGAATGGATACTATTTAGTACTAGAAAAGTATCAGCAGGGAGGGTGAAAAGGATAAAAAAGGGGGGGGCAGTTGTGTAGATATAATCAAAGTACATTATGCATATAGGAAAATTTCATAATGTGTTGTAACATGAGGGGCCGGGCTTGTTGGGGTTTCTGTCCCGCCCGGTTCCCCAGCTGTTTAGTCGCAGAGAAAATCACACAGAGATCTCCATAAGTTATAAAACTGATTGGCCCATTAGCTCAGGCTTTTATTAACTCTTAGAACTTATATTAACCCATTATTCTTATCTATGTTAGCCATATGGGTCAGTACCTTTTTCGGCGGGACAGGTCATATCCTGCTTCTTCGGTGGTCTGGGCAGGAGTGCCATGTATGCTAATAAAACAATTTTTTAAAAATTTTATTTAAACTCATTTTATGTGCATTGGTGTGAGGGTGTCAGATTCCCTAGAACTGGAGACACAGACAGTTGTGAGCTACTATGTGGGTGCATACAATTGAACCCAGGTTTTTAGGGGAGAGCAGCCAGCTCTCTAGCCCCTAAGAATAATTTTTAAAAATAGAAAATACAGTACAGTGAGCCTTCATGTTCCTTTTTTCTTTTTTAGAGATCTAGTTTTAAACAATTCGTCAGTAGGTGGTGGTGGTTTATTCTGTAATCCCAGCACCCTGGAGTCAGAAGTAGGAGCACCTCTGAGTTCGAGGCCACCCTTGTCCTAGGACAGGGCTACACAGAGAAACCCTGTTTGTGAAAAACCAACCAAGCATCCAAACAATTGCTCTTAGTGAAGGCTGCTGTTGTTGCTGTTGTTTTGATAACAGGGTCTGGGATTAAAGGCATGTACCAGCTTGGCCAAGGCTTTTAGAGTGTCTGTCACTGTACTACTT
Source organism: Chionomys nivalis (assembly GCF_950005125.1). Lineage (NCBI taxonomy): Eukaryota > Metazoa > Chordata > Mammalia > Rodentia > Cricetidae > Chionomys > Chionomys nivalis. Next base: position 11,720,388 of record NC_080104.1, on the reverse strand, counting down.
TAGGCTACAGACAATGGTGATTCTTTTTAGGACTCACATTTTTTAATTTAAAATTTTGTGTGTCTTGAGTGTTTACATGTGTGTGCCTGACTTGTATGACCAGTTTGAATGCCCTAGAACTGGAGCTATAGATGGTGGTGAGCTGGGTACTGAACCCAGGTCCTCTGGAAAAATAGCAAGTACTCTTAATCACTGAGCTATCTTGTTTCTCCAGGACTGTCTCTTATGACAGCCAGTTTTCTTTTAACCCCTGGGAAAAAGAAAGAAGGATTAAATTTCTCATAAGCAGCCTGACTGTGGACTATATTTATATGATAGCTTCTGGTTTTGTTTTGTTTCTAACTGTTCTGTGCCTCCTTCTATTGCATCCCCCTTTTGCTGGCAATTCTAAGTCTGCTGAGGCTTTCTGAGAGCCACCTTATTTGTAGCTTCTTGATACTTACTGTCCTATTAGATACTGAGGTAGTGTTTCATTCGGTGGTGACATATCCTAGTTCTAGTGAGGAAAGGAAGAGTGGTGACCTTGCTACTATACATATAGTTTAGGAGGGTTTTTTCCTACACTAATATGAAACTTGTTGATATATAGTTGGTGGTTTGGTGATAGTGAATCAGCTCGAGTATTCCTCCATAAATAGGTGTATTTATGGTTGATGGACAGAGCAAACATTTTGTGTTTCAGTGATGTTTGATTTCAGAGGCCATTCTTAGTTTATTCTTAGTCCTATTTCATAATACATTAAGACCTCAAAATTATCCAGATTTTTTTTAAGGTTATTTCTATGGGGCTGCAGAGATAGCTCATTGGTTAAGAGCACTGGCTGCTCTTCCAGAGAACCCCCGTTTGATTTCCAGCACCCACATAACCCTTCACAAACATCTGGTCTCAAGCTCATGGTGATTATCCTGCCTCAGCCTCCTAAGTCCTAAGATTACTTGTTTCATTATTGTTTTTTTTTTTATTTAGATGAAATTGGATTTTAAAATTCTAAAGGATCTCCTGGCATAGAGGATGTCTGGGCCAGCAACGTGTCTCAGCAAGTAAAAGCACTTGCCTGAAGACCTGAGTTTGATACCTAGCACACATATAGCAGGAGAGAACCAAGTCCCACAAGTTCTCTTCTGATATTTATATATGGGCCATGAATCACATGTGCCCACATACATATAGACATGTACACACAAAAAAATTTTACATGTAGTTTTAAAAAATCCTAGAGGGTCTTTATTTCCATCTGTGATTTAAATCAAAACCCTTGTCTTTTGGGTCATAGAAGCTCTGTGGCCATAGTGTCCCGAAATAGCTAGGTTTATTATCATCTACTTCTGAACTAAAAAAAGAACCATCCTGAATTTTTACCTGTATGCTACAAAGATCTGAGACCTTGGTATTTCTGAAAAATAAAGATACACAGTGAACCAAAACATTTATTTTTGGGTCCCATGGTAATAGACTTCTTGTGGATATCCAGGCAAAGCAGGAAAGAGCATGACCAAACAATTTTTTTATTGATATTTATTAAGCTCTACATTTTTCTCTGCTCCCCTCCCTTCCTCTCCTCTCCCCCTTTCAATCCTCCCCTAAGATCCCCATACTCCCAATTTACTCAGGAGATCTTGTATTTTTCTACTTTCTATTTCCCATGTAGATTATATCTATGTAAGTCTCTCTTAGTGTCTGCATTGTTGTCTAAGTTCTCTGGGATTGTGGTTTGTAGGCTGGCTTTCTTTGCTTTTTATGTTTAAAAACCACCTATGAGTGAGTACATGTGATAATTGTCTTTCTGTGTCTGGGTTACCTCACTCAGAATAATGTTTTCTAGCTCCATCCATTTTCCTGCAAAATTCAAGCTGTCGTTATTTTTTCTTTTTCTTTTCTTCTTCTTCTTCTTCTTCTTTTTTTTTTTTTTTTGCTGTGTATTACGCCATTGTGTAAATGTACCACATTTTTCTTATCCATTCTTCAGTCGAGGGACATTTAGGTTGTTTCCAGGTTTTGGCTATGACAAACAAAACTGCTCTGAACATAGTTGAGCACATGTCCTTGTGGCATGATTGAGCATCCTTTGGATATATCCAAAAGTGGTATTACTGGGTCTTGAGGAAGGTTGTTTCCTAATTTTCTGAGAAATCACCACACTGACATCCAAAGGGGTTGTACCAGCTTGCATTCCCACCAGCAATGCAGAAGTGTTCCCTTTTCCTCACAACCTCTCCAGCATAAGTTGTCTTCAGTGTTTTTGATCTTGGCCATTCTTACAGATGTAAGATAGAATCTCAGAGCTGTTATGATTTGCATTTCTCTGATGACTAAAGATGTTGAGCATTTCCTTAAGTGTCTTTCAGCCATTTTAGATTCCTCTGTTGAGAGTTCTCTGTGTAGGTTTGTACTCCATTTTGTGAATTGGATTATTTGTTCTTGAGATGACCAATGTCTTGAGTTCTTTGTGTATTTTGGAGATCTGACCTCTGATATGGGGTTAGTGAAGATCTTTTACCATTCTGTAGGCTGTCGTTTTGTCTGGTTGACCGTGTCCTTTGCTTTTCATAAGCTTTTCAGTTTTAGGAGGTCCCATTTATTAATTGTTTCTCTCAGTGGCTATGCTGCTGGGGTTATATTTAGGAAGTGGTTCCCTGTACCAATGCGATCAAGTGTACTTCCCACTTTCTCTTCTATAAGGTTCAGTGTAGCTGGCTTTATGTTGAGGTCTTTGATGCATTTGGACTTGAGTTTTGTGCATGGTGATAGATATGGGTCTATTTTCATTCTTCTACATGTTGATATCCAGTTATGCCAGCACCACTTGTTAAATATGCTTTCTTTTTTTTTCCATTTGATATTTTTTGCTTCTTTGTCAAAAATCAGGTGTTCAAAGATGTGTGGATTGATATCTGGGTCTTCTGTTTGGTTCCATTGGTCCTCCTGTCTGTTCTTATGCCAATACCAGGCTGTTTTCAGTACTGTAGCTCTGTAGTAGAGTTTGAAGTCAGGGACTGTGATGCCTCCAGAGGTTGTGTATTTCTTATTTGTTGTTTTTCTGTTTTGTTTTTGAGATAAGGTCCTATAGCCATTCTGTCCTCAAAGTTAATGAAGTTCAGGTTGTCTCTGAACTTAGTATCCTCACTGGTATTACAGTTACGAACCATCATGTCTGCTTAGAATCATTTTTTTAAATAAATTCTCAGTTAATGCTAGGGATGCCAGTCCTGATAAAGAGCTTAAATTTAGCTAGGCAAGTTTTTATTGTTGTTACTATTTTGTTTTTAAGATTTATTTATTTTTATAAGTTTGGTTTTTTTTTTTTTTTTTTTTGGTTTTTCAAGACAGGGTTTCTCTGTGGTTTTGGAGCCTGTCCTGGAACTAGCTCTTGTAGACCAGGCTGGTCTCGAACTCACAGAGATTCACCTGCCTCTGCCTCCCGAGTGCTGGGATTAAAGGCGTGCGCCACCACCGCCCGGCAAGTTTGGGTGTTTTTCCTGCATGTATGTCTCCGCACTGTGTTCATGTATGGTACCTGAGGAAGACACCTGAAGAAGGCATTGGATTCCCTGGAATTGGAGTAATAGATAAATAGTTGTGAGCCCATCATGTCGGTGCTGAGAATCAAACTCATATCCTCTAGAAGAACATGTAGTGCTTTTAACAGAAGAGTCATCTCTCCAGTCCCTGTTATGTTTTTTGTTTTTTCAAGGAAGTGTTTTAGTATGTAGCCCCGGAACTCAGAGTTGCCTACCTCCTAGGTGCTGGGATTAAAGGCTATATCTGATCTAGCTAGTCCAGTTGAATCAATTAGGACTCTGAATTTTTTTTTTAAGATTTATTTTTCTTTAATCCCAGCACTTGGGAGGCAGAGGCAGGCGGATCTCTGTGAGTTCGAGGCCAGCCTGGTCTACAAGCTAGTTCCAGGACAGGAACCAAAAAGCTATGGAGAAACCCTGTCTCGAAAAATCAAAAAAAAAAAATTTATTTTTCAATTATGTGTATCTGTGTGCTTCTTTGTGAGTATATACATGTGAATGCAAGTGTCTTTATAATCCAGAAGAGGGTGTCTAATCCCCTGAAATTGGAGTAAGCCATTGAACATGGGTACTGGGAACTGAACTTGGGTCCTCTAGAAGATAGTATGCAGTCTTAGTTGCTGAATCATTTCTCTAGTTCTTTGGTCTCTTTGTGGTATTTTGTATCTCCTGAGTACCAGTGTGATACACTGCATCCTTAGACTAAATACTTAATGTAAGTGTTCTATTGATATATTAGTGATAACACCTCTTGATTAGAAGCTAAAGCTGCTGGTGACCCTGGGAAGGGAGAGGAAATGTTCCATGTGTAATGTGTCTTTGGATTTCAGACACATTTTACTTTTGCTTTAAGTCTTCTTTTGTCCCCTTCCCAAATAATATTATTTTAGCATTGTCTGGCCATTCTCTCTCCAAGTTCAGCATATTCAGTGATGCTTGTCTCTTTTCTCAGGGATGATCTGACTGATGATTCTGTCTTCACACGAAGCTCCCAGTGCTCTCGGGGCCTTGAACGATACATTTCTCAGGAAGAGGGGCAACTTAGTCCCTTCTTGGGACAACTTGATGAGGACTACCAAGCAAGAGAACCTTTTTTGCATAGAGCTGAGTATAGTTCCCATATCAGTTGTCATGATGAACTGTTGAGGGGAGCAGAACGGAGTAGAGACAAACTCAAAAGCTCCTCTTACTCCGTACGATCTGAGGAAAGAAGCCGGGAGACCAAAAGGCCCCGTTATGATGACGCGGAAAAGGTACATGGCATAGGAGGGGATCCCTCAAGTTTTACATCTGGGACTCGCAACTATCGACAGCGAAGAAGAAGCCCAAGCCCAAGGTTTCTAGACCCTGAGTTTCGAGAACTGGACCTTGCCAGGCGAAAGCGAGAGGAAGAGGAGGAACAAAATAGGAGCTTGAGTCAGGAGCTTGTGAGAGTTGATGATGGAACTAGCTGTTCCATCCCTGGGTTGTCAAGTGTCCTAACTACATCAGAGCCAGAATATTCTTTGCATCGGCCTGAGGAAGTTCCTGTGATGCCCAAGAAGTCCATTCTGAAGAAGCGAACTGAAGTGGACGTGAAACCATCTGTGCAGGTCTCTGTTGTATTTCTCTTGATAGTTCCTCTGATATCCTAAATCCTGATACTTTCCTGGGACTGTGTTCCTTAATGGTGTCTGTGTAACTTGTGCTGTGCTGACATCTTATGCTTAACTGTGATCGATCCCTTCCATGATTCTCCAGATTAAACTATAGGCTCATAATGCACCAACAAGGACTCTGATTTAAAAGAATATCTGCCTTGGTTTTTTCCCTCCTTAAATCGAATAGCCCTATGGGAATCTTTGAATATGGATTCTTGGAAATGAAGCTTAAGGACAAAAAGAGAAGATAATTCAGATTTCTTCATCTTTTTAGAAGAAGACAGTGTATGAGTTGTAGAACATAAGACTAGAAATCAAGTGATTCTGGTTTAGGAACTATCAACTTCCTGTGTAAATTTGAGATGAATCACAACTTTTCTGGCCTTAACATTCCTTTTTCTTTCTATGAAAAGATAGTTAGGCAAGACTACTAATGTGACTAGAGGCTTCTGAGACAGTACTGAAGTACTTAGAGAAGCAAGGGGAGGTTGATAGGTTAGAGTTCTAGAGTTTCCTGTTTCCAGAATAATCCTACTTGTGTGTTTTTCTTTTGGTCATCAATAGATAAAAAAATAAGTTGTGTGAAATGGTACACACCCATAATCCCAGCAGCTGAGAGACCAGTGCAAGAGGATTCCAAGTTCAAGTCTATTAGGGCACATTGCTAGTTAAGGCCAGCCTGAGCTACAAAGTTAGACATGGCTGGAGACAAGCCTGATGGCTCAGTTTGATTCCCAGATTCTTACTCCTGAAAATCCATACATATACAGTGCTCATGTGTGCCCATATATTCACACACCTCCCCTCCTCCCCTCTGACACACAACACACTGTGCTCATGTGTGCCCATATATTCACACACCTCCCCTCCTCCCCTCTGTCACACAACACATTGCTCATGTGTGCCTGTATATTCACACAGCTCCTCCCCACACCCAACACACTGTGCTCATGTGTGCCCATATATTCACACACCTCCCCTCCTCCCTTCTGTCACACAACACACTGTGCTCATGTGTGCCCGTATATTCACACACCTCTCCTCCCCTCTGTCATACAACACACTGTGCTCATGTGTGCCCGTATATTCACACACCTCTCCTCCCCTCTGTCATACAACACACTGTGCTCATGTGTGCCCGTATATTCACACACCTCTTACCTGCTCTCTCACACATACATACGTCCACACACTGCGCTAATGTTTGCCCATATATTCACACCTATACACACACACACACAACACATACTATGCTCATGTGTGCTCATATATTCACACACCTCCCCCTTCCCCTCAGTGTGCCCACATAGTTACACACCACCTACCCCAACAACAATAATACAGTTCTTAAAAGAAAACAAAATAGGAAAACAAGCTAAAGAAAATGTCTAAAATCCTTTTGAATTCAGATTCCTTGATAAAGAATAGAACACACAGGTAAAGGTCACAACCACTCTGTCTACTTCAGTTCCTTTTCTCTTTTTCTCCTTGCTATGGTAGAGACAGTTGAAGAGATGGGGAACTTGTTTCTTGAACTTAGATGACTTTCCTTTTATACTTAAACCTCTCCTATTCAAGAAACATCTCAGTTACTAGTGTTCTGTGATTCCTCATAGCTGCTCAGTCAGTGTGCTTGTGTTTGTGTTTGCAGCTTGAGAGCTTTTCCAGCAGTACCAGCTCCAATCAGGATCGTCCTCTCTATTCTGAACATTCACCTCTTCCACTAAGTGGTGCTATTGCTACTTTTGCTTCAGAGATGGAAAATAAGGGGACTACAGTGGCGGCTGACCTGAAGGAACCTCAGAGTAACATATTCCAGTGGGGTCCCCTCCATGAGATATCTAAAGACAACAATCCTCTCAGTGAAAAATTTGACAGTGTTCTGTGCTATAAGGAAAAATTGAATTTGAAAACTGAGGGACTTGAACGACATACAGACTTCTTACTGCCCCATGAGAGAGCTAGCCAGGATGGCAGTGGCTTTTCCCGAATTCTGGGCATGTTGGCTGATCCTACCAGTACACAGGAAAAAAGAAGACGTAGTTTCCCTGATATTGAGGATGAGGAGAAATTTCTCTATGGGGATGAAGAGGAGGATATTAAAGCAGAATCTCCACCTAAGTCCCTTGGGGACTCTGAGAGTAAAGGTTTGAAAAAGAAAGCAAGCTCTCTGCCCTCAACTCCAGCCGTAAAGCTAGAATCACTAGAAGAGAGCAATCCAGAATATGCCAAGATTCATGACTTGCTTAAGACCATAGGACTGGATATTGGAGTAGCAGAAATTAGTAAGTTGGCTGCACGAACCCAGGAACGACTTCATGGCAAGAAGCCATCATCACGCTCCTTAACTGACCGACGTTTGTCTGCTGACCGACGATTATCTGCTGACCGACGTTCATCTGCTGACCGGCACTTTTCAGCTGACCGCTGTTCCTCAGTTGACCACAGTTTTACAACTGATCGGCGCTCATCAGATCATCACAGACTGGAGAGCAGGGAGGCACATCACAACAACACTCAGTCCCCAGAAGTATCCCACCCACACCCAGCCTCCCCAGTAGATCCTTACCTGCTCACAAAAAATAGCTCTCCTTTCCTAAAGTCTGATCATCCAATGGGTCATGTTACAGGACCAGAGGTAGTTGGCAGTGGGTTTCAGTCACCTGTTGCCGTTAGGTGCATGTTGCCATCAGCCCCATCTACCCCAATTAGGCTTCCACACTCTGCTTCTTTATCCCAGTTCTATATACCAAGAGCCTCTCAGTTTGCTGCACCTCGGATACCTCCAAACTACCAGGGATCTATCATTCCTTCTGCTTCTTTTGATGCTTACAGGCACTACATGGCATACACAGCCTCAAGGTGGCCCATGTATCCTGCCTCTCAACCATCTAGCCACCCTTTACCTGAACCACACAGGCTAATACCAACAACCAAACAAGCTACTCATAGTAGTCGTCCCAATCTCCGTGTGATCCCCACTGTGACTCCTGAAAAGTCTAAACAAGAGGTATCAGCGCTAGGCTCAATTTCTGTTAAGCAGGTTCCTGTTCAGGTCTCCATTCCATCACTCGTAAGATATAATCCAGAGAAGATCTCTGATGAAAAGAACCGTGCCTCCCAGAAGCAGAAGGTGAATATTAGCTTTGGGCATCTCATGCCTGAGTTTTTTATTTTCTATTTAGCAAAAAACATAGTTTTTAGTTTGTACATGTTTCTTTATAGGGGGTGAAAATTTGTAAGACCTTTTGTACTTTAAGCTTCTTGGAGGTCTACATCATTACCCAAGTAATGTACATAATAGCCCCTTTGAGCTTCTAATATTTTGTTTTTATAGGTTCCACTGTAATGGCTAGCCTTTTTAAGTTTATTTCTCTGTCATATGAATAGTCTGAAGATACTGAGGGTAGAAGCTAGTAACCTTGAAGTATCAGAAAGTCTTATCTTTTTTCATTTAAAGAATTTAATCCCTGGAAGATAAAAATTTAATTTTCTGTGGTATTCAAATGCTTTGAACTTTAGCCATAAGTTTCATTGACAGTCTTAAGTTTCAGTAAAGAAAAAAATGTAAATTTCAAGAAAATATTTGGAAGGAAAAAAAAAAGCCAGTTGGTGGTGGTGCATGTCAATAATCCCAGCACTCAGGAGGCAGAGGCAGGCTGATCTCTGCAAGTTCCAGGCCAGCCTGGTTTACAGAGTGAGTTCCAGGACAGCTAGAACTGTTACACAGAGAAACCTTGTCTCAACAAAACAAAACAAAACAAAAAGTGTTTTGGAGATGGAGCTCTTCTCTTTAATACCCTAACACTAAGGACTGACAATGGTTTTCCTCATTTGTCTATTAAAGACAAGTCATTTCTTTTTTTTCTGTTACCTGGTAGTAACTGGTTAAGAGATAATAAATTCAGGACAGCTATATCTGTTTGTCTGTTTGTTTGCTTGCTATGTAGCCCTTACTGGCCTAGAACTTACTCTGTAGACCAGACTAGCCTCAAACTCAAAGGATCCACCTGCCTCTGCCTTCTAAGTGTTGGGATTAAATGCATATGCCACCATGCCCAATCTGTATCTGAATTTTAAATTTAAATTTAGTTTGACTTGTGTGACCTTGGGTGAGCTTCTTTTTTGTTGTTTGTTTTGATTTGGGTTTTTTTTTTTGTTGTCGTTTATTTTGTTGTTGTTGGTTTTTTATTTTATTTATTTTTTTATAGACTGTTTCTCAGTGTAGCCCAGGCTGGCCTTGAACTCAGAGATCGACTTGCCTCTGTCTCTGCCTCCTGAGTGCTGGAATAAAAGGTATGTGCTGCCACCACCTGGTGAGTTGTTTTTCTTTCTTTTTTAAGATTCTTTTTATTTTAAAATTAAGAATTTACTTAGTTTATATGTATGAGTGTTTTGTATGTGTTATGTCTACATGTATGTCTGTGCACTATATATGTGGCTGGTGTTTTGGAGACCAGAAGAGGGCTTCGGATCTCCCGAGACTACAGAATTACAGACAGTTTTGTTTCACTGTGGAGGTGCAGGGGATATATAGGACCTAGGTTTTCTAGAAGAGCAATCAATGTTCGTAATCACTGAGCTACCTCTCCAGCTCCAAGATCTACTTTTAATTTTGTAGATACATACACACACACACGTTTGTGCACATGTGAGTGTAGGTACTCAGGAAGTCCAGAAGAGGATATAGGATGCCCTGGAACTAGAGTTACAGGCAGTTGTAAGCCACCTGATGTGGGTATTGGGAACTGAATTCAGGTCCTCTACAAGATCAATACATGTTCTTAACTGCTGAGCATTCTAGCCCCGAGATACTTAATCCTATATGACCTTACTTTTCCTAATATAAAATGGAGAAAATGTGAAGCTTAAATAATATTAAATACATAATACAGCTGATATAATGAATCATAACCACATTTTACTCCTTTTCTTCATCTTTACCCCTGGGTTCAGAGTCACTATGCAGTGGTGTTGTCAATGGCTTTACTTCCTGCTTGAAAACTTTCTAGGTAGTATAGTTCTGAATAAAAGGATAAAATCCTGGTTTTGAACTTGGATCTGAATAAAACGTTACTTTGACTACAAACAAAGCTTCTATGTCCAGGCATTTGAACTCTGGCTGAAGGGTTGTTTTGAGACTGGGTCTTGCTCTGTGACGCTGGCTGTCCTGGAGCTTACTATTTAAGACCAGGCTGACCCTGAATTTATAGCAATCCTTTTGCAAAAGCATGTGAGTGCTAAGATTTAGAGGTAAGTGCCACTGCACTAGACTTTAAGTTTAAGATACCAGTGTAAGAGCTAAATAGAAAAGAAGGATGTTGGAAACAGGGACTCCTAAAACAGTTTATAAAGGGTATAGATTCATTCTGGCTGGGCAGTGGTGGCTCGCGCATGCCTTTAATCCCAGGACTCAGGATTTAGAGGCAGGCAGATCTCTGAGTTCCAGACCAGCCTGGCTTACAGAGTGAGTTCTAGACAGCCAGAGCTACACAGAGAAATTACGTCTTGAAACACCAAAAAAAAAGGGGGGGGGGTGACCATGACCCGTGAATACAAATAACATGTTTCACTGTGGAGGTTTTTTTTTTTTTTTTTTTTTTTTTGGTTTTTCGAGACAGGGTTTCTCTGTGGCTTTGGAGCCTGTCCTGGAACTAGCTCTGTAGACCAGGCTGGTCTCGAACTCACAGAGATCCGCCTGCCTCTGCCTCCCGAGTGCTGGGATTAAAGGCGTGCGCCACCATCGCCCGGCGTGGAGGTTTTTTTTTTTTTTTTTTTTTTTTAAACTTATTTATTTATTACATATACTATATTCTGCACCAGATCCCATTACAGATGGTTGTGAGCCACCGTGTGGTTGCTGGGAATTGAACTCAGAACCTTTGGAAGAACAGGCAGTGCTCCTAACCTCTGAGCCATCTCTCCAACCCCCGTGTGGAGGTTTTTTTTAAAAAATATTTATTTATTTATTACGTATACAATATCCTGTCTGCGTGTATGCCTGCAGGCCAGAAGAGGGCACCAGATCTCATTACGGATGGTTGTGAGCCACCATGTGGTTGCTGGGAATTGAACTCAGGACCTTTGGAAGAGCAGGCAATGCTCTTAACCACTGAGCCATCTCTCCAGCCCCGAGGGTTTTTTTTTAAAAAAACAGGTTTTCCTCTCTAGTCCTGACTGTCTTGGAACTAGCTCTGTAGACCAGGCTGGTCTGGAACTCACAGAGATCCGCCTGCCTCTGCCTTCTGAGTGCTGAGATTAAAGGTGTGCGCCATTACCACCTGGCTAAGTAATGTGAGATTTTTATTAGTTACAGAACAAAATAAGCTATAAAAGTATTTACAGAATATGTTTGGCAGTGGTAGCACATGCCTTTAATCTCAGCACTCAGGAGGCAGAAGCAGGCAGATCTTCGTGAGTTCAAGGCCAGCCTGGTCTACAGAGCAAGTTCCAGGTTAGGCTCCAAAGCTACACAGAAACCCTGTTTAAAAAAAAAATTGTCTGGTTTTGGTTTTGGTGATCACAGGATGTTAGGTCAGACAGTCCACAGGGATGTGCTGTGGGTGATTTTAAAGGGAGTCAAAATAGTTTGGCTCTTCAACAATTTAACTCTCCACAGTCATATCACCATATAGAATCCTTAACACAGGTGTGATTCTGCCTTCTCTACATACCCTCTTGATCTTTTCTGGGAACTTCAGATACACTCTCTTACTGTTTTGTACTCTGTAGGTTATTGAAGAGAGAGAAAAACTGAAGACTGACCAGGAAGCCCGACAGAAGAAAATGTTTTATCTCAGGACTGAGCTGGAGCGGCTTCATAAACAACAAGGTATCAGGCAACCCCTTGTCTGACCTCCTTGTCGTGTAGATAGTAACTGTAGGAGACCCCAGTACGGAGGTGCTGGTGCTCAGATGTGGGTCATCAAGAGCGGTGTGGGCATAAGCCTAGAGGAAAGTTGTATAGCCATGCAGAATCTTCAGGTAGTCCTCATCTCTCAAATTATTAATACTTCTGTTCTCCTTCTTTCTCTTTCTATCCACTCTCTCTTCCTCTCTTTGTATTTGAGTATGCAGTTTGTTGTTTTGTTTTGTTTTGTTTTGTTTTGAGACAGAGTTTCTCTGTGTAGCTCTGTCTATCCTGGAACTCATTTTGTAGACCAGGCTGGCCTCAACTCAGACATTCACCTGCCTCTGCCTTTTGAGTGCTGGGGTTAAAGGTGTGTGCCACCATGCCTGGCATATAATGTGTATTTTTTCCTGAACTCTGTTAGAATAAGTTGTAGATATGATACCCTTTAGAACTTCATAATGTATTTCCTAACAGGAATTCAAATATACAATACACTAATCAAAGTTAGAGAATTAGGAATAGGCTGATGGCTTTCTGTACAAGCATGAGGACCTGAGTTTAGATTCTCAGAACCCACAGAAGGTCAGATACAATAGCATGCGTCTATAATCCCAGCATTTCGGTGGCAAGATGGGACGCAAAAACAAGAGAATCCCCACAAGCCTGGTGTATGCAGCAGCAGATGAAATTTTTTTCAAGCAAGATAGAAGATGAGGACAGATACCCAAGCTTGCCCTTTGACTTCCATAAGGATATATGTGAACTTGTTCACACACAGAGAGTCATACACACACGCATGCAAAAAGATTTTTAAAATTAGGAAATTAATTGTAATAGCTAATCTCCAATGTTATTTATATTTTACCATTTGTTTTATCACAAAGATTTATCACATTCAGTTGTCAGTCTTTTAGTCTTTTACCATTTAATAATAGTTCCTGAGCCTTTCTATTCATAATTTTTTTTTTAAATTTATTTATTAATTATGTGTACAACATTCTGCTTCCCACACACCAGAAGAGGGCGCCAGATCTTGTTACAGATGACTGTGAGCCACCATGTGGTTGCTGGGAATTGAACTCAGGACCTCTGGAAGAGCAGTCAGTGCTCTTAACCTCTGAGCCATCTCTCCAGCCCTCTATTCATAATTTGATATATTATAAAAGTCATGTATTTTATAGAATGTTTATTAATTTATCCTTAATTTATCTGATTTTTTATGATTAAGTTTGGATTATACATTTTGGCAAGACTGGCAAAAACAATGTCAAGTTTACATCGATAGTGTCTTTTCAGGGGAAATCTTTGTAAATATAGTAAAAATTATTCTTGAAGCTTCTTCCCACCAGTTTTAATTAATGTTTCTACCCTGAGAAACTTGTTTTGATGGTTGTTAAGTAGTGATTTTTCTAATTTTGTTATTCCTTCTATGTAGTGTGGTTTCTGTTTTAAGAAGGGACTTCTAACCCCTACCCCAATTAGTTTAGTCATTGTATGAGTATATATTTATTCAGTGATAAATAGGTTACCATCTGTCATTGTCATTATTTCCATGCTAAAATTTTTCCATATTTAGCTAATGGGGACCACTTTGAGTTTTTGGTAGTGTCCTTTTGATATCCGCTCATCTCTTTAAGATCTTTTTTTAGCCCAAAATATTCTGTGATTTTTTTTTTTAAAGATTTATTTATTATGTATACAACTTTCTGCCTCCATTTATACCCACACGCCAGAGGAGGGTGCCAGATCTCTTTACAGATGGTTTGGAGCCACCATGTGGTTGCTGGGAATTGAACTCAGGACCTCTGGAAGAGCAGACGGTGCTCTTGACCACTGAGCCATCTCTCCAGCCCTGTGATTTTTTTTTTATTCTATTTTCCTTTCCTCTTATTTTCTGTTCTGTTTTGCATTTTGTATTTTTTGTAGCCTGTAAGTCTCAGATTCACTGTGTAGCTCAGGACGATTTTGAACTCCTGATCCTCCTGTCTCTACCTTCAAGGTGATGGGATTCCAGATATGCACTGCCTTCCATTTCTTCATCTGTGCTTTTAAGAATTCATTTGCATGAGGGAAAAATAACAATGCTTCTAAATACTGGAACTGGATATTAGTATGAAAGAGAAGAGAACAGAAAAGGATAATTGTTTCTGTCTGAATTCATAATGTTTAAGATGAAATAACTTATTTTGTCCTGTAAGGACTGACCTACAGTTATGAACAAGAAATGACATTAGGCATAAACCATTATAGAAATTGGCAGTGTTCTTAAATCAGATAAAGTCACATAAATCTTTTTAGGAGGCACGTAAATACAAACCTGCATATATCACTTGGAGAGTTGATGGAGCTCCTGAAGCCCTATCTGTAGAACTTTAACTTATCCTTACCAAAAGAGAATGTGATTACTTGCCCTTCAACCCTCTATGGAAACAAAATCTTACTTGCTTTATTTTTTGGTGGAAAATGATTTTGTAATCATATAGTTGAGAAAGCTATATGTACTTAAAAACCTAGGAAATGAATTCTCTTAGTTTACCTTCCATGGATTTCTTGTGATAAACATCTGACCATTCAGGGGAGATGCTGCGCAAGAAACGAAGGGAGAAGGATGGTCACAAAGACCCACTTCTGATGGAGGTGAGTCGACTTCAGGATAGCATTATGAAGGACATCACAGAACTACATAAAGAGTCAGAAGAAGCAGAAAAGAAGCAATCTGAACTGGACAAAGTAGCACAAATCTTGGGAATTGACATCTTTGATAAATCCCTAAAGTCCTCAAATGACAGTAAAGAGTCTACAGAGAAGCCTGAAAAAGGAGAAAAATCTAAGAGCCCAGAAAAAGAGTTGTCACCCTCAAACTCTTCCTCTAACAACAAGGTAATGATATAACTTTGCTGTTACTTTTTTCCCCTAGGGACTCCTATAGAAGCTTGCAAATATGTTTTTGTAACAGGATCTTACTATGTAGTCTTGGCTGGCCTGAAACTCACTGTGTAGACCATGTTAGCCCTGAACTCACAGATACCCCCTTGGCTCTAGAGTGCTGGGATTAAAGGCCTGCACCACAACAGTCAGTGCTGCTGCATTCTCAGTGTCTCACACAGCTAGTGGTTGCGACACTCCCTTCCTACCTCCCAGCCCCACTGCATGCCTCTCTTCTCTCTTCCTTACCATTATTCATCTAGCCAAGAGTCTCATTTCCTAAGTGCCTTTTCCTAACCTAGTGACCAATTCGTATACATAAAACATTTATTATTGATAGGATTGGAGAGTTACATTTTAAAAGAGAATTCAGGCTGGGTAGCTGGCTAAGCAGGTAGAAGCACTTACTAGACAAGCTGGATAACTTGAGTTCAATTCTCAGAACCTGTAAAAAGTGGGATTCAGTGTCATTTTTGTCTATAAATCCACTTGTTCTAAGATGAGATGGCCAGTAGAAGCAGAAGAATGAGCCAGAAACTCAAGGGCCACACTGTCTTAGGGTTTCTATTGCTGTGAAGAGACACCATGACCACAGAAACTCTTACAAAGGAAAACACTTAATTGGGGGCTGGCTTACAGCTTCAGAGGTTTAGTCCGATATAGTCATGACAGGAAACATGGTGGCATGCAGGCAGATGTGCTGGAGAGGTATCTGAGGGTTCTACATCTATCTGATCAACAGGCAGCTGGAAGTGAATGTCACACTAGACCTAGCTTGAGCTTCTGAGACCTCAAAACCCACCCCTAGTGACACACCTCCTCCAACAAAGTCACTCCAACAAGGCCACACCTCCTAATAATGCCACTCCCTATGGTCCTGTAGGGACCACTTTTATTCAAACCACCACATTCTACTCCCTGGCCCTCATAGACTTGTAGCCATATCATAGTGCAAAATACATTTAGTCCTCATAATCTGTAACAGTCTCAAACTTGTTTAAAAGTTTGAAGTCTCATCTGAGATTTATGCAATCTCTTAACTGTAACACTTGCAAAAAAAATCAAAATGAAAAAGCAGATCACATATTTTCAGCATATAATGGCACAGGATATACATTACCATTACAGAAAGGTGCATGGTAAAAAAGATACTGGGCCAAAGCAAGGCCAAAAACCAGCTGGGCAAACTCTAAACTCTGCAGTTCCATGTATGCTGTCAAAGCACTCTTCAGATCTCCAACTCTTTTCAGCTTTGTCGACGCAGCACACTTCTCTCTCTTAGACTGGTTCCATTCATGTTAGCAGCTCTTTTTGACTAGTGTCCCATGGCTGTAGCATCCCTAACATCTTGGGGTCTCCAAAGCAATCAATCTAGGCTTCACCTTCATAGCTTCACACAATGGCTTCTTTAGACCTCCATGCAGGGAAACCCCTACCGTATACATGGCCTCAGCAGCTTTCCTTAGTCATGAAGGTAATTTCCATAGCTCTTTTTTCTTCTTTAAAGCCAGAACCATGTGGCCAAAGTCACAAGTTCTGCTGTTTGCTGGGATTAGAATATTACATCTTCACCAGCTTTCTGTTTTTGATGGTTTCCTTCACTGCCTGAACTCGGTTGTTCTGGAACTTGCTCTGTAGGCCAGGCTGGCCTCAAACTCAGAGGTCCACTTGCCTCTGCCTTTGGAGTACTGGCATTAAAGGTATGCCCTACCACATTTGACCCTAAACTTTCCTTTAATTCTTTTATACAAGTTGGAAGCTTAGCAGGATGGGATCTTACCCTGAGGTTATCACTCCCTTTATTCTAACATCAGGCTTTTCTTACATCTATTTTCATCTCCTTGAACACGGGGTTTAGTTCCTGTGTGTCCCCTTCTCCTTGAACTGTATATTTTATATTTTTCTTTGCTTAGCTTGCTCCTTTTCTTTCTTTCTTTCTCTCTTTCTCTCTTTCTTTCTTTCTTTCTTCTTTTTTATTGTTTTGTTTTTTGTTTTTTGAGACAGGGTTTCTCTATAGCTTTGGAGCCTGTCCTAGAACTAGCTCTTGTAGACCAGACTGGCCTCGAACTCACAGAGATCTGCCTGCCTCTGCCTCCTGAGTGCTGGGATTAAAGGCATGTGCTTGCTCCTTTTCATTATAGATCTTCATAAGAGTGACTACTAATAACCACATAACAGTCAATACTAGGCTGTTTTGAAATTTCCTCTGCATTAATATAAAACTCTTCAATCTAACCTCAGGCAGACTTTTCAGATAAGGGCAAAAAGTAGCTACATTCTTTGCCAAAATATTATAAGGACGATCTCTAGGTCACATATTAGTAGTCTCTTCAGAAACCTCTTGAGGCAGGCCCGCACAGTTTAAATTACCTTCAACTCCACTGTCTTCCATGTTCCTACTAGTATGGCCCAGTAAGCTTAGCTTAAAGCATTGCACTGCTTTCCTAACCCAAAGTCCACATTCTTCCAAATAAAAGCATGGTTTGGTCTATCATCATAATAAAAGTCCCTAGCACCAACCTCTGTCTTAGGGTTTCTGTTGCTATGAAGAGATATCATGACCACAGCAACTCTTTTTTTTTTTTCTTTAATTTCCTTTTACATTCCAACCACAGTTCTCACCTACCCCTACCCCTTCTCCAGCCTCCTCTCATCCCCAACACCCCCTACTCCTCCCAATGGGTAAGGCCTCCTATAGGGAGTCAACAAAGTCTAGCACATAAAGTTTGCGCAGGATCAAGCCCCTCCCCCATGCATTAAAGCTTAGCATGACACCCCACCATAGGGAACGGGCTTCAACAAACTAGGTAATACACCAGAGATAGATCCTGGTCCTATTGCCAGGGCTTCTCAGATAGTCCAAGCTTCTACACTGTATTCCACAGATAGAGGGCCTAGTTAGGTCCCATGGAGGCTCCACAGCTGTCTGTCTAGAGTTCATAAGTTTCCATGAGCGTGGTTCAATTGTCTCTGTAGATTTCTCCATCATGATCTTGACCTCCCTTGCTCATATATTTCCTCCTCCCCCTCTTTGATTGGATTCCTGGAGCTTAGCCTGGTACTTGGTTGCGGATCTCTGCATCTGGTTCCATCAGTTGCTAGATGAAGGCTCTATGGTGATAGTTAGGGTATTTACCAGTCTGATTACAGGGGAAGGCCAGTTCATGCCACCCTCTCTACTATTGGTAGGAATCTTAGCTGGGGTGTTCCTTGAGGATTCTTGTGAACTTCCCTAGCACCAGGTTTCTCCCTACCCCATAGTGGCTCTCTCTATCAAGAACTCTCTTTCATTGCTCTCCCACTCCATTCCTCTCCACCTCAACCACCCCATTCCCTCATGTTCTCATCTCCCATCTCCTCCCCTTTACCACCTCCCTTTGCCCCCAGTTTACCTAGGAGCTTCTGAGACCTCAAAGCCCACCCCCTAGTGACACACCTCCTCCAACAAAGCCATACCTCATTCAACAAGGCCATATCTCCTAATAGTGTCACTCCCTGTGGTCCTATGGGTGCCATTTTTATTCAAACTATCACAGCCACTTAGCTTAGAAGTATACATCATAGCAGCAGAAATGAAAGATACCTTTCCTCAGTAAGGCAGAAGGCAAGAACTGACTCCAAAAGTTGTTCTCTGATCTCCAAACACATGCCATGGCACATACGAACCTGCATGTACACACACAAAATGAATAGAATTAATTGTTAACTCAAAGGTATCATTAACTTCTATTGGTGGCTTTTAGGCAATTTAGGAATATTTGATCTGATTCCTTTAGGTCATCCATGGAAAGTACTGCTGTTTTATTTGTGTGCAGCATTGGCTTTCCATATGTACCAGGACACAGAAGAACAGTGATTTGACTTGTTACTTACTTAGTCTTGTCATATTCTTAACTTGTTAGCCACCCTTTTCTTTCTAGTTACTTTGATTTTAATTCAGCATATTTGTTTCCATAGGTAATACTTGCAGTGTCTACTGAAGGGTATAGTGAAATGAAATGACTCCTTTCCACTCTTGTTCTCGTTCTCATTCTCTCTCTCTCTCTCTTCCCTGTTTTTCGAGTCAGGGTTTGTGTACACCAGACTGGCCTCAAACTCACAGAGATCCACCTGCCTCTGCCTCCCGAGTACTGGGATTAAAGGCGTGCACCACCACCACCTGACTCCACTGGTGTTCTCTAGTTCCCTTCATCAGATGCAGTCAAATCTTTTCACAATCTTGGATAGTCTCTTTTAAATATATATGTGTGTGTGTGTGTATACACACATACATATAAAATTACATTTTATTTATATACACACATATGTATATATAATTACATTTTATTTAGTTTGTATGTGTGTGAAAGAGATAGTACATGTGAGGAGGTAAGAGGACAACTTTCAGGAGTTACTTCTCTCCTTCCACTTTGTTTTTGATGTCTCTGCTATTCTTCAAATTGCAGGCCAGCTGGCCATGAGCTTTCAGGCATTTCTCCCGTCTCTACCTCGTCTCACCCTAGGAGGGCTAGTATCACAAATGTATAACACCAGATCTAGTGTTTTACATGAATTCTGGAAATCAAACTCAGATCATCAGGTTTTTACCTGCTGAGCCATCTCACTTGTCCCATAGGATCTTGGATCTTGGTATTCTTTATTATTATCATCATCATCATTATTTGGTTTTGGTTCTGGTTTTTCAAGACAGGGTTTCTCTGTAGCTTTGGAGACTGTTCTGGAACTAGCTCTTGTAGACCAGGCTGGCCTCGAACTCACAGAGAAGTGCCTGCCTTCTGAGTGCTGGGATTAAAGGCATGCATCCCTACTACCCAGAGATCTTGGTATTCTTTTAGAAAAACTTTAGGATGTATAAGTATATGTGTTTTTTTAAGATTCTATTATTTTTATGTATGTGAGTAATTTTCCTGCATGTATGTATGTGTATCACATGCATGTAGTGCCCTCAGAAGCCAGAAGAGGGTGTTAGATCCCCTGGAACTGGAATTACAGGCAGTTGTGAGCCATCATGTGGGTACTTAAAAGCCATCTCTCCAGCCCCAGTAGTTTTTGTTCTTGATATGAAAAAACTATAGGGCCTAATTCTTTTTTTTTTTTTTTTTTTGGTTTTTCAAGACAAAGCTCTGTAGCTTTGGAGCCTGTGCTGGGATTAAAGGTGTGCGCCACCACTGCCTGGTTCTTGAGCTTTGAATACAGGTTCTATTAAGATTCTCCCCATCTTAATATAGCTTTTTATTTTTGACACTAGACATATGGTCATACTTCCTATGATTACCATCTGTTTTTTTGAGAGTATATAAATCTACTCTGCCTTAAATTCTTTATAAGTGTAAGTTTTTCTCTCTAGGAATCAACAGTAAATGAAAATTTCTGTATCAAGAGCCCTAATTCTGCTGAAAGCATCCAGCCAAACTCTAAGCAATCTGACCAGCCTGTTGCTGCTTATGAGTATTATGATGCTGGCAATCACTGGTGCAAAGACTGTAACACCATATGTGGGACCATGTTTGACTTCTTCACCCATATGCACACTAAGAAGCACACACAGGTAGGTATCCTGACCACGGTTCTTTCTACTATCACCCTCATTCCCCTTCATTTTCTGTGCGCCCATCTGCATTGCAAAGCTGGAAGATGAAACATTCTCAGATGGGCAGGAGCCCCAGTCTGAAGAGTCAAGAGATAAGAACAAAGGATGCCATCCCCAGGGCTCAGCTCAGGGGCTACCATAACTAAACACCACACAAGTGTAAGTGAGGCTTCTGTCTCTTGATTCCTTCAGTACCTGAATTTTTATTTCTCTGTTTCTAGTACTTGAGCTAACATGTTTTTACCTTTTCCACAGGTGATTCCGTTTAAAGAGTTGGCAGAGTTGGTGGGTGGGGGTGGGTAGCTAAGACTGCTGGTTCCCTGGTCTGATATTTAGGGGAAGAAAAGGGTCATTGAGCTTTTAGTGCTGTTGTGTGAGCACCTCTGCCTCTTGCAAATAGACACTGGATCCCTACAACAGACCTTGGGCTTCAAAGACTCAGAGTGAGGCTAAGCAAGACACTGTAAAGCGAACTGACAAGATAACTGTTCCTGCAAAAGGTAAGTTTCCTTCATGCCTTTTCAACTAAAATCTATAAAATATTTTGAAGTGTTTTCATTAAGAAGTTTGAGAAGTCAAATGTCTTTAAAGTTTTGTTTCTTGCCTTTACAAGCAGTCAGTATGCTTAGAGATGACCCCTGAAGACTTAGTACTTCATGAGAGCCCCTCATGCAAATAAGTGAATTAACTATTTGGGAACATGGTTTTTAAATATCCTCTAAGATGCTTGGTGCATGTCAGAGTTTAAGGAATGGATCTGGCATAGGGTACTACAGATCTAACCAGGTTAGGAATGTACCCAAGAGGTAGAAAGACTAGAAAGAGAGTTAAGCCTTAGGCCCACAGAGCATGTCCTTGAGATTCATCTAAATGCCACTTCTGACTCCAAAGTGGGCATAGTCATCTTACTGCAGTAGAGTGATGGGGTTTGCCTGTTCATCCCTGATGGAAAAGACTTGCTTCTTATTTCCTATTTCTTTCAGGCTCTGAGTTTCTGATTCCCACCACTGGATTCTACTGCCAACTTTGTGAGGAATTTTTGGGGGATCCAATTTCTGGAGAGCAGCATGTGAAGGGTCACCAGCACAATGAGAAATACAAGGTTGGTCTTTGTGTCCTTGTGGAATTCTCCACGTCTTTACACTAATTCCTTTGATTTTGTCAAATATCAGTTAGAAAGTCACTGATTTCACATCCCTTCTCACTAGGAAGTTCTCAGTCCTGGTGAGAGAGGCTAATTGAATTATCTGTGGTTCTTGAAAAGATTTTCCCAGTGATTTATTCTTAAATGAGTTGTAGCAGTGTCAAGGGCCAAGATTCTCTCTTAGAGCAATTTGATAATTTATTGAGCCTTTATCTTTTCACTTTCCAGCAATATGTGGAAGAAAACCCATTGTATGAAGAACGAAGAAATTTGGACCGCCAAGCTGGCTTGGCTGTGGTCCTAGAAACAGAGCGACGACGGCAAAGTGAGCTAAAGCGCAAACTTAGTGAGAAACCAAAGGAGGAGAAGATAGAAAAAAAGGCAAAAGTTGTGAAAGAAGCAAAGGAAGATGAGAAAGCCTCAGTAGAATTAGAGGATCAGCCCTCTGAGGGTGGAAATTCCCCTGAAAAGGGTGAAGTTAAAAGGAATGCTAGCCTCAAACTCCCAATAAGAGAAGAGGTAAAAAAGGAATCAGCAGTAGCATCTTCTTTTGGAAAGTTCAGTTGGAAGAAACCAGAGAAAGATGAAGAAAAAAGTTCAGTGGTGGCCCCAAGTGCCCCTAAGGAAGACATTGTGGAAAACAGTAAGGACAAAGACGATGGAAAAGCTGAAACCGGGAAGGCAAAGCCCATCAAAATCAAGCTTTCTGGCAAAACTGTTGTTGCACATACTAGCCCCTGGACACCTGTTGTTACAACTTCAACACAGACAAAGATCCGACCTAACCTGCCTATCCCATCCATGGTACTCCGCAAATCAGGTTTAGCCACAGTGAGCAAGCCTGCCCCTCTAAACACCTTTCTGTCTATCAAGTCCTCTGGGACCTCTGCCAGACCTCTGCCAGTGGTTAAAGAGTCTTCATCTGATCTACTCTTGCCTCCAGATATCATCTCCAAAGCTTTTGGAGGGGAAGAGGTGATTCTAAAAGGCTCTGCAGAGGAAAAAGTGGAACTGGCTGCAAAGAATGAGCCACCCCAAGTACCTGAGCAAATGTTGGCTCTGCCGCCACCGCCACCACCACCACCACCACCACCACCTCCACCTCCACCACCACCACCACCCCTGGCTATACCTCATCTGTCTGCCCCACCTCCTGCTCAAGCAGATGCTGTCTTAACTTCTGTGAAATCTAATTCAGTTGTATCTCAGACTCTCGGGCTTGGCTTCCAAGGTCCTAAGATTTTGAACCAAGGGTTGCCCGTAGCCTTCACGGCCTCAGAACAATCAGCTGCCATTCCTTCTGATGAGACAGCTCCTGGGGTGAGTGAGAGTGACCGGGATCAGACCCTAATCTCTATGTTAGTGCGACCTCCACCACCCCTCTCAAGTGTATTCAGTGAGCAGGCCAAAAAATTAGAAAAACGAAATTTGTGCTTAGCGACAGCCAATGCTAAGGACTTGTATGACATATTCTATAGCAGTGGTGGGAAGGGGGCCCATGAGACTAAGCTGAGTAGTGGTTCATTGGAAAATGGCAGCCTTCCTAGAACTGAAATTTCAGATATCTCTTCCACTTCTGCTTTGAACAGTAGTGTATCCTCAGAGGACCTGCCTCAAGATAATGGTTTGGTCACTGCTCCTGTAATCAGCAAACTTGAAGATCCCATTTCAAAAGGTCTGGTATCTATAGAGAAATGGTCAGTTATAGAACATATAGACCCCAAAAGTAGAGACAGCAGCTATAGCTTCTTACAGCCTCTGACAAGGTTGTGCCAAAGCAGGCCTTATGAAATGGTTACCCCAAAGACGGACACTTTGACCACGTGGGCTTCTGCTTCCTTCCATTGCAACAGTGATAAGGATAGACCTCCAGAGGGTAAAATCAAATTTGATCTGGGAGAACCAAAGCCACCTGATACAGACACACCTTTGGCATCTTGTCTATCAGATACACAGTGTCATACCAAGGGGTCTCAGAAGTTGGTAGAAATTAACTTCATGGATAATCAAAACAAGAACCAAGAGTTGGACCAGTTAGAGAATTGTAGAGAAAAAGAAGTGAAGAGAAATACTGAATTAAAAGGAAAGGTAGCAGTTGAAGAAGAAGCAGGAACCAGCATTGGACTGCACAGCATAGAAGATTCCAGTTTGAACCACGGCAATAGAAACACATGGGAAGAAGAAATAGGACAACCCAAATTATCAACAACTGACAAAGAGGTGGAACAGTCTAGGAAATTGATGACAGGACATGAAAGTCCAAGTAAAGTAGTAATTGAATTGAGTCAGTCTCTCTCTTCCAAAAGGGCAAAAATAGACTCATTTCCATCGTTACTCCAGAATCCAAAAGGTGTCCCTGAATTACTTCTGTTGTCCCCACCTAGATCAAATATGTGTTTAAAGAAACCAGAGACTTGGGAGAGCCCAAAGAAACCGGAAAGGAGTCCAGAGAAATTAGGGGTGGAAGCTGTGGAGCTACAAGATACCTGTCCAGAACTAACAGTGACAGTAGAAAGCAAAGCCTTGGAAAACCTCGAAGCTATGCACTCAAAAGTAGAGGGGCTTGCTGCCCTGAGGAATCTGGGGGATGTGCATGCTGAAATCTGCAGTGCTCAGACAGAGCAAGCATGTAGATCACCAGCTGCCTTGTCACAGAGAATGTCTGAAGAAAATTCTGTATTAACTGTAGTATGTGATCCCTCCAGTCCCAGTGACTTTGAACCAATACCATCTTTTTCTGGGTTTCCATTAGAATCTCCCAAGACTGTGGTGCTTAATTTTGAGATAGAGGGTGAACATAGTTCATCTAATTCCAGAAATGGGAGAATCACCTCTAGCTGCCCAGAAACAGGACACATTG
Source organism: Chionomys nivalis (assembly GCF_950005125.1). Taxonomy (NCBI): domain Eukaryota; kingdom Metazoa; phylum Chordata; class Mammalia; order Rodentia; family Cricetidae; genus Chionomys; species Chionomys nivalis. Next base: position 11,695,857 of record NC_080104.1, on the reverse strand, counting down.
TAGAAAATGTTGACCATGACATGGGAGGTGAGAGAACACACCAGGCCCTTGACCTATTGGCTGGAGGAATGTTGTCTGAGGAGGTAAAAGAAACTGCACAATTGCCGAAAGATTTACTCAGAATGGAATCCACAACAGTCAGTCCTTCAGGCCTTGGACCATCTCCTTGCCTTCCAGACCTTGTTGACTTTGTCACACGGACATCTGGAGTTCCAAGAGAGAAACTGTGTTCTCCGCTGTCTGAGCCAGATGACTTTAAGTGCAATTCCTTGGAGATGGGATCACCACCACTAGAAATTCTGAATGTATCTGTCTCGGATGTAGTTTCTCAAGTAAGTGAAGACAATGACAATGCTTTGAATTTGGTGAAAACTCCAACCTCAGGGTCCCCCTCTAGGGATCAGGTAGTTGGAGGCAATATGGGCCCTCAGGAAATGCCTGAACAAGAAGCTGCAGTTGATGTCATCCCAGATCACACAAGAGCCGATGTTCATGACTACAACAGCCAGGACTACCTGAATGGATAAATTATATCGGGTGTTAAAAACTGGACCTCAGCTGATCCAGGACTAGTTGGCAATCTCATCTGGAACCTTCACAGTAAACGTTCATGGGAGCTAAAAAATTTGCTTATTTCCCCCACTCCTTGCCCTTTAAAATATTAGATAAATCGGTTTTAACAACTTCTCTACATATCTGTTAAAAATATTTTGTTAATTTTTTAAGATTTTTGGCCAAATTATTTCTTTGTCATTAAAGTCAAATGTCTTTCTGGCTCACCGCAAAGTGTGCTTTGATTTTGGCTTTGAGGCCGCCATTTCTGGAATGTGAGGGGGGAAGGGAACAGCTGACTTCAGTTACTGTGTTATATTCCTACCTACCTTTCTGCGCAATTGATGGCTCTCTAGGAGAAACACCAAAAAGCTTGCTGAAATGGGAAAGTACTGAAGAAAGAATTGTTCCTCCCCTAGGTCTACATTCATTCGGATGAGACTGCCTTAACATTGTTAGAAGTGCAACGTGAGTAGCCTCTTTGCTTGCTGTTTAACTTCCCTTATTGGCATGTTAGCTCCATCCTTCCATACTTTGTTGCCTTTGCTTCAAATGGTCCCGGTCACTTACAGACTTGTTTGGAAATGGCCTCAGTAAACGAAAGAAAAACTGGGAGGCTCAGATTCGGAAGACGACGCACCGGTAAGACTTATTCCTGGCTCAATACCAGGAGTGTTTGTGTTTCTGAGGTCACTTTTAGTTTTGAAATGACCTTTGCTCATTATACTGTGGTCCAGTAACATTTTATGTTAAATTATCAACCATTTCTGTTGTAAACTCTAGAAAATCTGAAATCGGGATTGGATGTGTTTTCTGTTTTACAAGCATAGATGTAACCCTTTCCTTACCCATGTTATTACCGCCGTAGTGTGATGTTTTGGGTTGTACATTTTGTTTAATAAAAGGTTAAAGAATTTATGAAGTTGGCTTGGACAAGTTTAACTATTTTTAATGTGTTAATTTTTTGGAATAAATGTATTCATCCCATGCTTCTTTCTGGATGTTTGTCTTGACACCGTACACATTTGAGCTTCAAAAGAAACTAGAATAGTGAACTGCTACCCTGCTGTCCACCCCAGCCTGCACTGTCCTCCAGAGCCACTTCCTTGTCAGAATAGGAGGTGTGCGGTCTGCACCCTGTGCCGCCTGAGTGTGAAGAAAAGACAGCACTAGTCTGGGCTTTCCTTGGGTACTTCTGGAAATGGAGCTCCAGCAGGACATACAGATGCTTGACCAGGATACCCTTGGGAATCAGGGGGCTCAGGCCTTGGGTTTTCTACACTCTGTTCCAGTTTCCATCTGCCATTCCTTTGTCAGCAGTTTATAACCTGACTCAACAGAGACTTGAGAGAATCAGCCTTACCAGTTTCTTTCTTCGGGATTCCTTCCCTATTTCCTTATTTATATGCTCCCTAGATTGTGTCTGATGAGAATACTTAGTTTTTCCAGAGCCTAAGTTAATTCCAATTTACAGGTCATGGCTTCTTTTGTGAAAAGGCATGGATGTGAGAGACCTAGGTCCTTGACTATGCTCAGCCATTTGCTTTACCGTGTTTTGGATAAGTTGCTGTACATCTCTAGAGTTGGCATGTTGTGTTTGTTCCTTTAAAGATGAGGGTTATTGCCTCATCTCAGAACAGATAACCTTTAATCTACTTTTTCAGAGTAAAGTGTGAGTGAGTGTGTGTGTGTGTGGTGTGTGAGAAGGCACGTGTCTGGGCGTCAGAAGACGACTTTCTGGAGTGTGGTGTGAGAAGGCACATGCGTGGGCATCAGAAGAGGGCTTTCTGGAGTGTGATGTGGGAAGGCTCGTGCGTGGGGGTCAGAAGAGGGCTTTCTGAAGTGTGGTGTGGGAAGGCTCGTGCGTGGGGGTCAGAAGAGGGCTTTTTGGAGTTGGCTGCCAGGCTGGAACTTGGGGCATCAGGCTTATGTGGCGAGCACATTTACACAGTGGTCCTCCAGGCCTTTCTAAACTTGAGTTGAATATACTCTTGGCCTGGAAACTGTGGAGTGACTCCAAAAAGGGCTCTTTAGAAAAGCTGACACTTGTAAAGTTTCAGAGGGTTTCAGAAGAGATCCATCTTCTCTCCTGCTGGAGGAAGTAGTACAGGAGTTTAGGGAAAGATAAGTTAAAACGCCAGTTTGTGCTGACTGAGACCTCAGGTCATTAATCATACCTAGATTGAACTTCACTCCCTTTGAGAGTAAGAATCTTGCCCTCTAGTAGGGGCCAGAGAGGGCTAGGAAGGAAGAGACAGTATGTAAGGGCAGACCTGGTTTAGGCTGCTCAAGCTACCTTAAACTACATAAAGAATTTTGAGCCTTAACTTTAAAACATTTCAGAACTGCTTCACGCTCTATTCCAATGTTGTCTGTACACCTAGGGTTTCTTCTAGAATATTCCCTTCTAAGAGTTGAAGGAATGGCATTCTTTATATCCGCCCTAAGCCAGCAGAGGGAACAGAGCTTTGAGAATACTGTAATTCGCAGGCAGTGCTGCTGGCTTCACCCCGTGGTCAGTGACATCTAGCTTTGGAGCCCATCCTGAGAAGCCAGTGAGTGCAGTAAGTTCAGAACTCTAGCCCAGTACCTGGCTCTTAGACTCTGTAACACTTGTTATCACAGCACTAAAGGTTTGATCTTGAAGATGAGGAATGGGCTCAGAGCTTTGACATGAGCTTGGGTTGTAATAGAATTATAAGTCAAAAACAATTTATAAATTTAATTTTACTTTATGTTCATTGGTATTTTGCCTGCATGTAAGTTTGTGAGGGCATCAGAAGTTCTGAAACTGCCAGTCGAACCCGGGTCCTATGGAAGAGCAGCCAGTGTTTTAACTGCTGAGCCATCTCTCCAGCCCGCCAGGAACAGTTCTTACTGGGTGACTTAATCAGTGAGAAATTAACACTAATGTTTAAATATAGACAAATGCCTGCTTCTACTCAGTTTGTTTACATTACTCCCTGTAAGCCCCTTTGCTTTGTGAATGCCCTTTTCTGCCTTATACCCCAGCTTTCTATTCATAACTGGTCTCACAGAGCGTGCAATACTCAAGAGATCTTTCTGCTAACACTGCTGAGCAATACAATAAAATACGCAGACCTAACAATTCTGCTTCATCTCTGAAAAATGGAAAAAGTGTTCTGGTATAAAGCTTGCAAAAATATATGTCTTATCAGATCCCCAGCTTCTAGGACTGAAGAAAAAAAGAGTGGACATATAAGAATAGTGTGTGTGTGTCTGTGTGGCTATGTGTGTGTGTTGGGGGGTAAGTGGAGGAGGCCTCAGAGAAGAGAGAGCCTGTAGCAGAATTAAGTGAGGTGGTTTTGTTTTCATGTACCTCAAATAATTGTATCTCTTCACTAAAGTTTACCTGAGTCTTCATTCATTGATAATTTATTTGAAAACAATAGAAATGTAGAGTTTGGGATTATAAACACATTTGTCTTTATTTATAGTTTAAGTTTTTATACATTTGTATTAACAGTATTATTAATTGCTGTTTAGTCCAGTGCAGCAAAACACCTCTTTAGTCCTTTCACAGAATTTCTTTCTTCGTTTTCAACATTTTTCCTTCTCTTTTCTCCCTCCAAGCCTCCCATAAACCCTCCTTACTCTCTTTCCAATTCATGGCCTCTTTTTTTTTATTATTTGTTATTACATGCATATATTTGTACATATATATGCCTAAATATAACCTCTTCAGTCTGTATAATGTTTTACATGTGTGTATGTTTTCAGGGCTGACAGTTTGTACTGGATAGTCAACTGTTGTGCTCTTCCCTGGAGAAGACTGTCCTGTAGGTGTAGGTTGAGGTCTTGTGGGATGTCTACTGGTGTCATCCTTGGTTCGCTCATGTTAGGCAGTCATGTTGGTGAGACTTTATGGCTGTGGCTTCTGACATTACTGGGGGACACAGTCTCGCAGCAAGCTCCCTGCTCCTCTGGCTCTTACAATACTTTCTACCCCCTCTCCCACGTGTTCCCTAAGCCTTAGGTACAGGAGTATTGTAGATGTACCCATTGGGACTGGGTAGAGTTTAGTTTTGCAGTCATGTTTATTTAATTTTATTTGGGTATTGTGGGTTATTTTCTTTAAGAGAGCTTCTCACACTAGCCCAGGCTGGCCTAGAATTAACTGTAGGCTAGACCTAAATTTGGAGCAGTTTTCTTATCCTAGCCTCCCAGGGGCCAGGATTACAGGCATGTGCCAACATGTCTGGCTTGCCTATATAATTTTAATTATGTATACAAGTAATACTTTCACTGATGGTGAAATTTTTAGTTTATAATCTTAAAAACACCAGTATCCAAATATTCTTACCCATAAGCACTTGGAAGAAAACATGCATAAAAGTGTGTTTATGTGGAAGCATTTAACATCGTTATAATTTTATTCTTATGTGTCCCTTTGACTAATATATGCCCACTAACTACAATATAAGAGAAGTCATTTTTGCTTACTGTGCTTTTACCCCATTGTATTCATAGTGAACAATTGCCTAGTACATAGAGAATACTCAATAAAAATGTTGTTGGAAAAATCAGTGTGGTAATAGCCATTTCTTTAACTGATTGTTAGTACTTAATAGTTCGTACATGGATTTGAAAGTCTCAGTTGCTGCCTGTGTTTGCTGAGTGCTTAGCATTCTAGAAGCCAACTGTCCTTTTGTTCTTCTGATTCTTTGCATACAGAGCTCTGTGGCAGTTAATGTGTCTCAAGGCTGCAGGTGGTCCCCTCTTCTCAACCTCATTCTGGAGTAGTGGTACCCGGTTAGGAGGGGAACACTGCCCTTGCAGCTCCTACAAAAGAAGCTGAGATGGGAAGGAGACAAACGACTAAGCTAAGCTTAGCAAGAAAAGGGCTGGAGGCACTTTGAGAACTCTGATTTTCAGTTGGCCTCTTTTTTCCTTCCAGCCAAACAAGTATGTTGATGTCAGCCAGTCAAACTCCAGAATTTCTATGATTTGGCTAAAGGAATAATTTAGTGTTTTATGTTCTAGCATTTTCTTTCTTTTTTTAAAAATGGTTTATTTAGCTTTATTTTATGTGCATTGGTGTGAAGGTGTCAGATCCCTTGGAACTGGATTTTCAGACAGTTGTGAGCTGCCATGTGGGCGCTGGGATTTGAACCTGGGTCCTCAGGAAGAGCAGTCAGTGCTCTTAATCGCTGAGCCATCTCTCCAGCCCCCTAGCATTTTCTTGGTATTTCATCAAAACTAAAAATATTTCATTTCTGAATAGAAACAAACACACAAAAACATACAAGATTATCTTGTATTATCTGTTGTGCTTCAACTTTCTGATAATGAAATGCATTTTATATAAAATAAATATTTTATACACATAAAATAAATATTTTATTCACATACACAAGACAAGATTTATGTTAGAGTTGTACTAAAAATCTATAGGTCAGGGTTTTTTTTTTTCTGTATACATCTGTATGCTAAAAAACCGATTTTTTTCCAGGCTGTATCTTTCTGTTCAGTACACCTTTACTTAGTTTCTGCTGTTTGTTTTCTTCCCATCAGTACAAATAGGTCCTGTTTTTTCCCCCCTCAAGACTTAGTAAATTACTGCCATTGCTACTAGGGAAACATACCTCTTCAAGAATCTCCAATCACTTTTTATTCTATTTAATGTACAAACACTTGGACATTAAATATTATCAAGACATTTGTCTTCACAAAGCTAACTTTAATGCAGGTCCACAACACATGTCAAAGTAATTACTACAGACAATAGACCTGAATTCAATCCCACCCATTGGGTAGAAGAAAAGTACTGACCCTTGTAAGTTGTCCTCTGACTTCCACATGCCTGTGCCTACACATACACACACAACAAAATTAAGAAATTTTGCAGAAAATAAGTATGTTTAAAATAAGTGGACAAGTAGGAAAAAATAAAAGCAATTATATTATGAAAGAATGAAAGATTGAGTTCTTAGGATAAGAACACATACTGCTTACTAAGGACTCAAGCTGGGGGCTGGAGAGATAGCTCAGAGGTTAAGAGCACTGCCTGCTCTTTTGGAGGTCCTGAGTTCAATTCCCAGCAAATACATGGTAGCTCACAACCATTTATAATGAAATTTGGTGCCCTCTTCTGGCATGCAGACAGAACACTGTATAAATAAGTCTAAGGGGAAAAAAAAACTTTGAAAAAAAAGATTAACCATCAAACAAAGGACTCAAGTTGGCTTCCCAGAATTCATATCAGATAGCTCACAACTGCCTGTAATTCCAACTTCAGGAGAGCTAGCACTCTCTTCTGGCTTCTGTGAGCACCTTCACAAATGTGCACCCACCACTACCGCCACCACCACCACCGCAAGCTCAAAATAATTAGGAATGTTTAAAAGACTTTTTTAAAAAATGTGGAGACAGCAAAGACATGAGAGTCAACCATATAGAAGCATTATTGCATCTTCCCTCTGCTCTGCTAGGGTGTCATTTAACTTTTCTGTACCTTCCGGTATTTCAGTAATTAGGATCACATTGTTATTGACTCTTAACCATCTATCTCTTTTTCATTCAAGGGGAAGTCCCAGAAGTTTGCAGATTTTCAAGAGGAGGGACTGAAGTGGACATCTCTGCTCCAGGAATGCAGGGGATAGAAAACACAGAGGTCATGGAAATAGTGAGCGTCCTTGTGGCCAGTAGACACTCAGCCTTAGGCCTAACTTGCAGAAGGTGAGTATGGCTGTTTGCAGATATATGGAGAAAGCCTTTTCATTTTAGCTACCAGGAAAGAGTTGGTGAGTAAATATGTGCATTTGTGTCTTTATATCTAGAGGAACAGACATAATGGGTGTGTGTTTTAGACTTTTACCACTGTACACCTTATCTAGCATTGAATAATTTACTAAACTCCACCTCTCATGTTAAAACTAGGAACTGGTAAGATGTTTCAGTCAGTAAAAGTGCTTGCTCCCAAGCCTGGCGACCTGACTTTAATCCCTGGGACTCACAGTGGAAGGACAGAACCAACTCCTACTTCCACACACAGGCATGACACATGCATAAATAAACAAACAAATAAATAAAATGTCGTTTTGAGAAAACTGGACTTTAAGCTTTGCTATTCTTTCTGAGCTGTGCATCCCAGTGTGTTCAGCAGGTGGATTCTGTCTTGTTCTGTCCTCACTTTCTAGTTCATGTAAGAATAAAGGTAAAATTGGATATGGTTTTAGAGGAACAGGATACAAATGTGCAGAGAAGGGTCAGGAAGGAGGGACAGTCACAAAGAGGATGCTTAAGAAGTACTAGGTTGGGTGTGGTGGTGTGAGGAGAGGCAGGCAGATCTCTTGGAGTTCAGTGCCAGTCTGGTCTACATAGAGTTCAGGTCTCACCCTGTCTTAAACAAGAAAGATGAAAGAGAGAGACCTTATACACACAGGCCTATGGCAACTAGAAGAAGGTATAAGATCCCCTGCAACTGGAGTTACAGACAATTGTGGGCCACTATGTAGGTGCTGAATACTGAACCCAAGTCCTGTGGAAAAGCAGCTTTTCCAGTCTTTCTGCCTCTTTACACCGTGAAACATGTGGTTGGCACACAGGGGCAAACAAAATCCTTACAATTACCAAGGAAACTCCTTATTCTGCTCATCTAAAATTCTGGTAAGGTGGTATACTTACGAACCTCTGTGACTGAGATATTGTGGGCTCAGTACCATAGTGGAAAAAAGAACCAGGACCCAGCAAAACTTAGCCTAACTTAGCCTGTGATCATTTAGTCTGTGTCATCTACCACAGTTACAGATCTATGCAGAAAACTGTTAGCCTAATTTTTCTCCTGATTTGTAAATTCAGGCACTTTTACAGTCATGGACATGTAGATGTATGACTGAAGCCAATGAGAAGTGTGTCAGGGCCTCTTGCTACAGAGAGGTTTCTAAAGCAGGACCCTGCAGGCAAACCTGTCTGTTTTGTGTTGTGGTGGAGGTGGGGTGGAAGAAAGAGAGCCACCCCCAAAATATAATTCAGGCTTAGCAGCAGCAGCAACAAAAAAATCCAGTTTCTTATGAACTGACTACTCTTGGCTTTGCAAAAGCCTCCTTTATTGTTACACAGACTACACCTCTTAGTAATTCAATTTCCAAATTTCCAAAACCTCTTACCTGGAGTCCTTTGAAGGAACCATTTGCCTAAGCAATTCTCAGCCATGAGACCTCCTACTTTGCCAGGTACTCTCAAGACTAAGTTATGCAAAGACTCTTAATTCCTTCAAAAAAGCAACTCAAATAATAATCAACTAGTTTAAACAAAACTTCAGAGCCTAGTGCTATCACTGGGGAGTTCAAACCAGATGCGGTGGCTCCACAGAATCTCTCAGGACCCAGTAGAAAATGACGTGGTGCCAAGACTTTGGTCACCACTTTCTCTAGCTCCAAGTCAGTTCTCATTGCCTGTCATATTCCTCTTCCCAGGGGCAGGCAGAGGTTTTGGCCCTGAGCTCTCATCTCAAATTTCCTTGTTACCTGCCAGTTCCTTGACTACTCACAGCTCATTTCTCCAGTGGCATCCAGAGCCTGTGGCTGCGATATACTGGGGAAGAGAACATTTCTAAACACTGCTTTTCCATGAGGTTACTTTATTATTATTATTATCATCATCATCATCATCCCGGAATCCAGAGATATTAAGATGATAAACTGTTAGCTGAGCAGTATTAGTACATGCCTTAAATCTCAGCACTCAAGACGCAGAGGCAGCCAGAAGCCAGTCTGGTCTATAGAGTGAGTTCAGGACAGCAAGGGGCTACACAGAGAAACCCTCGCTCAAAAAAGAAAAATTTTAAAAAACTAAAGTTGTAGGGAGAGGGCCCACTTGTTTTTCCCGGCTAGCTTAGCCCCAAAATAACCACACAGAAATTATATTAATTAAATCACTGCTTGGCCCATTATCTCTAGCCTCTTATTGGCTAACTTTTACATCTTGATTTAACCCATTTTTATTAATTGTATATTGCCACGTGGCATTGCCTTACTGGGAAAGATTCAGCATGTCTGTCTCTGGCAGCTCCATGGCATCTCTCCTACTCTACCTTCTTTTCTCCCAGCATTCAGTTCTGTCTTCTCCGCCTACCTAAGTTCTGCCCTATCAACTAGGCCAAGGCATTTTCTTTATTCGTTAACAGATAAAAGCAACACATGGACAGAAGGACCTCCTACACCATTTCCCCTTTTCTGTTTAAACAAAAAGGAGGGCTTTTACTTTAACATAGTAAAATTACATATAACAAAACAATTATCAAGCAAGAATTGTAGTTACAGTACTTATATCTACTTTATCTTTTATCATAACTAAGGAAAACTATAAATTCTTTAACTCCATTAAGGACTCCAGAAGGATACAATATTACCTAAGTAGACAGGAAGTACATTGTAAGCAATTTCCAAAACTCTAGAATTGACAGAGACATCTTACTGCCTGGACAGTCACCCAAAATTTTTCTGTACTGTTTGGGCACCCATCTTCAGCCCACAGGCCCATAGTATCCAGCAGACTTTTTCATGAAACAGGAAAATTTAAAGACAGTTTTGTCTATATCGGCAGTTAGCCAGTTTTTTTTTTTTTTTTTTTTTTTTTTTTTTGTATCTTGCAGAATGTCTCATAAACTCTTTCATAAAGCAGGAACCCCAAAGGATCATCTTACCTTTAGGCAAGTTTAGCAGTCATTTCTCTGTGGGTCATGCATATCCAGTGAAGCAGTCCAGGCAAGATCAGTTTCTTACCCAAATGGCTAACCAACTCCATAAGGAGTCTCTTCAGTGCCTATCATCCTTTTGAAGTAATTTGGTGCTACCAGGAGCAAATGTGTCTCACTGTCATGAAAAGTTTTTAAGTTCTTAAAACATTTTAAATGCCATATTCTGAAGGTCTCTAAAAGATTTGAAGAATACCTATCTAACTGAAATATATCTCTATACATCTAGAAAATCTAACTAACATGAATACAAGCTTAATTATTATAGATGACTATTAACCTATATTTATTAATTATACATTACATTTTTTAAATGAGCTACACATATACAATACCTTAATCAAGATCAAAAATACATATATATATAACAAGATTGACCTTAAATTTGTATCAATAAACCAAGATCCATACCAATGCAAATTATTCGCATCTATATCATATCCCCCCTTTAAATGTAAAAGAACATTTATAAACAATATTTGGAAATATGGGCGTAGTTTTGTCCATACTGCTTCCTGCTGTTTGGGGGCACTGTTAATCACTTTTTAATGGTGTATCCAGTGTGCTAGGTTCATTTTAGTCAGCAGTTGGGCAAAGAAATTTTTTGAGGGTATTTATGGTAACCTTTTAGGAGGCCTTGGTCTATGAAACCATATTTGCCTGAAGGCAATCCACAGGTTCTCATCTTCTGTGAAAACAAAAGAAGAACCTCTTTTCCCAAGCAATATGTTCCTAGACCTAAATTTTGAAGTCAAGATATCTTGATAATATACATGCTGGTTTAGTTTCTTCACAGCAGTCAAAAAATTCAAAGAAAACACAATAATATACAGAATCCAGACTCTGTGAATTTTTCATTTTTACGTGGCTTATTTTGCTTTACTCCTTTTAATCTGTGACTATATGGCCTCTCTCTCACTCTCTGCCTTTTTTTCTCCCAGCATTCAGTTTTGTCTTCTCCGCCTATATAAGTTCTGCCCTATCAACTAGGCCAAGGCAGTTTCTTTATTCATTAACCAATAAAAGCAACACATAGACAGAAAGACCTCCTACACCATAAACTTTTTAATTAAAATATAATTAATATAATATTTAATTTTTATTGTAAAACTTACTATTTACAGTGTGTGGGTTTTACTAACTTCAATCTTGTACGACTGTCACCACCAAGTTCAGAGCCTTCCCACGCCTCCCTCACCTCTGAAGACATGTATGCACCGGGAGGTTCTTTGTCCCCTCTTCTCAGGCCACCTCTCCATTGGTGGTCAGCAGCGCTTTCTGTCTTTATGCACTTACCTCTCCAGACGTTTTATATAGTCCACTTAGCATAATGTTCAGGTATCATATGTCACTACATTGTACTTTATGACTGAAGACTGTTTCATAGGGACATACAATGTTTTTATCCTATTAGTTGGTAGATACTTAAGTTATTTCCATTTAAGGACTATAATAATACTATATCCACATACAAGTTTTTGTGTGGGTATGTTTTTAGTTCTCTTGGATGTGCACCCAGGAATAGGTAACACAGTAACTAACTTTAAAAATAAACTTAAAGTGTAGTACTCATATTCTTAAAGGTATACACATTGTGATTGTTAAACTCAGTAATATTCATAAAGTGAACATAACTCATTAGTCAATACCAAGTAAAAAACTAGAGTATTAGCTGGCTGTGGTGGAGCACACCTTTAATCCCAGCACCCAGGAGACAGAGGCTGGCAAATCTCCATGAGTTCCAGGCCAGTCTGGGCTACATCATGAGACCTCTTGTCTCTGTGAGTTCCAGGCTAGCCTGGTCTACATCGTGAGACACGCCCCCCCATGTTCTCTTTTTAGCCACTGCTTTCCCAAAATGGAACTACCATTCTAACTGCTATCTCAAGTGTTTCTTTTAATGAAGGGGGAAAATCACATTTATAAAATAGGCGACATTTTCTCCTAGAATGATTGTTCATGTTTATAATTCCTACACTAAATTTTTTTGAGACAGTCTTACTATGTAGGCCAGGCTAGCCTGGAACTCACCGTGTAACCAGGTTGGATGATCCTCCCACCTTAGTTAGCAAGGGCTGAAATTTTAGGCATGTGCCAATGTGCCCAACTCTCCAAATTTTGATGCCTTTTCTTGCCTACCTGCCCATCTAGTAGTGCTGAGTAGAATGGATGAAAATGGCATCCATATTTGTTTCTGCTCTTTTGTTTGTTTGTGTTTTTCAAGACAGGGTTTCTCTGTGTAGCCCTGGCTGTCCTGGAACTCACTCTGTAGACCAGGCTGACCTCAAACTCAGAGATCTGCCTGCCTCTGCCTCCTGAGTGCCGGGATTAAAGGTGTGTGCCATCCTACTACAGATATAAAACTCTTCAATGAAATAATAGCAGACCAAACCTAATGACATACAGTTATTTTTGTATATTAGTATATAAAATACATGTGACACTTGAGAAGCCATTCTCTCTTTCCTAGCTGGGTATGGTGACTTATTCTTGTTATTCATGTATTCAAGAAAGTGAGGGAAAGAGATTGCTGTGAGTTTGAGTTCATCTTTGACTGCACAATGAATTCTAGGTTAGCCTAGACTACAGAGGGGATCCATCTCAACCTCACTACTCCAAAACCAATTCATTTTTCTTTGGAAAGTCATTGTTTAAAACTGTGCTGACTGCTTCCCAAGCACAGGTTGAAGCCATGGGAGGATTAGAGGCCTTTCCTAAAGCCTTTATTCTGAATTATTCCAGTTGAGTCTACAAAGTTACAAAGTGTAGCCCACTCAACAGCTTCAAACATTTAATGTTGGTAACCTCATACAAAGTTGTCTCAAAGCTTTTAAGTGTGTGTGGGGGAATGTGATGACACATGCATTTAATTCCAGCACTTGGGAGGTAGAGGCAGGCAGATCTCTTAGTTTGAGGCCAGCCTGGTCTACAGAGTGAATCTAGGACTACCAGAGCTACACAGAGAAACCCTGTCTCCAAAAAGAAAAAAACAAAAGCTTGTAAGGATAAGATGGTGCTCGAAAACAGGAGAGCGATGATATGTGATCAGCCATACACACGGGTTCTCTCTAAGTTAGGCATTGCTATGATTTTAAGAAAGCAAATTCAGAGTCAGTCTCTCAAGTCTCTCAGTCTTTCTCAGTCTGTCTCTCTGTCTTTCTCCCTCACCTCCCTGCTCGTGTGTGTGTGTGTGTGTGTGTGTGTGTGTGAGAGAGAGAGAGAGAGAGAGAGAGAGAGAGAGAGAGAGAGAGAGAGAAAAGAGAAGAGAAGAAAAGAGAAGAGAAGAGAGAGGCCGGATGCTGGGGATTGAGCCCAGCACTTTGTGCATTTTAGGCATGAATCCTATTACTAAGTGACTTTCTCTACTCTTTTTTAAAAACAAAAAAAATTAAGGAATACAAACTACAAAAGGTAAAGCTTTCTAGTTAGCTAATTTTTCATTAACTTACAGAACTGAGTTATTTTCCTTTCAGAAGTTTTCTAGTCCATTAATTTTTTATATTTATTTAATATTCATGGATATGAATGTTTTGTTTTCATATATCTCTGTGTACATGTCTGTGTTTCCGCAGAGACCAAAAGAGGGCACTGGGTACCCTGGAACCAAAGGTAGGAATGGTAGTGAGCTGCCATGTCCCCCATTCCTCTTCAAAACCAAGTGTTCTTAGCCTTGAGTCACCGCTCCAGCCCTCTAGTCAAGTTTTTTTTTTAAATATTTATTTATTTATTTATTATATATACACTATTCTGTCTGTGTATATGCCTGAAAGCCAGAAGAGGGCACCAGACCCCATTACAGATGGTTGTGAGCCACCATGTGGTTGCTGGGAATTGAACTCAGGACCTTTGGAGGAGCAGCCGGTGCTCTTAACCTCTGAGCCATCCCTGCAGCCCCCTCAATTCAAGTTTTAAACAGTTATCTAGAACAAAGGGGTTTTGGTTTTTTTGTGGGGTTGGTTTTTTTCATTAGGATGACATGTTGTTGGGACAGGTCTCTTGGTATAGCCCAGCTGGCCTCAGTCTGCCATCCTTTTGCCTGAGGGGATGGCAGGCATTTGTCACATGTCTAGCTCATAGTTCTTGGTATTGCCTTACATGTCACAAGCATGTGATCATATACATGAGCCAGTCTGGAGAAACATACAATTAGTAGAGTTTATACTTGGAATCAAGCACTTAACAACAGTGATACACATATGGAGCGTATAGTTCACATCACACTTTCCCACATTCTCTCATTTGCCACACAGTCAATGATACATATAATTTGTGCTTCATGCTAATTGAGCTTAATTAGTAGGTCTTGTGAATGACTATAAATAGTAGGGATGGTTTGCTGCCAAAGCAAATTTTCACGTTTTTTTAATTAGATACCTGATATTTTTTGTTTGGTTGGTTGGTTTTTTGTTTTGTTTTGATTTGGTTTTTTTCGAGATGAGGTTTTTCTGTGTAGGCCTGGCTGTCCTGGAATTCACTCTATAGACTAGGCTGTCCTTGGATTCAGAGATCTACCTGTCTCTGCCTCATGAGTGTTGGGATAAAAGGTGTGTGCCACCATGCCCTGCTTAGTTACCTGATACTTATAATTGGGCTTAGTCTAATCATACTGTTTTATATCATACATGTTAATAGTTGTGTGTTTTAAGAAATGAACTGTATGGTTGGGAATATAACTCAGTGGTAGAGCACTTGCCTAGCTTGACCAATCCCTAAATTCAATCCCAAATTCTGAGGAAAAAAGAAACAAGAAAAGAAAGAGACCTTGTATTTAGGCAACTGAGCTTCCCTAGAGCCAGGCCTTCCTCATTACCAAGTCTTGAATCCTCCTGGACCCTTTTCTCCACATCCCTTTCATTAGCAACAGTGTTCACAACCAGGACTTTTGTGAGTAGTCTCTGTTCACTCACCAACAGACATGACTTATTGCACATTGTGTGCGAGAGATTGAGCGAGGCACTGGAGATACAGTGCCTGACGGTGTTCACTCACTAAGGGAGCAGACAGCTCATAGTTGACTGTGTGGAGGGGTAAAAACAGGAAGTTGGCAGGCCAATTTTGCTTCTAGACTGTATTTGCCTTTTTAATTTTTAATCAGGTTCAGCTGTTCTGGGTTCGGCTCTATCTACCCTTCAGCAGGGGGTGGTGCTGTAGGAGTCACTAGTGCTCCATAGCCTGGTACTGGATACATGGAGAGGAGCCGGTTAGGCAGGAATTGATAAGGTGGTCTAGAAATAGAATCACACTTCCTTCGTTAATGTTTTCATGGTTCGCCCCTGTTGTAGCATGCATCAGTACTGCCTGCCTTCTTACCACTGGATAATGTTATATAATACGCTTACTATTCTAGTTTGTTTTCTGTCACTGTGATAAACACCATGACCAAAAGCACACGAGGAGGACAGGGTCAATTCCATTCTATAGCTTATAGTCCTTCATGAAAGGAAGTCAGGGCAGGGATTCGAGGCAGGGTTTGCTCAACCTGATTTCTTACCACCACGACCACCTACCCAGGGGTAGCACCACTCAGAGTGGGTCAGGCCCTCCCACCTCAGTCGTAGAGAAGGGAAGGTCCCACTAGCATGCCTGCCAAGCTAGTCTGATAGAGGCAGCTCTTCATTTGAGGTTTCAGCTCCCCAAGTTGACACAGAAAACTAACCATCACATGTAATACCACATGCTGTGATATGTAAGCAGTTTCCTGGGTCTATAGTTTACCATCACATGGACGACATTTTACTATCTGATTCAAATATAGCACGATTAATTAAAAACCCAGAGACTGATATTGAGTTCAACCTGAAGGTCAAAAAGCAAAACAGCTAGACAGTGGCTCTTACCTCTACCTCCATCTGAAATGGCGATCCTGCCTCCAGGAATCCTGTCCTATAATCCTCTCTAGTACTGGGATGAAAGGTGTGTGTCACCACTGCCTGGTCTGTAAGGCTGACCAGTGCGGCTGTTTCCTCCTGATCTTCAGGCAAGCTTTATTTATTAAAATACAAATGAAATATTCTTTTTGTCTAAAATAAAAAAAACAGCTATAACTAATATAGAAAAACTATATACAATAAGTACAATAATTATATACAATATATACAGGCAATAAATATAGCAACAATGTCTAGTCCATTTGCATTTGACAAATTCAGAGAAAGTATTCCGTATCTATCCTAACTTGATGAGTCCAAAGTCTTGTACCTAATTTACTTTCTATCATAACTTTCTTTCTGTGCCTGATAAACAAGGAAAACTATAACTCTCTAGTCTTCAGCCTCTGGTAAGAGCCAGTGGCTGTTTTGCTTTTCTGACCTTCAGGTTGAACCCCAATATCAGTCTCTGGGTTTTTATTAATTGTGCTACAGTGCTGCTCATCCATTTATCAGATGATGAATTTTAGATTTTTTTTCCACCTTCCCCTTTTGCTACCAGTTGTGGTATGAACATTCAAATGCAAGTTTTTATGTAAACATATTTCTTTTTAAATGTTTTAAATTTTCTAATTTTAAAAGTTGCAAATAGGGGCTGGAGAGATGGCTCAGTGGTTAAGAGCACTTGACTGCTCTTCCAGAGGACCTGAGTTCAATTCCCAGCAACAACATGGTGATACATAACTATCTGTAATGGGATCAGATTCCTTCTTTTGGTGTGGATTAATGAAGACAAAGCACTCATATACATAAAATACATGAATAAATAAATCTTTAAAAGTTGCAAATAGTCGAGCAGTGGTGGCACACCCTTCAATCCCAGCACTGGGGGGGGGGGGCAGAGGCAGGCAGATCTCTGAGCTCAAGACCAGCCTGGTCTACAGAACTAGTTCCAGACAACTAGGGCTACACAGAGAAACCCTTTAAAAAAACAAAAAACAAAACAAAAACAAAATAAGGGACAGAGGGGGGAGAAATAAAGATCACTCACTGAACCCAGCGCTCACTGGTTGTGTCGATTGGCTAGCCAGCAAGCCTCAGAGATCCCCATGTTTCTGCCTCTATGTGGGGATTATAGGCATATGCCATAGAGCCTGGGTTCTGGAGACCCACATTCAGATTCTCAGGATTGAATAGTAGGCACTTCACTGAGCAAGACCACTCCCCAGCCTTTGGCTATTTTTGCCACATTTTAAAATCTTTTTATATCTGTGTTTCTATTTACTTTGTTAAATGTCATTTTTAAAAATCCCATCTGAATGGGGCTAGAGAGATGGCTCAGCAGTTAAGAACACTCCACTTCTCAGAGTCCACACGGCAGAGCACAGCCACCTGTAATTCCAGGTCCAGGGGTCCTATTCTCTCCTGATCTCTGTGGGTTCTGCAGCACATCAGTGTACACACAGGCAAAACACCTAAACACCTAAAGTAAAAACCTAAAAAAGACTCGTCTGAGTAGCTGTATAACTGATAACAAATTTAATATTTATAATAAAGTCTGGTTTAAAAGTTAAGATGTAGAGCCGGGCAGTGGTGGCCCATGCCTTTAAAATCCATCCCAGCACTCGGGAGGCAAAGGCAGGCGCTCTCTGTAAGTTCAAGGCCAACCTGGTCTACAGGAGCTCGTTCCAGGACAGCTAGGGCTGTTACATAGAGAAACCCTGCCTCAAAAAACCAAAACTAAACAAACAAAGTTAAGATGTGTTCTACAACTTAAATAGATTCTATCAGGCTTTTGGGGAAGTAATTGCTAAGGGGTTTTTCGTTTTTAAATTAATTTAGTTACCTGATATTTCATACACATGTGTAACATATTCTGATTACTGCCATCCCACACACCTTCTCGTCTCTTCTCTCACCACCTCCACCACCCTGGTTCCTATTAGTCCCTTCCCAGTTTCATGGTTTTCAGGTTTGGGTTTCGTTTGTGACCCATTTAGTTTAACTAGGGCCAGCTGTGTGACCATGGGGTTGTAGCTAGCCATTGCACCCCTGTATGGTGATCAGTGACTACAAAACATTTTAAAGTCTTGGAGTTAGAAATATATGGCTGGTGTTTAACTTAAACTTCTAAATTTAACAAGTCTGATAATCTTATGCATAAGCCAGAGATTATGAGCAGGACCACATTTTGGAATTTACAGACTGGGTTATGAGTTCATCTGAGGGGCTCTTCATACTGTTTTCATAGCAGTCATGTGCCAGGCACTGTTGAGATTAATTTATCTATTACAGCCCCGTGCCATGGAGACTGCTACCGTGTTCCTACTCTTTGTACAAACAAGAAAATGAAGGTGTGTGTGTGATTTACTTGAAAGGTGGACTTCACATCACCTTGCTCTCAGCCCTGCTCCACTAAGGAGGAATTAAACCACTTAGAAGAATGCCTGCCTGATGCTTGCTTGTTTGCTTTTCACTGACCTAGAAAACGAGCCATCGAACTCAGGCCTCCTTCTCTCCCAAGTCTGGGTTCCACTCATTCTTTGAAGTTCTTTAAAATAAATTGATAAATCGCCTCAGTCCCTCAGCTCAAAGTTTTTGGTGTCCAATGGGCGGCCCTAACTCGATGAGACCAAAGCTGGACAGTGGGTGGGGCTGACAGAGGGGCGGGACTTAGCTGCCGGTGCCTAGAATTGCTGTTTGGACTAGGCTGTCCTATGAAGAACCATGAGCTGGACTTGTCCACGTTGTCAGCAACCAGTTTACTTCGGTGAGGCTAGAACCAAGGAGTAAAGATAAGTGTGAGCCCCCGGGGTCCCTGTATCATTTGAGTGAGTGAATGAGTGTGTGTGTGTGTGTGTGTGTTTGTCTACCACCAAGAGCCTAAGGCAAGAGGCACCAGGGTGGGCTGAAACTTTCTCCTGGAGATACTATTCATTGTCTCCAGAGGGCGAGACCGGCTGGGCTGGTTCCCCCAGAAAGCTGAAAAGACAAAAGGAGGGCACCTGGAGCTGAGCTGGACTCCTGACAGCCCGGATCCACCTTGTTCCCCACAGCCGAGAAAGTGAGCTCCTTAGGCAAGAACTGGCACCGTTTCTGCCTGAAATGTGAGCGCTGCCACAGCATCTTGTCCCCTGGCGGGCATGCAGAGGTGAGGCCTGACCAGGGTGACAGCCCTCTATCACACCCCCCACCCTGATAGACCACAATTTCAGCCTTGGAAACCTGCCAAAGGCAACCTCAGCAGACAACATCAGGGGCTATTCACCTGATGGGCCTCATACCAGCCAAAATTTGGGAGTCTCAGTGATGCTGTTGGCCCATGGCTTTGAGGGAGGGGTAAGCGACTGCTCTTGTCTTGTCTCCCACCCATAGCCTCAATCCCTAGCCCACAGTGGCAATCTGACATATTAGCTCTCGCCCGTCACTATCAGAGTGGTCACAGTGCACATTTGCACCTGAGGCCAGTAATGGAAAGGCCGGTGAGCATGTCCCTTGGCCCTGAATGACCCCTTCCTCTGCCTGTGCTTGTGCCCAGCACAACGGGAGGCCATACTGCCACAAGCCTTGCTATGGGGCTCTCTTTGGACCTAGAGGTAAGTTCCAGTCTAGAAGGGGCCGGGGCCTCAGAACTCTCCCTGTGGCTAGCAATTAGAGCCTGATTTCCCTTATTGGGTCTTCTCTCTGCAGGGGTCAACATTGGTGGTGTGGGTTTCTATCCCAACAGTCCCCACGCTCCCTCCCCTACCAGCAGCATTTCCCTCAGCCCCAGCAACTTTAGACCCCCAAGGCCAAAGGCTGGCCTCCCCCAGGCCAAGAAAAGTAAGTGAAGGTGGGCTTCAACTGTCCTGCTCCCTGGACCTTTCAGACTGCAGTAGACACTGGGTCTCCTGCCCTCTGTGCCACAGGCCTGTGACTGCTCTTGGCAGTCCTGTCAGTGGCCCTGTTTTATTTATTTTTTCCCCTGTTCTCTCATGTGAGTTGACTTTAAAAGGAAAACTGGGCAGATAGCATGATCACTCTCATTTTTCAAGAAACACCCAGAGAAGACAGGTGACGGCTAATGAGAAGGAAAGCTGACCTGGAGTCTGGGCCCCTTCCCCAGCCAGAGCAGTAGAAGGAAAGGCCTAAAGTTAGGGCTCACTAGGATGGGCCAGTCCCTCAGATTCTTCTCTATCCCTGTTCCCTATACTCCCCACAGTGGGCAGGTGACACCATGCTCCCCAACACCTGACACCACTGCCCTGGGCAACTCCTGTATCAGCTCAGGTTTCCTGATGATTGAGTTTCTGCCAGCACTGAGACGTTGAACTAGTGGGCTCCTGAGGCCCTGGGAGGGTGACAAGGCAGCAGGTAGTCCCCAGTGAAGATGACCAGTAGGGTGGGATGAGTCTTGAGCTCAAAGGAGGTGCATTCATGGCTGCCTGGGGTACGGTGTGGTGGGGAAGAATGGGTTTGGAAAGTGGGCAGTGCCATACACTGGCAGGAGCTGGAGGGCTCTGCTTAGGGCCTGGTCCCCACCACAGCCCTTTCTGTGGCCTCTTCCCATTAAAGGCCCTCCCTACATGAAGACTTTTACTGGGGAGACCTCACTGTGCCCTGGATGTGGAGAGCCTGTCTATTTTGGTAAGTGACAACAGAAAGCTTGCTTAGGCAGCAGAGGGGGAGGGTGGTGACTTGAGGCAGGGAGTTGGCCTTGCCTTGTCCCTATGATAGAAGAGCTACCACTTCTCTCCACCACCAGCGGAGAAGGTGATGTCTTTGGGCAGAAATTGGCACCGACCCTGCCTGAGGTGCCAACGTTGTAGGAAGACCTTGACTGCTGGGAGTCACGCGGAGGTGAGCAAGGCAGAAATGGAAGTTATGCTAAAGGAAGGAGTCCAGTAGGAAGAGACAGACTGAGGACATTCTTTTTCTGTCTTCCAGCATGACGGCATACCCTACTGCCACATCCCCTGTTATGGATACCTGTTTGGCCCCAAAGGTGGGCAGCCAGACCTCAGACACTGGGGCCTATGGGAATGTGTGAAGAACCTCTTTTGTAGTCAGACATCCCAAGCTCCTCCCCTCTCCCTTTAGCCCTCAACACTCATTCCACCAAAGCCCTTGGTGACAGGACTTTCTCCTTCAGGTGTGAACATTGGCAATGTGGGCTGCTATATCTATGACCCAGTGGAGATAAGATCCAAATGAGCCATTCACGGGACTGATCATCCTAACTCAGGCCTCCCACCCTCTCTTCGGTCCACTGGAAGCTCTGGAATTCCCTAGTCCTTTTGGGAGGAAAACAGTGAAATCCCAGGGGTCTGGGCCTAGACCCTGTGGTAGACCTGAGTCTGGACTTGCTCTGCCAATTCTTTGCTTCCCAATTCCTATCTGGACAGGCTACCCCACTTAGAATGGTGATCTCCTGGCTTCCCAGTTCCTTCTCCCAGCATCGAGGTCATTTATTGAGTCTCAGCTCCCTGGCTTCTCTAATAAAATGTTGACTCTCCTAACTTTAACTCTGTAGGTATGAAGCCTGGACTGTGAGGGGGAGCAGGGGCACAAGCGGCTCCATCTGTTGGTCCCGTCCTTGGGCAGATCCTATCCCTGCACCAGAGACAGCACACCCATCAGTCTCGTGTACTAGAGATAAGCAGAGAACTGTCCTTCAGCAACATTCCTAGAATCCCCTTGTTCAGTCTGAGTGTGACAATAAATCTTGTCTGCTAGGAAGTTTCATTTTCCACTTGGGAGATAAACAGTGACAAAGCCAGAATCAAAGCTGAGGATCAAGTCAATGGAGGAATTTCTCCAAACCTCAATGCTGCCCCAACCCAGGAGGCATCTTAATTTACAGAATCCCCCAGGCATGAGGGGTGCCCAGTGCATTCTGGGAGGCTGTCCTGTTGCTGGAGACTGAAAGAATACAGAAGGTGCCAGTGGCAACTTCATCCTTAGGCACAGGGCTGTGACGTCCCAGTCTCGGGAGCCTGCCTTCTGTTTCTGGTCCCGCAGAGCTCCTGTGGAGGGCTATCTCTAGTCTCACTCAGTTCCGGACCTGCATATCTTCTTCCTGAATACTGGACAGGACAAGGAGGAAGGAGGGGTCAGGAACATGGTGGGGTTTAGTCCTGGAGCCTTCAAGGACTGTCTCAGAGCCCCTTGCATACAAGCACACACATTCCCATACGTGTTTGGACATATTCTGGTGTATCTCTTCACGGATGTCAGTATATACATAAAGGTATGGACTTATGTATGATTTTATGTATACAATTTACACACACAGGGTATACACCTCAAAACACCTGTGTACACATGTACAGATGTCAAATGTAGCTGTGCAACTGTCTTCCCCTTGGCACTCAAGTGTTGGGCTTAGGCATTTGAACTCATGAATACCACACACATGCACATATACCTCTTTCTTTCTACATCCTGGATGGTTTCTGGCAGCTGTGCCACCTTTGTCTCAGGCAACAGGAGTGCAGTGCAGGCAGCCAGCAGGGCAATTCCCCCATAAGCAAGTTTGGGCAGCATCAGCCATACTCCATCCAGCAAGGCCGCCAGTGGGGCTAAAGAGGCCCCTAGCCGGCCCATGAGTGCAGTGAGTCCCAATCCTGTCTGTCTGTCCAAGAGAGGATGAGGGGGACATGCATCACAAGGCTCCCCTCCTGGGCTGGCAGCCCCTGATACTGGCTTCTCACTCCCTACCCAGTACCCACCAGAGGATGGAACCCCCGTTCTGACAGTGCTGCTCAGGGACCGCTACGAGAAGCTATAAGCCGGTAGTGTGGAAGGGAGATCTGTAGCTTACACCGAGGGGAAGCTCCTGCCTTGTACCCAGAAACCATCCCCAAGGGCTCTGCAACACCATGGGTAGGATGGGTATTTTTGGAACTGTTTTCTTCAAAGGAGCCCCATAAAGTTAATGTGGCCCAAGGTTACACAGTACAAAAGATAAAATTTCTGTGCTCTCCAAGACTCGGGCAAACAACCACCATGTAGCTGACTGGAGCAAAGAACGGATAGAGCGGTGTGACTGCAGATGACTTTGTTAAGGCCAAGACACTCACCTGAGCACAGTAGGGTACAACTCAGATGTGAACAGGTAGGCTGTAGTGAAGGCAGCTTCAGAAAGCCCTTTTCCCAACAACAGCAGAGCTGTGACCCAGTACTTGGTCCCTGGAGGGAAAGGGATTCTCGCAGTGATTCTAAGGAACTAATCATTAGCTCCTAGATCTAATGATTCTAGGAACTCCCTGGGTGCAAGTCAGACTGTCTGCACAGAGCAGAGCCAAACTGCCAGGCCTCAAGACCTCAGCTCACCTGGGGACACCAGCATGCTGATGCCGAAGGTCAGAGTGGCACCCAGCAGTGTTCCAGCCTCTGTGAGCCGGCGTCCCACATGACGCACGAGGAAGTAGACCATGGTTTTGGAGGGCAGTTCCATAGCCCCCAACAGCAGCTGCGTCTGGTACACATTCAGCCCCAGCTCGGACACATCCAGAATCAAGCCATAGTAGGCAAAGTTCACTCCAAACCTGAACAGAATCACAAAGCTCCTCCAGAGCCCTTTCCTGCCCTGCCCCTCCTCCTCTTGGCAGCCTAGAGGTCCCCTTCACTCCCAGTCACCCATAATCCCCAAGTAGGTTACCAGTGGCCAAAATGCCTTTACTCCAATCTTAGTAGCAACCCTGTGACACAGGAACCGACAGCAACCGTTCATGTCACAAAAATAGATGTCAAGGATCAGAATGGTCACACACAGTCACAGAGCTGCCTGCTCCACTGGACCTGCCTCCATCAGAGTCCCCTCCCTGCCCTCCCCTCCCCTTTATCACACCCAGCCCCAGCTCAGCCCCTCTTACCACACCATCATGCAGCACAGTGAGATGCGTAGGAGCTGCGGGGTTCGGAACAGGTCTAGGTATGAGGGTCTTCGCAGCACCCGTTCCACAGTGACCACTTTGTTCAGGACCTGGTGAGGGAGGGAGCAAGGCTGTGCCAACAGAGCTTGTCTCAGAAGCCTGTGTGCTCTCTGCATCTCTCTCCCCAGCAGTACTGGGGATGGGGAGTACACGTGGAGGACCTGGAGTAAAGGAGATGGCCCACCAGAGCCAGGCAGGCTACTCTGAAGCTATGTGCTCTCCACTGGAAGACAAAGGCTTTTCTGGTCATATATGGTGGGCCCAGGAAAAGGGGCACTTAGACACCCACCCCTGGGCACTCTCTCATATCCATTGTCACCCTTACCTCCTGGCTCAGGCTGTCCTCGCTCACAGGCTGCCCATTGAGCTTGGCACAGCGGAACAAGTATGTCCGGGCCTCCTCCACACGGCCCTGGGTTAGAAGCCATCGTGCAGACTCAGGTACCCACCTAGGGGAGAAGCCAGAGAACCCTTCAGCCAGAAACCAGCCTTGCAAGCCACCTCTACCTCCTGAACTTCCAGACTATAGACTCCAGGTTCTCACTCATGCAGCCCCTTCTGCCTGAAAAGACATGGCCACCCCCAATCCCCACCCCTGGTCTCCTACTGTTCAGTCCCATGAACTCCTGTTTGGGCCCAATTTAAAAGCCACCTTGCGGCCGGGTGATGGTGGCACATGCTTTTAATCCCACCACTCAGAGGCAGAGGCAGGCGGATCTACGAGTTTGAGGCTAGCCTGGTCTACAAAGTGAGTTGCAAGACAGTCAGGGCAACACAGAGAAACCCTGGTCTTGAAAAACAAAGCCACCTCTTCCCTGATTCGTTATTCAGACCTAGAACCCACTCCCCAGTCTTCCAAGGTGTCCTTTGCTTACTCAACTGAATTTATCTTACCCTCAAAACCTTAGCCCCCAACACAGCCAACACTTCTGGCAGGAAGATGCAGGATGAGGGCTGGAGAAACATATTGATACACAGTTCCCCATTAGGAGGCAATAAAGCACCCACCTTGCCAGGCCCTCCATTCTCCTGCCTTAATTTCCACCACCATGCAGGCCGCGTCCCATCCTTATCCCTTGAAGGCAAACCCCAGCCTCCACTTGGCAGTGTCTGACTCTGACCACTGTCTTTCCTGTCTGTTTCTTACTACCTGTGCCTGTGCGTCTTCATCGGACCCTTGGCATTCGCCTTTCATTTCCGGTCTGTTGTCAGTGCCTCTCTCTGGCTCAGTCTCTGTCTCACCATGTCTGTGTCTTGGGCCATCTTCTTTCTATTGATTTCTGTTTTTCTGGCTTCTCTTGATATTGTTTTGTCTCTTGGTCCCTGACTCTGTTTCTGCATCTCTTAGTTTCTTTGTGTGTGTGTATGTGTGTGGTATATGCATGTGTACACATTTGTATGTGTGCACATATGTACACAGAGGCCAGAGGTGTTTGATCCCCTAGAGCTGGGCTTGCATGCTGCCTGATGTATGTCCTGGGAATTGAACTTGGGTCCTCCAGTGTGTGCTGTTACCAGGTAAGCCATCTCCTCAGCCTGTTTTAGAACCTTAGTCTAGTTAATTTTGTCTTGGTTGTATGTATCTGTCACTCCCAGCTGCTTGCAGCTCTCACCAGATGCTGATGACGCCTGGGACGCATGGCAGGGTGGCAGCTAGCAGAAGCCACCGCCAGCTCCGTATCAGGTACCCAACCAATGCTAGCAGCAGCACTCCTCCTGTCCAGAAGATGGTACTGATGACACCAGCCACAGTGCGGTGTTCCACATCCAGCCATTCCAGCTCTAGACCCGGAGCCATGGAGCCATCGGAGACAGGAAGACAGTTAGCAAGGGCCAGATGGGCCCATCTAATTCTATCAGCCTCCCACCGGCCCTGCAAGCCTTGCCCATGTTTATCTCCCTCACCCAGTGGCAACACAATGATGGTGAAACCAGCCAGGGCTGAGCCAGTGAGGGTTCGGGTGATGACAAACATGATGTAGTTGACTGAGGCGGCAGATGCCAGGCCCAGCACCAGGGAGCTCACATAAGCCACCAGCAAAAGCTGGCGCCTGCCAAACCTGCAAAGGGCCGTGCAAGGTCAGATACCATTGGGAGGGAGCCCCTCAGCCTCTTCCCTTATTTATCTTGTGCCTGTCTAACCTGTCAGACAAGTATCCGTACACCACAGCCCCCAGCAGCACTCCGACAAAGAAGCAGGTGGATGTAATCTTGTTTAGCCCTCTCCGCTCGCACACCAGGTCCCACTGCAGACAAGCAAGGAAGGGGTGATTCAGCCAGCACCAGTCTCTCCTTTCCAGGCTCCAGGGCAACTCTGACATTCCGGAAGATACCCCATCCCTGGCTAGCAACCTTAGCATCAGAAAGGGAAGGCTTTGCCTCTTCCTGAACCATCACCACTGCCCAGGAATCCTGCTGTCCTCTCCCTCCCCCACCCCCGACCCCAGGAGACTCTATCTCCACCCACCCTTCCTTTCTGGATGAATCATGTAAATCTCAGACCTGGTCCTGGAAATGAGGGAGAGGGGAGAAATGGAGGCCTCTGTAGTTTATCCATCTCTTACTGCAAGGAAATCCTCCTCGGCTTTCTTTTCCAACACTCTGGAGCCACCTTAGCCCTCCCCTGCCTTCATCAGCTCCCAGTGAATATAACAGATGAATTTCTCAGTACAAACCCAGACTTCAACTCAGGGCTTTCCATCCTTAGACTCTACACACAAGCAAGCAAAAACTCTCAGAGCAGAGGAAGGTTATCTCACGCCCACACAACAACCCCCAAGGTAGTGACAGGCACTAACACATCCCACACCCTCTGGGCTCAAGTACCTCAGTTGCAATGGTGGAGGAGAATTCTGAGCGGTCGTACTCCCAGCCTTGAGAGCAGGGTACTGTGGTGGGTTCACCCTCAGGCTCCCCAGAGCTGTGTGCCTCTGTCGCCAAGGTGGTATTGGGGAGAGCCTTGGGATGGGCAAAGCGGAGGCAGGAGCTAAAGCTGCCGTCAGTTTCCCGGGGTAGATGGGCCTCCAGCCACAAGTCCTGGTGAGTGAGGTTGGCAGGGGCACCAGGCAAGGCACAATGGTGGACAGGCACAGCGGCCATGAAGACGGGCAGGAGGAAATGCATGGGCAGCAGCACCCGGGGCAGGGCCATTAGCACCAGGTTCCGCAGCTGGAAGGGGCCAAAGCCACCCACCTTGTCCAGGAGCTCCTCAAAGCCCATGTTGCCCACCCACCAGGCTTCCCTCTGTCGTGCCTAGCACAGCTCAGACTGCTTGAGACATGGATCCTTGGACTCTGGAGGTGGGAATGGTTATACTGACGAGGGGAGAGTCTGTAGCCAGAATCCAGCCCCCAGGGGCTGGCCCAGGCCTGGGCCCTCCCACATCATCCATACTTCTACAGATTCCCTACCTTGCTAGTCGTGCCTACAGAGAAGGGCTACCATCCACCAGAGATCATAGTGTCTATGGAGCTGACCTGTATACACTGAGCCTCAGAAACCAGGCAGGAGAGCCAAGGACCAGCATAGCAGAGCAGCTGGGTATAGAGGAGACACGGAGACCCTAGCTACTTGCTGGAGCGTCAAGGCTGTCTAAGAGGAGGAAGTCCCCTGGACACCGTGCCTGGTGTCCTGGGTGGCCTTTGTACTGTGACTTTTTGGTTAACCTTGTCTATTTGCAGCCAAAGCAGAGCTTGGCCCACAGCCCAGGATTCAGGATGAGGGCTGGACTTTCTTATGTAAGGGAGTCATCCACTGAACCCCAAGTTTTCCTTATACCTCCCACTCATGGATGGAGAGGATGCTCTGACCTAAGTCAGCCCAGGGACTGTGCTAGCCCCTCTTGGCCATCCAGTCTGCCTCTTTTCAAGAGCATCCTAGAGACGCCGTCACCAAGAGTTCAGGTAGTACCTGCGAAAGGGTTTGTTCCTGCTGACACTCCAGTGTTCTCATTTACTGGGTCAGTTAGTTTTCTGTTAACTTGTCATAACCTGTACTTAACTGAGAAAATGACTCATAATATCTACCAGCAGTAGACAGGGAAAAGTCTATAGAACATTTTCATAATTGCTGATCATTTGGGGCGGGCCCAGCCCATTGTGGGTGGTGCCTGTAAACCCGGGTCTACCCCTGCTCCTGGGGTTCATCCTGAGGACAGCTTCTGGTCAGCCAACTAAACATTCTGTTTGTTCCTGTGCTCCCTCTGCCCCGCCTGGTGATTAGCTGTAGGGCATTGTTTACTCCATCTTTGGTGTGGTAATTTCCCACCTGCCGGGGGCGGAAATCCTTGTGCAGCAGCGAGGTACATAAGGATTTCCCCAAGGTTGAATAAACAGCATTCGGCTGATCTCCTTTCAATGACCCAGGTCTCTTGCGTGTTCTTTCAGTCTCCAGGCCCTTGCCCAACTTGCGTATGGTACAGTGGCGCGCCAACTGTACCGAGAGGGTAACACAGAATCGGGTGTTACAGGTGCCATCCCTCGTGGTGCCAACCCTGGGCTGATGGTCCTGGGTTCTATAAGAAAGCAGGCTGAGCCGGGCGGTGGTGGCACACGCCTTTAATCCCAGCACTCGGGAGGCAGAGGCAGGAGGATCTCTGGGAGTTCGAGGCCAGCCTGGTCTACAAGAGCTAGTTCTGGGACGGGCACCAAAGCTACAGAGAAACCCTGTCTCGAAAAACCAAACAAAAATTAAAAAATAAAAAAATAAAAAAAAATTAAAAAAATAAAAAAGAAAGCAGGCTGAGCAAGCCATGGGGAGCAAGCAGTAAGCAGCACCCTTCTATGGCCTCTGCATCAGCTCCTGCCTCCGGGATCCTGCCCTGTTTGAGTTCCTGTCTTGACTTCCTTCAGTGATGAACAGCAATGTAGAAATAGAAATGAAATATGCCCTTTCCTCCCCAAGTTGCTTTTGGTTATGGCGTTCCAGTGAAACACTAGACAACTAGTCGCCTGCCCTGTAGCAAAAGCAGGGCAGAAGCCAATACTGTCACACATATCCTAAGTTGATTCCCCAAATCCCAGCACTTGGAAAGCAGAGGCAGGCAGATCTCTGTGAGTTCGAGGCCAGCCTGGTCTACAGAGTTAGTTTTAGGACAGCCAAGGTTACTCAGACAAACCCTGTCTCAAACAAAACAAGACAAAAGTTGCAAAGCACTGATTTAAACTATCTCCCACTTTGAACAGATAAAAAAACCAAAGACAGGGTGGGGACACTGGGATTGTACAGTGACAAAGCCACAGAGTCAAGAAAGGACCAGGAACCTGGACACACACACACCCAGGTCCAAGCTGCTGACTGGTTATGTCCCAGTCAGCTCCAGGCACACCCCCACACACAGAGAAAGCTCAGAGGAAAGACTCGATCTGCAGTGTTTGATGGGTGCTGATTGACAGACACACCACAGTGAGGGTCAGGTCATTCCCCGACCTGGGAGGCAGGAAAGAGGGGCAGGGCCGGGTGATAAAAGCACAGATGTTTGCTTAGTCTAGTGCAACTCAGGCATCCCGCGGGACACAGAGGTACTACAGACAGTTCTGCCCTTTCGGAATCAGAATCAATAAGAAAGTTCAAACAGGTCTTATAAACCTGTGTGTGTGTGTGTGTGTGTGTGTGTGTGTTGAAAAGGGATCACAAGTGGGTCTTGGGAGGCAAAAAGAGGCTCAGCTAAAGACCTGGACTTTCTTCCTGTCTTAAGGTTTCTGTGACTGTGAAGAGACACCATGACCACGGCAACTCTTATAAGGAAAACATTTAATTGAAGGGCTTGCTTGCAGTTTCAGAGGTTTAGTCCATCATCATCATGGAGGGAAGCACGGCAGTGTGCAGGCAGACATGGTGTATAGTCCAGGTTAACCTTATACTCACTGTGTTGCTTAAGATGACCTTAAATTCATGATCCTCTTGTCTACATCCCAAGTTGGGATTCAAGGCAAGAACTGCAATGCCTAGTTCAGATGTTTTATTTGGGTGATTTATTGTTTGTTTGTTTTTTTTGGGGGGGGGGCTGTTTTCGAGACAGGGTTTCTCTGTGGTTTTGGAGCCTGTCCTGGAACTAGCTCTTGTAGACCATGCTGGTCTCGAACTCACAGAGATCTGCCTGCCTCTGCCTCCCGAGTGCTGGGATTAAAGGTGTGCGCCACCACCGCCCGGCCTGGGTGATTTCTTGTTATACTATAATAATAATAATATTGAATAAATAATAGCACAGTGGTCACCTCTCCCTCTTTACCTTGGCTCTTGGTACATCTAAACACGCAAGTCTTTTTCAGGGAGAAATTTAGTACTAATTTGTACTGGTTTCATCTTTCCTGACCCCACTCAGCATGGCAGCACACTCTTCTCTAATGTCATTGAGAATGACGGCTACAATGATCATAATACTGGTGTTTGTGACTCTGCCAGGCTCTCCACATTCCCTCCTGCCCGTGGGAGGGCCGGCTGAGGACAAGTGGAACCCTGGGCTTGGGAACCAGGTTTCTTCACAGCAGCTCTGCGTTCTATCTGCCTAAATGCTGACCTCCACGCCCACCAGTGACTTTGGTGGTGAGTTTTCCCCTTCCAGCTCCCAACCACAACCTTCACGGCTACAGCTGAGCCCTTCGCTAACATTCATCCCTGGTTGCTTCCCATAGCTAAAAGCATGACCAGATGACCCAGGGTTGCTCCTCCCGTGCTACCACTGTACACACTGTGTGGTCCATTCATTTTTCTTTCTTCTTTTTTTTCTTTTCTTTTGGACCACCTGTAAGTGGTTCCTGCCGTGAGAGAGAGAGAGACGGCTCAGAGCAGCCTCTAAGCCTCTCTGGCTTCCAAGTCTCCCAGACTGGAGCCAGTCAGGCTTTAACACCCCGCCTGTAGAGAGAGGACGCTCTTCTACCGGTCCTGCAGTGATTTTCGCAGGTTTTCATGTTTTCAGCTATGGTATGAACCTTCAAACTATGCTTCGCTGGTGTCCCACCAGGTCTGCTTTTTCTCAAACTGTCCCTGCCACTGCTACAAACAAGATTGGTTGGATCCATGGGGCAGCTGTTTTCAATTCCAGCCTTTGCTCCCCACCGTGGCTTGTGGCATGGTGGCTTGGCAACAGAGAAAATCACACCTCTAGATAAAACTCCCACAGCTCAAAAAAAGTGGCTTCTCCATACAACATGTGGCTGCCACAATTTTGACTGAGGTCAGGTGACTTTACCGCCATCTTAACTGAGAACCAGGTCAGGTGACCAAGTCCTGCCATCTTTTCTGAGGTATTCCCTGCTTGGTTCCCTGGTACTGACTCTGTTACATGTGTGTTTTGTGCAGTGGCATGTCTTTGGTAGGGCCCACCAAGAGCATCCACTTTGCCCAATTCCTTTTCACTGTGTGTACATACATAAAACTTAAATACACCTATGTTTACTGTTTGATGTTATAATTGTCTGTTCTCTCATTTAAGAGAGGCTTCCTGACTCAGCTTTAGCTGCAAAACCCTGCAACTCTTTAAGAGGTCCTGCCACAAAACACTTAAACGGTGTTGATGAAAAGCTGACCACATGCTTTTTGGTTTTTAACCATAGCAGGAAAAAAGCCACGCTGTTTTAAAATGCTGGCTTTCTGGACCCTCCTGCCAGCACAAACTCTGACTCTTTCAGGAAGGAGGTACAGCTACATTTGAGTGTGGTTTGTGAGCAGACTGCTGCAGCTTGCTTGCTGCAGGGACCTTGAAACGCCATAGAGTGTGGCAATAAACATGGCTGCAGCTGGTACCTCTGCCATGAGGCTGGAATCTCAGAAAGCTAAAGAATGGGCTGGATCCAGCCATCAAAGCCATGGCTTTAATCCTCTTCATATTGCTTAGCAAATAAAGAGTCATGTGGTCAGAAAAAGAGAGATATACAGTAAAGAGAGATTCAAAGATAAAGAAAACCTGTAAGTGGTTTACAGTGTGTTAAAAATATTTGCAAGCTTGGGAGAATAAAGAAAAAGATTAAAGTCCTTAAAATAGAAAAGAAAGAGAGTAGTTGGGTCT
Source organism: Chionomys nivalis (assembly GCF_950005125.1). Taxonomy (NCBI): domain Eukaryota; kingdom Metazoa; phylum Chordata; class Mammalia; order Rodentia; family Cricetidae; genus Chionomys; species Chionomys nivalis. Next base: position 11,663,799 of record NC_080104.1, on the reverse strand, counting down.
GGTGGCACACACCTTTAATCCCAACACTTGGGAGACAGAGGCAGGCAGTCCTCTGTGAGTTCAAGGTGTGGTGGTACACACCTTTAATCCCAATGCTTGGGTGGCAGAGGCAGCAAGACCTCTGTGAATTTAAGATATGGTGGTACACACCTTTAATCCCAGTACTTGGGAGGCCGAAGCAGGTGGATCTCTGTGAGTTCAAAGACAACCTGGTCTACAGAGGGAGTTCCAGGACAGCCAAAGATATACAGAGAACCTGTCTCAAAACTTAAAAGTAAAAATAAAAGAAATAGAGGTTAAAATAAAGCCACGTAAAGATGAAAAATGCACAGAGAATCTTGATACTGTATGTTATTATGCTCTCTTTGGATTGTTTGAATGCTGAGGAAGGAGCAACAGCTGCTAAAAGATATTTGCTTATAAATGCTGCTGAATTAATCCAAGAAAGGTATTTTGAAAATACCTTGACTTCAAAATTGAAGTCAAAGGGTATGTTACTTTGGAGAAGAGATTTTGCTTTTGTTTCCACAGGAAATGAGAGGCTGTGGATTCATTCTGAGTTAAGAAAAATCAGGTTTCATCAAGGAAGACCGCCTGAGAAATCTCCGGTAGGAACAGATGGCCTGGATGTCTGAGTTCTACATCCAGAACAGGTTCAAGATGCTGCTTGAGATGATCAAGCCTCACAGGGTGCTCCAGTCAGGACTTTATCATAATTCTAAATTTTCTTTAGGTCCCCATAAGATTATCAGCACCCCCAAATAGCAGGAAGTAGCCTGGAAAACTATGCCCACACTCCCAAAAATGGACTATGCATGTTCTTATTTTTTTTTAAACAAAAAAGAAGAAGAGGAAGTGGTATGGGACAATTGTCTATATTCTGTCAATTATATTTTAAATAAATGCTAATTGGCCATTAGCCAGGCAAGAAATAGAGGCAGGACAACCAGATAGGAAGTAGAGGCAGGTCAATGAGAACAGGAGAATTCTGGGAAGGAGGAAGCCCATTCCTCCCCAGTTCTGCCCAGACACAGAAAAAGGAAGATGTGACCTATCCCACTGAAAAAGGTACCGAGCCATGTGGCTAACATAGTTAAGAATAATTGGTTAATATAAGTTATAAGAGTTAATAAGAAACCTGAGCTAATGGGCCAATCAGTTTATCATTAAAAAAAACCTGACATGGCTATACCTGCCTAAGCTTATGGTCTCACAAGACAGTTTCAAAGCCACTACAATGGCAAGCACCTGGGAACCTGAGCTAAATTTGCCAGCTGGTCATAATCTGTAGTGGGACTGTGGGACCGCTGAACATAGCCTGTGTCCTGCTCAGGCAGAGCAGGCAATGAGGGACCAGCCACTTGGTCCTAAGTACCAGGCAGGATGGCCCAGAGGCTGAGGGAGCATGGCTTGTACCCCGGTGCATTTCCCAGCTTCAAGCCCAGATCCCGGTTTCAAGCCTGACAGTCAAGCTGCAAAAAAAGTAGCCTTGGGGGGAACTGTAGCTTCGGGCCCAGACGGGTGTCTGTGAAAATGTAAATGAGCAAGTTAGGTCTGTAAGCTAGGCAGACTTGCAATTTGGATTAAAAAGTAGTTTACAAACTTTTAAGAAAACAATGGCTGAACTTATTTAAAATTTCCTATGGGAGATCTTGAGCCACTAAGTAAAATCCTTAAAGGGAGCAGTGAATCAAATTCCACTAGACAGCTTGCAGAAGCTCCAGACAGGTACTCACACAGGTAGAGTATGCTATACAAAACCAGCAAGTACATTATATGAATTATGATCAGCCTTGGCAAGAATGTATATTACCTACAAAACTTACTCCTACAGCAGTTTTATGGCAAACGGTTTACTTTTATGGCTATACCTTCCTGTGTCACCAGTTAAGGTATTAAACCCTTATTTTGAAGCAGCATTAGCTTCAAAATAAGAGCAGAATGGAATCTAGGAGATATTTGGCAGAGAATCAGCTGTAATGGTTTAGATAAAGTGCAGCAGGCCACGAGGAGAGACAGACAGATAGGCACACCACAAGACCACACCGCAGGGAACCATGCAACGGCGGGTGAGAAACAGATGGACAGGAACACCATGCAGAATGATGTTGGATATTTTTTAGTGGGTTATGGAAGTATGGAGGGGAAGGGGGAGAAGGAGAAGAGCAGAGAGCAGAGAGAGAGAGAGAGAGAGAGAGGAGGGAGAGATGGAAGCCACCTCTTTGAGAGGGAGACAGAAAAAGGAAAAGACTTAGGCTGCAAACAGGAAGGATCTGCCTGCCTCAGCAGACAGGTGGGGGAGGTAGGCGTGGGTTGTCTCTTAAAGAGACAGAACAGATCACTACACTGATCACGTTGTAGCTGCTAATGCCCCCCCACAGAGAGTTGGGGTGAGAGCCTGTGATCCATGCTGCAGGCTGAGGAGAGGGGCACCTGAACCAAGGCTCCTGACTCACAACGTCATGCTGAAGTCTGGGAAGGGAAAGAAGAGTGTGGTGATGCGCAGACTTCCAGACCTACTGAGTCCTGTTTACCTTGGAGCCAGACCAGAAATGCAGACTGAACATTTGACTGTTTTATACTTTCAGACACAGAACTCAGATTGTCAACAAGGTACTCAGTCTGCTGTTGAAAGGACCTGAGAACTGAGACCTCAGTTTTCCCCTCAGGGGAAAAGGATTCGTTACAAGGAGTGACTGAAGCCCCTCTTCAGATATGAGAAGGGTAGCCTAAGGGTTTTGCTGCTTCTCAGAGCCTGGGACAATTGCTTAAAAGCAGCATTGCAACTGGACTCTCACCCATTACAAAAACCTTTTCCTGTCTTTTGGTTAGAATGGACTGAAGAGAATTATGATTTGACAAATTGTGCTATGGTATTGACCTGCTAATGCTTTAGTTCACTATATGATGTTAATGACTAGAAAAAGATTAGAACTTGTCTAAGAAAAGTTTGACATTACCAATGAATTCTTGAATTTGACATGTTTGATAAGACAAATTTAGATTTTGATATAGCTGAATACTATTCCCAACCCTGATGATCCTCCACTCCTTTAATTCGGAAATACTACAGCCATAGAACAATGCATAGCACCAAGTATTATCGACTTGCTTACCATTAGCTAATTGCTGATGAAATGTCTTGACAGAAACTTGGATCAGAGACACAGAGGCCAAAGGTACTTTCTCCATTAACCCTTTGATTGCAGAGGTCAGCAGAAATAGATTTGATCCTTTTTCCTCTCAGGCGCTTAAGACATGGGCATATGTGATTGGAACGCATGTTCCAGTGATGGGTAAGTCTAGGAAACAGAAAAGTGTTCACCTAAGGCAGACACGGTAATCTGTCCTGTTGCAGAAGCACTGGCTTTATTAAAATTAATTTTTAAAAAGGGAGGAATTGCTGGACGGTGGTGGTGCACGCCTTTAATCCCAGCACTTGGGAGGCAAAGGCAGGTGGATCTCTGTGAGTTCGAGACCAGCCTGGTCTACAAGAGCTAGTTCCAGGACAGACTCCAAAACCACAGAGAAACCCTGTCTCGAAAAACCAAAAAAAAAAAAAAAAAAAAGGGGAGGAATTGTGGAGGTCCAAAAATGTGAGCCTATTTCCACCTTGACCAATGGTCAAAGAGTTGGAACATACTTCTATTCTTCAAGGTTATTGTGTTTCTATCTCAGACAAAGGTCCCACCAAGATTTAGATCAGAGCTCTGCTCTCTCAAGATTATTGTCAGCAGGTGTGGCTAATATCCAGAGCTTGTATTTCAGGAATAGAGAAGTTCCTACCTCAAACAAAAGTCTAAGGATCCAACTAAGTTCCAGTTCTCTTATGGAGGTAACACTGGACTCCACCTAGGGAGTGGTTTGCCTACAGAATGTTTAGCTATGGATATAGCCTGTGACCTTCAACTGGTCTTTACTAATATTTCTAAATCCCTACACTCTTCTCTGGCAAGTAGTATCTTTTTCGAGGCTGGTCCCCAACAGTTGTGTGAGTGCATGTGTGTGGGTTTATGTCTGTATTGTGTGTGTATGTGTGTAAGTGTGCACAGGTATGTGGGGTTATGTGAATAATGAGTGTGTGGGGGTTTATGTCTATTGAGTGTGTATGTGTGTAAGTGTGCATTGGTGTGTGGAGTTATGTGTGTATTGAGTGTGTGTAAGTGTGTGGGGGTTTTATTTAGTGTGTGTAAGTGTGTATAGGTGTGTGTATTCAGTGTGTGTGTGCGTGTGTGTTGAGCTGAGACTGGGCTTGTCTCCTAGTTCCCTCTCACCCATGGCTGAATCTCAGAGCCTTGCGTGCCCTTCCCGTCACCTCATGCAGTGCTCAACACTGCTGAGAACTGAAAAGGGACCTGCTGACTTCCTTTAGCCATGGCCTGCTCGCCCTCAGTGGTTTTTTTCCTTACCTCCTGATGGAGGAAGGTCATTGGTTAATTAGTAAAGAAACTGCTTGGGGCTGGAGAGATGGCTCAGCGGTTAAGAGCATTGCCTGCTCTTCCAAAGGTCCTGAGTTCAATTCCCAGCAACCACATGGTGGCTAACAACCATCTGTAATGAGGTCTGTTGCCTTCTTCTGGCCTTCAGGCATACATGTAGACAGAATATTGTATACATAATAAAGAAATAATATTTAAAAAAAATAAAGAAACTGCTTGGCCTCATAGGTTAGAACATAGGTGGGTGGAGTAAACAGAACAGAATGCTGGGAGGAAGAGGAAGTGAGCTCAGATGCAGGGCAGCTCCTCTCAGAGCCAGACGCAATGAAGCTTCGACCCAGGATGGATGTAGGCTAGAATCTTCCCGGTAAGTGCACCTTGAGGTGCTACACAGATTATTAGAAATGGGCTCCAAAGCTACAGAGAAACCCTGCCTCGAAAAAACAAAACAAAAAAAAAAACAAAAAAAAAAACTTCACTTAGTAGCATGATTTGTGATAATAAAGAGTTCATCAATTTATGAGTGGAAAAGTAAATTGCGTTGTGTAGAACATTTATTAATTATAAAGACAAAGAAACTATGCTAACTGAAAGATCACAAGACGATCCTATAGATTTTATGTTTATAAAATGTCTAAAATCAGCAGTTGGGGTTTTGTTGTTACTGTTTCGAGATAAAGTTTCCTGTGCCCAGACTGGCCTGGAACTGACTAACAGTCTGAAGATGACCTTGAAATTCTAATCCTCCTGCCTCTGCCCTCTGAGTGTACCTCAACACACCCAGTATATGCAGTGCCAGGATTCAAACCCAATGTCTTGTGTATGATAGACAAGCACTCCACCAAAACGAGCTGCATTCCGAGTCCCCAGGAGGTGGATCTATGGACAGAAAGTAGATCGGTGGCAGCCTGGGGCTGTGCGTGCAGTAGAAACGGTGAGTGATGGGCAGGAAATGTTCTATAATGACTGTGAAGACGGGAACACGCTGAGTTGTGTGACTTAAGTTGGAAAGCTGTATGTAAGTTATATAACAACAAAATACTTTTTTTTTTCAGAGACAGGGTTTCCTCTGTGTAGTCAGTCCTGCCTGTCCTAGAACTCTCTCTGTACACGAGGCTGGCCTTGAACTCAAGAGATCCGCCTGCCTCTGCCTCCCAGGTGCTGGGATTAAAGATGTGCACCTCCACAGCCCAGCCCAAAATAGCTTTCAAAAGATGGAGGAGGCCGGGCGATGGTGGCGCACGCCTTTAATCCCAGCACTCGGGAGGCAGAGGCAGGCGGATCTCTGTGAGTTCGAGACCAGCCTGGTCTACAGAGCTAGTTCCAGGACAGGCTCCAAAGCCACAGAGAAACCCTGTCTCGAAAAACCAAAAAAAAAAAGATGGAGGAGGGTGGGAAAGATGGCTCAGATGGTAAAGGCACTTGCTGCAATGACCACCTGAGTTTAAATTCTGGGGACCCACGTGGTAGGAGGGAGCTGATCCCTGTAGGTTGTACATGCACACTTTGGCACACATGTGCACACACACATTTATATATTATATATTTTAATATATACAAATATGTATATTTACATGTTTTTGTTTTAGTTTCTCTTCATTTTATTTATTTATTTATTTATTTATTTATTTATTTATTTTTGATTTTTCGAGACAGGGTTTCTCTGTGTAGCTTTGGAGCCTGTTCTGGAACTCGCTCTGTAGACCAGGCTGGTCTCAAACTCACAGAGATCCACCTGTCTCTACCTCCTGAGTGCTGGGATTAAAGGCGTGCACCACCGCTATCTGGCCTATTTTATAAATTAACAATAACAGCTTTGAAACGGAGTGAAGGAGACTGCTCAGCAGGAGAGCACGCGCCTAGCCTGCGCAGGACTCTGAATTCGATCCTGGTGTCGCAGGTCGGGGAGGAAGTGTGCTTCAGTGAACACTGCTGGAGATAGAGCCACGTTTCCGGACAGCGATATAATATGCTCCTCTTTTATTTATAAGAAATATATATGGACAGAAAGAGATAGGTATTGTTACAAACATAAGAAAAGGTCGTGATGGTCCACACCAAGCTGCTCTCAGGGCTCTGGCTGGTCAGGGTCATGCACAGGGTTGTCTGTGTTTGATATGCTTTTAGCATTTACTACGAGTATGTCCTGCTCCGGACATGTTAAACAAGAAGGAAAGAGAAAGTACATCGGGCCCTGCCAAAGGCCCCAGAGTCCACTGGCATTCAAGTTAGAGGAAAGGGGTCCCAGGAGGCTGAGGTTCTGGATAGCCAAGAGCAGCACCCCAGGGAGAGTGGGCTTTCTAACCTGGATGGTCTCACTTCCCAGCCGTGTGGCCCAGAGCCAGGCCTGGCGAGAAACCGTTTTTTGTCCACTAAGCAAAAAGACTCACTTATGGTGAACTTAGGATTCAGAATAAAAGGACACTTCCTATCTCTCCCCATGTAAACCTCCCTCTTCAGCCCATCTCCTGTCGGGATGGAGACACTCAGCATCCAACTGCCTTGCTGTTCCAAGAGCCTCATGGCCTCACACATTTCTGAGCTGTGGGACTGGCCCATAAGAACACGAGCTGCTTCCTTCAGTTTGAATCCCATGACACCCCACGGTGGAGTCCCTGTCACATATACCACAGTCCCAACCAACAGCCATTAAGATTTTTCGAGTCATTTCTTTTTCTGGTCCACAATCTCTTACCAAAACCATTGCCATCACAGAAGAAAGATAGATGAAATACTTTTTTTTAAAGGAAGAAAAGCAGTTCCATGCATAGTCCATATATTATAAATAGGGTCAAGAGCAGTGTCTCATAATCAAAGACATTAATAACACCACCTAACTAAGCATAGTGGTACTCACCTGGGATCCCAGCACTTGGGAGGTTGAAGCAGGAGGATGGCACATTGAGGCCAGCCTGGGCTACCTGGCAAGACTTTGTCTCAAAATTTTTTTTCACTGAAAACATGTATAAGTGAAATTAATAAATATAAACAGCTTGCCATGGCTTTTGGTTTCTTTTTTCTTTTTTTGAGACAGTCTTGCATTTAGCCTAGGCTGGCCTTGAACTTACTGTGTGGTCAAGGCTGACCTTGAACTTTCAAAAAATCCCCCTGCTTTAGGTCCTGTGGCTACTAGGATTACAGGCCTGAGGCCACCATGCCTGGAGTCTCCGTTGGGCGTTGATGCCAAGTGAGCACGCACCACCCGAGGCAAACCCCCACTGTTTTCTCTTCTTGAATTTCAGATGCGTAGACAAGGCTCTGCAGACACAGCGGGTGACTTTGGATGCGTGTACCTGTAGGATAAACTTGCAGACAGGCAGAGGCCGAGTCACAGGCATTGGTCAGGGCGGGTTTTGCTATGGCGTTTGTTGCCTGTGAGCCGCTACGCCTTCTGCCTCTCCAGAAGCTCACTTCTATCTGCTTCTTCTAGGACAATGATAGTTTTGCTTCTTTCTTCTCTCTGTGCCAGCCCAAATGGAGTCTACAGCCTTCAGCAAAGACAGTCGAGGAGCCGAGTGCAAGCTTTGCCAGGATAGCTCTTCCTTCTGTGAGACCCTGAACAAATTATCTATACCAGACCTACACTTCCATTTCCTTCTCTGTGGAGATGACATCTCTGCCCACTTGACACCACCTGACAATTTCTCTCCTGCCCACCCCCGCCCTCAGGGGCTGGGCTTTGCCCTGCCCTCCATAAAGGGAAAAAGAGTCCAGGCCAACAAAAAGGTCCACAGGCTTTTTAATGGTGTAATGGCTACTTCCCTTTCGAGACTCCTACCTAGTTATGACAGCGACTTCCAAGGCGTTGATGTCAGGGGAGTGGGCGGGCACAGGGTGGGTGGAAGCCATGCAGTGACTGGCAGGGGTGGCCAAGGACTGGTACATTCTGTTTGGCATGTAAACATTCTTCTGTTGCTTCCCAGGGAGGGGGAGGGCAACTCCCTGTGCCCCAACATATGCACAAGGGGCTCAGGAAACTGAGTAAGCCAGGCCCCTCAGGAGGAGCTGGGAAGCCAGAGAGCCATGTGCCTGGGGCAGGGCCCTTCTATACCCCTCTGCACATGGTGCGACTGGGGAGGGAAGGCGCATTAAGGTGAGTACACCCCACATCTGAGCCAGTGACTTAAGCAGTCAGGATGGGGACATAAGGGATGGTGGTGGTTGCTTGACACTATCAGAGAGGAGGGGTAGGAACCTGAAGGGCCTACTGCAGGGGATGGATGATTCTCAAAGAACAGGCTTCAGCTGGGGGCAGGACATTGACTTCCTCTGCCCTGGTTCCTTCCTGGGAGAAGAAGCACTTAGTCCCCTCACCACCCACCTCTGCTGGTCCTCTGTCCCTCCTTCCTCCTCATCTGATGATACTATTGACTCAGAGGCCTGAGGTTGGGTGGAGCCCTGTGGGGGTCTGGAATCCCAAGGGTAGACTGGAGGCCTGAGGTTGGGTGGAGCCCTGTGGGGGTCTGGAATCCCAAGGGTAGACTGGATTTTGCCTCTGTGCCAGCTTGAGCGCTGGGTGAAGCTGGGGGTGGGGTGAGCCTGGGGCTTTCTCAGGCCTCCCTTTCCTCCCATCTCCAAACCAGGGTGTTATCGGCCCTCCAGCAGAAGTGAGACTATGGGGAACCCTACATTCACGGTTCGGTTGGTGGCAAGGAGCAGGCCTAGGACCTGGGCACCAAGAGTCATGCCCTGGTCCCCACCTGGCATGAGCTGATTGTCATTCATAAAAGCCCTGGGTAGGAGGAAGTGAACCCTCTACTCCTCTGCTGGGCTAGAGGGTGACTAGAGGGGGCCTCAGGGTGACAAAGATAACTGAATCCAGAGAGGTTTCCTGAGTGTTCTGGGAGCTTCTACATCAGCGTAGGATAGACCACAAAGACTGTCCACCCTGGTGTCCTCCCCAGACTGGTCTGCAGAGCAGCCTTCTTGGCACAGAAGCAACTGCCCAGACCCTCAGAACTCCATGACGAGTTCAGCTGGCACCAAGCAGCTCCCAGTCGGTCATCTTGGGTGTAGACGTGGCCAGACCGCTGGTCCTCTGAGGCCTCTCTTTCTCCTGAATGTCTTGGTTTGCTCTCTGTGGCTCAGGGAAGGACAGGAGGACCAGAACAGGGGATAGAGGCTGTGGGTGCTTTACAGGAGGCCTGCAGGCAGTCCCTGTCCCAGACAGGAGGGGCTGCCTGTCCCTTCTGCAGCCAGGGTGCTGCTTGCCCCAGATGTTAGCAGGCTCCTGATGAGGTGGGCGGGCGAGCTGTGCAGAAGCCAACATGCAGGAGGAGGCCCCATGTCAGGCTCAGAGCAGCTCAGCTGTGTGGGCTGGCTCAGAGCAAGAGGGGCCCAGGGTGAACTGGGGTGGGGTGGGGGTGGGCACCAGTTAGCATCACACACAATCTAAAGTGAGAAGGGCCTTCTACCTCCGGGAAACAGTCTGCCTCACCCTGCTTCCTCTGCTGTGTAGGGGGAGGACACCTGAGCCAGCCCACTGCCCACAACAGAGATGGCAGGGTGACCAGACAGAGTCCCTGAATCTTCAGATGACCAACACACGGAAGGCAATAAGCAGCCACCCCACCTGCGTGGGATTCTGAGAGGAAAGCTGACTGAAGCTGAGGTCAGACAGAGGAAGGGATTCCTGATGGCAAGGGGTCCTGAGAACCAGAGGACCCGAGAACGTGTAACCACAAAGCTCCGTTCCAAACTCCCACTGGGAAACACTCACAGGGAGGCAAACTTCCAGAGGTCCCATTCATTCCTATTCAGCAAAGGTCGGGAGACCCAGGCAGGAACCCCTCTTGAGAATCATACGACCTGCCTCTCATAGAGCTGACTTTAGCCAGACTAGAGGTGTCCCCTTAAACCTAAATAAGCCAACGACCTCTGACTTCCACTTTCCCAATCCCAGCTTGGCCTTTCATGGCCACTATGGCTCCTAGGAGACTGTGGGCCGTCCAGAGACCGCACACTTCTGGAATTTGAGGCTGTTTCTCCTGTTGGGTAAAGTTGGAGGCAGAAGATGGGGATGAGAACAAGGTGGGCCGCAAGAGGTGTAAGCAGATGTAAGCCCCTTGGGTGGGGGGCATAGAGATCAGCCAAGACCTGGTGAGAGAAGGGGACAGGCCCTAAAGGCTGAGTCTTCAGGCGATAAGTGCTGAGCCTTCCCGGGGCAGAGGATCTGCTGTGAGCCTGTCCCTGCAGTGGGGTGGTAGGAGGGAGGGAGGACGCAGAGAGACGAACCGAGACACGCACCCTCCGGGGTCAGTGGGCTGGCTGGGCTGCAGGGCGCGACGCGTGCTCACGTGCGTCCTGGCGAGTGCAGGCGGGAAGCTGGGGCCGCGGTGGCGCGCGGGCGCGTAAGGCTGTGCTGGAAGCTGCTCCAGTGTGGCCAGCTGCGGGTGGGGACCGGGGTGAGGGTAGGGGGCGCCGCAGAGAGCCGCAGGCCGGTGTCATTATCTGTTCCCGGGCCGACCCTCCGAGACTGCCGCCCGGCCTTTGGTTGTTGCGCGCTGAGTCTGCAGTTGTTTCCCTCTGGGTCCTTTCTTGGGGGCCCCTGGGGAGGCCTCGGGCTGAGATCTGGCCTGGAGGACCCCCCGAGAGGGAGGGGCGCTGGGCCGGGCTTGATGCGACGGAGAGGAGCTCTCTTTGCGGGGCAGGGACTGGCTCCGCGGGGACCCGCTGGGGTGGCGCGAGGTGGAGGCCGGGAGGCCGGGACTGCGGGGCGCTGCAGGCTTGGAGACTTGGGCGCGAACTGGGCCGGGACCCCGGCTCGCGGAGTGTTTGGGACGGAGGTCAGCAGCAGTGGCCGACCCTGAGGGCTTCTGTAGCTGGAGCCTGCTGAGGGGCAGAGGGCAAGAGAAAAGGACCGGGGTGAGGGACAAGGAGGGACATTTTCAGAATGTCTTTGAGCACTGAGCCCTGCATCGTCAAAGCTGGGAGGGATGGAAGAGGCCAGGCACAGATGAATAAACCGGCCGGTGTTCCACCCTGCAGTGCGGGACCTTTTGGGCTATGACTGGAGGCTTTCCTTAAGAGTCATGTGTCATCTTTAAAATTCCCATGGGTTTTGCTTTCTGATCTAGAATGTGCTTATGTTAATATCCATACAAAATACTATTTCATGCCAGTTACTGGAGGCCCAAGACTTTTACCCTTTGGTTTCCAATGTCCCATGGCATACCAGGAACTGTATGTGGACTCGCTGGTCTCCTGCAGCCTCCCCTGGTCCCACCTCACAGTATCCCTGCTAATCACGCTGTTCCTGTTCCCTTGAGCCCTGTGACAGAGCTGACACTTAAGTCACAAATAACACAGTGCCCAGATGGGAGATGTTAGACCAAAGAGGTATCTGAGGGTGTTATAGGCCCTAACGTTGGTTCTGAGAAGTTCCTGGGAGCCTTCTGTGGCCACTCTACTCACAACCAGTCCTGGTACCGTTTCTCACCTGCTGGTAATGGCCACGTCAGCCGCTGAGGCCGCACCATGGGGTCTGCCAGGAAGCTGCTGCCCTTCCACAGGCGTGGGCACACCGATGGGGCGTGGAATCCGGCTCCGGGTGGTCACTGCCCGCCCAGCCTTCCTAGGCAAGGCTGCCGTGGGCTCTGAGGCAGGTGTATCCTCCTCAGAGCCGGTGCCAGAGAGTGTCTCAGAGGCACGGCGCTGCTCCTCGCTAGAGGAGGACGAGGCTCCTGAGGCCAGCCTCAGCAACAGGCGACCCTGCCTCTTCTCCATCACCAGCCGTGCCAGGTCCTGCTGGGGCCTGGCCCTCTTGCTCCACCGCTCTTTGGCCGACAGGGAGCCGGAAGGCTCTGAGCCTGTGTCCTCTTCAGACAACAAGACAGGAATGCGGCTCCTGGGGCGAGAACCTGGCATAGCATGGCGGCTGGGGGAGACAGTGGTCCCTTTCTTGGTGACTGGCTCCAGTGGGGATACTGGAGCTGGCCCCTCAGCAAGGGCTGCGCCATTGGGCAACGAGTCTGTGACTACTTCTGAGGGCGTTTCCCCCGGAAAGCCAGACAGGACACAACCCTCTGTCTCAGTTCCATCCAGCCCTGACGAAGCCAGGCCATTCTCCAGAGGCACTGGGGCCCCCTCCTCTGCAGTGCCCCCCTCAGAGAGCATCTCCAGGCCCAGCTCACCCCCAGTGCTGAACTCGTCTGGCCTGGAGGCCTGCCCTCCGGAAGACATGACATTGAGGTGGGATTTCTCCGCAATGTGAACAAAGGTCCTCTCGACTTTGGTGAAGGGTGAGGAGGTGACGGCCACTGCCCCACCAGTGGCCACTGGCCCAAGCCCTGCTCCAGGTCCTGAGGGCTTGGGTTCAGACTTGAGGATGGATGACAGGGTGCCCGGCTCCGATACATCCAGCTGACTTCCGGTAGGCTGGGGCTGCTCCTGCTGAGGGGTGAGCGCGGCCAAGGTGCCCAGATCAGGGTCAGGGGCCAGTTCGGCAGTGACTGGCGACTTCTTCATGTCGCCAGGGGAGACAAGCACCAGCGTTTTGGAGCCCTCCTCAGGCTCCAGGTCCCCATCAGCCACGGACCGGCCCCTGGCCTCTTTCTGATCATCAGCCAGCAGTGTGGATGGGGCCCCCTCCTGGCTCCGTTCAGTGCTCCGCTCGCTGGCCTCACTGCTAGAACCACTCCGAGGCCCCAGCACCTCCCCCAGGGCCCCTGCCTCCTCCTCCTCCTCTTCATCTTCCTCCTCTTCCTCCTCTTCTTCTTCTTCGTCTTCTTCTTCCTCCTCTTCTTCTTCCTCCTCATCTTCTTCTCCCTCCTTTCCATTGGCCTGAGGCTGAAAGGGAGCCAAGGGGACTTGTGGAGCGGTAAGCAGCATGTGGGAGAAGCCCACCCTCCGGACCCTGTTCAGCAGCCGTGCCCGTTCTCGATAATCAGAGAGGTCTCTCTTGAAGTCCTGGTAGGGCAAACCCAGAGGTGCAGCTCGGGGGAGTCCATTCACCTCAAGTGGGGGCGCCACAGAGAACACCTGTAAGGGGCACACACAGGGACCCACTGAGGTCACCCACCCTCCTGGGCCCCAGGAGGCCTCACTTGAACCCTACATCAGGAGACCCCACACACACACACCAGGGATACCTGCCAGAAGGTAGACAATGGGTCCTCAGGCCCTAGAACGATCCCTGGCTCCCAGTAAGGCTCAGGGAATCCCGGTCTGAGGGACAGATCCCAGTGACTCTTCTCTCTCCCTGCCCTCTTCTCCCCTCATCAGACAAAATCAACTTTAGGGTATGAAAATTGCAGAAAATAGCCAAAAAGAGGGAGCATCTGAGAAAATGTGGGGGGGGGGCTGCATCACTTTCTGGGACTTTTCTATGCTCACAGATGTCCAGGGCGGGGCCTCTGTAGCCACCATCCTCCCACACTGCAGTGCGAGCAGGGTCACGGGAGCACAACCCTCTTCCTCCTGTCCTCCTCTGGCCTGGCAGCGAGAACTATGTTCAGCCCTATCTCCCAGGAACTCAGTTAAGTTTTCCTCTCTGTGCATGGATCCCTTGGCAACCCCATCATGCCTGAACCTCTTCTGGCTGTTAGACTTCCCCCATATCTCCTCTGTTTTCCCTCTTCTAGACTAGAAAGGCCTGGCCTCCTTGGCAGAACTGACTCTCCTACACACTTGGTCCCCTCTGTCTGTGACCCCAGGCCATTCTACAGCACTCTCAGACACTACAACAGGCCTATCCACAGTGGGGGGCGGGGCTCAGGGCAGCACTTTCTTAGGCTTTTTTTTTAAAAAACAAAAAAACACAGAGCCTGTCTTCCTACGCCAACAGACACAGGCCATCCAGACCAGAAGCCTGAAAAGGGAAATAACTGTGCCCCTCTCACATCACAGTCCTATATAACCATCTCAGTGTCTGCCCCCACAAAGCACCATGGACCTTTTCCCTGCCAGTCTAGTATTCCACAGCCACCAACCTGTTGTCTCAGTCCTGGTCCGGCCAGCCATCTTCCTTACAACTGCCTGATTGAACTCCTGAAACTCAGATCCCATTCATTTCTGCAGCGGTCATGATAGTGCATGAGGGATGGTAGCCATCACCTCCCACCCCCACCCTGCCTCCTACTTTCTCCTTCCCTACCCCGCCCCTGCCCCATTTAAGCTCTAGCCATTGGATGTTATCAGCATCTCCCTCACATGACAAATCCCAATTGTCTTTCAACAGCTTTCCAAAGCCTTCTTATTCATCAGCTTCCCTTTCTCCGTTTGCCAGATCCTTCTACGTGATTCTCTGGCTCTGGCGCTCTCTCTCTCTCTCTCTCTCTCTCTCTCTCTCTCTCTCTCTCTCTCTCTCATAAATGAAGTCCCTGGAGGGTTTTCTTTCTTTTTTTTTTTTTTGGTTTTTCGAGACAGGGTTTCTCTGTGGCTTTGGAGCCTGTCCTAGAACTAGCTCTGTAGACCAGGCTGGTCTCGAACTCACAGAGATCCGCCTGCTTCTGCCTCCCGAGTGCTGGGATTAAAGGCGTGCGCCACCATCGCCCGGCCTGGAGGGTTTTCTTGTTCATTCATTCAAGTCCTTAACCACTTGCGGTGGCACACACTCATAACCCCAGCTCTCGGGAAGCAGAGCAGGAGCTCAAGGTTAGACTTGGTGGCAGAGTGACCTTGAGGTCAGCCTAAGCTATCCCCGACTGTGTTTTTAAAATGACCGGGGGTCATGGGGATCCACCCCTAAACAGAGAACTGTAGACAACTAAAGACAGCTGAGAGGCGGAATTGCTCTTTCCCAGGGATCAGCTCAGATTGCCTGCCTGATACAAGGCATCCAGCCCTGAACAGACAGGCAATGCTAAATAACCCCAGCAGCTCATATTTCTATATTCATGTGTGTGTGTGTGCATGTGTGCATAAGAATAACAGTCAAAGAGTGTGGGGCTGGAGAGATGGCTCAGCGGTTAAGAGCATTGCCTGCTCTTCCAAAGGTTCTGAGTTCAATTCCCAGCAACCACATGGTGGCTCACAACCATCTGTAATGAGGTCTGGTGCCCTCTTCTGGCCTTCAGGCATACACGCAGAAAGAATATTGTATACATAATAAATAAATAAATAAATAAATAAATAAATAAATAAATATTTAAAAAAAGAATGGGGACTGGGGGCAGATGACTCAGTTGGTAAAGTGTTTGTCACCTAAATTTGAGCCAGGTGCGTGGTGTGTGCTTGTAATCCCAGTGCTGGGGAGATCGAGACAGGTGGGTTTCTGGATCTCACTGGCCAGCCTGCCCAGCCTAGTCTGCAAGTCCCAGACCCAGTGAGAGACCCTGTCCCAAAACCCACACTGGATTGCTCAGGAATGATGACTAAGGTTGATCTCCAGCTCGCACACATACACAAAGTGTCCTGGTTGCTGTGCTTTACATTAGAAACCTCTGGGTCAGGTAGTGAATAAGGCAGACATGCATTTATTTGAGTGGAGCAAGGGATTGCCACACAAGGAAAAGAACCGGGCGCAATGCACACCCCCACAAAGGTTCTGAGCATAAAGGGGATCAGGCTTGCAGCTCACTCCCCTTTGCTCTGCTCACCCTGGTTTATGGACCACGACCCCTCCCAACCTCACCATGACTTTTGGAGTGTAGGCAAAGGAGATGCCCAGGCGGTAGCATTGGTGCATTTGGCTCTGAGGCTGGCGGAGAATGAGACTGGGGTCTTCAAGGCTGAGCATCCGCCCAACTGGTGGCTTCCCCTCCTCAGCTCCCATCACCTGCCGCATAATCTACTGTCTTTGAGGACTCAGTGTGGGAGTAATAGCAGGAAGATAGCCTGGGACGGGTGTGCCGGCACACACCTGTAACCCTAACACTGAGGACACCGAGGCTGGAAGATTGCTGGGAGTCTGCAGGCAACCTGGGCTACTTAGTGAAATCAAGGACAGCCAAGGCTAGCTGGTGGGACTGTCTTAAGAACACCAAAAGAGGGGGCGGGGAGAGGGCTCAGTGGTAACATGCCTGCACAGACATGGGGACCTGACTGATCACTAGTGCCCAAGCAAAAACCCTGGAGGGTGGATGGAGACAGCCCGGGTGGGGGTGGAGACAGGGAAACTTCCTTAGCTGGCTGACCAATCAGTCTAACCAATAGATGAGCTCTAGATTCAGAGAGAAACCCTGCCTTGAAAAATAAGGTGGAGGATCTGGAGAGATGGCTCAGCAGTTGGGAGCACTTGCTGCTCTTGCAGAGAACCCAGGCTGGTTCCCAGCACTGGTGTGGTGGCTCGCAACCATCCATAGCTCCAGTTCCAGAGAATCTGGTGCCCTCTTCTGACCTCTGTGGGCCTCAGGCACACACGGTGCACAGACATACATGCAGGCAAACACTCATGCACATAAAAGAAATAAATCAGGGTTTTGTTCTTAAAATAAGTTGGAAAGTGATAGAGGAAAATGCCTGACCTTGACCTCTGACCTCCACATTCATGTGTGCACTGTTGTGTAAACACCTGTGCAGAGACAGGGTAGCGTTGGTCACTGTCCTCTTTACATCCCTGCTAAAGTCCCCAGTAGCTGTTTTCTTTTTGTCCACACTATTTCCATTCTTCACGTCATCCACTCACCTAGCAAACACACCTAGGTACTGACTGCTGTGCCACCATGATACGCCTTGCTAGTGTTAGAGCTATGGAGAACAGCTGGGCAAGTGGGCAGAGCTGCTCCAGGGGCGATGGGATCACGGCCGGGCAAATGCACTGACAGCCAAGGACAGGAAGATATTTGGGAGCTTCACGCAGGCCTTCCCAGCCAGCGCCAGACTCGCCCGACCCCTCAGCACCTCCCTACTGAAAAGCTGCTGACTTTTCTTATCCCATTTCTGAGGTCTTGAATGATTCTGTTAGGACCACCTTTCTCCTACACCTGGTCCCATGCGGGTGACACCCACCCCTCCCAGCAGCTGGATAACGCAGGAAAAGTCCTCGCCTTCCATCTGGGCCCCTTTACCCTAGTTGTTTGGGAAGGAGGAGAACTGAGGGCCAACCAGGCCAGCAAGGCAGCAAGAGGCACTGACCAAGCATTGGGTCAAACTGGAAAATGTGTTGACAGGGGCTACCAAGACTCTGAATTCCCTAGTGCCTGCCTCACACACAGGAGAATGGAGGACCTTCTGCATTTGGAGGTGGGAGAAGGAGCTGTAGATCTCAGAGCTGTGCCAACACGATCAGGGCCACTCACACTAGCCTGGGTACACTGGGTTTTCTGTTTACATCCTCCTGGCCCCTCTCCCACCTACTATCCTGTTAGGAAGGAGTTCCCGCCTCAGACAGGAGCAGAGCACTCTTCCTGCCTCTCCCGGGATGGCTAGTGAGCTATTTGTCCTCTTAGCTACCACTCTGCTGGTGTCCAGGACACTGTGCTTGGCCATGGGAGCCTGAGGAAACTGAGAGAGAGGCAGCAGAGTGAGCAGGCTGCAGCCCAGCTCTGAGGAGTGCTGGCAAGTGGCAGCTGGCTTCAGGAGAGCACATCTTTCACCAGGGCAGTGACCTTTATGATTCTCCCTCGTTTGTGTAGGCGCCCAGGCCCGCCCTGGTACTACTCATCCTGCTGATTTGAAGCTCCCTGGTTGCCTGTATGGTGGCACACAGCTTTAATCCCAGTACTCAGGAGGCAGAGGCCAGGGGTCTCTTGTGAGTGCAAGATCAGCCTGGTCTACAAAATAAGTTCCAGACCAAATAAGACCCCATAGTGAGAGTGAGACTGGTTCAAAGGCAACAAAACAAACACCCCCCAGCTCTGGGTGATCCAGAGTTCATCAGAAGGTGGTCTGGGCTGCTTTATGACCCAAGGGGAAGCAGGTCATTCAAGCCTAGATCCTCAGAGCGAGCAAAAGCCCCAGGTTTCTGCTCACTCCACTTCCCTGAGGCCTTTGAAGTCAATGTCCACTTCCTCAGGGCCACCTGCAAAGAAGGGGAAATGGCTAGACCTGGTCTCCCTTTCCTATGGATCATCGAGTTGGTCTCTGTTTGCCCAGGGAGAACTTGTGACAATGGCCCTAAAGACCTTTCATTGCAGAGCTCACGCAGGGTGCACGAGGTGACTCTCTTGCCTGGATCCTGGCCAAGCCATTCCTGGAAATACACTCCAGCTCAAAGTCCCAATGTTGTGGGGTGTGAAACAGGCTGAGCGACAAAAGCCAGAGGGTTAGCTGGCACCCCCACACACACTGACCAGGGGAGGGGTGTGTGCCTTTTAGGGCTGCCTCTGTTCTGGAGGTGGAACATGCTCTCCCCCCCCCCCCCGGCCCCCAGTCATGCAGCAATGCCAGGCCTGAGAGGAAAGGCCATGAAGACCACCTAGTCACTGGCAGCTCTTCCACCACATCTGCTGCCTCACTGGCCTGCCTCAGTCTACCTGCTCTCCCCCTGAGTGTTTCTGAATGCAAAGAGCCCTCCCTCCACACCCCTCCCCTGCCCCCAAGATGGCTACTCTGGCCAGGGAGATGGAGGATGGAGACAAGGCTACCAGGTCTACTCAGACCTCACACACATGACTAGATCTCAATGTCTCCCTCCACATGCTCCCCTCATCTGCTCTAGGACCCAGAGCCAACAAGTATGTGGGGGAGGGGCTTCTGAAGCCCCTGGGAAGTAGGAACTTTGTTTGTCGGGTGGAACTCACCCACTAGCCAGAACCTGTCCCAGCCAGCCCCGAGTTGTCAATATACTAGCTCCTGTCTTCTGCTCAGCCAAGGTGAGGGACAAAAGAGGGAGGACAGAGAGGAGAGTCAGCCTACTTCTGTGGTTCTGGCCTTCTTAGGGTCCGGGACCTTTCACTGTCTCCACGCCCTGAGCTAAATCTGCACGGGTGCTGTCCCTTCGCCACCGACCACTCTCTCCCTCGGGCAGAAGGGGAACAAGGACTTGTAGCCGGGGCTCTCAGGCATTCCCGCAAGCGGGACCTAACCTACTTCCAATTGCATTCCTTTCTGAACAGTTAGCAACAGAGGCTGGGTCCCAGAGACCAGAGGCCATTCATCACTTTCTCCCACGAAAGGAGGCGCGGGGTGAGGGGAGGGACAACTCGAGCCCAGCTGATCGGCATGCCCAGTCCTCCAGACAACCAGCCCAACCCTTGCCCTCCACTCTGCCCTCGGAGCTGAGGTCCTCATGGACCTGAGGGGGGCGGTGAAAGAAAGCAGGCCAAGGCAAAGGTTCCTGGAAGGCGTCTTTAATCAGGATTTGGTGGTACACGAGCTCTCCGGATTGTCTGCATGAACACACAGGGACTTTAAAAGGCACAAGATCCCTCGCACAGCGACGCCTGACGGCGGGGCGCCCCCACCCCCGCCCGTGCCCAGCCGTGTGCGCGTGGGTGCGTGTCCGTGTCCCACCCCCGTGGCGGCGTCGCGCGTGTGCGTGTCGGTTTCAAGTGTTGGATTTGTACAGTACTCGCAGTCTGGGGTGGGGGTGGGGGGCTCAGTGCATGCTTTTCTACCCGGGTCCGGGGCCCCTGACGCCGCTATATACACTAAGGAGGACGCACCCCGGAGAGAAAGGGAAAAAAAGAGAAAAGAAAAAAAACGAAGAAAAGAAAGAAAAGAAAAAGCGTCCCATCTTCGTGTGTGTGGTTTTGAGTTTCTCGTGCATGCTTAGGCTGGCCGGGGTAAGGGAATAGTGCAAGCGTATAATACAGTATTATTGCAATACAAAAGGGGGCTGAGGAAAGACGGGATGAGAGGGAGGGGTGCTCAGGATTAAACCGGCTGGGACTGGAGACCTCCGGGAGGGTCTTCTTGACAACCACCCTCCCATCCCCCGCTTCACCCCATCCCCGGGAGGGGGATAAGGGGTGTTTCTAGGGAGGGAGCTCAGTTAGGTCCTGGGGCTGAGTTTCCCCAAACCACCAGTCCCACCTTTCACGGGGCAGGGGCCAGCCCCTCTCTGTCAATACTGTCAACTCTAGGGGCCCTGGAACCCGACCCTTCCCCCACGGAAGCCCCTCCACCTGGGGGAGGGGGTCGACGGAGCAAGTGCAAAGGAAGCAGATGTTGGTCCCTGAGTTTTATTTTCGGGGATGGGGGTGGGGGGAGAGTTGGAAGTGGGGGCATGTTTGGGGAGCCTCCCCCAGGGCCCTTAGTAGCATATTGGGTGGGATGGGACAAAGACACGGACTGGACATAGGCAAAAGGAAGTGGGGTTGGGTGGCTCTGAGAGACCTAGGCTCAAAGTTTGGCTCCCCCCTCAACTCTGGGCTCTTTGGCATCCAATTGCAAGGCCAAGGGTGGGGACAGCCGTATGGGCGGTGAGGTAACCGGAATGGGGATAGTGGGGTCGGGCTCTTGGAGCCAGCTTTTCCCACATCCCTTCCCCCCGCCCCTGGTCTGCACCCTCACCCTGGAAGCACTCAGGGGCGAGTCCCCCACTCGTCCCCACCCTGCCGTCCAGGCCAGGAATCCAGCGGCCGCGAGCCGGCAGAAATGAAAAGCAAACAAAACCGTGAGCGAAGGCGGACGGCGGGAGCGCTAACCCAAGAGAAGAATTTTAGCAGCAGGCAGCTTGGCGGGGCGGAGACCAGCTGGGGTCCCGGCCAGGCGGGGCGCGGGGCGGGGCGGGGCAGGGACTCCGAGGCCGGAGGTACCTGGGGCACGCCAAGTAGCAGCTGGTTAAAAAGACCGAACGTACATTCGAGGTGCGGCGCGGCTGCAGGGGTTGGGGGTGGGGTAGGTGGGAGGACGGGCCCCGGGGCGGGGACAGTGCTGGAGCGGGCAACAGACGCCCCTTACAGTTAGAAATCTGAAACAGGGGTTCGGGTGTGCTCCGGGTCGGGGCTGCTAAGTTTGCTGTCCGGAGAGTGGGTGAAGTGTACGCGAGGCTGCGGAGTGTGAGCGTGCGTGTGCGTGGGTGGTCATTCTCCCCACCGACAGCCTGTGCAGGATCCGAGGGCAAGTGGTGGAGTGAAGGAAAACCCAGGGAAAGGAGAGGGCTAAGGAAGGTACCCCAATTCCTTCCCCCACCTCTTCTTAGGTGGGCTCAGGGGCCTCCCAGGTTGGGAAGTCCACTGAGTATGTGTGGGGTTATCTGAGGGAGATGGTCCTCAGCCTTGGGGCCTCTCCCTTAGGGAGAAGGATACCTTAAATGTCAGACGGTATGGGGTGGGCATGGCTCCTGCCCTGCAGTTAGGACTGTGTTTTATCTAAGTGGAGATTGAGGTACAGCAGAAATTACCCTTAGATGTCTACACTTGCACCCCAATTGCCATATCAACTCAAGGACCGCAGAGAACAATCATCTGTGTCCCCAGCCTCAACAGAACTCCCCAATCTCCAATGGGAGCCGCATCTTCCCCAAGCATGGTTTCTCCCAAATCCACCCATTAACACTGACAGCTTCTTCTATCCTCAAAGGCCCAGGTTCCCCCATCCCTGCCTGAACAGACAGCACCGTCCTGCCCCAGAAAGAGACCAAGACAGGGCAGAGGACAGAGGTAAGAAGGAGGGTGCTGGGACCAGGCTGGCTCAGAGGTGCCACCCTACAACCCACTGAGAAGGACTGGATCTGTTTTCCCACTAACTAGAAATGAGGAGAGAGATTATTGGGCTCAGGGTTAGTTGGGCTGGATGCTGAGTGGTTATTGCTGTGACCCAAGCTGCCTTGAGTGTATGGGGTAAGTATTAATTACGAAGAATTTAATATAGCGTTTTTCACTCACCTACAGTCCTCAGGACACACCCTCTCCTGTTTAGAAAATACTGGCCCATCTACTCCACTCACAATGAAAAATTCAATGGCTCCACACACGGAGTTCACCACGGCAACATGCACACTATCACACACACACACACACACACACACACACCACCACCACCACCACCACCACTATCACCACGCCCCACTAGCAGCTACCTCTCTAAGCAGCTGCCTGGCTTGAGTTGCTTTGAGAGCTGCGATCCTGGACAGAGGCTGCAGTGAGGAGTTCTCAGAGTTAGGTCACCTGCTCTCTTCCCAGAAACTGCTGTGTGTGTGTGTGTGTGTGTGTGTGTGTGTGTGTGTGTGTGTGTGTGTGATAGCAGGAGAGGTCACAAAGATTGGAAGACAGTGACAACAGCTGATTGAGCTGCTGAGGGTGGGAGTTTGATTTATGGTAACTTTACTGCCACTGTCTGGCCTCCTGTGTGAGTTGGTGCACCCTCTCAAAGTCCCCTGTCAGTGCTCAGCGAGTGATGCCCATTTCTGCTGAGCCTGACCCCTAGCGCCCCTCCAGCGGGACTGAAGTCAGGGTTCTTATGGTATCTTAGTCTGCCCACCTAATCTTCAGTGCTGCTATCCAACCCTTGGGCAATGTGAGATCAGTGGTGGTTGTGGGATGAAGACAGAGGCTAGCCAATGGAGTCTGCTGCTCTGGGCTGCCTCAGAGCTGAATGCAGTTCCATAACAGGTATGACTGGGAAGGAAGGAAATATGCAGAGGGGATCAGAGGAAAACGACATCCAGACTAAAATAGCTAAAGATTCCCAGGGAACGAGAGCTCAGTTACTCAGCATCAGGTGGCTTTTCTATTAATTTATGTTCCTGTAAAGGGAATATATGATTAATCCATTAAAGGCGGTAACACCGGGATCTAGCTCATAGGTTAGTATGGGGTTCAAGTGAGTTAATTTTGTCAAGTGCTCAGATCATGGCCTGGCACGTGGGAAGCGCTGTGTGATGACGAGATGAACTACAAAATGCCCGCAGACATAACTGTGTGCAGGGCGTGAGTGCGAAAACGCCACTCTCCGAGCGTGGCCAGGGAGGCTGCCTACTGGCAAAGCTGGCATAGGAGAAGCTGTGTCCGCCCCCCAGCGGACACTCACTTTTCCAACACTCTGGGAAATTCTACAGAGGGTAAGGATCTGACACCGCTATAGGCTCTCAGCTAGTCTCTCCATGCATGGGACCCAGAGACTTGGCCCAGCCCTCCGCCCCGTTCCACACGACCCTGTTCTAACTAACACAGGTCAGAGCAGCCCTGCCCCAAACACAGCTCTATCAAGATCACCGCTGGTGAGCTTACAAAGTCCTCCACCACAGAGGCCAGTTCACAAGGATGCCTTCTGGAGGGCCAGACATTTTGAATGGTGGCCTGGCTTTCAAGGACACCTGCCTTCCTACAAGTGTTGTCCTTTGTGACTGAGAGGTGGGGACAGATCCCCATCCCTAGAAGCTTGGGAAACAGTTATATGTTATATAATGCTGAAACTGAGACTCAAGTCAAGCCATTATCTTTGATAAGCCTCAAGGCACTTGGGGATCTCGGAACACCTCAGGGACAATTCCAGTCACTGAGGTGAAACTCTGTTCAGGTCTGGTGGTGGAGCCCTCTGGAAAGGAATGCCAGAGAGCAAAGTACTTGGTGCCATGAAATCCCAGTGCTAACGAAGAGAACCCCTGCCATCACGTGTGTGTGTGTGTGTGTGTGTGTGTGTGTGAAGGGCAAAGGTTAAGGGGAGGGCGAAGCAGTGCTGGAAGCAGGGAGGGGCTGCTGTGTAGCCCCGCCCCTTTCCCTTGTGCTTTGTGTTTCTGTTCTTTCTCTAGGAGTCTCCCTGGACTCCCTCCCCCAACTCCTGCCTGGGCAGAAGGCAAAGCCATCCAGAAGAGCCAAGAGGACAAGAGAGCCCTGGATTGTGGACATTGAAAAGTGAGCAGCCTGGCTTGAGGATGACATATAATTAGAACTAGGGTCTGGTTTGGTTGCTACATGGAAAAGATGCTCTTGGCCCAGGCATTAGTGTTTAAAACTGTAGGAACCACTATCAGGCTGCTGAGCCATAGCACAATGCTGGCCACGTGCATACGTAGCGAGTTCGACTCCTGGCCACTGCCCACTAGATATAAGTGTCCCCATATTGGTTCAGGGGCCCTAAGACCGCTACTAAAATCAGGGGTATTTAAGGAAATTGATGGGCCACACAGTTGGGAAAAAACAGGTCAGAGAGAAAATACATAAAGAGAAGAGTAGAACAGAAGCAAGACCTAGGAAGCTACCAAGGACACGCACACACGCACACACACATATACACACTACACACACAGGCACACACGCAGGCACACACACATACACACACTACACACACAGGCACACACGCACACACAGCTGCAGCACCATGTAACTTCAGTAGGTGCTGGTCGTACCAGGATCTATGTAAATAGCATTCTCTGGAATTGTGCATGGCACAGCCTGAGCATTCACCCCTGACAGCCTGCTGTGTGCACACGCATGGATTAGCACACTCACATGGGCACGTGTATCCCTGCAAACATGGTCTGCAAACTCCCTAGCCTCCTCTCCTCCCCAGCCAGGCATTACCCTTTCTGGCAGCCTCCTCATAGCCATTCCCTAAGCCTTGCTGGCTGCCGTGGGCAGGAATGAAGATAGGAAAAGGTGGGGTCCCTGCAGTGACAGGCTGGGGAACTGAGGAGTGCACAAAAGGTAAGGGGACAGTAGGGTACTTGCCCAGGGGTGTCTAGGTCCCCTTCTGGCTGCCTACCTTGTGTCCAGTCTGCACCACACCCAGGGTACCCCCAGGAGGAGTCCCCTGAGAGTGGCAGATCTGAGCTGTCTGTCTGGGATCTGTTCTGAGAGATGTCCCTGTGCCCAGAATCTCCTTTACCCCATTCTCCATATTGCCTGCAGGTCGTTGGGAACCCCTCTATCCATGCCCAGCTCTGAGGACAGGGCAGTCAAGTCTCTCGGGGAGACACATGGGGTCTTGGGGATGCCGTGGTGACCATGAACCCAGCCTGCGCCTGTGGGGTAAGATGTGGAAGAAAAGGACTGACTTGGTGGTGGTGCCATGGGAAATGTTCACTAGGTCTCAGGGCTGTCCACTCTCCACCACACCCCAAGCTGGGTGTGACCAGACTCCATCACATTCCTATTCCAGGTCAACTAAACAGACGCAGGCGCACATCTGCTAAGGTTCGACTCCGGCCAAGCCCTTAGGGGTGAATCCGACCCAGACCCGCCAAGACACAGAGTAAACAGAACCTGACCCCACAGCCAGATTGCACCTCAGCTCCCCCACATCTTGGTTTCTCCTGGACTCTGGAGCCGCTGGTAGCTCCATCTCAGAGCCCCCGTCCTGTCCAGCTGCGCCAGCACACCACCCCTCCCTGCACCATTTTGTCTGGCCCCTAGCAAAGGAGCCCACCCGGGACAGAGTCTCTGGGGACAGAGCCTCTGGTGGGGCGGGAGTTTTACAGTATTTCGGGCCGACCTTCTAGGGAGCGTATTGCACGTGGGTGGGATGGGCTGTGTGGCCTGTGATTATTGCGTCCTGGGAAGGAACCATGGTCTCTGTCTGCTCCCCAGCCCCCCCCCACCTGCCCCCTCCAGGA
Source organism: Chionomys nivalis (assembly GCF_950005125.1). NCBI lineage: Eukaryota > Metazoa > Chordata > Mammalia > Rodentia > Cricetidae > Chionomys > Chionomys nivalis. Next base: position 11,638,041 of record NC_080104.1, on the reverse strand, counting down.
GGGGGGGGGCCCAGCCTAGGTCTTGTGGGTGAACCGTGCCCACACCTGCTGCAGCTGGGACCGCGAGATGCGGAGCACCGAGGGCACGAGTCTGTGGTTGCCAGCGGCCAGGGGCGCGTGGCGCCGATGGGGAGCACGCACGGGGCTGCTCTCGGCCGAGCGGCTGCGCTGAATGAGGGAACCGGAGGAGCCCGAGGAGCCGCCGCCGCCGGGGTGAGGGTAGTGCTCCGTCTCCAGCGTGGAGGAGGAGAACACGGAGGACGCCAGTCGTCGCAGGGGGCTGTACCGCGGGAGGGAGTGCCCCGAGAGTCTGTCCTCCTCCAACTGAAAGAGACCAAGAGAGTGGAGGAAAAAGAGGCATCAGGCACAGACTGGACAGCTCTTCTCGGGGGCCACCCACCGCTCACAGCCCCTGCGGCACCGGCGTCCCTGGCAGGGGGCGGATGGCGCTGGAGGAGGGGGCTGCAGGCTGCCCACCCAAGGTCTAGCCTCGGAACTGCCAGCGCCCTGCCCATCTCCTCCTCTCACAGCGCGGTCTCTGGGTGAGAGACCTTGTTCACTCACCTCCTCCCGGAAGCCTTCTGGGCTTAACCCCATCTAGCACTGGGCTCCCACAGGGCTCGAACCTTCCTGTCAGGAAGGCCCTTTTGTTATGTCTTTTAGTCAAGCCCCCACCCAAGGGCCAGGCCGCTAACCTAACCACACTCCACACTCCTCCAGATCATTTTTAACATATTTGCGGTGCTGGAGCTTCAGTTGGGGCCTCCTGTTTGCTAAGCAAGTGCTTTGTCAATGAGCGATGACCCCCAGCCCTCCTCAGGAGATTTAAAACAGCTGCTGCTCCCTCCTTGTCACCCTCAGCCTCCTTATGGGAGGTGTCGGGGTCTCAGGGACAGTGTGGGTGAACTCTGGAGTCCAAATACTCAACGTCTTATCTGCAAGAAGTCAAGAGAGTGTTTTGTTTGTTTTGTAGTTCTGGGGACCGAAACCAGGGCCCTGTGCTTGCTAGGCAAAACCTCTACCAGGAAAGCTTTTTGGTTTTTGTTTTGTTTTTGAGATAAGGTCTCATTCTGTAGCCCACACTAGCCTAAAACTATTTAGCCCAGGCTGGCCTCTAACTTAGTACTCCTCCTGGGTCTGCCTTCCAGGCAGCAGCATGACATGCACGGGGCATCAACCCAAAGATGTCTTAACCCCAACTCTGTCACTTATACCTGGGTGACCCTTGACTTCAGTTCTCTGTGCCTCAAGGTCTTCCCCTTAAGATGGGGGCAAAGTGGTGCCACCTCCTAGGCTTTGAGGACCAGATATGCAGGGCACTTACAGCCATGAGGGACTGTGTGTTCAGGAGCCCATAGAAGACAGTCTTCAGAATGGCAGCCCCAGAGGTTGCTGAGCTGGGATAGGGCAGCTACAAGGTTGGTGGTGGCCATAAGAACCCTATCTCTGTGCCTCCTGTCTCCAGGGGGACAGGGAACACGTTCCAGGCACACGGGAATGGGCATGGTGGCCTGGTGTTCACAGACTTTGCCTCTCCTTACCCCTGGCTCTCTCAGTGGCTCTGAGGACTGAGTGATGGAGGAGAGGGGAAAGGGCTAGAACCACCCAGCTCCAGTATGCCTTGCTGATGTCAGCCGGGAGGGGGTCACGAGAGACCTCCTTCAGCGAGGAGGCAAGGAGAACATTCTATCTTCATCATCTGCTCCACCCCACACCGGTCCGCTCCCTCTGTCAGCTTCTCTGGGGGCCAAGTTTGGGCTCCATATTTTCTAGTTTGCAGTGAGAGAGGGCTAAGGCGCTCACAGCCGCTCTCAGAGCACATGAGGGGCCTTGAGTACAATATCAGAGTTTGTTCTCCATCAAAGAGGTCTTAGAAGCTGGAGCTGGATCCCAGCATGCTCTCTGCTCCAGGCTCACTGTGACCACCCATCTGTCCTCAATACCCAGGATGAAGTCACCTTTGTGAGCACATCCTAGCTTCCCCACACAAGGCCCTAGAGCAGACAAAAGTTCTCCATCCTCCTGATGGCCCTGATTGTAAGTGCCTATCTTCCCGTCTGTCCTCCCACCCCACTCCTCTTGACTGCAAGCTCTGACCTGAGGACTGAGAATGAGGCCTTGCTAATCCTTGTCCCCCAGGCCCAGTATGCTGTCCAGCTTGTAACACAGTAGTGTTTGGGTGGCTTTCCAGCAAATCTCTAGACGTGTGAGGAGTGTTAGCGTGCTGTGCTATTGACCTCAGACATCTAGCCAAGACACAAACGTTCCCTTTGCCCAAGCTGAGCTGTCTCCTTGGCTCCTGCCAATTTGCACCTGAACCACCCCCTGAGAAGGGAGCCAGGCGTTCACATAGCCGCACTATGCGCACCAAGGGACAACCCAGTGCCTAGCTCCACATCTGCTCCCACGGCTGTTGGTGACAGGTTACTGTGTTTGTACAGTAATGACTTCTACAGGGACAGTTCGCACATCCGACTCTGAGTGTGCGACACCAGGTCCCGGAGGGATTCCTCGAAGAATCCAGGAATAGGGAAGACTCTCGCAGGTTTACCACAATGTGTAACAAAGCATACAGCCCCAGCCTAGCCCAAAGCATGCCCTCCAACAACAACGAAGTAAACACACGCCAGTCCGGTTTGTTCCCTCTGCCTTGGAGAACAAAGGTTTTACCTCACCCTGGTGTCCTGAAATACACGCAGAACATGTCCTGTCCCATCTGTTTCACCCGTAGGCAACCAAAGACACTGCACACTGGCGTGCCTGCAGGCACATCTGCCAATGAGACTAGCCAGCTGGTGTGCCAGCCGCGTGCACGCGCACACACACTGGACTGCTCCAGGTACTCTGACCCTGTGCAGACCGTCTGCTTCTCTGACCTGCATTGATACTCTGCATGTTCGACACACATGCCTTAGATCGGGTTCCCAACAGAGACGCTGACCCAACTGCCTGGTGTCGTGTCCCGGCTCTACCACAGGCTGGCCAGAAAGCTTGCTCGTTTATTGTAGGTTACTGCTTTGAGGCTGTTTCCCCACCTGGTAAGTCAAGGTCGCCGTGTATACTGGACCACTCACATAAATCTGCACGTGCATTTGCAGTGTGCTGTGCTGGTTGCCATCATCACCGTTTCTGTCATCCTTCTTGCTCTGGTTCCAGAGACAGTGATGTGTGCACATATGTCCACATCCACACGTCAAAGCACACTCAAGATCAGGGGCTCAGAAAAACACACATGTAATTGTAGAATGTTAAGGCACCTCAATTCTGCATAGTATGGGGAAACAGACTGGCAAACACCCCTCTTCCCCACAGACACAGTTCACTTCCCTGTCCATGTCATACACCATGACTGCACAGCAGGCCTGTCGCTGATTCTGAAAGAGTTCCCAGCATTAGCACAACACCTAGGATGCGCACAATATCTGCAGGAGAGAGCAACCTGCAAGGATTCTTGGTCCTCTTGTTCTGAGACCGGAAGGAATCATGGCTGGCCCACAGTGACCAGGAAGGAACAACAGAACCGAAAGCCAACTTTTATCTGTTTCCCTCCACTTCAGGACACTGTCTGTGACCTTGTCCCAAGTCAGCATTTCCTGGGGACCCCACCCATTGTGCCAGTCCCTTTGATTTGAGGTGCTGATGAGGGAGAACAGGGCATGAGAAGTTCTGAGAACAACTCGTTTGCCCCCACTTTCCCCAAAGCCATTTGTGGGAACAGTGGTCGTGGCTGAATCATATCAGCCCGCATACTGCCAGGGTGAAGCCTCCACATCAGGAAGCTAGGGCCTCTGTGGGTGGGGACTCACGGTCCCCAGTTTTTCATTACTATATACGGGTACAAGGCAAGACCAGATAAATATTCTCCGGGATTGGGGATCAAAAAACCACTTCTAGAAAGGACCTCCTGACATGACCAGAGCTGCCCTGTCCACCCAGCCATCCCAACCTGACTGAGTGTCAAAGCTGGCTCCTGGGCTACACCCAGGCACCACACACAGCCCCACCATTAGATCACAAGTGGAACAGCTGCAGGCTCTGAGACAGTGCAAGAGCTGACGGTCACTTCTCAGTCAGAGGTCAGCTGGCATCCCACATAGAGGAGCTTGGCCAGGACGGTGGCTTCACAATCCTGTTCTGACAGGGTGTCCTTAGGAGGACACACACACACACACACTCACTCACTCACACACACACACACTCACACCCCATCATTACCACAGTGAGGAATGCTTCCGATCCCCAGATCAGCATTTCCAAATCCTTTCTCTCTCCATACTTCTTCAATCTGTTCATCTACACTAGGTACAATTGTGCAAGCCCATAAGATCACAAGCCCATAAGACCGTGCAAAGGACTGGAAACCAGCCTGGCCTACACCGTGGGACCCTGCCCCAAAACACCTAGAGGAGGAGGCACCACTGCAGCCAGACAGGGCTCCCAACATGCCTATTCTTGTGAGCTCTCTTAGAATGACCCTAACGTTCCAGTCTTCCTGCCCCAACTGCCCAAGTCCTGGAATTACAGGAGTGTGCACGACACCCTAGTTTTATGTGGCCCTGGGAACTGAACCCAGGCTTTGATCACGCTTCCCTCCCTGGAGCATCCCCCGCTGGGAACGATGGGCTGCCGTCAGTGCTCGCCCACCCTAGTTTTGCTCAACTCTCTCCCTATTTCTTCTCCCCTGCTCTGGTCTCTCCTGGTCAGGATTAAGGACTCTTCTCTCTCTCATCCTTCTGTGTGCATCTAAGAGCATTTCTTAGTTTCTGCCCCAACTCTTGGACCTCCCTCTTCTGCATGGTTCTCTTGGGTACCGGCACCCACTCCCATGGCTCCTATGAGACCAGGTGACATCTCTTTCCTGAGCAAAGGATTACACAACATGGCCATCCTTCAGCTAGCGAGAGATGACTGCATCCATTCTGAACCCATACACATGCCCTCAGAGTCCCAGTCATCTGGTGAGATATTTCCACCCCGCAACCTGCCCTTCACCATAGCCCTTCCTTCCATCGGCCTTGCCCCATGTCACAGTCTACTTCCTGGCCCAGGCCACCAGAGTACTCTGGCTACTGAAGACATTGGCCTTCCTGCTTCTAAACTTTTACCCTTTCAATTCACTACTACAAAGTAGCCCAAGGGATCTCTAAAGTCTCAAAGCCACCACAGTGTCATACTCCTATTTAAAAGCCTTCGATGAGTTACCCTAGGCCCTGCTTCCCACCCTCGTCGGTACTGTGCTGAAGACTTCCACCACAAGGTCTGTGTATGCTTTCCTCAGGGCCCCGGAGGCCTTTCTCCTGCTTTGTCACCTAGCTGGACTCCTAAGACTTATCCCACAACTTAAGCCTCGTCTGTCTGTCCCCTCATACACCTGTCTGTCTCCACCATGGCCCTGTCACTGCTGGGTTCCTAGGCCAGAGGGGCTACAGTGGAGCACACTAAGCCTGCCTGCACGGCTCTAGGGGTCTTGGGGTAGGAGAGTCATACACAAGTCTTACCTGTCTCTGAGGGCCCGTGGGGTCCGACTCTCTCCGTCGAGGGCGGGGTCCCGAGTGCAGGGGAGAGTGGGAAAGGCTGCCAGGCGTGGGTGGCTGGGATGTCTCTGACCGGCCATCAGCCTGGCTCAGCTGAGGTGGTGCAGGCTGGGGCAGCACCTGCCGCAGGTCCTCCTCTGCCAGCGTCTGCATGCCACGTCCTCGGGGCCTGACAGTGGGCTCTGTCCCCAGGCGTCTCCTTTCCTCACCCTCCTCAGGCAAAGGCCGCAGCTCCTCGGGCTCCTCATCCGTGGTACCTGACGTGCTTGGCTCGGCCCCAGGAGGGAAGTCCTTGAGCTCTGTCTCTTTGTCAATAATAACCCATTCCTTGCTGTCAAAGTCTTCCTCCTCAGCCAGTGGCACCGAGCGGAAGGCGTTGCTCAGGGCCTCCTGCTCCACAGAGGCTGACACGTCCATGCGGCCGCTGGCCTGCCTGTCCGCATGGCCTGTGTCCACTGACAACATCTGAGCTGGCTGTGAGGAGCAGGCCTGTCGTGAGGGTGAGCCAGGCAAATCCATCCGTGACCTGCAAGAGTCACCCGAAGGGAGCTCAGTGCCGGCCTCGGAAGCCCCGAGGACATCAAGCCAGTGGCAGTCACATCAAGTGTGACTCCATCAAATCACTTTCTAGAAACACTTCACTTACCTATCCACCCGTCATTCATTCAACAAATAAATATTCCTTAATGCTTACCATATTCCAGGAAGATGAGCGTGCAGAAAACGAACCCATCCATCTCCTCTGGGCTACTCTGGGGAATCCAGCCTTTCCAACACTCAGCAGGTACTTATGCTCCATCTGTGGTTCCTTCCTGCTGCACCCAAGGCAAATGTACCCTGACACCTGAGTTTACAGATGGCTCTGAGCTCCACTTGTGACACCCTCCGGTCCTGCCCAGTTGGCACTTTATAACCCCAGGCAGGCTGGGCCTTGCAGTCCCTAGCCACAAGCCTGAGTCTGCATTCCTTAGCCTGTGCCCAGGACCTCTCAACCTAACCGTTTTGCTCTTTCCCTAGCCAGGTCTATCAGATCCACTCGCTTTTCTAGCTTTGGAGCCTGTCCTGGAACTAGCTCTTATAGACCAGGCTGGCCTTAAACTCACAGAGATCCTCCTGCCTCTGCCTCCCAAGTGCTGGGATTAAAGGTGTGTGCCACTGCCTGGCCTCACTCGCTTTTCTTTATCAGTCCACCCTCACCCCAAAGGCCTGTGCCTCCATCCTCTTCTCTGACCTTACTCTGAAGAACTTCCTGTGGTGAGCCCCCCCCCTTTCCTACACGGACAGTTACTGGTCCCCACAAGGCACCCCAAGCCCCCACCATACCATGGACCTCAGACCGGCTGGTGTATCTGTCTTCCTTACAGATAGACTGTGGCCTTCACCTGGCAGGGCCTGGGTTCCTCTAATGTCTAAATTCAGGGCACAGATCCTGCTGGGACTTCTGTCATCATCCTGAACTGTGCCTTTGACTCTCAATCAGCACTCAGAAGGTCTCTGGTCGGTGTGGCAGCAGCCCCAAAGGGAGGTGTCGCTTTTTTTTTTTTTTTTTTTGGGTTTTTCGAGACAGGGTTTCTCTGTGGTTTTGGAGCCTGTCCTGGAACTAGCTCTTGTAGACCAGGCTGGTCTCGAACTCACAGAGATCCGCCTGCCTCTGCCTCCCGAGTGCTGGGATTAAAGGTGTGCGCCACCACCGCCCGGCTAGGGAGGTGTCTCTTATACCATGTGGTTGTGTGTGGTAAAGGAAGATGCTACATAAGGAGGAAGTGTTGGCCCCAGAACAGCAAGAAAAGCACCAGGCCTAACTCATGTGGGGTCAGTGACTCCGCTGCAGAGGGAAGATGCGCGGAGCAGAACTCCCATTAGCCTTTCTAAAAGACCCCGCCCTGCCTGCATGGCCACCGCCTAACCCATTCTACACCGTATTTGTATTGATTTATTAGTAAGGCTTAAAATAAAACATCATTGACAGAGGCCGCCCTGGGACTCCCTGTACGTGGATGCTCACGTTCCCTGAGAGCACAGTTTGTTCTGAGACACAGGAAGGACAGAGGTAACAAAACAGGAGGTGAGCTCTGCACATTGTGTTCCTGTGTGTCTAGAAGACAAGGGTGAGAAATGGGACACCCCAGCCTTATCTGCTCTTGTGCCCCAAGTGCCACCAAGCCATCCTACTACTTCCCTATGGCGGCATCCTGAACCTTCTGTAGCAGAAACTCTTTTCACCCACCCCTTCCTGCCACTCTCAGGGAAAACTGCCAGTGTTTCCCAGACTGCTCCAAGTTCCTCCTGAGCGGGTAGCCCTTCCAAACTCGGGACACTTGCCCTCTGGTCTCCACTCATGTCCCTTCCTTACTTCTCCGTGTCTATGGGACTCCATGCTGCCACGGGTGAAGATGAGGTCTCTGGTGGTTCCTGGCAGGACAGCCCAGGTAAGCGAGTGTGTGCTGTCACACACGGAGGGACCCAGACCTGTCTTGGGTTTGTCTAGCCCCCAAACTGGCATCATGTCCGATCTGGAAGATTAGGACAGTTTAGGGCAAGGTCCAGGGGAGAGGCTGTGGCTGTTGTAGGTCATTAGGAAAGATACTGAGTGGGCATCAGAAAGGATGCCCTCTTCCCGCAGGGTTGACCTCTTTTCTCTTTCCAGTGCAGAGAAGGCCCTGGTCTACTCTGGAGCAAAGGTCCTCAGATGCTAAGGAAAATCAATGACTTCCATCTTCCAGGAGCCCCCCACCTGGTGTCCCATCCACTCAGGTAGTGGCCTGGCTAACCCTTGCCAGCTACACCCACCCACGGCCAACTTTACCTCCTCCCACCTTCCAAAAGCCAATTCCCTCGGCACCTCCTGCAACCCTTCCTCTCACCAGCCAGGTTCCTGCTGGGTCCCCCTGCTCTCAGTTCATACCTCTTAGGCCCCCAAATCTGTCTCACCCTGCCACCAGCAGTCCCTTAAACTTCTCTCAGGCTCTCTGCCTGCAGGTCAAAGGAAGCCCACCTCTGCTGTTCTTCGGGCACCTGTGAATTGTTGTCTAGGAAAACGTCATGCAGAACCATGACCTGGGTCTAGACACTGGCCTGTCCCATTCTTTCCTCCATGGATGTGTCCCACCAGAGGCCACCAACTGACCCCAGGTCAAGCGCAGCCTTCACCATGCTTTCTAGAGTTCCCCAACTACGGCCTCATCTATGACCTTCCACAGACCAGCCACGCTGATGAGGGCAGATGGGACCAGAAGGCCTCTGTCACCTGAGCCCTGTCTACAAACTCACCTCCTCTCATGCAGGTCTGCCCGCCCATCAGCTGCTGTAGATAGTCTCTCTGACTCTGGGCTGTTGACCCTCCTGTAGCGTAGAGACCGTACTGGGGTTGTTGGGGAGTCTGGGGGGGCACGCACTGGGGAACTGGGGACCCCTACTCCTCGACTCTGCTCTTCCTCCACACAGGGGGTCTGTGGAAGAGAGGATACTGTGAGTTGGGGTTCACAAGTTGGCTACGGGTCAGAGGCTTTCTCACGTTTAAAAGAGACGAGGCGGGTTGGTGGCGGGTTGGGAGGATAGGGCCAAGGGCTGGGAACCCAGATGGGGAAGGCTACCCACACCCTTCTGCCTGGATGCAATTACTTTGCCAATGTTGATGCGCAGTTTGTTGCGGTTGACATCTGTCTCCTCCCACACTTCAGCCTCAGGACCCCCAGTGTGGGGGACAAGGTGGGGACCAGGGCCCAAGCCCTCTGGCAGCCTCCCAGGCAGGATCGGGGGTGCATTCTCCTGGTCACTCAGGTGCTCGCCCTGGAGCACGTCCTCAGTGTTCTCGCGAAGCAGGTCCCCTGGTACTGGAGTCACGTTGACCACTCTGGGGAGAGCAGGAGAGTCATGGGTAAGACTGGAAGGGACGTCCTCTTGTCTCCTTGACTTCCTGCCAGTACAGGCCCTGGGGAAATCTCCAGAGTGGACACAACTCCATTGCCATCCCTGACCCACAGGCCTCTGAGACCAGACCATCCTCACGCTGGCAGGGACTGGCACATCCCCACTGAGCCCCTCCTTTTTAGGGGACCCGTGAGTTTCCCAGCCCTTGCTGCAGCCCACTATCAGTGTCTGGCTCCTTCCAGACCCCACAGAAGTCTGAAAAGACCCCATATACTCCTTATCCAGAGACCTTTCTAAAAAGATGCATTTACTTTTATGTGTATGAGTGTTTTGCCGCATGTATGTCTGTACACCATGTGTGTGCAGTGTCTGAGAAAGCCATAAGAGGGCACTGGATCCCCTGGTCTGGAGTTACAGACAACTGTGAACCACCATGTGTATGCTGCGAATCTAACCCAGGTCCTCTGCAAAAGCGGCCAGTGTTCTTAACTGCTGAGCCATCTCTTAAGTTTCATTTCATTTTCTTTCTATTTTTGTTGTTTATTTTTATCTCTGTGTGTACACAAGAGTACATGATACCGTATGCATGTGGAAGTTGGATGACAACCTTAGCTGCTGGCTCTCCTTCCACCTTGAGGCGCAGCTGTGGCGTGTGTGTGTGTGTGTGTGTGTGTGTGTGTTCACCTGTGTGCATGCATGTGGAGGCCAAGGGTTGGTGTGGGAATGTCTTCCTCTAAGGTTTTTTTTTTTTTTTTTTTTTTGAGACAGTGTCTTACTATGTTGTCCTGCCTGGTCTGGAACTTGCTATGTAAAGCAGGCTGGTCTCAAATTCCCGGAGATCTGCCTGCCTCTGCCACCTGAGTACTGGGATCAAAGGTGCGTGCTACCCCACCTAGCCCTCACCCTGTGTTTTGAGACAGGGTCTCTCAATGGACCTGGAACTCGCCATTTCAGCTGGACTGACTGGCCAGCTGCCCCCCTCCCCAGGTCCACTGAAGTAAGGTTCTCACGTGCATCTGGGCCAGCTGAGCTGTAAGCTCAGGGGTTTCTGTCCCTACACCTGTCTCGCCATAGGGACACACAGATTCCAGGGGTGCACTACTGTGTCTCCTTTCTGTGGGTGCTGTGGACCCTACCTCAGGCCCTCACACTTGGGCCTCGGTGATTTATCCGCTGAGCCACATCCCTAGTCTCTTCTTTCTGTTTTTAAAACGGAGTCTCCCTGTGTAGCCCAAGCTAGTCTCAAACTCATAATCCTCCTGCCTCATCCTGCAATTAGATACGTACCCTCATGCCCCACTTCTCCGAGTAACCTCAGTATAGAACTGGGCCACTGTGGTGTGCCAGCAATTTCTGTGACATCTTCCTCCCAAAGGCGGCCCTGGATTAGGTGGTGTGACGGCTAAGTCTTGGCTGTCTACTTGACTCCGTCTGCATTTAACTAAAACCTAAACAGCCAGGCACACCTGTGAGGGAGTGTTCTTAAATCATGTGGAGTGAAAAAAAACCCACTTCCAACCTGGATCTATCTTTAAGGTGAGAAGATCCACCTTGAATCCAGACCTTTCCAAGTCAGAAACCCACCTTTGATCTGGGCCACGCCTTCTGCCTTCAGCCTTATAAAGGACACGGAGGGCAGAAGCTTGCTCTCCCTTTGCCTGCTTGTTCTTGCTGTCACGGGCAAATTCATTCTTTCACTGGCCTTAGAGCCTACTTCAGTGTATACTGAAGACCAGCAGAGACATCCAGCCTCGAGGACTGAATAACTACCAATTCTTGGACCTTCCATTGATAGACAGCCGTTGTTGGACTAGCTGGATCACAGCCTATAAGCCATCTTAATAAATATATTCATTCTATAAGTCTTGTTTCCCTAGGGAACCCTGACTGGTAGAGGTGGGACCCTTTAGTCAGGATTCTCCCCCAGACACCCTTCCGTGTGCCTCACACGGTTCTGAAACCACTGGCCACATCCCAGCATTGGCCGAGGCCCTGTGAGCCCTGTGGGGTCTGGATGTGAGGTATACAAGCTCGTCGTCTGCAATGAGGAAGGGAGGCTGTGGCTCAAGTCGCTTCACCCAGGATCTCTTCCTTAGTCAAAAGATCTAAATGAGCCAGGCGGTGGTGGCGCACACCTTTAATCCCAGCACTCGGGAGGCAGACACAAGCGGATCTCTGTGAGTTTGAGGTCAGCCTGGTCTACAGAGCGAGTCCCAGGCTAGCCAAGGCTGCAGAGAACCCTGTCTTGAAAATAAACAACAAAAAAGCTCCAAGAAGATACCCACTCCAGCTCAGATTCAGCGTAGACCGTGACGGAATAGCTCAAGAACCCAGCATGAAGACACAACCAGGGTCCAAGGAGGATGAGAGGGGCTGGCCCCCTGGGTGACCGCCCCACGCACCGTGATGCCCCCCTCCCCCCGCTCAGACTCACCCGAACATGGCTGCTGTCTGCCGGGTGTTCTGCTGGGGTGGGGTGGAGGTGCTTGTGGACAGGAGGGTATCAGTGCCTGCCTTCTCCCAGTCAAAGGCCTCATTCTCAGCAATGCCCCGTTCCTTCATGCTATTCTCAAACACCGACATGATCAACTGCAGGGGGTGGGGGTGGCAGGAGGGTAGAGAGGTGACCCCGGGGCTAGCCAGGTGAAAGGGGCAATGGCTGGGATAGCAGTGGGAGGAAGATGGGGACTTCCGGCTCAGAGACGGGCCTAGAGGGGGCACTGGAAGGAGAAGGGCACATGGGTTTCAAAGGAAAACATAGCACAAAGCCCTATGCAAATTATCATCTTGGATTAAGCCCACCAGATGGACACTAGTCCCCTGAGACCTGTCCCCTGAGGACAGTCTCCAGACTCTTCCGCCATTCCTGTCATCTTAACAGGCACATCAGTGGCCCTGAACCACTGGGTTCCCTCGTGGTCTTAGGCCTCTCTGCAGGCTGCTGCCTCTGATGGGGTGCCTTTCCCACCGTCCTCCCTGACACCTGCCTTACCCTCGCATACAGCTCCCCTCATCACCGGGCACAGAGCCTTTCCTTCTGCATTATCTCCATGCTTCTCTGCCCATTCTTCACCTCTGGCAGTCATCACGGGGCTCAGTGTGTAGGTGTGTGTAACCGTGTGGACCAAGGGACTCAATGAGGCCGAGCCAGGGCAAGAAGTGGGGTGTCAGCTCACCAGCAACTGGGATGCTGGGTCCAAGAGGTAGCAAGTGGCTACAAAACTCTGAGCAGCCCAGGTCATTCAAGGTTGGGCTGGCTCTCTTCAGAGCCAGACTTGCTTTGGTGTCTACTGCATGACGGACACCGAGTCCTTGCAGTGGGTATCACTGTGCCTCATGCACGGCGGTTTCTGGGCAAACACTGATGATGTGCGTCTACAGTCTCCAAACAGAGCGACAGGTACCGTGAGGTGTGGTGACGGAGCCGTGGGGAGAGTTAGACCTGGAGTCAGGCAAGCATCCCTCCCCACAGTGATGTCGATGAGGGTGGTGGCGTGAGGTATCACCTTGTCACGTCACAGTCATTGTGACTGTGCTACAGCGTACTCCAGGGTGCGGTGATGCGGGCACCTTCAGTCACATACACAATGTGACACACAATTATGTGTAGTACATAACACTGTGTGCTTGACTTTGGGTTATGTGTTTATTTTTTTTAATTATGTGTATATGTGAGTCGGGGGTATACATATGAATGCAGGTGCCGTGGGCCAGAAGATGCTGTCAGGTTCCCTGGAGCTGGGCTTGTATGTAGTCGGGAAACTCCCGACATGGTGCTGGGAACTGAACTTGGGTCCTCTGCAGGATCAGCATGCGCTGTTGACCAATGCAGCCTTCTCCTAGCCCTGATCTTTGTTGTTGTTGTTACTGAGACAGGGTCTCCTGTGCAGCCCAGGCTGACTTCCTGCTTCTGCCTCATGGGTTCTGGGACTACAGCTGAGTATCACCACACCTGGCAACACTAGTTTTTAAATCACTATTTTAGAACATATGCCCTCTACTTACAGAAAGAAAAGTTGACTGAGGTTGGTTTTGTGGCTATGTTGGTAGAATGTCTGCTCATCTGCCATGCAGGAAGCCCTGGGTTCAGTCTCAGGCACAGCACAGCACAGCACTGGGCATGGTGGGACACGTCCTAAATCCCAGCATTTTGGAGGTGGAGGTAGGAGGGTCAGAAGTTCAAGGGCATCTTCAGCTACACAGTGAGTCTGAGGACATCTGGTCTACATGAGACCTTGTCTCAAAAGCAGCAGCAGTTGTACTCTGCCACAGCGTGCTTGGGAGGCTCGTGTTTGCTGGTCTCCCATTTGGGTCATTTTTCTCTAGAGTTTTACTTAATCTCATCTTGTTTGCCATGCTGTAGGACCAGGGGTACGAAGGGGAGGTCCTGTCCAGGTTTGGGAAGTGAACTCTTACAATGGTCATTCAGTGACATTTTAAGGATGGCCTGTACCCTGTCCACTAGCGATGCATCACTGTCTCTGAGCCCCTCTTAACCACGACGTCTATCTACCCTCAGTTTCCCATCTATGAACGATCATCCCAGTTAGCTTCCTGCAGCGTTCTGCTGCCAAACACATGATGGTCACCCCGCTCCCAGGGTCTCACTATGTCACCCAGCTGGCCTGTCCTCAAACTCACAAAGACACCTGCCCCCTGCCCCAAGTGCTAGAATTAAAGGTATGTATGACCATGCCCCTGCCTCAGACACTTGACTGTGATAACACAGGAATACTACGTATACTGGGGAGGGTCAGCTCTTGAGAAGTCTGAGCATAGACTGCTTTAAACACTTTGGTACAGGTAGAAGATCAAGGGGACAGACGCAGGGGCAATCTTGAAGTATGCCAGGCTACAAGGGGGCATCACTGCTGGGGGCCAGCAGCTTCTCAGTCGTGCCCCAGGCTGTGGGTACCTGGTAATCAGGCTTGGTGAAGTAGTCAAGGCTGGCGATGTGGTCCAGAAAGAGATGGAACTCCGAGGGCATGTGCTTCAGCAGCATCCGGTGTTCGTATTTCTCCTTGATCATCCCCACCTGCTCCTGGAGGGGTGCGGACACGGACACAGCAGGTGAGGCCCAGCTGTTTTACCCTCTGCCTCTTCCACCCAGCGGCGGGAGCCTCACCTTGTCCTTGATCTTCCTCCAAGGTAGCTGGCCCACTGCAAACTCCACCAACATGTAGAAGAGGGACCACAGGTCATCGTGGCGGCCCATCTCCTGAGAGGTACAGAGAGCATCACCTGCAGTCCTCACGCCCTCCTCTGAGAAGAGGTGGTGGACCCTTTTCTGGGGACGTCTGACACCCGGACCCAGACAGATAAAGCTGGGATCTCTCTGACTGTGGCTCGTCCTATATCTCAGCATGCAGACACCACACTAAATGGTTCTGCGCACGTTTTGTCCCTTTACCAGGGATTTTCAGTGAGAAGAGAGATGATGGGAACCCAGAAGAGAAGGACATCACGGGCAGCCAATGGTGACACCTTCCTCCCACTCCAGGTTTCAGGGGCTGACTGGCTGCAGCCCACACCCCTTTCTTTTCTCCCCACTTCGATATCCACGGCCCACTTCATACCCAAGTTTGTTCTTCTGCCCTTAGTGCTTAACTCAGGCTAGGCCGCTCACTCACCCGGTTCTTGTGGGCATTGACCGAGGCATAGCGAACAGTCCCCCGGAACCCGGCCACATTCCGAGGCTGCGCAAAAGAGACAACAGCTCAGTCACACTGTCAACCCTCCCACCACCAAGACTAACTGCCCACCTCATCCCGATACCCAGGCTGTTATCCCAGGGTGGGATGTACTGATAACTGAAAAGAACCCAAGCCTGCTTAGGCAGCCACAAGGAAGACAGTGAAGTGTTCCCGACCAGAGAATCCTTAGAGCCCCCACCATCCTCACGCCTAGTGGTACTCACGGGCCGGACGTCCCCTGTAGTGTTAGTGTACTGCCGGGCCAGCCCAAAGTCCAACATGTAGCACTTTCTGTAGGTGGAAGGCAGCCGGCCCATGGCAAAGTTGGACTGTGGGAAGAGAGCAGCTGTGAACTGGGGTCCAGCACCCCCAGACCCACTAAGACACTGCTGTGCCGGCGTTGACGGGCCCCCCACCCATGAATCTTACATCCACCCACATTCATAGGAGTACGGCTGTCGTATCTCAGCAATAGAGCAGGTATGGCTATCCTCAATTTAGAGACACAGGAAGGGAGGGTCAAAGGCTCAGGGGGTGAGATGTCCCCTCAATCACAGAACTGGTGAAAACAGGCTTTGAGTGCCGGTCCACCCTGCTCCAAACCCTCAGCTCCCTACAGGGGCAGAGAGGCTTGGTTTGGCTGCCTGGCTCAAAATCAGCCGCCCTGTGCCTTTTCTTGCCGTGTGCTCTTAGGCCGCTCACCCAGCTTTACCCCTTTAGGTTAGAGGACTGTACTTTATTTTTCTAGCACCAAGATCCAAGATGCCACAGAAAGTCAGGTGGCCTCTCCTGACCTCCTCACCTCTAGACTGAGGACTACACGGGGTCGTGGACAAGAGATGCAGAATGGAGGGCAGAGATGAGAGCCGGGCACTCGGCCTGGCATGGCCGAGAGGTGAGAAAGGAGATGGGGTTCGGTGGATCTAGAAATGCTCAAGTCAAGAGGCTCGGGCACTGGAGCGGAGCAGCCAGGCTCCGGCACTGGAGCGAGCCGAGCAGCCAGGCTCCGGCACTGGAGCGGAGCAGCCAGGCTCGGGCACTGGAGGGGAGCAGCCAGGCTCGGGCACTGGAGCGAGCCGAGCAGCCAGGCTCCGGCACTGGAGGGGAGCAGCCAGGCTCCAGCACAGGAGGGCTCAGGCGCATCGCTCACCGGCTTGATGTCCCGGTGCAGGAAGCCCACGGAGTGAATGGCTTCGATGGACTCGAGGATCTGCTTGCCCAGCCGCAGTGTAGTGCTTAGCGTGAACGTACCCCTCGGCTGGCTGCGGCGCAGGTCAGCCAGGTTCCGACCCTGGGTGGGGTGGGCGAGATGGACAAGATGGGATAGGAGGGGAACTTTGCAGCTGCCATGGTGACGGCCACCCAGCCTTGCCCCCAAGGGTTATGCCTACCCTCTACCCATCGCATCAGGAACTGAAGCCTCCCCTCCCCATGCTCCGCCCAAGTCACACGCTAGCTCTCTCCGGGAAAGAGGCAGGAGGACAGGTCCCAGGGACATACCTGCAGCTGCATCACCACGTAGTTAAACTTCTCGTTCCGGCCACAGCCAATGAACCTGCACACGTGGTCCTTCCCTGCAGGGCACAGAAACAGGGCCTCCCAAGTCCCATTCCTTCCTCCTCACCAGCCACAGACAGGCTCTGGCGTGCCCTACCTCACACACACACACACACACACACACACACACACACACACACACACACAATGTCGTGCCCACCTAGCTCTTATGAGGGTTACGAGAATCTGAAGCGTTTTAACCTTGGAGCCACTTAGCCATCTCTCTGGAACACTCTTGAATCCTTCCCCAGCCCTGGTTCCAGGAACGCCTCTTTAAGGGCCTACAACCCCCACCCTAGTTCTGCCTTCTAACACTCTGGCCCCACTGTTGTCTGTAAGCCATGACCACCTCAGTTGGCCATCACCCACAGACTCCCTCATCGCTCTCCATCGCTCTCTTATGCTCTGGCCCCATCTTTCCTGGCTCCATCACCTCTTCCTTCCCATGCCCCAGCCCCAGGGTGGTACCTTGAAGCTTTTTGAGCACAGCCACCTCCATCTTGAGAACCTGCTTAGGCTGCTGGGCTGATTCCACCTTGAGGGCCACATTCTCCCTTGTCAGCAGATCCATGGCCTCGTAGATCTCACCAAAGCCCCCACCCCCGATCTTTTTCAGCTGTGGATGAGGGAAAGAACTGTGCTCAGGGATCAAGCTGGACAGTTCCTTAACCCACTTCTGCTGATCATCTTCTCCACTGACTGCAGATGTATTCTTGAAGGGGAGGACCCACCTGCCCCACCCAGTCAGTGCCCACACCTCCTCTCCTCTGAGACAGACAGCTCAGCCCATGAGTATAGATCTCTTCCAACACACACACACTCACTCACACACACATACACACATTCACACACTCACACACATATACTCACACACATTCACATACACACACTCACATACACACATTCACTCACACACACATACACACACATATACTCACACACATTTCACATACACACACTCACATACACACACTCACATACACACACATATACTCACACACATTTCACATACACACACTCATACACACTCACTCACATACACATACTCTCTCACACACACATTCACACACACACAGGACCAGACAGGTGTCTGAATAGGTGCAGAAGAGAAGAGGCATGTGGCTTCAGGCAGACATGGAAACAGCCCTGATGATACAGAGTTTTAGAGATTGTGGGTCATCCTGCATCTCTTCTCTAAAAGGAGAGCAGGGCCGGGGGTGTAGCTCAGTTAGGACAGTGCCTGCTTGGCATGCATGAAGTCCCAGGCTAGATCCCCAGTACCACATCCACCAGGCCTGGAGATGCACACTGGGGAAGGAAGTAAAGGCTCAGTACCAGCCTGTGCTACATAGTAGGGCTAGCCTGGAATATCTGAGGCCCTGTCTCCAAAGAAGGGGAGGGAGGAAAAGAGAGAGGGAGAGACACATGGGTAGGAGCTTAGCAAGTAAAGGTGCTTCCTGTCAATTCTGACATCCTGAGTTTGATCCCCAAGACCCACATAAAAGGAGTGAGCCAGGGGGCTGGAGAGATGGCTCAGAGGTTAAGAGCACTGCCTGCTCTTCCAGAGGTCCTGAGTTCAATTCCCAGCAACCACATGGTGACTCACGCCATCTATAATGAGATCTGGTGCCCCTTCTGGTCAGCAGAACACTGTATACATAATAAATAAATAAATCTTTAAAAAAAAAAAAAAGGAGCGAGCCAATGGCCTCAAGCTGTCCTCTGACTTCTATGCACACATCATGGCACACAGAGCCACGCCGCACATCAATAAATATAAAAAGAAAATAATAACAGTTAAGGACAGAAGAGGAAGGGAGAAGTTTCTTGAGCAAGGGTAGGAAGCAAGGAAAGAGGAAGGGAAAGGAGGAGAGAGAAGCGAATGCTGTCCTACTCTGACGGACGCTACCGGACAACAGAAGCCTAATAACCCGGTGGGGACGGCCCGGGGGAGCGCTGACCTCGGGAGCCAGTAACCTGTCCGCACCCTTTCACAGCGCCTGTGTGTAAGCACAGACGGCAGGGTAGGTGAGACAGGGCTCACAAGCACCACCACCGTTTCCCAGGCTCCACAGCACATGTGAGGACCATCTGACTCCCCACAGTGCACACGGGAAAGCCACAGGGCCCAGGGCCTGTAATGCCTTGGCTGTAAATAACGGGCTTGCATTTTCTCTAGACTCCATCAACTGGAGACAGAACCTGTGAGTGTAGAACCTGTAAGGTTCCAGGACATGGGCTGCTTGGCACTGCCAAGTGCGGGAGCTGATGCTGAAGCCCCCAGAATCCCTGCTGGTGGGAACATACCTAACACCTACTCCCCAGTCTCCCAGGGCCCCTGCTTCTTTATTGGCCTTTTCCTCAAATTGAGCCGATTTCTTTCCCATTTGCCACCCATCCCTAGGGCAGGGGTCTAGTTGTGGCACTCATCCATCCAGTACCCTTTCCTCCTGCTCCGTAATGACGGCATGCTTATTTATCAAAAGATACAGTGGGGCTGGAGTGATGGCTCAGCCATTAAAGGCTAGGCTCACAATCAAAACATAAATTTACTTTAAGACCACAGACAAAAACTCAGTCTAGAATATGAATATATTACTTTCTATAACAATGAAGCCATAAGCTGCTATGCTCACTACCCTAAGGTATCATGAGCCGAAAGCATCCAGGCCCATGAACTGCACGAGGCAGACCCTTGGGAGAACCCCCTTCTGACCCTTTCAGGCCATCTCTCCTCTTCTGTATGTTCTAGTGATCCCACCCCCATCAAAGGACCCCCCTAAAGTAGAGAAGAAGCCCAGCCCAATGGAGCCTGTTTATTTGGGATGGATGCCCTTTTCTTGGCTCCACTTTGGGCAACCTAAAGTCATCTCAGTTTCAAAAACTATTTGGGCCTCTTCTTTTTCTCCTCAGTAAGAGAGAGTCGAATTGAAACAAGTCACAAAGACCTTTTCAGCCCCTAGACTCCAATTCTTGCATGGGCTGAGTTTTGCTGACTGTGTTGCGGCAGCAGACAGATCTCAACCTGCCTTCTGATTGCAGAACTTGGCAAGTTAGCTAATCCCATCTATGAAACAGGTGTGCTGGTAATCGCTGTATCTACTACATCAGTGCCCGAGATAAACTACAGAGGACACCTTCACAGCCTCTGAGGATGGAAAGTGTCCAGAGAGGCTGGAGAGATGGCTCACGGGTAAGGGGACTGGCTGTTCTTCCAGAGGACCTGGGTTAAATACTCAGCACCCACATGACAGCTCACAACTCTCTGTAGCTCCAAGATCTGACACCCTCACACAGACACACATGCAGGCAAAACATCAATGCACATAATAAATTATTTTTTATAAGGCACAGAACAAACACTAAGACTTTCATTTCTGCTGTTTGTTATGTGGCTTGCAAGGATCACCCCTCGAGAACAACTTACTGTTTTTATCTTTTTTTTAGGGCAAAGAAATTTATTTACAACTTACAGTGATCCTAGATCACTGACCCCCCATTTCTCCTGGTTGCAGTCCATCTCTGATCCATGATTTCCGGTCCCCTTACCCCTACATCAGCCCCACCCCTCCCCGGTCTCTCTAGCTCTCCAGGGAGGGAACAGAAGGACAGTCCAGGTCTGGCGTACTTGCCCCCTCCACAGCCACTACCCTCCCTCCGTCTCCTCTCTCCTCATACACGCCTATCCTTCACAGAGCACAACAAGGTCTTTAGTCTAAACTCTGTGTGTGAACAGTCTTTTTCTCGCCTTCTCAGTACAAATGTTATTCAGTCTGCCATCTGCCAGACACCAAGTCCATGTGCCAGGGACCCGGGGGTCTTGAAGGGGCGCTCCTCACTTCGCCAAACACCCCTTCCTTTTATGGCTGCCCTGGCTCCCCCTGCATTTCTGTCCAGTTACTCTACCTCTCAGGAATCCCCCTTCGGGGGCCCTAAGAATCTCCTCCCTAACACCCCAACTCCCAATTCCTGAAAATGCTCTCCTTGGACCTCTGAGGACCTGCGCAGCCGGGTGACTGTTGCCATGGAGATCCACCGGCACCCTGACCCCACCCTCTTCTCCAACCCAGCAGGCCTAGTGAGCCAGCTGAGCCCCATCACACCAAAGCACAGGGACGCGCACACACGAACACAACGCTATACAGTGAAACAAATCTGACCTCTATGGTTCTTTCTTCCCCTCTGGATCCCCATTTCCGTGCAGACCCCACGGTCGCACACACTTTTCCCACACTATACTATCCTACATCACCCCGCCCTACAATAAAGAGGGTACCAGGGTGCTTTACAGCGATGGAGAAAAAAGGATTTGGTCGAGGCTGACTGGCAGTAGGTCTGGTTCCCTAGACACAACCACTGCTCCAACCCTTACATAGCCCCCTCCCACCCAGGATATCATTCTCCCCCGACAAAGAAACTCGGACTACAACTCCCAGCAGGCCCAGGAGCCTGAAGTCCTGGGTTGGAGGAACAGGGCACGCTGGGAGATGGAGTCTCGGCGTGTTGCACCTGCCGCAGGAACCCGGCAAGGGAGGAGGGTGGATGGAGAAGAGGGAGTGCGGATGCGGTGGGAGCAGCCTAAAGGGCCTCTTTCCTCAGACCCAAGCCTTTCCGTCCTCTGCGGAAACGGAGGAACACATGCTCACTCAATGTCCTTCCCCAAGGTGCGGCAGAGAAGGAGCCCCCTCCCCCACCATCCTCCTCCGCACCACGGGCTCTGCAGCTCACACCTAGGCATCCAACCAGGAGTTGTTCAGGCTAGGCTGGACCAACACGAGGAAGGGGTGAGAGGGAGCCGGGTTGGAGAGAGGGTACTGGGAGAATGTGTGGACAAAAAATAACATTTGATCAGTATGCAAAGGAGATCGAGGACACCTCCCACTTAGGGTAAGGGCTCCAAGGGCACCAG
This sequence comes from Chionomys nivalis, assembly GCF_950005125.1. Taxonomy (NCBI): domain Eukaryota; kingdom Metazoa; phylum Chordata; class Mammalia; order Rodentia; family Cricetidae; genus Chionomys; species Chionomys nivalis. The sequence goes on along the minus strand of NC_080104.1, from coordinate 11,616,478 downwards.
TCTTGGGAAGTCTCCAGATCTCTGCTTCTCCTTTCCCAGACCCCTCCCTCTGCCCAGCTAGGTCACTCACTCACCACCTTCCAGCGATCTTTGACCACGTAGTTGGCCGGCAGGATGTCGGCCTGCTCCCCTCCCCCACTCATGTTGGTTTCGTCCTTAAGAGCAGCCGCTAGGCACTGCATCCGCCAGCCGGAGGGAGGGGTGTCCGCAGGGCCTGCCCTTGGGGGGCCATCTACCTGGGAGAGTGAGGAAGGGCAGTAAACAGCCTGGCGGACCCCCTAGACCACCTGACAGCTATGGAAAGAACCCCCATCTTGCTGGCAGGCATTCTTCCCAAGCCAGAGTGGGGGGGGGGGAGCTGATGCTGGGGGAGATATGATGGAGGTCAGGGAAAGGGAGGTGTGAAAATCAGCAACAGGACACACACACTGGAAACAGGAGAGGGCAGATGTGTGACCAAGCCATGGGTTTACCATGGAGACTTTCCAAACTAATGAGGGGAAGATGTGCTAGCCAGCGGGCATCCTAGGCTGAGACCCAAGAATGACAAGCCTGAGTCATTCATTCTACCTGTGGTCCCAAGCATCCACACCTAGACAGTGTCACAAAACTCCGGAGGAGCTGTGCCTTGCTGGTTGGCTGAACGGAAAGACCTACGGGTAAGTCATGAGATATCCTCATCAGAGTGGCCGGCCAGCCAACCAGAGAGATGTGACCATCAAGAAAAATGAGGACATGCACAACAGCCCCTTGAGGGTGGCATGAAGGCAGATGGATTGTAGCGAGTGGAGGCTGACCCCACTGGCAGCCACAAGACTTCCCTGTCTGTATGCCAGGATATGTGCCAACGGTGACCACAAGACAATGGACTCAAGCTATGGACTTCAGAGGAATGGTATCCCAGGGTCCACTCCACAGGGGCCAAGGTAGACTGAACTGGGGGCAAGCAGAGTAGTGAGTGCTGTCTGAGGGGAGGCAGAGTGACAGAGAGCCACAGGTCTGGGAAGGCAGGGGTGAGCAAGTTCATTTCCACATCTATGTGGAGTCAGCCAGGAGGAAGGCAGCTTCTACTGTGCTTAAGTGGATAAAAGTTGACATGGGAGACAGTATCCCAAGCGACAGAGGACTAAGACACAAGTTATCCAAAGATGTGTGTGCTGTGTTCATGGACCCCTCTGTATGAGTGGATTCTTGCTTTGTGTGCACATGTGTAGAGAAGGGACCAGCAAAGGTGACTTTCTGGAACCAGCATCTTCTCTTCTCATCTTTCATCTACAGATACTCTGTGTTCTGTGCCACAATCTAACCATGACCCTGGAGAGCCACACACAGGAGTGAAGGAAATCATTCAGGCTGGGGACTGGGCACAGGAGAGGCCGGAAGGGGCTGAGTTCTTTGTAAATGGGGTGGAACACCACAATTACTAATTGTGGCTAACTTCTTTGTAAATGGGGGGAAATGGACATTATAATCATCTCATGGACCTGAAACTCCTTGAGATGGCTAACTTCTCAGGTCCTGCGTCTAGACACCCTGACAAGGGCAGGGTGGGCTGGAAGGGACCTGAAACATTGGAATATAGGTCGAGACCAGACTGGGGCAGCTGAGCATGGTACCACACACCTGTGACCCCAGTACTCTTGGGGGGGGCAGGAGGATGAGGGATTCAAGACTAATCTTGGCTACACAGCAAGTTCAAGGCCAACCTGGGTTACAAGATACCCTGGCTGAAAACAAGAAAACAAAACAGGACCAAAACTAAGCAAAAAAGGCTAGAGAAGCAATCAAACTTGTGTGGAGGAGGCCTCCGCTGGAACTGGGCTGCAGCTTAATCCTTGTGTGGAGGAGACTATGGGCCCCAGCCCCAGCCCCAGCCCCAGCACAAGGGAAAGGGAAAAAGTTAAATTCAGGCTGGGGAGGAAACTCAGTCTTTGAGTACATGTTCAACATGGTCAAGGCACCAGCTTCAACTCCCAACACCACCAAAAATGTACTTTTTAATAAAAAAGGGTGGGAAAAGACCCTCACCGTCTAATCTGATAGGCTGAGTTTGATTCCTGATGGCCATGTGTTGAAAAGAGGGAACCAGACCCCTGCAATTTGTCCTCTGACCGCCACATGTGCACAGTGGCATGCATACACCTTCCACACACAAGGTGAATAAAAGGTACTCCCAAGGAGGGCTGAGAGATCTTGCTGTATCTCAGTCAGCATTTGAGATATCTTGATATAGCCCAATCAGCACAAGGTCCTACATTCAGTTCCCAGTACTGAAGAAAAAAAATAATAATTTTAAAAAGTTGAAGAATTGGAGGGACCTCAGTCCTGTCTGGTGGTCTCTGCAGGTGGATGAGACAAGAAAACTGGAATTGGTGGAGGGGAAAAACCTGGTCACCCTATCCACCACCCTTCACAGAGGATGCCCTCTGTGGACCCAAATTATCCCAGACTGGGTTGACAAGCTTGGCTGCTTGGTTACTGTCCTCTGAGGCCCCTTTGTGTGTGTGTGTGTGTGTGTGTGTGTGTGTGTGTGTGTAGGCATGCCTGTGTGTATGCATGAGAATGTGGGGTAAGTAGAGAGAGAGAGAGAGGAAAAGAGACAGAGAGAGAGGTGTTTAGAAGCATATCGTGGTTTGGAAACAGAAGAGTTGATGTCTGGCTATGCAAGGTGTGAGGAATCTTAGCGGCCAGGACAGGAGAGGCAAAGCCATGAGGAGCGATGGGAACAGGAGAAAAGAGGAGAGGAGGAGAGTGCAAGGAGCAGGGACTGTCGGAGTGACAGGATGAGGGGAGCGGGTAGGTAGACAAGAGACAGGAGATCATGATGGCAGGGACGGAGTGATGGAGCAACAGGATCACAGGAGGGGCTTCTGGGCACAGTTGGAGAATGAAAAGGGAGGCTGGTGGGTGGAAGGGAGGAACTGAGGATGGGAGTGAGGGTCTATAGACAGCTGGGTGACCTGTCAGAGCTGACAGGAGAGTGAGAAGGGAAATCATAGGGACGAGGGCTGGGGGAGGGGTTGTGGGGGAGGCAAGAAGGATGGGCTGGGGAGGGTGGGTCTGTGCGGGGGCAGGGAGCGGCTCCAGGCCTCAGGCTGCGGCCCAGGCAGTGTAGGCCAGCGTCCCATCTCCTGGCGGCGGAGGCGAAGACCGCTGCTGGATGGTAGCGGAGCCATGGAGGTGAGCCCGGCAGGAGGCCCGATGAACCCCAGAAGGGACCCCAGCCCGCCTGCCCGGCCCCGCCCCGCCTCACCTGCTCGGTGTCCGCTGCGGCTGCGGCTGCGGCTGCGGCGGTGAAGACAGCGGCACGGGGCGGCGCATCCCCCGGGGCCGGGGCGGGGCGGGGGCAGCTCAGTGCGGCGCTGGGCGGCCCACTCTCTCCCGCGGCGGCGGCGGCCTCCCGACCCCAACCATCCCGGCCCGGCCCGGCCCCGATCCTCCTCGGGCGACGGTGGCGACGGGCGGCAGCAGCAGCAGCAGCAGCAGCAGTAGCAGCGGAGTGGGGAGCTGCCCACAATGCACTGCGCCGCCAGCATCAGCACCAGCCCTGACATCACCGCCCCACCGCCCAGCCCTTACATCACTGCCGTTTTTCTGACATCACGTTCCACTCTGCTCCCCCCCCCCCCCGCCCCAGACCCTGCCTGAACACTCTCAGATGATCCTGTAAGAGCTACCGGGGCTTCTTAACTCATTTATGCAGTTCACTTGCCCACAGGCTCCTTACCTGTCCCCAGAAACCTCACTTGTCTCCATCACCTTTTATCTCCCCCAATTCCCAGAATATCCCCATTACTCCTTTACCCTCACCTGACCCCCGATTCCATCCTCTACATAGCCACGGTACTTCCTTCTTACGCCCTTCTTCTCCCTGTACCCATCCTTCCCATATGTCTCTGTCATGGTCTCTTCTGACACCACCCCACATTTGGAAACGCTACCTGTAACCCTCTCCTCATCTTGCACGTGCCTTCTCTCCTGGTTTACCTTCTCTTTCTTTGGCCCTTTCTTCCAACTACTGACAAATTCTGTCATTGTTTCTTATTGCTTACCAAACAAGATACACACTTTTTATTGTGACATTAAAAACTTCTCAACATGCGCCCATAAGGCTATTACTCTTCTGACAGATGGGATTACTCAGTATTCTCTGAATATACTCTACACCCTGCATCTCTCGGTTCCTTCTTCCATCGCTTATATCTTCAGCAAACACAGAGGGAGCATCTTCAACAACAGCAATAATAGCAGCAGCTACACCTGCCAGATACACTCGCTCATTTAATCTCTTGTAAGCACTCCTTGGAGTAAGAGCACTTAGCGTAGGGACCTGAGTTTGGATCTTAGCACCCGTGTGAACGCCAGGAGCCGTGCATTTCGGACATAGCCCGGGGGAAGCAGACAGGCGAGGCCTCGAAGCTCATTGGCCAATCTGGCTCCAGGTTCCATGAAAGAAGACAGCCTATCACAGAGCTATTAAAGAGGAGATCCTCTGGCCTCCACATCTGTGCGTACACCTGTGCACAGGCACACACACAGCTGGTAAGATGGCTTAAGGGGTAAAAGTGTTCACCTCCGAGGCCTGAAAACCTAAGTTCTAACCCTAGAGCACGTGGTGGAAGGAGAGAAACAACTCCCAAAAGTTGTCTTCCTGCCCCCACGTATGCACAAAGCATGTGTGTAACCTGGCAACACACTCCCACACTCGTGTGTATACATCATGCACACACATTAGTATATAATTAGTAATATAACAATAACAATACATTTAAAAAGAAAGATGAAATCACATTTTCAGGAACGTGGGTGCCACTGGAAATTATCGTGTTAGTGAACAAGCAGACTCAAAAAGGCAAATTCTTCATGTTTTCTGTCAAATGCAGGACCTTGGTTGGCAGTGTGTGAAGGAGCCTATGGCCAAACCCGATGGCTTGAATTCACTTCCTAGAACCCACATGGTGGAAGAAGAGAAACAAGTACCAAAGGTTGTCCTCTGACCTCATATATGTTCCGTGGCATGCAGGTACACATGGTTACACATACACAGAGATACACACTCACACAGAGATACACCCACAGATACACACAGAGATACACTCATCAGGGATACACACACAAAGATATAGATAACATCCACACTACACACACACAGATACACACACACACACAAGAGACAGAGAGACAGACAGAGAGAGAATGAGAACAGAGGGGAAAAGTCAAGGCCAGTGAGCTGATACATACTTTTAACCCCAGCACTGGGGAGGCAGATGTGGGCAGATATCTGTGTATTTGGGATCAGCTTGGTCTACATAGTGAGTTCCAGACCAGCAAGGACTGCAGAACGAGACCCTGTCTTTCAAAGCAGTCTTCTACGTCTCACGGGCTGTGGAATGTAGCTCAGGCAGTGGGATACCTACTCTGTGGCTCAAGGCTCTGGGTGAAATCCCTGGTCCTCCCTTCCCAGATCATCTACATTTCTTAATACATCCAATTTTTCTTGTGACTTTCAAAAACTGAAGTGGTTATTACTGTTTTAATGTACTTATCTACTAACTTCATTGTCTGAGTAATTTCTGGGTAATTCAATTTTAATTTATCTTCTGACAATCGGTCATGTATTTTTCTGTTTATTTCCATACTTAGCATTTAAATTTGTTTTAAAAATACAAATAAAACAAATGTCAGGGTCTTGCGGCTAGAGGGGTGGGCTCAGTGGTCAGGAGCAAGCGTTGCTCTTGTTTGTGTTATTGCTGTTTGGGGTTTGGGGCTTAATTTTCTGGTTTTTCTTTTGTTGTTGTTACCATTTGTCTTTCTCTGAACACTTTTCCAGCCACACGTCACTCACTGGTGCCGATCCGCTGCACCTGGCACCGCAGAGCACATGAAGTGCACGTGCTACCTAACAGTTCGATTTAAATGTCTCAAAAAAAAAAAAAAGATTTTTGTGCCAGGCAGTGGTGGCACACTCCTTTAATCCCAGCACTTGGGACACAGAAGCAGGTGGATCTCTGTGAATTCAAGGCCAGCCTGGTTTACCGAGTGAGTTCCAGGATAGCCACGGTTACACAGAGAACCCCGGTTTCAAAACACACACAGTAAAAAGATTTCACATAAAAAAGATTTTGCTATCTCTGTGAGTTCAAGGCCAGCCTGGTCTACAAGAGCTAGTTCCAGGACAGGAACCAAAAAGCTACGGAGAAACCCTGCCTCGAAAAATCCCCCCCCCCCCAAAAAAAAGAAAAGAAAAAGATTTTGCTTATTTATTTTATGTTATTTTGTCTGCATGTAAGTCTATGCAGACTCCTGGTGTGCGGTTGAAACCAGATCTAAACCCCTGGAACTGGAGTCACAGGCGGTTTTGAGCCACCGTGTGGGTTCTGGGATATGAACTCTGGTCCTCTGGAAGAGCAGTGAGCATGCTTTACTGCTGAGCCACCTCTCCAGCCTCTTGATTTAAATTCCTTAGTTCACACCCATAGCCTTGATCCCTGGCCCATATGGAGCTCTAATTCTCTGAGAAACCTCACTCTTTCTTCATAGCTCCTAAATCACACATCCCCGCTTGCTGTGACCAGAGGATCCGGCCCCGCATGACCCAGCCAGCACTTATCTATCATTTTGGGTTGATTTTTAGTTGTTGCTTTGTTATCGTTATTGTTTGAGACATGGCCTCCTGGAGCCCAGGCTGACCTCAGTTTTTCTATGTAGCTGGGGCTGGCCTTGAACTCCTGATCTTCCTGCCTCCATCTCTGAAGTCTGAGATTATAGGCATATGCCACCACACCTGGTTCACAATTTTCTTTTAATAAAATCCATTCTAACAGACGAGCTGATGTTTTGTTTTTCACTTGTTTTTAATGTTTATTTACTCATGTATGGCTGTTTCATCTCTATGTATGTCTGATGTCTGAGCACCACATGCGTGTGTATGGCTGTTTCATCTCTATGTATGTATGTATGTATGTATGTATGTATGTATGTATGAGCACCACATGCCTGCCTGGTGCTGGCAGAGGCCAAAAGCAGGTGTTGGGTTCCCAGGAACTGGAGCTGCCTGGGAACCAGACTCATGTCCTGTGCAGGAGCAGCCTTTTATTGTGTGTCAAACACTGAGCCAGCGTTATGGAGTTCTGACTCTGCCCTCTCAGCCCCAGGACACAGCCAGGCTCAGTCTGAGATACTCCGCTGTGGTCTGGACTCCAACAAGGGGCAACCTGGGCCAATGCCAAGCCCACTGCTTGCTTGGTCTTCTGCCCACACCTGACCCTAGACTGCCCGACACCAGCTGGTACCACAGTCAACCTAGCTTTTTGGTTTTTATATCTGGCTGCTTCTTCCACATCTAGTCTGGCTGTCAAATGGCAAAGATGTAAAGATAAACTGGAAGGAACCTGCGTGTGTTGTTTCTGTGTGAACACGTGGTCACTTCACTGCACAGCCATGAGCACTGCGTACGTAATTCCAGTTCTTCCTGTTCTGGAGCTGGGGCTCAGTCTTCCAGAAGCCAAGTAGAGCGTGAAGGCTCATTCCTCACTGCCCATGTGAGTCCCCCTCAGTGCTCCTCCTCCAAAGATCCTCACTGCCCATGATGTCCTCCCTCAGTGCTCCTCCTCCACAGTTCCTCACTGCCCATGGGAGTCCTCCCTCAGTGCTCCTCCTCCACAGTTCCTCGCTGCCCATGGGAGTCCTCCCTCAGTGTTCCTCCTCCACAGTTCCTCACTGCCCATGGGAGTCCTCCCTCAGTGCTTTCCCTCCACAGTTCCCTCACTGTCCATGGGAGTCCTCCCTCAGTGCTTTCCCTCCACAGTTCCCTCACTGTCCATGGGAGTCCTCCCTCAGTGCTCCTCCTCCACAGTCCCTCACTGCCAATGGTGTCCTCCCTCAGTGCTCCTTCTCCACAGTTCCTCACTGCCCATGGGAATCCTCCCTCAGTGCTCCTCTTCCACAGTTCCTCACTGCCTATGGGAGTCCTCCCTCAATGCTCCTCCAAAGATCCTCACTGCCCATGGTGTCCTCCCTCAGTGCTCCTCCTCCACAGTCCCTCACTGCCCATGGGAGTCCTCCCTCAGTGCTCCTCCTCCACAGTTCCCTCACTGTCCATGGGAGTCCTCCCTCAGTGTTCCTCCTCCACAGTTCCCTCACTGTCCATGGGAGTCCTTCCTCAGTGCTCCTCCTCCACAGTCCCTCACTGCCAATGGTGTCCTCCTTCAGTGCTCCTCCTCCACAGTTCCCTCACTGTCCATGGGAGTCCTCCCTCAGTGCTCCTCCTCCACAGTCCCTCACTGCCAATGGTGTCCTCAGTGCTCCTTCTCCACAGTTCCTCACTGTCCAAGGGTGTCTCACACAAAACACTTTAAAAAGGTGCCCCGATTTGTATATTAAAGGAGACTTAAAAGACTATTATAATATGGGGCCCCTGGTGAGATGGGCCAGCAAGTAGATCCCTGCTGTGAGCCTAACAACCTGAACTGGAACCTGAGATTCACACTGAAGTAGGAGAAAGCATATCCCCACATGTTGTCCTCTAATCTACACACACAAACACACGCACACACACACCCTGTATACACACTGCATACACACGCACACATTGTACACACACTGCACACACACCACACACACTGCACACCCACATACACTGCATAGACACCACACACACCACACACACTGCACACACCACACACTGTACATACCACACACTTTGCACACTGCACACACAGCACACATACACCACACACACATACACCACACCACATACATACTGCACACACACCACACACACACTGTACATAGCACACACTGTGCACACACACACCACACACTGCAATACACCACACACACTGGACACACACCACTCACACACCACATACCACATACACACTGCACACACACCACACACACACTGTACATAGCACACACTGTGCACACACACTGTGCACACACACACCACACACTGCAATACACCACACACACTGCACACACTGAACACACACCATTCACACACCACATACCACATACACACTGCACACACACCACATACACACACACACTGTGCACACACACCACACACTGCAATACACCACACACACTGCACACACTGAACAACACCACTCACACACCACACACCACATACACACTGCACACACACCACATACACACACACACTGTGCACACACACCACACACTGCAATACACCACACACACTGCACACACTGAACACACACCACTCACACACCACATACACACCGCACACACACCACATACACACACACACTGCACACACACCACATACCACATACACACTGCACACACACCACACACACACATACACACACACCACACACACACATACACACACACACTAGTAAGGACTGGAGAGATGCCTCAGTGGTAAAGAGCATCGCTGTTCTTTAGAGGACTGAGGCTCAGTTTTCAGCACCCACCTCGGGCTGTTTTCAGCTGTCTGTCACTCCAGTTCCAGGGACAAATTACCCATTTCCGGTCTGTTCAGGCACTGTACATAGGTGGCACACATACATACATGCAAGCACAATGCTCACAAACATAAAAAGAAAATGAATCTTAAAACAAAAACAAGACTCTATAGCAATGACTGGTCTGAAACTCATAGAGATCTGTCTGCCTGCATCTCCTGAATTGCTGGCGTTAAACGTGTGTGGCCATAATGTCTGGCAAGAAAATAAATCTTCAAGGTGGGGAAAGGGAGGGAGGAAGGGAGGGAGGGAGGGAGAGAAAGAGAAGAAAGATGATGGGACTAGAGATGGCTCAGTAGTTAGGAGCATTGACTGCTGTTACAGAAGACCCAGGTTTGTTCCTAGCACCCGCATGGTGGCTTGCAACTGCCTTTAATTGGAGTACCAGAGGATCCAGCATTCTCTTCTGGCCTTCACAGACCTACATCCAGGCCTATCACCCATACATATAAAATTTTTAAAATAAATAAAAATAGTTTTTCAGCTGGGTGGTGGTGGTGGATGACACCTGTCTCTCGACCCATGCAGCGGCAAGGAGCACGTTCGTACTATGAGGTAATTGAGACGGGATCCGGGATCTGGAACTGGGGTTCTAGTCAAGTTGGTAGAGTCCTTGTCTAGAAGCACGAAGCCTTGATGCTCCCCTTAGCGCCTGCCAGCACATTGCTAGCAGTCACCAATATGCTCATTTTGTAGACCAGGCTGTCCTCAAATTCCAGAGATCCGCCTGCCTCTGCCTGTGAGTGCTGGGATTAAGGTCATGCTCCTGCATCACCCAGACCTTACTCTCTCTATCTCCTTCCCACCTCTCTCTCTCCCACACACCAATGGCTTTTTCTAAACTCACGGCTTTTGGTTTGGTTTTGTGACCATTTAGTTTAGCTAGGGCCATTGAATTAGAACTCCTAAGTGGGGCCTGGTGGGCCACCAGTTGCTACAGCGGTGACACCTCTTTTCCTTCAGCTGTTAGTTTGGCAGTGAAGGTGGGGCCCTCCATCCGTCCATCCATCCATCCAGGCTGTTGATAGCCTCGGCATTCCTCTGCAGTCCAGGCTGGTGAGGGCCATGGCTGTGCGTTACCAGAGCCTGGCAGCCCCAGCTTTTCTCTAACCTGTGGGCCACTGGATTGTATTTGTTTTCCCTTTTGATTTTATCCCAACTAAGATGGGGTCACCGAGGGTTTCTCATCTCTTCAGTGTTCTCTGCACAACCACAGAGTGACTAGCCCTGACCGTGGCAGGAAGAGGTGGGAGCAGATCTGGAGAGGGCTAGGGCCAAGGCGGTCGCCATGCAGGTGGTGGGGAGTCTGCCCAATTTCTTATCCCTAGAGGCACCCACAGATTAGCGCATGTCTCGTCCCTCATCAGATGTTTCTTTCGCAGCAGATCCACACTAACAGGCACTGTGCAGAGTGCTTTAATACACCTGTCAGTACAGAGTGATCAATACAGATTAATACAGAGTACGACAGGAGGGCGCCGTCTCCACGGGCCGTCGCCCCTCCCTCCAAGCTTCAGGGATCGTTCCAGAAGAGTGGGTGGGAAGATTGTAACGGACAGAGGGGACAGACTGTCATGAAACAGGATTCCTGGTCGTGACACGGGGTCACGTGACTGCCTGTCCAAGATCAAGCTGGCCCAAGTCCCAGTTTGTGTGGAGAAGGGGAGCCATGACAGTAGCTAGGAGTTGCTGACAATGAAGGGCTGCTGGGGCAAACAGAGACGTTTTCCTTCAGGGATGCAGGCCCTGAGAGACGGCCTGTCCTTCCTCCAGTAGACAGCTCCGTACCCCTGAACACAGAGGCAACACCCGATGGATTCAGTGAGTAGTAAATTAAGGGGGTCTGGGGAGGAGGCTCAGTGCTCAATAGCACGCACTGTCTGCTTTCCCAGAGGACCCTGGTTTGATTCTCAGCACCTGCGTGGTGGTTCACACCATCTGTAACTTCAGTTCCGGGACGTCCATTGTGCTCTTTTGGCCTCTTGGGGGCACCAGGCATGCACCACAGTGCACAGACACACACACAGACAAAACACTTGCACACATAAAATATAATAATAATAATAATAATAATAATAATAATAATAATAATAATAATAATAATAAAAGAGTACACGAGGTTGGTATAGGAGATAGAGGAGGGATTGGAGGGGAGAGACTAGGGGTGGATTTGATTAAATCACAGTACATACAGGGTGATTTTGTTTTGGTTTTTTTGTTGTTTTTGTTTTTCAACAGGGTTTCTTTGTGTAGCTTTGGCTGCCTTGGAACTCACTCTGTAGACCAGGCTGGCCTCCAACTCACAGAGATCCTCCTCCCTCACTCCAGAGTGCTGGGATTAAAGGTGTGTGCCATCACTGCCCGGCTAACAATAAAATGTTTAAAAACAATAAATTAACAATTTTTTAAATTGTGAAAAGATTAGTGAGAAGCTATCAGTTTCCCAAGGACCCACTACAGAGCTTGAGGGCATCCAGCTGAGCCCTGAACCAGCAGCTAGGAGCTGGGGAGGGGCAGGTCTCGGGGGAGGAGCCTGGGGACGGGTTGTCTCAGGAAGAGCCAATCCGGGAAGAGCGAGCTTGCAAAAGGCGCTCCCCGTTTCCGCCGCGAATCTCATTCCCAGATCACGTGGTCGGGGCTGCGCCCCCTGGCGCTGGCCGGTGCGGGTGCGGGCGGCGATGGAGGCAGAGGTGGCGGAGCAGGGCCGCTGCTCCGTGTACTTCTGCGGGAGCATCCGCGGTGGGCGCGAGGACCAGGCACTGTATGCGCGGATCGTATCGCGGCTGCGGCGCTACGGAAAGGTGCTCACTGAGCACGTGGCTGCTGCAGAGCCGGACCCGCGAGGTGAGGCGGCCGAGCTGGAGACCTGCAGGCTACAGGGTCTTTAGGCTAAGGGGACTGGCTGGTTCAGGACTTGAAAGTTAAAGGACCTGCAGCCTAGGATACCGGCAGGCTAAGACCTCTGGCTGAGGAAGGCCCTGGCTTACACTCCTGCAAGTACACACCCCATCCAGCACTCTGGCGGGAGCTGGCCATGCCAGTCCCAGCACCCTGAAAGCCCAGACCCAGTGTAGGGAAAAAGGACCAGCCAAAGAAACACACTTTGGCTCTATAGCCAGAGCCAAAGACATAACACCCTAACCCTGAAATCAGTGCCAAAGGAACACACCTTAGCTGAAGAATCGGAGTTTAGTAAAAGAAATACGCCCTGGCACTGAAATTAGAGCCAAAAGGCTAAAAAGGGCCAGTGAAAGAAACACACTTTGGCCCTGAAACCAGAGCCAAATCTGCCTCTGACCATCTAAGCAGAAAACCAACCACTCCCTGAGGATGGGATCTAGGGACTGAAATCTGACCAATTCCCACCCTGAAAATCTTCTTTCTCCCTGCGAAAGCGCCGCTCCTAATAAGCCCTATATAAGCCTAGACCTGTTCAGTTTCTCCCTGGCAGAGGCAGCCATTCTCCGGATTCTTCCCTTCCAATAAATGAATGAGGTTTGGGTGAGACCTTTATTCGCGGGAATGGAGCAGAGGAGAGAAGTAATTTCTCGTCAGAGCAGGACTAGTAGAGCGGAGTTGGTACACTCGGGAGGACCTGAGCAAAACTGCAGATACTTCTCTGGGGAAACCCTCCCCTGCGAGAGCCGAGCTGTTACATTGGGAAACCTCTCCATGGAGCGGGGCTGTAAGCTGTTAGGCTGTGACCTGTGGTGTTCCTTGGCTCCTGATCGCCAGGTTACTCTTCCACCCGAGCTGTAACACTTAGTGTTCCTTGGCTCCCGACTGCCAGGATTCCTTTCCATCTGAGCTGCAATGCTTACACCCGTAGGTATACGGCTATACACCCTTGCATATGGCCTGCGAGGCTTTGATAGGTTGGCCTGGACCCCACCCACTCACTCTCCCACTTTTCAAAGTTGTACCTAGAACTCACATTTCTGCTCAGAAAACTTTGAAGTGGTTTTTCTTTGTCCCACTCAAAAACAGATTCATACGCTGTGGGGTCTAAAGCAATTGTGGGAGAACCTTTTTTTTTTTAAAAAAAAAAAAAAAGGCCAGGCAGTGGTAGCACACATACACCTTTAATTCCAGCACTTGGGAGGCAGAGGCAGGTAGCTCTCTGTCAGTTCGGGGCCAGCCTGGGCTACAAGAGCTAGTTCCAGAATAGGCCCCAAAGCTACAAAGAAGTCCTGTCTTGAAAAACCAAAATAATAATAAATAATAATAACAGAATCACAAGGCAAAGATGCTAGGGGATTGAAAAGGACCTGTTTATGCTGTGATTGGCAAACTCATGGTGCATTTGGTTGCTAGGCCTCAACCTTCAGTTCCAATCCCAGCGCTCTGGAGGTTGAGGCAGGTAGAGCTCCAGGCCAGCCTGGGCTACAATAGTTAGACAGAGTCTCAAAGAAAAACAAGCTCAGTACGAGTGCGATAGCAATGGCCTGGGGAAAGCCTTCCAATCTGCTTTTTGTTGTTGTTTCTCACTTGTTACTTTTCTTGCTTTTTTTTTTTTTTTTGAGAACTGGGTTTCTCATGTAAACCCAGTGACCTCAGACTGGCCATGCAGCAGAGGGTGGTGTTGACCTCCCCTTTCTCCTGCCTCTGCCCCTCAAGTGCCACCACACCCAGCTTGTTACTTCTCTTTTTGTTTCTTTTTGAGACACTTTCTCTGAATAACCCTGGCTGTCCTGGAAACCCGGAACTGGCTCTGTTCCAGCTGACCAGGCTGACCTCAGAATCAGAGATCCACCTGCCTGCCTCTGCCTCCAGGGATTGAAGGTGTGTCACTACCGCCCGGCTTTTGTTTTTGAGACAGGGTCTGTCTGTATGTCCCTGGCTGTTGTGGAACTCAGAGGTCTGCCAGCTTCTGCCTCCTGAGGCTGGGATTATTGATGTGTGTCGCTATCCTCAGATCACAAGTGAACTTTTTTGACAAGGTGTTTCTGCTCTGCCATCAGCATAGTCTTATCGTCCTGAGCAGTAGCATTTAGTCAAGCTGGAAGCTGTGATCCTGACCCTCTGAGCAAGCGCAGCTGCTTGGATTCCTAGTGCTACCTTGCATAGGCTTGGGTTCCTTCTTCACCCCTTTTGACAGACCCCTTTCCTGGGCTGGCCTGGGGAGGTACCAGAGCACGCACCTGCCCCCTCTGCCTTCCCCGAGCAGTAAGGTTCCGGGTACAGAGGGTGGGAACATCCTTGACCAGCTTTCCCTTAACCGCAGGAGAAGAGGCTGCTGGGGGCGACCACCTCATTCACGAGCAAGACCTGGCCTGGCTGCGGCAGGCAGATGGTAAGTAGTCCTCCCTCCTCCGTGCAGGCTCCTCTGTGATGCCAATTCCTGGGATATCCCTGGCTTCAGTACATAGAAGGAACTCCTTCCCCACTACAGATACACTCATCCCATTGTGCTTACAAGTGCCAGGTATTAAATCTTTCTGGCTTTCTCTCCAGTGGTTGTGGCCGAGGTGACACAGCCGTCCTTGGGTGTTGGCTATGAACTAGGCTGGGCAGTAGCTCTTGGTAAGCAAATCCTGTGCCTGTTCCGACCACAGTCTGGCCGAGGTGAGTATCCCAGCCCAGAGTGGCTTACCTATTCCTGGCTTTCTGGGAACCCCATACCTGTTTCTTCCTTTCCCAATGGGGAGCGTGGAGGTCAGTTCTCCTTCCCCTCTTCCCAGTGCTCTCTGCCATGATTCGGGGTGCAGCGGATGGCTCGAGGATCCAGGTTTGGGACTACACAGAAGGAGAGGTGGATACCATGCTCGATCGATACTTTGAGGCTTATCCTCCTGGGGGGAAGGCTCCCTCCAGTAACCCAAGCACCTGACCTAACTCAACTTTATTAAAATAAATTTAAGATTTTCTGTGTGTGTGTTTTGACTGTGTGCATACCTGGCACCCACAGAGGCCAAAGAAGGCATCAGATTCTCTGGTATTGGCATTAGAGATGGATATGAGCCATGTGAGTGAACCCATGACCTCTGCAAAAGCAACAACCTGCTGAACCTTCTCTTTTGCCCTGGCCCACTTGTTTAACACCCCCCGCCCCCGGAATCATTCTGGCCACAGTCTCAGTAGTAAAAGAGGTTTGTTTAGCCGGAAGTGGTGGCACACACCTTCAGTCCCAGCCCGCTGGAGACACAGGCAGGTGGATTTCTGAATTAGAGGTCAATGTGGTCTATGTAGTGAGTTCCAGGACAGTTAGACTCAAAAAACAAAAACCAATCTAGAGTGGAGGGGGTGGGGCAGGTCCCACTTCACTGCAGGATGCAGAAAGACCCTTTAAAGTGGTCCCCAAGAGGGTACCCTGTCATGCCTTTTGGGTCCCTGGGGAACATTTAAAACTATGGGAGGAGGGCAGGTGGGTGGGCCATCATTCTCGTCTTACCTGTGAGTGCTTGGGGTTTTCCTGAGGATAGAAAAGTCTGGAAGTCTAAAGAAAGCAGTAAAGATGAAGACGGGCTGGTGAGATGGCCCAGCTGGTGCAGGTGCTTCCCACCGAGCCTGAAGACATGAGTTCTAGCCCAAGCACCTACATGGAAGAGAACTGACCTCCTAAAGGTGTTCTCCAATCTCCATACACACTTCCACAGCATGTGCACATGCACACGCACTATTAAAAGGTTATTCTACAGACAGTGGGTATCTGAGAACACCAGGGGAGTGCTTGGCCTGCTTCCAGAGACGTATGTGAAAAAGAAGTTTATTCAGTAAACAGAAGGTGCTGCAGACACTGGGAATCCCCTCTCACATGACAGTGGAGGGGTGAACTCCCCACCCGTGGCCCTGCCTGGGGCACTCCAGGTGTTTCCTGTCCCCCTCAGTCATAAGACTCATCGTCGTCATCCTCATCACCGAAGAAGAAAGTCTCTCGGTCCAGGTTCTCAGATTCTTCATCGTAGGAGAAGCTGTCATTGTCTAGTTCCTCATCAAACTCCTGCTGCCACTCAGGCACATCCTCCTCCTCCTCCTCCTCCTCTTCCGCTTCAAGCCCCGACGAGCCCTGGGGCCTAGAGAGAGCCACCACACTCAGCCTGAGAAGCCTGCACTCTTGCTGCCCTCTCCCGGGTTCTGCCCAGCTCTTGCTGCCCACTCCCGGGTTCTGCCCAGCTCTTGCTGCCCTCTCCCGGGTTCTGCCCAGCCTACTCACTGACTGCTGGGCACGTTGGATCCTTTCGCCTCCTGGGCCTCTACGGATGGACTCTGCAGTCCAACCCGGAAGTCCTGACAAGGAGACAGGAGGGCCTGAGGAACAGAAGAGCAGAGGGCACCAGGCCTCTGGCCTGGCATTGCTTCCACTCATGTTTCCTGAGAGTCAGCCTTCCATGAGCACTCCTGTCGTCTACCTCCCCGAGGCTCCAGGAGAGAGGACAGTGGGGGCACCCAGCAATCTCTGCCCAGTACTAAGTAGGCAGCAAATGACCCACACCTGTGTACCAGAGCTGGCAAGACTCTTGGAGATCCCTTACTCCAGCAACTGCTGACCCCACGTGCAGGGGTCTGGTCTGAGAAAGTGCAGAGTGATTCTTATGAGCACCTGGCCCTAAACCCTGATCTGGAGAAACCAACTCCTTTGTAAGAAACCCCAGGAGTTTAAGTGACACTGCAGACTGGCCCAAGCCTCCCAATACCCCTTTCCCCCTCCAGACTGTCCCCCCAGGCAGGACTGAGCAAGGCCCTACCTGGGTGGAGTGCTGCAGGATGGCCAGCAGCCTCTCCTGGATCCTCCGGAGCAGCTCTGTGCCTGTGCTGAGGCAATCAGCCCGAAGGAGGCGCAGGGAGGAGCCCAGGTCCTGGCAGCGCAGCAGGGTCTCCTCTGCAGAGGGCAAGCACAGGGCCCGCTCTCTTCTCCCATCCAGTCCTTCCTCCCACAAATGTCTATGGAGCATCTCCCAAGTACCAGGCATGACTGCCAAAACTCATGGAGCTCACCTGCCAAGGGCAGGGTACGGAGCAGACTGCCAAAAGCACGCAGGAGCCTCTGCCATGGGCTTTAGACCCGAGAGAGGAAGGCCACACAGAATGAGGGGAGGAAAGGAAAAGTGCTGGGGGTAAGAGCCCTGGATAACTGTCTGGATGGGCATGGGATGCTTGGCACAAGGGGAGAGGATGGCAGGGCACTGGTGCGCCAGCTCACCGAGGAGGATCTGCAGGGCATTTGTGTGCAGCTCCAGGTTCTCGGTCTGCTGCTCCACCACATCCATGTACTCTGTGTCCTGGCTGTAGAAGCTGTAGACACAGGCGTAGGCCAGCACCTAGAGGAGACCCCGTCAGGTCAGTGCATCCAGCCTGAGGCCCCAGCAACTCCACCTCCACTTCCATTCTTCTGGCTCCTCCGTCCAAGCCCACTCAGCCCCCTTGGCATACCTATCCCGTCTGCCTCCCCCACTGCTACAACCTTTCGAGCCTGCTCGAGGGCCCGGCAGGCATCGTGAAGGAAGGTGAAGGATCTAGGTGGGGGCACCTCGTGGATGGCAGAGGCCTGGTTCCGCAGGTTCACAGCAAACTCCTATGGGAGGACAGTGCAGTCCCAGCCTGTGAGGCCGCAGGCCATGCAGCTTCCAGCTGGCCCTCGAGTGCAGTCACCAGCACCCTGACTTTACCGCCCACCACTGCCCACTGCTCACCCGGGCCTGGTGATGGAAAGTGCACCTCTCATTGTAGTCCTGAAACCGCTTCTCCTGGCGAGCGGCCTTGCTCACCTGTAAGGACACAAGGAAGGGTTGCTGGGTGCTGTACTTCCTCTACACTTCACCCAGACAACTGACAGCCTTTACCAGCCTTCCTGTACGTGGGAATGCCAAGGGTTGTCCCTGGCCACAGTGAGGGCAGGCCCACTCAACACTCCTTGCTCTGCTCTGGTACCTGCCGAGAACATCCTGCCCTGTTCTTCCTGGGCTTTCTTTGGTCACCTGGGTGGGGCAGTCCTTCCAGTACAGAGTTTCCAGAATCTCAGGCTCAGAGGCTCCTGCCTGTACCCACTGAACCTTTGCTCTACCACTGTTCAGAGCATACAACTCTGTCCCAGGGCCAAAGGCGGCTGGTCCTGACTGGCGGGGCCTCAGACTCCGACATGCCGAGCCCTTACCATGGCAGAGCAGTTGTAGTAGTCCTTGTGGCTTGGCTTCCAGGACTTGAGGCAGCGCCAGCAGAACCCATGGTTACATCTGGCACAAGTCATGCTGTGGAGGATTCGAGCTGGTCAGTGGGGCCTACCTCTGGATATAGGTGCCCAGGGTACCCAGGGGCTGTGCACACTGACAAGGTGCCATCTTCTCAAGCACTGCTAAGGACACCTTGATTTGGGCTTCCCAACACAGTGAACTTAAAACCTGGGTGGAAGAATCCAAGAGGTGACCCTGGGGGATGGTGAGTGAGGACAATGGATTTGCTGTACTTCACAGTAAGGTTCAATTTCTTCCTTACTGCTGGCCTCCCCCACATGTGCTCCCAGAGCCCCCTGTACCCCTTCTTACTGAAGACACCCCTCATTCTTCTCAATGGGCGCCTGACAGCTGGGACAGCGTTTGGAGATGAGCTTGGCCAGGTGTTTGCTCTGGGCCTCCACACTCATGCCATCGTAGTAGCCACCGTCGTCCACCCACTGGGACATGTGGCCACAGCTGGCAGGATAGTGTGCCTAGGTGGGAGGAGTGTGAAGACACAGCCAACTCAGTCAGGTAGCAGGAGACAAGGAAGCCCCCTCGTGTGTATGTGTGTGTGTGCGTGTGTGTATGTGTGTGTGTGTATGTGTGTGGAGGTGCTAGGCAGGGAAGGAGCGGGTGCCTACCTCCGGGAAGTTACAGCTGAAGCAAGAGGCCCAGCCACACTTAGAGCAGGTGGTCCCACTGCCCAGGCCCTGGCGGCACAGGATGCGATCGCAGCCCTGCGGGTTGGTGCACCATGTCAGGTTGGAGCAGCTCTCCACATAGCCTCGCAGGAGGGCCTTCTCGTACTGTGGGCAAAAGCAAGTTGCTATGAATGGTGGGAGAGCAGGAGGCTCCAGGAGGCTCCAGATGCTCCTAGCATCTGGAGGCCAGCCTGTCCTCTGGGGCCTCAGGCAGGATGGGGTACCTTGGAGATGACTTCTGGGGAGGAGACCATGTCACGGATGAAGGCTCCCGTGGGCTGAGCAGGACAGTCAGCAATGGGGCAGGTACAATTCTGCACAAAGTTCTGTTCGATCCGGGTCGTCAGGTACTCGTTCCAGCAAGACTACCAGGACAGAGGAGGGGCTGATGCAGACAGGTGCCCTGGCCACCGGCCTCACACACGTCATGGCTTCATGGGAGGCCAGAGACAGTAGGCTCCTACACCTACCTTGCAGGACCCTGCCTTCCAGACGCCATGGTTTGGGGGATGAGACCAAATCGCAGCTGTTTTTGAGGACATATGGAGCTCAGGGATTGGTCCCTGATAGAAGCCGTGCTCAGTGATGAGGCTTTGGTGAGGGGGCTGCCTCATGAGGGTTCTGTCTTGACCAACAGTTTATTCCACTGGTGGCTGGCCACAGATCACTGGGGCTGTGTCTCTCAAGGGTGACTTGTCCCCCGTTCCCTTTCTGCCTGGTGGGCTTCTTGACCAGCGTGAGGTGAGCAGCTATCCTCCCGCCTTCCACCATGATGTTTCTGCCTTGTTACAGGCTGAAAACAATAGAGGCGGCCAACTGTAGACTAAAACCCCGTCTTCCTCCCTTAAGCTAGTTCTCACAGGCATTTGTCACAGTAGTATATGGTTAGCACAAGCAAGAAGGGGAAAATGGAGCTTCAGAGTGGCTCAGTGGTTAAGAGAATCCAGGTTCAATTCCCAGCACACATACAGTGCTTATAATTGTCTGTAACTCCAGTTCCAGGAGATCTACAGGCACCAGACATGTATACAATGCACTCATAAACATGAATTAAAGACACTGATTTTTCTTAAAGATGAGTACAGGGCTTCCCCACTGGCTCTGGGCCCCTATTCTGGTCCCAGGGCACACCTAGGGCTGGTTCCCTGGCTCCGGCTCCCCCAACTTGAGGCTGTGGCTCAAGAGCTTACCCTTCAAACAGACTTGATTGTGGGGTCCCTGCCCTGATCAACAGCACAGCCTCCTCGACTCACCCTAGCTACCAGCACCAGCAGTTCTGTCTCCCCGGTTCTTCTGTTGTTCCGCCACCCACCGAAAGCAGGTTCTCGTGTGTCCTCAGCACACTGCAGGAGCCTCCTGATAAATGGCCTCCCCCTCAGAGATCTGCCTGTCTGTGTCTCTGGCTGGAAACTTTTTAATTAACTAATCTTTGTTTTTTTGAGACAGGGTTTCTCTGTGTAGTCTTGGCTATCTTAGAACTAACTCTGTAGACCAGGCTGGCCTCGAACTCATGGAGATCCACCTGCCTCTGCCTCCTGAGTGCTGAGATTAAAGATGGGCACCACTACCACCTCAGCTTGTTTTTCTCAGGTACATTTTGCAGACTTCCTATCTCTGCATCTCTGCTGGGGAGTCCACTCCTTTTCTGTAGTGTTGCCACTGAATCCCAAATCCCACTGGCTAGTCGCCTTTCCCACACACTGCCCAGTGAGCAACTCAGACTTTACACAGCTGTGACTGAGTTTCCACTCAACACTCCACCCTTCATCCACACGCTGCCCCCAAATCCTCTCAAACATAGTAAAAGTGGCACATTCTATATAGCCAGATGCTTAGCTCAAAAACAGAGGCCTGTCTTGATCCCCTACTGGAGGCCTGCACATCTACCACACTGAGTACTGTGGGCTCTACTTGCAAACACACCAAAGCCCATCTACTTGCCTTGTCAACACGACACAAGTCCAGAAAGCATGTTTGTCTGACACAGCACTCTCCACATAGCAGCTACGGGGTTTGTCTTTACACGACACTCTCCACATAGCAGCTACGGGGTTTGCTTGGTTTTTGGTGGGTGGGTGCATGTGTGTCTATATGGGTGTGCATGCGTTGTGCGTCTGTACATGTGTCTGTACAGGTGTGTGTGTCTATACGGGTGCTCATGTGTCTGTACGGGTGTGCGTGTGTCTGTCTGTATGGGTGTGTCTGTATGGGTGTGTGTCTGTACAGGTGTTCTTGTGTCTGTACGGGTGTGCCTGTGTCTATACAGGTGCTCGTGTCTGTATGGGTGTAGGTACAACTGTCTGGGTACTTACCTGTCTGTATGGGTGCTTGTGTGTCTATACGGATGTGTATCTGTACAGGTGTGTGTCTGTATGGGTGCTTGTGTGTCTATACGGATGTGTATCTGTACAGGTGTGTGTCTGTATGGGTGCTTGTGTGTCTATACGGATGTGTATCTGTACAGGTGTGTGTCTGTATGGGTGCTTGTGTCTATACGGATGTGTATCTGTACAGGTGTGTGTCTGTATGGGTGCTTGTGTGTCTATACGGATGTGTATCTGTACAGGTGTGTGTCTGTATGGGTGCTTGTGTGTCTATACGGATGTGTATCTGTACAGGTGTGTGTCTGTATGGGTGCTTGTGCGTCTATACGGATGTGTATCTGTACAGGTGTGTGTCTATATGGGTGATTGTGCGTCTATACGGATGTGTATCTGTACAGGTGTGTGTCTATATGGGTGCTTGTGTGTCTATATGGATGTGTATCTGTACAGGTGTGTGTCTATATGGGTGCTTGTGCGTCTATATGTGATGAAGGCGTAAATCACAAACAATCCCACACCAGTTTGGAATTATGATTAATAGGATAGTATTTATTTAAAGGGGAAAAAACTTACAGATCACCATCCATGGGTGCTTGTGCATCTATATGGGTGTTTGTGTGTCTATATGGATACAGGTGTGTCTGTGTGGGTGTTCTTGTGTCTGTAAAGGTGCTCATGTGTCTGTACGGGTGCAGGAACATCTGTCTGGGCACTTATGTGTCTGTACGAGTGCAGGAACATTCTGTCTGGGTGCAGGAACATCTGTCTGGGTGCAGGAATATCTGTCTGGGTGCAGGAACATCTGTCTGGGCACTTATGTGTCTGTTCATGTGGGGGATAAGCCCAAAGCTGACATCTGGTGACATCTCTGACCTCTTCACTTTCTTCACTGAGGCAGGGTCTCTCACTGAGCCTGGAGCTCAGCAATCCTGACTAGTTTAGCTCGTCAGTTTGCCCTTGACGAGGGATCCTGTCTCTGCCTCTGGAGTGCTGTGGTAACAGGCAGCCTGCCATGCCTACCCCTGCTTTACTAAACTGGCTTCTGCGTGGATTCTGGGGATCTGAACTCTGGTTCTCAAGCTGCATGGTAAGCACGTTTATCTACCGAGCTATCTCCCCAGCTCCCAAGTAAGTTTTCAAAAGTGTAAATAAAGGGCTGGAGAGATGGCTCAGAGGTTAAGAGCATTGCCTGCTCTTCCAAAGATCTTGCGTTCAATTCCCAGCAACCACATGGTGGCTCACAACCATCTGTAATGGGGTCTGGTGCCCTCTTCTGGCCTGCAGGCATACACACAGAAAGAATATTGTATACATAATAAATAAATAAATATTTTTTTTAAAAGTGTAAATAAAGCAGGGCAGTAGTGGCGCACGCCTTTAGTCCCAAACTCGGGAGGCAGAGGCAGGCACATTTCTGTGAGTTTGAGGCCAACCTGGTCTGCAGAGTGAGTTCCAAGACAGGTTCCAAAGCTACACAGAGAAACCTTGTCTTCAAAAGAAAAAAAAAAAAGTGTAAATAAGATATCATCACCTTGCTTAAACCCATCATGGTTTCCCCAAATCACCACCTAAACAGACAGCATTAGCTGCCACACACAGCCTGCTGTTCTCTGGCTGTAGCCCTCTCTCCTACAATGTCACCTCCTAGGCCTCCCTTGATCTCCTAGATGTAAAGGGAAAGCCACTTTGTATGACATCACCCAAGCGTATCTTCTTTCCTCAGTTTATCATCAAAGTTTGGAGATCCTAAGTCTGGGGTCAACCAAGTGGAGAGGCGGGAAGGAGAGGCCGTGTACTCACCTTGCAGCAGCAGTGCTGGCAGCAGAGGGCGGGCGAGTCATCACTGGGTCCTAAGGGGCTGATACAGACAGGGCAGTGGTCTGGGCGCGTGAGGACGACCTGAGCCTGGGGCACTCGCAGCCCAGCTGCAAGAAGCAGGGGCTCTGGGTCATCACTGTAGCTCTGCAGCAGCTGCTCAGTGCCCCAGTGGGCATGTGCCAGAAGGTGCTGGGCTACATCTGGCTCCAAGTTCAGCGTCTCCTGCACCTGCCGCACCGTCTGTGCCATCAATCCTTCTACCTCCTGGGGGCTCATGGTACGGCCTGCAGGCAGCTGTAGAGATGCCAGGGCCAACACAGCTTCAGGGCTGAGGGAGAGAGAAGCAGTGGTTAGTGTCCTCCCTGTTTATCTACAAGCTCCCACTGCCCCCAGCTCCCCACATAGGACCCAGTGCTTACACTTGTCTCAGCAGCCTACGTATAACCTGAACCTCCTGGGGGAGCAGAGCCCTTCGAGAAGCATTGGGTAGATGTGGGGTTGGCTGGTTGCACAATGACTGGTAGCGTTGTAGGCCCGTGGGTAGGGGTGAGAGTGATAAATGACTTCTAATGAAGGGGACAGTTCATTGCCCAGAATGCAAGCAGCATGTCTAAAGCCTTCCTATGCCAAGTGTAACCTGTGCACCAACAGTCTGGGCATCACAGAAGGAGTGGCTGAGTCAGATCCGCACTTGGCCACACATGACACTCATGAGGTGTGAGAAGTCAGAGAACTCATTCCACCCCTCAGGCCAACAACAATGCTGTAACACACTAGGGGGATGCACTTGAGGTTGGAAGTTTCAGGGGTGCTGGCAACCTAAAACAGCCTCCAGCAAACTCCCCAGCAGAACAACTGCCTGGAGCTTGGCAAACCCCCAGGCAAGCACACAGCTGGTGCTCTGTACATATTTACCGCACAGACCAAATCTGCTCAGAAGTGATATCAACACATCTGGGTCTCCTGCCCAAGGGCTGGCTCCAGGAGGATGGGACAGATGTCAAGACCCTTGATTGGCAAGGCATTGGGCGGGAGGGGTGGTGGATGGAGAAGGGGAGGGTAAAAATTAGCAAGTGGGAGAAATAGAGATAGGAAAACGGGAAGGACAGACTGGAAGTGATGTTTTGTTTGATTAGTTTGGTGGTTTTTTTTTGAGACAGGTGTCACTCTGCAGCCCAGGCTGGCCTCAAACTCACAGAGATCTGCCTGCTTCTGGCTATCGAGTGCTGGGATTATCAGGAAAATGTTTTTATACAAGTGACTTTTGCAGGGCTTTGGCCCCATAATCCTCCTCACCCATAGAAAGTGGATAGAGGGAGGGGTGGCTACCTAGGTCTGGAGGTCTCAGTGCTCTGGTTGCCACAAAAGGGAACACCTGCCTGACCCCGGCAGGGCCCCATGGGCTCTGGGGTAGCATATATCAGGACCTGGGGCTGGTCATCACGCCGGTCCACATAGCCCTGGCCCAGGAGATGCAGGATGCAAGAGAGAACGTCAGTGCTAGAGCAGGCCACACCCCCAGCAACGGTGTGGCCCAGGCTCCCAGGTGGATTTGGACCCTTCCTCCAGGCCTCCAGAACCTGGATGGGAAGAAACAAGCAGATCACCCTTACCCAAGGAGCCAGCCTGCACGGGTTCAATACCTGGCGCCACCAGTTCTTACTGGTCATGAGACCAGGTAAGGCCTTCTCATGCTCACTTTTCTCATCTATCCAACATCAAAAGTTAGTAGTTGTATTAAGTTAATATTCATATTAATTTTATTTATACTATTGTTGAGGACCAAGTTACTCAATCACACACATGGTAAGCACTCATGTCAGGATAGAGAACCCAGATGGAGGGCTGCAGAGGCAGTGGAATAAAGTGCTTGCTCCTCAAAGGTGTGCCCTGAGTTCGAATCCCTAGAACCTATACAAAGTCTGGGAGAGCAGCATGTGTGAACCCCAGGTGCTTCGAAGGAGAGAAGGGAGACAGAGACAGAGGAGTCAGGCGCTCACACATGCAGCAACAAACAAGAAAGCTGGTGCCAAACAAGGCTGGAAGGTGAGGACAGACACTCAGGTTGTCCTCTGATCTGCACTTGCGCGTGTGCATGCACGCACACACACATGAGGATACACATACAAATGTCACACACACATAACAAGAAGAACCAGGTGGGAATGTCACCCCAAGGATGTTTCATACTGAAAGAGGTTAAGTTCTCTTGTGCCGACCTCTGGTCCCATCTCCAACCCCAGCCATGACCCTGCCTGCCCTCAGGATGTGGTCCTTTCTGCCTACCAGACAAACCAGCTGATCAACGTGGAGGCCTTTTTCCCCATAGGCTTTGAGTATGCGGACAAGAAGACAGCTCAAGAGGTTCCTCTTCTGTTCCAGGGTCCGGCCCTCATCCTTTTCTACACTGAAATACGTCTGGGGAGGTATCAGCCACAGGACCTCTTCATGGGGCTGGGACCTAGGCTCACGAAGCCGCAGCATCCCTGGAATCCGGTCCCCAATCAGGTACCCAAGGACAGGGAGGGACACATGAATGAGGGTCCCACCACACTCTCATTCCCCAGGTACTCCCCCACCCTCCGGACCTCCTTCTATCATGCCTCGGAGGCTCAGCCCAGGCCCTGCTGACCTACCCGCCTGTGGAAAGTGCTGAGCCTCCTCCAGCGTCAAAGGACCATTGTCAGCGATAAGGGGCAGAAGTGCCTGCTGCAGAAGCTCTGGAGAGAGGTCAGACGCCTCCAACAGGGTCTCTACTGACACCTCCTGGTGAGGAGAAACAGTGCCCATGGGGTGAAGAGGAAAGGAAATAGGGGAGGGAGGGGACAGAGAGAGGAGGGGCTGAGAAACCTCAGTCTTGTTGAAATTCAACAGCAGCCACATCTGCACAGTGGACACATGCAGGATTTGGTCCCCAAACTGCAGTTCAGCCCGGCCCAGCCATGTCCACTGAAGTCGCCGGTGTGGTCCCATGTCCAAGACTGCGTAGTTCTGACCTAGGAAGGTGTGGAGGAGACAGAGTCAGAGAGTGGGGGATAAAGGGGCTAGGGATGAGGTGTAAAAACAAGCGTAGCATTGTACATTTGTGGGTTTGTGATGGCACTGCTATATATTCAAAGACCTCACTGATCAGCTTTGGAGTATTCCAGAGAATCAGTCATCATTTAAAAAACAAACAAACAAAAATAGCTGTTAGGTATGATGGTAAATGACTTTAATCCCAGCACTCAGGAGGCAGAAGCATGAGGATCCCTGGGTTCAAAGCCAGGCTGCTCTACACAGAGTAATCCAGGCTAGCCAGAGTTACAAAAGAAACCCAAAACAAAAACAGATCTAGAGGGAAGAGGGCAGGCCCAGGCTTTCCTGGCAAAGAAGAGCCTAGCAGTTAGCTAAAAGCTAGCTTCTCTAGAAAGACAGCATCCTGCTCACACACGAAGGAACAATGACAAACTAGTTTCACTCTTTCATAAGTGCCAATGCGGTGGCCGACGTAAGGAACTGGGGATGGCACTCGGTTGGTGGGATGCCGACCCTAGTATACACAGGGCCCTGGGTCCCACTCTACACCACATACATGAGGTATGGTGGCACATGCCTGCAACCCCACACTTAGGAAGTAGACAGATGGATCAGAAGTTGAAGGTCATCCTCGGTGACATAGAGAGTTTGAGCGCAGCCTGAACTACCTGAGTCCCTATCCCCAGAAACCAAAATCCAAAGCAACAAACAAAAACTGACTGTACTAAAGAGCCTTCTGATGTGGAAATCCACGGCTCCCTTGACATCCCACAGGACAAACCTGCAACCCCACTTCCTCACAAACAGCCATGAAGGGAGAGGGGGACAGCAGGACCTAGACTGACCACCAGAGCACTGCCTGGGCTCGTGTGGATCCCCACTAAACAAATGCTAATTTTATAGCAAGAATAAGACAGAGACTCAGGACAGCCAGGGGAACAGGAACATGCACAGCTGATGACACTGGGAAGGTCTGTGACGTCTAAGGAGTTTGAGAGTGATGGCACCTTTGTCTTTAGAAAGAGGAGGAGAACGTGATGCTGGGCCATATCTTGGTATTTTGGAATTTATGTTGTTTGTGTATGTTTGAAATTCATCATTGTGAAAATACTTTAAAATTTATCTTTTTTATGTGTATGAGTATTTTGTCTGCATGTATGTCTGTGCACTGCTTGTGTGTGTGGTCCCCTCAAGAGGCTGCAAAGGGAATCAGATCCTGTGAAACTGGAGTTACAGATGGTTTTGAGCAGCTGTGTGGATACTGGTAATTGAACCCAGGTCCTCTGTAAGAGCAGCCAGTGCTCTTAACTGCTGAGCCACGTCTCCAGCCCCTTTAGTAAAAATATTTTAAATGAAAGAGAGCTAGGGATGTAGCCCAGTTGGTAGAGGGCTGGCCTGCCATGCACAAAGCCCATGGTTTCATCCCCATACAGCACAAAACTGAGCATGGTAAGTAACCGATGCCTGTAAGCCCAACGCACAGGAGTGGGGTGGAAGGGAACAAGTTCAAGGTCATCCTCAGACACACGTAAAGCTTGAGGCAAGCCTGGGGTGTGTGAAACCTGTATCTAAAGGGGAGTAAAAGGAAGTGCTCTGAGAATGACCAGCCTGCTGTGAATAGCTCCCCTGCCTACAGCTTGTTAACAGAGGCAAGGGACAAGTATTAACTGTCCTTGGCCAGGTTTTCAGACTTAACATCACTGGGGATGGGAATTTTAGTGTTTGAGCATACGCTTAACACTAAAAGCCCCCAGTTTAAACCCAGCACTGGGGTGGGGCGGGAAGACAGGAGATAAACATTTTGACAGTTATCAGTATGATGATCACAGAGCCTGAGTCCTAACCCATACAAAGTGAGCAACTACTGAAAAACAATGTTTTTTTCAAGACGATTTCTCTGTGTATCCCTGGCTGTCCTAGAACTCACTCTGTAGACCAGGCTGGCCTTGAACTCACAGAGATCCACCTGCCTCTGCCTCCGAGTGCTGAGATTAAAGCCATGTGCCACTACAGCCTGGCTAAAGTTTTAGAGGACTGGATTCTTCAAAACACGTCAGTGTTCAGAGACAAAGATGACTGAGAACTATTCCAGATTAAAGGAAGACACCTGAGACCTGAACCAGCAGTGACATATGCCTGGATCCTCTCCTGGATGGAAAGCAAGGTTACAGATGACTTACTTTATGGATCAGTTGACAAAACTTTTTCTCAATGGTTCTAAAAAAATAACATGTATGTGTTCACACAGATATACACACATGTGCATGCAAAGGGCAAATGAGTTAGGTGTGCTGGCACACGCCTGTAATCCCACCCAGCACTTGAGAGGTGAAGGCGAGGGGTCTGGGAGCTGAAGCCCAGTCCAGGCTACAGAGGGAAAATGTTTGAAAAGAAAAAAACGCCAGTGCTAACAAAAGTCAGCACAGTGATACACACCCACCAGAGGAGCCTCCCTGCAAGGTTCATACGGTGAGTGCCTGGTCACCGCCACAGTCAGGCCTTTTCTTCCAAAGAAAAAAAAAAAGCCAAGTGATGACAAAAGGTAACTTGGATAGAGCTTCCATGGGAGTTCTTTGCATTACCACTTTAATTTTTCTGTAAAC
The DNA here is from genome assembly GCF_950005125.1 of Chionomys nivalis. Classification (NCBI taxonomy): domain Eukaryota; kingdom Metazoa; phylum Chordata; class Mammalia; order Rodentia; family Cricetidae; genus Chionomys; species Chionomys nivalis. Next base: position 11,587,368 of record NC_080104.1, on the reverse strand, counting down.
TTGAAATTATTTCTAATTTAAAAAATAATTAAGGACCAGGCAGTGGCACATGCCTTTAATCCCAGTACTCAGAAGGCAGAGGCAGGCAGATCTCTGAGTTCAAGGCCCCCCTGGTCTACAGAGTGAGTTCCAGAACAGCTAGAGCTACACAGAGAAACCCTGTCTTGGGAAAAAAAAAAATAGGGAAGGGTGTCTGAAACTGTATGCTTAAAGCTGTTAGAAGGGGAAATGCTATTCCAGACATATTTTACCACAATAAAAAAAGTAGAAACAAGAAACAAAGTTAGGCCTGGAAGACAGCTCAGTGCGTAGAGTGTGTGTCAGATAAGCACAGCGAGCTGTGTGTGGGCCCCAGCAGCACATAACAGCCAGGAGCTGAAGTTCCAGAACTCTACGATCCCAGCACCCAGGAGGCTGAGAGGAGGTGTCCTCAGGGCTCACTGGCCAGCCAGTCTAGGTAAACTGGTGAGTTCCAGGTTCAATAAAAGACCTGTCTCCAAAATAAAACAGGACTACAGAGCACTCCCTGTGCTGACCTCTGGTACCTGCACACAAAAAACATATGCTACACACACGAACATGTATAGCCATGCCAATTCACACCTCCCCACAAACATGTGTACACACATGAATACATACATAGAGAGGGAGAGAGGTAATGGAAAGAAAGAAGAGAAAGAAGAAACCCAAGGACTGGAGATGTAGCCCACTTGTGGGATGGACGCCCAGCTGCTCTGCTCTTAGGTGCACATTTAAAATCATTCCGGAGTGCCACCTGATGAATCCTTTTGTAAAGACAAGAAAGTGGTTTTTTTATGATACTGGTGCACACCAGCAATAGGGAGTCAGAGGCAGGCGCACCAGTGTGTACAGTGTAAAGCCCTAGGTTTGAGCCCAGCACCACACAAACCCCTAGGAACTCCGGTACAGAGAAGGTAAAAAGGATCAATAATTAAGGTCCTCGTCTTCTACCTAGCGAGCATGAGGCCAGCCTGGACTCCATGAGACCTGCCTCAAACACAAAGACTTCTCTCAGTGTGAAAGCCAAAGTAAAGGGAAACATCATCTAAAACATGCTAGCACATGAGCGTCATCAAAGGGAAACATCATCGGGCTGGAGAGATGGCTCAGAGAGGTTAAGAGCACTGACTGCTCTGCCAGAGGTCCTGAGTTCAATTCCCAGCAACCACACGGTGGCTCACAGTCACCTGTAATGAGATCTGGTGCCCTCTTCTGGCATGCAAGCATACATATTATGTTGTATACATAATAAATAAATAAATCTTAAAAAAAATCCTCTTAAAAAAAGGGGGGGAACATCATCTAAAACACGCTAGCGCATGAGTGTCATCAAAGGAAAACAGTAATAACAATGCTTAATTTATCACCAAACTAGGAACCGACACAATCGCTAGCTACATGTAGTTCAGTTTGAGATTTAAAGTGAATTATCCTCAGTCATATTTACAAACTCAAGTCTTAGAACGGCCAGAAACAGTTATCATATTGAAAAGTTCAGAAAAAAACGTTCTGTTTGTTTGTTTTTGTTTTTGAGACCAAGTGTCTCTGTGTAGCCCTGGCTAGCCTGGAACTTGGTCTGTAGACCAGGCTGGCCTCAAACTCAGAGATCCACCTGCCCCTGCCTCCCTAGTGCTGGGATTAAAGGTGTGCCCACCACTGATAACACTGATAGCGCAGATGGCACTCCTGAACGACTTTAAATGTGCACCCAAGAGCAGAGCCAAAACAATGTGACCCAATCCTGACATGACTACAAAGCTGGAGAGACGGCTCTGTGGTTAAGAGCACCCACAATGGCAGCTCACAAGCGTCTGTACTCCAGTCCCCGGGGATCATCTGTTGCCCCCCTCTGGCTCTGTGGCTACAGGACGTGGTACACAGACATGCATGCAGGCAAAATATATATACACATAAATAATAATAAACATCAAAAAATCACAGCCATAAGGGCAAATTTTAATCCACCTCTCTCAGTAGTAGGTGAAGCAGACAGGAATTAGTAAGGTATATAACATGTGAACAATTAAAAAGTTCATATTTCATCAAATATGTAGACTCCCGATTCCAAAAACCAAATAACACAATTTTTTCCTTGTAAAATTCTGTCATCCCCTAGCTCATAAGTATCGATATAGTAAAGATTCAAACCATCAGAAACCATGCACATTAATCACAGTAAAATGAAGGCAGAACTTTAAAATTACTAAACCAAAAGAAACACTTGTCTGAGAAAGTTGAATTGATCTGTCAGATGGGGTCTCTAGCCCAGCCTGGCTCAAACTTCCTATGTAGGTAAAGATATCCCTGCTCTCCTTACCCTACTGCCTCTACCTCCCAAGGACTGGGATTACCGGCATGAACCACTAAGCACAGTTTATGTGATGCTCAGAGGTCTATACCTGGGACCTTCTGTGTGCTAGGCAAGTGCTCTACCAACTGAACTGTGTTTCCACCTCTTTGTTTGGAGGTTTAAAAATATACTTTCCATGAACTAAGAAACTGAAGAAGTGGCAAACAGCACACATTTTTAATCTCAGCACTTGGGCAAAGGCAAGAGAATGTCTGTGATTTCTAGACCAGTCTGGTAAACAAAGCAAATGCCATGCTGGTCACGGCTATACTGATAGACCCTATATATAAAAAATAGTAATGAAAATTAGAGATGTATTAGAAGTGAACAATATGAAATATATGATATATAAAATCCTACGGAAAAGGCTAGATATTTGGTCCAGCAACAAAGAGCCAATGTTCTTGTAGAAGACCTAGATTCAGTTCCCAGCACCCTCATGGTGGCAAGGGAGCTGAACACCCTCTTATGCCTGTGAAAGCACCAGGCACACACATGGTATACATCCACACATGCAGTAAGACAGATAAAGTAAATAAATATTTAAAAGTTATACACAACACTGGAGAGATGGCTCTGCAGTTAACAGCAATAAAGGCTCTTCCAGAGGACCTGGGTTGGACTGACAGTGGACAAATGCTGGCTTACACCATTTGTAGCTCCAGTACCTGGGGATCCAACTCCCTTTTCTGGCCTTGCTAGGCACCAGGCACACATGTGGTACACAGACACACATTCAGGAAAAATATTCATGTATGTAATAAAATTAAGATTGAAATTACATACAAAAACCGTATGATGCATCTGAAGCGTCCCATAAGGACAGGAAAAGTATATACATCCACACAGTAGAACAGAACTCAGCAAACTACAGGACAAAAACTAATGCTGCCAGTGACCGTTCTCAGATACCCAGCTGTGTGAGGAACGCAGACACAGTAGAGAACTTATGCTATGGTCCCATCTACTATATGTGCAGGCGCAGGCAGAAATTCATGGAGACAGAAGATAAAAAGAAGATTCTGACTGGAAAGGGGACATGAAGGAGAAACCTGCTGGGTGCCAGACTGTTCTGCATCTTGATCCGGGGGATGGGTACATGGCTGTATCGAGGTATATAAACTCCTTAAGCCTTCTACTGAATACTAATTATATACCAGTAAAAATGTTCCAAAAAAAAAAAAAAAAAAAAAACACCATAGGATGCGGTTAAAATGATGGGGATAAATAGTCTTAAATATTTTTACTTGAAAAGAAGTTCTTAAGACTGAGAACAAAGTGAGAACAACCTGAAGACAGAAAAACAGGCGCAGTTTCCAGGAAGTTGAAGGAGGGAGCAAGCATTAATGGGGCTATTCTCATTCGTCTGGACCCTCCCCTTCCTATCTATCCACTCCTGTATGGTGGTCCTCTCCTTTCCTCTGCTGCTACCCAGAATGCATCCCCATCTCCAGGTCCCTGTCCCTAGCTCCTCACTGTGGCTGTAGAAGCTGGAGAAGCGGCCCAGGGCATCGCAAAACTCTGTGGGAAGGAGCTGTCTGAGACCGTGCAGGTAGCAGAGTGGCGAGACGGGCCAGCAGCGTGGTGACAGAACCAGTACAGAAACTTCTGGACCTGGGTCTTCTACAGAGAGCTCCTTTCTGGTCTCCTGTACCTGATCTTCTTCCTAAGGAGCAGAGGGATGAGCCCATGAGCTCTCCTAGTGAGCCTGCTCTCCCGTTCTGCTGTTCCTCCCCTTGCCCTCACCTCCATTTCCTCTAGCCTCCATTCTTCCTGGTCCTCCTGCTCCAAGAGTTGCCTGTCGAGCTGCTGGAGCTGGTAAACGTGGAACTGGCGCTGCAGCTCCTCTGAGGTGCGCAGGCTCTGCAGCATCAGCTGGGGGAGGCGGTTGGGAAAGCAGAGGCCAATCTGCTCCAGCACAGCCCCCTCCAGCCAGCTCGAGCCCAAGCTCAGGAGACGGTCAGCCATGTAATGCCTGCAGCACACACAGTCGGGGCAGGTCTCAGTGGGGCCAGCTTGGCCCAGGCCCAGCCTTCCCCTCAAGAAGTAAGTCTCTGTATTACAGCTCACCTAAGCCACAGGACCTACCTTATCTCCACCTTAATTTCCCCACTCCTCCTCCTTCATCGCTCCTTAACTCAAATCTTCCCTTCCTCTGGTCTCTAAGTCTCCTGTTCCCAACCTCTCCAGAATGTGACTCACCGATAGAAGTGCTCAAAAGTAGTGGCCAGCTCTAGGCCAGAAAGGACCATGATGGGTTCCAGGCATCGCTGAAGCTGCCCCAACATTTCCACTCCAGAGGCTCCACCAAGCAAACCACCCTGGATTTGTTGGTCAATGTGCCTAGCGAACTGCTCAGTCATCTGGGGACAACAGAAAGAACATCAGACAAGCCATGGACAAGGGGTCAGTGTGGGAAAGTGGGATGAAGGAAGCACAAGGGCAAAGGAGAAGGAGGGGAGAGGGCATGCCCATGCCTGGCCCCTGGCGTGACTCACGTGGGCAGCGGTGAGGAAGGATTGCTGCAGCAGGGCTCCGGAGAAGCCGCTGCGCAGAGCCAGAGTAAAGGCTGCTCGAGGCCCAAACAGCTCCCAGCCTGCTCTCTGCAAGCGCCCATAGAGATTACAGTAACGAGGCACAAAGTCAGAGGCCCTCCAGGCTGCAGCCAGGAATCTGCTGACCTGAGGAGACAGAGTAAGAAGCTACATCAAGGAGAGACCACTTGTGTTCCATCCTGCCCGGCAGACTTGAATCTGCCTACCTGTTCCTGCACCACACTCTGCCAGCACTGGGTGATGTTCATAAGGCTGCTGCTGGGAAGGACTGTGGATGGTACGGGGCTTCCATCCTGGCTCTTACTGTTCTTGCTGACTGTGGAAACAGGGGTCAAGAGTGAGCTTCACTCCAGCTTGTGTGGGCCTGGGGTCTTGGGTGTTTGTCTCCTGGAAAGGTCAGCACGTTTCAGAGGCCTAGAGAAGCCGAAGAGGAAGGAGCTAAGTAGCCCCACAGTACAGACCCAGCTCAGCAGGCTGCAGTAACTCACGGGGTTGTGTGGATGGCACAGAAGGCCCAGGAGGGGGTTCCACATGCACCAACAAGTGGCACAGGCGCCGAACTCGTGAAGCAAAGGACACTGCTTGACTCTGGGAGCTCCGCACTTTCTCCCTCTGCTCTAAGTACCGGTCTAGCAGCCATCCCAGGGAACTTATACCCTCAGCATCTGAAAGAAGTCAAGTCAGGAATGGGTTCTGTGGGAAGAGGGTCAGGAGCTGAGGCACAGGTTCAATTATACAAAAAGGAAGCAGAGCTCTAGTCCTTCCCCACCACAGTCGGCTTCTGCTGGAGCCTGGGAGCAGGGTAACAGGGTGGGGAGGGTGTGGAGGGGAAGATTCAAGTCCCTCTCAGGGAGCAGTCCCTCGAGGGGGAATGAGAGAGGAACACCGAGGCGACAGGCCTTAAGGACAAATACAGGAATTAAGAGGATCAAAATATCAACACAGGTGACCCAAGACTTGTTGTGAGGGGCTGGTGTGGGGACTGGGGGTGGGGTGGGGTGGTTACCGGGAGAGGTGATGTTCTGCACCAGCGGGCTGACCAGGGCCTCCCAGCAGGTCTTGCCCAGTGCTTGGGCGGCCTCGTCATCAGGGAGGAAGCGATCAGCAAAATTCTGCTCATGGCGCAAAACTCTGTTAAGTCTGGAAACAGAAAGCATATGGCAGATTAATGGCAGGCTCCCTACCTGCCAACAGGCAATTTCACTGCGGCCTCTGCACAAGTGCTGATCTACTCCCAAGCCGGCTACTGGGGTCCTCCTGCAATCTGCCAGCACACCTGGCTGGTGGTCAACTTCACTGCTCAGACTCCTACTACGGCCTCTCTCCCAGCCCCTGCTCCTACAGTGTCAGCCCTAACCGTCTTCCCTGCTGTGCTGCACCCACCTGGGACAGAGCTGAAGGAGGCGCCGGCGGTCCTCTGCTATGTCCTGGCTCCATGCTTGTGCCCGAATTGTGTAGAAGAGACAAGTACGTCGACATAGTTGCTCCCGGAACAATGGCCAGAAAGTGGGCTTGGGGCCCAGCACCTCCACACCCCGAACCCGAGTGTCGATGCCACCCTGCAGTATACACAGACTTCTCACCTGAGCTACTCGGCACTCCAAAGACATGTTCTACACCCTGGATCCCCAAGATTTCTAGGCCATCTCCAAGCTGGCCACGGAGGAGCCCTAGCTAATGCCCTGCTGAAGCTGTTGGAGAGCCCACCCACTAAGGAGAGCCTGCACTTCTTCCCGGGCCCACCTGCTGGCAGCGCTTTATGCGGATCTGGATGATGGGCCAGAAGCGGTTCAGGTTCTCCAGTAGGGTTACCCGGCTGGCGGAGGGAATCACATTTACCTGACAGGGTAGGAGAGAGGAGGCAGAGCTCACTAAGCAGTGAGGCAGGGCTGGACACAGGTCTCAGCAGTTACAAAACCAGAGGACCCCAGACTGACCCCCCAGCACCTATGCTGGTGTGGTACAACTTCCTGAACCTTGCTCTCGGATCTGATGCCCTCTTTGGCATTTACGAACACTTGCACTCACACACACACAGATACACGCTTAGACACAGAATAAAAAGGAAGCAGAACAGAAACAAGTGGAGCTGGAAGCAACGCCGACAGCAATCCAGACCAGCACAGCCCGCGTTCTTAGTTGTGCACTGAGCCCAGCTGCACTTCAAGTGGTGAGGCCTTCCCAGAAGGGACCAAGAGAGCCAGCCATTCCCCAGAGACTGGGTCTTCCCCACCCAAAAAATGAGGGATGAAAACTGAACAATGGAGGGGGGGGCACACAGTAAGGGGCGGAACAAGGGTCCCCACCGTGTTAAGTTCGGTGTTGATGCAGCTGACACTGTCACCCCCAAACACCACCACCCTGGCTGGCATGTAACTTGAGTCCTCACTGGCCACAAGCAGAGTCAGCTGCCTGAGGGAAGAGAAAGGAGTCAGTGAAAACTAGGGCCACTTCATCCTCCAACTTCCTCCTCTAGCTCCTGACATGCCTGTCTTCCCCAGACCCTCAGCTTTCCCCTTTATATCCCTTCAAAGTGGTTTTACTTAAATCCCTAGATTCAATGAAAAATTAATGCCATGCTGTGCACGTAACAAACATTCCCATGTCATAACTAGCAGGTTCCTCAAGGCCAACATGACCACATGGGACAATCATCTGTCCACAGAAGCCCACCCCTTTCTATTTGAAACAGGCTACCTACCTGGCCACAGGTCCCCTCACCAACCAATGGCAAGTCTTGAACACACTACAGTCCTACAGTCTCTCTTCTTAACACTGAACATTCTCTACTAGATCACATGCACTTTCCAAAACCTTTTTTTGGTTTTTGGTTGGTTTTTTTGGCCTCCAACCCAAATTTTCATGATAGCCTGAGTATCAGCTGAAAAACAAGCTAGTTTCTTTCCTTCTTAAAAACCGTGGAGGACTCCCTGTTGTAGAATGTGGAACATCTGTTTAATGATGCAAAGATATGGTGCTTTTTTTTTTTTTTGGTTTTTCGAAACAGGGTTTCTCTGTGGTTTTGGAGCCTGTCCTGGAACTAGCTCTTGTAGACCAGGCTGGTCTCAAACTCACAGAGATCCGCCTGCCTCTGCCTCCCAAGTATGGTGCTTTTTGTGTTTGTTTGTTTGTTTGTTTTTTGAGACAGGATTTCTGTGTAACAGCCCGGCTGTCCTGAAAGTAGCTCTTGTAGACCAGGCTCATCTCCAACTCACAGAGATCAGCCTGTGTCTCTCCCCAAGTGCTGGGATTAAAGGTGTGCGTTACTGTTACATTTAACTCTGTGAAGTTGTGTTACTCTGTCTGTCTAAAACACCTGATGGTCTAATAAGGAGCTGAATGCCAATAGCTAGACAGGAGAAAGGACAGGCAGGGCTGGCAGCAGAGAGAAGAGAGAGAGTGGAGAAGACGAAGGAGTGAGAAGAGGAGGAGAGGAGGACAGCAGAGGCCAGCCATCCAGCCACATGACCAGCAATGGAGTAAGGAAAGAAAGGTATATAGATTAAAGGAAGATAAAAGCCCAGGGGCAAAAGGTAAACAGGTTAATTTAAGAAAAGCTAGCTAGAAATAAGACAAGTTAAGGATGGGCACTCAAAACAAAGAATAAGTCTCCCTGTATTTATTTGGGTTCGGAGTAGAGGGTCCCAAAAGAGCAAAGAGAAAAAAAAATCAACTACAACTCTCCAAGTTTCAGAACAAAGTTCAAAGTTCCTAGTTCACAAACTCTACAGTCTGCACCTGCCTGGCTTCACCCTGCCACTGGGATGCACCCCTCATCCCACCTAACAGCATTTTAAAAAATGCACCCAACACAGCATCCTGATTCTCCCTTTGCATGCTGCCTCTCTGCCTGGAATATCATTGAATTCTCATTATCTAACTAATTTCAATTTCAAATTTCAGCTCTGTCAACACATTGTAGAGGGAACCTTCTCTGATCCTCATTGGTCCCAGGATCCTTTCTCCTGGCTCCCTCTCCTCTCCTCTCCTCTCCTCTCCTCTCCTCTCCTCTCCTCTCCTCTCCTCTCCTCTCCTCTCCCCTCCCCTCCCCTCTCTCTCTCTCCCTCTCTCTCTCCCTCTCACAGGCTCTTCCTCTTCACGCTGACCTTAATGGCTTTGCCTGGGTTCAAGAGATCCTCCTACCCCAGCTTCTCAAGGAGTGGGACAGCCATGTCACTGTGCCTGGACCATGGTGCTTTCTTTCTCTTTATGCAATTTCTCTGCTTCTTTTAGTCCCCCCTCGAGACAGGGTTTCAATATGTAGCCCAGGCTTGAACTCTTGATCCCCTGCCTCAGCCTCCTGAGTGATGAGATTATAGGCATGCACCATCAAGCCTGATTCTCTTGATTGGCTCGCTAGCCTGGCTCCCTGTATCTGATTGTCTTTGTACCCCCAGAGCCTTGTACAGCGCTTGGCACTCTTGACATTGAACAAACACTCATGGGAAGAACAGGTAAGTGAATTGTTGATCTCTGAGCACAAGACGGTGACGTCTGTATCTGTCAGAATAACAGTACCTGGGTTCAGACGGCGAAATGTCTACACAGCACAGCAAAGACAGCCCAATGTGCCAATCATGCTTCCACTGCACAGAATGAGTTTGAGAATGTCCCCAAGAACAGGGTTCCTCATGGAGTTGTGGGACAATGTTTCTGGGAGACACACTGGTGCACTTAACACACACATACAAATGGGTTCACACCTAATAAGAACACCACGATGCATGTGCAAGGTGATGGAGTGGGAGCCGCTGCTGCCGTTGGACTCCCAGTAGGTCTTGGGGTTGCGGTCTGTCAGCTTGCTGGCCCGGTGTGGGTTGGAGGACACCTCCACCTTCTCCCAGCACTTGTCTTCCTTCACTTCCACACTGGAGCCTGGAGAAAGTGGAAAGGGGTGGGGAGACCACAGCATGGTCAGAGATAAGGAAAAGGCCTGAAGAGTGGGAAGGGAGAGGGGATGCTGGGTGGGAACCCGGGGGAAAGGGGAGGAGGGCATGTACCCTGGCAGAGATGCCTGAGGAACACATCAAAGAAGGGGATGTTGATGGGTTGGTAGGTTCGTCTATGGTCTTCAATCTGGCCCAGCACCATCTGCAGCCAGAACATGGAGCAGGGAGGAAATACAGAGGAGAAATCAGAAACACGCATGGAGGGAAGGGGCCAAGAGGCAGCAGAGCCTTCAACCCCTTTCTTGCCAAATTCGAATAGGACCATGTTGGGAAAAGTTAGGGAGCATGTGCCCAGATTTGCTGCCACTTCTGCCACATAAGGATTCCGCAGAGACCCATGAAGAGCAAGAGCCCAGCCCTCGCTTCCGGTTTATTTTCTCAGCTCTACACCCACAACCCCTCCTCACCTGAATACAGCCAGACAGAATGCTTGAGGTGAGGTTACTGTAGAGCTGGGCGTATTTCTCACACTCTGTCACCAGGTCACGGAGCTCAGAGGCCAGCAGGAGCTGTGCAGAGTGCTTGTCCATCACTTTAGAGAGGGCCTCTCTTGCCCCCAGGCAGCAAAGCACTACTGCATAATCTTTATGCATCAGAGCCAGGCGATGCAAGAAGCAGATCAGCTCCTGAGTCATCTGACCCAGAGAAAGAAAGAACAGAACGTGTCAGGGCAAGGAAGCACAGTGGCAGAGACTGAGGAAGTCTGCAAGGCTGGGAAGGGTCAAGGAGAGTGGAACAGCATACTGAGGTGCTAGGACTCCAGAGCCAGCAGGCAGTTCGGGGTCTGAGTGGTTTTAGAAGCTTCTTTCTACCTGTGCAAACTACCCCAAGAGCTAGCCTTTGTCTGACGTCACTCCAGGAAGTTCAAAGACTTTAGGATGACATCAGCCTTCCTCTTCTCCTCCTTCTCTAGTTCCCAGTGCACTCAGACCCTCAGACCTACATGCTCTGCTCAACAGCTACAGCCTCACTAGGCACACGGTGCCCAACGTTTGTTTTCCCTCCTCCAACCGCTGCCAGGGCTCTGGTACCTCAGAGTCACTGCTTGGACCACTCAGGCAATTGAGGCAGGGCTCCAAGACCTCGTGCCAGGGGAGGACCATTGCCTCAGGATAATCCAGCAGTCGTGTCATGACCCTGGTAAGGGGACGGAAACAGATAAAGCTCCAGAAGTCCCTTAGTCCCTGTGCATAGATGCCTGGACAGACCCTTACCTGAGGACTGTGAGCAGCAGAGTTCTGTTGGGCCCAGGGGCATCAAGTGTCCGCAGCAACAGGAGGAAAGGCTGGGTTTCCTGCTGGAGGCGCTTGAGGAGAGGCTTCATGGTACCCTGAGGGCCGCCTTCACGGCACAGCACACGCTCCAAGTCCAGGAAGAGTTCTGCAGAAGGGCCTCCCACCAGAGAGCGGATGAGTAACTCAGGGGATCCATCCTGACCCTGGGTGCTTGGGCTCTCCAGTGCTGTAGGCCAGACACACCACAGGGAAAATGTGCATGAGAGGCGCCTTAGAAGTCAGTCAAACCAAGAAACGGACACCCGAGGAACCACCCCCTAAACTTTCCCACATTGAGGATGTCTACGTCATAGCTTATCAAAGTATAAGAATTTTTCTTTTCTGGTCTCCAATGTTGACCTAACAACACTTGAAAAAAATACAGTATAAGGAACATTGCTGAGTTAAATACAACACATTGCAAGTCTTGGTCAGTTCCTTTTACTATTAAATGCTAGCTATAATAAGCAATACTCTTATAAAGTTTGGAGGCTTTTGTTACACACTCAAGGACACATGTTGCGTATTTCAGTATCCGCAGGCCTCGGGTTTCACCCGTTTTTTAAAACACAGAGGATTTGTTATGACATCAACAGTTCTCCTTTGGGTCCAGAAATTCTGCTTGGGGTCTAACTTGGTATGGTATTGTGCACTGATACTGCTAACACTTGGGAAACCAAGGCAAGAAGCCCTTGAGTTTGAGGTCAGCCTGGGCCACATAACCTCATATATATTACACTCCCCGACCCTGAAAAAATGCCTAGCTTGAACATTTAAGGTTTCAGTCATTTCTGGAAGAGTCCTGTACCCTTCAGTAAAGGACTGGTCACACAGTGGCACATGTCACCTGTCAACAGAACATTCCCTCCACAAGGGTACCTGCTCGTTCAGGACTTCCCCAAGGCTCTGAGTAGCGGTTGAGAAGCATCATGAGGATGGTGCGTGTGGTGGGCATTGGGTCTGTCCCTGGTGCTATCCCCGAGTGCCTAAACAAGGTGTCTCTTAACTCTTGGGTTATGATCTGGTCTCCCAAAGTGTGATGGTTGCACAATAGCAGGTTGAGAAGAAGCAGACCATTTCTCACTGCAGAGGAGCACCTAGGAGGAAGTCGATAGTGAATGCAAGAGGCAGGGAGACAAGTGCAGCTAGGTTGTAGGGTGCTCCAGTGGTCCCTCTGAGGAAGAACTCCTGACTACTGGTCCTTGGGCCACTACTCCCAATCTCATGAATGAAAGTTAGTTTTTCTGCCTTCCCTGGAAATCCCCTACGTCAACCACTTTGTCTCTCCTCCAGTGACATTCTGAGAAGGTCACCAGTGTTTACTCAAAGGGGACAACATAAGTACAATTTCTGCTGAGCACACGAGCCTGGGCCATAGGAGAAGTGGGGCTTAGGGACACAGCAAGGATCTAGAGTCTGGAGGGTAGTATCTGACCCCTCAGTGTTCAGCATCAGGACCACAGCTGCAGGGACACTAAGGAGCAAGCTCTCAGACCCTGGACGTGTAGCTGAGTCAATGCTGGCGAAGATCTCTCTGGTCATCTGGGTATCAAACAAAGGCTGGATGGAATCTCGGCTGGTCACAAAAGTGGGGATCTCTGAAGAACTGGCAATGGCTAGCATCTTCAGTGCCTGAAGGAAGAAGGCAGCAGAGTTAGGGGTGAACAGAACCATCCACAAAGGATATGGCACAGTGGTAGAGTACTTGTTTAGCATGTGCATGACCCTCCCCAAGGGAAGCTGGGAAGCTGCTGTCATCACCCTAGACACCGCGCTCTAGCACAGCTGGAGTACTGGCAAACAGGGGAGATGGGGCCTGAGGGAAGGGGGGGATGTGGGGAGGGAGGGAGGCAAAGAGGAAGCTGCAAACAGAGCAACTGAAGAGTGGGTAATAAACCCACAGGCTGATGCTCTCTCCCCTAGGTTCCCAAGCTGCCCTTTCTGTTCCTCACCACAGGATGCTGCCCTTTGACAGCCCGCAGCTAACTTCTGAGCAAGTCCTTGAGGCCGCATCCATCTCGATGACACCCACCCCTCTTTCCTGAGTTCCTCCTCTCACAGCCTCCCGGCATTCCCCTTTCTGTATTCTCTCCTGGGCCTCAAATACGGTCCCTTTTCTCCTTTCTCTCCTCCTTCTTAGGCAACCTCATCGACTCCTGTAAGACCAATATCCACACAAACCTATGCCCCCGGGCCCTGGCCAGCATCTGTCTGGCCCAAGGCTGTTCAGCCGTCTCACAAGCACAGTAGTGGGATTATAGGGAAAGCACTTGTGATGTGAAATCTTATTTGCTGGTATTACAGAGGGAATAAATTAAAAACAAACATCATGCCTTAGAGGGAAGGCTGTCTCTCTGAAACAAATGCCCAGGGAATGAACTGGTCTAGAAGCAGCACTCGGGAAAGTCAGGAGAGGCACAGGCCCCCCAAGCAAAGCTCTCCACTTCTGATTGCCCAGTGTAGCCCACACAGCTGGAGTCTATAGACTTCAAGCTACAAGCAAAATGCTGTAATTCTGTCATGGGCAAGAATATGAATTTAGGAGTAAATGCTATATTTTTGGTCATGCAATTTGAGGGGAACCAGAAAATATTTTTGCATATCAGTGGTCTAGATAATGTCTGGCTACTTTTTGAAGGAGAAGACCCAAATAACCCTGTAGCTGAACTGTGTCCTGGCCTTCCTGGATTAGCCAGCTCTGAGAGGACCTGTGGTCTTGTCCATGTGCCCACTGTACTGTGAGAGGCCACTGTCAGAAGGGCTCTGGATGAGGCTATATGCAGCCACAATGCCCACACCACAGTAGCGGAAGCACTTCGGTAGTGAGTGGTTAGGCAGTCAATCTTCTCAAGGTCTCTGGACATGCCTTCCTTCCCTGCTGTCTGACCCAGGTGGCAGAGCAATGGCAGTGTTACCTTTGTTTCACACAAATTCAGGGAGGGGTTATTTCTATACATGGGGTCCACTCAGTTTAAAAAGAAAAAACAAAAAACCACCCCCACGCCCCCCCAAAAAACCCTCTGTCATCATATCTAGGATGCTAGTCTTGCAGACTTCACCTACCTAGAATCAAGTGTGGAGGAGTCAACACACCTAAAAGCTAAACTCTCATATTCTCAGGCCCGTTTCTGTAACATGCCCCAGTTAGCAGCCCTCTCTCATGTGAGCCGGCTTCCCTAAACACGGGGCTTCAGGGACTGAACGCGGGCTTGGAAACAGGCTCCTTTACTACTGAGCCACTCACAAGAACAGCGTGGACCACATGGCGGTCACTGCTGCTTGACTAACTTCCAACATTCTGACTTTCAGATTGCTGGCTCCAGCACCTTCTACTTTCGCTTCTAATGATCCTCGCTATGTGTTATGGGAGTTCCCTTGTGCTTTTTCTTTTGGGAAATTTTGTGTGTGGTTTTGAAGGATGAAAACACATAAAATGGCAGCCTCTTTAAACAAAAATAATTCTTTGGAAAAAATTTCTGCCACTGTGGAACCATATTGTTAGTTTCCAGCTCTGAGGCAGCAGTGGCCAGCCTGCCTCAGCGGCAAGGGAGGTAGTTATGTCATCACCTGCCACCGGGTGCCTTCCCAATGTCAGTTTTTCAACCCCCTTAAAAGTGCCCGACTGTCACTCTTGCTTCTCTTGCCTTTCTTGTCTCTTCCGGTCCCTCTCTTGTCTGCCTGCCTCTCACATCCCCACTCTTGAGGCCTTTTCTTCTTTCACTCCCCCATCCCCCACCCCGCCCAAATACCTGAACTAACTCATGTTTTATTCTTTCACATATAGCGTGATAACTCTGCCTGTTCCCACACAAGTTAACACCAAGCCGCTAGAAAATTTAGATAGTAACATATGCCTGATAAATAAGGTATACTTGATAATCACGATTTATAAATTCTAAGGTATACTCAGGCTCACAGTAACATTTGTCTAGTTTCTAGTTTGTTCACGTTTAGGCTTTAGCTATTTGGATAAACCAAGCCATGTAAAAAACTGCAATATTCTATATTGGAGTGTCTGGTCCCCGAAAAAGTCCTTTTCCCAAAATCAGGCATTTAGACAAAATCCCCATTCTCTCAGGGGCTTGAAGAAAGTTCCTGCTTGCTAAAAAGGGAGTCATTCTTATCTCTGGCAAGAAGAATTTGTAGACCATTATTAATATATAACTGTGGTGCCTATTAACTTGTCAATCCCTGATCACAGGCCACACACAGCTCACACGCCTCCTTTCTCCCATCTAAGCCCATGTGCAATTATAGAGTATAAAAGATGTAGCCTTGGGCTGGAGAGATGGCTCAGAGGTTAAGAGCACTGGCTGCTCTTCCAGAGGACCTGAGTTCAGTTCACAACCATCTTAATGAGATCTGGTGCCCTCTTCTGGTCTGCAGGGACACATGCAGGCAGAACACTGAACACTGTACATAATAGGGCTGGTGACTCCGGCACTACCTATTGAATATCATTCCTTTTTGTTGTTATTTTGTTTCCCAAGACAGGGTTTCTCTGCGTAGCCCTGGCTGCCCTGGAACTCACTCTGTAAACCAGGCTGGCCTCCAACTCACAGAGATCTACCTGCCTCTGCTTCCCGACTGCTAGGATTAAATGTGTGCACTACCACTGGCCAGCTTGAGTATTATTCTTAAAAACTCCATTGTACCTTTCTCCAGTCATGCACTCAAGCTCCAAAACCACCCAGAGCCCATTCTTAGAGGTATCTGTGTTTTCCCACTTAGTCTAAGTCAGTACAGTAGATTTCCAAGGTCGCTGGCCATCCTCCCCACCTGTCCTACCCATCGCTCTCCCCAGTTCTGCCAGTGTACTCACCGCCAGTCCTGCCTGCTGTACCAAAACTGATGTCTTATATTCTTGCATGCAAACCAGCACAGCGTAGATGCCACCCTCTCTGGCAAAGAGTGGACGCCATTCGTGCTTGGTCATGAGCAGGTAAAGGAGGCGTAGGGCCAGCACCACCACCATCTTCTCTCCCACCTGGTTGGTCAGTAGCTCCACCAGTGTCTTCACTAGCTTCTCTCTGGAAAGAGAGGAGACACTGAGATTCCCTATTCCAAGCAACCTTGCCTTACTTTCCTGACATGATGTTCTCTGACCCCCTGCCAACTCCATCCATCAAGATTCAGTCTGCTCTTCTACCCCAACCTGTCTCCTGACTTTAGTCTCACTCCTGAGCCCTCCCCTCTGCAGTCTAACTGCTCCCCAGTTTCTCAATTCAAATGGCTTAAAAGTTTAAAATAAAAAAAGAAAAAATGGCAGGTAGACTTAGGAAGAGGGGAAACAGTACGTAGGAATGGTCAAGGTTTGTTTGGAAAAAAAAATCACAGTAGCTTTGTTCCTAGTTAGTCAAATATAACCAAAAGTATTTGACTGAAACTCTGGAGTGAAGATGGGGGCCAAAGAGACGAGGAGACTAAAGAAGTAATGGCAGACAGATCTCAGCCAGTGAGCAAGAACAGACTACTGAAAAGTGGATGGTGGAGCTGGGCATGGTGGCTCACACTGCAATCCCAGCATCTGGGAGACGGAGAAAGAACTGCCAAGAATCCAAGGGCAGCCTTAAGCACAGTGTGATAAACACACTTTATCTTCAAAAGTTAAAAAGCCAAAATGCAAAAGAATAAAAATCAAAATCCTGCAAACAAACAAGAAACCCACCCTGATGTCGCTGGGGTTGCAGCTCAGGGACAGAGCGGGAACTTGGTGTGTGTCATGCCTGGGGTTCAGTTCCTAGCACCTAGAAAGACAGCACCCTGCTATCCACTTGAAAAAGAGGTTAGGCTTGCTTCATGCCACTTGCAAAAATAAATTTGCAGTTGAATTTTTTTTAATATTTTTATGGTTTATTTAACTTTATTTTATGTACATTGGTGTGAAGGTGTCAGAACCTCTGGAACTAGATCTTCAGACAGTTGTGAGCTGCCATGTGGGTGCTGGGAATTGAACCCGGGTCCTCTGGAAGAGCAGTCAGTGCTCTTAACCACCGAGCCATCTCTCCAGCCCTTGAGTTTGAAATGAATATAAAAAACAAAAACAGAAATAATAGGTATTAGAAAAATAATAAAAAAATTTTTCAGAGGCTGGATGACTCAGTTGGTAAAACACTTGCTTGACAAACATGAAGACTTGAATCTAGAGCTCTTGAATCGACATAAAAAGATCTGGGCACTGAGGAGGCAGACAGGGGACGCATGGGCTTGCGGGTGGGCAACCAGTCAAGCCAAATGAGTGAGGTCTGGCTTCAGTGAGCGACTCGTCAGAAACTAGGATGAAGAGAGGTTGAGTGAGAGACCAACATTTGACCACTATGTGTCAAAAAAGCATCCGGGAACAGGATGGACCTTTCTTTTACATTTTTATTTTTAATTATGTGTGTGTGTGCTATGTGTATGCACACATGTGCAGAGGCCAGAAGAGGGCATTGGATCCCCTGGAGTGGAGTTTACAGAAGGTTGTGAGCCTCATGATGTGAATGCTTTGAGCTAAACTGAAGAATGGTCTTTCTTTCTCTTTCTTTCTTTCTTTCTTTCTTTCTTTCTTTCTTTCTTTCTTTCTTTCTTTTCTTTCTTTCTTTCCTTCTTTCTTTTTAATTTTTGAAACAGGGTTTCTCTGTGTAACAGTCCTAGCTGTCCTGGAATTAGTTTTATAGACCAGGCTGGGCCTCGAACTCACGGATATCCACCTGCCTCTGCCTCCCGAGTGCTGGGATTAAAGGTGTGTGCCACCAACGCCTGGCAAGAATAGACTCTCTTGGGCTGGAGAGATGGCTCAGTGGTTAAGAGCATTGCCTGCTCTTCCAAAGGTCCTGAGTTCAATTCCCAGCAACCACATGGTGTCTCACAACCATCTGTAAAGAGGTCTGGTGCCCTCTTCTGGCCTACAGGCATACATGTAGACAGAATATTGTATACATAATAAATAAATATTTAAAAAAAAAAAAGAATAGACTCTCTTAATAGGACAGAAAAATTTTGAGGCTATAAAAAGCTGAAAACTATAGCAAACTAAAAACTTTAGCACACCAAAAGACACTACAAATAAGATTAAGAGGGAAACGTACGAGCTGCTGATGTCCAAGAAAAACACTGATAGAGCAAGACATGGAGGTTTATGTCTGCAGTCCCAGCTAGCTATGATCTCAACACTGAGATGTGAAGGAAGGGGATCACAAGTTCAATGTCAGTCCAGGCACTGCAGTATGAGACTCTGTCTCAAAATACAACTCTCCTTTTCATAGAAAAAACAAAAAATAAAACCAAAATGTTGGTTGTGAGCCAGAGAGCTGCGAGTCCTGAGAGTGAAGGCTAGCCCTAGTCACACCGTGGGGAAGGCTAGCCCTAGTCACACTGTGGGGAAGGCTAGCCCTAGTCACACCGTGGGGAAGGCTAACCCTAGTCACACTGTCATGAAGGCTAGCCCTTGTCACACTGTCATGAAGGCTAGCCCTAGTCACACCGTGGGGAAGGCTAGCCCTAGTCACACTGTCATGAAGGCTAACCCTTGTCACACCGTGGGGAAGGCTAGCCCTAGTCACACTGTCATGAAGGCTAACCCTTGTCACACCGTGGGGAAGGTTAGCCCTAGTCACACTGTCATGAAGGCTAGCCCTTGTCACACCGTGGGGAAGGCTAGCCCTAGTCACACCGTGGGGAAGGCTAGCCCTTGTCACACCGTGGGGAAGGCTAACCCCTGTCACACCGTGGGGAAGGCTAACCCCTGTCACACTGTGATGAAGGTTAACTCTTTTTTAAAAAAATATTTATTTATTTATTTGTTTGTTTGTTTGTTTGTTATGTATACAATAGTCTATCTGTGTGTATGCCTGCAGGCCAGAAGAGGGCATCAGACTTTATTACAGATGGTTGTGAGCCACCATGTGGTTGCTGGGAATTGAACTCAGGACCTTTGGAAGAGCAGGCAATGCTCTTAACCACTGAGCCATCTCTCCAGCCCCCGAAGGTTAACTCTTGTCACACCGTGGGGAAGGCTAACCCTTGTCACACAGTGATGAAGGTTAACCCTTGTCACACCGTGGGGAAGGCTAACCCTTGTCACACCGTGGGGAAGGCTAACCCTTGTCACACCGTGGGGAAGGCTAACCCTTGTCACACCGTGGTAAAGGCTAACCCCTGTCACACCGTGATGAAGGCTAACCCTTGTCACACAGTGTCACACAGTGATGAAGGTTAACCCTTGTCACACCGTGGGGAAGGCTAACCCTTGTCACACCGTGGTAAAGGCTAACCCCTGTCACACCGTGATGAAGGTTAACCCTTGTCACACTGTGGGGAAGGCTAACCCTTGTCACAAAGTGGTGAAGGCTAACTCTTGTCACACCGTGGGGAAGGCTAACCCTTGTCACAAAGTGGTGAAGGCTAACTCTTGTCACACCGTGGGGAAGGCTAACCCTTGCCACAGTGATGAAGGTTAACCCTTGTCACACCGTGGGGAAGGCTAACCCTTGCCACACAGTGGCCAACACAGGTGAGAGGGCCAGGAACTACAACCCAAGCAGAGACCCTCTTAGAAGGAGCACAAGTCCTGACCTACCTCATCAGCACCTTACAGTAAGCAGATCATGAACTGGTGACTAAGTGCACAGCTGTTTCTGTAGTTGGACGTCACTGTTTTTGATACAGGGCCAGCCTCAAACTCTCTGTCCTCCTGCCTCTGCTTCCCAGGGTGAGGATTAGAGACATGCTCACCACACCCAGCTGCAAACTAGGACTGGTTATGATTACTTAATCTAACATGGATGATACCTATGAACAAGGTAAAACAGAAGTTGGAATGTTCACCAAAGTGTTAGCTGGGTATCCCTACAGAAAAGCCTTTTTGGATAATTTTTCTCTAATTCTGTCTATTCATCCTTCCTTCCTTCCTCCTCCTTTTTTCAGACAGTGTCTTTCCATGTACTCTTGGCTAGCCTGAAACTCACGAGCCATGAACTTGCAGGATTTGCCTGCCTTTGCCGCGAGGCTGAGACTACAAACATCGCCACCATGTCTGGTTTCTGCCTTCTTACACTGATAGTGGTTCTCCTGTGGTCGCAAAAATAAAGCTAACATGGTTTAAAAACAAACAAAATATTTAACACAGAGGGGCTGGAGAGATGGCTCAGTGGTTAAGAGCATTGCCTGCTCTTCCAAAGGTCCTGAGTTCAATTCCCAGCAACCACATGGTGGCTCACAACCATCTGTAATGGGGTCTGGTGCCCTCTTCTGGCCTGCAGGCATACACACAGAATATTGTATACATAATAAATAAGTATTTAAAAAAATATTTAACACAGATAACAAATAATTTAAGAATGCCTTTAATCCCAGCACTCGGGAGGCAGAGGCAGGCGGATCTCTGTGAGTTCGAGACCAGCCTGGTCTACAAGAGCTAGTTCCAGGACAGGCTCCAAAACCACAGAGAAACCCTGTCTCGAAAAACCAAAAAAAAAAAAAAGAAAAAATAATGCCTTTAAATCTTTAAGAAAAAAGGAACAGCTCAATAAAAAGTGAGGGAAAGATACAATATTCCATAAACAGGATATTTATGGAGGCAGAAACAAATTCACACAAATACGTCTAATGTCATCAGAAGTTAACAGAGACAGCCACTGATGAGTCAAAATCTTGTTGACTTGGGCCTCCCAGATGGCCCAGGGGGTAACAACACCTGCTGCCAAGTCTGATGGCCTGGGTTAGAGCAGCAGCCACACGGTGGAAGGAGGGAACCAGCTTGCTCAGGTTGTCCTCTGATCTCCACATACATGCCACAGCACGCGTGCGCGTACACACACACACACATGCACGCATGCACATACGCACGCACACACACACACGCCAGTCTGATCCATTAGAAAGCAAAACTGTGCTGGCCACGGTACGGGAAATGCGGACAGCAGAGCAGTGGACTTGAAGTCGGCTGCAGCCACATCATAGCTCTATGCAACAGTGAAAATAATGACTGACAAAAAGTCCTCTAAAGAAATGCCACACAAGAGCATGACCACAGACGCTAAAACACAAATACAAATACATCACATGCAATTTCCCAAATAATATACACAATTTTTTTTCTTTTTTCTTTCTTCTTTTTTCTTTTTGGTTTTTTAACAGCCCTGGCTGTCCTTGCACTCGCTCTGTGGACTGGCTGGATGTGAATTCACAGAACTCCTTCTGCCTCTGCTTCCTAAGTGTTGGGATTAAGGGCATGCGCCACCACTGCCAGGCTAGTACACACAATTTTAATGTTTTTATGCACCATGTTTTTAAAAAATCTAATTTATACCTTTAAAATATTATAAAAATCTTTACAAACAAAAATTACCTATGTTTTACTATTTATTTTAAATGTCTGATTGTACGTCTGTGACTCTGTGGACACGCACACTCGGGGCAGGTGTGTGGAGCCCCTGGAGCAGCGGTCACAGACGCTTATGAGCTGCGCAAGTGGGTGCTGGGAAGCGAACCCAGGTCCTCGGAAAAACATCTCTCTAGTCATACAGTGCAGTGATATAGGTGGCCTGAGGGTACATCTGACAACGGAGAAAGAAAGGGACAGAGAAAGAAGGGGACATTGTTCTGTTACAAGCTGTGGCCCAGGCCGGTGCCCCTTCAGACTACAGAGCTACCTCCTTCCATTCCTCTCTCTCCCCCTCTCTCCTCTTACTAACCCACTCTTAAGTCTTTCTCTTTCTTTCCGGGCTAACTCAAATTTGTTTGACTTCTAAATTCTGTGATTATAGGTTTGTGTCACCACATCCCAGCAGGGCTTTCCTTCAATATTCCTTCACAGGAACCTTTTTAAAAATGAGAGTGTACTTGTGTAATAATGAAATCAGGAGAAACTTGAAAAATAAAAAGAAAGTAGGAACAGAAGAAAAAGAAAAGAGAAAAAAATTTTTTAGACAAGATCTTATTATGCAACCCAGGCTGGCCTCAAGCTCATGATCCCCCTGCCTCAGCTTCCCAAATCCTAGGATTAGGCCTGTGCCACCACACTTGGCTTGAAAAGAATTTTTAAATAGGGCCAGAAGCCCTGGGTTTGGATCCTAGCTCTGCTATCTGCAGAATTCTGAGCTTTTTTCATATAAACTATAATAATATATAATTATATTTAATTATATATTAAAATTTCATTATTAATATATATTAAAGTTATATATAATAATTTTATTTTCATGAGATGAATTCTCAGTTTTTTTTCACGTAAACTATAATACTAATATTACCACAGGACTAATGGCATCATTGTTTCTGTGGTGGCAGACTGATTTAATGAGAGCACGCGTGTAAATTAATGGGAACACTCAAAGAGCATGCTATTACCCAGTCTTCTGCTCCACGGCTCCTCAGGCCCCACATTTCCTTCATCCCCCGCCTTTCCACCTCTTGACTTCATTACTCCCTCCTTCCCTCCTACCATCACCCTGAACAGCTACAGCTTCAATCCAACCTCTTCCCTCAGCAACATGCTAACCTCAATGTTCTGTCAGGACGGACCAGTGGGTGGTCCCACTCAGTGACCTCCTCCACAGCCTGGGAGAGGGCACAGAGCCCCGAGAGCTGCAGGTCTATGTCCAGGCTGGAGATCTGCACAGTGGCCAGGACCGCTGCCACATGCTGATCCAGTGCGCTGCGTGGACCAGGACCCCGCAAGGCTCTGGCCATTTCTGTAATTAGTGAGGGAAAGGCAGTAGCTAAAACAACGGTGATTCCTCCAAGCTGGATGTTTTTAGAGTGAAGCCCGGCTCTGTTAGCAGCAGTGTTCACCACTGCAGCTCAGCACTCCTGGCTGAGCCAGAGCACGTAAAGATCACACCCAAAGAGGAGATGCCTGTGAAACCGAAGATACTGAAGAGAGGGGGGCTGTCAATTATAATCACGTTCATGTGCAGACACGTGTGTGCTTTCAAGGCTTTTCTGCCAAGAAAGGGCCCTTCCTCCATGGTTCTCCCTCCACTCTACCCACTTCATCTGGGCCAATGCATGTCTTGTTCTAATGCCCTTGCCTTCCCCTCCCAGAACTCAACTCACCAGCAGCTGCCTCTTGTGTTTCAGGGGACAGGGTCATCCCCTCTGTCACCAGAAGCTGACTGAATAGTTGTGAGTCACTCTGGGCTTTGGAGGACTCGGTCTTTGCACCGGCAGGCTCTGCCTCTGCCTTTGAGGGCTCAGTGTTGGCCTTGCAGGACTCAGCTTCTTCCTCTGAGAAGCTGGCTGCCGACTTTGACTCCTCCTCTGGCTCTGGGGTACAGGAGTGACTCCAGGAAGAAGACAAGCTGTTCAGTTCCTCAGGCATTAGTCCATACTTGGTGTAGATTTGGGAGTTGAGCAGGTCACAGAGGTTGTTGCCCTCAAAGCGCTTACTGAGAACCTGCAGCACCCCCTCAGCCACCTCTATGGGTACAGAGAGCTCACCTAGGGCTTTTTCACCCAGGGCCTGTCAATCCAAAGGGTATTAGTTTCAGGGACAACACAGAGTTTCTAGGAACATCATGGGAAGTATCTCCCTGCCATTCGCCCCTATCTCCTACATGCTAGACCCTCAAAGTATGCCTCCTCCATTAGTGGAACCTCCATAGGCTTCAACTATTAGCTCTCTGCCCCCCACCCCCCACCCCCCACCCAGGTGACATTCCACGGTTAGAATTTTCCCCCGGATAGCTGGGCGGTGGTGGCGCACGCCTTTAATCTCAGCACTTGGGAGGCAGAGGCAGGCGGATCTCTGTGAGTTCGAGACCAGCCTGGTCTACAAGAGCTAGTTCCAGGAAAGGCTCCAAAACCACAGAGAAACCCTGTCTCGAAAAACCAAAAAAAAAAAAAAAAAAAAAAAAAGAATTTCCCCCAGAGTGCCCAGCTCTAACGCACAACATCCCTCAATCCAGACACCTCAGGCTTCTGGTACCTTATCCAGTTTCTCACGCAAATTCTGGAAAATGGGCTGCTGCTCACACAAGTCTAACTTCTTGATGAAGAAAAGCAGTTCCCACCACTCTGCCTGGGTCAGGCATCCTGACTCCTCACTCTTGCAGGGCTCCGGCTGGAGATATGGCAGTGAGTACAGGCCATCTGGAGGTTTCCGGTCCCAGGAGGGAAATGCTAAGGATGTAGGAAGTTAGTTTCTGAACCTCTGGGGCAGGCCCCACTCAGAAATGGCTTAGTGCTAGCCAGTGCCCCTTGGTTCTGCAACACACTACCCATGACCTCTCCAAGGCTCACCTGTGCCTGATACAGTGGCCCCTTCTCTCTTCTCCACAACTGCTGCAGCAGAATCCCCAGTGGCCTCCTTAGGCCCCAGGATCTCCAGCATGTGCCAGTGTACCCAGTAGGCGCGGCCAGTTGACTGCCAGAAGACCTGGTAGAAGGGAAGAGTTGAGAGGACTCAGCCCTCTGACCAGACCACAACTGGCTAGGCCTACAGGAATCACATGACTAACAGCTTCCTGACAACATGGGGGGCGAGTGGGCCCTATCTTTTATCCTTCATGGCCTCTACTCCCGCAATCCTTGGCATCCTCCCTGCTGACAGCAATAGGGGCATCTCAGCATGTTATATTCTGCTTCCTGACCCTGTGACCTCACAGCCCACCTATGCCACTGAAAGACCCTCACCCCGGGTTCATCACCCAAACTGCTAGCATTTGTAACGCCACTTGCAAGGCCAGTACCTCATAGTAGCCAAACCTCCTCGGCCCTCTTGTGTACAGATTCTTTTGTTTTAATAACTACTCCACATCTAGGGGGTTTCTCTTCATCATCACCATCACCACCATCATCATCATCATTTATGGGTCTCTCTATACATCCTGGCTATCCTGGGACTTGCTATGTTGAACAGGCTGGCCTCAAAACTAGAGATCTACCTGCCTCTGCCTCTTGAGTGGCCCTCCTTTATATCTTTTTGTTGTTGAAACAGGGTCTCATGTAGCCAAGACTAGCCCTCCAACTTGCTATGTAGCCAAGGATGACTTTAAACTTCCAATCCCCCTGCCTCCACCTCTCCAGTGCTGAGATTACAAACATAGACCCATTCCCAGCTTTATATGGTGCTGGGGATTAAACCCAGGGCCTCAGCTATGCTAGGCAAGCAGTCTATCTACTGGGCTGTATTTTCAGGCTATGCCCGCCACTGTTTGACCCCCACCTGCACAGGGGGCACACCATTGTTGCTCTGCTGGAACTCGCCCTCATCACCAGCACTGATTTCCTCGTAGTCATCGAGGATCCGAACTCGCATGCCAGGCTGCACTGTCTGCTGAACATATTCACCATAACCACTACGGCTAGAAAATTCAGAGCGATGGCGGAAGGCCCGCCCTTGCTTCCTGGGAGTAGTGACAATGGTGGGCAGTAACAGTGGAAGGCCTGAAATGCAGGGCTGAAAGATGGACCGGGGCGGCCGGGGTGGCACAGTGCCCTGCTCACTAAGGTTCCGGGCCCAGCCCATGCTCCGCACCAGCTCTGAAATGAGGCTGCCCACTGCCATACTGAACTCTAGCTCCCGCTGGCCCAGGCTCTTTTCTTTTGAGAGACACAGAGAGCTCTGGTCTCCAGCTCCCGGCTCTGGACTATTATTCAGCTGATCCAGCAGGGAAGTGACACACAGGTAGCGCTTCACCAGGGAGAAGAGCAGCTTCCCAGGGATCTGCAAGACACAAGCCTTGGTTTAAGTCCTCTCCTGCCGGTCATCTCCTTGCCCCTCAGTATCTTCCTCTACAGACAAATGAGGAAGCCTCACTCCTCAGCCTGCACTTCTCAGGTTGATTTGTCTAAGAAACACAAAAGAATTACCTTTTTAAAAAATTATTTATATGCATGGGTATTTTGCCTGTATGTATGTCTGTGTAGGATGTTTGTATCTAGTGCCTGTGGAAGCAAGAAGAGGGTAATCAGATCTCTTGGAACTAGAATTACAGATGGTTGTTAGCTAATACATGGGTGCTGGGAATTGAACCTGGGTCCTCTGGAAGAGCAGTCAGTGCTCTTAATCACAGAACCATCTCTCTAGCTGACAAAGTAATTATCTTAAAACACAGATTCTTGTATTTGCTTTTGTGTATACTTGTGTGTTGTCTGCATTGTGACACTCGCGTGTGGGGGTACATGTGCATGTGTGCACACAACTGAAGTAGCCCAAGGTAGACATCAGGTATCTCTCCTGATCACGGTTCACCTTACATACAAAACCTCTCCCTGAACCCAGAGCTCCCCATTTTAGCTCATCTGGCTAGCTCTTTCACTTGCTGGCTGGACTGGAGGCAGGCTGCCATAAACCACCCAGCTTTACGTGGGTTCTAAAGATCCTAACTCTTGTTGGTTTGCTTTTCCAGATTCTAGCCTTAGCTCCTGGTATTAGAAATCCTCAACGGGGGAGGCTGACTCTTTACTCTGTCTAGCCCTTCAGGGTGCTCAGGTGCTAGCCCACAGTCCTGGACACAGCTTGAGAAACAGCACCATGTACCCAGCATTCCTGCACAACTGGCAGAGTACCTGAGGAAGGTGGATGCCCTCAAAGGCCATGCAGCGCTCTTCAGTGGAGGTGCTCTCTGCAAACAACGCTAGTAAGGTGTAGCGGCTGTCAAAATCCATGAGCTGCTCGATGCCATCTTGCTGGCTCAGTGACAGAAGGACGTGAGCCCGACTCCCTGCAAGCCACACGCAGTCCAAATCTTCTCAATCCCCATTGCTTTTCCCTGCCTATCCTAGGCTTTTCCTTCCCCAGAGGCTTTTAAACTTCTCTGTGACTGAGACCCAAGGCAAGAAATACACTTTATATGTAACCTAGCACAAATACACACAGAGAACTGAAACATAACACCACATTATTAAACTTAAAATTACTAAATTCAGGGCTGGAGAGATGGCTCAGAGGTTAAGAGCGCTGGCTACTCTTCCAGAGGTCCTGGGTTCGATTCCCAGCACCCACATGGTGGCTCACAACCATCTGTAATGAGATCTGGTGTCCTCTTCTAGCCTGTAGGCAAACATGCAGTCAGAACACTATATAGACAATAAAAATATTTTTTAATATTTATTTAAATAAATATTTTTTCAAATTTTTAGTAATTAAAAATTACTAAATTCTGTGTACTGATACATACACACACACATTTTTTTTCTCTGTTTTGTTTTTTTCAAGACAGGGTCATACTATGTAGCCCTGATTGTCCTGGATCTCTCACCAGACTAGGCTGGTCTTAAACTCACAGAGACCCAACTGCCTCTTCCAAGTGCTAAGATTAAAGACATGTGCCCCTATACCAAACTGTGTACAGATATTTTAATATTTTAAGTTGGCTGTAACCCCTCCCCATACTAATTTTATAATCAACTAATACATCTCAAATATTCAACAAATGCCAGTCTGCCCACTTTACTCTCTACCACAAAGAAAGTGGCAGATAAACCCCGCGTCTTTTTGTCCTGTGTGTACCATTCATTATATTTCCTTACCTTGAGCTGCTACTTATTAGTAATGGCTGGGAACTGTCCGCAGCTCTTTCCTTACTCTTAGTGCCCCCTTCTCTCCCTGCTACCCCCGCCCCCGGCACTTTCCCTCACCAGCGTCATGGGCTGCCAGAGCCTGCAGCATCTTGCCCGCACTCCGGCGGATCTGAGGCTCAGGACTGCACAGCATACGCATAAGCAGATCGAGGGCTCCGGTCTCCCTGAAGACTCCAGCGAGTGGTCCAATGCTGGCATAGGCACTCAGCACGTGGACAGTGTGGAGCACAGCAGCCACCAGGCTTGAGCTCCCACCTTCTGCCAGCTGCCGGGTGGCCCTGCGTACCAGTGCCCGCACATCAGCCTCCATCTCTGCCACTGCCAACTCATCCAGGTCTCCTGGATCTTGTGGGAAGCTTCCTAACTCTCCGGCAGAATCATCCTGAGGTCCTTTAGATAGTGTTCGCTCTCGCAATAGCAAGGGGCAGTTGGCATAGACCTCTGGGGCTGACAGCCACATGAGGAGGTGCTCCGGCTTGTCTTCCTCTCCATTTACTTTGCCCTCTTCTCCACACTTGAGGACACGCCATCGGATCAGGTATTCAGGATGTCCATCGTGTCCAGGCCTCTGTCGAATGAGTTCTTCAGGGTATGCCTGCAGTTGGGGCCCCAGGGGTACCATAAGGTTCCCTGCTCGTTGTTCCCCTACCATCCTGACCTCCTGGAATACACAGGGAGAAAGATAGGCAGGATGTGAAAGAGAAAACCACCACATGGAACATGATGGGATTGTGCAGCAAAATGGGGTAGGTGGTGACTGGTGGGCTGCGTGACGAAATTTAGAACACGGGCAGAAAAGACAAAGTATAGGACAGGATAAAATAAGCAGCTATATTTATATAAGATATATATTCCATGAGAGGAGATTACAATGAAAAGAGCAAGGAGATGAAGCATTTCAGGAATGGAAGAGGGCTGGGGCTAGAGCTCAAAAGTAGTGGCCCTGTCTAGCGTGTGAGAGGCTGAGCACTGGGGGAGGGGGCTATGGGTACTGAAGAAATGGCACAGGGGTTAAAAGCACTTGCTGCCGGGTTGGAGAGATGGCCCAGAGGTTAAGAGCACTGGCTGCTCTTCCAGAGGTCCTGAGTTCAATTCCCAGCAACCACATGGTGGCTCACAACCATCTATAATGAGATCTGATGTCCTCTTCTGGCCTGCAGGCATACATGCAGGCAGAATATTGTATACATAATAAATAAATAAAATCCTAAAAAAAAAAAGCACACTTGCTACCATATGAGATGACCAGGGTCAGTACCCAGCACCCACATGGCAGCTCAAGACCATCTGTAACTCCAGTTCCAGAGGTCTGACACCCTCTTCTGACTTCCAAGGCACTGCATACACATGGTGCACATACATACATACAGACAGACGAAACATTCATTCACATATTTATTATTTAAAAATATTTGTTTATGATATATTATATATGATATGCGTGTGTGTGTGTATGTGTGTGTTTTGCCTCTATGTTTGTGTACCCCGTGCTTGCCTGGTGACATTGGAGGCCAGAAGAGGGAATTAGATCCCCTGGAATTATAGTTACAGATGTTGTCAGGTTGTCAGAACTATATGGGTGCTGGGGACTGAATCCAGAGCTTCATAGATGCTAGGAAAGCACTCTACCAACTGAACTACACCTCCTGTCCCATAAATCTCTTATTTAAAGGCTATGAATTTAAGCATGGTGTGCTGGCACATGCCTACAGGCTGAGGCAAGAAAATCACTATTTTGAAGCTAGGCTGGGCTACACAGAAAGTTTCAGGCCAACCCCAACTACATAGTAAGACCATCTTTTAAAAAACAAAAACAAAACTGCACATAGTTAAGCCCGTAAGTGCTCACTAAAAGTTACTACATAATCTACATAATCTAATATTATTCTTTGATGGAGACGTAGGCAGCAGGCAGCAGATGGGAATGGGTATTGAGGCAGACTATTATTGGGAATAAAATGATGAGAAAAAAGGTTTGTGTGATTTGAAACAGTGTAGTGCAATGGGGAAAGTAGAATGGAAGGCAACCACGATGAAGAAATGGTGATCAGAGCAGGCCGGCATGTCAGGGTACACAGAAGAAAGGAGGAGTCAAGTAAGACGTGAGCCTCAATGGTGATGGATCCACTTAGCATGGCAGGGAGGCTAGGAGATAATCATTGATGCCACAGCGGCTGTTCATTAGCACAGGACCGAGTCAGTTACCCGCTTGGCCTGGGGGGCGGGGACGGAATAGGGAGGACCTAGACCAGGAGCGTCCAGACCGGCGTGAAGCTGACGCCTCGCCTCGGGGACTGAACAGAAAGCAGCGTGACCGCGTCCGCCCGTGCTAGACTCCAGAGACGGAGGAGCCGGCCAAGCACCGCGCTGGGAATGGTCTGGGGGGTGCGGGGGGGCAGGGGTGAGGATGGCGGGCGCGGGCGCGCGAGCTGACAGGACCAGCGAGACCCCACATCCCTCTCCAGTCCCAAGGAGACGGGGTTAGGGATTTGAGGCTGGGGAAGGGGAAAGGACCGGTCGGCGCAGAACTCTCTTACCTCTCACCGCCCGGCTCGACCCTCACTGGCATCCAGCAGCGGGTCCCACAGCTCGGCCCGCCTCCTCCACAACTCCTTTCCGGGTCACACGCCGGGTACACGCACAAGCCCGGCGGCTACGGGTCCCACCGTGGCCCACTGCGAGCGTGGCAAAACGGCGCGTGAATGGAGCATGCGTACTAGCCGGGAGAGTCCGCAGCCAGTGTCCTTTCCAGCTAGTCAGGTGTGAAGCAACCTCTCTCCACCGGGGATCCATTTTCCTCATCCACCTATGGTTAGCACCCACTCCTGGATTGTTAACCCATATTCCCACCACCCTATGACCTTTCAATGGTTTTTGTGTTCAGAAGTTTCCCAGCACTACCCAAACCCTGCGGTAGGTATTGTATTGTTAGTTCTTCCACTTTGACTTTCAGGTAAAACCACTGAACTGCCCTGAGCTGCTAACAAAACCATGCATAGCAAGAAAGTCCCTAGCCCAGATTTCTTCGATTGGGAGCAGAATTTAGGCGAGTTTGCATTCCCTCCTCCCTCCCTATGCTGCAAAGATCCCAAAGACACAGTCAAAGACCCCAGTCTGTGCACAAAAATGATACATTTATTGAAAGAGTATTTTTTTTTAATACAAAAGAAAGCTCTGTACATAGGATGTGACCATGTCCACTATTCCTGGGTCAACATCCCAGGGAAGTAGAAACCACTGATATACCCACATACACCCCACATTCACACAGACATTCACTCAAACATAAGCACACACACCCCAGAGCCACTTAGGAAGGGAAACACCAAGGGTTGCTGCACATATAAATGCCACCTCAATCCCGACAAGCAGGTTCTCCCAAGGCCACAGTCACACAGCACACGTTCTAAGCACTTTGCCTGATTCACTCACTGGATCTACCTTTTGAGGAGGAACTAACGTCTCCTCCTATGTGTTGGGGGAGTGGTGAGTGAGAGGTGGTGGTGGAGTGGACAAGAGCAGAGAAAGGGGCTGGGCAGTTACAGACCTGAGTCCCAAACTCCCCCACTCTGACCCCCTGATTTACCATGCCCCAGTCTTGAAGGCCACCCGAGGCCCCAGCTATTTCCAGGAGAAAGCCCAGAATGGTGGCATCCCCAGCTGGGGAAGACAGCAATGGGAATTAGAGGTTGGGAGGTTCTCCAACATGTCAGCAGATCATCCCCGGGATACCTAGGCTGTGCATAACCCTCCCCACCCCTCACTCAACCTCAGAAGCAGGCATGTGCCTACTGAGGGCAGTAGCAAGGGATTAACACTCCACCCCAAGTGCCATCCTGAAAAAGCTCCCTCACTGGAAGCAGGTGGTTTAGGCTGGCTCTGACACAGGGTAAAATACCCTCCCGCTATGCTAGCCCACCCTCAAGGTCCCCAAACAGATTCTAAGGGGGTGGGGCATGGCCCTGTACAAATTACATAAATACTGAGGTTACACTTAGAAAAATAAAGTCATTTTCTTCAAGGCTTTTTGTCTTAATTTAAAAAAGTTACAGTAGCTGCTCACTCCCTGGGAGAGCTGCCCATTTCTGGCTCTCCATTGCTGCACTCAGCACAAGAGCTGCTCCTATATGACCCCCATTCCTGTGTCTCCCCACCTCCCAGACCCCATCCTGCTCACTACAACTTGGGCCCCAGGTAGCTGCAAGTCTGGGGTAACACAAGACTGCAATGACCATGCTGTGGCACAAATGAAATCTCCTCTGTCTGACCCCCCCCACCCTGCCCCACTTTTGGTCTCCCTCTTCCTAGTCACAACCCTACAGGACAAAAGAGGCCTATGGTTGTGGGTCACCCTCCCCCCCACTTTGAGGGAATGGCCTGAGGGCCCCTCCCCCAGCTTTCTCCTGGAAAGAACCCAGGACATGGGGCGAACCCAGAATCTCCCCCATACACACTGGTGGACCCCAAGCTCATGGGGTGGCTGTCCCCAGGGGCCCAGCCAGCTTTAGAGAGCCTAAGGGCTCCCCAGGAAAGGGGAGTTTGGGCAGGGAGGGGGATGAGAAAAACGCCATTAAAAAAAAGTTAAATATTTTAAAAATATATATTTATAGATTTGTTTTCACTTCATCTCCTCAAATAAAAAGTTCAAAATCAACTTTTAAGTAAAGCAGCTGGGAGAAGGGGGAAGACAAAGGGGAAGAGAGAACGCGGGAGGTTCCCTCCAACCCAAGAGCGGCAAGGCAGGGCAGGTGGCCCAGTAACCTGTCCAGTGCACAGGCCCAGTCATTCGGGAGCTGAAGGGGGCAGAGGGTGGCAGCATGAGGGAAGAAACCCCCATCTCTCCCACTTGGCTCCCTGAGGGGTAGGGGCAGGGCTCTTTTGACCCAGACTGTGGCACACAGAACTAACCAGAGGTCACCAAAGAGGCTGGAGAGAGGGCCCCAAATGCTTCCTCAGAGGGGGACATTGCGCCCAGTCCCACAGAAGGCCTGTGAGTGGGAAGGTGAGCACAGTCCCACTGGGTAAGCGAATACTCATAGCAAACATTGAGCCAAGCTGGCAAGGGGTCTGAGGAGGGAGGACGGCTCTACCATCAACAGCATGACTGGTGGAGCAGGAAAGAGGGGAGGGTGAGGGAGGGCAGGTGGAGGGCAGGCAGGCCCATTTCTTTGGCTGGAGTGAGAGGGCATAGTCCTGTGGCTGCCCACTCCTCCTCCCTGCCCCCTCCTTCGGCCAGTCGATGTGTGTAAAGAAACCGTGAAAAGGCAACAATAAATAAGTGGTGCCGTCCCGTGGCGTCTGTCCAGGGTGGCGGGCGGATCATTCACTCTTGGTGCTGTGGGTGGCGTCCAAGTTCACCACCTGGAGCTCGGTGAGGTTGCTGCTGCTCCCAGCTTGCTGCCCTATCACAGCCATCTGCAGGGAAGGAGGAGAATGAGGAGGGAGTAGGGAAGACAAGCAGGTTCAGGCGCCCCCTGCTGGCCTGCCGTCCAACACAAGCCTGAGCAGAAACAGATGGGCCCCTTGGCTAGGGAAGACTGGCTGCGTGGGAAGGGGTGAGAGGGGGTGGCGGTCCACCTCACCCGCTTACCTGGTGAAGCTGAACTGCAGAGACAGGGATCTGCACGGTCCCAGAGGGTGCTGTCAGGAACACCTGAGGGACACCACCTGCATCGGAAAGCACGGGAAATACTCATTTTCGTGCTCAGGAGGATCTCTAGATAATGGAGGTGTGATATATATAAGTGACTGGGGAGCTTCAGACATGTGGCAAAGGATGTGTGCCCCAAAGTGTCTCATGCAATGCATGAGGGTGCCTGTAGTGCGAGGGTTTAAGTGTGCGTGAGTGTCCAAATGAACAAGTACAATTGTCCGGTGAGTGTGAGAATATCCAAATCTGTGTATTTGTGCAGGAATATAAGTGGGCGTTGGGGAGAGACATAAATAGGAGGGGAGAATGCATCTCAGTGTTGGAGCTGGGGCACATCTGAGTGCCTGTAGAAGGGAGAAATGATCCTACTGTCTTCAGCCCTGACCCTTCCCTCACCTTGCTCCTGGACCTGGCTGTGGGACACCTGCATGGTGGATGGTGCCTGGGAGAAGGCATTGAGCACGGTGAGGCTGCCATCAGCCAGGCCCGAGGTGGGGGCATACATCACTGCATGGGGACTAGGGTACATCATGTGGCCACCCACAGTTGTGGGTATAGACGACGTCATGATGGTGGCGGGCAACGTCACTGGAAAACACAGATACACATCAGGGAGCTGATTCCCACTGCTCTCTCTCATCCTGCCCCAGGAGTCCAGCCTCTAGGATCTGTGGACCATGCTCTGCATCACAACTTTGACAAAAGATTGTTTCTTTGTTCCCTGCCATCAACTGAAAAAGAGTCTGACGTATTCTTCTGAGCGGGATGCTAGGATCCGATTCTCTGTTCCCAGACCCTTCATCACAGCGATGGCCCTCTCCCAGGGACTGCACTACTCACTGCATTTCCACCTGCTCCTTCCTCTCCCCTTCCTGAACTTACACCTAACCAGTCCATCCTTGAGACAATCACGTCTCCAAAACCAACGCAGGAACCTTGTTAAAGTGCAAGTTCTGTCTCACTGGGTTTGAGGTAACACTGGAGCTTCTGAAAACCCCAAGTTCTTAGGTACTTGGGCCCTAGACCACACTGTAGTAAGTAAGGTTGGAACGACAGTAACTTACATGTGAGAGTTTGCTCTAATTTCTGAAATGACCAGAGACAGCTGAGGGAAATCACAGCCACTCAAGACCTGCAATGCCCTCCCATCTGGTGACGAATACACCAACTGCCTCTTCCTTGGCAGTGACCAAATACTTTCCCAGCGCTTCCTTAGTTCTTCCTTGACTCCACATCCCCACTGCAGCAGGGTTAAAACCCCATCCCCGCTCACCTGGCTTTTCTATAAACACAAGACCAAAACCCCAGTTCCTACTTTAGTAAATTCCCTTGGGCTCCTCAATACAGGAGCCAGACTGCTAAGCACCTTCTGCTAGACTTCTTGTGGGAAGGCAGGACATGGAGGGGAGGGGGTGACAAGGATTTATACCTGTCCCGCTGGAGGAGGTCTGCGTGAGGTCTGTGCTGCTGTCACGAGAGGGAGACGCTTGCTGTGGGGCCTGGTGCACCTGAATGGCCTGCACAGGAACCTGCTGGGCCACTGCCCCACCTACAAGACACAGTGTTTTACTTGGGCTCCATCCCATGCAGTTTGTCGCCTTCACCAAACATGCTGAAGTACTATAGTCCCAGGGACCCGCACACTGGTTCCCAATTCTATCACTTTTCCCTGGGACCTAAAAAGGTCCTTCACGTCCAGAATGAAGTGACTTCCCTCTTTCTCCTTGCTTCTGTCTTCCTCAGCTGACCCAGAGCTATATCCTTAACCCATCAAGGACATAACCTGCCCTCCAGTCACATCAGAGAAGCAGCAGAACAACTATCTCCACAGTGACAGAGGTCTAGGGATGAGCTAGCCAGACCAGACCAGACTGAAGAGCTCAAACTGCCTACCCCACCAGCAGGGATCTCACTGGACATAGGAGGATTCTCTTTGACTCTAACCCATGTTCACCTTCTCTTCGCAAAGAAAGAGGTCCTCCTGGGGCTAGCCCTAAAGTCACTCTTATAGTCTCAATCTGTCCCAGGGAGAACCAACCTCTCCCTGCCCCTTGTAACTCACCAGGCATGAGGGTGAAGCTGGTAGGCAGCTGCATCAGGCCCCCAGAGGAGACAGGACCACTGCCTGTACTCTTGAGCACAGTCCCGTTGGCACTGCTGACAGCACTGGGGCTGACGCTAGCAGACACTGGTGCCAGGTAGTTGGTGATGGGGAAGGAGGGGCCGCTGCTGACTTGCATGGTGGTTGAGGTGCTGGGTGCTGTTTGGATGGTGGAGGTGGTACCCGGCAGGTTGGTGACTGTGAATGCTGGCTTCAGTGTGTCCTATACCCAGAGTAAAGATGGAGCAGTGAACTTCTAAGACTTCATCCCTGCAGTAGCTTTGTGTGAATTGAGAACTCAGGCAGAAACTGTGTCTCAGTCAGCTAAAACCCTAACTATACCATTTACTTGCACCATGCGAGTCGTAATGCTGCTGGGTGCGCTGGCCTCAAGTCCCAACGGCTGTCTAGTCTCGGCTACACAGTGCAGCCTTGTCTCAAAGCTTAAAAACAACACCAGGTGTGATGGCGCTTGCCTTTGATCCCAGCACTTGTGAGGCAGAGGAGGCAGATCTGTGAGTTCAAGGCCAGTCTGGTCTACATAATGAGTTCCAGGACAATCAGGACTACACAGAGATCTTGTCTCAAAATATAAATAAATATTACAAACAAACAATGAAAAACTACAATTACTTAACTCGGAGGCTGTGAAGAAGATTAAGTGGGGTGGCATTCCTGAAATCACCCAGAGAGAAGCATCTAAGCTCACGTCAAGATCAAAACAAACAGTGAGAACTCCTGCGTGTTCTCCACCCCAGGGACCTGCACGAATCCCACTCATGGTCTGTTTTCAGCTCTGGCAGTGACTGTCTGGTGACCCTGAGATAATAACTTCCCTTTTCTGAGCTTTAATATCCTCTTCAAAACGTGAGAGGGTCGGGCTTAAGTTCTCTTCAAAAGGGTTCTCATGGTTCTGAAATGATGGGCTCTGTGTCAGGGATCGGGATTTTCAAAGAAAGCTCATGAAGGTTTGACAGTGATGCACTTTAGCCAAAGACCAACTACCAGGGGACTTACCCACAGGCACAGAAATGAGGCCTACACACACCAGAAAATGATTGCAGATAACAGATAAGTAAAACAAGGGGAAACCCGGAGTATTGACTCTCTCCTCTAAGGGCCTCTGTTCTTTGAGTAGGGAAGAAGCCAGGAGATGAGAAACAAGCCGCCAGGCCTAGATCCGACTTGATTCAAAAACCCGGGGTGGGTCAGCCCGGGATGTTTGCTAAGCAACCGGCCTCAAGGCCTTTGGTTGGTAGAGGCGTTGCTAAGGCAAACAGTGCCGCTTCCTTCCATTGGCCAGTTAGTTAAGCACCCGGAAGGTGGAGCTCCACAGACAGCAAGCAGGAAGACCCGCCCCTCTCTCCTTACCAGGAATAAGGGGGAGGTGGCGTAACTAGAACCGGCATCCTTAGTAGCAGGCCAGAGCTCTCCCTAACAGCCCAGGCCTGGGTATCCCGAACACCCGGGATGAGGCTCGCTATTATGGTAGTTCCTTGCCCAATCTGACAGCCTCTTGGCAACAGCAGTGGGTTCCCAGGACCCTAGATTCGGGGGCTCCCTTCCTATTCCCAGCCTGCCAGGAGGGCAGGGCTAAGCTACACCCCCGCCCCCAGCGGGGAGACAGCTGGCGGGAGGAATGCAAAGGCCTTGCCAGGCAGGCGGGCTGCGGGCGGGAGGCCGGCGTGGAGCCCGAGCCGGCCTTATATGGGCACGGAGGCCGCCCGCTTATCTAGGGGGACGGCCTCCTGTCAGGAATGGAGGATGGACACCTGTCTCCTAGGATAAGGACCATTAACCTGGTCCACTCCACATCCCGAAGAATATCTGTTTACCTGTACTAGGCCAAGAAAGGAAAGGGACCTTCTTTTCTTCCCTCCCTTTCACGGGTGACCCCAACAACACACCTTGGTTTCCCCACTGCTGTCAGATTCCGACACCTGGTAGGTGAGATCCGGCTCTTCAAAGCCAGTGGCACTCATTCTCTGGTCTGTGGTGGGGTCTGAGCGGGGTGGAGAGTCTGGCGAGTTGAGGCAGGTCTGAATCAGTGCCTTGCCGGTCTCACTGGTGATCATGGGCTGCAGTTTGCGGGTGGCAAAGGTATACACATGGCCTGTCTCACTGGCCACCAGCAACAGCACCTGTGTCCCTGTCAGCGTGGACAGCTCATAGGCCTGGGGAGTTGGGAGGGAGATGGGCAGGTCAGAATCTCCTCTCTACTTCCCTGGGGAAATTATGTGGTGATCTCAGCGATGACCTTCGCCTCTAGTGACTGGAGCAGGGTCCTATCTAGATATCTGGAGGTGAGCTGCCAGTGGCAAAGCTACCTATGTCCTTGAAGACGCTGTCCCATGGACTGCAGACACCCGAAGCAAACAGAAATAGTTTCCAGGGATTGAGCATATAACCTCGAGGGGACACAGAAAGACCCAGTTAGCTATCCCCTAACACTACCTGGTCTGCTCTTCCTCCTCACTGTCAGTGAGATCCTACCACGCTGAATTCACACATCACATTAGTAACAACAGTCATCTAAGTGTGCAACTGCCCATGCTTCCTGCCAGGACACTGCACAGGCTCTAACCTGTTGCCACAGCCAAACTCCTTTTGCCCTGTAATGCTATACTGCCCTTTTCCTTTGCCTCGGGATAGAAGGACAAGGGAGGACCCAAGGTACTTACTACCTTCTCCCAAAACCTGATCAAGGGTTACCGATAAGATAGTGCCCAAAACGATGAGACCAAGTTTGCAACAGATACTCTGCCTTGAGCCCAGGGATGGGATCCCCTGCTAAATTGCACAACCCACCTTGGAAGCTGTTCCAGCTTCTACAAGGAAC
The DNA here is from genome assembly GCF_950005125.1 of Chionomys nivalis. NCBI lineage: Eukaryota > Metazoa > Chordata > Mammalia > Rodentia > Cricetidae > Chionomys > Chionomys nivalis. The sequence continues at coordinate 11,549,120 of NC_080104.1, read as the reverse complement.
AGATAACAACACTGGTTCCCAGGCTATAGTTCCTCTGCTTTCATCCCTTCCTGTATCTCCTAGACTCCAGAACAATCCCTTTCCTCACCACTTTTCACAGGCTATCGACTGGCAAAAGATAACCTCTACAGATCTTTCTGTCCCCAACACTGCATGCACTGATTCGCCCTAGAGCTGGAAACCCTACTTGTCCCAAAGAACGGTGATTCTGTAGCCAGTCCTGCGGGCAGCATGAGATTTCCAGAGAAAGCAGCGGAAGACACATGGCCAGGGCGGGACTTGGTCCCTGCTTGCCGGTCCTCAAGGCAGTAGCAGTTCTCCCGCCCAGCTTTCTTACCTGGTCCCTAACCCTGCCTGTCCTTCAAGCCCGCACAACTCAGCGATGCCCACCTTTCCTCCCACTCACGCTCGCTCACTGCTGTCATCCAACTCCTGCCTGCTCATCTCAAAACCTTCTGCTCCCTTTCCCACCGCCCTTCCCGCACACCAGGACACAGTGGATCGGCTGACCCCCGCGTCTGGTTATCCACCTTCCTGCCGGCCCCTCGTCACTCCTGCACTCCTCCAGGTCCCTCTTTCTCCCGCGCGCTGGTCACTCCCACCTCGGCGCCTTAGCCCTGGATTCCGGACGTTCGCAGCATCTCCCCTCTCCCCACTTTTCCCCGGCGGCCCCTCCCCTTTCGCTCGGCCCGTGAACAACCATCCCCTCCTACACACCTTCTGCGGACTCGCCGCCTCTCACCTCCGCCTCGGCTCTGTCTCGCTCCCGGGCTACCCTAGCGCGCACCCACCCTACGGGTCCCCCCGGGGCGCGCCAACCTCCGGCTCCGGTACCTTCTTCATGATGCCCGTCTTCCTCTTGCTGAAGGTCGTATAGCGCCGCAGCTTGTTGTCGATGAACTCCATCTTGATCTTCACGCGGCCCCGGGTCTTCTTCCCCGGCTTGGCCCCGCTCACCGCACCGCTCACCGGCCCGTAGCCCCCGGCGGCTGCCGCCGCTGCCTCGGGCCCACCGACCACCACGCCGAGCTCCATCTCGCTCAGGCTCCGCTTGAGGCCGCGCCGCTCGGCGCCCAGCTCCTCCTCCTCGCCGGACTCCGAGTCGCCCTCGCTGCCGCTGTAGAGGGCCCCGGCGGTGGGCGCCGGGGTGGGCGCCGCTGCCGCTGCAGCCTCCCGCTCCAGACGGCCCGGGCCGAGTCCCGTGCCGTTGCCGGGAACCCGGCCCCCGTTCGCCCCGCGAGTCCCACCGCCGCCTCCGCCGCCCGGACGCCCCGTCGGGGTCCGGTTCAGGCTGCCCCCCAGGGCTGAGCCCCGGCCCAGAGCCGCCGCGGCCCCAGCTTGGCTCGGTAACATGGCGCTCAATGCAGGAGGGCGGACAGGCAAGTCAGCGAGGAATCGGGGCCGCCGCCGCCATCGGCTTCCCGGTTCCACCGGGCACTCACTCCCGTCGCTGCTAGAGCCGCTCTCGCTGCCGCGGCCGCCGCTGCGAACCCACGGCCCCTGCACGCCCGGGCCGACCTGGGCCCTTACTTTCCTGCCCCTATGGCCGGGGTTGCCCCAGGCCGCGCGCAGCGCCCCCTGTCCGTGTGCTGGGGAGGCGCGCCCTGCGGCCGTCAGCGTCCCCCGGGGGGCAGGGGCTGCTGGCCGCGGCCGAGACCGCGGGTGGAGGGGGCCGGGACCACGCGCTGGCGGCGGAGGTATCCCCCAACCCTTCCCCCCCCATATAAAGAGATACAATGTTTCCTTTTATGGCGAGGCCGCTCCTTATATGGTGAGCCCCAGCGCCCCCGCCCTATTGGTCCGCGCTTCCGGCACCTCTGCTCCCCATTGGCCCGAAGGGGACACTTATTTGCATAGACATACCGAACTCACTGCTGTCATCCCGCGTCAGACCGCGATTCCGAGAGGGGCGGGGACAACTCCTTAAAGGAACAGTCGGGGCGAGTCAGCTCCTCCTCCAAGGGGTGAAGCGTGGTGGAGTATTGAGAGAGGCTGGCACCGGGGAAGCCTAGGAGAGGACTGGAATACTGGCTCGCCGGGAAGAGGGAACCCCTGAGTGGATTGGGGGTTGGAAGCAAATGAGGAAAAATACTCCCTAATTCCAGCGAAGGAGTGTAGGAATAGACTGGAGCGCTTCCATCACTTCCTGGGGAAGGTAAAGTGGTTGGAGCCAAGGGAGTGTGAGTGTTTAGACTCCTCCAGCCCAGCGGCTCCACTCGTCCCATCCCGCCCCCCCCCCCACTTCCCCTTCTCTCCTTTCAAAGGATCAACACTTTCCCACAAGTCTATCTGCCAGGTCACATCTTTCCTCATCCTCTCCACTGGGGGGTCTTTGGCACACATCTGGAAGAGGAGGAGGTACAGAGACGGCCTCCCATCCATGATGGGGGCAGGGCGGAGAGCGAGAGGTCAGTGAAGACTTCCAGCTGCCGGCTGCGTTGAAAGGGGGTGTTCTAGAGGATACAGCACACCCGGGCCAGTGCGGATAGGAGGAGTACGGAGAAAAGACGTAAAGGTTAAGACGTGGACGTTACAAAGCCCACGTTAAGGGTCCGAGAGTCTTGAGTCTTTGCTCCAAGATAGAGAAAATAGCTTGAATGCCTGTTACTGAGATTACTCAAATCTGGCTGAAGGGGATGGTGCACACATTTAATTCCAGCTTTTCCTGAGGTTGAGGCAGGGGGATTGCCCCGAGTTCAAGACCAGCCTGACCTATGTAGTGAGTGCCAAGCCAGCCAGGACCACAGCAAAACTACTCAAAAAAAAAAAAAAAAAAAAAAAGGTATTGAAATATGAAGTCTATCTGCCTTTTGGTAGGCCTGTGCTGGAAACAAGAGACCTGGTCCATCTCTGGCGTTGTTTACCCATCCCTCAGGTTCTGAGTACAGATTTAACGGGGGTGGGAGGAAAGGAAACCACATGGTTGCCCCAGCTAGTTACATGGAGCTGCCTGTCGAGAGTTTCCCCAGCCCATGAATGAACATCCTGGTGTGTTCAATGGCATGGGTTTCCTTTAAGTGCCCTTGGGAAGAAGATAAAGTGATTGGTTCGTTATACTGGTCTCAGCAAAAGTATCGAACAAACAAGTTAGCCAGATGGAGTGGCTGCAACGCTGAGAAGGCCAAGGCAGGGTCACCAGAAGGGTGATCGTGGGTCCAAAGGCTAGTCTTAGTAATAGACTTAGAAATAGACCAGCCCACGAGATTAAGGATTTTGGTAATGGTTCACCCCCCACCCCCACACACACACACGAGATTAAAGACCTAGGTGACAGGTGACGGCTCAGTCAGTGAAATGCTTGCTTAGAAAGGATGAAGCATGAAGCTCTGAGTTTAAGCCCCAGAACTCACGTCAAAAAAGTCAGCTATAAATTAGGAGAAGCAGGTGGCGCACACCTTTAGTCCCAGCACTTGGGAGGCAGAGGCAGGCAGATCTCTGAGTTTGAGGCCAGCCTGGTCTACAGAACAAGTCCCAGGGCAGCCAGGGCTACATGGAGAAACCCTGTCTGGGGGGCAGGGAGCAGCTATGGTGGCACATACTTGTATTGATTTCAGTGCTGGGAGGATACAGGCAGACACCTGGGGACCCCGGTCATTCAGGCTACCTTACTTGGCAGTTGAGTGAGAGACAATGTCTTTAGAAACAAGTCTGAGTTGGTGACATGGCTCAATGGGTAAAGGCCAAGCCTGAGTTCAACCCCTGGCACAACATGGTGGAAGGAAAGAACCAATTCTTGAAAGTTGTCCTCCGTCCTCGCATAAACACTACGCACACACACAAATAAAATATAATAAATTTAAAAAAATAAAAAACCCACAGTGGGCAGCTCCTGAGGACTGGCAATCAAGACTATCCTATGGCTTCACACCCTCTCCTAGACATACAGAAACAAAGAGCAAAGTGAAGTATTAAGTATCGAAGTCTCAATCCTCACAGGCTGGTATTGAACTTACTATAAAGCTGAGGGGGACGTTGGACATCTCCTCCTCCCCCACTCCAACCCTCTAGTGCTCCCAGAAAGAGCGGGAGCCACCACACCCAGCTGCAAAAACCTTCTGCATGGGCTGGGTATGGTGGAGCATGATGGTGCACCGGTCTGTGAGTTCCAGACCAGCCTGAGCTACAAAGTGAGATCCTTTCTCAAAACACACACGTGTGCACACACGCGCACACACACACACACACACAAGTATAAACCAACCACTTTTGTTTCAAATATATACAAGTTGAGCCATATAGAAGTGCTATTTTATAGGTCAAGAGGGTATAAAATTGTTGATTTCATCTTTATGTTTGCACTGGGTGACAGTGTTCATTGCATTGCTTATGATGAATCACAGTCCAAACCATAGAAATACCAAGAGATTTGTGAAAAAGTATGTTTATACATGCACAGACAATATAAGTTTAGTCACTAAATCACTGAAAACAGGAACTAGGATCACTCCTGGCTCCCATTTCCCCTCTAATTTGCTCCACAGGTACTTAAACCTAGGAATGCATTAGCTTAAGAGGCAGAATAGGTCAGATACATAGATTCTGGAAGGATTCATGGGCCACAGATAGAGTGGGGGTGGGGGCATGGAGGTGGGAGAATGTCAGGAGCCATTTTCCCAAAAAGTATAGTAGGAACTATTGTCCTAAGGATGTTTGCGGAGAGCCCCACACCCCAACTGTATTGAGAACTGTTTGTTGGCGGAGCCCACTCCACACCCAACTATCTTGAGAGCTATCTGTTAGTGGAACTCGCCTCACATCCCAATTATCTAGAGAATTGTTTGTGGTTGGAATCACAAAAGGAACGATTCCACTTGCATAGAGAACACTAGGTGTGACGACTGGTGACCATTGCTGCAAGATCCCTTCCTGCCCTCGCCATGCCCCTGCCCCCATCCCAAGACACATTCCTCATTCAAGGGCTATATAAGCCACAACCATTTCACTAATAAAGTGAGACCTTGACAAGAACTCTGCTGTTGAAGGAGCTGAGGGCTGCGTTCTGCCACCCAGCTCCCGGCCGCCTGGCTAGCTTATGCCCCAAAATAACAACACACAAACTGTATTCTTTTAAACACTGCCTGGCCCATTATATCTAGCCTCTTCTAGGCTAATTCTCACATATTAATTTAGCCCATTTCTAATAATCTGCATAGCACCACTAGGTGCACTTACCAGGAAAGATTCAGCATGTCTGACCTGGTGGCTGGCTGCATCACGTCTGCCCTGGGGAGCAGCTGCATGGCATCTCAGCTCACTTCCTCTTCCTCCTAGCATTCTGTTGTTTACTCCACCCACCTATGTTCTAACCTATGAGGCCAAGCAGTTTCTTTATTAATTAACCAATGACCTTCCTCCATCACTCTGCTTGGTCTCCTTCCTCTTTCCTGCCCATGTCTTTTTCAGATAGCGCCTCTTCGGGACCCTGAAATAACTGACCTGCTAGGCAGGTTACAGTGGCGCCCGAACCAGGAACCTGAAGCACGCGGCCAACTATCAGACGACGAAGCACAGTCCCGGGTAGTCAACGATAAGAAAGAGAAGGTTCTGCAGGCTATAGGACTCGGACAGATCTGCAGGACGAGGTAGGCGCAGGTTCACTGTTGTCCAATAGACATGGGACAGTCAATTTCAAAGGAAGAAAAAAATTATCAGGGAGAGAGGAGTAAGAGTCAAAAAGAGAGATTTATATGTTTGCTTGCGGACTCAAAAGGGAGTCCCTCGAGATGTGAGAAGTAAGGGTACAATCCACACAGCTACACCTGCCAAGCAAGCTGGCTGCCAGGGCTAGAGAGCCTATGTCTTAACTCCCTGCCATACGGAGCAGAAGCTGCCAGGCAGGTTTGCTATAAAGGAATCTAGCCTCAAAAAGCTACAGCTTCAGGATAGTAAAAGGAGATTAAATATGCTTCTTATCCATTCTAAAATTTTGCTTCTTGGTCAAAAGTCTTTAGTTTGTAGGCGTATAAATTTATATCCAAGGTAGATTAATTTCAGTACTGTGGTTCTGTAGGAAAGTTTTAAAATCAAAGATTATAATACATTCAGAGGATTTTAAAATTGTTTAGGCTATCCTGAATTTTTATTTCTTTCTTATAAAGTTGAGGATTGTTCTTTCGAGTTCTGTAAGAAGTTTTGCTATAATTTTAATGAACATTTACATTAAATCTGTAGGTGAGTTCTGTGAGAAATGTCGCTATGATTTTATATTTATTTATTTATTTATTGGTTTTCAAGACAGGGTTTCTCTGTAGCTTTGGTGCCCGTCCCGGAACTAGCTCTTGTAGACCAGGCTGGCCTCGAACTCACAGAGAGCCCCCTGCCTCTGCCTCCCGAGTGCTGGGATTAAAGGTGTGCGCCACCACCGCCTGGCGTCGCTATAATTTTTAATGGACATTTACACTGAATCTGTAGATTGCTTTCAGTGAGATTGTCATTTTTGCTGTGTTTCTTCTACTTTCCCAAGAAAATAGGAGATCTTTCAAGATTTAAAGTTCTTATCATACAAGTTTTTCCATTTGTACGGTCCACTCTTGGATGGGAGTCGAGTTATCTCAGCTTGTGGTCCTTTCCTGCTGCCAGGTGTTGCTTCAGGGTGGACTGCTGAGACTCAGGCCTCTTACTAAATTTATCAAGGGCAGGAGTTATACTCTAAAAAGTGATGATGGTTAAAAATAAAAAACATTTTCCGCCTTCACAAGCAGAGATAACAGGACCCATCCTTCAGTTCTGCTTGCTTAGATTTACTTCAAGATATTTTATGATATTCATGGATATTTAAAAGGATGATGTCTCATTTATCCTAGGTGTAAAAGAGATACATTTGGGTTGTTTTCAGATTCTGGCTATGATAAAGTAATTCTGCTGTGAGCATAGCTGAGCACATGTCCTTATGATATGGTTAAACAATTTTTGTATTTAAGCCCAAAAGGGGTATTGCTGAGTTTTAAGGTAAATATTTGCCTAATTTAAAAAAAATAGTCATAATGGGGGGCCCCCCAATGCTGGGGAGACTCTCATTCAGGTCTCGGGAGGGCACGCCCCCCCCAGTGACTCAAGGGAGACCATCCTTGCTGTGGTCGCGGGGAGGGGGGGGGCTTTGGTTGGCAAGGGAGGAGTTGGCCCCAAGTGAGGGAAGAGGCCACAGCCCAGTGGTCCAGGAGGGTCATAAAAAATTCCAAAAATTGTCGGGCGGTGGTGGCGCACACCTTTAATCCCAGCACTCGGGAGGCAGAGGCAGGCGGATCTCTGTGAGTTTGAGGCCAGCCTGTTCTACAAGAGCTAGTTCCAGGACAGGAACCAAAAGCTACAGAGAAACCCTGTCTCGAAAATCAAAAAAAAAAAAAAAAAAAAATTCCAAAAATCCAGTGATGGTCACAAGGGGACAACTTCCTGCCTCCTGGGACCACTCCCAGGGTCTTGATCAGCTAGTTCCTAAAACAGTACAATGATAATCGCAGGGGGGAGGCTCCCTGGCTTTGTCCTCAGCTGGTTCCTGGGGCAGGGTTGCTAAACCGGCTGGCCCTGGATTTTTGATTCTTCTCTTCCTGCTGGGGGAGTCTGGATTTATCCAGGTCTTTCAATACTATATATGATCCAAAAGTGGCTATGCCAGTTTACACTCCCAGCAATGGAGTTTTTTCTTTACCCACATTTTTTTTTTTTTTTTTTTTTTTTTTTTGGTTTTTCGAGACAGGGTTTCTCTGTAGCTTTGGTGCCTGTCCCGGAACTAGCTGTTGTAGACCAGGCTGGCCTCGAACTCCCAGAGATCCGCCTGCCTCTGCCTCCCGAGTGCTGGGATTAAAGACCTGCGCCACCACCGCCCGGCTACCCACATTTTCTTAAGCATAAATTGTTAGTAGTAATTTTTAATCTTGGCCATTTTTACAAGGATAAGATAAAATCTCAGAGTTTTGATTTACATTTCTCTGATGGCTAAAGGATGGAGCATTTTTTAAGTGTCTCTCAGTCATTTTTAAGTTCGTCTGTTGAGAGTTTTCAGTTTAGGTCTGTAACAAATATTTTTATTGGATTAATTTTTAATAACTAATTTTCTGAGTTCTTCATATGTTTTTGGAATGGGTTTATGATAAGTAAAGATCTTTTCCCACTCTATAGTCTTGTTATACAAAAGTTTCTCAGTTTAGGAGATCTAATTGTTTCTCCCAATGTTTATGCCACTGAGGCTGTGTTTGAGATGTGGCAAAGTGTACTTCTAAATTTTTTATCTGTGAGATTCAATATAATTTTTATATGCTGAGGCCTTTGACTCATTTAAACTTGAGTTTTGTAATGGGGATGGATGAAGATCTATTTTCATTCGTCTACATGTTGATGTCTAATGAGGCCCAAATCATTAGTTAAAATGCTTCCTTTTTCCATTTTCCTATCTGCAAGGCAGACTTGGAACTTAAGAGGAGGATAGCTTACAAACTTTTAATTAGATATTCAATGGTTAAGCCCTAGTTATAATATCCTTATTGAAAATATTGAGCCAATAGGTAAAATTCTTACAAAAAAACAGTAAGCCAATTTCCAATAGAAAGCTTATAAAAGCTGCCAAACAGGTAAAGTATAAATCACAGGTAAAGTATACAATAATGTATAAGTACAGTATATTACAGCCATGGCGAGTGTGTGTATTAAATGTAAAACTTATTCTACAACAGTTTTATGAGAAGACAAAATGCTGTTTATGGCTAAACCTTCCCACTTTTGCCAGTTAAGATATTAAACTCTTAATTTAAAACAGTAGCCTGTCTGGTACAAAAGGACAGGATAAAATCTGGAAGATGGTTTGACAGAATATTGACTATGATCAATGTTTTTTTTTTTAAAAATATTTATTTATTTATTATGTATACAATATTCTGTCTGTGTGTATGTCTACAGGCCAGAAGAGGGCACCAGACCTCATTACAGATGGTTGTGAGCCACCATGTGGTTGCCGGGATTGAACTCAGGACCTCTGGAAGAGCAGGCAATGCTCTTAACCTCTGAGCCATCTCTCCAGCCCATGATCAATGTTTCTTATACTAAACAATAGATTTGTTGATAATTTTAAGATTGATTCCTGGACAATTGTATTTGCTCAATCCAAAGACAAGAATAATAATCTTTTCCCAGATGATCATTGCTACAATTCACACACCTGTATTTTACTAATTACAGGATTGTTATAGCTAAAAATCCCTTAAAGGATTTTATGTTAAATTTTGCAAATGGCTCTTCCAATAAAAGAACTGCATATATGGTTAATAAAAAAAAATTTTGTGGAGCATACCAAGACTCCTTGAAAGCAACTTATAAAAGTTGCAAACAGCCGGGTGGTGGTGGCGCACGCCTTTAATCCCAGCACTCGGGAGGCAGAGGCAGGCGGATCTCTGTGAGTTCGAGACCAGCCTGGTCTACAAGAGCTAGTTCCAGGACAGGCTCCAAAGCCACAGAGAAACCCTGTCTCGAAAAACCAAAAAAAAAAAAAAAAAAAAAAAAAAAAAAAAAAAAAAAAAAAAAGTTGCAAACAGATCCTGATGCAAACGGATCTAGCATGATGACACCAAGCTGACCTTTACTAAGGCAAGGTAAAAAAAAGCCCTTGCAATGCATTATTAAAAAAAAAAAAAAACCCAACCTATATATATATTTGGAGTCGAGGAGATGTTTGTGCTTTTCTTCACAGAAAATAAAAATAAAAGCTGGACCTGATGATGTCATAGCTGCAAACATCCCATAAAGGAGTTCGAGGAGAAACGAGTTGGAGAGAAATCCTTGATCCAGTCTTTTCTGCCCCCATGGAGAGGAGTGCCTGATAGCAGGACCTGCTATGCCACTCTGCAGGGTGTCATTCTGCCTCCAGAGAGTCCAAAGGGCTGAGATAAGTGCCAGGATGTGCTTCAGGTAGCTGACTCCAGCTCACCTCACCCAGGAAGCCCACCTGCCCTGAAGCACAAACGCTGAGCTGCTTCTGCAGTCTGCATTCTGTTTGCTTTGGAGCTAAGATGCAGAGTAAACATCTGATTGTTTTAATCTTTGGGACACAGAACTCATTTTGATTAAAATATTAACCCCTCTTCACTTAAGAAGGGGGATGATTGGGATTCTGACTGTTGCTCAGAGACTGGAACTGGTGGTGTTTAATAACAACAAAGTCTGTCATTGTACTTTTACTGGAATTGACCTAATGATATTTGTAACTGCTTATAGATGTTGGAAAAGGTTTGACACATGCTGTAAAGTGTTTAGGTTTAATGCATATGTTAAAAATTTTAGATTTTGATCCCTTTACACTGCCCTAATTTTTGGCAGGCAGCACTCATAATCTTATGTTGGAGTAGGCATTTAGGAAGGAGATATACCATGGGCCAGACTAAAAGGTGTATACTGGGTTTGGAAGGTGCCCTTTCTTCTTGTCCGGAGATGGAGTTATTGGTGCCCAAATTATATCTTTACTCAACCTATATGTGATATCTTTTACTTGAGGAGCTCCTCGAAGTCTTTTCATTAATGATTCACGCAGAGACCCAATGACGGGAGTATTGTGGAGCCCTCCCCTGAACAGCACATCATACAGAGGCTGTACAGGCCAGCTCAACATGGCATGGTGTCAGGACGAGGATCGCCCTCCACATAGCCTAAGACAGGGACCCTGCGGTCAAAGACCTCCTTATTTGAGGAGCTCCAAGGAACCATTGCTACTTATAAGGCACCCCTCTGTTCCCAGGAAAGTAAAATTGTTCCACCACCTGAGAGGAGGGTCTCTCCTTGTCCCAGTCCCTTCTCCTTTAGTTCTGACAGTGTGGTTAGACTCTGACCTGGTGCCCTCCACTTGATAGCTGCCTGCCCTTATAAAAGGAAGGGGGATATGTCAGGAGCCATTTTCCCAAAAAGTATAGTAGGAACTATTGTCCTAAGGATGTTTGCGGAGAGCCCCACACCCCAACTGTATTGAGAACTGTTTGTTGGCGGAGCCCACCCCACACCCAACTATCTTGAGAGCTATCTGTTAGTGGAACCCGCCTCACATCCCAATTATCTAGAGAATTGTTTGTGGTTGGAATCACAAAAGGAACGATTCCACTTGCATAGAGAACACTAGGTGTGACGACTGGTGACCATTGCTGCAAGATCCCTTCCTGCCCTTGCCATGCCCCTGCCCCCATCCCAAGCCAAATTCCTCATTCAAGGGCTATATAAGCCACAACCATTTCACTAATAAAGTGAGGCCTTGACAATAGATCTTGCTTGGCCTCGTTCCTCTTTCCTGCCCATGTCTTTTTCAGATGGCGCCTCTTCAGGACCCTGGAATAACTGACCCACTAGGCGGATTACAGTCACTGGGCAGGTTTACAGGAGAACCTGAAATCCACAGTAGCCCCACTCAGCTTCTAAAGAATTTTAAGTCCTATACTGCAAGGCGCTACCCCACCATATCCACAGTGGAGCAAGGCGGTACCCCATCACATCCACAGTGGACCACAGTGGAGCAAGGCGGTACCCCATCACATCCACAGTGGGAGGTCCTGGGAAGAACCCTACTCTGTCCTCGGCTTTCCTTCCAAGGAGCTGCTTTCTCCTGGGCTACTGTGTTGTGTACCAACCTACTTAGGATGACTTCATCCACACTGCCTTTTGTCCCCACTGCCTTCCTAGAAAGGCAGATTCTAGAAAGCCGTGGTGCAAGCACTAGCAGTACTTAGCTCTAGACTAGGTCTGGGACAAAAAGTACATTGTACTTTATATACACTGTACCTACCACCAGTTGGTTTCTAGTCAGAATTACACTTTTACCTATTTTCTGTTACGTTCAAGCAAAACTCGAGAAACAAAGCAGAAGTGAGTTAAATGGGTTTTGATGTTGGCTACACACACAAAAAAAATCAGGGTTAAGATTTTGAATTGGGAATGGCGACACATGCCTGACATCCCAGCACTTAGAAGGTAGAGGCAGGAAGATCAGAGTTCAAGAGCAACCGCAGCTATGCAGTGGGTTGACGATCATTTTGGGGCCACACGTGAGTTCCTGTCACACACAAACTAACAATACTAAAGTCAGTTACTGAAGTCAGTTTTACCTCCAAATAAGGCTGACTTTCCTAACACTGGAGGCTTCAGAGACAGTGTGTGTGTGTGTGTGTGTGTGTGTGACACAGAGTTGGTCCATGAGGTAGTGGTCACGGAAGATCCAGGAGCTACCTTCTTCTTTTTTTTTTTTTTTTTTTTTAATGTAGCTGATATGTGGATGTTCTCTGTGTATGCCTGGTGCCATGGAGGCCAGATACTCTAAAACTGAAGTTGGAGATAGTTGTGTGCAACCAGGTGGGTACTGGGAATTGCCACCAGGTGCTCTGGAAGAGCAGCCAGTATGTGCTCTTAATGGCTGAGCCATCTGTCCAGTCCTTGGCCTTGATCCTGGCCTCTACCAACCAGATTCTAGGATTACAGGAATGTATGTATCTCCATGCTTAGTCTATGGCTGGAGCTCTAACAGGGTTTCATGCATGCCAGGCAAGCACTCTATCAATGGAACGCTCTTTTTTTTTTTTTTTTTTTTTTTTTTTTTTTTTGAGACAGGGTTTCTCTGTGGTTTTGGAGCCTGTCCTGGAACTAGCTCTTGTAGACCAGGCTGGTCTCGAACTCACAGAGATCCGCCTGCCTCTGCCTCCCGAGTGCTGGGATTAAAGGTGTGCGCCACCACCGCCCGGCAGGAACGCTCTTATTTTTGTTTTCTTTGGGACAGAGCCTGGTATGTAGCTCAGGCTGGCCTGGAGCTCACAATTTTCTAGCCTCTGCCTCCTAAGGTACTTTCCAAATATATATATGTATACATATATCCATAATATATACACTCTAGATATTCTTTACATATATATATTTTTTACATATATATATACACACACACACACACACAATTTGTGTATTATCAGTGTTTTGCCTGAATGTATGTGTGCCGTTTGTGTGCCTGATGCCTGAGGACAGAAAAGTGTAGTGATGAGGCGGTGAGCTGCGTTCCTGCTGCCTGGCTCCCAGCCACCTGGCTAGCTTATGCCCCAAAATAATAACACGGAAACTGTATTCTTTTAAACACAGTGATGGAGGAAGGTCATTGGTTAAAAAATAAAGAAACTGCTTGGCCCTCATAGGTTAGAACATAGGTGGGTGGAGTAAACAGAACAGAATGCTGGGAGGAAGAGAAAGTGAGCTCAGACTCGATAGCTCTCCTCTCTGGGGCAGATGCGATGAAGCTCCGACCCAGGATGGACGTAGGCTAGAATCTTCCCGGTAAGCGCACCTTGGGGTGCTACACACATTATTAGAAATGGGCTAGTCCAGGTGTGAGAGTTAGCCAAGAAGAGGCTAGATATAATGGGCCAAGCAGTGTTTAAAAGAATACAGTTTGTGTGTTATTTTGGGGCATGAGCTAGCCATGCGGGAGCCGGGGCGGCTGGAACGCAGCCCGCAGCTTCCACTACAACACAGTTTGGCCCATTAGCTCTAGCCACTTACTGGCTAACTCTCAAATCTTGATTAACCCATTTCTATTAATGTGTGTAGCACCACGAAGTGGTGGCTTACGGGAAAGATTCAGCATGTCTGACCTGGTGGCTGGCTCCATCGCATCTGCCCTCACTTCCCTTCTTCCCAGCATTCTGTTCTGTCTACTCCACCCACCTATGTTCTGATCTATCAGGTCAAGCAGTTTTTTTTATTAATTAACCAATGAAAGCAACAGATAGACATATGACCTTCCCATATCAGAAGAGGGAGTCTTGTTCCCTGGAACTGGAGTTACAGACAGTTGTAAGCTGTGCTGTGGGTGCTGGGAACTGAACCTGGGTCCTCTTCAAGAACAAGAAACATGGGATCTTAACTACTGAGCCATTTTCCAGCTCATCTTTTTTTTTGTTGTTTTTCTCAAGATTTATTTTTATTTCATGTGCGTAAGTGTTTTACTTTAATGTATGGAAGTGTGTGCCTGGTACCGTTTTACCCCACAGGTGCCAAAAGAGGGTGTTAGCCTCTCTGGAACTGGAGTTACAGCCAGTTGTGAACTGCTGCTTATGTGGGTGCTGGGAACTGAACCCAGGTCCGCTGCAAGAGCAGCCAGTGCTCTTAACCACTGAGCCATCATCTCTCCAGCCCTGGCCTTTCTAGTTTTAAAGGGACTCAGAGCCTGCTTATGTCATTAACCCCTTTTTCTGTTTTCTTTGATAATCCCCCATTGTCCATCTACATCCCCTGAGTGTGGGGACCAAGTCACCGGCAAAGAATAAGCGGCTGTCACACAGGTTAAGACAGATCACAAAACATCTGGAAACTGGAAAGCAGGGTCAGTATCTACTAGCCAGTCCTGTCCACACCCGACTAGATGAAGTCACACTGCCCCTTCTCATCAGCGAAGAGAAGAAAAAAGAACATCTTTCATGAGCAAAGGAAGTGGAATCTTACAAACAGACTGTAAAAAAGGCTTCTTTATTGAGAGCAGCGAGTGTAAAAAAAACAAAACATAAAACAAACAATAACAACAACAATAAAAGTATGAGGCAGGGGTGGCCCACCCTCCCCAATTCCTCTAGGGTTCACCCAGACCTCCCCATGCCCACCCACCCAACGCTGCAGTTACATAAAAAAGCCGCCCACGGTGCATACAAAAAGGGCGGGCTATATAAGTGTCAAAAGCCCCTGAACACTTCATCTGCCAGGCACTTGGGATGAGGAAAGGAGATGGGGGCACAGGTCTGGTTAGTGTGCACAAGTCCACAGTGGGGAGGACTCAACTGCTATGTCCTCCACAACCTGCTAGATCCCCCAGGTGGGACCCATGAGCCAAGCGGCCCGTTGGTCCGGTGTGCCCGAGCTATCCTGGAACTTGCGTGTATAAGTATAGTAAAGAAGTTCCCCAAACCTAGCTCGGCCCAAGCCCAGCCCTCCCTAGGCAACATTGGCAGATGAGGGGCAGAGCTGGACCCGGCCAAAAGAAGTCTCAGACCAGAAATCGGGGTTACCTGAGGCACCCATACTGTCCCTGATGAGGAAAGGGGTGGCAAAGAAAGATGCCCAGTCCAATGTCTTAGCCATTCAGCCTGGGTTTGCATCAGCCTCCCCAGTGGCTGAGGCAAAGAACCGCCTAGGCACTGCCTGCCCACGACAATGCTCTGTGCTTGGGTAGGGACCCCAGGCCAAGAAGGACAGGGTACTCTCGTCCATCATGCTTCAGGCTCCCCTCAAGAGATGCTCTTCCCTGTCCATGCCATCCTGAAGCACAGCCTGAAAGGCTTCCTCACTGCTTGCTGTCTGCAGGGCTGTCTCCCAGGGTGCTGGCGATCTCACTGAAGGATGGTCGGTCCTTGGGGTTCAGGGCCCAGCAGCGCTGCATCAGCCGATAGAGCTTAGAGGGGCAGCCTTCAGGCTGTGGAAGTCGAACCTTCCCAGCCTGCAGGTCTGCAGGGCAGACAGGAGGCAGAATGTTAGCGTGGATGGTCAATGATTTCTCAATACCTGCCAGAGTGTGCAGTCCCCCCAGCAGCCATGCACGGGTCGCTGCTCTGGGGAGTAGTGGTCAATGACTGGTGGGTACCACATTCTAAGGAGTATGGCAGATATCGCATAGACAAAGAGATAACCTTGCTCCCCAGTTCACTCTGGTGGAGCTGAAGTGACTGACAGAGGCACTGAAGATAAGTGTTATTTGCTACCCAGTATGAAAGTATCCCAGTAAGTTAGTTTTGTGTTTTGTAGAACTGGGGAAGAACCTAGGGCTTCTCATATTCTAGCCAGGGTCTATCTCTTCCCATTCAACCTGAGCCTGCTTCTCAGTATTTTTTAAAACTACTCTGTTTGTTTGTTTGAGACAGGGTTTTTCTGTCTAACTCTGGATTTCCTGAACTTGACTTTGTAGACCAGGCTGTCCTCGAACTCACAGAGATCCTCTTGCCTGTGCCTCCCTAGTACTGGGATTAGAGGCATGCTCCACCACACCTAGTTAAAAGTACTCATTTATTGGTGAGCCTTCTAACTGGCCCATATTTACGTGCTTTTAACTACTGGAGACGTCAGATCTTCCTAACTGATAAGTAGGCTCAATAGCCCTGGGGGCTGAGCAAGCAGAGGTGGGATGGGGAAGATGGGTCACATCCAGAATCATCTCTCAGGAACATGGCTACTTACCTGCCAGCACTTCATCATCTGCCTGTCCGCCATGGGGCATCTCTCCGTGAGTGAACACCTCCCACATCAGCACACCGAAGGCCCAGACATCAGACTTAGTGGAGAAATCGCCCTCCAGGATGGCCTCTGGGGACATCCAACGCAGAGGCACCCAGGCCTGGCGGAAGTGGTAGTACTCACTGAAGCAGAGAAGCAACACAGGGAAGCAGGTCAGAGAGGCCAAGGCTGGCCTGGCCTCATCTCAAACTAGGCCTCCCCCAACACCGACTTCAAAGGAGTCAGCAATGCGTATGCTGGATCAACTCTGGACGTGGATCCATTTGAGTGAGGTTTGAAGGTTTAGAAATTCCATTAAGAGGGGCTGGAGAAACGGCTCACTGGGTAAGAGCACTGGCTGCTCTTCTAGGTCTCAGGTTCAATTCCCAGCACCCACATGGTGGTTCACAACCTCCACGTCCAGGGGCCCAGCTCAACTCTCTCTTCTGGCCTCCATGAACACAAGATACCACACTGGTGCTCAGACATACATGCAGACAAAAAAGCATCATGTAAAATAATAAATAAATATTCCTTTAAGAGGGGTTGGAGAGATGGCTCAAGGTTAAGAGCACTGGCTACTCTTACAGAGGACCTGAGTTCAATTCCTAGCACTCAGATGGTGGCTCACAGTCATCGCTACCTTCAGTTCCAGGGATCTGAGAGCCTCTTCTGACCCCGGGCACTAGGCATGTACATAGTGCATATATATACATGCCAGTAAACACTCATAAAAACGGGTAAATATAAAAAAAAAAAAAAAAAAAAAAAGGAAAAGCAAAACCCAGGCCTAGTGATATAAGCCTTTAACCACAGCTACTTGAAAGGCTGAGGCAGGGGGATCATGAGTTCAAGGAGTGCGTTCAATGAGACAATCAGTGTCAGTCTGAGACACTTAGCAAGACCCTGTTTCAAATTCTTAAAAATTGATGGGGCTGTGTAAGATCTTGAGTTTGATCCCCAACACTGCAAAAAAAGTAATAATAATAATAAATATTGATAATAATAAACAATAATAAATAAAAATTTAAAGTAGAAAAGGTTTAATTAGTAATAAAGTAAGACCAAAGCAATAGCTGGGCACATTGGGGTGGGCTGTACCTGAGGTGGCTGGGTACCCCACAAAATGGCATATGTAGGCAATCTAGAGCATCTCTGACTGTGGTGGCTAAGCCTTCAAGCTCAGGCTATACAATAACAGCTCCCGAATTCAAGAACTCACAGAGGGAGCCATACGCCATATTCACAGTTAATGACATTATGAACTAGCTATAAAAAATTCTCTCTCTCACCGAACCCTAAAACCAAATTGGTTCCAGGATTATAATACTGGAGTTTTGTTTTGTTTTGGGGGTGTGTATGTGTTGTTTTTTGGGTATTGTTTCATTTTTTGTTTTATAAGACAGGGTCTCACTGTGAAACCCTGGATGTCCTGGAACTTGTTCTGTAGACCAGGCTGGTCTCAAACTCATAGAGATCTACCTGCCTCTGCCTCCCGAGTGCAGGCGAGTGCAGGGTGTGCGTCGCCACCACCTGGCACACACACACATGAAATCACTACAGGAAAGTCATGGGCTGGAGATATGGCTCAGCGGTTAAGAGCACTGGTTGCTCTTCCCGGGTTCAATTCCCAGCAATCACATGGCAGCTCACAGTGTCTATAACTCCTGTTCCAGGAGATCCTCACACAGCTGTACAAGTAGGGAAAACACCAATGTGCATGAAGCACAAATAAATAAATTATTTAAGTCATATCCAACAGCGACTTGGAGCCACTCTGGCAACCTGTTGTGCCTTTACAGAGAGGATGGCTGCCCCTGCCTCTCAGCACCCACCCCACGTTTCACCTTTAGAGAGGGGATGGTTAGGCTCTGCCACCCCTTAGCACCCCCTCCATTTTTCATCTTTAGGAGAGGATGGTTAGGCTCTGCCCGACCCTCAACACCCCCACCTTCACTTTTCGCAGTGCAGCCATGAGCCCTTTGTTCCCCCTTCATACTGTATCTCTCCTCTGTCCCCTTCTCTCTTTGGAAGGAACCAGCAGCCCCCAGGCCCTTCTACCTGTTGTATACGTCCTTGCTGAGGCCCAGTGCTGACACCTTCACCTGCCTCTGGGCGCTGACCAGACAGTTGCGAGCAGCTAAGTCCTTGTGCACAAACCGGTTGTTGGACAGGTGCTCCATACCCAAGGCCACCTGGGCACACAGGGCCACCTGGTGAGAGAGCGAGCAGCTTGTCAGAACAGCTCAGGACCAGGGATTAAGGGAACCACCATGGCAAACCCTTGTCTACTTCTCCCAGTACCCCTGGAGTGCTGTTTAGGAAACCCCACACAACAGCCTCAGCTGCCTTCTCCAGAAAATGGGCTCTATTACCTGCTCCACGAGGTTCAAAGGTTTATTACACTAAGGGGCTGAGGAAACGGCTTGGTGGGTAGTGCCTGCTGGGCAAGCACAAGGACCTGAGCGCGGATCTCCCTGGCCAGCTGGGCTAGCCAATCAGTGATCTCCAGGTTCGGTGATAAGAGTCTGTCTCAAAAACTCAGGCTTGATGGATCAGGCCTCAGTTCCAGTGCTCAGAGGCCGAACAATGCATCAGCTTCCCTGGAACTGAAGCTACAGGCAGCACTGATGTCACTCAGTGTCGTCGGTGCTGAGAGCCAGACTCAGGTCCTCCAGAAGAGGAGCAAGCTGCTGAGCCATCTCTCCAGCCCTGCATCAACACTTCAAAAGTGCACGGCTAATGGACTGAACAAACACTAGGCAAGCACTAAATGTTATATACAACAGGTCCTAGTAAAATATACCAAGACTGGCCAAGACGGGATTTAGGCAAAAAGACAGACTCCAAGAGACCTAAAGACTGCTCCCGGAGGAAGGGACAATGCTGGATCGGCTCAGCAGGCAAAGGCACTTGCCACCAAGCCTGATGACCTGAGCTTGATCTCTGGAACCCAAGTGGAAGGAAAGAACCAACTTTTTCAAGGTGTCCTCCGAACTCCGCATGCAGGTGTGCGTGCAGATGCAGACACGCACAGAAACACCAATTATAAATGTTTTTCAGAAGAAGGCTCAAGGCTAGAGAAATGAGATGGCCCAGTGGTTCAGAGCACTGGCTGCTCTTGCAGAGGATCTGAGTTCAGTTCCCAGCACCAGCGAGGTAGCTCAGGACTGCCTACAACTCCAGTTTCAGGGGACCCGATACCCTCTTCTGGCCTCCACATGCACACATAAATACATGCAAACAAAATACCCATGCACATGAAGATAGATAAAATTTATAAGAAGATGTATGCTCCTATCACCTTGTCGTCCCATCTAAATAGTGAAAGGAAACGCAAGGAGACACAGGGGCCCTGTAGCGGCTGTGGGGTGGGTGGCTCTGCAAGGCGCCTGTCTAGTGTTCACGAGACTCAGTCTCAAGTCCTTCAGCCATTAAGGTGCTTCAGAAGGTAGAGAGAGGTCCCCAGAGCCTATGGTGGGGGGACCATGGCACATGTGCAGCTAGTCACACGAGTATACAATAATAACAACAACAAACTTTTGAAAGTGGCAATTAAATATGCACGAGTAACAGAAAAGTGGAGGGGTCCCTTTGACCTGTGGACATTACAGGACATGTGACTGGCTACTAGCTGCGTCTTCCCTGGCACAAAGATTCACTGAGGACCCCCAAGGGGAGTCATCAACCACAATACAACCACGGAGGAATGAACATGAGATGATGGACTAGTGCGGTGACTCAGGGGTTAAGGCAAACCTGAGGACCTTATTCCTAGCACTCGGGAGGCAGAGGCAAGCAGATCTCTGAGTTCATGGCCAGCCTGAACTACAGAGTGAGTTATAGGTTGTTACACAGAGAAACCCTGTCTTAAAACCAAAAAAAGAGGGGAAAAAAAGGTGGCGGGAAAGACCCAACTCCACAAAACTGTCCTCTGACCTACACACACACACAAATAATAGCAATTTTTTTTTTTTTGTAGTTGTTGTTTTTTCTCTGACTGGCCTGAGATTCACAATGCCATCTGCATCACCCTCGAAGTCTCAGATGTCTGTGCCAGTCTCTTGAGTGTTAAGATTACAGAGCCACCAAGCCTGGCTATGATGGCATTTTCTCATTAAGATTTATTCCCTCTTTAACGGTGTGTGTGTGCCTGTCGGTGTGGGTCTCTACATCTGAGTGCTGGGGCCCAGAGAAGTCGGAGGCTCCAGATCTCCATGGAGCTGCAGTTATAGGAGGGTTGAGTCACCTGATGCTGGGAACTGAACCTGGGTCCTTGGGAAGAATGGAAGCTCTCTTGCCCCTAAGTCTGGATCTATGAAGCGGTTCTCCTGTCCGACCTGACAGGTTCTATGTTCTAGAAGGGTATGAATCCCAGTTTCTGAAAACTTGCTCATCAAACTAAAGATGAGATGCAAGACCATGTGGGAAGGTGTTTGTCAAAGGTGATGGCTGTCAGAGCACCTTGGTACCAGATAGAGGTACCGACTTCCTTTCTTTTCTCTTTTTCTTAAGTCAGAGTCTCACTATATAGCACAGGTTGGCCTCAAGTTCACCATGAATCCCAGACTAAATTTAGCCTCAACGTCTTCCTTTGCCCCAACTTCTGGATTATAGATATGAAACATCACACTCAGCTGTCAGCCTGTCTCCATCCCTGTCGCAGCCACTTACCTTGGTCCCCTCTCCTGAAGCCATCCCCTTCCTGTCATTCAGCTACTTCCTGTTCTTGAGAACTGAACTCAGATGGCTTTCTCCATCAGGAAACCTTCTTTGTTAACCACAGCTGCCTGTCTACCTAAGGGCCTGGATGTCTTCCACATCTCCTACCAAGGCCTCCCACTCGCTTCCCGTGTGTGTCATGCTGAGTCCTTCAGCCTGTAATGTCATAGTCTCCACACACAAGTTAAAAAAGCCTGCTCAAGGCCACACCCAACCCAACAGCCTCTGGACTTGGGGTGCTCGCTGCTGCCTTCACTCAGAGCTGCAGGCATGGGGGGGGGGGGCTGCTCTAACAGAAGCTCCCACAGAAAGGGCCAGGGCTGGAGCAGCTACCTCTGTGAGGCCAGCATGATGACGACAGGCCACCTGCAGGCTAGAGCTGGAACCTGTCACTTAATATCGCTAAGCCTCTGTTTCTTGGTCTATGAAATGGGGACAGGAACACATTTCAGGGGACTGCTGTGCTAATGAACACAGGTGACGGATTTGCATGAGGCCCGGCTCCAAAGGACACTGAGTGAAGGAAGCTCAAGTGTGCCCCTACTGCGGCCCACCCCAGTGATCCGCCTCCTCCTTCTTACCTTCTGCTTGGTGCTGAGGGGCTGGGACTTCAGTTTTTCATCCTTACTCTGGGAAATCCTCAGGAACTGTTTGAGATCTCCCTGAGGGAAGGGCCGAACACCTCTGTTAGACATAACCCAGAGGTGGGCTCTATTTTTATTATTTATTTATTTAGGAGAGACAGGGTTTCTCCGTAGCTTTTGGTTCCTGTCCTGGAACTAGCTCTTGTAGACCAGGCTGGCCTCGAACTCAGAGATACGCCTGCCTCCACCTCCCGAGTGCTGGCATTAAAGGCGTGCATCACCACCGCCCGGCACCAGAGGTGGGCTCTAAAGCATCAGACCAAGCCAGCGTTTGCAGGATCCCTGCTGGAAGACAGCAACAAGCCCTGACCTGAATGCACACCCAGTCCTCATCCTGGTAGGCATAGACCATATGGAGGGTGCCCTCTCTTGTCCGAGTTGCCCTTCCCACTCTGGAGCCAGGGGAAAACACAATCCCTACCCTGCCCTCATGGACTACAGAAGGGTTACAGTGTAACACACGCACACACACCCGCAGCAGGAAAACACGCAACGCTCGGAAGCAGAGTGAGCATATCCCAACCCAGCTGCTCCCCAGCAGCAGTGAAGAGCCAAGGAGACCAGGACCTAGCAAAGATGGGGAAGGCGGAGGCAGGAGCCACTCCAGGAATGATAACCTGGTGGAGAGAGGCTGGTGGTGGGGCTGACACCTGAGCCAGCAGAGGAACTGGGTGAGGGGAGGAGAGGAGAGAAAAGAAGAGAGGGAGGGAGGGAGGGAAGAGAAAATGGAGGGAGGGAGGGAGGCAGGGAGGGAGAAGAGGCCTGCCAGGTTCTGACAAACTTGTTCTCAAGTGGTGACAAGCTATGGGATGAAAAAAATAACAAAGCAAAGAAACCCAGTTGGCTGAAGGACCTGAAGGGCATCCAGGCAGGGTAGAGAATGAGACGACCCCCAGAGCTAAGGACTGATCTCCAGAAAGACAGGAGAAACTGAACACAGTTAAAGGGTCGGCAGGTACCAGAGAGCTGGGCAGGTGGGTGGCTCAGGTAGCAGGAGGCAGCAAGACCTCAGGAGCGCAGCCCCTGAACCCTCCTCCATCGGCACACTGCCCAGGCAGTGCTCCAGCCTACGGCATACCAGGTCCACGTATTCCAGCACCATGTAGTGGGGCTCAGCCTCCCGGCACAGCCCCAAGAGCCGCACCACGTTGGCATGGTTCAGCTTCCCGAACATCTCGAGCTCCCTCCGGAAGTCCAGCTGCTGCTGCTCGTCCTTGCTCTGCAAGCTTTTCACAAGCACCAGCGTCTCTGCCACGCCCTCCTCTAGGCCCTGCGCCTTCGCGAGGAACACCTCCCCAAACTCGCTTTTTCCTGTGGGCAGAGGGCCATGCTGGTCAGCTGCCTCGCCCAGGCAGACTGACTGGGGGAGACACGAGGATGGCCTCTTTGCTGCACCCCAACTGTTAGGCAGGTGAGCCATTTCTCCAGGTCCCTAAGTTTTGAGGTACCTTAAGAAAAAAAAATCAGTACAAAACCATAATTTCTCACATTTTTCCCCTAAGGCGGGGGGAAAATAGCTAACTTTAGTTCTTTTTTAAAAAGGACCACTTTCACGAAGCATCAAGAAAATAATACGTCAGGCAGAATACTGGACTGACACCATGTGGGGGTGTGACTCTGCACAGGGGACAACCTGCACCCCGATACCTCTAACATGCTAGGCCGTGAGAACCACCTCAGCCCGTGATCCAGCCTCTAGACCAGTCTCCTGAAGCAAGGCCACATACCCAGGGTGGTGATGGGCTGCAAGCTGGCCCGAGGGAAATGCATCTTGTCGCCCATGCTGTGGTGCTTGTTGGTGGCCGTGGGGCCGGAGCCCAAGCTCGTCAAAGCCACTTCCTCCTGGACCTCTGCCGATGGCTGTCCGTTCTGCAGAGGCCCACCTGGGAACAAGGGGTCAGGTCAATATCCTAAGATAAGAACCCTTATTACCAGGGCTCAGTCCCTAGGACCCGTGGGGCGATGTATATCCTGTTGTCGTCCACGACACCCACTTTGCTTCATTCCACAAAAACTGGCTATTCCCACAGACAAACTGCCGGGGCTTTGGGGCAGGCTGAGGCAGGCCTTAGAGTGTGGCCATTTACGGACACAGGTGAGTAGGAGGTACGATAGGAGCTTGCTATGGGAATCGAATCTCAATCACTGGCCCGGAATGTCAAACCCACAGGAGTTCTGTGGCTTGCACTGAACCTTGTGTGCAGAGGGAAATCACTGGGTAGAGTCACGCAAATGCCTAAACTGAGCAGAGACCAGCATGTCCTCAGGGAGCGTCTGATGATGGGAGGGGCTAGGAAAAGATGGACAGATTGCCCCTGAGGGCTGACTACTGGGGGCGGGGAGTTGAAGCAAGAATAAGCATACCAACTGTATCTGTGCTTTAAGAGTTGGGAGAAGCCAGGCGGTGGTGGCGGACGCCTTTAATCCCAGCACTAGGCTTTTTTTTTTTTTTTTTTTTTGGTTTTTCGAGACAGGGTTTCTCTGTGGCTTTGGAGCCTGTCCTGGAACTAGCTCTTGTAGACCAGGCTGGCCCCGAACTCACAGAGATTCACTTTCCCCTGTCTCGGGGAAAAAAAAAAAAAAAGAGTTGGGAGAGAAGGAGAGAAGGCTAGCCCAAGAGATTCCAATGAGGTCAAACAAACCTGGGTCAAACAGTTCAGAAACCAGGCTTGCAGTCAGAGAGGCACACACCCCACCTCCAGCCCTCTATCTCCAGCAGTACTAGGTTCTTCCTCCACGTTGCCACAGGAGGGCGCTCTGCACTTATGTGACCCACCTCCCCCTAGTGAGGGTCCTCACCATTGAGACACTCCATCTCTGGTTCCTCGCCTTCAGGCTGCTTCTGCAATCTCTTGGCTTTACATCGCTTCTTGCAGTAGAACATGAGGCCCAGGACAGCGATGATATAGGCCACAGCTGCGCCCACTGACAGCCCAATGGTCTGGATCATCTTGTACGGGGGAGGGCTGCCAGGGCCCTCTGAGTCCTCCATCACTGGCTTGTCTGAGAGACACATGGAAAGGTCAAGCAGGGGCTACTCAAGCAAACCTGACCTTGCTGGCTGACTCAGCACTGTGAGCTAAGCCTGGGAAGCCCCTCCTTAGATCCCAGTTATCAACCAGCTCAGAGTAGGTTCCTGTGCGGTCACTGGCTTTCAGCAGCCCAGGAGAGAGAAGTCCCATGAGTCACGGGGTGAGCTTCGGGGGAGAGGTTGAGAACACACTGACGTCCCACCTCAACAGCTTCAACCAAGGGATCCCTCATTCCATTTTCTACAAGATACGTTACTCGAAAAGCAGTGCTGGGTGGAGAAGTGTGCAGAAGGCTGTGGGCTTCCTTCCCCTTCAAATCCTCTCACCTGTAGCCACAGCAACAACTCCTCGGGGACAGAGATCACTAGGGCAGGGCTGGCCTGGGGCTGTTAACCTGTCACATCTCCTCTGATCCTCTTGCATCCTGACCTGATTCCCTCCCTGCTTGCAGTAGCTTAGAGTTTTTGTTTCTTTTCTTTGGTTTGAGACAATGTCTCATTCTGTAGCCCAGGCTATCTTGGAATTCACTATGTAGCCTTGAACTCATGACAATCCTCCCGTCTCAGCCTCCAAGATCCAGGATTACAGTAATGAACTGTCAAGCCTGGTTTTTAAGTTTGGACTTGTTATTACTTCTAATTGTGTGTGTGTGCAGATGCCATCGGAGGCC
Source organism: Chionomys nivalis (assembly GCF_950005125.1). Classification (NCBI taxonomy): domain Eukaryota; kingdom Metazoa; phylum Chordata; class Mammalia; order Rodentia; family Cricetidae; genus Chionomys; species Chionomys nivalis. The sequence goes on along the minus strand of NC_080104.1, from coordinate 11,523,855 downwards.
AGAGGCCTGGAGTCAGGGTTGCAGGCAGTTGTGAGTCACCTGATGACGGATGGAAAGGACAGAGCTTGGGTCCTCTGACAGAACAATAAACTCTAAGCCATCTCTCTAGCCCTAAGCTTAGCTCTTAAGTGCTTCTCTCCCAAAGGACCACGTGTTAAGCCCTATTCCCCAGCCTCTGACGCTATTGGGAAGCAGTGGGACCTTCAGAAGCTGGAACCCAGTAGAAGAAAGCGACGTCACTGGGGGGGGGGTCCTTGAAGGGGAAACTAAGGCCCAGTCCACTCCTCTCTTTTGCTTCCCGCTCAACATACGATAAACAAGACGTCCCCTGCCGCATGCTCTGAGCACCGTGTACTGTGTTGCCACAGACTCAAGGTAACCAGGCTCTCAGCAGAAACCTCCGAGAGTGTGAGCAGAAGTTCTCTTTCCATGTGTGCAAAGGAGGCATATCAGGAAGAGCATCCTTCAGCTGACCAAACGCATCTCATCTGTGGAATGTCAAGTAAGTGACAGCCTAGCCAGGAATCTAGGGCTGTGATGGCACACTGGAAAGGACACCCCAAGTCCCCCTAGTTTGAGTGTCTTCTCTGTACATACAACACTACATGGAAGAGGAGACTTCTACCACTTCCTGTGCAGGGCACCCTTTCCTGGCCATACCCACGACAAAGAGCGGGGCCTCTGTGTGCCTGATGTTACAGCTGTTGCCGGCAATGCAGGTGTAGGAGCCCGAGTCCTCGGGGGCCACATCGTGGATCACCAGGGAACCGTTCTGGAAGATGTGCATCCTGCCGCAAGAGAAGTCACGTTAATGCTCACCTGCCAGCCCCCGGGGAGCAGCCATGGCAGGAAAGGGAAAGTCAGTGTGGAGGGGAGGCCACCTACCTGGGTCCCAACTTGGTGGGGTCCAGGATTCGGTCTTTGCCTTTCCACTGAATAAGAGGCTTGGGGTCCCCCTGGGCCTCACACCGCAGCAGCGCTGTGTGGCCCTGGTACACGGTTGTACGCTCTGGTTCCACCTTGAAGGTGATGAAAACTGGATAGGGAAAGACCAGAGAGCGTCACGGAGCTGTCAACCCCGAGCCCTGCCAACTCTGGCTCCCATGCTGCACCGGTCACCAGTCACACCTGCCACAGTTAGCTGGACATGGGCACGGATCTGGCCCTGTGGCTCGTTGGACGCAATACAAGTGTAGTTGCCAGCATCATCTCGGGTCACTCGGGCAAAGTGTAGGGTCCCAGCATTGTCTGTCACCCACTCAGGGAGGCTGCTCCCATCTGCAGAGACAATCAGGAGAAATTATGGGATGGGCTAGACTTACATGGATAACTGACAAGGCCCTCGGTTACTCATTTCTACCCCAAACAAACCATCACTCCTTCCTACTCACGGGCAAAGTCCAAATTCAAAGTCCCCTATTATTGACTTGTTTCCCCAATTTTCCAGGCTCACAGACTTCTGACTGGGCCAAGGACTGGCCTTGTCCTGGCCTCACTGCCTGTTACTCCTTATTCCTGGAAGCGGCTCACTCCTGATCCCCCATCGTAGCTCCACCTGAGCTCTCCCTTCTTCCAGAAAGATCCCAGACCTGAACGAGGGAGTCCTCTGCAGAAGCCACAACCCGACTTCCATCTCCACAGCTGGCACAAATGGGAAATTGGTCCAGCCTTGTAGGAACAATTTGGCAAGCTGTACAGATGGTTATAAAAATGTTCATAACCTAGATATATAAAACCCCACTTCTGGAATTCTTTCCCAAAGGAAACAAACCTAAATCCAGAAAAATAAACCTCAATAACCTTGGGATTAGAGATTTATTAGAGCAATAAAAAGAGGGGTTAACAATCCAAGTCTATAACTCATAGATAATATTTTAGTAAATGATAATGAACCCAATGAGATTATCATTACAGCAGTTGAAACTGATACTATGTACACCATATACAGACAAGGAGAAACACTAATGTTAAATTAAAAACCACATAAGTGCTGAGTGTGTTGGCATCCTTTAATCACAAAACTCAAGAGGCAGAGGCAGGGGTCTATGTTTGAGGACAGCCTGGTCTACAAGGACAGCAACTTCCACATCAGTCAGGTCTACACAGTGAGACCATGTCTCAAAAAATAAAAAAATAAAAGTGGGGGTGGGGGTGGGGGAAGGGGTGAGCTGGAGAGATGGCTCTATTAGTTAAGAGCCCTGGCTGCTCTTCCAGGTCTCAGGTTTGAGTCTTAGCATCATTTATAATTCATCCCAATGGATCCAGTGCCCTCTTCTGGTCTTTGCAGCACTGCACTCACACAGTACGCAGACATGCATGTAGGCAAAACACCAATACACATATGTAAGTAAAAATCAAACAACAAAAACCATCTAAGCTCCAGACACCGTGATACATGTCTTTAATCCCAACCCTCAGGAAGCAGAGAGGTAGGCAGATCTTTGGGAGCTGGAGGGCAGCCTGGTCTACAGAGTGAGACTCTTGTCTCAAAAAACGAAAAACAAAACAAAAAAGGTCAGGTGTATTGGTGCCTATAATCACAGAACACAGGGGGCTGAGGCAGAGTGAGCCTAAGTTAAGATCAGCCTGGGCTGCACAGTGAGTTAGTTCCAAGTCAAGCCAGCTAAGACCTTATAGATGACAAACAACCTAAACTAAGTAACTAAATAAATAAAAAGCATAAAACGTGGCCGGGGATGTAGCTCAATGGGGCAGTTTGCCTAGCGTGTATGAGGTCGTGGGTTTTAGCCCCACTACCCCCAACAACAATAAACAAAATAAGCGTGTCTTTGCTCAGGAAGCATAATACATAAAATTATTATGGAAGAGTAAATAGAAAAAGAAGAGAGACATAAGGTTGGCATATGGGAGTTGGTCCACACCCCCCTCCATGTTTGTCAAAGAGTTCGTGCTACTTTGATGCTGGCAAAGAAGGGTCTCGACAGCACACTGCTGCCTGGAGTCACCATCTGCGCTGTCCCGCGCTGTCCTCGAGCCCTTTGAGGTTACAGCTTCCCCCTCTCTACTGGATTATCAATCAGTCCTACATTTCTGGTTCCCCCCACAATTCTGGGTGCAGGCTGGGCACTTCCCTGTCCCTTAGACACACACATCTGACAAGCTGCCTGCCATAGTCTATGTCACATGGTACCCACCTGCCCGTACCCACTTAATTGTGGGCTTCTCTCGGCCAGTGGCTGAGCAGGGCACTGTGGCCTCCTTATCAAACTCCATGCACTGCTGTGGCTGCGGCGGGGGTGTGAACTTGAGTTTCTCTGGGTCGGTGAGGAAGGAGAAGAGGAGGAATTAAGACAGGGAGAGAGGCCAGGGCCATCCCCGCCGCTCCCTCCCCATCGCTCCTCTGCCCAGACAGGCCAGGTACTGTCCCAACACATCATGTATGCCAACTCACCCAGCACCTGGACACGGGCCTGGGCCTCGATGCTGCCGGCCGGGGTGCTGCTCACACAGCGGTACAATGTCCCATCATACACCTCCACACTATTGATGCGTAAGGTCCCATTCTTAGAAACTTCGAACCGTGAGTCCTGCAGGATACAGACTTGCGTGAAAAAGGGCTAATACCAAGAGCTCCACACACATCTCCCTGAGACCAGCCTCAGGGGTTTGGAAGCTCTGGGGTAAGCACCGAGACAGGCTGTGGAGGAAAACTCTCCCATTCACACAAAGCTATCCTCTCTCACCTCCGAGATAAGCATTTGGTTCCTGTACCAGATGACAGTAGGCTTGGGTGTGGCCTGTGTCAGACAGTGCAGATAGCCGGGTTTGCCCTCCTCCAGCTGGCTGTCTTGGGGCTTCTTTAGCCACGTGGGTACAGCTGGAGCGGTAAGGAGAAACCGCAAAAGCTAAATAACAGGTTTCTGAAACCAAAGGACCCAGTCCCAGAAGACTAGATACCAGGCTCCCCGGATGACACCCAAACTTTCCAACACCTTCATTTCGTCCACAGTAAACACCCAAGGTGCCTTCCTCCACCCATGCTCCAGCTAGGAAACCAGAAGTAACATCGACTGCTACCCCAAGGCAGAGGGCCTGCAGCTGGGGTTCATAAGGCCCCACCAGAGCACTGGCTGCACTTCCAATGGCCCTGGAGTCCCAGCACCCACATGGCGGCTCACAACCATCTGTAACTCCAGTTCTGGGGGTACAGCACCCTCTTCTGGTCTTCACAGATCACAGACATGCGTATAGTACACAGACATACAGACGGGAAAAACCATTTCACACATAAAATAAAAATAAATTATTAAAAAAAAATAAAGGACCCCACCATTCTGGTTCTTTTTCACATCACATAGCAGGCCACAGTTAAGTGTTATAGTTCGAATATGAATGTGTTGATGTTTGGTCTCTAGCTGGTGTGGCACTATTCTGGAATATGGCAGAACTTTAGCAGAAGCTATGTGGAAGAAGCAGTCACTGAGGGTCTGCAGGTCAAGTCGCCTGTGTCTTTGTCCCACATCCATCCTCTTTGGACCCCTCTGTGCTTCCTGGCCTCTTTGAGATGAGTAGCCTCTGACTCAGCTGCTGCAGCCCTAATATTCTGCTCCCCTTAGGCCCAAAGCCATGGAGCCAACAGACCAGAGCCGAACATCAATCCTTCCTCTTTAAACCTAACTCCTCAAACATTTGTCCTCAAACATTGGTCCTCGAAACTGTTGCATTTTAGGGGCACTGGCTCCCTGAAAAATCTCCTCTACCATATGAATAGACAACCCCAACACCGCAGCAAGCGAGCTGTCTACTGGTGTGCCCAGATGGATAGCTGGAGGCATTCACACTTCACGTGCATACTTGCTGGGCGGTGATGGCGCACGCCTTTAATCCCAGCACTCGGGAGGGGGAGGCAGAGGCAGGAGGATCTCTGTGAGTTTGAGGCCAGCCTGGTCTACAAGAGAGTTCCAGGACAGCAGGGTCTACAAAAAGAAACTGTCTCAAGAAAAAAGAAAACTAAACTTGTTTCCCTCCAAAACCTGTTGGCCTAGTGCGCTCTCGCTCTCTCTCTCGCTCTCTCTCTCTCTCTCTCTCTCTCTCTCTCTCTGTCTCTGTCTCTCAAAATAAGGAACATTGTTTCCCAGCCAAATGTAGAAGCTACATGTCCAGTCATGACTTACTGGCCTCGAGGCCATAATCTTTATTCTACAGCAACCCTGCCTATCGAAGCTCCAAAACCGGGCCTGACTTTGACAGTTCTCATGTTCAGCACTACTTCCTCTTGTTCAGGCTCAATCAATAGCTCCCATCGATTATCTGCTCTCCCTATTTATACTCTAGTTTGTTCTGAAACGGGGTCTCACTAGATAGCCCTGGCTATCCTGACACTCCCTGTGTACACTAGGTGGGCTAGGACTGAAGGCGTCCCCACCACGCCCGGCTCCCATTACACTCCTAAAAATGTTTTTATTACTTTAATCCCAGCACCTGGGAAGCAGAAACAGCCGGATCTCTGAGTGCAAGTCCTGTCTGGTCTACACAGTGAGCTCCTGGATAGTCGGGGTGGCGTGTGTGGCAGTCAGTGACAACTTGCCAACACCAATCTCGCCTTTCACCCTGTGGGCCCCAGGGACAGAACTCGGGTTGTCAGACTTGGTAGCAAGCATCCACCCCCCATCTGAGCAGGCCCGTCCCCGCTTTGGGCCCTGCCATTTCAGCTTTCTCAGAACAGTCTTCCACTTAGAAGCCTACAAGGACTTGCTGTCTGCCCTGGTGAGGCAGTGTTTGCAACAGCAGCAGCTGGCAGCCTGTGAGACCCCTTTCATCTCTCGTTAATGTCACAGCCACACGTTCTCCATCAAGAGGCAGTCTCTCTCTCTCTCCACTTCCTGGAACCTGGGTGGCCTGAGACTGGCCTTGCCTTCTAGAATATACGTTTGCCCTCTCAGAATCCAGTTTCTACGTGAGGAAACTTGGCCTAGCTAGACACGTGAACAAGACTGTCAGAGACCAGCTAGTCACCGTCTGTGAGTTGACTGACCACCCTCCAACAGCCCCGTGCTCTTGAGCCCTCAAAGGTGACTCCCACCCACTCCAACGGCTGTTCCAGACCACCAGGTTTAAGAGCTGTTTGTTACGGGTGGTGAGCTGAAGGCTGTGTTCTTACAGGTCTCCACACCTCGCACAACCTTAGCCACTCTCACTAGTATTCAACTGAAGCGCCACAGCCTGCTGCTGTCTCTCAATTCACCCACCCACTTCTAGCCAGGATTCTTCCTTAGTGACCAGCTCAAACGTCATCTTCCACAGAGGTCTCCCCCCATTCCCATCCTTCCGATCTCATCATTTACCCGGTTATTTTTCTATGTAGTTGTACCAAAACCTAAAATTATATATTTAGGGGTCTGGAGAGATGGCTCAGCAATTAAGAGCACTTGGTGCCATTGCAGAGGATCTAGGCTCAGTTCCCAGCACCCACATGGCAGCTCACAAGCAGCAGTAAACTCCTAGGGAGAGGATCCAATCCTCCCTCTGGCCTCTGTGCACACCAGGCATGTGCTGCAAAGACAGAACACCCATACACATAGATGGAAATAAAGTATTAAAAGTCTAAGTTGTTTCTCACATTTGCTGTCTCCCCTGCTAGAATAGGCTGCATGGGATGGATGTGTGTGCGCTGCTTACTGACACATTCCAGAACTGGGAACTGTATGCCTAGCATGAAGGGGTCACCCAAGAAATCTCCACTGACTGAATGAGGTCCCGGAACTCCAGCTCCTGACTCTTCACCCAGCATCTCCACCTGACCTAGCATGGCTCCTGAGTCTCCACACCTGACCTAGCATGGCTCCTGACTCTCCACCTGGCATCTCCACCTGGCCTAGCGTGGCTCCTGACTCTCCACACCTGGCCTAGCGTGGCTCCTGACTCTCCACACCTGGCCTAGCGTGGCTCCTGACTCTCCACACCTGGCCTAGCGTGGCTCCTGACTCTCCACACCTGGCCTAGCGTGGCTCCTGACTCTCCACCCGGCATCTCTACCCCGACCAATAATGGCTGGCCTCACGTGCATACTGCTCTCCTATCCCTCAGGTCTCTCCAGAGTGCGCCCAGCACAGTCTCATCACTCTGCCTCGGGACTGACCACGGCCAGCAGTTCCCAAACTGAACATGGATAAACATGAGGTCCTGAGTCTGCGTGTCCCAAAGTGCCCTTAACAAAGCAGTGAGCCTCGAACCCCGTGAGCTCGCACCTGTCTATATGCTGTTGCATAAACATTCTCTGCATCGAACTAAGTCCTCGGAGATGTCAGTATTTTTTACTTAGAAACAGGGATTCCTTCAACTGAGGATGTCCTTGAACACCAATCCTCCTGATTCCACCTCCCAAGGCTCAGATTATAAGCGTTGGCCACCATTCCCAGTTTATGTGGCACTGGGGAGCAAACTCAGGGCTTTGTGCACGGCCGATGAGCACTCTCCCAGTGGAGATGAGCACTCTCCCAGTGGAGATGAGCACTCTCCCAGTGGAGATGAGCACTCTCCCAGTGGAGATGAGCACTCTCCCAGTGGAGATGAGCACTCTCCCAGTGGAGATGAGCACTCTCCCAGTGGAGATGAGCACTCTCCCAGTGGAGATGAGCACTCTCCCAGTGGAGATGAGCACTCTCCCAGTGGAGATGAGCACTCTCCCAGTGGAGCTACATCTCTAGCCCAGTTTCATTATCTCTACAGGAAGAATCACCAAGATGTCTGATTTTTAAAAAATGTTTAAAGTGTATTTGTTTTTATTTTACACAGAGTAGTGTTTTATTTGCAAGGACAAATGTAGACCATATGCCTGGGGCCTGTGGAGGTTAAGGGACGGCATCAGGTCCCTGGAACTAGAGTTACAGAGAGTTGTGAGCCCCCACATGAGGGCTCTTACCCACCGAGCCACCGCCAGCCACAAGCCTGCAAAGTACAATGAACTACAACAAAACTGTCATTTGACCACTGCTAGTTCTCAAAGAGAAAGAGAAAGATGCTGGCTAGCTGGCTCAGTGGGTAAAATGTATGTCACATGCGCATGTGGATCTAGTCTGCAGCTATGGGACTCGTGTGAGACCCGTCACAGCGGCACACATCTGGAACCCCAGAACTGGGCAGCAAGGACGGAAGGATCCTGGAACCTGATGGGGAAGCCAGTGCAAATAGCAAGCTCTGGGCTCGACAGTGAGAGCCCATGTCTAACAGTGGACAGTGAGAGAAAGGCACACTGACCTCTGGCTTCCACATACACAGGTGAACAAACACACACACACTACACACACAGGTGAAAACACACACACACACACCACTGAGAAAGAGAGAGATCTTTTTCATCCGCAACATTTGATCTTTCCAACTATCTTGTTATGGATAAGGAGACAACCCTGCAGCTCAGGGAACATGATCCCAGTGGTTACTCTGTGCATTGTGTGCAGAATGGGGTCCAGGTCTCCAGACTCCCAGGCAGTGTTCATCCTCTGTGGTCAGGGAGGCTGGTCTACTTCCTCTGGTGTACCACCTCTACTTCTGTGTCTGGCACACTACTGCCAGATGACCAACATTCCCAAGAGCCCAGAACCTGGAGCGGTGTACACCAAGGAAACCCCAATCCATCACACCCACACCCCAAACCTCTTAGGCTACTGCACAGATCTCGCCCTTCAGGGAATGAATACTCACTGGCCACGGTGATGTTGACGTCCTGTCGCCGCTGACCAGCAAGGTTGGCTGCATGGCAGGTGTAGACACCAGCATCACTCTCGGCGATAGCGGCAAACACAAGCTCATGACCCTTCTGGTAGACCTTGCCATAGGCAGGAAGCCGGACTCCAGCATGTTCCCACCATACACTGGGTGTAGGCAGACCCTGGGGGACTGGGCAGGCAACACGCTCCTCACCACCAGCTGTGAACACCCGTGGTTCAAACGGCAACATGTCTTCGATCTCTGCAAGGGCATGAGGAGAAGGTAGACTGCCTGACTGCCTTGGGCATCTAGGGACAGGGTGCCTTACAATAAGCCGCCCCTCAGCCACAATTCCTCCTCTTTTAGCCCAGAGTCCTTTCCTCGCTCTGCACTCCAAGCTGGTGGCTAAGCCAAACGAGGGTCCTAAATCGCCAGGAGCCACCAACACTGGACACAGTGCCTACCTCCACACCAGAGACCCACCTGCCAGGTGAAGCGTGGCTTCCAGGACGATGGGTGGGCCCCTCTGCCCCTGGCCAATGCAACGGTAGACTCCTGCATTTCGTGGCCGGACCTGGGTCAGCAGCAGAGAGCCATTGGCGAACACCACAGCTCTGCGGAGGTGAGGGGGGCTGTGGAGGAAAAAGGGCACTGTTAGAAGCGGCCCTAGGCCTCCTTCTGACACAGGATGCCACGGCATTTCATGTTGCAAGGGCCTGTGTTGTGGGAAGGTGCACATGTACAGGTTGTAATTTCCTTTTCTTGTTCTTAAATTTATTTTATGTGTGTGAGTATTTGCCTGTGTCTGCACCATGTGCATGCTTAGTGTCAGCAGAGGCCAGAAGAGGGCGCCAGATACTCTGGAGTTAGAGACAGTTGTGGGCTGCCATGCAGGGGCTTAGAATCAAACCCAGATGCTCTGCAAGAGCAGGAAGTGCTCTTAACTGAGCCATCTCTCCAGCCTCTCTCTCTTTTCCCCAGGCAGGGTTTTACTGTATTCCCCTGGCTGGCCTGCAATTCTCCATGTAAACCAAGCTGACCTAGAACTTACATAGAACCTTCCTGCCTCTGCCTTCTGAATTCTGGGATCAAGGTGTGCACTATCAAATTTGACAGCTTCTTTCCTTTCTTTCTTTCTTTTTTTGTTGTTTGTTTGTTTTTGTCTTTCAAGACAGGGCTTCTCTGTGTAGCACTGGCTTTCCTGGAACTCACTCTGCAGACCAGGCTGGATTTGAACTCAGGGTTCCACCTGCCTCTGCCTCCTGAAGGGATTAAAGGTATGCACCACAGCACCACCTTTTTTTTCTAAATCCCTTTTATTTTTTTATGTATACTGGTGTTCTGCCTACATGTATGTCTGGACCCTGCCTTTCAGCTGGACGGCTGGCCTGCCCCAGGTCCACCTATCTCTGCCCCTCAGCACTGGGGTTCCACGCACACCGCCACACCTCGCATCCTCACACAGGCGCTGAGGATCTGAACTTAGGTCTTCGTGCTTGCTCAGCAATCACTTTACCCTCCAAGCCGCCTCCTCAGGCCCTGAGCTCTAATTTTCATCTCCCTGCCTCAACCTCTTACATATTGGGATCGCCACGCTCAGTTTGTAGGTGCTTTCCAACTACAGAGAGCTCAATTCTGGGGAAGGAGGGTGAAGCAGAATCAGTGTAAGAGAAAGTCAGGGTAGTGAGGCTGCCTTCCTGTAGGCACCCCAGCTTCAAGGACAAGTACCTCCAAGCCAAATCAGACTGCCTGATGATGTCCTTAGGACGAAAGCCTCTAGCCTACAGCTCTAAGCCCACCGTGACCACCATTATGTTCAGTACCACAAAGGCTTTTTCTCCTCTCCTATAGTCTGGACAAGCACCCTGATAGAAGGACAAACCCTCCCTGAAGTTTCGGAGACATTTGCCTGCTCCTAGAATGTGTGTGGTGGATGTCAGTATCATCTTGGACCTTTCTATGAAGGCTGTGATCACAGCCCCCTCTCCTCTCCACACCCACCTCCCCTCTGGCATTCTGAACTTTCTTAGCTACTTCTACAACTCTCGTCCCAACTCTATCTCCAATTTCTTCTCAAACAGCCTGCTGAATAACGACACGGCTTTTAGCCCGTGTCAATATCCTCTAAAGCACTGAACACGACAAGCAGTCCAGCCATAAGGAATGGGAAGGCCGTAGACGAAACACAAGATGGGGTCTAGGTTAGGCAGCACTTGGTCTCTCTGGCAACACCTGTGTTCTCACCCCTGGGTCTCTACTTTTACCCCAGATGAACCATGTGGGCAAGAACTGAAGGGAATTATGGCCCAATCATGGCTAGATCATGGAGTGTCTATGTGGGAATCACAGAAGGCACTTCCTAGAACTTCCCCTTTGGGACTCTTTCAGCCACACCGCCATCTGCTGGAAATCTGCAGAAATACAAGTTCACGATGCACAAGTCTAAAGTCCACGTCTTACCGGCTGCGGTTAGTGATGGGGGTCTCATCCTCAAAGACCCACTGGAGGCTCGGGGATGGCTGGGCTGAGAACTGGCAATGGAACATGGCCTCCTCGTTCTTTGCTACAACAACATCCTGAGGAGCCAGCACCACCCTGGCAAAGCTTTCATCTGTGGAAGGGGAAACCCGGAGGGGTGAGCAGGCAGGGCAGTGAGCCCCCTCTTCTCTCCCCTCCCCACTTCTCTCCCCCCGACAGGCTCACCTGCGATGATCAGGGTGAAGTTCTGGCTGCTACAGGTTTGGCCAAAGGCATTGTGGGCACAGCAGGAATAGAGGCCACTATGCTCAGGGCCGGCCGGCCGTAGGGTCAGGTTCCTCTCCTTGCTGCTGACTGTGTGGGTGCTCTGATCATCGGAGAGGGGGGTCCCATCTCGGAACCACTGGTAGGTAGGCCTGTTGTGGGAATGGGGGTCATAAGCAGGCAAATGTGGATCAGACTCAAGAGTCTAACCAAACACCCCAGTTTACAAGTGGAGGAACGGGGGCCTGAGGGGGGAGTCATAGCGCAGGGACAGAAGCAGAGATGGCAGGTCTGTCTGTTCCTAGAATCCAGGTCTTCCCATGCAGTGCTCACCTTCTCCAGCCACTAGAGGCTGTTGGGCGCACTTGGGGAGGGGTGGAAAGCAAATTTGGGTTGGAGGGGTTGGTTAAGGAATAAAGCAAAGTAGATGAACACGGATGCTAGGACTTAGGGTGACATCGCTACCTGTCTCCCACTCTCCCTGGCTTCTTACCGAGGGTGCCCGTCAATGTGGCAACGAAGTGTGACCTGGGTCTGCGGCTGGATTTCAGCTTCTGAGGCTGGATGCTTCAGGACCACAGGACCTGCCTCGATCCCTGGAGCAGAGGCCACACAGTGAGAGAGAGCAACAGGGAAACGTGGAAGGGGAGGAGGACACCTTGGAGCCCGCAGGTTCTGAAACCACACATGCAGGTAGGTACCGGTACTGTGAAGCTATGGTGAGACCACAGCAGACACAGGTCACAGGCCCTGTCCCTGGCAGGTCACATTTAATACATGCCAAGGATGGTCCATGAAAGCCTCTGGCAGATAAATGGAACTTGAAGCGGTGGGGGGAGGCTGGGAAAATAGCTGTGGTAATAGTGTATGCTCAGCATATGTGGGACTCTGGGTCCAACACACAGCAAAGAAAGGGGAAGGGAGGGGCTGGGAGGATGAAGGGGAGAGGACAGGGTGGGGAAGCAGAAGATGGAAGAAAAGTGAGGAGAGAGGGAGGAAGGCAAGTCCCTCTTCTCCACACAAGCAGTACTACAGCTAAACTAGGAGAAACTGAGGCACAAGGCTCCCGAGTCTGCTGGATGCACAGGCACAGTGCCCGCCCTTCTACACGGGCTCTCACATTTGATGTTGAAGGAGGCGTTGGCGCTGCGGGCTTCCTCTCCAGTGATGTTATCCCGAGCCACACACTGGAAGGCACCAGAATCCTGAAGCCGGTCCACAGCTGCAAAGCTCAGGCTGCTGCCCTGGGCAAAACGTCGCTCCGTGTCCTGGACAGGCACTCCGTTGAGCAGCCAGTGCACCTCCACTGGGCCCGGGGCCTCAACTTCACAGCGGAGCAGCGCCCGGCGCCCTTGCAGTGCATCCTGGGAAGACGGCTCCTTGATGAAGACAATCGCTGCCTGGGCACCTGCAAATACAGATGTGGGAGAAGCAGGGTCAGGAGGAGGTGACATCTCTATCCTAACACAGAGGAGAGGGGCTGTGGACACAGCTGGCCAGTGAACACAGGATAAAGGACAAAGCTAGAGCTGCCAACAATCCACTGAGGAGCTCAAATTAGACTGGGCGCTCTGCAGAATCCAAAGACAAACCACACTCTGGTCAAGGGACCTTGAGTTCTGAGGTCACACAGGACCAACACACAAGACGTGACAGTGGTCATGTAAATACTATGTAGACGGCGGGCAGCTATGTAAATGCTATGTAGAGTGCAGGTGTGGAAGGGAGCCTCCAGGTCTGGATGGGGGCCGACTACATCGGACTTCCCAAAGAGAAGGGCCCCAGACCTACAGGACCAGATCCTAGGTCTTGATGCTAAACGGGGAGCAGGGGACATTACAAACAACCCAACCCTCCCTTACCGACCCCAGAATCAAGGCACAGAACGAAGTTCAACCTTGACCTAAAGAACATCGTGGAAAGATGGTGACTTAGTTCAAAACACCTGAGAGTAGCAGCAACAGAGGTGGTCAGAGAAGCTCTGGAGCCAAAGGCGATGCTTTGGGAGACACCATCCTTTCGCTGGACACGAGCCACGGCAGACATGCAAAGGCCGTCCTAGCATCCTCCACTCCTAGCTCTAAAGTCCAGGAGTAGCCAGAGCCACAGACTTCTATGTAAAGACGTTTGCTTTCCTGCACCATGGTCCCTCACCTTTGGTCACAACTAGGGGAACCACCAGGAACAAAGAGGAGCCCCACAACCAAAGGCAGAAGCACGCCAGGGAGAACAGGGGAGATCAAACACCTGTGCTGAGCAGATGGCCTGGAGAGGCGGAGGGCAGGGCTGGACACGTGGGTGCTATGGTTAGAGCAGTCGGGAGGAACACACCGAGCTTTGTTCCTGCCCCGTGTGGGTGCTGTGCAGAGCCCTGGAGCCACTGGGCTTGAACACGGAAGAACTGTTCCCAGGCACCAAGAAGAAACAGGCTGAGGATCACGTAAGGCAGGGGACACTAATAAGGTCACTTTCCAAGTCGCTGGGGATCAGTCACGACCTAGCGAGCACTCTCCAAGGACCCCGGAGTGGGGTTTGGTTCTTCCAGGCTGAGACTCTGTCTTCTCATAGAGTCTATGTCTAGACAAGTCCTAGGATCCAGGAAGGCTGGGTCCAGACGAGGTACCAGTCCATCTCCCAGTCTCCCCAAATCCCACATCTCCTGACACATTCACAGGGAGCTAGAGGTGTCCTAAAGTCTCCTTGTTCCTTCTCAATGGGGCCCTGTTGGTTCTCTGGCTAAGAAAATTCTCTACCAAGCAGGGTGATCCCTCCCACTGTGCCAGTTAACAAATATACCTTCAGGCACTGCTGAGCAACCCCAGTTACCATGCCAACCCAGACACTTCCCTATACACTTCTGAATACTCCGCAGGGGTGTGGTCCTGCCCCTGCTAGGTATCACGGTACAACCCCTGTGTCATACCAAACAGTAAGCTCATGCCCAGAAATATGAAGATCAGATAACTCACATATTCAAAGCCAGGCCAGTAACTCAAAGAAGCCAGGCTCTTCCCAGCCTGCCCTGGAAATACCTGACCCTATAAAGGGGAGTCAGTTTCCACAGTCAGGTAGTGTGGCACACACATCTCCCACAGACAACACCAGGCTCACAAAGACACTCAAAGAATACTGGTCGAACTGAAGAAAATTCCTATCTGGGACAAGCTTGACATCAGGAACACTTGCCACCCACCTCCTGAGCCAGGTAGATTCAGCTGTAAATACAATTCACCAAAACCTTGGGACCTTCAACCTGTAACATCAAGGTGTTCACCAAAGAGCAGAGAGATCTTTGTGGTAGCCAGGGTATCCAACTTGTTCCTCAGAACAGCAGAGCAACACGAGACTCTAAACCTGCGTAAAACATCGTGAGTCTAAAAAAACCCAAATGCATGTGCTTGTGTGTGTACACATGTGCACTCGCATGAAGAGGCCAGAGGTCAACCTCAGGTAGCATCCCCCAGGAGCATCCCATCTTTGCTCTCTGGCACAGGGTCTCACTGATCTGGAACTCATCAAATAGATCAGGCTGTCTGGCCAAGGGATCCCCAGGGAGCCTGTCTTGTACCTCTCGGGTCCTAGGATTCCAGGCAAATGGCACCATACCTGGATTCTTATGTGGCCTAGGGACTGAACTCAGGCCTTCACGCCTGAGTGCCAAGCACTGTACTGAGCTGTCTCCTCCAGTTTGCGATGGTTTTATTGATTTGTTTGTGTGGGTGGAGATCTGAGGACAATCCCTTAGGACTGGTTCTCTCCTTCCACCATATGGGTTCCAGGAATTGGACTCAGGTCATTTATCAGGCATGATGACAAGTACCTTTATCCATTTAACCATCTCACTGTTTAAACCCATGAGATTTTTTTTTCTTTTGTGGGAGGTGGGAGCAGTCTGATTGTGTTTTTTTTTCCTTAAAGATTTATTTCCTTTTTAAACATGTGTGTGTGTCCAGATTCAGACAGATCAGACTCAGATCTGTCGTCCTCCATGTCATGAGCCATAATGCAGCTATGTATGTGACGTGCCTTGGCCAGAGTTTGCCTTTCATAAAAGGCAGCTATTGTTAATCCCATGGACTCTCTTCCTGCTCAAGGACACAAATTCTCAGAACATTAGAAAACTCTCCTTTGGGCCCAAGGATATACCCAAAGCAGGGGCAGCAGACAGACCACCACCGGAGAGCAGAAGACAACCAGATGGTGGCTAGGACGAGGGAATAGGCTCTGGGGGTGCAGGAACCACAGACCACCTGCCACAAAATCTGAGAGGACAGCAGCCCAGTCACCCCGAACTCGCTCCCCACATCCTCTCCTGGGGCCAGAGCTAAGCTGCTCTAGAGCTGTGACCAGAGATGCTGCATTCCCAGACTGCCACTCAGAGTGCCCCATCCCGCACCCTATGACATGGCCTGGGAAACATCAAAGCTAGCCCCCCCAGGGGCCTCTGTCCTGACGTCAGCCCACAGCAGGACCTGGTTAGTGCTTGGCTGGAACAGACTTAATGTTTCAAAAACCAGCAGAAAGGAGCCTCCAGGCTTATCTGAGCCCCAGGTCAGTGGCCCCACATTGACTCAGAAGGCAATGGGAATGTGCCCAGACTGCCACCCTGCGTGGCTTGTGATAGACGTTGCTCCATTGATGTTTCTGGGAACCAGAGCATCCCTGGCAGCAATGCCAGGCCCCAGGGGCTCTTAGAAGGTGTTTGTGCAGATGGTAGGGAATGGATACAGCCAGGCAGTGGTGGCGTATGCCTTTAATTCCAGCACTCAGGAGGCAGAGGCAGGAGGATCTCTGTGAGTTTAAGACCAGTCTGGTCTACAGAGTGAGTTCCAGGACAGGCTCCAAGCTACAGAGAAACCCTGTCTCAAAACCCAAGTGATATAACAATGACAGAGCGGGCTTCAGAGACTGAAGACCTATCTCAAAACCCAAGTGATATAACAATGACAGAGCGGGCTTCAGAGACTGAAGACCTATCTCAAAACCCAAGTGATATAACAATGACAGAGCGGGCTTCAGAGACTGAAGACCCATCTCAAAAACCCAAGTGATATAACAATGACAGAGCAGGCTTCAGAGACTGAAGACCTATCTCAAGATGTGCATTTTGTCCCTTACCTCCGACTTGAGGGTGCCCTCAGTTCTGCAGCCTGGGAAAAGCCGCCTCTGGTGACTCAACGGTCCTAAGTCTCCCAAAGCTGCACTGTCTTCCATCACTGGGCCTTGTGGTGGAGCTGCATGACAGCAGGCAGCCTTCCTGACATAAAGTGGCCCTATCCTGTTACAATCTGGGGGTGCGGCCTCACTGTACCCCCGGGACTCTTTTCCCTACTAAACAATAAAGACACAAGGCTACCATCCAGGCTGTACGTGGATTTATATTTGCTAAGTCCACAGACATGGAGCATCCAAACGGGAACACTGGCCAGACAAGACTTTGCCCATGGGCACAAGCAGCCCAAGAAGCAGCTTGGCAACAACATACAGGCAGAGCCATCTCCCTCCACCAGGCAGAAACCCCAGTAGAACTGAGCTGTGACTACCTCACGGGACATTTTCCAAGCCCTATCTTTGGGTGTCTAACAGGCACTATACAGACATGACTGCATTGTAGCTACAATTTCTCAGGACAGGGCCAGCTTTCACACCTCTCTGCCTGACACACAGCTGTACCTCATAAACAACCCTGGTCTGACACCCACTTCCTGGATCATTCTCTGAGCTCCAGACCAGTCTGTGTTCATGAGTGTGTGCACATACACGTGTTTACACGCTAGCTGCATGGAGCAAGGAGCAGCAGTAAGCTTAATTTGGGGATTTTGTCTTGTGGTACTGGGGTTCAAACTCGGGGCCTTGAACATGAGCGTTCTACCATGGAATTACACTCCTAACCATAGAAGCATGTGTGTGTGTGTGTGTGCGCGCGCGCGCGCACATGCACAAGCATACTTTGAAACAGGGTCTCACTATGTAGCCTTGACTGACCTGGATCTTGATGTATATAGACCAGGCTGACCTCCATCTCAGAGAAATCTGTCTGCCTCAGCCTCCCAAGTGCTGGGATTAAATGAGTGTACCACCACAGCTGGCCTTGGATTTTTGAGACAGGGTCTTACAATGCAGCTCAAGCCAATCATGAATTTGAGATCCTCCTGCCTCCACCTCCCAGGTACTGAGAGAACACATATATGCCTCCACCACACACTGCCACGCAACAGGACACTTTACATTTCAGCTCAAAGGCATCGGGGCTAGGTCAACTGCCCATCTCCCAGGGCCTAATCCTCTGACTATGAAGGAAAAAAAAGCCTCTAGGACCTGTACAGACTTCAGAACCTGCACGTGATCAAATAATTTTAATTCCTTCTTCTCCCTCTTATTAAATAAAATCCCATTCTTTGGACGGGTGTCTCAAGACCAGGCGGAGCCACCGTATGCCCTGACAGCCCAAGCATCCAGGAGTATTTGACATGGTGGTGTGTGTTCGTTGAGAGTGACTGTGAGCCCATCCTCAGACTTGGTGCTGAAATCACCAAGAGTAGATGAAAAGGGTATTTCAACTCCCAGCCACAAAGAACACATGGGTGAGGTGAACCTCTCCAAGGCCCACCAGTCAGTCACACACACCTGGCCAGCTCTTGTACACCAGACCAAAGTGGATCCTGTTGGAGCAGATATCGACAGCAGCGGAGGGTCAGTGTGCCAAGTTTCCATGCCCTTTCTGGAGCGACAACATGAGGGCACAGGCCAGGACAAGCAGCCTTCGACTTGAGAAGCACAGATGTTCCAGGTACGGGAGCCAGTGAGTCTCTGGTCCCACATGAGGACGGTTCCCCAACATAAGACTCTCCATATTCTGTTCTTTTTCTTTAAAACTTATACGCCTGCCTCTGAGTTATGCCGCATGCATGCAGGTGCCCTTAGAGGCCAGAAGAGGGCATCAGATGCCCTGGACCTGGAGTTAAACATGGCTGTGAGGCACATGCCTCCTGGAAGTCGAACCCAGCTCCTCTGCAAGAGCTGCAAGCACTCAACTGCTCAGGCGCCTCTTTGGGCCCCTGTGCATTCTTTCTTGAGACCAGGCTTCATGCAGCCCAGGGTGGCCTGCCAAGCAGTTGAGGATGACCTTGACCTTCCAGTCCTCTGCCTGCTATGATCATAGGTCTGTACCACCACACTGAGTTTGCAGGGTGTTGGGGGTCAAACCCAGGCCCTTCAGAAAAGCAACCAGTGCTTTTTACATGCTGAGCCATCTCTGCAGGCCCCACTGGTGAACTTTTGAGGACTGTGTCTCCATTACTGCAGGAATAAAGCACAGGGATGATCACAAGCCCAGGCATCTCCAGCTCTCCCGGGCTGGGATTGGTGGCTGGAGCTGAAATACCCACCTACTCTAAGGGAGTATCTGCAGGTTCGGTACCAAGTCTGAGGGTGAGCACAGAACACACAGTGTCAGGGTCACTGACATTGGCCCACAGCTAACTTCAAACCCCACACCTCTCTATATGCCCCAGGTCTACAAACAGCCTGTGGACTGGTCACTAACTGGAGCCCTACTGTCCCCAAAATTCCATTCCCGCAGAGCAGAGGGTAATAGGAGACCACTGTATTGGCCTTCGCCCCTGAGCAGGCTCCCTCAGCAGGGACTGAGGACGAACCTAGGGGGCTGGTCCTCCCCCTCCAGCCTCAGAACTGCACAGCCCACCTCCAGGAGGCCACGTGTCTAGTACCATGCAGATGCTCCACAGCCCCTGGCCACACTACAGGTGTGGCATTCTGTCTTCCACGGGGGGTAGGGGGGTGAGGGTGGGGTGGAACTTGTCAGGTGCGACATCCCGAGAGACCCTCATACAGCTGTGCATGTCTCCGAGGAACCAGCAATGCATTAAAACTCAGAGTAGTGCGATCTTGAGGAAGAACCATGGTTAGGGAGCCCTGGTTCTAGTCCTCCTACACTGTAACCCTACCTGACCACCCCGCCAGCCTCCAAGACACAACTCTGAATGAATTAGTTCCAAAGATGGAGAGCATCCGAGACTCAGGCCCCACTCCACAGGCTGCTTCCCCACCCCAGCCTCCAGCTGTACAGTTGGCTCCCACTTGGCAAATGTGGGGAGGGATTACTTGTGTCCCTCTACACGGCAGGTGCATGGGGTTCGAGGCAGCTAGGGACAGAGGAGGATCTGTCATCTCTGCTGTGACCCTCCCTCTCCTAGGCTCAGCCTCCTTATGCTTCTGTATGCCACTGAGGCCATGTGCCACACCCACAGGGAGGGCTGACATTTGTGTGCATGATAACAACTCTGTGTCCCCCTGGTGACTAGGACATTAGGAAAGGTGCCCATGAGCATGTATGTCCATGTTCTCAACCCTCCCAATGCTCCTACCCTTTAATACAGCTCCTCATGTTCTGGTGACCCCAACCATAAAATCATCTTCATTGCTGCTTCATAACTGTAATTTTGCTACTGTTATGAACTGTAATGTAAACATCTGTGCTCTCTGATGGTCTTAGGAGAACAGTCTGTGAATGCCGAGCTCACGTGAAATAGCGGTCTAGATCTATCTTCGTCTACCACAGTCACTGCGGGTTTTCTCTACCGGACTGAGTTTCCGATCTGGAAGAAGGACACCTTGAACAGATTGTTTACACCACCCCCATCTTACATGAGGCCGTTTAAATGTAGCTTAATTTGAACTGAAATCCATGTGGGCTGGAGAGACAGTCCTCTTCTTGAGGACCCAGGCTCAGGTCTCAGCACCCACAGCCAGCAGCTCACAACCACCTCTAACTTCAACTCCAGGGACCTGAGCTCTGCGAACCCTCTCGGCACCTAGTGGGGTACATAACATCACGCTGCTGCCGCCGGGTGGTGGTGCGCACCAGGCAGGCAGAGCTCTGTGAGTTCAAGGCCAGCCTGGTCTACAGAGAGAGCTCCAGAGAGCCAGGGATACACAGAGAAACCGTGTCTCAAAAAAACAAAAAATGAAACAAAAAAAGCATGCCCCCCACACCACACCATGTTTTAGAATAATAAAAATAAAATGAAATATAACTGAAAATTCTCTTCCTCAAGCCACATTCCAAGTACTCAGAGTCACATCCAGCCTGCGGTCATCAAACTGAATGACCAGAGGAAACTACTTCATTCTAGAAGAGTGCGCTCAGTGGTCTAGCCTGCAATCACCATACTGAACGATCAGAGAAAACTGCTTCACCCTGGAAGAGTGCGCTCAGTGGTCCAGCCTGCCCACCGCTGCAGGCTCCGAAAGACGATGTGTTGTTTCTGGCCCAAGGAATTTAACACTGGTCAGCAGTATTTATTTCTGTATCTGTACATATATGATAGTGTGTGTGTTGTGTATGTGGTATATGTGTGTGATGTGTGTACGCGGGTGATATGCATGTGTTGTGTGATGTGTGTGTGTGATGTGTTGTGTGGTGTGTGTATGCGGGTGATATGCATGTGTTGTGTGTATATGGGAGGGAGAGAGAGAATACAAACCAGAGGCTGACACCTGCTATCTTTCCCAATCAGCCTCTACCTTATATACTGAGGTGGAGTCTCTCTCTTGAACAAGGAACTCTTGACTCAGCTTGTGTAGTTAGCCATCTTACCTCCTGTGCATGCCACGCCCATCTCCCAATTATGTAGGTTCTGGGGATCTGAACTCTAGTCCTCATGTTCATGCGACCCTCAGCTGGCTTTTATAGACAAGGACCCTTGAGTTAGGGTATCTTCCTAAGTGGCAGAGGGAGTGCCTGCTCCTGGTCACGTCTGGTTCTCAGGTCCATCTCCAGGAAGCCACCCGAGGAAAGCCATGGCTTCTTTTCTGTCCACTGAGTCCCCTTCAGCAGCACTCCCACCACCATTCTGTTGGGTTCGGTATAAATCCTTTTGTTAGGATTATTCTAAAATATAACAGTTGTTTTATATGTAAGTATTTTTTAACAGATTCTTATTTTTAACTATACATGTATGTATGTGGGTGTGTGCATGTAAGTGCAGGTACTAACGCAGGCCAGGAGGGGGCACCCTCCTGGAGTTAGAGGTGATTGTGAGTCATCCAACACGGGTGCCAGGAACTGAACTCAGGTCTGCTGCAAGAGGGCCAGTTCTCCAGCCACGCGCACAGGTGTTTCTAACATGTAAATGGTCTTGTATTGTGTCTTCTCTACAGGCAGTTTTCACTTCCGTTTACCATAGTTCTGAGGCTCCTTTTCTGTGGCCTTCACCTGCACCTGCTGTCCTCGTCTGGACAGGAGAAGCAGAAAAGGTTCTTGTTTAGAGGGATGAAGAAATGGCTCGGTGACTAAAGGCCACTTCCTAGCACTCACATAAGGCTGCTCCAGGGAATCTGAAACATCTTTTGCCTTTGTGGAAACCTGAACACACATCACACACACATCATACACACCACACAAATACACATCACACACACCACACAAATACAGACACCACACACACAAATACAGACACCACACACACTCACATGTACATACATCACCCACACATACATACATAAATAAATCAATCAATCAAATAAATAAATCTTAGGCCTGGCATGGTGGCACACACCTCTTTAATCCCAGAGTGCAGAAGGCAGAGGCAGGAGGATCCATGAGTTCAAGGTCAGCCTGGTTTACGTAGCAAGTTCCAGAACAGCCAGGGCTATATAGTGAGACCATCTCAACAAAAATTGTTTTTTTTAACAAGCAGGCAGCTGAGCACAGTTGTCCACACCCTGACATTCAATCTTTGCCACATACTTTCCTCCCTACATGCAGAGGAACCCTTGCCCCCCCACCCCCCGCAAGTGTCTGGGCATCCTCAGGGCCTGGACACACACTTCTCCTGTTCTCCAGTCTCCTCGCACACACACACACACCCCTCCTGTTCTCCAGTCTCCTCGCATGCACACACACACACACGCACACACTTCTGTTCTCCAGTCTCCTCGCACACACACACACACCCCTCCTGTTCTCCAGTCTCCTCGCATGCACACACACACGCACACACTTCTCCTGTTCTCCAGTCTCCTCACGCACACACCTCCTGTTCTCCAGTCTCCTCGCGCACACACACACCCCTCCTGTTCTCCAGTCTCCTCTCACACACACACACACACACACCCCTCCTGTTCTCCAGTCTCCTCTCACACACACACACACACACACACCCTCCTGTTCTCCAGTCTCTTCACGCACACACACACACACACACACACCCCTCTTGTTCTCCAGTCTCGCGCACACACACACCCCTCCTGTTCTCCAGTCTCGCACACACACACACACCCCTCCTGTTCTCCAGTCTCCTCGCATGCACACACACACACACACACACCCCTCCTGTTCTCCAGTCTCCTCGCGCACACACACACCCCTCCTGTTCTCCAGTCTCCTCGCACACACACACACACACCCCTCCTGTTCTCCAGTCTCGCACACACACACACACACACACCTCCTGTTCTCCAGTCTCCTCGCATGCACACACACACACACGTACACACTTCTCCTGTTCTCCAGTCTCCTCACGCACACACACATGCACACACCTCCTGTTCTCCAGTCTCCTCACACACACACCCCTCCTGTTCTCCAGTCTCGCACACACACACACACACCCCTCCTGTTCTCCAGTCTCCTTGCATGCACACACACACACACGCACACACTTCTCCTGTTCTCCAGTCTCCTCGCATGCACACACACACACACACGCACACACTTCTCCTGTTCTCCAGTCTCCTCGCATGCACACATACACACACACACACGCACACACTTCTCCTGTTCTCCAGTCTCCTCACGCATACACACACACCCCTCCTGTTCTCCAGTCTCCTCGCATGCACACACACACACACACACACACACATTCTCCTGTTCTCCAGTCTCCTCATGCAGGCACACACACACACATTCTCCTGTTCTCCAGTCTCCTCATGCAGGCACACACACCCCTCCTGTTCTCCAGTCTCGCGCACACACACACCCCTCCTGTTCTCCAGTCTCGCGCACACACACACCCCTCCTGTTCTCCAGTCTCCTCGCATGCACACACACACACACACCCCTCCTGTTCTCCAGTCTCCTCGCATGCACACACACACACACGCACACACACTTCTCCTGTTCTCCAGTCTCCTCGCATGCACACACACACACACACGCACACACTTCTCCTGTTCTCCAGTCTCCTCACGCACACACACACACCCCTCCTGTTCTCCAGTCTCCTCGCATGCACACACACACACACACACACATTCTCCTGTTCTCCAGTCTCCTCATGCAGGCACACACACCCCCTCCCCCATTCTCCAATCTCCTCGCTCCAAAAATTGTCTAAGAGGCTCGACTTCAGCCGGATTCAGAGAACTAGAGCATCGTCATTCTCCTATTTTTATATTCAGAAATGTTCTGCAAACCACATCCCCAACAGCCACGGGAGCAGAATGTGAGGAAATCGCTTTGCTATGTCATGATGTGGAAGGCCTCCAGCAAGCTGCATCTGCCATACGGCCGGGGCATGCAGTGATGGCGAACACATGTGCAGCAGGCCAGGGCACCCCGTGGCAGTCAGGCTGTCCTCTAGAGGGGTCAGTTCACACACAGGCCCTTGCCTGCCTTCCTCCCGGAGGAGAGTCCCCTCACCTGCCTTACCAACCTGCCTCAAAGATCTAACGAACCTGGTCAAGTGTCGGGACAACCAGGACACAGTGGAGGGAGGAAAGCCAGGGCTGCGGGTGAGGATGCTGGGGCGGGACTGCCCAGCGCTCTGCCATCCGACACTCTGCTCTCTGCCACTTCTGCTGCCACAGTGGCTGGAAATGGTGACAACAGAGGTGGGCGAAGCCTTTAATGTCATTAAATGCAGCACGGCTGCTGTCAGCTGTCACTCAAAGGCAGAACCCTGCCCGCCCATACTACATTGAGGGGGCACCTGTGGCCTGGGTGGGCCAGCTGCTTGGTTAGCGTCAAGCCATTGGATGTCTCCATTCACTTGGTGATTCCGACGAACACCATCGTACTACTAGTACTACAAACTCTTTCCCATACCACAATGACTTAGGATTTTCAAATTTTATTTATTTATTGGTTTTCTCTGCAGTGCTGGGGACACAGCCAGGCGAACAGCTTATCACTGGGCTGAGGCATGGCTCTGGTTCCGAGCACTGGCTGCCTAAACCCACACTTAAGTCTGGCCCCAGGGATCCAGTGTCCTCTTATTTTAAATCTGTATTTATGTTTGCGTATGTATGCCACGGGTGTGCAGGTGCTTACAGAGGCCAGAAGAGGGTGCCAGAGCTCCTGAAGCTGGAGCTGTTGGCAGCTGTGAGGCACTGATGTGGGTGCTGGGAACTGAACTCAAGTCCTCTAGATGAGCAGCCAGTGCTCTTAACCACTGGGCCATCTCTCCAGCCCCCCATTACTCACGACTTTACCAAAAAACAAAAACTTTCCAGATTTGATCCCCAGCAAAACACACATGCACGCACGCACGCGCACTTTGCCTCCCAAAAGCAACTTTAAAAATACATCATTTAGAAAATGCATTCTGGCTAAAGATGGCAAAGTAAGGATTTTAATTTCTAAATCAATAACAAAAGATGAAAAAAAATCAGCTGATGAAGAAAGAACAGAAACAACTCCTTAAAGTTATTTTTAAAAAGCAGCAAAAGCTTGCAGCGCAGGGCCAGATGCTCTCAGCCTAGGGTGGCCTACCCTGGGGGCAAACATGAGACAGCACACACACAAAGCCCAAGAAACAAGAGCTCTTCAGAGCAGCTGATGCAATAACTGGTTTGAATAGAAAAAAAAAATGACAAAGACCTGAGGTTTACTTTGTGCTTACTCTGCCAGTCTGTAGTCAGGCTCTGGAAGGCCCCAAGGTCTGGCTTTACTTAAGCATCCCTTGGTTCTTAGAGAATTGCGTCTTACAGACCAGCAAAGCCAGAAATGACAGGCAGACCCAGAAAAGACAGGAGAGGAGGGGAAGGGACAGGGAGAAGCTAGCAGACAGAGCTGGGAGAAGGGGCAGAGAGACTGAAGAAGAGACAAAGAAAAAGCGGGACCAGGGCAGAGGGAGAATGGGGACCAACAGGCAGAAAGATACAGACGGGCGAACTGAAAGACACAGGCAAAGATGGACTAACAGCTGGGGCGACACAGGAGGAAGACAGACAAGTCAGGGTAGTTGCGAGCCACACAGGGCTCCCTGTGTCTGCAGCACTGGCCCTGGTCTCCTAAGTGACTCTTACTGCCCCTGGCAGATCTGCCCTGGGTCTCCAGGAAGGGACTGCGCAGAGACTGAGAGGGCACTAGACCCAAACAGTCGCTGGCCACAGGCCCCAGGGTCTGTCCAGAGCAACAGCGCACAGGAAGGTGATAGCTTTGTCTATGGGGGGAACGGGGGGGGGGGCACGCACCTGTGCAAGATCCGACGTTTATAATGGAGAGCCCTCAATTTAGAGGCTCCTGGTAAATAATTTACCAGGAAGAATACAATGCCTTCCCTGGCCTCATCCATTATTCAGCATAAGAAATGTGCCATGTTGTTACACTTCCTGACATCTAAAAGTGGTCTGAGCCATTAGGCCAGGAGCAAGATGAAGGTGGGGCCATTTCTACCCAACTTTCCAGAACCCTTGACCCAGCAGACCCGCAGCTCTGGGACCTTACGAACCACATCTCAAAGCCACGCAGCTGTGCATGGAGGCACAGGCCAGTAATCACAGTTACTTGGGAAGCTGAGGCAGGAGGATTACATTCAAGGTGATCTTGGGCTGTATGGCAAGTTTGAAACGAGCTTAGTCAACTTAGTAAGACTGCCTCAAAATAAAACTGTAAAAGGCCTGGGAACTGGGTATGGAGAGAGTTTAGCAGTAAGAGCACCGGATGCTCTTCCAGAGGACCTGAGTTCGGTTCCCAGCACCCACATGGTGGCTCACAGTTGTCTCTTACTCCAGTTCTTTGGGCATCAGATATAGACTTGATATACAGAACATAGATGCAGGCAAACAGTCACACACATGAAAATAAAAGAGAAGATAAGTAAATGGCCTGGAGTATAGCTCAGTGGTAGAGTCACTGGCCTAGCATATCCAAGGTCCTAGGTTCAATTCCAGCATGGGGATGAGGAGGGAGCACAGCTTACCTTCCAGAGAAGGCCAGGTCTGGGCTCAACTGTGAGAACCCAAGGGCATCCCGGTCCAGGCCCCAGGAGCACAAAACTGTGATCTGATCGATTGAGAGTTCACCCTCTCCCAAGAAGGAAACTGCCTCACTTGAGTCTTGGGCAACACAGTTCCCAAAAGGTTTTACGGATCAAGTGAGCGTCCTGGATACTAGGTGCCCAGCACTGAACACGGCATCTTCTTTAGGCCTCCATTTCTCACTGATGTCACTTGCTCTCTACTTTGCAAACCCACAACCAGGACAAATGGCCTACAGGAAACCCAGAGAGTCACACAACTTCAACCCGGGGGTGGGGGTGGGGAGCACAGAGACTGGCGAGCTAGCAAAGGGGCTCAGTGGGTAACGGTGCCCAGCCTGACCCAACCCCTGTGGCCCATGTGGAAGGAGACGGGTGACTTACACAGGCTGTCCTCTGTCCTTCCTTTCTGCACCACAGCACAAAGTGCCCCCATCTATAACATAAATAAACCTAAAGAAAGAAAAGCTCATGGGAGAGCCACCTCCCCACAGAAGGACAGGAGGTCCTGCCCATAAAACTACCTGGATTTAAAGCAGGTGAAACGGTTTCAAACCTACTCACTCACCAACAGACACACATTTAGTCTCCACTTGATGGGATTTAGAATCACCTAGGAGACCAGACTGTGGGCATGTCTATGAGGGTGTTTCCAGTCAGGGGTAAGCGATCTTCAGAACCCCACCCTGAATGTGGGCAGCACCATCCCCTGCGCTGGGGTCCTGCACTGAGCGCCAGCATCCATCTCTCTGCTGGGAACGTGGACATGAGGTGACAGTTGCCCATTTTCCGCACCCGTGCCTCCCTACTACGATGGACTGTACCCCCTTCAAAGGCACAAAACAAAAAAACAAAACAAACAAAATCCTCCTCCTTGAAGTTGTTTTTGTCAGGGAGAAATGGTACATATTGAGTCCAATGCCAAAGCCCTGAGTGTGGACCCACGCCAACAGCGGCAGTGTGCACCCACGCCAACAGCGGCAGTGTGCACCCACGCCAACAGCTGCAGCCCTTCAGAAGGCTGAAACAGAGATCAGGAGTTTGAGTTCAGCTTGGGCACTGCGGTCCAACCCTGTCTCAAAAAAAAAAAAAAAAAAGCCAAATCATCAACAAACAAAATTCATGAATTCATGATAGTATTGTTAATGCTGCTGTTTTTTATGCCCAAAAGTGTCTGTCTTATTGCTCACCCATGAAGGATGCTAGAAAAAAGTACTTAATTACTTAAAACTGGTGATAAATAGATGAATTTATTTTCCTTTTTTTATTTATTTTTATTTTATTTTTTTGAGACAGGGTCTCACTATGAAGCCTGAAACTCACTTGGTTAACCAGGCTGACCTTGCACTCAAGAGATCTGCCTGCCTCTGTCTCCAGAGTGCTGGCTGGGATTAAAGGTGTGTGCCACCACAGCCAGCCATTTTCCTTTCTAAAGAACAGCTATATCTCAGGATAATGATGCTAATAGGAGGTTTGTCTTTATAGAAATATCTAGCTAATAAATAGAGAATCATCATTTTACAGTCCTCTAATGAGATCACGGTTCTAGAAGGATTACTGATGGCTGCTGACCTCAGAAAGACAAGCAGATGTTACATGTCTGCTGAGGAAGACACACACAGAATAAAGAAAATTAAATTCAGACGCAATAAAGCCTGGAGACCCAGTGTTCATTACTAATAGGCTCAGGAATCTCTCTAAACTAATTTGGAAGGAGGAAAAAAAAAAAGATGTCTCAGTGGACAACCACCTGCCACAAGCCTGGTGACCTGAGTAGGGTTCCACATGATGGACGGCCACAATGGGCTTCACAACGCCCACTGTCCACTAGACACGGGAGCACTGTGTAGCCCAGGCTGACGCTGAACTCACAGAGATTGCTCTGCCTTGTGTGATGGGATTAAAGATGTGAGCCATCATGCTAAAGTTTTTCTTTAAAAAGAAAAATAAGTCAAAGCTGGATGACAACTGAGGACAGTAATGAGAACTAAGTCTCCACACCTATCCTGTAAGTCATTCTCCACACTATCCCGTAGTCACACCGTCTCCACACCTATGCCGTAGTCACACCGTCTCCACACCTATCCTGTAAGTCACATTCTCCACACTATCCCGTAGTCACACCGTCTCTACACCTATCCTGTAGTCACATTCTCCACACTATCCCGTAGTCAAACTGTCTCCACACCTATCCTGTAGTCACACCATCTCCACACGTATCCGGTAAGTCACATTCTCCACACTATCCCGTAGTCACACCGTCTCCACATCTATCCTATAAGTCACATTCTCCACACTATCCTATAGTCACACCAACCGTCTCCACACCTATCCTGTAGTCACACCGACCGTCTCCACACCTATGCCATAGTCACACAGTCTCCACACCTCTCCTGTAGTCACACCATCTCCATACCTCTTCAGTAGTCACACCGTCTCCACACCTATCCTGTAGTCACACCGTCTCCAGATCTATCCTATAAGTCACATTCTCCACACTATCCTGCAGTTACATCATCTCCACACCTATCCTGTAGTCACACCATCTCCATACCTCTTCAGTAGTCACACCGTCTCCACGCCTATCCTGTAGTCACACTGTCTCTACACCTCTCCTGTAGTCACACCATCTCTACACCTCTCCTGTAGTCACACCGTCTCCACACCTATCCTGTAGTCACACCATTTCCACGCCTACCCCGTATATTCACCATCTTCTGATGTCTGTACACCCCGCACCTTCAGCACTTCCTTAGTGGCTGCTCAGACGTAGCCCTGGACCAGCACATCCCAGATAATCACCATGCCTGCCCCAGAGAGAGCACACAGAAGGTACGAGCTGTGCTCACACTCACCTAACTCCATAGCAGGTAGCTCCATGGGAGGTGGGTGTACAGGAAACGGCAGCTGCTTTGTGGTGTTAACTGCACCAGAAAACTTGATCATGTTCTCCCTACCCCATGTGGCACCAGCAAAGGGTCAAAACCTAATATGGGTTCCGGGTAGGCAATTACATTAATTATCATCATTAATTCAACAAACATTTATTTAGAGCCTACCATGTGCCAAGTACTTCGTAAGTCACTGAAGATGCAAAAACACACAATTACTGTCTTTAAGTATCTCAGCTCCGCGGGGGAGTCAGACAAGTAAGCATATAATTACAGTAATAGCTAACACTCGCTGACCCTCACTACGCACCAGGCGCCGTTCCCAGCGTGTTAACCATCCTATCTTGTTAAGGCTCGTGCCCACCCAGTGGAAGGGGTGCCATGATCCTCGTCATGCAGACGAGGTAACTGAGGCACAGAAGCAAAGCTACTTGCTGAAGCTCACAAAGCTGGTAAGAGACAAAATGCAGGTGTTGTGTCTCAGGTCATAGCTGGTTCCAGAAGAAGGCCTACTGTGATCACTAGCCTTGCCTGCTCCATCACTTGCTACGATGGGCCGTGCAGGAGTCTTAGGGTAGGCTTCTAAGTCGGAGGAGGGGATATAGAAACAGGGAAAACAGAGAGAAAGAAAAAACTAGACATCTTTAACACAAGGTTTTAGGAGGATGAGGCCTGGAAAGTTGAAAGTCAGAAGTTAGAGTGCAAGCGATGAAACTCTACTGTAGCATGTGACCAGCACGAAGTTCTGTGTTCAAGCACCAGCAGGAACAACAAACAGGAAATACAAAGCCTGAAACCAGAAAGTTCGGAGGTCATGGCCACACTGTTTT
Source organism: Chionomys nivalis (assembly GCF_950005125.1). Lineage (NCBI taxonomy): Eukaryota > Metazoa > Chordata > Mammalia > Rodentia > Cricetidae > Chionomys > Chionomys nivalis. The sequence goes on along the minus strand of NC_080104.1, from coordinate 11,493,495 downwards.
GGGGCAGGGAGGCAAAGGAGGCAAGATGGAACATTTACCCTGCTGAAGGTGTCCCCAGTGAAAAAGACAAATGGCTGCCACAGAAAGTTCGCCTTTCCCTGAGGGAATTTGCCACAGCAGAAAATGAACTGAAGCTAACCTCTATCACGGGGAGAGAGGTAGGCGCAGCCACTGAGGCCCTGACCACTGCAACACTACACCTCTCCCACAGGTCTCAAGGCTGTCGCCATAGCAACAACCAAGGTGCTTCAACAACAGAAACGTGTCCTGTCCCAGTTCTGAAGCCCAGGAGTTCCAGACCAAGGCCTTGGCCTGTGGGTTCCTTCCAGAGGCTCTGTGTCCCATGACAACCCCTTGGTGTCAGCTGCAGTCACCAACATGACTTTGGCTTGTGGCTTTATCACTCCAGTCTCTGCCCCCATCTTCCCTGTGACTATCAAGGGCTGTTTGTATCTCTTCTCTTTGAAAAATACTTTTTAAACCTTATTTTATGTGTGTGGGTGTTTAACCTGTATGTATGTACACCACATATGTGCCTGGTGCCCACAGAGGTCAGAAGAGAGGATGTCAGGTCCCCTGGAATGGAGTTACAGATGGCTGTGAGACAGTACGTCGGTGCCAAGAGTCAAAGCTAGGTCCTCTGAAAGAGCAGCCAGTGCGCTTAGCCACCAAGCACCTCTCCAGCCCCTCTTCCTTCTTACTGAACACGGGAAGTTCTGCAGGATTAGCTGCCCACCTCAGTAACTTCATTTTCGCCTGAATATACGTGTAAAAGACAAATTAATTCTAAACCAAATCACATTCGCAGGCCCCAGGGTTATGACTGCAGAACAGGGTTGGGTGCTGGAAATGTAGCTCAGAACTAAAGCAAAAGAGACCAGGCTAGCCCGACCTGTGAAGCCTCGGCCTCAACTTCCTGTGTGTTGGGCTTACAGGCTCTGACGGGCACTTAGGTGCCCACTGTGTGCCAGGGGCCACTCTACATGCTGGGATACAATGGTGAACAGGACAGGAAGGTTTCTGTTCTGTCTTTACACAGCTTCTCTGAAGACAGGAAAAAAGCAGGAGGGTCTGGCCTGGAAAGTGGGAGTCTGCTTCACCTCTTTGATCTGTTTGAGAGTCTGCTGAGGGAAATCTACTCTGTTCTTCAGAGAGCGCTGGAAGGTTCTGCTTGAGCAGGGGTGTGGCTAGGGAAGGCGGAGAAAGCCAGACTGTGTGCTGCGCCTGCAGAGCCTCACCCAAGGTGTCCAGGATCATCAAGGTTAAAACCTTCAGTTCACAAAGCCAAGGGCATCAGAGCACCCCCATCCCAAGAAGAAGGATCACCCACGTATACCTACCACCTCCCTCCACAGGCCTCTGGGGCAGCTCAGAGCAGGCGGGGGTCTGACTGGCCATGTTTTACCCTGACCTTCCTCCCCCATTTGGGGAGTGGCCAGTTTCTGCCTGGCTGCAGTCAGTGCATATTTAAGAAGATTTTTTTTAAAGATTGATTGATTGATTGATTCTATTATACACACACACACAATACACTAATATATTAGTGTTTTGCCTTCATGTACATCTGTGCCCCACATGTACCCGGTGCCCTTGAAGGTCAGAAGAGTACGTTGGATCCTCTAAATGGAGTTATACTGTGAACTGCCACATGGGTGCTGGGAACTGAATCCAGGCCCTCGGCAAAAGCAGCAAGTGTTCTTAAGCGCTGGGCTACCTCCCCAGTCCCTAGCACAAACAGCTGTCACACACGCAAATGCTGCCAGGACTTCAGCATAGCGATGACAAGGGTGAACTCACATAATTCAAGGATGACTAGGAGAAATCTGTCCTCTTCAAACTAGGCCTTATCAATCAGCCTTGCCTTGGTCGTTACTGAAATGCGTTCTGGGATCTGCCAGGGTCAGCCTCGCTCCCCACCTCCCACCCTCTCAGCTGGTTTCAAACCCTGGAGGAAGAGAGTAGCTCATGTCTTAGCACGGACATAAAGGACACACAGAGAATAATGGACATTGTTTCCAGTGTGCTGGACTGGGGATGCACACATTCCCTGCGGAGGCGTTCTCAGCATGGGGCGTCACCCCTGGCCTCAGCTTTTTGTTTTTGTTTTTTCAAGACAGGGTTTCACTGTTTAGTTCTGACTGTCCTAGAACTCACTTTGTAGACCAGGCTGGCCTCGAACTCCCTGAGATCCGTCTGCCTCTGTCTCCCGAGTTTTGGGATTAAAGGCGTGCGCCACCATGGCCCGGCTCAGCTGCATTTTCTAGCCCCATTCCTGCACCTTTGATAGCTGGCTGGGAGTCTGGGGGTGGGGAGGTTCCGGACCTTGAGCTTATAGCTCCTGCATGCTAAACATGCTGTCCACCACTGTGGTATGACATCCTTAGGCCCTGGTGCTTTGTATAGATTTTGATTTTGGACAAATCAGTAAATTTTCTTGATGAGACTCGAGTATTTTTTGAGTTGCTAATTGAATTTGCCACATTAAAAAAAAAAAAAAGTCTGCAAAGCCCATTTATTTTCATTGTGATGAGGAGGAGGGGAAGACAGGATCTCACTATATAGCCTTTGCTGGACTGGAATCACCCATACACCAGGTTGGCCTCTACCCCCCAAGATGATTACCACTGCCTAGAATTGAGGTTGTTTTCCAAAACCCAGGAGCGGATTCCAATTGTATTTCACGTTCTTTTTGTCTCTTTTGAGAACTGTATGTCTTTCATGAGATTAAAGCAGCCACAGATTTTTTTTGGGCTACAACCTTGTTTGTGGCACCTTAGCCTCTAATGCAGAATTAGATTTAATTTGCCAATTCCTTATATTAGACTTTACAGGAACACCTGGAAGAGGTGTTGTCAACCAATGCTTGGGGACAAGGTTCTGGGAACCCTGGGACATACACAGGCTGCTATCCATCTGCTTCCTGGCTCTATGTCAGCCTAGAAAGCATACTGGGCTAAACATTTTTACAAAATTTGAAGCTGAGTGGTGGTGGTACACACCTTTTAATCCCAGTACTCAGGAGGCAGAAGCAGGCGGCTCTCTGTGAGTTCGAGATTAGCCTGGTCTACAGAGTGAGTTCCAGGACAGGCTGGCTCCAAAGCTACACAGAGAAAACCCTGTCTTGAAAAAAACAAAAACAAAAAAACAAAACAAAACAAAACAACAACAACAAAAAAAAATCACCCAGCCTGGACTACAAGAGCTAGTTCCAGGACAGGAACCAAAAGCTACGGAGAAACCCTGTCTCGAAAATCAAAAGAAAACCCACAAAAACCAAACAAAAACAAAAAAACCCACCACCAAATCCACTTGACATCACAAGTTTGGGAGGTAATCAATAACTACCTTTTAACTTGATTTTTAATAGTAACTAATCTACTCAACCATTTTAACAGTTCTTCAATATATTTCTTTTTAAATTCTTTATTATATTTATTCATTTATGTGTGTGCACACCCACGTGTGCATGTGGGGGAGGCCAGAGACGACTGTCAGAAGTATATTCTCTTCTCACATGGTCCTGGGGCTTGAACTCAGTCTGTCAGGCTTAGCGGGAGGTACTTACCCCACTGAGCCATTTGCCAGACCTCTTTTTTAAATTCTCTGAGTGTGTGTGTGCGCACGCACGCAAATGTGCCACTGTGCACACGTGGAGGTCGGCAGCCAACCTCGGGTACCAGTGCTCACCATCCTTGTTTGAGAAGAGTCTTTTGGTGTTCTCTGTGTATACCAGGTTGGGGACCTGCCAGCTTCCTGGACTCTCCCATCTCCACCTGGGGTTACAGCACACACTACTGGGAATTTGCACTCGGTCTTTCATGGTGAGCATTTTCTCCTCTACGCCATGTCCCCAAGCAGCAGCTAACAGGTACCCATCCATTCTTCTCCAGCCCCCTTTGTATTTCTTCACAGCTGCTGGTCAGCTCCAGTTACAACTGTGGGCTTCTAATCTGTTTGCTGTTTAGGAAGGTACTTGCAAAGTTCATATCTTACTAGTTTTTTAATTTTCTTTTCTTTTTTTGAGATAGGGTTTCTCTATGTGGCCCTGGCTGTCCTGGAACTCACTCTGTAGACCAGACTGGCCTCGAACTCACAGAGATCCTCCTTGCCTCCCAAGTGTTGGAATTTAAGGCATGCACAACCACTACCCTGCTCTTACTATTTCTCAGGGAAGAACTGTTTTGGAGACAGTGTCTCATCATGTAACACTGGGTAGTCTGGAACTCATTATGTAGACTAGCTGGCCTGGAATGCAAAAAGAGCTGCCCGCCTCTGCCTCCCAAGTGCTAGGATTAAAGACGTGTGCCACCAAGTTTGGTTAAAAGGTTTTGTTTTTAAGTGTGTGTGTGTGTGTGTGTGTGTGTGTGTAGGTGCCCTCTGGAGCTGGAGGGAGTTACGAACAGCCATGAGCACCTAGCATGAACGCACAGAACTGAACTTAGTCCCTAGAACAGCAGCACACACTCTGCTGAGCCACCTCTCCAGTCCTTTATCCTAATTTTTATGAAGGTTGTGTGGGAGTGTCCTGGCATATGCGTGAAGGTCAGAGGACAACTTGCAGGAGCTGGTTCTCAACTTCTACCATTAGGTCCTGGGGATTAAACTCAGGTCGTCGGTCTTGGTGCAAGTACCTTTACCCACAGAGCCACCTCAGCAGCCGGGCTTTTTTAAACATTGATTTTTTTTTCAGAATTCCAAAGAAGAAAGAAATAACAGGAACCAAGCCACATCCAGGAAAATGGGACTAAGCAGGGAACACAGATAAAGACACTCAGGAGGACAGTAGTCGGTGGCTCTATCCCAGGGCTGTGAAGAACACCCACTGAGGAGTGAGGAGTCTGTCCCAGGGAGGGGTCTCTTGCAGCTCAGGCATCCAACCCCTTTGAAAACCACCTGGCTAGGCCCTCAGTGTGAGCACAGGCACAGGGGATTACATTTCCATGACACAGGAAGAAATGCAAACCCCTCAAAGGTGGGAATTCTGGTCTTTGGAATCCAACAACTTGAGCAACCACGGGACCCTCTGGGGTAGGGTGGGGCTTGTGGGGAAACAGAGGCAAGGCTGACCTGAATCCTGAGCTCATCAACTTGGGGCAACGAAAGCGAACACACCTGACAGAACCGCACAGGAGCAGGCAACTCATTGGCTAAAGTGGTGCCCAAAGAGAGATAAACGACCACAGAGATGGAGCGAGACCCGGATGGGCACCCGGCCAATACACACCTGGAACAACCTGGGCTCCTGTCCGCGGGCTGGTCTTGGTTGTTAGTAATGGAGGTGGAAATATTTGGGTGATAAATACCTGGGCTCCCCAGCAATGACCCACCCTTGAACTCTCTCTCCAGCTTCCACACACAGAGCCGGTGTGATCTGGACATGCCCACCATGACAGTGCTGACTCAGGAGCCGGTGAAAACGCAGAGAGCCACACGTCTACAGATGGACTCACACATGTTCACACTCTTTACACACAAAACACTTGGGCGCAATTCTGGTAAATTCATAGCCTCTGACAGAAATTCCAGTCAGGAATGATCCTAAAGACAGACAAGCCCAAGATGATAGTGGCCGTGTTTAAAATAGGAGACCCTGGGGCTGCAGAGATGGCTCAGTCTCCCAAGTGCACTGAGCTGCTCTTCCAGGGACTGGGGTTCCATTCCCACACCTACGTGGAGGCTTGGCTGTCTACAACTCCAGCTCCAGGGGATCTGACGCCCTCTTCCGGCCTCCTCAACACGAGGCACATGGCACAGACATACATGCAGGTAAAACGTCCATACACATTAAAAAATAAATAAATTGGGAAACCCTCAAAACAGCCTAAAGAGCCTGCAGGGAACTCATGAAATAAACTAGGGAAGGGGGAGGGGTGGGCGGGGTGCAGGCGGTGCTCGCTTTAAACTTCCCCTTAAAAGTGTGTAGGAACCTTCCTGCTTTATCCCATGCCGTGCCCCCCAACTCAGGAAGGTCCCAGGGGAGGAAGGACCTGGAGCAATCACACAGGAGGAGGCTACATAATGAATTGTAAGGGTATGTTTTCTTTGGCCAGGGCAGTCAGGCCAAGCTCGGAGGCTGCTGGGCAAACATTTTTCATATTTTAGTAGCTGGCCTATGCCCAAGGCAGTCAGAAGTTAAGTAAGCTGAATGAGCTGCACCCACCCTCTCCAAGGCCCCAAGAATTCGTAATGAGGCTTCCGCGGCAGCACTTCAACAATATCCGAGGCTCCCACAAACCTGCCCTGTGGCCTGAAATAAGCGCACCCTTCACTGCTTTCAATGAATGCAAATGATCCAGCAGCAGCAACAACAAAACACTAGCCTGGAGAGAAGTCCAACTTTGTGTGGCTGTCTTCATCAACTTACAGCCCAGGCAGATGGTCCTGCGGAGCCTCGAGTGCCCAGGCTAGCCCAGGCAGCCCCCCTACGCTCAGGACAATGGGGACAGAAGGCAGGAAGTGCCCTAGGAGGACAGACCCACCCTCCCTGGGACCAGGTGCAGACCCTCACATCTCAATCTCTTTACGACTCTGCTCCAGGGCAGAAAGGAAAGTGCGAAGGGGTGGGGGGCAACAAAAGGTATTTCTTTGATCTCAAAGAAGGACGGATCCCAGGCACCTCAAAGACCTGTCTGGTAACCACACATCATGCATCCAAGGGCACTTCCCTAGGGACGTGCCCACCCCCACTGGAGTCCACTGATGCCAGGGACCTGAGGAATTGGAAACAACAGCATCACAGACAGTGTAAATAACCCAATTTACACCTTGTTTGCAGAATTCTTAGATTGTCAGGAGTCTGCAGAGCAACTCTGAAGCCATTTACTTCCAGCCAGGGCTCAAAGGGATTCTTGTCCGTCTCTGGGGCCGAGGTATTGGCTGGCCCAGAACAGCTACTGGTGAACTCAGCTGCCCCTGTCTTCACCTATGGCGACAGCAGCTGGCAGGAGATCCATGGAAGTCCACACAAATTCTCCTGGCCTCTCCTAGTCGCTGATGTACAGGAGGCAACAGGCTCACTAGACCTAAAATAGGCAGTTAGTTGAGCTCAGGACAGCTAAGGATCTGCAGCCTGGCGTGGTCAGACACAAAGAGCTTCTGGGCTGAGGATGCAGCTCAGCTGGAGTCGGCTCGAAAAAACGTGTGGGAAGCTCTGGGTTCTGGCTCAGCACTTTATAAACCAGGTGGTACACACCTGTAATCCCAGAATTAGGGAGGTAGAAGAAGATCAGGGTTTAAGGCCATCATTGGCCACACTGTGAGCTCCAGTCAGGCCAACCTGCTTCACCTGTGACCTTGTCTTCAAAAAAATTGTAAAGAGGGAGGGTGGTAGTGGAGAGACTGTTCGGTGGTTAAGAGCACTTGCTGCTCTTGCAGAGGACCCAGGTTCGGTTCCCAGCACCCACGTGGCAGCTCACAATTGCCTATAACTTCAGTTCTAGGGGATGAACTTCTAGTCTCCTCAGGCATCAGGCCTGCATGTATAGCACATACATACCTCCATGCAAACTGCTCAAACCCATAAAAATAAACAAATCTGAATAAAGAGGTACAGGGTCTTCAGCGTTAGCAATCTATACCTGCGGATTCAATCCACCTCACAGATTTTTTTTAGGTTTATTTATTTTATTATTTTATGCTTATAAGTGTTTTGCCCCCACAGATGTGTGTACCATTGCATGCCTGGCACACGCTGCAATGAAGAGAGAGCGTCAGATCCCCTGGAGTTGGGAGTTCCTGATGGCTATGAGCTGCCATGTGGGTGCAGGTCCTCTGCAGGAGCAACAAGTGCTCCTAACCAATGGGCCACCTCACCAGACAGCTGCATTTTTCTTAAATGCTTCTTTTTTTAAAAAGAATATTTCTTTATTTATTATGCATACAATATTCTGTCTGCGTGTATGCCTGTAGGTCAGAAGAGGGCACCAAACCTCATTACAGATGGTTGTGAGCCACCATGTGGTTGCCGGGAATTGAACTCAGGACCTTTGGAAGAGCAGGCAATGCCTTTAACCGCTGAGCTATCTCTTCAGCCCCTCTTAAATGCTTCTTTACTCAGCATTAATGCACACAAGCACACACACAGAGAGAGAGAGAGAGAGAGAGAGAGAGAGAGAGAGAGAGAGAGAGAGAGAGAGAGAGAGAAGGCAGATATCTGTGAGGCTGGGTCAGCATGGCCTATACAGAAAATTCCAGAACAGCCAAGGCTACTCAAAAAACAAACAAAAAAGGTCCTTTGATAATATCTCTGAATAATGCGATAATGCGGTATAATGACTCCACTGTATTAGATAGTTGAAGTGATCTAGACAGGGTTTAAAATCCACAAGAGACTGCACAGGCCCAATGCAAAAATCATGGCATTTATTTTTACTTTTTTTTTTTTTCCCGAACTTGTTGGTTTGGTTGGCAGAGCTAGGGGGTGAAAAGCACCATGCTAATGAGCTATACCCCACATCCCTCCGTGCCATTCACTATAATGGGCTGGGCACCGATGCCCATGGAGGCTGAGGGCCACTCAACACTGCTGACCTTCCCATACCTCACAGGGCTACGCAAGAGCCCCCCATTTAGCTGTATTCTCAGCGTTCTTTTGATGTTGACATGGTCTTACCATGTTACCCAGTCTCGGCCTGAACTCACTCTGCAGTCCAGGCTTGCTGACTTCCCACTGTTTTAGAAGCACTCCAAAAGTAAGCTGTCAGTCATCCAAGGGCATCACAGGGAACGCGCAGGGAAACCTTCACCTCTGTGATTGGAACAGACCATCTGCAGCTCACGATTCTTTAAAACTCTCCTAATGCTACAGAAGTGGCTTAGTGCAGGCGTGAGATCCCAGCACCTATCAACTGTTTATTTGTTTGTTTGTTTGTTTATTGTTTTTTTTTGAGGCAGGGTTTATCTGTGTAGCCTTGGCTGTTCTGGAACTCACTTTATAGCCCAGGCTGGTCTAGAACTCACAGGGATTCACAGTGCTGAGATTAAAGCTGTGCACCACCACGTCCGGCCACTCTAATTTTTTTTTCTTTTTTTTTTTGTTTTTTTTCGAGACAGGGTCTCTCTGTAGCTTTGGTGCCTGTCCCGGAACTAGCTCTTGTAGACCAGGCTGGCCTCGAACTCCCAGAGATCTGCCTGCCTCCGCCTCCCGAGTGCTGGGATTAAAGGCGTGCGCCACCACTGCCCGGCTGGCCACTCTAATATTTAAAGCTGGCCATAGCTGCACACTTATAACCCTTGCTCTGGTGAGAGCCAGTTTCAGCGAGAGACCCCGCGTCAAGGGAATAAGGCAGAATGAGAGCAGAGGGCTCAGCAGCCCCTTGCGGCCTCCACATACATGCACCCCAACATACACACACATCTGCACTCCCAGGTGTCCTGGGCCCTAGAACAGCATGCTACATGCTTCCCTTCCAGGTGACCTAATCACCCCCTTATTGGGGAACACCTTCCCAGAGGTAGAATTCTGAAACCAACAGAAAGAACCCATCCTGGAACCCCTCATTTGGTGGAGAACCCAAGCCTTACTGAAGTGCCCCGCGTTCTGGTCTTGACACTCAGACAAAAGGGGCAACCTTTCTCTTTTCACCCCACAACCCATCCACCTCCTCATTATGTGAATCGGAACTCAACCAAGCTAAGAATTTCAGTAGGAAATAAACCCAGTGGCACAGGCCTGTATCTGCAGATACTCAGGAGACTGAGGCAGGAGAATTACACATTAGGGCTTGCCTGGACAAACAGTGAGTTCAAGGTCAACCCAGGCAATTTAGTGAGGCCCAGTCTCAAGAGAAAAAGGGGGGAGGCGGATGTCGTCCACTGGGAGCTCGTGGCACGAGGAAGGTGCCGGGTCCCATCCCAGTGTAACCAACAGAAACAAACGTAAATGCTTTTCTAAAACGACAGGACCCATCCCCTGAGTTTCCAGAGGGGCTGAGGGTACGGAGCAGTGGTGGAGTAGTTGCCTCACGTGCACAACACCCTGTGTGACCCCCTCAGGACACACCCTTCCTGAGCTTTTGGGCTACTTTTGGGCTATCTTTCCTTAACCAATAGATTGGGCACCCAAAACAGGGCGGACAATACCAGCTCTGTCAAGGTCAGCCCCACGCAAGTGTGACCCAAGGGAGCCAAGGGCACCTCCTGCCTGCCGTCAGGTCTCCAGACCCTGTACTCCCGGATGCTCATCCTGGACCACTCTGAGCCCCTCTCTGAAGCCCTGGCTTGTCTACTAATTACTCTGTTCTCACTATGTCCTAATTCACCCACAGGACAGTCATTCCTGGAATGAATCTCCAGTCACCGCCAGGAACAGCCCAGCTTTTAAAATGAAGACTGTAGTCACAGGTTGAATCTTTCCTTAACAAATGGTTTTGCTGGCTTAGGAAACACCCATTTCCTTGGCTGGACATCTCATGATTCTGGGGGCTTCAGTATTGTCTGGCCTATCTGTCTATCTGTGTGTGTCTCTCTCTCACATACACACACTAACACACACCACACACGTGTGAGCAGCACACTCATACACACACAAACACACACCACACACATGTGCGCAGCACACTCATACACACACAAACACACACCTTTAGAGGAATCTTCAGGTTTTCAGGCTCACTTGTTACTTACCTGTCAGATTAGAGGAAACAGCTTCTATTCAAAGTCACTAGAGGGTGGGGACAAAAACAGCCTATAAATCCATCACCCTCCTCGGTGGCAGCCCTTCCCTGCCCTCACTAAGCCACTCACACACTAGGTCCTTCCGTGCCATCTCTCTCAGTCCCACTGGGACTGGGCTGCTAGTTCCATCATACAACAGAGGAACACTAAGTTGGTCTTAGTAAAGAAACCATGGAGCGAAGACTAACAAGCTGTAAAGGCGCTTGCTGTGTGAGCCATGAGTTCAGTCCCTGAAACCCTTGGCACGAGGAGAAAACTGGCTGCTTAGTTACTGTCTGACCTACACACACGTTGGGGCAAGCAAAGCTTCCTGCTCATCTCCCTCCCCACAAATATATAAAAAGAAAAACTATTAAAAGAAACCACGGAGCCAGGGCTCAGTTCCTGAACAGATTTCGGCATTTTCCTTGGTGCTGCAGGGTGGGCGGGTGCTCCCACAGACCCTTGCGGGTGAGCTGCCCATCAAAGGCCAACAACACTGGTTTGGCCCGTTAAATACCAGGTCCTCTCTCAGTTGCACCTTTGCAGGTTCTACTTCCAGCAACAACAAAAGGGAAACAGGTTTTGCTAGCGCCTCCCTCCTGGCAGAGCTGGCTGGAAGCTGCGGGGACTTCTCAGCCAACTTACTATATATAAAGCACATTTAACGATCCTTTCAAGTCCAGAGAGTGAGAGGAGGAAGGGTTCACTGGAAACCTGATACTTTGGCAGCTAAGCGAGAGGGATGGGGCCCTTAGCATCAGCCCCAGGGGATAAACACCCTCCCAAACCTCTTTGTCTGCCAGACAGATACTTCCTGCAGGGGCAGGAGACTGCAAAACTTTTTATGGCAAGCCCACCTAAGGACACTCCTCCACCAGAGACCTGGCCGGGATCTTTAGCCAACCCACCTAACCATAAACCTTCTATCTCTCCCAGACCTGCTGGGGTCCCTCTCTCCACAAATACCTGTGACCGCCATAAACGCCCTGAAACAGCCCGGTTTACTGCCCGGCCTGCCTGCTGCTAAATGAGGGCATTTGTTTCAAATCTGCAAATACCGACAGCAGTGGAAACCTAAGTCCACCCCTTAAATGCAATGTTCTGCATTCCTCCTGGCCTGAAGCACCGCGCTTCAAAAGCTTCGAGAGGCCCTGGCTGTTTACTCTCTGGTGGGGCTATTGGGTGAGGTACTTCCCTACTCCCTGAGGAGGCTCCTTTGATCCGGGCAGAGTGGGAATGGCAGAAAGGGGTGCCACCCTCGCCCGGGCTAGACCGGGCCCACGCTCTCCTGCCCCTTGGGTCACTCACAGCAGCACTGGAGCGCCTGGAAAAGGGAAATCTCGTGGGAAGGCCCAAGTAGAGACTCGCCTAAAATTGCTGCCTGGAGACAGAGCAGGCCCATCTTCAAAGGGCCCTGGAGACAAAGAAGGCTGGGGAGGCAGGCATGGGAGGACCTCATTCTCTCCCACAGCAACAGAGGGGCAAACCTCCCACCACCAAAAACAAAAACCATGAAGCAAATAGGGTCAAAATCAGGCTGAATGTTTACTAAATATAAGCCTCTTGTTTGGAAAAGGCAGGGAGAGAAGGTTCCTCGGGCCCTCTGCAGCTCCCCAAGTTCCCCAGGGCAGCTGGGACGCTCACAGCCGTCTCCCTAAGTATTTTCTTTAAGTCGATGTGTTTAACGATTGGTTTAATCTCTTAAATTAACCAAAGTGGGAAAATGAAGGATTCTTTATGGCTGGAATAAGGCCCGCAGCACTTCCTTTCTTGTCCACAAGACAAGGTGTTCTTTGTTTTTAATGGGCTTTGTTTTCAGGTGGCAGGGAACAGACATGGACTCTCAAATGTCACCCTAACCTATCATCTCTTCTAAGGACCCCCTGGTCTGAAGGAGCCTTTCCTGGCCTGGGAAACAGTTCGGCTTTGTTTTCCTAAGAGGTAAACTAGCCAGCAGATCAGACCCCCAGAGTTGCTACTTTACAGCACAGAATGTATGCTTCCTGGTGGAACGTAGGAATTTCAGATGCCAAGGGCAAACCTCAGCAGAATCCTCTAGAAGGCAAAGGCTCAGTCAACTGAGGAGGGAACTTCCTGGCGCATAGCCTGTATCTCCCAGAATGTCAGAGCCTTTGGTCCAACCTTGACTCTCACTAAGGTCAAAAGGCTCAACTCTAAGCCGGGTGATGGTGGCGCAGCCTTTAATCCCAGCACTCGGGAGGCAGAGGCAGGCGGATCTCTGTAAGTTCGAGACCGGCCTGGTCTATAAGAGCTAGTTCCAGGACAGGCTCCAAAGCCACAGAGAAACCCTGTCCCAAAAAACCAAAAAAAAAAAAAAAAAAAAAGGCTCAACTCTAAAGTCACCAGGCCCCTGCTAGGTGTGCCTAGGAGCACTGTACCTATGGCACAGTGACTCTGAGACCACCTATATGGTATCTAGCCCAGTGTAGCCCAAGGTGCACTCCTAGCAAGCAGTCATGGTCTGGAGTGTGGCAGCATCCTACAGCCTTGGCCTTCCACAAGCAACAGGAGAGAAAAGGACGCATGAGCAAAGAGCAAACCACAGCGCTCAGACCTGTATACCACACAGCGTCTTACTGTAGCTCTTGAAACATTTAAGATCTACACAGACCTCTGAATGGGTCGCTGAAAGTCTTACCCCATTGTCTGATACACAAAGCAGGGAGGAGGTGGCAAAGAACCCGAAAGATCTCTCCAGGAAGGGATTTCTTCATACACTCTTTGTCCAGCAAGAACAAAATTTACTCCACTCTCTGACTGCAGCAGAATCCTCTTACAGTGCTTGCAAAATCCCGTCCCCAGACCTCCTCCATTTCATAGCTTCTGGTAACAATGACTGTACCCAGGGACTGACGTGGAAGCCAGAGCAGAGACTTGGATTTCTGGTCTCAACTTTTTATCCCTTACCAGTCTTTTCAGTGCTGAGCAGACATTTATGTGCCTCAGTTTACCTGTCAAGTGCATACTCATCCCTCCAAAGCCACCCTTGTCTGACCTACATGGAGCCTTGGTAAGGACCCAGTGTCAGCAGCGGTGAAGAAGACAAGTCTGTAAAAAGTAGGGTGCAGCTTGGGGCTGTTACAGACGAGGTCTTTCTTGACTTCAAGGCCTACTTCGAATGAAAAGGAGACTAACCAGGTATAAATCTGGGTCCATGTTCAAAGAAAGGCTCTCAATTTTCTCCCCACCTAAAGAGCTCTTCCCCTGGGCATGGTAACACACAAGTCATCCCAACACTTGGGAGGCAGAGGCAGGAGGATCTAGCATTTACGATCAACCCCAGTTACACAGTGGACTCAAGACAAGCGAGCATGGGCTACTTGAGACTGTCTCAAAATAGCGCCAAGGCAGTGAGCAGCTCAGAGAGTCAAGACACCTGCTGTCAAGCCTGACAACCCGGATTCCATCCCCAGGACCATCATAACGGAAGGAGAAAACTGAGTCCCAAGCTGTCCGTCGCACCATGATACAAGCCCATGCTCATAAGCACACAACAAACTACTAAAAAGGCATTTAAAAAATTAACAACTCCCCCATCAAACACCCCCTCAAACGCATGTCTCCCAGGCTCAGAAGGTATGGGTATCCCCAAGATCCTGAGCTGGAACCCTCAAAGCCCACATCTAAGACTGCGGCGAATACCTCAGGAATCTCTCTGCTGTCAGTACATTGCCTGTCCCCAGGGAGAGAAGGGAAAGCCTGGGGCTGTGGAGCGGAATGTGAGATAAGCTCCAAGCTGCTTCTCTAAACTCAGCCAGCTTCTGTGCCATTATCACAGGAAGCTAGAAGCCTGCATTTGCCAGGCAGCAAAATCTTCCGGCAGGAGAGGAGCCAATAAGCCTGGGCCTCAGAAGCTCCAGACAGAGACACATGGGGTGGGTACAGTCAGCCCCAGGACCCCAGGACCCCACCCAGGAGTCTCTATTAGAGGCTTTAGGTGGTAGTACCCATTTCACACCATATATGTCAGGCCAACGGTCAGGTCATGAGGACCTTTGACACATCTGTGTACAGGTCACTAAAATCATCCTTTGTCATCAGACGAAAGACACAGAGCTGCTGATTCCAAAGCCTTCGTTCCAACTGGACAGCCATGAGTAACTGGATTGTGTGCCACTCAAAACGCCCAGCAAGAGTGCTAACGGCAAAACAGAAATGAGGCCAAGTCCAGCGCTCTCCTCCAGGGTTGCATTCGCCTGCAAGGAAGGAGCCCAGTGACTTTCTTTCCTTTCTCTTTGCGGTGTTGGGAGTTGAACCCAAGGCCCTGTGTGTGGCAGGCGAGTGTCCTTCCACTGAGCCACAGAGACCCATTTCGAATGCACACAGAGGCGCTATTGAAGCCGGCTGCGGGGACACCTCAGCAGTCCCCAGAGCATACGTGCACCCTCCTCCCTGCTTCACCTCCACCCCTACTCCCAAGAAGGGGGACACAAAAGAGCCAGTATGTCCCCTGAAGGAGAGGCCATGCATAGGAGCCTCACTCCTACTTGAGGCCTCCATCCCTGACCACAAGGCACCTCCCACCTCCTTGGGCTGGCAGAGAGAAGTTCCCACTTGTTACACAGAGCCACTGACTAGGGAAACCCACAGAGCCACTGATGACAGAAGTCCTTCCTTTGGATACCGTTAGCATCTTTCTGGGCTGCAAGAAGCCAGAATAACAACTCCCGGGGTGAACCTCAGCGTGCTGAGAGAGATGGTGGCCCTGAACCAGTAACAATCCCCTTAGGACAGGGTCAGAGAGGAGTTCCCACCAGGAAATAGTGGCTGTGCCTACATTTCTAAACTGCAATTGGAATGTTGAGACCTGTTAGAAAAATCAGGTTTTGGGGCTGGGGTACAGCACAGTAGTGACCCCTTCTGAGCATTTGCCTGGCAATCACAAGGTCCGAGTTCTACCCCAGTGTTACAAAAAAATAAAATAAAGAAACTGTGCTGCAAAACAAGGACACCGACCCTAACAGTCGGGAAAGGTTTGCAGCCCTCAGGACGGGCCAGCAGCTGGACACCGACCCTAACAGTCGGGAAAGGTTTGCAGCCCTCAGGACGGGCCAGCAGCTGGACACCGACCCTAACAGTCGGGAAAGGTTTGCAGCCCTCAGGACGGGCCAGCAGCTGGACACCGACCCTAACAGTCGGGAAAGGTTTGCAGCCCTCAGGACGGGCCAGCAGCTGGACACCGACCCTAACAGTCGGGAAAGGTTTGCAGCCCTCAGGTCGGGCCAGGAGCTGGACACCGACCCCAACAGTTGGGCAAGGTTTGCAGCCCTCAGGACAGGCCAGGAGCTAGACACCGACCCTAACAGTCTGAAAAGGTTTGCAGCTCTCAGGTCGGGCCAGGAGCTAGACACCGACCCTAACAGTCTGAAAAGGTTTGCAGCTCCTCAGACATTAGCCCCCTGTATACCTCAAGGATTGCTGGGTAGATTGCTGGGTGGGTTAACAGTGACCAGGGTGATGCCACTACACAGACAGGGAAACTGAGGCTCAGAAAGGTTAACCAGTTCATGGCCAGTGCGGGTATGCAGCAGTAGTGAGGACTAGAGTGTGGAAAATAGGTTCCAGCGTCAGCAAGCGGTTCTTCCCTTCGCCACACAGAGAAGCTATGTAATCGTGGCAAAGAGCCACCCAAGTTTTCAGAGCCCATCTGACGCCTTAACAGCAGTCTAAGTCCGTGACTGCAGCTACGTCAGCTCTTTCCTCTCTCCTTGCCATTTGCTCCTGCTACTTCTTGGACTTACTATCCTATACATTCCGGAATGTTCTGCTCAGTACTTAACCATATGGTGTCTTTCATTGTACTTCACCTGATAAACATCCGCCACCTTTCTCTTTTGCTTTTGTTATTTTTTGGTTTCTCGAGATAGGGTCTCACAACATAGCCCTGGCTGTCCTGGAACTCACTCTGTAGACCAGGCTGGCCTCAAACTCATGAGATCTGCCTGCTCTGTCTCCCGAGTGCTGGGATTAAAGGTGTGATCCACCAATTTACATTACCTTAGAGATGGCTGACGAAGTGTCTTCTCCCCAACTCCTGGCTGCCCCAAGCCTCCTCCAGCCTTAGAAGACATTCAGATACTGTAGCCATTTACATTCTCCTCCCAAGCCCCTCAAGACCAACAGCACCCCCACTTTGGACTGACAAATCTCCCTCCCTAGACAGACATGATGGTACATGCTTATAATCCCAACACTCAGGAAAACTCAGTTTGAAGCCAGCCTGAGCAAGCTTGAGGTTTGCCTGGCCTATTAATAATACCCTGTCCTAGCTGGGCGGCGGTGACACACGCCTTTAATCCCAGCACTTGGGAGGCAGTGAGAGGTGAACCTTTGTGAGTTTGAGGCCAGCCTGGTCTACAGAGTGAGTTTCAGGACAGCCAGAACTGTTTGTTACACAGAGAAACCCTGTCTCAAAAAAGAACAGACCTGTCTCATGTGGTGGCGCTTGTCATTAATCCCAGAACTTGGGAGGTGGAGGCAGGAGAATCTCTGAGTTCGAGGCCAGTCTGGTCTACAGAGAGAGTTCTAGGACAGCCGGAGCTACACAGAGAAACTCTCTTTTAAAAAACCAAATAGAGCCGGGCGATGGTGGCGCACGTCTTTAATCCCAGCACTCGGGAGGCAGAGGCAGGCGGATCTCTGTGAATTCGAGATCAGCCTGGTCTACAGAGCTAGTTCCAGGACAGGCTCCAAAGCCACAGAGAAACCCTGTCTCGAAAAAACCAAAAAATAAAAAAATAAAAAAATAAAAAAAATAAAATAAAAAACCAAATAGATTGATAGATAAAGTAAAAGAATCTTTCCCTCTACTCGATGTAAGAATTTTCTAGCAAGCTCTTTATAAACGCAATTACCCTTTGAAATCTGGATTGGCTATTCAAAAATTACAACATAAACTAATAAAGAAAAGAAGAAAAAAATCCTTTCGTGCCCCTCCCCCAATAATTCTGATTGACAGGTCTGTGGTAAGGCCTAGGCAACACAAATTTTAATAAACAACTTGAGTTACCTACCTCCCCGGATCCACACACTTGCCTTGCTCTTCACCAGACGCTTGTGAGGGACACCCCACCTCAGGATCCCTACCACACAATTTGCAACCCCATTTTCAGAAGTTCCGTGTTCACTTGAGAAAGGTTACACACACCCTGATAATTCACGGCCTGGACTTCCAGGAGGATGGGCAAGGACCGTGCAGGACACCTAGCAGGTAAAGTCCACGCCCCTGTGCTTCCCACTTCAGGCATGCTCAGTTCAGGCAGGCAGGGAGACAAGAACATGGCAAGCCAACGGGAAGTATGCAGCCCTAAGACAGCCTGCCCCAGTGCTGCTCGAAGCAGCATTCCTGAGCGGGAAGTGGAAAAAGTGACATGTGCAGAGGGCTTCCTCAACTGCTGATTAGCTGTGGCAACAGCAGCGCCAGCTCCACCGAGGCCCAGGGGGCTCAGCAGGGGTGACTTACGCACTTGGCAGTGAACTTGGAGAAGCCCAGGATGGAAGGCTAACCCAGCAGGCCATAATGGTAGGGCTTCCCTGCTAAGCAGATGGGCGCCAGAGAAGAATGGAGGAGCGGGGTGGGCAGCATCTCCAGAGCAAGTGAGGGCCTGAACCCGCAACCGCAGCCCAGCCTGTAAGCCAGCCACATGGCTCCAGCCAGAGCTAGCGCCTGGGCACACAGCAACAGAGAGGCGGCTACTGAGGCTACAGAAAGCAGAGGGGGTTGAGAGCAAGGACACCCAACCCTGCTTACACCCTTTCTTCCTCAGGAGAACACCTAAGCCCTGGCCCTAAACTGCTCTTGGCTCCAGTGGTAACCAGTCAACCCTCCTTCCCAGATGAGACTCCCAGAAGCTCTGGGGGCTTAAATACAAACTCACACAACCCCCCACCCCCACCCCGAATTCCCAATATGAAAGCGTGAGTCCCGTTGAAGCCAGCGGCAAAGCTCCCCTCTATGAACCAAATGGGTCCTGAAAAGTGCCCTTCAACAGCAACGCCTTCAGGAAAAGCAGTAATTCTAAAAGGAGTTAAAACTCACATTATTTAATGTTATAAACCTCCCAGAGTTGGCATATATCAGTTTCTTAAGAAAATCAAATTCAAACTAAACCCAAAGTTCAGCAATTTTAAAATTTACACATCAGGAGCAGGAGAGGTGGCCCCGTGGGTAAAGGCACTGGTAGCCAATCCACATGACCTGAGTTCCAATCCCTCGGGGCCACATGGTGGAAGGAGTCGACCAAATCCCCAGAATTGCCCTCTGACCTCCACAAATTCATCCACAAATACAATAAATAAACAAATAAGTAAACAAACAGTAAAATAATATATGCATGAATCATGGCAAGTATTCAGAGAAACAAAATTATTTAATGCATGTTTTAAAATCTTCACATACTATACAAAGTAGGCCCCTCTTACATGGTTGCCACAGGAAAGCCCAGTTTTTGAACTTCTATTATATAGGAAGAATATCAACACACAACTCCTGAGATCTCATGGAATGCACACAGCAGCTGAGCATGCTCTCGCAGCCCCGCTCTCCTGGCACTTGAGGGGCTCAAGAAAGAAAACCAAGGGTCGGAATTAGCCTAGCCTACAAAAAGAAACCCGTTTATGATTCTGACTTATTCACTCGGGGATGGATGCCGATGTCACCTGGCTTGGGGCTTTCTTGGGAGCAGCAAAGTTGCAGGCTGTCTGGTCACACATTCGCTGCATTCGTTTCTCCACCCATACCCTCTCAGGGCAGGACAGCTCCTCAGCAGAGGCGGCTACAATGCCCAGAAACACCACATCAAAAATCAGAAAAGTCAACCAGGAACAGGGAAAGAGAGTCTGTCCCTTTGGCTGCGCTGTGATGGAGCAGATCAACCCCAGGGAGACTGGAGGACACACAGACCTTCATTCTCCTTTCCTTCCCTTTTCTAATGGATCTGGGTAAGGACCCACCGTAAATGAGATTCTGAGCTAAAGGAGTTCTGCAAGGGGAAATTCAGCGGGGACTAAAATATGGACGATATCTCAAGGATGAGAGAGCCTATGGGAGCTCAGTCAGTAGACTGCTCGCCTAGTATGCTACAAGCCCTTGATGTCAACCCCAGTACTGAATAAAATCGGGCACGGTGGCACCCCTGTAATTCAACAGGCAGGAGGGCGTCCCTGGCTACACAGCAAGGCCCAGGCCAGGACGCTTTCCAGGAGACTCTGGGGATCTCGGGAGTAGCAGAGGTGGGCCGAGGCAAGCCACACACAGGAGTGCATGGCCTCAAGTGGAGAACACAGGATGTTTTAGGAGATGGCAAACAGGCCAGCTGTTGGTTGTTTATTGTTGAAGATGACTGTAAAGATGGAAATACAGGGGCGGTGGTGGCGCACGCTCACACCTTCAATCCCAGCACTCAGGAGGCAGAGGCTTGTTCCAGGGGCAGGGAACGGGAGGAAGAGAGGGGAAAGTGTAGTTGGTATGTAAAATAAATGAGAAAAAAAATTAATTAGAAAAGAAACAAAGCAAGTTTCAGGACAGCCAGAGCTACAAAGAAAAACCCTGTCTTGAAACCAAAATAAGAAAAAGTGAAGAGAAAAAGAAACTTGTCTAGATCACAGGAGCATCATAGTCTGAGCTCTGCCATGAGTCACTGCTGCTCTGATCACTCACTCACACACACACACACACACACACACACACACGAGAGATGTGAAGGGTTAGCCTCGCCCTCCCATTGCTAAAGCCACCACTGATAAAAGCAAGTACTAGGTCTGAATTATAGGCTGCAGCATGTTGGGAATCCAGTCCCTAGAACAGCAGATCCCAGAAAGTGAGGATTCAGTTTCCAGAGATGCAAAAGCCTGGAGATCCAAGGACCAGGACGGGAAAGAGGAGCAGGTACAAATTACATCCGGCCAAAGGTGGGTTAGCAGGGAGAGGTACCTGCCACCAAGCATGACAGATTGAGTGTCGTCCCTGGAACCCACATAGTAAAAGGAAAGAACAGATTCCAGTCTTCTGACCTCCACAAGCACGCCGTGACATATGTAACCACATGTGCACATATACACACAAATAAATGTAACAAATAATTTAACAACAACACAGAAAAGAATCCCGGGTTTGGCCAGGTGTGGACCTCCTATTCTCTAGTCTCACCACTCAGGAGGCTGAGGCGGGAGAATCATGAGTTCTAGTCCAGAGAGGGTTGCACAATGAGTCTAGGGCCAGTCTGAGAACATATAAAAAGACTCTGTCTTCAAAAATGGCAGTTGCGGGGGTGGAGGGGGGATTCTACTTCCAAACCTTAAGCCTTCTCTTCCTCCACCGGGTATTTATCACACCAGGGATCTCAAGGTTTGGAAAGCAACTCAGACATTTACAGCTTCATTACCCAAACTTCAAAATGGTTTAATCCACAAATCTGACCAGGCTAGGTCCCTAGCCCCAGCCTTATTAACATCGAGGTCTGCCTACAACTTCAGTTAATGACACTGTTAAACAAGAAGGAAAAACGTACTGTGATCTATTAAAGAAATCCTTGCCCCCCCTGAAGACATGCATCTGGGGTGGGCAGAGCCCCTGGACTTCCCCAGAACAGCAGGCGCCACAGCACAGGGACAGGTTCCACACCAAGGCACGTTTGCTAGAACTGATTTAAGGCCCTCATTAAAATGTTTCTTTGCAGAGCACAAGATACTCCCAACTCCCTCCAGTCCAACTTCCGGCTCACACACCCCCTCCCCAGGACACCCATCACTGATGTTCAGAGTCCTCACAGAAGAAATTCAGCAACTGGTGTGGCCAGGGCCCCATGTTCATCAGACTTCATAAAGATGAACCACAGGAGCAAAGACAGGCACAGCCAGCGGAGCCACACATCAAAACCCACCAGGCAGCCCAGGAGGCCTGTGAGCTGGAGCTGCTTGCCCATATGGCTGCACCCTCATCCTGGCTGTGTTTAAAAGAAGAAGAAAAAAAAAAAAAAACTTCCATACTTCCTCCGGGAGCAGATGTGGGACTTCGCCATGAGCAGTAACTACCACACATATACAGAACACCAGCTAGGAATTCCCAGGACGGGTTCTTTCTGGACTCTGCTTACCTCTTGTTTTTTTTTAATAACTGGAGTGGGATAGACTTTCATTCTCTGGCCCCTAAACCCTCAACAACTGGTCAGGGAGATGACAGCAGACAATTCCCTGCCCCTGCCCGCCAGACTGGCACTCTTTAAAGGAATGGGCAGAATGTCTCCCCTAAAGAGGGCTGTTTGGCGGAACACCACAGAAGGGGTTGTTGTCTGGTAAGGTGAGGAGCCGTCATTTGGTCCTTGCTGACTGGGACCAGCAGAATGCGTTATTTGAGTAGCGTGGCGATTTCCGGTTAAATCACTTCCAACACCTTTAGTGGTGACTGACTCTCAGGTGTGATCAGCCAGGAACTAATAATCTGCAGGATGTGGTGCCCCTTGTTTGCCCTGGAGACGTGGGCCACACCCTCATCAAAGTACATAGGCCCTCCACTAAAAGCCAGAGTTGAGCTTTTTTGCCTTTCTGCCCTTCGGAAGACAGATATTTCTTTCCTCCCAGAGCACCGACAGGATGGAAATCCAGGAAACAGCAGAGCAAAGCCCGTCCGCACCTTGGCAAGCCGGCCATGCCCGATTTTGGCAGAGGCCTTCAACACATTAGTCACTACTACAGCCTGGGACCCTCCGCTCCCGGGATACGACCCTGGCACCGAGTGGGCTCAAGGCTCGGGCCTAGTTGGAGGAGATGAGCCACCCCTCAGTCTAACCTGCCCTCACGGGCAGGGCCATCTGGGGTTCCAGCTTTGCCCCGGAACTTTCCGGGAGAGAGCCGGGCGCATCGGGCCGGTATAGGTAACAAAGCTCCGCGCCAGGCGCGCCCTAGGTCAGGTCGGTCGGGATCGGGACTCAGGCCGGTCTCCCTCACCTGGGCTCCAAGGCCCGGGACCCTCCCAGGGTGTCGGCACCCTCTCACGGTATGGGAGGGCGCTGTTCCCCAAAAAGGAGCTCCCCAGCAGGGCTCGGGAGCTGGCGACTCCGGACAACGCTCGAGCAAACTCTAGGATCGGGCGGGCAGACCGGCCGGGAGAACTCGCAGCAAACGCGTCCCCGCGCCCCAGGGCACCGCGCGCGCACGGGGGTGTCGCCAACCCCGGATCCCCAAACTCCCAGCGAGACTCTCCACTGCCCCAATCGCCCAGCCCACCTCTTCAGGGCCCTTCCAGCTCCCGGGACTACCGCGCTTCTCAAAGCCTAGCTCGGTACCCCTGGTTCTCGGGAGACTCACCGGCCAGCAGCGGCAACAGCAGAGTACTGAGCAGAGGTCGCGGGCGGGCTCCCATCGTAGCGGGCGGCAGGGGCGCAGCGAGATTCAAGGCGCACGGACCGGAGAGCGGGGGCCGCTGCAGCAGCCGCAGCCCGAGCCCGAGGCGTCCCGAGCTGGAGCCGCGCGCGCCCCGTACCTCCGAGCCCTCGCGCGCTACCGCGGCCGCCAAGCCACGCCCCCGACGCCCCCTCCCCTCCGCCCGCACGGCGCCACGCCCCCTGACGCCCCCCTCCTCGCCGTCGAGGGGAGGAGCTGGCCATTGAGGGAAGGATCAGGAGAGGGATGGGGGGGGGGGGAACAGTGGCGGTCCCAGAGGAGTGCCAGAGACGCGGATGTTGTGCCCACCGCCTGGTTTGTCCACCGGGACGCAGGAGAACCAAAGTGACTCTCTGTGACCATCGTTAGGAAAGATGGTCACTATGGACCTACGTGGAGGTCTAGACCAATAGTATATGCCCCGTATTCTCCAAGTTGGTGGAGACAAGCTACCCAAAGAGCTGGGAGGCAGACCAGCATGGTGTCACAGGCGGCCACAAAGAAGACAACGAGGGCATAACTGTGGTGCCCTGCGGAACAGATGTAGCTAGAGAGAGGGGGAGGGGCATGACTGGAGTTAGCTTTGGCGCTGGCCGAATCTGAACCCAAGGTAGAAACTCTGGGCGCCAGTGAAAGCTATTAGGCAGACATTCATCCCAAGTCCATCTCCAGGCAGTCTGGGCTGTGTCAGGGCATGGCCAAATCTCCAGCTGTGGGGAGGCCCAACACAGCCCTTGTTCCAGGCACCCTCCACCCCCAGCGCCACCACCCCCACATTCTTTCTTTGTTGTGAAAGCAGCAAGGGGTGTGGGAGGCGGGTCAGGAGAAGTCAAGCTTTAGAAGATGGGCCCCAGCTGCTGACAGGCCTCCAGGATATGCAAGAGGGGATGGGTAGTGCCTTGTCCCCCTTCTGGCTCTGGAGGGCCCCCCAGGCCTGCTTAGACATCCCTTCCCCCAAGCAGCTGGGAGGAGGGAAGGAAGCCACAGAGGGCCTCACAGGCAGGAGAAGTGGCGCCAGGACTCCAGGGTCCTGCCACATGGCCACCACATGTCCCTGACAGCCCAGTCCACAGCACCTTCTCCTTGTAGGCCTCCTTCCCCATCCCCCAGATGCCTTCCTCCAGGCCCCACTAAAGAGGGTACAAACACAGGGAGGAAAACAGGAAAAAGCCAAGGATTCAACAATCCTGCTGTCCCATGTACCATTGCCCTCACCCTGTCAAGGGTCCTAACATACCCATGCTTCAATCAAGAGTCGAGCAGCAAAAGGTTACCTGATTCTTTTATTAAAGAAACATCGTGAAATACATGGACCTGAAGTGAGGCAGCAGAGGGGAGGGGATGAAAGAGGCCAGCCCCAAACCCTCTGACAGAAAAAACAGCAGCAGGCACACCCTGGAGGTGCATACCTGCCTTTCACCCACCTTGGAGCCTCATTGAGCTACTCTAGAGGACTCCAAAGTAGAGAACATATCCTGAGTCCCTTCCAAAGGGACATTCCTGAGGAAGGAGCCTAGACTCTGGAGGCAGCAATCTTCCATTTAAACTGCTCCTTCTTCACCTTCCCATTTGGGTTGGGGAAGGGACAAGAGCAGTGGGGAATCGCTGTGAGGGCTGAGGGGAGCATGGGGGTTGTTTGAACGTCAGCTGCTAGAAGAAAGGTCCATCGTGCTGGCACTGAGGCCCCGGGAACCCTGAAACAGATAAGACCAGTCACCCCATGAGCACAGGGAGCTCCTGGAGCCTGCCTGGCCCACAGCTGTCCTAGACCTCTCTGGACCTGGGCTGGGCCGCCTCACCTCCACCCAAGAGCACTGGCTTGTACTGTGAATGAGCCAATACAAGAGGCCGCTGCGTTGAAAATAGCATTGCTGTTTCCTCAAAGAGATTTAATACCTTTTCTGTTGTTCTGTTTTAATTCCTTACCAGTTTGGAGGTCCTCTCCTGATTAACTTACTACTGTCTAGCCTGAAACTAACTCTCTCTCTCTCTCTCTCTCTCTCTTTCTCTCTCTCTCATTCGCTCTCTCTTTTTAGAGACAGGGCTTCTCTATGTAGTAGACCTGGCTAACCTGGCGCTCCCTCTGAGACCAGGCTGGCCTTGAACTCAGAGAGATCCGCCTGCCTCTGCTTCCTGAGTACCACCCCATCAGCTGGGCTCCTAAAGGGCTCCCGTCTCCTAGGCCAACTTCCTCAGAGGTGACCCTTTCCCCTTCCTGCTGCCCTAGAGCTGCTTTCTGGAGCCCTTTGCTCACCTGAAGTGGGGCTGCACTGGGTTGATTCAGGTAGTTCAGCGAAGCTGCCCGCTTCATGTTGCTGCTACAGGGGAGAACGAGAGAACTGAGGCCAGTCCACTGTCCCTCCGTGTAGGACACGTCTAGGACATTGCTCCAGCACCAAGGGGAGCTGCAGCCACGGGCTTGCGGCTGCTTTGCCATCTTAAGCTTGTCACGTACCTGGACGGCCGAGGCTCCGTCCCTTGGAGCTTCCTTACCAGGAGTTCGCTGCTTCTACGAAGTACATCCCGGATCTTGCCCAAAGAGCCGCTCCTCTGCAGGGCGCCACTGCCATCCTAGCAGAGATTGGCAGTAGGAGCAAATGGGGTTCCATGTAGCCTGGCTTCCAAGTCTGCTCCTGCCGTCTATTCTGCACCTGCCCCTGAGGCCCAGTGACTGAAAACAAGAGCCCCCTCAAAAGCAGATTCCCAGGGATAGACCTAAAAGGATGAGCTAACTGGTGGGGATAATACGATTAATACCCTGTATGAACTTAGAGAAAGAAGCCTCAGAGCTTCTCAGTGCCAGCAAGAAGGGAAAAGGCTGGGCAGTGGCAATGAGCAGACTTACCCCTGACCACTCAACAGCCACTGATGCATCTTCACCTCCCTCGAATTTCACACTGTCCCCAGGGCCCTCCTGGGAGGTCCTTCTACTATCGCCTTCCCCAAGCAGCTCTGCCACCTTGGTCTGACTGATGGGGTCAGTACCCTGGAAGAGGAGGAGATGCTAGGAAGATGCCTCAGCCATAAAAACACCAGCTGCTCTTCCAGGACACAGATTATGTTCCCAGTACCCACATGGCAGCTTACAAAGCCAGTAACTCTAGAGCCAGGGATCCAGTACCCTCTTCTGACCTCTGTGAGCATTGCATGCATTTGGCATGCAGACACACATGCAGGCAAAATACACACACACACAACATAATAAAATCTTTAAAAGAAAAAAAAATAGAAGGAAAGAACTTCATATTCCTTAAATCTCAGGATGGGCTTTTGATCATTTTTTCTTTTTTTTTTTTTTTTTTGGTTTTTTAAGACAGGGTTTCTCTGTGGTTTTGGAGCCTGTCCTGGAACTAGCTCTTCTAGACCAGGCTGGTCTCGAACTCACAGAGATCCGCCTGTCTCTGCCTCCCGAGTGCTGGGATTAAAGGCATGCGCCACCACCGCCCGGCTTGATCATTTTTTCTATCAGGTACTGCAAGGACAGCATTTCTCTCCTGCGGTGGCCCTGACACAGACACTGGGCAGGACATGCTTTGTGTGGCTCTAGTGCATCCTAACACAGACTTCGTGTAGCTGTATCCCAGAGTGAATGACAACTTACTAAGTCAGTTGAGATCTGCAACCGAGAAATCCTCAACCTTACCGGCCTGTGGAAAGGAAGAGCTGCCCTTCCATAGTTCCACCGAGTGAGGTGAGTCCAGTTTGCATTGTTCTGTTTTCTGTTGTGTGTATTTGAGTGCATTGTTGTAGGAAGCAGCGACTGTCCTCCCGACTGCTCTTCACACTGTCCTCCCGACTTCACACTGTCTTCCCGACTTCACACTGTCCTCCCGACTTCACACTTCCTGACTTCACACTATCCTCCCGACTGCTCTTCACACTGTCTTCCCGACTTCACCCTGTCTTCCCAACTTCACACTGTCCTCCCGACTGCTCTTCACACTGTCTTCCCGACTTCACCCTGTCTTCCCAACTTCACACTGTCCTCCCGACTGCTCTTCACACTGTCTTCCCGACTTCACACTGTCCTCCCAACTTCACACTGTCCTCCCGACTTCACACTGTCCTCCTGACTGCTCTTCACACTGTCTTCCCGACTTCACACTGTCCTCCCGACTGCTCTTCACACTGTCCTCCCGACTTCACACTGTCCTCCTGACTGCTCTTCACACTGTCCTCCCGACTTCACACTATCCTCCTGACTGCTCTTCACACTGTCTTCCCGACTTCACACTATCCTCCCGACTGCTCTTCACACTGTCTTCCCGACTTCACACTGTCCTCCCGACTGCTCTTCACGCTGTCCTCCCGACTTCACACTGTCTTCCCGACTTCACACTGTCTTCCCGACTTCACACTATCCTCCCGACTGCTCTTCACACTGTCTTCCCGACTTCACACTGTCCTCCCGACTGCTCTTCACACTGTCTTCTTTGAGACGAGCTCTCACTATACTTAGAGTTCGCCAATTTGGCTGGACTGGCTGGCCAGCAAACCCCAAGGATCTCTTGTCTCTGCCTCCCCAACTTAGGTCTTCCTGGTTGTCTTCCCACACTACTCACCCCACTCGATTTCATCATTATTATGGATGATGGGAAAGAGACATACACATTGCCACAGCTTGAGTGTTTGGAGTAACGCCCCTCCTTCCACTTCTACAGAGGGGTTGAACTCAGCTTCTCGGGACTGCATAGCAGCTCCTTTTCCCACCAAGCCAGCTTACCAGCTCTGTTTTGTTTTTGAAACAAGGCTGAAACTCTGTAACTGAAGTTAGCCTAGAACTCATCATGTAGCCCAGGCTAGCCTCAAACTCACAGTAATAATTCTGCCTTGGCCTCCTGAATACCAGAATTTCAGGCATGAGCTACCATACCAACTGTGAAAGGAATCCGAATCTGTGCCATGACAAGAACGACACAAGTTTGGAGTGAAAACATTCTTAAAAACCACCACAGCTGGGGCTGGAGAGACGGCTCACAGGTTAGAGCACTGGCTGCTCTTCCAGAGGTCCTGAGTTCAATTCCCAGCAACCACATAGTGCCTCACAACCATCTGTAATGAGATCTGGTGCCCTCTTCTGGCTGCAGGCACACATGCAGGCAGAACACTATATGTAATGATGATGATGCTGATGATAAAATTCTTTTAAAACCACTACAGTCACAATACCACCTCACCCTCTTCAGCACACGCACGAGAAACCCCAGCAGTCCCTCGTGCCCTGGCCCTTCCTTCTTGGTGTTCCCACTCTGAACCGTAATTTCTGTTTGAGACAGCGCTCGCGCGCTCTCTCTCTCTCCCCCCCCCTTCTACCTCCCCTCTCTCCCCCCCCTCAGATTTATTTACTGGCTGGGTGGTGGTGGCGCACGCCTTTAATCCCAGCACTCTGGAGGCAGAGGCAGGAGGATCTGAGTTCGAGGCCAGCCTGGTCTACAGAGTGAGTTCCAGGATAGCCAGGGCTACACAGAGAAACCCTGTCTATCTCAGGGTGGTGGGGGGGGGAGATTTATTCATCTTATGTGTATATGTGTCTGCCTGAGTAATGTATGTGGGTCACATGCATGCTGACACCCATGGAGGTCAGAAGATGGCATTGAATCCTGTGGA
This sequence comes from Chionomys nivalis, assembly GCF_950005125.1. NCBI lineage: Eukaryota > Metazoa > Chordata > Mammalia > Rodentia > Cricetidae > Chionomys > Chionomys nivalis. Next base: position 11,464,833 of record NC_080104.1, on the reverse strand, counting down.
ATTTGAGTAACTAGCAGTTGTGAGCTGCTTGATGTGGTGCTAGGAACTGAACCTGGGTCCTGTGCAACAGCAGCAAGTGCTGGCATATCCATTCCTGATACAGGATCTTACTAAGTAACCATGGCTAGTCTGGAACTCCCTCCTGCTTCAGCCTCCCAAGTGCCAAGATCACAGAGAGGCACCACTGCCCTGTGCTGTGGGCTTCTGACCTGTTTCCGGGAACGCAGGGCACATTCCTCCAAGGTCTCAGCCGCCTCCAGCTTTCCTTGGCGCCTGTACAGAGCCCCTAGGTTTCTTAGAGTAGTGTTCACTGTGGGGCTGCAGGGAGATCGGAGAAGGCAGGGAGAATGGTTCAGAGGTGGAGTGAGAATGTGGCCCAACAGCGGAACACTTGGCAAGCATATGCAGGCTCTGCAGAAACCATAAGCACCACAAAAACAAGAGAACAGAAGGGGCCAGGGGAGGGGGCAGGGGAACGGCTGAGAGACAGTCGAAGGGAAGCAGGCTCTGGCATCAGGAGCCTGGACAGAGAAGCAGCAGAGACTACAGTCTCTCCAGCAGCTCACCTGCTTACTTTGCAGGCCTTGTACCACCCTCCATACTCCGTATAGGGTGTGCCGCTCTCCCGGTGCCGTCTCTGGGGATAAAGTACAGAGATGCTGGGAAAAGGTGAGCACAGGGCTAAGATGCAGACTGGGTTAGGAAAGGCACTGTACACTGAGGGCTAGGGCAAGAAGGGAGTTGCTAAACTAACAAGGACCGAGCCAGAGGTGGTAGTGCGGGCTGGATCCCCCACTCACTTTGCTCATTTCCTCCCGCTCCTCAGCATGCATCCAGATAGGCTTGTGGTCATCTGCGGATGATATACTGAGTGAGGAGGTAAGATAACAGATCTGGGGACTATGTGGGGAGCCAGAACCCACAGGCCAATGGAGCTGTCCCTATCAAACTATGTGTGGTCCCCTTCCCAGACCTTACCACTCACCATCCACAGATCCAAACTCCTGCACATGGGCACGGGTCAGGATCTCTTTGTACAGAGTCTCAGCCTCTGAGTACTTGCCCTGCTTTAGGTAACAGGATGCCTAGAGACAGAACAGACACGTAGGAGCAAGAGGCGGAAGGAAGCAGGTCTCATCCAGACTCAGGGAGTTCTACTTCCTGGTGTCTGTCCCTGAGACCCTCCTCATTCAACCTGTTATAGCTGAGGGTTAAAGTTATTTCCACCCAACTCCCAGTATGACCGGGAACCTCTGGTCCTGAAAGGCAACCCTGGAGATAGGCATGAAGTTGGCAAAGGCACTGCCTCATTCTGATGTTTTCTGAGTCCAGAACCCACGTGGGAATCCTTTTCCTCCCCCTCTGTCCACCCACCTGTCTCTTCCTTTCTTACCAGGTTATTCTTGGTCCGAGCTACATTAGGGTTGTCCGGCCCTAGCTGGCTCTCATAGATAGCTAGCGCCCTCTGGTAATAGCGTTCCACTGCCTCGTACTTGCCCTGGTTTTGACACAGGAGGGCCAAGTTGTTTAGCTGCTTTGCCACATCTGGGTGGTCAGTGCCCAAGACCTGAGATCGAGCAAAAGAACAGACAAGCGACTATGATTATGTGTGTGTGCACACGAGGAGCAGAAGGAAAAGAAGAAGGAAAGTCAGTAGACGACAGGGAAGGGGGAGGATGAGTGTGGCACCTTTTCTCGGATCTCCAGTGCCCGCTGGCACAATGGCTCTGCCTCCTTGTATTTACCCCTTTTGCCATACAGCACAGCCAGATTGTTGAGTGTGGCAGCCACCTGCAAAGGAAGGCAAGCCCCATCACATACCAGTGTTGCAAATGAATCTCCAGTTTTCTCCATATACAGCAGAGTCCAAGGCAACAAAAGACACAGACACCATATTGGTGAGATTGCTCAGCAAGGAAAAAGCTTGCTGTCAAGCCTGCAGACCTAAATTCACAGAGAAAGGAGGGAACCAACTCTAAGAACTTGGTTGTCCTCTGACCTCTGGACTGTGTTCAAGCTCTCTAAAAAGGACACAGTCTACTACCAGAGCCAGAGGCTAGAAAGGGGAACTACAAAATGGCTGGGACTCTATGAGGGTGAGGGTATCGCCCTCTAGAGGAATTTCTAAAAATTTATAAAGGTGGTTTCTGGCTGCATTTCAGTGCTATCAACAAAGGGAGGCAGGAAAGCTGTGGCTAGTGTGTGTGTGAGTATGTGCGCGCGCGTGAGTGTGCATGTGTGTGTGAGTGTGTGTGCGTGCGCGTGTGTGAGTGTGCATGTGTGTGAGTATGTGCGCGCGTGTGAGTGTGCATGTGTGTGTGAGTGTGTGTGCGCGCACAGAAACACTGCTATCACTGGGAAGGAGGTCAAGATCCCAGTGCGGCTGAGATGTGACATCACAGGGACTGCTCTCACACGGTCACCTCATTTCCACAGATGTTACTGCTCATTTTCTCAACCATGACAACCCACCAAATGCTTGGCATTCTGTCCCTACTCAAGGCTAGTACTAGAACTTTCTCCTTTTAAAAAAAGCTCTTAATAGCCGGGAGGTGGTGGTGCATGCCTTTAATCCCAGCACTCGGGAGGCAGAGGCAGGCGGATCTCTGTGAGTTCGAGACCAGCCTGGTCTACAGAGCTAGTTCTAGGACAGGCTCCAAAACCACAGAGAAACCCTGTCTCGAAAAAAAAAACCAACAACAACAACAAAAAACAAAAACAAAACAAAACAAAACAAAAAAGCTCTTAATGAGGGGCTGGAGAGCACTGGCTGTTCTTCCAAAGGTGCTGAGTTCAATTCCCAACAAGTACATGGTGGCTCACAACCATCTGGTGCCCTCTTCTGGCCTGCAGGCATACATGCAGACAGAATAAATTTTTTTTTTTCCTTTTTCGTGACAGGGTTTCTCTGTGGTTTTGGAGCCTGTCCTGGAACTAGCTCTTGTAGACCAGGCTGGTCTCGAACTCACAGAGATCCGCCTGCCTCTGCCTCCCAAGTGCTGGGATTAAAGGCGTGCGCCACCACCGCCCGGCCCAGAATAAATCTTAAAAAAAAAAAACCAAACTCTTAATGAAGTGGAGACCAGAGGCAGAGGTGGCAGATGCTGATTGCTGTGAGCCACCTGACCTGGGTGCTGGGAACTAAACCCCAGTCCTCTGCAAGAGCAGTACACTCTCTTAAGTGCTGAGCCACCTCTCCAGCCCCCAACTCTTTCTTTACAAAAAAGGAAAAAAATTCTAGTTTTTTTTTGTTTGTTTGTTTGTTTTTTTAGACAGGGTTTCTTTATGTTGCTCTGGAATTCACTCTGTAGACCAGGCTGGCCTCAAACTCACAGAGATCTGCCTGCCTATGCCTCCCAAGTGCTGGGATTAAAGGCATGTACCACCGTGCCTAGATGGCTTTCAATTTTTGTCCTAGCACTTCTATGATAAATCCAACGTTAGATTATTTTGTTTTATCTTCTAGCATAGTCCTACTCAGCTATTTATTTTACATCATATCATATGTATTATGCAATTAAAAATTACGTTCTGTCTCTTTTGCTGTTGTTTATTTTTTCCAGACAGGGTTTCTCTGTGTAGCTCTGGAGCCTGTCCTGGAACTTGCTCTGTAGACCAGGCTGGCCTCGAACTCACAGAGATCTTTGCTCCCAAGTGCTGGGAATAAAGCATGCACCACCACTGCCCGGGCGTTCTCTCTTTTATATTCACTGGAGTTATGTTTTAGTCCTGTTACCTTTTGGGGGAAATCTTATGTATGGGTAGGATATATTAGTTATAAGTTAAATTTCAAGAAAAAACATTGTCATAAAAAGAGCATCGCCAGGCGGTGGTGGCGCATGCCTTTAAAAAAAAAAAAAGAGCATCAAAGGTCTAGGGATACTGACTCACTGAGTCAAAGTTCAGTGGTAGACTGCTTCTCTAACATTCTAAGAAAACACGAGGAAAAGGGGACAAGAGAGGGAATAAGGAGGATGAATGTGGTCAGAGTAATTTATATATGCATATGAACTGACTACCGGGGGCTGGAGCGATGGCTCAGAGGCTAAGTGCAAGCTGTTCTTCCAAAGGACCTATATTATATTCCCAGCACCCAGATGGAGGATCTGATGCCCTTTTTGGCCTCACAGACACTATATACACACACAGTGCACAAACATACATGCAGGCAAGCTACCCATACACATAAAATTAAAATAGAAGAAAAAGGGTTGTTTTTAAAGAAAATGTCATAATTAAACCTGTTATTTATACAATTACTATACACTACTATAAAATGTAAGCAATGCAAAAGGAGTCACTGGGTCTCAGAAAACTGAGAAATACTGAGATGGCTGGACAGAGCCTGGAAGCACTCGAGCCTCCTTATAGCAGCTGCAGTAAGCAGACCCAGGGCAGCACACAGAGGACTGAGAGACGCAGACAATGGAGATGAATGAGAGTGAGTGGAGCAGGAATACTGACGGCTGGGTGGTCCCGGCCCAGGGTGCTCTCCCGGATGCTGAGGGCATCGTTCAGCAGGTGGGCAGCCTCTTTGTACTTATTCTGGTCCCTGGAAAGTAGCACAAATGCGTGTTAGCATGCACTGTCCCCATGCCATCTCCTTCCCTCCCGCAGTCCTTTGAGAGGAGATCAGGGGCTCCCCTGAAATCAGGGAACATGTTGGGGCAGGAATAAGCTTGATAACACACACCAAGAGAAAGCCAACAACCTGAATGAGACACATACACATACATACACCCTTCAGAGAGGCCAGAGAAACAAAGAGCCTGAGAGATTAGTATTCTCTGAGGTCAAGGGTTTGGGATGGAGAAAGTGAAGGTTCTAGAATGGGGGACACAGCCTTGCAAGGTGTCTCTGACAGGCCCAGCAGAGAGGAGGGGAGGCAGCAAGTGAGCTGTTATAGACAGTGGAGGAGAGGAGTGCTCACCGGTACACCAGAGCCAGGATGTTGAGCATAGTAGCCACGTCAGGGTGACCTCGGCCAGAGGTGCGCTCCAGGTCCTCTAGTGCCTGCTTGCAGAGGGGCACAGCCACCTCATAGCGTCCTTGAGCTGCATACTGGATGACCAGGTTGTGCAGGGTCCGCAGCCTTGCTGGGATCTCATATCCGGCCTGCTGGGCTGCTGTAGCACCCTGGCCACGGGACACTAACTCACCGCAGAAAAGACAGGGCATTTCCTCAGAGGACTCCTCCTTTTCCTTTACCACATGCCTTCCCCTCTGCCCACCCTTTGTCCCAAAGGAGACCTGCCACCACTGCTGTCCTTTTGCCCACACCCTTGCTTGCACCTGTGCCCATCACAATCCTATTTATTCTCCCAGTAAGTCACTAGGCTAACATTTACTCAATAAGCATATGCTAGAAATGCCCGGCAAAGCATATAGGAGAGGCTGGGGGAATCCATGGGGCTCCAGCCTAGGGTTATCTTCCACAGACTGTGAACTTACTGATGGAACCAGCATCTTTTTCGTCTTGGAATTGCTATTGCCTGACATGTTAAATGTTGATGGGGACAGGGGAGGAGAGGAACTCATGTCCTAGCCTGGGACCCACCCAGTCCCCAGAGGAAGTGGAGAACGTGTCTGTGGATGTGGAGACTCTAGTCAGAGTGGGCCACAGCTTGAAGCAGCTTCCGGCTGCCCCTCATCACCCTGCAGCCCCACAGGCAGACTCACAGTCGTTGCTGGAGTCTTCCTCCTCCTCATTGGGGAAGAGGTCATCCAGGGACTCCTTGGTGGCATCTCCTTCCTTCTCCTCCTGGAAGAGAAAGGACAGCATGTCAGCCACAGCGGCCTCTTCCTTTTTGTTGTTGCTGCTGTTTTGTTTTTCGAGACAGGGTTCTCTGTAGCTTTGTACCCTGTCCTGAAACTAGCTCTTATATACCAGGCTGGCCTTGAACTCACAGAGATCCACCTGCCTCTGCCTCCTGAGTGCTGAGATTAAAGACATGCACCACCATCACCTGGCTTAGGGGTTCTTCTAAGCCACAAATCAACAACAGGGGGCCCAAAAAGACTCTGTTCCAACATCTGCCCTGGGAAAGAAAAATGGCTGACCAAGTCACACAAAGCCTCTGCCCCTGGGAAGGACCAGTAACTGACCCAGCTACACACAGGTGTCTTAGATGTAAAAGCCAGAGACATCTTAGACAAAATCTCATGACTCTGCTTTTCATCCAGAAAGTTCTCTCCCTAGCACCCTTATTCTCAGCCTCCCTCCCTCCGACATGCACCTCTGGTGATTATAGCCCTGTGCCAATCCCTCTGAGTTTACACTGATTATACGTCTCTCCTGAGGGGGAGTATGTCTGCTCTTACTGACACGTACCCAAAGTCTAGCTCAGCCTGGGTCCAGCCCTTGCTATCTAAACACATTTCCAAAATGAAACATCACTTTTCTCCGTCAGGGATGACGGCCTCACACAGAACCTTCAAGCCCTCCTATCAGACTCATCGTGTGTCCCAGGCAAATTATCCCCTCACTGTCCCTGGGCAGAACAGCACTCTGGTCCTGGAGCCTTAAATGTGACCCCCTCCATCCCAGAAGGTTCCTCTTCTCCACACGATCCCTCAAAATCCAGCACAACTCACTTCCGTGAACCCGCCCTGCTGTCTGATCTGAACCCTTCTGACCATCCCAGCCCTCAGGGACCTATCTCTGTGGAAGTCCCTCTGTGCTGACGAGGCCACACGCAGGCTGTGCACTCCTGCTTTGTCCAGTCACACCCGCGTCCTCGTGAACGAGCCCAGCTCTGCACAGACGCTAGAAGCCTGAGAAGGCAGGTGCTTTTCTCTCCTCCTCTGTACCCATAAGCACCTGTTCAGGGGAAGTCCCCTGCTAAAGTGGGCTATACCTTCCCCGGCCATAGATTCCCGACACGTCCTGCTTACTGGGGGAACAAGAACTCCCACCCCACTCTCTAGAGGAGTACATATTGAATTAAAGTTGACTGAACAAGTCAAGATTGCTTCCCCCTGCTGTCATCTGGAGCTGCTATCAAAGCTGAAAATAAAATTCCTTCGAGTGGGAACATGCTAGCCATTGGTGCCCCTGCCTGTGGTGCCAGCCGACCCTCGCTGTTTGTGCTCACCGTGCTGTGCCCATCCTCGTCGTACCGGCGCAGCTGCTGCAGGAACTCCAGGTGCTTCTTTTCCTCCTCTAGCTGAGCCACAGCCTGCTCGCTGTACTGCAGCCGCTGCTGAGTGCCTGCCAGCTCGTCCCGGAGCCACTGGTTCTCCTGACACAGTCGCCGGACTTGAGCCCGCAGCTTCTGCTTCTCCGACTCCACCGTGCTCAGGTGGCTGGCCAGAGCCAGCATCACCTAGGCGGGAACGTCGCATGAGCTACAGTCTCTTGGAGAAGAGCACCCAGGGGACAGTGGCCTTCTGAGCGATGGCCCGTCCAGGAGAGGCATCAAGGAAGCAACAAGCAGGAGTGAGTGGCCACGGCTCTACCATCAAAAGATACTCAGGGGCTGGAGCGGCGGTTCTCAACCTTCTTAAGGCTGCGGCCCTTTAATACAGTTCCTCGTGTTGTGGTGACCCCAATCATAAAATTATTTCGTTGCTACTTCATAACTGTAATTTTGATACTGTTATGAATCAGAATGTAAATGTCTGATATGCAGCTTATCTGATACGAAACAACCCCTATGGAAGGGTTGTTTGATCCCAAAAGGGATTGAGATCCACAGGTTGAGAACCATTGGGCTGGAAAGCTGGCTCAGTGATTAAGAACAAACTGGTGGTGCACGCCTTTAATCCCAGCACTTGGGAGGCAGAGGCAGGCAGATCTCTGTGAGTTCGAGACCAGCCTGGTCTACAAGAGCTAGTTCCAGGACAGGTTCCAAAGCCACAGAGAAACCCTGTCTCAAAAAAAAAAAAAAAAAAAAAACAAGAAAAAAAAAACAAAAACAAAAAAAACGAGAGCGAACTCTTATTGTTCTTCCAGAGGGCTAGGGTTCAATTCCCAGCACTAACATGGTAGCTCACAACCACCTCGCCAGCCCCAGGGGATCCAATGGGCTCTTCTGGCCTCTGTGGGCACCAGGCACATACATAATCTATACATGTACACCAAAGACCTGTATTCATTTTTTTTTTTTTTTTGGTTTTTTGAGACAGTGTTTCTCTGTAGCTTTGGTGCCTGTCCTGGAACTAGCTCTTGTAGACCAGGCTGGCCTCGAACTCCCAGAGATCCGCCTGCCTCTGCCTCCCGAGTGCTGGGATTAAAGGCGTGCGCCACCACCGCCCGGCAAAGACCTGTATTCATAAAATAAATAAATTAAATTAAAAAAGATACTCTGAACCCCATTTCCACCACCTCCATTGTCTTCATCCGGTGCCAAACCACAGTTCTCAGCTAGAGAAAAACCTCTCACTGGGTCTCCAGCTTCTGCCCTTATTCCCTTGTCTACTCTCAAGTCAGAAGGAAGAGGCGCTCAGGTTGAATCCCATCACTTAGAACTCCCATCTCTCTCGATGGAAAGGGCACCCCTCCCTCTCCTCCTTCACTTTCTGCGCTGTCTCCCTGCACTCTGGAGACAGTCACATCAGCACCAGACTCAGAGGAAGGCCTCTGACTTATCCTCCCTGCTTGGGACCCATTTCTTCCATGGCTCGTTCCCTCACCCTCGGATCTCTGCTCAGATGTCACCTTCTGAGAAGGCCTTTTACGACCACACCACATAAAACTGCATCTCTTTCTACTTCTTTCCTTTATTTCTATCTTTCTGTCCTTAGCAATTACCACAGTCAATCATTTACTTATTTACCTGTGTCCTAGCTGTCTCTCCCAGCTAGAACATCAGCTCCAAGATGGCAAAGGATTATACTGTTGTGTTCTGTGAGGTGTCACTGGCATGCAGAAGAGCTGGCACACAGTAGCCACTTAATAAACATTTAATGACTGAACAAACCTAAGTTTCTATGACAAGGTGACCCTCAACGTGCGTCAGGCGAGTGAGCTGAAGGACACTGGAACCCTTGGCCTCACCGTGACTCTCACCTGGGCCTCACTCAGTCCCAGTTCGATGTTCTCCATAGAGCGCCGCAGCTGCCGGGCCTTCTCGTGCACCAGCCCTTCCTCATGGCCTCCCTGCTGCAGACACTCAATGGTGTGGGACAGGCTCTGCAGCACAGCCTGGTGCTCACTGCGTAGGGCCTCCAGCCCTTGGCTCACCAACCTGGTACTGCCCAGGATCTCCTCTTGGCTAAGCCGGTGTCCTGCAGGCTCATCCCGCTGCCCCAACACCAGGCCTGACATCCTGGCGGGGGCGGGGGTCTTGCCTGGGCTAGGGAGAAACCACAGAGTTCAGCTGATAAAGACGAAAGACACGTGGTTAGAGAGTGTCAGGGATCCAAGCGAAGGGGAAAGAGCATGGGAGAGCCTGTGGTTGAGCTGATGAGAGAGACCGAGTAAGGGGGGTGGACGCTCGAGCACTGGACATGGAACTTCGGTGAGCGGTGAGCGAGGCGTTAAGGACTAAAGGTCCGTAGAACGAACAGGTGTGCTTCAAGCTAGAGAATTTACAACTCAGCAATTGAGAGAGCTATGGGCTGGGAAAGGGGAGCAGGGGAGCAGGGTCTACAGCATTCCGAGGATCACAGAGGGCACACGGAAAAACTGCTACAGGAGCGGGCTTAAAGACAACAAAATCTCAGCTGGGCACTGGTGGGCACGCCCAGCACTCACGAGACAGAGGCAGGAGGATCTCTCTGTGAGTTCCAGGCCAGCCAGAGACACACAGAGAAACCCTGTCTCAAAACAAAAACAACAAGAGAGAAAACTCTGTGCAGAAAATAGTGTCCCAATACAGGGGAAGGACCCAAGGTTATGGGAAAGGTGGGGGAGGAAAGAGAGTCCTCACGATGGGGGATCTGGAAGGCTGAAGGTCTTCAGGCTGCGTCAGCAAAGGAGTTAAGTCCAGCATCTCCCAACCCGGTTAGCTCCTTTCCAACTAACCTTCAGGCCTCACTTGCCACCCCCAGGATTCAGCCTTGTCTTCCTACTTCCTCAAACTCATCTCGGAAGTCTTCTTACCTGTGTACAGAGCAGAGCCCTTGGTTTCAAGTGGCTCCCAGGCCCGTGCCCGGAAGAAACTCGAAACTGCAGCTAAAGATTTAGAAAGCTCGGCACTGCCCAAAGTCCACAAGTCCGGCAGTCCCACCCCCTTCTCTCTCGCCACTTCACAGCCACCCAGAGGACCTGGCACAGAGCCCCACCCAGGACAAACACCCTCCCTCCTTCTGCCTACAGGTTCTTCAGAGACTAGGGCTAATGTCCTGTCTTCCTCAACTCCGTCTGCTCATTCCAGACCCGAGGAGTTAGTTTCTCCCAATAAGGGAATGAAAGACTGATTTAATCTGAGACCTGCGGCCAGGGGTGTGTCTGTGAGGGGCTGAGCAGGGAGACCTGGGTAGGAGTCCCACCTGGATTTCTGCAATCGCCTTCCTTCATGGCTTTGTCTGTCATGATCACCTAACCGGTACCTTAGGATGCCTCTTAAGTGCCTGCTGGTTCAGGAGAGCATAGCAGATCTGATGAGCACCGTGTGGTCACAGGGAGAGGCGCTGAACGCTGGCTACCCTGGCCCGGGTTCAGGACTACTTAAGGTTGCTAACTTGCGCTGGGACCCCGGATTGCGAACAGAGTGAGACAGGCAGGGGGGCTTGGGGGAGGAAGGTACGGGTGAGCGCAGAGTCGCTGACCCAGACCCAACAGCGGACAAGCTCGAGGTCACTGAGTCAGGCGGTCCCGCCGGGGGCGGGGCAGGCTGTCCTGCTGTCTGTCTGGACGCCGAGGGGCGGGGAAGAATCGCGGGGGGCGGAGTTTTTGAGTCAGTCTGGAGTTTTGTGAGGTTGGTCGGAAGGGGTTTATTCATTTGTCCCTGAGTGCGGAAATAAGAGTTGGTAGAATCTTAACGCTCAGCCCCTGGGGTACTCCGGAAGACTCACCTGCAGTCTGTGGGTCCGGCTGCCTCCTTGGCGGCTACTGTCCCTTTAAATTCATCATGGCTGCCGCTCGAGGCAATTGTTTTGACGGCTCTGAGGGGCGGGGCCTGGCCTGCAGTCACGCGACCTCAGCGGCCGCCGATAATTGGCTGAAAACCCGATCGTCAAGGGAGGAGAGGAAGTGTGTATCTCGCGGCGCTCCAATTAGGTGTCTGCCTCTTGCGTCATCTGAAAGCGACAGTGACAGATGAATCATCATCCAAGAGCGCCAAGCTCTAAATAAAGGTAAAAGCGTGCCGGGTCCGGAGGACTCCGAGGACTCCCCATGGCCCTGTGCGCGCTCACTAGTGCTCTGCGCTCTCTGAGCCTGGCATCCCCGGTCATTACCGCCCGGACTCCGACTCTGCTCCCGGCTGCCCAGGTAATCCGCTTACCTGGTAACGTCACGATTACGTGACCTTGGGTAAACTCGCCTCGTCCTGCGCTTTTTCTAAGTGTGCTCTCTCGGAGGGCTGATTCGTCAGACCAGATACTGGCTTGTACGTGCTTTTGCACGTCTCTGCTACACAGGTAGCAGTGGTAACGCCATGTGCCTACTTGTAAACCAGGCAAAATAGACGGCGGCAATGAACGAGCTCCTGTCAGCCAAGCTATTATGCACATTTTGCAAATGAGAAAACTGGTCAGCAGTCTAAGGTCATACACCTTTTGGGGCTAGACTGGATTCAGAGCTTGCTTTTGGTTTTGTCATGGTGCTGGGAATTAAACCTAGGACCTCGGTCAAGCTGTGCACCCCCACCACTGAACTACACGAGCCACCCCAAAGCCAATACTCTTGACCATTTTGATGTAAGGATAGCTTTGTCGCTGAGATTAGAGAATGCAGAGTCTGGAATAGTAATGGGCCATGGTGAACCACAGAAAAGGAATTACGATCTTGCTTTTCTGAAGTTCTCAGGCTGCGTGTAGCAGAATTTGGCAAATGTATATTTGATATTGCAAAACTAAACTACTCCGAAGCCCTGGGACTACAGCAGGTGGGAAAGCATAGTCGTTTCCTTTCATATGTGGCACTCCGGGAAAGATGCAGAGGACAGAAGGTACTGATGGTGGTATGTGGGTGTGTGGCATTCACCAGCTCTGCAGAAGGGAAGGCTTTAGGGCAGAAAAAGGTTTCCTGACAAGAGCTTGAAACAGACTGGAAGATGATGAAAGGGAGAACATCACATTGAAGAAATATCTCAGAGGGGAGAGAACCAAATGATTACCGCTCAACACCCACACACCGGGATAAACACATGCGCTGATATTTGTAAAAGTTGGAGGATGGAGGGCAGTGGTCTGAGATGCTTCTGGGAGGAACTGGCCTGCAGCTAACCTTGGTCTGTCTGAAGAGATTGTTTCTTATCCCTAGATGCTGAGCAATGCCCTTCAGCAGCCCTCGGCCTTGGCGTTGCCCTCTCAGCGCTCGGTGCATACGTCTGTGAGCCTTAATGCCAAGTTTGTGTCCTGGAAAAGTCGTACCAAGTACACAGTCAAACCTGTGAAGATGCGGAAGTCTGGGGGTCGAGACCATACAGGTGGGAGAAAAGGGGGAAGTGCACTAGGATCCTGGGTGTCTATGGTAGCACCCTACAGCTTGTAACATGTCAGACATACAATTAGAAAGTATTCATTGCGGTGCTTCTCCTTATGTGGTTCATTACTGAAGAACAGGCCACATAGAAACAGTGAACTCGCTCTACCCAGGAAGCGCCGTGCTGTTTTCAACCTTCCCAAAATTCGTAACAGTTGAAATTATGTGAGTCCAATGTATATCCTTCTCAGTAAACTTATTGAATTCAGCAACTTGAAAAGACTTTATACAGTTTCAGTCATTATATTTTTATTGAGTCATGTGCTGCCCCATCTCTTTTGCAAGGATGTGGTGGCCCCCATCTACCCACATGCTGTAGATCAAACATGGGGCCTCAGTGCTTACAAGGCAAGCTCTCCAGCACTGATCTACACGCAGCCTTTTGTCATTTCTGTTTGTGATATAATATTGAGGAGTAATATTGTTAAGTCTAGACGAGGCCTGTTAATGCTGAAAGCTGTTCACATCCCTGAACTGTCTTGACTGTAGGCCGCATCCGAGTACATGGTATTGGTGGGGGCCACAAACAAAATTACAGAATGATTGACTTCCTGCGGTTCCGGCCGGAGAAGGAGAGCAAGCCAGAGCCTTTTGAGGAGAAGGTTGTCGTCGTCCGCTATGATCCATGCAGGCAAGTTTGGGGTGTGAGGCGGTGGTGGTGTGGTCTGAACTGTCATTTGGTGTCGTCTTAGAAAACAGGGGCCTTCTTGATGGTCCACTTATTTGCCCATCATCCTGAGCAGGTCTGCAGATATAGCCCTGGTAGCTGGGGGCAGCCGGAAACGCTGGATCATTGCCACAGAAAACATGAAGGCAGGAGATACAATCCTGAACTCTAACCACATAGGCAGAATGGCAGGTGAGAGATGACTGCTAGATGCGTAGGGTGGAGCTGCAGACGGTCTAGTGCTAATGAGATTCTCTCTTGCAGTGGCAGCTCAGGAGGGCAATGCGTATCCTCTTGGGGCCTTGCCTGTGGGGACCCTCATCAACAACGTGGAAAGTGAGCCTGGGCGAGGAGCGCAGTATATCCGAGCTGCAGGTATGGAAAAAGAATCTACCCACATCCCAGACCCGGGGGTACCTGATATCACTATCTTCAAACCCTTAGGACCACATCTGTTCCTCAGACAGGAAAACACAAGGAACAAGAGAATGAATATGTGGACTATGTGCTTTGGGTTTTTTGTTTAGTTCGGTTTGGTATTTTGGGGGTTTTGTTTGGTTGGTTGGTTGTTTTTGCTTTGTTTTGTTTTGTTTTTTTTTTTTTTTTTTGGTAGCTTTGGAGACTGTCCTAAACTCAGTCTGTGGACCACACCGGCCTGGAACTCACAAGAGATTTACCTGCCTGCCTCTCCAGTGCTGAGATTAAAAGCACGCGCCCTGCTGTGCTTTGTTTTAACCTAAATCCTAGTGTGTGGTCCTCTGTGTGTCATGTGCTCCTGAAGGGCAAAGGGCAGCCTGTGGCCTAGATCCCCATGGGAACCTCCCTCTCCTGTGGAGGTAAAGCTGCTTCCTCCTTCCCTAGGGACATGTGGTGTGCTGCTTCGGAAGGTGAATGGTACAGCCATTATCCAGCTGCCCTCTAAGAGGCAAATGCAGGTATCTGCGGGCACAGGTGGGAGGGTCAGCAAAGAAGGAATTTTTGGAATGTGCCTCACCAGCTCCCACGTGTCTGAGATGCCAGGAACTGCCTCCAGCTGTGTCTGTGCAATTTGGCACCTGACTAAGCATGCCTTGTCAGGTTGGCACCTTAGTGCAGGAAGCCAAAATGCCATTTCCCAGCTGGGCATGGTGGTATATGCCTGTAATCCCAGCATTCCAGACTGAGTCAAAAGAATCAAGCCACCTGACCTGCATGAGACCTTTTCAGGAAACCAGGAAAAGATAGATGTGGGTTGAACAGTCAGGTTGGAACTGGCTTATAATCTCATCGATTTTGTTGAGTTCCGGGCCAGCCTGGTCTACATAGCAAGTGCCAGAACAGCCAGAGCTAGATACCAAGACCCTGACTCCAAAAGAAAACCTCAGAAACAAACAAAAAAGGATGGAGTCCTTTTCTTTAACTACTCAGTTCATCCTGTTAGAGCCACGCTTGTATTCTCTGTTGTGTTTTCTCTGTCTCCTCCCATCCCTCACTGAGTGTAAGAAGCCACCAAGCAGAGTTGTATTCCCATCAGTGCTATGCCTGCCTCTTGTCCTGCACCACGGTGCATTCTCATCTGCTTCTCTCGTCAGGTGCTGGAGACATGCATTGCAACTGTAGGCCGAGTTTCCAACGTTAATCATAACCAGCGGATCATCGGCAAGGCAGGACGGAATCGCTGGCTGGGCAAGAGGCCTAACAGTGGGCTATGGCAACGCAAGGGAGGCTGGGCTGGCCGAAAGATTCGGCCACTGCCCCCAATGAAGAGCTACGTGAAGTTGCCTTCTGTCGCTGCCCAAAGCTGATACCCCTGGACTCTAATAAAATGCCCCTTGTTTTTAATCTGTTACTTCCTTTTCACTTTTTGAGGGCGGGTACAGACTGGTCGAGGAGTAAACAAGGACAGAGGGAAGATATAGGAAAAGACAGCGTGGGGAGGGGGTAGAAATGACCTCGCAAGGTCCTTTCCAGTTCTGGCTTTGGGAAATAGGAAAGTACTTCCGGCAGCAGGAAGGAGGACCAAAAGGAAGAGGAAAGGGCGGTGCGGGGCTGGAGGGCCGCGGCGTCGAGGTGGCACCCGCGGCTCCGCCCGCCGCCGGCCCCGGGCTTTCCTCTAAGTCTGGCGGAAACGCGCGGTGGCGGAATCCAGGCAGCGGACGTCTGCGCGCCCTAGCCGGGACCAGACTCCGCCCTGCAAGCAGTGCGCCGCTGCGAAGTCCCCGCAGGCCCCGCCCTCTGCCCGCCTGCCTCCTGCAGAGGCACGCCCCCTCCTCTGCGCCTAGACCCCTTCAGGGGGCCCAGGCGGGGCCCAAACCTTCGCCAGCGCCGCAGCCGCCATCGTGTGCCGTGCGTCCCTAGCTCTGCAAAGGACAGGCCTCGCGTCAGGATCCCGGCGGACTTCTGAGGTGGCCAGAGCCCCACCGCGGCCCCTGCCCCTATTCTGGGCTTCCGATCGCTCGCCCCCGCGGAGCCTCTCGTCCCTTTCTCCACCATGCTTTAGGCCTAACCCCCACCCCCACCCCATCCTATCCCGCCGCGACCGCTCCCGATCTTATCCACCAAGCCCCGTGCCCCTTACCCATCGGACCCCAGGTGCACCTTTCCCCTGACCTCGCGTCTTTCCCCAGCCCCTTTCTGCAGTTGCTGTGTTCATGGATGTCTCCATTCCTACCCATTCTCCCAGTCCATCATGCTTTGCTGATGGCTACTTCACCGTCAGTGCTCTCGCCTTTGGGACTCACAACACAGTGCTTAAATTTAGAGATTGCATTCCACTCTGACTCAATCCTGTGCCTTCACACACCCCTTTCTCTAGGCTACCTTTATCTGTCCCAGGATCTTGGGCTTCTTTTGTAAATCCAACATCGCCCTATGTCATTGCCCCTCCGGTCATTCCTCCGAACCAACCCACTCGAGGCCGAGATTTGTTCTTGAAGAACAATCTCCGCAGTGTTCTGCCCAGTCCTGGTCTCACCCAGCCTGAACCAGGCCCAGCGTTACCCCACCCATGCTAACAGCTGTTGCTTCATTTGCTCCTCAACTCCTGGAAGCCCTTGGCTTTCTGACCTCTGGTCTCACTCTAGCTTGCCTTTTCTCTCTTCCTTGTGTGTCTCAGGTGCCAGGATGGTGGGGGAACTCCGCTACAGGGAATTCAGGGTGCCCCTGGGACCTGGCTTGCATGCATATCCGGATGAATTGATCCGCCAGCGGGTAGGCCATGATGGGCACCCCGAGTACCAGATCCGCTGGCTGGTCCTCAGGCGCGGAGATGATGGGGACGGGGACTCTAGCCAAGTGGACTGCAAGGCTGAGCACATCTTGCTATGGATGTCTGACGATGAGATTTATGCCAACTGCCACAAGATGCTGGGTGAGGATGGCCAAGTCATCGGACCTTCCCAGGAGTCTGCAGAGGCTGGGACCCTCGACAAATCTGTGCTGGGGGAGATGGAGACAGACGTGAAATCCTTGATTCAGAGGGCCCTTCGTCAGCTGCAGGAGTGTGTGGACACCGCTCCTCCTGCCCCTCTCCTTCACACTGTCCACGTACTCAGTGCTTATGCCAGCATCGAGCCCCTCACTGGAGTCTTCAAAGACCCCAGAGTCCTGGACTTGCTCATGCACATGTTGAGAAGTCCGGATTATCAGATCCGCTGGAGTGCAGGCCGGATGATACAAGCCCTGTCCTCCCACGACGCTGGTGAGGGGCAGTTTGGGGAGGAAGAGAGAACAGGAGAGGGTCTGGGTTGGCTCAGGGATTCACAGCACACTGTGACAGGAGCTTCTGACCTCATCAGTACGTAAATGGTTCTGTTGCCCTTCACTTTAAGATGGAAGTAAAAAAGTCGGGGGAGGAGTTGGGGGGATGTTTGGGGGGAAGACTGACTAAGCAAGAATGTACTCATTAGGTTTTTATGCAAAAGAAAAACTTAGACTGTTGCATTTTGTGGGTGTGTGTGTGTGTGTGTGTGTGAGAGAGAGAGAGAGAGAGAGAGAGAGAGAGAGAGAGAGAGAGAGAGGAGTGATAGTAAACTTTGGCTCTAAAAGCAAATCAACAAAATATGTCATTCCCGATGAGCGCTGGCAAAGGGTTGTTATTAAGTAGAAAACTAGCGAGCTTAGGGCGCTGTTTCTGATCTGAGGTGTGGGTTCCAGGGACCCGGACCCAGATCCTTCTGTCATTGAGCCAACAAGAGGCCATTGAAAAACACCTGGATTTTGACAGCCGCTGTGCGCTCCTGGCACTCTTTGCGCAGGCTACTCTCGCCGAACACCCCATGTCTTTTGAGGGCGTTCAGTTACCGCAGGTATCTTGTGAGGGTGTGGGGTAGCGGGAGCAGCGCACTTGTCACAGAGGATGCTGTGGAAGGAGGGGCAACAGATGAAGACATGGGTGAGGCTCAAAGTGTATCCTACAGGTCCCAGGACGGTTGCTCTTCTCCCTGGTGAAACGCTACTTGCACGTCACCTTCCTCCTGGACCAGCTGAATGGCACTGCCAGGGAGAAAGGAGCCCAGAACAACTCTGTTCCCAAGGAGTCGAATGCAGGAAGGGGTCGGCTGGAACTGGAATTCAGTATGGCCATGGGCACTCTGATCTCTGAACTGGTGCAGGCCATGCGCTGGGACTGGGCCTCCAGCAGATCAGGGAGGTTGGCACGGTCCCCCTCTTCCATTTTCCAGCCTCAGCCCACAGATGCCAGCTCAGAGTTCTCCCGCCCCCACACCCAGCTTATCAGGAGGTCAAGGCGATTTCGCCCCCGCACTGAGTTCGCAAGTGGCAATACCTATGCCTTGTATGTGCGGGACATGCTGCAGCCTGGGATGCGGGTACGGATGCTGGATAATTACGAAGAGATCACGGCTGGGGATGAGGGCGAGTTCCGGCAGAGCAACAGCGGTGTGCCCCCTGTGCAGGTGAGGCTTCTCCGTAGTGGGACGAAAGGTTCACTCTGGGTAGGGCATGGCTTCTGTTCAGGAAGCTCTTATAAGCTAGCTCAATTAAGATCTAAAGGGCAAAGGGGTCAACAGTTGAAAGGGAGGGCTACTTAGAGAGCTTGGGATATGTGGGTATAGGAGGTTCAGACCCAGGAAGAAACTGATAGGTCAGAATCAGGAAGATAAGCCGTTTGGGGCTAGATGGAGGCATAGAGTCATGTTGTATCAGAGAGAGGAGCCAGGCACGGAAGCACAGGTTTGTAATCCCAGTACTGGGAAAGTAGAGGCAGGAGGATCAGGAGTTTAAGGCTAGCCTTGGCTACAGAGCAATGTTGAGGCCAGTCTGGACTACATGAGGCCCAGTCTGAAAGATAAATAAATTAGAATAGATGGAGAATGGGTGCAGAAGAATTGAGGCTGTCTATATTCCGTATACCAGTATTTGGCTGTTGCAAGGTGCTTACGTTATGGATTGTGGTTCCCCTTCTCTCTTTTTTCCCCCCACTCTCCAGGTGTTGTGGGAGTCAACAGGCCGTACCTATTGGGTACACTGGCACATGCTTGAGATCCTGGGCTTTGAGGAAGACATTGAGGTTGTGGTTGAGACAGCTGAGTACCAGGGGGCAGTGGTCAGTGGCGCACTGGGTGTAGGTGAGCTCTGGGAGGGGTCAGTTCTGAGCAGAGAAGCAGCGTTCTAGGTAGGTGGGCAGTGACATGGCCATGCCCCGTTTTCACAGCCCCGCCCTCCAGGCGCTGGAAGCCCATCACTGAGCTCTTTGCTCTGCCTTATGTGGTACCTGAGGAGGAAGACACGGAAGAGAGTGAGCACCTGACCCAGGCTGAGTGGTGGGAGCTCCTCTTTTTCATCAAGAAGTTAAGCGCAGCAGACCGTCAGCAAGTTGTACAGCTCCTGCAGGACAACGTGGATGGGGAGGTAGGCACTCCTCAGCAGTGTCCCAGCAGGTCTGGAAAAGCTTGGGCGGGGAAGCCGAGGTCAGACAGCATCAGGAAGGCACAGGGGAGGAGTCCGGAGTGTTCAGAGACAAGTGTTGGCGGGAGCCAGTGCTGAGATTCAGAGTGGCGGAAGTGTGTGTAGAGATCCCCATTCCTACAGTGTGCCTCTCAGCATCTGTCTCTTCAGCGGCCTGCAGGGTGACTTTCTCCCCATAGCATATTCTGCACGATGAGATCCTACCTGAGCTGACCGTACCCATTGAACTGGCCCAGGACCTTCTGCTCTCTCTGCCTCAGCAACTTGATGACAGTGCCCTGAGGGACCTGTTCAACTGCTACATCTACAGGAAGTATGGCCCTGAAGCCCTGGCAGGGCAGCTAGGTTACCCATATCTGCTAGATGCCCAGCAAGATGTATTCCTGTTCAAAGCAGAAGCCCGGCCTCAGGGATCTGAAGGTGCGGCTAGTGCAGAAGGTGGGTGCCTTCAGGAAAGTGTCCTCGCAAGGGTGTCTCTGCCAACTGTTGTGCCATCTTGTGTGAAAGACATATCCTACCCAGAATCCCATGCGTGCGAGTATGTGTATGTGTATACACAAAAGGACAACTACAGATGTTACTACTCAGCTACCATTTATCTTTCTATTTATTTTAATTTTATTTTAGCCAGGGGTTGGTGGCAGAGGCAAGCAGATCTCTGAGTTTGAAGCCAGTCTGTTCTACAGAGTGAGTTCCAGAACAGCCAGGGCTACATAGAAACCCTCTCTCAAAAAATACCAAGCAAACAAAAAAAACAAAACAAACCTCTTAATATACACTGTGTCTGTGTATGGTGTGCATGCAGTGACCACCACGGCCAGAAGATGGCATCGGATCTCCTGGGGTTGAAGTTCAACAGATGGTTGTAGCTGCCCCATTGCTGGGAATTGAACCTGGCTCCTCTGGAAGAACAGCCACATTGATCCATATCTCTCCAGCGCCACCTCCCCCCCTTTTTTTCCCCTGGTTCTTGCCAAATAGGCTAACTGGTCAGCAAAGCCCAGGTGGCACTCATCTCCACCTGTTCGGTCCTGGAATAACAAGCATGAGTTGCCATGTTTTTTCTTTTTTTTCTTTTTTTGGTTTTTTGAGACAGGGTTTCTCTGTGGTTTTGGAGCCTGTCCTGGAACTAGCTCTTGTAGACCAGGCTGGTCTCGAACTCACAGAGATCCGCCTGCCTCTGCCTCCCAAGTGCTGGGATTAAAGGCGTGCGCCACCACCGCCCGGCGCCATGTTTTTTCTGTAAGATTTTATTCATGGTTATATGTATATGGGGGGGGTATACATGTGTGTGCAGGTATCCTAGGAGTCAAATGAGGGTGTCGGATACTTGGAGCTGGAGTTACAGGTGGTCACGAGCTGCCTGACACGGGTACTGGGAACTGGCCAATTCTTACCACACCCCTGTTCCTGTAGCCAAAGAACCCCCGTCTCAGAGTGCCAGCCCTGCCCTGCAGCATCTGGTGGAGGGCTTGGGCCCATCCGGGAAGCTCCTTGTGGATCTGGAGAGAGCCCTGAGCTCTGAGACTCCCCAGGAAGACGAGGTCAAACCATGCCTACTGCAGCTTCAGCGGCAGCCGCAGCCCTTCCTGACACTGATGCAGAGCCTGGACACTCCGGCCACCAACAAGGCCTTGCACCTGGCTGTGCTGAGGTGAGGGGCTGGGCGGGGCAGGTTTGTGAACAGGAGCACCTCGGGCCGACTCCGACTCCATATCTCTGTGCTTTCCCACTCCTGTGGCCCTCAGAATCCTGACGAAGCTGGTGAAGTTCTCTGAGGCGCTGCTGCTACCCTGGCATGAGGCCATGGACGCCTGCATGGCCTGCCTTCGGTCCCCCAATACTGACCGAGAGGTAAGCCTGTCCCACTCTGGAGAGGTCTGGAGGGGAAGACATCAGTGAGGCAGATGTCGGGCGAGGCCTGGGGGCACAACAGAGCCTTTGTGCTCTTGGGTTAAGTTTTGCTTTTAAAATGAGATTTTGTCTTTTTAAATAGGTAATACATTCACAAAGCTCACAAATCAAAATCAAACAAGGTATTCATTGAGAGCGCTGACTTCTACCTAATTTCTGTTTCCTCGGTGTCTCCCACCACACTCCTGCTGGTAACACACCTGTGCTTCCTTGTGCAAACAGAAACAAGAGCTCCAGCGGCTCCTTTAAGAGGAAGGGGAGGGGCTGGAGAGATGGCTCGTGGGTTGAGAGCACTTGTTGCTTTTGTGGAAGACCCAGGTTCAGTTCCCAGCACCAACATGGCAGTTCACAACCATCTGTAACTCCAGTTCCATGGGACCAGACACACACGGAGTAATATATACACTCAGGCAAACCGTCACACACATAAATAAACTTTTAAAAGAGGAAGGGGAGTGAAGGAGGCAGAATTTTCTAAAGGAAGTTCTGGGTATAGAGGACTTCAGCAGGTCAGAGGTCGGGGTGTTAGTGAGTGTCCCAAGTCATCACCTTCTGTTTCCAAGCCACAGTTACTGCGGGTCCACAAGTTCAGGCCTTCTCCGTTTCCTTCCGGCCCCCTAAAGCATCCGGGCTGGGACCTAGTTCTTGGGAGCCACACCTAAATCAGAAGAACCTAGGGTTCTCTGGACCTGTTCCCCACATACTCACTGGGCCAGAACGGGGAGTGGAGGAGGCCAGCAGGCTCTTCCCCCGGGTTTGTAACTTGATCCTCTAACTCCACCTGACTTTTGTGCCTCTCCTGTCTTGTCACTTTCTGCCACATTCTGCCTTGCTCAGCCCCCCCCCCCCCGCACAGAGTGGGCGTGTACCACCGCAGCTGTCCACATAGCCCATACTCCCCTCTTCATCCTCTGCTCCCTCGCACCTCCTCCCAGGTACTCCAAGAACTCATCTTTTTCCTGCACCGCCTGACCTCCGCGAGCCGGGACTACGCGGTGATACTAAACCAGCTGGGAGCCAGAGACGCCATCTCCAAGGCCCTGGAGAAGCACTTGGGGAAACTGGAGTTGGCTCAGGAGCTGCGGGACATGGTGT
Organism: Chionomys nivalis; assembly: GCF_950005125.1. Taxonomy (NCBI): domain Eukaryota; kingdom Metazoa; phylum Chordata; class Mammalia; order Rodentia; family Cricetidae; genus Chionomys; species Chionomys nivalis. Next base: position 11,442,658 of record NC_080104.1, on the reverse strand, counting down.
TCAAGTGTGAGAAGCATGCCCACCTCTACCGGAAACTCACCACCAACATCCTGGGTGGCTGTATCCAGGTCAGGAGAAAGGGCAGGATGAGGTCGTGGTTCTGAGCTGCAGAAGAACGCGGATCCTGAGCAGTGGCGGGGGAGGGGAGGGAATAGAAAGAGGCTTGAGTAGCCTGGGGACATCCGTTCCCTTACTGTTCCACCTTCCCTCCACCTGCGTTTGCGTGAGTCTCGTGTCCCTCCATGCACCCACCTTTCTCTGCTGTTCCGGCTCCAGATGGTCCTGGGCCAGATTGAAGACCACAGACGAACCCACCGGCCCATCCAAATCCCTTTCTTTGATGTGTTCCTCAGATATCTGTGCCAGGGTTAGTGTCTGTCTCTGAACTGTTTAACGTCAGCCATGTTCCTCTCTATACCGACCTGACTGAGACCTTCACCCCTTCCCACTTCTTCTCAGGCTCCAGTGAGGAAAGGAAGAAAGACAAGTGCTGGGAGAAAATGGAGGTGTCCTCCAACCCACACCGGGCCAGCAAGCTGACAGACCGCAACCCCAAGACCTACTGGGAGTCCAGCGGCAGTGCCGGTTCTCACTCCATCACCTTGCACATGCGCCAAGGTGTCCTCATCAGGTAGTGAGTGAGCTCCCACGCAAAACCATCCTGCCCGAGCCACTTGGGCCTGAGTGCAGACATGACAGGATCCAGTTCCCATCGGTTCTTCTTCCCCCTCCCAGGCAGCTGACTCTCCTGGTGGCTGGTGAGGACTCCAGCTACATGCCAGCCTTGGTGGTGGTGTGCGGGGGTGACAGCATCAACTCCGTTAACACGGAACTCAATGCGGTAGGGATCCCTATGCCATTGGCCCACCCTTTGCAGGATCTCTCCTCCGGCCCCATTCTAAACTCCTAACTCCTCCCACCCATCACGCGCCCCGTGCAAACTAGAGTCTGGCATCCTTGAGCCTGTGCGATGGCATTAGCCATGGAGCGGTGGGAGTGTCAGGAGCCCCGTGTCCCCGGGGTGGAGAAGAGACTGATCTGGCGAGAGGGTAGAGCTGATGTGGTTGTTCTTAGCAGTTTCATCTACACACAGGGAGGTGACAGCCCTCTCTGCCACTCACCAGGTGAACGTGATGCCCTATGCCAGCCGGGTAATCCTTCTGGAGAACTTGACACGGTTCTGGCCCATCATCCAGATCCGCATAAAGCGCTGTCAGCAGGTGGGCCTGGGGAGTGGGGAGTGGCTCCCGGGTACAGGTGTCTGAGCCCCAGCATATGAGGATAAAACCCAGGTCTCTATTGCCAAACTACCTCACACCAGCCCTGAACCTTGATTCCTCTATAGATCTTGGGCCTGGGTCTGGGGTAGTTCAAGGGATGAAGCTTGAAGTGTAACCCACCCAGCCTATCTCAAGGAGGGTGTGTGGCCAGCAAAAACAGGTCTCGTGTGCAACAGGGCGGCATTGACACACGCATCCGGGGACTGGAGGTCCTGGGCCCCAAGCCCACCTTCTGGCCAGTATTTCGGGAGCAGCTGGGCCGGCACACACGCCTCTTCTACATGGTTCGGGCACAAGCATGGAGCCAGGACATAGCAGAGGATCGCCGGAGCCTCCTGCACCTGAGTTCTAGGTACACGAGAGCTTGCGTGTGTCTGTGTGGAAATGAATTGTAGGTGGGGTTGGTTTTTTTTTTTTTTTGGTTTTTCGAGACAGGGTTTCTCTGTGGTTTTGGAGCCTGTCCTGGAACTAGCTCTTGTAGACCAGGCTGGTCTCGAACTCACAGAGATCTGCCTGCCTCTGCCTCCCGAGTGCTGGGATTAAAGGCGTGCGCCACCACCGCCCGACTGTAGGTGGGGTTCTTAGGATGTCATAAGATAGGTCTAGTCTAGGGCTTGGGATGGTCAAAGCCTTCTGAGATGTGGGGCTGATGGGAGAGAGACTTCTGAGGGCTGGAGTGGCATCCCCTGGTAGGGCAGGGCTCTTCTGGAATACTGAGTTGAGAGCTGGGCTGGCTGCTAGGATGCACACTGAGTAATGTAAGCCAGAAGGCCTGCACCTCCTTCTTCTCCCCAGACTAAATGGGGCTCTGCGCCAGGAGCAGAATTTTGCTGATCGCTTCCTCCCTGATGAGGAGGCCGCCCAAGCACTGGGCAAGACCTGCTGGGAGGCCCTGGTCAGCCCGCTGGTGCAGAACATCACCTCTCCAGGTAACCACCCCACAGTACCGCCCACCTCAGGGCAAACCCTGCTCATCAGCTCCTCCTCGCCAGAGAAATACCTGGCTTCAGCTCTGCCCTTAGGCTGTTGTCCCCTTTGTCCCCTTTCTTTCCAGCCAGGACTGCTCCTATTCCCGTGTCCTTCTGTCTGGTTGTTCTTTGTCCCTTGTTCAGCTCAACATCTCCTCTTTCCCCGAGACAAGCCATCCTTTGCTTTGTTTTTCCTCAACCTCCAGACGAGGACAGCATCAGCTCTCTGGGGTGGCTGCTGGATCAGTACCTGGAGTGCCGGGACGCCGCCCACAACCCCCAGAGCCGCGCGGCGGCTTTCTCCTCCCGGGTTCGCCGTCTCACCCACTTGCTGGTTCACGTGGAGCCTTGTGAGGCAGCAGCTCCAGTGGTGGCCATCCCTCAGCCCAGTGAGTGCTCGGATTCCAGCAGGAGCCTCCACCCAGCTCATGAGCCCCGAGATTGTCCCCCTCATGCCTACAAGCTCAGTCTGCCCATCTTCCATTTGCCACCCCATCCAGGAAGGTCACTTTGAGGGACAGCCTGTTGGGAAAGGCCTTCAGGGCTTGTCCTCAGGGAGCTGAGGGTCTGTCCGCCCTGGCTCTGTCTGCCACTTCTCTGTCTCCGTAGAGGGCAGAAATAGAAGCCATGACTGGAGCTCCTTGGCCACGCGGGGCCTTCCGAGCAGCATCATGAGAAACCTGACCCGCTGCTGGCGGGCTGTGGTGGAGGAACAGGTGGGCCGCGACAAGTGTGGCGTCGGGGGTGGGGCACTGTCACAGCACCGTTTTGGCTGCCCCTTCATGCTCCTGCCCCTTCCTTTCAGGTGAACAACTTTCTGACCTCATCCTGGAAGGACGATGACTTTGTGCCACGCTATTGTGAGCTTTTTTATAAGCTGCAGAAGTCAAGCTCTGAACTGTTTGGGCCACGAGCGGCCTTCTTGCTAGCGATGCAGAATGGCTGTGCTGATGCCTTGCTGAGGCTCCCATTCCTCAGAGCTGCCCATGTAAGCTCCTCCCATACCTCACCCACTTCTCTTCCTCTCAGCTTTCTCCTGCCTCCCCAGAGTGGACCACCTCAGTCTCAATGCTGTGATCAGCGGTAGTTGTATATGGCGATATATTGAAATCTAGGAAAAAAATCATTACATGTACCATGTTAAGATAGATAGATAGATAGATAGATAGATAGATAGATAGATAGATAGATAGATAGATAGATAGATAGATATGATAGAGAGATAGATAGATTGATAGATGATGGATAGATAGGAAGATAGATAGATAGATAGATAGATAGATAGATAGATAGATGATAGAGAGATAGATTGATAGATGATGGATAGATAGGAAGATAGATAGATAGATAGATAGATAGATAGATAGATAGATAGATAGATAGATAGATAGATGATAGAGTCTCAACTTGTACCTCTGGTTCTAGCTGACCTCCTGGCCTTGAACTCAGAGGTCAGCCTGTCTATGTATTCCAAGTACTGGAATTAAATGTGTGAGCTACCACATCCAGCATTTTCAAAGGTCCATGTAGCCCAGGCTAGCCTTAAATTGCTTGTGTAGCCTAAGAATGACTTAGAACCAGGCGGTGGCGGCACACACCTTTAATCCCAGCACTCAGGAGGCAGAGGCCAGCCTGGTATACAAAGCAATTGCCAGGACAGACTCCAAAGCTCCACAGAGAAACCCTGTCTCGAAAAACAAACAAAAAGAATGACTTAAAACCTGTGCTCCTCCTGCTTGTTTGAATGCTGGAGTTTCAGGCCTGTACCGTTACACCTGTGCTTCTTCGTCCTGATTCTACCCCAGTACCTTCTAAAAGGAGGGTGGAGGCTCACCCATTCCCGCCTTCTCCCCTTCTCACTCATCGCTGACTCACTCGTGGTTTTCCTGTGCTCTCCACGCAGGTGACTGAGCAGTTTGCTCGGCACATCGACCAGCGGATCCAAGGCAGTCGGATGGGTGGAGCCCGGGGAATGGAGATGCTGGCACAGTTGCAGCGGTGCCTGGAGTCTGTCCTGATTTTCTCTAGCCTGGAGATAGCCACCACCTTTGAGCATTACTACCGGTGAGTTTAGATCTGTTGAGTGGGACGTGGAGGACGCGGGTTGTCTGATGGGCGGGAGGGCCTGAGTCTGAGATACAGGCAGGCAAGAGTGAAAACCTGGGCCAAGCTGTTCCCCACACTGAAACCTGGCCCGACTGTGTGTGCTACAGGCATTACATGGCTGACCGTCTCCTGAGCGTAGGTTCGAGCTGGCTGGAGGGGGCTGTGATGGAGCAGATTGGCCTCTGCTTCCCCAACCGCCTCCCCCAGCTGATGCTGCAGAGCCTGAGCATCTCAGAGGAGCTGCAGCGCCAGTTCCACGTTTACCAGCTCCAGCAGCTCGATCAGGAGCTCCTGAAGCTGGAAGACACGGAAAAGAAGATACAGGTGTGTTCGTGGAAGGGATGAGCAGGGCAGAGGTAGGAGGAGGCCTTCAGCGTTTGAGAACCTTATTTCCTTTCAGGTGGCCCATGAGGACAGTGGCAAGGAGCAGAAGAGCGAGAAGGAAGACGCAGCTAGGGAGAGAGCAGCTGTGGCTATGGCAGAAGAGGAGGAGGAGGAAGCTGAGGAGGAGGAGGAGGAAGATGAGGAAGGGGAGGAGGAGCTCTATCATGAAGGGACAATGCCAGAAGTGTGTGTGCTTGTCCTGTCTCCACGCTACTGGCCTGTCTCCTCCGTCTGTCACATACTCAATCCTATGACATGCCTGCCCTCGTACCTGAAGGGGACCTTAAACCACTACTCCAACTTCTACAGCAAGAGTAAGCAACTGGGAAGAGGGCTGGGCTTTGGGGACAGGGTGGGCTACTAAAGGGACCTGGAGCTGAGGTAGGAGCTGAAGCTAGAAGCCTGTGTGGCTACAAACATGGCATCCCAGTGTGCCATCGTGGCAGGGGGTACAGGATAGAAGAGAGAAGATTCCCTTATGGGGACAGGATGGATCTGAGGGAAAATGGAGGAGGTTTACGTTTTAGCTGGAAATGGGGCTGCTGTTGGAATCCAGACCCCAGAAACATCTGTGGGAATTAGGGAGCGAGAGAAAGAAGACTTTTAAGACAGGCCACAAAAAAGGACTTTAAGAGTGGGTGTGTGAGCCGGGGGTGGTGGCGCACGCCTTTAATCCCAGCACTCGGGAGGCAGAGGCAGGCGGATCTTTGTGAGTTCGAGACCAGCCTGGTCTATAAGAGTTAGTTCCAAGACAGGCTCCAAAACCACAGAGAAACCCTGTCTCGAAAAACCAAAAAAAAAAAAAAAAAAAAAAAAAAAAAAAAAAAAAAGAGTTGGTGTGTGGCCAGGCATGGTGGAGTACACCATTAATCCCAGAACTCTGGCGGCAGAATCAAATGGATCTCAAGAGTTTGAGTCTAGCCTGATCTGCGTAGCGAGTTCTGGGCCAGTCAGAGCTACATAGAGAGACCCCGTCTCAAAAGCAGAACATAAGAGTGGGCATGTGCTCCTCCCACAAGGTCACATGCACTCAAATGATACTCTACACCGGGCAGCAGCAGAAGGTGAAGAGCAGGGATCTTCAGGAGTCCCAGACAAGCGGGACAAGCCTCCCTAACTCGGGGACTTTGTCTCTAAAACAAAGAAACCTGCTTGGCACAGACTGGCATGAACTGGCACCTTGACACTCAGGGCTCTTAGGGGAAGCTGAGATCAGGAGCTACCATTCCCAGAAGGCCTGCCTGGGGTTGTGCACTGCAGAGATCAGCAAGGTGAAGCTTGACTGATGGTGCACGGCCCCTCCCTTCCCTTTCTTCCATCCCCTCCCCTGGCACTTCTCCAGGTCAGAGCCACCCAGTCTCAGAGAAAGGTGAACAGAGGCGACTGCAGTGGACCTGGCAGGGCCGGGCAGAAGTGCAGTTTGGTGACCAGCTTCTCCATGTGTCCACAGTGCAGATGTGGCTGCTGCTGTATTTCAACGATGTAAAGGTGGCCTGTCACGTCGTACTCACTTTGTGCTCCGTCTTCCCTTCCTTTGTCCCCATCGTCCCCAGCTCACCCCTGGGGGAGGCCCTGAGTGCTTCCCACATCTTCTCAGGTGTTGTCTGTGGAGAGCCTGCTGGCGCTCTCGGAGCTCCCTCCAGATGTGCTTCATCGGGCAATTGGGTCCCTCACCTCCTCAAGAGGCCCCTTGGACCTTCAGGAGCAGAAAGACGTACCAGGAGGTATGCACTCGGGGGCCAAGGAGACTGCTCTGAGCCAGGGACAGGCTTCTCAGGGCCCTCCCCAACCAAGTGACCAATGTTTATTTCAGGAGTGCTCAAGATTCGAGACGACAGTGAGGAACCCAGGCCAAGGAGGGGCAATGTGTGGCTCATCCCACCTCAGACGTACCTGAGAGCTGAAGATGAAGAGGGCCGGAACTTGGAGAAGAGACGGAATCTTCTAAATTGCCTTGTTGTCCGAATCCTCAAGGCTCATGGGGATGAGGGCTTGCACATCGACCAACTTGTCTGTCTGGTAAGCAGGGTTGGTATGGCTGTGAGGTGCCACCCTTGATCTGCTAGTGACTGGCACAGAGGACAGACGGCTCTGTGGTTTTGACCTGTTATTTCCTCTCCGATCTCAGGTGCTGGAAGCCTGGCAGAAAGGCCCATGTCCTCCCAGGGGCTTGGTCAGCAGCCTTGGCAAGGGAGCTGTGTGCAGCAGTACGGATGTCCTCTCCTGCATCCTGCACCTCCTGGGCAAGGGCACACTGAGACGCCATGACGACCGGCCGCAGAGGCTGTTCTATGCGGTCCCTACAACTGTGATGGAGCCGCACACCGAGTCCCTGAACCCTGGCTCGTCAGGCCCCAATCCACCCCTCACCTTCCACACCCTGCAAATCCGCTCCCGGGGAGTCCCTTATGCTTCCTGCACTGGTACCCAGAGCTTCTCTACGTTCCGGTAGCCTTGGCGATGGGGTCCAGAGTAGGTAAGGCTGGGCTTTCTACAGAAAATAAAACCTGGAATTTGATGATCTGACTTGTGTGGTGACTGCCAGAGGCAGTGATCAGGGGTGTCTGGTTGATGGGAGGAAGTCCTCCGACATTCAGGCAGTATTGTGACATATCAGGTGTCTTGTTAAGGTGAGGAAGGTGGATTGGAGTGCAAAGGAAGTTATCAGGCGTGCCCAGGGAGGGGGAATTAAACAGCCAAGAATGGATCTCCAGTCCTGCTCAGAGGATACTGACTGGCAAGCTGGACACCCAAGCCCACTGGGCCACATAGTTTGTAATTTGGGCAGGTTGCCAAATAAGGCTCCATTTCCTCATCTGTGGAGCTGGAGAGGAGTGGCTAAGGGATCTTGGCAAGTAACAGATGGAACCTTAAACACAAGGAAGGCCCTGCCAGCCCGTCCACATCGGCTTTAGCTACTATTTCCCAGGGCCAATACAGCCATTCCCTGAGGGTGACAAGGTAAAAGACCTTTGTGAGTACCCCAAAACTTGACGGCTCAGGACCTGGAAGGAACTGGAGTGTCTCTCTGCTCCTCACAAGCCGTTCCGCAGTTGCCCTCTTTACAGGACCCTCCTCCTCCAGTCAAACAGAGCTGCACAAATGGCTGCCCTTGGGCCCCTGCCACTAGCTAGCCCCCAGGGCAAGCCTGTGCTTCCAGGATTGGCTACCCTGACCACACCCACATTGGACCAGGGAAGAAGTCTAGAAAACCCCCTTGCCAGACGCAGACCCGTTTTAGCAGGGGTACAGAGGAGAAAGCAGTCTCTGGCCCTTGAAAATGGAGGGGGGGAGACAAGAGCCAGGTGGTGAGGGGGGCACAAAGGCCAAACAGAAGGATCTGCATGTGACCCAGAACAGACTTGGAATGGAGGCCAGGGTTTGGGAGAGAGTATTCGGAATAAAGAACAAGAAAGGCATGAAGGTGAGGGCTGAGCTCTAGCAGACAGAGGGCTAGCTTGCTTTGCTGCCCCGGTCCCATGATGCCTCTGGTCTGTTAGCCCATGACTGCCCAGAAAGGCCAGAACATTATTGGGTTCAGGGTACGTGGGGTTATTGTCATTTATCACCTGGGAGCCTTCCTCCATAGCAGAGATCATGCCTTTTTAAATATATAACATTTTATTTTTATATCCATTGGTGTTTTGCCCGCCTGTGTGTCTGTGTGAGGGTGTCAGAAGCCCTGGAACTGGAGTTGCAGACAGGTATGAGCTGCCATGTGAGTGCTGAGAATTAAATCCAGCAGCCAGTGCTCTGAATTATTGAGCCATCTCTTCAGTCCTGATATCATGGCTGTTTAATGGCCCAAGTCATATTTTCTTGGACACAACTTTGCAATGTTAGCCCAGGCTGCCCTAGAACTTACTTACCCTAGGCTAACCTCAAACTCAGCCTCCCAAGTGCTGGGATTACAAGAGTATGGGGCACACCCAGAGTATGCACTTCAGCTAGTGGCGAAGTGCCAAAGCTTTGTCCCTCTCTGGGCTCCGGTAGCAAGCCTGCACATACTGTCCACAGGCGAGGCTATGCCTCACTTCCCAGCACTGCCACTGCCCCAGGATCACAGCGTGGCTCACTCACTGCTCACCAGCAGTGGCCACACTCCGTATTTTATATATATATGATGCTAGGTGGTTTTTTTTTGGGGGGGGGGCGTTTTTTCGAGACAGGGTTTCTCTATAGCTTTGGAGCCTGTCCTGGAACTAGCTCTTGTAGACCAGACTGGCCTCCAACTCACAGAGATCCTCCTGCCTCTGCCTCCGGAGTGCTGGGATTAAACTCCTGCTAGGGAGCACACTGTGTCTCAAGTTCATTCCACGTAGGAAGTCCCTCAAACACACAACACTTGCTTTGGTCTTAGGGTCCCGGGGTGACTGACTCCTCCTGAATTGCTGGGTCCTCCTAATCACACAGCTCACAGCCCTCCTAAGTACACGGCCTGGCTAATTTGCCTATGTCCAGAGCATCGGGTCTGACTCCAAGGTCAGCCCACCCTCCTGACCAGCACCAGGTGTGAGCCTCTTCCTCCGATCACCATTCCTGGAGGGCAGATGGGCCTTCTGTTCCAGTGATGACTTGGGGGACAGGTTGGCTACAACAACAACAACAACAAAAGACCCACAGGAACTGGAAAGATGGCTGAACGTTAGGAACATGCCAGGCAGTGGTGGTACACACCTTTAACCCCAGCACTCAGGAGGAATAGGAAGGCCAGCCTGGTCTACAAAGCAAGTTACAGGACAGCCAGGGGCCAGGGCTGTTACACAGAGAAACTCTGTCTCGAGAAACCAAAAAAAAAAAAAAAAAAAAAAAAAAAAAAGAGAGAGAGAGACAGAGAGAGATAATTCAGAGGTTAAGAGCACTGGCTGTTCTCCCAGAGATCCTAAATTCAATTCCCAGCAACCAATTGTCTATGAGATATGATACCCTCTTTGGGTGTGCAGGCATACATGCAGGCAGAACACTATACATAGCAAAATAAATCATTTAAAAAAAAAAAAAAAAAACAACCAACCCAGTTAGGAGTGCTGTCTGCTCTTCCAGAGGATCCAAAATTGGTTCCCCACGCCCATATGGCAGCTCACAACCACCCATAACTTCACCTCCAAGGAATCTTATCCCATTCTGGCCTCTGTGAGCTTCCAGGGACATACACATAAATACAGGCCGGATACCCACACCCATAAAATAAAATACTTCTACAAGTTAAAAAGTGGGGCTGGAAGCCGGGCGGTGGTGGCGCACGCCTTTAATCCCAGCACTTGGGAGGCAGAGGCAGGCGGATCTCTGTGAGTTCGAGACCAGCCTGGTCTACAAAGGGAGTTCCAGGACAGGCTCCAAAGCTACAGAGAAACCCTGTCTCGAAAAACCAAAAAAAAAAAAGAAAAAAAAAAAAAAGAAGAAAAAAGTGGGGCTGGAGAGATGGCTCAGCGGTTAAGAGCACTGGCTGCTCATCCAGAGGTCCTGAGTTCAATTCCCAGCAACCACATGGTGGCTCACAACCATCTGTAATGAGATATTGTGCTCTCTTCCAGCCTGCAGGGATACATACAGGCAGAAAATTATACATAATCAAATTTTGAAATAAAATTCTCAGTTCATTTATCATTAAAAAAAAAAAAGAAGAGGAAAGAAACTCCACCTATACACATCAAATAAAAATAAATCCTAGCCGGGCGGTGGTGGCACATGCCTTTAATCCCAGCACTCGGGAGGCAGAGGCAGGCGGATCTCTGGGAGTTCGAGGCCAGCCTGGTCTACAAGAGCTAATTCCGGGACCGGCACCAAAGCTACAGAGAAACCCTGTCTCGAAAACCCCCCCCAAAATAAAAAAATCCTAGATGGTTATTCTTTACCTGAAAATATTCTATGTCTTAAGAGAAATATCCATCATACCAGCTAGTTTTTATGCACAAATATACTGTAGAACAATGGTACTGTAAAGATTTGTCACTTGTATTGGTTTAATAAAATGCTAATTAGCCATTAGCCAGACAGGAAGTATATCGGAGCGACTAGAATAGAATTCTGGGAAGAGGAAAGGCTTAGAGAGTCTGCAGTCATCACCCAGACCAAGAGGAAGCAAGATGAGAATGCCTCACTGATAAAAGGTACCAAGCCATGTGGCTACCACAGACAAGAATTATGGGTTAAGATGTAAGAGTTAGTTAATAAGAAGTCTGAGCTAATAGGCCAACAAGTTTATAATTAATGGAGGCCTCTGTGTTTTTTTTTTTTTTTAAGATTTATTTATTATGTATACAACATTCTGTCTACATGTATGCCCACACGCCAGAAGGGGGCACCAGATCTCAGTACAGATGGTTGTGAGCCACCATGTGGTTGCTGGGAATTGAACTCAGGACCTCTGGAAGAGCAGCCAGTGCTCTTAACCACTGAGTCATCCCCCCCCCCCATGTGTTTCTTTGGGACTGAATGGCTGTGGGACCAGGAGGGACAGAAACTCTGTCAAACTGAAGTAGGATCTTCTGAGAAGGAACCTTAACTGAGAAAATTTGTAGGACTGGCCTTTAGGCGAGCATTGTCCAGACTGATGGATGATCAATATAGGAGGGCCTAGCTCACTGTGGTGGTGCCGCCCCTGGGCAGGTAGTCTCAGGTGGTATAAGAAAGTAGGCTGAGGTCAGGTATGGCAGTGTACTCCTTTGATCCCAGCCCTGGCAAGGCAGAGGCAGATGGATCTCTGAGCTGAGACCAACCTGGTCTACAAAGTGAGTTCTAGGACAGCCAGGACCACACAGAGAAAAAGAAAAGAAGCAAGCAGACTGAAGCAGCCATGTAGAGGAGCCTGGCCTGTAAGCAGAGCTCCTCCACAGCCTCACTAGGTACAGGCCCAGAGGCAAGGGGGCAGGGGTTAAACACTGAAGTCCCTTCTCAGGTAGATGCTGAAAAACATGGACCACTACCTCCCACATCCCACTCTACCTAAGGTCAAGTGACACTTAGACATCTTCTCAGGGCCTAGATTTAAGATGGAGAGGTCCCTGATCTGATCTCTTGCACTGTGGACCACAGACAGCCCACCAAAACAGTAAGTTCTAGGTCTCTAACTAAAGACAAAATAGGGCCAGGTGGCGGTGCAGGCAGACTTTAATCCCTGCACTTGGGAGGCAGAGGCAGGCAGATCTCTGATTTTGAAGCCAGCCTGGTCAGTGAAGTGAATTCCAGCATGGCCAGGGCTGTTACATAGAGAAATCCTGTCTCAAACAAACAACAAGGGGGTGGCTGGAGAGATAGCTTGGTGGTTAAGAGCACTGATTGCTCTTCCAGAGGACCCAGGTTTAATTCCTGGCAACCATACAGCTCAGAACTGTCTCTAACTCCAGAATCCAACACCCTCACACATACATACAAGAAAAAACAAAACAAAATAAGAATGGATAAGTAAATAGAAGTGGGGGACTACAGCGATGTCTCAGTGATCAAGTGTGGTTTGATCTTGCAAAGGACTCATTTGGTACCTAGCACCCACACTGGGCAGCTTACAACCATCTCTAACTCCAGTTCTAGGGGGAAGTAAAAGCTGTGCCCTTCAAAGGTCCCTGCATTCATGCGCACATACCCCTACACACAGAAACATTCACACAATTAAAAATAACAACAATAAAACAATGAGTAACAAGCATGTTGTCAAAGTGGCTCTTCTGTGAAGTCCCTTCCCTGGAGCCATGAACGTGTACCCCATGTCATAAGGAAAGAATGAAGGAGAACATGAGACCATGATGAACGAGTCTGAGAAGGCACTGTGACATGACGAAAGGCTGGGCTTCTGTGGCTGGACAGCCCTAGCACACCAGCCCTCTGAGGCAGCCCAGTTCACAGGGTTCACCAGGGAGGAACCAGAACTGGCCAACCCCAGACTTGTCCCATAGACCCAGGTCTCCCTGGGACAGTTCCTTAGTACTAACTGCTCAAAGGGAGATGCTTCCTGTCCTTGCCCGCGTTTCGACGCCTCTTTCGGCTCAGGAAACTCTCCAGCTTCTTGCTGCGTTTCAGCTCCTTGAACTTCTCAGCTAGGGCCAACTGGCGCTGCTCAGCTAGATAAAAAGAAAGCAAGCTGGTGAGCAAAGGAGAAAGACCTTATTTCCTAGTCCCACATCCGGGATCCCTTATGCTGGGCCGTGTTGTTAAGAGCCATCATGTACGAGAGACACAATAACTGTGTTGTGTGTGATCAAACAGCTTCATGGATGCTGATAGCAGAGGCCTTGCCTCTACTAATGAGCTACAGCCCCAGGCACCGAGCAAGCTTTTTCCCTAGTTAGGAAATGAATCCAGGGCATTTCTCATACTAGGCAAAGTCGCATTTCCCCTGAGCTATCAAAAACTCCTGCCTAAGCCGGGCGATGGTGGCGCACGCCTTTAATCCCAGCACTCGGGAGGCAGAGGCAGGCGGATCTCTGTGAGTTCGAGACCAGCCTGGTCTACAGAGCTAGTTCCAGGACAGGCTCCAAAGCCACAGAGAAACCCTGTCTCAAAAAACCAAAAAAAAAAACAAACAAACAAAAAAAACTCCTGCCTCTCTCTCTCTCTCTAACAGAGTCTTACTTTGTAGCCTGGTCCTGACCTGGAACTCATGGCTGTCCTGGAACTCGCTTTGTAGACCAGGTTGGCCTCGCCTGGCAACCTTGAACCCTCTCTTTTTAAAAAAAAAATTTATTTATTTTTATTTTATGTGCATCAGTGTTTTGCCTGCATGTATGTCTGTGTGAGCGTGTCAGATCTTGGAGTTAGACAGTTGTGAGCTGCCACGTGCATGCTGGGAATTGAACAGGGAACCAGCCCCCTGGCCTAGAACTCTTAAGAGCTGCTGAGTGCTCCTTCCTCCCAGGTGCACTGCTGAACCTGGCCTCTGAGCTTACGCTTTATGACTCAAGTCGTACTCATCGGAACCAAGATGGCAAACAGTGGAGACGCAGTGATAGGGGGTAAAAGTGACAATCTCCAGCTTTGGTTTTTTGTTTCTTATGTTTTGTTTTCAAGACGGGTTTTTCTGTAGCTTTGGAGCCTGTCCTGGAACTCGCTCTGTAGACCATGCCAGGCTTGAACTCACAGAGATCCGCCTGCCTCTGCCTCCCTAGTGTTGGGATTAAAAGCGTGTGCCACCACTGCCCGACTGCTTTTTGTGGGGGGACAGGGGCTCTAGTCCAGACCAGCCTCAAACTTCTACATATCCAAGGACAACCTTTATCTTCCCATTGTCCCAAGCGCTGAGACTGCAAGCATATCCACTCTTCCACTATTCCTGTTTGATGTAGTAGAGATCAAACCTAGGGCTCAATAAATGCAGCCGAGCACTCTACTACCTAAACTACCCTCCAATCTGCCCACAAACATCATTTGAGTGCAAATACAGGACGGACCCCCAGTACCACTTCCCCACTGTTCTCACTTCCCCCAGTTATGACAGGTCCTCCCCAAAGGACTCATGAACCCCGGGATGACAGCCACAAAAACTGGCCCCCTCAGAGGCTTTCAAGAGCGTGGCCCCACTCACATTTCTTCAGGAAGTAGGGCCGATGGCCCCGCTGTGCCAGAGCCCGCCGTTCCTGCTTCAAGGCCAGGCGCTGCTCCTGCTGCTGCTTTCGCTCCTGCTGTGCCATCTCCTGCTGTTCCTGAGGATCCAAGGTGAGGCAGGATGCAGGTGTGAACAGGAGGGACTCTGAATCACACCTGCCTTTGACTGCTCCCATCACCCACCTGCAACTAGCATCCTCACCATTCGCCGAAGCAGCTGCTGCAGCTTCTCACGCTCCTCCCCTGATCGGCGCTTCTTCAACTGCTTTTTCACAAGCTCCACGAGGAAAGTGAATAGCATAGTTAACATTCTGTGCCAAGCTTTATTATAACAAGTTCACACAAATTAACGCAAAACCAATAAACAATGTGTGTGGTGTTGGTGTCTGAGGGTCCAGCACAGCATTAGATCTCTATTCCAGCACTGGGCTATAGCTCCCAGCTCCTGGCCCTTTCTTTCTCTCTCTTTCTTCATAAAATAATTATATACTTTTAGCCACTGAGTCACACTTTCATGCCTTTTTATCCCTTTTGTGGTTAGAAACTAAAGCAGCCAGGTGTGGCGGCCACACCTTTGATCCCAGAGTCTGAGAGGCAGAGGCAGGAGCATCTGCGAGTTTAAGGCCAGTCTTTTCTACATAGTGAATTCCAGGAGGGCTAGAGCTACAGAGAGACCCTGTCTCAAAAAAACGAAGGAAGGAAGGAAGTGGGGGAGGGAAGGAGGATGGATGGGGAAAGGGAGGAATGAGGGGAGAGAGAGGGATGAGGAGAGAGGGAGGAAGGGTGGGAACAAAGTAAAGCAAAGCTGGTAGGAGGCTTCAGTGAGTTAAGGTTCCCGCCACACAAGCCTGAAGTCTGAGTTGGACCCCTGGAGCCCAGAGTTGAAGGAGAGAGTGGAAACTGCCAAGTTACCCCGTCCTCTCCATTCAAAGGGGGACACGTGCAGGCCTACGCACACTAAATAAAAAATACTGAAGCAACATTATGTTACATGTAGTCAGTTAGGAACAGAAAGACACTGATATATTCTTTTCTTTTGTTTTTTGAGACAGGATCTCTCTGTATAGCCCTGGCTGTCCTGGAAAATTGCTTTGTTAACCAGGCTGGTCTCGAACTCAAAGATTCGCCTACCTCTGCCTCCTGAGTGCTGAATTAAAGTCATATATACTCCCGCCCCCACTTTGGTTTTTGGAGACAGGGTTTCTCTGTAGTCTTGGCTGTCCTGGAACTCACTCCGAAGACCAGAGTCCTCGAACTCACAGAAATCCACCTGCCTCTGTCTCCTGGGTGCTGGGATTAAAGGTGCGCACCATCACTGACCCGCAGATGTCATAGTCAATTTCAAGGAAGTACAGAACAGTGGCTGAGAGCCTGTGAACGGTGTGGCGAGGGGAGACAGGCAGAGACTCAGTCATCCAGCACAGGGCTGCAGCTGGACAAGGAGGACAATTTCCAGGGTTTGACAGTATACCAGATAACTAAGGCTGACAAGTAACTCTATGGTTCTGTTCACTCTTCTTTTTCTGGAGGATAGAGAGATAAGGTCTCATGGCCCAAGGTAGCCCAAATTCTTCCTGCTTCCTGCCTCACATCCCAAAGTAGCAGGGATTAGAGATATGTGCTGCTAAGCCTAGCTTAACTGAGAATAGCCAACAAGGGATTTTGACTGTTCCCAACACAAAGATGATTCTATGCGAGAAGTGATACCTAGAGCAATTACCTTGTTTATTAAAACACTAAATACATGGCCTGAAATGCTATCCTACCCCACAAATGTTACTAAATACTATGAATCAACTTAAAAATATATTCACTTGGGGGCTGGAGAGATGGCTCAGAGGTTAAGAGCACTGGCTGCTCTTCCAGAGGTCCTGAGTTCAATTCCCAGCAACCACATGGTGGCTCACAACCACCTGTACTGAGATCTGGCGCCCTCCTCTGGCGTGCGGGCATACATCGAGGCAGAATGTTGTATACATAATAAATAAATAAATCTTTAAAAAAATATATATTCACTTAAAAAGAACCGCAGCAAAGGGGACTGAGCAACTTGATCACATGGTCACAAAACTGATGGACCAACTAAGAGCAGAAAGATCTGCCTACCAACATGCTTCCATTCCCGTTCCTGACTGTCCAACATGTGCTCCAGCCTCCCCCCCAGGAGTGGATAAACCAGCTTCATATTACATACCACTTTCTCCTTGGCTCGGATATCGTTCAGGAATTGGTAAGTCTTGTCAAATATCTCGGGGTTATATTCCCCTGACAGATCATCAAAGCGGGGGTCCCGGGCTACCTTTGGGAATAAACAGCTTGTTCAGTCTCCTTTCTCTAAGGAAGTGCTTGCTCCCTGCCCTTTCCTCACCTTTTTACTGATGGGAACAACCTGACGTAAGAATGGCACTCGGACTTTGGCTGACATTTCCAGAGGCCTAAGGAGCAATGAAAGGTCAGGGTAAGTACACTGCAATCCTGGTCAAAGACCGGCATCTTCCCAACCAGGAATACAGACTTGCAGTCAAGATCCTGGGTATCTTTTGACTCTGAGGGCACGCTCCTCACCGGTGCTTATCGGCAACACACACAGGCTGTCTGGGGCTTTGCTTCGGAGCGCTTCTTCCAGCCAACTGTTTGCACGCCCTGGGTCCCCCTCGGCTCTGCAACTCCAACAGCTCCTCAAAGGACATGTCAGACGTGTCTGCGGGAAAGGAAGGACACAACTCACGGCAGTCCCTCTCAACAGCAGCAAGACTTCATCAGCCGAGAGAGAGATGGTTCAGCAGATGAAGGGACATCCTGCCAAGCCTGACAACTGGAGTTAGAGCCTGGAGTCACCATGGTTAGGCGGAGAACAGAATGACTAAGGTGGTCCTCTGACCTCTACACCCTCACTGTAGTACATACGTGCCCGTACACACACACACACACACACACACACACACACACGCACACGCGCATGCACACGCAAGCCCAGATAGCAAAGACTCATTCTACCCCCATCCTTTCCAACATTCTCCATCACAGCAGCCCTTTTCCTACTGCTGAGCAGCACAAGCTGCAAGGCTGCTACACTGACATTCAACTCTCCAATAATGTTGGCTACTTGATATATCTTGTAGAGACAGAGGTAAATCAATCCACAGCCCATTTCTCTTCTTTCTTTTTTTTTCTTTTTGGTTTTTCAAGACAGGGTTTCTCTGTAGCTTGGGGCCTGTCCTATCCTGAAACTAGTTTGTTGTTGTTGTTGTTTTGAGACAGGGTTTCTCTGTAGCTTTGGTGCCTGTACTAGCTCTTGTAGACCAGATTGGCTTCGAGATCCTCCTGTCTCTGGCTCTCGAGTGCGGGGACACCACTGCCCATTTCTTTTGCACACTAAAAAGAAATCTGATTGTATCACTCCTCACAGTAATTATCATGTCACCTCTGAACTCAAAAGCTCTCCAGTGGCTTGTATTTTGCTCAGCTAGCCCAAAACTCAACAGAGACCAGGCCATTTTGGTGCAACGAACCTGGTAGCCTCTGCCTCGGGAGTGCTGGAAGCGGAGCTGCAGTGCGCTAACCCGCTTGCCTAAACGCCAGTGTTGTTTGTTTTGAGACAGGGTTTTTCAGTGCAACCACCTTGGCTGTCCTGGAACTCGCTGTGTAGAACAGAATGGCCTCGAACTCACAGTGATCCGCCTGTCTCTGCCTCCCAAGTGCTGAGATTAAAGGTGTTTGCTACCACCGCCCGGCTCTAAACACCTTTTTGCTTTGCTGTCTGACTATTCTTTATCTCCAAGTGCCTGCATACAGCGCAATGAAGGCTCCATTTGTTACATCCCGCTCTACTCAGCCTTCTAGGAAGAGCCCTCATCCTACTGTTACGAAGCTACCCAGGCCAGGCCTGGAGGCTTACGCTAGAATCCTAGCATTTGGAAGGCTGAGAAGACAGGACTTCCAAGAGTTCGAACTTGACCGGACTACACCTTAAGACACCCTCCATGGCCGGGCGGTGGTGGCGCACGCCTTTAATCCCAGCACTTGGGAGGCAGAGGCAGGTGGGTCTCTGTGAGTTCGAGACCAGCCTGGTCTACAGAGCTAGTTCCAGGACAGGCTCCAAAACCACAGAGAAACCCTGTCTCGAAAAACCAAAAAAAAAAAAAAAAAAAAGACACCCTCCATGTATCCCTTTACCAACCACCACGCTCTAAAGAAAACAAACCAAGAAACTTCCCTCGAAGTCGTAATGCCGGAAGCACTCCCTCTCACCCGCCTACTGCGGCGCTTTGTGGCTTTCTGTTCCCGCAGCCGAATGCGACGCGCTCCCGCCAACCCCAGGCCCTCACCCTTCTGCTGGTCGTCTGCCATGATCCCGCTCTGCACGGCTCCGTGGGAACCTTGGGCCCTAGCCCTAGCGCTAGCTTTTGGCTTGTTTCGCGTAGTCCCGTAGAAGACACCATTTCCGTTCACTGCAGCTGTTCCAAGCCCCACCCCTTCCGGAAGCCTGAGCCAATGTGGTAAGGACCCTGGCAGAAGCGCTGCTCTGCAGACGTCAGACCTCGGTTCTCGGGTGGATTAGGCACTTGGTGCCATTGGGTTTCTTCAAATGCGAGGCTGCGAAGCCAGAACCTTAAGTGGCCCCTCTACCAATTCCATCTTAGTCCAAAGAAACACGACACGTTTAGAGGCTTTGCGTTTTATAAAACCAGAGCTGGCTGATCTTCGGGGGTACAACAGCTCGAGGATGGGTGAAGCTGTCTGTTGGTCCCCACCCCCGAGGGCCGGGGAAGGGAGGGTTTCATGCCAACAGCTGAGGCTCCTCTCAGCTCCGGGCGGATGCTCAAGCAGGGAGAGGGATGGTCACGGGGAGAGGGAAGCTCCTGAGGCTCCGACACTGCTGGCTTCTCCTTCTCCCCACTCCTGTCCCTTTCCAGCACAGCCTGGCTACCCAGCGGGCCTGGGTCAGAGCAAAGGTCCAGGAGCAGTGGAAGGGAGGTGAATGGGAACAGAGCACCAAGGGAAGGGGCCCTCGGCCCAAGGGAGGAGAATGGCCCTCCCCCCAACAACTCCCCACTGAATTCACAGCACAGAAAACACCTCTAGTCCATCAACTCCACGTGGAGGTATACTGAGTCCAGGGTCCAAAGGGGCAGGCAGGTGAGACGGGCAGGGGCAATGAGACAAGAGCAGGCTCAGGAGGGGAGGCAGCAGAACCTTCTTCCTATCCATGGGAGGAGACAATGGGACGGCTGATATTGCTGTTGGTGGTCATGGCATTGAGCTCCCACCTGGAAGGCCAAAGACGGGCAGAGAAGACACAAGAGGTATTCTCTATGGCAAGCCCAAAATTCTTTGGACAAAGCCATGAACACAGCAGCCCCTCCAATTTCCCACAGCTACCTCTTCCTTACAGCCCTTTTGGGTTTGACCACGAGACCCCACCCACCCCTAAATCCAACACCACCTACTCATCCACTCCAAGCTCTTGCGGATATCCTGTTTATGTTTATACAGATTCCTGAGTCCAAGCACCTGGATTATGTGTACCCATCTCAGTAAACATCCTAGCGTATCTATCCTGCTCTCCACAGACCCAGCCCAGCGCCCTTCTTCCTCATCCCACAGGAGCACCCTTCTTGCTGTCTATTTCCACTGGCTTAAGGTCGTGACTCCCTCCTGTTCTCCCTAAACTTTAGGGCCTAAGACCTTTCCCATCCGCCCCACCAAATTAAAAGTATGCTTCGAGCAGCTCTTCCACTCCACAAAGACTCAGGAAACACTCCCCACTCTGAGACGCTCAGCCAGGTGCTCGGCAGGAAGGCACCTGCACCTGTGTCAATCTAGAGTCAGCCTGGGACTCATCAGCTCAGCGGATAAGCTCGGCTTGAGTAGAGACAGTTTCAAAATAACCAAGAGTAAGTGATTCATGGAGTGACATTAGGGGTTTGATTAGAAGTCAATACTGGAATTCAGAGGCAAGAACCCAGGGCCTCTCTCAGTTTTGGAACTGGGGTGGGGGTGGGGTCCATAACTCTTCAAATTTCTACTTGGCAATCAACCCCGAGATATATCCAACCTCTCAGTACAGCACCAAAACAAACAAACTGCACGAGGAAGCAAAGCTTCTAAGCGTGGCTCAAAATATTCAAAGGTTTTCTTCATACAGCGGACAGCTGTCACATGATGGCTGCACCTTTATGCCCTGTTCTTCACAAAAACTTCCTCTCCAGCAAACAGAAATGTCTGTCTTCTGCATACTGAGACACCTGTGCTGGCCCTGCCCCCTCAACCAAGCCCTCCTCTGCAACCACTTGCTGTACCTGATATCATGGGGCAAACAGGACTGGTCCAGGTTATACTGAATCACGGCCAGTTTGCACAGAGTCTTCAGACTAGGGCCTTTAATGAAAGCGTGGAAAGACAGTCAGAGCAGAGGAAAGGTCCTACCCTGGTCACCACCTAGAGAGAGAAGCTGAGAGTAGGAGCACTTCAGAAAAAAGTACTTACTAAAGTCCAAGATGTGTAAGTCAGAATGATCTATGAGGTCAAATTCATCTCCCAGGCCTTCCTCGGGAGAGGGGCTGTAGAGACAGGAAGAGGAAGGAGGTGGTACAACTACCCACAAGACCCCTTACTCAGATGCCTCCCTCTCTTCTGTTACAGACGTAGGCCTGCTCCTGAGTACTCCCCTCTCTCCTAACCTGGTACCCCCAAAGAGGACAATCTTATCACCAACAATACAGCAACACTGGCGCCGGCGGGGACATGGTCCTTTCCCCTTTGGTTCAATCTTCTTCCAGGTAAAGGACCCTAAAGAGAAGTTCACAGAAGTTCAATACCTAGCCAATCTAGACACCACACACAGCCCAACCAACTCCCTCATCCAGGGTTATTCTTTCCCTCCCACTTCAACTGTGCCTTGTCCCCCCCTAAGGGCAATGCTCTTTACCAGGGTTAAACTTCCAGAGATCATGGAAGTGCCGGTTCAGCCTTGCGTTATAGCCGCCAAAGATGTACAGCTCCCCGTTGTAGCCGACTGGAAGGGCGAAGACATGTCAAGAGGGAATGTGGTTGCACAGGGGGCCCACAAGAAAATAACAGAACTCACAGGCTGAATGGCTCCTGCGCCCCTCAGGCAGCACCGGAGTATGTGGACAGTCAAGCCAGGCCTCGGTTCTGGTGTCAAAGACTCGAATTCGGTTGCAGTAAATCTCATTGTTGGAATGAAATGGCCCAAAGCGGTCAGCACGGCCCCCAAAGACATACATATGATTGCCCAGCATTGTGGCTGAATGGAAGTCCCTCCAGCGTGCAGGGTTACCCTAGCCAAGAGCAGAGAGATGGGGAAGAGGGTCAACATGGGTTCACAGAGGAGAAGCTAATTTAACTTCCTAGAATCTGACAGAACAAAGGGCAGACCTTTGTGCACACAAGGGTCCATGTCATGGTGCTGGTGTCCAGCTTGTGAATGTCATTGGAAAAGCAGTCTGCCTGAGTGACGAGAGAAAGGAGGGAAACAGGCGCGTCAATGGTTAACTCCTTGACCCTCTACCCTTCCTCTCAAAGCCGCCTATTCCACCATGCTAAATTTTCCTCTCTTCTTTTTGGTATAAAACCGTGGTTTTTTCCAGACTTACCAGCTGCTCATATCCCCCAAAAATGTACATGATCTTGCCCAAGACACAGGCTGAATGTCCATCCCGGGCCCCAGGAACTGTTCCTGACACTCGGGGTGCAGACCACTTGTGAGTATCTTTTAAAAGAAGTAAAAGTAAGGTCAGGTGACATACCCACCTTAATTCTGGCCTTCCCTTCTCCAACACTCCCCCAGCCCCAAGGCATCATTTGAGACCCATACTCACTGACATCAAAGGCATAGAGCACGTTGCAGGCCCCTTCAGTGTCATTGCGCCCACCCCAAAGGAAGACGGTGTCATCGATGAGGACGGTCGAGTGTCCATACCGCATATAGGGCACAACAGGAGCCTGCCCTCGGACGGCAGGCCTCACTGGGGGCAGCTTTGTCCAACGCAAGGACACTGTGGGCACAGTTCTGCTCAGCCCTTGGGAACCTCCCTCCAGGCTGCCACCTTATCCCAAACCAAGCATTTTTGTTGTTGTTTTTCAAGACAGGGTTTCTCTGTAGCTTTGGAGCCTGTCTTAGAACTAGCTCTTGTAGACCAGGCTGGTCTCAAACTCAGAGATCCACCTGCCTCTGCCTCTTCAGTGCTGGGATTAAAGGTGTGCGCCACCACCTCCCGGCCCACAAACCAAACATTCTTATTCAACCCCCCACCCACACAGAGACCACCACCAAACTTTATTCAGCTGCCACTACCTCCCCTGATGTAGAAACCCAACAAAGGTACCAGGTCTGGCTTACCAGCATTGAAAATGTGCACATCTATCTGACGGAGTGTCTCGTAGTCTTCACCAGAGCAGTAACCCCCGAAGGAGTACACTCGGTGCCCAACAGCCACTGCCGCATGGTTCACCCTGCGTGGCCCGCCCTCCAGATGCACTGTCCACCGTAACATCCCCTGGGTCACAGGTTACAGGAACATGCCCCCCCGGCACGGCCTGCTGCCTCTGCTACCTGTACACAAGTCGGGGCAACAGGTTCCTCAGACAAGGCTTCTGCTCGGCTCAGTGCGGCTGCCCTGGACCAGTCTCTGCCTCCAAGTGTCACCCGAGTGGCCCTCCCACACCACCCTCTACAGGGACACTACTCACAGCTCAGGTGGCTGGCTCTGTCCCAGGGGAGCTGCAGAGGTCAAGAAGCTATGTTCTCCCACAGTGAAGGGTGGGGCCACCTTCACCTGACTGCCAGCTCAGAAGCTGGTGGTCATGATTACCCCTACTCATGTCAACTCCACCCTGTCCCTGGCCTGGAACAAGCTCCAAGCCCCCAGCCTCTGAACCCCTGCCCATACTGGATATGTTCTAGCTGCTGGCTCTGCTTACTGCCACCTCTCTAAGAATTTCCTCCATCTCTTAAAGGTAGGGATCTCAAAATCCTCACAGCTATTAATAGCTCAGCCAGCCACAGCCAGTCCACTGAGAGCTGGCAGGGGTACTTTAAAGTAAAAAAAGCTTTCAGGCTTTTAAAGTGGAATAGTGTCCCTACCTAGGACAGGGAACTCCATGTAACCATGGTTGATTAGCCCTCACAGGGAGTTCTTGTCAAGCTGATCCGTTGTTCTGGGGTCACCCAGGGTGCCACGGGCACGAGGAGTCCCCTTGACAGCTGTGGCTCGTCTGCTGCCAGGACTAGAAACTGAAGCCAGAAAAGTGTATGTTGGGGGTTGGGGTAGGGAAGAGGAGTCTTCTCCCTTGCCACTTGCCCAGGTTGTCTATCGTAGGGAACAAGCCACTTCCAACAGCTCTTCCTCTGTTAAGGTCTCTAAAGGAGGAATGGGACAGCTTGTACACTGGAAAGAGGACGAGAGCAGAAATGCCTTTGGGCAGGACAAGAGAAAGGTCCCAAGCATGAGACAGGTCATGGCTTCTTAAAGACAGCTTGCCAGCCTAGTGATAATGGGCACATTTGAGGGCTCTTTCAGGTTAAATCCTTTGGCAACTGGCAATGCCTTTGCCAGCAGATATCTGCTGAGTTTGGGCAGATCATCTGCTCCCTATTCAAAAAGCATTGGTAGAAAGAAGAAACAGGCAGAACCTCAGGGGGCGGGGGGTGGGACACAAGGAAAAACAAGGTTCCCTTGCAAGAGACAGACATGCCTTTCAGTTGGCTTGACACAGCTACCTATCCAACTTCCCCTAACCCTACACTTTAATGCTTTAAAGATCCACCTCTCTCAACCTGAGATAGCAGCAACCAAAAGCTACTCTCAATCTTCTCCATCTGTGCTTGTCAGAGAAAGCACATTGAAAGTTTTAAGGTGTGGTTGGAGGCATGCTTTTAATACCTCAGCACTGGGGAGGCCGGGGGATGTAGATGAGGTCAAAGCTAGCCAGAGTTACGTAGTAAGACCCTGTCTCAAAAAAAAAAAAAAAAAAAAAAAAAAAAAAAGCCGGGGGACGGGGGAGGAGAACCTATCATCTGCACTCTTCCTTGAAATAAGTCCAGAAAAAATGAAAATGCACAGATGAGACTATCAATCCCAATGAGAGATGGATAAAGAATCCCACCGTCTTCATACGGTTAACTCAAAGGCAGGGGCTAACAGGATCTCTGGGTCTCCCGCATTCTCTACCACTACATTTTTAACCTTCCATCCACTGATGTACGCTCCCCCTCCGTGACACCTTGCAAATGACTCCTTCCACTTACGACCCTTCCCTTCTTCATCTCCTGAGAGCTTTGCGGTTCTCTTGTTTTTCCTTCTCCCATCATTCCAAGGTCCACACTAGAGCTCATTCGTCTACTTCCACGAAGGGAAGAAAACGTTCATTGTCCCCTTCCAACCATAGATGTTTCTCTCTGAGTATGACTCGACTCTGTTTCATTCCACCTTTCTCATCCGCCCCTCCCCCACAACGCCAGACACTGTCCCCCTCCCCCTGCCATTATGCCCAGCTTCCTGATTCTCTTCAGAACCCACTCGCCCAGTTTCTTTCAACGCCTCCTCCAGCCACCAGGTCTCTCCCACCCATCTCCAGGCCATTTCCCCCAAACCTTTCGCAGTCCATTAACACTCCTGTTTCCCAGCATCCCCCAGCTCCCTCCCCACCCCCATCTCATCCTCTCAGCCCCTCCCCCCGCGACTCCAGCGGTAGGCATGGGCGTCGCCAGACCCTCCAATACTTCTCCTCCCTCACCCCATCCCAGGCTACCTGCCAGGTCGGGCCGGGGTGGGGCCACGGTTCCTCGCGCTGCTGGCAGCCTACAACCCGTTGCGCGCCAACCGATTCCTCGGTCCCCAACGAGATAAACACTGCCAGGCTCTGTCCTTCCGGCGGTCAGCGGGACGCGCACGTGCAGTGGGAACCCTGAGCCCGACGCCTTCGGGGACTTGTAGTCCACAAGTTACCTCATGGCTGGGAGCCTGGAGGGGTGTGCGCATGCGCAGACCACGTCGCGATCCCAAGCGTCACGGGGTAATGTAGTTCTTTGTGGTCTGGGCAGGGGATGGCGGAGGCGGGGCAAGAGGTTGACTTCTCGTCCTCGCTTGTGTCAGTCTTGGGCACGGGGCGGGGCTGGAGGACTAAGAGCCACAGCACGTCCTGCCCCGCCGGAAGTGAAGGTGCGGGTCCGGCTGTGGGCTCTGAGAGGGTGAGGCGCGAGGAAACACCCAACGCCGAGACTGAGTGGGGGCGGGTAGGGGACGCTGCAGCTGGGGCCATTGAAGGGGCACTTCTGGGCTTGAAGGGCGCTTGTCAGGCGGTATTGTGGTATCCCGGAGAGAGGGGATGAGGGGCGGGGATGCGCTCTCGTGGGTAGTCTGGCTACCTGCAGTTACTAAGCTGGGGAGGGGCGTGACGGGAGGGGAAGAGGTTCTGGAAAGGGTCTCTTCCGAAGCCCTCCGGGTGTCTGTTTATTCAGGAATCGGAAAAGTTAAAGACTGGTGGGCTCGAGTTCAATATGAGAACCTTGACTTAAGACGGGCAGGCGTGAGAGACGGGAGAGGGGAGGAAGACACAAGACCCTGAGAGAGGGAAGTGGGTTTTATGAATGTAAAAGGAGACTGCAAATCGCGGGCTGAAAGCGGACTCGGTTTCATCCAGTCCCCATCCTGCCTTTCTGTCCTTGCAGCCCCTGCCCGGATGGCAGCAGTAGTTCTAGGGGGAGACACCATGGGCCCTGAACGTATCTTCCCCAACCAAACTGAGGACTTAGGGCCACATCAGGGTCCTACAGAAGGAACTGGGGATTGGAGCAGTGAAGAACCCGAGGAAGAGCATGAGGAAACAGGAGCAGGCCCAGCAGGCTACTCCTACCAACCCCTCAATCAAGACCCTGAACAAGAAGAGGTGGAACTGGCACCAGTGGGTGAGGGAGAAGATGGAGCTGCTGACATTCAAGATCGGATCCAGGCCCTGGGGCTTCATTTGCCAGACCCACCATCAGAGAGTGAGGATGAAGATGAGGAGGGGGCTGCAGCATTGAGCAGCCACAGCTCTATCCCCATGGACCCAGGTAAAAAAAAAGCTCATCCTTTCATTTGGGAATCATTAAGAAGGAAATAGACTGGATTAAAACCAGTAAGAAAAGTAACAGAGAACCATCTCACCCTTAAAAAGAAGGAAGTGTGCTAACAAATGTTTGCAGACTTCAGAATGTAGGTGAAATGCTATTTAGCTAGATTTGGGAATGGGTAGGCTTGGCAATAATGTGGAATTGGTGACTCCATGAGTCAAGGGTTCCGGGTTGATGGAAGGAATAGGGGGAACCCGCCCCGTTGTCTCTATCCCCTAACCAGCCTGTGGCTGTGCTTTCAGAACACGTAGAGCTGGTGAAAAGGACCATGGCTGGAGTAAGCCTGCCTGCACCAGGGGTTCCTGCCTGGGCTCGGGAGATATCGGACGCTCAGTGGGAAGATGTGGTACAGAAAGCCCTCCAAGCCCGGCAGGCCTCCCCTGCCTGGAAGTAACCACATGGAGAGCTGCCTTACCTCCCTACATTCCAAGCCAAGACCAGCACAGGACTGACACCGCTCGGGTTCTCCGCTCGGGTTCTAACACACCTTCCCCTGTCCCTTTCACATCAAGGCAAACCAGACCTCTCAGAGACCCACTTTATTCGGTTCTGTACATATAGGGACACTGGCCCGAGCCCAACCCACCGCAGCATGTATCACTCTGTGGAGAATAAAGCACCCCATGTACACAGCCAAAAGCCACACTGCCTGTGCCCCTGGAACCTGGTCCAGCCCTCCCCACTTGTTGCTTTTCTGAGTGCCCAAAGGGTACAGGTGAGGGCCTGCCCAGCATCAGCATGAACAAGGGAATAAATAGGTGTCGCAGGGAGCCATGCTTAGGGCACTGCTCCTGCTTCCCTCTTTATAGCTTTGGGAACCAGCCAACAGCACAAAGAGAGCAGTCAGCCACAGGGTGGTCCCTTCTGCATCTGTGATCCCAGGACTGCTGCTCGCCAAAGAGCGGCAAGGTAGATGGTTCATTCTCCCCACCTTGGTCCACTGGGCCCTATATCCATCTAGTGTCCATAACATACTCTTCTGGCCTCTGTGTTGTCCTGGTTAGGCAGAGGATAAAGGGAATAATACACCACCACCCCTGCCTGCATAATGCTAGGGCTAGGGGCCTATTTGTGCTGCTGGGGGTTGGTCCCCTCCAGCTCTTCACTCCGGGGCCAATGGAGCTAGATGTAACTTTGGTGACAGTCTCCTGCTTTACCCTGCAGGGGAGAGGAGAGACACCTCAAGTTCAGATGAGGATGCAGGGAAGAGGAGCATGTGATTCCTGTGTTTGTGTTTCTCAGAACAGTTTCAGGTAGCTGTGGGGTTAGGAGCAGGGGGACAGGCACCCCCAGGTTGTCTAAGCACTGAGCACTCAGTGCTCAGCCTGTCTGTACTAGCCACAGGGAGGCATGAACACATTTAGGGGTGAAGAGGGAGCACTCTAGGCATCCCTGCTTCCAGTGCCTGCATCCTCTAGAGTAGCCAGAGAGGTGCTGTTGTGCCCCAGGTCAGCCAATAAGGAGCAGAGGGTGGAGGGCCGGGCTGAGTCCCAGGGCTGAGTGGGCTGTAACCCTGTGGGAAGGGGAGGGGTCAGAGAGCCTCCTGGCTAGCAGTCAGGAACTCTTCTGCCCGCTTGTGTGCCTCTAGTGCCTTGATGGTGTACACGTCCTGTGGCAGCTCTGACTTCCTCCGAAGCAGCACTTTCTCCTTCTTGATGTCCTTTAGCATCTGTGTATGAACACGGAGAAGGCCAGGAATGGTGACCAGTCCCAAGAGTTCTCTGTTTCTGCTGGCCTATCTCGTCTCTCTCCTAGAACTGTTCCTGCTATCCCAACCTGCCCCCTGCCCCCGTAACCTCTCACCTGCACAGCCTCTGTTTCCACTGTCCTCTTCAGAAGCTGGATGTCCTCTGCCGTGGGGGTCTCTGTCTCCATGGAGTACACAGGGGGCAGTGGTGGAGGAGCTCGGAACATAGGGTACTGAGAGGACAAATGGTGAGCACTTCAGAGCCAATCTGCCTCGCTCTTCCTCTAGAACCTCCCCAACTCTGAAAGGACTGCCTGAGCTTGGGGGCAGGGGCATAAAGCCTCACCTGGGGAT
The DNA here is from genome assembly GCF_950005125.1 of Chionomys nivalis. Lineage (NCBI taxonomy): Eukaryota > Metazoa > Chordata > Mammalia > Rodentia > Cricetidae > Chionomys > Chionomys nivalis. The sequence goes on along the minus strand of NC_080104.1, from coordinate 11,414,203 downwards.
TAAGCCGTGCCAGTTCCTCAATCTTTTGCCACACTTCCTCTCTTTCCTTCATTCGGAACCGGCCCCTGTGGGAGGGAACAGTAGGGTTGGAATTGGGGACGGTGAGCCTAGGTAGAAGGGAGGTAGAAGATAACGATCCTTGTGGGAAAGAGACTCACTTCTGCTTCTCTGCTTTGTACTGCTGTGTACAATCATCAAACAGCTTCTGGTTCATTTCCATGAACAGCTTCAGGGCATTGTAGATCAGTCCATGGATTGTCCTGCCATCCAGAGAGAGACGGTGTGCAGGAGGCCAGAGCCTGCCGTCTGTGCCACAGCCCAGTTTGCTTGTTTTCACATCTCTGCCAAAAGCTCTTCCATCTACTAGTCCTTTTCACAGATCTCCACACCGCAGAAGCAGCTAACGCGACTAAGAACAGCTGATGGACCTTACAAATGCGGTCCCCACCCTGAGCCTGCCTTGCCTTGGCTCATGCCCATGGCCTCACAACAGCACGAGGACTGTCAGCACCACACTCACCCTGCCTTCTGCAGGAAAGCCTTTCTACGACTTGGACTCTTTATACATTTTTTTTTTTTTTTGGTTTTTCGAGACAGGGTTTCTCTGTAGCTACGGAGCCTGTCCTGGAACTAGCTCTTGTAGACCAGGCTGGCCTCGAACTCACAGAGATCCGCCTGCCTCTGCCTCCCGAGTGCTGGGATTAAAGGCGTGCGCCACCACCGCCCGGCTCTTTATACAATCTTTAAGCATATCACATAGTCCCTCCAGCCTAGAATGTCTCCAGGGCTGTGGTATGAATCAGGTCAGCTATTTGGTACTGCAAGGAGGTCTCATTAGCACCTTTTCTTGCCAGTCAGCTCCTCAAGGACCCACTTAGTAATATTTGGTGAGCACTGGCTTTGCTTACTGCGTGGCCAGGTGAAATCCCTGTCTCGAGTTCTACACCCACAGTTTTGAATACCCGGGTCCCACATCAGCCCACACTCAGTGGCCTACTTGTTCCAGTGGCTTTTGGAGTTCCTATAGAGTGCAGGAAACATGATAGGGAGGACACGGGCAGCGTTGTCACTGATGAGGCTCATGATGTACTCATTGTTCCAGTAGTAGAGGGCGCGCTCTGCCACCTGTCAAGGAGAAGTACAATTCAGAGCTCAAGACCTGCGCTGCCATCTTTAGAGACAGTGGGTCTGGTCTCACCTGGAAATGGGGGCTGGAGACACACTTGGCAAGCTGGCGGAAGAGGGGCTCCATCACTTTGCTGAACTCTGAGGGTTCAATGACATCCAGAATCTCCTCTAGCTCATTCAGAAACATCACTTCCTTGGGACTATGGGTCTTGGGCCAAAATTTGAGAAGTCCCACAATCACCTGTGAAGAAGATGTGAGGATAAAATTGCTAACACTGCACAGTTCCCTGGGAAGCCTTTGTATTGCCTCATCCCACACTTACCCTCAGCTAACCAACCACATGGCTTCTCTGCCTTGGATCAGGAAAGTTTCTCAGTATGTAGCTTTTGACTGCCTTGAGAGGAACCCGCATCTCCCAGTCCTGAGCACCCACTTAGAGCTTACTCAGTAGTTACAGACTGGAGCTAGGGACGTTGCTCAGTCATAAAGCTCTTGCTTGAGACACCCCAGGTTTGCTGGCCAGTACCACAAACAACAGAAACAAACCCAACAGATCGAGATGGGCAAGCACTGCTGATGACTGGGGCCCCAAAGGAAATTACCGGCTCAGTGAGACTGCTCTCCTTCTCCAGGAACTGGACCACACAGTATGCCAGCTGTGAAAGGTGGAGGATGGGAATGAAACGCAGCTCTCAGGAGGAGAGCACTCAGATGAAATCTCAGAACGGAAGGGGAGGTGTAGCAGATTTACCATCACCACCCTTCTGTGTCAGCAGAAAACCCTGATACTCAGGGGAGGGAGGGGCCTTCAGAGGCAGGCAGCTTACCTGAGGGTGGTACACACTCAGGGACTTGACCTTGTGAAGTGGAAGCAGGACACGGATGAGAAACATCTTGTGCTCTTCCTTAAGGGGCAAGGCAAAGCCATTGATGATGCTAGAAGTCAAGGGACGTTTTTAGGACCAAAGGCTTACGCTCAAGCCCAGTGTATGCATCCCCCAATCTTCCATGGCATCTGCATTCCCCACTCACCTGCCGAGGATCTCCAGGAGCTCGGCAATCCCATTGTGATGTTCAGTCTCATAAATGAACCTAAGGGAAGAAGGCCCTCTTGACACTACCCCTCCAGCATTCTGCAGTCTTCCCTGCCTTCCTGTTCCCATCCCAGCACAGGCAGGGGCATGCTGTGCTCCCCAGCCTGGGCTTATCACCTCACCTGTAGAAGATGTGGTTGATCTGCCGACGAATATATGCCCGGAGCCCCAAAAACTTGCCATAGATACGATGCAAAATGGTCTTGAGAAAATCCCGCTCTCGAGGGTCCTCGCTATCAAATAGGTCTAGGAGCTAGGAGCAGGAGGTTAGGAAAGGCAGACAATGAGGCAGCAGACAGGAAGGCATGGGCTGGGGTCACAAGTTCTCTGGGGAGTGGGGTTAGGTTTCTGAAAAGCAGAGTGATTTTATTACTTTCATTCTACCTGCTATCTGGGTATGCACGTTTATACTCCACTGAGTGGAGAGGGACACTTTGTCGTCGTCATCGACACCCCTGCCCTGCCAGTTACACTGGAAGCCTTGTACTAGACACAGCTGAACTTCCAGTGTATCAGAATAAGGGAAAAAGCAGGCAGGTAAAGTCATGAGAGACTACAGTTCATGGGAAGGGCAGAAAGCTCAGACTCACAGCAAGCACAAACTTCTGGTCAATGTACTTCTTGGCTATATTTGGCTGGAAATCTGGAGACTCCAAGAAGCGTAAGAAAAACTCATAAACAAGCTGTGGAGGAAAGAAGCTTCACTGAGACTGACCCAAGGACTGAGAGATTCCCTTACTGCAGTCCTAAGGACCCTATGTCCCATAGCCAGACCCACCCCGTCCCAGTGCCCTGGTACCTGGAGATGTGGCCAGGCAGCTTCCAAGGTAGGCTCATCTTCCTCAGGGTCAAACTCAGCTCCTGTGGGATTCGATGAAGGTGGCAGCGTCCGGAAGAGGTTCACTGAAAACTGAGGGGTGAGCCCCACTTAGAGCACTGTCTGGGCTTCCCCGGGGGCTCCCAATCCCTCCCCTTGTATCCTCTCCCTATGCCCACCATGGTGACAGCCTCAGGGTAGATTGCCTCGGTGACAACATCACGGCTGTGGGTGATATACTCCACCATCTCATTCAGTCCTGCCCGCTTCACCTCCTTGAATTTGAGGTCACTGAGTGGGTCTGACACGAAGTCAAAGAGGACACAGCACTGGCGTAGCTTCTGGATAAAGAGCTCCTCGCGCTCCTGGGTCGGCGAATCTGTGGAGGTCTCAGCAGTCATTCTTCACGCATGTCCCACTGCCTGTGCAGATTTTCCTCTCCCATCCTGCTCCCCGGCACCTTGTCACAGTTGAACCCCATGTCTACAGAATACTCTTTTCCCAAAGACAGACTCCTAAACCAATCTTCACGGCCCCCAAGCCCAGTTCATCAGTCCCTGTCCACCTGTGGGTACCTTTCAAGGCAGGAAGCTTTTGTAGCTCTCTATTCTTGCTGAGGTTGAAGCGGGAGGAGCTTTGCCGTCGTTCTTTCTTGACAATCTGGGGTCCCCCTGAGTACTTGATTTTGCTGAGCTGTGTTGGGGGTGGTGTGCTGTTGCTGGGACGCTTGTTAGATGATGGTGGCTGGGGCTGGGGCTGGGGCTGGACATAAAAGAGATCTGTTGAAGCCAGCTCTGTAAGGGATGGATGCCCTTAACCCTGGCCTTGGCCATCCCATCCCTAGTCTGTTCGTGCTTGTAGCGAGGTAGTGAGCTGTCCCGGCCAGGTGGGCCAGGAGATAACTGGTCATAGCTCCAGAATACAATGGCCAAGAATTCCTATCTGTGTTATCAACAGCCTTCAACGTGTTCACGTCTTAAGGAGGCAAAGTGGTTGGATGGATAGTGAGAGAAATCAGAAAAGTAGTTAGCAGGGCCAAAGACCTAGCTTAGTGGTAGAACACTTGCCTAGTATGTGTAAGGCTGAATTCAGTCCTCAGTGTGGGGGAAAAATTCAACCCTAGGTGCAAGCTGACTAAGGAGACACAAGGCACCTTCTGAATAATGAAAACATCTTGAGGACATCTGGAAGGTAGCCCAGTGTGTAGCATCCTAACAATTCACTGAGTACACTTCAGATTACTGAATGTTCTATACCCTTCAATTCAAGAGGAAGACAAATTCATTCTTAAGTCTTAGCAGCTTACCAGAAATTTAGTTTAATAAAAATCCTAGCCAGGTGGTGATGGCACATGCCTCTAATCCCAGTACTTGGGAGGCAGAGGCATGTAGATTGATGAATTCAAAGCCAGCCTGGCCTACATACCAAGTTCCAAAGTTCCAGGCAAGCCAGAGTTGCATAGTGAGACTTTGTCTCAAACAAACAAAATGAAGAATGACTGGGCTGGAGAGATGATAGAGCAGTTAAGAGCAATGGCTACACTTCCAGAGAACCCCAGTTTGATGCCTAGCATCCCCATAACAGCCTATAAATGCCTATAACTCCTGTTCCAGATCCAAGGGCACCAAAAAATGCCTATGGCACACATACGTGCATACATACATACATAGAGACAGGCAAAACAGTCACACATAAAAACATTCAATCTTTCTTTGCTTATCTGTGTAGCTGTAGCTCTGGCTGTCCTCCCTAAAAATAATAAAGAAAAAACAAAAACTGCATATTATATAACCTATTAATGCCTGAATTCGGATGGTGGAAACAAGAGGACCAACTTGGACTACACAGCAAGACCCTGTCAGAGCAACAACAAGCCCTACTAAACTGAGTGAGCGTGGCAGCACACACTGGTTTCAGCTATTCAGAGGAGGAGGCCTGAGCAACCAAGGAGACCGATTCAAAGCTAAAAGGTGCAAACACATAGCTCACAGCAGTGTGTTTGCCTAGCCCTAGGTTCAATCCCCAGCCTAGCAAAAATAAATCAATCCTGAGACGACTGAACTCTGTCTGGATACAAGAGGATGAAAGGCAGTAGTCTGGCTCAGGCAGGTCAGTGGGTCCAGTGGCTCAGTCCACTTTGGTCATCTGGCTCTCTCCACATCAAACAACCCTAGTTTGTTTGACTGGAGGTTTGATCCTGGTAACACAAGGAAGGGCAACAGAGTAGGCACCATACACCTCCTGTTGTGACTAGTAAGAGCCAGTGGTGTCACTAGACAATGTAAGGTGTGCCAACTCCAGGGTCTCCCTTTCTACATTCAGGGGCAGGTCACACCTTGAGGGAAGGAGAGCAGAAGAGGTTGGAAGGTCACCTGTATCTCGCTTCCCTGCCTAAGGTCAACCAAACTCTCATCTATGGCGCTGAATGTTCAAGAACATACTAACGGCTAGATGTGGTGGCAGGCCTTGAATCCCAGCACTCAGGAAATAGAGGTGGGTGGTACTGAGTTCAAGGCCTCCCCAAGCCAATCCACTCAAATGTTCCTTTGAGTCCACTATCCCCTTTGTTTGAAAATGCAGAGACCAGGAAGTCGCTGGATCTTTCAGGGAATCAGCTCATGGTGGCCCTTGGGGCTGACCTCAGCCTCCTTTAACCATTTGTCTGTTCCACTGTCTTTTAACCACTTACTCCCTAGTGACAACTCTTGCTGAGTCTGTTTATGTGCCTGTCATTCCCTTCAACTAAATCAGTGGTGCTCAGCCTTCCTAGTGCTGAGACCTTTTAATACAGTTCTTCAGGTTGTGCTGACCCTCAATCATAAAAGCATTTCCGCTGCTACTTCCGAAAAATAATTTTACTACTGTTATGAATCGTAATATAAATATCTGCAGGACATCTGATATGTGACCCCTGCGAAAGGGTCATTCTGCTCCTCAAGGGGTCACGACCCATATGTTGAGAACCAATGAACTAGATGATGAATTTCTTGAAAGCCAGGGCTCTGATCTGTACCCTCTGGGCACCCTCAGAAGTAGCATCTAACAAGCATCCATGGGTGTTTGGTTGGGTGAACAGGAACCAAGACTCTTCTCTGCAAGCCCGCCTTCTCTTATCTCCACAGAAGTCCCCAGAGCCGTCAGCACATCATGCGGAACTGTACTAAAGGGTCCAGCATTGGGAAAGTTGAGAACCGCTATCTCACAGCACGCTATGTATAGCCCCGCAGCCGCAGAGTAGAGACCGCATACTGGGAGGCCACTCAGAAAAAAGGTGCTCTTCCCAGGGAGGGAAATGCAGAATCTCAATTTTCTGTTGACAAGAAGTGAAGTTAGCTAGATGAGCCAGTCATGATGGTGCACACCTTCAATTACAGCGCTCGGAGCAAGAGGATCTCTATGAGTTTGAGGCCAGCCTGGTCTGCATAGTGAGATCCAGCTAGAGCTACATTGTAAGATCCTATTTCACAGAAAGAAAAAAAGTTAGCTAGACAGTAATTTTCCAACCTCTGTCTAGTCTAAGTAATATCTCAAGAGAACATAGAGTTGTATGGCTTAAAAATACAATGTCCAGGGCTGGGGAAATGACTCAGTTTGTTAAGAGCACTAGCTGCTCTGCCAGAGGACCTGGGTTCAGTTCCCAGAACCCATATGGCAGCTCACAATTGTAACTCCAATTTCAAGGGATCCAACACCTCACACAGATATACACGCAGGCAAAACACCAATATATATAGATAAATAAATCATTTTAAAAAAATAAAATAAGGGCTGGAGAGATGGCTCAGAGGTTAAGAGCACTGCCTGCTCTTCCAAAGGTCCTGAGTTCAATTTCCAGCAACCACATGGTGGCTCACAGCCATCTGTAATGAGATCTTGTGCCCTCTTCTGGCCAACAGGCATACACGTAGGCAGATCACTGCATATATAATAAATAAATAAATAAATCTTAAAAAAAAAAAAAGTCAGGCGGGGGTGGCGCACACCTTTAATCCCAGCACTCGGGAGGCAGAGGCAGGTGGATCCCTGACCTACAAAGTGAGTTACTGGACAGCCAGGGCTGTTACACAGAGAAACCCTGCCTTGAAAAACCACAATAAATAAATAGATAAATAATAAATAAATAAATAAGGAAAAAATGTCCAAAGGCAGCCAACAATTTGAGTCCTAAGGGTCCCTTCCACACAAAGACTGTACTGTTGAACGCTGGCTTGGCCGGAAAGCAGCTGAGGGGACTGTTTCATCTCACTTGATCACTCCAGTTTTTTTTGGGCTTTGTGTGTTTATATGTTTGTTTTTCACAGGGTCTCCATATGCAACAGTTCTGACTGTCCTGGAACTTGCTCTGTAGACCAGGCTAGCCTCGAACTCACAGAGATTCACCTGCCTCTTCCTCCTGAGTGCTAGGATTAATGAAGTGCGCCACCACCACCAGCTTCATTCCAATTTTTTGCTTAGCTTTATGTGTATCTGTGTGTGTGTGATATGTGTATGTGATGTTCGTGTGAGAGTGCAGGTGTGAGTACGAGTGTCACAGTGTGCATATGGATGTCAGACGACGACGAGAGTGTTGCTGCTTGCCATCCATCTTGTCTGAGGCAGGGTCTCTTCTTCACTGGCGCACACACCAGGCTCAACGGCCTGGGAGCTAGCGGTAATTGTGTCCACCCCAGTTTGCTGGAGGTTCCCTGGCATTAGCAGTCTTTACATGGTTCTAAGGATGGAGCTCTATGCTATGTGTAAGCACTCATCTACTGGATCATCTCCCTAGCCCCCAGTTCTAGTTTGATAAGGACCACCAGTGGGCCCCCAAATGCAGGAAACATGTGAGAGACAGCCAGCCCATCTAGTAAAGCCCCTAACAACCAAGGCCCATGAGGCCATCTCCTGTTTGTCTACCTTCCTATGCTTGTTAGAAAGCACATGTGTGGATATGCCAGCCACTCACTTCACACTCAAGCATTAATCCCAAACCCTCCAGTTCTTCTGATGTCTCCACTGTCCTTGAGTGGGTAGGAGACAAGTGAGCAGCCATCACAAGGATACCTGACAAAGGCAACCCAGCCACTCTGCCTTCCAAATGTACTTTGTCCTATCCAGTCCTACTGAGACTCTGCAGAGACCTGAAATACTTTCTACAGAATCTACACCCACTCAGGAAGCCTTCCTGTAACCCAGGTCTCCTGCTTCTACCTCCTGAGTGTATATACCACACCAATATACACCACCACTCCATTTATGAGCCACTGGGCATAGAACCCAGGACTTTGTCCAGGCTAGGCAAGCACACTACCAGCTGAGCTGCATCCCCAGACCCACTATAGAAAGTATTCTAACAGAAAGATGGAACATAAAATAGTAGGAAAAGAAGCTGGGCAAAATTGTACCTATCTCTACTCTTAGCTATGCAAGAGGCTAAGGCAGAAAGATTCAGAATTGGAGACAAGCCTGGGCTACACAGCAAGACCTTAATCTCAAAATTAATGCACAGATAGAACCAAGCAGGGTTCACACCTGCAACTCCTGCACTCGGAGGGCAAAACCGAAAATATTACTGCAGGTTGAAGGCGACCTGGACTACACAGCAAGACTCTGGTACAAAACACGATTGACAAGGGCTAGCAGGGTGGCTCAGGGGGTAAAGGCACTTGCCCCCAAGATTGACAACCTGAGGTCAATCCCCAGGACCCAAACGGTAGAAAGACAGAATTAATTTTCACCAAGCTGTCCCATGACTACTGTACAAACACACAACAAATACACAAATAAATGTAAAAAAAAAAAAATCAAGACTGGAGAGATGGCTCAGCGGTTAAGGGCACAGACTGCAATTCCCAGAACCATATGGTGGCTCACAACCATGTAGAATGAGATCTGGTGCCCTCTCCTGGCCTGCAGGCATACATGCAGACAGAACATAAATACATAATAAACAATACATAATAAATAAGTAAGTAAATCTTTAAAAAATTAATTTTGGGGCTGGAGAGATGGCTCAGCCGTTAAGAGCACTGACTGCTCTTCCAGAGGATACAGGTTCAATTCCCAGCACCCACATGGCAGCTCACAACTGTCTGTAGCTCCTGTTCCAGGGGATCTGTCAACCTCAAACCAATGTACATAAAATAAAGTTAAATAAATCATAAAAAAATTTAAAAAGAAAAATAATTTTGCCGGGCGGTGGTGGCGCACGCCTTTAATCCCAACACTTGGGAGGCAGAGGTAGGCAGATCTCTGTGAGTTGGAGGCCAGCCAGGTCTACAGAGTAGGTTCTAGGACGAGCTCCATAGCTACTGGGAAACCCTGTCTTGAAAACAACAACAACAACAAAAAATGAAAACAAAGTAAAAAAAAAAAAAAAAAAAAAACAACCGGGCAGTAGTGGCACACGCCTTTAAATCCAAGCACTAAGGAGGCAGAGGCAGGCAGATCTCTGTAAGTTTGAGGCCAGCCTGGTCTACAGAGAGAGAGTTCCAGGATAGCCAGGGCTACATAGAGAAACCCTGTCTTGAAAAACTAAAAAAATCGCCGGGCGGTGGTGGCGCACGCCTTTAATCCCAGCACTTGGGAGGCAGAGGCAGGTGGATCTCTGTGAGTTCGAGACCAGCCTGGTCTACAGAGCTAGTTCCAGGACAGGCTCCAAAGCCACAGAGAAACCCTGTCTCGAAAAAAACCAAAAAAAGAAGACAAAAAAAAAAAAAAGAAAAACTAAAAAAATCCAAAAACAAATCCAAAAAACAAAAACCACAGATTACATGCTGTATCTACTGTATCACGAATTATCTGGTCTAGTAAATGAAGACCACTTTGAGGCGTCCTCTCCCATGGTCACATCCGGAGCTCCATCTAATCCTATTTAATTCTTCCCATCCTCCCTTTCTTCTCTAAACACCCCACTAAGCATTACAAAGGAAAAGGTGACTATGACAAGGTCCTGGCTTCAAACAGCTTGAAGACTGGTAGGTGGGGCAGCCACAGAAGCAGCAACGGTACAAGGGAAATACCAGAGCGAGACCACAGAGGCTATGGAAACACAGAGGAGTGGACTACAAACTGCCTGGAAGAATTATGGCATCTCTCAAGACGTGACTCTAAAAAAAAAAAAAAAAAAGATTTATTTTCAAATTATGGGGTGTGGTTGTGTGTAGCTGAATTACGGGTGGTTGTGAGATGCCCACCATAGGTGCCAAGATCCTAACTCAGGTCCTCTGCAGGATCAGCAAGGGCTCTGAACCACTGATACGTCTCTTCAGTCCCTGAAGGTGTGAGTTTTGATTTAGCTCTTTTTTTTCCTCTTTGTTTAATAAATATTTATTTATTTATTATGTATACAATATTCTGTCTGTGTGTATGTCTGCAGGCCAGAAGAGGACACCAGACCTCATTACAGATGGTTGTGAGCCACCATGTGGTTGCCGGGAATTGAACTCAGGACCTTTGGAAGAGCAGGCAGTGCTCTAAACCACTGAGCCATTTCTCCAACCCCCATGATTTAGCTCTTAAGGAGTAAATGTGCTGGGCAGTGGTGGCGCACACCTTTAATCCCAGCACTCGGGAGGCAGAGGCAGGCGGATCTCTGTGAGTTTGAGGCCAGCCTGGTCTACAGGGATAGTTCCAGGACAGACTCCAAAGCTACACATACACAGAGAAACCCTGTCTCAAAAAACAAAAACAAAACAAACAAACAAAAAAAAAAAAAAAAAGGAGTAAATGTGAGTTTAGGAGAGGGAAATCAAGCCGGTCCAGACGGGTGGGGCGAGGCCATACTGTAGGGGAGCTCGCTGTCTTAGGAGGTAACTTCCACTGGGCCAGTACCCAGGGCAGATGCTACAAGAACAAAGTGAGGCCCGCTCAGACTCGTTATGGATGTTGGGTTTTAACTTTGGGAAATTCCAAAATTAATTTTATATTGTATTTAAACACTATAGCCTAAGCTGGGCTGGACTTTAATGTACAGACCAGGCTAGCCTTGAATTCACAGCAATCATCCTGCCTCTACCTTCCAAGGGCTAGGATACCGGCACGAATGAGCGCACCTGGCTCAGATTAGATTTTGGTGGGGTTTTGTTTTTAGACAGGGTCTCTCCATGTAGCCCTGGCTGGCCTGGAGCTGACAGCATAGACCATGCTGGCCTAGAAACCACAGAGATCCACCTGCCTCTTTGTCTGGAGTGCTGGGACTATTGTGAGTCACCACACCCAGCTCAAATTAGTTTTAAAGTAGAGAATTTGGCTGAGGGCACAGCTCATGACAGAACACGGGCTTTGCCCGAGTGATACCCAGGGTTCTGTCCTCAGTATGGAAAGAAAAAAGGAGACCATAAAACCAAAGCGGTTTGAGGATAACATCTGTGGCCTTTGAGCTGAAGTTGGGGAGACTGGGCTGTTTCTTCCTTCCTCCACCCCCATCCAGAACTCAGGACAGCAGTGTGCTAGAGTCAATTTTTTCCCAAAGAGGAGCTCCTTAAACGCAGAGGCAGGACACAGTGAGTCTCACCTGCCCTCTCAAAGCCACTTTCCACACCAGGCTCCTGTTTTAAGTCTCAGAGACAATACCTTACTTAAGCATGAATCCCAGCTCTGCCGTTATTCATGGGGTAAGTGCTGTTCACTCCGAGCCTGACTGCAGTGACAGGTAAGTGTGCGTGCAAAGATTTAGGGACGATATATGCAGGTTGAACAGTGTCCAAAGAATCTCTGAATATGGCCTTACCTGGAGTAGGGTCTTTACAGACATGCACCATTAGTGAAAGCGAGCATTATGTGTTGGACAGGATATCCCTAATGAAGGGTATCTATCCTTCTAAGAGGGATCTTCAGAGAGAGACCAAGACACGCAGAATGCTGTGTGAGGGTGAGGAGAGGAATTGAGGTGCTGCACAACACAAGGGGTGCCAAGGACTGTCAAAAGTCGGTAGCGATGCACTAGGGAGGCAGAGACAGGCAAATCTCCGTGAATTCGAGGCTACCCTGGACAGCTAGGGCTGTTACAGAGAGAAACCCTGTCGGGAAGGTGGGGGAGCCAGCAGGGAGGCACAGGACAAACCTTTCCCTAGAGCCTTAGGACAGGACTGGAGCTATGGCTTGCAGAGTGTCATGGTGGACATAAAAGCACAGGTGTGCCTGCCATGCCCACCTGCAATTCCCAGGAACCAGAAGCAGAGATAGGATTCCTAGACCAGTGGTTCTCACCCTTTCTAATGCTGCAACTGTAATGTCACAGTTCCTCGTGTTGAGGTGACCCCTCCAACTGTAAAATTGTTTCACTACTACTTCAAAACTGTAATTTTGCTACTGTGAAGAATCCTAATGTAAATATCTGCTATGTTGGATATGTGTATGAGATCCCTGTGAAAGGGTCATTTGACCCCAAAAGGGTTGACACCCACAGGTTGAGAACTGCTGGTCTAGGGCAAGCTGGCTATCTGACTAACCAAAATGGCCAGCTCTAGGTTCAGAGAGAATACACCTCAATATATAAGGCCCACAGAGACTGACTAAGACATCAAAATTAAGATGGGGAGTCTGAAGAGGACATCTGATGAGAGCCTCAGGCTATATATGCATGTGCACACATTCATGTACCTCCACATATGTGAACACACACTTATACATACTTGTACACACCACAATACATACACAAAGATTAAAGTAAATTGAAAACATTTTAAATTTAAATAAAAGAGACCAATGAGATAGTTCAGTTGGTAAAGGGCACTTGCCACTGAGCCTGACGACCTCAGTTCCATCCCTGAGTCTACATGGTGGATGAAGACCCATCCTCTGACCTCCACCGGTAAATACTGGCACTCACACAACAAATGTACAAACAACAAAAGTGAGACATGGTCTCAAAAACATAGACCAGGCTAGCCTTAAACTCAGAGATCTCCCTGTCCCTGCCTCCCAAGTGCTGGGGTTAAAATAAGCACAACCATCCTGTCCCACATTTTAAATTCTGAACAAGAGAAGCTCAAGAGCTGGAAAGATGACTCAGAAGCTCCTGCAGAGGAGCTGGAGTTCAGTTCCCAGCACCCATGTGAAGCAGTGCGCAGCGACTTCTAACTCCAGCTGTGAGGACGCGACAGGCACACAACACTGGCTCCTGGACTCTGCAGGTATCTGCACACATGTGTACATGACACACACAGAAATTTCAAATAATTAAAAAAGACCTCAGGTCCTGTCTTTTGCTACCCTGACTTCTGGCCTCCAAAAGCGTATGAGAATTCACTTCTGCTGTCCGAAGCCACCTGCTATATGGTAATCTGTTTGGGCTGCTTTGGAAAACTAATACAAAATAACTGTTCAATAAAGTAAATGTTAGCTGCTATAATTTTTAGGATTAATTGAAAAACACTTCTGGCAAATGCTTAACACAGTCAGGTTTTGGCCAGAGGAGCTCAAAATTGTACAATAGAAAAAGGGGCAAGGGAAAGATACAGTGAACAGTACTTTAAAACCATGGCCTCTGCCCAGCAGTGGTGGCGCATGCCTTTAATCCCAGCACTTATGAGGCAGAGGCAGGAGGATCTCTGTCAGTTCAAAGCCAGCCTGATCTGCAAGAACTAGTTCCAGGACAGTCACAAATGTTACACAGAGAACCCCCCCCCCGTCTCAAAATATCAAAAACAAAAACAAACAAAAAAAGTCATGGCCTCAGGGCTGGAGAGACATCCAACAATTTAGAGCACTGGCTGCTGTTCCAGCAGACCCAGGTTTGATGTACAGCACCCACAAGGCTGCTCGCAACCACCTGTGACTCCTGTTTGGGGATCTGATGTCCCTCCACTGATACCAGGCATGCCCATGGTACACAGACACACATGTAGGCAAAACATGCATATACAAAAATAAAAAATACATGAAGAAAAAAAAGATCATGGCCTCCCACCCTGGTTCTCGGCTGTCACGGCATCTCTGCGACATCCATACAAGAGGACCTTCTGAAAACACTAAGAAGGAAAATTCCTGTGGCCACCTCATATAGATAAGCCCTGGGAGGCTTTTCATAAAACAGAGTCCAGGGTGAACCTGACGCCCCCTTTTCTGGAGGGACTAAGACAAATGCCATGTCCCTGAGCAGAGCCTCCTGAAGAGCTAGAAAAGCACAGCAGTCGGCCTCAGAGCGCTGCTCGCTTCAGCAGCCTGTCTCACGCACTGGCTCACCCTTCATCACCGTGACATTCAGTGTAACAGTGTGTGCGGGCACCCACACTGGGCCAGGAGATCTCCTGAAACTCACGGTGTAAAATACAGCCCAGGGACCCTGGCCATGCCCTAGGGATGGGGGTGAGTGGTCAAAGCAGGCCTGTCTAGGCAGATAATACCCAGGATGCCTAGGAAGGATGTTGGTGAGGCAGGAGCAAGGGAGGGCCTGTAAGTCCTGGCTTTGACTGGTCACTAACTCTCAAGTACTTGCCCAGTGGAAAGTGCTGATGGGACCATCAATAGCATCACTTGGGAAAGGGTGTGACCCACAGTGAGTGCTTAGGTGTGAAGTGGAAAACATACAACACCATACAGCTGTTCCCCTCAGTTCACAGCCCGGCAGGAAGACCATGATGGGAACACGGACCAGTCCTTGTGAAGATTACTGTGCAAGAGCCCAGACGGAGTCACGACTCTGCTGTGGTCTGCAAATCGGGCAAGAAAGCTAGCCTTGGGGCTGGAGAGATGGCTCAGAGGTTAAGAGCACTGACTGCTCTTCCAGAGGTCCTGAGTTCAATTCCCAGCAACCACATGGTGGCTCACAGCCATCTGTAATGAGATCTGGTGCCCTCTTTTAGTCAGCAAGCATACAGACAGACAGAACACTGAATATATAATAAATAAAAAAAATCTTTAAAAAAAAAAAGAAATCTAGCCTACTTCTCCTGATTACTTTGCAAGTCCTGAAACAATGGTCACCAATGCAAACATTAATTGGATCTCTTTAGAGGGGACAGGAACAAGTAGCCTGGAAAATCTAAATCCATAGTTAACCACAAACACTTGTCAATTAATCTCCTTTCTCAGGAAAGGCACAAGACCAGCCAATAACTAAGACTTCTGCTTCCTGAACAGTTTAGAGGTGGAAAAAGTGGGAAGGAAAAGCAGAGAGAGAATGACAGCAGCTCCCACACATTTACAAGGCTATTCAGCAAACAAAGCACCCCACTGGCCATGGCCATACCCCAGATGTTCAAGGACATTTCTCAACTTCCCTAAGCCCCTCTACTCTCTGGCTGTCTTGTTTACCTGTTTATTGCTTTATAGCCCTAGACTGTTGAGCTATGCTGACCTCTGTTCTCGACTGTCCTTTGGCCACACACTGCCCAACTCAGGGACACCAGCCACTCCCAAGCCCCTGCCCCACCCAGATCCATACCAAAGTGACTCGTCATACTTTGAAGCACTTGTAGACTTTTCCCCTTTCCCCAGGACCACAAGCCTCCAGCATCCCACCTCCACCACCACCCCTCTTTGAGTCAGGCAACTACGTCACACAGGCTAGTCCTAAACGTGTGATCCTCAGCTTCCCAAATGATGGGTTTACAGACAAGCATATAAGCAGACCTCACATCTTTCCATGGTTCTTATTCTAAGAAAGACATCCGCACAAACAGACTTGAACAAGCTGGAAATGGAACCCAAGGCCTCACTCACACTAAACACGGGCTCCACTACTAGCCACACCCCTAGTCACTGAGAAAGGAGTTACCACCACGGGAAGTGCAGGAAACAACTGCCGCAGGAATCTAGCTGTAGGAGCCTTTGCCTATGGAACTGCCCCCTCAGACCCTGCCCCCCAGCCACCACGGAGCTTTAGGCAGCACCTGTGCTGGAACCCGGGGCATGTCTTCATCTTTACCTCGTCTGCATTCTCCCCTCCACCATCTTTGCTCGAGCTGCTGGGCTTGGCTGTGCCTTTGGCAAGTTTGGGAGGTTCCTGCTGGGAGAAGACGGAGTTAGGGTTAGTAGAGGCCACGAGAAAGGAGAGGCCTTACCCGAACCTCTTAAATCTTTCTTTTTTCAGTACTGGGGATCGTCTATGCTAGGCAAGCACTCTACCATTGAGCTGTATCTCCGAGCCCCTCCGAGGTCTTTGTTTCAACCACACACTCTCTAGCTGATTCAGCTGGGCACGGTGACGTACGCCTTTCTTCCCAGCACTCAGGAGACAGAGGCAGGTAAATCTCTGAGTTTGAGGCCAGCCTGGTCTATAGCGCAAGCTCCTGGACAGCCAGTGCTACACAGGAGAAACCCTGTCTTAAAAACCCAAAAATAAATTTTAAAATCCTACTGTATCGACCCTGGGACACACAAAGGAGACTCAGGCCCTGCAAGGAGTTTAGAGTCTGGTTAGGAAGCCAATGTTCGCTGATAGTTAAGCACGACAGTGGTCCTCACCTGTCCCCTCCCCAGGCTAGTCACTGGGTTAGGCTTCCCTCCGTCAGGAAAGAACTAAGGTGAGCTGGCTTACTGGAACAGCATCAATAACAAAAACAAGCGGGTCAGACTGGCTTCTGGACAACTTGGTCAGAGGTGCCAAAGGCTGCTATGCTATAAAGCACAGCAGAAATCACTTCTCTCCCCTCAGGGCCATCCAGACAAACCCAGAGGCATTTGTATAGATGTCATCAGCAGCACCCAAACAAGAGGGTGCTACGGGTATTTAACAGGATGCTAAGGGATCAGAAGGGTTCTCCCTGAAATGTTAAGACCGCCTCTGGCGACATGCAGTGGGCTAGAGATGGAGGTGAAGCCCTGAAGTGTTAACAAACTGTGAGCACCAATCTAAAGGTTCCCTTGGGAACCTGGCAACTGGCTCAGAGCCCTGGCCTGTCCAGCATCTCTTCCCATGCTCTGGGCCAAAACAAAAGCAACCACACAGGGACAGGATAGGGAGACTGTGAGAGACTTGAGGATGCAGCTCTGACTGCACACTCAGCACAAACCAATGCTGTGGCATCCACGGGAGGTCTTGGGAACTTCCATCCACCTGTGTGGAGTGCCGGCCCTGACAGAACCAAGCTAGTGGGTCTGGTTTAGTGATGAGAATGAGCCTGTGGAGGACCAATAAGAAATCCTTACTTGAAAAGGGAAATGAAGCCCATTCTAGCAGTGTATTCAAAAGCTCAGCCTGAAGTGCAACAGCTGCAGGAACTGGGATAGTTAACAATAGAAGGGAATGGAAGGGAGAAGGGTGGGGAGGGAGCAGGACGAAGCTTAACCAGCGAGGAAGGGCTGCCACGTGTACTAGAGATACAACTTACACTCGCGGACCCAGAGAAACCAGAGAAATGGGTCAACACTGAAAGCGGATAGGCGGAGGCCAGCAGGGATGGATTTTCTCACAGTGCAGTTGTATGGAAACAGACTGCCTAGTGTAGCTGAAAGCTCCCAGTCCTGAGCATTTGAGCAGAGGCTGGATGACCTCCTCTAAGGCTTGTTGCAAAAGGATTCAAGCCTTAGATGAGAGCTGGATTGGAGGACCTTGGAAATCACTTCCAGCTCTGAGAGTCTGCAATTCAACAGCAGCCAAGCCCCTTCAGGAAGAAGTCTTAAATCCAAGGACTGTGACTATGGGGGCAAACGGAGCTCAGGAAGAAGAGAGTTCTGTGTGGGCTGGAACGGGGAAGGCTTTCTGGGGGTGGAGAGGGAAAGCCATTCTCGGATGGGGAGCAGCTTGATGCTCTGAATAAGGGGGAAGGGGCTTCTTTGGGCTGAGTACTCTCCCACTGCCTGCTGACCAGGCTGGCCACACCGACTCCAGTCAACTGCTCAGAGCAAGCAGTGGAGGACAAAGAAGAAAAGACGCAGCCAGGACACAACACCAAGGTGACTGACAGCACACAACAGACATGGCCCGCCAACAAAGCTGACCGTCTTCACTCAAGTCTGGTCTCTATACTTGATCATAAGCTGCTTACTTTTCTTGTCCCCTCCACCCACCTTATGGCACTCAGCACGACGCCTGAGAAAAATCTCAGGGAATGTGCCTGATTTCAGCTGCCTTGGTGTGTGGGTGTGAGTGGGTGTAGGGGAACAGGGCCCACAAGCCTTGCTCTCTGTCTTCTGAGAACAGGTGAAGCACACACACTGGGGCCTGGCCCAGCTGTCGCATGTTGTGAGGCACTGGGGTTTAGAGCCAGCACTGTGTTTTACGCTCAATTCTTACCAGTCGTGTGAGAGTAAAGAGGTAACTAGCCTCTCTGGGCTTCACTATCCTCAACTACTAAACAAAAACAAAAACAGGACCCACTTCGCTTAGCCCGATGTCTGGCACATAAAATCCTAACAGAGGTTAGTTCTATTATTATGAATAAGAAAACAGGAGGGAGCAGGGCTGGTTCATGCAGGAAAACAAAAGACCCAAATGCAGTCTCACAAGAGAAGGATGCAAATCTCCCCAAAGACGGACTCAGCATCTACCTACTGTGTGTAAGGGAGATGCCAAACAGCAAGAGTCTAGTAATTTCCTCAAGGAGGAATACAAGACATGTCCCCAATTCATTCGCATCCAAGGCTGACCAAACAGAGTCTGTAAGTGGGCCCAAGTGAAGGCTCAGGACGACTTCTGAGGAAGCACTGAAGGATATAGCGAGGACTGGGACAACAGAGATAAAGGAGAAAGGGGACAGGTGATGGATGAGCAATAAGAGCCTCCACCCACCTGTCTCTGTGCCTCCATCCTGGTACACCTCAGTCACATTGTCATCTCTCTCCCCCTCAGAACTTTAAGGAGGCCAAATGCAGCCCAAACTCCAATGCAGGAGATTAAATCTCATCAAGGGCCCCATGCCTGCTTCCATGTATCCCGATCCTCCCAACATCCTTTCTCAACCAGATCACTCTTGGCCTAAGGAAGCCTAAGAATGTCTCCCCCAATTCTCAATCAGCCAGTGGGCAAAGACCTTCTACAGACGGGACAGGATCTGGTCCACAGACTAAAAACTACGGACAGGTAAGAAGCTCACTGCTTCCTCTGAACTCCACACCCCTCAGATCCCAGGTTAGCGATTTGAGTGTGCAGTTTCTACAGGTGAATGGCCCAAACCATATTGGACAACTGACTCCCAAGGACAGGACTGGGTAGGGCACACAACTCTACTCCACTCGCCACCTTTAAGAGATTCAGCACCCAGTATGTCACCTCTAGCCCTATGTTCTAAATTTCAGACTCTGGGAAGTTACAGTGACAACCCATAATCAGAGCTACCTGGCAAATACACAGCAGCCCCAGGATAAGGAGTTTGATTGATAAGGTGAGGTGGTAGCGCAGCCAGGCAACCAGGGGAAAGTGAATGCAACCTGCGTCTGGGGTCTTCAGGAGGGCGGACTGTAATACCAGGCCAGAGCCAGCCCCAAGACAAGAAAAGCTGGGGGAGGCTGGAACTGGTATCCTAGCATCCCTGGATAAGTCTGTACCTCAGAGGAACCACACCTCTGAGTCAGATCTCAGCAACAGCAGGAAACAAAGGGTAGGAAACGGCAGGGATGAGGAACAGGTGAAGGCGGGTGGTGTGGAGACAGAAGAGGGTGAAAGGCGGCGCCATCAATCAGCGGCCACGGGGCTGGGAGTGTAGCTCAGTGGTACTGGACAAGCTCAGCGTGTGCAAGATCCCGGGTTTGACTCTATCAATGCAAAAGATTAAAAAAATGGCCTGTGGAAGGACACCATGACAAAGTATGAATGTCCAGGGGTAGCTGGACTGCAGAGGAAAAAAACTAAATAGAACAAGGCAGATTCCTGCTTTAATATACCTCAAGAAAGAGAGAGCTCCAGCATGGGTGCAAAAAGGAAATGCAAAGGTTATCCTAAGGAATAAGGGGAGGAGCCTGTGCAGATCAGAACCGGTGTCTGGTTTAGGGTGAACATGGAAGCCAGCTGATGCCAGTTAGTCACTTGCACAGAAGAACCCTCCAAGTCTGGAGACCTGATATTGCAGCTGGGCCTCCAGCAGGATGTGTGACCTTGGACAAGTCCCTTCCCTTGACTCGGTCTCAGTCTCCTCATCTGTACCACCAGGGACTGTAATGCATGTGCTCAAAAGCGCCTTTCCAGCACCGACGTTCTGGGGTTCCATCAAAAGAAGGAAGGGCTCAGTCCTGGCTTACAAGTTTGTGTGTAAAGGAAGACTCGAGGGAGGGGCCTAGGCCAGATTTGGGCGGAGGAGAGAAAAGGCAGAGCGGTTCTAGGTCAGGGGCTTGTCATGGACGGAGAAGGGACCGTACAGAACTGTAGAGAGGCCGTTTATAGGCTGCTGAGGAAAGAGGGAAGGGGCTGCTCAGGGTGGGGGTGGAGGGAGTACTGGAGGAAGATGCAGTCTTAGATGAGGACTGTCCCAAACCCGTGGGGGATCGGGGACAGAGGAAGGCGGGGAGAGAAAGCAAGGGAGTGAGCTGGGAGTGGAGCAGAGCTGGAGGGGGTCGGGGGTAGGAGCAAAGAGGAACGGAAGAGAGAAAGGTGGGGCGAATCTGTCCGGGGCAAAGAGGGAGAGCTGTCCCAGCTGCTGCACGGGCTGGGGGTGCTAACAGCCGCGCGGCCCAGGGGCTGGCCCCGGGAGTGCTGCGGGGGGCCAGACCGGAGGGTCAGTCTGAGGCTGTCCCGGGCCTGCTTCGGGCCCCTCCCAGGGCTCCACGCAGGCCCCGCGGCGGAGGCGCAAGGGCAAAGGCCACGCTCACCTTATCCTTCTTCAGTTTATAGGGCATCTCGGCCGGTCCACACCCGGCCCGGCTCCTGCGGCCCCGCTCCGGCTACGGCTCTGCTCGGCCGCACTCGGCCCGCTCGGCGTCTCTTCGCCACCGCCTGCGCGCTGCGCCCGGGCCGAGCGGTGGCTGCGCCTCCAATTGGCCCTAACTCTTACAAACCTGCCTGACAACCAGGCGCCGCCTCCTCGGATTGGTCATTGGAGCCAAGCTGCTTCCTTTTTTTCTCATTGGAAAGAAAGAGTACAAACCGCCAGGGTTCGGCTCCCAGAATTGGCTGGAGGAGAAAGTCCCGCCCTAGAGAGGGTCGGGCTTCGTGAAGGAGGCGGGGCCATGGGGAAACCCGAGCTTGGCTGGCAATGCTGCTCTCCGGCGTCGCCTGTGCGTCGTCCTCTGCTATTCTTCATCCCTTGAAGCGCTGCTCCTTCCCTCCAGAAGTGGCTCTCACTTTTCCCCCTGCTCTGCTACCCGCCCTGCCTCGTCCGAACTTGAGGAAAGAGGCCCTAACACGAAAGGGCACCTTTCTTCACAGGAGTTTAAGTAGCTCAAATTGCACATGTCAAATTGATAGAGAAGGCTCCCAAGGGTCCTCCTGTGCATTCATCAAGTCTGTCCTAGTTCACAGTTGCAGAGGAGAAGAGGGGAAGTCATTCAGCGGTGAACCTGTACCTACTGCGAGGATGCTGGAGTCGGTAAACCAGTTGCGTTTGAGCCACTGAGAATGAAATGGAAAAGTAGCCTCATGGTTCAGTGTCCCAGAAAACCTAGTCCTTACCTGTGCCGCCGCCGCACCCAAGCTGGTGTTCTAGTAGATAAGACTGGGTTCTTGCCCTCAGGGATTTCCCTCTCTGATGAGGAACACAGATTTGTATATGATGATTAAAATACAATGCCATGAATTACACAAACCTGAGAGTGGTATGGAGGATTATATTTTAGTTACCCCAGGAGCCAACGGACTACATTAAGAAATTGGAGGTCCATCAAAAATAAGCCTGTGGGAACTGGGTGTGGTGTCTGGAAGGTGCAGGAGAATCAGAAGTTACAGACCAGCCTTAGCTATAGCTAGTTCAAGACCAGATTGAACTACACTAAGACCTTGTCTCAAAACAACAAAAACAAAACAACAATAACAAAAAACTCAATGAGTACAAAGTTAAAAATAAGCCTGTAGCTACTTGTCCTGAATGTAAGAGGCCTTGGATTCCCGCGCAGCACAAATAACCAACTAAAAGAATAAGTAGCCAATGATCCCTACATAAAGAGCAGTAGCCATAAGAATTGGACAGACGGAGGCTTGAGAGATGACTCAGTGCTTAAAAGCACTTGGTGTTCTTCCAGAGGACTTGAGTCCAGTTCCCAGCACCCATATTAGCTGGTCCACAACTGCCTTTAACTCCAGCTCGAGGGAATCTGATATCCTCTTCTAGACTCTGTAGGTACCTGCACGCGTGCGCACACGCACGCGCGCGCGCGTGCACACACACACACATATGCGTGATGCACGCATGCACACACATACACATAATTTAAAATTCTTTAAACAGACCGGGAAAGATCGGCTAGAGACATGGTTGGTGGTTAAGAGTACTTCCAGAGAAACTGAATTAGATTCCAGAACCCACATCAGTTGGTTCACAAAGGCCTGTACTCCAGCTCCAGAGGATCTGACGCCCTCCTCTGGATCCCAAGAGCACCTGCACATAGGTGGCATACACTCACATGAACACATTTTAAACAAAAATTTTGAAAACAAATGAAAATGAGGTGATGGGATCCGGAGATGTGTACAGTCAACAGGATTTGGTGAGTCACTGGATGGGGGGGGCGATGGTATAAGAGAAAGGATGAGTTTCCAAGTGATGAAAGACGGCCAGAGGAATCATAATGGTGTCCTAATGACAGAGGCAGACAGAGTGTGATAAATACTGAATAGTAACACCTTCATTTTGCAATTAGGAGGTGTCTGGTGATCTTTGCCTGAGAAGTTTATAGTGGTTTGAGGAGTGAGCATGAGGGAAGGACAGCAAGTGGGATCCTGGCTCTCATACACAAACGGCTTTTAGCTTTACCACTAACAGTGAGTTCAAGGCAACACACAGTGACCTGCCTTTCTACTATTATCTTCATGGGAAGCATCCTAGGACAGAAAGATGATTATTTGTATCTGGAGTGTAACTGAAGCAGGGCAACAAATCTCCTTGCCCATACCCAAAGCCTCAAGATGCACTGTAGTCCTGAGGCATAGAGCTTACCTGTAACTATGTATCCTCTTAAACCTACAGTCCTTGCTTTCTCTAGGAAGCAAGGGACAGAGACATACAGTTAGGCTGAAAATGAAATTTTCCATCTGTGTGAATCCCAGTCCCCAGCGTCTTTTTATAGTTCTTGCTACAGGGTCTTACTGTGCATCTCAGGCTGGCCTTGAACTTGAATTCTCTTTCTTCAGCCTCCAAAGTGCTGAGTTTACCAATGAGCAGCACCATGTGCAGTCTTTAGTAATGAGGCGAGCAGGCCTGCTCTCCGTCCTGCCCAGCTCCCAGCCACCGGCTAGCTTATGCCCCAAAATAACAACACACAAATTGTATTCATTTAAACACTACCTGGTCCATTAGTTTCAGCCTCTTATTGACTAATTCTCACATCTTGCTTAACCCATTCTAATAATCTGTGTAGCACCACGAAGTGGTGGCTTACCGGGAAAGATTCAGCATGTCTGACCTGGTGGCTGGCTCCATTGCGTCTCTGACCCAGAGAGGAGAGGCATGGTGATTGTCTCACTTCCCTCTTCCTCCCAGCATTCTGTTCTGTCTACACCACCCACCTAAGGGCTGGTCTATCAAATGGCCAAGGCAGTTTCTTTATTAACCAATGAAATCAACACAAAACAGAAGATCCTTCCACATCAGCAGTCCTAATACCCTTTTTTATGCTGTTTTGTGATTTAAAATGAGGGACTGGGATTGCAGCTCAGTGGTATAGTGCTTGCCAAACATGTGTGAGGCCCTGGGTTTAAGCCCCATGTGTGGGTAAGCAACAATTTACCAGGCATGATGGTGCACAGCTATGAGTCTCCTACTCAAGAGGCTGAGGAGGGATTTCCATGAGTTCAAGGCCATCCAGGGATATATGGTAAAACCCTGTCTCCTGTCTCAAAACGTAAGGAAAAGGCTGGGCATGGTGGAACACGCTTTTTTTTTTTTTTTTTTTTTTTTTTTTGGTGGTTTTTTCCAAGACAGGGTTTCTTTGTAGCTTTGGAGCCTGTCCTGGAACTAGCTCTTGTAGACCAGGCTGCCCTAAAACTCATAGAGACCCGCTTGCCTCTTCCTCCCTAGTGCTGGGATTAAAGGCCTGCGCCACCACTGCCTGGTGAAACACGCCTTTAATCCCAGCACTCAGGAGGCAGAGGTAGGCGGGTCTCTGTGATCGAAGCCAGCCTGGTCTACAGATTGAGTTCTAGGGCAGCCAGGGCTGTTACAGAGAGAAACCCTGTCGCTAAAAACTGAAAGAAAAACAATTCAGAGAAATCCAGGCATGGTAGAGCATAATTCCAGTCCTTGAGAGGTAGATGAGGAAGGATCATACATAGTGAGCCAAACACCAGCCCTCAGGAATGGAGAAAGAAGAGCTGTGAAGCAGAGGAGCTCCAACTCCTCTCTACCTCGCTGAGTCAGGGTGTTAGAGACGGGTTCCAAACTAGTTTGTATTATGCTAAGTAAACCTTGCTTATTACAGTCTGGGAAAAAAAGAAAAAAGATAAGGAAGTCATTTTCATCATTAGTGCTTGTGGCAAAAGCATGAGAACTGAGAACCTGAGTTCAGTATTCAAGAGGCCACCCCAGCATCCACTTAAAAACCCTGGGATTTGGTGTCACCCATTAGTAATCCCTGCAATGACAGGGTAGAGACAAAAGGATTCCTCTGGTTTGCTGGTCAGCCAGGCAAGCGAAATCAGTTAGCTCTAGGTACAGTGAGAAACCGTGTCTCAAAAAAAAAAAAAATTGTAGAAAGCAATTTCAGAAGACACTTGTGTTCCATAACAGTTTCCTCCCAATGCCAGGAGGTGGTGGCACACGCCTTTAATCCCAGCACTCAGGAGGCAGAGGCAGGCGGATCTCTGGGAGTTTGAGGCCAGCCTGGTCTACAAGAGCTAGTTCCATGACAGGCTCCAAAGCAACACAGAGAAACCCTGTCTCGAAAAATCAAAAACAAAACAAAGCAAAAACAGTTTCCTCCCCAAATAAAACATCCCATCCTGACCCGGCAGTGGTGCCCCATGTCTCTGATCCCAGCACTTGGGAGGCAAAGGCAGGTGGATCTCTGTGAGCTCAAGGGCAACCTGGTCTACAGAGCAAGGTCCAGCCAGTCAGAGTTACACGGAAAAACCGTCTCAAAAACAAAACAAAACAAAATTTTCATCCTGTAGAAAGCTCTGTAAACAGGAAGGTAAACAACTCAAAACAGCTTCAGGAAGTCCCTGAAACTGATCAGATTCACTAGGCCCCTCCCTGCCAGAGTAAGGCACAAAATCTGGGCGACCCTCTCAGAACTGAAGCCAAGTTGCAAAGACGACTCTCAGACCTGATCAACTGCGTGGAAAAGAATCACAAACCAGCCAAGCAGACTCGAAAAGGTTAGGACCAACTGAGGCATCCGGAAAGGACACACACACACACACACACAAAACTGTTGAGCTGCTTGCATGCTGTGCAGTGTGCTCCAGGTTCCCAGTTCTTGAGTGAGCTTTGGTGACGCAGCTGTCTTTAGGTCATTTCCGCTCATGTAAGTAACCCCTCACTTACACTCCCGTAAGCGACTGCAGTAAAGCTCGTTAGTTCACCAAGCTGGCGTTTGTTGGTGTCTGTGCCTTGGTCTGTCGTGGGATCCCTATATGGCATGAGAAGACGTGTGTTGTGTCTCCCCAGGAAAAGTTTTGTCACACAGCCTGATCTTAACACCTGGCCTCCACATGAATGTTCACATATGTGCATATGTAAGATTACACATGAACACATGCACATACAAAAAAGAGAGTAGACAATTCCATTTGAGACAAGTTCTCATGTATCCTAGGCTGGCTCAAATTCACCCTGTAGCTGTTACCGCTACCTATCAAATGCTAGGAAGACAGGAGTATACTGTCAATCCTAGTTCCAAACCTAGGAAGACAGGACTGTACAGTCAGACCCGGTTCCAAATCTAGGAAGACAGGAGTGTACCGTCAGACCCGGTTCCAAATCTAGGAAGACAGGAGTGTACCGTCAGACCCGGTTCCAAGCCCAAGGCCTCACCAATGCCAAATAAGCACTCCACTGACTGAGTTACATCCCCAGTCCAATTTCGATTTATGAACTAAGGTATTTCCAGGAACTATAATTAGAAATCTAAGTATTTTGTCATCTTTCTGGGGATAAAGACATCTTAATACATGTAATTCTAATACTCAGCCTTCAGATGTCTGACATTCCGATTTTTCAAGAATGTATGCTGTATAAAACAGAATACTATCTCAAGAAGCTCAACTGTAAAGAAAGGGAGAGAATCCGACAGTAGCTGGAAGACAAGACAAGATTCAGAAAAAGGAAACAGCCACCATCCAAAAGATTGATTAAATGCATTTGTTTGTTTTTTCAAGACAGGGTTTCTCTGTGTAACAGTCCTAGCTATCCTGGAACTGGCTTTGTAGACCAGGCTGGCCTCAAACTCACAGAGATCCACTTGCCTCTGCTTCCCAAGTGCTGGGATTAAAGCGTGTGTCGCCCGGCTTGTGACTGTTAATTAGAAATGTGACCTATCAGTGACTGTAATGGAGCAGAGGTTTGAAGACAGAGATGGAATCTAAGTACAGTACAGCTGTTGGCTCAGGTCCCACCACAGAAGCCTCCAACCCTTTCCTTTTGCCTTCCCTCCTCTGCGGAAGAAACAGAGTGGGTCTCCCAGGGTTAGTAGGACAGAGAGCAGCGGGTTGGAGGGCAAGGGTGAACTGCTCAATCTTAAAGTTTGGTGGGAGCAGGACAGTGAACATGAAAGACCCACGCCGCTGGAACGTTGGGGGCTCTGTGTCGGCTGTGTGGGGACAGATGTGGCAGCACCAAACGAGACTACACAAATCACATGCAGTACTTCAGTCAGCAGCCACTACATAACTGCATACGTAGAAGTACAAGCATGTTTGGGACAGTTTTATAGTCCGGCCACTCCCTCTTCCAACGTTCCCCGCAACCCTCAGCCTCAGCGCCTACAGCTGAGTGGGACAAATTAAGATTTCCTCAGGAAAAAAAAAAAAAAAACAAAACAACGGGACTCCTTCCACTTTTCACACCAATTACTCTTTTTTAATTTTATTTATTTATTTATTTATTTATTTATTTATTTATTTATTTATTATGTATACAATATTCTGTCTGTGTGTATGCCTGAAAGCCAGAAGAGGGCACCAGACCTCATTACAGATGGTTGTGAGCCACCATGTGGTTGCTGGGAATTGAACTCAAGACCTTTGGAAGAGTAGGCAATGCTCTTACCCTCTGAGCCATCTCTCCAGTCCCACCATCTCTCCAGCCCCACCAATTACTCTTGATCAGTAAAATACTGAGTGCGGGTTACAGGGCATGCTAAGTGAGAGGGTGTTATCTCCCCTACCGAAAAGCAAAAGCAAATTCTCAATGCAGACTCAAAGGACGCATGCGTCGGCGATTACGGAGGCGGCGGTCGAACCAGCCGGCTCACAGTCCACCTTCTCAGCGGCCGACTGTCACCGACGCCCCGCCCACTTTCCTACCGGAAGCGGAAACGCCTCTCGCGCCCGGGAGTTTTCCGGTGGCCAGTTCCGGAAGTGGAGGCGCTCACTTCTCAGTGGCCATGGCGCTAGCTGTCTTACGCGTCCTGGATCCCTTCCCGACTGAGACGCCACCGTTGTCGGTGCTGTTGCCGCCCGGGGGCCCGTGGTCTGCGACAGGGCTGGGCCTGGTGCTGGCGTTGCGGCCGGCGAGCGAAAGTCCTGCGGGGCCCGCGCTGCTCGTTGCGGCCCTGGAAGCTCCGGGCCCCCAGAACGAGCAGCGCGGGCCCGGGCCTCCGCAGCTGCTGGTGAGCCGCGCATTGCTGCGGCTTCTGGCGCTAGGCCCCGGGGCGCGAGTACGAGCGCGGCCTGTGCGGCGGCCTCCGGCGCTAGGCTGGGCGCTGCTCGGCACGTCTCCCGGGCCTGGGCTTGGGCCTCGGGTCGGACCGCTGCTGGTGCGCCGCGGGGAGATCCTGCCCGTGCCCGGTTCGCGAGTGCTGGAGACGCGGCCGGCCTTGCAAGGGCTGCTGGGCCCAGGGACGCGGCTGGCAGTAACTGAGCTCCGCGGGCGGGCCAAACTGGGCCCTGAGAGCAGTGACCACAGCCATCCCCCACCCCCGCCCGTGGTATCCTCCTTTGCCGTTTCCCACGCGGTCCGGCAACTTAAAGGAGTTTTGGGAGGGACTGAAGACGCACTGGGTGTGAGCCGAAGCTGTCTCCGGGGTCTCGGGCTCTTCCAGGGCGAGTGGGTATGGGTGGCCCGGGTCGGAGAGATACCAGACTCTTCCCAGTCGCACTTGGCTAAAGTACAGGTCGTAGAACCTCGCTGGGACCTGTCCGAGAGACTGGGACCCAGCTCTGGGCAGCTGGGAGAGCCACTTGCTGACCGACTGGTGTTTGTGCCGCCTACTCTGGCTTTTAATCTCGGCTGTGACCCCCTGGAAGTGGGAGAGCTCAGAATTCAGGTCAGGAGTGCTTCCTTTTCCTCTGCTCCCTTACCTGCCTTAACTGATGTGGAAGGCTAGCTGTAGAATTTAGGTCCCCTGTGCCTTAGTCCTAGACTTTGCAATACGGTCTCTTGGCCTTGTTTACACATTCTGTATTATCATACTGTGTCTCCCCAGCGTAGTGGTTCATAGGAAGAGCTGTCGTGTGGTTAGGTGAAAGGTGAGGTTCACTGCCAAGTACCAGATGTGCATATGCTTGCTTACGCTAATCGGTAACAGGGTTGCTACATTCGCCTTATGCTTTTCCTTGACTTCCTGTTCTGTCTGATAAAATTTTACCTAGAAAGGAAAACCTAAATCCTTTTATGATCTCGGTGCCATAACTTTAACATCATTTCTTTCCCCCTCTAGCCGTTTGAGTCTTTGTTAGGATATTTATCTTATGCTTTTTATGATTACATAGTCCGTCTAGTCCTCAATCACATTGTAAATTCCTTGAAAGGGCTCTTTGTTATCTTTGGTATCTGGTATTTACTATCTTATTAAATATATTTAAGAGATCTTGAAGTGTTTTGGTTTCTGCCTTTACTTTTAAAAATACAGTTGTGCTTGGGAGTGGGGCACAATACAGTTTAGTTTCTAAGCATAAGTATACTTGAAATTAGTTAACTAGCTAAAACAACACCAGTTCCTGAGTTGGTTTAACCCCTCTCAGGTGCCCAGTGGTTATGTAGAAACAGCACACGTCCGTCAGTGTAGAAACTTGGGAGTTGATACTGTGAGATGGGGCTAGGGTGTGGCTCAGTGAAAGAGCACTTGTGTAGCCCCTGAGGCGCTCTGGATCCATTCCTAACACACCAACAAGTCCCCTGAGAAGTCCCTCTGTGAGTGAGTGGCTGTGGGTTCCTTCTGACTGAAGAAACAGCCTTTTAGCTCGGTAAGGCTGTATCTAAAGCTGGCTGTGGTTCCTCATATCCATAGTCCGAAAACTGAGAAGCTGAGGCAGGAAAATCGCTGAGTTGATGGTCAGCCTGAGCTGTGGAAAGAGACAACAAAACCATATCCTTTTCTCATGGCCAGAATTCAGTATCTCCTCAAAGAACGCTTAGTACCAATTCCAGCAGCTTCCTAGTGGCATTCACAGAGCTTGTTGGGGCAGGGCATGGTGATGCTTGCCTGTAATCCCGACACTTGGGAGGGAGAGGCAGGAAGACTAAATTCAAGAGCTCTCCCACCAACATAGGCACCATAGGCTCCTTGGAACCCTGTCTCAAAAACAAACAGGATTCACAGAAATGCATTTCTTTGCCCCTCACTGGCTTTGGGCTAAGTGACATTTTTCAAAGAAAGGCCCAGAAAGTCTCTCTTTACAGATAACTTTTTGGAACCAGAATCACAAAGAGTAAACATGGCTTCTTAGTAGACATTAGAAGGAGAACTTTTGGTTTTCTAAGGACAACAGAGATATGCAGTTTGGCGACATCTGGATGCTAGGCTTGATATTGTAAACACAAAAGGCAGATGTAGACACTGGCTGCTAAGGGTGAAACCTTGGAGGTTGTAAAGTGGTAATTGTCTCCATTAGAGATACTCGGAAGGCTCCAACAGCCCTGAAGACAGAGGAAGCTGTTCACTGCTGGCTGAGCCTCCGTTTGCTAGAGAGTTACACATTGAAATTGTGTCCTCACCTCACTACAGCGCTAGTGGGAACTATGACCGCGTTCTTTACCGGCACTTTCGCACACCCAGGTTAGCCTCTTCTCACCTTGTCCTTCTCCTCCCATCCTGTTCCTCAGGTCCAGGTACCCCAGGGCTACTGGCTTTATAGCCAGCCACTACTGTGTCAGAGAGCCTTGGAATGGCCATGAGCTGGCTTGAACACTCTAAGAAAATAGGACTGTTTGGTCAAGAACACTCCAAAAGAGCCAGGCGCACTCTCCATCTCTAGTCTCTGACCCCAACTCAATTTAAGTCTTAATTGTTTCCAGGATAACTGGAAGCTTTGGTCTTACTGGGAATAGGCCCAGGTGTGTCGGGTACGGTCTTGACAGCCGCCGTGAGCTGACTGAGGCCACTGATGTGTTGTTGCAGGGTGGTCCAGGAAGGGGATGTTCTGTGTGTACCAACAGCTGGGCAAGTGGAGACTCTGGAAGGACGCCTGGAGAAACTGCCCAGGTACGCACCTGCCTCCTCATCTGTAGTCAAGAGTCGTAAGCCAAGTGCAGCCAGCGCGTAGTCTCCGCCCAATCTGTATGGAATACAGTTTTTGTGCTAAGGGATGTTTGTTCCTGCTGGAGAGAGGGAAAAAACTCCTTCTGGTTCCCAAGTGGACATGACCAAAAACAGGTTAAGAATCACTGCCTAGGGCTGGGGTGTAAGTAGTGGAGAAGTACTTGCCTAGCATGGGGGGGGGTATGTTTGATTCCTAGCACGCGTGCACACACAATGAACAACACTTTAGTGGAGCTGCATTAAGTGTGGAGTACTTGCCTGGCTTGACTGGAGGATCGGGGTTCAATCCCCAGCACATACAAGTTGGCGATGGTGGTGCACATCTGTGCTTGTAACACTTGGAAGATGGAGGTAGGAAGGTCATGAGTTCAAGGCCAGCCAGGGTCTCATGAAACTCTTCATGGGGAAAAGAATAGAGAGGACTATGGCTTTCTATAAAGGAAGAAAATGTGATTGTACCACAGGCCGTAGTCCTCTATCTTTTCTAGACTTGTTTCCCATTTCCTGTAGTGTTTTTTCCCCTTATGTTTATCATGTGGTGTGTGTGTGTCAGAGTCTGAGCACATGCGTGTGCACTCATGGTTTCATGCACATGGGTGCCACAGTGCATGCATGGAGGTCAGAGGACTACTCTCAGGAGAAGGAGCTCACCTCCGACCTTACAGGTTTTGGGAAGAGAACTTAGGTTATCAGGTTTGGGAGCCAGTGCCTTTATTTGCTGACCTATCTTGCTACCCTTCCCTGCTTTTTGTTGTTTTTAGGTTTATTTAAAAGACTTATTAAGGGCCGGGCGGTGGTGGCGCATGCCTTTAATCCCAGCACTTGGGAGGCAGAGGCAGGCGGATCTCTGTGAGTTCGAGACCAGCCTGGTCTACTAGAGCTAGTTCCAGGACAGGCTCCAAAACCACAGAGAAACCCTGTTTCGAAAAACAAAAAAATAAATAAATAAAATAAAAGACTTATTAAGGCAAAGAAAACCCTCGAGAGTGCCAGAGACTCTAAGGGAGGACGACTCCCCTCGTGTTTTCATTGGGAGCACGGATGATGGATAGGCTAGCCCGACTTTTAACAACAATCATTCACAACTTTTAGGTTTTCTACCTCATGCTGTGTCCTATGCCAAGAGATAGACACCCTGCCTGCCAGGAAAGCCTGGCTCGTCTTTGTCAGCATTCAGAGCTTGATTCTTGGTGCCTGGTGTGCCCTATGATAGTAACCCTAGTCCACATCAGGTGCCTGGCATCTAGGCTGCTGCTTAGCAGTCTCTCCTGCCTCTGGCTCTCTTGTCTAACAAATGCCTAACAGTCAGTGCTCTGTGTGTGGTGTTGCGGTGGTTGTTAGTGGTAATGATGAGACAGGGTTTATCTGTGTAGCTTTGACTGTCTTGGAACCTGCTCTGTAGGCCAGGCTGGCCTTGAACTCACAGTGGTGGTGTATTTTTGAGTCAAGGCCTTACTCTGTAGCTCAGAGTAGCCTCAGACTTACTATGCAACCCAGAATGACCTTGAACTTGTAGTAGTTCTCCAGACCCCAATCCTGAGTACTAGGATTACCATGCCTGACTTAGCTGTTTTGTTTTGAGACAGGATCTCACTGTGTATCTCTGGCTGGCCTGGAACTCACAGATACTGCCCACCTCTACCTCCCAAATTCTGGGATTAAAGGCATGTACCATCATGCCCAACTTGACTTGGATTTTTTTTTTTTTTTTTTTTTTTGGCTTTGATTATTTTTTGAGAAAGGGTTTCATGTAGCCCAGGCTAATCTTAGAATCAACATGTGAATGATGGCCTTGAACTTCTGATCTTCCTGCTTCTGCCTCCTGACTCCCGAGGTTTATAGATGTGCACACGCAGTTTCTGTGGTGGTTTCAAACAGAGCCAGGGCTTCGTGCTAGCTGCTAGCCACACTCAGCCTCTTCCCAGTTAGTGACTCGAATTCCTCTGATTCACAGTAACACTGGTTAGGCTAGGCAAGCATTCCACCAACTAAACTCGCAGCCCTGACTTAGTTTCTGTAGAACTGAAGCCCACCTACACTTCATACTGTCAAAGGAAGCAGGGGGTGGGATATCCCGAGACACACCAAGAGATCATCCTCTGGACTGCCACTGACCCAGCTCCAGAAACCTGCCTGGCTTCTGGGTGCTGAGCACAGAGCTCTTCATGAGCAGAGCTCAGGGAAAGAAAGGTTGGGACAGTAAGCAGGTGAGGTCAAGGACACCGTGAGGGAAACCCAGGGAACTCCTTGGATTCCCTAGAAAGGAACCCCGTCATTGATGGGCCTTCTTCAGCTTTCCTGTGCTGTGCTTCAACCAGAGCTACCTGGGAGTTAGCAGTTCCACTGCCCCCCAAGCCCCTGCTCCCTGGTGTTTCGGGACACAACCCAGTGTTCCCTCAGAGATGCTCTGGTAGTCTAGATCCCTGAAGTGGAGCACCACCCTCCGCTGAGAAAGGTGGTCCCTTCCGAGCGCCCCCCAATACCATCCCCCATTACTTCCCTGTGCACTGCTTCCAGGATGCACTGACGAGATTTCTGGTGTGACAGAGGTGTGAGGCTGAACACTCAGCTATAGAAGGCATGGTTTTCTGAACTAGAACTCTGCTCAGACACTGAACTTCCACCTGCATGCACCAAGCTCTAGGTTGGATACACAGCAAATACTTTCCCTCATGTTTTTGTTTTGAACACAGCTTCTGCCAACCATAACGCTTAGAAAAAATGTATTTGTATTGGGTATGTGTTTGTGAGTATGGGTGTGGAGGTGCGCGTGTGTGGAGGTGCGCGTGTGTGGAGGCCCCGAGGTCAGCATCAAGTGTCTTCAATTCCTCTCCATCTTATATTTTGAGACAGAGTCTCACTGTACTGGGAACTCCATTTAGGCTGGTCTGGTCAGTCTAACCAGCTTGCCCTGGAGTCCCTGTCTCCTTGTCCTATGCTTGCTGGGGTTATGGGCAGGTGGCTGTACCCATCCATCTCTTATGTGTTCTGGGACTCTGGACTCTGGCCGTCATGCTGGCTTTGGTAGTCCTTCACCAGCTGAGCCATCTCCCTTTATAACACACCTCTGCTTTAAAGCACTCCCACTCCCCTTTGCTGCCAGGGTGGGCAACCTGGCAACGATAGGACATTTTGAGTAAAGGGGTTTTCATCCTGAAGGGTCTCAGAGAGGCCTAGAGTATAATTGTTCCTGGTGTCTCACTGCCTAAGAAGTAAAGGGGGGAGTATTTAATCATGTCTCTGTCTGGGAGACTGAGTTACTAGCTGCTCTCTGCACTTCCCTCTTCCCCGTTAGTAGCATAAGTACCTCTGATTCCCAGTGACCCTGGGTGTGGCTGCTTAGCCCTGGTTATGCCTTCGGAATGCATAAAGTATGGGTGCCCAACACATGCAGACCCACCGGACTGGAATCAGGATGAGCCTGTGCTCCATGGTCTTGTTCTTTCAGTGGATGAAGTAATAGTTTTAACTGCATTTATTTATTTATAAAACGTGTGTTTGGGAGCTTATGGAGGTCAGAGGACAACTTGTAGGAGTCAGTTTTCTCTTGCCATGGATGTGCCGAAGTGAACTAGGTCAGGCTTGGTCGTAAGTGCCTTGGTTTGCCAAGCCACCTGGGAGAGAGACAGAGAGTTGTGATTCGGAAATAGGAAGACCTGAACTATGCGTTTTGGGAGTGGAGGAGTTTGAGAAAGGGTCTCTCTATGTAGCCTTAGCTGTCCTGGAACTTGCTGTGTAAACCAGGCTGGCCTCGGACTCACAGAGATCCACCTGCCTCTACCCCCAGAGTGCTGAAATTAAGGGCGTATGCCATCACTTGAGGCCTTTCTTACTCTTTTAAAGTGTACAATTCAGCTTATCATAGTGGCACGTACCCATCATTCTACCTACTTAAAGAGACTGAGACAGAGAGTCACTTGAGATTATGAATTTGAGGCCATTCTAGAAAACACAGAAAGATCTCTTTCAAAACAAATGTATAACTCGATGGTTCTTGTTGTAGTTACAAAATTGTGCAAACAATTCTAATTCTTGGACTATGGTAACCACACAAACTGCCCACTGGTCATCATTCCGTTTCTTTCCCTGTCCCCAGATCTGGTGGTCCCCAGCCTGTCAAAGGGACTCAGATTACACGAACATTATTCGCTTCTACAGCTTCACAGGTGATTCCAGAGTAGAGACTCACTCGTCTCATATAGCGCAGCCTGCCTGTCTCAGGACTAGAGTTAGATGGCACCATTAAGGAATCTAACTTCAGTTAGCGTTTGTTGAATTATTGAATCAAAACCAGGGATACTTCTGTCTGAGATCCAGACCCTGGCACAGAGGTATAGGAGAGAGACTGTTCCGAAGCCAGGGAACGTGGCCGTAGGTTGCAGTGCTTAGTGATGGTGGCTTCACCTTTCGGAGTGGGCGGCTAGGACATGTCTGGAGCTGATGGCTGTAATACGGTGCAGACAGGTAAACACAGCTGCCCTCAGATGTGTTATGGTCCAGTCAGAGAGAGAGGACCATCTGCTTTCCTCCTCCTCTAGCCCCCACCAGTCAGCCTCAGGGTACTTCCTGTGCTGCTCCTCAGTCAGTCCTTTAAGAGAAAGCCACTTGCTCTTGCAGAGAGGCAGATGTGGACTCGAGGTCTTGGTTCCTTGGCCCTCTTTCTTACAGGTGGCCAGAGGTGTTTTTTAAAGTGAAGAAAACAGTTGGGGAAGCCCCAGATGGACCAGCCAGTGCCTTCCTGGCGGATACCACCCACACCTCTTTATACATGGTAAGGCATCGGGTGGGAGAGGCCTGGCCAAGGGGGAGGAGCACTGCAGCACCATGGGCTTCTACCTTTCGCAGGCAGGTTCTACCCTGAGTCGTGTTCCACTGCTGCCTTCGGGAAGGTCCACTCCCTGGGACAGCTTGTCTCCTCCAGGCCTAGAAGCCCTGGTGAAGGAGCTTTGTACTGTCCTGAAGCCTCGCCTGCAGCCTGGGTGAGTGAGGTGTAAACCCAGGCTGTGAGAAGGGCCTGCTCAGAGAGCATCCCTGTGGGGCAGCATCCGGGGAAATAACTCCCAATAGATAACCATGGGGTTGGGGGCCACAGCCAGGACACCCAATCCAAGCCACCAGCAGACTCCCAGGTGGCTCTCTCAGAGTCTGCTTTTCTGCTTGGGGAGCTCATGATCCATCCTGGCCTTTACCAATCTGTCCCCAAAGAACACCCTGTTCTATTCTAGTGACCCAAGTCTAAACTCCAAGTCTTCCCTGTGCTCTGCAGACCAGAGCTATCGAGCTGCATGTCACCGAAGGCACAGTGTCTGTGTCCGCAAAGTGCACTCGGTGCTTCTGCATGAGGACCAGAGATGACTTCAGAGTGGAGACAACCTTAAAGGGGGTTAGGGAGGCACACGGAAGAACAGTACTTTTGAAGTCCAAGGGTCTCTGTGTCGCTGGGGTCTTAACATTTGGCAGAAAGTGGGGGACAGTGTATATTCCTTACTTGCAGAGGAACCTTGCTCACAGGAGCCAGCTGTGTGCTTCTTCGGGGCCCCCCAGGCAGTGGAAAGACCACAGCAGTCACGGCTGCATGTAATCGCCTTGGGCTCCATTTACTGAAGGTGAGGGCCTCTGGAGAAAACCCTAACCACTTTCCCTCAGCCCAGACTCTCTCTCTCTCTCTCTCTCTCTCTCTCTCTCTTTCTGTATTCCCTCATACCATCTAGCAGTCCTACCCCATGAGCCCAGTAGTCTGGGCTCGCATATCACCCATGATGCTCAGCTACTCAGAGGGCCTCTCCAGGCTACCCATCCCAAGATGGAAGGATAGGGTGAACAAAAGCAAGAGCTGGCTAGTGCCCCTCCTTCTCCCATCCCTGCTCTCCACAGAAGAGATGGTCTGCTTCTGACTCCCCACCTCTCTGCCCTGGTCATGCCTCCCCCTTCTCACAGACCCATCTGGTGTCTTCCACAGGTGCCCTGCTGCAGCCTCTGTGCAGACAGTAGTGGGGCTGTGGAGACAAAGCTGCAGGCTGCCTTCTCCCGGGCCCGCCGCTGCAGGCCTGCCGTCCTGTTGCTGACAGCCGTGGACCTTCTGGGCCGGGACCGTGACGGGCTGGACGAGGATGCCCGCGTGGTGGCCACACTGCGTCACCTCCTCCTTGATGAGGACCCTCCCAACAGGTATTTATAGAGGGGTGACAAAGGGGGAGCCCCTTCTAAGTCTTTTCAGCCCTTTATCCCTCATTTCCTCACCCCTGTGGGCTTCTCAAATCTCACCTGCCTGTCCCGAGGCTGAATTCTTGGAGTCTCCAGAGGTAGGAGGTGCAGTTTTGCATTTTGGAGGAAACACTAGGTTGAAGCCCTTGTCCTCAGTGAGTTCCCCCTGTGACGCACAGATCCCCCTTCGTGGTGTCCTCACAGCTTGTACTGGGACTTTGGATGGCACTTATCTCCACCGATCCTGACCCCAACCATCCCATCCCTCGAGCTGCCAGCCATGTTCTCACGCCATGTGCCTCTTCCTCTGCAGTTGTCCTCCTCTGATGGTGGTGGCCACCACAAGCCGTGCACAGGACCTGCCCACGGATGTGCACACAGCATTTCCCCATGAGCTGGAGGTGCCAGTGCTGTCCGAGGAGCAGCGGCTCAGTGTCCTGCAGACCCTCACTGGCCACCTTCCCTTGGGCCAGGAGGTGAACCTGCTGCAGCTGGCGCGGCGCTGTGCGGTGAGTGTCTCCTCAGGTGCCTTGACTCTGGGAGATCATAGTTTCATTGTCACACGTAGAACTTTGGTCCTGCGTGAGGTGGTGTCCTGTGAGACAGGAAACTACCAAAACCTCTGCTCAGCTGGAGTCCAGACCCCACGGGCTCTGCCTGCTGCGCCATGCCCATGTGTCCTTTTGTATAATTCCCTAGGGCTTTGTGGTAGGGGACCTCTATGCCCTTCTGACCCACACCAGCCGGGTAGCCTGCGCCAGGATCAGAGCCTCAGGGTAAGAGGAACTCACCACAGGGGAGGGTGACTGGCAAGGTGGGGAGAAGGCAATGGAACCTGCAGAGAGCTGGTCTTGTCTCATCCTCTTGTTCTGTTTTGTGACACTCTTAATCCATAGCCCCGCTGGCCTGGTCCTTTTTATTTGTTTTGTTTTGTTTTTAAGACAGGTTCTCCACCTTGGCCTCCCTGGAACTCACTGTGCTGTCTTCCAGGAGTAAGCCCAACCCCATGTTTCTCTTTGTAGTTTGGCAGGTGGCCTGAGTGAGGAGGATGAGGGGGAGCTGTGTGCCGCTGGTTTTCCCCTGCGTGCTGAGGACTTTGGGCAGGCCTTAGACCAACTGCAAACTGCTCACTCCCAAGCTGTGGGCGCACCCACGGTAAGAGCCAGGTCCTTAAGGTGAGGTGGGCGCTGCCTTCCTGCACACTCCCTGGACTCCTCTGTCTCCTAGATCCCTTCGGTGTCCTGGCACGATGTGGGTGGGCTGCAGGATGTGAAGAAGGAGATCCTGGAAACCATCCAGCTCCCTCTGGAACACCCTGAGCTGTTAAGCCTGGGCCTGAGGCGATCGGGCCTTCTGCTGCATGGGCCTCCGGGCACAGGCAAGACCCTCCTGGCCAAGGCAGTGGCCACAGAGTGCAGCCTCACCTTCCTCAGGTGGGCAGGGCTTGGGGAAATGTGGGGGTTGGGCTGCAGCAGGCTTGGGGGGCAGGGAGGAGAGGACAGCTGTATGCACTGCACACGTCTGGTTGTCTCATTCACCCATTCTGTTGCTCAGTGTGAAGGGACCAGAGCTCATCAACATGTATGTGGGCCAAAGTGAGGAGAATGTGCGGGAAGGTGAGTGAGCAGGGAGAGGAGCCTCGGGTCCTTCTCCACCTTCCTCCCCCAGCTGCTGCTGGGCAGCCCCGCTGGGCAGCTGCCTGAGCTGACCTGTCAGCTCCACCTCCCGTCCTTCTCCCCTGGCTGCAAGCTCCCCAACACCACTCTCCCGGGAGCCTCTTTCTCAGTGTTTGCCAGGGCCAGGGCCGCCGCTCCATGCATCATCTTCTTTGATGAACTGGACTCCTTAGCTCCAAGCCGGGGGCGCAGCGGAGATTCTGGAGGTGTGATGGACAGGTCAGGGGTTCAGAGTGGGAGTGGAGTCTGGGGTCCCGCATGGGAGGGATATGAGATTAGTCCTCAGATTGGGGGTCTGCCCTTCCAATCCAGACAACATAGAGTTGTGGGCGGAGCTCTGCAGAGGGCTGCCTATGTTGAGATGCACATGTGTAGAACTCAGCGAGGACCTTGCTGAAGTAGCCTTCAAAGAGAAGCGCTGGAGGCCGGAAGGCAAACCAGGGACTCTGGCCTTTGCTCCCTCCCTTCAGAGTGGTGTCTCAGCTCTTGGCTGAGCTGGACGGACTTCACAGTACTGGGGACGTGTTTGTGATCGGAGCCACCAACAGACCGGACCTCTTGGATCCCGCCCTTCTGCGGCCTGGCAGGTAGATGTCCCGGCCCTCTCTCCCCAGCCAGACTCGTGTGGGCTTGTTTCTTGACCTCTCTTCTGTATATTCGTCACCTCTCATGGCTGGCAGCCCTGACACTGTTTCTGTCTCTTGGAAGATTCGACAAGCTGGTGTTTGTAGGGGCAAGTGAGGACCGCGCTTCCCAGCTGCGTGTTCTGAGTGCCATCACACGCAAGTACGCTTTGTCAAAGGGCTGGGGCCTTGGGTGGCTAGTGTGCCAGTCAGTGTGGCGTTGGACGGGGGAGGTGACGCCAGCTTTAACATTTCTGGCATATGTGTAACAGGTTCAAGCTGGAGGCCTCTGTGAGCCTGGCGAGTGTGCTTGACTGCTGCCCGCCCCAGCTGACGGGTGCAGACCTCTATGCCCTCTGCTCCGATGCCATGACAGCTGCCCTCAAACGCAGGGTTCGAGACCTAGAGGAAGGTGAGCCCACTTGCCAGCCCCAGCTCCCAAAAGCTAGTGGGAGACAGGCCTGGCCCTGAATTTCAGAGGGACAGCTGAGCAGGAAGGTACCTCCCCGGGGCTCTCCTTCCTAGGCCTTGGTTCTTCAGCTAGGGCTGGCCCTGGCCTTACTCTTCCTTGTCACCCTCAGGGCTAGAGCTGGGGAGTTCAGCACTGCTGCTCACCATGGAGGACCTGTTGCAGGCCGCAGCCAGGCTGCAGCCCTCAGTCAGTGAGCAGGAGCTGCTCCGGTACAAGCGCATCCAGCGCAAGTTTGCGGCCTGCTAGGAGCTGCCTGCCATCTTTGTCTGCATCCTCCCACATGGCTGAAGGTACTGCTGCCATGTCACCTGAAGGCTGCTGTCCTCCAGGAGATCCCTTGTGAGCCATGGTGGGAGGCCCTTGTGTTCAAGAGGGGAGCCAGGCCTGGCAGCCTGGGAGCTTGGCAGCCTGGGGATCTGTGTTGAGGCACCAATTCTGTGACAGAAAATAAAGTCTATACTGCCCCCTGCTGGTGTTGTGAGAGGTTGCGGTGCAAAGGGCAAGATTATGGGAGGAGTGAGGTCTAGGGCAGGGGAGGGGGGGATGGACACCATGAGAGTGTTTTTTTTACTTCTGAAAGAAACACAAGACACGGGAAAATTGAGAAAGGCACAGACTATATTGCTGACTCCCATTTGCCTGACCCACATTCCTGCACCCAGATGCATTATCTGTGTTAGGTGGTGGTCTTGGGGTGGGGACATGTTCCCTGGGCTGGGGACTTATAGGAGCCAGAGCACATTCAGTTGGTCTTCTTGAGCACGTGGATGAAGTAGCAGGGAATGTAGGCCTGGCCAGGCTTGTAAGGCTTGAAGTCACCCAGCACGCTGTGTTGGCACTTGCCCCCGAAGGCTGCTTGGAGCAACTCCGTGAAGGACGCCAAACAGTGTGGGTAGTAAGAGAGCCGGAACTTACTGCAACAGGGCCCCCAGCCAAGCGTGAGGGCTGCTGGCCCAGTCCTCCCCACCACCATCACCTCACTGCTGCCAAACCATGCCATACCTGTAGCCAGGAGAGCCATCTCTGCCAGAGCCTGGCACCTGCACTGTGTAGTCCAGGGTTACCATGTGGGCTTTGTTGTTCACTGCCAGCACTGACGTCGTGATGTCCTTGGTGAGGTCACTCTGTAAGCAGTGGCAGCCGTTCCTTTAGCTTTCCTAAGACACCGTGGGCTTCTGGCCTCCCAGCTCACACCTCCCACTTGGGGCTGTCCCAACCTTATAGTAGATGTTCTTCCCCGGGGGCGCACAGCCTGTGCTGAGGATGTGGTCGTAGTTGCGGTGATCGATGACCAGCAGGCCCCCAGGCCGCACCATGCTTGCGATGTTCTTCAGCGCCAGCCGGTGCTCACTCTGGTCACCTGGGCCAGGCAGGGCCGCAGACACCGTCTGCTTGGGCCTCCAGCACCACTCTCCCGCCCTTCTCCCGCCCAAGTGCCAGCATTAGGAAGAGAGGCAAAAAGCAAGTCTGCCTCGCCAAGGCAACCATCATCAGAAGTGGGGGAGCTCAAGACAAAAGCCACACAAGGCCACAAGCTCACCTTTGCAGTCTGGCAAGTGAGCAAAACTGTTCCCGAGGCAGATGACAGCATCGAAGCCATCTCCTGCTGGCACATCTTTGTCCAGAGTCAACCAGTTGGCTTCTTCAATGACTGGAGGCCAGGGGAGGAGTACAGGGTCAGTGGCATCACAATATGACAGCAGCCACCTCCACCCAGGGACACATGGGATTGGTTAGGGACAAGGAGAGTGGCGCGGGAGAGAGCCACTGTTGGAAAAGCCAGCTCTCCTCTTAGGGGCTCTGACAGGGAGGAGAGCTGATGCTGCAGCTCTGCAGAGCCCAGGTACCGGCGTGCACCTCTAGTCCCTATGGATGGGAAGCCAACGATCATTTGACCCTGGCCTAGGCAGAGCAGACAGCGTGGGAAGACATAAAAATGCTGACAGGATAGCTCAGTTGTCAGTATCTGCTTAGCATGCCAAGTTCAACCCCTGGCACCAAAAGCACAACCAGCTCATCCTTTTTTTTTTTCTTTAAGCTTATTTATTTACTTATGTTGCCTACCCCACTTGTCGAAGGCGGGCTCCTGCCTCCGGTTCCAGCGCTCCTTAAGTGCATATTTCAGCATCTTGTCACTGGCGTCCACACTTGTCACGCTGAACCCCTCTTCCACCAGCATAATAGAGTCCACTCTGGGGAGGTCAGAGATGAGGAGCTGCTAGAGCAGTTAGCAGCCTGGGGGAGCAGGGTCCGAGGAGGAGCTGTGCTCGGAGTGATTCTCCAAACCTCTCACTCCATGGTCCACTGCTCTGCTTCCTCTCTGGTCACCTCCACTGCCCTCCTCAGATGACCCCATGACTATATTTCTCTTTTATTTTTATTTATTTATTATTTATTTATTTGGGACAGGGCTTCACTATGTAGCCCTGGCTGTCCTGGAACCCACTCTGTAGACCAGGCTGACTTTGAACTCACAGAGATCCGTTTGCCTCTGCATCCCAAGTGCTGGGTTTAAAGGCAAGCGCCACCACCATTGGAGAGGAATATATTCCTTATCACCAGGTAGCAAAGAGATTTTTTTTTTTTTTCGAGACAGGGTTTCTCCGTAGCTTTTGGTTCCTGTCCTGGAACTAGCTCTTCTAGATCAGGCTGGCCTCGAACTCGCAGAGATCCGCCTGCCTCTGCCTCCCGAGTGCTGGGATTAAAGGCGTGCGCCACCACCACCCAGCGCAAAGAGGATTTTTAAAAAGATTTTTAGCCAGGTTTCCATAGTGAGTTCCAGGATAACCAGGCCTACAAAGAGAGACTCTGCCTCAAAAAAATTAAAAATTTTAATTTTATGTGTTTTGTCTGAACATGTATATCATATGCATGTCTGGTGTCTGCAGAAGCCAGAGGATGGGCACCAAACCTTGGGCATAAGTTCTCTTACGAAACCGTCTCTCCAGCCCCTCTTATTAGAGATGGGGTCTCATATTGTAGCCCGGGGTGGCCTGGAATGCACCTATGTAGCCTCCCTGAGTGCTGGGGTTAATGGTATGTGCCACCACACCTGGCAGCAATACTTTTTAAATTTAAATTTACACACACACACACACCCAAGACAGGATTTCTCTGTGTTTCCCCCTCTGACTTTGAGTTGCTGTCCTGGAATTTGCTCTGTAGACCAGGCTTACCTCAAACTCGCAGAGATCCACCTGCCTCTGCCTCCAAAGTGCTGGGATTAAAGGCTGGAACTACTGCCTGGCTTCAATTTTAATTATGTTAGCCTGTGTGCGTGTTGAGTGCAGTGCCCTCCAAGGTCAGACGAGGACATTTAATCCTCCTGGAATGGAGTTGCCCGCTATTGGGAACCACCTGATGCCGGCGAGGACCCGATCGCCTGGTTTTGCAAAAGCAGTGGGCGCTCCTAGTCGCTGAGTAGTTTACACAGGGACAGTGGGAGCCAGGCACTCCACAGATGCATGTTTGAGAACCAGGCATACCGAGAGGAGGCGGTGTGTGTCCTGCCCTGGGCTGGAATTTGGACCAGACACTAACTGTCCTGGTCTGTGTTCGCGCCACCAAATGCTGGCCTTTACTTCTCGGGAATGAGTCTCCTTGGTACCAATTGGACAAAATCACTACTTACCTCATGGGTTTTTGTTACGATTTGAAACATATGGACCCAAACTCTTGGCACAGCACTTGGCTGTGCAAACAAGGCACAAATGTTCTGTTCACACTGCCCGAGAGAGGCCGTCACAGGAGGAATGACCTTAGGGCCGAGGATTCAGCTTGACTCGAAGTCCCGGCTTTTGTTCTGTGCCATGAACCCTTCTCTGCTCACACCCTCGCCCTGGGCCGAGTC
Source organism: Chionomys nivalis (assembly GCF_950005125.1). Taxonomy (NCBI): domain Eukaryota; kingdom Metazoa; phylum Chordata; class Mammalia; order Rodentia; family Cricetidae; genus Chionomys; species Chionomys nivalis. The sequence continues at coordinate 11,370,690 of NC_080104.1, read as the reverse complement.
TTCTCTGCCCCCTCCCCACACTGTCTGGCAGGTGCTCTCACCATGCCCATTCCACCCCATGGGCAGGGGACTCCGGACCCGCCAGTGCTGCCCGCCAGACTCCAGCCTGCAAAGGCTGCCCCCACTGGCCTTCCTGCGGAACAGCAGTCCTGGCCAAGCCAGGACTCAGCTCGTTTGGACTCACCCTGTGCCACAGGCCACGTCCAGCACCCGACGGCAACCATGCTGGCGCAGCAGCCCAAGCAGCCACGTCTTGTACTCTGCGGTGCGGCTGCGGGTGTCCCCGATGTACAGCTGCCACACACGTGCGGCCTCCCCGTCCGCATACTGGTCCGGGAGCCCTTCCGCCGCCACCCCCAGGGAGCGGGTACGGTAAATGCTGTCCACCATCCTGACCTGCGCCTGGCTCTCAGGCCTCGAGCTTGGCTCTTATAGCCCTTAGGCAGGGCAGCCCTACCTGGCCAATGGCAGGTGAGAGCGGGGACACGCCCCTGCTGGGCCCTGAGCCCTGGGACCTGAGCCAGGCTGCCTCCGCAATGGGGATGGCTCAGCCAGGCAATCCTAGACCTGGTTTTTCCCCTAGTAAGACAGAACACATGGAACGCAGCTCAGCGGCCAAGAGCTAGGAGGAGCCGAGAGAAGGTAGATCAATGAGAGCCCACTCCATCCCTACCCAAGTGGGAAAGGGAAGAAGCCCTTGGAATCTGGGCAAAGCAGAATTAGATCTCGTCCAGCACAGTAGGGTATCCCATTACTGTCCACTGAAGGACCACCGCCCTGAAAGAAGGTCACTGTGTCAGAGTGATGGGAAAAGTCTCTGGGAGAGATGCCGATCTACCCATACAAGTGCAAGAGCCGAGTCCACGCGAAAGTGTGTGTGTGTGTGTGTGTGTGTGTCTTATGTGACAGCATCAGGTCCCATTCCGTTCTCGGGCCAGGGGCCTCCTAAGGTAGCCTGGGCCTTCCAATCCCTGAGCTATACTGAGCGCTCTCCTAAATGCTGGGTGCGGTGAGGTTGAGATGGAAAGATCATTTATGTTCAGGAGCTGGAGGCCAACCTGGGGATGTACGCAAGACACACATCCGCTTCCATGGGGTGCCTCCAGGGAGAGACGCCAGGGTATCAGGAGGGGAGGTGCCTGGTGCCCTGGCTGGATCCATCTACTCACACTTCTAGGCCAGCCAGGTTTTCTAGACTTCTCTCTCAAGGACAAGATCCCAGCAGGACTAAAGTAAATTCTCAGATGCGGAGAAAGCCCCTCCCACAAGCCCATACACTTCCAACTTCACTTAAGATTGGTCAGAGAGGGAAAAATAAAGGAGTTTCCTTCCTTAGCCGTTCTGATGCATGGAGAACCCTAGGGCTGAAGACCACCCACAACTGTGTGACCATGTTTAACTTTTTTATAATGGGTATGGTTGTTTGGACTGCATAGATGTCAGTGTCTGGTGTCTGTGGAAACCAGAAGAGGCCATCAGATCCCCTAGAACTGGAGTTACAGACAGTTGTGAGCCACCTTCATGTGGGTGCTAGGATATGGAACCTAGGTCCTGTGGGTTTTGTTTTGGGGTTTTGTTTATTTGGGTTTTTTGTTTTGTTTTGTTTTTTTCAGACAGGGTTTCACTATACAGAGTGAGTTCCAGGACAGCCAGGGCTATGCAGAGACCCTGTCTCAAAAATAAAAAAATTGTGTGTTCTGAAAAAAGCATGCCGTGACATGCACATGTGAGAGCTGTTCCTGAGATGAAACTGGGGTCACCAGGCTTTGCAGCAGGCACCTTTACCTGTCCAGCCATTCCTGCTGGCCTTATCTTTAGACCAGTGCTCCTCAATCTTCCGGATGCTGCAACCCTTCATGTTGTAGTGACCCCAACCATAAAACTATTTCGTTGCTACTTCATAACTGTAACTATGCTACTGTTATGAATAATAACGTAAGTATCTGATATACTGGATAGCTGAAAAGGTCCTTTAGCTTCAAAGGGGCGTGACCTACAAGTTGAGAACCATTATTTTAGACAAAGTCTTATTATGTAGCTCTAGCTGGCCTGGTATTATATAGTCTAGTTTGGAAAGCAAGCCTCCTGACTCAGCTTCCTGGATGCTAGGGTTACAGGCATGAGTCACCATACCAGGCTTAAATGACTATATTCATGATGGGCCCCTTGTATACACCTGTCTAGTCTCAGCTACCCAGGCAACTGAGGCAGGAAATCATGAGAACTCAGGAGTTCAAAGCCCACCCATGCTACAAAGTGAAACATCTCAAAACTCAAGAAAGGAAAAAAAACTTAACCTGGACTCGGTGGCTCAGGCTTTAATCCTGGAGTTGGGAGGTTGGGGCAGAATTCCTGCTGAGTGAGTTCCAGCCTAGCACATGGTGCAGGGTGAGACACCACCTCAAACGAGACTCGTCTTCTCAATGGAAGCAGCACTTGGTGTACTTTCTTTTCAGGAACACACACCTGACCACTTCTGAGGTCGGGAATTATTTTTGTGGGGGTGGGAAGGTTTTTTCTTTTTTCTTTTGGCTTTTTGAGACAGGGTTTGTCTGTAGCTTTGGAGTCTGTCCAAAAACTTGCTCTATAGACCAGGCTGGCCTCGAACTCCCGGAGATCCACCTGTCTCTACTTCCCGAGTGCTGGGATTATAGGTGTGTGCCACCATCGTCAGGCAGGAAGGTTATTTAGTAATGTTATTGAACCCAGTATCAGATTTTTTTTTTTTTTTTTTTTTTTTTGGTTTTTCGAGACAGGGTTTCTCTGTGGTTTTGGAGCCTGTCCTGGAACTAGCTCTTGTAGACCAGGCTGGTCTCGAACTCACAGAGATCCGCCTGCCTCTGCCTCCCAAGTGCTGGGATTAAAGGCGTGCGCCACCACTGCCCGGCTTTTTTTTTTTTTTTTTTTTTTTTTTTTGGTTTTTCGAGACAGGGTTTCTCTGTGGCTTTGGAGCCTGTCCTGGAACTAGCTCTTGTAGACCAGGCTGGTCTCGAACTCACAGAGATCCGCCTGCCTCTGCCTCCCGAGTGCTGGGATTAAAGGCGTGCGCCACCACCGCCCGTCATATTCTGTCTGTGTGTATGCCTGAAGGCCAGAAGAGGGCGCCAGACCTCTTTACAGATGGTTGTGTTGTGAGCCACCATGTGGTTGCTGGGAATTGAACTCAGGACCTTTGGAAGAGCAGGCAATGCTCTTAACCACTGAGCCATCTCTCCAGCCCAGATATATATATATATATATATTTTTTTTTTTTGGTTTTTTCGAGACAGGGTTTCTCTGTAGCTTTGGAGCCTGTCCTGGAACTCCCTTTGTAGACCAGGCTGGTCTCGAACTCACAGAGATCCGCCTGCCTCTGCCTCCCGAGTGCTGGGATTAAAGGCGTGCGCCACCACCGCCCGGCCAGATATTTTTTTTTTAATTCTGTTCTGAGACAGGGTCTCACTAGGTGGGTCTGGAATTCCAGGCAATCCTGCCTCAGTTCCCTAAATACTGGGATTACATGTATCTAACCACAGAACTAGATACATTTTCTTTCTCTTTTTTTTTTTTGGGGGGGGGTCTCACTCTGTAGTTGGGTGACCCAGACTGGTATTGAACTTGCAGCTCCTGCCTCTGTCTCCTAGGCGCTGAGATTATACACTATCACACCCCACTAAAAGACACATATTCTTCGCAAAAAAAGTTTGCTACTGAGCTTAAACTAAAAGAAAATAATTGTGCTCTAAACTGATGAGCACAAATCTGTTAATGGACAATTTGAGCCTAAAGAACTTGGAGCTGGGTGTGGTGGCGCACGTCTGTGTGGTGGGGCAGGAGTTTGAGATTTCCCTCAGCTACAAGAACAGGGGGGAGAAAATGCAGTGCTAACTAAAGGGCAGGAAAACCGAGCCACCTTGCTGCCCAGTTCTGTGACCCAGGCTCTCCCGATGTAGCCCCAGCTGCCTCTGCTGCCTACGTGGAGATAAAAGCGTGGGCCACCACACCAGACCTACTCTGTCTGTGTAGTCAGGGTTTGCCAGAACAATCTTCATGCAAAAGGACCAGCTGGATAAGTTTGAAAAGCTAAGTGGTATAGGGTATACACACACCCACACACCCATTACTCCCACCATCCCCTTCCTGGGTAAAGAATGCTTCAGAGGGCAGGTGGGTCTGAGGGCCTGGGAAGTGCTGGGGGGCGGGGGTTAAAAGCTGCTGGAGAAATCTCACCTGTAGAACGGCCAGTAAAGCCGGGGATACAGCCCAGAGATAAAACCTTGCATGGTGAGGCCCTGGGCTTGATCCTCAGCTCCACAGTAAATGAATGGGTTCACGCTGAGGAGTGGCAGTCAGGGTCTGACGAGTCACTTTTGAGGACAAGCCCTGGACACAATGTGACTTCACTAGAGTCCTGCTCCTTTATTTCCAAATGGTGGTGTGGGGTGGGCTCCACCTAGCTTCATCTTAAGGTTCACAATAAAAGGACACGCCGGGCGGTGGTGGCGCACGCCTTTAATCGGGAGGCAGAGGCAGGCGGATCTCTGTGAGTTCGAGGCCAGCCTGGTCTACAAGAGCTAGTTCCAGGACAGGAACCAAAGCTACAGAGAAACCCTGTCTCGAAGAAAAAAAGGACATGCCACATGCTTGTACACAGCTGGTTCACTTCAGGGCCAGCCTTGGCTAGTAAATTCTACCTAGGTTGGTCTGTGCCGGAGATACCTGTGAACACACGCATGCACACACATGAAACACGAAGCGTGGAGCCTAATGGGTCCTAGTCCAGCTGGTCTCCAGAGGACCCACCAGATAGGCACTTCAGGCCATTCTCCTGGTCTCATCAAAGGTTTCTGAGGGGGTCCTCAACCTAACTCCAGCTAATTTATCAAAGTGTGGTCAACACCCAAATGAAAAGGTTTCTATAAATCGGGAGAGCAGCCCAGGCAGCCAGATCCTGCCCTTGCCCGTCTACACTGGGCCAGGTCTGCCTGCTGGGGTGGGTGGTGGCAGGGGAGCCAGTGAGGATGCAATACCAGGTCCTTGGGAGGCAGGGAACAGTCCCTAAAGAGCTCAGGTCAAAGTGCGGCAGTCCTCAGCCACTGCCCTCGCGCCTGGACCAGACTAGGATTGGGTCGCCGGGCCGACACCCCTGGACATTGATAGCTCTTTCTTCATCCTACTCTTAGAATCGATGATGCTCCAGGGACAGATTAAGATATGTCCTGAGGGCTGTGGGTTAATGACAGGATGGTCAGAGGCTGAATTCCCTGACTCCAGGGCCCCAGCCCCCCTCCCTACCCAAGCCCTAAGGTCAGAGCTAAGTGGAGGACAAGTTCAGACTCCAGCCTGGGATCTCCCGACCACCAGCCCCTCGGGATGGAAAGGAGGCTGACAAAACCAGGACGACCTCAGAAGGCCTGCTCCAGGCCCCAACATGAAAAGCACTTCCTCTCTCCACACTAGGGTCCCAGCCCAGAGGACAGGGCCTCTTTCAGGAGCTCCGACACTGGAGCTTCTGCTCTAGACCCAGGGCGTCCTAGTCAGAAGCTGCTCATAGTACGGCAGCTGTGGAAGTACCCCCTGCTGAGGGCTGCCTTCTGCAGGTACTTTCTGTGGCTCACTTTCTGCGAGTGTGTGGGGGTGGATTGAACCCAGGGCCTCCTGCACCCTGCCACTGATCCGTCCCAACTGAACACAGGGCTTCTCTGGGCTCAGCAGGCTCTTCACCTAACAATGTCTCCCCAGCCCTTTCATGATAGGGTCTGAATTACCCTGGCTGGCTGGGAACCAGCTCTGTAGCCCAGGGAGGACCTGAAATTGCAACCTTTAGCCTCAGTCTCCCAAGCTGCTGGGATCAACCATCTCGGTATTTGGGTCAAGGCCAAGAAACCACACCAGTTCAGTATGAATTATTCTGAGTGCCAGGTATGGAAGGAAGCCTTGGTAGCTGTGGGCACTGGAAAATGATCTTGGAGTCTGAGCCCCCGGCTCTACTACTTAGTAACAGGACGGCCTTAGGTTCATTGGCTGAGCCCATCGTCACTCAGAATGCACACTTGAGGAACGCACACTGCAGGAACTCACACTTGAGGAACACACACTGCAGGAACTCACACTGCAGGAATGTACACTGCAGGAACGCACACTTGAGGAACGCACACTGCAGGAACACACACTGCAGGAACTCACTGCAGGAACGCACACTGCAGGAATGCACACTGCAGGAACGCACACTTGAGGAACGCACACTGAAGGAACTCACACTGCAGGAACGCACACTGCAGGAACTCACACTGAAGGAACGCACACTGCAGGAACTCACACTGAAGGAACGCACACTGCAGGAACGCACACTGCAGGAACGCACACTGCAGGAACGCACACTGCAGGAACGCACACTGCAGGAACGCACACTGCAGGAACGCACACTGCAGGAACGCACACTGCAGGAACGCACACTGCAGGAACGCACACTGCAGGAACTCACACTGAAGGAACGCACACTGCAGGAACGCACACTGCAGGAACTCACTGCCCTAAAGCTGGGAATGACTGCTCACACAGCTGTCAACACCTGCAAGCTTGACCATGTTCCATCCTGGCTCTCAGGACAGAGTCAAAGGTGCTCTCCCTAGAGGGCAGCCCTCCCGTTCCTCTCTGGGGGAGCAGGGCTTAACTAGGCCTTGTTAGGGGACTGAGTGCCCAGGTACAACCACTAGAAGACGGGTCAGAGGGACCAAATGTCATCAGTTAGGGAGCAAAGTCCAAAACAGGCAAGGCTGAAATGCGGCAGGAGGGGCGGGAGCTGGTGGTGACGTGAACACTCTTTACACAACAGACAGCAAAGCCTTGGGGTAGAGAGGGAGGGAAGGAGGGCAGCCAGGTGCCCAGGACACAGTGCACAGGAGGCACCACAGACAAGCGGGAAAGGCCTTGGGAAGCATGGCAGCTGCTGCGTGAGGGTCAGCGGGGAGACGGTCAGTCCAGGCACGGCCTCACCCATGCCACCTACTTTTAACCTGGCAGTTCTCCACCGTGGGTCGTGACCCCTTTGACAAACCTGTATCTCCAGAAATCAGATTCATAAAAGTAGCAAATTTACAGTTAGACAGTAGCAATAAAAATATCTTTATGGGTGGGGTGGTCACCAGAACGTGAGGAACTGTATTAAAGGGTCGCAGCGTCAGGAAGGCTGAGAACCACTGCTCTAACCCAAACCAACCCTGGGCATTTTCAGCACCCGCTCCTCCTAGTAACTGGCATCCAATAAGGGTGGCAGCAGTGCCACCTTCCCAGCCCCAGGACTGGGGACACAGGCAGAAAAGAGCAACAAGGGAACACTCTGAAGGCTGAAGAGGACCCAGGGACCAGAGTCCTCGGGAGTGAGGGAGCCGCTGCAGCTGCAGTCTTGCTTCCCTGGGGGGTCAAGGGGGTGCCCTCTCCGCCGGTTCTGGAGGGGCTCGAGGTCTGGCGCCTTGTGCCACACTGCTGAGCTCATCCTAAAAGTTCTGAAAGTCATGCCCTGACGAAGGAGCCAGCAGAAGAGAACGGTTGGTGGACAAAGAGGCAGGGCTGGCTGCCACACTGCGCTAAGTCCTTCCTGGGGCCGTGCCCATCCTGGTGAAGAGGGTGCAGGTGAGTCGGAGCCCTGGCGCTGGAGGAGGCATCGGATGTGCCTTGTGTTCTTCAGCCTCACAGTCAAGGGGCTCAGTCTGGGGATGCTGGGCTGGACCCAGAGCTCATGAGGAGGGCTGTGTAGAGAGAGAGCTGCCTTCTGCATACCTCCCCCTCCTCCCTTTGGGGGTGGGGTCTCAGTCCACTTCTTGCTGTTGCTCAGGGCAAGAAGAGGGCACAGTCAAGGTCAGAGACCTGAAGCCGAACAATAGCCTCCTTGCTGGAACTGTGTCCCATGCTCTTCAGCTCTGAAGTCAGGGGTCTTGATTCAAGGACATGAAGTTGGGCTCACAGCTCATCAGGGGGGCTATGTGGGAGTGGGGATGCCTTCTGCACACCTTCCTCCTCCTCGGGGCTGGCATCCCCCTCCAGGCTCCTCAATTCCTTCCTCTGCTTGCTGCTGTCACCGGAGCCCTTGACCCTACCGCGCTTCTTCTTCGATTTCTTCCCTCCCAAGGAAGCTATGTCCCCCTTCTTGCCAGACCATCGCTCTGCCAGGCAACCTGAGAAAAGGTGCAGAAAGGTCTCAGGAGCAGTTTGCTGGTGAGCAGCACTGGAGGGGAGCTGCTGGGAGGACAACTACAGCGGGCGCCTCTCACCCATCTCCCCATCACTTGTCTCATTGTGGTTACCGGGCTCACTGCTCCTGCGGCCCTCACCTCACCTCACCAAGACGCCTCTTTCCCACCCTATGCTACTCACTTCCCGGAGGGAGACACCGCCCTGCGCCCCTCACCACCACCCCCCGCCCTCACTCACTGGTGTCCTTTCCCTTCAGCACGTGGTTGGCACAGAGGAACTCAGTCAGGTCTTCCTCCTGGTGGTTTCTGTACCAGTCCTCAATCACCTCTTCAAACTCTTCCACCAGTACGTCGCACTGTGAAGCAAGCACCAGAAACTGGCAAAGCGCAGACACCCAACTCTCTCCCGGGCCCCTGGCTACACCATGACCCACGGAGAGATAGGCAGGCAGGCATGACTCGCCTGAGGAAACTGAGGCAGAAGTAAAAAGGTGCCAGAAATGGTGGCGCACGCCTTTAACCCCAGTATTCTCAAGGCAGAGGCAGAGGCAGAGGCAGGTGTGTTTCTGTGAGTTTGAGCCTAGCCTGTTTTACATAGTGTGTTCCAGGTAAGCCAGGGCTACATAGTGAGAACCTATCTCCAATAGATAGATGGATGGGTAGACGGATGGATGGAAGGATGGGTGGATGGATGGGTAGACGGATGGATAGATGAATGGATGGATGGATGGATGGATGGATGGATGGATGGATGGATGGATGGATGGAAGGAAGGAAGGAAGGAAAGGTGGGTAGGTAGGAAGGATAGATAGATAAAGAAGTGGCTCTTGGTAGCCTTTCTCAGGGCAGAGCTGGCCCTACCCACCCCACTGAGTGCGGCAGGCTCCAGGTCTTACCTGCTTCTTGAGGTCAGCCACCTCAGCAGAAGTTTCGTTCCACAGTTCATAGGGGATGTCCATCACCACCTTGACACCTTTGTGGACCAGGTTGTGCAGCGTCTCAAAGGTCTCCGACATGCCCTGGAAGAGGCGACCAGATACGGACTGCAGGGCCATCTACCTCCTACCATCTTCTCTATGGTGTCTGAGAACCTGGGTCAAAGATGTCCAGGGAAAGATGGGCCTGACCTCTCTCCCTCTTTCAGGCTGACCTTCCACCACCCCCGATTACACAAACCCTGACCTGCCCTCAACCCTCACCGCTGTGTGCTCAAAGCCAGCTACTGTTGCTTTCTGGCCTGTGAACTGAGATTTCTTTCCCAGGAAATAAGGTATTCTTGACTCCACCCCTTCAATGTAGCTGGACACTATTATGCAAACAAAATGGTTTAATTCTGGAAAATAAAGACTTCAAATATTTCCCTAACACCACTGTTTATCCTACAAGCACCAAATAAATATTTTTTGGTTATTTTATGTCACAATGTTTGGTTTTCTTTTTAATTGCAGTTTGAGGCTGGGAGTGGCAACTCACACCTTTAATCCCAGGATCCCAGAAACAAAGATAAGAGGCAGATAGATCTCTGTGAGTTCAGAGCCACCCTGGTCTACACAGTAAATTCTAGGCCAGAGAGGGCTATATAGTGAGACTTTGTCTAAAAGTTAAAAAATAAAAATAAGTCCCAGCACTTGGGAGACAGAAGCAGGAGTTTGAGGCTAGCCTGGTTTACATAGTGAGCTCTAGGTCAGCCAGAGCTACACAGTGCTGTGAGATAATCTTCTGTACTCTGTGACTATATATCACTATCATTGGTTGATAGTAAAGCTAATTTGTCCTATAGCAAGGCAGAATAAGGCTAGGTGGGAAAGTCAAACTAAAAATACAGAGAGAGGGGCTGGAGAGATGGCTCAGTGGTTAAGAGCACTGCCTGCTCTTCCAAAGGTCCTGAGTTCAATTCCCAGCAACCACATGGTGGCTCACAACCATCTGTAATGAGGTCTGGTGCCCTCTTCTGGCCTGCAGACATACACACAGACAGAATATTGTATACATAATAAATAAAAAAAAATACAGAGAGAAAGAAGTGTGGAGTTGAGAGAAACAAGCCAGTCACCAGGTAAAGCCATGAGCCATGTGGCAAAATATAGATTAATAAAATGGATTAATTTAAGTTGTAAAAGCTAGTTAGTGATAAGCCTGAGCTAAAGGTCAAACACTTTGTAACTAACATAAGCTTCTGTGTGATTATCTGGGATCAGACAGTTGGGACAAAAGAAAAGTTTCCGCCTCTGTTTACAACATAACAGAGAGACTCTGCCTCACAATAAACAAACAGATAAATCAAAACTGCTGTTTGAGTTTCATAGAAACTCAATTTCATAAAAAGCATTCAGTAAAATCGCAGCCTTGGTTTGTTCTTAAATGGCTCTACACAAACTCCTGCATGCTGGATACGTATGTACATAAAGCAGAAGCTCTCAGCACTTATGACTACAAAATCAAAATATAAACCAACTCTGAAAAAGGTTGAAGATGCTGTCCTATAGTACCAAATGCTCAGCCAGCATTTAGCTGTTTTTAGTCTCTGTGCACGCTGTGGATCTGCGCGTGGAGATGGAGAGCCACCCTGGGTGCTGCTTCCCTTCAGCCCTGTTTGGGACAGGGTCACTGCGCAAGCCAAACACTAGGACCACAGGCATATCCTACTGCATCTGTCTTTACGGGGTGCTGGGGATCCAAACTCAGTTCACACTTCACTCACTGAGCCATCTCCCTTGCCTGATGCCTACACTTATTTGATGTAACCATATACCCAGGTGACATAAAATTTTTTATTGGTAAAAAGGGGTTGCAAGTGTTTTTTTTTTTTAAATTTTTGTTTGTTTTGTTTTTTGAGACAAACCCTAGTTGTCCTAGAACTTGCTTTGTAGACTAGGCTGGCCTGGAACTCGCAGAGATCTGCCTGCCTCTTCCTCTCAAGTGTTGGGATTACAGGCATTTAACACCACACCTGGCTTTATAAATTTTTTTATCAGATTCAATCATTTTATTTTGTGTGTGTTTTTCCTGTACCATGTGCATGCTTGGTGCCCACAGAAGTCATGACCCATCATAGTACAGAGGGTTGTGAATCACCACATGGGTGCTGAGACTCTGCAAGAGCAGTAAGTACTCTTAACTGGTGAGCCGTCTCCAGTGCTAGCAAGTGTTGTAGCGTAAGGAGCCCTCCCCAGTACCCAGGCCCACTCACCACGCCATGCTCTTCCTAGCTTATGTCTTTTCTTGGCAGGAAAAGCACAGCTGTGGCCTAAAGCATTCTTTATGCCATGAAAAAACTAGACTGGCTTCCCTGCTAGCTTCTGTCCCCAGAGATGATTCACTACCACTCTTCTCCCTTCCTAGAGTTAATTCACACACACACACACACACACACACACACACACACACACACACACACACACAGGGGCTGGGTATAGCTCAGTGGTAAGAGTTTTGGCCTGGCTTGTGCAAAGCACTGACTTAAAATCCTTTACCAGAAAAAACAAACAGAAACTCCGATTCATGTCCCACCCTGCTTTTCTATGTAAGCAGTAGTACATCACAGGACCTTTGCTCTGTAGTCCCCACACACCTGTCCTGGGATTAGCAGTGTGCACCCCCATACCTGTCCTGGGATTAGCACTGTGCACCCCCACACCTGTCCTGGGATTAGCAGTGTGCACCCCCCACGCCTGTCCTGGGATTAGCAGTGTGCACCCCCATACCTGTCCTGGGATTAGCAGTGTGCACCCCCATACCTGTCCTGGGATTAGCAGTGTGCACCCCCATACCTGTCCTGGGATTAGCACTGTGCACCCCCACACCTGTCCTGGGATTAGCAGTGTGCACCCCCATACCTGTCCTGGGATTAGCAGTGTGCACCCCCATACCTGTCCTGGGATTAGCAGTGTGCACCCCCACACCTGTCCTGGGATTAGCAGTGTGCACCCCCATACCTGTCCTGGGATTAGCAGTGTGCACCCCCTGCCCAGCTCTAGTTTTTGATTGCACCGTACCACATCAAATGCACAACCCAGTATAAGCCGTGCTCACGGATTAACAGAATGTTTCTAAGAGTTTGCTACCAGTATTTTGGTTTTAGTTCTTTGTCGCCTATGTAGTCAAGATCTTCCTGCCTCCTAAATTCCCGGGCAAACGGGTATGGAACGCACAGCATTCGGGCAGGAGAAAAGAATTTAAACACTTTTTATAAAAGCAATCATGGATCAACTAACTACATCCATGCCCGTTTTATTATTTTTTTTTAAATATTTATTTATTATGTGTGTATGCCTGCAGGCCAGAAGAGGGCACCAGACCCCATTACATGTGGTTGCTGGGAATTGAACTCAGGACCTTTGGAAGAGCAGGCAATGCTCTTAACCTCTGAGTCATCTCTCCAGCCCCATGCCCGTTTTAAAGACAAACCTAAGATTTCGGCTTGAAACACTTGTGGGTCTCAGAGGCTCTGCCTGATGTCCTCGGACAGAAGGGAATTTAGGAGGAAAATGTGGGTGGCGCGTACAGAAGACAGAAGACAACCTACCAGCTCCTTCTCCAGAGAAAAGCACCTGTGTACACAGACGCCCAGCAGGGGCCTGACAGGGTGGATCTGGGTGGCTCACAGGAGGAACTCACAATCACTGATTTTTTTTAATTGTTTAAGACAGGATTGGATGTAACCAATCAGACTATTTAACTGAAGCTAGCCTTGAACTCCTGACTTCTGATCCTCCTGCCTCCACCTGGGAAGGAAGAGCTGGGATTACAGTGCATTATGTCTGTCTTCTGCCATCTCCCTGGCACACTGCTGTGGGAATCCTGCTGAGTCCTAGTGTTTTTGATACCCATGTGAGCTGCCAGCACGGCGCATTTCTGCCTGTTTCTGCCATGGAGGTGGAACCCGGGGCAAGCCCAGACCATCATAAACACACTTTCTGCCAATGCAGTCAGTGCTCAGCAAGAAATACAAATGACTATCCAAGAATGCGCGAGAGGAAAGAAGGAGGGTTCCCAGGCATGCCCTGCCAATCACCCACATACGCCAGCAGACACACTGAGAGTCACGAGGGCCCGGCCCAGAGGGAAGGAGGCACAAGCACAAAGCCAACCTTGGCAAACCGGTTGCTGCCAGTCCTCTCCTTGTGCAGGCTGTAGTCCAGAAGCCTCTTGCAAATGGTCTCAGTGACTTCAATTAACCGTAAGTCCCTGCCGAGACAGCAGCAGAGAGGAGCTAAGTTCTCCCCCCAATCCCACGGAGCAGCGGTCCGTCCCTCCAGCCCTGCTGCCCAACGCCTGCACATCTCACCAACGGGAAGGCAGAGCTGGAAGGAAGATAGATCATCTGGCCTGGGGGCTCTGAAATGCTGGAACACAGACCAGAGAGACAAGGCTTTAACAGATCTAAGGGAAGGATCTGTAGGGGTGGGGGAAGCATATTTATAGACGCTGGATCAAAGCCAGGGCCTCGCACAGACCAGGCAAGAGCTCTACAACTAAGTCTCAGCCCAAACCAATCTATTAGTTTTTACTTTAAAAGTGTGTTCGTGTATACACACACATCCACCTGTGTGCAGGCACTGGCTGAGCTCAGGAGGCACTGCAAGTCCTGGTGAGCTGCCTGACACAGGAACTGGGCACTGAATCCGGGTCCTCTAGAAGAGCAGCAAGTACTCTGAGCTGCTGAGCCATCCTTCCACCTCCCACTTTTTAAAAAAAAACCTGTGGTGGGCTGGAGAGATGGTTCAGTGGTTAAGAGCTTTGCCTGCTCTTCCAGAGGTCCTGAGTTCAACTCCCAGCAACAACATGGTGGCTCACAACCATATGCAGTGAGATTTAGTGCCCTCTTCTGGCCAGCAGGGATACACACAGGCAGAATACTAAATACATAATAAATAATTTTAAAAAAAAATGGTCAGTTGGGTGGTGGTGACACACACCTTTAATCCCAGGCAGAGGCTGGCAGATCTCAGTGTGTTTGAAGCCAGCCTAGTCTACAGAGCGAATTCCAGGACAGGCTCCAAAGCTACACAGAGAAACCCTGTCTCAAAAAACCAAAACCATATCCAAAACAAAACAAAACAAAACAAAAAAACCCAACAAACAAAAAACCCCTGTGGCCCTGGGAACCAAATCTAAGAGGTCATGCATGGCAGACAAGAGTGATAATTCCACTTTTTTCCTGTAAAGCAAAATATATCTGTCCATTGTTTTTTTTGGGTTTTTTTTTTTTTTTGGTTTTTCGAGACAGGGTTTCTCTGTGGTTTTGGAGCCTGTCCTGGAACTAGCTCTGTAGACCAGGCTGGTCTCGAACTCACAGAGATCCGCCTGCCTCTGCCTCCCAAGTGCTGGGATTAAAGGCGTGCGCCACCACCGCCCGGCTGTCCATTGTTTTTTAAATAGTACTTTTAATTTGTTACTATTAGGGAAGATATCATGAACAGATCTTTCCTAGTGCTCCCTGGAAACAGCTTATTAATCACTTTTTTTGTTATGTGGTATATGTGTATACTTGTTCATGTGTGCATGTATGTGCAGGTACATGTGTATGCACACACACATGTAGAAGTCAGAGGTCAACATCAGGTATCTTCTTTGATCACTTTCCATTTTTTTTTTAAATATTTATTTATTTATTATGTATACAATATTCTGTGTGTCTGCAGCCAGAAGAGGGCATCAGATCTCATTTCAGATGGTTGTGAGCCACCATGTGGTTGCTGGGAATTGAACTCGGGACCCTTGGAAGAGCAGGCAGTGCTCTTAACCTCTGAGCCATCTCTCCAGCCCCCTCACTTTCCATTTTTTGAGACAGGGTCTCTCTGAACCTGCAGCTCACCTTCTGGGCTAGACTTAGGCATGGAACAAGCCGCAGGACCCCTCCTGGCCAGCCCTTCTGTCAGGGGCTCAGAAGTGAGTACCACTCTGCCTGGCTTTTTATGTAGGTGCTGGGAACCAAACCAAATCCTCACGCTTGCACAACAAGTGCTTTCCCAACCGCCGCCCCCCAACTCCTCCTATTAACCACTGCTTGCTTTCTGTGTTTTGGTGACAAGATCTCACTATGTAGACCTGGCTGGCCTGGAACTCGCCATGAAGACCAGGGTGGTGCTGAACTCAGAGAGCCACCTGCCTCTGCCTCCCAGATGCTGGGATTAAAGGGGTGCACCGCTGCACACAGTAAACCATTTCTTTCAAGTCATTTGTCTGCACCTCTCAGGTCATGACTTCATTGTCTTTTCTGGGATCTGGCAGCCCTGTCTATACTGAACATGGCAAAGGTTACCCATCTGGTTTAAAGTAAACCCAACATGGAACAGATGAAGCAAACAATGATCAAGAGTCTAGATATCAATATGAGCACCAATCATGGTATAATAAATCACCATGTGTTGTTTGGGCTCACTGAGATGCTAACTCTGGAAGCAGGTTTGTCTCACCAACTGTACTCACCCCGCCCCTTTCAGCACATTTTTTTTCTCCAAATGTCCTCAAGGCATTGTGTTTCGGGCATGGGTGGCAGGGGAGGAGAACACAATAAAACAGGCATGCCCAGAGCCTTATCCCGTGGCTGATTCTGGACCCTGTGCCTAGAGCACAGCTAGAAAATGAACTATTGACAGCAGAAGCTTATCACTGCTTATCCCATGACAAAAAAAATGCCTGCTGTGGAAAACGGAAGCCGGGAGTCCAGTCATGAATGGCTTGCCCATGTGAGGTGCTCAGCGGGACCCCTCTGACTGCTTCAGCTCCTCTAGTTTCTGCAGGATGTTGGTGAGAGCTTGATCTGACTTGAACTCTGTTGCTGTTGGAAGCCTCGCTTGAGGGACACTGGTCTGAAGGGACTTCTGATGGACTCTAGCTGGCTGCTTCACTGGCTTCCCCAGCTCATTCTTCTGGATGCTTAGACAGATGATTTAATGCTGTTGGTCCATCCTTCCTTCCCATTCATCCATTCATCCAACTACTATTTATTCTTTTACTTTGGCTTGCTGTGGACTTAATAATTCACTTATTCAGAACTGAAAATATGGCCAGGCACAGGCCTTTGATTCCAGCCTGCAGCATGGTCTACAGAGTGAGCTCCAGGATAGTCAGGGCTACACAGAGAAACCCTGCCTAAAGAAAAAAGAAGAAAAAAAAAAAAGTCTGGCCACATAACTAATGGTTTGTAATCAAGATAAATCTCTATACAGATTCTCAGAGGCTAACCTTAATCTAGATAATCCCTTGCAGACATGCCCAGAGGCCCATCCCCCAGGGGATTCCACAGTCTATCAAATTGGGAATTAACACTAACCATAGTGTCCAAGTAGGGCAGGAATTTAAACTTGTCTCAGGCCTGCCTCGGCCTCCCAGCAATTGGGATGTCTGGTTTGAGATACCATGCCCAGCACATATCTTTTTTGTTTGCCCAGGTTTCTATTTTGTTGCTGTGTAGCTCTGGGCAGCCTGTAACTCCCAGGGTAGACCAAGGAGGAAGCCTCAAACCTGCAATAATCTTCGGCCTCCACCCCATATCCCAAGTGCAAGGATATGGGATGCCTAGATATGCATCATTCTGATAGCAAAACGTGTCTTTCTTTCTTTTATAAGATTTATTTATTTATTTATTTATTATGTATACAACATTCTGCCTGCATATATGCAAGCCACCATATGGTTACTGGGAATTGAACTCAGGACCTCTGAAAGAGCAGCCAGTGCTCTTAACCACTGAGTCATCTCTCCAGCCCCACGTGTCTTTCTTTTAAGTTAAAAAAATTGTTTTATAATTTAGGCTCTTTCACCAGGCAGAGGTGGCACATGCCTTTAAACTGTGAGATCGAGGCCAGCCTGGTCTTACCGTGAATTCCAGGACAGCCAGGGCTACAAGAGAAACCCTGCCCCCAGCCCAATAATTAATTAATTAATTTAAAATCCTCTAATAATCCTATGCTAGTAATTTTTGTTTGTTTGTTTTGTCTTTTGAGACAGGGTTTCTCTGTGTAGCCCTGGCTGTCCTGGAACTCACCTATTCACCAGACTTGTCTGAACTCAGAGATCTGCCTGCCTCTGCCTCCTAGGCACTAGGGTTAATGACATGAACCACCACCATCCAGCAATATTTCTTATGAATTACACTGGTCATGAGGTCTTGTGACTTCAGGAACTAACCAGGGACTCGCCTGGTCATGGTCGTTTTCTAGATGAGGACTCTGAGGCACAGAAAGAGGATTTATGAAGATCATTTGGCCTTTACTGGCAGAATCAGTGGACAAACTTGAGTCTATTACTATGAGCAAAGTCTTTGTTGTAGGTTTGCCTGGATGGAAGGAAAACAGGAAGCACAACCTTCATCACTCAGCCCTCATTTCCCAACCCCCACCACACAAAACCCAAACTGAAGCAGGCTAGGCACCAAGTCCCCATTCACTTACGACTTGGTGTACTTGACTCCCGAGGCCTTTCGGTCCAGAATGCCGTAGCCTGTGTCAATCACTTCCTTGGTCTTCCCAGTTTCTTCAAAAGCTGACTTCAGCTCCACTGCAACATACTTGCACACTGGAGAAAGAAAACATGGGGAGCCCACTGAGTACACAGAACTTCTGGAGGCCAGCATCAGCCAAAGAAACCCAGGAGCCTGGGCCAAACCAATATTCGCTTTGGAGATGAGGCCCAGGCCACAAATGAAATTCACTACTGCATGCCCATTCCCAGCCTTTATCTATATACCTCAGCTCCCAACACCTTATAAGAAAGAAAGAAAGAAAGAAAGAAAGAAAGAAAGAAAGAAAGAAAGAAAGAAAGAAAGAAAGAAAGAGGGAGGGAGGGAGGGAGGGAGGGAGGGAGGGAGGGAGGGAGGGAGGGAGAGAGGAGAGAGAGAGAGAGAGAGAGAGAGAGAGAGAGAGAGAGAGAGAAAGCAAGCACAATGGCTGATATTTCTAATTGAAACTATTTGGGAAGCTGAGGAGGAGGATTGTAAATTTAAGACCAGCCTGGGTAACACAGGCAACAAGGAAAAATTTCAAAACATAGCCAGGCATGGTGGCACACACCTTTAATGTCAGTAATCAGGAAACAGGGGCAGGAGGATTTCTGTGAGTTCAAGAACAGCCTTCAAAACATAATAAATTCCAGGACAGCCAGGGCTACATGGTAAGACTTATGTCTCAAAAGGTAAACAATTAGTGGGGTTGGAGAGATGGCGCCATGGTTAAGACCACTTGCTGCTCTTGCAGAGAACCTGGGTTCTGTTCCCAGCACCCACATGGTGGCTCATAACTATCTCGTCGCATGGAACTCTTTGTTCCATGCACACTTTCCTCTGAGTTCTACAGACCCACTGTCCCCTTACAGATCCACCTTCCCCTACACACACATCATCCTCTACAGACAGACACACTGCCCCCTACAGACACACCGTCCTCTACAGACACACGGTCCTCTGAGCTCTACAGACACACCGTCCTCTGTGCTCTACAGGCACACTGTCCCCTGAGCTCTACAGACAAACCGTCCTCTACAGACACACCGTCCCCTGTGCTCTACAGACACACCGTCCCCTGTGCTCTACAGACACACCATCCCCTGAGCTCTACAGACACACCATCCCCTGAGCTCTACAGACACACCATCCCCTGAGCTCTATAGACACACCATCCCCTGAGCTCTATAGACACACCATCCCCTGAGCTCTACAGAAACACCATCCCCTGAGCTCTATAGACACACCATCCCCTGAGCTCTACAGACACACCATCCCCTGAGCTCTACAGACACACCATCCCCTGAGCTCTATAGACACACGGTCGTCTGGGCTCTACAGGCACACTGGTATCTGCCCCTGTTCACCCCTTCAGTTTCTCAACAAATAAATGTAAACAAAATTTTAAGATAAAATATTCATGCTCACGCTGACAGAACAGAATGAAAAGTTTTATTCCTCTCACATTCAACAACTGTTAATGATTTGCTCTGCAGAATCTAATATTTAATAATCTATCTCAACAGTTATACATTATGAACAATTATACATCACCACATACTTCCTGTGAGCATGAACTTCGGTACAACCATGAAACAATTGGTACTTGGGAAATTAATGGAAATCTTGATTTTATGTGTCCCCAACCGCTTCTCTCCGATGGCCGAGTACTTGGCCCCAGAGAGGCCTGTGCTTGTGTGCAGGTACTCTCTTATTCCTACCCTGCCCAAGCAACTACTGTGTGCTGAGCACTGGGGACAGGGACAGGAAAACAAGGTCCCCCCTTTCTAGGCTCACTATAAAAGAGCAGAGGGTGTTAACAATTAACCAGACAGCCACCACCCTCAGCGTCCACCACCTTCAGGGTGTGCCGCACCCCGGCCCTGGAAAGGGCTCAATGCCCTCTCGAGGCTCCTTTGACCCATTCTCCTGACACTCCATTAAGTCTGCTCCCCAGGAAAGTCCAGAACTAGTCTCCCGTGCTCCTGCCATCACCAGGCCTCTCAGGGAGCCAGCTATGATCCCTGTAAGACCCAGCTGAGACACACCGGGGTCTTTAAGAGCGGGCGTTGCTGATGGAGTTCAGTGGGATTTTCTGGATGGAATTTTGTCGGCAGGCTGTGTCACCTGCACTGTTTTATCAGCGAGAGTGGAGTTTAACACACACATGCACACACACACACACACTAAAAAAAAGGAAGATAATGACGACACTACCCCCAAAGGCTTGTTTGGTGTAATTTCATGTAACAAGCACATTAATTGATGCTTGGAGAACTTGGAACACAAAAGTCCCAATTATAAGTTGGTGATCTCAGCGTCTCTGGTGTACCAAGGTTCTCACCTCTCTGCCTCTGCATCTCCATCCTGGACCATCTGGGCTCCCTCCCCATCCTCCTCTGCACCTCCCTGCAAACTCATCGTTGTTCTGGCTCCTCTGCCCAGTTCACCCACAGCCTCAGTATGTGGTACTCCAGAAGCGGGGAAAATGAAGGTTTCAAACATCCTTTCTCTTATCCCATCAAGTACACCTGCTTTCCCAATCTTCCAAATGTCAGTTCTTCAAGACCACCCCAGGGGGGAAGAACCCTCTCAGAGCTGACCTGGGGGAGACTCATGGCACAGACCCCAGACCCTTGTGGACAGCCGCCCACTTTTTCTGGGCAGGTTCTCCTTCTTCTGTGCTGAGGCCTGTTCCACTCAGACTACCAGGCCCGAAGGCAGGCTCTGTGAGCCAGGTAACAGTCAGCAATTAATAACAGAGATGCAACAATAATAAACACAAGTAAATACAGAATTAAGAGGAGCCTAAGGGCCAATGTTTGCCAAACCACTCTGAGCCTCAAAAATCCTTTGTAATTTACTCTTCACTGATTACGGAATGAGTTCAGTCTTGATGGTTGCTAAGATCCTTGCCAACTCTATGCTTCTGAGTTTATAAGGGAAAATAAATGAGCTTGTGAATAAGAAAAAAGGAAGCAACCCCCAGGACTAGCGGGAAAGAGGCGAAAGCATCCTGGCACAGGCAAGAAAACCCCCCAAGACAGGGTTTCTCTAGCTGTCCTGGAACTCACTCTGTAGACCAGGCGGGCCTTGAACTAACAGATCTGGGGATCTGGAGATCTGCCTGTCTCTCTGCCTCCCAAGCGCTGGGATTAAAGGTGTGAGCCACCACAGCCTGGCCAGGCAAGACTCTTTAACAGGTACCCTTCCAGTGAGGTCTGAAGAGTCTCTAGAGAGTCTACTTAAAAAACAAAAATTCTGCCAAATGCCTTTAATCCCAGCAGTCAGGAGACAGAGGCAAGAGGATCTCTATGAGTTTGAGGCCAGCCTGGTCTACAAAGAGAACTCCTGGACAGCCAAGGCTACACAGAGAAACCCTACCTTGCAAAACTAAAAAAAACAAAAACAACAAAAACAACTCCTGTGTATTTACAGACTCACCTAAAAACAAACAAAAAACATACTGTGAGCCGGGCGGTGGTGGCGCACGCCTTTAATCCCAGCACTGGGGAGGCAGAGGCAGGCGGATCTCTGTGAGTTCGAGACTAGCCTGGTCTACAGAGCTAGTTCCAGGGCAGACTCCAAAGCTACAGAGAAACCCTGTCTCGAAAAACCAAACAACAACAACAAAAAAAAAAAAACAAAAAACCATACTGTGTATTTATAGTGTGCATGTGGATTACACAGAGGCAAGAGGCTTTCTAATACTGGTCTTCACCTTACTGTTTTTCAGACAAGGTTTCCCACTTGAATCTGGAGCGTGACTATCTGGCTAAACAGGCTGGCGAGCAAGTCTCCAGGGTCCGCCTGTGCATGTGTGTTATGGGCAAAGGAACATTGCTGCACCTGGCTTTTCACATTTGTCCCGGGGATCTGAACTCAGGTTCTCAGTACGTGTGTCAATCATTTTACCCACTGAACCATGTCCCCTGCCCCCATCCTCACTTCTAACTGCTCAAATGAAGGGATTATACACCTCAAACCAAGCGCTCCACTTCCCAGTGCTTAGGGAACATCTGGCCTGGGGCAGATCTGCCTTGGTGCAGGCTTTGAAAGAACATGAAGCGGATTTCCAGAATATTTGGGAGATGCGTGGAACTAGGATGAAAAAAGGAAGGGGATGATTGTAAAAGTTTGCGAGGAAACCTGAAAAACGAAGCGCAGGAGACAAGGGAGGTCTCAGACCCCGAACAGCTCTCAAAGCGCCTGCCCCCACTCCCGGCTCCAGGGTTCCCTGTCCTCCCAGTGTATAAAACCTTCCTCCTTCCTAATCTCTCCTGGGCTCTGGATCCTCTGAGCCTCCTCTCTCCACACAGATAATCATACGTATTCCAAAATCTTTTTTGTTTGTTTGTCAATAAATATTTGCAACCAAGTCCCTGTCCTCAAGAAGCAAAAACCATCCACACATTAGGTTGCAGTGAAGGCACATGGGGACTATTTCAGGTTCCTTTTCTGAATCATATGGACCTTTTCAGTTCCTCAAACTCGCCCTTTGGCTTCTCGGTCTGCAGGGCCTCTTCATTTGCCTCTGTTTCTGTGGTTTAACGCGGAATGGGTTTTCTGCACTTTCCTTTTCCTGACCAACTCTTAATTTCGCAGCAGGCTTCCTATGTGAAGCCTTCCCTCCACCCCCACCTCCAGGCTAGACAAGCAGCTACCTCGGACGTCTAGCTTATCCGAGAGTGCCAGCACCAAGCAGTGCCAAGCACGCAGCAGGGTCAGCGAGACCCCCGAGCGATACCCTGCTCCACAGGCCCCGCCCCATCCCGCCCCTCGGCCTGGGTACGCCCGCGGCCCCGCCCCCTCACCTTCGCATTTGCTGGGCAATCGTACCCAGTCGGTCTCCTCCGCCCGGGCGCGGCTCGGGCCCAGCTTCGGGGCAGGCAGGAACAGCAAGGACAGCAGCAGCAAGGGAAGCAGGAGGCAGCGGGGCGCGAGCTCAGACATGGAATCCATGGCCCAGCCGGACCCAGAGCGGAGCGGACCCGGCAGCGTTTCCTCCAGCAGCGCTCGCAGAGCAGCTTCCCCCGGCCGCTTCCGGGACTGCACACGTGCCTCCGTGTAACCACGGCAACAGCGAGCCCCGGCCCGCCCCCTCTCTCGCGACCGAGGCCCGCGGGCGACGCAGCCAGTGGGTTCGTTGGCATTTGCTTTTTAGCGAATAGGAAAAACGATCTTTTTTTCCACCTCGGCCAATCAGAGAGTGGATGGTGGCTGTGGCGACCTATAGCGAGCTCCCCGCTTTCTAACGGAGGCTTGGAGAGGCTGGAGCATCCAGAGTAGATGGACCGGGTTTGGCCTCTCTAGGCTTGTATAACAAGGAGCGGAATATATTTCATAGTTTTTTGGTTGTTTTTTTTTGGGGGGGGCGGGGTGTTGTTTGTTTTGCGAGACAGGGTTTCTCTGTTGTATAGCCCTGGCTGCCCTGGAACTTCACTCTGTAGACCAGACTGACCTCAAATTCATAGCTGCACCTGCCTCTGGCATGCGCCTCCACACCAGGCCTCATGCTTTTCTCCTTGAAGGTATAAAAAGTATTTTTTTAATCTATTTTGCGTTAGGGAACAACTAAAATCAGTTACTTCCTTCTATCATGTTGGGCCTGGACATCAAACTCTTGCCCTTAGACTCGATGGGTACCTCTTTCACCTGTTAAGGCAATTCGTCAACCCTCTTTCTTCATGGTTTTCTTTGCAAACCTTCACTAAACACCTGCTCTTAAATGTTATTATTGCAGTCACTCGCTCTAACGCATACTTAGGGACTCATAACAGCCCTGATGCATACTAACCTTGCATTTGTCCGTAAGCAAACTAGAATTAGTGACTTCTCCTACCAGAATCTATTTGTTTGATGGCAGAGTGATCCTCCTGTTATCTTCCTCCTCCAGAGGTTAACGTTCTCACCACACAATCACAAATCCTTGGAGCCCATGTAAATGCGAGCCCACTAGCAGTTCCAGTGTTGTATGGAGACAGGATCCCCAGAGCTCACTGGCGAGCCTGACTAGTCTTTATCTGTGAGCTCTAGATTTAGTTAAGAATTCAGAGCTCAACTGAGAGACCCTGTCTCATTATATATAGTAGACATTCATTAAGAAAGAGCCTTAGGGCTGGGTAGGTAGCAGGATATGCTTTTAATCCAAGCACTCAGGGCTGGAAAGATGGCTCAGAGGTTAAGAGCACTGACTGCTCTTCCAGAGGTCCTGAGTTTGATTCCCAGCAATCACATGGTGACTCACAACCATCTGTAATGCGATCTGGTGCCCTCTTCTGCTGTGCAGGCACACATGCAGGCAGAATATTGTGTACATAGTTAATAAAATTTTTTAAAATACCAGCACGCAGGAGGCAGAGGCAAGAGTATCTCTCTCTGTGAGTTTGAGGCCAGCCTGGGCTATGTAGTAAGATTCTTTTTTAAAAAACAAACAAACGTGTATTGGTGTTTTGCCTACATGTGTGTCTGTGAAGATGCCAGATCCCCTGGAACCGTAGTTACAGACAGCTGTGAACTGCCATGTGGGTGCTGGGAATTGAACCTGCAGTCCTCTGGAAGAGCAACCAGTGCTCTTAACCTCTGAGACATCTCTCCAGCACCCAAGACTCTATCTTGAAGAAGCGGAAGTGGAAAGAAAGAGAGAGAGAGAGAGAGAGAGAGAGAGAGAGAGAGAGAGAGAGAGAGAGAGAGAGAGAGAGAGAGAGAGAAAAGAAAGAAAGAAAGACTCAAGGAATGAGGAGATGGTCTCCCAGAAGCCTGTGCTGGGTACCCAACAGCCACATTAGGTGTCCCACAGCCATCTCTAACAGCTCTGCCCCTGGCATCCGTGGGCATGGGCACACACACACACACACACACACTCGCACACTCACACACTCACACACACACACACACAGTACATGTGATTGGAAATAAATCCTTCTCCACTGTGGGAACCTTATTCTCTGTCCATGCAGGGACTCTCTTTAGGAACAAGGAAAACTCAAAAAAATCAAACCTCTTTAGTACCTGGCTCCCAGCTGATGCTGAGTTAATATTTTTCAAATGAATAATGACCTTTAATTAATAGCATGTAGGTTTGCAATTACCATCTTATGCGCTAGCACTGGATGTGATCCTGATGCCCGGAAATCCTGGCTCTGCACTCTTCCCTCAAGTCTGCACAAGCACTACCTCCCTGGCTCTCTGGCTCCACTTTGCCCTCTCAGAGAGGCTGAGCCAGGGTAAGGAAACGGAGAGATTGATAGTCGGGGAAGGAGAGTCCCAGCAACCCTTCCCCAGTCCCCAGACCCACCAGGCAATTGCTAGGTTCCCACTCTTCTTCCATGGAGCCTCCCTTCCCAGATCTCCACTTCCTCTTTCTCAGGCACACTATCTCCCGCAGGCGCACAAATGAATGGCTGTGCAATGTGTTAGTGTCACCTAACCCTTCTGTATTGTGCCCGTCACACACACCAGGGCATACCCTCGCCTCCTTCCCTGTCTCACTGGAGAGACACAGTCCTTTTCCTCCCAGAGCCTCAGGCTGACAAGGGCAGCAGAGCCCAGTCCCAGACAGTCCTGTTCACAGGAAGAGGCCGACCACATACAGGAGAAAAAAAATTCTGCATCTTGAGAAAGGGGGGTCATGAGCTGCGGGCAAAGCTGGCCTCCTCGCAGCCTAGGCTTTGTACTCCTGCCCCAGGTGGCAGAAGGGTCCAGCATCACCATCTTGGCCTCAGCAAAGAGCCTCAGAGGGTTGGATCAGATCAAACCTTGACGTCTCTCATTACTATGTCCAGATTCGGTGGGTGGGAGGCAGGGACTTGCGTGGGCGTGGTGGCAGTAGGAGCCGGTCCGCCACAGGTCAGAAGCACGTCCGCCACAGGTCAGAAGCACGTCCAGCAGAAGCAGCTTGAAGAGAAGCAGTCGCAGAGCGCTCAGCCACAGTACCTGACCCGGTGTCCCTGCGGAAGAAAGGGTGGGAGGAGTCCCCAGGAGCCCTAGACCTCCCAAAGGACAGGGAGGGTCTGTCCTCTGTTGGCCAGTCTCCATCTGTCCCCTCCTCCAGGGAGATTCCTTCTTAGTGTCTAACCTTAGTTTCTACTGGTAATGACATGTACCTCCTACTTTCCCCTCACTGGGTTTCATTTGTCAAGAGAAGCCAACATTCGGGAAAGAGCATGTAATGCAAAGAGTAAATGGCTCAGAACATCTGGGCAAGAAACAGACCCTGGGATTACTAGCCCAGCGCTCTTCTCGCCACCTCAGGTAGTTAAACAATGCACAGGCTCTCAAACTGGGACCGCCTGCCACCCCCTACCCAAGGAGCCATCGGGCTCCACACGTTGGGTCTGTGTAGCTCCACTGGGGTGCGGGAATTAGGATAGGATCTGAAAACCCCACCTTATTCCAGGGATGTCTGAAGCCCAGACTAGCTCTTGGCAAAGCAGTCCCTTAACTGGAACCTTCTCAGTTTCCCAGCTGCAACTTCATGGGACACAGGGTCAGATTAGAGCAGACTGCCACCCGTCAGGTACCAGTCAGTACTCAAACCGTTGTTCCCAGGCACCGTCCCTTCCCCACCGACAACTCACCCTTGAGGGGTTCCTGAACGCAGGTCCTGTCTGTGGACGCTTCCGCTGTGAGCCAAGAAAAAGGAAGTGAGTATGATGGGGTGGGTGGCATCTCACAGTCCCAGAGCTGTGCCTGGCCCCGGCCAGCTTGCAAGGCAGAGGGACATATTGGCAAGCCCCAAGGAGTCAGCCCTCCTTCCCTCCCTGCCTGAGAGTTCTGTCCCCAAGAGGCCCCTCAGTCCCTTCCTCCAGGGAGCCCATTCTCTTCCAGCTTTTGCTGGAAGGCAGGGCATTTTTTCAGGAAACAATTTTCTTTGGGAGGTGATAAAACTGAGGTGACTCAAATGGCTCGATGGACAGTGCTCGCAACACAAGCACAGGACACCAGTTCAATCCCCGTGCTAAAACACAGAAAAACAGAATAACCCAGGGCTGGGGAGACGGTGACAGGTAGACCCTTGGGGCTCACTAGCTAGCCAGCAAGGTCTGTGGCCTTAGGAGATGGGTTAGTTGGCAAAGTACTTTCTTGAGTTGGAACCCAGCACCCTTATTAAAAAGCTGGGAGCACTAGGCAGTGGTGGCGCACACCTTTAATCCCAGTACTCAGGAGGCAGAGGGAGGTGGATCTCGGTGAGTTCAAGTCCAGCCTGGTCTATCTCAAAAAAACCTAAAAGAAAAAAAAAAAAAAAAAAAAAAAACAGGCTGGGTGATGGTGGCTCACCCTTTATTCCCAGCACTCGGGAGGCAGAGGGAGGTGGATCTCTGTGAGTTCAAGGCAAGCCTGGTCAATAAAGTGAGTTCCATGACAGCTAGGGCTACACAAAGAAGTCCTATCTCAAAAAACAAAACAAAAGAAATCCAAAAAGCAACAACAAATAAACAAAACAATAGTGCATATTGCTTTTCCGGAAGACCAGAGTTCGGTTCCCACCCTTGTTTGTCATGAGGCTGTGAACTACCTGTCACTCCAGCTCGAGAGGAATCCAATTATTGTCAAGCACTCAGATGCACGTGCACACACTTCAACACAATAATCTTTAAAAAGTTTAAAATGAAGCACTTAGGACAGTGCTTGGCATAATAGACTTGGTAAGGGATAAGGGTTTGCTTATTTATTTTTATTTATTTATTTATTTATTTATTTATTTTTTTCCGAGACAGGATTTCTCTGTGGTTTTGGAGCCTGTCCTGGAACTAGCTCTCGTAGACCAGGCTGGTCTCAAACTCACAGAGATCCGCCTGCCTCTGCCTCCCAAGTGCTGGAATTAAAGGCGTGCGCCACCACCGCCCAGCTATTTATTTATTTTCATGACAGGGTTTCTCTGTGTAGCCCTGCCTGTCCTAGAACTCACTCTGTAGAACCAGGCTGGCCTCAAACTCACAGAGATCCGCCTGCCTCTGCCTCCCAAATGCTGGAATTAAACGCATGCACCACCACTGCCTGGTGATGGGGTTTATTCTTTAATTATTGTTTGGTCTTTTAGGGTTTGTTTATGTGATATGAACTGTTTATAAAAATTATATAAAACATATATATATATGTACCTATGAATAAGCCATTAAAAGTTATTAATATCTCTTAGCAATCACACATCTAAGCCTGAATTTGCTTTTGTTTTGGTTTTTTAAAAGTTTCATGGAGCCCAAACAGGCCTTGAACTCACTTGTAGTCGAGGATAGCCTTGATCTTCCCGCCTCTACTTCTCAAATTCTGGGATTACAGGTTTAAGAGAAAACCTGAACCATTTATCCCAGCTGTCAGTCCCAGGAATCATGGCCTCAAAACCACTCTACCAGGAGCCAGGGTCTACCCTTACATGTCCTTCATGCCTCATGCCTGGAACCCAGGCTGCATTCCTACCTGACAGCTGGAGGGGGAGCGTGCTCCGGCTCTGGCCCCCAGCCCCAGGCCTGGCATGGCAGACCAAGGGCTCCCAGGCTTCCAGCTCTTCAGAGGGCAGAGAGAGCTGGGCTAGGCTGGTCCAGGTGCCATCCGGTGCTGGGGAGGGCCCATAGGTGAAGGCGTCTAGTGCAGTGCCGTTGCCAGCTGAGAACCAGACGGGGCTGTCAAGGCCAGGGGGTGCCGCATCAAGGACCAAGCAGACCACCAGCGTCTGCTGCCTCCCATCCACCAACAGGGTGATGGGTGGAGCCAGAGAAGGAAAGGGGATGCCAGCTATGCCTGCAAGAGAGAGGAATGTCTGTGCTGGCTCCATTGGCTTGTGCGTCCAGACTGGAACTTTCTTGAACGTTGGTGCTATGGGTTTCTGTCATCCCATGCTGTTGAATGTCCCATCCCATTGCCGTTCACTGTCATATTCTTCAATCAATCCTCTGACCTTGGATTTACTAATTTCATTTCCCTTCTATCAAACTCTTCTTTTTTTTCCTTTCTTTTCTTTTTGGTATCTGTGTGTGTGTGAATGTGTACATGCAGTGTATATGTGGTATGTGTGTTTGTATCTGTGCAGGTGTGTAGAAATGAAGGCCTATTCGTGCATGGAAGCCAGAGGAGGACATTAGCTGACCGGTTGTATCACATGTCACCTTACTCCCTTAGGATAGGGTCTCTCACCACCCCTGGCGCTAGTCCTGCCTCTAGAGAGCCCCGGAGATGCTCCTGTCTCCACCCTCCCCAGTGCTGGGGTGACAGGAGCACCCAGGGTCAGGCGCAGGGTTCTACATGGGTGCTGAGAAGATGCACTCAGGTCCTCGTGTTTTTGCACAAGCATCCTGGCCCACAGTCGTCTGCACAGCCCCGAGCCAAGCATCCACCCATCCATCCATCCACCCATTCATTCATCCATCCATTCATCCACTCATCCATCCATCCATCCACCCATTCATTCATCCATCCATTCATCCACTCATCCATCCATCCATCCACCCATCCACCCACACATCCACCCACCCATCCACCCATCCATCCATCCACCCATCCACTCATCCATCCATCCACCCATCCACCCATCCATCCACCCATCCATCCATCCATCCACCCATCGACCCATCCATCCATCCATCCACCCACCCATCCACCCATCCATCCATCCATCCATCCACCCATCCATCCACCCATTCATTCATCCATCCATTCATCCACTCATCCATCCATCCATCCATCCACCCATCCACCCACACATCTACCCACCCACCCACCCATCCATCCACCCACACATCCACCCATCCACCCACCCACCCATCCACCCACACATCCACCCATCCACCCACCCATCCACCCATCCATCCATCCATCCATTCACCCATCCACCCACCCATCCATCCATCCATCCATTCACCCATCCACCCACCCATCCACCCATCCACCCACCCATCCACCCACCCATCCACCCATCCATCCATCCATCCATCCATCCATTCACCCATCCACCCACCCACCCATCCACCCACCCACCCACCCACCCACCCATCCACCCACCCACCCACCCATCCACCCACCCATCCACCCACCCATCCACCCACCCATCCACCACCCATCCATCCATCCATTCACCCATCCACCCACCCATCCACCCACCCATCCACCCACCCATCCATCCATCCATCCATTCACCCATCCACCCACCCACCCACCCACCCATCCACCCACCCATCCACCCACCCACCCACCCACCCACCCATCCACCCATCCACCCACTCACCCATCCACCCACCCACCCATCCACCCACCCACCCACCCACCCATCCACCCACCCATCCACCCATCCACCCACCCATCCACCCATCCATCCACCCATCCATCCACCCACCCATCCACCCATCCATCCATCCATCCATCCACCCACCCATCCACCCACCCATCCACCCGTCCTCTACGGTTCTGCCCACTGTCCACCCATCCATCCTTTCTGAGTCCTTTCCTATGCCGGGTGCTGTGTGTACAACATTGAGGAAACCATTGCCAGCACTTTCGAGGAACTCCGTCCTGTGGGAAGGGCAGGAGTGTCGTGAACAACTGCTTATAATCCCAAGCTGTGCTGACTGAAGAGAGCTGTGCCTCTGGGGAGGAAGGACCCGGAGGGAGAGCAGAGGAAGCTTCAGTATACTTGGAACTTCCGTTCCGGGACAAATATTGAAGTCTGCTGTAGTTGCCCACGTCTGAAATCCCAGAACTTGGGAGACTGAGGCAGGAGTGTGGGTGAGTGAGCTGTATATGAGACCGATATCTAAACTAAATTGTTTAAAGTGGGGGAGGGGGCTGACAAGATGGCTCACCGAGTAAAGACGTGTTGCCAAAGCTGAGTTCAATCTTAGGAGCTCTCATGGTAGAAGAGGAAAAAAATGACCCCCGAAAGCTGTCCTCCGACTGCCACACCCATGCCGCACACACGCACGCACATGTGAAATCTAACACTTAATGTAACCAAAATAAAAGGAGGAAGAGATGAAACCCAGAGGTAGGGTGCTTGTCTTTACCTCATGAAGCCCTGAGTTTGATCCCAGCACCATGGTGGGATGCAAGAATGGACTAGCAATAATATAAGCTAATAAATGGTTAACATTTTACCGGTTTTGAATCAGATCCCCTCCCCCCCCACACACAAGGTTTCTCTGTAGCTTTGGTGCCTGCCTCCCGTGTGTTCGGATTAAAGGCGTGCACCACCACTGCCCAGTTAAATCAGGTATTTTTTACTTCATTTTGGTTTGATTTTGAGGCATCCAACTCTGGATCCTCTTGCCTCCACCTCCAGAGAACTGGGGTTGGAGGCATCCACACAGCCCATGCCATAGCACACAGCATGCCAGTTGAGGGGGCTTAAACTCTACCAATGGAGTTACACTCCCCAGCATGTAGTCTTATTCTGTTTGGGTTTTTCTTTTCTTTTCTTTTTTGAGATTTTATTGTTATTTTATTATTTATGAGGGTTTTGACTGCAAGTACATCTGTACACCGCATGCATGCTGTGCTTTCCCAGGTCAGAAGAAGGCATGAGATACCTTGCGATCGCAGAGGTCTGATGGCAGATGGTTGTGAGCCACCACGTGGGTGCTGGGAATCGAACCCAGGTCCTCTGGAAGAGCAACCAATGCTCTTCACTGCTCAGTCACCTTTCCAGTCCCCCCTTTTCTTCTTATTTTTGTTTTTTTTGAGACAGGGTTTCTCTGTGTAGCCCTGGCTGTCCTGGAACTCACTCTGTAGACCAGGTTGGCCTTGATCTGCCTACTCTGCCTCCCGAGTGCTGGGATTAAAGGAGTGCACCACCACTGCTGCCGCCACGCCACCCCTGGCCCCAGGGTCCACACTCAGGTTGTCGGGCTGGCACTGAGTGTCTCTGCATGCTGAGCCCTCTCCTCTCACCTTGTTACTGTCAGTAAAGACGACCCATTCAGTATAGAATTGAAGGTTATTTTTAAATAGGATTTTTAAAAAATATAAATAAAATTTCAAATGTTAATAGCAGAAAATAAATTCACATTATGAACTCTGTGTGGCTAAGATAAAGAAATGGCCCAGGGTGCAAGAGAGCCTCATGGAAGTGAGGAGGCCAAATAACTGGTCTAGGGACACCAAGATGTCCAGTCAGCTTTGGACTTGAGCCTCAATCACCACGAATCTCATAGTCTTCTTTGCCTTGGAAAGTCTCTATCTTCTGACCCAGGAGATCAAGCCTAGGACAAGGCTTCAGACAGAGCTGAGATTAGCCCCTGTCTCAACCCCTTAACTGGCTAAGAGTCAAATGTCCTGACAATATAATGGCCAATTGAATCTTTGTGAAGAATATAGATAATATAATGCTTTGCTAAGCAAGTTTTGAAAATGTAATTTATATTAATATTAATATTACTAGAGTCTTGCAAACAAAGGGACAAAAGGAAGCCAGGAGTGAACCCCAGGACCCCTTAGGAGCCCCTCAGCCTCCTGAGCTGACCCAGCTTACACCTCCACTATGAAGCCCCCCAGATTTCTCCGGACCCCTCAGGAGCCCCTCAGCCTCCTGAGCTGACCCATCTTATACCTCCACTATGAAGCCCCCCAGATTTCCCCAGGCCCCTCAGGAGCCCCTCAGCCTCCTGAGCTGACCCAGCTCACACCTTCACTATGAAGTCCCCCAGATTTTCCATTCTTACCCCAAGTGTTTCCTTCTCAGAGCTCAGGCCTTCTGCTGCACCTTCTCTCAAGCAAGGAAGTCCCTATGACACACTAGAAGTGATTTAGATTAAGTAGACCCCCCCCCCCCGACTCAAAAGTCCAAGGCAAGTCACTGACGCCTTGGGGCCTCACCTGGGTTGGAAGTGAACTTGAGACACCCTTGTCTTTGTTGGAAGAGGGTGCTGAGAGGCCAGGAAGGACAGCCCAGGAGCTCACAATGTTGCCCACAGTGTGTCACCCTGCATCACACAACACGGCCCTGGCTCTGTGAATCTCCAGCTTCCGTAGGTTCCCATCCAGCTTTCTCTTTTTCTCTTTTATGATTCAGTTCTGGGACTGAGCTTAGCCCTCATGCAGGACAGCAAGGCAAATGCTCTTCCACTGAGCAATAACCACAGTCCTCTTTTGACCCTTGAACTTGGGTTCTCCCATCTCAGCCTTCTGACTAGCTGTGGCTACATGCCTATACCACCAGGCTGAGGATGCTTCTAAGAGGGACAACGGGCCCTGCTGACTCCATCTGGAGGACAAGAAGTCTCAGAGCCAGGTGGCCATGAATCCCATCATCACTGTAGAGGCTCAGCTGGTCCCGGGGGATGGGACCAGTGACAGCCAAAGAGGGAGGCAAGAGGGACTTACCTGTGGGCAGCGTCTGACCCCTGAGGGCCAGGAAAAGCAGCAACCACATCCTAGCCATGACCCACTCAAGAAGAGGCCTGACCCAGCTGCAGTCCTGAGGTGTGGGCTAGGGGAGGAGGCTGCCTAGACGCCCTCCCACAGGGCCAGCTGTGCCTCAGCTGCTTTGCCAGGGCCTCTCTGGGGAGGAGGGGTGTCAGGGAACTCAGGTGCCACTCCCATCCCAGGAGCTGGGTGCCCACCCTAGGGGGATGGCGGGATCTCCACACAGAACCGCTCCATGCCATCCTTCAGCTGCTTCAGTTCCCAGAGGAGGCAACTGAGCCTCAGATTGAGTGCTCTGCTCAAGGTCACAGCTGGCCAAGCCAAGGTCGAACTTTTTATTTTATTTATTATTGTTTTTTACTTTAAGTGTGTGGGTGTTTTGCCAGTATATGTCAGTGTGCCATGCACATACATATAGAGAAACATACCTGAAACCCAAGAGAGACAGAGGCAGGTAGATAGATCTCTGTGACTTTGAATGCAAAGTGAGCTCCAAGACAACCAGTGAGCTCCTGATTTAAACATGCACGCGCGCGCGCACACACACACACACACACACACACTGCTTTTAATTGTGCGTATATGTCTGTCTAAGGCATTGGATCACTGGAGCTGAAGTTACAGAGGCTGTGAGTCACCTGATGTGGTCCTAGGAACCAGACTCAGGTCCTCTGTGAGAGCAGTATGTGCTCTTAATTGCTGAATCATCTCCCCAGTTCCCGTTTTGTCCTTTTGAGGCAAGGTCTCATGGAATCCAGAAGGCCTCGGGTTGGCTATGAGACCAAGGATGGTCCTCCTGTCTCCATCTCCCAAGTGCTGTGATACTTTCTTAGTGTATTTACTTATTCTCTGGCAACTGTATTCATGAGTCCACCCCGAATTCTCCCTTTCCACCCCCTTGCACATCCCCCCAAGCTGTCCTCCTATAATATTTATAACTTTTATGGGTGCCCAGAGGGAAGGAACGTTGACTAATCTTGTCGGAACCGTGTGTAGCAGGCACGGCTATAGTGAGTCCATGAGCACAAGGCCGTCTTATGTCTAGAAGACGGGGACTCCCAGCACTCCTCCCTGGACTCCTGTGTTCTCTCCTCCCGGACTCCTGTGTTCTCTCCTCCCCGGACTCCTGTGTTCTCTCCTCCCGGACTCCTGTGTTCTCTCCTCCCCGGGCTCCGGCTCCTGTGTTCTCTCCTCCCGGACTCCTGTGTTCTCTCCTCCCCGGACTCCTGTGTTCTTTCCTCCCGGACTCCTGTGTTCTCTCCTCCCCAGACTCCTGTGTTCTCTCCTCCCCGGGCTCCGGCTCCTGTGTTCTCTCCTCCCAGACTCCTGTGTTCTCTCCTCCCCGGGCTTGGCTCCTGTGTTCTCTCCTCCCCGGGCTCCGGCTCCTGTGTTCTCTCCTCCCCGGGCTCCGGCTCCTGTGTTCTCTCCTCCTGGACTCCTGTGTTCTCTCCTCCCGGACTCCTGTGTTCTCTCCTCCCCGGGCTTGGCTCCTGTGTTCTCTCCTCCCCGGGCTTGGCTCCTGTGTTCTCTCCTCCCCGGGCTCCGGCTCCTGTGTTCTCTCCTCCCCGGGCTCCGGCTCCTGTGTTCTCTCCTCCTGGACTCCTGTGTTCTCTCTCCCCGGGTTCCGGCTCTCATGTTCACACGTCCTCTCATCCCCCATGCTCTGCCTCTCATGTTCTTTTTCTTTCATGATGTTCCGTGAACCTGGTGGCGAGGAAGGGTTTGGGGGACAGGTTGGGGGTCATGGGAGTGAGGTAGATGTTCTGTTTGGAGCTGAGCACTCAACAGTCACTCATCGGGACCTGTTCTGAGTCTCTGGCCAAGGTTGAGGACAGCACTGTATTGTTTTGTTTTTGAGTCAGGGTTTCACTGTTTAGCCTTGGCTGGCCTGAATTGGTTTTTTGTTTTGTTTTGTTTTGAGACAGAGTTTCTCTGTAGCTTTGGAGCTTATCTTGGAACTAGCTCTTTTAGACCAGGCTGGCCTCGAACTCACAGAGATCTGCCTGCCTCTGCCTGCAAAGTGCTGGGTTTCAATCTCTGCACCCCATGCCTAGCTGTAGTTACTTTTTGACATGGGGACTTGCTGTGTTGCCCCGCACCCCAGGGCCTCAAATAGTCTGAGCAGGAAGCTGGGAAGTGCTTGCTTGTCATCCGTGAAGTCCTGGGTTCCATCCCCAGCCTGCACACGCCAGGTAAGGTGGTGTGCAGGGAATCACAGCTCTGAAGCAGAGGCAGAAGCTTCAGAAGTTCACGGTCATCCTCATTTACAAAGAGGAATCTGAGACCAGCCTGAGGCGCGGTGCGTGAGACTCCATCTCAAAAAAACCCCAGCAAACAAAAACAAATTCTGGTCCTCCAGAGGAGTAGCAAATGCTCTTAGCCACCAAGCCATCTCTCCAGCCTTTTTTTTTTTCTTTTATGGTTTTGAGACAGGATCTCAAGGTATTGCCCAAGATGAACCCAATCCTACATCCTCTTGCTTTAAATCACCCAAGTGCTGGGATTACAGGTCCCCTTGCAACCATGCCCAGCCCATTTCCTAGGTCTAGATAGCTCACCTAAAGGGTTGGACATGGGGATATCTAGTTACAGTGTGGTGGAGTATTCACCAGAGAAGACTGCTCAGACATGGGTTTAAGCCAATAGAAAGTCTTTATTTTTGGTTGTAAGCCTAGCCTTTAACAACTGAGCCATCTCTCCAACCCTAAGGAAATTTCCAGGAATCCACATGGATGACCCCAGCTAAGACTCCTAGCAATAGTGGAGAGGGTGCCTGAACTGCCTTTTCCTGTAATCAGATTGGTGACTACCTTAGTTGTCATCATAGAACCTTCATCCAGTAACTGATGGAAGCAGATGCAGAGATCCACGGCTAAGCAATGGGCCCGAGCTCCTGGGGTCAGGTAGAGGAGAGGAGCAATATGAGCAAGGGAGCCTTTAATTCCAGTACTCAGGGAGGCAGAGGCAGGCAGATCTCTGTAAGTTCAAGGCCAACCTGGTCTAAAAAGTGAGTTCCAGGACAGCTAGGACTGTTACATAGAGAAACCCTGTCTTGAAAAACCAAAAATAACTAAATAAATGAAAGATCATGAAGGGGAAACCACAGAGGCAGCTGACAGGAGCAGTGGTAGCTCAAGGACTCTGGACCCACAGCTGGGGAGCCTGCATGGGGCTGAGCTGGGCCTCTGCATGTGGGTGACAGTCGTGGGGCCCCGGCAGTGGGGCCAGGACCTGTCCCAGGTGCATGGGCTGGCTTGTTAGAGCCCATTCCCTATGGTGGGGTGCCCTGCTCAGCCTTGATGCAGGGAGGAGGAGCTTGGGCCTGCCTCAACTAGATTTGTCAGGCTTTGTTGACTCCCCATGAAAGGCCTTACCCTTTCTAAGGAATGGCTGGGGGGTTGGGAGGGAGATATGGGGGTAAAGGGAGGAGGGGAGGGCGGGGGAACTATGGTTGGTATGTAAGATGAGGAAAAAAATTCAAAAAGAAAAAAAAGTCTTTATTAGCTGACCAGCAATTATACCGGGTGTTCGGGATCCCGGTGTAATGGTGCCTTTCTCAGGGGAGCTTTTCAGCACAAAAACCGTGTCCTGGGCAACACTTCAGTTGATGGGAACAGTTGGCCAGACGAGGAACTGCAGAAGTCAAGAAGCAAAGTCAGTACATTTTGAGACTTTTTTTTTAAGTTTTTCGAGACAGGGTTTCTCTGTAGCTTTGGAGCCTGTCCTGGCACTAGCTCTTGTAGACCAGGCTGGCCTCAAACTCACAGAGATCCGCCTGCCTCTGTGATTAAAGGCGTGTGCCACCGCCCGGCCCATTTTGAGACTTTTTCAGAACTATGGACTTGGACGGGTTAGGTCTTTGTTTTCATTTTGGCAGGTGCTGTCTACATGCTGAGTTTTACCATGGCACTTCCAACATGGAGTCAATCTGGAGACCTAAGGTCTGGCACCCTGTTACAACAGTTTTGTTGCGTATATCTAGTGTTTGGTAACATGGAGAATAAAGGCCTTGATTATTTAGAAAGGGAATGGCGGCGTACCCCTTTAAACTCCGGCAGAGGCAGGCGGATCTCTGTAAGCTGGAGGCCAGCCTTGTCTACGAAGTGAGTTCTAGTACAGCCAGGGCCACACAGAGAAACCCTCTATCCATTAAAAAAACAAAAGAAAAGAAAGAAAGAAGGAAGAAAGAAGAAAGAAAGAAAGAAAGAAAGAAAGAAAGAAGGAAAGAAGAAAGAAAGAAAGAAAGAAAGAAAGAAGGAAAGAAGGAAAGAAGGAAAGAAGAAAGAAAGAAGGAAGAAAGAAAGCACAGAAGGATCTCATGTAGCCCAGGCCAGCCTTGAACTCTGACTCACGAGCCACCACCTCCAGAGTACAGATGCCTTCCCTCTTTTTTCAAACCTACAGCTTTTTGTTTTTTTTTTAGGGACCAGTAAGTGGATTTTAAGCCTAGAAAGCCCGCCCCTGCTAGAGAATGTATTTCTTCTCAGTTCTGCTCTCTTCTGGAGCTGAGCACAGGTGAGGTCGTGCTACCTCAGTAGGTCAGAGGGCTCCAGGCCAGCCTGACTGCCCAGCCTCAAAGAAGGAAAGGAAAACGAAGGTCTTTATTGGAGAGGGCTTAGTGCAATCTCACCCACTCCGCCCTCTCTTCCCGGTGGGAGATCATTTGGAGGTGTGTTAAGTACACAGGTTTTCCAAAGAACTAATTAATTACCCAAAATTACTTGCTGAATAGCCCTTCCTGCCCCTTGAAGGCTCCTTATTACAGTTTGGTGTCTCTTCTGCGCGTGGCTTTGTTTCTTCCTCGTCTTTATTCTTGCCCAGCCTCACCCCACCTTTGTCATTGTGCCTCAAGGGCAGTTTTAATGGCCACTTGCCTGCCCTCTCCTGGCTCTGTGCAGGGAGGGACCCAAGGGCAGCCTTGGGTGCTGTGGGTTCCACGTGTTCCCAGGCCCTGCTGTGCCCAGGTGCAGCTGCGGTGGCTTCTCGCCTGGGAGTGGGAGGAGGGGAGGCAGGTGTCCTTAACGACTCTGTCTCTGCGTTCTCCAGACTGGCGGAAGTGCTGGCCCAGGCTCTGTGACCACAGTGCAGATGGGAGAGGGCCCTGGGGACACCTTTAGGGGACTGAAGCGGGGGTGGGGTGGGGGCATTCGCAGCCCTAGCGCTGCTGGCGACCCTGCACCCAGTCCAGCTCCTGCCTCCCTCTTGGACCTGCTTTTCCCTGCCTATCCTCACATCTTTCCTCTCTCTTGAAGCCCCAGAAGCAATCCCTGCTCCCACAATCTTGCTGTTCTCAAGAACTTTGCCCAGGGCAAATAAGGATGCCTGGATACACTGGCATGAGCCTGTCACTTGCAGGTTGGCTCGGAGACCCAGGCAGCTCACAAACCCAACTGAGGAGCCCCAGGCTGAGGAAAACCAAGTTACATCACTGAGGGTATTTATTCTAGCAAGCCGCCAAGGGCCTTGGGTGTGCTAGGCAACCCCACTACCTGTCTTTGGCTTCCACATGACCAGATGACAGTAACATTGTCCAGACTGGGAGTACGGCGTGACTGACCTGTCCAGCAACTCCGATCGTCAGAACAAGGCAAGGATGCTGGCAGCCCTCCCATTGCCTCTTTTCCTTCCCTTCCTTCTCTCTTTTGGGGGATGTGTGTGTGTGTGTATGACATGTGTGTACATGTGTGTACACGTGTGTGTGCACAGAACATGCATGAATGAGTCAGATGTCCACCCTCACCCTCCACCATGTTTGACATAGGTCTCTCTTGTCGTCTGCGTTTCTCACTCCAGGTTAGTTCCACAGGCTTCCATGATTCTGCTGTTTCCACCTCCTGTGTTGCCTAGGGTCACTAGGAATCTAGACACATGCTACCATACACCCAACTTTTTAAAAAAGGCTTATTTACTATGTATACAGTGTTCTGCCTGCAGGCCAGAAGAGGGCACCAGATCTCATCGTAGATGGTTGTGAGCCACCATGTGGTTGTGGGAATTGAACTCAGGACCTCTGAATGAGCAGTCAGTGCTCTTAACTTCTGGGTCATCTCTCCAGTCCCCATATCCAATTTGTAGGAAGGTCTAGGGATTCAAAGTCGGGTCCTCATGCTTGCCGGGCAATTCTCTAACTACTGAGCCATCTCTTCGGCCTTCTCCTCTCCCTTCCCTTCTCTTCTTTTTCCCTCCCTTCCCCCTCCATTACCCCCTCTACTTGAGACATATTGCTGTGTTGCCCAGGCTGGCCTTAGACTACTATTCTCCTGCCTCAACCTCCCCATGTGCTAGGATTACAAGCATGAGCCACCACATGTGGCTCACCTCTACCTACCTTTGTTTCTTGCTTGCTTGCTTGCTTTCCAAGACATGGTTTGTCTGTGTAGCTTTGTTTTTTTTTGTTTTTTTTTTTAATATTTATTTATTTATTATTTATTTATACAATATTCTGTCTCTGTGTGTGTCTGCAGGCCAGAAGAGGGCACCAGACCTCATTACAGATGGTTGTGAGCCACCATGTGGTTGCCGGGTATTGAACTCAGGACCTTTGGAAGAGCAGGCAATGCTCTTAACCACTGAGCCATCTCTCCAGCCCGTCTGTGTAGCTTTGGAGCCTGTCCTAGAACTTGCTCTGTAGCCCAGGGTGGCCTCAAACTCAAGACATCCACCTGCCTTTACCTTCGAAGTGCTGGGATTAAAAGCGTGTGCCACTATCCCCCTGCTCACCTCTTCATTTTTTTTTTTGATTGATTTTTATTGAGATCTACATTTTTCTCTGCTTCCCTCGCTGCCTCTCCCCTCCTCTTCAACCCTCCTCCAAGGTCCCCATGCTCCCAATTTACTCAGGAGATCTTGACTTTTTCTACTTCCCATGTAGATTAAATCTATGTAAGTCTCTCTTAGTGTCCTCATTGTTGTCTAAGTTCTCTAGGATTGTGATTTGTAGGCTGGTTTTCTTTGATTGATTGATTTATTTATTATGTATACAATATTCTGCCCGAATGTACGCCTGCAGGACAAAAGAGGGCACCAGATCTCATTACAGATGGTTGTGAGCTACCATATTGTTGCTGGAAATTGAACTCAGGTCCTCTGGAAGAGCAGCCAGTGCTCTTAACTGCTGAGCCATCTCTCCAGCCCCGTTTGAGTTCCCATCCTGAATTCCTTCAGTGACGAACAGCAATGTGAAAGTGTAAGCTGAATAAACCTCTTCCTGCCCAACGGCTTTTTGGTCATGGTGTTTCATTGTAGCACTAGAAGCCCCAATTAAGACTAGGGATCCCCAGAGCAAACTGGCTGAAGAGACTAGCCATATCAGCAAGCTCTAGGTTTGTTTGAGAGGCTCTACATCATTAAATAAGGCAGAAGAATGGTAGAGAATGACCCTGATATCCACCTCCACACGCATGTACATTGTGTGTCCTCACCCTGATACCCACCTCCACACGCATGTACATTGTGTGTCCTCACCCTGATATCCACCCCCACACGCATGTACATTGTGTGTCCTCACACCATACACACACATTGGAAAAAAAAATCAAGACTATCTCGTGGTGTATTGTAAGTTCAAGGCTAGCCTTGACTGCATGAGACCTTGAAAAAACCATGGGGCTGGGGATAAAGTTGCACAGTCCTACCTGCTGAGTCATCTCAGCCTCCTGGTGGCTTCATAGGTTGCTTAGGCTGAGGGTAGTCAGGCTGTGTCCTTTTTAGATTCAGCCAGTTATGTGTTACTTACTGATTTCTGGGGGGCGCCAGACTAAGCTGTTTATTATTTATTAACCTCTTTCAGTATGTAGCCCAGGCTGGCTCCACGGCCTGGGCATATGGTGTTACAGGCCACGGCATCCTGTTCAGACTAGCTTTGATGACTTTAGAAACCTGATCATCAGAGCCAGGATGTGTAGCTCAGCGACACTGTGGGAGACAGTGAGAGAACACCCAAGCAACAGCAAAAAACAAACCAACCAATCCGTGGGATTTGATCCTTAGAACCACAATTACTAAAAGAAATATGAAGACAGAGCACGCGGTTGGGAGCCACAGACAGAATCACAGCCTGGACCACTGCCTGAGGCCCAGTCTCAAATACAAACACTCAGCAGGTCCTGCTGCAGCCTGTGCATGCGCCTCTGCTTGTGCAGAAGGAAGTGTGATTTTCTTTCTTTCTTCTTTCTTTCTTTCTTTCTTTCTTTCTTTCTTTCTTTCTTTCTTTTTTCTTTTTCTTTTTTCTTTTTTTTCTTTTTTTTTTTGCTTTTTCGAGATAGGGTTTCTCTCTGTAGTTTTGGTTCCTGTCCTGGAACTAGCTCTTGTAGACCAGGCTGGTCTCGAACTCACAGAGATCCGCCTGCCTCTGCCTCCCAAGTGCTGGGATTAAAGGCGTGCACCACCACCGCCCGGCTATCTATCTATCTTTCTTTCTTTCCCTCCTCTCTCTCTCTCTCTCTCTCTCTCTCTCTCTCTCTCTCTCTCTCTCTCTCTCTCTCTCTCTCTCTCTCTCTCTCTCTCTTTGCAGAAGGGAAGTGTGATTTTATCTTTCCTTTCCTTCCTTCTTTCCTTCCTAGCATATACTCCTGGGATGTGAGCTGGGGGTTAACTGAGTCTGCAGCTTCGGCAGGAACAGCTCGGGTTCTGGAGGTCTAACCTGGGCTAGACCTTTTGGTACAGTCCGAGGTCCCCCCCCTTTTTCGCGAAGATGGTTGCTCCCACATCGCACGGAAGTGCTTGTGGTCCGGTCCCGGGGTTGAACTTGTGGCGGGACATGGAGCTGCATGGTCCTGTCGGCAGCCCTAGCATAGCACCGGCTTCCGCCGAACCGGCTCAGACCTCGGTGACCCTGGCGCAGCTCCTGCAGCTGGTCCAGGAGGGCCAGGAGCTGCCGGGT
Source organism: Chionomys nivalis (assembly GCF_950005125.1). NCBI lineage: Eukaryota > Metazoa > Chordata > Mammalia > Rodentia > Cricetidae > Chionomys > Chionomys nivalis. The sequence goes on along the minus strand of NC_080104.1, from coordinate 11,328,842 downwards.
CTGGAGAAACGCCACATTACTGCCACCCACGGCGAACCGACGGCGTCGCTGCTTCCGCGGAGGCCCAAGCCCTGGGAAGACGCAAGCTCGGCCGCATCGCCCCACACCACCAACCTAGATTCGTGCACACAGTCCCCGACCGTGGGGGTGCCGGCCCCGGGCAGCCCAGCGGCCCAGCGGATTCCTGAGCTCCAGGGCTTTCGGAGCCGAGATCTGGAGGGCATGACTGGCTCGGCTCCTGCACGAACCTGAGGATCTGGACAGCTGCCTCCTTTACTCATCTTTCTGCTTTTGCTCTGACCTGTCTCAGCCGGACCCAGTCTTCCCGGGAGATTGCTGCCCAGGAATTTTGATTTGGACGCTGAGTCTCAACTGCATACCATGTTCTGTGTAATTGAAACAAGTCTGTTTTACCACCTGCTCACAGTAACGGGCCACCTTCAGGTGGTACTGATAAAGTAAACCAGAGAGCCAAGTCATTTCTAATGTTGGGTTTTATGATAGAACTCGATTTTCGAAATGATGTTAAATGGAATTCATATTTTTTGAGACACGGTTTCTGTGTAGCCCTCGCTGTCCTAGACCAGCCTGGCCTCCTGAGTGCTGTGATTAAAGGGGTGTGCCGTCACCCCCACCTGAGCCCCCCTATTCAAAACTGAGCGACACAAATCCTAGAAATCCAGGGTCGTAATCAAGCTCTGGCTTGGCAGCAGGAACCTTACCTACTGAGCCATCGGCAAAGTTACAATTAGAGTTGTCAACTGCCTTGTGGGTGCGGGAAGGACAGCGCCAATGCTCTCTACCAGAGCAGAGTGGTAGGTGTCAGATGTTGGAGCTGGCTGAGGTCTTAGCCACTGACGGACCCATGCTCAGGCTCCCTGAAATCGTGTTTGAGAAGGGTCTCTCCACACAGCAATGGCTGGCCTTGAACTCACTCTTCCAAACCAGCCTCTGCCTGCTGAGCGCTGGGATTAGGGGTCTGCATCAGCACACCAGGCTTCCAAGCAGTCTTTTTGTTTTTACGAAACAGCTGTCTCTGTAGTGTTGGAGCCTGTCCTGGAACTCACTCTGTAGACCAGGCTGGCCTTGAACTTGGAGATCCGCCTGTCTCTACCTCCCAGTTGCCACCACTGCCCAGCCCAAGCAGTCTTTCAAACAGGCCCAGTGGCTCACTACATTCTCCACTGGCAGCATGGTAGAGCCACGAAGTGTATCCATGGTTTATTTATGACTAAATAATGACCAAAACAGCAGGGGCAATGTAAGCCCCACAACTTGTCTGGGGGGTGATGCCACACCAACTCCAGTGTCACCTGTGTGACATATGTCATTATACCAGATGAAGCTACGTGTCCTATGGGACTAGGCTTCCTGGAGGTCAATGGCAGATGGCGTGGTATTAGCTGCCCTTGGGGCATAGACAGGCTTCTCGAGTAGCTGGCTATGCGGGATATGGGCTTTGCACGATCTCTTTTATAATGATATTCTTGTAGATATATAATCTACAAGACAAGGACTATCTCTTCAGGAACAGCTCTGGGATAGGGAAGCACAGTATGGGAATGTATAAAGCTACAGCAGAACCCTTGTCATACACGGGGTGTATGATGAGCAAGGGAATAGATGCGTTAATGTTGATGGACAGAGTGTTATGCTTTGAATTTTATGGATAGGCTTGCTAGATCCCAACCACCATGGTGTCTACTGCATAAGAAGGTACTAAAAAGTATATTTCAACAGGTGCAGAGAACTGATTAGGCATATGTGGTCACTAGATGAAATAAAGGGTTGGGAAGAGGAAGGGCCATGATAGCGATAATGAGACAGAAACTTTCTATTCATAAGATGAAACCACTTGTCTGAGGTTTACATTCCCCAGGACAAGATTTCCTCTTCTAAGGATGTTTATGTCTAACACCTGTTCCCGGTAATGTACTTTTCTTAAATATTGCTGATGTGACTAAAAACTTTCATACTGTGCCAACCAATGACACATGACCTTCTGATTTGTTCTTTGAATATTATATAATAAAAACATGAATTCAGTAAAATTGCAGCAGATTCCAACCACTCTCTTGTGTATTGTGTCCGTCTGTCATTCGCCGAACTTGTGCCTTCCTGTTACCAGGACCCTGCTTCTCCCATGGTCTGAGTGGTTCCCCTGAGCAGGTCCGTGGCAGGGTGAGTCGCAGGGACCATCACTTATTGAGTCAGTCTCACCGTGTAATCCTGGTTGGCCTGAAATCTAGTTAGTAACTTGGTGCCTAATCAAGGCAGCCTTAAAGATCCATCCACTTGACAACCACTCGTTTTTGAGACAGGGTTTCTCTGTGTAACCCTAGCTGTTCTGGAACTTGCTCTCATATACCAGGATGTCCTTGAACTCAGAGACCCACCTGCCCCTGAGGGGCGAGCCACCACCACCCAGCTCCACCAGTGGCTCTAAAAGTTTAGTAGGCAACTCTGGGATGGGAGCACTTGCTTTCGTAGAGGGCATGGAGCGATCCCCAGCACCAGGGGACCAGACACTTTCTGGCTGCTTTGGGTGGCACTCAAGGTATATATTCACACACAATAAACCTTAAAATAATCTTTTAATTATTTTAAAAACTTGCTTTAAATTCTGAGCAAGGCAGACATTTGGGAAGATACTAGTTCCACCTTGTAGGGCAGAAAGGGAAGCCATGCTCCCTTAGCATAGATCTCAGGGCCTCACGTAGTAGGCGAGCACTTCATATGTTCCCTCATTTAGTATGGCATGCATGAGCATCTCCATAACTGTAATGCATTTTTGGTCACCTCATCTCCCAGTGCTCTACAGCAGCAGAGTTACATTGACCTCTGGCAGATTCTGGGACCCGCCGACCTTGTAACCAGCATGCATTGAGGCACGGTTAAAATGTTTTCCTCTTTCTAACTCAGCTTCACAGTGAGGTTCCAGGAAAGCCCAAGGGAAGGAACTGTTAAGAATGTGAAGCCCTGTGTGGGTTGTAAGGAAAGGCTGATGATGAGGAGGTCGGTTTGTGTGTGTCCTCGAGCTGAGGAGCTCAACTGCCTCTGCTCCCAAGCACTGGGATTAAAGGGCTGCACCACCAGGCCCAGTTCAGCACTAGTTCTGGACAGGAAACAAGCAAGGTTAAACTTCAATCTCCTCTAGAACAGAATGCACACTCATATGCATCCTCATAGAAGAGGTCCGGTGCCAAGAGGGTGTCACCACCACAGAGTTCCAGCACAGTGGGAGTGTGTGTGTCTTCGTAGCCTAGAGAACCCGTCTTAAACTGGTCAGGGTACAAATGCCATCACTGACTCAGGGACAGGTAAGCCTGACCAAAGCTGACACTGAAGTTGCAACATGAAGCCGGGCGGCGGTGGCGCACACTTTAATCCCAGCACTTGGGAGGCAGAGGCAGGCGAATCTCTGTGAGTTCGAGACCAGCCTGGTCTACAAGAGCTAGTTCCAGGACAGGCTCCAAAACCACAAAGAAACCCGGTCTCGAAAAACAAAAAACAAACAAACAAACTGAAGTTGCAACATGGCCTCACAGCACAGACTAAGCAAAGCTTTCGCTACCTTCCTAACTGCATTTCCGTCTGAGGTGTAAATTCCCAGGCTGGGGGCGCACACCTATAACCTCAGCATTAGGAGGATGAGGCAGGATTGCTATGGAGTTTAAGATGAGCCGGGTTTACACAGTGAGACCCTGTCCTAAACAAACAACAAACAAAGCCACCGGCACTGACAAAAACACAATACAAGAAACAAGACTTCCTTTTTCCAGACTCAAGTATGCCCCCGGGTCTGGACCACGGCCTTCTGAGAACTGGAAGGGGTGGGAGGGATGTTTGGATTATTTGCCCCCTCAACATTAAACACCAAGATATCAGGCAGGACAAAGTAGGGCAACTCTTTCCTCCATGGCCTGCAATGATTCAGAGGCAGGGGCAGCCACTGTGGAGAACATCCTTTCCCATAAAACGGGGCTGTGCTGTTTCCAATGCTCACACCCTGCTGTCTTTCTGCCGACCACTTCCTTCCAGGTTTTTTTTTTCTTCCAGGTTTTGAAGGCAGAAAACAGTCTTCTTTGAAGACACTGATAATTTTAATGAACAAATGCACACTTCAATGCAGTCTTCTGGAATCCTAGGGAGGGAAGCACAACTGCATCAAGGCAGACAATGACCTGGTGTGGAGAGCAAGGGTGGCAGCAACACAAAGGACCAACCAGCCTAAGATCCTTTCCAAACAACAGCAACAGTTTTCTAGCTGTAACCTAACAGTCAGGGATTCATGTCTTCATCAGGCATTGACCCTTCCCAGGTCAGCACCCTCATTCCCATTTGAACACGACTCTCAAGGACTGGCACACACAAGAACTTGTATTCCAGTGGTGCTAGGACTTACCACTAATTATACCTACAGCTCACAAAGGGACTTTTAATGGACAAGCATGACCCATCAAAAGTCAGACCAAGGGCTGACAAGATGGCTCAGTAAGAAAGGCCTTTTGTCACCGAGACAAACTGCTTTGATCTTTGAGGAATGGGAGGAAAGAACCAACTCCCCCCTCTCACACTGTCCTTGACCTCCACATGAGCACTGTGGGGGGGCATGTGCAAAGGTTTACAGTGGGGGAGGGAGGGGCAGGGAGGGAAGGAGGGAGGGAGCGAGAGCAGTCTGCAGCACAGTCGCACCTGGTCCTAGTTTAGTTCAGCTGGCGGATGAGCTGATTGATGCGTTCACCCCGATAGCCAGGAGAGCCCATCTCCTTGAGGAACCCCACTCTGTTCTTGGTAGCGTGACGGGCCACAGAGAGGTGGAATGGGCACAAGAATGAAGAGATCGCTTGGAAATGCTTCCCCGGGAAGGCAATTTCATGGATGAGGTCTTCCAGGCAAATGACACCAAATCTCCCTGAGAAATAAAAGGTGTAGATTTTGTTGTTCACCATCAGGCCAGTGCTCCCATGACAGAGGGGGCTGTAAAGCCCAAGAACACACCCTGGTCAAGCCACAGCCACCAACACCTCTGTTGGCCTCAGCAGCAGCACTCACCCAGATGCTCCTCAATCACGGTGTTGTCGGTTAGAGGGACAGTCTTATTGTTAATCCTCGCTTGTCCACGTTTCAAGATGAGTTCCCGGACAGATTTCAGATTTGGAAATCTATGTAAGGCACAGTAGAGCATCCTGCATCACACTGGCTGACAAGAGGTAAAGGTCCTCTCACCCCAACTTCCCACAACCTGGGCTGCACAGTGAGTCTGAACTGGGCTTGGGTTGCCCAGCAATATCTTGACTCAATTAAGCTAAGAGTAAACCAATCCACTTACCAACTGAAAATCCTAGAGTGGGCCCGAGTATATAATTAGACATTTAGATTTTTTTTTGAGACTTGGTCTTATTCTTATGGCCTATGCTGGCCTCAAACTCGCAGCAATCCTCCTGCCTCAGCCTTTGGTTCATAGGGATTACGGCCTGAGGCACCATGCTCTAAATTTGCACTGGTTTCTTTGAGAAAGAGTCTTACAGCATAGCTCAGGCTGACCAGGAATCCACAGCAACCTCGCTGCCTCTGCCTCCCAAGTGCTGGGATTAGAGGTCTGAGCCACCACCCAGCAAAGACCACTAGTGTCACATAGGCACTGACTGACTTAGGCCAGGTGTTACCCTCTCTGCCCTTCACTTTATAAGTCCTGACATGACTCTGTAAAGACCACCATCAGCATCACTGCTGTCCCAAGGTTCTTTATTTCTGGTGAGTGACCACAGCAAAATGCCCAACACAGCCGGGCGGTGGTGGCGCACGCCTTTAATCTCAGCACTTGGGAGGCAGAGGCAGGTGGATCTCTGTGAGTTCGAGACCAGCCTGGTCTACAGAGCTAGTTCCAGGACAGGCTCCAAAAAAAAAAACCACAGAGAAACCCTGTCTCGAAAAACAAAATAAAACAACAACAAAAAAATGCCCAACACAACACAAACCTTGAGAAAACAATACCCCGTGTGTCTCAAACACTCAAAGTACAAGGGAACTCACATGGAAAACTGTACTCACCCCCAGGTCACATACGGCTCCACTGTACGCAGCATTCTTACAGTCTGAGGGGTGACATTGATGAAGACACCACTGAACAATTTCTTCAGGCGAAGTTTTGCTATGGTGTTCTGTACCAGTGAACTCACTCCTTCTATCCTGAAAAGAGCAGCTGTCAGTTCATTTGTTGTTATTGTTTTTCGAGACAGGGTTTCTCTGTAGCTTTGGTGCCTGCCCTGGAACTAGCTCTTGTAGACCAGGCTGGCCTCGAACTCACAGAGATCCGCCTGCCTCTGCCTCCCGAGTGCTGGGATTAAAGGCGTGCGCCACCACCGCCCAGCCAGCTGTCAGTTCTGACTCCAGCCTACGCCAGTCTGTTTGGCAGGCAATCCTGAAATGCGTGACTATTTATCAGTTCCACAGAATTCTCCTTAGAGCTCTCGTGTACTGGAAGGCATCTTGGAAAGGGACCATTTTCCCACTCTGTGGAGCCATCCCCGGATGCTACAGAACAGTGTCTGAATGACGGACTGGCAGGGGTTGGCTGTAGGATTATGTGTTTATCTAAGGAAGCCGAATGGCTTTAATGGGTGGAAGAAAAAGCAAAGAACATGTTCAGATTTCCTTCTGACTATCGCCCATGGAGCAGAGCTGAGGGCTGACATCAGAAGCAGGGAAATCCAATCCAGGAAAGAGATTATGGGTAGCGGCAGGAACGTTAAAGAGGACACAGGTCATGAATATTTAAATCTCAGAGCTTTTATATGGAGAGGCACAAAGCTGTATTTCATTGTAAGTACGGACACTGCTCCCCAGCCCTGCACATCCTATGCAGCAGGAAATATGCCCCTGAGCAGGCCTCAACTCCTCCATCTTTGTTTCTGTGTTTCTGTGCTTCAGTGCTGGGATTGAAGGCACATGCCAGCACGCCGGGCCTACTCTGCCTACTTTCATGTATGTGTCAGGCTGCTGCTCCTGTTTTCGAAAGGGCATCTATCACCAAACAACCCGACCCTCACCCTAGATTAACCTCATTTCCCCATCGCTGTTTTCGAAAGGGCATCTATCACTAAACAACCCGACCCTCACCCTAGATTAACCTCATTTCCCCCATTGTCCTCACCGAACCCCCAGCACAGTCTGCTGGGGCAGCTCAGGGACTGAAAAGGAACCGCACTCTACCTTTCAATGCGCATGACGAAGGCCAGGGAGTGTTTATCAGGCGCTTCCAGCGCACGAGGCTTCACCTCTAGTCGCTGGACTCGCACCATGTCACGCTTCTGCCGCCAGGAATCATGCAGGAATGACTCCAGTCGCTTAAACCTGAACTGTTTTGATTTTCCCTAAGACAGAAGACAGACATCACCATCTCTTCCACGAAGAAACACTTTTAGCTGGGCACGGTGGCATACGCCTTGGATCCCAGCACTGGCAGTCTAGCACAGGCAAACAGATCCCTGCGGTCAGCCTGGTCTACAAAACAGAGAAACTCTGCCCCTCCCCAAAGAAAAGAAACACTTTCACGGAGGATTCCAAGTAAAGACAGAACTAAGAAAATGTAGGTATTATGAAGAAAAGCTGTGGTAAATTAGTTTATATATATATATTGGTAACGATTACTGTGTTTATGAAACCCAGCACCATATTAGGCATCATTAAAAACAAGGCCTTTCTTCTGTCCTCAAAGCTCGTGTATACATGCACAGTTCACACACACATTTTCTAAACAAACATTAAAAATTGTTGGATACTTTTGGTTTGAGACAGGTTCTCATTATATAGTCCAAGCTGACCTTAAACTCTCCATCCTCCTGCCTCAACCCTCCAGAGCGCTGGAATTACACTAGCGTGCCACAGTTGGCAATTGAACCCCAGGACTCGAGAGGCCGATGCAGACGGATCTGTCTGAGGCCAGCCTAGTCACATGCATTTTCAAACCAGCCAGAGACGTACACATAGAGACCCTGTTAAAGAAAAAAATCTCTGCCAAAGTTGGTCTCTCATCACTTAATTTGAATTTAGAAAGTGTTTACTTTCCCCTTAATTGGGATACCAGCATTTTGCTCACAGAAAGATGTTGGGTAATTCATTGCTGGACTATACCGTATAGAAGAACAAATTGGGGGGGGGGGGGCAATGATAACAAATCTATTTCAACATATGCTCAATAAATTCACCCACTGCAAACCCCAATATCCCACACCCCCTAATCCCCAGAATTACCTCCCTCCTTGCCAAAAGTGCCTGCTTTGCCTGGGTGGCTTTGAGGGCCTGATAAGCCTTCCTCTTTTTCAGGAGATTTTCTGGAACCAAAGGGATCTTTTTTCTTTCTCTGATAAAGAAAAATTGGTATCAAGGAAAATTATGAAACGAACATTCAATGGCTTTCCAAACCAACGCAGGATCCTGGTCTTCCAGGCAAATGCCAGTCTTTTTGTGATTTTCTGGAAACCTATGGTTTCTGATCGGGCTTCCCTAGTCCTATAATGCTCATTCGTTCTCAGGGAACCCTTGGTTCCTGGGTTTGTGTAAGTCCGTAGAGAGTTGTGATAGACAACCGTGTCTATTACAGACACTAGCGGGAAAAAAAAATTCTAGTAAAATACGGAAAGGTTTGGCGAGGTTACAGATCCACACAGGGAATAACGAAAGTCGGGCCAGGGTGGGGAGGGGAGACACTTGAAAGTCAGAGGGAGACTTGGTGAGAGAGGGAGGCGAAGGTGTAACGGGGAGAATTTATGGTCAAGAAACACTACACGTGTATGAAACTGTGAAACACACTCATGACAGCTAAGCTGAGCAAACCCACCCGGGCACTCGCCAACCACTCTCTCCCTTCCGAACCACAGTTTTCTCACTCGCTGTCCCAAAAGTCGCTCCAGGTATCCGAACCTCGGTCGTGGCCGACCCGCAGGCCCCAGCCCTACATTTTTTTTAATAACATGAACCTTTTTTTTTTCTTTCCACAACGGACAAGTGTCCTGTAGTCGCGCTAGAGTATACACAGAAAGGATGGAATCGGATACTCAAAGCCCCACGCGAGGGTTTCATCGACAAAACACTTACCCTTCCTCCGCCATCTTTCCGGCTCTACAGCTACTGCTCATGCGCAGGAAGGAAAGAGAGGCCCGCTCTATGGCTCCTTGATCATAGAGATGCCGCTCTCGCTCACTCTGGAGGACTCAGGCAGTCTGCGATCCCTACTCGCTGTGAACTTCCGAGAAATGGTCTTGCTAGTCCTGAATCACCCCCCAAAATCCCAGTTTCCTTCGCATTCCTTCGAAGCTGTCTAGAATCTATGACATTCATCAAGAGCCAGTTAGGCTGCAGTGCCTGGAACCGGGCGCTAGGCTGTCAACACTAGAAACGCTTCCCACAATGCACCTGCACTTCCGGCGCCGACCCGGCGGAGGGCACCGGCGCGACGGTGTTTCGTCTGCACAGAGACTTGAGAGACCGACTTGGTGCTCACACTCGGGTGGCGATTATTTGTGGAGAATTTGGGGGAATAAAAAGGGGTCTGGGACGCTGAGCCTTTGCTCTTCTTACCTTTCTGCACCTCGGCTTCCTCATCAGGTTTCCCCAGTAGCCGCTAGAGGGCCCTTTGAGAGTTATAGTGTTGGCACAAGGACTGTGAAGTGGACGTCACAGATGTTACCGCCCGAAACTAGAAATACTTCGTTCATCTCAGAGCCTTCCCTTGGATGCGTCTGCCACACTGCGTTTATCTGTGCTGTAGTCTAGGACAATACCATTATTTGACAGCACTTGAAGCCGTCACCACATTTACGGTTTTTGCTTACTGTTCCCTTAACTAGGCTGAGTGCTCTTATGTCCTGCGTCTCTTTTACACCACCTCACTACGGGTGGGTCCCAACCTCCTGTAACTCCATTTCCAAGGAATGCGATGACTTCCTCTGGCCTTGCATCAGGCACACCGTGGCACACAGGCAAATCATGAAATAAAGGATGCTGGGCATATCGGCACTTGCCTTTAATACCAGCATTTAGGAGACGGAGGCAACGGATCTCTGTGAGTTTCAAGGCCAGCCTGTTCTACAAAGTAATACCCTGTCTTAAAATTAAATGTGGAAGTCAAGCGACAACATGGTGTCTCGGATGGTGTCCTGAGGCCCACTCTCACCTTGAGTGGTTAGAACAAGGGGGGTTTATGGTTCTTTAGTACAAAAGCTGGAGCCTGACAACTTCCAGCCGCCCAAACAAAATGGCGAGGCTTGTCCCCACGGCAGCAGTGTGTAGGGATGACTTTTCTCTGGAGCTGGCTAAAATAAACAGTTTTCCCCCTGTTATCTCTCAGGGTTAGGACACAGATAGTAAATTTCCTAGGTTAAAATCCTGCATCAATAAACTGACGTGAGGGTAGGTGTAGGAATTGAAAACTTTTAAAGGGGTAGAACGAGAGTTAACTGAGGTTACCATTTTCCCAAGTTGGCTGCGGAAGATTTAGGGCACCCAATCTCCTTATAAGGAAGGAACAAGAATCAAACAAGCTTAGCCGAGCTGATCCCTTTATCTCTGAAGGTCTCCAATGTGATCCACGTGAAAGATCGCCCGCCTGACCCTACCGAATGGGAAACAATTGCACCGAGCATTAGACTGTAGGAACCAAGGTTTTTGACTGCATAACTAATTTCTCACTGAAAGTTCCACAGAAACATGGGGAAAACTGAGCTCAACAATTTATACACTGTTGAATCTTTTGGGGAGAGTCCTACTTAGAGAAAGAGAGTACTTCTGATTTCACAAGAAATTTACTGTAAGAACAGCCATTATACAAAAGGCTACTCCCAGAGTCTTGCATCTGGATCTCCTCCAGCAGAAGGCATTCATTCTGGTGGGTTGGTTTTCTGCTTTTTGAACTGATATTTCACTGCATAATCTTGTGGACCACAGCAAATGATCATTCCCATTTCCTAACATAATTCCATTTTTTTGTTGTTTTGTTTTTTTTTTTTGTTTGTTTTTTCGAGACAGGGTTTCTCTGTGGTTTTGGAGCCTATACTGGAACTAGCTCTTGTAGACCAGGCTGGTCTCGAACTCACAGAGATCCGCCTGCCTCTGCCTCCCAAGTGCTGGGATTAAAGGCGTGCACCACCACCACCCGGCTAATTCCATTATTATTGAACTGGTCTCTCCCTCATCAGAATTACACCAGCAGTCCCCTCTCTGTACCTGCTGTCCCTCTTAGAGTGTGGTCCTCCTTGTAATAATCTGTCCTGTCCCTTTAAGAGACAAGCCACATTGCCGGGTGGTGGTGGCGCGGGCCTTTAATCCCAGCACTGGGGAGGCAGAGGCAGGTGGATCTCTGTGAGTTCGAGACCAGCCTGGTCTACAAGAGCTAGTTCCAGGACAGGCTCCAAAACCACAGAGAAACCCTGTCTCAAAAAAAAAAAAAAAAAAAAAGAGAGACAAGCCACACCCCTCCCCCCTCCCCCCTCCACTGAGGCAAGCTGATCTTCAGCTTCCAGTCTGAGTCCCTTCCTTTTCTGTCCCCCCCTCAAAGAGGCAGCTTCTGCCTTCTCTCCTTCCCTTCCTTAACACACTAAATAAATATCCAACCTCACTCTGCATGGCATGCCTATCCATGTCTCTGTCTCTTGCCTGCCACCTCTGGCTCCCTACCAGCTGCCTTCAGAGATCTGTGGTGTGGTACTGGAAAAAAAAAAAAAAACAACAAACAGACAAAAAAAAACCAAAGACACTCAGCCTTGCAGGAGTGAGCAACTACTAGATTCTTGGACTTTCCATTCACAGCTATCAGTGTTGGGTAGTTAGAGTGCAGCCTATAAGTCATTCCAATAAAGTCTCTTTACACACACATACACACACACCACACCCCCACACTCACACACACCCCACCCACCCCCACACCACACCCACCTCCACACCCCACACACACTACACACCCCCACACCCCCACCTCCACACCCCATACACATCACACACTACACACACACCTACACATACACCCACACACCACACCCATACACACACATACACACCACACACACACACACCACACACACACACACAGTTTCATTCCATAAGCTCTGTGACTCTAGAGAACCCCACACATTGCTCCTGTCATGGTGTCCTATTACAGCAATAATGACCCTAACTAAAACATCTACCAAAAGTGACAAGTGACTGTCAGACACAGGCAAGAAAGAGAGATCAACTGGGCACAGTGGTGCACACCTTTAATCCCAGCACTCAGGAGACAAAGGCAGGCAGATCTCTAAGAGTTTGAGGCCAGACTGGACTGCAGAGTGAGTTCCAGGGCAGCCAGGGTTACATAGACCCTGTTTCGAAAAGTGTGTGTGTGTGTGTGTCTGTGTGTGTGTGTGAGTGTGTGTTAGAGAGAGAAAGAGAGAAAACAGAAGATGAGCTTGGAGTCAGGGAAAAGGTTATCAATGATAGTTATTGATCTTGATACCATGGGGTAGTCAGGGGCTAAGTGATGGTTCAGCCATTAAGAATTAGCACCACTTTTCTAGGGGACCTGAGTTCCATTCCCAGCATCTGTATCAAGTGGTTCATAACTGCCTTTAGCTCCAGCTGACTGGACATCTGCAGCCTCTTCTGGCCTCCACTGGAGGGAAGCACGTGAGAGGCAGTAGGTTTCTGAGGACAGAGAACAGAGAAAACAAGGACAGGAAGCAGACAGTGGGTGACCAGTGAAACTAAAAACAAAAGAGAAAACCCCAAGCTGCTTCCATGTTATTTCAGATTAATGGAACATTGTCTCTTTATTACAATCTGTCCTTCATACACTCCATTTTATACCCCAAATACAAGGCAAGGACAAACTGTCCTACTTAACAGGCAAAGAAACTGAGGCGGAGGGCAACTTGTATGGCTGACTCTTTAGGGGAGCGAGGCCCTGGATTCCGTTTGATTCTGGTGTCCAGGCTTCCTGCCTGCACAGTAGTTTGGTTCCCTGGTTCTTCAAAGCAATGTTCTCCCCAACTGATTCAAAATAACAACAAAAAAAATTTAATTTATGTGTTTTTTGTCTGCATGTATATGTGTGTACCATGTGTGTCTGATGCCTGCAGCGATCAGATTCCCTGGAACTGGAATTACAGATGGGTGTGAGCAGCCTTTTAGATGCTGAGAATTGAACTCTAGTACTCTGTAAGCGTTCACTCTTAACCCATGAGCTATCACTCCAGCCCTGATGTGGTGTGGGAGGATGTTCTATGTGTTGATTTTATTGGTTAATGAATAAAGAAAACTGGCTTGGCCTATAGGATGGGAGAAGGAAGGCAGAGTAAAGAGATGCCATGGAGCTGCTGCTGTAGATAGAAGTGCTGAAACTTTGCTGGTAGGCCATGACCTCGTGGTGATATACAGATTAATAGAAATCAATTAAATTAATATGTAAGAGTTAGCCAATAAAAAGCTAGAGCTAATGGGCCAAGCAGTGATTTAATTAATACAGTTTCTGTGTGATTATTTTGGGTCTAAGCTAGCCAAGCAGCTGGGAAGAACAAGTGGCCTCCTTCCAACAAATTGGCGCCAACGTGGACTAAATCCATGTAAAACCTGAGAGGGCTTCTAGACTAATGTGGTTTGATGGACCACGACCCCCTGAAAGGTCTCCGTGAACACCCTCAAAAAATTACTTCGCCCAACTGCTGACTGAGATGAACCTAGCACACAGGATACACCATAAAAGGCCTGATTAACCCCCAATCAGCAGAAAGTAGTCTAGAATACTATGTACAAATTCTCAAATATTGTTTATAAATGTTTGTTTATATTTAATGAGGGATATGTTATAGAGATGGATACTTTGCATTGTTATAGATCTTGGTTTATTGATACAAATTTAAGGTCAATCTTGTTATATGTATATTTCTGCTCTTGATTAAGGTATTGTGATTGTGTAGTTCATTTAAAATGTAATGTATAATTAAGAAGTATAGGTTAATAGATAGTCATCTATAGTAGTCAAGCTTATAGTCATGTTAGTTATATTTTCTAGATTAATATAGAGATATATTTCAGTTAGGTATTCTTTAAATCTTTCAGAGACCTTCAGAATATGTCATTTAAATGTTTTAATAACTTAGGAGTTTTCATGACAGTGAGACACGTCTGCTCCTGGCAGCAACAATTACTTCAAGAGGAAGATGGGTATCAAAGAGGCTCCTTATGGAGTTGGTTAGACATTTGGGCAAGAAACTGCTCTTGCCTGGACTGCTTCATGAACTGGACATGCAGGACCCGCAGAAAAATGACTGCTGAATTTGCCTAAAGGTGAGATGATCCTTCTGGGTTCCTGCTTCATGAAAGAGTCCATGAGATGCTGGGCGGTGGTGGCGCACGCCTTTAATTCCAGCACTCTGGATGCAGAAACAGACTGATTTTTGTGAGTTCAAGGCCAACCTGGTCTACAGAGTAAGTTCCAGGACAGGCTTCAAAGCTACAGAGAAATCCTGTCTCAAAAAACCAAAAAAATAAAAAATAAATAAATAAATAAAAGAGAGAGTCTGCGAGACATTCTGCAGTACACAGACAGAAAAAGGAAAAAGTGACTGATAAGATGCCGATGTAGTAGGAACTGTCTTTGAAATGTCCTGCTTCATGGGAAAATCTGCTGGATACTATGGGCCTGTAGACTGAAGATGGATGCCCCAATGGTACAGAACAACTTTGGGTGACTGTACAGGCAGTGAGATGTCTCTGTCATTTCTAGAGTTTTGGAAGTTGCTTACAATGAATTTCATGTTTACTTAGGTAATATTATATCCTTCTGAGGTCCTTGATGGAGTTGAAGAATAAGTGGTTATAGTTATAGTTTTCCTTAGTTATGATAAAAGATAAAATAGATATAAATATTGTAACTGTAGTTCTTGTTTGATACCTGTTTTGTTATATGTGATTATACTATGTTAAAGTTAAAGTCTTCCTTTTTGTTTAAACAGAAAAGGGGAAATGGTGTGGGAGGTCCTTCTGTTATGTGTTGATTTTATTGGTTAATGAATAAAGAAAACTGGCTTGGCCTATATGATGGGAGAAGGACGAAAGAGTAAAGAGATGCCATGGAGCCACCGCTGGAGATAGATGCTGAAACTTTGCTGGTAGGCCACGACCTCGTGGTGATACACAGATTAATAGAAATCAATTAAATTAATATGTAAGAGTTAGCCAATCAGAAGCTAGAGCTAATGGGCTAAGCAATGTAATTAATGTAATTATTTTATCTTTTATCATAATTAAGGAAAACTATAACTATAACCACTTATTCTTCAACTCCATCAAGGACCCCAGAAGGATATAATATTACCTAAGTAAACATGAAATTCAATGTAATTACAATGTAATTAATACAGTTTCTGTGTGATTATTTTGGGTCTAAGCTAGCCGGGCAGCCAGAAAGAACAAGTGGTCTCCTTCCAACACTTACGATTACAATTTGTTTGCTGTTGTTGGTTATCGAGGCTGGGTTTCTCTGTGCCTGGCTGCCCTGGAACTCCATTTGTAGACCATGCTGGCTTTGAACTCACAGAGATCTGCTGGCCTCTGACTCCCAAGTGCCAGGATTACCAGCTCTAACCAGACTTTTAATCCACTGTTATTACAGGGTTACTGAACTTTAGCTATGGAGATGCACACCTGCCACTCTAATTATACTGGACAGTGAATATCAAGCCTGCCCCATTCAACATGAAATAGTCTAATGATAACACCACCCCACCCTTTCTAATCCCTGACTGTTTATCAGTAATAAACAAAAGAGGAGGACTGTAAGAGCAGGTCCGGTCCCCTAGGAGCTCCAGCTACCAGGGTCTCCCCACAGAGCAGTGCAATGGACAAAACCAACAGCCCCAGCCCCTGAGACACAGGTATCCAGGCTCCGTCCTACAGAGCAAAAAGTCCAAGCTCAGAATGTGAAAACCCATAATCCCTAGCCTAGCCATCTCCACCCTGGAAAACTTTGCCCTCGAGAAGCCCTACATAAAGCCTGCCTGCTGTCCAGTATTTCTGTTTCTCTCCTAAGCAGAGGCAGCCACCCTCTTGTGTCTTCTCTATTAAATCTGCGTGAGGTTTGTTGTGCAGTGTGACTGTGTGGTATCCCCTGGCTCCCAACTGCCAGGACCCCTTTCCCCTCAGAGTCTGCTGCGATGAGCTGCTCCAGAAATGAGTGCTGGTTAACTCTCCTCTCCTGCCTAGAAGAAAACAGAGCAGAGGCACAGACATGCTGGAGCTCAGTGTTTGGTTGAAAGCGTCACCTCAGCCCCTAACATCCTTCCCAAAAATGTCTGGGATGCTCAGTTGGAAGTGTCACCCCAACCTCTGACACCCATTTTGGAAATTTGGGTGGAAAGCTCCATCTCAAGCCCCCTCCCCCGCGAGTTACCTCAGTCCAGACTCTATCTCCGAGAAAGCCTGCCAAAAGGTGACCCCTCCCCAGAGAGGGTCAAGACCACTCCCTCAGGCTATTTAAACTGCCCCCCCTCCAGAAGGAACACATGGTCTTTCCAGTTCTTCTCTCCCTACCCCTCCATGTTTTCCCAGAGGGACACCTGAGAGTGTTGGCATCCATTAAACCTGGGCTTTTTCTAATTTGGTTTGATTTGGTCTGATTTGGATTATTGCATCTGCAGAGAGGCTTGTCAGGTCGGAAAATCTTTACACTCAGGTCCTACTCCCTACAGGACAACAGGTCCTACCTGAGCAAGGCTGTGCCAGGGTTCCCAGCTGTAGAGGAAGGTTCCATCCCCGTGGCTAGCTCTCTGGCTGTTGTCTCTGCCTCAGGAAGTGCTGGGATCCCATTTTCTGGCATGTGATTCCCCTACCAGACTGAAGCTTTCACTACCTCAACTGAAGCCCTGATTTGTCAGTGGGCATGCCCCAAGGGAATGCAGAGAACTTGGCCCTAACTGAGCAATCAGAAAAGACATCCTTTTTAAAATTTACGACATTATTTGTCAGGAGCCATTTTCCCCAAGATTATAGCAGGGACCATTGTCCTGGGGATGTTTGCGAAGAGCCCTACACCCCAACTGTATTGAGAACTGTTTGTTGGTGGAGACCACCCCACACCCAACTATCTTGAGAGCTATCGGTTAGAGGAACCCGCCCCACATCCCAACTATCTAGAGAATTGTTTGTGGTTGGAATCACAAAAGGAACGATTCCGCTTGCATAGAGAACACTAGGTGTGACAACTCGTGACCTCGTGACCTCGTGACCAACTCGTGACCAAATGTCGACTGGTGACCATTGCTGCAAGATCCCTTCCTGCCCTCGCCATGCCCCTGCCCCCATCCCAAGACACATTCCTCATTTAAGGGCTATATAAGCCACAACCATTATGCTAATAAACAGAGACCTTGACAAGAACTCTGCTTGGTCTCCTTCCTCTTTCCCGCCCATGTCTTTTCAGATAGCGCCTCTTCGGGACCCTGGAATAACTGACCTGCCAGGCGGGTTACAACCCTAAAATAACTGACCCGCAGGCGGTTACAATTATTATTCTAGGGCACAGCCATGAGAAGGTCAAGAGAGGCCTGGCTTCCATTTACCCTATAGCTGTTCCAAGAAAGACCACCCAAGCACCACCCAGGGAAGGATCCTCCTAACAGTACAAAGCCCAGTATACACCCATCCCATTTCACCAAGACAGCCCTACACAAATGTCAGCCAATCAGGGTCCTGAACCTAAAAAAATCCTTTACCCCGACCTCTGTTGTTATAAAAACCCAACTCCAATTGCTTCCGGGGCTCTCTGATCGTGCCAATGCGTGAGACACATGGAGAGTGCGAGTTCGAACTTGAATAAGAAAAAAGGTTCTTTGCTTTTACATACAGCACTCAGTATCCTTGTTGGTTACCTGGCCATAACAATTATTATTTTGATTTTATTTATGTTATGGTTGTTTTGTAAGCATGTTTGTGCATCACTCATGCCCTCAGAGGCCCTGGGCCCGAAGTAATCGACGTGAACAACATGGATGCTAGAAGTTGAATCTGAGCCCTGTGAAAAGCAGCCAGACTCTTAACCACTGAGTTAGCTCTCAAAATCCATAGTATTTTTTTTCTTTCTTTTCTTTTTTTTTTTTTTTTTTGAAGACAGGGTTTCTCTGAGTAGCCCTGGCTGTCTTGGAACTCCGTGGACCAGGTTTTCTTCAAACTCACAGAGATCCACCTACCTCTGCCTCCTGGGTGCTGAGATTAAAGGCGTGTGCCACCACCACCACCCAGCTCTTTCTTCACTCTTCAAGATTTATTTACTTATTCACTGTTCTGCCTGCATGTATGCTCACTTGCCAGAAGAGGGCACCAAATCTCTTTATAGATAGTAGTGAGCTCCTATGTGGGGCTGGGAATTGAACTCTGGACCTCTGGAAGAACAGTCTCTGAGCCATCTCTCCAGTGCCCCTGCTCCATATTATTTCCTTTAAAAATTATTTTAAGTTTATTATGAGTTTTTTCCTATGTGTACATTTGTATAGCATGTTGTCTGGTGTCCTTGGAGGCCAGAAGAGGGGTTTGAATGCCTTGGAACTGTAGTTCCAGGCAGCTGTGAGTCACCATGTGGGTGCTGGGAGCAAACCCAGGTCCTCTGGAAGAGCAGCCAGTGCTTATATTTGTTGAGCCCTCTCTTTAGTCCTGTATTATCATTTTCTAAATATTTTGTTGTTGTTATTGGCTTGAACTTGCTCTGTAGACCTGGCTGGTCTCAAACTCACAAAGATCCGCCTGCCTCTGCCTCCCAAGTGCGGGACTAAAGGTGTGAACCACCACTGCCTGGCTTTAACGGTCTGTTTTTATTTATGTGTGTGCACGTGTGTATAGTGCCTGTGGAGGTTAGACCCGTGTCAACATGCTCTAATGTTTGTTTTTATTTACTCGTGTGTGTGTGTGTGTGTGTGTGTGTGTATAGTGCCTGTGGTTAGACAGCATCAAATCCCTACAGCTGGAGTCACAAATGAGCGTGCACTACCCAACACAGGTGCTTGGAATTGAACTGGGGTCCTCTGGAAGAGCAGCCAGTGCTTTAAACTGCTGAGTGTCTCTCCAGCCTCTAGTCTTCCTTTTCAAAGCCTCGTTTCTGGGGCGATGCCTGATGCAAAGGGGCTGACCAGGAGCCATGGTGTGACGCTGAGTACACACATACACTTGCCATGCAGAGAAACATGACCTCAGGGTAGACTGTAACCACACAGTACGTGACCCACTTCACTCACCAAGTGTGTTATATCTGTGGAGAAGAGACCAGCTGAGATCCTGTCCTCTCACCGCAGGCTTTTTCGATCATGTTAAACATACACAGAATTCCCACTGAACACTTACCCTCTTCTGGGAACAGGAGCCGTTCCTAGTTGCAGCAAAATCACGACAATCACAGTTACACATTTTCCCAAATCTTTGGCTGTATTGCAATGGTTGTTTCATTTTGTGATCTCCAACTGAACATTTCCTAACCATGGATTAACAATATAGGTACTGACTGGTTTAACAGTATTTATCCAACATAACAAAATAAACTGCAATTTGTTATACTTTTTTTTTTACAAAACATTTTATAAATATTTTTACAAAATGTATACAAAGCAATTTCAAGTGAGACGTACTATACAAATGAAGGTATTTAAGCAAATAAAGCCCACACCACACTGACAGCGAGTGACCGTCCTCTGAGCCGGCCAGCCTGTGAGGCCTCCCTAACCTAACAGAGTCTACTAAGTTCTGCAGAGCTAAAGGATTTCCTTTTCGTAATTGCCAGTTCAAATTTTGCTTCATCTTTAGGCAGTACTTAAGGACACAGAAAATCAATGCGTAATAACAAATCCATACTTTGCCACAACAACAAACAGATTAAAAACAAAGAAAAGGTGATTTTTGTTACTGAGCGCGAGGACTCGACTAATGAACCTGAACCACCAAGGGCTGGCCACTGAGGCAGGGTGCGTGCCTTCACCAGAGGGGGCTCGTACACGAGCTATGACCCACGTGGTGGGACCTAATCACAGGGTAAAACACATTCTATGATCTTCATCTGCCATTATCTCGAGTCTTTCCCCCGTGAAAGCGAACTTACATACAAGGACACAAAATTTACAAGTTTCATTTTGGTACGTTAGGCTTTCCATTGTGGGAGCAATGTGAGGGCTCACAAGCCCTGCGATTTGACAGAGAGGAAAGCTGGGGGTTGGGAGGAAGAAAGAGGTAACAAATATACACGAGACTTTGCTCGTCTCAAGAATTCCACTGATTTGCAATAATTACTGTAATTCATTGTAGCCATGTGCAGGCATCCAGGGGCCATCGTGACTTAGGCAACCAGGAGGCTATGAGAAGAGTCTGTGACATCAGAGGGCTAAGGGCAGGCTGTTAGCCCAGGGTGGCCCAAACAGAATCTAACTGGCAAACAACTCATTTTTCTAATGTGTTATAATACAGGAAGGAAGTCAGCAACTTGGACATTGGCACAAATCAGGAAAAAAGGTAACTCTAAGACAGCCCAGATTCTCCTATTCGATTGGCTGGGCCGTGGACTGGGAGAAGGACACTGCTCTGCTGAAGACTGGCTGTCTCACAGGGCTTCTTCCTGTAGTGGACAGTGGGGTGGAAGGGACATACAGTCTGCTGTTGCTCAGTTTCTTTTGTTTTGATTTTAAGACAGGCGTGACTTATGTAGCCCAAGCTGGCCTTGAACTCCTGACTGCTGGGATTACAGGTGTGTGCCAATATGCCTAGATTTTTGCTATGCTATTTGAAAAGAAAAAATCAGAAGCCTCCTTTCCATTACAGGCCAATCTGGAAAAGAAACGCTCAACATGATGACTGTAGGGGCCATTCCATTCTGGGATCTAGTGAAGTGGAAACCAATGGATGCATTTCTACAGCCAGGGGGATGAACAAAGGGAGCAAACCTTCACAGAAACACAGAGGGTCAGACAGGTGGGCGGGGTGGCAGGAGCACCATGACCTGGCTTTCTCAGCAATGGTCACCATGATGTGAAGAATGCAAGAAGTATCGGAAACACTGTGCCCTGGGACAGGCCCACGAGAAGAGAAAACTGGGCAACATTCCCCAAAAAGGACATAAATAAAGAGGAAGGCTTGCTAACTCGAACATGGGCCACCCATGGGGGGGTCCCCCTCGTTCTGGTGGTGACATCTGGCTGTTGCCCTCCCTCGGTTTTCTGTGCTGGGAATGATCAATGCCAGTGTTGACTGCTGGTCTCAGAAACAGGAAGCACAAACAAGGCTAAAGTCCCCTTCCCAAAGTCTAAACTGATAAAGGGAGCAGTTTCCAAGTGACAGCACTCACTGCTGGGCTGTTTGCTGAGGGCAGGGAGACAAAGGTTAAGCAAAACAGAATTCAGCAACAATCAAAAGCACAGGGTGCGTTGACTTCACCCGATTATAAAATGCAAAATTCTTTTAAGTTGCACACTGACCCTGGCGGCTCCAGCAGCCTCCCTAGCCCGCTGTCCTTGAACTGGTTCCCGGTGTTCCCTACTGAGCTTGGGTGAACTTTCAAGCTGCATACCTGGGGCTAAGAACAGAGTGTTCTCAGACACAATTCAACATGGATACGCTAAAATTAAAAAAGAAAAAAAAAGTTTTGCTTCTTCAGCAGCAGCATGACGTAAACACTCGGTTGTTCGGGAGGGAAGGCAAGCCTACAAATGGTCTGCGTAGATGCTATGGACGTCTGGGCCAGGGCTGTGGGGTTCCAGGCAGAGCAACTGGCCACCCACTGCTCAGAGAGCACTGAGCCCTGGGGAAAGTCATGCCGACTTCCCTTCACAAATACCCTTTCCCCCAAACAAAAACAAAACCACTAGTTTGGAGCTGCAGTGAGAATTCTGTAAAAAAGTAGCTTCTATAAGTCCTGTTTGATTTTTCTTTAATAAGTCTGTTCTTTTGAAATGACCTGTGATTGTCGAAATTTTACCCAGGGTCGAGTGTACTGTGGTCTCGCCGAGTGACAACGCTAAAAACAAGCGAACCGTGAAACAAACGAACAACAATGGCCATAAACGCTTTCGGAACACGTGAAATGTGTGGGGCCCATCGGACTGCTTTCTAGAGAGAGATGGGTTGACTGAGGGTCTCCCTGCAGCCACGACGACGCGTATTGCTCTTCAAAAGAACAGGGTCGAGATTAGAAAGAATAACCTGTGATGGAGGACCAAGCAGGCTGGAGACAGGAGATGTTCCCACTGGCTTTGCTGGGAGCGAATGTAACCGGTCCGGGGTTGGGGAGGGCGGCTGCTACTAACACTCAAGGATACTATTTACAGCTGCTTCTAAAATGGAGTCCGTCTCCACGACGCCTTCACTGTGGTCCGGCATGAACTTTTCCAGGCAGTTTTCTTGCGAAGCCATTGGAGAAAAGCTGGGGAAGTCAAGGTCCACGGCGCCGCTGGCTGCGGGGTCACTCTGTGGCCGCCCCGCCTTCTTGAGCTCCAGAATGTTCTTAAAGGTTTTCTCTAGGCTCTTGGTGAGCTGGAGATCCGGCTGGGGCTCACCCGACCCTTTCATGATGTCTGTGTGTAAAACCTCATTCTTTGGGGAATTCCTCAGGGTTTTGTCCTGGAAGGAGTCGAGGCAAGGCATCTCCAGGTGCGAGCTGGCCAGGATGCCCGGGAGCTTGCTCTCGGCATCATGATCCGGCCTGGCCATAGTCTTGCGGTGGCCGTCGGGGCCTGGAGAGCACCCGCTGGCACTGGCAGGGTCCCTCCGGCTGCCCTTGTCCTCAGGTACACCCCGGTATTGGCCTAAGCCCCCTTTGTCATATTTCAGTGTTCTACCGTGGCCTTCCGACTTTTTAGAAACGTTTCCCTCTGCAGAGACCACGGTGTGGTTAGGCACTAGATGAAACTGGTCATGATTCGTTGCTTCTGCCACGCCTGGCTTGGTTCGGTCTCTGCTTTGGGCCCTGGGCGCCTGATGGAGCGAGCTGGCTTTGCTGCGATGCTGGTCACTCCTGTCAAGTGGTGTCTCAGGTATAGCCTCGTCAAGTTTGAAGGAACAACAGAAATCGGCCTGAAAACCCTCTGGAAATAAGAGCAGAAAGAGATTAAATGGTCAGAGTGAGGACCAGCCCATGACAAACCCTAATTAGGAGCAGAGGGCGGTCCCTCAACCGAGCTAGGCAGAGCCTCTTCCCCTCTGCTCATCCCCCTACCAGCACACCCCACAGGACGACTTCACAGAAACACGCAGAGACAATCTAATGAGGGGCATCTTCTCAAAGTAGCCAAGGCTGTGGGGCCAGCTTCCATGTGGGAAGCTTAACCTGGGTTTTCTGCATGCAAAGGAGGTCCTCTATTTACCAAGACAGCCACAAGCCTATCCCCCCATTTTTCTTTTGTTAAGTGATTTTTTAAATTTTTTTTTAAAAAAGATATTTGTTTATAATACATATATTCTGTCTGTGTGTATGTCTGCAGGCCAGAAGAGGGCACCCGACCTCATTACAGATGGTTGTGAGCCACCATGTGGTTGCTGGGAATTGAACTCAGGACTTTTGGAAGGGCAGGCAGTGCTCTTAACCTCTGAGCCATCTCTCCAGCCCCTTAATTGATTGTCTTCAAGATAAGTTACAGCTTCAACTTGTTTCCTTCCTTAGAGCAGCAGGCTTTGTGGCAAAGGGGGTGGATACACCTTGTCTCTGGGTAATGGCGCTTATTGACAGGCGACAGGGCTCCGCCACTTTTCCCAGATCATAAAACTAATGGCAAAAGGCACACAAAACAGTATCTGATTAGAAGATATCGACGCATGGAGTGGCCATGTCTGAGTGTGAGGGCTGTACCCTTCCTTGTCAGGTTCCAGGAGCCAGGGGTGACAAGAGGCATCTGTGAGGACCTGAGGTAGAGGCTGCAGCAGCAGGGCCTCAGGAAGGAAGGAGTGATTTCATCTAGAGCAGACTGCACAGCACATATGCAATCGCGAGCTACAGGGGATAGGGGCTACAGTGTAAAAAGGATTCAGTCTGACTGATGGAGGTGGGTCTTGTATTTATCTGTTGATTTCATTGGTGAATTAATAAAGAAAACTACTTGCCCCTGATAGGACAGAAAATTAGGTAGGCGGAGTAGACTAAACAGAATGCTGGGAGAAAGAAGCCGAGTCAGTGAGTCGCCATGATTCTCTCACTCCAGACAGACGCAGGTTAAGATCTTTCTTGGTAAGCCAGCTCGTGGTGCTACACAGAATATTAGAAATGGGTTAGATCAAAATGTAAGAGCTAGCCAATAAGAGGCTGGAACTAATGGGCCAGGCAGTGTTGTTATTCCGGGTAAAGCTAGCCCGGTGGCGGGATGCAGCCCCGCCGCTCTTATTACAACATCTGACAGACACTTACAGGCCTGCTCTCGAGGCTGTGACACGGTAAGACAAAGTGGCAGGGTCACCAGGAGCTAATCTACCAAAGGCAGAGACAGACGCCCAGTGTTGTGCTTTCCTGGGACACACAGTATTTCTTCCAGACTCGTCCACACAGTATTCGTAAACCTCCTGGCCAAGGCAGGCCTAATGCAGAACCTCAATGTTTTTTTTTTTTTAACTTTTCTTTTTTTCTTAGATGATAGATTAATGATCTTACTGAGTCCCAGACATGTACACTTCACAAGCGATCATATGAGCACAGAGGCTCAACTAGAAGTCTGTTGATGCCTGCATGCCAGAAGAGGGTACCAGATCTCATTATAGATGGTTCTGAACCACCATGTGGTTACTGGGAATTGAACCCGGGTCCTTTGGAAGAGCAGCCAGTGCTCTTAACCACTGATCCATCTCTCCAGCCCAGCATGTGATTCTAAAATAATTTTTATAGATGGTATAAACACTTATGTTCCATGGACTATGGTGTTTATGATTTACAGTTTCGAATCTCAGCTACTCAGGGGACTGAGGCAGGAGCATCACTTTAGACACATGAACTTGAGATCAACTTGGGCACCTAAGCAAGGCAGAACAAAGTGTTAGAGCTCAGGCTGGTGAGACGGCTCAGAGGCTGAAGTATTTGCCACACACCTGACATCCCGAGACCGACCATGGATCTCACAGAGAACGAAGTGATGCCCAAAAGCTCTCCTGTGACCCCACACGGGCGGGCGCTGTGTCCTGGGTGTGTCTAGCCACACAGCCATATACAAACATTCACAATAATGTTTTTTGAAAAAGAAAAAGAAAACTGCTTGTTCTATTTATTTTATTTTGAGACAGGGATTCTCTATGTTGTCCTATCTCTTCTAGAACTCACTTTATAGACCAGGGCAGCCTCGAACTCAGAGATCCCCCTGCCTCTGCCTCCAAGTACTGGGGTTAAAGGTGTGCACCACCACTGCCCAGACTTTTTGGTCTATTTTAAAATGCTTTTGAGCTGAGTGTGGTGGTATGGTCCTATAATCCCAGCACATGGAGGAAGAGGCAGAGGCAGGAGGATGGCGTTTTCTTCCTTTGGTGCCCTCCTCTCTCTCACTCATAGCCCAAGGTGGCTAAAAATTTGTGATCTTCCTGCCTGCCTACACCCCCCAGTGCTGGGAGTTTGGGCCAGTGTGATCAACAAGTGAACCCCAGGCTAGCCAGGACTACATAGTAGTGAGACTCCTATCTTTAAAAAGAGGAGTGGGCTAGAGATATGGCTTAGTAGTTAAGTCCATGTACTACTGGTCAGAGGACCCAAGTACATTTTCCTGCAGCCATGTTTGGTGGCTCACAACTGCCTGCTCACAACTCCTGCTCCAGGGACCCAACACCTCTGGCCTCCAGGCACCTTATACCTCAAGCGCATTTATCCACACAGGCACACACATAAACACAACTGAAAATTCAGGGTCTGGAAAGATGGCTCAGTAGGTAAGAGTGTGTACTGCTCTCCAGAGGACCTGAGTTCGTTTCCCAGCAGCTGTCTCAGGGGGTCATACTGTTTCTGACTCCAACCCCAGAAAATCCAACACCACTTCTGGCCTCTGAGTGTACCCGCACTTGCATAACATAAACATACATGCCCCACTAACTGAAAATAAAATAAAATCCTGAAAAAGAGAAAAGAATTAAATCTAATTTAAAAAGGACAGATTTGAAGCTGGGTGTAATGGCTCACACCTTTAATCTCAGCACTTGGGAGGCAGAGATAGACCCTGTGAGCTTGAGGTCAGCCTGGTCTATACAGTGAGTTCCAGGACAGCCAGAGCTACACAATGAGACCTTGTCTAAGCAAACAAAAGCAAGAATGAGGTGGTGAGGGGAGCTCAGGTTTGGAGAAAGTCTGGACTGCATGTAGGAGGTGGGACAGAGAAAAGCCTCTCCGTGGGGCACTAGGGCTTCTGGCTCAGGCCTGGGCTATGCCTCACTGATAGTTTCCTAAGTGTGCCTTTCATTTCCTTACAGGCGGATAAGCCTCTGGTTTAATTTAGCTCTCAAAGACTAGAACAATCGGCCGGGCGGTGGTGGTGCACGCCTTTAATCCCAGCACTTGGGAGGCAGAGGCAGGCAGATCTCTGTGAGTTCGAGACCAGCCTGGTCTACAAGAGCTAGTTCCAGGACAGGCTCCAAAACCACAGAGAAACTCTGTCTCGAAAAAACCAAAAAAAAAAAAAAAAAAAAAAGACTAGAACAACAGGTTTTGAAGTTTAATAGGGGAAACCATTAAAATTAAAAAAAATTAACTGTTGGTTTTCCCTTCCCAGAATTCACCGCAGGTCACACAGATCCCCAAAGGCCGCACTGCTCAGGGACTATTACCCCCTGCCCCATGATGTTTCTTACCAGGATCCACGAGTGCCAGACGCTTGTCCCGAGACAGGGAAGCTCTTTCCTCCTGGTTGAACATCCTGTCGATCATCACAGTCTCGGCAGAGGGGTTGATTCTCTGAGGAGGAGAGAGCCAGTCACTTTGTATGCTTTGACCAAGGGAATGAAGCACCGAGAAGTGAGTTTGGCGTCCAGATACTCTAGCGCTCCCCCATCACACATGTGCTATGCACGAGAAGCTATGACATTTGCTGCTGTTTGAAGACAAGGTCCCATGTAGCTTAGACTAGCCTCAAACTTGGGGCGATCATCCTGCCTCAGCTTCCTCCCCTCCCCCCATAGAAAGGGTTTCTCTGTGTAGCCCTGGCTGTCCTGGAACTGGCAGAGATCCACCCCTACCACTTGGCTAGACCTGGTTTTTAGAGCTAGGGTTTCACTTTGTAAGCCTGGCCAGCTTCAGCCTCACAGAGATCTGCCTGCCTCTGCCTCTGAGAGCTGGGATTAAAGGTGTGCCTGGTGAGGCAGTCTTATTAAGATGGCTCAGACTAAGTCTCTCTCTCTCTTTAAAATCAGAAATGGTTGTTGGTGGCTTCTGCCACTGTCACCGTCAGTGATGGCTAACTGGAAAGTTGTCCTCTAACTTCACACATCCCTGCTTTATAAACTACGCTCTGGGTGTGGCAGTCCCTGAACCCTCTCTCTGCGCCTCGGCTTGGCAGACCCACTCAGGCAGCCATGTTGGGAGCACACTTTTACCATGGCGTCTTCTAGGAGCAGGAATCGGTATTTGTTCAGCATCGCTTGGGTCCTTTTAAGGAGCTGAGTGGCAACTTCTTCAAATTCATTGTCCACTTTAAAAAAGAAAAATTGAAAAGAGAAAAAAACAGTAAGAGAGACTGGTCTGTTTCTTGAGACTGGCGGCATGGACTCATTCCCACAGCCTACCCACCCGCAGCAAGGACGTGCTACAGATACCCCCCTTGGATAGCCTTCTCTGCTCACACATCCTGCACTGTGCGGTGAGGAACTCAGGCTAATACAGCCCGGGAAACCAACAGCGTATTACCACTGCTCTAAGAAGTCCAGGACGGAAGGGCACTGCACAGAGCCGATGAGCTGGTTCCCTCAGCTTTGTTCCTTCTCAGAAGCAGGGTGGACAGAACGATGGACAAATAAAGTCCATCTGTCTGGCTGGGGGGACACAAACCAGTCCATGACCCTTGCAGGTCATGATTTATAGCTCTGGGTTTTGACTTTTAGTCTCAAAAAATGTCCTATTTTCCAATTCCTTCTGTCTCAGAATCTTCACAGTTCTTTACTGCTGAGCAGGAAGCCACTCATCAGACCTCCCCGGAAGCCCCAGTGGGTCTGGAGACAGAATCTTACTCTGAGGTCAGAGGCCCTGGATCCAGACCAGTGGCAGTGGAGGAAGACAATGTCATGGAGAGTTGGCAGGGGGAGGGAAAGTGGGGTGCTACCAAATCCCTGCTATTAGACTTAGACAGACAACAGGTACAGGCCAGAATGAGTGGGGTTCTTGGGCTAGAGAAGGGGCCCTGTCCCCAACCTTGTCAGTTTCCTGAAACCCATACAATGACTTAGATTTACTTTGGGACCTCAGGGAAGTAACTAATTCTTGGACCTGGTACAACGGCAAGAGTCAAGTTCTTGTGCACTGCAAAGTACCTGGAAGAAAGCCACCCCACTTACAGCCAGCAGCCTCACCGTGCGCCCCTTTGGACCAGTTACAGCCCGACCCAGGGGCTGGGGCACTGAGTACACAGCAAACAAGCTACACCGTGGTAAGAGCCACCGGGCTACAGGCAGGAGTGCTGTGGGCGGGCAGCGGCGGCTCACCTTTCCGCAGGTCTTCCTCCGTGGGCATGGAGCCCTGGCACACGTGGTAGGACAGCAGTCTCTGCACTGTGTCACTTAGTGATTGGAACTGGCTTTTGTCAGGGGTCACGGCATGGGCTTGGTCCCTCTGCAACTGTTGGAGGATGCTTTCAGAGGAGACAGAGAGTTCAGGTAAGGTTACATCAGGAGAGCATTAGTCAAACCATTTATTAGCAATGCTAGTTCTTCTTTCTTTCTTTCCTTCTCTTTTTCCTTTTTTTTTTTTTTTTTTTTTAATCCCAAGACAGGGTTTCTCTGTGTAACAGCCCTAGCTGTCCTGGAACTAGCTCTTACAGATCAGGCTGGCCTCGAAGTCACAGAGATCCACCTGCCTCTGCCTCCCGAGTGCTGGAATTAAAGACGTGCACTACCACTGCCTGGTAGCAATGCCATTTCTATAGTACAGCGGCTATGCATTTTCCACACCTGTATCCTGTACACTATTTCTATGACCCTAACCTCAGAAAAACAACGTGTGCACCAGGATCAGTGTGCGGTTGCTCAGAGAGACAGACGCATTCTCTTCAAGAACAAAAGAGCAAACAATGCACTTAATCTGATCTGTTTACTGGCCCCGATGAAAGCAAACTGTAGGAAATGATTTTCAAAGTAATCAACAT
Organism: Chionomys nivalis; assembly: GCF_950005125.1. Lineage (NCBI taxonomy): Eukaryota > Metazoa > Chordata > Mammalia > Rodentia > Cricetidae > Chionomys > Chionomys nivalis. Next base: position 11,299,539 of record NC_080104.1, on the reverse strand, counting down.
GCCCTGCCCCCCTGGTGTAAGTGTGCACACGCATCGAGGCACACAGGTAGAGGTCAGAGGACAACCTAACATCTCTCCTTCTGCTGTGTGGGCTCTAGAGACCAAACTCAGACCACTGGGTGTGGTGACAAGCACCTTTCCCCTACTGAGACATCTCATGGGGCCCTGACCTTGCCTTTTTGAGACTGGTTCTCTCAGTTGCCAACAGCTGGCTAAGCAGGCTAAGCTGGCCAGCCAGAGATTCCCAGGGGTCCACCTGGCTTTGCCTCCCAGTCTGGGATCAGAGGGCTGGCTGCTGTGCCTGGATTGGTTTACACGGGTCAGGGAGTGAACCCTCATCCTCATGCTTGCAGAGCAAGCACTTTGACAACGAGGCCATCTCTCCGGCTCTCACTGTGAGGACCAGGCTGGTCTGGAGCTCACTGTGAGGACCAGGCTGGTCTGGAGCTCACTGTGAGGACCAGGCTGGTCTGGAGCTCACTGTGAGGACCAGGCTGGTCTGGAGCTCACTGTGAGGATCAGGCTGGTCTAGAGCTCACTGTGAGGACCAGGCTGGTCTAGAGGTCACTGTGAGGAACAGGCTGGTCTAGAGCTCACTGTGAGGACCAGGCTGGTCTAGAGCTCACTGTGGGGACCAGGCTGGTCTGGAGCTCACTGTGGAGACCAGGTTGGCCTTTAACTCACAGAAACCCAGAGATCTCTTGTTTCTGCCGTCTACATGTTGGGATTAAAGCCCATTTTAGAAAGGCTAACAAACTCACCATTATAGTGGGGTGTGGGGGTGTATTTAGAGAAAACAAGGGACCCTAAGATACCCTGAGAAAAACCGAGAATTTTTCCTTTAGAAGCACGACTTACAAAGCTCCTTTAGTCAGCTGTTTGGTGGCAGGCCTCTTCTGTCCCGAATGACCATCCACCTAAAATAAACCACAGGAAAAGTCACAAAACAGATCTAGAGATCAAGGCTGCTGTGCTCCAAGAGCTCCCTGTTATCTATCAACAAATAAGACTTTGAAACGTGTCCTGCTGAAAACCCAAACAAGCCAGCGTGGCCAGCTTCTTTGTAGCCAAGAGCACCAGGGCTAAGTCTACAGGAAGCTGTACAGCACAGCAGCTTCCAGCAGTTTTGGGGAAGAAGCCAAGGCCTTAGAGAGCTAGACACAAAACAGCTTCCCTTCCTTCATGAGATGAGTAGTTTGAAAAGCCTTGAGATTTACAGGTACAAGGTGAGTCAAAGGACCAGGCAAACAGCTGCTTCACGCATTCATGGTTGGTCCTCATATACAAACAGAACAAAACAAATCTCCATGTTCACCATGAACAGACCCACTTTGCTTGGTTTCTGAGTCTTGCTATGAACCCTGGCTGCCCTGGAACTCATTAGAGACCAGGCTGGGCATAGACTTGTGGGGGCAGAACCACTCCTAATAAGACTGTTGTGATTTCCCGTCTGTGCAGTGTTGGGGATTGAGCCCTGGCCCTTGTGCAAATGCTGGCTACTGAGTGACATCCCTGTGATGGTCACTCTCGACTGTCAACTGGAGAGGATCTAACATCCCTCTGGAAAGAAACCTCTCGGCACATGTGGGAGGGAGTGAGGAGACTGGGCTGAGGTGTGAGGGCAGACCCTGCCCCATGGCCTAGGGTCCTCGATGAATGAGGAGGACGGGACCTGAGCACCAGCAATCGCCCAGATTCCTGACCGCAGAAACAGCCCCTTCACACTCCTTTACACTCTGCTATGACGACGTTCTTCCCCAAGGGACTGTGCTTTCAAAGTGTGAGCCCCAAACCCCTTCCTCCCTTAAGCTGCTTTGTCAAGTATTTTGTCCCATGAATGATAAAAGAACTACAATCCCAACCCTACGAGTGCAGCTTTTTAAGTGTCTAGCATATGTTGGCTGCCGGTGTGTGTGTGTGGGGGGGCGTGTGCACGCGTGCGTGCAGCACTTCTGAAGGTCAATCCCAGGGCCTTGCACACACTCCAGGGCCTTGACTATGGTGGATTCATGAGGCACCGGGAACATGTCAGGAACAGCTAAGAAAGATTCATCGTGGAAACATGAATGTGGCCAGCCTGCCCTCCTGGGAAACCTTCAGTGTGGTGTTGCAGCACTTGGAGACTAGCTGTGTGCACAGTGCCTCCGGAGACCACACACTCATTCCTTTAAAGCCGCGAGGGCACGCAAACACCAGTCGCCTACCTGCACAGCTGTCTGGCTAGGGGATGATCCAACCGAGTTTTCCTGCTGTGGCTGTGTAGTCCCCAAGGATGCTGGCATCATTTTGCTTCCAGAATCCTGTCCTATTAGAATGAATGCAGAGGACAGTCAGGTCCAGCATGTGCATGAAAGGGCTTCTTTCTTCTTTCTTATTTTGAGGTAAAGTCTCACTTTGTAGCCCTGGCTGACCTGAAACTTGCTAAGTAGACCAGACTGGTTTTGACTGTACAGTGATTATCCTGCTTCTGCCTCCAGAGTGCTGGGATTAGAGGTGTGGACCACCACCCCCAGCCTGAAAGGGATTTCTTGATAAAACCTGTGGGGAGGAAGGGAGCAGGACACTCTGATCTATCAGCTATGGAGGTAGAGATAGGTGCTATTCAACTCTGAGTAGGAATCAATAGAGAAACTTAATCTACGAGAATAAACGGAACTGCAAATGCATATGTAGTTTCCAGTTGTCTGTGGTCTGAGAACGAGGCCTCAGCCTGCAGTCAGTACTTCAGAACTCCAAACTACACCTGCAGGAAGGAGGCCCAGAGGGGATTCTGAAGGATGCTCGAGCTCCTATATTTGATTATGCACTGAGCTGGCAAGAACGGTTACTATGCGCACAGCTGTGGGCAAAGGCTGCTTTGCCTTAGCATGAGAGGAGTCGAGCAGCTACTGTGAAGCACCGTATGCAACCTACAGGTCTCCAGTTTGGGGGTGGGGCTTCTGAACACGCATGCACATCGCGACATGGGGCTAATGACAAGGTTCTGTGTGCCTTGCTCATCAAACCCAGAGCTCTCCCTTCTCAGAGGTGCCCTTCGCTTTGGGTGGGAGGGGACGGAGGAAGGGAACGACAGGGCAAATCCCAGTTCGGGGGCTCAGAAGACAGACTCTGAAGGCAGAGGGAGGCAGCGGCTCATGTTTCAGGCACTGGGAGGATGGGGCAGACTCCGGCAAACTTTTGCAGAGGCTCCTGACCTGGCAGTGCTGTGCTCGAGAGCCCAGGGATCTGCGCTGGCCTCAGGCCATCTGTGGTCTTGGACGTGGGAATGGGGGAGGTCTGGTTCAAACACTTTTTCTGAGCCTGTAGACCAAAGAACCAAGAAAAATGTTAGTTTCGCTGTTAAAAGTAGAAAGCGATTGCTTCTTTCTTGAGATGTGTTTAATGTGTAAGAGTGCTTTGCTGTGTGTATGTGTACGCACCACATCTGTACCCAGCGTGTGTATGTGTACGCACCACATCTGTACCCAGCGTGTGTATGTGTACGCACCACATCTGTACCCAGCGTGTGTATGTGTACGCACCACATCTGTACCCAGCGTGTGTATGTGTACGCACCACATCTGTACCCAGCGTGTGTATGTGTACGCACCACATCTGTACCCAGCGTGTGTATGTGTACGCACCACATCTGTACCCAGCGTGTGTATGTGTACGCACCACATCTGTACCCAGCGTGTGTATGTGTACGCACCACATCTGTACCCAGTGTGTGTATGTGTACGCACCACATCTGTACCCAGTGTGTGTATGTGTACGCACCACATCTGTACCCAGTGGCCAAAGAGGCCAGAAGGCATCACACCCTTTGGAACTGGAGTTATGGATGGTTGTGAGCCACCATGCAGGGGCTGTGAACTGAACCTGGGGCTTTTACAAGAGCAACAACTGCTTTTAACTGTTGAGCCATCTTTCCCGTCCCAATAGATTACTTTAAAATAGATTACTTTAAAATGCCAAACAAGCAGTTTGAGGTACTGAACGCCTTTAATCTGAGCAAGAGGGAGAGGCAGGTGGAACCCTGTGAGTTTCAGGCCTTCATAGAAACACCCTATCTCAAAAACATAAAACAAGTGCTAGACAATATTCATTTTTTAAAAACATTTATTGTTTGTTTTTAGAGGCTGGACAGGCGTCATATGCCTCAGATGAAGTTACAGGGAGTGCCGATCACCAGTCACATGCTGCCAAGCGAACCCAACTTAGGTCAACAATTTTTTTTTCTTTTTTTTGGTTTTTTGAGACAGGGTTCTCTATAGCTTTGGAGCCTGTCCTGGAACTAGCTCTTGTAGACCAGGCTGGCCTCAAACTCACAGAGATCTGCCTGCCTCTGCCTCCTGAGCTGGCCTCGAACTCACAGAGATCCACCTGCTTCTGCCTCCTGAGCGCTGGGACTAAAGGCATGTGCCATACCGCCCAGCCTCAACCAAATTTCTTCCTTCCTTCCTTTCTTCCTTTCTTCCTTCCTTCCTTCCTTCCTTCCTTCCTTCCTTCCTTCCTTCCTTCCTTCCTTCCTTTCTTTCTTTCTTTCTTTCTTTCTTTCTTTCTTTCTTTCTTTCTTTCTCTTTCTTTTCTCTCTCTCTCTCTCTCTCTCTCTCTCTCTCTCTCTCTCTCTCTCTCTCTCTCTCTCTCTCTCTCTCTCAGATTTATTTATTATGTATCCCTGCAGGCCAGAAGAGGGCGCCAAATCTCATTACAGATGAGTACATGTGGTTGCTGGGAATTGAACTCAGGACCTTTGGAAGAGCGGGCAAAGCTCTTAACCACTGAGCCATCTCTCCAGCCCCATCAACCAAATTTCTCAATGTCTGCTTGGTGTCACTTTCAGGTTAACTATTACAGAAAGAACACTCTAAAAACATTCTTCTATCACAATGGGAGAGTTTCCGAGTATATCTATAATCTATAAGCTCATGGAATTTTTTTTTCTCTCTCTTCCTCCCTCTTTGGTGGGGGCAGCGTCTCACTATGCAGCCCTGGCTGACCTGACACTCACAATGTCGATCAGGCTGGCTGGGACGTCACAGAGATAGATCTATCTGTTTCCGTCTGGAGAGTGGGATTAAATGCATGTACTACCACACATGCCAATTTTTTCTTCGAAAACAAAACCACGATGCTCCCAGTATCTTAAGGGACTAAATCAAAATCAGTGCATTAGCCCATCTCAAGCATCCTGACTTCCTGCTCTCACAGCCGTTCAGAGGAGGGGGAGCACTTGCTTCATCTCAGCTACAATGGACACACCCTGCTTTACCTCACGAGCAGGAAATGAATGGAAAATGAGATTTCTTCTTTTTCTTTCTTTCTTCTTCTTCTTCTTTTTTTTTTTTTTTTTTTTTTTTTTTTTTTTTTTTTTTTTTGGTTTTTCAAAACGCAGCTTCTCTGTGTAGTCCTGGAACTCACTCTGTAGACCAGGCTGGCCCCAAATTCACAGAGATCCACCTGCCTCCCAAGAGTTGCACTCAGCTGGGAAATTATCTTTTATTTATTTATTTTTATTTTTCAAGACAGAGTTTCTTTGCGTAGTCCTGGCTGTCCTGGAACTGGATCTGTAGACTGGTCTCAAACTCAGAGATCTGACTGCCCCTACCCCTGAGTGCAGATTAAAGGCCTGTGCCGCCATGCCCAGCCCAGGACAGGATTTTTCTTAGCAGTTCCTGGGTGGGGTCTGTACACATTCCACATACCAGGTCTGACCCGATGCCTGTCAACACACACTTCCTTTCTGTGTAGAGTGTGCATTGCTCTTATGCCTGCCTTCTGGTGAAGTCATACTTTGTACAATGTTAACTTTAGGTGACAAGAAATTAGGATCTGCAAATTCAACTTAATACTAGCCTGAATAAAATAGAATAACAAAAATGAATCTAATCTTTAAACTGTGTCTCCCTCCCTCTGCTCTTTTCCTTCTCCTGTGTTCAGAAAGATTAAGCCCAACGGCCTGACTACTGCTGGCGACTGCTCCACTCTGAACTCAAGGTCTAAATTACTCATGCTGACTTTGAATGCGCTCTAGGGCCCAGGCTCCTGCACTCTTGATCCTCCCACCTCACCTTTACAAGTAGCTGGGAATACAGGTACATGCTACCCAGCCTGGTTTTCTTTCCTTTTTTTTTTTTTTTAAGATTTATTTATTATGTATGTATACAGTATTCTGTCTGTGTGGATGTCTGCAGGTCAGAACAGAAGAGGGCACCAGATCTCATTACAGATGGTTGTGAACCACCATGTGGTTGTTGGTAATTGAACTCAGGATCTTTGGAAGAGCAGCCAGTGCTCTTAACCTCTGAGCCATGAGCCATCTCTCCAGCCTCCTTTTTTTTTTTTTTTTGGTTTTATGAGATATGGAGCCAGTTCTGGAACTCACTCTGTAGACCAGGCTGGCCTTGAACTCATAGAGACCCCCCTGCCTCTGGGATCAAAGGTGTGCACCACCACCAGCCAGCTTATTTTTGGTTTTCTAAGAGAGAGTCTATTGTGTAGCTCTGACTATCTTGAAATTCACTGTGTAGACCAGGTTGGCCTTGAACTCAGAGATCTGCCTGCCTCTCCCTCCCTCGACCTGGGATTAAAGGAGTGCTCCATGACAATTGGCTATTTTTTCTTATTTTAAAATTTATGTGTATGTGCACAACATGCCTCTTCTCTCCTGCATACTTGCATGCATGCGAACACAGTCACAAACACATACACGCACGCGCACACACACACAAAGGTTGGTGTGCTCCATATTTCGTGATTTAACTCTCCTCATGATCTGACAATAACGTACAGGCAGCGCTGGCTCCTGGCTCCCGTGCAGACCCCACTGCGCTTTCGTCACAGTTCACCTTCACTTCCTGTCATCTGTCTGTCAGTCAGGAGACCCCAGGTCCTGTCTAGTCAGTATGGTAGGAGACGAAGCTGGGGGATGCCATTTTAAAAAATTTTTATAAAAACAATTAAGTTTGCTCCAAGCTGTAAGAATGACTTTCATCTACCGCTTATGCCCCAGAAATACTACGCTCGCCTCAGGGTCACTCATCTCCGTCCTGTCTCTCTAACTACAACTGCATCACCCCCTCCCTCCAGTCCCTCTCATGGACCTGCCTCTTTGTTCTCTCTAATTCACAGCCTCTTTGGCTTAATCCTTCCCTCTCTGCTGCACGCTCTTGGTTGAGGCTGTGGTCTCTCAGCCGTGTTGCCACGTCTGTGTCAGGCCTCCCGGCCACAATGGCCTCTCTCACTCTTCCTTCTATAATCTGCCTTAGTCGTAGTATTCTGTCTCGGCCGCAGACAGGACTAGCACTCAGCCTGCTCAAGTGGGACTAGGCATTTAAAACTGTGTGGTTTGAATGAGAACGGTCCCCATAGGCTCAGAGATCTGGATCCTAGGACCCCAGGGAGTATGTGGGAGGCGTGACCTTGCTGGAGGAAGTGCATTGCTGGGGTAGTTGCAGGATGTGGTGGCACAAGCTGTTAACCCCAGCAGAGCCTTCTAGACTAGCCTGGTCTACAGGAGAGCAGTGCTGTGTGGAGAGACCCTGCCTTGAAAAGCTAAAAACTTTTAAAACAAAATAAAACGAACAAAAAAACACCAAAAAACTATTTACTTCTACTGTATATGCATATGTCAGTGTGTTACGTGTACACATGTGTGAGCATGCAATGTGTAAGCCTGTGCATGTACTCAGCAGCCAGAAGGGGGCAGCAGGTGTCCTTTCTGTCATCTCTGCCTGTTGTCTCAAAGCTGGAATTTTCCAGGCTACAAGGGAGCAATCTCCTTTAACGTCACAACATATGACAGACACTAGACTTGTTACTTGGGTTCTAGGATTCTAAACCCAGTTCTCAGTACTTCCAGATAGCAAGTACTCTTAACCACTGAGCCATCTCTCCCTCGTTCTGTTTTCTTTATTTTAGAGCCTAGGCTATCCTTGAACTCACAGCAGACCCATGCCTCAGTCTTCCAAGTGCTGGGATTACAGCCACGACTGACTACACCCAGCTCTTAGTCTATTGCAAGTGACTCCGCACTGTACAGCTCCCAGGCTAGCTCCATCACACTGCACAGCTCCCAGGCTAGCCCCATCACACTGCACAGCTCCCAGGCTAGCCCCATCGCAGGCTAGTTTCCCTTTCTGACTTCTCCTGTGTGTGCTCCCTCTACCGTGCTGAGACTGCAGCTTCCCTGCTGACTTCCCACCCAGCAGCTGTCCTTGGCTGCCTCAGACCTGATGACCACACCTAAAACTCGGCAGCTTCCTTTACAAGTAAGAACTGCCCTCCCTCCCCGTTTCTGCCGCTGCCAGCATCTTATGTCGTTCTCAGTCTCCAACACGGCAGCTAACCACAGGTTCTAGCTTCGTTTTTTTTTTTTTTTTTTTTTTTTTTTTTTTTTTGGTTTTTCGAGACAGGGTTTCTCTGTGGTTTTGGAGCCTGTCCTGGAACTAGCTCTTGTAGACCAGGCTGGTCTCGAACTCACAGAGATCCGCCTGCCTCTGCCTCCCAAGTGCTGGGATTAAAGGCGTGCACCACCACCACCGCCTGGCCAAAAATGTGTAGCCGAGGCTGGCCTCGAACTCCTCCTGCCTCTGCCTCCTTCAGCAAATCCTACCGGCGTGAGCCACCACAACTGGCTAGCTTCGTTTTAAATCCATGTACTTCCCACCATAGGACACACAAGTCTTCACTATTTCACATTTAGGTTAACACTATGACTATTTTTGCTTTTTTTTTTTTTTTTGAGACAGGGTCTCACTAGCCGAGATGGTTCTGTAGCCATAAGCCATGGTTAACCTTGAACTCCTGATCTGGTGTCAACTCCCAAATGCCTGGACCATGTACAGGTGTGTGTCCATGCCTGGACTATGACACTGACTTTCTTATTTGTTTTTGAGACAGGATCTTACTATGTAGCTCTGGTTGTTCTGGAACTCACTATGTAGAGCAGGCTGGCCTCAAACTCATCAACATCCGATTTGCCACTGCCTGTGTAGTGCTGGGAACGAAGGTGTGTGTCAGAACACCCAGCAACAAGGCTCTATTTTTATTTTTATTTATTTATTTATTTAATTTGGTTTTTCAAGACAGGATTTTTCTGTGTAGCTTTGTGCAGCCTGTCATGGAACTCGCTCTGTGGACCAGGCTGACCTCGAACTCAGGAAACTCGCCTGCCTCTGTATGCCCACTGTCTGGCTCTGTATGCCCACTGTCTGGCTCTGTATGCCCACTGTCTGGCTCTGTATGCCCACTGTCTGGCTCTGGATGCCCACTGTCTGGCTCTGTATGCCCACTGTCTGGCTCTGTACGCCCACTGTCTGGCTTTGTTTTTGTCACAGGTTCTCCTGTAGCCCTGGCTGGCCTTGAACTCCCAGAGATCTGCCTGCCTCGGCCTTGGCCTCCCAAGTGCTGAGATTTAAGGCAAAATGGGACTGGAGAGATAGCTAGGTGGTTAAGAGCACTTGCTGCTATTCCAGAGGTCTTGAGTTCAACTTCCAGCAACCACAACCATCTGTAATCTGAGATCTGGTGCCCTCTTCTGGCCCACAGGCATACATGCAGAAGGAACACTGTATACATAACAAATAAACAAACAAACAAACAAAAAAACCCAAAAAAATAAATAAAGGCACACGCTTGGCACAACAACACGACTCTTAACATGCCAAAGACTCGTAGGACACACACCACACACCTTTCCCACCAACATCCTCCTCCTAGCACCTAGACCTGCTTTCCTTCCCCCATGGTGCACGTTATCTTTTCTCCCAGGCTTTTCTGGACCCTCTGTCTTGTTACCCCTTCCTTCCTTTAGATTGGCAGCCAGTGAGATGGCTTAGCGGGTAAGGCTCCTGCTGCCAAGCCTGAGTGCGACCCACACGGAGGAAGAGAACCAGCTCCTGCAGCCTGCACGCTCATGCTGTGACACGTGTGGCCACACGCGCACGCACACACACATGTGAACACTTGCTTCTCTGGGTCCTGCAGCAGGGTTTTATGCTCCAGAGACTGTTGTGTGACAATGCTCAGTAGACACTTGACACAGACTGGGGCTACACACTTGGTGCTCAGTACAGATGGAAAGACACACACACAGACATCAGGGAGGAAAGCAAGGAGCCTGTGAGCTTCTAGGAATTTGGACGGGAGCCTGAAGAAGCGAGCGACTGAAGCATGGTGGAAAAGGGCAGGCTGCAGTTACCACCAGTCTGGGTTCAAAAGTATCGAGTGCAGGCCATGTATGCTTCCTTCTAGGAGTGGAAAGAAAGCTCAGGTCACCGGGCCAATGTTTTAGGATTGATGTTCTGGAAGCGCGCTGTGAAGGAGGGGCTAAAGGCACATCAATCATTCTGATGGGAAAGCCGTGTCTAATGAGGTGACATTAGGGACGTAATGGGCTGTGAGCATTGGCTAGCCCTGTGCCCTTCTCCCTGAGCTGCACTTCACAGTCACTTGAGTTTCTGTAAACACTGGTGCCTGAGGTCCTTGCTCCAGGCTGCTTAGATCAGAATTTATGGGGATAAGGTCCAGGCATCAACAGTTTTAGAAGCTCCCTAGAAGACCCGATTTTTCAGACGAGAAAACTAAAGACGGACTGAGACCACAAGCCACTTGCTGACAGGACACAGGCAAGGACAACTCAGCTGGGCTTCCTTACCCAACTCCACTTTCCTGGAGAAGGCTCCCTACAGCCTGCCGCAGAGTATGAATATGGAAAAGGAGGGAGGGAGTACAGTGTGGCGGCCTGTGTGAGCACACACTGTGCCTACCGTGGGGCTGCCACAGGAGCGCCGTGTGCACCTCCAAGAAAGGATCAAAAATAATCTGCTTAAGCCCCGGCACTGTCCTGGTTCCTGTCAATATTTCCAACATTCATGGAGTGAACGCATGAGACATTTTCAAAGAAGAATTTTTGTTTGTTTGTTTGTTTTTCAAGACAGGGTTTCTCTGTGGTTTTGGAGCCTGTCCTGGAACTAGCTCTTGTAGACCAGGCTGGTCTCGAACTCCCAGAGATCCGCCTGCCTCTGCCTCCCAAGTGCTGGGATTAAAGGCGTGCGCCACCACAGCCTGGCTTCAAAGAAGAATTTAAAGCTTAGTGTGGTGGTATACTTTTTAGCATTGGGGAAGCAGAGGCAGGGGGATTTCTGTGAGTTTGAGGCCAGCCAGAGCTGCATAGTGAGAGACCCTGTCTCAAAAAAAATATTTTTTGTTTAAAAACTTTTTCAAGACAGAGTTTCTCTGTATGTAGACCAGGCTGGCTTCAAATTCACAGAGAGCTGCCTGCCTCTGCCTCCAGAGTGCTGGGATTAAAGGTGTGAGACACCACTGCCTAGAAAAAAAATGTGGTTTTTTTTAATAGGATTTGGTGACTTATTAAAAGTATGAGAGAATAAAGCAAGGCCATGGTGCTGGAAATCTGCAGACACAGTAAGGCAGGAGAGGGTGGGGATCACAGAGAGGCATGGCTGGAGACCTCAACAGACAAATCAGCTTGCTCACACCTGCACCCTCATAGACGAGACCACGAGGGGACATGCTGGCTTTGGTTCTCACGGAATTTTAAACCTACTACTAAATCTTTTGGAGCACTGAGGAGATTTAGACCCATCACAGTTTTGTCTGACAAGCTAACGTCTCATAAAAGTCATCTGTTTAATCACAGACTTCATTTCTGATCCATTCACAAGACAGTGAAAAGCTTCGGAGTTAGTCCTGGCTTAAGTCTCCAGTTCACAGAGCTCCATGAAGGAGACCTGGTCGGTTTGAGGCCAGGCATTCTCAACCAAGCCTGCAAAGGAAGAAGTGCTCAGCGGTGGGAACCTCAGGAGCAGAGGACCCGTATTGAACTGGCTCCACACAAACTTAGGACAACTTGAGCATCAAAAAGAAGGAAAGTGGGCTGGAGAGAGAACTTAGAGGTTAAGAGCACTGACTGCTCTTCCAGAGGTCCTAAGTTCAACTCCCAGCAACCACATAGTGGCTCACAACCATTTATATCGACATGGGGGCACACTCTTCTGTTGTGTGTATATATATAACATATATATACATGGTGTGTTGTATATATAATAAATCTTTAAGAAAAAAAAGGAAAGGGCTGGAGAGATGGCTCAGCGGTTAAGAGCACTGACTGTTCTTCCAGAGGTCCTGAGTTCAATTCCCAGCAACCACATGGTGGCTCAAAACCATCTGTAATGAGATCTGGCGCCCTCTTCTGGCCTGCAGGCATACAGGGAGCCAGACTGTTGTATACATAATAAATAAAATCTTTAAAAAAAAAAAAAAAGAAAGAAAGAAAAAAGAAAAGGAAAGCACGCTAAGTAGGAAGAAACACAACCAGACTGGACATGCACACTAGACTTTAGATTAGCTTCAAAAGAGCAAGGTGGTGTGTGTGAGTGTGTGTGTGTGCGTGTGTGTGTGTGCAGCTGTCAAGTGGGTGAGATCCTGATGAGCGAACAGGAGAGGCAGCCATGAGGTTACTGGGCCACAGCCAATAGCTGGCTGAAAAGTCAGGCTCTTTACAATATTTTATCTACTTTGTTCAAGGATTTGCTTTATCTTTCTTCTTTTACACTTGTGGAGGGACGAGGATCAGATGCCAAAGTGCACATGTGGAGATCAGAGGACAACCCGTGGGACTGGGTTCTCTTTCTATCACATGAGGTTCAGAGATTGAGTTTAGCCTGGCGACAAGCAACTTTACCTGCTAAGCCATCTTGCAGGTCCTTAAGGGTTTTATAAAATGTTGATTATTCTTATTATTGTTTTGTTTTTTGAGACAGGGTTTCTCTGTAGCTTTGGAGCCTGTTGGAACTAGCTCTATAGACCAGGCTGACCTTGAACTCACAGAGATTTGCCTGCCTCTGCCTCCTGAGTGCTGGAATTAATGGTGTGCGCCACCACCGCCTGGCAATTTTTATTATTTTTAATTATGTATATATGTGTGTCTGTGTGCATATCAGTGCAGGTGCCCACACAGGCCAGAAGTGCCAGAGCTCGCTAGAGCTGGAGTTACAGACAGTTGTGAGTTGTCCCATGTGAGTGCTGGGAGCTGAACTCAGTTCCTCTGCAAGAGCAGCAAGAGTGCTGGGCGGCGGTGGTGCACCCTTAGTCCGAGCACACAGGAGGCAGAGGCAGGCGGATCTCTGTGAGTTCCAGGCCAGCCTGGTCTACAAGAGCTAGTTCCAGGACAGGAACCAAAAAGCTATGGAGAAACCCTGTCTTGCAAATAATGTTTTCTGACTGAATTTTGAGTAAAAACTATTATGACAACACAGAACAGCAGCACGGCCCCCTCTCTCAGGAGATGCCTGCTGAAGAAGGGACAGGCGAAACAGTCACGGTGTTTATAAAGGACTCTGAGATGGTTCAGAGGAAAAGCTGTGTTTGTATGTGCACGTGTGCACACCACACAGGCACACAGACACAATACACTAAACAAACACTACAGACAGCGGCCACGGGGGCACCAGGTGAACGGCTGCTGCAGCCTTCCAGCTTCTGTGGCTCTCGAGTCTCCCCATTAAGGAGAGTGGGAGTGAGGCTGGAAGCCCAGGAAGTCGGCTCCACTGGTCACCTGTGACAAGTGGCGGCTGGAGAGAGGGGAGGAAAGGACACCTCCCTGTTCTAGGTGAGTGCGTGTGACCAAGCTACTTAAATACAATGCCGAGAAAGTCAGTCCTCTCGAATGTTAAGTGTGTGTGCACATGTGTGAGTGTGCACGTGTGCACATGTGTGGAGGTGAGAGGGCACCTTTGCAGAGTGGGCCCTTTCCAGGTGGCCAGGCTTGCTCAGTAAGTACTTAACTGCTGAGCTCTCACTGCCCATAACATTAACCATTTATATTATTAAAATGTTGGATTATGGGGCTGGAGAGAGGCTCCGCAGTTAAGAGCACTTACTGCCTTTGAAGAGGACCTGGGTTCAGCTCTGAACACTGACCCTGGCTGGCTCACAACTGCCTTGGCTCCAGCTCTAAGGGAGCGATACCCCTCTTCCTCAGGTACTGGTGCTCATGTGCCCACACAGACTCAAGCATGCACAGAATTAAAAACAATAAGAATAAATCTTTAAGCCGGGCGGTGGTGGTGCACGCCTTTAATCCTAGCACTTGGGAGGCAGAGGCAGGAGGATCTCTGAGTTCGAGACCAGCCTGGGCTACAAGAGCTAGTTCCAGGACAGGCTCCAAAAAAAAAATAAATAAATAAATAAATAAATCTTTAAAAAATACTTGCCAAATTTAAATTTTCACTAATATACACACTACATGCTTGAATAATGATATTTTGGTTCATTATAACTGCCCATGATTTCCACAGGAAATTTACAGTGCATTTATAAAGTAGAAGGCACTCTTGGTTCTGCGCATACATCTGGCAGGTGACCTACATACTACCCTATAGTGCCTGCCGCCTCCAAAGCCACGTGCTTATTCCTCCCTCCAGATGGAGTTCCTGGAAACTGATGGCAGGAGCAGCCTGGGAACCACACCAATGACTTACTTCCCTGATCTTCCTGCATAAAAAGTCACAAAAAACTATTATGGCCAGGCAGTGGTGGCCCACGCCTTTAATCCCAGCCCTCGGGAGCAGAGGCAGTTCGAGTTCAGCCTGGTGTACTGAGTTCCAGGACAACCAGGACTGTTGCACAGAGAAACCCTGTCTTGAAAAACACAAACAAACAAAAAACCCAAAGGAAAAACAAGCAAACAAACAAACAAAAAACAAAAAAGCTGATCATACATGATAGTAAAGTGTCCGCAGTGTCATAAGCAACCTGTCTACTCATGTTGTCTGGCAGAGATCGTGTCACAGGAAATCTAAGAGCCTCAGGGGGCTGGGGAATGAAGGACTGGTTGCACAGCTCCTGTTTGCTTGTTTATACCTGAGACGGGCTCTCTCACTCTAGCCTAGGCGGCCTTGAACTTGGAGCACCCACTACTCTCTCAGCAGGGTGGAGGTTGCTGTAATAGCAGATCCCAGGCATCACCTCTTCTGGGACGCGGGGACAAGTTCCTAGAGCTGAGAGGGGATGAGGCCGACTTCAGTCCCGCCACCAGACCCTCTGGGACTACATCAGCAGGAGGGGACTCTGTTTCTAGCTCATCATACTGTCTGAAGAATCTACATTTACACAAACATTTTCACTGAAAATTATCAGCTTTCTCTGAAACTTTTGGAAACCACTTTATTTCTTAAAATTTTATCTTATTTTATTTTGAGACAGGGTCTTACTAGGAAGCCCTGGCTGACCTGGAATTCACTAGGTAGTAGTCTAAGATCTGCCTGCCTCTGCCTTGAGAGTGCTGGGATTAAAGATATGTTTACCCCACCATAATTCTAGAAACATTTGAATGGCTACATATTATTTCAAAATGTCCAACTCCTTTCTGTACGATTGATATTTGGGATTCTTAGCAAACGGTTTTGCTAGTGAAGGAAGAGCAGGGCCCGATGGTACACACTTACAACCTCAGGCACAGGAGGTTGAGGGAGGAGGACCAGGCAGGGCAAGTTCCAGACCAGCCCTGGATATAGTGAGATCTTGTCTCAAAAACAAAAACAAAAACAAAGAACTTTAAAACATGGCTGGAGATAAGGCTTAGCAGTTAAGAACACTGGCATCCTTCAAGAGGATACTGGTTTGATTCCCAGCACCCACGTAGTGACTCACGCCCATCTGTAATCCTAGTTGAAGGGGATCTGGAGCCATCTTCTGGCCACTGAGGGAACCAGGCACATGCAGTGTACAGACATACATGCAGACAAATCATTGAGGCACATAAAAAAATCCTAAAACAAATGAAGAAACAAACATACAATAGCTTAAAAACAAAGGACACGCTGTCGGAACTTGACTCTGAGTGAGAAAGGGAAGGTGTGAATCTCGGAGTTTTAGGAAGTACCCAGGTCTCTGTCTGTGCAGTGCCCACTGTGGCCAGAAATGAGATACAAGCAGAAACAAGTAAACTCAATTGTACTTCAACACCAAGGGGATGGGGAGCAAACCAAATAACTTCTGTATCTTGAGTTGGGTTCTCACTGTGTATGCATGGCTGACGTGCACTATTAAGTAGACCAGAATCAGGTCTAACGAGTACGCTTGTTTTCACAATAGTGAAAACACAGATAAGTAATAATAAGATTGGTTTCTGTAAATGCTGGGGCTGAACAAATCAATACACCATGGCGCTGGGATTCTGGCTAATAGGAACGGAATGGAAAGCCTGGAAAAGATGGCAGCCCGTGATACAAACAGGGAAATCCATGTGTAGCTACAGATTCAGGAGGAAATGGAGCTGACTTATCCTTAGATGTGCACAGCCGCCATTTCCCAGCTCAGAGAACACCAGCAGCATGAACATACACGCTGCTCAGTTTGCTCGGCGGGGCCGGGGATGGAACCCAGGGCCTTCTGCAGGCTAGGCAGGCATGTACAACCAAGCTACACTCCACCTCTCCACACACATGCACACACATGTCTATCACACTCCCGCAACCAAAGCATCAACTATGCCATATGTGTGCACGGTGCTGGTCACCAAAACCAGAACTCCAGCCCGCTTGACAAGCACTCTGCCACGGAATCTACTCCCCGCTCCAGATGTTGGTTTTTAGTTACACTGTCTCCATCGGGTTAGGATTCTCCTTTAAAAATAAAAAATCCAGTTGGTATGGAGACACCAGTTTAGAAGCCCAGCACTTGGGAAGCAGGGCTTGGAGGAGGATCAGGAACTCAGGGCTATCTTGACCGCACTACAAGTTTGAGGTCAGCCTGGGCTACGTGAGACCCTCTCTCACAGAAAACAGAAAGTGCTGATTCCAGGGAAGGGGCAGAGGAAGCAAACAACGAACAAGAACAAGAACGGAGTGTTTTGTCAGAAGTTGAAGAGCACTCTAGTCATGAAGGACATTCGGCAGAAGGGACGGCAGACAACGTGGAGGGAACCATCGGCAGGATCTGGGTTAGCCTGAGATAAAGGCGGCGGCAGCACCAGCATCTGTGCCCACTGTGTAAAACACCACCAGAGGAGACAGGAAACTACCCAGAGTACAATCACTCATCAGTGCGGGGCAGCTGGGGATGGGTACTAGGGACGCTGGGTACACCGAACCACCTGGGGAAACTGTAGTAAGTCAGGAACTGCCTCTGGCAACTCAGGCTAGGGTAGACAGTCTGAACGGAACCTGTGTATCTCCAGAGTCTCGAGTATTTCTGTTTTGTGAAAATCAGGATCTAGGGTAGCCAAGGGTGGGTGGCCTCAAGCTCACTAAGTAGCCATGGCTAGTTTTGAACTCCTGATCGATCCTTCTGTCTCCATCTGCCAAGTACTGATCACAGTGTGCACCACCACACCCAGAAGAAGGAAACACCATGGGGGAACGTAGTGGACACCCAGTGTTCAGAGTTCACGGTACGAGGGACAGGACCAATCACACTAAGAGTTGGGAGCACCCGGCATCTGACAACTCTGAAAATGTACCCCGAGTTTACTCATAGCAATCCAAACCCAGGGCCACTAAAAACACTGTCTCTGCTGGGCAATGGGCGCTCAAGAACTCTGTGAGTTCGAGGCCAGCCTGGTCTATAAAGCAAGTTCCAGGGTCGAGTGGTGGTGGCGCATGCCTTTAATCCCAGTACTCGCGAGACAGAGACAGGAGAATCTTTGTGAGTTCAAGGCCAGCATGTTCTATAAGAACCAGTTCCAGGACAGGCTCCAAAGCTACAGAGAAACCCTGTCTCGAAAAACCAAAAAAAAAAAAAAAAAAGAAGAAGCAAGTTCCAGGACAGATAGGGCTGCTACACACTGAAACCCTGTCTTGCCCCCTCTTCACACACACACGCACACAACCACACACATACACAAAAAAACTGTTTCATAGCTTTCCAAAACACAAGGACAAAGAATGACGGGGGAGGGACGTGGTGGCCGATGCCTATAATCCCGGTGCTTAGGAGGCAGAAACAGGACTGCTCAATCCTAAGGCCAGTCTGAGTTACATAGAAAATTTCAGGCCAGTCTAGGCTACCATGTGAGCCTCTGTCTTAACACAAAACATGGGCTCAGCAAGAAAGTTCAGCTGGAGAGATGGCTCAGTAGTTAAGAGCTTTTACTGCTCTCGCAGAAGACCAGGGTCTGGTTCCTAGCACCCACACGATGGCTCATGACCATATGTGACTCCAATTCCAGATGCCAATATCCTCTTGTGGCCTCACTGGGCACCAGCCATGTCTGTGGTGCACAGTCACAGAGGCAAACACCACACACATAAATAAATGACTCAGCAGCTGAAGGGGCTTGCCTACCAGGGCTCGATGACCCGAACTTAATTACCAGAATTCATGTGGTGGAAGGAGAGAACTGACTCCTGCAAACTATCCTCTGACCACCCCCCGACACACACACACACACACACACACTCACACAGGAATAAATACATCTAATAAAAACCAGAGCTGGTGAGATGGCTCAGCCAGTCAAGGCACTTGCTGCCAAGCCTGGGCCCCGGTGGGTGAGGAGACTCCCACAGTTTTCCTTGACCCCCACGGGTGCTCTGTGACTTATGTGTGTCCCACACCCCAAGATAAATGAATGATAAGAAACAAACAGGTACAAACACCAGCAGCGAAGACATGAGACTCTTGCAGGTTTTAAGCATGCAGTGAGACGAGCCACTGTCTTAGACTACACACACCACAATGAAATGCTTTTCCTCCTTCGCTATCAGGGGTGTTGCTGAGAAGTGGGACCAACTGTGAACACAGCCTGCATGACCAGGCTTCTTTCCCGACCTGGGAGCTGCCAGGAAGGTGCTGGGAACTGAACTCCAGTCCTTTGCAAAAGCAGTCAGTGTTCTTAACTGCTGAGCCATCTCTCCAGCTCCTATTTTTATGATTTTAAACTCTGTGTGTGTGCCTGTGTAGGGATTTGTACACCTGAGGTATACAGATTGGTATCTGTACATTTAAAAGATTGACACTGAATATACTAATATAGAAATGTACGTTCTAGAACCTTCTGCAGGTAGAGAAGGCTGTGGAGATGTGATGGGGGTGGGTATGTGGGTGGGAGGAGGACCAGCTGTGATGATCATGTGAGCATGCTCTACAGTTGCTGTGCTGAGGCAGGAACCCAGGAACTGAGCCAGGTAAAGCGTGCTCTCACTGAGCTATGTGCCTGACTGAGGAAATGAGGAGGAGAAGAAAGGTAAAAAGCCTGCTAAAGAGAGGACAGGAGCTGAGGATCATATCAAAGTGTTTCAGCAACAATCTCTGTATGGCTTTACAAATTATGCAGGCTCAGGTACTGGTCAAAGGAGAGTGCTCCTGACCACCCCCATGCCTCCCTCTGGGCAGGGTCAGTGACCACTTCTGAGTGGCAGAGTCCCTGAGTGTCCAGGTGGCTCACAAGCAGCAGCCACGATCATCCAGCTGAACTGTTCATACAGTAATGGCTTGGTTGCCAGCTGATGATCTTTTGGGAAGTGTCCAGATCCTGAAGGTTCTGGTCTGTCCAATGGATTAATCCTTGATGGATTCATAATCTGATGGTATCACTGGGAGTCTCAGGACAGTGCTCGGGGAAGATACCGCTTGTCTCCCAGTAACTCCATGGTACGGCAAATTTATTATTAATCTATTTCACTCACGAAAATGAAGTCTGCAGCGATGACTCTACTGGCTGCATGTCATACATCTCATAAAGTCTAGATTCAAATTCAAGAATTGAAAAATACACATACCGCATTTATTTGTGTGTGTTTATGTGTGTGTACAAGTGCATTTATTTGTGTGTGTTTATGTGTGTGTACAAGTGCATTTATTTGTGTGTATTTATGTGTGTGTACAAGTGCATTTATTTGTGTTTATGTGTGTGTACAAGTGCATTTATTTGTATGTTTATATATGTGTGTGTACAAGTGCATTTATTTGTGTTTATACATGTGTGTGTACAAGTGCATTTATTTGTATGTGTTTATACATGTGTGTGTACAAGTGCATTTATTTGTATGTGTTTATACATGTGTATGTACAAGTGCATTTATTTGTATGTGTTTATACATGTGCGTGTACAAGTGCATTTATTTGTATGTGTTTATACATGTGTGTGTGTATACAAGTGCATCCTTGTAGTACTTTTATGTCAACTCAACACAAGCTGGAGTCATCTGGGAAGCGGGCGCCTCACTTGAGGAACTGCCTCTATCAGATGCCTGTGGCATGTCTGTGGGACATTTTCTTAATTGTTAAATGATGTAGAAGGGCCCAGCCCACTGTGAGGGATGCCATCCCTGGGCATGTGGTTCTGGGCATATAGGAAACTAACTAAAAAACATTTAATCCCAGAACCCTGGAAGCAGAAGCAAGTGGATCTCTATGAGTTTGAGGCCAGCCTGGTCTCCATAGTGAGTTCCAGGACAGCCAGAGCTATGTAGTGAGACCATGTCTCAAAACAAACAAACAAACAAACAAAAAATAAATAAATAAAAAGAAAGAAAGGAAGGGAAGGAGGGAGGGAGGAAGCTGAGCAGGCCATGGGGAGCAAGCCAATAAGCAGCATTCCTCCATGGCCTCTGCACTGATTCCTGTTTCCAGGTTTCTGTTTTGAATTATAACACTGACTTCCCTCAGGGACGGACATGACAGGGAAAGGTGAGGTGAATAAACCATTTCCTCCTCAGGTTTCCTTCAGCCCTGGTGTCATCTCAGCGACAGACAGTAAGTCAGTACTGTGTGTCAACACCAGGGGGTGACTTTGCGAGGCGGTTCTCTCCTTCTATGGTATGGTTGTCAGGCTGACCCAACTCACTGGCCCCAAACCCCAGGATTCTAGGGTCTTCACTCTATACTGCAATGCCCCACTGGCTGGGAGACTCTCCTTAAGAAGGAAGAACAGCCGGGCGGTGGTGGCGCACGCCTTTAATCCCAGCACTCGGGAAGCAGAGGCAGGTGGATCTCTGTGAGTTTGAGGCCAACCTGGTCTACAAGAACTAGTTCCAGGACAGGCTCCAAAACCACAGAGAAACCCTGCCTCGAAAAACCAAAAAAGGTGAACATGAATCAACCACTGTAAAGCTGAAGTTAATAGGTAAATTTCACCTAAGGTGAAGCAGCACTTGAGTGAATACTACAGAATTCTGTTTTCCTGTCTCCATGCTGTGACGGACACTAACCTGACAGAAGAACTGTGGCTGAGCTCCCGGTGTGTTGCTGAAAGTGCTGGTAGGTTTGGAAGAAGAGACGGGAAGACGATGGGGCACACTGACGGGTACCGAAGTCCTGTTTTGTTGTGTCAGCTGATCTCCCGTGAAGTTTGATCCTGATGTCCCAGACTGCACTGCGGACCCAAGACTGGGATGCGCAGTGCTGGCCGAGCTGACAGCAGGGAACCGGGTAGACCCTGCCATGCTGGTCACCGAGGGCATGGCGGGAAAGCCTGGTCTTCCTTGGGAAGTGCTGCTCTGCCCCGGGGACAGGTGCAATACAGTTGGCGAGGACCGCTGCAAGGGCATCTGCCCTCCGGCCATCTGAGGGGACGCATGATTGACGATCACGGGACTGCCAGAGGTGGCAAAAGTCTGCCCAGACACCAGCTGCACGGCGGTGTTCTGGTTGTTAAGCATCTGTCCAGAGTACGGTTGGTTGGTCCTGAGCATGTTAGAAGAACTCCTATTCAACATGACATGCTCGGAGGCCACTTGGCCAGAGATGAGCTGCGAGGGCTGAGTCTGAAGAAGTTGCCCGTTTATGGTCTGGACGTGGTGTACCGAGTTGGAGCTGACGGAAAGGCTTGTAGGTATAAGGAACTGACTTTGGGGGGTGTGAGGCTGGCCCATGGGGGAATGAATGACGATACTGCCCCCTGAACTACTCACGGCCTGGGAGGTAACAGGCTTCCTCGTGTTCTGTTGGTTGACAATGTTCACAGACATGTGTGGACCAACCACAGAGCCCTGGGGCGAGCTTGCGGAGGCGAAGGAGACCCCTTGCTGGACATGGTGTTGCTGAATTCCCAGGCTGTTCACATTGTACGTACTCTGCTGACCCATCTGGATCGGCTTTGGCTGGATATTAATTGGGACTTTATTTGAATTTGGTGCGAGACCCCTTTGAATAATGATGTTATGTACAGGTAAAGATGCCTGAAAATTTGTGCTGTTAAATGGAACGGTGACAGGCTGTGCTACCGGACTGGAAGTGGAGTTCCCAAACAAAGAGTTGCCGTTAGGAGTCTGTCTGTGAACCAGAAGTCCTCCGCTCACATTGCTTGGGGTTTGCTGCCCGCTGCCTTTTAATATGATCTGTGAGCCATCTAGATTATTAATTGTCATCATGGAAGGCTGATTACCAAATGACCCGATCAACTGTATTTGCCCAGAGCCGCCGATCTGGCTGCTGTTAGGCAAGTGCTGGCTGGGCACGCTGATGCCCACGTGCTGCATGAAGCCATGCTGCACGCCCACTGTATTGCTTGCAAACGACGGTCCCACAGGCACATGTGTCACCCCGACAGGCTGCAGAGTCTGACCTGAGTAATTAGAAACGTTAGAAGCCTGAGTAAAGGATGCTGATGAAGAAGGATGAAGCTGAGCTTGTGCAAACTGCTGGCTTGAGCCTACGCTGGCATCCAGGTATGCCTCTTGGGCCAGCGTCTGCTCAGTGATATTTGCCTCCTGCAAGGACTTCTGAAGAATGTCAAAGGGTTGGTCCTCGCCGAGATCGGGAAGAGGAGAAGACTCAAGTTCATCTTCAAGAAACTGAAGGCTACTTGAAAGTGGCAGTCCATCACTGGGCCCTTCTCCAAGCTGGTCACTTACACCTTTGAGGGACGACTTAGGGTCAGCGTTCTGAAAAGCAGAAGCAGTGCGTCACAAAACACATGGAACCTTCAGAAGCAAGCACACAAATCTCACGCTGGAATGAATGTAAATACAGCTTAACGAGAGGTGTTCAAGGCACACCACGTTTTTGTTTGCTGTTACTTTTAAACAGGCTGGCCTCGAACCGGCAGTTCTCCTGTAAGGCCAACTTTCTCCAAACTGCCTGCCCTGTCTTTCCTATTTGATTTCGTTGCTTTGACAGATTATTTTATAGGGAACATATAAGAAGCAGCGTGAGGTGTGGCAAACCACACTCGCAGTCTCAGAACCAAAGCTCAGGACTGCCAAGATTTGAGGTCAGCTTGGACTATGTTAGCAAGTGTGAGGCTAACTGGGGCTAAATTGTGAGACTGTCTCACACAGAAAGAAAACCTGGTGGTGTCACAGGCCTTTAATCCCAGCACTCTGGAGGAAACTTCAAGGTCAGCCTGACCCATACAGTGAGTTCCAGGCTAGCCAGGACTATAGAGAGTAAGACTCGCCTCAAAAACACAACAAAAACAGATGCAGATGCGTGGACAGAGATAACAACAAGACATTGTGGCCATCACCTTAATGTTTCTGAGCTACGGCATCATACTTTTCTTTCTGTTTTTTTTTTTTTTTAACTTTTTACTTTTATTTTTTTTTCCCTCTGGTTTTTTTCAAGACAGAGTTGCTCTGTGTAGCCCTGGCTGTTCTTGAACTCAGATATCCACCTGCCTCTGCCTAAGTGCTGGGATTTAAGGAGTGCACCACTACACCCAGCTGGCTTTCTTTTTTGTGTGGGTGTGCTAAAGAGTAAACCTAGGACCTCATGGTATTATATGCAGTTCCAGGAAACTTTGATTTTGAGATTATTCCCAGACTAAGACCTGAGTGGGATTTAGCCCCAGACCCCATGATGATGGCAAAGGGGCTTGAGCAGCTCTGGTGTTGCTCTGCTCACGGTCTGAGGTACCCACCACAGCCTCAGAAGATCAGACCAGACCAACGTTAGTTCAACGTAACATGGGTGCTGGCTTCACTTCCTCTAAATATTTACCTATCAACACTCAAGTAGTAAGCAAAATTATCTCAAACTAAAAACAAATGAACAAACAAAAACAAACCCAGTTAGCTCAAGTAAAAGCTGTCATTTTCCAGATATGTACATATGTGTTAGTTTTGTCCTCAAAGAACCCCTGGGAGCAAGCAATCTACATAGAGATTGCAATGCAGACCCAGGAGGAGAAGCTGAAGACACCGACCATGGCCAGTCATCTTCTGTGGGAGAGATGGGAAAAAGCTGTGAGGAAACAGCCACTTAAATAAGAAATAATATGGAATGCATACACACAGAGTTAAGACAGTAATTAATATATTTATTCATGTTAATTTGCTGCTCTGGGGATGGACCCCGGGCCTCATGCATGCAAGGCAAGTAAGTGCTCTGTCACTGAGCTACCCCCAGCCTGAGGAAGTGATCCTGCTGTGTGTACTACACTATAATAATAATAATAAAAGGAAGTTAAAAATAATTTGATCGGGCTGGAGACTTGGCTCAGAGGTTAAGAGCACTGACTGCTCTTCCAGAGGAGCTGGGTTCAGTTCCCAGCATCCACATGGCAGCTCACAGCTGTCTTTAACTCCAGTTCCAGGTATCCAATACCCTCACACAGACAAATGTGCACATAAAATAAAAAAATAAATATTAAAAAAAAAATAATTTGATCAAAAACAAGTATTCTTGGGTGTGATGGTGCACGCCTTTAATCCCAGTCCTCGGGAGGCAGAGGCTGGCAGATATCTGTGAGTTCAAAGTCAGCCTGGTTGACATAGCCAGTTCCAGTAAAGCCAGGACTGTGAAGAGAGACCTTGTGTCAAACAAACAAGCAAACAATCAAAAAAAAAAAGTATTTTGATTTGCAAAATGTTAACAATTCTGAGTCCTTGGCTAACGAGGTGTTAAGGGCCACCTTACAGAGAATCTTCAAGAATCACGGGGGCAGCTGGGTGGTGGTGGCGCGCGCACACCTTTAATCCCAGCACTCAGGAGGCAGAGGCAGGCGGATCTCTGTGAGTTCGAGGCCAGCCTGGTCTACAAGAGTTAGTTCCAGGACAGGAACCAAAAGCTACAGAGAAACCCTGTCTCGAAAAAAATCCAAAAAAAAAAAAAAAAAAAAAAAGAATCACGGATCACGGGGGCAGCAAGTGAGAGCAACATCAAAGCCGAAGTGGAGCAGCGTGGCTGGCACCTGTGGATCTAGCATGCAGAAGACGAAGGGCAGAGAACTGCTGAGGTTCTGCAGGAGCGCAGGATGAAATCAACCTCAGCAGAAGAGGGGTTGGGGTGTAGCTCAGTGGGGAGAGCGTTTGCCTAGCACACATGATGTCCTGGGTTGAATCCCTAGAACCACAGGAAAAATCCAAAGGTCACGTAGTCACAAGTCTTCCAGGACATGAGCTGTGAGGCCTTGTGGCCGCCAGAGCGGGTCAAGGGGTCTTGCATGATGGCATCAGCTAATACCCCAAGAGACCTGAAGACCTGGGCATGCCCACGACTCTGCATGCCACCGGGGTTCTCTAGATGAGGGACAGAAAGACTGTGATGATGGAGCATGCCCGTCTGCTGACTACAAGGACCACTGTGAGACAGTCGGTCACTGCGCTTTCCTACTGAGAAGAACAGGACTGAGGAGTGGCACAGGACAGACATGGGCAGTCCCACAGCACACCGTCACCTGGAGCAGAAGAATGGAATGGAAAAGACCAAGGTGATAAAGGTTAAACAGTGATTCCCCTTCTTGCATGTGTGTGGTATGTAAACAGTGATTCCCCTTCTGTGCGTGTGTGACGTGTGTAAACAGTGACTCCCCTTCTGTGCGTGTGTGTGGCGTGTGCAGCACAAAGCACACGTGGGCCAGGTACGCATGAACAACAGAAGATGCCTGCTGTCCTGCTCTAGGGCCCTCTGCCTCACTGCCTTGAATGGGGGTCTCTCTCTGAAGCCGGAGCCCGACTGGCACCAGGAAGTCCCAGCAACTGCAGCACTGGGGTTATTGGCACTTCTGCAGCCAAGTCTGGCTTTTTCTGTGGGTCCTGGGGATTTGAACCCAGGTCCTTACTCTGGCACAGCATGCACTCTCATCTACTGAGCCGGTTCCCCAGGCTGCAAAACCCCTCAGTTCCCACCCTGTAGAAATTCTCCTAGAGCTTAACAGTATAGGCTCCAGCTATGGACTTCATAGCTGTGCAATTTTAGGCCGAGTAAAAACCTCTCTGTGCCTTAGCCTCCTTGCCTACAAAACAGAACCAATGGTAAAACTTCTTTCTGGAGGTACTGTGAGCGTTCAGTGCAGTTCATACAAGTCCTCAGTGACAGGCACACACTATACCCTCAATAAGCGTTAGTTATCACTGTCTTCTTGCTTCAGGTTAAAATTATTTGTAAGTAATTATAATGAAAAAGTGTCCTGAAGCTGCCATCCTACTATGCCTTCTTCATATACAACACCGGGGCCATTTCAGAGGCTGAAAGTTTAGGAGACGGTTCTGGGGGTGAACTGCTGCCGCACCTGAAGAACTGAGTTCGATCCCTGGGACCCACACGGCAGAATGAGAGAACCGACTCACGGTTGTCCTTCCGATCTCTGCATGTACATATGGGCTCACGTATAACCCCTCCCCAATATACATACATAAAATAAATGTTAAAAACAGAAATTGATAAAAAAATAATAAAAGAATTTGCTTATATAAGCCTGACTTATATAACCAAAGAAAACACTGACATAATTAACAGATTTTTCCTCTCCTGTAAATTACAATGAGAGGGGATGATTCTTTTTTTTTTTTTTCTCTAATTTTCGAGACAGCATTTCTCTGTGTAGTCTGTCCTGGAACTCGCTCTGAAGACCATGCTGGCTTTGAACTCACAGAGCCGCCTGCCTCTGTCTCCCAAGTGCTGGGATTAAAGGCCTGCGCCACCACCGCCGGCCAAGGCACTGATTCTTTCACGCTAGGAAGGCAATGATTCTCCGTGCACAGAGATTCTCTGAGACAGAAAGCTTTAGCTATTTCTAATACTCACCGTGGAGTTGGCGAAAATTGAATTTGAATTGGCTGCAGGATAGCCTGCGCTCGTCAGGTCATCGCTGCTCTGCAAAGGGGAGAAGTCAACACGGTGGTTACTGGCAGGGCTGGAGGAACAGAAGCCATGTCTGTGAGACACTTGAGAGTCACTTACTGATTTATTACTAGGTCCGTGCAGAAAATAATTCAATGCTTGTGGGTCTCTAGAACAGAAAGAAAAGGAGGGAAAACAAATAAATACTACTACTTATATTGAAATATGTTGTTGACAGCCGGGCGGGTCACGCCTTTAATCCCAGTACTCAAGAGTTGGTTCCAGGACAGGTTCCAAAGCTAGAGAAACCCTGTCTCAAAAAACCAAAAAAAACCCCAAACAAACCAAAAAAAAAAAAAAAAAAAACCCCAATAAATAAATAAATAAATAAAACTAACTAACTGACTAAATATGTTTTGATAAGATTTTTGTTTTGCTTTTGTTTTTTGTTTTTCGAGACAGGACTTCTCAGTGTAGCCCTGGCTATCCTGGAACTAGCTCCGTAGACCAGGCTGGCCTCAAACTCAAAGATCCGCCTGCCTCTACCTCCCAGGTGATGTGATTAAAAGCGTGCGCCAGCACTGCCTGGCTTGTTGCTGATGTTTTTAAGAAGGCAAAAAGAAGCTGGGTGGTGGTGGCGCACGCCTTTAATCCCAGCACTCGGGAGGCAAAGGCAGGCAGATCTCTTGAGTTTGAGGCCAACCTGGTCTACAAGAGCTAGCTCTAGGACAGGCTCTAAAGCTACAGAGAAACCTTGTCTCGGGAAAAAAAAAAGAAAAAAAGAAAGAAAAGAAGAAGGCAAAAAGCAAACAACATTTTTAGCTTTAGCAAATCTCCCTATTTTAAGTAATTTCTTCATTTCTGCCTCCTGGAATCAACCTTTGCTTCAGCCCCTGGGACTGAACTCAGGACCTGGTTGTGCAGGCGAGCCCACTAGCTGTAAGGAACACCCAGACCTGGCATCTTGGAACGTAAAACAGGAGTGGATTACTGAATTATGATGCATATGTGAAACTATCTCTTTTACCCCTCTGCTGTAACCACAATTAATTCTTATATGTGAAAAGCCCAGGAGCTTTCAAGATCCCCGCTGCGCTGTTCTGTGCCTCACCCACCGCCCCCAGCCACCCTGGGTTCAGAGTCAGCATCTTACCCAATAAGATCGAGGAGACACGAGTCATCATCATCGTCCATGACAACTGCAAGGCAAGGGACAGGGTCAGTCTGAGGAGTGGCCGCCCGGCAGTGAGGACGCAGTCAGAGGAACTGGCCCGCTGTGAGCTTTCCTTTAGCTGACTAGCACTGTCATTTGAAAAGTGCTGGGGTCGGCCGGCCTTGTGCCATTCGCCAGGAGTCGCAGCTACTCAGAGAAGACGGAGTAGAGAGGGGAATGAGTTCAAGAGTTCAAGGCCAGCCTGGGCAACAGCAAGACCCCAGCTCAGAAATAAATGCAGAGTGAATAAATCAGCAAGCCAGGCATGGTGTGCACCTGTGACCCCAGAAGTCAGCAAGCCAGGCATGGTGTACACCTGTGACCCCAGAAGCTGGGAAGTAGAGAAAGGAGGATCAGGAGGTGAAGGCCAGCCTGGGCTACATGTGACCTATCTCAAAAACAAAGTCAATAAAAATAAAGGTAAGATACATAAAATTTACAGTTACTTGAACAAGTTTTTGACTGAAATTGCTTCTTCTATGGTTTTCAACTTATGGATAAAAGGAGTCTAGAAAAATCTAAGCTAGCTGGCAGCGGCCTCGCACACACGGCTTCCCTACCGGACTGTAAGGGATAAAGAATGACTCCATCAAGTGTAGAATGAACACGGTGGCAGGGCAAATTTGCTTTAGTAAAGCTCTCACAGACTCTGAGTCTTTCCGTTTAGATGCTGCTAAACACGGAGCGCAATCTAGATTTCTCAACATATTTTGGTGATCTCTCTAGGAAGGCAGGAAGCGGTTTCTCCCCACTTTTGGAGACAGAACAGGAGGCCCTGTACGGTGGACGGTGATACTGGCTCTGGTCATGGGGCCTGGCTGCTTCCCAGTGCAGCAACACTGTCTTTAAGTTCAATCCTGAATAATCCATAGCGGGGCTGAGAACGCTTCAAGCAGAAAATCTCCGGCAGTTCACCCCAGCCCAGAGCTCCCTCTCCCTGCCTGCAGCAGCCCCAAGCATGGCCAGCACAGCTCTGGCCCAGACAGTAACAACTGAACAAATTCCAGGAGCGGTTCTCCCCCGAGGGCCAGTCAACTTACACTAGTGATCCGACACCTGGCAACCCTGCTTCTCACCCATTTCAAGCCATGCGTGGAATAATTTACATCACAGAACACCAGGGCCAAGAATTCTGGAGCGGTTGGAAAGGGCAGTTGTGAACGGCAGTTGGACGGAGGAATGAAATCCTGAAGAGATGCCCAGAGGAGGGGCATGCCCGGCACAGCAGAGGAAGGAAGAGTCGTAGAGGGAGTTTTTCCCTGTTCAAATTCCCTTCTCCCTTTGGTTCCCCCAGATCAATCACACGGCCCCACAGAGGCAGATTTCCCTCCCGCCCCAGGGAAGGGTACTTTCTCTTTTCTAGAAGAGCACGAAGGGTGAGTACTCCTGATGAGGGCCCTGCCTGGGCAGTTGGGTTTGCTGGGTTTGCTGGGTTGCTGGACTGATTACGCCGCTGGCTGAGCAGAACCCAGGGTGAGGAGAGTGAGAGGGAAGAAGGAAGGAAGGGGAGTGGGAGACCTGTCCTGGAGTTCAGGACTGAACTAACAAGAGCCATGGGAAACGGGCTCTTTAGCACCCGGGCTCAAGTTATTTGAGGTCACGCTGGCACGAACGTTCCTGAACACACGACTTCTGGAAACAGGAAAACTATCATCAAAGGGATATGCCAGTCTGGCACATGAGCCAGGCATGGTGGCACACATCGGTATTCTCAGCATTTGGCAGGCAGAGGCAGCAGATGTAATGCAAGCTGAAGGACAACCTGGTCTACTTAATGAATACCAGGACAGCCACGGCTGCATAAAAACCACAAAACAGAAAACATACACACAAAAGAAATCCATAATGCATCCTGACATCAAACATGCATTAGCTCCTATTATAAACCACACCTCGTTTCCCAGACATCACTACCACATGGAATAAACTGTCCGATTATTTTATTATCCTTGTGTTTAGTTTTTTTGTTTGTTTTGAGACAAATCTCTCACTGTATCCCTGGCTGAACTCAATATGTAGACCAGGTTGGCCTCGAACTCCCCTTGGCCTTCGCCTGAGAGTGCTGAGGTTAAATACATATCATGTATGGTTCTTCTAAACTTAATTTGTAAAGCTGAGAACAGGCCTCAGTGGGACAGCACATGAGAAGCACATGAGATGCTAAGGTTTGTTCTCAGCATCACAAAAAAATGAAGTGTCTAAGGCTCTGTCTGTACAAATGAAAACTGTGAACGAGGGGCTGAGAGACGGCTCAGCTGGCAAGAGTTTTATTCTTAGCACCCACATAACAAGCTGGACATGGTGGCACACACTGGTAACCTCCATGCTGGAAGCACAGAGACAGGGGGATGCCTGGGCTCACCAGCACAACTCACAAGCTTCAGGTCCCAGTGAGAGACCCTGTCTCAAAAAATAAAGTGGTTGACCACACACACACACACACACACACACACACGAGAAAAACCTACCTCCCCAAAACATGTCCATCCCTTTCCCAGCTTCTCTGCCTCCCTGTTGACACCCTTATCCAGCTCCTCTACTTGAAAGACGCTGTGTGGGTAACTTGGTCCTAAGGTGAACCACAGGGGTCACTCCCACCAGCAACCAGGAGCACAAGTTGATAACGGGGATGAAACCAGGGGGAGGTCTCAAATGTGCTGAGCAAGCACCCTACCCCAGCTCATTGTATATTCTCCCTTACCAAACCAATGAGGTTCATCAAACACTGCCAAGCAGGCAGGCAGCCTCTCTGGCTCACCCTGTGGATAGAATGCTATGAGCCTTCACAGCCAGGGAACCCTGAGAATTCTACTTTGTAAAGGTCAGTGGCTGGGAACAGTGGCCCACACCTGTACTCCCAGCACTTTCAAGGCAGACTCAGGTGGATCTCTGTGAGTTCAAGGCCAGCCTGAGCAACACAGAGATCCTATCTCAAACAGCAGCAAAAGAAGGGCTTGAGGGACGACTCAGTGGGTTGAGGCATCTGTCACAAGCCCAGTGGCCTGAGTTTGATTCACACAACACACAAAGGGGAAGGGAGAGCTGACTCCATGCAGCTGTCCTCTGACCTTTCTGTGCACTCCCCAAATAAAAACAAAACAGAGCTTTTTCCCAACTGAAGATTTATATGGATGAATGTTTTTCTACAAGTATACCTACATGTGTACCACATGTGTGCATGATGCCTGGACAGACCAGAAGAGGGTGTTAGATCCCTTGGAACTGAAATTAAAGATTTTTTTAAAAATTAATTTATTTTTATTTTATTTTATTTGCATTGGTGTTTTGCCTCCATGTATGTCTGTGTGAAGGTGTCAGATTATGGAGTTACAGACAGTTGTTACCCGCCATGTGGGGTCTGGGAATTGAACTCTGGTCCTCTGGAAGAGCAGTCAGTGTTCTTAATTGCTGAGCCATCTCTCTAGCCCCCGAAAGATGGTTTTGAGTTGTCATGTAAGTGCTAGGAATTGAACCTGGGCCCTCTGAAAGAGCAGCGAGCACTCTTGAGTGCTGAACCATCTCTCTAGCTCCCCAACTGAATTTTTTTTATGTGCATTGGTGTTTTGCCACGTGGGTGCTGGGAATTGAACTCAGGTCCTCTGGAAGAGTAGTCAATGCTCTTAACCACTGAGCCATCTCTCCAGCCCCAACCCCAATTTAATTTTTTAATTAGCGAATGTATTTTTTTTGGTGTTTGGTTTTTGGTTTTTCGAGACAGGGTTTCTCTGTGGTTTTTGGAGCCTGTCCTGGAACTAGCTCTTGTAGACCAGGCTGGTCTCGAACTCACAGAGATCCACCTACCTCTGCCTCCCGAGTGCTGGGATTAAAGGCATGCGCCACCACCGCCCGGCGCGAATGTATTTTTTTAAAGATTTATTTATTATGTATACAGTATTCTCAGTACTCTGTCTACATGTATTCTCAGTATGTATGCCTCAGTATGTATGCCTGCAGGCCAGAAGAGGGCACCAGATCTCATTATAGATGTCTGTGAGGCACCATGTGGTTGCTGGGAATTGAACTCGGGACCTTTTTGGAAGAGCAGGCAGTGCTCTTAACCGCTGAGCCATCTCTCCAGCCCATGAATGTATTTGTTTAGTATTGTGTGTGTATAGTGTGTGCATGCCATGATTTATGTGTGGTTCTTGCCTCCCACCATGTGAATCAAGGGATCAAACATCAGGCTTATCAGAAGGGCCTTGACCCATTGAGCCACCCACCCCAGGACCATCCGGTGCGCTCACTCCTTTTGGATTCTTCCTTGGCTTCTGTACTTCCGTTGAGGTCTTTCCTCCCGTATGTGAGGCCCCACGGTGACAGGACGAGCCGCTAACAGCATGTGAATTCTGTAAGACTGTGTTGTGTGAAAGATGGAACCATCTCTAGGGGAGACTCCCAGACCACTGACTGGAGACTATTTCTTAGCCCAGGACAGGTGACAGGGCACGACAAAGTCTCAGTGAGAGCAGCTCTCAGTGGCAGGACTGATCCTAGGAGGAAGCAGGGAGGGGGAGGCAGAGGCAGAAGCTCTTACAAAGTTGGCTATATAACAAGTTTAAGGTCAGCCTGGCTACCAGAGGCTCAGTCTCAAAACAACAGCAAAGCAGCATTTCAAGCCCACTAGCAGAGCGCACCAGACCCACGTGTTTCAAGCCCACTAGCAAGCGCACCAGACCCACGTGTTTCAAGCCCACTAGCAAGCGCACCAGATCCACGAGTTTCAAGTCAACTAGTGGAGCGCACCAGACCTGTGTGCTTGAGAGTCTAGCTAAAGGCAGTCAAACAATATTTGATCTTGGAAGGCTACAAATTTCAACTTCTTCACCAGGTGAACTTTGTAAAGATGAGTGGAACTGTTTCCCTCCCTTATCTTACTCTGCCTGGTGATGTTTTTTTGATTTTTTTGTTTTGTTTTGTTTTTTGGTGACAGGGTCTCAGGCTGCCCTGGCTGTCTTTGAACTCGCCATGGAGCCAAGGTGAATCTGAACTCCTGGTCTTCCTGACTCCACCTCAAGCCACCACACCCAGTTCTCTTTTCCTTCTTCCAAAAATACATTCTAGAGATGGTGACATCAAAAGACCACCAAAGAGCCAGCACAGCAGCTAGCTCGTCAAAGCAGGGAGTTCAGTGCCCTGGCTCACCTCTGGAACTGCCTGAATGGCAGCAGGTGGCGCCACTGAGAGACCTTGCTAGGTTGCAAACCGGCAGGACCGGAGTCTTCAGAGGACGTTTCTCAGCTAGCAAGGTTTACCCACAGCCTCAGGGTTGTTGCAGCTGTGATAAAGACCATGACCGAAAGCACCTCGGGCTTCTGTCGGCCTACACTCCCACATCGCTGAGAGCAGAAACTCAAGGCAGGACCCTGGGAACAGGAGCTGAAGAAGCCCTGGAGGACTGTGGTCAGTGGCTTGCCCGGGGCTCGCTCAACCAGCACCAGCCTGGAGTGACAGCATCCACAGCGGAGTGCCTAGCCCTCCCACGTCAATCATTAACCAAGAAAATACCGACAATCTGACGGGGGCTTCTTCTTCACTGAGGTCCCTCTTCCCAGACAGTTCTAGACAGTTCTAGCTTGTGTCCAACTCACAAAAACAAAACAAGAGCAAAACAAACAAAAAACCAACCAGATGCCGTTTCTAGTCCCCCTCTCCTCTCTTTCTCTCTCTTCCAATTTGAGACAGGGTCTCTCTATGTAGCCTTGACTGTCACGGAACCTGATCTGTATGTAGAACAGGCTGGCCTTGAACTAACAGACATCTGCCCGCCTCTGTTTCCGGAGTGCTGGGATTAAAGCCGTGCGCCACCACAGCCTGTCTTTAAAAATATTTTGAATGGCCGGGCGGTGGTGGCGCACGCCTTTAATCCCAGCACTCGGGAGGCAGAGGCAGGCGGATCTCTGTGAGTTCGAGACCAGCCTGGTCTACAAAGGGAGTTCCAGGACAGGCTCCAAAGCTACAGAGAAACCCTGTCTCGAAAAAACCAAAAAAAAAAAAAAAAAATATTTTGAAGGTTTTAAAAGTTATTACCATTATTTTATGTCTAAAATTCCTTTGCCTGGGGGCTGGAGAGATGGCTCAGTGGTTAAGAGCACTGATTGCTTTTCCAGAGGAGCCGGGTTCAATTCCCAGCACCCACATGGCAGCTCACACCTGTCTGTAATTCCAGTTCCAGGGAATCTTTCTTTTTTTTTTTTTTTTTTTTTTCCGAGACAGGGTTTCTCTGTGGTTTTGGAGCCTGTCCTGGAACTAGCTCTGTAGACCAGGCTGGTCTCGAACTCACAGAGATCCGCCTGCCTCTGCCTCCCAAGTGCTGGGATTAAAGGCGTGCGCCACCACCGCCCGGCTCAGTTCCAGGGAATCTGATACCTTCACACCAATGCACATAAAATAAAGTGTTTTTTAAAAAAAATTCCTTTGCCTGTATGTATGTGTGTGCACCATGTAGTGACATGTGCCCCAAGAGCTGAGAAGAAGCCGGCATTGGTGGCACATGCATCTCAACATTAGGGAGTTATGAAACCAGCCCAGGCCACACAGAGAAACTGTCTTTTTTTTTTTTTTTTTTTTTTCGAGACAAGGTTTCTCTGTGGTTTTTTTGGAGCCTGTCCTGGAACTAGCTCTTGTAGACCAGGCTGGTCTCGAACTCACAGAGATCCGCCTGCCTCTGCCTCCCAAGTGCTGGGATTAAAGGCGTGCGCCACCACCGCCCGGCTTGTCTTTTTTTTTGATATTTATTTATTATGTATACAATATTCTGTCTGTGTGTATGCCTGCATGCCAAAAGAGGGCACCAGACCCCATTACAGATGGTTGTGAGCCACCATGTGGTTGCTGGGAATTGAACTCAGGACCGGAAGAGCAGGCAATGCTCTTAACCTCTGAGCCATCTCTCCAGCCCCCTACACAGAGAAACTCTTAAAAAAAAAAAAAAAAAAAGAGCTCAGAAGGCAGCATCAGATTCCCTGGGACTGGAGTTCCAGGTAGTTGTAAACCACCATGTGGGTGCTGGGAACCAAACTTGGATCCTCTTAAATGTTAAGCCCTTAAGGGGTTTATTTATTTGCCTGTTTGTGTGTGTATGTATGGATGCATGTATGCGTGTGTCATATGTGATCAGGAGCCCATGGAGGTTAGAAGAGCACATCAGAGCCCTTGGAACTGGAGCAACAGACGGTTGTGAGTTACCATGTGGATGCTGGGAACCAAACCAAGGTCCTCTGCCAAAAAGCAAGTTTAACCACTGGCCCACCTTTTTTTTTACTATCTTTTATTTACTCTTTGATAATTTCATAATGCAAATATCTTGATTATATCTACCTCAATTCCTCCTTTCCACTCCCTCAAGACTTCCTCACTCCTATCTTCCATCTATATATGTGTGTATGTATGCATATATTAACTTGCTGATTATAATCAGTGCTGCCTGCTGGGATGGTCTGGTGTGCTGGGAATCAAACCTGGGTCCTCTGCACAAGCAATCACTGAGTTGTCTCTCTAGCACCTGCTGTTGTTTTGAGACAGGATCTCACTGTGTAGAGCAGGCTGGCCTCAAACTCCTAGCAATCGTCCTGTTTCAGACTTTCCAGGACTGGGGTTATAGGCGTGAACCACCACAGTCTGTTGTGGTGGTGGTGGTTTTGTTACTGGTGGTGCCAGGGAATCACACTTCAAACCCTGGGTCATTTCTTTCTTCTTCTGTGTGTCTCAGCTGCTGGTCTCACCCAATGGCTTCTCTTGTTTTCTTCCTTTTTTGCCTTCTCTCTTTTCATGAGACAAAGTGTCATGTAGACCAGGCTGGACTCAGATGCAGTTTGTAACCCAGGGTGACCTGGGCTTCTGATCCTACTGCCTCCCCTTGCGAAGAGCTGGGATTACAGGTGCACCCCCGTAACTGGTTCAATGGTACTGGGGATGGACTGCAGGGCCTCGTGACAGGCATTACACCAACTGAGCCACGTTCCGGGCCTTTTCAAACATTGTTTTCATCTCTAGTTTAAAGCAGTGTGTGTGTATGGAAGGGTTCATGCGTGTGTGCACGCGTGCGTGTAGGCCAGAGGATACCCTCAGGTATTGTTCCTTAGATACTATATTGTCTGCTTTTATTTATTTTGATAGCATCTTTCACTGTCCTAAGGCTGGCCAAGCAGTTAGGCTGGCGAAGAAGTCTCAGAGATCTGCCTGTCTCTGCCTCTCTAGGGCTGTGATTATAAGTGTGAGCCACTGTGTGTGGCTTTTTTAGGGGTCATGCACTGAAGATGTAACTCAGGTCCTTGTTTGCACTAGGTCTTTTTATTAAACCAACCTTCCTTTCTTCCTTTCTTTCTTATTTTTGGTTTTTCTTAACAGGATTTCTTTATAGCTTTGCAGCCTGTCCTGGAACTAGCTCTGTAGACCAGGCTGGCCTTGAACTCACAGAGATCCGCCTGCCTCTGCCTCCCTAGTGCTGGGATTAAAGGCGTGCGCCACCACTGCCTGGTCTAAACCTTCATTGCCCCTCTGTGGTCCCCACCCCACTGTGGTGCTGCAGACAGAAACCATGGCCGGCCTCAGACTTGAAGCACTTGCTCTGTCACTGAGCTGCATCCAGGCCCCTCCTCTAGGCGGTGGTTTATGTAAAATAGTGACCACTTCCCTCCACAAATTCTGCCATTTAAGGTCTGCTCATTATGAGAGAGGCATTTCCTGCTACTTTGACTTCTGTTGACCCTTGCCTGGATGCCAGACACCTGTTTTTTTTTTTTTTCTTCTTCTTTTTTGTTTTGCTTTTTTTGTTTGTTTGTTTTTTTGAGACTGTTTCTGTGTAGTTTTAGAGCCTGTGCGGGAACTCAGGAACTCGATCTGTAGACCAGGCTGGCCTCAAACTCACAGAGATCCACCTGTCTCTGCCTTCCAAGTGCTGGGATAAAGGTGTGTGCCACCACCGCCCAACTCAGACACTTGTTTCTATTACTATTTTTAAATACAGGGTCTCTAGTATCCAGCCTGGCCTCAAACTCAAATTATCTTCCTGCCTCAGTCTTCTGATTGGCTGGTACTACAGGCAATGACCACCTCAGATGTATACATTAAATTTATATTACCAGGTACTGAGCGATTTGTAATTAAAGCACTGTTTTTGTGTATGGGTGTTTTGCCTTGTGTATTCTTTATCAAGAGTGTCTGGTACTAGAGCAGGCCACAGGGACATCTGATGCAGATCAGATGATTGTGAGCCATCATTTGGGTGCTGAGAACTAAACCTGGGTCCTCTGCAAGAGCAACCACTGCTCCTAACCATTGAGTTATCTCTCCAGCCCCTGGTGCTGGGTATTTTTATATCCATATCCATATTTTTTGGTCTAGGATATAATAATTTACTTAAAAACATTTTGATTCTTAATTTTTATTTATTTTGCTTTTGTTTTTTTATTTTTGCTTTTTTTTTCCCGAGATAGTGTTTCTCTGTGTAATAGCCCTGACTGTCCTGGTAGATCGGCTGGCCTTAAACTCACAGAGGTCCACCTGCCTCTGCTGAGATTAGAGGGTGCGCCACCACTGCCCAGCTTTGCTTTTGTCTTTTGAGACAGGGTCCTAGAACTCAGTATGTAGATCAGGCTGGTCTTGTGTTTACAGAGATCTACTGGTCTCTTCTTCCAGAGTGCTAGGTTTAAAGGCATGCACCACCATGTCTGACTGCTTTTATATTTTTCAACTCTATGTGTGTGTGATGTATGTAGACACATGTAGGTTATGGCATTTATGTGGAGGTCAGAGAATAACTTTGTGGAAGTTTGCTCACTCCTTCTACCTGTAAGTAGATTCTGGGGATTACTCTTAGGTCTTCAGGCTTGCACGGCTGATTGGAAGGCACCCATCCTATTGAGCTCTTTTCCTTCCTACCCCACATTTTTTAAAGGCCTCGTGTAAACTAAGGTGATCTTGAATTTGCTTTGAAGCTGAGGATGGTCTTGACTTCCTGCTTTTCCTGCCTCTACCTCCAAAGTACTGGGATGACAGGTGTGCGCCTCCACACCTGGTTCACGAGATGCTGGGGACCCAGCCCAGGGTTTTACATATGCTAGTCAGTCTCTCTCCTAACTGAGCCACAGTCTCAGCTCAAGCTTTCTTCATTTTAATCTATTTGTTTTATTAATTCTAATTAGTTCCTTATTTATTTTCCTGTGTGTGTAGAGGCTGGGGACAGCCTGGAGAATCCACTTTCTTCCCCACTGTGCGGATCCTGGGAATTGGTGGCAGGTAGGCACCTTTACCTGCTGAGCCATCTCACCAGTCACTGTTAAGTTTAAGAAAAGGTTAATTCCAACCTAATACTGAGGCCCTTCTGAGTACTTCACTTGATGTCCAATGAATTACACATTTTCCTGGGTGCCCTGAGTGAGCTTTAATCCTTTTGGGTGGTTCTTAAGACATGTGGGGAATTTTCCAACAGCCAGGAACTGATGGGCCGGCTGCCTAGTGGAAGATCGTTTGTCTAGATGTATTAGGAGCCTCTGTGTTCAATCCCCAGGAACTGCCAAAAAAAAAACTATTACCTGAAGAAAGAGGCACTGGAGGAGCTGGAGAGATGGCTCAGCAGTTAAGAGCACTGACTACTTTTCCAGAGGACCCTGGTTCAATCCCCAGCACCCACATGGCAGCTCACAACTGTCTGTAACTCCAGTTACAGAGGATCTGACACCCTTACACAGACATGCATACTGGCAAAACACCAATGCACATAAAATAAAAATAAATAATTCTTTTTTTAAAAAAAAAGGAAAAAAGAAAAGAAGAAAAGAGGCACCTCAGATGCGCAGTGTGCGCCCTGTGCAGCTCCCTGTGCCGGGCACCGACGGCCTCATCACATTCATGCCCCCCTTGGGATCACTGCCCTGTGCTGCCTCACTAGAATCCATTGTTTCATAGACTATGTCCAATAAAGAATTACATTAACTTATACGTGCGTGCGTGTGCGTACATGTCACACCCAGTGCTGAGAGGTCAGACTCAGTTCTCTCCTACCACGCAGATGTGGGAGACTGAACTCAAGGATTCAGGCTTGGCAGCAAGCATCTATACTGACTGAGCCATCATGCTAGCTCGATTTTGCCCAAATTGTAACTGTTTCTTATGTAGTTAGATGAAGACACCAAGGCACTGCAGTTTTGTTCTTTTAATTTTTTAATACTTTATCTGTCTTTTGGGGGTATGAGTGGTACACACATACAAGTGTGCACTAATTTGTGTACACGTGAAACTAGAGAACAACAGATTTCTTCACGTCTCTCCACCATATTTAAGATGGGTCTCTCACTTGAATTAGGAGCTTGTCATTTGGGCAAGGATGGCTGGCTGAGCTTCCAGGATCGGCCTGTCTCCATTCTGCCACATGTACAACACTTACATGCGTGCTGGGGATTTGAACTCAGGTCCTCATGTTTGCACAGTAAGTGCTCTTATCCACTAAACTCTCTCAGGTCTCTATCCCTGAGTTCAATTTTAAGATTTCAATGGGGGAAAAAACACTTCAAGGGAAAAGTACAGGGCTAGATGTGCTAAGCTGCTCCTGTGTACAATCCCCACACTTGGGAGGCCGAGGAAGGAGACTTGTCTAGAATCTGAGGTCAGCCTGGGTTACCTAGAAATGAGTTTGTCTCAAAGAAACAAACGGGAGCTAGTGACCTCTGACCCCTCCCTCGGCAGGTGAGGTATTGGCTGCCACCCCGGAACCTCCACAGCAGGAGCAGCTCCCTCCTCCTGAAGGAGGTGTGCCACCGTGGAGGTGGGCTTGGAGGTCGCCTATGCTAGAGTCACGTCCAGTGTCTCAGACCATTTCCTGTTGCCTGTGCATCAAGGTGTAAGAACTCTGGGCTCCTTCTCTAGTACTGCATCTGCATGCATGCTGCCTTGCTTCCCGCAGGGGCAATGATGGATTAAACTCTGAAGGTATAAGCTAACCCCAACTGAATGTTTTCC
This sequence comes from Chionomys nivalis, assembly GCF_950005125.1. Taxonomy (NCBI): domain Eukaryota; kingdom Metazoa; phylum Chordata; class Mammalia; order Rodentia; family Cricetidae; genus Chionomys; species Chionomys nivalis. Next base: position 11,259,419 of record NC_080104.1, on the reverse strand, counting down.
TTATAAGCGTTGCTGTGGTCATGGTGTCTCTTCACTGCAATAGAATCCTAAGACAAATTTTTTTTTTTTTTTTTTGGTTTTTCGAGACAGGGTTTCTCTGTAGCTTTGGAGCCTGTCCTGGAACTCCCTTTGTAGACCAGGCTGGCCTCGAACTCACAGAGATCCGCCTGCCTCTGCCTCCCGAGTGCTGGGATTAAAGGCGTGCACAACTACCGCCCGGCAAACTTTTTTTTTTTAAGACAGGGTCTCTCTATATTGCCCTAGCTGTTCTGGAACTCACTAAGTAGATCAGGTTGGTCTTGAACTCACAGAGATCCACCTTCTCTGCCTCCTGAGTGCTATGACCAAGGGCGTTTCCACCATCCCAGCATCAGGATAAGCAGCACTTTCATGTCGTTCAGGATAAAGCGCTGTCATGGTCCCTTGCTATATGGTGGGTCTGTAACTGCAGGACTCCACCTTCTGGGAAGCTCGTTGCTTCTAAGGAACTCATTGCCTTTGGGATGAGGGACACACAGAGGGACTCATTACCAAAGCAGGCAAGATGGTTCAGTGGGTAAAGGTGCTTACCTCACATGCCTAGCAACCTGAATTCAATCCCCAGAGTCAGCAGGAGGCGGGCGAGCCAACTCCACATAGCTGTCCTCTGGCCTCCACACTGGCACTGTCGAGGCATGCCACCCGCTCAGGCGCACAAACACTAGCAGTAATATATGTGCAGCATGAGAGGGTTCCTCTTCTCGGCTGTGCTTCTAGCTTTCCCGGGTGAACTGCTGCGAGACTCTTGCTGGTCTAAGCACTCCATCAGTAGGTGGGGGAGAGTATATGGTCAGGACAGCTCCTGAGAGGCTTCCATCCTGGGCCTAGTGCATATTCTCATCTTATACTCTAAAATCACGAGGGGGCGGGCAAGCAAGCAGGATCCTACAGAAGCTTAGGAGGTAGTTGGTAGGTTGGTGACAGCAACAGCTCATTGTCCCAGCTGTTTCTCTAGGTCATCCCGTTCCAGGTTAAGTGAAGCAATGCTTGGCAAATAGGTAGTCTAAGTAACTAAGTACAGCAATAAATCAGTATCTGGTAGCTGTTATTTCCTACCTCCTTCTACTTCAAACTCACTGGCTTTCGTGAAATAATAGCATTGTGTAAGTTAGAAAATAACATGGTTTATATTTTCAAAATTATAGTCTTCTATAGTAGAAAGGAAAAATAAGGCCAGGTGGTGGCGCACGCCTTTAATCCCAGCACTCAGGAGGCAGAGGCAGGCGGATCTCTGAGTTCAAGGCCAGCCTGGTCTACAAGAGTGAGTTCCTGGACAGCCAGGGCTCCACAGGGAAACCCTGTCTTGAAAAAAAAAATCAAAAAACAAACAAATGAGTAAATAAACAAATGAGTAAATAAATAAAATGAATGCGTTAGGGCAGGAGAGGTGACTTGGGAGGTGCGGTGGCTGGAATAAGAACGACCCCATAGGCTCACAGATTTGAATGCTCGGTCACCAGGGAGTGGCACTACTTGAAAAAATCATAAGGATTGGAGTGTGGCTTTGTTGGAGGAAGTGTGTCACTTGGGGTGGGCTTTGAGGTATTAAAAGTCCATGCTAAGCCCAGTCTCTCTTGGCTTGTGGACTAGGATGTAGCTCTCAGCTACTGCTCCAGCACCACGAGTGCTGCCATATTCCCTGCCAACATGATGATGGACTGAACCTCTGAAACAATAAGCAAGAAATTAAATGCTTCCTTTCCTAAGAGTTGCCTTGGTCAGAGTATCGCCTCACAGTAACCAAGCAGAACAGTAACCAAGACAGCAGGAAAAGCGCTTCCCTTATAAGCCCAATGCCTTGAGCAAATCCCCAGAGCCCTCATGAAAACTAGACACAGCAGCACATACTTCCAAAATCTCACTGTCTCCCCACGGGAGAGACCCTATGATCATGCATGCACACGTACGCATGCACACACGCACGCTCTCTATCATGCATGCACACGTACGCATGCACACACGCACGCTCTCTCTCTCTCTCACATTTGTACTAGTACCAGAACGCATATGTGGCGGTCAGAGGATAATCTAAGGGAGCCAGTTGTGTCCTCCTACTATTTAGGACCTGGGTGATGAACTCAAAGTTGGCAGGCTTGGTGGCAGGAGCCCTTCCTAAGTGAGTCATCTCATCAGCTCCAGTTTTCATACTTAAAAAACATGGGGACAGACACTGGTATGTGATGTCAGTCCTAAGCAGGAAAAAGGGAGGGAAATAGACATCAGCATCCCTATTTAGCCGAGCCTAAGTTCACTGAAACACTGTCAAAACTAAGTTGTTAGGATAATTCCAGAGTGATGGTGGCACAGGCCTTTAATTCCAGCAAAGACAGAGGCAGGCGGATCTCTGAGTTCAAGACCAGCCTGGTCTACAGAGTGAGTTCCAGGACAGCTAGGGTTGTTACACAGAGAAACCCTGTCTCCGAAAAACAAAACAAAGAAACAAACAAAATGTAGATACCTGGAGTTTGTTGGCCAGCAAACAAACTTGAAACTTCGGGTTTCAGAGACAGCCTGTTTACTCGCCCACATCCGCTGGTCTCTGCACATGCGCCCAAGGGTGCACATGCCCACGTATGTATATACATGGGCATACACTACATGCGCATACACACAAAATAACTAGGGGCTAGAGAGTTCAGAGGACCCAGGTTCAATAGTGCAGTCATGCCAGTCCCAGGGACCTGAAGCCCTCTTGAACTGTGGTCACTACACGCACAGAGTGTACAAAAATACCCGAAGGCAAAACACCCATACACATAAAATAAAATGGGGGAAAATAGAAAATTGATTATTAAAAAAATAATTCTAACACTTGGGAGGCAGAGGCAGGAGGATTGGCAGTTCGAGGCCAGTCTGGGCTAGAGGCCCTGCCTCAGGAGGGAGAAGCTGGCAATGGGAACCATATAAACACTGATTCCCTTCACGAGTCTTCGTTTAAGGAGCTGGCTGGTTATGCAAAATCTTCAATCCCAGTGCTCCTTGTCAATGAGTAATATGTAAAATATTTTGGTTTTGCAGTATGTTCCAAAAAAAATAAGTCCTATGAAAACAAGCAGAAACGCTAACAGACAGAATTCCACTCTAGAAAGGCGCCGCCAAGGACGCCCTCCTGAAGGCAGACTAAGGGCCATGTGGGGCAAAAGAAACATAGAAGGACTTAAATTTTTTTTTAAATGATTTAGCACGCTTGTAATGTAGCATGACAGAGGCCAGGATAACGGTTATGAGTTCCGGGCTAACCTGTGTTGTACAGTGATAATCTGCTTTAAATAAAGAACAGGCTGAGCCTGGTAGCTACACCTTTAATTCCAGCACTCAGGAGGCAGAGGCACCTCAAAGAGAGAGTTCAAGGACAACCTGGACTGTGTAGGGAGCTCCAGTTCAGGCAGGCCTGTGGAAGCTACGGCCCTTCTGGTCATACAGAAGCACTAGGCTTGTCCGTCAAAGAAAAGGGCATAGAGCCTGTTATCTATCCTGAAAGCTGGGAGCAGGCGTGGTTAGCAGCCTGGTGACCTTTACACTATCTATGCGGCAGAGAACACACTGGATTCCCCCCAGACCCTTACCATGAGCTTGTCCATCTAGAGAACCCGTGTTTAAGGATGGGGTCGCATGCAGTCAATCTATAGAACCCGTCTTATGGAGATGTCACGTGTACTTTCCAAAGAGTTTTGATGGAGTTGTCTATTAAGCTTTACTGTGCATGCAGGACTGAGTTATTTACCATCAGGAATTCTTCACCAAATTGGGCTGTGCTTAAATATGCCTAAAATAAGCCACTGGGGATCAGACTCCAGAGTTTGAACCAACATTGTAGCTACTTAGTCATATTGAACCCAACTGCCTCCCTGCCTCGGCAGATGTCCCTCTGCAGATATTCCCCCCCCCCCCGACACAGCGAGACCCTACCTCAAAATAAGCAAACGAATCTAAAATCATGGGGCAGTGGGCAGCAGACAGAGGCGCTTGCTTATAAGCTTGAGTTCGATCTCAAAGACCCACACGGTAGAGGACTCCTTCCTGCTATCCTCCAACTTCCCTACTATGTGCAACGAAATAAATAAGTAAAGATAAAGGGGGCTGGAGAGATGGCTCAGTGGTTAAGAGTATTGCCTGCTCTTCCAAAGGTCCTGAGTTCAATTCCCAGCAACCACATGGTGGCTCACAACCATCTGTAGTGAGGTCTGGTGCCCTCTTCTGGCCTGCAGGCATACATGCAGACAGAATATTATATACATAATAAATAAATTTAAAAAAAAATAAGTAAAGATAAATAAATGAAAGTATCTGAAAATAAAAATATAATTCAAAGTGCAAGCCTTTAATCCCAGCACCCAGAAAGCAGAAGCAGGCAGATTTCTGTGAGTTCGAGGCCAGCCTGGTCTACAAGAGCTAGTTCCAGAACAGTCCAGAGAAACCCCGTCTTGAAAATCAAAAACAAACAAACAAACAAAAACTCATCTCTACCTTAGCCTGCCTCTCTCATACTCCACTTCCTCACCTGTCAACTCCCAGAAGGCCTAGGGTAGCCCTCCTTTCCCACAGAAATGTTACAAGTGAGAGCTGCATATAGCAACTTAAACTTTCTAGTAGCCATTTTGTGTGTGTGCTGGGGTCAAACCCAGGAGTAAGCATGCTGCTGCGCACACGGTCTGCTCTGAATCACCTGTTAGTGCCCCCTTTTAAGTCTATGGAGAGAGGGAAGGGTGTAGAGAGCACGCTATACAAGTGCATATGCACACAGACGTCATGTTGTCTGTGGGAGGCAGGGCAACTTTTGGAGTCAGTTATCGCCTTCACCCAGCACGCTGCTGCCCTGCAGACTCCAGGCTAGCTGACCTGTGAGTTCACGTCCCACCCTTCCCCCTGGACTGCTAGGACTGCAGATGCAAGCCGCCACATCTGGCTTTGTACATGGGTTCAGGCAGCAAGCTCAGTGGTTTTACACTGAGCTACCTCCCAGGTTCAGTGTCCCAAATTTTTAAAGTATAACTAACTTTATTATAAATAGCCCAGCATATCAAAGATATTAGTTAGAACATGTAACTGACATACCAACAAGATACTTTGCATTCTTGGTTTTCATATAGTCTTCAAACTCTTGTATGGACTTTAGACTTGGAAAGTGGTATCCACCACATTTCAGTGCTAACAGCCACATGTAATTACTGGCTACCACGTTAAAATTTAGGCCTAGAAACTCAGAGAATCTGGTTTAAGAAAATATTGGGCTGGGCAGTGGTGGCACATGCTCTTAATCTCAATATTTGGGAGGGGGCTGGAGAAATGGCTCAGTGGTTAAGAGCACTGACTGTTCTTCCAGAGGTCCTGAGTTCAATTCCAGCAACCACATGGTGGCTCACAGCCATCTATAATGAGACCAGGCGCCCCCTTCTGGCTTGTGGGCACACATGGAAGGAATGCTGTACACATAATAAATAAATAAATATTTTTTAAAAAAATCAATATTTGGGAGGCAGAGGCAGGCAGATCTGTGAGTTTGAGGCCATCCTGGTCTACAGAGTAAGTTCCAGAATTGCCAGGGATACACAGAGAAACTCTGTCTCGAAATCAACAACAACGAATCAAAAAGAAAATATTGGCTTAGGTATTATCTCCTAATACCTAAGAAATCTTTTATAAGATTGAAGAATTGAGCCAAGCATGGTGGCACAGGCCAGCAACATAGGAGGCTCACAAAGGAGAGTGAGGTTCAAGGCTAGCCGGGGCTACATAGTGAGACCCTACCTCAAGAGGAGGAGGGCCTGGAGAGATGGCTCAGTGGTTACTCTTAACTTGTTGTTCTTGCAGAGGACCTGGGTTTGGTTCCCAGCACCCACATGGCAGTTCACAACCATCTGTAACTCCAGTCCCAAGGGTCTGACACCCTTTACTGGCCTCCATGGTCAGCAGGCATGAAAGTGTGGCACACACATACATGTAGGCAAACATTCATACACATAAAATAAATCTAAAATAAAAAGGGGAAGAGGAGGCAGGAAGGAGGGGACTTGTTGCAGGGCATAGCAAAGGGTGGTGAGCACAGCATAGTGCACAGCACCGTCTGGGAAGCACAAGATCCTGAGTTCTATCCCTTCAACTGCAAGAAGGTGAGGATGAACAGTATTTACCAGAATCACTTCCTGTTGCTCCTGCACATTGAACCCAAGGCCTCGTGTGTGCTAATATGTGCTCTGCCATTGAAACTCCATCTCTAAATGCTTTCCAGGGGCCCTGATGCCAGGTCAAGTCAGAGAACCATTCAGCCATCACAGAACTAGCATCTGCAGTGTGCCCAACTCTAGAGCTGTCTTGTCTGGTCTGTGCCACCTGAATGCTCCCCATCGACTGGCCTGGAACTTGCTAAATTACCTAGGATGACCTTGAATTTAGAATCCTCCTGCCCCTACTTCCTGGGCACTAGGACTATAGGGATGTACAACCACACCCAATTTATGCATGCTGGGGACTGAGCCCAAGGCTCCGAGAATACTAGGAAAGCACTGAGCAACCTCTTCAGCCCTGAGTTTGATTTTGTGCTCTCTGTGTTTGAGGTTTGCATATGTATGACTGTGTTCACATTTGAGTGCATGCATGTGTGGAAGACTGTGTGCGTGTGCATGCATGTGTGGAGTGTGAAGTTATTCAGATGTTTTCCTTCATTGATAGCCACTTTTACTATTGGAGGTAGGGTCTCTCAGTTGAACCCGAAGTTGAAGCAGCTAGCCAGCTTGCTCTGGTAACTGTCCCTGCCTCCTGGGTGTAAGATCACAGGCAGTTGCCAGCCTGCCTGGCTTTTATTTGGGTGCTGGGGATCCCCAAGCTGGGTCCTCATGCTAGGGCAGCGAGTGTTTAATTCGTGGAGCCATCTTATCAGCCACGATTCTCACCTGGGGGTTGGGTGTGTGTGTGAAATCTACAGTGCTTTCCACTTAACACGGCAGAAAGCTTGTAAAGTAGAAAGGGGACATAACCTTTGGCCTTATGCTTAGTGCGCATTTTGACAGGCCTTCCCAGCCTCCTCTCTCCCTACAGACCTTTCCCTTCACCTTCACCCAAAGACGTTCACCCCCCTGCCTCTTTCAGGCTCTCTCCAGCTCATTTTGGTTTCCCCATCTAAGTTCCTCTGCATGTGCCACCATCTGTCCTGGTAACAAAACCCTCCTCCCGCCAGGTGGTGGTGCATATCTTTAATCCCAGCACTCAGGAGGCAGAGGCAGGGGGATCTCTGTGAGTTTGAGGCCAGCCTGGTCTGCATAGTGAGTTCTAAGACAACCAGAGCTACACAGTGACACCCTGTCTGTTAAAACAAAAACAAAAATGAGAGAACAAAAAGCAAAGCAAAAAAACCCAAAAACCCAAAACCCTCCTCCTGACTGCTCCTTCTCTTATATTGGGCTACCCACTACCCACTAAGGCATAGCCGCCACCACTGACACATCTCTGACAAAAGTTATTTCCATCTCTCAGGTGAAAATAGATAAAGGTCCCTCTGCCTCTGTCTCTTCCCTTTGTCCCACCTATAGAGTGCCCCTCTAAAACAACCTTCCCCCAAAGAAACCCCATTCTCCTTCCTCTAAAAGCCAACCTAGCTTTCTCACGCTCAGCCACACATGTCTGTGATGACCTACACAGATGCTTTGTGCATCCTTCTCCCAGCCAAGCCAGGACTCACCAGGCATGCTCTTCACTCAGGCCCTGTAGTCCACACTGTCTGCCTGGCCCGCCATCCTCCAGAGCTGCGAGCCCGCTCCTAGCTGGTCCAGCTCTTACATCCTCTGCCTCTATCTCCCACCCCACCACAGCACACTACATATATTTTTTTAAACTCAGGTTCTTCTGCTTCTCCCCTGAGAGCAAAAGATGTAAGTTAGTGATTCATTGAAACACTCTGAAAGCCCACAAGAGTACCTGGTAAACCTGCTTTTTTTGTTGTTTTTTTTTTTTTTTTGGTTTTGTTGAGACAGGGTTTCTCTGTGGTTTTGGAGCCTGTCCTGGAACTAGCTCTTGTAGACCAGGTTGGTCTCGAACTCACAGAGATCCGCCTGCCTCTGCCTCCCGAGTGCTGGGATTAAAGGCGTGCGCCACCACCGCCCGGCTCTGGTAAACCTGTTTAATGTTTGCTGAATGAGTGAGCAGATGGATGCTCCCGTGTCACCTTAACGAAGGCGTCTTCTCTTTGTCCCCACCTGTACCACCACTTGGCCATGTACCCCTGGTTATGTTCCTAATTGGAGTTCTCACCCTCCAGGCTCTGTCTGTGACCCCAATGCTATCTCATGAGATAGATGGGTAAAGGCACCTGCCTCCAGTTAGGCTTCAAACCTAGGTCAATGGCTGAGATGCCTATTTAATATATCAAAGCAGATACTGGCTGCCAGGTTCTCCCTGCTCCCCTCAGTCCTGACATACCCGCCTCCTGGCCGCTGTATCTAGTTTCCCTCTCTGCCCTCTCTCTTCCCCTCTCCCTCTCTTCATAAGGCACAGCTCAGTCTGCTCATGTCCACTCTGGACTCTCCCAGATGTCCCTGCCTCTGGCTGTGCTCACTCCCCCTTTTAGCTGTAATAACTTTCTCCTTTGCCACACCCAGGAGCACTTGTGTGCTTTCCTTCCCTTTGAGCCTTTTCATTTATCTGGTGCTGACAGCCAGGACTAGCTATGTTCTTTTCTTTTTTATTTCTTTTTTTCTTCCTGGGTTTCAGCACCAAATGAATGGAAAAGAAAGAAAGAAAGAAAGAAAGAAAGAAAGAAAGAAAGAAAGAAAGAAAGAAAGAAAGAAAGCACATGACTGCTCCTAGGTATGGCGGAGGAGAAAGTTTGTTACAGATAAAAGGGAGAGAGAGCACAGCCAAAGTTAGGGACATCTGGGAGAGTCCAGAGTGGACAAGACCAGGCTGAGCTGGGCGTGAGGAGAGATGGGGAGACACCAATGGCAAAACTCCAATGCACATAAAAAAATAAACTTATAAAAAAATTCCAATAAATAAGTACTTAATGGGGCTGGGGCTGGGGTTAGAGCTTGGTGGTATAACACTTTCCTGACAATGGTTTGATCCCTGGTAACAAACCAACCAACCAGGAAATCAAAACTCACAGAATAATGGACAAAAGTTAGGTTATTTAAAATTAAACTTAAAAGGATGAAAAGTATTTTTTTCCGGAAGGGTATCAAGCTGGGCTTGATCTCACAGACAGCCTCCTGCATTGGCCTCCCAAATGCTGGCGTTAAAGGCATGTGCTAAAAATACTTTGAAGATGAATATATATAAAATCAGACTCATTGTCATGATTGGAGATGGTGTGACCACCAGACGCAGCTAATGCAGTGCTTGAGGCGACATCCATCCAGAGCTTCGTGCACTCCACCGGCACTCCACCCGCTCAACCGCTCAACCGCAGCCTCAGTCCTTTACCCTACAAACCTTAGCTCTAGGCAGCTTATGAAATCAAACACAGTGTAACTGTTATGTAAACAGTTGTTACACTGTATTCCTTAAAAGAGGATGAGTCCGTGGGATTGTTTCCTGAATTATTTCCCATAGCAGTTGAAGCCATATGGATAAGCTGACTTTATGAAGTTTCTCAAATATCAAAGATAAGCTAGTGTCTTTTTGCATGTGTTCTATGTGTGCTATGAACGTGTGCATGCATGTGGAATTCAACATTGGAGCCTTCCTGCTCTCTACCTTATTCACTGAAGCAGGGTATCAACTGAGCTGAGCGCTCACGAACTTAGTCTTCTAGCTAGCAGGCTGCTCACCTTCCAACAAGTAGAATTACAGGTGGGCCACCATGCAAACCCAGCATTTGCTTGGGTTCTGAGGATCCGAACTCTGGCTGACCTATTTGGGCAGTAAGCCGTGTATCCACCTACCCGTCCCCTCAGTCTGTTTTAAGTGATAGCACATTAAAGCATGTGACACGATCTTGCAGTTTTACATTCAGCCAAGCTTCTTTTTCAACCATCGTGGTCACCCCATTTTTCTTGGTGTCACTCTTTCCATTCCCTGGTAAATTGTCTCATGTACATCACATGTGCTCTAACAGAGATGAGAGCTGGTAAATTGTCTCATGTACATCACATGTGCTCTAACAGAGAATGAGAGCTGTGCACGTTATGCGGCACAAAAATTCTTGACTTTTTTTTTTCTTGAGACAGGGTTTATAGTCTTAGTGAATCTGGAACTTGTCATGTAGACCAGGCTGGTCTCTGCCTGCGTGTTGGGGCACAGCTGTGCGCCACTACAACTGGCCAAAAGTCCACCTTGTAAAGAGAAGCAGACCTCTAAAGTAAAATAGTTATTTTTTTAAAAAATCATTTTTTTTGGACAGGGTTTATCTATGTAACAGTCCTGGCTGTCTGGGAACTACTATGTAGACCAAGCTGGCCTCAAATTTACAGAAATCTGCTTCCCTAAGTACTGGGATTAAAAGTGTGTGCCACCACTGTAGGGATAAGCCCCGCCCATTAGGGGGCGTGTTCACCTCGGGCTAGTGTTTACTGATAAATCTGCAGGCATGATCCAGCAGCCCTTTTTTCTGCTTTCCTGTTCTCCGCGGGAACCTGTGGTCCTGTAAGTCTATTTCCCCATTAAAGCTGTATATATTTTTATAATCTGTCCGCATTCATTTACGCTGTTACACACCACGCCCAGCTTAAAAGAGAGAGAGGGGGAAAAGCTATCTGGAAAGCCAGGGGCTCAGGCAGGGTTGCTAGTGGCTCAAGGGCAGCCTAGCAGGACAGACTCTCAAAGAAAAAAGGCAAAGAGAGGATGGAGAGCAGACACCGCTCCACACACCTCGGTGGTGAGCCTTTTTCTCACCTGTGATCATACCTAGAGGAACCCAGGCTGGACTCCCACAATTCTGAAGTCACATGTTCACAGGTCTACCGAATCAGAACATCAACGCAGGGAAGAATTAATTAGCCTATTTCTAAGTATGTGTATTTGCACTTCTAGGAAATTCCAGAGTTCAAAGAAAAATATAAATGTAGTTTGCTCCTCCATCAATTTATTTTTATTTATTTATTTTTTTTGGTTTTTCGAGACAGGGTTTCTCTGTGGTTGTGGAGCCTGTCCTGGAACTAGCTCTTGTAGACCAGGCTGGTCTCGAACTCCAGAGATCCGCCTGCCTCTGCCTCCCAAGTGCTGGGATTAAAGGCGTGCGCCACCACCGCCCGGCGCCTCCATCAATTTATTAAATGCTAAAAGTAACCTCAAATCAAAACCAGACAACCAGGCTGGAGAGATGGCTCTGGCTGTGTCCACGTGGCAGTTCACAAATGCCTGTGACTCCAGTTTCAAAGGATCTGACGAACTTTCTGGCCTCCAAGGGCACTGTATGAATGTGGCGCGCGTACATAAATGCAGGCAAAATATCTATACACATAAGATTAAAATAAAACCTAAAAACAAAACAGAACCACAAAAACAAGATAGAATTTCAATCAGGCACAAAAGCAATCCCAGCATTCAGGAAGCTGAGGCAGGACTTCTGTGAGTTTGAGTCCAGTCTCTGGTAGGAAATGAGTTCTAGGCCAGCCAGAGCTACATAGTGAGACCCTGTCTAAAAGCAGTAACACAGGGCTGGGAATGAATGTGACAAGCATGCCTAACGCCCTGGGTGATGCCCAGTAACAGTACTCTGTGTCGGTGACTCGGGCCCCTAAATCTCTCTGCTGGGGAGAACTGTCTCCCCTAAGAGCACGGGATATAAACCGTCATTATTATCCCATGAGAGCCTACTGTGGCATGTGTGCTGAAGCTGGGCTCAGCTGTCCCCTTCCACCCTGGCATCTGCGAAAGGATCAGGTTCGCATGGTAACTGGTTTCACCACGGAACCATCTCAGCAGCCTTGATTTCACTTTTTTTTTTTAAACTCTTGTCCAGGCTGGACTGAAATTCTTGGTCTCAAGTGGTCCTCCTACTTCAATCGTCCAAGCATCCAGTACCACAGGAAAGTGCCATTGTGACTGGTTAAGGTCAATTTTAATTTGTAAGACCTGAAAATTCTCAGTTACTAGCTCTAGATTAAGCAGTTTAACATGAATGGCAAAATGTAGTAATGCAGGGGCCTCAGGCAATGGGCCTCGGGCAAGACACTTGTCCTTTCACAATGTAGAAACCGGGGACAGAACCTGAGTGCTCTTGTGAGACCTTAGCAATGTATGCTTTTGAGACAGGCCGAGCGCCCACATTGTAGAACAATCACACTAGCCTCATTTCTTTTATTTATTATTTATACAGTGTTCTATCTGCATGATAGATCTAATTACAGATGGCTGTGAGCCACCATGTGGTTGCTGGGAACTAAACTCAGGACCTCTGGAAGAACAGCCAGTGCTCCTAACCCTGAGCCATCTCTCCAGCCTCTACACTAGCCTCAAACTCAAAGATCCTCCCGCTGTGCCTTGCAGAGTTGGCATCAGAGGGATGTGCCGCCATACCCAGCCACTGGAGCATCTATTAACAGGCGAGAGGCTGGAGTAAAGTCTAACAAATCATGTTTCTGGCTCTCTCATGTTCTTCTTCATGAAACATCTAAGTTCTAGCCGGGAACAAAGTTGAGTTCCTGATTATTTAAGGAAGTTGGATTTTGGTGGACCTGAAATAAGTCACGTTGAGGCAACAGACTTCTGCGCTTCGGTTTCTGCTAATTCAGTGTTTATGTGTTTGCAGCCAGTGAGCCAAAGAAGCCACAAGAACAGGAAGTGTTCAATTTACAACTTTATTAAGAAACTGATAATGAAACAAATCAAGACTTTAAAGAACTGGTTAAGACATTTCCCCCCTAATTTCCCTCTACTGTTATTTTGTAGCCACTTCAGGGGACAGGAACCTGAAGGAAAATTAACAACAGCTGACTCAAGAGAAAGCAAAAAGTTAAGGGGTTTCACACATCTCCCTTGCTACCTTCAGATACTAATTTTTTTCACCACACCACTCTTCCCCCTAGTGTGACTGCACAAAGACAGAGTCAAACGTGGGGCTGGAGAGACGGCACAGCAGTCCAGAGCATGTCACTGTCAGACTCACAGCTCCAGGCTTGTCATGCAGCTGACTCTCCCAGCAACACAAAGCCTGAGATGAGCAACACATTTCCTTCTGGAGCCAGCCACTCTTCTCACTTTCTCACACAGAAACCCAAGAGGACACAGCAGCCCTGCTACCCAGGCAGCCTTTAACCTGTGCTCACTTTTCTGCCTCCCATGCCCACAAGCCAGCTCTTAGGTTGGGAATTCTTTGTTCTGCCCTTTTATCGGACTTGCTTGTTTTCTTTATTACTCTCCCCCTTTCTGGTAGATACTATAAGCTTATGTGAAGAACTTCTGGGTCGGCAGGACGGTTCAGGAGGACAAGTGCTTGCTGCCCAAGCCTGAGGATGGGTTTGATCCCCAGGACCATGTTAAAGCGGAGGGAGAACTGCCTCTGACCTCCACCCCCCCCCATGGTCCAAGTGTTCTCTCCTCTTACCACATACACACAAGAACGTAACTCGACCTCCCACGATTTACACCCCGTACACTCTTCTTCCAGCCCTTCTTTCGCCAGGCACTGCTGGACTTTCACTAAGCGCTCCAACTAGTTTTTCTCCCTGCGCACCACACAAGCTACCTGACAGAATGGTCCAGCCCACGTGCCAGAGGCAAACCTGTCAGCGGCACTTGATAAAGGCAGCCGTTCCCTCCTGAACAGGACAAACTATTGTCCTTGTCACTTGGTCCTATCATTCTCTATCCTGTAAAATTTAGGTCTTAGAAAGTGCTGTGACCACAGATGACCTTGGCTAGTCCCAGGACGCACCGACCACCTATAAAAGCCAGTGACTTCCAACAGTGGCTATCTCCTCGACTCTCAATAGCTAGAGACACTGCAGGTCCCACAGAGTCCTCGCTTCCACCCCGTCTAGTCCTCTTTAAGTGACACCGTCAGTCACCCCAGAGTCAAGCCCCAAAATGAAGGCTCTCTTAAGACAGAGCCAGCCTGCGATGCAAGCCCTTCTAACTCTGCCCTGTGCACAGCAGCCACCGGTGTCTATAAAGACCTGAGCATCTTTGCACCAGGACACAGCAAGAAGGCTGAGGCAGGAGGATCACGTGATCACAGGAGTTTGAGACCATCTAAATATTACAATACTGTGAAACCTTGTCTCAAAACAAAAACAAACTGGGCTTCTAAACCTTTAATCCCAGCACTTGGGAGGCTTCTGAGTTCAAGGCCAGCCTGATCTACAGAGTGAGTTCCAGAACGTCTAGGCTTTTACACAGAGGAACCTTGTCTCCAAAAACAAAACAAACAAAAAAAAAAAGTCAAGGACTTGGTATGTAGCACAGTAGTGGAATGCTCTCTAGCATGCATGAAGCCCTGAGTTCAAATCCTCATCCCACCCCACACACCCCTGCTGTAGTTAAAACAATAGCTTCTCACTGCCATTAGGACAAAACTCTGAAAATTTCCCATATGGCCTAAGCGAGGCCCCAAAGCAGCTTTGCAATGTTCTCCTTTTCCTCACTGGACTCAGTCTAACACTCTGCCCTCCACATAGGCGGGGAATGTCAACCAGCAAACAGGAGCTCATTCAGGGCTCAGCTCACGTCATCTCTACTGGAGAAAATAGTCGTCTCCAATTCCTCTGTCACGGCTCACCGTCTCCTGCTGCTGGCTGTAGCCCACTAAGACTGCTCTAAAAGTAACTGCTCTTTCCCTAGGAGATAGTTGGTTTAGAGAAACCACTGTTTTAAAGCTTCACTGAATTTCTGCCGAAGACTAGAGTTACTCTGAAGTAAATCTGTTTACGTACTTTTGGCTTTTTGTTTTTTGAGGCAGGGTTTCTCTGTGCAACAGCTCTGGCTGTCCTGGAACTCAGAGATCCACCTGCCTCTGCTGGGATTAAAGGAGTGCACCACCAAGCCTGGCTTCTTTTGGCTTTTTGTTTAAGTCTTGCTGTTTTCTCGGTGGCATGGGTATCTTGCCTGTTTGGCCTGTCCCGACTTGAAGGGGGGCAAGTGCTGGCCTAACTTTATCTGGGTTCCCTCTGGATCTGTGACATTCTTATCTTTCCTCTGGAGTTGCCTTAAGTCCCAGGAACGAAGAGGACCCACTGACAACCATCTTTGTGGTTGGGTCCCTAACTCCCCAAGAGCAGTGTAGGGCGGCCTAAAGCCAGTGACTGTGGTGAGAGGCGGCTACCTGAAGCAGAAGAAACTGCTCTCTTCAGAACCAGACAACAACCTGACCAGATCTTTGTAATTCTACCCCTACCTATTGCTTTCCAGACCCAGTTCTTCCTGTTTAACCTCAAACCTGGCAGGCAGCGGTGGGTGGAGCTCAGTGGGTGGTGTTAGCACCTGGAAAATGGAGTTCACAGTGACCTCCCTTCCCTCCCAATGTGGCCAGAGGAATACGTTTTCACTGCCACTGTCTCTTTTATTGGTGTACAAGAGGCTAGCCTGTTGGGACTGCGGGGCTTTTGCCCTAAGACCGTCAGTAACAGGGCTGCTGAGAGGCTGAGGGAAAAGGGGATCTGTCGCCAAGGCTGACAACCTGAGCTCAATCCTCAGAACCCACATGCTGGAAGGAGGGGACTTCCTCTGCCCTCCATGCCTGCACTTCACATACATGATCCTACACATATACAAAAAAAACCCTCTGGTAACAAAACCCAGAAGGCAGCTCTAGTAAAATCTTAAAGTCTCGGGTATCTAAGCTTGCTTTCTACAAGGACGTTTTCAATGACTTAATAAACGGCAGGAAGAGAAAAATAAGACAACGACCTAAGCAGTAACAAACTAAAATAATATGGACCTCAATTGTGATGTTACAATAACCCCCACCTCCCGCAATAAAACAAAGCAACACAGTGTACAGTCTTGTTAGAGGATGCTCCAAGTCTGCACTGTGCTAGGCTCTCTGCAGGGCTCTGGACAATGAACCCTTATTTAGACTATTCCCTGGCGAGTATGCCCGAATTTCAGTCCTGGAGGTGGAGGTACCACGTTCAAACTCAAGCTGCCTACCACATTACTGAAGGACACAGCTGGTCTTGGCAAACAATAGAGATGACAAATCTGTAATTTAAAACGTCTCCCAGTTAATTTTCACAATCAAGATGAAGAAATCATAGGTGTGGAGGTTTTTGTGGAATGCAAATTTTGCTGCTTAAAATGGCACAACCCTGGACAACTAGATTAGTAAAACAGCACTTTGGGATGAAAGAACAAACAAGACACAGTTAAAGAACCAAGCAGCCCCTGGACTAGCAGTGTTCACTGTGTGGCAGGACTTATGGCTGGGCCCCTACCATCCACCACCTACACTACTGTATTCGGAAACACAAAGAAACCAAGGCCACTATGTTGCCTTTACCCATTAGAAAATTAACTATTTCCACCTGAGTACCTCCTGACCTTTCCAGACTGCGCTCCTGTAACAATTTAAGAACGCTACACTCCTCCCTGGTATATCTATATAAGGAAACAATCTTTATCTTTTAGAAAGTGAAAAAGTGCATTTGAAGCTTATTTGAATTTCTTCACGGCAGTTTAAAAGAGACTTATTTTTGGAGTACTATGAAGGCCCAAACCAGAAATTACTTGCAACCGTCACGTTCCCACAATCTGAGCCAGGTATTCTCCGGACTGTTTTACAATACAACCAACTAAACGGATAAAATGAAGACTCCAGGAGGAGCATGTTATTGGAAGGCACACCGGCCCTGTCCTTGGCTTTATAAGCTGGGACCCTAACCCCAATAATCCAGGGGACAGAGTAAGAGGTCTCAAAACCCTGCCCTCGGCCGGGCCTGGAAGACTAAACCGTCCAGCCCGAGGTCAAAGGAGAAAAACCCAGCAGGCTGCAGGGCGTCAGGGAGGGAGCCCGTGCACCCCGGAAGCCGACCGCATCCCACTATTTTCGGCCTGAGACAAAAGATGGAAAGCAATGCGCCGCCGCCCCTTTGCGCCCAACCCAGCGAGCCAGCCTTTGGGTCTGGGGTCGCTGTGGCCGCGCGGGCTCCATCCACAGGACCCGGCGGCCCGCGCGTGGCTCCGGGGCTCCGGCTCGGCGGCGCCGGGCCCGGCCGGTCTCCCTGCACACAGGGCGCCGCCCGCCGCGAGGGAAGATGGCGGCCGCCGAGCAACTGCGCCACCAGCCCTGGCCGCAGGCCAGGCCCAGCGCCATCTTAGCGCCCTCCAGCCCGCCGCCCCCACCCTGAGAAGCCGCTGTCGGGGCGACTCGGGAAGGGGGGGGGCGCGAAGCCCTCTCGGCTAAAAAAGTTAAAAATAAGACCAAGACAAGAACAAAAAAATTAAGCAAAAAGCCACTCTCAAAAGCCACCGTCCGCCTCGGTCCTTCGTCTCCCGGCCCGCCGGCTGACACCGGCCTCAAGCGGCCCCGCACGGCCGAGCGAGCGCGGAGGGGAGGCTCGTCCCGGCTCGGGGCCGCGGGTCCCCGGCAATGCCTCGCCGGCCGCCGGCGACCGAGTGCGGGCTAGCGCCGCGGCCCAAGCCGGGGATGAGGCCCAGGAGGCCGGGCGGCCCGCGCTGTCCCGGGCCCGGCCTCGACCCCGGGCTCTCCCGCGCGCAGATGCCGTGGAAGGGAGGGAGCCGCCCGGCTGAAAATGTAGCCGGCTCCTGGCCGTCCCTGGCGCCTCCCTCCCCGCGCCTCGGCCGACGCCGGCCCCATTTTGCTGAGAAGCAAGAAAAGGCGATTCACACCCAAGAGCTTCCGAGGAAGGGAGTGGGAGAGAAGGGACCGCAGGGGTGTGTGAAGAAGCGAGGGGAGGAGATTGGGAAAGCTGATTTTTCTTGCTCGGCCGCCGTCACGCCAGGCCCTCCCTCGCCCCCTGCTCGCGGCCCCGCCGAGCCCCGCTCCCTCCTCCGCGGCTCCCGGGCGGCTCCGGGGGGCGGAATACACACACTCGCACACACTCCGCGCACACAACTAATTTGAAAGCGGCTCAATCAATGAGTCATTAAAAGGCTTCCCTCCCCTCCCCACCGCCAACCGCCACCTCCCCTCCTTTTTTATCCCACACCCCCCCTTCCCGAGCTCTCCCACTCCCCGCTCCAGAAATTTGCATCCGCGGATAGGAAAAAAAAAAAAGAAAAAGGAAGGGGGAAAAAAAAAGGCAGGCGCCAGGCCCCCCACGCGGCCGCGGCGCCCCCCGGCCCGGCGCCGCCGCCCCCGGTCCACCCGCGCCCCCGCCCGAGACACTGAACTTGGTCTTCCCAGGGCCCCGGCGGCGCTGGGAGAGGCATCCACACTAGATTCCCCTTTTCTCCGTGTCCATTAAACATCCACCCACCACCACCATCACCCACCCACAAACCCACCCCCCCCCCAAAAAAAACACAGCCTTAGCCAATAGCTCTCTGGGCTGAAACCTAATATCCTGGTTTTGGCAACTCGGTGTTTAATTTGCTCCTCTTTCTTTTCTGTCTGGCTGGAGATCTATCTCCAGCTCCCCCCCCTTCTCCTTCTTCCCTCGCTTCTCCCCTCCCCGAAGGAAAAAAGAGGCAGAGGAAGGAGGTTGTGTTTTTTTTCTCCTTGAAATTTTTATCACAAAATTATAATACACTCAAAGGGAAACTCACCGTCATGAAAAAGCAGTGCCTTGTCAACGGGGTTTCTGCGCCATCGCACCAGGGGCGGCGGCGGCGGCGGCGGCGGCGGGCGCGGGGCGCGGGGCGCGGGCGCGGGAGCTCCAGGCCGAGCGGCGCCGGCCACACGCGCTCCGCTCTCTCTCTCGCTCACCCCCGCGCCGGGCGGCGGGCGCCCGCTCCCCGCGCCCGCCCGGCCTTCATGCTCTGCGCCCGGGCAAACGGCTCGCCTGCTCGTCTATCTCAAACTTCGGTTCTTGCCTAGTGAAGAAAAAAAAAAAAGCAAAGATGAGGATTTCTTTAATTAAAAATTTTAATTTTTTTTCAAAAACAACAAAACCAAACCAAAAAACACAAGCTCCCAGCCTGGTGATTTCTGTTTCTTTTGGATTTTTTTGGGGGGGGGGTATTGAAATGTATTGGGGGTCTATTTAAGAAACATTTATTTGTGTACCCGCCCTCCTCCCCCATCTACAAAACGTGAGCTGATTCTCCTCAGGGGCCCTGTACACAACACACACACACACACGTTGGAGGGGAGGGTAAGGAAAAAATAAAAATTGGTTTAGAACTCCAGTTAGCGCCAGTCACAGTTTAAAAAAAAAATGCATATTTAAAAAAAACTAAAGCCTCCCTTAGTTACTTGGCAGATAACTGGGTTAGCCTTAAGTTTCTCATGTACTACTAACTTTACAATACCCCTTTCCACTCTGCAATGCTGTGAAATCTTATCTGTGAAACCCTAAGATTAAAAGGAAAACAAAACTAGTGCCTAAGGAGAGAAGCTGAGTACCCCCTCCGCCCGCTTTATTTATGTTGCTGTCTTTTATCTCCGTGTTTGGGAAGTCTGCATTAAGTAACTCCCTTTCTTAAAAAGGAAGCTAAGAACCCTTTAGCACCCCTTGGCCCAACCATAATTACCACCTGTTTTAAATTTCAAATTGTTGAGACTTCTTAAACCACCTAGTAGTAAGAAAAGCATTTAAGTAACCCTTCCATAGGAGTTCTTTGTAGCCTAATTACCCACAAAATATAGCGGCGCGGGGGGGGGGGGTCACTTGTTTTAAATATCAGAAATAGGTGAGATATGAATTCTACGTGAATGTAATTCAAGCTTAAAGATACAGATTTAAGCCTACAAAGTCTTCTAAGGATATCTGAAGTTGGTGAGGTCTTGTTGATAAATATGTGAGTTCTAAATAAAATTATCCCCTGATTTAAATTCTTTAAAATATTATCTGGTTTCTATATCCTTTAGTTCAAAACACAGCTAAACCTTAATGGCAGAATCGGGGCCTGTGAGCGGTAAAGCAAGAACATGTTCTACGAATGTGTGACCCTAGGTTTAACCCTAACACACATGCGCACGTGCACACACACACACAAATACCTTGCTTACTTATATAAGCATGTAATTAAACTACACTTCACAAAATAAATGTGTCAGAGCTGCCATGCAATGTTGCCATATTCACCATCTTTTTCAAAAACAAGTCACCTCATGTGTTGGCAATCGCCACTGGACCGCTCTATATAATGTGTCTTTGTATTGAGACCTGACTGGAAGACACAGTAGTGTCACACAGTAGCTATCACTGGGCTGGGTTTTTCTTAGAAGCCTTTTATTTATTTATCTGCTTTATATTCAGCCAAGGCCCTCCTGGACCAGGAGTCCTTGCATAAATTAGCATATTTCTCTATACTTGCCGGTTGGGCCAACCAGTTTTCTAATTGGCTTGGGAAAATTTTAACATGTTTTAAGGTGCCTGTGGATTGGTGGGAATTTAATTAGAACACCCATTTGGAAGAGAAGCATTTCTGAAGAGTCCGTGGATGATGCATTGCCACCAGGGCATAGCAAGCCTTGCAGCTGGTGCTCACGGCGCCAATGAAACACTAATGGATTTCAGAAAGACAGCCCACTCATTGGCCAAAATCCCAAGGAAATCAGAAATCTCACTTTGAATCTGACCTACCACTGCTCTGATTTGATCATTACACAATGAGTGTATAATATATAAACATATTGCACCTCATAAATTATGTATTGATTATGTAGCCTTCGAGAACAAGATTAATTTTTAAAACAGTGACCTAGGGCACCGCAGTCTTTTTAGTACAAGAACTATGCAGAGAGGCTGCGGGGCTCCAGGCACTTTGGTATTTAATCACGCGGTCTATCCCAAGACCTTGCCCTGGGACCTAAGGAACGATGACCCTAAGGTTTAATGACCCTGATTTTGCAGACAGGCTCTCTAGCTTTCTAAGATTTGTCTGAAGGCACTAGTCTAATAAGGGCTGACGGAAGAAGCCCTGACTGGCGGGTTCCAGAACTTACCCTCTGTCGAGCCTGACAAGTATCTTGGGAACCTGTAGTCTTGCTGTGGCAATGTCATGCGTGTCCCAGTCCAGAGGAGAGCACAGGCCGAGGGGCACCCTTTAAACTGGTCAAGACCTACCCAGAGACTGCCAGTTGTTAAATCTAATTTTAAATCTGGGGGAGGGGTTTGCAAAATCCTGGGACAGCAGTGGGGTGAATGCCAGTCTCCAGACAACTGAAGAAACTGGGTGCCCAGAAACAGAGGCAGCTTTTCAAGCTCTTCCCCATAGGACTTTGAAAGCAACTTAAATAAGCGGCGTGCTTTTGCAAAAAACATTTAAAACTCAGCTGTAGGGGTTTGGAATCTGAATGAAGATTAGGAAACCTTTTAACAGGACTTCAGTTTTTTCAAAGAGAACTATTTTTTTTAATGTTTTATTTTATGTATATGGGTGTTTGCTTGCACGTTTGCCTGCACGCATGCCTGCACCGTGGGTGTGCCTCGAGCTCGAGGAAGCCACTGGATCCTGTGGAAATGGAATTACAGATGGTTGACTGTCTCCAAAGGATGCTGTGCTGGGAACCAAACCGGGGTCCTCTGCAAGAGTAGCAGGTGCTCCTAACCTCTGAGCAGAAACCCCAGGACCTTTCCATTTCTGGGGTATGGGGTTAGAAAAAGGGTTTCTTGAGGACTTCTGCCTGTCCTAGAACTCGCTCTGTAACCCTGGATGGCCTTGAACTCAGAGATTCATCCACCTCTGCCTCCTGAGTGCTGGAATTAAAGGCGTGTGCCACCACTGCCTGGTGCTAGAACATTCTTTATTCTTTTTTCTTTTAAAATTTATTTTAGGTGACTGGAGAGATGGCTCAGAGGAATAGAGCACTGGCTGCTCTTCCAGAGGTCCTGAGTTCAATTCCCAGCAACCACATGGTGGCTCACAACCATTTGTAATAAGATCTGGTGTCCTCTTCTGTACTGCAGGATACATGAAGGAAGAAACCTATATACATAATAAAAAACATCTTTAAAAATAAATAAAATTTATTTTATTTCATGTGCATTAGTGTGAAGGTGTCAGAGTCCCTGGAACTGGAGTTACAGACAGTTGTGAGCTGCCATGCGGGTGCTGGGACTTGAATCTGGGTCCTCTGAAAGAGCAGTCAGTGCTCTTAACCATTGAGCCATCTCACCAGTCCCCTGGTAGAACATTCTTAAAATGGCTTAACTCTAGGTTAATGACCTTGATTGTACTATCAACAACTTAGTGGTGTACACCGATCCCCTCTGTGGAAGCGACTATAAACAGGGGAATTGGGCAAATGTGTGGGGGCTCACATAACAGCTAAGAGCGAAAGGTCGGGAATATAGCTCAAACTAATATAATCCCTAACACTACAAGAAAAAAACAGTGAACCATTGCCTAGCTGCCTTTTCTTAGAAGAGATACAGGCCAGAGAGATGGCTCAGTTGGTAGCTGGGCTATCCACCGGGTCTCAGGACCTAAGTTAGATTTCTGGGGCCCACATGGTGGAAGGAAAAAAACCAGAAATGCCTCTGACCCCATGACATGTTAACACACACACACACACACACACACACACACACACACACACCAAATAAAGCATAATTAAGAAAAGAAGATGCAATGGTGGAGCTATGTAGCACTGTGCATGTGAGTATGATGGCCAGATGTGCCCACTGCAGGGTACAGGGGCACCACCAAGAAAGGCAGCAAGTGTGCAAGAATCATTCTGATTCTTAGACTGGCAGATGGGCTCCAGGGCAAAGGCTTCTGCCACCAAGCCTGATGACAACACTTCTCATGGTGAAGGAGAGAACTGACTCCCACAAGTTGTCGTCGGGCCTTCACAAGTGTGCCCCAGCACGTATGTGCCCAATATAAATACATGCACACACACAAAAATAAATAAATGTAATTAAAGTAAAATTTTAGCTGGGCCGGGCAGTGGTGGCGCACGCCTTTAATCCCAGCACTTGGGAGCAGAGACAGGCGGATCTCTGGGAGTTCGAGGCCAGCCTGGTCTACAAGAGCTAGTTCCAGGATAGGCTCCAAAGCCACAGAGAAACCCTGTCTTGAAAAACCAAAAAAAAAAAAAAAAAAAAAAAAAAAGAGCTAGTTCCAGGACAGGAACCAAAAGCTACGGAGAAACCCTGTCTCAGAAAAAAAAAAAAATTTAGCTGGTCTGTGGTGGTGCATGCCTTTAATCCCAGCACTCTGGAGGCAGAAGCAGGTGGAGGATCTCTTGTGAGTTTGAGGCTAGCCTGGTCTACAAATTGAATTCCAGGACAGCCAGGACTATTGAAAAGAGAAATCCTGTCTTGGAAAAACAAAATAATAATAATAATAACAATAACAACAACTTTAATTTAAATTCTCAATATATATCAATAAGGTTCACATCCTTATTCATAAATATTTGAGAGCTCTGTCATCAGTCAGTCCGAGTGGGCTCAGATCCACCTCTATGGCTCACAGGGGGAGGCACTTGGCGGGTCATCCTCCCTTCAGAGCTCAACTCCCTCATCTATAAAATGAGGCTAATTATAGCGTTCACCCCTGAGGGTTATTTTAGGGCGTGAGGAACTAGTGCATGAAGGATGTTTTAGCAGGGCACTAGGAACCAGATAAGCCTGTACAACTCTTCCTGTGTGAGCAGCCAGGGACAGTCTTCTATGGCCTATAGTGTGATTCGAGTCTACCTTATTTGTTTGAGACAGGATCTCATTATGTGTCCCTGGCTGACCTGGAACTCTCTATGAAGACTAGGCTGGCCTCACAAGATCTGCCCGCCTCTGCCTCCCGAGTGCTGGGATTAAAGGCGTGCGCCACCACCGCCCCACTGTTACTTTTTATACCTGTGACTTTTGGGGGTGGTGCTGAAACAGGATCCATGTAGCCCTGGTTAGCATAGAACTCACTATATAGACCAGGCTAACCAGGAACTCACAGAGATCTGCCTCTCTGTGTCTCCAGAGTGCTGGTATTAAAGCACACGCTATCTCATCCTACCTTTCCCCGCCTTTTCCACATCTTGGTGCATACGTGTTTGTGGGTGTGTGCACAGGCACGTGACACGCATTAGGCTTGGCAGCAAGTGCTTTCTCTACCTGCTGAGCCGGCTCACTGACCCCTTGGCCAGCCTTTTAAATGTTTCTCAGTTTCCTGCCTGTAAAAAACGAGATAAGCAAAACATGTCTTTGAGGTTGCTATGTGAGTTAAAGGATATTTGTGATATAAAACCCTTGCTTCCGTGTATGGAAAATAATAGATACTCCACAATAGTCGCCATTTTTCTCGGGACTGCTAAAAGCAATGTGACTACGGAGAGATGGCTCGCAGTTAACTTTGCTGTTCTGAGGGAGAACCACGGAGTCTGATCCCTAGAACTCGATGGGTGGCTCATAGCTACCTGTAACTCCAGCCCGGGGAGATCTGATGTTCTTTTCTGGCCTCCACAGGTATCCATACATAAGTATACATATACAAATCACAAATGCACATAAAAATAAAATAAATATATATAATTTTTAAAGAAGCTACACAGAGAAACCGTGTGTCAACAAACAAACAAACAAAGAGGCTGGGCACAGTGGTCCATGTCTTTAATCCTCGCACCCAAGCACTTAGGAGGCAGAGGCAGGAGGATCACAGCCAGCCTGGTCTACAGGGAGTTTCAAGCCAGCCAGAGAACTACACAGTAACTTGGACCCAAGTGTGAGGGTACACACCTGTTATTCCATTGTTCAGGAGGTTGAGGCAGGAGATTTATAAGTTGGTGGCTAGCCAGAGTAATAATATAGTGAGACCTCATTTCAAAAAACAAATAAGGGAAAAGCAAAAAACCCAGGATAGCCAAAACAATCCTGTACAATAAAAGAACTTCTGGAGGCATCACAATCCCTGACTTCAAACTCTACTACAGAGATACAGTACTGAAAACAGCCTGGTATTGGCACAAGAACAGACAGGAGAACCAAATGGAACCAAAGAAAAGACCCAGATATCAATCCACACATCTTCGAACACCTGATCTTTGATAAAGAAGCAAAAAAATATCAAATGGAAAAAAGAAAGCATATTTAACAAGTGGTGCTGGCATAACTGGATATCAACATGTAGAAAATGAAAATAGATCCATATCTATCACCATGCACAAAACTCAAGTCCAAATGGATCAAAGACCTCAACATAAAGCTAGCCACACTGAACCTCATAGAAGAGAAAGTGGGAAGTATACTTGAATGCATTGGCACAGGGAACCACTTCCTAAAAGTAACCCCAGAAGCACAGACACTGAGAGAAACAATTAATAAATGGGACCTCCTAAAACTGAAAAGCTTCTGTAAAGCAAAGGACATGGTCAACAAGACAAACGACAGCCTACAGAATGGGAAAAGATCTTCACTAACCCCACATAAGACAAAGGGCTGATCTCCAATATATACAAAGAACTCAAGAAATTGGACATCAAAAGATCACATAATCCAATAAAAAAATGGAGTACAGACCTAAACAGAGAACTCTCAACAGAGGAATCTAAAATGGCTGAAAGACACTTAAGGAAATGTTCAATATCCTTAGTTATCAGAGAAAGGCAAATCAAAACAACTCTGAGAGCGGGGGCTGTGGCGCACGCCTTTAATCCCAGCACTCGGGAGGCAGAGGCAGGCGAATCTCTGGGAGTTCAAGGCCAGCCTGGTCTACCGGCACCAAAGCTACAGAGAAACCCTGTCTCGAAAAACCAAAAACAACAACAACAAAAAAAAAACCTCTGAGATTCCATCTTACACCTGTAAGACTGTCCAAGATCAAAAACACTGAAGACAACTTATGCTGGAGAGGTTGTGGGGAAAAGGGAACACTTCTTCATTGCTGGTGGGAATGCAAGCTGGTACAACCCCTTTGGATGTCAGTGTGGCGATTTCTCAGAAAATTAGGAAACAACCTTCCTCAAGACCCAGTAATACCACTTTTGGGTATATATCCAAAGGATGCTCAATCGTGCCACAAGGACATGTGCTCAACTATGTTCATAGCATCATTGTTTGTCATAGCCAGAACCTGGAAACAACCTAGATGCCCCTCGATCGAAGAATAAATAAGAAAAACGTGATACATTCACACAATTGAGTGCTACACAGCAGAAGAAAATAACGACAGCTTGAATTTTGCAGGAAAATGGGTGGAGCTAGAAAACATTATTTTGAGTGAGGTCATCCAGACACAGAAAGACAATTATCACATGTACTCACTCATAGGTGGTTTTTAAACATAAAGCAAAGAAAGCCAGCCTACAAACCACAATCCCAGAGAACCTAGATAACAATGCGGACTGACACTAAGAGAGACTTACATAGATCTAATCTACATGGGAAGTAGAAAGTAGAAAAAGACAAGATTTCCTGAGTAAACTGGGAGCATGGGGACCTTGGGGGAGGATTGAAGGGGGGAGGCGAGAGGCAGGGAGGGGAGCAGAGAAAAATGTAGAGCTCAATAAATATCAATAAAAAGAAAAATAAGATGGGCAGAGGTGGCGCACGCCTTTAATCCCAGTACTTGGGAGGCCGAGACAGATCTTTGTGAGTTTTGTGAGTTTAGCCAGGCGATGGCGCACGCCTTTAATCCCAGCACTCGGGAGGCAGAGGCAGGAGGATCTCTGTGAGTTCGAGGCCAGCCTGGTCTACAAGAGCTAGTTCCAGGACAGGCTCCAAAGCCACAGAGAAACCCTGTCTCGAAAAACAAACAAACAAAAAGAAAAGATCTTTGTGAGTTTGAGTCCAGCCTGGTCTACAGAGCAATTTCCAGGACAACCAGGGTTACATAGAGAAACCCTGTCTTGTAAAACCAATGACAGATAGATAGATAGATAGATAGATAGATAGATAGATAGATAGATAGATAGATAGATAGAGTGACTGAATAATCAAATGAGTGAAAAAGAAAAATAGTCAGTGAAAGGCTTGTGGTGTAGCAAATTGACAGAACACCTACTTAGCACGCTGGAGGTCCTAGGTCACAGCCCCCCCCAAAAAAGTAATAAATAAGCAAGTTACTGGGGCACTGGCAGCGCCTCCACTGTCTTGCCTACGTTATTACTCTGTGAAGTGAACGGCTATGAACACTTTAAACCACGTTCTAGATGCTCAGGCTATTTAAGTCACGCCATGGTTTTCAAGCTGGTCGTTTTCCTTGACAGACTTTTCAAAAACAGTCTAAACTCCTAGAAGCTTCTAGTCCAAAGACCAGGAATAACAGAACCCAGACGAGCTGACGAGCACTCCCACTGTCTCACACTCCCAGCCTGTTTCCCCACAGAGAAAACGAGGGGGAGGATGGCACTGGGGTAGGGGCTATCACATGCTGCTGGAAGACAGACAGATGGCGGGGTTGAGACACCTCCCAGTGCTCAGGCCCCGAGTGCCCTACCTCTCTTAAGCAGAGTCTTCAACTCCTGGCACCCAAGAGGATGCGGATGGCAGAAGGAGGATAAGGCCAGACAGTATACAATGCTGCTCTGAAGGGAAAATGTCAGCCGCCAGCAGCAGCCAGGCCTGGTGGCAGGTGAGTCCTGCACTTGGAGGATTTGGAGCTGGAGGCAGAATGCCATACAATAGGGTTAGCTACACAGTGAGTTCGAGGACAGCCTGGGTTACACAGGACTTTGTTGTGAAGAAGAGAAAAAGGGAGGGTGTCCACGTCGAGGGGCTGGCCCAATCACCGTGCCCTTGTGAAAATGAGACTAGTAAGCCTGACAAAAGCACGCCTGAGACAGCAGTGGCAGAGGCAGGAAGGCTGTTACACATTCGAGAAAAGCCAGGGCGCCATCTGAAGACCCTATCTCAAAAACTAAAACAAGAGGCTGGAGAGGTGGCTCGGAGATTAAGAGCACTGGAGGTTTACAAGTTGGTGTAAATCTTAGCTGTAAACCAAATTTATAAGTTGGTCCTCTGCTCTTCCAGAGGACCTGGGTTCCTTCCTCAGAACCCACATGGCAGCTCACACCTGTATTTTTTTATTATTATTTATTTATTTTTATTCTTTTTTTAATTAAAATTTCCACCTGCTCCCCGTTTCCCATTTCCCTCCCCCTCCTCCCACATATTGCCCCCTCCCCCCACTCCCCTCCCCCTATCCCCACTCCTTCTCCTCCCCCCCACTCCATTCCCCCTCCCTCTCGATACTGAAGAGCAGTCCAAATTCCCTGCCCTGCGGGAAGACCAAGGTCCTCCCACTTCTATCTAGGTCCAGGAAGGTGAGCGTCCAAACAGGCTAAGCTCCCACAAAGCCAGTTCATGTATTAGGATCGAAACCTAGTGCCATTGTCCTTGGCTTCTCATCAGCCTTCATTGTCCGCCATGTTCAGTCACACCTGTATTTAACTCTAGTTCCAGGGGATCTAACATCCTCTTCTGCCTCCTCAGGCACCAGACACACACCTGATATCGACACATACGCCAGCAAAACACTTAAAAATTAAAAAAAAAAATGAAAACAAAAAAGACCTAAGATAGCCAGGCATGGTAGTCCCCACCTTTTGTCTCAGCACTTGGCAGCTAAGGCAGGAGGAGCTCAGAGCTCTGGTCCAGCCTGGTCTACATAGCAACTCCAGGCCTGCCAGGGCTACGTGGTGAGACCTTGTCTCAAGACAAAACAAATATGAAAACACAACAGCACAGAACTGAGACGGCTGAAAGGAGACTATCAGTCTGTGAGAAACGAAAAAGAAGACAAGGGTGTTTACAAGCCTGGGAGATACACTCGCAACACTCACGAGTATGAGGAGGCTGCATACGCAAGCGTTCAATCTCATACACACCTGCATTCAATCTCCAGAAGCTGCGTTAAAAAGCCAGGTGTTGGGCTGGAGAGATGGCTCAGTGGTTAAGAGCACTGGCTACTCTTCCAGAGGTCCTGAGTTCAATTCCCAGCAACCACATGGTGGCTCACAACCATCTGTAATGAGATATGGCGCCTTCCTCTGGCATGCGAGCATACATGGAGGCAGAATGTTGTATACATAAATAAATCTTTTTTTCTTTTTTTTTAATTTTTATTTATTTATTAAAGATTTCTGCCTTCTCCCCGCCACCACCTCCCATTTCCCTCCCCCTCCCAAACAAATAAATCTTTAAAAAAAAATAAAAAGCCAGGTGTTGAGTTTGGTGGCAATGGCGCACACCTTTAAACCCAGCACTCGGGAGGCAGAGGCAGGGGCATCTACAAAAAGACAGCTAGGACTGCTACACAGAGAAATCCTGTCTCAGAAAAACCAAAGCCAAAAAACAAAACAAAACAAACACCCAGATGTTGGTGGCATGAGCTTGTAACCCTAGCACTGGCCTAAAGCAGAATTAGGAGACCAGCTAGGCTAGCCTATTTGATAAGTTCCAGCACAGTGAGAAAGACCCTGTCTCCAAAAGCAAGCATGGCAGCATCTGACAAATGACACACAAGGTTGTCATCTGACCTCCATGGGTATGTGCACACACATGTACACATGCACACACATACATGCACATAAAATAAAAAGAGAGAAACCAAGGAGAAGAGGCATTGCCTATATAACATCCATGACCATTATGGTCATTAAAAGCCACATGGTAGGGCTGGAGAGATGGCTCAGAGGTTAAGAGCATTGCCTGCTCTTCCAAAGTCGTGAGTTCAATTCCTAGCAACCACATGGTGGCTCACAACCATCTGTAATGGGGTCTGGTGCCCTCTTCTTGCCATCAGGCATACACACAGACAGAATGTTGTATATAATAATAATAATAATAATAATAATAATAATAATAATAATAATAAAGGCCTATTGTTATTGGAACAGAATAGTTAGCCAGGCATCACTGGACGACTTTGCGAGCAAAGGTACAAATACAGGCTTGCACTTACTCATGAATCACACCAAGATACCAGTTGGGTGTATGTGTCAGCTCCTTGTGAGCTGAGTTAACATGAGTCATATCTAACACAAGCAGGAGGCT
Source organism: Chionomys nivalis (assembly GCF_950005125.1). Classification (NCBI taxonomy): domain Eukaryota; kingdom Metazoa; phylum Chordata; class Mammalia; order Rodentia; family Cricetidae; genus Chionomys; species Chionomys nivalis. Next base: position 11,229,450 of record NC_080104.1, on the reverse strand, counting down.
GCTCAGAAGTCAACACGGCAAAGGGCATGGGTGTTCACATGGGCCTGGCATACAAGCCGATGAGATAATCCTACCCACCACAAGCAGGAAGTGCCAGGACTCAAGGAGCCATCGCTTCCGAGTTGTTCTTTCTCTCTGGTCTTCATATTTGCAGTTCAAACCTTCCACCTAGACCCATTCTTTCCTCCAAAGGATGAGCCCACCCCAGGCCTCCCCCAAAGCCAGCCCCTCCTCTCCACAGACATTCAGACCTCTGCCTATTGCTCTGTATCCCACCAATCTTCTATCTAAATGTAGAGTCTCCTCTCTAAATCTCAAAGCTGAATGTGTCCCACTTCCACCAGCCCCTCACTAGCCAAACTCCCTAGCTGGGGTGCAGCTCAGTGCAGGCTCCTGCTGGGCCTGGCTCCAGCCCCTAGCAGGCCATAATGATGCTACAGGTGCCTAAACCCAAGGCCAGTTTAGGCTTCTGCCTGTACCCTCATCTTCAACTGTATAGAAAGTCTTAGGTCAGCCTGGGCTACACGTCTCAAAACAAACAAACAAACAACAACTGGAGGATGAGGCAGGGGAATAACCGGACCTTCACTGTCATCAATGGCCAGAGCGAGTTTAGGGGAACAGAACGGGAGGTCACTTCTACACAGCCTGTCAGGTGTCTGTGAAGGGGTTTCAAAGTCACTGATGGAGGTCACTCTCATTTGGAAAACGCCGCTTCAAGTCAGTAACTGAGGAGGCTGGAGAGATAGCTCAGCGGTTAAGAACACTGACTGCTCTTCCAGAGGACCCAGGTTCAATTCCCAGTATCCACACAGCAGCTCACAACTGTCTGTAACTCCAGGATCCAACACCCTCACATAGACAATAATAAAACAACAATAAAATAAAAATAAATTAGAAGAAATCAGTAACTGGGATTAAAGGCGTGCACCACCACCACCCGGCGTTGTAGTGATATTTTATTTGTGTTTTTAATAAATAAAGCTTGCCTGAAGATGAGAGTGCAGAGCTAGGCCACAAGAGGCCAGGGAGTGGTGGCTCACGGTGGCCACCCTGGGCTACATCTGTTTAAAAGAGAAACAGAGTTCATGCAAAGGTGACTTTAATCCCAGCACCAGGGAGGTGGAGACAGGCGTGCCATGGCTGGGTGGAGAGAGGAAGAGAAGGCAGGAGGAGACAGGAGCTCAGTGCAGTCTGCAGTCACCCTGAGGGCAGGATCGCCCTTTTGTTTGAGCCTTGATAGGGTTAAGAACTCTCTAGTGGCTTGGCTGCTTTGCTTTTCTGATCTTCAGCCTGAACCCCAATATCTGTCTCTGGGTTTTTATTATTTGTGCTACAGTAACTGAGGGTCGGTGTGGCAGATACAGTAATTGCAGTACTTGGGAAGTAGAGGAAGGAGTTGAAGGTCAGCCTGAGTAACACAGTGAGGTCTGGGCCAGCCTGAGCTACAAGAAAGTCTATCTCAAATAAACAAACAAAGCCGGGCGGTGGTGGCGTAAACGCCTTTAATCCCAGCACTCGGGAGGCAGAGGCAGGCGGATCTCTGGGAGTTCGAGGCCAGCCTGGTCTACAAGAGCTAGTTCCGGGACAGGCACCAAAGCTACAGAGAAACCCTGTAAAAAAAAAAAAAATACAATGACAAATATTAATAATGACTTTTCTGTATCCACCTGACATTTACATATACTCTACAGCCTACGGCAACAATCTGTTACACCTGCCCCCTTACGCAACTGCACAGCCTCTGGTCCTTATACAGCTGTTAACAGCTGCAGAAGTGAGACTATTGGAAAAGGGATACTTTGTTTCGGCTTGTACGAAGTGTGAGTGTGTGTGTATATTTTTTTCCTGGTTACAACATATTGACAACTCTCCAGTTATCTGAGTGTTATATTAGATTAAACCCTGAGGTTAACAGCAATTTTTTTTTTTTTTTTTTGGTTTTTAGAGACAGGGTTTCTCTGTGGTTTTGGTTCCTGTCCTGGAACTAGCTCTTGTAGACCAGGCTGGTCTCGAACTCACAGAGATTCACCTGCCTCTGCCTCCCAAGTGCTGGGATTAAAGGTGTGCGCCACCACTGCCCGGCTTAACAGCAATTTTTTAAAGATTATTTTTATGTGTAGTATGGGTATTTCCCTGCATGTATGTCTTGCGTTGTGTGCATGCCTGGTTCCTGTGGTGGCCAGGAGAGGAAGTTAGATGTACTAGGACTGGAGTTGCAGGTGGTTATGAGCCGCTATGTATTGCTAGGGACTGAAGCTGGATCCTTTGGAAGAGCAGTCAGGACTTTCCACCCCTGGGCCATCTCTCCAGCTCCTTAACAATAAGTTTTTAAAAATTAAAATAATAATAATAATAAAGACAAAAAGAAGGACTCTAACTCAGCATAATTTCACCATGGCATAAATTCTTCTCCCCTTAAAAGTAAAAACCACACACAAAGCCAACCAGAGAGCATCTTCTGAGGTTGCTAGCTTGCCAAGATATCACAAATGTGGGCAAACAATCTTTTGCTCACATACTTAGAAGCAATATTCAAAAACCTCAAAACCTCCTTCCTGCCACTTCAGAAAGGAAGCCCCCCTGGGCGGGTGCGGCCAAGGCTTCTCTGCTGTGGTGACGAAAGATCTACTGTCATTACGCTGCCCCATCACCACAAACAAGTGAGAGAAACGGGGAAGAAATGAGAGCAGCCTAAGTGAACCGCAATAGCGAAGTTTGTGGCCAGTTCTGGATACCTGTGATGGATGGACTGACGAACGGATGAATGGACAGATGACAGATGGATGTGGTCTCGGGGAGGGGGACAGCTCCACAGACAGGAAGCGCGCCTGCTTAACACCACCAGCTCTCCACACCACTCATCTTCAGCACCGTCATTTGTACCACCTGCTCTGCGCAACGTCCTTACAAATGTTCTGATAAAAAACAACAGGAAAACAATATACGGGACTTGAAGGAGGCTCCCAGTGTGATGCTCTGGGTACCAGGGGAGAGGGAGGCATTCTGTGCAGGCAGGCAGGTGGCGGGAAACAGCTTAAAGTTGGGTTTTTCTTCCTCCTCTTTTTTTCTTTTCTTTTAAAGAATTATTTTATGATGTGTACAATGTTCTGCCTGCCTGCATGCCTGCAGGCCAAAAGAGGGCACCAGATCTCATCTGGGATGGTTGTGAGTCACCATGTAGTTGCGGGGATTGAACTCAGGGCCTCTGGCAGGGCAGCCACCTCAGCTCTTAACGGCTGAGCCAATTCTCCGGATCCCTTTTTTTGGTTTTGGGACAGGGTTTCTCTGTATAGCTCTGGCTATCCTGGAACTCACTTTGTAGACCAGGCTGAAAATTTTGCTTATTTTATCTTATGTGTATGACTGTTTTGACTACATGTATATATGAGCACCACATTCATGCCTAGTCCTCTCAGAGGTCAGTAGAGGGAGCTGGATTCCCTGGAACTGGAGTTATGAATGGTTCTGAGCCACCAAGTGGGTGCTAAGATCCAAACTCAAGTCTTCAGATACTCTTAATCGTTGAGCCATCCCTCCAGTCCCAAGGGTGCGTTTAAAAGATGGCAATAGGAAAGGAAGGGAGCATGTCGGCTAGAGGCCCCTGGGAGGGGAGGCGGACCCTAAAAGAGGAGGAACTATGCCGAGTGCTGGGTGGAGAGAGGATGGGGTGCTGGCAGGCAGTTTGGGTGGTGAGAGGATTGGGGTGCTGGCAGGTAGTCTGGCTGGCGAGAGGATTGGGGTACTGGCAGGCAGTCTAGGTGGTGAGAGGATTGGGGTGCTGGCAGGCAGCTGGGTGGAGAGAGGATTGGGGTGCTGGCAGGCAGTCTGGGTAGAGAGAGGATTGGGGTGCTAGCAGGCAGTCTGGGGAATCTCTGAGCTGCAAACGTGGGTCTACACTCCTTGCACTCATGATAATGTGGAACCTTGTGAGTCAAGAGACTGCGACAGGTGGTTATGAAAAAATCCAGCAGAGGCTGGGGAAATGGAAAGTACTTGCTTTGCAAGCCTGGGGACCTGGGTTCAGATCTACAGTACACATGTAAAAACAACCAGGTCTCGGCACAGGCCTGTAAACCCGGTTCTGGGGAGGTAGAGACAGAAAGATACCTAGCCAGCTAGGCTAGCCAAATCAATGAGTTCCATGTTCAATGTGGGATCTTGTCTCAAAAATAAAGTTCAGCCTGGAGAGATGGCTTTAGCAGTTAACAGTCTGTTGCTCTTGTGTGTAGGGGGTGTGGTTGTGTACGTCTTTAATTCCAGCTCTTAGGATGAAAAGGCAGGCAGATTTTTGTGAGTTCAAGTCCAGCCTGATCTACAGTGAGTTCTGGGGCTATCCAGAGCACCATAGTGAGACAAATAAATACACAGATAGTGTAATGCTCTTGCAGAGGACCTGAGCTCTGTCCCCACCGTGCACACTGAGTGGCTCACATCTGTAACAACAGCTTCAAAACATCCACTGCCTCCATCTCCCTGGGCACCTGCACACACCCGCACACAAGTGAATCATCCCCCAACACATTACACATACTTAAAATAAAAAAATAAAGTGAAGAAGGCCAGCAAGGTGGCTCCATAGGTAAAGACGCCCGCTACAAGCCGGGCGGTGGTGGTGTACGCCTTTAATCCCAGCACTCGGGAGGCAGAGGTAGGCAGATCTCTGTGAGTTCGAGACCAGCCTGGTCTACAAGAGCTAGTTCCAGGACAGGCTCCAAAACCACAGAGAAACCCTGTCTCGAAACTCCCCCCCCTCCAAAAAAAAACAACTAAAGAAAGACGCCCGCTACACACACCTGCAGCTTGAGTCTGGCCCCTTGAGCCCAAGTAAAGGTGGCAGGAGACAACATACCAAAGTTGCTCTCTGACCTCCACATGTCCCCCAACACATAAAATAAGATATAAATAAACTGGGTTGGGCAAGATAGCTCACCCAGTAAAAGATGCTTGTCCCAAGCCTAGGGACCTGAGTTCAATCCCCAGGACCCACACGTGAGAAAACTGACTCCGATACGTTTTCCCGAGTTCCCTCCACACATGTGCCATTTGACATGTAGGAACACACATAAGTAAATATCTGTGGAATTTGTCCTTCAAAAAGGTCAAGAGCAAATGAGAAAGACCTATGCCGACCTCTGGTCACCACATGCACACAAGAGCACACAAAGAGTAGGGGACAAGGCCACCATCTTAGAGCAGAGAAGAGGCAGATCCTGAGTGTAGAAGGGGACAGGAAAATACTGTGCCCAGTGGCACTCCACAGTGGCACACCAGGCTCTCTGGGCCTGCCCGCCTTTCTAGCTGTGGGGTTGGGGACTAAGCCTTATTCTCAAGCCTCTAAGTTCCCTCTCTCTTTTTAAGACTTATTTTTTATCTTACAAGCGTTTGTCCTGCACGTATGTATGTGTACTATTGTTCATGTTTGGTACTGGAGGAGGCCAGAAGAGGGTGTCAGATCCCCTGGGACTGGAGTTACAGAGGTTGTGAGCCATCATGTAGGTGAAGGGAATCAAACCCGGGTCCTCTGTGAAAGACCCTACAGACCCCCTCCTCAGAACCCGCAGCTAGCAGGCTCCCGGGAGAATGTCCTGTTTGCTTGAAAGATTCTCAGGATCAGCAGCTAGCCTGCTCTCGTGAGAGGAAAACAGGATATCTATAAGATAGGACATCTACAAAGCAGGATGACTGCAAAGTAGGATATATATAAGATAAGAGCAGGATGTCTGCTGCCAGACATCCATGCTGGGGGAGGAAAAACCATTTATGCCCCCCGCCTCATTCCGATAACCACGCTCTGCTTCTGTAAAACTTGCTTTTGCTGCCCTCTTTGCTATAAAAAGACCTCCTCCCAGTCTGCAAGCGCGCAAGTCCTCCGAAAGACTTTGCCGCCCGCAGGTACCTGTGTCTACCTAATTAACCTCTTGCAGTTTGCATCCGACCCGTGGTCTCGGCCTGGTCTTTGGGTCAGGGGGTCTCCACCTGAGGGAAGGTCCCTACCGGGGTCTTTCACTCTGCAAGAGCAGCCAGTGTTCTCACTCACCCAGCCAGCCCTCGTTCTCTCCCTTTCTTTTTAAAATTATTTATTTTTAGATGAAGCTAGAGTCTCAAGATATAGCCCAGGCTGGGCTTGAACTTGTGGGAATCCTTCTGCTTCCACCTTCCAGGTGCTGGGATCACAAGTTTGCATAATCACACACAACGAATTTGACCTCTTCTCACTCAAGCACGCTAGCCTCCGTAGTGGAAGTCAAAGCAGTGGCGTGTCTCTGCAGGGGACTGTGCAGAAGCGCCCGGGGACTGAGTAAAATGCCTCTTGGACCATCCCATTTCTGTCACCTTACTACTTTGCCCACCGAGCAATCCTTTGGTTATGCGGTTCAGTTTTAAAACTTGTGTTTGAGTCAGCAGACACAGAGGTTGGGGAAGTTTGTGTCTACTATAAATTCACAGGTTGGCCTGTGAATTTGGAGCACCAGTCATTCTTAAGTGGCCTCCATTTCATTTCCACTGCCTTCTGTTTGGCGGGGTCGTCTATCCAGGGATCCAGGGCAGCAGTCTTTCCCAGGCACTACCCTGCTCCAACCCCTTCTCTTTCCCTTCCTGAACACAGATGCCAGGAGCTCCTGCTGAAAACCCTGTCAGCTCTCCAGAGCCCCCAGGAAGCCTGCAGGATTCTTGGCGCCAGCTCAGCCCCTCCTCTTTTGTGACATTCATTTCCTCCTGCACCTCCCCTGCCTGCCCTCCCCTCACTCCTCTTTCCTTTGCGTGTCCAAACAACTTCCTCTTCCTTGATAACACACACTGCCTCGCGTGACTCATAATTAGTCATGTTTATCCCCGGGCTGTGAGCCTCTGAGAGACCAGACTTGGTCTATTTTTATACCTCCCCATCTCCCCAGGGACAGACATGGCATCTTGCTTGGGTACGCTAAGCGGCCATTTATTGAGTCTATGTTGTGCCAAGGCACCTGGCTGGTGCTGGAGGTAGCAGATACTTAACATGTCCCTGACAAAAGGGACATCAAAGTGCTCTCTTGTCTTAGGATGTTCAGGCGAGATGCCTTCTTCAGCCCGAGCGTGTGGAGCTGAGAACGCAAGCAGGCTCATGGTGGCAGCCTAGAGGAAGCAATGCCTGGATTATTTCAATGTTCCTGTTTCACCCCTCCCCCAAAAAACTGAGGCGTAGGGTCCACAAGATGGCTCAGCGACAGAGTTGCTTGCTAGCAGGCCTGTAGACCTGAATTTGATCCCCAGAACCCACAGGGAAGTAGTACGACAGACAAGCAGTCTTCAGACTTCCACATAACTGCTGTGGAATGGCTACCCATACACACACAGAAAATAAATAATGTTTTTAATTGAGGCATCCCAATTAACACGGTTCTTTTCTTTTCCTCCTCATAACTGTTTTTCTCCCTCCTTGTATAACTGCTTAAAAAAAAAATGGGCTGGAGAGATGGCCCAGTGGTTAAGAGCACTGGCTGTTTTTCCAGGTCTTGAGTTCAATTCCCAGCAACCACATGGTGACTCACAACCATCTACAATGAGATCTGGTGCCCTCCTCTGGTCTGCAGGCACACATGCAGACAGAACACCGTATACATAATAAAATAAATCTTTAAAAACATAAACAAACAAACAACTCTGTAGCTCAGGCTGGTCTCAAACTCTTAATTCCCCTGCCTCAGCCTCTAAAACACTGGAGTTCCAAGCGTGAACCACAACACATGACTAGATTGTGGGGTGGGGTGGAAAAGGCAATGCCAATTGTCACTCCTCCTCAGGCGCCAATCCACCATGGGTGTGTTTGTGTGTGTGTACATGAGAACGTGTGTGTTCGTAGATACACACGATCAGATTGTGTCTGGAAGTATTCAGACATGTGTGTAGAGGCCAGAGGACAGCCACCCCCACCTTGTCGTTTGAGATGTGATTTCCCACAGGCCAGGACTCACCAGGTAGGCTAGGCTGGCCAGTCAGCAAGGTCTAGGCATCCGCTACCCCTGCCTCCCCAGCACTGGGATTTTAAGTGTGGACTACCATGACAAGCCCCACCCCCTCTTCTTTTCTTTTTTTTTTTTTTTTTTTTTTTGGTTTTTCGAGACAGGGTTTCTCTGTAGCTTTGGAGCCTGTCCTGGAACTCCCTTTGTAGACCAGGCTGGCCTCGAACTCACAGAGATCCGCCTGCCTCTGCCTCCCGAGTGCTGGGATTAAAGACGTGCGCCACCAACGCCCGGCTCCCCTCTTCTTTTCTATAACTCGAACTCAGATCTTCATGTTTGCACAGCACGTAAGCCCTCCCACTCCAACAGACACGTACAAATAAATCAACGTAATACAGATTTTAAAACAAAGAGAAACGATTTAAAGATGGCTGGCTGTTCTTGGTTGTCAACTTGACCACATCTGGAACCAACTAAAACCCAAATAAATGGATGGGCATACCTGGGAAGGATTTTTTTCTTAATTCAATCATTTGAAGCAGGAAGACTCACTTTAATCCAGATCTCCTGAGGGGAGAAGATCCACCTTTAACTTGGACCACACCGTCTGCTGGAAGCCTACATAAGGACAGGGAAGAAGGAAGCTCTGCTCTCTGCCCGCTTGCTCTCGCCTTGCTAGCACGTCCATCCCTTCCCTGGCAATAGAGCCTACTTCTTCAAGATTCTGGAAGATACTGAAGACAGCTGGGACACCCGGCCTGGTGCACTGAACAATTACTGGATTCCTGGACCTTCCATTCATAGGCAGCTGTTGATGGATTGGCTGGACCTCAGCCTGTAAGCTGTTCTAGCAAACACTGTTACACACACACACACACACACACACACACACACACACACACACACACTTATTCTATAGGTTTGGTTACTCTAGCGAGCCCTGACCAACACAGAAGTACTGGCATTATAAGCAGAAAACAAGCACCCATCCTTGACGATATTTGGTCTTGCCTCTTTTTCGCTTACACGCTTACTCACAGTGTGCGCATGTGTGTGCCTGCAGGTGCTGTAACTTCTGGGAATGAGTTCTAGCTTTTACCTCTTACCATGTGGCTCTAGGAACTGAACTATGTCATCAAGCTTGACAGCAAAAGCTCCCTTACCCACTGAGTCATCTCACGAGCCATGTTTCTGGCTCTTGTTAAGCAAAGATTTGTTTATTTTAATTTTACATATATTGATGCATTGCCTACATGTATGTCTGTGTGAGGGGGTCAGATCGCATCGCTTGGAACGAGTTTACAGGTAGTTGTGAGCTGCCATGTGGGTGCTGGGAATCAAACCTGGGTCCTCTGGAAGAGCAGTCAGTGCTCTTAACTGCTGAGCCATCTCTCCAGCCCTGCAGAAGAAGATCTGTATACACTATACCTACACCTTGCATAGCCTGTGCAATAAACTAACACGGCCTCAAATCAATGCTAACTCCTCATGTTCTAAAAAAGCAGCAAAGAGGGGGCTGGAGAGATGGCTCAGCGGTTAAGAGCATTGCCTGCTCTGCATAAGGTCCTGAGTTCAATTCCCAGCAACCACATGGTGGCTCACAGCCATCTGTAATGAGGTCTGGTGCCCTCTTCTGGCCTTCAGGCATACACAGACACGGAATATTGTATACATAATAAATAAATAAATATTAAAAAAAAAAAAAAGAAAAAAAAAAGCAGCAAAGAATATGCTATGACAGGCTCACTTTAATCCTAGTGCGTGGGGGGCCAAGTCAGAAGGCTAACAAGATGGAGGACAACCCGTGTCACACAGAGAGAACCTGTCTCAAACACAAACGAACTGTAACAGAAACGGGGTGGGCGAGACATAGGTCAGACAGTAAAGGGCTCGGGACACAAGCGCAAGGACCTCGGTTTGACTCCCAGCACCCACATAAAAAGCCAAGTATGGGGCTGGAGAGATGGCTCAGTGGTTAAGAGCATTGCCTGCTCTTTCAAAGGTCCTGAGTTCAATTCCCAGCAACCTCATGGTGGCTCACAACCATCTGTAATGAGGTCTGGTGCCCTCTTCTGGCCTGCAGGCATACACACAGACAGAACATTGTATACATAATAATAATAATAATAATAATAATAATAATAATAATAATAATAATAAAAAGCCAAGTATGAACGCACATGCTCACCATTGCTGCACTGACAGGGCTGAAGGGCCCTCGGGCTCTCTGGAAGATGAGTTAATCAGCCTCTGGTCCTAGTGAGATTGTCTCTGAGAATACGGTAGGGCCTGGGAGATGGCTCAGTAAGCAAAAGTTAGTCAAGCAAGTGGGACCGAGTTTGATCTCCAGAATCCGTGTAAAAGGCCCAGTGTGGGGGGGCTGGAGTGATGGCTCAGTGGTTAAGAGCACTCACTGCTCTTCCAGAGGGCCTGGGTTCAATTCCCAGCACCCACATGGCAGCTCACAACTGTCTGAAAATGCAGTTCCACGAGATTTGACACCTTCACACCAATGCACATAAAATAAAGATAAATAAATCAAAAAAAAAAAAAAAGCTCAGTGTGGAGGCAAACACCTCTAACCCTAGAACTCCTACAGAAAAGGCGGGAGGCAGAGGCAGGAGAACTACCAAGCTCAGCCCCCGGTCAGCTATCCTGCAGTGCTCAGCAACAGAAACAAGAGACCCCACCTCAACAAGGTGGGAGACAGAACCGACTCCTGAAAGTTGCCCTCTGACCTCTGCGTAGGTGCCCCCACCACAGTAAATACTGAAAGGAAGGAAAGAAGAGAGGGAGAGAGGGTGGGGGCAGGGAGGAAAAGGCCTGGAGAGACGGCTCGGCTCTTGCAGAAGACGCGAGTTCAGTTCCCAGCCCTATGTCAACTCCCTGGAACTCTAGCTCCTCCCGGGGATCTGATCAGGTCTGTGTGCACTGCACCTGCTCCCACAAGCAGGGGCACAATTACACATCATTAAAACATAAAAATAAAGCCTGGGGGGGGATAAATAAAAACAAGGCAGACAGTACTGAGGAATTCACCTGATACTGATCTCTGGCCTGCACACACATACACACACAAAAGGACATGGCGGGGCATGGCCACCGTCTCAAGCTCCCAACAGAAAGCCAGGAAAGCCATGCAGTGCCTTTTGGCTCCCAAGGAATCAGACTTTTGTCACAGATCATCTGTTGTCCTTGATGTCACCTCCCCTCAAAACTCCCACCCTCACTACAGCCTTTGTTTCATGGTTGTTCTTTGTCACCTGAGGAAATTAATTCATGACAAAGGGGAGGGAAAACAGCAAGCCATGTTCACACACAGACACTAGTGGAATGCTCACACTGCAGACTCCTAGAAAAGAGAAGCACATGCCTGTTGCATCCCTCCCTTCTTTCCTTTCCCCTTCTTTCTTTTGGTCCCAGGGGCTTGAACTAAGTGCCTGAAAGATCAGGTCTACTATTAAGCCTTAGACAAACTTTTTTTCATATGATAACCTATACAAAGAAACACAGCTGGGCTGTGGTGGCACGCACCTTTAATCCCAGCGTTCAGGAGGCAGAGGCAGGCAGATCTCTATGAGTTCAACTTAGAATGCATTCCAGGACAGCTAGGGCTACACAGAGAAACCTTGTCTCGAAAAAACAAACAAACAAAAAGAACGATTTATTTTATTTTATGTGCATGTGTGTTTGCTATGTATTTGTTTTTGCAACATGTTTGCCTGTGTCCTTGAAAGCCAGGAGTTGGAATTACAGCTGTGAACCACCATGTGGGTGCTGGAAATTGAACCCAGGTCTGCTTAGTGGGCATGTCAGCCTGCCTGTAATTCTAGATCTCAAAATTGGTGTCAGGAATCCCTAGAGCAAGCTGATTAACCAGGCCAGCCCTTTCTGAGAGACCCTGCCTCAAAGAATAAAGTGGAGAGCTATCCCAAAAGACTTCTGATGCCAACTTCCAAATACAGATGCATACACATATGCAACCACACCAATACAAATGTGCATACACGCAAGCATGTGTATCACATACATATAGACATGGGGAAATGATAACTACATGCAGACAATGGCTTCACTACTGACGCACACCAGTAAGAAGGCAGAACACAGACAGTCTCTCCAGAAATGAGATGCATGACAGGTCACGTAGGAGGCAAGTGTCTTGTCACGTGGGGAAGGTAAGTCATGCTGTCCCCTGTAGAGGGACATAGGAGCATGCATGTCCAACATGAACCTGCTGGCTCTCTCAAAATCTCTGCCTCCTGATTCACAGCTTCAATCATGATCCTCACAGACTCAACTCCCCTAGTGGAAGCTTCCCATTATCACTGTGTGGGGTCTAGTCCCCTCGAGCTCTCCCATCATTCCCTCAGCTCCTGGGATAGTCTCTGAACTGACATCTGTTTGCTCTGGCTCAACCCTGAACTGGGCTGCCTGGGGCTTCCAGCCTGACCCTGTGTTAGGGTGCGAAGGGGGAGATAATGGAGCTTTTATTATTCAGCTGAAATCCTCCAGGGGCTCCAGCACTTTGAGCATGAAGTGCAAAGTGTCCCCTGTGATTTCTAAGACCTAGGGTGGTGGGACTCTGCCCACCTGCAAACCTTACTCCAACCTCCACATTGGGCCTGGGGACTTAGAATCCTGAGGGGCGCTGCAGCGTTGCTGGTGTGAAGGACACACCTGGAACCCTGGGATGAGGAGATCACAGCCAGCCTGTGCTACACAGCAAATTTGAAGCCAGCCTGGGCTACATGAGAGCTTGTCTCAAAAAAAAAATCACTGATGGATGGGTAGTGCATTTCCATAGTAGAACACTTGTCTGTCATGTACAGGACCCTGGCTTTTGTCCCTAGCAACACTTATATGCTCAGGCCTCGCTCCAAAAGATCCAGGGTTAATGTCCCCAGGGAAAGACCTGGCATCATGATGTCATAAGTCACCACGTGACACCGCAGGGTTGAGAATCCTGCTATGGACAGATACGGGTTCCCTGCACTTGCTGTCTGTCGCTAGGAACACTAACGCTGTCCACTTCTGGCCATGAAACCAGACTTCCTGACCTCTCTTGTCCACTGCTATGTTCTCAGCACCCAGCACTGGAATGAGATATTTGCCACCAGCGAAGAGGCAGAGGAGTAGACGACTCTGTTCCTCCTCTCACCCAGTAACCCCTCACCCCACACTGACTCCAGTCTTAGCCACATGCTAGCAGGAGGCCTGCCTCGTGCTCCCCTATGCCTGCATGCCTAGCAGGGTGGCCAGTACAGTGAGCAATGAGTTAAAAAGTGCAGCAGGATACTTGGAGGTATACAGACGGATGTGGAGAGGTGGCCAAGGAGGATGACAGTGTGGTTAGGGGCAATGGTGGGAAACAAAGCTGGGGAGGCACACGGCCGACAGCTTATGAAAGGCCTTGTGGCCACACAAGGAGGCTGGACACTGAACAATCAGCCAGCGGAGGTCTAAGGAGAGAGACTCGATCAGCTTGCATTAGCATAGATGACTGCGGGCACTTAGGGCACCATAGGGAAGACCAGAGGGAGCAAAGGCACCAGAAGGGGAGGGGGAGCCAGAACAGAGAGGTAGAGAGACAGAACCTGACGGGGCCAGAGATAAGATGCACGCGTCTGCAGTTGGAGCCACGAAAGAGGGACGCGCTGCGGATGACTCTGATGTCCTGTCTGTGGTGGCAGCACAAGCAGACGTGGCATTGGGATTAGACAGGCAATGCTGACCGCTTGGGTGCAGGAGCCAGACTGACTTGATTCAAATCTTAGTACTTGAAAAGGGCTTAAGTCCCTGGAAAAAGTAAGCTTGCCAAATGGGAAGGCAAGACAGACAAGAAGAGGTGCAGAACACAGAGTGGAATTCTGTATTCCGCTGCAGATGTCTACAGGAAGGGAGAGGAAGTCTGCGAAGGAGACAGATCAGGGATGTGCAAGGGGCCGAAGCGAGAGCAGCAGTCACAGAATGCTTCATGTCACACAGAGCTACGGGCTCCAGCGAGGAGGCTCGGCGGCTAGAGGCACTGCCGTATATCCCTAAATCTACAAAAAGTCGGACATGGTAGTTTGCATGGCAAGGTTAGACAGAAGGTGGAGACAGGAAAATTGCCCTGGAAGCTCATGGGCTCCTTAGTGTGTCTGAAACACAGTCCCCGAAATGGGGGGAGCTGGTGACATGGCGGTGAGCAAAGGCACTTGCAATCAAGTCTGATAACTTGAGTTTGATCTCTGAAATCCACACGGTAGAAGTAAAGGACTGATTCCCACAAGTCCCTCTGACCTCCATAGGTGCTTACATACATACAACACACACACACACACACACACACAATGTAAAACCGGTTAAAAAACTCGACAAATGAAAATGGGAGCTGGAGAGATGGCTCAGCGGTTAAGAGCGCTTACTGCTCTTGCACAGAACCTGAGTTCAGTTCCTAGAACCCACACTGGGATCTGACACTCTCTGGCCTTGGAGGATGCCCACACACACGGCACATGCACACACATGGCACACATGCACACACACACATCCAGACATAAAAAAAAAAAAAAAAAAAAAGAAGCTGGGGCTGGAGAGATGGCTCAGAGGTTAAGAGCATTGCCTGCTCTTCCAAAGGTCCTGAGTTCAATTCCCAGCAACTCACAACCATCTGTAATGAGGTCTGGTGCCCTCTTCTGGCCTGCAGGCATACACACAGACAGAATATTGTTTACATAATAAATAAATAAAGCTGGGTGGTGGTGGTGTACGCCTTTAATCCCAGCACTTAGAAAGTGGTGGCAGGCCGGGCGATGGTGGCGCACGCCTTTAATCCCAGCACTCGGGAGGCAGAGGCAGGCGGATCTCTGTGAGTTCGAGACCAGCCTGGTCTGCAGAGCTAGTTCCAGGACAGGCTCCAAAGCCACAGAGAAACCCTGTCTCGAAAAAACCAAAAAAAAAAAAAAAAAAAAAAAAAAAAGAAAGTGGTGGCAGGTGGGTCCCTGAGTTCCAGGCCAGCACGGTCTACAGAGCAAGTTCCAGGACAGTGAAGACTACACAGAGAAACCTTTTTTACAAAAAAAAACAAAATATAAATAAAGCAAAAACAAATATAAATAGGGCTGGAGAGATGGCTCAGAGGTTAAGAGCACAGGCTGCTCTTGCAGAGGACCCGGGTTAGATTCCTAACACCCATACGGTGTCTCTCCACAACCATCTAAAACTCCAAGAGATCCAATAGCCTCTTCTTGCCTCCATGGCCATCAGGACACACACGGTACACAGATAGATGCATGCAGGTAAATTCATACATAATAATAATAATAATAAACAAGGTGGAAAGAGAGAACCTGCTTTCAAAAGTTGCCCTTTGACCCCTGTATTCAAACACACACACACACACACACACACACACTTTCTCACTCTTTATTTTAAAAAAGGACAAAGAAAGCAACAGGCTTGTGGGCATAGTGGCTCTTGCCTATGCCTGCAGAGCTTGGGCTACAGTGGCGGAGCACTGGCCTAGCAGATGCAAAGCCCTGGGTTCAAACCCTAGTCCCCTCCAAAACCAACCAAACAGGAAGTCCAGGAACCCCACTCTGGGCTGGCAAGATGGCCCAGCATTAAGAGTACCAGTGGGCCAGTGATGTCGCATGCCTTTAATACCAGCATTCAGGAGGCAGAGGCAGCCAGATCTCTGTGAGTTCAAGGCCAGCCTGGTCTACAGAGAGAGTTCCAGGGCAGGCTCCAAAGCTACAGAGAAACCCTGTCTCGGAAAAAACAAAACAAAACAAACCAACAACAAAAAAACATGCATGTTTCCACTTACAGACTACATAATTCTATATGACAAGTAAATCAGGATTTTGTGAATGAACAGAGATTTGTTCAAATTGTTTGCCAGGCAGTGATGTTGCATGCCTTTAATCCCAGCACTCGGGAGGATGAGGCAGGTGGATCTCTGTGAGTTCGAGGCCAGCCTGGTCTAAAGTGCTAGCTCCTGTCTCAAAAAAACAAAACCAAAAACAAACAAACAAACAAAAGAAAAACCAAACCAAAACAAGAGCACCAGCGAGCAGAGGATGGGGTGTTTGTTTATTTTAGAAACAGGGTTTCTGTGTGTAACCCTGGCTGTCTTAGACTAGCTCTGTAGACCAGTCTGGCTTTGAACTCACAGAGACCTGCCTGCCTCTGCCTCCCAAGTGCTGGGATCAAGGTGTGCTCCATGACCGCCCAGCAAGGACCCTTGGTTTTATTCCCTGCACCCACATAACAGTTCACAACTGTCTGAAACTCCACTTTCTCAGGGGATCTGACACCCTCTTCTGGCCAATACAGGCACTGCACATATGTAGTAGCTACAGAAATGTAGGCAAAACACTCATACACATAAAATAATTTTTAAAATTAAAACAAAACCTTTTCGTAGCCAAGAGGCATCCTTTCTCCTTCCACAGCGAATCTTTGCACCTGTGTTTGGCTCCACACCCTCCAGCCTTCAAGGATGACCCTTAGATCACATGGCCATGTCTCTTCTGTCTTCTACTGAAGTTTTCTCTCCACTGAAGCCTTCCCACTGGCCTCCACCCACACAATCAAAACAGAACAAAGCCCTTCACCGGCTTCTGTCCCCCCCACTTTCTTCCCCAGTCAGAGAGATGCCAGCTGACACAATTCCTTTTTAAGTCTGTATGGTAATTTCCCAGGCTTTTGGCTCCCGACTGTGTATCTCTCTAATATTTCCTTTATGTGTGCGCCTGCACAAACACACACACACACACACACGTGTAGGCAGGAGGGCATCAGATCCCCTGGAACTGGAGACAAAGGTGGCTGTGAGCCAGCTGTCATGGGCACTGGGAGCTGAACTCAGGGCCTCTGGAAGAGCAGCAAACACTCTTACCGCTGAGCCATCTCTCCAGCCCCATAGAGTGAGTATCTTTAAAACTTTGGCAGTCGTGGGGTCTCCCTGGCTCAGTGCTGGGCATAGTTCTTGTGTTTTTCTTTGCAATGTATGTGTCAACTGTGTGACAGTAGAGGACAGAGGACAAATCTATGGGTGTGTCTCCTTCTACCATTGCCTGGGTTCTGAGATCAACTCAGTTGTCATCGCTTGCTTGGCAAACCCTTTCTCCACCCTAGCACAGTCAGTTCTGATAAGCAGGCACTAGATAAGGGAAGAGAGCGGCGTCTGCCGAAGACACAATGGGAAAACTTCCTCAGTGTAATAGTGTTGAGGGGGTGGAAAGAGCTAGGAGAAAAAGCAGAAGGAGCGGCTGTCAGGCCTCCCGATAAGTATGGAGCCTTTTAAGGACAGGACATACCCTCACAGCTGTCCTTCACTGTCCCTGTGCCAGAAAAGTCAGCATTAGAAGTGGGGAAACTGGCCTCCCCTCCAATAAGAGAGGAACAGATCTCTTCAGCGAACACTTCACAAGCCATGCACGCGAATAGCTTGCTCGCTGACAGATGAGCAGGCGATTATCCCCTCTGGCAACAGACCATTAGAAAGCAGGATTCAGGTGCACCTTGGTGCATCTGGCTTCTGCCCTAGGCGCAGCACCCCTGATAAACCCCACTGCACAGCAGGCAGTCGCATTCCTGTGCTGTCCAGGCCCGCACCAAGGGTCCTTTCACTCAGTGTTTCACCGTTTGCTTATTTCCCAAAGCATATACTACAAAACATGAGATTTTCTTTTTCTTCTTTAAAACACAGGATCTTGCTATGTAGCCCAGGCTAGCAGTAATTCTTGATCCTACTGCTTCTGCTTCTGGAATGCTGAGGTTACAAGCATGAACCACCAAGCCTGGTATATGATTTACTTTTTAAGGCATTAAAAGATCAAATAGGAACGGGAGAGATGGCTCAGTGGTTATAGTACACGCTGCTCTTACAGGGACCTGGGTTCAATTCCCAGCACCCACACAGTGGCTCAGTAACTCCACCCTCTCCCGGTGGGTACTGCACTTACATGGTGCATATAGATGCAGGCCAAACACTCGTGCACATAAGAAGAAAGAAAAGAGATCTATAAAACAAAAAAGTAAACCCAACATAGAGAACCATAAAATATCCAAACCGCTGTTAAATATAGGCTAAGGCTGGGCAGACAAGCTTGCTGAACTGGTGAAATATTTTCCTAAAGCCTGAGCCTGCATGAAGGTAGAAAGAACCAATTCCTGAAAGCTGCCCTCTGACCTCCACACCCGCGGTGAGGTGTGTATAGGTGTGTTCCACCCCCTCGTAAATAAAGAAAAGTTAAAGTCCACCAGGTAGTGGACTTTAATCCCAGCACTCAGGAAGCAGAGGCAGGTGGATCTCTGTGGGCTTGAGGCCAGCCTGGGCTACAGAGCGAGTTCCAAGGACAGAAAGGGCTTCTACAGTCTCCAATCACTTTGGAAGACGTGGGCAAGATTCGGCAGCCTCCCCCTGAGAGGTGCAGAGCTAAGGCTGTGACCTCTGCTACTGTTTCTGTCCTCCTGCACACTGCCCCTCCTTCCAACAGGGCGGCCACTTACCTCTGTGGAGCTGGATTCTGTCAGGAACACACTCTCAATCTTCTGCCCTCACACATTAGAACGAGGAGCAACATGGTCTGGCAATGCAAGCATTTAGCAGCCTTCCTATGGCTTTTAACTCAGAAACCAGACACATAGCTTGACAACTGCCTTGGCCACTTACTCCAGCCCAAGGATAGAAAACCTCACCCCAGTGCTCCAAGGCAACCTCAAGTCGATCTCTTTCAGGCCTCACACCAGTCTTTACTAACTGTCCCCGAAACACCGAGTCAGTTGCACGACCCTCCATCTCTGTCCTTTCTGCTTAAACGTTAAGCTAAACCACAGGCAATTTCCGTCACCTTCCGTCAGGTCAGACAGCAGAAAGACGACCCTGAAGGCTGAGGACACCGACTCCTATTTGTGTAAAGTTCACACTTCGAACCACTAACAGACCCACCATAGCTGACAGCCCCAACTCCCACCAGCTTTCTTAATTAGAACGGGACAGGCTCCGATACTGGGAGACCTAAGCAAAGCAAGTCTGGGTTGTTGCTGTTGCCTGTAGCAAAACCAGTCTTCTTTTAATCTGGGTAGGTTAAATCTTTCAGCGGGGCTGGAGAGAGGGATCAGTGGTTAGGTGCACCAGCTGCTCTTTCGTAAGACCTGAGTCCCTTTCCCAGCACCTACACAGCAGCCCATTAACTGTCTGTAACTCCAGTTCCAGGGATCGGACACCCTCTTCTGGCCTCCATGAACACTGCACACTCACGGTGCACACAAAACACTCACAGAGGTAAAATATAAATAACCCCCCCACACACAATCTATCACAAAAGAAAACAGCTATTACATTCCTCTAGGAAACATGAACAAAGCCATCAGCTAAATTTCAATAGTCTGAAATTCATACTTTTGTGAAATAAAACTGCTTTAAAAAATAAAGTAGAAAGCAGGAAACAAAACTAACATAAACAAGGCCAACCTAAGTGACCATCGACCTGTCTTTTCTGTGGGCGTATGGGTACATCAGGTGCACAGACATGAACACGCGAACACGACTCCCCTTCCTGCCCTCCACCTCGCAGGGAATTTGCCACCCAGTGACACCTGTCTGGACTCAGTAGAGGAATGCTCTCTCTTCAATCAAGAATTTGTGCTTGAGGTTTGAATTGTTTTGTTTTGTTTTTAATAGTTAGGAAAGGAGGCGAGTGGGTCGTGAAGCTTGGAACTCAATTCTTAATTCCAACTAATTGAATGGCTCTCTTTTCCTCCCATTTTTTCTGCAGAAAACGCAGGTATATGGGTTAAATTTCAACTGAGGTTTTTTTGGGCAGTTAAAAAGAAATCCCAATTAATTTAACAAAAATGGAGGTTGGCAATCAGGATGGAGATGGGGCTGAAATCGAAGACTGCATGGGCTGCCCGGGTTCAGAAGGCCCGATGGCTGAAGACAGCATGCCAGGAGGACGCCACCCGGGTGCTCGGCAGCCGCCGCCTTGGGCTTCTGCCAGGGACTGCGCGGTCTTGGCTGCCCACTCGCACCTCGGGTTGGTCCGGACTTTAGGCTAGGCTCGTTCACTTCCGGTGACAAATCCCTCCCACCACCTCTAGAAATAATGTACCGTTTCCCCATCGCCCTCCTAAAGACAGTCGGCCCTATATAGAGAGGCGACGCGCCCGGCCTGGGGTCTCAGCCCCGCGCGGCCAGAGGCCGCCAGCTGCGCAGGGAGTGGCTGCCACCGCACTGGGGAGAAAGGGTGGGGGTGGCATGTCATCCTCCCCCGCCCCCCTCCGACTGCAGGAGTGGGCCAAAAATAAATAATAATAATAATAATAATAATAATAATAATAATAATAATTAATAATCTGTTTTTAGTCTCCTCCAGGAACCCCGGAACCCGCTCCAGCGAGGAACTCAGTCTCTCTCATGGCGGTGTTTCGCGCCAGCTTCCCGCCCCAATAAACTGCCCACGGGGACCCAGGCGCCCCCAGGCCGCGCGGAGCTGCAGTGGTTGGGGGAGGGCAGGAAGGATGAGGGTTACCCGGGCGGCAGGGACCGGCTGAGCAAAGAGGTGATGGAAGGGAAAAAGGGAAGAAGAAAAAAAAAAGAGGAAAAAACCAGAGGCATGCAAGCGGCTCCCTGGCCAGCTGTTCCAGCTGCAGCTTCCTCCGGCGCGGCCCGGGAGGTGCAATAACCCCCCCCCTCCATCTTTCTCGCACTACCTGTCCCCACCACCACGACAAGCACACATTCCTCCCCACCACCCTGGAGCAGATCTCCGGCCTGTTAGGGGGTAGTAGGGAGGAGCTGGGGGGAGGGGGAGGCCTGCGAGTTTCTAACCTTGTTCTTATAAACAAACCCACATGTGCAGCTGCCGCTGCTGCAACTCACCCCACAATCCCGGATATAAGTCCTGCCCCTTTAAGAAGAAAAAAAAAGCTTCACCCGCCTGCCTCCCACCCCACCCATCCACCAGGACCTTTGTCTCCCCACCCCCTCCTGTCAACAGCCCCGCCCTCGTCCCCGCCCCTCCAGCGCGGAGAAACCAATAGGCGAAGAGGATACGGAGGGACCTGACGTCACCGCGGCCGACCAATCACGGGGCGCGTTGGTGGGAGGCCTTGCGGAGTGCGCCGGGAGGAAAGGCGGCGGGTGAGGAAGCCTGGAGTCAAGATGGAGGGTGTGGGCTGCTCCGCGGCTCTGGGCGACGCGGCCGCTGGGTCCCCGCGGGACCTGAGCCTGGTGCCGGAGCGAATTCAGAGGCGCGAGCAGGAGCGGCAGATGGAGGTGGAGAGGCGCAAGCAGAAGCGTCAGGACCAGGAGGTGGAGGAGGAGAAGAGCGGCTTCTTCGCCGCCGCCTTCGCTCGTGAGCGCGCGGCGGCCGAGGAGCTGCTGCGGGGCGAGGCGTCGGCCGAGCGGCTGGAAGAGGCGGCCAACCGACTGCAGGGGCTGCGGAAGCTCCTGAACGACTCGGTTCTCTTCCTGGCGCCCTACGATCTGCGGCAGGGCCAGGCGGCGCTGGCGCAGCTGCAGGCGGCCCTCGCCGAGCGGCGCCAGGAGCTGCAGCCCAAGAAGCGCTTCGCCTTCAAGGCGCGGAAGAAGGATGCTGCTGGGGCCACCCAGGTAGACGCCGCACCCGGCGCTTCGGCGGCCCCTTCGCCGCCCTTGGCCACGGAGGAGGGAGCTCCCGGCCTCAGCTGGGCCTGTGGCTTCTCCAACCTGGAGTCCCAAGATTTGGAGAAGAACGCCGACGAGCTGCACCAGCGCGACATCCTTTTGAGCGGCCTGACCAACTGCACTGTCAGACTGCGTGGCAACCCCAACACCCTGCGGCTGGCAAAGGCCCGCGGCTGCAAGGTCCTCTGCGGCCCGGTGTCCACCTCGGTGTTCCTGGAGGACTGTTGTGATTGCATACTGGTCGTGGCTTGCCAACAGCTCCGCGTACACACCACCAAAGACACGCGTATCTTCCTGCAGGTGACCAGCAGGGCCATCGTGGAGGACTGCAGCGGCATCCAGTTCGCCCCGTACAATTGGAGCTACCAGGGGATCGACAAGGACTTCCAGGACTCCGGTTTAGATAGGGGCAGAAATAACTGGGACCACATAGACGATTTCAACTGGCTGGCCCGAAACGTGGCCTCTCCGAACTGGAGTGTTCTCCCTGAAGAGGATCGGGACATCCAGTGGGACTGAGTACGGGCCACGCTCAGAGAGATCCCGTTCAGTTTACTCAATGTCGTCACATTGTTTATGTTTGCGGTATGAGAGGCTTGAAACAGTTGAACCTCCCCTCCTTGTGAGTTCCATTAAATTCGTGACAGCCGACAGGGGCTCTTGCTACTTCGATGACACTTGCTTGCCTGCCTTTGAGTGTGACGGTTTGAAGGAGGGGAAGAACGGTTGGGCTTTGAGGGATTTGCCGTTCTTATGGTTGACCACAGAGGGTGATAAAGTAGGTCTTCAATAAATAATAGGGGTGTCAGGAGAGCTCCGGTAGGGCACAGTTTGAAATGGAAGTGGCAAGCCGGCACAAGCTCCATTAACAGAGCTGACCTTTTCCCTCGCTGACGGTTTGCCCTGTGTGTTTTTTCCTGCGGGTTTTTAAGACTCCTTCCTGGACTTTGGAATCCAGTGCTGTGCTAGGTCTGAGGTTTTGAATGGACTCCAGGAGGCATATGAACCTTCCGGCTCTAAGACTGAGATAGTCACTATGTGTGCATCCCCACCCCCATCTTCCTTTTTCCTTTCTTTTTGCAGCCCTGGCTGGTGTCGAACTCACTGATTTCCCGTGTTACTGCCTCAGACTCCACATCAAAACTCGCATATTTTTTGTACGCTTATATTACTGAACTCTCACAGTCTACTGTTGGCACCATGTTTTACATGAGAAAGCATGTGATTGGCATAAGATCACAGCTCACATGATAAACTGCTGGAATTTGAGACTAATGTGGACCCCCCTTTTTAAAAAATATTTATTATGTATACAATATTCTGTCTGTGTGTATGCCTGCAGGCCAGAAGAGGGCACCAGACCTCATTACAGATGGTTATGAGCCACCATGTGGTTGCCGGGAATTGAACTCAGGACCTCTGGTAGAGCAGGCAATACTCTTAACCACTGAGCCATCTCGCCAGTCCCAACCCTATATTTTCTTAAAAGCCAGCTCCCATGCTTGCCCTTTATCTGGAACTTACTCTTTAGTCTGGCCTCAGAACATAGGGAGCCTCACACTTCAGTCTCTTCCTTGCTGGGATTTTGGAGTTTGAGACTGTGCTCCCAGTGGGACCCCACTTAACAGCATGCTGACGGTGCATACTGAGCATGGAGTCTGAAGGAAGGCTTCTGAATACAAGCCAAATTCAGTTCTCAGTCCTACGCTGCTAGTGGAGGGAGACATCCTGCCGAGATTTAATTTCCCCACTCACTTTGCTCTAATACCCTCCAGTACAGCCTTGTCTTCTGCTCTAGAAACCACGGCCCAGCATTCTTTGATGTAAAACTTTGGTTGTGTTTTGAGGTCTCACTATGCAGCCCTGGGCCTGGCTCTTGCTGTCCTCACAGATCACCTGCCTGTCTCTCCAGTACACCATCATACTTGGCCTGAAACTTAGTTTTAGGTCATGCTTTTTCGATTTTAACATGCCTTTTATTTTTAAATTTTTATACCTCAGGGATTAAGATACTAGAAATACCTTACACACTTATGTTTAAAGTATGTAAAATGTTCTGTCTTACTTCGAGAGGATTTAAAGTAGATGCTTGGATAAGCAAAATTGGACAGGGCGACAAAAGCCGGGGGACGGAGCATGGGTCGCTCAGGCAGAAGCCAGGTTTTCTTTCTCTCCCACTAGCCTTGCAGTGGGACACAAAGAAGTAACAGATGCCTCATCAAGCTGATACACTGCAGGAAGCACCCCACCAGTAGAGGACACTAATGACCTTACATTTAGAAAAATCCTGGCATTTGGTGAGTCCTTGTGTAGGTCGGATTTGATCTCCATTACTCCACTAGGAAAAGAAAAAGACGAATACACATAAAATATTGGGGCTGGGGAGATGGCTCAGTGGGGAGAGAGCTTGATAAGCAAGCTTGAAGACCTGAATTCAGAACCCTAACCCATGTAAAAGTTAAGTGTCTGTCTAGTCCTTTGCCTTTAACTCCAGTGCTGGGAGGTGGAGACAGGAGGATCAGGGGGCTCCTGGCGCTGATGGCCAGCCAGTCTAGCCACAAAGACCGCAGGTTCTCAAAAACTAGGATGGGAAGGCCTTAACATAGGCAGGCAACCGAGAGCTCACACCAAATCCACTAAATAAATGCCTTGAGATCCCTTAGATCTTAGAAACCTGTCATTTAGTTTTTACCTTATTTTTCCTTCAGACAGGGTTTCATGTGTAACCCAGGCTATCCTGGAACTCCTGATCCCCCTGCCTCAACCTCCTCAACGATGCTATTAGAAGCATCTACCAACACACCTAGCCACAAACCAGCAAGTGTAATAGACCTCAGAATGACAGAGCCGTTAGTGCTGGCTCTCTTGGCTGAGCTGTCCCTGTTCAGGAAGCCCTCCTTGCCTCTCTGACCCCCAGACCTCCTGCCACCTACTCACACCTGACTGCAAACCCCACCAGAATAGTTTGAAAAAAAGCATCTCCAGTATTTCTTCGAGAGTCTGGATCCCCAGCACCCTCAGGGCAGTTTACAACCATCTGTAGCTCCAGTTCTGGGGGGACGGTGGTGTTGGCGCCCTCTTCTGGCTTCCCTGGGCCCTGCCTGCAAGTGTGCGCAGGCTTACATGTAGGCAAACCGCCCATAGACATACAATAAAAGGGGGGGAAGGATTAGTGTAAAATTAATCTCCCTCTGGTTTTTATTTTGTCTATACATTTATAAACATGCTATACTGAATAGCTTTCTCTTCCTGAGTCCCAGTGGAAGTGCGCCCCGGTCTTGTGATGGATACACTGGGAGGTCTCTCGTGACTGTATGGAGTGGGATCTTGTTCTTTAGTGATTATGCAGTGTTTGTTTGCACAGGGAACCCCCCCCCCCCGTTACTTAATCAGTGTCTAATGAACAATAAAGTTTGCCAACAGCGCCACATGCACTACCAAAGACACCCATATCTTGCAGCTGACCAGCAGGGTTACGGTGGCATATGCCTTTAATTCCAGTCCTTGGGGAGCAGAAGCAGGTGGATCTCTGCGTTTGAGGCTACCCTGGTCTACAAAACAAGTTCCAGGACAGCCAGGGCTACACAGAGAAACCCTGTCTTGAAGGAAACAAAAAAGTTGTCAATTAATAGCCTTGTGTAAGAATGACTCAGCAATGTGCCACTCTGTCTGTAGGCTAAGTACCTAGGACGGAAATCACTGCATTAACAGGCTATGAGCATCTAGAATATGACATCAGTAGAATTCCGGGGGTTGTTAATTTCCAGCTGCGCAGCCTGCTACCAGACTTCTGGGTCTTGTAATCTAACTCTAATCGCTCCGCCTCCCTTGTTTAAGTCATTTCGTGCTCCTACCAAATTGGTCTTCTTCAACGATGTCACTTTTCCTAGGCTCCTGTTCTCGCGGGACTCACTCCTGCTTCCTGCATCTTTTCACAGCCTCCTGTTCTTACAGCCTGTGCCATTTCCTCATGCATGATGTGTTCCAGCTTGTCTGAACTAACACCCGTCAGTCACACACTCAACACTCACGCGCAGGCGCGCGCAGCCCCAGCTGGAAGAGCTTCACACAGGAGCAATTACCAAGCTGTAGGCAGAGTTCAGGAAACACAATGAGATGGTGTGGGACCTGCATCTTCCCGAGGGCTGAAGCTGTTATCTGAGGCGGGGAGTGGTAGGGGAGAACAAGAGTTGGAGGTTTCTGTAGGAGAGTGCAGCCTACCAGGGTGCAGGCAGCTGGAGGCTTCCTGGGGACAGGATCTTTTGCTACCTGCCACTGACGGGACCCAATTGGGAATGTCAGAGCAATGACATTTTTTTTTAAGATTTATTTATTATGTATACAGTCTTCTGCCTGCATGTATGCCTGCGGGCCAGAAGAGGGCATCAGATCTCATTACAGATGGTTGAGAGATATGGTTGCCGGGAATTGAACTCAGGACCTCTGGGAGAGCAGCCGGCACTCTTAACGACATAACCATCTCTCAAGCCCTAAATAAACTTTTTTGTTTGGTTGGGTTTTTTTTGTTTTTTATTTTTTTGAGACAAGGTTTCTCTGTAGCTTTGGGGCCTGTCCTGGAACTCGCCCTGTAGACCAGGCTGGTCTCAAACTCACAGAGCTTCCCAAGTGCTGGGATTAAAGATTAAAGGCGTGCACCACCACTGCTCGGTGTTCAATTCTCATTAATCAGCTTCCAGGCCACATGGCAGGTGGGAGAAACGAAGACAGCATCTAGAGGTCAAATGGGAGTTAATTTGGCTACAAAGATTTTCTTCCAAATCACTTAGGCTCTGTTTCATCAAATTCCATTCAGTTTGGGTCTGTGTGCTCTGTATAACTCAAATGTCACTTCCTCTGAGTTGTCCTCAGTCTCTGAAAATGAAGCACAATGTGTACACACACATACACTCTCTGTCTCTTTCACATGCGCGCGCGCACACACACACACACTCTTCATGCGGTACTGGGGATGGAAGCCAGGGTCTTGGCACACACTAGGCATATGCTCTACCACAGAGCTACTTTGCTGATCAAAATGTTTGCTTGCTCTAAAACAGTGTCTGTCTGTTGTCTGTTTAACTCTGATTGGCCTTGAACTTGAGATCTGCCTGCCTCTGTTTCAAGAGTGCTGGGATTAAAGTTGTGTGCCACCATCCCCAGCCAGAATCATATCCTGAGGCATTATTGTAATGAATTATTAAATTAGTAAAAATTGCTGCAGGAGGGGGCTGGAGAGATGGCTCAGAGGTTAAGAACACTGATTGCTCTTCCAGAGGTCCTGAGTTCAATTCCCAGCAACCACATGATGGCTCACAACCATCTGTAATGAGATCTGGCGCCCTTTTCTGGTGTGTGGGAAGCAGAATGTTGTACACATAATAATAAAAAAAAAAGTTTAAAAATAAATTGCTGCAGGATCCCTGGCAGCAGGCAGTAGGCAGGGGGTCCTGAGAGCAGCCAGTCCTAGGCAGGGACTGCGCATGAGACCATGTCGCAGGTCTCTGAAGGTGCTCATGTGGGCGGCAGGTGAGAGACAGACAGGCACACCATGCAGAGTGAGGCTGGATATTTATTGAGTTATGGAAGTATGGAAAGGAAGGGGGAGAAGAACAGAGAGAGAGAGAAAGATAGAAAAGAGAATTTAGGCTGGAAGCTGAAGATCAATCAGCTTGCCTCAGTGGATGGGGGAGGGAGTAGGCGTGGCTTGTCTCTTAAAGAGACAGGACAATCATTACTAACATGAACAAGAAAGGAAAGAGAATGAGCCAGTCTCTGAGGTCAAGTTGTTGGGTTCTCTAGTAGCTACATTAAACAAACAAACAAAAACTCTGAGACAGGATCTCATGTAGTCCAGGCTGGCCTCAAATTTGCTCAGTAGCCAATGTTAATGTTGAACTCCTGATCCCCTGCCTTTACCTCCCTTATGCTGACATGCCACTGTGCCCGGCTGCTGCAGTCCTGGTACTCAAGCCCAGGTTCTTCTGCATGCTGGGTCTTCTACCTACTGAGCTGCATCTCTGGCCCACTTATTTGATTTTTATTTCCTAGAGATAAGTCTCACTGTGTAGGCAGAATGGCTTCCAACTCATGAACCCTCTGTCTGACCGTTCAGAGTGGTGGGGGTATAGATGTGTCACCTGCTCATTTGGCAGGCTTGATTTCAGAGGGGAAAAAATGGAAGAACATGGACAGTGCAGGCCAACTCAGTCAACATTTTCTGGACTCCACGGGCCTCTGAGTCAGATGGACTTGCACATGACTTCAGCAAAGTCAGTGAAGATGAGCCATCACAGAAACACCCCAGAGACACCAAAGCTACAGAGAAACCCTGTCTCAAAAAACCACAAAAAAAAAAAAAAAAAAGAAAAAGAAACACCCCAGAGAAACCAAAGAATGATGGCTACAGGGTGTGGACAGAAATATGGTTCTAGTCTCCGAGGATCACAGGATCACAGAGCGAGGTGTCCTCAAAACATTGTACCCACGAGGGCGAGGTTTCATGAGTTTTGTAACAGAGAAAAGGAAGTTCTGTTACCAGTTCCAGCGAAGCAGAGACTGCTCTGCAGTGGCCCCAGCTGTCTGTCACAGGCGGCTTTGACTGGTGGAGCCAGAGGTCTGTTCGTGCATTGCAAAGGATTTAACTAATGGCCACAAAAGATCGGGAACAGAGGAGAGCACTAAGTGGCTATTAAAGGGGCTAATGATGTCCCACGATAATGTGGCTCTGAACCTGCAACATCCCAGTCGCTCCACGTCGCTGATGTGGTAATGGATCAGCCTTTCAGACACAGCTTCCTTCCAAGGAATCTAGTTCACAGTGTACAGAATAGAGAGAGCCTCCAGTGTTAGCTGTGAGCAAGGAAATGAAAAAGGGGGAGGAACTGCCTCTTCCTAGCCTGGGTTACTGAACCCTTGCGGGGAGGGAAATTTGTTCGTGTCCTACCATAATGAAAATTTCCAAAAGAGAACACAGGACTGTTGACTGTGAACAAGGGACTGCTGACTGTGAACACAGGACTGTTGACTGTGAGAACACGGGACTGTTGACTGTGAACACGGGACTGTTGACTGTGAGAACACGGGACTGTTGACTGTGAACACGGGACTGTTGACTGTGAACACGGGACTGTTGAGTGTGAGAACACAGGACGACTGACTCAGCTTCCAGAGAACTAGGAGTTAGATCCCTCACAGGCAGACAAAGCCACTGCCATGGATAGATAATGGAGATGGCAAACTTCCATTTTCTTCCCTAGCCTCCTGAGACAAATGCCTGGTAGGCTTTTCTTCCTGCCAGCACAGCCCCCCTTCCAATCAACGTTCTAGGCTGGCCAGCTGTGCTCAAGGCTGGCATTGAACAATCTACCCAAAGCTATGCATCTCTCAGCTCCTGATTCTTTGTTTAAGCTGATCAACCCAAAATGAGGAAAAACATTTTCCCCATGCCACCAAAAACAGTCACCGATCTCAGAACTCAGGCAGAGGCAGGTAGATATCTGAAAATTCAAGGGCAGCCTAGTCCACACAGTGTGTTCCAGGTCAGCCAGAGCTACATAGTGAGGTTTGGTCTCAAAAACAAAACTAAACAAGGGTGATGCACAGATATGTTCAGAAAGAAATAAAACCACACAGCTGTCTGGTGTGGTGACCATGCCACAGCACCTGGGAGGCAGAGGCAGCAGATCTCGGTGAGTTGGAAGGTCAGCCTAGTCTACAGAGTGAGTTCAAGGCCAGGCAGGGCTGCATAGTGAGATATGGCCTCAACAACAACACAACAAAAAGCAAAATAAGCAAACAAAATTTAAAAAAATTAAAACCGTAAGCATAAGTTCATCATACAGGAACAGATATTGAGAAAAGCCATATGCCTCCATGGTTCCCGGCACCAAGTTCAGGTACCCAGAATTGTGTATTCAGTGCCTTCACCAGCAGAGCCATTGGGCCAGCTCCATGGTTTTATGTTTTAAATATAACATAGGTAACATTTACCAATATATAATCATAGCATGATATCCTGATGAAAGTGAAACGTTTCCTCTCATGGGTCCATTTCTAGTTTCCTTTTGCTTTCCTTGATAATTTGACCTCCTCAGGGATGCTGGCCTCTCAAGAGCCTAGTGACTTCAGCATCCCTTTCCATCTACTGAAGCCCTTCTCTTATGGCCACCAGGGGGCGCACACAGACGCAACATAGGCTCAGCGATGTCCGGCGCAGTTAATCCATTGTCCCTGCAGCGCCCTCCTGTTTTCTCTCACCCGTCTGCGTCTGCGTGCTTCCCACTGCCCCCTAAATCCTGTTTCAGGACAGCTTCTAGATGCTTGAGCGAGGGAGGCAGTGTCTTTGTTGGGCAAGTCTGTGCTAAAGCTTCGCAACTCCAGCAAGCAAAATTGGTTCTTTCCAATGTCTCTGGTGGCCAGAAGTTCTGAAGTTCCAAAGTTGTGAGAAGCCAAAGTGGGACCCTAGGTAATGTTTTCTTTTTTTTTAAAGATTTATTTATTTATTATGTATACAACATTCTGCCTCGATGTATGCCCGCACGCCTGAGGAGGGCGCCAAATCTCAGCACAGATGGTTGTGAGCCACCATGTGGTCGCTGGGAATTGAACTCAGGACCTCTGGAAGAGCAGCCAGTGCTCTTAACCTCTGAGCCATCTCTCCAGCCCCAAGGACCTTAGGTAATGTATAAAACAAAACTAAAAGGCTTTACCCAAACTGTATAACAACAACTATTCCTATGACTGTTCCTATACGCCCCGAGTCTGCCTCCGGAGATGCCGTGCGCTCACGCTTCGCTCAACGGGGAAACAAGGGTTATTTTCTAAGGTGACTTCGCTGGAGGAAAAACAGCCCTTGTTTAGTGGCTTTGCTTTCATGCCTCCTCTGTGGATTTTGGTTTGATTTTTCTTAAAGACCTGAAAACAAAAATATTGGAGACAGCCTGGCAGTGGTGGCGTATGCCTTTAATCCCAGCACTCGGGAGGCAGAGATGAGCGGATCTCCGTGAGGTCAAGTCCAGCCTGGTCTACAGAGCAAGTTCCAGGACAGGCTGCAAAACTACAGAGAAACCATGTCTCAAAAAAGAAAGCAAAAAAAAAAAAAAAAAAAAAAAAAAAATTGGAGACAGGGTTTGGCTATGTCTGGTCCCAAACTCACAGTCCTCTATAGTACTGGGATTACAGGCATGCAGTAAACGCTTTGGTTACCTGGAAATTAAAACACAAACAAACAAACAAACGTTGTAGTGTGTCCGTCCATCTATTCATGCCACAGCGTGTGAGTAGAAGTCGGAGGACAACTCCTAGGCATTGGCTCTCTCCTTCCAGCACGAGACTCCTGGAGATCCAACGCAGGTTGTTAGGAGTGGCAGGCAGCACCTTTATCTCATGGGCATCTCATTGTCCTTGATCCCAAAGTCTTCTTTTTCTGGAGTGGTGGGTGCAGCAGGGGCATTTTGCAGACAGGGTTTTTCTGTGTAGCCCTGACTGTCTTGGAACTCACTCTGTAGTCCAGGCTGCCTCGACCTCAGAGATCTTCCTGCCTTTGACCCCTGAGTGCTGATCTTAAAGGCACGCGCCACCAGTGCAGTAGAAATGACTTTTTAAGCAGAAGATGATGCTGACTAGTTGAATGTGACAGAGGTGTAGAAAAACCCGGATGGTCATAGGCCATGGTAAACTGGTTGGAAATTGGTTTAACAATGATAGTAAAACACAACTTTGAAATTACAGAGGGTTGTGAGCTGGCATGTGGGTGCTGGGAATTGAACTCAGGACCTCTGGAAGAGCAGCCAGTGCTCTTAAACGCTGAACCATCTCTTCAGCCCCTACACTGTATAGTCTTAAAACTGGTGAAAATTGCTGGGCATAGTGGCACCCAACTTTAATCCCAGAACTCAGGAGGCAGTAAATTCCAGGACAGCCAGGACTACCTAGAGAGATCCTGTCTTAAAATTGGGGCAGGAGAGATGGCCCTTGCTGCCCTTGCAGAGAACTGGAGTTTGGTTCCCAGCAACCTATGTCAGACAGCTCACAACTGCCTGGAACATCAGCCCCAGAGGATCAGATGCCCTCTTCTGGCCTCTGTAGGTACTGCACCCATGTGCACATTTCCCCACATCCACATACACATGTGATTAAAAACACATCTTTTAAAAAATGTACACTCATTTAATCCCAGCACTCAGGAGGCAGAAGCAGGCAGATCTCCGAGCTCAAGGCTAGCCTGGTCTACAGAGTGAGTTCCAGGACAGATAGGACCACACAGAGAAACCCTGTCTTGAAATCCCATAGATGATAGATAGATAGATAGATAGATAGATAGATAGATAGATAGATAGATAGATAGATAAATGTATACTCCAGAAATTGAGGCAGAAAGAGGGATACTTCAAGACTAGCCTTGGCTACCTGGTAAAGTACTATCTCAAACAAAACAGTATAAAATTATAACACAGTCATGTAAGATATTACTGTTTGGGATAGTAACTCTGTATTTCCTTCCTCCCTCTCTTTCTTTCTTTCTTTCTTTCTTTCTTTCTTTCTTTCTTTCTTTCTTTCTTCCTTTTTCTCTCTCTCCTTCTCCCTTCCTTCTCATCCTTTTTGTGGTTTTTCAAGACAGGTTTTCTCTGTGTAACAAATTAAAGGTGTGTACCACTGCACCCAGTTTAACTCTGTAGTTTCCGTTCAAGTTTTTATAAACCTAAAATTGCTTTTAAAATATCTACTAATTAGAAATAACAATAAGTAGCTAGGTAGTGGTGGTGCACACCTTTAATCCCAGCACTTGGGAGGTAGAGGCAGGTGGATCTCTGTGAGTTCTAAGCCAGCTTGGTCTACAAAACAAGTTCCAGGACAGCCAGGGCTGTTACACAAGGAAACCCTGTCTCGAAAAAGCAAAAAAAAAAAAAAAAAGAGGAGGAGGAGGAGGAGGAAGAAGAAGAAGAAGAAGAAGAAGAAGAAGAAGAAGAAGAAGAAGAAGAAGAAGAAGAAGAAGCAGCAGCAGCTGGCTTGGTGGTGATGAGACTAGAAAATCTCTTCAATTTTGAAGCCAGTCTGGGCTGCATAGCAATGTAAGGGCTATAGAGAGTCTGTCTTAACAATGAAAAACAGAAGACAGAAAAACAAACCCCAAGACAGTAACAAAAAACAAGAAATCCTTACAGACTCACTAAGGTCATACTGCTGGGCAGTGGTGGTGCATGCCTTTAATTCCAGCACTCAGGAGGCAGAGACAGGTGGATCTCTGTGAGTTGGAGGTCAGCCTGGTCTACACATCAAGTTCCAGGGCAGGCTCCAAAGCTACAGAGAAACCTTGTCTAGAAAAACAAAACAAACAAACAAAAACAAAAACAAAACTTCCCATTTCTTTTTTTATTTTTGTTTTTTCCAGACAGGGTTTCTTTGTGTACCCCGTCTGTCCTGGAACTTATTCTGTAGACCAGGCTGGCCTTGAACTCGTAGATCCGCCTGCCTCTGCCTCTGCTTCTGGGGTACTGGGATTAAAGGCGTGCACTGCCACTTAAACTTCCCATGTCTATCTTTGTGACCATGGTGACAGATGTTTAATGCAATTGCTGTTTAGGTTGGTTATTTATTTATTGTTTGTTTGTTTGAGATAGGGCCTCATGTAGCTCACACTGGCTTTGAACTTGCTACACGTAACCAAGTGTGTTTCTTTTTTTTTTTAAATATTTATTTATTTATTATGTATACAATATTCTTTCTGTGTGTATATGCCTGAAGGCCAGAAGAGGGCACCAGACCTCATTACAGATGGTTGTGAGCCACCATGTGGTTGCTGGGAATTGAACTCAAGACCTTTGGAAGAGCAGGCAATGCTCTTAACCGCTGAGCCATCTCTCCAGCCCCCAAGTGTGTTTCTTTAATCGTATCTCTGTGTTTGAGGTAGCCTAGTCTACACAGTAAGTTCCAGGCCAGCCAGAGCTACACAGTCTAAGATAAGAACAAAATAAAAAAACCTCCCAACCCTCAAGATGAGGATGGCATCTGGGATTTCTTCTTTGTGATCTCATCACATGTGAGTGGGTGTTTTGCCTGAAGTATGTCTGTGTACCACTTAAATTCTGGCCCATGGAAGCTAGAAGTAGGTGTTGGATCCCTTGGAGTTATAGATGGTTGTGAGCCTCTGTGTGGGTGCTGGGGATCCCGGGTGAGCTCTCTGCAAGGGCAGTGTTCTTAATCACGCAGCCTCTCCAGCCACAAATGCTAAACCTCTCTTCTCTCAGACTCTCACAGACCCGACAACCTCACTGTCCAGCCTGTTCCAGCCAGCTTGAATCCTTTTGGTTCCGGACTTTCGAGCGGAGCTGGATCCGGCAAATACACACACGGGAGCTCCTCCCAGCCGTGTTTTGAATCGGCATGGCTTTCTCTAATGGGATGACCCTGGCTAAAGAGATTAACAACTGCACTGTGGATCCCACTTTTAATCCGCAGTGTTCGGGCTGTCCCTCCTAGGCTTGGAAGGACGCTGCAGAAACGGCGGCCTAGACTAGCTCCTGCTACCATTACTGAGTTAACGAGCATCCTAGGCTAGGGAGGCCCCAAGATGGGCAACTCCCAGCTGCTTGGGCCCAGGGTGCTCTTCCTAAGGCCCTAAGTGGTCTAGCCCCTGACCTCACTAGGGTTAGGAGTGGAAGCTGAACTGTGGGAGGCTGCCTGGACCCCACTTGGTAAGCATGGCGCTGCTCAAAGTCAAGTTTGACCAGAAGAAGCGGGTCAAGTTGGCCCAAGGGCTCTGGCTTATGAACTGGCTGTCTGTGTTGGCCGGCATCATCCTCTTCAGCCTGGGGCTCTTCCTGAAGATTGAGCTCCGCAAGAGGAGCGAAGTGATGAATAACTCCGAAAGTCACTTTGTCCCCAATTCCCTGATAGCGGTGGGGGTGTTGTCCTGTGTCTTCAATTCTCTGGCTGGCAAGATCTGCTACGACGCTCTGGACCCTGCCAAGTATGCCAAGTGGAAGCCCTGGCTGAAGCCGTACCTGGCCGTCTGCGTCCTCTTCAACGGCATCCTTTTCCTCGTGGCTCTTTGCTGCTTCCTGCTGCGGGGCTCCCTGGAGAGCACCCTGGCTTCCGGGCTCAAGAACGGGATGAAGTACTACCGGGACACGGACACTCCAGGTAGATGCTTCATGAAGAAGACCATCGACATGCTTCAGATCGAGTTCAGGTGCTGCGGCAACAACGGCTTCCGGGACTGGTTTGAGATTCAATGGATCAGTAATCGCTACTTGGACTTTTCCTCCAAGGAAGTCAAAGAGTGAGTAGCCGCCGCTCCAGGGTGGGGCACCCAGGGTTTGATTGCCCAGCCTACCCAGGGCATTTTCCTCTCTGTTGGGTATAGAATCGATCGGAGTTTTGAGGTGTGTGTGGGAAGGGAGTTCGGGGGCGTTATGCTGGACCATGTGCAATTGCCAGCATCTGGGCCCATCTGGGCCGTTCCATCTGGCTCAGCCTCGCGTCTGGCCAAGGTGGGGAAAGGTGTGGAGTGAAGATGCTTAGGTGAGCTGGAGTTACTAGGAGGAGAGCCGCAATGTGGAGCCCGTCGCACAGTAAGAATGGGGCCCTCAGAACTCACTTGGACTCAGATAGTTCTTGGTACTTATCCTGTCCCATCGAATTTCCTGTTCGGCACCTTGGTTTGCCAAGTTTTCAGCGCTTGAAAAAGCCAACGTGTCGGCAAAGAGTATGTCCTTGGTTATGGCAGAATTTGAGGTAAACCATGCTCCTGTGACGTTCAGGGAGCAGATCAGCTTGGGACTGTACTTTATTCTCAACTGCTCTGTGACTTCAGGCAGGTTGCACACCCCTGTGCGTCTCTCCCCGTCTTTCTTTCTTTCTTTCTTTCTTTCTTTCTTTCTTTCTTTCTTTCTTTCTTTCTTTTTTTTTTTTGATTTTCGAGACAGGGTTTCTCCATAGCTTCTTGGTTCCTGTCCTGGAACTAGCTCTTGTAGACCAGGCTGGCCTCGAACTCACAGAGATCCGCCTGCCTCTGCCTCCCGAGAGCTGGGATTAAAGGCGTGCGCCACCACCGCCCAGCTCTCCCCATCTTTCAAAGGAAGATACTGGAATATGTGATTTGTCTATGTCTGGTATACAGCAGGGGCCAATGAAATGCCTGCTTGGTCTGTCTTTCTCTCTTCCTTTTTGTTTTGAGTCAGGATCTTACTATGTAGTTTGACTGCCTGGAATTTCTTACATAGACTAGGCTGGTCTTGAACTAAGAGAGATACTTCTATTTTTGCCTTTCAAGGGTATGTGAACCATGCCCAGTGCGTTTTTATCTGTGTGCAGGTGTATCAGTGTAGTGTACGTGCAGAGGGCAGGGGTAACTTCAGGGAGCCGGGTCTTTCTCTCCACTGTGGACCTGGCTCTGGTTGTCAGGTATGGCGAGCGTATGGTGAGTGTGGCAAGTGCTTTTATCCACAGAGTCTTTAGCACGACAGTTTTCCAAAATTTTCTTGTCATGTGTGAAGATGAAGTCCTGTGGGGGTGGGTACTGGCGAGAACAAGCCTTGGCCTTAGCTCTGGCTGCTCGGCCCATGGATGCTCTCCAGGGAGGGGCTGACGTTCCAGGGCAGTGCCTCGCCCAGCTGCCCTTTTCTCTGAGTAACTCTGGCAAATCTCAGGGTGTATTGAACTGATGGGTACCCAGCAGCAGAATGCTCTTGAAGCCCCGAGGTTCCTGGACCGCTGATAGCTTAGACGAGGCTTTGCTTCTCAGGTGGAAGGAAGCCCCCGAGAAGGTCACTGCTTAAGATGTTGTTTTCTCTGTGGAAGGAGATTACAGCCACAAATCCCCAGCCAAGGAGAGGATTGTGACCAGCTCTGCCCTTTCTAGACGACAGGTCTGTGGGGACAGGATTGGAGGGCATGATTTGCATAAGCCGCCTCAGGAGGATGGGTAGCCAGGGGCCAAGCAGAACTCTTGGGACTATGAGAGGCCAATGTAAAACCAGATGAATAAGGCTTTCGTTTATCTCTTTCACGTTTCTTTCTTTTCCTTTTTCTAGTGTGCTCTCTGAATGGAAACCTTTCCTTTTTCCTCCTTTTCGAGTTGACTGAATGTTTCACATGTGTGTAAAGTGTTTTGAGCAGGTCCACTCCCTCCCCTCTGACCCCAGTCCCCACCTTGTTTCCTCCCAATTTCAAGTGTTCTCTCTCTGTGTGTGTCTCTCTCTCTCCTCTCCTGAATAAATGGAGTCCAGTTAGAGCGTGGTGTCTGGCCATCTTCTGGAGTGTGGATAGTTTTTCAGGGCCCACCTCCCTGAGGAAAACTGACCCTCCCTCACCGAGGGCCATCAGTTGCTAATGGCTCCTTAGTTAGAGCTGGGAATTCCTGACTGCTTCTCCATCCATGCTGGGCTCTTTCTGGCTTGATTTTGTGCAGATCTGACGCCTGTGGTCAACAGCTGCTACCATCTTGTGTGCAACTGCCCTGTTGCGCCTGGAAAGCACTGTTTATCTGTAACATTGGCTCGTGAACTGCCCGCTTCTCCCGAGATGACGCCTGCGCATCGGGAGGAGGGCTGTGATACAGGCGACCCATTTGGGGCTGAACAGTCTCTCATTCCCTGCCCGCTGGCCAGTTGTGAGCCTCGGTGTTAATCATCAGCTGCTGTAAAAAGAAGTGTCTCTGGTGGAGAGTGACAGCGCTGTGGACGGTGTAATTAGTCAGGAGGGGCTGTTTGGTACTGCGGCCATTTAGCACAGTAACAGTAAGACCCCTAGGGAACCTTCCCTCTCCCCACTTAGTGCTAGGGATCAGTGTGATGCAGGGCCTTGGGCATGCTAAGCAAGTGCTTGACCACGGGTCCACCTTCTCAACGCCTGCCTGTTGTAATAAGAGCGGCGGGGCTGCGTCCCCAGCACCCAGCCGCCCACATGACTAGCTTATGCCCCGAAATAATTACACGGAAACTGTATTTTTTTAATCACTGTCTGGCCCATTAGTTCCAGCCTCTTATTGGCTAGCTCTTACATATTGATCTAACCCATTTTTAATATTCTGTGTAGTACCACGAGCTGGCTTACCAGGAAGGATCTTAACCTGTGTCTGTCTGAAGTGGGAGAATCATGGCGACTCCTGACTCGGCTTCTTTCTCCCAGCATCCTGTCTGTTTACTCCACCCACCTAAGGGCTGGCCTATAAATGGGCCTAGGCAGTTTCTTTATTATTTAACCAATGACCTTCCTCCATCACCTGCCCATCTGCCTCCCTCCCTCCCTTTACCTGGAGGCAGGTGCTGTCCTTTCAGCTGCCCCCCAAAGCTGGCCTGGAACTCACAGAGATCTTCCTGTCTCTGCTTCCCAAGTGCTGGGATTAAAGGTGTGCGCCACCACCGCCCAGTGGGGTGCAGTTATCTTAATTCCATTGTCCTGGGAAAAGTTCACTATTGCACACACAGGAAATATCATTGGCAATGGCAGGAAGCACGGCAGTAGAAAACCAGGGTATGGCAGTGACTCCAGAGTGTCAAGGCCGGCAGGGTCTATAGACCAAGTCCTAGACAGCCAGGGCGACACAGAGAAACCCCGTCTTGAAAACTCAAATAAATAATTTTATTTTATTTATTTTTATTTTTTTTATTATGTGTACAATATTCTGTCTATGTGTATGTCTGCAGGCCAGAAGAGGGCACCAGACCTCATTACAGATGGTTGTGAGCCACCATGTGGTTGCTGGGAATTGAACTCAGGACCTTTGGAAGAGCAGGCAATGCTCTTAACCACTGAGCCATCTCTCCAGCCCAAATAAATAATTTTTTAAAAAAACAGAAAATATAAAAAAAATTCAAGAAAGACTCTCACCCATAGTTGACAGGTGGCTTTACATTTTCTACATTCTATTCTAGTATTGTTCATATTTTCTTTTATTTTTATTTTTACTTTTTTTGAGACAGGGTTTCTCTGTAGCTTTGGAGCCTGTCCTGGAACTAGCTCTGTAGACCAAGCTGGCCTCGAACTCATGGAGATCTGCCTGCCTCTGCCTCCTGAGTGCTGGGATTAAAGGTGTGCGCCACCACCGCCCAGCTCATGATCTTTTTTAAGCACTGTATACTATTCCCTGAAGAAGGATACACTCTCAGGCAGGCTCCTAGCTGCTCTCACCCCATTACTGTAACCAGAGCAGGCCTCTTTCAGCCCTTTGCCCTTTGTCTGCTCTCTTAGCGCCCCAAGGCCAGGTTTGACTTTTCTGCACAAAGTTGGTATTAAGGTACAACTATATCAGAAGGCAGAGGTAGGCAGGTCTCTGAGTTCGAGGCCAATCTAGTCTACGGAGTTATTTCCAGGACAGTCAGTGCTACACAAAGAAACCCTGTCTCGAAAGACAAAAACAAACAAACAAACGATACAACTGTGGGAATGAAACACCTCTAAGGACCTCATACCATAGTGGGATAGCCTGTGCTACCTTGGGCAGAGCTAGCAGGGGATATCCCACCATCACTTCCCACAGGCGACCAGTACAGAGATCTTTCAGAGTCACATTTGCCTGAGATTGCCGTGTTGGGTCCCAAAGGAAGAATCGAGTTTAACACGGGGGAGGAAGGGCCAAGCTCAAGGTGGAACTTTCCTGGTCCCTCTTGGTCCCTGCCCTCCTTCCAAGCACAGATCAGGGCCCCACTCACCCCACTTGCCTCCTAAGACAGCCAGGTGGCCCAGAGCGCCTTAGGTGCTGAGTTGGCTATTTATATCATCTGTTTCCCAGGTTGTGGAAGTACTCTGCCTGGGGGGAACTGGGTCTTAGGGTTTTAAGGGAAAGCCTGTGTTCTAGGCTAGCTCCCCACAGCCAAGGTGAATCTAGCCTTGTCAGGGCACCCTGCAGACTCTCCTGGAAAACGTGTTATTTGGTGGGTGAATTGATAAACCCATAGGGAAAGACATAAAAGCAGGCAGAGAGGGTCACAGGCATCCCGGCATTGTGACTTCACCCTATTCGGTGCGCAGAGGGACAGCCGGGAAAGGGCCATTCCCTTGACTTCTGAACTTTGGTAACCTACCTAAAAAGCTAGAATCTAAGACACTTTGGTGGAGAGTTGATCCAGGCAGGGGCCTTTAGAGCACGGGGCTTAGGCCAGGACTTAGAGCAAGCTGTCTTTTCCTCTCCTCCCACTTCCTCCCTCATCTCTGATACCTGATGTTTTTGATTCTTTCTTGAGTATGACAGGCACAATTCACGTCAGATGGTGAGGTGTGCTGTCAAGGGGCACCCTGTTAGGGAGACATGGCTACACCTTGTGGACACCTTGCTTACTGAAGTTTAGGAAGAGGAAGCGGGGAGATGAGGACACTCTAGAGTCTCTGCTGGCCTTGACCCCAAGACTGTTGACCTGACCCTAGCGTCAGATGCACTGAGAGCAGGTGTGCAGGCTTCATTCCAGCTGGGAACGCCTGGGGACATCTGGGG
Organism: Chionomys nivalis; assembly: GCF_950005125.1. Taxonomy (NCBI): domain Eukaryota; kingdom Metazoa; phylum Chordata; class Mammalia; order Rodentia; family Cricetidae; genus Chionomys; species Chionomys nivalis. The sequence goes on along the minus strand of NC_080104.1, from coordinate 11,189,414 downwards.
TGGTGTGGGGTGTGGTGGTGTGGTGGTGTGGGGTGGAGTGGGGTGTGGTGGTGTGCAGTGTGGTGTGGTGTGGGGTGCGGTGTGGGGTGGTTGATGGCGCGAGGCAGTGGTCCTGAGATACAGAGTAGGTAGAGGATCACCTTTTCTTCCGTTTCTGGTTTTGGTTTTTCGAGACAGGGTTTCTCTGTAACTTTGGAGCCTGTCCTGGAACTAGCTCTGTAGACCAGGCTGGCCTCGAACTCACAGAGATCCACCTGCCTTTCCTCTCCGAGTGCTGGGATTAAAGGCGCGTGCTGGCCGCCATCACCACCCGTTTCTTTCATACTTAAGTCTCCCCAGGTAGAAGCCCCCAGAAGTGGGCTGGGATGGAACTCAGATTATAGAATGTGCACCTAGCCTGGTGGAAGCCTTGGGCTCCTTTCCCGGCTCCACATAAACGGTATGGTTGCTCATGCCTGTAATCTTAGCACTTAGCACTTGGGAGGAAAAGATGAGAATCAGAAATTCAAAGTCATCCTCAGATACTTGGCAAGTTCAAGGCCAGCCAGCCTAGGATAGAGGCCTCCGCTCCCTGGGAAGCAGGTAGATTCCAGGCCAATAGGGAAGTCAGTGGGTAACTGCTGTGGGTTGTTGTTAATTACCTGTGTGGTTTTAGATGAGACGCTGTCCTGCCCAGAACCCCACTTCCTCCTCTCCAGAACAATCTGGTGGTTTCCAAGGTCCTCTTCAAAGGCCTGAGGTGGAGAGAAGCCAAAGGAGCAGTGTACTACTTGTATTGGCCCCTGCCACCGCACACAGGCCTCACAGTGACAAGTGGCCCTGCCATACCCACACTGTCCTTGGGGACATAGAAATGGCTTTGGAGAGTATATGTGCTTGGAGAGAGAGCTCAAGGGGCAGCCTGAGAGTCAGAAGCAGGACGAACGGCACCTAAGTGTGGACGCCCTCAGGTTTGAGTAAAGTCTCTTGACCGTCAGGGGTGCTTGAAGGGAGGAATCATCCCAGAGACTAAATTGTGCTCAGTGTTCCCAGGGCCCCTGGCCTTCAGGAGGGAAAGGGTAGAGAGATGAGGACCTCTGCCGGCCTCAGCCTTAGGACCACTGGTCTGACCCTCATTTCAGATATCCTTGGGGCGTACTTGAGGCAAGTGTTCAGGCTTCACCCCAACTCAGGGACATCTGAAGGTCCTGCCAACACCCCTCCAACCTGTCTTCCTGCCCTACCAAGGGCCCCCCAACCAGCACTGACCCAGCACCGCATAGGACAGGCACTGAGCTCAATTCAAGCTCCAGGAGCTTAGGAGCCAAGGGAGGCCTGGCTCACGCTGTCCCGTGCGCAATGGTGCCGGCAGGCAGATGTCTCCTGTGGCAGCCCGGGGTTATGTAGCCCTCGTCCGTCTCCTCCACGGCAGCGAGCCTTGCTCTGCAGCTGCCCTCAAAGGCCAAGCACCACAGCCACTGGCTCACAAGTGACCGTGTCCCCGTGAGGTCCTCTGGTAGAGGCTCCCCAGGTGTTCAGGAAGGCTCGTGCTTAGTCTCTGCCCAGTGAGGCGCCATTTGTGTGCTCTGCTTTTCCCGTGCGCCACGCCCTCTTTAAGCACACGATCCTCACGTCGCCCCTGTTGTGCGGCTGAGGAAGCGGGTCTGTGCTGGGCAGAAGTCAAAGTCAGTGATCCCCCCTTCCCCGCCTCATGCCCTGGCCACCTAGTGCCATCTATTCTTTAGGCAGTGCACCCTGCCCACGAATAGAGGTCAGGGCTGAAGGACGCGAAGGGTGGAGGTGCGTCATAACTCAGGCCACCGTGTGCAGTCTTCCCACAGCCCTAACCCGCTCGGGTGGAAAGCGGCAGGCGTCTCGCCGAAACGGCCCCACAGCTGTGTCTACACACAAGGGTGCTCAGCTTATCCTGGAAAGAGAAAAATGGAAATTCAGATAAGTTGAAGGTTGCGAGTGAGATTGCTTATCTACTGAGGGGGGCAGGGGAAACCAGCTCCCCCAAGTTGTCCTCTGATCTATCTCCACGTGGCGCCATGATACATGCGTGTCCCCCGATAATAAATGTGAGGGGACCGTGTCCTCTCAAGTAAGATATCGATGAAGTCCCTTAAAACAAAGCAAAACTCAAGACTCCAAGGTGAGAGTTTCCATCCACTGGGTCTGCAGGGAGCAAAGCTTGGACTATCGTGGGCGTGGCTGGGAGGGCGTGGGCGTGGCTGGGAGGGGCAGGTTATCTCCCTTGACTGACTGGAAGCGTGACACAGCTTCTTAAGGGAGAAGGACGACGGGGACAGGGCAGGATCACCCATAGGCACAGGGCACTTCTTCTACAGATTCTCCATCTGTATTCTATACAAACAAACCTATGGACCACATGGTCCATCCCCACATCAGGCTGCCACAGATATAGCTCACTGAAACAAGAAAACAAAACAAAATCCAGGACACTCTCCATCAGCAGATGCAAAAAGACGCCTAAGGCTAGTATGTAAAGCTACCATGTGAACTTTCCATTTCAAAAAACAATTGTTATTATTATTACTGGTGTGTGTGTTGCGTGCATATAGGCACGTGTGTTCTGCGGCATGCCCGTGGAGGTCAGAAGACAACCTGTGGGACTGTTTTTTCCTCCTACTGTGTGCTCCTAGTGATGAGAATCGGCCTTCAAGCATGGCAAGCCCCTTTACCCACTGAGCCATCTTGCCAGCCCCCATGTGGGCTCTGACAGATGGGGTGCTAAGGCAGGCTTGATTTATTTTATGTGTATGAGGGTGCATGGGCTCGTGTGCTCATGCATCTGTGGACACAAGGGCACACGGGTGTGTGGAGGGCCAAGGGTGACCTTAGGTATCCTCAGGTGCTGGTCAAGCAGCTTGCACTGGCTAGCCAGTGACTTCCAGGAATCCATCTGTTTGGTTCCCTAAAGCCCAAGCCCTCAGGGCAGCAGATAGAACTGGGGTCCTTCTGCCTGCGTGGTCAAGCACTTCACCAATCTGAGCTGTCTCTTTAGCCTTTATCTATGTATGCATCTTTGGAGACAGAATCTTATGTAACCTGAGCTGGCCCTGAATGCACTATGTAGCCAAGGATGCCCTTAAACTCCTAATCCTCCTGCCTGTACCTCCCAAGGGCTGGGACCACAGGGTGCCCCACCGTGCCCAGCCAAACACACACACATCAAAGTGTGCTGCGGGAGGAATTTTGTCACCCCTGGTCAGGAGGCACGGATAGCCTATGGGGCTGCGAAGGAATCACCGTGAAAATTCTTTTTGGATTTTGGATCCCTGGGAAGGCACAGCATACCCTAAAGAAACCAGCACAGGCACACAGAGTGGCTGCGAGCCTCGCTTGGCAGTTCGGAGTCAAGGATTCAGTCTTGTTTTTCAAAGCGGGTAGGGAGGTTTCTCTGCTGTGAGGTTAGAGATGGGGGCTGTGTCTGCCCCCCAGTCTTCGTGTCCTGCCTCTGCACAGATCCCGGGCCAGAGTAGGCCTTCCGGAAACATCTTTCTAGAAAGGGCCTTGCTCACGAATGGCCTGTGAAGGGGAAAGATGGCTGCCGAAGGGGTGAGGGGTTAAATTCTATCAGTAGCAGCACTCACCTCAATCCTAGGTCCTTAATTCCTACTGGCCTGGAGTGGATCCAAGGAGTCCCTGCAAGCTGGGGGCCTGCCTGGCAACATAGAGTGGCTGGGTACATTTCTGTGTTCCCTCTGCCTCCATCTTACGGACCATGCACTCCAGGAGGGCAGGGATGGGGGCAGAGCTCACTGCTCTGTCTCTAGCTCCAGCACAGAGGCTGCTATGTGGTGGGTGCTGGTGGGCTGTGAGGACTGAGAAGCGGTTCTCAGTGGGCGGCCCCCCCCCCCATACTGTGAGATGTCCTGAACCAGGCTGCTTCTCTTCCAGTCGCATCAAGAGCAACGTGGATGGGCGGTACTTGGTGGACGGCGTCCCTTTCAGCTGCTGCAACCCCAACTCACCACGGCCCTGCATCCAGTACCAGCTTACCAACAACTCGGCACACTACAGCTATGACCACCAAACCGAGGAGCTCAACCTATGGCTGCAGGGCTGCAGGGCTGCCCTGTTGAGTTACTACAGCAGCCTCATGAACTCCATGGGTGTGGTCACACTCCTCGTCTGGCTCTTTGAGGTAGGCCACAGAGGACAGGGAGAGGGAACCTGCCTGACTTGGCTGTATGTGGTGAAATCAGACCTGGGGAGCAAACCTTCAGGGTCTCATGTAATCTAGGCTGGTCTTGAACTCAATCTATAGCCAAGGCTAGCCCTGAATTCCTTATCCTCTTAGCACTGCCTCCCAAGTGCCAGGAAGCGTGTCCATCACTGTGTCTGACTTCTTTTTGTTGTTGAGACAATCTTACTATGTTGCCCATGCTGGCCTTGAACTTACTTTCTCCTGCCTCAGCCTCCCTGCTAAAGCTGGGACCATAGTCTGTGCCACCATGCCTGGCATCATTGCTTACAAAATTATTTAGGTAAGATCAACATAACATTAACCTTTTCTTCTTTATTTTACTTTCTTTTTTCTTTTTGTTTTTTGTTTTCAAGACAGGGTTTCTCTGTAGCTTTGGAGTCTGTCCTGGAACTAGCTCTTGTAGACCAGGCTGGCTTTGAACTCACAGAGATCTGCCTGCCTCTGCCTTCTGAGTGCTGGGATTAAGGGCGTGCGCCACCACTATCCAGCTCTTCTTTTTTCTTTTTGATATAGGGTTTTTCTCTTTATAGCCCTGACCATTCTGGAACTCTCCATGTAGACCAGGCTGGCCCCAAACTCAGAGATCAGCTTGCTCCTGCTTGCTAAATCCTGGGATTAAGGGTGTGCACAACCATGCCCTGCAAAAATCATGCCATTTAGTGTATTCATAGTAACGCCTGTCTGCCCCCTCAGTCTAGTTCTAAAACACCTCATAGCCCCCCAAGGAAACTCTCAGCACCCCAAGTCTGTGGCAGCTATCCGTCTCTGTGCTGTGTCGGGCCCTTGAACTATGCAACCTTTTATGTTTGGCTTTTCACTTAGATCGACTTGGGGTTCCTCTTGTGCTTCCGCTTTTTGCTCTGAGGTCTTAGATGGTTATAGTGATGTCACGTGGGGACAGCAGCATTACCTCTGGGGACATAGACAGTGACGTCACTGGGCCCTTCAGTCAATAGGGTCTGCGTGGACTTGTGCTTTGTGTGTCGTTGTGTGCAATGTTGGTCTAACTGTCAGCGGGTCCACTTTATGTCATCCGCAATATGTAGTTCCTCTTTCTGAAGCTCTGGAGCCCCATCCCCTCCCCTGTCCAATTCCTCCTTGGAAGGGCATTTGCACCCAGTGCTGGGAGCTGTTCCGGGTGCTGAACAGGCCACAAGGTTCTCAGGTGTGACTCAGGTATGACTCAGGTGTGACTCAGGTGTGACTCAGGGCGCCTGCACTGAGCAATTCTTGCCCCAGAAAACCTAGGCTCCAAAATCCAAATGTATCAAGACAGAAACATTAACTGAGACAGTTTCCTTCTATCAGAGACGATTCCTTGAATCTCTCACGTAGTCCATGGACGAGGACAAGGGGGTATCTACCTAGGTCTAAACCATACGTGAAATGACATCGTGGCTGGACCACATCCAAGGCTTTTGATATCGGGGCAAAGGCAGCACCTCATGGCCATTTATTAGCTGACGATGCTTTGAGGTAGCCTTGGGAATGATGGCTTGAGGGGAGCAGCCTACCCCCAGGGTGACGGTCAGCACTGTTTAAACCCATGACGAGATGCCTGTCTTGAAGACTATAGAGGAGCACCTGGCCTCCTAGGTCACTGCTGCTGGACCCCCGCTCACAGGGACTGGTTCACTGGGAACAGGGAATCTGGACACCCCAACATCTAGTGAGCAGAGCTGCTGGCAGAGTTGTGACCTTGGCCATGACCTTGCATCACAGGTCAGGAGATGAGCAAACGCACGCACAGGGCAGATGCAGAGTCCACGGTGCAGCTCCTTCAGCAGGAGGCTGTCACGGTGCAGCAGGCTGCTGTCAGCAGGAAGTCGCTTTTCCCATTGTAGAACATACAGCAATCCCTAAGATTGGCCAGTCACTATGATTAGATGCTCCTACAGTTAAATCCTCCCCAGTGCACCCACTGGCAGCTGTTCGGTGAGATGCTGACCCACCCTGTGTGGTCTGGGCTGGGGCGCTGGTGTATGGGTGGGGAACACCCCTACTCCTAAGGATCAGCCTGGAGCTGCAGGTTGCCATCACTGAAATCTGGAAGCCAGAAGGTGTAGCCATTGTCTCCTGGTCTCCCAGTCAGGCAAGTACAAGACTGGGCTGCCAATCCAGGCACTTTTGGCTCTAGGGTCCGCTATAGCGGATGCTAGTGCAGAAATGCAAGCAGCCGGTGACAAACATCCATTCATCACCACACGAATGACAATAGATGACCCCACACTGCAGGGTTTGCAGACAAGGAGGTAGCTTTAAATTTTTTCAGATTTATTTTGTGTGTGTGTTGTCTGCACACATGTCTGCGCATCATGTGCATGTATGGTGCCAGTGGAGGTCAGAAGATGGGGTGGGGGGGGGCTGGAGAGATGGCTCAGAACTTAAGAGCACTGACTACTCTTCCAGAGGTCCTGAGTTTAATCCCAGCAACCACATGGTGGCTCACAGCCATCTATAATGAGATCTGGTGCCCTCTTCTGGCATGCAAGCATACATGGAAGGAATGTTGTATACATAATAAATAAATAAATAAATCTTAAAAAAAAGAAGAAGAAGAAGACGGAGTTGGATTCCCTGGATGGTTATGAGCTGCCTGAGGGTGCAGGGAACCAAGCCTGGATCCTCCGCAAGAGCTCTTGACTGCTTAGTCTCTTCCAGGATCGGAAAGGACTTCTTTTGTTTGGTTGGTTGAGACAGGATCTCTCTACACAGTCCTGACTGTTCTGGAGTTTTTTGGTAGACCAGGCTGGCCTTGAACTCCAGAGATCCATCCACTTCTGCCTCCCCAGCGCTGGGATTAAAGGTGTGAGTTACTGAGCCTGACCTAGGAGTAACTTTTTCAAAAATTATATTTGTTTTTTGTACTTTGTGTGTGTATGTTTGAGCATGCGTGCGCCACGGCACACTTGTGGAGGTCAGAGGACATCCTGCGGTAGCCAGTTGTCTCCTTTCACCATGGGGAATTAACCTCAGGTTGATTCTTGGCAGCAAATGTCTACCTGTCAAGCCACCTTGGTTGCCAAACCAGGAGGTGACTTTGTGACCCTATCCACGAAGCTGCTGACATTCTTATGGGCCAAGAAACACACTTAAAGGGTGGGAGGGCTGGTGTGTCCAGCAAGGTGGAGGCAGGAAGAAGGGGAGGGAGGGGGCGGCAGGGCACTCACTCAGGGTTGGCTCTGGATTAACAGGCAGCTGTGGAGAGCCAGGATGATCTAGGCAAAGGATATTACATGTTTTACCAGCTGCAGGGAGTGGGTGGGATGGGGCGCTGGAGAAGGAGGCCAGGGTGGGATGGGCCCGGCCTTTACCAACCCAGGTTTGGTGCCACCGTCAGTTTTAGTACCGCACCTGGGGAGATGTGTGTTGCTGGCGCTCACATTTTCCAAACAGCCCAACCCTTACCTATGCCCCATGTCTGCTCTAAGTCTTGGCTCTCCCCATCAGGTGAGCATTACTGCCGGACTCCGCTATCTGCACACGGCGCTGGAAAGTGTGTCCAACCCCGAGGACCCCGAGTGTGAGAGTGAGGGCTGGCTGCTGGAGAAAAGTGTGCCCGAGACCTGGAAGGCCTTTGTGGAGAGCTTTAAGAAGCTGGGCAAGAGCAATCAGGTGGAGGTCGAAGGCGCAGACGCAGGCCAGGCCCCAGAGGCTGGCTGATGGCTTGGGATCTCTCCCCTCCTCAACACTTAGCGGACTCCAGGAAATGTGGATACCCCCTTGTCCAGCTGAAAGCCCGAATTCCCAAGAAAGCCGGGCACCTACTGACTCCTTGACAGTGGGCTTTGAAGTTCAGGGTCCTTAGGGCATGCGACAAACATTTGTGAAATGGCTGCAGTCAAATGTGCGTGAGTGAACCCTTCCCCATGGACATGCAGTCTCACGGGCTGGCCGGCCCAGGATTCATCTCCGCCCCTGTGAGTCCAGCTCTTCCACAGGTGACTGGCCACACCAAGGCCCCTGCCCTGGTAGTGTCCGCCTCTTCTCAGTTCCAAGTTCTGCATCCAAATCGTCAATCACTTGATACATAAACACAAGGGTGAAAAAAACCCTAAGGGTCATGTTTTTTCTTAAAGACAGGGTTAACAGTCACGTTTTGCTTGTTAGATGATGGGGGAGGGGCAATGGACCCCCCCAGAGGGTTACCTCCACATAGGATTCAGGGATGGTGAAGAAGTGGGGCCTTCCTTCTCTTTAGCCTAATTCCAGCTGGCATATCCCAGCATCCCCTCCACTCACAAAGTGCTGGGTGAGCCACCACCTGCAGCTCGTCTGAGAAAGAACAGAGAGAGCTTGCTGTCCTTCTGTGGAAGAGGAGGAATGACCAAAGGAGGTCATTCCAAGGAGGGTCCACTTGGGGATCAGGTGGCCAGGACAGTCCTGTCCAGAGGAGGGTAAAAGTTTCCAGAGGGAAACTTCTGTTTCTCAGACAGGTTTTCTTCCCACACTAGATTTACCTGCGGAAGTTGCCATGTCTTCTGGGAAAGACAGGCGAGCTCTCGGGGGAAGGGAAGCAAAGCAGAGTTTTGCTGGCACCCAGGCTGGGGGTGGCCAGTTTGGCACAGGAGTGCACTGTGTGGTTCGAACCCCTCTCAGGGGGAAGACCCAGTCAGAGATGCTGATACACCCAACACATTTTGCCCTCAGTGTAGTCTTCTGAGCCCCTCAGAGCAAGGGCTGGCCCAGAGGCTGAGGCAGGCACCTGTGGTGAGGACCCTGCGTTTCCCACCATCCTTCAGGAGGGCTGAGAACCATGGTAAAAGCTGCTTTAGACCCATGTGTAACTATGCTGTCGAGAGCCGTATTAAGAGACATTAAAAGCTATATTGTATGAAACTCACTGTTGTTAAGTGACTGTCTCAGTCCATTCAACAACACGTACCACAGGATGTCCAGTTCTAGCCGGTACCTGTCCAAAAGGTAGAAGCCAGGCCTGGCAGCGCATGCCTATGAGCCTAGCATTTGGAAGGATCAGGAGTTCAACGCCATCTTCTACTCTAAGTTCCAGCCAGGTGGTGGCGGAGGCGCACACCTTTAATCCCAGCACTCAGGAGGTAGAGGCAGGCGAATTTCTGTGAGTTCAAGACCACCCTTATCTACAGAGTTAGTTCCAGGACAGGTCCCAAAGCTACAGAGAAACACTGTTTCTTAAAACCAAAAAAAAAAAAAAAGTTCCAAGGCTAGCCTGGGCTACATGAGACTGTGTCTTATAAATAGGGGAGGGGTTGGAGGCTAGAAAGATTGACTCAGTAATTAAGAGCGCTTGCTATTCTTCCAGAGGACACATGTTCAGTTCCCAGCACCCATAGGTACATACTCACCATAACTCCAGCTCCAGATCGGGTGTCTTTTTCTGGCCTCCATGAACACCCACACACATGGGACCCTCCCACAGATCCATAAATAATAACTTTAAAAAATCAAGTCTTAGCCGGGTGGTGGTGGTGTACACCTTTAATCCCAGCACTTTGGAGGCGGAGGCAGAGGCAGACAGATTTCTGAGTTTGAAGCCAGCCTGGTCTACAGAGTGAGTTTCAGGATGATGGAGGAAGGTCATTGGTTAATTAATAAAGAAAGTAATTATTTCGGGGCATAAGCTAGCCATGCGGGCGGCTGGGTGCCGGGGACGCAGCCCTGCCGCTCATATTACAACATCAGGACAGCCAGGGTTATACAGGGAAACCCTGTTTTGAGCCTCCTCTCTCTAAAAAAGAATCTTTTTTTCCATTCTGGATTTCTTTTAAAACAAACCAACAAGTTTTCCCAAATAGGTAAACATAAACCTCCTTGGGCCAGGTTATGGGCAGGTGTGGTTCGGAGAAGACAGGGTTAACTTGGTGATCTAACAGTGCCCAGTAACACACCAGCACAAGGCTCCTCAAGTTTGTGTAAACTCACAAACAGGTGTGTCAGCTCCGTCTCAGGCAGGGTCACTGGTAATGACAGAACCATGGACTTTCTTCTTCAGTGGTGTGATGGCTTAGACCCCTGTCTTGTGTGTATGAAGGCTTTTACCATTGAGCCACACCCCAGTCCAGAGTTCTGTCTAGACTGTGCCCAAGTTGGTCTAGAACTTGCTATGTAAACCAGGCTAGCCTCAAACCCAGCCTCTTTTAATTTTTTTTATTTATTTATTTATTTATTTATTTATTTATTTATTTATTTTTTCGAGACAGGGTTTCTCTGTGGTTTTGGAGCCTGTCCTGGAACTAGCTCTTGTAGACCAGGCTGGTCTCGAACTCACAGAGATCCGCCTGTCTCTGCCTCCCGAGTGCTGGGATTAAAGGCGTGCGCCACCACCGCCCGGCCTCTTTTTATTTTTTTTTTAAGTTTTTTTTTTTTTAATTTTTATTTACTTATTATGTACATAGTGTTCCACATGCATTTATGTCTACATGCCAGAAGAAAGCACCAGATCTCATTACAGATGGTTGTGAGCCACCATGTGGTTGCTGGGAATTGAACTCGGGATCTCTGGAAGAGCAGCCGGTGCTCTTAACCTCTGAACCACCTCTCCAGCCCCCTTTTTTTAAGTTTTTGGGATGCAGTCTCACTGTGTAATCTTGATTGGCCTGGAACTTTCTATATAGACCAGACTGGCCTTGAACTCACAGAGATCCGCCAGCTTCTGCCTCCTGAGTGCAGGGGTTAAAGGCCTGCATCACTATTATCTTGACCTAGCCTTCTGAAGTAACAGTTGGTGGCTTCTTATGCTGACCGCCCAGAGAGGCAGGACTCCTGGGAATTTGTAGTCTCAGCTCAGGTAAGAGCCCACAACTCCCTTTGGCATGGCTTCAAGCTCAAGACTAAGCCACCAACAAATAAACCCCAAGTAACCTCAATATGGGCTAAGAAGATTAGGGAGCTCCTGCCGGGCAGGCACCTGCGAGGCCAGCAGGTTTGCGGCTTAGCTGGAACAGTGAGGTCCTCTAACCCACAATGTGGCAAGTTCTTGCTGTGTCAGTGGCAGAGATGAACCCCTGGAAGAGACAGTGGGAGAGATGCTTGCCCACTTCTCAGTGGACGTGGATTGGCTGAGGAGGGGGACAGTGTGATGGAAGGAATGCACAGCCAATCAGGAAATAAAAACCTGCGTCCACACAAACCCTACATAGGAGCGTTTGAAAGCACAGGCTGCTCCCCAACAATCACCCAGTCGTTTAGATGGTGACTGCATTAACCTCGGCAGAGTGGAATCCACTAGCAGAGACCTGTGTGACTCTCAAATGTCCGTGCCCTGGCTTGTGAGGCCATGTTAGCTGTGCCCCGCTTCCATGGAAGGCCTCCACAGGCTGGACGTGCCCTGGGGACCCGAGTCACGAAAACTGAGTCCCATTCCATTTCTGGCTTCCCCAAGGCCAGTCTTGCTTTCAATACTTTTATAAACTGTATCTCATATATTGCAGGCCTCAGACTCACTGTGTACCTGAGATGACCTTGAACTCCTGATCCTGCTAAGTGCTGGTGTTGTAGGTTACACGCCACAGCAGTTTTTGTCCTGGGATGAAACTCAGGGCTTCCTGTATTTGCATACAGGCAGCTAACTAAGCTATGTTCTTCGGGTTTAAAATGTATCAGTACGCAAAGCAGCAGGCTGGGGAGGCACCTGACGTGAGGCCAGTCACCTAACATTCTGGAAGGAGTGCAGGACAGAGGAGTGGACCAGCATTCAGGGCAGGGGGAGGAGAGGAGGGGCATGAAGGGACATTTTGAGGAGACAGGAGCGTTCACATTCTTAGTTGTGGTAGTTGTCAAACACTGTACATTTGTCAAAACGTGAACAACAACCCTGTGTTCTAGGAAGGGTTACTTGTGCACTGTTTGTAAAGAAGACCTCAGTAAACACTACTCCCTAAGAGTGGGGATAGAGCAGCTGGGCAGTGGCGACCCACACCTTTAATCTCAGCACTTGGTGGCCAGAGACAGGCGAATCCCTGAGTTCAAGGCCAGCCTGTCCCCGTGGAGAGGCTGACCCCTGACAGTGTCCCGTGGAGAGGCTGACCCCTGACAGTGTCCCGTGGAGAGGCTGACCCCTGACAGTGTCCCGTGGAGAGGCTGACCCCTGACAGTGTCCCGTGGAGAGCCTGCAGCCTGACAGTGTCCCGTGGAGAGGCTGACCCCTGACAGTGTCCCGTGGAGAGGCTGACCCCTGACAGTGTCCCGTGGAGAGCCTGCAGCCTGACAGTGTCCCGTGGAGAGCCTGCAGCCTGACAGTGTCCTGTGGAGAGGCTGACCCCTGACAGTGTCCCGTGGAGAGGCTGACCCCTGACAGTGTCCCGTGGAGAGGCTGACCCCTGACAGTGTCCCCGTGGAGAGCCTGCAGCCTGACAGTGTCCCGTGGAGAGCCTGCAGCCTGACAGTGTCCCGTGGAGAGGCTAACCCCTGACAGTGTCCCCGTGGAGAGCCTGACCTGACAGTGTTGGGGTAAGAGGATTCTGAGAACACAGAACCCTGCTCTGAGTAAGTTCCCTTCTTGTACACATCTCAAGCACCAAGCGTCTGCTGAGTGAACATGGACTGGCAGGAAGGCACACGTGCAAGAGTCCCACACAGACCTGCTTCCTATGGAGCCGAGGTCTGAAATGGCCCTGGAGACTTCTAGAGCTCAGATAGCCAGCAGGAAACCTGATCAGCTGAGATAATGTCCATGCTCCCCGGGAAGGTCAGTGAGGCTTGGGTAGTGGCCATAAATGACACTAATAGTTTAAGCCTCTTAAATTTGAGGCTAATATCAATGTCCCACTTTTACAGCAAGGTGACACGGGGAGCTTTGCTGGGTGCGAAACAACATCAGACAGAAGCAATGGAAGTAATGTCAACACCTAGAGCCTTTATTTGAATATCTTTAAACTGTTTACATATGATACATTCCAAACTTTACAAGTTGTCCACAGATATTAAAATTATAGCCAATTTATTAAACATAAGATATTTCCCTGATATGGAAAGCATGTTATATAAACATTTCTACAACAAAAAACATGCAAAACAAATCAAAAGTCAGATGTGTTGGTAGGAACAAAAAACCATCTTAACATCGCCACAGACAGTGCAGGCTGCAAATGGGTGGGAATTCACTGCCCAGACCCTGCCATCTCAGCAGGGAAAGGCAGGGCCACCCTCTCAGGCCTGACCCGGGAAGTGTCGGGATGACTTAGCTCATGGTCTTTTCTCCTTCCTGGGTTGGTACCAGCATTGAACCCACGACCTTACTCATGCTAGGCAAGCGCTCCGACACTAGGCTCACGCGCAGAGAGGTCTCCGTTTTAAACTGAAGAATGGTGAGCGGAAGGGGAAAAGCTAGAGAAGCCGAACTTAAGTCTGAAGAAACTGCACGTGTCAAAGGTCAAAACAAACATCAGTTACAACATCCACGGCCCATTCAGACCATGTCAGGGAACGGCTAGAGGAAGGGAGAGCATGGAAGAATTTCACTTGGGCTTCCTGCTGCGAACCTCTTAGCTCTTGAGCCTGGGAAGCAAAAGGGTGAAGTGAAGTCCATTCTTTGGAGGGGAGGCAGCTCCTCACATGATCCTGGAGACTGTGCTAGCAATGTGTCTTTTAGCCTCTGGTCTGGGCTTCGGACCCTCCTGGGCATCCTGTGGCATGGATGCAGCTGAGTAGAACAGAACTTGTGGTTGAATTTGAAAGGCTGAGTGATCAGGCTGTTAGAAGGCTTAGAAAAGCCGACAACCTCTTCTGTTCATGTGGTCTCAGCCCACATGGAGATCAGAGTTCATCTCTGTTGCATCTGCTGTCACCGGGTATATGCGAGCTCTCTTCACGTCTGCCGTGTGCAGGGTGCCAGAGTTGTAACTGTGGCACCAAGCGGCCATAGTTCTAGAAAGGCACCTCTTAGATAATACCTAAAAAGAATAGAAGTTTGTGTGCATGCCGCCAGAGGAAGGGCCTAAACCCACTGACAGACAAGCAGCAACACATCTATCCAGGAGATGTGGAGTGGGGCGAGGAGCCTCAGAACACTGGCTCTGTGATTTTGTTTGGTTTGAGACGGTCTCAAGTCATGCTCATAACATAGTTGAAGCTAGCTTTGAACTCCTGGTCTTCCTGCCTCACCCCCAGGCTCGTAGCCTGACACTTCTCACTGAGCTCCAGGCTGCTAGTGTGCAGCACAAGTTATCTGAAACCCTAGGAGGTCCTTTCCATTTCAAAAGCCCTTTAATTGAGTAAGCCAAAAGTCTTGACAAAAATAGATAAAAACCAACCATCTACAGTTGTGAAAAGCCAGCCGCTCTCGCCCTAGGTTCTCCTGTTAACATCCCCAGCCTTCTAGGCCACGCAGAGAAGAGAATCCCAGCTTCAAATTCAACTGCTTTGCTCTTGGAGGTGAGGTTCAGTCCCAGAGGTGAACGGCATCTCAGTGCTGAGGCACCAAGGTGGGACTTGTCATCTGATGGGCCCCAGGGGCTCTGCTCAACAAGTTCAACACCATCAGTGATGTGGAATGGCTCAGGCTACTGGGAAGTGAAGCAGGTAACCTCCAAAGGAGCTCGGCTCTGTCTAGAAAAGGGGCCAGGACACATCTGAGGGACACAGGGATAAAATCTGGCGGAAAATGATTTTTGTCAGTCTCTGGAGCCAGAAACTAGAAAAATAAAACTGGGAAGAAAACCTTAAATAAAGAACTTATTTCAAAATAGATTCAGCTGAACTTATTTTCTGTTGTCTTCCTGGAAAAGCCAGCTGGTAACAAAACTCCAAGTTCAAGTTTTTGGTAGAGGAGTGATTATAAATGCTGCCAGTCAATGCCGACCAGGGTTTGGTTGGCCTCCTGCGCGTGTCCAATTTCCTCCGTGATACTGTGCTGCTGCCACAGCTTCTGGATCTTCTGGAACCGCTCTTGGCATAAATGCAGTGGATTTCCTCGTCTGGAAGGAGACACACGTCACTCACATGCAGTCTGTCCGTCCCTCATGTCCCAACCCTCTGTGCTAGGAAAGGCATGAACTACTTCAGATTCTGCCCTTTCACCCAGTGCGTGAGAATGGCTGCAGATGTGGACACACACATATATACACACACCACACTCTCTCTACAGGGTATCTGGGAACATGTACTGAAGAGAGACGGTACCTCAGTATGTGGTATTTCACCACTGCCCAGCAATATTAACATTTTAAAAGCAGATAATATGAAGGAAAAAATTAGCCAGGTGTGGTGGCGCACGCCTTTAATTCCAGCCCCCAGGAGGCAGAGGCAGGTAGATCTTTGAATTTGAGGCCAGTATGACCTGAAGAATGAGTTCCAGAATACCCAGGACTACATGGAGAAAGGAGAAACCCTGTCTTTTTTTTTTTTTTTTTGTTTTTCGAGACAGGGTTTCTCTGTAGCTTTGGTGCCTGTCCTGGAACTAGCTCTTGTAGACCAGGCTGGCCTCAAACTCACAGAGATCCGCCTGCCTCTGCCTCCCGAGTGCTGGGATTAAAGGCGTGCGCCACCACCGCCCGGCGAGAAACCCTGTCTTGAAAAAAAAAATATTATCGTGTGTGCATGATGTGTATATGTGTGCTATGTAGGTCATCCAGCAGACCTCTACCACACCGAACCATTACCAGCCCTTCTGTTTATCATTAAACATAAATTCCTTTTCAGCATGTGTGGCATACGACTATGTGCATGTGCACATGAATTCAGGAGCACACAGTATGCTCTGCCCGTGGAGGCCTGAAGCTGTCGTTGCAATGTCTTCCTGTCTCCTTCCACCCCATCTCTTGGACAAGGTCTTTCCACTGAGCTCACCATTTTGGCTGTCTGCCTTCTGCACTAGGGTCACGGAGTGCTGGGGAATCTGAATACAAGTTACCTACTGAGCCATCTCCTCAGGCATTTTAAAATACACCAATAAAGTGTGTGGGTGTGTTTGCACCTGTACGCACATGTGTGGGTGTGCTTATACCTGTTTGCACATGCACGCAGAGGCCAGAAGTCACCCTCAGGCATCTTCCTCCTCTGTCACTTGCCAGTTCGATTCTGAGATAGGATCTATCAGTTTTTGCCTGGCACTCATGGACTGGGTGAGGCTTGTTGGCCAGGTAGTCCTAACAGCCCTCCCGTCCCCACCTCCTCAGCACTGGGATCACGAGCAGGTAGCTCCATGCCTAGCTGTCACATGGGTTCACTCTGTCAATGGAGCCATCTCCCTATCGGCCCACAGCATTCTCAGGCTGAGAAATGAACATAGAGCAGGCAGCAGGTGCCCTCCGTGGAAATGAGTTCACAGGTAACAAAGCCACCTCCAGCAGAACCGGTGTCTGCGTATCAGCACGGCTGACTTCAGGACCTCCTGGCTCAGGGTCACCCTCCTTAAGCCCCAGGCTGGGCGCTTACCTGAGTCCCTGGTCCGTCTCCCCGTAGTCATCAAGGTAGGGAGGAGAATAAAAACATCCTTTGGTTTTGCCAGCTAAAAATAGCACCTGACATTCTCGTACTCTGTGGAGAGAGCATTCATCACTGTGAATTTATACAAGGAACCGAGGTGTTGATTAGGCTTCAAATAGAACAAGGCTTTATGTAAGAAAATAAAGAACCAAATGAAATACTACTGATCATTTCATCACAATTACAGAAAAATACTCATTTGGAAAAATATGCATGAGCCAGGAGGTGGTGGCGCACGCCTTTAATCCCAGCACTCGGGAGGCAGAGGCAGGAGGATCTCTATGAGTTTGAGGCCAGCCTGGTCTACAGAGTAAGTTCCAGGATAGGCTCCAAAGCTACAGAGAAACCCTGTCTTGAAAAACAAACAAACAAAAAAAAGGGGGGAAATTCTGCACAATATTTCCTAAGTGTTTTTTTGTTTGAGTACAAACCTGGCAGCAGCCTGTGGCTGTGCATGGAAACTCTAACAGTACCTACTGCAACAGAAGGAAAAGTTGATGCTGTTTCTTAAATAAAGGCTTATTAATTTGTGTTTACACGTATGTGTATGAGCCCACACAGGGCAGAAGGAGGCATCAAATCCCTGGCACTGGAGTTATAGGCAGTTGTGAGCCACCACATGGATGCTGAGACCCAAACCCAGGTTCTGCAAGAGCAGCCAGCGCTCTTGTGCCCTGTGTCCCCAGCCTCTGGAGGGTTTGTTTTTTTTTTGTTTCTTTGAGACAGGGATTCTCAGTAGCTATGGAGCCAGTCCTGGAACTCATGCTATAGACCAGGCTGGCCTCTGGCCTCGAACTCACAGAGATCCGCCTGCCTCTGCCTCCCGAGTGCTGGGATTAAAGGTGTGACCATCACCGCCGGGCTGGAGGGGTTTGGAGAGGACATGGGACAAGGCAGCTTCACATTCATGGTGCCCAAAGGGGAGCAGAGCTGTTGACATCTGGGATCCGGCACTAGTGGAAGAACCTGCAGAGTTAGCAGGAGCCATGTAGAAGCGTGAGAACCTCTTACAGTGGAACAGTGGCTTCAGACCCTGCGGAGCTTTTCCTTGTGCCCGCCCTAGGAGCAGCAGTGCTCACCTTAGGAAGATGCCAGCCCCAGAGCCGCAGGAGTAGGTGTGTGCTGTGCAGGCTCCAACATCCTCCCCTTCCAGCTCAGCTTGGCAGCAGTAGCTCTGAGAGCAGAGGAGAGTTCCACACACGAGGCACAGAGTTGGGGCTCTGCTTTTGTCGCCGCCTGATTTGGGGCACCTCCAAGACAAAGACACAAGAACACATGACTGCTCTGAAGGAACATCATTTTTAATGTGCTAGGACACTGGAACATGCACAAAAGCGCATACCAGCGATACCCAGAGGAGCAAGAGCTGTGTGAAAGGTGAGACTGCTACTGCACAGCCACAAAGCAGTGCGGCGCAGTGAGAAGGACGTGGACTGGTGTGCAGAGCATGCAGACACACAGCTACTCAAGTGAAGATGTGGGAAGTCACAACTGCTGCTTCCAAACACAAGACCGCGTGTTAGCATCTTAGCCACACAGGAAAGGGAGAGCCTGCCTCCAGCAGAGCAGCTCGTGAGCGAGTCTGTGGGGCATTTTTTTTTTTTTTTTTTTTTTTTTTGGTTTTTCGAGACAGGGTTTCTCTGTGGTTTTGGAGCCTGTCCTGGAACTAGCTCTTGTAGACCAGGCTGGTCTCGAACTCACAGAGATCCGCCTGCCTCTGCCTCCCAAGTGCTGGGATTAAAGGCGTGCGCCACCACCGCCCGGCTGTGGGGCATTTTCTTGATTGCTAATTGGTGTGGTAGGGGACACAGCCATGTGGGCACTGCTCTCTGGAGAGTTGAGAAGCCAGTAAGCAGCCTCCTTCCATGGTTTCTGGCTCAGTTCCTGCCTCCAGGTTCCTCCTTTGAGCTCCTGCTCTGATGCCCCTCAGTGATGGAGTGTGAACCAGACAAACCCTTTCTCCTCTCCGCTTTGGTGAGTGTTTTCGTCAGTATTTTATCAACGGAGTAAACTGGGGCAGAGGCTCGACATCACACTCAGAACAATACGGTCTACAGGGCAAGAAGGTGAGGCCCAGACAGGAGATGCCCAAGGTGTCAACTATCCTGGCAATGCTTTATTTCTTATGAAAATCTATCTTTTTTTTAAAAGCAAGATTTATTTATTTAATTTATGTATGAGTGTTCTATCTGCATGTACGCCTTTATACCAAAAGAGGGCATCAGATCCCACTAGAGATGGTTGGAAGCCACCTGGGTTGCTGGGAATTGAACTCAGGACTTCTGGAAGAGCAGCCAGTGCTCTTAACTGCTGAGCCGTCTCATCTAGCCTGAAAGCATACTCATCATGCTGTCTGCACACCAATTGTTTAAAATTTTATTAAGAATCACAAAAGCTCTCATTAAAGCGCAATTATTATTCAGAAACCCTTCGTTCTTGCCACCTTCCACCTCTCGTTCCATGCCCTACTCTGAAACATGGCAAGAGACATTTACTAACCATGCTATGGAAAGGACTGTTGACTTCTCTTCCCCAAACAAAACAAAGAGCCACACTAAACCCATCCGACTGTCTGTGTAAGGAGCTGAGGGGCAAGGCATCAAGAGAAGAACTTACGAGAAATTGGATGCTTGGTTAATGAGGCTGCTGTAGTCCTCTGGAAGGTCGATCAGTTTGTTAGAGCCTCTCGGGTAGCTAAGAAATTAGAAACACGAAGAGCTCAGGAAATTCATGGTCATGTTACAATTATGTGAGGTTAATTCTCGGCTAAGTCAATCAAGGGAGGCTGAACTAAGCAACTAATGGCCGACCACGGTGTAAGTCAGAGAAGACTAAAGATGTTCTCGCCTACTTACTATCCAGCTGCTGGGAGCCCATTTGCCATCAGCAGGCCTGGAGGCTCGGGGATGAACCCTTCCCTTGTAACCAGGGGCTTGGAGGACTAGGGATTTAAACTCAGGACTCTTACTCTACGAAAGCAGACAGAACATTCTGAACCAGAAAGGCCATTAACAGAGAACTAGTTAAACCCCTAAGATTATGCTCTGGCTGGAAACCTTCCAAAGAAGGACACACAATGCACTCTCTGCATTAGTAATCCTAATGGGTCTGCCACTCTTCTTTGCAGCAAAGGCCTACCCAGGGAAACCGTCTGTAGTAGAGACGTTAGAAAGAGTAGACAGCTGCCTAAAATGACTCTTACCCTTGAGAGTGTTCAGTAACTCTATCCAACACTGGTGAGATGGCTCAGTGATGGAGGTGCTTGGTGCCAAGCAGGTGGAAGGGGAGCAGTGATTCCTGCAAGCTGTCCTCTGACCTCCACACATAGGCTGTGGCACGCGTGCACCCACATTCACACACAAATAAAAATGTAAAAAACAAAACAAAATCGCTTGTCCTCTACACTATGCTGTGTGTGTCTTGTCTGGATTCTGTCAATGCAGCCTCTGGGACTGGGGCTGGTGGAGTGACCCAGTGATGGCAATATCCCAGACATGCTCAGCAGGAGTGCTGAGGTCAACAGTGACACCTTATCTGCCCCTTTCCAGCAAAAGTTTGGTGGCCGCAGGAGGAGGGCCTGGGAGGGCACTCACTCTTGGCATCTATCCGTGGGGCACAGCGTGAGAGTGCATCCACACAATTCGGAACTGATGGTGAAGGCGTGTGCTTATGAGGGGTGAGCTGAAGGCACAATAATACTACACCCATCTTCTTTCAGTCACATTGATTCTGGGACTCTAAGGAACTCAGAACGAGTTGAGCTTCAAGCCAAGTCAGTACTCAGGGCCTCTTTCTCAGTGTGCGGCACCCCAGCCTGTGGCTGCTCAGCACAGGAATGTATGGTTATCTACTTGTCTACTCCGTGGACCTCCCGCATGGGGTGCTTGCTAGTCATACCACCATCAACTCCAGTTTTAAGGGAGCACACCTGCCAGAACGCCCATTTCAGAAAACCACATCTGTAAGGAGTGGCTTCCATATTTTGAAAGTCTGCCAATTACTCTGAGGTGTACTTCAAGTTAAGAGGTACTGTGTTACTGGGAATGGTGGTGCATGCCTTTAATCCCAGCATTTGGGAGGCAGAGGCAGGCGGATCTCTGTGAGTTCGAGCACAGCCAGGGTTTCACACAGAGAAATCCTGTCTTGACAAGCAACAACAACAAAGCAGCAGCAACACCACGTCCCACAGGAATGCTGGGGGCTAAGGGCAGAGGTGGGTGATAGGCAACCATTTACAATGTGAAAACTGGAATCACACAGGTTCCAGCTCATCAGACCAGGTGTTCTCGTTCTCACTGAGGCACCCGTGTGATCCAGAGGCTTCACACAACCAGAGCTCAACCAAAGCACAGAGGCAGAGGGAAAAATGGGAGAGACCTGGTCGTGACTGGACAGTCACTAGGGTTGCTATGCTGGTGAGGTGACTTCCTCCCACATTGATGGGGGGCCGCGAGCAGCCTTGAGGAGATAGGTGAGATCATCAGAGGCCCCACCCGAGACCCAGGTGCCACTCCCCAGCTCTCAGCAGCTTTGATCTGGGGGAGGGGAGTCTGGGATTCTGACTCCAGTGACACAGGTCTCCTGAGCAGTTGCCGATGCTGGAGTGGAACTTTTCAGTCACCCTTGCTTGCTCTCAGTAACTCTTTGCCCACATCTTTACAGGTGTCAAGTAATGCCTAAGCTTAGTGGCTGGAACTGTTTCTTTGATCTGTTGATATCTCAGGAGAGACACCCAGCCCATGGAACCTCATACCATCCCTGATATTTGTATAATTTGAAATTCTCCATAATGAAAGACAGGATAAAAAGAAAAGAAAAACAGCTAACAAACCCAGGATGAAGAGTTACACTTCTAAAAGCAGTTTCCCAAAGCACAATCCCCCAGACACAGCTGACTGTTTCTTTTCCCTACCAAGGGCACAGTGCATTTGTGTTCTTGTCTGACTCCCAGCAGGTTGATGCTAGATGCTCTTATCTGTGAAGTCCTGGATCCTGAGGGCCATGGCACTGAAGGAACACAGCACTCATACCCCATGTTGCTTCTCGCCACCCACCCCACACCAAATACCCGAGCTCCTTTAACTTACCTTATTGCGCCTCTTTCACCGTTCAGATAGCTTTTAACTTCACTGTTCTGGCACCAACTTTAAGGCAAACAGAGGAAGGAACTTATTTTGGGAGACAGGGTTTCACTGTGTAGCCTAGCAGGTCTCTGACTGGTTTGTTATGGACTCTGTTTCCACAGCTGTCCATGTTGCTGTGCTGTTCTGTTTGCTCATATGGGGTCCCCCTATAAAGTCCAGGCTGGCCTTAAACTTCAGACCCTCCTGCCCACTAGGATTACAGACATATGACATCATTCCTGGCTTTCCATACATTAAAAAAACGTGATGAAACCCAGATAAGCCCGACCATTTTAATCCTTATGAATTGACAGTTCTCTGGCATCAAGGCATTCAGACTGTTGTACGGCATCATTACCGTCCATCTCCAGACCCGTCTCATCTGCTCTAACCAAAAATCTATCCCATTAAACACTGCCCTGGCCTTGCCCCATAACCTCTACTCAGATTCCTGCAGACACATGCTATTGTCTTGTCTTTATTGTTTGAGACAGGGTCTCAGGATGTGGCCCCAGGCTGGCCTTGAATTTATAGCAAGCCCACAAAGCCTCCCTCACAGGTGCTAGGATTACAGGTGGCTGTCACGACCTTATACTTCAGCTTAAAGATCTATGAAGTTGGACTGGTGTAGGGTGCACACCTGCAGTCCTGGCCCTCAGGAGGCCTACGCAGGAGGGGCTGAAGTTTGAGACCAGCCAGGACCTTATAGGGAGATCCCGTATCAGCAAACAAAGCAACACGGCAACAGACAGCTGTGGAGGCAGTCTGTAACAGCCAGTTCCTCACGAGCTTCCTCTTCCCCTCCAGGCAAACTTTACCTACTAGGTTGGCAGCAATCTTACCCTGCAGCCAAATCCTTAGCTAAGTTCCGCCTTCTTTCTCTTAAACATTCATTTATTTTTCAGACAGAGTCTCACTACGTAGCCCTGGCTAGTATGGAACTTGCTATAAAACCAGGCTGGCCTTACACTCACAGAGATCCACCTCTGCCTCCTGAGTGCTGGGGCTAAAGCTGTGCGCCACCCCATTTGGCAAAACACCCTAATTCTCATAACTTGAATTATGTACTAAATCCTATCAGGATCAGTAGCTTTCCACTGAAGAACTATGAAATGTGAAAAGATAAGGCTTATTTCTTTTTTTTAAGAATATTTATTTATTGTGTATACAATATTCTGTCTGCGTGTATGCCTGAAGGCCAGAAGAGGGCACCAGACCTCATTACAGATGGTTGTGAGCCACCATGTGGTTGCTGGAATTGAACTCAGGACCTTTGGAAGAGCAGGCAATGCTCTTAACCTCTGAGCCATCTCTCCAGCCCCAAGCTTATTTCATAAACTATTAGAGAATGCAGAAAAATGTCCAAACAAACATTACCTTTCAACCAGACAGTTCATGATGTCACTGTTTTCTTGAAAAAGGTGCATGAGGTTGGTTGGTAGGGAAAGGTAGTTACACAAATGTTCAAAATGGCTTGTTCCAGGAACTGTATATGGGGAAGAAAAGAGACACAAACATCCACAGTTGCGTCCCATGCAGAAGTGAAAAGAGCTATTTCTTCCTTTTCTTTTTGAGATAGGGTTTCTCTTTGTAGCCCTGGCTGTCCAGGGGCTCCCTCTGTAGACCAGGCTGGACTCGACCTCCTGCACCTAGTTTATTAGTAACAGATGAACTGAACCATGCTGTGGGAAACAGGCATTTCTGAGACCTAAAGCGCTGTGTAAATGCTCATGCAACAGAGGTTCTCACAGTTAGGAGCTTCTTGGGATTCAGAGGCAGAGCATGTGTGCAAAGCTGTTCACTGGCATTCTACACGTGGATGTTTTCCCAGGCCAGTTACCTATGCTCTTAGTAATCAAGTGTATTTGTTTATTGTTTAGTTTTGTGAGTGTTGGGGATGAAACAGGTCTGAGCGTGCCGAGCAAGCATCACCTCTGAACTCTGTCCCATTTCACATTTTCTAACTTATCTTTGTTCTACTTTTCACTTTATTTTTATTTTATTTTCATCTTTGAGACAGGGTCTCTCTAGGTGGCAATGGCTGTCTTGAACTCACATAGCCACCTGCCTCTGCCCAGTGCTGAGGTCAGAGGGCATCACCATGCCCAGCCTTGGCGTTCTTCTACGTGGCTGGAGCAGGTGACCATGAACTTTCCTACCTTGAAGGTCTGGTGGGGTTGGAACTCCATTTAAGTAATGGAAGAACAAGGCGGAGCACTTGAGGAAAGGCGTGATGGCAGCCCGGACGCTCCGCCACAGGTGCCAGCCAGAGGGCGCGTCTTCCAAGGCACTGAGGAGAGAAAAGAAAGACAGTAAAAAAGATTGCCGCAGCAAAGTGTGGTGTGCAAACAAGACCGGCACTAGGAACTGATGATGCTATGGTTAAGAGGAGTGGGTCAAAGTAATATAGCCACATATACTGAAAAATTATAAAATAAAAACCCAAACTGGGTGTGGTGGCACACTTTCAACCCCAGCACCCGTGAGGCAGAGGCAGATGAATTTCTGTGAATTCGAGGCCAGCCTGGTCTACAAAGCAAACAACAGGACAGCTAGGACTGTTACACAGAGAAACCCTATCTCGAAAAACCACACATATGCAAAATCAAAAACGAACAAAAAGCACGAAGAAAGCCCAGCAGTTGTCCCAGCCTCACACCACCACGTACTATCCTGACACAGTGCTTCCAGCTACTTTCCTACACAGCTGCAGCCACCTGTAGTTTAAGCCACCAGCTATCTACAGCATTCTACAAACTGTAATAATTTTAGCCCAGCCATTGTATTTTAGAAACACCGATCACAAGTGACATCAAACTATGCCCCTCCACAAACATCTGGCTTACTTTCAGCTCCTTGTTGGCTTAAATAACACCAGAATATGTCTGTAAATGCCTGTAAGTTTTTCTTTGTGTTAGATTACCTCATTAGTGTGGATTCTCTGATGGGATAACTCAAAGAACTTTTGTTTAATGTATGTATACATATGTATGGTATGGTCCCTCAGAGGCCAGAAGGGATGTTGGATACATATGTATGGTATGGTCCCTCAGAGGCCAGAAGGGATGTTGGATACATATGTATGGTATGGTCCTTCAGAGGCCAGAAGGGATGTTGGATGCCTGCTCTGTGTCACTCTTCTTTTATTACTTTGAGGCAGGGTCTTTCCCTGAGCCTGGAGTTGTGCTGGAGGCCAGTGAGC
This sequence comes from Chionomys nivalis, assembly GCF_950005125.1. Classification (NCBI taxonomy): domain Eukaryota; kingdom Metazoa; phylum Chordata; class Mammalia; order Rodentia; family Cricetidae; genus Chionomys; species Chionomys nivalis. The sequence continues at coordinate 11,164,474 of NC_080104.1, read as the reverse complement.
ACCAGGTATCCTCCTGTATCTGCCACCCACAGGGCGTTTTACACAGTGCTGGGATTCAAACCCAGCCCCTTGAGTTAATGCAGCAAGCAATTCCCCTCATTCCCGTAGGCTCTTGATTCACACTGTAGAGACCCAAGTGAGACTGCTGTTCCACGACACAGCAACACCGTATGTGGTCTTCTACTAACCTCACCGTGTTTCTGCTGCTCCTGGATCATCTGACAAACACATCATGCTAATCTGATTTGCATTTTGAAATTTCTGATAACTTATGTTTTAGGAGAGCATTTTCAGAGTGCATCTGCCCACTAGCTGGCATCTGACTGAGCAAACGAAGGACTCACCACCAAGTAAGCATGAAGCTCCAGACATTATTATCCTTCTCTCACAGACTCAGGTGTATCACTGCTAGATCTTTAATACACGGCACACGGCAACTTCCCCTGGTTAACAAGCCAGTTCCTTTCTCATGCTGACCCCTCCTGACCCATGCTGGCATATGGGAAGTACCACACATTAAAGATTGGGGTCTCACCTTCCAGTACACTGGTGAAGTGTTTTGTGCAAAGAGAGAACAGCTAATTCTTCTTCCCCGCTGGGATTTTCTTGATCCATGCCGTCCTCTTCTGAAAGACAAAGGCAAACTATGGTTTCCACTCCTACTGTGAGCTGAAAGGGCAGCTAAGTGTGCCAGCAAGCACTCACACATACCCACACACTCACATATTACAGGGAATAGTCTTATAAACACACAGGATTTTCATTTTCAAGTGTGCATGCAGCACTGATCTCATCTGACTGTTGGCCAGCACTTCACTATGGGCAGTGTTAACTAGCACACTGGCTTGAAGCCACCGTCCAGTGAGGACTATCAGCAACACATGGTCTTACATGTTTGAAAACAGGATGCCTGAATGGAAACATAGCTTAAGAACATGCTCACTGGGGTGCTAACGGAACACGTGAGGGAAAACAAAACTGGTACTCTCAAACAAAATTCAGCTGTGCTTAATTTACGCTATTCACAGATTAATGAAATAAACGGGGAAAAAAGCAAAACAATGGGATTTTCATAGGAGAAATTTTTTTTTTTTTAGGAGAAAGAAATTTAATTTAAAGCTTTTTATAGGAAGACAAACAGAAATAGTAAGCAACCTGACTGTGATTTATTTACTGCTCTCCCGCAAACACATTTGTTTGAAACCGAGAAACTCAAGTTCATGAAGATGAAAGCGCAGCGCCGGGAGTTACCTGTACATGAGGTAAGTAAGATCTGAACGATGTGTGCCATGGTAACCAGACGGAAGATGTGCAGGTCTCCAGTGCCCAGGCTGCTTCCTGAGAAGTCCTGACACTGCAGAGCCGGGAATGCGAGCACCAGGCCCACCTAGACACCAGACAGAACATCAGCCCAGCCTCTCCTCATGGCCACACACTTCCCTGCTTAGCCCTCCACTTGAACGTAAAAGGGAGGAAGGGCACCGTCTGAAGGCCCAGGAGGACTGCTCAGTGAGCCGACTGGGGCTGAAAGGCCTGAAGGGCCAGTTACTATTGTTTCATTTATCCAGTGGATTCCCCATGAACAGACGGCTGGTAATGATAAAAAATAGAAAAACAGTATTTTCGTTTCTTAACATTTATTGTTTGTGTATGCATCCAAGAGTGTGGAGATCAGAAGACATGACCTCCGTGTTTGAGTTGTGGTGAACACATGCCAAATAAAACATGCGAGGTAGTATTATTCAGTCATTAAGAATGAAGTGACGCCAGGCAGTGGTGCACACCTTTAATCCCAGCACTCGGGAGGCAGAGACAGGTAGATCTCAAGTGAGTTCTAAGCCAGCCTGGTCTACAAAGCGAGTTCCAGGGCAGCCAGTACTACACAGAGAAACCCTGTCTTGAAAAACAAAAACAAACAAACAAAAAGTATGGAGTGATGTCGTGTACAAAGAAAGGGATATACTAAATGAGGTATGTGAGACCAGAAAGAAAAATACAGCATGTGAAGCATGTTTTCTTTCATCTGTGGTATCTAGATTAAATAATAATAATAATAAAAAGGAGAAGAGGGGTCCAGAAAATAGGAGGACAAGAGAGAGAGAGGAGGTGAATATGATCAAAATATGTGATATATATATATATATATTTCATAGGGAAAGCTACTGTTTTATATAAGGAACATACCCTAATTTAAAAAGTACAAAAAGGGAGGGAGGCAGTCTGCCATTGATTATTGTGACTGCAGGGCTATATCTGTTCAGAGTTCCTAAAATGCACAAAACCACTAAATGGATTGTGCATAGATGTCAGCATCACTTACACGGCCATTGTTATTTTTTTACCCCTTAGTGGGTTAAAAGCAGACAGCTGTATTACAGATCTCAGTCACAAAGCCAAATAAGAGAGGAAGCGCACCCAGACACCTGGACCTAGGCTCCTCAAAACCTAACTAGATCCGGATGTACCAACATCCGCAATGACAGCGCCTCCCAAGGGCGGTGAAGAGGACGCAGAGCAAACTGTAATCACCCACCAGTAAATGAAACATGTCGATGTCTAATATGCACGGGAGGTCTTCACAGCTCTCATTAGGCACCAAGGCTAGAGATAGAAGAAGACACATTAGCACACTGCAGACACCAGCATCAGCACAGAACCACGGAGCAAACCCTTCACTGTGATGGAGACATTAGACTCCTACAGATAAAATTCCCAAGGACCAGAAGCTGCTGGAACATAGATGGTCAGACACTGGAATACTCACATGCAAAGAGTTTACAGAAGTGTCCTTGCACCACAGGAAGAGACGCCACTGTCCAATGTGCTGCTGCAAATCGTGTCAGAGACCTGAGACAGTCGTCCTGAAAGAAGGAAGTCTTCACAGTTACCAAAGGAAAGAGCAGACCCTTCTAAACATAGACTATGAAACAAACAAAACGCGAGTCCGCTAGCCCACAAACAAGTTCTCCAGCACCTGTACAGAAACGGGCTTTACTGAGTGCTCTTACCAGTCTACAAGGCAGAGGTCCAAATAGCGGCTTCTCTTCATCACTCAAAATTCTTTCTGAAGATTAAAAATGGTTAAGAAGGTAAATTGAACGCTATGTATATTTTATTTTCTTAAAAGCTACTTTCTTTGCACATTTTTGAATAAATTCTATTATTTCTGAAGAGAATGCAATTTTGTCAGGTTTTAGCATCACCCCCCCCACACCATAGTGTTTCTATGTGTATCCCTGGCTGTACTGGAACTTGCTCTGTAGATCAGGCTGGCCTTGAACGCAGAGATCACCCTGTCTCTACCTCCTGAGTGCTGGGATTAAAGGTACCACTATGCCCAGCAAGATTTTTACCATCTTTAAGTCATTTTGCAAGAATTCACTTTGGATGAAAGAAAAAAAAAACTTGTCCTATAGATCAGGATGGCTTCGAATTCAGAGATCCACTTGCCTCTGCCTCCCGAGTGCTGGGATTAAACCGTGTGCCACCATGCCCATGTACTTGCTGTTCTTGCAGAGGACTTGGGTTTGGTTCCCAGTACCCACTTGGTAGCTCACAACCATCTGTAATTCTAGTTTCAGGGAATCCGATGCCCAATTCTGGCCTTTTCAGGTACTAGGTTCACACACAGGCAAACATTTAAAACCCTATCGGGTCCCTCAACTCATAACCACCACCTCATTTGTTTTCTGCTGCTGTACTTATTTATATTGTCAGACAGACCAGCATTTTGCTGGTTTACAACTCTTTCCTGTTTTCTTTTTATTACTTCTTTGTACTTCTTTACACTAGACATTCATTAAAAATGTCTATGTATTGACTGTTGGCCTGCATGCCTATCTGTGCACCACACTGGTACCTGGTATTCAAAAGGCCAGCTCTTCTAAGCACCGTTCTTTTTGGTTTGTTTGTTCCTCCCTTCTTTCCCTCCTTCCTTTTCTCTCTCTTTTTTTTTTTTTAAAGTCAGGGTTTCTCTGTGTAGCTCTGGTTGTCCTGGAACTTAAACTCACAGAGACTTACCCTGCCTCTGCCTCCTAAGTGCTGAGATTAATGGTGTGCACCACCACTGTCTGGCTGTTTTCGTTTTTTTATAGCAGGGGTTTCACTTTGAAGTCTTGGCTGTCCTGGAACTATATAAACCAGGGTGGCTTCAAACTCACAGAGACCTGCCTACCTCAGCCTTGGGATTAAGGAGCGTGTCACCACATCCAGCTTCTAATCATGTTTCTAAGCCACAGCTCTGTGACTGGCGCGTCTCACCTATGCTCTGGATGGTGTATGCACAGCTACCCCAGCACATGATGGGCACGCGGGGGTCCTCTTCATTGGGATGAACCTTCAGTCCCACCTTGTAAGTAGCTGTTCCAAATGTTGTGAGCATTTCTTTTATGCTATCAGAATACGGGTTCCTGTGTAAACACATAGGTTTAGTTCAAAAGTTGCACACATGGATAGAATGGCTCTCTCTCAGTTGCTCTGTCCTGTGCTGCAATCAAACCAATTAACATATCCAGAGAGGGCTGTATGTTCTGGGCATGAGCAGAGGAAAGGCGCAGGACTGAAGGGGCAAGCAGGTCCATCTGCTGTCTGCACTATGGAACTGCTGACTGAGCCTCAGGCAAGCTCCCGACAGCTGCAGACAACTGGAGTCTTCAGAACTGAACCCTGGAGGAATGCTGTTCTCACACTGATGTCAGTGAGTCCCTGACCTTGCTGTGAGACTCAGCAAGCTCTGACTGGCTCAGCAGGGCTGAGCATCTACGGCTTACTGTTAAATAGCTACCCAAGGCCAAGGCAGATGGAAGGAAAGGTCCTAACACTCACTTAAGTTAGCAAGCAGAAACTAAACTTTTTTTTTTTTTTTTTCGAGACAGGGTTTCTCTGTGGCTTTGGAGCCTGTCCTGGAACTAGCTCTTGTAGACCAGGCTGGTCTCGAACTCACAGAGATCCGCCTGCCTCTGCCTCCCAAGTGCTGGGATTAAAGGCGTGCGCCACCACCGCCCGGCCAGAAACTAAACTTGGACTGGGAGATGGCTTAGTCAGTGTGTGAGCGCAGCTTTGGGTTCAATTCGCAGCATGGATGGGTGGGTGGGTGGGCAGAGGAAGCTGAGACCATGAGGAGAGCTATGAAGGCCGATATAGGTAAATAGAAGGCCACAAAATAGAGGGGCCAAGGGAGACACTCAAGACACCACACAAAGGCCCAGCCTCTGTGAAAGACACAGAAGGAAGGGCTACAAAAACTGCCCAAAGACTAAGAAGTTACATAAAAGGAAGGGATATCAGAAGGACATTTTAAACATCTCAGACAAGGAAAGATGTGGAGAGTTCAAACTAGTGGCAAGGAATAGGAGTTCAAAATGTCATTTTTTCTCAACAGATACACAGAATCCCATTTGGTAGTGCATGGCCACTCCCAAAGGGGAGGTGCCATTATGAGTATGTAACCAGCCAGGGCTACCCAGTGAGACCCCGTCTCAAAAACAAAAAACAAACCAAACCCCCAAAAACAGGGCTGAAAAGATGGCTCAGAGGTTAAGAGTTCTTCCAGAGGTCCTGAGTTCAGTTTCCAGCAACCATAAAGTGGCTCACAACTGTCTAAAATGAGAACTGGTGCCCTTTTCCCTTTTCCGGTCTGCAGGGATAAGTGCAGACAGAACACTGTCTACTTTTTTTTTTTTTTTTTTGGTTTTTCGAGACAGGGTTTCTCTGTGGTTTTGAAGCCTGTCCTGGAACTAGCTCTTGTAGACCATGCTGGTCTCGAACTCACGGAGATCCACCTGCCTCTGCCTCCCAAGTGCTGGGATTAAAGGCGTGCGCCACCACCGCTCGGCTAGAAACTGTCTACTTGATAAACAAAATCTCAAACAACAAAACAAACAAATACACACAGCCAAGGACAACAGCAAGGACTGCTGTGCCCCGCCCTCGCCGGTGCTGAAGACTGAGGGTGTGGGTTGGAGCAAGGCCTCTGGGATAGGTCTGAGGGCATGGAAAAGTAAATGCCAGGCCTGGGTCAGAATCACAGCACCACCCAGAAACAGCCATACTATGCAGGGCAGCAAGCTTAGGAAGATAAGGAGCCACAGCTGCAGGAGAGGCCAGCTGCTACAGGATGGAGGTCCTTCCAACACACAGAGCAGTACTCAACACACAATGCAGAGGCTGACCACTGACTTAACCCTCCCCACATGATCTTATCTGACAATAAGGTATTACTGAATTCAGAACGGGAATAGGGCTGGAGATACAGCTCAGAGGTAGGGCACATGCCTGGTACTCATAGGGCCCTGAGTTCAGTACACAGCACAGGGTCACAGAAAGCGCAGAAGGAAGGTTATGGAGGGTATGGACATCAGTACTGGAAAAGACAAACCCAGGACTCGGGGAAGCACAGCAGCAGAGGCTGAGCCTCTCCACATCAGGCCTTCCGGGTCTGTTTGCTGGGTCACTCGGGACACGACAGGCACAGACCCCCAAAGGCCTTATGTTGTTGTCACCTCGCCCTTACAACCTAAATTCCTCCCGTCAGGGATGAGGGAGTGGGGCACACAGAGGTTAAGGAACTGCTCAGTCACACAGAATGAGCAGTGGCTCCTGGGTACAACAAAGCAGGAGTCTGGGTGACTGAGGGAAAGGGGGGATCAGAAAGAGGCCTAAGCCCTGGTGGAGCTGAGTGGCCTGGGTTAAGATGCCGTGATGATGTCAGGGACACAGCGGCAGTTGACGCTGTGGAGCAGCAGGCGCCGATCAGGGTGAAACCTCTACATCAGAGGCTCTCACCCTTCTTAATGCTGCAGTACTTCAACTCAGTTCCTCACTCTGGGTGACCCCAACCATAAAATTATTTCCTTGCTACTTCATAACTAATTTTGCAACTGTTATGACTCATAATGTAACCCCAATATACAGGATATCTATACTCATCCCCTGTGAAGGGGTCATTTGATTCCGCAAGGGGTCACGTGCAGCTTTGCTAGCTGTTGTTACAATGAACAACACGCAGCACGCAGCACATGAACTTCAGGATTCAACATTCCACCCTCAGGCCTGCCAAGACACACTCGACCAACAGCTCACTTAACTTTCTTTTTTTTTTTTTTTTTTGGTTTTTCGAGACAGGGTTTCTCTGTGGCTTTGGAGCCTGTCCTGGAACTAGCTCTGTAGACCAGGCTGGTCTCGAACTCACAGAGATCACTTAACTTTCAAGGGCTAGACTGAAAGGGAAGGGCATCGTATACTCACTTAGGCTGAAAATCAGGCCTGAAGCCTTCCGGGACCTGTATTTCACTCATGTCTTCTCCATTCTCTGAAGAGGGAGCATCTGCAGAAATAGGCATTTTATATAGTTATTCAGCAGAACACAATCTTTATGCATTTCTGCCATGTAGGCAAACAAACAAAAACCTGAAGGAATTCCAGTGACTACAAACTGCCAGAGCATCCGCACAAAGCACGAGAGCAGCCGTGGCTGACCTGCGTTATCTATAGTTGCTCACACTGATGTCAGAGAACGAAGCCAAGAGGATGGCGTTCTACAAGTGTGAAGACCACCACAGACTCCTGCCCACGACACTTTCCTACAGCAGAGTGCAGAGCAGGGCCTACGAAACGCTGCTCCCGCCAACGGGAACACTGGTCCCTCACCACTCAGTCTGTCAACGGCCGAGAGAGAAGTGCTATTATAAACATGAGCTGTGTGTTCTCAGAGAAAGGGGAGTCACGTGTACTCTACTGCAACACAGACAAGTCGAACAAATCAGGTTACTTATTTTTATTGTTGTCTTGAGCCTGGGTCAGCCATGTAGCCCAGGATAGCCTTTTATAATCTTCCTGTCTCAGTTTCCCCAGTGCCAAGATCACAGATGTGTTACACCATAACTAGCTTACATTAAATTTTAAAATAGGTTTCATTTGTAAATATGTAAAGAGATTTTATTATTTATATACTTTATTTTTGTTTATTTGTGATAGGTTCTCAGTATGTCACTCTGTCCAATCTTAAACTCACAGATCAGCCAGACTCTGCCTCCCCAGTGCTGGAACTGAAGGCATGTGTAACTATGCCCAAGCCTTATTCATATTTTTTAAAACATTTATTTTTATTTTATATGTATGAGTGTTTTGCCTACAAGTAAATTTGTGCACTATGTGTGACATCAGAAGGGTGCGTTAGATTCCCTAGAAATTACAAACAGCCACCATGTAGGTGCAGTTAACCGAACACAGATGTTTTAAGAGAGCAACCAGTGCTCTTAACCACCAAGCCATCTCTTTAGCTGTTATTACATATATTTTTAAGATTTTTATTTTATTTCTCTCTTTGTGTGTCTATGAGTGAAGGCAGATGTGTATGTAGGTACCAGAGGCTAGCAGAGGGTGTTGGAGGCCCTGGAGTTAGAGGCAGCTACAAACCTGTGATGTGGGTGCTGGGAACCGAACTTAGGTCCTTTGCCAGAGCAGCAAGTACTCTGAATCACTGAGCCATTTCTCCAGACTCTAGTTTTAAAAACAATTTTGTTTGGAGACACATTTTCCAACCAAATTATACTTTAGAGGAAAAAGAAAACAGGTCACCAGGGCTGGTAAGAGGGCCCATTGGGTTGGGTCCCTGTAGGCCACATGGTAGGAGAGAATCAACTCTCAAAAGTTTCTTCTGACCTCCATATGTACACCAAGGGGATGGGCATGCGTATGCACGAGCATGAACACACACACACACACACACACACACACACACACACACACACACACACACACACACAGTTTCTAGCACTTACCAGGGGCACTTTCTTCTTTCCTAAGCATCTGTAATGCTTTTATCTGCTGAGATATTGTTCTAATCCACTGTGTCAGATCTGGTTGGTCTGAAAAATTTAACCGCCTAGAAGAGATTACAGAGAGCACTTAATGCTTTATTGATTAGTTTAATTAAGATACAAAAGCTGTCCAGTGGTGGTGGCAGGTGAATCTCAAAAAACAAAGCAAATGAAAGAAAGAAAAAATTTAAAAGCTTTCCTGAATAATATATGCATTTTAGACACTTTTCAAATATTTGAGAGTCAAGCTTATGGGGCAGGTGAGATGGCTCAGGGGTTAATCAAAAGCAGTGGCCGTTCGTCCAGAAGACCTGGGTTTGATTCCCAGCACCCTTATGGTGGCTCACAACTACCCATCATTCCAGAGGACTCGATACTCTCTTCTGGCCTCTGTGGGCACCAAGCTCACCTGGGGTACAAAGACATTACTCATGCAGGCACGACACCCATACACACAAAATAAACCCCAAAAGTTATACCACGGAAAATCTGTTGTATTAAAAACAAAAAAAATCTGGGCCTAGCGAGATGGTTGAGCCAGTAAGGGGCTTGCTGCTAAGCCGACAACCCGAGTTCAACTCCTAGAATCCACAGGGTGACAGACTCCCAAAAGTTGTCCTCTGACTTTCACATGATGACTGGGGATGCCTACACGTGTGAGATTATGGGTTTAATGCGAGCGATGAAAACAAACATTTCAGGAGAGATACTGGCCAACAGAAGTAAAATTATATTTTGATCAGTGATGATAATAACACTGAAAGTGTTGCTTTTTTAAAATATTTATTTATTATGTGTACAGTATTCTGCCTGCAGCACCAGAAGAGGGCCCCAGATCTCACTACAAATGGTTGGGGGTCCCCATGTGGTTGCTGGGAATTGAACTCAGGACCTTTGGAAGAGCAGTCAGTGCTCTTAACCTCTGAGCCATCTCTCCAGCCCAGTGTTGCTTATTTTTAGTATTGGAATATAACAGAATGTCTTAAACCTCACAATTACCAATACCACAAACGTTCATCACATGCTTAGTGACAAACTTAGCAAAGCTCTTACTGTAAGATGCTCATAGCCTCCCCATCTGATCCTCCAAATGCTTCTAGGTATGACTGTGCCCATATTATACACAAGGACACTGAGTTATGCAGCCTGCTAAGGGGGCAGAGCTGACATTTGGACTCAATTGTGTCAGATTCCAAAGACTGTTCTACAACATTCTTCAGTTATGGCTATGCCATCATTAACCTATAAGATAGAAACAAACTTGTCCACCAAAGTCACAGGTAAAACCAACCAATGTAATTTCTCCTCACAGGAAGCTGATACTTTCTCAAACACAGGTATGTTAGCACCATAATGCTCCTCTGTGACCAGAAAGCATAGATTTACCAAGAACCTGACAACAGCTATGAATGTTTTTTATAAAGACAAAGTCAGATTCTGAGTCCCTAAACTAAAGAGAAAGACAATCTCTGCTCTAAACCAAATCCAAAGAAAGAGAAATAGGTAACTTATACTCATAAAACTTATGTTAAACACCTACATAGTTTTTTTAAAAAATATTTATTTATTTTGTATACAATATTCTGTCTGTGTGTATGCCTGCAGGCCAGAAGAAGGCACCAGACCTCATTACAGATGGTTGTGAGCCACCATGTGGTTGCTGGGAATTGAACTCAGGACCTTTGGAAGAGCAGGCAATGCTCTTACCCTCTGAGCCATCTCTCCAGCCCCTACATAGTTATTTTTTTAAGCCTTAAGGCTCAGCCACCTCTCCAGCACTTATTCATTTTTAATTTTATTCCCCGTGTATGGTGTGTGTGCCCTGTAAGCCATGGAAACATATGGAGAGCAGAAGACAGGTTTTTGTTTTTTTAATTTTGGAGACAGAGTCTTATTGTGCAGCCGGGACTAGAACTCAGAGCTCTACCTGCTTCTCAAAAGCTGGGACGAAAGGTGTGCACTACCACACCCAACAATAGACTGAGTGCCTTTGGGAAGAATGAGGGAAGATCTTTAAAGTAAGATTCTAGAAGTAAAGGAGATACTAGGTTTTCAGGAATAAACAAAGTTTACATCTTCTGTAGCACTTATGAGGAAAAAAAGTTCTATTTTGGCTTGTTCCCGTTTACAGCTCACAACCAAGCTCCACAGATCAGCTAGAAGAGATGACTGCACAACATGTTTAGAAGGTTATCTGGGTCGCACTACACCCAGAGCTGAGTCTCCCTCCTCCATACAAAGCCAGTCTCTGATGCAGCACAGTACTGGGAAGAGCTCACCTGCCGAAAGCAGTCCTGGGTGGAAGCAGCAGGGGGATCACGGTGTTGCTCAGGCACTCGCAGAGGGGGCAGAGGAACTCGCCATTCTCTACGTCATAGCTAGTGTGCAAGCGCAGTCGCTGCTGCCTTCGCTGCTCTTTAGCTTGAACGGAATCAAAATACCTTCACAATTAGAGAACAGGGGCGTCAAAATCCATGGGGTTTATGTCAGCAGGAGGTGCAAGCATCAACATCTTAAGTCATTTTTCTCACAAACAATTAAAAATTTGACTGAACTGTCCTAAACACAGATAGTATGACTTCTGAATTACTTTACTCTTCAAGGTGGATTTGGAGTCCTAACACAGAAACATGGTAAACAACAACAAAACCTGACTGATCTAATAAGCATTTCAAGAGAGGGAAGAGTCACTTCCCGTGCTCACTGTCTGGCTGGTGGTCACTGGTCTGGGGCAGCCATACTAAGAGTAAGTACAGTGGTGGAGGGCACATGAAGCACCAGGGCAGAGCAAGGAGAGGGGTCCCCCTCTTGGCAGAGTCGCTACAGCCTCAGGAGCCACAAAGCATGCACTAACACCTGTGGGATTCAGAGCTGTTCACCTTGGACCTGAAGAAAGAATGCATTACTCATATAGCCTATATGATATAGAGTTCACCCTACTGTACCAAATCTTTCTGTCCTTCCATCTTGTTACCTAATGGAGAGCTAGCTGGTCTCTTCTCTGGAGGGATGATGTAGATCTGATACAAAGTTACACTAAAATGTACCCATCATTTTCAAGTTTCTTACTATGCCTTTACATCCATTACAAAGCAAGTACTTATTTATTAGGCAAATACATAGAAGTTTGCTAGTATCTTTAGTTCTTATCCCCACCCCTAGAATGAAATTTCTTTTTAAAAGTTAATTCTGAGCCTTCAGATGGCTTCTCTTGAGTAATATAAGAATATATAAGAATATAAATTACCTTTGCCAACAATGGGCATGCATAACGTGTCCACAGCTACCAGTGTGTGTTCCACAAGACAGATCAGGGTGCATGAATAATGGATCATATTTTTCTGCATTATAAAACAAAGATATAAAAAACAAAACAAAACTCTAAGCATTTAACTTTTCTATGATCAACGTGGACCCTTAGGTTTGTGAAGACCTGGGTGAGGAAGTGCTAATTTACTCTGACTTTAGATAGCACCAATTTAGGCAAGACTCTGGTAACTAAAAATCGAGAATCTTGTAATTCTCAATACCTGTGGAAGACAACAGCCCTGACTGTGACGTGAGGTTGAAAGTGCATTAGATAACTGGCTATCCACACCACAAGCCGTGTCTGTGGTGTCCATAGAAGGCGGACCAAAACGTCCAGGGAACCCTCCACAGGAGCTCACGTACCCTCCTTATGTCTGTCATCTCTCGTTACACAGCATCAAAACTATAATCCAGAGATCAAGTATCTAGAAGATTCACCAAGACTGCATGCAAATCCTATGCATTTGAGCAGGGTTTCCCCTCCTCAGTGCTATGGATGAAAGCCAGACCTGCACTCCCAGCAAGCAAGTGCTCAGCCCCTGAGCTCCCTCCTTAGCACTATGCCATCTTATACAGGGACTTGAGCACCTAGGAGTTTTGATATACACTCCGGGTAATAAAGGATCATGAAGCTTTGGTTGCTGAGAGACTGCAGTTCCCCATCATGCCTCATGCCCTGAGCTCAGAGAAGAAATTCTGAGGGATGTGTTAAGACACAGTCTCATACTATAGCCCTGTCTGGCCTCAGCCTCTGAGTACAGTGATGGAGGAAGGTCATTGGCTAATAAAGAAACTGCCTTGGCCCATCTGATAGGGCAGAATTTAGATAGGCGGAGTAAACAGAATAGAATGCTGGGAGGAAGAGGAAGTGAGCTCAGACTCGACAGCTCTGCTCTCTGGAGCAGACGCCATGCTCCCCTCTCCCCGACAGACCCAGGATGGACGTAGGCTAGAATCTTCCCGGTAAGCGCACCTTGGGGTGCTACATACATGAACAGAAATGGGCCAAGCAGTGTTTAAAAGAATACAGTTTGTGTGTCATTATTTTGGGGCATAAGCTAGCCAGGCAGCCATGAGCCGGGCTGTGGGAAGAGGCCCACAGCCCCTACTACAGATGGCGCCCATGTGGATAACTGCATCCACAGAAAGCCTGAGAAAGCTTGGGAAAGAATAGAGTAAAGCATGTTTTCTTGGTAGCAACAATTTCTCGGGTCTGCTCTGCCTGCTAGAGGCAAGCAAGCTCTCTCATCTAAGAGAGGCTTCCTGACTCAGCTTCAGCTGCAGAACCCTGCAGCTCATTAAGAGGTCCTGCCACGAAACACTTAAAAGGTATTGATAAAAGCTGACTGCATACTTGTTTGTTTTCAGACGTAGCAGGAAAAAAGTTGTGCTGTTTTAAAACTCTGGCATTCTGGTCCATCCTGCCAGGGCAAACTCTGACTGTTTGAGGCAGGAGGGCCAACTACAGAGAGAGGACTTGAGTGTTGTCTGTGGATATAGTAAACATGGCTACAGCCGGTACCTCCGCCATGAGGCTGGAAAGCTAAGGAATGGCCTGGATTTATCTGGCAAAGCCACGGCTTTAATCCTACCCATATTGCTCAGTAATTTAAAGGCTCGTGTGGTCAGAAAAAGAGAGAGATACAGTAAAGAGAGATTCAAAGACAAAGAAAACTTTAAATGATTTACAGTGTGTTTAAAAATATATGCAGGCTGAAAGTTAAAGTTCTTAAAAGTAAAATAAGGAAGAAAGAGAGTAGTTGGGTGTGGTAGTACACACCTTTAATCCCCAACACTTGGAAGGCAGAGGGAGATTGACCTCTGAGACTTCAAGGTGTGGTAGCACACGCCTTTAATCCCACTGCCTGGGAGGCAGAGACAGACAGATCTCTGAATTCAAGGACAGCCTTGTCTAAAGAGTTATTCCAGGACGAAGATATACAGAAAATATAAAGTAAAAGTAAAAGTAAACAAAATAGAGTTAAAATAAAGCTGCACAAAGATGGAAATTACACAGAGAATCTTGATACTGTATGCTATTATGCTCTCTTTGAATTGTTTGAATGCTGAGGAAGGAGCAACAGATGCTAAAAGATATTTGTTTATAAATGCTGCTGAACAAATCCAAGATAGATATTTTCAAAATACCTTGACTTCAGAATTTGGATCTAAGGATATGATACTTTGGAAAAGAGTTTCTTCTTTTGTTTTCACAGAGGATGAGACTCTTTGGATTGCTTCTTCGATCCCAATATGGTATGATAGACCACGTCCTCCTGAAGGGTTGCTGTGAACACCTTCAAAAAATTACTTTGCTCAACTGCCAACTGAGAGGAACCTAGCACACAGGTTATACCATGAAAGACTTGATTAACAGCGCCCCCATTCAGCAGGAAGCAGTTTGGAGAGAAAAAACTGCGCCCATGTTCCCATATATTGTTTATAAATGTTCTTTTACATTTAAAGGGGGAGATGATATAGATGTGAATAATTTGCATTGATATGAATCTTGGTTTACTGATATTAATTTAAGGTCAATTTTATTATATGTGTATGTATTTCTGATATTAATTAAGGTATTGTGATTGTATAGTTTATTTCAAAATGTAATGTATATAGGTTGTTAATGGATAATTATCAGTAATAGTCAAGTTTGTAGTCATGTTAGTTAGATTTTCTAGATGTGCATGCATATATTTCAGATAGGCATTCATCATATCTTTCAAAGGCTAGAGAATATGGTATTTTAAATGTTTTAATAACTTAGGGTTTTTCATGACAATGAGACACTCTGCTCCTGGCAGCACCAATCTACTTCAAGCAGAAGATGGGCATCGAAGAGGCACCTTATGGAGTTTGATAGCCATTTGGGCAAGAAACTGCTCTTGCCTGGACTGTTGCATAAACTGGACACAGAGAACCCACAGAGAGAGGACTACTGAACTTGCCTAAAGGTGAGATGATCTTTCGGGGTTCCTGATTCATGAAGGAGTCTGCGAGACATTCTGCAGGACACAGCAGATAGTGACTGAACTGACTTTGAAATTTCCTGCTTCATGGAAATGTGTGCTGGAAACTATGGGCCTTTAGGCCGAAGATGGATGCCCCAACGGTACAGAGAAACTTTGGGTGACTGTCAAGGCAGCGAGATGTCTCTGTCATTTCTAGAGTTTAGAAGTTGCTTATTTCTTGTTTGCTTAGGTAATATTATATCATTCTGGAATCTTTGATAGAGTTGAAGAATAGATAGATAGTTATAGTTTTCTTTAGTTATGATAAAGATAAAATAGATGTAAATATTGTAACTGTAATTCTTACTTGATAACTGTTTTGCTATATGTAATTTTGCTATGTTAGAGCCTTTCCTTTTTGTTTAAACAGAAAAAGGGGAAATGATGGAGGAAGGTCATTGGCTAATAAAGAAACTGCCTTGGCCCATCTGATAGGGCAGAATTTAGATAGGCGGAGTAAATAGAATAGAATGCTGGGAGGAAGAGGAAGTGAGCTCAGACTCGACAGCTCTGCTCTCTGGAGCAGACGCCATGCTCCCCTCTCCCCGACAGACCCAGGATGGACGTAGGCTAGAATCTTCCCGGTAAGCGCACCTTGGGGTGCTACATACATGAACAGAAATGGGCCAAGCAGTGTTTAAAAGAATACAGTTTGTGTGTCATTATTTTGGGGCATAAGCTAGCCAGGCAGCCATGAGCCGGGCTGTGGGAAGAGGCCCACAGCCCCCACTACAGTACAGGGATCACAGATGTGAATCATGAAGCCTGGCATGGAGGCTCCTTGTATTTGGTCAGTGAAACTGGGTTAAAATAGAATAAAAAGCTAGAACTTACCTGGATCCTGAATGAATTTAGTTCTGTCTTTTGACAGCACAGTTGATCTCTGAACAAATGCTGCCAAGACCATTGCCTTGCTTTCCACAGTAACTTCTTGCTCCTCTTGGCACAATATGCAGGTGACAAACTGTCTCTGTTCAGGAACCTGTGTCTGTGCTGGGCCCAATGCTGTGAGTGCTGTATCTGAAACCAGAGGGCTGCAATAAAAAGGTTATAAGGACACTGAGTGAGTCGAAGCAGTTTCTCTGTAATCATTAGTGATAGATTCCGGAGAGACACATGTTGAACCCATGACTTTTATAACACTAAGGGGTATGAGTCTTTCATGTGCTTCAACATGACCTCTAATCTTAGAGCAATCTGCCTGCAGCACATACCAGTGTTCAATCTTTCATGAACATACTCTAGGTAGATACACACATTACCCAGAGCTAGAGATTTCTTTGTGTGCATATGCATATGTGTGTGGGGGCCACAGGTCAACCCCAGGTGGCAGGACCTCTGACTGGCCTGGGGTTTGCTGACGAGGTTAGGCTGCCTGGCCATCGCCCCCAGGAACAGCCCATCTCTACCTCCCCAGCACTGGGATTACAAAACCATGCGCCAGCTTTAGCTCTGGGAGAAAACTCAGATCCGTGTTTGTTTGGTACACAGTTTACTGGCTGATCTGGGGTTATTTCTATTTCTAGAAGTGAACGTCTTTTAATGGAGACTACCACTTCTACACAATTACAACAGGATTAAAAGCATACGAAACAATTAATGATCAAATGTTAAGTCATTATTTTGTTTACCCGCTGTCAAGAGCGGCAGAGGCAGAGGCGTCCAGCTCTGTGGTCTGCTGGAAGAGCTCTTTGTTCTCGTCAATAAAGTGCCGCTGCATCTCAGACATCTGGGCCATGATCTTCTCCCGGCGCAGTCTAGCAATCTCTGCTTTCCTTTTCCTCTCTGCTTTGTCTCTCGAGCTCTGGAAAGATGCTCAGTTAGTCTGTTAGAGGTTACAGTCTTTCCCCTAAGCAAAGCATCTGTACTGTAGTAAGAGCCACTCCATCATCTTCTTATTTAAATGCAAGAATCAATCTAAGGTACTCAGGGAAAGGACAAACTAGAATATTGCTATAGGTTATAATATATGCATCTTTTGGAATTTAACTTTCATGAGTGGTATCAACTACTGCCTTTCTGCAGAGAAACCTAATTTTTTATACTAATCTGCTAAAGTTTTTTGTATTATTAGTTTATCTTTTTTTTTTTTTTTTTTTGAGACACGGTTTCAATATGTTGCAGCTTTGGCTGGTCTGGAATGAGTTACATAGACTAGAATAGCCTCTAACTCAGAGATTCACCTGCTTCTGCTTCCTGTGTGCTGGGGCTAATGGGATATGCTGGCATGCCTGGCTCTAACTTGCTTTTTTGAGTGTTTTTTTCAAGATTGGGTTTCTCTGCATATCCTTGGTTGTCTTGGAACTGGCTCTGTAGACCAAGCTGGCCTAGAGCTCAGAGATCCACCTGTCTTTGCCTCCCATGTGCTGGGATTAAAGGCGTGCGCCATCACCACCTGGCTTAGCTTCTTTTTACTACCTCTTCCATTATGGTTCCTTCTGTCTCTGCCACAGGACTGGTGGATGAACTCTCTCTTATCTTCTTAATTGCATTAAACATCTGAAAAAAAAAAACAAAACCTCTATTATCCTGAAGTTAAGAGACATTATGACAAATAACAAGTATTTAATGTTTCTCACAAGCCACAAAGCAATGTGGAAATGTTACCTTTAACAACCACCTAATCATGTCTTTGTGGGCTTCCAGGGAGGGAGCATTCTGCAACGTCTCCAGCATAGCTAGGATGCTCGGGGAATTATTTGGTGCATCACCAGGTTCTGAGAAAAAGAAACAGAAGGCACAAAAACTGCTCATACTTCATAGCACTCACTCCTGCAGAAGAGAATGTGACTGCCTACAACACTGCTGCCTATCATTTAATACACTCAGACTGACTATGTATGTGTCTGTGAGTGCACATGGAAGCCAGAGGCCAGCTGCCTTGCTGTTCTTTACCTTATTTTTTGAGACAGGCTCCCATGCTGGGCCTGGAGTTCAGTGATTGGCTAGACTAGCTAGCTACCCAGCCCCTGGGATCCACCCTCTGGAAACTGACACCTTATAGCAATGAGAGAATGAATGGATTCAGAGAGATTTTTTGTGTGGTTATTGGAAAACACAAGCATCACAGCCAAAGGAGGCAGAAGGAAGGGTGTGAACTCGTGGGGAAAATGCCAGTAGACAGGTGCAGAAGGGCTGGCACCTACGAAAGCAAAGCATATGTGCAGTGGGCAGAGGCAGCTTCTTCCTCTGCTCTTACGCATGCATGGGTGCAAAGAAAGAAACCAGACGTGTCATGACAAACAGGACTGGCTGAGCCTTAATCTACTGCTATTTCAGCCAGCAGCTGCGACTCTGAAGCTAACAGGTTTGCTTCTCTCCCAGCTGCTCACGCTGCAGCCTGGTGGGAATTCTGTTCCCATACACAATGGCTCTGATGCTGTCACTAAAGGTAGCTTTAACTAAATCTCTATCATTCTAGTTATAATACAGCTTGAGATTCAAAGGCTGGGATCAAAACCTGATAGCCCAGAGAGGATGAGTAGCAACTGCTAACCTCTCTCCTTGATGGACTCTGCCAAAACAAAAAAGCCACTCCACTCCAAATCCTCCCCCATTACTCCTGGCGCATCTGTCTCTTCCAGATGCCCTCTCATGCTCTAGGATTACTTTCTATCAACTAGTTGATAATTCAGACTCCTGACTTCAGACTCTTTCCACCGGGATCAATACAGTATCATTTCACAGATGGACGAGGCAGCCCCCGACATCTCAATTCAGTACAAGCCACTAGGCGAGCGCAGGGGGAACGGGGCGGCCACACGTACTTGAGATCTTCTGAGTGAAGGTGAACGTCTCCACGTGCCCTTCCACGGCATTCTCCAGGTGCTGCTTTTCCTCTTGGAGGGCCATCCCAATCAGATGCAGCACCTGAAGCACAAATTCTCATGTTTAGAAAATAAAAAGTCCAAAACACAAATATTTAAAAAAGGATAAAAATATTTACTGTCGAAAAATGGCAAATCATACACTAAACATGATAAAAACAAATCTCAATTGTTTATTCAATCAAAGGGGTCAAGTTTGTATCCTAACAGAGAATTCCTGGCAAAGAAAAACAAAATTTCCCATTTCAGCTGGGAAGAGATCAAGTGTGAATTTTTTTTTTTTTTTGAGACAGGGTTTGCCTGTAACTTTTGGAGCCTGTCCTGGAACTAGGTCTTGCAGACCAGGCTGGTCTTGAACTCACAGAGATCCGCCTGCCTCTGCCTCCCAAGTGCTGGGATTAAAGGTGTGCATGAGTAAAGCAACAGCTGCTCCTTGAGCGTGCGTAGGTCTGCTAACTGGAGACTGACATCAAAGCTGGATTCACGCCCCAGTGCCTTTAACTGTGAATTACGGATGCTGACGAGCTAAAGGTTCCTGAAATGAGTAACGTGTGCCAGTGTCTACATGCTGTCGTGTCCCAGACTGTGCAAAAGGTGGGATCAGGAGATTGAGACAGGTTGGCTAATGGGACCCAGTTAACCATAACCACCCGGTATAAAAATACCAGCAGGCACAGAGTTCATCAGAGACAAGAGGAAGGTAATAAACATCACATGGTCCCCATTTTCCTCTCTGAGACGGACTGTTCTTCAGCTACATAAAACTCAAATACATAAACCTACCCTTTGTAGCATAGACTCCGACCAGACAGATCCATGGTGCTCTATAGCCCACCGCAGTATTGTTCCCATGATGTATAACATGACATCAGACTGTAAAAGGTTAACCAGACTTGCAAATAAGGGGCAGAATGGAGGCAAAGCCGGAGGAGGAAGTGCTAGGAACAAAGTAGAACATGTTTAAAGGAACCATTTCTCACAAGGTAGCCCTGGCTGTCCTGGAACTTGCTATGAAGACCAGGCTAGCCTGACACCCAGAGAGTCTCCATGCTTCGGCCTGCTCTGCATGGGACAGAGGTGTGAGCCCCCTGCACCTGGTTTGTTAGGTACTTTTGATGGGCTCCATTATGGGACGTTTACTAGCAAGTATCTTTTAGCTGTATTTTCAACGTTAGCCAAATGCACAAGGATAGCTATATATTAAAAAAAGAAAGAAAAACATAACCCCAGCTGTACACAGAGTTCTCTTATATCCAGCAATGCCTTAAGATCTCCATAAAACCGCTGACTACACAGTGACTTGGCACACACTCCCGTCTCTATTGGTATGTGTGTTTACGTGTGTGGAGGCCAGAGGTTGATGTGGGTTGTTTTCCTTGATTACTTTGTGAAAATGTTATACACCATGGCAGATCTACTGATGTCTGGCTAGTCTAGCTAGATGATTTGCTCTGGGGCATCCCGTCTTTTATGGCCTCCTGCTTGCTGAGATGTAAGGTGGGCCACCAAAATCTACTTCCTATTTATTTATTTATTTGATTTTTCGAGACAGCGTTTCTCCATAGCTTTTTTTGGTTCCTGTCCTGGAACTAGCTCTTCTAGACCAGGCTGGCCTCGAACTCACAGAGATCCGCCTGCCTCTGCCTCCCGAGTGCTGGGATTAAAGGCGTGCGCCACCACCACCCGGCTTTATCTTTTATGTGCATTGGTGTTTTGCTTGTTTGTTTTGCAGGTCTGTGTGAGGGTGTTTGTTGGTTCCTCTGGTTACAGACAGTTGTGAGCTGCCATGTGGGTGCTGGGAATTGAACCAGGGTCCTCTGGAAGAATAGCCAATGTGCTTAACCTCTGAGCCGTCTCTCCAGCCCCATTCCCCCATGTCTATTTTTGTATTCTGGAGATCTGAACTCTGGTCTTCAAGCTTGTGCAGTAAATGCATGGCCTGCTGACCCATGTGCTGTGTTCATGGGTCATCTTTCCTTCCTGTCTGAGATGGCTGGGAGGCAGGAAAGATGGTCAAGGGACTGGACTGAAGAGGGCTGAAAAACTTCCCTACCCTGAAACCCTTCTCAAAACACAAGAAGCACCACGCGGAACAAAAAGGAGTGGAGAGGAAGGACTGAGACGTCTGCAGGCATATGGGGTATACCAGGTCAACTCAGTCATTTTCGGATGTCTGGAGAGGGAGTACCATCTTAACACTACTGCACTCATTCTTCCTCAGAACAGGAGAAAGGTCACATGAAAGTTTATTCTTACATCTCCCTCCCCGCCAAGGGTGATCACTGTGGCCAACAGAAAATAATGTTTTGTTAGTGAGAGACTGATGTGAACTTTTGGAAATAAGATTAAATACCTGTATCTTCCCTGTTTTGCCTTTTCAGTTTCCGTTGGGCTTCTTCCGCCTGATGGAAGACAATGTAATAGGGATAAGAATTAGAATACAGAACATTAGCATCTGTTTTCAAACCCCGTCCCTTGAAGGCTAGGGACCCACAGGCCAAGCTGGACTGAATTCCAGGCAGGAGCTGCTGTGTGCTGACTGGGTAGATGGTTTCTACCTCCCCCACCACTTATGTATACATGGATAACTCTGTCAGTTAAGAGAATCCTCACACGTGTTAAGATGGGGGGAACAGGTACAAACTGGAAACTTAGGCTTGAATGCTATGAACCGTATGAGAACAAAATAAAAACTTCACAGTAATTTTGATTTTTAACACCATTTATTGAAAAAGTATGTTAAAAGAAGACTGCAAGCCAGTTGTGGTGACGCACGCCATGCCAGTAGGATTTGCTGAAGGAGGCGGAGGCAGGAGGACCATGAGTTTGAGTCCAGCCTGGGATACACATTAAAAAAAAAAAAAGTGCAAAAATGTAAGTCTTTGGAATTATTAGAAAAAACTGCGTAAAAGCCAAAATGCCTATCATATAGGACCAAGTGTGAATATGTGTCAAATGGACTAGACGATCCTGATATAAGCTGAAGATCTGTTTTCAGAAGTCAAGAATAATGGACTGGGGATGTACTGCAGTGGTAGAGAGCTTGTTAGCACATGCAAAGTCCTGGGTTTGATACCAGCACAGACAGATAAATAAATAAGCAAATAAAGCCAGGTGTGTATCTGTGCAGTTAATCTTTTTTTTTTTTTTTTTAAATATTTATTTATTTATTATGTATACAATATTCTGTCTGTGTGTATGCCTGCTGGCCAGAAGAGGGCACCAGACCTCATTACAGATGGTTGTCAGCCACCATGTGGTTGCTGGGAATTGAACTCAGGACCTTTGGAAGAGCAGGCAATGCTCTTAACCTCTGAGCCATCTCTCCAGCCCTGTGCAGTTAATCTTACTCACCTACACCCAGACAGCGTGGGGAAGACCCGACCATCTTAGCCTAGTGGCCCTGCTGCTTGTGCCTTTCTAGTGCATGGAAGGCAGCAGAAGCCTGCTGTTTATAAGGAAACTGGACTCAGCACTTCCTACCACACTGAGCTCCCGCCTACCTTGGACTGCTCTGCCCTGGAGAAGTGATAGAAATACAGGTTGAACTCCCTGGCACACTCTGGCTTCAGCTCATACATGCCTCGTCCTGTCAGCCCAGGTTTCCTGTGGGGAAGAATAGTATTAGCAGAGCCACACCTACCGGGAGCCTTAGATGTCCCAGTGAGACTGGAGCTCACACATTTGCTTTGTCAGGGCGTCAAGCTGAAGTTGTTCTGTACCCAGCACCTCCGCTCTGAGCTGGTCCTAGCTACAGAAGTGATGCGATGGAGGCGGCTCAAGTCCAATAGCACAGCCTCTGAACACCACTACGCATGGTGTTAGCTTTTCTGTTTTAACATGCAATATGTTCTAAAAACTTATAGGACAAATTCCATTAAAACACCTGTGTGAAATAACCCTCTACAGGAAGAACACTCAACAGGGAGAAAGTATTTGCCATATATTTAATATAGCGAGAATCAATGTTTCTATCATATATAAAAATGCTAAAACAGTAAGATAGGGATGAATGGCTGGGAAGGAAATTACACAAAGGTGTCACGATCAGTCAAGAAACACAAGATACTCTACCTCACTGGCTGCATAATGTAAATGGAAGCAAGGCAACAAGTCCATCCACTTACTATACAAAATTATAAAAGTGCACCAGGCTGAGGGAGGAGGTAAGCAAGTCCTAAGTTCAGTTCAAAGCAACACCATCTCCCTTCCCCCAACGTAAGCCGGGTGTTGACAAAGTGCAGGAGTGTAAACTGTTCATCAGGACATACACCTTGCTTTCCTTTCTTCAAAGAGATGCTCTGCTCATCAAGATAAAGAAAGATGCCCACGATGCACACTACCTGCTTTGATACTAGGAACATCTGGGCAGTCAAGATCTTAGCAGAGGAGGCAAGGAGACCCCTCTGCTGCTCTACTGGCCGAGTGAGGCCTGATCCTAAGAAACACCAATGAGAAGACTAGTCCAGAATTAAAACTTGAAAAGGCCCGCCACTCTTGAAGTGACAGTTTCACCCTCTGTTTTATCAAAACAAACACATTAAAAAAAGTGATTACAGAGGCTGGAAAGACAGCTCAGCGAGAAAAGGCATTTGCCGCCAAGCCTGACAGCCTGAGTTCCATCCCAGAAAAGTTCTTTGACTATGTTAAATAAAATGAAACTTCATAAAATATGACATAAACTCACTTGAAATGGGCAACAGTCTCAATGACGCTCTCCATGCCAGTCTCCTTGTTTTCCTAAAGAAGCAAGAAACAGCATGCTCAGCAGATGGACAGCAACTGTGGCACTCTGGGCAGTGGGCTAGCCTGGTCCAGCATGAGTCCCTAACACCACCAGGGACCAAAGGTCAGGATGATGTGACTGAACAAGGCCAATCAAATCAATCAGGACCCAAACTGCAGAGCCCTGGGACTGTGTAAAATAAGTTCAAAGGTTTGATCTATTTCAACTCTGGCGGAACACGCTGAGAGGGGGCAAGAGATGGCTCAGCAGTTACGAGCATCTGTTGTTTTCCCAGAGGACCCACGCTAGGTGGTTTACAAGCATCCACCTCTAGTGGATCCAATACCTTCTTCTGGGCTCTTTGGGCACCTGCACTCACAGGTGGACACACCCACACACAGACACACCCATAAAACTTGAAAACAAACAGCAGAGTCAATGAAAATAAAGGCCTCTCAGCTATAGAAGCTGAAAGTCTGAAAAGCCCATGGCTGAAAATTAGGTGGCTGAAGACTAATGGCCCCGGGAGGAAAAACAATTCTAATTCAACCTAGGACTGTCCTTGTCCACATGACTTCAGTCACTTCAGTAAGATGTGGCTCTTCCACCAGGCTGTGGGGACGCACACCTTTAATTCTAGCTCTGCCTCAAAAAACCGAAGTCAGGAAAACAAAACAAAAAAAACCCCAAAAACCAAAAACAAAAGACAAACAACTCTTCTGGGGCCTGAGAAAGAAAAAGCTCTGAGGAACTTGAGTCCACTCAACTCAAGTGAGTGGGGAGCACTCCTCTCTTAATACATCAGTCCATTAGGTGGGAGTATTATGTGTAACCATGGCAAGTTCAGAAAGACCGGAAAATGCCCTGCTCTAGTGGACAAAACAACTTAGCTCTAAGAAGCATATTCTTCAGTGTTCACTCTAACTCTGCTCTGCTTTCTGCTCAGGGTTCCCAATATTTTCCTTTTAAGTTACTTCTAGCAATTCCACTCACTGGAGTTACCCACATCTCAGAACTGTAGCTTGTAGGGCTCTGGGGAAGTGCACACCCCGTGGGTGCGGAAGCTGACTAGCTTTCTTTTAAAAACTGTGGCACTTACATCTTCAGGCAGAGACTTCACCAGTTCGCTGTGAGCCATAGGTTTGATGCTTAGCTGATGGATAATCTCCCGCTTGATTTCATCTGTGGCGCTCACCTGTCCAACCCCAGGACTAAATCTTTCTCCTGTCCAAAACAAAAAGGTAGATGGACACATTTTACAGACCCATGACACTTATGTGATATATGCTTTTAGTTCCTGCAACAGAATACACTCCCCTGTCTGAGTCGCTCTGCTGTGGGAAAGTAACGACTGGTGTGGTGGGGAACGAAGGCGAGAGCAGTTCCCAGCACACTAGAATGTCACGTGACTTGAGGGTTGCTGGCTGCTTTGGAGAAGGATGAGAAAGAGAGAGGGCCTCAGCAGTAGTGAAGGCTTTTGCTCTATGCTTCTCTGGTGGCAAGGAAGGAGCCCCCTTTCTACTTCTGCCTAGGGCCAGGCAAGGTTTCACCTTGAGCCCTCTTTCTTAGCTTCATTCCTGCCAGTTGGATTTGCTGCTTTATGGCCACAGAAGGTCTGAAACAGCAGGTGAACGACAAAGCAGAAGGGATAAAAGAACTGGGAAAATAGGGGAGGGTCCTAGAAACATGGAGTAACTGCAACCTTCGGGGTCTAGAAGCCATTTATACCAAGAACCACAGAGAGAAACAATAAATTAAGATTTAAGCACCAGCAGCTCTGCTTACTACCCAGTTCCTAGATAGCACAGGCCCACCACCCTTCCCCCAATAGTCTTTCAGGTCATTCCACTTCAGCCATTGCATCCTTTCTTCTTCCAGTCCCTTCTCGGAACTCACCGACAAGCATGATGATGAGGTACAGCATCTCTTCTATCAGAGTGTTGTTCTGCTGAACAACATCCTGCAGGAAGGCAAGTTCAGAGGTGAGAACACGAGCACACGATCCCTTGATGATGACCACATCCCGACAGCACAGGCTTCTTTAGCGTGCGGGGTCTTGTGATACAGGTTCTTACCTTATGGGTAACCTCTGAATTGAACCTTTTCCCGTAGTCAGGTGTGCTGAAGATCTGGTAGAGTTCAAAGCGGCTCAGCATGATCATCAGGAAGTGATTTGGATCCATCATGGAGACACCTGTCTTTTTGTTTGTTTGGGAGAAAGGAGAAGAGGAAGGTCAGAAGGGACGTTCACTGTTAGAGGTTTTCGTCTGCACAAGAAAACACAGCTTATTTGGCCGCCAATTCTAAGGAAAGTTGGACGTTTCCTTAGCCATAGACCCTACATGGTGTGGCTGACAAGAGGGGACAGGAATTTAGTTGGTCAAACAATCTACACAAACAATGTGCCCTATAACCTAACCCCCACAACAACTGCATGGGCTATCCCAGTCTCTGTCAGTCACAGGACACTTCTAAAGTTCGGCTGCACTCTCCTATCAGGGCTCACTGCCTGCTAGGAACTGAGAGAAATACCAACTAAGCTTCCAGTTTGTAAATACATATACCATTATTGAGACCTCCTGCTGTGGAATATTCCTTTACACTGTGTGAAGATATGTCACTGTGATTGGATTGATAAGAAGTCAAATGGCCAAGAGCTAGGCAGGAGGTATATAGCAGAGACTTCTGGACAGAGAGAGCTCTGGGAAGAGAAAGGGGAGTCACCAGCTGGTTGCAGAGAGAGAGGAAGACATGCAGGAGAGGTAAAAGCCCACATGGCAACAGGTAGACGATTAGAAATGGGCTAATTTAATTTGTAAGAGCTAGTGGAACAAGCCTAAGCTATAGGACAAGCTTTCATAATTAATAGTGTCTCCAGGTTGTTGAGAGCTGGTGGCCCAAAGAAAAATCCATCTACAATCTCCCACCTTCTCTTTTGTGATAAGCACTCTATTACATAAAACAAAAGCTTTTATATTAATTTAATTTTCTTTCAATGCCATTAAAAAATTCTAAATCAAACTGAAATCTCAATAGCTGAGAACTGAACTAGAGTCCTCTGGAAGAGCAACCAGTGCTGGACCATCTCCACAGCCTCTAACACTCCTGCTGTTGTTGTTACTATCGTTAGTCTTTTTGAGACAAAGTCTCACTATGTAATCAGGCTGGACTTGAATTCACAAGGATCTGCCTGTCTCTGACTCCCAAGCGCTGGGACTAAAGGTATTAGTCACCAAGCCAGTCTATTTTATTAAAAAAAAAAAAAAAAAAAAAAGTTTCTCTGTGTGTCTCTGCCATGTGAGTGTTGTGCCTACAGAGACCAGAGAGATATTAGAAGCAGGTGGTTGTGAGGGGCCTGATCTAGGTGCTGGGGATAGAATCCAGGTTCTTTGGAAGAACAGGAAAAGCTCTTAAGTACTGAGCTGTCTTCCCAGCCAGGGTTTCTGATTTTAGCAACTGGGGAGATTCCCCAAGGCAGTGAGCTTGACAGGCAGGAGGCTACGGAACACATAGGCCATATCTAGCAAGTTAGCCCGACAGCTCTAGAAATCAGGTGCAAACACTGCACAGGTTGGTGGCCTGGTGTGGGAAGTGTTAGGACAGGGCAGGCAGGAGTCAGAAGTATGGGAAGGAGTTATAAGAGACTGTCTCAGTGGAAGCAAGACCAAGACTCACCGTACCCCGCAGTCAGGGTTTTAACTCATTACCTGAAGCATCACTATGTCTTTGTCGAACATCTCCCGTCTGCATTTCACATTATGGTAGTAATAGATCTACAAACAAAAATTATTATAAAATATAATTAATTAATTAATAATTAACTATAAAAGTTAAATAAACTTTGATGGGTATAGCTTCTTGATCACTCCCTCACTCCAAGAGAAAGCATATGGGTTTGTGTAAGCACAAGTGTGTGCCTCTCTGCCTATATGGATCTGGCTGAGTTTTTAGTTATCACTATCTTAGCACAAACAAACTAGAGGTTAGTTTCCTGTCAACCTGACACAAGCTAAGGTCACATGGGAAGAGGGAACCTCAACTAAGAAAATGTCTTGGTAAGTCTGGCCTGTGGACAAGTCTGCGGGTGTTCTCTCCATTATGACTGATGTGGGAAGGCCCGCCCTGTTGGTCACGCGGCTTGGGGTTGTATATCAAGCTAAGCAGTGTTCTCCAGAGTCGCTGATTCAGTTCCCGCCCTGACTTACCCTTCGTGAACTGTAAGATGATGGAGCACCCATCCAAAGCTACTTTGGGTTATGGTGTTTATCGCAGCAGTAAAAAGCAAATTAGGCCAATGTGGATGTCAGGGACTGAACTCCGATCACCAGGTTTGCTGCAAGTGCTCTCACCACTGAGTCTGCCCACATTCTGGGCAGTGGAGCAGTGAAACAGCTTAGTCTTTACTGTTCAGCTTTGCCCTGAAGACTGTTTCTAGTAAACGTTAAGACCACTGCTACTCCCTTCCACTGTCCCTGATGAGATAGAAGACATCTAAGAAACCTTAGCTTACTTTGTATTTTTCTAACAATTTAACACAGATAATACAGATTAAACCCTTTTTTTAAAAACAGACTTAATTTGTGTGTGTGTGGTACATGTGTGGGGTACACTCATAGGTCAAAAGAGGGTGTCAGCGGGCTGGAGAGATGGCTCAGCAGTTAAGAGCATTGCCTGCTCTTCCAAAGGTCCTGAGTTCAATTCCCAGCAACCACATGGTGGCTCACAAGCATCTGTAATGAAGTCTGGTGCCCTCTTCTGGCCTGCAGGGATACAGGCAGGCAGAGTACTGTGTACATAATAAATAAATACAATTAAAAAAAAAAAGAGGGTGTCAGAGCCCTTGGAGCTGTAGTTATGGAGGTGGTGAATAACCTGTCATGGGTGCTGGGGATTGAAGCCAGGTCCTCTGCAAGAGCAACAAGCACTCTTAACTGCTGAACCGTCTCTCTAGACTCCAGAGTCAAAACTTTCAATGTCCATTTAAAACTATACAAGGTTTATCATAAAAGTTAATGAATGGAATCAAAACATCACAGAACTAAAAAAAAAACAACAAAACTCACTTACCTGGTTTACTAATGAGAAGCCATTTCTTCTCCACATCCCAGCATGCACTTGGGCACATAAGACAAGACATCTAAGAGGGTGCTCTATCAACATGGGTGGGCTCAGTTCACTCTGTGTGTTAAAAAAACAAAAACAAAAACGATCCACCTTGTTAAAATTTGCATAAGGAAAGGCGGTTAACAGGAAAGCTTACAAAACACTATGCTATATCTACGCTAAGATGCATCTGTGTGACAATCTTGTGTCAGTTTAGCTCGGTTATTATGGCCAGCCCAATCTAGTAACTGAGAGGCATTCTTTATAGTTTAGTAAAGTCTGAAAATGGGAAATTATCCTCTGAAGTGGATGGGCCCCATCACCTCAGATGGAGGCTGTAGAAAAGGAGAGTTTCCCTGTGGGGGTGTACACGCGTTGTGGTGCATGTGTGGAGGTCAGAGGAAAGCCTCTGGTATCAGTTCTTGCCTACCACCTTGGCTAGGGCAGGCACTCCCGGCTGCTGTGACCTGGGCACGTCCCTGTTTCCTGTCTTTGTATGTGCTGGTGCAGACAGCTTGTCCTCGCTCTGTGCACAGAAGCCATTTCACCCACTGAGCCACCTCCCCAGCCCCAAAAGTGTGCTCTTTGAAGAAGGAATTCTGACTTCACAAAGGACTCTGCACTTGTGACTTCAATGCCAACCATCTTTGGGCTCTCCACTGTGCCAGGATGCTCACTGAGACTCATTTCCAAGTCTATAAATACATGAGGCAAGCCCTTAAAACAGCTCCTTACTCCTGCACGCGTGCGTGCATGTGTACACACACACACACACACACACACACACACACACACACACACACACACACACTTCAATACATCCCTATTGTTTCTCTTCTCTGGAGAACCCACATTAATAAAAGTTTGTTTCAATTTGATTTCAAACACAATAACTAGATGTTCTCATTAATGTCAGAGCCACTTACCAGAGGCAGGAGCTCGGGGAATTTATATGCCACTTCACTTCTGCTTAATAACACATGCAAACCTGCATGGAGAAGAAACAAAAACATATTTCTGTAGTAAAACTAATGTTTACTAGACTCAATGATCACCCAACTTCACTATTTAACTTTTGAAAAAAAAGTTTGGGAATGCATCAGATTGCAAATTAAATTATAAAATATAATGTATCTATAAATAAAGCTTTTCAACAAATCTACATTAGACGCAGTTAGAACTCATCTTCATTAATACTGCTGACATTTTAGAAGTAAATACTGGATGTATAGACACAGCCCAAACAGCTCAACAGCAATCAAAGCAATGATGCACATTATGACAATGTAGAGGTATCTCCTGGGCCATGGGCTTCATTCTTGCTGGAAGCTGAGATCCTTCTGGCAATTGAACAGAGAAACTGGCTCTGACTGACCCATGGTCTGTGCTGACCTTGACCTCAGAATTAAGTTCCTTAGAATTTCCAGTTTAGAGTTGACATGGGATTTCCCTCTGTATGCTGTGAATACTCACTGGTGATTAAAGAACCTGCCTTGGCCTGTTGATAGGGCAGAACTTAGGTAGGTGGGGAAAACTAAACTGAATGCTGGGAGAAAGAAGGGTGGAGTCGGAGAGAAGCCATGTAGTCCTGCTGGAGACAAATGGTAGAACCTTGCCAGTAGGCCACGAACCTCGTGGTAAAATATAAAATAATGGAGATGGGTTAATTCTAGATGTAAGAGCTAGCTAAAAATACGCTTAAGTAATTGGTGAAGCAGTGTTTTAAATAATATAGTTTCTGTGTGATTATTTCGGGGCTAAGGGGTCGGGAACCAACAAGTGACCTCTCTCCCTCTAACATAGAGTCAAAACCAATTTACTTCCTACCCATGAGAAGAACACTTTTAGCTCATAGGCCATTCCAAAGGCTACTGTTTAGACCATTCCCTTGACAGACAGCACTTAATCAGTATTTACCAGTTCCCATTCAAGTCTTTGAGAGCCTTCCTTCACTGCAGGCCATTCCTAGTAACCTGTTAATAGTGACTGCTGAACCACCACCAGCACCGTCTCCACCTTGTCTGGGAACTGTGCTTTGTTTTGTTTGGAGCAGACTCTTGCTCTGTAGCCCCAGCTGGTCTCAGACCTGTGCTTAGTCCTCCTGCCTCTGCCTCTCAAGTGCTGAGGTCACTGGCATGCGCCACCAAGCCAGCTATATGGACTGTTTATTTTACTCTCTATTCTGACTACAAACACCCAGGGCAGACCTCATGTAACACTGGGAGATGAATGCTCCCAGATACAGCACAGTCTTCAGGGAGAGGAAGATATAAGCAGAAATTAGTGTATTTTTGGGGTTTTAGCTTTCTCACTGGGGGTAATTATTACCCTCAGCTTCTACCCAGATACCCAGGTTTTGGAAGGATATGAAGTAGTAAGTCACTGAGCTGAAGGGACCGACATTTTCCCCCTCTTGTCTAAGACTTAACCAAGAGTTCTCAGTTGCAGAAAACAAACCTGGGATAAACAAGTTATAGGAAGGAGAGAAATTTCTCCTACAACCAGAATTTTATCTCCTCTATCCTTCTGTCTCTCTTTATTCATTCTTTCCCTTCTTCCTTCCCTTTCTCTCTCATTACTTTGGGACAGGGTCACTCTGTAGTGCAGGCTAGGTTTGAACTCACTGTAGGCCAGGCTAACCTGGAACTCACGGCAACTCTTCTGCGGAGTCCTGGGATCACAGGTGTCAGCCAGTGTCCATAGCTGCCATACTATTTCACTGGTCAATGTTTACAAATAAAAGCCTCACACGCCTCAGTGTAAGTGATCTCAGCCTACAACCTGATGGCCCTGCCCTAGAGCCTGGCAGGGTGTGGAGGGCTAACAGCCAGAGACGTGCTGATACACTAAGATGCACTCCCAGAACGGAAGGAGTCATCAGTACCTGACCCCATGACATGAACATCATCAATAACTCGACTCATAATTTAATAATTTAGAGGGATGGATACCCTCAACAAGGCCATGATCTATCACAGGAGTTGACTCAGTAATTAAAAACCCCTTCAGCACACATTTAAGGAAGCCATGGTACGGATCCTCCAGTCTTTCTGAAAAGCACAGAAACAAAGTGAAGAGCACCCTCGCATCACAGTAAAATGCTGCCGGGCCACAGTCACTAATCACAGGCTCTGTGATGGGAAGCAGGAAGCCACTATTTTCTGAGTTAAGAATGAACTAAAGGAGGTTGGAGAGATGGATCAGTGGTTAAGAGCACTGGCTGCTCTTTCAGAGGACCCCAGTATCCACATGGCTGCTCACAACTGTTTTTAACTCCAGTTCTAGGGCATCAGGCATTCTCTCACACACACATTTATGCAGGCAAAACACCAATGCACATAAAATAAGAATAAATTATAAAAAAAGAAAAGAATGAGCTAAAGGGAACACAGTTTGAGTAGGATAAGATATCCAGAATCAAGAGATCTCGGAGCAATGTTGTGAGGGTCCCGCCAGGAGAACTAGGTGCATACACAGCCTCTGCATGTTGCAAGGTGTCTGTTTTAGGTAGTGTAGTGACTGTAAGTGGTTTATAAAACAGCCTGACATCAATAAAGGCATACACTTGTAACATTCTGCTTAAAAGGTTATCCATCAATGAGCAAGAAAGAGCTTAGAAAAGCTATGGTGGTTTTGATTTATTAGCAGTGGCTTTGAAGTGAGTGACTGGCGTGATTTGTCAGAACTGTGAGCTTAGTCACTATGATATGGATGTCACAGTGATGTCAGAGTAAGGCCTACCCCGCAGTACAATGTTATGGGATGCGATGCCCAAATACCTCAAAACGCCAGCTTGGCTTCTTGCTTGGACACTAAGGAGTCTTTACGCCTCAGCCCTCCCATCTATGGACCAAGTTTAATAACTTCTGCTTCACAGCAGAATAATCAGATCGGCGAACACATGTAAAACTCTCAGGATAATGCCTAGCACACAATAGGTATTTAGAAACACCACAGTCATTTGAGAGAACTTTAGGGTTCTTTTTTTTAGGGAAGATGCTTTACCTGCAAGCAAGCGAGAAATTGGGAGGTGAATGCTAACTTTTTCTTGGGAAACACAGTATCTGATAGTTTCCACTGAGTGTCCAGAAATACTGAGTGTGATTGGCTGTTCCCCATCAGTAAAACCACCATGACACTGCATCAACACAGCGAGGCATTTCTTGTAAGCTTCAATTAACACTGTTTCCTAAAAAAGAGGGTTTGTAACATAAGTTACCCAAAAGACCGAGTTGCTACAACATTGACTTAGCACCTCAAATTCCATGACAGGTTAAGTATCTCAATATGGACCAAATATAATATGGACCAAACCAAATTCAGTCCTCCCTCCCATAATGGGTCCCTTTCTGCCACTGTCCTCTGCCCAGTGGATGACATCACTTATCAATAAAGCTGTGGAAATCTAGACGTTACAGGTAATGTCCTTTACCTCTGTTCATGCTTTCTAGTCTATTATCAAGGTGACAGCTTTCTCTTCTCAGTTTCTCTCAAAGCTAGCTGCTCTCTCCTTCTCCATTAACTCAAAGACACCGGCAACCATCTCTCTGATAAACTCCCTGCTTCAACTCTTGGTCCATCCATCCATTCTCCACAAAGAGTAATTTTACAGACACAAACTGGACCATGTCACTGTTAGGTACACCCGAACAGCAGCCTCCCACTTCAGCTAGACCACGACCGAGATGACTCCAAGGTCCTGATATCAGGCAGTCCTGCCCATCCCTGTCCCTGTCCCCCCTCCAGCCTCCTGGTAGCTTCTCAAAGCTCCTAGGCCGCTCATCACACAGAATGATACATTCGGCCTCTGAATCAGAAACCCCTTTTCTCTATCCAGCAGGTTTTCATACATTGTTCAAGTCTCATGGATGCTCTCTGACCCTCTGACTTTCACAGGTTCTTACCGATGAGGGAAGACTGAAATTTTAAGTCCACAGGATGTGACTTAATGTGCAAAAGTAAGCTTATTCTTGGATAAATGTATCCACTATTTTATACACTTACTGTCTAGGGAGGATTATGGGGAAAATGAACATAATTACATAAGAGCATAAGAGTGTACACGATTACCTTCCTGACTTTTTTTTTAAACATACACTTCAAAATTTGAGCTTTTGATAGTTATTTAATGTACAGGTAGAAGT
This sequence comes from Chionomys nivalis, assembly GCF_950005125.1. Taxonomy (NCBI): domain Eukaryota; kingdom Metazoa; phylum Chordata; class Mammalia; order Rodentia; family Cricetidae; genus Chionomys; species Chionomys nivalis. The sequence goes on along the minus strand of NC_080104.1, from coordinate 11,130,535 downwards.
GGAAGTGTGCCGTTTCTGAGCTCAGCTGCACAAATATTTCTCCAAATCCCTTATTTTCACTCAAGCACCTGTCTGCCCACTGTTTCTCACAGTTTCTACCACCAGAAGGAACTCACATCCAAAGCACACCAATCCTGCACCATGGAAATCACATGTGTTAGCTTCATTTGCAGCGTGAAGGCGGCTTCCCACTCCGGCTCCATTTCAATGTGCTGTCCTACTTGACGCGTGATTGGATCCATTCCCTTAGAAAGCAGAAAGGGTTTGTAAAAATAAAAACTAGTGTTTTTCTCACAGAGAAACCCAAGGAGCAATGCATAAGAAATATAAATTGATTACAGAGACTATTCAAATAATGTAAGCGTTTAAGCAGGGAGTGTCAAGGAAAAAAAATCTAAGAAATTCAATAAATCTCCTTAAAATTGATTCAATCATTTTTTCATTTATGCTTGAGACAGGGTCTCCTTAAGCAGACTGGCTGGCCTGGAAGACATGATCACTCTGCCCAGCTTCTCAAATGCTGGGATTGTAGCTGTCACCACACCTCTCCAGGATTTACGTGCCAGTGGTGGCTGAACCCAGGGTGCCACATATACTAAGCACTTGCTTAAGCAGAGTTCCATGCTCAGCCCTGGACAGGCTTGTAAAATGTTACTCAGCTCACAACCACACTACACAGCTGTGCGAGAAGACGGGTTGCACACTCACTAATGTGTGGTCAAAGCTCAGAGTGCCAGAATGAAAACAAATAGCCTTTCATACAAGAGTGCAATTTTTTTTTTTTTTTTTAGGAATAGCTAAGCTATCCTGGAGTATAAGAATCACTAACAGAGAATACAGCACACCTCCGACATTTCAAAGGGAGTGCCTTCTCACACAGCTCTCCCCTAAGTGTTTTAGGAGTCTCTTGTCTCTGGATTGCTTCCATGCTCTTTGTCTCTACATCTAGACTCTGATTTGCACACAGGTATGCTTCACAAAGAGACCAGTGAGGAAAACTGTCTGGTCTGTACTGTGTACAGATCCCACTAAGAGGAAAAGCAACTGTAGAAACACTAAAAATAAAACACAGGCCACAGAGATGGCTCAGTGGGCAGCAGTGCCTGGTACTAACCTGAACACCAGAGTCACCTTGAGACCCACATGTAGAAGGAGAACTGACTGCCATGAGCTGTCTGTTGACCTACACAGGGGTGCTATGGCATCCATGCACAGCAAGTACCTCCTCTTTGCAATAGAAAATAAATCAGAGGCTGGGAGTTTATCAAGAGCTAGACTTAGTGGTAGAATGCCTGCCTACTGTCTGGGCACAGGGTCCTGAGTTTGTCACCAAGCATGCAAAAACACTAGTTTTTCAAATGAACTTAAGTACACTAGCAAAATAACCACGGAAAAGGACTTGCAAACTCTCAAAAAGCAGTACTTATGAGAATCCAAACACCTTCTTTTTAAAAAAAATTAAAAATTTCTTTGTGCCTGTTCTGCTTGCACACAGTGGTGCACCATGTGCATGTAGTGCCCAGGGTGACCAGAAGAGGGCACTGGATCCCCTGGAACTAGAGTTTCAGATAGTTTAGAGTTGTCAAGCAGATGGATGGAGGGGACTGACCCTGGTCCTCTGGAAGAGGAGCAGCCAGTGCTCTTAACTGCTGAGCCATCTCTCCAGCCCCAAACAAGACATCTTTTTTAAAAAAAGAAAACAACTTATTTTTGCTGTGGGTTCTGGGGACAGATCTCATGCCCTCTGGCTTCTGCAATAAGCATTCCTCTAAACTGAGCCTCCTCACTGGTCCACTGAAACCGAAATGAGGGATGGGGAAGCATACAGAAATGTGTTCACACAGAAATAAGTTCAGTTTATACATACCTGCATGCATTTCAGTAATTCCAAAAAGGCATCGAACCCTTCTAAGAACTTCTGCCTCAGCTCATCTGACCACTCAGTTGGTTTGCTAATCAATACATACCTACATAGACAACAGTGGCAGTGAACACAGAAATACCGGCATTGTACAAGCTATAATTTGTGTGGAAATGAAAGAAACACTTACTTGAGATCTAAGATAAGGCTCTGAACTCTCCTGAACTTGAAGGCTTGAAGGGCAGTGTAGCGTTCAAATTGGAATCTACCCTGGGCATCTCGTTGTTTCAAATGGTCCATGAAAGCCTTAATGATAACAGTCATCAGGTTCTCTTCCGTGATGAGCATTCGGGCCTAAAACAGTTCATCACAGAGGATGGCAATCAAAACCTGTACCCCAGGGAACCAAGAGCCATTACTAGTTTAGTGCCCACACTTTAAACTTGCTCAACACAAGTAACTCAGCTCAAGTGCACTAGTGGGTCGCTCTGAAGATTCAGCTCTAGTTTATGTGTATGAGCATTTGTCCACATTATGTATGTGCAGCATGGGTGAGTAGTGTCCATCAAGGTCAAAATATGGCATAACAATGTTAACTTTTCTTTAAATGAGACATTTACATACACTATACAATAAGTATGGTTACTTATTGTGGGGTCCAGAGGTTAAAATCACTACCATTGATTGTCTAAAGTTCAGTATGAAACTGTACTTCCTCTCTCTCTTTTTTTTAACCAGTTGACATTTGTTTCTGCTTTTCTGACTTTAGGAAGTGTAAGGTCTCATAGCTCCTGAGTTCTGCCATCCAAACACAAACTGTTAGGAGATTTCTGCATTCTTCCAGAGCTGGTATTTAATACCTACCTACCTACAAGTGTGGATATGCACTAGAAGACTCAGTGTATGTTAAATACATACGTATGGATATATACCACCACAGTTATCTCTTTCCCCCACAGAGAACATACTATCAACTAGCACTCTGCTTTTCAGTTTTCACCTGATACAAACTTTGACACAGATCACCCTGTAGCATCTCATACAGTCTCTTTCTTTTCAACATCATCAGACTCACTCTGCTCTCATTTAGCCAGGTCTGGACTGCTGTCATTTACAGTTTTTTGGTATGTGCTATTAATAAAAGACATCACAAATACCCACTATGTAAAATGGCAAAGTAACTTCCTGCAAGTGGGATCGCCCAGAGGGAGTATAGTCTCAGATTGAGAGCATCACCAACTTCCTCCTAGAAAAGGCTCACCAAGCCCCACGCCCATCTAGTACGTGAGCCTTTTCAGTCGCTCCATTGCTCGCTCCACTACCACCTAGCTAAATTAGCAAATTTTCCTGTTTGTTGTTTGAAACAGGGTTTCTCTGTGTACCTCTACCTGTCCTGGAACTCACTCTGTAGACCAGACTGGCCTCGAACTCACAGAGATCCACCTGCCTTTGCCTCCAGAGTCCTGGAATTAAAGGCATGAACTACCAGTGCAAATTCTTAAGAAAAATCTTATTTTTAAAAAAACAATAATAATAATAATAATGTTAAAAACAATAATAGAATACCTAAATAGCCCTAAACTTATTTAAGAAACGTAACTGATAAAAAATACCTTCATAAAGAAATTTCAAGGCCCAAATGGTACACTAGAGAAATCTTCCAAATACTTAAGATAAAATCCAGGGAAGTGGTGAAACCCGCCCTGAATCTGGAGAGGAGCAGACACAGTGCATCGATGCACAGAGAATGAGCAGAAGTGGCGTTCTGGGCCTGGAGTTCCGACTCTATGTTAAGTATTCTCCAGATATAACTTGGAGGGTACACCAATGCCCACCACACATACACATTCCCGGACTCCCACAGAAACAAGAAAACTAAAGCCAAGAACCACACCAGCTCCTGGCCATGGACCATGACACGGTGTTCTCTGGGTCTGTGCTTGCATGTGTATGCATCCGTTCACTATTTTTACTCTTTAGGGCCTATTTCTCTAACATTCCTGCCTAGCTGCTGAGCCCCTGCCCGCATGTTTCCTCTCCTCCTTCTTTTGGTCTCCCCCCTTGGTGTTTCTGTGCATGGTGTACATGTGTGCACAGGGTCTTTCTGTGCATGGTGTACATGTGTGCACAGGGTGTTTCTGTGCATGGTGTACATGTGTGCACAGGTATGCGGAGGCCAGCGCCCGCGTCCTACACCTTCCCCATCAGTCCCTCAGAACTTGGTCTCCCACTGACCTGGCAGTCACTGTTTTAAGCTAAGCTGGCTAACAAAGCCCAATGATCTTCCTCCCAGCTCCAGCCCGAGCTGGGATACAAACTGGGTCCTACCGCTTTCACAGCAAGCACTTCTATCCAGTGAGCCATCGTCAGCTCCAACGCTCCTGTCAAGTGGTGCCTGAACCTGCCAGGCTGACTCTAAGAAGGCAATTTCTTCAAGTACGGGGACTCTAAATTTCAGAACCTGAATCATGACAGCCCCAGGCTGAGACATGTCTGCCAAGCCAAGGGAGACAGTAGGTCGTGGCTAACCAAATGAAAAAGGTCCACAGATTTGCTCCAGACAACAGCCGGCAGTGGAGGCTGTGGTGAGTCTGAATATCCTATTTATCCACATTTCCCAGTAGCCATCATGGGCTTAATATTGAGTGATGTAGGAGTAAATACACACACCTACATCAAAGATCTGTCTAGAAATTCCACTTAATTACAAGTCATGAAAGCCACCGTCCTTCAGCCAGCTCTCAAAATCCCTACATCCACTGGGAACCTCAGTTCAGCGCATAGTCACCTCTGGGCTGCTGCTTCAACTTCTTTTACTTTAAATATTAATGCATGAATGAGTGTGTGTGTGCTGTGCTCTACCATGTGAACAGGGATTAGTGGACAACCTTCAGAGCTCGAGTCTCTTCTCCTTCCACCTTGTAGCCTCAGGATTGTCCTGAGGTACATACAGGCTTAGCAGCAAACGGTTCTGCCAGCTGCGTCATCCCATTTTACACAGTCTCACTGCATTAAGTTCTAGGTAAGTTCTCCAGATTCGCTTTACTGTCTTCTTTTAATTTATTCCCCATCTTGCAAACAGCAGTCTTTCCAAATCACAAATGCAGGACTGGAGCTATAGCTCAATGGTAGAGTGAGCTCGCCTAGCATGTGTGAGGCGCTGAGGACACTCACACACACGTACTCACATACACACATGCACACGCATGATAAGTGAAAATCCAGTGGTCCAAGTGTCTCTCGTGCTCTAAGATAAGTACACGATCCCTGACTGGGCCTGCAGCAGCGTTCACTAACGAGCAGATCACTGAAGACAGTCTTTGCTAGATACTTTCCTTTCCTTTTGATTTTTTGGAGACATGGCTTCTCTGTGTAACAGTCCTGGATGTTCTAGAACTGGATCTGTAGATCAGGCTGGCCTTTAGTGCACGGAGATCTATCTGCCTGCCTCTACCTCCCGAGTGCTGGGATTAAAGGTGTGCGCCACCACTGCCCAGCTAGCAAATATTTCTTAACAAAAAGAAGTGACTCCCCCAGCCCCACTAGAAAATGTACTTGCTAGGAAAGTGAGTATAAACTGTTCTTTAAACTCCACAGCCTTGCTCTGAGCTCAGAGTACACCGAGCTGCTCCCACGTGCAAACCCTTCCCATGGCGCACTCTGCATACATCCTCCCTTCCAGTCTCCACAGAAGGTACCTGCCTAAGCAAAGCCTCTGGACTCCGGCTAAGGGCCATGGCCTTATTCACTCTTGCAGAAAGCAAATTTAATGTGTATTGCTGCTTATCTTCGTGTATGTGTCCATGTACTGCATTCCAGCCTGGTGCCTGAGGAGGCCAGAAGGCAACATCAGACCCCTGGACTGGAGTCATAGGTGTTTCCAGCCACCATGTGGGTGCCGGGAACTGAACTCAGGGCCTCTGGCAGAACGTTTTCATTACTGATTCCACTCACACCTGTTTCGTTCATCATTTCACTTTTAAAGCCTTGCCTAATAAATGGTAATAAATTTGTTCAATGGAGTACCATCTTTAGTTACCATACATGGTGAAACTTAACTGATGGAGGCTTCAGGACCGTTGTGGCTGGTTTTATGTCAACTTGACACAAGCTGAAGTCATCTGAGAGGAGGGAGTCTCCTAAGATTGGCTACAGGCAAGCCTGTGGGACATTTTCTTAGTGACTGATGTGTGAGGGCCAGCCCATGGTGGGTGCTGCCATCCCTGGGCAGGTGGTTCTGGGTTCTAGAAGGTAGGCTGAACAAGCCAGTGAGCAGTACCCCTCCATGGCCCCTGAATCAGCTCCAGCCTCCAGGTTCCTAAACTGTTTGAGTTCTTGTCTTGATTTCCTCCACTGATGGACTACAATGTCGAAGTGTAAACCAAAGAACCCCTTTCCTCTCTGGGTGCTTTTAGTCCTGGTGTTTCTTCACAGCATTAGTAACCAATATTAGGTCAGAGAGCAACCTGGAGAACATTAGTAAAAGCGAAGCCAAGCAATATGACTCAGTTGCCTTAGCTACTCTTTCCTTATGAGGGGGAGGATTGAGGAGGAAGATTCTTCAAGATCTAAGATGGTATATGGCATGTTATCTGATTCCAATGTCAGGAATATATTTGATAAACTAACCAGCTAAATGTTAATTTTTTAAAATTTTATTTTATTATTTTTTTGAGACAGGGTTTCTCTGTAGTTTTGGAGCTTGTCCTGGAACTAGCTCTTGTAGACCAAGCTGGCCTTGAACTCAGAGATCCACCTGCCTCTGCCTCCCAGTGCTGGGATTAAAGGCGTGCGCCACCACCATTGCCCAATGTTAATTCATCAGTCCAAAACCACTAAGAAATTCAACTCTCCTCCATTATTACTTTGACATTCAAAGATACGTTGTGCGTGCTTGGTGACGTCTGAAACCTGCCTGCCTCCTACACGAAGTACCAGCTTATTGAGGAGTACACAGGTCTTACCTCCAGGATCTGAGGCTTTACTTCTGTTAACGGAAAACAAGAGCATTCTCTAGTCTTTCAGTACTTACAAGTGAAGGAACTGTGAATATCTGAACCGAGAGGTCTGCGACTGAAAACTCTCTGTCGTGGTCATCTGTCACATAATCACTCTGCAAACGCTCATAGTTCTAATAAGAAGGCAAAAAGAGGCAAGGAGTGCCGGCTATGAGTTACAGAGGAGAGGCAGACTCTACTCACCAGAGTAGGTGCGGTGAAGAACTGGACAGATAGAGCAGTCACCGACACTGCTCGCTCGTGATCATCCTCCATAAAATCTCTCTGCAACTGCTGGTAATTCTAAACAACAAGGGGGAAATTCCTCTAGTCCAGTGACCAAACGGTTAAGAGTTATACCGAAAACTCAGTGCTGGGGACGGCAACAGGAAGACACGGGTAGGACATGGAAGCCAAAGGATCACTACCAATTAGATGTTGCGTCGATACTGATTTGCTGCGGAAAGCTGTGCTAATAGGTTCTTCTGGAGCACACTGCTAGTTTAGTAGCCCAAATAGGGAGTCAGACCTCCTAAAACCCTCAGGTGCCATTGTTCACTGGGGGATGAGACACAGCAACATCATACTATCTGCCCCCAAATCAGCCTTTCATTGCTTTGGAATACACATCAGAATCATGTGACTCCTGCAAGGTCAACATCGATAGATTTGGGAATAGGACACAAACATGGATGTTCTGAATGATCTCTCCAAATGACTACCATGTGCTTCCTTTGTTAAATGTTCCTACTGGGGCATACATAAAGTAAGTACTTAGTGTCACCATATGCTTCTGAAAGCAAAACCAACTCTGTCAGCCATCTGGAATTCACCATTCCCAAATCATACCAAGAGAGGCAAATCCCAATCACTGCATATTGATGTTGTTATATTTGGGAGGGATTGAGGCAGGGTTTCTCTGTGTAGCCTGAGCTGTACTAGAACTCACTCTGAAGACCAGGCCGGCCTCGAACTCACAGAGATCCACCCGCCTCTGCCTCCAGAGTGCTGGGATTAAAGGCGTGCGCCACCACCGCCCAGCAATCACTATGTATTTATGTATTATGGGGGGGGGGGTCTTGTTTCTACACCTTTATTGGTAAAAGGTAAGAAGATTCTGAAGTTTCTTAGAATTTCAAATGGATAACACATCTCATTGTTACATTAATAGTTTTGGAGCCCCAAATACTATAGTTATTCCTTAAATAACTAACTGGAAAAATAAAAATCCTACTTACTTTTGCAAATCGAACAGCAAAGAGCTTCTTGTACTTGGGGTCCATGAGTAGGCTGCTCATGAACAACTGGTGATAGACACTCCTAGCGCCTTCGGAGAAGAGCAGAAAGTGAGAGACCAGAACTCCATTTCCATAGCTGCATGCATCTCAAACCACAAGACAAAACTCTATGCTTTGCTCAGAACAAAACACTTTTTTTTAAAAAGGATTTTAATTATCAACATGCGTGTCTGCATATGTGAGTTTGCCCAGGTGACCATGGAGGCGAGAAGTGCCACATTCCTCTGACACCGGAGTTACAGGTGGACGACACCTAATGTGTATGTTGGGAATAGGACTTGGGTCCTCTGCTTGAGCAGTGTATCCTCTTAACTACTGAGCCATCTCTCCCATCCTGTAATGTTTTTAAAAATCAAATGTGTGCAAAATTAATCCCCCTTCCCCTTTGTGCCTAGATTGGTGTTGGACTCCTGAGTGCTGGGAACACAGCACGTGTTTGTTGCCTTGCCTAACTCTACATGTGATATTGTAAGAAGATATAGAAGCTCTTTAATCTAGGTCATAGGCCTCCTATACAATACTTTTTTTTTTTTTTTTAAATAAGGTTACAGTGCTAATGTTTGGTGTGTTTGTTAGGGTCTGAATCTAGCACTACAATTGTAATTTTAAAAAGTATAAATATATTTATTAACATTTCCAAATTAAAAAAAAATACCCAACTTTGCCACACCAACCCTCAGAAGCAATAAGCAAGTCACCTTTCCATAGTTTGGAATCATTAAGCATCAGTCTGTCTACCAGAGAAGAGTTTTCACCATCTGGCCCTTCTTGTAATCCGACCTGACACAAAATCCGGCGAAGGCCATCTTTAAACAGAAGGAAGAACAGTCATGAGACAGGAACGGCAAGCTTTAAATATTAACGGAGATGACACTTCAGTGTGGGCTACAATCAGCGCCACGTCTTAGTGAAGGGTAAACTGGGGAAGAACCTTATTAACTATTTTATTTTTACAAAAAGGAGAAAACATTAGAAACCTCAAATCCCAACTCTACTTGTAGGATGTCAAGGTTGATGTCTGTCAGAAAGGCGAAAGTCTTTTCTGCTCTAATGGATTTAATTGGAAAAAAAGAATCCCCAACTTGCTGATGTAATGCTGTTCTCTAGGTATTTACGCTAAGGGACGCAGGGGTAGTAAAATCAGTCGGAAAGACTATGTGTGAGGTAGTCATAACACAAAACTGCTAACAGAACAATGTGTAACCCTTACACTGCAATATGTATCAATATGGGTTATTAATGCTACATAAAATATTGTCCATCAAACTTAACTACACTACAGCACTGTATGAGAGGCCTGGAAGACAGACTCTCATATCTTCTAGATGCTGCGCTCTAGATAAGCTCTCCCAGCATACAGGCATGTGGTGTATCTCATCTATATTTCCCTCCCCTGAGACAGGGTCTCTCTGTTTAACAGCTCTGGCTGTCCTGAACTCACTCTGTAGACCAAGCTGGCCTTGAACTCACAAGAGATCCGACTGCCTCTGTCTCCCAAATGCTGATATTAAAGGTGTATGCCACCACTGCTCGGTCCCATCTGTGTTTTTAATCATCAGTTCACAGTGTAGTATTTTTCTAACAGCCTTCAATACAAATGTTAAGGGATCTTCCCTATAGTAACATTATGTTTTGCCTATTTATGACAGGTAGCATAAATCTATTCCTAGTTTACCCTTTAGTGAATAGAACCCAACTTGCATTTTTGGCTTTGGACACAAGGTTCATGATTATGGTACATTACAAATTGTCTTCTATGTAAGTCAAGAAAAGAAAAACCTAAGACTGGCAAACATAAATTAGTAGATTCCAATGTACACGATTTCAGATATGCAAAGTACTGGTCATAAAAAGCTGTAAGAGGCCAAACATTTAAATTATTTAAATTAATTTTATTAAATTGTATTATCATTAACATTTAATTACAGCAGCACTTGCAGCTTCATCTGTGAAGGGTTTGACAGGATACGTCACTGAAAACAGTCCCTTCTGTCATGTCATTTAGATACAGTCTTGACATATCAAACCTACCTGAATATCCAATAACACTTCCCAGCCAAGACAGAGCTTTCAAACCAAAATTCTGATGAGCAGCAACGGATGAGTGCATGACTTGAACTTTGAGCGGCTTGGTCTGTCTGCTGGTGTTCCTCTTAAGGAAGCAGGAGGAGAAAAGTCTAACTTAAAACAGCCGTGGAAGAGGCAGAAGGCACTAGCATTCTTAATACAACCACAATACCCACACGACTTTCATGTGTCTATAATAAAGCACTATTTTTTTTAACACACTGACTCAGCTTATTTTCTAGATGGGATCTAAAGATTCAGTGACAACGGTAAGAGGATCCACCTTGTGAGTCACCAGAACCTTTGGTCATATATATGACAATCTGTAGTGACGATTACAAACAGCTTAAATCCTCAAGAAACCTTGTTTTCTGCCTTCAACCTCTTTCTTTTCCTTCTTTTTCTTTGTTATTTATTTAATTTATTCATTCATTCATTCATTCATTCATTCATTTATTTATTATGCACACAGTGTTCAGTTTCCATGCCTGCAGGCCAGAAGAGGGCACCAGACCAGACCCCATTACAGATGGTTGTGAGCCACCATGTGGTTGCTGGGAATTGAACTCAAGACCTCTGGACGAGCAGCCAGTGCTCTTAACCTCTGAGCCATCTTTCCTTCCTTCTTTCCTTCCTTCCTTCCTCCCTCCCTCCTTCCTTTTTCTTTTTCTTTTGTTTGTCAAGATAGGGTTTCTCTGTGTAGCTTTGGTGCCTGTCCTGGAACTAGCTCTCTTGTAGACCAGGCTGGCCTCAAACTCACATAGATCCTCCTGCCTCTGCCTCCTGAGTGCTGGGATTAAAGGCATGCGCCACCACCACCGGCCAAAGTTTTATTTTTAAATTTTACATGTATGGGTGCTTTGCCCAGAAGTATCTCATACTTCGTGCGCACAGTGCCTCTGGAGGCCGATAGAGAGCATCAGATCCCCTTAACTAGCATAATGGACGGTTGTGAGCTGCCATGTGGGTGCTGGGATTTGAAGCTGGGTCGTCTACAACAGTAGCCAGTGCTCTTAAGCCCTGAGCCCTCTATGTCTCCAGTCTGAAGAACGCTTCATTTGGCAAGCTGAAACCTTGCACCCAGTGAACACGTGCCTGTCCCATCCTGAGCTGTCACTCTGCTCTCCCATCCTCACACAGGTGGAATCACACAAGGATTCATCCATTTTTTACTCATTTTACTTAACATCAGTCAAGAGTTACACACAGTGCCACACTTTTAAGTGTGGAGAGACATTCCACTGTACATGTATGCTACATTTTCTCTGTTCTCCTGTCAACAGACACTGGGTCCAATAAACTTCTCATTTACATGCATACCCAGAAACAAAACTCCTGCCTCATATGGTCATTCTATTTTTATTTCTAGGGGAACGGACATGCAGCTTCCCATAGCAGCTCCTGTCCTTTTACATTTCCATCAGCACAACACAAGGGTTTCAATTATCCTATACCGCCGCTGACTATTGTTCTGGATGGAAGTCACCCAGCAGGACTGAGGTATCCCCGTTAGGATGGAGTTCGTGTCTCCATGTTCTTATTGGTTATTTCCCTTTGTTAGAGAAATGTCTACACTTCTGAAACATATAATCTTACTTCCTTTTATTTCTCGTCCTCTCCGTACCCTATGTCCATAACCTACTTTTATACATACATGGCTTTGCGTATTTCCTCTGTAAACACATACACATCTGTGTCAGAAGATTTTTCCAAATCTGCTGTCTGTCTTTTGACTTTAAGTATGTAATATTTTGTTAAAAATTTGATGTGGCCAAAAATGTATGTAATTTCTTCCCTATTAGCAATCTTAAATAGCTTTGAGAGAACCATAATAATAATATGTTAAGAATCATAATCTTGGGGCTGGAGAGATGGCTCAGTGGTTAAGAGCATTGCCTGCCCTTCGAAAGGTCCTGAGTTCAATTCCCAGCAACCACATGGTGGCTCACAACCATCTGTAAAGAGGTCTGGCGCCCTCTTCTGGCCTTCAGGCATACACACAGACAGAACATTGTTTACATAATAAATAAATAAATATTAAAAAAAAGAATCATGATCTTTAAACACAATTTAGGTGACAGTGGGTTTCTAAAGGCAAACAAATGTCTTGATAAATGCTAAATAATAGAGAGTTTTAAGCTAATAAAAAATAACAGATATGTTTTTAAATCACTTACCACAATGACTGATTTCGCCTGATCACAGTACTGGAAGTCTCCGTATCGAACAGACCTACGCCCCTGTAAAGACATTTAAAACTAACTGTGAAGGCATTACATTCAGCGTGAGTAGCTTGTAATCAGTGAATATGCTTGAACATACAACCCGAGTCAGCCTTTAATATTTATGACATCTATTCTAGTCACCAATGGAAAACTAAAATTGTGCCAGGTGGTGGTGATGCATACCTTTAATCCTAGCACTCGGGAGGAAGAGGCAGGCAGATTTCTCTGAGTTCAAGGCCAGCCTGGTCTACAAAACGAGTTCCAGAACAGCCAGATATACACAGAGAAACTTTGTCTTGGAAAAAAAAAAAAAGACAAGACTAAAATTTTTCTTAGCTTGACTATTTGAACTACCAGTGTATGCATACACACACACACACACACACACACACACACACACACACACGGCAACAGAGCACTTATTCTAGCAGGCTTCTCAATTTCCATTCTCATGGTCCAGTGTTTCTAATGACTAAGCAGAACTAGGGCAACTGTACATTTCCTTTGAATGCTCTACCTGGTAATGGCTTAGTTTTAACAATATATATTTGGGCCAATAGTCAAACAAATTTGAAAAACAGCCTAGACACATATACTTTTACTAATTTTTCTATGCTAGTTAGTTTATCTGTAATAAAAGCTCTATTTCTTTAATCCTAGACGTTGGGAAGTAGAGGCATAAAGATCTTTCTAAGTTCAAGGCCAGTCTTGACAAGTTTCAGCAAGTTCCAGCCAGCTTGGACTAGAAAGTAAGACTCCCTTCTCAAAAAAAAAAAAAAAGTTAAATTTCGGGAAGCAGGAAGCAGAGGCAGTGGATCTCTGAGTTCAAGGACAGCCTCATCTACAGAGCTAGTTCCAGGACAGGCTACAAAGAGAAACTCTGTCTCAAAAAATAAATGAAAGAAACCAAAGAAATGTTAACTTTCTCATGATAAATTACTTACATCTCGATCGACTGTAGTTGCAAAGCCAATGGCTTCTTTCTGTGTACAGTTAACAGCTTTCTGAAGAGTATAAATGACTTGTTCATAGGTGTGAACCTCGTCATTAAACAGCATGCAATAGTAGGTGTCACTCTTCTCTCTGGGGAGAGAACGTTGACGTTAATGCAGTGTAAAGAGTGGGCATGAGCAGTAGCAGAAGGGAAACCAGCTCAAGTGCTGGCCAAAGGGCTCTGGAGGATGTAGGCTTGTAGCCAGATGGTAACTGATAAATGGCAAATATTAAAAGAGAAGCCCATCAGACTTCCACGTGTTGGTGGCCCTGGCCAGTTAAATGAAAATAAAGTCAAAACAACAAGAACAAAACCAAGACAAACAAAAGAAAAGCCAGGCGGTGGTGGTGCACACACCTTTAATCCCAGTACTTGGGAGGCAGAGGCAGGCAGATCTCGAGTCCTGGTCTACAAGAGTGAGTTCCAGGACAGCCAGGGCTACACAAAGAAACCCTGTCTTGAAAAACCAAAAACCAATCAACCAAACAAACAAACGAGAGAGAGGGAAGAAGGGAGGGAGGAAGGAAGAAAATCCACCCAATGCATAGCGGACAACCCCAATTATCGGCAACACATTGAAAAAGCAAAGAAGTCACTCTTTGATGATTGATGTCCAATTAGTCTGGTGACCTCCTCATGTCCAGTCTCCAGCCCAGCCACCCTCAGCTATGAACAAAGGTCCAATAAGCAGGGAGTGACATTTCAGAAAAGAGGTGGCTGTGTGAAGTGAGGGGCTAGCAGCCAGTCCTTTAACATAGCTGTGGCTGAATCCAGCTGTCTGCTCGCTAGTTTATGAACTCAACAGTGTAAATAAAAACGGCAGATGGACAATAAGATAGCACAATGCTGAATATATTTTATAATTAGAAGCAAAATGGCTAAAATTGCATTGAGCATTTCATAAAAACCCTAAACCCACTTACATAGAAGAGCTCATCCCCTGGCATCTTTCCAGCTTTATTAGATCATCAAAAGGAGAAGGCTAGTGGGCGTGGTGTGTACACCGTTAGTCCCGGCACTTTGGAGGAGAGGCAGGCAGGTCTCTGAGTTTGAGGGCAGCATGGCTACAAAGTGAGTTCAGGTCAGTCAGAGAAAGATAGCAAAGGACAGAGATGTCAGGGATCGTGTGGGTTCAGGGATAGAACTCATGTTGTCAGACCTGGAGGCAAGGCCCTCACTTGCTGAGCCATCTTGCTAGCTCTGTGTGACCTAACACTGCTACAAACCAATCATCCTAGGAAAACCTTCATTGATCAGCATACAAGCTGCAAAGCTGGAATATCAAAGTCAAGCTTCTGCTAAAATTCAATAATTTTTAAAAAGTTGCTGGGACAGCATGGTGGCCAAGCAGTTTAGGTTACTTGCTGCTCTCTAGCAACCTGAGTTCAGTCTCCAGGATCCACTTGGTAGCTAGAACCGACTCCTGCAGGTTCTCCTCTGACCTTTCAAGGCATATACAAATAAATGGGTGGCTAGATGCAGTAATAATTTTAAAAGAAAAGACTTATGTTCTCTCCTAGCTGTGTGAATGATGTTAAAATTTAGCAGGTCCCATACACACAAGGAACGGCCATACTTACTCCATCTCTAAGTCTGCAGGCAATTCGCTTTCTTTTTCCCAGGTCAGTATATCTACTGCGTATTGAAACATAATAGCAAAAATGTTGTAAGTTCTTGCTATCACATCTTCTGATAGATGCACGAGAGGATCCTTAGGGAGAACAGAAAACACAACTCCCTTAGTGTTTTGTTTTGTTTTTTGTCTTCCAACTCCAACTCTCAAACACAAGAAGGGTGACAGGTTTTGTTACATAACAAATTTAATCCTGTACATGTTACAAAACACAAAATTACAATTCCTAAAACGTTTTCTCCCCATGATCTCAATTTCAAATTAGTTGAGTCGAAACATTCAGACACTCAAATGCCTAATGCATATAACTAAGCATTGTGGAGCAGCACGGGAACACTAAACTCTAACCTCAAACCATCTTTCCAGTGTGTATGGGAAGCTTCAACTTGCAGAACTGAGTGAAGGTATTTGATGTCAATCCCTAGAGAGCCTACACAGTTGATGGAGAAAAACGACCCCTGCAAGGTGCTCTGACTGTCTGTGGTGCGCATGTGTGTGCACGCACATGTGTACAAGCACTCGCACTCTAAACAAATGCAAAAAAAACCATATAAAACAAGGAAAGACAATCAGTCATCCAATTTACATGGGAGAAAACATGTCATTCCCCATTTAAGACCTGGGAGAAGTTTCTTAAATTATCAAAGGAGATGTCACACAGTCTATTGTGGCTCTCAACAAACAGAAGTACCTGAACCCACTACCTTTCTGTTCATTCCTTCTGCCAAAGGGCCATGTGCATTTTTTAAAAAAGATTTATTTATTTATTTACATATTTATACAGTGCTCTGCCAGCATGCCAGAAAAGGGCACTAGATCTCATTATAGATGGTTGTGAACCATCATGTGGTTGCTAGGAATTGAACTTAGGACCTCTGGAAGAGCCAATGCTCTTAACCTCTGAGCCATCTCTCCAGCCCCCATGTGGAATTTTGGTGGGGCTTTTCTTAACTGTCACAGTGATGAGATATGCTAGTGCTGTTTAACACGACATATCCAATTGTCTATATGCCTGCTCAACACATTTTTTCCATAATCAGATAGTACTTGCAACACTGATCTTTTTAAAATTAGTTTTATTTTACTGGTATGATGTTTCGCCTGCAAGTGTTTCTTGCAGCACGTACTTGCCTGTGCTTTTGAGAGGCCAGAAGAGACTGTCAGATTCCCTGGAATGGGAGTTACAAATTGTTGGTAGTTATTATGTGAGTGCTGGGAACTGAACCTGGGTCCTCTAGAAGAGCAGCAAATGCTCTTAGCTGGGAGCTTTCTGCAGCCCTGCAACGGTCAATCTTGACTGGCAAGATGAGGGAATCTGGTATTGTCTAGGAGACATAAGTCTGGGTCTACGTATGAAGTTATTACAGAGCTTTAACTGAGAACGATGATCCACCCTCAAAGTCAGCAGCACCTTCTGACAGGAGCCAGCTGGAAGGAGGTCCCAGGCAGACCTCACTCCTGAGCAAGGATAGCTATAACTGCTGCCATCAAACTCCAGCCTCTGAAAAATTTGGCTTTCCAAAGTGAACTGAGCATTAGTGACTCTCCAGGAACTGCAGGGCTTCGGTGCCAACTGGGAATGCTGAGTCCTCCAGCTCTGTTGGCTGTTCTTAGTCTCTCCAGTGTGCAGATGGCCACCGCTGCACGAGCCGGTTCCTACAGTACAGGCCTAGATTCTAAATAAATTTCCCTTTGTAATGTCTCTGTCTCTGTTTCTACCTAATACAGTATTTATTACTTTTTTCTGTGTTTATGTGTGTGTGGTGTTTACTCTGTGTGCACATGTGTGTGGTGTGTTTATGTGTGTGTGTAGGTGTGATTGACTGCACATATGTACATGTGTAATCGTAGGCAGAAGTTAATCTCAGGTGTCTTTTTCTATCGATTTCTCCTTTGTGTTGAGGTGGGGTCTCTTGTGGAAGCTCAAGCTTAACAACCCTGCTAGTCTGGTTAGCTAGCCTGCCACAGGCAAGAGGGCCTGAGCTGTCCCCAGCATCCCTGTAAAGAGCTGGGCCCGATACAGCATGCACTAGGCAGGGTTCTCTGCAGCAACAGAATCCCTCACTGGAAAGGAGACAGGAGGATTCCCTGGAGCTCAATGGTCAGCTGTTGAGTCTCTGTCTCAAAAAGTAGGGTGGGAAGCAACAGAGCAAGACAACCAACATTAACCTCTGCCTGCACAACAACTCCGGGGGCATCTTTACCTCCTCTTCCACAACTTCAGGGCTGTGAGGCTCATGCTTTGGACAGTGAGGGCCCTCTTTCCACGCTTCGGTGTCGCCACAGTCACAGAAGCCTCCACCTCCCGATGTCGTCATCTTGAAGAAGAAAGACAGTTATCTGGTAAATATTCACTGGATGTCAGGTGATACATAATATCAAGTGCTAGGACAGAAAACTGCTTAAGTGTTCCTTGCTTTGAAGGGAAAAAAATAGCAAATAAAAGGGGCTGTCAATGTTTTCTTGCAAGTAAGCCTGTAGGTTTTTGACCGATTTCTAAAGAAAATGAGCTCCTTTGCTATAGTGGGGAGGGTTCAGGTATTTCAGAGAGGCTGTGTCTGCACACACTGCTTTCTTAATTAGGAGAACAAAGGACTGGGGAGGGTCCCCTGGGGTTCTGCTAGAGTGCTGCTGTCTATACTAATGATGCTGTAACACAGAAGGCTCAAGCAAACAATTTTTCTTCAACAACTCCTAAAATTCCGTTCCTTTAAAGGGTTGGTAAAAAGTGCTCATTGAAACTTCATCATCACCTGGAGGCTTCAGGAAATAGTCACACTTACTTAAGCCGCAGCAACTAGCTACTAAGTCTGGCAAGACAAAACCTACAGGCTAATTAATTGGTATACCAGTAGTAATTTTAAAAAACTACCACAAAAAAAGTTAGGAATGAGTTAATTCAGATACAACAAATTTTCGAATAAATGCAACTCTACTCTACCCAAAGCAAGCATTTGTATGCTCTGTATCAGAGCATAATCAGTGTCGTTCTGCATATTCTATTTATTCCCAGGAGATCAGATATGGGCAAGAAACATGGTAGGCCGCCACTTGGGAAACAGCTTGGTGTACACATGTGCTCGTTACCAAACACCAGACAGAGCAGTTGAAGGGTACCTGGGAGCGTCTCGCCAGCTTACAGAGTGTGTGTGTGTGTGTGTGTATGTGTGTGTGTGTGTGTGTACTGATATTCTATATATCCTTTCTGTTCTCTATTATCAAGACCTGGGCAGAGGGAATACCAACAACCATGGAAGAGCCCTGGTCCACCTGGGCTCTGGGATTAGGAATAGGACTGAAGCTCTTCCTACAGTCTATCCAGGGAGCATGCAAGGTTCCTCAAACAACAGTCCCTTCTCCACTTCCCACGCTCAGCAGAGGACAGGGCAGGTCTGGGGAGAGCCTCAAATAAAATTATCAAGAGTCTTAAGGGCTGGAGGTGGGCCCTGAATGTCAGAGGAATATAGGCCTCTTTAATAATCATTTAAAATACCAGATCAATCTAGCGGACAGCTAGCACAGAAGATCCAGTTTTTATGTTATCTTTCTTAAATCTTTGAGTTCCAAGAAGTGTAGGCTTGTAACTCCTTTCTATACTGAACACCTCTACCCCTCTCCTTCTCCCTCCCCCGGGACGAAACCCAGGGCTTTACCCATGCTTAGCAAAGCCCTTTCTATACTGAACACCTCCCCTTTCCTTCTGGGAATAGAACTCAGGGCTTTGTCTATGCTTGGAAAATACTATACTAACAGCTACATTTCCTAAAAACAAAAACAAAATCCCACAATTTGGAAACCATTCTCTCCCCCCCACCCTTACCTCTAAATCTTTTGGTTTTGAAATGAGAATTGGTTTGGAGGCTCTAGCAAGGGGCTCACTGCTCACATCCCTTCACTGCAGATTGGCCCTGCCCTTGGGCCTGAGCATGCAGCTTTAGGAGGGAGTCCAAGTGGAGCAGTAAGGGAGGAAGGGAATGTCCACGTAGCCAGCCAGGGCAGCAAATCAACCATGGTGAGCAATGGGGTGACAGACATTGTAGCCAGCTTGCCCTCACAGCCATTAGATCTTTAAAATGAGACAAAAGGTACCTAGTATAAAATTCAATACTGTGTGTGGTTGCCATTTGTGCATTACTGACCCTGTATCGATGGTCTCTGTGGATACTTCCCAAAAAGCACTCCATGCATAAAACACAGGTAGGGTCAACTGCACAATCCCTGTCAAGTTAAAGAAAAAGAGAATGAATAAATATGGGTATCAAAAATTAATCCTCTCCCTCAATATCAGAACCATTCTGGAAGTGTCAAAATAGGAGGTGCTAGTCCCCAAATCTGCAGCTCTCTGCTCAATGAAATCATCCATGTTTTCATGCTGGAGTATATGAGGGAGCCTTTCAGCACAGCCTTGACCAGAATTGTCTGTCCACTGCTCCACAGGTTTGGGAAGACTTGATCTAGTGAGCTAATGCACCCTGCAGCCACAGCTTACAACCTTCTATTGAAGTGGCATCTAAAATGAAGGTCGGGCGTGAGTACTGAACTCCTGTTGTTAGACAGTAGCACTTTTCTTTTTGTTTTGAGACAGATTTCACTATGTAGACCAGGCTGGCTTTGAACGCACACAGATCTGCCTGCCTCTGCCTCTGGAGTGCCGGGAATAAACATATGCACCACCATGCCAGGGCAGATGTCTTGCATATTAAGCCAACAACTGCCCTATGACTAACTGGGTTCAAGAGTGAAGTGTCTGAGGCTGCAAAAGCCCAGAATGGGAGAATTGTTGTATGCTTAATCTGAAGAACATTCTCAAAAGGTTGAAAATAAATACCATTGAACAAGAATTGGAAATATACAACTAATAGCAATATTGAAGGAACTTAAAGAGCAGTAAAATGTCACTTTCAACTGTTCCCTGTATTTTGAACAGCAGCACAGGTCTCTGACAGTATATGTTTGAGGCACTAAATAGATAAATATTCCACATCTGCAACTGGGAAACAGCAGCTCATAGAGCAGTCTAACCTGGGATAATGGAGATGTGGGTGCAGGCCAAGTCCATGGTTCTGAGTTACCAACATCTCCTTCTGCAGCCCAAGCACGCTGTCTATGCACTAAACTTCCATGTACTTTGTGGTAACAGAGAGTAGTGCCACAATGCAACTTGATTTTCTACTAAGAGTTAAATTACATGGAGGCTAGCTGCTGATGCAACCTCAGAGCTATGTTGCAGCAGGCCTCCCTTGACTGCTACACACAGCACCGCCCCAAAGAGGCTGGGACCAACATGGTCAGCAGAGACGACTGCTGGCCTTGCTCCAGCAGCACGGCTTCTCCGTACCCTCGGTCTCACAGCACCACTGCTCCCATCACTACCTGACACACCTGAAAACCCCATGTGAGGACAGAGAGTGGACCCATTAGAATAGTTCACCCTAACTGATGAATAATCCTTTCCTCCATTTAGTCTGTCCACACGACAAGCTGTCTAAAACCCCAGCAACACAATTCTCTCTAGAAGCCTGCATGCCCTACTTGTGCTCTGTAATAAATTAATCAAAAGTACTTTGGCCTCAGAATTTTTTTTCTAAGGGGTGACAGAAAACCCAGGACACAGGGTAGAGGTTTTGTTTTGTTTCTCGATCTCAGGG
The DNA here is from genome assembly GCF_950005125.1 of Chionomys nivalis. Classification (NCBI taxonomy): domain Eukaryota; kingdom Metazoa; phylum Chordata; class Mammalia; order Rodentia; family Cricetidae; genus Chionomys; species Chionomys nivalis. Next base: position 11,109,812 of record NC_080104.1, on the reverse strand, counting down.
ACTCCCTAGCCTTTACCAGGGACGAGTCCCAAAAGCAGCTGCCACATGTCTGAGTTTCAGTGCCCACAAGAAAAGACCATTAAAAAAACAAAAGAATACTCATAAACTTTTATTACCATCAACTCATGTAATATTTATTTATTCACGTGTTTGAGTGCGCATGCCTATGTACCACAATTCTCTCTCTCCTTCCACCACGTGGGTCCTGGGATTTAACTCAGGTATGAGGCTTGCTGAAAAACACCCTTAACTGCTCAGCCATCTTGCCAGCATATCATATGTTTTCAAATATTTATTTTCAGTATTTAACTTTTATGTATTTCTGTGTATGTGCACATGAGTGCAGGTGCCTGCATAGGGCAGAGGTGAGTTAGAACTGCTACAACTGAGGATACCAGTAGCTTCAAGATGACTAACATGGATGCTGGGAACAGAACTTGGGACCTCTGCCGAGCCAATCTCCAGCCACCATCATATATTTTTAACAACAAAGTACAGGTCTAAGCATTTAAATTTAGCTGCATGAAAAAAAAATACAAAAACAGCCCATTTTCCCACATTTTATTATATACGAGTGAAAAACCCCTAACATTCTGGCATGTAAGAATAAAAGAAAGGGCTTTCCAGGCAGAGGCCTGGTGTGACATGACACAGATGCTCTGGCTCGTGCTTCCTAGCGGCTGGAATAACCCTGAGGTGCTCCAGGCCTTAGAAAGCAAACTCCTTCTGACCTTCTGCTGCCTTTCTCTTTCCTTTGCCCTTCTCTAAGTCATGTGACCAGAACTGAACTACTTGTGAGTCACCCCAGCCTTTCTGTCTTGAAGACAGCCATAGAGAAACCCTCACAGAGTAGCTCCTAAGTGGATCCTAATGGAGATTCCAGGAACGGTCCTGCCACAAACCACCAAAAGGAATGCTCAAGGCCAAGAAGAATCCATACAGACAGGTTTTGTGGATTTTCCCAGTCTACTATGAGCATTAGGGCTTACCCTTTTTTTGTCCAATCACATTGCCACATGACTGAGCTTCACCCATGCTCCATAAAAACCAGAAAGGACACAGCATGGAGAGCTTCCAGAATGCTCAACACCTGGGGGGAGCCACACCCAGAGGGCACAGAAGGTTCTCCAAGATCTTGCCCTGTATATTCCTTCATCTGTATCCTTTGCAAAATGCTTTATAGTAGCCCAAGAAATACAATTCCTTGTGGCAAATTAATCAAACCCAAGGAGAGAGTCATAGGAATCCCAATTGCAAATCAACCCATCCTGAAAAATGGGGTTTTCAGAATTGGGTGGGAGGGGTCAGAAAGAACCCTGAGGGGCTGGGCAAGAACTGGAGAAATCACCATAGACCCCAGATATATCTATTTTAGTGCTTGGACAGTGATGGACTACAGACCACAAGAGGGTCTAGAAGTGCTAACACCTCAAAGCAATGAGCACAGCTGCCATCCAGCCGCTATCCTACTGCTAAACACTATTCCTGACTCAGAAAACCATTTCTAGGGAAAACGATTGATCTCAAGGCAGACAGGGAGAAATCTACGATGTCACCGAGTCATCTTTTTTGTTTTTCAGACAGGGTTTCTCTGTGTAGTCTTGACTGTCCTGGAACTCTCTAGACCAGGATTGCCTTGAACTTGCAGAGATCCACCTGCCTTTGTCTCCTGAGTACTGGGATTAAAGGTGTGTTACCAATGCCCAGCAATCTTGTGCCAGAAACTAAGTAAGCCCTCCGAGAACACTAGCAGCATAAAAAAAGAGCAAACAGTGGCAAAAACTCCTATTGTGTGAAATTAGGACACAGTGGCTAAGTGAAAAAAAAACAAAATGGTGCTGGATCAATGGCTCCTTCAATCCCCAGGACCCTTGCAAAGGTGGACGGAGAAAAGAGCCTCCACAAAGCTGGCACTTTAGCCTTGACGTATGTGCCTCAGCTGTTATGGTCATGGATCAATACATCTCAGGTTCAAGTCCTAGCACTGCAAAAATATCAAAACAAAACAAAACAAAACAAAAGACACTCAAAGCTTCAGAGGAAAGGACAGCTAACACCATGAAAGTGCTTTCCCACAGAACTCTTCATTACTTGGGGTGGGAGTGACTTTATAGCAGAAACAGCTTGCGGACAGCACTGTCATCAAGGATCAATGGGACCACAGGCCACACACCAGGCTTGGATTCATCATCTCTGGGGCAATCTGGCCAAAGGTACAAGGTCTATTTACCAGACAAATCCAACTTGAAGGGCATTTCAAAAATAATTAGTTTGTAATCTTCAAAAGTATCAAGATCATAAAAAGAAAATCAAGTAGACTGGGGTAAAATTCAGACTTTAGATTTAAAGACACACAAATGTGTGTATCTTCTGGGTGGAGAACACCGTATCTGTGAATCACAAGGTTGAACTCCATCTACTCCCCAAGCAGCAGCAGCATGCTCAGAGAGGTCTTTATAATGCCAAGAACTCGCTCTACAGCACTTCACTGTACAGTACGATCAGAAGTGATAATCTGACCACACTGATAAGGAAAAACTAACATGGAAAACCAGATTCCTTAATTAGCTTAATTTAAATCTTACAACAAAATGTTTCTTAAAAGTTGAACAACGTCTCTATCGACAGTATATCCACACGACGGCATACTCTTTAGCTGTGTAAACTGAATGGAAAGACGCTAAACTTTTAGAAAATTTAGTTCTGTGTACATACTTGTTTTGAGACAGGGCTCCTCTATGTAGCCATGCCTGTCCTGGAACTCACTCTGTAGACCAGGCTGGCCTCGAACTCACAGAGATCTGCCTGCCTCTGCCTCCCGAGTGCTGGAAGTGTGCATCACCACACCTGACTTACATATTTCTTTTCATTACATTAATTTATTTTGTGTGCATGGTCACATGTATATGGGCTTTTGAGTGGTCTCTGGGATCACACTCTCATCAAGAAGCTTAGCAGAAGCTGCCATTACCAACTGAGCCATCTTGCCAGCCTATGTTTGCACATACGGCTAAGATAGTCTTGTACATCTGTGTATACGCATGCGTGCATGATGCCTAGTATGCACAGAGAATTTCTGGACGGACAGAGTGTTAAGCAGTGATAATCAGCACAGGAAGTGAGAAGGGGTCAGGGCACGTTCTTCTGTCTTCTCTCACAGACTCAATTCCACCAATCTTTTAAGGTCATCTTGTATTAGTGAGCCCATACAGCAAACATACCCTAATTTCCACCACCCCCAATTAAAAAGAACTCCTTGGAGAAATGACAGATTCTCCATATAGGTCACAGCAAATACAGAAAGCTGTGGGCATCTCATCATGCCAGAAAGGGAAGCAGCACCCCAAAGCTAATGAAGGCAGAGGAGAGAAACAAAGGAGCCAGTGTGTGGTTCCACAGTCAACTCCGGAACAATGTGAGCATCAAAAAGAATCATTGTAAGCAAGATGTATCAGGAAGTAACAGGCCAGGACAGAGATGGAAGTTACTCAGGGCCTTCTCCTGTGCTGCTGACAGCCTGGCTCTTGATCTGGAAAACCATTTCATGACTATTTGCTCCTAAATCAGTTAATTAAACTGTATGTATTGGTGGTGCGTACTTTTAAATGTATAGGTTTCATAATTTGGAAATAAAAATCTGAAGGTTTCAGAGAAGAACTGTCGTATTTTACCTGCAAGAGTACGTGGGCTCGCCTACTTTAAACACTCGGCCACAGAGATGAGAAGGCTTGTTCGCCTGTTCAAGCTTCGGAAAGCCCAGGGCAGGGTCCTCACCACAGATGTACCATTCCATTGGCCCCAACAAGATGTGCTGTGCGAGTGTGTCTTCCTTCTGGGGGTAAGGGTTGGGACCCCGGCAGTAGATTTTGGGCACACAGTGGGCTAAATGCTGGTATACTTCTCTGGTGAGGTCAGTTGCTTGTAGCCATTTCTTAAAAAAAAAAAAAAAAAAAAAAAGTTTTAAATAAGGTCAACTGAGTACTAATTCGAGCAATTATACCCAACTTCCTTTTTGGTAAAAATATGATAATAATAACAGTATTTTGTTTATATTGTTATACATTAAAATTTTAATCCGGGTCAGCAAGATGGGTAAAAGTGCTTGCCTGATGACTTCATTTCAATCCCCAGGACCCTCATAAAGGTTCTCGTTCTCTCTCTCTCTTTCTCTCTCTCTCTCTCTCTCTCTCTCTCTCTCTCTCTCTCACACACACACACACACACACACACCTTATTCAAACCACAGCTGTTGTGTTCATTTGACTTCTAATGCTTTGCTCGAAAAATGTTATTCCAATTGTGAGAGGGATTTTCATGTCAGGGATGAACGGATGGATAGACGGTGTGTGTGTGTGTGTAGTCTCTCATGAATATTATCCTACAAGAGCCTGGCCTATTGACTATGGCTTCTTTCTCTGACCAGCTTCTCTCTCTAAATCCTTTCCCCTTAGCTCTCCCTACTAAATCCAAATAGAAAACCAAAAACCAAACACACTTCCCTTTTCTGGGCCCCGACTTTGCTCCCACCTACTCATACACCTGGATATCTCACAAGTTGCCCCAACTGAACCCCTACCTCCCTCCGCCATCCGAATCCGTTACTCCTTTCTCCACGTTTGCTCTGCTCCACTCAACATGGTCACTTTGTCTTCACTGTCACACAGGTACCAAAAACTCTCCTGCACCCACTCATTTCTCTCTAGAGAACCCTCATTCCGTTGCAGGAGCAGCATGGCCATGGACTTCCTGGGGTCCCCACCAGCTTTGTTCCTCTGCAAATTTTTTTTTCTTTTTTGAGACAGGGTTTCTTTGTGGTTTTGGTTCCTGTCCTGGAACTAGCTCTTGTAGACCAGGCTGGTCTTGAACTCACAGAGATCCGCCTGCCTCTGCCTCCCAAGTGCTGGGATTAAAGGCGTGCGCCACCACCGCCCGGCTCCTCTGCAAATTTTTCTAACCTCACTACTGGGGTAATTTTTGACAAATACCCACTTGAACATAAGTCTACAGCTGAACCCACTGAGCCCAGGGTAAGACCCCTGGAAGCACTCCCTCGCCCTTCCTCTCTCCTCCTCTCCTTTCTGGCCTTTCTGCCACACATGCCATCGCTCTCTTAAACTTCTTTGTGCCATATTGGCTCTAAGCCAAGAAAAAGAAACCTCACAACATGAAATAAAGGGACCATTTCTGCTACAATGCAGCTAAGTGAACTGCTAACACAACTCACAAACCCAGGTTTACTTAGGATGCGATCAGAGTCTTGTTAAGAAAGCCTTCTACTTTCCAGTCTTACTTAAAAGCATTTTTCAGTAGGAGACAGTGTTGGACTCTAGAGTCCAACAACAGGACAAGGAAGAACAAATTGTAGCTGGGCAGTGGTAATGCATACCTTTAATCCACTCGAGAGGCAGAGGCAGGCAGATCTCTTTGAGTTCTAGGCCAGCCAGGACTGTTACATAGAGAAACTGTGTCCTGAAAAACCAAATAAATAAATACTCACTTAAAAAATAAATTCAGGGGCTGGAGAGATAGCTGAGAGAGTAAAAACATGTACTGCTCTTCCAGAGGACCAGAGTTTGTCCCCAGCACCCATCTACAACTCGGGATCCAGCATAAGGGATCCAGCACTCTCTTTTGGACATTATGGGTACCTGCACTCATGTGAGCATAGTCTCTTACACACACACATATTTTAAAATAAAGTGAAAATTGGAGGGGGATATCAGGGGCTCACTCTATAGCCCTGGCTAGCCCAGAACTCCCTATGTAGATCAGGAACTCATAGGAATCCACGTGCCTCCACCACCTGAGTGCTGTGATTAAAAGCATGCGGCACCAAATCTGGCCAGAAATGTCCTGAATAAATAGATTTTTCAAAAAAGAGAGGACTGGAGATATAGTTTGGGGTAGAACACTTGCGTAGCATGAGCAAGACCTGCACTTACACTCCACTATGGTCAGAAAGCAAGCACAAGAGAGTGAATGGAAATCCAGCACTTGGAAGGCAGAGGCCAGCAGATCTCTATGAGTTCAAGGCCAGCCTGTCTATAAAGCAAGTTTCAGGACAGCCTGGGATGATAAACCCTGGGGAGACAGAGAAAGAAGAGAGAAAGAGAGAGACAGAGACATAGAGACAGTCAAAAATAGGTTTCTCTGTGTAGCTTTGGAGCTTGTCCTGGAACTTGTTTTCATAGCCCAGGCTGGCCTCGAACCCACAAGAGATCCACCTGCCTCTCCCTCCAAGTGCCTGGATTAAAGGCAGGCGTAGCCACCACCTAGACAAAAACATTAATTAAAAAAAAAAAAAAAGATTAAGTTTAAAATGGTGAAACAGGTGGGGGAATGGGAGCATGCCTGTAATCCCAGCATTTGGGATGTGGAAGCAGGAATATCATAAATTCATGTCATCTTCAGCTACTTTGGGAATGAAAATTAGCTGGAGCCACATGGAATTCTGTTTTAAAAGAATAAAGAAAAAAATTAGTTTTCCGTATTTCATGCTCCCATTTCTCCTAAAGTCTCACTTTTGAAGAATTGTAATCGAGAATAAGGTAGTTCTTAGAAGAAATTATGTAGTATTCATTGTGGCTCCATCAACAGATGGATCAAATCTGCCCATAAAGTTTCTCCAATAAAAAAGAAGCTTCGACTGGAGAAGGTGCAGTAGGGCAGAGTACCTGACTCCAGCCAGTCCCCAGCACTCACCGCAGCTTACAACCACCTGCAATTCTAGATCCAGGGAATCTGATGACCTTTTTGGCCTCGTGAGGGCATCTGCACACATGCGCACAGACCCATGAACACATACATACACACAACTAAAAATTAAAAATAATATTTTTTCTTTTATTTATTTTAGATATTTATTTATTGTGTATACAATATTCTTTCTGCGTGTATGCCTGCAGGCCAGAAGAGGGCACCAGAACTCATATTACAGATGGTTGTGAGCCACTATGTGGTTGCTGGGAATTGAACTCAGGACCTTTGGAAGAGCAGGCAATGCTCTTAACCGCTGAGCCATCTCTCCAGCCCCCTAAAAATAAATCTTAAGGAAAGAAAAAAGTTAAGGCTATTATTCTTACACAAGGCATGTCATTAGTAAAACAAATATCTAATTTTAAGTATCTTTTTATTATGTGCTATTACTTCAAAACCTAGCTAAGAAGGCTGACATATGTTCCCCATCGCTTAGAAGTATACTACCGGGGCTGGCGATGTAGTTCAGTAGTACAGAACTCATAAGGCCCCAGGTACTGATACTGCCGAAATAAGTAAACAAATAAAAAGTTTATTACTGTTGTGTGAAATATTAAAAGCCACCTAAGACATTTGGACTCTATTACAGGCATCTTAATCTGATTAAACTTAACATGTATCATTATATAAAGCAGAAAAAACTTAGGACTGTCTCTCACAATGACTGCTCACATATTTCTCAACAGAATGAAATGAGCAGCTTTTCATACCCATTCTCCCCTGCTAAATGCAGCTGAGTCTTTCATGTGAAACATTGCTGCATTTGACTGTACTTTAATTTGTCCTTATTTCAGAAACATGGACTGGATGGAGCATTTACTATCTTATAAGTAAGTCCCCATCAATAAGTAAAGGAACTGTCCCCTCATTCCACTAAAGTAAACATGCTATGACAACATTTCCAGCTTTCCTGTCATTGAATGTTCAATCTGAGCCTTGAGATTGAGAACATACATAAAACAGAAACACACAAACAAATCCCTAGAGGTTAGCTTCCTTTGCTACTGCATCTAAGTATTCTATAGCCAATTAAAGCTGCATCCTTCAAGCATATCTGATTTGCTTTCGAACAAGGCTATGCAGCAGCAATCCCTACTAGTAAAATGTAGTACAGAATTGGGGGGAAACTACAATAAGCCGGTAGGTAGAAAAATACAGAAATGGGCAAAAGCTCGTGGCAAGTGCTCAGCATCAAGACCACGGAAGAAATGCAAATCCAACTCATGAGAAAGCACTTCATACCTAACACAAGGGCAATGATCAGGAAGACAGACAGTGCTGGCAACTGTGCAGAAAGCTAGGAGCCTCCTGCACTGCTGACAGAATAAAAATGCTGCAGCACTTTGGATACAGGCTGGCAGTTCCTCAAAAGAGTTATTACCATATGACCCAGCAGTTCCACTCCTAGGGACATGGCCAGGAGAAATCAAAGTATGCACACACAAATCTCTACACAAATATTCACAATAGCCCATTCCGGATATCCAAAAAGCATCAAAGCCCAAATATCTAACCATTCATGAATGGATAAAACTATATCCATTCATGTGCTATATCCATCTGTACAAGGGGCTATTGTTTGGTAATGAAAAGGAATGAAGTATCAATGCATTCTACAACACTAATGAACATTTGTGAAAAGAAAAATTGTAAAATATATTGTATGGTCCCATTTATACGAGATGTTCAGAATAAACGAATCTATGGAGACAGAAAATAGATTAGCAATTGTTTACAGTTTGGAGATCTGAGGGGGGGACATATTCCTTTAGGGAATGATGAAAAGATTATAAAAGGGAAGTCATGGTCATACAACTCTAGTGTGCTCTGCCTCCCTCAGACTATTTACAATGCAAAAGCCAGAAATAATCAACGCATCACAAAACTCTACACAAAATCTCTATAATGAGTGCTGGCAAGATGGCCCATTGGTTAAAGGAGCTTGCTTGACAAGTCTGGTAACCTGTGTTTAATTCCCACATAAAGATGGAAGGGGAGAACAGACTCCACATGATGTTCTAGGACGACCTCAAGAGTGCTTGGCATGCACTCTTCGCATACATACACACAAACACAGAAATTCAAGTTCATGAAAGAAACTTTTGAAATTTCTCATTTGCTGTGTGTGCGTGCGTGCACGATGCCTCAGGAGGAGCATCAGAATCCTCCTCAATTTCTCACCGCCTTATTTTAAACAAGACTCAGAATCTGGAGTGCACTGACTCAGCCAGACTAGCTTGCTAGCAAGCCCCAGGCATCCTCTTGTCTCCTGCTCCCCCATGCTGGGATCACAGGCACACACCACTGTGCCTAACTTTCTCTGTGGGTGCTGGTGAGAGAACACAAGCCCTCATGACTGCATGAAGAGTATTTGACTGAATGAGGCATCTACCGAGCTCCAAATTTCCTTTCTTTTTGGAGCCAAGGATCCCCTATATAACATAGGCTGGACTGGCACTTCCAAATGATTCTGCTGTCTCAGTCTCTGAGAGCTGGGAGCGCACCACCCAACACAGCTTAGATTTTTTTTGGGGGGGGAGGAGAAATATGTATACTTCCAAAACGGTAATCTCCCATTAGAACATACTGGAATAATCATGCTTGAATCAATTCTACTGAGAGAAGACTGACACCAGCTGGCTTCTGCGATCCTCTAGCGTCACAAGTGTGGAGTCAGTTTAGCTGAAATGGATGCAGTAGACAATCTTCCTTCTAATACATTGTGTCAACAGTGTTGAAGACTTGGTGGTACTCAGAGGCCAGGTGTGGTGTCACATGCCTGCCATCCAGCATACAGGAGGCTAAGGCAGGGAGATTCTGAGTTCAAGGCTCGCCTGGGACACACAGGAAGCCCATTTCAAAATAACGACACAAAAGGCATCAGTATTTATCAAGTTAAAGTGGGATTGGTCTTGGAATATTATCAATCACAGAGGTCAACATTCTGAAACAATTACTTTAAAAATTTCTTTTTGAGATAGGCTTTTATTTATGGCCCTGACTGGCCTGGAACTCTATTCCAACCAGGCTGTCCTCAAACTGGCATCCACCTGCCTCTGCCTCAGAAGTGCTGGAATTAAAGATGTGCATCACTACACCTGACTAAAATTTACTTTTAACCAAAGAGAAAACGTGCATTGATTTCAGCTGTGGTTAAGGGCCACGCTGGAGCCTGAGGCTGAAAGGACAGTGGTAAGTATTTAGTGTCCTGATTAAAGAGACCCAGGAAGCCCCTCTAGGGGCTGGGGGAGCAGGCATCGCTTCTATGTGCATCTGCTCTGTCTGAAGGGCTTCTCTTGGCCGCCACACTACATTTCCTCAAGTTTAATTTCATAAATCTACCCAAGAAAGCCACTGAAAAGTCAACTTAGCAGAAAGTAGTGTGAGCTCAGGCATGAGATCTTCACAAACTCAAATAAGCACAATAAGGGTCTGTTGGGGCTGGAGATGGCTCAGCAGTTAAGAGCACATACTTCACCCAGCACCCACACTGGGCATTCAATGCCTGCGGCCAGGGTGCAGACATCTACACTCGTATGCACATAGCTGACACAGACATATACAAGTACACATAACTAGAAGTAAATTTTTTAAAAGGTTTGTTGCATTTCCCTTGTTTTAGTCCACTTTATTTGCTTGAAAACTTTACCACTTAAGAGCTGGGAGCAACAGCCTCCACAGAGGTTTTCTAAATGGCTTCCTCAGGAACCTCAACAAACTGAGGATTCTCTCATCAGTTTTAGAACGGGCTAACACAGTGTCATGAGCCAACAGATGCAAAAATTCAGAGGGAGAGAAAAAAAAAAAACCAAACCACCCACTATTCTGACAAACAGATTTGACAACATTAGAAAAGGATACCAAGTCAGTGTTGTTATTTTCCTCTTATAGCAGGGTTTTAATTTTCTTTTCCAAATATCTTTGACAAATCAAAGGCAGATGGGGGCTGAAAATCCTTGGGTTGTGCAATTTCACACAGAAAGTTCATGAAAACAAGCTGCACACCTTAGTCTTACAAAAAAATTTACAAAACTTGGAAAGACAATGTATTTTTAAAAAACTCTCCTCTCTCACTTCCACCTGAACTTCCTTGGTCTCATCAACCCAATTCAAACCCTCAACAGCCTTACATCCCAAATACTGTCCCCAGCATGCAGTGTGCTGATGAAGATTCAGTCCCTATCTTTTTCATCTGGAGGTCTTAGAGACTGGGCTCCAATTGTTTGAGCCATTCGCGGTCACTGTGGACAATCTGTTCCGATAGGTGTCCCCTGCCCTCACTGGCAAAGGACGACACTGAATGTGTTGAAGTCGTTGTCTTTATAATTTTGCTACTTATATCAGCACTGTTCCTATTACATTTCTAGTGCTCACTGAGTTTGAATGGCTTAAGTTTAGGGCCCAAGGGCTGCTGATACACTGTGATCAACTATCATTAATGAGCTTGCATCTGTTAACCAAAGCGGCTTTCTCAAAGTTATATAACCTTTGTTGTTCTCCGTCCAACTTTTCCCAACTTCTAGAAAAATGTTTTTTTTTTTTTTTAAAAAAACCCTCCCAGTCTCAAATGCTCAACAAACGCATCAAGACGGTACCTCGCACAGCAGCACCAGTGTTGCCATATAACTAAATAAACAAGGGCAAAAGAACTAAAAAAAAAAAAAAAAAAGCATTGAGGGGGCCTGTGGGGCTCGCAGCTCCAGCAACAAAGTTGGCGAGGACAACAAGCCTCAGCACAGACACTGATCTGTCTAGCCCAAGAAATGGAATCAGAAGATAAAGTAGGGCTACCGTACGACAACGCTAGGAAGCGGCTCGCTCCCTCCCTCCCATCTTCCAACAGCCGGCAGAAAGGGCAAAGGCCCAAGTGTTGTAGACTTAATGGGTGGATGAGGGTAAAGAGGGATAACGAAAGCGCCTTGGTCGAGTCGCCAGGTACAAGGGGGTCTAGGGACCTCCTAGCACGGAAGGCGCGGAGCAGGCTCGATGGCCTCCTGGGTCTTTTCCCTACAGGACAGGGCCAGCACGGCTGTTACCCGAAGTCAGAGGCGCGCTTCGGGATTTCCAGGACTCTGTTCCACCCCCCGGGCGCGGCCTGCGAGGGCCGGACGTAGCCCTCCCGGGTTCCCGCACTCACCCCTGCGATCTCTTCAGCAGAACATTCCAGCAAACTGCGGTCGATGGCCTGCACCTCGGACTCCAGCTCCGACGCCATCTTCTCTTCTTCTCTCCTCCCCGGGCTCTCTGGCCGCTGTCGCCTCTCCCCGGACCTCAGCTTCGCTTCTGCTCCCGCAGCCGCGACCGTCGCCTCTGTCCCGGGGCGTCAGTCCCGGGGCGTCCTCGCGGCCGCGAGCCGAGCCGCTCAAGGAGCAAAGCGGGACGCGAACCTGCAGCGGGGACGGCGGTCGCTTGCGCGCGCGCCCGGGCTCAGCGCCCAGAAGTCAAGTCGCCGCCTTGCCCGTGACCCGGGGAAGGACACCGAGAACCCCAGGCCTGGCACTCCGGATGGCCACTACCGCGTTCAATGCAAGGAGAGGGGCAAAAACACCCAGGCGGGGGAGGAGAGCATTCTGGGTACTGTAGTCGCTCCCTGCGCGGCCAGGGAGCCGAGTGAAGCCTCTAAAAAAAGGGGCCGCGAGCGAGCATCATGGGAGTTGTAGTACATCCCCCTGGCGGAAGCCTGGCAAACGACAATTTAGAATCCGTGAAAGGGACTTTGACGCCAGAAGAGTGAAATAACGTGTGAACTGTCGTTTTAGTCTCTCAATCCCATTTATTCTTGTCATTTTTAAAAAATCTCCCTAGCACCAAGAACCGTTCCTGGCACGATAGACACTCAGCTGTCTGTCAAAAGCCTGGTGTCTGACAAGCCCTCAATTGTCAAAAGAATGAATGAACCACGCGTTCTATTCCTGAGGTTCTAATGCCTTGTCATCCTTACAGTAGTCAATCGAGGTATATTTAGTACCGAGGTTTTGAAAAGTTTTAAAAAATATTTTTTTAAAACTTCTCAAGCAATTTAATTTATGACCTCTGCTTGAGTTTTTTTTTTTTTTTTTTTTTTTTTTTTTTTTTTTTTCTCCAAATCTTGAAGCAAAAGAAAAGTAGTCTAAAGAGCCCACTGAAAGACCCACTCTCGGGTTCCGGGAGAGGCGCCCTGGGAGTGCGCGCTTACTTCCGCGTCCAACCCGGCTGCGTCCTGAGGCTGCGTGGAGGGAGAGCCGGGGCGTAGAGACGGTACTGCCATTGTTTTTGCAGTTTTTCAAAGGTTGAAGGGGAAAAACAAACCACAACAACAGCAACAAATTTTAAGGTCCAATGGCAGTTCACAAGGCATTAGAAGAGGTACTGGATATTTTCCAGCTGCGTTGCTTTAAGATTATACTGACTGCACCTGAGGGTTTCGCCATCGTTTTTCTCTAAAAGCAGATTGATTAGGGGCGTGTATATACTGAGTACTGTATTTGAATACCTTTTAAATTATCGTCGTGGAGAAGTTAAGGCTCTCACGGATGACCTGACTCTAGTTGCCCTGTAGGAAGAGGCTGATTTTTTTTTTTATTGGAGTTGTTAGGGCTAGCTCTTGGAGCCTGGCAGCACTAACAAGCTAGTCTTGGGTATTTGACTTTAACAGGACAGTTAGAGAGATAGGAAATAGTGAAAAAGCAGAGAAGGAAGATTTTTCGATATAGCCACATTGGGAAGAGTGACCCTATATCCCGCCGACCCCCCCTGCCCACTCTGACATGAGGTTTAGGTGTAAGCAGAGGGCAGTCCTCGTCAACATGTGGTCCCAATCCATCACTGATCCATCATTGTCTTGATCCCAGCCTCTCCTGCAAGGTGGTGCTCTGACAAGTTATAGAAACTGTAAGAAATCTCTTCTGGGAGATAAGCTCTGGTTGATACCAGACTCCTATTCCCTGGGGTCTTTTGTTTTAACAGCCTGAGCGAAAGGGAGGAGCACAAATGCATCATCAGCATCATGACCTCATATGTGCCGGGCCTGAAGAAAATAATGGATGCCTTTGACTGACGCTAGGGAATGAAAAGGCATTAGCCACCTGGGTTGGGCCCTGGAAGAGCAGCTGAGGTGGTCTGAATGAGACCGGCTCCTGGAGGGGCTTATATATTTGAATGCTTGGTCCCCGGTGGGTGGAACTGTTCGGAGGAGGTGTATCATTAGGGTAGGGCTTTCGTTTTTCCAAAGCCCTTGCCATTTCCAGTTAACTTGTATCTCTTCCTGTTGCTTGTGGATCAGATGTAAGCTCTCAGCTACCGCTTCAGTGCTCTGCCTGCCTGCCGCCGTGTTCCCCACCACGATGTGGACTTACCCTCTGAAACCGTGAGCTGCAACAAACGCTTTCTTCTATAAGTGGCCTTGGTCATGATGTCTTATCACAGGAACAGAAGTAACTGAGACAGCATTCATTCTTTAGAAGTCTGCCTTGAATTCTTCACCCTCAATGAAGAGGAAGCTAGCCCAAGTTAGTCAGATTTTTAGCCCCCTCCACAAACACCCATGTCCACAGTCCCAAAATATTACTTTTGAAATAGAGAAAAACCTTTTCACGCATATAAAAAAAATTTGCTCTTGGACAGGGGATGGATTTTGCCTACCATGTACTAGATTTTGGTTTTGATTTCCTACTTAAGACAAAAACAAAGATATTACTGCTGGGCTTGTAAGATGCCTCAGCTGTTGGGGACTATTATTTTCAGGTTTGGGACTTTTATTTACGCTGTATTTGTTTAATTTTGTGATGTTGATTGCAGTCTAAAACACCTTGATGGTCCTAATGAAGAGCTGAATGGCCACAGCAAGGTAGGAGCAAGGCTAGGTATGGCTAGCAGGCAGAGAGTATAAATAGAACAAGAACCACAAACAAGGAGGGAGAACAGGGGAAGGAGGACATCAGGGGCCAGCCACCCAGCCATCCATGGAGAAAGAGTAAATTAAGATAAACAGAAGTAAGAAAAGGAAAAAAACTCGGAGGCAAAAGGTAGTTGAGACAATTTAGGAAAAGCTGGCAAGAAACAAGCCAAGCTAAGACTGGGTATTCATAACTAAGAATAAGTCTCTCTGTGTGATTTATTTGGAAACTGGATGGCGGGCCCCCCAAAAGCCAAAAGAATAAAATGTCATACAACACTCAGTGGGTAAAGGAACTTACCATACAAACTTAACAACTGGAGAATCACCATCCGGGACTGTGGTGAAAGAAGAGAAATAAGGCTCATATCTGTCCTCTGACCTTCATATACGGCATGACGAAAGCACACATTTGCACACATACACGAAGTTATCAATTTTTGATAAAAGAAAACATGAGGGACTAGTGAGATAGTTCAGTGGTTAAGAGTGCTTGTTGCTCTTGCAGAGGACCCAGCTTTGACTCCCAGCACCAATATGGCAGTTCACAACCATCCCTAGCTCCAGTCCCAGGGCATCTGATGCTGCCTTCTTTCCTCGTAAGGCACAACACACACACGGCACATACATATACTAAGCAGAGAAAACAGTTGGGTATCAAACATGCTACAGAATTGTCTGCATGCCTATCTGGCATGCTACTTTATTCCAGAGGAAGGCTTGATTTACATATAGGACACTTCTGAGCAAGACCAAGGTTAGAATGTTTCTGATTTCGTTTTGTTTCTGGTTTTGCCACCTATTATGTTTTCCAAACTCTTAAAAAGATGAAAACATATTGCCAGACTTGACGGTACACACTTCTAATCCCAGTACTCTGTGGACAGCAGGAGAATTTCTGTGATGTTCAAGGACAGATATATATACAGTTCCAGGAGAGCCAGAGCTATATAGTAAAACCTGTGTGGAATATTATTTTAAAGATGTGTTACATTTGTTTATGCTGTGAAACATTTGTTTAATGAGCAAAGATGTGTTGCATTCTATTATGTTGCATTTGTTTAACTCTGTGAAGCCGTGTTACTTTGCCTGTGTAAAACACCTGATGATTGGCCTAATAAAGAGCTGAATGGCCAATAGCAAGGCAGGAGAAAGGATAGGCGGGGCTGGCAGGAGAGAGAATAAATAGAAGGAGAAAAAGAAGATCAAGGACCAAGAAAAGAAGGAGAGAGGACATTAGGGGCCAGTCATCCAGCTACACAACCAGTTATGAAGAAAGAAATAAAGGAAGGTATCCAAAAATAGAGAACAGTAAACACCCAGAGGCAAAAGGTAGATGGGATAATGTAAGTTAAGAAAAGCTGGCTAGAAATAAGCCAAGCTAAGGCCGGGCATTTATAAGTAAAAATGGGACTCTGTGTGGTTTGTTTGGGAGGTAGGGGGCTAGGCCTTCCTAAAGAGCTAAAGAAAAAAGAAAGTACACCCACACCCCCCATGCGCACAGACATGACCACGTACACCCAGGTACACTACATGAAAGCAGAGGGTAAAGGGAGAGGGTTTGGGGAGAGGAAATTTAGGATAAATTTTATTTTTCTTCATACCTATTTTTGTCTATAGTGTACCTTTTATTGAATATATGTCTATATTAATAATGTTTAAGTTTTCCATGATGAAAAATAAATTTTCCTGCAGTAATCTTTAAAGTCTCCAGGAAGAAGATGAGGCCCACAACAACGACTTCACCTGGTTGATATGACGTCATGATGCTGTTTTGAGTACCAGCTGCTCAAGATGGTTTCATCTTGGTTAGCTGAAATGGTGTACCTTCTTGCAACATTCCATCCAGAAATCCAGATAAGAACTTCAGAAAAACCCTGTCGACCACCCAGAGACCATTTGTAGTTATACCAGACAGTAATCTTGAAACTTAGCCATCATTTTACTTTCACAGGATCCCATAGGAAGAAGATCACCGCCCCCCCCCATGATAACTGGAAGTAATTCTAGAAGATGACATCCCTTCTCCAACAAAATTGTTCTCAGGGTTAGGGACATCATTTAGGGGTGATTATAATTGTTAATTTATAATTGTTCTCAGGGTTGGGGTGGAAGTTTTGTAGCCTTAGGGATCTCACTTGAAAAAAAAGAAAACTGAATGAGATAATAGGTAGATTACTGTGAGCTTACTCACACTAATAATAATAGTGATTAATAGAGTGAATACTTGTGAGCTTTTATAGACAATTTACATTGGTATAGATTTTTATATATTGATACAAATTCAAATTATATTTGTTATATTGAATATGCTCCTATTTCTGTTTACAATATTTGTACACCTATGCAAAGTTATTTTGTCAGATTGTATACATGCATGTTTCTACCTCTGTTTAAGACATTTTGTATGTTGATACAATTTTAGGATATATTTATCATATTGCATTATACATTTCTACCTCTGATTAAGATACTTATATATTGTTTACATTCTGAGGTTATTTGCTGCACAGTTGTTTAAAGATCGTCTAATATTCTAATATAAAGTCTTAGTCTTTGAGCTATAGAGGTATTAAGAATTATAGGTCAATAGTCATCCATACTTGTCACACTTATAGTTAGATTATTCAGGTTCTTTAGATACATAGAGATTGTATTCTGCATAAATACGTAATATTCAACCACTTCAAAGAACTGTAGAATATGGCATTTAAATAACTTATGGTCCTGTTGAAGTGAGACACGGTTGCTCCCGGCAGCACCGATCTATTCCTGAGAGTATGTTGAGCACCAAAGACACTCCACTTGGAGTTTGTTTTCTTCTTGGCAAAACTGGCCTTTGGGCAAGGACCTGCCCATGCCTCAATCTCTGACAAGTGCTCAGTGTCCAGACTGGACAAGTAGGATACAAGAGAAAAGACTGCCAAACCTCGCCAAGACAGGGTAAGACAGTTTTGAAAATGTTCCTGCCTCTGAAAATGGTCTGTCGGTTACTGTAGGGCATAGCCAAAGTTGGTTGCTCCAACATTACAAATGAGACTTTGGGTGATTGCCCAGGTAGCAGGTTGTCTCTGTCATCTACTACATATTTTGAAAGCTACTTGATTGCACTTCCTGTCTACTCAAGTAATATTATTTCCCTTCTCAGGTCTTCAATGTTGTAGTTACTTTCCTCTCATGATTTTGCCAAGCCATTTCTAATACAAGACTTATACTCCTTAGGATAGGATAATTATTGAAACATTTAGAATATGTTTCTTGCTTGATATTGTTTATGTTGATTGCAATTCTAATTTTTATACTTGATGACTGTTCTTATTGTATATAGTTTTGTATTGGGTTTGGAACCCTCTTATTTAGACAAAAGGGGGAGGTGATGGGGACCCTCCTTCAGCCAATGGCCTTTGAGAGGCTGGACCAGGCTGGACGTGGCCTTGGGTACCAAAAAGGTGCCCATCTGCCTGCTCACACTCTCTTTCTCTCCCCTATCTTGCTGGATGATGGATTTGATCTTGTTCCCCGTTCGTGCAGAGGATGGTAATCTGTGAGTCCTCTCCCCAAAAAAAGAACCCCCTTATTATACCCAATTCTGAGTTAGTGTGGGATTCCTTTATTCATGTTCTACTTCACTGCACCACTCCAAATCCCTTCCCACTTCTGTCTCTCTCTGTGTCTGTGTCTGTCTGTCTGTCTGTCTGTCTGTCTGTCTCTCTCTCTCGTCTTCCAGATGTGCCCTCTGGTGTTCTATAATTACTTTCTGTCAACTAGTTGCTAGCTTAGCCTCCTGCCCAAGGTTATTTTATTTAATTAATGCAAATTCTAACTTGGGGTTTACAGTGTGATCAAATATCCCCAACAGGGGAACCATATGCACAGAGTACATATGTATGAAAATGCCGTGATGAGGCTGTGGAGTCACTGGTGGGTAAAAGCTCTTGCTGCCAAGCCTGACAACCTGAGTTCAGTTCTCTAGTTTCACATGGTGGAAGGAGAGAGCCAACACCCACATGCTTCCCTCTGACATTTACATGTGTGTTGTGGCACACAAATATAAATAAATAAATGTAAAACTGAAAGATATATATATATATTTCTAAATCATATAAATAATTCTAAATCAATAAGAATACCTTTTGAAAGGAAGATTGAATACACTCATTCCCCTTACTCTAAGTGTCTCTCAAAGACTCCCTTTTGCTCTTCCTGAGCTGTGGTATGTATGGGCTGTCCATAGTGCTTCTTCATGGCCAATTGAACCTGATGTAAAGCCACAACTGGGTCATCTAGAAGCAAAAACAATGTCTCTTCAGGGTCCTAATATCAATTCCGGGCAATTCTGAAGAAATTTTTTGTGGTATTCTTGTTTGTTTTGTTGTTACTTGCTTTTTGAAAAACATTTTTGTTAATTCTTTAATAACTTCATAATATATATTTTGATAATATTCATCCTAATGCCTCCAAGCCATCCCCATTTCCCTATACCCCTAGCTTCAAACCCTTCTTTTTAAATACCTTATTGGCTCCAATTTTATTTCCCACATACTCCCAGGTTGTTTGTTTTAAAACAGGATCTCATTATGTAGTCCAGCCTGGTGTTGGACTCGCGATTTTGTCTGAGTTTCCTGAATGCTGGGACAACAGGCATACACCATCATGCCTAGCAAAATTTTTATCTTTTCATTTTCTTTCTTCCTTGAAACAGGGTCTCACTATGTGGTCCTGACTGTCTTGGAACTCACTATGTAGACCAGGGTGGCCTCGAATTCACAGAGAGCTGTTTGACTCTGCATCCCTGATTAAAGGCATGTGCCACCATCCCCAGCTCCCCCCTTTTCTGTATGTGTTATGTATGTTGCATGTGTTTTGTGCATGCACGGGGAGGCCTGAGGTTACTATTGGGAATCATCCTTATTCCACGAGGTGGAGTGTGTCATTCAAACCCATGGCTGCAGATATGGTAGTCTTGCTGCCTGGCTTGCTCAGGGAATCACTTTTCTCCTTATGGGGGACCACACCCACCTGGCATTTGTGTGGGTTCTGAAGATCTGGATCCTGGTTCTCATGTTTGCAAGACAAGTGCTTTAACCACTGAGCCCTCTCTCCAGCCCTCCAAAATTATCCCTAACACTATAATGTCGTTCTTCCCAATTACTTTGAGATTTCTGATCTCCTGAGTAAATTGGGAGCATGGGGACCTTGGAAAAGGGCTTAAGGAGAGGGGAGAGGCAGGGAGGAGAGCAGAGAAAAATGGAGAACTCAATAAAAATAAAAAAAAAAGAAAGAAAGGCAATCCAGGATTCTCATAGCTTCTGGTATGACTATCAAGAAATCCACAGCTGTTTTGATGTCTGATGTTTTGCTGCTGACCTGGTTTTCTATCTCAGGAAACCTACAGGGTCATCTTTTCCTTTACAGTTCTGGGTTTTCACAGTGATGTGATTCAGTAAGGGTTAATTATATTGGTGCTGGAACTAAGTTGAACCTTCTTCCCTCCACCCTTGTTCCCTCCTTCTCTCCTTCCTTCAGTCTCTCTTTATATATGTACATATATGTGACCTGTGTGTATGTTTGGGGATGAGTGTGCATGTGTGTATGTTTGGGGGTTAGTGTGTATGTTTGGGAGTGAGTGTGCATGTGTGTATGTTTGGGGGTTAGTGTGTATGTTTGGGGGTGAGTGTGCATGTGTGTATGTTTGTATGTTTGGGGGGTGAGTGTGCATGTGTGTATTGGAGGGGTGAATATGCATGTGTGTATGTTTGGGGGTTAGTTTGAATGTGTGTATGGGTGAGTGAGTGTGCATATGTGCATATTTGGGGGTGATTGTACATGTGTGTATGTTGGAAGGGTGAATGTGCATGTGTGTATTGGTTGGTGAGTGTGCATGTGTGTATGTTTGGGGGGTGAGTGTGCATGTGTGTATGGGTGGGTGAGTGTGCATATGTGTATGTTTGGGGGTGAGTGTGCATGTATGTATGTTTGGGGTGAGTGTGCATGCATGTATGTTGGAGGGGTGAATGTGCATGTGTGTATTTGTTGGTGAGTGTGCACGTGTGTATGTTTGGGGGTTAGTGTGCATGTGTGTATGTTGGAAGGGTGAGTGTGCATGTGTGTATGTTGGAAGGGTGAGTGTGCATGTGTGTATGTGTGAGTGAGTGTGCATGTGTTTATGTTGGAAGGGTGAGTGTGCATGTGTTTATGTTTGGGGGTGAGTGTGCATGTGTATGGAGAGACCAGAGGTTCATCTCAAGTGTCTTCCTTGGTCTTCCTCCACTCTGTTTACTGAGACAGGCTCACTAGTGGAGCTAGGAACTCTTAGATTCCACTAATTTCGCCAGGCTCCTTGCACTATGGGTTCCACTATTTCCACATCAGCAGTGTTGGATTACGGGCAGACTGGGGATCCAAATTCTGGTCCTCACATTTGCAAAGCAAGTATTTTATCCACTGAGCTGTCTCCCCAACCCCTATGAACCTTTTCTACCTGAAAATGTATCTTCAAGGTTTGAGAAACAGTAAACGATTAATTTTTTAAAAAAACCAACATTCTCCTTTTTCAGTTATGATTGACATTTCATTCAATCCATTAATTTCTTTTTCCAGTGGCAACAGTAGTCAAACCCTTCTATAGTAGAGTTTAGGTCTGAACTGAATGTCTCTCTCATATGTGTGTGTGTACACTCCCTGAATCTTTTGTGTTCAGTCTGCCTATGACTGACACATGAGAAGTCCCTTTGCTTATGCTTCATACCCCCTCCCACTGGAGGGAATAAAATACCTCATCGTTGAGGGCTGGGCTTTGACCAACTGGAGTGGTCATGAAAGCCTCAGGATGAAGCCAGATGTGGTGGCATGTGCCTTTAATTCTGGCAGTCAGAAGGATTAGGAGCTCATGGTTATCCTTGGCTACATAGTGAGTTTGAAGTCAGCCTGGGCTACATGAGGCCCTGCCAAAGAGAGAGGGGGAGATAAGGAAAAGAAAAGGGAAGAAAAAGGAGAAAGGAAAGGAGGAAGGAGTAGGGAAGAAGGGAGCGGAATGGAGGGGGTGGGAGTAGAGGGGAGGGAAGGGGTAGGGATGGGAGCATGGGATCAGAACAGTCATTCGGGTAGAAGAAAGATGAACCAATTATCTCTTTGTCCTCCCTCCCTCTTCCATGATGTGACTCCCAGAGATGCAGCTCGCTTTTTTCTATCTGCTTACTTTAAAGGAGTTCCCATTTTTACTTTAAGCTCTCTAGTGAATGGTGAAACCACGTTAGTTTCAGATCCAGTGAATTATCCTTAGATCAATTGTGACATTTCATAAAAACCCAAAAGGGGCCTAGAGAGATGGCTTGGTGCGTTGTGCGTTGCTCAGGACTGGAGGTGCATTTTCAGCACCTACAGCTGCTGTAACCCCAGCTCCAGGGGATCCGACGCTCTCTTCTGGTTTCCATGGGCCCCTGCACACAATGGCATATATACATACAGACATATTACACACATGTACAAATGAATAGGAAGATGAGTTAACAAATTAAGTGAAGCCTAAAGATGGAAGTGGTGTCATTGGATTCGCGTGTTTGCCCTCTCAGTTTCTAATTCTCTTCTCACTCCCTGCCCCGGTCTCTGTTTATCAGAGTGGAGTTGAGAATTCCTTACCAGTGTCTATCAGGTCACTTTGTAGGTGGTAGTCCAGATATGCCCAGGGCTTAGCCCACTGGGACACTTTTACCTGGTTCCCGTTATCTGTGCTCATCCTTTGGTCCTGCTGCTGTAGAGTTATGTGGTGAGGGACAATTAGGTACTTTTACATTATGTTTTTGAACTATTGATTTACCTATGGGCGAGGGAGTATTGTGCCACCACACACCACGCTCACGGAGGTCAGAGGAAAACTTGTGGGAGTCAGTTCTCTCCTCCCACCATGTGGGTCCCAAGGATCAAACTCAGTTTCTGGACTTGGCACGAAGCATCCTTACTCTCTGAGCCATCTCACCAAACATGGGAGCCATTCTCTTATGACCATATGGCTTCTGCTGGGCATGGCGGTGCCTACCTGTAATTCTAGCATCTGGAGGTGGAAACAGGAAGACCCGATGTTTAGGCCAGCCTCGGGTACTTGGGGAGATCTATGTTAGACCCTGTCTTATGGAGCAAATGAATGAATGGTTAGAGAACTTTAGGCTTCATATCCCTGAGTTAGGGAGAATTATCATTTGCAAGATGAGGGCTAGAGCCTTCTCTTTTACTTGCTGGGAAAGTAGGTGAATTTGAAGGGTGGTTTTTATTTTAATTGTGTGTGAGCATGGACGAGGTTGTGTCATGGCCTGTAGATGGAGGTCAGAGGACAACCTTGGAAGTTTGCCTTCCCTCACCTGCCACCTTGTTTGAGGCTGGATCAAACAAGTTAAGACACTGGATATGCCGAGCCACCTGGCCCATGAGCTTCTAGGTATTCTCTTGTTTCCCAGTCTCAACTCTCTGTAGGAGAGCTGTAAGTGCACATGTATGCTGCTGTGCCCAGCTCATAGAGGACACGTGTATGCTGCTGTGCCCAGCTTCTAGAAGACACATGTATGCTGCTGTACCCAGCTTCTAGAGGACACATGTATGCTGCTGTACCCAGCTTCTAGAGGACACGTGTGTGCTGCTGTGCCCAGCTTCTAGAGGGCACGTGTGTGCTGCTGTGCCCAGCTTCTAGAGGACACGTGTGTGCTGCTGTACCCAGCTTCTAGAGGACACGTGTGTGCTGCTGTGCCCAGCTTCTAGAGGACACGTGTGTGCTGCTGTGCCCAGCTTCTAGAGGACACGTGTGTGCTGCTGTGCCCAGCTTCTAGAGGACACGTGTGTGCTGCTGTGCCCAGCTTCTAGAGGACACGTGTGTGCTGCTGTATCCAGCTTGTAGAGGACACATGTGTGCTGCTGTGCCCAGCTTCTAGAGGACACGTGTGTACTGCTGTGCCCAGCTTCTAGAGGGCACGTGTGTGCTGCTGTGCCCAGCTTCTAGAGGACACGTGTGTGCTGCTGTGCCCAGCTTCTAGAGGACACGTGTGTGCTGCTGTGCCCAGTTTCTAGAGGACACGTGTGTGCTGCTGTGCCCAGCTTCTAGAGGACACGTGTGTGCTGCTGTGCCCAGCTTCTAGAGGACACGTGTGTGCTGCTGTATCCAGCTTGTAGAGGACACGTGTATGCTGCTGTGCCCAGCTTGTAGAGGACACGTGTGTGCGGCTGTGCCCAGCTTCTAGAGGGCACGTGTGTGCTGCTGTGCCCAGCTTCTAGAGGACACGTGTGTGCTGCTGTTCCCAGCTTCTAGAGGGCACGTGTGTGCTGCTGTGCTCAGCTTCTAGAGGGCACGTGTGTGCTGCTGTGCCCAGCTTCTAGAGGACACGTGTATGCTGCTGTACCCAGCTTCTAGAGGACACATGTGTGCTGCTGTATCCAGCTTGTAGAGGACACATGTGTGCTGCTGTGCCCAGCTCCTAGAGGAGTCTTAGGATTCACACTTAGATCCTTACACTGACTGGTAGGTGCTTTTTTATGTAGTGAACCATCACCCCAACCTTAAAAGAGCCCTTAGAACATTAAGTTATAAGTCTACTTGTAGGCAGCGTTTTTGTCAGGACCACCACCTCCAAAATAGATGCACAGAGACTTAATATTAATTATAAATGCTCAGCTGATAGCTCAGGCTTATTTCTTGCTATCTCTTACAACTTAACCCATTTCTATTGATCTTCATTTTGCCACATGGTTTCACCACTCATCCTGAACCTTCTGTTTCCTCTCTGGCTGGCTGGCAACTCCTCTGACTCTGCCCTTCTCTCCTTAGGGTCTAACTATTGGCCAGTCAGCTTCTTTATTAAAACCAATCACAGCAACATATATTCACACAGTATAAAGGAATATATCACATCTATTCTCCTCCTCCCAGGACTCCCTTTGTAGACCATATTGACCCCATACTTACTGAGATCCATCTGTCTCTTCCTCCTGAGTGCTGGGATTAAAGGCTTGTGCCACTACTACCTGGCTATCAATCTATTCTTAAGTCATTGTAGCTATGAAATGGGCAACAGTAAGATACAATCTACTTGTTAGCAACTGGTGAAACAATCACCTGCAGACACAAGACTAGGGAAAGGCTAACCCACAGTGCCATTGAGGACATAGGGCTGGCTCACCATGTAGAGGTGCTTTCGTAAATGCCTGACGATTTGAGTTTATCCCTGCAACCCGCAAGGTGGTTGGAGAGAAGACGTCCACACACGCCCTATTGCCTGGGTGCACCTATGCTCACACACTTGTGAACACACAATAAACAAACATTTAAAAAGGAAGTGGTGTGTGGGATGCAGTAGGGTGCAGGTCAGTTGATAGCCAGCCTTGCCTCACAAGCACAGGGTCCTGGGCTCCCTCTCTGGCACCGTATAAGTAGCATGTGGATGCTTCGATAAGCACTCTGGACCCATGACAAGACAGTGTCCTTTCTCCTCTTTATCTTATCCTGCAGAACAAATATATCTTTGTATCATGAAATTCCTAACCCAAACTTTAGGGTTTTACATACTTGATTCTGTCAGAATTACTCATCTATTCCATCCATAGAATTCCATCAATGCAGGCAAAATGTCAGTCACTAACCCAGTGGACTGACTGACCATCAATCTTGTCTGGGAACTTGAGCAGAAGTAGAAGGTCCTGTTTTTTTCTGTTGAGCCCGAGTTCAAATCACTAGATCCTTTGCCTTTGATTCTGCTCACTAGAATAACACCTCTCATCCTTCTTTCAAAGTAGCCCTTCAGGTAGAGACTGCTAGCCAGGGCAATGGAACCTTGGAAATGACCTTGGAACCATCCTCTGACGCGCTTTCTCCGCGATACTGCTAGGGGCCTGCAGGGGGCGCTCCCAACCAGGGCTGGCCCCCATGCAGAACCGACTTTCGGGAGGGCTCAGCTTTCTTCCGCCTGCGGTCTCGCTTTAACAATGGAGCTTTCGTTTGTTTAGCTGTGACCTGGTGGCACAACTGGGGGCCCAAGAAATACCCTGTGTCGCTTTGTTATTTTAGGTTTCATAAGCAGCTAGGAAGTGACATTCAAAATGACATCCTCAGGGCAGAACATCAGAAACCAAGTCCTTCCCCTCCAGAGCTATGTAGATTGGAAGGCCTTGGAGCCATGCCAGCAGCCAGGAGGCCAGGTGAGATCCATGCCTGCTTTCTTGTAGTAGGAGGCTTGAGATAGAAAACCCTGCGTGGTGCAGGTTGAATTTTTCTGAGACAAATTGTAGATTTTGTCCAATTGATGGAGCTTCTTTTTCTGTCAATAAAATAAAATATAAAAATAAATCAAAGTCAGAGGTTCTGGCATAGTTGTTAAATTAGTACTAGTTAATATGTCACCACTGTGTGAGGTAACTTGAATGTCTGAATCAGGTCATAGTCTTATCAGACGGCGGCAGGATTCCCGGAAACCTGGTATTTCATCGTGAGGGAACTAAGGAATGGCTTAAAACAAGCCTGTCTGACTCAGCAAACAGAAATATGCACACTCAGTTAAACGTGAATTTCAGACACCGCACTTGTACATTTCATTTCATTTTGCTTGTCTGAGACAGGGTCTCACTGTG
This sequence comes from Chionomys nivalis, assembly GCF_950005125.1. Taxonomy (NCBI): domain Eukaryota; kingdom Metazoa; phylum Chordata; class Mammalia; order Rodentia; family Cricetidae; genus Chionomys; species Chionomys nivalis. The sequence continues at coordinate 11,083,579 of NC_080104.1, read as the reverse complement.
TAGCTTTGACTGCACAGGAACTCCTTATGTAGATCAGGCTAGCCTGGAAATCACCTGCCCCTGCCTCCCAAGTGCTGGGATTAAAGGTGTGGGCCATTGTGCCCAGCCTCACTTTTTTAAAAGATGTAAATGCTCAGTAAGTACTAAAAGTCAGTTTGTTCTGTTCAAAGTCAAGCTGTGTGTGACACCTTCAACCCCAGCACTCAGAAGGCAGGCTATCTCTAGGAGTCGAGGCCAGTATGTTTTGCATAGTGAATTCCAGCCAATCAGAACTCAGAGACTATGGCCCCAAAATAAAATAAAATAAAGGGAAGAAAAGGAGTTCAAATTTAAGCAAGTGTCCTATGTTTCATCTGGTAAACTGAACGGGAAGAGAGGATGCAGTCTAAAGACTGTAGGTCAGCGATTTTCAACCTATGGGTTGTGACCCCGAGTCCCAATGATCCTTTCATTGGGGTTGCGTATCAGGTATTTACATTACGATTCATAGCAGTAGTAAAATTAAAGTTATGAAGTAGTCATAGATAATTTTATGACTGCAGGTCAGCACGACATGAGGAGCTGTGTCGAAGGGTCTCAGCATTCGGAAGGTTGAGAGCCACTGTTCGGACCTTCATTATCATTACAGAAACAGTCACCGTGAAGGGTTGGTGCCTGTCTTTCTAGATGCTGTTCTTGCACATATAGAAGTATATGTGTGTTTGAACCCTGGCTTCTCCTTTTGTAACTCAGTGACTTGGGAAGAGTTAAACCTCTCCGGCTCTTAGTTTTCTTTCTTTCTTTTTAATATTTCTTTATTTTCATTTTATATGTATGGGTGTTTGCCTACATCTATGCATGTGTGCCTCATGTGTGCCCTCAGAGGTCCTTGGAGTTCAGAAGAAGGCATCAGGTCCCCTGGAACTGGAGTTAGAGGTGGTTGTGAGCTGTCATGTGGATGCTGGGAACTGAACCTAGGCCGTCTGGAAGAGCTCGTAACTGCTGCTGAGCCATCTCTCCAGCTTCCATTTTTAATGTTAATTGTCAGTTTTATGATAAGTGTAATTTGTAAATTAAACATTATCATCCATATGCATGGATAGAGAAAAATATAATATATAGTATGTGGGCATCTAGAGCATCAGGTATCCATTGGGGTCTCCTGCAGACAACGTAACGCTAATGTAAAGCAATTTGTGGGAACTTTGAACCCATCACATGCCTGACAGACAAAATGTCTGAACAAGAAACCATTTGTTGTCTTAGCAACTTCAAGCTGTGACAGTGGACTTCGGGAGATTTCTGAGATTTCAAAACTGCCTAAGTCAATGAATGCCTTACAATAATACTACACTCGCCTACCCTCATCCTAGAGCCAGCAAGACGGCTAAGCTGGTAAAGACGCTTGCTGTCAAACCTGATGACCCAGGTTCAATCCTTGAGACCAACATCATGGAAGAAAAGAAACAACTTCTATGTGCATGTGTGTATGCGAGCATAGAAGCACGCATCCAAGCACACGCGCGCGCACACACACACATACACACACTCAGACACATGGGGTGGGGATAGATCATATTCTTTTCCTCTAGAGAATCTCAATGATTGTTTTTGTTTCTTCTTGAGTTATTCCCTGCCTTCATGTTTTTATTTGCCCCCTGTTGGCACATTCTGATTTCATATGTCATGTTAAAAGTTTTCTTCTGATGTCCAGCGGGCCTTGGTAGAGAAGCTGAGCATCTTGGGGAGGATTAGTAGGGTGTTCTAACTGGATAGTTGCATTGATGCCCACATCCTTTTTATTTATTCTTTGAGAATCTAATATAGTGTATTTTGATCAGATTCTCCCCGCTTCCCCTGGTGTCTACATCTTCAAGGTCAGCTCCCTAGTGAGCTGCTCAGGGGTGGGGGAGCATTGAGGCGTGGCTCTTCCGCTTAGCAACCCTGTGCTACAGTGTGATCCAGACACTGCCCCGCCTCCTGCTCTACCCTTCAACTGGTCAAACTCGAGCTCTTTTATTGGGGTGAGGCTGAGGTGTGCGGGGGAGGGTGGTGATTTCCAAGATTTTAATTCCTCGCAGGTTTTGTGCTGTTTTGTGCTGATGATGGGCATTCCCGACGCCAGCACGCTGAGCCTTCTACCTGCTACAGACACCCAGACACCCATTCTCTTTACTTTCCCCCTTCACTTCCACTGGTTACTGGTCTACCAATTCCCAAGTCTTTAGGGGTTTCTCTAGTACTGATTAAAGCTATTACTCTGTGTACTTGATGTGCATGCGTGTGTGCGTGTGTGTGTGTTCACGCACATATGCTCTGCCTAACGGATGGAGGCCTGAGGATAACTTTGTGGAGTTGACTCTCTCCTTTTACCTTTATGTGGCTTCTGGGATTTGAACTCAGGTCATAGGCTTGCAGAGCAAGCACCATTACTGAACTGAGCCATCTTGCTGGTCTGGTTTTTTTTTTTTTTTTTTTTTTTTTTTTAATAATTCTCTAAAACTTAGCTTGCTTTTTAACTTTCCTTGCTGTCTTAGGATCCTTTTTTTTTTTCAGTTCCAAGTCATTTACTTATAAGACAGATATAAATTTTGTGTGTTCACTTTGTTACTGGACAATATGGTACACTTTCTTACTGTATGTATGTTATGTATATCTGTTTTTTTTGTATATACATGTTCCTATGGGTGTGGACACGTGTGTAGGAACACATGCACATATGTTTGTGAAGGTCAGAGGTTGACTTTGGGTGCTTTACTTGGTCCCATTACACCTTATTTATTTATTTAAAATATGCTTTCTTTTAAAAAGGATTTATTTAAGCCATAGGTGGTGGTGGTGCATGCCTTTAACCCCAGACTCAGGAGGCAGAGGCAGGCGGATCTCTGTGAGTTAGAGGCCAGCCTGGTCTACAAAGTGAGTTCCAGGACAGCCAGAGCTACACAGAGAAATTCTGTCTTGAAAAACAAACAAACAAAAATGATGTACTTATTTATTTAGTTAATGAGTATATGCGCTGGAACTAGAGCTGCAGAATATTGGGTGTCACCTGATGGGCATCTGGGAATTGAACCTGAGTCTTCTGGAGGTGAAACGAGAGCTCTTAACTATTTCTCCAGCTCTCCCCCTTATCCTTTGAGACAGGGTCCTTCATGGAACCTGGAGCCCATCAACTAAGCTCTGGGCATATGCCAGTCTCTGCCCTCACCTAGCCTTGGAGTTGGAGGGACACACTGGATTCTGCCTGGGTTGCAAACTCAGGCTCCTCTGAGTTGGAGGGGCATGCTGCTCTGCCCCGGTTGTGATTGAGGAAGGCCATTGGTTAATTAATAAAGAAACTGCTTGGCCCTCATAGGTTAGAATTTAGATAGGTGGAGTAAACAGAACAGAATGCTGGGAGGAAGAGGGAGTGAGCTCAGATGCGATGCCGCACTGCTCCAGGGCAAACGCGATACAGCCAGCCGCCAGGTCAGACATGCTGAATCTTTCCTGGTAAGCGCATCTAGTGGTGCTATGCAGATTATTAGAAATGGGCTAAATTAATACGTGAGAATTAGCCTAGAAGAGGCTAGATATAACGGGCCAAGCAGTTTTAAAAGAATACAGTTTGTGTGTTGTTATTTCGGGGCATAAGCTAGCCAGGCGGCCAGGAGCTGGGTGGCAGGAACACAGCCCTCAGCTCTCACTACAGGGTTGCAAACTCAGGCTCCTCTGAGTTGGAGGGACATGCTGCTCTGCCCCAGTTGTAAACTCAGGCTCCTCTGAGTTGGAGGGGCGTGGTGCTCTGCCCCAGTTGTAAACTCAGGTTCCTCGGAGTTGGAGGAGCATGCTGCTCTGCCCGGGTCGCCAACTCAGCTATTGCGCTGTATGGCAGGCACTTTGCTGTCAGTCATCTCTTAGGCCCCACGTTTTCTTATTGTATGTGCCTAAATTTTCACAGCAATATACTTCGAATATGAAAACTTCCTTTTTATCTGTTTGTTCTGTTGCAGAACTGGGGATTGGGCACAGAGTCTCTTGTATGCGAGGCCAGTGCTTTGCCACTGAACTATACGGTCTGAGTTCTCCCATATCAGACATTAATCAAGAACATGTCCCACAGAGTTGCCTATAGGCTAATCTGATGTAGGTAATAAAAAAAGAAAGAAAAAACAATTAAAAAAACAAGCCAGGACCTCTTGCTACTGTAGATGCTTTTCCACTCCCTGCTCTTATCCTTTCTCCAATTTCTGTCTCTACCTTTGTATGTTGTGGATGGGAGCTAGTGATGTGGGCCATCTTCTCTTTCCCTGACTTGTTCCCTAGTAAACCTGAGGCTGGTTCAGTTGCCTAAACCACTATGAGAAGGAAGCATCCTTCTCTTTTAGAGATTCTTGTTACAAAGGAATGTTGAATTTATCCCAAAACCTTTTAAAAGCTTTAAAAGCCCCTATTGGTTTTTAAAGACTTAGCTTCCAGTATTTTTTCTAAACATTTCTTATAGTTTATTTAACTTTTATTTTATGTGCGTTGGTATGAAGGTGTCAGACCCCCTGGAACTGGATCTTCAGACAGTTGTGAGCTGCCATGTGGGTGCTGGGAATTGAACCTGGGTCCTCTGGAAGAGCAGTCAGTGCTCTTAACCACTGAGCCATCTCCCCAGCCCAGCTTCCAGTATTTCACAATTGTTGTTATTACGTGTGTGTGTGTGTGTGTGCACATGTGTGTGCACATGCATGCATGCACTAATGGAAGTCTAAGGAAAAATTTGCAGGAGTCAATTCTCTTCTCTGGCTGTGTGTGTCCTGGGGGCTCACACTTGGGACGCCAGGCTGGCTGCAAGTGTCCTTACCCACTGAGCCAACTAGCTAGTCTGCTCAGAATGGCTTTGCGCATGTCAAGCAGAACCGTACCAACTGACCTGCATCCACAGCCCCTTCCCTATGGCTTAGAAAAAATGTGCAGGAGTGAAATTCATATGTAGTTTGCATTTTAGGTTTTTTTTTCAAGATAGGGTCTCATTAGAATGTAGCTCTGGCTGTCCTGAAAATCACCACGTAAACCAGGATGACCTTGAAATAGAGAGGTCCACGTGCCTCAGCCTCCCAGGTGCTGAGAGTAAAGGCGTCCACCACCACTGTTTCTGGCTCTGCACTTTTCTTTTAGATGCCATAGCTTTCAGATTTGGGCATCAATGTAATAGTGGCTTTGTTTTTTTTTTTTTTTTTTAAAATCCAGGAAGCTTGCCTTCTCTCTCATGTTTTTGAAAATGTTGACATCATTGATAGTTGGCAGGGGACCCAATAAACCCTAGTGTTGTCCACCACATCCAGGCCCAGCAGGGAGGGGGATGCCTCCACACCAGCAAACACGCCTGATGGCAGCATTGAAAGTCACCGCTCAGCAGGTATCCAAGGAAGAACTATCATTGAAAGAAAGCTGCAGAACCTACTTTCTAGAAGCCTTGGGGAGCCGGAAAAGGAGGAGAAGGAAAAGGAAAAGGAGGAGGAGGAAGTGGATTGTGTGGTTTGGACAAGAATTTAGCTCAACAGACCTTGTTTTCGTCCACTCAACCACCAGACAAGGCTGAGAAAACAGGACAAAGCCAATGGAATTTCTCCCGCTCCGTATCCAAAGCCCCGGACGGCTCTAGCAGTGCTGGGTCTCTTTAATTTTGTTGATGCTTTTCCCAAGGAACCATGGGAGTCCTCTGTGTGTTACGGGCCAAGGCCTGGGGTTGCCACTCACGGAGAAACGGCAAAGCATTATCCTGCTTTAACGCCTTGCCCTTTCTTTGTGCAGATGAGGTTTAATGTACTGTAGTCGCCTGATCTAGCTGTCTAATGCAGCACCTCTCGGTGTCTCCTGCTGGAGGAAACACTGAAATAAAAGGTCCTATGTAGTACAGGGCTGCATTCCCAGTGCCCATCCGCCCGCATGGTTAGCTTTACCTGAAATAATTACATGGAAACTGTATTCTTTTTAAACACTGCTTGGCCCATTAGCTCCAGTGTTGTAATATGAGCGGCAGGGCTGCGTCCCCAGCACCCGGCCGCCTGCATGGCTAACTTATGCCCCGAAATAATTACACAGAAACTGTATTCTTTTAATCACTGCCTGGCCCATTAGTTCCAGTCTCTTATTGGCTAGCTCTTACATATTGATCTAACCCATTTCTAATATTCTGTGTAGTACCACGAGCTGGCTTACCAGGGAAGATCTTAACCTGCGTCTGTCTGGAGTGGGAGAATCATGGCGACTCCTGACTCGGCTTCTTTCTCCCAGCATTCTGTTCTGTTTACTCCACCCACCTAAGGGCTGGCCTATAAATGGGCCAAGGCAGTTTCTTTATTAAATGAAAGTAACTCCTCCATCATTTCCCCTTTTTTTTGTTTAAACAAAAAAGGAAGGCTTTCACTTTAACATAGTAAGATTACATATAGCAAAACAGTTATCAAGCAAGAATTAGTTACAATATTTATATCTATTTTATCCTTTATCATAACTAAGGAAAGCTATAACTATAACTAACCATTCTTCAACTCCATCAAAGACTCCAGAAGGATATAATATTACCTAAGCAAACAAGAGATCCAAACCTCTAGAAATGACAGAGACATCTCACTGCCTGGACAGTCACCCAAAGTTCTTTTGTACTGTTGGGGCATCCATCTTCAGCCTACAGGCCCGTAGTATCCAGCAGACATTTTCATCAAGCAGGAAATTCCAAAGACAGTTTAGTCACTTTCTGCTGTGTCCTGCAGAATGTCTCGTAGACTCTTTCATGAGTCAGGAACCCCGAAAGACCATCTCACCTTTAGGCAAGTTCAGCAGTCCTCTTTCTGCGGGTTCTCTGTGTCCAGTTTATGCAACAGTCCAGGCAAGAGCAGTTTCTTGCCCAAATGGCTATCAAACTCCTTAAAGAGCCTCTTCGGTGCCCATCTTCCTCTTGAAGTAGATTGGTGCTGCCAGGAGCAGACATGTCTCATTATCATGAAAAGCCCTAAGTTATTAAAACATTAAATGCCATATTCTGCAGTCTTTGAAAGATATGAAGAATGCCTATCTAGCTGAAATATATCTATGCACATCTAGAAAATCTAACTAACATGACTAAAAGCTTGACAATTATCGATGATTATCCATTAACAACCTATATTTCCTATTTTACATTACATTTTTAAATGAACTACATAATCACAATACCTTAATCAAGATCAGAAATACATAAACATATAATAAAATTGACCTAAAAATCATACCAATGCAAATTATTCATATCTATATCATATCCCCCTTTAAATGTAAAAGAACATTTATAAACAATATTTGGGAATATGGGCGCAGTTTTTTCTCTCCAAACTGCTTCCTGCTGAATGGGGGCGCCATTAATTAGGTCTTTCATGGTGTAACCTGTGTGCCAGGGTCATCTCGGTTGGCAGTTGTGTGAAGTAATTTTTTGAGGGTGTTCACAGTAACCTTTCAGGAGGGCGTGGTCTATCATACCATATTGGGATAGAAGAAATCCACAGGGTCTCATCCTCTGTGAAAACAAAAGAAGACCCTCTCCAAAGCATCATATCCTTAGACCCAAATTCTGAAATCATAATACCCTTATATCCATTCTGGTTTAGCTTGGCAGCCCATATAATGAAATGTCTCTCTGCACTTAAATCCTTCACAGTCAAAAATTTTAAAGAAAACACAATAATACAAAGAATCCAGACTCTCTGTGAATTTTCCATTTTTATGTGGCTTATTTTTCTTTATTTCTTTTAATCTATAATTATCTGTACTCCGTCTCTTTAAAGACTTTACCCTTTTTTTAAGACATTAACTTTATTCTTTATATATATTTTTTTCTCTCTCTCAAGCCTACGTACACTCATCCAACACTGTGGTCTTTTATGTCTGAATCTGTTTTATTGTGAATCTGTAATTTTTTTACTATCCAGGAGCATTTCTTAAAATATTAAGCATTTCTTAAAAACTTAAGTTGCACCATGTACAGGTAATACGGTACCACCTATGTCTTTCTCAGTCTAAACCTTAACTGCCCTGTTGTTATGGTAATTACGGTAGTTCCTGCCTGAGACCAGCACAGTTCAGCATGGCGGAGCTGAGCTGCTCCTGCATCAGAACAATTTGGTGCCCCTGAGTCACACACAGTTCCAGGCACACAGCAGTCCACATTGCCATCAAGCAAGCCGTAGGACTTCACTCCAAATGCTCCATTCAAAAATTCTGTCTCCTGCAGTAGCCAGACAGAGATCGCAATGGTGGCACAGCCCAGAAAGCCGGCATTTTAAAACAGCCAGTTTTTTCCTGCTGCTGAGTCAGGACAATTTCTTTGTGGCACGCAACCCACAAACAGCAAAAAGCTGTCTTAAATTCTCTCTCTCTCTCCTTTTCAAGCCCTCTCAGGTTTTACATGGAGTTCATTAGCACATTGGGTGCCACTCTGTTGTAATAAGAGCGGCAGGACTGCGTCCCCGGCACCCGGCCGCCCGCATGGCTAGCTTATGCCCCGAAATAATTACACGGAAACTGTATTCTTTTAATCACTGCCTGGCCCATTAGTTCCAGTCTCTTATTGGCTAGCTCTTACATATTGATCTAACCCATTTCTAATATTCTGTGTAGCACAACGAGCTGGCTTACCAGGAAAGATCTTAACCTGCGTCTGTCTGGAGTGGGAGAATCATGGTGACTCCTGACTCGGCTTCTTTCTCCCAGCATTCTGTTCTGTTTACTCCACCCACCTAAGGGCTGGCCTATAAATGGGCCAAGGCAGTTTCTTTATTAAATGAAAGTAACTCCTCCATCACTCCAGCCTCTTATTGGCTAGCTCTTACATATTGATCTAACCCATTTCTAATATTCTGTGTAGCACCACAAGCTGGCTTACCAGGAAAGATCTTAACCTGCATCTGTCTGGAGTGGGAGAATCATGGCGACTCACTGACTCGGCTTCTTTCTCTCAGCATTCTGTTCTGTTTACTCCACCCACCTAAGGGTTGGCCTATCAAATGGGCCTAGGCAGTTTCTTTATTAATTAACCAATGAAAGCAACAGATTAGAAAGAAATCACCCCCACATCATTTCCCCTTTTTCTGTTTAAACAGAAAAGAAAGGCTTTCACTTTAACATAGTAAGATTACATATAGCAAAACAGTTATCAAGCAAGAATTACAGTTGCAATATTTATATCTATTTTATCCTTTATCATAACTAAGGAAAACTGTACCTGTAACTAACCATTCTTCAACTCCATCAAAGACTCCAGAAGGATATAATATTACCTAAGCAAACAAGAAATCCAAACCTCTAGAAATGACAGAGACATCTCACTGCCTGTATAGTCACCCAAAGTTCTTTTGTACCGTTGGGGCATCCGTCTTCGGCCTTCAGGCCCATAGTGTTCAGCAGACATTTCCATGAAGCAGGAAATTTCAAAGGCAGTTCAGTCACTTTTTGCTGTGTCCTGCAGAATGTCTCGCAGACTCTTTCATGAGTCAGGAACCCCAAAAGAGTGACGCCCAGCATGGTAATGAATGCCATGTAAAAGCTGAGAGGGCTTAAAAAGGAGAGAGAGAGAGAGAGAATTTAAGACAGCTTTTTGCTGTTTGTGGGTTGTGTGCCGCAAAGAAATTGTCCTGACTCAGCAGCAGGAAAAAACTGGCTGTTTTAAAATGCCGGCTTTCTGGGCTGCGCTGCCATCACTATCTCTGTCTGGCTCCTGCGGGAGACAGAGCTTTTGAATGGAGCATTTGGAGTAAAGTGCTATGGCTTGCTTGATGGCAATGTGGACTGCTGTGTGCCTGGAACTGTGTGTGGCTCAGGGGCACCAAAAGGCTCTGAGGCAGGAGAGGCTCAGCTCCGCCATGCTGAACTGTGCTGGTCTCAGGCAGGAACTATCGTAATTACCATAATAACAGCACAGTTAAGGTTTAGACTGGCAGTAAACAGGCAGTACCGTATTACTTGTACATGTGCAACTTAAGTTTTTAAGAAGTGCTTAACATTTTAAGAAATGCTCCTGGATAGTAAAAAAATTACAGATTCACAATAGAACAGATTCAGACACTGTTGGATGAATGTATGTAGGCTTGGGAGAGAGAAGAAAAAGAATATAAAGAATAAAGTTAATGTCTTAAAAAAAGGGTAAAGTCTTTAAAGAGACAGAGTACAGATATTTATAGATTAAGAGAAATAAAGAAAAATAAGCCACGTAAAAATGGAAAATTCACAGAGAGTCTGGATTCTTTGTATTATTGTGTTTTCTTTAAAGTTTTTGACTGTAAAGGAGCTAAGTACAGAGAGACATTTCATTACATGGGCTGCCAAGCTAAACCAGAATGGATATAAGGGTATTATGATTTCAGAATTTGGGTCTAAGGATATGATGCTTTGGAGAGGGTCTTCTTTTGCTTTCACAGAGGATGAGACCCTGTGGATTTCTTCTATCCCAATATGGTATGATCGACCACGCCCTCCTGAAAGGTTGCTGTGAACACCTTCAAAAAATCACTTCACTCAACTGCCGACTGAGATGAATATAGCACACAGGTTACACCATAAAAGATCTAATTAACGACACCCCCATTCAGCAGGAAGCAGTTTGGAGAGAAAAAAACTGCGCCCATATTCCCAAATATTGTTTATAAATATTCTTTTACATTTAAAGGGGGATATGATATAGATATGAATAATTTGCATTGGTATGATTTTTAGGTCAATTTTATTATATGTATATGTATTTCTGATATTGATTAAGGTATTGTGATTGTGTAGTTCATTTAAAAATGTAGTGTATATAGGTTGTTAATGGATAATCATCTATAATAGTCAAATTTGTAGTCATGTTAGTTAGATTTTCTGGATATATAGAGATATATTTCAGTTAGACAGACATTCTTCATATCTTTCAAAGACTGCAGAATATGGCATTTAATGTTTTAATAAATTAGGACTTTTCATGACAATGAGACACGTCTGCTCCTGGCAGCACCAATCTACTTCAAGAGGAAGATGGGCATCGAAGAGGCTCCTTATGGAGTTTGATAGCCATTTGGGCAAGAAACTGCTCTTGCCTGGACTGTTGCATAAACTGGACACAGAGAACCCACAGAGAGAGGACTGCTGAACTTGCCTAAAGGTGAGATGGTCTTTTGGGGTTCCTGACTCATGAAAGAGTCTGCGAGACATTCTGCAGGACACAGCAGAAAGTGACTGAACTGCCTTTGAAATTTCCTGCTTCATGGAAATGTCTGCTGAACACTATGGGCCTGAAGGCCGAAGACGGATGCCCCAACGGTACAAAAGAACTTTGGGTGACTATACAGGCAGTGAGATGTCTCTGTCATTTCTAGAGGTTTGGATTTCTTGTTTGCTTAGGTAATATTATATCCTTCTGGAGTCTTTGATGGAGTTGAAGAATGGTTAGTTATAGGTACAGTTTTCCTTAGTTATGATAAAGGATAAAATAGATATAAATATTGCAACTGTAATTCTTGCTTGATAACTGTTTTGTTATATGTAATCTTACTATGTTAAAGTGAAAGCCTTTCTTTTCTGTTTAAACAGAAAAAGGGGAAATGACGTGGGAGTGATTTCTTTCTAATCTGTTGCTTTCATTGGTTAATTAATAGAGAAACTGCCTAGGCCCATTTGATAGGCCAACCCTTAGGTGGGTGGAGTAAACAGAACAGAATGCTGAGAGAAAGAAGCCGAGTCAGTGAGTCGCCATGATTCTCCCACTCCAGACAGATGCAGGTTAAGATCTTTCCTGGTAAGCCAGCTTGTGGTGCTACACAGAATACTAGAAATGGATTAGATCAAAATGTAAGAGCTAGCCAATAAGAGGCTGGAACTAATGGACCAGGCAGTGTTCAAAAGAATACAGTTTCCGTGTAATTATTTTGGGTATAAAGCTAGCCGTGCGGGAGCCGGGTGGCGGGAAGCGGCCCGCCGCCCATTACAACAGAGTGGCGCCGGGTAAAGTTAGCCAGGTGGCGGCACGCAGCCCAGCCTGCTGCTCCTATTACTACAGTCCTAGAAAGTTTGGTATAAAGAGGACTCCTCTTCCAGAGTGTGCCTACGGAAACTGATGCCTCCTGAAGCTGAACTTCACCATCGTTCTCCAGGTTACAGATCTATGTACTGAGAGGGTTTTGAAGACATGGCCATACATTTGATTGTTTGGTTTTGAGACAAGGTTTCTCTGTGTAGCCCAGGCTGTCCTGGCCTCGAACTCACAGAGACCCGCCTGCCTCTGCCTTTTGCGTGCTGAGTGAGATTAAAGGCATGTAATAACACCAGCACCAGGAAACATTTTCATGTTTTAGATGGGCTTATTTGTTGTGGACTATTCCTTTACACTGTGTGAAGATGTGTCACTCTGATTGGTTAAATAAAAAGCTGAACTGCCAATAGGTAGGCAGGATTTCCTGGCAGAGAGGACACTGGGAAGAAGGCAGTGGAGACTCCAGGAGATGCAGAGCAAACAGAATGGGTACTGTGGAGACAAGATAGCAAAGCCACAAGGCAGAAAGTAAATGAATAGAAATGGGTTGATTTAAGTTATAAGAGCTAGCCAGAAACAAGCCTAAGCTAAGGCTGAGCTTTCATAATTACTAGTAAGTCTCTGCTCCTTATTGGGAAGCTGATGGTCCCAACGAAAAAGTCTTAGCACACTCAGTCAGCTCTAACTTGAGCTTCATAGCCTCTGCACTCCCCTTTAGCTGTCATGAATGTTGAGAGAATCTATACAGTCCATGTGATGAAGAGCATGGACTCTGCGCTTCACAGACAAACTATAAATCCCATTTCTGTCTGATGAACTGTGATGGTCAGACAGACAGCAGAATGGCAGAGGCTCTCAAGAGAGATGGAGGCCCCTACCAGTGTGAGGTCCCTTCTTAGACATTTTAGAAGAACAGGTAAGGTCTATGCCACATGATTGACAGGTCATTCATAATATGTGCTTGCAGTCACATGGTCTGATTTCCTGGTGGCAGATAGGCGTCTTTATGCATATTCATCTGCGGGGATGGAGAGAGCAAGAATCTAGAAAAACTGGTCAATGGTGGAGGTTACACAATGGCATGGCCCTAGCTAACGATATCCACCTTATAAGGCCAATGCAAAAAATTAAGGACCCATTGGGTAAAAGGTTTCTGGCAGGGTCTAACCTCTAGCAATTTACTACAGATAGCCTATTATTATCGCTTTTTAAGACACCTCTCATACTAATGGGTGTGTCACCTTCTTTTTTTTTTTTTAAGATCTGAGTTCAAATAAAAACAAAACAAAAACAAAAACAAAAAATCAAAAAAAACCAACCGCGTAAAGACAGATGCGGCCAGCATGCCTGCAGTGAAGGGCAAAATGGAGACAGGAATGCCCAGGCTGACTAGAGGGATGTAGGGAGACGGTCTCCAGGGGAAGGTGAACACATGAGCACAGTAACACTCGAATACAGAGACATAGACAAAAGGCTAAGCTGGATTCTTAGTGAGCCCAAACCAGGAAATTAACAGACTCTCAAGGGGAAACTTTTTCTTTTTTAGTTTAAATTTTTTTTTCATTTTTACATACCAACCCCAGTTCCCCCTCCCTCACCTTCTTCTGCCCCCTCCATCCCTTCATTCCACCCCCACCCACTCCTCAGAGGGGGTAAGGCCTTCCCTGGGGAGTCAACAAAGTCTGGCTTACCGAGTTGAGGCAGGACCAAGGCCTCAAGGGGAAACATTTATGGCAGTGGTTCTCAGTCTTCTTAACCCTTGGACCCTTCAATACATTTCCTCATGTTGTGGCGACCCCCAATCATAACATTACTTTGTTGCTACTTCATAACTGTAATTTTGTTACTGTTATGAATATAAATATCTATGTGCAACCCTGTTGGGGTTGTGGCCCACAGGTGAGAACCACTGTTTTACAGTCACACATATCCGGGATTCACTTATCTATAAAACGATAACAGACTAATAACTTCCTGTGTATGACTGGTAGAATTAGGTCTAACCTGGCTTCTTTTTTCCCCCTTTTTCTTTTTATGTTTTGTTGAGACAGAGTCTCCATGTAGCCGGGGCTGGCCTTTGTAAGAAACTTTGTTTCTATGAAAGGTGGTTAGTTCCACAAGGGCCCATAATTCCTGAAACTGCCCCCTCCCCGCCCATTTCCCTTTGCACCAACAAGTCCATCACATTAGACTGAAAAGCCCAGCAATGGATGAGACAGGTTTACCACCCAGGCAGTGACTGAAGGCAGGAGCCATTTTGGCCAAGGGCGCTGCTGGTTAGCTCAGCTTGGGTTCCAATGCAACCTCTTTGCAAAAAGTGATTGCCTTGCTGAATTACTCCCTTTGTTCATGTGCTCCTTTGTGCTCGGCAGCACCGTGAAAGCCCGCTCCTTCCGCCACGGCCCAGGATTACAGGTGTGCACCACCATGCCCAGCTTTTCATTTTTCCATTTCTGGCTATGCTTAAATTTAGTCCCCTAAGCCAAGTGGAGACTTCTTAGGGCAGCGATTCTGGAGGTCAGAGAGAACATTGTAGAAATTCCCTGGAGAACCCATCCTTGATCTATGTGGGGTTTCAGTTTCTTTGAGAGGGTTCAATTTCCAGCATCCACCTGACGCTCACCACGATCTGTAGCTCCAGTACCATGGAATTCATCACCTTCTTCTGGCCTCCACTGGCTCACATGCAGGGAAAATACCCATACACATAAAATAAATAAAAAGTTAAAATTAAATTGCATATAGTCAATCAAAATTATTTTACAGTAAGCATCTTTTATAGTAATCACCTTTTTAATATTAAAAATAGTTCATAATGGATCATTGAAGTGAAAAAATAGGATTATGGTAGGAAAATGTATATACTAACCTTTCTATATGCTAAGGGCATGAAAACTTTAAGAAAAATGGTTACTTTTTTACCTAGTGTCTGTGTGTATGGGACACAGTCATGACAAGCCCAATAGAGGCCTGAGTCACAGTAATTTACCCTAAGGCAATACCTGGTTCCAAGAAAGATCACAAACTGAGACCATCCAGGAACCACCTGGGAATAGACATCCAAATGAAATTCTTAACGTCCCAACCATTGTAGACAGGATCACCTGCAGGCACACACCATTGTTTTTCACCAGGACACCCCTAGACAAATGTCAGCCAATCAAGGGTCCTGGACCTTAGAGATCCCTCACCCCAATCTCTGCTGTTGTAAAAACCCCATCCCAGCTGAGCTCGGGGCACTCCGATTGTGCAAATCACTGGACATACGGAGAGACCGAGTTCAAACTTGAATAAGAATAAAAACTCTTTGCTTTTACATACAGTACTCAGTCTCCTGGTTGGTTTTTGGGGACTCTGTGATCTGGGCATAATATCTGGAGGCTTGTCCGGGATCCCCCAAGCCCACCGGGACCACCACCCTGTAGAGCCTTCCACTAGCTGGTAAGTTTTCTGTGTTTACACTTCCTTTCTTGTCTTTCTGTTTTGGGTGCCCATCTGTGCAGGATCAATCCTGCCCGTTAATTTGGATCCCAGGACCCTTCTATATGGATTGAATCCCTCTGGTTTCTGTAAAAAGACAAATGGATGGCACCCACGTTCCGGAATAGAGCCTGAGTCTTCGGTTCAGTTTTGCCTCCAGGTGCCGAGAGTATTCCGTATTGTTCTATGGTGCTGTTTTGTTTTTGTCTTTTGTCCATTCTCTTTCTGACTGATGTGATGGGACAGACTCAAAGCACAACTTCTTTGACTTTGATATCGGATCACTTACAGTGTTGGGGAGGCTGTTTGTTCATTTGTTCCCTGCTGTCCAGACCCGAAATAATCACTCAGAAACTTTACTATTTGCAATACTGTTTGGTCAATAGCTTAAGCATATTGCTAGCTAGCTTTTATATCCTAAACTAACCCATCTCCATTAATCTGTGTATCACCACAAGGTCGTGGTCCACTGGCAAAGGTTTAGCAGGCTCCAACGGAGGCGTCTTGTCTCCTGTGGTGGCTACATGACTTCTCACTAGCTCTCTCTCTCTCTCTCTCTCTCTCTCTCTCTCTCTCTCTCTCCCTCTCTCTCTCTCTCTCTCTCTCTCTCTCTATATATATATATATATATATATATATATATATATATATATGCATATATATATATGTATTCCAGACTGGCTATATTCTGTTAAGTCATTGGCAGAAAGCAGTTTCTTTATTAACCAATGGCAATCACAGCATACAGAGGGGAATCACGTCACCTCTCTTTTTCTGTCTAAATAAAAAGGAAGGTTTTAACTTTAACACAGTAAAATTACATACAACAAAACAGTTATCAAGCAAGAATTATAGTTACAATATTTATATCTACTTTATCTTTTATCATAACTAAGGAAAACTATAATAATAACTATCTATTCTTCAACTCCATCAAAGTCTCCAGAAGGATATAATATTACCAAAGTTAACAGCAAGTACATTGCAAGCAACTTCCAAAACTCTAGAACTGACAAAGGCATCTTGATGCCTGGACAGTCACCCAAAGTTCTTCTGTAACATTGGGGCACCCATCTTCAGCCTACAGGCTCATAGTATCCAGCCAACTTTTCCATGGAGCTGGAAATTTCAAAGACAATTTCACCTATATTGGCAGTTTGTCAGTCACTTTCTTTTGTGTCCTGCAGTATGCCTGGCAGTTTCTTTCATGAAGCAGGAACCCTGAAGGACTGTCTCACTTTTAGGCAAGTTTAGCAGTCATTTCTCTGTGGGTCCTGCATGTCCAGTTCATACAGCATAACATCAAGCAGTCCAGGCAAGAGCAGTTTCTTGCCCAAATGGCTATCAAAGTCCATAAGGAGCCTTTTTGATATCCGATGTCCATCATCCTTTTGAAGTAGATTGGTACTGCCAGGAGCAAACATGTTTCATTGTCATGAAAAGTCCTAAGTTCTTAAAACACTTTAAATACCATATTCCCTAGGTCTTTGAAAGGTTTGAAAAATAACTACCCATCTGAAATATATTTCTTCACATCTAAAAAACTTAACATGACTACAAGCTTGACTATTATAGATGACTATCTATTAACTTTTATTTCTTAATTATATATTACATTTTTTTATTAAAAATTTCCACCTCCTCCCCTCCTCCCATTTCTCTCCCCCTCCGTCCACTCCCCCTCCCCCTTCCTCTCCAGTCCAAAGATCAGTCAAGGTTCCCTGCCCTGTGGGAAGTTCAAGGTCCTCCCCTCTCCATCCAGGTCTAGGAAGGTGAGCATCCAAACAGACTAGGCTCCCACAAAGCCAGTACATGCAGTAGAATCAAAACCCAGTGCCATTATCCTTGGCTTCTCAGTCAGCCCTCAATGTCAGCTACATTCAGAGAGTCTGGTTTGATCCCATGCTCCATCAGTCCCAGTCCAGCTGGCCTTGGTGAGCTCCCAATAGATCAGCCTCACCGTCTCAGCGGGTGGGCGCACCCCTCGTGGTCCTGACTTCCTTGCTCATGTTCTCCCTCCTTCTGCTCCTCATTTGGACCTTGGGAGCTCTATACATTACATTTTTAAATGAGCTGCACAAACACATCCCTTAATCAAGACCAGAAATATACATATAAGAAAATTGACCTAAAATTTGAATCAATAGACCAAGATCCATACCAATGCAAATCTCAATAGCATATCCCCCTTGAAATGTAAACAAACATTTATAAGCAGTATTTGGTAATTTAGGCATAGTTCTCTCCAAACTTCTTCCTGCTTTTTGTTGGGTGAAGTATTTGGGGGTTTACAGAGACCTTTCAGGGGCACTTGGTCCATCAAGCCACATTAGCCTGGAAGGAAGGTTCTCATCCTCTGTGGAAACAAAAGCAGAACCTCTTTTCCAAAGCAACAAATCCTTAGACCCAAATTTTGAAGCCAAGATGCCTTTAAAGTATATATGTTGGTCTAGCTTAGCAGTCCGTACAATGAAATGTCTCTCTTTACTTAGCTCATTCACAGTCAAAAAATTCAAAGAAAATACAACAGTATACATAATCCAGACTCTTGGTGTATATTCCATCTTTATGTGGCTTAATTTTCTTTAGTCCTTTAATCTATGACTGTATTCTGTCTCTTTAAAGACTTTGTTTTATTTTTTAAAAAACGATTTACTTCTTTTTATAACTCTATATACTCTTTTTCTTCTCTTTCTCAAGCCTATGTACATTTTTTAAACACACTGTGTCTTATTTAGAGGTCTTTTAGTCTGAATCTGTTCTATTGTGTATCTGTAATCCTTTTTGTCCAGGAGCACTTCTTAAAATGTCAAACGGCATGGCTAGGGCTAAGGCTGCTTTGCCTTTTGACTCTGCCCAGTGCAGGTCTGTTCACTGCCTCTGAGACTGCTGGGTGGGAGCTTCCTCACCACCTCAACTCTGGTAACCAGGGTGTCCCATGCTGCCACCAAGTAACTTGCAACTTCCTGCCCACAAACTCCATTCAAGTGCTCGGCCTTCTGAAAGAGTCAGAGCTGTTTGTACAACTAGGAAGTCACTGTTTCTTAAAGAAGCTGAGTGGTTTTTTTTTGTTGTTGTTGTTGTTGTTTGTTTGCTTTTGCTGCTAATTCTGAATCAGGAAGACCTTTCTTAAAGGAGCCGCAGAGCCTCTGCTTGCCACCATTGAACAGAGCCCATTCAAAAAAACCAATGTGGCTACCAAGAAGCTGTGCTTAAGTCTGTTCTTTGTGTTTAGAATTATTTCCCAAGCTCTCACAGGTTCTATGTGGATGTAGTTGACCACGTTGATGCCATTTTGTAAGTGGAGGCTGCTTGTTCATTTTCCAGGCCACCCAGACCCGAAATAATCACACGGAAACTATACTAATTACAACATTGCTTGGCCAATCACTTAAGTGTGTTGCTAGCTAGCTCTTATATCTTAAATAAACCCATTTCCGTTATTTTATATTTTACCACAAGGCTCATAATTTACCAGTACCAGTGTGCAGATGTCCTTCTCCTCCTGCAGCTATGTGGCTTCTCTCTGACTCTACCTTCTCTCTTTCTAAGTCTCTGTTTGAATTTTTCACCTGGCTATAAGCCATTGGCCAAGAGCAGCTTCTTTATTAGCCAATGGAATCAAAGCATATAGAGGGGGATTCCACATCATTATAAGACTTTAGGGATAGGGTCAGAAGCATCTCACTGAAAAGGAGATAGCCTTGGTCTGTAGTGTGGGGTAATGCAGGCGGTATGCCATACAAGCATGTGGCTGCAGGGCACATACTTGTGGAGGTGGGGCACCTGGGCTATATAACCTTGTTGTAACAATGTAGCAAAGCTGCCAGTCACAACCAGCCACAGCTTGCAAGAGGCAGGTGTGTCCAATAGGATTTCAAACAAAACAGAGAATCTGGGGTTAATTGCTATATTGGAAATGTTAACAATATTTTGCCCCCATGCTGTGAGCCATCCCCTTTCCATGTTGGTAGATGGGGCTCCTGTGGCCTCCCCTAGGGGTTGCCCATCTCAACTTCTGTACAAACCTGACTGCAATTTGGCTCCATGTTTGTAAGCTATGTGTGTGGCCATGTTGTGATGTTGTATCCAGGGCCTTTTATAGCTCCACCAGGATGCTTTGGTCATTCAGATACCATGGGTTATAAATATCATTTAAAGGGATTGGATGCTTCATGCTGGTACAGGTTTTTTTTTAATTAATTGACCATATTAGGTTAATTCTGGTTTGAAAATATTGTCCTAATGGAAAATTTTGTCTGTTTCTCAAGAAGTGGTGTATGCTTGTTTTGTTGGAAAGTTTGGCTGTGTTTTCTGGTGAGTTCATAAATTTTGTTACAAGCATAGAACTGAAACAGAAATGGTTTGGACATTTTTGCTGACAGCAGCCAGTCACCACCCACTGAGGCTGTGACTACGTTTATGGTCAGGACTCAAAATTTTTATCACTGAGTTCGGGTCACTGTATTTGGGTCAGTAAGAGTCCATATGTCTTTTTGATATAGATAACATTAAAACTGTTTTATGCTGTTCTTTATTGGAAAGCTGGCTCTAGAGTTGGGTTATGGCTCTTCCTTCACTGAGCCCAGGCACATTTAAACATTTCCTGTGTGTGACTCTGTCAATCTGAGCCTTTGACTCAGTGACAAGAAAAAAACAAAGTAGAATAGCCAAATTTTTTTTTTTTGTTTTTTTGGTTTTTTTTGTTTTTCGAGACAGGCTTTGGAGCCTGTCCTGGAACTAGCTCTGTAGACCAGGCTGGTCTCGAACTCACAGAGATCCGCCTGCCTCTGCCTCCCGAGTGCTGGGATTAAAGGTGTGCGCCACCATCGCCCAGCCAAAAAAAATTTTTTTATGTGAACATTCTGTACTTTAAAATTTATGGGTTTATTTTGTTAAATATGGCTAAAATTAAAATAAAACTGGTTAAAAAAGTTAAAACTAGTAACTCTAAAATTTGATGGTTTAAAAGCTATAAATGGGCAATTTTAAAGCAACCATATGGCATGGTTCCAATTAGAATTGCCACCAGTTTTTAGTCAGTCACATGGCTGGTTGCTGTTTTGCCGGAGTTAAAAAAAGATGGCTGTCACAGTATTTCCCTACCATCTTGATTAGAAGTGACCGTGTAAAATGAGCCTGGCTAGGAGACACCAACAGATCTCCAAGATAACTTGGATTGGGATACATTTTTGTATGATAATTCATGTCCTGTCTTAAAAACAAGGTTTATAAGAAATAAGATTTAAACTTTATTAAAGTTGCACCTCAATGCTTTTATACTAAAAAATGTACTTTGCTCTGCCAGCTAAACTCTGTAATTAAGAGTCACCCAGGTGGCAATGGTTTTAAAGACATAAAGGGATCATAGGAAACAGCTGAGGCTTACAAATGTACGCTGGACGAGAGTCCCAAAGAGAGCCCAGTTACAAGGGCGGACCTTAACAGTTTTAGAAATGGCAGGGGATAGTCCCCAGAAGCACCAGGTACCGTGGAATGGAGCGGACTGAGATCTAAAAGACAGGCTATATATATGCCGTTGAAGGTGGGGCCAAAGAAGTACTTTATTTTTGATGTTGCAGAAAGACATTTAAGAGATTTTGATTTTTTTAAGAACAGTTTTTAAAAAATTTAAATTTGTAAGATTGTTACATTTGTGATTATAAAATGTTTTATATTACTAATATTTGGATTTAAAGTAAAGGGCTAAAACTTAGGGTCACAGCCAGGAGCACTAAATGGTACCCAGAAACTGGGATGTTCATTTCTTGTAATGCAGCAAGACAATGAGCTAAGCAGTGTGGCAAAGGGCTTGAAACAGTTTCTCAGCCCGTTGAGTCTTTTTACAGGGGCAGCTTAGGACCACCTGCATGTCAGTGTTTGCACTGAGATTCATAACAATGATAAAACTGCAGTTGTAAAATGTCAACGGGAAAATTTAGTAATAAGGGATCACCGCAACATGGGGAACTAAATTAAAAGGTCAAACACTGAAGAAGTTGAGAACTTGTGACTTAGAAAATGTCTCTCCTTACTCAAGGTATATTCAGACTTAAAGTATAGCATATATATATATAATGTATACAATATTCTGTCTGTGTGTATGTCTGCAGGCCAGAAGCGGGCACCAGACCTCATTACAGATGGTTGTGAGCCACCATGTGATTGCTGGGAATTGAACTCAGGACCTTTGGAAGAGCAGGCAATGCTCTTAACTGCTGAGCCATCACTCCAGCCCCCCAAGTATAGCTTTCTTATATTTGCTAAGTTTGCTAAACTTCAGCTATTTGGATTAACTGAGTCATATAAATTTTTGTTTCAATAAGCAGAGTTTCAGTTCAAAATCACTATTTTAAAGCTAAACCTGACAGAAATGTATATAAAATTCTAGTCTTATCAAAGCTGCTATCTTGTTATAAAATATTTAAAAATACAAGTTAATAACTATCCTTTTAAATAATCAAGTTTGTTAATTGTAACCTTGCTAAGTAAATACTACTGATGTAATTAATTACAGGGATAAACCTTACTTAGTCCTCTGGATATGTTTTCAGAAATTAAGTTTAAAACAAGTAACTAGAAACAAAGTTGTCTATTCAGCTCTAAAATACTTCAGAGAACTGAAAAATATGGCATTTAAAATGTTGATCAAAAACCTTATTATATCAGACAGAGACTCCCAAATCCTAGCAGTGAACCAAGGTCCCCAGAAGAGATTATGGGACACCATGATGTCTCCACCTGGATTATGACAATGCTGACCGCTGGGCAGGATGCCCCAGTGCCACCCTGCTGCCAGGACCTGGTCCAGACTGTGGAACATTGGAGAACTGATTGTACCACTTTTGCCTAGACAAAATAAGGTCAGTCTTTTGCATGTACCTCTTCCATGGGGGGAAAAACCCTCTCACCTACGGGTCTAGCAAAGACTGCTGTTCTGATAGTTCTGCCTCCAATGCTATGGAGGCCTGGGTGTGGATAACTGTGTATAGACTGGTCCTTGTCATTTTTGATAGATTTGGAAGCTGCTTGCTCTGTACTCAGGTATGATTTATTTACCCTTCTGGGATCTCTGATAGTATTGATGAATAGGCTAGCTATACCTTCATCAGTTTGGCAGCATCAGACTAGATCCTGCCACAAGGCTATAGCCAGCTAATTAGCTCTTTCTATATATAAAAATCAAACCTTGCCTTTTCTAAAGCTACTAAGTCTCTTGATAAGAAAAATTTTAAAAAGATTTATTTATTTATTGTGTATACAGTATTCTCAGTACTCTTCCTGCAGGCCAGAAGAGGGCACCAGATCTCATTACAGATGGTTGTGAGCCACCATGTGGTTGCCGGGAATTGAACTTGGGACCTTTGGAAGAGCAAGCAGTGCTCTTAACTGCATATATATATATATATATATATATTTATTATGTATACAATATTCTGTCTGTGTGTATGTCTGCAGGCCAGAAGAGGGCACCAGACCTCATTACAGATGGTTGTGAGCCACCATGTGGTTGCCGGGAATTGAACTCAGGACCTTTGGAAGAGCAGGCAATGCTCTTAACCACTGAGCCATCTCTCCAGCCCCCAGTGCTCTTAACTGCTGAGCCATCTCTCCAGCCCAAGAAATGTTTTAATATATATAAAGGTCTTAGGATATAAAAGCTAATAAGCTTTAAGGGTCTCAAAAAATGATTTGAGATGTAAATACAAGTTATAAAATATAAATAAATAATTTAAAATATAAACATGTTTCAGATTGTCTTCCCTTTCTATGATATAAAAGTTCAGAGTGTAGCATTCATAGAGTTCTGCTAAGCTGGCAGAGCAGTGACTGGTTACTGCTCGGTCACGGCTCATGGCTTTAGATTCACTTTGGTTGCCATCTAAATATGAACTTAAAGGTGCTTCTCATCAGACCAAAGACACCTCTGTCCAGTCCATACCTGGCTCTCAGGACAGAAGACAAATGTGCATGTTTCTAACCCAAGTCTGCAGTTTCTGCCAGGACTCAAATGAGTGCATTCCTGCTGTTTTACAGACACCCATTACCTGCTTTTTTCTGCAATGTGGATTTCAGTATAGACTGTTGATACTAATACATCTAAAACTTTTATGTTCTTTTTTTTTTTTTTTTTTTGGTTTTTCGAGACAGGGTTTCTCTGTGGTTTTGGAGCCTGTCCTGGAACTAGCTCTCGTAGACCAGGCTGGTCTCGAACTCACAGAGATCCGCCTGCCTCTGCCTCCCAAGTGCTGGGATTAAAGGCGTGCGCCACCACCGCGCGGCAACTTTTATGTTCTTTATAAAATAGAAATTCATATAGGCTTCAAAAAATAAAACAACCCTGGATCTCACAGGTCAAAAGGAGTCCAGATAAGCGCAGCCTAAGTTTCCCCACCTGTCTTCACCTGAGGATAATGTTTTTCTCTCCCCTGCTCTCGGGACTCCTCCCCTTCCTGAAAGTTTCAAATGTAATATTTTCCTCTAAATTCATAAATTTTAACTGCTGTTCCTCATTTAAACTTGTCTCAACAAGTTTCCACTTGGCTGACAGATACATTCAAGTGTCAGCTGCTGGCTACAACCTGCTCCAAATGACCCTGAGACCTGGACTTGCTGAAACCTGATGTGGACCAGTCCAGCTGATGTGAATGCTCCCAGTCTCTTAGTGAACCAGATGTCTCTGATAAATGCCCCATTGCCTGAATTCCCTCCTTGCCTTTGACTAGCCTTTCAGTTTTCTTGGGCCCTGATAACAACGCCCCAGTAGTTACAGAAGAGAACACATCATCCCATGTTCCCTGCCCAGAATAGGTTGAAATGCTGAGACAAGGGGGAACTCCCTGGCATGGGGGACAAAATGGCTACCTATGATGCCCATTGACATACCAGGAAAATAGGCTCAGACTTGTCAATTAATGGATTTATTAACTACAATGGTTCTATAAAAAGATAAGACACTGGTTCTTTACGCAGAACCCCTTTAGGATTATAATTACAATTTGGTTGTACTCAAAGTTCAGAGCTACAGGGCCTGACAGCAGAGGATGGCCACTGCCCTAGAAAAATCTGTTACCTAAGGTTCTTAGGTCCCAGTACCGTCCCCTTAAACCCATGGACAGGCAGACCCATGACTGGGTCCTGTCGTGGCACTTGTGAAGGGGGAATATAGGACCCAGCCATGACAAGCTGAGTCCTGAGTCTCAGTAGTTTACCCTGAGGCAAAATCTGGTTCCAAGACCACAAACTGGGACCACCCAGGAACAGATCAGACCATCCAAAGGAAATTCCTAAGGTTCCAACCATTGTAGATAGGATCACCTGTCAGTACATACCCATCGCTTTTCACCTGGACACCCCTAGATGAATGTCAGCCAATATGGGGTTCTGAACCTTAGAGATCCCTCACCCCAGTCTCTGCTATTGTATAAACCCCACCCCACCTGAGCTGGGACTCTCCAATTGTGTAATTCACTGGACGCGCAGAGAGGTCGAGTTCAAACTTGAATAAGATTAAAGGCTCTTTGCTTTTACTTAGGACTTGGTCTCCCCGTTGGATTTTTGGGGACTCTGTGATCTAGGCATAATTGTATGTGTGTGTCATGGCACTGCTGTGAACACAAGACGACACCATGAAGGAGTTGGCTCTCTCTCCCACCATGTGGGTCCCAGGGACCAAACCCATCGCCAAATTTGGCAACACTGAGCCATCTTGAGGGCCGTTGTGTGCAACCTTAATCGCATGCTGGCTGGGGTGCAGCATCCTTACCACCCTGGAGCTTGACAGAGGCACGCAATCAGGAGCCCACTCCAGACTCCCTGAACCAGAGTTTTTATGGCAATTAGATCTCCATGGGGTTGGTGTGCACAGTGACCTGGGTGATTCGTTGTTCTAGAATGTGGTTCTTTTCTTGGGTGTGAATTGTGCTGGAAAGTGTAAAAGAAAATCCCACATGTGCACCAGGCCAATTAAACCCCAGTCTCCAGGAGGTAGGACCTGGTGTTCTGCATCACAAAACTCCCGGAGATCATACCAAATAGCCGCAGGTGTGTGTGTGTGTGTGTGTGTGTGTGTGTGTGTTGGGGCAGCCACTTTGTGGATAATCACCACATGATTGTCCCCTTTC
Organism: Chionomys nivalis; assembly: GCF_950005125.1. Taxonomy (NCBI): domain Eukaryota; kingdom Metazoa; phylum Chordata; class Mammalia; order Rodentia; family Cricetidae; genus Chionomys; species Chionomys nivalis. The sequence goes on along the minus strand of NC_080104.1, from coordinate 11,057,992 downwards.
CTTTGCCCTATTTCCTTATATTTTCCCCTCTGTGTCTCACACAGATTTCTTTGTGCTTGTTTGTTTTTTTATTTACTTATTTATTGTTTATATACTTGGTGTTTTTTAGACAAGGTCTCACATAGCCCAGACTGACCTCCAACAGGTTATGCATCTGAGGATGATATTAAACATTTGATTCTCCTGCCTCCACTCCTTAGTGCTAGGATTACAGGTATGGACCACCCCTTCTGACTATTTTCCTGTATTTTCCTCTGTGTGTGTGTGTGTGTGTGTGTACTATCCAGAGGGTAGCCTCCATGGTCCTTTCTGAGGCTCAACCCTCTACCCACTTAAACTTTTTTTTTATTTTGTGAGCAGTGTTTCTCTCTGTGTAGCCCTCGCTGTTTTGGAACTCATGTTGTAGACCAGGCTGGCATTGAACTCACAGAGATTCACCTGCTTCTGCCTCTAGTGCTGGGATTACAGCTGTGCTCCACCACTGCCCAGTTTTAAATGTTTTTAAATTAAGGCATGATTACATCATTCCCCTCCACTTTTCCTCTCCTAGCCCCTCTCATGAACCCTCCTTGCTGCATGGTCTCTTTTCCTTTGGTTGATTGCACACACACACACACACACACACACTCACACACACACACACACACCCTGTACAATCCATATAATGTTATGTGTATGTGTATGATTATATGATTCCAGGACTGACCACTTGGTATTTGATCACCCGCTGGGGTACTCCCTGAGGAAGACTGTTTCTCCGGGTCTCAGTATTCTTTAGCTCAGGGTTGAGGCCTTGAGAAACTCCCTTTTCCATGTTAGCGTGTCTAATGGTGTCATCCTGGTCCAGGTTATGTTGGTGAGCCTTCTTGGATGTAGCTCCTTTGACATTTCTAGGAGAGACAATCTCACAGCAACCTCCTTGTTTCTCTTGCAGTCTTTCTGCTCTTTCATAATGTTCCCTGAGTCTTAGGTGTAGGACTTACGGTAAAGATGTTTCAGTTGGGGTGGGCATTCCATAATCACTTGTTGTCTGCATTTCAATCAATCATGGTTTTCTGTAATGGTCTTTTAAAACATATTTTAAAATGACCCTATTTTTTAAAATGCTGCAAGATCCCTGGTGGGCCCACAGGGCAGCTAGTCCCAGGCAGAGATGGCTTCTGGACCCTGGAGCGGTTGCAAGTTCCCCGGTGAACTGGTCCCAGTGAGGCAGGTGGGTGTGAGCAGGCAGTGGGTAGAAGGCACATGGGTAGACACACCGTACAGAATAGAATTGAATATTTATTACTTAGAGGAGCGAGCGACCAAGAGAGAGAGAGAGAGAGAGAGAGAGAGAGAGAGTGTGAGGGGGGGAAGAAGAAGAAGAGAAGAAGAGGAGAGAGACCGAGAAGGGCCCGAGAGAGAGACACACACACACACGCACACCAAGAGGGGACAGACAGAATCTAAGATGGCAGGAAGAGGGCAGGGATCATCGGGAGTGGTCATGGTTTGTCTCTTAAAGAGACGAAAACCATAACACCTATGACTAGTTTTTTTTAAATGTGAGTTTGAAGGGATGGAGGACTAGCTCAGAGGTTAAGAGCACTTGTTCTTGCAGAGACCTGAATTTGATGATTTCCAGCATCAACATGGTGGCCCACAACCACCCATAACATCCATAACAGTTCTAGGAGATTCAATGTACTCCTTTAACCTCTGCAGACCCCAGGCATGCTTATGCTGCAATATATATATGCAGGCATAATATAAAACAAAAAACGAGGTAAGTGCAGTGGCTTGGAAGAAAATGGCCCCCGAAGGGAGTGGCACTATTAGGAGGTGTGACCTTGTTGGAGGAAGTGTGTCACTGTGGGGGTGGGCTTTGAGGTCTCCTATGCTCAAGCTATGTCCAGCATCACAGTTCACTTCCTGTTGCCTGTGGCTCAAGATATAGGACTCTTAGTTCTTTCTCCAGCACCGTGTCTGCATACACGCTGCCATGATGCCGTGAGGATGATGGACTAAATCTCTGAAACTGTATGCCATCCCATTAAATGCTTTCCTTGACAAGAGTTGTTGTGTTGTTGTGGTCATGGTGTCTCTTCACAGCAATAGAAATCCTAACTAAGACAGTAAGGAAATCTGAACAACCCCAATGGGTTCTGTGAGCCGAACTCCGGTCTTCTGAGAGCAGAGGAGGAGAAGATTTTCCTGAGTTATCCATTGAGGGTCACACAGAAAAGTTAAGATGAGTTGAAGATCAAGGTGTGGTGACTCACGCCTTTAATTCCAGCACTAGGGAGGCTGAGGCAGGAGGATTGCTTTGATTTGAGGCTACCCTGGGATATATGGTAAGTACCAGGTCATCCATGGCTACATAGTAAGGTCTTACCTGAAAACCAAACCAAACCAAACCAAACCAAACCAAACACAAAGCTGAGTTTGAGAGCACCTCTGCCTGTTTCCTGTAGCCTAGTGGGCCTTGGCTTCTGTTGACCGCTGCAATCTCCTGAGGATTTTGAACAATCTCAATGGTTAGTTTTATGATTGTCCAGCTCAATCTGGATCTTTCCAGAAGCCCTGATTGTGCCATGCTCCAAGGTTCAATCGTGACCGAGATGTGGATCAGCGTTTCAAGGTCATCCTTGTTTATATATTCCACTTTGGTTATATGAGACTGTCTCAAAAACCAACAACGACAATGACAACAACAACAACACACACACACACACACGAGGAGCAAGAGACTGAGTGAGGGCTCAGTTTCCCTTTTATAAAAGGACAAATTTGTTGTCTATCAGTGTTAGACTTACTGGTCAAGACTGTCAATCAGCCTGTGGGCCACTAGGGGGATAGAAACAGCTTGGGACAATAAGTCCCCAGGAGAAATTGCTCATAGTGTATATAAATTATAGCTGTTAGCCTAGTGTGTTACCATTTTCAAAACTCTTATGTAAGAGATAGTTAAATCCTATCAGATACATATATATATATATATATATATATATATATATATATATATATATATGCACAGGGGACTTGATTTTTACCCCCAATGAATGAAAATTGGCCCAATGTTTTTGGAGAAAGCAAGCCCCTCGGGTATGCAAATAGAAGCTCCTGGGTAATCTGACCCAGTAGATATCATTGTCATTCCTGTCTTTGGATGAAAATGACCATTTGGGGAAGCAAAGAAAGAGCTGAGCCGGCAATGGTGACACACACCTTTAATCCCAGCACTCTGGAGGCAGAGACAGGCAGACCAACCAGGTCAGCCTGGTTGGTCTACAAGAGCTAGTTCCAGGATAGGCTCCAAAGCTACACAGAGAAACAGAGAAACCCTGTCTCGAAAAACTAAAAAAAGAAAAGAAAGGATTTAAACCCAGGCAACTGGACTCCAGGACCCCCACCCTCTCTTTTTAATACAAGGCCTCACTATTAGCTTTCGATGTCCTGGAACTCACTCTGTAAACCAGGCTGGCCTCGAACTCACAGAGACCTGCCTGCCTCTGTCCTCCGAGTGCTGGGGTTAAAGGCATGCATCTCCACATGAGGCTTTGGGACCTTCCTTTTAATCTCTAAATGTGTTACCTAAAAATAAACTTAGGAAAGAGGGCTCATAAGTTAAGGGCCCTTGCTGGTTATACAGAGGACCAGAGTTTGGTTTTTAGTACCCACATATGGCAACCTACAGACTGCCTGTAATTCCAGCTCCAGGGGATCTGATGCCCTCCTTTGGCCTCTGTGGTCACCTGTACACACTAATAGGTTTTCTGTCCCTCTGAAACCTGTTGAAAATGTATATCAACAGGTTTATTGGAGCAAAGCAGCTCCCAGACAGATTCTCCAGTCCCAGAGATGGAGGCCAGAGGAGCCACACACCTGAACTAAAGCAGGGAGATTATACAGGTTAAAGGTAAGGGGTGATGATGTGTCAGCCACAAGTTGGCTTGTGGCCAAGTATGGTCAAAAGTTGAGTGCTGTACGTGGGGACTTGGGTGTCTGGCAACTTCAGGGGAGGAGCTGGTGTACCTGCCAAGAATTCAGACCTGGGCTTTTTGGTGCCTTCCCTTTGTTTGGAGATTCTTTGGGTAGGCAGGATTTGTAGAGACAGGAATGGGACTTCTCAGACCTTGCAAGAGGGAGCTGGAAGTTCCAACTGAACACACGCAGAGGAATCTTCATATTCACATACACACTAAAAAAAAATTTACCCGACACAGTCTTATTAGTTATATTTATTGAAGGAAGGGATAAGGCAACCACATAACTCAGAATCTAATGAAACTTAGAGCAATCACTATGCCCTTATTTTGATAGATTGTCAAATAAAAGAAATAAATGAGACAATATGTATCTTAGCCTTTTTTCCTGTTGCTGTAGTAACATACTCTGACAAAATCCACTTAAAGGAGAAAGGGCTTATTCTGGTTCACAGTTTGTTATACCCAGTCCGTGGGGACCTCAAAGGACCACCAGGAAGACCAACTCACCTAAATGCAAAAGCAAGGTTTATTATATGCACGATACAAGCTGGCAGGCACCTCACCAGCGCAGCAGCAAGAGGAGGTACCCCGCCCTTCTAGAGGGCGTTATTTAAATGCAAAACCCAGAAAGGCTACATTAGTAGAGTGTGGGGTGACGGGTTCAATCCTGATGGGCTCCCGTCTAGGAACTTTTTAGAAATTTTATTTTGAACCTCGCCTGTTGCTTGTCAAGATTTCTTTTCAGCTGACCTCCAGGTGGGGACATTCTGCAGTTGTCTGTACTTCCAAGAGGGCTACCCTGTTACTTTTGTCCCTAGGGGGCTGAGGAAAAAATGGAGAAACTTTGGTTCTTCACGTTCAGGGTGCAGACCATCATGGAGGGGTGTCAAGGCAACAGGAGCTCGAAGCAGCTGGTTTCATCCCACGCACAGCCAAGAAACAGAGAGAGTACGCAGAACCCCACTCAGCTTGCTGTCATCCATTTGTACGGTCTAGGATCCATGGTTGAGGGAATAGTTCCACCCATAGTTAAGAAGTGTCTTCTTACATTGAGTAACACAGTCGAGATGATCCCTACAGGCATGCCCGGGGCTCCGTCTGTCAGAGGAGACTAGGTTCTGACAAGTTGACATCAAACACTAATAACCACAGATTATAACCACTACAACTGCTGATACAGACACTTTTCTGAGGTGGAAAGATTTTCAAGTGTTAAGTTAAAAACAATTAAGGTAGGGCATGGTAGTGCCAGCTTCCAGCGCTTGTGAGGTGAAGGCAGGAAGATGAGGAGTTCAAGGTCATCTTCAACTACTGAGTGAGTTTGAGAGCAGGTAGGGCTTTGGGAGACTGTGCTTCAACTAATTAAACAACCACCAACCAGCCAATCAACTAACTCACTGACTAACTCAGTTAGAAAACACATTCAGCAAGCCAGGCATGATGTCACAGTTTTGTAAGCCTTGTTTGAGAGATGGAGACCAAAGGATGAAGGAGTTCAAGGCTAACTTGGCTGCATAGTGAGTTTGAGGCCAGATTATATTACTCTGAAATCGTGTTTCAAGATAAAACAAAATATAAAGCACACCAACCAGAAAAGACATATAGAGTTGGGCATGACGGAACACATCCAAGTACATTCAGAGTTGGGCGTGGCAACACACACACACACACACACATACACACACACAGGAGTACATTCAGAGTTGGGCATGGCAGAGCACACACACACACACGCACACACACACACGAGTACATTCAGAGTTGGGCGTGGCGGCACACACCTGAGATCCCAGCACTTAGAGGCTGAGGTAGGAAGATTTCACGTTTCATGCCATGCTGTGTTGGGCTGCACAGTGAAATCCTCATAACTCACACTCCCCCAAAGAAAACATGCACAGTTCAGTCTCCAGACAGAAAAAGTTGGTGGGTCCCTGCGAGAGGGAGAGAACACAGGAAAGCAACAGACAGTCAAGCTGAGAACAATTACAGGAATCTTTGCTTTCATCTTTACATTTTTCTTCATGATCTAATTTTATCCCAATGCATCTTTGGGGTAGAATTTTTCTTAAGAAATGCAAAGTAAGATATTTCAGGAAATGAAAGAACAATGCCCAGCGGAGGAAGTGGCAGAAGTCAGTGGGAACTGCCTCTCTATACTGCCCCATACCAAATTTAGCCCTGGTGCTCGGGCAGCTGAAGGGAGGGAGCAAAAACGCTGGTCGCAAAATTTCCACATTGTTCTGTGAGTGCCTTAAGGTCTTTAAATTTTGATTTATTTATTTTGTGTGCATGAACACAGAGTACAGAGGACGATTTGTGGGAGTTGGTTCTCTCCTTTCTCAGGTTGTCAGGCTTGGTGGCAAGCGCCTTACCCACAGAACTCTGCCGGTGGCCCTCACTAAGGCTTTAGGAGAAGCCTCGCAGTGCCTTCTCCCTTTCCTAATTGTTCACTCTTGGAAACTCCATGGTTGACACCCTAAGGAGATGCTGTATGTCCATCATGATTCTGGTTGCCAAGCACCCTTCCCTCTGTGGTACCTGGACTCTGTTGTAGCAGGCTGGTAGCCGGGTGCTGTCAATCTTCCTGTCATACTTCTCTGATCCTTCAGATCTGGAACCCCACCTCATAACAGACCTTCCAGTTCTTCAGTCTAGTTCAAGTCCTCCGCTCTTCAGTTTGAGCAGCCTTCTTCCTTTGCACACGTGTTCTTACGTGTGGTTAGATAGTCACGTGTGTACTGCGTGTGCATGTGGAGGCCAGAGGCAGACATCAGGTGTCTTCTTCAACTGCTTCTCGACCATATTTACTTTATTTATTCATTTATTTATTTTTATTTATTTATGATGTGTATGTGTGTCTGTGTGTGCATGTGCAACAGTGCATGTGCAAATGTGCATGCATGTCTGTAGGCCCCGCATGCCACACAGCACTTCCCAGGAGAACTTGTGAGAGTCAGTGTCTTCTTCCACCAGTTGGGTTTCAGAGATTCAACTCAGGTGATCAGAGTTGGTAGCAAGCTCCTTTCTGCACACGCCATCCTGTCAGCCTCCTACCTTCCTGTAGCTTCAGATAGGATCCATCCCCCATTCTGGAGCTCACCTGTCTTGACTGACTGGTCAGAGGGCCCCACAGATCCTCCTGTCTCTGCCCTACCCGCGAGAGACTGCGGTTATAAGCAATGCCAGGCTCTTTATGTGTGGACTGAGATCCAAACTCAGGTCCTCTGCTTGCATGGCAAACACTTCACTGGCTGAACCAACTCCCTAGGGCCCAAACCAACCTCTCTTCATGATCTAGAGGACATTTCAGCACATACACACCCTAAGCAGAGCACCAACGGTTACTCCACCCTCAGACCAGAATCCCTGTGTGAGCTGTACTTGTCTCCCACACAGTTGGGGGAGTCTGATGGCCACAGGGACACCTTGTCCCAGTTGACCTTGGATGTCTCCCATTTTAGTTCATAAGTCTCACAGCCAGAAAAATAAAATGACTTAGTTTTGGCAAGATAGTAGGGCAGCTGGGCTTGGTGGCATGTTCCGGTCACCAGGCTGCTTAGGAGGACAAGACAAGAGGATCAGTATGAATGTAGGAATTTGAGACCAACTTGGGCAGCACAGTGTGATCTCTGGTGGTTTGAGTGAGTCTCCCATCACCACAAATGTATCTATCATAGACCTGAACGCTTGGTCCTCTGCTGGAGGCCTTGATGGAGGAGCCTCTGGCAGGGGGAGCTTTGCTGAAGGAAGCACATCACTAGGGAGAGTTTGGGGGATTTGCAGCCTCACCCTACTTCCTGCTTGCTCTCTCTGCTTCCAGGGTGGCTGGGATGTGATCCCATCTCAGGCTCCTCTGTCAAACTTTCCCACCATTGCAGACATCCAGCTCTCGGGAAGCCCGGGAGGACGGAGTCAGGAAATCTGCCTTGTGTAGCTCTCGGCCACAGACTCTTGTCACAGCAGCAGAAGAGTAACTGATACAGACCCCATCTCAAAAACAAGACAGACAGATGGACAAAACAAACAATGACAAAAGGCTAGCAGGGTGCTTGACAGAAGAAAGGGAAAGAATTTCAGGTGATGGACCCCTTCCCCCAAAAAAACTTCTTAAAAATTTCCCTATTTCTAGGTGAGTGTGCACAACAGATGTATTCAGGGCGTAGTTATATGTGATTCCCAGTGTGCTGATGGTCAGCAGAGCCACAAAGAAACTCGACCTCCCAGTCACTGCCTCAGAAGTTTTGGGGGCACAAACATGGTTCTTCTACTTCCCAATTACTGCCTCAGATGCTTTTGGGGTACAAACATGGTTCTTGCTACTTCAATACTCAAAAAGCTGAATTCATATATCCACCCTGGAAAAAAGAAAAAAGGACCTATGACGAAGTTGAAACTAGAAAATAAATTAGGTTAATATCCTCTCTCATGACTCACGTGTGGGCAAATAGGTCTATGCATATTTACGTGGTGTTCTTGTGACGAACATCTTTCTAAATATAACACAAATGGTAGATAGCGTCAGGGTGAAAACAGGTTAGCTATGACTACTAAAAAATCCATTTGTAAAAAATCTAGTTAAAATAAGACATGGGGGAAACCCTTGCTGCTTCTATGATAGACATTTAGAGGAAGGGTTAAAGGTCACAACAAAAAAAGACACTGGGGAAAGGCATAGAAGTACAAATGCCAGCAAGAGTGTGAAGAATTCTGTTTTGAGTGGCCAAATTGTAAGAAAGCTCTGCTCCCTTTAAACTGTTTTAATTTGTGTGTGTGGATGTTTGGATTGTATGTGTGCATATGCAGCATGCGTACGCCGTCCTCAAGGACGACAGAAGATGGCATCAAGTTTTCCAGAGCTGGAGTGATGGAGGATTGTGAACTACCACGTGGGCGCTGGGAGTGAGCCCAGGTCCTCTGGAAGTGGGGAGCCAGGGCTCGTCCCTGCTGAGCCATCTCTCCTGTCCTGGTGGGGCAGTGGGAGTGAGGCTGGCTGTCACCGCACACAAGGACCTTATCAGTGCACATAGTCTTTGATTATACAGAAATGTGCTCTAGGGGGACGATTAGGGACCTGTGCAGATGTCTTTCTCTCTCTCGTTAGGTCCAGAGGCGTTTTAGCTATTACGGTTCAAAGGAAGAAATAACCGAAGTAACTGAACATTCAGCCCTAGAGACGCAGCTAAATAAATGATAGTGACCTGCATTATGGGTTAGGAAGGGGTTATGAATTCCGTGCCCTAAATGTTGTAGAAGGATGTCCAATGACTTGAAACACCTCGACAGTGTCTCACGACTGAGGAGAAAAGGCTGTCACCAAACTGTATACGATTTGACCCTGTGTTTAGTCTTTCACAGCTTGATCTTCCATTAAAATGATTCTTGTCTTTTTTACTTTTATGTGTTTCTAGAGCACACATTTATAGGTTTTCTAATAAAAATGATTAATAATGATAATGGTTACTAAAGGGAACTTTCCAGATCTGGGTTCAGTTTTTAATTTTTTTTTTTTTAACCAGGGGAGACCGCAAATGAGTTTCCCACCATCACAAATTATGCAATCGAGTTTCCCACATTTGGGGAAACAGCAGGGGCCGGATGCAGAGTGCAATGGATAAGCTCGCCCTGGGAAAACCACCTTCGTGATCATGGTATCTCCCCTGCCGGGTAAGTATGGGTTCGTTTTTTAAAGAGTTATGAATGTGTGCTTAATCAAAGAGGCCAAAAGAGGGTGACACATCCCCAGGATTTGGAGTTAGAGGCTACCTAGTGTAGCCTGGAAACAGAACTCAGGTCCCCTGTGACAGCCACTGAATCATGGAGATGTCCATGTCCTATGATATTTACTTCTGAAATCCATGAATTTTTGTATATTGAACCAGGTCAGATTCCTACTCAAAAGGATCCAGCATTTTTAAGAAGAAAGGGTTAGAGCTGGGAAATGCCTCAGTAGTAAAGAGCCCCTGTGGGCTGTACATCCACAAGGACCTGGGTCCTGAGCACACATGTAAGAGCTAGAGGTACTCCATGGCTAGCTCCAGGCTCAGCAGGAGGCCCAGTCCCAAAGCTAAAGCAGATACTATAGAGAAAGACGTTTGCCATTGGCCTCTGGTCTTCACATCTGTACACAGGGGCCAGCACACACACACATACAGGATACACACACAGTGACTTTTTATTTATTTATCAATTTACTTATTTACCAAGACAGGGTTTCTCTGTGTAGCTCATCCCTGCCGTAGTCTTTTTTTTTATTTATTTATTTTATTTTTTTTTTTATTTATTTTCGAGACAGGGTTTCTCTGTAATTTTTGGTGCCTGTCCTGGAACTAGCTCTTGTAGACCAGGCTGGTCTCGAACTCACAGAGATCCACCTGCCTCTGCCTCCCAAGTGCTGGGATTAAAGGCATGCACCACCACCACCCGGCCCCTGCAGTATCCTTAAGAGAAAAGAAAGACAAGCAAAGCTAAATCCATGATAACAAACAGAAAAACCATCTAAACACCACCATCAAAGACACCGGTAAATGAATGATGCTCTAGAGAGAGCCACACCAGCAGAGCCCCTAGCTGCAGGGCCCCATCGTGTGTGACCCTGTCTGGTTTACTACCCTCATTGTGATGTGGGGACAATGGCAGCCATCCATAGAATGGTTAAAAACAATGATTGAATTATTAAGCCTTGTTATGTGTGTAGAATGTTTTGCCTGCACGTGTTTGAGTGGTGCCCAAGGTCAGAAGAGGGTGTTGGAGTTACAGACAGTTATGAGCACCAATGTGAGTGCTGGGAATTGAACCCTGGTTCTGGGGTGGGGGAGCAGCAATCACACTCTGAACCATAGAGCTGCCACTCCAGCTCCAGGTACGAGGATTTTCATCAGAGTTCAGATAGCACGTAAATGATCTCTTCCGACTGTGTGAGTGTGTGTGCGTGTGTGTGTGTATGTGTGTGTATGTGCGAGTGTGTGTATGTGTATATGTGTGTGTATATGTGTGAGTGTGTACATGTGTGTGTATATGTGTGCGTGTGTGTGTATGTGTGTGTATGTGCGAGTGTGTGCGTGTGTACATGTGTGTGTATATGTGTGTGTGTATGTGTGTGTATGTGCGAGTGTGTGTATGTGTATATGTGTGTGTATATGTGTGCGTGTGTACATGTGTGTGTATATGTGTGCGTGTGTGTGTATGTGTGTGTATGTGCGAGTGTGTGTATGTGTACATGTGTGTGTATATGTGTGCGTGTGTGTGTTGGGGGCAGGTAATAAGGACTCTGCAGAGCTGAGGATGAGGGGTAAGGCTAGCCTGTCCCAGGGCAGGGGTAGAGGGAAGTAGAACCAAGGACAGTGTGGCAGGAAGACATAGGAAGTGAGTAGATACAGGAAAACATAAGAGGGAACAAATGGGGGGGGCGGTGGGAGGAAAGAGAGAAAAAGAGAGGGAGGGAGAAAGAAAAAGAAGCGAAAGAGAAAGAAGAGGGCACGGGAGGAAAGGGAAGGGGAGAGAAGAAGAGGGGGAGCAGGGGAGGGGATGTCAATGGGAAGGGGAATGGCATGCCTTCAGCCTTCTCAGACATCAGTCCTTAGATGGTGGCAGGCAGGCAGGCAGGCAGGCAGGTTCCAATTGCTTAAGTTTTATTCTTCCTCCCAGGCTGACTGGGCTTTGCTTCTGGCTTTGGGGCTGGTTCAGATCAGCTTTGCGGGCCTGTCCGAGTGAAAATATGGACCAAGAGTCAAACCAAACCGGCCAGTCTGGTCCTGTCCAGGTCCGCGCTCATGCCAGGACCACAAATGTTACAGTGGCTAAAGCAGATCAGGTGGCTGAACCTAAAATAAATACGGAAGATACGTCCATTCTGCGAACTCTAACAGCAAATCCTTACGCAGGGAGAGGGAAAGGCAGAGCGGGAGCAATGATTCCTTCTAGAACATTTTGTCGATGGACAAACATGATGCTATCAGGCTACAGGGGCTTTGGAGAGCTTAATCGAGTGGGGCTGGCACACAGCAGGGCAGGGAGGGAAGAGGGACCTTGAGAGACAAAGAGATTGGTGCAAGGTCAGGAGTTGATATTTTTGGGTTTAGATAGTGACTGATACATAAAAATCACCACAGAAGTGTTTGCTTGTTCGTGTGTTTTGAGACAGGGTATCACCACACTGGCTGGTCTGGAACTCACTATGTAGATAAGGCTGACCTTGAAATCATACAGATTCACCTGCCTCTGCTGGGATTTAAAGCGTGCACCACGCACAAGCATGCCGGCATCCTGTTTATTATAGCTGGAATTTTAGCCATTGGGAGGGGGTGGCAGGAGCTGTGGGAGTCAGAGTGATCCTCATGCAGCTAAAGCTGGCTCTGGCTGCTCACCTCATTTCAAAACCCAAACCCAAACCAAACCAAACAAACAAAACTACTTAAAATTAAAATATTCATAACGAATTATTTAGTGAAAGCAGGTATGGAACAGGTGGACACAATAATATTATTTAAAAATTCAATATACCATAAAGAAAGGCTGCAAAAGATTGAGCAAAATGCTCTTTAAACCAGGTATGCTAGTGCATGTCTTTAATCCCAGCCCTTGGGAGGCAGAGGCAGGCAGATCTCTGTGAGTATGAGGCCAGGCCAGCCTGGTCTACATAGTGAGTTAAAGGACAGCCAGGGTTATGTAGAGAGATCTTATCTCAAAAAGCCAGATAGATAGATAGATAGATAGATAGATAGATAGATAGATAGATAGATAGATAGATAGATACTGTCCCGCAAACTAAAGTATTTTGCTGTGGCCCAAAGGTAGAATCATGGGGTATTTTCTTCCCCCATCTGGCCTCTCAGGTTGAATACTGCACAGCACCGAGAGGTCTCATTTACTCCTCTTCACCTCCTGGAATTGCACAGCCTCCTTCAGTGCATCTTTAACACAGATGCACCACACTCGTGTGATCAAACAGATACAAGCAATTATAAGGATTGCAAACAACTTTAGCGGTCAGAGACAGGTGAAGCCAACCAGCTCGTTCTTTTTGTTAGTAGCTACGGAGGAGCATCGCCTCTAGTCTTGGAAGTGGTGGTGAAGGTGTGCTCACAGTCTCAGGGCAGTCACCCGCAGAACCGAAAGGTATTGGTTTACAGGAACCTCATAAATAAACGGATTTGGCATGAATGTATTAGATTTTAGATTTTAGAAACCATGAGGTATATTTTATGTACCAGAAAATTACAGAGCTGTTGGATCAGAAATGCCAGATGGAACAATAATGCAAACTCACCTTGGGTGTCTGCTTTGGCAGCACGTGTGCTAACCCTGGATCTGTAAAGAGAAGATTAGCGTGGCCCCCGCACCAGGATGCCACGCAAAGTCGTGACATGTTCTGTATTTCTGAATCTACGAGGGTGACCCTAGTGAAGACTCCTGGTAATGGGGGTACAGAGCCTGAACCAGCCGTCTGCTGTAACCAGGCAAGGCTTTCCGTGATGGGACTGGGACATTAACCCAGCCATAAAACCTTCAATCTATAGTTTGTCCTGCCTGCAAGATGTGCTGAGATACTGGTGGAGAAGAACTTGTGGGAGTGGCCAACTTGAGGCCCACACCATGAGAGGGAACCCATCCTGACACTGGTCAGGGCCCAGAGACTGACAGAACCAAACGACTGGCAGAAACAAGAAACGAAACAATGAATGATTCCTAATGATAGTCTGCTGTACTCAAGGACTGGTGCGTAGCCCAGTCAGCATCAGAGAAGCTTCATCCAGCAACTGATGGGAGCACATGCAGACTTGTAGCACAAATAATAAAAACTCAGAGTCAGATATTGGGGCTCAACCCCAAAACCAAAAAAGCAAAGCAGTCAAGCCGCTAGAGAAGTCTTACCTATACCAAGGCTGGGTGATCAAGGCTAAGCAGACTACACAGAAGAGTTTCTCTATGTCACAGCCCTCGTTGTCCTGGAACTAGCTCTTGTAGATCAGGGTGTCCTTGAACTCCCAGAGATCAGCCTGCCTCTACCTCCTGAGTGCTGGGATCAAAGGTGTGCACTGGCACCTCCTGGCTTTCTCTCCTCCCAATTTATATTCCCCTTAGTAAGTGGATTAAAAATGTGTGACTCCTTAGTAGTGGGATTAAAGGTGTGAGCCACCACCACCTGGATTTGTTTCTGCATTGAACTTGTGTTGCATGGGGTGGCCTTGAACTCACAGAGATCTGTCTGCCTCTGTCTCCCAAATCCTGGGATTAAAAGTGTGTGACACCACTGCCTGACCTCTAGTGGCTTAGCTTTGCCCTTCTGATATTCAGGCAAGTTTTATTTATTAAATAATAAATAAACATAAATAAATATCACTATATTTCCCCTTTTTGTCTAAAATAAAAACGGAAAGCTATAACTAATATAAGGAAAACTATATGCAGTAAATGCAATAACTATATATAATGTATACAGGCAAAAGTACATCAACAATGCCTAGTCCATTTGCATTTGACAAACTCGGAGAAAATATTCCATATCTATTCCATCTTTGTGAGTCCAAAGTCTTGTACCTAATTTAATTTCTATCATAATTTGCTTTCTGTGCCTGGTAAACAAGGAAAACTATAAAATCTAGTTTTCAACTCCATTAGAGACCCAAGGAGGAAATAATACTTACTGAATAAACAGGAAGTACAAGCAAGTGAATTCCAAAAATGTGAGAAATGACAGGAACAGCTGGCTGCCTAGACAGTCACCCAAAGTTCCTCTGCAATGTTGGGGCATCCATCTTCAGCCTACAGGTCTATCATATCCGACAGACTTTTCTGTGAAGCAGGATATTCTGAAGGGCTGTCCTTCCTTGTCTTGACAATGTTTAGCAATCACTTTCTTTGTATCCTGCTTGTCCCATTAGGACAGCATGATGTGGGATTTCTGTCTGTATGCTGTGATTACCATTAGTTAATAAAGAAGCTGTTTGGGCCTGTGATAGGATCGAGTAGAGCTAGATGGGGAAAACTAAACTGAATGCTGAGAGAAAGGAGGCAGAATCAGTGAGAAGCCATGTAGCCCCACCGGAGACAGACATAGGAATTTTACCTGGCAACACACAGCCTTGTGGTGATACACAGATTAATGGAGATGGGTTAAGTTAAGATATGAGTTAGCCAGAAATACGCTTACGCTATTGGCCAAACAGTTTTGCAAATAATTTTCTGTGTGATTATTTTGGGGCTGAGCAACTGGAAACAAACAAGCAGGTTCCTACAACAAAGTGGTGCTCCAACCTGTGCTAGCTAAATCAACATAAAACTTGAGAGGACTTGGAAAGGAATTCTAGACACTAAAAAAACAAAGATTAGCCACATTTTTTTTCAGATGGCCTCTGTTTGCTTTCTTCGGCTCCTTTAAGAGAATTCTTCCTAGCAAGCAGTGGTGGTGCATACCTTTAATTCCAGCACTCAGGAGGCAGAGGCAAGCAGATCTCCATAAGTTTGAGGACAGCCTGGTCTACAAGAACTAGTTCCAGGACAGGCACCAAAGCTACAGAGAAACCTTGTCTCAAAAAAACCAAACCAAACAAAAACCAAACAAACAAAAAAAAGAGGTCTTCCTGATTCAGTGGTAGCAAACAAACAAACAAACAAACCATGTGGTTTTGAAACAGCAGCTTCCTGGGCACTGCTGTCAGCATGAACTCTGACACTTTTGAGAGGTCCAGTGGCTATGGAACATTTAAATGTGGTTTTTGAGCAGAGTGCTACAACTTGATTAATGGCAACATACACCGGCTGTGTGCCTGAAAATGGGGCTGTGAGCATGGCTTGCACTAAACAGACCTCTGCCCCACCATGCTGGTCTGGGCAAAACGAAAAGGAGCCTTAGTCTTAGTAAGGACGCTAAGCATTTTAAGAAATGCTGGTAAAAATATGATTACAGATATTCAATAATGACAAATCCAGATGGAAAAGACCTTTAAGTGGGTCATGGTATTGGATAAATGTACATAGGTTTGGGAGAAAGAAGAAAAAGAGGAAAGAAGAATGAGCTGTGTAAAGACAAACCACACACAGAGAGTGTGAATTATGTGTATTATTGTGTTTTCTTTGAATTTGTTGATCCTGCTTCATGAAAGAGTCTGCCAGACATTCTGCAGGACACAGAAAAAAGTAACTGATGGACTTTGCCATTAGAAGGCAGAACAGATTTTCAAATTTTCTGCTTCATGGAAAAGTCTGCCTGATACTTTGTGCCTGTGGGCTGAAGACTGAATGCCTCAACAAACTTTTGGTGACTGTCCAGGCAGCGAGATGTCTCTGTCAATTCTAGAGATTTGAAAGTTGCCTACAATGCACTTCCTGTTTATTTAGGTAATATTATATCCTCTGGAGTCTTTGATGGAGCTGAAGAATATATAGTTATCGTTATAGTTGTCCTTAGTTATGATAAAAGATAAAGTAGATATAAAGATTGTATCTGTAATTTTTGCTTAATACCCGTTTTATTATATGTAATTTACTATGTCAAAGTTAAAACCTTCCTTTTTATTTAAACAGAAAAGGGGAAGTGATGTGGGATTCCCCTATGTATGCTGTGAATATCATTGGTTAATAAAGAAGCTATATGACGTCTGTGATAGGGCAACAGAGTAGAGCTAGACAGGGAAAACTAAACTGAATGCTGGGAGAAAGAAGGCAGAGTCAGTGAGAAGCCATGTAGCCCCACAGGAGACAGACACAGAAACTTTACCCAGTAAACCACAGCCTTGTGGTGATATACAGATTAATGGAGATGGGTTAAGTTAAGATATGAGTTAGCCAGAAATATGCTTAAACTATTGGCCAGTTTTGCAAATAATATGGTTTCTGTGTGATTATTTTGGGGCTGAGCAGTTAGGAACAAACAAGCAGCTTCTACAACAACAGCATACTGCTAGCAGTTGAGGCAAGGGCATTTTCTTGCCCAGTTGTCGCGGCTCTACCTCGTCCCGCAAGGATGACACGCAACACACCGGAGCTCTTCCTGCTGCAGTTTTATTCAGGACCTTTTTACAGTTATCTCTCTCCTTCTCTCTCTCTCTCTCTCTCCTCCTCTCTCTCTGGGCAAACCTCTCCCAGCCCTTAAGTAGGCATGGGCTACCAATCCCGGATTGCCAGGTGGGCACTGCTCATAGGTCCACTCATATGCAAGCAGCTGATGACCATTGCGCGATAATAGCATAAGTCAGGTCTTAGCCATTATCGCCATCAGGTGTGGCTTCACGCAGCTCGCTACACCCAGTGGCTTACTTTTGTCACAAAGAAAGTAAACTCCATATGGAGTTTCTTTGATGCCCATCATCTTCTCTGAATTAGATTGGTGCTGCCAGAAACATACCTGTCTCATTGTCATAAGAAGGAACCTAGGTTAAAGCATCTTAAATGGCATATTATGTAGATCTCTGAAGTGTTTGAAGATGACTTGTTTGTCTAAAATGTATCTTTGACTTTTAAAATATACCTAGTATGACCATGTGTTCTATCATACTAGGTGACTAACTACAAACCTACATTTCCTGATTATCCTAAACAGTTGATAATAAAAAATTTCAAAAACTAGAAATTCCTATTACCTTGTTAAATGAATTGAAAACTAGTAGTTGCTCTTTTGTAAAAACAAAGAGCCTTTATTTTAAGAAACTTCACAAACCCAGTCTCTCTTCATGTCCAACATAATGGAATATAGTAGTTGCTTTTTAAAAGTAGATTCAAGGAGCCTGAAATGGCCCAATCCTATAGCCATATTAACGAATATCTTGCATATCACCATAGAACCTTCATCTGGCGATTGATGGAGATAGAGACAGAGACCCACATTGGAGCAATGGACTGAGCTCCCAAGGTCCAAATGAGGAACAGGAAGGAGGGAGAACATGAGCAAGGAAGTCAAGACCGCAAGGGGGGCACCCACCCACTGAGGTGGTGGGGCTGATCTATTAGGAGATCACCAAGGCCAGCTGAACTGGGACTGAAAATGCATGGGATAAAACCAGACTCACTGAACATGGCAGACAATGAAGGCTAATGAGAAGCCAAGGACAATGGCACTGGGTTTTGATCCTACTGCATGTACTGGCTTTGTGGGAGCCTAGCCTGTTTGGATGCTCACCTTCCTAGACCTGGCTGGAGGGGGGAGGACCTTGAACTGCCCACAGGGCAGGGAACCCTGACTGCTCTTTGGACTGGAGAGGGAGGGGGAGGAGAGTGGGGAGTGGGAAGTGGGGGGAGGGGGAGGGAAAAGGGAGGCAGGGAGGAGGCGAAAATTTTTAATTAAAAATATTTAATAATAATAATAATAAAGTAGATTCAAGGGCTGGAGAGATGGTTCAGAGGTTAAGAGCATTGCCTGCTCTTCCAAAGGTCCTGAGTTCAATTCCCAGCAACCACATGGTTGCTCACAACCATCTGTAATGGGGTCTGGTGCCCTCTTCTGGCCTGCAGGCATACACACAGACAGAATATTGTATATGTAATAAATAAATAAATAAATTTTTTTTAAAAAAGGAGATTCAATAATCTACCTTTTTATCTTAACATATCTATACCCCCTTTTTTCTTTTCAAAACAAGAACCTTGAATCTAATTTCCTTTGTTTAACTTTTTTCCTGACCATTACCCATAATAACTGGTAACTTAACCCCTAAACAATGTCAATTATCCATAATCCACTGAATGACCAAACATCCTACCTTGGCAATGTGGGGCATTATATTCTTAAATTACTTCCTGCTGTTTGGGGATGATGGGGAGTAGTCTGTTAGTCTGCATCATCTCAGTCAGCCACCTCGAAATCGTTCTGAGCAGTTTGTAGTCCAAAGCTGATCCTTAGGTGGTGTTTCATCCTAGTGGTGTTATCATAGTCCTGACTTCAAAGGTGACTGTTAAGTGTGCTCATGATTCACTACAGAGAACTGATAGAGACTCAAACCCAAAATCATGTACAGGAAGGTAGATGAAACCTTTTTCTAGAATTAGTTAGTACTCTATATGACCATTAATATCATGACAAAACGTTTAATGTATATATTAATGAATCACATTATATTAATATATATTAATCTTATATCTTAAGAAAAGCTGTCAAAGGGTCATTATAAAACCAAAGGATTATGAGATTAGTAGCAATAAAATAGTCTTTAATTTTTTGTCTTCCTTCTGTCCCATATCAGGTGGCTTTTCTGACATGAGACAGAGATTTTGGATTTCACTTTAATACGCTTGCTTGGGTTTAGAGAAGGAGAGAGCCAAACTCCAAATACAAAGTCAGCTTTAATCCTTAGTTGGACTGGAACTACAAAAAGACCATTTATATTATATATCTGTAGAGAATAGCAGATTCAAATACTTTGGAAGATTTATGAAATTTTCCTCTGTTGGAAATGAGATATACCAATAGGCCAATTTTCTATTTTTCTGAGGCTTTTTTTCTGGATGATTTGTACCTTCTCTTCAGATGTCTGATTTGTCCATTGGTCTGTAGATTCCTTAGCTGAATCCTTTATTATCCTGAAAAGATAGAAAAAAACCCTTCCCCAATCCTAATTTTGGGGAGATTCTCTTTTGGCAAGTCACAGTTGATCAAATGAAAAGCATTTGTTAGTTTTATAGGTTAGTTCAGATTAAAAGGCCATGATGTTTGATAAACTATCATCCTTTCTAATTAAGAGGTGTCTCTTGTTCAAATGTTCAAATCTAATCTTTTTCTTTTCTTTTCTTTTTTTTTTTTTGAGACAATGTTTCTCAGTAGCTATGGAACCAGTCCTAGAACTCAGTCTGTAGACCAGGCTGCTTTTGAACTCACCGAGATCTGCCTGCCTCTGACTCCTGAGTGCTAGGATTAAAGATGTGTGCCACCACTGCCTAACTCAAATGGAATCTTTATCAATTTTGATGGTATCCATAGCTTTTCTTTTTCTGTGGAAACAAAAACAAAAATATCTTCTCTAAAGTAACATATTTTTTGACTTAAATTTTGAAGTCAAGATACCTTTAAAATATATATGTTGGCTTAGCTTAGCAGCCCCCAGAATCAAATGTTTTTCAGCAGTAACTCATTAACAGTCAACAAATTCAAAGAAAACTTAATAACACACATAATCCAGATTCTCTCTTTATGTGACTTATTTTTTATTGTTACTTTAATATTTTATTATTTTTGCTCCTTCAATCTTTGACTGTCTGTACTCTTTCTTCTCTCTTTCCTTACTCCATGTACATTTATCTAACCCTATGACCCATTCCGTGGTCTTTTTTGTCTGAATCTGTCTTACTGTGTATCTGTAATCATTTTCTGGTCAGGATTTTTTTTTTTTAATGCTAAGCAGGCATGGCTAGGACTAACGCTGTGGCTTTGCCTGTTGGCTCCACCCTGTCCTACATGGCAGAGGTATGTTCACCACCCCAGCTCCAGGGACACGGCAGGTATATGCCACCATTAAACAACTTGTAGCACTCTGCTCACAAACCCCATCTGAGTGCTCCGTAGTAGGACCTCCCAGGAGAGCCAGAGCTGTTCCTGCCAACAGTATGAACCAGGAAGCTGTCTCTTAAAGAAGCCATGCCTCTGCTTGCTGCCTGCAAACAGTCTATCTGAAAATATGCAGCTACCAAGAAGCTCTAATTGACTCCCATTTTTGTGAGTCTACAATCCCCCCCCCTTTTTTTTAGTTTTTCAGAATTTATGTAGAGATACATTGCTGAACCTTGGGTGCCATTATGTAAATGGAAACTGTGCTTTTGTTTCCCGGCCACCCAGGCCTGAATAATCACACAAAAACTATATTAATTATAACACTGTTTAGCCAATGGCTCAGGTGTATTCCTAACTAACCCTTACATCTTTAATTAACCCAATTTTATTATTTTATATTTTACCATGAGGCTCATGGTTTAATACCTCATATCTTGCTTCTTGGGCGGCTACATGGTGTTTGCCTGACTCTGCCTCCTTTCTCCCTGCATTCAGTTTAGTTTTCCTGCCTAGCTATATTCTGTCCTGACATATGCCAAAGCAGTATCTTTATTAACCAATGGTAATAAAACATATTTATAGCATACAGAGGGGAATCCTTCGTCATAGACTCACAGCCAAACATTAGGCAGAGCTCCAGGAACCCAATGGAAAAGGAGGAGAAAGGGTTGTAGGAATCAGAGGGGTCAATGACACCACAGGCACATAGCAGGGCTCATAGGGGCTCACAGAAGGTGAAGCAATCCATCAAGGAGCCTGCATCCGTGTTAGCTAAGCTCTCTGCATATGGGTGTGGTTGTGTAGCTTGGTGTTCTTGTGGAACTCCTAACAATGGGGTGGGAGTGTCCTCTGACTCTTGCCTGCTCTTGGAAACCCTTTTCCTCCAATCCAGCTACCTTGTCCAGTTTTGACGTGAGGGGTTGTGCCTAGATTTATTGCAACTTGTTATGCTGTGTTCAGTTGATTTCCATGGGAGGCCTGGCCTTTTCTGAAGGGAAATGGAGAAGGAGTAGATCTGGGGGAGAGGGGAGGAAGAAGAAACTTCAGTAGGGATGTAATATGTGAGAGAAGAATAAAAATAAAGGAAGATTTAAAATAAGAATTTAAAGGTGATTGCTCAGTTGGGAAAGCATGGGGACTTGAGTTCAAGTTCAAAACCCAAGTGAAAATAAAGTCAGGCATGGTGGCAGGCATTGGTAAGCAGAAGCAGGAGAGTCCCTGGGCCTTGCTGCTCAAACTAGTCTGCTTGACAAGTTTTAAGCCAGTGAAAGACCTTGCCTCACACAACAAGGTGGAAAGGTTGGTGGAATAGCTGGGTGCTTGTTGCCCTCCTGGAGGGCCCTTCCTTTATCTTGCCCCATCCTTCTGTACTTCTGTTATTTTTGTTCTTGAAACACATACATACAGAGACACAGAAATAGATCTTTAAACACACATACATACATGCACACACACACAGAACAACCTGAGGTGGTTAGTTCATGAGGAACGAACATTCCTGTTCACACTTGCACACTTCCTTCTTCTTTTTCCAAAAAAAAAAAATTATTTTTGTTCTTTGTACATTGGTGTTTTGCCTGCATGTATGCCTGTCGGAGAACGCCAGATCCCCTGGAACTGGAGTCACAGACAGGTGTGAATTGCCATGTAGGTTCTGGGAATTGAACCCCAGTCCTCTGGAAGAAGAGTCAGTGCTCTTAACTGTTGAGCCATCTCTCCAGTCCCATGCAGACATTTTTATATGCATGCATACATAATTGGCATCCAACCCAGTCAGTTTTGAGCCTTTTGCCTCCATGATTCTTATCTGTGGGATAGTAAATATCTTGCCACCTAAGCCCCTGTAGTTGGATGTTTTGTCCTTTGCAGCCTAATGTCAAGTCTCTGTCCCTTGGAGCCCCTCCTTTCTTTATAACACCCCTCTGGGTGCCCACAACCCCTAGATTAGACTCCTGCACAGTCTGATGTTTGCTTAGGTGACTCTCTTACAAGATCATCCAAAGGAATCATGGGTTGTCCTTTATTTTGGTTCCACCAGCCCCACTCTTGGTGTCCGACATCAAAACAATAGTTCATTTCTGTCATGTGGTCTGGGAGGAGGGGGGAAGCTGAGGAGTGGGCCCTGCTTGAGGATGAAGGCATGGGCCTGCTGGCTGAGTGTGTAGATACCATGGTAGTCTCCAGCCTGTCAGAAAAGGCTGAGGAGGAGGGAGGGGTGTCCTTAGGGAACACCATCTAAGCCCTTCTCTGCAGATCCCCAGGCTTTGTAAGTGAAAATTGACCTTTTTTTTTTCTCTGTATTGCCCTGGCTTTTTTAAAAAATTCACTCTGTAGACCAGGCTGGCCTCCATCTCAGAGATCCTCCTGTCTCTGCCTCTCAAGTGTTGGAATTAAAGGCATGTGCCACTACCACCTGATAAATATTGACCCATCATAATTAAACTTGCCCGCTTTGAGACCTTGGAATTTTATTTATTTATTTATTTATTTTTATTTTTTTTGTTTTTCGAGACAGGGTTTCTCTGTGGCTTTGGAGCCTGTCCTGGAACTAGCTCTGTAGACCAGGCTGGTCTCGAACTCACAGAGATCCACCTGCCTCTGCCTCCCGAGTGCTGGGATTAAAGGCGTGCGCCACCATCGCCCGGCTGAGACCTTAGAATTTTAATAGAAAATTTCTGCCTTTTTTTTCATTTCCTCTCCCATCCCCCCTACCCTTCTTTTGGTTGTTTTGGTTCTTGAACCAAGGTCTCCTGTTCCAGGTTAGCCTTGAACTTGCCAGGAATCCAAGGTTAGCCTTGAACTTCTGCTCTTCCTGCCTGTCTCCCCTACTCAGTGCGGGAGTCACCACACCTGATGGGGATTCCCTTTTCTTTTTTAAGAAAGACTTATTTTATTTTAGTGCGTGTGTCTATGTGTGCTCAGGCAGATGTTCATGTGGTTGTCCACAGAAGCTGGATTCTCTAAGTAAGGGTTACAGGGAGCCTCCCGACGTGGGTGCTAGAACTGAGCTTGGATCTTCCGAGCGTGCTCTCAGACAGAGTCATCTCCTCATTCGAAGGATTCCTCCTCTCCTCCACTTCCCCTGAGTCCCCCCCCGCCCCCCCCTTTTTTTTTTTTTTTTTTTTTTTTGTAAATGTTGACTGCATTCCAAAGCTCAGTTGGAAGGTGTAGGAAAACCAGAGGAGCTTGGTAGGCGTTGGAGGGGACACAGGTATAGAGACTTGAACGTCCATGCCTGTTCACCTGCTCCTCTGAATTCCTTAGACACCTTCTGCTTTTCTTTTCCCGCTTTTATGCTTGAGAGGCCACAACATTTGCTGGTCCACGGTTAAAACCCTTGCTTTCTCGTGGTGGGAGAGACAGAGCTCTAAACCAGATGAGGCACATGGCTCCGTGGCTGGTGATCGACTTGGGTACTTTCAATACAAAATTCCAAGGTGGTGCCTGGAATTCCCAGCAGAAATAGGCAAATTCTGAGTCTGCAGTCTAGAGCCTCCGTACAACTGGACAGTGCTATTGCCCAAGGTCTACTGTCCCACAGGGAGGCAGCTCAGCCCAGTGAACTGCAAGGCTAAGTGTGTGTTCGCATGGTAGAGTACCCAGCCTTAGATGCTTGACGCCTGCTTTCAATGCCCTGCCTCAAAGGAGGGTGTCCCAGCGGCATGGGTGTAAGCTGTATTCCCGGCTGCCCAAGAAGGTGCTTTATCCGACACCACTCAATCACGGCATGTCAAACTCTGTCTTACTGTCCTGCCCACACGGCTGCCGTGTGGCAGACAGAAGGTACACTCTACTCTTCAGACACAATGAAGCTGCAGGTCCCCAATCAGGGATTCTTCACTAGCTGAGGCCCCAACAGTGAGGCCGACAGGGTTGATAGCGAGGCGGTTAGAACTCCGTGAACGCGACCGTTTCCAGGTTCTGTAGAGTGAATGGACTTGCTCGGGCGCTGGAGACAGACTCTCTTCATCCTTCTCAGCTTCAAGCTGCTCTGAGCAGCAGAGTATAGCAGTGCACCAGTCCCTTCCCGTGGGCCCCAGAGTCTTCTTCATCACTAATCCTGGTCCATCACCAGGCAAATGAATGGGCTCTCAGGGCACTGGGCCAGATTTCCTATGACTCAGTGTGGTCCATCCCGAAGGAAGCCAAGCAGCTCAGGGCCGACCGTAGATGACCACGTGCTAGCAAGATCAGTCTCGTGATAGAATATTCCACGGTTGATGCAACAGCAACAGGATGAGACCCCTTAAAGACTAATCCTTCTGTACGAAAGGGACGTTCCAACAAATGGTCCCAGATTCCAGTGATTTCTGAACTGAGCTGTGTCTACCACCCACGCCTTCTCTCTCTCTGCCTTTGGGGACCGAGTGTTGAAGGAAGAGTGAGTCACTCACTGGCCAGGACTCCTCTTCAGGACTTAATCCCTTAATGTAAAAGAGAATTAGGCAAGAGGATTAAGAGATTAAACAAGATTCATTACCGATTTCTTAAAAATTAAGCACTGGCTTAAAATAGCTTGCAAGAAGCCGCGAGCGAGCAGATGAGGGCAAGGGCACGCCATCCAGGCACAGGAGATGCTCTCTGGTGGCTTCTCGATAAAATCAGCATCCAGCAACGTGCTGAGCAAATGTCATTAATGTCTTTAACTATGAAGGTAACTGAGTCAGCCACTGTGGTGGGAGGGGATGGGCCTAGGGAGGTGCTCCAATCCTGCCATGGGTTAGCCTGGGGTTTCTACTCATCTACAGGGCTGGCCTCTTTCCCAGGGGTGACTCAGCTTTGCCACCACTACTGAGCCAAACTCAGACTTGGCAAGCCCAGGTCATACTCTGGGGTAGGTTAAGAAAGACATTGAAAACCAAAGCTGAGGGCCTCTGTGTGTGTGTGTGTGTGTGCGTGATATGTGTGTGTGTGTGTGCGTGCGCGCGCATGTGCTTGTGTAGATCGGAAATCAGCATCAGGTACCTTCTTTGATGTCTCTCCACATTATCTTTGAGAGAGGGTCTCTCACTGATCCCAAAACTTGCTGATTCAGCTGATTGGCTGGCTAGCAAGCCCCAGAGCTCCTCCTGCTTGTCTCCCCGGTGCCGGGACTGCTGGTGCACCCTGGGCACCCAGCTTTTGTATGTAGACTCAGAGGGGTTGAGTTCAGGTTCTCACACTGAGTGGCAAACACCTTTTGTCCCATCTCCCAGCCCTGTTTGTTTGTTTTCTTTTTTTTTGTCTTTTTTTTTATGAATTAATTTATTTAATTATTAAAGATTTCTGCCTCTTCCCCGCCACCACCTCCCATTCCCTCCCCTCCCCCAATCAAGTCTTCCTTCCTCCTCAGCCCAAAGAGCAAGCAGGTTTCTCTGCCCTGTGGGAGGTCCAAGGACCACCCACCTCCATCCAGGTCTATTACGGTGAGCATCCAAACTACCTGGGCTCCCACAAAGCCATTACGTGCAATAGGATCAAGAACCCATTGCCATTGTTCTTCAGTTCTCAGTAGTCCTCATTGTCCATTATGTTCAGCGAGACTGGTTTTGTCCCATGCTTTTTCAGTCCCCGGCCAGCTGGCCTTGGTGAGTTCCCGATAGAACATCCCCATTGCCTCAGTGTGTGGGTGCACCCCTCGCAGTCCTGAGTTCCTTGCTCGTGCTCACTCTCCTTCTGTTCCTCCTTTGGATCGTGAGACTTCAGTCCAGTGCTCCAATGTTGGTCTCTGTCTCTGTCTTCTTTCATCGCCTGATGAAGGTTAATATTCAGGGGGATGCTTATATGTTTTTCTTTGGGTTCACCTTCTTATTTAGCTTCTCTAGAATCACGAATTATAGTCTCAATGTCCTTTATTTATGGCTAGAAACCAAATATGAGTGAGTACATCCCATGTTCCTCTTTTTGGGTCTGGCTTACCTCACTCAGGATAGTGTTTTCAATTTCCGTCCATTTGTATGCAAAATTCAAGAAGTCATTGTTTTTTACTGCTGAGTAGTACTCTAATACGTATATATTCCATACTTTCTTCATCCATTCTTTGTTTGTTTGTTTTCTAGATAAGGTGAGAGGATCCCTTGTTTGACTGGTTTCAAATTCGACAAGGTTAGATGGTGACCTTGAACTTCTGATCCTCCTGCCTCCGCTTCCCCAGTGCTGTGATTACAGGACCCCCCCACACCCGTCTGGTCTACATTGTGCTGGGACTCGAACCTAAGGCTTCATGCACACCAGCCAAGCATTCTATCGTCTGAGCCTTGTTCCTGGTGCCTTTTCTTCCTTTCCTGAGGCCAGGTTGGTGCCCAGGGGCCATGCTGCCACTAGGGCCATGGTGACATCTGGACCCCTGGCTGGCCGCTACAGCAGAAGAGCTTACTCCTCACCTCACCCGGGTCGGGTGGGAGGAAAGGGTAGAGGGATGGGTGGGATGTGTGGTGCTAGCCCCATTGGCCCGCACTGACCAGATCAGCTACCCCCAAGACCCACATCCAGGGCTTTGAGTTGGCCTGCGCCAACATCTACCCAATCCATGATCCGTCAGAGTGCTTGACGGGATAAATTCTGTGGAACCACAGCCGCAGGATCTCCTGACTCAGGCCAACAGCAGGGTATCAGAGAGGAGTTTTGGCGTTTTGGTGAGGGTCCAGTATTGATGGTGTACCAGGAGCCAGAGGCCTTGAACCAGACCAACAACTCATTGCAACAAATGTTTGCAAGTCAAGCTGAGAACTGTGACGTGCCACAGTTCTCAAGGCCACCAAGATGAAAAGAGTGATGGAGAGGCAGGAAAGACAGGAGCAGGAGCGAAGTGTTTTGTTTTTAATTAATATTTTATGAAAATTGCTTTCTGGGGAGATGCTATGGGGGTGAGGGGTGAATGCAGAGGGACTGGTAAATGAATAGGATTGGGGTGTGAAGGGGCACGAGCCCTCTCCAGCATGTGGCTCTAGCTGCCCTTCTCCCCCATTCCCTCTGCCTTGCTAAAAACTGTTAGGTTACATTCCTAGAGCTAAGGGCCAAGGTCTATTCCCTGATGCGACCACTCCCTCCTGCTGAGGCTGACTTCCAAGGTTCAGCCATCAAAGTGTTGAAGTTCAGCCTTCAGAAGTCCCCTTTGGCTCACCTAATTAACACCCCCAATTAAAATTAAACACTTCACCCTAACACAGGGTTTCCCCATTGACTTTTATAAACTGCCATTGGCTGTTGTTGGCCCCCCAGACAAATACCCCCCTTCCCTTCTCCCTCTTCCTCTATCTCCTGTCTTTGTTTCTTATTCCCTGCCCTTTGTCCCTCTGGGGCAAATAAATCCCTTTTGTCCTGGGAACTTGGTCCTGACCTGATGTCCATCTCCTCAACACCCAGCCTCAGGTTTTTCTTAAAACCCACAGAATAAAGAAAATTTCTTTAGTCCTAGATCAGTCTCAGAAATGACACTTCTACGGCTGGGTCTGGAGCTTGGGGCCTATAATTCT
Source organism: Chionomys nivalis (assembly GCF_950005125.1). NCBI lineage: Eukaryota > Metazoa > Chordata > Mammalia > Rodentia > Cricetidae > Chionomys > Chionomys nivalis. Next base: position 11,030,096 of record NC_080104.1, on the reverse strand, counting down.
AGGAATTTGGTACTTGGGAGGTTGAGGCAGGAGCATTGCAGGTCTGCTATCCTTAGTAATGCAGGGAGGGAGAGAGAAGGAGGGAGGAGGGTGGGAGGGAGGGAGGGGAGGAGGGAGGACACAGCCTGGGCCTTCACTGAGGGGGCTCCTACTTGGGCTTCCTGGGAGTGTATTGTGTTTAAATTTAGAGTTTGCTACATTGTTGCCTTCCAAACCTCAGCTTTTATTAGGAGGGGTCCTGTTGTATGTATGTGGGATTCCTGTTGGTATATTATGTTTAGAATCAGTTTGTAATGTTCCCTCCCCTCCAGGGTTTTCAGTATAATAGCTGTATGTCCTGGAAATCATGCTGTAGACCACGCTGGTCTTCAATTCTCCGAGATCTGCCTGCCTCTGCCTTACTGAATGTTTGAATTAAAGGCGTGAGCCACCACCACCAGGCCTGTTGTAACGTTCTTTAAAGAGTCTTGGCCAGCCTGGTCTACAGAGCTAGTTCCAGGACAAGGCTCCAAAGCCACAGAGAAACCCTGTCTCGAAAAAACAAAAACAAAACAAAAAATAAAATAAAATAAAATAAAATAAAGAGTCTTGGCTGCAAGGAGTCTATGAACTCCTTGAGCCTGTACCTCCTTTATGCCTTAAAGATTTCGAACATGGAGCAAAATTTATTTATTGATGGATTGATTTTAAGGATTCTCTTATGTATTTTGAATGTTCTATTGGTTTTATGCCAGAAGAGGGCAGTGTATCCACCACAGATGGTTGTGAGCCACCCTGTGGTTGCTGGGAATTGAACTCTTGAAGAACAGCCAGTGCTCTCAACAGCTGAGCCACCCTTCTAGCCTCCAAAATTAATTTTTAAAGTAGTTTTTGTGTGTGTGAGATCAAGGTTTTTCCAGCTTCTCAAAATCTTCTCTATGATAGATGCCTTCAATGTCTTAAAATTTGAAAGCATTAAACCATAATGTAGTCAGAAAACTCCTTACTATTCCTGAGGTAATCAATCTCCTTTATTCTTGAGCAGTCCCATCCCACATGGAATCTAGACAATCCAGATCCCTTTAACTAAGAAAGCAGGTGGGAGTGATGGGTGGTCTTGGAACATCCTCCACTCTTGCTTTTTCTTGTTGTTTGTTTTTTGGTACAGGGTTTCTCTGTGTTAGTCTTGGCTGTCCTGGAACTGGCTCTGTAGATCAGAGTAGGAGAATTCTGGGAAGATGAAAGGCAGAGACACAATCACCACCCAGACACAGAAGCAAGATGAGAATACCTTACTGAGAAAAGGTACCACACCACATGGCTAAATATAGATTAAAAACTGTGGGTTTATTTAAATTGTAAGAGCTACTTAGTAATAAGCCTGAGAAATAGGCCATTCAGTTTTATAATTAATATAAACCTTTGTGTGTTTATTTGGGACTGAATGGCTGTGGGACTGGGCAAGACAGAAACTTCTATTTATAATGTAGGGCTCCAGATATTGCTGCTCCTCATACAACGTGAGAAATAATTCAATTAGTACTTTTTATAAACTGAAGTCTCTTACTTTTTAGATATTTGTTGCTAATCTCTCCCAAGAAATTACTGCAAGTTCTTTGCCGCTGTTCATTTTCTCCCTATAATGAGGCAATTTCAGCATAAATAAAAGGTACTTCAATTTCTTTTGTGTCTATTCCTATTAATTGATGAACTCTCAATTTTCCTTTCAGATCAATTCAGAAAACCTTTCTACATCGGTCTTTAAATTTTTACTGTTTGTGTGATAAAAATAGCCATTCTAAGATATTATCTTCTCTCTGCATTAGAATTCCTGCAGGGGAATGAATAGAAGGTAAAATAACCAGAATACAATCAAGTTTTGGATCCAAATGTGCATATTGTAATTGTTCCTCTACCAAAGCCAATTCTCTCCCAGCCTCAACTGATACTTTTCTTGAACTATTTAAGTCCTTATCACCTTGTAAGGTTTTAAATAAATTACTTAGTTCTTCTTGAGTTGTTAATTTGATTGGGCCATAGATAATTAATATCTCAAAGAAATTTTGAAAATCATTAAGTGTTCATAATTGATCTCTCCTGATTTGTACTTGCTGTGGTTGAATTTTTGTAAACTTATTTTTTTTTATATCCTGGGTAATTAATAGAATCTCCTCTTTTTATTTATTTCAGGAGCAATTTGTAATTCCCCACAAGGCAAATCTCTTTACCTTATCTAACATTTTTTCCTAAGGTACTTGAGTGTGAATCAGCTAGTAAGATATCATCCATATACTCATAAATTATAGATGGAAGAAACTGTTTATGAATTATTTCCAATGGCTGCTGTAAACACAAAGTGGGGCTGTTTAACATTCCTTATGGAAGAATTTTTCAATGATACCTTTTAATGGTCTGGGAATTATTATACATAGGCACTGCAAAGGCAAATTTTTCTCTATTCTGTTCTTTTAAAGTTCTAGTAAAAAAAAAAGCAGTTTTTTTAAAATCAATCACTATAATATATCATCCTTTAGGTAATAAAGAAAGCAGGGGAATTCCAGGCTGTAAAGAGCCCATTGGATGGATCACTTTATTAACAGCTCTTAGGTCTGTTACCATTCTCCATTTTCCAGATTTCTTTTTAATAATAAATATAGGAGTATGACAAGGACTGGACGATTCTTCAGTATATTGAGCATTTAACTGCTGCTGTACCAGCTATTTTTCTGATGTCAAAAGTCATTGTTCTACCCACAAAGGTTTGTCAACCATTTTAAAGATAGGGCTGTTGGTACCCTTGAAAGACCACCAGCTGTTGTGCCTGCTTATGTACAACCTGAGTGGTTTGTGACTGTTCTTGATACTATCTTTTAATATTTCTCTCAGGAGCATTCTTTTTTTTATGGTTTGTTTCTGAGATTGGAGGAACGTTAATCTGTGTTTACCATTGCTGCAACAGATCATGTCCCCATAAATTTATTGCTGTATCAGCCACACATGGCTTTACTTTACCTGCCTGTCCTTCTGGTCTAGTCATTCAACACATTTTGTTCTTTGTTTTACCTGAGATAAAGTTCCAGTTGAACACCTACCTCCTGAAGAGGCCAATCAGTATGCTGAGATTTTGGTGAAATTGTTGTTACATCTGCACTTGTGTCTAGCAAACCTTCAATTACAATTCCGTTTATTCATAGTTTTAGCTTTGGTCTTTGGTCGTTTTATAAAAGTTTGCCAAAATACTTGTTTTATGTTCTCTTCTAAAAATTTTGTCTTATCTACTGAAGCTATTCTGTCATCTAGAGCAGCATGGTTTTCAACAACAGGCATTAGGTCTTTTAATTGCTCTGCGTAGGAGTTTCCTTAATGCTGGCAGGGAATTATTGAACCAAAGTTGATATTGGCCAATTTGCCACTGGTGAAAGATTACCTTGCCTATACCATGTTGGTCTGCATTCATTAGTCCAATGCAGGAATTTGCCGCACTGTCTGCATAGTTCACAATTCTATTTGGATTATCGCTAAAAAAAGCATTGTTTCTAGGAATGCCCTACCTACAATCCCTTTTCAGATGACCGTGTTTACCACAATTAAAACATCTGACTTTTTAATTTTTCTTAAAATTTTGAGGAATCACTTCTCCTATCCAAGCATTATTTTAAGTGTGAGACCCAATATCAGCTATATTTCTATTCCGTTCATCTATTGGTGCTGATCTTGCTTTTAAAGGCCTAATCACCCTTTTACATTCTGAATTAACACTTTCAAAAGCCAAAGATTCAATTAATATTTGCCTAGCTACTGGATCTGATATCATTCTATTTACAGTTGAGCCAGTCTTTGTAAAAAAAAACAAAAAACAAAAAACAAAAAAACAAATCAGTGAAGGCTTCTTTTGGGCCTTGTATAATTTTAGTAAATGACTCTGTCCTCTTCAACCCTGTCTCAAGCACTCAAAACTGTTGTATGGCCTAGGGCCAAGGTATGACTGTCAAATTTAAACTGTCTTTGCAAATCAGCATACTTGCCTTCACTAAGAAGCTGGTTTTGGGAAATTTCCATACCTCTAGCCCTACCTTGTTGTTCTATGACCCTAGCTTCCTCTCCCCACCATATTTTCCATTGTAACTGTTTGATGTGGGGTTAGTGAAGATCTTTTCCCATTCTGTAGGCTGTCGTTTTGTCTTGTTGACCATGTCCTTTGCTTTACAGAAGCTTTTCAGCTTCAGGAGGTCCCATCTGTTAATTATTTCTCTCAGTGTCTGTGCTGCTGGGGTTTTGTTTAGGAAGTGGTTTCCTGTGCCAATGTGTTCAAGTGTACTTCCCATTTTCTCTTCTATAAGGTTCAGTGTGGCTGGCTTTATGTTGAGGTCTTTGATTCATTTGGACTTGAGTTTTGTGCATGGTGATAGATATGGGTCTATTTTCATTTTTCTACATGTTGATATCCAATTATGCCAGCACCACTTGTTAAATATGCTTTCTTTTCTCCACTTCATTTTTTTGCTTCTTTATCAAAGATCAGATGTTCAAAGATGTGTGGATTGATATCTGGGTCTTCTGTTCAGTTCCATTGGTCCTCCTGTCTGTTCTTATGCCAGTACCAGGCTGTTTTCCATACTGTAGCTCTGTAGTTGAGTTTGAAGTCATGGATTGTGATGCCTACAGAAGTTCTTTTATTGCCCAGGATTGTTTTAGCTATCCTGGGTTTTTTTCTTTTCCAAATGAAGTTGAGTACTATTCTTTCGAGGTCTTTGAAGAATTTTGCCGGGATTTTGATGGGCAGAGAAATCCTGTCTTATAAAACTAAAAAGAAAAGAAAAAGAATGTTTAGAAGCAACATTAACGTTATTCACACTTTGAACCTTTTAAATATTGTCTGTATCTATTCAACAAATTCAGTTTTTTTCCTCTACCTTCTGGAACATTGTTGACAGATGTTTCTGTCCCACCAGGTCCCATAGCTGTTTAGTCCCAAGTAAACACACAGAGGTGTACAATAATTATAAACTGATTGGCCTATTAGCTCAGGCTTCTTATTAAGTCTTATAACTTATATTAGTTCATAGTTCTTGTTTGTGTTAGCCATGTGGCTTGGTACCTTCTATGGTGAGGCAGTCACATCCTGTTTGCTCTGTGTCTGGGTGACTACTGCACACTGGAACTTCCCTTTTTCCAGAATTCTCATTGCCCTTCCTCTGCTTCCTGCCTGGTTGCTCCGCCTATACTTTCTGCCTGGCTACTAGCCAATCAGTGTTTATTTAAAATACATAAACAGGGTACAGACCATTGTCCCACAGCACTCCCTTCCTCCTTTTTGAAACAAGAACACTGAATTGAGTCTTCTTTTTTTAGCTTTTCTACTGACCATTATTCATAACAATTTATAACCAACATTTTAAACAAAGGCCATAATCCATTTTTTGGGAATGTGGTCATAGTTTTCCCGGTTACTTCCTGCTGATTGGAGGTGCTGATAATCTTATGGGGACCTAAAGAAAATTTAGAATTATGATCAAGTCCTGAATGGAGTTTTCTGTGAGGCTTGATCATCTCAGCCAGCAGTCTTGAAGTTGTTCTGGATGAAGAACTCAGAGGAAATTCCAACAGGGGTCCTCTGAAGTGTTGGATCATCTGGACCATCTGCTCCTAATGGGGATTTCTCAGAGGGGTCTTCCTTGATCAAACCTGATTTTTCTTAGCCTAGAATGAACCTACAGCCTCTCATTTCCTGTGGAAACAAAAACAAAACCTCTCCTCCAAAGTAACATACCTTTTGACTTAAATTTTGAAGTTAAGGCATTTTCAAAATACGAATGTTGGATTAATCCAGCAGCATTTATAATCAAATATCTTTTAACAGCTTTTGCTCCTTCATCATCTATTAAACAATTTAAATACAACACAATAACATACAGTATCCAGATTCTCTGTGTATTTTTCATCTTTACGTGGGTTTATTTTAAACTCTATTTCTTTTATTATTATTTTTAATTTTTGACTTTTTGAGACAGGGTTTGGCTGTCCTGGAATTTACTCTGTAGACCAAGTTGTCCTTGAACTCACAGAGATCCATCTATCTCTGCCTCTCAAGTGTTGGGATTAAAGATGTGTGCCAGCTCACCCAACTACTCTTTTTTAAAAATTTCCTTTTTCTTTTCTTTCCCAAGCCTACATATATTTTTAAACACACTGTAAAGCATTTAGAGGTTTTCTTCATCTGAATCTATCTTTACTGTATATCTCTCTTTCTCTGACCACATGAGTCTTTAATTTACTAAGCAATGTGGCTAGGATTAAAGCCGTGGCTTTGATGGCTGGATCCAGCCCATTCCTTAGCTTTTTTCTGAGATTCTAGCCTCATGGCAGAGGTACTGGCTGGAGCCATGTTTATGGCCACAGCTCTATGGCGTTTCAAGATCCCTGCCACCACCAAAAAGCATGCGGTCAGCTTTTTATCAACACCATTTAAGTGTTTTGTGGCAGGACCTCCTAAAATAGCTGCAGGGTTTTGCAGCTAAAGCTGAGTCAGGAAGCCCCTCTTAAATGAGAGCGCTTGCCTCTAGCAAGCAGAGCCCTCCTGAGAAAGTGATGCTATCAATAAGCCATGCTTAACTCTATTCTTTTCTGTCTAGAATTACTTCCCAAGCTCTCTTAAGTTTTCTGTGGATGCAGTTGTCTACACATTGGGCAACATATTAAAAATTGCATTTAAATATTAACTAATTTTCCCAGGCACAGTAGCACACACCTTTAATCCCAGTACTCAAGAGACAAAAGCAGGTGGATCTCTGGGTTCTAGACCAACATGGTCTACAAAATGAGTTCCAAGACAGCCAGGATTATACGGAGAAACCCTATTTTGAAAATATAAAACAAATACTTAATTTGTACCTTTATTCACTGAGCCCTCTGGCCAGTCCTAGTTTCCTCCTCCTCCTCCTCCTGAAATTGGGTCTCTGTACCCTTGTTTGACCTGGAACTCAATTTTAGGGCAGGCTGGGCTTGAACTCACAGAGATCTGCCTGCCTCTGCCTTCCGAGTGCTGGGATTAGAGGCTTGTGCTATCATGCCTCTAGTTAGAACTGCTCCTTCTCCTTGTTTTCAAGACAGAGTTTCCTCTGTGTAACAGTCCTGTGCTGGAATTTGCTTTGTAGCAGGCTGGCCTCAAACTCACAGATCTGGATCCACTTGTCTCTGCCTCCTAAGTGCTGGGATTAAAGGTGTGCACAACCACACTCAGCTACCCTTATTCTTTGAGACAAGGTTTCCCACTGAACCCAATATTCACTGTGTGCTATACTGAACTCTGTGAACTCACCTGTCTCTGCCTCCACCATCACCCAGTTCCACCCCAGTGTTAGGAATAGATATTCTCACACCTCTGCCTACATAAGAAACACTTCACCCACTGAGCCATCTCCCCAAACTCGATTCTCTGCATTCTGTTTATAAAATTTCATCAAGGTTATTTTATTTACAAGTATGTGTATGTGCCTGAGTGTATGACTGTGAACCACTTGCATGCAGTACCAGTGGTGGCCAGAAAAGGGCAGAAGATCATCTGGAATTGGAGTTACAGGAAGTAGGGCTGAGAATTGAACTTAGGACCTCTGGAAAAACAGTCAGTGCTCTGAACCGCTGAGCCACCTCTCCAGCCTTCTCTCTGACTTTTGTCTCAAGGGGTCTTCATCTTATTTTGTGCTCACTCTAGAAGCATGGTACAGTTGAAGACAGACTGCTAGACTGACAGCTTCCCTCTTCAAACTGAGGAGACTTGTTTCACTTTCTTTTTTCATTTCTTCCAGGCAATGAGAAGTCTGATCTCAGTAACTGACATCCTGTGGGCAGTCAGTCTTTCCCATTTAGTTGTATTTCTCCTTCTCTGGGTGGCTGTGCAGGTAGCATGGTGTGGGTAGGCATGGACTTGGGTTATTTATTCTCCTAAATTTGCTCCTTAGCTAGAGAGACCCACTGTGGAGCACACCATCTTGCAGTACCCCAGTCCCTCTACAGATAAAAGCCTTGGTGTCCCAGGGAGTGGGTTGGTACTTCTTCCAGGAGAACAAGCTCACTCAATGGCCGTCTGCTCCAGAAATTACCTGAGTGCATAGACCTGTCTATCCACAGACCTCACACCTTCCCGAGGGCAGCCTGACTCCAAGGAGCGGAGGAAGCTGGAGAACTAAGTGTTGTCCTCTTTTGGAATTGGATTAAGTTCCATAGCCTCTAAGCTTCCCGTGTTAGATTTAACTCATCTTCCATTCAAAGGCAGCTCCACATCCAGGGCAGTGGTCATTCCTCCTATGGGACTGGCTGGACTCATCTCTCGTCCCTCCTGGGCCATGCTGCCACCCTCACACAGTTACTAGAGGAGAATGTCTTCTGAAGTGATGTCCAGGTTCTTTGTATCCTCAAGAATGGAGTGGTAACCATGGTAATATAGGGACTGGAAAGAGAGCTCGGTGGTTAAGAGTTCTGCTGGTCTTCTGCAGGACCTAAGTTTCATTCCCAGCAGCACCTTGGGTGGGTCAGCAGTAGCTCTAGCTCTGGGGGTCTGAGCCCTCTTCCGGCCTCTACAGTCATGGCACACACATGTGCACATATAAGTAGACATATATACATATGCATAAATAAAATATAAAATAAAAATAATTTTTCAAACATAGTGAATTATAGTTTTTCTTTTTTATGTAAGAATTTTTAATGCAGTCTTTTCTCATTTCACATAGCTATCCCCATTCACACCCCCTCCCCATCTCCCACCCCCTCCCACTATACCCCCATCCACTCCTCGGAAAGGGTAAGGCTTCCCATGGGGAATCAATAAAGTCTGATACCTCACTTGAGGCAGACGTATCCCTCCAAAGAGAATGTGCTCCAAGATGCCAATTCATGCACTAGGGATAAATCCTGGTCCCACTGCCAGTGGCTCCACAGATTGCCCAAGCCTTACAACTGTCCCCCCACATTCAGAGGGCCTAGTTCAGTCCTAGGCAGATTCCCTAGCTGTCAGTCCAGAGTCAGTGAGCTCCCATTAGCTCAGGTCAGTTATTTCTGCGGGTATCACCATCATGGTCTTGACCCCTTTGCTCATATCCTCACTCCTCCCTCTCTTGGACTGGTCTCCAGTAGCTTGGTCCAGTGCTTAGCTGTGGATCTCTGTATCTGCTTCCATCAGTTGCTAGATGAAGGTTCTATGATGACAGTTAAGAGAGTCATTAATCTGATTACAGGGAAAGGCCGGTTTTGACGTCTTCTCTGCTATTGCTTAGGGTCTTAGATGGCGCCATCCTTGTGAATTCCTGGGAATTTCCCTAGTGCTTGTTTCTCAATAGCCGGTTAATGACTCCCTCAATCAAGATATCTCTTTCTTTGCTCTCCCTCTCTGTCTTACCCTCTTCTTGAGCATCCCAATCCCTCGTGTTCTCCTCCTCCCTCCTCTTATCCCCTCCCCTTCTACCTTCCCTCCCCCTCCTCCCAATTTCCTCCTGAGATCTTGTCTGTTTCCCCTTCCCAGAGGGATCCATGCTTGTCTCTCCAAGGGTTCCCCTGTTCCCCAGCTTCTCTGAGGTCATGGACTGTAGGCTGGTTATCCTTTGCTTTATGTCTAACATCCACTTATGAGTGAGTATATATCATGTTTGTCTATCTAGGTCTGGGTTACCTCACTCAGTATGCTTTTTTTCTAGTTCCATTCATTTGCACACAAATTTCAAGATGTCATAGTACCTCTGAGTAGTACTCCATTGTGTAAGTGTACCACATTTTCTTTATCCATTCTTTGGTTGAGGGGTACTTAGGTTGTTTCCAGGTTCTGACTATTACAAATAATGCTGCTATGAACATAGTTGAGCAAATGTCCTTGTGGTATGAGTGTACCTCTTTTGGGTATATGTCCAAGAGGAATATTGCTGAGTCTTGAGGTATATTGATTCCCAATTTTCTGAGAAACCACCACACTGATTTATTTTCAAAGTGGCTGTAGAAGTTTACACTTCTACCAGCAATTGATGAGTGTTTTCCTTACTCCAGCATAAGTTATCATAGGTGTTTTTGATCTTAGCCATTCTGACAGGTGTAAGACGGTATCTCAGGGCCATTTTGATTTGCATTTCCCTAATGGCTAAGGATGTTGAGCATTTCCTTAAGTGTCTTTCAGCCATTTGTGATTCTTCTATTGAAAATTCTCTGTTTAGGTTTGTACCCCATTTTTCGATTGGATTATTTGGTAGTTTGGTGTCTAGTTTCTTTATATAGTCTTTATATATTTTGGAGGTCAGTCCTCTGTCCAATATGGGGTTGGTAAAGATCTTTTCCCATTTTGTAGGCTGTCATTTTGTCTTATGACTGTGTCCTTTGTCTTACAGAAGCTTCTCAATTTCAGGAGGTCCCATTTATGAATTGGTGCTCTCAGTTTCTGTGCTACTGGTGGTATATTTAGGAAGTGGTCTCCTGTGCCTATACATTCAGAGCTACTTCCCACCTTCTCTTTAATGAGGTTCAGTGTGGCCGGATTTATGTTGAGGTCTTTGATTCATCTGGACTTGAGTTTTGTGCATGAGGATAGATATGAATCTATTTGCATTCTTTTACATGTTGATATCCAGTTATGCCAGCACCATTTGTTGAATATCCTTTCCTTTTTCAATTGTATAATTTTAGCTTCTTTGTCAAAAATCAGGTGTTCATAGGTGTGTAGATTATTATCAGGGTCTTCAATTTGATTCCATTGATCCACCTGTCTGTTTTTATGCCAATACCAAGCTGTTTTCATTACTGTAGCTCTGTAATAGAGCTTGATATCAGGGATGGTTGTGCTTCTGAAAGTTCCTTTATTGTAGAGGATTGTTTTTCCATATGAAGTTGAGTATTGTTCTTTAGAGGTCTGTGGAGAATTGTGCTGGGATTTTGATGGGCATTGCATTGAATCTGTAGATTGCTTTTGGTAGGATTACCATTTTTACTATGTTAATCCTACATATTCAAGAGCATGGAGATCTTCCCATTTTTGCATATATTCCTCAATTTCTTTCTTCAAAGATTTAAAACTCTTTCCATACAGGTCTTTCATTTCTTTGGTTAGAATTACTCCAAGATATTTTATGTTACTTGTGGGTATTGTAAAGGGTGATGTTTCTCTGATTTCTTTCTCAGTCCCTTTATCATTTGTATATAGGAGGGCTACTGATTTTTTTGAGTTTATCTTGTATTCTGTCACATTACTGTAGGTGTTTATCAGCTGTGGGAGTTCCCTGGTAGAATTTTTGGGATCACTTACGTATACTATCATATCATTTGCAAGTAGAGAAAGTTTGACTTTTTCTTTTTCAATTTTTGTATCCCTTTTATCTCTTTTTGTTGTCTTATTGCTCTAGCTAGAACTTTGAGTACTATGTTGAATAGATATGGAGATAGTGGACAGCCTCGTCTTGTTCCTAATTTTAATGGAATCACTTTGAGTTTCTCTCCATTTAATTTTATTTTGGCTGTCGGCTTGCTGTATATTGCTTTTATTATGTTTAGATATGCTCCTTGAATACCTGACCTTTCCAAGATCTTTACCATGATGAGGTGTTGGATTTTGTCAACTGCTTTTTCAGCATCTAATGTGATGATCATATGGTGCGGGAAGTTCTTCTGCATATGTGTTGCTTTTATTGGTTAATGAATAAAGCTGTTTCGGTCAGTGGCTTAGCAGAATAGAGCAAGGTGGGAATTCCAGGCAGATAGAGGAGGAAAGAAGGCAGAGTCAGAGAGAAGCCGTGTAGCTGCTGCAGGAGACAGATGGTGGAACCTTGCCAGTAGGCCATGGCCTTGTGGTGATGCACAGATTAATAGAGATGGGTTGATTTAAGATGTAAGAGTTAACTAGAAATATGCATAAGCTAAAAGGTCAAGCAGTGTTGTAATTAATATAGTTTCTGAGTGATTATTTTGGGTCTGGGTGGCTGGGAAGTGAATGAACGTCTCTGCCAACAGATTGGTGCCATTGTGGTGACTACATCCATAAAACCCAAGAGAGCTTGGAAAGGAATTCAGGACACAAAAGAACAGAGTTAAGCATGGCTTCTTGGTAGCTGGCATTTTTCCCCCCAGATGGTTCTGTTTGCTCGTGGTAAGAGAGGGGCAGCAAAAACTGTGTGGCTTCTTTACTGGTGGTTTGCCAGTACAATGGCTCTGACTCTTTCAGAAGGTCTGGCTATGAAGCATTTAAATGGTTTCTGTGAGCAGAGTGCTACGACTTGTGAATGGCCACATAGACTGGTGTGTGCCTGAAAGTGGGGCAATGTGCATGGCTCTCAGAGGCAGCAGACATGCCTCCGCCATGTTGGACCGGGTAAAGCCAACAGGCAGAATCACAAAGTTGGTCCTAGCCATGCCTGCTTAGTATTTTTTTAAAGTGCTCGTGGTCAGAAAATAATTACAGATATACAATAAACACAGATTCAGACACAAATGAACCTCTTAATGGGTTGTAGCATGTTTTTAAAAAAATGTATGTAAGATTGAGAGAGACAGAAAGAAGAAAGTATATAGACAGTTGTAAATGGAAATAAATAGTTTCTAAAAATAAAACAAAGTCTTTAAAGAGACAGAGTACAGTTATAGATTAAAGGAGTAAAGAAAAATAAGCCATATAAAGATAAAATACATACAGAGTCTGAATTGTGTTTATTATTGTGTTTTCTTTGAATTTTTTGACTGTGATGAGCTAAGTACAGAGAAGTATTTCATTGTACAGGCTGCTTAACTAAACCAACATATATACTGTAAAGGTATCTTGACTTCAAAATTTGGGTCTAAGGATATGTGGCTTTGGAAAAGAGGTTCTACTTTAGTTTCCACAGAGGATGAGAACCTGTGGATTCCTTCCAGACTAATGTGGTTTTTATGGACCAAGACCCCCTAAAGGTCACAATAAACACCCCCAAAATTACTTCACCCAACAAAAAGCAGGAAGCAGTTTGGAGAGAATTAAACCCAAATTATCAAATATTAAAATGTTTGTTTATGTTTCAAGGGGATATGCTATAGAGATTTGCATTGATATGAATCTTGGTCTATTGATACAAATTTTAGGTCAACTTTGTTATATGTATATTTTTGCTCTTGATTAACATTTGTGCAGCTCATTTAAAAATGTAGTGTATAATTAAGTGCAGGTTAATAGATAATCATTTATAATAGTCAAGCTTGCAGTCATGTTAGTTAGGTTTTCTAGATGTACAGAGATATATTTCAGAGGAATAGTTAATCTCCAAACCTCTCAAAGACCTAGGGAATATGACATTTAAAATGTTTTAAGAAGTTACAGGTGTGAGCCACTACATGTGACAGAACTTTTTGTCTTTATACATCACCCATCCTCACATAGTTTCTCAGAGCAACAGGATATGGACTAACTCACAGAACTTAGAGATTTATCTACATCACGTTTCATTTGTCACATTAGCTGTATCTATGCTAGAATCGTACCCACTTCTATGCTGTGGGATGCCCTTCTGTATGCTGTGAATATATGTGCTCTCATTGGTTGATAATAAAAGCTGCTTGGCCTGTAGCAAGGCAGGATATAGCTAGATGGGAAAGTCAAACTGAATACAGGGAGAGAGAAGGGTGAGGTAGAGAGAGGCGGGAGCCAGCTGCCCATGAGGCAAAATGCCAGCAGATTGGTAACGCCACGGCCACGTGGCAATACATAGATTAATAGAAATGGGTTAATTTAAATGTAATATCTAGTTAGTAATAAGCCTAAACTATAACCCGAACATTCTGTAACTAATATTAAGCCTCTGAGTGATTATTTAGAAATGACTGTGGGACAGGGCGGGACAGAGAAACTGTCATTTACACTTCTAGAACAGTTTGACTTAGTCCTAATGCTTAAAGGTTTAGGATCTGTAGACAGATCTGTGTTTAAAACAAGGAGTCAAGTTTAAATTATGATATTGATGAATTCTCTAAGCCTGGATTTTATCTATAGAATTGGATAAGACATAAGAACAATGATGAGTTTGTAGACATAAATGAACACTTGAAAATGTGATGATACGTTATGGCTGCTACAATATAATAAAAACTTAAAAAAAAAAACCAAGAGAGGAAAGTAGGTGCTATTCAGTGGTGAGACCTCCCTCCTAAATCCAGAAAGACCTCATTCTTTCTAGAATATTCTGCTTAGGAATACTAAATCATTGCCCATTTGATTACCAAAAAACACACTAAAGAGGTTGTGAAAGATGTCTTCATCGTGTTTCTCTACCCAGAGCACGGCTTACATCTTTGGCTGCTGTGGAAAATGTTAAAAAAATGTTTATTGTATGCTTGTGGGTGTCTTGCCCGTGTCTGTGCAGCACATGCATGCAGTGCCAGCAGAGGCCAGAAGAGGGCACCAGAACCCACGGAACTGGACTCAGAGGCAGTTGAGTCACTACAGGTGCCGGGAATTGAGTCCAGATCCTCTGCAAGAGCAGCAAGTGCCTTTCACATCCGAGAGTCTTCCTTTCAGCCCCAGACCTTTCTGTTTTGTTTTGTTTTTGAGACAGGATCTCACTAAGTAGCCCTGGTTGGCCTGGTACTCACAGAGCTCCGCCCGCCTCTTGAGTGCTGAGGCTAAGAGTGTGCGCCATCGTGGCAGAGCTGCCTTTTAATACCAGCACTCTGGACAGCCACCTCGGCTTCTGTCTGACAGAGCTGTACCCGTGGGTTACGTGGTTTCTGGTTCCTCTTCAGTGGATGTTGTGTAGCGCCACCCCCTGAGGAAAACAGCCACCTCTCAAAGATTCCCTAACACCACTTGCTGGCTGGCTCAAATTCATGGGCTTTCTCAGACGGTGCAGGACCCGCAGTGGGTTGGGCCCTCCTGCATCAATTAACAATCAAGACAGCCCACCACCCCCAGTAGGCATGCCCTCAGGCCAGGCTGATATGGGTGAGCCTCAGTAGAAACTCCCTTCTCAGATGACTCTAGACATGCCAAGTGGACAGTTCAAGCTCGCTGTGATGTGGTGCTGGGTTGCAGGATGCAGTGTGGCCATCAATAACCAGGAAACTAAGCAAGCAGCAGGAAAGCCACTCATCTGGGCCTCCTCCTGGCCTGAAGCTCTGAAGTTCAATTGTCCAAAGCTTTGTTTAAGCAAATACAAAATTGACTGTGACATCCAAAAGGGGAAAAATATCTAAAACTGTATATTTTTAAAGACTTAAAAGATTTAAAGGTAAAATGTAGTTATTTTTATTTAAGATAATTCCCCATCTTGATCACATTTACATTTTTTTCTTCCCCCATTGGAAGGCCATTTCCTGAAAACAAAACAGTTAGAAGATTTAAGCGTCAGATGCTTTCCAAGGCTATTTCGTGATCCATCCGTTTACTGCTTGTTAAATTACCAGCCCCAAGGAACTGGCTTAAACAGGAATGCTCAGCCTGGGTCTTCTCTTCTGATTTACCCCATGGATGACCTGAGAATGAATTAAAGACAGTTAGAGTTGACATGTGTGCTGAGACCCTGAACAGCAGAGAGGCCGCTTTGTCCATCGCCGTGACTGCACACAGGGCCTGTACCCTTCCTCAGGGGAAGATGCTAAACCCCAGAGGAGGGAAATGATTCATCCGGAATCTCCGGTGGCTGGGAGCAAAGGCTGCAGAAGAATTTGGATGTGGGGCTTCCCCTCCAGTGCTCTCTTCTGCCTTGCTTCTTTTGTTTGTTTTCTGTTGGTTTGTTTGCTTGATTTATCTTTTTATGGCAAGGCCTCCATATGTAGCCCAGCCTAGATTGGAACTTCGTATTAGATCAGGCCTTGAACTCGTAGAGATCTGCCTGCCTTTGCCTCCCGAGTGCTGAGGTTAAAGGAGTGCTCCACCATGCCCGATACCAGCTTCTCTTGTTTTTAAATCTTCCTACCCTTTTCTTTTCTTCCATTTTCTTCTTTTGCTTGCGTGTATATAGACCGTCTGCAGAGGCATGTACACATGTTTGCATGTATGTGTATGCACATGTGCATGTGGAGGGTCAGAGGCTGACATCAGGTAATAAAGAGTATTAAAACTGCCATTCTATAATCACAAACACTACAACCTGGATGTCCTGGGAAAACATTATGCTAAAGGAGAAGTGGCCAACACTGTCTGAGTCCTCCTCTGCAGAATACTCACAGCAGAGACGGAATCGTGTTGGCTTGGGGTTAGGCATGGAGAGATGGCCGTATAAAGGTGTACTTGCTACTGCTGTGACGCTGTGGTTATAGACCCTGACAGAAACAGCTCAAGGGGAGGAGGACAATTTCAGCTCATGGCGCTCAGTCCATCATGTGGGGGAAGCTTCAGTCCATCCTGGTGGGGAAGGTGCAGCTGCGTTTGTCGCAGTGGGTGTGTGTGGTAGAGATGCCTCCCATCTGGGTAGACCAGGAAGCAGAGAGTAACTGGAATCAGGAGCTGGGTTAGGGCCTTCAAATTCTGGTCTCTAGTGACCTGCTTCTGTCTGACAGGACTCACCTCCAAAACGTGGACAACAAACGTGTTTTAGCCTGATACTGGGTGCAGGGGATGCAGATATGTCAGTTCCTTCATTGGGTGATGGAGTCTTCTGGAACTGGATTGTGGTGAGAGATGAACAAAATCATGAATGTAGTGTCACTAGTGGAAATTTTATGGTGCTTGTATCTTTTTTAAAAAAATTGGTTTTATTTTTACAAATTATGTACATGTGTCTGTGCTCATGAGTGTAGGTGTCCATGGAGGCCAGAAGAGGGCAGCAGAACCTCTGGATCTGGGGTCACAGGTGATTGTGAGTCACCCAGTCCCGGGGCTGGGAACTCAAGTTCTCTGGAAGAGTACGTGCTCTTAACCACTGAGCCATCTCTGAAGCCCAGCACTCAGGAGGCAGAGGCAGGCAGATCTCTGTGAGTTTGAGGCCAGCCTGGTCTGCACAGAGAGACCTTGTCTCAAAACCAAAAGGGAAAAAAGACTTTTCCCCTGCCCCTATTTGTGAGTGTGTGTGTGAGTGTGTGTGTGCAGGTGACCATAGAAACCAGAAGAGGGTGTCAGATCTCTTGGAGCTGAAACCACAGACAGTTGTGAGTCACCCAGTCTATACTGGTTGGTTTTGTGTGTCAATTTGTCACGAGCTAGAGCCATCAGAGAGAAAGGAGCCTCGGTTGAGGAAACGCCTCCATGAGATCCAGCTGCAAGGCATTTTCTCATTTAGTGATCAATGGAGGAGGGCCCAGCCCATGGTGGGTGGAGCCATCCCTGCACTGGAGGTCCTGGGTTCGATAAGAAAGCAGGCTGAACAAGCTGTGGGAAGCAAATCAGTAAGCAGCTTCCATCCATGGCCTCTGCATCAGCTCCTGCCTCCAGGCTCCTGCTCTGTTTGAGTTCCTGTCCTGACTCCCTTCAGGGATGAAGAGCAATGCTGAAGTGTAAGCCAAGTGAACCCTTCCTCCCTGACTTGCTTCTTGGTCATGGTATTTACCACAGCAATAGAAACCCTAAGACACAGCCGTAGTGCTGGGAACTCAGGTCCTCTTCAAGAACAGAGAAGAGTACGTATTCTTAAACCCTGTGCTCGGGCCCCTACGCTGAACTTCTGATCTATTTTTGCCTCCTCCTCTGGAGTGCTAGGATTACAGGTGTGCACTATCACGCCCAGCTTGTGCAGTTCTTGGGGATCAAACACTGGGTTCTGTATACGCGGCAAGCGCTTTGCTAACAGAGCTATAGCCCCAATCCTCTAAGAGGTGCCCCAGTTTACTCTCGGGTTTGTTATTATGAGCGATGCTTCCTTCCTTTTATACATGTACAGACCTCTGTATAGATTTTCAGTGAACGTCCTGCTATGCACTCTGTTCATTTTTCCTCCTAGTGTGGATCTTCACTGGTCTCTTTCATATTGATGTACTATGATTCTTTATATGTGTTTTAATAATTTGTGCATGTCTATAGTATAAGTTGCAAGCATAGTTTCTCAGTTTGCCATTTGTTTCTCTGTATTACTTTGGCTTATCTTCGAATGTGTTTAAAGCCCTTTTGTTTGTTTTAAGACCTGGTCTGGCAACATAGACCAAACTGGTCTCAAATTCATGGTTATCCTCCTATGTTTGCCTCTGAGTTCTGGGATTACAGACACATGGCACCATGCTGTCTTAACACTTTTGATGGGACCAGAGAGATGGCTCAGTGGGTAGCTGGACCTACTTCTGCACTGCGTATGGTCTGTATAGGCTCTAGTCACCCACATCTACCAGTCGTCTGCAATTGATGAGACTTTGAGTGTGTGTATTCAGTATCTGGTTGTGCTATCTCAGTATCTGGTTGTGCTATCTCAGTATCTGATTGGGTTATCTCAGTAACTGGTTGGACTATCTCAGTATCTGGTTGGGCTATCTCGGTGTCTGGTTGGGCTATCTCAGTATTTGGTTGGGCTATCTCAGTGTCTGACTGGGCTATTTCAGTATTTGGTTGGGCTATCTCAGTATCTGGTTGGGCTATCTCAGTATCTGGCTAGGCTATCTCAGTATCTGGTTGGGCTATCTCAGTATCAAGTTGGGCTATCTCGGTGTCTGACTGAGCTATCTCAGTATTTGGTTGGGCTATCTCAGTACCTGGTTGGGCTATCTCTTTCACACTGGTCACCATCTCAGACCTTTTCTGGTTATTTTTGTTTATTTACTTGAATGGGTCTTAAAACTTTTTTTTTTCAGAGAAGGCATTAGCAACTTTGTAAAGATGAGTTTCGACTGAGCTGGAGGGATGGCTCAGTCATTAAGAGTTCTGGCTGCTCTTCCAGAGGGCCTGGGGTTAATTCCCAGCGTCCACATGGAAGCTCACAACCATTTGCAACTCCAGTTCCAGGGAAAGCAATGCCCTCTCTGGTCTCTGCAGGTGCCAGGCACACATGTGGTGCACAGACACATGTGCAGGAAAATACCCATAAACATAAAATAAGTGACTTAAACAGCCAGGCAAGTTGGCAGACACCTTTAAAAAATGAAGTTAAATTTATGAATTGACTTTAAATTTTTAGTTTTTATGTCTATGAATATTTTGCCTATGTATACAACTGTGTACTCTGTAGGTGCAGTGCCCATGGAGGCCAGGAGAAGCATCAGCTCTCTGAGGACTGGAGTTCCAGACAGTTGTGAGCCACCATGTGGGTGCTGGGAATCAAACCAGGGTCTTCGCTAAGAGCGGTCGGTGCTCGTAACCACTGAGCCACTGATACAGCCCCAGATAACAGACTTTTTGTAGTTTTAATGCTTACAACCCAATAATAGCATCGGTATTTCAGTTGAGCTGTTTGAGCTCCATAGTCGTGTTTTGAAGTTGTCGGCATACATGCCTGTTTCTTTTAAAGCTTGTTCTCATTAAGTCATTGTTTGCCGTTGCTGTTTCTGTGTTGGTACAGATGGGGACTTCTTTTCCATTTTATTTTCTCCCCCAACATAATATTTTTATTTATTTGGGAATTTCATCCAATACACCCCATCACACATTGCTCCCAGGTCCACCCTCCCACCTTGTGTCCCACCCGCAAAATAAGAAGAAAAAAAAGAAGGGAAAAGAAAAAGTAAAGAAAAGAAAAGAACCCTCCCCATCAAGTCCATTTTGTGCTTTCCATATACTCATTGGAGCATGGTTAAAGCCCCAGTGGCCAGCCCCTTAAAGAAAACTGAGTCCTTCCCCATCCCCAGCCAGAAGCCATCAACGGTGGAGATCTATACCTCATTGTCTTTATCACATTTTATTTTCAAGATAGGGTTTCTCTGTGTAGCCCTGGCTGTCCTGGAACTTACTCAGTAGACCAGGCTAGCCTGGTACTCACAGAGATCTGCCTGCCTCTGCCTCCTGTGTGCTGGGATTAAAGAGCCACCACCCCCTGGCTCTTTAGCACACGTTTGAAGGACTCTCCTCTGTAGCTTCATCGATTCCACTGCAAAAGAAGCTTCCTTACCCATAGCAGCTGATGGATCATGGATTTCCACATGGTCTCCAGAGGCAGCTCAGACCACGGAGATCAACATGGTTTTTGGCATCAGTACAGATTACAGATATCAACATGGCCACCAGTTGCAGTACTGGACACGGACTTCAGCACAGCCCATGGTGGTAACATGGACCATAGAATTTCCTTGAGGAGACAAACCAGAACCTGAACCACTCTTCCTCTTGCTGCTGCTGGGAATCAGAGTGCTTTGTGACTGGGCGGTATGCTCTGAGGGAAGGACGCACTCAAGCCCCTGTGTTGCCAGGGTTTCTGTCCTGCGCAGTCCTTGTTCTGCCTGGTTCCCACAGTCATTAAGTCCCAAAGAAATCACACAGAGGTCTACATTAATCATAAATTGATTGGCCCACTAGCTCAGGCTGCTTATTAACTCTTATAACTTACATTAGCCCGTTATTCTAGTATATGTTAGTCACATGGCTCAGTACCTTTTTCAGAGGCGTAGTCATATCTTGCTTCTTCGGTGTCTGGACAGGATTGCAGAGGGAGCTTCCCTCTTCCCAGAACTCTCCTGTTCTCATTGACCCGCCTCTACTTCCTGCCTGGCTATTGGCCAATCAGCATTTATTTAACACATAATTGACAGAATATAGACAATTGTCCCGCACCAACCCCGGCTGCTGCGCCTCACCGCACCGCCTGTCGTGCTAGCACTCCAGGTACGGCCATCAAGCTTGCAGCCTGGGCAGCGCCTCCATATTTTAACTAGTGTTGTTTTAGCTGTCTGCCACTCTGAGGAACTAATAGAATCCTCTTATTTTATGAATTTTCAGTAATATTTTGTCGTCGTCGCTTGCTTTTTGTTGCTGTGATGAACACCGGGACTAAAGAGAAGCTGGCGGAGGACAGGGTTTAACAGACTTACAGACCACAGTTCATCATCAGGGGAGCCATGGCAGGAGCCGCAGGCGGGCACTTGAGGCAGAACCCATGGCAGAACGTTGTGCCCTACTCCACTAAGGCTCATAGTCAGCTCCCGTTCTTATACAGCCCAGGCCCACCTAGGAATGGTACCACCAACAGTGCGCTGTTGGTCCCTCCTAAATCAATTAACAGTCAAGAAAATGCCCCAGAGACATGCCCACAGGCCAATCTGAGGCAGGCGGTTCCTCAATGGAGGTTCTTTCTTGTCAAGTTTACAACTGAGATCATCCATCAATCAAAACAAAACGAATTTGCTGTGTGCATGTGCGTGTGTGCATGTTTGTGTGTGTGTACATTCAAGAGCAGGCTACAGCAGGAATGTGGAGGACAGGCATACTCCTCTACCCAGTGTGTCCTAGAGATCAAACTCAGGTTATCAGACTTGGTGGCGGGTGCCTCTTTGCCCACTGAGTCTTCTCAACAGCCCTTCAGTGACTCTTAAATATGAAACTACACTATTTGAAAACAGCATGGTTTTTCCATCTCTTTTCCATGTGTGTGTGAAGGTCTCGGGCTGGCGCTGACCCTGCTGTATAAGTAAGGATGATCGTCCTATATATTCCTCCTGAGTACTGAGATCACAGTCGTGTGTCGGTATCACCATGCGTAGTTGCCTGGGTGCCGGGGTTTGAGGCAGAGCTTCCTGCAGGCCGGGCGGGCCAGCTCTCTGTGAACGGAGCTCCATTCTCAGCTCTTCTCTCACAGGGTTACACTTCCCCTCAGCATTTGCATCTGTGAGCAGCTCAGGTGTTTTCATTAATGGCGGTGAGGACGGTCTCGTCTTGCTTTGGCGTGATGCTCCCACCGTTTCCACCAGGATTGATTCTGGGGGCAGAAGAGGTGACTCATTGAGAACATCTGCTGCTTTTCCGGAGGGGTTGCGTTTGGCTCCACATCTGGCAGCTGATGTCTGCCCGGAGCTCCAACTCCAGGGCATTTGGCACCCTCTTGGCCTCCTGAGAACACTACACTCCAATATGCATGCACATGTACACTAGTACTCATGTGCACAAGGCATGCATGCATGTACACACACACATACAGACAAACACACCCATACTCCTATATCCATGCACATGTACTCTACTGCTCACGTATACACAGGCATGTACGCACATGCACACACACTCCTGTATACATGCACATGTACACTAGTACTCATGTGCACACAGGCATGCATGTACACACACATACTCCTATATACATGCACATGTGCATTAGTACTCATGTGCACACGGCATGTACGCACATGCACATACACTCCTATATACATGCACATGTACTCTAGTGCTCATGTGCACACAGGCATGCATGCATGTATACACACATACAGACAAACACACCCACACTCCTATATACATGCACATACACTCTAGTGCTCATGTGCACACACACACACACTCCTATATGCATGCACATGTACTCTAGAGCTCATGTACACAAGGCATGCATGCACATGCACACACACATGCATGTGTGTGCACACACACTCCTATATACATGCATATGTACTCTAGTGCTCATGTGCACACAGGCACACATGCACACACATGCACACACGTGCACACACACAAACAAACAAATAATAAAATCAAAATAAAATACATTCTGGGGCTGGATAGATGGCTAAGCAGTTAGAAGCACCTACTGCTCTTCCAGAGGACCTGGGTTCAGATCCCAGCACTCACAGACAGCATGCAACTGTCTGTACCTCCAGGGGATCATCTTCTGACATTGGCAGGCACCAGGTATACATGTGGTGAAGCCATACATACAGGCAAAACACCCATACATGTAAAATAACAATGAAAATATTTAACAAACAAATAAAGTAGAGTCTAGTTTTAGACTGATAAGCACATATAAGGAAGTTGTGCATATTTCATTGGGATTTTCTTAAGTCAGGATAGTTCCCTCCAAATAACTGGTTAATATCAACTAATATCAAACTGTTTTTCTCTTAAGATGTTAACACACCAAGATTCCATCTGTTTGCTTGTTTTGAGTACCGTACCTTGCTATGTAGCCCAGGCTGGCCTCCGACTCACTGTGCTTACCCTGGCTCAGCTTTCCAGACCCTGGATCTAAGCACGAATCACCACACCTGGCGACAACACGCCCAGACTTTGTTAGTGGCCACTCTTCTCACTCAAACTCAAAACTCACAGCTCTTTTGTGGCCGTTCCCCTCAGGGCTGTTTATCTGCATCTTATCTAATGTTTTTCCATTGACATTTATAAGTAAGGCTGCTCTTTTGGTTCTCTTTGTGCAGTCTTTGAGGTTTGGGTATCAGAGTTACACTATCAGAGTTACACCTGCTCTGGAGTCATTTAAAAATAAATCGTCTGGGGTTTCTCAGAAAACACAGGCTGTGTGAATTAGGTCACAAGCCAACGTGAAGGCCAGTTTGTGGTTATACATTTTCAGGTGGTATTTTTATTTGCACCTAACTACCACAAAGATTAAAGTAACAGGTTTTAATAGTGACACTCCACCCCCAGCGCTTGACTGTGATCAAACACAGGATCTTGCACACCCCAGACACATCCTCTAACACAAGCTACACCCCAGTCAGTGCTCTTGCTGGGCTGATGTGGGATTCCCCTCCTTATGTTGTGAATTTTTTATTACTGGTGGTTAATAAAGAAGCTGTTTTGGCCTGTGGCAGGGCAGAATATAGGCAGGCGGGAAAACTAAATTGAACACAGGGAGAAAGAAGGTGAAGTCAGGCAGACACCATGTATCTGCTGAAGGAAAAGATGCCAGAACCTTACTGGTAAGCCACAGCCTTGTGGCAATACACAGAAAAATAGAAATGGGTTAATGTAAGATGTAAGAGCTAGCTAGGAATATGAGCCATCAGCCAAACAGTGTTGTAATGAGTACGGTTTGTGTGTGATTATTTGGGTCTGAGCAGCCGGGAAATAAACACGCAGTCTTGTAGCACACTGGACTTTGCTCCTTTATCCCTAGACACATCTTCTAACACAAGCTACTCCCAAGCACTCGTCCTAGGCTTTGCTCTTTCATCCCTTGGTGTGTTAGCTGTGTGTGTATTTCCTGGCTATCTCTCCATCTTCAGAGGAATTTCCTGGAAAGCCTGTGAAAATGAAAACACAGAGCCAGAGAATCTGCCACACCAGCTTTTCCTCAGTGGGTTCATCTTCCATGTATTGCTTCTCAGATGCTGGTGACTTCTTTGAATTCATTTAAATTCAATATTTTTATATTGAAAGCAAATCTGTTTTTCCTTGCCTTGCATCCAGAAAGTTATTAGCATACAAGGTCTCTTCCATACCTAAAACAGCTAAATAAAACAGCTGTGATGACTCATTATGTGAGATTCTGGCATATTTGGCAATGCTAAAGTAATTGAAACTGCATGCTTTGAGTGTAAAAGTAGGTAAACAGGTCAGTGGTGCAGAATGGAGGCCAGAGAACTGGACGTGCATGTGTATAAAATGAGTTCTAAGAGCTGAGCAGCGGTAGTGCATGTTGTGGAATAGAATATTTGTGTAACTATGTAAAAATGTGTTGCATCTGTTTCACCTTGCCTGCCTAAGACACTGGATTGGTCTAATAAAAAGCTGACAGCCAATAGCTAGGCAGTAGAGGGAGAGGCAGGGCTGATGGGCAGAAACAATAAGCAGGAAGAGGAATCTAGATTCCGAGAGAATGAGGGAGAAAGAGAGGGAGCTGCCCAGGGTCAACCAGCCAGATTGGAGGAAAGAGGAAAGTAGGGCATACAGAATAAAAGCAAGGTAAAACGTCCTGGGGCAAAAAGCAGAAAAACAGCTTAAATTAAATTATAAGATCTAGTGGGGAAATGTTGTGAAATAGCCTTTTTATACACTGTGAAGGTTTGTCACTCGGATTGGTTTAATAAAAAGCTGAACGGCTGATAGCTAAGCAGGAATTTTGGGGCAGAGAGGGCGTAGGGAAGAAGAAGGGCAGAGAGGCAGAGAGTCGCCAGCCAGAGATGGAGGAAGCAGGAAAGCGGCATGGCAGTAAAGATTATAAAGCCACGAGGCAGACAGTAAAATAATAGAAATGTGTTAATTTAAGTTATAAGAGCTAGTTAGAAACAAACCTAAGCTATCAGTTGAATTTTCATAATTAATAATAGGTCTCCATATTATGAGACATTTGGGAGCTGGCAGGAGAGACAGAAAAATCCACCCACAGGACACACAGGACAAGCGTAAGATAAGACCCAGCATTCTTCTTCTTCTTTTTTTTTTTTTTTTTTTGGATTTTTGAGACAGGGTTTCTCCGTGGCTTTTGGTTCCTGTCCTAAAACTAGCTCTTCTAGACCAGGCTGGCCTCGAACTCACAGAGATCCGCCTGCCTCTGCCTCCCGAGTACTGGGATTAAAGGTGTGCACCACCCGGCAAGACCGAGCATTCTTAACTAATAAGTTCCTGTGCCATTATTTGGGAGCTGGTTGGTGGCTAAAGAGAAAGTCTGCTACAGCCACCTGCCTTTAATCCCAGTACTCTGGCTGCAGAGGCAGATGGAGCTCTATGAATTTAAAGCCAGGCTGGTCTAGATAGCAAGTTTCAGAATAGCCAGGGCTATACAAAGAAAAACTAATAAATAAATAAACAAACAGATAGATAGATAGATAGACAGACAGACAGACAGACAGATAGATATACAGACATAGATAATTTGAAAAATGAATGGTAGGGCATGGCTAAGATGGCTCTGTGGTTAGGAGCACTTGCTGCTCTAGCAGAGGACCTGGGTTCAGTTCCCAGCACCCATGTGACGACTTATGATCATCTATAACTCCAATTCCAGGGAATTTAATGTCCTCTTCTGGTCCCAAGGACACTGACACAGGTGGAACATAGGCAAACATTCAGGAAAACACTCATATACATAAAATAAAAACTTGCTGTATGAAATCCAACAGCCAGTAGCCTTTGAGTTACCTGCCCACTTGGGCGTGGCCTCTTATACTATATATGCGGGTATAAAGCTTGCGTTCTCTCTTCCAGCTGCTGGATTTGGTTCCTGTTCCCCGTTCATGCAGAGGACTGTGATCTGTGAGTCTACTACTTAATAAATAACCCTTTATTATACTCAATTCTGAGATAGTGTGGGATTTCTTTTTAGTGTCCATCTTCAAAAACTGAAAAATTATTTTCAGAAATAAATGTTAGCAAGGAATATTGGCATGATCTCACACTCAGTGGTATTGACATAAAAGGTATTTACCAATACACTTACTATTAATTTTTGTTTAGTATTATAAATGCATTTCTTAGTAGTAGATTATTGGGAATAATTAAGCTGTAATTCATGCCATTTTCAAAATTGACTCAAAATAGATTAAATGAGTAAACTTTGAAAAATCTCCAAGTCACAAAATTATTCAATGAAAGTACAGTGTTTATAATCAGTGAAAAGGGCAGAACCATGGTGCAGGAGAATTGTCTGTATTCTGTCAATCATGTCATAAATAAACGCTGATTGGCCAGGCAGGAAATATAGGCAGGGAAAACCAGACAGGAAGTAGAAATGGTGTAATAAGAACAGGAGAATTCTGGGAAGGAGGAAGCTGATTCCTCCCACTCCTACCCAGACCACCAAAGTAGCAAGATGTGATCTGCCCCACTGAAAAAAGGTACTGAGCCACATGGCTAACATAGATCAGAAAAATGGGTTAATCAAGATGTGAGAGTTAGCCAGTGAGAGGCTAGAGCTAATGGGCCAATCAGCTTTATAACTTATAGAGATCTATGTGTGATTTTCTTTGGGGCTAAACAGTTGTGGGGTACTGGGCAGGGCAAAAACCCCAACAACAACAAGCAGGCCTGGCCCTTCGTGTTACAGAAACACTGCAGCAGAATGCATACACAGACATGCACAGACATGCACAGACATGGATAGACGAGAGCACATACACAGACACGAATACCTAAGAGCACATGTAAACACACAATCACATCAGAGTATAGGCAAATAGATGTAAGGAAGATGTTCAAAGGTAAGACATGCTCTATCATACAAAATGTCTTAAAGGAAAGGTTCTTAAGCTCTAGTACATAGAAACAATATTTAGCTTGGCATGGGTGGTACACACCTATATTATCAGCACTCAGGAGGCTGAGGCAGGAGAATCAAGAGTTCAAGACTAGCCACCAGCATGACCTATAGAGTTAAGAGTCTGTTCCCCAAATTCAAAACAAACAAATAAATAAATACCTTGTTTTTTACATGCACCAAAACCCAGGATCAAAGAAATAGCAAGAGTCAAGAAGAAAAAATAGGGGGTGTATGTCATAGGGGCTAGAGATAGAGTTTGGCGCACAGAGCTTACCAGGCATATGCACGGCTCAATCTACTGCATCAGGGGATGGGGCGTGGATCAGATATCATTTTCTCGTGGGTTCTTAGCTCTTGTTTTCTTGTTTGTTCGTTTTTGTATTAAGTCTTAAGAAAACAGGGGGCCAGCTAGATGGCTCCGTGTGTAAACTCACTCAGTACCAAAGGATCTGAGTACTCTAAGGATCTGAGTTCCAGAACCAAGGCCCAAAGAGTAGAAGGAAAGAACTAACCCCTACATGTTGTTCTCTGAGCTACACACACACATGTGCACGCACATACACACACACACATACATACACACACGCGCGCACACACACATGTGCACACACATACACACACACATACACACACACACGCGCACACACACACATGGGCATGCACACAAACACAATGCAATGAAAATAAAATAAAACAAAACTTGGGAACACAGATCAAGTCTGGCAGCGGTAGCACACACCTTTAATCCCAGAACTCAAGAGGCAGAGGTAGGCAGATTTCTGAGTTTAAGGCCAGCCTGATCTACAGATGGAGTCTCAGGACAGCCTGGGCTACACAGAGAAACACTGTTGTGGGAAAAAAAAACCAACACAGATCAATTTCAAACTTCCTGTTTTATTTCCACGGACGAACGTTTCTAGGTACATACTGTATTTTGCGTGGGAGACGGCAAATGGGAGGAAAAATATAAACCCAAATTTAAATTTCCTTAATGACAAAAGTTATGGTTTGCTGTATATTCTATTCAGCTTTGGAATAAAACTGTGTCTGTATTCTACTCTGTTGGTGGAAGGAATGGGAGAAATTCCCTTTTGAATTGAATTTATATAGGGCTGGCAGCTGTTGATGGCCTAGGAAATAATGGAGAAACGGTAATCTTTTGTTCTGTGTGCCAAGGGGTTTCCTATGAAAGGAACTTGAAGAACATTTAGACGTGAAGAAACAGGAGCCTTGTTAATGCCACGCTCATTCACGGGGGAGAACAAGCACACGTGTGACAATATGACAGCCAGCCAGAGGGTCGTGATGGACAGTTCAATGATTTGCCAAAGGTCAAGCTGGAGATTACAGGGAGCCACCTGACCAGCATTTTCATACATGTTAATCATAGATAACAACTCAGGTGTTTCTTTTCCAAGAGTAGAACACCTTCGTAAAGATTTATCACTGTGTGTGTGTGTGTGTGTGCGCGTGCCCGTGCACGTGTGTTCATGCGCCAGAGTGCACACATGTGTCAGTACAGCCGTCAGGAGTTGGGTCTCTGCTTCAGCAATGTGGGTGCCAGGGATTGAACCTGGGTCCTCAGGGTTGACAGCAAGTCCCTTTGCCCACTGTATCACCTCACTACCACCTCACTGTCGCAAGGTTTTCCTTTAAAATGTGGTTGATTTTATTTTCTCATCACAAAAACCGCGGGACATCGGAGAGCCGCCGTCACCCCGGCACTCCCAATAGCAGTGCGGTGACGGAAATTTCTCTCTCTTGGTCATCGCACGTGTCTCAAAAGGCTCGTGAACTCCTGAAAACAGATGCAGCTTCGCACAGATATGGACATTTTTCTGAGAAAAGAGTTCAGAAGGGGGGCTGGAGAGATGGCTCAGGGGATAAGAGCACTGACTGCTCTCCTAGTGGACTCGGGTTCAATATCCAGCACCCACATGTCTGCTCACAACTGTCTGTAACTCCTGTTCCAGGGGAATCTGTCACCCTCATACAGACATAGCTGCAGGCAAAACATCAATGCACATAAAAATAAATAACTCTTTTTTTTAAAAAAAGAATTCATTAACCTATTATTCCTCGGGTGCCCTCCATCTTGTTTTTTAGAGACAGGGTCTCTCGGGGCTGGAGTTCTGTGACTGGCTTAGAGGGGTTGTTTAAGGATCTGCCCGCTTTCCGGTACTAGGATTACAATCACCCACTACACCCCGCTGAAACCCTGCTTGTATGGAAGAGCCCTCGGAGGAGGCCAGAAGAGGGTGTCAGATCCCCTGGAACTGGAATTACAGGCAGTTGTTAGCCACCATGTGGGTGTTGAAAAATAAACCCAGGTTTTTTGGAAGAGCAACCAGTGCTCATAACTACTAAGCCATCTCTGCAGCCCAAGATGATCAGCTCTTAAATGTGGGTTCTGGAGATCAAACTAAGGCTTGTATAGCCAGCACTTTATAGACTGAGCCATTATCTCTACCCCGAGTGGAGCATATGTTATGAATACAGTTAAAAAATGATGAAAATACCTGAATGGTGGTGGCGCACGCCTTTAATCCTAGCACTCAGAAGGCAGAGGCAGGTGGATCTCTGTGAGTTCAAGGCCAGCAGAGTGAGTTCCAGGACAGCTAGGGCTGCTACATAGAGAAACCCTGCCTCAAAAACTAAACCATACTAAAATGGGGTTTATGGGAGGGAAGGGAAGGCAGAAATAATATAATTATAATCTCAAAAATAAAAGAAATAATAGAAACAGGTAAACACTTTTGCATTTAATGAACTTCTTGATTTTCTCGCTGCTGTGACAGACACCTGACAAGAAGCAGCTTGAGGAAGCAAGGCTTTGTTTAGGTTCACCGTTGGTCCAGTCAATCATGGCCGGAAAATCACGGTGGCCGGGCGAGGCAGCAAGGAAGCAGGAGGAGACAAACACTTCCTCTTCTGTCTCCCCCTCTTTCTATCTGAGAGAGCCTCATATATCCTAGACTCCCCTCAACCTCACTGTGCAGCTGAAGACCTTGAATTCCTGCCCCACCCCCGCCACCTGCTGGGATTACAGACATGAGCCACAAGCTTGGCTCACCTTCTCTTTGTTTAGACTGGTACCCAGCTCACAGGATGCTGCCACTCACAGTCAAAGTGGGTCTTTCCTTGTCAGTCCAATGTCTCTGGAAATGCCCTTGCAGATGTGCCCAGATGTTCTAGATCTCATCAATGGGCCAGGGAGATGACTCAGTAGTTAAAGTGTTTGCCGTGGAAGCCCGAGGACCAGAGTTGGGATCCTCAGAGCCTATACGAACACTGGGTGGCTATCAGCCTGGCCTGGGAGTCCATCCTGGGAAGGTAGAGAGGATCCCCAGAGCTCGCTGGCCTTGTCAGGACCCTCTGGGTTTGACTGAGAGACCCTGTTTCAATGAATAAGGGAGAGGACTAATTGAGGATGGTTTCTGACATCAATCCCAGGTCTCCACATGTGTGTGTGCAGGTGTGCCCATGTACATACAAACACGTTTACACATACATGCACACTCCCCCACACAAATGGAAAAAATAGTAAGTGAACCCCATCAAGTTGTCAAGATTAATCATCGAAGTAGTGAACTGCTTTCTTCAAATCCTTTGCCAGTCAGATCTTCTCAGGAAGAATTCTGCAGAGGACAGTCACTGCTAGAAGACATGGAAGGCAGGTGGGAGTATATCAGAGCCCACCTGTAGTGAGGAGCTGCGGGCCGCGTTCCCACCCGGCTCCTGCACGGCTAGCTTATGCCCCGAAATAATTACACGGAAACTGTATTCTTTTAAACACTGCCTGGCTGATAGTTCCAGCCTCTTATTGGCTAATTCTCACATCTTGCTTTAACCCATTTTTAATAATCTGTGTAGTACCACAAGGTGTGGCTTACCAGGAAAGATCTTAACCTACATCTGTGTCAGGTGGGAGAATCATGGCGACTGACTGATTCTCCCAGCATTCTGTTCTGTTTACTCTGCCTACCTAATTTTCTGTCCTATTAAAGGGCCAAGGCAGTTTCTTTATTTAACCAATGAAAGCAACAGATAGATACAAGACCCACCTCCATCACCCACCACTGTTTTCTCCAGCTCTGGGGGGCAGACAGTGCTTCTCAGCAGAGGGATGTGGGGCAGCCTTGGAAATCACCCTTCCAGGTGCTTTGAGTAGCTGTGATCCTCTGTGATGTTAATCTTCTGCTCCTTATTTAGGTAGCAATAGAAACTGCGGAATTATTTCAAAATTGACCTTGACACTTCTTGAATCTGTGGTGCTCTTTCTAAACTTCTGAGAGTTGAAACGACAGCAACTTCTGAGATCGGAGTTCAGAGAGACTCCACAGTGTGAGACTCTGGAGTCTTAGCAGGAGAAAAGCGGACTGACAAGATGGCTTAGCAGGCGGAGCTGACTGCGGCCAAGCCTGACTCTGGGTACTGAGAACTGAGAACTAAGAACAGGATCCGCAGCATGGAAGGAGGGAGCTGACTCCCACAAGGGGTCCTCTAACTTCCACACATATAGCTGGGGTTTCTAGTGCTGTGAAGAGACACCATGACCACGGCAGTTCCTCCAAGGAAAACATTTAATTGGGACAGGCTTATAGTCAGGGATTTTGTCCTTTATCATGGTGGGACATGGTGGCCGGCAGGCAGACATGGTGGTGGAGAGGTAGCTGAGAGTTCTGCATCTGATCTGGAGGCAGCAGGAAGAGACTGTGACACACTGGCCAGCTCGAACTTCTGAGACCTCAAAGCCCACCCCCTACTGACACACCTCCTCCAACAAGGCCACATAGTGCCAGTCCTTACGAGACTATGGGGCCATTTTCATTCAATCCACTACAGCCCGGTATGTTCATGCAAGACACACAGAGGTGAACATACAAAATAATCCATAAAAATGAATGAAAACGAAAAATGAGCTGATGAGGTGGCTCCGTGGTTGAGAGAGAGTCCTGTCCCTGCAAAGGACCCAGGCTCAGTTCTCTGTACCCAGGTCAGGCAGTTCACAACCCCCTGTCATCCCCATTCCAGTCCAGGCAGATCCCAGTCTCCGGCCTCTGTGGGCACCCACTCTCATGTGTACAAACCAATACACACACGTTTAAAATATCGAAAATCTTAAGAAGAAGAAAATATTGGGAAAGAAAATATTGGGCTCTGGACACACAGCTCAGTGGTTAAGAGCACTGGCTGTTCTTCCAGAAGTCCTGAGTTCAATTCCCAGCACCCACGTGGTGGCTTTTGACCCCATCTAACTCCAGCCCCGGGGGAATACAACACCCCCTTCTGGCCTCTGTAGTCACTGCATGCACATGACTCAGACATTCGCAGACACAACATAAAGTTAAACAAATTGAAAAAAAGAAAGACCGGAGCATGAGATGAGCGGCCATGACTTCTAAAATGGCAACTCTTTATTAATCAGGATCGCTGCCGTGAGTCAGAAGGAAAGCATTCCAAGCTGTAGCAAATTTGTCTGACACCGTGGGGTTTCAGTGACTCAAGGGCTGATCTGCCCTCCAGAGGCTGGGCCAGGAGTCAGTCTGACTGTACGCACAACCATGGTTTAGCCATAAAAGGTCTGTCCTGTGCAGAGACGTCAGGAGCAGCAGCCCCACAAACTTCTGGTGCGGCCCCTTTCCATTTTTCTACGTCATCACTGTTTCTAGTTGGTGGTGTCTGTGCTCAAGGTTACCTCACAGGCAGTGGTGGCTTCGTGTTTTCGCCTCTTGTTTTTAAAGTTTTCACGTGTGCGCACATGTGCGTGTGTGTGTATGTGTGTGTGTGTGTGTGTGTGTGCATGTATGTGGTGCGCATGCTTGCCCACATGCGTGAAGAGGCCAGAGGTCAACCTTGGGTGTTTCTCCTCAGGAGTTGTCCATCTTTTATCGAGACCCAGTTTCTCCTTGGGCTGGAACTCCCTGGCTTGGCTAGGCTGACTTGCCACTGAGTCTGTCTCCCTTGCCAGCACTGAGATTATGATCGCATGTCACCATGCCTGTTCTTTTGGAGGTTTTTTGTTTGTTTGTTTTGTTTTTTTAACATAGGCGCTGAGGATCAAACTCAGCTCTTCATGCTTGCAAATCAAGTAAAGATGTTGGTGGCTGAGGGAGGGACATAACGGCTCACACCTTTAATCTCAGCACTCGGGAGGCAGAGACAGGAGGATCTTTGTAAAACTGAGGACAGCCCATCTATACAAGGAGTTCCAGGCCAGCCAGGGCTACACAGAGTCTGTCTTAAAAAAAAAAAAAAAAAAAAAAAAAGGCCAGGTGGTGGTTCAGGCCTTTAATCCTAGCAGTGGGAGGCAGAGGCAGGTCAATCTCTGTGAGTTCCAAGCCAGCCTGGGCTACAGAGCTGGTTCCAGGACAGCCAGAACTGTTATACAGAGAAACCCTGTCTCAAAAAAACAAAACCCCATAAAAACAAACAAAAACAAAAAACAAACAAAAATGAGGGCTGGTGAGATGACTCAGTGAGAAAAGCCTTGATGGTCTGAAATTCATCTCTGGAACGCATGTGAAAGTAGAAAGAGAATCGGTTCCACAAAGTTGTCCTCTTGTGTGTGCTTTGGCACACGTTCCCTCATTCACACCACACACGCACACACACACACACCTACTCACACTAACAAATGATGATGGTGATGATGACGATGATGTGGTTGGAGAGAGGGTTCAGTGCCTAAAAGCACTGACTACCCTTCCAAAGGACCTGGGTTCAATCCCCAGCACCCACATGACGGCTCACAACTGTCTGTAGTCCAGCTCCAAGTGATTGGACACTCTCAGACAGACATATATGTAGGCAACATACCAATGCACATAAATAAATCACTTTTAAAAATGATAAAATAAAAAATAGTTCCAAGCTCTCTGTCATGATAAAAACGACAACATGGGACTGGAGAGACAGCCCAGAGGTTAAGAGCACTTCTGCAGAAGGCCGGAGTTCAACTTCCAGGGGAGCTGAAGCTCTGCTCTGTGGGCACCAGGCACAGAGTGGCCTACACACAAACACGCAGGCAAAACACTGTGCAAGAAAGAAAAAGCCTAAAGACCGTGTCTGGAAACACAGGCCAGCAGCAGTTCAGCACTTGGGAACCCAAGGCCCCTGTGAGAGCCGCCCCTTAGTGTCTCAGGAGAGGAGGCTTGCACATTTCAGTGTTTATTTCACGTTTCTTCTGTGCTCTGAACAGACCTTCAGCCTCCCCTTCCTAATTGGCTCCTATAAAGGATTATAAACCAGAGAGGAGTTGGTCTAAACAAAACGGTCAGATGGTAAGCGGCCTTCTGTGAATTCTCTCTGACTGGAGTCTTCTTCTCTCTGTTACAGAGCTCTGTTCTCCTGCCAGAGAGCTCAAGGTCAAATGGAGGGCACTCCTTGCCTTCTCCTTTCTTTTTTTAGGTGTGGGTCCTCTCACATTGTTTGCTCATTTTATTGCTGAGAATAACCATCCATTTACCTAGGTAAGTAGCGCCTCCCCAATACTCACGTGCGTACGTGCACACACACACACACACAGAGGAAGAGAGGGAAGGAGAGAGAGAGAGGATGGACCTGGAGGAGAGGGTGTGTGTGTGTGTGTGTGTGTGTTTTCTCTTACTCAACAAAAGCCAACCAAACAAGTTCTAATCTCACTAGATGCCAGACAAACATGATGAATATAAGTCTTCCAATTCTGAGATGAAAGATAGAACCAGGGAAGAGATGCCTTCGCAGAATAAATCGTGCCAACATAATACTAAAGCTGTCAACTTGGTGGGGGACAAAGGCTAAAAGTCATTAATAACCCAACAGCCAGCTTACTTTTTCACACGAAGAAAATTCCATTACAACTAACAGCCCGGGGCTTTCAAAAGCTTTTGTGGAGCCGTTATAGAGAATATAGTGCCAGCAATCATGTTTTGGGATCTGAGAATGAAACCTAGCTAATTTTTTTTTTAAAAGAGAGACTCACCAGTGACAGAGGTCACTGCCCACAGGGCTACGCGGAAATGACCGCTTTCACTCGCTAACGACGTGACCTTTTGCTTGGGTGCTCAGTTTGACCGCAAAAAACCAGGCTGGAATTCAAGCCCACTTTCCCTGCCAGAAAGCCACAGCTGTACAGCCTTGCATGGTGGCCTTGGTTCTGCAAGATTCTCCTTTGAAGGCCTAGTTATAAAGAGGCTTTTTGCTGATTTTCTTCCTTGAAGCTGTCATGACACAAATCTTATCACGCATAGCCGATTCGTCCAGCACTCTCCAGAAAGCCAGAACATACATACATGCATTATACACACACACACACACATATTGTAAAGGGGGCTTACTAGACTGGCTTACATGATTTGATCTAGGTAGTTAGCAATGGCTGTCTGTGCACTAGAGAGACCAGGAACCCTGTAGCCATTCAGTCCAGGTGCCCAGATGCCTCCTGAGAGTTGCTGGCCTTCAGTCTGTGCTGGAAGGCTGGACTCCACGTTGGCACACACAGCAGCAGAGGACATCCACTCACCAGCAAACAGCAGCAGCGTGGGGGCAACATCTGCTCTCCTCCCCCTTTGTATCTGTCAGGCCTGGCACTACCAGGGGCTGGTACTCAGGAAGGGTGGTCTCCTGATGTTAATGTTTCCAGGAAATGCCGTCTCAGATCTGCCCAGGTGTTGATCCCAGGCCCAATCAAGTTGACTACAAAGACGAAGCAACAGCCTTTGGAATCAGAGGGAAGTTTCTGTTTAGGACCTGGGCTGGTGCTTTCCTCTCCGCTGGTTCTGGCAGCACAGATCCACCCCCACGAGGGTCTTACCGCTTAACACACCGCAGCTCCTGCGCATACAGGGCCTCTAACAAGACACGGTACAGGGTCCGAGGGGGCTCTTCTGCCTGAACAGAGTTCCCTGGCACATGATCTCCAACGTAGCTCTCTTAGCCTGGGTTCTCTTAAAACCAGAACTTCCAGTAAGAATTTAAGCAGCTTACTTCTGAGGGGACCAGGAAGCATAGGAGGGGTTGCAGAATTGAAATAAAGGCATTAGAACAACTGACAGAGTGGGCTGGAGAGATTGCTCTGCCAGAGGACCTGGGTTCAATTCCTACCACCCACACGGCAGCTCAGACCTGTCTGCAGTTCCAGTTTCAGGGCTTCCAACACCCTCACACAGACACGCAGGCAGGCAAAACACCAATGCCCATAAAATAAAAATAAATAAATTATTTTTAAAAGAGCTAAGACCACTGCTGGGGGCCCAATCCCTTCGGCCTCACTGACCATGACAGAACATACCTGGGGTTGTGCAGTTGGGCAAGGGGACTAGGTGTTTCTTCTCTGCTCTCTGCCTTGTCAGTTGGAGTTGCTCCTGGGGCTAGGATTAGCATGGTCCTGAGTCAGAGGTGATGTCGCTGCTCTGGACCTGAAGCGCCCGGTGCTCCTGGGTGTGGTTCGAGGCTTGGATCCAGAGCCTCATGCATGAAAGGCGAGTACAATGACAGCTGAGCTGTGTCCCGGGCCGCTCGGATGAGAGTGGAGACGTCCAGACGTCCTCCCTACAGCTGCTCAAAAGGTGGGGTGGGAGGATCGCTTAAGCCCACAAGTTTGAGTCTACCCTGGGCAGTATTATAAGACAGTGAAAGAAAAAAAGAGAGCAAATAAAAGCAGTTTGTTATTAAAGTCTAACAGCCCGCCAGCCTCTGCGGCCACTTTCTTTCCTTGTCCTTCTTTCTTTTCTTTTCTTTTTTTTCTTTTTTCTTTTGACAAGCTCTCATTATGTAACTCTGATTGTCCTAGATCTCCCACGTAGACCAGGTTGGCCTTGAACTCACAGAGATCCGCCTGCCTCTGCCTCCTGAGTGCTGGGATCAAAGGTGTGTATACTGTACTCGGCCCCAGTTCCTATTGTTAACCTCTTTCTGTGCCTAATTTTTAAGTTCAGCCTCATCACAGTTAAGTACGTGACTGAAAATCTCAATGCACACACAGAGGGAGCTATGCTGGCCATGATTTCAGATCTCCAGTAGGTTCTTGAGGCCTCCCCATGCAGATAAGGGGGACTGTTGTCTGTAGAATGTTCCAGGCTAACTGTATTGCAAATTCTATGGGCAGCATAAATTGGGTTTAATGGGTAATAAAAAAATTAAGACATGAAATTGGGAAGGGTAAGGATAGGAGTAAGGGGTGAATATGATCAAAATATATTATGTGTATATATATGAAATTACAAAAATTAATATAAGTACTGCATTAAAAATTCTCATGGACCCACCAGATCCTTAGATCTACCAATTACTATGATGGCGATGGCCTTGGCTGTAGACCTAGACCAAAGCGAAGCTTCTTGATGAGGGTTTTTTTTTTTTTTTTTTTTTTTTTTTTTTTTGGTTTTTTGAGACAGGGTTTCTCTGTGGTTTTGGAGTCTGTCCTGGAACTAGCTCTTGTAGACCAGGCTGGTCTCGAACTCACAGAGATCCGCCTGTCTCTGCCTCCCAAGTGCTGGGATTAAAGGCGTGCGCCACCACCGCCCGGCTTGATGAGGGTTTTGTGATCGAGTGTGTGTATGTGGAGGCCGGTGGTTGGCAGTCAGTGTCTTCCTCAATCATTCCACCCTTTTTAAGACTAATGTTTATTATATTTAACTGTGTGTGCATGTGTTGGTTTACGGGGATATACACATGTGTGCGGGTGTACTCTGAAGCCAGCAGAGGGCATCAAATCCCCTGGAGTTAGAGTTACATGTGACTGAGCAGCCTGACCTGGTGCTGAGAACTAAACTCTGGACTTTAACTGCTGAGCCGTCCTCCCAGCACCCACACACATGGCTTTTTGTCTAGGGTCTCTCTGTGGACCTTAGCTCACCAATTCACCCAGACTGGCCAACAAGTGTCAGAAACCTTCTTGTCTCTAGGTCCCCAGATCTAGGATTAGAGGTATATTTTGCCATGCCTGCTTTTCACATGTGTAGCAAGGACCTGAACTGTGGTCAACTGATCTTTTTCTCCAACTCCCACCCCAAGGTTGTGGCTTCTATTGTTACTTAAATACTGCATTGTTACTCTTCTCAAGGCTGAGATTAAAAAAAAAAATGTAACAAGAAGCAATGTGAAACTGGAGAGATTAAGAGATTAAGAGCACTGGCAGCTCACAACTGTCTGTAACTCCAGTTCCGGGGGATCTAACACCCTCCCACAGACATAACGCAGGCAAAACACCAATGCACATGAAGTAAAAATAAATCGATTTTTTAAAAAGAAATAAAGAATACAAATAAAAAATACACATACAAGAGGAAATGTGTATTATGGTTTGTATCTCAAGGACACCCACACATTATATGAAGAAATCATGGCACAAGGACATGAGATGCTGGTCACACTGCACCTGCAGACAGGAAGTGAAGCCTGACTGTAAAACCTCTAACACCTGCTTCCTCCACCCAGTCCTTCACATCAAGAACCATACCCCCACCGGTTCAAGCACATCCACCCATGGCCCTTTAAACTGTGTGAATATACATCACTGTGATTGGTTTAATAAAGAAGCTGACTGGCCTATAGCTAGGAAAAATAAGGTTAGGCAGAAGAGACAGACTAAGTGAATGCTGGGAAGAAGAAGGGTGGAGTCAGGGGAATCATGAGCAGACTCCCTGTGGAGAAGCAAGATGTACCAAGTCACATAGCAAAGTGTAGATAGGAAATATGGGTAAGGGCTGGAGAGATAGCTCAGTGGTTAAGAGCACTGCCTGCTCTTCCAAAGGCCCTGAGTTCAATTCCCAGCAACCACATGGTAGCTCACAACCATCTGTAATGAGATCTGGTGCCCTCTTCTGGCCTGCAGGCATTCATACAGGCAGAACACTGTATACTTAATAAATAAATAAATCTTTAAAAAAAAGAAATATGGATTAATTTAAAATGTGAGAGTTAGCTAGTAACAAGCTGAGCTATTGGCCAAGCATTTGTATTTAATATAAGCCTCTGTGTGGTTACTTGGGAATGACTGGTGGGACAGAAACTTCCACCTGTATGGCCCTATGGGGGATATTTTAACATTCAACCAACAACATGACTGGACTGACAGATGACAGACCTCTATGAGAATATCACTGCTGGTAAGTTTTCAGCAGAACAAAGTTAGAGACAACCCTGCCAAACCCCAGTTTGACACTAGTTTATGTTCTTGGAAAAACCCGGGAACACAACTTATTAACCTTATTGCATTTATATAGAAAACAGTTAAGACTTCGGGTGAAGTTCTTAAGAAGAAAGTGTACATGTGTGGGGGTGGGCATATGTGTGTATGTGTACATGTATAGAAGCCAGAGATGATGTCTGGCATCTCCATGTAGTATTCTCTACTTTTTAAATGTTAATTCTTATTCCAAATTATGTGTGTGTGTGTGTGTATATATATATACATATGGGGGGGTATGCATATGTGTAAATGGAGATGGTGTCAGACCTTGTGAGCTGGAGTTACAGAAGGATGGGAGCTATCAGCTTTCTGTACAGGGAACCAAACTTGGGTCGTCTCAAGAACAATATGTGCTCTTACCACTGAGCCATCCCGGCAGGTACCATCCCCCCAAACATTTCTATCTCTTTGACAGGGTTTCTCACTGAACCTGGAGCTCATCGGGTACACTGGTTGGCCGATGAGCCCCAAGGATCTTCCTGGCCTTGCCTCTCCAGTACTGGAATTAGAGATGCCTGTTACCTGGCTCAGCTTTTTTTTTTATTATTAATTAATTAATTTAATTATTAAAGATTTCTGCCTCTTCCCCGCCACCACCTCCCATTCCCTCCCCCTCCCCCAATCAAGTCTTCCTTCCTCCTCAGCCCAAGAGCAAGCAGGTTTCTCTGCCCTGTGGGAGGTCCAAGGACCACCCACCTCCATCCAGGTCTATTAAGGTGAGCATCCAAACTACCTGGGCTCCCACAAAGCCATTACATGCAATAGGATCAAGAACCCATTGCCATTGTTCTTCAGTTCTCAGTAGTCCTCATTGTCCATTATGTTCAGCGAGACCGGTTTTGTCCCATGCTTTTTCAGTCCCCGGCCAGCTGGCCTTGGTGAGTTCCCGATAGATCATCCCCATTGCCTCAGTGTGTGGGTGCACCCCTCGCCGTCCTGAGTTCCTTGCTCGTGCTCACTCTCCTTCTGCTCCTCCTTTGGATCGTGAGACTTCAGTCCAGTGCTCCAATGTTGGTCTCTGTCTCTGTCTTCTTTCATCGCCTGATGAAGGTTAATATTCAGGGGGATGCTTATATGTTTTTCTTTGGGTTCACCTTCTTATTTAGCTTCTCTAGAGTCACGAATTATAGTCTCAATGTCCTTTATTTATGGCTAGAAACCAAATATGAGTGAGTACATCCCATGTTCCTCTTTTTGGGTCTGGCTTACCTCACTCAGGATAGTGTTTTCAATTTCCGTCCATTTGTATGCAAAATTCAAGAAATCATTGTTTTTTACTGCTGAGTAGTACTCTAATATGTATATATTCCATACTTTCTTCATCCATTCTTCCATTGAAGGACATCTAGGTTGTTTCCAGGTTCTGGCAATTACAAACAATGCTGCTATGAACATAGTTGAGCATATACTTTTGTTGTATGTTTGGGCATCTCTTGGGTATATTCCCAATAGTGGTATTGCTGGGTCAAGAGGTAGGTTGAACCCGACTTTCCTGAGAAACCGCCACACTGCTTTCCAAAGTGGTTGCACAAGTTTGCATTCCCACCAACAATGGATGAGAGTGCCCCTTTCTCCACAACCTCTCCAGCAGAGGCTATCATTGGTGTTTTTGATTTTAGCCATTCTGACCGGTGTAAGATGGTATCTTAATGTTGTCTTGATTTGCATTTCCCTGATTGCTAAGGAAGTTGAGCATGATCTTAAGTGACTTTTGGCCATTTGAACTTCTTCTGTTGAAAAGTCTCTGTTCAGCTCAGTGCCCCATTTTATAATTGGATTGATTAACCTTTTACGGTCTAATTTCTTGAGTTCTTTGTATATTTTGGATATCAGACCTTTGTCAGTTGCGGGGTTGGTGAAGATCTTCTCCCAGTCAGTGGGTTGCCTTTCTGTCTTAGTGACAGTGTCCTTTGCTTTACAGAAGCTTCTCAGTCTCAGGAGGTCCCATTTATTCAATGATGTCCTTAGTGTTTGTGCTGCTGGGGTTGTACGTAGGAAGTGTTCTCCTGTGCCCATGTGTTGTAGAGTACTTCCCACTTTCTCTTCTATCAGGTTCAGTGTGTTTGGACTGATATTGAGGTCTTTAATCCATTTGGACTTGAGTTTTGTGCATGGTGATATATATGGATCTATTTTCATTCTTCTACAGATTGACTTCCAGTTTTGCCAGCACAATTTGTTGAAGATGCTCTCTTTTTTCCATTGTATACTTTTAGCTCCTTTATCGAAAATCAGGTGTTCATAGGTTTGTGGGCTAAAGTCAGGGTCTTCTATTCTATTCCATTGGTCGACTTCTCTGTTTTTATGCCAGTACCAAGCCGTTTTCAGTACTGTAGCTCTGTAATAGAGTTTGAAGTCAGGGATGGTAATGCCTCCAGACAATCCTTTATTGTATAAGATTGTTTTGGCTATCCTGGGTTTTTTGTTTTTCCATATAAAGTTGATTATTGTCTTCTCCAGATCTGTGAAGAATTTTGATGGGATTTTGATGGGGATTGCGTTGAATCTATAGATTGCTTTTGGTAGAATTGCCATTTTTACTATGTTGATCCTCCCAATCCAAGAGCAAGGGAGGTCCTTCCATTTTCTGGTGTCCTCTTCAATTTCTTTCTTCAAAGACTTAAAGTTCTTGCCAAATAGATCTTTCACTTCCTTGGTCAGAGTTACCCCAAGGTATTTTATGCTATTTGTGGCTATCGTGAAAGGTGATGCTTCTCTGATTTCCCTCTCTGCTTCCTTATCCTTAGTGTATAGGAAGGCAACTGATTTTTTGGAGTTGATTTTGTATCCTGCCACATTACCAAAGGTGTTTATCAGTTGTAGGAGTTCTTTGGTAGAGTTTTTGGGGTCGGTTATGTATACTATCATATCATCTGCAAATAATGAAAGCTTAACTTCTTCCTTTCCAATATGGATCCCCTTGATCCCCTTATGTTGTCTTATTGCTATTGCTAGAACTTCAAGCACTATATTGAAGAGGTATGGAGAGAGTGGACATCCTTGTCGTGTTCCTGATTTTAGTGGGATGGCTTTGAGTTTTTCTCCATTTAATTTAATGTTAGCTGTCGGCTTGCTGTAAATAGCTTTTATTATATTTAGGTATGCCCCTTGTATCCCTAATCTCTCCAAGACCTTTATCATAAAGGAGTGTTGAATTTTGTCGAATGCTTTTTCAGCATCTAATGAAATGATCATATGGTTTTTTTCTTTCAGTTTATTTATATGGTTGATTACATTGATAGATTTGCGTATGTTGAACCAGCCCTGCATCTCTGGAATGAAGCCTACTTGATCATAATGGATAACTTTTCTAATGTGTTCTTGGATTCGGTTTGCCAGTATTTTATTGAGAATTTTTGCGTCGATGTTCATGAGTGAGATAGGCCTGTAATTCTCTTTCTTGGTTGGGTCTTTGTGTGGTTTTGGTATCAGGGTAACTGTAGCTTCATAAAAGGAATTTGGCAATGACTCTTCTGTTTCTATATTGTGAAATACATTAAGAAGTATAGGTATTAGCTCTTCTTGGAAGTTCTGGTAGAATTCTGCATTGAAACCATCTGGCCCTGGGCTTTTTTTGGAAGGGAGATTTTTGATAACTGTTTCTAATTCTTCGCGACTAACAGGTCTATTTAGATCGTTCACCTGGTCTTGGTTTAGGTTTGGTATATGGTACTTATCTAAAAAAGTGTCCATTTCTTTTGCATTTTCCAGTTTTGTGGCATACAGGCTTTTGTAGTAAGATCTAATGATTCTCTGAATTTCCTCTGTGTCTGTGGTTATGTCCCCCTTTTCATTTCTGATCTTATTTATTTGCGTGTTCTCTCTCTGTCGTTTAATTAGTTTGGATAGGGGTTTGTCAATCTTGTTGATTTTCTCCAAGAACCAACTTTTTGTTTCATTGATTCTTTGGACTGTTTTCTGTGTTTCTATTTTGTTGATTTCTGCCCTCAGTTTGATTATTTCCAGTCTTCTACTCCTCCTGGGCGCGTCTGCTTCTTTTTTTTCTAGAGCTTTCAGGTGTGCTGTTAAGTCCCCAATGTATGCTTTCTCCGTTTTCTTTAAGTGGGCACTTAGTGCTATGAACTTTCCTCTTAGCACTGCTTTCATCGTGTCCCATAGGTTTGAGTATGTTGTCTCTTTGTTTTCATTAAATTCAAGGAAGACTTTAATTTCTTTCTTAATTTCTTCCTTGACCCAGGTGTGGTTCAGTAGTTGACTGTTCAGTTTCCATGAGTTTGTCAGTTTTCTGGGGGTAGCTTTGTTGGTGGCTTCTAACTTTAATCCGTGGTGATCTGATAAGACACAGGTGGACACTGATATTTTTTTGTATCTGTGGAGATTTCCTTTGTTTCCAAGTATGTGGTCAATTTTCGAGAAGGTTCCATGAGCTGCAGAGAAGAAGGTGTATTCTTTCCTATTTGGGTGGAGTGTTCTATAGATGTCTGTTAAGTCCATTTGATTCATTACCTCCAACAATTCTCTTAATTCTCTATTAGTTTTCTGTCTGATTGACCTGTCCATTGGTGAGAGAGGTGTGTTGAAGTCTCCTACTACTAGTGTGTGTGATTTGATGTCTGCCTTGAGTTTTAGCAATATTTCTTTTACATAAGTGGGTGCTTTTATATTAGGGGCATAGATATTCAGGATTGAGACTTCATCCTGCTGAATCGTTCCTGTTATGAGTATAAAGTGTCCCTGTCGATCTCTTCTGATTGATTTTAGTTTGAAGTCAGTTTTGTTAGAAATTAGTATGGCCACACCTGCTTTTTTCTTAGGACCATTTGCTTGAAAAACCTTTTCCCAACCCTTTACTTTGAGTAGATGCCTGTCTTTGTGGTTGAGATGAGTTTCTTGCAAACAGCAGACTGTTGGATCCTGTTTTCGTATCCAATCTCTTAGCCTGTGCCTTTTTATTGGTGAATTGAGACCATTAATATTAAGTGATATTAATGACCAGTGGTTGTTAACTCCGGTTATTCTTACTGCTTTTGGTAGAAGAGTTTGTGTGTCTCCCTTCATTGAGTTGTGCTGTTGAAGGGTCGCTAGATGCCTGGGTTATTGTAGGCAGTGTTG
This sequence comes from Chionomys nivalis, assembly GCF_950005125.1. Taxonomy (NCBI): domain Eukaryota; kingdom Metazoa; phylum Chordata; class Mammalia; order Rodentia; family Cricetidae; genus Chionomys; species Chionomys nivalis. The sequence goes on along the minus strand of NC_080104.1, from coordinate 10,985,891 downwards.
GCAATGTTGGATTCCTTGGGTTGTGATTTTCCTTCTATTACTTTCTGTAGGGCTGGATTTGTGGCAACGTATTGTTTAAATTTGTTCTTATCCTGGAATGTCTTGTTTTCTCCATTGATAGTAAACGATAGCTTGGCTGGGTATAGTAGTTTGGGTTTGCATCCATGGTCTCTTAGTTTCTGTAGTACCTCTATCCAAGACCTTCTGGCTTTCATGGTTTCCATAGAGAAGTCAGGTGTAAGTCTGATCGGTTTACCTTTATAAGTTACTTGGCCTTTTTCCTTTGCAGCTCTTAATATTCTTTCTTTAATCTGTATATTTTGTGTTTTGATTATTATATGGCGAGGGGACGTTTTTTTTTGATCCAGTCTGTTTGGTGTTCTGTATGCTTCTTGAATATTCAAAGGAATATCTTTCTTTATGTTGGGGAAGTTTTCTTCCATAATTTTGTTAAAAATGTTTTCTGGACCTTTGAGCTGTGCCTCTTCTCCTTCTTCTATCCCTATTATTCTTAGGTTTGGTCTTTTTATTGTGTCCCATATTTCCTGAATGTTTTGTGATGAGAATTTGTTGGTTTTGGTGTTTTCTTTGATCAGTCCGTTTATTTTCTCTATGTTGTCTTCAGAATCTGAGATTCTTTCTTCTATCTCTTGTATTCTATTGATTATGCTTGTTTCTGTAGTCTCTGCTCGTTGACCTATATTTGCCATATCCAGCTGGTCCTCAGTTTGTGTTTTCTTCCTTGCTTCCATTTCAGTTTTCAATTCTTGGACTGTTTCCATTACCTGTTTGATCGTTTTTTCTTGGCTTCCCAGGGTATCATTTACGTATTTACTCATTTCTTCAAACTTTTTGTTATACTTCTCATCCATTTCTATGAGGGCGTTTTTTACATGTTGTTTAAGGGACTCTATTGCTTTCAAAAAGTCAGTTTTTTCCTCTTCTCCTGTGATAGGGTGTTCAAGTCCTTGTGTTGTAAGATCATTGGGTTCTGGTGTTTTCATGTTGTTTTTCAGATTGTTGGGTGAATTCTTGCCTTGGCGTCTGCCCATCTCCTCTTACCGATGCTATCTATTGGGTTTGATTTAATTGTAGCGGGGCAATCTGTTCTCAGTGCAGGCTTCACTGTTTCTTGCCCGCACTATCCTGTATCCAGTGCCTCCGCCGCCCGGGCCTGCCTGCCGGTGCCTCCGCCGCCCGGAACTGTCTGTGCGCTGGTGTTTCCGCCGCCCAGGCCTGCCTGCCGGTGCCTCCGCCACCTGGGCCTGCCTGCGCGCCAGTGCTTCCGCCGCCCAGGCCTGCCTGCCGGGCCCGACTGTCGGTGCCTCCGCCACCCGGGCCTGCCTGCACGCCGGTGCCTCTGCCGCCCAGACTTGCCTGCGTGCTGGTGCCTCCGCCGCCCGGGCCTGTCTATGCGCCGGTGCCTCCGCCGCCTAGGCCTGCCCGCCGGGCCTGACTGCCGGTGCCTCCGCCACCCGGGCCCGCCTGCACGCCGGTGCCTCCGCCGCCAGGACCTGCCTGCGTGCTGGTGCCTCCGCCGCCCGGGCCAGCTTTTTTTTTTTTTAAACAAAAAAATTATTTATTTATTATATATACAATATTCTTTCTGTGTGCATGCCTGAAGTCCAGAAGAGGGCACCAGACCTCACCACAGATGGTTGTGAGCCACCATGTGGTTGCTGGGAATTGAACTCAGGACCTTTGGAAGAGCAGGCAATGCTCCTAACCGCTGAGCCATCTCTCCAGCCCCCTGGCTCAGCTTTTTACATGGGTGCTGATGATCAAACACAGGTCCTCACACTTATGTGAAATATTGGTTATTTTTCTATTGCTGTGATAAAACACATGACCAGAAACAAGTTATGGAAGAATGTATTGGGGGTTCATGGTTCCAGAGTAGCAGATTTCCATCATGGCAGAAAGCACGGCAGCAAGCGGCAGGCATGGAGGCAGGAGCAAGATGGCGGACGGCAGACATCTTTAAACTCAGGCAGGAAGTAGGGGGAGAAGCAGGAGTGGGATGAAGCTCAAACTCTCAGAGCCTGCCCCTCAGTGACGTACTTCCTTCAGCAATTCTCCACTTCCGTAACCTCTCCAACAGCGTCACCATCTAGGGACAAGCTGTTCAGTTGTCTGCCTTCTGCTACACTCTCGACATTGGGCCTCACTGGGACTCCTCTTGTTGCCCTGTGTCATGGAGGTCCTGCAGCTTTGGATCCGCAGGACCGACCCCTTCACAGGATCCCGCAGTTCATAGATGGGGTGGATGTTGGAGTGGCCAACTCTGTCCTGGGCCTGGGTGGCAGCTGAGTTAGTTGGACAGGCCACCCTGCTCTCTTACGATGGTGACACCAGGGCCAATTCTTCCACTTTGCCCAGGTGAGGGGTGGGCCAGGGGCATGCCATCATGGTCAGCTCTCCCAAACCCACATCACCAGGGCCAACTCTCCAGCACTGCCCTTGGCAAGGGGCAGGGCCAGTGTACCTGAGTGTTGAAGTCAGCAAGCCGTGGGGCCAGTTCTTCTCTCGTGCCCTCAGCAGGGTGGGGCATATCTTCTGTGCCATGCCAACACATGGCCAACATGGGGCAGGTTCAGCTCTCCCGTACTCACCCCTTTGGGCTGCTCACCTATGTTCCAACCACCAGGGTCCGTTCTACTGTGCTGCCCAGGTGAAGTGGAGGCTGCTCTCCTGATCGTACCCCTAGGTACCAGTTCTCTCTCACTGTCCAGTCGCAGGATGGGACAGATCTCTGTTGTGGAATAATCTCTTTGTACTCTGTGAAGGTGTGTTGCTCTCATTGGTTTAATAAAGAATTAAATGGCCAATAGCTAGGCAGGAAGGGAGTTCTGGGATGAAGAAGGGCAGAGTCCCCGGAGACTCAGGAAGAAGCCAGATGAGCATGCCATGAGGAGGAAAGGTACGGAGCCACGTGGTAGAGCGCAGATAAGAAATATGGGTTATTTAAGTTTTAAGAGCTAGTTAGTAACAAGCCTAAGGTATCAGCCGAACATTTATAATTAGTAATAAGTCTCGGGGTAGTTATTTGGAAGCTGGTTGGCAGGCCAGAAAACTCCATCAGTGAGAGCTGGGGCCAGTTCTGTGCAGCCCTTGGACATCAGCATGGCCCCAGGTGGTAGCTCAGAAGAGGGCTGTCCCCATGGCCTTTACTGGTAACATGGGTGACAGACATTGACCCAGACCACAGCTGCTGCAGGGTCACAGACCCAGGCACAGTCCAAGCACAGTGCCAGGGCGTCTCTGTGGCCTCAGGTGGCAGTGTAGGCTACCCACTCAGTCTGTTTCTCGCCAACCTTGAATCCCCAGATCTGCCTCTCTTCACAGCGCACAAGCCATTCCACCTCTCTCTACCATCTCTCCATTGGAGTGGTGCTTGCAGTGTGGCTGCAGGCAAGGGTCATCTCCTGTGTGTCTCATGCCTAGCCTATGCCCTGTGTTACAGGCAGGAACATCTCAAGTGTCTTCCACCCACCTGGGCCCAGTGGCACCAGAGAGCCTGCGGGTGTCCTCCACCAGCCTGGAGAGAGGTATTTTCAATAATTCTTCCCCCAAGACAGGATTTCTCTGTTAGCCCTGACTGTCCTGGAACTCTCTCTGTAGATCAGGCTGGCCTTGAACTCACAGAGATCCGCCTGCCTCTGCCTCCCGAGTGCCGGGATTAAAGATGTGCACTCAACCTCAGGACCAGGAAAAGCTGTCTCAGGTAATTGTACTATAACCTGTCCCAGGCTTGATCTCCAGCCATGGACAAGTGGCAAAACCAGCACAGTAGATATGAGTGAGGTAACTGGTCCATCCCTAACTCTTCCCTTCTCAGCAGGAACCCCCCCCCCCACCAACACACACTCTGCTTTCCCTTAGCAATTTTCCCATCAAATTGTTCTTTCAGAAATATGTAGGCAGCCTAGGGGTGAGGCTCAGTAGCAGGGCACTTGCCTAACTCAGCCAAAGCTCAAGACTCAGCATTGACAATCAAAACCCAGAGAGAGATGAACTACCAGGAGACAGCTCAGCAGGACAGCGCTTGCCTGGTGCGCGAAGGGTCCTAGGCGCAGAAGGGCCAGGGAGGCAGCTCAGCGGGATGGCCCTTGCCCAGCGCGCACAGGGTCCTAGGTACAGAAAGAAAACGGAGCTAATATCAGAAACTTGTGTCCTTGTTCAAATGTGGACTAGCTTTGTTTTTTAAGCCCAAACAGGATATGACAAGAGAGATGTCCAGTCTCGCCAGGAATGAAGGGTTGATGAACTTGTCCCGGTGCTGAAGGGCTCTGTCATGCTCACTAAATTTGCAAAAACATTTCTTTGTTCTCATTCTGAGTTCTTTCCCCCTTCAGGGGTGGGAGAGACAAGGTGTTACTCTATAGACCAGGCTGGCCTGAGACTCACCGTGTCGCCCAGGCTGGCTTTGAATTTTGCGGCAATCCTTCTATGTTAGCTTCTCAAATGCTGGGATTAGATTCCTGATGCCCAATTGAAACTAGTAAAAATTTAAAAGCGTAATACTGAGCATTGGTGTGGAGGGTAGATTTTTTTGTGCAACCATTTTGTGGGCCAATTTTATTTTATTTTATTTATTTATTTATTTATTTATTTATTTATTTTTTTCTAGACAGGGTTTCTCTGTGTAGCCGTGGCTGTTCCGGGACTCGCTCTGTAGGCCAGGCTGGCCTTAAACCTACAGCTGCCCCCGGCTCCCAAGTGCTGGGATTAGAAGCATGCTACACCATGCTTTGACTCAGCATTGCTTTTTGCAATGAAAAACTAAACCCACCGGGAACATTTAAATGTCATTAACAAAAGTTCAAATTAATCCAATATTATATCTTCACATGGGAGAATTATACAACCATTACAATGACAAATTTTGGCTTTGAGGCCGCACATAGATAAATCTTAAAAACAATATGGAGAATCTAATTGCAGCGTGTGTGGAGTGTAACGCCATTTGAGTAGTTTAAAAATCTTCAAAATAATGTCATATGTTGTTTGTGGATAAATGAATATGGAATAAAAGCACAAACTGTGCGAAGGAGGGATTTGCAGGAAGCCTAAAATGGTCTCTGTAATGTTTTACCCTCTCGGGGAAAGTCTGGGGGTTGGGGCTGCAGCTCAACTAGCAGAGCACTTGCCTCGTGGCACACAGGACACAGCTGGAATCTTAGCACTGAGGAAGGAGAGCCAGGAGAATCAGAAGTTCAAGGTACTCCTCCGCAACAGGAGGAGTTCAGAACAGAGGGTTCAAGGCCAGCCTGGGCTACGTGAAATCCTGTCTCAAACAAACAAAATCTCTATCTGGATAAGTACCAACTGCTGAGACGGAACTGGATAAACATGAGAATCTGGCGCTTTAAGGCTCTGAAGAACTGGAGAATTGAACATCACATGCCCCCTGGTAAAGCCACGGTGGGTGTACTGCCGCAGGTTCCCGGAATTCAGTGGTTGTAGGGGAGCTTGCATTTCTAGCAGCCTCCCAGGGGCTGACAATTCTGCTGCAGATTGGGGACCCCGCTTTACTTCAGGTGGTAGAGGCCATTGAGAGGGGATAACTTTTTTAAAAAGTAAGATTTATTTCTTTATGCTTTATGTGTATGAATACTCTGTCCGCGTGTGTGTCTGTACACCATGTGTGTCCCTGGTGTCCCACTAGAAGAGAGTCCCCTAGACCTGGAATAACAGGTGTTGTGAGCCACCAGCTGGGTTCTGGGAACCAAACCTGGGTCCTCTGCAAGAGCAGCCAGGTCTCTTACTCATTCTAATTGTGATTGTTTATATTTCTTAAATTTTTTTATTTCGCATTACTTATTTTTGACTCTGTGTGTGTGCATGTGCCATCATGCCTGTAGGGAGGTCAGAGGGCAACTTTCAGGAGTTGGTTCTTTCTTCCGCCATGTGGGTGCCAGGATACAACTCAGGTCTTTAGCTTGGCAGTGCCCACCCAGTCATCTTGCTGGCCCTGGCTGTTTGGATGTCAACAAATCAGATCATTAAAAATTAAGCTTCTTAGGGAAAATATGCTTCCTGTTTGCTATATAATACATACAAAGTGTTAACAGTAGTTATTCTTGGGTTGTGGACCTATGAGGAATTAAAAATTCTTCTTTGTCTTGTCTGTATCAGGGAACTTTTCCAGACTAAACATTTCCAGTATGAACCAGTGCTGTTTCATACGAAGGGCAGGTTACACCTTGAACTATCTACCAATGGGCTGGGGGTTGTTCTTCCTTCTTTCTGGTGCTGTGATAACCATCAGGACCCAAAGACACACCTTGGGGAAGAAAGGGTTTATTTGGTGGAAGGTCCCAACTGCAGTTCCCTGCTGAGGAGGGTCAGGACAGGAAAGCAGGAACTGAAGGGGTGACCGTGGAGGAACACTGTGTACCGTCTTGTTCCCATTGTTCTCTTGCCAACCTTCTTATAGAACTCCGGACCACCTGCCCAGGGGTGACATCACCCGCAGTGGGCTGGGCCCTCCCACATCGATCATGAGTCATGAAGAAGTCCCACAGGTATGTTCCTGTGCGTTTCCTCGACTGCAGTTCCTGTCTCCCAGTGTATCAAGTTGACAGATGAAGCTCACTGTGACAGATGAGGGCCAATAGAGTGCTTGCTAAGCACATGTGGTACCTGGGGCCACGCCAGCCCCGCAAGCACTGGCCATCCTAGCACCACGAGGCAGAAGCAGGAAGATTAGAAGTTCAAGGTTATATAGCAAGTTTGAGGCTGACCAGACCTGCATGAGGCTAAGAGAAGGACATTAATGTTAATACATTTTGCTTCTGAAGTGTTTGCGGTTACATCTAGAAGACAGCACACACATTAGAAAAATGTTGAGTAAGAAAAGGGATTCATCAAGAGCAAAATGTACAACTAGCAAGTACTTCCAAGGGCACGGATGGCTGAGTCAAGAGACCTTGGGAGGCACTGGTGGGCTCAGTTTTGGGTGACAAAGCAGCTTGGTATCTTCCAGAGCCTGGCAGAGGTGCAGGGGGCATGGATGCAGGATCTGCAAACTACCGCCATGCATAGACCACACACAGCAAGTGAGCTCCGTTGATGAAGCCATGGGACGAACAAAACTGTTCTCGCGTTCATACAGAAACTTGGCTTGGGCCCACTGAGTGCACATTCAGCACAATCGGGGTTCACACCTCTTCGGCGGTGGCCTAAAGGCTGAAACAGAAACCAAAGGGAGCTGGTCTCACTGTAGACTTTTGGGGAGTCAAGTATGTGGAACTTTGGGTCATTTTCTGTGTGGCATGACTTTGGTATCATGATGGTAACCAGAGAGGGTATTGGTGACAGGGAAAGAAAAATCTTTCTGGCCTGGATGCGCCTACCAGCTGTGTTCTTCACTTGCGCTCTTCAGACTTTGGGGTTCTCTGTGGAATACCAGTCTTCCAGCTTCTCAACTCAAAACTACACTTGCCCTGAGAGTAATCTTTTATACGGGGGCCGTTAGTATGTTTCTGTTTTAAAAAAGAAGGCCTGGAAGTTTCTACTTGTGGGCCAGTCAGAACAACAGGATTTGCCTTTCTGCCTTAAACAACCAAACAAAAACCTGCGACGGGCCAGCGCCTCATGCACACAGGTTCTTGCTGCTAAGCCTGATGAGTGAGCTCAGTCCCCAGGACCCACGTGGTGGAGGGAGAGAACCGACTCCCACAAGTTGTCCTCTGACCTCTGCGCATGTGCATGGCATGAGCTCCTCTACACACACAGTCAATAAGGAAGTAAATAAATGCAATAAAACAAGATAATATACAAGAAAAATGGGGAGGGGGGCTGCAGTAGGGGAGGGAGGCGTGGGAGGGCTGGACAAGAGGCAGTCAAGGGCAGGTGAGAGGCCAGGAAGGCTTCAGGCATGATGATAACATCCATCACGCTGATGTTTCCACAAGCATCACTTATGTCAAAGCTCATTGAATTGTACCCTTCGAATACTAGCCGTCTCTTGTATGACCTTAATAAAGCTGGCCACAAAGGAGGAGTCAGGGTGTGGGGACATGCCTATGATCCCAGAGCTTGGGGTGTGGAGACAGGAGGATCAGAAATTCAAGCCCAGTTTCAACTACACAACAAGTTCTAGGCCAGGTTGGGCTAACAGACTCTGTTTCAAACAAAACCAAAACAAGGAACTAGAGAGATGGCTCCATGGTTTTAAGAGTGACGACTGTGCCTGTAGAAAACCTGAACGTTCATTTCACCACTGTTGGTAACGCTAACTCCAGGATATCTGGTGCCTTTGTTCTCCGAGGGTATCTGCAGTCAGGCACACTGACCCACATGAACGTGCTTGCACGCAGGCATGGGCATGCGCACACACACACACACATAAAAATAAACCTTCAAACGTATGTGGAGCAAGCTGGGCGGTGGCAGCGCACGCCTTTGATCCCAACACTCGGGAGGCAGAGACAGGTGGATTTCTGTGAGTTCGAGGTCAGCCTGGTCTACAAGAGTTAGTTCCAGGACAGGCTCCAAGCTACAGAGAAACCCTGTATCGAGAAACAAAAACATGTATATATGAAAATAAAGTACAAGTAGTTTTAAGAGTTCTCCTGTGATATTAGTTGGGAAATATATCTTCCTCTTGGTAGATTTAAAATTTCTGTTAAGAGGAGGTAAAAAGGAAAAATTAGAAATTCCATCCTTGACCAGGCTTGTCGCTGCCTTAAGCACCAGGTGACATCCGCACAGTGAAGTCTGGACTTTCAGACTGCCATCAGGGCTAGAGAAACAGCACAGTGAGCACTTTCTGCTCTTGTAAAAACCTGGATTCAGTTCCGAGCTCCCACATTGAGTTTAACCAGCCCCTGTAACACTAGTTTCAGGAATCTAACATCCCCACTGGCTCCCGAGGGCACCAGTACATACATGATGCACACACATACACAGTCAGACACACATCCAATGAAAGGAAAAGAAAGAAGCCTTTAAAAGAGCCCTTTCTAAACTCTCATACCTAATTCGCTGTTTTGTATTATGGTTTCTCTCCTCTTCCTCCTCCTCGGGTCTTTCTTCAGCTCAGGTTGGCCTTAGATTCCTTATGTAGCTAAGGATGACCTTGATCTTTTGAATTTGTGATCCTTTTGCCTCCATCTCCTGAGAGCTTGGATGACAGACAACTGCCGCCATGCCTGATAAATGCAGTGCTGGGGTTAAACGTAGGAGCCCGTGGATGCTAGGCACTTCACCAATTTAGCTCATCCCTAGCCTCCCTCCTCCTTATTCCAGTTCCCTTCCTTTTCCTCTCCCTTCTCCCTGTTCTTTAATAAAAAATGCCCAACATCTGGAAAATGGTCCAGCAATCCCGAGTGCTTGTTGCTCTCCCAGAGGATTGAAGATTGGTTCCTAGCACCCATGTGGGGCGGCTCACAGCTGTGTGTAATTTAAACTCCAGGGCACCCAACTCCCTCTCCTGGCCTCCTTGGGCATCTGCACTCACACGAGGGCATGAATACATACCCCTAAAAATAGAATACAATTTTTAAAAATTAAAAAAATTAGATCCCCAGTTGTAAGAAGTTGGACTTCCCAAAATCTGCTCCTAAGTTAACGGATGGTTTGAATGAGAAATGTCCTCCATAGCACCAGGCATTTCAACCCTGGGTACCCAGTGGGTGGAGCTGGAGAAGGTGTGTCACTGGGGATGGGCTCTGAGATTAAAAAGCCCCCAGCACTTCTAGCTTGTACTCTCTGCTTTGTGCTCGTGGTAAGGGTGTGAGCTCTGGCTCCCTCCTCTTGTTGTCATGTTTCTCGCCACAAGGACCCCTACTTCTGGAAGCATAAGCCAACATAAAGTCTCTCTTATGTAATGCACCTTGATTGTGGTATTTAGCACAGCAAGGGAAAAGTGATTAATTCATAGGCTAAAGGAGCGTTGTGAGCAGCCCGTTACATTGCCCTGCTCCCTTACGTCATGATCAGGAGTCAGGAAGCAAGGAAGTGGAGAGTTTTGTGACCAAGGCCTGGGGAATAATCAAGGAATCTTGAGATGACCATGAAATGAGATTTTAGGACATTTGCCCAAATTTCGTATTATTTGAGTAAAATACCCTCGTTCCGTTCTGTTTGCTCAGGTTTTGCTAACTCTTTGCCTTTGCAGGGCTATGCAGACCAGGGTAAAATGTTCCTCCTTGACTGTTTGCTCTTGGTTGTCGACTTGACTACCAAGTGGCTGTACAGATCTGTGAGGGACTTTTTCCTTAACTTAATCATTCAAAGTGGGAAGACCCATTTTTAATCCTGCTCTTTTTAGGTGGGAAGGTAGCCTTTAATCTTGGCCACGCCTTCTGGTGGCAGCCTATATAAGGACATGGAGTGAGGAAACTTTGTTCTTTGCCTGCTGCCCTTACTGGCAAAGTCCATCCCCTTCACTGGCATTAGAGCCCACGTCTTCAGAATTCTGGGGTATATGAAGGCCGGCAGAGACACCCAGCCTCGGGAACCGAACAACTGCTGGATTCTTGGATCTTCTGTTCATAGGCAGCCATTGCTGGGTAAGCCACTAGTAAGTCTTTTCTTTCTCTTTTCTCTCTCTCTCTCTCTCTCTCTCTCTCTCTCTCTCTCTCTCTCTCTCCTCAAACCCCTTAAGGTACAACCTGCCCTTGAATCAAGTAGGAAGTCAGACTAACACCTGGAGTCACATGACATAGAGTCGGTGGCAGCCGGGATTTCCCCACAGAGATTCCTCTGCGACTGTGACCACGTGTGAACTGCTCAGTGTCTTCTGATAGCCATAACCACTCCCCGCTGAAGTTGAATCCAATGCCCTCCTCTGACAGCTGAGGGTTCCTGCACACACGTGGCACACATATATGCACTCAGGGACACATGCATTTGATAACATAAAATAAAAATTTAAATATGACAGTACATGAGCAGACCAGTGCCCCTTCACCCCGTTCACTATAAAGTAACAGAATTCAACACAACTTATAGGCACATCTACTGTGTGATGTTAAAATAAACCTCAAAAATCTGCAAAGGAATTCTAATTTTTTTTTTTTTATTTTTCGAGACAGGGTTTCTCCATGGCTTTTGGTTCCTGTCCTGGAACTAGCTCTTCTAGACCAGGCTGGCCTCGAACTCACAGAGATCCGCCTGCCTCTGCCTCCCGAGTGCTGGGGTTAAAGGCGTGCGCCACCACCGCCCTGCAGGAATTCTAATCTTAAGTCATTTTTATTTACTTATTTTTTAGAGTTTTTCTTTATTATTTTATATGTGAATGTGTGCATACGTGTGAGTTTATGTGCACCATGTGTGTGCAGGAGCCTATGGAGGATAGGAGAGGGGATCAGATGCCCTGAAACTAGAGTTACAGATGGCTGTGAGCAGCTGTGTGTGTGTTGGGAACTGAACACAAGCACTCCATGAGGGCTGCCGTGCTCCTCCGTGAGGGCTGCCTGTGCTCCTCCATGAGGGCCGCCTGTGCTCCTCTGTGAGAGCCTCCTATGCTCCTCTGTGAGGGCGACAGTGCTCCTCTGTGAGGGCGACAGTGCTCCTCTGTGAGGGCTGCCTGTGCTCCTCTGTGAGGGTGGCAGTGTTCCTCTGTGAGGGCGGCCTGTGCTCCTCTGTGAGGGCGGCAGTGCTCCTCTGTGAGGGCGGCAGTGCTCCTCTGTGAGGGTGGCAGTGCTCCTCTGTGAGGGCGGCCTGTGCTCCTCTGTGAGGGCGACAGTGCTCCTCTGTGAGGGCTGCCTGTGCTCCTCTGTGAGGGCGGCAGTGCTCCTCTGTGAGGGCGGCCTGTGCTCCTCTGTGAGGGCGGCAGTGCTCCTCTGTGAGGGCGGCCTGTGCTCCTCTGTGAGGGCGGCAGTGCTCCTCTGTGAGAGCCTCAGCCTGTACTCTTAACCACTGAGCCATCTCTCCAACTTCTTCAAAGCCGTTTGCATCTTTAATTTAATTTCATGTTCGCATGTGTGTTGAGGGGGAAGGTGATTGGCTCTTGCCACGGCTCCTGTGGGTCCTCTCCTTCCACCTTTCTCTTCGGTTCATGCTGCTGGGTTTTCCAGCTGGGTTCCGCTGTGCTGTGGGCTCCATTTTGCTAGACTCTGCATCTCAGCACACTCAGGGTTTAGCGTGAGATGTTCAGGATGGAACCCCAAAGTATTTAGCTGACAAAGAACCGGGAAATCTCATCTAACAAGTTTAAAGACCTTGATCTCGAGATAACTAAGATGCAATGGTGAGATGCACTCTCAGACACTAAGCCCCGTGGATGGATGCTCTCGGGACAAACAGGAAGGTCCGTCTCATCAGAGAAGCAGGCAAATGTAGAAACAGTAACTGGGAACTTACAGAATGAGAAATGCTGCAAACCGCAGGCTGTAGAGGTAAACCAGCCGCCACGAGAACACTGCAGAGCTATGAAATAGCCAAAGCCTCAGCTAGAAACCATTGAAAATAATAATTTTTTATACTAGAAGTCCAGAGCAGGTGTGGCAGCTCACGTTTGTATTAGGAGCGCTGTGGAGGCCAAGGCAGACCGAGAGAGCTCAGGGCCAACTCTGGCTACACAGTGAACAGGAAGCCAGTCTAGGCTAGGTAGAGAACCAAGAGATGGGGCTAGCTCACCCACCACACACTCACAGTTCTCCCATCGTAATCTAGATGTTTCATGAAACTTCAGTGAAAATTCCAATAGGATTTTTTTCAATTAAAAAAATATATATTGGGGCTGAAGAGATGGCTCGGTGGTTAAGAGCACTGACTGCTCTTCCAGAGGACCTTTGGGCTCAATTCCCAACATCCTCATGGCAGCTCACAACTGTTTGTAACCCCAAGATCTGACACCTTCACACAGACATACATGCAGGCAAAACACTGTTGGCACCAAAAATAAATTATTTTTTAAAATCATCATCATTTAAAATTGTAGAGGTCAGCAGATGTGTGTGTGTGCATGTGTTTGTGTGCACACACACATGTAGGGGTCAGCAGATGTGTGTGCATGTGTATGCGTGCGCACACACATGTAGGAGTCAGCAGATGTGTGTGTGTGTGTGCACATGTCTGCATGTCTGTGCGCGCGCATACACATGTAGGGGTCAGCAGATGTGTGCGTGTGTGTGTGCATGTGTTTGTGCGCGCACATACATGTAGGGGTCAGCAGATGTGTGTGTGTGTGTGTGCTTGTGTGTGTACGCACACACATGTAGGGGTCAGCAGATGTGTGCGCAGGCACAGACAACTCTTGGGGCTGGTTCTGTCCCTTCACTGTGTTTGAGGCAGTTGCCTGTTTTCTTGTTTGTGCCGCTGTGCTGTGTGCTCCAGGCTAGACTCTGCATCTCAGCACACTCGGGGGGGGGGGGGGTTCAAGAACTCCTGGGCAGTTCTCCTCTGCCTTTTATCTTGCTATAGAAGAGCTGGGATTACAGACACAGGTCATCCCTACAGCTTTTCACATGGGTTCTGGACTTGGGGCTTTGGTGCCGTGTGCCCTTACTGTTGAGCCATCCATCCAGCTCCCCACCAGGACGTGGGTAAGCTGTTTTAGAGCTCACTTAGAAAGGCAAAGGGACCAGTAATACACACACAAACACACACACACACACACACACACACACACACACACACAGAGAGAGAGAGAGAGAGAGAGAGAGAGAGAGAGAGAGAGGGAGAGAGAGAATCTATTCAATATCTGAATTTAGTTTAAGGTTTGTTTTCCAGTATGACTTAAACTGAGAGGCAGTTCATAGTCTGGGATGAATTTTCTCTCTGTTAGACACTTGCCTGACACAGAGATAGCCATCTCTCAGTATTACTAAACAAATACCAGTTGGGCCTCTGGTCTTGGGTAAGCCAGCTCTCTCAATAGCATCCTTAACAATCTAGGGGTTGAAGTAACTCTGGGTAAATTATACTTGCTTCATATAATGGCTCTAAAGTGGGAATTCTGTAAGTCCTGCATCTTGATTTTTATTATGTTGGTTGTGACCGACTCAAAGATGGCGAAGAAACAGAAGAATGGGAGACACCCTGTGGCTTTGTGTCACTGCTCTCTCCTGTCCGCACTGAACCTTTCCCCTGCATTCACGAAGCAGCAGTTTTAAACTCATGTGGCTCTTCAAAACCTCTCCTGAGGTCCTGCTGCCACTCCTGGGATTCCTCTTGCAGCAGTGGGGACAGTTGAAGTAGAAATGGGTAATTTTTAAGAATTGGTTTTAGCTGGGCGGTGGTGGCGCACGCCTTTAATCCCAGCACTCGGGAGGCAGAGTCAGGCGGATCTCTGTGAGTTCGAGGCCAGCCTGGTCTACAAGAGCTAGTTCCAGGACAGGAACCAAAAAGCTACGGAGAAACCCTGTCTCGAAAATCCTAAAAAAAAAAATAATAATAAAAACAGAAAAGAATTGTTCTTAGCTGGATGTGATGCCTCAGGCTTTTAGTCTCAGCACTTGGGAGGCAGAGGCCAGAAGATCTCTGTGAGTTCAAGGTCAGTGTGGTCTACGGAATTACTTCTAAGACAGCCAGGTTACACAAAGAAACCCTGTCTTGAAACAAAACAGAACAAAACAAAACAACCCAAAAACAAACAAAAAACAAAGAAAAGAAAAAGGGAAAATTATTTTTATTTACGTGTGTATGAACATGTGGCTGGAGGTGCCCATAGAGGCCAGAAAAGAGTGGGAGATCCCTAAGTCCTTGGTTACAAGTGGTGGTGAGCTGCCCAGTGTGGGTGCTGGGAACTGAACTCTGTTCTCTGCAAGCATAGCAAGTGTTCTTACCCACTGAGCATGCCCATACATGGAGACAACCAAAGGGAAGAATTCTATTTCTTGAAGTTATTAAATAGACTATCCTACCTTTTTCTTGAAATGCAGATATTTTTTTCTCTCAAAGGACAAACTTTCATTTCAGAGCAAAGTCATATGAAAAAGAAATTTAAGGAGTTGGAGAGATGGCTCAGCAGTTGAGAGGATGAGCTGCTTTTCAGAGGACTCCAGTTCCGGTTCACAGAACCCACATGGTGGCTCATGTGGGTAACTCTAAGTCCCAGAGGGGCCAACAGCCTCTCTGACCTCCTTGGGCACCAGGAATGTGCATGGTGCACACACATACGTGCAGTCAAACCACACATGCACACAAAATGAATGAAATTGTCAAACTTACTAAGGAATAATCCAGGTATTTAACTTCAGAACAGAAACATTGCTCCTAGAGCAGCTCACCAGAGCTGACGGGGTCTGAAACATTTTCTTCGGTTATGAATTGTTGCATTTCCATTTTTGATCCGTTCTGATCTGTCCCTGAGATAGGCAAAGAACCCTCGTGGCCTCAGAAACGAACTTTCTCTTTGGAAAACCAGCACTGGGGCCACTGGCTCTTCTTCCATCCAAACAGAATGAGCACGAAGCAGGATGGAGGTGAGAAGCGGGGAGGAAGAACCTTCCTGTGCACGTGGAAGAGGCGTTCCTGCTCAGGCAGCTACTGCAATTTCCCCCATGCTGCAAAGAAGTGAGAGGGCTGGAGTTCAGGGGAAAGGAGACGTTCACGCCGGTCCGGTGGAAAACCGGTGAAAGTTACATAAAGCTCCCTCAGCCCCATTTCTGTTTGCATCTGTTAACTGGGGGTGATGACAGGGCGAAGGGCAGATTACTATCTGCGTTTAGTATTTAGCACACAGGAAGAGGAAGGGAGCTGGGAAGTAGGTTAGATGTGAAGGGATTGCCGTACAAGCACGAGGACCTGAGTTCAGATCCCCGGCACCCACGTCAACATCTGAGCCTGGTGGTGTGTGCCTGTAATCCCAGCCCCGGGCGGATTCCTGAAGTTTGATGATCAGCTAATTTAGCTCAATTGGGAGCTCTAGGTTCACTGGGAGGCCCTGTCCAAAAAAAAAAAAAAAAAAAAAAACCACAAACAAGGTGAGGGGAGATTGTTAAAGATGCCTGGCCTTCACATGAATGTGCATACACACATATGTATACCCAGCATATACCCACAGGGGCATGTACACACACACACACACACACACACACATATTAGTGTCGAGGAGAAAGACCCACAAACTAGGTAACCATTTTCATTTGTCAGTAGCTCAGGTAACTACTGCCAACAAAGTTTGTTGTTTGGCTAATGGGGTGGGAAGGGAAAGAGTAAGGTTGTGGCTGTGCCAGGGCAGGCAAAGGAGAACTGCACATACAGATTTAAGTAGGCATCCCACGGGTCTAGCACGGCTTCCAATGGGTTGGGAATCTGCTTGCTTCTGCCTGGGGAAGGATGGTGTAGAGGGTGGAGAAGAGGCTCTGGCTGTTGATTTTAACTTGGTACCATGTAAATGAATTATGCCCATTCAAAACGAGGAGGAGATGAAATAATTATATTTTTAAAACGTCTTACCATGGAGGTAAGTGTCAAGAATTTTACAATCAAAATCTAACAGCTTTGTCAGCAACTTCCGTAGTTTGTGCAGTGGTCACTGGGCCTCACTGGGGTGCACAGATGCCTTTGAGCTTTCAGTCAAAAAGATCTGAGACAATATTTTAATATTAGTCATCCTCTCTCTGACTCTCTTTTCATTTTTAAAAAATTTTTATGTGAATGAATGTTTTGCTTCCATGTATGTCTGTGTACCACCCGTATGCAGTGCCATGGAAACCAGAAGAGGGAATCAGATCCCCTTCTCCCACCCCGGGATTGGAGTTACTGGTGACTGTGGACCACCACGTGGGTGCTGGGAATTGAACCTGGGTCCTCTGGAAGAGCAGCATTAATCTTGACCCATAAGCCATCTCTCCAGCCCTTTGACTCTCATTTTAAAAATTCATATCAGAGTATGGTGGCACACACCTTTAAACCCAGCACTTGGGAGGCAAGGCAGGTTGATCTCTGTGAGTTCCAGGCCAGTCTGGGTTACATGGAGACTTTCAGGATAACCAGGGTTACATAATGAGATTCTGTCATCAACCAACCAACCAACCGACCGACCGAACAACCAACCACAGGTCAATTATATAGTATAATACAGACTGAATTTAATTACAGTCCTGGGCCAAAATAGGCTAAAATTCTATAGCCCTTTTAGAGACCAAGCAACTCACTCTGTGGGTGGCCTTTAAGAGTGGTTTCATTGATCAAGGCCGGCGAGTAGAGGTGCCTTCCACCAAGCCTGAAGACGGGAGTTTGATTCCTGACCCCACTTGGTGGAAGATGAGAACCAATTGCTGACAAGTTGTCCTCTGACCTCCATATTCCAACCAGGCACACATAAAATAGATAAAAGTGTTTTTAAAAAGTTGGTTTCATTGACTAATATGGTCTTTCTAGTATGGATGTCTTTATTGTGTTCCAATCATTTAAGGCAAAGATAAACTTTGTTTAAATAATTTCAGATTCTTGGAACATAATTTTCTAGTGTGTGTGTGTGTGTGTGTGTGTGTGTGTGTGTGTGACCGGACTCCATTAAAAAACAAACAAGAACTTGTCACAGTGTTTTAAGACTTGTAAATATTAACCTATTTAAGCCACACCATGTCAATTTATTGTAGGGGCCACCATTCCAGAGAGAGGTTGCTCAAAGTCTGCTGGGCTACTATTTAGCAATACTGCCTCTCTGCTCTCGGTGAACCCCGTGGGTTCTGTAAGCATGGGGTTGAGAAGGTGACTGTGTGGTAGTAAGAAACAAATCCCCAGCATTCTGCAGTTTGTGGTCTAGGAGCCCCTGCAAACCTGCATTGTCAACGTCTGTATGAGACCTGGGGCCAGGTAACTTACTCTGCAGCCAGAATCCTTATCTACTTGGGTTTCTTATCTGCCCCAGGGAGGAGCTTTTGTTTTAGAGACCTTTCCTCCCGCGGGGGTGTATGGGTATGTATGCTGGGCTTTGGAGGTGAGGGAGCTCAGGTTGGTAGGTAGGGCAGGGCACTGCTTTCTCAGGGTCTCTTGAGGAAACCAAGAGTTCAAAAGGTTTGATCCAAGTCCCTTAGGGGACATCAGGCCCAGCGCAGTGGTGGCTCTCAAGTTTGGCAAGTTAGGGCCAGTTCTGTGTCAGCCAGGCTACCCGAAGGTCTAGAGAAAGACCCGTCATCCCAGGGGAGCTAGAGATGAAGGTGTAACTTCTGAAAGGCTTCTTGGAGATAGGGTCAGGGGACTGGTACATTGAATGTCCAACAAGGTCTCGAAAAATCAGGTAGACCAATGCTTAGGAAGCCCCTACTCAGGAATAGGGCACTGGTAAAGTTTATGCACAAGGAAGAGAGGGGCTGCAGAGGCTAACCCGCCCCCTCCCCGCCCCTTCGTGGGGAACCTGCTTTATTCTGAGGGCACCCGGGAGGGACTCGCAGGGTTTAAAGGGCAGTAATCTGGGGTGTGGGACTCAGGGGCCGCAGTCCTGATAGAGGGAGGGGATTGAGAAAGTAAGGGTGAGTACTCCCTACGACCCTGTTCTCTGTCCCCAGGATTTACTTGCTCAGTTGAAAGGAGGGGGCATGAGCCAGAGGTTCACTGAGCTAAATAGACCCAAGCCCCTTTCTGTTTCTCTCAGGGGACCTCTCTGTTCCAGGTGTTTTAGAATTTAAAGAATTAGACAGAGGGTTTTCCAGTGCTGAAGATGGAGAACCGTTACCCCTCCAAACACACCCACACAGGCACATGCGCATACACACCACCTCCGCTGCTTTTGGCAGTAGCGTCTTCAACCCATGACCTCATGCTTTAAGCTCCCATATACTCTTTCTCCCGCCCTGTCCACACCCAGAGCCCGAGTGGGGGTGGCGTGGATGGAGGACAGTGACTTATCTCGCGCCAGATTTGGGGAGAAAGAGGCATAACGATCCATACTGCGGAGGGAAAGAAACGTGTAACTTTTCCTCGTGGAAAAGGAAGGAAGGAAGGAAGGAAGGAAGGAAGGAAGGAAGGAAGGAAGGAAGGAAGGAAGGAAGAAAGAAAGAAAGAAAGAAAGAAAGAAAGAAAGAAAGAAAGAAAGAAAGAAAGAAAGAAAGAAAGAGAACAAAAACCACTCGTTGTTCTGGGGATCCTCAGACACCGAAGACCAGATCTCCGCGCGAGGTTGCTGGTTTAGTTGAACTATCTTTGGCGCACGTTTCATTAGACCAGAAAAGAACCGGGGAGATGGCTAGAGATGCCGGGAGGTTGGGCTAGAGTCGTGGCACCTGGTCTGATCTGCAGTCCCGGGAGGAGATCTTGTTCTGGTCCATTCTCGTCTCCGAGGCCAGCGACCCCAGAGAAGGGTTCGAACTCTTGGCTAGCCTGCCAGCCGGCGCCCTGCCCCCTTGCTCGCAGCTGCTCTCGCTTTGGGTGCAGCGCTCCCCCCCCCCCCGCAGAGCCGGAGGAGGAGACAAACCCAAGGAGGGGGAGCGACTCCAGGGCTCGGGTTTCTGCAACCAATGCGGAGCAGCCCCGGGCGGCCCCCCGGCGGCGGGCCCTCCTCCCCGGCACCACGTTCCACAGTCATGGCGCACGGTGAGGGGCGGACGCAGGCCGCACCCGGGCCCCCTCCTCTCCTCCCTCCCTCCTGCCCGCTTCTCTCCTAGGCAACAACCCTCCCAGGCCGGGCGGAGATGGAGACCTCTCCCCGCCCCCATGGGGCAGAGGATGGAGGCGCGAGCTTCTCCTGAGCCCGCAGATCCCTTCCCGGGAGCACCCCAGGCCCTACAGCGACCGGGATGCGTTGGTGGTGAGGGTTCGAGGCACGACCCCTTCCGGCAGCCCGCCTGGACCTTGGCATCTTTGCAAATCCTTAAATAAACAACAAAAATCTCCCAACCCGAGTCGTTAGATTTGCAACGCGCCTTTTACAATAACCGCGACTGCGACGCAGGAAGCAATCCTGCAACCGGTCCGGGGTGGAAAGGCGGCAGCTTCCCGGCCAACAAGCTGCTCTCGCACCCCTCCCACCCCAAGGGGGCCTCGATTCCCCCACCCCCTCCCTGGATCTGAGAGTCTGCTGCACTCCGGGGACTGACAGGTCCCCGGCTCGTGGTCCCATCCTTTGCGTCCAGAGACTCGCCAGCTTACAAAAGGTGCAAGCTCACGCATACACAACGCAGAGCGCGGAAAAAAAAAAAAAAGTCGACCGGGCACCGGCCCGGGCAAGGCTGCAAACAATGCACCCGGCGGTCCGCGCCTGCCGGAGAGCGGCGCCCCGGGGGACAGGGGCGGCGGGCGGGGGCCGCGGCGGGTTCTCCGCCGCGCTGGACACCTTACTTCCTGCTTCCCCGCCCGCCGCCAGCCCCAGCTCTGCGGAGGGATATCTCTCCCCTCCTCTGTCCCTCTCCCTCCCTTTACCCGCCTGTCTGCCCCCCTCTTTTTGACCCCCCCCCACTCTACCCCGCCTTTCTCCTTTTGCAAGAAAATAATTTGACAGTCGATTTGCTGACAGGGGAGGAATTTGCATCCTGGATTTTAAAAAAAAAGGCCGAGAGGAGCTTAGGAACGGTTGCTAGGGGTGGGTAATGGGTGAAAGGGGGTGGGTTGGGGTGCTGGGGAACGGATCCAGAGGGCTCGGGGAGGGAGCCATGCAAAAAGGTAAGGCCAGGTTAGCGCTGCTCGGCCCTGAGTGGGCTGCGGCCGGGGGAGGGGCGAGAGATACATATGTATTTCTGTCTCCCCAGCACACCCCCTTCCCTCTAAGCGATGGCTGAGAGGCGGTGCATGCAGATGGGGAGTAAGTTTCCTGGAGGGGAGGAGGGTGGATGCACGCGCGCAGCCGGGCGCTGCAAATTTCCACCCGGGAGGGAGAGAGGGGCTGGATGCGGAGAGTTTGGAGTTGGAGGGCAGGGAAGGGAGCAGGGCCTGGGGGCGGGGGGAAAAGAGGGGTGCTGGTGGATGCTATATCTGGGAGTAAGTTTCCAAGAACGAGAGCGCCTGCACGCTTGCTTGCTAGCTAGTAAGTTTCTGGCTGGGGAGGGCGCTTGGGGAGGAGAAGGGGGGGTGCATGTATATAGAAGGGGGGAGGGGGGAGCAGATTTCCTGCGGGGAGGCTGAATGCATATGGAGAGGAGATTTCCTGGAGGGAGGGTTGAGGCGTAGACCGGACCGAGTAAGTTTCTTGCTGGGGTGGTGGCTGGAGGTGGTGAGTTGGTGGTTTGGAAAACCCTGAGCTTCCCACCCGGGACTCGGGGGGAGGGGGCTTGCTGTGAGAAGGAGGGGCGAGGGGCCAGGTCCCTGCTTGGGGAGAGGGGCTTGCATCTGGGGAGTATGTTTCTTGGCGGAGCGATATTTGTTTACAGGCTGAGGGCAGTACTGTAAATGAGTAGCTGCGAGAAGGCGGCTGACATAAATTAATATTGAAATTACTCCATCAGCTCGGCTCGCCCCCCATCTCACCCCCCAAGTGGAGATTGGTCGTCTTGTCGGATCGCCCAGGCACTTGTTGCCGAAACAGCCAAGGTAGGCAAGAAGCTTATTAAGTTTCATTTAAAAAATTTAATTGGGGGGGGGATGATCCGTAAGAAGATGGGGGTGGGGTGCGGAGGGAAGCCTGCGGGGGGGGGGATAGAGAAAGACAAGTCTCCCGCGGCCTCTTTACTTTCAATACGTTAGCAGGGCCTTTTCCGTGCTTGCCTTCTTCCCGGTTCTCTCTGCCGGCTACAGCATCCCAGAAAAGGGGGAGGGGTGAGGTGGGCGGTGTAATTGGCAAACCCCAGCTTAAAGGGTGACGGTGGTGGGTTTGAAATTGAAGGTTGATATATTATAAAGCCTTCATTCTTCCAGCCAAGAAACCGCAGGACCCTAGGGATGTGTCTTTTGGGGTTTTTGACACGATGCATGTGTGTATATATGTGAGTCTGCGGGCTCTGTGGGGGCTGGGTAGTCCCCAGAAGTAAGTGTGACCACCCAGGTGGGAGAAGTGGGTGAGGAGGTAAACTTGCCCCCTCCTTCCCCAACTTCAGTTTGGGAGTCTGGGAAGTAACTGTGGGTGAAGAAGCAGAAATTACACACCAAACCACAGTTTCACTAACGGAGACAGGCAGCCTCAGGGCAGCGCTGGCCTAGAGCGTGTGTGCCTGCCATGGTTGGGTTAAAGAAGAAAACGCCTTTGGCTTCCCCATGCCGTTGACTGGCCGCTTAGAATCAGCTTGCTGTCAAACTTTCCCCAGACAAATGTTGCTTTGGCAAGTGAAGGGTTGTGTTGTAGTGAGTGCTTGGTCTTTGAAGGCCCTGGACTGTCTTGGGAGATGTGTGGAAGTCATGCTTAGGAATGACCTGTCCAGGCATGGCCCAAGACATCTCCAAGAGCATGCCTGGGAGAAGCAGGTTTGTTGGTCTTTTAAAAACCTCAGGCATTAGAGATGATTTTTTTCTTTTCTTTCTTTCTTTCTTTCTTTCTTTCTTTCTTTCTTTCTTTCTTTCTTTCCTTCCTTCCTTCCTTCCTTCCTTCCTTCCTTCCTTCCTTCCTTCCTTCTTTCTTCTTTTTTTAAGAAAGGAGTTTTAAGTTGACCCAGTTGGGGTCTATCTTCTGTACCGTGTGTTCTTTTCGTGCAGGAAGATGTCTGTGGAAATGTGTTCTGTGGAGACCCAGCACTTAGCTAGTTAAAGCAGCCGGCTTCGCCTTGCCTTGCTTGCTTTCTTGGCGCTCAGCCTATTGGTTCCTGCAGATACTTTTTCTTCGATGGGTGCTGGTGCTGGGAGGTGAACTTGGCCAGGATAATTTGAGTATCGCCGGGTCTGCCCAGGAACTGGTTAGGAGGGTTAAGGCATAAGCAGTCACACTGGGGTTAACTAAAGTCAGTTAAGCCTTCCCTGGTTATGTAAACAGGTTTTGATTCTAGCAGGGAAAACTGGGTTAAAAACAAACCCCCTTTCCATGCTACCGATAGACAGTCCTTTCTTCCCCTTTCTACCATTGGATTTCAGGATCGAGGGTTTGATAGTCGGCAGCTTGAGAGTTGAGTTAGTTAGAAACCTTAGTGTTGCCTCTCACATGTTCCCAACTAGGCATTAGCTAAACAAATTAGCTGTTATCTTTAACCCGGTGAGTCTGATTGGTGTATGTGCTGGGAGAGTAAATAAGAATTTCTCGTGTGTGTTTATTCCAGGGTGGGATTATTTACACGCCTAACCTGAGAGCCAAGAGCCGTCATTCAGCTTCTTTTTTCCCCCATCTTAACATTTATGGGATTTATTTTATTGTCTTGCTTTGGCCATTAATCAAGTCACTGTGCCCCCCTCCCCATTCAGCTGAGAATGTTCTCCTGGTAATAAAGGTTTGAAGGCCCAAGAATTTTAATTCATTCTTTTTGAAATATTGTGACAATTGTCAGGGTTTGATTTACAGGAATTGATACTCGGAGTGACACACCCCTTTGGGCCCCGCCCTTTTAGGCATGTCTATTTTTGCCAATAGATTGTTTAGAAGCCAGCCTGACAGAGAGAGAGAGAGAGAGAGAGAGAGAGAGAGAGAGAGAGAGAGAGAGAGAGAGAGAGAGAACCTTTGCCTTATGCATGGAGAAGATTAATTTCGCAGGTTCCAGAGTGAATGTGGTCTTTTCACAGTTTGGTAAGCAGACGTCCACATGGCAGGCGTGTGTTAATACCAGAGAACGTTTACACGAGCTCGCTGTGAAAACAGTTGCTCTGTGAACTGTGCACTCTGTTAACTAGCTCGGGCCTGTGGTTTTTGTCGAGTTCAGAGTTTAAATTATAGAGGGGGGACAGGGTGTCGTGTTCTGTGCGCTTTTATAAATGTGTGGGCACGAAAATAAAGCTTATTTAGAATTTTCTTTTCCTCTCTTGATGGATAGGTTGATCGTAAGAACACAAAATGTTTTTTTCGGGGTGAGGGGGGTTGCATAGAAGAACGCTCGGTGAAGATGATGGGGCAAGAAGTGCCAAAGTTGCCTTGCATTTAGTAGTTGGTTCAAGTTTTTTTTTTTTTTTTTTTTTTTTTTTGGATTTTTCAAGACAGGGTTTCTCCGTAGTTTTTTTGGTTCCTGTCCTGGAACTAGCTCTTGTAGACCAGGCTGGCCTCGAACTCACAGAGATCCGCTTGCCTCCGCCTCCCGAGTGCTGGGATTAAAGGCGCGCGCCACCACCGCCCGGCAAGTGACAGGACTTCAAAGGTGGCTGGATGCTCAAGGCAGGGACAAAGTGTCTCTGGAAAAGGAAAAGGGATAAGGTACCAATTTCCAACTGTTTCTGCTTTTATGGGTTATTATTATTATTAACATTTTTGAAAGGCTAGACCTTTGGGTTCCAGCTTTAACCGGTGTTCTGTGAAGTGAGGACCTAGAGCTCTTGACAGTGTCTTGCTGGGCCAATGGCCAGGTTGCTTCATGGACTCAGGGCGAGGTGATTAACTTCTGTTTTCTGTCCTCTCGGGGAGAAATGGATTTGTACGCTGGCATTCCACAAAGGCTCCAGAGCAGCCTGGCACCCATGCCATCACATGCAGGCCATTCCCAGGAGGGCCTGCCGCTGTGAAGAACCATTTATTCATCCGTTTCCCAGATTTAGTTTCTAAATTATTTTAAGTTGTGTATATGTGCATGAGTCTGTGTGTGGGTCTGTGCATGCAAGCGCAGGTACCTGCAGAGGCCAGAGGTGTCCGGTTCCTTGGAGCTGGAGTTACAGGCAGTGGTGAGTCTCCTCTTGGGTGCTGGGATCCAACTCAGGCTGTCTGGAAGAGAAGTAGATGTTCTTAAATGCTGAGCCACCTCTCCAACCCCATTGTAGATATATTTTTAAAAAATCCTAATTATGTGTTGATGGAAAGGGAGCTTGTACTTTGAGGCATCCAGAATCATTTCAGCTCATCGGAGGAGCCGCCGCTCCAGCCAGCTGGCTGTGTGAGCTGATGCTTAGTCAAGCTTAAGGTCAATTAAACTGCTGTTCCCAGGCAGCAGGTAGCGTTGGGGAGGTGAGGGGAACCCAAAAGCCCAGTGTGGCCTTGCATGCTCAACTGTGAAGAAGTCATTTGGGGGCGTTTTGATTTGTCTGGGCAGTGACAGGGATAATGATGTGTGGTCCCATCTGGGCGCTTTTTGGCACTGTGGGCATTTGGGGAGAAAGCTCTTGATATTTTTTACTGACTTCAGATACCGACACACACACAAAATAAGGATCCAGACAGGTGCTCTAGACCCCAAGCTGCATAAGAGGTTGTTCTGTCCCAAGGGCAGTGAACCCTAGCTCATCTCTGAACTCAGAAAACTGTGGCTGAGCAGGGAAGAGGTCTGCAGTCTTCAGGGATCTCGTGGCCTAACCGTAGCTTTAGGTTTTCATACTGGCTGGGAACTGACGATACTAAAGTGTTGCTGAGACTTTTTTCTCCCCTTAGGAAAAGGACTAAAACCAGCCAGCCTACAGTTACCTGGCATGCTCTTTAGAGTGCTCTGTGTGTGTGTGTGCTTGCGTGCAGGTGTACGCGTGAGAGCGGGTGTGTGCGCGTGAGCAGGTGTGCGCGTGTGAGCAGGTGTGCATGCACGTGAGCAGGTGTGTGTGTGTGAGCAGGTGTGTGTGTGTGAGCAGGTGTGTGTGCGTGAACAGGTGTGTGTGCGTGAATAGGTGTGTACTCGCGTGAGCAGGTGTGTACTTGAGCAAGCCAGAGGTCAGTGTTAGGTATGGGTCTCCCTCTGTTGCTCTAACCACCTTATTATTTAACCATTTATTTGTGTCTGTGTGTACCTGTGTGTGTGGAGGTCAGAGGACAGCTTGTGGGAGTAGGTCTTATACTTTCACTTTGTGGGTGCTGGGGATCAAACTTATGTCATCAGACTTGGTGTGACATGTCCTTGCCTCGTCAGCCCTCTCTCCAGCCCTCTTCACTTTAATTTTTGAAACAGAGTTTCTCTCTGCATCTGGAGCTCTGGAGTGAGCTCCAGGAATCCATCTTCGGTCTCTACCTCCCCAGTGCTGGGGTTACAGCTACCCCACCCCCACCATCATTTCCTTTTTTATTAAAGGTGGGAGCTGGAGATCTGAACTCAGGTCCTCAAGCTTGTGCCTTTACCCACTGAATCATCCCCCAGCCCTGCATCTTTAATAACTAGTACTGCCTTACCCACTGAACCATCCCCCAGCCCTGCATCTTTAGTAACTAGTACTGCCTTACCCACTGAACCATCCCCCAGACCTGTATCTTTAGTAACTAGTACTGCCTTACCCACTGAACCATCCCCCAGCCCTGCATCTTTAGTAACTAGTACTGCCTTACCCACTGAACCATCCCCCAGCCCTGCATCTTTAGTAACTAGTACTGCCTTACCCACTGAACCATCCCCCAGCCCTGCATCTTTAGTAACTAGTACCGTTATTCTATGCGAGTTGCTCCACCATTCTTAGAGGAAATTTCTTTTGAATTAAAGGACAGACCCAACTACCAAAAACAAAACAAAACAAAACAAAACAAAAAGAACACAACTCTGTGATATTTTCTAAGAATTTCATATTCTCAGAGTCGCTGCTTATAGTAAATTAGACTGAGGAAATGAATATTTGGGTTTGCTTGTTTGTTTTCTCCTAGAAGACAGCAAGCTGGGAGTAGTGTAAACATATATTTTGTTTTTGTTTGCTTGTTTGAGACAGGGTTTCTCTGTGTAGCCCTGGCTGTCCTGGAACTTGCGTGGACCAGGCTGGTCTCAAACTCCCAGAGATCCGCCTGCCTTTGCCTCCTGAGTGTTGGGATTAAAGGCGTGCACCACCACTGCCTGATCACTAAGCATTTTTAAGGGAGGCGGGGTGGGGGGGGGGAGAGAACCCTTTGGGTCTAAATGACTGTGAAAATTTTGGGAGTCACATAATAGTGGTAATAATTTTTGTTTTGTTTTGTTTTTGCTTTTTGTTTTTGTTTTCGAGATAGAGTTTCTCTGTAGTGTTGGAGCCTGTCCTGGAACTAGCTCTTGTGGGCCAGGCTGGCCTCGAACTCAGAGATCCACTTACCTCTGCTTCCCAAGTGCTGGGATTAAAGGTGTGCATCACCACTGCCCGACATGGTAACATTTTTTAAAATTATTATTTCTGCCTTGAGAAGCCTTGGTTTTCATTTATACATTTAATAGTTACTTACTCTTGTTTTTCTTTTAAGATCTATTTATTTTTATGTGTGTAAGCTTTTTGCCTTTGTGTATATCTGTGTTTCTTTTGCATTCTTGATGCCCTCAGTGACCAGAGGAGGAATTGAACCTGGGTCCTCTGCAAGAATGATCAGTGCTCTTAACTGCTGAGCCATTGTTCCAGCCCCACTTAACTTGTTATTTATTGAGCACATGCTGTTTGCCAGTCATGAGGCTGGGAATCTTGGTGATTACAACACAGGATTCTCTCTCTGCCCATACCCCTCACCCCCTGGCTGTCTGGGTCACGTGAACATGGGCAAAGCTGGATGCTGCAAACCGTGGTAACCACCACCTGGACAGAACACTGAAGTGGCCTCCTTGAGGAGTGGATGGGAGAAGACAGAGAGGGCAGGCAGAGGAGAGCCTGTGTGGACCAGCGCTAGATATGCCGGAAGCTAGGGGAGGTTGTAAGTGAGGAGGAGGGAGGAAAAGCAGCTTGAGATGGCCATTCGGAACCCTGTGGGTCTTGGATTTCTATCTCTTATTTTTAGTGCTAAATCTAAATAAAACTTTACACTTGCTAGGCGGGTGCTGTACCTCTGAGCTATGTCATTGCCCCCCCCCCCATTTTTAACCAATCGCTAAACAGGTTTATTTTATTTTAATTATGTGTTTGTGTGTGTGTGTGTGTGAGAGGAGAGAGAGTCTGTCTGTCTATGTATACTGTCAGTGACAGTTTGTTTGCCTGTGTAGACTGTCTGTGACTGGTCTTGAACTCAGGGCACAGCCCAGGCTGGCCTTGAACTTTGAATCTTCTTGCTGTAGCTCTGAATAGCTAGAATTACAAGGGCTATAGCCCTGGGCCCTGTTTAAATATTCGGCTTTTGTTTTTTTTAATTACATTTAAAAATTGTGTGTGTATGTGTGTATTTTTCTTTCCTTCCGTGATGTGGGTTCAGGGAATTGAACCCAGGTCGTTGGACTTGGCTGCAACTTTCTTTTCTCACTGAGCCATCTTGCCTGCTCAGAGATTTGGATTTCTTCTGTACTGTAGGAGGTGAAAAGTGGGACACCCTAACTCACAGTTAAGGGGGCTTGGCATTTCAAGGAAGATGGAGGTTGGTGTTGTAGAGGTGGGGCTACAGCAAGGGGCAGTTGGATTGGTGAAATGAGGAGGTGCGTGTGGGATGGAAGCTGGAGGTGGAACCGGCCCAGTAGCAGGTTGGCTTTGGTAGAGTCGATGGGATGTAGGCTAACTTTAGTTTCTGGTTTGTGCACTTGAATAGCTGGTGTCCTGTTTGCTGAAGTAGGGAAGACTGGTAAGGGAGGTGCACGGTCTGGGTATTCCCCATTGAGCACCAGTAAGTGGGAGGTGGCTGAGAGACCCCAAGTGGGGGTGCTAAGTTCATAGTCTGATGTTGCATCCAGTGTCAAAGGAGTTGAGCAGGCAGGCAAGAAATGAAAGAGCCCAGAGCCATATCTGGTGACTAAATTCTGGAGACTGGCCGAGATGCCGGGAGAGGATAAATGGGTTGTATGGAGTAAGTGTGTGTCTGTGTGTGAGTGTATTTGTGGGAGTATAAATGTGTCTGTGTGTGTGTGTCTGTGAGTGTATAAATGTGTCTGTGTGTGAGTGTGTGTGTGAGTCTGTTTGTGAGTGTATAAACGTTTCTGTGAGTGTGTGACTCTGTTTGTGAGTGTATAAATGTGTCTCTGTGTGAGTGTATTTGTGGGTGTATAAATGTGTCTGTGTGTGAGTGTATTTGTGGGTGTATAAATGTGTCTGTGTGTGAGTGTGTGTGAGTCTGTTTGTGAGTGTATGACTGTGCCTGTGAGTGTGTGTGTGAGTCTGTGAGTGTATGAATGTGTGTTGTGTGTGTGCATTTGTGTGTGACTCTGAGTATATGAATGTGTATGTGTCTGTGTGTGAGAGAGAATGTGTGTATGTGAGTGTGCCAGAGTGTGAGTGTGTGTGTGATGCGCTGAAGGCCCAGTGAGATGGTTGAGAGGGACCCCATCGTGGAATGAGAGACTTGAACAGACTCCCTGAAGTTATCCTTGGGCTCTACACGCACACCACACCACACCACGGCGCACACCACACCACACCACGGCGCACACCACACCACATCACGGCGCACACCACACCACACCACGGCGCACACCACACCACACCGCGGCACAAGCACAATCTCAGGCCTGAGCAAGACAAACGTAAACGATTTTGATGCTGGCAAAGTTGGTAAGACCAGAAAAGGCACCACTGGGTTTGACAAAGCAGCCTGCTGGTGCTGTTGGGAAGAGTCTGGTTGGCTCTGGGGTGGAGTAGAAGCAAGACTGGATGGGAGTGGCTTCAGACGGTACAACTTCTTGGGCAGATTTACTCATAATGGAGAAGGGCAGAAAGATGGGCTGGGGGCTAGAGGCCTCTGGGGCTTCTGGGA
The DNA here is from genome assembly GCF_950005125.1 of Chionomys nivalis. NCBI lineage: Eukaryota > Metazoa > Chordata > Mammalia > Rodentia > Cricetidae > Chionomys > Chionomys nivalis. Next base: position 10,956,475 of record NC_080104.1, on the reverse strand, counting down.
GAGATGGTGGAGAGGGTTGATTTAGAGAAATGGTCTTGGTCACTAAAAGAAGCTCTTCAGCGAGTCTGAGGGGAGGATCTGGCTTTTGCAGTGTGTGTGTGTGTGTGTGTGTGTGTGTGTGTGTGTGTGACGTCTCCTCTGTCCTCTACTGAGAGTGCAGCCTGCCAGCGTGAAGGTGTGGGTGGGCAGGCCCACGAGGGCTGCGATTCTCTGTCCCCTTTCCTGTACCCCAGCGTGGTTGCCCTGGGAAGGGTCCAGGCTCAGAGCGTGACAGTGGCCAGAGATGCTAAGGGTTAAAACTGCATCAGAAAGTCCGCTACATTTTTCTGGTCGTTTGACTGCATTACTGAGCAGCCCCAACCGAAGGACAGATTGCGTTTGCTTAAGGAAGTCTTCAGTTAATTCTTTTGGGCCTTTCATTTGATTTATTTGCCAACTGTGACAAGAGAAAGACCACTGAGATTTTTCAGAAGTTCGGAGTCGGTGTGGAATGCACAAGACCCTGGGTGAACGGGTGCCCCTCATCCATACTGCCTTTCTCAAAAGTACCCCAGTATCGCAGACTGTGCCTGTATCCACGATGGCCTCTGGCTGGGGGTCTGTGTGGCAGGTGGGTGGGTGAGGAAGGAGTTTAGACATCTGCAGTGAGGCCCAGTTATGCGCCCAGCTGTCTGACATCTCCACCGGGAGGTTGATCCCGTTTGTCTCCTCCTGCCCTGCAGTTGTGTGGGGTGGAATCAGACAACCTATGGAAACCATGGACTGGGGAGGCTTCCCATCCAGACTGCAGCCGTTGTCTGTCTCCTCAGACATGAAGCCTGCAGGCCTGTCCTTAGTTCCCAAAGCTTCTGCAAAGCCACCCTCGGAGTCTCCTCCCACTCCTTCTCCCTCCTTGAGGCCACTTTTGGTTTGGGTTTTGTTCCATCCTCTTGGTTGAGACTGCTGTTGTGGCCCAGGGTCTCGCATTAGAAATGCTGTCTGGGAAATGCCAGTCAAGACAGGCTCCACCTCGGATGGATTCTGTAGACAGAAGGTGATGAGACTGTCTCCCCAAAGGGTCAGGCAAATTTGGTATGTTCCTCAAAGAATTCTGTGCGCCACCTGCAGGGGAGCTTCGAAGGCTACCCAAGAAAGCTGGTTGTGGGTTCTAGAGATGTCTCTGCATTTACATTTATTTAATATGTGTATGCACATGTGTACATGTGTATGTGTGTTAATTTATGGGAGGGACTTGGTTAGTTCTCTTCTGTCAGCATGTGGGTTCAAAGGATAGAACTCACTCAAGTCCTTAAGCTTGGCAGCAGGCTCCTGCACCTACTGAACCCTCTCGCTGGCCCTCCACGTCTTAGCAGTCTGTGTTCAGTAATGTCCGTGCCACAACGTTGAATCGAGCATAAACAGGCCTTCAGCCTTGCTGCGATTACTGGAAAGCCATTTCCAGCTTCAGAAATCTATTCTGTAGATGTGGAATACTGAGTGGAATTCTCTTGTCCACCTTAGAGGGTGAGGCTTGAACGATTTATTTTAAAATGATTTTTATGATAAAAATGCTAATCACAGTTAAAAGAAGTTAGACTGATATAAAGAACTCCTTTGATCTCACTGCCTCAAAATGCCAGGGAGATTTCATCATATCGTGGATGAAGTGGCTTCCTATGTTTGTGAGGGAAATGCTGATGTGACTTCCTGTGTTTATGGGAAATGCTGAAGAGACTTCCTGTCCTTATGAGAGAAATACTGAAGTGACTTCCTGTCCTTATGTGGGAAATGCTGAAGCGACTTCCTGTGTTTATGTGGGAAATGCTGAAGCGACTTCCTGTGCTTATGGGAAATGCTGAAGAGACTTCCTGTCCTTATGTGGGAAATGTTGAAGCGACTTCCTGTGCTTATGGGAAATGCTGAAGAGACTTCCTGTCCTTATGTGGGAAATGCTGAAGCGACTTCCTGTGCTTATGGGAAATGCTGAAGAGACTTCCTGTCCTTATGTGGGAAATGCTGAAGCGACTTCCTGTGTTTATGTGGGAAATGCTGAAGCGACTTCCTGTCCTTATGATGAAACATGATAGCTCATGAGGAAGTGAATGCCACACTGACATGGAGCTTACCTAAGACTCTGCAGTTCCTGTCAGCAGTGGGCTGAGGCAGGAGGACCGTACTGAGTTTCAGGCTACATAGTGTGCCCCTATCTCAAAAAATCCAAACCAAATCAAATGAAAATAAAGTCAAAAATACCCCCAGACAGCATCAGCAAGCAGCAGAGGAAAATGCGGTGTAAGAAATAAAACTGAGGGCTACGGGGAAGGCTTAGTGGCTAAGGGTGCTTGCTGCAAAGCCTGGTGCCTGAGGTCCTTGGGACACCTGGTGGAAGAGAAAACAGATGCTTGCTAATTGACTTATCTCCAGGACACCTAGTTAAAGAGGAAAGAAAAGAAAAAGTTAAAAAAAAAAAAAAAAGAATTGATGGTGAGGTGGTGAGGTGGGTATGGTGCCAGCCTCCAAGCCTGAAATTCAATCCCTGGAGCCCATTGGTGGAAGGAGAGACTCCTGCAGGTTGTCTTGTGACCTCCACGTGCACACTTTGCCCTTCCTCAAAAATAAATACATGTAGAAAACAAGAAACAAAATGCAAGTTTTCTTTAAATGAAAAAATTGTAAGCTAAGCACGATGGAGCACTCCTGTGATCCCAGCACTTCCTCGATAGTGCTGTGGGATAGTGCTCTTGTACACTGTGAAGATTTGTCACTCGTATTTGTTTAATAAAATGCTGATTGGCCAGTAGCCAGGCAGGAAGTATAGACAGGGTGACCAGACTGGGAGAATTCTGGGAAGAGAAAAGGCAGAGTCAGTCACAAGCCAGATGCAGAGGAGGCAAGGTGAGAATGCCTTACTGAGAAAAAGTACTAAGCCAAGTGGCTAAACATAGACAAGAATTATGGATGAATTTAAGTTGTAAGAGTTAGTTAATAATAAGCCTGTGTTAATAGGCCAAGCAGTTTATAATTAATATGAGCCTCTTGTGTGTTTCTTTGGGACTGAACAGTTGGAGGACTGGGCAGGATAGAAACTTCCATTACAGGTAGGGCACAGGAGGAGAATTCAGAATTCCAGACTCATAGTAAATTCTAGATCAGCCAAGGCTACATCGTGAGACCTTGTCTCAAAAACAAAACAAAACAAAAGAGTACAAATTGCTGATTTAGTTAGTGGGACAGTATGTGTCAGTAGGCTCCAGGCTGTGTTCTGTCCACAGCACGGAGCTGAAAAAGTGAAAGAAAGAAAAGAAAAAGGAAAGAAAAGTGGCTGAGCCACATGTGTCGCGGGCGACCAGTGCTTGTTTTGATGTCAGAACTTGTATGGCCCATGCATTGGATGTCCCTCAGGGTCAGGGCTGTGCGATACTCAGTAAGAGTCTGGCACCAACACAGGTACAGAGTCATGGGAGATGAGAAGGTGGTGCGAGTGTTAGGGCTTACCTCTCCAGTGACCCTGATCCTCTCAAGATTTAAGCACATTTGAGCAGCATGGTTTTGTTTCTTTTTTATGCGTATGAGTGTTATGCCCACGTGGATGTCTTTGGACCACATGCTCCCTAGACTGCTCCTTAGAGAGCAGAAGAGGATGTTGGATTCTCTGGAACTAGAGCGACAGATGACTGTGGGTGCCATATGGGTGCTGGGAACTGAACCCAGGTCCTTTGCAGGATGACCATTGCACTTATCCACCGGTCCGCTTCTCCAGCCCCGAATGTTACATTCTGGAAACTCGGATTTGCCTGGTTCAGCAGTTATTTGGAAGCACAAAGCTTTTTGGTTTCTTGTGGTTAAGTTCAAAACATGACTTTGACCATGTGGCAGCTAGTTCCCTCCATTGGGCTAACGGGAGAGGGCAGTGACCTGTCACTCCCAGCCTCTGTGGTCCTAGACCTTTGGGCTCTCACCTTGGTACATAGCAGGGCCCTGAACAGTTTGAGAGGCACTAATTCTCGGGTGGGTGGTGGGTGTGTCTGTGTCATAGCTAGCCCCATCAAGGACTTTTTGGTCTTTGGAGAACAGTCTCTAATATAACCCCTTTGAAAGTTGTTTTTTTCAGAAAGGAAAAAGATAAGGGTTAATATTCAAGTAAAATAGAGGGTTCCTCTGAGGTTCATAACTGTAGGGAGGTGCAACACACCCTTAAAAGGAAACTCGAGGTTCAGAGATATTTGCGGTTGGAACTGGGTGACAATCACTGATCATGAGAGGGACCCCAGGACCTCTTGGGTTGTTTTATAAGCCACTGTGGGACCTGTTTGTTAGTGTCTGGATGGCCCTGTGTGCCTTACCTGTCTTGGACAGGGCTGTGAGGTGGCCTGGAGGCCAAGGTCCTGGGGACCATGCTGCCAAGGCTTGCAGAACTAATCACACTGGTTTGAGTTTACCTTCTAGACTGGGAGTTTGGGGGGCAGAACTGGGTTACCTTTCAGCTCTGTGCCCCAGCACACAGCCTGACACTGGTTGGTGCAGTATACATGCTTATGTAAGAATCAGATTTTTTTTTTCCCGTTAATTTTTTTTTTTTATTTCTGGTTTTCTTCCCATTGGTTCTTGATGTGGAGAGAGACCCAGGCCGCTGTGCTCCCAGGCCCAGCATTTTCAACCCGGAGGGAGAGCAGACCAGAGCAGGCTCCTTTCCCTCGCCTTGCAGTGGCCTTGCAGCACAGGCCTCCAGCTCTTGAATGCAAATCCCATCCCTTCCCCCATTCCTTTTGATAAGTGACATTTTGTTAAATCAGTTATTCAAGGCCTTATCTATATTTCTGTCTGTGCTGGCTTGGTCAAAATAGGAAAGAGGGAATATTAGATTTCTGCACCGCCCCCCTCCTTCCCTTTGAGCAGCCCCGCCTAAGCTGTCTGACACGGGAGGGGCGCTGTGTCCTTGAAGCAGCAAACACTTCCTGCAGAAAAATGTGGAGGGCTTGGACTTACAACGAAGGCTGCTTTTTAGCAGCTGTGATTTTTCCATTTTCTCCCCCCACCTTCCTCTGTGTTTTGATTAGTGGAGCTTATTGTGCTGCAGGGTGGGGATTGTGTGGAAGGAGGAGGGGTGCCCAGGGGGTAGCATTTCCGGGGAGAGCGCAGAGTTCGGGAGGGGCAAGGGAAGGAAGGGATTTATTGAAAATATATGTCTACTTCGGCGATGATAAAGCAGCAGGCTTGTAAAAATGCAACAGGGAAATCATTGCGGCCATGTGGGCCGGGCTTCGCTTTCTCATTAGCAGAGCCCAGCCCACGCGGAGGAGGGGGCGGCTGGGCTGCCTTGAGAGTTGGGGTATTCAATAATAGCAGAAACTCTAGGGGATTCTCTTCCACCTCCCCTTCGAACCCCCTCCAGCTGCCTTTTCTTTTTCCGATTGCTTTGTAACCTTTTGGAAGCTGCTGGTGGAGGTTTTTCGTTGCTTCCTTCTTCAACCCTGCCACCCCAAAATGCAGTGGGGATGGTGTAATTTTGAAGGTAAAGAGAATTAAAATAAATTTTTCCCATGGGAACAAAAGAGCATTTTGGCAGCACCTTGTGGGTAAGAGATTGGATTGTATCCTTACATTCCAGAGCAGGAGGACAGCCAGTATAGGGGTTCAGGAATGCGCCTTCTCCCTGGGATGTCAGAATCAGGGGATTCTCACCGCGTGCTTGGCCTTGTGCAGCTAGCTCAGTCATTATAGCCTTCCTATTATAAGTGACTGACGAGATGCTCACTTTCTTCCCCTTGGGGAAACTGAGGCACAGCCACTGCGGTAGCTTGTTTACAGACATGTACATGCTAAAGTGTGGAGTTGTTACCTAAGCCCTGACTGACCCTGGGAGTCACTTATTCTGAGCTGACCCTTAAGAGTCTCAGAGCAGAGTAGACAGTCTGGAAATGCCCCTGAGGCTGTCCGTGGAGAGTCATAGACAGTGCTGGAGGGTCTGTCTCAGTCCCTGTTATACAGACAGTGCTGGAGGGTCTCAGATCCCTGTTATACAGACAGTGCTGGAGGGTCTCGGATCCCTGTTATATAGACAGTGCTGGAGGGTCACAGTCCCTGTTAGAGAGGAGCTGATCCGTGCTCTCTGCCTGTCTACTTGTTCATCAAATGTTTATGGAATGCACCAGCATTGTACCACTGTGGAACCGTCCGGATGAGTCTGAGGAGCTTGTGGTCTAGTGGAGGACTGTGGTGGGCACAAAAACATGCTACTGGTTGTACCTGCCTGGAAATGGACCAGGAAGGAGAAGTTGTCCAGAGCATCCATGGACCCCATGGACCCCGTCTTGGAGGTGGTGCGTGAGTGGGGCAGGTGGAATCAGCAGGGGCTTGCCGTGTGGACATGGAGAAGGCCGGGCAGGTTACATAGTGACTAAGGGAGTGTAGACCCAGCCTCAGGAAATACCCTGTGTAACTTCAAGATTTATCTGTTCATCTTGGTCCTTCCTGGCCAGTCTTGCAAAAACACCCTACACCCACTGGCTCAAACACTTATTTCTCTCTGCTGGAGGGTAGGGCGGCCAAGAGATCAGTGTGTAGGCAGATTCTGTATCTAGTAGCAGGTTACTCCGTGGCTGTGTCTGTCTGTCTTCTGTCTGGGATCACGCATGGTGGGCGGAGGCTTTCCTCTTCAAAGTACTTTTGTAGAAACGAGAATCATGTGCATGAGCTCTTATTCTAATGACATGATCCCCCCAGAAGGCCCTGCTCCCCGAAGCCGTTCCATTAAGCCTATGAATGTGGGGGACAGAAACATTCATTCCATTTTCCTTTTCCATCACCTGCATTTTAATGCCCTAGGGCTGTGCTATTACAGCAGCCGCTGGCTCTGCATGGCTCTTTACATTTAAATTCATTAAAAGTTGAATAGAGTTAAAAATGCGGTCCTCCAGGTCCACTAGCTCCAGGTCAAGTGCCGTGGAGCTGGTGACCAGCCAGCAGACAGCAGGGGGACAGAGCACAGAACCCATGGCCTGGGCTGTGATGGGACTTGGGAGCTTTCACTTCCTGGAGGACTTCTCCCTTCCCTGAGTGCTAGCTTCATTCCCACTTATTCCAGACTCCTTCCCCGAAGGCTGGGTGGGCTTCCTCTGTCCATCTGAACCACAGTGATCTCTTCCTGGGTCTCTCTCCCCAAGGGACTCTCAGCTTCGTCAGGACACAGGCTATGCCCTATCGTTGTGCCCCAGAACTCAACTTGGGTCCTGGTGCAGATGCCAAGAGGCAAGGGGCTGGAGAAATGAAGTAAGTTAAGAGCATGTCCTGTTCTTGCAGCGGTCCTGAGCTTGCTTCCTGCCACCCACTTTGGATGGCTCACCAACCGCCTGTGGCTCCAATTCCACCAGGGGATCCCATACGCTCTCTGGCCTTTGGGCACCCACAGTCAGGTGTACACATACATAATTAAAATAAAGTAAATCCTGTTTTAAAAGGTAACGATTAGGCAAGGAGGACCTGTTAGAATGTGGTCTTAGCCCTGTAGGCCACATGGGGGTTACTAAGGAATCAAGAGGGTGTGTGTGGGAGCCAGTCAGATTCATGTGTTTAGAAAATGCATTCTTGGGCTGGAGAGATGACTCAGTGGTTAAGAGCATTGCCTGCTGCTTTTGAGATCCTGAGTTCAGTTCCCAGCAACCACGTGGTGCTCACAACCATCTGTAATGGGATCCAATGCCCTTTTCTGTCATGCTGGCATACATGCAGATAGAGCACTCATATGCATAAATAAATAATATTCAAAAAAAGAGAAAAGAAAATACACTTTTAGGAGGTCTCTTGTGATGAGCACGTGGGATAATCGAAACCCAAAGAGGAGAGTCTCTTTTCACTCGTGTTCTGTGTGTTTTTGGTGCTGGGGACTGAACCCAGGGCCTTCTACACGCCAGTTGAGCGTCCTACCCATAAGCTGTATTTCCAGCCTGGCTCACATTTTGTAGGTTCAAGTTCATGAATGACTGGCCCTGCTGCTCTTCGGGCCTGTGATAAGACACCATAAGCAGGGTAGGTGTGGAACAGAGCTTCTCATTTCATGGTTGGAGGCAAATCAGAGTCCTCCTTTCCCCTGCACACTTCCAGGGACCAGAGGCCTGCCACCAGGCCCCTTAGTCAGTGCCGCTCTGGGGAGCAAGGCTTTACCACAGACTGTGGAGGTGGGGAAATGACAACCCCAGCTGGAACCCTAGCAGGAGCTGAGCCTGCAGGCCAACAGATGGGCCTAGGCTCAGGGCCTTGGCCACAGTAGGAGAGGAGGCACCTTAAGGTGGCCTGGCCTCGGCCACTCTTCTCCGTGGTGGAGGCTTCTGAGAGGCACTGCTGATGGGGTTCTCCTTCCCCTCTGTGTCCCTCACTCCCATACCCCTACCTCTGAGGCCCCAGTCTCTCTCTTGCTCTGTGGGTTGGAGGCCTGTGCCCCCATGGTTCTGTCTATGCTCAGTTCATTCCTGCTTCCCTTCTGGGTGTGTCTTGAGCTCTGACATCACAGGCTGAACCCCACGAGGGAGTGTGAGTAGCAGGGGGGAAGGCAGTGCTGGGCATCCAGCCATCCCCTCTTCAACCTCACAGGGTCCTTCCAGAGGACATTTTCAAGGACTTGCATTTCAAAGCTTGTACACCGTGTTGAAAGGGAGCCTGAGGGTGAGAGACCCATCTGGGAGTCTCTAGGAAGCAGTTAAAAGGAGCCAGGAGCCCAGAACGTGGAGGCTGAAACTGGCACAAGAGGGCCCTTTACTTTTTCAGAAAGACAAGGCAGCCTGCTTGGCCACATCAGCCTCGCTTTGCATTTGGGGACAAAACTCATTTGAAAATGTAAGAGCCGCTTATGAGTTCGCCATCCTCATCTGACCTCTGAGCATCTCCACGAGGGTGGTGGCCTTATTCTACCCACTGCACAGATGGGAAAATGGGAACACAGAGGAGTTACGGTTGCTGCAGATCTCGCGGCTGGTAAATAGGGCAGAGGCTCAAACCCAGAAACCCAGACCTGGTGACTGTAAAAGCAGGTGCTTTCCCACTTGGTTGCTGTGCCTCGCATCAGCCAGCATCAGTGTGGCCTCAGTTTTGTTCAACAATATAAATCTGGAATGTGTGGGTAGGGTGCCACACTGGCCTCCTGGAGTATTCGTGGGCAGTTTGTTGACTCTGAGCCTCATTTTCTTTATCCTCAAATTTCCTGAAGGAAACCTTCGTTATTTGTTTGTCTGGAGACAGGGTCTTCTGTAGCCCAGGCTTCCTGGAACTTGTCCTGTGAATAGATCTCCTCCTCCTCCCTAGTGCTAGGATTACAGGGGAGGGGGCACCACCACAGCCAGTTTATGTGGAGGTGAGGGTCAAACCCAGGGTCTTAAGCATGCTGGTGAGCTCTCCGCCAGCTGAGCTCCTACCCCTAGCTCCTGAGTGGTTTATTTTGAGATTAAGATGGGATAAAAGATGCAAAAATGCTTGAGAATTCTAAAGAATTTCTCCTCAGCATAAAAATTTTCTGCAGTCACCAGGCTCTGTGCGTGTGGACTCTCAGCTGGATCTGGGCTGCAGCATGGTGTGTTAACTCCGAGAAACTTTGAACCGGACGGTGCTCTTGGGTCTGTCCATTAATTTGGGGGATCTTTGTCTAGGTTGAAAGCGGAAGACCTTCAGCAGGAGCTAAAGGACCTTCTGTGACCTGGGGAAAGTCACTTCATCTTTGTGAACTTCTGTTTTACCTGAAATGGTCACATCCTCTCTGGTGGGCTAGTTGGCAGGTTAGCTGATGGAGTCGTCATTCCGTAGCCAGATGATGAGAATGGCCTTGAGAACTGAAATTCTTGGATAATTCTAGATTAAGCCCCAGGCCCATCTTCCTCTTCTGCCCAGAATGCTGTAATTAAGATGTATTATTGGGGGCTGGAGAGATGGCTCAGAGGTTAAGAGCACTGACTGCTCTTCCAGAGGTCCTGAGTTTGATTCCCAGCAACCACATGGTGGCTCACAACCATCTGTACTGAGATCTGGCGCCCTCTTCTGGCCTGAGGGCATACATGGAGGCTGAACACTGTATATAATAAATAAACAAATCTTTAAAAAATATTTATGGTAATTAAGATGTATCATATAATAACTTTTAACTTCTTTTCGTATCCCCTTCCCTAGGGTTTCTCTGTGTAGCCCTGCTGTCCTGGAACTTGCTCTGTAGAGCAGGCCGGGCTCCAACTCAGAGATCCGCCAGCCTCTGCCTCCTGGAGTGCTGGGATTAAAGGTGTGTTCCACCCACACCTTAATTCTTTATTGATTAGTTCAATTAAGATACAAAAGCTACCAGGGTAACGGTGGGGCACGCCTTTAATCCCAGGACTCTGGAGGCAGAGGCAGGCTGAGTTTAAGGCCCAGGACAGCCATGGCTACACAGAGAAACCCTATCTTGAAAAACAAAACAAAAATTCATTTATTTTATTTTGTTATATGTATATGAATGTATGTGCACCTCATATGTTCCTGGCGTCTGTGGAGGCCAAAAAGGGGCGGCTGGATCTCCTGGAACTAGAGTTACAAATGGTTGTGAGCCATCTGCCGTGGGTGCCGGCAACCTGTGCTCTCCAGCTCTTTCCCCTGGTGTTTTTAGAGGGGACCTTGCCGTGTAGTCCAGGCCACATTGAATTCTCCAAGATTCAGCTGCCTAAACCTCCCAAGTGCTGTCATGACTGGCATGAACTATGAACTTTCTTCTTTACGTTTACGGATTTGTGTGTATGCGTGCGGGGGGGGGGGGGGTGCCATGGGAGCCGAAGGACAACTCTGTCCTCTTCTTCCACCTCGTGGGTCCTGGGGATCCAGCCTAGGCCTTGACTGTTACGTGTGTTTACCTGCTTAGCCGTCTTTCCAGCCCTCTTAAAAGATTAAAAAAATATTCTTTGACCATTTTGTTCATGTTATGTATTTCGGTCGTTTTCACTCCGTTACCTTCTCTGTCGCCCTCGTATTCTTTCTGAACCCCCTTTTCTCCTCGGCCTGTCTCCTCCCTGTTTTCGTGTGTGTGTGTGTGTGTTTGCATGTGTGTGTGTGTAGTCTCTTCTTTTTAAGGCTAGAAAAGATGATTCAAAGCTTCATTCAGTAAAGCTTTTCTTTTCTGAGATTGCAATGGGAAGGGATAAGCGAAAGTACTGGGTACCCTTTTTGATAGTAGGCACCTGTCAATCACTCATGTTGACTGTCGGAGCTGGGAAAATGCTGATGCAGATAAGGCAGCGAAACAGCCCGGCTTTAATTCCTGTGGGTTAACATTTTTGTAAATTTTCTTTCAGCATTCCCAGGCAGATAATGCAGTCTGATTTTTAAAATCTGTAACTCAGTTAGTGGAGGGCTTCCTAGCGTGCAGGAAGCCCTGAGTTCCCTGTACTTGGAAGTTCAAGGCCATCCTCAGCTGTACCTCAAGCTTCAGGCTATCCTGGGATATACAAAACCCTGCATTCAAAATACACATACACACAGAGACCCTGCATTCAAAATACACACACACACACACACACACACACACCCTGCATTCAAAATACACACACACACACAGACCTTGCGTTCAAAATACACACACACACACACACACAGACCCTGCATTCAAAATACACACACACTCACACACACACACAGAGACCCTGCATTCAAAATACACATACACACACACACACACACACACACACACAGACCTTGCATTCAAAATACACAGAGAGAGAGAGAGAGACCCTGCATTCAAAATACACACACACACTCACACACACACACAGAGACCCTGCATTCAAAATACACACACACACACACACACACACGGAGACCTTGCATTCAAAATACACACACAGAGAGAGAGAGAGAGAGAGAGAGAGAGAGAGAGAGAGCCTACATTCAAAATACACATACAGAGAGAGAGAGAGACAGAGAGACGGAGAGACAGAGCACAAACCCCTGGAGGCCAGCTGTATGGGTGTTTGGTATGAATATGTATGTTTTTGGCAGTGCCCTGGGTATCAGGCATGGAGAGCAAACGCTCCCACGGAATCACAACTGGAGCTTGGACCCAGACCCCTTCAGCCAGTGGAAACAGCAGTGACCTTTAGGACCTGGGAGATGGATGGAGGAGATGCTTCCGAATCAGCCGGAGTTATGCATGGCTGCCTGACGACCTGAGTTCAGAAAATAAGTACATCACGACAGACCTGTCCTACTATGAATGTGGTTCACTGTCTTGCTCAGTACATTGTCTTTGAATTTTTTCTTAAATATTAATATCTTTTCAGGTATACTGGCTATGTGCTGGGTGCAGTTTAGTCAGTTAGCTTAATTAGTTTGTCTCTGATTATGAAAATATAGCTTATTTATTGTTTCTAACTACTGTAAAAGCTTTGATGAATATAAACATACATACATAAACCTTTAAACATGCTCAGATTTTTTTAAGAGGTAAATTGCTAGGGAAAACTAAAGAGAATGGATATTTCTGAGGTGTTTTTTTGAGACAGGGTTTCATGTAGCCCAGGATGGCTTCAAACTCACTATATAGTTGACTGGCTTTGAACTCGTGATCCTCCTGTCTCCGCCTTCCAAGTGCTGGGATTACAAGGACACATCACCATGCTCCCCTCTCCCATTTGTTCATGTTTTGATTTGATCTTTGGGAAGTTTTCATTTTCACCTGCACTGTGTGCGGTGAGAATGTCCTGCCCAGCCTCAGGGTGATTGTTTATCAAGGAGTGGGCGGGCCTGGAGCCTGGGTAGAATGAACTGTCTTCTGTCATAGAGCACATGGCTTTCCTGGGGCACTAGGGAGGGACTTACATTCCAGCTGCTTGCTGGCTGCTACTCACTCCTGAACAAGATCTTTGGAATTTACTTGTAGGCTGTGTGGATGACTTAGACTGTTATTTTTAAAAATGATGCTTTTTGCAGAGTCAGACTTTCCTCATGACTTTGTAGAATCCTCTTCTTTTTGGAGGAAGATTTGAGGGATGTGGCTTCTTTGATGCTAGTGTGGATGGGGACTTCCTTCCAGGCCAGGGTACAGCTGTGTTGGGTACCTGGTCCAGGTCAACAGATCAATGTCATTCTTTTAAAAAAATGATATATTTTTAAAATTGTGTGTCTGTGTGTGTGTGTGAGCGCGCGCGCACGTGAAAATGTACATGTGAGCGAACACTGATTTATTTTATTTTCATCTTATGTGTATAATAGGTGTTTTGCCTGCATGTATGTACACCACATGTATGTAGTGCTCCTGCAGGCCAGAAGAGGGCATTGGATCTTTGATCCCCTGGAGCTGGAGTTGCAGGTGGTTGTGAGCTGCCATGTAGGTGCTGGCAACCAACTTGGGTCCTCCGCAAGAGCAGCTAGTAGTGTTGGGAACCATGGCCCACCTCTCAGCCCTGCCCCCGCCTTGCCCTTGACTCTAAACTATGACCCGTCTTTCAGCCTCGCCCACATTGCCCTTGACTCTGAAGACTTAGTGTTATTAATACCTAAGAGTCTGGGCCAATTTTCAAAGAATGCGTCTTCTTTCATTTTTAAAAAGTTTTATAAGAAAATAAAAATCACAGTCACTCCTTGCAGTGCAAGAAATATTAGATTTGTCTTATATGAAAGGAATTATTGAAAAAATACTTCCATCAACATGCTGGAGAGCATAGATAATAAAAGCCAGTCACTTCTGTGAGATGGAGACTCCGCTAATAAAACTGACACCTTTCCTCCTGGCACATTTCTAATAATAATTATTTTGTTGCCATAAGTTCGCATAGCTGAATACCTTGGTGTTCATGCTGCACATGTTCTGGCCGCCGGTGAGCGCCGCCGGAAGCCTCACTGCGTGAGCCGAGCCCCCAGAGTCCAGGGAAAGGTGCGAAGGGAGAAAGGACTTACCCACCAAGTGGTCCCCTGACCTCTGCATGTCCGCTGCAGCACACTCCTCCCCACTCAGTGCAGGTATACAGAATAATAGGTACTTTCAGTATTTTGTGTACTGTTTGCTTTAGTCTCTCTCCCTAGAGGTTAAGACATTGCTTTACATAGTTAGCAATAATTTAGACAAATCTATGTATTAACTTCAAGAAGATCTGTTTTTATTTGATTATATATATGTGTGTGCCTGTGTGAGTTTATGTGTACAATATTATGTGCATGCCTGATGCCTTAGAGGTCAAAGGGCTTTAGTATCACTGGTTTTGGAGTTAAAGGTGTGAGCTGCTTCATGTGAGTGCTGAGGCCTGGACCTGGGTCCTCTGGAGGAGAAGTAGGCATTGAGCCGTCTCTGCAGCCCATGTGCATTAACTTTTGATGTTCTTCAGTTCTCTCTCAGATTATCTGGAGGACAGTGTGTGTGTATGTGTGTGTATGTGTGTGTGTATGTGTGTGTGTATGTGTGTATGTATGTGTGTATATGTGTGTATGTATGTGTGTATGTGTGTATATGTGTGTATGTGTGTATATGTATGTATGTGTGTGTATGTGTATGTATGTGTGTGTATGTGTGTGTATGTGTGTATGTATGTGTGTATATATGAGCGTATGTATGTGTGTATATGTGTGTATGTATGTGTGTGTATGTGTGTATATGTATGTGTGTATGTGTGTGTATGTGTGTGTATATGTGTGTATGTGTATGTATGTGTGTGTATGTGTATGTATGTGTGTGTATGTGTGTGTATGTGTGTGTATGTGTATTTGTGTGTATGTGTGTGTGTATGTGTGTATATGTGTATTTGTGTGTATGTGTGTGTATATGTGTGTGTATGTGTGTGTGCGCACATTGGGTGTGTTTGGTGTCAGAGTTCTCAATTTATCTGAACAATGTCATTTACTTACACTGACCTTTGGGAGGCTATTTTTACTGACTGTAGAATTCTAGCCTTATTTACTTTCAACCCTTCATAGATAAGATTCCATTTCTTCTAACTCTCATTTCTGTTTTAAGAAAGATCTGCCCGTGTTGCTGGGGCTCAGCTCTGCTGTGATGCCCAACACTGATTCTCTTATGTATACTCTGTGGAATTTGGAGATGGCATGTAGTTTTCGGTTTGTTTAGAAAGTTCTCGGGTTGTTCTCTTCCGACCTTGCTGTTGCCCACCTGCTGTGGTCCCGACACTCCCCCCATGTGCCCCGTGTTTCAGTATGAATAGTTCCCTACAGGCCTAGCTTCAAGCTATTTCTTCTGTTTCTCCTTTTTACTTGCAAACCCATTTATTCAGTTCTTAATTTTAGTTACTTCAGTTATAGGGACACTGCTTAAATTTAAAAAAAAAATTCTGGTTTTTATTTTTTTCTGAACAATTTTACCCATTTTTGGGTTCTGTCTGCTAACTCAAATATTTGGACTTCATCTGGCGTTTGTCTTTATAGACTGTTTCTTCATGGATTTGATTCTACTCCATGACATTGCCCGGGAAGTTTTGTTTGAATGCCAGACATTTTTCATGGAAAATGTAGAGGTTCCAGATGCTGGCTTACTTGGGTTCAGTTAAGCCTGTTCTACTTCGGATTTGCTTTTATTTTGGAGAGTGCTTTTTAGGGTTCTTTCTCTCGGGTTTCTGTCTTGTCCACCTGTCAGTGTGAAAATGCCAAAATCTCAGCTCTTAACGTATTAGGTTTTTGTTTTTTGAAATAGGGTCCTATGTAGCCAAGGCTGCTCTCAAACTTTCTATGAAGATGAGATTAGCCTGGAACTCCTGGGTGCTCCTGGTTTAGCCTCCCAAGTGCTGGGGTTACAGGCCTGAGCCACCACGGCTGGTCTCTTTGTGTTTTGATAGCTTCTCTCATCTTCCACCGTTGGTGCCGACTCTGCACACCAACTGCCAGTGAAAGGCGGGAATCGCCCACAGAACGGAGGGTGTCCTTCTGTGTGTTCTCCTTTTCTTCCCGATCGTCGAGCTTTTTATGGCACTGAACTACAGTTAAGATTTTTTTTAGATTTATTTATCTTTATTTTACATGTATATGTGTTTTATGTGCATATATGTATGTACCCCATGCGCATGTTGGGTGCCTGAGGAGGTCAGAGGAGGGCATTGGATCCCCAGAACTGGAGCTATGGGTGGTTGCGAGCTGCCCTGTGTGTAACTAACTGCCAAGCTGCCGCTCCAGCTCCACGCTCTCGTATGTAACCAGGTATCTGCCTCTTCCTTCGCATCTCGTGGTTTAGATTGTTGGCTTCCCATTTACCTCTGTTCCCTGCAGTCCTGAGGGGAAACAGAACTACTGAAATGTACTCAGCGTGCTGTCCTGTCCTTTCCCTCCCCAGGAGCCTGCTTCCTCCTGTCCTTCCACACCCCAGAAAGTCGCCATCGTTTCATATTTCATCCCTTATAGCTGTGCTGTGTAACTCGGTTATAACACATGCTATATCAAATAGCTGGACACAAACTCTGATTTTATACTCTTTAATATTGATATTATTATGGCCCAGCAGGTGAGGGTGCCTGCCACTTTGTCACCAAGCCTGACAACTAGAGTTCAATCCCTGGGACTCAGCGGAAGGAGAGGGCTGATTGCCACAATGCACTTTTGGCATGTGCGTGAACTCTCACACACAAAAACAAGTAAATGTCAAAAGTAGTTCTTCATTATAGGCTGGAGAGATAGCCCAGTGGGTGAGAGCATTCACTGCGCGAGCATGTGGATCTGAGTTCAAATCCCTAGCATCCAAGTACCAAGCTGGGCATGACTCCACGACTGTAATCCAGTGTTGGGAAGGGGAGACAGGTGCATCCTGGGAACTCCTTGGTCAGGCCAACCAGCCAGCCTAGCTGAAACATCGCGCCTGGGGTTCTGTGAGAGACCCTGGCTTAAAGGATAGGCTGGAGAGCGACAGTGGTAGATTCCTAAAGTCTTTCTCTGGCTTCTGCGTCACGCACGTTGGCGCATCCATATTGCAGCACACATACGCATACTCTCTCGTACTGAAATATTTGAAAATCGTTGTGTAATAAATACCTCGTACTTGTCAGACATCCTGTACATGGTGCGTAGCTCGGATTTTAATTCTCCTAAGAGTTCTGGGGTCCCTTTGAAGCAGGTGGTCGCAGGTGGGTGTCGGAGCTGAGCTGTGTGTGGGTCCGTCATTTAGCGTTGTTTCCTTTCCACCAGCTCTGGCTTATTGGAGGACTTGTCCATTATTGCTTGTGTTTCTCTCTTCAGATAGGCTCTTGTGTACGCCAAACTGACTTTGCTGGGATCTCCCAGCCTCCACAGGTGTGTGCTGCCACACCTGGTTAAGTGCCCAGGGAGTGTGGGGGGCGTGAGCCCAGGGTTTTACACACGCAAGACAGGCACCATCACCTGAGCTCCCCCCTAACGTGTGCCCCTCTACTGGTCCCTGTGCAGAGTAGTTGCTAGGGGACGGGTACGAAGGTCCAGACGGCTTGGGGAGAAGATCCCAGACGGTTCCAATGCAGGAGCCCTTGACATTAACCCTGACCACATTTGGCTGCCTGGTGGCTTGTCATGTGTCTGTTGTGGGTTCTGGCATGTATTTAATCATGGAGAGATTTCTCTCCCCTGGGTTTGACTGGCACTATCGCTCTTCCCCTGATGTGCTTCAGGTAAGGATAACGGGTGACGAACAGGGCTCACCCCAGTCGGGTTACCACGCAGCCTTGTCACTGCAGGTTGAAACCATTAAGCTTTGGATCTTGTGAACTGCCTGTCTCCTGGTTCTCTCGGTGTCTGGTTGCTCTAGTTCCCAAGTACCATTCCCATTTTCTTCTCTCATTCCCCTTCCCTTTCCTTCCCATCTCTCCTCCTTTGTATTGACCTAGCATTTCACAGACCTTAAGAATTCTGTTTTTTGTTTGTTTGTTCTGAGGTAGGGTCCCTTGTAGCCCAGGCCGGAATTCACTGTATACCTGAGGATGACCTTGAACTCCTGGTCCTCCTTTCTACATGCGGGGACAGCAGGTGTGGACACCATGCCCAGGTTATTTGAAGATACATACTGTGATAGCGTGAAGTGTGCCTGAAATCGCAGTGCTTGGGAGGCCGGAGGCAGGAGGATGACAAATTCAGGACTAGTCTGGCTACATAGTGAGACTTAGTCTCAAAAACAAAGACAAAAGCAGAATATTCTATTGATTGAATAAAATTTGTCATTGACTTTTAGTCTAAAATTGTCATTTAAAAATTTAATGTCTCGCCAGGCGGTGGTGGCGCACGCCTTTAATCCCAGCACTCGGGAGGCAGAGGCAGGTGGATCTCTGTGAGTTCGAGGCCAGCCTGGTCTACAAGAGCTAGTTCCAGGACAGGAACCAAAAAGCTATGGAGAAACTCTGTCTCAAAAAAAAAGAAAGAAAGAAAAAAAATTAATGTCTCAAGTTGCTTTTCGATGTTAATGTTTTCTTTGGGTTGGCAGCACCGACTTTGTTCCTTGCTTCTTGGTGTGAGCCAGGGGTGAGGGAAGGTGGCTTCTGTGGACCTGGGGGTACGGTCTGAGCAGGACCGGCTGCCGTCCTGAGGGCTATCTGGTCCCCTAGGTTTGTGATGTGAGAGCTTCGCAGATGACGGGGTACTTATTAATAACCGTGCTTATTACATGGTAACAAATAAGATGGCTGAGAGGAAGGATGAGGCGGCAGGAAACTGAAGGGAGAAGGGAGTCCGCCCTCCCTCACCGAGCCTGCAGTCTGGGGTCCCTCTCCCCACTTTCTGTTTGTGTCCCCATCTTCTGCTGTTGTGCCCTCCGCCCCCCGACTTTTCCTCCTGGTTCTTCCCAGAATGTTCTTCAAGGCGCTTGCCTTCTCTGTCTTGCTCCTCTGCAGGTTCTCACCCTTCTGTACGGCATAGCCCACCCTCTGGTACGTCTCTACAGGTGTTGATCACCGGGCTTGCCCTCGCCGGGCTTCCCGTCTGCCCTGCCCCCACGCGTGAGGACAACCTCACCTCAAGAGTCATTATGCAGACACTGTCCACACATCTATTTATTTTTGAGACGGGGTCTGGAGCTGAGACACGTCTCACTGGCCTGGAACTCCACTAGTAGGCCACTGACCAGTGAGCCTGAGGCAGCTACCCATCTCCAGCGTCCCAGCCCTTGGAGTCCACGCCCTTGCCATTCCTCCACCCTTCTGGGCATTTCTGTGCTGGTTTTGTGAAACAAACTCAAGCATTGTTCCTAACTGAGGTATCCCCCAGCCTCTGCACCGTTCCTAACTGAGGTATCCCCCAGCCTCTGCACCGTTCCTAACTGAGGTATCCCCCAGCCTCTGCACCGTTCCTAACTGAGGTATCCCCCAGCCTCTGCACCGTTCCTAACTGAGGTATCCCCCAGCCTCTGCACCGTTCCTAACTGAGGTATCCCCCAGCCTCTGCACCGTTCCTAACTGAGGTATCCCCCAGCCTCTGCACCGTTCCTAACTGAGGTATCCCCCAGCCTCTGCACCGTTCCTAACTGAGGTATCCCCCAGCCTCTGCACCGTTCCTAACTGAGGTATCCCCCAGCCTCTGCACCGTTCCTAACTGAGGTATCCCCCAGCCTCTGCACTGTTCCTAACTGAGGTATCCTCCAGCCTCTGCTGCTTTCTTTCCATGCTCTCTGCGTTTCCTGAGAACAGTAGTGTGTCCACGGCGGCCTCCTCAGCAGCCAGAAGAATGGCAGGTATGTCCAGAGGTTCCACAGATGCTCGCTGGTGCTGTGTCCTTGGGGCTTTGCTAGGACCCCCAGCTCCTAGGACTTTCATTACATTTTAGGATTTGGAAAAATATCTGCCTGTAGGAATTTTTTTTTTTAATTAAGATTTTTATCGCTGCCACTCCCTTCCCCCTTCCAGTTCATTTAAGACTGTTACGAAACAAAACTCATTATGCTTCAAAATCTGACAGAGCTAAGGCCCCAGGGAGAGAGAAGGAGGCGGAGGCAGAGTCATGAGCTTCCATCCGGCCCCCTTCCTTGGTTTTGTCCTGTGCTTGGCTCAGTTAGGGTGGCTTGCAGCCTGCGCTGCTGAGGAAAGTGATGGCTCCCAGACCTTGTGGGGCCCATCAGCTTGAAAGAGGGAAAACCATGAAGGGCTCCCCGGTCACGGTGCTCAGGGTGGGAGCAGAAAGGGAGTGAGCTGCGGGAGAAGGGAGGAGAGATGCTAGTCTGCTCCATCCTGGGAGAGATGAAGTCAGTGGGGGGTGTGGAGTGGCATCTTTCTCAGGAATGGCTTGGTTTTCTCTCAGAATAATGTGTGTTTATTCATTGGGTCAACAACATTTATCCTGCGCCTACTGTGTACAGATGTGTCTTTCGGGCCCTCTGGGCCCAGGTCTGGAGTCCAGTCTCCAGCCATGGTTCAGTTGGTAGCAGAAGGAACACTTTCAGGGGAACTGGGTGTGACCCTGTGGCTCAGCGCCAGTGTATTGGACTTATCTCAATCTTGGGTTCCTGGGAAATGGGCAGCACGCTGGGAATAGTTCATGTTTGTGGAGGGGAGGCAGTCTGAGGAGGAAGTGGAGGAGCCTCCTGGATTTCTTTTCTAAACATTCCCTAAATGAAGTCATCCGTAGTCTTTTGTGTTATTTTGAGACGGGGTCCTATGTAGCTTAGGTTAGCCTCCAATTCACCATGTAGCCTAGGATAACTTTAAACTCCTGGTCCTTGGGATTGTACCACACCCAGCTCCCCCCCCCCTTTTTTGGTTTTTCAAGACAGGGTTTCTCTGTGTAGTCCTGGCTGTCCTGGAACTCCCTTTGTAGACTACGTTGACCTCACAGTCTCGGAGATCCACCTGCCTCTTCACTTTTGATGTATTGGGGCAGACCCATTCTTGACTTTATCAGGTCCACTTTTTCTATAGGCTTCAGAACCACAGCTCTTAATTCCCTCTGAGTCGTGGAAGGGAGCTGGGTGACATTCTCAGATGGTTGCAGGGATGGGCAGAGGAACACAATTACTGCTGCACCCTTAGTGTGTGTCAGGGTAAGATGTGGGACTCTGACAGAGAGAGGGTGCTCGAGGAAAGCCTCTGCCCGCCCAGAAGGCTGGAGTTCCACCCTCTGGCCACGCTGCCCCCAAGCTCAGCATCTCATCGCTAGTGCAGTAGCCGCACCTGCTCCTTGCATCTCCTCTTCCTGGCTTCTGCTACTGGGACCATAAGGAAGTTCAGAAAACCTAGCAGCAGAGTGAGTGCAGCCCAGTATGCAGCAGTGAGACAGTTACGTAATGGTGCTGAGTACTGACAGATTCAGGATGTTGGAGCCTGCAGTCGCTTCCTGGTCATTGAGGCTGACTACTGATAGATTCAGGATGCTGGAGCCTGCAGTCGCTTCCTGGTCATTGAGGCTGACAACTGATAGATTCAGGATGGTGGAGCCTGCAGTCGCTTCCTGGTCATTGAGGCTGACTACTGATGATAGATTCAGGATGCTGGAGCCTGCAGTCGCTTCCTGGTCATTGAGACTGACTACTGATAGATTCAGGATGGTGGAGCCTGCAGTCGCTTCCTGGTCATTGAGGCTGACTACTGATGATAGATTCAGGATGGTGGAGCCTGCAGTCGCTTCCTGGTCATTGAGGCTGACTACTGATGATAGATTCAGGATGCTGTAGCCTGCAGTCGCTTCCTGGTCGTTGAGGCTGAGTACTGATAGATTTGTGATGCTGGAGCCTGCAGTCACTTCCTGGTCATTGAGGCTGACTACTGATAGATTCAGGATGCTGGAGCCTGCAGTTGCTTCCTGGTCATTGAGGCTGACTACTGATGATAGATTCAGGATGGTGGAGCCTGCAGTCGCTTCCTGGTCATTGAGGCTCACTACTGATAGATTCAGGATGGTGGAGCCTGCAGTCGCTTCCTGGTCATTGAGGCTGACTACTGATGATAGATTCAGGATGCTGGTGCCTGCAGTCGCTTCCTGGTCATTGAGGCTGACTACTGATGATAGATTCAGGATGGTGGAGCCTGCAGTCGCTTCCTGGTCATTGAGGCTGACTACTGATGATAGATTCAGGATGGTGGAGCCTGCAGTCACTTCCTGGTCATTGAGGCTGAGTACTGATAGATTCAGGATGGTGGAGCCTGCAGTCGCTTCCTGGTCATTGAGGCTAACTACTGATGATAGATTCAGGATGGTGGAGCCTGCAGTCGCTTCCTGGTCATTGAGGCTCACTACTGATAGATTCAGGATGGTGGAGCCTGCAGTCGCTTCCTGGTCATTGAGGCTGACTACTGATGATAGATTCAGGATGCTGGTGCCTGCAGTCGCTTCCTGGTCATTGAGGCTGACTACTGATGATAGATTCAGGATGGTGGAGCCTGCAGTCGCTTCCTGGTCATTGAGGCTGACTACTGATGATAGATTCAGGATGGTGGAGCCTGCAGTCGCTTCCTGGTCATTGAGGCTGACTACTGATGATAGATTCAGGATGGTGGAGCCTGCAGTCACTTCCTGGTCATTGAGGCTGAGTACTGATAGATTCAGGATGGTGGAGCCTGCAGTCGCTTCCTGGTCATTGAGGCTGACTACTGATGATAGATTCAGGATGGTGGAGCCTGCAGTCGCTTCCTGGTCATTGAGGCTCACTACTGATAGGATTCAGGATGGTGGAGCCTGCAGTCGCTTCCTGGTCATTGAGGCTGACTACTGATGATAGATTCAGGATGCTGTTGCCTGCAGTCGCTTCCTGGTCATTGAGGCTGACTACTGATGATAGATTCAGGATGGTGGAGCCTGCAGTCGCTTCCTGGTCGTTGAGGCTGAGTACTGATAGATTCGTGATGCTGGAGCCTGCAGTCACTTCCTGGTCATTGAGGCTGAGTACTGATAGATTCGTGATGCTGGAGCCTGCAGTCACTTCCTGGTCATTGAGGCTGAGTACTGATAGATTCAGGATGCTGGTGCCTGCAGTTGCTTCCTGGTCATTGAGGCTGACTACTGATAGATTCAGGATGGTGGAGCCTGCAGTCGCTTCCTGGTCATTGAGGCTGACTACTGATGATAGATTCAGGATGGTGGAGCCTGCAGTCGCTTCCTGGTCATTGAGGCTGACTACTGGTAGATTCAGGATGCTGGAGCCTGCAGTCACTTCCTGGTCATTGAGGCTGACTACTGATAGATTCAGGATGCTGGTGCCTGCAGTCGCTTCCTGGTCATTGAGGCTGACTACTGATAGATTCAGGATGGTGGAGCCTGCAGTTGCTTCCTGGTCATTGAGGCTGACTACTGATGATAGATTCAGGATGGTGGAGCCTGCAGTCGCTTCCTGGTCATTGAGGCTGACTACTGATGATAGATTCAGGATGCTGGAGCCTGCAGTCGCTTCCTGGTCATTGAGGCTCACTACTGATAGATTCAGGATGGTGGAGCCTGCAGTCGCTTCCTGGTCGTTGAGGCTGAGTACTGATAGATTCGTGATGCTGGAGCCTGCAGTCACTTCCTGGTCATTGAGGCTGAGTACTGATAGATTCAGGATGCTGGAGCCTGCAGTCGCTTCCTGGTCATTGAGGCTGACTACTGATGATAGATTCAGGATGGTGGAGCCTGCAGTCGCTTCCTGGTCATTGAGGCTGACTACTGATAGATTCAGGATGGTGGAGCCTGCAGTCGCTTCCTGGTCATTGAGGCTGAGTACTGATAGATTCAGGATGGTGGAGCCTGCAGTCGCTTCCTGGTCATTGAGGCTGAGTACTGATAGATTCAGGATGGTGGAGCCTGCAGTCGCTTCCTGGTCATTGAGGCTGACTACTGATGATAGATTCAGGATGCTGGAGCCTGCAGTCGCTTCCTGGTCACCATCACTGGTCAGTGCTCTGACCAGAAGTGGTTGTCGTTGGAACTAAATTGACATCACCTGTGTTTCTGGGCTTGTAGCTTTCTTCCTTGATCAGAAGTCCCTAGTCTTGCTCCGAGGCCCGCTTGAGGGTTTATTATCATAATAGTACCTTCCTAGGTTATTCAGGCTCCATTTGTGTTTCTGGTCCCAAGTGGCACACCCAGTGCCTACCAGCTGTCTGCCTCTGCAGTCAGTGCCTGCAGGACCCTGCACGGCTCTAGAGCATATGTGATCAGGTGTAATCCATCCACACTGTGAAACAATCCCAGAAGGATGTCAGGAGGCTGTGTATGGGTCATGTGTGTATGCTGATGTGTTCACACGGGTGGGGTGAATCTAGGAAGGAAGAGCATACCCCTGTTCAGCCTACTGGGTGTCACAGGGCCAGCATTCCATGGTAGGTGTGTTGTCAGCACGAGCGAGGGCGAGAGAGCAGGGTGGTTTTGAACTCTGCAGTGCTGAAGGAGAGCTTTTGTGGAGCAAATGTGGGGCAGATTGGAACCAAAACCAGGAAGAGCAGAGGCTCAGGTGGTCACGTGGCAGGCATATGTGTAGGAAGGGCCTGGGTCTAGAGCTGGACTGAGCTGGACCTGATGCCCTTTGGATTAGCTGAGCGCTGTTTGTGTGCGCAGAGCAGAGGTCATTCTGAGGAGCACCCACCCTGCTGTGTGAGCCTCTTGTTGTTAGGGGGCTCTCTGCTGAGGTTAAACTGGCTGGCCAGAGAGCTGCAGGGCTCTGCCAACCCCCACTCTCTCAGCACCGTGACTGCAAACTTTCCACCACACTCTGTTCCTTACGTGAGTTCTGGGGATTGAACTTGGGGCCCCATGCTTGTGTGACAAGCGCCTTACCAGCTGAGCCATCTCCCGAGCCTCTTTTCTGTCCTGCAGATGAGAGACTGCTCTGTCAATGGCTCTGGCTGTTAGTGAGTGAGGTGTGTGGCTCACAGTCGGAGTGTGATTCGCAGAAGCCACCTTTTTGGTATCATTGGTGTTCACAGTGCAGCACGGCCTGCCCTGTTCCAAGGCTGAGCTTTGGTGCTCTTGGCTTGGGGCCGTTCCCTGTCTTCCCTGCCCAGGTGTGGAGATCCCATTACTTTCATCAGGGAGGCCAGACTGTCCTAACACCACGTCAGAACCTGAACTGGGTCAGCTCATTACCCGCTGTGTGTTCATTCTGCAGCACATACAGAGATACTCCGTGCCTCTGTGTGGTGTACAGTATGGAGGAGACACATTGCATAGTCTTGAATCGAGTCATCTGTAGATGCTCTGTTTGCCTGGGCTGTCATACAAGCTATAGAAGTCATCCCATAGATGCTGTTAGGCTGGGCTATAGAAGAAAAGTACAGAGTTAGGGGAGAAGACCCCTCTCCATGAGGAAATCATTTTATTAGCACTCAAGGGTACAATTCGCAAAGATTCTGTGTGAAGCCATTTGATCAGCAGATGTTAAGCAGAGCAGTGGCAGACGTTGAGGTTGTAAGTGGCTGCGGTGCCCTGGGTTGTGTTTGGGGGTGTACTGTTGCTTTATGAAGTGGTATGTTCACATATTATGTGTCTTGACGTTTCTGCTTCTTGTTCTGTAACAATCTGGAGAAACTCGTCCGCGTGGGTAGGAGGAGCTGCATACTGAGAATGCTTCTGGTAAAGTATTGTCCATAGAGCAAAACACTGGAAACAGAACTACCCATCGGCTGGGGAATCATGGCAGACAGTGGTCTCATCATGGATTCTGAGAGCTGCAAAATGCATAAACAACAGGCACAGGGAGGGCTGAAAGGATCTTGGTAGTTGGTTGACCCTAAGACCCTAAGAGTTCAAGGACTATGGCTATCCTTTACCGCATGGGACCTTTTTATTAAAATTTAAACATGACTTCAAGAAGAGCACTTGGGGACACAGATTGTACAAACAGCTGTGCTGGGTGGCAGGTGAGGCTGCACTGTGGGCGCATCCTTTCTGAATGAGTCCCAGGAGTTGTGCGGTGAGATGGGAGCCCGGACAAGCCCGCTCAGGTTTTGATGACAGAGTAAAACTGTTTCTCATTGCTTTGGAAACTTCTTTGTAAAAAACCCCAAAATTACAAACCGTAACCCATCCGAATAATGCTACTAGGCATGCGTGTATGCATTTAATTTTTGTATTGCCATGAACGCATTTCTTGATAACCACAAACGCTGATAGGATATGGGAAATTGTGGCCGTGTTTGATATCTATCGCTTCCTGCCCATGCAAGGTGGTGCTGGGAGATCTCAGCTCAGAAGGGCTGGGTTTGCAGCCAGGTGTGAGAGTCCTTACAGGGCTGGTGGCTTTCATACTGGAGGGAGGCAGATGTGACTGAGCGAGGAGGCCCTCTTGATGTGGACCCAGAGTTAGCAGGCAGAGCTGGTTCAGAGATGAGTAAGAGGGGGGCACTTTCTGATCGTAGGTTCTGGCCCGTATTTTCATAGTGAAACTGGTCCTTGCTTTCACTTTTCTTGTTTGATGGGCCCTGAGACATTTTAATTTAACTGTACAAGGACAGAGGAGGTAGACAGTTTTTAAAGGAAACATCTAACTCTGTGGGAGGAATCCGGGATGAGCCAGAGGAATTCAAATGAGTTTCTCTGGGAATGGTCAGAGCATCCAAAGTGGAGGTTCAGACATGCTGTGGTCATAGGACTCAGGGAGGAGTAACATGACAGCCAGTGAACATGGTCCTGCTGAGAGGCAAAAGGGGAGGCAGTTGGAGGGAGCAAGGGGTTCAGGAGAGAGATACTTCGTGTGTGTGTGTGTGTGTGTGTATGTTTGTGTGTGTGTGTTTGTGTGTGTGCTGGGGAGATGGCTCACTGAGTAAATGGGCTTGCGATGCCAGCCTGATGGCCTGCGTTTGGATCCCCAGGACCGACATAAAGTGGTTGCAATGCTGTACCTGTAATCCCAGCACTTCTGGTGTGAGACGGGAAGTAGAGACAGGAGAATTGCCTCAAAGCACGTGGACCAGTTGGCCTGACTGTGGGGCAAGGCCAGAACAAAGTGAGGACAGTGAGAACTGGCTCCAGAAAGTTGCACCCCGAGCTTTGCTCTTGCAGAGATACATGACTGTGCTGTGTGCACGGATCATATCCATCTATACATCCACACAAAGATTATAAGAAGGAGGAACTGGGAAGCTATCTCACAGACAGCTGCCTGGGGGCTGGGAATTTTTCAGATGCAGGTGTGTGGAAGACAGTGGTGTTTCTGTTATTTTTGTTTTAGTGGTTTTACATTTGTTTTCTTTGTGCATATGCCCACGTGTGCATGCGGAGACCAGAAGAGAATGCGCAAAGTCAGTTCATCACCTGTGTCCCGGGGATCGAACGCAGGTCTTCAGGCTTGGCCACAGGTGCTTTGACTCACAGAATCGTCTTGCCCTCCCATTCCTTTTCTTTTGATTTTTTTTTTTTTGGTCCAGAAGGTAAAGCTAAGTTTGAAAGAAGCTGTAGAAGGCATTTGATTTCATATAAATCAGGGCTTTTCAAACCGTGCTTTGTAATCACCCAGGAGGTGGTATAATCAGACTAGTGATCAAAATCAATAATTAAAAGAAAATGAACTGGAACAGGAACAAAAAGGTGAGGCAAAGCCTGGAGTAGATCAGATAATCATGGCTCAGCACCGGCCCTCGGCCGCATTTCTTTGCTTTTGTGTGTGTGTGTTCATGTTGCTGTGTGCTGAGTCACGCTATGAAGGAACATCTCCCTATAGTCTTAAAGGTGTATTTATTATTTTATGTACACAAATGCTTGTTTTCACGCGTGTATGTGCACAGCGTGAATGCCATGTTCTTACAAGCCAAAGGAAGGTGTCAGATCTCTGAAAACTGGAGTAATAGGTGGTTGTGAGCCACCATGTGGGGTGGTGGGAACTGAACCTAGGTGCAAGAGCAGCCAGTGCCCTTAACTGCTGAGGCATCTCTCCAGCCCTACAGAGCACCTCTGGGTGGAAGCAAGCGTGAAGAACATTTGAAAGCTATTACTATATTGCTACCATTCGATTGCATTTGCTGTTTATTGCGCACATGACCGGGCTCTGTCCATACATTTTCTCATTTAAATTTCATAACAAGCCAGTTACATAGTGCTGTACATATATAATTTGGGTGACTCTGAGGCAGGAGGATGACAAGATTGAGACTAGCCTAGGTACATAGAGTCACTTTATCTATCTATCTATCTATCTATCTATCTATCTATCTATCTATCCTCTATTGTCTGTCTATCTATAAAGAGCTTTAGAACAACTGTTTGGAACAAATACTGGTCTCATCTTGGGGAGGAGGAAGGGTTCAGTTCAAAGAGGCCCAGTGGTGTTCCTGGGGTCAGAGAGCATGTGAGAGACGGAACCTGGAATTAGGCATAAGTTAAATTCACAAACGCTTGGTCATGTGGTTGGAGAGATGGCCTGACAACGGGAGTTTGATCCCCAGGACCTGCATAAAAAGGCTAGATGTGCTGGCAAACATAGGTAGTCCCAGTGCCCCTGCTGAGAGATGGGAGGCAGAGACAGCAGAATTGCCAGGTAGCCTGGAGTATGAGACTCACCCACAGAAACAAGGGAGGCCCTCACTCAGCAAGGTGGGAGGAGCGAGCAGGTACAGACCAGCTGTTCTCTGCCTCCCACGTGTGTGTGCTGTGCCGTGTTCAGCACCCGACTACAAACAGCAACAACAGCAGTAGTAGTAATAATAATTTGAATAGCTTTGTCCTAGGAGCGCACCCCCTGGTGCAGGAAGAGCTGCTGGTGGGGCCCAGGGTACAAGGAGAAGAGCTGGAGATGGGAAGGACTGGGGTGGAGGTGGGTGGCCACCTGCCAGGGACGTGAGGATAAGCCCTCATCCATACCAGGTCACCGTGGTCTCTCATGACATAGCCTAGGACTTGAGCAGTGCAGTCTGAAAGGTCATTTCCAGCCCTCTAGCGACTTAGACTCTCAATTGGAATGTGACATAATGAACAGAATAGGTTTAGATTTGTTTATAAGTGGGATTTTCTTTTAATAAGTTCTTGACTTCTCTGCAGCAAACAGGCACTTATTTTATGATTTAAAGAAGTTATTAAAAATAAAATGTTTTTGATTATCTGTAATGAATTCATCTTGTGACTTGTAGCATTTAAAAAAAGTCATTAAAAAGAAAATAGTGCTGCAAAGCAGCAAGAAACTTTGAGGGAGAGTCTTCCTGGCAAGCGTTCGAGCGACAGCTGGGAGCTGATGTTCCTCCTCCTGTGTGGGCCGGCGAAGTGCAGGCTAGCCAAGCAGGCGATTGGTGGGCGTCGGGACTGCAGCGTCTTATCTGCTTCCTGGCTGGGGCCATCCTGGCCCATCCTCCCGGTGCAGTGCGGGACTCGTCAGGGGCCCATGGCTGGGGAGCTTTGCTGCAAAGGGAAATAAATGTCTGTGGATTGGTGGAGAGGGTCACAGAGACCGTCACACCCACCACTCCTTGCTTATGAGCTGAGCCCCGAAGAGGGCACACGACTTGGCTTTTGAGCCGTTTCCTGCAGCGTGGACCTGGGACCTGCCCTCAAGGAGGGAGCTGCAAGTTGGGTGAAGTGGCTGTTGTTGGGGAGTAAAGAGCAAAGAAGGATTACTTCTTCTTGCTATTATTGAGATAGTGTCTTCTGTAGCCCGGGCCAGTCTCAAGCTCTCCATGTGGTCAAGGATGACTTTGAACCTGGAATTCTTCTGCCTCCACACACAGGCACAACAAGGCCAACCTTATGTGGGACTGGGGACTGAACCCAGGACTTCATGTACGCTGGGCAAACTCTTCCAGCTGAGTCACGTCCCGGTATTGAAGTGTCAGTTTTTAGCTTTCTTTTCCTAAGGGGCTCCAAAGAGAAGTGAAAGTTTAGTGATAAAGTTAAAATAACTTCCGGTCGGTAAGTTCAGGGGCCTGAATTCTGGCCTCTGCTTGAAAAATGAACTGAGTGATTTGGGGTGAAGGACTTAACCAGGTTTCTGGAGGGTAAATTAATTCTTCTTTTAGTATTTCTTAGTCAGCCCCACAGAAGTGCCTAACAGAGCCTGCCTCAGCCTTGGGTCCATTCAGAGCCAATGGCCCGCTGTTCATTGAGGAGCTGTCATTAGTCAGTGTGTGGTCATTCTCCATCCTGCTGGCTGGGTGGGTACCAGGCATCAAGGAACTGAACATCTGGAGCATCTGGTTGCTATGGGAGCACAAATGACACCTCCTTTTCTTCCAACCCCTCGAGTTCAGGTGGGCTGCTGGGGTTCTGTACACAGTGGCCACTCAGTGTGTTGGTCTACTGGCCTGCATGGCTTAACTTCCTGGGTCATATGCATGTGGGGTCTGGTCTGTTTTGGAACACGCACTGTGACGGTTGTCTCTGTAGATCTAGCACTTGCATAGTTAATTTATCACCATGGCTATAGGTGTGAGGCTTGAAACCCAGGCCATCTGATTCAGAGTACACCACTGTGTCTAGGCACGTAACCTGCGGGATCGGGGACTCTGCAGAAGGAGTGGGGAGAGAAAGCCTTTTCCAGCTTCCCAAAACTCGGGGAGATGAGGCAGGGAAGAAGCTACTGGAAGAGCAGGGCTGGAGAGATAACCAGCAGTTAGGAGCCCGTGCTACCCCTGCATACCACCCAGGCTAGGTTCCCAGCATCATAGAAGACAGCTTGCAGCTGCCTGTAACTCCCTCTTTAGGGGATCCAATGCTCTTTTCTGGCCTCAACAGTCACTGTACCCCTGTTCATGGACCTGATTCTCCCTCACTTAAAAAGAGAGC
This sequence comes from Chionomys nivalis, assembly GCF_950005125.1. Classification (NCBI taxonomy): domain Eukaryota; kingdom Metazoa; phylum Chordata; class Mammalia; order Rodentia; family Cricetidae; genus Chionomys; species Chionomys nivalis. The sequence goes on along the minus strand of NC_080104.1, from coordinate 10,925,944 downwards.
CGCCGGTAGGTCTTATCAGTTTCCGCATCTTCTTGGAAGGTTCAGATAGATTTCTCTGGACTGGCCCATCCCTAACGTGTTTTCCTTTGACTGTAAACTTCAGTGTGAACCTTGGTGACCATAGCTGGGAGGAAAGGCAGGTGGAAGGCTGTTCAAGGTTTGTTTTTCTTCCTTATCAAGGCTAATGATGTGACACTTTAAGGCTTTATGACTTAATCTGGTGGCATCAGCTCTTAAAAGATCTGGCTTAGGGCAGCTTGAATGGTTCTGTGAAAGTAATTAGCTGGTTGTTGTGAAATCTAGGGGGTGGTTCCTTCCCACTAATGACTCCAGGCTGTCCTGCCTGTTGGGGACTGGCCTCCCAGTAAACACAGACCGTGTGGATTTATTTGTGTTTACTGCTGTAAGAACGCTCCCTACTTGTCCCCTGCCTTGCACACCCCACTAATTTTCTCTCAGCTCATGGCCTGTGAGCCCACCATAGTCTCGGAAGCATCTAGTCCTCTGCCATCCCGGAGTAGCATGATAGGGAGGAACTTAGAAAAAAATAGAGCCTGGGGCCACACCTACAATAGTGCACTCAGAATTTTCCTCAGTACGTGTGCCTGTGTGCACACACATGTGAGGCCAGAGGTCAGTCAGTGCTGGGTGTTGTCCTCAGCCATTCTGCAGCTTAGCTTTTGAGACATGGTCTCTCACCGAATCTGGAGCTCACCAGCTCCTGTAGAATGACTGACCAGTGAACCCCAGGAGTCCTCACGACAGGGCTTCCCCATTGCCATAGCCGAGATTGCCAGTGAGTGCCATACCCCCAGATGGTTTTTTATTTTTATTGTGCTCTACATTTTTCTCTGCTCCCCTCCCTACCTCTCCCCGCCCCTTCAACCCTCTCCCAAAGTCCCCATGCTCCCAATTTACTCAGGAGATCTTGTCTTTTTCTATTTCCCATGTAGATTAGGTCTATGTAAGACTCTCTTAGGGTCCTCATTTTTGTCTAGGTTCTCTGGGATTGTGAATTGTAGGCTGGTTTTCTTTGCTTTATGTTTAAAAACCACTTATGAGTGAGTACATGTGATAATTGTCCTTCTGGGTCTGGGATACCTCACTCAAAATGATGTTTTCTAGCTCCATTCATTTGCCTATGAACTTTGGAGAATTGGAATCAGGTTCTCAGCTGCCAGCCGTTCACAGTATGGGCCATCTCCCCAGCCAGAACTTGCCTTTGACAGGGTGGTCAGGAATGCTTTAATATGAAGAAGTTTGGGGCTAGCACAGATGGCCCCGAGGTTAAAAGGATGAGTGATAATGCGGTTTTGATTGTGTAGTAGAAAAACAACTGTGTGATTCCTGTCTGCAGTCTATCATTAAAGCTTGAAATGTGTGTGTGTGTGTGTGTGTGTGTGTGTGTTATTTGCAGTTCACTGGTGGCAACGGCCCAGGGCTGTGGTTTTATGCACCCCTAGCTCACCCAAGTTCTTGGCACAGCTAGTCATTTCTTTGAATACAAGCCTGGCATCGTGGAGTGCAGGGAGTGCGGCCAGATTACCACTTTCTTCCTGTTCCCTTCCTGCACAGTGGTTCCCATTGCCGGCTCTGTGTGTGGTGTCCATGCTACTTGCTGTGGCTCCAGAGCCCACAGATACGGGCTTATCCGGAACCTTACCTTCTCTAACCAGGCAGAGCGCTCTTCAGTGCTGGCTGTGCCCCTGCTAGAGGGGCCTCTAGAACATCCCCGACGGAGGGCACTTTGTCCTCACAGTGCTTCCACAGGGCATTCTGGAATTGTCTCCTGGGTCTTGTTCTTCATTCTGTTGACCATGTCCAGGTGCACCAAGCATTTCACCCCGGGAAGGGCATGGTGAGTGAACCCTTGCCGGTCTCTCTGTCCTGGATGCTGCTGGTGTCAGAGAAATGGGGAGTGGGGAGACGAGATAACTCGCGGTGAAAGATGTTGCGGCACAAACCCGAGAACCTGAGCCTGATCACCAGAGACTTCAGTGGGAGAGGAGGACTGACTCCTGACAGTTGTGCTCAGAGCTCCACGTGTCCGCTCAGCACGTGTGCTCACACACACACACACACAGAAACAAACACGCATGCGTGCACACATGCATACACGCGCACGCACACACGCCCACGCACACACGTGCACGCACACACACACATACATCCGCGCGCGCGCGCACACACACACACGCACATATTTTACATTTTTAAAAAGAGAGATGGCGGGCTCTGGTAACTGCTGGAAGGGCCCTCCCTGGACCCGAAGGGTGTGGGTATCTGATTACAGGAGGAAAGTGTGTGGGCTTGGGCGGTCCTTCCTGGATGGCTGAGGCAGGTTTGTTTGCTTAGTGATGACAGTTTGTCCTGAAGGGAAGTCAGGGAAGGAACTCAAGGCAGGAACCTGGAACCAGGAACTGATGCAGAACCATGGAGGAACGGTACCTGTTGGCTTGCTCCTCATGGCTTGCTCAGCCTGCTTTCTTATAGCATCAGGCCCACCAGTCCAGGGATGGCACTGCCCACAGTCAGCTGGGCCCTCCCACATCCGTCATCAATCAAACAAATGCACCACAGGTTTGCCTATAGGCCAGTCTGGGGCGGGGCATTTTCTCTTCCAAAGTGACTCTGGCTTGTGTCAAGTGGACACAACGCCAGCGCAGTCAGGATGGCGATGCTGCCTGTTTCTCTGTTTGCTGCAAATCTTTCCTCCTCTTTTCCTGTGAATCTCATAGTGATTAAAAAAAAAAAAAAAAGCGGCCTTGAGCGTGGTGGGGAAAGGGGTTCAGGATTCAGGAGCCAGGCTGATTTGCCGTTGCCCTGTAAGGTCTGGGGTGAAGGCTATAATTTACTTCTTCATGTGAATCTGGAGTACTCTTTCGCTGTGTTGAGAAATAATTTATGAATTATGAAAGTGTGTTTTGTAATTTTAAAAATAATTCCACAATAGCACACAATGTAAACAGGCCAATTACTGGAGAAGACCTGGAGAACGGAACAAAACAGACAGAGGAGCATTGAAGGTGCAGCGAATTTGATGCCATCCACATGGGCCTGGAGCAGGGAGGGACACTCGCATTCTCTGTGTGAAGGCAGGACAACAGCGTGACAGAAGAGCAGAGCGTGCGTGCCCTGCACCACAGCGTGGTTTCCGTCTCGTGGGCTGTGACGCTTGCAGAGTCCTTGCAGGACAGAGCCCAGCTGCCCCGGAGGGAGCTGCGTGGTCGTGAGGGCTTCTGAATGGGAATCTGGGGAGAGGGTAGTTTTAGGGTTACTAGTAATAAGCATTTGTGGCATTATAGGATCTGAGGAGAAAATAAGATACGGAAATAGTTGATAAAAAAATTAAACATCTGTTTCCAATAAAAACTCTTATGGGAATAATTAGGTGCTTCCTCAACGGGGGAAAGTAGATTTTTGTCAAGCCAGTAGCTAAAGTTTTGCTAATATTGAGGCAGCGAACAGGAGGTGACCCACTAAAGACACATGAAGAGACTTGGGATGGAGCTCAGTTGGCAGAGTGCTCGCCTCCAAGGCACACTGCGTAAACCATGTTGCGACTCAACCCTCGATCTCGGCACTCAGAGCATCCTGGGCTACATAGCACCTTCCAGGTCAGGCCAGCCTGAGCTACACAAGACCTTGTCTTAAAAAAGAAATCAGAAAAATGTTTTATCATCTTAAAAACTCCTTTCTAAATTTGACACTGGAGTATAAGCCATAGACTAAAAGATAAATAGAATTTTTTTTATTGTGAAAATGAGCATTGCATGAAAAAACTCAAACGACATCAAAAGATGATAGTCTGAAAACAATTGCAATCTGCCTCGAAGGAGCCCGTTTTCTTGGCATACAAAGAGCTCTGAGAAATAGAGGGGTCACTAATTTTGCTAAAAATTAAATGAAGGGCATAAACAAATCTGCAGGGAAAACAGTGTGAAAGTTTCTCAGGATTTGGAGGTGTGCAGACTGGCACGTGATGCGGTGAGCCTCGACAGGAGGGCATCCGGAACCTAACGGATCAAAAAAGATGGATACGCTTGATGACACACTGATCTGGTCACACGTCCTTTCCCACATGCGGGCGAGAGCCAGTGGGTATCATTGCCGGGAAGGCCACCGTGCTATTTGTCCAGATTATGAAAGCCCGTATCCTAGTCCCTAACCATTCCAGATCGGTGCCTGCCCTGGAGGGAAATTCTCCGGCATGTGCAGTGTTCAGGGGATGTGGCTGTAATAGTGTCAGGTGAAAGACAGCAATATAAATATCAATCCATAAAGAAAGGCTAATAAAAGCTGGACCTCTGGACCATTAGAGGGTCGATAAATCAACCTAGTGGATTGTACACACAGTGACGTGAGAGTGGAAATTAGTGGTGTCCATTGCAACATGAGGGCGAATATTTGGGGGTGGCATTTTTTTTTTTTTTTTTTTTTTTTGATTTTCGAAACAGGGTTTCTCCGTAGCTTTTGGTTCCTGTCCTGGAACTAGCTCTTGTAGACCAGGCTGGCCTCGAACTCACAGAGATCCGCCTGCCTCTGCCTCCCGATTAAAGGCGTGCGCCACCACCGCCCAGCTGTAGCCTGCTTGTTGACCGTAGGACCATCACTTAAATTGTGCTTTTAAGATTTATGGACAGAATCCAGAGTGCCCGCAGCAGCCATCTGTCCTTCCCTGTTCATTAGCTGGTAAGGAAATCCCAGGCTGAGATTTCCCATGCATCGAGGCCATGCTCCCCTTCTAAGTGTGGGTGGAGATGCCCATGGCAGTGAGAAGCCTGCTTGCCTACATGCCTACACAGATCTCCCGTAGTGTTTGTGGATTTGTGATACCTACCTACCCAGATCCAGCCTGGGACATCGTGGGTGTGGACAGCCCCACAATTACTTCCTGTAGCTCTGCCCGGGCAGACTAGCCTGAGGAAGCTGAGACTGCAATTCTTTCCGGCTGGGATCCCGGCCCCAGTCACTGCTTCTGGGCTCTGACACAGCGGAGTCTCCTGCTTTGTTCTACATCCCATTTCCTTCTCTGAGTTTTGGTTCTACTCAGAGGCCCTGTGTGGCTTCCTGTGCTGCTACGATGCTGGGTGTCCAGGTCCTGGCGCCCGCCTACCCTGTCAGGAATATAAGGATGCGGCATTTGTTTGAATGCTACTCTATCCACTTGCTGTTCCTGTGACTCTAGGGTAAATTATTTACCCCAGCTGGACCTCAGGGTTTTTTTTTGTTTGTTTGTTTGTTTGTTTTGTTTTGTTTTTCGAGACAGGGTTTCTCTGTGGCTTTGGAGCCTGTCCTGGAACTAGCTCTGTAGACCAGGCTGGTCTCGAACTCACAGAGATCCGCCTGCCTCTGCCTCCCGAGTGCTGGGATTAAAGGCGTGCGCCACCATCGCCTGGCTCAGGGTTTTTTTTTGTGTTGTGGCTGGAACACTAGGCTGCCTTTGGAGAATGGCCGCACAGAGTGTGCGACAATAACCGGTGGGTTAGAGCCCTGCTGCCCTGAGTCTGGGGTGTTGTCGTGATAGATGATTTCTTTATGGCGCTGCAAGGCACCTGTGCCACTTTGGGGCACTTCAGGACCATTCCTAACTCTATCCCACATTGACCCTCTAGAGACTGCCCGTGCCTTCCCTTGGCAGGAGGTCTGAGTCAGAAGAAAACACGGGCTGGCCAGGGAAAATGGCGCACGAATGCAGTCTCAGAAGCCAGGAGGTGGAGGCAGAGGGTTAGGGGAACGAGGGTCACCTCTGCCTCATCACGCGTTCCAGACCAGCTGAGTGGCATGAGACCTTGCCAGGCAGAGCCCAGTACAAAACAGCCTCAAAAAATCATCTGTGAGCTAAAGACCTGAACGGACAAATGACCTGACACTTTGGGATGTTTATTGAGTAGCTGCCAGCCATTGGGCACGTGGCTCCGCACAGGCAATGTATTCATGCTGCTCCTCAGGGCCCCGAGGGAGTTTTGAGGGGCATTCAGGTATCGGGTCATTTGGTTCTTTTAAAGTCCTCATGAAGGAGCCTGGATATCTACTTCAGAAAAGTAGGAGTTGAGAGGCCTTTGCAGAAGAGCAGAAGAGGTAACATTTGAAGTGCATCTAGTAGGTTTGTATCTTAATAATAGCTTTTCTATGTGAATCTCTCTCTCTCTAGCTTTTCGAGACATGGTTTCTTTGTGTAACAGCTTTGGCTGTCCTGGAACTCACTCTGTAGACCAGGCTGGCCTCGAACTCACAGAGATCACCTGCCTCTGCCTCTGCCTCTGCCTCCTGAGTTCTGGGATTGCAGGTATGTGCCATTATCACCTGGCTCAAATTTAAGTTCTTAAACAAACAAACAAAAAAGCAATCGAGACAGCTCTTGCATGACTTCTCAGGCTTTTGGTTAAGATCAAGTTGAAAGTATGTCTTGAAGCTGGGTGTGATGCTGAACGCCTGTAATCCAGGCACATGAATGGTGGAGACAGATCAGTCCTAGGCCAGCCTGGGCCACACGGGGTTCTGTTGGTAGAGTGTTTGCCTAGCGTGCTCGAGACCTTGGGTACCAGCCCCAGTGCTGCATAAACCAGGCGTGGTGGACTGTGTCCGTGATCCTAGCCCTTGGAGGGTGTAGACGGAAAAATCTAAAGTTTAAGGCCATCCTTAACTGCTTGTGCAGTTTAGACACTATCTCAAAACCAAACAACCAAGTGAAATTAGATTTTTTAAAAAAATTAAAGTCTTGAGAAGTTACTAAACAATGCTTATTCCAGGAAGGTAAGTCCAACTCAACACAGACTAGCGTTAGTAGAAATAAAGTGTAAAAGTTGGAAGACCTCGTAATTGGGACAGAATCTGAAATGTAACTGAGACTCCCCAAAAGTTTGATGAATAAAGAAATTTGATTTTACTAAATGCAAAAAATACTGAAAATCCATGATATACGTAGTATTACATATCACAAAATTAAAATAGGCATGTCAGCATGTCAGAGACTCTTTTTTTTTTTTTTTTTTTCCGAGACAGGATTTCTCTGTGGTTTTGGAGCCTGTCCTGGAACTAGCTCTTGTAGACCAGGCTGGTCTCGAACTCACAGAGATCCTCCTGCCTCTGCCTCCCAAGTGCTGGGATTAAAGGCGTGCGCCACCACCGCCCGGCGTCAGAGACTCTTTTCCTACACCCAAGGAAGGGTCTGTGTGCGATCTGGTCGCAGCCTTCCATAGAGGCTGCTTTGAAAGGAGAGAAACAGGAAGTAACCCCAGTGCCTCTTATCTCAACTCCTCTTTAACAGAACCTTGACAGAGGCTTGTGACAAAATAGGAACAAAACAGAGAAAAATAATGCGGGATTGGCACAGAGAAGGAAGAGATAAAAATATGCTGTTTACGAATGACACAGTTTCTAGTGAGAGAAGATGACCAGCCGCTCCTGGGGCTGCTTTGTGCATGGACGCTAAAGGGTCTGAGGCTGACGCCTGGATCTCATGGCCACGCAGTGCTGCTCCAGTGAGGGTTGCAGCTGCAAACACTCCAGCAGTGTGAGCAGGGACAGCCAGTGTCCTGAAGCTGGCTAGAGAGGAGAGCGGGAGACATAGGCGCTATACCGTAGTGTTAGGACAAAGCTGACCAATGAGAAGCGAGTATTTACTCTTGATGTAAAGAGCAACTATGTTTGAAAATTCCATAAAAATCCTTAATACCAGGCACACGCCTTTAATCCCAGCACCCGGGAGGCAGAGGCCGCTGGATCTCTGCGTTTGAGACCAGCCTGGTAAAAGAATAAATTTTCTAAAAACGATAAAGTCAAAACTAGGTGATGTGGGGCATGCCTGCAATCCAAGCACTCGGGAGGTGGAGGCAGGGAGACCAACATTCAAGGCTACATTTTGCGTTTAGGCCAGCCTGAGCTACACGAGACCATGTTTCAAAAGTAAGTAATAATAAAGCAAAAATAAGCAAAATCCTGTAAGAGGGTGAAGGAATGGATGAGGAAGCAGTTGTGATAACCCAGGGGCAAGGCACACCAAAAATTACACATGGAAAGATCCCATACTGAAGGCAGGCGCATAGGCTGTGTTGGCGGCCCACTCAGCCTGGGGAAAGATAATTTCATAGGAGGTCCAGATAAATAGATGTGCAGGAGAAATGTAAGATAATGTTTATAGACATTCGGCCAACTCAGCGGTAGTGTTTCATTAGGCTTGTAGCATTAGTTGTAATTGGGTTGTTGTTGTTGTGATGATGATGTTAGGGTCTTGATAGATATGTAACGTTGGCTGTCCTGGAACTTGATATATAGGCAAGACTGGTCTTGAACTCACAGATATCTGCCTGTTTAGGCCTTTGGAATGCTGGGAATAAAGATGTGTCTAGGCTTGGGTCAGTTTTACAAATCCTATCCCTGAGGCCAGTGGAAAGAAATTGGGCGCCTTGTCCTCCTCCCCGGTGGAAGAGTGGAGCCGGCCTTTCAGGAGAGTATCATGGCCTTGGACAACAAAAATCACAGCAGTGTCTGCGCCATTGGACCAGTATTTTGGCTTTGAGGGGAGTAATGCAGAGACAATGCCGAAGAGGAGGAAAGTAACACTCCCCAAATGGGAAAGCAGAGGAGGCTCAGTGCGTGGTGTTAGGGCATGTTAGCATGACTGCCAGGGTGGAAATGCAGATCCCACCCTCCGGATCCAGGGTGGACTTTTCCAGATGGCTTGTCATGTCTGGTCCTTTACTAGATGGATGCACTGTTGAGAAGAGCCCCAGCCTGCTGGCTGGATCAACTATAACCCAGTGAACGTTGAGTTACAGACTTTGGGTCTGGCTAATATACTTGCATAATTGTTTGCTTTTCCAAGTTCATTACAATGAAGTTTTAATTTAAAAGTCATTTAGTTAATGTTCTTTCCAGTAAAAATTGTGGCGGTTACATATTGCAGTTTGTTTAATTTAATAATTTTACTTTAAAATTGTATTTATTATTTTGTGTGTGCGTGTACTAAGAACATGCAATAGCATCCGATGACAGTCAGAGTACAACTTCTGTCTACCTAGCCCATGGGTCTTCAGGTTGGCAGGCTCAGCAGCAAGCCTTTGTGCCCCCTGAGCCATCTGGGTAACCCAAAGGTGGAGGAACTCCTTGCAGTGAAAGGAAACGTTAGGCCCCGGGCAGCCGCACAAACTGGATTTGAGTCACTGCGTCGCCCTGTGGTTTGGGGCAAATCACATATCTCTTTAGCCTTAGGGGCGGAAATGGCGATACCTGCAATGAGACCAGCCGGGTTCTGGGCTTCGTGAAGGCCGTTCTTCAGGGCACAGTGAGCCCTTATTTTCTCATGTTGTCCTCACGTCTGCAAACGTCTGGGGTTCCAAGCAGGGCCGCTTCTGTGTGGCAACTGAGAGCGGGAGGTCGGCACACCCCTAAAAAAGACAGCCTGCAGAACCGTTGCAAATCCCCTCAAGAGGGCTGCAGCCTATGAAGGCTAAGCAAGTCTGTGCTCATCCCTTTCAGACCTGCAGACAGAACCTGGAGGAAAAGTCCATCTGTTGGGCTGGTGTGGTAGCTCTGTGGTAGAGCCCTTGTCTGGCCCCTGAGGGACCTTGGCTTCATTTCCCCCCCGCAGAAAAAAAACATTCATGGGCAGAGTGAGGGCCACCAGGTTCATCATTCTAGCTCTTCCTGATACAACTCATACAACTCTCCTTAGGCAGAACCAATTTTTTTTTTTTTCTTTGCAGATGAGGACATGAGGGAGGGGCTTAGAGAGCCTCACAGGAGGGGATTCAGGACCTGCCTTGACCCCAAACACACGTCTATGAGCCATGTGTCCTGGGGCCTTCCATCTCAGCGCTGAGTTAACCTGAGATAATGTTCTCTGTCCCTGTTTGTCTTAGTTACTTTTATATTGCAATGACAAAAACATTATGACCAAGGCAACTTATAAAAGGAAGCATTTGATTTAGGGGCTCACGGTTCCTGAGAGTTAGAGTCCATGACTCACGGAGTGACACATGGCAGCGGGCAGCAGAAGAGAGTTCACATCCAATCAGTCGGCATAGGGGGAGGAGCGGCACTACCTGGGAAGGGTGTGGGCTTTTGAAAGCTCAGGGACAAACTTCCTTCACAAGACCACATCTCCTAATCCTTTCCAAACAGTTCCTCCAACTTCCAGTGGAGTGGGCTGTGTTTCAAGACAGGGTTTCTCTGTGAAGCTCTAGCTGCCCTGGAACTCGCTCTGTAGACCAGGCTGGCCTTGAACTCACAGAGTTCCGCCTGCTTCTGCCTCCTGAGGGCTGGGATTAAAGGCGTGTGCGGCCACCACCACCGCCTGGCCTAGTTCTTCCAGTTTTGAACCAAACACTCAAAGAGGGTGTCAGCTTCCTTGAAGCTGGAGTTCCAAATGGTTGTGAGCTACCTGCTGTGCCCAGCACCTAATTCTTGACTGATATGAAGACTCTGAGTGGTTATCTCCAGGTGGGAAGCGTCAGTCCTACGGTGGGTGATTAATGCCTTGGTCTGCGGATACTTAGCTGCGGCAGGGAGATGGGACCAGATGGGGGAACAGGGAGAAGGACAGCGTGGCGGCAGGAAGTGTCTTGAGCAGGAAGATCTGAGAAATGACATTGGGTGGGGCTCTTGCCTGAACAAACACTGCGAGGCCCCAGACTGGGGGTGGCGTCTCTGGATGTGTGCCCCCGAAAGCTGCACTTTTGAGTCTGGCTGAGTTAGGTGGTGGTGTAGAGGGAGGCTGGAGGGAGTGAAAGCACAGGATGGGTGACATCTCCTGGGTGGAGAACTGGACCAGCCGTGTACAGAATACAAGATGGGGGGGGGGAGGGTGGAGAGTGTGGGGTGACCGCCCCACTTTTGATGAGGTGACTAGGTGTTCAGTGCCCCAACCAACAAAGATCAGGAGCCCGAAGGGAATGTTGAACTGAGCTTACTTTGGACACGTGGAGTTTGAGGAGCCCGTGTTGTAGGTGGCAGCGTCTAGTCAGAAGAGTGTCCCCTGCTGAGGTCAGCCACTGTCTACAAACACATGTTCTGTTCAGTGCTTGAAGCTATAAGTGTGGATGTGCCAGCAAGAAGGGTGTGGGCGGGCAAAGACAGTTACAGGAGTGGACTGTGCCGATCTGAAGGATGCTCCAATTATAAAACACACGTAAAACTGGAACGCACCCTTTCTGCTGCTCACAAGCTGGCCAGCAGCCTGCAGGGTGGAGTTCCAGCTTCTCAGCTCAACTGGACGTCTGTTGGGAACTTGCCGCCTCTTAGCTTCAGGCCGGATGAGCATTTAAAGTTCTGGATGTTTGAAATCAAGGCTATAGTTCAGGATGTTTGAAATCAAGGCCTGGGCAGGGAAGGAGCCTTGTGTCTGTCTGTACCACAAGGCTCAGCTCCTGCAGTTCTTGGTTATCTTCAGCATGTAGAAACATCGATTGCCCACTCCTCGTGAGTTTGTGCGTGTGTCTGCATGCACGCGTATGTTTCTGTTTTCTGCTGTACTCAAATACAGTGGCTGTGACTCAGCTCAGCATCTCATATGCTAAAATTGGGATGATACGGAGATTAGTGTAGCTCCTTTGCAAGGATGAAGCAGTCCGTATGTTCGATACCCTGCCTGAGTGAACAGAGTGGAGAGTGACTAACCAAGGCACCTGATGTCAACTCTGTTGCACCCAGCACGTGTGTGTCAACACACATTCGAAGCAGTCATACATACTGCTTGCACACAACGTATCTGTCATGAAGAACATCAAAAAAGAATGAGCCCAAGATGAGTTATGTCCTGATTCCATCTGCCGAGACCCTCTTTCTAGATAAGATCCCATCCAGGCATTTAGAACTTAGAACATGAGAACTTAGGCATCTCTAGCTGTTTCTGGCATCCCCTCCACCCGATTGCCATGGTCCTCTTTAGGAAGATATCCATGTATAGCCCAGCCAGAGGTTACTATCTGCAACTCTCTGAGAGGACCCCACTACCGTCCTTACTGCCCGTGTCTCCACTGGGCCCTGGACTCCTTGACACAGGCACACTGCCCCTGTTTCTCCGCACTGAGTGGTAGGCGGTGACAGCCCCAGCCTCAGAGTTGCGTAAGACTAGGTGTGAGTGCTAATTCTTAATTAGCTGTGTGATCGTGGATGACTTCCTGATTTCTCTTTGCCTCGGTTTCCCTTTTTGTAAGATGGAGCTTCTAAGTGAGAACTTACTGGGTCATGAGGAAGTGTACCGGGAGCAGCTGTTCAGGGACTCACGTCTCCCGGAGACCAGGACTGCCATGGCAGGGCACCCATACGGACTTGTTGAACTTAACACATAGAGACTTAGCATGAGGAGAGCGGACGGCCCTTGTGCGTTTATGAGTTTGAGCCTTCCTGAGAAGCCCCCCTCCCTCAGCCTGTGTCCCCAGGATTCCGATATCTGCATGGCTGGGTGCTGCTGAGTGTGGTGGGTATGCAGGGGTCTCAGTTTGACTCAGATGCGCAGCCCTGTGCTCAGCGCTTCTCTTTCATGTGGATGGAACAAATTTTGGCTATTACACAGTGGTGTCTACGGTGGCTTCTATAGATGAGTCACCGTTTACTGTAAAGCTTTCAGATGCCCGGCAGACACGCCTACCGGTGGAGTCAGGGCCTACAAGACCCACAGCCCAGTCTCAAGCATCTAGCAAGAGACAGGAGGCTTGTGGTCCCTTTCACGTGACGGTCACAGGTGAAGGTCTGCCTGCAACTTCCATATTGCCCGCTGGGAATCTCATTTGATCTTTACGGAGTGGCAGGCCCATGCCAGCTGTCGGATAGCACTGTGTACGTTAGTGCCTGCTTTGCTTCTAGACAAGAGAGCTGTGCCTGGTTTTGCTTTGTGTGAACTATTAATTTAAAAAAAGGTGGGCCGGAGTCTTCAGTTAGTAAAGTGTTTGCTGTACTGGCTGAGGAGGACCTGAGTTGAATTCCCAGAATGGGTGGGCATAGTGGCATGTGCTTGTAACTTCAGTGTTGGGAGGTGGAGACCAGCCATACGGCCTGTACAGTGAGCCTCTGTTCCCAGTGAGAGACCCTGCCTCAAAACACAGGGTGGGTGCCACAGAGAGAGCTTAGTGGGCAGAAGTGTTTGCTGCTGGGGGTGATGGTGTCCAGCGGAAGGGGTGGATCGCTGTTTGCTGCTGGGGGTGATGGTGTCCAGCGGAAGGGGTGGATCGTCCCTGAAAGCTGCCCTTTGAACTCAGCGCGCGTTGTCCTGGGGGACTTTTAAACTGATCGGCATTGCGCTTTCATGTATTATTTTGAGTGAGCGTGTGTGCGCATGTGTGCTGGCCCAAGAGTGGAGGCCAGAGGACAGCCTCGCGTGTCCTTAGGTACACGCTACCTCCATTTTGTGTCGTGTAGGGTCTCTTGGCCTGGAACGCGCCCCAATGGCTCCCAGGGATTCATTCACCTTTGCACCCTCAGAGCTGGGATTACAAGTGCACTTCATCATGCCTGTATTTGCCTCCCCTCCTCTCCTCTCCCCTCCTCTTCTCCACACTCCCCATCCCTCACTTTCCCTCTCCTGACCTATTCTCTTCCTCCTTCCCCTTCCCCCTCTCTCTTCCCCCTTCCTCTTTCTTCTCCCCTTTGCAAGGCAGAGCTATCTATCTCCTCAACCCTATAGAAGATATTTCTGAAGGTGCCTCTGGGAACAGAGACAGTTTCTTTATGGGATCATTTTCGGGCTTTGCTGAGCCATTCTAAGGGCCTTGGTGTGTAGTCTGTCTACAGAAGTAGCCTCTGTACTCAGAGGAAGGACTGTGGATTTGGGCTTTTGAGGTCAGGGATGGCAGGGTAGCCCTGTGGTGCCGCAGAGGTTGTGGAGGTGCCCGCTCAGGTCTCCTTCCTGGTTTGTGGTGGTAATTTATCCCAGATCTGCAGCTACTCACTGTATTCGTTTGACTCGTTTGTACTTCTCTATCTGTGTCCACGGAGCCCCGCCTCAAAACTAAAACAAATGAAACCCACCCCCACCTCCTGACGCGTGCCCTCCTCTGGGGCTTCTCTTAGGACTGAGCAGCTGTTTGGTGCATCCCAGGGACCACAGTGAGTCTCTGCAGTGTGGTTCGCACTTCCCCTCACTCTGGCCACCTAGGACCCAGGTCTCTTGAGATTGCTGTGCATGTGTCTTCGGAGTAAGAGGCTGTCACCATCTGGCACTCTTTGAGACATAGCCAGTAGTTATGGGGACAGTAGTGCTAGATGGTTTGAAACCCAGGCTTGGGAGACATTCAGGACGATGGCTGCCTTGTCTGAGCGCCGTGTCCTTAAGTTCCAGGAGGCCAAGGGTGCCCTTGCTTCTGCCTCCTCCTTCTTTGCTGGGTCTTCTGAAGTTTGCCTTCTCCCATCCCAGGTGCTTTTGTGAGAACACAGCCTCCTCTTCTTGTTGAATTCGCATGTGTCCCAGTGTCCTGCCACTCCACTAGGGTTCGTAACCTTCCTAAGGGTGTGGTCCTTACTGGGGGCCCATGAGCCTTGATTGCAGCCAAACCCACAGGCACCCCACAGCAAGTCGGCTCAGGGTGAATGAGAAAGGCACTGGTGCTGCATGCAGCCCCTTGTGATGAAACGGGTGGGACCACTTCCCTCTTCACCCTGCAGGAAAGAGGGGACCCTCGCCTGCTACTCAGCTGCTGTGTTCTTTCTTCTGCATGTGGATTCATTTGCTGGCTGTGACTCTGTCCTATGAGCTGCGCACAGTCCTTGTTGCCTGGCTCTTCCTAGTGAAGGGATGGTCCGGTGTTCAGGGTGTGGCTGGCTGGGGTGAATGGTACAGTCTGTCACCAGACAGACCAGGAATATTTTGGGCCACACAACAGATGTGGGTCCCGTGACTCTTGTTTTTAAAAGGAACTGCACCCAGTGTGAGGGAGAGTGTAGGGGGAGTCTGCCCATGGTAGCTGGCTCCTTGAGCTCTCAGGGATCTAAGGGCAGTTAACTCTAGAGGTGATGTTCCTCCTACTGCATCTCAAACACTCCTAGAATTCTAGAATGTTCTAAACCTGAGATTCCATTCATTATGGGGCCTTCAGGCCTCTTTTAAAATTTTTTTTTAAAGTTTATACACATGGGTGTTTGTGTATATATGTACCATCTGTGTGCCTGGTGTCTGAGGATTCCAGAAGAGGGTATTGACTCTGGAACTGGAGTTAGAGACAGTTGTGTGCTGCCATGTGGGTGCTGGGGATTGAACTCTGGTCCTCTGTGAATAGCCAGTTCTCTTTACTGCTGAGTCATCTCTCCAGCCCCTTCGAATGTCCAGCAGGCAGTGTCGGGGGATGGAAAAGTTCTGATCACTGGTGACTGATCTCTGTCATCTGCCTGGCAGGACTGGGTGAGGATGAGATGTCAGGATAGGGAAGTGGCCTCCGTCCCCAAATCCCTCTGCCACTACCAGACATGCCGGCAGGGCCCCAACACTAGTCTCCATGACCCTGGAGTTCTCCCTTCCTCCATGTTCCCCTTCATCCTTTAGGGCACATTCTGGTAAGTTCTTCTAACATCACATGATCACTAGGCCTGGCAGGGTCACACCAGCAACCCAGCTGGAAGAACTTGTCTGAGCCTGGACCTGTGGTCCGGCTATATGGAAGCTGAGACAAAATCTCAAGTTCAAGGCTTGTTTGGGTTACCGAGACAGTTCAAGGCCAGGGCAACTTAGCAGCCCCCCCCCCCCATCCTTCCCCTCAAATGTGGCTAGGGATGTATTTCAGTGCTAGGAGCCTTGCCTTTTATATTTGAGGCCCTGGGTTCAATTCCCAGTAGAAGAGAAAACCCTCTCAACAAACTCGGGGCTCTGCGGTTTGTGTGTGCACTTTTATGTTTTGCGTATGTATGTGTATGTGGTGTGTGTAAGTGTGTGTGTATTTGCATGTACGTGTGTGTGCAGCTGCATATGCACAGGGCACGTGTGTGGAGGCCTGAGGTGAGTGTCAGGTGACTTTCTCCGTCGCTCTCTGTCAGCTGGTGTGGCTTGTCAGCTTGCTGTGGGCATTCCCTGTCTGGTCCTGCATGTGCTCCTGCATGTGCTCCCACATGCTGCTCCCGCATGCTGCTCCCGCATGTGCTCCTGCATGCTTGGCCATCACATTCCCCAGCTATTTTATGTGATTTCTGGGGATCAAAACTCCAGGTCCCACAATTGCTCAGCACGTTCTACCCACTGAACCATGTCCACAAGTCTCCCCTGCTTTTTTATTTTCATTTTTATTTTTGAGGCCGTGTCTTACTATATAGTCCTGGCTGATCTGGAACTTGTGGTGATTATCCTGCCCCTGGCTCCCAAGCGTTGGTGTTACTGTTTTCCTCCACGGTGTCGGACTCCCAGTGTGTTAGCCATGAGTGTTCGGGAGAGGTGGTTCCTTCCTGGTTATGGGTTGACAACGATTTTATCTGTGTTCAGCCCATGAGATCAGGCCCCTGAGCAAACCAGCTCCCCTCTTAGGTAGTGAGGAGAGATCAGACTTCATTAGCTGCAGTGGAGGGCTCTGTGCTTTCTCTTTGGTTGTGTGGGGATGGATGTCTTAGTGAGCGCCGAGTCTGAACTGTGACTGCTGACTTGATGGAACCCTGAGAGGCCCCACTTCCTCTTCGTTCTCACACGTTCTATTTATCTTCCTCTGGATTAAAAACAACAACAACAACAACAACAACCTACTCTAAACAAGAGGACCACCTAGAAAATAACTGGGCTTTGAGAAACACGGAGCGCTTTCTAGGTAAGGGGCCTTCTTTCCTCCAGGTTGAGTTTCTGTGAGACTGACAGGACACTGAGCCCCACGGGACTGGGTGGGGGAGGGACTGACTGATGTCCACAGTGGAGTAGGAGTGAGGTCATCACCACTCACACTTCTTCCACTTCTTGTTCTTGCCGAGGCTCTTTCTCCTTCCTCCTCCTCCACTTCCTCCTTCCGCCTGCCCCTCTTCCTCATTTCTCTTCCTTCTCCTCCCTTCTCTTCTTCCTCTTCCTCCTCTGCTCCTTCTCCTTCCTCTCCTCTTTCTTTAAGGTCTTCATTTATTTATTAAATGAAAGGTTCATTATGTTTTTCTCTGTGTGATAGTATTGCTTCCCTGTTGTGTGTCCTTGGTGTCTTTGTGGAAAATCAATTCCCTGTAGATGCTGGCTTTATCTCTGGGCTTCCTGTTGTCGTTAGGCAGTGTGTCCATTCTGATGCCGGTACCATGCTGTTTTGATTAGTATGGCTTTATAATATATTTAGAAATTTAGTGATCATGTTGGTATCTTTGTGGTTTCATGTGAATGTTAGAATTTCTATGAGTAATGACACTGGAATTTTTTTCATAGAGATTGCATTGGTCACGCAGTAAGTAGTATGCTTTGTGTTTGTGTTTTGTAAAGATGGTTTTACTCAGTCATTCAGGCTGGTCTCGAACTCTTGGACTCAGGAGCACCTCCAACTTTCCGAGTGCTGCTATTCCCGGTGTGCTTATCATGTCTGACCCAGTATAGACTTTTGTAGCACAAGTGCTGATTGTTTTTCATAATAAAAACGCAGAGTCAGATATTGGGGGGGTGAAAGCTGAAGGATCAGAGAAGCAAACAGTCAGCCACTAGAGTTCTTACCTCTACCTCAGACTGAAAGGGAGATCCTGTTGCCACGAATCCTGACTGAATGATACAAAACCTCAGATCGTATCTGAGCTCGTGTCTCCTCCCGCCTTATATTCCTCTTTCCTCCCAGCCGTACCACTCCTGCCTCCACCTCCCTACTGCTGGGATTAAAGCCACGTGGCTCTCAAGTACTGGTATTAAAGGTGTGAGCCACTGCCAGCTGATTTTGTTTCTTTTTGAATCTGGATCAATCTAGTGTAGCCTAAAGTGGCCTTGAACTCAAAGAGGTCCACCTACTTCTGCCTCCCGAGTGCTGGGTTTAAACACGTGTGCCACCACCGCCCGGCCTCTGTGGCTAACTAGTGGCTTACCTCTTGAGGCAAGTTTTATTTGTTAGAGTACAAACAAAATATCATTACAGACTTCTTTTTAAAAATGGACAAGATCTCCTGAATAAATTGGGAGAGTGGGGTTCACAGGAGAGGGAGAGGAAGGGTGGGGAGTGGAGAAAAATGTTTATTTTTTTTTTAAATACTTTTTTTTTTTTTTTTCGAGACAGGGTTTCTCTGTGGTTTTGGAGCCTGTCCTGGAACTAGCTCTTGTAGACCAGGCTGGTCTCGAACTCACAGAGATCCGCCTGTCTCTGCCTCCCAAGTGCTGGGATTAAAGGCGTGCGCCACCACCGCCCGGCAGAAAAATGTATAGCTCAATAAAAACAATTAAAAAGAAAGAATGAAAGATCCCGACTCAGTCAAGGGAGTGGCTCACACAGCCCATGGATGTGTGACAATTCTATGTCAGGCGCATTAAAAGAAAAAACTTTGAACACTCATTTCATTACTGATCAAATATAAGTTACATATATGAGAATTGTTTAAAAAAGATTTATGTGCATTGGTGTTTTGCCTGCATGTATATCTGGGTGAGGATGTCAGATCCCCTGGAACTGGAGTTACAGACATCTGTAGGCTGCCATATGGGTGCTGGGAATTGAACCCCGGGTCCTCTGGAAGAACAGCCAGTGTTCTTAACCACTGAACCGTCTCTCCCGCCCCCAGTGCAGACATTCTAACAGTATTAATTCTTATAAAAATTTCATAACATTTATTTACTTATTTTGTGGGAATAAGGGGGTGCACATGTGGAGGTTGGAGGATGTGTGGGCATGAGTTCTCTCCTGTTATGTGGGTTCTGGGGATCAAACTCAGGTTGTCAGGCTTGACTCCTCCCCCCCCCCGAGATATCGCATGGCCCCCATAGTAACTTCTAATCCAGGAACGTAGGATACCCTTCTATTTGTTTATATTTTCAATTTCTTTCACCCATGTTTTATAGTTTTCAGTATGTAAATCATTCATGTGTGTGGTTAAATTTATTTCCAAGAATTTTTTAAAATACCACTTAAAATGGGATCGTCTTTTAGTTTCTGTTTTCACACAGTCTTGCTGGTCTGTAGAAACACTACTGATTTCCATACATGGACCATGTATCCTTCAAACTCACTGACTTGTTCAGCTCTGACAGGTGGCCGAGAAATCCTCAGGACTGTGTCGTCAGAGGGCGATTTGGTTTTATCTTGTGCTCTTGTGAGTCTTTCGCTTGCTTAGTGGCTGTGTCCAGGGACTGGTGTTCAGAGATGAGACAGAATTTAGTGCAGGGGAAGCTGGGAATTGGCACTGGGGAGACGGGGACCAGGAGCACAGTATGGCCATACTCTTGACTCCTTAGTCTTAGGTGGGTGTCTTTAACCCAAAACCAGAGATCATAACATCACAACCCCCCCGAACCTTCTCAGTGATGATGAAGGCTTAGAGGTCAGAATATTCCAAATATTAGGCTTCTTTGAGAGTTGGGGCTATTATTTTGGCTAAGATTATGATATTCTAGCATCTGAAGAGTTTGGAGAAGTGGAACATACCTCATCTTTTCTATCTCTGAGATAAGGGACGTTCAGTTTGCAGTTCACTGCACAGACAGGTGATTCTGACCTGAATTTGAGCGCCACTCGTCAGTTTTGCAAAATGTTTGGGCCTGCTTTCCATGAGGGTTAGTTCTAGAGTAGAAGAGTGGGGTCCAGAGGGGCTGAAACTTGTGGAGGGCTGTGCTCGTCTATCCAATCAGCATGCCTAGCCTAACAGGGGCAGGCAGCTAGCTAGTGCAGGAACTGGGATCTGAGGGCTCTTGTTCTTCCTGCTGTGAAAATACCTTCTCCTGGGGAGTTGTGATTGATTGCTAAGTGTTCCCCCAAAATAATAGGATCTGGCCGCAGGGTCCTTTGGCCCCTGCCTGGAGGGCTTGCCCGGAAAGTGCTTTGCTGTTGTGTGTTGCCCAAGCTTTCTTCAGCGAGTGAGGGAATGTTGCCATTGCCTTCTCTTTCTGGAGGACCCTCCAGGTGCCAGTCTTGTCACGCAGCTTCTTGTCCGAGCCATCAGAGAAACAGATATCTTCTGACCCATGACCTACACAAGCTGATAGCCACGGGCCGTGTTTGCATGGTGGTTAATCCTTTCTATCTATCTATCTATCTATCTATCTATCTATCTATCTATCTATCTATCTATCTATCTATCTATATTTAAAAGCCTCTTCTGGAACTCACTCTGTAGACCAGGCTGGTCTCAAACTCACAGAGATCCACCTGCCTCTGCCTCCAGAGTGCTGGGATTAAAGGTGTGCATCACCACTGCCCGACCGATTAATGCCTTTCTAATGGATACAAGTTCTTGACCTGGGTTGCTAGCTGGATTGCTGTGTCGTGGGTGCAGTGGAGTTTTTACTGGACAAAGAGATGCTGTTCGCCTGGAGAACTGCCTAGCATGCACCAGGCCCTGGGTGTGATTCCCAGGACAGAGGAAGGCAGGAAGCCAGTCTGAGAAGCCTAAGGAGCGATAGGAGGGTGGCGGCCCTGTGGGAAGTGATATTTCCCCATCTCAAACTGTAGCCTGAGCCTCCAGAACTTTGGGCTGAGGGCTGAGTCAGGTGGGTAAATGCCCACAGGCCTGAGCGGCAGAGTGTGTGTTTGAAACCTGGTTACAGCACAGTGTTGTATCCTAGAGTCCAACTGCCTGGTGCCTCTGCCCTATCACTTGACCCTCTGACAAGGACTGTCCTGTGGAGCACTGTCCCAGGCTATCAGCTTTGTCGCCACAGTGAAGTCCTGTGGCCTGTTACGTATCTAATTTCTTGTCATCACTGTCGCCCAAAGATGTCCTCTACCTCCTCCTTCTCCCCCTCTTCTTCATTGTACTGTAAATTTAGTTTGCAGCTTCTCCTGCAGTTTGGTTAATCTTAGACTCCAAAGCATAGAGGCTTTTATCTCTTCGCTATATTGGGGTTTGTGATTCTAACACACACACACACACACACACACACACACACAAACAGAGAGAGAGAGAGAGAGAGAGAGAGAGAGAGAGAGAGAGAGAGAGAGAGAGAGAGCGCAAAACAACCCAGAAAGCCAGGTGCCTGGAGCTTTTCGGGTAGCACTTACTGTCTGCAAGGTGGCCTGAGGCCTCCAGGGTCACACTCCTGTTAGCTGCACGGGGCCCAGAGAAAAAGAACAAGGATCCACATGCCTGTCCTGTCGCTGGCATCTTCTTCCAAGATCTGTGTCTTTCCAGTTCTTGAGGGACTTAAAATTCTCCTCCTGTCATCCCTGGTTTCTGAGGAAATCAGTTTGTGAGTTTCATTACGAAAAGTAGTGAGTAGATTTCAAATGATCTACTCCCAGCTGACACTCATCTACAGACGAGGAGACTCGGAGGTGCTGAGGTCACATAGTTACTAAGGAAAAGGACCCAGTGTTCATTCTTTTCGTTACTATATATGTTGGCTGTCCTTTGGCCTTCAGTCAGAAGTATTTATTTTTTGGGGGGGGCTGGAGCGATGGCTCTGTTGGTTAAGTGCTTGCCGTGCAAGCATGAGGACACGAGTTCGAGACCCACCACCCTTGTAAAAAGCTGGGCATGTGGTGCATGGTTGTAATCTGAGCACCAGGGAAGTGGAGACAGAAGGTTTCCTGGGAACGTCAGCCAGCTTAACCTAAGCAGCCTGTGAGAGCTCCTGTCACGGAAAGCAAGGTGGCTACCTTCTGAGGAGTGGCGTCTGAGACTGCCCTTTGGGCCACATACAGCATGCACACGCAAACACATGAGACCACACATTAATATGTAGTAAGTTTAGTGCTTTCTGTCAGTTTTTCCTTTTGGGGATGGAGCCTGGGTTATTTAGTGTAGTGTTTGTATCTCATTTTTATTTGCTTTGAACATTCTGTCTTTGGGGCTTAGAGGGCCATGTGTATGGAGTGTGAGTGTGTGTGTGTGTGAGTGAGAGAGAGAGAGAAAGAGAGAGATATCGAGAGAGAGAGAGAGAGAGAGAGAGAGAGAGCATGTGTGTGAATGTGTGTGTGTTCTTAGGTTCTAATTATCCACGTAGTCAGCGTGAGGGAAGACTGGGTGGCCTAGCATCAGCACCTGGTTGGTTTCCTCCGTCCCTAAAACCTTGCTTTCTCTGGCTCTTTGTGGCTTTCTGTTGGGTTCTTGTGGAGTTGGTAGAGCATAGTCCTGGGAGTCATCTGCTTGGAAGGCAGAAGGGGGCGGGGTCCATCAGCTTCCGAGGTTGGAGCTGCACGCTGATCACTGACGGTGCTAGCAGCACAGTCAAGCCTTGGGCCTCAAGGAGATCGAGCAGCTTCCTGGCCCTCCCCTTGAACCTGGGATTCTTTCTGAGGTTTTTGTTTTTGTTTTTTCACCCTGTGAGTTTTGCAGATCAATTTTATTCTCTTCTGCCAGGGTGTTCTATGCCTCCGCTTGAGAGGGCGGCCACTGACACTCTCCTAAGTGGCAGGAAAGGGGCTCCGCCTGGTTGCTGGGAAGTCTAGCTAACTTGCATGTCTGCCATGCCTCAGCTTTATTCAGGTGACTGGAGCCATTGTTTCTGTCCCTTCTCTTTGATGGGGCCACACTTAAAGCATCAGGTGTGGGAGCTGAGTGTTTTGGGCACATAGCTGTAATTTTATTGCTTTGGAAGTAGAAGCAGGGAGATCAGGAGTTCAAGGCCAGACTAGGCTACATAGTGAATTCAAGGCTATCCTGGGCTACACCAAACTACCTCAAAAAAAAAAAAAACCCTAAATAAACAACTTAAATGAGGTGCAGGGAGTCGGAGACAAGAGGATGGTGAGTTTGAGTCCAGCCTGTGCTAAGATTTTGATCTAAAGGGAAAAAAGGGAAAGACAATACTAAATTGTTGAGCCTGCCTCTCCAAGAGGGGAAAATGACAGAAAGCAATAAACACATGTATGAACTATGCATGTGCTCATGTATGTGCTTATGTGTGTGGAGGCCAGGAGACAATCTCGGGTGTTGCTCCTCAGAAGGAAGGGACCAAGGACTCAAGGCCAGGCAAGCTGGACCTCGCTGTGAAACCGTCTCTTCCTCAGGATGTTAGCCAGGCACCGACTGCAGGGCCAGGGCTGGGGAAGACAGCCCTGTGGTCTTGTTATGTTGTGCAGCCATAGCTGTCCAGCTCCTGGGCCGCTGTTGTCTGTAGCACCGAGTGAGGGTGTCATTCTGCCACCTGGAGTCCTGTGACTCTGTAGAGGGGTGGTGCAGACCCCGAGAGGGAAAGTGGGCTCTGACAAGGTCACACAGCTCCACAAGGCTGAACCGGGCCACAGACCTGACTGTGCCCACCCCCCAAAAGAGTCCTCCCTGTAGCCCGAGGATGCTGGCCCCATGTGCCCGGCCTGCCCCGGTTTCCTTCACACAGGTGTGGGTGCACCAGCTGAGGACTTCATGACTTCATCTGAGAGAGTGTGGTTGGGTACAGTGCGCCTAGTGGTTGCCTAAATTTAAACGAAGTGGGCTGGGGTGGGTGGGAGTGAAGATCGGCTCGGTGCTTTCATTAGAGCACAGTGTGTTGGGGGAGGGGCTCACTTTCATTTCTGCCTCACTGAATGAGGGCTGAGCCACAGCTCAGGTTGGCCTCCCCTCCCCCTCCCCCTTTCCTTTTTTTTTTTGGTGATTAAATATTCATATTTATATATTCTCAAATTGAGACTGGCGGTGCCTTTCACTTTCAGCCTAAATCTAAGCGAAGGGCTGACGGGAACTTATTATTTTGCATTGTTATTCACGTCAGGACTGCAGTTGCTGAGGGGCAAGTCCAGTTTCTGGGCAGGCCTACTAAGCACCTGCAGACAGTGGGGCTGCATTCTCAGCTCTGGGCTGCGGCTCTCTGGGTGACTTCAGTTTCCCCTCTGTGAAATGGCGGTAGCTGGGTGTGTGAGGTGATGTCTGTGAAGTTCCTGGCAAGCTGTGGACACGTGGAAGGTATCCATGCCTCCTCGACTGACCTCACTCGCTCTGTCCTCCCCTGGCTGGGGCCGAGCCGGCTGTGAGGCTGAAGGGACAGCCCGCTGAAGAGGATAAGGGGATTCATGGAGACATGCACGGGGGGGTGGGGGGGTGGGGAGGGGTCCATCCTTACACATACTTAGAGAGGAGCTGTGTGGCTCAGGGGACAGCCTTGACTTACCATATTTGGGGGACAAGGAGGTTGTAGACATCTGAGCTTCTAGATTGTCCCCCTCCAGGGGATATTTTTCCAAGGTTTTACTTCATTAAGTCTTTCTTCCTACTTAGTCTTCTCAGCCATTAAATATCCAGATTAGTCCCAGCCCTTGGGAGGCAGAAGCAGATAAATCTCTAAGAGTTCAAGTACAGCCAGGTCTACATAGTTAGTTCCAGGCCAGTCAGGTTTCACTACAGTGAAACCCAGCGAGATGGCTCAATGGATGAAGGTTCTTGTCACCAAACCCGAGGACCTGAGTTCAATCCCTGGAACGCTCAGTGATAAAACTGACTCATTCAGGTTGTCCTCTGACACCCATATGAGTGCTGGGTTAATAACTAAATAAATAAGCTAAATCTACTAGGGCTGTGACTAACATGTGCAGGGCCCTAGCTTTGATCCTAGCACCGCAAAACAAAATGAAACAAAACAAACCCAACTATTTACTGTTTTATAGTAATAAATAATGTTATAGAAAAGTTGGGGCATATCGAAACATGGAGAAGAAAGTGCAGATATACACCACACCAGCTTTCCAGACCCAGACATTCTCAGAATCTTGAATTTTTGCCCCAGTGATTTTTTTTCCATGCGCATGTGCACCAGACCATGTATATTGTTATGTACCGTGAGTCGCTCTGTTTTAAGTCAAGACATCCTCCAGTGGTGTAGCCCCTAACCTGTCTAAGCAGCGTCTCTGGCGGGCGGCTCCGTAACTTTCCTTTTCTGTCACCTCCTTCATTGGGGATTATCACAGCTAGGTAGAAACTTTCTGGGGGCTGGAGAGATGGCTCAGTGGTCAAGAGCACTGGCTCATCTTCCAGAGGACCTGGGTTTGATTCCCAGCATCCACCCGGCAGCTCACCAGTTCCAGGGACTCTTCAGCCCGCTTTGACTTCCATGGGCAGCAGATACACACATGGTGTACAGACAGACATATATGTAGGCATGTTGTAATAAGAGCAGCGGGGCTGCGTCCCTGGCACCCGGCCGCCCGCATGGCTTATGCCCCAAAATAATTACACGGAAACTGTATTCTTTTAAACACTGCCTGGCCCATTAGTTATAACCTCTTATTGGCTAGCTCTTACATATTGATCTAACCCATTTCTAATATTCTGTGTAGCACCATGAGCTAGCTTACCAAGAAAGATCTTAACCTGCGTCTGTCTGGAGTGAGAGAATCATGGCGACTCCTGACTCGGCTTCTTTCTCCCAACATCCTGTTCTGTCTACTCCGCCTACCTAATTTTCTGTCCTCTTAAAGGGCTAAGGGCAGTTTATTTAACCAATGAAATTAACTCCTCCATCATAGGCAAAACACATATACATGAAAGATGTAAAGGAAATTCTCTAACAGGGTCTTCTGAACTAAATGGTTGGTAGGTTTCAGAGTTTATCTTACCCTACATGTGCCCTAGGCCCTCATGTCCCCTGATTCTTTGTGCTCTGCAGTGAACTGCCATTTGGGGGCTAACCTCTTCTCTTCCCTTCCTGCCTCCTCTTCACACACCCCGTCCCATGCGCTCCTTCTCAGGGGCTGTGGGTACCAGGAAAGGCCACGGTGGCCCTCCGAAGAGTCTAGTTTAAGTCCTGATGATGAAGAATGACAATAAACACATTGGGCTTTGTTGGCAGCCGGTTTCCCCAGTGCCCGCACCACTAATGGCCTCACGATGAAGAGAAGCATGACTGTGATCTTGCACACGGTGACCAGAAGTGGAGGTGTCAGTTGATAGCGTATGGGCTCAGGTCTTTGGCCTCCTTGGGGAACAGCTGGTTACCAGTCCTGTGCTGGTGGTGTTGGGGAGCTGACTCAGTGCACCTCTCTGCCCTAGGCTGGTGGCCCTCACATTGGCACCCTGAAACTGCTCTCCAGGCCATGGTGTGGAAGGCACAGCCTCACGTCTCAGACCTCACAGCTTGCCTGAGGTGAGGTCTTTGCAATGTTCACCTTTGCAGACACCAGGTTCCTTGTTTCTCACAGCAGGACTCCTGACACTCCAGAGTGTGCCCCACAACTCCTCACACTTGTGTGGCGGACGCTTTACCCACCAAGTCATGGTTCAAGCCCTGACGAGCCTCCTTGTTTTTGAGTTTGAATTTATGGTTCTCCTTGAATATGTGAATATTATCTCTTTTTCCCCACCTGAACGGTAAGCTCTCAGCAGGAACTAGGCAGTTAGAGAGTTAACTGCTTGTATGGTGGCTATGTTGAAGGCCTACAAAGCAACACTTCCGTGACTGAGCTCAAGATTTCCCATGACAGCCGCACCAAGACCACTCAGCTGCTGCCCAGGCAGCTCCCATGGCCCCTGACAGAAGTTCTGGCACGCACTGAATTCTAGTGATTGGTGTGAGACTGCCTAGGGTATAATCAAGGGGTCTTATGTCCCCCCCCCCCCCCCCCGCTTCTGTCCGTGACTGTAACAGTGACTATATGCTAGCAGTAATTTACTGCTTGGCCCTAGACACATTCTGAATAATTAAAAAACAAAACCTTTTATTCGTTACTTGTTTGTCTGTGTGTGAACAAGAATGTTAGGTATATCTGTGTGGGCACATGTGCGATACAGCGGGCACGTGGACACCAGAGGACGATTTAAGGGAGTTGGTTCTCTCCATCCACCATGAAGATTACGGGAATTGAATTCAGGCTGTCAAGTTTGGCAGCAAGTACCTTCAACCACTGAGCCCACTGACCAGCCTCCTAAATGTTTCCCAGCTATTCCCAGAATTCCGAATTCTGGTCGCATCAAGATGCATTTTTAGCACCACACCCCATCCACTTTTTGTTTCGTTTTGTTTTTTTGAGTCAGGGCTTCTCTGTGTCACAGTCCTGACTATTCTGGAACTTACTCTGTAGACCTGGCTGGCCATGAACTCACAGAGATCCACCTGCCTCTGCCTCCTGAGTGCTGGGGTTAAAGATGTGTGCCACCATGCCTGGCTAGCCCCCCCCCCTTAAATAAGTGAAGAATATGTGAAATATAGAGATCTAATTTAGTGGCTTGGTCCTAAGGGACATCAGAATTGATTGTCCATTTCTTCATTCACATTTGTTTACTTGTTCACTGATTCCTTCCCTCCCTCATTTATTCAGTAGACGCCAAAGCCTTGCCTTGTGCTGGTTGCTGCTCTGGCCACAGCATGTCCTCACCCTCAGGGAGCATCATCTCCAGCGAGCAGCAGCAGATGCCCGATGCCTGGCAGGTGTGCTGGACAGCTGCAGCAGGAGGAAGCCCAGAGAGTGAGGCTCCGTGGTAGTCAGGGTGGTTGGGATACCCAGCCTGAGAATCAGAGAGCTGCAGGGCCAGCACGTTCTTAGAGATGGATGTTCTGGGGGTACACGTAGGGTAGGGGCAGGAAGGCACGGAGAGCTCATAGCAGCCTCCTGCTGGTACAGCTTGTGGAAGGGTGGGGCTTGAACCCAGCGTAGTACTACCCTATCTCTCAAGTTTGCTTTTCCTGGAAGGGAATAATGGCAGATGTCAGTCATATGCTAAGTTGGACCTCGGAACCGGAGTGGATTGCTAGGCAAGTGACTTTACTCACCCAAACATACATCTAGAAGATGGAATCTTCCAGTGTCTAGCAAGCAGATATGTTCTCTGTAAATTGAGCAGTGTCCAGTTTAGCTGAGTCACTATTGTGCATGTCCACTCGTGCATGTGTGTGCATTTGTGTGTGCATGCTTGTGGAGGCCAGAGGATGACATCTGGTACCTTCCTCAAGTGCACCTCCACTTTATGTTTTTGAGACAAGGTCTCACTGAACCTACAGCTCTCACGTCTGGCTAGACTGGCTGCTCAGCAAGCCCCAGGGACCCTCCTGCCTCTGCCTTCCCAGTGCAGGGTGTGCCACTGCCTCTGCCTTCCCAGTGCAGGGTGTGCCACTGCCCCTGGGTTCTGTGTGGGCGCCGGGGACTGAACTTAGGTCATTGTACAGTTTACACTGAGTGTCGTCCCAGCCCCCTGAGCTGAGATTATTAAGCCTCTGCTTCTTGTCAGTCTGATAAGATCTTAAGAAGCCCCGCCCTGCAAGACTGGAGAGCTGGGGCCCAGTCCTGTCTGGCTATAACCAGCTCTGTGAAGGCTCTCTATTTCAGCAGACTCCCTTGTGAAGGGAGGGCAGTCAGCTGATATCCGCTCTGACGTCCCTTTTTGCTCCTTCCTTTAGTTTAAGATGGAGATTAGATGGGGGTCCCACTCCTGGAGCTTTTCAATGGCTCAAGTGGCAGAGGCTCCCTGGACAGCAGGGCTGGAGGACGGGCTCAGGAAGGTCCCACCAAGGGTTGCAGAATAAGGCTGCCAGTCCGAAACCACCCGGTGTGTGTTAGTGGTTAAGTGGCATTGCCCACACAGCATGCTCCCCACCAAATCAACCTTACCCACAAGTATTTTCCTAGAACCCCACTGTTGATGTGAGGCTCTGAAATTCTGGGTGTACTTTCCTGGTGGTTGGGTTGTAGTGATTTCTGTCTTTTGTACAGCCCCACGTCTCAGAACAGTATCCAGCTCCAGCCCACTCCCTCCAACAACCTCCCACTGAGACCAACAGCGAAACCTGGGGAAGGTGCAGGCTTCAGAAATACAAAGTTGTGGGGCCAGGGAGCAACAGGAAGTGGGGGAGCCGGCAGGACGGAGCTCCTGTGTGTGCAGGGCACAGATGACTTTTTTTTTTTTTAAATTTTTTTATTTTTTAAATCATACTGCTTTCTCAGACTTTTGAGGTTGATGCTTTTGCTTGTTTCCAATGGTTTTGCTCTCTTCTGAGACCTATGGGAAGATAGGAAGTGAGGGTGATCTGGCTTTAGGGAGCTGGCCCTGAACACCCCACCCAACCCCAGCAAAGGTTATGCAAATTCCTGTGAGCAGGATGCTCCCTCCCTCCTCTCCTTTCTGAGGACCCTGGGAAAGTGAGTTCCCTTGAGCCTCTCAGACACCTTCCTGGCTAGGACTGCCGTGGGGTAGTTAAGAACAGGTGGGGAAAGTGCAGTTTTGCCTTCAACCCTTTATCGGCCTCTACCTCAGTTTCTCATTTCCTGCTGACTACTGGAAGACTTAAGATCCCCACCAATCTCGGTGGCTCCCTAGCAGGCCGCTTGCCAGGAAGGGCTGCACTCCACATGACCAGGGAGGAACAGCTGCCTAGCCGGATAGAAGCAGCAGTTAGTGGAGAAATTAAGCGTGTAATTTGAATATGGATTAGCTGAGGATGACTTGGGTATACAGGGGCTGTGAGCGGGTTTGCCCCGCGGTAATAACTATGAAGATGCTAAGTGCAGGCTCACCTGCGCTGTCTTATTGCAGTTTCCCTCTGAGCTGGGGATGCTGGGAGGGGAGGTAGGTGTTTAAGAGATGGCTGGAAACTGACATAAAACCACATGAGTGGAAAAGGTGCGACGCGGGCAGGCAGTGTCGCTCTGGGAAGCCTGAAGTTCAGCGACGTGAGGCGGAGCTCACTCTGGGCCTTCCGTGTTCACTGGTGTCTGTTCCTGAGGTGTCTCTATTTGGGGTGTGTCTGCCTCCCAGTGCTGGGAGCGGCTGGCTAGCCCAGTCTGACCTTGACTCATTAATTTAGTCCTGGGTGGGGATTCTGTCTCCCGCCTTCCCTTTGCTGTACCACGTACAGCAGATAAGTGTGTTCACTACTGTGTTCTATTGCAAATGCCCTTGGGAAGGCTAGTTTAAAGAAAAGTTTATACCAAAACCTGAAGCCGTTCTGTCTCCCAGCTCTGTTTTATGTCTACCTGACTTGGTCTCTGTCCTCCCCGGGCCTCTATAGCATGTCCAGAGCTAATTTAGGGAGTCCTAGGCACTTTTCCGGCAGAGTTTCTACCTCCTGGGAGTTCCAGGTCTTTAGCAAATCTTACTTTGGCTCTGGTACCGCTGTCTAAAGGTGCCCCAGTGCTGGTGATGTCTGCCATTCTTTCTTGTCTGTAGACAGATTCTCACAACACAGTCCCCTCTATACTCATCACATTGCTTAGGCTGACCTTGAACTCATAGCAATCCTCTTGCCTCCGGAGTGCTGGGATTACAGCCGTGAGCCTCCAGGCCTGTTTTAGGCATTCTTAAGGTGAATGAAACTTGGGGAGGTTAGGTAGGAATTTGAGGCCACGTCCACAGAATCTAATCTTCAAGTCTTGTTTTGTTTCAATGAACCAAGAATACAGAGAAGTTGGTTTGCGTGACTGGAAGCCGTGTTTGGCTGTGGTCAGTGGTCAGCGTGTGCACTTGAAAAAAGGCAAGCCAGTACTGCAGTGGGGCCGGACAGGTGGCCAAGGGGCAGACTTCTCTTGCTCTTCTACTTTGGGGTTTGGGCACCACCTAACCACCTGAGAGACAAGTATGTACACACGGAAAATGTCTCTAGGCCTGCTTCATTTATTCCTTTCCATCTTGTCCTGATACTGTCTTAATAAAATGATCTGTTCATGCCTTTTTCAAATCTCCAGTGTGGGCTGGGGAAATGGCTTTGCAGGTTCTAGGTCCCATTGTTTCAGGTGGCTTCACTGTCGCTTTGGTCTGGTCAGGCCTGGCATCAAGCATCTCTATCAGCTCCTTTTATTCCTGTTTACTGATTACTCTCTCTTGGGCCAGTTCTTCATCTTATGTTGCTTCATGGGCCTGTCCCCTGACGTGCATCCTGTCACTCACTGCATTTTGCACCTGCCACACCTGCTCTGACTATCTCTTGTCTTTCTTACCTCCCTATTTTCCCCACCGGAGGAGCAGTCTTTGCTTCTCTCAGAGATTCAACTTCTCTGAGTCCCCAACTTGGTGTTAATGAGCGTTCGTTGGCATCAGTAGCCTGGACAGGTTGTGTTCTCCACCCCACCCCCTCCCCACACTGAGAACTGCAGACTTACCGCTAGCTGCATAGACCTTGCCCCTTGCAGGCCGCTGTTTGACGAGGCCTCAGGTAAGAGTGATGGCGTATTAAATTACGAAGCGGATTTATGATGGTGCAGGGAAGATTTATCCTTTGACGAATAAATATTGCCTTGGCCCAATTTAGAGCCTGACAAATGCCGATTTACAGCTTAAAATATGAGGGTTATTTTATGACGAAGTGGCAGGGGTGCTGGGGTGGGATTGAAAGCGATGTCGGTGGCACCCTTGAGTAATAAGTCATTAAAATGTCGCCGCAGGCAGCACTGCAGGGAGCTTCCTGGGTGACTGCTCTGGGTTCTTGGCACTCCTGGGAAGTTTCATGGTCCGGGCCATTCTTTGTCACACAGTCCTGGCTGACAGTACTTTGAGGCATTATTAAGAGCTTCGGTGTCCCTGAGTCCCCAGCTGTTGATCCTGAGGGATACCTTCTAAAGGATTCTGCCTGCCGGTCCTTGTAGCTCCAGGGTGATGGTGGCCGGCCATCTCCTTGACTGCAGGCTGTCAGGATGAAGAGAAGGCAATGTTGAGAATGAATGCCTTTAAAACACTGTTGAAGAAGGCAGCTGGCGAGTTTCTCTTGTGCTTTGGATGTGGCTAGTACTATGTACTTTTGAATAATCAAAATTTTTAAAAAACCAAAAAACGGGGACATTAGGGTATCAGGAGGCATATCAGTTGATAAAAGGACCTGAACTTGATCCCCAGAACCAATATAAAAAGTTGGTAGGACACACTTGTAACCCCAGTGCTGGGAGGCTCATTGGCCAGCTAGCCTAGCCTCTAGGCCAGTGAGAGATACCGTCTAAAACACAAACAAACAAACACAAAATGGTAGGTGGTGCCCGAATGCACTCACCTGCATTTACACGTGTGTACTGGACACACAGAGAGACTGGAACATTTGAACTCTGACAGGGTGGGTGTACAGGAAACTGACCCACAGCATCTGCACGTGCCTGCCACAGCTGGTGATAGTCGCGCAGGGATGGAGACGGCCCCTTCCTCTAAGCTTCCTACCCACTGATTGTTTCAATTAGCGATTGTTGGTGGTGTAAAGTGTGCATGTGTCTAAGTGGAGTTAATCATCCTGCTGCCCAGCCCTTCTCTCCAGCAACGGCTATTGCAAACCGTTTTGTGTCTTTGGAATGGGGACTTAGGGGTGTATGTGATGCTTAGGGGTTTTCAACCAGTCACCCCTGCTGGTGCCATCCTGTGCCTTGCTTGGCTTACTCTACAATGAGCAGATCACTCCCTCTGGTTGAGAGAGTACCCTATTCCTCTTCATACCTGTGCAGCATCCCCTCTTGCAGAATAAGAACAATTGATTGAAGCAGTGCCCGTCCCCCAATCATGAGCACCAAGCTTGTTTCCTGCCTTCCGTCCTCATTAGCCAAGTGAACTTGTATGTGTGCCATTTTGCAGATTGCGGCTGTTTCTGTAGGGTAAGTTTCTAGGTATGGGATTGCTGGCAGACACACATCCACGTTTGTGTTGTGATGCTGGCAGTCATTAAAAGGAGCTTTCAAGAAGCCCTAGCAGCAGCTCCCTTTGATCAGACCCTTTGATCCTTGCTGCTCTACTGGATGCGCATTGGTGTCTGTTCCTCTCATTTGCATTTCTTTCATGAGGGAGGTGGAGCATCTTTTCACAAGTTCAGGGTCCACTTGTGTTCCCTTGTCTCACACCTCCTAGCTGTCCCTTCTACTGGGCTGTGGGTCCTTCTGAGACTTTGAGATTCGGTTTCTCGGACTTTTTCTGAGAAATGCCGTGGAATGTATAGTGGCCCCGCCATGCTGGTTACGGTGGGTCTGCTTTCTGGGTGTGGCCATTGCTGCCTTGCAGAACCCCTGAGTCCTGGAACATTCTAGTTCTCATCCTAGTGCTTCAGCGGGCCAGTGTCTGTCGGTGTACTGAGCATGTGCAGATGGGCAGGTCAGAGCATGCGCAACAGTGAGCCTAGCTAGGAAAGTTGGTGGGGAAGAGGAAGGGGCTGCAGAACCTCAGGCACTGAACCTTTAGGCAGATGGCTACACACTGGGCTTTCAAAATCAGTCAGGAAAAATCAGGTGCACATTTCATTGTTGTCTTGTTTTATTTTTTTGAGACAGGGTTTCTTTGTGCAACAGCTCTGGCTGTCCTGGAACTCATGTGGTAGACCAGGCTGGAGATCCACCTGCCTCTGACTGCTGGGATCAAAGGCGTGCGCCACCACCACCCGCTTAAACAATATGTCAGTTAGTATTCTCAGCATGGCTACTCAGACATCTAACCTTCAAGCAGAGGTTCTCAACTAGGAGTCTTTCTGAGCCTTTCCGGGGGCATTTGGTACTGTCATGTAACCCCGTGACTGTCACCTCTTGCGGAGAGGGGAAGGAAATGCTGTTGGCGTGGAATGGGTGGAGGCTGGGTGCTGCCAAGTACCCTTGAGTGCGGCAGTGAGGCTGAAGCGCCAATACCCACCCCAGATGCCCCGAGCTCCGCCTCAGATGCCCCGAGCTCCGCCCCAGATGCCCCGAGCTCCGCCCCAGATGCCCTGAGCTCCGCCCCCGAGAGGCCCTAAGCTCCATAAATATCCAGTTCATGAAGTCACTATTGCTTTGCGTTTTCAGACTTTCTGGACACTCGTTCTTTCATGTCCCACTGGCGCCAGTTGACTTATGTCACCTGGAAAGCTGTGGAGGTGGAGGAAGCTGTGGGAAGATTGAAAAACAGCGTACTGCTTAAGGAGTAGTCTGTGCTCTGTGTTCCCACTTTGTGGACGGTGACGTCTGACCCTGTCGGTGTTCCTTGCTTTTCTTATTCATCTTTCCTTTTCAGTTTTGTTTTTGGTTTCTAATCTTTGGTCAGAATTTTAGTAGGAGGGTCGGTCTTTCCCTAAGGATATTTCACACCCGGGAGGGTAGCTTTTTATTTTTTAAAAAAAATTATTTTTATTGATTGTGTATGGGCATTTTGCCTTCATGTATATAGATGCATCACATGTGTGCGTGGTGCTCTCAGAGGCCAGATGAGGGTGTCAGATACCCCGGAAATGGAGTTATAGAAAATTGTGAGCTGCCATGAGGATGCTGGGAGTCAAACCTGTTCTTTTTTTTTTTTTGTTTTTTTTTTTTTGTTTGTTTTTTGTTTTGTTTTGTTTTTCGAGACAGGGTTTCTCTGTGGTTTTCGAGCCTGTCCTGGAACTAGCTCTTGTAGACCAGGCTGGTCTCGAACTCACAGAGATCCGCCTGCCTCTGCCTCCCAAATGCTGGGATTAAAGGCGTGCGCCACCACCGCCCGACTCAAACCTGTTCTTGTTTCTGCAAGATCAGCCCATGCTCTTAACCACCGAGCCAGCTTCCCAGCCCACAAGTGGCATTTCCAGTGTGCCCAGGCTCCAGGTGCAGCAGGACCTGCTGGTCTCTGAGTCTCCCAAGGCCCCAGGTGCTGAGGCTGGCTAGCTTTCCAGCTTCAACCTGGGCTGTTCATAGGAAGCAGCGGGAATCTGCAAGGCTTCCCCCAGCCTCAGCTTAGGAGCAGAGGGGACTGAGAAGGAACGTTGAAAGGACCCACTCCTGGCTTACCTGGCTGCTGCTCCCTGTGTGGACAGCGGAGAGGCTTTGCCATCTGGTCTGAAGAGGAGTGGCTACCATTGGCGGGTACTCACGGGTGTGGGAAGTACTTGGAACATTGTTGGAGGTGGTGATGAAGACACCTACCGGTGTTAGACACCGGAAGTCCCGCCTTTATGCCCCTCTGCTGCTCTGTGGAAGAAGCTGGTTTCCAGAAAAGCCTGGGTGGGCTTGCTCAGATGCCCACCCCCTCCGTGTCTGGGGTAAGCTTTGAGGCACCAGGTATGTGCTGAGCCAGCCTCAAGCCCTAGTCCCAACCTCTTTGTACCTACCCTCACCTCATAAGCAGCCCAGCTCCCTCAGGTGAGCCCTCCCCTCAGTATAGAAGCCAGCAACGCGGCAGTGCCTGGCCCAGCATGGCGTTCAGTGTGGCCGGGCCTGCGCATGTGGCTCTCAGGCCTTTGGTGCGGTTCAGCTTCCTTCAGCCCCAGTGAGGGCTATGAGGACTACATACAGTGGCGGTGGCCTTGGGGCCGGACCTGTAAACAGTCTCTCTGAAGATGCTCTGCCGAACTGGCTTCCCGCTCTGGTTCCATTCAGCATAAAGATGCAGTTTTTACGGCTAGTTCAGCGGCTGGGGATGACCGGGCCTTGTGCCTGGGTGGGTGGCTCAATCTAAGTGTTTCCCGCTGCCCTGTCTAAAGAAACTGCCAAAAATAGACAAGGCTGCCGGGCAGTGGCAGCGCATGCCTTTAATCCCAGCACTCGGGAGGCAGAGGCAGGCGGAACTCTGTGAGTTCGAGACCAGCCTGGTCTAGAAGAGCTAGTTCCGGGACAGGAACCAAAAAGCTATGGAGAAACCCCGTCTCGGGAAAAAAGAAAAAAAAAAAAAAAAAAAAAGACAAGGCTGTGGGGAGCAGGGAGTGGGGCAGGTAAAACCCATCTTCGGGAGGCTTCCAGACCAAAGGAGGGGAACTACCCCAGCTGCAGGGACCCACAGTCTGTCTCAGGGTGCTCCCCATCTGAGCGGTAGACACAGTTCTCCTGAGAGGGACTTAGTCTGATGGCAAAGGTCTAGGAAGAGACTTCTGATGCTCCCACAAGCTGGTGGGTGCACAGCCCACATTCTCAGGAGCTCCCAGACGGTGGACGGGGGGATGGGGGTAGGGGCGGGGAAGGGGGTGCGGGGGGGGGGTGCGGGAGCGACCCGTTCCTACAATGGATGGAGGAGCGTTGAGCCTTGCTTGTCTCCAGTGCCATTTGATGGTAAGTGACACAGGAGAGGGCTCTCAAGGAAGCCTTGAAAGGGCCAGTCACTTGGGAGGCAGATGCAGGCCAATCTCTGTGAATTCGAGGCCAGTCTGGTCTACAGAGCAAGTTCTAGGACAGCCAGGCTACACAGTGAAACTTTGTCTTGAAAAAAAATCAAAAGAAAAAAGCAGCCATTGAGGGAAGCAGCAGATTGGGGCTCCATCCTGGTGCATGTCTGTAGTTTGTGCTGTCTTTAGTAGGAGGTCATCAGAACTGTAAAAAACAACTGAATCATTGTGTGTGTGTGTCTATGTGTGTCTCTGTGTGTAGCCATGTGTATGCCATGATGCATATGTGGGAATAAGTTTTCAATATCAGGTCACCAGCTGTGGCAGCAAGCTGGGCCACTTCCGGGTTTCACCCTTCATCTTCTTTAGAGCATGTAGCTGGTGGACGAGGCTGTTTCTTTGGCTGGACTTCTCGCCCTAGAAACCCGTGAGAAGATGGTTTGGAGTTGGGTTAGCGCTGGAGAATTGTCAGGGGCTTCATAAATGTGGCTGTTGTTCCCTTGCCTCATCCCACATCAAATGATGGGGTTTTGTTTTAGTTCCCGTGGGTCTATCACTGTCAAGGTCAGAATGTATGAATCTTGTGGAAAGGACTTTAGATACCACCTAGCTTGATGTTCCCATTTCACAGAGGAGACCTGGGGTGGGGAACAGAGAAGTAAAGGTTTTCCTTAGTATTGCTGTGAGGTTGTGCTGGGCTCAGGGCCTGACTCCTGAACCTGCTTCCCCTTCCTGCTCAGCCTCCTGATGATGACCAGGAAGTGATCAGCTACTCCCTTGCATGCCCCTCGCTTAGAATAAAGGCCAAACGCTTGCTGTAACCTAC
Source organism: Chionomys nivalis (assembly GCF_950005125.1). NCBI lineage: Eukaryota > Metazoa > Chordata > Mammalia > Rodentia > Cricetidae > Chionomys > Chionomys nivalis. Next base: position 10,889,204 of record NC_080104.1, on the reverse strand, counting down.
CGACTCTTGCTCCCACCACCTCCTCATCTCCCCTCAGCATCAATAACTAGCCATACCCCTCACTCAGACCACACTGGATTCCTGGGTAGTCTTGACTTTCCTGCTTCAGGGCCTTTGCACTTGCTACTCTCTTTGTCTAGAATACCCCACCCCCTGCTGTCCCTCACCCCCTTCAGAGATACCTTCCTTCACCCTCCAGGACTAAGTGCCTTTTGGACCACTTTCTGCTCGACCTAACCTATGCTCGCTTCTCCAGAGTTTACCACCATGCAGCACACTGTGTATTCATTTACCCAATGTACTTCCTCCCTTTAGATTAGAAACACCAAAATATGTTCACTGCTGCATGTCCAGAATCTGGATCACTCTTGACACGTGGTAGATGCTCAGTTCATAATTGTTCAAAGAAAAAGGAGAGAGGGAGGGAGGAAGGGGAGGGGAGAAGTAGAAGGAAGGGAGGGAGGAAAGGAGGGGGGAGAGGGAGGGAGGGGAGGGGAGAAGTAGAAGGAAGGGAGGGAAGGAGGCAGGGAGAAGGAGGGAGGGAACAACAGACGCACATTGAACCACAAGGAGCCCGGCAGGGGTGTGAAGGAGATGGTGGTGGGGTGCACACTTCAGCTGTTAGAGCACTTCCCCACAGTGCTCTGAAACCCTGGTTTGAGTCCCAGTACCACATACTCCAGGAGTGGTGGCTCACAGTCTGTAATCCCAGAGCTCAGACTCCATCTCTCTGGTGTGGGCTGCAAAGATGGTTCAACCTTTCAGAGCACTGGCTGTTCTTCCAGAGGACCTGGGTTCGATTCCCAGCACCCACATGTCGGGTCATAACTGTCTGTACCTCAACTTCTAGGAGATCTGAACTCTCCTCTTCTTGCCTTTTAGGGCACAGACATAAATGCACATCAGATCAAATAAATAAACCTTTAAGATAAAAGAGGCAATGTTTGCGAATACCAAGGCCTTGCAGGGTCCACGACTTGGCCTTTGGTTTGCCCCACCTTGCCAAATGATGGGCTAGGGAGTGAGTCTGCCGAGGCCTTGGTGTGTGTCCTGCCTCAGGTTCGTGGTTTAAAAGTCACCCACGTAACCAGAGTTCCTTTTCTGGAAGACAAAGAAAGGGCCTGAAGACTTGATCCAAGGATGCTGGGAAAACCGTGACGTCTCTCTGTGTGGCTGGTGGTTGTACAGTGAACCTGAATTTTGTTTGTTATCATGAAATTGAGAGGTCAGGAGGGGAAGCTGAAAGTTTCCGGGTTCTGGTCCTGCCCCCTTTTCGGTGGCCCTGACCAGTGACTTCCCTGTTACAGCCTCAACTTCCTCATTTCTGAAGTGAGAATTGGACCAGGCCAGGTGGAGGGGGAGGTTGACAAGGTTCTTTGGAAGCCATATTGATACTTTGAAGAGGACCTTCCCCAAAGGGACAAGAGTTGGAACCCTATAGTTCTTAAGGTCCTTTCTGGCAATGACCTCCCTGGTGTCTCTTTAGAATCATGGCTCTCGTGGATGGCAGATCAGGGTTTGGGTGAGACAACTATGTCCTTGATGGGGCAGGAATAAAGATGACAGTTTGGTCAACTAGTAAAGGTTGACCAATATCTTCAGTGCAGGTTGCTTTAGTTAACATGGTCTGTCTCTCTCTGTCTCTTGCACATGCGTGAGCGCGCGCGCGCACACACACACACACAGTCTTTCTTCTTGATCTGAACCTATAGATAGACAATTGTAAGATCAAGAGTTTCAGTTTGATCCCCACTCCTGCCCCAGTCTGCGTCTGTTTCCTCGGCTTTTCACTTCAACTCTCAGCTTGTCTGCCTGTTTTAGGGGAACATAATTGGTTTTCCACCCAACACTTCACCCTGGACTGGTGAGATGCCATGTAGGTCGGTTTGGATTTGGTTCCTGTAGCACTGGTGCCCCTCCACCACTTCTCTGTGCCCACCCCCATCCCAACCCCTGGCCTTGTCCAGTGAGGGGGAGCCACACTCCCACCAGCTTTAGGAAGCTTCCGCCCCTTCCCACACTCTTGCCTTTTGTTCAGAATCAGCTTCGCAGTTTGTGGGGCCCAATGCGGATGCAAATGTGGGGCCCCATTTTTAAAAATAAGAACACTGACTTTGAAGACAGTGACAGGATTAAATCAAGCCCCATGAGACCACGTAGGTACATGTCTGCGACACTGGCTGTCGCTTACTGTTTCTTTTTTGTGCTAGCAGGACATTGGAGGTATTGGACATGCATTTTCAGTCATTAGATGCTCCCCCAGAAGGGCTTTGAGCTGCATCTCTCATACTGACTCAGGGTTGTTACCACGATTCATTGTGTGTTTGGAAATGTGGAATAGTGTAGGAAGGGCGTGGACCATGCCCGTGGCTTCTGGTGGGCGGATGGTGGTAGAAAGGCCAAGGACTATGCCCGTGGCTTCTGGTGGAAGGACGGTGATAGGAAGGGCATGGACCATGCCCGTGGCTTCTGGTGTTCCGGCTGCCCTAAGGACACTGAAGAAACATCTGTTTGGAACATAATTTGGTTTGCCCTTTACAGAAAATCTTCTGAGAGCCACCATCTATCTATGGCTTGTTGGTTAAGAGCACTGCTGCTCTTGCAGAGGACCCTGGTTTGGTTTCCAGCGCCCACATGGTGCCTCATAACCACCTTCCAGTTACTCAGGACCAGGCGTTCTCATCTGGTCTTGAAGGCTCCTGCATATGTGAGGTACACACACACTCACAGAGGCTCACACACAGATACATGCTGAATAAAGGGGCCAGCAGCGGTGGCACACACCTTTAATCCCAGCACTTGGAAAGCAGAGGCAGGCAGATCTCTATGAGTTCAAGACCAGCCTGGTCTAGTCTATAGAGCTAGTTCCAGGAGAGCCAGAGCTACACAGAGAAATCTGGTCTCAAAACTTCAATTAATCAATAAATGAATAGAAATAAAAATTAAATAATAAAAGAAGGGAGATAATCTCACAAAGGTTCACACGTATACTTACATCAATAATGGAAGGAACTAATAAGTCTTTTTATTTTTCAAGTCTTTGATGAGTAGAACAGGCATCCCACCCGTCAAGAGCCTGTTGAGAGACTGGGTGTTTGCCCAGCATGCACCGGCCTCTGGGGGCACCTGTACTCACATGCTTAAATCCACATGCAGACACACACGTACACATATAAAGTTTTTACTTTAATTAATTAATTTTTGTTTTTTTTTTTTTTTTTCGAAAAAAGATTTCTCTGTGTAACCCTGACTGTCCTGGAACTCACTCTGTAGACCAGGGTGGCCTTGAGCTCACAGAGACCCGCCTCCCTCTGCCTCCCAAGTGCTGGGATTAAAGGTGTGAGCTACCACTGCTTGGCAAGTTTTTTTTTTTTTATTTTTAAAGACTTTATTTTGTTTTGTGTATGAATGTTTTGCCTGCATGTACACATAAGAACCACCTGTGTGCCTAGGGCCCTTGAACACCAGAGGAGGGCTTGATCCCCTTCTGGGAGGTGGAAGCGAGAAGACCAGCAATTCCGGGGCATCCTTGGCTATATGACAAGCCCAAGGCTAGCATGTGATACATGACTTTTTTTTTTAAAAAAAAAAAAAGATTTATTTATTTGTTATGTGTACAGCATTCCTTCCATGTGTGCCTGAATACCAATACAGATCTAACTTAGCTCAAGCGTCACTCTTCCTGAGAGTGCATGGTCATAGTTACTCTTCCGCCTTCATGTTCTCTGCGTTTCCCAGTCCTGAGTTCCTGGTTGACATTTCTAGTCCTGGCAGGGTTCTCGTACATAGCAAGGACTTAGCAGCTTGTCTAATTCCAGCACTTGGGAAGTAGAGAGGCAAGAAGATCAGAAATACAAGGTCACCCTCAGCCATATTGAAACCTTGCCTCAAATTAAAAAAAGGAGGAGGAGGAGGAGGAGGAGGAGGAGGAGGAGGAGGAGGAGGAGGAGGACGAAGAAGAAGAAGAAGAAGAAGAAGAAGGAGGAGGAGGAGGAGGAGGAGGAGGAGGAGGAGGAGACAACTGAGGAGATGGCTCAGTCAATTAAATGCTTGCCACACAGGTATGAAGACCCGAGTTCAGATCCTCAGCACCCACATAAAAAGCCAGGAAGGGCAGCATATGCCCGTAATCCCAGACTTGGGGAGACAAAGACAGGAGGATTTTGAAGCTCAATATACAGCTTCAGGTTCAGTGAGAAGCTGTCCCAAAAAAATGAGGTTGAGGAAGACACCTGATACTGACCTCCATATGCATCCGTATGTATACATATCTCACACATGTGATTACATCACATAAAATACGCTAATAAAGACATTCGAACTAATTCCTACAAGAGAGTAAAGAGGAAACATTTAACAAAGAAAAGAAAGAACGAAAAGAAAATGCCGTAGCTACACCATCAGGTGGGCAGTGGTAGTTCATGTGGCTAGAAGAATAAAGGCATTTTGGCATCAGGGAGCAAATATCACGAGCACCTCAGGAGCATCTTCTCTTTACATCCCTAGAGTGTGGGTACCGTTATTCTTGTCTTTATCCTCTTTGGCTGATGGAGGATGTGGGTCTGAGACACGGAGGCAGGCTTAGACCTACCATGTGACTCCTAAACGTCGTCCCTCCATCATGGTCCCCACCCATCCTGTGACCATGGCTGGTCTACGCCAGCCCACTGCTTGGGGTTCTCTTCCCACCTCCTTTCCGTTTGACCTAGTTGAACCTCGCTTTTTGAGATCCAAGTCAGATCTCACTTCCTCCGTGAGACCTTCTCCAGCCACTCCCACCTCCCACATCTCTTCCTGGGCAGTCAGTGGCAGGGGACGCTGCACTGTGGCCCAGGATGTCACCTCACTATTCTGAACACGGCGTCCTGAATGCCGAGCAAGACGCCGATGTGCTTAAAGTGTGGGTCTTAGATACCTGAACTCACTTTCACTGTGAGGCTCCACCGAAGCAACTGGAAGGAAGCAATTGTTTGTGGGGCCAGAGGCAGGGCTGAGGAATGTCTCCAGGCTGGTACAGCACACGAGGGACCGGTGAGGAAGACCATTCCCATACAAGGTCTGAGAGAAGTGTCCCTGGAGCCTCACAGGGGCCAGAGCTGTGAGAAAGGGACCCCACCATGGTAGCTGATACATTTGAGAACTTTAAAAAGTTCATGTATTGTGTGTGGGAGGGGGGGAGCGGGATGGAAGAAGTGAGGGAGGGAGGGAGAAAGGGAGAGAGGAAGAGCACCCAGGCCTGTGTGTGGGTCCATTCACATGTGCACAGCAGAGGACAGTTTGTGGGGTTGGTTCTCTCCTCCCACCCTGTGAGTCCTGGAGCGCAAGCTCAGGACGTCAGGGTTGTTCACAGTCATCTGTTCTCTCCGAGCTGCTTAGCTACCCTGACAACCGCATTTAAGAGTCGGTAGTGGTGTTTTCCTGTTGCACGCGTGGCCAGTGGCCCTCACGAAGGCTTCCCAGAAAGCCTTGCGCTGAAGGTGCAGCTCCATGATAGAGTACCTGCCCAGCAGGCTTGAGACCCCGGGTCCTATCCGCAGCAACACAAAAACTAACGAGCAAAACCACAGTTATCTCTGCAGGGGCCATGCATCTGGGTTGAGTAGGGCTAGTCCCTGTGATGGCTCAGTTCAATGTCCCAGCAATTTGGATAATTGGCAGGTGTCTGTTTGGGGAGCGCATGTCTCCCAGAGATACCCAGGTCACTTGCAGTGACTTTGTCTTATCAGGGAGGACTTGGCCTGTCTCCATGTGAGGCTACTCAATTTCATTTCTTTTTTCTCTATTCCTATTTTCCACCCACCCCATTGGCTTAGATCCTCTTTAGACACTGGAAGGACTGGAGCTTCAGGGAAGTGGTCCCCACCAAGGAGAGGCTGAGTTCCTCACTTGGGTCCCTCCTGCTATGCCCAGCTGGATTTGCCGTTCATAAGTGTGTCAGGGTTCTTCCTCCTCTTCAGAGGTGTGGCCCCAAGGGCCCTGTACAGCCTCTCTGGCAGCGCTCCATGCTCCATGCTCTGTGGTCCCCAAGCCTTGAGCTCTTAGCTCTCTTCCTGCCTTTTGAGATATTCGTCCACTTCTCTTCTTTGCCTCAAGAGACATTAGGGAGAGATGGGGAGTGGGTGGGTTGGGGAATCCCGCGGTCTGCCCCTTATGATCCTTTGAGTTTCTAGACTCCTGATGTCTAAGTTGCCTGTTAATTGGAGTATGTGTGGTTGTCATCAGCAGAGACTCGGTGCTAATGAAAAATAGCCCCTAAAGAGACAAAGATGGAGGTCCAGGGAGACACACGGGAGAGGACACGGGCTTGTGTGGCTGTAGAGGGCCAGATGGGCTCTGGGCAGGGTTTGTCACACTAAGAAACCTTTCCACATCTGTTGTTGGGGACCCACCATGGCTCAGGGATGCTTGGGTTCCAAAGCCCAGGCAGGGCAGAGAAACCTGGAGGGCCTAATGAAGAAATTGTCCATTTGCCAAGGAGGGTGTGGTTCTGCAGTGCATGCTGGGACCTGGCCTGGAGTCCGATGCTCATTGTGTGTGCATTCTGGGTGAACTCTGATGTTAGCCTTGGTTCTGAGCTGTGGTGATTTCTTTACTCCAGAAGTCAGAAGTAATAAAGCTTACACAGAGAAAGGGAGGGACATGTCACCTGCATTCCACTCAGTAGCATTTACATTTTGGACTTGGTATGTAGCGCTCCCTGGGCAGATTTTCTGCATTTACAATGCTGTACATTTATTTTTTTGACCTGTGCCTCTGTGTCTGTGATTTTTTTAAAGTTATTTATTTATTTGTTTATTGTGTTTGTGTGTGCATGCAGCATACACATGCCACAGTACACATATGAAGATCTAATTTGCAGGAGTTGGTTCTCTCCTCCTACGTGGGTCCCAGAGATCTAACTCAAGCTGTCCGGCGTTGAAGCCCATAACTCAAGCTCTGCCCACAGAGTTCCCTCACTGGTCCCTGGTTTTAATTCATTAGAAAAATACTTGTTTGCTCCAAGTTCAAACTGAAAGGTAAAATGACAACCTCCCTGGGCCTGCCTCTGTCACCCACCCCATAATACTGTGCTTCAGAGGTGGTTCCCGATTTACGGTCGCCAGGCGCCCTCGCTTTGGGAGACAGAAAGGCTAAGGAAACCACTTAGGGGGAGGATGGAGAGGGAGCCCTGGCTGCAGTGACTTTCTCAGATGTCGGTGCAGGCCGTCGGAGGGATGGCAGTTTGTGGCAGAGAAGGTACCACTTTGTACTCTTAGATTTTAACTTATGTCCAAATATGTGTATGCATGATACGTGTATGCATCTATGCATGATGTGTGTATGCATGATACGTGTATGTGTCTATGCATGGTACGTGTATGCGTGTAAGTATTTTTGTGGTTCTGGGCTGGAACCCAGGGCCTTGTGCATGCTAGGCAAGTGCTCAACACCTGGGCCACATTCCTGGCTTTCCTTAATTTTTTAGATGTTTTATTTATTTAATTCTAAAGGTTTGTTTATTTTACGGGTATCAGTGCTTTGCCTGAGTGTGCGCCTATGCACCATGTGCTTGTCTGGTTTCCCTCAGAGACCAAAAGAGGGGATCAGACTCCCTGCAACTGAAGTCAGTTGTGCCATGTAGAGACTGGGAGCCAAGTCTTGAAACTCTGCATGTATGTCTCTGTGTGTGTATGTTCATGCATAATGTGCATGCAGAGATCGGAGGACAATCTTGGGTTTGGTCCCTGGGCTTCTTCAACTTTTTTTTTTTTTTTTTTTGAGCTAGTGTCTCGGTTAGCCTGGAGTTTTACTCCGTAGGCCAGACTAGCTGGCCCTTGAGTATCCAGGGATCCCAGCTTTACCTCTCACCCTGCCATTCCTGTGGGTGTCTGCCACCATGCCCACGTTTATACACAGATTCTGTTGAACTTAGGTTCTCATGCTTGTAAGACTAAACTGCCTCCTAGCCCACTTAAAAAAAAATAAGACCTGTACATGACTAATTCTCAATTTTAATAGTGCATCAAAATCACAGAAAACTAAAAAAATAAACACCAAAATAACCCCGACGCCAGGTCTTCCACCCCAAACCAAATGTATAATAGACTCTGGGCGTGGGATCTAGGAACTTAGAAAATACAACAACAGATAGCCAATGTTGAGAACCACCGATTTTGGTGTTCGTTTTAGCCTAGTTTTTTTTAGACTTCTCAGTAGCTCATGTGGTAATCTGAAGTGTTATGTAATTTTGTTCCCTTAGAATACTGTGAGCAAGCGTAAATCTTAATGCCAAGAGGTCTTCTTTGTTAAAAGGTTTGTGTTAATTTTAATTACATGTACTTGTGTGCAGAGTGTGGGCCGGTGTATGCAGGTACCTATGGCGGCCTGAAGGGGGCGCCACACTCCCTGGAGTGGGGGAGTTCAGGTCGCCTGACATGGGTGCTTAGAACTAAATTCTGGTCCTCTGTGAGAGCAGCAGATGCTCTTAATCACTAAATCATCTCTGCTGCCCCTTCAATCCTCTCTGTGAGAAACCCATTGTCAGTCTCCGCAGGTCCTGGTAAAAAGCCGGAGGCCTGCCTGTGCTAATAACTCAGACTCTTCTCTGCAGCTCGTCAGATGGGAGTTTGACCCTGTTGTAAGCATGAACTTGAATCTTTACTTTCTTCTTCTTTTTTTTTTTATAATGATCTATTTATTTATTTATTTTGTGTGCATTGGTATTGTGTCAGGTCCCCTGGAACGGGAATTACAGACAGTTGTGAGCAGCCAGTGCTCCTAACCACTGAACCATCTCTCCGGCCCAAATCTTTAATTTCTTATTACTGTTTTGCAAAAGCTAATGGGCTGGAAGCCTGAGGCCATCCTTCTCCGTAATGAAACCCCCGAGACTGAGAGTAGAGATCTTACTGGAAGTGTTTTTGCTAGAAGAGTTGTGTATCCTGTCAGTCACAATAGCACGACCAGTGTGGAGAGACTATCCGAGATCAAGTCTGCAGGGTGGGCGGTGTTTAAAGGGCTGGGTGCTTTTTATCTTTACCATTGAAGTTTCTGGTTTTTGCCTCTTCCTAAATGAGTCATTATTTTTTTTAAAAAAAGGAACCTGTCATGGGAGGGAGTAGGGAAACCGCTGCAGAGGGTGGTGTGGAGGAGGCCTTGGTGGGGCTGGCAGTCAGGTGACTGAATTTACAACTGGGCCAGCCTGCCTCTGCTTCTGGTTCTGGAGTCCTGGGATTATAGGCGTCTGCCAGCCACCACAGCCAGTTTGTTTGGTGCTGGGGATCGAACCGAGGGCTTCCTGGGTCCCGGTCAAGCGCTCTTCTGACTAAGCCACACCCCCGGCCTCTGTGAGCATTCTTTTTTTCTTTCATTCTTTTATTTTCTTATTTATTTATTTATTTATTTATTTATTTATTTATTTATTTATTATGTATACAATAGTCTATATGTATGTATGTCTGCAGGCCAGAAGAGGGCACCAGACCTCATTACAGATGGTTGTGAGCCATCATGTGGTTGCTGGGGATTGAACTCATGACCTTTGGAAAAGCAGGCAATGCTTTTAACCACTGAGCCATCTCTCCAGCCCTGTGAGCATTCTTTCTATGTTTCTCATAAACTTCCTGTTGGGGCATGTGTGTGGCCCCAGCATCGAGCCTGCACTTCACCACGACCTGAAGCCTCTCGAGCACCTGTCCTGGGCTGGCCCATTGTCCCGCCTGCCTGCTGCTTCCCTTGTCCTTATCTCTGGAGAGTGCTCTGTGGCTTCTGCACTCATTTTCATGAGTGAGTGCTCAGAGAGGACTGGTGTGGAGGGAGGAGGGAGGGGAGCAGCATGAAGCGGGTCCCTTATATAATGCCAGGCACTGTGAAGGATGTATTTATATACTTCTTGTTTTATTTAGGCCTTGCATTAACTCATGCGGAACCAGAATCAAAGAGGCTAGGGCAGCAACCGAAGGTTGGATAGCCGCTGGGTGCCAAGGCTGGTCTCGCTTCCACACCAGGCTTGACTCCTGAGTTCCTGTCACTCCAGCCAAGTCGGGAGGAGCATGCCACCCCTTTGCTTCCCTTGGTCTGGGCAGATCTTGACTTCTTTCCTGGCATCTTAGTGATAGCGTTGTCTTGACCACATTTTTGTTCTCCCAAATGCACGTTGTTCAGGGCCGCCCTTCTTCATGCGGGGGGCTCGCGGGGTCCCAGCTTCCGCGTGGCCCCTTCTGACTAAAGTGGAGCTGAATGGATCTGATTTCCAGGAGGCAGGGCATTCCTCTCGTAGCCCATGGGCACCCGGCACTGCCTGCTCTCATGGAGGGCTTCCTTTGAAGAGAGCAGAAGGCAAGTCATCTGTATGGCTTTGAGGGCACATGAATAGGCAGCTAAGGAAGAGTTCTGGGCTTTGAATCTGGGGCGACCATGACAAGGCAGAGAGGGGGTAGTCTATGCCCTGCTCTTCCTTCTCCTCTTCCTCATTATGATGTCAGCCAGCAAGTGCCCGGGTGCACAGCCAACATAGAAAAATAGATGTACCTGCAGAAGCTTCTAGAAGGCCAGTGTCCTGCCTTCCAGTTCTACTTTCTGGAAACCCTTTGAAATTCTACCTCACAAACATCGCTGTTGCTCTGTGGAGCCGTTCCACTCTTCAGCAGTGGGCAGTGTCGGATTGTTTGCTTGTTTGTGGGTTTTTGGTGTGTGTGTGTGCATGTGTGCCCGTGTGTGTGAGTACGTGTTTGCATGTGTGTGCATGTGTGTGTGCATGTGTGTGTGAGTGTGTATTTGCATGTGTGCGTGTGTGTGCACATGTGTGTGTGTAGATGTTTTGGCCACATGCATGGCTGTGCACCATGTGCCCTTGGAGGTCAGAAGAGGGTGTCATATCCCCTAGAACTGAAGTTAGAGAGGGTTGTGATCACCACGTGGGTGCTGGGAGCTGAACCCAGGTCCTCTGGAAGAGCAGCCAGTGCTCTGGGTGGCCGAGACACCTCTCCAGCCCTAGCAATGTTCTCTCATAAGGCTGCAGTTGCCCTGGTGGTGGTGTGTGTGTGTACGGAGGGTGTTGTAATCTATATGGGCAGATAGAATGCTTACCCAGAAAAGCTAAGTGCAGTTCGCTCAGAGGAGGTGGTGAGTGGACTGTGTGAGGCTCTGGAGAGACCAGAGAGGGGGGCCAGGAAGGACAGAGCCTTGGGAGAGCCAGTGGGGAGCAGTGAGAGGGTGACATTAAGGATTTGGTGGACAGAAGTGCCTCCTGGAAACAAGGTCTAAGAAAGACTCGTGTGCCATTTGCAAAGGAATGGCTGTGGAGTTTTGAATTTTGTTGTAATGGTGAGCTAACCAAACCAGGTGGATAATAGGATCGGTTACAACAATGTCCAGTGAAGATTTATCTGGGTGTGTGTAGTAAAAGGGACCGCTGGGAGGTGAGCTCAAAGACATGGGTCATGTCAGACTATTTTTCCTGTATATGGTGTGCATGTATGGTAAGGTCTCCAGAACCCACTTACAGTGGACAAAAGAGTCCACACCTGTAACCCCAGCACTCACACGGTGAGAGGCAGAGACAGGTGACCCCTCAGATGCTGCAGCCAGCTCAGCTAGCCTGGCGCTGTCTAGCAGGTGGAAGGTGAGGGCTGACAGCCGAGGTTGTCCTCTGCCCTCCGTGTATCCTGGCACCGGCTCTCACACACATACACAAACACGCACACAAAGATCCAAGCTCAGGGGCTGGAGAGATGGCTCAGAGGTTAAGAGCATTGCCTGCTCTTCCAAAGGTCCTGAGTTCAATTCCCAGCAACCACATGGTGGCTCACAACCATCTGTAAGGAGGTCTGGTGCCTTCTTCTGGCCTGCAGGCATACACACAGACAGAATATTGTATACATAATAAATAAATAAATAAATAAATATTAAAAAAAAAAAAGATCCAAGCTCAGGTTTTGCATTCGCTGCTGTGTCCCCAGCCCCCACCGCGTTGAATTTTAAGAATGAAACATTGAGAGCAGGGAGGTTTCAGTCCCCAGTGTGCTCCTCATTGCCTAGAAGACTCTGAGAGAGTTACTGTAAACCCGTGAACATCTTCACAGGACAGATGTGTGAGGATTCCGACTTCTGTCACACCCAGCTCTTAGCGTCTTTTAAAAAACGTGTGTTGCCTTGCAAGATGACAGCCATGATTTTTGTGAGCAGGTGGAATTGGGCAGTGGAATGGGAAGCTATCCTGTGGGAATCGTGGAGAAATGATGAGTTTCAGACAGAATGAAGCTGTGTGGAGGCCTCCAACTGAAGTTTAGAAACATTGTAGAAGCCAAGCTGCTGAAAAGCCGGCGGCCATGTCGCCATGTCGCTTGTGTCCCTGCCAAACCAAAACCACCGCCTCTAACTGAAACTGTACGTCAGGGTTGCAGGTCGCAGAGGCTAGCTAGCTACAGCAGGAGGCCTGCTTTTGGGGGAGACCTGTGCTGGTGGGGTACCAGGCTAAGGGGTGTGCCCCACCACCCCCACCTGCACTGAACTCCCTGCCATCTGCTAAGCTCGCTCCGGCCAGAGCCAGGCCACGTTCAGTCATCTGGACGCCTCCCAGCCAGCAGCTCCTTGTCCTGCCACACTGCCTCCATCGGCACCCTGGGCCCCTCTTCCTACGTAGGACTCCTCCTCACACACCAATCCCTTGACCTGTGTTGGGCCTGGAACCTCACCCCTTGTGTTTCACAGGGGCCCACCCTCACTTGGGCAGTCAAATCAGTGTCTTCTAGCTTTATTCCTTGCTGTTGCCTGTGAGAGGTGGGTCTAGCCCATAATAGGCTTCCAGTAGGGGGTGCAGCAGACCATCCTGGCTTCTGTAGAAGCTGTCCCTCCGAGGTCTCTCTGGGCCTCTGTGTTACCACACTGATAGAGCATCAGTCCTTATCATTCCGAATTCGAGTAATTTTGACACTGGGGACAACTTCCTCCTTCCTGCGGAAAGCACTCTTCTCTTTGTTTCTTTGATCCGCAGTCAATCTTGCCGCTGTCCTGCAGCAGCTACGCTGTGCCACCCTCTGGAACTTAGCGCGTTCACTGCGCTGACTGTGTGCCGTTAGCTGCTGAGGTCAGAGCAGCTGCAGGGGTGGTGGGAATTGACCCTCCTTCAGATGTCTGTGGAATTAGCAGTGACATCATTCGCCGGTAGGTTAAACATGGAACTTGAAGGCAAGAGGCTGGGCTGAGTCCTTGGGGTTATGGCTTGACTAAGCCAGAGTGGAGTTTATGTTCGCTTCTCCTCAGCCCTCCCCCACCCCAGGGACCTTTTTCAGTGCAATGGGCCCTCCTCTAGAGTGGCCCCTCTGCTCTGAGTTCCTCAGAGCTTACCCCACCCTCATGGTTGCTACCATGCCCGTGTCAGGCCCAGATCTCCTGAACATGTGGTTACTTCCACAGGCTTTGGCTCTGGAGAATGCTGAAGGAGGAAGACGCGGGAGCAAGGCGACCCTGAAGGAGTCACCAGCCATCTTAATCCTGAAACAGGTAGGCATCTTCTCCCTTCTCCCTGTCTCTGCAGTCAGATCATGAGATGGCAAGGGGTTCCGTGGTGATTTGTTTAACTAGTGTTGTGGAAAATGTCCCAGGAGGGCAGACAGACTGCTGCGGCCCTAGACTCCCACAGGTTTTTGGGAAACTGTCTCTAGGAAATGGTCAGTGGGTGCACACGTGGGGTTTCAGCATCGTCTGGGGTGAGTAGTGGGGATCCAGCCTTGTGTGTCTTTTCATGGCTGTAAACGTCTGGGGGTGAAGGGATTGTCTGTGAGAGAGCCTGGGGTGCCCAGAAGGCACTGTGCTGACCAGGGATGTGTCAAAGTGGTTCTGAGGGGTGATCTGTAAAAGTTTATTTTATTTTTAATTATGTGAAAATGTGTGTGTCTGTGTGTGGATTTTTGCACATGGTTGCAGTGCCCATGGATGCCAGAAGAGGGCGTTGGGTCCTCTAGAGCTGGAGTTATGGTCAGCTGGGATGTAGTGCTAAGAGCCCAACTCTGGTCTTCTGCAAGAACAGTCAGTGTGTGCTCTTAATTGCTAAGCCACCTCTCCATTCCCTGGTGTTAAATAATGAATGTCAACTCCATGCTAAGTAGAGTGAACTTGGAGACACACTTCTGTGAATGCCTGTCGGGCTCTTCCCAAGAAGTTAACTGAAAAGGGGAGGTTCATCTTGAGTGTGGATGGTGCTGTCCCGTGAGCTGTGTACCAGGGTGAATCAAAAGAAGAAAAAGAGGGATGAGGGACATGACAGCTCCATCTTGACACTTGAGTGATGGAGGCGGGAGGATCAGGAGCTCAAGGTCATCTTCAACTTCATCTTGAGTTCAAGACCGGCTTGGACTATATGAGACCCTTTCTGAGTTGGGGAAATCAAGAGGGAGAGAGGAGCTTCAGAATTTGTTGGGTTCTGCTTTCTGACTGGGCACACAGCGTGCCTGCCCAACTACCTCTGCTTCCTGAAGCAGGAGTCCCAGAAGGCCTGAGGTTTCCCGTGTTGTCAGCTCTGGCCCATGAGCAATTCTCATCCTTTTCTCCCTCTAGAAAATAGGCACATGGCTACAGTTCTCTGCCAAGACTTCCACAGCAGCTGCCAGAAGTGCCCACAGACGGGTGGGTGTGTAAACAGAGCCTCCACTTTGGAAGATTCCTCTTTTGATTTTCTGTGTATAGGTATTTTGGCTGCTTGTATCTGTGTGTGCCACATGCATACCTAGTGCCTGAGGAGATCAGAAGAGGGCATTAGATCCCCTGGAACTGGAGTTACGGATGGGTGTGAGCCACCGTGTGTGTGTGATGGGAACCAAACCCAGGTCCTCTGCAGGAGCAGCCAGTGCCCTTAACCTCTGAGCCGTCTCTCCAGCGCCACCTTTAACTTTTAGATAAAAGCCTGGTGTGGCAAGAGATGGTTCTTTAACACACCCTCAGTGGCAGGCTTTTTGTTTTGTTGTTTTTTTATTAGAGACAAGATCCATGTAGCTCAAGCTGCATCAACTTCCCGATATAGCCAAGATGCCCATTCCGTTCCAGTCTTCCTTCCTCTACCTGCCCAGTGCTGGCATCACAGGCATATACCATGCCAACACACCTAGTTGTTGTGGTACTGGGGATCAAACCAGGGATTTGCGCTTGTTAGGGGATCATCTGTATCTGTCAGCTGAGTGAGACCCCGTAGGTGTTCCTTCATGGACTTAGTTATATTATTTCTTTTTTGCTGTGCCTGATTTTGATTGATTTTTCAAGCCGTTGTGTCTAGGGGTTCTATCGTGGAGCAAGTGGATGATGGAGACACTCTGCTGGAAGGACTGACTGTTTATAATGGTGCGATAGCACGGCGAGGAAAACCCAGTAAGGGAGGCTTGAGGTTTTCCTCGACAGCAGGGGCACAGAGCTGTTCCCATACCTGCTTCAAAAGGAAGAGAGTGCAGAGGGTCTGAATGGGAAATCACCTGGACAAAGGGCTCCAGAAGCGGGATGCAGACAGCCTACAGGAAAGAACCAGGATAACACCATCTGACATGGGCTCCCCCACTGTCAGCATCTCCCTCCCATCAGCTTCTCACCAAGACCAGATAGCCTACGGGTTAGAGCTGAGGAACTGGTGGAGGGGGACTTCAGTAGCAGGTGGGAAGTGCCTAACAGGGCTGGAGGGTGCTGGTCTCCTGGGCTGTTTCTGTTTTAGTATCAAAACAGTGCATGCTCTGAGGCCCTGGATTCCGTATCCAGCACCAATGCAGAAGAAGATTTTTATGCTTGAGTGAGTGGAACTGTATCATTAGGTCAGCAATGTGGACTGTTTACTGGAAGGTCTGGGAAGAGCAATAAAAATCTTGTTCTTTTTTTTTTTTTTTTTTTTTTTTTTTTTTTTTTGGTTTTTTAGAGACAGGGTTTCTCTGTGGTTTTGGAGCCTGTCCTGGAACTAGCTCTTGTAGACCAGGCTGGTCTCAAACTCACAGAGATCCGCCTGCCTCTGCCTCCCGAGTGCTGGGATTAAAGGCGTGCGCCACCACCGCCCTGCAAAAATCTTGTTCTTTTTCAGAGTTTTTTTTTTTTTTAAAAAAAGACTCAGGCAAGCCAGATGCAGTGACGCATGCCTTTAATCCCAGCACTCAGGAGGCAGAGGCAAGATGATCTCTGTGATTTCCAGCCCTGCCTGGTCTCCACAGTGAGTTCTGAGACAGCCAGGGCTACGTAGTGAGACCCAGTCTCTAAAAAACAAAAAGGAAAACAAAAGAAAACAGAATAACAAAGGAAGCCTGGCACAAGCCACCCACCCACCCCTTCTCTGAAAAGGTACCTGTTGTGCATTTCCCCGCCTGAACCAGCTGAGAAACACTGAAAACAAAAATCTGAGCAAGAGCAGGGGCGGGGCAGGGCGGCGGGGTGGAGTCAGCACTGGCGCTTGACACCCCCCCCCCATTGTCCTCCTACCTGCCTGGCAAGCACAGGCCCCGCTCCCTGGCCAGAAAGTATTTTAATAGCGTGGTTGTAGGCAGAATCCTCGCAGGAAGCTCTCATTGGCAGCAGGTAACGTCTGGTTTTAGGATGCAAGTCTGAGGATGCAGGATCGTCAATCTAGTGAGCTAACTATGCCTTCTTCAATCCCCTTTAATTTCTAATTTGCTAATTCAACCTTTTTATGGCCGGCGTAAACACTGAGCTCAGAAATCTGGGTTGGTGAAGATTAAATGGCTGTAATGAAGCCTCTCATTTGTAACCACATCCATAAAATGGGAGGAAGAATAGCAACCGCTTCACCGAGGCAGTCCAATCGAGTGCTCCGCTCAGTGCTGGCCCAATAAATGTTGCTTTTATTAGTGTCATATATCTCAGAGTGTGTCACCTCCGTGCGTTCCTGTGCATCTTTAATCCAGCCAATTAACTCTCTTCACTACAAATAAATCGTCTGCCCCATTTAGTTAGGTCTCTTAGGGATAAGGTAAATAAACATACTGAAATATTTAATGTTTATGGATTTTTTAAGTTGAAGTATTTTTATTAGAATTTATTTGGGAAGGACATTAATATAGGGAAGTTTAAGTGACTTAACTTTTAAGTTATAAGAGTGTGTAAACCTCATAGCAATGAGTCTGTATGTTCCCCTGAAAACTCTTTAGCTACTCATAGCCCAAGGTCACCTGCCCCAGGTACTCATGGCCCAAGGTC
Source organism: Chionomys nivalis (assembly GCF_950005125.1). Lineage (NCBI taxonomy): Eukaryota > Metazoa > Chordata > Mammalia > Rodentia > Cricetidae > Chionomys > Chionomys nivalis. The sequence continues at coordinate 10,872,047 of NC_080104.1, read as the reverse complement.
ACCTTCCCCAGCAGATTTCTCTTTGCTCTGTTTTGAGGATCCAGAAGGTGACCTTTCTTAGCTTTGGTTTTCCAGAGTAACCACACAGCTGGGCTTTCCTGATTGGTCAGATTTTGGGACCACCTGAACTGAGCGATGGCTTAGTTTTCTGGTTGCTGTGATAAAAGACCGGACACAGCCCGTGTAAGGCAGAAAGGATTTTAATTTGGCTCGCAGGGAAGGTGTGGCAGAACTCATGGCCGTGGGAACATGTGAATGGTGGACCAGGGGCAGAAACAACCGTCAAGGCCCATGTCTAGTGACCTACTTCCACCCACTAGGTCCACCTCCTAGAGATTCCACTTCAAAGTACTGCCACAAACCCAGTCCTCAGAACATGACCCTGTGGCTGACATCCAGCACTGACATCAGCAGAATTCAGCTGTGCGATGCTGTTGGTCTTACGGGATGGGATGCTGTTGGTCTTATAGGATGCTGTTGGTCTTACGGGATGGGATGCTGTTGGTCTTCTGGGATGCTGTTGGTCTTACGGGATGGGATGCTGTTGGTCTTCTGGGATGCTGTTGGTCTTATAGGATGCTGTTGGTCTTACGGGATGGGATGCTGTTGGTCTTCTGGGATGCTGTTGGTCTTATTCGGGATGCTGTCATCATTTTCCAAGCTAAGACTTTGGTCTTCAGAACTGATGTCAGAATCCTAGAGAATTATAGGACCTTAATTTGCGGTTCCCAGATTAATGAAGAACATAGAGCAGAGGTTTCTCCTTAACTTGATCACTTCAGTCATTTGATGCTGGGAGGGATGGGCTCTATGGGAACGATGATAGGAAAAGGCTTGCAAGTGACCGAGAATCCGCTTCAGAACTATTTACTGCACTGTCCTTGTTTTTTTGGCATCAGATCTTCAAGCTACTCTAGGGATGGGTGCTGCCTGAAAGCGTTTCGGGGAACCACCTGGAGCTGGGGAGTTACCTGTGCACTGCAAACGGGAAAAGATGATGCTTTTTGAAACCTTGCTTAGAGACCAGTTCTCTATCATCAGGTCTCGGTTGAATTTAAAGGTTAAAGTTGTGGGGAAATTCACTCCCCACAAGTGTTTTTGATAAATCCCATTCATTTTTGAGAGGAGACATTCTCTCTCCAGACATTAACTTAGAATGCTTAGTTTACGGTGCTATCAGGGGAAGGAAGAGTCCTGAAGTGCCTAAGTAGTCGAATGAAAGGATGTGCCAACATTTCCTCCCAAATGTGATTTTGAAACAAGAAATTGTTTTGGCCTTCAGTTTTATGGTGTGATAGTGTGTGTGTGTGTGTGTGTGTGTGTGTTTACACTCAGACGAGTTTTATTTGAGGGCCCCAGAAAGGAAGAGACACGGCGACTGCAATAAACAACAGTGTCCAGCAGGCAGTTGCAGGTCCAGGTGAGCTCCTGTAGCTAAGCTGCCCATCAGGAGGTCTGGGAGATGGCTCAGTGGGGAAAGCGCTCACCAGCTCAGCGTGAGGACCTGAGTTTGACTTCCCAGCACCTGGGTGTAAAAGCCAGATGCTGTAGTGCCTGTCTATAATCCCAGAGCTCCTAAGGCATGCTGGGAGGTGGAGGTAGGATTCTCCCCAGAAGCGCATGGACCAGGTAGCCTGGTGTACATAGCACCTATGAGACCCTGTCTTACATAAGGTGAGAAGTGAGGAACAATCCCTAAAGATGTGCTCTGACCTCCACACAGGCTTCATGGCATCATGGCGTGCTCGTTTGCATCCCAAAACCCTGTACTTGGCAGAAAAGGAGAGGGAGGGAGGGAGAAAGGGAGAGGGAGGGAGGGAGGGAGGGAGGGAGGGAGGGAGGGAGGGAGGGAGGGAGAGAGAGAGAGAGAGAGAGAGAGGCTGTACTATTTTGGTAGCTTCCAAGGGGTAACTTAAAAAAGAAAGAAAGAAAGAAAGAAAGAAAGAAAGAAAGAAAGAAAGAAAGAAAGAAAGAAAGAAAGGCGTGTGTGTGTTCATGTGTGTACATGGTATGGAGGCCAGAGGTTAATATCATGTGCCTTCCCATATTGCTTTCCACCTCGTTTTTTGAAATAGGGTCTGTTACTGAGCCTGGAGCCCACTGATTCGGCAAGACTGCCTGGCCAGTGAGCTTTGAGGACCCTCCTGTCTCCACTACCCCAGTTCTGGGATGGCAGTACAGCTATGCCCTGCTTCTCATATGGGTGCTGAGGATTTGAACTCGGGTCCTTATTCATATGCCATCGGAGCCGTCTATCCAGCCCTTGTGTGACTGTGTAGGAATGATATCTTTTAGAATCATTAGAAATCTCCAAGCGGGGCCAGCAAGATGGAATGTAGGTGCTTAATGCCAAGTCTGATGGCCTGAGTTCGATCTCTAGGACCAGATGGTGGAAGGAGAGAACTGACTACCTGAGCATTGCTCTCTGGCTTCCCCATGTGCACTGTGGCAATAAATAAATGAATAAATGTGAAAAAAACAAACAACAGAAAGCTCCAAGCAGTGGCAGCTGGGAGAGGGTGTGGGTGCTGTATTGCTTGGGGTGAAGGTGCTGGCTATGCAAGAATGAAGACCTGAGTTCAGATCCCCAGAACCCATGTAAAATTTCAGGCATGCTTGATGACCCATGCACACACCTTCACATGTTCACTCCCATGACCTGTACAACACACAAACATGAAAAAGGAAAACCAGTCCCCAAGCATCTACTAGTGACAGCAAGAGCAGACGTGGCCGTGTTCTTCCTTCTGCTTTGACACGCACACTCACTTGTCGGGCACCACAAGCACGTCTGCCCTCCAGCTAGGATTATTTCATGTGTGATCATGGCTACTCCCATCCTGTTGATGGGAGAGAAAGGCTGCTGACACAGCCACGCATGCACAGAAGATGGGATGACGTCTCAGGACCCTGAAGCCAGAGTGGGTTTCAGGGATTTTACCTTCGTACTGAACTGACCCATGGCTAACACTCTGAGTGGCCACAGATGTGTTTAGTGCCCATTGGCACACTCCCATCCACAGTGATTGCCTGGCATATCACCGTGATGGCCAGCTGTCACGGTCCACTCAACATGACCTAGAATCCCTTGGGAAGAGAGTCTCAGCGAGGGGCTGTGTGTATTGGTTCAGCCTGTGGAGATGGCTATGGGGAACGGGCCAAGTTGAATGACATGGGAAGACTCAGCCCACCCGGGGTGGCACTATTCCCTAGGCAAGGGGTCTTAGCTGTATAAACATAGAGAACTCCAGCTGAGCACGGACCTGCAGTTGCCTTGACTGTGGACATGATGCGACTTGCTGGCTTAAGTGCCTGCCTCTGCGGTGAGCTGCAACCTGGATCCGGATTGTAAGATAGAATGCTTTTTTTTTGAGGTTGGGAAACCCAATGTCAAGGCGCCTACAAAGAATGTTTCCCCCTCTGTAGTATCTTAGCTCATGGGTGACTCAATGATCTCTTCCCTGGTCACTCTCAGAGAAAGGAAGCCTTGCGGTGCCATTATCTTCCTCATGGGCACTAATCCAATCACAGGGGCCCTCCTCATTATCTAAATCTAATTAACTACGGAGGTCCTGCCTCCCAGTGCCTTCTTGTTGAGGTTTAGAGTTTTGGCATATGAACATGGAAGAGATAAAAATTCAGTCTCTAATCGTGACTCTTCTTTGTGTGCCCCTACGTGTCCTCAAGGCCGCTGGTCAGTAGAAAACCTGGAGGGCCATGTCTCCCATGCTGTGGAAGAGGGGTGTGTTGTGCAGCCGCAATGGCCCAGGGAATGGAAGGTTGGAAGACCTTTGTACAGATGCAGAGGACTGCTGGGCACCTTCCTTATTTACCTAAACCTTAGGTTCCCTAGTTGCTGGAGGTGTGTTTGACAAACTCAGTCAGCCTCCATGAAAGCTGGGTGGTGCAATGCTTGGTATTTATTCTCTGACCCTCCCTCCTGTGTTGTGTCCCCTAAAAGGGAAACTCTTGGGAGCCAAACCTAGGAAAATGATTTCTTAACACTCCTTCTTTTGGGGCATTTACTCTTGGTTATTGGGAGAAGGGGAAACAGGGAGTTGAAACAAAACCATTTCATTAAAAAAGATGGTTTTAAAAAAGATGGTTTGAGCCGGGCGATGGTGGCGCACGCCTTTAATCCCAGCACTCGGGAGGCAGAGGCAGGCGGATCTTGTTAATGTGTGTGTGTGCGTGTGTATGTGCGCACGCACGTGTGTGTATGTGTGTGCAAGTGCACTCATAGTGTCCTTGGAGGCAGCAGAGGGAACTGAATCCCCTGGAGCTGGAGTTTCAGGAAGCTGTGAGCTTCCCTGTGGGGGTGCTCCAAGAGTGCCGTGCCCTGAACTGTTGGACCATCTCTGAAGCCCATTGCTTTAAACGTGTCCAAACATAGTGATAGCTATAAGGACCCATACCAAACACATACACACACATGCTATAACACACACACACACAGCAGTGCCAGGCAGAGTACTTTACAACTTGAAAAGGCCTTTCAAACCCCTTCAGATTCTTAAGAAACAGATCATCCTATGTTATATAAGCTGTTCTGACTTTACAGGGGAAAAATGGAAACTCCCCTCCCCCCAAGCAAACATGACCCTGATATCAAAACTATCAAGTCCCCAGGAGAAACTGCTGTACCATCTCACTTTAGAATGTGAGGATCTTAGATAAAATTCTAGCAAGTAGATTTCAGCGGTGAAATACGTGTGTGTGTGTGTTTTGTGCTGTAGCCTGCGAGACTCTATCCCCGAAATGCTGGACTAATGTTGTGTGTGTTTATTTCCATGTTTTTCACTTAAATTGTTTAGATAAAAGGTAGACCAAGTTCATCAATCTAATAGCATTTTATTTTTGTCATGTTTATATATTTATGTGGGGGGGCGGCGCGTGCCTGCCAAGGGATGTGTGTGGAGGTCAGAGGACACCCTGCAGGGGTCAGTTCTCTCCTCACCCCGTGGGAGCCTCACGGGCTGAATTCAGTTGGTGCAGTTTAGTGGCAGGTGCTTTTTCCCTCTGAGCCATCTCCCAGCCCATACTTTCAATCATCTGAACTTCAAAGTGTTTAAAAAGATTTTTAAAAATTAGTTATATGTAGTTGTGTGTTTCTGTATGTGGGCCTGTGCACACGAGTGAAGGTATCAGGGAGTCAGGTTCTTGGGGTTGCTTGCCACCTAACTTGGATCCTCTGCAGGGGCAGTCTGTGCTCCCAACCACTCTGTCTCTGCAGCCTTGAGCTACTCACTTATTTGCCAGGGATTGAGCCTTGGGTGCCTGGTGGCTACTATACCCTGAGCTGAGACCCAGCTCAGAAGGAATCTGTGTAAATGAGCACCCTTGGGTGAGAAAGAGGACGGCTGTGGGTGTATTCTCACTGAGGAAATAGTGGAGGGGGCCATTGGCCCGTGGGGTCAGAGCAGCACTGGAACTTGTAAGCACTTTTCTTTACGTTTTAGCAGACACAGATTCAGAAAACAGTTCCCTGGAGAATAAATACTGTCAGGAAAATGAGAGCCCATTGAGGTGCACACCTTTAACCCTGGCACTCGGGAGGCAGAGGCAGGAGGGTCTCTGAGTTGATGCCCAGCCTTATCTACATAGTGAGTTCTGAGTCAACCAGAGTGACACAGTGAGACCCTATGGTATTCCTCAGGTTTTGTAGAGGAACAGAACTGATAGATGAATATATACGGGGTTTATTGCTGTGGTTTATTGCAGATAGCTGTGGTCCAGCTATCCAATGGCTGTCTCCTGACAGAGAGGCCAAGAATCTGGTTATTGCTTAGTCCATGAGGCTGGATGTCTCAGTGGGTCTTCAGCCTACATGGGAATCCCAAATAGGAGGGCCTAATACCATTGAATGGATGTCTCAACAACAGGGTAGATGAGCTTGCCAGGGAGAGAGAGGGCAAGCAGGCACAAGACAAAAGCTTCCTTCATCCACACCCCAGAAAGTGTGACCCAGATTTAAGATGAGTCTTTACACCTCAAACGAGCCATTCAAGAAATTTCCTCACAGGTGTGCCCAGCTGCTTGGGTTTTAGTTGATTCCGGATGTGGTCCAGTCAACAACCAAGATTAGCCATCACACCCTGTCTCAATTACCATCCCTTCCGGATTGCTTAGGTGTAGCTCAAGGAGACTTAAAATCTTAACTAAAAACCCGATTCTAGATGGTGTGATGAAGAGTAAGGACTTGGATATTTCAGAAATTAGTTCCCCAGTTAACTGTCACCCTCCTGAAGGTGTTAGCAGGATGCTTTTAGGCTTCCCAAGATGGTGCTAAGTCTGCCTGGGGAAGTAAGTCCCTGAGAATGTCAAGGGAGATGCTGACATGGTTTGGGGGGACAGTTAGATTTAATAGCCGTCAAACTCTATAGCGCTGCTGGACTTTTAAATGCAGTGTGTGGGGCTGGGGAGATAATGGATTAGTGGGTGACGTGCTTCCTGCAGACATGATGTGGAGCTGTCCCTGGAAGAGTTGGATGTGGCCATACATCTGTGACCTGAGAGATGGAGACAGTGGGTCCTGGAGGCTCACAGACTGGTCCACCTAGCTGAAGCGGCACGCTACAGGCTCAGTGAGAGACCCTGTCTCAAAATATAAGGGGGCGAGCTATAGAGAAAGACACCCAACACCCACTCTTGTCACAGGTACGCACCTGTGCACACACACATGCACACACACATACACACACACACTCTCTCTCGCACACAATCTCTCTCACGCACAACACCTGCTCTCTCTCTTACACACACTCTCTCTCTCACACACACGCGCGCACACTCTCACGCACACACACATACCTGCATGCACACATACTTTCTTGTACACACACAGAGAGAGAGAGAGTCATATACTTTTTAATCAAGAAAAAGTGAAACCCAATCTGAAACCTTTCTAATTAAAATGCTACAGTGCCCCTGTAACAGGGAGAACGGATGAGGTAGATGATTCTGAAATAGACCCTTGTGTAAATAATTTAATAAATTACAAAGCAGCCATTGAAAATCAATAGATTATTCAATAAATAATTTGGATACCTTGTTAGCAATTTGCAAGACATCATCTTGGCTTCACAAAAATGAATTAGAGATGGATCAGACAAAGTGCAACGTTGGAGAGGCATAGAAAAATCTATGGAACTGAATATTCTTAGACACAAAGGAAACATGGTCTAAAAGGAAAAGCTTGGTCAGTCGGGTTACCAGGGGAAAGGCGGCTGATTCCTTCATGTAAACACACTGGAAATAAAGACAGGAAGCGACATGGCAGAATTAATAACTTTGTAACGAGAAATGTTCCAGTTAAAACCAAAGCACAAGGATGTTACTTGGACACAAGGAAAGATAGACAACCAAATGCAACACAAAATACTCAGAGTTGTAATAAAAAGGTGAAAATTAAAACACCAGTAAAATAATGTTTTCATATATTACCGAAAATGCCTCTTTTTAAAAAGATTTCATTTATTTTATATGTGTATACCTGAAGATGTGTGCACAATCTGTGTGCACATACTCTTAGAAGCCACAAGAGGGTGTCGGTATGTAGAGTTAGAGTGACATGTGGTTGTGAGTCACCTGATGTGGATGCTTGAAAGCAAACCCAGGTCTTCTGCAAAAGCGGTAAGTGCTCTTTATTAGTTAGGGTTCTCCAAAGTAACAGAACTTACAGAATGAATCTGTTTGTCTGTCAGTCATCTATTGACACACACACATGTCTGTATACATACAGATTAGATAAATAGATAGATAGATGATAGATAGATGACAGATAGATAGATAGGTAGATAGATGATAGATAGATAACAGATAGATAGATAGATAGATAGATAGATAGATAGATAGATAGATAGATAGATAGATAGATAGATAGATAGATAGATAGAGGGATTTATTAGAATGACTGACAGGCTGTGGTTTAGCTACTTCAGCAATGGCTGCCTATGTTTGGAAGGCCCAATCATCTAGAAGTTGTTCAGTTCATTAGGCTGGATGTCTTTTGAGGTCCTTTGGGGTCCAGCCCCAAGATCCTCTTCAGAGTTCAGATTGGATGCTACAGTAAGCAAAGGGAACTTTTTTCTTAGGGCATCTGAGGGAAATGAGCTCTCTCACACTGTGCTTTTCCAAATCAATCTCTATTTTTTTGTTTGTTTCTGTGCTAATTCTCCTGTCCTGGTTCTAATTCCTCCCAGTTTCTTCCCCTCCAGCCTAAAAACTGTCTCCATACAGGAGCCTTGAAGCAATAAAAAAAATTACAAGAATTGCCTCTCATTGGTCAAAAGCACATTCCTCGGGTAAGTGATAAGTAGCTGAACCATTTGCCATGGCAACACAAGGCTCCAAGGTTGCAGGAGTAAGACCATGATCAGACAGGGGACAGAGTGCCCAGTGACAAACTTCGAGACATAGGTCTTTCATCAGCAGAGTTGGCAAGCGAAGTATTGGCATGCTTTCCTTAGGGGGCTTTGTGTAGCAAACTAAGTGAACATCGGCGACTCTGACCTCGTACAAAGTTTTAAACTTATGATCTGTTTACGAAAAGCCTTAAGTCCAGTTTGAACTTGCTCTGAGGTGAAAGTGAGCTAATGGTGTGCAGTTAGTCTGAGCCAAAGGAACAAAGCAGTCTGTCCCTCGAGGGACAAATAAATCTAGTAATGAAGCATGTCCTAGTATATTTTCTATATATTAAAATTATATAGCTAAATGAAATTCATCTTCCTGACCACTCACAGATATATGTGCCCATGATTGAGATGTCGTCATGAGATTACATATACACATCACATGAGATTACACACTACAGTGCAGGCATTGGAGAGACACCAAGCTGCCTTAGCAAATGCAAGCAACAGTTGATGGTCCTGCAGGCCTTGCCTGGACAGGATTGGCCTCCATCAGAGAAGTACTCCTCTGGTGGACTGACATCTGAATGATTTTTGCCATGTGCTGTGTATTTCCACAGCCGCTGACAGTGGTCTAAGCTGGTCTTCAGATTATACTGGAACCGCAAAGAAGTAGGCTCTGATGTCAGGGAAGGATTGGACTTGCCAGCAAGGTGAGAGCAAGCAGGGAAGTAACAAAAGCTTCCTTCTTCCATGTCTTTTATATAGGCTTTCAGCAGAAGGTGTGGCCCACAGCACAGATGTGTCTTCCTACCTCAAAGATCTGGATTAAAAGTGGGTCTTCCCACTTCAAATTAAGGAAAAAAAGAAATCCTCACAGGTGTGCCCGTGCCCACGCATTTTGGGGTTTTAGTTCATTCTAGATATAGTCAAGTTGAAAGCCATTACATGCTCTTAGCCACTAAGCCACCTCTCCAGCCCCCCAAATACTTCTTAAATGATTATCTCTGATTCTGGTGGTATTTCGGTATAGGTATTAAAACCTATATGATTCATCCATATTTCTTTGATGTATGTGTTTGTGACACCTGTGCTCTCTGCACGTCTGTATGCACACACACGGGCCATAACAGGATGTCAGGTGTGCTGGTATCACCCCCTGCCTCGCTCCCTCGAGGCAGAGTCCCTCACTGACCCCGGAGCTAGGCCGGCAAGCTGCTAGCCCAGTGATCCTCCTGTCTCCACTTCCCACCGCTCCTGTGGGCACGGGGATGTGAGTCCGAGTTCTCTTGCTTTTGGAACAACCCTCTCACCCTCAGAGCTGGCCCTTCGGCTTCACACACTTGTATCCCTTGACTGCCGACTCCTCAACTGTCATGGAGGAAAATACGATGGAGGCACTGGCAGTCCAGACAGGGACACCCACATACACACAATGCCCGTCCAGCAGTTGAGCAATTATCAGATAAGATGATTCTCTCTGAGCAATATCATTATTAACAATCACTCTGCAGTGTGACGAGATGGTTAAGTTTTCTGTGTATGATGAGCACGGACAACATGGAACACGCTAAGGAAAGGGGAAAGGTTACGGAACACATGCAATATGATGCTGATGGCGTAAGTCTGGTCGCATGGGGAACTGTTTGTGCAGTGTTTGTGAGCAAACCAGGAAGAAAGTGAAGGGAACGAAGAGACGAGCCCTTCTGGATGGTGGTGGGAGGAGAGAGAAGGATGAGGGAGCATCCCCGCCCTGGAGACGGCCCTAGGGAGTTCTTAATTTCCTTCCTTATGCCGTCCTGGGTACACACATGCATATGCTACTGTGTTTGTTGTGCCCTTTGTGTATGATATAAATATTGTGAATATATTTAGTGTCCACTCAGAATGCTGAGACTGTGTTCATTGATTCGTGCTTGTGTACTCGGGGTGTAGTAAGCAGTGGGTGTTCTGGGCTGACATGATGAATGATTTGGTCTTTCCTTTTCTCCTGTTCCAAAATGTGTGTGTCTATTACAGTTTCTAAAGAAAGAAAGGGAAGCAGGGAAGGAGAGGCCAGAGGCAAGCGGCTTGGAGAGATGGCTCGGCTGTTATGAGCACTGGCTGCTCTTCCGGTAGACCTGAGTTTGCTTCCCTGCACCCACCTGTGTGGGTCACAGCCGCCTGTAGCTCCACTTCCAAGGAGGTCTGACACCCTCTTTTGGCCTCTGTAGGCACCTATACTCATGTGTCTCACAGACACGCAGACACAAACACGCATGTAAGCACATGCGCGCACGTGCGCGCGCACACACACACAATGAATGAATGAATGAATGAAAAGAAAGAAAAGACAGGAAAATTGAGCAGTTGCCATCACAGTAGGCAGGAGGTGATGGCCGGTGGAAAGGGACCATTCATCGCACAAAGAATGGTAGGTTCCACCCCTGAGGAAGGGAAGGTGGGTTTAAAAGGTAAAAAAAAAGCCAACATGGCAGTGTACAGTACCCAGGCTGTGGAGGGAGAAGGAGGTAAAAGTCTAGCCTTGGCTACACAGAGTTGAAGACTGCACAGGATCCTTGTACAGCAATCATCTCACCCACTGAGTGTCTCCTCCCTCCTCCCTCCTGTCTAAGACCCGAGACCCTGCCTAAGACAAAAGGAAAGGAAGTGGGGAGGGAGAGAGGGAGGGAGGGAGGGAGAGAGGGAGGGAGGGAGAGAGGGAGGGAGGTTTGGAAAAGCACCAGCCAAGGCCCTTTTCAGAAAGAGCTCACAGACAGGAGTTTCAATAGTTGATAGGGCAGATGACTTAAGAGGGCCAGCTTTCCCGGGAGCCCCTTCTCTTTGCTGTACTTTATTGTTCTTGCTATAAAAATAATAAGACTGGCCTGAAGTATTCTTAGGAAAATAAAGGGGAGCAGCTGAAGCTCGCAAGATAGAATGAGGTTCAGCTTAGAGGAAAAGTGGGGGGAGGGGACATGAGCTTCTCCAGGAAATGAATGTCACAGGAAAGGGGAGAAGACAGTCTGATCAGTCTGAGACCTGAGTGAACTATCCATGGGGTGGAGATGTACAAAGGCGGGAGGAGCAGCTCGGGGGCGACATGATCGTTGTGCAAGCAGGAGAACCCGAGTGCCCATCTCTAGAAACTGCATTAAAGCTGCGACCCTGCCAGGGAGACGAAGACAACTGGACCCCGAGGGGCTTCCGTGGTCATCCAGCTTAGCCAGGTGCTTAGCTCCAGGGTCAGTGAGAGACCCTGCCTCATACACTAAGGTGGGGAGCAGTGAGGAAAGCGCCTGACGGTGGCCTCTACACGCGTGAACATGTGCATGAACGAGCACACGAATGCATACATGCATGTGTTCATGCACACACACACACACGATTTCTTTTTAAACATGGAAGGAAATTGCAACAGGAAAGAAAAACTAAGGGAGCAGGGGGGAGAAAGAGAGTAATGGAATATATGTGATGTAAGAACAGAGAGAGGCACTGTTTGGGGGTGGCAAGGGAACCAGAGAGAAACGGCAAGGGAAGAGAAGTGAGCAGAATACTGCAGTGGCAGCAATGTGTGGACATATCATAATAAACCCAGTACCTTGTCTGCTAACTTAAAGTTTCCAAAGATTATTAAAAAGAAAAACATAAGTCTTGCCTGAATCCTGATTTAATAGAGCAACCACAGGCACAAAGGGACAGCTTGTGGCTAGAGGTGCTTGCCACCAGGCCAGACCATCTGAGTCCCATCCCAGGCCACATGGAAGAAGAAGAAAATGACTTCTACAAATTGTTCTTCAATCTCCACCTGTATGCACATAGCACAGCCAGTCCATGTGCACTTTCTCATTTCCTTATCATCTGACTGATATTCCATCAGACAAAATCTGGTAACCTTTTCAGCCTCCCGCCCCTGGTATGTGTGTATGCATGTATGTGTGTGTTCGGGTAGCACTAGTTGAGGAAACAGAACTCTGGACTATAGCAGATGCCGATTTCTCAGCACACTTTAGGTGGTTCTGGTTGGTACCACTCTGCTTCCAGAGCATGATTCAGGGACTCAGGCTCTTTCCCCTTTCTAGAACCTAGAAGGTCCTCTGCGTCCACTAAGCAGATGAAGACATGGAGACACGCCACTTTCTGGCCACAGTAGCAATCTTCCAGTCTTACCCAGTGCCTTCTGGCGGGAATAGGCACCATCTAGACACAAGTGGTGCTGGGAGTTGTAGTCCCTGGCTGAGCAGTTGCTTGTATTTCCTGCCCATCTCGCCCAAGCTGCCACCCAATCATCCGTCTAGTGTTTCTTTATGAGATGGATTTGCTTTGTTCAGTTTAAAATTTTAGCTTTGTTTTCAGGTGACTTTCTCTAGATCTTTTCCTAAAACATTGAATCTTGGTGCTAATATTGCTACATGTTAGTATTGAGATGTTATAATTTATTTAAATATTTTCCTACTGTGTGGAGTTAGGCTTTTATTATTATTAACACTGCTTCTATAAATGTCCTCGTGCATAAATTGTGGGCTATGCCTCTGATTACTCCGTTCAGGTAAATTCCAGGGAGTGAGCTTGCTGAGTGATAAGGTTTCGATGCTCATAAACAGCTTGCCCTGCAAGAAGGCAGGCTGATCTACATCTGATCAGTAATGTCTGAGGATTCGAACTTGAGAGTGTTCTCAGCTATCGGGAGTGTTTTGGGATTTTCAGTCTTTGCTAATTTTATAGATGAAAACTATATTGCATTGTTCGAGCTTCGCTTGCTAATGGGCTTGAATGTCTGTAGTGTGCGCATGTGTGTTAGTCGTGCCCCGCCTCATTTTTATTTTGTAGTGTTTTATCCCCTCACCCAACATTTAAGGGAATTTTATGTAGCTCTGTGTATTACGTCAAGATACTGCAGATATTTTATCTAGCTTTTTCCCCCCTTTATAATCTAATTTTCTTAGCTCAAACTGCATTGAGACCCTGAAACATGATGCCACACCCCCTGGCTTTATCCATTAGGGCTAATAGCTTTTCCAAAAGTAATGCAAACTGTTCTTTTTTTTTTCCATCATGTGGTTGGAATGTGCTTAACATCAATTTTCGTGGTCTTGGATTTAAGGCTGATTAGAGTAGTCATTAAGAAAGTGGACTGGGAATGGTGGGACAAGCCCCTGATCTCAGCGTTTGGAATCTGGAAGTGCAAGATCAAACTCAGCCTTGGGTACTTACAAACCTTCAAGGCTAACTTGGCCTATGTGGGACTCAAAAATTACATATATAATGGACTTGACAGAAGGCTAGGGGACGCGCATCTTAAGTTGCCATGGAAATCGTGAGACCAACATCTTGCCATTTCTCAAAAAATTACAGAGGACAGAGATTGACAGATGGGCAGAAAGTGTCTAACAGCTCTATGTCTTGGTTACATGGGTAGCAAGAACATCTCTGACCCTCTACTGCGGGTGTTTCATTGAGATAGGCTGTCACGTAGCTCGGGCTGACCTTGAACTTGGTGTGTAGAAGATGACCTTGTACACCACCCTCCTTGAGTGCTGAGGTTACAGGTGTGTACCAACACAACACCGTGCTTCATGGGAACCAGGGCTTCTTGCATGCCAGGCAAGGACATCTGAGCTCCGTCTCCAGCCCACACATTGTTCGCATACAATCTTACAAAGAGCGCAAGTGCTAGAGACCCACACTGTGCATGGGGTACTGGGTTGCAGCTATGAGAGCAAAGGCAAATCTCTTGTCCATTCAAGGCCTCAGTTTGCTCATCTGCAACCGTCACGAGTGGTTCCAGATGATGTGTTGGGTGTGTGAATTCCAGGCTGCACAGTCATGGTGTCCGGGCATCCTCGCTCACTGCTGGTACCCACCTACTTGGAGGAGAGGTTAGTCCTTCATCTCCCAAGTGACTGTGTAGAAACTAGCGTCTATCTGCTCCAGATAAAACGTGAGCGAGCTATGATGTTCCTCTAATCAGATTAGATGAATCTAACATGGTTTTCCTTTAAATCACAAATACTGCACAACTTTTAATTGCAGTAGCCAAATTAAATTACTCATCCCAAATTAGATTTCTGGCAAACTTAATTTGAACATGAACTCGGTACTGAAGACCCTGAGTAATTTTTAAATATCTGAAATAAATCAGCAGCTCTTGGTATTGTTGCTTGGGTCCCTTCAGCAATTTCCATAAAAGGGAATCAGTAAGCATTTAGAGAATTTATGCAGGCATGGGACTGGGAGAAACTCTTATTTTTCAGCTTATCATTGAAGATCCCTCCCACCCCAAACCTATGACCCTTCTGGTCTTAGGAGATAAGAAGCGAATTGAGGCAAGCCTAGCAATGACTTGTTTTATTGCCCATGATTGCCTTTTTTTCTTCTTGTCTCTGGGTGTCCCAGACCACCCCCATCTCCTTCAGGCAAACCCTTTATGGTTCCACACTGGGGTGTGGTGAGGAGCTAGACAGGCTTACAGCATCCCATTGCTGCGTTTGCAGTTTTTGGGCTCCCTGATAACTGGCCACGGTTGCAAGCAGCAGCAGAGTTGTTGGCTGTGGAGACTGAAGCATGCAGAGGTAGCTCCCTGGGTTAGTCCTTCTCCAGATGCTGTGAGGAAATATCGGATGGGAGCCACTTTAGGAAGGAAGGCTTTCTATTGGCTAGCGGTTGGAAGGTGCAGTCCGCCATGGTGGGAAGCGTGGTGTAGTTGCACCTGGTCATATGGCACCCACAGTCAGAAAGGAGAGAGAGAGAGACAGAGACAGAGACAGAGAGAGAGACAGACACAGAGAGAGACAGACACAGAGAGAGACAGAGAGAGGGGGGGGGAGAGAGGGGGAGAGAGGGGGAGAGAGGTGAAACCATCGCTCATTGTGCTCAGGCCAGGTCCCCAGCCCATGGAGTGGTACTGCCCATATTTAAGAAGGGTCTTCCCATCTCTGTTAACCAAACCTAGGTCATGGCTCACAGGCATTCCCCCAGAGACTTGGTTTTATGGTAATTCTAAATCCCACCAAGTTGCCAATCCACATTAACCCTTGGGTGAGGCTTTATTTGGAGTTTAAACAAGGGGCCCTGACACAGTTCTGCCTTTCACTATTGGTCCCTTCCTGAGGTACGATCTACTAGCCCCTCATTCCAAGATGGTACTCCATCATGCCTCGTCAGTGAGCTTTCTTGACCTCAAGCCCATCAGAGCAAAGAAGGCGGTCACCAGGCTCAACCTGATTGCACCTGATTGGTTTGACCTGAATCTTGTCTATCCCTGAGTCAGTTACTGGGCAGAAGGGATGAGGCAAGATTTTGGGGCTGTTGAGGCGGGTTAGTAACCCTGGGAGGTAATAAACATCTCCAGCCGCCCCTCTGTGGTACACTGTGCCTCCTACTCTCTCAAGCCGATGTGTATACATTTCTCTTTCCTCTCAGTGTGTCCTAACGTGTTTCTCTGGTCCCTGCTCCACTGCCCTCTCCGTTCCTTCAGCAGCAGCCCAGGGTTGTTCATTAAATAGACAGCCAGTCGATAGCTGCTAATTCGCTAGGACTGTCCTGTGGACCCTCAGGCCAAAGGTGGCCTTCAGCCCAGGCTTTGTGAATAGCATTATAGTAAAACCAATGTGATCAATTTCCAGATATTAATCTGCGGGTTGTTTCTAATAACTTGGTTTTTTGGTTCCCAGAATTAGAGAATTTCTTCTCACCAAGGAATGAGCTCTGTATTGCTTGATGATGGGTATGGAAAGAAAAGTCAGAACGTGTATGTGTGTGTGTGTGTGCACATATATGAATCTAATGTCCACCTTTCCATTGAAACGTAACTTACGTTTTTGAGAGTCACTATGATCAAGGTTCTTATGGATTCAAACCAAAAAGACCTGCAAGTAGATGTGGTCCTTCAAAATGTTTTCAGGGCTGGGTATGGTGGCGCACGCCTTTGATCCCGCACTCAGGAGGCAGAGGCAGGTGGATCTCTGTGAGTCTAAGACCAAACGGGTCCATAGAGTGAGTTCCAGGACAGCTAGGGCTGCACAGAGAAATCGAGTCTTAAAAAACCAACCAACAAACAAAAGATAGAAATACCTTTGGTAGTTACCCCACATTTGCCCGTCAGTTTTGAGAAAACTCGGCTATTACATTCTAACTGCCTGGAGACTTGTGAGTTTTGTCTCAGGCCCCTCTGGAAGTTTTGTGGACTTTGTGCGGTTTCTTTGTGTGCAGAAGGTCTGCATTCCAGAGTTGCCCCTTACCCTGTCCCTGACTTCCTTTGTCAGGATTTTATCTTTGGGATCGTTTGGTTAACTCTCTGAGGTCAGGGCCTTGACTCAGCACTTTTTTATTTAATGTCATCCTAAGTTTTTACAGACAGGCTAACCCTGTCACCAGAGAGTCCTTGTGCCTGGGACAGGGTGGGCATGTTCCCATGTGTGACCAGGGAGTCCCCGTGCCTGGGGCAAGGGGGCACACCCCCACATGTGACCAGGGAGGCTCTATGCCTGGGACAGGGTGGGCACACCCCCACATGCTCCGTATGACTGTTGCTGGACTTAATTTTCAAGTTGTCTGGATCTTGTCCATATCCCCTGATCTTATCTCAGCACACATTAATGGTAAAGAAAATGTTCATAGATAATTGCCTACCCTCTGTCTTCCACTTTAGTTTTCCAACAGAGTCTCTCCCTGCAGCTAGAGCTCACCACTTTAGCCATACTAGCTGGGCAGTGAGCCCAGGGGCCTCCTATCCCTATAGTCACAGGTGCCTGGCTTTCTGCATGGCTGCTGGGCAGCTGCACCCAGTTCCCGTGCTTACAAGGCAAACACTTCAGACTAAGCCGTTTCCCCAACCACAGTTCTTGCATTTTACACCAGCACTTCCAGACAAAACCCTTCCTCTTCTCCAGCAGAGCTATCCATTTGATAAAGTCTGTGAGACTGCGTCCTGTTGTCTTTGTGTTTTGAATGGTACCTACTGGAGTGTCTCCCACATAGAAGTGCTCAGTAAATCCTCATTGATTGCACCCCGTTGTGTGGGTGGAGAAGGAGCATCAATAGGCCCTGCCTTTGGGAGAGACGATGGCAGCCGAGAGGGAGGAGGGCTGTAGAGCTTGGATGCGGGTGGCGGAGAACTGGTAAAGTGTCCGTAAGGGTGATTGTGGTGAGTTCATGTCAGGGAAACAGTTGAGTAAAGGAAACTAACAGGGATTCTGGGTTTTATTTTAGGATCAGCTACGGCGAATGTCCTTTGGTCTGAGCTCCTTTGGACTCTGCATGGCTGGAATGAGAGGATGCTAGCCATGAGTCTCGAAGGAAGGGCACAGTCACCTGCATGGTGGCTTCTTGTTTCATCACCTTGTTCCTGGGGTTGTTAATGAACAGTGGCAAATCAAAGGACAGGGAAAAGGGCACTTAGAGGTCAGGCCATCTCTTAGCGTCCCTGGGTGGGGTGCCCCTGGGCTGCCCAGGTGACCTGGTTTTGGGACTGGAAGTCCCAAGTTCTAGATTGTTCCCTTTAGATGCCCTTGTTCTCCCTGCCCCCTGCCACCCTCTTTTCAGCTCCCTTTCTCTGCAATGTCCTTGACTTGCCCTCACGCCACATCCACGGCTCTGAGTCCTGCTCGTGACTGAGCCTCTGTGCACTGACCAGAGAGTCTTAAGAGCCGGACGTCCTGCAAGAGCGTCTCAGGCTCTCTGGCTAGCTCTTGTTGGCCGCTGAGTTGTGCGTGCTCGGCCACATAGGCATCTGCCCACAGAGAGCCATGTCTTCTGTACACATGTGTGCCCAGGGGGTGAGGAACTGTGGGGAAGGTGAGGGCAGAGAAGTGAGCAAAATGTCATCTCTGCCTGTGTCCCCATGTGGGCACAGGGGCCACCCCGGCTGCTTTCCCTTTCCTCACCAAGCAATGTGGCCTCCTCCACCCCAGCTGGACTAGTGTCTGTCTGCCCTGTTCCTCAAAACCTGCTCGCCCACATGCTGCTCTTCTTTTCAGACCTCCTGTTAGACGTCGAGTCCAGCCTGCACCATTACGTGATGGTTTTGTTCATGCCTGCATTTCCCAGGTCAGTCCCTCGAAGGCTGGCTTGCCTCAAGTTTTCCTTCTCCCTGCAGGTGGCCTTGTGCTGAGCCCAGACTCCAGTCCCACTTAGTGCCCTGTTTATTGGTGGGATCGTGGTTATTTGTGGGTGGTAGGGAACGCCTAAACCACTTGTTGGTCTCCCTTTGGCTGTTCTCCTCCTTTCATGGAGGAGAAAGACCAGATTTCAACCTTGAGCCAGCCCTGGATTCTGGTAGAATTCTCTTAGCTTGACTTCTTCACTGCTGGGATGGAAGAATCAGGTTATGTTGCTAAGAGAATTTTCCTACTTGCAAAACACCACAGCATTTATTAGGTTAGCGTTACCCTTGATATTCCCATAGAATGGTAAAATAACCACAGAGGTTCCAACCACTCTGAGTGTTCTCTAGAAAGAGGCAGTAAAGTAGCATTTGAATATGTAGAGTTTTCCTTGGGAGTGGGGTCTGAAGGAGTCCCTGGAGATCCAGTGCTGTTTCTCTCTGCATTGCCTGAACCTTGGGAGTGGGGTCTGAAGGAGTCTCTGGAGATCCAGTGCTGTTTCTCTCTGCATTGCCTGAACCTTGGGAGTGGGGTCTGAAGGAGTCCCTGGAGATCCAGTGCTGTTTCTCTCTGCATTGCCTGAACATTGGAAAGTTGGGAAATTTCATCTCTCCTAACCTCTTGCCTGGGTCTTCTGTGAACAACTACATACGTCTGTAGTTACGTGAGATACAATAACGCATGGCTCCCCTGCCCTCCAGGATCTCTTATAGCACAGTTTGGCCTGGAACTTACCTTGTACCTGAGGCTGACTTTGAACTTAGAATTCTCTAGTTCTACTTTCCAAGTGCTGGGATTGCTAGTGTTCACCACCATACCCAGTTGTATGTGTTGCTGGGTATGGAACCAGAGCCAGTTATGCTGGACAAGGACTCTAACAATAGAACCATGCCCCAGCCCCAGTACCTGGTCTTTGTATAGCATTTAGAATACATTAGGGCTAAAAATTGTCTTTGTGTTTGCTTGTGAGACATAACTGCAAAAAATATTTTCATAGCCAGGCGATGGTGGCGCACGCTTTTAATCCCAGCACTCGGGAGGCAGAGGCAGGTGGATCTTTGTGAGTTCGAAGCCAGCCTGGTCTACAAGAGCTAGTTCTAGGACAGGCTCCAAAGCAATGGAGAAACCCTGTCTCGAAAAAACAAACAAACAAACAAAAAAGAAATATTTTCATGTGTATCTTCCTGCATCATTTCTCTGTGACACATGTATGTTCAAGAATAATGTATTGGTGCGAATGGGGTTATTTTATGTGTGTAATTTGGAAGCCTGCCTTTCTTAGCCTGACATCATCTTTATGGATATTCCTCCTTGTCTAGACCAGTGGTCTGCAACTTTCCTAACACTACGAACCTTTACTACAGTTTCTCATGTTGTGGAGACC
This sequence comes from Chionomys nivalis, assembly GCF_950005125.1. Lineage (NCBI taxonomy): Eukaryota > Metazoa > Chordata > Mammalia > Rodentia > Cricetidae > Chionomys > Chionomys nivalis. The sequence goes on along the minus strand of NC_080104.1, from coordinate 10,852,230 downwards.
CCCAGCCATAAAATTGTTTTTGTTGCTACTTCATAACTGTGATTTTTGCTACTATTATGAATTGTAATGTTAATATCTGTGTTTTCTGATGGCCTTATGCAACCCCAGTGAAAGGGTCTCAGCCCACAGGTTGAGAACCATGGGTGTGGGGGAATTTGTTCTTTCACTGGGTATGTACTAAATGCCTCCCCCATGTCTAGCCTGGTTCTGAGTGTGCAGGTAGTGAGCTCCCCCCACTCGGTCACCTTGCTCCAGATGAGTCAGTGGACCGTTGTCCCTGAGTACGAGGGGAAGGCAGTGCATGCTGGGGAGGAAAAGGTGAAGGTGGTCGCTGCATTTCGCTGTGTGCCTTGAGTACCCCAGGCGAGGAGGTGTGTAGGACTGTCTACAACATTTAAGGAGCAACACATCTTGTTAGGGTGACCACTGTGGCTGTACTTCGAGCTGGAAAACACACAGCATATTCAGAGTGCTGAATTGGAACTAGGGAGATGACTTGACAGGTAAAATGCCTGCTTCTTATCGCAGACACCTGAGTTAAATGAAGACGCTGAAGGATTGCAATCTCAGTGCAGGGGAGCTGGAGTCCTGTGCATCCTTCTGGGGAGGGGGTTGTCACTGACCAGCCTGGCCTACCCTGAACCACAGGGCAGTGACATCTGAAGTTGCCTTTTGGTCTCCACATGCATGGGCACACATGTGCAGGCACATCCACATGAACACCAGCAAATAGGAGCACACAGACAGACAGACAAATACAAAGTGCTGTATCTGTGCTACTCTAGAGACTGAGTTGAGAGATCACTGGAGTCCAGGAGTGTGAGACAAACCTATCTCAATTTAAATCAAGAAGAAAAGGTGGCCTGACTTGAACACTCAGCTACCTGCCTATGCTTTCTGTCCACTGCGATATTAGTCACCATCTGTATGATGTCCCAACTGGCTTCTTACAACCCGCTTGACTGCGGCTGCTGAGCTGCAGAGCGTAGGTAGATAACCCATCTGCTGGGCCTTACTTTCCTAGCAGGCAGGATCTGTGTCCAATTACCGCTTCATCCACCCGGTGTGCACAGAACGGTGTTTGTGTAACAGTTCAGCTGCCGGTCTCCCTCCTTGCACTGATTGCTTGCATCCATAGGTGCTCCAAGGAGGAGGCTGCTCAGGCTGAGAAGCCAAGGCTGGGACTTTAACAGCATTAATGAGCTAATTCAAGGCGACAGTGGGCGGCTGAGCCGAGTCTCCGTCTCTGGCCTACGACACCAGGCAGCTGGGCTCCTGGCAGCGCCTGCCCCTCTCCAGGTGAGCAGTCGCCCTCCACCACCCTCCTGCACTGCAGACACCAGGTAAAAGATGTGATGATCTGCCTGTTATCCCAGCACTCAGGAAGCAGAAGCAGGAGGATCAGGAATTCAAGGCCAGCCTGTGTCCCCTCCGCGAGTACAGTAACTCATAGAACACAGAGAGCATACTGTGGAAACCAGTGTAGGCTTGATGGCCGTACATGCTTCAGACGGCACTGTTCGTCTGTGCTACAGGTACAGTGTAAGTTCACAAGGCTTCTGTGGGGGGACTGGGCATCTAACTGTCCCTCAAACTGTGTTTGTGGCTGCCTGCTGCAATCTGAAGAAATGGCTTCTAAGGAAGCCCTTGGAGCACATTGTTGTAGCTGGGAAATTGGCTGGCTGTAATTGATGTGCTTCTCACCGTCTTGTGGGTTTCAGGATCCAGCTGGAGTGTGAGCTCCGGGGAAGTCCTGCGGCAGATTGTGGCTCAACAGCACGTTCAGAAACGGCACCGGGGTGTCGTTATGAGTCAGTGGGGTGGGGCTAGCAGTTCCTGCAGGGGAGCAGAGCTTCTAACATGAGCAAGACGGCTTGTGTTGGGGCGCACACACACAAGCACCAGTGTCTGCATACTGTCTTCCCTGCCCCTCATCACTTTGGGCACCCAAGTGGATGTTGCAAGTCCAGGATGACATTCTAGCTTTAAGTAAAACAAGGCATGTGATTGACAGTAAAAGGATCGTAGAGCAGGCTTTCTTGGACTCTCAGCCCTCAAATCATGGTACAGAGACTTATTATTAACTATGAGTGCCCGGCTTTAGCTTTAGGCTTGTTTCTAGCTAGTTTTTTCCCTTTCAACGTAACCCATTTCTATTACTCCATGCGCTGCCCCGAGGCTCATTCACCTCATCTATGTACGTCCCTCATGTCTGGCTGCCCCCGGAGTTGACTGGTCCCCCTTTTCTCTCTGCCCGCCAGCCCCACTCATTCCTCCCCTGCCTAGCTATTGGCGGTTTATTAGACCAATCAGGTGCCTTAGGCTGGCAGGGTGAAACAGCAACACTCTTTATAGTTAAACAAATATTCTATTTACAACAGAGCTGGAAGCGTTTAACAGCTGTCTTCTGTTGATGTTCCCTGGTGTGGGCTGGAGCTGCGCATCAATAGTAGAGCGCTTGCCTAGCATGCACAGACCCCGTTCAGTCCTCGAGGGGTCTGAGGTGAGCGTGGTGACACATACCTGTGACCCCACCACTTAGGCTGTTGAGGCAGAAGGGTCAGCCTTCCTTGACTACACAGCAAGTTTGCAGCCATTTCTCAAAACAAAGCTTCCTGCGCCCCCCCCCCATCCCTCAAAGGGATCAATAAGAGACTTTAGGTGTTTAAAGGAAAGTGTTTAACAGCTGAAGTTCTAGAAGACAGTTCTTTGGGAGCCAGCATGTTTCCTGTTGTGCAAAGAGGAGCCAGTTAACCCTTTGTGGAAGACACTGTTTGGGATTTAAGCTTTGGGTGGAGAGCTGGGAGAAACTTTGGTAGGCTAGTCACATTGAAATCTGTGATTCCCAAGTACAGGTGGTAAACAGACTCAGCCCCTCAGTCTTTCTGCTGAGGCTGCTTAGTGGTGGTGTGTTGTCGAACTTAGCGGTGGTGTTTGTTGAAGTTAGTGGTGTTGTGTTGTTGAACTTAGTGGTGGTGTGTTGTCAAAAGGTGAGCACTGAGGGTTCAGTCTTAACCCGGCAGCTGGAGCCCCTTGATCTGGGTCTCAGCGGTATAGCCTCAAGCAAGGTCTGGGCTGCAGGTCCCCAATTTCTGCCATCTCCTTTATGGTGGTGATCAGCTAGATTACCTTGGACCCAGGGACCCAAGTCAAGCAGAAGTAGGGTGACTGGTTATTCCCGTTTGCCTAGGATCAATGGAGTTCTTAAGACACCACCTTTCCATTTTGAGTGCCGGGAAAGCTAGGAGGGATTGTTCTCCCTGAGGAAAAGGCATGTTTGTTGGGGTTGCATACCGGGCTTCCAGGCCTGCTCCCTGAGGTACCACAAGCTTCCTTTCTCCTCTCTCGTGGGCCTCTGCCCTCAGTAGATGCTCAGCAGACATGAGCAAAATAAACGATTTGGTTGAAGTTCCTGGGAAATGGTTGCAATATCCTTGCAATTAATTAATTTGTTTAATTAATTAAAATGACTTCACTAATTACATGTACAGAGACTACACATTTCATTAGGCTGAGCAGATGGTTCTACTAATGATTACTGAAGCCTGGGACCGCGGGAGGGGGAGTCTGTGTGTGGCTGGATAGTGTGTGTTCGTTCATACCCCATCCTTCTTACAGACACGCGGGACTCCCATCTCATCACATCCAAACGAGGCAAGTTTTAGTTCTCTTCTGGTAGGGCCAGGAGTTACAATAACTTGCTTTCAGGGTTGCCCACTGAGGGCTGTGGGAGCCAAGGCTTTGGAGAGTCGGCCACAGCACGCAGGCATAGATGGGGGAGCCTGGTTCTGCCTGTTTGCTGACCCTGGAATAGTGGTCATCTACCAGATCTCCAGGAAAAGAACTGGGCCGTGTCTCTGAAAGGAATGAGCATTCTACATATGCCTCATCCAAGACCCTGCTCCGTGTCCACTCTCTGCTGTCCTAAGGACCGGGGTCTCCTAGTGAGAGACACACACACATCTGCATAAAGAAAACAGACCCATCCCACAATCAAAACTCTGAACAGATACACAGGTACAACACACAGCACCTGGACTGTGGGACACGCTTCACTTCCCAGAGTGTTTCTGGAATGTTCTATTCAGATGGGAACAGTGATTATTGATGACAGAGTAAGACTGAACAAGTCTGGTCCGGTGACCGGAGCTTCCTCTTGCTATTTCATGTCCCTGAACTACAATCAGGTGCTAATTTACAGCTGAGAAAACAGAGGCTTCGACAAATCAGTTTGGGGTCCCCGCCAAGCAGTCTTCAAACCCAGAGGCTTCAGCCTATGAAAGAACTCCTTGTTTGTAATCCCATTCCTTGCTCTGCTGAGAAGAGACCTGAGATTATGAAACTCTCGGGGCGCCTGACCATCATGTAAAGGTGCCACTCCACATAACTGGAGCGGGAGTGGGGTGCTGTGTCTAAGTCCCAAATGACTGTGAACTGTTTTCTCATGGGGAAGTCCTGAAAACGTGAGTCATCCTGTAGCCTGCCCAGGTAAGAAAGGGCCATTTGGCTGTGACTGGCGGCTGCCACGCCGTTTTGAATTTTGAGTCTGTTGCTTTGGTTTGGCGATGGGACCAGACTTGGCCCTGGGTGCGTCATGGAGGGATGTGGTCACATCTGAACACTGAAACATAGAGAAGGTTGCATCGGTCTCTGACAGAACACCCCAGAGAGAAGCCACCTGAGGACAGAGGGTTGATCTTGGCTTACAGTTCCAGGGTACAGTGCATGGTGGCAGGGAAGGCATGGTGGCTGGACACACTTGTCCGTAGTCAGGCAGCAGAGAGCAGTGGGGGCTGGTGCCCACTTTTTCCTTTTCGTCCATCTGAGCCTAGGCCCTCCCCCATTAAACGGTGCTGCCCACATTTAGGGTGGCTCTCCCCACCTCAGTTTACCCAGTGGTGTGTCTTATAAGAGTCTCTAGATCACGTGACATTGACAGTCACTTGAATTCACCCTTACAGGCTAAGATGTGTTACTGGTTTTAGGAAACAGTTGATTTGACAAATGTCACCTGGGTCAAATTTAAACATACCCAAGATAGAATATACTTTTTAAAATTGATCTTGTTTTCCTTTTTTTAAAAAGATGGGTTGACAGGTTCTCACTCTGGAGCTGGCTAACCTGGAACTCACTACGTAGACCAGGTTGACCGTGATCTCAGGTCCTCCTGCACCTGCCATGCAAGGGCTATGGTGAAAGGTGTGGCAAAATTCACCTCTCTTACTCCTTTCTCTGGTTAGATTCTGGAGGTTCCTGGGCCGGCCAGGTAGTGTGCAGATTATATCACATTGCACTGGAAAGAGCAATGGACTAATTCATGAGCTATGCTGCGCTCCCCTCCCCGTCTGTTCTTAGAAGTAGCCGCTCGTTCCAGGCCTTCTGTCTTTGTTGATGTGGAAGCCCGGAGAAGTCTGGCTGAGCCCTCGCACCTGCTATGCAACCCAAGATTTGCTGACTATAAATACGCTTGAGGGATATCCTTATGTGATTTTATTAGCTCATAGCTGTCTTCTGGAAGTGAAGGCACACAATAATAGGTCTTTACCGCTGTTGGTAAACTTCGTGCTATTTGAGAGTGTTCAGGGTTCAAAAGTCCCTACGAGTTGAGGCTTCAGCGCTTGACATTTCAGTTGGTCGTAGTGGTGCAAGCCTGTAATCCTAGCTCTTTGAATGTGGAGGTGTGACGTCAGGAGTTCCAGGTCACCCTCAGATACCTAGAGTGTTTGAAGCCAGTCTGGGCTGTGTGAGGTCCTGTCCATCACTAACAGACAAGATGACTCCTCTGAGTTGGGCAGGGGGCGGCGTGGGGGTGGGGCAGGTTGTCTGACGCTGCTGCTTGTGAGTCTGGAGTGGAAGGGACGCACAGGAAGAAAGTGGAGCAGTTAGTGGGAGAACTAGTTGGGGTGCTGGGGGTGGCCCACTGGGAACAGGATCTGCCACACAAGCACAAGGACCTCAGTTTGGGTCCCCAGCACCCACGTAAAAGCTGGACGTGGCCACTTGCACCTGGTGGGGATGGACGCAGGCACATCCCAGGAACTTGCGGGCCAGCCAGCCTAGCCAAGCTTCAGGTCCAGCAAGGGACCCTGTCCCAAGTAGATAAGGTGGGGAGCTGCAGAGGGGGACACCCGACTTTCTTCTGTGACCTCACACACAGAGAACAAAACCTCCAGGCATGTTGATGAGAGAGACCCGGAGGGAAAGAGCCCTGGCCCTGCCTTTGGAAAGAAAATGCTTGAGAGAACAGCAAATGGGGGGGAGGGGGAATAAAGCAGGTGTGGGCGGAGCTGCAGAGGAAGGTGCTGGCCTGCTTTGCCCGTAAGTAACAGAATCTGAACAGACAGAGATTCGCGGGTTCCAGGCCAGCCAGGGCTACACTGAGCCCTTGTTCTGAGAAGTGTGTGCCCTTTCTTGTCAAGCAAGCCGTCTGGTGGCCGCGGTGGTTTTCTGGTGTCAGTCTGCACTTCCACAATGACATTAAGGACAGACGGGAGTGTTTTCAATCTTTTCTTTGCCCTTCTTCCTGTCTTGGCTTTTTGTCTGTTGGCCTCTTGTCTTCCCAGTTCCTAGACTAATAATGTGGTCACCCCTAGATGCAAGAGAACCTGGGAAAGGAGTTGTGTCCAGCAGCAGTAGTGGAGGGGGTCAGAAGGGGCTAAGGATGGGCGGAAGTCGGGGAGGTAGCTCAGCGGGGAAAGCCCTTGCCATGCAATCGTGAAGAGCAGAGTTGACATCCCCAGAACCCACAGAAATGGCCAGCCAACATGGTGACCCTCCTGCAGTCCCAATACTCAGAAAGCAGAGACAGATTCCCAGAGCAAGCTGGCTGTCTAGGCTAGGCCAGCCAAAGAGCGCTGGATTCATCTGAGAGACCATGCCTCGGTGAATACGGAGGAGGGCGATTGAGCAAGACACCTGGCGTTGGCCTCAACCTTTGGGCCTCCGTGCACACACACAGACACACACACACAGACATGCACACACGCACACACGCACACACTGGCTGGTGAGTGTAGGCTGTGTGTGAAGCCCCACATCAGAATCAAGTATTACAGTGTGAATGAACCTCTTTAAGTCTGTTTCCAGCGTTTTGGTTGAGTCTGTTCAGGTCTGTGGAGGAGACAGCAGGGGATGTGAGGGTAAATCCAGGCTACCTCCTAGGATTAGTGCCTAGGGAAGGAGGGGCCAGCCTTGTCTAGTTCCTGATTTGTGATTCTCAGAAGCAGGGCTGCTGTTCTTTCAGGAGTTGATAGCACAATGCTTACTAACTTCTCTGTAAATTCCCCTTTAACAAACAAATGCGTGTATTCGCCTGTACTTAGGCACCTGCTTGTAGCAGTTCTGTTGGGGTTTGTTTGGTTTAGTGGTAGTTGTCGGCAGCAGGGTGGGGTGGGGTGGGAGGCCGAGAAGAGGTCTCCTGTAGCCTTGACTAAATCACACCTAAGGATGACCTTGAACTTGTGACTCCAGTGCTGTCAGTTCCAATGCGGTGCCTCTGGACACGTACTACGCGCACCCCAGCCCAGTCCATCCTTATGACCCAGTCCCATTTCTTTGCACTGCTGCGCAGAGTCCCACACTTGCCAGAACACCGTTTGTAGGCCCCTCTCCTTTCTTCTCTGCCCTCCGCCTGTCCCTGCTCTGCGTGGTTACTCTCATTCTCCACAGTGCCCAGCAGGGAACAGCTTTTTGATGCATAGCTGGTGCTGATTTGTTCAGTTTGCGTGTTTGTGTGTTCATGTGTGTGCAGATACATGAGCATGGGTGCACCTGCCACGTGTGCACACACATGTGGCAGCCAGAGGGCAGTCTCAGAAATTACCCATTCGTTTTTGTAAGTGATTTATTTTTATTGTATTCTACTAGTGTTCTGCCTGCGTGTATGTCTATGTGAGCGTGTCAGACCCCCTGGAGCTGAACTATAGACAGCTGTGAGCTGCCATGTGGGTGCTGGGAATTGAACCTGGGTCCTTTGGAAGAGCAGTCAGTGCTCTTAACCTCTGAACCATCTCTCCACCCCCACATTCTTTTTTAACATTTTTATTTAATGGGTGAGTGTGTGTGTTTAGTGCGTGTGTGTTTAATGCCTGAGTGTACGTGTTTGTGTATATGTGTACCTGCCTGAGGCACAGCGATTACAGAGGCTACAACTCTGGAGATTTGGTTCTTTCTTTCCACCTGTTCTTTCAGGGACTGAACTAGGCTGCAGGCTAATACAGCAAGTGTCCTTACCTGGTGAGTCATCCCACCGGCCCCCTCTTGTGTTTTGAGCCTGGATGTCTCACTGGCTGACTATCCCACTCCAGAAACCCCCCTATCTTTACCGTCCCTGCACGATGCCATGCCTAACCATTTTTTGGGGTTTTGTTTTGTTTTGTTTTAAAGACAGGGTCTTGCTCTGTAGCCCTCGATGGCCTGGAACTTGCTATGTAGACCACGCTGACCTCGAACTCACAGGGATCTCCCTGCCTCTGCCTCCTGAGCACTACGGTTGAAAGTGCAAGTGCATGCCACCACGCTTGAGTTGTGCCTAGCTTTGTTCTAAGGGCCCTCCTCGACATCTTATGCTGGCACGGCAAGCACCTTACCCACTGAGCCACCTCTCCAGCCCACAAGCGTGTGGGTCTTTCGTCATCCACTCAGGCGTGAGCAGGTGTCCCTGATAAGAACAAATAGTAGCTGTCTGATGAAACCCAGCTGCTCAGACTTCCTCTCACGTCCCTGATGCGTAGGACTTCTCATGTAATGTGATCTCGTTAACCTGCAGGCTCTGAGCTGGGAGGCTCCGGTGGGCTTCGTCCTGACAGACGTCCAGCTGATGGTGATCTGGGCCCTCTAGCCAGGGCAACGCTCAGTCTGGGGAGCTTTAAATAAGTAACAACATTTGGATCTTTTTTTATTTTACCATTTTTGTGTGATGTGGTGTGTATTGCCTCTGTGTGTGTGTGTGATGTGTGTGGTGTATTTGAGTGTGTGGTGCATATGTGTGTGTATGGTGTGTATGTATGTGGTGTGTGTGTGTGTGTGTGTGTGTGCGCGCCCTGAGGTTTATGTCGGGAACCATTTCTCCACCATATTCACTGAAGCAGGGTCTCTCGATCAAACCCAGATCTTTCCAATATGTGTAGCTGGTTTGCTCTGGGGATCCCCTGCCTCTGCCTTCCAAGGCTGACATTACAGAGAGCCCGCCACATCCCCCGGTCGTGTTGGAATCTGGAAAGCGCTCTTTCCACCTGCAAGGCAAGTGCTTTAACTACTGAGCCGTCTGCCCCAGCTCAGTGTTTGGACTTTGAGGGAGATCAATGACATCAGAATTTCTGGTTGACAAAGGAGTCCATTTTTAAAGCTTCTGTGGGTGGTTTTAGTTTGTGTGCTGGGCCTCTCATGCCGTCTTTTCTAGTCACGTCTTTAGAGTGTCTGCTTGTCACTATTCCTCTAGGTTCTGCTCAGAGGTGATGCCCCTCACAGCCACCCTCTCTTCCCATTGTCAGCTCACTCTCATGCCCACATCACATGTCCCCACTGTTAGATACTAACAGGCCTTTTGCATGGCTCTCTGCTCCATCGGGCTAGGCAGGCCTTAGCAATGGGGCCGTGCCCATCAGCTAAATGTGGATACTCCATACACGAGCGAGTCTGATTATTTTTTGGTCCAAAGACAAGCTACAGGACCTTGAACCCTACAGCTAGTTTTCCAAAAAGTAGGAGCAAAATTACAGCATGAACGGATCTCTCCTAAGAACATAAAAGGCTCAGGTGGACCAGAATACTTTAAATGTGGGGACTGTTGAGGACATCCCAGGTCTCCTCCAGCCCCACATAGCTGGTCTAGACCCACTCTGCCGTGGCTGCTCTCTGGTCAGCTGCTTCCCTGCTAGGCTTTCGGTAACATCTCTGCAAATCATGGTGATCGGTGTCTGCCTGAGCTTCTTGGGGCTCACTTGTGCCGCAAGGTTCAGGCCACCCATAGATAGAAATACACTGAAAATCAGAGCATCTCTGACAGCCTCCTGCATCCTGACGTTGACCCTCCCTTCCTAGGTGCTCACCTCCCTTCAGTAACCACTTTTCCAATGCTATAATTAACTATCCAGGGCTAGGGACTTTGTAAAGAAAAGATTTTGTTTGTTTGTTCATTCGTTGTTTGGCTGATGGCTATAGAATCCAAGCAGCATGGCCCAGGCAGCATGGCCCAGGCTCTGGTGCTGGCTTCCTACCCTCAATGTATCATGACATCCTGGATGTACCACATGGGGGGGAAAGGGAAGATCACATCAGACAGGAACCAGAGAAAGGGGTGGGGAGGGCTTGTTTTCTTTATAGCAGCCCCCCCTTTCCCAGGGAACTAACTCGGGTTCTTTCAAGAACATTAATCCTTAATGACCTAACCATCTTCCATGAACCTCTGCCACGTAAAAGACCACCATGCCTCCCATGTCTTCCGCTATGAACCCTTGGAGGACAAACCATATCCAAGCCTCCAACACTCACCCCTGTGTGTGTATTCATGGGTAAGTGCATGTGTGTGTGGTATAGATGTACATGTGTGCCCATGTCTATAGAAGTCAAAGATCGGTCTTCCTCAGTCGCTCCCCACCTTATGTTTTTGAGAATCTCTCACTGGACCTGGTACTCACCAAATCAGCTCGACGGACTGGCCAGCAATCCCCAGGGGCCCTCCCGACACCAGAATTACTGTGCCACTGACATACCTAACCTCTACCAGAGTGCTGGGGTTCAAACTCAGGGCTCCAGGCTTTAGCAACAAGCGTGACATTGAGCCATCTCCCCAGGCCCGCATCTCTTTGATTCTTGTTCAGACCAGTATTCCTTGATTAGGCCACAATGATCTTGTCATCCACCATAGCCCTAGTGCCCTGCAAGTACCTGGATACCACAGACATAAGAGCTGAGTGAACACTGAGCATCAATGTGTTCACGGTGGAACTGCTGCTCCCCATCTCAGGGCACTGCAAGCTTGCTCTGAGCCATGTGTGCCATGTGACTTCCTTTTGGATCTCTGAGCCAAGTATTGGAGGCAGCCAATTGGATAGGACATTTCTCCACATGCCTGGCTCGGTTTTCTGCAGAGGTGCAGGTGGGGGAGGAGGGACAGTGCTCCCTCCCTTGGGAGAAATAGTTGTTCTCAGAGATGATCGCTTGCTGTGCCCTAGTATATCTCAGTCGGTGGAGTAAGGCAGCCTACAGAGGACATACTTCCTGGCCAAGGTATATAAAACACGCAAATATACATTTTAGTGTACATGTGTTGCTCATACGTGTGTAGTTGTGTTTGGAGTTCCTGTTATTCCCTGGCCCACAGATGGAAGCTCACCTGAACCAGTCACAGAAAGGGGGAAGAAATCTTCGCTTTGCCCTTGAAATTTTCCATTGCTTTATGATAAGGAGTTGGTCCCATGTGGCCGTTGGAATTTGTCACGTCTTTAGCTGGGCATCTAAGTATCTGTTGATGGGTGTCGGTGGGGCAATTTCCTCTTTATGTTAAGTAACCACCAGAGGGGCTCATGTGGTCCTTGGAGGCTCCTGTGTTTTTCCCCATGGAGTCTGAAGTCCAAATTGGTACCAACTTCGGATTTGTGGTTAGTTTCCAGTTCCTTTTGCCAGTTGGGGTGGGTGGGTGTTGCCTTTAGGTGGTGAGAACCCTGATCCTTGTTCCTGGCCTGCAGGATGGTTTTTCTCTAACCAGGAAGAACCCTTTCCCAGGTCACGTAGTGAAGGGTGCTGCCATCCCTGACGCTGCCACTGCAGGCTTATGCGAGACAGGACATGCCACAGAAGGCGCGAAGGGAGTCAGAGCCCCAAGGGGACTAGCACGACTCTGGGAAGTGGGCAAGCAAACTCGGGTTCTCTGGTGTATGGTCACATGTATTGACAGCAGTCCTGAGCTCCCAGAAACACGACTGCCCCACTGGTGTCGAATCCCAGAAAATTAAAAGCACGATATGCCAAATCAAGCTTTGGAAAACCAAGACACGTTTTCATTTACTGGTGATTTTTTTTTAAAGAATTGTTTGTTTTTAATTATGTGTATAAGTGTAACACCCGATTCGGTGTTACCCCCTCGGTACAGTTCGCGCACCACTGTACCCTTAAGGGAGTTGGGCAAGGGCCTGGAGATTGAAAGAACACACAAGAGACCTGGGTCATTGAAAGGAGATCAGCTGAATGCCGTTTATTTAACCTTGGGGAAATCCTTATATACCTAGCTGCTGCACAAGGATTTCCGCCCAGGCAGGTGGGAAATTACCACACCAAAGATGGAGTCAACAATGCCCTACAGCTAATCACCAGGCGGGGCAGAGGGAGCATAGGAACAAACAGAATGTTTTAGCTGACCAGAAACTGTCCTCAAGATGAACCCCAGGAGCAGGGGTAGACCCGGGCCCTACATATAAGTGTGTGCCAGTGTGTGGGTATGGGCGCACATGTGCAGGTGTGTTTGTGAGCTGCCTGATGTAGGTGCTGGGAACTGAAGTTGGGTCCCCTGTAGAGCTGTGTGTGCTTCTTAACTGCCACCCATCTCTCTGCTCCTTAACCTGAATCTTAATGATCAGGGGCACATTGCTCTGAAATTCTTAGAAAGAGCTGAAGAAGCCAACAGGAGTCATCCTTAGGCCGTCCCTGCAAGAGGTCTTTGAGAATGAGTAAGTCAGGGGTATGGTGATGGGAACAGAAGGCCTAGGCGGGTAGAGGGACCCTCCTCTTCTATCAGGGAGGTGAGACAGTTGCCTTCCTTCAAGATCCTGACAGATGCTCCTGCTTCCCTACCCATCCAGAGAGCCCCCTCATCCTGAGATCCCGTCCCCATCCAGAGAACCCTGTCATCCTGAGATTCCTTCCTCATCCAGAGAACCCCCTCATCCTGAGATCCCTTCCCCATCCCCAAGAGCCCTTTCCATTTCTGAGAGCTCTCCCCTTTCCCCAGAGCCCTTCCCTTTCCCCAGAGCCCTCCCCCTTCCCCTGAGCCCGCCCCCTTACCCTGGAGCCCCCCCCCAGCTCTCCCCCTTCCCCAGAGCGCCACCCCCCTCTCCAGAGCCCTCCCCCTTCCCCGAGAGCCATCCCATTTCACTCTTGCCTGCAGCTTCCTTTGCTTCCTCCCTCGCCTTCAAGTCTGTCTTCTGAAGGCAGACTGCCATCTGATCCACTCTCTCTGAAGAGACCAAAGGGACAGGTGATGTTTCCCTAGACCTGGTCCCTCAGGCTGTACCTCAGCCATGGCCCTCAGGGACAGTCCCTCCTCTGTGTAAGAATTGTCTTAACCTGGATTCTGTTGTTGTAACTAAATACTAGGAGTAGTAGGCACTGTGTAAAGTACAGTTTATTCTGCTGGTTGTTCTGGAGGCTGGGGGCAGCCAGGCTGTGATGTCCTTGATGAACCAGAGCTGGTGTGACAGACTCAGCACACTTTGGTTCCATTGACAGCTCTTCCTGTAGCCATTCGTGAATGGGCTGATCTCTGCAGGAGCAGATTTCTGGAAGCCCAGCCCCTCCCGGGGGTCCTGTCCGGCCCTCGCTCCTCGCCACAGTGAGGACGTTGGAGATGAACTGGTCTGGATTAGTTACCTTTTCATTCTGACCAAACACCTGACAAGAGCAGCTGTCAGGGAAAGAGGTTCCTACCCCAGCTCACAGGGCTCTATGGCTTGACAGAGCACCACGGCCAACATTAGCTCGGGCAGGAAAGGGTTTATCTTATGATTTTAGTCCACCTCGCAGAGGAACATTGCTTACTGGCTTGCTCCTCATGGCTTGCTTAGCCTGCCCTTCCTTCCTTCCTTCCTTCCTTCCTTCCTTCCTTCCTTCCTTCCTTCCTTCCTTCCTTCCTTCCTTCCTTCCCCAGCCCAAGACTGGGTTTCTCTGTGCCCTGGGTATCCTGGAATTTACATCTGCCTGCCTCTGCCTCTCAAGTTCTGGGATTAACGGCACCTTTTTTTTTTTTTAAACCCACAGCCCAGGGACAGCACCATCCAGAGTGTGCTAGGCCCACCCACATCAATCATTAATCAGGAAAACGCCTCGCAGTCCAGTCTTATGGGAACATTTTCTCAGTTGAAGTTTCCTCTTCCAAAATGGCTCTAACTTGTGTCAAATTGGCATAAAGCCATCCTGTACACCGGCTGAGAGAACACAGATCACCACAGTGGTAGAGATCCTGGTGCTTGGCCAGTTTTCTTCCTTGTCTCCTTTTCCCCCACCAGAGACACCTCCCCCAGGTCCAAATTCAGCGCCGTTCTTCTCTGGAAATACCCCTGGACCCACCCAAGGCGCGCCTCCACAGCGCTCCGGGCGTTTCTTGTCTAATCAAACTGGCGTCAGGATCAACTGTCACGTTCTCTTTCCCAACTTTTTGCTGGAGCTCAGAGGAAAGTGGCAAAGGCTGAACGTGGGAAAAAGCCCTTCCACCGGACCCTGGGGCCTGGTGTGTAAGCTTAACTCCTCTTTACGAATGCAAGGCTAATTTGCATCCCATGGGCGACAAAGGTGCCTCCCTTTCTTCACCCCTGTCAACCCTGTCAACCCTGGTGGTTTGTGGCAGTGTTGGGAGCTGAACCTAGGCCCTCGTGCATGCCAGGCGAGGGCTCTACCGTTGAGCCATAGTCCAGCCCTCTTGCGTATTGTGCTGACATAAGCATTATGTAGGCCGGATTCCCACTCTTGGGTGTGTACGCACTGACATTTGACGGATGCTAATCAATGTAGAGGGTGCTCCTGGTTATCACCACCTCCTTGCCTACATTGTACAAGAATACAAGACTCATTTCCCTTTAATAGGGTATTTCAGTCTCCTCTTTATCGATTTCTCCTGAGGTTGACTATTTCCTATGTGTTGGCACCTTCTGTTTTTCATGTTTTGTGAATAGCCTATAACTAATTTTTCACCATGCATCTTTATCATTTTCTCATTGATTTTTTTAAAACTTCATTATGTATTAAAGACATGAACATGCACCTAGAAAATAAATTTCATTTTATTGGCATTAATTTTACGTGGGCCTTGTTGTTCGTGTAAGTTCTTAACAGCTGAATTCAGCATCTGGCGCCTCTGCGCTGTGCCTCCAGGCGCACCTGGACTTCCAACTTCCTCTTCTTCACGTGCAGACTGAGCTGAGGTTCTGGTCCTCAGTTCATTAGGAAGACAGCTGACCCTTCCTCCAGCTGCTTAGCCACAGCTGGGGGTTAGAGGATCGGAGGCCAGGTCTTGGAAGAGACAGTCCCTACCTTCATCTCCACAGTTAGACCTGAACACTAGACAGACTATGCCCTGCTGCTCACTGGGATGCCGTAGAGGAAGAGACTAAAGGTCCTGGGTGTGGACATGAGGCAGGTGATGATGTCCATCTCAGCAAGCCCCTCCCACTGCTTCAGGAAGCAGCGTCTAAGGCCATAGGAACTGTGGACGTTGTCACGAGAAGAGGCCAGCTTGTCCTCCCCACATCTGTCCACTCTGCCTGAGCCCTAGAGGGACCAGAATGGGCCAAGTGGGACCTGGGCTTCTGCAGACCTCGTGACTTGGTTCAGCGCTGACTTTCTGTGGTAGCTGCCCTGTGACGTGGGTCAGTGTTCTTCTGTCAGCCACCCCTCCCCTGCCACGCCACGCCCTTAACGACTGACTTCCCAGTCCTTGTCACTTGCTGAGTAGAAGCTGGGGGGCTTCCAGGATCAGGGCCTCTTGGCGCCTTGTGCTCTCAGCCAGTTCCCTATGGCTTAGAAGGTGTGAGCAGTTTAAGATGTGCTGACAGCGCTGGGAGTGCAGCTTATTGGTAGGCACTGGCCTGGCGTGTGTGAACGGTACGACAGGGTGTGTGTGCACACACGCGTGTGTGTGTGTGTGTGTGCGTGCGTGCATGCGTGTGGGGGGGGTGAATAAGTGTATGCCTGCCTGTGAAAGTCAGGGCACTATCGCTCATGGTTCCTCAGGTTTTACCCACCCTTTTTTTAAGGTGGCATCTCTCACGGGCCCGGAACTCAGTGAAGTAGTGCTTGTTTCTGACTACCTAACATTGAGATTACAAGCAAGTGCCACCATGCCTGGAACTCACTATGTAGACAAGGCTAGTCTTGAACTCAGAGATTCAGCCACCTCTGTGTTCTGAGTGCTGGGATTAGAGGCACTCACCACCTGCTATGCCGGGTCTTATTCTCATTGGTTGGTCAGAGCTCAGGTTGTGGGGCAGTTGTGACTGGCTGAATTCTCTCCCCATCCCACCACAGGGATTCTGTTGTTATTTTTCAGCAAGGAAGGCCCTGTGACCAAACCCTGAGAAGAGTTAAAACCAGCCTAGGACAAGCCTGCTATACACATGGATAGCAGCACTTTCTCATAAAAACGAGGGGTGACAAATGGACATAAAAACCAGATTGATAATCACAGACTGTGTTCCCTTCTGCCTGCAGGCAGACGGCATGCATGCCCTTCCATCTCTAAGCCTTGCCCCTGTGATGCCTCCCCTGCTCTTCCCTCCCCAGCCCTTTGGGAGGAATCTCTTTTCTCCACTGGGGTCTCCTTTCCCACTGGCCGCATGACTCATAATCTCTTACCCCATGAGTTTCACGGAACTGTTACAAGTTAATAACAACAGCAACTTTAGCGAATATTGCAGAATGCCAGGCTCATGCCAGGCAGCGCTGGAAGCTTGGCATGTGTGGATGTATTTGGTCCTTGTATTAACTCCTTGGGAGGAATATTGTTTTGGCTTTTGTTTGCTTTCTTTAAATAATGTTTTTATTTTATTTTATTTTATGAGTATGACTTGTGCGTTTTGCTTGCATGTGAGTCTGGGCACCAAGCGGATATACCTGATGCCCTCAGATGAGAAGAGGGCATCAACTTCCCCGGAACTGGAGTTCTGAATGTCTGTGAGCTACCAAGTGGGTGTCTGGAACTGACCCAACTCCTCTGCAAGAGCAGCAAGTGCTCTAAACTGCTGAGCCACCTCTCCAGCCTGCAGACAAATATCGCTGATGCACAGAGAGAAACCAACCCCCGAGTGAGGTTAATGTGGTGCTCATTACCGTCTGTGCAGTCAACGTAACTGAGTGGTCACGGATGAGGCTTCATTATAAGATGTGGGGGACAGAAACGACTCAATGATGGTTCCTTGCATTTAGTCATGAGGAGACAACCTCTAAGACCAGGGGGGTCAATCACTCCTTCCTGAGATCCTGGATTCATTGCTTACACGGGTATCTGAGTATTAATTTTCCCATCTGCTCCTTCACGTAGCTCACTCATGACATGCACAGGGCACCCAGATGTGGGGAGCTACTGAGCACCCTCCCTCCGGGATCAGGCGACCTTCTTCCTACCTGGAGGGAGGAAAGAGAGTTAGCCAGCACTTTCTCTCCCAGTTGTACTAAGTCTATCAGAATCCATCCCCTCCCCCACTCATCTCACTTACTAGGCATTTGATAGCACCTAGGGACTCTAAAATGTATCAGAAATTTTTGCTAGAATAATTTTTCCTGGTGTGTGTGTGCGCACGCACACACCCACTTTTTTGGAGTGAGAATCTTGCTGTGTAGCTGAGGCTGGCCTCAATCTTGAGATAGTTAAGTCCAGAGAACTACAGGCATATGCCACCATGCCTATCTTCTAGCTAGAATCTTAAAATGGTTTTGTTTGACCCATGCACATGAGATGCTGTGCTCTTATACCCAGCCATTAGAATTGCAGTGTTCAGGACAGTAGCCACTTCTGATGGGGAGTGACGAGTGACTGCTCTTCAGAGAGTGTCATTCCCACCTCTGTGCCCTTCCCCAGCCCCACCTTCAGGTCCAGCTACTGCTGCTTCCAGAGACCACATTCCCCATCTGCCATTCCACTTTGCTTGGCGAGCTGACAATTCGAAAACCCCTAGTCTATATCCAACGCCCTTTGATGGACACTCTCTTGCTTGGTTTCCAGCCTGGCTGTTTAATTCAGCAGCTGTTATTATTCTGGGATCCGATGCGCACCTTCTGTTTTGCTTTCTGTCATTTTTCCCCCAGAGTATTGGTTACAGATATGCTAGTGTGTGGCGGGAGGTAGCCCCCGCAGAAGGGAAGCAGGATTGCCTCATGTCCTCTTCCTGAGATGGGTTTTCCAGTCCTCCTAAATCTTACCTAAGAGATCTAGAAAGCATCGTATTGAGCGAGGTAACCCATACCCAGAAAGACAAATAACACATGTACTCACTCATAAGTGGCTTTTAGACATAAAGCAAAGAAAACCAGCCTACAATTCACAACTCCAGAGACTCTAGACAACAATGAGGACCCTAAGAGAGCCATACATAGATCTAATCTACATGGGAAGTAGAAAAAGACAAGATCTCCTGAGTAAGTTGGGAGCATGGGGACTATGGGAGAGGGTAGAAGGGGAGGGAAGAGGCAGGGAGGGTAGCAGAGAAAAATGAAGAGCTCAATAAAATAATTAAAAAAAAAATCTTACCTAAGAGGAAGCCTAGGCTCTGGTTCAGGCCTGCTCCACCACCACCACCCCATTTCTGTCACTCAGAGTTTGCTTCCTGTGTCTCTTTGTTGCTTGGTCTGCTCGTAACCAAACATACCCTCCCAAGCGGGGGACCTTGCTGAGTCATGAGGCAGCTACACTGCCATCTCCCCCCTGCCAAGACAGACGCCATCAAAGCTGCTCGCCCAGGGAAGCATCCTGCAGGCCTCACTGTGTCTGTGGTTGGCTCAGTCCGTCTGCCTTACCTCCACCCTGCTGCAGGCCTCTGCTGCCCCTTCTAGCCAGTGTAGTGTTATTTTCAAATTTTTCTTTGTATGTATTCATTGCACATGGTTCTGTGTCACAAGCACATTTTCATCCAAGTAGGAATTTATTTTGTGCATATTCTCCCTATCCCCTTTTCTCCTCTCTCTCCCCACACCCCCGAATCCCTTTGTTCCTCTAGACAGTTGCTTCTACTTCCGTGCCATGTATCTGTTCGTGATTTTATGCCTCCGTTATGTAGGAGCCACATATGAGAGGAAATACATGGTGTTTCTCTTTCTGACACTGACTGAATTTGCTTTCTGTGATTGCCTCCAGTTGTGTTCATTTTCCTGCAAATGACACAGCTTTATTATGTTATGGCTGAAAAAAAATCATTGTTCATACATTACACACACACACACAACTTTCTGAGATTTCTGTGTATCTATGTCAGAGTCTGTGCATGTGTGTGCAGTTGCTCACAGAGGCCAGAAGAGGGCACCAGGTCTCTTGGAGCCGGAATCACTGCAGTTGTGAGGTCACTTGAGTGCTGGCTGCTGAATCTGGGTTGCCTCTGAGCCACAACGTTTTCTTTATTCTCTTCTCTTTTGGGCACCTACTTTAGTTCTATAATTCAGCTATTGTGAATAGTTCTGCAATGAACATTGATAGAACTTACTTTTTTATTTTTTATATTTTTTAATTTTTTTAAGATAGGGTTTCTCTGTGTAACAGCCCTAACTGTCCTGGAACTCACTCTGTAAACCAGGCTAGGCTGGCCTCAAACTCACAGAGATTCTCCTGCCTCTGCTTCCTGAGTGCTGGGATTAAAGGTGTGTGCCACCACCACCCGGCGGAAGGACTTACTTTTGAGGACCATCTGTGGCCTGATCTTGGGCTACAATATAAAGACGAGTCCTTGCATGCAGAGGACTGATGCATTAGTCGCAGGACCCTTGAATTCAGTGAATGTCCCAGGGACTGCTAACTGGGATCTCATTGTCCCACCACATTGCAGACGCTGGTTGTGGCCAGGAAAGACTTCACATGGGGGAGGATGGGTGGTTGGACGTTAAAGATGAGTTAGGGCCGGCCATGCCCCGTCCATCCACCTTCTCTCTGAGTCGCCAGCCCACCCTACGCCATCATTCCGCCATCATTCCTCTGTTACCTCGGACAGGTCACGTGATCGGAACACCGTGACAGCATCCTATCCTAAAGGGTCCTCCCCGCCTGTGCTGTCTCATGTTGGCAAAGCCACCCCTTTCCAACTCCCAACAGGTCTCGCAGGCTGCCTTCTCCTGCCTGTCTGATTCTGTCTCCTGGGGGTGAGCACGACTGGCCTCTTCTGGAGGTTTTCCTCTTAGACTTGGGGAGATTTGATTGTACATTGACTGATACTCTCCTGAGGGTCTGCCTCCCTCCCCCATTCTCAAACCAATGAGATTCTTGTTCTGTCCACTCAGAAGACAGCGCTGACCTGTGGCAGTCAGTTTCTGTATTTACTGATGAAAGCTGGGGAACAGGCATTGGGGTGGGGCACATGTGTAATCTTGGCACTTGGCAGGTGGAGGCAGGAGGATGAGAAGCTCAAGACTAGCTTCAACTGTGTAGCTGGTTCAAAGCCAGTCTGTGCTACGTGGGATCCAGTCTGAAGGAGGGAGAGGAAATGGGGAATACTGAATAGTGAATAAAATATGACCTCTTTTAGGACCCTTCGGGACTGGTCTTGCATTGCCACCCTAGGGCAGATGTGTATTCAGTCTGTGCTCAGATGGCCACAGACTGAGTGGGTCCTGGAGACTGGGAAGTGTTCGTGTGGCCTGAGTAACTGAGGCAACGCTGGTGCAGCTGGATCTGGCCGGTAAGGGGCCCAAGCAGCGGCTGGAGGAACTGGGAGAAGGGGCTGCTGGGATGCTGCTTCTGTGCTGCATAGCCTCCCACCCCCACCCCCGCTGGCTTTATGGCCTCTAACAGCTCCATCCCTGCCTCTGGTTGTTCCCTCTGACCTTTCAGGCCTGGGGTTATTAAGGGTTTCCTGCTGCCCAAGTCAGTGGGTGCTGCACTGTGTCTTGCTTGACCCATTCATTAAATCAGTTTCATTTTAACATCCTTTGGGTGCTTCCTGTAGGATTTTTCTGCTTCATTTTTGGGGCAAATCGTGTCTTTTGGGGGGTGGGGCTCCGCAGTTCATAATACGTTCCTTTTCTTTGCGTTCGGTTCTACCTCCCAACAATCCCTCTGTCACTTACCTCCACATTTGCAATCATACGCTGTCAGAGACTGTCACCTGGCTTCCTGTTGTGACAGATGACAGTGTGGCTCACTCACGCATCCCTTCGGCCGCCCTTCCTCACAGCCTTACGTCATGACGTCATTATTTATAGCACCTCCATTTCATTACCTTTCTGAGAAAGAGTCTTGCTGGTGCACTTGAGTCCATGTTTGGTAAGATGTCAACACTAGCGCCGTAACTCAGCTGCCTTCCATGCTCTGCCTTCTTCTGCCACCTGTGTGTTTCTATACGTGTGTGTGTGTGTATGTATGTATGTATGCTTGTGAGTATATATGTATGTGTATATATGCAAGTGTGTATCTATGTGTATATGTGTGTATATGTAAGTGCATATGTGTGTATCTGTGTGTATATATGTATCTGTGTATGTATGTGTGTGTGCATGTATGTGTGAATTGTGTATATATTTGTGTATATATATGTATGTGTATATATGCATAAGTTAATTGTATACATGTGTATGGTTATGTATTGCGTATATATGCATTTGGGTTTGTGTGCATACGTATGTACATGCATGCATACATGTATGTGTATATATGTGTATGTATGTATACACGAGTATGCATGTGTGTGTGTGTGTTTATGTATTTGAGACAGTGTAGGCCGTGCTGGTCTCAAAGGTGCAGAGATCTGCTTGTCTCTGCTGAGATTAAAGGTGTGCATCACAACTCCAGGCTTGTCTACTGATCTTTTAAGGTTTATGACTAATACTGAAGAAAAAAATTGCCAGACTGTCATTCTGTTGCTGTTGACAATACCATGACCAAAGAAACTAAGGATTTCAGGTCACAGGTTTCTGAGGGAGGAACTTGTAGGCAGGCCGACTTGATATTCAATACAGAGTTAGCTCTGGCCAAAACACTAAACTTCTCAGCCAAAGAAGTCCAGAGGAACCATAGGCTTCCTGTGGCACAGCTGCTGCTGGCTGGCAGGTTCCTGCTTAGCTAGCTTTCTTACTTTGCCCAAATTACCTGTGTACATCACCCACCGTGGGCTGGCCTGCTACAGTATCTGACAGTATACCATGGACATGCCCGTAGGCCCATCTGATCAGGATAGCCCCTCTATTGAGATTCTCACGTGACTTCTAGGCTGTGTCAAGTTGATAGTTAAAGCCAACGAGGACAGGGGAGATGTAAGATCCAAATTACAGCAGGATGCCAGGCATGGTGGCTCACACCTGGAGTTTCAGGCAGGAGGATCACCATGAGTTTGAGAACAACCTGGATACATAGTAAATTCCAGGGTACAGAGTGAAACCCTATCTCAAAACAGCAACAAAAACCCTACAAAATCAGGTATGGTGGGCATGCCTGTGATCTTAGCACTCAGGAGGAAGAAGCAGGAAGATCAAAAGTTCAAGACTACCCCCGGCTACACAGTAGGTTTGAGGCCAGCCTGAAGACTTGAGAGGCAGAGTCTATGGGATCTCTGAGTTGAGGCCACAGTACTGAAAATCGAGGGGACAAAGAAGGAAATGGCCTCGCCAAGGGACAGGATTGCAGGTGGCTTTGCTGCCTTTCATTTTGAATTCACTTTCTAATTTTTTTTTTTGCAATGAAGAGGTTTATAAGTGGGGAAGAATGCCTGTCTTTTAGACTGTTGAAGAGAGCTGGCTGCGAGGGAGAGCGTGAAGCAAAGCAGTCCCTCCCTCCGTGCACACAAGCATGGCCCTGGGAGCCACCTCAGAAATCTGTGGGAGCACAGTCACAAGGCAGCCGCTCCTTTCCACCACCCTGGCTAGCTTGATGTTACATTGACACAGGCTGACGTCATCTGAGCGGACAGACCTCAGCTGAGAAAATGCCTCCGTAAGATGGGGCTGTGGGCAGGCCTGTGGGGCATCTTATTAATAAGTCATTGATTGGGAAAGGCCAAGCCTACTGTGAGCAGGACCACCCTGTGTCGATGGTCCTGGGTTTTATAAGAAAGCAGGCTGAGATTGGCTATGGTGCACGCCTTTAATCCCAGCACTCAGGAGGCAGAGGTAGGTAGGTCTCTGTGAATTCAAGGCCAGCCTGGTCTACAGAGGGAGTTCCAAGGCAGCTAGGACTGTTACATAGAGAAACCCTGACTCCAAAAAACAATCAAAACAAACAAAAAGAAAATGAAAGAACAAAAGAAAGAGAAGAGAAAGCAGGCTGAGCAAGCCCTGGGGAGCGAGCCAGTAAGCAGCACCCTCCACAGCCTCTGCCTCAGCTCCTCACCCTGTTTTAGTTCCTGCACTTACTACTCTCTGGGTTGTGATTCAGGATGGTAGCCAGAGAAATGTTTTTCGATTGTGGTATTTCATCACGGCAGTAGTGACCCTGACTAAAACACTGACTCTCTCTCAGATTAACAAAGCTATTTGAACAGCAGCCCCGCAAGGATGTTGGCCTGTGCCCACATGGGGGATCTGTCCCTCTGACCTTAGTAGATGTAGTTCCCAGTTCTGTAGGGAAGGGCTGGCCTGTTCGTATACTTTGATTGATATTATCCCTGGCTACCCAGTGCCAGAGTTCCCCAGCTGGGACACAAAAATGTCTTCAGGGCTGGAGAAATGGCTGGGTGGTTAAGAACCATGGTTGGTGCTCTTCCAAAGGACCCGATTTTGGTTTACCTGACCTCTTCTGGACCCATCAGGCACCTACACTCACATGCAAACACACATGTCTTCCAGTGGTGAAGAACCAATGCCTCACATGACGGCGTCCCCGGTGCCACTGTTTCTCTGCCGCATCCCACTCACCACTGTCAGGTCCATCCGCGCTCAGGACCACAGCATCAGCTGTGCCCACTGCCCTGAGCGTTCTCTCCTCAGCTTCCCAGGCTGCTCATTTTGGTCATGGCTGAACCGGCCTCCTTACCACGGCCTCTCTTCCCCGCCCTCCCAGATGTCCTGTTTGTTTGATTTTTGTGCATTTTATTCTCCACCCACTGTGTGTGTGCACATGCATGTGTGTGTGCATGCATGTACACGTGAGTGTGTACGTGTGTGTAGTGGAAATCAGAGAATACTTCTGGGAAGTGGTTCTCTTCTTCCGCTGTGTGGGTCCTGGGCTCTAACTCGGGTTCCCAAGCTTGGCAGCAGGTCCTTTACCCACTGAGCCATCTCTCTGCCCTCTTATCCCCCATCCCTGGTTTTTGAAACAGTTCTCCAAATGTCTGACTTCGTTCCCTTTGCCATGACTGACCCAGCCACATCACCCTCCTGTTCCAGTCACATCAAGCGTGTGGCCCTGCTCCCTCCTTTGTTATGTGGCTCTCTGTCTCTGTGGGCCCTGTGGCCCTAATTAAACCAAGCGTGAATCAAAATCATCTGTGATAAAAGTTCATATTTCTGAACACATACATATTTTGGCTTTGACATCATTCCCTAAAAGATGCAGTCAACATAAACAGCCATTTGCAGAGTGTTTGCATCTTACTGGGTGTTCTGAGTCATCTGGAGACGATTTAAAGTAGATATAGAGCTGTGGGCAGGTTACATGCAAACACATCAGGGCCGTATCCTGGTACCCAAGTGGAATTTTGAAGCCAGTCTCCCATGACACCCCAGGGGAAAACATATTTTAAAATTATTTAATTTTTATCTGTAAAAATGGAATTTCCAGGGCCGACAAGATAGCTTAGCAGGTAAAGGTGCCTTCCACCAAACCAGAGTCTCCCCATCTGTCCCACAACTGGAAAAGGTCTGACTCTCTCTGGTTGCCCTCTGACTCCCAGACATTAGCTGTGGCACACATGCCCAAAGACATACCAGAGAGCACACAGCATACACATGTGCTCTGGCACACACATACACTCAAGCACACACGTGCTCCAGCACACACACGCACTCCTGCACACACAGGTGCTTCGGCACACACGTGCTCCGACACACACATGCGCTCCAGCACACACATACGCTCCGGCACACACGCGCGCTCCAGAACACACATGCACTCTGGCACACACGTTCTCCGGCACACACATACGCTCTGGCACACACATACGCTCCAGCACACATGTGCTCCAGCACGCACATGCGCTCAGGCACACACGTGCTCCGGCACACACCTACACAAATAATAAAGAAAGAAAGAAAGAAAGAAAGAAAGAAAGAAAGAAAGAAAGAAAGAAAGAAAGAAAGAAAGAAAGAAAGTTTCAGGTTTTTTTATTTGGAAGGGTTGAGTTTTTGTTCATTTGTTTGTCTTGTTTGAGGCAGAGTCTGCCTGTGTAGTCCTGGCTGTCCCAGAACTCACTGTGTAGACCAGGCTGGCCTTGAACTCAGAGATCTGTCTGCCTCTGCCTAGTGCTAGGACTAAATTTTTGAACCATGAGATTTTGTTTTGAGTTGTCTTTTTGGTAACTTAATGGCCCGGTTCTCCGGCGTGAACTCTGTAGTGGACAGAATGACATCACAATGTCGAAAAGTTGGACACACCTACGAGAAAACCCTGCTACTGAAGGGTGTTTACAAAGGTGTTCATGAGGACTCTTCCAGGCATCCCATTGGCTCGGGGTCCCTTTGCCTGGCTATAGCTTCATCTCTGACTTTAACTGTAATTTATATTTGCCATGCCCTGGTTGACATTTTAATTTCCTGTTATGTACATGTGCTCCCTAAATGGAGTTCTTGGTTAATATGTAATTATTGTAAGAGGTCAGGCGCGCCACTGTGTGGTGCCCAGGAAGGGCTATGTTTGGTAAGTGCTGAATTAAAGCTTTGTGCCCCCACCCCCAGCAGCTTTTCATTTCTCCTCTCTTCTGCAGCCTCATCCCTTCCTTTGCTCGTCTTGTACTCTTCCTTACCTCAACTCCCTGTCACTGCCCCCATGGCCCGTATAGACCTTGTCCCAGGAAGCAGAACCAGGAAGCCCTGAGCAACCCCAGACTCTTCAGTGGCCACAGCAGATGACTCCAGCCACATAGTTACAGAGGCAGAGAGCTCACCCAGTGCTCAGTGGGCCTGTGAGTCTTCCGGAAGGTTCTGTTCCAACAGGTAGCCCAGGAGAGGACACACCCGAGTCCGCATGCCCCAGCAGGGATGCCAGGGACAGGAGACAGTGAGTGGGGAGTGCAGAGTAGCCCCTCTGTCCCGATGACATCAAGAGGAGTTGGGATGGGGAGCAAGAGGAGGGAAGAGGCAGAAAGAGAAGGGTGGAGAAGAGGGAGCAAGGGGGGCAAGAATAAGGAGAAGGGACAAGAGGGGGTAGGAAGAAGATGAGAAAGAGGAGAGAGAGAGAGAGAGAGAGAGAGAGAGAGAGAGAGAGAGAGAAGCACGGGAGAGAGCAGCATGCTCAGGAGCGAGCTGTCTGCCTGTCACTTGGAGACACCTGATGGGAACATTCTTCCCTCCTCTGCTTCCTGCTCTGCCTCTTTGTTCTTTGTGTGAATCGTGTGAATGCGTGAATAGAGGAGCCTCATCCTGCAGTTATTTTTACAAGGTCCCTTCTCTGCTCCAATGACTCACAGCTGAGATCAGCTCTGGAAGAGGAAGAGGTACCCTGGGAAGCAACAGCAAGGTTCTGAGCCCTGGGCCATCTGGAGGCCAGGAGTAGGGACCAGCCCTGAGCTGTGTCCACTGGAGGGAGGTGAGGCAGATGCCTCCCTGCTTCCTCTCCTGTCTGCCAGCGCTTTTCCTCAGCATCTTTCTACTTTAGCAGAGCCTGCCTGTCAATCAGGAGAGAAACAGACACCTCCCCAGGGTCAGCACTACAAGCTGTGGGTAGACAGACCTGCAGCCCCAAAGGTCTGGTTGCCCTGGCTGAAAGGCAAGAAAACTATTTGGACAGGCATTTAGTCCAGAGTACTAGTGGCACCCACGTCTGTCCCACCAACCATGACTCTTCCACACACCACAACTGACACCAAGACAAGTGAAGGTGTGTTGAAGAGCTGAGTTAGGAAAGGCTAGCCCCACCCTGGGGGAAGATGCCTTGCCTGCATGTGTAGAGGATGGGGACCTGTGTGCTCATGGTTCATACGTTCATTTTCCAAAAGGTTCAGATTTGCACACTTCCCTGACCTGGACCAGAAGTCATCACACTCAGTGTGACTGTCCTCTGATTTGATCCATCATGTCCACTCTAGGAGCGGGGTGGGTGGGTGGGGGTTGTTTCCTCTGTGCACGGGGAGGGGTATGAGTGGAGGTGGTGCGTGTGTGTGCTCATGCAGACATGGATGGAAACCGGAGGTTAGCTCCAATGCCGCTCTTCAGTCTCCCTCCTTGTTTGCTGGTCAGTCTCTCGCTGGCCTTGGGCTTGCCCATGGCTGGGCTGATCGGTCAGCCAGTCCTAGCATCCACCTTTTTTGCTCCTTCCTCCCACAGTGTGCCCCTCCCCCAGCTGAGGATCGAAACCCAGCTTCCCAGGCCTGTGCAGCAGGCACTTTCCCCACTGAGCAGTCTCCCTGACCTTGGTATCCTTCTTTCCGGGGAGAATGCTGAGGCTCAGGGGAAGGGCTGGTGAGAGGGCTCGTGGGTGAAGGCATTTGCCACCAAGCCTGGCAACTTCGGATGGAGCTCACAAAGCCCTCAGATCTCTGCATGTGCAATACGCAAACAGTCACGCACATACACACAAAACAAAATTAATGTAATTTTAAAAAAGATTTTTAAGACTCAGATTTTTCTCTAAATCTGCTGTCTTCACAATCTCAGAAACTGGCAGTGAAAACTGCTCCTCCCAGTGGTAGTAAAGACCCTCACTGTGGTAGTGAACTGCTCCTCCCGGTGGTAGTAAAGACCCTCACTGTGGTAGTGAACTGCTCCTCCCAGTGGTAGTAAAGACCCTCACTGTGGTAGTGAGAACTGCTCCCTCCCTGTGGTCCTGAAGACTGCTTCTCCCCGTGGTAGTGAAGATCTCTCCCTTCCTGTGGTCCTGAAGACCACTCCCTCCCTGTGGGCGTGAAGACTGCTCCTCACTTGTTTCTGAACAGTCCCAGCTAACCCTCAGGCACAGCTGCTAGCCACCCTTTTGGGAGAACCGGCCTTTCTCCTGACACTTGGAAGAAGGAATACCGGGCAGCCTTGGGGACAGTGGGGTTGGGTTGGCACAATGGCTCAGCAGTCAAGAGCTGTTTTTGTTTTGTTTTATTTTGTCTGGTTGGTTTTTGGTTTCGTTTTGTTGGTTGGTTGGTTTTATGGTTGATATTGTTTCACTGTATCGCCCCAGCTGTTCTAGAACTTGCTCTGTAGACCAGGATGGCCTCGAACTCACTGATCTGCCTGCTTCTGCCTCCAAGTGCTGGGGTCAGAAGTGTGCACTACCAAAGTGCTCCTGCAGACTCCCTGAGTTCAGTTTCCAGCACCAACATGGGAGAGCTGATACCCCCTTCCAGCCTCTATGAACAACTGCACACATGTAACATTTGCTCACACAAACAAGCACACACGTGAAGAAGTAAAAAAAAATGAGTCTTTTAAAAAATAAATGCCTGCTTGCTTAGGTGGTGTAGCTTCAGGACTCCGAACGTGAGGGAAGGGATGCCCTGTAATCCCCACCTCCTGTTTCCAGTTTTTGCTGACGTTCTCTTGTCTCATCCAGGGCAGATGTCTGACGTTTGGCCCTGTTCACATTTTAGGTGAGGTGATTTTCTGTTGTGGGGTTGGTCAGAGCATTTCCAGTGCTTACCATCCATCACCCCGGCCCTGACCATAGATGTCAGCTGACACCCCATCTGACGTCAGGAAGGTCTCCAGGTTGCCACAGCCAGCCGTCCTGGACTGGTAGAGAGTGCCCTTCCTGCAAGGCGTTACCCAGCGCAAGACCACAGTGCCAAGTTCTGGCTGATAGAACTGTGGTATTTCCCGGTGAGCGAGGGCAATGTATTTAACCTCTCTGAGCCTGCGTCTCCCCATTATAAAATGTGGGCCAGCAAGAGGCTTAGCAGGCAGGTGCTTGCGCCAAGCCTGACAATCTGAGTTCAGGCTCAGGGACTCATATGGTAGAAGGAGGAAGCCCAACTCCCACAGATTGTCCTCTGACCTCCACACTCACATTGACAGATTGTTCTCTGACCCCCACACTCACACTGACAGATTGTTCTCTGACCCCCACACTCACACTGACAGATTGTTCTCTGACCCCCACACTCACACTGACAGATTGTTCTCTGACCCCCACACTCACACTGACAGATTGTTCTCTGACCCCCACACTCACACTGACAGATTGTTCTCTGACCGCCACACTCACGCTGTGACACAGATTGTTCTCTGACCCCCACACTCACGCTGTGACACAAAACAAGTAAAGGTAATAGAAGAAAGTGGAGCAAACTCGGCCTCGCACTGTTCTTCTAAGATGGGTGCTGGAGCCGTCCGTGCTGTGCGGCTCAGCAGGGTTACCACCGTGGAACTGTTGTCCTGTGTTTTGCGGCTCAGCAGGGTGCCACCGTGGAACTGTTGGGCATCTTCAGTGCCTATGCAGATGAAGAACTGAGGTTTGCTCAAGTTTAGTGGGTTACTTTTTATTAATATATTGGGGGTTTTCTCCCTTAAAAATCAAAGAGTGTTCTCTTTCTAGGCTTCATAGCCCAAAGCCATACCCTAGTTCTCCACCTCCAAAAAGTGCGCTTTAACAATCTCAGCTCTGCATATTTTTATTTAGCAAAGATACTATAGAAAATGAATCACTGCGTCTTCTCAAGGCAGAAAAAAATCAGTTCTCCATAATAGTCTGCGTGTGCACGCGCACACACACACACACACACACAAGCAAGTCTTAAATGTCACTGGTCACGTAACAAGTCTTTTTCTGTCCTGTCAGCCAGCTCCCAAATAATGACATGGAGACTTCTTATTAATTATGAAAGCTCAGCCTATAGCTTAGGCTTGTTCCTAACTTGCTCTTATAACAAACTTACCCATTTATATTCATCTACAACCATCACAAAACTGTCTGGGTTTTGTTCATTGCAGACTTGAACTGCCAACTGTGTTACTGCTTGCTCTTCTGTTCCCTGAAAGTGCTCAGTGAAAAATCTCCCCACCTTGGGTTCCTACATCTACTGTTTAGACAGGTTCCACAGTCACTGTACCTGCCCTGTGACCAAACATGGCCATTGCACACTGTCCAAATGCTTTCTCCAGAGTCTCTCCCCATGGCAACTGGCACCAGCTGTATGATTCCAATATTCTTACCTCCTACTGACTGCAGGACAGCCGGCCTTGCTGGCCTTCTGTTCCTCCTTCAGGTTTTAATCTCTAACATCCTCCCCTTCTCCATGACTGCGGACTCCAGCCTTGTTTTATTTTTATTTATAAGCATGTGTGTGTGTGTGCCTGTGGTGTGTGTCTATATGGGCATGTGTGTGTGAGTACAGGCTCCCAGGGAGACCAGAAGGGAACATGAGATCCACTGAACAGGAGCTTCTGGTGGTTGGAATCCTCCAACATGGATATTGGGAACCTAAGCAGGGTCCATTACAAGAGCAGTGCATACTCTCAACCTCGGAGCCATCTCCGCAGGTCCCATTTTAGTGATTCTCAGCCGAAATCGCCAGCTGTGGTCCCTGGGAAAACTGGTGGCTCTCATGTTCCAGCTCGGCGGGAATTTTGTGGTGGTTGCAGAGTCTGAGCAGTCTGGGTGTGAGGGCTGAGCCTCCTGGAACCCCAAAGCTCCTGTCTGAGGGCCACACTTTGAGTAAGTCAGGCAGAGTCCTTTCCTGTTCGTGTGAGCAGAGAGGCTTGTCCACATCTAGGCTGAGTAGAGCCTCACCAGAAGTGTTTGGGGCCTGAAGAGTTTCTAACTTCAGATTTTGGAATATCTGCCTGTGTTAATGAGATTTCTAGGGGACCCGAGTGTACACATAAATACTCAGTTGTTCTTATATGTGTTACACATGAGATAAAGGTAACTTCATGTAATGTTTTTATAGATTTTTACTTAGTTTACTAGCATATGCATGTATGTCTGTGTGCACACATGCCACCATGTGCGTGTGGAGGTCAGAGCACGGGGATCTGATTTCCCCTTCTGTTGCGGATCCCGAGGCTTGCCCTCCGCTCATCAGGTGAGGCAGCACCTACTGAACCCTCACTGGCCCATAACTTGACATCATTTTTAAAGGTTGTGTTCATGGAACATTGTGACAGGGCACGACTTTCTTTCATGCTTGCTTGTTTGTTTTGTTTTTTTCAGACAGGCTCTCGCTCTAGCCCAGGCTAGTCTTGAACTCATCGCGAGCTTCATGCCTCAGCCTTCCAAAGGCTGGGATTACAGGCGTGAGCTGCCGTACCGGGTGATAGTGTAGAATTTATCCCTGTGGTGGTTCAGAGTTTGGAACGTTTCAGATCAGGGTTGTGGTCCCACACATCCCAGAAATGCCATTTCTACCATCTGGAAGAGACTGTCAAAGCCCACGGTGGCAGGCAGTGGGAAATACGTCTGGGGCGCCAAGCGTGTTTATTGTTAACGTGGCCTCTCTGACCATGAGTCTCCTTGTCTATGAAACAGAGCAGAGGCTGTCCCTGCCCCGCAGTGCCATTCTGAGTTGGAGCGTTAGGAAGCACCACAGCTGGTGCCTGGCACACACTCAGCTCTCACGACATAAATAGCCCATACTTACTGACTCTTCAGAAGAAAAGGAATCATTTACACAAATCTACGCCACCTTCTAGGCTGTGTCTGAAGACCACTCATCCCACGGTTGCTCAGCCTGTTCTTTAAGAATCCGGTCCCCAGAGCTAAACAGCCAGATCCTCACAGTGAGCGCCAAGGAGCTTCATGCATTTTTCTGAACTTCATATAACATCAGATTAGCCAGTGGTCGTATTAAGGAATGCAAGCCAGGGGTTGTGTGTGTGGCTCCGTTAATAGAGTGCCTGCCTAGCATGCATAAGGCCCTGGGTTCAGTCCCCAGCACCATAGAAACCAGGTTATAATGGTCCAAACTCCTGTATTTCCAGCATTCAGGAGGCGGACACCGAAAGATGATCTAAGGTTCAGTGTACTATTCGTACTACTACATGTCCGTAGCGCCTGTACTACGTGAACTACGGTACTATGCCTGTAGCATGCTACCGCTCTATGGGACAGTTCACAAGCTGGGCAAGGGGCTGGAGATTGAAACACAGAGAGAGAGAGAGAGAGAGAAAGCGAGAGAGAGACACACACACACACACACAACACGGGTCATCCTTGAAAGAAGAATGCCTAGAATGCCCCCTTTATTGTGTTCCAGGGCAGTTTATACAGGGTCTCCTTGACTAATGGCCATGCCCTAACTTTCAGCTGCAAGCCCACCAGAAACCACTCCCCTGTCATCAGGAACTCCTGAGGGTCTCCTGCTCAGAGCAGCTGCAAGCACAGGAAAACAAGTTGTTTACAGGAAATTCAGGGTTTGGGGGTCCACAGTTCCCAACAGTTCAGGTTTATCCTTGTCTTCGTCAGGGGCCAGCCAGGGCTACATGAGTTACTGTCTCCACAAAGACATACACATTGTGGCGTTGGTGTGCATCCTCTCCCCAGTCCAAGGCACTGTCGTCACTGCCAGAGGAACCTCTGCCATCTTACCCCAGCCCCAGACGACACAGCGCTGCCTTCTGTCTCTCTGGACTCCCTGGTTCTGGGTGCTTCTTGTATTTGATTTATTTCCTTGATACAGTATACTCAAGGGTCACCATGTTTTAGCATTTCTTGGAACTTAATTCCCTTTTATGAGCAAGTAATATTCCATCGTGTGCATGAGCCACATTTGTTCACCCATCCTCCACTCGCTGGGCATTGGCTCTTGTGACTGAGGAATGGCTGAAGAACGTGTTTGCCCTTCGGTTCTTTCTCAGTATGTGCTTGGGAAAAGATTCTTCCACCTGCCTACACCCTCATGAAGAGGGTCATTGAATGGGAACAAACAGCTTGTTTGGAAGGCCAGACCAGGGGCCACCCTGTGAGGAGGCTCCCCCAGCCCAAAGTCCTATAGCCAGTTTCTACAAAGTGCCCCTTGAGACCAGTCTACCCAGGGCTGACCCTCCGTGACCTAACCCCAATGTGAACGAGTTTTTACTTTTCCTGTTTTTGTTAAAAGAAGAGAATAACAGGGAGGAAGGAAGGAAGGAAGGAAGGAAGGAAGGAAGGAAGGAAGGAAGGAAGGAAGGAAGGAAGGAAGGAAGGAAGGAAGGAAGGAAAAATGGAAAAAAAATGAATTTGGACATTCTGCTGCCCAGGATAGCTGGAGTCGTTTGAATTAAATATTTGAGGGTTTGTTTTTGTTTGTTTGTTTGCTTTTCGAGACAGGTCTCTCTACATAGCCCTGGTGGAACTCGCACTAGACTGTCCTCAGAGCTCACAGACACCCTTTGCCACTGGCTCTCTAGTGCTGGGGTTAAAGGCTTGCACCACCACCCCTGGCTAAGTCAGACTTTTGCTCCAGGTACTTCCATTTGTTTCGGGAGCACACCAGGCCGCTCTTGTGGCTCTGAGGATGAGGGGATGGACTGTGGTCAGGAAACAGAAGTAACCAGGTGAGGAACAGCTGGAGAAAGGAATTGTACTCCTCCTAACGGTGGGAGTGTTTCTCTTTTCCAGAATTGCTTCAGGATTTATCTCAAGGATAAAACATTTCTTAAATTCAAGTGTGTGTGTGTGTGAGGTGTGTGTGTGTGTGTGTGTATGTGTGTCTGTGTCTCTGTGTCTCTATGTGTCTGGGTGTCTCTGTGTCTGTGTCCATGTGTCTCTGTATGTGTTCATGTGTCTCTGTGTGTTTATGTGTGAGTCTGTGGTGTGTGTATGTGTGTGTCTATGTGTGTGTCTGTATCTATGCATGTGTCTATGTGTGTCTGTTGTGTCTGTGTCTGTGTGTGTAGGTGTGTGTGTGTGTGTCTATGTGTGTCTGTTGTGTCTGTGTGTGTGTAGATGTGTCTGTTGTGTGTGTGTGTGCGTGTGTATTGGGTAGACCACGGCACCTGTGTGGCGGTCAGAGGACAACCACTTTCAGGAGTCACTTCTCTCCTACCTCAATGTAGGTCGCAAAGATCGAATTTAGGTCATTGGGCTTTATTTTCCCCTTAGCCATCTCATTGGCCTCAGCACTTCCATGGTCTACTCTATTAACACCCAGAGGGAGTAGGGTCCTGGGGAACTCTCATCAGGCTTGTTCTAAGGCATAAGAAGGGCCTCTTCCTTAAAGCAGTTGGTCTCAGGGTTGGCCACTTACTTCAAATACCTGGACATCTCCCAACATTCTACTTACTTATTTATTCATTCATGACAGCATCTTTCGTGCAGCCCAGACTGCCTGGAACTCTCCATGTAGCTGAGGATGACTTTGAACTTCTGGTCCTTCTGCCCCCACCTCCCAAGTGCTGGGTTGGCAAGTGTGCACCATCACACCAGGTTTATGGGGTACGGGGGATGGAACCCAGGGCTTTGTGCATGTCCGGCGAGCGCTCTACTGACTGACCTACACTCTCAGCCCTCAGCACTGTGATCCAGTAGGCTTGTGGTGGAACCCGGGCATCTGGGTTTTGAAGCTGCCTGGCTGCTTTTGGTGTGCAGTCAGGACTGAGCTACCACGGTAGACAGAGCACTAGACACATGGTGGGAAAACAGATGAAGGCCATGCTGCAGAACGTACAGACTACATGGTGTGCCCGGCTCCTTACCAGTTAATTGGTGGCAACCGTGTTAATTTTCTGGAGGATTTGAGCTGGGCCACTGAAGTTCTAACTAGGATCGTCAGTAGACATCAATACAGGGGAAGCTGGGCAAGGCGTCCCAGGCAGTGGAGCCGGCATCTGTGAAGACCCAGGGATAGCGAAGGCTCTTGGAGTCTCCAAAGACTCAAAAGACAATGTGGTCAGAGCTGTGGATAAGGAGGGGGGAGGGCAGGGGCTGACCTCCCTCCAGTGTAGACCTGGACCTGCATGATGACTGGATGACCTGCCTGTATCTCATGATGGGCTGGGGGAGGGGGTTCTCACCTCCAGGGCATAAAAAGCATCCTTTTCGCAGCCTCTGTGGGGTGGGGTGAGGCATCCAAAAAAAAGAAGAGCTGTTTGGAGAAAGGCTAAGATTGTCTCCATATGTAATGCACTCTGGTCCTTGAAAATTCTTTGGGGGTTGGCAAGATGGCTCATTGGATACAGGCACTGGCTGCCTGCTGACCTGAGTCCATCCCCAGGTCCACTTGGTAAAAGGAGAACACTGACTTCTACCATATACACAGGCACACACAGTAAATAAATGAACGTAATAAACTCAGTCTCCTTCCACCCTCTTCGCTGAGGGGAGTTGGTGCGGCGGAATGACTGGTGTCCCAGGTGTGGTTATAACGTCCCAGGGAAGACTGAAGGAAGGACGTTTCCTCGGGACTGCGGTTCAGGGATGTAGGCGTGTGTGGTGACAGGAGCGTGAGTGAGCGTCTGCTCAGGTCACATCAGCAGTTAAGGAGCAGACAGCACACAATCGACGCTCAGCCACTCCTTCCTTTTTCACAGAATCTCAGACTCCAGCCCATGGGTGCTGCTGCTTCCACTCAGGGTGAGTCTCTCACCCCAGTTAACCTAGATAATTCCTTCGTAGGCCAGAGGCTTGGTGCCCTGGGTGAGTTCAGAGCCCATCACGATCAGAGAACACCGAGTTGATGGCGTGGTACTGCCTCTGGGGTGTTCTGTGGAACCTGGGCCTCACTACATCCCTTCTCCTCTCCCCCTCCTCCTCCTCCCCCTCCTCTCCCTCCCCCTCCTCTTCCTCCTCTTCTTTCTCTTCCCTGCCTCGCTTTCTTCTCCCCCCACCTTCCCCCTTTCCCACCTGTGCCAATTTCTAGCTTACTGTGGGTGGCGAGGAGGGAATTCTCCACATTTGGTCCAGCTTCCCGTCTGGGAAGTCCCATGGGCTATATCCTTTGTCCCTCCCTTCTGTGGCAGACCCCCACCCCTGCCTGTCCCTTCCAGACTAAAGGGAGCAACCCTTTACTTAGGCTTCCGGGCGCTCACTGTAAAGTGTTCACGTCTGTATGTGTTCCCCTCAAGACTCCATCTTGGGACAGGCAAGATGGCTCAACAGGTGAAAGCACTTGTCACCACGCCTGACAACCTGAGCTCAACCCCCAGGACCCAGGGAAGGAGAGAGCCAGCTCCCCATAGTTGCTCCCTCACCCTTGCCGAAGCATCATCACACATGCACGTGAGCACACACGCACCCATGTGCACATACGCGTACACACACGCGCACACACGCCCCTATCAGTGCAGTGAAAGGATTTTTTAACCTTAATCTTCATTGCTCCCTGATTCTAAAAGCTCTGTGGTGTGTGAGCCAACATTGTCACCTTCATTTTGTGGGGGGAAATGGAGGCTCAGGCGGAGGATGAATGCCCGGGGATCTGTAGTGGCCTCTGGTTGGCCATGGGTCCTTGAGAAGGCATGCCTCCTTCCAGAGATCCCCTGATGGTCACATGGGAAGGGCTCAGTCCAGTTTCTGTCACATGAGGAGAGATGGCAGTGGGGCAGAGAGGAAGATGGAGTGGCTGCTGCTTGGACTCAGCCATTCAGTTTTGTGGACTTGGGCAAATCACCAGGCCTTGGTTTCCATGCTTGTGTCCTAGTGACCTCAGTAGTGATTCAGGGGTGTGCAAGGTTTTGCGTGTGTGGGTGTGAACATGTGTGTGGAAGCCAGGGGACAGCCTCAAATGCCAGCCTTCTCAGGTGCCATCATCTTATTTTCTGTGTTGGTTGTTGCATTTTTTATCAGTTTGCTTTGAGGCTGGGCCTCTCCCTTCCTGGGGCTTGTACCATTTGGCTAGGCTGGCTGACCAGTGAGCCCAGGGATCCTCCTGCCTCCGTCTTTCCATCACTGTGATGACAGGCCCAAGCCACACTACACCATTTTGCCCCATGGGTCCTCTTGCTCACACAGAAGTTCCTTGTTGACGGAGCCATCTCTCCATCGCTCCTGTGAGGTAGAAGCCCTATCACCCGTGTCTGCGATGGGTCTGGGGCTAGAGCTAGTGCCTGGCTCCCCAGCCCCAAGGCTCTGGGTGCAGTCCCTGGGTGACAACTGTAATCACTCTGGGATCCAGTACGGTAGTCGTGAATCCTTAAAGACTGACCAAAGCCCCTGTGTCGTCGGGACTGTCAGTCAGTTACAGCGACTGACCTCCAGCCTTGCGCAGCTGGGCAAGGCCTGACTGGGCAGACTTTGTAGATTTCTCTTGATTTTCACTTTGAGGAAGAATCATGGCTGTCCTGTTTGCCAGGGCCTGTTGGGTGCAGCAAGCGTGCTCAGTGTAGACTTGATTCATGAGACCCCAGTGGGTGGGACTTCCTC
Organism: Chionomys nivalis; assembly: GCF_950005125.1. NCBI lineage: Eukaryota > Metazoa > Chordata > Mammalia > Rodentia > Cricetidae > Chionomys > Chionomys nivalis. Next base: position 10,814,978 of record NC_080104.1, on the reverse strand, counting down.
TCTGTCTCTCTGTCTCTTTGTCTCTCTCTGTGTCTCTCTCTATCTCTCTCTTTCTCTGTGTCTCTGTCTCTCTCTCTCTGTCTCTCTGTCTCTCTCTCTCTCTCTCTCTCTCTCTCTCTCTCTGGAACAATGCTGTGTGGCCAGTGAGAGGCAAGGCCAAACTGGAGCTAGATCTTCTTAGTCTCAGCACTCATGGTCTATACATGAGACAGGGTCTCCTCCTGACAGACACACGAGCCTCCTGCAGCCCTAACGTTTTGCTTTCCTGAATACTGAACCTAGAGCCTTGTGTTGGAGCTGATTACCATCGGGTTACACCCCCAGGCCCACCTCCTGACACCGCAGGCCCACACACCCACTGCCCGTCTTACATCAGCGCTGCCCAGCCAAGTTTACCGTTGGCCAGACTGAAGCCGGCCAAGATGGGTGTTGGAGAAAGAGCAGAAAGAGCTGGAGTAGCACACTCAGCACGTCTAATGCATTGGGAGAGGGCAAAGGGGCCCTGATTTTGGATACTTCGTGCCAGCTTAGGAGGAGGGGAGTTTGCAGTGGTGCATATATAGTTCCTGGTTTCCCAGGTAACCTGGTGGAACTAATAACAGAGAAAGAACAAAAACCACACAACTTGAATGCCTGTCTTGACTGACACAGGGATTAGAACACACGGACAAAGTCAGGCTTACACAGGGAAGAAGCCGCGCTCCTTCACGCCGCAGACCGAACACAGGGCCTCACTGCAGCACCGGTCCTCCGCGCCTTCCTTGGCTCCGCTGGGCCCGTTTTCAAGGCTAATTCCCGTGGGACGCACTGCCAGCCTTCTCTGTGCTGGTCTAGTGCTGCAGCGGCCACACTTCTCCAGGTCACCACCTTCAGGGTTGTTCCTAACTCCTAGTCAGTTGACACCAGACTGTAAGCTCCCGAAAGTCAGGCCAGAGCTGCTCACGTGATCCGTGTGTTTGTTGGCCGGCTCTCGTTACTGCACTAGTACAACTGATGCAGGAATGGATGCTTGAGTGGACTGCGCTAGTTCATTTAACTGTCCTTCCCTTCATTCCAGCCCATAATTTCATCTTAGTAAGAAAGGGCACTTGTAATTATCTGGTCCTGGAAGCTTTTATAAATGGATGGGGTACGTGTGTGCTGTATGTGGTGTTAGTGTGTGTGTGTGTGTGTGTGTGCTTTTCTGTGTATGGAATATGTACTTGCTAGTGTGAGTGTGTAAACGTGCGTACATGTGTGTACAGATACCAGAGAACCTTGACAGCAGGCATTTTTGAGTCTCCCCAGCCCATAGCTAGCTGTCTGTGTCTCTCTTAAGGCGCGTTAGGGAGCTAGAGGGACACCCAAGCTGATTCACAGTAGATGACAATCCAAGTTGCTGGTCTGGGTTCAAGGCGTCCTGGAGAGACAAGCCCTTGCAAGGACTCGTGGTCCACAGGGGAGCCTTTCCCCACTTCCCGCCACCATCTCTTGGCTCTCCATAAGGTGTGCTGCTCAGATGCCAATAGCTGTATTAACTTTTGTACACAAACACGTCTTCCCCAGAACCTTTTCTCTGCCGACGTTCAGAGTTAATGATGTACCATCTCTGGCATGATACAGACATCCTTCAGAAAACTTCCGTTGCCATGGGAATGTTTACGACGATCCTCTTGATAGAATTTTGTGAGCAGCCAACTCCAAAATTGCAGATGCTTTAGGTTTAGGTTAGGGGTGTGTGTGTGTGTGTGTGTGTGTGTGTGTGTGTATGTGTGTGTGTTTGCATGAAAAAGAAAACAAGCCTTTGAAAGGGGAAATTTTCTTCTTCAGGGCTAGCTGTTTCTAAAGTTTAAAATAAGAATTACTTAAAAGCAGAGACACAGGGGGAGGGAGAGACACAGAAGCTCAGAGCATTTGCTCTTGAATATTGAGATGGGAGAGAATGGCTTGGAATACCTCCCTTGGGCACAGGGCAATCATGAAGGCAGCAGGCATGGAAGGCTTTTTCCCCTCTCCCCCTTTTTTAAAGCTGACATGCTAACAAAGGGTTTCTTGATTTTTTTTCTTTAATCAAGAGGGCTGGTCAGGTAAAGGTGCTCCCTGGACCCCACACAGTGGAAGGAGAGAACCAGTTTCTGGAGGTTGTCCTCTGCCTGTCGCAGCCACTGTGACTCCTTCAAACCCTCGTGAGTGTGTGCACATAGCATGCATACAAACCTAATAGATATGTCTGGTTTTAATTTTTTTTGTTTTTTTGTTTGTTTGTTTGTTTTTTTAAAGACTTGTTTATTTTAATTTTGTGTGTACTGTATGTATTATTTTGTGTTCGCCTCCATGTATGTGTGTGCCTGATACCCATGGAGCCAGACCTGAGTGTCCAGTCTCTTGCGATGTAAGTTGCAAACGGTGTGACCACCAAACTCCTGGTTGGTTGTGTTTGCTGTTGTTTTCCCTTCAGGTGTTTTTATGAGGCGGTGACTCGGTAGTTGAAGAGCTTGCCACACAGGCACGAGGATCGGGAGTTTGAATCCCTAGGACTCCTAAGTGCTGCGTGAGCGGGGCAACCTACATGCAGTTCCAACACAGAGACGGGGTCCATGTCGCGATGGGTCCGTGCTGAGCTCCGCGCTCACCTGAAAACCCTGTCCAGGGAGGAAGTGAGCAGTCAAGGACGCCTCCACACGTGCTCACACACATACATGTGGGGTCATTTTTATACCATCAAGTGAAATGAACACTAGTGGCCCTCTTAGTATTTTGAAAATGAAGTGCCTTCTGTCAGTGTTAATGGCGGTCTTGTTGTTCTGACTCAGTGAGGCAGCTTGAGCCTGGACTGGGAAGGTGGACGTATCACTAGGAGGCTCGGGGCAGGTGAACTTGCTATTCATTTCCAGATCATGGCACGTGGTGACTTTACCTAGCTCCAGACAGCTGGGGACGCTTTCCAAAGTCCACGCTGTGGTCCCTCAGAGTTACCTTTCTGTTGTCCTGGGGGAGACTTTGAAATTACTCTTATGTTTAGCCTCTCCCACTCCTCTGAACCAAGACCCCAGCCAAACCCCTCGGTGGATGGCTGGGAGGATCATTAGCACATGGGTGTCCGCACAGCTGTGTTCCATCGCTGTGCTCCCCAACTGTGCTCCCCAACTATAATCCAAGAATGGGACTCGCCCAGTACAGTGCTCCTGCTTCAGCCCACATGGGAAGCCAGAAACTGAGAGTAGGCGCTTGCCCCCCCCCCGCATTCACTTGACAATAATCTGATAGATTGAGTAGATTGAGTAACTTTTTAAAAAAAAAAAAAAAAGCTTTGTCTTTGTGTCTTTGAGTATCTTTCCGTTTCTCCAGCAGTGAATTTGTATTATATATCAGAAAATTTTTGTCAATTGCTTAGCAATTAAAATGCAAAACAAAGAGACCCTTGTTACAAGCGGTTGGAGAAGTACCGTGTCCCGGCACCTGTAGCTAGCAGAAGTACTGCACCACAGTGCTTGGAGCTCACCACAGACATGAGGCATGAGGAGCACCGTTCCGTACTCCACAGCTCCCCGTTAACTCCCTTGCTATTTTGGGGACCTCATCTAAGTCATCCTAGCGGCCTCTTCCTCGGGGTCCTCTGGATGCACTGCACAGCTTGGCAAAGACCTGTGCTGTGCACGCGCCCACCTGCTCCCCCAGTGCATGGGAGGATGCAGGAAGCCTCTGGAACGCCTCGGGCTCTGGACCAGTGGCCTCTTTTGGATGATGAGAAAATGACCCTGCCTTCTCCTTTTCCCTCAGACCCAGGTCTCTTCTTCCCGCCTGCCTAGCAGCATGAGAACAGCATGACTGGCCAGCCGCAGGAGAAGCCCCCAGAGCCAGGCCCCCAACACAGCCATCCGCTACCACGGTCAAGGTGAGCTTGCTGGCTTCGGGGAAGCCACTTCAAAGTAGATGCTTCGTTTAAACAAATTATATGTGCTGTTTTCAGCCGTCGTGGCGTGCTGGAAGAACAGGGGATACTGGGGGAAAGGGTAGACTTAAAAATTTATGCACAGCCACGTCCACACCTTTAATTCTGCCACTTGGAAGGCAGCCCGATCTCTGAGTTCAAAGCCAGCCTGGTCTACATATGGAGGTCCAGGCCAGCCAGGGCTACACACTGACAGACAAACAAACCAAAAGCCTCGTGTTGGGACTGGAGAGATGGTTTAGTTGGTAAAGCGTGTGTTGGGATACCTAGACTCTGAGTTAAAAGTCAGGTTCAGTGGTAAGTTCTCATAGTGCCAGTGATGGAGACTTGGGGATTGGAGGCAGGCCGATCCTGGAGATTGTGCAGGAGCTAGTATAGAATCCTGGGGAAAGTTCCAGGTCAGTGAGAGACAAAAGGTGGAAGATGCCTGAGGACTAACACCAAGGTTGTCTTCTGACCTTCACGGATGTGCTGTACACACACACACACACACACACACACACACACACAGAGGAAGTGTGTTGGCTAGCAAAGCAAGTTGCACTCATTTGGTGATTGAAGGTCAGGTGGGGGCAGAAAGGACTTCACCCCCCTGAACCTGGGCCTGTGTTGGGTCTCTTAGCGAATTTTGAATGAGTGAATCTCTGGGATATGGGCCTGGAGAGATGACAGCGATTAAGAGCACTGGCTACACTTGCAAAGAACCCAGCTTAGGGTCTCAGCACCCACACGGTGACTCATAGCAGCATGTAATTCTGGTTCCAGAAAATCTAGAACTTTCTGTAGGCCTCCGTTAGTATCGCATGCACTTGGTGCACATGCATGCATGCAAGCGAACACTCACACCAATCAAATAAAAATAAGTTCACCTTTTCAAAACTATCTGTGGGATAGGATGGAACTGCAAAGAGTAGACTGTGGTGTGGGACTCCTGGTTAGACCTGGACAGACAGAAGTCAAAAGACTCACAGAAGTCAAAAGGATCTGAAACTGCATTGGAAAGGCCATCAGTTACCTTTCTGTTGTGACAAACTACCTGGCAGAAGCAGCTTACTGGGAGAAGGGTTGGTTTGGATTTTCTCATTTGTGAAGGGTATGACCCATCATGGTGGGGAAGACATGGCAGCCGGAGGATGAGGCTTCAGGGCGTACTGTGTCTGAAGTCGGGAAGCGGAGAGCTAAGTGTTGGTGTTCGACTCGCAACCCTCTGCATATTTATTTTGCGATCCCCAGCCCATGGGATGGTGTCCCCCACATTCAGTTAAAACTTCCTGGATACCCTCATTGACCCAGAAGTCTGTTTCTGTGGTAATTCTTGTCTTGTCGAGTTGGCAGTGAAGACTGAACGTCACAGACACTTGGTGGAAAGTCCTCCTTAACACTGGGACTGTTTCTGCTCCTCTGTAATTTCTGTCTGCTGACCCCTCACTGCCACCTGGAACCTCAGACTCATCTTTGAATTTGGAGAAGTATGTCATGATACTACTTTTTTGTACAACTCTTCCCTAGACACTGGTGTCACTCAGCTTGTCTCTTCGTCCTCTCTGTGTTAGAAAGGACTTGATTCCAGTGTCTGCCCTGTCACTTGCTTCCTCAACTTGTACCAAGCTCAAGAGTCCTTCAACCCTCACTCTTCCCTCTGTTGGAGATAAGAAAGACAGGCTATGGCCGGAATGATTGCAGACCTGTGGACTCAGTGCTTGAGAGAAGAGGCAGGTGGTGTCCAGGCCAGTCATGAACGCATAGTGAGAGAGAGCCTGTCACGGAGAAGAAAAGAAGGAGGAAGGAGGAGGAAAAGAGGGGGGTGTAGAGAAAGACAGACAGACCTAGATTATCTTTCTCTCCTCTCAAAGTAGATTGATTATAGATTCTCTGAGAGCACTTAGAGTGCATATTGAGCTATATTGTGGAATCCTTCTCTATATTTTATATATAATCTCTTCCATTTTTTTCTTAAGCCCATGAAAGAATGTGTATTCTTTTATTATTGCATTTAATTTGGTTTACATGATCAACACAATAAGGTTGACTTTGGGGTTTGGTTTTGTTTGCTTGCTTGTGTTTGAGACAGGGTCTCTCTATTTAACCAAGAACTCATCCTACAGACCAGGTTGACCTTGAAGTCTCAGAATGCTGGGACTAAAGGCGTGAGCCACCACACAAGACGTGGTTGTTCTTTGCACTGCACAAATCATCTATATTAAATCCTTTTCCGATTCTGTATGCTTAATGTCTTAGTTATTGAAAGAGTTGTGAGCTGAGCACTACTCAGTGGTGGGTCTCTTGTCTCGCAGGAGTGAACCCCTAGAGTCGGTACCCAACACCTCCATGAGCTCCTGAAAAGAAAGAAAAAGTGTTCAAATTTCCCAATGAATTTGCCAACTGCTCCTTGCAGTGCTGACATTTTTACTTTATATATTTTAGAACAATGCTCTTTGATGTGTGGGTCTGGTTATTATCTATTTTGTCTGGTAGATTAGCGTATTCCTATCATTCCAGCACTCAGGAAGCTGAGGCAGGAGGATTCCAAATTCAAGGCCTGCCCAAGCTATTGGTTGAGATGTTGACTTGAAAAACCATTGGAAAAAAAGATTCATTGCATGGCTTAAGAACAAATTAGGGTCACTGGTACCTTGTGAGCATGCATGTACTCTGAACTGGCTTCCCCCTTTGTTCTTCTCGCTATCTTAATTAGAATCTATGTATTCTGTGCCTGTTTTCAGTGGTTGCCCCGGATATTTTAACAGCTATATTAAGGTCTAAAATTAACCAATGTTTCCCCTCCTCCCAAATAATACAGAACCACAGGCTGGTTCCATTTTAACCGTTGCCTCTCCCAACTTACACACTCTAATTTTCTTGTGTTGTCCCTTGACCCTGCTTGTCCCCTAAAATCAGACACTCTTGTTCTCTGGTTTTGGTGCAGATTTTCCCTCATGCCTATCCACCTTCTTTTCTTTTTCCCAAATCTGGAATCATTTCTCATCTCCCTGAAATGCACCCTCTAACACCGTCCTTCAGTGAGATTTGTCGACAGCTCCTGGGACTTGTGCATGAGTGTGTTTAGAGGTTTGTTTGGTTGGGTTTTTGGGTGGTTTGTATTATCAATTCCTTTTCTTGTGGCTGTAATAAAATACCTCACAGAAACAGCTTCAGGATAGCATGGTCCCGTCGCATCCTTGTCCCCTGCTCTCCCCCCAGCGGAAGTCACATCCGTGAACCTGAGGCAGATGGCCAGAGCACCAACACTCAGCTGGCGGGGACTCCAGCCCAGGCAGTGGTGCTGCCTCCTTTGCTGTAGACCGTGGTTTCCCTCAGTCAGTCTAATGGATGTAATTCCTCACACATACATGTTCCCGTGGTCATTCCAGGCAGTTTAACAGCCAAGGGTGAGGACCACAGCGTGGGGGAGTGCTTTTCCTTGCTTTGTTTTGAAAAGTGGCCTTCTTGTGTGGAAAGGACTCCACCACGACCCTGGCACTGAGTGCTCCCAGAAAACTTGGTTCTCAGAAGTTGCTGGTTTGTGATATGGTCCCACTATGTAGTGGTAGCTAGCCTTGAACTCAGGGAGATCTCCCATCTCTGCTGGAGTTAAAGGCACGTGCCCCTTATTATTTCAGCTAGAAATGTTGAGTGGAGCCCATGACCATGCCACCCTGAACGCCTGGTCTTGTCTCATCTAGAAGCTAAGCAGGGGCGGGCCTGGCTAGCGTTTAGGTGGGAGGAGTGTCCAGCAGGCTGTCAGCTGCTCTGTCTTGTCAGAAAAGCTCTGTCTTTGTATTGCCCGCCCTGGCTCTCCCCACTGCCACCACCATCTCAAGAACACTATTGTGCAGAAACTTCTAATCTTTTTTCACTTTAGAGTGAACCAAGACCCAGAGAGGTCACTGTCACAGGCTAGTCTGGGAGGACTAGGGAGGATTAGACCCCTCTTTTCCCACCTTCCCTGTCCCCAAGACATCCATGACGGTTTTGGACCAGGATGTTCACAAAGAATATGGGTTTGTGTCAGGGTGCTTCAGATAGCCGGACGGCTTCGGGAGACTTGTTTGAGTCTGCTGTTTATCTCCCACAAGACAGGAAGTGGCTTCTGCATATTTGGTGACCTGCTTCTTCAGTGGTCACCAGCAAACCTTCCTGCTTTGTTCCCATCCTGTCAAGGACTTCTGGACCCCCACCCAGTGCTTCTACCCTGGACCCTCACTTGCTCTCCTCACTTTTGCCCCTTCCCCAGCTACCCCGTCCTGGCTATTGTGACTCTTTCTGTGAACCTTTTGTGGGGGATGACTGTGGAACACCGGGTCAGGTGGGGGGCGGCTATGGAGCACCTGGGTCAGGTGGGGGACGGCTGTGGAGCACCAACTCAGGTGGGGGATGGCTGTGGAGCACTGGGTCAGGTGGGGGATTGCTGTGAAGCACCAACTCAGGTGGGGGACGGCTGTGGAGCACCAGCTCAGGTCGGGGATGGCTGTGGAGCACTGGGTCAGATGGGGGATTGCTGTGAAGCACCAACTCAGGTGGGGGACGGCTGTGGAGCACCAGCTCAGGTGGGGGACGTCTGTGGAGCACCTGGGTCAGGTGGGGGACGGCTGTGGAGCACCTGGGTCAGGTGGGGGACGGCTATGGAGCACCAGCTCAGGTGGGGGACGTCTGTGGAGCCCTGGGTCAGGTGGGGGACGGCTGTGGAGCACCTGGGTCAGGTGGGGAACAGCTGTGGAGCCCTGGGTCAGGTGGGGGACGTCTGTGGAGCACCTGGGTCAGGTGGGGGACGTCTGTGGAGCACCTGGGTCAGGTGGGGGACGTCTGTGGAGCACCTGGGTCAGGTGGGGGACGTCTGTGGAGCACCTGGGTCAGGTGGGGGACGTCTGTGGAGCACCAGCTCAGGTGGGAGACGTCTGTGGAGCCCTGGGTCAGGTGGGGGATGGCTGTTGATCACCTGGGTTGTGTGAAAGATGGCTGTGGAGCACCTGCTTTGGATGAGGGATGGCTGTGGAGCACCGGGTCACGTGGGTCAGGTAGGGGACAGCTATGGGGCAGGGGAATGTGCTACGTGTGCCCCAGCTATAACACCTTTGCCAGTTTTGCTTCTCTGGGCCACCATCTTGCCACCTGAGGACAGTAGACAGTGTTGTTCCAGGACTGAGGTGAGGTGTGGAGACCTTGTATCCTGGAATTGGATGTCATTGGAAGCCATGACAAAACTCTCTGGCGATTAGGGGGAGGAAGGGGTTTATTTCATCTTACAAGGTACAGACCATCATTAAGAAAGTCAAGACAGGAACTCAAACGTGAACTTGAAGCAGGATCGCTGCTTGCTGGCTCACACATACACCCCTCCTACATCAATTAACAATCAAGATAATTCCCCACAGACATGATTGCAGGCCAATCTGATCTTGGCGGTTCTTGATGAGAGCTTTCTCCTCAGGTGACTCTAGGCTGTGTCTGTGAGACCAGATCTCTTTGTGCCTGGTACTCTAAATGGACAGAGCTGGTTTACTAAATGGGATGAAAGTGGAGGTGGGAATCTTAAGCGAATGGATCACCCAGCCTCGCTACTGATTGCAGTCTCTGAACGGGAGCATTTAAAACAGAAACCAAGAAGTTGGGTATAACCACATGCTTGTAGTCCCAGCCATGTGGAGGCAGAAGTGGGAAGACCCCTTCAGATTAGAAACTCAAGGCCAGCCTATGCAACACAGTGAGATCCCATTTCAAAAGCTGGACATGAGTTTATAATACTTGGGAAGATGATGCAGGAGGATCACCATGAGTTTGAGGGTAGCCTGGGCTACAGATGGGATTTCAGGTCAGGCTGGTCTCAAATACATAAATAAAACAATCAGAGGGAAGACCCACCACATGGCTAGCCTAGCCATTGCTTGCAGAGGATAGCAGCCTGGCTTCTGGAGAGGGGCCCAGTATACCCACCCTCCACACACTCCCGTGCCCTCCCTCTGAACTCTCTATGCCATGCCACAGGGCGGTGGAGCCTCTCACTGTGGACTTTTCCCTTCTGGAGCCCTAGGTAAGGGGTTTTATAAGCTACCCGTAGCCATCCATGGTCCATTCAGCTCCGTTCTGTGTGCGCACCCACATATGTGTGAATGGTGATAGCGTGGGACGATGTGCACACGGCAGAGGACAGTTCTGTGGAACCTGCCCCACTTCACATGGCCTCCAGGGAATCAAACTCGGGTTGCCAGGTTTACCTGGCAAACCCCTTTACCTGCTGAGCCATCTTGCCCCCGCTTCTCCATCCTCCAGATTTTCTTCCCCTGCTTGGCGGTTCTGTGCTCCCAGCTTTGTGTCAGATCACATCCTGATTTGAAATCACTTAGGTGGCCACTTTTGTCTCGACGCCTGCTATTTGTAGTAGCTCTGGGCTCTGTGCACTGGGCATGCGGTATCCAAAAAGGCCTAAAGTTGCTGTGAACCTAAAGGTTCCCTAGAAATTAATCAGTGAAAGAAAAAGACTCATAACCAACAAGAACATAAAGCTCAGATTTCTTCCTAATGCCTGACACTCAGGGAGGGGGTCTGAGGAAGAGAGTGATCAGGGGAGGCTTCCTGGAGGAGGGAGACTGCCAGACTCAGTGGCATAGGTAGGTGAGGTGGTAGCAGAGGGAGCTTGGTGCACTAGGTTGTAGAAAAGGAGGGCATGGCCTTAGAGACTGTGTTCTTATAGGAGGGTGACCCTGCCAGTGTCCTTACAGGCACTGAGACCCTGCCAGCACTTCCGTACCCATGGATGGCCTCCATGGCCCCTCTTGAAGATCCCCAGCTGCTGGCATATCCAGAGCCCTGGGAAATCCTGCAGTCAATGCTTACCAGTGTATCCCTAGGCTCCTTAGTCTGTCTGGCCCCTCATGAACGCTGTCATCTTGAATGTCCTTTGTCTTAAGTTTTTCCCAGCATCTGGGTGCCCATACACAGAGATTGGCACCTTTCTCTAAAATCTGAGACCGTTGAGGACCAAAATCTATTTGAACCATTTCGTGTTGCTTGGTTGTTTGGAGCGATGGAGGTTGCCAGGCAAGCTGGGCCTGGAGGTAGATGGAATTAGGGAAGAGTTTTTCCCTTGTACAATTAGGAGATGATGTCCTGATGTTCTCAATCAAATGAGTGGCCTGGCCCACACGCCTGGGGCTAAAGGCCCAACCCCACAGTAAACCTCAGTCTGTTGACTGCCTCTCGGCTGGGTGATTCAGCCTTCCTGCCCCTCCTTGCTTCTGCCTACCCAGATCTCTAAGTCAAGACGGAGCTCTTGCATCCAACTGGCCTTGCCCATGGGGAGCTCAATGGGGAGACGAAATAGTCCCCACTGGTGATTCCCCCGGGGCACCTGAGTCCTGGCTGAGGCAAGGGCTTGTTCTGGATACACCTGTGGAGATGATTCCAGAACCAGGAGGCAGGGTACAGCATGACCAGAGCTGTCTGGGAAGCCTGGGGTGCCAGAGTTACTGGGTGTAGAACCAGGAGGTGCCCCGGGCCAAGTCCCATCAGAGCTGACAGAAACATGTTCCCCTCTGAGTCAGTAAGTGCTGCTCTGGAAGCTAGCCATCAGCTCCTCACTGTTGAGCAAGTGGTCTCTCTTCTAAAACTACCCTAAGAACCCGACTGGTACCAGTCATAGGTATGTGCCGTTCTGTCACGTATGTATTTCTGCGTTTACTTGTTTATTTGTGAATTTTGAGACAGGGTCTCTCTCACTCTGTTAACTTAAACTGGCCTCAAGCTTGTGGCCATCCTCTCCCCTCAGCCTCTTGAGTTAGGTACGGTGGCAGGCATCAGCCACTATGACCAACTATGTATGTATTATGTTTACATGTATGTGCGCGTGTGTGGGAGTATGCACCTCTGCTTGTGCACGTAGAAGCCAGAGAATGACCCAAGGTGTCCTCCTTGTCTTTTGAGACAGGCCTCTCATTGGCCTGGAACTCAGATTAGGCTAGATTAGCTGGCCAGTGAACTCCAGGAATCCTCCTGTCTTCACTCCCCAGTGCTGGGTGAAGTACCCAAGGAGTCCAGAAGAGGGGGTTAGATCCCCTGGTGTGGAGTCACAGGCCATTATGAGCCACCATGTGGGTGCTGGGAATCAAATTCAGGTCCTCTGGAAAGTCAGCCAAGTGCTTTTAGCTGCTGAGCCATCTCTCCAGCCTTCCTTCCCCCAGGAGGCTCGGTTTGTAGGAATCACCTAAGCTAGTGTGGAGGGAGAGCCACTGTTTCAATATCCTGGTCCAGGATTTCAGGGTATCGTGGGGAGCATCTGGAGAAACCCCTCACACCGAGTTCCCTCTTGAAGTTCATCCTAGGTGAAGGCCCTGCATTCTGCAGTCTGGGGTGCAGGAGCGGAAGCCACTGCCCAACAAGGTCACAGAGCTGGTCCTCTGCTGTTTGGTCCAGCTTATCTTTATGTGGGGTTTGTATTTCCTGAATCTTTAGCAACGGGGTGGGGGTGGGGGAGCAGGCAGGGGAAGTGGGCTTAAAGGAGCCCAGTTTAACTTTCCGGTGGCAGGAGATAATCTGTGAGCCCAGAGTCAGACACAGGGAGCCTTGGTTTGAGTCAAGAAGACCAAAAGTGGAGAGGAAAGGATGGTGCGTGGGAACTAGTCAGAGGCCGCGAGGCGTGTTCAGTAATGACACAGCACAAACAGTAGTTGCGTTCTCTCGCCGCCTTGGGGCCTTCTTGTCTTCTTGGAGGGTGCTCATGGCGTGTGTCCTCTGACTTGGGCTCCGTGGAGGCACCTGGGTTGAAAGTGGTTGACTTCTGTGCACAGATCCGTCTTTTGGGATGTGGACCTCTGGACTTCTGCCTCCCTAGAGCGCCCATCACTCAGCTCAGAGGTCCTAGGTGACCACGTCCCTCGGGTTGTTCTCGGAGAGCTGACTTCACGCTTTTTGTTCTAAGTCTGGAAGGCTGGAATGGGTCTGAAGGCGTGGGGGACCTTCAACTAGGGGAAGTCCATCAGAACAGATGACATTCGTGGGGCCGAGACCAGGCTTGTGTCCCTGGGGTGGCTCTGCTAGACCGCACATCCCTAGTTCCTCAGTGTGACTGCCATTCAGTGGAAGGAAAGGCTGCAACGCTAAACAAGGCAACGGTGGCCATGCTGCCAGCTTCCTGAGAGCGTGGGCTTCTCAACACAGGAAGTGACAAGAGTCTTGCCATCTGTGGTCCCATAGCTGGGCTGAGATGACCCCAGTCCCCTGGGTGTACCCGCTTAGACTTTTCATTAATGCATATTATTGTATTTTTTGTTGTTTTAAATTTTTAAAAATAATTTTTATGTGTCTGAGCGTTTTATCTGCATGTGTGCATCCAGTGTCCTCGGAGGCTGGAAGAGGACGGCAGATCCTTTAGAGCCTGTTGGTTGTGAGCTGCTATGTGGGTGCTTGGAATTTAACCCTGGGCCTCTGAAAGAGCAGCCAATATGCTCTTCACCGCTGTTTGCTTTGTTTGTTTGCTGTTGTAGGGTCTTACTGCATAGTCCAGGCTTGCTTTGGATATAAAGTCCTCCTGCTTGAGCGTCCTAGAATTACAGGCATTGCTATGTTTGAGGTAGCAATGGCACTGTGATCTCTCCTTTTCTGGGGGACTTGAACTGCTCGGAATCTGGAACACAGGGAGCAAAGGCCCGTCTTGAAAGGTCTTGGGTTTGGAGTTCAAGCTTTTCATCAGACTGTCTTGGATTCCAGGGTAGTAAAAGTCTCTGTTTCAGAGGAAGGACTATGTGACCTTGAGGATATAGAGAAATGGGAAAGAAAGGCCCGTTGAGTTACGTTGTACGAATGCGTCACTGGTAGCCCCTGAAAGCCTGGAGTCTGGTGGTCTGAGGCCAGTACACAGAATCAGCTGTGAGTTGGGAGAGAGATGCAGCTGCAGATGGGCATGGCCTGAGCAGCTTCTGGTCTGGTTCCGCCACACCTTTGCTACCACTAATGCCAGGTGAGAGGATCTGGCCTGGCCCATAGCCACGTTCAGACCCACCCTGCACACTCACACACACGCATGCATGTGCCAGCACGAACCCCAGGAAGCTACCTATAAAACTAAGCAGTGGCGTGAGTTTTGCACTCTTTGGTGACCGCTCTACCTGGTGGGGGTGACCGAGCCTTCTCCCACAATGCTTTGGATCTTCACTCTGGAAGCACCCTGGAGCGTTGGCTCTTGGGGACACAGGGCTAAGCAGGGTCATTGGACTAAGAGAACTCCAGGCTGCCAGGGCCTCAGTCCTCCTTCTTAAGTCACTTCATTCTGCTAATCGGAACAGGAAAGCCTGAAGGTTTCCCAGGAAACAAATAACCAAACCCAACTAGTCATGGCTGAGTCACTGGGCCTGATTGGAACTGTAGCCATGCTAAAAGCAAGCATCAGAAACCCCAGCCTGTCCAGCACTGTACCCATCCCTGTGGAGCCGGGTGTGGCCCCCAGTCTATAGAATCTTCAGAAGTACCCAAGGGTGGCCATTGCTCATTCTCTTCTGTGGATACTAGAATCGAGAACATTTGCTCTTGCAGAGGACCCAGGTTAGAGGTCTCACACCCACCTGATGGCTCACCACCACCTGAAACTCTAGTTCCAGAAGATACGACACCCTCTTCTGGCCCCCAAAGGCTTCAGGCAGGGTGTGGTACAAACAAACACTCATGAGCATAAAATAAAAAGAATTAATTTTTAAGGAGAAAAAGGAAGTCAAAACTGAGGTTCCGAAGCTCAGGAGTGGCTCAGCCAGTAAAGTGTTTGTCTTGCAAGTGTGAAGTCCTGAGTTCAATACCCAGGCATGGTGACTTAGGTCCCAATGCTGGTGAAACAGAACCAGGAGGTCCCCTGGGGCCATCCTAGCCAAATCAGTGAGCGTGAGCCCCCAAATCAAAGTGGGCTAGGAGAAACATCCGGTGCTGACCACTGGCCTACCCACACACCAGAGCAAAAACCTGGAGCAAACAGTGTGGCCCTGTGGAGGATTTGAACCTTGACCTTCTGACCCCAAATGCTGACTTTGTGAAGAGAGCCTTTTGTCTTCCTCCAGTGAGATGTTTGAGGTGAAGGGCGCTTAGCCCCTGAAGTGACGTTTATCCCTTTACTTTGGTGTCCCTTCTTTTATACTTTATTTATGTGCATACGGTGCCTGCGGCGGCCAGAAGAGGGCGTCAGATCCCCTGGAGTTCCAGGCAGTGGTGAGATCTAGTCGCTCAGAATCAAAGCCCTTTCCTTTACTAGCTCAGGAAGCCTAAATTACACCACATTCTTTCTCCCAGTTCCAAATTTACACCCACGTGCTGGAGAGCTGGCTGGATCCTGAAATGCTTCTGTACTTCCGTGTCAACTGATGACATTCAGAGGTCAAAGTTGAACTGCAAGGACCCAGCAAGAGGGGAGTAGCCTCGAGCTAGTCGGATCTGCAGTGCTGAGCAGTGCTGTGTGCAGAGTGTTGTGCAAGCCTAGTCCTCTGGCATCAGAGGACTGGAGGGGGCTGGCCATCATGGTGCGACCTTAACAAGATCCTGACCTGGGTTGTAGCTCAGTTCCTTTCTATGCCCTGGGCTTCACTGCCATTGCTGCTTAAAGCCAGATGGGGGGGCACGCACCTGTAATCCGAGCCCTTGATAGGGTTGTTAGCCCCGTGGAAAGCAGCCTGTCGGGGCTGTGAGAAGAACTCAGAGGCACTTGTTGGAACAGAGGTGGGAGGATCGGGAGGAGTTCAAGGTCATTCTTGACTAGGTGGTGAGTTGGAGGCCAGCTTGGGTTAAGGGAGGTGTTGTCTCCAAACAAACAAAAAGAGTAACAAAACTGGAAGATCATCTCTTGTGTGCTAATTCCTCCTCTTTGAAATAGAGAGAAAAAACAGTTCCGACAGTCAGGATGTTAGTGGTAACAGAGTAATGTCCATGCTTTGTATAGCAATTTCTAGAATGTTACCATTGGCCATGAAACCTGCGTGCCTCTCAAATTCCTTGCTACCCTTGTTAGAGACTTGGGCTGGGGAACTGTGACCCAGGAAGGCTGTCTTCTCTGAGTTATACTGGCATCAGGTAAACCTCGTGGACACTGCTTCAGCACACCTGGGTGATCCCACAGGTCCACTGCTTTGAACTCTGCCCTCTGGGCCATAGAAGGAACAGCCATGAGCTTTTTATTCTTCCGTTCAAAATATTTTAATGGGAAAAAAGGGTGGAGAAGGAAAATTAAATTAATTTTGTTTAAATACTAGCTTTCTTCCTCTTCCCACTTTAGGAAAAAAAAAGGTTTTTTTGTATTATTATGTACGTATGTGATTATATTGTGGGTGTGTGTGACTGCAGTGCCCAAAGAGGCCAGAAGAGGGCGTATTCGATTCCCCTGGAGTTGGAGTAGAAAAAGTTGTGAATGTGGTTGCTGGGAACAGAATTTAGGTCTTCTGGGGACTGGAGAGATGGCTCCGTGGTTAAGAGCACCGGCTGCTCCTCCAGAGGACCTGGGTTCAATTCCCAGCACCCACACGGCAGCTCACAACTGGCTGTAACTCCAGTACCAGGGTATCTGACAGCCTCACACCAATGTGCATAGAATAAAATTAAATAAATTATTAAAAAGGAAGAAAAATAGTTTAGGTCCACTGGAACAGCATCCTGTGCTCTAAGCTGCTGAGCCATCTCTCCAGCCCCATATTGCCGCTGTTTTAACTTTTTTGAGTGATGTTCTGGGTAATAGAACATAATATTTAGACATGTCGAGCCGGCAGCTGGCAGGTGTGTTGTCAGTGCACACAAATCTCCCAGGGTGGGTTGGGAGACAGCGTGTACACAGCCATGCACACTTGGATGATTTACAGTGACTGGGGAAGAAGCTAATGGGTCTCTTCAGAAGCGTGTCTTGTGGCAGACAAGCCATGGGTGTGGGTGGCCCTTCAGAGCAGGCGCAGAAGTCCCCTCCATTGTGTGCACAGGAGATCCCATCTCCCAACTGTAGAAGCAAGCTCCTCCTTCCGGTATATATACATGCTGTCAGCCCTTCAGCACAGAGTGAAGGAAGCGCTCCTTAGGAAAACAGTTTATACCCGTGTGTGTGTCGAATGCTATAGGAAGATGTGGTGGGTCCAACCTTGCTCTGTGGGCATTCTTTTTAATTAATTAGTTAATTAATCAATTAATGTGTTGTGGAGGATGGAGGGCAGTTCTCAGGAGCTGATTGAGCTCAATCCAAGGCAGCGGGCATTGCTCACCGAGCGTCTCGAGCGTCCTTCTCGTGGCCTGCCTTCACTTGCCACGCTGTCAAGGGCCTCACACGTTCTTTTGGCCTCGGGATCCCTGTCCACCTGCTGGGCAGGGGTGGTGCACATGCTTAACCCCAGCACTCGGGAGGCAGAGAGAGATGGATCGCTGTGAGTGTGAGGCCAGTCTGATCTACAGAATGAAGTCCGTGAATACCACAACAGCAGGACTACACAGAGACACCTGTCTCGAAAAACCACAAAAAAAAATCCCTGTCCAGGAACAGAGGCCATCATAGGAGTCAGATGCAACTGAGATTTCCCAGGCCTCATCTGTGAGCCCAACATCTGGATGTCGCCGTCACCCATCCTGACAGCCACTGTAAATGCTATCTTTTCCCTGAGCTGTATTATAAAAGTAAAGCCCCCTGGCATCTGGCATTCTCGGGGAGCAGGGTCATGTGACACTGTTCACAGACAGCTAGCCTTTCCATAGCACGTGAGAGCTGGCGTGGTACCATGGCACACGGTCGATAATGTCTTTACCAACCTTCACATACCTGAGGGACAACCAACTTTCTCCGTAGCTTGCTGTTACCTCACAAATAGAGCAACCATTTCCCACAGCCATGACACCCCTCACAAAGGCTAGCCTGCGCTATACAGCTCAACCCCGTGCCAAAATAAGATAGCATTCAGGTGTGGTGCTTCCTGCCTGTAATCCTAGCAGTCAGAAAGTAGAGGCAAGAGGATTGGGAATTATAGCCAGCTTCATCTGTAACTGAGTTTAAAGCCAGCAAGTACCATAGGAGATTCTACTGCAAGCAAACAAAAACTATTTTTAAAAAAATGAACAAGCTGGCTGGGTGGTGGTGGCGCACACCTTTAGTCCCAGCACTTGGGAGGCAGAGCCTGGTCTACAGCGCAAGTTCTAGGACAGGCTCCAAAGCCACAGAGAAAGAAGAAACAGAAGAAACCATCACATACACTTTCTTTCTACACCCACTCCTGGTGCCGATCCTAGAGAACTCACGGAGGGTCCTAAGGGTTTGCATCTGAGAATGGTGATCTTGGGGTACCGATAGTGAGGGTGGTGAGGTAGTTAGCCTCCTGTGTCACTGGGAGGTGGGGTCTTAGCATAAGATAGGTTAGATGTCATTCTTGTGGGTACCTCCCAGTGGGTCCTGCTCATGGGCACAGCACTAGTGTCTCTCTGCTGTTCTGGCTGCCCCCCCACCCCTCCTGTTCTGGCTGGACCCCCCATTCTGGCCCCCCATTCTGACTGCCCCCCACCCCTGTGTTCTGGCCACCATCCCCCCACCCCTCTGTTCTGGCCGCCATCCCCCCACACCCCTCTGTTCTGACTGCCCCCCACACCCAACTGGCTTCCACGAGGTCCTTGTAGGCCTGAGGATGCCGAGGGCTCTCCCACAGCATCCTAAGCTGAACCCTGCTCTTTGACAGTATCTTTAACAGTATCTTTGGCTCCGTGACTTCCTCATCTTCAACTGCTCTCGCAGGGTTAAGTTCAACAAACTTGGTCCCTGTGTTCATAAACACTGAGTGAGTCAGCTGTGAGCGGCCCGCCAGTGGCACTGTGGAAGGGGAGGAAGAGACTAAAAGCAGAAGCATTGGATACAGTTCCCCTCCTGAGGGATAAAATCTAGTACTGGCTGAACAGTAGAACAGCCGCGTTTCCCAGTCTGAGGGTGCCTGCCTGGACCTGTACCGCATCCACGAGGGTCAGGTTTTTCTCCCCTCCCCCACCACGGTTCTCTGTTCATCTCCAGGGGCTCTGGTGGGCCTAACACGTCAGCCTCTGGTCTCCCCGCATCAAGAAACTTGGGACAGTGAGATAGTGTGGGTCCAGGCAGGATCAAGGGGTGTCTCAGGGGTGACAGCACCCAAACAGCACCCCCAGCTGGATACCTGTGGGGGACAGTTCAGACTATAACTGGTAAATCGCAACAAGCAGTCCTAATCATGGTCACTGCCATTTAGAAGTTTGGGATAAGTCCTCCTGTGTCCGTCTTCCACTGGGCCCATGGCTTGGCTCTGTCCCACCCAGTTCTTTCCTTCATCTCTTCACACCATGCAATCTCCCGGAGCAGCTTTGCAGGGCCCAGAGAGCCTGCCGGGGTCTGTGGCAGTGGGTGCCGCTCCCCCAGGTTCTTCACTGTTTGCGGGGCCTTCCGGCCACAAGGAAGGACAGAGGCGAGTTCACCAGGGCCTACTGTGGGGCTGAGTCCAGTCTTGGAGCTTTGTTCTGAGCTCTGAGACCTGTCCAGTCCACTGAGGCCGTAACTCGAAATCCCGGGAGCTAGAGGTCTGTGAGACACACAGGCTGACGGTGCCAGCCACACCTTTCCACTGTCCCCTGCAGGGAAGGTGGTCTGTGGTGCTGGCCTGCAACTCTCTTGACTTGACCGCCCCCCACCCCAGGATGTCGGGTATGGGACTTAGGTCATAGCAATGGAGTTGTCGTGTCCTTGTGTTTTCTTAGCTAACAGTTCACTCTGAGACTCTAGGGTAAGAGATAACCCACTGCACCCTCCCCCCACACTCCCTGAGGCCTGACGGAGCGGCTAGGAGAATGTCTCCCCTCTTCTTTCCACCCTGCCCTGCCCATATCAGCTCCTTGGAAGGGGATCCTTGCTCTGGATGTGAGCCCAGGACTGACTCAGAAGGTCCTGTGCCTTCAGGATGATAGTAGATATTTCCTGAGAGCCCGGGCTCCACACCCCTCTCCCCTACGGTGATCCTACCTGGGTCCCTAACAACAAGGAACTACCCACTGCCCCTCCCAAACCCTGACTAGAACAGCCTTGCTTTCCCAGGAGGCTGGAGCCTACAGGGAGGTTGTGCCCCTCCTGTGGAGGGGCACCTCCTCCTTGTGAGCTCCCTGGGGGGCTTTTGTAAGCACCCCTAACCTGCAGGCTGCCAGGTCAGAGGCACCTCTGTCATAGCAGGGTGCCAGGACAGCAAGTCCCGGGTGTGGGTTTGTCTGAGAGAATAAGAAGTATCCAGATTTCAGATTCCGAGCTGTCAATCTCCAGCCCACGTGACTATCGGCCTCACAAGGCCAGGGATCCCGACCTCTTCCACCCTCCTGAAACAGAATGGTGTCCGTTGGTTCTGGAATTTTCCTCAAAGCTCAAAGTGCTCTGTGCCCTTACCCGCTAAACAAGTTTTCAGCTTGATTCTGTGGACCCCAAATACCAACTGTGTCTCGTTTCCACAAGTCAGTAAAGATGCGCCGAGATTATATGGATTTAGTCAGACTCTTTCCTAAGAAACTTTTACTTCGATTATTTGCATGTGTAGAAATTCAAAGACGTCCAAAGAGAGCACACGGTTTTCAGGGGGTCACAGAGAGTCTATGGGACAAAACCCAGCGCTCCATGCTCTGTCCCGATGCCCCTCCAGCCACCTCACATCCACTCGATGCCTATGGCCCTAATCAACCAACCTGGTCCTGGCCAACTGTGGAGGAGAGCAGCGTGTGGAGGCCAGAGTCCGGCCTCGGCTGTCTTCCTCTGTGACTCCATGTGCATTTTTGAAATGGGGTCTCCCACTGAGCCTGGATTTCACGGTTTCAATTAGACCAGCTCGTCAGCAAGCCACTGCCTGTGCTCCGTCCTCAGCCTTGGGGTGCAATCTCATGCCACCATGGAGAACTTGACTGTGGATGCGGGGATCCGAACTCGGGCCCCAGTTCATGCTTGGACAATAAGCACCTTCCCCTCTGAGCATCTCTCTAGCCCACTGGCTTGAGTTTTTGACAAAAAGAGCTCAGGTCTTCCAGGGTGGCCTTGAACCCATGAACCCGGCGTATAGCCAAGGATGACCTCAAACTCTTGGTCCCCTTGCCTCTGCCTCCCAAGTTCAGTTAGCAAATGCCAGCGTTCCCTAGACTAGAGGAAAGATGGCATTGGCAGTGAGGACCAGAGGTCTCCACACAGAGCAGGAGCCGGGAAGCAATGCCCAGCCTGTCTACTTGGCGGGTTCCCAAGCTGAGGGTCAGGCTCCCGCCCGATTCCTAGGGATTCAGAGAAGCAATGATGTCAGTGCACTAGAGGACAGAGAGATCAGTGTCCCTCAGAGTGACTAAAAGCCAGCCTCAAACCCTGGGCGGAGAGGAGCAGGGCCAGGAAGGAAGAGGCTCCCCCCAGATACTCCACCAGGGAAGATTTAGACACTAACCACCAATATTGGCAGACCAGCTCTGTAATCGGGTTACTGGATTGTAAAATACCCGCTAGCCTTACTTACGAGACTAATCAGAAAGCGTTTAGGACCTCGACATCCTCTGCTCAAAAAACGACAAGCCCACGTCCTGAAGAACCCCCCCTCCTGTAACTGCTGCCTCCTGGAAGCGGGTGAGGTGGAGAGAGAGAATCCCAGAGGGATCTGAGTTAAGCATCCCTAAAAGCCAGCAGGAAGATTTGCCTAAAGCGTAAGCCAAAGCCCTTCGGGGAACTGTGTATACAGTCTATAAATGATGGCCCTGGCCGGAAAAGGAAAGGCTTCTTGGATTTTCTCCTTCAAACAAGCCGTGGTGGTCTGGCAGGGGCAGGGTGTTACCCCTTCTGAATTGTAAGCAAACAAGTCCTACAGAGACTTCAGCCAAAGTCAACTTCCTCCCCTCGTGTGCCTGTCTGTCTCTGGCTCAAAGGCTGGCCCCAAGACACATGTCCTCCTTGCAGACTGTACCGGATCTCCTGGTGCCCTGAGCTGGGGGTGAGGGAAGACTAACCCTGGAGACAAGGGCCAGGCTGTGGCTTGGGTCAGGTCCAGCCACACCTATTCCTGTGCCGTCAGTTAGCTAAAGAGGGGTGTGTGTGTGTGTGTGTGTGTGTGTGTGTGTGTGTGTGGCAGCCAGAGAACGCTACACATCCTGCTCTCTCAAACTTTGGATTCCATCGTCTATACCACATAAATGAGGAATGGTGCTGTAATCACAGTATTCGAGAAGTGAAGTCAGAGGTCAGCTTGCACTAGAGACCCTGTTTTAAATAAAAGAAGTTGTTAGACACGCCTTTAATCCCAGTACTCGGGAAGCAGAGGCAGGCAGATCTCTGTGAGTTCTAGGCCACCCTGGGCTACATAATAAGACCCTCTCTCCGTAAAGTTTTTTTCCTTGCCATAAGAAAATTAGAGGAGCCGGGCAGTGGTGGCTCATGCCTTTAAGTCCAGCACTCGAGAGGCAGAGGCAGGTGGATGTCTGTGAGTTCAAGACCAGCCTGGTCTACAAGAGCTAGTTCCAGGACAGGCTCTAAAGCTACAGAGAAACCTTATCTCGGAAGAAAAAAAAAAAAGGAAGAAAGAAAGAAAATTAGAGAAGATTCCAGTTCCAGGATCCATAAGTATAAGCCTCATGGGGCCAGGGTCTTGACTCAGTTGTGCTGGAGCATGCTCACACCCACCCAGTGTGCAATCACTTTCATGATATGCCCACACTGTTCTAACAGGCAGCACATAGTACTTAGTAGCTGCTCCTCTGTGTGTAAGTGTGCCGGCTCCTACGAGGCCTCTGCAGAGCCTCGCTGTGGTCTATAGCGCTCCAGGATTCTGGTGTGTTGGGGCTCTTGGCCCTCCAGGAAACAGAAGATATTCATTGCTCAGTCCATGTCAAAGGCTAGCCCCTGGGGATAAAGTGACCCACAATAGCTACCATTTTGGTTCTGCAAGTGTTCACTGGGTACATGTGAGGACCCAGTCACAGAGACAAGATGCCTCTGGATGACTGGCAAAGAAGCCATGGGTTGTCTGTTCAAGTCTGTGTGATAAGATGGGCTCACCCTGTAAGGGAGTGTGGAGGTGGAACTGAGTTCTGAGTGATCATTTATCTGTCTGGCTCACTCCAGGGCACCTGAGTCTTGTCTGTGGCACTGAATTGGCAGAATAAATGTATAAGTAGTGGTGTCGCTCATGTGTTAAAATGCGTCTGGTGCCAGTTACTCAGAAGGATAGGGTAACAAAAGCAATACAAAATAATCTTAAAGTAAATAAAAAGGAAAAAGAATCCGGTGACATCCTCGGCGTTCTAGCAGCTTTCCGATTGACAAGTCAGTTGATGAGCAGTGTCCAGGTTTTCAATGATATGCGTAAGATGACAGTTTGCCAGGATGCCGACCTGGGGGCCTAGCGTGCCACCGTTTGTGTCCGTGGGGCTGTGTACAGCCGGTGTCCAGGATGTGTCGGAGCCTGGATGTTCCGGGAGGGGCGCAGGGTAGCCGGAGACTGAAGCAGGAGACACTATTCATAAACTCTGAATTTTTGCTATGGTTTTTCACTGCATTTTCCAGCATTGAGTTGGGATCGTCTGTACTCTTCTGTCTGTTGTTTTCAGCTGGTGAATAGACATTCAGATAAATACACACATCGCAGGCAAAGTACGTAGTGTGTGGTGTCGCCGTGGCCTCCCTATGCTGTGCGGGGGAAGTCATTGTCCTCTCAGTTGAGCAAATATTCATGGTGGCCATGAACCAGGCACTGTTCCAGTCCCAGGGGGCACATCTCTGGGACTCAGTTTCTCTATCTGTATTGTGCAGAGACCAGATGACCCCTGAGACTGTGTGTGACCTTCAGCTTGAGCAGACAGGTGACACACCAGGAAGTCTCATTAGGACACAGATTGACATGGTGGCTTCCTGTCTATAACCCCAGCACTTGGAAGGTAGAGGCAGAGGATAAGAAGTTCAAGGTTGTTGGCTACATAGCAAGTTTGAGACCAGCCTGGACCTGATACTCTTTCTTAGTACAACAGAAAAAGATGCAGACTGCTGGGTCCTGCCCAGAGTTTCTGAGCTTTGGGTCTGTGTGTAGCCAGAGCACAGGTGGTGCTGATGTTGCGGGCACCCCAGGAACTGAGGTCATCAGAGGTCCACCTAGGGCCTGTGCTTATATAAGCCACAGTCCCGCTCTGGGTATGTGGAGGAATGGAGACTTTCTTCCTCCAGCTGAGAATGCAGAGCCAGCCCTCTCTCTCCCCAGCATGTCAGGCGAGCTTCACAGTGACAGAAGCAACGTATTCCAGCTTCCATACCATGTATGGATGTCTGTGGTGAGCGACATGTGTACAGGTGTCTGCCTGAATGCATGTATGTGCACCGTGTGTGTACCTGGTACCCTGAGAGGCCAGGTGAGGATGTTGGGTCCCCTGGAACTGAAGCTATAGACAGTTGCGAGCCACAACGTGAGCGCTGTGAGCAGAACCCGGGTCCTGTGCAAGAGCAGCCAGTGCCCTTAACCACTCAGCGCTTTCCCTTTCTCTCTTTTTTTTAAATTACATTTTATTTATGTATGTACTTGTGCATGCATGCTCTTGTGGAACTCAGAACACAACTTGGAAAGCTGGTTCTCATTCAACCTCGTGGGCCCCAGGGACTGAACTCAGGATGACAGGCTTGGCAGCAAGCGCCTTTGCCCTCTGAGCCATCTCCCGAGCCCTATTGGCGAGTCTCTGATGAGGATGTGATGCCCCTGTTGGACACCTGCTTATATGGCTTTATCCGTGTTGCTCCCTTCTCTGGGAAGCTCTTCTAGGTCCCCTTCCCCACTTTAAGTCCTGCTTGTCTATGGAGAGATCTGATTTTTCTAGTGTCTGGGAGACTGGATCATCATTAGGACTTTCTCTTGTTCATTGGCACAGTCTACAGTAGGATGGTTTTCTGTGGATGAATAAGAAAGGGGTCTGATTTAGACTCTGGAGGAGGGGCATGGGGAGCTCTCTTAGAAGGGGTGTAGTGGGAGCTGCGGGCTGTGTTCCTGCCGCCCCAGTTCCTGGTCGCCTGGCTAGCTTATGCCCCAAAATAACGACACACAAATTGTATTCTTTTAAACACTGCTTGGCCCATCAGCTCTAGCCCTTACTGGCTAATTCTCATATCGCGATCAACCCATCTCTAATAATCTGTGTAGCATCAGTCTTACCGGGAAAGATTCAGCATGTCTGACCTGGCGGCTTGCTTCATTGCGTCTGGCTGGGAGAGGGGAGCATGGCCTCTGCTCCAGAGAGCAGAGCTGTCGAGTCTGAGCTCACTTCCTCTTCCTCCCAGCATTCTGTTCTGTTTACTCCACCCACCTATGTTTTAACCTATGAGGGCCAAGCAGTTTCTTTATTACTTAACCAATGAAATCAACAGATTGATATATGATACTCCCACATCAAAGGGGTTAGGCAGAGCTGGGATTCCAGAGACACCAAAGAGGCGGCTAGGTGAGAAAACAGTATAGGAACGAGTTTTCCAGCTGTGAGGTGTAGGGTATGCAAATCAAGTACAGCGAACTCTGCGAACTGAGAGAGACCAGACAGAACAGGTGGGGTAGGGAAGAGGGGACGGGAGAAACTAGTAAGGAAGGAAGAGATGAGTGTGGACCTGGGGCGGGCTGTGCGGAGCCTGGCGACCTTGGTAAGTTTTAGTTATAATTTAAAAAATGGCAGGAGAAAGAGAGAGAGAGAGAGAGAGAGAGAGAGAGAGAGAGAGCTTCATGAGACAGGTTTCACATGGAGGAAAGGGATTGGATAGGAGAAGAGAGAGGCTCAAAGGTCTGCCTGCCTCTTTGGGGGAGCTGGGAAAGAGAGAGGGGAACAGATGGAGCTCGCATTTAAAGGGGGCTTAGTGCATGTACACAGACTACATAGTGACCATAGTACCCTGGACTGGCCAAGTATCTGCCTGAATGCTGACACTGTGTGCACTCAGGGGATGCTCAGCCAAGGACTCTGGGAGCAGGCTAGTGGGATGCCTGAAATACTATCAATCACATGCATGTAGGGAGTGGTTATTGTTGGTGACGCGGCCTGCTAGGTCACCAAGGGCAGGCTAGCATAATGTCTGAATGCTAACAATGCCTGTTAAAATTGTGGGATGAGGTGATGGATCAGTTACTGCCAGAGACCTGCTTCAGCAGGAGGTTGGGGTTCCGAAGAGGATGTGGGAGTCAATGGGAGTAGGGGTTGAGGGGGACAGGCAGGAACTGAGGGAGAATCAGGATGGCTGCCAGCAGTATTTAACTGAAGAGACTGCACTTTTTTTTTATTTTAATTTTTGGTTTTTCGAGACAGGGTTTCCATGTGTAGCTTTGGATCCTGTCCTGGAACTTGCTCTGTAGACCAGGCTGGCCTTGATCATAGAGATCCGCCTGCCTCTGCCTCCCGAGTACAAGGATTAAAGGCATGTGCACCGTCACTGACTGAGAGACTACAGATTCTGTACTCTATAGTTGCACCTGGGATTAAATGGGAAACAAGAGCTGTGTGAGCTGAGCTGTGACTGAGGTCGGCTGAGGAAGCTAGCCTTGACTTTGACAATAGACACCAGTCATGTTAATGAAGGACAATAAATTCCTCCCAAGGGAGTGAATGGAGACCCTTATTAATCCAAATGTCTGACCTTGGAGAAGGACTTCTGGGGAGCAGACTCTTACCCTGCAGTCTCATACTTAGTCTTACTGTATGGGCCTGTTCCTCTCACTCCTAAAAGGGAAGGACCTGATGTCTAACTCTTTTTCCCATTATACTGGACCATTTTGATTTCTCTGTATTTATTAACTAAACTCTTGCCTTTAATGGTGTCAGGCTCTGGATCTGAATTGTAGACATTTTGTCCTTGGAATCAGGTGTGTCTAGTAAATCTCTAACTTTCTTGATCTTGGTGTAATTGAAAAGTTGTTGCAGCCCAATAAACCTCTCCACCAATGCAATAATCCGAATCAGGCCAAATCAAACTGAATTAGAAAAAGCCCAGGTTTAATGGATGCCAGTACTCGCGGGGTGAACTTCCAGTCCCCTGGTGAGGAGACTGGAAACCACGTGTTTGTTCTGGGGGGAGGGGGGCAGTTTAAATACCCTGTGGGAGTGGGCTTGAGCATCTCTGGGGAGGGGTCACCATTTGGCGGACTTTTTCGGGGGTGGAGTCTGGACTGAGGCAACTCCCAGGGGAGGGGGCTTCGGATGGAACTCTCCACCCAAACATTCCATACTTTTTGGATATATGGATACCAGGCGCTGAGGTGAAGAACATTCCAGACTCTTTGGGTATAGGGGTACCAGGGGTGGGATGAAGCCTTATCTGTCTCCTCCGATGAGGGCACAAGGCTCTGAGGGCAGGACCTTACAGGAGTAGTTCTACTGTGTCTTCTCCGTGTTCACGCTTACATGGATTCGAGTCTTCAGCAGAATGCAGCTAGGTCAGTGCTTTCTGGTTGGTGTACACACCAGACCCTGACCAGATCTGGACCCCTTAATAAAATGTAGTTTCTGTTTGAGGGTGTATCCCATTTTAATCCCACTGCTGTGATCAAATTCCCTGATGATGAACAAGTCACAGGAGATGGAGAGATGGCTCAGCTCATCACACTGGCTGCCCTTCCAGAGGAGCTGGGCTCAATTCCCACCACTCACATGGCTGCTCTCAATTGTAAAGGTTTAAGTAAAATGCTGCAGGTCCCAAGTGGTGGCAGTGGGCAGCGGGCCATGAGACCATGCTGCAGGTCCCCGAGTGGTGGCAGTCCCTGAGCGGAGGCAGGCAGTGGGCAGTGGGTCCCGAGACCACAGCAGGCCACGAAGGCAGCCAGGTCCCAGGCAGGAAGCCTCGTGGTGGTTGAGAGACTGAGCCAGATAGGCACACCATGCAGAGTGAAGATGGCTATTTATTTAGTGGGTTATAGAAGGGAAGGGAAAAGGGGGAAGAGCAGAGAGAGTGAGGGGAAGGGGAGAAGTGGAGGGAAGGAAGAGACAGAAGCTGCCTCTTAGAGAGAGACAGAAAGGAAGGGACTCAGGCTGGAAGCTGAAGATCAGCTTGTCTCAGCAGATAGGGGAGGGAGTGGGCATGACTTGTTTCTTAAAGGGGCAGGACAGACCATTACATCAACCATCTGTAACTCTAATCCCATGGGATCCAATGCTCTCTCTGGCCACCACAGGCACCACACACATGGTGCTCAAACATACACGCAGGGAAAACACTCACGCATAAAATAAAAATAAAGGGAAAAATTGCTTGAGCAACTTTTGAAGAAAAGTGTTTATTTTAGTTCACAATTCCAGGTTATAGGCCATCACTGTGGAGAAATTGCAGTGGAGGAGCTGGAGACAGCTGGTCACATGACATCCACTCAAGCATACGTGCTTATGTGTTCTGGCATGGTTGTGCTCCTCCTGATTTCTCCATGCTTATGCAGTTTAGGAGCCCCTGCTGGTCTGGGTCCCCCCACATCAGTTCATTAAGACAGTCCTGCATAGACGTGCCCACAGACAGCCCAGTGTAGACAATCCCTCACTGACCCTCTCTTCCCAGGAAACTCGATTGTGTCAAGTTGACTGTGAGAACGAACCATCACAGAGGGTCTGGGCAAAGCCCTGGTTGTCAGCGCCTTACCAGAACCCCAGTGATGTAGGCCATCTTTTGAGCAGTGAGGGACCCACCTTCTGAAACATGTCTCATTCCCAGCACCTGTGTGCATCTGCCTGTAGTGGGAGCCGCTCGCATGTTCTCAGCCTCTCAGACCCAAAATAATCACACAGAAACTATATTATTTGCAATACTGTTTGGCCAGTAGCTTAAGAGTATTTCTGACTTACTCTTATATTTTAAATTAACCCATTTCTATTAATTGTACATCACCACGAGGTTGTGGCCTACCGGCAAAGTTTTGGCAGACTTAGCACAGCATCTGTTGCCCAGCAGCAGCTACTTGACTTCCCCTGGCTCCGCCTACTCACTCCTCCTCTATCAGCTTGGAACTCCTGCCTTGCCCTATTCTGCTAAGCCACTGGCCAAAACATTTATTCATTCACCAATAAAAGCAACACATAGACGAAGGACTTTCCACGCCATTTCCCCTTTTTTTGTTGTTTAAATAAAAAGGAAAGTTTTAACTTTAACATAGTAAAATTACATATAATGAAACAGTTATCTAGCAAGAATTATAGTTGCAATATTTATATCTATTTTATCTTTTATCATAACTAAGGAAAACTATAATTATAACTATCTATTCTTCAGCTCCATCAAAGACTCCAGAAGGATATAATATTACCTAAGTAAACAGGAAGTGCATTGTTAGCAGCTTCCAAAACTCTAGAAATGACAGAGACATCTCGCTGCCTGGACAGTCACCCAATGTTCTTCTGTATTGTTGGAGCATCCATATTTAGTTTACAGGCCCATAGTATCTGGCAGACTTTCCCATGAAGCAGGAAATTTCAAAGACAGTTCCACTTATATTGGCAGTTTGTCAGTCACTTTCTTCTGTGTCCTGAAGAATGTCTGGCAGTTTCTTTCATGTAGCAGGAACCATGAAGAACTGTCTCACCTTTAGGCAAGTTCAGCAGTCATTTTTCTGTGGGTCCTGCATGTCCAGTTCATACAGTATAACATCAAACAGTTCAGACAATAGCAGTTTCTTGCCCAAATGGCTAACAAACTCCATAAGGAGCCTCTTCAATGCCCATCTTCCTCTTGAAGTAATTGCTGCTGCCAGGCACAGATGTGTCTCATTGTCATGAAAAGTCCTAAGTTCTTAAACATAATAATGCCATATTTTATAGTCTTTGAAAGGTTGAAGAATGCCTATCCATCTGAAATACAACTCTGTACATCTAGAAAACTTAACTAACATGACTACAAGCTTGACTATTATAGATGACTATCTATTAACCTGCATTTTAAATTATACATTATGTTTTTAAATGAGCTGCACAAACACAATACCTTAATCAAGACCAAAAATATACATATAACAAAATTGATCTAAAATTTGTATCAATAGACCAAGATTCAAACCAGTGCAAAGTATTCATATCTATAGCATATCCCCCTTTAAATGCAAACAAACATTTATAAACAATATTTGGGAATTTGGGCATAGTTCTCTCTAAACTGCTTCCTGCTTTTTGTTGGGTGAAGTAATTTTGGGGGGTATTCAGGCAACCTTTCGGGGGGTCTGGGTTTGTCAAACCACATTATTTGGAAGAAATCCATAGGTTCTTATCTTCTGCGGAAATAAAAGAAGAACCTCTTTTTCAAAGCAACAAATCCTTAGACCCAAATTTTGAAGTTAAGATATCTTTAAAATATATATGTTGGTTTAGCTTAGCAGCCCATACAATGAAATATCTCTCTGTACTTAGCTCCTTTACAGTCAAAAAGTTCAAAGAAAACACAGTAATATACATAATCCTGCTAATCCACTGGCTGAAACAGATTTATTTATTAACCAATAAAAGCAACACAGAAGGACTTCCCACACCATATATTGAGGATCCTTCAGTGGCTGGCTTCTCCTCACTGTCCATAACACCTCAAATTTAGGGTCAACTTCAGATGTTTCTCCTTAAAAATCCCCCTAAGTTAAGTTGGTAAAACTCCTTTTTCTTAGTTTTTTTTTTTTTTTAGCTAGGACCTCATGTAGTCCAGAGTGGCCTTCAACGCCTCCTGAGTCCCCTGCCTCTGAGCACTGGGGTGACAGGCATGTGCCACCACAACCAGCCTAGTGTTTTGTAGAGCTCCTCACCCGCTTGCTCATGCTCAGTGTGTGTCCACAGTTTTGATCATGTTTGCAGATGTGATTTCCAGCGTGGTATAAATATTGATGTTTTCAAGTGCCGCTATGACATCACTTTTAAGTTTATCCCATGGAATCTAAACATCCTAGTGATCCAGTACCCACCCATGACTCATTTAAAAACACACACACACTGTATCCTCCACTTTTCCTTGAAATTTTGTCTTTCACTTCCTCAGGAATTTATGTGTGATGTATCTTTAGGTGTATAGCTCTCTCACTTGTGCCCTCATCCTATTTGTCTGTAACAACTTAGCTGACATTCTTCATTTCCTGAATCATGAAGTTACACGTTTCTTCTGGTTTGAGTTATAATTATAAATTTTAATAGTGTACAATTGCTCAAACCACACAAATGTATAATGGATGAATAAATGATAAACAGTAAAAGTAAAATCATGTTGAAAATGTACCTCAGGACAGTGGTACTGAATGCCTTCTCAGATAATCTCGTCACTACGCTGGAATGTAGCTCAGTCAGTAGTTTACTCGTGTGCATCAAGCCCAAGGTTTGATTCCCCAACACTGTGTAAGGCAGGGGTCCACACTCCTATAACCCCAGCACTCAGGAGGGAGAGTCAAGAGGATCAGAAACCAAAGGTCATCCTCAGCTACAAGGCAAGCTTAAGGCCAGCCTGGGCTACATAAAACAGTGGAGAGGCAGCTCAGTGGTTAAGAGCACTTCCTGCTCTTCCAGAAAATTAGATCAGTTCCCAGCACCCATGCTGGGTCCTGATACTCGCTCACACCCCCACCCTGTCCTTCAGCTCCAGGGGATCTGATACCTTCTGGCTTACCCACATTCATGTGTGCATAAACACATGCTTACATAAATAAGAAATAATTGCCAGGCAGCAGTGGTGCACACCTTTAATCCCAGCACTCAGGAAGCAGAGATGGGTGGATCTCTGTAAGTTCAAGGCCAGCCTGATCTACAGGGCGAGTTCCAGGACAGGTTCCAAAGCTACAGAAAAAACCTGTCTCGAAAAACCAAAATATAAATAATAATAATAATAATTTTAAAATCTAAGGATATTATTTATTGCTAGTGTGAAACCAGGACCAGCATTTTCCATCTATCCAGTCATAAGCACAGAAAGTCATTGTTCATACTTGATAGGAGGAACATGGGGTTTTGTCTTAAAAACAAAACAATCAAGGAAAACCTCAGTGCTGGAGAGATGGCTCAGTGGTTAAAAGTGCTTGCTGCTCTTCCATGGGACTCAGGTGTTGTTCCTGGCACCCACATCAGGTGACTCACTGTCTGTTTCTATGCCCCTCTCTCTCCTCTCCTCTCCCCTCCCCTCCCCTCCCTCCTCCCTCCTTCCTCCCTCCCTCCCTCCCTCCCTCCTCCCCCCCATCTCTAGGGACCTAGTGCTCTCTGGCCTCAGCAGGCACTATATACATGTGATATACATAAATGCACACACCCCCCCACACACACATGTATAAATTTAAGAATGAGGGAATAAGTCTAAAAAAACAAACAACTCATTGCCGTTCAATGTGGTGCCAGAAACCTGCCCGCGCATGTGACCCACTGAGCTGTAGCCCCCAAGCAGTTCTGTTAAGGACCTGTGTTGTTAAGGCATCGGGTCGCTCAGTTCTTTGGTCTGCTTCTGAATTCTATACCAAAAATCACACTGTGACCTATTACCCAAAATTTGTATTTAATTATTTATCCTAGAACTTCCTTTTAAATCTTATTTATTATGGTGTGGATGCTTTTGGGATTGGATATGCATGCCATGGTATGGGTGTTGGAGTCAGAAGAGTCATAGAACTTCCTTTGGGATTTTTTTTTTTTAAGATTTTATATGTGTGTGTAATGTGTGAAAGTGCCCTAGGAGGCCAGAAAAGGGCATCAGATTCCCCTGGAGGTGGAGTGACAGGAGACTCTAAACTTCCTGCCTTGGGTGCTGGCAACTGAACTCAGTTCTTTTGCAAGAATGGGGCATGCTCTTTACCCACTGAGCCATCTCTCCAGCCTCACGGAACTTAATACGAAAAGAATTAGAAACAGAAAAGAGGGCCTGTGAGGGCCTCAGCAGGTCCAGGAGCTTGCAGCCAAAGCCTGATGATCCGAGTTCGATCCCCAGAACCCACAAGGTGGGAGGAGAGGGCTGACTTCCACATGCACTGCGGCACAGGAGCGCTTGAATGCTCACATGTGCATGCTCACACCCCTGTGCGCGCACGCACATGCGCGCGCATGCACACACACACACACACAATGAGTAAAAAATAAGTAAATGATGGACCCTGTTGACATCTGCGATGGAGCGGGTGAAATTTTACCTTTTCGGAAAGCAGGGAGGCAGATGGGAAAGAGAGCCAGTTCTAGAAGAGCACCTCGCGGGAGTCTAAGAACTGCCCCCCTTAGAGTCTGGGGTGCAGTGTTTGTAAAGCTCAGACTCTAAGCTCAGAGATTCCCAACCGTTTGAAAATGACTGAAGAACTGGAATCGAAGGCTTGGAAGGTGGCTCACTTGCTGCACAGACGTGAGGACCTGAGTTAAAATCTCCAGCACCAGGAAAGCTAGGTGTGGCTATCTGGCTGTACCTCTGCACTGGGTGTGGCATAGGGAGGGGGATCGCTGGGGCTTCTGGCCACTAGTCTAGCACCAGGTTCATTGAGAGAGCTTGGAATACATAAGGTGGGAGGTGATGGAGGCGGACATCTGGTATCCTCCTCTGATCCACACATGGCAGAGTACGCATGACACACACCATGGTACTCCTGTGGAGAGCAGCGTACAGGTGGCAGGGGTCAGTTCTCTCCTTCCTCGGTCATCGGGCTTAGCAGCAGGTGCCTTGACCTGTTGACCCAACGCACCAGCCCTCCCTGCACTCACCTTTGTAAGTAATCACAATATATATAGTGGTTTGTCAAGAAACATCCATGGATAATTCTGACCTTTGCATCCTGTCTTCCAGGTGTGAACGACATTTCCCCACCACGGTGGTGTCTGGTCCATACCTCAGCCCGGGGGAGGATGTAGACACCTCGGCTCTGCAGATGAGTGGTTCAAACCGGCACGAACCCCTGCCTCCAGCCCCCCTCACAGACATGTCGGCCGTGGAGTAGGCTCGACACTTTCTCTCATCTTCTCAGGGTTTCAGGATTTTTTTATTTTCTTCATTTCCTTTTTTTTTTTTTTTCCTGTGGCTGAACATTCATAATCATGGGGGACCAGCAGTTGTACAAGACCAACCATGTGGCCCACAGTGGTGAGAACCTCTTCTACCAACAGCCACCTCTTGGTGTCCACAGCGGGCTGAACCACAGCTATGGGAGTACAATCTCGGGGGCCGGAATGGATGCCCCGCAGGCCTCGCCCATCTCGCCTCACTTCCCTCAAGATACTCGGGATAGTTTGGGCTTGCCAATTGGCTCCAAAAACCTTGGCCAAATGGATACCTCCAGGCAGGGAGGATGGGGAAGCCATGCGGGTCCTGGGAACCATGTCCAGCTTCGTAGCAACTTGGCCAACTCAAACATGATGTGGGGGTCGCCGGCCCAGGTAGAGCCCACTGATGGCTACCAGTACACTTATTCCCAGGCCAGCGAGATCCGGACCCAGAAACTCACCAGTGGTGTTTTACACAAGCTGGACTCTTTCACCCAGGTGTTTGCCAACCAAAACCTGCGAATTCAGGTCAACAATATGGCCCAGGTGCTGCACACTCAGTCAGCAGTGATGGATGGAGCCTCTGACAGCGCTCTTCGCCAGCTGCTCTCTCAGAAGCCCGTGGAGCCCTCAGCATCAGCTATAGCGTCTCGCTACCAGCAGGTGCCCCAGCAGCCTCACCCTGGTTTCACAGGTGGACTGCCCAAACCAGCCCTTCCGGTCGGGCAGCACGCTCCCCAAGGGCACCTGTATTATGACTACCAGCAGCCCCTGGCCCAGATGTCAATGCAAGGAGGACAGCCACTGCAAGCCCCTCAGGTGCTGTCCAGCCATATGCAACCAATGCAGCAGCACCAGTATTACCCACAGCCGCCGCCTCAGCAGCAGCAAGCCGGACTGCAGCGGATCTCGATGCAGGAAATGCAGCAGCAACCGCAGCAGCAGATTCGCTCCTCACAGCCTCAGCAGCAGCAGCAGCTCCAGCTGCAGCAGCGGCAGGGTTCACTGCAGATACCTCAGTATTATCAGCCCCAACCCATGATGCAACACTTGCAAGAGCAGCAGCAGCCCCCGATGCCCCTGCAGCCCCCTTCCTATCACAGGGACCCTCATCAGTATACCCCGGAGCAGGCACATGCTGTCCAGCTGATCCAGCTGGGCTCCATGCCGCAGTATTACTATCAGGAGCCTCAACAGCCCTATAGCCACCCCCTCTATCAGCAGAGCCACCTGTCCCAGCACCAGCAGCGTGAAGACAGTCAGTTGAAGACCTACTCTAGCGACAGGCAGACTCCGGCTATGCTGAGCTCCCACGGGGACATGGGGCCCCCAGATACAGGGGTGGTAGACCCAGCAAGCTCAGAAATGACCCGAGTCAGCAGTACCCTTCCTCACCAACCACTCCTGTCCCCCAGTGGAATCCACCTCAACAACGTGGGGCCCCAGCATCAGCAGCCGTCTCCCAGTGCGATGTGGCCCCAGGTACCTCAGAGTCAAGCTCTCTCCCCTTATCTGCGTGTGCAACAGGCTCTGCCAGGCATGAGTCTCAGCAGTGCCCAGTTCTCTCTCCAGCCTTCATCCTTTCTGCTCGTCATGTGTCTCACAAATGTTAACCGACATATGCCAGGCACTATCTGTGCCAGGTATTGGGGTGCAGAATCAGTATGGATCCAGTCCATGGCCCTGGGGATTTGTCATCTCATTAAGGATATGACAGAACACTGTAGTTTGTCCTAAATGGTTGATGTGATGATCCAGACTAGAGTCAGTTCAGTCACGGGCTGTAGGCAGAACTTGGCTTCTGTGCTTACATTCCCGGCCCCGGGGAGGCAGAGACCAGGGGATCCCTGGGGGCTCACTGACCAGCTCGCCTAGCTGACGTACAGAGTCCAAGCCAGTAAGAAACCCTGTCTTAGAAATAACAAACTGGGCTGTCATGATGCCGCCATGCCTGAGGACCTGAGCTCCACCCCCCAAGATCCACATGGAGGAAGGAGAGTACTGAACCCCACAGTTGTGATTTGACCGCCACACACATGCTGTGGCACACATAGTCACACATGGTACATAAATAAATGTGATAAAATTAGCCATGTGGACAGAACCTGGAGAACAACAGCCGAAGCTGACCTCTGGCCTCCGCTCATATGCCTACATGGGCATACATAATCATACATGACCACATGCACCTGAACACATACAAACACGTGCACAGTGTCTAGATCAGAGACAAGGGGATCACATAGTGGGGACTTCTCACCCCTATTGGATCCCTATCCTTCGTCCTCTGATCCCTGCAGAAACACTGCGCACATGTGTGCTCCCCCATCTCACACACAGACACACACACCTGCACACACTATACATGCACTCATATACACGAAGATGTCCGGTCTCCTGGATGGATGCTGTACCACCCATTTCCTCTGTATCCCCGTTAGTGCAGTGCAGAGTGGCTGCAGACAGAACAAGGAGGGCAGAGGGGGTTGTGTCCAGCAGGCTTGGGGCTGGCCGCA
Organism: Chionomys nivalis; assembly: GCF_950005125.1. NCBI lineage: Eukaryota > Metazoa > Chordata > Mammalia > Rodentia > Cricetidae > Chionomys > Chionomys nivalis. The sequence continues at coordinate 10,778,636 of NC_080104.1, read as the reverse complement.
GCACCGAATGTGGAGCAGTGTCATTATTTAGGGAGTAGGGGAAAGAAATCAAATGCAGAACAAAAGCAGGGTCATTGTGAGCAGAGAAAGTTCTAGAAGGGTAGATTCTGGTGTTCAGACCTCTTGAGATTCCTCCCTTTAGAAATAACATTTGTGTTTTCTCTTTTCTCGTTTTCTTTCGGTGTCCTGTTTGTCTCAAAATTAGATGCACCTACCTGATGGGAGAACGCAGCCGGGGTCCCCGGAATCAAGGTATGCTCAGAGCTGCGGGATATTTGGGAGGCTGTAGGTTTTCTGGGTTGTTTAAATGACTCATTTCTAAATTCAAGGCCAGTGTTTCTAAGAAAGTATAGGAACGGCAGCAGCTGCTGTGTGAACAATTAGCTGTGTGCTTAACCCTGTGTTATGTAAAGTAAAATACCAGTAAGGCAGACAGTGCGTCGGGCGCCTGTCTATTGTGTATTGTGAGTCCTCAATTACCGGCAGCTACTGCTGTGCTCCTTTTAGAAATCTGGGCTCAGAGCTGAAGGCACACCTGAGCAGGGAGCAGCGATGGTTCGACTCCCAAGCCTGCACTTCCTTCTTTATCCACTCAGCCACTGAGGACTTAGTGAGCCCCTCCTGTGTACCAGGGTTAGCCCTGGGCTTTGGGTCTGTGGCAGGGAATAGTACAGACTCAGAAGACCTGGAGAGATGGAGGCTGTGTCCTGTATGGCATGATTTTAAGTTCTTTCTGCGGGGAGACGGATGAGCAGTAAAGAGCAGTTGCTGGTCTTGCAGCGGACTGGAGTTGGGGTCCTGGCACCCACACAAGGTGGCTCACAGCTGCCTGTAGCTTCAGTTCCAGAGAATCTGGTGCCCTCTTCTGGTCTCCCCAGGTACTGGGCACACATACACAATGCACAAACATACAAGCCACTGAAACACTCACCATGTGTGTGTGTGTATGTATGTATTAAAAATTTTGAATTATATTATATATATATATATATAATTCTGAATTTTTTAAGGGAGAGGAAGCCCCTCCCAGGCCAGTGAGATGGCTCTGTGGGTAGGGGTGTTTACTGCTAAGCCTGATGTCCTGAATTTGAACCCTGGGACCTATATATTAAAAGGAAAGAACTGGCTCCAAGTTGTCCTCTGACCTCCACACACTCACTATGACATACATACACACGTGTGCACATGCACGCACACACAATAAATAAATAAATCTAATTTAAAGTTTTATTTTTTTAAAGAAAGAACACTCTTGCTTCCCCTGAACCTCAGTTTTTCCATCTGTACATTCGACTTGGTTCTCTAGAGGATATTAAGGCCGTGGACAGAGGAAGATTAGATAAATAAAATGGGTGCATTGTAGGTGTGAGGCCTTGTGGTAAATTCCTATTTTCCCTCCTCAATGTGTATGTCCTTTCTATGTGGCCCCACCCTTCAGCAGTGGCCAAACCAAAGGAGCGTTCGGGGAACAATTTGATGCCAAGAACAAGCTGACTTGCTCCATCTGCCTGAAGGAGTTCAAAAGCCTGCCTGCCCTGAATGGCCACATGCGGTCCCACGGGGGAATGAGGGCCTCGCCCAGCCTCAAACAGGTCAGCAAGAGCTTGCCCCATCCTTTGCAGGTCGTGTGCTGCTTGCTTTGCTTTGCCGCTGTCAGCGTGAGATGGGGGATGTGTGACTTTTGTGGGCGCCAGGGGAGGTGTGGTCCTCCCTGAGAGTCAGCCAGACGACGCAGCTCCCACTTCCCTGGCTTTATAGACAAGTGTCAAAAGAAAGGTTCCTAAAGAGAACGCCACCTCTTTACCCAGAGAAAGGTGCAAAAGGAACTATGTAAATGAAAACTACATAAATATGTAAATGCAGTGTATGTAAGTATGTGACTGTAAAGAATACTACTTGCAGTACTCAAGACCATGACCAGGTGGCCTTTGAGATCAGTGGTCAGTGGCTAAGAAAAAGCATGTAACTCTCACGCTCTTGACCAGAAGTTTCTATTCATCCATGCAGTGGTTAGCTATAGGTAGGGTCCAGTGACCCTGTGATGCCCTCAGTATAGGAAATCATCTCTGGGTTAGGTCAGAAGACATAGAATTTTCTGAAAATTCTTTGAATATTGATTTTATGAGATTCACTCTCCATCCCTATTTCCTGGCCAGATAAAATACATTGCCAGCAATAGCCAGGCAGGAAGTATAGGCAGGGCAACCAGACTAAGAGAATTCTGGGAAGAGGAAAGGTGGAGAGTTAATTCCAGTCAGATGCAGAGGAAGCAAGATGAGAATGACTCATTGAGAAAAGGTACCAAGCCATGTGCCTAAACATAGACAAGAATTATGGATTAATATAAGTTGTAAGAGCTAGTTAATAATGAGCCTGAGCTAATAGGCCAAACAGTTTAAAATTTAAAAACCAAATTAAAAAAAAAAAAAAGTACATTGCCAGGCGGGTCATGGCGCACACCTGTGGAACCCCAGTGCTCAGGAGGATTTGCTGCAGGTTGGAGGCCAGCCTGGTTTCTATAGCAAGTTCTGGGCTAGCCTAGACAACATAGCAAGACCCTGTCTCAAAACCAGAAAAGGAAAATGGTTTTAAGCCTGGTGTGGCATTACACCCCTATAATCCTAACACTCAGGAGGCTGAGGCAGGAAGATTCTGAGTTTGAGGCCAGCTTGTGCTACCTATAGGGACCCTGTCTTCAAGAAACAAATAAAGGGCTGGAGAGATGGCTCAGAGGTTAAGACCATTGCCTGCTCTACCAAAGGTCCTGAGTTCAATTCCCAGCAACCACATGGTGGCTCACAACCATCTGTAATGGGGTCTGGTGCCCTCTTCTGGCCTGCAGGCATACACACAGACAGAATATTGTATACATAATTAATAATTTTTTTAAAAAAAAGAAACAAATAAAACGACAGCATGTATTGCATTTTCAATGTGGTTTCCTAACAATACAATTCAGGCTGCAATGCCTGTTTCCATTAGAGACATGAATGACCTCTGCCAAGGAAGGAACACTCCTACATAAGATCACATGTTCAGTTTTGACGGAATAGCAGTCCCTGTTCTTTACTTCAGAAAGCCATGAAAACCGCCAACTTAAAAAAAAATCATATAGAAATGATACCTTAAATGCAGCTCAGGAACCCAGAGTTACAGGAAGGAAACCCCCAGCTGTAGTACTCTGTTCCCCACCACCCATGTCCTGGAAACTCTAAGGAAAAGCCAGTCTGTCCCCCTGGGAGAGCTGCTTTCAGCTCAGGATCAAAGCCTTTATTGTCTATGTAGGAGGAAGGAGAGAAGGCCCCACCGCCACCGCCTCAGCCTCAGCCTCAGCCTCAGCCCCAGCCGCCACTGCCACCTCCACCTCCGCCGCCACCGCTCCCTGCTGAGGCAGAACGCCTCACGCCTATGGTCATGCCCGTGTCTGTCCCTGTCAAGCTTCTCCCACCCAAGCCCAGCTCTCAGGGGTTCACCAACAGCGTCGCTGCCACCCCCTCGGCCAGAGACAAGCCAGCCAGCTCGATGTCGGACGACGAGATGCCTGTGCTCGTGAGGATGACCCTGTCCCCCCCTCACTCTCCCCAAGGGGCTGCCCCCTGTGCGCCTGCTGTGAGTCGCTGCGCTGCCACACCTGCCTGGGGTGGGGACATCGCTTTGCTTTCCTGAAGATGGACAACTCTTCCAGTCACTGGCCTGAGCTCAGACCTCATGCAGGCTCCCTGTGAGGGGGAGGCCACCTGCAGTGGACAGCCATTCCTTACTAAGCCTGGGTCTGATTCTGAGAGCTGAGCCTTCACATGTCCAAACATCGATGGTACTCCAATCGGCAGAAACCAATATAACCTTACCAGTTACTAAGAAACAAAAAGTATATCTGCCCCGATAGTGAACAGCTGTTTCCCTGGCCTGGCCCTTTCCCTAGACCGCCAGGTCTCCCCAGATCCAGCTGCCACTCTTGGAATGGCAGGTCCTCTAAGAAATTGCTGCACCATCTGCTCAGATGATCTACCTTGTCAATACCTTTAGTGTCACACCTGCTTAAATACCCTGGGGCCTCAGAGCCATTCCAGTCCCCATAATAAGCCCATGAGAGCCAGGCACCGCAGATCTCAGGAAAGCAAAGTGATTTGTGTTTCTCACTCACTGTTAAGTTCTCTTTGCCTTCCTCATCCCCTTCTCTTCTCTCTGCCCTGGGGAATCTGTGACCTCTGTGGTTGGCCCTATCAGACTGCCCCTTCCCACAGTATAGTGTGTTGGGTCTTATATGTCCTCAGAGAAAGAGTGGCTCCTGGGAATCTAGAAGACGTAAGGGTAGGGTTGAAACACCCAGAAAGAACTGGTTTGGGTTCTTGTGTGACTCTGAGTTAGAAGAAGAGAGACTGAGGGACAGCCTCCATATTCTGGCCAGAGGGGGCTAGCACCCAGCAAAGATGAAATGGCATGCCTACACACACACCCCTTGCCTGGGGAAGTCAGGAGATTTGGTGTGAAAGGCACTGTGTCGTCCTGACCTGGAAGTCCTCTTCACACAGGGACTAGAGCCACCCATGTGCAGTGCGAGAGTGAGGGCTAAGGAGAAGCCTATTACCCCGGAGGAGGCAAGATGGAAATACAGATGTCTCCCGCTGAAACATTCCTGTTACACATCTTCAGCTTTCCATGCGATTGAAAGTTCTACTCACTGTCCTTTGAAGTTGTGGGTCTTGGTCTTCTCCCAGGCTAGTGACAGGCAGCTACACCATAGAATCCTCTCTCCTGACGCTGAGCAGGGCGCTAAGCCACAACTCCCAGTTAGTTAAGTGACTGTGAGGGAAAGAATAGAGATTGTTGTGCACTGGGCTATGCAGCTGGGATGGCCTGCGGGTGAGGGTCATTAAAGTCAGTTCTGACTTAACAATATTTTTGTTTTACTGTGGATTATCCGGATTGTAGCATAAATCAAGGTGCACCAGGTGGGTGAGTCCAACGGGAAGACAGTGGTTTTGCTGTATGGGCTCAGTCGGAAGGGGTGAACTTGGTTTAATGCAAGGGTGAGAGAGACCCCGTCAGCTGACAGGCAGGCTGATGTAGAACCAGGCAGGTGAAATGGGTAAAGAATGGAAGCCAAGTGCTTGACGAAAAAACCGTTTTAAAATCCAGAAAAGGGCTCTGGATTCTGATCTCAGCTCTGAGGTAGAGACAGCTTAAGAATGGCCCTCTCAGAGCCCCGGTTTCCCCCAGAGTGTTGGACTTACCAGTGGCCGTCTCTCTCTTCCCGGGGCAGGAGCTCTATAAAATACTGTGTTTGACTCTGCCCCCCAGAGTCCATAGTTAAAATACTTCAGATGTGAACCTAGTGGGGCACTCTGTGTGATGTACATTCAGAGAGGCGCCTCTGGTCCGGGTGGCTCAGAGAGGCTTGCCTGGGAGATAATAAAGCATTATTTTGAGGTGGAAGGACCAGAAAGCGCCTAAAAAGAACTTTTTGACCCTGTGATCTTAAGTTTGGGCTCCAGGGCAGAGTTGAAACCACAAAGAGCCCCGTATTACTTAGATGACCTCCTCAGGAACCGGGACAGAGCTTAAAAGTTCCCAAATTTGCTCCTCAGAGGTGGGGATGGCAAAGCCCGGTTTTCCAAGCATTCTCCTCAGCAGCCTCTCGCTCCCTCGGGGTCCCTTCCGGGCCTCAGGTTGTGAAGCGCCCTACTTGAGGAAAGGAGGGAGACCGTAGGACGCCGGTCGAAGGAGACCCGCGCTAGCGTTCAGGAACCTGGACGCTGAAGCCCCGAGCCCCTCTGCTCCCTCTTCTCCCCGTCCCCACGCAAGAGTCCCCATCCTAGAGGCTGAGAAGGCACCTTGGAAGAAAAAGGAGCTGAGGGAGAAGTAGGGACGGGAGCGGGGGCAGAGCCCACACTACTGAAGGCAGGCGGTGAGAGGGGCCCAAAGCTGAGGGGCACTGGGGCACAGGCCTAGAGGCAGCTGGTCATGTGACCATGTAACCCTTTCCCGTCACCCCTTGCTGCTGTCTTCACTCGCCACTCTGGCACTAGAGCTGCTGGTCACTGCAGCTGCCTGGGCACCTCAGCCGCCCAGAGCCTCTCCACAGGTATCCCCGGCTGGCTGTCACACGCAGCTCTCGGCTTTTGGGGGTCGATGCTGGCCTCGCACCCAAGTCTGTTTCGGTCCGGCTTTGGCATACCCTGCTTCTCTCCTTGACGTGCATGTGTGGACTGGCTAGTGTATATGTATCCGTGTGGAAGGTTCCCCGGACTAGGCTCAGTTCTCCCGCCATAACCTAAACTCGCTCTGCTGACAGGAAACAGGAGATGAGGGTGCCTCAGAGGGGCGTGACAGGGAGCGTCTCCAGGAGAGCCCGTTACAACGGCTTGGAGAACTGTGGGCCATTGTGCCCGGCTGTGGGGATGGCTGAGGAGCCTGTGCTAGGCGCGAAGGTCCTCCTGCCCCTCAGCCTTGGGCTTTGCATCCCTGAGGAGAGGATTCCGCCTCCTGCTCGGAGCATGTGTGAGCTGCACCTGCAGGAGCTGTGGGGGCACCAAAGAGCCACTCTGCTGGCTGTTCTGCACTCGGAACAGATGGACATGTAGTGATAAGCCAGAGAATTTGAATGTATTACTTCTTGTCGACCCACTCTACCCTTTGCAGACCTTCGGATTTTCTTTCTTAACCAGCCCAAGGCAGGCGTGGTAGGAGTGAGAGGGGACGGGAAGGGAGGCAGTCTCTCTCCCACCCCCTTAGAACTTTTGAGATCCCTGGCCAAATCTGTGGGAAGGGCAGGGATAGGCAGCCTGTACTTAGAAAGGGGCTAGTGACTGGGATGTCCAGGCTGAATCCCAACTATTCCTCTCACTCTAGGAAATCCCCCGGAAACAGCATCCACCCATCACCGCCAAAGTTGAGGAGCCCCTCAAGACCCTACCAGAGAAGAAGAAGTTCCGGCACCGGCCTGAGCCGCTCTTCATCCCGCCACCACCTTCTTCCTATACTCCCAACCCCACTTCTTACTCGGGGGCTACCCTATACCAGAGCCAGCTGCGCTCCCCACGCGTCCTCGGGGACCACCTGCTCCTGGACCCCGCCCACGAGCTGCCCCCCTACACGCCGCCACCCATGCTGAGCCCGGTGCGCCAGGGCTCAGGGCTCTTCAGCAATGTCCTCATCTCGGGCCATGGCCCAGGAGTGCACCCCCAGCTGCCCCTCACTCCCCTCACGCCCACGCCACGCGTGCTGCTGTGCCGCTCCAGTGAGTCATCCCTTAACCCTGGTGTGACCCCTGTCCATTCTGGTTCTTCCCTGAGTGGGTGGGGAGTCTCACTTTCTTCAACTGGCTAGTTTATCCCTCGGATTTCCGGGAAGTATCAGTTACGTGTTCCAGTAGCTTTGCGAGGTGTTCTTAAATTCTCAGCATCTCGTTTAGTGACTCAAGGGAATCAATCTAAGGAGAAAAGCGAGTAGAAGTGTCTTTGGGATAAAGAAAAGGGAACTGTGCACACTAAGTCTGCCTTGGGTTGTCTACAAGATGCCAGAGCAAAATATGGGCTGGGTCAGAGAAGAGCCTTGTTACTGCTGATTGACTAATTACTGGCTTGCTTTCATGTCGTTGGAAGTTTTCCTTGTTGGCCAGTAAACTCTAGTTTCTGTTTCAGGCAGCATCGATGGCAGCAATGTGACAGTCACCCCAGGACCTGGAGAGCAGACTGTGGACGTTGAACCGTAAGGAAAAGCCAATTATTCTTTAGAGCACAAGCGTCAGATAAGGAAAAGTCTGGAAGCTTCTAGAAGGGCAGCCAGGGCTTCTGTAGTCAGTGGCCACTGAGAGGGGAGAGTTGTGGACATGGCCGGACCATGGCTTTTCTTGAGTACTACTGTTTCCTTTTGCTGCTAGTATTTCAGAGTCTTTTCTTAGGATGAAATGTGAAGCCCTAGAGTCAAAGAATCTAGCATCCCCACCTCCACAGGCCTGAGTCTAGACTCGGACACTTTGACATCTCCAGTGCGTCCCACATTCCCCTGTGAGACTCTTGGCCAGTCTTCTGAACGGGTCTGTTGAGCGTTTGAATCATTCATGATCAGTAGGAGGTACAGCACTCACACACACATTAGTGGCTTATATGTTCCGAGACCTCCAGCTCTGGACACCTGAAACCTCTGATAGTACCATATCCGGTGTATAACCACTACAGAGCCTCGGTAGTCTCTCTGATAACAACTGACTAACCGGCAGCGGATACCTTCTACAGTGGCCAATACTGTAGACAAAAGGAGGAGTCATGCCTGAGGCAGGTAAACTGGCTGGCTGGAGATTTCAGCACATTTTTTAAAATGGCATGAAAGTAACACAGATTTATTTCTGGACTTTTCCATTTAATATTTTCAGACATTAGTTGATCAGGGGTAACTGAAAACCACAGAAAGCTATGGAAAAAGAGGCACTCACTACTTTACTATGGAAGGGGAAAGTGGTTCATCTCATGAATGAACTTAGAAAAGAGGCCACGTGGTACAGAGCTTTCTAGAGTCCAGAATCAGAACGCTCAAGTTGACACCATTCTAGTTTGGATCTGTTCTGAGGCCTTTGTTGGTTCCTTGAATGGGAATCATGATTACTGCCTTGTTCATATCACAGACCTTTGTGAGCTCAGGTGGTATAATGTAAGCGAAAGTGGTCTGGAAGGGATAAATACACAGATTCTTTACACTGCTGAACACATATACCCCACTTCCAGTTCCGTGGTATTATCAGCCGTGCAGTAGGCAACTCCTCTCTTGGAATTATCTGTCTTTCACTCCAGTTCAGAGAGCTGAGAATCCCAAGGCAAAGGGCTACCTTGCCCCTCCCCCACCCCCCAGCCTTAAAGCTACCCTTACCAGTACAAAGGCTATTCCTGGGCTTGGAGGGCCCTGCCACGAGGAAGTGCATTGGCATCCTTCTTGTGACTCTTGCAGAAGGAGCTGCTTCTTCTTCTTATGTCTTCATTTCCTGACAGTTGCCCCTGGCCTAGGCCACTACACTGAAGACCACACTGTTTTTCTTGTCATTAAAGACGCATCAACATTGGCTTGAGATTCCAAGCAGAGATCCCAGAACTGCAAGATGTCTCCGCCCTGGCTCAGGACACACACAAGGCCACGCTGGTGTGGAAGCCGTGGCCTGAGCTGGAAAACCAGGCCCTCCAACAACAAGGTACTGGCACTTGTGAGGGGCCAGGTGGGTGAGGCTGGCTTCTCTAACAGGGACCTCCGGCTCCAGAATGGGGGTGGGTTCTTGTGACTCTGACCCTGTCTGATGCCGTGACTTCTTCTCAGCAGTGGAGAATCTTCTGAATTTGTGCTGCTCCAGTGCGCTGCCGGGTGGAGGGACCAATTCCGAATTTGCGCTGCACTCTCTCTTTGAGGCCAAAGGTGATGTGATGGTAAGGACGGCTTTGTGGATGCGCTGTCTCAGTGAGGGTGGGGCTGCAGACCTGAAAGCCTGCAGAAAGCAAAATCGCCAGCTGGGTTCCTGCTAACACAGCTGTTACTAAATAATAGTCAGGGGCGCATATGTTCTAGGAAGCTAGAATTTCACCTCATGTGTCAGTGACGGAGGTAGAAGGAAAGCCTGGTTAAAACAAGAATTGGCCCGAAGGTCCTCCCGGCTATGGAAATCAGCTGAACTCGCAAGCCTCCAGACCTCTTTTCTCTAACGTTGATGGTTCCTCTTTTCCACCTTTATCATGATTCTGAATGGGGCTGGAGAGATGGCTCAACAGTTAAAAGTACCACCTTCTCTTCCAGAGGTCCTGAGTTCAATTCCCAGCAACCACATGGCAGCTTACAACCGTCTCTAGTGGGATCTGATGCCCTCTTCTGGCCTACAGGCACAAATGCAGACAAAACACTCATACTTTAAAATTTATATACACATAAATAAAATTTAAAATTAAAAAAAAAATAATTCTTAGTTTTGGGGACCTTCATTAGGGACAATTAGATGTCCCTAAACTAGAACCATGGTGCCATCTTCCCAGAGTCATAGCTGACCATTTGTCTAGTTAGCCTTCACTACTGACCAGATAAGTCCACCTAGCCTCAGTTTCCCTTTTATAGAAGCACATTGTAGAAGGAGCTGCGGGCAGGCCTGTTTTTCGTCCTGCCCGGCTCCCACATGGTTAGCCTTACACCCGAAATAACAACACACAAATTGTATTCATTTAAACACTGCTTGGCCCATTAGCTCTAGCCTCTTACTGGCTAGTTCTCACATCTTGATTACCCATTTCTATTAATGTGTGTAGCACCACAAGGCTTACCGGAAAGATTCTAACCTAGATCCATCTTGGGCTGGAGTTCCATCACGACTGCCCTGGAGAGGAGCGGCATGGCGTCTGCCTCACTTCCTCTTCCTCCCAGCATTCTGTTCTGTTTACTCCACCAACCTATGTTCTAACCTATGAGGCCAAGCAGTTTCTTTATTAATTAACCAAGGAAAGCAACAGATTGATATGTGACACTCCCACATCATTTCCCCTTTTTCTGTTTAAACAAAAAAAAAAGAAGGCTTTAACTTTAATATAGCAAAATTACATATAACAAAACAGTTATCAAGTAAGAATTACAATATTTACATCTATTTTATCTTTATCATAACTAAGGAAAACTATAACTATAACTAACTATTCTTCAACTCCATCAAAGACTCCAGAAAGATACAATATTACCTAAGCAAACAAGAAATAAGCAACTTCTAAACTCTGGAAATGACAGAGACATCTCGCTGCCTGTATAGTCACTCAAAGTTCCTCTGTACTGTTGGGACATCCATCTTCGGCCTACAGGCCCATAGTTTCCAGCAGACATTTCCATGAAGCAGGAAATTTCAAAGGCAGTTCAGTCACTATCTGCTGTGTCCTGCAGAATGTCTTGCAGACTCTTTTATGAATCAGGAACCCCGAAAGATCATCTCACCTTTAGGCAAGTTCAGCAGTCCTCTCTCAGAGGGTTCTCTGTGTCCAGTTTATGCAACAGTCCAGGCAAGAGCAGTTTCTTACCCAAATGGCTATCAAACTCCATAAGGAGCCTCTTCGATGCCCATCTTCTTCTTGAAGTAGATTGGTGCTGTCAGGAGCAGACGTGTCTCATTGTCATGAAAAACCCAAAGTTATTAAAACATCAAATGTCATATTCTGTAGTCTTTGAAAGATATGAAGAATGTCTATCTAAAATATATCTATGCACATCTAGAAAATCTAACTAACATGACTACAAGCTTGACTATTGATGATTATCCATTAACAACCTATATACATTACATTTTTACATGAACTACACAATTGATGAATACCTTAATCAATATCAGAAATACATATACATATAACAAGATTGACCTTAAATTTAAATCACTAAAGCAAAATCCATATCAATGCGAATTATTCATACATTTATCATATCCCCCTTTAAATGTAAAAGAACATTTATAAATAATATTTGGGAATATGGGCATAGTTATTTCTCTCCAAACTTCTTCCTGCTATATAGGGGCGCTGTTAATCAGATCTTTCATGGTGTAACCTGTGTGCCAGGTTCATCTCAGTCGGCAGTTGAGTGAAGTAATTTTTTGAAGGTGTTCACAGCAACCTTTCAGGAGGGCGTGGTCTATCATACCATATTTGAATAGAAGCAATCCACAGGGTTTCATCCTCTGTGAACACAAAAGGAGAATCTCTTTTCCAAAGTATCATGTCCTTAGATCCAAATTCTGAAGTCAAGGTATTTTCAAAATATCTATCTTGGATTAGTTCAGCAGCATTTATAAACAATATCTTTTAGCAGCTGTTGCTCCTTCCCCAGCATTCAAACAATTCAAAAAGAGCATAATAGCATACAGTATCAAGATTCTGTGTGTATTTTCCATCTTTGTGCGGCTTTATTTTAACTCTATTTCGTTTATATTTACTTTTATTTTTTGAGACAAGTTCTCTGTATATCTTTGTCCTGGAATAACTCTGTAGACCAGGCTGTCCTTGAACTCTCAGAGATCCTTCTATCTCTGCCTCCCAGGCATTGGGATTAAAGGTGTGTGCTACCACACCTTGAAGTCACAGAGGTCAATCTACCTCTGCCTCCCAAGTGTTGGAATTAAAGGTGTGTACTACCACACCCAACTACTCTCTTTCTTCCTCTTTTTTTTTGTTTTTTACTTTAAGAACTTTAACTTTTAGCCTGCATATATTTTTAACACACTGTAAATCATTTAGAGGTTTTCTTTGTTTTTGAATCTCTCTTTACTGTATATCTCTCTTTTTTTGACCATACAAGCCTTTAATTTACTAAGGAATATGGGTAGGATTAAAGCCGTGGCTTTGATGGCTGAATCCAGCCCATTCCTTAGCTTTCCAGCCTCATGACGGAGATACCGGCTGTAACCATTTTTATTGCCACAACTCTGTGGCGTTTCAAGGTCCCTGCCAGCAAGCAAGCTGCAGCACTGCACTCAGAAACCACACTCAAACACTCTGTAGTCGGATCGCCTGCCTGAAAGAGTCAGAGTTTGCCCTGGCAGGACAGACCAGAATGCCAGCATTTTAAAACAACACAGGTTTTTCTCCTGCTACAGCTAAAAACTGAAATGCTTTACTCTATTCTTTCCCAGCTTTCTCAGGCTTTCTGTGGATGCAGTTATCCACGTTGGGCGCCATTCTGTAGAAGGAGCTGCGGGCAGGCCTGTTTTTCGTCCTGCCCGGCTCCCACATGGTTAGCCTTACACCCGAAATAACAACACACAAATTGTATTCATTTAAACACTGCTTGGCCCATTAGCTCTAGCCTCTTACTGGCTAATTCTCACATCTTGATTACCCATTTCTATTAATGTGTGTAGCACCACAAGGCTTACCGGAAAGATTCTAACCTAGATCCATCTTGGGCTGGAGTTCCATCACAACTGCCCTGGAGAAGAGTGGCATGGCGTCTGCCTCACTTCCTCTTCCTCCCAGCATTCTGTTCTGTTTACTCCACCCACCTATGTTCTAACCTATGAGGCCAAGCAGTTTCTTTATTAATTAACCAAGGAAAGCAACAGATTGATATGTGACACTCCCACATCAGCACATGATTCTTCTAGTACTAGAACTAGATTCCTGCTTTTAGATTTTATGAAAATGCAAAAATAAACAAACATGCCAGTACTTCAAATGTGATCTAGAATTTTAGGATTTGCCTTTTGAGATCAGGGCTCATCTTGAACTTTCAATATAAATTACTGTGGGATTGTCCTGAGATGCTCATGCTGGTTCAGCAGGTGGCAGTGGGGCCTTGGCTTCTGGATTTCTTTTTTCCCCCTCTATTTTTATTGTATATAATTGCCAGGGTGTATGTCTATACACCACATGTGTGCAGTGTCTGTGGAGACCAGAAGAGGGCAT